>NC_140408.1:10005000-15200372 GCF_056956725.1 Heliconius melpomene rosina
GTACAATCCTTAACTTTAATGTTTATTTTTACGGAATCCATTGAAGATATCTTTATGTAATTTCAACTCAAAATTGCTATCCATTAGGTTATTATTTATTTTTTTGGAAATTATAAGTTGTAAAAAAATTAAAGTTGAATTTGTACGGACTTCTTTTATGTAAAAACTACCACGTGAATTGACCATTGAGGCACCTCTGTACAGTGTAGAATGGACTACATCGATTCTATTAACATGATACCCAACCTATATGTAAATAGCCGCTCGCGACAAATGTTATCATTTCTCCTGTCTTGAAAGAGAAATAGCTGTTACCAAACCTACACCAGTTTAGCAAAGCTAAAAGTTTAATAATATAGTTATATTATTAAACTTTTAGACGGTAACATAGTTAAGACAGATCTTGGGCTATAAGTTAACATAACATCAGGAATTCGGCACTTGTAAAACCTTAATAAGTACTTTTACTAGATTTTAAAATCAGTTCATCGTCGTCATCAGTCATTTTAATCGCCTACTGCTTAACATAAGCCTTCGCTAAGGATCTCCACGACAATCGGTCCTGCGCTGTTAGGACTAGCGCCTTCTTGATCCGCGATATTGACCAGATTGTTCACTTAATAGGTGGCCTGCATATTGGGCGTCATCTCGATCGTGGACTCGAGGACCTCTCGGTCCCAATGGCCATCGGTTATTCTTTTTATATTATTTTGATTAGACTAATTAGACACGTATCAAAATGCGTCATTCATTGTTTTTATCGTTTTATCTTTAACATACATTACATAGACCATTATATTAGACTTATATAACATTGAAACCTAGAAAAATAAAAAAGAATTGTATTTGCTAAAAAATTCGCAAAGCTAAATCGCAATATAAGTGTCACCTAAATTTTTATTATCTACACCCAATTTTGATATGGAAAATTTATGGTGGCCCACTTTTGATATCTACGTTAAATGGGTCATCTCAAGTGCTTTCGATTTATCTAATAGAAATCTTTAGCCACACCTCTGATACGCCTGTCTAGTACTTAAATATATGTTACTTCACAATAAATAAATAATTAATGAACGAAACGGCTATGAAATAAAAAATTTGACCTAAGTATGCAACTGAAGATATTGGATTAGGATTAAAATATAATTTTTAAGTAATGGTAAATTTTTCTCTTATTATTTATTATATAAAACACTTGAACGTTCCTCGTTCGTATTGAATATGTATAGAGTCTATATATATTCAATATTACTTATTTATATTTCATAAACAATATCGGGACATGCTTCACTGCTCAAGTGTCCCGTACTAGTTTATAATTAAGTAGGTACTTGTGGGTTTTTTTATAAAAATAAAATAATTTACTTTCCGTACAGGATTTTTACATAGCCCACAATATCTCCACGCAACGTTATGCCCCTAGAATTCAGCAGTTGGGAACGGAAATGTTAAGACACTGTACATTTTAAGGAACGAAGTATCGTAGCTCTAGGTTCCTAGATTCTCTCTGCCTACCCTGCTATGTGCGAGGTAGAGCGTGAAGCTAAGAAAAAATATATATTTCAGATAAGTAAATGAACAGAGAGAGAAACAGAGGCGGCTGTTTAAGCTAACCTAATACGACAAATGGTTTAGAAATAAAATAAAATTTTATGATTCGTAATAACTGTAAGATATATCATTTACTTCGCCAAAATATTTAAGAAACCTTGCCAACGCTCGAAGTTCAATATCCCCGAAATGGACTTCATAATCAACTTACATATGTTTTGCTAATCAAAACTTGAGAAGTAAGCTTGATTTATTATTCGGTATTACAAAAAAAACTATAAATTTCATTTGTTTTCTTATAAGTACTTATCTCTAGGATTTAATACACAAAATTTAAGAGTTTTCTAATATAGGGCCTACGACCATCATGGTACTGATACATTTCTACAGTTCTGCAATGGTTTTAATGGTCAAAATATATTTTTTACAACATCCCATTTATAAATATGCATTATTTACTTTACTTCAACATAATGTAATATGTCTTGTACTACTCCTCCTCCTGTGCCTTGAACTATTCTGTCTATTAAAGAAAACCTCATTAAAAGTAGGGTAGTTAAAATTTTTTTAAGCGTACATCGATAAGATCAGAGACACTTTGTTTTGTGCTATGTAAGTTTGCCTTCTTTTAAATATTTGCTCATTAGCTTATTAATAAACTCAATGAAGTGTAAAGGCAAAAGCCCGGCGTTGAGTTTCGCCACTCAACACGCCTCGCAATGCCTCGGAAAATTCGGGGAGCGGAGTGTCTTAACACTAGGTTCCCTCTGCCTACCGTGCTGTGTGCGGTATATAACGTAAAGCTGATTATTTTTTCAATGGAGTAACATTCTGTAGCTTATTAAAATTTATCGCTGTCCCCTGCGATTATCATTTTAGTGAAATATCAATTAATGTCATAGCTTATCGATACTTACGTACGTTTATAATTGTCATTTTATCACAAAATGACTGACTGTCCCTAGTAAATTTTGTTGCATTACGTAGTATCTAAGCATATATGTTAAAGAATCTAGTCTGTAGCTATTATCCAATTATAAAAAAATATTTTTAATTTTTGGGTTCCGTACATCAAAATGTAAAATCAGAACCCTTATACGATCACTTTGTCTGTCAAGATCATTATTCTTGAGATATCACGCTGAAATTAGTATCATATGTTTAGGTCTATGGTCCCTTAAAGCAAAGAAAAAAACCGGACAAGCGCGAGTCCAGCTCGGGCCGCCATTATGAAAATTGGCAGCTAGCATCTACGGGTAGTATTACCTGCCAAATTTCATAATGCCGTCTAGTTCAGTAAAATCTATAAACTAAACATTTGTGGTTAAATCCTAAAAAATAATAGTCTTAAAAGGGGGACAAAATTCGGTATAAAGGCGCTAGCTCAAGTGAGGTATCAGATGAAAAGGCTCTGGCTAAGCTAAGCTTGAATTTCAGAACAAGCTTGAAACCTCCGATTTTTGTACGGAACCCTCCGGTTTTAGTGTAGTAGGTAGGTAGTAGTTTAATCGTGAAAATCAAAGATCTTACTATCACCGGATGACTTATTGGTCATCCCATATCCCGTCATCTATACAGGAAATCAGGATTAAATTAATATCAAATACTTATTATAGCTATATTTAAGTAATTATCTATAATTGAAATAGAACGATAAGTAACAGCGCAACTGTTTTTTTTATTCTAAGTATATAAAAGTGTTTCTACTACTATACATATATTTTTATGTTCGAAAGGAAATAATAACTTTAAACTCCTCCCCTACTTCAAAAAAGTTCCGCGAGTAAACATGCAATGCTTCGAGAATCCGGTGGAAAGTGAGTACATAACAGAAGTGTCTTAATGAGGACGGAGTATCTTAAAACTAGACTCCCAGTTCCCTCTGCGTTCCCTCTGCGTTCCCTCTGCTTTGTGCTACATACGGCGTAAACTCAAACAATAAAATAAATAACAAAAATTTAATAAAACATTTTTTTTTTACAAAATGGTAAATGTCAATAATATGGCAGGGATAAGTGCGTGCAAACGAAGTTGTGAGAGGCAACTAGTATAAAATAAAAATAATTATATCTTTTCAACACTTCAACGCTTTTCAACTTTTTGCTTCTGATATCATTTCTTATTTAATGTCTTCGTTACAAATAATTATATAATCCATACCGTATATAGACAATCCATACGAATATGGACAGAGCCGGTTCTAGTGTTTTGAGGCACCCCAGGCAAAACAAAATTTGGCGTCCTTACATCCAAGAATATACAAATTAAATGCAAATAAAAAACCTAGAAATTTATTACATGCAACCCAAAGGAACTTTGAAGGAGGAATTCCATCATCAGATTAGTTCGATGGTACCATGATGATGGTATTATTGTTATACTCCTAATCTGCGTATGCCAAGTTTTATAATGATGCAAAAAGTAAAAGTGCGTGTAATTCAGATTTTGTAATTATTATTTTATTCATATTTTTATTCTGTGGAAAGGGCAAATAGAAAGCGAGCTCTAAATACTGTCTTGCGTTAGCTAAAACAAAAAGTAGCAATATCAGTTTAAATCAGATTGCACTATTGGTGCAGTTGCACCGCTAGTGTGTGTAATAGGTGTATGTCCCCTGCGACTTCCTCGTTAAGGAGGATATCACTAATCTAAGCACTTTAATCTACAAGTAGGGCAAATCTTATAATATTACTTTAGTCTACTTCTTTAGTTTAGACGGAAGGGAATATATAATTTACGTTTTATGCAAGGTAATCATAGATAATCTAATTTAGTGATACATCACTCTGACCTCCATTATTTCATTTTATAGGTAATGAATAAGAAAAATAGTCGACTTTTTATTTAAACGGTTTACCATAGGTCTTAATGAAAAAGACTCTTTCCTGTTTGTGATTTTATCGTTTTATAGATGATTTTTTATAAAATAGGGGGGATTGATGGGAACCTCATTTACAATCTCCGCGTTTACGGATATTCGTTTCGTTCGTTCCGATATTCCGTTGTTCTATTCCCCCAAATTTCTTTAAATTTATCAAAATATTATTACGTAGCTTAATATATTCAAATTCTATTCACTTTATTTATAATAATAGTATAACATGACTGAGGCTTAAGACAGTGTGGGTCAATCTTATCGGAAAGCAGTTTTCATTGATAAGATTTAATTTTAATTGATGTTTTTGATGATGTCTAGAAGCAAGCTTAATTTGTTTAAAAAAACTAGTAGTCTCTCGCGGTTTCCCTTAAAACGACATTTTTTTAAATAAAAACATTATTTTTAGAATGTGTGATTAAAATTTATTTTAATAATTTTAATATCTTTAAACTGTTAAACATAATATCACAAATTTAATCCACATTAATAGTGTCTTGCTTGAAATCATTTGTAGTTTGTATCTTATCGTAAGGTATCATTAATGGATCAGTGGGCGGCATGGTGACAGTCGCCGCTAATACTGGGTTCTCCTTCCCTTCCTTTAGAAGCAATATTTTAATGACGGCACTTTCATCTTGTCCAGTTATGTTACGAAAAAATATATCCGGGTTGACATTTTCACCAAAAACCTCTTCGACTTTTGTTGGAAATTTAATTAGATTTTTTGGAGCTATTAGCGGCACCTGAGTAAAAAATATTTGGCACTTTATTCAGACACTAATCAATTTATTATATCTGCACAACAAATTTAGGGAAAAAATTTTTAAACATAAATATGCCTACAAATGTTCAAATCCATGAAAATATAAAATATATGTTTTATATAAACACACTCACCCTTATATATGGATTATTTACTTTATAATTAGTCGAGTGTACATGGAAAAGTATGGAGAGGCCGATAACAGCTTTATCACTTGATGTATTTTCTACTATCAGTGTTACTCGGAATACCGGCCCTAAGCCCTCTACCTGTAAAAAAATATATTTTTATCTTTTAGTTACCACTCAACACGCAATATCTCGAGAATTCAGCGGAAAATGGACAACGGAAGTATCTAAGTATCTTAAGTAGTACATGTGCGGGATGATGTATCCCGTGAATCTAAAAGATCATTTATTTCATTTGATTAGCGGTTTAGGCAGAGAGAACTCTGTGTTAATACACTCCGTTGTCTACAGCGCAGCCATTTAACATCTTCACTCGTCGATATTTAGTAGCGGAGCTTGTAAGTGCTTGTACTTGCTTGAGTAATTCTATAACAAAATAAAATAATACCTCAGCCGATAATCGAATCGGTTCTAAATTGCCAGCTCCAATGAAATTATCTGACTTGGTGTATGCTTCGAGAAGAGTTTTAGCTGATATTAACCGTAATCTGTTCAGTTCCATTTGAAAACGCTCATGCATCGCTGAAATATTTTTTTTAATATATAAAAGAATCAAATTTGAAGAATTGTGTTCTTTAAAAAAATAAAATAATTATCTAAAAAGTCTATATAGTAGTGGTGAAAAAAACATTCATCATCATCATTGACAATGGCGACGAGAGACGGGTGACAGATAGATGGATGATGGGAAAGGCAGAGCTGTGTCTTAATCATTTTTTTTTTCTAAATATTGCCATTTAAGTTTTTGTAATCGATCTTTAAATCCTTCTGATAAATATATTATGGTATTATTCATTTATAATCGTGTAATTTTATTCAAGCTATCGAAGACGGGTGACGGATATTTTAACATTACAACAAGCGTTGACCTATTGGTGAAAATTCAGGCAGAACATCATTACAATATATAAATAACTTAATACAAATTATAAAATTATTAACTTCTTATATAGGAGCGGTTTTTTTTTAAAGATTTCGTATGACTAATTTTTAAATTACTGTAGTTCATGACTAATACTCTATCGGTTGATAGTATAAATAAGTAATAGTATAAGCCCTGCAATAAAAAAAAATCCCTAATCTAAATATATATTTAAAAATTACTATTAATAAAACTTTAAATGCCAAATGCCAATTTAATGAATTCTTACCAATCGCATTTTCCCTCTCCCGCATGGATTGTTCTAGAAACAGCTTAGATTTCTTAGGTATCAACCAAGGCCTTTGCCCAACTGTGGAGGATACCGCGGGTTCGATTCCCGCTGAATGAGCATTAAAGTCGGCTGTCCGTTTGAGTATTTTTATAATTAGGTTGCCACCTGGAAATTAAATTACTTACTTTTTAGCACACATATATTATTAAACATAAAAGGTAAATTCAAATTCAAATTAAATAATAAATTTGCCTTGTTTTGTGAAGAAAATATATTTAGTTATTAAGTTAACGAAATATAGTGAATTTATATTTAGTTTTTTGATTGATTTTGACATATAAAATGGTAAAACAAAATTAAAAGCTCTTCTCAAAAAGTTTGAAGTATGTTTGAAAATTTAAAATATCTTATTTTAATAGTAAATTAATAAAACAAATTAAGAAAAGAGATATTATAATTTTAATGTTACTAAAATAATAAGAAAACACCAACTTGTTGTGACAATACTAAAAACATGCTCCTCTTGACCTAGTTGTCCAAACTTCATCAAGGACACAACATCTGTAATAACACATACTATTAAAAAATAGGAAGAAAATATAGAAATAAGAAAAACTAAGCATTTATTATAACATTCTTGGAGTGAACAAAAAAACTAATGAACTGGGAGATGGGACATTTCAATCACCAATTTCCATTAAATTAAGAGACACAGACACTGTCCCACTATAATAGCTATATTCTTCTTAAGCTTCACGTTGTTTCCTACACAACCTGCTAGGGAAGTCAAAGGGAACCTTGGAACCTAATGGTATTGTCTTAGCACTATTAACCTTCTGTCTACCCCTGTTTATATGCAAGACTTGGTGTATTGCTAAACACACCTTTAATAAACATAGTGTCTCGTTTCGCTTTTCCATCAAAAAGGTAAACATGGCCGGAACTTAAAGCCACTGCTAGCAGAGTGATTGCTAAATGCATTATGGGAACCATTGTCATTGCCACAGGACGGTGCTCCAATGTTATACACCATAGCTTTTTTCCCTGGAAATATAATAATATGAAATTGAATATTAAAAATTGTTAAGCGATTGGGAAAAAGAAACAGAATCATGTAATGTTGATAAGAACTTAATTATTACTACCCAATTACGGCGAAGACGAAAAGGAGGGTTACGTCTTTAGCGAGTATTCACGTTTATTATGTAATTATAAAATATCATCATAATATGACTATCATGGCGTATTAGACAGTGTTCAACTGTACAAACGCAATGCTTTTTGATACCATCCCCACTGAAGGGACACAATTATTTTCAGTTCCCCGCTCTGATAGAACAAATGACAGCGTAAAGTGCCACCACTCAACACACAATGTCTCTAATTGGGGCGAAAAGAGTGTCTAGAGACTAGACACTAACAAAAAAATTATAAATTACCTTTCTACTATAACAAGACAAAGTATTATCCGTACATATAACCATTATACTGTTGTCCGCTGTTAAAACTTCAATAGAAACTATATGATCTTCTGTATTAAATAATATACGGCCTTCGTTCCATTCTCTTTTTATAAGGCATACTGATTTTTCCCTGAAATTTTAGATATTAAAAGCTGATTTTAGCTTATTTGTAAAATAAAGACATTGCTATTTTAATTAAGCAGGCATTAATATAAAGGTGGTTTCAACTTTCAATAAAATTATGAAGATACTAAGATAACATATCTAAATAAAGATATGTATAATATTACCAATTTATAATAATAATTACATTTTGTACAGTATACATACAAAGACAATATAGTAGGTCTCATTACTGGAAGCAATATTTATTAGATAATATTTGAGTCGATTTTTTTTTATTAAAAGTAAATAAAAAATATTTTTCTATTAAAAGTAAAATGAAGATTTAATAACAAGAGGTAAATAAAAAGTGCAAAAAAATACTAACTATAGTGCATTTCTCCTATATTTGGATTCACCTTGTAGCTATTGTCAATCTATAGTCAACATTGTATAGTCCTGTAGCAACAATTTGGTATGGAGTTTTCTTGGCTGTACAAATCCTGACCTATAAATGACCAATATCATAAAAAATATATACTAAATATTATATTTCAACGCTAACAAAAAAAATTTGTCACCTTAAAGTTGCTGAAATAAACCTTTTAATTCAAATTAATTAAAGAAAACAAATTATAAACAAGGGTTTATACTATCCAATACAAAACAATAAAATCAAAATTCTTTACTTAAACTAAAATTTCATTTACATATTGTCTAAATTTTGTTGGTGAACTCTTCTCAAATTCTAAAATGAATCTTAATTTTTTATAACATAAACACTATGAAAGTATATCAGTGCGCCTTTATAAAGGTAGACTTACTAAATGTATTTGTGTAAAAGTCTGAGGATCCAGTACAATCACCTCACCAGCTTCAGTTGCAATAACTATACAACTCATTGCATATTTTTCCACCGAGTTCATTTTCAAAGTTGTCATATAAATTATTTCTGTATAACTTTTTTTTGGTATTTCAGCATTGTCTAAGAATTCAAGCTGTTGTTCCAAATTTAATGCTAGAAAATCTCTAGACTGTATACTTAATATTTTTTGTGGTATATTATGCAAAGAATCTGTTAGGCCCAGTACTTTATCTTCAGAATGATTTGATGGATCCACTAACTGTAATATTAAATAACTCATAATAATATTATATAAAAATTATAAATATATTATTGATATTTAAATAAAGATAAAGTATTTTGAAGTAATCTTCACACTTTATCCTGCACATAGCAGGGTGCACAGAAAGAATCTGTTGTTCAGACATTCCATTGAGATCCTGGGTGATTCTGATTAGTGTACAAACTGAATTCCACACTTAGCTATAACAGTGAGTAAATGAAAAACCTTATGAAAAATACTTTTTAGAAAACATAAAAATTAGAACATAGCGATTTGAACCTGCACCTCTGGGATGCCGTTCAAGTCTTGAACTTAAGTAGATTAACACTTTAAAAATGTAAAAAAATGGTCTGACCTTTTTCCAAATCTCCATTTCACTACCATTGAGCTCAATACAAGGCAAGTAATATTTGTAAAACAATTTCATATTTCTATATACATAAATACAAGAGCTAAATGCTACAGCTATCAAAGGTAAAGGCCTAGGTGTTGAATCACTGGAGTAGACACTAATTATACCTAAGGGTAAATCTGGTAGCACAAGATCTGATATTTGCATTGCTCCTTTAAAGACCTGTAAACATAGAAATATTAGCTACTAGGAGCTTGTCGTGACAATTTCTTATTAAGAGAACAATTTCTTATATACAACCTGAATACAACATAATACTTTTACTATAAAAATAAATATTTCTGAGTATTACAATAGCAATATGCTTAATGATGACAATTAGTTAATATATTAGTAAAGAAATTATATAGAAGAATGTACCTTCAAAGTACTACTTACTTTAAGTTTTGCACTTTCTTCTCCTTTTCCTAAATCGCCAATAACAAGTTTAAATTCATTATCGTTTTGTAAATCGCATAGCACAAGATTGCAGGGCAATGAATTAATATCTATATCATCTGATCCTGCCTCTACGTCCAACCAACGGCTCATACCTCCCATTTTAATAAATTAAGTTTTGTGTATATATATTATATATTTGTACAAACTCAAGCTATATCACTGAAAAGTTTAAAATTCATGATCTAGTAAATGTTCCTTGTTTATAATGTTGTTTTGATTTAGTTGCCGTAGCAACGATAAACTGATGTTGCAAATATTTTTTTATCTGTGATAAATGTTTCGTTATAAATCATTTTACATTATATTTTTCCAAGTAATTCGTGTTTTTTCTGTCAGTTATACTGTATGTAAAATATTTTCATATTACTTTTGAGTAAAATTATTATATATTCAATTTAGTACATTATACGTATAATAAATTCTTTTTTTTTTAATGGCCTGATTTTGCGATAGATATAATAAATTCTTAGTTGACTAAAGAATTGAACTGAACATTTTAAAATGTCAATGTCAATACTTGTTGTCAAATGTGTTTGACGTTTTGATAAAAAGGATAAAGTGTACGTCCGCAATTTGCGAGCGTCTTGTTTTATTTACCTATTCTGTTTTTACAAAATAAGTTATATGAAGTTATTTTAATTATTTAAGAATAGGTACTAGGTTTAGCTTAGGAACATTCTAATTTTCTTTACTGTTTTGTGCATTAAAAATATGAAGCGCAAGAAATTCTTTTAGTACGGTAAGTTTTAATTATTTTTATGTACTTATTTATTTTTAAAACATCATAGTTGAAATGCTAAAATTATGACTGACAACTAGTTTTGTTCCTGGACCGTAGAAAGTAGTAATAAATAAATAAAACAACATATTTACACCTTTATTTATGTTTACATTTGGCGTCGTCCAAAGGCCTATGCTATATCACTCTTTATCTTATTTTCCACCCCTTAGACACATAGACTGCTGGATTGTGCTGGATAATTCGATGATTTTTGACAAACTTGCCAACTTTTTCTTACTAGAGCAGGGATTAAACTTACAACTATTATGCTTACAACTGGGTTCAGTCCCGTTATGGCACAGTGGTCTTATAAAAAGTCATTAAATATGGATATTATAAAAAAATATATTCCTTCATATGGAATTTGAACCTATTTGCATGACAAGTCTTATAACTTTTATCTTATTTTACACATACAAATATGCAAACATATAAATATATGTTAATATATATTTTCTAATTTTATATTTTGTATTATTACTTAATTTACTAATCTCTAATGTATAATTCTATTTCATTAATAGTTTTTTTCATATTTATAAATAAATAGTCATTAGATCACTTAAATAAACATATTAGGTGAGGCCCAGGGGCACAATTTTTAATTTTTTTATTGACATTACTTTAAAATTGTGTAATGTATGCATTTGCATTTTTGACATTGTTGCAAACCTTTTTGGTTTTTTAGATGTTATATATATTGAGGTTATTATATTAAATTGTTAAATAGTAATAAAAAAATAAATAAATAAGCATGTCATAGCATAAATAAGCGTTCCCACTCTAGGAAATTAAATATTTGATATTTTATTTTTTTCACTCTGGTGTTGAGGCAAGCATGGTGTTGAGTTCTGCCACTCAATATGCAGATGGAAAATGGGATGGGGGATGAAAAAATAGGGGTGGAACATTATTATTTTTTCAAGGGTGAAGTTGAAAAAAATATATATTACTACCCATTTTTGTTATAAAATATTATTGCAGCATCTGGCTATAAATTCATTTAAACTATTTTCATTTCTATCTCTACTTTGTATACTTAAAAAGAATATAGGCGAAAATTAAAATTTATGTTTTGGAGGTGAATGCAAAAATTTTGGTAACTAGATGTTTTGTTTATTCATTTATAATATAGTTTTTAATACTACCACCAAAAATTGATAATAGTTGTGAAAAAGTACCTTATGTTTGAGATATAATTTTTTAAGTTAAGGTACTGAGTAGTTCAGTACAATAACATTATATTTACTGTCTGTTTTTGTGAGCCAAAGTTACCTACATCAGAAAAATGTTTACTTATTTTATTTTTGTATTAATCTGGGTGAAACCTTGAAAACCATAAATCCCCATCCCACAGGAGGTACAGGATAAAAAGTAAAACTGAAAGCCCCATAAAATCTGATCAGCACATTAATTTTTTTTCAACAGCAATTTTCATCTACATAAATATATGGTAAAAAACAATTATGTCGAAATCATATACAGATACTTACATTTTTACCTTTTTATTATTTTAATCACAAAATTTACAAGGCAAAGAAAATACATTATTCAGTCTCTTTTCTGTCGTCTATCATAAAGATATTGCACGTCCAGTAGCAAAATCAAAGGTTACATTAATATTAAAAAAAGAAAATAAATGTACCTAGATCTTTTACAATTTAAATTGGTTACTTTGCAGACAAGCTTAACAGGATAAATAGGATTTCAATGCATATATTACAATTGCTTTCGTGATGAGTCACCTTTGGCAATGTGGCCCGCGCCAGTAGTGGTTTTACTAGTTTGGTCTTTTATTTTGTTTTCTGAGAGGAAGCAAAAGTTCTTGATTTGAGTCACAAACCTGTTTTCACTAGCCCCAGTTGAGGTGTAAGGTGAATTATTTAATTTTAAATCATTGGATATTAGGCGTGATCGCGAATAAGTTGATAAGTCGACTGACGTACCTTGCTACTTTGAACTATATTAACTAAACAGAATAAGTTCAGGTTATATTGCCTAATATGCAAGTATAAAGTCATGTATTTGTTTTAAAGAGTAATATTTAAAAAAAATTGCTTTGATTATAAATATTTGAATATAAAAAAAATTATAGTGTTGTACGATCATACAATACTACTTCAAAAATATAAGTAGGAATCGAACCTGCAATCTTTAGTTGCGTTGACATAGTAATATAGAACCAAATCGGACTTCGATTAAAAACGTTTTTGTGACAACCTATTCTAAAATAAGGCAAAATATAAGCTTGAAATATTTAGGTTGTAAGTACAACGCCACCGTAGTTTAGTGTTGGATTAGTGACGGCTTACCGAGACCAATACAATATCACGGCCCGAGTGGTGGAAAATATTTTCAGAAATACTTAATGCTGCAAGTGTAGTGTATAAAACTTTATTTTTCGCTTACGACGCTCTTATCCTAACACTCCGTCCAAAGAAATATTACCTACTATATTTTTTTCTATTTTAGCTATATTCCGCATATAAGACAGAGGGAAATTAGTGTTAATACACTCAGTTCTGTACTTCCCGCCCAAAAGTGTGTTGAAATGTTGATCTTAAGTTGAATATGGTACATTCATAGTAATGTGACATACAACATCAGCAACTCCGTTCCCCACTTTCTACCGAATTCTGGAAGCATTGCATGTTGAGTGGCAGAAATAAACGCCGCTCTTTGCCTCGACACCAGAGCGAAGAAATGGAAATATAAACGTTATTTACGTTATAGTTCACTTCCTCGAGTGGGGATCGAATCCACAACCGTCGCGTTGCAATCACCCCCTTGTGCCGCTGGGTCACGACGGCCTTGCTTACTGTCATTTATTACTAAATAATCCTTTTGCTAGCATAGTTGGGTACAAATACGTGCTGTGCATCAAAAGATGCGAATCAAATAAATTGATCTTATCGCTGAGTCTTTAAGACCACACAAGAAGGTGGTATGACCACGTTCTGACAAGTTGTTCAATATCTTAAACAGAGATGGTGCCATGCATCTTAATAATACTTGGAACACTATTTTGTAGATTGATCTTTTATACTTTTGTTTCTACATAACGTATTCTCTTGTAACAGTCGTTAGTTGCTAGCGCTGTATTTCATTTATCCTTCTTTTATGTTTTTTACTTTAAGGATTCGCCTCTTGCCCAATTCACTCTTCAATCTTTGCATTGATCGAAGAATAAAATGAAAATAGAATAAACAATAAAACCCCCCTAGAACGTTATATCCTATAGGTACATCAAAAAAGTCACCCGGGACGACAAAACATTTTTTTTATAATAGAAAAAGAAAATAAAAAGAGATATAAAATATATTCAACAAAAAAAAAGGGCGTCTATATGTCACTTTAAGCGACTGTAATTTGCACTGAATTTTATATCGTGACAATATATGTGTTACTTAAAAACATCGTGTTTCCTCTATAGACGCTTTATTACAAGTATCGCTACTCAAAACATCTGAAAAAGGATGTCTGTAAGACTTCACAAATTAAAAATGATAAAGTATTATTATTTTATCAGAAAATCGACTTTAGATACAAACATTTGTATGACGGTTATTTATTATATAAAATGAAATTTAACAATAAAATAACGTCAAAATAAGTTAACTTATTTAACTTACTTCCCTTCTTCAATTGTGATATTTCCTACTTGTAAAATAAATCAATACTATTTGACGTATTATTGCTGTGCTGGTTTCCATCAGCTCAAAACCAATTTCCGCGACCGCGCGTTACATGACCACATTTTGGAAGGAAGCCAAATCCTTTCGTTATACAACATTTCTTACAATTGAAATGAATTTAAATTGCGGATGCACTCTAATATCCTCTTAATTATATAATGTGTTCACTTGAAAGGTTTAATTAGTGGAGTTCCTTAGACATGTTTAGAGTGTTTTTCCGTTATAGGATAAAAATATTTTTCTCATAAATTTCTTACTGTCATCCAACTCCTAGCAGAGATCTCTATGATAGAAAATGTATTGTACCATTTGTTTTACTAAAGTAAGTAATAAAGTCATCGTCATGTTATGCCTATAGTTTTTAAACAGCACCCAGTAAATATTATATATAGCTGTTGATATTGCCGCTATTGTTCCGAACGATAGGACGAATCGTTGAACCTTGTTAAAAAATAATAATTAACTTTATATTATAATAAGTCTGATTTATATTAGACGATGCCCGACTCGAGATACAACTCGAAACTTCGTTAAATTCGAATTCGATTTCACTTATTTAATTTTTGACGACCACGACGGCCTGAAGTTGAAAATTAAAAAGTTGTTGAAAAAAAAAATGTATTAAAATAATATTATAACACAGCATGACTGAAATAATTCCAAGCGATTGGACATCGTACATGGAATCGTGTGAAACTACAGTGTTATTACTGTTATAGAGAAAATTGCTCCTATTTGTTATCGGATGGGAAATACTCATTGTTTTACCATTAGAGATTGTCCTTGTATATATATTATAAACAAGAAATATAAACTACTTATTAGCATTAGCACATTTCATTAAAATCGAGACAAAGTGCGGCGTTGAGTTCCGCCACTTAACACGCAATTACTATCAAGAATTTCGCTTCGTTTAATTTCCCTTCACCGTAATTCATCAGCTTCACACTTTTTTAAATAAAGGGTAGATCGAAGAAATCTAGTGTCAAGACACTCCGTACCCCAGTTTCCACCCTAATTTCCGTTCGTGTTGAGTGGCAGGACTCATAGCATCAATAGAAATCATACTACTGAATAGGCTTCAAGCCCACAAGCTTCGTGCCTACAATCTACATCTACTACTATATACTCTCTCTATGGTCGGCCCTTCATGTGTGAAGATCGTGGTCATGGTGCAAAGTGTGTTTCGGCGTATCTGGGCATTTAAGTTGGTTGAACCATCTGGGGGGTGAGCGACTTCTCAATATATATTTAGGATATAATTAGGATTCTAACTTACAGTATAATATATTGGGTAGTAGTCAACACTACAAAACTATCTCAGGATACCACGTTTTTAACATTAATAAAATTAAACCACTGTACGTACCATCCTTTTGTGAACTCGGTCAAAGCGTACAAAAATGCAATTAACAACGCCATGCAAATCTTGCTCTGAGTAATACATCCTTGGCCGCATTAGTGACTGTTTTATTAGTGTCTGATTACATATCAGTTGCTTCCGTTTTAATGTTTAAAGTATTAAATCATTACTTTAAATATATATTAGTAGGCTGTAATTTTCATCCTGTGCAATATTATATCAGCTTCATGCTGTATCCCGCTCACAGCAGGGTAGGCAGAGGGAACCTAGTGTTAAGACACTCCGTTGACATTGCGTGTTGAGTGGCAGAACTCAACGCCGCGCTTTGCCTCGACACCAGAGCGAAGAAAATGGAAATATAAACGTAAATAAATATTTCACTTCCTCGAGTGGGGATCGAACCGACAACGTCGCGTTACAATCACAACCTTGTGCCGCTGCGCCGCGACGGCTTTGTCGTTGAACGAAATTTCGCAATTTATCTTATCAGAGCAAGGAAATAACAATAAATAATTTTCTGTACTAGTCTTATAGTCACAAGCAGGCCTACTATAGGACTATATAGGAACTTGCACCGCTAGGATCGTAATATCCTAGTTTTATTTACTTTTCTCCACTTGTACTATATTTTGCGGAAAGTAATAAGGCACTTCACTAGGGATCCATTAGGGGATTCTAATGCCGTGCTTCGGTATATACCAGGCTGAAGAAATGTTGTAATTTTTTTTACTTTTTCTATCATAATATAACAGTTTGAAACATGCAATACAAATTAAGAACTGTGCTCAACTGGCACGCTCTTAACGCCATAATAGAAAGAACAGAACAGAACAAATAAGAACTATTAACCATCACTTTCTCCAGTTTTTGCGAACGAGAAAAATGGATTTTCATCCTACTACTATGGAGCCATTTATAATTTTATTTATTGTAATACAGTGAACGTCTTTCGTAAACAAAAACAAAGCCTTTAATTATTCTTATCGAGAGTACCAGACCACATTTTCAGTTATCAGTTTCCGTATCCGCTGATAGCACTATAGTAGAGTACTTTGTATATTGACCCTATCAATCTCATTAGTGAAACCTAACAAATACTAAGTAACACTAAGTCTGGCAAATAAAATAAATACTCTGAAATCTGATCGAGTTGATTTTGTTTGTTACTGTCAAGTGTTATTTACTAAAAATCACATCCAATTTTGACGATTAAAATACAATTTTTTTTATTGTTTTAGAGCAAAATATATCTGTGATTTGTCAACAAATAAAATTTAAATACTTTTATGTTCTAATTATTAAAAGTCTCGGCTCTCAGTCAAGTCTTAACTCTTGCTTCTGTGTATACCTATTGCTTTTTTTGTTTATAAAAAATAACTCTGGTAACGAGGCAGTCAACACACAATGTCCCCAAAATTCGGCGAAAAGTGTCTTAATGGGAACGGAGTGTCCTATCACTAAGTTCCGAAGTTCCTACAAAAACAACGAATGTGTCCAAGTCGTTTGTTTTGCCAAAGACGGAATACGGCCTCAAAACAACTCAAACTATTAATGAATAGCTTTAAATATTACTTTAAGAATAATGAATATTGGTTGATAAAGAAACACCGCCAATAGAGTGATCATCGCTTGCAATCGTGCATTAAATTGGATGCGCTTGCGCCGGATGTCGGCACGGTATTTGCTGGTTAGATTAACTTGCTTGAAAGAGATAAACTAAAGATTTGATTGTTTTGATACTGGCAGTTTTTTTCTAATTTCCTAGACAAATGTTTTATTTGTTTGTATTATTTTTATACAAAAATATCAAGAAACTAAATATTGTTGAGTAACATAGAAAAATGTTCATGTAGAAATCAACCGTTTCCTGTGGCGTAGAGTCATTACCATATTAGTAATTATAGTGTACATATATAATTAAATATTTTAATTAAAAAACGATATTTAAAAATATATCAAAATCTTACTACAGATATGTAAGAAGCGTATATTATGTACTAATATAATTTTTTATATATATAATTTTCTCATAGATTAGAAAAAATATATATTTTTTACATTTCACTCTGTCGTCTAAATATATTAAAAACTGATATGTTTATTTTTTCAAAGTTATATGGATATATAACCAAATGCGAAGCAAATTTTGTAAACATATTTACTAATCGTCAATAGCTTCGATAAAAACTAACAAGTTACACGAACTTTTCAACACAGTTAATAACATAATTTGCGGTCGCAGTCCAGTGATCCAGTTAGTTTAGCTCTATAACGGAACGTGCGAAGTAAATTTGTTCTCAATTATTTCTTAAGTCAATATTTAAACATATTGTTAAACATATAGTTGTTATTGTCTACAATTATATTAGAATATAAAATTGTTATATTTAGAGAAATATTTTTATCGAAAGAATTTGGAACATCATTACTATGTTAAAAATATTATTTTTATTTTTTAGAAAATAATTCATTTCAAATTTTATGTTTGTAGTAGGTACTTTTTTTTAATCTTATTATTGAATCATTGTTTTATAAATGTTTACAAGTTAACGTAAATATACTTACGCAATTATTAGAAGTTAAAATGATACCGAAGTAATGTTCTTAAAATTATTGTTATTTAAATTATTATAAGTAAAACTATAGGTTATCTTTACTTACTATCATATAAGAAAATGTATAAAAATTAAAATCACTCGAATACCTTTATACTAGTTATTTTGCCCTTTATAATGTTTCATGGAAAGGCTCCGCTATTTATAGAACAAAAACAATTAACGACAATCTGTCGCGTCTGAATAAGCTAAATTAGTCTTTATCAGCGTCAGTGGGTTAACGACCACAAGTAGTTTGTTCACAAACACATGCCAATAAATAAGTAAAAAAATAACTTTTGAAAATATACCAACTACTTCGTTATTATGCAGATAAGGGTAGCGGAGTGCCTTAACACTATGCCCTCTCTGCCTGCGATGCGACATGCAGGATATAGCGTGAAGCTGAAAAAAAAAGACGACAATTAGAATTATTGTAGGTTTATGTCACAAATGGTAGATAAAAAAGGTACTACTAGCCAATAAATAATAAATGTAGTGACTTATTATTACTAAGCTCTCTGCCAACCGTTCAAGAATATGGATATGGATAATCAAGATTTTCAGTTCACAAACATAAAACGTGATGCAATAAAATAAATTGAAAAATAAAAACAAACTTAAAACACATAAACATAGCCTTAGCGCGTTTACGGTCGACATGTTGACTGAGACGTGCTCGCGAGATTCATTATACGGTTAAATACCCTAAGGTTTGTTGACTGTGGCAGGGTTGCCTACTTGCCCGTAATGTAACGGGTTCGACGAACCGTATGAAAACGAATCGATTTAAATTTAACAGTGATTTTCCATAGCTCCAAGTACCAAAAAATCCAATCAGCTTCACGTTGTATCTCGCTTACAGCAGGGTAAGCAGAGGGAACCTAGTGATAAAACACTCCTTTCCCCACTTTCTGCCGAATTTATCGTGTTGAGTAGGGGAATTCAATGCCGGGCTTTTGCCTTGGTGCCAAATTAGAAATGAAAGTATGAAGAAATAACCATTCATTCCCTCGAATGGGGATCGAACCCCAAACCGTCGCGTTACAGTCACGCCTTTGTTCTCCAAGCTCCAAGTACCTCTGTGTGTAATTTCGCTATTCTCGTCTCTTTCGATAGTTTCTCAATGACCAAGATTTTCTTTGAATAAATTAAATGGGAAAACTTCATTGCTATCGCTGTCAGCATGACAACCAGCTACGGACTTTGATATTCGTGAGACGTATCTGGTTACGAGTGTGTCTTGCAAAATAATCCTAAACATTAGCTTTCGACTCCCGCGCAAGGACGCTCGGCGTGATCGATTTACGATGCCTGTCGCGTGTGTGCGGACAGATGTAGGGTTTTGTGACAACGCGAAATGATCTATTGAGAGGTTTTTTTTTACATATAAGAATTTGGGGAACGTAGTGTCTTAACACTAGGTTCCCTCTGCCGTGTGTGGGATACAGCGTGGAGCTGATTTTTTAATTTAAAATTTGAACGTGGCGAAATTGGAAACCGAAAACCGAGAAATTTCTTATATGTTTTCTAAAAAATAAAAAAGTAAGTTTGAAATTGGTGATTATATAAGAAATAATCAATGTTTTTATTTACACCAACGTGTCTATACGTTTTTTGTAACTTTCGACCATTTGCTAATAACTTTTTAAGTAAAAATGCAAAACTTTTAATGGAAAAATATTCATATGAGCAAAATGTGGGCATTTTAATGTACAGAATAAATTTGTAAAAAGAAAAAATGTGTAGGCATATTCTAAGGTAAATATTGTGTGGTATTTGTTTATACCTCTGACGTAGTGGAAATTTGGTGGGAAGAATTTGATTGGGTTCCCAATGTCGAAATCTGTCTTAAATAAAAATCAGCTCCATGCCGCATCCCGCACACAGCAGGGTAGGCAGAGGGAACCTAATGCTAAGACATTCCGTTCCCCACTTTCTGCCGAATTCTGAAGGCATTGTGATTGAGGATCTGTCTTAACAGAACTAAAAATTAATTGGATAAAAATAATTGGTTCCACTCAGTGAAATGGAACCCAAAACCATCACGTTCTAATCATACGCTGTCCCACTGCCTCACGGTGGCCCAAAACAATAATTCATTTTCGAACTTGATGTATCTATCGAGATATTTATCAGGTAGCGAATGGCGCCGTGAGAAGTGTTATGAGTAGGTATGTTATACTAATTACTACCGTTCCAGTAACATTTGTTACCCATCACTTTCCAATATTATTTATATTATAACATCTGAAAATGCAAGGGTTGTGGAAGTTTTCCAGGAAGTTTGGAAGTACACCAGAGCGAAGAAATGGTAAATATAATAAAGGTAAATAAATACTTCACTTCCTCGAGTGGAAATCGAACCCCTTCATGTCGCATTTACAGTCGCACGCTTGTGCCCCTATGCCACGACTGGCCTCTATACGTGTTCTTTTTCTATCATTAATTAATAGCTGAATATATAAAATATTCACAAGTTCCACAGTAGAGTAGACAGTTTGCCGCTACTTAATTCCGGTTTAAAATACTCGGCAACATTAGCAATAACTTCTACATGCAATTATATTAGTATTCCAGCAGTAGATATAAAATACAAGATCATATGTTATCTAGCTTATAATAATCTTACTCACGTACTAGGTGGTGCCAGTGCAAAAAAAGACCCGTTCTGCGTGATTCATACAAGTAAGCTTTCGTATAAATATTTTTGAGGAAAATTAATACTTTAAATTACTGATCATTGGTTGACCTTTTTAAATATTAGTCCCAGCTTCTGATGGTAGGTAACCTAATGTTGAGACACTGCGTCCCACAAGTTTTCGAGATATTGGTCGTATAACGATCTTTTTCTTAATACCATTTTTGCACATTTAAATACTCGGGAAGGTTTATTTAGTATGTTTTTGTTTGCAAGCCACCTTGCGTGCGACTAAAGGCCTTGTATTTAGTACGCGTAAGTTCCCAGGTTCCTTCTGCCTTCCCCTTCTATGTGAATGAAGCAAAAAAAACTGATGTTTATTTAATATTCAATTCAAAATTAATTTCAAATTTAATATTTTCATTTTAATGTACGCGTAAATTTCAATTGAACAAAATTATATTTAATTAATAAAAATGATTTATTTGCTTAATGGTGTGAAATAAATAAATTGGAAATTTAAATATTGATACGATTAATTGAGAAGACATGTTTGCCTCTAATTATCGTAAATATTTCTTTTACAGAAAAAAAGACGTCTTTGAGTGTACAAATATTTGAAGTGAAGCATTTGAGATAAATGTGTATATATACATATGTACGTATATATTTAGTGGTTTTCAAATATGCAAATTATAATTTATTTACAACTTATATATATGAACCAATTCGAGTATCTACTGATTCTATTGTGACTTTAAACGCGACAGGATGTAGGTTTGAAGCCCACTCGAGGAAATGATATATTTAATATTTTCATTTCTTGCTCTGCCATTCAGCACACAATGCCGCCTGAATTCGCCGGAAATGGAGAACGAAGTGTCCTAGCTGACTCTCTTATTATATATTTTTAATTTAATTTAGCTAGAAAGATAGTAAAGCTCAACTTTTAAATGGGGGGACCTTTTAAGGCTATACTTGGGTAGCAAGTCGCATGTCAAGCAGGTTGTATGTAGAGAAGTTTCTCCCGGTTTCACGGATTCAGGCACTCCGTTCCCCACTTTATATTTAAGAGGATGATAAAAAATTTGGAATCTTATAAAAAATCAAAATCTCTTTTTTATTTATTGTTGTTGTTTCTTTAAGGGAATTATGTTAGCCTGTTAGGTTTAAAAAAAAATAAAAAAAATAGAACATATAATCGTTGTTCGAGCTACAAGAAAGGCAACTCAAGGATATTTAATGACTCTAATGAATACATAAAATAAAGGAAGCTGGTAATTAATAATTTACTTCAATACAAAGTGACGTAGCACTGACGTCGTCGTAACGCGCCTTTAATTCTTTTAGTCCATTTATACAAGTTTCCTTTCGCAGCAACACATGTGATATTTAGATATGTACCGCATTGCTTTTCTTGAGAAGTCTTTTTTTTATCTTAATAAATGTACGGTTTTTTGTCTTAAAAAATGCATGGTTTTTTTATAGTTATCACGATGGATATTTGGAAATCGAAAACAATAATCATTTGTTTGCTTAGTTACAATGACATATTGGTTATAAGCTTCCAATTAGTACGTAATGTCTCAAAAATTGGGCCTTGCTTGTAGAACGAAGTGTCTTAACTCTGCCTCCTTCCTTGCTATATGCGCAACACAGAGTGAAGCAACGAAAATTTAGTAATAAAATAACGTTACATCAGTATAATACTAAAAAATAAAACTTTATAGGGTCGTATGTGATCCTATATCTCTAAAGCACTTATAAATATTTCTCACAACAAACTCGTACAAATCAATTTTGTATTGCACCATTTAATTACATACCTGCCTTGATGATGTTATTACGTAAATATGAGGCGCTCTGCACCTCTATGAATTATATAGTAATAGGAAACATGACGAAAATAATCTATTATTCATAAAAGACGAAAAAAAAATGGGAGGGGCTCCGATTTGGGCCAAATGTCGTTTATGGTATTTTGGTCTTACGAAGCTGATTCCAACTGAATGGTGAAAAAAAATTCTAAATAGGCGGAAAATAATATTAATAAAACAATTTATTACTGCCTATTTCTTTAACTGTATAACATATATGTAAAAACAAATCCATAATTATAAAAGAAAAAATGCTTATTATATAGTTATATCATAAATGAATGAGGACCAGGGGAACGATTTGGTTTTACTGCCAAGGCGTGCCTATAGAACTCTCGCACAAAAACATACACTATTTTCAGTGAATCCTATACAATTGTAACATCTTCTACAAATGTTATTTATACACAAATTCCATTAAAATCCTAAGAAATCAACAAAAGGCATACTTCCTCAATAATTTCCGCTGATTCACCAATAACTATTTCTAGTTCCCACATGCATTAAGTTGCATCACTCATTACGGTATCACGCATTGTCTAATAACACTAGTTACTACCGAAATTAGATAACGCCTCTGTCACAAATAAGCCTGAGAACATTTCTTTCAGCTTTCCATATAAAAATGCCACGTAATTTCGTCTATTGTCCGTAGTTTTGGGTTTCTTATCGTATTAATGTTTGCTGTTTGTTTCTTTGGATAGATTTATCTTGTTATTGTTAATTTATCTTTTGTTGTTATTTTTACTCGATATATCTACTCAATGAGATTTGAAGCTACTAATATCGATTTCTGTTGATTCTGTCTGCAATAAAATTATTATTTTTATTGTAATTTTAGTCAACTGAAGTTAGTTACAAGCATAGATAAAATTAAATTTCTTCATCTATACTAATATAATAAAGCGGAAGAGTTTGTTTGTTTGTTTGTTTGAACGCTAAGATCTCTGGATCTACTGGTCCGATTTACTATGTTTTTGTTTTGTATGAAAGCTGCATTCTGCATTCAGAAGTGCTATAGGCTATATAACATTACATTACACATATGTACTAATAAATTTAAATACTTTCTAATTTTACATGCAATTTATTCTGCCATGTTAATAACAACCGTCGTTGCTAAGCACCGGTTTGCAAAGTTTGTTTGTTGTTTTAAGAAAACGTCATCCAAAATGAACTTATATTTTGATATTCATCCGATAATTTCATAAATATATTTAATAAATATTCTTATAATTCAAGCGGAGGCGTAGCCGCGTCCGGGTCCACTAGTTAATTAATATACTTTTATGAATGTATCTTATACATCACGTAGTAGTTTGCTATTGGTAACAAGAACGCCTTTGCACATTCTGTATTTGTACTAAAGCCGACTGTATTTTCCGTTATATTAGTTTTATATGCAATTAGTTTTTTTATCTATCTATCTATCTTGTTACTAAGTAAATATTTATAATTATTACCCATTTTCGCAATAGCCAGTAGTTGCTATGTCATTTCATGGTATTATTTAACACGGCGTCCATAGAATACGAATGCGATACATTTGTTAGGGTACGTGTGTCCCCATGAACGATTAAACGTTACTCGGTTATTATTCACGTTAACACCTTAAGTGGTTGTGCAAATGATATGGACTTTCACTTTTACGATCGTGACAACAGTTATGCCCTTAGGAACTATGATAATAGTTTTTCCTTATTTTTCTAAAAAGGTGGAGGTTTTATATTCGATGCTCATATTTCTGTTTTTAATGTTTCTTACCTCTTAAGTTTAATTTAATGTATTTACACTGTTTCCTAAATTGAAGGTATTTTTTTTACCGTATAATTGATAAGTGAAAGAAACAAATTCATGTTTTATAAAATCTTGAATATTGCAAATATTATTGACTCAATAAGATAACGTTAAAATGTATACTGATGTTGTTGACCATCTTCAAGCAAAAAAATGCACTTATATCTTGTTTTATTCGAACAGTAATAATATCGAGAAAAAGGCCTTTAATTTTACCATTTTGTATAATTTATAGAAATTAAGAACATATAATTGATATAAACGATTGTCTTTATAAAATTTTAGTCAAAATATTACTTATATTGTTATAAGACAAATATTTTATTTTACTCAAAGAAGATATTCTTATATTATATTTAAATTTTAAATACGAAGAGGATCACTATCAATCTTTAGGTATAAATGGTTTTTTCAACGTCAAGAAATGAATCTAATTGTCTAATAGCCTCACGAGATTCGTCCTTGCTGAGGAATGTTTGATTGTTCTTAACCTATTTGTATAAATTTTAATACTACGTTTTATTTTAAGTAGAAACACTTAAAGTTTCATTTTTGTCTATAGAAAATACACTTTATGTAAAATTTTATTACACTCTCCGCTCAATTTTTGAGCTACCTACCCAAGTCTACCAGAACGGAGAAATGATATAAATTAATTCCCTTGACTGGAAATCGACCACCGCTACGAATACAAATTATAATCTGAAAATCCCAAGCCTGAAAAAACCTATTTTCACTCGTAAAATATGAAATATATATTTTTTAAACACTCCCAGAGCTCAGTAATCAAACAAATATCGACATTGAATATATAAACCAAGGATATTCTTGTTTTCTATTTCGTTATCGTAATTACATATCGGTTACGCAAATCATCCCGCTAAGCCTCTCGCGCCAGTACACCGCGGTCGGTGCGCCGGCGCACACGTTGCAGTCAGTGCCTGTGGTATGTGTGTGTGTCTATCATCCCTTTATACTTTGCGATAGAGGGATCGATGGTGTGAACTTGTTTGGATGTCTCTTTTGTTTTCTGTGGTAAGCGTTAATTAATATTTTTCGTGTTATATAAGAAAAAAATGGATTTTAATTTATATTGGTTGGTACCACCTGTTTTGGTACGTTGAAAAATTACGTCAGATATCGGTGATTGAATATCAGTTATTAAATGTGATTTGTTTTTTTTTTTCTACTGTGTGAAACTGCTGTATGTGGCTAGTAATTATAAATACGTATTCACAGTTTGATATGGGTTATTCCAGTATATCGATGTGCAGATTTTTCCGTGTCTTCTTCAATTTACGTGACATTAGCAAAGTTGGAATCGCTCGTCTTGTTAATATTTTATTTTATAGTCTAGTCATCGTCCGCGACGTTGTGACGTTGCGTAGACTTTAAAACGTAAAATGGAAAATTCTGTTTTTTCCCGTTCCTGTAGGAGATTTTGAGAAATCTATCGTCTCTAAGTGCTCCTCTACATTAGCTAACCTACCTCAGTTAGTTAGTTAGCTAGTTTCTTTGATTATTGTTAACGTTGTCTGTCAGTTATTTACTAACGGAACAATTGTATATATATAGATAAGTATATACCTAGATAGATACCAAAATAAAGTTATTAAGATTATTGCAAGGTAGTTTTGTAGTCATTAAACGCTTACAAATTACACACGCTTTATAAAATCAAGTAATGAGCTGAGCTTATAGCTTTTTCTTAGTATCTTCTCCTAATGACATTAATTTAGATCACAATAATGCGTTTTTTAATCTAGCCCGTTTTTTATACAAATCTATTCTTTTAAGAAAATGTAAGCAATTGCTGTTTGTACATGGAAGATACATAAATAAGTTTATTATTGGGCGCATTTTTGACTAATTTCAAATCTATGATGCCCATAGTAATGGTGATAGGACAAATCAATATTTCACCGATTTAGTGTATTACCAAATTAATATTTATATTACTGAAATAATATATTTTACCTAATTCTTCAAATTTAATTTCCTACTTAGATAAAGTCACAGAGAGAGAGAAAGTTTTTTCTTTGCTTTGGAAATATTAAATAAAGTAAAAGCAAAGAAAGAACTTTCTTGAATGTTACAAATTATTAATTTTATTAATAATATTTCCTTATGTTAAGTAATCATAATTATTTATTAAAGTGAAACTTTACATATACATATTAACCATATTGGTGTTTCGTTATATACCTACACTTAAAATGTATGACATAATCGAATTCATCAAAATATGTATGAGTTTTATTATAAAAAAATCGCTTTAACGATTGACTTATGATTTTTTATAATGTCTAGTTAAAAATTCGAAGTGAACACGAACTACTCATTTATTCGAAGCATCGAATTTCCGAAAATATACAATACTAATATACATTATTAATGGCTGAAAGAGTTTAATTTAACATGTGTTATAAATAAGTTGCAAAAACCAAATCTTATTAGTACATATTTTAACTTAAAATTATAGTTTTACGATATTATATGAAATAATGAAAACTTTAATTTATTTAAAATATAAATTATATTGAACTTTGGAATGTAATTAATATAATACTTGTTATTTATTCAGATGTTTTTCCTTACAGATCATCAGTAATGTACGCCAGTGAGGCTAGATTGTGGTGAGCGCCTGCCTATACATATTATTTTATTATATCTGCTTTATTATATCTGTTTTTTTTTAAATTTTGTGGAATGATAGATAGCTAGTCTACTTAGAAATCACTCCGTTTTCCAATTTTTTTCTTATTATTAAGACATTGGATATGTAGAGGTATAACAACTTAATGTTCTGTATTAAACTAGACTACATAACATTCTTATAATTCTCAGTAAATAACCAATATAACCGGTAAAGGTAGAGAATATAACCTAGCGGAGAGTAGCGGAAATACCCTTTATGTGTAGGATAGGGCGCAGAACAAAAAAAGCGTGGAAATTGCCCTCATTTTTGTCCTACAATTCAATAAGAAATTTCTGCAGAACCTGTTTTATCTCATTTTAGATACAACAAAGACGAACATCATTAGTGATACACATTTATATATCTTATCGGTTGTTATCTAATGATTATGATTGTATTAAAATATTTTCTCTTATGTTGAATTTAATTGATTATATTGGATTCTTGTTAATAGATTATATATATATAATTCTTTATTTAATTTATAATGAAGACGTCATGGTCGTCATGTAAACGCCACTTCATCAGTCTATCGCCGCCCACTGCTGAACTTAGGCCTCCCTCATCAAGCGCCAACCAACCCGGTCTTGGGCTACTCGCATCCATCCGGTGCCGGCCACCTTCTTTCATGTAAACACGATGGTTCTGAATTCGATCCTCATTCGAAAGATTGATTATATTTTTGTTATTTATTATTTCTCCAATCTGGAAGACAAAGCGCAGCGTTATGTCCCGCCGGTCAACACGTGTTTCTTAAAACTTGTGCAGAAAGCGTCGAACACAATGTCTTCACAGTTCGTTCCTTGTGCTTATTCTGCTATGTGAATAAAAACAGGAAGCTGTTTTTTTACAAGTTTTAGTGAGTTCTACAGAAATTAACGATATGTTGTATTTATTATACCTAAATTAAAAATTTACATTTCAAAGAATGCATATTCGTAAGCGGACACTGCTTAAACAATTTTATTTAATCAATGTCTTTGCACCTTGCAAATATTTTCGAAAAAGTTTCTCTCTAAACAAAAAAATCTACAGTAAGTTTATAGCTTTACATAAAAAACTTAGTAATTTTCGCGGCTTACCTCAATACATCGTGCAATAATCATTACTAAGAGTTAAAAAAAATCATGTAAGACTTTTTTAAAACTAATTTCTGGAAATTTGTAAAATGTTTATGATGCCTTTTAGCTTATATTATGCAACGTTTATTTTATATATCAAGGGTAAGTTTACTTTCTACTTTATACGTATGTATGTTTCACACATTTATTTTTTTTATCGGTCAAACCGAAAGATGCAAATGCCTATTTAATTGACTTCAGTAACCGCATTGTCTTTTGAAATAAAATGTTATTATCGTTACGTGTCCGAAACTTATCTAGAAATGAATTGGAAATGTATCACAGATACGTAGTTCTTAGTAGATACGCTAGTATTTTATATAGTAGGGTAGTCACAGATAACTTAATGTCAAAAAAACCTTTCTCTACTAACTGCCCGAACTCAGGATATTTATGTATTGACTGTATTATAACAAATATATTTAAAATATTTGTTGTAATACAGTAAAAGGCCCATTCGAGTCACGCCCGAGGGTGGTTGAACTGCAACATGTGTGTAACACTCAACGTCTGTAATTCCTTAGTATCGATTTATATCAACATTCCTTATAGAATTTAATCCGGACATGCAGTTTATACTGTCTACGTACGTTTTTCTTTTGTCTAGTTGAATATATAAAAGAGTTAGTCATATCTTTTTTAAATATAAAAGACAAATTCAGATATGTTATTTTTTAGAGCGAGTGATATATTGCCAAATTTTCTAATTATTTTTTTTTAAGTGTCCAACAAAACTTGTCTGTCAGCTTATGAAATAATTATACTAAAGTAAGAACATATAAATGTAATGTAACAGTATAGTATAGGGGAATGGTACAAGTGTCCTACATTGTGAACCATCGATACGCTTGCTTCGTTATTACTTGCCCGCCTTAGGCCAAACTGCTTTTTGGAAGTGATCTCATATTGATTATAAAATAATTATTTTTATGTTATACCTATATAATTATTTTACTGACGTAACTGACTTTATAATCTTTGAAATAAGATTTATTTGACTATTGCTGAATTTGTCAATGTATAAACATGTGTTTAAATTGTATTCCTTGGATTAAAGTTTAGGCAATTTGCTTTTTAACTTTTAAACTTTGAAGTTAAACATTACATATTGTATATGAAATTAAGTCAAGGATTTTAGTTAAAATTAATAGTTGTCCGTAATTTTCTTTCCGTGTATTAATTTGAAGTAAGATGCATTTTAAATCGTAAAATAAAAATATATTTTTTTTCCTGTTTCTTTAGGAATTTTGCAAAATCTACACACTCCCTAAACTATCTAACATACCAAGTTACAAGTTCCTGCTTTTTTACTTATAAAGTTTTGTCTTTTATTATTAGGATTATTGTTTCAAATCCGTTTCCAGCGTATTAAATATTAAAATAAATAATATTTATATCTTACTAAACATTTTGATGAAAAAAGATAACTTTAGAACACGCTTCATTATCATTTTCGTTTGCAAGTTTTTTTTTACTAAAATTAAACGCTCACGACGTTCACTTTCTTCGTTACGAAATCATTGTGATTGATAATGCTCGTTTTGATAAAAATCTTGTTGGTTGATAGCGCATTAACAATTTATTATATTGCTTACGCTTTTAGTTAGATACCATCGTGGCATAATTTCTGACTATAAACGCGATGGTTGTGAGTTCGATCCCCACTTGAAGGATATTTCAGTGTTGAAGCGTACATAATGCAGTCTACACTTTCTCCACTCAACATGAAATGTATCGAATTGATGTAAAATGTGGTCTGGTTAATGGACTTCTTGGGTTCTTAACTCTAGGTTCCCTCTGTTTACCATAGTTTGTGCGTGATTAAGTGTGAATCTGGAGATAAAAAAAACATTGACACTTAGTATATTAACCTTTAATTATTTATTATACAGGATGGAAGAGGCAGCGCTTCTTTTACTGAAACTGCATATAGGGTAATATATTTCAAACCCAGAATTAAAAAAATTAATCAAGGTACCTCAACAGTTTAGACGTAGGATTTTTTTTTCATTTCACGATTTTTATCCATCCTGTATTTCGTGTCACGCACACATACGTATGCGACGTTGCCGCTTTGACAGGTAAGTGTGTGCGTGCCTATGTTATACATTACAAATGGCGTTTTATTTTAAAACAGTAATTTTATTATTTATTTTGTTTGAAAAAATAACTTTTTCATTTTTGGGAATTATTTTTTTTCCGAATTATATTAGGCTTTTATAGAGTAGTTAAAACTGTGGTTTCATTTAAAGTGGTGCTGACAATTCCACCCTGTATGTAAATATTGTTTTAGATTAAATTCAACTTGCAACCAAGTTTATAAAAGAAAATATATTTAAAAATATACATATAAAGATATTTACAAAAGTACTAGCAACCGGAAGCTAAGACTTTAGAACCATGTTTACGATGGACGCTGTTAAACACATTTTACATCCGGTTCTTGAGCAAATAGTTAAGCGAAAGCTTATGAGATTCATTTAAAAAGGTAAAGCTTCAACTGATAGTCGAAAATCTACGCTAATGTCAGCTTCACGCTGTATCCCGCACACAGCATGGCAAAGGAAACTTAGTGTTAAGACACTCCGTTTCCCATTTTCGTGGTGGGACTGCGTGTTGAATGGCAAAATTCAAAGCCGCGCTTTGCTTCGACACCAGAGCGAAGATGTGAAAACATAAATATAAATAAATATTCTATTTTCTCGGATGGGGATCGAACCCACAACCAATCCCGTTTACAGTCACAAAATAGTTCCCCTGCACCACGACTGGCCTCTGAAAAATAAAATGAGCAAAAAGCAATCAAACCACCACCACCTATTTAAATATGACCACGGGGCCACTATTTTGTAATGCCATCCAATGTCACCGGACCTATGAAGATCACGAATTTCGACTTTGTACGTTGACCTACAAATTTGTTTGGCAATCGTCAATATTCTGATGATTCACTGCTTCACCATTTACTTAGACGAAAGTATAGAATAATATTGACAGTAAACGTTGTGAGGTGTCTTTTTACATTGTTTTATAATACGAAACCCAATCGAGTTGTAGTCATTCTTTAGTAACAGTTCTGAATCATCGAGATAGTTAATTAATTATTGTAAATTAGTATTATATAAAATGTAATATATTAACATTAGTGAAAGTGAATGCTTAATGTGTTGATTTTGTTTGTTTGTAACATCTATATTATTTTTTATTTTTTCCGAGGCAGACAGACAGATTGAAATTAGGTATAAGTTTTTAGACTTTCATTCTTCTTGGTAATGTTCGGATAAGTTCTGATAGATGAGCTGTCTCCATAACACCCTGTCTTCAGTTTGCCTGAAAACTTCAATAATGGCAGCAGCTGAAGAATACTAGTTCTTCGAAGATATCAGATCTTCGTCTAGTTAATCGAGCTCGAGATGCCTTTGACTTTACGAATATCAACTCAGTTATCAAGATTGTTTGTTTGTTGTTGTTGATTTTTGTTAAAATTATAAGCTGACTAAGAATTTTAGTGTTAGCAAAAAAGTACTAATTTTAAAACATAATTAATGGCGACCCAATATAAGTATTCCTATGAATATTACAAATTGTCTCCAAAATATTTGAATATTCTTTCCTTATAAAGTAAACGCTGCATAAATAGAAGAAAAATAAAATAAAATATAATCTACCTTTAGTTTCTCCTTTCGCATAATTTCTACAAAATAAAAAGACCATAATTACCAACCTCGCAATGAATAGAAAATTTGTTGGAATCGACATTATTATTCTCTAATATACAAAGAACAACACACAAAAAGACGAATTAACAGCCGTCGTATTATATCCGCTTTCTTTTTACACACTTGTCGTTAAATATAATAAAAAGAGGTCCGTCCACATTTACGTTTTACGTCATGTTACAGCAAACATCTGTCCTCTGGTGAGTTTAATATTTTCGCATGATTTAATTTCGTTATCGTTCGCTGCACTTGTAAGTTCGTATAATTATGCCAATAAATATTTATGATTTTTTTAATTGGATTACAAGTTTTGTGTGCCAAAAAATAAAATAAAAAATTATATTGAAGTTGATCTTTTTTTTTATATACGGATATAGAGTTAATTTAAGGGGTTAGTTTTATATTAACTTAAAAATTGAACTCACTGGTGTAAATACTGCCAGTGTGTAGGGGAAAGGGGGTGTCTTAGGTTTACTCTGCGTGCTATGTTGAAAAGCTCGTTTTCAAGATACCTTACTACGGACGTATAAATAATTTGCTTTAAATATTATTTTTTTAGACATCAGTTTAACACAAAATTTGCTATTGCTTATACTCATATGAAACAATGTTATCATAGCTGGAGTTCCATAGATAATTGTAAAATAATACATTATTAATAAAAGGCACCATTTTGTTTTTGTTAACGTATAATACTCAACGCAATGAGTAATACGTGTAGTGTATACAGCTGTGCTTATCTATAATTAATGTACGATTCGCCCTTATTTTAACAATAAATAACTAAACTAGGCAGAGAAAACTTAGTGTTGAGACTCCGTTCTCCTTTTTCCATCTGAACTCGAGACGGAAACGAAAACCATGCGTTACCTTTGGCCAGAGTGGGAAAATGAAAATAATGCATTACCCAGATTGGAGGGTAATGCATTATTTAGTTTAGTTTATTTTTTCAAAATCATGCTTTTAAAGTCGTTTCTCGATACACAATTAAAAGTACTAAATTTCCAGTCATTTCCTTTAGTAGTAGTTCCGGAGTAAATTGGATATCAGAGACGAACGGACAAATACACAAATTTTCTCATCAGTATATTTTGCATACATATCTAATGCACCGTGATCGCAACGATATTTTAATAATGACTTTCGCTTATAATAAGCATAATAAAAACGACAACAATACATGGATGTTCAGTTCCGTACAACGCAAAACAACGGAACCCAACGGAATAAATTACTATTTATTAAGTATTTTATTAATTCTATTGATGATTTATTTCATTTCCCCGTGTTATGTATTTCCAGTTTTGCATGTCTATATGTTTTATGTAATGTATATTTATTTGAGGCTAGCTGTAGAGCGTAGGGGTACAAAAGTGCGAATGTGAACGCGATAGGTTATAGGTTCTATTCCCACTCGAGGAAATGTTTTTATTTTCATTTCTATTGTGGTATCATTTTAACTATTTAGTTATAGTATAATTAAAGAATACACAACAATCGTGTGAACACACACTTGAATATAAAACTAAAATTGGATTTGATTGTTACAGATGCCCGCGCCCGAGATCCCACATCTGGTATGACGTTAATTTGATTACGTTTTCATATAATTATATATATGGATATAATTGTAATTTCTTACGTGAAACAACTAAGTAATTAGAAAAGAAGAATATAATTTCATAACTGTTCCAAAACTTTACCTAAAGTTCTTCAGCATGTTGCGATGTGAGCAAATAGCTTTTAGATAAGTCATTCGGTTATCCACCCTTCGTCGATTAAAGACACAGAGCGACAGTTCTACAAACTGCCGCTCTTGTTCTCACCAAATCTGTTAAACATAATGTTTAACATTACCCCAAGCAAAAATCGAACCCACAATCATTGACTTCACTGCACCAAAACTACTTATGTATTTATACAATGTACAAGAAACATGCGAAGAAAGTCTTTTGTCGTTCCTTGACCATCGAATTGTTTACTAAAACTTATCATTCCCTTGGTGCAACAATGACGTAATTGATTTTTTTGTTTGGAGAGTGATTATTTACAACTAAAATAAATTAAATAAATCAGCTTCACGCTGTATCCCGCGCACATCAGGGTAGGCAGAGGGAACCTATTGATTATGACTCTCCGTTTCCCACTTTTTGCGTGTTGAGTGGCAGAACTCAACGCCGCGCTTTGCCTCGACACCAGAGCGGAGAAATGGAAATATAAACGTGATGAATGGTAGATATATTTGTAAAGGCATGTCATTCTTATATTATTATCAGCCATATCGATAAAAAGTAATAATGTATACGAAACATTTCAATTATGGCGCTTTCAATGTTCCGGTTCATACTGTGTTTCATTTTTGGCGCACCCGCACGGTTTCCCTTTGATGAAATGTCAAAAGTAATTGACAAGCGTGCAACGAACACGGTGTGTACACTCACTTGAGGCGAGTTATTTTGGATCTTTTAAATTTATTTATCTTTTAATGTTTTTATATAGAAATAAAATTGCTATATCTTACTTAGTAGTTTGGTAGTATCTTACACAGTCTTATATAGAATTTAAGCGCAATTTAATTAAATTCACAATATTTTTTTAAGCTAGACGATATGGTCAATTCTATAATATGTATTCTATTAGAATAAAGATTTTAGTCAGGCACTATTAGTTAAAAAAGAGATTTCCTTTATATTTGAGGTGTGAACCCAAAAGCTTCTTAAAAAAAATTGTATAAGCGTCCGCGTTTGATGTTTACTTAGAAACAAAAATCTGGTGCAATACAAGACCTCAGGTAAGGTCAGGCGTTGGGTTGCGTCTCCCAACATGCGGTTTCTCGAATATAGGCGGAAAGCCAAAAAAAAATTAGTTAACCAAGTAGTTATGTAAGCAAATAAATACAAGCAGTATTTCACTCTTTTTTTCATTTTTAAATTAAACAAGTTGTACCTGTCTTATTATACGGGGAAAATGAGTGACAATAACATATTATAATAACCAGCTTAAATTTCGCATCGGTGATTCATTGCGAAAATTTGCGTAACTTCATTGACTAAAACTTTTACTTACTCTTTACCCTTTCCTCTTTAAAGATGTTTTATCGACAGGTGGGTTTTAAATTAAATAAAGGCTCATTTATTTTCTAATTAATATTAGTTATTAATTGTTTACAATGCTATGCTACGCCCAATTTATGCACATTTCTATTTTGTTTTTATTTATTAAAATTTCTATTTTGATTATATTTGAAACGGGTGGTCCAAGTCAATTTTTATCCATAGCCATTGTGTGCGGTAGGTAAGTAAATCATTTGGATGCGTGCCAACTGCGACACGATGATATCATAATAATTAATAACTTTACATTATTAATTTGTAGTAGAAAATAAACTAAAAAAGGTCCAATAATTTTTAAAGGGCTAAATATACTGCCTTAATTAAGGTTAAAAATGCAAAACAGGAGAAAAGCTCCCAAACGGAGAGACGTAGAGATAAACACGCACACGTGTACACAGACAGGTCAAACTTATAACACCCCTCTGTCTTCGCCGGGGCCTATCACGTTGTATTCTGGTAGCATAATCAATTGTGTAATACGACGAAAAGTTGTGATTGACTTTTATTGCTGTCAGCTGTTAACTTGCGCATACTCAGGACAATAGACAGATAATAGGTAATTTAATTTAATATTAAATTAAATTTAATAAGTAATTTAATAACCCTAGGGGGTTAAGACAATCCTTTCCGCCACTTACCACCGGAACTCGAGGTTGCGTGTGTATTCAACGCCGTACCTACGTACCTATTGCTAACGTACCTATTGCTGGGCAAATAAAAATGATGCGTTCTCCCGATTGTTGATAGAACCCACCATCCAACCACCCAACTACCGCATTTACAACCTGACGTTGTCCCACTGCGCCTCAATGGCCTCAACTGTTGTGCGTTTAAATCAAATTCTTTGCAATAACTAGAAGGTTAACAAGAAATCCTTATTTAATTGGTCCATATAATTAATTAATGAACGTTAGGATTGCGAAAAACAAACGAATAATTTCTTCCGGTTAATTATAAATAAAAAGCGACACAACAAGTATAAAAAGGTCACATTTAACGGCGGCTCCACGGGATAATTTATGCTCTTGAAAAGGAGAGTGGTTCAGGTTCCGAGTGCATCGACCCAATCACTTTCCCCTCTTCCTATATAACCTTATGGGTAACGCGTTGGATAGGTGCTGGATTTTGTTTGTGCTGTTTTTTTGTGATGGTTATTTTTAATGTAATTGTCTTAATTAATTTGTTATATATAGAATACAAATTATAGTAAATGAAATTTAATATATCCCTTTGAATATATTGTTTTTTTAAATATTTTTATCGTTTAAAAATATTTTTATATAGTACCTAAAGAGTGAATGTAAACGCGATGACTAGATCCCCATTCGGGGAAATGATCTATTTTTATATCCAAGATCTGTTAAGAAAAAAGTTTTTTCTCAACTCAACACGTAATGGGTCGAAATCGGGCGGAAATTCGAGAATAAAGTGTCTTAACACTAGATTCTCCGATATACAAAAAACACTAAATTTACCAGTTATGGCTCTACCATATAATTATTTTTCAACGAGAAGTACAAGTAACGTATTTCTATTATTCTTATTATGTAGTCAAAATAACAGTAATATTTTAATGCTGTTATATTCGAACAATTATTGTATAATTCTTATTGACTTTATATATATTAACTAAAATAGGTTTTTTTTACACATCCTACAAATATAAAATTTAGGAAGTTATAATATGATATAACGAAGGAATAACCTTCGTAATATTTCATGTATAAGTATTTTAGTTCAATCAGGACCCGTCACTTAATATAAAGCTGTTGCGCACGGTTCATTTGCGACAGATCGTGTGTGGATGTAGTTTTTACAATCGTTTCGCAACGGACCCGCATTCCTTACGGCCCTAGGGCTGATCGCTTTGAAATTCCTTTGCTTTATAAGTCTAGTAGGATTTTTTTTTAAATATAATATTGGAAACCAATAATGTTAGTGAGTTGCAAATTTCGACCAAATCATTTTAAATAAATAAAATAAAAATTGTTGTACCTAACTTCGATTCCCACTCGCAATTATTTATTTAAATTATTTTCTTTTCTCAGCTTTGGTAGTCAAACGAGACATGACTTAGCGTACAAATGAGAACTATGAGTCTTAAAACTGGGATCCCTCTGCCTACCTTGCTGTACGGGAAGATGCTGCCTTTTTCTTATTTAATACAACGTAATAAATTTAAATAATTTATTATTTTTTATCTAAACAATTGCCAACCTAACGTTTAATATATCTTTATTAAGGAAGGCGTTCTGCATGAGCCAGGCCAAATCTAATAGGCGAAGGTGTTCTTTACATGTACAAAGTAATTATATAAAATAAGTTATATATGTTAATAACATAAATGTCGGTAGGGGTCTCATCCAACCCCTCTAGTATAAGCTCTAGATATAAGTACAGTTTAAATTGTCCCTAAATTAAGTACGCCACATTAAAATAACTTTCATAAAATAAAAAAAGGCACGGGCAACTATGCGCCCGTGGATGTAGCTGTTAAAATAAAATAAAAATATATATATATATATATATTTTTGTCATTGCTTTGCACGAAATAGTTAGGACTAAGCTACTATCAGAAATTACTGATGGATTTCGTGACTTCAAAATAATTTAAACATAACATCATGTTTCGTTTTGCACATTACATAGATAATAAGGCACAAAGATAATTTTAGTAAAATATCACATAATAAATATCGTAATACCACATAACTTTATAATTAATTTGTATTTCAATCTACACCTATTAACTAACTTCATTATTGTTGAAATATTTAGGTTCTCTCTCTTTCTCTCTACTCTCTGCCGTAGACTCAGTGTTGAATATTGAACCACCAAAATCGTTTATATTTACAAAAATGTAAACAACATAGAAATATTAATAAATAAAACATTTTTTTTCCTATTTGTTAACACAAAGATTTTACATTTCAAACAAGTAGCACATATTAGCATATAATAGATATATTTTTTCATTAGCACACTTCATTCAAGTGGCGCGTTTTGCAAGTCCCCGAGCAAACCTATCAAGTGTCGTAACTTAATAGAAACGATATTATAGTTCAATGTACACTAGAGTCTAATTACTATGCTATTCAGTGACTTTTTGCTATACTAGCATTATTTATTTTAGGTTCACGCTGTTTCCCGCATACAGAAGGATAATGAGAGGAATGTATCGTCTTTATTTTAAGAAAATCCTTTTCTAAGTTTCCGCAATCTTTCGAAATTATTGTGTTTTGAAAAGTGGAAGTAAACGTCACCAGAACTAGAAAAATTAAAATAAATCAACAACCGTCGGTTTCGGCCAGGCGCTAAGCCTTTACTCCATGACGCCCTCAATTTATTAATATTGTAATTATTTATTTATTTATTTATTTATTTATTAGGAAGCCAACGTTACATACTAAGACTACAATGGTTACAAACATTTTTAAATATATTGATACAAAGTATGTCTCAATTATAGGCTAACTTTACATGTATAGTAAAGTTGTTGCTCACATCTAAATTAACAAAAAAAAACAACAACAATAATAATTAAAAAAAAAAAAAAATCCACTAACCAGGTATATAAATTTAAACTTATAACATAAACATTGTTCTAATTATGACAAAAAAGACACAACTAAAAATAGTTATGACAAAAGTATGCATTAATTAAAGTAAATTAACTTCATATGACGCTAATAAAGTAATAAATTAATAACTGAAGTCAGATTCGTCACATAAATAATTGATTAACTGTAATTGGATCAACTACACCCCATTACTACTTATTTATGACTTATTGATACTATGGGCTTTCGTAGCCCAGGGGCACAAGGGTGTCAGTGTAACGCGACGATTGTGAAAAGCAAGCACTACGCGACGGTTGTGGGATCGATCCCCATTCGAGGGCCACCGCCACTCAACACGCAATGACTCCAAAATTCGGCGGAAAGTGGGGAACGGAGTGTCGTAACACCCTCCCTACCCTGCTGTGTGCGGGATACAGCGTGAAGCTGATTGATACTATTATATCTGTTCAATCATTTCTCGGTATTTCTGGGTACTATATTTGTTATAATATAGAAGCAGGTGCGAGTCTGTACATTTTTTATCTCTACAATTTTAGTTGTACAAAACAATATTTATCGGTTTCTATAAATATAATAATAATTAAAATTTTGTGTTAAATGAGACATGTACCTATATACCCACTATACGTTCATGACGCATTTATAATATTAATATACATATTAATTTAAGCCAATTCTAATCATAGGATTCATAGGCAATGCCTCTGCGCTTCGACGACCCCAACTTGGGGCCCCTAAGCTATGTTGAGAAGCAAGCTATGTTTTTGGGGCCCCCAAGCTATATTGAGAATTAAATATAGGTGTGTATAGCATTTAAAAAAAGTTAGTGTATTGGAAACAATTCCAGTCATTGCCGAGGTCGCCCGGTCTACAGTGATATCACGCGTTTGAATAAATACCTAAATAACAACGTGGCTGAAAGTAAAAATCACTGCTTCTTGATGCCTTATAAAGAAGTGTGTATTATACTTTTATTTTATTATTTTATGAAGTTTGTATTATACTTTTATTTTATATAGAAAACATACATAATTCTCAAAATATTCTCATAATTCTCGATATTTTTGATTGTATACATGTATAAAGAGGCTGATGGCTGTCGACGAGGCGAAAGAGGAAAAGATACACCGTAAAGCTAAAAATAAAAAATATTCCTTACAATCTAATATTGAAATCGAGATGTGCCCAAAGCGTTACTCAATCGATCCACGGAAGGAAACCTTAGCATCGCTCCGGGCTTCTGTAAACTAAGACGCGTAACTCGAGGCTAGATTATAATATTTACAAGTGATTATTTGATACACTCCACTGAATGCGTTTCTCTTTATCGTCGCACTCTTTTCTCTCTTTTTTATGTAGAATTTTAACTAATAGATAGGATATAAAAAGAGAGCGATGTGTCTTAACATAAGGTTCCCAGGTACCCTCTGCCTACCCTGCTTTGTGTAGGATACACTGTGAAGCTGTTATATATGTATTACTTATGATATCTTAACAAATACTCTTAATTTGTAAAGTTTTAGGAAAACAATAAATATATATAACTTTTTTTTAAACTAATTAGCTTTTATAAAGCGGGATTGTATATAGGAGGTAAATTTTATTACTACAAGATACCTTTCTCTTGCCTTGAAGAAGGGTCTTGTAGTAATCTTTAACTGGTTAAGAGTTACGTAAGCGCTTATTTATAATTTATTTAACGCTCGTTGAAAATCATATAAGTACTAACTAAAAAAACTTCGTAATTTTTTTGGTCGTTGTGGCGGTTGCAGGTGCGATTCCCAGTTATTTGACTTTTTTGTTTTCGGCAAGGAAGGCGAAATGTAATTTAATTACCTATTCCTTACAGCTTTGCTCTAGTTAGTCGCTATTTTCATGAATAAGAAAAGGAACTAATATTAGGTGTAAGTTGTTTTTAGCATTTTTTTTATTTAAAAGCATCGATCTTTGCTACAGTTTTTATTTATATATATGCAGATTTCCAGTTATAACAAGCATTAACCGAAGTAAAAATATATAAAACAAATAATCTCTTTCAAGGAATCGATTAGCGATGGCTAAGTAATGGCATACTACGCCAGTGACACATTTAAAGAGTAGTAATAATCTATAACAAGTAAATGTAAAAGAATTAAAGATATTATTATGTATTTTTTTAGGTCCACGGTGTATCTTTAAGCACATAGCAGGGTAGGCAGACGCAAAGGGAACCTGGGAACTTACTGTTAAGACATTCCGATTCCCACTTTCCGTCGAATTCAGCACGCATTGTGTATGTAGTGGTGGAACTTAAACCCGCGCATTGTCTCATTACAGAGTGAGGAAATAAAAATATTAAATATTTCATTTCTTTGAGTGGGAATGGAACGTTTACAGTCGCACGCTTCTGCCTCTGCGCTACGACTTGCCTCAAGACTTTCGATTTTTACATACATATTTCAATCTTAATTATTAAATTTTCTACTAATCTGTCAAAGCAAAGAGATTAGTGACAAAAGCTTTTAATTTTTTTTTTTTTCAAATAACAATATTTTCTCATAACGACCTAACTGTAATACGTTAATGAGGTAGATTTTTGCGCAATTATGCTTATCCTAAATCCCTTTTTAATTTTAGCCTTTTGTTATTTTGTTCTCACCAAAGTGGCCTACAATCACACTTGCGAGCACAATAGAAGATATTTTGACATTTTTTTTAAGTTAAGTTGACTTATCAACTTAACTTAAAAACTTTATCAACTTATATGACATTTTCAACTTGGTGATATATTTCGTTATTTTTATTTTCCGTTTGTATTGGTTACATGTTGTGTACGTACAAGGGAAACCACGTTTTTTGTTTTGCTTATTCTGAACGACATGTTCGTACTCTTTTTACGCTGTATCCCACATGTAATAGGGAGGCAAAGGGAACCTAGAGTTAAGACTCGGTTACCCACTTTCAACCGAATTGTGGAGACTGCGCATGTACGTGAGGAGCGGACCGGACTGCCGTACTTTGCTTTGTATTGTTCAGGCTGTGGTACTGCTTTTTTTATTAATAATATTTTTAATAAGACTTTAATAAAAAAATGTCTATATCTTTAGTGAGCATATAATTAATTATAATTATATATTTTTTAATTATGTCACTTCATACTAGTCGTCCTGTGTTAATATAATTAGTACGTGATATAACGTTATTGACACATACCACAAAATTACATTGCTCAACTATTTTAATGATTATATTTATTTAAATTATTTATCTTGCTCAAATTTCAATTACCTAGAAGTATAATAAAAACCCACGCCACTCCCTAGAATGACGAGAATATTTTTAAATATAGATCCTTCCAGTAGAAATCGAACCAACAACCATCGTTCTAAACAATCACTCCCCATTTACACCACTATGGCTTTTACATTACCAATATCAAGAAGAGCCGCGTGCTATTACTAGTAAAGTTAACCTCAACGCAGGTTGTACCGTCAGTCCGTCGGTTTCACCCAGTTGTGTCTGGGTCACGTCGGCCGCTCGCCGTGTTCCAAGTATTATTGTACGAGTTATTGTAAACATGTGTTAGAATCGATTTATTCGCGTTATAATATCCCCCGCTAAGGATTATTATAATTTGTGATGTTTCTTTTCATATATATGTAAGTTGTGAAGTGTGTGAATGGATTTACTTTTGGAGTACGTAAGTCAGGTTTTTTATTAAGCTATTTGCTATTTATTGAATTATTGTGTTTGTTGTTTTTGTATAAGTTATCATATTTGTTATCTATATAATTAGGTTTTTTTTTTAGTGTTAATATGTAATTTTAATGTTCTTTTAATTAAGAAACAACTTAAAATGTTTGAAAGAAACAATTGAACACGTTATTGTAACAACAATGTTGTTAATAATCGTTTTATGTATATACAATACAATATAGAGGATAATATGACTATTAATCAATTAAATGGTTGCCTGAGAGAGCGTCCTGTGTTTATTTAAATGTTAATAATGATTTTCTATTAATCGCAGTAACAACAAAATTAAATTTACAAAAGGTCCGGTCATTATTCGAGGACCTCGTGGCACAGATTCAGAATGTTTCTCACTTGGGTAGTAGAGTTTAGTTCCGCCGCCCAAATATCACAAAAAATTGGTGGAAAGTGGGGAACAGAGTGCCTTAACACTAGGTTGCCCTTCCCCTTACACTCAATACGCATATGCTATATTCGGAATTTTATCATATCTTTTATCCTTCATTTTATTGCACCATACGTCAAATGAGAGAGAACATTTTCAATAGATTTATTTTACTATGTGTAGAAAAACGAGTTCTGTGATAAGATATTTAGTTGCGTTTTCTAATTTTATGTAGTTGTTATAATATTAGTTTTCCCGTTATTCCCGTTAATACTTCCATGATTTCGTTTAGGATTTATTTATTAACTTACTTACCGTTGTATAAAGCTGTCGTCACAACGTTTGTTTTAGTTGCGACCCACGCATATCATTCAACCTAATAATAACCTGTTTTTTTTATCTTAGTAATATTACCAGTAAGGAAATTGACAATAATCCTACTGGAAAGATTACACGATACAAGTATTGGAATTTAATTTTCTTTTAGCATTTATGGTTAAAAAATATCTGTTTTTACTTATTACCATCCTCCATTTCTTGTTTTTTTCCTGTATTAAAAGTTCTTGAGTACAAATATTAAACTAAAATCAAAACTTTTTATTAACAATGCAAAGCGAAGTTTTATATTATAAAATTCTGTCTATGTTCAACGCTTACGAAAATGTGTAGAGTTAGAAAAGGACTAATCTTACAGGAGTTCTGTCTATATTTTTAGGATATCGGATCCTAAAAACTATTAATATATACTATAGCTGTGCAATAACTACTATAATAAAGAAAATAATAGGTATTATTATGCAATGCTTAATGCTGTTTACTCTTTAATGATCAGAAATTTTCTAAATATAATTTCGATTATCACCTAAATTTGTAGAAATTTATGAATCATTAAGATAAACCACCTCTTATGAAACTTTTATTTATTTAGGATTTTTTGTCTATTTGTTCGTAAAATTATCCAATTCCATTGAAATGAACATAGTCAATTAACTCCGAAGAATTTCCAGGTTTGGTGAATGGCTATACGTGCTACGTGAACCATATCTCATATTACACATACAAATGTAGGTACGTTTCGTAAAACTAAGGTTGTATTTCTCAACCGTTTCGGATTACAGCCGAAAACTATTATATTATTATTAATAGTAATATTTAGATACATATGTGTGTATGTATGTACGTTGATCAATACGAGAATAAAGTGACTTTTAGCAAAGATAATATAATAAATAGAAATGGTAGATTGGTTCATTTCATGATGTATTTCCGTGTATTTGCCATATTTGGCAAAGCAAATAATTATTATAATAATAATAAAAAAATATACAAAACAATAAAATATTTTTTGGCTGTTGTAATTACAGAGTATAAGCCTATTTACTCATTAAATGTTATATTCGGAGTGTCCGCTACTCTACATTCTTATTATACAGGTGTACTACTATACTACTGTGTACTACATTTCTACTTGCAATATTCATATAAGGCATCCTCTTATTGACGTAATATTACATATATAGTAAACTAATTTACAGTAAGTAAATTAGTTATTAACTTATGTCATAAACCATAATTCCTAGTGTTTCTATGTAAACAAATTATGTAAAAAAATTAAAAGCGTTATATCATATTACTTACTAACTAGATCCTTTTCAATAACCATTTGCCATCCATCTCTCCTTTGAAACAAGATAGTGAAATTCCACACTACGTTATCAATTAAAGCAGATAAATTAAGAAAATTAATTAACCTTTATCGGCATCGAACTCTCAACCATCTCGTTTGCACTCAGATGTCCCTATGTTAGAATAGCTAAAACTTATAATAAAATCGTAAGAGAGTCGGTACGGTGTCTGAATTGATTGAATCTTTAGTTTTCAATTTCTTCATTAATATTTCTATTTCAAGCGGGCGAAGCCCCGCGCGGGCCCACTAGTTTACATATGTATTTCAAGTGCGCTATTATTAAGAGCATGCATAAACATAAAACACATGCTTCTCGAGACTTAACTGTCTGAAAGTAGATTAAAAATAACGGCCAACGTTGCAATATGCACGGAAATTCCAAACGCATAATACACTGTTATTTTAGAATAGTGTGACGACTTGGAAGTCTTGTAACACACTATGTAGGTATCTGAAAAGTTGTCATTAAACAACGAATATCCGCTTGTGACTAATGATGAAATGGCAATTATTATTTGAAATGTAGTGAGCGATATTTATTTAAGTCGTTTCACAGAAATGCTGTCGCCATTTGTTAATGCAATTTAATTCAAGTTAATTATGATTGGTGTAGTGCTAATTAGACATTTGTGAGTATTCCTTATAGTTGTCGATTCGATTCTTAGCTTATACATAAAAAAATTTAATATTAACATTTCCTAGGCCCCAGTTGACGTTGAGATTGTGTTCTCCCATTTAATATCTATAAATGGCCAAAAATGTCATTGTATTATACAAAAAACGGAATCCTCGATACTTTTAAAAAATAAAAAGCCCCCCTTTGCAATTTAGAAAAGGAATCTACAAATATTTTATTATCAACCCGCCTTCAAAACTTCCTCGCGTCAGCTAAGTAATAAAATAACTCGCTTTATGGTTGTTCCATTCGCATATTATGAGCTACGATAGACAGATAGACAGATAGACCGACTACCGATATATGGACATGTCAAATCGGGGATCCAATAAGGGTGATTTGTGACAAAAAAACAAAAAAAATATAATAAGTGAATTTCATTCTACGAGGATTTCTTATAGGGTAAACCCCGGATAGTTGCCACACTTTTTGAAAAAGCTCTTTTCTTAGAAATATATACCACTACATTACCTATTCAATGTGTGTTCTTAAACATAGTATATTAATCTTCTAACTTAGGCAATTTTTTCAAATATAAATATTATCAATTTTGAGTACTGCCTGTTTTACGTAGCCTCTAAGAAAGGGGATAGTTGCCTACTATGGCGGATACTAGCCTAACGTTAAAAATGATTCGGGGGATACTTGCCTGTCTATTTTTTTTTTTCAAATAAAAACGAACTTATATTAATTTAAGTAATCACTTTTTGTTATCAATATCAAAGTCAATATAATTATAAAATTACAACAAAATAGACTCCAAAATGGTAATTAAGTATCCAAAATAATAATTAAATATTACTATTTATTTTAAAGGTAGAACAACAACAAAAATAAGAATTAACTTTGGCTTAGCATCTATTAAATAAGTATTCAGTTCTAATTACTTACTGAGATCCTTTATAATTATTACCTAAACAACACTTAAAAGTACTAAGGTTTTAAAATTTTAAATTTGAACATGTAATTTTTTAATTTAAAAAAATAATTAAATATTAGTATTTATCTTAAATATTAAAAATAATTATGGGAATAACTTTGGCATTAGTATTGATTATTATCAGAAGCCAAGGTTTTCAACTTGCCACATCTCATGCAATGGTTTTTGAATGTTGTACAAGTTTCATGCAACCACATTCGACACATCTCACATTGTATCCAATCTGATTTTGATTTAGTTAAATTATAATTTTCAAAACATTCTACACAATAATTATCAACTTTAACTTCTTTGTTGGTATTTCATTTTTTTGAATTTGCTAATTGATATTGCTATTTTGAATTTCTTAAGGTTCGAGAGGATATGCCATAAATCCGGGATATTTCGTTGATACTTTTTTGTTTTTTATTTAGATCTTCGAACGCAAGTGCTAAGCTATCTTCTGTCCAGCTGATGTGGCGCGGCACCACGCCTGGCTTTCGTTTATACTTGCGAGGCATTTTGCTGTTGAGAATTTATTTTATTTAAGATAAACTACAGTAAAGCCCAATAAAAATATCACCAAGAAAAAAAGGTAAAACCAAATGAAAAAAATAACTAAGAAAAAAATCTGTTTGCTCGTTAAAATGTGTAGTTACGGATAGTTGCCCCAGGGCAACAATCCGCAAAAGACAGTAAGGCAACTATCCTTTTTGATACGGATACTTGCCCTTTTTATTTACAAAATAAATAAAACATATTTAACAAGAAAACGTTTATTACAGTGCAATTTAAACTCTAATGCAATCAAAGAAATAATTATTTTACTAAAACCGCAATTAGTTATAATTATATTTAACGGAGATTACTTGCCAATATAATTCTGACGCTCGTCAAAGTATCATCGCGGAAGATTTTTACTCACACGGACAAAACTCGTGCACCTACTTCGACAGCTGATGCGGCACCGAGTCCTACGCGGGGGACGCTTCTTATTATGATCAAAAAGAAACACTGTAAACACGTCTAACATAGAGCATTTGAAACTGAGGCAAGTATCCGTCCGAGGCAACTATCCGGGTTTTACCCTATTCATAAATTATAATTTAAGGCAACGGCAATTTAGTTATAAAATCTATAGACTAATTATGATGTACGCTTAATAAAATTTCTAACTGTAATAAATTTTATGCACATTTTACGTAATATAAATGAAAGTGAAAGACTTCTGGAAGCTATAATAGTGAGCTTTTGTTTTAACAAACAATAATTAACTATCACTTTGACTATATATCGTTCTTGTTGTCAATTTTATGATTTCCTTGCATTTATTTCTACTACAGCTATCATTATTTGTAACCAATACCAATTAAAATAACATTAAAATAGTAATGGCGACAATCTCCTATTATTTTTAAATATATGTGCAATATTTCATATAATGATAATAGTAAGTAAATCTCATACGAAAGGAATATGTTGAAATACCGGTACGTTGGGAGGATGAACGATGAAATACTAGTAAAAAAGATATACGTACAACGCAAGAATGGAGAGGGACATGTAAATCTCGGTATCGATAACATGAGATTAGTACTGCTTCATTCTATTATTTCTGTGATTACTTCGGCTAGAATTATATATGAAAAAAAAAACAAAGCTGCGCTTAAAATAAAGAAATAAAAGTTTATTTATGCGTAAAACTTCGCAGATAACAAACAGTTAAATATATGAACTAATTTATAGTTATGAACTAATTTAATTTTTTTATAGTAATTCTTAAATAGTTGTAACCTTCTTTTAAATCACAAACATTTTTACATTGTTTTACGTTTATTTTGAGTCAATATATCACCTTGTCGAAATCCAAGGCGTAATATATAACGCGTATTAAGGTCATCTTCACACGCCAGCAACGATTAGCAAAGCTTATAACATGAAGTAATAAGATTTAATCGCTGTTTACATCATTATATAGAATCCTGAAACAAATATATCTAGACATGAGAAGAACAAGAGATTAATGGATGACTTAAAAGTTTTTAACAGAATCACAAATGTGGTCCGTGCAAGCTGAAAAACTGTTAAGTATTAATTAAAATATGCTAATTTTCTTTTTACTTTACATTATATAGGTACAGGTACATATTATGTGGATAATGGTTGTATAGAATATTAAGAAGCCTAACTAAGAATAATATATCTTAATTGGTTTTTGCTCCTATAAGAAAATTATCTGAATCCAGAGTCCCATTTTATCTACGAAACAAGGCAAGAACTAAAATATAACATCCAATAACAGTAATTCCACTTTCAAAATTACCTATACTATCTTTATTGCTTTCGTCGTCTATCTTCAGTAATAATTTGAAAGAATGAAAAAATAATTATTTTATCCAAGGATCAAATATTAGTAAATAACTAGATACCTTTATTCATCAATAGAATGAATTCATTAATTTGTAGGACAAATGGAATCAACACAGCTACACTTTATCCCACATAGCAGGGAAGGTAGAGAAAACCTAGTGTTGTGACACTCTGTTCACCACTTTGTTCCGACTTTACGAGTCATTGCTTGATAAGTCACGGGGCTCAACGCCGCCCTTTATTATGTTAGTAGAGCCAGGAAGAATGGGAATAAAAATAAGTATTTCCCCCAAGTGGAATCGAATATACAACCGCTATGTTAACAGCCACGGCGGCCTCACTTCGTCAAAATAAGTGCAGATAAATGTGATAACTTCCGTTTCCTGTAACGTTCACCAGCCAAACATATTTTCGTGTTCTATCGGAACCACTGTATAGACTATACAGTGTAAGTGGGTCACCGTTGCACGCGAGCTCGCGCGATTAGCTAAGCTCGTCTGTGTAGTAATGTTGGTTACAATCAATGCAATTCATACGATCTTCATGAATACTAAATTCACTTATAATATGTATTTATTTATTCTTTAGTAGAATAAAACGTTGTTATATTAGAAAAATGTTTTTAATTAAAACAAATTTTAGCGGTAGAGTGGAATTCGCAATTATCGCGCGTACGGCTCCCAATACTGCCTGGTTTCTTAAATTCATGTAAGTACGATTAATCCATGTAAAATAAATTAATTCATTATAAAGTTACAAAAAAACAAAAATTTCTTTACTACTTTACTTTACTTGACATTAGCTTAAAGGGTAAATTAACACGAATAATTTAAAATAAAACGTCAATAACCAATACTTAGCTTTTCTATTGATTTACCATAGAAGGTAAATCAATAATAGAATAGCTAAACGTTTTTTTAATAAACTATTATTCAAAATTTACATAAAATACAAATTTTGTAATGCATCAAAGAGTCGAATCTATACTTTCTCTAAAGGGCCAGCCTGTACACATATAAAACTGGTATTCGAGGTCATACTAATTCTGAACCTTTAAGAATTCGTTACTAGGTTAATTAAAACCGGTCTAACGGTCTCATATGGATTACATTCGTAAGTGCAAATATTTAAAATCGATTAGTCCTCTATATGGACATTTGAATATGTTAAATAATTTAAAATATGAATACAGAGTGCATACATTTATTCCGACTTTTTTATATGACCAAATTATCTGAGAAATAAAGAAGATAAATATTGAATTTGGGGCCAGTTGTAACGCCACCACTCAACAAGCAATGCTTCCAGAGTTCGGCGGAAGTGAGGGACAAAAGAATCGTAACACTAGGTTCACAGGTTCCCTCTGCCTACCCTACTATGCGGTGTACAGCGTGATACTAAAAAAAATAAAGATTTATGAACCTTTAAGATATACCTAGAGATCGAAGCACAGCCATCTTAAAATAATTATATATTTGGAAATTATAGGTTAGTTTTCCCCGGGAAATAGAAAATATCTGTTATGATAATGGAAAATCGAATCGAAGATCTAGTATGTAGGTATATATTTTGCAACTTTTTTATCATTTCTAACATCAGTGTTAATAATTTTTATCATATAAAATTAATTATAATCACCCTTTATGACAGGTTATCTTTTATATAATCATAAATGTACATTAAGTCATAAGTTATAAGGCTCCATGCAAGGCAAGCACACAGCAAGGCACATGCTGTCTGTTGTGTTGAACCCTGTATTGTTTCACTACACAATGCTTATTATACAAACGGCTGCGTCCGGCCGTTGCTTTAACCTTGGCTATTGCCTTGTTCGGATCGGCTTTTCTTTGAAAACATACTAATGTGTCTTAATTTTTAAATTATATTTTTGTACATTTAAAGTCTTATATCATCATCATCAGCCTGTCGTCGTCCACTGCTGAATATAGGCCTCTCTAATGGCACGCCACTGAGCTCGATCTTCAGCTCTTCCCATCCATAATTTCGCATGTCTTCTATAATATGACTACAATATACATTTATGTAAATTTTGGTATTACTTTAATTAGAAGTTACGTTTTCGAAAGCCCTTAAACTAAGAACAGAACAGAATAGAAGTTATGTTTAGAGTCATGACATCGACATTTCTATTGTTATTCGTATTGTATCTCAAATGGGCCCTATTAGATGTATATTGCCGTTACTTGGGTCGTCTAAATAATTGATTACAATTTCAATCACAGCATATACATTGTCCTTAAACATACACTTAGTCCCTATTTTTCTTAAAAATAACACAAACACATTTACGTTTAAAAATAGTTTTGTTAAATGAAAATGCAATAATATTTTTATTTACCTCCCTTATTCAATTGTTTTTGTTATGTCACCTAAGTGTTTTAAATGTATGCTTTATATAGAGAAACCATGTTTGTAAAACAATGCCTCCACATTATTATATGTAATAATGGCTGACGTGAGTAGTCATTAGTGGGTGTCATATCTTTTGTTATAATCTTCTTCCATTTTTATTCTGTAACTGGCACTCTTTTGATATATTTAGTAAAATGTAACATCGTAGTAATATTTATTTTTCTTAATCCTTGTATTTCAAGTTTCTGTAACATAAAAATTGGTGCTCTTTTTGTTACCCTATTTCATAAAATACATATAAGAAAAACGTATTTTCTATAACCTTAAATGTCAGTTATATTTTATTTAATTTTTACCAATAAGGAGGGTTTGTGATGTCGTTTTTAATAAATTAATTATAATATTAAAAGGAAAACTTTTAATTACATCGGGGCAGCAATTATGGTTAAAATGAGCATATATATTATATTATATTATTATTTTTATGAAATTATTAGAGCATGAAAGGAATATTATGCAAAACTGTTTTATAAACGTATAATTGACATTAAATAAATCGGACGTGACGGATCTCTAAACTTCTAATGGTCAATTATTTTTTATTCATTCATTATAAGTGATGTGATGATGTGAGAGAGTTTATTAATGGAAATACAAAAAAAATTACGTCTGCGTAATATATCGTCGTAGCGCAAATAACATATGTGCGACTGTAAACGCAGCGGTCGTTGATTCGATCCCACTCAGAAGGATCTCGCTCTGGTAATGAGACAAAGCCTGGCATTGGATGAAAGTGTCTTAAGGTTCCCAGGTTCCATGTTCCATCCTGCTAAGTGCGGGATACGTAGGCATCCCGCACTTAGTACGTAGTACAATAACAGTATTGTAGTGTGAAACTAAAAAAACAATATATTAACATCGTTACACTACATAGATCATTAAAGGCTAATTATTATTATATGTTCAGGCGATATTCTTGTACAAATTTATCAAATTCAACAATTTATTTGTTAATGTTACACATTGGGTTATTTATAATGACATTATGAGTTATATTAACCGCAGTTATACACGCAGTCAATTTAGCATCTCTTGTGACGCGCGTTGCCTTCAATGAAAGTGAAAACCATTTCCCGCCAATTGTGTTGTCATCTTTAAGACAAATAATGCCTATCATGTATGAGAATTTATTTTTTGCTTTATCTGTTTTTACTTTTAATATCTGTATCTGTTCTTAAAAGGCTCGTTTAGCAATGGAAACCTCTCACCCTCATTCCGCGTAAGCGTTATTGATCCTGATTTATTATTCTGTATTATATTTTATGCCAAAAACTTTTCAACGTTATCATTTGATGCCAGTTAAGGTCGTCGTTGCGCAGCGTCTGACTGTAATGGCAATGATTGTGAATTCGATACCCACTGCAGCTTTAAGCTCCGCTCCTCAACAAACGAAAGTTGAAACCAACACGAAAGTTGGGCAGAAAGAGGAGAACAGAGTTTCTTTCCCTTTCCTTGCGCCTTAACTTTTTAAAAATTGGAATAGAGAGAACATTCTCTCTCAAATATGTATTAGCGCTGTCGTGGAGATGAGAGAGAATGCTCTCTCTGCTTTTTATGTTTAAGACTTTTCGATATTGTATGTCCGTTCTCCTGATAAGTGCCGTGCTTGCTCATAACAACTATGTTATGTAAGAATAATAAGTGCAATATGTTAATGCGAGTACTGGTATAAGCTCGGCACCTTGAAATATAAACATACATTTATGATATAATACCAAAATATTTCACCATGCGAAATGATCCAGACGGCCACTATCTGGCGTAGCTCAAATTACATACTACACTTATATATAATAATACATATTTTACTACTATAATTTAGTTAATAATACATTTTAAAAAAAATATTCTTTTTTATAGAAGATATGTAATTTTTAAGTGGCAACTTTTATCTAATAGTAATAGGCCTATAACTATATAGTATTTAATAGAAATGGAATAATAAATAATATATTAAACAACTTTTATAACAGACGATATTAACAGTTAGTTTTCCACAACATGTCAGTGAAAGCGTTAAGACATAAATTTACCTTTGACAACTTGAAAACACCTCTGTCTCTATTGGCCCTTAGTTATTTATCCCATTGAGAAAACTCGCGACTTTTTAAATACATGCATTAAAAATATTTAATACGTTTGAAGAAAGAAAAAATATAATAAAAGAAAACAACATTCTCAGGTGATTTATTATTACTATAGCAGATTAGGGAGCACCAAATATTACTATAATAGTATAAAGTCAAGGGTCTCCTGCAAATAATGTTGCCTGATTTTGAAAAAATCCTTTAAGTTCCTTGTGTATTATGCTTTCTGTGACGTATAAGTGGGATTAGTTTAGCTATATCTTTGTAGACATATATAAATGGGCGTAAAAATGATGGGAGGGGGTTAGCAGGTGATCTGTGCCCACCCTAGAAGTAAATAAATAAATAAATAAAAACGAATAAATAATAAATTTTTGATTGTATTGGATTCTAACAGTTTATAATGAAAGGTATCGATCAGTATTTCCATTAAGATTTTAAGTTGACATGTCATATTGTATTGGTTCGTTCAAATATTTTCCTTTTACTGTTATGAAAGTGGCATTACTTACAAAATTAACTGTCACTCTATTCAAATATTCCTAAAGCCTATTTTTTTAACTCTACTTTCCATTATGTTAAAACGCCGGTAGAAAAATATTATGTTATATTACTGGGCTATGAATAAATTAGAAGATACTTGTTAAATTATTTGTTTGTTGAACTGTTTGAATTGTTCAATTGTTTGATTTATTGTACAAAATTATTTAAATTATTCTACAAATATTGTCGTGTTATGATGTTTTTGAAAAGTTTTTTCTTAGCTTTACGCTGTATACTGTGTATAGTAGCGTAGGCAGAGGGAAAAGTCACCCCGTTCTCCACTTTCGTCGAATTCTCTAAGCATCGCGAAATTCACCGCGCTTTGCCTTGTTACCAGAGCGAAGAAATGAATGAATATACTGTAAAATCATTCCGCGAGTGGGAATCGAATAGACAACCGTCAATATCGAAATAAGTTATTTGCGCTTTACTATTGTCACAAATAGAATAAACATTAAAAAAGAATAAAGATGTTAAACGCTTACACACAGACAGATTACTTACAGATTGAAAACGAATCGATTTTGTTTATTATTCAGGTAATTTCAATTCATCGACCGACAGTGCCGTTAGCGACAGTTACATGTAATAGCTGGCAAGCATTCTGCGGTGTGACCTTGTACAAAACCAGCGTAAATACTTGATTTGATTTAAAAAAAGAATTTTTTTTCGGAGTAAATTGTAAAAATACAATAAATATGTATATAATAAAAGATATGTAACTACACCCTTAAAATTAGGTAACCTACATAATAATATATTTGTTTAATAAAAAAGTACTTTCTTTATAATCATTTAATTCATCATTTTAACTATTGAAACACCACAGAGCTATCGCTTAATTTTCTATTTCTCACAATAATTATATAACAACCAATAATAGCTTATATTGTAATAGCTTATATATATTGTTATTACAAAGAAATTTACTTTCATAAAAACTTTTTCTTTTATGCCTATACAAATATGTAATAAGTATGTTATTTCACGCGTCAACGTCTGAACTTCGTAAACATGTAGAGAATTATTACTTTCAACAAAGTAAGTACATAAGCATCAGTGGCAAGTACATAATCACGTTGTGAGTTTCGCTCATATCTATATAAGTATTATTGGCCATATAATTTATAAGATAATTTATCATATTATTTATAAATTTTCATGTATTTTCTCATGAGAAAGAAAATACCATCACAGTGTCTTACTGTTTATTATGTAATTGATGATTTAAAAATTTTTCACACGCCTTGGGAATAAAAAGATTGCTGCAATCTATTTCAAAGATATTATTGTCACTAATGTTTTTTTATGAATCTGTAAATTATTAAATTGAAAATAAAATGCCGCTAAGTTTCTTGCGCCGGTTTTTCTCAGGTCCGAGGCGGTCTTTAGTGAATCGGTGATTAATTATTTGACGTTCGAAAAGTTAAGAATGTAAATTATTTTCTTTGAATAAACTTACTTGACTTTGTGAATTTGGGGTTCGTGGTCTCGGTCCCCACTCGTAGGTTGTGTAGATTGAGTAGGAAAGCAGACCCTTGTAATAGCCGACATGAATGCCAGGAAGAAGAAGGTCTCGTTCCCCACTCGTTCCCCTCGGTCGAAGGTCTCGATCCCCAATTATTACATTTAAATTGTTTTCATTTCTCCGCTTTGGTAGAAGCGCGGGGTTAAGTTCAATCTCTCAATGCCTACGTTATGAAATTAATAAATGAATAAATGAATCTTGAAAAGATTGACAAACAAAACAAAAATTTGACAGAAAAGATCTTGGAAAAACTACATTTAATTTTATTGTAAGAAAAAAAAATCAGTAAATAAACATTGTGTCAAACAAACAATTGTATAACTAAATGGCTATTAGAAATAGAAGTAATTTCTATCACGTCTAAACTTTCGAGATTTGGATGCGCGTGCGCGTTTCAAATTAGTAATTGGTGACACGCGACGTTGCGCAATGCGCACGGGATCATACACTTCCTGAGGATACCGGTTCTGTTGCTTTTCTAATATCATTTTTTAACTGATTATTTCCTTTGATTTAATATGAATAATTAAGATTTTTGAATATAGAAGATATTGAAATTTGTATGTTAAAATATTTGAACTAGTTTAGATTGTGCCTGTATACCTGTATACTGCTAAATTTTACTTATTATTATTATTATTATTTTTCTTAGGAAACGAAGGGAGACATAATGAGTTTTGCCAAAATGCCTAGAATTGGTTGAGAATTGAAGGAAGACTATAATACTAACTTCACAATGTTCCCAGTGATGCTTAACAGGTACCTCTATAAAAATGTTGTAAGGGAAATCAAAATGAAATCATTTTTCCCATATATTTTAGAAACATAAAATGTGCAACTCCGCCATAACGTCGTCTCGTCTAACCTGATAAATCACAGTTAAAAGCTGATCGAACTTTCCCAGGGCATGTGAAAGCTCCCATTTGACCTCTGGTTCAAGAGCCCTAGATATAACATCTGTAACAACATAAATGATAACAACAACAGGCGTAATGGTTTTACTTTCTGATCCAGTTTTCAACTTTATACTGTCAGGCGGAATTGGAGTTTAGAAATTTTGATTTATCTGTACTAAATAAGTGATGTTTTACCAATTAATTAGTTAATTTTCTAGGTTCTACTACTGCTATTAATAGCAAAATAGACAGAGAGAACCTTATATTCAAATACTAAATAGAAGTTTTTTTGCTTTTCGACCCTATTTTAAAACATTGTTGTTTTTCTTCTTACATAAAAATAATGACAGTGTAGTGTTTAAATTCCGCAATTCAACACAAAATGGTTTTTTTTAATGGAAAATATAGAACCAAGTATCTCTATCTCTCTGGGATATATCCCGAAAAAATGTGTTTTTCTTTTATTTTTTATTTATATCACCATATATGTTCTTTGCCATATTACGTTTTTTAAAATCTTCCAATACGATGAGAGCACGTCCAATTTACAACAAAACATGGTTTGTTCCAAAACACAAAAACAGCACGTATTAGGCACACTGCATGTATATGTGTATTTATGTATGTATGTACGTTTTGAGCTCAAAAACTGATAATTTGGCCCACTTGTACACAGACACGCTTTGTGTCGATTACGTACCTCACTTGCGATTACCGTTACTCACGTAAATAACATTTTCTAAGAAAAACTAAATCCGTTATCGATTTCAGAGATCCAATACGCTAACAATTTATCCTAAATTAGTATGTATTTTTATATGAATTTATATATATAAAAAAATTATTACAAACAAGGTAATTTTAATAAGTTTTAATGATTTAGTTAACTATAGATTATTGTTTTATTTTCTCAAATTACAACCAATTGTGATAAAAGTGATAGAATTTAATATTTTAAATTTATCAGAATTTTATAACCCCTCTATTGGGTTATATAGACCATCGAAAATAGAGGAAAATTAAAGACATAAGATCATGGCTAAACATAAACTAAAAATATTTTTTTTAATTATATTTAATATCATTATATTCTCATGCAAACTATCAGATAGAATGTATGTATTATCTACTAATTATACTGGCATACATTCACACCACTTGGCGTCGCATCGGCTACTCAAAACGCTACCTTTTCATTGGCAACATCTCACCTTTTGTTCCTCAGCACCATTGTCATTCAAATAGCCGTGAAATCATGGCATACAATAACAGGACACTTGCAAAACTAATAAGATATTATATTGATTCGTGACGGCACACTTGCTTAGTTTCAATGCTAACAAGTTGATGCTGTCATAGGAAGTGCTTCCAATGACTCTCCTTTTTTGATATATGTAGGGTCTAAATCTTTCTTTGTAATTCTAGAAAAAAAATATTGTAAATAAAATTGATGATAGTCATTTTTGCTCCTCATTTAAGATGTGGTGTGAAAGGTGGCTAAATCTAACACTTCGTCGAAATTAAATATCCTCGATCGCCTATAGATGTATTATTGTGGTATAGGCTAAGATATAAATGGAATGAAAACTGGGGAACGTGTCTAAACTTTATGTTCCCTCTGTCTACCCTGCTATACGCGGGATTCAACCTGAACCTATATATATAAATATAGTATATAAATAATAAATATGCACGTCCAAACTCTTAGGAAAACCCACAGTGGGAAAATATTCCGAAGGCACACTCGATCCATACACCTGCGGTTCCGTACAAGGTTCACGAAAAGGAAATGAAGAAGGCCACACCAGTTTTCGTTCCATTTCAATTTGGCAACTAAAACGAATTTGTAATATATTCAACTTATTATTATTATTATTATTTATAAATTGTAAATTTACAAAAATATATTTCTTTGATAACTTTCTTCTTTATTTCAAATATTAGTATTAAAAAATAGTTGTTTACGTAATACATCAAAAAAACTTAATAGGCCTTACCAATTTTTAGTATTCTTCGAAAGCTTTTATTTGATTTTATCGATAATTACCGAGCAATTTAATTACTTAACTGAATTTACAAACTAATTTTTATAACAAAAATGTAATGAAAATGAATTAGGGTTAAAACTAAACGTATAAAACAACAGTTTGACATTAAAATCCTAATATTATTATTAAGGTTACAACTAGACAAATAACACACATACATACATTTATGTGGTCATTGACCTCATCTGTTTTGTATACAAATGACTGTAGAACCCAATTTGGACAAGTTGTGGGTGACGACAACGTGCGAATAGCGAAATGCCGGTTTTCTTAACATTTTTATCTATATTCCTTTGCTAAAGTTAAACGATATACAAATATATTTATATCTATACTAATATTATAGAGATGAGGAATTTGTTTGGTTGAACTCCTAATCTTTAGGAATCAGTAACTACAAGTTTAAATTATTAAATAGTTTTCACTTGGAAATTATCTATTCATATATCAATTGGTATATTGAGGAGCTTATCCTAAGCTATGCCTCTCATTTCCAAATGTGGGGCTTACTTACTATTTATAACATGGCTCAATGTTTGTTTTTTATTAATTAATCAGATTTTAAATATATCGTTTATTACGTAATAGCCTTTGATATAAACGAAAAAAAACACAATCAAACCATGTACATACAATACAATAGTTACGAAGAATTTAATAAAAACCGGTTAAACGTTAAGGAAATTCTAGATGTTAGCAAACTAAATGCCAGTCAGACGCAATACCGTGAGAGCCTTGCAACAATACGTTATAGCTCAGTAGCTGTGTTTTTTAACCTTCACTATGTAACCCGCATATAGCAGGGTATGCATGGAGTAGTTAGTGTTAAAACACTCCGTTCCCCACTCTCGTTGCTTGTAGAGTGGCCAAGCACGCCGCGATACACATAAATATTAAAATTATTTCGTTATAACGTGATTAAATTGTATGATATTTTTTTTTTTGTAAAAAAATATATTTTATTAATATACAGCTAAAATCTTAACATATAAATCTTAAATACATTTATTTTTGTAATAAAAATTCACGTCAACGCGCTTATTACCTTAAAGCCACAATTAAACGCTATTGAAGATATATTCAACATTTTACACATATTATTTAAGCTCAAACTACTTTCGCTTATAAATCATTTATCACGATCAAGATCGGTATTATGATCTTCTATGAAGTTATACTCGAAAGTAATAGTTAATGACATAATATGTTAAATTTATTGCAATATTGATGTTATTGGTTGCGTATATGTAATTACCATATATTAACTTTATCATTTGAATTGTTTCAGATGGTGTAGAAAACCAGCCAGAGAAATCCAACACAAATGTTATTTAACAACCTAATGGCAGGCGAATCTATGAACACTAAACATTTTATATCTTCAATCAAAAAATTTAATACGGACGAGAAAGAGCACGGCACTATAAAAGCACTATTGAAAAATTTCATATTACCTGAAGCCGATACTATGGCGATAAAACAAAAGCAAAGCTTAAACGAAAAATGTGTTTATTCAATACCAATAAAACCTCCTGTTTCACCTACAAATGATAGAGACAAATTATTAAATGAAACCAGAAGAGCTTTTATGAATACCTCCACAAAACCATTATCTCCATCAGACACAGAAAAAGAAAAAACGTTGCATTATGCGCAAATAGTAACTGTTACAGAGAGTGATGATACAAGAAGTACTGGTGGAGGAACAGAGCAAAAATCACCAGAGTATAGTAAAAAAAATAAACAAAGTAGCGCACCCATTGATATTCCCAAAAATAATAAAAGACAAGTTGAACAGCAACAAAGAAAAGTAAGTTTTAAAGTAAAAAGTGCATCTGCATCTTATAGACGTCCACCTCTTGTCACCAAAACCACTATGACGATAACTAGCAGTAAAGTTTCAGAACTTACAAAGAAGTTTAATAATTTAATGCATGATAGCAGCAGTGGTCGAATTTCACAATCAAAAATAGTAAAAACTATAGAAAATTTGCAATCAGCTTCTCGACATTCTACAAGTAACAGTTCTACCCCATCATCCACTCTTAGTTCTAGTCCAAATATCAAAATAGTATTACGTCATAGAAGAAACTCTAAAAGACGGGGCAACAGAAAAAGATGTTCAAGCGTAGATTCCATTGATAAATTAATTTTATCGGAAGGCTCAAGTGGTAAGATACGCGTTATACGTTCTAAATCAGATGGCAACAAAATTCCAAAATCGCCAAAAAAACGTTTAAAATATAATGATTCCAGTGAACAGCAAAGTGGTTCAGATACAATTGACGGTAGTCCACGAAAAAAAAAGGATAATGTTGAATCTCCAAATCCAGCAGAAATGCAAATTGAAACTAATGTAAGAAATGTAATCAAAAAGTTTGAATGTGAAATCAGTGCCCAAACAAATAATAATATATTAAAAAGTCCAAGTAGCTCAATTCCTAAGACGCTTTTACCTAAAGAAAAACCAAAAGTACCTGAAAAAAAATCTTCTTTAGTATTAACAAAAAACCTAGTATTAAAAGATGGCATTCCTAAAATAAAAACTGTTAAGTCTATTGCTACTGACTTTCAAGCAAAACAACCTATCATAATAAAGAATATAACAGATGTGAAAAAGAGAGAATTAGTTTATGACAAAAACAAGTTTAAGACTAATTATATACATTCCGACAAGTTACCACTTCACGTTGTTGAGATAATACAAGAAGACACTGAAATGGTAAATACCAATCTGTCTGAAGACATCATTCCTTCTATAACACCTACACAGAAACTTATAGACGATGACAATGAATATCAAGAGGTAAATCCACAAATAACTCCTAACGATTCATTTCTTTGGCGTAGAAAAAGTAGTCAAATTTATTCGGATCTCGATAAATCGGCATCTGAGAGTACTTACGGCTTTGTAAGTGTGATAATGAATGAGACCACTATCAGCTGTGATGACGAGGAAATAAACAATACTCAAGAGCAATCTCAAATACAAAATGAGCAACCTCAAGTAAATATTGAGAAATCTGATGCTGATCAGAACTCAGATTTTGAAAGTAATTTAATTGAAGCATGCAATAAAGAAGTACTTATTGGCTATACCTCTAAAGTTAAGGCTGATCTCGATGTCGAAGATGATTATGAACCATTAGAACCACGTGATAATGAGAATGTAGTAGTTATACCAGTAAAATCTGAAAGAAATTCAAAAATAAATTGCCCATTACCAGAAATACCTAAAGAAGCAGAGAGAAATGATATAGACCCACCAAATGATATCGACCAAGAAGAAAATATTTATCAGTGCCTGTTGGAAATGAGATCTCACCCTGAAGGTGATGAGAGTAGTCTCCATAATTATGAATTATGTGATCAACTTGAGGAGCGTACACGAGGAGACGGTGACAGCGACGATGGTTATGAATATTGCAAATCCCCTGTAAAGCCGTACTGCCATACATCCAGCTCGGGTATACAAATTGCTGAGCATTACGATCCTTTTCTATGTAAAGACAACGATAAGAACTACTCTATCTCCAAATCAGTGAGCGGCACGTCTACAGTCAGCTATGAAAAAATTGGTTCGGAGAGAATTTACGAAAAAATTCCACCTCGTCCGCCTAAATCTAAAGAAAGCAGTCCAAATTACAGCAGTCGCCATTCATTCGTGTCTTCAGACTACACGAGCTACAATGATAATGAAAATATTTACGACACTATAAAGCATGCCGATGGAACGTCCTTGTCTCATTGCTACGAGAGTATACCTAATAGTCCTAGTATGGTTAAACTTCGAAATAATTTGAAGAAGCAGCTAACATCAGCTGTCCAGAAGAGGTTATCTTTTGATAACGTGTCTAATATAAGTCAATCAACACTCTCTAGTGAGCAAAAAACAAATAGTATTTACGGTCAAAGATCTGTGCTCAGTTATAATGGGCGTGAGATAGCCTTCCAAGTGCCGAGCAGTGAGACCAGCGTCAGCGATCGAAGTGATAGGAGCGACGACTGGGTGACTGATGAAGAGAAAAGTGAAGAGAAAAAAATAATCATGTAAGTTAATTGAGTAAGTTAAGTTAGGGCTTATTAAGGTTTAAGTAATGCGTTCGTTGCGCAGCGACATAGCAGCATATGACAGTAATCGCAACGGTTGTAGACTCGATTGTCACTTGAGGGAATTCATTATTTTTATTCCTTCACTGTGGTAGCAAGGCAAAGCTACTTGTAAAACAACTTGTGAAAGAATGCAGTATATAAATAAACGGTTAAAAATGTGATTTTTTATTAATTGTTTTATAATAACTATGTTTATATTTTTTCTGTGAGAACTAAAATCCTCTTTAGACACATGTAATTATTACACAACCATTGATTAATGTTAATTCTGACACGCTATCTAGTATTTATACTTGCGACCTATAAAATTAGTTGCGAGCGTATCGAGCAATGAATTTCTAAAGAGTTAAGTAAACACCGTTATCTAACACCGATATTACCATCATATCACTAGTATTAAAAAACTAGGGGAAACCGTAGGACTCTTGCCTTTCCCTCTTTTAGTTTTTATTGTGAAAAATAATTTTATGGATATATTAATTTGCAGAGTCCGCGAAAGGAGTAGAGGGAGAAAGAGCCCCGTCAGTTGGTCGCAAAAAGTTCGACATCAGTGGGAAAATACGCCGAAAAAATCTGATGATAAAGGTAAGCTTTTAAAAACAATATAATCTCGTTTTAGTTTAAAAATTATTTACTTTGAAAGCTTTCGCTTAAAATTAAAAAGGTTAATAAAATACATTTTTAGTTTTTAAGAGTATGCATCCTTTAGTTAAGGAAATAAATCAAATGTAGCTTAAGATACGTCCACAATACAGTGAAAATACTTACTTTTTATTTTAATAATTTATACGCAACAAGTGGGGAAAAAATAGCTAAGTGATTTATATATTTAAATTTCATCATCCTCGTAGTATGTTGCTCATTTGAAATAATTTCACAGAATATTATTTTTAAAGTTGAGTTTTATTACATAGGACATATTGTTTATTAAAAAAATAAAATAACATGAGATAATTGCCAACCATTGGTTACATAGCGCCATCTCTGTCAAAACCCTGTAACTTATAACATAGCTTAAAATTTAAGTTGTGTATTAGAAAGAAGATGGCGCTCTTAGATACTTTCTATTAAAACTTTATATTTATAACTAACTCTTATAGTAATTAGTAATTTGGTATAGTAGCTGTATATTGTTAAATTGAGGCCATACGACCGACGTAAATAGTTAACATGTAATGCCTCCAGAATTCGGCGGAAAGTGGAAAACTAAACTGTCTTTACTAGGTTCCCAATCTACACTGCTATGTGTAGGATAGCGTTATTCAAATTTATACGTATATAGACAGACTTCACATTATCTACATATTTCAAATCAAAAATCATTCAACTGAAAGTCTCTAAAATTACGTAAAATGCTTCTAATATTTTTTAATTATAATATTAATAAATTAAAAGCTAAACAAATAGAAAATGAATATTTGGGTTGCGCAATAGTTTTTTAACATCGCTGCTTGCTTATAATAAACATATATCACGTAATATATGGTATACAAAAATGTTTGTTTTTTATATACCGAATAAAGTCTCTAAAGTATTTGGTGCTGCTGACAGCATTATAAACATTTCTTCTTTAATTGTAAATTGTTTATGTATTTATTATGTATTTACAATGTTTCTTAATAAGAATCAACGTCATTCATTTAATATAACAATCTTAAAAAGACTTTCAACTATTTGTAGATAGTACTCGTGTTAATGTTAATTACTTAATTGTTCATACAGCAATTATATAAAACACTAGTTGTAGGTAAACAAATCACCAAAATATTTTATAAAAATCTCGTTAAGTTTAATTTATTAAAGGAATTTTAATAAATATGCACCTATATAGTATGTTCATAACAAGTTCAAAGTGTCATAGACCTAAGCACAAAAGGCACGCGCCTGTGGGCGGTTGCTAATGCCTTCGGTTACCGGATTCCTGCGCCGACGCAACCATTATTAAGATGTATGTATAGTATGTCTTAAGTGGGCCAATTTGACATTTACTGTGTAGAGAAAAGAGTAAATTATAGCTATGCAATTTTAAATAATAATTAAATAATCGGCTGTGATATAATAAAAATACTTTTCCGACAGAGCAATATTTTCTCATTATATTTCTGGTTTTCTTGCGATTTCGAGCATCTGATTGTCAATGCTATGGGTATAGGGTCCATTTTAATTCAAAGAAATGATTTTTTTTCATTTTCCTGCTCAAATAGTCAAATAGAAGTGTCTTAATGGAGAACGAAGTGTCTTAACACTAGGTTCCCAGGTTCACTCGGCCTACCCTGATATATCCCGGTACCGTGGGGGTACGGCGTGAAGTTAAAAAAAGAATGGTTAAGTTTACTTGACATAAATTACATAAAGATATAATATAGATTTTATGAAAGTGAAGTGTTGCCGTAGGGCGCCGTGATTAATACTATGTAATCTGACCGATATAGATAAATTATGTTAATACTACATTTCTCCTCTTTTAATTATCTGTGCAAATATTTTGTGACCCAGTTATAATAATTATATTTATTTATTAATAATGAAAAATGTTAATTGTCAATATTATTTATAGTTATTTTTAAAAAGAGGATAATTAAACAATATGGCTCTTTTTTTTGGACTAATGCGTGTCATATCATATCTTTGTAATTATTTAATAATCTGCTCTTGTAAAAGAATATTTTAATAAATATCGTTCTTTGAGAAAAGATAACGGCCAATTTGACAATAATAAATGTACATATATGCAATTCGAGATGAAAGAATACATTAAAAACATTTTGGGTCCCATTGTATATTTTAAATATCTTCATTTCCGCATATGAACCAAGCAACAGAAAGGATCTTACTAAATAATGATAATTGCTTAATGATTAAGGAAAATCTATATAGTATATGAAATGGTCACGTTGTCACTTCTGTACATCCAAGGCCGTCACGACATTCCTAAGAACAAAGAAGCGAAACAATAATATAAACTTAAATAAATATTTTCTCACGTAACCTAACGTATATATGTACGTATGTATGTACAGATCCTTGACCGTTTAAAATTATGGACGTGTATTGCGCGTGTGGCAAGTGTATGATGAACTCTAAGTACATGCAATTGTTAGAGAAAGTATATCCCGACAAGCACTTTATGAATATCGGTGGTTTTAGATACCTACATAGGGCCGTCCCCACTCACCGCAAAGTTGTCCCACACCCCATAACCCCAAGCACATCACTAAAGGTTGTATATATGACACAAAGTGACGAATATTATGCACACGACTGTACTTGCGCAGGTTTGACTCATCTCTGTCTCTCTGTGTGTGACTTGTGTTTATAAACTTTATGAAGTATTTATCGGGCTATACCTAACTATATTGACAGGTAATAGAAAAAAACTAAATAAGCACTAAAGAAGACATTTTTAAAAATCGTCCTTAAGGGAGAAAATAGACGTTGAAAACATTGTATAGATAATAATCCTTGTACAATTATTAATATTAATGTAGTTTTTTATAAAATAAAAAAAGTAGTAATACCTCTTGCTGTGTTAGATATTTCGTACTTGGCAACTTTTATTTACAAATAACATTTACTATTATATTGCAATCATGATTTTGAAATTATTTAAGTTGTTACATAGGTACATTAAGCTATTGAGTACACTATCTACAAGTCTACTTCCCTTATTGATTTCCATTTTATTTACAGTTAAACAAAAACTAATTTAGTTAACTTATTAGCATACTATATACATATTATGTATAATATACGAGTAGCTAGTTCCATATCTCAATATTACCACTACAGTTAATAGAATAAGTGCGTGGCTCTAACAACACTGCCGATGGCGGTTCGATGACTGCCTAACGTAACGATGTGTGTAATTCGACATGATTTGCCATTCATTGCCCAAGCGCAAGACTCTCATTACAACACTGAGCAAGTGCTTGACGCTGTCCGGTGTACGTATGTGATATTTAACATTGAAATATACTATTAAAAAACACCATTGCATCGTGGTAAATCGAAAAAAACCGAAAGCCGATGGTTTTAGTTTGGTTCTTTCGAGGTTTAAAATTTTTATAAATATATATTTTGGAAATACATTTTTTCAGAGAATTCGTATAAAATATATTATATCTACCATGTAAAGTTATTTTATATTGTGATGAAATCAAACACCTCGAGGCTTTTACAGAACTTATATTTCTTCCAGGGCTAAATAACATTAGGCTTCTACAATTTATATCTCAGGACTTTTACAGAACTTATACTTCTTCCAGGGCTAGATACCATTAGGCTTGTACAATGTATATATTAAATTATAATACAATATTTTATTCTAGAGGACCACTTTCCTCTTCAGCTCCAAATCTAATAATGCGCATCAGAATTTTCAACACATCAAGCGTCGCGCTAGTTCTATGTATAAATTTTCAAATATATCTTTTTATTAAACAAAGAGGTTGATTTACATTTTTCTATAACAAATTATCGTAAATATAAAAACTATTTATATAAAATCATTACATTCGGCCATCCGACTTCGTGCAATCTCCCGATGCACGACTACTCACAAAAACAGTTAAAATCAACCATGTATTATTATAAACTCATTACATTCGGTCGATTACAAATAATATATGTATTGATATTGCCGCAGCCTACTTGACATCACTAGTTTCAACAAATACAACTAATTAAGCCATTGCGTCTTATGGAGCTAGTACAATCATATTATAACAAAATGCGCAATAGATACTAGACTTAACATATAATTTACAAAAAATAATTACTTTTGAGACCAGAAGACTTTTGGAGTTCTCTCAGAAATTTAACCATATGTACATATAACGAAATTGTAACTTATCGCTGCGTGGAAAAAAATACTAGAAAATCTATCAATAAATAAAAGATGTTTTGTTAAAATGTCTGTCGGTTTGGTCGGTTTATGTCTCCTTGCGTTTGTCTGTACGCATATCCTGAGACTAGCGGACGCGCGCAGCTTCGCTTGCGTATTTATGGGTGAATTCTAATAACCCATGAAACATGTGTTCAATGAAATATTTTTAAGAGTCTAAATTTCAAATTTTATAAAAATCGGTAGCGATTTAAAGATTTTTCCATATAAACATTCAACCCCTTATTTGCACCCTTAGGGGAAGAATTCTAGAAAACGATGAAACACGTATTCAATTAAATACTTTTAAAAATCTAAATTTCAAATTTTATAAAAATCGGTGCCGATTTAATTTTTTTTCCATACAAACTTTGAACCCCTATTTCACCCCTTTAGAGCTAAATTTTTTCAAAATCCCTTCTTAGTGGATGTCCAGAATACGAAAGTAAACATCTGTCCAAATTCCACGTTTCTACCATCAGCAGTTACGGCTGTGCGCGCGTCTTACCTCAGTCAGTGAGGACAAGTCCTTTTATATATATAGATTATGAACACTTTAAACATTTTAGTAATAAAAGTTGAGCAAGTAAAGGAATATGTAATATAAAGTTTAGTTTCAACTCAAAGTAATATCAATAATCATACACACAAATATAAATATTATGTCCACTGGCTACATGCTTGTTTATCTCTGCGTATATTGCACTCTTTACCTACATTATTAAGTTTATTTTCTTGCTGTTACCTATTATTATGTGTCAGTTTCGTTATTGAACTTTAATTTCACTTCTAAATATATAAAATAATAAGCATAGCGTATTTATATTTGAAACTCCTGTAATGATACCCGCTATAATTACAAATATCCTACGAAATACTTTGTCCATCATCAAATAAAGAGAAGTAAAAGAAAATGCTTAACATAAGAAAATGCACAGCAGGCGGCCTTATCGCTCTAAGCGATCTCTGCCAGGCTACCTTAAGGTGCACTCGTAAGTGTATGTCAATCGGTAGCCTACCGCTGCTTTATATCCTTATACACATACGTAATATATCCTATTATATTGTATAGAATTATTAATATAATTTCTAATGTCAACAAATATATATAAATACGGTCACGTTAATTTGTAAAGAAAAGGATACAAAAACTTAAATATGTCTAGGTCTAGGTCTAGGTGTAAGGATACCTAGGAAATATTATTAAGCAATTTTAATTAACACAATAGATGTATGTTGATAAGTATGTAAAAAAAAATCCATAACAGTACGTTCAGGAAGTAAGGATCAACGATATTACAGAGCCAAGTAGTGTGCATCTAGCTGGGCTAATATAATGTTTGGATTGAGAACGTTACATTCGATAGGAATACAGCGTCGAGCTATTGGCATCATCAAAAATAAATATATATAATAACAATTTTGCAGTTGAGTTATAACAATTACTTCACATACATACTCATAATAAAATCGTAAGAGGTTCGGTCTTTACTTGAAAAATATTTTTTTAAAAAAATGTTATTAACCTAATAGAACCCAAAACAATTATTTTTGAATTTTTGTTTATTTGTCCGTTTGTCTGTGCGTTTGTTATCTTAGAATCGACTTTACCGATTTAAATGCGGTTTTCACTATTGGGTTCTGGCAAGCTCCCGAAAACATCTAGGGTTTATTTTATTACAATCGGTTCATAAACAAAAAAAAAAATAAAAGTTATGCCAATTTAAAGTATTTAGTTCGACAAATTTGCTAATTGCCGTAACAGTTATTTTATACAAGTGTTTTACTGAACTGACTGAATCTTTAGTTTTCAATTCCTTTATTAATATTTCTATTTCAGGCGGGCGTAGCCCCGGACGGGCCCACTAGTAGTAAATAAATTCTTATGTAATGTAAAGAATAACCTCATGAGAAACACTATAACGATTTTACAAAGTTATTTTTTTATTTTAAAATCATCCAATATGAGAATTCCAATTTTAATTAAGTAGAACAACATGTTCCCTGAACTATTCAAGACCGACCTAAACACAGCAATCCCTAACCATGCCACGGAACGACATGCAAGGAGAGTTAGCTGTGGCTGAAATATTCGAAACGATCATCTGTTGAACTATATTTACATAAAAGTCATTTAAACCATCAAATATTCTTTGCGTTGTAAAATTTACTCGTTAAAGAACCGATTCCGAAAATTCCTCAAATTTTTGCAATTGAAATTTACTGAATTTAGGTAAAAAAATACATATATATATCAAGGACGAGTAATTTCGACGGCTAAATCAAATTTTAAAAACTATGATTTATATAGATAAAAAATAATTTTCCGTATTATTTCTTAACGTATACACAATGCTACAAAAACTATTTTTTTAGTCCTATGTAACTTCCCTAGTAATTTCCTAAAAAATATTTCTTTTGAGATACTTTAATTTTTATAAAAAATAAATTTAGAAATCTTTATTGCCCATTTACGCTTTATGACTAGAATTGGTTTATGAATAAAAACGTTATGTTAATATGAAGCACGTTTGTAAGACAAAATTGCTGCAAAATAACTTATTGAATCGGCTAAAAATGTAATTTTCAACGTATAAACATTGTTTCTAAGTCTACGTTGACGATGCGGTCCCAGAACGAAAATACACTAAATTGTGACCACCATGTTGTCATAAGGGGAACAAAATCGCGTTTAAATAACTACGTACGTAGCAGTTATTATTATTTACAGTTACCAGCAAACAAATTGCGATCTTTTACGAGCTACCAATTGTTAAAGTTTCGAGTTCGTAAGAGAGTAAACATCTATCTTCGTGACAAATTTGACTAAGACAAGGTAAGCAACAAACGCGGAACGCCATATTTTAATGCAGTAAAATCTCATCTACAACTAGAGCACTGACGCCTGCCTAGTCATCAGATGAATTTTCAAAAGGTAAGTAAACCCCTGGACAGAGGTCCAAGAGAGGTGAAGAGAAACTAACAAGTTTACTAGTCTTAGTTTACATGTTTATTAAATTTATGAGCTTAAGAAATGCAGATATTGACACTCGCTCTATGTGCGTTTCAATTCGCTACCATAAAGAAAATGGCAGAATACATAAATATACATTTTGTACTAAATAATATATTTTGAAACTGGAGAAAAATATATGTAAAGACAATATACTACCTTTTTAAACATAGCGTTTCATTTTTATGACCCCCGACAGATGTCTATAATTAATTGACAGCCTCGTACAAAGAATAAAATACTGAATACGTGTGAATACAAAACCAACGTAAGAAAATAATAATTGCTATAAATCAAAGCAGACTGGATAACCCTAGAAGACAACAAAGTGAGATGAATAATTAATTGTGACTGTCGTTTCTCTAATTTACACATAACTTGCAACGTCTGTACATATTGTAATTATGCTAGTAATAAAATTGTAACGTGTGTATGCTAATAAACTCTTATGTACATAGAAACAAATTTAATTAATTTATTCCAATCACCCCAACCCGATATATAACTATATACTGGAAATAAAAAATGTCGAAACTTGTAGGTGGTACTACACTGGTGGCAGAACCTAATGCTGTGACTTTGTTATCGTGTTTCTATTTATCTTGTTTAATATATTTGTTGCCACAATAATTGATACATAAAAAATATATATCTTTCAATACATAAAATTTTGAACTAGCAGACCAAACTAACACTGTTATGACCTATAATATTTATGACACTGACGGTACCTGATCCTGATCCTGATCCTAATCCTGACCCGATACCCGAGTGAGACTAATTTTCTACTTTTAATGCATGATATCTGAGATAAATCAATAAATCTTCTGGTTTTTTTACATTTCTAATAGGTTTATCGAGTATCCTAATACAGAAAATAGCTTTTTTCTTTCGTTTTAACCAGATCTAAAAGTAAAGCTAAGGGTAATTTATTACAGAAATATTGATGTATATATTTTTTTTATTGTCTAGTATTAGCTTTCATTTCTTTGAGAAACTGATCATAATTTCGCTCAAAGCACTTTATTAAACTTTTTGTAGATACGAATTATTTCCTCACAAGACCCATTATAAACAAACGAGCAAAATTTATACACTCATTTACTTATGTAAGCCAATTTTCTATATGTCACACAAACTGCGGAATTACATTTAAATGTGATCTATTAACTTTTATAATACCAGTAACTAAAGTTTAACTTTAATTCTTATCTATTATACAGAAATTTATAAATCTACACATTGCTTTTGTATACCAGTAAAAAGTTCCTTTGCTTGTCTTTATGTCACCGAAGCGCTTTATCACATCAGATGAACCGCTCATCAGAAGATGTAAATCACTCCTACGGCCGCGAAGATCTCGAAGTTTTGCATTTTCGATAAATTCCCTTTTTTTTTTGTTTGTCATTGCCATCATTCCACTGGGTGGTTCCTCTAGGGTGCGTCTCAGCATCCGACTCCATTTCCCTCAAATTAATGCAACAAATGTCATTAAAAACTAATAATCTTAATAAATTAATTGGTGTATTTATAAATTATCAATTCAAAAGTATTCTCTTTTAAATGTCATTCAAAAAATATTTAAAATGGATCGTCAAAATGTCAATAAATAAATCAGAATCAATCAAAAGAAAAAAAAAATACTAAAATAATCAATATTAATAAACAAACATAATAATTTAAGCATACATTACTTACAAAGACTACTACACACTATGCCTGACTGCCGCAATCATCAGTCACGAGCAGGCGCTTACTTAATGTTTTACTTTACTACTACGCCCGACATACCGAGGCCACCACCAGCCTCGAGCAAGCAGGCTCTTACTCTAAATACATAATATCAATCATCAATCTTCGGCACGCTGACCGATAATTCATCTACGGCACGCTGACCGTTAATTCATCTATGGTATTCTAACCATTCTTCTGTGGCACGCTGACCACTAATTCATCTATGGTATTCTAACCATTCTTCTGTGGCACGCTGACCACTAATTCATCTACGGCATCCTTAGCCGTGTATCAATCTTTATACTATTCTATAAAATATACTTTATCTTCATACTATTCTAATAAAATATACTTCATCATCACACTATTCTACAAAATATACTTCATCATCACACTATTCTATAAAATATACTTTATCTTCATACTATTCTAATAAAATGCATAATAACTCTTAAAGTGACTAAATTTTCAATCAAAAGCTCTCCGATCAATAATATTTACAAAAGCTAGCAGTGGAAAACTTGATTTCCATGTTTTTGTTGTACGTACCTCACTTTGGGGCTGGATCTGATCCTGCTTCTGAACTGTGATGAAATCAAACACCTCGAGGCTTTTACAGAACTTATATTTCTTCCAGGGCTAAATAACATTAGGCTTCTACAATTTATATCTCAGGACTTTTACAGAACTTATACTTCTTCCAGGGCTAGATACCATTAGGCTTGTACAATGTATATATTAAATTATAATACAATATTTTATTCTAGAGGACCACTTTCCTCTTCAGCTCCAAATCTAATAATGCGCATCAGAATTTTCAACACATCAAGCGTCGCGCTAGTTCTATGTATAAATTTTCAAATATATCTTTTTATTAAACAAAGAGGTTGATTTACATTTTTCTATAACAAATTATCGTAAATATAAAAACTATTTATATAAAATCATTACAATATAAACACGACGTATGTCGATTCAGTTCCTACTTGGGGAATCATTTATTTTCATGTCCTTACTCTGGTAGGACAAAGCGCGGCGTTGAGTTTTGCTAGTCAAAACGCAATATCTGAAAAATAGGGAAACGGAATGTCTTGATATTAGGTTGCCTTATAGCCTTAGTCACGCCTTTTTATTTAGATTTAGTAAACTTTTTATCTGCCTAGATTTTTGTATTCAATTTTGTTACTACACTAAATGTGTACAAGTAACTGAGTTACGTCAAAGAATTTCATCTAAACATTCGTTTAAAATGTGAGAAATGTGAATTTCATGAAACAATGGGCCGTTGAAAATTTTGTGTGTAAATGTTACGTAGATATCATGTCTGGATTTAAATTATATGAGTGTTATCATTGTTGTGAAAGCATTCCGAAAGATGTCTTAAAGATATATTATATTTGTACTTGTGATGTGGTTTTGTCTTATACTGATGGAAAAGGTATACCTTTTGGATTTTCGGATATTAAGTATTTTTTTTCAGTTAGATAAAATTCCAACAAAGTTTTAAAAGAAACGCTGTGGGTATTTTTTAGTTAATTTGGGCTGTAATAGTAATAAAAACGATTGGAAGAAAACTGATGTATATTTTAATAAGGCACCTGCTATATAAACAAAGATCATTCACACAAATTTTCTTATACTTAAAATGATTAATTTAAACTACTTTGCTCTACGAATAATGAATAAATTCAAAGAAAGAAAATGAGGAAAAGCAATACACATTAATATGCAAGTTTCATTGTCGTTATACAGCTCTCTTTATTAGCATACACTCGGGTTGTTGTTAGTCAAGATTTGGATCCTGGGATTTACATAGGTACTAATGTGAAAGCCTACATGGAACTATATGTATTTAATATAATCATAATATATAACCTAATAACCCAGTCGTGGTACAAGGGCACTAGCGTTCTACTGTAAACGCGACTGATTGTGGGTTCGATTCCCACTCCAAGAATTTCAACTCCAAGAGTTGAGTGGCGGATCTCAACGCTGCTCTTTCTCAGTCGTTCTTTATAATATTATTGGAAAAATTATGTAATTAAAGATGTCTATAATAACAGATCTATAGAGCAATTCGTCTCGCACTATACTCTTTCTATACCCCATAAATATAAATCTCTAATCTAACATTTCAAGCGTTAAATAATAATTTCACGAGCAGCTTGCTCAAAATGGGCGATTTGAATTGTATTATTGAAATGTAGTGTATAATTGAAATGTATTTCACCAATTCTCCAACCTTCGTAAGGCGACGCGGAATCGTTCGTGGCTTACCGCAACTCGAGATATGACTCAAATGAAAGTACTTTGAAATATAATAATAAGTATAGTACCAACATTATACAACTTTGTTACGTACATTTAAAATCATTTAATGCTGTTTTTCTCCCTTGCTCCCGCACCTACGCAAAGGGAAACTAGTGTTAAGACACTCCGTTCCCCATGCATCACCCAATGGGTCTAGCCCGATAACCATGGGAAAGCTGTACTGGCTTTTAATGAATTATTTTTAATATTATTATATTGCTTTTTATCTGAAATAGCACTACAGTATGTATGCACGTAGTCTATGAAAATTTTTGTGTTTAATCGGAAAAAGGGCAAAAATATAAAAACACATTTAGACTTAAAGTTTTAAAAGAAAATTATCGTAGTTAAATAAAATTTTATTCCGAAAACTGTTGTTAGTATAAATTTATTATTTTAAAAGAATTCGGTAAATAATAGTAAATTGAAATCGAACGTGGGATCAATAATGTATATTATGCCCTACTTGTAGAGTTATGTCATATGTATTTTAGCGTTCTTACCTCAGTCTGTGTTGAGACTAATAGATGCTTTCTTGTGTAATAAACTATAACTAAGATAAAATTACAATTTGAAAAACAAGTTTTATATTTTCTTTTTATAAATGTAAAAAAAATATAGCATGATAGAATACATAATAGCTATGAGTTTTATACTTTTTTTAATCTTTTTCTTGCCTCTTTATAAATTAATGTCGTCACATTTAATTGTTATTCAAAGACAGATTTAAATATAAATGTCTCTTAAGTTATAATTATATTGCTAATTAGTACTAATTAAGACTATAAACTTTATATCAAAGCTTTACATTAACACGTCTAGTATTATATGTATATTTCATTAACTACCCTACTTTCACTTCCGACTTGATAATCAGATAAAGTTAAATAAATCTTATTTTATTAATGTGCCCCAAAGAGTGACTGTAATCCGACTGGTTGTGGGTTCGATTCTCACTCGAGGAAATGAAATATTTATTTGAAATTTATATTTCCATTTCTTCGCTTTGGTGTCGAGGCAAAGGGCGGCGTTGAGTTCCGCCACTCAACACGCAATGCCTCCAGAATTCGATGGAAAATGGTGAACGGAGTGTCTTAACACTGCAATGTGCCGGATTCAGCCTGAAAATAAAAAGAAAAATAAAATAAATAACCGAAATATAACCCGACGACAAAGAGATTGGTCTTATTATGTCTACAAAGACGTTTCTTATGTTCAATGTCGAAAGTCTTATTTATTACTTAACAGAGTGCCCTAGTCTGTCCCACAAGGGACCATTTGACTAAAATATAGAACTTGAGTCTGTATTAGTCTATCGTGTTTACAGTCAGACGCTGTCCTACTGCGCCACAAAAGCCTCCAAAGCATCGAGTAGGTCTACAAGTTAATATTCTTTTATTTTACTGATAAATATACTGGGATCAAAATTACCAGTAATATTACTGGTACGACTACTCGGTAAAACTAATGAGAATAGGCCAATATATAAGTAATGTCCAGCCATAGATGTCAGACACTATTATCGTCCAGTATCCATTTAGAAATACAACTATTATTACCATGATTAATTGCTACGCGTTGACCAAATATATTAAATATCAGACGTTTAAATTTGTCCATGCACCGCTAATATGAAACTTGTTTGAAGGGGTGCTACGTAAATGGGTATTCAGGTGCGCCCACGCCGAACGGAGTGGGGGGTGGGGGCACGAGTCAGCCCTGCGCCTGCGCATGAGGTGCACGCGTCTGCCGTAGTGAAAGTTATAAATTATTGACTATAGTACAAAAGTTATACAGAATTGGATGCGTTTTATATGTGTTTATGTGCATTTATATGTGTTTATCGTCGTCAGTGTTTGTTATTTTTTTTATTTTGTTTAGTTTCGTGTTCTTTGTGCGATTTTTTATCTTTGGAATCGTAAATTGGTCGAGTGTTGTGTTATGTGAATTATTAACGATTCGTTATACTAAATAATTTAAACTCACTCAAGTGTTAAATTTAGTTTAAATAATATGCTCGTATTTAAATGAAATTAGTGTATCCGAGTCAAAAAATAATAGGATAGAAATTAACTTTTTATAATAATGTCTCTATAATCTGAGTTTTTTTATAAGATAAATAATAGATTTAGATTATTTCTTCTTCACCGTCAAATTGCGTTTTTTACTTTCGTCACGCTCTGCTTCGGTCCATTAACTTACAATGTTTGCTTGCTCCATACCACTTATCTCTATGTTATATCTTTTTACTGAAAACGTCGAGGCTTTATTTATGGAAGAGTTTATGTTGTTATGTCGTATAATAAAATAGAAATTTTAGTTAGAGTCAGTTATTCTAAGAAAATTTCGGTAATATTATGCAAAGGAAAGAACAATGAATCTTATAAGATATTTTTAAGCATGGGGATGCTTAAAAATATTGATTTGCTACTATGCTTTTTATTCCCGGGCAAATGAAGTAATGACGTGATTAGTGTCTTCGATTTCCACTTTCTACCGATTTAGGAGCATTATTTTCTGGATAATGTGGTTCACATCTATTTCCTATTTTTTCTTGTCAGAAGAAACGAAAATCAATATTAGTTTCCAGTAGTAGTAAATATTATTATGTACCCAGCATATTACGCTGCGAAAATATCCCAGATCTTAAAACCAAGACATCTATTAATACGTATTGCTTTTGTTTTTCTTATACGAAGAACATAGTATCGTAATTAATTTCCATAGGAAAATGTCATCGTGTTTAAGAATGTAAAAACAATCGTTTACTGTTTTTACATTGTCTGTATTTTTGTCTACGAATACAAACTAGCTTAAAATAGCCCTATGATCATACAGAAGTTTAATAAAAAATATGTTTTTAATAGCAGACTAATAAAAAACATTTTTAATTTCAGCGACTGGTCTGAGATTTTGATTTGATTGAATGACTAAAGACCTAAGACTGAATTATTCTAGCGTTATATAACGAAGTTTGCTGATAAAATGCCAGACAGCCAATTAGGTTTTATTGTTATGTGATACAAATTACTTTCACAGTCACAATAAATATCTTTTAAGTTAAAAAAAAGAAATAACTAGCTTTCTACTCGCAGGTTTCCCCGCGTGGTTTTCAATTTTCCCATGAGATATGTTCTAACTTTGGGTTCAGCAGCTAACTCTTGCTATGTGAATCATATCACAATCAGAGAGTTTTAAAATTATGTATGAAAAGGTTTAACAAAGCAAGATTTAAAATTGTTAAAAAAACATTTTAAAAGGTTCCAAAAATGCATCGAGTGAAAGTTTCGGTTCCGGGATCAATATTTTACGTAATTTTTTGCATTGCAACTTAAAGTTAATTATTCATGAAACAACCACGTTTCCTGTAAATGGCGGAAACTGTAATGTCACGAAAAGCATATAATATAACACAATATATCATTTTAAAATATTACGTTCATAATAAGTTTTACTTGTCTTAATAAAAGTATGTAGTATTTTATATATAATTTATGAATTGGCACATATAACACTATCGCTATTGAGTTATTATGAGATAGAGACGATCCTACTGGACATAGAAAGTTGAAATCTTGGCAGTATGTAGGTACGTTAGGCAACTTAGAGGAGAATTAAAAAATAATTTCTTGAAATTACTAAAGGAACAGGAAAAAACGGGAATTTTCATTTTAAAGTCGTTGCAAACAAAGTTGCGGACGACAGTGGACTATTCAACGTCACCCAACCGGAACCTTATTACGTATCAACTGGCTTGTCGGATCATAAGATTTTCATATTACGTTTCTTTTACGTAAGAGGATGTTGAAAAAATAAACGTTAAATATATTTTCTATGCATAGATTTCCTTCATTTTTATGAATATACTTAAACGTTAAATATTATAGGTTGTAATTCTTCCTTGGTGTTTTTGTTTCACATAAAAATAATTATTTTAAAACTAATTTTTATTACATCCTGTATGTTAGTCTAGCATTCTCTAGTTTTCAATCGTATATGTACGATAACGGTGTACGTCGTAGATCACACATATTAGATTCAAAACTAATTTCACAATAAAAAAACTTTAATAGGTATACTACAAAAAATACTTCAATTTTTTGTTTTATTTTTTGCTATTAAAAAATCTTAATTTAATGACTCTCTCTTATCTACATTACAAGTAAGATAATTGCTTCGAACGATTCGCATGCGATATTGTTATACGTGTATGGAGGTACAAAGCGGGTATTGTCTTCTCCCGTAATCACTTAGAAAGTGCATTGCATGATAAACGTAAGATGCAATTTTATGATATAAGTACCGTAATGTATTTTAAATGTACTTACTTGTTGAGTCCATTACCTCCATTTTAATTGTTTCAAGTTAAATAATCAATTTATTGAAATTTCGTTAATTAAGTTACACACTAACTAATTCTTTCGTTAAAATAATTAAGTACTCACACTAATATATTTTGACTTTAAACGAATTCACTTGCATTTATACTTTTTAAATCCTGTTTTTTGCTTAATCTCGCATACAGAAATGGAAATTGGAGATATCGTGTATTAGCATGGAAATAAAAGTAATAGATGTATTTCTCCCAGTGGGAATCGAATGCACAGTCACCTCGTTTATAGTTAGTCTCACTGCGCTATGATAGCCTCACCAATATTCTAAATTACGAATTTTTTTTTGAGTAATATGTGTTTTAACATAGTCTTTAAATTCAATGTTGACTGTAGTTGAACTAGAATCGTTATCGAGTAAATAATAAATATACATAAGATAATACCGTTAACTATTTAAATAGCTTGAGCCGCGTGACATGTGTTTAAGTGACAAACGCGTGCTACTTAATTTAGTTTTTCTTAAAAAAATATATGCTAATTATATTCTTGCTCGGATAGATAGTTATAGATAGTTTAATCTTAATAATTAATCTTAACAAAAACATTTAAATTACAATATTATGTTATTAATAATTATTATTTAAAATGGTGCTCATCGTTAGGAAATGCCTCATTCTGGAGCTCTAGCTTCATTCCCTCAACCCTTGTCCCGCTATTATTAGATTTTTTGTATATTTAAATAAAAATATATGTGTTTTTGAATTTTACTCTGTATCCCACACATAGTAGAGGGAACTTGGAAATCTAATGTTAAGACATTCCGTTCCCACTAAAACACTTTCGTACTCAAAGCCGCAATCAAAATTAATTAATTTATTAATTTAAAAAAAGGACAAATACTGTTATAGATATAATAAAAGTGATATTTATATAAAATGAACAATACTCAATCAACCAGTTCGAACAAGGAGATAGCAATTGTTAGAATAACAAAAACGATTAATTCATTCCATACAGAGGCAATAGATTCAGTAAAACAGATTATGCTCTAGTCATTGTGTTGCAATGCAATACTGAATGCTCTGATTACAAGCCATCATGAGTAGATACCGGTACTAATTTGTAAGTAGGTACTCCTTCTATACAAGAAGTATACCACTCCATAGTTAAATCGAATTAAAAAATAGATTTATATGATAATATATTTGTTGAATTGTTGATTGTGCATGTAGATTCGAATCCTACTTATAATATTGGTGTTTCTACGCTCTGGTTAGATGAAATGCACTATGAGGTCTCGCTATGAAGAGCGATTTATCTGTAAAATAAGCGGAAAATTATAACAGATATTTTATCATCTCTTCACACTCTACCAAATGTGGAATATACGTAGAGATTTGTGTTTATATGTAAAAATATACTTTTAAAACTAAACAAAATTATTTTCAATTTGCTTCCAACTGGCAAACAAGGCAATTTTAACAAAAACCAGTCAAAGATATGCAAACGTGTCAATGCTAAAACTATTGAATGGCACTGAAAATTACCCTTTCTTTACCGACTTGTTTCTAAAGGACGTATTTCGCAATTTCGAAAACCAATAAAGAATAAAACTGCACCGTACATTAGATACATTATGTACAATTACGTTTTATACTCTTGAATCTAAGTGGAGCGTGACTTTGTATCGTACTCGTATTGCAAAATCTTAGAAATCTGAAACTTCAAGAACTTATCGCTGTCTGAATATGACGCATAATATTAAAATCTATTAAAAATATTTAAATTTACATTTTTTTCTTAAAAAAAAACAAATAATAATAATATAAACTCTGTCCCAGTAACACTTGAGTTTTTAAGTTGATAAAAAATGAGCTCGCGATCTAGAGGCGACCAGCACCGGTCGACCCTGAGTCGTACAACAGCTGCTAGTGTCTCGTACAACTTTTTTTCCTGTATTAAGTAGTATCTAAAATAATTGCAAGCGAAGCGGACTTCGCTATTGTAATTATATTAAACGAATATATAAAACGAATAACTTAAATAGATTTTTTTGGTTTAAAGCTTAACAAACACTGACGATTACCAATTTAGGTGGCAAACGAGCTAGTGTTTAGTGAAAAGTGTACTTTTGGTGCTATGTAGTGACAAAAATGTATCAAAATGGTGTCGGAGAGGCCTCGGACATTTCGGCGGAATTGTGGCGATCAAGGTGCTTTAGATTGTTGATTCAAATAATCTCATATTAATTTTCATAAACATATATGGCGAACATGACGCGAGACCGGTTTTTCGAACTAGTGACTCAATTGTTGTGACACTACGATTTCTCTTGCAAACTGCAGGTGTTAATAGAGCATAACAGCACTATTGTTTCCAGGCCACATACACACCGTTCTTTTAATGAGAGAATTTTCTTTTGAGCATTAAAAATAGCTATAGAATGAATTGTAGATTTTGAAGGCTGCCCTCTTGGCTTCTATATACCGTGTCTAATACCGTAATCTCGTTTATGTTCGCTTGATTTAAGCTTTTAATATTGAAGCGGAATCAACATTTAAATCACCTTGACCGTTCTCGTAGTATCCGTGACTTCGCCATCGAAAGTGTACATTCGGACGAATGCAAAGTGTGCATACTACAGTGAAAACGATGAAACACCCAAAAAATTGTACGAAAATGTTGAAGACAAAGTGAAGTTCATTGAAATACTCGAACAGTCGTGGTGGTTGAGTGTGAGAACCGTGCTTCGTGATGGAGAATTCGAGATACAAGATCTAGTTGCATTTATTGGTATGCGTCTTAAATTACTATACAACCAGTTTTGTAAGATTAACTATCGTCGAATTTCAATCATCGAATATTCAAGTCTGATTGTTGGTTACTAGCTCAGATATCTGGTTCTCTTGCTACAAGCCGCTAATAGGACTTAAACTGGAATTGTAGATGAAGTGTGGGATATTCTAATGCCTATCAAATGTTGCTTTCTCTCGTCTAGTTTCAATCCTTTAATGGTTAACTGTTAAGTTATAGCTATATACTTTGTAAATATTTCTGAGATATATGATAGTAAATCTTTTTTATGAAATATATTTAATATAAATTTAAAAGTTAAATATTTTATTGCAATGTTATTTAAGTAATGCTTTAGTCTTTTATACGTAAATAAAACTCTTCAGTTACTGAATGACTGACGGAAGATGAAATTTGGTTGATTAGGCAATGTACAGGAACTCAAAGATTTTATGAAGTTCAAGGAATGGGAAGAAAGGAGAGTATCTATCAGTCTATTATAATTTATTATATAACGGGAAAAAATGTGCTTAATTATTTTTAATTAGAATATAATTGATTTTTGACATATTATTAATGTTTGTTGGTGCTACAAAAGAATATCAAATCTATAACATCATTATAAGTTTTTGCTAATGATTTTGATAACTAATAATGATAACCTGTTTTATTACCTGTTTAATATTCAAAGTTATAAATGTAATTCGATTTTAATGAACAATCGCCACCGAACGAAGCACTAGTGCCACTAATAACTAAAGTTCATTTTTTTGTATAATATTTCATGGCGAACAGAAGGTATATTAATTCGTCTTCTTCCTGGCCTTAATCCCGGCTGTTACCAGGGTCTGCTGTTGATGTTTGTCGAGTTAGTTCAAGTAAATTTCTTATATTCCATATTTCAAGTGAATCTACTGATTACTAAAACGGAAGTCAAACTAGTTGCAAGGTCTCAATAGATGCTGTATGTACGAAATGACGTATTATATGTAGAAATCAATTCGTAAAATATATTTATATCTATAACATAATACATTTAAAGTTGTAACCACAGGTGATCAATAAACGACTTGTGATAGATTACCAAAATTACATAATTTATGTTTATAAGTGTTTAACTAATATTTAAAAATGTCGAAGAACCGTAATTTAAACGTAAAGTTTTCCTAATGCAAGGCTTTGAAATTATTATTAGTTAAGACTTACACATCTGAGCATAAATCGAAATAAACTCAAAATCCATAAATAGTACAGCCTCCTGTTTTATCTCGGAAAAATAATCGGGAAATAGTGAACTAGTGTCAAGACACTTCGTCCACTTTCCTCCGGAATTTATTACATTGCGTGCGGGGTACCTCCCTAGCAGACAGAATATATTATCATTTTCTCAAGTAAAAGTTATTTTCTGAAACGTAAGAGATTTGAAGCCACATCTGAGACGTGCATTAACCGTAACAAAAGTCATTTATAATAACATAAAAACTACATTTAAATGACTGTCCCTACACTTTCTCTTTTGTACTAAGAACATACTATCTACAAGTAAAGTATATTTCAGTAAGTCTCGACGAAAATACCTGTACAGTTTACTACGAAACAGTAAAATAAATGTCAAGGCTCGCGCATGATCTTACATAACGTTGGAGCGACGCACGTAATTTTGCAACTTAATTCTTCATACTTGAATTCCAACAATGGTAGCTAGCTATCGTCAATTAGTCATGAGATATATAATATGTATGTAATATATGTTTGACGTTACTGTAAATTTTTTTACGTTTTTGAAGTTATGATTTTTGCCGCGTGTTTGTCGGGAAAAATAATGAGAGTACATTTTCACGAAAAATCAAGGTCATGAAATTAGGTAGTAAATATATTAGTTTTTTTTTTAAATATATACAATTATTTTTTATATGATATTAAATCAAAATGGAATTATTGAGTACGTTTTTATATATTATTAGTGTCGTTTTCTCTATAAACCTAGTTAATCGAGAAGGATATTATATTTTTATCTTGTTACGCCAAAATAGTTCTTGCGTTAAAAAATTTCTATTGAAAGAATGTCTCTGATATAATATTCAATCTAGTCAATTTAGAAGAGTTGACTCATTTCACTAATAATAATAAGCGTATGTTATAAAGTTCCAAACAGACACCTATTGTCTTGATTAGTAAACATTTGTCATTTATTGTTTCTTTAATGTACTTATATAATATTGGATTATGTCTACACATGTTTTGGTAGTTCTACTTGTAGATGCATATACTATATCCGTAGATTATTTAGAATTTGTAGTTCTAATTATATTCAGTTATTCTATTTTGCTAAAATGGTTATTAAGCTTGAATATATTGAAACAAACAAATATTTGGTTATTTAATCTGTGAACCTAATATAATATCAAACACGGTTTTGACACATCACGAAATAGCTATTTATATTGTAGCATACTCAATAACAGTAATTCTCTATGTCTTTATACTTAGCGGTTTCTATTCTTTATAGTCAAATAAAGCTACTATATAAACATAATAAATGTCATAAACATAGATTTAAATGGAACTTAAATTATATTTATCTTAAAAGTTTCTTTTTACGTAAAAAACACATAGCGCAGCGTTTTTTTTATAGATTATATAGATAGAAAATAGATAGACTAATAAAAATAAATAGATAGATAGAATAAAAGGTACATAGATGAGTAGATAGACATAGAAGGCAACTTAATATTAAGACACTCTGTTCCCCACGTTCCGCCCAATTTTCTAGACATTGCATGTTGAGTGGCGAATATTAATTTACTTGAGTGGGAATCGAACCCACAAGCAACGGCCTCAACTCTTTTAATTCATCATTCTTCATCAAGTATTTTTTGCTAATAATATATTTTCTGGATCTTCAGACTGCGACAGCAGTGATTCCGGCCATTTGTACGAGTCGCTCGAGCCTGGTCCGACGCAGCCACCCCTGCCCGCACTGCCCACGCCGATACCCGACGATGACTTCGATTCCTTCGATAGTGACACCGACTCGGAACATGAAAAGGTAATTTAATATGTTTTGTTGTATCTATTTGTTCTGTGTAGTAGAAATTATTGAAATAAGGTCGACTAGACTGCGCGTGGAATAAACACAGATGGGGTTTCTAAGTAGACTACTGGTATTGTTTGGCCTAACTTAACTAAATTTGTACTTAAAACTACGTTTTTAGTAAACACGTAAATACGTTTCTTTTTAAGTGAAACTAAATCAAAATACACCTTACCACTCAACACGCATTTTGTCCAAAAATACGAAATATATAAGGGAAGATTAACAAAAAACGTAAGATATATGTATACATATTAAAACATACCTACTATATGATATATAAACTGGGACATATTGACGCTTTCACACCATTACTTAGAAGTGGAATTACACATTGCGTCAGTAGTGGTTGCTAATAGACATGCTTCTAGTAAGAGACATTTTTTAAATTCTTTAATTAAAAAAATAATTTTTAACAAAAAGAAAAACCGACTTCTAAAACGAACTAAAAAGTGAAAAATAATTTTACAAAGATTTTATATTTATAATTTTGAAGTATGTCAATCTGAAAGTCATAATATAATATACTTACATTCAATATACTTTACACTCTTTTTTAAAAAAACGCTATAAAAATTCCGATAATTTATACTTTTTCTGTTAGGATATAATTAATATTATACAGATTATAATGACGCAGATAACAAATATAACAACACACAGTCAAGAACTATAAACAAAAATGTCAATATTTTTATAATAATGAAACAATTTTATAATCACTTTAAAATAGTTCTTGCCAACACGAATAAAATCTGTTGCAATCGTTTAACTAGTTCCTTTTTTAAATTTTACGAAATAATTGTTAAAACTAAATGTAATCAATTAATCGCTTATAATTTAATTAATTTTTCAATGTTTTTCCTTTAGTTTTTGCCGTGGCTCAATAACCGTTTAAGAATTACTAGAAACTGAAATTATTTATGCTTTATTAGATATTTATTATTAAATCACCTTAATGCTATATTTCCTATATTATGTGCTATAATTACGATTTGGCGAAATATAATCTATGACGTTTTCAATATCCTTGAGTGGTTTTGTTTCTTGTATTGTTTAAAATATTTATATGTATGACGTCTTCAATATTCACAACAGATGAAATCATACAATTATGTGTTTTTTAATGTATTATATAACCTTTGAGGCTACAATAGCCCAGTGGTGTGCCACTGCGCCACTAAATGCAAACGATCGTGGGCTCAACCCGCACTCGAAGAAATGAATATTTTTCATATTCTCGCTCTGGTAGGTAGACGAAGTAAGGCGTTTGGTAAGGCGTCGACCACCACTTGAGGAAATGAATTATTTCCTTGCTTTGGCAAGACGGTTGAGTTCCACTACTCAATACTTAATTTTTGACGCTAGGTATATATTGCTATAGATGGGATAGTTATATAATTTAACAATATTAATTATATTTAAATTTTAAATATCCTCCATAAAAAATTATAAGTTATAAATTAAATTTCAGACAGTCCAGCCGCAAGTTCCGCCAGCGCTGCCGGCGTCGCGACTACCACCGCCCCCCGGCGGCGGACACACGCTGACCAAAATAGCGAACGCCGCCCAACGCAAGATGAGACAAATCAAACGGAATTTAACTAAACGATATTCTGGTAATTATTAAAAATAATCGTATTTTTTATAATGACGTATTTGTAAATATTACGTTCATGTTATTATTGGTACTAAATATACAAAAATATTTTCATTTAAAACTCTACATAGTACCTTTATAAAACCTTTATTGTGTAGAGTTTTTAAAAGTTTTATTTTGTTATAAAAAATCTTTAATTCCATTATGAACTGTGAAATATTAAGTTATATTTTGAAAAAAAAGAGTAAAATTATATTTATAATAAAAACAAACAATTATTTTCTTTTCCATCATAATAATATTTAACATTAATTCAGTATAAATTGTTCAACATACCCATTATTGTTTCATCCATGTATATCTCAAAAATATCTATACAATCAGTTGAGGAAGAGGGATTCTGTGCAAGATGTAATAAATACGTACATTTGTAGAAACTGTAAAACTTTTAATATAAAAAAGCTTTTAAATGAAAAATATTACATAAATAAACAATTATGATAATAAAAAATATAAAAAGTGTATTCCGATACCGGGAATCGAACCCGAGCCTCCTGGGTGAGAGCCAGGTATCCTAGCCACTAGACCATATCGGATTATACTAAATGAAGTAAACGAGATAACGTACTTTGTAGTCTATACGGTGTATGTATAAAAATAAATAAATATTAATTTACTGTCTTTTTTATACCTTTACTTTTTTATCATTATGATAATATAACTTCTTTTTTATAGATTTTTTTTTATTATTTTATATAACACAAATGAATAATCAACATTCTAAACGTCACTTTTGACAGAAAAAGTAAACACAATATAATTAAAATTGTTGTTTCATTGGTTTTATTTTAATAATTTTAATTACTATATTGTTAGAAATAATGACCATAGAGGATATATAAGGACGACTCTAATTACTGGCTCAACGGCGACCGAAAGAAAAAGATCGCTAACGTCACTCTGCCCGATGAATTCTTTAGAACCGAATATTGTTATTAGACTGCTAGATAATTCCCTTTAGTTGTTTAATAATTATTTGAAGCCTTGTTTAAATTCATTACCTTTCCCACTTTATTTAATATTTCCAATAGTTTCTTACAATATATTTATATAGCATTTTTACTTTCTTTACAGTGGCTATGGATGGAATAACGTTAACAAAGTCATCTAACAGTCAGAATGGAACTTACGATGTGCCGAAAAGTCATATAAAAACTAAATCACCAATATACGCAAACTATGAGAAGCCAGAAATACAACATGTTTACAGCAATGTCAACTTTAACGACACTAAAAATGTTTTAAATAAGACTGATAATCCCTTGAATAAAATAACAGGGACTTTTAAAGAGGAACTGAAAACTGTGATAGGGGAAAAGGGTTTGAAGACTGGTACTGAAAAAGGGGGAAATAAAAATGGGGTTAACGACAAAGGGGGAAATAAGACTCCGGTAAACGAGAAGAGTGTTAATAAAGGAATTTACGAAAAATCTGTAAATAAAGGTATTTATGAAAAAGCAGGAAGTAAAGGTATATATGAAAAAGCAGGAAGTAAAGGTATATATGAAAAAGGACCGAATAGAACAGTTTCTTCGGAAAAAAGAAATAGCAACGGAGATGTTCCACCCCCTTTACCCGATAAACCCCCGCCAGAAAAACCCACGACCCCTACTAGTGATGCGAAGAATGGTACTTTATCTCGAAAAGCGTATTTTTCTTTCAAATCAAGATTTCGAAGAGCAACGTCGATGGCCATTGATATAAACTCGGATGTTCCTAGTGCGCTGAAGATAACGAATTCTACCTTTTATCTGACTGACTCTATGGACGGAGATTCGGGGTTCAGCAATTGGTAAGATAGTACTGCATTATTGTTCAATAACTTAATAAATAAATCTAACTTAACGAATGAGTTAATAAGTTAAAGGTGACTTGAGGTCGACTGACGTTGGGCTCGATTCCCACTCGAGAGAATGAAGAACTCGCCATTCAACGCGAAAAGTGAGGAACGGGAGTGTCTTAATGGGAACGGAGTGTGTTAGCACAAGGTTCACAGAATTCATCTACATACACAAATAATACACATAATACTATTTTTACATTTTTATTAGCTTTACACAATATTTCCTTAATTTAAAAGAAAGTAAACTAGTGTTAAGACCTTCCATTCTCAATCATTTCTTATTTCCTACTCATATCCCGCTTTTAGATTCACTCTTAGTTACATGATGTAATGTAACATTGTGTTTTATTTTACCAGATCGTGGAAATAAATTAAAAAAAGAAAATATATTTCAAGCAGAACCTACACCTATCAAGTGTAAAGTTAGCCTCTTTCCGTTTGCGCCAAAGTAGCGCCTGTAATTATTTTAATAGCTATAATATGACGTAGGCTGTGGGATTTGTTATAAAAAGATACAATAAACACGCGGCCTTCTAAATAATAATAATAATCCGGAATTGAATTACTTAATATGTCGTGAAAATCTTTGAAGAAAATAACCCTTGTACAATAAAGACAATCTTTATTCTATAAACATAGTTATACTACGTAGATATTGCTAAAACTATGAACCTTAAAATATTTCTATTTTATAAATATTTTAGGATTTATGTTCATTTGGCTGAATGATATTTTTAATCCTGTAAATAAATTCACGGCGTTGAGTTTCGCCACTCAACACGCAATGACAAAAAAAATAATAATTGCTAAATCACAGTGATTAAATAAATTAAATCATTTTCATAATGAATGTAACAATGCGAAAAATGCGGAATTCAAACTCACGCTATTATTACTATTACTCTACAAAATTAGCTTCTATAACGTCATGTTGCCTTGGTACTTGGTAGATGACTTGTAATCTGCTTGTCTATAGCCAAGTCGTGCATTTAGATATGACCTCAACAGGTAAATTATACAATTATTAATGTTAGAACAATGACGTTTCGTGACTACCTTTGATATGGTCATTTATGTATGAGAATATGTTTTTTCTTGTATTTTTTTATGATATATTTTTTTTTACTTTCACGCTGTCCGCATCTAGTAAAGTATTCCGTTCCCGTTAAAACAGTGCCGTTCCCTACTTTCCACGGAGTTCTGGATTTATTACGTGTTGAGTGGCGAAACTCAACGCCGCGCTTTGCTTGATATGTACTTATATTACAAATAGTTCACACATATACTTAAAAATATATTATTTTGATACTACATTAGTATTACATACAGCAGAGTAGATAAACAAAACGAAATGTTAGGAGTTAACACAACTCTTAACTTATATTTTTAATAAACGTAGATTTTTGCTGTTTAATATACAGTAGGTATATTCTATTTATATTTTCTCTATAGAACCTAATGTTTATGCAAAGATTCCTTCTTTTTGTCCCCTTTAAATGTATTCTAACCCCCACCCCTTGTTCCAGCAGCGACACAGCGGACGCCACAAGACGAGAGGGTACGCTACGCTACGAGTCCTCCCCGTGCCTCGCGCTAGAGAGGCCTACCCTCCCGCCACCCCCACCTCCCGTACAGACTGATCTTAGCGCTGTTAACGAAGGTGGGCTTTTAGTACTTGGGGGTTGTATTGACGTTGACTGATTTGAATTATTTTTTGTAGTATAGGGATTTTGTAGACATTTTTTTCTAACATTTTTAATAACTTAATTAATTTACGTAATTTTTGACTTAAAAGAAAAAAAAATGTTCATTTTGACAGTAATATAAAAAAGGCTTAAAAGTTCAATTTAGTTTTTGTATTTTCTTTTGTTTTTCATACAACAAAATATACTAATATATGTTTATATAATAGGTTAATAAATGGCTCAAATATTGCTATTATTATACAATATAATATTAGAAGCTAAATGATTAATGAATCATATAGCGAGTAATCCGTCACATAAAATGTACATATATTTTTAAAATACAATTAAACTTATATGGCGATGTGGTTATTTGTGATATGATTAACATTGAGAATAGAATTTAAAAATTAGTTTATAATGTACAGAAAAAACTTACATAGGGCTAAAACAAAATAAGTATCTATACGAAATTTATAATTGTTTCTTTTTTCATAATTCTTCAATGAATTGAAATAACTATCAGTTTTAAGCTCAATTATTATAAATAAAAACTAAACATGTTTACTAATTTACAATTAAAAGAGAAAAAAGAATCTAGTTACTGTTACTAAAAAAATAGTAATCATCAAGCAATAGGATAATGACATATTTCTTTGATAATTTCTGGCCTGTTTGTTTTATTATGTATATGTAGTTGTAGAGTTGCTATTAATAATATATAGTAATAATAATTGACTTAAGAGTACATATTTTATAAACATGCTTAAACAGTACATTATTTTGGTTTCAAAAATTATTGATTTCAGTTGACGTCTAGTTATAATGTTATAAATTATTTAATTCCAAAGGGTACTTACTGATAAAATGAAGACAGCGCTAAACAGAGGTCAGAGCCTCTGTCTACGTGGAAATAACTAATATTATTCATTGTTGTATATATTCATATTTTTAATTATATTTGATTTTTTTTTAAATTAAAATAGCGGTTATAAATTCAATAATTTTAGTAGTATGGGATATTTACATGAAGTTGGAAAACTTGAGACGGTGTTTTAAAAAATATTACATTCGTCATATGATATATTGTATTCATTTACTTTTAGCTTGTAATAAGCTGAGAAAGATCAATTACAATAAAAATGCCTAGGTCTAAACGTTTCATCTAATGTATATTCTAGAACTAAATAACAATAATTGTGTTGTGTTCCACACTACTACATAATTTAAATATAAATAAATATTTAATAAATATTTGAGGAATATCTGTCTGTTTTTTTCAAAATTATATTAGTTATTTGCAGTAAACAGGGGAGGAGGCGGTTCTGGTACTAAATGTTTCACAGCTTGAGTATACGTTTTGCACTGTCTTTGTTCGTTTCTTATGTTTCTTTTTTGGGTTATGGTTTATGTAACTTCTATATATTATTATTAATTTCACTTCAGTAATATTTAATATTTCTTTACATCTTTTCTAAATACATATTGATATTAAATATCATGTGTCTTAATACAATACATGTTTTTGAGCGTAATACATTCAATTATACCAATTTATCAACATTTATCTATCGCGAGTCCATATAAACGATCGTTTTAATGTATACCCTTATATCTATATATATAAAATCGAAAGGTCACTCACTCATCACGAAATATCAGAAACTACAAGGGCTAGGAATCTGAAATTTTGCATAGGAGTTACTTATAGGACGTAGATGCTCGCTAAGATGGGAATTTGTAATATTCGACTTCTAAGGGGTTGTTTTTGGGGTTGAAAGTTTGTATGAAACTTCGTTACTACAAATGCTAGGAGTCTCAAATTTTGCATGGACGTCACTTATAGGACGTAGGTACTCATGGAGACAGAAATTAATAATAACGTTATTTATGCAGGCGAAGCCGCGCGCGGGCCGCTAGTATGAAATATAATAAACCACTCTAAACAAATAATAATACTATATTTTGTGTTTGTCAAGGTAAACTCCGTGTTTTGTATAATATTATAAGATTTTCCTTGCCATTTAATCAAACGACCTTGCCGTGCATCATTTTTGCGACCTACAGATATAATCATCTATATAGTTGCTGGTTACGTGGGCTATAGCGTTGTAGGATTGTTCGTATCATTAGTCAGTCTATTATATATATTTGCAAGTGGCAGACGGGTTTTTACAATGTGTTTAATGTTTTACGCTCGATTGGTATAATTGTAATGGTTTTGCGCAGTTATCGTTTCGTGTCTCAGTTCTAAATGGGACGTGAGTTGTCTTTTGTTTTTTTTTTTGTGTGTGTATTAATATTTTTGGGCATGGCATGTGACTGTAAAATATATATAGTGTTGCCAATTCTAATACTAAATAATATCTCTCTCTCTTATATCGATCTTGATTTTTCATTTATAATTTTAATTTTTTTTTTTTTATTTTGTTCAGAGGCAATCAGTAAATTTTTTGTACAATATATTGGTTGTTTTATTATTGGCAACACTAGTCACAATTCAAGTGCATGTAACAATTCATTTTGGTCACAGAAGCATACACAGCTCGGTGCACAATGAACAACTGTTACACCCACACTTAATAATAGTTAATTTTTAAATTTGTACTCTGAGTGGCAAATGTAGATTGAACTTGAGTTTCTCAATTCTATGGTTACTAATAATAGCTTAGGTTAATTGTTCATTCATTTTCAAGGACCATTAGCTAAGAGGAAAAACGAAATTTCCCAAGAAAAATAAATTGATTGGACATAGCTATCTAATATTTTATATCAGTTTCCCTTTGTATTTGTAAAGTACTTTTACAATATCTTGGTAAATATTCCTTTTTTTTATCATGTCCTTTTTACTACCCACGTACTAATGAATATTCTGATAAATACAATATGTCCTATCCAAATATGCCATTGCTTTGATCCACCTACAATTTGACTTTTAATTTAGTGGCTTACGTAAAGATTATGCTATTATAGACCCTTCATATTAATACACTGTTTCTGAAAAGTGATCGTCAAAAAAACTTCATATAAAAAATAAGGCCGTTGCGGTGAAGGTGAAGTGTGGCGTTGAATTCCGTCTCTAAACACGCAAAGTGTTAACACTAGGTTCCTTCTTCCCTATGTGGAACAAGACCGTTATACTAAGAAATATGTATTGTAGGTACAATAACATCGCCACTCAGCGTACACCGCAAATAATACCAAAATACTAATAAAAACGAACTAAACAGAATTGAAGCGGCTACTACCGACGCTGTCGCGCAAGGACAAGTCGCCACGCACTCGCACCTCGTGGTACGCTGAGTGTGGATCTGACGTGCCAGCACAAACATCTACTTCTTCTTGGTAAGTTAATATAACACTAGTCATTTCTGTAAACGCCGTGCTTGGGAGCTATTAGGAACAATTAGTTCTTCACTCGAGGAAATTGTTATGTTTAAATTATTGACGTTTTCTAGCTGTGGTGGGATAAAGAATGGCGTTAAGTCACATCACCCAATACAAGATAAAAAAAAACTGTATTAGATTTAGAAGGGTATTTTTGATAAAATTATATACAATTTATTTATTAGATTACGTTAAATGCTTTAAGCATAAATTATTTTTATTAGTACGTATTCGTATATTATCGCATATCTCCTGCATTTTGGTCTGGAGTAAGTAAAAATATTAATAAGCATCATCATCATCATTTTTCAGATTTTTTTACTTTGATGAACTCGATGGCAACCGGTATATGTTTCTGTTTTCAAATTTATAAGTCTACCTACAAAAACCCGAGGCACTACTTTACATACACAGATATCCCAATACAATAAATATCTATTAATATAAATTTTAATCAGTGTAATAACTTTCTTCGAATTGACGTAATATAGATGTCTTAATTTAGAAAGTTCAATGATACGACGATAGAGCAAGTTTATTATTTAACCAACAATTTATGTGTGTTAATTGGTAAATATTTCCCGTTCGTGTAATGATTGGTATGTACATCTGTGTGACGCTAGCATTTAACATATTATATTATTTTTAATTAATTAATTATTATATAAACAAGCGAATGCTTTAAGGCGTTTTGTCGTAGCGTAGTAACATAACGTCCTAATCTGGGTTCGATCTCGCTCGGGAAAATCATCAGCGTAAAGCTAAAAAATAAAGAAATATGTTATACACATTGGTATAAGAATGTTTAGTAATATATATTTATGAAATTGATATTATTTATTAAATTAAAATTCAATCAACTTCACGCTGTATCCCGCATTCAGCACGGTTGGCAGAGGGAACCTAGTGTTAAGACATACAAAATGTATCACTGACAAAATCTACGTATTTATGTACCTACTATAATTGAAAATCAAGTTACTAAATTAATTACGTCAAAGTATTGTGAAAACGTAAAATATTTCCAAAGCCCCAAAGTCTCATAATTCGCCTTAATTCGAAGGATATGAGTTGATTGCGGATTGTTATCGGCGCGACGTGACGCGCCCGGGCTGACTCACGAGCCTGTTCTGTACCGCAGTTTCTTGCTTGGTACAAATGGTAGACGTAAGCGAAATTATGGGATTATAATTGAAAATGTCATTTAAAAAATTTTATTTTAGACACACACACACTCTGTATCCCACATATAGCAGTCCGTTCCCCAATATCTGAGAAATTTTGTTTTGAGCGGCAGTACTTAACGCCACACTTTACGAGTATGTTCTCATCAGAGCTAGGAAAAAACAAAACACTTATCTTAACATCAGCTACCCTTTCCTACCCTGCTGTGTACGGGATGTTTATTATCTGTGAAATTTTGCTACATTGTGTCACACATGTCATGGACTTTTTTGAATGTTACCCTCCTTAAAAAAATTGAGGAAATGTCACCCAATTTTTTTATCTTTCTTTATGATTAATTGTTTCCTCGGTAAGACTTTCATCGCGTCTCTTCCATATCTGGTACCGTCAAACAACTTGTGTATTTAGTTATATAGTACCTATACGTTCGGACGCTCATCACCCGGTTACGCGTACAGTAACATTTGTCGTGTCGAAGTTATAGCTAAAAGTGTTATAATATGGACCAGTGGAAATGTTTGTTGTGATTTGTGCTTAATTAAATTTAATAAGAATTCTGAAACAAAGAAATATGGAATATATGTGAATGCTAATTAACAGGTCAATATTTATTTGGATATTATACAAAAATAATTTTGGTAGTCAAACAAAAAAAATTGTAACTACTTGCCGCCATGTTAAACGTCTTAATATAAATTTTAATAATATAATCAGATAACGGTTGTCTTATTAAAATCTTTTTTTATTGGTCAATCAGTTCTTTAGAATTGAGGGAACCGGTCCGCGCGAAAACCGTTTCTTGTTAAAGGTATCAAGATATTAAGAGTTTGCTTGAAATCGACTCGTGAAAGTTTTAAAATAATATTTTCTTATATAACAGTTAAATAATAGAGACATTGTAGGTATATATTTTTTTATTATTGTTTGTTTTTATTGTGCGTAAGTGAAATTGTTTGACCTCATTCGTATAATATCATATTATTCAAGTTCGCCATGACTTTCTTTTACCTTTAACCTTAAATTTCTCGACGTATTGGGGTTGAGTGCATTATCAAGAAATTATGGACGATCACAGAATTTAAATGTGCTATGCTTACTTAGTACCTACGCAGGTATAAGGTTAGCACTGTATTTTTATGCAGTGTACCTGATAAGTTCTACTGCAGCCAGGGTGGTGGATTTCAGAGTACCGCATAGTCTAATAATTTTAAAACCCTTAGGGTAACTATAAAATTATTTTCCCAGGGAAGACATAAAGCCTATGCGATTAAAATTCAGTCAATAACATTTTAAACTTATAAAAATAAAAATATAAATCAACAATATTTATTCAATAAAAAATAATTTGGCTAAAAAACAAAATATATCTATATATATTAAGATATCATTTTAAATTCCTTACAGGTACGCGGAAGCGGGTCTTTACCAAGCAGGTAACATATCTTCCTCATCGGGTGCTTCTTCAGGGTCTCATCCCGCGTCACCGCTCCCGCACTCGCTGTTCACCCACGAGCCACTGTACCAGTTCTACAACGCGGCTAAAGCTGAGGTATTATAGTGTAGAATTGTTGTATTAATTGATACAATTATTGCAGTAGTTATTTTGTTTATTATTATTAGCAAAGACAGCTTCACAATTTTCGGGGGACGACAAGTAGGTACAGGGAACCTAGTATTCTTTGTTCCTTAATTTCTGCTAAATTTCCGAAAGATTTCGCATTGATTGTTGGAACTCAACGCCACGCTTTAATACAAGAGCGAGGAAATACAAATATTAATAGGTACATATTAGTTGAAAACAAACTAAATTATTACGACAAAATATTATTTCCTTTTTTCTCTTTATCTTTCCCTGTCCATCATGTTTAAAAGAAAAATCATAAAATATAATAAAAAGAAATAATATTAAAAATGTATAAAGTTCATATTAAGATTATAACACGTTATTCGTGTCATACGATATCAAAAGTTTGCGGTGCAGTATTGACACACTTAATTATCAGAAACCGTTCTAATACGATTACTAGGAATTTAACTGCAGGCTACTCTATCGTGGATAATTGGGTTAATTTCGCTCATTTTAAACTTTGTCAAATATAATTAATATTATGTGTTAACTAACTTCATATTTTAAATAAAAATCGTGAGAGTCGGTTCAAAATCAATGTATTCAACTTTGTTTCTACTACTTATATCTCATAACGCTCAGCCTCAGCTTAACGCTTTATCCCGCATATAGTGGAGTGGCAGAAGAAACCTAGTGACATTCCAGTCCAAAAGTCCGCCATGGAATAACCTCCAAGTACCTATCGAAAGAAAACGTAATATAAGTAATATGAATCGTTAGTCGCCTAACTAGACTCTTTCTGCCTATTCCGTACGTAAATAGCAATACGTAGCAACATTTGCAACAATGACAACTTAATAATGCAAATTAAACGTTTTTCCTCCATTATTTTTCAAGGTAAAATATGTGACTTAAAAGCTTTGAAATCGTATTACATTTGTTTAGCTTCAGACATTTCGTTCCTATTAAGACACATTTAGGTCCATTCCCCCACCCCGTCTTCGTTTGCCTCGTTGCCAGAACGAGGAAATAAAAATATTTAATATTTAAGTAAATGGGAATCGATTTCATGTGATCGACTTTGTGAGTCAGTTGGTCATAATTTCTAAGATTTATGAAGGTGACTTGTTAAAAGTCCCTTAAACACATACTGAATGTATTGAAGTACTTCGTAGCACAGGGGCTCAAGCATGCGAAAACAAACGCGACAGGTTGTGGGTTCGGTTCCCTCTCGGGAAAATGAAATATTTAATATTTTCCATTCTTCGCTCTGGTGTCCAGGCAAATCGCGGCGTTGAGTTTCGCCACTCAACACGCTATGCCTCCAAAAATCTGAGAGAAACTGAGTAAAACGTCTTAACACTAGGTTCCCTATGCCTAACCTGCTGTATGCGAAATTTAACGTAACGCTAAAAAATATAGCAAAAATACAACTCCCAAATTGCATTAATAGCTTTTGTTATCCTACACAAACAATTTTGACGGAAACGAATTAAAACAATTTAACACAATAATTGCGATTGTTTAAACAATTCTAAGTCAAAACAAATTTATCCAGCCATGCTAATTGACCGGCTAATTACGTGAGATAAATGATATAACCTCCTACTCTAAACTTGACCTTACTTTGTTAGTAGACTATTAGAATTAGAACTATATATGGATAAAACCAATTAAAGATGATTGTACGCGGAAGTTTTTATGCAATGTTTTTATGTTGTTTTTTTTACTGTATTAATTTTTAAAGTCGTATTTTAAATAAACTTTTAATTTTCTTCATTGTGCACGGGACACGTGGCACGTACGATATAGGGAGTGCGGTTTGTCTTGCGAAGTGCCCACAACCATCAATTTACTTTATGTCAACTTGCTGTTAAATTGAAACTATACCAAAATCGACTAGGTTAGATTATAAATTACCTACACCGTTTAAGTTAATACACTAGGTACTCTATATCTAGTTCACATGTAGTGTGAAGTTATCGTCGATTTTAACAACTTTTAGATACTAATAAATATATTGTTTCATTCATCAGTCAGCGTGTAGAGAAGGTGATTCGGATTCGGACGCGTACGACACAGGGGGCTCCACGACCTCCTCGCGGCCGTCCGCCATGGCGCTGGTGGCGCCCCGCGGCCCCGCTCGCACTCTGTGGTGCGAAGTGCCTGAAGTCGTTAATTCTACTGTGCTTAGTGAGTCTAAACTCATTTTAAAAAATATTAAACTTTTATATTGTTTTATCATAGTAGTTCATAAAAGAGACATGTGCCTTGGTATTGTATGAATCATATTTTTTTTATTTTAAATTCCCAAATCAAAAATTAGTATAAATTTTTAAAATAGAAAAAATTACAATATTATAAAACTTGGTACAGAATGAAGCGGATATATAGAATTAATACTTATATTTAAATATCCGTATATTCTTAATAAAATTATAAAATTTCCAAACACTGCAGGTTCTCTTGCACCAGCCCAAAAGAAACTTCAAGAGGCGAAATTCGAACTCCTAACATCTGAGGCGTCATACCTCAACTCACTAAATGTACTGGAAGCCCACTTCATTTCTCATCCCGCCTTCAGAGACCCACACATACTGCCCAGGGAGGATTGGGCGACTTTATTTGCTGCTATTTTACCTGGTCATTATTCTGCTTTTCTAGATCTAACATAAAAATAATCATAGTTACAACTATGAATATTTTTTATATTTAATTTTTTATATTATTGTTAATTCAGGAATGTGGACATGCCTACGAAGAAAAATATGTGATATATTAATTAGAAAGTTTATTTATTATCCAAAAGCCAATTATATATTACATATTGAAAAACAAAATCAGCTTCACGCTGTATCCCGCATACAACAGGGGAGGCAGAGGGAACATAGTGTTAACACACTCCCCTTTCCGCACTTTCCGCCGACTTCTCCGCGCCGCGCTTTTGCCTCGATACCAAAGCGAAGAAACGGAAGTATAAATTTAAGTAAATATTTCATTTCCTCGAGTGGAGATCGAACCCACAGTCACACCCTTGTGCCCCTGTGCCACAACACGCGATAATTCCTGATAAAAATATATGTGTTTGTTGTTGTGCGTGTCATATACAACATCACCTCTACTTATTAATTTAATATTTCCATATATTATTTTAGTAATGTTTTTAACTTATCTTTGTAATCCGCATGTAGCATGGTAGGCACTTAGGCAAAAGGAACCTAGTGTTAAGACACTCTGGTCCCAACTTTCGATACATTTGCATGTAGAGTTACAGATCCCTACATACTTCATAGCCCCTGAGTAGGTATCATACCCACAACCATCTCGTTTACAGTCAAACACTGTGCCGCTGCGCCATAACGGCTTCTATTCCATTAATTTCATATATATCTCTATCTAATTTTAGTACGAAGATGTTCACAAATGCTAATGACGGATCTCGAGCGCTGTTGGCAAGAGAATATTTTGCTCCAAGACATTTGTGACATCGTCCAACGGCATGCTGAAGCGCGTTTTAACGCTTACGTCAAGTACTGTGAAAACCAACCGCTTATGGTGAAAGCGCTGCAGCGCTTGAGGGAACGACCGGCCTTTGCTGCAGCGCTAAAAAGGTAATTCATACTTCAAATAAATGAATACAATATAGTAGGTATAGGCTTGTTATACAGTAGTATAGTTTGAGTAGACGTCTTTATTGTATGACGTTTATGGCGGAAACGATTGTGGTCCTTGTGGTCAAACCAAATAGGTATCTATAAATTTTGTTATGACTGCACTATAAAGTGGATTAAATATTAAGAAATTAAAGTAACCGAAGAACTTAAATAATTTAAACATTTCCTTGAATAGAATTCGTCCAATAACATTAGTTTATACCATTATAATACGGATGGGCCGGAAAACATCAAAGATCATCTTTTACTTTTTTCAGCTCACTCTTTTACCCGCATAGATAGAATAAAAAATTTCAAGAGATTCCGCTGCCACTTTTTGCCAGATTTTAGCACTTATGAGTGGGGGAATTCAACTTCAAGGCCGCACGTTATCCACCAGCATCGAAAAATTATAATAATTAATTCTCCTAAGTGGAATCATTACCCTATATCCTTGTTTTTTAAAAATAAAGAATCATGATAATTATCTTCTCTCCACAGACTGGAAAGCCACCCAGCATGCCAGAGCCTCTCGCTGCACTCGTTCCTGCTGCTGCCCATGCAGCGTGTGACGCGCTTGCCGCTGCTCCTGGACGCTGTGCTGCGCCAGCTCGCACCCGCCGACCACGAGTACGCGGGCGCCATGCACGCGCTAGGCACGCTTAGCGATGTAAGTATTTGCTAGTTGGTACTTCTGGTTTTATATCTCTTTATTATTACTGCTATCCTGGTAGTTTACACACCTGGTAATGCCAAACTGACGCTCAGTGATATAAGAATATCTGGTTATAAACGTGGCGGTTATGGCTTTCATTCCCACTCGGGGAATGAAATATTTTATTATTTTTGCTCCGGTAAAATTGTAAAGCGCGGCGTTGTCTTCTGCCACACAACATGCAACGTATCCAAAAGTCGAAGTATAAATGAAAATAACTCACACAACATTTAATAAATAACAGAAAAATATCTACTATATATAAAGCATATACATATTTGTTCCCAGTTCGTATCGCAATGCAACGAGGGCGCGCGCTCCACGGAACGCTTAGAAGAAATGTGGCACGTGTCAGCCGCCATACAAGTGCCGCCAGCTCTAAAGAACGCGCCGGAACTCGCGCCCGCATTGTCGCGACGAGATCGCAAGTATGTAAATATGTCTTTTATATTATTAATAAAAAATTAAAATATGAAAAATTAAATTAATATTAATTAAAAATTAAATTATAAAAAAGTAAAATATATACCTAGTAGTAGTGGTTTTTAATTAATGTTGTCATATAAAAGCAATCGAAACCTCATCAGTATTTTAAATTGAAATTCCACCATCCCTTTTTTCACTCCTAAAACATAGCTAGTTGGGCAGAGAGAATGTAGCAAAAAACGTTGTTTTAAGTACCTTTCTATGTCTTTATATTTTAATACCATGTTATTGTTTAAATATTTTAACACTTTGCTATTTCTTTACATTTTGATAGACCAATCAGATGGCTAGTCCGTTCTGGTGAAATGACACAACTGCTGTGGAAGACCGACGAGCTGAAGCTGACATTCGGAAAGAAGTTCCACAAAGTGCCGTTACATCTGTTCTTGTTCAACGATCACCTTGTCATTACTAAGAAAAAAGGGTAAATTAATTTTTTAAATACATTTTACCTTATGGTGGTAATGCATGAGGAATCAATAAAATTAATAAATACCAAAATGGCGCACTTTATATTTTTAAAAAAAACATTTTGACACAACACGGTACACTCTTGGTTTGAATCGAGAGTTCTTAGCCATGATCACAGAAAATATGTTCAATCGTTTGATGTGTTCAATCATTAGATCTTTTTTAGTTATTTATTTATTTTTTAGATTTTTTTACCTGGACTTTTTTACATTATTAATTTAATTTTATAGTAAAAAAACTTGCATACCATATAAATAAATTTAAGAATCTCATCCAAAAAATATATTTATTATTTATTAATTTTAGTGAGGAGAGCTACGTAGTGGTGGATCATTGCCCACGATCACTAGTCGAAGTGTGCTCTAGTGACGCAGCAGCGGGCGCCAAGCACACGCTGTTGTTGACGCTTCTAGAGAACCATGAGGGAAGAACTATTGAGATGGTATGTTTGTTTTGTTCTACATTTATAATGTCGAGTTTGCAATGACCGATACATACATTGCTATTTTGTATAAAATCCAATATTTAAAACTAATTGACATACATTTAAAATTAATATTTAGGCACAGTTTTACGTGCTTAACTTAACTTAACTTAAATTCAAAAATTTCCATTGAGCGGGAGGGAAATGAAAATATTAAATATTTAATTTACTCACGTGGTAAATGAATCCAAAACCTCTACCATTTACAGTCAGCTTGTGCCCTTGCGCCACAACTGGGCCTCAAACATAAATATAAATCTAAATAAATCCCCTCAGATGATGTCATGCCCCACCGAGACAGACCTCCGCCGCTGGTCGGAGGCGCTCGCGCCGCCCACCGCCGCCGACGGGGAGACGCTGTACGCGGGCTGGGACTGCCCACAAGTGGCTGCACTATACGCCTATGCACCGAGGCAGCCCGACGAGCTGGCACTAGCGCAGGGGGACGTGGTTAATGTCACTAGGAAGACTAGTGAGGGTGAGATATGTGATATATAACTATACACACATACGCAACCATATACACGCCCACTAACATTTATATTAAACATTCGTTTGATACGACATGTGTGGTGTACGTTCAAAAAGCCCGTCTATTTCCACCTCAAAGGCCGACAATACACCGACAAAAAAAGCTCTTCTGGTGTTACACGGGGTCGTGAACGATGGTGATCACTTACCATCGAACGCTCGTTTACTTGTATTTTCTGTATTAATATAAATCGTGGGATAGAGGAACACTGGTACACCCAAACATGTATGTGCAGCATGCACTAAACCAAATAAAATAAGAGAGTATATACTTACAGTGTGAAGTTGGAAAATAGATAAAGTTATAAGTCTCAATAGTATTAAGTTTTGTCTGCTATGAGATGTACTGGATGTACATTACTATTATTTTATACATCAATTGATGTATGAATTATGGGGTAATCTGTAGTCATAATATTGAAGGTTGGATTCTAGAAATGTGTCACACCAAATTATGACTATGACTGCATTTAAAATTTCATAAACCGATCTTAGAATATAATAATTCCCTCCTCCCCCCAGGCTGGTACTACGGCGAGCGCACGCGTGACGGCGAGGCGGGCTGGTTCCCTGGCGCCTACGCCACTGAGATCGCCTCCCCGCACGTGCGCGCTCGCAACCTGCGCCAGCGGTACCGCCTGCTGGCTCTGTCTGCCACTTACTTGGGCCAGAAGCGGAAACCTGCCGTGTCACACTGACAGATGATAGGTAACCAATCCTGTCATCTGTCACACTGAAAGATGACAGGAGGCGCGATTGATCTGATAGATTTGTAACTGGACAACACTGATACTGAATAAAACACTTTCATATTATCTGTATGAAATTTTGGAACTAATAACTGTAATCAATGTGAGTCAATTCAATTTTAATGAAATAACAAAAAATGTGTTACTGAACCCTCACTTGTTCTGATGCTGAATTAAATGTATTATAAACATATACAAAAAAAAATGGTATTTTTTTTTGTATATGTTACAGTAATAATATATTTTATTTCTTAAAACGGAATGGAATTACATTTTGAAGTTGAATAGGTATATTTTAAACACAAGGTCAATGAAATAATTTAACAAATCTTAATATTGTATATATTGATAAATACATACAATATTAAGAGATAATTTCGTATATGAAATTTAAAACATTTAAAGAAAAATATGGTAAATATATTCAAATAAATGCAGCTAAATGAGATTGATGATAAAATGTGCTCGAAGAAATTAAAACGTCCGTCCGATTGCCTTTCTTAATGTTAAGACCGTTTTGAAATTTTTTATCGCACCATAATTTAGAATTTAATGTTGGTGCTTTTAACTTAATGCTATATACTTATGTATTCGTAATTTAACGACACGCTTAGTGTAGCTATGTATATGTGAAGTGTACAGTTACGTATGAGATTCACAGATTAATGTACAGAAATTGAGAAAATAATATAGTTTTAATTATATACACTTAGAAAGTAATCAATAACCAACAAATGTACAACCTAAGCTTAAAATATTTGGCAGAATGGATGTTTCCTTTTGCCTATATTTTGGCATTGATGTTTTCGTTGAAAGAAATTTGTTTAAATTTAAATATTTGACTTATTTGCTTTAGATTTTATTATCAATACACACTCGCTTGCTGTTTAAAAATTAACTAGTCAATGTGTGCGAGTGTAAGAAATTAAGATAATATAATTGAAAATACTTATGCAATAAACATTCCTTTTTTTAATTCAAATAATTGAAAATACTAACGTTTTTTTATTAAGTTATTGTTTTTGTATTGTAATATTAAAATAGATCTGTTTTTAAACAGAATGAAGTATAATAAAAATGTTAATTTTAAATTACAATTGTGTATGTATAAACTTAGATATAGTTTTTAGTTAAGATGACATTGTAATTACCATCAAATATAATTTTTCATATTAAAATATTCTAATGAATTTTATTTTGCTTTTTAATACTTAGGACCTAATTTTATTTAAATTGGTCCGTATCGTTCGTCGTAATTCTACAGTTGGTGAAATCCCCCATGTTAGTGTTTCATCACATATTTTGCAATTTTAAAAATTATACAATTAATATTTCTAGATATTTAATTCAATTGACTTCTTTCAAATTCAACTTATATGCTTATGACTACTACGGCTGTACACAACATGATTTAAAACCAGGCGTTTTTATTTTATTCTATATTATATTTTTTAAAATTATAATAAAATTGAATGAAAATAAGTTTTTCTTTACGACTTAGCACACAATATCCAACATCATCGAAACCCCCCCTCAACGTAGGATGTATTTATGGATGACCCCTCAGTGACATGAATAAAAGTCATAAATGTTTATAATTTATTTTATTATATATATTGTTTTTTGTCACTTTAAGGCCTTTTCACATTTTTATATATAATATTTAAAATTAATACAGTTACCAATTTTACACTAGTAATGGTAAAAAAATATTCCAATAGATTAGTATACATTATCAACAACAACAGTTCTTTCATGTAAAAAAAAACAAATCAAAAATAATAATATTCAATAAAAACTAAATTCAATTTATAAATATAGAAATACATTTTATTATGTCTTTATTTAGCTGAGTATGTGGAAGGTTTGACTAACATTTATAAAAAGTAAAAAAGAAATGCATTAACCTATCATTGTTAGAAAAAAAAGATTAATTTATTATATTTTTATATCAATGTTGAGGACTATTTTAATAACAGAATGTAAAAAACGTAAATATAGAATGTTATTTTACATACAAGATTAGAAAGAATGATTAAAAAACATGAGAGATCAGATGTGTACTTTGAGAAATAGCTCCAGGAATGATTATATTCAGTCAGTATTGATCATTTTAACTTTAAAATTCTAAATTGAATCAAATTCTTGTTTTAGAAGAATTATCCTTAACTTCAAATAGTTTTCTTACAAAATATACTTGTAGTGTGCCAGTCGCTGCTACAGCTAGGATTTGAACAAGAGACCACCTGGAATAAAAAATCATATTATTAATAATAATGCATATTATAGAGCAGAAGCATATGGTTGCAGATTCTATTATATAGGTTTTGGTTGTTTTAGCTTCACACTATACCACACATACCAGCTAGGCCGAGTGAACCTCGGAACCTTGCGCTAAGACACTCTTTGCTTTACTTATCAAAACGAGGAATATAAAATATGAATATATGAAATATTTTATTTCTTTAAGTCAGAATCGAACCCACAATTTGACACGTTTACACAGTCACATGGGAATGAAACGCTTGCTCCAGTCTGTTTCAAAGGTATCACTGTCACAAATAATAATTAAATGTGATATGTAAATATAATAAAATTAGACAAAAAATAATTGAAAATTATAAGGTGATATATCTCCATATTTTATTTGACATGGATATTGAAATCTTACAAGGAAAAGTTATTCCATCATCAAGGAATTTTATAAACTAAATTAAACTTCAGCTTTTATAGTGTGTAATTTGTATGTATACTTTTTGAGAAAATGTTTAATTAAATAATTTAACTACATCCCACAGGGACATAGTTAGGGACACAGTATCAGATAGAAAATATTGATACTCATGAGTAGTATTGAAAAAAAAGAGTATTGTACTCATAAAAGTATTGATACTTTGAAGTATCAGTAGAATTATTATCAAAAATATATATATAATTACTACAGTAATTACAATATATTACAGTATATTACAATAGACATATATCTATTATTTTATTATAATATAAATATTGTACTATTCAAAGTTAAAATATAATAAACATGTCATTTATTGCATTTTAATAGAAATTTAAAGAGACAAGAAAGTATTTAATCTTTTCAATATAGCAAAATATAAATTATATATGCAGGAATGTGTAACATTATAAATTTGAAGCAAGACATACCTTAATACATAAGTATTATTGTCAAGTAATAAATTATAATCCCTAGATTCTCTTGCCCTAGAATGATACTGATATTGCAAAATGTCATTTACATTACGCTCCACAAACTGGATTGAGTTCTGAAAGAAATAACATAATAATTAACAAATTACTAAAAAAATGTTTTTCAACTTCAAAAGTGTAATAAATTATGTGTCTCACAGTGAAATTTTTAATATTCATATCTAGCTCTTCCACTTCCTTCGCATATTGTTCCCACTTATCATATCTAATAACAGACAGGTACAAATTGACTAGCTTCCCTGCAAATCTTGAGAACTGATTATCAATGCACACTGCATAATAGCCCCCAGAACTGGATTGGTCCGCATACTCTGCGCTCTGACGCCACTCATATGGGTGCACTATTTGACCATTTGGATGCCGCACAGCAAACCCACACATTCCATCACCACCTTTTAACACCTACACAATAAAAGAACTAATATAAACATTTGTATTTTGAGAGGATTATTCAAAGATTGCAATTAGAGCAAAACTTAAATAGATAGCATATGTCATTAGAAAGAAAGGCTAATTACTTGATAACTCGCGTAAAATGTAGCGCCCGGTTGGACGTATTGGAAATAACAGTCTTCTTTGCCGGCGTCGATGTGTACTTTGTAGTCCATCGTGACTGCGGGAAGATTTTCGTACCATGGCGCCGCTGAAGTCGAAGTTGATTCACCAACGTGTGATAAAATTGTAAATATTAGTATTATAACACATAACAAATGCCACGTCTTTTGAGCCATTTTTACAAATACAAACTGTCGCTGGTGACGTTTACTATGTAAAAGTAAAAGGGGCAAACGTCAAAAATCTAAATATTCTAATTCCTAGCTTACACGCTTGTCAAGGCTTGCCACCTTGCCAGACGTCCACAAGCTCTAATCGTCCAATCCATCACAAATATGTGGATACCATCTAGATTCTAGACGCTTAAGAGCGCGCACGTTCCTGACATGCAAACGGTAACTTAAATACTAAAAAAAATACAATACTAAAAACTAAAAAGATTTTTCAGCTTGTCTTTATTCTTTGGCACAAGGATTTATCCTAGAACAACGATCCGATTCTCAAACATAAAATATGATATTAATTTTAGTTGTGGTTGGTTATGGTACAATAAAATGGTGTATTATAATATAAGTGGCAATTTCCACATAAATAGTCATATTAATTAAATTATCTGCCACTGGCAGCCCTTTGCATGCTGGCAGTACTTATAAATGTGTTTTGACATATGATTTGTTATCAAATCAAATATGAAATAATGTTTATAACAGGGTCCATCAACTCCCATATTAAAAGTTTTGCCTGCACACATAGATATTCTTTGGCTGTGTTTGTGTTTGGTGCTAAAATTATGAATTATTATTATTATTAATTAATTCATTCCACGTTACGTTTAGGCGTGACCTCCCAGGCTGCTTCTACGTTACAAGATTCAAACTTGCTTTCACATTACTATTTTAATTTTGTGTACCAACCATAATTTGTATATTTTATACAGAAATATATATTGTACCAAGATTTCTAACATAATAGACAAATTACAATGCTGCAATTTTGTACTTAGTGGTTTGTTAAAGTGGAATTAAAAATACATGTTTGCTTAATTATAATGAATTTAATTTATCTGCTGAAGAATATTAGACAAAAAGAATTATACAATATATTGGACTTTTATAATATTAATTTCATTTTCCACATGTTACTTTTTTGTTTATTTTGTTATATTTGTCAATGGCAACAATGTTATCTGGGTTGGGTTAATTAACATGGCGGTCGATCTTGTTGTTCCATGTGATTTAGCTGATCTTCTCATTTGATATTTTTAAAATTCTTGTGTGTATACGAATTAATATATTTTTTATTTAGTTAACGAAAAGATGTACTTTAAGTTAAGTGGTTTCGTGTCAGTATATTGAAGAGTTTGTTAAAACACGTGCTTGCAATATGGCGATTGTCTTTTATAGTTTTAAAACAGGAAAGCTAAATATTATGAAGTAAGTGTACAAATATTATAAAGCAAGTAATGAAAATTATTTTATGATATATTTTGGACTTAAAAATCAAACTCTTATTGCGAGTATACCTTCAAGCATTATAATTACGTTATTCATTTGGTAGCCAGTGTTTAGATTGAAGTTTTGTAGCTGTTAAATCAATACTAACACAACTTCCAAATTTAAGTAAAAACCTATTATGTAAAATGTTAATATCAGAGAGCAGTAAATGTTAGAATATGCGTGTTCAGTTAACATTGCTGTTAGGGTCATTAAAAATAATTTCAGAAAGGAATTATTTGTTTTTGAAAGAAATCTATAAGTAGCACAGTTCTATATTTTATGGTTTTTTTCACCTTAATTTATTTCATGTTTCAGGGCACAGACTTGGGTCAAATGTTGTTGGCCTAAGACTTTTTTTGGAGTCATTACACCCACTATTACTATACTATAAACACTACCTACACTACCAATAGTCTTATGTGATTAGTATGTCATGTTTTTATAAAAGCGAAAGGCAAACCTAAGCATATAATATGCTGTGCCAGATATAATTGGGCCATCCTATTCAGGTATTAACTATTAGAGGTATATATTCAGGTAAAGTTATTTTTTGCCATTGTAAATATATTTTAGGCATTCTGCTTTTCTTGTTCTGGAGGCATTAAGAGTTGAGTTGCGGAGCTAAATGCCACGCTGCACCAGAGCAAGGAAATAAAAGCATAAATTATCAGAATATTTTGTTTCCTTGAGTGGGGATAGAACCCACTACCGTTGCATTACAGTCACACCCTTGTGCTGCTGCGCCTCAACTGCCTCTTATATTTAGTGTTACTTAGGCAAAGGAGTGTCTTACCAGTAAGACACAGTTACAGTATGTGGGATACAGTGAGAAGCTGATTTATTTTATTTTTTATAATTATAATATTAAAGCCCAGTTGAAAATAAAAAAAATATCAGTAGAAACTAACAAACATGCAATAATATGAATTTTAAATGAATTCTTTTTTTACAGATGAAAGAGATTCCTTCTAAAGCAACGGACATTAACTTTTAAAAAAATATAAAATTTGAGAAATAGAGCAAGATGTGAAGATAACATAAAAACATTGGTTTAGAGTCAACAGCATGAGAAGAGGTATTTTATTATGTTTTACATTATTTTTACAATTCCATTCCTTAAATGTGAGTACAATTTGTGATACAACTCCCAGGGAAATTACCAAAAGAAAATAAAATGAATAATAAGATTAGGAAATATTTAAATTTATAATATTTAATAAAATATTCTTTTATGATTTATGTAAATTAATGCCAAGTTTTTCTTTGCTCCAATTGAAAATAATTAATATTCAATAAAAACCATATATGCTGGAAATTTAGTTTTGATATGACTACTTAAAGGATAGTTAAGAAAAGTATATGTAATAATGAACATGATAATTATAATAATACTTGTGTTAATAATAAATAATAACGGACTAATACTTATGCTACTTGCAGCTTACAGTTAAGCCAGCATTCCAAAGCATAACTGCAAAGCATTGGAAAAAAAGATTAGAATGAATGTCTAAGATGACACCAGCAATGACAATTCAGAATCTGAAGAAAAAGAAGCTGCAGAAATCTTGAGCCTCGAAGTGGGGACTCCCGCAGTAAGTTTTTAGAGTATTTTTAAATTGGATGTTTAATAATCTAAATTTCAAATATGTTGTGTTAGTTGATAATATATTTCAATGTTTAATTAAATTCGCGTGTCATTTTTTTCATAACACCAAATCACTCTGCTCTGCACGCTGATGTCCTCAATGGCACGGAAAAGTCCCCTATGATTGACAACCCAGCAGAAACAATAGCACCAGAAGAGTTGGATGTCTTGTTGCAATAACTTCACATTCTCTCCCGTAAGTATTTTTAAAACATGTAAATACCAATAAAAAAGATTTTATTTGTTTAGAAAAGGAACAAATTATAAGTTTATTTTAAAAAATCGATTTCATAAAGCAAACTTGTATTAAATTAACCAAATTATTACTGTGGTTATTACGGCTTATTGTTCCTTTATACAACTATATATAAATTTGCAGGCCGCAACTGAAGGACCCCTCGAGAAGAATTCCCAGTTCAGTGTATAATAAATCATTAGAAATGTGAAACAGCCATTTGTAATTAATGTTTGATATAAAATAAAACATTTTTCATATTTATATTCTTTTAATATTATTCTTACCAATATCATTTTAATTTAAATTTAATAATTAAAAATTTTTTATTACAGTATTGGGGTAATTTTAATTGTAATTGACAATTAAATATTAACAATTTAACATATTTTGCTTGTACGGAAATCACAATTGATTGTTTATTATGATCAATCAAAATTAATTGGTAATTTTGATTTCCGTACAGACAGATGTTTTATTATTAATATTTAATTGTTAATTGCAATTAAAATTACCCTAATACTGTGTACTAGTAATTATGCTTTTGAATTTGAATATTCCCGCTTTTCCGAAAAAGTTTGGTGCTATAAAATGCGGCGCTAGTAGTATAAGCGTGTAAAGCTATTGGCAAAATTTTTTGTATGGGAGTTACGCTTCTTCTAGTATATGTTCCTTGGTTTATAATATTATAGATCGATATTGATATAATAACCTTTATTCTTAGCTTTATTCCAAAGTTCAATTAATAGAATTTAATATTTTGAAATAAACAACCATGAAAGCAAGATATTTAACATTCTTTTCATATATAGGTACTAAATTTAGGCAGGTTCAATATTATTATTTGCGCTGATTCTTATACGATAATATTTCATATATATTATACTAAATATAACGTATTGTACTGCCTGACAGAGCTTCCGAAAAGTTGTGGCTTAAAGATGGACGTAACTACCCTGACCCTAGCAGTGTCCAAGGTGTAATGGAAATAGCTTTACTTAAGTTAAAACCTTTGGAATATCCTAACCTAATTCTGTCTAGCCGGTAAGCCCTATATTGTAACTTGTATGTGTAGTTTGGTTTCATTCCGAAGCCGAGCGTTCGGAGCGGGCGGAACTCAACGCTCCGCTTTGTTTTCTTACCAGAACAAGAAGACGAAAACATTAAAAGATTCATTCCCCCGAATGGGATCGAACAACATAGCTGCTGGGCTTACCCCCACATGTTGTGCTACATGCTCCACAATAAAATGTAATATTATAATTGTTTCTTTATAAAAATATTTATAGTACAGATGGTGGTGTCCATGCATTAAATACTAGTGCACATTTTGATTTAATAAAAAGAGGTGAAAATATATTTGAGCCTCATTTCATTACATATGAACTGAACAGATTCTTTCACAAAAATGAAATAAGTATATTTGTAAGAAAATGCTTGAGAGTGAATGACAATTTTCATGCACGGTTTTTGTCTACATCAAGAACTTATTTATATAGGTAAGTTGTTGTTTTTTTGTCATAAAAATAATACATAATAGAACACCAAGTTTACAAATACTTATCGAAATAATAAAATGTGAAATTATAAAAAATACAAATCTTTATATATATTATAAATAAATTCCAATTCAATTGTTTTTTGTAGATTAGCAGTATTAAAAACAGATATAGAAGTAGATGAGTATGGAAGTGGTATAAGCCAATTTATACCCATAGAAGAATGGAGAAGGTGTCATTTTATAAGGTGAAATAATAGGGAAACTAAACATTTAAATATAATATAGAGTCTATTACATTGGTGTGAGATTATATCTGGTTGTACTTGTAGGTTACACACTGAGGCTAGCAGCTTCATCCTTTTTCAGAGGAACTCTACCTATTGATTTAGTACCACAGAGACTGACTAAAATTGTAATAGGTTATAGGTTTAATTTCCGACTTAGGGATTTACTCTGGTATCAAAACAAAACATGGTGTTAACTTTCGTCACTCTATTCACAATATCTAAAAAATTGGACAGTGCATGGGAACAGGGTCTTAAAACTAGGCACCCTCTGCCTACTCTGCATTTCACAGTATACAAAATGAATATAAATTAAGTTTATACTTACAACAATTTCCTAACTATATATTTTCAGATCAAGAAATTTTGATATACAAAGATTTAAAGAGGCAGCGGAACATCTAGTAGGCTATCACGATTTTACAACATTTAAAAAATTTGACAAATTAAATCAAAACAAACAAAACAGAAGGGAAATTAAATCTATTGATATAAGGCCGGGGGCACCTTGCATTACTAGCTATCCTAACGGAAAAGAAAAAAACTTTGATTATTGGGATATTGAGTTCGTTGGAAGGGGGTTTGTACACAACCAAGTAAGTAAATCTTAGGAAAGTAATAAACTCATAAACCTTATATGTCTTAATAGTGAAGAAAGGATGGAATGCAAAATCAGAATAAATGTAAAACTAATATCTCACTATTACAAGTTAATCAAGTGGTATATCTGAGAAGTATTTTACACTTAACATATAATAGATACAGAAGTAAAGTCTATTGTGTAGTGGGATACATTGTGACTATAAATAGAATCATTTAATCAATGTTCCGGTATGATAGTGTGCATGTTTAAACTTCGCTACTCAACAAGAGTGTCACTCAAGTCTTCGAATTTGGATGGAGTATCGAGAACAGATTGTCTCAACTGGATCCAATATCAAACCTGCTTTATATGATAAAGGCGAAAAGTTTAATAATATGTATCCTCACAAAACAACTCGTTAAATCTAACGAAAATTTAATATAACTTATTAAAAAAAAATTAAATCAGCTTCACGCTGTAACCCGCACACAGTAGGGTAGGCAGAGGGAACCTAGTGTTAATACACTCCGTTCCCCACTTTCACAATTCTGGAGGCATTGCGTGTTGAGTGGCGGAACTCAAAACCGCGCTTTGCCTTGACACCAAAGTGAAGAAATGGAAATATAAACGTAAATAAATATTTCACTTCTTTGAGTGTGGATCGGAGCCACAACCGTCGTTTTACACCCTTGTGCCGCTGTGCCATGACGACCTCTAGACGAAAGCTAATTTCGAAATTCAGCTACGTTCAAACTTATATAATATATTTCAAAATAAAAAGGGGCGAGTCGTGGCGCGCGCGCACAAACGTGTGACTAAACACAGTAAACACGACAGATCGTGGGTACGATTACCACTCAAATTCAGAAAAATCTAGAATTCAACAGGGAACGGCGTCTTAATGGAAACCAAGTGTATTAACATTAGGTTCCCTCTGCCTACTCTGCTATGTGCAGGATACCGGGTTAAGCTAAAAATATATATTCTTTCCTAAGTGTGGAATAACACTATAAAATTTTAGTAAATAAAACAACTCTCTTCTTTTCAGATTCGGCGAATGGTAGGCACTCTTATAACAGTAGCTAGAGGCAAGTTACAACTAAATGATGTAAAAGTTATGTTGCAAGTACCTTCAAAACATTCTTGGTATACTTTCATTCAGAACTGCCCTCCAGATGGTTTATATCTTTGCGATGTCAAATATAATCCAGAAGATTTGATTTATAATCCAAATTTAAATAAAATTAATGATAACACAAAAATTATTGAACAACCATCAGTTATATATAGTTAAAAGAATAATCACTAAAAAAAGTTTTTTTTTTGAGAGAGAGATGAGATAGCAGACAAATGCTTGCCTATCAACGATAAAAAAAAACTAAAAAGAGTACAATATATTTTAATATTGTTAGTAAAAAAATAAGAAAAAATGAGTTTTCTAAGTGAACTGAAAAAGCAAAAGGAAAAACTTAAAGAAACTGAAACAGTAGTGACTCGTGCTGATGGTACAAAATATATGGAAGGTTCTGGGACTTTAGTAGATAGAAGCTATGGCTTTATTGTAGATACAGAGCCAGATGATATACCAATATTAATTGTAAATAATTTATATATTGGCTCACAAGATTGTGCTGATGTTAAAATCATTGAAAAGTATAATATTAAAAATGTACTAAGTTTAGGTGTTAATGTGGATGTTACAAATATAAATCATAAATTTATTCCTATTTTGGATTTGCCCGAGTCAAAAATAAAGCCTACTTTGACTGAATGTTTACCGTTTATAAGAAATAGTATTGAAAAGAAACAAAATGTTCTAGTACACTGTAATGCGGGTGTTTCTCGCACTGCAATGGTGACTATCGCTTATTTAATTCAATATGAGGGCATGAACTATGAAGAAGCCTATAATTTTGTTAAAATAAAAAGGCCGGCGATACAACCAAATGATGGATTCAAAAAGCAGTTGAAGTTAATGAAACAGTATACTGTTATTTAAATGTTCGAAATAAATACTTTAATAATATAAAATGTTAATTTCTTTATAATTCCTTTTGTTATTTTAAATAATAATATGTATTTTATTTATGTAGGCATACATGACATAGTTTACAATTTACTTCATACTGTTTAATTATTATAAAGAATCTTTATAATTTAATATTCAGAAGACTTGGTTTCGATTAAACACCAAGAAAGTACCTATAAGATTAATATTAATTTGAATAAGAATCATACCACAAACACTTGACCCCAGTTAATATACCTTCAGCCAATTAAATATATATTATTGTTGAGAATGAAACAACAAATAATTAAAACAGAACTTTATTCTAATAAGTACGATATTTAAGTACGGTTGACAGCCGCGATATAACATTATTACATTGAACACTGGAAGCACTAAAACATGTAACTAGCACCTATATAAAAATCTTCATAATTTTTTGAAAAAAATATAAAAGAAGAATGAACATATTAATTGCGTGCATTTTTTTAATACATATACCAAAGTATGCAGAGAGAGAGAGCCGTCTAAATTCGTATGTATAGTGGGCGGAACTCAACGCTGCATTTTAGTCACTGTGCCACGATGACATAATTTATAACTATAAATAAACCAAACAAAATAAATAGATTTTATAATGTAATTTGTGGACATATTGATTATATTTACAATATTTTAGCGTTACTAGCCTGGTTATGCGAAGTAATAAGTTAGATTAGTTGCATTTAAATCATCATTATCAAATCAATATATCATGACATATTCATAATATGCACGCATATTCATTAAAGGCAATGTTTTTAATGAACTCTACACTATATTCGTTCTTCTCTTACATTTTTATTCAAAAATGGTTTGCATAATATAATTGTATATTAAATTTATTTAAAAATTTAAGCCGACCATTTACTACCATTAAAATCTGCGGTGGGATATAAACTGATCAATAAATGTTAAAATTTTGAAAATATAATAAACTCAATATATTCAGTGGCGTAGCGAGCTTAACTCGCGCCCGGGGCAAAATAATTTTACAGCACCCACAGGCGAACACAGTATAATTTCATATGTATGTTTAAATAGTTTTGTGGACTATTTGATGCCCCCCTTGCCCTCCTCCCCCCACTGCGCCAGTGAATATATTAAATTTGTTTAAAATGTGGATAAATGTATAAATGGTAATATTCGATAGTAAATGGACGTACTTATGTTGAATCATTTTTTTTTGAATAAGGTATTTCATATTACATAATTATTTATTAAATTTGTATGTTGGCACATTATCAATTTTAAAGTACATATTCTTATAACTATTTGTCATTTCAATAATAAATATTAAAAAAAATATAAAAGAAATAAACGATTAAATCAAATTTCTAAATTCGGTATTATATAAAACACATTTTTAAATAAACAATTTAATTGATGGCCCAGAAGAAAAAAAATGTGTTATTAAGCAATATATTTAGTAGCTGGCAGTAGCTAATAATAATAATCTGTGTCGTAGTTAAAAAATATTAAATAAATTTTAACTAAATAAACCGACTTCAACCGGATCTCATGATCAGAACCTAACCAAACTCTCATCAAATTACCCTTGAAGTGTTTTCTTCTGTAAGTGGCGTGCTATTGAGTTTGTGGCGCATACATTAACTAATATAGGAATATTTAAAACGAATATTAATAACATTGTGAAATGGACCGTTTATTTTGAGAGTGGTGTAAGTCCATTTTCTTTTGTTTCGAGAAAATTAATGGTTAGTATATCGATGATTATGCAATTTCATTTACCGACCGATTTTAAGTTGTTCAAAACATGGGATTTTTTTGAGAAATTAAACACGGACTAGTTATATATAAAAAATTACATTAAATTAAGCATGAATTACGTGATAGCTCATTTTTCTCAAAAATGGACTTACACCACTTTCAAAATAAACGGTCCAAATATTGGCCAAATTACCAAAAGGGATCACACGGAAAGCACTAACTTTCAAATAAAAAAAGACTAATCAAAATCGGTTCATCCAATCAAAAGTTCTGAGGTAACAAACATTTAAAACAATGCAGTCGAATTGATAACTTCCTTTTTTACAGAAGTCGATTGAAAATATTGGCACTCCTGGACCATTACATTACACGTAAGGAAATATTAAAAATCTTATATTAATCAATCTACATTATCTAACGTGAGCACATTTGACAAAAGCATCAAAGTGTAATAATAATATTTTTAAAAAAAAACGTGAAAAACGCAAAACAACCTTACTAATAATTTGTAATACACAAACAAAATTAAGTACAATCGTTAAGTATGAAACGTTTAGGTTCAATTTCACTTCCCCCTGATAAGGCTCGGTTAACCTATCCTACAGATAGAAACAGACATCTAGGATGTCGTCCTTGTCTAATTACACTAAATGAAAGAGATTGCGATATTTTTTTTGTCAACAAAAAAGGGTATAGTTTTGTTTATTACAGATTAACAGAAATATAACATTCACCAAAATAATTTAATCAGAATTATCAGTAGAGGTAAAAAGAGCACCTTAAAATATAAAATTTATGATCAAGATTACCATTTCATTCACCAACTTATTCTTAAATCTTCAATTTACTTATTCTTAAATCTTTAATTTCATTTTGATGTGTATATATAGCTATAGTTTTGTTGTCGCAATCGTTGAACGGACAGTTAAAAATTTTAGAAGTTTGTAGAATTATGTATGTTTAAAAGATTTACTCAAAATCTATGAATAAAACTTTTTCATAACGTCAAATTTAAAATGAGTAGTGAATAGGGAATTTAGCATTGGTAGCATTTAGTGGTAGGTGGTGGATCAGGGGCACAAGTGTGTGACTGTAAACGCGATTGATTATGGGTTTCCACTCGAGGAAATGAAATATTTACTTAAATTTATATTTTCAATTTCTTTGATAAATTGATTCGATGCATAGCGGCGGCGTTGAGTTCCGCCACTTTAATAATAATACATAATTGTCACTTTATTTTAGAATATTGTTACGATATGCCGCTCAAAAATCTGTCTTGTGTAACACTCTTCAAACGTTCATAAATCGTAATTATATTATAATAAAAGTTTAAGCAAAAAAGTCGAATGATTAACTTAAGTACTTAATAAAAAAAATTATAGTCACCTAAATATACAACTCTCAAATTATACAATAACAGACAAATGATTTTAAAAAAAACTTATAAATTTTATTTTTGATTAATAATTTATAACAACCATTTTATAATTTGAGACCATGTAATTTCATAACAACCGGAATGTCAAATTTAAATCACAACTCGCCACATACAATTAAATATTAATAATATTATATAAAATAATAAGTTATATCGAATTCCAACAATATTCTCCATTCAGTTTATATGCACCATGCTGTACTATTATTGATTTTAACTTTACTTGAAATATTATATTATATTATATTACTTGAAATAAGTTCATTTTTATAAAAAGTATATAATTTTTATACCATTGATTTATCTTTTCACACGAAATCACTTTAAACTTCTTCACAAACCAAATTTCGTTATATTAAAAACTAGTTATGTTTTACATATTATTATAGTTACAGAACTATTAATTTATTATAAATGACAGCAGTTATTTTTTTATAATTTTATATAACCCTTGACCAGCGTTCAGTCTATACTAAACAGAACCTAGGTGCCATACAAATTATATACAGATAAATGTGAAACTTGAGTTTTGACTCGAGTTTATTTCATAAATCGATTCCTCATAACCATCATCCAGATAAAATATTACAATATTGTACTTTCAAAATATAGTAAATTATAATTTCTAAACAAACCTTTGTAACAAGGACAACTACTTCCTTTTCTTATATTCTTAATGTAACTAAACTAATAACTAAACTAATTTAAAAAAAAGCTAAACAAATTAAGTACACAGGTTAAAAAACGCATATTCTATCACAAACTAGTAAGGCACATATTGGCAATGAAAATTATAATATTAAATATTTTGACTTTTTTTCTACATCTGTTTGACTCAAAATGACTACTTCTTTGATGACTGACTCTTAATCTATATATCAGTCAAGTTAGTGTCAGTCAGATTGAGTTAATTATATATATATTAAGTACCTTGCATAATATTGTTACAATTAGGTATTGATTAAAATAAAATATGCTATAGAATAGGGATGGCAACATACGAAAGAGAATATATTTAAAATTTAGAGACTTCTCTATACATATTATGACATTGCTTGGTTTTTAAATAAAATCGTACTTTTTGGTGTTATGCTTCTAAAAAAACTATGAGTTTGATCAAACACTTATTATTATATTTCAAATTATAATACATGTGCCATCCTTAAACTATAAAAATATGTGTCTTATTTCATAACCTCTGTAGTTATGGAATAAAAAAAAATAACATTATTACAGGATATGGATTAAATGAAATGTATATTTGGCAAGAAAAGAATAATTGTAAACAAATAGCAGAATATAATATAATGCAGTTCAAGTTAATAATTTATTACAGAATTAATATTTAATAGCAAATAAAATCATACACTTTAAATGTCACGTCAAGAAAAAGAAACATTATCCATATCACTATATTACATATCATTATATTACATTTACAGCTATCTATATATGTATGTATAAGTTCATATTCAGTAATAGAATATTTAACAAGTTAACATTTGACTTACCATTCAAAAGTTTGTTCTAAAAAAAACATTTTTTTTTCAACAATATTTTTTTGTTGGTCGAACACAATTACTTCCCTCGGTAACTGATCTCGCTTCATTAACAACACATTAACACTTTCTTTACACAATATACTTTTTCAAAATATGTATAATTTTCTAAATTAAATGTTCTTACACCAACAAGCTAAGTTTTTAAGGACAACTTTAATTGTTGATCTGAAACTTTTCTAAGCACAAAAGTTTAAGTACATGTCCAAACATTTGTAACCTTTTTAAGTACTATATTTTAAATATATATCAGAATCATTTTAAACTTTTAAAGCACTAAAGTTTAAGTATGTGTCAGAAACTTTTCAAAGTAAGTCCTCTAGCGGGAAGGCTATTTGCTTTAGCCGGAGCATCTCTGGCTTGTGAATGAGCGACTGCTATACTAAGACACTGGGCCCATTCTTCTGCATTTTTACCATCTTTTGGCTTCAATATGAGAGTCTGGTCTCCGGTGAATATTTCGAACGCTTTGGGGATGTTACGGGCTCCTCGCGACACTTTTACTGATCTTATTTGGTTAATGTCTATGCTTTCACCTCCACTCTGTAAATATCAAAATTAATAATTAAGTGTGTCTATTTTTTGTTAAGTTAACAGTAAGCAACATGACTATGCTTTCTTCAAATGAAAACCTTGAAACGAAGTTTTTTTTTTAAATAAAAAAATACTTACCGCCCCTTTACACGACAAATGCGCTCCAGACAGCGTGAAATACCGTGTCCGCCATCTTCTAAATATCCGCCATCTTCCTTTCTTCTCCTTTAACTGCCCCTCTATAACCGGCTCGTCGGGGGTCAGGAATCCAACGGCTCTTTCGGGGTGATTACATAGAAAGCAACCCCACGCTGGCTGTTCCTGCCCCATGACCCCGGTGACCCCTTGGGCTGGTAAGGTCGCCGCTGCGAAAACGTCGAAGAAACCCGCTGCTCGAAGTTCGTTGAGTAATATTTCTTGTTCCTATAAAACCAATACTAATTTAATAAATACCATTGCTTTATAAGCTAATGTGAGTAATTCGTGGTGGATAGCATTAAATATATATATTTGATTATATATTAAAAAATACAAAAAAATATTAACTAACTTAACTATTTTTATACTCAGTTAAATTTTAATATTGTGTAGCTGTTACAAATTATTGCTAATATTAAAATTGTACAGTACGATTTCAACAATTAATATAACAATAAATACGCAATATTTCACAATATTTTTAATTATTATTGGTATGAACTATAAATAGTTAGGGAGGCGAAGCAGCAAACTGTGGAGTCACTCGAGCGTCATGGAGACCTATTGGGTTGCGAAGCTTAGATGATAACGAGAAAAAAATGTAATATAAAAAATTTCGTTTCACCGGTGGGTTGAGGGGTTATAGATTTTCAAAAATGTAAAAAAAAACTGTTCCATGGACATACTCGAGCCCGTCAGATATTGATATCATCAATTGCCTACGTCTTCTTAAGCATGAAAATATGTTAATCTGACAGTTTCCGTGGTGGAGGTGGTCGTACGTAAGAGTTAAAAATGGCAAAAAAAAAAAATATTATCGAGCGCGTCAGATTTTCTAAGGGGGTGTTAAGTGAACCTAAAAAAAAGCTCTTATGTAATAATCTGACGATTTGGATGTGACGCAAGCTCGTAATCGTTGTTTGAAAATGCAAAAAAAAATCGTCATCTTGAAATACTCGAGCGCGTCAGATTAAGATATATATGGTTCATCTTCATGCCCTAGACGTGATATCTCAAAATCAGACGATTATTTGAAGGGACTTGCTTAATCTGACAATTATTAATATTTTTTTAAACCAATACAAGAAACGAGTCAGCTTTACGTTGTATCCCGCACACAGCAGGGTAGGCAGAGGGAACCTAAGGTTAAGACACTCTGTTCCCCACTTTCTGCCAAATTTTGAAGGCATTGAGTGTTGAGTAGCAGCACTTAACGTCACTGTTTTGCCTCGACACCAGAGCGAAGAAATGGAAATATAAATTTCAATAAATATTTCATCTCCTGGAATGGAGATTGAACCCACAACCAGTCTGTTTTACTGTCACACTTTGTGCCACTGCGCCACGACTGGCCTCAATTTTTTATTCATTGAACGCAATCAATTGAAAAGCTCAAGAAATAGAATGTAACTAAAAGAATGTATGTTTGAAATAGAATACTTGTATTTATAAAAAAAAAGTACAAAAAATTTTTTTTTTCTACTATTTTTTTTAATTTATCATCTTCATTGATGAGTTAGGGACCAATAAATAAAAAAAGAGTGCGATATTAATAGAAATACGGTGAGAGGAATATATGCAATTCTTAGGTATATTAAACTTTATCAATCAATTTCTATTACTTCGGTTTGTGGAATTTGTCAGATTATATGTTTTTCATAATCCTTGAATGATTCCCTTCAAAATAAAAAAAAAAATTAGCCGCGCTCGAGAATGTCCAGATAACGTTTTTTTTTTACAACTTTGGAGCCCTCTCCCTCCTTTGCGTCACTCTCAAATTGTCAGATTAGTGGAATATACACGATTTAGCATGTAACTAACTTACCCTATCTTAATCTGACGCGCTCGAGAATGTCCGATGATCAATTTTTTTTTACTAATCTGATCCTTTATCCTAGACGCGCGGCCATACATAGGAAGCTCATATTTGGTGGAAGTACGTAACCGAGTACAAGGAATCCCCAGTATCTTAATCTGATGCGCTCGAATGACTCCACAAAGTCCCCTCTTCGCCGCCCCTACTAAAAGGGGCACAAACGTAATGATTTGTGGAAATCTATTTAAGTCGTGATTACCTTAAGTCCAGGAAAAGCTCCGGTAACCAGCGTTAAGAACGTCCTGTTTTCACACTTGAGTATATCCCAGCAATGTTTTAAGCTAGCCACCGTGGGGTCCCTCGAAGACAGTGCCTTAGCGTGTCGTGCTTGCAGCGCTAGGAACATGAGGTGTATCCACGTGCGCGGCGCCCTGGTGCGGAGGGAGAAGGCGGCGCGCGAGTACAGACAGTGCGCCCCACGACGCCCGCACGCGAATGACAGACGAGCTTGCTTTTTACTACGTCGTTCTGTTAGATATAATTTTATGTTAATTATAGCAATCTTTTAAACTGAGTAGTTCTGATTTAAGTAAAGAGTAAGTCTTTATCTAAAGTATGGCGTCATTTAACGTTGACTCAACTTCCTGACGATGTTTATCTTTTATAAGTGACCACTAGAGGTCAGATCCCTCTGGAAAATAAGCCCATATACCCCCAAAGTTTCAAGAATAGATTCTTTATATTTAAAAAGTTATTTGTTTTTTTGAACTCCCGAGAGGCCAGTCTTGGCGCAGCGGCATAAAGTATGACTGTAAAATCGACTGGTTTTTTTGGGTTCGATCTCCACTTGAGGAAATGAAATATTTATTTAAATTCATATTTTCATTTCTTCGGTCTTGCGTCGGGGCAAAGCGCGGCGTTGTGTTCCGCCACTCAACACGCAATGCTTCCAGAATTCGGCAGAAAGTGAGGAACGGAGTGTCTTAACACTACGTTTGCTCTGCCTACCCTGCTGTGTGCTGAATACATCGTGATGCTAATTAAATTTGATTTAATTTAAATTTCGAGAAGCGTAAATGCAGAAAATATAAAATAAGAAAAAAACTTAAACTAACCTTCAATAGTACATTTGGCTGGCGGCGGTATCCTTAACGACACGTTATCCATATACGCCTTTATTTTATCCAAGTGTTTCTCACAAAAGTGCTGCACCGTATCCCTCATCGGATACGGCTCGAAGACACTTATACGATGATTAGAATTCGAATTATTATTCGAGTTAGAGTTATTCGAGTTAATCATAGTGACACTGGTGTTGTTGCGACGTGACGTGACAGTGACTGCCCCTGGGGCTGTTACAGTGTTAGTGACCCCGGTAGTACCCGTGATGGCCGTAGCTGTTGTAGTAGTGACCGACACTTGCCCTAGAGCTGTGTGGGAGTGTAGTGCCGCATTGGGAATCAACGCGTCCGATGACTTGCCAGGTGTTAGCGGGTTCACTGATATAGATTGACTCTGTAGAGGTGGCCCAGATATTATTGTTCCTCCAATGCTCTGTAATGGCATTTAAGAAAAAAGTGTATTGAATAGATTTTTAGAAATATTCTTAATATACTGTTTAAAGTAATTTACTTAATAACAGGTCCATAAGAACAGTAAAAAACACATTATTGTAAAAAATATTATTAATTACATGTTAAATATAAAAATTAAATTTCCGTTAAAAAAATTAAGTTCGCATAAAAGAAATTCAATATTTCATTAACACATGTCAGCCAAAATTAACTATTAATTAAATTGAGATCAACATGGGGATTTGGCGCATCGCATGTCTATAAACGTGACGGTTATAGGTTCAATTCCCACTCGAAAAATAGATATATTTTCTCGCTCTGGTAACAATGCAAATACAATACAAATACGCGCGGCGTTGAGTTTTGCCTCTAAACACAACATAACAGCGCTACATACCGGAGCAGCAGTAGTAGCAGGTCCGATTAATATGCTATGATGATGATGTCGGGCCGCGCGAGTGCTTACTGTCACGGCTCCTGTGCCCGCTCCCTTACCCGCCGCAACGCTTGCGGGTTTGTTACCTACTGGAATTAGGAACACATTAATGTATTCAAATAAAAATAAAATAGAATTTTTAATGCCGCTTGATGTAATAAGTAAGGATGAGTTCTAGTGGGCCGTATCCACCCCAAAATACTCTGGTGACAATCCCAGAATTTATTATTTATTTTTTATTAACAAAATATTGAACCCGAAAAGTTACATGACACACACCGAATAACCGTTACATAAAAAGGTGAGTTAGAAACTGAAATCAAGCCCGACATTTAACCAAATGATAGTCGACGCTAAATGCTGAATTCTGTAGAATTCAATGGCTTCAGGCAACATTCTGACTGTAGATATGATGGCATCCGGTTGGATATCTTATACAGGAGATACATTATATTCACATTCCCGATCGGATAGAACAAAATACGACGTCGGGGTCCGCCATGCATTATTACAAAATCAAGCGAAAATATGGAATACGGAATGTACGATACAGTAAAAAAGTCAAATATATTACTTGGAGGAGTGTTGTTACTTTGTTGAGCATTGATCTGCTGCGACGAGGAAAGCCGCGTCATACTTTTATGAAGTCCGCCTACTGAACCCCCTGTGAAATATATATTTTTTTTGTTATTAAAATTAGATTCTTAATTTATTTTATTCATATTTAAAAAAAAATATTTTTTTACATATTATAAATCTTTAGATAATTACTAAATTATTATAATCATACATACAAAATGCAATAAATATTACATCTATTTTTTCAATTATCATAAATAAAAAAACAATAAACAAACATACCAGCAACATTCAACCGTGTCATACTTCTATGTGAATTAGGTCCAGGGTGCAATCGACCTGTACTCCTTGAATCGCCTAACTTTGCCCTTCTTGTATAACCGGTCACTGGGGCCACAGTACCTACAGGCAAGGGTACAGTCGAGCCTGGGGTAGACGGTGTCACTGGCGTCAATGGGGTCACTGAGGTAGTGCTTGCCACGGGGGTAGTTTGACCTCCAAGCTTTACTATAGTAACGCCGCCTGATGTACGATTTACTTCACCGTGCGTTGATTTTGGACGGTTACTGTAATATAATACAATAAAAGATAATATTTTAAAAAAGTGGTTGTTGTGGTGTAGGTACAGTAGTCTCTGCCAGCGTCAAATATTTTTATATCATTGTCTTTTTTCCAGCCTTTTTTCTTGTCTTTTTTTTTTAAATTTTTATCCAGCTTCAATTCTGCCCATTTTCTGGCGATTTGTAGAAGCATAAAATATAAATGTTTCGATTACTCGGGGATCGAACCACGTTACTTTCAGTTATTAGTATTGTGCATATTTTTTGACTTCTCCCAGCCTTTTCATATAAATGAAAGTTGATAACAATTTTAAATACCTATTACAATGTAGGCCATCAAGGCGAAGCCGTGAGTGAAAACTAGTCATTAATAAATTAAACGTTAAAAAAACTCACGTATTAGCCCTCAACGCAGCTAACAATCTATCAGTGAACAACGCGGGGTATGCACTACATAGCGCAGTTGCCTCGCGCAGTAACGCCGTTTGTTCCTCTCCTTCCGCACCCTCCGAGCCCTCTGCCCCTGAGAGACGTTCTACCACGAAGTTGAGGGCTTCTTGGGCGCGCTCCTGACATTAATTATTTATGTAATAGTGAGTGCTATTATTTGTTACTACAGTCACATTACCTACTAGAATATTATAAGGAATTCATTAACTATGTGATTAAATATTATATTAAATAATTAAATAATATATATATATATATATATATTATTTAGCATTGATTCAGCAAGCAGCAACAGTAAAACAGAGACAAAAATACGAAATTGTGTAGTTAGTACCGATAGGGGCCATTATTACTTGTACTTTACAATAAAGTACTCGTACTAGTCTTAGGCAACAAGTATGTCACTACCACACTACGGAACTCACCCTGCTGGTGTACCCGAGTGCGGCGAGCACGGAGGCCACGAGCGAGGCGGCGCGCGGCGAGGCGTGCGGGGCGCGAGCGCCGCGGCGCACCGCCAGCGCGTGCTCCGCCACCAGCGCGGGACGGGAGCGGCTCACACGAACTATCACCTAAGGAATTAGATTAAATATTTTTTTTAGCTTCACGCTGTATTCCGCATCAAAGCAGGATAGGCAGAGGGAACCTGGAAATACCTATATATTTTGTTCATTTATGATTACTAAAACCTTATATTGAAGCTCCTATTTCTTTAACGGGAACGGATTCGGAACGGATTCTGGGGCCGAATTCTGATAACGACGCAAAGCGCTGCTGAACTCAACGCCGCGCTTTGACAGAGTGTGAATATTATAAACGTTAAAATTTGTGAGGATGGATATTTGTTCCACTTATATGCAAAAACTACTGAACGGATTAAGATGAAAATTTACAGTAACATAGCTTAGACAGAGACTACAATTTATCTTAATATTTAGTACATGTGTCTACAATATAACAATAAATTTAAGCTAAGCTGAGCCACGGTTGGTATTTGCCTAGCATATACAATATACACATAACATATTTAACATACCTGCAATAAATCCACGCACATACAACCCGGATCGTTTCTACTTGCCGTATTCGGACACAAGTATGACAACAACTGCGGTATGGCTGTCTTCAAGGCCTCAGGTCTCCGCCCGGCTATTTGCTCGAAGAGGGAAAATAGAGAGCTCTTCTCCACAGGTTCAGCGTGTGGAAGGAGGGATACTAGCGCTGTCACGTGACCCTCGAGAGGTTCCGGACACACTTCATAGAGGTTGGTTAAGATTCGGCATAGTGGGTAGTTGCCTAAAAATTATATTCAAATTTATATTCTGTAGCTCGAATTGTGTAGCTGACTATCGACGAGGGTTATGGGTTCAATTCCCAGTCCGGAGAACGAATTATTTTAATTTCTTTGCTCTGATGACAAGAAAACACAGAAATTGAGTACAGAATGGAGTGTCTATACAGGCACAGCGTGTCGAATGAGGGACACGGCTGTCACGTGACCTCGACCTTGAGAGGTTCTGGACATACTTAGTAGAGGTTGGTTAAGATTGTGCATAGTGAGTAGTTGCCTAATTATTTATTTTATTTTATTGGTTTGATATTCATTTGGGAGAATGAATTAAAAAGTAGGCAATGGAGTTGTCTTACCACTAGGTTTTTTACCTAATTTAAAAAAAAATATAATATATCAGAAATATGATGATGCTTTTTGGTAGCACATAAAATACTTGCATCTACTATATTTTTATTAACCTAAATTATACTCAATAAAAGAAATAAAATTTGAGTACAATATTAATTCTCACACTACATACAATAAGAATTTTGTTCAAAATAACTGTAAATAAATTTTCTCATATAGCTGTTTAATTTCTTTTCTGTCCATTTTGTATAATTTTTAAAATTGAATTTCATTCTGTTTCATGTGTCTTATTAATTATACAAAATTTTACTAGTTATCTATTTTTATGAACTAGTGGGATCCAAAAACATACTTTCATATAACCAAATCTGGGAAATGAAAATATATTTTTTACCTTTTCAAAAATGAATGTGCAAACATTGAGATTACATTCAGATACACTTCTAATTTTTGACTCACCTGACATAATAGAATCCATAATAGTTTGAACATGGGGTTTCAAAAGTACCGCATGATGTACAGCAGCTAAAGACAAATATCTAGCCATATGTCTCGATATTTCTCTGTTACCCTTATGGAGGAATTGAACTGCCACTGGTAGAAAGAGTTCCATAACTTCTGCATTACCACTGGTCTCTTTGTCAGCTTGTAAAGGAAATGATACCTGAGAAGTTGAAATATGAGTTTGCTTGCTTGTGGTTTAATTTGATATGGCTTGGTGTAACCCTTAAATGGTTGACTGCATGTTGGAAAGTGAAAGCTTAGAGATATTTGTTTGATTTTATATTTTATAGCTAAATGTTCAAACAAGAAATATCCTTCAAATGGATATTGAAATATAGATACTCTCTTAGTCTAGATAGACAAAATGTGACATTGCATTTATTTCAAGCCTTCTGTGTCTCTAAATGAAATAAATAAAAAATTAAGTGTAGAATTTACTAAAATATATTATACTACAGTTGGGGCAGTCCATATCATATTATTGATGATGATATCAACCTTTACAGTAATATTATCATATAATCATATAAATATATTTTTTTAAATAACCTTAGATATCTTGATCTGTTTTTATTCTGATATTATTGCCGTTGTTCGTATTTAATTTTAATTTCCAATGACAAAAAAACATTTTATGTAGAGACAATCCTTTAAATATAATTTAGTTTTATTAAAAAAATGCAAATTGTATAAAGCTAATAACAATAGGCATTGAAAAAGTAAAACCACTTACCAATACAATACAAGCTATAACATCAGATGCAATTTTTGCATGCGGAGGATCATCATCCCTCAAATGACCGACTGGCATTAAATTATGATGTAAACAAGATTCCAGTAAAGCAACTAATGCCCCACAATATTTCTGTAATGTCCCAGTTTCCTTTATACATGAAGTTACTCGAGTCACACATATCTCTATGAGTGCTTGGTCTCTATCATTCCTTGTGTAATCAGGTCTTGATGATATGTCTGTGATTTGTTTTAGCTAAAAATATATATTTTTTGTTATTTTATATTATACTTAGCCTTAAAAAAGGATTCATATTAAAGAAAAGACAGATCTATTACATATTTACTTCATAAATCTAAAATGAAATTAATTTTATTACTTGTATAACTTTTATTATATATAAATGATTCATATAAATATTAAATATACAATTATTATAAGAAAATGATAACTCTATTTCAATAAAATTCAAAACAATACATAATAAGAAAACATATTTCTCAAAGGAATTTAATTAAGTGTGTATATATTATACTTATTTTGTTATCAATACCATATAAATGAAACGTAACAAATTAATTTGTTTACTTGTGTAAAAAAGTACTGTTGAATTGACAAAAAAATAAGTGAAAGTATGTAACGAATAATAATTTATTTATAAATCGGCAATTTAGTAAGATTTGAGTTGTTATACGAGATTAAATCTTATAATTTATCAAGTACATTTGACGTTGAAACACAGCTGATGTCGATAAGTTATACAAGTTTCCTTACCACTTCGTTTAAGTCGTCAACAATATCGGAGTCTGGGATCGCAAAAATATCGCCCGCCCGCGTTAGATCTCGCTCTGTCAGCACATGTTTCAGGAGTTCGTGCATTTTGCTCAGTAAATATTGTAAATTCACTACAAAACTGCCTGATCCACTAACAAACACCTGACTGGACACATTCACACTTAAGCCTACACAGCCTACTTACTTCTTTCTACAACTATCTTAAACCGCATTTTATTTATATTTATTATGATGAACTTGTAGACGAGTTTTCTAATCAATCAAAAATAAAATAATATTAGTAAAAAATATATTCGCAATAAAAGAACGTATACGTTCTGAAATAGGGAAGACGGATTTGGTTGACTTGTCGTTACTTAAACGTCAGTCAGTCAATGAACTTCTTGATCGGATTCTCGAATGATTTATATAATGTTTATTTGTGTATATATATACGTATAATAATGCTCTGTCTGCTCTTATCTACTACATCATCATCAATCTGCTCTTATCTACTACATCATCGCTTAATAGTATTTTTTTAATAAAGTTTGGCTAGTTATCTGGCCAACTTCGATTACATATTTAAGAAGATGGCTCAAGAATGTTTGTTGGTGCACAAACTAGTTTTACATTTGCATTTGTATATTTTAAACATTGCTTTTGAAATTTCATCTCACTATTTACATTAGTTGTCTAATAATAAATAAATAATATCACGTATGTTATGATTCTTCACAATAACCTTTTATATTATTCTCCTACTGTAAAATGACATGGCGGTCAACTGTCAGGCAATGATAACCTTTGGTATATGTATTCTGTGGTGATAAGTCATAAATTGTCATTGTCAAAGGAAATCAATCAACCGTAGTTGAACCGTAGTGTTTGGAAGTTGGAATACTCTATTGATTCTTAGGTACATTAAAATAAAGTACAATTTATGATCTAGAATAGCAAATGCCAATTATATTATAAGCATCTGTTAAGTTTTAGGTTACAATACCATTGAAGTTATCTTGTATATTTTAGTTTTATTTAAAACGAAGTGACTTTTAACCAATTTAATAAAAATCTACGAAAATGCCAGTGCCTTGCAGAGCAGGATGTGGAAAAAATGCTATGTTAAAGGTAAAGATATTTTTGTTTTATTTTTAAATTTCTATCTTTTATAAAAATTTATGCAATGTTTATAAAATATTTTCTTTTTAATTTTCTCAGCGTCCAAAAACCGGTGACGCTTTATGCAGGGAATGTTTCTTTTGGGCATTTGAAACAGAAATACATTTTACAATTACAAAAGGAAAATTATTTACTAAAGGAGACTCAGTTGCTATAGCTGCATCTGGAGGCAAAGACTCAACTGTACTTGCACATGTTATGAAAACTTTAAATCAAAGATATAATTATGGCCTAAACCTATTGTTATTATCTATAGATGAGGGTATTACTGGATACCGGGATGACAGTTTAGAAACAGTTAAACAAAACAGAGATGACTATGAGATGCCTTTAAAAATTTTATCATACAAAGATTTGTATGGCTGGACTATGGATGAAATTGTAGCACAAATAGGCAGGAAAAATAATTGTACTTTTTGTGGAGTGTTCCGGAGGCAAGCTTTAGACCGAGGAGCAGCAATTCTTAATGTTAAATGTATAGCAACGGGACACAATGCTGATGATATAGCAGAGACAGTGCTCATGAATGTTCTAAGAGGAGATATTGCAAGATTGAAGAGGTGTACCGCCATTTCAACTGTAACTTTTTAAATGTTATTTTATTTAACTAGCTTATTGATATACTATTAATTGCTACAAAATCTGAAATTTTGAAAATGTTTATTTTAAATAAGAAAATTTTCAGCTTTATGAAGCTACTTCAAACACACTTCATTTTACTGTTTCTGCCCAATATCTAGTTATTGTTTCAAGAAGGGTGATACTCTCTGTAGTGCTTTGTCTTTAAAAAGTGGGGAAAAGAAAATAATTTATTCCATAAATCAAATTATTGAACCCACAACTATCCGAATAAAAGTAAGATACTGTCTTACAGGGCCACATTGACCTTAATATATTAAATGAACTTTGATTAATGTTTATTTACATCTTTTATATATATTATATTTATATTTTAAGGGAAGTGAAGGGTCTATACCAAGAGTAAAACCATTGAAATACACATATGAAAAAGAAATAGTAATGTATGCACATTATAAGAAACTCATTTACTTCTCCACCGAGTGTGTGTTTGCACCAAATGCATACAGAGGTCATGCTCGTGCACTACTGAAAGACATGGAAAAAGTTAGACCTACATGCATAATGGATATTATTTATTCAGGTAATTTAAATTTTCGTATGTTAACCCTGTTTTTTTATTTTTAATCTACATATAGCAGAATAGGCAGAAAGTGCCATTGTCTGTGTCCATGTAAAAACATTGTTCTCCACTTTCCACATGAATTAGAAAAATTGCAATTTGCCAGGTGGAGGTCTACTCCATACTTTTATATTAGGGCAGTAAATTAGTAAGTAATTAATCCTCCAAGTGGTTGTGGAACCCATAACTATCACATTTAGTTCCATGTGTTATCCTAGTAACTAATACCACAGAGTTAAAAAAAAACGATAAAATAATGTTACTTATATAGTGCCTCAATGATTGTGATTTCAATCTCCATTGAGAATAATTTTTATTTTATAAAATTGTTTTAAATAATATAATTAATTATTTAATCAACAGGTGAAACAATGTCAGTAAGAGAAGATATCACTCTCCCATCACAAAGGATATGCACAAGGTGTAATTTTGTATCATCCCAGGAAGTGTGTAAAGCTTGTGTTTTATTAGAAGGTTTAAACAAAGGTTTACCAAAACTAGGTATCGGTAAAAGTTCTAAAGCTAAGAAGATGTTAGAGGATTATACTGCAAAACAAAATTTACAAACTGCTATAGAAGATATAAATGAGGAATATAAGAAAAATAATTGTGTTTCTAAAGGAAAAGTGTGTAGATCCTCATGCAAGAATCATACAATAAGTAAGGAAGTAAAAGTTCATACAAACCAATTGGAAACATGTTGCAATGGGACTTGTGGAAAGGAAAATATTCAAAATGGTTGTAATTCAAAAGTAAATGTTTTATTACAAGAATATGGTATTAATGAAACACAAAATGAAGTAAGTGTGAGTTCAATAAAACAAAATGACAGTCCAGATTTAAATAATGTTGATTTTGACGCTGATTTACATAATAATGAGGAAAGTGTTAAAGACGATGACATTACATGTGCTGGAGCATGTGGGAACATAGATTCTTTACACATAAGTTTTTGATATTTACTTCTAAATTAAAAATTAATTTTACATATTTGTATAATAAAATTTTTAAAATATGAATATTTATATTTATATACAGTTTTATTTGTACTAAAATATTTTTTATTTCATCCATACTTCTTTTTTTACAATCACTTTAAATACGTTAGTTAAACTTAGAGCAAATCAACTGTTATATAAGCTTTATATGTACATAACACTAGTTTTAAAATATAACGTAATCTCGACATTAATTGTTACTCTTTTGTATAATACCAAAATAAATCCTGAAATTTTACTTTATTTAACTACTTCTAAACATGTTATAGTTTGTGGTGCTTTGCACATTGAGTCTAACAGTAAGCCAGAAAAAATGTTTGTTTATTAAAGATCAATAAAAAAAATCTAACTTAAAAAAATATATAAATTCATCTACACATGTCGCAACCTCAGATTAGTGACTTTCGTATTGCTGTATCAACATGAACATCATTGTGTACGCGGTTTTTTTTATACTGCGTGCTCACATAGAATTTTCCAATTTTGTACAGTTATAGTGCCACCTTTATCATTTACTTTTAACAAATAAACCACAAAATAAAATATTAAGAATTAAATATGAAACGCTGCTATCAGATTGATTGATTTGTCGATATATGGCGTTTCGGGCGTGCCAACGCTGCTATCAGTACAAGAGGTATATATGCTAGTTGTCAAAACACAGTATACACTGGCTAAGAGCAAAAAAAGTAACACTTGTGCCTGATTTCCCAGGTCTCATTTCAAAAATATAAATGAACACTTACACATACCTATGGTAAGCTCAGCTTAGACCTCACGGGACTGTTCTTTGATTTAAATATAGCAAAATGATGAGCTCAAAGTAAAAAACCTTTATAACAATTTATTTCACTAAAATATTTACAATAAATATTCCATATAGTAATATGTAAACAAATTTTCAACTTTACTAAATAAATGCGGGCGCTCGTGATTCTATCGGCTCTCTGCAAATAGGACATTTTTCTTTAATGTTTTCTGAACAATCTTCGCATAAGCAAACATGACCGCACGGCAATAAAATTATCTGTAAATAAAATGTAAAATCTTTATCAAATGTATTTTTTGTTTCATCAATTGTACTGATCTGTTAGTTTTCTTAATAAATATTAATTAATACTTTATTAAATATACAATAATCTTAAATCAACAAATTCCATATCTTTTGCTATCCCCATACATGCGTGTGACGGAAATTAGAAAGATTAGTAACGAGATACCAAGGCCTGTATTTATAAATCATTTTCAGTTCTGAGACTGATCTTGAAATGCTGTTTGCATTCATAGATTACTTAAATAGCATATCAAGATCGATCGCAGACTTGAGAGATTTTATAAATATGGGCCTATTTTCTCCACTTTCCGCCAAAATAATAATTAAAGCCAAGCCAAGTCAGATTTCACTTGAGTCAGAGTTGACAATCATCTTATAATGATAAGGTATACTTAATAATGACATTAAGTACAACATCTATATAAAAGACAATTCTATTAATATTTTTTTTGATACTATTTACTAATGTCAATTCGTATCAATTTTAACTGGATACAGTTTATGCAGTTAAAAACTCAATCGTTTTATATTAGAAAAGCAATTAAAACTCAAATAAAACAGAAGACTCACTTCCTTAGGATTCTCCGTACACACCACACAAAGTTGTATTTCTGTTAGATTCTTATCCCTATTATTAACCCTTCTCTCCTTCCTGCCCGCCGCTAGCTGCTTCTTCATAATCTCCTCAGCGACCCGCCTCCGCCGTTTCTTCATGTATTTGTACATAATACGACCTGACGCAATGGCTGCTACGGTACCGAATACTACTAACAGAATTCTGTTGAGAAAAATATATTGATAATTATTTTTTTATTGTACACTACATAATTATAAAGCGCGACCGACAGTCGTGGGTTTGATTTCCATTCGGTGGATTTTTTTTATTTTCTCCCTCTTGTAACAAGAGGAAATATCATTCAGTTCGGCCACTAAACACGCCATCTCAAAAAAATGGAGAACAGTGTGTTAGCATTAGGTTCTCTGTGCCCACTCTGCTATATGCTGGTTACAGCGTGAAGCTGCTTTTTAGAATTATGTGTTGTAGATTAAATAGGTCTAGGCCTATAAACAAACTGTTTCATTCATTTATAAACGTCAGTTGCTCTCAATCACTGTGATACATAGGTCATATCATTTATTTTATTGTTAATATAGGTCAGGCTTAAGAGAATTATAATAAAAAGCTACGGTCTGGTGCAGTTCTAACTTGTCTTACTAAATATTGTAATACTATTTTAAGGAAAAAAAATACATTTTTAAAAATGTATAAAAAAATAACGTAGCACGATTTGCAGCTGCGTCCAAGTTGGGCATTTCAAAGAAGTGCGGGTTCGAATCCCGCTACGTAAATGTAAGAGAAAAGAATGAACAAATATATATCAAAGCGTAACCTATATTTTAAGTATAAATATCATGTGCCAATCAAAATATACTTGCAGTCAGTTACATTATACGATTGCACCATGAAGACATCGAATGTTGTAATAACATTCGCAACGAAAATTCGCCGCTTGTAATTCGTAAGTAAACGAAACGTCGTATCTGATCGTTAATTATAGAAACGTGACAAAAAAAGTAGACAATAATTTTTACTATAATTTGTAAAACTATTAGAAATTAAATAGAATGTCTTAAATAAAATTGTTTTAACTTCAAAACATAATAAAATTCACTTACATAGTAGTTACAAACATGTCGTTTGTGCGGGAATATGAACTCAATACACGTTCATTACGCCGTGTACATAATGAGAATCGATTGACATTAAATAATTGATAGGTCATCGCAAATATGAAGTATAGATTCATTTCAAGTTTCTTATAATACGAGTATGTACAGTGCATATGAATATGATGTTCAAGGTAAAGTGTTATGGTATTTTTTTATACATATGTGTATAATTTAAACTTGTTTTAGCTTCCGAGAGAACATTTCGCTTTCCACTTTCCACCGAATTCTGGAGGCAATGCGTGTCGAATGCTGGCTCCATACCGCGCTTGCCTCGTTACCAGAAAGACAAAATGAAAATATTAAATATTTCATTCTCACGAATGGGAATCGAACTCACAACTGTCGCGTTTACAGTCGCACGCTTGTGCTCATGTTCCACGATGACCTCATGATTTTTTTATAATATAAAAATGCCTCTTTGTATATAGGAATTCCTGTTTACCCTCATTCTCTGAGATACTTTTTCCTATAAATAAATATCATATCACTGAACTCTAGGCACGCAAGGGTTGTAGATTCTGATATTTTCATTTCGTCGGTCTTGTAATAAGGCAGAAGACGGCACTGAGTTACGACACTCAACACTTCGATAATTCGGCGGAAGGTGGGGGTGACAGAAGTGTCTCAACACTAGGCAGGGTAAGTATAGTTATGCTTACCCTGCAAAGTAATTAAAAAAAATGTTTTTAACTGACCTTAAAAAGTCCCTGGAACTTGCAAGTCTTTTCAACAAACTAGATTTAGTAGCAATTGTAAGGTAAAGTGGAAGGTCATCTTTCGGAGGCTGAATCTTGAGACCTTTACTTGTTCTATTCAGTTCCCCTATAGCTGTAATATAGGACCCATCTCGTAGCATTTCTTCCATAGTTTGCAATCCCCTTTGTCGAACTCCAGAAAAGAAACCCCATACATGATCTATTACACTAGGTGACATTGGTTCAAATTTATCTGATATAACATCTAAGTCTGAAATATAAAAAAAAATTTACATTTAATACATATTGAGGGTATTGTTGCAAAGCAAGACAATATCTAACTGAAAATGAGATGATTACGAGAACTACCACTTGTCCCGTACTAATTATTGTCCATTAGTTATTTTTATTTTTCAGCTTTGACTGGTCTTCTGCAAGAGTTTTAATAAAAAAAGCTATGTCTTACATTTGAACAGAAAATGGATTCTCTTAACACAAAGTTTGCTCTGCATGTCTAGTAATTGGGGAAAGAGTCTAGATGTAGTAATATATTTTAAAAAATCTATCAAAACATTAGAATAAAGTATAATTAATTAACTAGAATAAAGTATAAAATTAATGTACAAGTTACCTAATAACTCAGCAGCTAACGCATCAACCACTTCAATACTGTACTTCCCATTGTTCAAAACAAATGGAGTAGAATTGTAAACTTCGTGAATAGTCCTTGTTTGATCCGACCAAAACCCTGCTGATGTTCTTGCTATGACATGTTCTTTAATTGTCAATCTATCAAGAAAAAACATATATTAATACATTTTAATTATTATATACTATTAAGTTTTCATTATATAAAATTAAGAAAAAGAAAAACAACTTGACACTTTTTTTAACACAGAATGGTAAAAAGAGAGCCAAGTAGCAAGTAAGTTTATTATTTTGCCTTACCTCCAGATTTGAGATTTTGTCAGGCAAGAGCAGGAAGTGAAATCAGCATTAGCCTGAGTGGAAATTGAATTCACAACCATCATATTTACAGTCTAGTATTACAGTCATAATCACACCTCAATGGTGAATTAAATTTATTTTGCATAGCTTTAGCTGTAGCATATCTATTTGGAATAAACATATTTTTCAATATACTTTTTGTTTAATATAACTCACCGTTGTATCACTCCTGTCACAGCTTGATTGTAATTACTTTTGATAGGAGTACCAAGTGGCTTTACTAACCCTCTTATGACTACATATGGGATAACATTGTTTGGATACTTATTGATCTCCTTAGAGAGTGTAGAGTCAATGTCAAGTACTGGAGCAGACTGAAAAATTTGTCATACTCTTATACAATGATTACAATAATTGTTTGATATATAGTCATGAATATATTTACGCTCATATATTTTGTTGATCAGTAATTACATGCTATGGTTAATGAGAGAAATATCGCTACCATATGATAGTTGTGGAAAACTCGTCATTTTCTTTTTGTTAAGCGATATAAACAAACGCAATAATGACAGTCGACATCTACATAGTGATAGATAATATATGCCGCTAAAATCGTTTCGTTATACGATAACAAGTCTTGTGTATTTATGTAATTTTTCTTTTATTTTTTTTTATTATAGTAGTCAACTTTAAAATACTGCTGACGGTTGAACAAAGTGTCGCATTACAGTTCTATTTTATTTAATATTATTTTATATATATTGTCATTAATATTTATATATATCAATATTATTATTATTATTATTATTTTTATATATATATTTATATTATCTATATTTAAATATAATATAATATATACGTTTATATTATTTGTGTATTAATATTAAGTTATTGTTAGTATGCATAATAATGATAGTGTTTATAGTGGTAGTATATCTGATAATTCTTTTCACCAGTGCGTTTCTACAACATCCGACGATAGTTGCCATAGCATATCTGATCCTCTCAACTCAATATTAGACAGCAAACTTAAAAACTTTTCAAAAAATTTTAATGTAGTCCACATCAATGCGCAAAGCATACCAGCCCATTATCCAGACCTCCTTGACTCATTTAATGTAAGAGATGTTCATGCAGTACTCGTATCTGAGACATTTCTCAAACCCAGTTTACCATCAACTGCATATGCCCTACCGGGTTTTCACCTGATACGAAACGATAGGACAGGGAAAGGTGGAGGGGGAGTAGCTATTTATCTTAGGAGCCACATTCCCTTTTCAATATTAGATAAATCGCCTTCAGCTTACTCAAATTCATCGGAACATATCTTTATAGAGGTCCTATTTGGCACTCTTAAGATGTTACTTGGTGTCTTTTATAGTCCCACCTTACATGTGAATTATTTTGATTCGTTTGAGATTCTTTTAGAAAAGTATGTGCCAGAAGTTGACCACTCCATCATAATGGGTGACTTTAACACATGTCTCATTAAGAAAGACACACGCTCAACTCGGCTTAAAACCATAATCAATAGCTCTAACCTAAATATCCTTCCGACGAATGCAACCCACCTCTTCCCTGGTTGCGTGCCATCCTTGCTGGACCTCATGGTTGTCTCATCAAACGAGCGCGTAGCTACCTTCGGACAAATCTCAGCGGAAGCGTTCTCCTATCACGACCTCGTTTACCTATCATACAAAATACGACCACCCAAGCTAAAGCCAACGGTAGTGATGCGAAGATCCTTCAATAACATCGACAACGAAAAATTTATCAGTGATCTTAGTCGTATTGACTGGGATTGCATTTTTAATGCAGGTACTATTAATGATAAATTAAATATTTTTAATTCCATATTAATTGAGCTTTTCGACATTCACGCGCCGCTTCGACCAATAAAAATAAAACATCTCCCTGCTCCGTGGTTAACGCAAGATATTAAGATACTTATGGTCAAACGAAATACTGCAAAGTCCAAATACAAAATGAATCCTACGGATGCAAATCTTCAGAGGTACAAAAAACTACGGAACAGATGTAACAAGGCTTGCAGAGATGCGCGACGTAACCATATTTTTACATCTATAGACCCCAGGAGTCCTGCAAAAACTTGGAAATTTCTGAATGCGATGGGAATAGGAGGTAGACGCACTCGGCATACACCAATCTTAAGCAACTGCATGGATTTAGATTCACTGAATAATTTCTTTACGAATGTCAATAAGATGGACGACATCACTAAATTAAACACCCTTCAATCACTGTCATTACTTCCGAATCCTTCACCTCCTTTCCTTTTCAAACCCATCTCTACGGCACAAATCCGTAAGCACGTGATAGCCATTAAATCGGATGCTACTGGCTATGATAATATTAGTCGTCGTATGATTATATTATCGCTTAATTATGTTCTTCCTGTCTTATCCCATATCTTTAACTTCTCCCTTTCGTCCAGTGAATTTCCTGATGCTTGGCGCCATGCACTAGTGATCCCTATCCCAAAAACATCCAAAACGTCCAATCCAACATCCTTCTCTAACCATAGGCCGATTTCCATTCTTCCCTTCCTGTCCAAAGTCCTCGAACGTATTGTTCATGAACAACTATACTTATTTTTACATAATAATAATATCCTTTCCCCTTTCCAATCAGGTTTCCGCCCTGGACATAGCACAGTAACTGCACTTAATAAAGTCTGTGATGATATTCGATTCGGTATTGACAACCAGCAAGTTACTCTACTTGTTCTGCTAGACTTTTCAAATGCCTTCAATTCTGTTGACTTTGATATATTGCTAGCCATATTAAAGTCCATAAATTTTTCCTCAACAGCTACTAAATGGTTTTCTTCATACCTTCGCGGCCGCAGAGTGTCATACTGGATGGTAGACAATCCTCACTAAGCCATATTAGCGCTGGCGTGCCTCAGGGTGGTGTGCTGTCTCCCCTCCTTTTTTCCATTTTCATTAACACTCTCACTCCACATATATCGTCTTCTTATCATCTTTACGCTGATGATTTACAAATTTATACAACCGTAGCCACGAATGAAATTTCTAGCGCGGTTGCTAAAATTAACTCCGACCTTCAGCTAATAAGTATCTGGTGTAAAACATTTGGGCTTTCTTTAAACCCAAATAAATCTCAGCTATGTATTTTTGGAAACTCTAAACAACTGTTTAAATTACATGTACCTCTACCATCGGTTTCGCTTGATAATATATGTTTAGAGCCTAGTGAGAGTGTTGTGAACTTGGGGATCAGAATGGATAGCACATTTTCCTGGTCACCCCGCGTTTCTGAGCTTAGTCGTAGGGTTTTCTCCGCCTTAGGGGGACTAAGAAGATGGAAGAACCTCTTACCATTGAAAACCAAAATATCCTTAGCCCACACTCTTCTCCTTCCCATTCTAGATTACGCCGATTCTTGCTATCTGGATTTGTCTCAGCAACTGCTTAATAAGCTCGAGCGTCTGCAAAATGCTATAATAAGATTTATATTTGGACTTAAAAAGTACGACCATGTGTCACAGTTTCGTGCTCAACTGAAATGGCTCTCAATAAAATACAGGCGTAATCTACATTCCCTCACTCTCCTTTATACCATCCTTTTTCATCCTATTACTCCTTCGTACCTTAAAGAACGGTTTAAGTTCTTAGGGTCGAATTCCTTTCATGTCCAATGTCTCCGTTCCCGCACTGACAACCTCCTTCAAACACCTTTGTCCCGATCGAAATGCTATGGTGACTCCTTTACTGTCAAGACAGTAAAGCTCTGGAATGAGCTGCCGGTGAATATCAGAAAATCTCAGACGGTTGGAATATTTAAACGTCGTCTTAAACAATACTACCTGGAACAGTCTATAAACTGATTTTATTACACTTAGTTTATGTATGAATATTTGTGTATGTATGTATATGTGTATATATGTATCTATGTATATATATGTATATATATATATATATGTGTATCTATATATGTAATATTATTAATATATATGTTTATATTAAAGTAATCATAGTAAGTAGTTAGGTATATGTTTGTAGAAGATATTTTATTTTATTATTATAAGTAATACAATGCTTTTTGCACCGTTCTGCGTTTGTGTTCTACATATCCTGTAATGTCGGTTGCCTGTAAGAGATCGCTCTTAGCGATAAGGCCGCCATTGCACATTAATCTTATATATACTGTGTAGTCAAATGTATAGTCCAATTGTAAAAGTGCAATAAAGTGTTATTATTATTATTATTATTATTATTGTTTTGGTTTATACATATGTTTGATATGTGGTTATATATTTAAAAGGGACAGATATTTACATTTCTAAACAGATTTCAATTTATTACAAAATTGTGGCAAATTGTTTAGATATACAATAGTTAAACTTACCTGTAAAGCATTCAATATATGTTTACATTTGCTCAGCTGCTTTACACAAAATCCTAGAATCAAGGAATCTATGCCAAGTATAACTGTTTCACCAATAATTTCCGATAAGAAATCCATTTTAGATCACAAAATTGAAAGCACAATAAATTTAGGTAGAAAAATCCTCTTTTAAAAACAATATTTATCTCATATTGGCGTAAGGTTACCTAATACATAATAATTATAAATGCACTTCTGCCGTAACAAAAATTAAATTTGAAGACCGACATTTGACAGTGATTGATGAATGACACTTGACCTAATGAATGAACAATGGTACAGATTCAAAATTAGTTATAGTTAGAGTAAGTGTTCATGTTTCATGCCGTCCTGGCACATATAACAAATAGAAGTCCGTGTGTTTTTTAGTCAAAATATAGTGCATTTCACTATTTTCCATTTATTAAATGTATTCTCATTTCGTGTACTATATATTAATTAAAAGCATAGTTGAAGCAAAACAACAAAACACTTATACTTCCATTTGGTGGAGCCTTATCTGGTTGTGAAGGGGCAGTTTTTCTCATATCAATTTTTTTTTTAGAAATTGCATTTCGTCAAGATATAAAGATGAGCATATTATACGTATATGATTCATGAACACATATTTTTTCTATGTTAAATTTGGTACTGTACCGTATTATATAACTTGATTTGAAAGTACTAATAAAAATATGTATTATTAAATAAAAACTGCATTTGATTAAAATTATTTATTTCGTAAGCTTATTTTAAAATGAAATACAAAGAAATTAATTTCTTCGCCGTCGCACTCTTGATATTCTCCACGCGTTCGGCTCTTCATATTTATTGTACAAAGGTTCCAATCTCTGGTTTTTCTTAAACTTGGACAGCTTAGTAGGATCGGAGAATTTAAAGAAAGCTGGAGCGAATTCTACTAACCATTTGGGATCGATAGTAGTCACTTCACGCATGTACTCTTTTGTTGTCTGGACTAATTCGTGATAGATGACCCTAAAACAAAAGAAAATCAATAAGTAAAAAAATGTGTTGAATATTGCATGTATTGGTAATTTTTAATCTATATTATTATTTAAAATTACGCTACGACGCCAATATTTAAGTTGAAAAATTGTATTGGATTGGAAGCTGCTAAGGCTATAATGGCCCCCAAATAATGGTGTAATCCCCCCACTGGCCTGCGGTCCAAGTAACTAAACTGCATGCAACAATAATCAATAAAGTTATAAAATACTAAGGTTGATTTATAATTAATAATAATACATACCATTCTGGCTGTCTATTAAACAAAGCACTTGACGGGTGAATATAAACAACTTGACTGTCAACTAAGGTGCGGTATCCTTCTTGTGGATCCTTCTTTGCGGCGTTTCTGAAGAAACCTGAGCAAATTGTCTTTTGTATCCTCACTGTGTTCTTACCAGCTGATACAACATCTAATTTATGCCTGTAACAATGAAAACATTTATTTATATTTAATTATCAATATAATAATTGAGAAATTCAAGTTTCACAACTCAATCTTATCAAAATGTCCAGTAAGTTTTTCTACAGATTGTCTTTGCTCAACGTCATATAAATAATAATCAACATTTGCGACATAAACTTTGGAACGAGCAAAAACTTTGGACCCTCTATGCAAAAATTGCATGGAGGGGTATGAAATTTGACACACTTATAGTTTATATGTAGGAGAAGTGCTAAACGTAATATTTTCCAATAATAATGCTTATAAAGCACAATAAAACAATAAATAAAACATTACACACACTACCATGCATTTGACAATATTTGTACTTTTATATTTATAAAGCGGCATACACATTGCCATGGCATATTATTAATTTATCATCATTTCACAAAGACTAAATTAAAAGCATGACTTCTTCTAATTTACATAAGAAATATAATATTTATTATTACATAAAAAGAAAAATCCTTTTTAATTATTATAACCTATATAATTTATTTATCTAAGCCAAATATTGGAGATTTGAATCAAGCAGCCTATTACTCTGAGTGGAAATCGAAGCCACTACTTTAAGCTCCAGTTTGAATTTCCAAAACAAGCTAAAGCGATATTTTTTTACACATTGCATCAATATTTTTGTCTATTTACCTGTCCATAATACCCAGCAGCTGTTTCCTAACGTCCTGAGCGCGTTTCAATGTTCTTATTTGCACAAAGTTCTCATAACACCATGCATTAGAGAATTTATTATTTTTCCAACTGTTGTACACCGCTAACAACGTTAGATGATCTCCTTCGGGCTGATTGAACTTCGCTTTCTTCTGATCGGCCAACGCTTGTTTGTCTTTTGGTCTGTAGAAGACATTCTGGACACTCAACATAGACACTATTGTGAGTATTTCGTCTGAACATTGTAATGCCACTGACATTATGAGTATCTTGGAGAGGTTTGGTTCTAGAGGGAATTCCGCCATCTGAAACAGGATAACATTTATTATAATTAAAAGTGTATGATCACTAATTTGAAAATTATTGCAATTATAAATATCATGGCGTGGTCGACTTGTTTGATGTATTTACGCGATAATTTTGAGTTTATTTTCTAGTGGAGGGGTTTCCTTATACCTTTTCATGTCTTAAAATGACCTAAAACAGATACTTAAGCAATTTACAAGTCTTAGGCCATCGTTGAACAATGTAATCTGTACTTTTTATCCCAATCTTCTTATTGGTTAACGTTACTTAAAAAAAATAACATAACTTAAAAATAAAAACATTTGAACATAGCAGAAACATGGAGATTTTTTAAAAGTATTTTTCTTTTCTAACTACAAAATAACACTTAAAAAATGTTTATAATAATAAAACATTTGTCGACACGTACCCGTCTACCAAGTCTCGTGAGCAATCCCTCCGAGTCGAGCGCAGAGAGAGAGTGCAACTGTTCTAGCGCCATGATGAGTGACTCCACCGGCGGGGCGTCCATGAAGTCGAAGTGGAGCAGGTCGTTGATGCCCATTGTTTTTAATTGGAGGACCTTTAAAAGATTTATATAGATGAATTTTATGAATTGAATTATATTTGATTATAGGTTGTTGCTTTAACTTGGTGGAAATTCTATCCTGTATAGACTTTTGGAAGCGTCAGCGCTCCTTTTACTAGAGCATAAAATTTCAAACCCATACCTAAAGAAATTAATCAAGACATAGGATCATTTAAAGTGGTGCCCACAAATATACTCTGTATATAAATCTTTATTGATTTCTTTACTTAAATAAAGTTTTTCGGAAATTATGGGCATCAAATAAAAGTTTATAATAAAGAATAAAGTTATGAGTAAAAAAAGATGTTAATTATTTTAGGGATGTTGGAAGGTGTATGACATGTAAGTTATAATGAAGAATTATTCTCACAGTAGTAGCCAGATTAGTCCTTTGTATCTCCGGCACGGGTGTAGGCAGCATCTCGTCCCGGTAAGCGCGCTCCGTGTAAAGTCGGTAGCATTTACCCGGGCCTGTGCGACCGGCTCTACCAGCGCGTTGTTTAGCGGCCGCCTAAATTGAAACAAAAGTCGAAATAACGATGATTTTATAAATATATATTGTGTAGATTTATAAAGATATAAGTTTCAATAATATGAATATCGAAATCATCATTCACATACCAGCTAAGTCCACATGCGTATAACTTATAAGGGACGGTAAATGTTAAAAAGGCAAAGACTTCTGAAGAAAGTCTAACTCAACATAACTCTGGCTCAACTTGCAATGTCTCGATAATCAATTAGAAAGTTGGAAAAACTACCATAAAAACACTCATTCATATTATTTTTTTTCGCTTACACTTCACGTTTTTTCACTTATATAGCAATATATGAGTGAAAAAACGTGAAAATGTAAAAGAAAAATTTAAAGGTAAGCGAAATGTTTATTTGATCAGATTCCAACTAATGCAAATTTTTGAAACTTAAAAAATATTTGCTTCTTATCAAATTTCATATTAATATAACTTTGCATAAAATTTCCAATAAAATAAAGTTAATCAACATACCTGTGAAATAGGCGTAACAACCAATGAGTCCATACCAGTCTTTGAATTATAAACCTTCTGCTTGACAAAACCTGGATCAACTACATAGTATATACCATCAATAGTCAACGACGTCTCCGCTATATTAGTAGCTATAACGACCTTCCTTGACCCGGGGGGTGCGGGTTCAAATATCCGCGTCTGCATTTCAGATGGCAAGGCAGAATAAACAGGTAAAATTATCAATTCTGGTACATCAGGCCCCAAAGATTTCATTCTTTCATATAAAATTTCACATGCTGTATCAATTTCTTCTTGACCAGTTAGAAAGAGAAGAATATCTCCTGGAGGTTCCCTCAAATGGATTTGCATTACTGTTATCAGTGACGCGTCTAAATAATCAGTTTCTGGTTCCTTAGTGTATAAGACTTCTACAGGAAATGTTCTGCCTGGGATAGTGAAAATGGGGGCTTCAAAGAAATATTGAGAGAATTTTACAGCGTCTAAGGTAGCTGAGGTGACTATTAGTTTAAGTTCTGGTCTTTTTTGAACTGCTTGTTTGAGAAGACCAAATAGGACGTCAGTATGGATGGTGCGTTCGTGGGCCTCGTCCAACATAATGACTGAGTAGCTTTTGAGATCCAAGTCCATGAGACATTCTCGGAGTAACATACCGTCTGTCATGTATCTGAAAGTATAAGTTTAGGATGTAAATGATGTATATTTTGATAGAACTGTATTTCAAGCCAGTTGTGTAATCTGACAACTCTTTATGCTAATTGATACAAAAATGTTCACAATATTCAATTAATACATAAAATTTAAATTCATAAAATATGGTAATTACAATTTTACAAATATGACATTTAGCTTTAATCTTCGATTTGTAATTATTAAAAATATCCCTTTTTGTTTTTAGAAATATTACTACCCAAAATAAACTTACTTAATAACAGTATCAGGTCCAGTGCAGTCCTCAAAGCGTATAGTATAGCCGACCTCCTGCCCGAGCCGGCAGCCGTACTCCTCGGCGACGCGCTTGGCGACGGACATTGCGGCAACGCGGCGCGGCTGCGTGCACGCCACGCGCCCGCGCGTCGCCACGCCGCACTCGCATACGTATTGGGTTATTTGCGTCGTCTTGCCGGAGCCCGTCTCGCCGATTACTATTAGGATTTGGTTGTCGGATATCGCCTGAAAACACAATATCTTGTTTTAGAACACCAAGGAGTTTGTATGAATGCAGCAAAATTTTTCATCACATTTATCGGGGTAGCAACGACCCAAACGTGGCGTTGCCCAATTACAAAATTTATAAGGTATATGTTGGTTGTTTTGATATATAAACTATATTATTGTTACTATATAACAAAAACCGTTCAATAGTTTTTACGTGAAAATGGATCTATCCTCACAGTTTCACATTTGCCATATTATTAGTAGAACAGTATAGAATTTGTGTGGTCTTTCCTAATCCTATCTTACCCTGTCTTGATTTTATGTAATAGCTGTCAGAAACTGGTTGCAAGAGACTATGACCTAGAGACCTAGAGATATATTTTTTGTTTTATAGTAGTACATTGTCTAAGGATATAAATATGTTATATCCCTAGACAATGAATATTTTTATTTTTTTATCATGTTAAGTTATTTTGTATAAATATCTATGACAGAACATATACTAAAATTGCACAATCTTCGATTATTATTTGTACTATGATAAAACCACGATTTGACTAAAATATAACAAAAATTATACTAACAAAATTTTACTTCAAATATTTTAATACTGTTTTTTTGGAACTTTAAATATCTATTTGACCATTTTATAGAAATTAACTAAGACACATTATTTCTTACTGGTTCTTTCAACTCCATTCCTTTGTGAGGTGATAATATGTATTATGCTTATAGAGCAAAAAACAGTTTGTAATTTTTTGGTGGATATTATATAATATCTCAGTAATGCAATATATAATTATGGCTCTTGTGAAAACTCAGGTACATTACAGCAATCACAAAAATTTACAAGTGCAATCTAAGAAATCTAAATATGACCATGACAATTAACACTTCGTGAAACATATCTACCTACTAGATTAACTATAAAAACAAACTTACCTTTGTCAATTCATCACGAAGTTTATAAATAGGCAGTGATTGTCTCTGTTCCAATAGAGACAAATTAGTCTTTTTACCAAAAGATGATTTCTTTCCACCGATCACATGCTTCTTCCACTCAGGTAGATCCTGAGCAGTGATCCCAGTTCCTCTCATATTAGCCGCTAAAGTCCTTCCTTCAGTCTCCGGCAAAGGATCAATCCAATTTTTATTTAACCCAGTGGGTAAACTTTCCATTTCTTGTTCTCGTTGCAACATTTTCTGCTCTCTTCTTTCTTTTGCTAGAGCACTTTGCATCATGGCAGCTTGTGCTAGGGAACCATCTGGGTTTTTAACTATTCTTACAGGAGACAAGTCGTGTAAAGCTCTACCGTGACCTTGTAAAAATGGCGGCTCATCCTCGACCAGTTCTATTTCAATGTCGGCCTCGCCATCTTCGTCTTTTGGTAATAGCCCTGTTTCTTCGTCGAAATCTGGTAGCTCACTCTTGTCTATCACTCCAGATGATATCATCTGAAAGCAGAATATTGTTAGAGTTCATTAGAAAATCTTTAACATATTGTAAACAAGTGATTTTTGTTTATTTTCTTTACAATAATTGCTAAGTAAAAGATTGATTGATAAATTATTAAATCATTAAACATAAGAATATGTTTACTACATAATGACACACTGCTTTCCCTACTTTCCATCAATTTTAGAGCACCTGTTAAAAAACATAAAATATTTTTAATATACAGTAGATATAATCATATAATCTATATATATAAAATCGAAAGGTCACTCACTCATCACGAAATCTCAGAAACTACATGTGCTAGGAATGTGAAATTTTGCATAGGAGTTACTTATAGGACATAGGTGCTCGCTAAGAAGGGAATTTGCAATATTCGACTTCTAAGGGGTTGTTTTTGGGGTCGAAAGTTTGTATGAAATTTCGTTACTACAAATGCTAGGAGTCTCAAATTTTGCATAGACGTCACTAGGACGTAATCATGGAGACAGAAATTAATAATAACATAGTTCACGCGGGTGAAACCGCGAGCGGGCCGCTAGTCCTGTATATATGTGTTATATATAGGTGCTACCTGTTTAATCTCCCACCGTTCAGGACTTGATATTCTTGTGACACGTTTCCTACTGGAGTCCTCATCGGGATCGAGTCCGCCTTGAAGCCCTGCGAGGACTGTAGCCGCAGGTGGAGGACGATCAGGATTACGGCCTTCACGTTCAGCCTAAAACCCCAAAATTAAAATTAAAGGTTTAAATCTTCTTGGGTCAAATTAAATGTTGAATATCAAGGAAATCTATAAGCTATATTGCATCAAATTGTCTTGGTGTAACCCACTTTTAAAATGTAGGTAAAACCATACAGTGTTTCCTTTATTAAAATATTGTATATCATGTATATTACAAAATTACACACCGACCTAAATAAGTCATATAAGTACAGATTATATAATTATTATTATTATATAAGCTGATCAGTCTCAAACTTTAGTCACAAGATATAAAACAAATTAAATTGTACAATTGCTTACCTCTAAATGAGCATGAGATGTGGGATTCAGATCTTTGCCAGTTTCTTGACAAACATCCTTCATTGTCAAAGAAACTTTTTGTCCAGTCACAGACAGTACTTTTATCTGTATGCAAATTATATAAAATTAAGAATATGTATAAAAACAATTATGAACAAAAATGATCATTGAAACTGCTACTTTCCAATGCTCTACGTTAATAATGATATCCAAATTTGTTTATATTGGAATGAGAATATACATTCTCTAGACTGAGGTTTACATGTTAAAAGTAAAAAAAATGTAATTAATAATAATAAAGAAATATTTTTTTAATAAACTAGCTTAAATAAAAAGGTAAGTGGCTGAACTCCATGAACTCCACAGAAAAAAAACTTAGGCAACCTTTGAGTGGGGATCAAACCCACGACAATCCCAATTACCATCAACAATTTTTATGTTTTACAAACCTTAACTTTGTCTCCTCTGCCAACAACATCAGAAACATTGGTGACTCTACCCTCAGACCTTAGTTGGGAAATATGAACTAAGCCCTCCCATCTTTTTCTCAGGCCTTCCATTTGAACAAAACAACCAAATGGTACTATATTTGCCACTCTTCCATTATAAATCTGAAATAAAGTCATTTAAATGATTAAACAATTCTTAGAAAATAATTTAAATAAAAAAAACAAATAATCTGAGATAAGAAGCATATTTTTCTTCAGTTTCAATTTTAAGCTTTATCCTATTTTGTACTGTAGGCGGAGAAGCTATTATGGAGTTCATAAAATAGTATTGAGTAAAGAAAAACAATTTCATAATTTGTCCTACCAGAAAATACATACATATAAATACATATAAATGTTGAGTACTAATTTAAATTGGAGAATAAATAATACATACTTTCCCTGGTTCTGGGTCATCACTGATCTCTATATCTGGGCTTTTTTTCCTAGGTTTCTTTTCATAATCATTACCCCTATACCTGCTTCTTTCTTCCCTTCCATGTGATCGAGATCTAGATTTCCTGTTTCTAGATCTGGACCTTCTATATTTGTCTCTTGATCTAGACCTGTGACGTTGATGACTCCTAGATCTTCTTCTTCTATCCATATCCCTAGTTCTTCTGTCCCTACTTCTACTCCTCTTATCCCTACTTCTACTCCTTCTATCTCTTTCTTTGCTCCGTCTGCGTCTATCTCTGCCTCTACTGTGACTTCTTCTATCCTTATTATATTTCAAATCCCTACTTCTGCTTCTTTCTCGGGTTTTACTACTATGCTTTTTATCTCTTGAGTCACCTATTTTGCTATTTTTGCAATCTCTACTGCGGTTACGATTTTCAACAACTTTTTCAATATCATTGTCGGTTACACCACTATTTGATGGTGCTAAAGCCTCTAAGGCTGCCATAGCTTCATCAACTTCATTATTGGATGATATCTTTGCTTTCGATTCATCTTTAAATATATCTTTTGAAGTAATTCTCTTGGTATTTTTGTCATCATCTTCACTTTCCTCATCTGAAGAAAAGGTATGCGGTTTGTCATTGGGAATGGACAAACCGGGAAATTTCGTCGCTAATGGATTCGCTGGTTTGTTTTTGTCTTCATTTTTTTCAATTTCATCTGATACTGGTTTCATATGTTGTATGATTCGAAGCAAATTGACCATGAATGAGTCTGGAAATTCGGCCCCATTTTCAATGAGCGATTTTTTAAAACCATCAAAATGAGGATTTTTGTCTGCCAAATCAATTATGAATTCCGCTGTAAATAATCAAGACGATTGTGTTATCAACAATGAAATTACAAAATATAGCATAATGCATTTCAATAAATCGGTAACTTACCTAAATCTTTGTCGTTTAATCCTAAATGATTATCTAATTCAGTACATATTTTAGAAACAAGAGAAAGATGTTCTAGCTTTGAAACTTCATCCATTGTTTGTCGTTTTGAGTCTAATCACTTAGAAAATAAATAAAAATAACATAATGTGAAATAAAATTAGGTTGTTTGATGTTTTCTGACACATGAATTGTCGCTCGGTTTTTGACAAGTTGTCAATTGTCAAAGAAAAACGTAGTTTTCAATGACAAATACGCTTACTTTAATTCAATGCATTATACACTGGGTACCAAATGGATGAAACAAAAAAATAATATAGTTTAATTATTGATTATTTTTGAAAAGAAATTAGCTAAGAATATATCTCTATGTAAAATAATATTTTTTTAAGGTTTTTTTTTTAATATTTTTTGTATACATTTATTTATTGTTTAGTTAAGTATTGACTACTCAATATGATATTGATCTTCTTAAAATAATTTACTATTAATGAGTAAACAAGGATATTGAAATTTGTGTGTTTAGGTGAACTGCCATTATATATATTTAATTATTTATGATGTTTTTTAGTAATGAATGAGTGAATATAAGAATTTTATAGCGAATTTATTATGTAAGGTACATATTAGGAAACTTAAATTTTTGAATTAAAAATTAATCTAGTACAATGGATAGTAGAATGAAGAATGAACAATGAATAGTAATAATTGAATTGAATTCCTGATATATGGCGTTTCGAGCGTGCCAGTTGAGCACATTAAAATTAATATTTATGTTAATCTCTGGCTCTTACTTTATTTTTACTACCTTTTCTTACATTTTGACACTTGACAGTTCTTGGCTTTTACAAAATATTGGCAATTGGCATTTCAATTTTGATACTCTCGTATAAAATATCTCGTAATTCGTCAACTTTGGACAACCTTTGATGAAATAATACATTTTTAGGCAAGTCATTTAAATACATTTATAAATTAAGCAAGCATAATATGGATAATAACAGCGAGCATGCAGATCCAAACAATTTTAGTCCGCTAACTATTCAAGAAGTAGATGTAGATTTTCTACCGATTGTTTACGAAATCATACGAAGGTACATATTTGTGTTATATTATTTTTAGATAAGTTATCGTCACATGTATTTGACAAATGTTAAATAATCATTCTTTATTATATAGTTTCGAGCGGGAATTGAACGATAATTCTGCCAAGGCACGGGAATCTCAAGATTGCAGCCTGAAAGTTTTGGAATTACAAAAGAAATTTGACATTGCACGTTCTCAGGTACTTAATATCTTCGAAAAAATATTTATTGCATAGTCGAAAATTAAATAAATATGTTACGAAATAAAATGTGCGTACTACCTTGGTACAAATAAAAAAACTGTTTCAGATAAGGCGTCTCCCAGGCATTGAATATAACAAACAGGATCAGCTTAAGCAGTTTGAGATCCTCAGGACCCAATTGCGATTGAAAAGGGAACTGTTACAGAAGTACCGTAATATGTGTTCTTTTGAAACCTCTTTTAAGTGAATTCAAAATGCCACTCCGTACATTGCTGAGATATTTGGCAAACAATGAACACTTGGTTCAAAAGATAGCAGAATCTTACCCAGTCAGGAGAGCTGCACAACTGGCTGTTTCAGTATTTTATAGAGGGAAGGAAAAGCTTTCTGATATAGATCCTGCTAAAGTAAATAGTTTTATATCATTTTTAAGAAAATTTAGTGAAAATTTAAAGCAAGGTGTAAATGACGCTAAAAGACAGCTAAAAAAATAATTTATTTTATGCAAGTAGAATAATATGTAGTATATCAGTCATATTGTTAAAATGTAGGAAAATATTTTAAAGTTTTTCAATCTACATAAGCATTATGTTTATGTGGATGGTGATTTTAAGCTGATAACTCTTTGTTTTCAACATATAAGACTGTTGACAAGTCATGATGACAAAATTTACACATGAGTACTATAAATTTAAAACTATTTGAGTTATTTAGATTTCCATACAATTTGTTCAATATTTATAGATAAGCAATGAATTCTGAAATAAAAGAGATTATACACTTCCAGCTAGTTTTATTTCTCAAAATCAATAAAAATATCCTCTTATTTATCTATAAAAATCACATACAATGGTACTGAAAGTGTTACTGTGTATAAAGCAAGGAGCAGATGCTAGCCACACTAGTAGGTGAAAAAAACAACTTGTTAAATAACTTCAGGTAGTGAATACAACATTTTACAATTTATTGTAAAATCTTAAGTAGTTTTTATAATAATTTTCCTTTCCGAATATATAAAAAACAGAAATATATGAAAATTTTTAAATATATATGTGTAATTGTCAAGTTACATTATTTTTTATTTATGTAACTAAATATTTTTCTTTCTTTAGTGTGTAAATAACACATAAAAAATAACTAATAAGCTTTTCTAATTATTTTCGACCATAAAATATTTGCAAATTATATTTCATATTTTATAAATAACAGAACAACCTTCTTGATATGCTTAGCTACAGAAAGGGATGGAGTCTGTTTAAACTTAGGAGTGAATACATTTATTCTTAATAATTCTACTAACCAATAAAAAAATCACATATGCTAGCAGCTATGAGGAGTTTTTCCTTATAAGTAGACAAGTTAAAATTTTCAATAATTAATATGATTATAAAAACGCATAAATTTTTAGAAGTATAAGAGTAGATTATAAAACATTTGTATTTAATATACTTGAAACACCAATATTACTGACAAAATGAACCGAATACTTTGAAAATTTTTATATAAAGAATACTATATTTTTTTTAAAACATTCTTCATTTAACATACATTGACCTCCCTAATAAGCAGATTTTACTAAGTTAATAATAAAGAAGAAGTTTTACATACTACTATTAAGTTTTTCCTCAAGCAGGGTTGAGATATTTAAACTATTGCTTATTATATCTGACTTTAATACTATTCTATTAATATGAAGTATTAAATTAATTAGATATATCGTTGTAGAATGAACTTGTAATAGCTTTTTTAAATAAGTGGTAAAGGTTCTTATAAAATATGGATGTTAAATTTGATTTCATATGAAGAATTAAAATTTGTCAAATGAATTTCAATAATCCTTAATATATTTTTTAAATTTGGTATATTGTGATGGTTTCACGACATGTACATACACTCATGTATTTTTTAATTCAACATTCTCCTATTTGTGTGTTTGTTTAGATATGTATACACTATGCTTCCACACATATGAATTTGCTTGTGTTTGTGGGATTATATGTTGGCTTCTATGTTATACACATATGTAGGTTTTAAGTTTGCTTGTATGTATTAAAATTTAGTTGGCAGCAAAGTGGAGTGCATCCAATATTGTATTTTACATGTGTTCTGCCATGTTGATTGTGTGTGAAATTATTTTAGTTTGTTCTGTTGTTGTATCTGTATTTAGTTGGCAGCAAGTGTGGCAGGTGCGGGCGCGGGTGGGGGCTTATCGTGTCGCTTGCGACGCCGCGCCGGGACCCGCTTGTCAGCTTGCACTTCGAATGGAGAATCTACTGCGGTCACGTCACTTTCCTGCGTCTAAGGAAAAGTAAAAAAAAAACTGTTTAATAAATAATACACATTTAGTGGTTAATTAGGTACGCAAAGAAAACTTAATGGAAGGAAAGAGTTATAGAAGGGTATAGAATGATTTTCAAATTCACACTGCACTGAATGGTTTTATAGATATTGAGATTGGGTGCCGCATTATTTTGACATGTAACAGACAGAATCCTGGAGGAATTACGTGTTAAGTGGTTGAACTCAACCCCTCGCTTTGCCACGACACCAGAGCGAAGAACGAAAATATTAAATATTTCATTTCCTCGAGGGGGAATCGAACTAATGACCTGTATCATGCTTGTGCTCCTGTACTACAACTGGCTTCAATCATAATTTAAAATATATCAATTAAGTAATACATACAAACCTGCAAGAAAATTAAAGAATGTGAATCATTATGGTATCAGACAATCTTTGTTTATTGAAATATAATGTATCTTTTCTTATCATAAAATGAGAGGTCAATTAAAAGATTAATTAAAGGTCTGCTATTTCCGTTTTGTTGGTCTTTTACAATAGCAGAAAGAGTGAATTCATGTTAAAAAAATAATAAAACAGTAATAGAGTATGAATCTATGTTTTTGACAATGATTGTTTGTAGAAGAAATACATCTTAGGAACTATTGGACATATTAGTAATTTAACTACACAATTTTGTCTCTAAAGATATCATAGTAACTAATAAATAAGTGTTATTCTGTAATCTATTAAAAAAAGTCCAACTGTGATTTTCGCGCTTGTTATTTTCATGTCTGAGGCAGTAACTTTACTGAACTGGTGGTAAATTATATGACGTTAAAAAATAAAGCTTCTTCTTATTTTAAGTGAAATATTACAGACTTCGACCATATAAATAAGTAATAACAAACCGCATGCGATCCTCTAGCCTCCTGAGTGCCCGCAGGCCTGGCCGTGAGCCGAGGTCGGGCGGGCGCAGCTTTAGCCCCACCGGCCGCCGGCTCCGGCCGCAGTACGTTACCCACAGCCTTTGTACGACCCTCGCGGAACACCTACACGGAAAAGGATTATTAGTTACTCTAGTCTATACTAATATAATAAAGCGGAAGAGTTTGTTTGTTTGTTTGTTTGTTTGTTTGTTTGTTTGTTTGTTTGTTTGTTTGAACGCTAAGATCTCTGGATTTACTGGTCCGATTTACTATGTTTTTGTTTTGTATGAAAGCTGAATTCTTCAGAAGTGCTATAGGCTATATAATATTACATTACACATATGTACTAATAAATTAAAATACTTATTAATTTGACATGCAATTTATTCTGCCATGTTAATAACAACCGTCGTTGCTAAGCACCGGTTTGCAAAGTTTCTTTGCTGTTTTAAGAAAATGTCACCCAAAATGAACTTATATTTTGATATTCATCCTAATAAAAATAAATATATTATATAATATTTAGTAAATATTCTTATAGTTCAAGCAGGCGTAGCCGCGTCCGGGTCCACTAGTTATCAAATATAAATAGGGATATCGTGGCACAGTGAGCTTGCGTCTAGTGGACGAAAACAAAATACGTATATTTGAAATTCGGGTGGAAATTGGAGTACGAAGTCTATTTCGTGAAATATGCGGACGTTTTTTTATGATTTATCCTGTTATTCTATACGTAAAATACAAGGAAACTATTTATTTAACATTTATCACTGTTACTTAACACTAAAGATTTTTTTTTATAAAAAACGTATAAAACAATTACGGTCATCATGTACGACGAAATTCTAAAATGAATTTAAATTTAATGAGCACGTATCGCTTAGTACTCGGAGCATTTGTACAGTTTTCAAGAGGCGGTTAAAATATCGGTACGGGAATTTTTTTATACGTTTTCTAAATAAGAATTTTTATAAAGACACTAGTTACCATCCGCTGGCCTCGCTTGAGGTACTCGGGGTGCTTGATGAACCGGAAGCGCACGCGTGCCTTGTCGCCCGTGCGCAGACACTCGCGTGACATCGACAGGATGGTGGCCGTCTGCCGGATGCTGCCGCAGTGCACTGACAACACGCCGCATATATTTATAAACAGGCAACAGGGTAGGCAAAGAGAAACTAGTGCTAAGATACTCCGTTCCTCATGCAGCACTTAATTTCTAAGACATTGCATATTGAGTGATGGAATTCAACACCGCGCTTTGCTTCCTCGAGTGGGAATCGAACCCACTAACTATCGCGTTTACAGTCACACTTCTGTGCCCCTGCACCACGACTGGCCTCACCAGAAGCAATATATTAAAAGAACAACTATCTTTTCAACGTCGATGTTACAATTTAATTACTACATAGACTCACGGTTATCTTGCATGAGATTCAATAAATATTAATTCCATTCATTTTTATCATATAGACGTCGTATGGTACAGTTACTTAAAATGTTGTATTAGCAAACTTAGAATACTAGAATTATTCCACACGTTACAATTTTATTGTTTAATATTATAGTATGACGGATGCCGATCCTACAATTTCAATAGATCTTATCTTAACAGAAAAATAAATTTTACTAATTAACATTATTTTATTATAATAATGATATAAAACAAGCAAGATAACTCACCCATGGCCTGGTATCTGGAGGAAATGGTGGTGGGGTGGTGTAGTACCAGGATCTCTCCCTCAAACTGCCAGCAAGCCTGCGGCTCCAGCGCTGGTGATACCATCACCATTCCCTTGCGGATCTGAGACCGCTTGATCTGAATAAATATACACATTTTTATATATCAGCTTCACACTGTATCCCTCCCGCACACAGCAGTGTAGGCATAGGGAATCTAGTGTTAAGATACCTCATTCCCCACTTTCCACTAAATTCTGGAGGCAGTGCGTGTTGAGTGGCAGAACTCAACGCCGCGCTTTGCCTTGACTCCAGGGGGAAGAAATGAATGAAAATATAAAGTTAAGTAAATATTTCATTCCTCTAGTGGGGACCGAACTTACTACCAGTCGCATTTACACTCAGACTTCGTACCCCTGCGACTGGCCTCAAAATTACATATTAATAAAAAAATATATTCAACAAACATGCGTTCCCCAAAGAGCAGAGAAATTTATAATAATTTAAATACACCCATAGGCCACAGCCATTGCATTATACAGTCACATGTAGTGTGACAACGTCACGACTGCGTAGGACGACGGGCTCATCATATTCAAAAGAAAATTTCAGTCTGTTTACAGAATATCAGAGTTTAGACACTTAAAATAAAATTAAAAAAAAAAAAATCCCGACTGCATGGAACTAAAAAGAAAAAAAAACAAGCCAAGTTTATTCGGATACAGACAGTCAAGACCTCTTTAAGTTACGCGGGGTTCCTAGTAAAGATTTAATTGATTATAGAATTACATATAGGGGTTTTTGTTTATTATTTTTTTACTTTTTTGTTAGGTTTCGTTGAGTAGGGCATTAGTAGGGCATGTAAATATTCGGTCCTTTGTTCGCTTTCCCCGTCGCGTCGTGTCCTTGGAACTCCACCGGTGTCAGAGAGTAAAACCAAACTGTATTTTTTTCAACTTTCTCATTGTATTATTTTTATTAGTATTACGGTAATGATAATCATGATATACGTTTTTGAAATCCTCCTATTGGGCTTTTGAATTTGATACCCATATTGTGATATTCGTAAAAAAAAATTTTTTACTAAGTCCAATGGCATTCCACAGCCGCCATTATTTTTTTAACGTCACCTCAATTATGTCTACCCGTTCAGCGGTTCTGGAGATATGAGGTATTAAAGAATATTACATGCATAAATACATAATATGTGCACACATATAATAAAAGTACACTTCCTTAGCAGTCGGGAAAAATTAAAGAAAAAAAAAAGAAAATAATTGAAAATATAGTCTAATTATGGAATTTGTGATTTGTAACTAAGTATTTCGTCAACCTCGTGTATCAAGTCTACAGTCTAGAGACGATGATAGAAGAATGAAACAAGGCGACTGCAGGATCCAATCCTAGCGGCTTGTCCTTTCATAATTCTCCAAAATAATAAGAGAAGGCTAAACATTATTTTTTTATTCAAATATTTTTTCGCAAAAAAAAAAAATTTTTTGTTTTTAACAATGATAGTCGTTCAATTGATGAAGATTTTTGCAGAGTTGACTATCATTGTTAAAAACAGAAAATATATATGCACCTATTGTTATTTTATCCGTTCAAAATCTCATTTTTTAAATCATAGTATTTATAAGTTATTCCTTGTACTTTTAACACACGAAAAAATGATCAGTAAAACATTCCCTAGATTTTTTTGACGTGATAACGTTTTATAAATCGATGAGTGGAGGCTGCACGAAAATGCATGACTCTTGGGACAAAACTGCAAAACTAAATATTTAATTCCGAGTAGGAATCGAACCCACAACCGTAGCGTTTACAACCGCACGGTTTTGCCCCTTCGTCACGACGGCCATCATGTTGAATTGAGTATTTTACTATTATGTAACAAAAATCTCCAAATGTACAAACGAAAAGGTTTAGGTATAAAGCAATAAGAAAAAGTTACTTACAGTTAATAAAGTAATATTTCACTAATTAAAATTTATCTATATATATAAAATTCTTCACGAAATCTCAGAAACTACAAGTGCTAGGACTTTCAAATTTTCCACGGAGGTTATTTAAAGGACGTAGGTGCTCGCTAAGACGGGATTTTGCAATATTCGACTCCTAAGTGGTTGTTTTCGGGGTTAATAGTTTGTATGATACTTCGCTACTACAATGTGCTAGAAATCTCAAATTTTGCACAGGGGTACTTTTTAGGACGTAGATGCTAATTAAGATTGATCTTGCTAAATTCAACCCCTAAACGAGTGCTTTTTGGGATTAATAGTTTATATGAAATTTCGTTATTACAAGTGCCAGGAGTCTTAAATTTGGCATGGGCGTTACTAATAGGACGCATTTGCTTAATAAGAAGGGAATTTACAATATTCAACTCCTAAGGGGTTGGTTTTGAAGTTGATAATTTGTACGAAACTTCGTTACTACAAATGCTAGGAGTCTCAAATTTTGCATGGACGTCACTTATAGGACATAGGTACTCATGGAGACAGAAATTAATAATAACCTAGTTCACGTATATAAGTAGTTTACCTATTAACCACCTTAAGGCCGTCGTGGCGTAGGGGTAAAGCGTGCGACTGTTAGCGCGGCAGCTTGTGGAATCGATTCCCACTTGAGGCTTTTCCTCGAGTGAGAATACTATATTTAATATTTTTATTTCTTTGCTTTGGTATGGACGCGAAGCGTGGGGTTGAGGTTTGTCATTGAACATGCAATGCCTCCAGAATGGGGCAGGAAGTGGAGAACGAAGTGTCTTCATGGAAACGGAGTATTTTTACACTAGGTTCTCTGGTTGGCTCTGCCTACTATAGAAACTATAGAAAAAATAACCTTATTATCTATCTAGCAGCAGTCATGAAATGACATCATACTGTCTTATAAATAAAGTGATCTGATCAACCCAAATTTTGTACAAGCAAAGATGATAGAAAGGTTACTACCAATATGAGTAATTTGTTTACAAAATCGCCAAAATCAAAAATTAAAATATGGAATTCAAAATAAAATATGAAAATGTAACATTTCAATATTTTTGTATCAACTTTTCCAGGTAAATAATAATGGTATAATATGTATAATAGTGTACCTTCTTGAGCGCGAAGCTGGCGGTCTGCCCGCCGCGCACCTCGGCCACGCTCATGCGCTTGCGGTGGATGCTCTTGACGGTGATGGGTGTGAAGCGGCCCAGCGGGTCGGGGCCCAGCACTAACGTGTCGTTGAGTCGGATCACGCCCGCCAGCGTCGTTCCCGACACCACCGTTCCCACACCCTGCACACATTGTTTTATATGCTTTAAGTATCCCCCAGAGGGCGGCTTTTGGCCCCGGAGGGTGGTCACCCGCGACCTCTCCGGCCAGTGGTGAGCGAGAAGGATCAACGTTTAGTGAATAGATGGGTCGACATCCACCAATCCATAGGATTAAAATAACACAAATCCAAAGTGCTTACATGAGGGGTACGGAAGCAGTAAAGTTTCTAAAATGTTTCTTGTTTGAAATGATATCTCTTATCTATTGTGCAATTTTCACATCTTATTTCATACCTACAAAACTGTAATTGAACTTGACACAAATTATAATAAGCTTAAACAAACTTTAAATATAATAGAACATACAGGAACAGAGTATGTATCATCGATCTGGAACTCGGCAGGCTTGTCGTCTTGCGATGGCATCCTCGTCTTCAGAAGATTGAGGAACATTGTTAACATCTCGAGGTTCTCGCCGGTCACGTTTGACACTTGGAAGATTGGACATAGCCTGTACATTAAAAAACACCCACATTTAAAGTTAATTAGTTTTTGTCTTTCTCTTTATTTTTTTTTCAAAACTAACTCTTGGATATAAATAAACAGCTTATAATTTAGTCTTTCATCAAAATACATTATAAAAAACGTCGTGTACTATCAATTGATTTATGTTATAATAAACAAAATAATATAAAAGAAAATAAACATATATTTCAATATTAGTATTCTCAATATTTCAATATACCTAATAGCTTACCTCTGGGACACAAAGTTGGTTGCGCTAACGATGACGTCGTCCTTCGTCTTCACCATGACGGGTACCTTGCGGCAGCCCGACGACTTCAGAATTCTGATTAGCAGTTTCAAGTTGTCCTGGAAATTATTTATACTTATAGACATAATATTTAAATATTTTTAATCTACTTTTATAAATATGAATAAGCCTAATTATATATTTTAAGCATTCTCAATGTGGACAACCGACGAAAAGATCCATTTGAAACTAACGTCAAGGGCAAATGCTAATTTATGTGTGTCTCAAAACAAATTCAAATCAGTTTTATGCTGTAGCTTTTGCTATACACATACTTTGCTTTATCCGATAATTACTTTGTTAAAAAATAAATTTACCTGTAAGACATTAGGCGGGCACATGTCAATCTTGGTGACGACCACGAACACAGGTACGGCCAATGCTAGTGCTAGTCCAAGATGCTCCTTCGTCATACCCACTATACCAGCGTTAGCACCGATCTGGGATTACAAATATACATACTTAAGCTAAGATATTCCGATTCGACACTTTCGATAATATTCTATACATTGCCCGTTGAGTAGTGTAACTCAACGCCTCATTTTGTTTTGTTATGAGGGAAAAAATAAAAATAATTCATTCTCCCTAATTGGAACTGAACCCACAACCATCGGGTTTACAGTTAACTATTATAATTTGAATATACGCATTAGTCGATAAATCATTATTTTAAGTACTCATTTTTGTAATATATTTTTAAACCAACGTCGTCAGAAAGAATAAAAATAAAATCAGCCCATTTTAGTTATTCTTAATAGAAATATCAATCATACCATAAGCATGCCAAAATCCGGCGCGTGCCCCGTCATACCGAATACGGTGGTCTTCAAGTAGCGCTCGTGGCCCGCCAGGTCTATGAAAGTGATCACTTTTGAGGATTTCTCGCAAATCTTCACCCAGTCCAGTGCTCCGTGCTCCGGTTTGTTTACTACGTTGCCTGTGGAATATTAATATATATTAAGTCAATTTTCATTTAATTATTAAAAAAAAAACAACAATATTAATTTCCAATATATATATAAAACAGGTATAATTTCCACCAGTTGGAATGATTTTTTTTATTTGCAAAATCTGGTCCCCCATAGTGCATTGTTGAAACCCTCCACATAATGCCCCTTGCGTACCCATAAAAAGCAGTATTTAAGAGTGAAACATAAAAAGGAAATTTACAGAATATTTAATATCATTCTCTTAAGTGATCTTAATACATTATAAAAATTTCTTTCTTTTAGTTACAAATTAATATAAATTTATAGGGGCAAATAAATAAAAATGAGAATTGGAAAATTTTATTCATGTGAGCTTAGGGCTCATAATATCGTTTTTTTAAATTATTCAACTAACCTATGATTTCAAAACATATGTAACTTCATTTTTAATGTATAATAATTATACAATTTACCTACATCACCATATTATTACAAAAATTACACTCTAAATAGTAAACATAACAAAAATAACTTAACAACTTACCAATACTATCAAAACCCAGTATATCATTGCCGACCGAGCTTGTTCGTCCACTTTCAGCCTCATGCTTGTGCCTGAAAAGTCTCTGCCGTGCGTAGCCTCTGCCATTGTCCAGCTCGCCGTGCGTTAAGACACCCAGGAGTGTAGACTTGCCTGCGTCAACATTACCTACTACTGCCACTCTGTAAAAGATTTTTATTAGAGAAATGCATCGGATTTGATTGGAAACTATCCAAATTCAATGCTATGGTCAAATTTTAATAATTATGTTTCTTAATATTTATTTTTCTTTGTGGAATAACATTTTAAAAATGTTAAAAAATGTATCATATATAATATGACAAATACAAACGAAACGAAAATATTTATTACTAGTGACCTGCTTGTGACTTCGTTCGCTTGAAAGTGATTTAACTTTTTTTGTTTATAAACTGCTTGAAATAAAACAAACACTAAATGTTGGGAGAAGTTCACTAAAATTTAATAGTGAACACTGCACTTAAATTAATTAAACCGATTACGATATTAGCGTGAACAAACACAAAGAGAAACATACACCGACACAGACAACAATTTAAAAAATCATCTGTTTTCTATTATGTAGATAAATGTCACTAGTAATAAGGTTTTCTTAACTTCTGTAAGAAAACGAGTTTATCAATTTGACTGTATTTTTTCTTCCTTTCTCCGGACAGAGATCAGTTACAATTTTTATTTTACGTATGTGTAATAAAATATGAACTAATACCTTAGTAAGGAAAAAATTATTAATAATAAAAGAGAAAAAAACTGTAATCATGGTATAACTTGCATATAGCAAGATAAGCACATGAAATCTAGTGTTAAGATAGTCCGTTTACTTTTCAGCTTCGCATGCTTGATTTGGTTTTTTATACTAGAAATGATATACATACCTAATTTCCATAAAATCATTATGATCTAACTCAGTCCTGAGCAAATACTGTCCAGTGAGTCCAGTGCCACATTCCCATCGCCTCAACTCCACACAAGATATGCGCTCACCACTAACTAATGACTGTAGTGTTGCTACAGATGCACTGTACTCATCTTCTGTTAACCCTCGCCCATCTGACACAAAATTAAATTATTTTTTAAAATTTTCCACTATATCCCCTATATATTAGAGTGCGCAGAGATACCCTCGTGGAAATACATTTCATTCTAAATTTTCTGCACAAGGTTCAAAACATTACATAGTATAACTCAACAGAAATGAAAACAACCATCCATATCCACCCCCCAAACATCTAAAATATATTATCTATTAAATTTATGTTCTATACGTAGCATTGAAGCCTGAATTATTTACCTTTTGCAACACATGTAATTTATCATATCATATTCATCACTTCATTCATTGTATTCATATTACATATACATGAATTATCTTTTAGCACCTCAATTATAAAATTTATTAACCACTTTTACAGCCTTTCTAATGTTGCAACATGATGATTCACTATAATGCATTTTTGTAACAAATTATATGAAATAAAGATAACATTATCTTACTAATTAATTTCAAAATATTAATCTTATCAGGACCACCACTATTGGAATAATTTTAATTTTAAACATTGTTTCTTTCAAACATAAATTATAAAATTTGAGTTACCTTCTCCATGACCTATGTCATAAATAATTTCCCCATTGCCTGCCTCTAACCTCTCTACTAACTGTTTGTGTAACAAGTCATATTCGTCAGCTGTGGGGCTCACCAATATTATCTTAAATAAATAAAGTAAAAGTTTTAGAAAAAGATTTTTTTTTTGATAAAATGTATAAAAAATCATATTATGATGTTAAGTTATTACAATAATGACTTATACTGAAAATAGTCTAATATTAGAACATTAATTGACAATATTAAATTGTAATATTATTTACATGATGCAATAACAACAAAAAATATATTGTATGTGGTAAAGGTTGTGAAATTTAGAGCAATATATTTTAGTATAGTTTTATAAATTAGTAGATGAGAGAAAATAATGTAATCGTAAATAAAACAACAAATAACAAAGAAATAATACCGTAAAAGACAAGAGCTTTTATCAGATTAAATAAAAACAAAGAAGTAATATTGACTGACGTAAATTTGTGCGAAATTAGAAAATTGTAAAAAATAAATAATATAAGACAATAGAAAAAAGATACCTTCCCACGAATACTCGAGTAATCGGTCTCACTGTCCAGCCCCTCAGGCTCTGGCTGGGGACTTTCGGTCGTCGGTGAATTCATGTTTTTGTCCATTCTTGTATTACAAAGCTTTGTGTTCACAAATAACAATTATACCATTATGTCATCACGTTACTTTTATAATTGTACTTTTGTTATTATGAAGATTTTTTATTATAGCGATATTATTTAATATTAAATCGTTTACTTTATTACAGGAAAATGATTGTGCTTCAATTCAATTCTTATTAGAATCTGTTATACACAGTTCCCCCAATTCACAAATTAACATCAGTTATTCACTACAAATACCGCCGCATATATAAATCCATTCACATACGCGAGCCACAAGTTATAGAAATAGATTTCAGCAAAATAAAACAGATGGAAGAAATGCCAACTTTTTGACAACTCAGCTCAACTCTCACGCCGATTGCGGTGTTGCTGTACAAATAGCTTTTTGTCACAAAAATAAAACGGATACGCATATATAAATTATTTTTACATAAACAAGATAACAAGTAATAATGTGTTGCTAACTGATATAACTTTTTTAAAAGTTCCTGTTTGTTATTTTTCTAGTCATTTTTATTATAAGTAGTATTAAGCAAAATCCTTTAATTTTATGAATTAATTAATAGCGTACGGTACAGTACCATCACCATATGTGATTTTTATTATGATTATTTATTACACATCTGTGCTTTTCCAATTTTAGATTTCTAAATGTTATCTGTCGTAATTGATATTTACATTGAGATATTTTTTAGTTTTTTAGAATTGTTTTTTTTTTTACTTTATACTGTGATTTATTGTTCAAATATTAAATATTCAGCTTTATTTATAGAAAAATGATCTTGTGGATACTATTATCGTTAAATAATCAATATGGGTGATATAAGTGCTTCTGACTGTTCATGGAAAAAAATGGTGATAGCTAAAACAAATAATAAATGGAGCTCTACTATTAAATCAGAAGATTCTGCGAGTCCAGTTCTTTCCACGATGAATACTACGAATTTGTCTATTGATTTTGAAGATATCAAAAATGAAATTGATGATAACATTACAAGAAATAATCATACCGAGACAGAGACAATGGTACAAGAGATGGACCCACTTTTAATTGACACTGCACCGAAAAGGATAAGAAGAAGAAGTTCAAGTTCTAAAAATGAAACGCCAGAAGAAAGGGCAGCAAGACTTGCAAAGATGTCTGCTTATGCAGCTAGGAGGCTTGCTAACGAAACCCCCGACCAACGCGCTTCTCGTCTTAAACGTATGTCCGAATATGCTGCGAAGCGACTGGCACAGGAGAGTAGTGAACAACGAGCTCGGAGGTTAGCGAGAATGTCCGCATATTCAGCCAGGAGACTAGCAAGTGAAAGCCCGGAACAGAGGCAGGCGAGGCTGGTCCGAATGTCTGCTTATGCTGCCAGGAGACAAGCTATGAAAAAAGTTCTTGATCCTAATTCTGAGAGCAGTATCAATTCAGGATATTCAAATTATGACTCTGACAATGTTACACCTAACCAAAGTTTTAAACATGAAATGACATAGATCTAAAAATAAAATATGTACACAGTGCTCTAAATAGTCTTAAGAAATATTATTTTTATATTCATTGTCGAAATACATATTTGTCATATTTAAAGAATAAGAGAAACAATTATTTTTCCAGTGTATAGAAGTATCGTTTGATTTTATGTAAATTAATTTGCAGTAACAATTTTGTGTTTATATTATATTTTACTTTTAGATAAGGGTTGCCTTGAAAATGTTCTAAGTATACAGAAAAAGAAACATTGTTTCTATTTTGTTGCTAAATTGTTGTATAAAATTAACAATTGAACCTCAATCAATAGTAGTGGTGATAATAAATTACTTTCAGTACTTAAAACCACTTAAATATTTATTGATAGCCTGGTAACCCTATATTCTATATAAATTATTTATTAATGCAGCTGATAAATCAAATGTGTGCTAAAGTTTTAATAAAAGTATTTTATCTTCAGCACTGCCACATTTTTATTTAAACTTCCACAAAATTGTAGTCACAGCTTAAATGTTATCTGATGCATTCACTCTATATAAATTTGTCAATATATTACTTACAACTATTAAATAGGCCTGCCTGAATGCCTTGAAAAATTCAGTGGAGGTGGGGAATGGAGTGCCTTATCAGTTAGCACTACCCTCTGCGTACCCTGCTGTTTGCGGGATACAATGTGAAGCTGATTTTAGGTGAAGTTAATAATTGTTTTTGACAAGGATGTCAATATCTTTAAAATTATTCAATTTTTTTCAACTTTGCTAGCAGAACTTAACAAAACAGATTGCCTTACCAGTGTGGGAAAATGAAAATAATTCATTTGAACTATGGATCAAATCTATCATAACTACACCACAATGTTTATAATAATTAGTTAATAAAATTTTACAAAGATATTGTATGGGGAGAGTAACACTGGGGACTGGATCTTTGGTGAAGTTCATTATAATTAACCAACTTCCTATTATTTAGGTTGAATCTTAAATTTGCCGTTGCTAAATTATGATAATGATAAATCAGTCCATACCTAATTTTATAACTATATACATATTAAAAAGAAAAACTAATGTATTGTTTGAATAATATATTTGACTTTTGGAAATAATAAACTAGGAGTATACTTAACATTTATAAAATCAAAATTATACATTTGAGATTCAATAACAAAGCCAAGGAATGTTTTCGTCAGTCCACTTCATACATAAACAATTATTAAACATTTACATATTTATATGAAGTATATGTATATAGTTCTAAATTCTTATGCATTTTCAAGCTGCTCTCAGACACCAATTGATTTTTTAAAAAAAGACGTAGTAAATTGCATTTTACGTATCTTAATTACTGCGAAATATTTTTTTAAATTATGTAATAAATAAGTAAAGTAATTATATTTTATGAAACATAAGCAGTATTTAAAAAATATTAATATTTTTGTATGATAAATATAAATCTTATTTACAATATGTCTAAATATTTGTCCAAGCTTAACATGATAACAATGTAATGTAATTTTTTTATCATTACCCTAATATCTCTAATATAATATTCATTATAATAATAATTTTATTTCATAAATGATTGGCAATTATTTATTTCTTTCCACATTCAAATTATACCTAACTTAGTTAATTAGAAGAATAGAAGGAAAGAAAGAGAAAGAGTAACATAGACACAAAAGATCATACGATTCCAAGTTTATGAAATGATTATAGAAGTTTTAGAATTAAAGAAATAAAAAATATATCAGATCATAACAAATTATTATAGATACAAGGTAAATAATTTCTTCGATTTTAATTTACTATAATCAAAAACTAACAGAACCAAAAAGCAACAGTATACTGTTGCGATGTATTCAATTTAATATATGAGTACTTAATAAACTACATCACAATAATTAATCAATATCTTCTGATATTTCTAATACTTTACATCATTCACCTAGTAGATATCCGAGGCAGCTGCTAGATGAATGTAGCCAGAGCAAAAAATACTGCAGCATTTGTTACGTAAAGGTAATTAGAGGAAATACCCCATTTCGAAGTCTACTCGAAATCAGAATGTACCTTACCCATGTATGTTTACATAATTGCATAAACATAGTACATTCGTAAATTTTTACTTTATAATAACGAAGTAAGCTACGTAAGCGTATACGTAAGCTTTTATGTTTAAAAATGTTATTCTACGATGAGTATGGCGGGTTATGATACATAATTGTTACCCAATTTTACAGCAATAGTAGATACTTACAAATAGTGTTACCAATTTTGACTTGATTTGTGTTTTAATTTGGCTTTTGTGACATTTATTTATACCTCGAATTTAATCGATAATAATCTTAAAAATATGTAATACATTTCATTAGCACAGAAAGAAGCTGGACGCGTGTGGCGTAAATATAATCAATAATTATACCTACACATATAATAAAAACAGTTATAGATTGGAAAATTCTTGTTCTATGCAATCTGGGAACCATTCTCGTAATTATTATTTGATTAAAACTATATAGTTTATGCTTATACCAATACTAAAAGATGAAATAATACAAACTACTAAAACTTTTACAAACTGTTTTTTCTAATCTTATAACATATAACCTGATATCACTACTCCTAGCAAGGCGTGTCGGCGGCGAGGGGCGGCGGCGCGGCGGCCAGCAGCTGGCGGGTGGACGACGTGGAGCTGTAGGAGTCGCCCGACGAGCGCACGCTGGACTGCGACAGCGGGGTGCCTGTGGACGGCGCACTTCAATACGTGCCTCTTGCGCCCTTCTTGCTGGGCTATTCAATTTACTATCAAAAACTATATCATATTACACCTTATTTTCGTTGATAACAACTCAGTAGTCACTTATTTGTTTTTAATATCTATATATATAAAAGGACTTGTCCTCACTGACTGAGGTAAGACGCACGCACAGCCGTAACCGTTGATGGTGGAAACGTGAAATTTGGACAGATGTTTACTTTCATAATCTGGACATCCACTAAGAAGGGATTTTGAAAATTTTTAACCCTAAAGGGGTGAAATAGGGGTTGAAAGTTTGTATGGAAACATTTTTAAATCGGCACCGATTTTTATAAAATTTGAAATTTAGATTTTTAAAAGTATTTCATTGAACACGTGTTTCATCGTTTTCTAGAAATCTTCCCCTAAGGGTGCAAATAAGGGTTTGAAAGTTTGTATGGAAAAATCTTTAAATAGCCACCGATTTTTTTTAAATTTGAAATTGAGACTCTTAAAAATATATCATTAAACATGTGTTTCGTGGTTTATTATAATTCACCCCTAAATAAGTAAGCGAAGCTGCACGCGTCCGCTAGTATTATATGAATCTACTGCTCTACGCTTTTCCACATCACCTACTAACTGCTGTACTACTGTAACAATATTAAATTCTCCACTTTCCAGATAAAATCGAGATATTGCGGATCTCTGAAACTCAACGCCGCCTTTCGTCTTTCCAAATTAATAAGGAATATTACTGTTTTATTTTGTGTACAGAAATTATTTACAAAAATTTACGGAAAAATCCATTACCAGGAAGGGAAGTAACATGATGTGGCAAAGCCCAGCGCTGTGGAGTGCACTCGCCTACCACTCCTTGCTCTACTTCCTGCAACAAACATTCTATTATAAAAAGTCCTAAATATTTAAATGCCACATTTTACATAAAACTCTTAAACCGAATTAATCATATATTTTTAGTATTATACATTGTTGGAAACTCTACGTTTCGAACACTTTGCAGTAGTCCATGATCACGGGTAGACCACCATCGTCAGTAAAATGTTGGAAGCGTTGGGTTTCCAAAAATATATATACGTCATTAATAATTATTTTAAGAGTTTTGTTTAAAATGTGTAAAAATCGCCAAGATCAAAATTATTACATATTACGTACTTATTACATAAACGTCACACAAAAATACTAAAACTACAACAAATATTAAACACAAATGACATGACAAGCCGTAAATTAAACAACGCAACGGTGGACGAACAAAACAACCCAAATAAAAGAAAAACAGAAATAAATGAGACAGCATCTAATAGTACAGCAACAGCGATGATACACCTATGAATGCTTGGGGGGTGCCGGCTCTGACGCTGAGAACTATGATGTTTTAAAATATAGGTATATAAATATTCTAGTTTTGTGTAAAACAATTAAAAACTTCCAGAAAATAACTTTATATAAATTAGTGAATGTATCCAAATTTACAAACAATACATACATTTAATATATATATATATACAGGATGGAAGTGTCAGCGCCACTTTAAATGAAACTACAGTTTCAACTACTCTATAAAAGCCTAATATAATTCGGAAAAAAAAAAATTCTCAAAAATGAAAAAGTTATTTTTTCAAACAAAATAAATAATAAAATTATCGTTTTAAAATAAAACACCATTTGTAAAGTATAACATAGGCACGCACACACTTACCTGTCAAAGCGGCAACGTCGCATACGTATGTGTGCGTGACACGAAATACAGGTATGGATAAAAATCGTGAAATGAAAAAAAAATCCTACGTCTAAACCGTTGAGGTACCTTGATTATTTTTTTTAATTCTGGGTTTCAAATATTTTACCCTATATGCAGTTTCAGTAAAAGAAGCGCTGCCTCTTCCACCCTGTATATATCGAAAAATCTTTTAATTTTCACGTCAAATGAAAATAAAACGTAATAAATTGTTAGAATATAATTGATAAATATTGACATAATAAAATACGGTCAACCAGTTGATACCGCCCTGAAGATAGTTGTAAATGGATGCGCAGCAGATTTGATTTTAAGATTTTTCTTACTTTTGATTTTTTCTCGAATGAATAATGGGCAAAAGTTCGTTAATCCTAACTTCAAAGCGGCCACGATAGTCGACCTTGTAGTCGATTTAGTCCAAGACGCATCAGACCCGGCACTCATACTTACACCCGGCACAGTCCCCGAGGACGCAGTGGTGGCTGTGGTAGTGACGGTGGGGGTGCTGGCAGCACCCAGCAGTGTGGTCGCGGGTTCCTCTGGCGTGAAGTAGTCCGAGTCGTCGGCGCGCGGCTCCACACTCACATCCGCTGCTTGTACCAAAACTAGCTTGTTTTTTTACATATCTTTTTTCAATTTAGTCATATGATGTAATTATTTAATTTTATTTTTTTTCTTTTATGTATGACTGTCATTGCAATTTGATTCGTCGTAAACTATACTTCCAAGCTGTCATAATATTTTTTACTTGATTTTTGTGCTAGTAAAGTTCTTAGCACAATACATACCAACATATATCTTATTTTTTATAGGTATTTATTTATTTACCACCTAAAAATGATTATCAATTTACAAATGTAGCCCTCCAAAATATAAAAAAAATATATACTCTAATTATTATTAGCATAAAAGTATTATTTGTCACAACTCAAAAATTAATTACTATAAAATCTACATGCCTATAAATTACAAATAATTTACTAAAGTACCTTAAAGTAAGCTTAAATAAACTAAAAAGCGTCAATTCAAGCTCTGGTATTAGATAATATTGTAAAACTAAAAAACATTAACATTTATATTTTATTAAAAAACACCTCAATTTAAATAATGTATTAATCATAACATATGAGTACAATCCATCCAAAAAACGACTTCACCAGACAAAGTTTAAACTAAAAAGAAAAGATGTTTGGAGTTTATAAATACACTTAATAATAATAAATATTATTAAAATGAAAAGTATATGCCATTTGCCATAATAACAAATATTTTACTCTAAACACTTCTTAATTCATTTAATTTTCAAACATATTTTCGGAAATGGAATTTCATAGTAGACGGACACTATATAACAGTGATCATGCAACCCAAAACAAACACCTAGACAAATACCAATAGCCATAATACAATAAAGTATATTTATTTTTAATCAAACCCATGACTCTAGAACAGCAACAGCAGTCAAGAGTAATTTAGCACTATACCAATAGAACAAGACATTATATTTGGGCTGGGTAAAGTAAATCGTATTTTTCTTTTAAAATCAGTTTGACAAATGAGTCTGATATAAAACGTGATTTTAAACGGCAAATAAAATTGTTTCGTTACGTTAATGGTGAGGGAAGGGGAAGTACCAAAGAATGTAAAAAGGGGCAAACGGAAAAAATTGGTTAAGCCCGTTCAAATTGAGAAATTCTTTTTGTGTTGGGTTGTGTATGCAGTTATAATAAGTTAGAGAGCAGATATAGAGTTGCCACTCGCACTATGGATGTGTCATATATCACACACAACTCTTAGGTCCATATTTATAAAAAGCTCTCACGTCTGACATCGATCTTGTTATCCCATTTTCATTCATCTCAAGATCATCTCAGGATCGATCACAGAGTTGAGAGTGATTTATAATTAGGTAAGAAATAGTATAAAGATAGAAGCACTCACACATAGGTGGTTGGTCGGGCTCGTCGGTGTCGGTGTCATCGATGTGCGCTAGCGCCTCAGCTCCCGCCACTACGCCATTCGCCGGAATTGTTTTTATTATCTGAATATATTTAGTTTTTTATTTAATAACCTAGTTTTTAAATAAAGAGTAAATTTTGAATATATATAAAAATATATAATATAATATTAGAATAGGATATAGGACATTCAGGCCAGTCGTGGGGGCACAAAGTGTGACTGTCAACGCGACTGCTTGTGGGTTCGATCCCACTCGAGGAAATGCAATATTTATTTAAATGTACATTTCCATTTCTTCACTCTGGTGTCGAGACGAAGCGTGGCGTTGACTTCCGCCACTCAACACGCAATGCTGAAATGCAAAGAATTCGGCAGAAGTGGGGAACGGAGCGTCTTAACACTGGGTTCCGTCTGCCTACCCTGGTAGGATACAACGAGAAGCTAATTATACATATAAAATTGTTGGCGCACTCGATTATTTGGACAATTATTTATTTGATTAATTAATTGTTATTTTAATAATAAATGTGGTTAACACCTATTTATAATTACACTGGGCTGGAGCAGGCAAGGCGAGTGTTGATATATCGGAAAGGGTACCCTTAAGCCTACATCTGTGGTTGCAAGTCCTAGGAGTGTCTGGTTCTAAATGAAGTGGTCTTGCATGGAGCAGTGGCTCCACTTCATTTGGAGATCGTGGATAATGTTAAGTTGAAACTACCAACCACTTTCGACGTGTTAACTTGTTGTTTTGTACCTTAGTAACTTTCTTTTAATATACTTCACTTCTGATTTCTAACAATATTTATATGAGGCCATTTAGTGGCGGTGAAACGGCATTTAACTGAGATCGAAGCGCGTCTTTGATAACTCTAGACAACCAGCACGCAGTCTCGAATGAATTATTTACATTTTCATACTGTAGTAACAATAATAAGAGCGGAATGTCTTGGACAGAATATTTTAACTCAAAGTTTCCTTTGCTTTGAGAGGGCCAAAATAAGTGAAAATTCACATCCTAAAAGACTAGATACAATACATAAAAATAGCATAATACCCCATTAGTGAGCTGCGTGAGTAGCGGGGAGCGTCGTTCTGCATCACTGTCGGGCTCAGGTTCTGCTAACACCGCGCCTTCCGGTTCTTCCTCCTCTTCCGAACGGACTTCCGAGTTTAGGGAGGTCTGTATTAGAAATATTATGAATTAACAATATTTCACTATATTCAAATAGAAATATAAAATTACAATAAACAATTTTCACCTTTCAAACAAAAATACCCTCTCAAAGGAATGAAATATTGTAATAATTTCATTTTCTTGCCCTAGTAACGAGGCAAAGCGAGGAGTTGAGCTCCACCGCTGAACACGCAATGCTTCTAAAATTTCGCAGAACATGAGGAATGGAGTGTCTTAACCTACCTTTCTTCCTACTTACCTTTCTTTTCGAGTGTACAATATGCAAGACAACAAATGAGCACTTGTTCACCATTATAAGAGTGACGCGATTTCGCTCATTTCTTGGAAAACATCCTTTATGCTTTATTCATGTAGTTCATAATTTAATTGATTTAATGTGAGTCTGCTCAGTCTTTTCAATATTTAAAATTGAATAAATTTAAATATATTTGTAAAAAAATTTTTATAATGACCAAGTTCAAAAATAATAAACTTCTAAAGATTTTATACAGTTTTAGTTAAATTTAATATCAGAAACTTAACTATAATTGATAAAATAAATCTTGTATTAGGTAGTATAAAAAGTACCTTAGACAGTCTCACGCGTCGAGTACTCAACAACGGGCTGCCCGCCTTCTCCTCTGCGCGGGCGCCCTCCTCCTCGCGCGCCAGCAACACCGACATGCGGAACTAAATTACAAAAAATATATATATTATAACTAATATTTTTGATATTAAACGGTGATTATACACCATATACTATATATATACACCACTTGTATTGCACTAGGTTATATCATTGCAAATAGTGCGTTCCGGTTTACGCTGTTTAAGTTAGGGTAATAAGGAAAGTTCCTACATCTCTACAAGCTTATATCAAAAAACGAGTCAAATCAATGCATCTCAAAAATGGACAGTGAGTGAAGAACATAGTGTCTTAATGTAAGCACTTGATTCTCTATATCATATACATATTAATAAAAATCTTTATTAATATTATTGACAAAATGTTTAAAATAAAAGATACCTCAGGAGTGAGCGGTGGATGCGGGTTGTGTGCCCGCTTGCGGCTGCCCGCGCTGCCGAGGCTGGTGGATGAACTGCGCTCCAAGTTACAGCGGTTGAGGGCCTCTGCTGCCTGGAGACATACACATATTATTATTATAAATTTAAATTTATATCTAAAATCTATAATCTATAAACAATTAACCTGTGAAGCAGTATCAGTATCTGGGCTGGCGATGGCGGGCGCGACAGGCGGCCGCGTCCTTGGTGGCGGGGGGCCATTCAACGCCTCGATGAGGGACACCGGTTCATATCCCGCTGGGATGTTTTCCATGCTGCCCTGGAAACAAATAATTATAAAATAAATAATAAGTAAATGAAAGTTCATGTACTCATTATTTATGCATACACCTTGCAGTAGAGCAGCATAATGACTGTCAACGCGATGGTCGTTTTTTCGATTTCCGCTCGGGTGAATGAATTATTTTCTTTATTTCGTTGGCGTATTTATGCTGTTAAAGATTTAACTTAAAGAAAAAAGAACTAAAAACATTATATTCCAAGAAAAAACTACAACTAACATCAGGTGGACTCGGAGCAGATGCCAACGAAGGATTAGTGATCCTTTGCAAAGCCCTAATTTGCAGTAGAGCTCTGAACGGCGCCCTACATATAGGACAATTGTTCGCTTGATAACGCAATGAATCTGCACAGGAATTACACAAGCAAAGATGGCGGCACGGCAAGATGAGGGTGTCGCGGACATCGCACATGCATATCACACATTCTGAACCACCATCTTCTGTTTCTTCATCTGAGGTTGGCTGGAAGAAAAAATATAGTGCTATTTTATGTTGGCTAAGTATGACTATCACGTTATTTTATGGTAAAATTTCATTAAGGTAATTTGTGAATAATTAAAATTTATGAACATTGTACACACTAATTGAACAAATATTTAAGCTGGTAGTTTTCACTTTAGCAGTCATGTAATAGACCACAAGAAAATAAGAGTATATATTATTTGTGTCAATTTTTAATTTGTGTCAACATTAAATACAATAAACTATTAAATTAATCTAATACTGTATATTTAAATTTCTAAGTAAATCTGATTACATAATTACAATGTAAATAATCCTCTTTGTAATTTTATATATGAAATTTATTTATTTTAAACATACATATTGAAGGTAAATTATATAATATGGCAAATCTATTCTATCTATTACATAATATTTATTACAGAAATGTTTAGTTAATTTAATTTTATAAACAAATCTTTTTTTGTATTTGATAATGTCAAAGAAAAAGTTACTAATGATTAGGTACTACCTACTTATCCTGAGCCTACCTTAGTATCCAAATTCTTGTTTTCAATGCCATATATTTCTTGTAACAAGTAGCAAAGCCCATCCACAAACAGTTTCTGTTTTAGAGCTTTTAGTACAAATGTGCCGTCAGAGTGTTTTTCTATCACTGCTATGGTTGTGTGTGATTGTCTTATTTCTAAAATTTAATAAAAAATAATGTTATATTATCGGCAAACCAACTTTTATTTTTTAATAGAATATATTATATAGGTTCAAAATTAATTAAACATAAATGATATACTTCACTGTTTCTACTTATTTATTACACAAAATTCAAACACTAGGTTACACTATTTAACATGTAAGTCTGTATAATAGGTAGAATGTAATCATAATCAGTTTTCTCTATATACACACATAGCATAATTCAAGGTATGTAAACTATGTTAATAAGCATTATTTTACCTTCTCACCGTATTCTGCATTTAACAGGTAGGCAGAGAAAACCTAGTGTCCAGACACTTCACTCTCTGCTAGAATTCAACTAAAGCAATGCATCATATGTGGAGGTGGGTGAATCCACAATCATAAACATATTGAAACAAAATACATACTCATATTATATCTAACTAAAAAATAACTCAAATCTAATATACACACCATCTTGTCCTTCATCAACAACACAATATATTGCAATGGGAATTATTTCTTTGTCAGCATTATAGAAAAAGTCCTCATCAGCATGCTTTGAAGGGTCAAACACATGGGATATCTGGCAAAACTGCTGATTAGCTCCCTTCTTGTAATGATAGGTTTGTGATGTCATTGAGGGATCACGTGGATAGTAGCTGCAATATATTGTACACAGTAAAATTAATTCTGAATATAAATGTGAGTGTGCACTTTGGTGAATTCGTCAATGACTATGTCTGAGAAACATAGGTGACCGAACGCCTAGAGTTGTGGGTAAGGATCTCTCACAATTGAACTCTAAACTCCAAATAAATACATCATAGTATATAGAATACTTTGGAATTGTTTCACTTGAATTGCTTAAATTAAAATAATATTCTATAACAAAGATTAATGAAAAACAATATAGCTATTTAGACCATTTATTCTTGATCAGCTACACCACTTAGATGGTCCCAAAAAGCATAGGTTAGAATCCCACTACATTAATTTTTCTTTATTTAGTGTGTCAATACCACTGTAAAAAATGTTAAAATAAATAAAAATAAAACTTTAATAAATACTCACACAACTCCAGAAGGAGTAACCTCCTCAGTGCAAAAATAGAAAATTGTTATAGCACATCTAACATCACAGTCAAAAGTAAACTCAATGTTATAATAAGATCCTTTTCCATTACATTCTACTGATTTTGCAATGCCATCACCAATTTTGTTTGTATCATTGATCTTACCCACAGGTTCTGGGCATCTGACAAATCTTAATGATTCTTTACGAATGTTGACTAAACTTTTTAAAGTCTTTGTTGGTTCATTTGATTGTGGTGGAGGGTATGGAAACTGAAGAAAATATATGTTAATATAGAAGGTTCCTTATTATCCAAATATTGACTATATTACCTTAATTTTTTTTAGTTAAAAAGGTTTTACCACTCATACTTGTTGTTATTTAACTATCTTCTCATTTCTGTTATAATGTAATTTTTTTAATAATCTCTAATTGTTAACATTCAACATTTGAAATCAAAAAAACTTAAGCAAAAACTGTTGATATTTGATATTATAAAAAAAGGCAAAATCTTGCATAATTAGTACAAAATATATACCATATAATTAGGAACATCTCCAATATCAAATGTAAAAAAAATCTTAGTCCATAGCAACATGTGGTGTTAAGAAAACTATGAAAGTTTGTAATATAGCATGAAGGAATCTTAAAATTAAATCACAAGAGTCTGTCATATAATTTTAAGAGAAACAAAATTAATATAAAAGTCTAGCAAACGTTTTCGTAAAAATAAACCCAATTATTCCTTGGTTTGTCTTTTAATATATCAGAATTCAACAAGTAAAACTTACCAAACAAAAAAGATATACAAATTTTAAATATGAATTTTTGACTTTGCTTATGTATATTTTCAATTAGAGAGTTTGGTTTTAATTGTGCTGGATAATCGAAATTCTACCATATTAATTTCAAAATATTTTTTCTATTATTAAATTATGTATTTATAGAAATTTAAATTGTAACTTACAGGTGTAGGCCTACTGCCAAGAAAATTCAAATCAGCATTTTCACCAAATAAATATGCTTCTGGTTGAGGTGTATCAAATCTTTCTCCTCCCATTATAAAGTGACTTCCAAAATAGTTGCCTAAAAAATAGTAGATGTACTTTGTTTTAATATTTAAAAAAACTGTGCCACTAAGTGTGACAAAAACTCAAAGAGCGTGACGATTTAAAGTAATAAACTATTATAAAACAAGAAGATTCTTCATGGAGAAAATTATGGAAATTTGTTTCATTGTTATATATTCAAGATCTTAATAAAACTATATACTATTATGTTGTACGTTTAGCTAGGATATGGCAAACATAATAATAATTTGTTTAATATAGCACACAAATGTAAAAACTATAAAATATAAAAAAACAAACGTATTGCAACTTGCAAGATTTAAAGGTCACACTTACCCGATCTAGGTGGATATTTATAAGCCAGATTAGAAACTACATCGGCTTCTTCTACACCAGCATTTTGTCTACTGGATAAAATACCCATTATTATTTAATACTGGGTCCTATTTTCGACAAAATACGAAACTTTCACTGTAAAAAGTTTTTTATTTCATTTATTATCAATATTTTTACGCACGCATTGACAGAAATCAGCAAAACAATAGGATTGTATTGTCCACTCCACAGACAACAAATATACCAGAGATGTACGAACTTAGTGTACGTACGATTATGTGCGAACTCTATTACTAGTAATTATATTTATAAATAGTGGGCCTATTAAAGGGAAATATAATTCAAGAAATTGAAAACTAAAGATTCAGTCGATTCATTAAAATAATTGTATAAAATAACTGTTACGGGTGAGCAAATTTGTCGAACTAAGTACTTTAAATTGACATAGCTTTTTTGTTTATGAACCGATTGTAATAAAACAAACTAGACATGGGCGTTACGTAGCGTCACTAGTTTCAGAAACTGCTTACAAGCCAAATCACGGCATAACTAGTTTCGGGCTGTCGTCGAAACTAGTGATTGTGATGATTCGGAGCTACGCGGTGATTGTGAGCTACGCGGTTATTCGAAACTACTTACATGTTGCGTTGTGGTTATGTGTCTGTACACATAGCCATTATTTCACATACGTAGTTTCATGAGAGTAAGCAGTAACCACTAATCAAGTTACATCGACACTAGCACAGTTGTATCTCGCTCTATTATAGTACGTACCGCAACAAAAAAAGAGACGAGAATAGGCGAATTTGATTGAAAAGCTACAAACATCGTACTTTTTTGTACTATACACCCAATGAAACGAAAAAGCGATTCTAAACTGTAAACGCAGAAGTTAAACTATAATATTTATAGTTTTATGAAAATTCCAAGAAAAAACCATATTATTTTTATTAGCTTCATTGACACTTATGTAGTTGCATCTTGCTCTATTTTAGTACGTTCCGCAAGAAAAAAAGAGACGACAGTAGTTTAATATGTATGCATTAATGCAATTTGATCGATTATTATTATATATCGATAATTAAAAAATAAATTCTGCCTCGACACCAGAGCGAAGAAATGAAAATATAAATGTAAATAAATATTTAATTTCCTCGATTGGGGCTCGAACCCGCAACCGTCGCGTTACAGCCACGCCCTTGTGCCGCTGCGCCACGACGGTGGATTTTAACCAATTCCGAGTTTTTTTTGTTTAGCGTGACGTAGCTTTCCTAATGTTTATTATTTATTACAAAAAGTTCGGTTACAATGGCTGGCGACGTTCACTTCACACTTGTATATCTTAAGCACATTGGGATGTTTTATGCGATCTACTTACTAAGACTTTTAAGAATTCCGAGAAACGAGGTTCGCTACAAAAAATTGAGGCCTAAACCCATCACTTAATAGAACTTTGAATGTTGATAATAAATTAGCGCAAAAATCTGAATTTGATGTTTTTAATGATTCCTTACGTTTGTATAAAGCTCAACAGAAAAAATATTTTATATACGTAATAAAGAATCCATAACTGAGCTTACAATTTTTATAACTTTTTTTAAGATCTTAATTTTGGTTTTGTATTTTGTTATTTTTTTTTGTTTTATGTTTAGCTATATAGCAATAGTGCAGGCTGCTAAAATTAATTACTTTTTAAATGTTTTTAATTTTAAGTCTTTTAAATTTTTATTGTATACTTTATTTTAATTATGCAAACAAAAATTCTGAAATGGTCAGCGAATAAAGGCTTTATTTATTTATTATTTATTTATATTCAGTAGTAAAATTTTAAAATTTAATTTTAATTTAAATACTATATAAATAAATCAACTTCACGCTGTTTCACACACACAGCAGGGTAGGCAGAGGGAACCTAGTGTAACACTCTGTTACACTAGGTTCCCCACTTTCTGCCGAATTCTGGAGGCATTGCGTGTTGAGTGGCAGAACTCAACTCCTCGCTTTACCTCGACACCAGAGCGAAGAAATGAAAATATTAATTTAAATAAATATTTCATCTCCTCGAGTGGGGATTGAACCCATAACCATCTGGTTTTTACCTCAAGTTTGGTCTCAAGTTTCATCCAATTTTAAACCATAATATTTTGCTATTACGTGTCAGTTTCGCGTTTATGTTTTATTTTTTGTATTTTTAAATTTCTTTTTCCATTCTGTAAGTGTAAAATTACTCTTTTTGAATGTATTTTGTGTGTAAATTTTTTGTTTTCACTTAATTTGGAATTTTAATTTCACTCCGTAATGAAATATATCAAATATTATTAAAAAACGATCAGCGAAAAAACTATATAAAATTCTATATATTAAAAATATATACTATAATAAAGTGTATATAAAAAAATATATAAAAATAATTGTATATAAAATAAATTAATAAATAATTACATTTTAGTAGCAAGATATTGTAATTTAACCTAAAACGTTTTCAATCATAACTATAAAAGTAAACGTATTAAACTTCCAACTGCTTATGAAGCATTTGTAACTAGTTACAGAAATAACTAGTTTCTGAAACTAGCTACGCGTAACCCCGAAACTAGTGATCACCGGTTATGCTTAAAAGACGTTACGGCCCATGTCTAAAACAAACCCTATATGTTTTCAGAAGGTTGCCAGAATCCAATAGTAAAAACCGCATCTAAATCGGTTTAGCCGATTCTGAGATTAACGACTACAAACGCACAGACAAACATAAACGCAGATACAAAATTATTGTTTTTTCTACTACGTTAATAAAGGTTTCCAATAACATTTTTTAAAATATCTTCCAAGTATAGACACCAAGATTAAGATTTGCTATGAGCAAAATGAGGTGATATAAATAACGGGCGCCCTTATTTATGTAATTAATGTTATGTTTTCTAAAAAATATTTTTCTTTCCTACAGTTTGGCAAAAAATCGTATAAGAATTTCGTCGTGACGCAACCACTCGCGACGACTTGATGAGAACGTATGGCTTAGGGGTCAGAGCGTCTGGACCGTCTCCAGGAGGCGTGGGTTCAAGTCCCTCTACATTAAAAATTTTATACGTTTTCTAAATAAGTATAAACATATTTTTATATATAAAGTCGGGAATCATATAAAACCTAGCCTATTTTTTTTATTATTAACTATATTATTTTTGATTAATAATTTTATTTAATGACCTTAAAAGAATATGTGTTGTTTTCATTAAAAATCAACTATTTATTTTATTAAATCATTGCTTCACTTCAACTGCAACACTAGTAAAATTATTGATAAATAATAATTTAATCTGTATGACATATAAACCAGTGAAGTTCCGCCTGTCAACATTCTTTTGCTAGGTGTCGGTGTCACTTTGTGTAGGTGCTTATTACTTTTGTGTTTTTAATCTTGACAAATCGTAAAAAATACGTGTTTATTTTAATAATTTCTTGATAAATCGTATCCTCTACATTGTTACTAACAAGAAGTTTCATTTATTTCAGGTCACAATGGGGCGCCGTCCAGCGAGATGGTAAATATCTAAATCCTCATTGAAGTAATATATTTGGTTAAAATTTTTTTGCTTATAAGTTTATATTATTTCCAGCTACCGGTATTGTAAAAACAAACCGTATCCTAAATCCCGGTTTTGCCGTGGTGTACCAGATCCTAAGATTCGTATCTTCGACTTGGGAAAGAAAAGGGCAACAGTAGATGACTTCCCACTATGTGTCCATCTGGTGTCTGACGAGTATGAACAGCTCAGCTCCGAGGCTCTGGAAGCAGGCCGTATCTGCTGCAACAAGTATCTTGTAAAGAATTGTGGTAAAGATCAGTTCCACATTCGCATGAGGTTGCATCCATTCCATGTTATCCGCATCAATAAAATGTTGTCGTGCGCTGGAGCTGACAGGTAAGTCCCTGGGAATTTATTATTGATTATAATAATACACTAAACCTCATATAGTTACTCAAAGATATTCCTATTAATGAATAGTCTTAGAATATTTATTAAACTATAAAATTTCCTAATAAATTATAATTTTCTTACTTTTTTATAGTTACCTTATCATTTGTGCTCAATTTGCATTTCTATTAATTTCTTTTATTCATAGACAAAAAATTGAGAATCATCTGAGCTAAATATTACAGCAATGATTCTATGATGACTGGCATAATCATATTTAGTCAATATATTATAGATCCTGGTTCTTAGTTGCTCATGCTATCTTAAAAGTAGATAACAATTGTCATTGTGATTTTTCATATTTTTGCTTTTTGCATGTACATTTGAATTTGTTATTTTGAGGTACATGTTTATAATAATAATTCACAGATTATTATTATAAGCATGTACAAACTACAAAAGATTTTGTAGCTACTCCATTTACTCTTCTTTTTGCATATACAAATTAACACAAATACCTATTCCTGGTTAATCTGAAAGTTTTAAGTATTTAATTACTTTTCTAGGATAGGAATAGGAATAATTCTTTTATTCTCGTAATTTTAGGCTCCAGACTGGAATGCGTGGTGCGTTCGGCAAGCCACAAGGCACCGTAGCCCGTGTGCGTATCGGCCAACCCATCATGTCGGTGCGTTCCAGCGACAGGTGGAAGGCGCAAGTGATTGAGGCTCTACGTCGTGCCAAGTTCAAGTTCCCTGGTCGTCAGAAGGTATATTATTTATAATTTTAGTTTTTACAGCTGAAATTTTTTTTTAAAATAAGCAAGACAACCTATTGTTAATATACATTATACTTAAACTTTCTACTTATTTCTTGACATTTTTAGAACAATGAAATCCAATGCTGCTCTATTATGTCTAAAGAAAAACATGTTAAAAAATATTGGTTAGGAAAATGAGTGGGCTTAAATCTTCATGTATATATATATATATGATATAACAATTGATTTATATTGTTAATTTCTATTAAAATATGCTTCACTCATGTTTAACATTAGTTCCTGAGATTAGTATGTTCAACCAAACCAACTCTTTAGCTATATAATATAAGCATGCCACAGTTGTAACATATCATTGTGGTTTTAGATCTACATCTCCAAGAAATGGGGTTTCACCAAGTATGAGCGTGAGGAGTTTGAGAAGTTGCGTGAGGATGGCCGTCTCGCCAATGATGGTTGCAATGTCCGCTACCGTCCTGAACATGGCCCTCTCGACTCCTGGAGGAAAGTGCAGAATGAAATCTACAGCGTGTAACTGATATCTAATAAACTGTGAAGTTTTTATCTTATTTGCTTGATTTCTTTTTTATCACCTTTACTAATGGTAATAATATAACAAACATAGTTAAGTAGTGGCAAAAGTTTCAATGTTAGGTTAAAAATTGTAACATTTAAGTATTTTTGTTTTTGATGTTGAATTTGATCCAATTTGAATATATAGTGTTTTTTTACAACTTGTAATGTAAATATTTATATCATAAATATTTTTTTTACACAAGAATGTGTTCAATAGACAATTGACTTTTGTTTGATATATAGATTGACTGTTTGATTATATATATTTACAGATAAATTGTATCATATAACTTAATATTATGACTATTAGTCATATTTAATAATAACTAATTATTAATTTCCATTACATTCATTCATATTTAAAATTTAAATAATTTAACTTTCCTTAAGTGCTTCAGAGGGTGAATATAATTCAATATTAGTATTGAGGCACAAGGAACTTTAAATCCAGCGGGATTACGCAGATAAAACATTTATATAAGGCAAATAAAACGAGGATAAATCCTAAATTTACAGTTAACCGTAAAATGATGAGAAATAAGTAAAACTGATTTTAAATTGAAAATATCTCATTAAGTATCTTTAACGGCCTTTCTTTCAAACATCTAAATTTAAGGGAAGATGTCTTTAGGAACCTCAATGAAAATATTTAAGATCTTAATTGCATCGCTTGTATGCAGTGTTTTTGTCGCACCACTTTAATAAGAGTCACAGTTTTGACTACTCTATAAAGCCTAATACAATTTTAGCCTAGACAGCGTATCAAAGCGACACCGCCGCACGCGCCTCATTCCGAAATCGAGTCGTAGTTATTGGCGACAAAGTTGTTTAACCTTTAGAAATATTTTTGTAGTAGTAAGTGTTTACGTTATTGGTGTCTATCTATTCGTAACGGGTATAGATAAACATCGTGAAATTATAAAAAAAATCCTACTACTAAAGAGCCCCTTCATCTGATACGTCACTTGAACTAAGCGGCTTTAATATCAAATTTTGCCTCCCATTTAAGGCTATTATTTTTTAGGATTTAACTACAAATGTAGAGTTGTTTTTCTGAACTAATTATTAATCCTACACGTAGTAATAAAATGAATGCGTGTCTTGCAATCTACTAATACTTTCATTAATTAAATAAATAATTTTAGTGATTTTAACTAGCTGTCATGCTTATTCATAAAATTATTGTCGGGCTCAAAAAAGTTTCAATTGTACAGTTCCTGATAGTTGTGAGTAAAATGGTTTTGTAATGTGACTATGGAACCCTAAAAACTGATGTATGGCTCTCATATAGTCGTTAATACCAAAAAAAAATATTTAACCGAAAATAAATGGAGTATTAAACATAAGTATTTCATATTTATTCATACCTAATTTCGCATATTTATATACATACAAAACTTACAAAAATGTCTATCTAAAAAACAAATCTATAGATTTACAAGGTACTTTAGGCTTTTTGACTGGCGAAATCGATTTTCTTTTTCTCTTAACACTGCTTGAGGAACAATTGGGTAAATTTCTATTATTTAACTCTCTACTTAATTTTTGTGCTTCATGAAAATCTAGATGTTCAGAAAATTTATCTACACGAACTTTTTTACCGCATTCCATACATATTTCAGTTGGAGTTGTTTCATCAAATTTTACTAAAAAATTGGACATTGATGGCACCGGATCGTTTTTAGATTCTTCATTAATTTTCTTTTTAGTTTCCTTTCTGCTAGGTTCTTTTATAACTGGTTTGTCTTTGTCTCTTTCTTTACGTGCCAACTGTCTCTCTTCCTCTCGAAGCCTAAGTGCTAAATGAAAGTCAGCATGTTCATCTACCATATCTAAGGATATTGTTTTACCACATTCAGGACAATTTATACTTTCTAATGTACTTTCTGCTGCATTATTAATTAAATGGGATCCGGATGGTGCATTTTTATCAACAGTTTCTGTATCGACGCCATTTTCTACATCTTCCATGTGGCTTTGTAATACTTCTCTCATTTGACTAACTCTGGCTACTTCGTCGGGGTCTTCTTCAAACAAAGCTATACTTTTATTAATTTCTTCGTTTATAGTCGATCCTGAATACGCAGTGTCGTTGCTATCGTCACCACAAGGCACTATATTACAAACAGGTGTAGTCGTGTGATTATTTTCAATTTTTGCTTCAATTCCATTTTTTTCCTCCGTAATTATTTTGTTCACATTTTGGGCGTCCTTTGTTTCGTGCCGCATCAGTCCGCCGTCTAAATACTTGGCAAAAAACGATTCTTGTTTGTCAAGACTTGACTCTATAACTTTTTCCCGATTATCTGTATTCTCGTTGATCTTTACAGTAGCTTGTGAGTTATTTTTTTTAATATTATCCTCCGCCTTGAAAAATTTTCGAAATATATACTCTTTGCCTTCATTCTTTTTATTTTCATAATTATTATTGACAATTTCCTGCTTTATAGGTTCACTAGTTTGAGACACGTCCTTTGATGATCCAGCACTGAAATAATCGTTGATTTTTTTCGTTTTCTTAGTCTCTGAATGGTCTTCAAATTTACCAATACTTATACCCAGAAATTTAATTGGTGCTCTTAATTTTCTATTAACATCATCATCTGGAAAGTAATTTTGAATATCTCATACCTAATTTATAAAAACAAGACAACAGCACAGGGTGTGACTGTAACGGGACGGTTGTGGGTTCGATCCCCACTCGAGGAATAGAAATATTTATCTACGTTTATATATCCATTTCTTCGCTCTGGTGTCGTAGCAAAACTCGGCGTCGATTTCTGCTACTCGGCAATAGCTCCAGAATTCGTCCTCCCTCTGAATACCCTGCTAGTGCTTACATATTATACTCCCTGTAAAACAAATAACATTACCTTTCGGCTTACATCCTTCAGCACTCTCCATCAACAATTCAAATGCCTTACTCCAAAACAATTCACTGCTTAATTCATCTTCATTGCCAAAATTATATGATCTAGAACTACTTGAATCCCTTCCATCTGGCAACTGTATAGAAAAACTAACAACCATTTGCTTAGGTGTCCTATTATTTTCTAAGGAATCTTTTTCTAATCTATCTTCAATTTCCTCCCCCAAGTCTTTCAGCCATTTCCTGACACTATTTAAGTCTATGAGAGCAGATTTCCCTTTAAATTGTTTACAGCATCCTATACTTTTTGGGTTGAATCTGGCTTGAACTGGTTCTAAGTCGATGCCGCGAGCTATGTTGTATAGCCATGAACTGAAATGAATGTAAATAAAAATATGTACTCATACAATAAAACTGAAGAGTTTGTGTGGCTGAATGGTAAAAACATTTTTATATAGCATTATGCATAGTTTCTTTATCAAGGCAGGCATACATCATGTAATTACGATATAACCCAGTCAAAGTGACGTCAGGCATTTTGAATGAGATACGTCTTTTAAAGCTTCACGCTGTATGCCGCACATGGCAGAAGAAAAAGGCGGAACTCAACGCCGCGCCTTGCCTCGTTACCATAGCGAGGAAATGAAAATATCAAACATTTCATTCTATCAAGTGGGAATCGAGCCCACAACCGCCGCGTTTACATCGAAGCTAGTCTTTCACCTGCCGCTATTGTAAATAAATTTAAGTATACTAAATTTTTTTACCCATTCTTTTCATCAAATCTAGCTTGCAATTCCTTCTCAGAGAACTGCTGTAATTCTTCCATTGTTTTAATTTTCAACACTGCCAAAACCTGATCACCAAATTTTCCACCTAAATGTTTAACTTTTTTTATTGAGAGAGTCCTAAAAATATTGAACTGCATATCAAAAACATAGTTTTAAAAAAGAAAAACAAGGATAAGACTTTTATTAAAATTAAATACAATTATTTAGGTCATTCATGGCATAGGGGCACAACCCGTGCATGTGTGCGACTCGTTGAGAGTTGATTCCCACTCGAGGAAATGAAATACTTATTCAACAATGCAACATGCCAACATGCAACATGCCTGCAGAATGCCTCCAGAATTCGATGTAAAGTGGGGAACTGACTGTTTTAACACTAGCTTCCCTCCCTGTGCTCTGCTATGTGCAGGATACAGTGTGAAGTTAATTTCATTTGATTTTTTTTTTTAAATACAATTATGGTAGGATGGCACAGCAGTATAGCAACTGACATCTGAATAGTTGGTTTAATTCTAAGTGAGATTATTTTCGTTTCCTTGCTCTGGTAACAAATCTCTTTAAAAAATTGGCAGTATGTGGGGAATGGAGTGTCTTACATTTGGTTTTCTCTACCTACCTTGTTATATGCGGAAAACAGTGTGACGTTAAAAAAAGTAGATACATACTTATACAGCATGTTCACAGAATGCTTGGGCAATACTGTCTGTTTGTTTGGTTTGTTCATTCCACAGACAAGTTTTGCTAATATTTTGTTATGAGCTATTCCAGCGGAGCATCTGAAGCCTGAAATATATATTTTAAACATATAAATATACTTTACTTTAAATTAGAATCTTTTCCAATCTACTGATTTCAATGAGTATATCTGGAAGATACTTTTTATACAAAAAAAATCTTATTAAGTCATACATAGCCAATATGCAGTCTCTAACTTTATGTTACATATTCTTTTGAATATAGAGCACTACTGCTTTATACTAAGTGAAAATATTTTAAATATAACTATGTAAATAAGAACTCTTAACTAATTTTAGACAAAAATTTCAATAGATACCTGTTTCTTCATAAACTGCAGCTCTTATCTCACTTACTATTAAGGCACCAACAAGTAACTGCCTGGAGTGTTCATGGTCAAAGTCAATGAAATCTGATGCACAGTTATGTATATCAGATATAAATTGATCAAAGTTATCATAGCCCAGTGCAAATGTGTTTGGCATCATATCAGGTGTTATCGTGTTTATGTTTAAAGTTTGAAACCTTTTCTGCACCTACATGTTTACTGACATTAAAATATGTAAATCTCTTGGTTTCCAGGACACTTACAAAAATTATTAATATTTATTTTTGTAAGTGTATCATATTTTATAAGAATTTCTAAATAGTAAAGTTTCTAAATAGTTAATTTAATCAAGTTAATTAATCTATATATTTTTCATTTTTATTTTTAAATTTGAATAAATTGAAATTTCTACTTTTTCATTTTGGAAATATAGAATTGCTTATTTCATCAATATGAAATATACTCACTGTTGCAGTTATGTCTAAGTAAGCTTCATCAATAGATGCTCTTTCTAACAAGGGCGTAAATTTTTGTAGCACTTTAGCAACTTCTTTGCCCGCATCTCTATATCTGTTTAAAATTAAATATTTATTACTTTTATTTCTATTTCCTTAATATTTTTAATTCAATTAAAAAAGATCCCTGATTTTGTTATAATGAATATAAATAAAATTACTTTGTAATATCAGCTTTTCCTCTCTGACAAGGTACTGAACACAGCTGTATGTCAGGACATTTTTCCTTTGCTTCATCACCTCTTGTATATCTTGTAACTCCCATGGCTCTGGCTACATAGTTAACAGCAATAATACTAAAGTCAAAGAATAAAGTTAATTCTTAATTACTTATTTTTAATGAAATGGTAATCGTGTAAATTAATAAGGATCGTAGAACATTCGAAAATTTTTTGTTTTTAAGGTAAGAGACTCTCCTTACCCTCCCCCTTTCCATGGATTATATTGTACAACAGCAATAGGTTTTCCTTTTAATTCTGGATTGAGTTTTTCCTCCACTTGGCAATAAAAACAATCCATGTCGATTAACGTAATAATTCTATTTTCTGAGTCCATTTTATTTATTATGTATTGAGTTAAATTATAAGTTGAATTATTATTATTTTTTTTACAAAAATTCCCAATCAAAAAAGAATTATTTCGAACATAATATAAATCTTCTATTCCTTGTTAGATCCCGCCAAAATATTTCATTTCATTGTCAAGTTTGAAATCAAAACATCTTGTCAAAAATATTGCTAATAGTCACAGATTACTTATAATATTTAGAGCTTTATTAGTAGGATTAAAAGTTGTAATATTTTTTAAGCCAACTTAAATTCAGAACACTTCGACACACTACAGTAAAATAGCATTTGCCGAAATACCACCGTATTTCTGTTACTTAACTGGGAAAATGAAAATAAATTATTTTTTTGCAGAAGATCGCCGAATCTATAACCATCGCATACAGTTGATACAGTCAGTCAGACGCTGACCCATAGCCCATTGCCACTATAGTTTTCTACAATAGCCACTATAGTTTTCTTGAAATATTTTGTGTATTTTTTACACTTAGTAGTACAAGCACAGAACCTATTGTTACAGAACATTAAATTCTCCAAATGAGTGATTCCCTCTCACTTGAAATGTGTCAGATGATAGGTTACAATTTAGAATAAATAAAGACGCCAGCTGGTTCTGGTTGGTAGAAAACACGTCAGTTGATTTATGTATTTAAATAAACGATCGGCGATCTCGAGTTATATGTTAGCCTGGCTCCTATACTACTCTGCATCAGCTGATAAACTTTCCACTAACATACAGCCAGCTGACGTTTTTATGTATTAGAAAAAGCTAGTTATTGTTTGAGAGGAAATCGGTCAGGAAAACATGGTAATGGCTCACAGACCAGAAATACGCATCCTTAAATAGGAATTGAAGGTTTATAGTCTTTAGAATTAAGTACTGGTATACTTGATTTAATATACCTCTACATTTTAAAAATAATAACGAGAATATGTTATAAAATTTAGTAAAGCGCTAACATACTATAAAACCTATATTTTCAATGTGTTCAGAAAAAAAAATGCACGTTATGATATAAAAAATATATTCACTTATTAAGACATTTCCTAAGTGTGGAGAAACACTTTAAAAATGTTAAAAAAATACTTATTAATCTGAAAAATAAATTTAAAATCCTTGGCCATATGTGTTATTCCACTTAACATACTGTCCAAGATCGTCTTGCGATACACTAGGCCGAACTCGTTGAAGAGCTATTTTAAAATCTTGTATATTCACTGGACGTACCTGAGAAAATAAAAGTCTATCTTTTTACAGTACGGTTGACGAGTCGGGGCCGTCCTGAATACAGGATCAAGTCTGCGCAGCTAGCTAACTTTAATATTAATAATTATTATTAAAATTAATAGTAACTATCATTGCGCAGTGGGATACGACCATTACACTCTCTGGTTGTGGGTTTGATCTTAGAAAGAATTGATTATTTTTATTTCCCAGCTCTGGTAGAACAATGTGCGTCATTGATTCGGTCCTTAAATTGGAGAGGAACATACCGATAAAAGACAAAAAAACTTTAATATTTAAATAATCTAGGCAAGATTATCTTAATTATGAATTGCCTTACACAATTCACACAATATTCTTAAAAAAAAGTATTTTACCTTATTCCTATCAATACTGATAATCTGCGACAACGGTACGGAACGTATGGGGCCCATGGCGGCTTCAGAGCACACAGACTTCATGTCGGCGCCGGAGTAGCCTTCACTCAGAGACGCTATGTCAGATATTTGATGAAGTGATAAATCATTGTTTTCGTTTTTTAGAAGATTAGTTATGATTTGTCTTCGCGCCTGTCATGTAAAATAATAAATGTAAAAAAATGTTATTAAGCAGCAGTAGTGTATAATAAAACGTAGTTTCCTAAGTACGCTAAGAAAAAAATATTAAGTAGCAGTTTCAGTTGGAAAAAAAATATTAATTATTCCTAATTCATATTTTTTTTATTGGATTAAAGCAGCGTTATAAATCCAAATACGGTACGAATCTTTTAAAATGTTTTTTAAAATAAAATGGATTAAGAAAATGAAATTAAGGAATAAAGGATTCAATTCCCAATTGGGAGAATGCATTATTGTCATTTTCCAGCACTGGTACTAAGACAAAACGTGACGAGTTCCTCCATCCTACACGCTTGATATCGAAAATTGAATGGTGCATGAGAAACTGTGTCTTAACACTAGGTTCCGTTCGCATACTATTCTATCTATATATGGGATACAGCGTGAAGCCAACAAATAAACATACAAACTTTGACAATTACATATTATTAGCATAAAGTTCTCTTTTTATAGTATTGAGACATACTTTAAGATACAACAACAAAACTAACGTCCAAATCAGGTAACGGTATATACAGTCGTTTAACAAGCCGCCGCCGCGCCGCCTCGTCCAACTCTTGAGGTCGGTTTGTTGCACCCACTATGAGTAGACGGTCTTCTTCACCTGTTTAGACAAAATTTACATTTATATACTAAATTATTTAAAAAAGCCTTATATTTTTTTAATAATATTAAAATTGTTTCCAAGAGGTCTCGCTACGTTTAATTTTTATATAATTTAAGATATAATATCAGTATGTCAATAATATCAATATAGTAATGTGTATTTAACAAAAAGCACGATTTTTTTTAGATAGACCTTCCTGCTCATGATTTTTTATCTGTCATATATATATATATATATATATATATATATATATATCTGCTGTGAAACAAAGCGTGAAGAAATAGGATTTAAAAAGTCTAACCAGTTGCCGCTCCATCAAATTGTACTAAAAACTCAGTCTTGATCCTACGACTTGCTTCGTGCTCGGTATCACTTCGTTGACAAAGTAACGAATCTATTTCATCTATAAATATTACCTGTCAAAATGTTACATTTAAAATATTATGAAACTATATATATTAAAAAAAAAATATTCAATTAAATTGAAAGAGAAAAAAAAACAATATCACAAATATTATCACGATTTTAAATTCATTCCCTCTTAAAATAAGTGAGAATGTTTATAATTAAATTATTTTCCAATATTACAGAACTGCTCGGCATTGAGTACCATCATCTAACATGCAAAGTCTCACAACTCTTGAACTTAACTTAATAAACTTTACTGTTCAATATATGGATACTGTCTTTAAAATGATATTGTTATTAAAACACTACAGTAATTCAAATGAATAAACTAGGGGCGCGAACCGGACCTCAATTTTGAGGTATTGTTCACATGTTGAGCGAAGCAAGAAATTAATTGTTGAATTTTTAAATATTTTTTTTCGCCTAAAAACATTTACGTGGTCATATATGTATATGTTTGCGAATTTCCATCTCAATCAGTCAAACCGTTTGGGGGCCTATTGGTGACAAAGAGTGTAAAAAGTCTCCAGTAGAGTGCTCCGCTTGCTTCGCACAATAATTGTCATGTTTAAGCGGGCGACGCCGCGAAAAGCCGTTGTGCGACAGCGTCTGTACCCACGACGGTTGTGGATTCGATTCCCATCGAGGGAACGAATTATTTAAATTTTCTAGCTCTGGTACACGACTCTCTCTCGCAAAAGAGAAAGCGAGTTCCACCACCACCACCACCAATACGTAACGTTTCAAAAATAAGGGATGCGTGGGGAGCGGAGTGTCTTATCATTAAATTTCCTTTGCCCTGCTATATGCGGTATCTACTTGACGCTCAAGCTAAAAAAATAATTAAAACAATAATAATAACCGCAGGCTGATGACACCTGGCGACCGCGAACAGCGCTCGCACCATCTTCTCGCCGTCGCCGATCCACTTGGACGTAAGCGACGACGCCGATATACTGAAGAATGTTGCGTTACACTGTGATGCTATGCATTTACCTGTGGCAGCATTTGTTTTATCAGCATTATCATATAGATAAAAATAATTTATAGCTATTTTCATTATGAATTATGATTTATAAATGTTGTTGACGGCCCAATGGAAATATTTTTAAATTTATTGTGATCGAATACTGGCGTACATTCAATAAATTCATGTTTATCACATGAATTCAAATACGTTAAATAATAAAAAATAACAAAATATAATGAAACTGCTAGAACCTTTTCATAGAATTAATAAGTTATCTAAAATATTACAATACAATATAGTATATGCAGAATAACTAACCAATCAAAGTCTTGCCAGTACCGGGGGGGCCAAACAGCAGTACCCCGCGCGGAGGTCTACGGAGCCCCGTAAAGATGTCCGGTCGGAGCAGTGGCCACACTATTGCCTCTTGGATCACACTCTTAGCTTGATGAAGTCCTGCTATGTCGTCCCAGCCTGTTAAAAGTAATAGTAAAAGCTGTTTTGGAGCAGTAGAACAATATCTGACACTTAAAACATTACTGCTTAAAAATGACAATGTTAATTTTATTTATTATTGTATAAAATACAAAGATTACGTTTTTTAAGTTTAAAGGAGCTGTTTTTAAATATAAAGCTGTATCTTAATAGTCACATAAGTCTTGTTTTAAGTAATGGCTAAAACAATATTTGAATGTCTCAATAATGAAAGAAATGTATTACATAACAAATCTTGTTAAAAGATCACTTTTGTTGACTATAAATTTATTGTTAAGTTGATAAAAACATAAAATGAATAAAAAATATACATAACACACCAATGGGAGTTCCTTTGTCAATGATTTCACTTTCTATAAGCTCAATCATTTTTGGGTCAATGTGTTTCAATCTTTCATCTGTTATAATTGAGTCAGTGATCTCTTCTTTATCCCTGTATTGAAATATATACATATAATTTTAATAATCATTAAGCAGCTACACACTGTATCCCGCACTCAGCAGAGTTAATGGGAACTTAATGTTAAGACGCTCCATCTCCATTTTCCCCTGAATTCTGGAGCCACTGTGTGTGGCGCAACTCAACGCCGAAGGCAAATGCCTTGACCCCAGAATGAACAAATGTCAATATAAATTTAAATATATATTGTGTTTCCTCAAGTGGGGATCGAACCCACAACCAGTCACATTTACAATCATATTAGTGTTAACTCTAGCGAGACTAAAATAGAAGTAAGGAAGGTACTTCAACTAAGATGTTTCTAATAATATGATTGTTTAGTGGTAGTTACTACATATGAAAATAGTAAACAATACTATCGCAACTTAGCTTGCGATCAATAGTTCACAACAATCGATAGTATCCATACTATCAATACTGTTGATACTATCGTTTCCTAGAAATTCAATAGTACTTTTCTGACTGGAGAGAAGACGATAATATCGATAGTACTGCTTTGTCCGATAGTATTGTACGCTTTTGAACTATCGATAGTTTCGATACTATCTATTTAATCGATACTATCGAGATTTTTGGATGTTTCAATCTAGGATTTCGGATGTTTCTGATGTTAAATACCAGTAACAGTGATAATTTGAGAAAATAAAAATCATTACATACTGGGCACCAAGCATCGGAGATATAAACTTTGCTTGTGCCTTTCTTGAAGCTCCGAGTGTTCTTCTTGCTGCAGGATTGGAAGCCAAGAGCTGTTCTTTAGCTGTTTTAAATGTTATTTTGGCAACTTGACTTTTATGTGCCCTCTCTTCATCCATTTCTTTGTCTGAATTATGTGATCTTTCACCTTCAATTTCATATTGCTTGTTAGGCTTTACAATTGTAGGTACATTGTCTGCTTCTTTGATAACACTACTAACTGTTTGTATTGTTTTAGGTGGTACAATTCTTTTCATTTTAGGCCGAAACTGAGGCTTAAAAGATTTTAAGTCATCTGCAGAATTAGACTCTTGACTGTTACTCTCAGAATTTACTTGCTTATTATAAGGATCCAATTTTTCAGTTTTAAGGATATTTAAGTTACAATTACAGTTATCTGTCCTTATATTTTTTAGAACTGCTATGAAATCTATATTTGAACATTTTTTGCAATTAGGAGTATATTTTTCGAACAGTGATAGAGGATTATTAAAATTACTGAAAAAAAAAAAACTATTAAGTAGTAATAAGTAAGTACATTTATTTGTGGCAAATAATACATTCTAACAATTATTTTAAAAATTATAAAACAGACCGTGTTACCTTAACAAACTATTCCAATTTTGTGTATTATTTGCATTTGAATCTTTTATAAGTTGTTTTGCTGAGCCTACTAAACTTTCAATTGAATCCTCATCTAGTTCGTCAGTGTTAGCTTTCCATACCTTACTAGAGATAATGTTTGATACAATATTGGAGGATCTGCAACAAATATATAAGATTTATTATAAAAGATTATTATTAGTAAAGAATCGTTTACCATTGATATTGCTTCAACCTGTGAAAAGACGTCTTAAGTTCATGTATAGCCGTCTTGTTTATCAAGCCTAAAAAATTATCGTCACATTGAAAACTAGATTGTTGCGGACGTTGCATCTTAACATTAATAATTGTATAAGTATTTTTTAAAAGAATAAATAGAATACTAGAAAACTAAACTCCGAAAGATTAACTACTTTAGTACCCTTATTCGATTACGAAAATGGCGGCATTTTTTTTTAAATATGTTAAATGTCATAACTGTCATTTCAAATAAAAAAAAATGTAATTTAAATAAAAATATATATATATACTAGTGGACCCGGACGCGGCTACGCCCGCGAAAATATAAGTCTAAATAATTAAAATGAGTTAAAAAATAATAATAAGTGGAGATTTATTATTAGAAAAAATATCTGAGTAACCGAAATGAACAAACAAAAGAAGTAAAAGTAACTAAAGGAAATTTTTAATATTAGAAAAAGTACCTAAAGTTTGCCGTGCGCGCTCTAAACATTTTTCTATATTAATTAATTATTAATTTTTGCGAACAATATTAAATAAAATCCGAAATGAATAAAATTACGATATTTTAAGTGTATAACATCGGTATAGATAACCGAACAGAGATAAATTAATTATAAGCAGCAAATAATTACATAAAAAATAATAGTAATTCGAAAATATATAAAAATTTACAAAACCATCAAAGTCATCTGCCCGTTCGCGTCGGTCATACTATACCACTCGTAGACTAGGTCATTTCGAATCAGTGACATCTCCTTATTTATTAGAATGTTATACAGTAAACTATAATTTCAATCTAGATAAAATGCGAAAAGTGACTATAATATTTATTTTCATAAGGATGAATATCAAATTATAGAAATCATCTAATTTTTGTTAATATATACAAATCTATATCGGCGCGCGCCAAGTATGCATTAAGCAAACTCACTTTGGGTGACGTTTTCTTAAAACAACAAACTTTGCAAGCCGTTGCTTAGCAACGCGTAGCGACGATTGTTATTAACATGGCGGAATAAATTGCATGTCAAATTAAATGTATAGTTAGGAGACTTCTGTGCTACAAATGTCAACTGTCAAATATAGTACTGCAATATGTCAATGTCACTGTCAATATCAAAAAGCCCGCTCTTTTCATTTGTTATTAAATTACTAATTTTAGCGGGAAGACATATTTGGCCCTCATATACTTGAGGTTACACGTGTTGTAGTCGATGTGATTTGTTATTAGGTTGTTAATAGATCATTATTAGCAAGTTATAAAGTAATTTAAATGTTTTAATTAATAAATAATGTGAATTGGTTAAAAGAGCTGCTATAATTAACACTGAGTAAATACCTATATGTGTTTTCGAATGTTGTTGGTGTTTTATATAAGTTTCTAGTTATTTATACTTCAGTTTATAGTTATTTAGATTTTTAATAAATAAGATTGTATTTGTAACATTAGTGTTGTATAGTTTTCTTTTGATATTTCACTTCTGAAACCTAATTGTATTTTAATTTATTAGTATATATCGACAATATTACAAATATAAGAAAAAAAAGTATCCTATGTTCATCCCGGTACTCTCATGTATCTCTATATGTGTATTTTATTACAATTAAATTAGCGGTTTGGCCCTGATTGCGTAAAAGACAGACAGACAGACAGACAGAGTTACTTTCGAATTTATAATATAGGTATGGATTGTTAGAAATCAGAAGCGACATATATTTAAAATAAACGTTAATACAGTATAAAACACCTGCAGCAACACATCAGAAGTGGATGGTAGTTACAAATTAATATTGTCTATGGTCTCTAAATAAGGTTAATGATGATGGCCATAGGGGGCATGGAGCGGTGTCTGGGACTTACAACCACAGGTGTGGGCTTAAAGGTACCCTTTCCAGGGTAGTTATAACAACATCGCCATCACTGCTCCATCCCAGTGTAATTATAAATAGATATAGAAATAATAGCCACATTTATAATTAAAATAACAATTAATTAATGTCACTCTCAAATAATCGAGACCGCCAACAATATTATATTTATGTTGTCCTTGTATGGTATAACCTTCAGTAGATTTTATATTTTAAATATTTTATTAAAGTAAAATATTGAATTACGTTTTTTATAGTTATTTTTGGTACGTTAATGAAGTAATGTAAAAATTATGGTTGATTGATTGATTTCTTGATATATGGCGTTTCGAGCGTGCCAGTTGAGCACAAGTTATGGTTAGTAAACTAAATCAGTCTCTAACTCTATTCATGGAGCTGTCACTATGACATTAACTGTCAAGTATAAAATTGTCAAGTCCGGAGGTGTAAACTTGAGTCTTAGTTCAATTTTAAACATTAACGAAATTATTAATTTAATAATTATTTATAAAGTTTTAGTAGCATTTATATATTTTTATTTTCAGCTTAATATACAATTTCATTAATATATGATATAAGACGATTTTGCGCAAGCATTAGTAATACAAATCATGCAAAATATTTGATCGAGATGAGTTCCAAACCTCAAATATATCATGAAAAACAAGTGAAAGAGCTATGTGCCTTACATGCTCTAAACAATTTATTTCAAGTAAGTCAATTCTTTCATTTCCATCACGAGAAGTCCTAGTGTACTCAAGATGCTTTGAGATATCATGATATCATAAACAAATTTTCTTACTATTGTCATTCGAATTAAATTAGCACTACGATACAAAGTTGCTTTTTTGAGTTCTTTATGTTTTAGGCTATTAAAAATAGATTTATCGTAATAATTTTAATGAAGTGATACATTGAAAATACTTGTATCATTAGTAGTAGGTAGGAATCCTTTTTTGTTCATATTAATAATTTCTTACACTATATATGTATAGGTATTTCTCATAATGTTTCTTCTTTCAGAAATATAAACTTATTAAAAATTTATTAATTTATATTTAATTGTTATCAAACTTACAGACTCACAATACATTTTCAAAATCAGAATTAGACACAATATGCAGCAGATTATCACCCAATGTGTGGATTAATCCTCACCGATCCATGCTGGGGCTCGGCAACTATGATATCAATGTCATTATGGCTGCATTACAGAAGAAAGGATGTGAAGCTGTTTGGTTTGATAAAAGAAAGTTAGTCTTGTTATATTATATATTGTTACATAAGAAGAACAGAAATCTCAGTTTCCACTTTGTATCTGAAATTGAGGCACATTGAATGATGTGACTCAATGCTGCATATTGTCTTGCGAGAGTAAACCAACGGAATTCATTCATTCATCAGAGTGGTAATTAAACCCAAAACCAAATAGCTATTGTGCCAGAATGGCTTTATTATCATTTATTATGTACATATAGAAAAACATAAAATATTGAATTGCATATATAGTTACTTTTTATAGTATAATTATTTATGAAATATAATTAGTTATTCTTCATCTTTCTCAGAGATCCTGGATGTTTAGATCTATCTAACATTTGTGGCTTCATTCTTAATGTTCCATCCGATTATAAACTTGGTTTTGTAATGTTACCCTTAAGGAGGCGACACTGGATCACAATAAGACAAATACAGGGCAACTTCTACAACCTTGATTCAAAATTAGAAACTCCACAGTTAATAGGAAGAGTATGTTTATTTATTTTTATTGTTACAAATTAGAAATAAATAAATATGTTCCATTATACTTTTAAATGAACTGCTAATATTATCTGACCATTTTGATTTAAATACACTTAAAACTTGCTTATTTTCCCATTTAAATTTGTTTGTGCTATGGGAATTGAAATACATATATGGTATTTATTATAATGTTACTTCGTTCAGAAAGAAAAATTGAGAAGTAAGCCTTTATTTTTTTATTTATTTTTATTTCAGAGCAGTGACCTCATATTGTATCTAAAAGAGCAATTAGACAGTAAAGAAAAGGAATTATTTGTGGTTGTGAGTAAAGAAGTAGAAGAGAAACAGCTATGGATGCATCAATATGCATTACAGAATAACCATAACAATGTAAACAATAAGGAAACAGACCTGCACTGTGATAGCTCAGATGTTACACCCACTAGTGATTATAGAAATCGTGACGCTGAATGCCTGCGACTGAATGAGGTGAGAAACTATGTTAACGAAAATTATTAAGTGCATTTCAAATTTGTCACATAGCAATTTCTGTGTTCAGTTTTGTCGGTACTGTGTGTTGTGTGACTGATATATTATGTAAGCTGTTTGTATTGTATTTTAGAGTATTGTATGGTTCCAGGCATATTTATAATTGTTTTTTTTACTTGTTTTGAATTTATCTGTATACATCATTTTTAAATTTATATTATACTTATATAATTTTTTAAAACAAAAAATTTAATTGCTTATATTTATTTTACACAAGAAATGAAGTGGCACATGGTAATATTGTGTACTTAAACTTGCATTGTTATTGAAAGAAAATATTTCGTTATAAAATTATTTTGTTTTAAGCATTGTTGATATTGTTTTAACTTTAGTTAATGGATGCCTCACACCAGAGACAGCAATATAAAGGCCTAATATAAATTAGATAATAAGTGACTGAAGATTTAATAATTCTATTAGACTTTATTAACATTATAATGTACACATTAATAATTAAAAATTTATATTTGAACTTTATACAGATGTTTCACTTTCTGCATTATTGTCTCATACAACATTACTCAAGTTATTGTCATGAAAATTTTAAGCATTTTTATTCTCTATACTTAAAATATTTATTCATATGATAAGAACCAATAGAACAATATTTATATCCAATAGAGACTGTATTAACTTGTTGTGAAAGATAAAATTATTTGATTAATTTTAATTACCTAAGTTTTTTATTTTAATTTATTTTAATCTAATTATTTTAGTTTAAAAGTATTTATTTCAGATATTGAAATATTTTTTTCGATAAAAAGTATTCTTAATTCTCTAAATGTAGTTGTTTGATAAAAAAGATATAATTCGTTTTATTCAGTAACACCCAATTAAATATATAAGTTAGATTAACATACTGGATTTCACAGCAAGGTAATTTAAATATAATGCCAAATAATAACCAATATTAATTAATATAACAATTATTCCATATACATAGAAAATAATAAATTCTTCTCCTTGTTCTTGTTAGCACAAATATCTATCTATAATATTTTACATTAAAGTCATTCACATGTTTTGTTATTAAATTTTAATAAAGCATTTTATTATTTTAACTTATATAAATCAAGCCATAGGTATATAGTTGGTTAGGCACTTGTGGAATTAGAGATGGACAATCTCATATTATTCAGAGATTCAAAACATTATTTATTCTATTGGGCCACTGCATTTCAAGCACTTTTAAATTGTTTAGTTACATAAACTTGTCAGTAGTGTCAGTCGTCAAAATATTCTTATCCTGTCTGTTGTATAGCTTGGCTCCTTTAATTAAAGAAAGAGATTACTAATTAAGGCTATAGTTAAAAGCTTGGCGCACCTATTAAGATTTTACGCACAGAATCAATTTCGTTTGCATTCACACTAGGCGGGTCAGTTTCAAAAACATTTTAAAATGTCCATAGAGTGACCATTTATATTTATTATATTGAATTTTCTCTACTTTGATTTGTGTGTTTCTAAACTAGTGCAATGAAAAGCACAAAGTAATTTCCTAAAGATGATATTGCTATATTAACTGTAAAATACAAGCAATATATAGAATATAATGATCTTTCATAACAAAAGTAAAAATGACTTATATTTTATTTGAGAAAGTATTTCATATTCTCTTTTGGATTATAAAACAAATAAGATCGTCCGTCTCTATTCTCTAATATGAAGGATTTGATTGATATTAAAGTAGTTCCAACTTAGCCTTGACGTGGAGCGACAGCGCTGTTTCATACGACGTTGACTTGGTGTGTAGATTTTTATAAACAGCTCGATTAGTAATAAAATAATAATATGAGTATTTATCGGTATTTATTTTGTTCTATTTAATACAATAAGGAATATTTATAAAATTTACTTTAACTTAAATATATATAAAAAAAATTATGTTTGTTAGAACAAACTTACATAATTATGTTGTAATGAGCTATGCTTTTGATTTTATGCGAGCGTATGGCTTAGTGGTCACAGCGCTTGGACGGTTACCATGAGGTGATGATGAGGAAGTTCTAGTCTCGCTACATAATTTTTTTTATATGTTTTATAAAAATATTATTTTGTCCTTAATGTGGAATAACAGTTTGAAAATGTTCAAAGTATCAATTATTTTTATTATTAATCTTGCGTCATGTAGTGTGAATACGATGAGAGTAAACCTGCTTAACTGTGGCTGTTCGAAGCAATAATATATAATGTTGTCGTTTGCAGCGTAAGTGTTGTACGTTTAATTTATTTGTCACGTCGATGTCTCTTGGGTGACTATACAGGCGTATAGTAGGCGGTGTTTTTTGTCACTAATCTGTACGGAACAATGGTGTATTTCGAATCTTATATCTTTTACTCTATTGTTGTAAATAAATGATATTTTTCCAAAAAATAGATATTGATAAGGTTGTTTTATTTATCTCCTCGTTGTAATAACACTTAAATATTACAATTATAATTATATTAGTGAAATTGTGGTTAAATATTTGTCTATATTAGTACTACGCAACGCACAAACGTGTGTCACTGACACTGCTTATGGTAAACTATTCATATTTAAAATAAATTTTAATATTTACTCAACCTATTTGGCTGCAATGTAGAGGTGAACTCTGTAGATTAACATTTTATTGCTTAGTGACTATGAAAAAATAAATATTATACATGAAGATATTTTTAAAAATATTTCCAGGCTTGATAATAAATAAACACAGACACAATAAATAATTAGTTTATTCCATATGATTGTACGACGGTGGTACAGTTGGTGTTCTTTGAGAGTATGAGGCGGTCGGGGTCGAGGCGCAGTTCCTGCATTAGTCCGTATATTTGCGCGCGTAGACCCGCCTCTATTTCACGTTCCCGACCAAGAACCCACATGCGATCTGGGGAAATATACGTTATGAATATATTTAATTGTAGCTACTCGCAACGCTCGCTCTGTAGGTTTTTGCGTAATACATGCACTTAGACACGGCTCTGACTGTATGCACGATGTTTGTGGGTTCGATCCCCTCTGGGACGAATGACTAATATGTAAATTAATTATTTTCATTTCTACACATTTCTAGATAAAGTACTAAGTAGGGCGTTGACCTCCACTACTTAACTCCGTCACTTGACGACACGTTTACGGTTTATGCTATTTTTCTTTTCCAGTCCCGCTATGAGGGAAAAGGCTTATCTTAGTTTTAAACTTAATTGATTTGCAAGAAAGTAATAAATAATACTATAACAATGATCTACATACCAGAATGAGCAATGCTGTAATTAGTGCAGGACCATATAAGGGCGAATCTATCGTAATCTGTGAATAGCACGTTGTATTGTCCCGCGCCGGGCAGCAGCCGCCCTATTATGTACGGCATACGATTGTTCAGCTTGTAGCGGAACGTCGACGAGCCGTTGTGACTGGATATACCCAAGCCGAAGCTGGTTGTTGGACTGCCTGACCTGTAAGTATATACGAATTTGCCTAAGACTTTATTTAACTTATCATTAGATTATCATCTCGGTCCAAAACACAGTAGGTACCTATCAAAGATATTGGTCACTTAAAAACTATGAGAACCTCGTAGGGGACTGTTTGGCGCTCCGTTCTCTCTGGCTACCGCATATGTTCTTTGGGTTACCGCGCTAGAGAAATTCCCTATATATAATAAAAGTGAATCCACAATGCCATTACAATTAGGCTCGGTACATAAAATAAAATTGTTTTTAAATTTACTATCCATAATATTTTTTTAAAAACGTTAACGTGGTTAAAGACTATAAAATATATTTTAAAATCGTGACTACCTAGGTACTTACGATTCATTCACATTATTGACTTTACATTAGATCCACTTACCACCTATTTATAGTGTTAACAGTGATAAGAAGGAATCCCTTGTCGTTGAGTCTTATATCCAATTCTGTACAACTTGCGGCTATTTCCATCAAATGAAATGATCTTTCCACCTCATACCATGTGCCTGTCATCTGAAAATCAAACAATAAAAAGTTGATAAAAATGGAAATTGAATTCGCGTCTCTTCACAATAATTATAATATGTCTAACAGTTACTTAAGTACATTTTCCTCGCATCGTGAGCTTTTAATTTTGTTAAGTCAAATCATGTATTACTCTTAAATATAAGTTTCATAAAAAAAAACAGATCCCTGCAGATTTAAGCAGTGGGATCTTCCATAATAAACACATTCTTACGAAAGGTATTTTTTTTATTAAGTTAAGTAAGTAAGTACCTATACTATTTTGCCTTGCCTTCCTCTACCTTATTTTTTATGTAGGATCCCTAAATTAATTTTCGAATAAAAATATTTAACTACACTGCATTTGCATTTCAAAAGTGCTACACTTTTACCACCTTATGTCGTAGATATTAATTTAGGTATATGAGAAAGTCCTCAAGAAGACCTTAGAAAATATGTAACCGAGCTACGATTATTTAATTTCATTTGTACGTAATTAAGTAATACTTAAACTGCTTCTGTTCTGTTGTTGTCAAATACATTCAAAACAATACATACATAAATATCTACATTAATAAATAAACCTATTAAAAGCTAACCTTTACTTTGAGGTTTGCGTGACGCACTACGGGACGAGCCCACTGAATGCGGCGGTACCTACAGTAGGTACAATCGACTAGACGTGGCCGCCCTAAAGTTAGTCTTTCTGTACGTTTACGCAATGTTCACTCGGTAAGAAAGTAATAAGAAAAACACTAAAATCAAATCTCAGCAGCCATCTGCTGCTAACTTGTAGCGGTTAAACATTCAGTGCTCCTTCGCCGCTGGCTATCCCGCTAGGGATAAATCCGCCACTTCAGTTGATTTTTCATGACTTCTTTATTTTAAAATAAAATCAAGTTAAGAGAGTCCAGTCACTAAGTATACAGTATACTTACACGTATACAGTATACTCCTTAGAATTAACCTAAACATTGTTTTTATGATAATACTATTTGAAGGCGTCATCGGACACTTGTTCAAGGGTTAAGGTCGTCGGTAGGTACCATGATGAGACTTAAAGTTAAAACACAATAAATATCAACATGGCACGCCAGATTATTAAAATTATAATTATTGATATGCATGCGTTTTAAAAAAAGGGAAGGTACTCACTCGCCTGACATCGTAATCAGGAAATTGTGGATATATAGGGCATTTTCCCAGACCAGTACCGATCACAGCTTTGACGATAGTGCACAGGAGGAGCAAGTAAACTTTGCCGCCCATCAGACGGAAATCCCCCATGACATTGCACAAACAATATATACTATAGGTATATTTTTTTTCGGTTGCGGCTTATATTTTGTAAACAGTACGCAGTATTTGAAAATACTGAAAATTGGAAGCACTCGCACCGCTACGGCCGCTCTTTACACTGACCTAAACACGTCCAATTTCATGGATTATTCATAGGAATTAATTTAATTTATAACAATCGGTAAGTACGCGATACGATTATCTGGCGACCCGATCGATACTACGACATTGTTCAAATTCATACGACAACACATATTCATTTAAATAGATATTTTTTAACTTCGCTTCAGCTGTTTTCCATTTTCTGCCCAATTTTCGAATAATCGCGTTCAAATGACGTTTAATTGGTGTAACTAAACACTGCACTTTGCCTTCTTACAAAAGAGAAGAAAAATAATAGTTTATTCCCCCAACCCAAGTGAGAATAAACCTACAACCCTCGCGCTTAGACGAACACTGAATGGCTGTGCCACGATGGGCTTGTCTAGTACTTCATCGTCCTTATTACTGCGAAATGAAAATATAAAAGGAGGAAGAAAAGAAAAAAATGATGACCAGAATGATTACTAGAACTCTTCGTCATATTATAAGGATCATCAAGGAGTCATCTTAGCTGATAGAATACGTGATAGATCCACAGTGAAAAGTTTAAGTGAAAGTATAATGGCAAGACGTACCGTACCGAACCGACAAGAAGTACCTACTTATTAATTAAGTGATATACCTAAAGATATATGATGATCCACTAGCATAAGAACTCTACTAAAATACATACATAGGCATATAAGAGAAGAGAGGCATATCACATTTGATGTCACATTTTCAGGAATAGACAGAAATAATAGAGCCATCTATTTCAATTCAAAGTCACCATCAATATGCAATTTAAAACATATTTCACGAAAGACAATTATTGTTTTATGCAAAAGCCATAAAGATACATAATAGATTTTCGACAAGGTCCATATATTATTGTTAAAGATGGCTGAAATAAAATAAATGAGCGCATATGTTTCACGGCAGTTGCCTTGTCTTGTGTAAATAGCCTCACAAACACGTGTTGTTCTAATTAACATAAAAAGGCGTTAAGTGACAATGCATAAGTTACTACAATGTAGACGCGGACCTCGTTACGTATAGAGCACACACGAACGACATTCATATATTTACAAATAAATACTATATAAGTATATTAAGTGTATATATATTGAAGCTATTGTAGCGCGGTGACTGTTTGTCTAAGCGACAGTTGTGGGTTCAATACCCATTTGGATAGATGATACACTAGGCCAAAGCTGTGGTTCCGATTGCTACTCAGGGGAATGAAATATTTAATATTTTCAATTTCTCGCTATGGTAACGAGGCTAAAACGCGGCGTTGAGTCCTGCCTGCCATTAAGCTTAAGTAATTTTAAAATTTTTCCCTAATCTAGGAAGAGATTATGAGATAGGCAATTTTTGATTTCCGTATAGAAGAAATAATGACAAAAAAAATCATAAAAGTCAAGATTACTGTGTAAATATTTATTTAACTTAACAATATGTAGATATTGGACGGATTAACAGTCTATTCGAATAAAAAATGTTTTAAAAATGGATAATAAATAAAATTACATATATTTTAACAATTTATTTAATCATTTATATTTACAAAGTATCATATCAACATCTGTTTATATAGCCCAATATATTATACAAACACTTACATTATATTACAACTTACAAAGGCCCGCCTCCGTGCAAAATAAAAAAATACGCTTAGTTAATCAGTTAGCCTACCTAAAAACTAATAGTATATAATTATTAACTAAACCAAAGACACTGGAATAAAGATGATTTTTTATATGATATATTAAAAATATGTTTTATTTTCTCCACTAAACCTAATCAATTCAAAGCTGCCTTGACTACAATTATAATTAAATTATAGTAATATAACGTTTTCAGTTTGCATGAAGTGCAAAAAAACGGGGCCATACTTTTAGAGTGTTGAGTGGCGGAACTCAACGCCGCGCTTTGCCTCGACACCACATAAAAGAAATGAAAATATAAATGGTAATAAATATTTCATTTCCTCGAGTGGGGATCGAGCCCACAACCAGTTGATTTTGCAGTCACATTTTGTGCACCTACGCCTACGCCTACGACAATATAAATATAATTTACATCAACCAATAAGTATATACGTTATATACAGTTATTTTACTTTTTTCTAATTTTACCATTCCTTTACAATTTCAATAAGGTCACATCACCACTTAATATTTAACGCTATATCATTCTTCTCTAGCGCATGATAGCTAGTGTGGAGTAAAGCCCTAGCTTTATCGGATTCCCTACCATCCAGCCAGTCGTTATATAGCTGTTTAACTAATTTACTTTGAGCAGGGTTGGATACAGGTAGTTTAGTATATGATGCTTGTAACTGGGCAATTAATTCTCTTCCGGTTTCTCCTTGCATTGGTCGCACTTGAGCGCCGCCGTTTAGACAGCCGGAAGGACACGCCATGACCTCCACGTAGTGGTATGGAGACTTGCCGTGTTTTAACTTTTGCACTAAGTTTTGTATGTTCCGGAAACCGTTTGCTATTGCGAATCTTAGTACGACTTTGTCATCTTTTTCTAATGTTACTTCACGAAAATCGGGATTTCTGAAATTAATAATATGAAATCATTCTTTTTCCTTTGCAATATGCATAATACAAAACTCTTAATAGAAGTAGATAAGTTCCGCCTAAGCATTACATTCTCATTTCTCTTCGGTGGTGGAAACCGGACTAGAGACTGCATTTAAAATGCAAGGTGACATTTGTTTTATAAAAATATTTGAAATTTAAATGTTTTTCATACTTAAAAAAGTTAACGAACTCTACGTTCTCAAAGTAATAAGCAAATCAAATACAAAACGGGTAAATAGAACAAAACTATATATAAATTCCGCTTTAGTGAGTCACGTAAACAATGAAAGCCTAAAAGGTCAGACGTTCTGGAGCATTCCTAGTGCACTACACGAATAGATTATTTAGTATGCAATTATAATTATGGCATGTTAGTAAGTATAGCAACATACATATAGTATGGTATGTTAATTTGAGAGACGTACGTCTGATATATCCAATAATATAGGATTTTTACCATTTTAACGGACTTCTTTATGGGTCTTCTGGTCGGAAGGCAGTTCTGCTAAGAGCCGGCAAGAAACACAAATTGCTCTTTTCAATGGTATAAAGTGTGTACTTTTGCATTGGTCCCATTACCATCAAGACAAGATCAGATAGATTCCATTATCTGATCTTGACTTGGAAATGAAGGAAAACCCTAGAATTATTTCGACTGACCTCAATTTCAAAAATAATTAATTTTAAATAGGAAATCCACGTAATTAAAAGAGATGAGCATAAATGCATCGATCTACATTTACGAAATTTGTGGCGAAATTTGGAAATGTCTATTCGTAAATTTTTGAAAATTTGAAAGACTTAAACATGCACATATAATATATTTTAGAAGAAAAAAAACAAAAACGAACCTTAAATTCCTATATACTAACGGCGCCTCACTTTCACCAAACAACTGTTCGGCAGCATACAAGAACACCTGGTCTGCGTAGCCTCCAGATCCTGAACCAATATGGCTTCTTACACCTGGACTTTCTGAGTCCCACGGCCAATCTAAGTTAGATCCTTCTAAGTCTGATAAACATTTGCTTGTGTTGTCTAACATTTGTTCTAATTCAACTGTTGAGGAAAAGAGATATTATTTACAGTTCTTTAGACTGATAGATAATCTTTACAAATGTATTAATATTTCATATTATTACATAATAGTTTAGGTTAAGTCCAAGCACAAATAAAAGTGGAGAAAATTTCAATACAAATTTTGTTGTCAAACAATACTCACTTGCAGTTATAACACAATCAACATCATGACAATTAAGGACTTCACTGTAAAAATCCTCTCTAGAAGCTTCTAATTTCTTATCATAGCAGGGCATTAGTGTTACATGATACACTTCACTAGGATTTAGTTCTCTTTTGTGAGCCAAATGCTGTTTTACCAATGAACCCATTATTTGTTGAGGAGACTTTGTATTAGAAATGTATGGGAGTATAAATTTGCCATGCGTCTTTTCTGCGTAGCACACCCAACCTACAAAGAAACAGAAAGTTTTTTTTTTACATAACGCCAATTTTAAAATTATTTAAGACCAAATCAAACAACACGTTAATTTTAAATTAAAAATGAGAGCAAAATAAAAAAAAAGATATATGTAAAATTATATACCAAGGCTTGTATCATATGAGTGTTTTTGTCAGCACCACTTTAAATGAAACTACAGTTTAACACCTGTATAAAAGCTTAATACAATTATTTTTACCTGGTATCTTGATTAATTTCTTTACATATGGGTTGAAATAATTTACCCTTTATGCTTTTTCCGTAAAAGGAGCGCTGACGCTTCCAACCTGCATATACAGATTGAACTTTCTAATTTAATTAAAGTAATTATATAAAATTGAAAAGACTTTAGATTATTATTAACAATCAAATGAAAAAAAAAACAGCTAATTTGTAAACAAAATATCTTTTTAAATTACCCGGACAAGAACTAGATAGCATTGGTAATTTTTTTGTACTGGCATCATCTTGTTGATCATGATACCGCTGTAGGAACTCTTGTTGTGCTTCTAGAACAGATATATCTTCTGCAACTGTCATGTCTAGCACTAAGTCTGCACCTAAACTTTTAAAATAACCTGGAATTATATACAAATGTGAGTTACTACTGATATTTTATTTTCATTTTAAAAATAAAGGACTAAATTACGAAATAAATTACTAAATTTAGAGAAAGTACATAATACAATATAACAGTAGTAAAATAACCTAAATTCAATTAATAGCAAAGACTAACATTCAGTAAGATTCCATTATGGTGCAGTGGGACAGCCTCTGACTGTAAGTACAATGGGTGGGTTTGATAACTTCTTGGCTCTGGCAAAAAATGTTTTGAATTTTGGAGAGAACTGGACAGCTGCATGTCTTGACCCTGCTTTATATGGGATATTTTGTGAAATTGAAAAAATAAATATAATAAATTATACATACCAACTAACTTTCTTGTAGCCTCTTCTGGATCTAATTTATATCTTGCTGCAAGGGAAAGTAGTGGTTGAGGTGATATAGACAATACTATTAAGCTGACAATTATTTCTATGCCTTTGGGATCTACATATTTTTTTTCTGAAAACACTCTGAAAATAATAATAAAGTTTTGTTTTTAAAATTTGCTTCACTTTAGAAAATAAAAACAAATTATCTACTCTATAGTAACCTTAAAAGTTCTTCTTGGCTCTGTTTAGTAACTAAAACACTTTCAGCTGAAGTGATACAACCACTGCATGCTAGGCAGTCTGCTAGAGTGATTTCCACTTTTTGTAATTTCTGCTCTTTTCCACTTGTTATGTCAAAATAACCATCTTCACCAATTTTAATTTTTGCTCCTGTCTTTGTTTTTGTTTTTTCTATTTTAACTGGTTTTATACACTCCTGAATAAAAATGTAATGTAATTTAAGATACATTCAATACAACATTTTAAACATAATAATATTAGAGGACTGCCATATCATTTGTAAACTTCTAATTACAGACTTCATTTAAATATTTCAAATCATTATTTCAGATAAAAATTTAAAAATAAATGAATAGCACCGTATCTAACAGATAACCTGTTAGATATAGGTACAGTGTTATTTATTTACCTGCGACGGAGTTATAAAATCATCAAGGTCAGTTAATTGGAGTGCGCCACTAAACCGCGAAGCCATTATATTTATTATCACTGATTATCAGTACGTTTAAATTTAATAAAAGTATTTAATTTACAAAAAACGTGAAAGAAATCTTGTATTTTTACAGCTGATTTTTTGACAGCTTTCATTACTTTTTGTGACGTTGTCATTACGACAAGTAAATGTTGCTATATTGCTATAGCTACGAATATGCTTGCAGGCAGGCTACATCTAGCATGCATCATGCTGTCTAAATTTGTTATTTTAACCAAAAAATACGTTTTTTCAAAACCAGCGTGTAAAGCTTCATATTTTGCCATGAGATATAAGCTTGGACTTTATAATGCACATTTATCGAAATCAATTTAATTATCGTTTAGTTAATATATCTGCGATATCAATCAAAACACTTATCAATCATATCCCAATACACTTATCAATCAAATCTTTGCTTATTTTCTTCTTCTAATTTAGACTTTAAAATAAAATCAATTCGACAAGCAACTGGTTCATATTTCATAGGTCAAATATTGGAAAAAATCAATCGCATCTCCACGCTCGCGCCGTTGTCAAGGCGACGCGTAAACAGTGGAGAGACATCACGACGCGCGGTCACATTTTATATTTTCCGTGATTTATTTTCTTTTTGCGTGTATTTTTCCTAAGTAAAAAAAATAGTGCACTGAATAGGAATGGCAGAGGAAGGTGCAGCCACTGGTGCGACGGCGGAAAAAGTTATACACACATATCCTTTGATCAGGGTAATAATATTTTATATATTTTTTTATATTATTGTATTTTACTTTTAATCCCTAATGTAATGTCTTATTTTAACTATACTACAGTTTATTGAATAATAATTAAAAATGAGTATTTCAAAAATATACTTATGTATTAGGTATTTATTGTATTGTTTGTATTCTGATTTTGAATACTTATTATGTTATTAGATTATAATAATAATATATGTACCTATTAGTGAAAAAGTTCGTTGAATATCATTGTAGACCTATAATATATTCGGCTCTATCACAAGTATACTAATGTTATAATTTTCTATAAATAATGCTAATATTTTTAAATAATTCGAAATATTTAAGTTAATGTATAAAAAAATGGAAGTATCTTGTTTTTTAAGTACCTACCTATAAATGCAGTATCTATTAATATTTTCCTTTAGGAAGAATCAATTTAAAAATAATATGTAATTAGCTAAGTAAAGTACATTTGAGGCTAGTTGTAGCGCGGGGGCACAAACGTGTTACTATAAACGCGACAGATTGTGGGTTCGATTCCTACTCCAGGAATCAAAATATTGAATATTTTTATTTCCTCGCATGGTAATGAGGCAAAGCGTCAAGTTCCGTCAAGGTCCACTTAACATGCAATGACTTCAGAATTTGGCGGAAAGTGGAGAATGGAAGTGTCTTAATGGGAACGGAGTGTATTATCACTAGGTTCTCAGGTTGCCCCTTCCTACCCGCTGTAGCGGGATACTTCTCGCATAAAGTATTTTTATAATAATATATATAACTTGCTGTTAATGAAAATACGTATAAATTTCAATCTGTCAATATTCGGCCAAGTGTGGCTTCAAAGCCGGATCAACGGCTGCACTCTTGCGCATCGACTTATATCCGTGACGTATCATGTTTCTACATTCTAAACAATGTTCTGTTCATGTAGTTGTGTCTATATTATATATAATACAACACTGACAATTAAATATGAAAGGCATAAAATAGGTATAAATTTAAGCACTATTGAATTTAATTTTATCGCCAGTGTATTAATATTTCTGATAATAGTAGGTACCTAGATAGGTACTTGAGCAATGGGTTGTTCTAGCAAAAAAAATTGGGACAAATAATGGTATTAATTAATCATATTTGTAGAAAATAAAGAGTATAGAAACCAAAATTTCTCACGATGTTTAAGTAAATGCGCAAGCATACTGTTTAAATTAGCTCACACACTGCAATGCGAAAATTAAATATTTATGTCATAGCGTTTAATTCTTTAGGCCTATAGGCGAATAATAAATAAAAGTAAAGTTTAATATAATAAACAGATATTTGGTATATATAATATATATATTATGTTATTTGACCCGTATTAAAGTACCTACAATTATTTTGTTTTAAATCTTGGCACATCCTACTCTTCCCTTTAAATTTTAAATTATTGCCAGAAAAACGTCGAACTGACCGTGGAAAACGTAGTATGGATTTTTCCAACCAGAATTATCCAGATTTTTAAGTTTCCCTAAGACAAATAGTACCATTTATGAATTTAGTTAAGTAGGTTCCTAAGTATTCCGGTATGAACAGATGTAATTCGTTATATTGCGCTTGTTTGTTTTGGCAGGTGGACTGTTGCATCCTCTGTCGATCGTTAATGGATCAATGGGCGGTGCATCATATTGCATCGTAGTATTCAAATAAACTACTAAGTTGGTGTCTATTTTAGTATTGATCCTTATAGAGGAGTTACGCAATGCAGTTAGTTTTCTTTCTTCAGGGGTAGCTCTGAAGAAATCCTAGTACCTATCCTATTCTTTAATAATTTTATATTAAGTAATTTTTACTGGAAATCTCAAAGGTGTAAGTGCAATTTCCACTCAGCAAAGTGTATAGTTAGAAAATCGCAAGAGAGAGTTTAATTTATTATTTATTTATCTTTAATTTATTTCCATTATTATTATTTTTATATTTGATTAATTTTTACTTTTATATTCATTACAAATATGTTTGCGATAAAGTATTATTACACCAGAAGTAGGAATATAAAGAAGAGAAGGGTAGCAGCGACAGCAAAAAATCTCTCCTTTTTTAACATGTAGGTAATACTAATAATGTTAATGTTAGACGTGCAAAAGCTATCGGTACATATTTATAAAGAGATTCAAAAGTTTATTAAATCTTAAATACTATACCTAGTTTGCTTATTTGGCAACTGACCCAATTTCCAAATGAAAAATATTCATACTCGGCCATAAAATGTTACTGCATAAAGTTTAGATGTCATCTCCGATCGTGACCTGTTTTATTAATATAATAGATACCTACACAGCGTTTTCGTTTTAGTTGTTTTCTCGCTATGACGTAGGTGCTTATCACCCTTACCTTACCTTACCTATTATAAAAACATCCCTCCGTCTGTTCGTCATTTTTATGGGGACGCTGCAGAAATGTTTGAAATTTTAATATAAACGTCCCATCTAAATTGTCATTTGAATCTTTATTTAATATGTTATCTAGAGACTAAATAATTTTAAAACAAATTTGTTTTGTTGCAGCACACCGACATGTCAGAGGAAATGCGCACAGAAGCAGTTGAGTTGTCAGTGACGGCGTGCGAGAAGTTTTCACAGAACAACGAGTTAGCAGCTCGCATGGTCAAAGAGTCCATGGACAAAAAGTTTGGACCCGCTTTCCACGTGGTGGTGGGAGAGAGTTACGGGTTCGAAATCACATACGAATGTACTACGATATGCTATATGTATTTCGGGGGTAATCAAGCTATTTGCATTTGGAAATGTTCTTGAATGCACTATATAAGTTTTAACATAAGATAGTCTCCAAATAATTGTGGACTACGCATCCGTCCGGATGATACAACTTGTGCCGAATTTAACTTACAATTAATCAATACTTTATCTATAGTTATTATGCATTCAAATATCAATGTCAATGGAATTAAATTATTCTTAGTTATAAATGTAGCTATTTTTATTTAGGTATATAATAAATTATCAAGTAAGTATGTTACCATTTTATTTGTGGCAGAGAGCTTGTAAAATCGAGAAATTATGATAAATAATTTAAGTTTTTCTACATATTTTTATTGTCTTTTCTATATTATTTACATAATTTTTAATTGCTTTGATATTAAATTTGTTTCGCTTATGATTTTGTAATAGTGCGTGGTATTCTCCCCTATTTTATGCTCAGTGCAAGGGGTGGTATTGATCGAGATATACAGATGTATAATGCACCTATAGGGTATATGTATCTGTGCACATTAGGGTCGGCATGCTCATGTATTGACGAACGTATATGTGTGTTTATAGCTTTTGATGGTATGTACTAACCTATAGAATGAAAATTTAGTACCTACATTAAGGAAAGTACGCAGTGTTTTTGTTAATATGCTTAAGAAGGTATATTTTTTACTGAAATTCTAAGTTAACTTAACAAAGATTTTCATATTAAATTTATAAAAATATTCTTGCTGTAGATATACTTAGCTATGATTTGAATTAGATCATAAATAGGAGTGGGACTAGTGTCTACGTATCGTACATGAGACCACCATGGCCAATACTGAAAAAAGTGTATTTCATTTTAATTTAAAATATGTTTCTCTAAGAACATAGTTTACTTGAATATTTGTAAGCCTAATACCTTCTACATGTAGGAGTTATGGTCACTTTAAATTACACAAAGGAAACGAAACGAATGCCAAACTACAGTTAATTTACCTTGAGAATTAGTCTTAAGTTCGTCAAATCAACAATGCTTTGTAGAAACATGACGCACTGTTGTAATGGTAATGTAGATAAGTAGATATCTGGCCACTGTTGCGGTCATTTTAATTTTGTAAATTATACTTTTGTTACATAGTAATTTTAGTTTTATTATTATATGGTACCAGTTTCTTTCACATGTGTCATTAAAATTTAGCATTTACATCATTGTTCTCTAATTATACTTGTATATACATATCTATGATATATTTATGTATAGGTAAGCCTATGTAGAGTTCCACCACAGCGAAATTAAACTGTGTTCTTTCTGCTTACTTTGCTATACACATATAGTATATTAACATTTAGAAAATGGAATTACATTTTTTAAGTAGCTATTTTTACTATGAAAACTGTGTTTTTATTGAAGAATATATAATTGAAATTAAAAAAAAATAGCCATGTGATTTCAGAAACATTGAGTTCAATGCCAAATAAATAGCGTACAAATGACTCCTTTCGGTAAACAATTACCGGGCAAGGTTAGCGTTATTAAAAAGTAGATACCTACCTAATTGTATATATAAAATAGTATGGAAAATATGTATAGCAATTCATGTTGACCATATTGTTTAAGCAAAAATACATTATAAATAAGTATATTTTTTGCTTATAACATGACACTCTGAAACTGACTGACTAATTACTATTAATTCGTTTAAGAGCTGTGACTTGAGTACCTACATACTTATACATATTAAGTATATCAAGTGATTGCTATTAGGAAAGCAGCTTTACGATTTTTTCGTTTAGCAAGATGGGCAGCGAGAACCTTGGTTCGTATTTATAAATCGCTCTCAAGATCGACTCTCCTTTTCTTTGTCAACGTTATACTTATACACGTACATTGTGTACATATTATATGTATATGAAAATACTTTAACGACAAATTACAACTAGAAAGTTGTATTGTATATTGCTTGTGAAATTTAGTCGAACTTTGAAGTAAAAAGAACACATGTGAAAGAATCGCTTGTTTTTGTAATGTTAGACATGCATAGTGTAAACAAGGTTAGAGAAACACTTCTAAGAATTATTGATAAATGTTAAGGCATGCATGCTGTCTGAAAAATATATTTCTATTGAATTTTGTAAAGCAAAAATAAATTATTAAGTGAAATAAATTCTATATTTGAATATTTTGGTTTTATAATTATTGTACATACACATTACACACATATAAGATCAAGCTGATATAAAAAAATGACATGTTCTCTTTTAAGGAATAAGGGCTCGGAATTCTCATCCTCCAGTAAAATAACTAATTTTCCATCACTTAAATAAGTTTTAAATATTTTTTGATTATATTATAATTGATTATTTAATTAAAAAACATACTGAAAATCAATTTTTTATTGTGTTACAAATTTCAATAAATGTCGAAAGGATCAATATGAAATCCTGTTTCCTGGTAAAAATTTTGCTCCAAAATGTTTCATTTCTTACTAGTAGTGTCTGCGTGAGGTATTTTAACTTTGCGGTAGGCTGTGCTATTTGTATAATATATAAGATTTGAAAGTAATAATATCTATTCATTAAGAAAAAAATATTTTATCGAATAGATTCGATAAAAATATTTTTTTCTTTGTAAAACTTATATCTAAACAAATTATAAAAATTAACACAGTAAAATCCAGTAAAACATCCTTAGACTAAAAGTGGCATGACTCAAAAATCCTATAACTTCAGATTTTTTTAAAAATTGGCAATAAAAATCCCACGACATACTACAGCGATATTCGACGTAGTTTTTTTTAGTAATGTCACTTTTATTCTGACGTTGCGATACATAAATGATATAATAATTTACTGTGTTGCAGTGTTAGTGTAAAGTGCTGTAAATATGATGGAAACAGGACCTCTCAGTGATATTACCAATAAAATGTCTTTTACATATACATTGGCACATATAATAATCACATAATACTCGTTACAAATGTAAAATTTCTTTAAACACGCCTAAACATTCCATATGAAAGCATTTGATACAAAACATTTCTCGCATATACGACTCATTACGACAATTTACTTTGAGATTTATATTAATTTAGAGAAGTTTAAAAGTTTTATTTTCTATTTTTGGATAAAGGCATTGTTATATTTATAAAAAGCAAATAATATAAAATACTTTTTAAGAATACGAATAATTTTTTTAACTTGATTTGAACCCGTACCGTTTGGAACTTACCCAAGCGCTCTAAACTACTAAACCATATTGGACGCGCCAGACAGTCTAAATTATACGTTTTTCTGAAAAGTATGTTTTCATAAATGTGTTTTAGTGTTTAATATTGTTTTATAATCAATTTAAATTTCATAAAATAGATTATTTATGAAGTGCTATTTAATTTTAAATAGTAAATTATATACTGAGTCGTACTTGCAAATTGTACGCTATTAATTAGTAACTGTCGTCATTTATAGGGGTTAGCTGTAATGTTAACGTCTTCTTATAGAAGTTAAAAAATAAAAAGAACATTAAAATATCGCTGTGACAAGACTCGAACGTTGCTTAGTTAGCTGGATAACTAGAACTAGTGTCTAATAGAAAATGAGTTTTTAGATATATATATATATTATAAAGATTTTCTATTTACTTTGTACTCATATTTCATTTAACAACCGTTACTTATGAGACCAGTCGTGCTGCGGAGGCACAAGCGGGCGGGTTCAATTCCCCGGGAGAGTGAAATAAATATTTTCATTTCCTAGCTTTAGCAAAGAAGCAAAGTGCGTCGTTATATCCCCCATTCAAAATGCAATGGCTTCAATTTTCGGAGAAAAATGGAGAACGGAAGTGACCTAATGGGAGAGGAAAGTCTTAATAATATGTTCCCAGATTTCCTCTGCCTCTTTTCAGAAATTTCACTCGAAAATTTACTAATAAAAAAAATATTTATATTAAAAATATATATATACAAATATATATGTAGCTTAATAAAATGACGACAGTTTCACTAAATAATTATAAAAATACGTATTAACACGCAATAGACTAACTACCTTTGAATTTACACCGTAACATCTATACATACATACATACTATGCTATACTATGAACATATCGTGGAACGTCAGTATAAAATCTACAAACCCATACAATATTCAATATCCCAACTAACTAGATATCTAAAATCTAAAACTTTAGGAATAACATTAACATTTTTTTTCAGGCACATTTCATCAGAGAACCCCAAGAGTACAGTCGACTATAAAAATATTGCTAATAAAATTAAAGAATGTTTCTCATATATAGAGAACGTGCACATATTTGGGGTGGGGAGGGGAGGTTTGGGCTAAGAGGGTACTCTGTCTCTGAATAAATGCAAGCATATGTGGCTGTCTGTGAGGAAGTCGACGACTGTAAGGGCGCCTCCCGCGGGAAAGTTAAAAAATGTATTTATATATTTTAAAGCTCAATGATAGATCTCATAAGTTTCCTTTACTATCCGCAAAGTATCTCTTTTGTCGATTTAATGCTGCCACCTATAGTTCCTACACGTTCCCTATAGTCATAGAAGCATTATTTAAATTAATTCAGCATTTCTACATATTTATTGAATTATGAACAAAAACAATGGCTATACTAACTAAATTTACACAAATCAAATATCTTTGCTAACAAAATACAGATAATTAAACCATTACACAGTCCACATATTTGCTTTTAAAAATTTTAAGCATTTTGAAAGTTTTATAACATTTTTATAGACAACTGTACATCATCACTGGGCATTCAATAAATTGGATAATAACAAGCACCTCTAACAATATGTATTGATTACAATATGTAATCTATAAAATACTCAAGATTTGTTATAATTAAATTGACACAATAATAACCATTGTAAAGAAATTAAAGATAGCGGATACTTTTTTCAATGTGAATAATAAAATTGTAAAAGTAGCATATGAAAACCATTAAAATATATATGACTATGGCACCTTCAGCTAACTCAATTATAATTTATGTGTGTAAGATTTGATAAAGAAATTTTAACCAAAATAACGTGAAATCAAAAAAATATTAATGTATCTATTGCTTTTCTTCACTTTGTTCTAACTAAAAATGGCTAAGTTTGCCTTCCACCTAAATAATATAAATATAAGAAATAATACAAATAACTAATTGTACTAAAAATAACGTAAATTATCAATAAATTTTATATAACTTACTTTAATATAATTCTGACATCAAAAGCTTTCGAAAAAACTGGTTAGCGAAATTCAATAATACATATTTCCTATCTCAAATATAATTATACTACTAAAATTATAAATTCTAATGTAAAATGAAATACTTAAATTATAAAGACAAAAATATTTTAATTATTATGCCAAAATAGAAAAGGTTTTTTTTTTTATTTTTCATTAACAACCAGCGACAACCAAAGTTTAATATTGTTTAAAAAAAAGGAAAAAGCAAGGCTTAATGTAAGCTTAACCTTTCATAGTAAATACTTCTCAAACATCTAGCACAATACATAGTAATAAGCATTTCTGTATATAAAAAATAACTCTAATATATAAATATATTGACAATTGACTAACAATCATCTACTAATATTCCATACCATATATTTTGCCTTATTTGAATAAAACCCTATAAATTTTGTTTTATTTTATCAAAAAATTCAACATAGGTATTTTAAGTTTCATGATAATCTTATAGATGAATGATGAAGATATGAATGAGTTAAGGTAAGAATGGTAAGTCACGATTTCTGTTCTGTGCATGAATTAAAGTTTTTAGGTGCTTGTGTTTTTTTTTGTATAAAGACCTTCCTTTATGATTTAGTATAAGAACATTATATACATCAAGTATTTACCAGTAATAAGTGCGTAACTTAGAAATCAATTTTCTCAAAATTTTGATTGTTTAACATATAGCCTTTTACATTCACATCTTCATTTCACTTAATTTATATAGAAAAATTTGTTACCATAATCTAAGGCGACTATAAAAGTTTTATTAAGCATTTTATAAAGAAACAACTACATAATATATATTTGTATAGAGGATTATTTCGTAAATCCATGAGATCGAAGATTGTGACACGTATCTTTATATAACCATAATAGAAGTGAATAAGTTAAATTGCATATATATATATAAATATTTTTAAATCATCAAATCAATCAATTACTCTTCTTGTACTTTTTGTATGAGAAGCAATATAAAGATTAAGGTCTGGTTTGGTGCATAAATAAAGCAAACCTAAAGATAAAAAAAATATATATGCAAGTTGACTTATTAATTTTCACATCTGGTATAAATATATATGTATTATATAAAAATATAAACAAGGTAATAACTTTCTAAATTGTTCACATTTTAATGGTATACTAGAAAATAGAAGCTTATGATATTCTAGTAATATAAATTTCCATGTTTTATTATAAAAGGAAAAAAATATCAACAGTATTACTTTTTATTATTGAACAAGGAATACAAAACTATAATATATCAATGAAAATAATCATAATGTCCTATTATTCTTTATAAATTAAAGTTAATAACTGCTTAGTATAAATATAATTTACAATAAAATAATGAAACACTAATTTAAAATAAGAATATGAGTGTTTTTAAATCTTTTACTTTTTGTCCAAATCTATTGAACACTTTTAATTAGTAGAAGAATACTGTTAAAGGACTGACATAAATCCAACATAAAAATGTCACACAACCAAGAATGAAAAAAAAGAATATTAAAAATTATGTTCATTAAACATTATTTCAATGAGCACACTGGAACAAAATAATTCAAAACATTTTCTTACAACACAGGTATTAATCAAACTAAGCCATTTAATACATTATTTTTGTGCTATACAAATTGTTTTAGAATTAAGATTTTGTAGAACCATAACATGTTATACAATATAATATAAAGTTATCTTATGATAAGCAAATATTGTTTTATCAACAAAAATGTTGTTGATAGCTGGAAAGCAATTACATAATACTAACAATGTAGCTTAATTTAATTTTATCTGTTCAATAAAACTAAAGATGAACACATATATTTAAATTGTAAAGATATTATGTATACATAACAATGAACAATACAAATTATTTACAACTTTACATAAAACGATACAAATTAATGAATGAAAAAAGTGTTTAAAGATACAGGATTTTTACCAAAGATATACAGAATTATTAATTTATTTGTAGATAAAGATGTGACAATTACATTCCAAACTTTACTCTAAAGAATGAACAATACAATAAAAAGCCACACCCACATTACTAAAAGAACAAAATATGAGTAATATTGAATAGTCATTCCATTTTCAAAAAAAGAACTATAGATTAAAAAATCATTCCGACTTCACCAAATGACATCAGTTAAGTCTTTTAAATATCGCGTTTCGAGCGTGCCAGTATCATCAACACATATCATTAACAAGTTACAATTCACAACACCACCACAACAATCAAGTGACAGATGACATATGACGCATGATAGCTGTCAACGCTCAGTCTGCACCGGGCACTCGCAGGCAACAGTTGAGCAGGGAACGCGCGTACTATAGCGTCGAATGCGGACGCTAGGATGGCTGGAAGTGTGTCACTAGCAGCTTAGTGGCTTTGGCGAGGTCGTATGCGGATGTTCGCACTTGGTCTAGGGGGGCGCGCGTGGTACACGCTGCTACTACAGCCTCACTTGCTGATTGTAGAGAGTCGATCACTTGTTGGAGGGTTGGATCTGTGCAAGTCTGTGCGGGAGTGTTTTATTAATATATAAGCCAATTAGGTTTATATTTTTACATGTCTCAATGTTCAATTTTTTGTATATGAATCATAAAAGTAAAGGGACCTCAACAAATAATTTTAAAAAAAGAAATTCATAGCAATACTCTAGTACTGTAACTTTTATTTTCACATGTGTAAGCAATAACAAAATCTCGTAGTGCAAAACAAAAATATCTGGCCGGTTAGAGGCCATACGTGGTGTGTGTTATGAGTTCTATTCTTACTCCATGAAATGAAATATGTAATATTGTTATTTCCTCGGTCTGGTAACAAGGCAAAGAACAACGTTGAGTTCCGACACTCAAGGTCGCACACACACATTCGGCGGTAAGTGGGAAATGGAATTGGTATAATGGGAATGGAGAGTCATAACACTATTTCCAGGTTCCCTCTGCTTACCTTGGTATTTGCGGAATATAGCAAGAAGCTAAAAAATGTATTTAAAAAAATGAAGTATTCATACCTGTGGAAATAGCGCCAATAAAGCCGCCACAGTTCTCCTTATAGAATCTGCACACTCGGGCAACTTACTACTATGCAGTCTTGCAGCTGACCACAACTCCTGAATACATCTGGTGACCGCCTCAGCTCGTCTCTGCACCTCCTGACCCTCGCCGAGTCTACTGGTGCCAGATCCTGATGGTCCATCGTCGGACATACTTGATATTCCACCTTCTAAAGCGCTTTGGGTCAGGGATCGTTCTAATCCGGGGATGCTTGTTAGCTATAAAATATTTAGTGTTAAATTTACAAATAGAAACTATGTCGAAAAAACATATAAAAATTGATTTTTAGTGTAAGTTGTATTACCTACTTAGGAAGCTGAAGTTAGCTCAAGCATATTGTTTAATTATGTTTATTAAAGATATTTTTTAAATGAAAAATTTAAATGTTTTAATTATTATTTTAATTTTTATTCTTACTTTTTACAATTGGAACATCACAACAACTATTGTTATATTATATGCACCTGCAATCCCTCAAAACTATAAAGTTAGTCTACTTTGGAAAATGTTGTAATAAATGAGGTAATGTTTAGTTAAGTTAAGTTAAGTTTTAATAATTTATTAAACTAAATACTTCAAATTTATTTACTTTACTAAAATTTTCGCCTATATTCGAGATTGCTAGTGCAAAAGTAAAAATTATACAGAATTTACACATAAGATGCTATCCATATGGTCAACCTTTGAGTTAGTCTTTCTGAACTGACACCGCCGCACGCGCCTCATTCCGAAATCGAGTCGTAGGTATTGGCGATAATGTTCAAAGTTGTTTAACATTTAGTATTGTATACGTTATTGGTATCTATGCGTAACTGCATCACACGGAATACAGGTATGGATAAACTTGGTGAAATAAAAGAAAATCCTATGTCTAAGCTGTTGAGGTATCTTTATTAATTTCTTTAGGTATGTATTAATCTATTTAGGTTCCCGTAAAAGGAACGCTGACGCTTCCACCTTGTACAAAAGAAATATAAAAGAAGTAAAAAACTTTATAAAAGAAAAGGCACTGACAATCTCAAAAAAAGAGAAAAAAAGTAGTTAAATATTAAAAATTAGTACCTGGTGTTTAGTAACCTGCCAGTTATTCTTTGGTCCCTCCCTAGCTTCAAACATACTGACCGGTCGCTGGTTTTTCGGTCTGAGATCCAATTCCTCAGTCAGGGCCAACTGTTCCGTCTCCAAGCTCCTGCCGCGTTCCTGAGGACTCAGGTCTAGATTGGCATCATTTATTGAGGTCTGGGACGTCATGCTGTGGTCATCATCAACACTGCTTGTCTTTAATGCACTGTTCTCTTTAGTTAATTGTTCTACTATAGTCTGTAAGTTCTTCAACTGATTCTTTAATTCCGTTATTGTGGAGTCTCTGTTGTCTAATTCCTTTTTTAGCGATTCAATTTCGTGTTTTTTGACTTCCGGTTCGTGAGCAGGACTGGGGGTGTGGGTTCGATGTTCGATTGGGGTATTATCGGTAGGTAAAGATGGATTGTATGTGGAGGACACTGTTTCTCCAGCTCTTGGATCTATGGACATCTGTTAAAAAATAATTATAAAGTATTAATATTATTACAATTTAATTTACTAACAATGTGGAAGAGTTGTTAAAGTGTTATTCTATACCATTTTTTCAAATCACACTATGTCCAAATTTTTATGTTTTCTTAATAAGTATTTTTTTTATCCTAAGTGTCTCACTTTAGAAATATTAAAAACATATTTAACAAATAGTATTCTCTCTTAACAAACAATAATTCTAAGTAATCTTTGAGTAGCAGAAACTTGTAAAAATCTCCCTGCAGAGACTGAGAACATAAATAAGTTGTTTCTTATTAAGTGTATAACATTGATAATCATACTAAAATAATCATTACATTTTTCGTAAATACACTTAAATAAATTTGACTTTGAATTTTAACACGATTGTCTTAAGTTTAATTATTCTGAATTGTTTTAAAGAAAAATATTTATTTTATATCTAACTATACTTACATCTAAATCAATAGGTGCAAGCGCAGCGTAATCCTCGTCTGAAGCTACCGAGTCATATAGAGGCTCGTCATCTGACATTTGTGAGAAATGCTTGAGGTGACTAGCTGATAAAAGGGGATTCATTGGTCCTGTTAAGGCTGAAATAATTAAAAAAAAACATATAAAATTAATTCACATATATGTCGGCTGGTGATAATTTATTTCAATATTAAGAATAAATTCATAATTAGTTAATTAATTACAAAAGATGTTTTATGGAGTAAAATTAGAATTAACATTTAAGAGTTAATAAAACGCTGTAATTATTGAATTGATGGTTCTGTATTTGTCAGCTTCCGGTGGCGCCACTTTGGGCGCGTCACCGTTGTCAATGTCATTGTTACTTTATAAAAGGCCACGCGGGCGTTGTACGCTCAGTCGAGGCTCTGCCACGGCTCGGAGCACTACTCGTGCTCCACCGCTGGTTAACCTCGACTATTTTAATTATGAATGTTGTTAAGACCTATTCGTAATTATACTGGACTGGAGCAGTGAAAGGTGAGTGTTAGTACTGTGAAGGGCCTACTCCTGGGGTCACAAGTCCCAGGCACTGCTCCAAGCCATCATTTAAAGAATAAGATAATGTTCTTATTATTTTCCTTGTAATTTACTATGTTTCCAGTTATTGTTGGTTTATTTATTTGTTTTAGATTTACCTATTTATTTAATTTAGTATTTCGAGTAGAACCAAAGGCCAGAATATGGTCGGAGGTTCTACTCGTTTATTTTTAATATCTATTACGCCTTTTAAATCCGACATCAGAAGCGGGATAGATCCAGCAGGTCCATCCTTTCACATCTTCTCAACAAACAAACGTGACAGGGCATTCGGAGACACTCTTGGCACTGGCTAATAGAAGGGAATGAGAAACGCTGTCTAAGCAACATCGGGGTAGTATGTAAGTTAATCATGAGTTCCTTGCAGGTTTATTTACTAAATTCAACTACAACAACACTATGACTAAGATTGAGTAATATTTATATCACTACATTCAATCCAGAGGGGGACGTACTTTTAAGGAACTGGACAAGTAAAAAAAAAAAAAAAAAACATGTGTAGTGAATGGAGATGGGTTTACAGATGCGGTCAAGGCAGAGTTTGATTGTGTGAACAATGAACTAGCCTTTATCTAATGAGTATGCGTCTAGTGGGTGTGCAACTATTCCCGAATTAACCGGTCACATCTACTTTAAGAGGACGCTAGAACGTGGTTTTGTCATTTGGGTCACTAAAGACAAATTATAAGTGTTCAGGATGCGGCCCGTGGAGCTGAGCTAGTTATGTAAAAATTATGGCATTCGTCAGCATTACATGGTTCTCGGCGTAAGCCATACCTTTTTTTAATTTGAGTGCATCATGCAATCAGTCCGAAGACTATGAGCAGAATGTGGCGTGTGGTGAGCTTGCATCGCATTAGATAAAGCTTTGCATAGAGAGTTTAACTACTGTGGCGTTTGCAAAATGTAGCGTCTCTTTAGCCGGCTTGTCATGTTCTGGCTGATTAATTGGCTAGCCAGAGGATTTGGGTGTTTGGAGAATCTGGTTTTATATTTAGAAGATAAAAATTTTATTTCATTCTTCACTGTATGAATAGCTAAGTGTTCGTAGACTTCATTGATTTTTATAAACCAGGGTTAATCTACGATCAAGGTGCATACCCAAGTATTTGACCGAATCTGCGTGAGGAAGTGGATGACCGTTTAGGGTAACAGGTGGACAATTATCTTTTCTCAATGAAAAAGTGACATGATGACTTTGTAGTATTTACTGTGACTGTTATTTAATTTAGTATTTCGAGTAGAACCAAAAGCCAGAATATGGTCGGAGGTTCTACTCGTTTATTTTTAATATCTATTACGCCTTTTAAATCCGACATATAAAACTAAGTATTTGTGGTGTAGTGGTTCAGTACAATTTGACTGAAAATCGAAGTTTGTCGGATCGTACCCACAATTATTACTGTTTATAGGTTCTCAGACAGACTTATCATATTCAAACTTTATAGTTTGAATATGATAAGTGTGTCTGAAGTTATCCAAAGGCCAAAATAAAAGGCTGTTAATATTTTCTTCGGTCCGGTTATAAAACAAAGCGCAGCGATGAGTTCTGCCCTAAACGCACAATATCTTGAAAATTCGACGGCGCGACGACGGTGGCAAAATAATACCAAACGTTGTTATCTTGTGTACAGACAAATATACGATATATCCTTCAATAATAACAAAATAAAACCTCGAGGCTGTAAAGTGGCAAGTCTTTGCCTCCTCGTAGCATCGAGCAGTACATCTCTCAGTAAGGCCGCTAACTCCGGCGCGGACAGACGTGCCAACTTTTGTCTCCCTTGGTTCCTCGGCGCTGACAATGCTGGGTTGACTGGTAGAAACGCAACTCCACATCGTTCTAAGCCTGTTGCGCTTGTTTGCCAGACTGAAAGGAACATTGAATTTAAAAAAATAAAAACAAATAAATATATTATTTGATCGTTTAAAAATATGTATATGTAATTTATATATATATATATTTAATATAAATGGTTTCTCCATAAATATATCGAGCATACGAAAATGTGTATCTGTTCGAACATTATAATATTCCAGTATATAATAAAACATGACATCTACCAAGAAAAAAGTGTTCAGTCTTTTGTTAGTTTTTCTGAAGCCATCATTAATAAAAATTATATCACATACTTGCTTCTGTCTCGCGTCGATCAATTTCGTCGTATATGTCCATAACAAGTTCCTCAAACAAATGATTAGGTAGCTGCAATAAATGTTTAAAAAACATTTTAATAAAACTTTTAATTGTCGTAGTTTATTTATTGGTTATGACACGAGATCTAAGCTGAGCCTTAGATTTGTGTGAGCGTGCATATACAACAGCATCCCTTGCTTCATCTAAACCAATTTATACTGCTTTATGATAACCGGCCTCTACTTGTTGTATTGATAGCAGCGTCACATTTAATTCTTAATGTATTATTTTTGTGTTCGAATTATCAAAAGTAAAAGATAAAGTTGGTACTAGCACTGTTCAAGGATGGAAAAATATATGCGAGCAATCAGTAAAAAAAGAAAAAAATATCATGATAAACTTTATTTTTAAAAGATTTTTTCTGGTTCTTGTTTTTAGAGACACACACTAATGCAAAGCTCAGCTTGAGCATCGCGTAGTTCATCTCTTCTTGTTTAAGAAAACCAGAAAAGAAAAATTCACATACTCATAGTGTCATTCATATCATCTCATCACAGCAATCTTTCAACAACTTACCAATTGCAACTTCCCCCGCGCAGCTTTAGCCACATCCGTCATCTCATGTGTGTCGTGAGCTCGTGGCACTATATAGTGCCTCCCCGCCGCATGGTCCGGCTTCTCACCTATTAGGAAGTGGATCATTCGATCTGTCGCTTCGTATACTAGCTCCGTTATTCTATCTGCTAGCTCTGTATGTCCACCTTGTCTGAAATCCATTTACATTAAAGTATTTATAATCGGGCAACGCTCAGTGGCTAGGTGGAGCCATGATATAGTCAAGCGCAAGACTGGTCATTGTGGAGATCCTTGGGGGAGGACTGACGACGATAAATGTATTTTTAAGTTTGATATTTTTCAGCTTCACACCATTACCTTGCGTATGATATACCTCGTATATTAGTAGGGTAGAGAGAGAGAATCTAGTGTCAAGACACTTCATTCAAACTCGGTCCTAGTTCGAAACTGTAAATTGTACGTCAGAATTCAACACTGCGTTTAGTCTTGCAAGAACAACTATAATATATTTTTTCAGTTCATTAGCATTAATACTTTGGATTTTAGATAATTTTATATAAATTTATTTTAAGTAAATCAATAAATATCTTACGGCAATTGTGGAGTAGTAGGACAGTTAACACAATGATCGTGGTTTTGATTCCTATTATTAGTAACATTAATTCACACAGCCAAATTTTAAAAAATGTAACTTTAAATTATAAGAAATCCTTTAAAAAAATAGACATCTTACATAGTTGACAAAATTTAACATAGTAGATAGAGAAAATGGAGACATAAAAAAATCAACAAGTAACATACCTAGCGCAGTCAGCAGGTGAGTTGCCACCACTGTCCCTAGCGGTGGGGTCGGCGCCCCACGCCACCAACAATTCCGCTTGAGCTGGTTGTCCCGCTCTACATGCTACGTGCAAACATGTACTTCCTTTTTCCTACAAGCGATTGATTACTTTAATTAAAGTGGTTTTTTTTAAAATAAATATTTAATAGTTTTGGTTACAGTTAAAAAATTTGAAAATATTGAATATACTTTAATACTTTAAGCAAGAAGAATGATAATATATTAAAACTAGCGGACGCGCGCAGCTTCGCTTACTTATTTAGGGGTGAATTCTAAGAAACCACGAAACATGTAATTTTTAAGAGTCTAAATTTAAAAGTTTATTAAAATCGGTGGCGGTTTAAAGATTTTCCCATACAAACTTTCAACACCTTATTTGCACCATTAGGGGATGAATTCTAGAAAACCATGAAACATGTGTTTAATTATATACGTTTAAGAGTCTGAATTTTTAATTTTATGAAAATTGGTGACGATTTTAAAAAAACCTATACAAACTTTCACCCCTTATTTGCACCCTTAGGGGGAGAATTCTAGAAAACGATGAAACATGTGTTCAATTAAATACTTTTAAAAATCTAAATTTCAAATTTTATAAAAATCGGTGCCGATTTAATTTTTTTTCCATACAAACTTTGAACCCCTATTTCACCCCTTTAGGGTTAAAATTTTTCAAAATCCCTTCTTAGTGGATGTCCAGATTACGAAAGTAAACTTTTGTCCAAATTTAACGTTTCTACCATCAGCGGTTAAGGCTGTGCGTGCGTCTTACCTCAGTCAGTGAGGACAAGTCCTTTTATATATATAGATTATAAATTTTTAGTGTGCTTTGTTATAAATAAACCTCGACTCTCTATCGTTTTAAAACTATTGTTATATTTATTTGAGTCATACACAAATGTAAGAAATTGAGTCATTATAATATACCAGCATTTTCCTGCGGCTCAACCCGCATGATCTTTAATAAGTAAGACTTGTGTATGAGTTATGATTAATACTGCATTTTTTCAAAATAGTTTTAAAAATATTCCTATAGTTTTTTGTAATTCGGTCTTGAGTTTCATCACCCAACGCAATGCAAGGAAAGTTAATCAGAAGATGGGTAATGACCTACTATAGAGATGGAGACAGTTAGCAAAGAACCAGGATAAATGGAAAGAAATGGAGGAGTACTATGTCACAACACAACCTGACCTGTTTACAAATAATATGCAATGTAAATAATAAGCAAATAAGTTATATAGTTTTAGCAACATAGTAAAATAAAATATATTTAATTTGAGCGTCTTAACATTAGGTTCCCTCTACCTACCCTGCTGTGTGCGGGATACAACTGAAAATAATTTAAAATTTTCTGTAATTAGATATAAGAAACTTGGGTCAGATAAATGCTATTTTTATTTATTTTATTTATAGTATTGTTCTTATATATCTGAAATGTTACATTTGTTATATGCCTTGTAAAGACTTACCTGATTATAGTAATTAGGATCGGCCCCTTGAGCTAACAGTCTCATAGCAGTATCTAATGAACCACTGCGAACTGCACTGTGTAACTGTCTTCCTAACTCACTTGGTGGTTCATCTCTTCTTGCTCTCAAGACATATGCCAGTCTTAAGTGTTTAGCCAATATGAACTCTGATTTAATAGGGCTAAAAATTAATAATTTTTATTCACTCTGTATCTCGCATATAGTACAATAGGCAAGGTTAGTGTTAAGACACTACATTCCTGACTTTCCTCTCTCGAGCATGAGCTGTGGTGCTTCGCCACTACAACCTCAAATACATGTATATTTATGTATATCATAAATATTACATTTTTTATTCATTTTTGTGGTGTATCCCAAATACAGCAGGGTAGACAGATGGGACCTAGTATTAAGACACTCTGCCCACTCCCACTTATCGCCCAATTTTCGAGGTATCGCATTTCAAGTGATGGAACTCAACACCACACATTTTGCCTTGGTACCTCAGCAAAGAAATGAAAATATTAACAAATAATGACTCATTTCTCAGAGTGGAAATTGAACCCTCAATCGCCGCTTTTCAGTCACACGTTTGTGCCCCTGCGCCACAGCAGCTGATACTTTTTTTGTATATACATATATTAAGATAATATATACAGTATTTTTATACTTTTTTATGATAATAATTCTTACTGTAGCGGATCCTTAGGTTGTGGTTTTTTCCTTAAATGTTTAGGAGCTGAGGTATCCAGTAAAGAATGTTCCCATATACTATTCACATTTTGAGCAGTAAGCGCTTGCACCATCTGTATCCAAATAAGTATATATTACTTAAAATGTACCACTCGGACGAAGAAACTTGTATAAGTTTATTTACCGACAAAAGTGAAGGAGGCCATGAACCTTGTCTTAAAGATTTTACATGGGAAATGTGTCTTCCCATACTTCTATGAACACTACAACACTCCGCACATAACAACAAACCGCGGTTAATTGATGCCCATGAAGGATCTACAAACACATAAGTATTCAACTAGTTTAATAAAATAGGTAATTAATTAGCACCATATAAAAGAAACTAGGACGTCGTTTACCCGAAGCACCGCAATCAGAGCACACTTCTACTGACGAACGGTGTTTCGATCGTGATATCATCATTTTTATTTTAAATTATACTATTCTTAATCTACTAAACAAGCTAAAAGTCGACCTAACTAACTAAATAACTTGTTTAAGACATAATTAACTCTGATACAAAAATAAAACATTTTACGGAACGTCAATCAAAATAATACAGAATTACAGACTAAAATATAGATTATAGATAATATAGATGTACTTTGTTTAGGTACCATATTTTAATATTTTTTGAATAGAAATCTAATCTAACGAAAAAAGAGCTTAAAATATAAATAAAATATTTTTGTTATAATATAAATAAATTATTTAATTGACGTCGTCCTACGTTCATTTTAATTTTAATAAATTTACTTAACTACTCTTTAGTTTAGTGATGATTTTGGTTCTGTGAACCTTGAGGCTTGAACACGTCAGAGATTAAGATTTGCGGTTGTCAAAAGAGATTAACTTGCGGTATATTTAAGTGAAATAAAAATGAAGATTGCCGTAGTATTGGGAATAATAGCATGCTTTTCAATAGCCTATGCAGATCAAGAAACTCTAGTACTAGTGGACAATTTGAACATTAGAGAGACTCATTCACAATTTTTCAAATCTCTTCAAGGTATGAATTAAGTCGATTGCGTGTCTATTGATAAGGTGCCGGGTTTTTTAAGAATACATTATTTAATTTACGTGCTGAAGTCTTGATGGTACTATACTAGTAAAAATAAACCAGAATTTACATCTTATATGATTTTTTCTTATATATTAATCACCTATTTCAGATCGGGGCTACAATCTTGTTTTTAAGTTAGCTGACGATGCTAACCTAGTGCTATCTAAGTATGGGGAATATTTGTATAAAAATCTAATAGTCTTTTCACCATCCGTCGTCGAGTTTGGTGGTCAAATAGACACGGAAGCCATCACAAAGTTTATTGATGATGGTGGAAATGTACTCATGGCTGGTAACTCTGCGGCAGGCGATGTCTACAGGGAGATTGCTTCTGAATGTGGATTTGAGGTAAGACTTTGTCTGTAGATTTAATTTATAATTACCTCTATAATAGTTCTCATGTCAATTGTGCATAGGTACATTTATTTTAAAGTGTAATTATTATTATTAACTTGTTGTGGATGCCGAGGGATGAGTATGTAAATATCTTTTATACATGTGCATCGTTCTCATGGCGTAGTTGATCACCTAAAAGTGAACTCCCTTGTTCAGTTCAGTTGTTTAATCATGGTGAATTAAGCCCCTTTTGTTCTACTGATATTTATTATTTATATTGCCTGAGAGCAGATCACTGTCAAGCAAATTACCTACCAATTTTTGTATGCAAGAAACATCTTATTAGTCACTTTAAATACTTTTTAATCTGAACGTATTTTTTATCCCAGATGGATGAAGAATCTGCAGCTGTAATTGACCATTTCAATTATGACAGTCTGGATGATGGAGACCACACTAGGATAGTAGTGTCTCCCAAAAATTTAATCAATGCTCCTACAATTGTTGGTTCTCAAAACACACAGCCATTACTCTTTGAAGGTACAGGTCTAATATTAGATAAGGATAATAGCCTGGTCCTGCCTATACTGACAGCCGATAGTACAGCTTACAGCTATAATCCTAAGAGTCAGGTATATATTTATTTTCTATATATAAGGAATCTTATTCTAATTAAATATATTTTATTGTACTAATTTAAGGAGGAATCTGTCGAAAAAATACATATTTCACAGAATTTCCTTGTTTATACCCTATTCAGTGTTTTTTAAAATTTGTAAAAAAAATTGCTTGTTATGTCTTTTGATACTGTCCAATATGTTGTGAGAAGGCTATAGGAACTGAATGATTTGAAATTAAACAAACAATATTTTTTTAACCTTATGCCTAAATTAAATGACTGTCCTAAATTAAATGTATAAACAATAATATAATGATTGAGTTCTAAGTAAATACTTATAATATGTACATGTAATATGCAATACTAACTATTTACTATTTTAGGTTAAGGAGTACCCTCATGCAGTCGGTCGTAAAACTGTCCTCCTAGCAGCACTTCAAGCTAGAAACAATGCTAGAATAATATTCAGTGGATCTCTTTTCTTTTTCTCTGATGAAGCTTTCAACTCTCCTGTTTCTAAAGTCCATGTAAGTATATACTTAATTATTTTAATTTTTATTAGAAATATATTGAATATTTTAATATCTACTTAATTGAACCTTTAAATTCAAATTATTTAAATTGTCCTATTTTGCAAGCAGCTAGGTAATCTTTAATAACTGTGTAATTATGCTTATAAAGAAAGCTAAATTCATGATCAAATCACTATGACAACAGTATGCAACTGAGTTTAATCTGGTTTTCACAAAAGAAACTAAAGCTCATGAAATGATAAATGAAATCAAACAAGATGTAGCTTTACATCTATACTAATATAATAAAGCTAAAGAGTTTATTTGTTTGTTTGTTTGTTTGTTTGATCGATTTACTTTGTTTTTGTTTTGTATGAAAGCTGCATTCTTCAGAAGTGCTATAGGCTATATAATATTACATTACACATATATACTAATAAATTAAAATACTTTCTAATTTGACATGCAATTTATTCTGCCATGTTAATAACAACCGTCGTCGCTACGCGACCGCGTTCGTTACCGCGTCATTTTGATATTCATCCTTATGAAAACAAATATAATAGTCACTTTTAGCATTTCATCTAGATTGAAATTATATTCCTATACAAATTATATTCTTATATTTCAAGCAGGCGTAGCCGCGTCTGGGTCCGCTAGTGTATAATATATGCCTAAGAATATTGATAGCTTCATGCTGTATCTTGCACATAGCAGTGTAGGCAGAGGGAACCTAGTGTTATAATAATATAACATTTAATAACAATGAATTGTAATTCAATGTCTTAAAAAATCATGTATTTGTGCTTGTAACTATCAAATTAGTAATTAACTAAGCAGCCATAATCATGTATTACGTATTTTATAAATTCTAGGGTGATAAAGTGAAGGCTTCCCTCTCTGGTAACAAAGCACTTGCTGTGCACCTGAGTGAGTGGGCGTTTGGTGAGCGTGGCCAGCTTAGAGTGGGCCGTGTACACCACCACAGGCAAGGAGAGAAGGAGACCTCTAATACTTACACTATTACTGATACTGTTGTGAGTATAAATTATGAATGACAGCATATTCATAAATAATTTCTGTTTAACTATTGTTATTTGCATAAATGCATATTTATATTATGCGCCTACTACAGAATTTCACTATATTGGCTAGTCCATATATGGACTGTATTATTAGAATGTTTGGACTACTGCATTGTATAGGTAATGATGTTAATATGCAAATATTTTAAAAACTGTAACATATCTCCCTATTATTTAATAACAAATATAATATACTACAAATATGAAGTTAAAATAACTTTAATAAAATCAGCATCAATAATCTATTTTAGAAAGAGTATTTTTTTTGTATATTACAATACTAATTTATATAATTATGTTTGAAAGGTATATAGAATTGAAATTGAAGAACTCAGGAATGGCAAATGGCAACCATTTGAATCTAATGATGTACAATTAGAGTTTGTGCGCATAGATCCCTTCATTCGCACAACCTTGAAAAAGAAACCCAATGGTGTATATGAGGCAATCTTCAAAGTACCAGATGTGTGGGGAGTCTATCAGTTCAAAGTAGACTATGATAGAATTGGATATACCAGATTGTATCACTCTACACAGGTAATTTTAAACTATTCATACTTATATGGGGATATATATGTATATATATATATATATATTGTACACAGCTAGAGAACTCATTTGCTTAAAGAGTTAATGTGTTCCACCATTCAATATGTAAAAGCCAATAATTTGGATGAAAAGCTGGTCTGCTTTCCATGTCATGATTCTTATCAACTTTTGTGTTGCATTGCATCTTGAGTGGTGAACTTAACACTGTGCTTTGTCTTCTTACCAGAGCATGAAAATGGATTTTCTTTTCTTTATATTCATATTTCTATTTTTTACAGGTATCAGTCCGACCTCTGCAACACACTCAATATGAAAGATTCATTCCAAGTGCATTCCCATACTATGTGAGTGCGTTCTCAATGATGATTGGAGTGTTTTTGTTCTCCTTTGTCTTTCTATACTACAAAGAAGACCCACCAAAGAGCAAGAGTGAATAAATAATCATGTATAATATTTTATATTGTATGTTTGTGTTTTGTTGCAGCATATTCCCATTTATAAATGTATGTGAAAAAATCTATTAAGATAAATAAATGTTCACAAATAATAACATTTGGTTTTATTTTTCTTTTATCTACATTTTGTTAAATATTTTTATTTAGCATTTCTTTTACTAAATATGAGTTATATAATGAAACATAATCTTTAAATTTTCAGTCCCCATCGGTTTCATCAGGGACTAAAATAATGGGTGGGACAATGGTCATTGGTTAAATTATAACTTCGACGTTTCTGTGAACGAATGCAGTAAGAGTAGTATATAGTAATATAGTGGCAACTGGCATCGTAGGCTACGATTCGTAGCTTTTGTACTGTAATAACCGTTTTTTTTAAAGGATAATTTGGTCCATGATTCAAGAAAATATATTCAGGCATTTGATAATTATCAGCTCTTTTAGTTATTTACTTTTAAGAGCTTGTTGTGTAAATAATTGATCTTCCAAAAATTATTTAGTGGAATTAGCAGTGTTATCTATATTATTTTATGATAAAATATTTTATTCTTGTTTTTGTATATTTATAAATCCACGATTTTAGCAATATTTATTTACATTTTCATGTTACAAGTATACGGTATATATTTTTTAAATCATCGTTTTGAAAACGGCGAATGAACCCATAATGTTGTAACTGACATTATAATTCGGAACGCAACAGTTTTAAATGGCAGAAAAAAATGGCATGCTTGTCATGAAATGTCTGTTTAATTTTTTGTAAAAATAGTTTAATTTTATAATACTTAATTGGTAAAACTTATCAATAAATTGTGACTTAATATTGTGGTGCCAACACGCTAATTCATAAATATAAATTTTGTAAATATTTTGGAACATTAATATAAATCGTGAAGACATTAATTTGGTGTCTCCATATTTTTTTAAATAAAGCTTATTTTCAATGAATCTCTTATAGTTTTTATACGGTAAGAAAATTGTGAAGATACCCATATCGTAGTGACATAAAAGTTAAAAGTGTATGTCGAAACGATGTGTTTACATCTGTAAACTGTCCCCGTGAGTATGATGTCATTGTAGTGACTGCCATTAAAAATATGTTGGCTATGTGCCCACCCGTTTTCCTCCTAGTGTTATAATTCTAATAATGTTTTTGAAAACATCCACGCGGAAAAGAACAACGAACCCTCTAGGTTATAGTTGGTCTGTTCCAGATAAATATGCAAATTAGATTCTCTCTGATCTCAGAGGATTAGAAAGCATTTGTGCATAAGTGTTCAGTACATTTACAAATATAAAAACCTTATATATATCAAATCACCACAAATCTTAATATAATATTGTGAATAGTATTTAAAATTGTGATGGTCAATTTGCAAGACAAATGTAAGTTTTGTTTCAAATGAATAATAATAGGCTCTTTCTAATCATTTATTTACATTACAAACAATCAAATAAGTAAATTATGTTATTCATAAGTTAAATAAAAAATTCTACCCATCAAAGAAGCCATAGAATAACTTAAAGACTAATATGAATCCTTATAGTTCTTGTCTGTGGTGTATCATATGTCTAAATGTCTCTTAATAAAAAAACAATTTGATAGCTTCAATATTTGGGATTAATATTAATATATATTTAGTCTATCATGATGCTTAGACACAGTGTCTAACTGTAATGAATTATTTTAATTTATTTACTCTGATAACAAAAAAAGGTATGCTCATGAAGGGAACAGAATATTTCCACTCTAGGTTTTCTATGTCTACCCATCCATTTGCGCCATGGAGCTTGGAAAAGAATGTTATATGTATTTTATCTTCCTATTTTCATTTACATACAAAAAGTCTTGTTGCTATTTGTCATAAATTTGTCAATTATACAAAATTGCTTACAAAAGCAGATAACCTTATTTCAAGTTGACAATTATGATAAGAGTATGATGGAAATAGAATCTTCTGGGGTAATTAGTTAACTGCATTCTGAGTAAATTATTTATAGGAATTTTAATATACAATATTATTAAAATATAGTTTTTATTTTAAAACTTTAATGTTTAACATAACACAACCAATTTTTTTTTATTAACATTCCATTTATTGTATTATTAAATATAAAATATACAATTTGATTAATAAATAATACATTATATAATTAAAATTAACCTAACAGTCAGGAATTTATGAAATATAAACACTGTTTACAAATTTAATAATTTGACTTAATAGCTAGTGCCCATTAACCTTATTTGTAATACTTTGCTTTTTACCTCCTTATTCCTATTGCAATGCTTAGCAGTAAGGTAATATAACTAAGAATAATTATATTTCAACTACATACATTGAATATTGAGTTTATATTTATATTTGCTAGTGGGACAAGCTTCCAACTGTTAATGCAATGGTTCTAGGTTAGATTTCCACTCAGGGTAACAAATTTATTTTTTTTCTTTCCTCTAGACAAAATATTTTAATTTTCTTATATATTTAAATATTAAAGAATATTGATGATTTTCATATACTAAATTTAAGGCCAGATGTGGGACCAAGTAAGCCCATGCGCCATAATTGGTGAAAGAATCCCACTCACTCATACAATGGAAAGTACTCCCACTAGAATCCCACTCATGGAAATGAAATACTTATTAATTTAATGATTTCTTTGCTCCGGCATTGAGGCAAAATGTGGCATTGAGTTCTGCCACTCAACATGCAATCACTACACTGCCCTAGGCACTGACACTAGGTTCCCTCTGCCTATCCTGCTCTGTGCAGGATACAATGTAACACAAAAAAAAAAACTAAATTTATACAATAATACTTACTTTAAATATTTTAGCAAGTGCAGCGACAGTCACGATGGACCCGTCGCGGCGACAGCGCACCCAGACCAAGGCGACTGCAGAGGAGCAGGCCCTTGATCAGATTGCTAAGGAGGTAAGTTAAGATACATTATATTTATACTTTTTTAATAAAGAATATTATACCAAAAATAGTTTTGCGCCCATGACATTGAAATGAAAATAACTAATATTATGACCTATGACTTAATTAGTTTAGTACCCCAGAGAGCAGACAACAAGTATGCTGGATATCAAAACATGATTAACATGATATAGTGGCACTATATTAGTGATGTTATAACCTCTTTCAAATTGAACCAGTACTTCCTGAGACCAAGTTAAAATCAAACAAACCCATTAGCTTTGAAATATTAATAAAGAATATTATGAGATGATACAAACACAAACTTATAAAAGGAATATATAATAAACTTTAATATTAAATTTACTTATTTGGTCACATATATTTCACACACTATAATGTTTTAATACTCTGCTTTGATTATGACTTGGCTTTTATCTTCAAGATAAGATTGCAAATCAACATAATAAATGTCCTTATAACCTGTATACATATTTTTGTATAATCTATTATTTATGTATCATAATTGATTTCTTAATAATTGATTTTGTAACTTTGCCGAACACATAGATATATAACTGATATTTATTATCGTTGTCAGACTATCAAAAGTGGACTTACCTTTCTACTTTGGTTTTTTTATACCATTTACAATTTTTTCATATAAATGCGAATGTTTACTTTTTTAACGGATTTCTGTAAGAAAATGAGGTTATCAATTCGACTATATTTTCTTACTCATAAATTATATCAATCATTATAAAAAAAATTGTATACCTACATATTTATGTCTCGAATGCACAATATTTAAGTGAGGGTGCTGTTCGTGTCTATTACCTACAATCCTTTAATTATAAAAAGTATAAGATTCACCTTCATCGATTTTCAATTCAAGATGCATGCATTTGTCAATCAGAAATAAAAATGACTCAAATAATCCCTAATGCCGTAAATATACACATTTATTTGAATATATAATGTTATAAAATGCTATTTAAAATATTAATTATATTTAAATTCCACATAGAAACGTGTCAACATATAAGTTGGGAGAAGAAATTCGAATATACATTGCTTCGTAATCACTAGTTTCTGTTTTAATTATAAGCACATAGTTATTGAGTAACTATACAAGACGTGGTTTGTCACTCGGTAAAGTAGGATTGTAAAATTTCCTACGACATATTAACACTATTTTATTGTTTCTAAAGCTCAACAGTAGTAGGCAGTGCACCTTTATGAAGGTGTGAAATGAGACTGGATAAAAATAAACTTCCGCATGGATTCACCTTTGACGACGGTCCTAGTACGTGGTACAAAGTATCATACCGCGATTCGGATCTGCAAATAAATAGATTAAAATTGGTACTAAAATTGTTAACTCGCCTAATAACTTGGATACCGATAAGAGTATTTTGTATATCTTTTATTATTGTCATGGTTTACACGCCATTAGAGGAGCAGGTCGATCGGTATAAATCTTTTTATTATTCAATCCTCTACAAAGAAACAAAAATATTTAGAAATATAAAAATTTTGAACTTAACGGGCCTCACGGTGTTTCAACCCAATTCCATTGGGCTTAAAAAAGTGTGAGCAAAAATTGTAAAGTTTGGGAGGCAAGATAACGATTAGATAGATACATAAAATATATTTTACACATTTATAAAATTTAAAGTTATTCGAATCTCCCAGTTTGGTTATTTAAAACGCAATTAAAGTTTAAATTTTTTTGTTAGATAAATAGCTTTCCAAATTAATTGCCTTTCGTATCATATTTGTGTATTAGTAAAATTACAAAATCGCTTAAATGTCAGTTATACCCGACCCTCTCTTCTTTCGATCTATTTACGAGAGCGTGTGGCTCCGAGGACTGCAATAAGACGATAAGACGCCAAAATAGCCTGTTAAGTCCTTAGTTATTCAAGAAAACACCTTTCGTTGCTATTTTTTTTGCATAATTGTAATATGAATTCTAAATGCTCATATTATAATGGCCACGAATCGAATATAATTTTTGAACTATCTTTATTATGAATCGTTATATTATCATCGTTGCGTTGCATAAGTTAAATAGTTCTAAGTAAAATTTTATTATTGCATTGTTTATATTCAAAATATTTTCCTTTAATCTATCTAGTTAAATAAGCAAATCGCCATGAGTCGCATAAACCAGCTTATTTAAATCGTCTTAAATCTATAATGCATAGAAAATGAAGAATTAAGCGATATTGAAAAAAAATAACGACTACTATAAAAAATATAGCGATATGTTTCTAAAGTTAACTAGTTACGGAATAGGAAACGGCTCTTTAGGTCAGTTGTTTCGACGAACAGACAAAAATATCTTTCTGCGAATACCTTTAAGATGCATTCGTATATGGAAATAATAAAAGATTTTGGTTTCTGTACCTGAAAAGAAAAAGTAAAGTAATAATTGTTAACTCATTTTGTAATAAATCAACAGATTTCATACAAAAAGAGTGGGTACGCCCGTAAACTTAAGTTTAACTTAAGTTTAGTTCCCGTTGACAAACTTTCGGCGGGCGAGATCAACTGGCACTTAAACGGTTTTTGTTTTTCTAATAAATCAATATTTTTATTTACTAATAATATTTATTTATAAAATAATAGAATTAACAGACATTTTATATCTAGCCTCAAATAAAATAAAAAATAATTGCAATACTTAACTAAATATCTTAAGATAGGTACAGTTTCTCTCTGCAGTCGGCGGCCGTCAGGACGTAGAGGAAAGTGTTATGTCATCATAATGGATAGAAGACAAACACGCTTCCTACAGGTGAACATCAACCACTCTGCCAGAGCGCAGGATTTACTACTGCAATCTATGGCAGAGTGGAGTATTGACATTGGCGTTGTATGTGAGCCGTATTTTATCGCCAATCATCCTCGTTGGTTGGGTGATTTGGACGGCACTGTAGCTATCACGTCTGGAACCATCACCAATATTCCCCTCTCAACTCTAGAAAGGGGCTCGGGATATGTCGTGGCAGAGTGGGGAGAATACGTCATAATTGGTGTATACTTTTCCCCCAACCGCAGTCTGGCGGAATTCGAGAATTTTCTTGACTCCGTCAGAGTTGCCGTTGCTAGACAGTCGCCGAGGAAAATCATTGTCCTCGGGGATTTCAATGCTAAGTCCCGTGCGTGGGGGAACCCCTCATCAAACGCAAAGGGTAAAGCGGTGCAGGTGTGGGCTCTGCTCTCCGGGCTGTCTCTCCTTAACGTAGGGACAGCACTCACTTGCGTGCGGCATAATGGGGGGTCCGTAGTGGACCTCTCTTTTGCCTCTCCATCCGTCGCGTGCCAGGTGAATAACTGGAGAGTAGAGGAAGAAGTGGAGACTTTGTCCGATCACCTTTATATTCGGTTTGATGTGTCCGCTCAGACAGCGCTGGTGGTTCAACGTAGGGGTCCATCTCAAAGGTTCCCTAGATGGGCTGTTAGTCGACTGAACTCAGAGCTGGCCAAAGAGGCTGCGATTGTGGCAAAGTGGAGCTCTCAGGAGAGTATAATGGGTTCCAGCTCAAGCGTCGAAATTATGGCAGGCCAGTTGCAGAACGCAATGACTAAAATTTGCGACACTGCCATGCCGAGAGCCCGGCGGTGGTCAGCCCGTCGCCAAATGTACTGGTGGTCCCCTGAGATTGCTGCCCTGCGGTCTTCTTGCATCCGGGCCCGACGGGCGTATACAAGGTGTAGGAGAAGGGACGGTCTCGACCCTGCACTTGAGAGTCAGCTGCAGGGTATATATAAAGAAAGAAAGAAAGCTCTGCAGCACGCTATTAGCTTAGCGAAGCGTGAGGCTTATCAGGAGTTATTAGCAGGTCTTAACAGATTTCCATGGGGGCGGCCCTATCTGGCTGCCCGAAAAAAAGATCCGCGCGCAAAGCGCTCCTCTAACGGAAACTCTGTCACCCGACTTTCTCTCACGCCTTCTGGTGGACTTGTTTCCGGAGCCGCCTAGGCACATCCCCCCTAGAATGGCTCCGTCCTCTGTGCATGAGGAGGTGTCGGTTATCCCTCTCATATCTGAAGGAGAGATGAATATGGCACTCAGGAGACTGAGGGCTAAGAAAACGGCTCCGGGACCCGATGGCGTTCCAGGAAGAATTTTGAGCATTGCCCTGGAACACCTTGGTGAGGAACTTCGGAAGCTATTTGATCAGTGCCTGTTAACTGGACAGTTTCCGAAGTTGTGGAAGGAAGGAGGACTATGCCTACTGCGCAAGGATGGTCGTCCTCCGGACTCTCCTTCCGCATATAGGCCAATAGTGCTGCTGAATGAGATGGGCAAGATCTTAGAGAAGATCATTGCTGCCCGCCTTATTCAGCACCTAGAGGAGGTAGGTCCTGGTCTTTCAAAGGCACAGTTCGGGTTTAGGGCCGGTCGCTCGACCATTGATGCCCTGAACGCCCTGAAGACCCGGTCGTTGGCCGCGACGGCAGATAAAGATGTTCTTCTCGCCGTCTCGTTGGACGTGGTCAACGCCTTTAACAGTCTGCCGTTTGAGACGCTAAGAGAGGCACTTCGGTACCATGGGGTGCCTTTCTATCTCCGGCGGCTGTTAAATGACTACCTCCAAGACAGAGTAGTCTTATGGATTGGGGGAAATGGCCAGATCGGTCGACGAAGCGTCGGTTGCGGGGTTCCACAGGGGTCGGTTTTGGGCCCGATACTTTGGAATCTCGGCTATGATTGGCTCCTGCGTGGTCGTCTTCCTCCTGGAATGAGTGTCATATGTTATGCGGATGACACTCTAGTCACGGCCAGAGGAACGTCTTACCAGGAGGCGGCACACTTGGCTGAAATCGGCACCTGCCTTGTCGTCGACCGTATCGAAGCTCTGGGTCTGAGAGTCTCTATGCCCAAGACTGAGGCCCTCCTATTCCACGGCCCGCGTAGGGGTCCCCCCCGTAGGGCTACTCTGCGCGTCCAGGGACAGGACGTGGAGGTTCGGACTCAGATGAAGTATCTGGGTCTGACCCTTGATGGACGGTGGTCATTCGCTTCGCACTTCGCTCAGCTTGCGCCGAAGCTAGTAAACGCTGCTGGGGCCCTCGGCAGGCTCCTGCCGAATGTCGGAGGGCCAGATTCTCCATGCCGACAGCTTTATGTCGGCGTGTTGAGATCTATGGCTCTGTACGGTGCCCCTGTGTGGGCAGACTCTCTCACCGTTCGCAATAAGACCCAATTGCGGAAAGCGCAGCGTCTCATAGCGGTGAGAGCAATTCGGGGGTACCGTACGGTGTCCTGGACGGCGGCAACTCTCTTGGCAAGCGATCCGCCTTGGGAATTACAGGCGGAAGTGCTTGCCAGAGTTCATGCCTTTCGCACAAGCGAGCGGTCGCGAGGCGTACAACCGTCGTGTGAGGATGTCGAACGGATCAGGAGGAGAGCGGATGAAGCCCTGATCCGGCGATGGAGGGGGGACCTGGGGTCTCCGGCGGCAGGCCTAGCGACAGTGGAGGCAGTTCGCCCACACTTGGATCGCTGGGTTAAAAGGAGTTTTGGTGTCCTGACGTTCAGACTGGTGCAGGTTCTGACGGGGCACGGTTGTTTCGGTAAGTACCTGCATCAGATTGCACGTCGGGAGATGTCGCCGGTGTGCCATGAGTGTCATGCCTCCATGGATTCGGCGCATCACACTCTGGCTGAATGCCCCGCTTGGGCCCCACAACGCCATGCCTTGATGGCGGTAGTGGGAAGAGACCTCTCACTGGCCAGTGTGGTAGGGGCTATGCTGGACTGTGAGAGGAACTGGTCTGCAATGGTCTCCTTCTGCGAATCAGTAATCGCATTGAAGGAGGCCGCGGAGCGGGTGCGCGAGTCCAGCTCGAACGCAGACACACTCCGCCGCCGTAGGCCAGGGGGTAGAAGAAGGCGGTATGCGCATCTTCTACTCCCCCTACCCTAGAGGAGCTACTGCGGGAGGGTCAGTCTGATCTTCCTACAGGTTATTGCGGAAAACCCTGAAAGCGACGATGGCCTGCGAAAGGCGGGCCTTCCACTGAGGCGTCGTAGTAGTATGCGCGAGCGATCCTGCGGCGTCTCATTTTGGTGGAGAGGGTTCCCGCTGGGTTTTAGTGGGTAGGACCGGTTTCACCGGTGAGTCCCACAGTACCGCTCATCCGTAAGGCACGCCTTCCGTATGGGCGGTCTGTGTAAATACATTTCCCAGCGAAAAAAAAAAAAAAAAAAGGTACAGTTTCTCTACAAGGGTTTTATTTTATTATTAAACTAGCAACCTGCTCGCGGCTTCGCCCGCCTTAACTACTGAATTATTCATATAGTGTATGTTTGCAAAGCACTTAAGATAATGTGAAAATTAATTAAACCCTAATGCAACCCGCATTTTCGTAATTCCAATAAGGATTTTCCAATTGTTTTAAAATAAACACAAATAAATAACACAATCTAAATCTTCTTCGCTATAGAGGCAGGAGGGTTTTTTTTTGAGCTTGTGGTTAATGCTGTTAAAACAGCGACACCGGTTGGGTAGGCACTACATGGCTGTCTGTGAGGAAAATTAAATAGAATGTATCGGCCGGGAATCGAACCCGGGCCGCCCGCGTGGCAGGCGAGCATTCTACCACTGAACCACCGATCACTGCTCATGACGCGCTTGTATAAGCAAAACGTCGCGGGGCGCGTTTCGCAGTAAGGATATTTTGATATTGTAACAACTTTTAAAGTACTTATTAAAATGAAAAACAGTAAAAGACAGTTTTGATCTACATTAAATGGCCAACGTAACTAATATACTTATTTATATACTGAGAGTAAGGGATAAGTAAAACTTGACTCGATACAGTTGATGTGTAAACGGCGGGATGTGTTAACAATTAAATGCGTTTTTCTCTAAAACTACTCGCAATTTCGAAATTGTGTAAAAAGCAAATTTTATCTTCGTTTAACGTAGATATTTAATAAAATATTTTAAAGGATAAGGATTAATACCATTATGGAAAAATATCCCTCACAATAAAAAATATATTGAAATTACAATTTTTAGACAGAAATATGATCACTACACGTTATTCTTAAAAAATACGAATATGCTCTCGCGGACTTTTTTGTAGATCATATTAATAGGAACAATACTCCAGTATATTATTTTCATGTAGTACTTACCATTAAAGCAGCGCATGCGCGAAAGTATCTCAACGGGTAGGACTTTATACATATTTATCGTATTTATGGTAATTTACATAAGAATGTACAAATAATAAACTATATATAAACCTTCCCTGAGAAATACTCGACCTAATGGTGAAAACCGCATGCAAATCCGTTGGGTGGTTTAGAAGAAGAAGAAGAGTTAGAAAATTCAGACAGACACGAAAAGCGACTTTGTTTTATAAGATATAGGATAGGATTAAACATGCGATCATCATAGGTAGGTAGGTATATAACATATGTATAGGATTACATGTCATTTACCTTTAACGACAACGGTGGTGGAGAGCCTCAATCGATCCCGTGTTCCAGATTTTGTCCCTAAAGTCAATGCTCTATCGCGATTAAATCAATATAAACCTTTTATTGGATAAGGCGCGATGCTTGCTTCGACAGCTTAACATGCAATGGCATCCCTACAAAAATTTTTTTCAGCATACAAACGGAATTGGGGCAAGTGTTAAGATTTTCTAGACATTCCGATTATAATGACGGAATTGAATGCAGCGCTTTCATTTACCAGAGCGAGGAAATGATAATAATTACTAATTATTCCACCTAGTGGGGATGGAAACCACGACCATCGCTTTACATTCAGACGCTAGTAAGATGATTAGATGGGGATTAAGCATAAAGAATCAATTGACATGTACATTTGACTCTTTTTTGCCACCCTATTATTTTTTTGTTAACTCTTAGTAAATTAGTGCTTTACTGGATATACCTAATATGTAGTTAGTGTAACAAAAACTTTCTAAGCAAACCTATAAATGGAAATGTAAGAAACGAAGTATGTAGTACATATAATAGAGTTATCCTGTTATCCCTATATTATTATTTCTATTTAACGGAAGCACATGAATTATTTACGTATTAATTATTTCGCGAAGATTTGTTGGTATTTTTCAATAAATTGCGGCATACACATGATACGAGTTATTTTTTTCATTTCTCTTTTTGTTTATTATTTAATTATTTAGAGATTTACACATAATTTAAAAACGTAACTAAACTGTACCTAAAATTGTCTATCCTAGGATATAATAAGTTACGAAATTAAATTCACAACTATTCTGTTAGTACATAGCAGGGTATTAAAACAGATTCAGTTAGGTCTCGTGTCTCGTCTGGCTGCTGACGTCAGCCATCGATCCGTCTGCCTCAACCCCAAACCCGACTTGGGTGGCAAAGGCTGATGCAATTTCACAGTTTTGTATGAAATTATATGAAACTTGTAGGTCAAGGAGTTGTGGAATAGTACTTTACATACGAGGAAGATTCTTAAATGCACTTGAGTGATAGTGTCGAATTGGATAGTTTTTTTATAAATGTTTTTTTGCAACGGTTTAGTAAAAAGAAGAGATACTTTATATTAAAACAATTATTTTATACTGCAATTATTTATAATTATGAGCAATGATAATTAAATTCATAGAACTTAAGTCAATATAGCTCTAAGCACATTTATACTGCGTTTGAAAAGTTAAAGTTGGTTTGTGGGATGAGAGGAAACACCCACACCACCTCGTCCACCCATACCCCTGGCGCTGCAACTGCGTTCTACTTTCTACCTAAGTACCTAAGTATATGTAGGTACATGTAATATGCAATGTAGAGTCTGTATAAAATGACATATTTTGTCCATTTGGAGATTCTTACCTTTGCGATTGATGACGCCAATTCCTCATACATGGAAAGAGAAATTTATAAAACCCATTCGACCGGTTTGGCGAAATGTTTTAAATCGCCGTCTACATCGAGCGTATAAAGATATAATAAAATGTATTGTCCACACCTTTTTAATTACATATTAGCAGCGGCAGCAGCAATAAGTGATGTTATATATCTTTTAATGAGCACCTAATTAAATTACTATTATATTATGATCTAATCCTTTTACAACATAGAGTTACATAATAGAATAGCTTATCATTTATTTGAACAATGAAATTGTTTCTTTTACGCTTGACCCGGATTACGAGTTACGACACAGGAGATCCCAGTGTCGATATTGAAACGAAAATAATCGTTCCACGGGATTAATATTATTCTAAAAATACAATCAGTTAAGTCAGTTTAGAATGTTGCAATTTCACAATACTTACCCAAGGAACTCTTCCAGCGGGTGGGTAACTCGCGGAACAGTATCAGGGGGGTAGTTCTGTGGGCGGGCGGCTGGAGAGGGGCTCTCTGGAGGGGGCACCAGCGTCAACGACCGCCACTCGGCTGCCTGCGAGCGTGAGAGGAAACCGTCCTGTGCTGCATTCGTGCAACTGTAACAATCACCACTTTTTGTCTGGCCTCCGCTCCGTACGTGCGCAATTAATGAAATAGTCTCTCCTCAGCCGCGTCGGGCACTCGCGTCTTTATAGTTTGTACACGTCTTGAATTCCTGAAATGTTTTGTTAGTTTCGTGCGTGATTTATTAACTTGCGCGTGCTCTCGCGGCATCACGTTGACGGATAATCCTTAGCGTGCAGGTTTCAGTGACACCGCGAGACACTGTGGGACTGCATCGATCGAAAATAGCCGCGTTTTTATTTACGAGCGATGCTTCGCTAACGATTGTGGCATATTAGTAGACACTTAATTATGAATGTGTGAATTTTAAACATTTGGTTATGATGGTGCGACTCGGACTTGCCATGGTGGTCGGTGTGGCGCCAGCGCTGGTGTCTTGGTGGCGAGGTCAAGGTTCCCGGCTGCCTCCTCCTTTGTCTATCCCAAGTCCATGTTCGGAGAAATCACTCAAGTGGCCAGCAAGAAGATCTCCTTCACTCTCAGATTGCTTGGAGAGCACCAGTGATGACGATTCCGCCCGCTCTGTGGTGTGCCACGTGAGACCTAAATTAGTAAGTTCATCAATGGACCACTTACATTCTATCTCTATATGACTATATAGTTTAATATTTGTTATATTAACAACTAAATATGTGATTTAACCTTTGTGTCATACGAAAATGCTATAGCATATTCCTAAAATGAATTCAAAAAAGTCTGTAAAAACATTTGTTTTTAAAATATTATATTATCTTTATATTTTTATTATTTAACACACGCAATCTTTATTGTGTACGAAACGATGTCTCCAAAAAAGAAAGTATAATTTACATAACAAATCAGCCAATGACACTGTCGCATCGTGAATGGTAGAGCTTCGAAGAATATTATTATAAAAAAAGATATCGAGTTTGTTTTTTATGCACATAAGACTGTATGGACTGTATGGAACATTGAACTGAGTCACCGGCGAATTTACTTAATTTTTCAATTAGTGAGGACAATGACGATGGATACCGTTAAAACTATTACACATGTTCTTGCTATTTTGATATTGTAAGTGGACTATATAAATAAAACATATTTTATCTATAGTTCATATTTTTTTTTACAAAGTGTGACTTTAAGTGCGTCTGGTTGTGGGGTCGATCCCACAGTCACACTTTGTGCCTCTATTCCACGACAGGTCTTTTAACGATTATGGAGCTTAAATTTAAATTTGCATTTTTTTTAAAAACAAAAAAGAAATCTTGTTATAATAACAGAAATATGTATATGAAACAGAGTGTTATAACACTACCCCCTCTCTTACTCTATCACATGCGTGAAGCTGAATACGAAAATGTTATAATAATATTTTATGGTTGACAGTTGGTTGACTATGTAAGAAACGAGTTACTTGCATAATAATCGGCTTATCACTGCTATTAGCTTAAGTGGCTATTGAAAATGATTTCTTTTTTATTATTATTGATAATTATGTTATTATTTACATAAATCCAAAGCTTAAAAATATGACATTAAGTTATTATGAGATGGCAGGTTGTTGTGTAGTTGGTAGTTCATTTTCGTTGGCTGAATATATAGGCTTTTTTTAATCGTATAAATAAATCCTAAGCTATAATATCGACTTCAGATAATAACATACTGTGTAATGCTTATGATATTTAGATGTTCAAGTGTTATGTAAGTTTTCAATATCATCCGAAATTAGTAACTTTAAGTCGGCATAGATAATATTAATACCGTTAATGTATATTTATCCAAGATTGTATTCTATGGAAAGCACCTGCATAAGTATGCGACCTCGACCGTCAATGCAGGAAATAAGCTACAATTAGGCGCGTTTACTCTGATTGATGCTTAAGGGTTTTTTAACAGAAGTGAGTTTAAAATTTTCTTGCAAGTCTAAACTGATGAGAGAACAATAGACATTTGTTAGCCATATTCCTTTGATTTTTTTAATAGTTCACGCATGTGTTCCTTGGGGGGTACAAAGTTACCTGATATATCTCTTTGCATTGGTGGTCTTATATTATATTTTTATGTAAGTTATATTAAGAATTTTTAACGTTTACTGAACTGAACAAGGGATCTAGATCAAACATCGATCGTTCACCTTTGCTATTACGAAAGCGTATCAAACGTGCGTGTCTGCTCTCAGTCGCAGATGTGCGGCAAATGTCACGATATTTACGTACGAGTACGTCGCATGCGCAGCCTCCTTCACTCTTTAGTGATGGACGCAGTTGATACGATGTTTCGAGTTTTGTTTTATTAACCTGTTTTTGGAATATCATTATATTTTTACACTTCTCCAGTGTTATGGAGGCGGTAAACGTTGCGTCCTTTACCATTTTTTTGACACTTGGCCCCAAGGTAGGAAGCAATGTGCGAATCTTAATTAAAATGTTGGTACTATTAGATAAAAAAAAGCTAGTCAAACATTTCCTATTCTTATCGAGACAATTCAATTCTATTTTGTCAACTATTTTGTTAATTTTAATTCCCTAAATTACAACAATTGTTACATAGATTTCTTTTGTTGATGAATTATGTTGAATGAATTTAAATAGATGACAGAATTTTGCCAATATAATTGGACAAATTGCGATAGTCGATCTGGACAACAACAGTCCATCACTCAGTGAGCCGGCACCGTTCTATCTCATACAGTTAACCGTCCGAGATCGCCGCTTACTCTGTACATTCTCGTTAATTTTTTCCGCGTGTTTAGTGCTTATTGCGAACTTTTTATACGACACCTTTTCTCTGCCAGTGCAATGTCGCCTGTGATTTAGACCGGTGCGTTTCGCAAGCGCTCTCAATGTACTAAGATCGAGGATACCTTTATTTTTTATCACTATTGAGTTCTTATATGCAATTTTATTGCATATATTATTTGTTTTCTTTTTTCGTGATTGCAGTTTTTGTTTGGTGCTTGTTGAAATTGTGCTTGTGAAAGAATTGAAAATTCTGTCAATGTGCTATGTGATACAAATAGATATTTATATATCTATTTATATAGTAAATTTAAATTATAGTAAATTAAATTTCAGTTGCTTAGTTTATAGCTCTAGTAAACATATCTCAGCATGTCAAGATACACTTGACACGGATTTCAAAATAATTATGCTAAATATGGAAATGCTTTGAAATATTTTCACATAAAGGCTTAAACGTAGGTATATAAAAAGGTAGTAGAGCAATTTACGTTCTTATTTTTCTTAGAAATACCTAAGTTTAAATTTACATATAAGTACGCGTTATAGTTACAATTATTCTGTTCTTTTGAATCACCAAGACACTATTCTTTTCTAAGACTAAATACTGTTGTATTGTATTTTGTTCCGTATACTAATCAGGAATAGGCAATTTAAAGTACAGTAAATGGTCACGCGATACTGAGTACAATACTGTCTACATTATTCTTTGTGTCAGTCACGGGTCACATCCTCGCTCTGGTCAAAGGAGAGAGTTGGACACCTTTTGTGCTAAAACTAACCTAACACAAATAATATAAGCTATCAAAAAGTAAAATAAAATGAACAGATAAATATAGAGAAAGTCTCTATGAAGCATTTGCTTTAAGAAAATAATATCTCTTATAATTATTTTTAGATATTTTTGAGTAATAATTCACATTTTATTGTATCTTTTTAACTTTTCAACGTACAAGAACATCCCACTCTGCATATCGGGCCTGTGCCAAAACAGTTAACAGATTTATTGATCGTACGATACAAATATACTGTTTTTTCTTATCGTTAAGCAATGATTATACAATTCGTCAGTATCTTATTTAGTCGACAGTTACTCTTATTAGTTGCCTGAACGTTGCCAAATTGATTGCAAAGCTTCTTAATCGAAATTGCATTGCTGTGCTAGTACTAGCTCTCCGTTCTATTGACTGGTTATCTACCGCCTGCTATCGATAGTTACTTGTGGTTCTTTAATTTAGTAAAATATTGCATAGAAATCAGAGTTCTTTGTTGATGTACAAGTTTCACCTGTCCAGGTTAGTTTTTCTGTATTATTTACTGTTTTCCTAATGGTTTTTGATAGAGCACGTAATAGTAATGTTTCTACACTCTTTTTGGATTTAAGTTATTTTGTCGCTGAATATATTGCCCACATTTTTTTTGTCACAGTATAGGCAGAAGGAACTTAATGTTATAACACTCTGTTCCCTTATCCGATATCCCAAATTTTGAAAATGTACACGCAATGAGATTGAGAGAGAGAAAATTGAGTGGCGAAACTTAACGTCTGTTACCAGAACAAAAGTGTGATAATAATCCATTTCACGAGGAGGCATCGAACCCATCACCGTTACGTTTACAGTTTTCATATATCGTGCCTTTGCGCCACGACGACCTCCATATCCAGGTCATAGTAGTAATATGTCGTGTAAGTGTATGTAAGTTGTTTCAACCCCTTAAAACCAACTTAAGCGATTCTTCTCATTTCTCATCAAAGAAATCTTATTGAAATGCTTTTTGTTCTATCAAGCTGTATGTTTATATGTCGTTTTAGTATCTAAACGCACGTAGTGGAACACTTCCTCGAGTTATCAGCTAATTGTATGTAGTGTAGCGTTAAACAATTTCCTCCTGATAAATAAAACATTAAATTGTTTATAATGTCTTTAAATTTTAATTTATAAATTTAATCTATTGTTGTGTTAATTCTTAATTTTGGCTTTATTACGGCAGAGGGAACTTAGTGTTCAAACACTCCGTTCACCTCTCTCCGCCAAATGATTTAGACATTGCTTGTAGGTATTATGAAAGATGTAAAGCTAGTATTAAGTATATATGATAATTCGTTTATTATGTGCAGATCACTGTTACGTCATTCTCATGCTCGTATGGGAAATTGTATTTTTGTTCCCGATTGTATATGTACTTCCTTGAAAACTAGTGTTTAATGATTTCTTTACGAGCTCGTTTTTTTTCGTGCACATAGCATGAAGAATACTCTTTTTATTCATATAGGTAATTAACTACCTTACGAGATGACCTAGAGACTTACTCAGACTATATATTATTTCTTATTCTAAATTAATTCAAATAGCATTTTAAACATTTTATTATACTTAAAGGAAAAAATGTACTCTGATTTGTTAATATTATAAAAAGCTGAAAAGTTTGACTATTTATCGAAGAAGGGACTATATGACAACACGTTAATCGTTTCAATGTAATCCATTACACTTACTGTTAGCATTGCCTCTGGCCCTTAAAATGTCTCGTGTGTAAATGTCACTCACAACTTTTATTTATTCCCATATGAAGTGATATAAACACTGATAAATCTCCTTCATAATTCTATTAGTTTAGATATATCGTTAATAATAAAAATTAACTTTAATTATTTAGAGCACGGATCAACATTGTTATCTCGTTTCGGAACAATGTAAATATTTCCGTTATAACCGCGCAACAGGATTACGAAATGTCTGGCTTGTAATTTCGTAACGTTCATTAACATTTTTTTAATATCGTTATAATTAAGTGTAAGATTTCCAAATTTTTCAATCACCTGTATTGCACAACAAAAATAAAAATATATACATTTTTTCATTTATGCATGTAATAATAGAGACTATTCATGTTCATTAGATATGCAAAATGCTTTAAAAAGTTATACGTTCAACATACCTCCCTTACCATATAGATGTAATTTCCTCGACCGTAAAGGCCATTGACTAAAACAATAGGATATTAATCAAGCGCACATAAGGCGCAGGCGCGAAATGCTGGTGTCTGTGAGTGCTGTGATTCACCGACTTCATTAGCTTTTGATGGTCAATGTACAAGTGAGAGCGATTTTAGTGATTTATTTAAATTTCACCATAAATGTGATGATGATATGATGTACTTATAATCTCTTGTCTGTTAGCTTCTTATAATTTATTTATAACAATGTATTTTATTTAAAATTAACTATTTTATAATTGGTCTTTTGAAACACTACTTTATTTTAAGTATAAAATAAAAATACAATACTAGCGACCCTCTCGCGGCTTCGCCCGCTTGAACTACATGGCAAAGTTAATTATTAATTTACTAATCTGCATTAATTTCGTTTTCTAATAGTAATATAATTTTAAAAATCTAAACCTGTATTGAAAAGTAAATACGATATTAACTTAACCCAGGTAAGCTTACTGTGCTCCAAGGATTAGTTCCTCATTGTGTACGTCCTCCTGCCAGCATTGTTTAGGATAAGCTGGAGTTAACGGTATGATTACGAAAGCGATAGCGCAAAGATGGTCGCAGCACACCACTTGCTCACTAACTCCACTAGTCTATAGCGGGCGCAGTCGCGGACGCACGTGTCACGTTGTCCCCACCTTTATGTCACGATGTTTACGAAACAACCAAAAGAATTTCATCAATTGCCATATTGACAAATAGCTTACGTGCCTTTTAAATATTGTGATTGTGCCGCGCGTCAACAAGTGAATTTATATCAAAACAAATATGTTGTTGTTGACTGAAACAAAGGAGACATGGTGAAGTTTACGAATAAGTGGCGAATATCGATAAGATAAATACGTTATCACGGTCCGTCATTGCAGTATAATAGCGCACTGCAAAAATTGCGGCCTTCCTTTCTTTCTTTTTTTTTATTCTCCGTGGAATATAAAACTTGCAAAAACGTGTCATTAAAATCAAAATATATTTTATATTTTTAATATTTTTTCCTTTGATATTGGTATTAATAATGGGTGAGCGTTGTGAAATGGCTACTCCGGAAAACAGTGACGATGAGAGTGGAGATGCATTTACAGATGGTGATTTTGGTGATTCCGAGGAAGATACGGTAGTAGGACATAATTTGATAAAAACTACACATATGCCGGTCAATGAAAGTGTAAATTCTGAAATTAAATTGAACAGTACTATAGATTGTATAGACAACAGTTTAGACCAATCGAGTAGTGTACACGAGGACATTGATGATATTAGTGAAAATATGCAGCTAAATGACTTTACAAACGGTGATAATTCATCGGCGGACTTAGGAAGAGATTCACAAAGCGACAACGGCTCCATCGTTGGGATTCTTGGAGATCAACATAATCATGTATGTAAATTAAACTAATCTTACTTTATATTGTCCTATCTACAAAACTTTACTTATTTTTATATTTTCTTTATGAAGTCCGTCGGAACTTGATTATAGTAACACACATCCTCATGACTCAATATCGGGGAATTTATTTTGAATCATGTATATCTTACTTCGTTAGATTTTTAAAAGACTTGGTATAATTTGTATTATCTTATCATAAAGTTTCTCTTTTGTCATGCGGCGGATTGGGAAGGCCAGTCTAATAGTTTTATCTAATGTGGATAGTGTTTGCGTTACTTATAAGCATTGCAAAAGCAGTGTCTAATTTTCAAGCCTCCGTTTACGTAAGCCGTAAAGAATTTGTCTCAACCCAAATGGCTCTTGCGTTTTCAAAGGCAGTACGCTTCGTGACCGCATAATTTAAATGTCACGGGTGTTTCATGATATTTTATAGCACTTGTTTGAATACATATATATATAGATGTATATAATTTGAAATATTACAATCGAATCTGTTGGCATACTTTGTGGTTTCAGACCTTCATCTAGATATCGTTTCAGTGATGCTAGACACTTGCAAGTAACTGAGGTTATGTAAAGTAATATAAATATAGATTATTAAACATAGTATTGTCCGATGCCAGTGCACTCGTGCCGTCAGCTGGACACACTTGTGTTCTGTTGAATGACCTTGACTAAAACATACGTCATGTCGTCACCTGAACTCATTATTCGGATCACGGCTAGATTAATTCTGCTATATGTAAGTGATTCATATATAAAAATACCTCTTTCCGCTTATATAATGTCTATTTTAATTGACTAGTTATTAATATACAATTTTGCTATAATTACTCAGTTACTTACCCGTGACCTTAGATGAATCGTTTCACTTAAGTAACTCTACTTATGATATAAGGTTTCATGTTAACTTAATCATTGAGTGCATTTATTATAATGAATCGTTTCAGTATGCAAATGAAGCTTGTTTGATTTGATATAATCTGTAAACAACAAACTTACTTACTTACTTATTTATTTCGTAAGAAGATTTTATCTTTTATGTAAACTCTAAATTTAGGAAAATACAACTTTTTTACTTTTATAATTTAAAAATTAGGGTAACACTAATGTATTCATATATTTTACGGTGATTAATATGACATATGTATGTATACTTTATAAAAAAAAGTAATGCTAGCTTATTTTAATTGGTATTTGTTTGGAAAGCTCATATCCAATCCTCCTTGCTTCATTTTTAATTTGCATTGTTTTGAGACAAGGCGTGCAAATATTTGACGACACCAAGCTGTAGGTACAACGTGAAAACAGCACCTTAGGCGTGGATGTTTCACGTTAGTGCCTAACTTTTAAGTTACTTTTTATTGTTGTCTTACAAGATAACACAATATAAAACCTTTTTTTTCTTATTTTTCTGTATATTTTTAGATAATATTATTATTACACTATAATATTTCTTCAAATACATTTTTTTTATAATTGTCATACTAATAGAGAATAGACAATAAAATTAATTATCTATACTAATATAATAAAGCGGAAGAGTTTGTTTGTTTGTTTGTTTGTTTGAACGCTAAGATCTCTGGATCTACTGGTCCGATTTTCATTGTTTTTGTTTTGTATGAAAGCTGCATTCTTCAGAAGTGCTATAACATTACATTACACATATATACTAATATATTTTAAAGTACTTTCTAATTTGACATGCAATTTATTCTGCCATGTTAATAACAACCGTCGCGTCGCTACGCAACCGCCACCGCGACATTTTGATATTCATCCTTATGAACATAAATATAATAGTCACTTTTAGCATTTTATCTAGATTCAAATTATAGTTTACTGTATAACATTCTAATAAATAATTAAGTAAGGAGATGTCACTGATCCAAAATGATCTAGCCTTCGGGCGGCACAGTATGACCGACGCGAACGGGCAGATGACGTTGACGGTTTTATAAATTTTCATACATTTTCGAACTATTGTAAATGTTTATGTAATTATTTGCTGTTTATAATTAATTTAAGCTACACTTTGGTTCTCTTCTTATTTTATTTGATATTGCCCGCTAAAATTATCCTGCTTAATAGAGAGAAATGTTTAGTTATTTCGTAGAGTCGATATCTATGTACGCACGCACGGAAAACTTTAGGTACTTTTTCTAATATTAAGAATATCTATCCTTTAGTTACTTTTAATCCTTTTGTTGGTTAATTTCAATAACTCAGATAATTTTTTCTAATAATGTGTATCTACTTATTATTCTTTTTGATTATTTAAGCTTATATTTTCTTACTAATTCTATTGAAAATTGAAAATAATTTCATGAATTTCTATATACATATATAAAATCGAAAGGTCACTCACTCATCACGAAATCTCAGAATCTACATGTGCTAGAAATCTCAAATTTTGCATAGGAGTTATTTATAAGACATAGGTGCTCGCTAAGACGGGAATTTGCACTATTCGACTTCTAAGGGGTTGTTTTTGGGGTCGAAAGTTTGTATGAAACTTCCTTACTACAAATGATAGGAGACTCAAATTTTGCATAGACGTCACTAGGATGTAGCCATGGAGACAGAAATTAATAATAACATAGTTCACGCGGGTGAAACCGCGAGCGGGCCGCTAGTCTACATATATTCCTTGACAGCATACACGCAGTAAATAGTACAGTTTTGTTTCCTGTGTATTGCTTTGCCCCTAGAATCATTTATAGCATTTAATAAAATTGAATTATGTTTAAAATAATGAAAAAAAATCCAAAAAGAATTACTTCTTTCGTAACGTGTCTGCAGTTATAAAAATGGCTCTCGTTCTATAGCAAGTTTGTGACTATTGCGTTAACACTATTAGATTTATCTGTATTTATTAAATTTTCATAAATATTTATTAAGTTACTGAACTAATATTAAAGTTATTTACACTCATTTATAAAGGTGTGAACGTTGTCTTATACGTTATTGGTCATTATAAACTGTAATGACACGGATATATATAACTGCTTAGTCTTAACTTACTGTATACTCACAGTTAACTGTTTGTCATTCTAATATAGCTTATTTGGTGTGACAATTATATAATCGATAAGATTATTTATATTCTTTGAGTCACGAACAATTTTTTAAAAGTGCAAACTCGTCATTGTTGCACCGAATGAGCGCTATGTTGTGCTAATGATGTATATAAAAACTTTTAAAATATAAAAAATTGCGATGCGAATACCATACCAGAATAAACTTTTCAACATAAATAAATAAGATATGAAAACTAAATAGATTACTATTATGTCAATTATATCCGCTCTATCTACTGTACTTTGCGAGCAATACCTGGTTTTTAATTGAAACACTTGCTGCTTTTATTACCGCTTTACCACCGACTGAGGAGGCACTTAACCCTTAACGTTCTTAAGTTCATGTTGTTATGTTATGTTCGTGCATTATACTTACTTAACTAGGTCATGTTTATTGTTGGTCCAACATATTCACATAGTATTTTACTGTTATATTTTTTGTTTATGTTTCTTTTAATCCTTTTTATATTTATGACAAATGTCTGTGACATATATTATAGGAAAATCTGTTCAAAAAATATTTATTGTAAAAACGAAAATTATGTTAAAGTTTGTTCCGTTTTTTACCATTACATTGAATTATATGAATTTATACTTATAAAAATTAATAGATTCTTACCAAACTCTTACATGTGACAAATTGCTTAAAATACAGTATAACTTTATTTTATCTAAAGAATGAATCATGTAAATAGCGATAAATGAAATCTTTTCATTTGTGTACTATATATGTATACTATGTACGTATAAGAAACGGTAGAGTGATAACGGTCGGGATTATCGTCCTGCAAGTGGAACACCTTCATTCGTCCTTGCTGACCGGCGCTCAGCTGATCATTATCATAATACTAAATTGTGCCTTATCACATTGATATAAAAATGATAATAGCTTGAAATAGTGGGCCTACTTTATTATAATTTTAAGATGGTTCTATAGGTACGTGATTAAAGTTAGCTAAGCGAAATATTAGTCCTATAAAAGTTAATATACGTTTAAATTGCCATTTATTGATAACTTCATGAGGTGTGCCTTTTTATAATGACTAAAATTATTTTAAATTTTAGAATTAATAGTAGTTTTAATAATCAAATACATAAATAACTGATAAAAGTCTACTTTAAATTTACTCGAACACAATGAAGTTATCAAAACTTCGTATTTATTTTCCGCTTGATAAATTTTCAATAATATAATTCAAGGCCTTGAAACCCTAATCAGGTGGTGATGTCACTGTCCCCCCCATTGTTGACGTTACATTGAATAGCATGCCATATGTGGTGATATCGCGTAACATAGGATTCGCACATTTTCAACATAATACGAGGTCGTCATATTCGTAAACGCGACATATATCAGTTCGATTTCCATTCGGGGGAATGTATTAATTTCCTCACTCTGGTAACAAGTAGTAAACCACGGTGTTGAGCTCTGTCTCTTAACACGCAATTTCTCGAAATTTGAGTGAAAACTCCAGAACAAACTCTACGTTGTGGTGTTTTGTATTTCAAAGTAATAAAAAGTTATAGAACTTATGCCATAGTGTTTTTATTTAATTTCTTACTTGCCAATACAATGAAATGGTTGTTTCTTGTTAAATAAATTATAGCAATTTTTTATTTACAAATTTCAAGCTTTGTTTTCTATATTTATATGTCCAGTCACACTTTACATAGAGTGAGAAATAAGAGTTTTTTTTAATAAGAAACACTTATTAAAATATATCCCACGATTGATTTTTTACTTGTTTTAAACTTTTGACTTTTACCAACATTGTTTGAAACGCCACAAGTGGTAATTTCGTAGAAGTCCCTAAGTGAAAATTAAAAAAGTAAAAATCCATGTAGTAGATATAGGTATATACACAGTATGTATGTTTGTACCGTGTAAAAATAGAACTCGAGTGGGGAGCCTGCATAGGGGACATGTAAGTGCACTTGCTAAAATACGCGCAAAGTTAAAAGTTAGTTAACTATAGTCATATATATAAATGTGATTCAAGGTTACGGCCATTATTGTGATCAAGAAATATAGAACTTTTCACACTTTATATGGCTAATACGTACTGGTGGTAATACATACGTAATGGTCGATTATTCTGAAAGAGTAGATAGAGAACGACTAAAAAAATTGCTCCCAACTCTGAGATTGATCTTGAGATGCCGTTTTCATTTATAGTGGCATTCCAATATCGATCTCAGAGTTGAGGGTGGTTTATAAATTTATAGGCCTGAGTATCAGTTACTCATTGACTATAGGTACAAATAATCAAAGCATGTTTTTGTATATTATCAAAATAAGACTTAAGAGATTTTGTTTATATTAAAACATAAGACATTTTTTGAAATCATACCTAATGCGAATATACGCCAACTAGATTAGATAACCAATGAAAGGAGATATATATTTTTGTACTGAAATGTTGAAATGTGAAACAATTACAATTTTATACCTCACGCACGTTATCGTAGTTTCCACCGCTATCGGTTAATCGCTATAAGCATTAACCTGTTTCTATTTGGTACAGTTTTATTATTTTAAATTGTAAGTACATAATAAAAGTCTTGGTTTACTAAGTAAGTTCAGATTAATTACGGACATGCTTGTTAGTATATTTGTATTTATAAAACGTTTAAAAAAATCGATTATTTTATTTGAAATTCTTGAAATATTTATTACATGAACTTGAAAAATCTTATTGGTATTTCCTTCTACCTAAGTGATTAGCATTCGGCTATTATTGTGGGTGTTTGCAAGGCGATGCTTTACTTAAAGTAACTTATATTTATTTTTACTTTTTATTTAAAAGATATAAATTTTTAATCTGTTACATAAAGTATAATTTTTATTCAAAATATTCGTTACTTATTTTATATAAACTAAGTATAATCGATAGTTAAATATTATGTATGACGCACTATCACCACAATAAGTACCTTTTATGTTAATTTTGCTTCTAAAACATTCTTACTATTCACTGCAGCAAACACAACCGATGTAATTTGAGCGTTTTAACTGACAATAAAGACACGTGACAATTAATTTAAGAATATATATACTTAAGTTAATAATAACTAAACAGGGATCACGCATTACTTATACCTAGAATAGTATACTTCCTTTTTATTTAAGCATATTCAAAGTTCTCGTATTCAAATAACTTATGAGAAAGAGCTTGGTTCTATAATTTCCTTCGGGATACTTTGAACTGAGTGCCACATATTGTATCTTATAAGACCGTTAAAAAGATCTTAGCTAGTTTCGAACCCACAATCATCGACTATATAAATCGCTTATCAACTATGTAGAAATTTCAATTAATTTAAATAATCGTACAAGGTCGTTTCTCCATTTTCTAGGCGGAACAACGGCTGGCGGCGCGTCGTGCGGCGCGGGCAGAGGCGCGCGAGATCCGCATGCGGGAGCTAGAACGTCAGCAGAGAGAACAAGAAGATCATGCTGATAAAGCGTACGATATGTACGCAGGTAAGAATTATTTAGAATATTAGTTCTAATCCCGGTTAGGGTACATTTATTTTGTAAATTGGTGACGAGTGTTATGACTTTTACGTTTAGTAGTCCTTTTTTTCTTTAGAAAATAGTGTATTTGTCTAATATATATATACATAACCGATCTGTATTTTTAAAGTTTTGTGTGTGTTGGCAAAAATATATTAAAAAAATATTTATAGACATTTTGTGACTATTTTATTAGCTTGCCAATACTATAAGTACTTTCTTCTCTATACTATTCCGTTTTATTATCTTTTATCCAGAAACGGTGGGAAGAAGGACAGGCAGTCGGCTAGCGGCGTTAAGTCCCAGCGCAATGCACTCTCCTCGGCGTAGTTCAGAGGACTCGGACGATGTTCTTAGCGTCAAGGACCTTAGGGTAAATATATAATTATGTTTATATTGTTATATGATGTAGCAAGTCTTTGGGAAGCGTTTCTTAGAAAGAACATAAATAGATCAATTAAAATAAGAGTCAGATTGTGGATTTGAGACCTATTTTCGGAAATGATTTTTATAATATTAAATTTTTTTGCCCTCGTTGGCAAAGGGTGGTGTTGAGTTTTGCCACTCAATACGCAAGGCAATAATCGGAGTCTCAAAACACTGGACCTCCTTTGGCCTGCACCCAGCTTCTTAGAAAAAAGTGAAACCAGCTCGTTTATTAAATATGTAAATTAAGCTATACTGTATTTTTGTATAGGTTGTAGAATGAAGGTGACTTTATCTAAAAATATGTAAAAATATTCCTTTAAAAATGGTGTTATTGTATGTTGTGGCGAAGATATTTAAAAGTTAAACAATTAGTAAGGAGCCATCGTGGGACGGTGGCACAATGTGTGGCACGCGACGAGTATGGACGTGAATACTTATCCTTATGCTTTATTAATTTCAGCACGAGCTAAAAGAAGTAGAAGAGAAGTTCCGCAAGGCGATGATCCTTAATGCGCAATTAGACAATGACAAAGCGGCGCTTGGATACCAGCTCGAGTTGTTAAAGGATAGGATAGAGGAGTTACAGGAGGAATATGCGCAATTACAGGTATGCCGTATGCACTATGCAGATGATTGCGCGGCATTAAGCTCCGCTACTAAGCGTCCTCTCGAATCCCCTCGAATTCCGGAGTATTGTGGCGGATGGAGAGTCTTGCCACTAGATTTTCTTTGCTTTGATATAGCGTGAAGTGAACATATGAAATTTTTTTTTGTTAATGGTTAATGCGGTTGTAAAATGTAATAATAATTTTTAATTATTTATTATTATAAATAATGGTGTTGTCTTCTTAGATTTTTTGTTTTATATTTCACTTTTTAATTACTTTGTTGTTAACAATTTCTATCATTATATATATTATTTTTACTTTAAGTGTTGTCTTGTGTAAGTGAACTGTATTCTTATGAGAAATAATATTAATAAGTCATTGAATTTCGCTTTATATTAACTATATTGCATCTATTAATGACACATCTGACGCGGCTTAAATGTCATTAAAAATAATTTAATCAAGCAATTAAAATTTCAGCGCGAACACAAAGAAAAATGCTCATCGCACGAGCGTCTAAAACGTGAACACGCGTCCTTAGAACGCGAAGTATCACTCGCGCGGGACGCAGTGCGCGCGCGGGACGCCGCCGCCGCGGCTGCGGGACGCGCCTTCGTGGAGGCCGCCGCCGCGCCCGACGCGCCGCCCGGCGACCGCTGTGGCAGCGTGCCGCCGCTCGCGCTGGTGTCGCACACGTCGGAGCAACTGCTTAACGACGCGGGGGAGGGAACGCTAGGTATGTATATACTTAGGCTATATATATTAATATGGCCTGTGGCGCTAGTGTCGCAAACATCAGAGCAGATTAGGGGTAGAGTGACCCTGTACAGGTTGTGTTGGTACGACAAACGCGGCTGCGTGCCGCCGCTCGCGCTGGTGTCGCACACGTCGGAGCAACTGCTTAACGACGCGGGGGAGGGAACGCTAGGTATGTATATACTTAGGCTATATATATTAATATGGCCTGTGGCGCTAGTGTCGCAAACATCAGAGCAGATTAGGGGTAGAGTGACCCTGTACAGGTTGTGTTGGTACGACAAACGCGGCTGCGGTTGCGGGACGCGTATATGTGGAAGCCGCCGTTTGTTTTGTCGGTACGATTGTTGAGTGGCTGAGGTTGCGGGACGCGTTGACAAGTCTGACAGCGTGCTGCCGCTGGCGTCAGTGTCCGCACACGTTAGAGCAGTTATGTGCATACTGTCTTAATGCAAAATATATACTTTTTTTCTAATGTTGCAATATTTATATGTAAACTTTATTTTCACTATTACATTTAATACCCATTTATAACAAACATTTACATTTACAGATGTGCGGCTCGAGCGTCTAGCAAGTGCTAAAGCGGAATTAGAAAGCGAAGTGCGTAAACTCAAGCTGCAGTTAAACGATGAGCGTGCGGCGAGACAAAATGGCGTCGCGCATATGCACCGGGATGTTGATGGCGAGTGTAAGTGTACTTTTATACAAATCGTGTAAACATTTAAACGTAGCTAGATTTGAACATGTGCCTCTTGGAAACTGTTTAAACACTTTGACCGATGAGCCAGGTGTTCTCATCAAGCTCCTAGAAATTCTTATATGCTTGGTACAACTTGTTGGTTACATCTCAGTAGGGATATTTTTACAAATTTCCGTTACCCAAAGATAATTGCCTAGAATTATTACTTGTCAAGAAAGAAGACTATTTCATAAATATTTCTTTTAAAAATACATCAATAAGTATTTTTCTTTCCTTTAATTATTTACAATGTGGAACTTATCCACATTGTAAATAAAAAATACTAAATATGAAATATAAATTTATTATAAAAAGTAATACATCCACAGTGGAAACCCTCCGTAAATCGGTATCGGAAGCTAAAGGTCGCGCGGCTCGAGCAGAAGCCGAGGCGGCTATACAAGCGGCGGCGGTCGCGCGGCTGGAGGCACAAGTCGTGCGACTAAAGGCCAGGCAGGACCACCAAGATGAGCACGAGGAGATGCTGAAGCAGGAGAGGCGGAAGCTGCAGAGGGAGGTGCGTTATAAAAATTACTTGTGTTTGAAAGAAAAATGTTTTTAGTAAACGTATATAAATGTAAATGTAGCAGGACTCGAATCCGCGCCCCTTGGAAATCATCCTAGTGGGTCTAACCTACTAATGGTCTAACTAATGGGTTATAAATTCTATTTGTATCCCAGATAGGGTTGTCCTTCGGATAGAAGCGGTGTTACGGCAGTACTCTCCTCTTTTCTGTTCGTTAAAACAATGATATTTTCTTATATATAATATTTAATAAGATTGTTACACCAAGTTTTCGCCTCCAAAAAGTTAATAAATCTTTTATGGGGCTGAGTATACGTATATATAATAAAATTCCGCAGTGTATTCTTAGTTTGCCACTACCAAAATTTAAAATATCTGTAAAAAAAATTCTAACAAGTAAAGCTTATTACACTGTTCAAGAATATTTAGAGGATAAACATGTATGGAATTAAAGTCTATTGAATGTCAGGCAGGACAGCTGCTAGCTAATGTAATAGTAAAATATACCATTGACTTTGAAAAGAGCAACTGTTGAGTTTCTTGCCGGCTCTTCTCAGCAGAACTGCCTTCCGAACAGGTGGTAGCTTTTTGTTCACATGTACATTCAACGATTCAAAAGTGCTTTTATAGTTTATTTGAATAAAGAATATTTTGAATTTGAATTTGAATAAAATCTCAGCTTAGCACTGTATATCCCACACACAGCAGGGTAGGCATAGGGAACTTAGTGTTAAGACACTCCGTTCCCTACTTTCTGCAGAATTCTGGAGACATTGAGAAGAAACCATTGAAATTGGGTAACAAATGACATGTAATGAAAGTTAAATGACTTATTACTTATTTATATTATATAATTATTTTCAGGATGTAGTCGATTTCTGGGCCGTTATTAATAATGGTAGCTAATGGTATATTTATTTTATGTATATCCTAGAGTGGCCCTTGTACCTTTGTAATAATATGTCAACTACAGTTCCTTTTATATAATAACATTGTATAAAGTACACGACTTTGACCTAATCTAGTCTAATGTTGAAAGTAATTTTAATATATTAACACAGTTAGTTGTAAGTAAATTTTCTAAACTCTAAATAAAACCCTTTAACAATTTTTATATATAAAATATATTATTTTCTTTAATATATATATATATTAGCAATAAGATTCTCCTCATATACATATCAACAAAACTATTTTGTGTATATTTTTAGTCTTAACTTTATATGTATATTATAATTTTGCAAAATCGAGTCATAGATCGAATAAATAATATTTTTTAAATTAATATACAAATTAAAACGCTATATTTTACAGGCGAGAGAAGCACTAAACCGAGTCGAAGAACTAGAAACAGAAAACAGTCATCTAACAAAACGTCTTGACAAACTGAAGAACGCCAAGTCAGCTCTATTAAAGGACCTGTGACAAGATTGAATACAATTTGGGAAAATACCATGAAAATGCGTATGAAGCCGGGCGTAGATAGTATAATAAATGGATTTGGCTGATAATCGAACGTGCTAGAACTATGTTTTTAAGCTGCGCCATATTTTATATTTAGGATTATATGGATATGCCCTTTTAGTATTGATTAGATTAGTATAAAGCTGCTAAGTAAATTGTAAAATAACTGTTTTTGGTTAAAAAACTAAATCAGTGAGGCCGTTGTGGCACAGTGAGTATGCGACGATAAACGCGACGGGGGTTGTGGAAATAATTAATTATAATTTATCAAAGCACTGTTTCGAGTTCCGCCGCTTGCGGCGTTCTCAACACGCGTCTATAAAATTTTATCGTGCGTGGGGAACAGAGTGTCTTAACACTAGGTTCTAGTAGTATATATGGGATACAGTGTTACGCTAAAAAAAATTAAAAGTAGAGCTTCATTGGCATGGAAGGCTATATAAAGTATTTAAACGTTTGGCCTATGTCTAAATTTTGAATAGGGCATACCATATTGATAATAATATGATTGGAGAGTTCAGTGTTCTCTCCATATGTCAAAATCGGATTACAGATGATAAATAACTTTTTATTTCAATGCTGTACATTTGTCTATGGTTTTTTTACGTTTCTGTTTAAGAAAAAAATAATGCTTTTATAATGTATATTTTTTGCTAGCTATATAAAATTGCATTTGTTTCTTCATATCGGCCTGTAATTGACTTGTTTCGTCCTAATAAGACTTCTCTTTATATGAATGGATTAAAATACTAATATCATAGACTTGGTAATTTTATATATGTTTTTTGTGTAAATTGTACATTATGTTTAAATATGTAATTATTTATTTCATGTCCATATATATATAGGGTCTGTATAATATTATTTCAGCTTGCCGGAGCTTCGCTTTTACTAATCGTTAATTATTATTATAATTTGATTATTCTTTTAACTTGCCAGAAAAAAATGGTTTACTGTAACTTCAGAGATTCATTTGTTGCAATAATATCGAAATATTTACTATTAATTTAACTGTAAATGTATATTGGAGGATTTTAATTAATTTTTAAACCAAACAGTGTTAAGACATTTTCTTTTCAATTAAATTTTAATAAGAATTTTATGTATATTGATTATTTTGAATGCTACAATATAAAGTCAATATTTTATATAGTTTCAGAAACTTACTATTTTAACAATTGGATACTTTGTAAAAAAAATAATTAAAAAAATGAATTTAATGTAATTGCTCAAAAATTACACCATGCTATGTGATAGATGACTGAATGTACACGTCCAATGGCGATCTCTGATGTATTATAATTATCTCGAGAGTCGTTTTATTATTTATAATATATACAAGTGTTTTGACTAAAGTTACCACAATTTAACTGGCTACTGACATTTTTAATATTCTTTTTTTTTACATAATAATAAAATAATTGTACATGTTTATTACATTTTTAGTTCTTTTGACTATTAATTGGCTTGCGTGGTATATAGTGCTTGGATTTATGCCACTATGTATAAAGTTATGTTTGAACATACAATAAGCGGCCGTATCATAGTTTCAAACTTAGTATACTACTTTAGTCACTAAACAGTGCCATGTTGCACCAAAATGTATTATAGTGTAGATGGTGTATTAATTAGTATATAGAGAGTCTGCCGTTAGAACCTACTACACTGAGCGAAAATGGCTGTTGCAAATATATGAAACATGTGGAAATAAATAAAACTATCTCTATGCATAGCATATAATATTGTTAGCATAATAATTCTTGTAATATTTTAATAATATTATTTGGACTATAATCGAGATATTAAAACACAGGTGTAGTATTAGAAAAAAAATAACCACTTAATTATTCAAAAATATTAAAAAATAATTGTAAAAAATGGATGTTGATTGATGTATTTGCTTCTATATGCTTCATATAAATAGGATAGTCAGTTTCGAGTATAAACAATAAAAACCTATAAGATATTATATAGCTAGCTGTTCAAATAATATTATTACAATTATTTAATAGCAAATAAGTCAAAAATCTTAAAATGATAAATTAAAATTTTTGCCATTTTGTTTCAGATATATGTCTCTATCTAATATTATTATGACTCGGATCATCTGTTTTAATTTCAAATATTTAAATAACCCCGTTTTATATTAGACATTCTATATAGCAAATGATTATACAATAGGTTCCTTGTGTACATTGATACTGTTACATCGTAAATAAATTTAGAGTTGCAATTATTGTAGGCATGTATGAGTAAAGGTGATAATTTTTATTTTATTATTATTTATAATGTCGTATATATGTTTTTTTGCCCTAGACATAAAATATAAATGATGTTTCTAAGTGTTAAAATAAATACATAAAACGTTTTTCTGCATTTTGCTACAAGAGTAATAATTCTTATTTTTTGGTAAAAGGAAACCTTTTCAGTTTTTTTAATCAAGTCACGTCAAGCTGATTATAAAATGTGAAATATTTCCAATTTCTTTTTTAAAATTAGAATTGTGACTTATCAGAGTTCAGTTCAGTTCTATTCTTTATTTATGGCGCTTCGAGCGTTCGTGACTTATCACCTTTATTTATTCATATCTTTCATAATATGACGTCACAATTGTCAAACTGTAGCCGCCAAAATAAGAAAAATGAATAATTTCTATTTAATTGATGCAGTTTTTCGATTGTGCCTCAGTATCTTGCTATTTGTATGAAATGTGAGTAGTGTAAGTAGGTTTTATCATTTTGTAAGTATGGTGTATGTATTTTGGTGCTGCATTACTAATTTATTTCTTTTTTTAATAAGAATGACACTCTTTTATAAGAAGCGAAACTGACCTAATGATGTATAAATTTGATAATTTGAATAAATTTTCGCCCTTGCGTTGTTGTTTTACTTTATTTATAATATGTAGATATTTAGAAAAATCTAGATTCGACAATATTATAGGACATAGAGCATATAAGGCAACCCTTAAAAAAATACTATAGTTTATTCATTTGAGCATAAGACAAAATGTTAACAAACAAAATACAACATCTCAAATCTTTATTGAGAATATCACATTTGTACAGACATTGCTGTCTGTATCAGGCATTGTTTCTTTTTACGTGTTAGATAAAACACATTAGCCATGTCGTCCTTATTGAAGATTTTTTTATAGTTACTAAATTAAGGTTTAATCGTATTTTAATCACGTAAAAAACATGTTTTTTTTATAGATAGTGAAAAATAACTTTTAAAGTTATAAGCACCTCAAAATACTTAGTTTACTTATTAAAAATAGGGAAAAGAAACAATTTTAACCATTCTATCAAAATCTTTAATTTACAATTTGTAGTTAAATTTACAGTGAAGTATTCAATTTAAAATAATAGAGCACATACACAGATAAAAGAGAATAGTGCTAAAATATTATACTTAAATAAAAAAAAGCAAGAGATCACTAAAAAATAAGAACTTATGGATATTTTTTAACAAAATAAATAACATCTAACTTTGAAAATCTAATATGTACAAAATGATAATTGACAAAATAATTCATTTAAAATTTTTGTAAATGGTGCTTGAAGTATAGTTAAGTTCAAAAATAAAGTGCTTAGATTTTTTTTATCGTGATAACGTCTTATAAATCGATGGACTCCTACTCCTTCTCCTCCTTGGCCTAAGCGTTCGACTTGTAACGTATCTAACTCTCTCATATCTCACACGTTTGTAAGTTATAAATAAATTGTTAATAGAACATTATTACTTATAATTAATTGGTATGATTTAAGTAAAAATATCGGTGCGTGCAAATAAAAGTTAATCTAAAAGAATAATAATTTTCAATTAACTCTTCTCTTTGTTACAAAATAATGATAATTCAGAGATAATTTTTTACCAATGTTTTCTTATGACGTTATCACGTGAAATTATCGTACATAAACCAACTTTACAGACAACCAGTTTAATATATTTTTTTATTTAATTCACTTTAAAGTGACATTAAGTTGTCTTAAAATATATTTTTATGTAAATTTAATCATAATAAATTTTAGTATCCAATTTTCAAAATTGAGAAATTAAAAAAGTGGGAAATGTTATTTAGTCATCTAATAATTTTCTTTATAAAAATACGTTTTGTATTTCCTATTGTTTTGGGCCAATTAGTGAATTAAATTACTTTACAGCAACAGAAATTAAATAAGCAAAGTTGCTAAATGCTCATTACTGATTCTATACAATAAAAAACATAATTTCATATTTTTTTAACTTAATTTGGTGTAAAACATTAGGCCCTATATTTAGCTATATTATTTTGATTCATACAACTTTGCATTATGTAAATAAATTACATTAATTAAAAATGGATTATTTTAAATACATCTTAAGCATCAAATATTATAACTTAAAATAAAACTGACATATTAGAAAACATAAAAATAGCAGGACTTAAATTCACACTTCCTGAATACTGTTCCAGGGCTCTAGCCAATAAAGACATCTTAGATGTCTCCAACTATTAAATTTTATATACCTTTTTAAATATTTTTCTTTTCATGGAATAATACAAAAAATTTTAGAAAGTGACAAATATAATAATATTTCAGCGTAAACTAAAATTGGTTTAAAAATAATCAATTTCTCTCTTATTAATAATTTATTCGAAACAGTAAGAGCTGTTTTAATACTAAAATAGCCATTCATTTAAAATCAAAACTATCTATTGGTGTAGATCCCCAGCTAAAGAATTGTAGTAAATAAATGAAGCTTAGAATGTAAAAAAAATATGTTTATATCTAAAGTTTGAACTATTACACTATAAAGGACAATATGAATTGTATTAAACAAAACAATTTACTTACTAAACTAACTTTACTATCTTTGTTGACCGAGCTCTGATAGTGGTCTGAGCATAAAGGAACAATTGAAAGTTATATAAATAAATTCAAAATGTATTAGTTGGGACTAATTTCTTATAAATAATATTTTTACTGAATAATAAAGAAAAGACAGTTGTGTCATATTGGAATAAAGAAAATATTTACTATGTTTTTATAAATAAAGTACACCTCACTAATCTATTTTGAAAGATCAAAACATCCAATACTCTGGCACCTTTTAAATATAACTATTATAAAGGACCCCTTGACGCAAATTATAATAATAAATATTGCCATGGCAATGTGTAGGCCACTTTATAAATACCAGTGTTGTATAATATTGTCAAATGCAGGTAATGTTTTATTTATTGGTTTACTGTAACTTAATATAAGCATTACTATTGAAAAATATTAGCGTTCTGCACTTCTCCTACATATAAATTATAAGCATGCCTAATTTCATACTCCTTCGTCTGCGCAAATTTTGTAAAAAGGGGTCCAAAGTTTTTGCTTTGCATATTATATATAATATATAGATTCTTAGAAACACGAGACAAGATTTTTATACAAGTATTACTATTATTATAAAATGAAGTAAATAATCAATAGAGTGAGATATACAATTATGGAATATAATATGTGTAAACCTTAAAAATCATTATTTTTTTGCGAAGTGCTATTTGTGCTATACAAATAATAATCCAAACATTCTAATAGTAAAGTAGTGTGATCTTTAACTAAAGTAGATTAGTGAAATTCTACTGTATTACATTTTAATTTTCCAAATCAATATCCATTAAAATATTAAACTTCACTTATACCTTTCTGTTTCTTAAATAACAATCAAATGCTCCTTAATAAATAACATATTATCTTAATAAATAACCTATCTTAAGGTATAGGGTGCTGATTGGGCGTGAGGCCGCCATGCTCTGGACTGTGTTTTTGTTTTTTCCTCTTTTTCTCTTTTTTCCTCTTCTTACGCTCTTTGTCATCATCATGCCTCTTTTGCTTTTTGTGTTTCTTCTCATATGTGTCTGGGTTTGATGAATCTGTAATAAATTAAATATTAAAGGTAGTTTTTTATATATTTTTTAATTACTTATATAGTGTCCTGGGCATGAAGTTCATTCTGCTTACACTGTTATATGCAAAAGAAAGTGTGAAATTGAATAAATTAAAATATTTCATAAATCTTGATTTATTATTTAAATATAGCTGCATTATAGTACAAAATTATAAATCATAATAACAATTATAGTAAAGGATAGGTTCAAAATGTACATTGAAAGAACTTTTATTAAAAAAGAAATTAAAAATATATCAATCAAAAACATGTGTCTATGTTGTTTATACAAATTATGTATACTTACTGTATTTTCTTACCGAAACATATAAATACTAAGAGTATTTCATGAAAATATAGTTTATTTGCACAAAAGCTTTTTTTCAGCTTCATACAGTGTCCTGTGTATAGCAAGGTAGGCAGAAATAGATAAGACACTGTCCAATTTAAAAATATTGAATGTTCAGTGGTTTGCTCTTTACCAAAGCAAAGAAATGAAAATAATTAATTCCCTTAAGTGTGATTGAACAACTGTAGCATTTAGTTAGAAAGTCTCAAAATTTAAAGAACTAAAAGTTAAAATAACTAACCTTGTAGGGGTGTGTCTTGTCCAGGTGGTGCACCATCTTTGTGTTTATGCTTCTTGTGTTTACTCTTGTGTCTCTTTGGTGGTGTCGCACTTACATAGCGATATTGTTCAGGTAAAGGTCCAGGATGCAACCGGAAACCAGCTAGCTGTGCACTAGTCAAAGGAAGCAGTTCTTTACCCCCAATAGGTCTTTTAGCTATGACCGAACCTAAAGTACTGTTGTCTTCCTGTCCAGGTCCATCAAGTATACCAGGGAGATTTGGAAGGAAAGATGAGAGAGATTCTTTTAACTTTTTGCCATTAAATTTACTATATGAGTGTTCTAGTCCATAATACGCCATTAAATTTGTGGCTCCTGTGAGATCACATTCTCCTGAAAAATATATATAAGAATATTTTAATTGCCCAAGAATTTTTTTATGATGTAATGGATTTTATTTTGTACCTGGAGGTTCTTTCATCAAATAGAAGGGCCCACTATGCACAATTGAGGGATTCTTGCCAAGTGATATGGTGGTCTTGAGGGTGCCAGAAGAATCTTGACGAGATACTACTGGTGACCTCGCTCCTCGAGGCGAGGACTTCGGTGAATAGGGCTCTACCTTTCTAAACTGATCAGACATCATCTTGCATCTGCATTGTCTATAAAAAGAAATATAAAAAAGAAATTTTCCTAAACAAAACGATAAAAACTAAAACGACGACTATCTTCCCTTTCGAAATCTTTTGATCGTACAGATAAAATTTGATAACTAATAGTTTTAGTTTGCCATAGGATATAAATCAATAAAATTATTTAAAAAAAAACCATATTTCATAGAAACTACAAAAAATATCCCAATATTACTAATATTATTTTGAAAGTTCATTTTTGTAGAAAATGTGTTAATATTAAATAATTATAATAACGATAAAATACCGGTTTATCTATGGTAAGAACCACGTGTTTACAATGCAAGCCTAAAAGTGCATCACTTAAATTAAAAAGTACGAAGAAGAAAAAAACTTGTCTATGGTTAATGAATTAGCTTCTCGTAACGCGCTACGATTTTCGATTGTGTGTTTGGAAATAAACAGTTCGGCGAATTTAATTTATGATATTTTTGGTTATATGAGGAGTTTAAAGTCTGAAAAATGTTTGTGTGTAGTGAAATTAGTGGTACAAGAAGAGAAGTGCAAAGCTTCTGATAACACCGATCCTCGCTCACCGAAGTGACGCCATTTTACGGGAATGACCAGCCCGCGGCCGCCTCTCATTAGGTCTGATGTAAGGAGCGCTCTATACAAACGGATGCATGGAAACAAACCTCTCATATTGCACTCGTACTGGACGTACGACTTCAGAGGTATAGTCAATGTTGCATTTTGTTATTGTCGCTATCGTAATTCGAATCGCTTTTGATTTCCTCTTGTTTGAATGTCTTTTGTTTCTTGCGAGTCAAACTGAACACGTGTTGTATTTTTTGCAGAAAACTATGGAAGATGGTAATATTGTCAATACTAAAGACGATAAAATCGCTTCAGCATCTTTAGCAAATTTGTATAGTGATCGATCTTGTAAATTGGCGACTAATGGACACGATTTTGCTGGCGAACCGTCCAGTCCCACAGACAGGCACTACGAGCCGCGTCGCCACAGCGCTGACACACTGCAGGAAGATAAGTTTCGGAAACGCATAAACCCATTAAGAATACATCTGGGTAAAAGACCCTTTGTGGATAACTCTGTACCATATAATAGTGTTTCAAAGAAACGAAAACCTTTTGTGTCTAAACCTAGTGATGTCAGTGTGCCCAAAGCAAATACTCCCAGAGTACCCAAGTTAGTGCCCAAACGTGTAGACCATAGTCAATTTCATAATGTTTCAACACATTTGGATAGTACCCTTGATAATGAACAAGACAAACCTGTGCCTCGACTTGTGCCTAAAAGCCAGTTATTGCAGTTCAAAAAAGGTAAGATGGAAAAAGGAACCCAATTGAAGGAATATGCTCAAAGCTTGGGTTTACAGCCAATGGTTAAATTTAAATGTAGAAAATGCTGTTCAATGTCTTTCAAAACATTGGCAATGTTAAAAGAACATCAACTTGTATGTCGAGCACAAGCAAAAGAGCCTGCATTAAGTCCTGAGGCAGCAACAAACACAGACTGTAATGCAGCTGGACCCTCTCGAGTCACCCGCAAAGTGTACCTGTGTTCTGCATGTGGCACCTATTATGAAAATTGGAATCTTTTCCTTCATATGAGAGAAGTGCACAATAGACATATTTGTCTCTTTTGCCTAGGAATGTTTTCTAAAGCAGAAAAACTGTCTTCACATTTAACTAACAAACATCATGTACAAGAGTTTAACTATGATAGTAAAGAGGATTTTTGTAAAGTGTACAATGGAACTTTTTATTTGATGTGCTGTGCCTGTGATGAAATATGTAGTGAAAAAGATGATTTTTATAACCATGATTGTAATAATATCAAGCCAAAACCTGTCCCCGTTCTTATTAGTAAAAATGCACTTAAATCTAATACTGCAAAAATACTGAAAAATGGCAATGAATATGGTATAAATGGACCTACAAATGTTACAAAGGAAACTGCTAAGCCTTTCAATGAGAAAAAAGATTTAATTGAAAAGAAATCTGAGACAATTACATCACAGTCTCAAAAAAATGAGATTCATACAAGCAGTAATGATATTGTAAATAGTGACACTAGCATAAGTTATGAAAGTGTGGCATCTACTAGCAAAGACACAAGTAGTACCTTAGATACAACCCCCCTAGTACATAGTCCAAAAGCCAAGCCTTACTCAAGCCCTAATAATAACTTAACACATAATTTAAATACAAATGCTAACTATATCTCCAATGGGAATGAGCAGTTGGAGCAATCAGATAGCAGTGATACTCCAGATTCAATTAATAACAGAGAACCAACACCTGAGTATGTACCACAAATAAAACAAAGAGAGCCAACACCACCCCCTACTGAAAAAGATAAAGAATGTGGGATTAAGTTAAAATTGAGCTTAAATAATGCCAATTCACCAATTATTATTAATTCAACTGTGGATCCCTCTGTTGGTCAACAGTATGCTCACAAACCACCTTCACGTAACAGAAGACCACCTAAAAGATATGAAAAAGATAAACCTCCTGACCCAGTTGCAACAACACCAGTCAAACCACCTTCAATAAAAATGACAATATGTGATAAATCTGACAGTCCTTTTGTTAAAACAACTATTATAGAGAATAACAAAGAGACTACTGTTAAAACACTTGTAAATAATAATGTAGAAACAATCAATAAAGCACCTGAATTCAAACCAGAAAATACTATAAAATCAACAATATATGATAATAAATTAGAAGATATTAATACTTTAAATAGGGTACCAAAATTAACTGTTAGAGTTCCTAAAGAATTTTTGGATAAAAATTCATCTAGTGACTACTCTTCTGATAGTGATTCTGGGGAGAAATTAACTGTTGATGTTAATAAAACAAGTGTAGAGGAACAAGAATATGAAAATAAACAAGAAAAAATGGACACCACTCTCCCTATTACACCTTTAGAGGAAGAGAGGGCTGAGGAAGAACAAAAAATTGAGCCAGATCCAGAAGAATTATTAGAAGAGAAAGTACAAATAAAAGATGAGATCCCCCTTAAACCTGAACCAACAGAACCTCCTGACGAGAATCCTAACGAAGATGTGAATGTAGAAGAGCCTGTTGATCCTGTTGTGACTGATGATATTCCTGTAACAGAATTATCATTAGACAGGCCCATTGATAAATATCCTTTAAAGGACCTACTGAAGGTTTTCTTGACATCCACAGTTTTCAATTGTATTTATTGCAATCATGTTCGTAAGATTGCAGTAGATTGTGAGCAGCTGGCCCTGCATATGGTGGCACAACACAGGTTTTCTGCTACAGTTGATAGCATCACAGCTGAGGAGTTAATGCCAGAAACAATTACATTGAAAGTGCAGGCTGGAGCAGAGGAGCTCCGGTCTATTTATATTAATTTAGACACTTATGATAGTGTAGACAAGTGTGATACAGTGCAATTTAATCCAATTTTCGAATGTTTTCAATGTTATTTTAAAACTGCTGTTCATAAAGATCTCTATTTGCATAACAGAAAAATGCACCAAAAAACAATATTACTGTGTGTTATGTGCAAGAACAATTTTTATAGTTATAGTGAATTATTATGTCATTTATGCCCTGGAACCTATGATTCTGAGTATGCAATTAAGTTTAGATGTTGTTTTTGTAATGTAGACAATATTTCGTCATCCTTTAGGTTAATGGTGCATCTTAGAAAGATACACCACACTTGTGATGTGTGTTTAGAACTTTGCCAAAGCCAAGCACGTCTGTCTAACCACGTGTGGAAACACAAGTTGCACCATTTATGCTATCGTTGTGGAATAGCTTATAGAAACAAACCAGATATTACTAATCACTTATTTTGGAAGCATGGCACTGAAAGTGTTATGTGTAAAAAGTGTCTACAGAAAAAATGGCCTCATGTTTATCATTTCTGTACACCACCGGCCGTGTTTGTTTGCGATGAATGCACTTTGCAATTTACGAGAGCAGTTTGTTTAAAAGTTCATAAGCGATTTCACTCTGAACAGTTTCCACATGCGTGTAGTGAAGAAGGATGTACAGAAAAATTTGTATCTAAAAAACTCTTCAATAAGCATTTAGAAGTACATAACAAAAAAATGATTTCAGAAAAATTAGATGAAGAAAAACCAGTTATAAATGAGCCTATTTCAGAAAATTCTAAGGAAATTCCTATTATTGATCTTGTTGACGATAAGACAAAAGAAGGAGCTGGAACTCCCGAAAATAAAACTGAGACTGAAAGTGAGCAACAATCTAAAAGAAGTAAAAAGAAAAAGCTGAAAGATAAAGATGCTTTATTATTAGATGTTAATCTGCCAGCCTTGAATTTATCTGAAAGCGACAGTAGTGATGAGTCTGATAGTGGTATTCCACCAAAAAATAAGGAAGAAACACCTCAGGACAAGCCAGATAATGTTCAAGAGAATAATCCTACATCTAATGTTGAGAAAGATGTAGAAACAGCAGACTCAGAAACGCCACTAATTAACGAAGAAGAAAAAACAGATTCGAAAGAAGACGATAAACCTAATGACCAAAAAATTTTAGAAATATGGGATAATTTTAATAAATATCAAGCTAAAGTTGAAAAACAAAAAGAAAAGACGCCTCCTTTGGTACCTATACGAAAACATGTATGTGAGTCAGACCACGATTACTGCGTAATACCTACTGAAGTTAACGGAGACGATGACGTATTTTCTTCTGATACGAAGAAAAGTAAAAAATCTCCAAAGAAAAGGCATGGTAATCTATCAGTAAGTTCAAGCAGTAGTAGTAGTGACAGCGACTCAAGCTGCTCCTGCGGATCTAACTGTAGTTGTTCATCTTCAAGTGGATCTTCTTCATCAAGTTCATCCGATTCTGATTCTTCAGATGAATCAGGCAATGAAAAAGATAAGAAAAAGAGCAAGCAATTTAAAAAAACCCTTCCTAATAGAAGATTAAGTAATGGTTCGAATGTTGATGTAATGGGTATGTCGGAGACCCCTATTTTAGTGCCAGAGAAAAGTGAACCAACAATTGCTGAAAGTGACTTGGAAACTGAAGAAAGCGATACTGATGAAGAGTTTTATGACGAACATCCTCAACAAATTGCTAATAAAATGCATAATGAAAAACGCAACCAACTGCTACTTTTAGCTTCCGTGGCTCCATCTGACGGTGGCTCACCATCAGGTGATCTCAGCCGCTGTACAACTCCAGCTAAAGAAGAAGAACCCAAGGAAGTAAAAGTCAAGGAAATTATAAAAGAGGAGGAGAAAGAAGTGAAAGAAGAAGTTAATTCTAAGGAGAAAAGTAACAGCAGCAAAAAGAAAAGTAAAAAGAAAAAGAAATCTAGGAGTTCGCGTAAACACGGCCCTATTAAAATGACTATCCCTAAAGATATTATTGCAAAATCAGAGATAGAATCAACACCATCCTTAATTCCAAATAAAATTACAATATCTCTGCAGTCTAATACGGTACAACTACCGGAAGCGCCACCATCGGCTACAGTACCGCCGACCGCCATCGTCAACACTTCGATAAAGTCGACGGAAAAGAAACGAGCCTCGAAAAGGAGAAGAGTGCCAAATAAATTTTACGGTTACTCAAGCGACGAAGAATCACCACAAACAGTTGCGGCACTTAAACCTCAATTGCCGCCGAAATTAGAATGGAGGAAAGAAGATTTGCCTTCACCTGTAACGCACAAAGCTAAAAAGGAAATACCATCTACAGTCACCCCGCAAAAAATGTTTAATTACAATGAGCCCATAAGGTTGACGACGCCCATACCCGATCCTGAACCTCCGCGTTTCCTGATGAACTCGGAATCCATGGAGTCTAGCGATTCAGAGTCGAGCACCGAGGGAGGGCTGGAGATCTACCAGCCCACGCCGCCCGCTGCGGCCACGGTGCCTCCTCCCACATACCTGAATTCGGGCACGTCGAGCCTGCCGTACGCGTTCCAGCGTCCGGCAGCGCGGCAGGCGCGCGAGGGCGAGAGCGTGTACTGCTACTGCCGCTGCCCCTACGACGAAGTGTCGGAGATGATCGCCTGTGACGCGGAGGGCTGCTCCATCGAGTGGTTCCACTTCGAGTGTGTCGGTATCATGGTACCGCCTAAAGGCAAATGGTACTGCCCACAGTGTAGGAAAGTGTAGTTTTTCAGGTTACAGATGAGTCTTATCGAAATTCGAGTGTATATAATTATTGTGTATTGTTATTTGTATATAACTTATTGATGACTGTAGATATTTAGCTTTACATGTATATCTTTGTAGTTAGTTCGGATAAGTTAGGATATTAGGTCTGACAAAAATGTATCATTGTTATAAAGTACACGTTATGCTTGATCTGGCTGTGCGGCCGACTCTGTAACCTGGCAAATTGTTACTGACATTATCGTATACAGCAACACAGAAATATAAATCCAATTTTTGATACCATTATGTTTTGTTATTTGACCCACCATCGCTCTGATTAAATATCAAAGAAAGCTATCGTGCTCTGTTACGTAAGCCATATCGTTTATTAAATCATAATTGATACGTATAACTGTGACGTGGGTTCGATCCCTTGCACGAGAAAAAAAATGTATAACGTTTGATTTCATAAAGTGTTTTTATCATCACCACTTTAAATGGAACCACAGTTTTAATTACTCTATAAAAGACTAATACAATTAAAACAAAAGAGATTTTGCCAAAAATTAAAAAGTGTTTTTTACAAACAATATAAATAATAAAATTATCGTTGTAAAATAAAACGCCATTCGTCTTTGTCAAGAACGACGCACGCAGACCTATCAAAGGGACACCGTAGGAGTCGTAGGTATTGGCGGCAAACTTCAAAGTTGTATATTTTTGAAGAAGTAAGTATTTAATTTTTTGGTAACTAAAATTCGTAACTAAGTCACACGCAATATAGTATGGATAAACATCGTGAAATGAAAAAAATCCTACGTCTAAACTGTTGAGGTATCTTCAATAATTTCTTTAGGTAAGGGTTTGAAGACGTTTCCACTATGTATGTAGATGTATAAACCGGTTTAGCCAAGACATATTTAAGTCCAAAATATTAAGAATAATTCTATAGTTGAACAAAAACAATAACATCGCTTAGCGATGAGCAATAAATATAACTAGCCCGCATGTGAACTATCGTGTGCGATAAATTAATGTAAATTAAAAACTTGTGACATCGATTTACACTTATATTAATATATAAGATGTGCAAGAGGGTTTTACTATATTATGATTTTAATAAATTGTTACGATTATTATTTTACAGCATCACAATGTGTTGCTGTTGCTTAGTACCCACAGAGACAAGGATGTGTTAATTAAAGAGATGAGAGATGATACTTCGGTCTGGCCCACCTAATTTCGAGATATTGCCGGTTCAGTTGCGGATACAGTATTGCCAACCTCAGGAAAGCAAACAACAGCATATGGAACGTAAAAAAACCTGTAGAAAACAATAAAATACAATAACTAGTTAAAAATTATACAACTACGTTCAGATTTATAAAGAAAATAAAATAAAGTTAATAAATGTCATTATTTTTATTAATAATAACAATTAACAAAAACAGATATGAGGATTAAAACAGAAAACAGAGATACCAAGGTAAAAACAGTCAATTTACTGTTAAGACAATAGGGTTGGAAACACTGCACGCTCTTATTAGGTGGGTAGATTTAATGGAAGGCCATCGGCCCATCGAAATAGACAAACCGATTTGTGGGGCTCTACTATCATCTATATAATATCTAATGTCTGTAAATAGCAGACAAATATCAAAGTGCAAATATGTAAGAAATGCAATAATAAAACCGACGTGCGAAGTTTAAAAAAGAACAAAAATTACAATATGATCATTACAAAAATAAAGATTTATAATATTACGTTTTGCAGATATACGAAAACTTATGTTAAATCATAATGATTTATTGTTGTCAAATAACAATGTCAATCTTTTCTGAGTTAGATTAAATCTTTTTTTATTTCTTTGTATAATATCACGTAGAATTTTTTTTTAAAAGCAGTTTAGTATGTGATTATGTAAGCTGCAAGCAATCATGGACTTCAGTGATCTGTGTCCCTATCGGAGTACCTGTAACCAGTTTAGTAAGTAGCTCTATTCACCTTCAACTTTATGTTATATGATAGTAAAATTGTTGAAAAAAAATTGTATACCAGTATACTTCTAACGTTTGTTTATAAATGGTTAGGTATTATACTATTTATTTAATAAACAGTGTACCTACCTTTCCGGGCCTTACATCTTTATATTTTTTGATAACTTTCTTTGTATACATATATTTTTTAAATACTATTTTATTGAATTTATAAAAAAAATATGTCACAGTACCTATGCATATTATCATAATATTATTGTAATTTGTCATAAAACTACGTCAGAACTCAAGGTTGTATAGAACTAGTATGTGAAATATTTATATATTTTCACTTAATAATCAATACAATCGATTAATTTGTTTTATTGCTTCAATTCTTCAATCATTAGCTTGCTTGAAAAATTCACATAAATTCACATGATTAATTCACATAAATATAAAATTCGGGAAGCAATTTGTTGTAATATACTTATACTTACTTTATTATTTCCAGGCGCTTCTCTTATAAAATTCAAAACATCATAATTGCGTTTAAACTGTATGTAGAGAGAGAGGACAACGTCGTGGCGGAGGGGCACAAGCGTGTGGTTGTAAACGTGACGGTTGTGGGTTCGATTCCTACTAAAAGTGACGGGGAACGAGGCTCTGTATCCCGCACATATCAGGGAAGGCAGAGTGAGTCTGGCAACCTAGTGTTAAGACACTCCGTTGCCCACTTTCTGCCGAATTCTGGAGACAGAACTGAACGCCGCGCTTTGCCTCTGATGCCTTTGATGAAGGGAATCAAAATTAATATGATACTTCCGGTTAACCTAGAATTATGAAATTTGGCACCCAGTATCTACAAGTAGTACCTATGTACCTACTTGTTCAGGAAAAAATCTGAAAACTATACTTTACTACTTTCGGTGGTAAGCCGACCCGCGTTTGTCCGGATTTTAATATTTTAATTTCTTCGCTCTGCTATTTGCGGGCAATAGTGTTTTTAACTTTTTGCTAAAATAGAAATATTATAATCTTGTTATCCTCAAGTGTCGGTACCTTTTATATATCGGTTCTATTTTATAATAACAAGTTGGCGCCTATAAACTCTTTACCAAATATATATTGAATAGCTTTTGCTGTACGGATTTAACAATCGCATAAAACTCTAATCTATTTTACCTTTTTTAGATCAAATAAGTAAGCCCACACTGAGTACTACTGCTACTGAGCTACCGGTGCCTGCTTGGAGAGGTAAGATATTTTTAAGTAAAATCTTATAAGTGCCCACTACACTACGCGTGAAGTTCCTCGGCGAAGTGCTCGCCGAAGTTGATTGCATTGCGAAATACCTACGTGGCCACACAGTTTTGCTATCTCGCGGTTAACTCAGTCACTCCCCCTTCTTGACATCACTCTCAGAAACTCAAACTCAGACACGTCGAGAATATTAATGGTTTTTTTACGAATCTGATCTTTTATCATAGACCATATATATGGAGCTCATATTTAGTGGAAGTACGAAACCGAGTACAAGAAATTCCCCAGTATATTAATCTGCCGCGCTTTAGTAAATCCAGAAAGTCCACTCTTCGGCTCCTCTATGATGTTAAAAATAAATTTGAATTAAAACTTTAATATATGTCTGTCATTGTTAATCATTTTAATAGAAAGAAAAATACAAAAAAATCTATATCTTTATTTTATTCCTTTACCTATGAACTATCATCTAGTGAACGCGTGTAGCGTGAACTGTATGGTCATTGCATGTTTACAACATTTTATGTTCACCATGAGAGCTCAGAGCCGTTGTATTGTAAGAATTTGCCGTTATGTTCCTCTCGAAGATTCTGAATAGTTTCAAGCATACCAGATACACTGGTGTCTACTTCTAGCGGTGCGTTACTACCGCCCATTTCAGTCTTCACCCACCCTGGATGCATGGATATGATAATAATTTGATCCCTTTTCAAATCTATACTCATAGATTTGGTTGCTGCGTTTAGTGCTGCCTGTGGATAAGTAATTTGTGAAATAAGAAATATTAGAAAAATATATCTAATATTTTACGTAGATATTTTGTAATATTTTAGTAAAAGAATTTGGAAATTCTATTCCATTTTTTTTTACTAAAATATTACATTATCTTTTACGTCATCAATGTTGCTATATTTTAAAGTGATATGTCTATCGACCTATGATAAAATTTAATAAGTAATGTGAAAGTATATAACAAAATACCTTTGAACATCTATATGGATAAAAACCTCCTTTATCATTGTCCGCAATGGATCCTAATATAGAACTCATGTTTACAACGGCTGCTCGTTCGGAACCCATCGGTTTGTCACTATTAGCCTCTGATGCCTGTTTAAGCAATGGCAGGAGAGCCTGAAAATTATATAATAATAATATAAATTGACAATTATATAAAATATGAAATGAAATATTCACGACAAAATAATATATTGTGTTTTCAATTTATTTGCTTTAAAATAACTTTCACAGATATGCACAACTTAGACTCAATTTATAGATAGTTATAATTTTATACCTTTGTTAGCATAATAGGTGCAATGGTATTAACAGTCAGATTTTGCAGTAAATTATCCGCCTTTACCAAACCTAGTTTTGTAAACTTTGTGCTAACTCCAGCATTGTTGATTAAGAGGTTCAGACCCTTATCGCCTATAACTTCCTTTACTTGTATTGCTATATCATCAATTTGTTTTAAGTCTGTAACATCTACAAATAAAAATTAATGAAATCACATTGTAACATTACATTAAATTGTAAGTGTTAGACAAGTAATGTAGCAAACTGTATATTAAAAATAAATTTAAAGTTTCTTTAAGCATTTTCTTTTTCTGTAAGCGTTTTCTATACTAATTAAATATACGTGTAAATAATAAGTACCTAGATGTAAGATGTGGAGATTTTTGTTGTTTTTCGAAAGTGTACTCAGCTCCTGTAATATAATAAAAGGAGATACAATAACATGCAGAATAAGAAGATACAATAACAGACATACTAGTATCCAAATATGTATTTTTGAATTTTATACTATTTTTTATTTATATATTTCGTTTAAATATTTTTTCTGTGATATGATCAGCAAAAGTTATATTTGTTCGCATACAATAATTATTACTAAGTAAGAAAGTTATATGCTAATATTTTAAAAAATCAATATTTAATTACAGCAGTGTAGCAATAGTTCCTCTGGGTCCTTGATAGCAATGATTAACAAGCGTATTTTGTAAAAAAGAAGTAAAAATAATTGTGTTGTATATTTTCTAATACATACATAATTAAAAAAAAAGATAAGGTTACTTTGAATAATAGCTATATTATATTGATCCATATGATATGAAACAGGAGACATAATCCTTTTTTTATATATACATATTTGTTTTTGTTTTATTTCTATTATATTACGATTAAAGATGTTAATAAAATGCAATACGTTTTCTTCCACTACATTGTAACAGTTGCGAAATATCCCGGTGTTCCACAAGTTTAAGAATCATCTCGATTCTCGACTAGCACCGTCATTGCACTTCTCTACAAACGTCGCAGGTGACGTCATCTGTCAAGTCATGCTCGACTCGCCGCTAGGACGGATTGCCTCATGTTGTCTCTTTCCACCATTCCAGCGATACTAAAAACTGCTTTATAAAATACGCGACGTACATTCCGCCTTATTATTTTGTACCGTTGTCGAAAAGACACACACTCTGTGTTGAAGTGTTAAATATTCAGTGACAAATTTTAATTGAAAATGGCACCTATAGGTGAGTACAATGTTCAATTTATTACCTCAGACTTGCGTCGGCAAGTTGCGAATATATTCTCAATCTTGTTGTGTTTTAATAATTTTTTTACGAATCCAAGTCCTAAGCCACGGTTCGCTCCGGTAATTAGTGCGGTCTTCATATTGAGAATTTTACAACTATTATAATTCGTACGTGCTATACGAAGTTATCTCTTTACTGGCGAAATATTTCTAGTGAACTGTGAGACTGTCTCTGTCACATTTAATAGCGCGTCAATATGTCAATTCTCAATAATTTCTTAAGAATAAGTAATTATGTGAAACCTTTCAATAGAACCGAATGTTTTTTTGTGTTCTCGAGGCGCACCTTTGCTAGTAAGTTAGTATGTATAACTAAATAGTAACCTTGGTTTTCTTAGTTACAACATAACCTCTATTTTGTTGAAGCTAATATCTGAAAGAAGTTCGTTAATGCCGACTTACTTGTCTTGATACATAAGTAACCAGCCCAGTAAAATGACTAGAATGAGTTAATTACATAGATAATACAACCAGTAATATTACCTTTTCATTTTTGTATAAGAAAATTAAATACATTAGAATACATATTTAAAAAACTACTGTTTAAGTAAATATATTTCTTTTGGTAACAACACTAGGTGGTTGGATGTGTTGTGGACATAAGAAAAAAAATAAATTGTGTCTTGTTTTGCTGTAATACTGCACTGTACATAAAATTTATTATGATTGGTACAGACAACTAAAGTATAAGAACAAAATAATGGTGGTGATTTTTCCCTACAAACTTCCACCTCTATTTCATCCCTTTTGAAAATTTTCAAAATCTGTTCTTATTGGGTGTCCACATTATGAAAATAAACATCTATCCAAATTTCACGTATAAATATGTCACATATAAATATGTCACATATAAATATGAGATATAATTTAAAATTATTATACAAAATGCACTTTGTTATGGTATCATCTGCACATTGTAGATGGGTCTTTCGACTATGATTTGGCTGTCATTGGTGGTGGGTCCGGAGGCCTGGCCTGTGCTAAGGAGGCAATTAATCAAGGGGCAAAAGTTGCTGTATTAGATTATGTTCAGCCATCACCACAAGGATCAAAGTGGGGTCTTGGAGGCACTTGTGTCAATGTTGGATGTATTCCTAAGAAGCTGATGCATCAAGCTGCATTACTTGGGGAAGGTATTCATGTAAGTATTCTGTTATGATTTATATCTCAATATTTTGTCTTATTATTTTCGGAATAGTAATGCTGCAATTTTCTTATAATGTGCAATTGGTAAAATATTTTTTGTATTTATAGGATATGGTAAGTCCTCCGTTCTCCTTGGACTTCTACTCCCTCCCTCCCAAATCTTGAATTCCTTTGGCTTTGGATTAAATGGTTGGATCTTTTTAGTAATATATAATTTTAGGATTTTTAGTTTGCACTGGTATATAGAACTGGTAATCTTATTTCACTGTAGTTATTATCAAAGTAATAACTATTAGCTAAGTGCTGTTTGTGGTTTTTGAAATTCTATATTCATGTTTTATCATTATATATATTTACATGTAGTTAATACTCCACACTACACTGTAGCTATCACACACTAGAAACTTAGCAATATCAGTTTCATTTTAATGTTGCTGTGGTTTTTTAATATTTTTTACATGGTAATAATAATTCTTTGAAGAAAAATTATACATAACAATTCTATATCATATTTTTTTTTACAATATTTTTACCATATTTATATGATACTTATATATTTATTTGCTCTTTGCTTTATATCTAGTGCAAAATTATAAACAATAAAAATATGTGATTTTTCAGTATAAAAACACACACTATTACAGTTATCAAGTAACCAGACATAATACAGTAACAGACCCTTCCTTTTAGAAATACTTTCTTTAAAAGATTTTACTGAGACCATTATTTTGTTCTAAGAAATTTTATGTTAAAGTTTAAAAAAAATTGCATAATTCTGATAAATATATGTCATTTTTTTTAAATATTTAACTTTTACTTAATTAATATGAAAAACTACACTACTAACTATAGAAATGTTTACAGTACAGTTAACATACTTTTTATTTCTCAATAGTTTCTCACCTTTTATTATGTTGTTTATGTTTTCACTTAATTTAAACCTAGAAACTGGGTTTTACTAACAATAGTGGAGAAATTCTCACAATAGCAGTACTTAGTTTACATATATTATTTAAATTAATAAATGCTTTTGTATAAACCAAAAAGGAAACTTAAAAAAGGCACAAAATTACTTCATACATAATTCTAGAAAATATATTAATAAAACAGAGAAGGTCTACTATAGGTATGTATTTAATATGAGGCTCATACTTCTTATGATAAGTTTTTGATATGTAGATATTTTGTCCGCCATTATATGAGTTATCAAGAAATGCAAATGTTTTATGACTTTATTTCACTAGTTTTTAATTTTTTTTAAAAATGTAGTTGTTTTTTTTTTAAAAGTAATGTTACAAAATTATATTTTTTTGACCAACTTTAACAGCAACTTGTGGTATGATGCAATGTGTGAACATTCCTATAATTTGAATTCTTTCTCTTTAGATTACTTATCTTCTAAACTCAAAAATTTCAACTAAAATATCACAATACATATTTTATTAAACAATTAACGAATTAATTGATGCTTATATAATTTAGAATGTTTTTATTTTGATTGAAGGGCCATAGCCCACATTGACAAATTAAACCACAGTAGATAAATACAAGATACACCAAGTAAAAGCAAATAAATAATCTTTAATATGAAATAGTAACATAAAAATAGTATTTAATTTTAATTTAAATTTGATGTTGTATTGCTTTAAATTAACGTTATTAAGTAATATTTGCTTAGTTTGAAACCATTGTATGTGACATATTATAATTAGTTTACTACAACATATCAATAGCCTCACATAGTGTCATAATAAATCCCCTGATATCTAATCTATGAAACTGCTATAAATTATGAAACTTTTATTAAATATATGTATACACAGAGTAAATATTCAGTCTTACTTTGTACATTGTTATACATTAGGGTGGGTCACTTTACTATGGAAAAAAAAAGTTTGTGATTCAAATTCTAATAGTAATATTATGTTGTAGTATACTACTATATGTAGTTATAGTTTAAGCGGAAAACCGTATATTTAAACAGTTTAAGTTTAAGTTTTTGAAAAAAAAACATGTATTACGAAATGTCATAGTTCTTTAATAAAAATTTCTTAAAATACTCTAAAAAAAAACATAACAAGTAGTCAGAGAAAGACATATATTAACGTTAGAAACATAAAACTTAAACAAATACACATTAAAAGTTATCAAAAAAATATTTATTTTTATACAAAAAATCCCGCCTACTATCGAACTTCGGCATAAATTTCCTAGAAGCAAGTTTTGCATAAATCATACCATTTATTGGTTTTTTATAACAACTTCGCTGAACTGCTCGTGTCTCGCGAAGCAGCATAATAAACAATAAATACCCTTTCGTTACTCTTTTACTCTATAATCTGAATAAGTTTATCATTCGTTTGATTTCTTAGAATAGGTGGATCGAAGTTGTTTTTTTTGCTATTAATAAGCTAGTAATAATTCAATATAACATTTAGCACCCAAATTGAGCTTAGGCACTTCAAAAGTGCGTGTTAGTCTTTCCATTATAGGTGAATTACGCGCTTTTAGAACTCTTCCGTTTTTTCGTTTTCGTTTTTCGATTGAGCAGTATGCTGTTGGCCATATCGGCCTCTACAGCGTCACCGGACTTGGGGAGGCCGAGCTAGACGAGCTCTGACCTTGGCATAGAACTCTTCTAGCTACAAGTTGTCTTATATGCTTCTCTCCGTTTGTTAACATCGCCAAAAGTACATTTTCAGAGTGAGCAAAATATGCTTTTCATTGAATAATAGGATCAATAATTAATTTTAATGCCATGTGCATTAAAATATAAGAATAGCGAACTTTCAATCCACTTCCAAATCTGTGCAGCAATCTATACTTAAATTAGGTCGACAGTACAGTGTTTGCACCGATTTAATGACACTTAAGTAAATCTAATTGACATCTTTTTGTATTATTAAAATATTGGAGCGTTATGGTGCTAGTTTTAATTTTAAATACAGCTAGCTATTCTCATATTTCCGCGTGTGTTATGAGTCATTCGTGGCATAACATGGTAATATAATAACATGAAATAATTGTATCACAGTATCGACATTTTTATATGTACGTTACCAAGTTACCATTTATATACTATGACTTGCTATTTGTAAGGTAACTCGAATATCCTCATATTTGTGGTTTTGAGTTATTTTTGTATTAGTCAATTTGTTTTGGTTGTTTTTTTGGTCTATTCCAAATCAAAGCTTTATTTTTTTAAATAAATTATATCAACTTTACGCTGTATCGCGGGATACAGAGTAGGCAGAGGGAACCCAGTGTTAAGACACTTTGCCCCCCACTTCTGGAGGCATTGCGTGTTGAGTGGCGGAGCTCAACGCCGCTCTTTACCTCGACATCATAGCGAAAAAATGGAAATATATATTTATAATTATTTACTGGAGCGGGTATTGAAGCCACAGCCTAGGCTGAAGCTGCAGTGTGTTATGTTGAAACGAATAATGTGATAACAAATATCAAGTATACCTATAGTCTTTCTCGATGAATGGATGTTCTAATAAAAACACATTTTTCAATTTCATTCTGTTAACAGTTCCTGAGATTATTTCGTTCAACTAGACAAATTGTTTGTTCTCATAATATTAGTATAAATTATTCATGTCAAACCTACATCCTGCAACTAAAAAAAAATATCAGTTATAAATCCATACTTACGCCTAGATTCTTAGAGTATGCACCGTAGTCATGAAACAAGGAAGTCGGTAGCTTATATTAAGCAAATAGCGTTCTGTAATACGCCGCTATAGTATACGAGTAGACTACAATCCTAGAAAATGTCTCAAGGTTAATGTCTATTGTAATGTCTATTTTAAATTTCCGTATTGAAAAACATTAACAACATTTTGGCAAAATTATGGTAAGCAATAGTTCTAGGTTGTCTGGTATCAAACTGCAACTTTGATTATTACCATCTAGCATTTTTTATATAAGATCAACGTGATCGACCTACCTACTTCCCTTACATTTGTTATGTTTAAGTTTGAGGGGATTAAAGGTCGAAATGATGTAGTATATCAATTTTGCATGATAAGATGGATACGTAAAATTGAAAGAACTCATCGCTGCCTGTACATAGAAGATATATGAGAAAACTTATAGGTGGTATATTTTATTAATATAATCTAATATAAATAATAAAAATATTTTAAGTTTATTGTCTTCACGCTAATCTCAGAAACGGTTTAGTAGTGTTTGTTTTATTTCAATGCACACACACATTGTATGCCACAGTATTGCTACAAAATAAATGTTTTAGTGAAATGGCTGAAACTTTCGTTTTCAATATATAAATATTGTCTTTAAAATATTAATGTTATTAAATCACGAAAGTTATTCACATAAAGAATTGAAATTCACATAAAAAAATGTTTTCGGGTGGGGGTCGCTAGTCTGTAATAAATTGCTAAAATTATATATTAATTGTTATAATAAAATAAAAATAATAACTGATATCTCATACTTGATGAACGTAGTGTGATCATAGATAGCGCTGATAGACGCGTTATCGTCTCACACGTTGTGTAATAAAATACAACATATAAGTGAAATATGTTCTTACCGCTATTTGTTGGGTGCATATTACATATACGAGTATGAAAAAATATAAGCTATGATCATGAACCTAGGAATAGGGGGATAGGGTGGTCTCTGCCCGTCCCTGAATAGTCTTGTGCCCCAGAATTATAATAAAAATAAAACTTTATACAGATATATCTATTCAAAGCTAAAATCATTTCTAAGATACAGCAACTATTTTTATATAAAGAAAAAAATGATAAAGCATTGATCGTTTGGTCCTTTTGAATTAATGTTCTAAAGATATTTGTAGCAAGACATTAGATATCAGTATTATACTTTATCTTGATGTTATTTTGATATTATCGATAAGAATATGTTACATATTCTTACATACATAGGTATATCAATATAATTTAGTTGATTTTTTTCTTATTATTATTAGGCACATAAAGAACTTAATGTTTATTAGTTTCTTAAGTTTTTTTTGCTTACTCTGTTGTAAGACTGTGCGACGCGCGACAGTCAACAGACCGAGTCAAATGATGTCGTAATGGAGCTCTTATTACAGTGGAAAAATATCTAACTATAAGTGACAATATTTGTTAACTGTTAGGTGCGTGTTCAGATCTTTGATGTACATAAATATGGCTCCTAATGCCACTTTGGTATTCTGCAAGTATTCATGACTTTTGAATATTTAGGTGGCAAATGATTTGGCCATTGGTCACGGAGAAATGCGTCAATGAACCACCCCTCACTTAAAATAACAATAAAAGGCTGTAGGATTGCATACCTATGTAGTTTTGCAGGGTCTAATATTTAACATCTAAATAGCACTTCATGATATTACTTTCGATGAAACATTAGTAGATTGTAACTATAACAAAATAGCTAATTATAGAAGCGGAGATTTATTTATTATCTAGATTTTAAAACATATTTTTTATTTTTATTCATGCCCTTGAATCTAAGTTATTAGCATAATAAAAAAGCATCGAGAATATACCTAATCGTTTCCGATCTCACGTATTGTTAAATGACTAATGTGTAATCGTTGCGTTCCCGCATACCTCATGCATTGATTGATCTTCATATAGGTAATACAAATATAAGATTTATTTTATTACGTAATAATACTTTTTTTTTTTTTTTTTTTCTAAACAATTTTAAAAGTTGATTTTCTGTTTTATTTAAAGTAAAAAAAAATTGAGGCTCAATTCTCAACACATTTTCTTATTTTTCTTAATGCATAATCCAACTAGTAAAATATAGTCAGTCGCAGATATTGATCGTGTGTTAAGAAAAAATACAAATATTGCTTTGAACGTAACCTAAATGCTTATTTATACATTACTAATACTCACATTTGGTTATTCTATTCTATCTTCCTCCTGGCATTAATCCAGGGTCTGGCTTCTTGCTAACCCTACTTCCTGTTGAACCTTTAAACGTTCTTTTCCTTATATATAAATTTAATTAAGAGCCTGATTTTTTACAATAAAATGTTAAGTTTGTCTATGTTTAGTTTCGGACGGTCTCTAAATTAGATAGTAAAAAAATATTGTTCCTTTAATTACCAGAATGCTCGCTAATAACGTGTTACGTTGACCGTTTAATGGCTTTTGGCCTAAATTAAAGATGTTATCAACTTTTTTACTATTTAATCAGAAAATTGCAGCATTACTTTTAAATTTTTGTATAGTACTCAATTACTTGTCTTAATAAAATTATTGTATTTTGTAATATATTTTAAATGTTATTAAATTCAGAAATGTCTGTTTTTTATTTAATTTTTCTTAGGTAGAAACTTTTAAAACTAAAGTATCTTTCTATCTTTATATGGTTTTCTACGTATACATGAAAAATAAATTTTATATTAAAATAATATTTTAGGAAGCAGTCGCGTACGGGTGGGAGGTACCCTCATTGCAGCAAGTCAAAATAAACTGGGCAGAACTAACACAAGCCGTACAAAATCACATCAAATCAGTTAACTGGGTAACTCGGGTCGACTTGAGGGAAAAGCAGATTGAGTACATCAATGGACTTGGTGAATTTAAAGATCCCCATACGATTATTGCAACTATGAAGAATGGGAGCAAGAAGGAACTTACGGCTAGGAATATAGTCATAGCTGTCGGTGGAAGACCTCATTATCCAGATATTCCTGGAGCCAAGGAGTACTGTATCAGCAGTGACGATATTTTCAGCTTGAGCCATCCTCCAGGCAAGACCCTCGTCGTTGGTGCTGGATGTAAGTATTCGAATTTCCTTTTATAGCTGTACGCTATACCCCGCATATAGCAAGGTAGGAAGAGGAAACCCAGTGCTACGACACTACTTTTCGCCAAGTTTTTGAGGCATTGTATATAGAGTGGCGGTACTTAATGCCGCGTTTTGTCTTATTATTAGAGCTAGGAAATGAAAATGTTAAATAATTTAAAAAAGTTATGGCTCTTTTTAGTTAAAAGGTTAGTTCATTCGTAAGTTATTTTGTTCACTCAATGCTTTATAAAGGTTACGGGCGATCGATTACGTATGACGGCTGTTTAATTAGTGAGCGAGTCTTTTAGTTTTTTATCGAGTTTTTTTAGTTTTATAACGGAAATTGTTTTATAACGATAGGTATAAATGCGTTCTGTTATTTCTTTAGATATTTATGTATATTGGTATTACTATAAGAGTAACTTATATACTCAAAATTTCCGTCAACGTTTTAAAAATTTATGTGACGAAAAAAAACTGTTTTTTACTTAAATTTCTTACTTGAAGTAAAAAACGTTTATCAATAAAATAAAATAAACAATATAATTTCAACCCATTATATTTCTTTAAGATATCGGCCTGGAATGCGCTGGTTTCCTCAACTCCCTAGGCTTCTCAGCCACAGTGCTCGTCAGGTCTGTTCCTCTAAGAGGCTTCGACCAGCAGATGGCAAGTCTCGTGACTATTGAGATGGAGGACAAAGGTGTTAAGTTCCATCACAGAGCTATCCCACTGTCGGTGGAGAAACTTGAGAACGGACAGTTGAAGGCCAGGTGGATTAATACGAAGACTAAGGAACAGTTAGTATTGATTGTCTTTTATTTTTTTTGTTTCACGCTGTATCCCGCCTATAACAGGTTAGTCAGATCGAAACCCAATGCTAAGACACTCCGTTCCCCACGCACTGACATATTTTGGAGTTGTTACCAGGGCGTGGAAATGAAAATTTTAATTAATTTACACGCTGTGCCACTACAACACGCCTGGCCACTCGTTTTTCGATTGTTTTGTATTTTTCATTAGAACTTATTTTGGAAAAGTACATTTTAAATTTTAGTAATTTTAATTATGAACATGTTTGCTTTTATAACTAACTGATGGTCCTTTAAAAGTTTGTTGCTCTACCAAACAAAACTAAGAGAATGTTGAAATCTATATACGTCAAATATGAGCACATTACTTATATTTTGCTATATTTAAATATGTAATCTCTAACTAATAGAAGCGAAGATGTTTTCGACACAGTGCTCTTGGCTACGGGACGTTACGCGCTTACTGAACAACTCAATCTTAAGGCTGCTGGAGTAAATGTGAGTTATTTTTCTTCTAAATAACCTATTTAAAAAAATAACCTACATAAATAGATTAACAGATAAATTTATATTTCATATTATGAGAGTGGGCATTAAACTTACTACTTGTTTCTTGTGAAATTATTAATTAAATAATAATGTAATTACATTTTATAATTACATTATTATTTAATTAATAATTTTATTAATAAATGGTACTATATAACATTTCAGTCACTATCAGAACACGGCAAGGTAATAGCCGAAACAGAACAAACAAACGTGCCCCACATCTATGCAGTGGGTGACGTCCTCGAAGGGAGGCCGGAACTGACGCCGGTCGCGATACACGCCGGGAGACTGTTGGCGAAAAGGATGTTTGCCGGGGGTTCCCAGCAGATGGACTATGAGAATGTGGCAACCACTGTGTTCACCCCGTTAGAGTATGGTTGCGTGGGGTTGAGCGAAGAGGTTGCTAGCGAAAGGTGAGGGTTCTATTTCAGTTTTACATTTTTTGCCTTAAATCTCCACTACCCAAAGATAATCGCTAAGAATTTTAAGACTTTCCCGTTACGTTATAAATTTTATGCTTTCTCAAAAAAAATCTTTGTAATTTCACCTGAGATAAAAAATATCTATATATATGTCTGCGATTTCGTTTTTCCCTATATTGTAAATCAGTGTCGGCTATCTATATTTATCGTATAGATTTGTAGATAACATTAGATAATATGTAAATATCTTATCAGATTCTGACGTTGATATTATTTCTATTATCAATTTAACGTTTGACCTTTAGTTGTTGTGTAGTAATTGTATATGAACATAAAGTTAAAGGAATTAGAATTAGTGCTTGTAATAGTTAATATCTATGAACGGAAACTTGTCATGCTAGGGGGAGGAGATGAAAATATTTTTTCCCTCGAGTGGGAATTGAACTGCCAACATTTACATACATCAAAGAATGCCCCATTGCGGCATGATGATTTCTAAATAGAAGATTTTTAGGACATCATTTTAAAATTTTTGTTTCTTTTTTCATCTTTAACTAAGATATTTTTATCATAAATATGTCTGGCAATAATTAGATTGCTTAAAAAATGATATTAACTATTAAGAACTAACTTCAATTAATTTTCTTTTTTTTTCAGATTCGGTGCTGACAACCTAGAAGTGTACCACGCGTTCTACAAACCAACAGAATTCTTCATACCCCAAAGAAGCATTCGTAACTGTTATTTAAAGGCTGTAGCCCTAAGGGAAGCCCCGCAACGTATTCTGGGACTCCACTTCGTGGGGCCAGTCGCTGGTGAAGTAATTCAAGGGTTCGCTGCCGCTATTAAGTAAGTTGTCTTAATTAGCCTTACCCTTTTTCCCGCATATAGCAACTTAGGCAGGAGACACACTACATTTTCCGCTCTCCACCTCAATTTGAGAGTTTAGTGGTTGAAGCGATGGACCACCGACTTGTAAGATAAGGAGGATTCAATTTCCACTCTCAAAAATTATATGTGGAGAATTTTTCCCGTAATTGAAATATGTATATTTTATTTCTTTACTGTAACTTAGTTTTTTACGTATAAAAGTTTATGAAAACTTACACAAAAACTTTATAAGAAATATTAATACTAGATTATTGATAGAGAATTTAAATCGATTTTTATTTTATTTTACATATTTTAGCGACATTGCATGTCATTGAAACCTAAGAATAACTAACTACACCAATAAAAAATATAACGGAAAAATAACAATAAAAAAATATATTAACAATCCCTGGTAGCAATCAATCTCAAATAATAAATATATTGCTTTTTTACTAAATTAATTAAATTAATTCCAGATGCGGTATAACAATGGAACAATTAATCAACACGGTGGGTATTCACCCAACCATAGCTGAGGAATTCACCCGTCTCAACATAACCAAGCGCTCTGGCAAAGACCCCAACCCTGCTTCATGCTGCAGCTAAACTATAAAAATACTTCTAAAAATCCTAGCCTTTATATAATATGTCTGTCATTGTTACCACCAGTAAAATAGCTTAATAAAATATGTCTGTCAGTGTTGCCACTATTAAAGTAGATTAATTAATATTCGTTTATGTGAATTGGCATTGGCACTATATTTCATTGTGTGTGCTTTTGTTAATATGAATGTTGTTAGGCTGTAACGTTTTGTATTCCAAATTTGAAAATGTATGTAATTGTCTTAGATTAATTTCTTATTTTTATATTATCTGTTCTATTGAATGTACTCAATATATGTTAAAAATTAAAAACTATTGTCATACTCTTTGTTTGATCTGTAGACATGTTATTTAGAATAGGACTATAATTAGTTTTTGAATTTGGAAAACAATTGAAATACATGCCTTTCCACTATCAAATGATTTTTACATATTGCACTGCATTAATTATAAATATGAAACTTAACTAAATTAATGAGAACACTACTCATACAATTGTAGTGCTTAAATTTGATAATTATTAAATTAAATGTTAAAAAATTGATGTTATTTCTTACTATATGTATTGATTTTTTTTAAATTGTTGTAGTTTTGCACCTCACAAATAAAAAGGGCATTTATTTAGATGAAGACTATCACAAACTAAAAATGAGTGCTTTATATTATTCCATATTATAACTTGCCTATAATTTTGTACACAGATAAAAAATATTATTATAAGCAATTATTTATGATACAGAACAAAAAGTGAGACTAATATTCTATTTAATAAAGAAATTTAAAAACTTTTCGGTGCTGTTTTATCATCTTGCCTTATTTTAAAAGACATTTAGAAATTGAATAAATTATATGTACGTTACGATATACAGTATTACGTTAGTCCTTTCATTATAACCTCCCAGCACATTAATTTTGTCAATATTGATTTAAACCAATAAATTGATATATTTTTTAAATATATTTGTATTTATTAACCTACCTAAGATTCCATTTTACATGATTTTTGACGGAGTCGAGGCGCAGGGGCGATACAAAATGTGACCATAAACGCGATAGGTTGTGGGTTCGATTCCCACTTCATGAAATGAAATAATTAATGAAATATCTAATGTTTTTATTCCTTTGCTCTGCCTCCAGACTTTGGCGGAAAATTGGGAAACGGAGTGTGTTAACACTAGGTTCTCTCTGCCTACCTTGCTGGGCTGACATCAAATTTAACAATGTTTTTCCTTATAACTATTACAGTATAATTAAATTTTTACCAAAAAAAAAAACAAACTTTCTCAATTTTGACCGGATCCCATAATCGAAACCTAACCAAATTTTCACCAAACTATCCTTGAAGTGTATCCTTTCAAATAAAAAATCGGATTAAATCGAAATCGGTTGGTGCGACATTGACTTATTCGTCTATTTGTCGCGCACATACCTAATGCAAATTTAAGACTTATGTGATTTTCTCATAGATACCATTACAGACATGGACCTTTCAAATAAAAAAAAATATCAAAATCGGTTCACACGTCACGTTCACAAGTCAAAAGTTATGAGGTAACAAACATTAAAAAAAACAGTTGAATTGATAACCCCCTGTTCTTACAGAAGTCGGTTAAACAATAGACCTATCTGTAAAAAAAAATACAGTTAAATTGGTAACCTCCTTTTCTTCCAGAAGTCGGTTAATAATAAAACTGTAATCATCGCTGTCTGTACATAGAAGTAATATAAGAAAATCTATCATTGATGGCATCTATTAATGTAATAGAACCTAAAACAATTATTTTTTAAAAATGTTTTCGGTTCTGTTTGTCGGTTTGTCTCTCTGTCTGTGCGTTTATTCACGCTAATCTCAGAAACGGCTCCACCGATTTAAATACAATTTTGTATAATATTTTAACATTGTTTACTATTGTATTTTGCCCAACTTTCCTTAACATTTAGTGTTTGTTTTATTTCAATCGGTTCATAAATAAAAAAGTTTGGCGATACAAAGAATTGCTTCGATATTATTATGAACTAGCTGAAACTTTACCTACCAATGCAAGGATAATGTCTTTAAAATAATAATGTTATACCCTGGGATCCGGCCGTTGAATCCTGCATAAACGAGTTTTCTTAATTAAACCTATATTAATGAATAATACATGATTAGTAGAACAGATTACACCTGGGTTGCCTGGAAGAATCCTGCCGCAATCACCTTTAATTTCATTTTTTCGTAACTCGTTTTTGGAGATAATTGCACCAATACGTTTTTTATATGAATCGCACATCATTTGAAAGATAATCGCATAAGGAATTGGAAAATTAAGGGTTGCCAGCTCTCAGTCTGCCGCAAGTCTAGGGTTGCCTGGTTTAAAGATGTCACTAAATGTTAATAATTTGCACTCATGTGTTTTTTTAATGAATTATATATCAAATTAAAGCTTATTTTTTTCTGAACACTATAAAACAGGGTTGCCTGGAAAATTCCTGCCGCAAACTGGGGTTGCCAGCGTTTGAAATATTTTATTCCGGTTCCGTTTGACTATGAGAATAGACGATGAAATGCGCGGTCTGCCCCATGTTTTAAAGTAAAATATTATATAATAGAAGGTCAATCTTAAAATCAATGTTTATTCTAATTGTTCACCTGTTAAATGATGATTTTAATCATATTAAGTACACGTAGAAAACTATTTAAAGATGAAATCATCCTTATTTTTCAAGTAAAATAATGAATGTATAATATTGAGTCTTTGCAAAATCTATTTTCTAAATACTAATATTTATTTAAATTACCATTTTGAAACAACTAAATTATCTAATTAAATAAATGTTTACAAATATCGATCTACTATAAGCTATTAATATACATACATATACATCATGTTTCCTTAATATAATGAAGGGTGACCATTATTGCGGATATTTTTTAAATTAATTATATTGAAAAATATATTTCAATGAACTCTCTGTCTCTCTCTCTCTCTCTCTCTCTCTTCATCCTCTACTTGTTTGATTTGACAACGCTTGCCGCAACTTTTTTTTTCTCACGCAACTTTTAATAATTTGCATAGGAAAAAAAATATATATATAATAGAATTATCATAAACAAAACTAAGTTAGCAAAGATTAATTCCAAGAAAATTCGGCAGTAATGCCGACTAATAAACGCTATTTACGATTTATGACCAGGAGTCGGCAAATATCAATTAGTTAGTTCGCTATTTTTTACTATAGATAAACATTTTGCAGCGCCAAACAAAGCAAACCACATGCAATAAAATTATTTTCGAAGATGTATTGTTTCTAAATGCAATAAAAGTGCAGATGGCCAAATGAGTTGTTTTTGAGCATAAGAAGTAACTAAGTAATAGTTACTTACCTTTCGTTTTAGAGTAAAGACGTTTTTACTTGACAAAAATGAAGATGTGTTTTTTGTGCGGCCGGAGTGAAAATGTGATAGAATTTAACGAGGAATCTCTCCAAAAGTGTAAAATTATGCTATTGTTTCGCCAAAAAATGAATTTTAAATACAGTGACATTTTTTTTAATAGTGACACAATGCACGGTTATCATTTACAGTGTTACAAAAAGTTCATTGTTTTAAAACAAAAATATAAAGAATTATTTTTTAATTATTTTCTAATGCAAAACGTAAGTATACTTTAATGTTTAATATTATATATTTTTATCTATGTAAATAACTTCTAATACAGAATAAAATCTAGACAATTGTGGCAGTGGGATAGTTGCCTCAGTTTTGATTACACTAAGTTAGGGACGTTAGGAGTGATTGCGCTTTATTATAATTATAAGAACAATTCTTTCAGACCTAAATGCCTTAAAAACTATCAGCATAAACGGACAAGTTCTTGCTAGTGAAATTTTTTATTTATAATTTTTTAATAGTTATTATTAGTTGAATAGTTTTCATTTACTTTGCAAAAAACGTAAATATTCGTACCAAAAAGATGGACACCATAGTTCTTTCTACGGATAGTCTCCCTAGGGGCATTATTCTGAAGATATATATATTTTATTCATATTTTATAATACTACTTTTTGAGAAGTGTGGCAACTATCCGGATTTTATCCTATACTCTTTCCTATTTTCTCCTGTCTTTTCTTATGTTACATATTACATATGTAATTATATTTATTATTGATTTTTTACAGGAAGAGTCGACTACATTTCGTGCGGATGTAGGGCCGAGTACTTCAATTATTAATAATGAAAACAATATGGATGATGATGAAATCTTGTCGTCCAGTAATATTTTGTCTAAAAGTGACCACTCAGTTGATCTTTCTACTAATTTAGAATATGAAGGCTTGAACGAGGTATGAAATCATTTACAATGAAACCCTTTAAGTACTAAGGTCATTTTTTTTTTAAATAATGTTCATATTTTATTTTGTTTTGCTTTATAATATTACTTTAGTTGATGAAACTTTTCATAATAAATTCTCATAAAAACGTAATTTTCCTCAGATATTACTGTAACTGCACATGCCTGCTATCGACTACTATATTAGACTAATAAATTAAAATAATAAACATCTGTATTTCAGGAGTCGCCGTCGACATCCATTTCCGTGAAACCAATAGAGTCATCTGTTATATCAACAGTCCAGAATGTAATGCCGATCAAAAAATTACCATGTATATTTTGTAACGCAGTAGAGAAAAGAGTGGGCAACCGACGAATTTACGTTTCATTTCCTAAATCAGATCATACTATAGATGGAATCAAGAAAATTTCGTTAAGTAATAATGACATACGGATTCTAGAAATACTCCAACATAAGGAACGAGTAGTATACCATGGGCTTTGTCTAACTTCATATCGACTTACGAAAAAAAAAATAAGTACAGATCTGCCTGAGCCCACTATTTGGCATGAAAATAGAGCTTTACATAAACAAGCATTTGATTCATTATCAGTTATAATTACTAATAAGATAATTGAAAAAAGAAAGGTAATGTTTCTTTTAGACCTTTTTAATACATACAAGGCTCTTTTAATGGAGCTTAAAACGGAAAAAGTGTCCATTGCAGAGTTCAAAAACTATCGTGTGGAAAGCTTAGAATTAAAAATAATAAATTCTTTTAGCAAATTCATTACTATCGAAAACTCTCCTGAACCACACAAAAAGAAAATAGTTTATAACCGCGATATAAGTATTTCGGAATTAGCTACTGAAACTGCAAATTTACAAAACAAAGAAGTATATAAACTAGAGTCTACAGCTTACGAATTACGGAATTGTATCAAAAGTATCAAAATTAAAAAGCTTCCTGAAAAATTAACAGCTGAGGATGTAATTAGTGGGGAATGTGAAATTCCCGAAAAACTTTTTCATTTCATGCGTAACCTTATTCAGGGGCCAGATATTAGGCGTAAAAACTGTGAAAATTTTATCAAAATTAAATCACTATGCAGTGACATCATCTACATTGTATCAAATGGGAACATTAAACCATCAAAAAATCTGACCCTTGGACTTGCTGTTAAGTCATTGACAAGTTCTAGGAAAGTAATTTCTATACTAAATAGATACGGCCATAGTATAGGGTACAATTTAGTAGAAGAAATCGAAACTGAAATGACATATACAGCACAAGAAGCAAACAAAGTTATACCAAGTGGAATAGACATTGTTAAAGAACGAAGTACTCATGTGGCATTCGACAATTACGATCGTTTTGTAGATACAGGCTCTGGTAAAGACACCTTACATGATACAGTAGGAATTATTTATCAATTTACTGCCGATGAAGAAAACCGTGTGGAAACGGATAATGTTGATATTGAAACTATGGACACATCGACCATTTTAACTATTGACGAAAATAGCAATGAGTCTGTACTACGTCGTAAAAGACGGCGATTTGAAGGAGTGGTAAATGAGATTCAACCGTATTATAAACAACGTGCACAAGGCATGACATTGCTTTCCGTCAGCGTTATTAAAGAGTTTATTAGTGGATGTAAAGATAGTACAAATATTACTGTGGATAAAGATTTAATGTGGATAATGTTATTATCGCGTTTCGATTCAATTCCAATGTGGTTGGCTTATAATTGCAAATATTCTTGGGACAATAGTAAAATTCAGGCAATTGAATATTTGCCTCCAATTAATGAATCCCCTACGTCACATGCTGTTGTTCATAGAACTCTTGAAATAACAAGTGAGATTGCTAAAAATTGTAACCAAGATTATATCATCGTCACGTATGACTTGGCTATAGCTAAAATAGCTTTACAGATTCAAGAAGCTTCGAGACCCAAATTTGATAATATTTTCGTAAATATGGGTGCATTTCATATACAAATTGCATTCTTTAGAGCTCTTGGAAAGTACATCGATTCTAGTGGATTGGTTGACATTTTGGTTAAAGCAGAAGTACTTGCTGTAGGCTCAATGAACAACTTTATTGACAGCAAACACTTCAATCGGTGCAGACGACTTCATTCTATGATTGCTGCTGCATTGCAGACACTACATTTTAAAGAATACTTATCACAACTTGAAGATGGTGCTGAAATATCTGGCGGAAGTTCACCGCAAACTGAATATAATTCTGAGCCACTAGATAAAAATTTATCGCAAATTCAATTTGATACAAATACGTTCAATGATGATTTGTCCGCCTTTATGAACAGTTCATGTGATCAAATTTCACCTGATGACAAAAAGGCAATGGTTTTACCTCATTCCTTAGAAAAAATTTTTAAACATTATAAACAGTTCTGTATAGTTACCTTATCGGGTGCTCACGGAAAAACAGCTCAATATTATTTTCAATACACCCAATTCGTCAACTTATTCCTAAGATTTTCAAGAAGTATTCGTTCTAGTGATTATGAACTTTATTTGGATTCTCTTTTTAATATATCTGATTTGTTTTTTGCATTGAATCAACCAAATTATGCCAGATATTCGGTTCTATATTTAAGTAATTTAATTAAATTAAAAACCGAAAATTCACCTCTTCTTGACGAATTTCATCGAGGAGCATTTGGTGTCAGACGTGCGAAGGTAAAATTTTCAAGATCACCCGTAGATTTATCCCTGGAGCAGACTATAAACGCTGACGCTGGTAATACGTTGACTGGCATTACTCACTTCACAAATTCCATAAGTGCGAGACAAAAATGGGCTCTTAGTCACAGTATGAGAACTAAAATTTTAACAGCAGTAAAAAAAGAAACAGGCTTATTACACGAAGATGATACGTCTCATTGTTTGCAAAAGAATCAAATAAGAAAAGATAAACTAAATTTAAACAGAATAATAGAAGTAATAAAGGACTCAATAAATCCCTTCGATCCAAATATAGAAAAAAAAATGTTGTTCAATATTTCCACTGGCAAAGCAGCATCTCATTCAGTATCAGATTTTCTCCTTAATATTAAATCAGTCGGAAATAAACAAAAAAATGATTTTATATCGGGATGTGCAGAAGAACCAGAGAGATTTGTGAAAGCAATTCGTAAAAATAAAATTTTAAATTTTGCGTCTGAATGCGTGAAAAAAACTCAAAAAAGTAGAGATGGAAATAAACGGATTCTTCTGAAAATGGAACGAGATATATTTGGACGATTATTGGCAATTGGTCTGAAAAAAAAAATTGATCTCGAATACTGTTTAAAGTTTCCTCTTGCACCTGCACCTCCAGCTCTTTTTCAATGTTCTGGTGAAATGTTCAAAACAGCCAAATCTAAATTAGCTGATCACTTGACATCTCAGATTACACTAACTAATCCTTCACAAATTGATATAGAAGTGATTGACGGTTTTTACTTTTTGCATCTAATCGGATCTTCCTTTCCTCAGACCTTCGGAAAAATAGCTGAGTCTATTTTAATAAGACTTTGTTCAACAAGTGCTCAAGAAATCCATTTAATATTCGATAGATACCTAGAACATTCTATAAAAGATTACGAACGGGAAAATCGATCAGAGATTAATATCCCCTACACTATTCATGGGCCTCTTCAAGATCGACCTACCAATTTTCTCGAAGGACTCAAAAATCGTAGTTTCAAAGAAGCCTTCATTATATTTTTGGCTAATTACTGGGAGATCGATGTTTTCGCCCCGATATTACGAAATAAAACTGTTTTCATAACTGTTGAAGAACAATGCTTCTCGTATCGTTCAGATACCAATAGAGTAACAAAAACTGAAGAAATCCATTTAAAATGTGAACATGAGGAAGCTGATACCAGAATAATGTTTCACATAGGCAAAGCACAATCTAAGAGTAAGATTCTAGTACAAGCTAACGATACAGATGTATTGATTATTTTGTTGGGAAATATACACAAAGTTCCCGACATGGAAATTTGGATGGCTGGAACAACATCTAAAAAAAAAAGAACAGACCAGAGTTGTATAAATTGTACACAATTAGCTTTGAAGCTGGGTTCAGAATTATGTCTAGCTCTACCAGCATTCCATGCTTTTACAGGTTGTGATTATACAGCTTCATTTTATAATAAAGGAAAAGTCAGGCCTTTTAAATTATTTTCAAAAAACCAAAAATTTCAAAAATGTTTTGCATCACTGACTAATATAATGGATGTATTAGATGAGGAAAAAATTAATGTCATTCAAGAATTTACTGCTCTCATGTATGGCGTTAAAAGAATTACTAGTGTGAATGATGCAAGATATCATTTATTTCAACAAAAATATGCGGCAAACAATAGTACGAATTTTTTTTTAAAAAATATTACGAGTTTTGACTCAAAGTTAATTCCACCTTGTTGGAAGTCATTAAAAGAGAAGATACTCAGAACCATTTTTGTCAACTCAATGTGGACCAAAGCAACAGATCCATGTTGTGTTAACTTAAACCCTGAAAATTGCGGTTGGAGTTTAATTGAAGGTGCATTGAAACCAATATGGTTTATTGGTGACCCGACACCATTGACTGTTGAAGAAATTTTATCGGAGTCAAACGGCAACCACTTTGAAGATAAAGAAGTCGCCGATGAATCTGATACGTCAAATGAAAATTTCGATGACATAGATATAACTTTAGACGATGAAGAAGAAATGGATGATAATGATGAATATGATGAACAGAGAAATGAAGAACAGCAAGATGAAGACTAGAGAGAGTGAAAGTTAATCAAGATGTAATTATATGTAAATAAACGCTTTTGATTTATAAAAATAATATATAATTTCTGAGTAAAAAAAGTTTATCTGCAATTAGTAGTTTTATTAATATGCAATTAGTACTTTTAGAATTTTATTTGAAGAAATGTCACTGTATTTGGAATTCATTTTTGGCGACACAATAACATAACTTTACACTTTTCGGTGATTCATCATTGAATTAAAAAAAAACAACATAAAAAACACATCTTTATTTTCAAAAGCCACTTTTTAAAATCAAAGTTAACTTAAAACGCAAGCAATGTGCTCAAAACATCTCATTTGGCCATCTGCACTTTTATTGCATTTAGAAACAATACATCTTCGAAAATAATTTTATTGCATGTGGTTTGCTTTGTTTCGCGCTGCAAAATGTTTATCTATAGTAAAAAATAGCGAACTAACTAATTGATATTTGCCGACTCCTGGTCATAAATCGTAAATAGCGTTTATTAGTCGGCATTACTGCCGAATTTTCTTGGAATTAATCTTTGCTAACTTAGTTTTGTTTATGATAATTCTATTATATATATATTTTTTTTCCTATGCAAATTATTAAAAGTTGCGTGAGAAAAAAAAAGTTGCGGCAAGCGTTGTCAAATCAAACAAGTAGAGGATGAAGAGAGAGAGAGAGAGAGAGAGAGACAGAGAGTTCATTGAAATATATTTTTCAATATAATTAATTTAAAAAATATCCGCAATAATGGTCACCCTTCATTATATTAAGGAAACATGATGTATATGTATGTATATTAATAGCTTATAGTAGATCGATATTTGTAAACATTTATTTAATTAGATAATTTAGTTGTTTCAAAATGGTAATTTAAATAAATATTAGTATTTAGAAAATAGATTTTGCAAAGACTCAATATTATACATTCATTATTTTACTTGAAAAATAAGGATGATTTCATCGTGCGAAGGTAAAATTTTCAAGATCACCCGTAGATTTATCCCTGGAGCAGACTATAAACGCTGACGCTGGTAATACGTTGACTGGCATTACTCACTTCACAAATTCCATAAGTGCGAGACAAAAATGGGCTCTTAGTCACAGTATGAGAACTAAAATTTTAACAGCAGTAAAAAAAGAAACAGGCTTATTACACGAAGATGATACGTCTCATTGTTTGCAAAAGAATCAAATAAGAAAAGATAAACTAAATTTAAACAGAATAATAGAAGTAATAAAGGACTCAATAAATCCCTTCGATCCAAATATAGAAAAAAAAATGTTGTTCAATATTTCCACTGGCAAAGCAGCATCTCATTCAGTATCAGATTTTCTCCTTAATATTAAATCAGTCGGAAATAAACAAAAAAATGATTTTATATCGGGATGTGCAGAAGAACCAGAGAGATTTGTGAAAGCAATTCGTAAAAATAAAATTTTAAATTTTGCGTCTGAATGCGTGAAAAAAACTCAAAAAAGTAGAGATGGAAATAAACGGATTCTTCTGAAAATGGAACGAGATATATTTGGACGATTATTGGCAATTGGTCTGAAAAAAAAAATTGATCTCGAATACTGTTTAAAGTTTCCTCTTGCACCTGCACCTCCAGCTCTTTTTCAATGTTCTGGTGAAATGTTCAAAACAGCCAAATCTAAATTAGCTGATCACTTGACATCTCAGATTACACTAACTAATCCTTCACAAATTGATATAGAAGTGATTGACGGTTTTTACTTTTTGCATCTAATCGGATCTTCCTTTCCTCAGACCTTCGGAAAAATAGCTGAGTCTATTTTAATAAGACTTTGTTCAACAAGTGCTCAAGAAATCCATTTAATATTCGATAGATACCTAGAACATTCTATAAAAGATTACGAACGGGAAAATCGATCAGAGATTAATATCCCCTACACTATTCATGGGCCTCTTCAAGATCGACCTACCAATTTTCTCGAAGGACTCAAAAATCGTAGTTTCAAAGAAGCCTTCATTATATTTTTGGCTAATTACTGGGAGATCGATGTTTTCGCCCCGATATTACGAAATAAAACTGTTTTCATAACTGTTGAAGAACAATGCTTCTCGTATCGTTCAGATACCAATAGAGTAACAAAAACTGAAGAAATCCATTTAAAATGTGAACATGAGGAAGCTGATACCAGAATAATGTTTCACATAGGCAAAGCACAATCTAAGAGTAAGATTCTAGTACAAGCTAACGATACAGATGTATTGATTATTTTGTTGGGAAATATACACAAAGTTCCCGACATGGAAATTTGGATGGCTGGAACAACATCTAAAAAAAAAAGAACAGACCAGAGTTGTATAAATTGTACACAATTAGCTTTGAAGCTGGGTTCAGAATTATGTCTAGCTCTACCAGCATTCCATGCTTTTACAGGTTGTGATTATACAGCTTCATTTTATAATAAAGGAAAAGTCAGGCCTTTTAAATTATTTTCAAAAAACCAAAAATTTCAAAAATGTTTTGCATCACTGACTAATATAATGGATGTATTAGATGAGGAAAAAATTAATGTCATTCAAGAATTTACTGCTCTCATGTATGGCGTTAAAAGAATTACTAGTGTGAATGATGCAAGATATCATTTATTTCAACAAAAATATGCGGCAAACAATAGTACGAATTTTTTTTTAAAAAATATTACGAGTTTTGACTCAAAGTTAATTCCACCTTGTTGGAAGTCATTAAAAGAGAAGATACTCAGAACCATTTTTGTCAACTCAATGTGGACCAAAGCAACAGATCCATGTTGTGTTAACTTAAACCCTGAAAATTGCGGTTGGAGTTTAATTGAAGGTGCATTGAAACCAATATGGTTTATTGGTGACCCGACACCATTGACTGTTGAAGAAATTTTATCGGAGTCAAACGGCAACCACTTTGAAGATAAAGAAGTCGCCGATGAATCTGATACGTCAAATGAAAATTTCGATGACATAGATATAACTTTAGACGATGAAGAAGAAATGGATGATAATGATGAATATGATGAACAGAGAAATGAAGAACAGCAAGATGAAGACTAGAGAGAGTGAAAGTTAATCAAGATGTAATTATATGTAAATAAACGCTTTTGATTTATAAAAATAATATATAATTTCTGAGTAAAAAAAGTTTATCTGCAATTAGTAGTTTTATTAATATGCAATTAGTACTTTTAGAATTTTATTTGAAGAAATGTCACTGTATTTGGAATTCATTTTTGGCGACACAATAACATAACTTTACACTTTTCGGTGATTCATCATTGAATTAAAAAAAAACAACATAAAAAACACATCTTTATTTTCAAAAGCCACTTTTTAAAATCAAAGTTAACTTAAAACGCAAGCAATGTGCTCAAAACATCTCATTTGGCCATCTGCACTTTTATTGCATTTAGAAACAATACATCTTCGAAAATAATTTTATTGCATGTGGTTTGCTTTGTTTCGCGCTGCAAAATGTTTATCTATAGTAAAAAATAGCGAACTAACTAATTGATATTTGCCGACTCCTGGTCATAAATCGTAAATAGCGTTTATTAGTCGGCATTACTGCCGAATTTTCTTGGAATTAATCTTTGCTAACTTAGTTTTGTTTATGATAATTCTATTATATATATATTTTTTTTCCTATGCAAATTATTAAAAGTTGCGTGAGAAAAAAAAAGTTGCGGCAAGCGTTGTCAAATCAAACAAGTAGAGGATGAAGAGAGAGAGAGAGAGAGAGAGAGACAGAGAGTTCATTGAAATATATTTTTCAATATAATTAATTTAAAAAATATCCGCAATAATGGTCACCCTTCATTATATTAAGGAAACATGATGTATATGTATGTATATTAATAGCTTATAGTAGATCGATATTTGTAAACATTTATTTAATTAGATAATTTAGTTGTTTCAAAATGGTAATTTAAATAAATATTAGTATTTAGAAAATAGATTTTGCAAAGACTCAATATTATACATTCATTATTTTACTTGAAAAATAAGGATGATTTCATCTTTAAATAGTTTTCTACGTGTACTTAATATGATTAAAATCATCATTTAACAGGTGAACAATTAGAATAAACATTGATTTTAAGATTGACCTTCTATTATATAATATTTTACTTTAAAACATGGGGCAGACCGCGCATTTCATCGTCTATTCTCATAGTCAAACGGAACCGGAATAAAATATTTCAAACGCTGGCAACCCCAGTTTGCGGCAGGAATTTTCCAGGCAACCCTGTTTTATAGTGTTCAGAAAAAAATAAGCTTTAATTTGATATATAATTCATTAAAAAAACACATGAGTGCAAATTATTAACATTTAGTGACATCTTTAAACCAGGCAACCCTAGACTTGCGGCAGACTGAGAGCTGGCAACCCTTAATTTTCCAATTCCTTATGCGATTATCTTTCAAATGATGTGCGATTCATATAAAAAACGTATTGGTGCAATTATCTCCAAAAACGAGTTACGAAAAAATGAAATTAAAGGTGATTGCGGCAGGATTCTTCCAGGCAACCCAGGTGTAATCTGTTCTACTAATCATGTATTATTCATTAATATAGGTTTAATTAAGAAAACTCGTTTATGCAGGATTCAACGGCCGGATCCCAGTCTATTATTATTATTAGATCACGAAAGAAATTCCGATGAGTCAATAAATAATTGTGTAGTAGGTACTAGTAAGTACGCGCATAAATAAACAATTGTGTATGAAGCCGCGAGCTGGTCGCGGAGTTTTAAATAAAAATTGTTTTATAAAGCTACAATTATATACATTACGACAAATCAAATTATTTCAAGTACTTACCTAAATCGAATGATATATTGATTTTTATCGGTTGCGTAGGTTACCTAGGTATATATTTTTAAATTTTCGTCATGTATGTACTTATCCGATAACATCTTTCATACAGAAATATTCTGTTTCAAAGATGTTATCGTTTTTCTTATCATCAGCTTGATATTTATCTATTATTTTCACGAGATGAATCTTTTACTTCAGATTTTTCCAGCTTAGTTTACTTATTAGTTTTTAAAAAATATCTTAAGCTGACATTTAAAAAGGCAAAGATCACTTTTGGTCTTTTGACTATTCTTAATTATTCATTCCGTCCTCATAATATTCCTAATTTAAATATTCTTGCAAGTCATTTCATTTCATGATTATCTGACTTAAATAAGTAATAATTAAGGAATAAATTAATTTTCACGTACATTTATAGACTGATGAATCAAAAACAAATTGTACGTAATATACCTAGGTGTACCTACGCTTTAAATTAAAAGGTTGCTATAGGAGAGTGTTTAAGGAAATGTTAGATATTTGAGCTTGTGATACTTATAGGTTCCTAATAAGTACTTAAGCAATTATTCAAAAAGGGCAGAATGTGCGACGCAGAGCAGGGGCGGAGTAAGGCCTAGCCGACATAGGCAACTGCCTAGGGTCCGTAATTTTTGGGGCCCGAAAATTAGGTTTTTAATTTTTTTATGTTGTAGGTACTTAATTCTTATTAATATTTAACAGAAAAACATAAATGTATACTAATTTTTCCTTTTTTCTTAGATTCTGATAATTAAATAGAACATATTATATCATTTAAAATTGAAGTACCAAACGCAAAGTAAGTATGTGTCAGACATAAGGGCCCGGAATTATAATGTTGTCTAGGGCCCGTTTTAGCCTTAGTGCGCCACTGACGCAGAGTGATACATCATAACGGAGTGATAGTGAAGCGCTATATTCTGTCGACATCACATGACACAAGACATGCGTGAAGATAAAATTCATCGTGTTGGTGTAAAATTCATGCAAGTCATTCAACGTTACGACCTTAAATCTGATTCAACTGAACGCATTTCTTTGGACTCGTGGATGATAAACAAATTGTATCAATTATAAATATCTAATCACAAATCAAACATGTGTCTATATTTTAATATTTTTCATATCTAAAATGATATTTAATATTTAAAACATCATTTCTAAATTTAACAATTTACAGTGCAGGAGATACGTAAAAGAAAAAAGCCTAAGAACTAACTCTAGAATATCATTCTATAATACAAATTTATTCTCGACAAGTTGTTACGTTTAGGTCAATATTGGAACTTAACTCAGGTTTAATTTATCCACTTTGTTCATAACGCAGCAGATAGATAAGGGATAAATATTGATTTAACACTTCTCTTTTTTACGCTTTACCCTGTATGACGCATATAACACGGTAGACTTCCCGCTGTCTAGTTCTCTAGTGTTAAGACACTCCGTTCCCATTGAAACACATCCGTTCTTCACTTTCCGTTGAATTCTAAGAGGCATTGCGTGTTGAGTAGCGGAACTCAATGTCCCGCTTTACCCCGTTCCGCTTATATTGTATTTTTCTTCAGTTATCTAAAAGTTTTGTATTTTTATTTTGAAATTAATTCTCATAATCTAAGAAATATTATGTTTTTCTGAATGTAAATTAAATTTACAAAGACGATTTCCCTGAACTTGACCCTGAACAAATGAAACTCTATTAAGGAACAGTGTCTTTGGAGATCTAACGGAAAGATATACAATATACATAATTATAAGATACGCGAAAAATTATTCCATTTGCCAAGGCAACATTAATAATAGATATTATATACGATATTTATCTATAACTAACGAAAGAGCACACAGCGATATACAAATAAATAAACACATCCTATTTTTAAAAGAAAACAAATATAGTAAATATTGCAACATAAAACATTTTAATCAAGCAACGTAAAGCCATTGTGAATATCAGCAAGTCAGCAACTGCCTGAATTAGATCCGGCTACTAGTTCTTTGTCTCTTTCTCACATACTGTACTTAAAATTGGCTTTTGATATAAAATATTCTACAGCGACTCTCCATTCAACAACACTAGCCGTTCAGCTCTCGCGTTAAGAATACAGTGTTTCGGTAAATTTTGTATTAAAAATAACATAAAAATGAAGTCAGTGTTGTTAACAGGAACGGAATCTGGGCTAGGATTAGGGATGGTCAAATATCTGCTTAAAAATAAAAAAGCTGAACATATTTTCGCGACATATTTAATATTAACTGAGGTAAATATATTTTATGTTGTTTTTTACCGATTTGTGTATAAAATTGAGGTTAGGAAGGTTTTTAAAATAAATTATGGATGAGAGATTAATAATTTGAAAAGTGATAAGTGATTTTTATATTGAATTAGTGCAAATATTTGTGTTGTTTATATTGTCAACACTTTTGAAGGTCAAGTTCGATGCGTTAGTCAATAGGTTTTTATTTTACTTAGAGACAATCAACCGCTCTACATCTGGTTTATTGATAAATTAATATTTTTATTTTGAAGATTTTTTTCTTGTCAAGCATTATAAAAAGGATTTAAAAGGAATTTTAATTAATTAATAAATTAATTTTTTATTAAAATTTTTATTAATTAATAAATTAAATTTTTATTAAGAAATTTAAATAAGAATCGTATCGAATTACAGTAAGCTTTTTTTATAACATTTCTAATTTCTATTTCTACATATTAATGATGTACAAAACATTACGTTCAATATAATAATTATTTAATTTTTATTTAAAGTGCGTAGTATAATTAGGTTTTGTAAAAAAAAAGAGTTCTTAACTTGTTTTTATTTCTAATTCTATATCTTCATATTGATAATTCTCCTATGTCCCAACTCTAAACACTCCTTCAATCACTCAAGTTTGTAGCCTTACAATTAAATAAGGTATTTCTTAAAATAAAACGTACGAGAGTATACTGCAAAGTCATTTTTAACAGGAAAATATGACTATGACAAGCATTATTTTCAAATATAGAATAGCTTTAAATAAATATGAGTCTCATGTTTATATTCTTATCATTCATTTACCTGATAACCCGTACAGGTAGTACCTAATGGCAGATTATTATTTATTTTTTATATTATCTTGTTGATAGGTTCACATTTATTATTTACAATAAATTATACAAACAATAGACATAGTAAACATATTTTTTTTAAATATTTTTTTCTTTAGTGGTATAAATTGTAGATCGTTAAAATTTTGCAGAACTTCCAAACTCGTGGCTGTCAGACTAATAAAAACGGACATACAAATAAAACATATTGTAACATTCTCCCAACCCCGTAACGATCGTGCCAGGTGTATGGCCCATTTACGCCATAAAGGCACCATTTAGTTATATTTATCCAAAACAAAAAAAATGTAACATTAGGTTTTTATCTTATTACAGGATATAAAGAAAATTGCTGAGGAAAACAAGAACGTGCATATCTCTCAATTAGGTAATTAATTATATCGTATAAGTACGGACGTACGTATGTACGCCTAATATTAATAAATCTATATTTGAACTTAAAACCATCACCTTCAGAGTTAACCTTCTAGTAAAGCTATGAATTTATATAATACCCACAATAAATTAATATAATTAAAAACTTACTCTCCCAAGCACCTACACAAAGTTTCTTTTCTACGTCTAGTAGTTTAGTTTGTGCGTTGTCTATCAATCACTCAACAGTAATTTGAGTAACTGAGTGAGATTTTTACTTACGTATTATTTAATGTCACAGACGTATGCCATGTCACAGGCATGTGTTACACAGACGAAAACGCACAAGGTACACATACCGTCCTAAGATTACTAAGGCCAACAGGCCAATAGCTTCGAATATTTACCAAATTACTAATTAATATTTTTTTTTACATTTCAGATGTAAAAGATTTTGAGAAATATGATAATTTAGCGGCGAATATAAAAAGCGTGGTGGGTGACAGCGGTCTTAACATGCTAATAAACGTAGCGGGCATTCAAAATTTCCCCACACTGGAAGAGATCAAGGCAGAAGAGCTAATTAACAACTACATGATCAACACTGTAGCACCTATTTTATTAACTAAGGTATTTTAAAAAACTATTACCATGATCTATAATTTAGCTTAACTTTTAAAATAAAATAAATATGAAGTATAAGAATAATAAAGATATCGCCCATTTTACAGATATTGTGATTTGGGTAGCCGCAAACCCCAAAGTCACATTTTGAGTTAAATGATAAGAACATGCTCATTTTCACCGTAAAGGTGGAACCGATTATGATTTGATTCGTTTGTTTTTTACAGTACTTTAAGTAAACAAATATGTCAAAATTCCATTTTGTTTTTAGGCTATGCTTCCATTACTCAAGCAAGCAGCAGTAGCGAACAGCGACAAGCCAGTGAGCATAGAACGAGCAGCCATAGTTAACGTGAGCTCGAAATTAGGATCAATCGCCGAAAACACCGGTGGCGCAAAGTACCCTTATAGATGTTCAAAGGCCAGTATTTACTCTGTTTTCTCTTTATATAAGAGATAAATAAAGGTATAATAAGAGTTAAAAAATTTAGATGTAACTTGATGAGAGTGTGACTTAGCGGTCAGAGCGCTTGAACGATAAACAAGAAGGACAAAATTAACATTTTTATAGTACTCTCCAACTGGGCTATAACAAAGATACTTATAACGATTTTTTCCAATTTTCAGGCAGCACAAAATGCAGCAACAAAATCTATGAGCATAGACTTAAAAGAACATAACATTTTATGCGTCGCCATGCATCCTGGCTGGGTGCAGACCTTTATGGGAGGCGAAGGTGCTTTAATAGATACGGAAACTAGTTTAAACGGCTTCTTTGACACTCTCGGAGCTCTTAGGGAAGAGGACAGCGGGAAATTCTTACAGTATAACGGCGTAGAAATACCATGGTGAAAAAAAAAAAATAATTTGACTGTGCTAAGAATGAGATTATTTATGTGATTTTGCTTATTATTTAGATTAATTATGCTTATGCATTTAGTTTATATGATATTAAGAAGAGAAAAAATAAGTATTTTTTATATACATTATATGATTACCTACCAAATTATACGTTTTTTAATTTACCTCTTTGACCGTTCTTAGTTTTTATTTATTAATTCTAAAAATATAAAAATTATTTCCACTTAGATTTTTTTATAGTATTCAGATTCTTAGATTATAAACATAAATTAGTATTATTTTCGTAACAAGTTTTCAATCCTATATGAACAAACAGCTTGCTAGCGTTGATTTTTCCTTGCCGCCTTGCTCGCCTTATTTCCATTCCACCTTCATATTCAAATATTTTAAAGTTCCATATGAGGTGACTTTCCATATTATTTAGTCTCAGAACAAATCGAGGAGAAGATGGTTATGTTTCCGACCATTTTGTTTTTAGGTCTAGTACAAAAAATAAAAGGAATACGAAAATAATACAATCAAAATTTGTGTATTTATTTACTTATACATAATTTACTATGGAATACTTTTAGGACTTGTAGTCGGTATGAGCCCATAAATATTTAGTTTAGTCTTTTAGTTAAATTAGAATAAAACAATACTAGTATTAATTTTTTGTTTATTTTTTTAGTGTTATATCTTTTTAATATTTTTTTTCTTATAAAATTTAGATAGGTATATTGTAGATTTTATATATGGATTTTTGTATCTCCTTTTGGGCCGAAATCCCAATTATTTCTTTATTGGTGTCAACTTTGTGATTTATCTTGTTCATCATTTAACACTCTTTTATCTACCATGGCAATTCAACGCCATCGTATTGCAAATATTTTCCAGTATCTTTTTCTCGTAGTTTTTCTATAGTATCAAATATACCAGCGACACTCGTTTCGACGTCTATTAGGGCGCTCTTTCCACCAATATTTGTCTTCACCCATCCCGGATTCATGGATGCGACGAGAATGTTGTCCTCTTTTAGATCTATGCTCATAGATTTGGTGGCGGCGTTTATCGCCGTCTGTTGAATAAGTAAATATTTATTGGTGAATTATCATATTATCCATAAGTATATGAAACAATGGTTAGTTGCGACGTCTATTTTTTTATCCTATTAATATTATAAATGTGAAAGTTTGTGATGATAGAATGCTGTTTCATTTTCACACAAAATGTACTGAAAGGCTTTTGATGAAGCTTACATACACAATAAGCGAGCGTTTGCCAATATAATTTTATTTTTAATTGCTTTATCTGGTAAAATAAACTACAAGAAAGTTTTTTCTCTTCTGTAAAAAACTATATTTTTAAAGGTATAAAAATTGTTTTCAAAAAACTTTATTATTAGTTTTATGATCATTGTACCATTTTTGAAATATTGTTAATATTATTCATATATCTAAATGGACGTCTTATTAATTGTCGAATTTTATGTATTTAGCAAAAAAATAATTATAGGGGACAATACCTTTGAACATCTGTATGGGTAAAAGGCCCCTTGAGAGTTAAGGGCAATGGATGCGACTAACGAACTCGTGTTTATTACGGCGGCTCTATCCACACTCATTGGTTTTTCACTATTAACTTTAGCCGCTTGTCTTAATAGTGGTAGTAAGGCCTAAAATTTAAAATTAAATAATTCGTTTTATAGCCCTTATAATTAAAAATAATTCGTTCTTCATTTCTCTTAGTTTTCTAGAGTTATTATTTTTTTAAATCATAATTATAATAATTTAATTCGCAAAACTAATTCTACGTAATCTACATTTAATATTTTTTTATATAAAGAGAAGAAACATGGATCCATGGGCACATTTCATCGCGTTGCAGGGAGAGACGCAGTGCCTGCTGCTTCTTTCTTCCAAACCGATTAATGTTTTAACAAAAATATATATGCACCTTTGTAAGTAATATAGGCGCCACAGTATTAACTGCAAAATTGTCAATAAATTGTTCAGCTTTCACTTTCTCCAATTTAGCAGACGCCGTTATAAAGCCTGCATTGTTCATTAAAAGGTTTAAACCGTGATCTCCAACTATTTTTTCGATTTTTAAAGCTAGATCGTCAAATTCTTCAAATCTTTTCAAATCTGAAATATAAAAATATTATATAAAACGATTGTTTAAATATAAATATATATACACACATAATATACTGTCCTATCTTTTCTTAAAGGTCAAAGAACTATTAACTACTAACTATTTTATTATACTGCGTAAGTAGGTGCAGTTTTTTTGTCGTAACAGCGTAGGATACACACAGGAAATCTGGTGTTAAAGAACTCCGTTCTGCACGCAACATCCATTTTTTTAGGCATTGCGTGTTGAATGGCAGATCCAGAAAAGAGGTAATACAAAAAATGCTAATTACCTAAATGTATGATGTGAACATTTTTATTTTCTTCAGCGATTTTTGTCAATTCCTGTAATCATCATAACAGACGAATAAGTTAAATCTTATCGTTTTTAACTATGTATTATATAAAAACATTAAATAAGTTATATTATTTAACTTAAACATTTAATTTAGATAATTTAGATAATTTATAGAGCCGTAGATCTGAGTAGGTATATGATTTGAATTTTAACTCGATATCTCCAAGCGCTCCTGAGAAAAGTGCTCTTGACAGACAGACGGACAACAAAATGATCTTATAAGGGTTCCTTTTCTCCTTAAAAGGTACGGAACCCGAAAAATTGACAAATAATAAATGCCAATATTTAGAAATGGTCTATATAATTTAACACTTACCTCAGTTTTTCTTAAATAAATTGCGAAAATATTGTCAGCTTTTCCAGTCTTTAATAAATACTTAACCATGCCGAGTCCTATGCCACTCTCGGATCCCGTTATCACTACTGTTTTCATCTTAACACTTACTTCAACACTACCAGTGAAACTAGAGGAAGACTTCAACACTACTAGTAGAAGGATGTATATTAAGTGCTTGTATTTATTTATTTTATTAATAGTCCTATCTAATACGTAAAAATGTCATGTCATTCATTATCTATTATCTACTATTTGTGTAAATTCTCTTATCATTTTATTTCGTCGTTACATACTTGCATTATTACCTTCTTAGACTTACACATTTTTAACTGTATTCTTTATAATAAAAGAGGTTTTTGTTTTTTTCTATTTATTAAATTTCTTCTTCTAATTTCACTTAACTTATAATCATTTTAGTTTTCGATAGTAAGTAAAAAGGGGAGCATTTCAAATTTAGTAAGGTAGACAGGACTGCTCTCATGCTGCAAATTTAAAAATTCGTCTAAAAATTTAATTAAATTAGGAAATATGCTTATAAATTAAAACCCACTATAAATTACATTGTAAATATGTATATTAAATTTTAAATATAAATATAATATTGTATTTTAATTATTCATACAACATATAATATCTATGGCTCATCATTGGTGGTGTACCGCATCATGTCGGGCGTGGGCTTGCAAGGGAACCATATCTGGGCGACCGGTAACGGGTAGTAGGGGTGGGCGCGTATTTCTGTGTTATCGAAACGCCAGAAACGAGGACCACGAAAGAAGAATGTATCTGATAAATAAAAAAATAAATAATAATTTTTATCTGAGGTTTTGGTATTTAGGAAGTATGGACTGATTATATCGTAAATTTAATCAACACTCGTTGGATTATTTATATTTACTATTTTTTATTATTTTGATTTAGAGAAAATTCTTCAGCAATCGTATATAAAAACTTAAAGATAAATCAAATTAAATGGAGGACGTAGAGATTTATCACTGGATCTGTTCCCTCTTCTGACGGTACATGACCTCTACATAACACACCCAGCCAACATATTTTATAATGTTGTACTTTGGTTTTACTATTTTATAAAAATCAATAAAACTAAATCAGCTTCACGCTGTATTCCACACACAGCAGGGTAGGCAGAGGGAATCTAGTGTCAAAACACTCGATTCCCCACTTTCTACCGAATTCTGGAGGCATTGCTTGTTGAGTGGCAGAAATCAAGGCCGCGCTTTGCTTCGACACCATAGCGAAGAAATGGAAATATAAACGTTCCTCGAGTGAGGATCGTGGGTTCCTCGGTTGTGGGAACCATCGTGTTACAGTCACACCCTTGTGCCTCTGCGCCACGACGACCTTTACTAATTTATAGAAATAATACATTAAAAAGAACATATTAGAAAAATAAAACATTACCGCCTTTCCATATAATAGCCGCGTCTACAGGATAAGGCAGATATTTCCATGCTGACATATCCTTAGGGTATCCGCTGTCCATTTGTCCAGTCGCTTCGTCAAACCTCCAGAACCTTTCATATTCGATCAAATAGGTCTTATTATTGTAATTAGAAAGAAAAACTGTGCTTAATTCAGTCACTTGAGGTGGGATGTGATATTCTGTAAGTCTTCCGCGTCTCACCAATCGGAAACGGGCGCTGAACTCCCAGAAACTTCGACCTGTGACGTAGATAATTGTGAAAAAAAAATAGTACATTAAAGTAAGCTATATACTAATGTTTCAAATTGGGAGGTACCCAATTAATGCAGGTTTATATTTTCCGTTTCATTCTAAAACTTACTTAAATCTACCAATTTTTAAAGAATCAGTTTCAATAAAATTTAATTTTATTTAATACATGTATTATTATTATTATATTTATATTTATAAAGAGTTTAGCCCGATAAGCGTTGGAGAGCTGCACTGGCTTCAAAATAATTATTTAGAAGCCAGTGCAGCAGCCGTGCCGCATAAGTAGTGGAATATATCTCAAAAATAAATAGAAAAAAAATCAGTATCAGTACGCTGATTTGGATTTCATTTTTTAAAGTGATTTCAAGATTTTGCATATCAATGAAATATATATTTTTAAATATGTATGATATTTTCATATTTTTTATGTGATACATTCATATATTTATGAATGAATAATGTACCTGTGAATATAACAATATGTCCATTTTGCTTCTCATATATCGTCTGTATAACTTTAATTTGCTGTGGCAGTCCTATGAATACTTCATGAAACTTTTTTGGATATCCGTCCACAATTGTCTTCCGTTTGCTTAATATCCAAACCCACTGAAATATATATATAAATGTTCAATAAAAGATATAAAATGATACACAATACTGATTAAAATTGCTTCTTTTTTAGCCTGATTATTATTTTTTACCTCATTCCTAGCGAGGTAATCAGAGAAAACGAAAAATGTAACTTCCAAATTGTACGCTAATAATTTTAACTGAATTAAAACAAACTTTTAAGTTAAATATTTGGCTAGCATTGAACAACCTTACCTCTTCTTCAAACACGAATATCTTTCCTTGGATCACTTGTATTGTGTTGTAATTTGTATAGCATAAATCGGGTATGATATTTTCATCATCTGAAAAATAATAATTAGATACTTGTAATTTTATTTTAATGAAAACTGTATTCTTACGGTACGCTATAAGGTATTAGAAAAAAAGAAAAAAGCAGTCTATACTTATAATAAAATCGTAAGAGGGTCGGTGTCTGTACTTGGAAGATATTTAAAAAAAAATGTTATAGGGAACCTTTATTAACCTAATAGAACCGTGCGTTTCTTATCGCTAATCTCAGAATTGGCTTTACCGAACCGATTATCGCTAATCTCAGAATTGGCTTAATCGATTGAACCGATTTAGATGCAGTTTTCACTATTGGATTCTGGCAATCTTCTGAAAACATCTAGAGTTTGTTTTATTACAATCGATTCATAAATAAAAAAGTTATGTCAATTTAAAGTACTTCGACAAAAGTTCCTGAAATTGGTACAGATCCCTCTGTGAGCGAGTCTGACTTGCGCTTGGTCGGTTTTTTTCTTAAATACACTTAAATAAACATTTGTATTTTTCAGCGGGCGTAGCCGCAGGGGCCTCTAGTATAATATATAGCTATTTTATTGAAGAGACATAATAATAGATATATAGTTTATAGCTATATAGTTTTTTTACAACCGAATTATAAAACCATATAAAAAAACGTTCGGCTTTTTATAAACTAAGAAGAAAATTTCTTACCATCTTCGGCAAGGGTGAACGACCGGAACGCGACGGTGCTCTCGGTGCTCTCCTCTGATACTGCAGTCTGCACTTTGTCTTTTGCTAAAATATAATTACAAAAAATCTAACTAACTATATTTGTTTATATTAGTAACAGATAAAAAGCAGATAAATGAAATGCTTAATCGATATTTGAGACTGAAAAATAATACTTCAAATTAAGCGTCAAACTAAATTTAGAAAGCTACAGTATTATTTTAGAAAAAAAATATGTTTATTGACTAATACAAGGTATTAATATCTACTATAGTATTAATATAAGAATCAACAAAATAACAATGAATATTTAAGATAAGTTAATTTTAATTTACAAAATCAAAACATCTGAAAAAAACCATATACGCATACATGTACCTATATCTAATGTCACTTACAATAAAGTTCTTGCATTCCCAATATGTCATCCTCATGGAGCTTTTCCACTGGTAATTGATAATATGGATACATAACCGACGATTTCACATTAGAATGTGATAATCCTAAGGCATGTCCAATTTCATGAACTGCTACAGCAAAAAAGTCCGTCATATCCTCCTCTTCATCCTCAGGGTTGTCTCCCCAAAGCTCGTCATCATCGAAGTGCATAGCACCATGGGGTGGAGGAAACGCGTGCGCCACCACATGACCTGGCCCGTCAAAAGGAAACCTAGGTTAGAGAGGGACTAATATAGTTTAGTGCAATAGTGATAATAGTGCTAAAAATGGAGTAGTGCATTTGGACAAGTCTGCAAGCGCAAGTATTCACTGAAAGCTCAAGCCTCATCGATCTTTACGTTTGACAATTCAAAACGCGGTTTTGAGTTCAACACCTTTGGAACCTGCACCCTATGGAAATCGTTCAAGCGCACTAAGTCATATGATCTGATCAAGCTATATCGAAATACGCTTGTCACAACTTATTTGTATTGTTTGCAACCATGTTTATTATTTCCATTTTTATTTTAAGTCTATTTATATAATTTTATATCTCACTTATGTCTATTTTCAAGTGTCTACGCTGCACTAGCTTCTGATGAATTTTGATTGTATTGTTTTTATCCTACAGTAAGGGAGTTATGGGGGTAACAGCCCTTAGCGTTAAAGTTTATTTTCTCGGTATCTATTGAAGATATCTTTATGAAATTTAAACTCAAAATGGCTATCTATAAGTTTATTATTATATTTGTTTTTTCAGAATTTATGGAAAATTATAAGTTTGAAAAATTAGAGGTTTATTTTTTTAAGGGAGCTTTTATATAACATCCTGTGAATTGGGGGGTAACAACCCCCATAACTCCCTTACTGTAAGGGTCAGAGACAAAAAAATGGTGTGTGTCTATTTCAGGCAAAAAGCAATACACCGTATTAAAAATAATTCATTAGAAGCCAGTGCAGCTTTCCCATAATCATCGGGCGAGATCCTTTTTTATGTATATTTAATTTGAAAAAAGTACAACTTACCCGTCTCCATGATCTTTGCTTGCAAATGAGACTTGTATGTCAGCTTTGTCGTTGTTTACTTGTTTAAAACTTAGTCCGCCATGAGGGGCCCATATCGCTAGTCCGGCAGCCATTAGAGTTTCTACTCGAGGTTTTTGTAGAGTACTTGAACCATTTATAACTCTACAACATTATTAATATTTTTGTATAATAATAAATAAAGGAAAGCTTTTAGTTATTAACAAAAATCCTAAAAAGTTTTGACGAAAAATAAAAATATTGTTTTACGTAATTCGTAATAGATGTATTTACCTGTAAGTAATAGCCTTTTTGTTCCATCCCTGTTGTATAATATAACGTTTTCTGCGATGAGTTTCTGCTTTCGTTTCTATGTCTTTCACTCCACATCGTTTTCTTTTGAAAAGCTAAACAAACATTAAAAAAGCTGGGTAAGGCACCTATTCAATATAAATCAGTTTCACGCTCTCACGGGGTAGGCATTGGGAATCTAGTGTTAAGGCACTCCGTTTCCCACTTTCCACTGTGTTCTGAAGGCATTGTGTGTTGAGTGGTGGAACTCAACGCCGCCGAATATTTAATAGAAATATGATATATTTTTATTTATTAAATATTATATATTTTTAATGATGTGGGTATTAGTATATTTATTTTTTGGTTTATTAAATTGATTTTATAAAAATAAAAATAAAATGCTGCCCAAGATAATTTCGAATAATGTAATAAAAAGTCGCTTAGAAAAAAAAAATTTTGGCTCACTTTTTTAGTTTCCGCATCAAGATGTCCAGTGGGTGCTAATCCAGCGAATTCTTGCATTTTCTTCACAGCTTCAGTGTGCAGTGCGTGCGGAGTGTACGCAAAATCCATTCCTTTCTCTTTTTCAGGTAAATAGCCATATTTTTTCATAAACGCTATCTAAAAAATAATTAATGTTGGTAATTATCAGTAAATCTAATAACTTTCATACGTTAATTCAGACTTTCCTTTTAGTTTTTCGAATTTGTGAGCTAATGAGTTACATAGGTACACGTTTTATAGGTATATTATACAAAAACATAAAATGTATTTAGTATGATAATAATTTTATAATTAGACCAAACAATCGTTACTCTAAGTTCATGTAAGTATTTATAAACAAAATATAGGTCACCAGGCCATAAGTTACAATAATATTACAAAGTAACTAAAGATAATAATTGTTATATTAATTATCTATAACCACTGACCGAGTCTGTTCTGTTTTAAAATTACCATAAAAAATGCAATATTAATTTCCTATTTCCCCAATACAAAGACTCAAGCAATAGATAAAACATTAAAAGAACTGACCTCCTCCGGACCTAAAACAGCTTCTTCAACAAAAATCGTTTTAGCGTGCACTAAACTAAGTCCAAATAGAGTTAAAAGTAGAGTTCTCAGATCCATGACCACACCGGAGCAGTGAAGGAAGGCGAATGCTCTCCCGTGTGTACTATAGACCTTTGACAGGCGTTGAGATAAAGATATATATTGATATATAATATATATAAAATTATAAATACGGTCCAGAGAACAGTGGTTAACGCCCTTTGTCTCTTACTCATTTATTTCCTTCTCGATGCTCTATTTTAGCGACGAGCAGCCGCAGGACGTTGGTTTTGTTTTGTAATGACTCAACTGCGTTCGATTGTGAGTGTTGTTACGTTACTCGTACATGTATGTAATTAATGTATTTGTTACTTTTAAATTATAAAACTAGGTTCCCTCTGCCTACAATTTCATGTGCGGGATGCAGCGTACGGAGTGCCGTTCCCATCAAGATAGTTAAGTTGTTTTTATTTTCCGCTAAATTCATGAGGAATTGTATGTTGAATGGCTTACTATTATTATTATAAACCATTTCATTTCCTCGAGTAGAAATCGAACCCACAACCGGTCACATTTACAGTCACATGTTTGTTCCCCTGCACCACATCTGGCCTCAACGTACTGTGTACGTATATGATAATAAAAATAAATAGGCATTTATACACATCATCATCATCATCATCATCAGTCTGTCCTCGTCCACTGCTGGACATAGGCCTCTCCACACACACCATAAGTATAATAGTATAATTACATAATAACTTCTTTGACATTTTGACGTACAAAAATAACAAATAGGTTTCCTTAAAAAATATTAATAGTAAACCTAGTATTTTGATTTTGTCAAATACACAACGTATTCATTAAATTAAAATGGATAAAATGGAAAAAGACGAATCACCGAAATTTCATTCGTTGCCAAACATTCAAGCGAATGTCACGACTGGAGATGATCTTCGCAACCTTTACAGCCTCTCATTGTCACAGATCAGAAAACGCACCGATTTTGCACAATATGGTTACAAACCTTCACCATTTGTTAGTTCATATATTTTATTGTTATGAAATAAACTAAAAAAACGCTAACGCCGTTAATCTAATGTATCACCCATAAATCCGAATATGCTTTACCTTCATCCAAAGGGAAATAAAAAAAAATATTTCTTATTCCATTCACTCATAGCAATTGTTAATCAACTTCACGCTGTATCCCAAATACCGCAGGGTAATAAATCAATCTTCCCGCCGATTTTTTCGAGGCATTGAGTGTTAAATTGCGGAACTAAACGCCGGGCTTTGGCTTTGATGCCAGAGCGAACAAATGAAACTATCAATAAATGATAATTCATTCCCTCATATGGGAATGGGGCTCACAACCGCAACACCTACAGTTCCACCCACAAGGGTGGGAGAGTGTCACGATGGCTTCAACCTAAATAATAATTAAAAATATTGAACACAGAATATACGGTGGATATACGGTTATAATCCGAAAGTTGGTGTGATCAATCTTAATAGCAACAATAGTACGACAGTGTTCTACGCGGCCGGCAACTGCGGCGTGCTGTACAACTGGACCACCAACGCCATGATGATACTCCAAGGGCACGTAAGTTAAGCTTTTACAATGGTATAGATATATACGAACATTTTGTTAAATATATTTTTAATTTTTTAAACTTGAAACTTTAATTGTGCTTTTAAAAATACATGGCCGTGGCGCGGTATAAAAACGTTTCGAGTGTATACGCCACGTTTGTGGGTCCGGTCCCCACTCGAGAGTGATTATACTTAATTAACCCACTTCCGGCGGTGATTTCCTCCACTCAATATGAAATGTCTCGAAAATTCGGCGAAAAGTGAGGAACGGAGTGCAGTGGCGTAGCTAGGGGGGTGCGAGCGTTGCGGTCGCACCGGGCATCAAAAGGAAAGGGGCATCAAAGTCGACGATTAATTTTTTTAAAGGTAGCCAATGTCACATTTTAGTGTCTGACACTTGATCTACGTGAGAGTAGAAGACACTTTCTTTGAATCTGTTTTTTTATTATTATTATTTTTATTTTTAGACCATTTTAAAGGGCATCAAGTCCTAAGCCGAACCAGGCAGCAAATACCCTAGCTACGCCACTGACGGAGTGTCAACAATATATCAAAAACTAAAATTTAGCAAAAGATATATATTAATAAAAATACAAAAAGCCTGCTGCATTTTAAAACTTAAATGTTACATAAATACGAGTTATAATTTTGAGGTGATTAAGGACTTACTTTTGAAGTTATATTCTTTACGGTTCACCAATAATTACAATTACAGTCAATGCCCGGAGCCGGTTAAATTGCTTTAAGGTGTTTTAAGTATTTTTTTTGCTGCCATTTCAAAATCTTGACCTGGGATGATTACAATTTAAATTATAATATAGTAGATTTTGGACATTTTTTCGTTCTTTAAGTTTTTTCGTTCATTAATTTGTTCATCCCTCATTTTTAAAACATATTAGGCAAAAGAAGTGAAGACACTCTGATCCCCAGTTTATGCTTTTTGTTTTGTTACCAGAGGAAGGAAAAGGAAGTAATTGATTGTGTCGAATGAAAATCGCACACGATTTGATGTTTTTTACTAAATATCATTCAATAAAATAACTTATTCTTAATTTTTATATATTCATCAAAGATTTGTTGCTTTCTGCAAAATTTGAGATGTTCTGTCTAATATCTCAGTTCTTATAATATATCCATTATTAACATTGGAGGGAACGAAAATGTCTTAATCTAAGTTCCCAGGTTCTCTTTGCCTTTAGCAGAGACAACGTGAAGCTAAAAAAATTACATTCACAAAAATTACAAACACTGGCTTGTCAGGAAGTTTTTCATACCCGAACTTCACCTTCATTTATAATTGTCTTCAGTACCTATTTATTTATTTATTATCAAGAATACCTCTAGAATACTCTCAGAAAAAGTAACAGCTGTAATGGATAAGATAGCTTGTAAACTATTCATAAATTCCACCTTTATATGTACTGTGAACTGAACCAGTGACCTCTGACTTATATATAAGGCGTAATCGATTAGATAAACTGTACAGCCTGGTATCTGGTAATAAAGAAAGTTTTGTTTAAATAGATAGCACGCTATAATAATCACGTGTAACCTAATTAATAATTAAATAAATAAATATAACACCAGGAAATGTTTACAGTTACTATATTAGTACTAACACACTTTTAATTTAGACCCTCGTTACTTATTCAGTCTTAGGGCTCCGTATCTCGAAAGGAAGAAACAACAAACAAGATTACTGTATAATATCTATTTTAACATGTCCAGAAACACGTGGTCGCGTGCATAGCGTGCGATGGCAACGGAAGATGGCTCGTAACAGCCGACTCGGGACCAGAGAACGTTATCATTGTATGGGACAGTAAAGACAATTTCCCTCAAAGGACAATCTTCAATCCCCATAGAAATATTAAGCTGTCGAAAGTAATTATAAGTTCTGATGCCAAATATTTAATGACGCTTGGATATCAAGACAAATCGAATATAAGTTGGTGGATTTGGTCATTTGGACTCAATGATCCTCATGGTAAGGTTTATTTGATTATATATTTATTTATATTTAATATCGGGCTTTAAAAATATGTTTTGCATTTTTTACATTTTTTAGCTTCCCTAGAAGTAGATATACCTCGTGGAGGTATCGTGGACATGGCATTCAATCCTACCAATTCTGAACAATTCATGTTAATGACGAAACGTAATATATGGATTGGTATTTCTGATGTTAGTTTATTTTACATTTTTATAAGTTGTTTAATTTTTTACCTTATTTCAGCTTTTTCAAAATGATTATACCTAAATGTTTGTATGTATATGTAGCCCAAAATCCCATTAATATTTTCCATTTTCTCGCTCTAGAAACTCCACTCCAGAATTCGGCGAAAAGTGTCTTCATAAGAAAGAAGTGTCTTATCACTAGGTTCCCAGATTCCCTCTGCCTTACTTAGCATTGTCTAAGTGCGAATACAGTATGAAGCAAAATAAAGACAAAATTAATTAAAAAAATATTTAAGTAGACTACTTATTCGGTTAAAAAACTTAATGTTCTAGCGCAGGCATAATTTAAAAAGTTTTAAGATACTACGAAAATAGATTTACTGTTAGAATTGTTTCTTGGCAAACAGATGTGTAACATAATAGATATGATATTAATACTTTTTAGAAAACAAGTACTTTTTAGAATTAGCGAAAATGCGGCTAGCATCTTGTTGCAATTATCTGTGGATAGCGGAAATTGGTAAAAGCTTTCTACAGAGATGCTAGCAACTAAGTTGTAATAAACATATATAAAAATTTTGACGTATCCCGATGAGAACGTATGGCTCAGTTGATCAGAGTCCGTTACTTTAAAATTTTTATGTTTTCTAAAAAGTATTTTTCTCTCCTAAGTGTGGAATAACATTAAAAAATATATAATGTAAGTTGAAATATTTTTTTTAATAAATAATATATTTTTTATAGAAAATATTCATCATTGAACGAGGTCTTCTAAAAGAGACAGATGATTATGAGCTGAAAATTAAAATGGTTGACCAAAAGTTTAAGCCAGAGAATGGCAGATTTACTTCTTTTACTTTTGTCAGTGAGTCCAGCCAGGTATTGGTAGCCACCAGTAGAGGATGTGTCCTAGTCTACGGATATACCATAGAGTACCATGAAAACGTGATAGAGACTAATTATGAGGATTTGAAATTTATAAAAGTTTTAAAGATTGAACAAAAGAAAATTAATGTTATTAAAAGTATTGACGGGTAATATGCTATTTGCATACATAAGCTATTTTTTTGAATAATGTAATAGGTATGTACTTGAAGAGGTCTTGAAATTAGACTCTTTCTGTCTATCCTGCTATATGCAAAAAAAATAAATTAAATCAGCTTCACGCTATCCCGCACACAGCAGAATAGGCATAGGGAACCTAGTGTTAATACACTCCGTCCCCCCCTTTCTGCCGAATTCTGGAGGCATTGCGTGCAAAAAATATATCTCGAATATTAGATTTTTAATATATTTTTGTAATAGGGTCCCTATTACGAAAATATTTTCAAAATCAAAAATTGCACCCTATGATGACGTAACTCAGAGAAAAGTGTAGTTTTTCCCTAGATTTATTTAGCCTGCAATAAGATGTGTGAATGTATTATTGTAATGAAATAAATCAATGCTATTAGGTATGTCAAGCTGGTAAAGCTTTAATATCATTGTAAGTAGGTATTTCATCAATTTTTTAGAATTAATACGCTTCAAATTATATCCTCCTAATTAAGTTTTAAATTCAATGATTCTGCTTTAATAGTTCAGTTCAAATCAATAACTAGAGAAACAAATTGCAGGATTCTTTAGGATTTTTAGTTCATTTATTGATACAAACTTATGATTGAATTACAGATATACCTATCAGTTGAAAATATTAAATAATTGATTTCCTCGAATGGGAGTCGAATCCATAACCTGTCACATTCACTCTTTGTGCCCCTGCGCCACGACTGGCCTCAAATTTGAATAACAGAACTTTCTCTATTATATTATTTTTTGGCACCAATTATATGTTTCTATCTATAATTTATGGAAAAAATATTATTCTATATTATTGTATACTTACTAGCTATATTAAAAAGATGTTGTCAGAGAGATCGTGACCGGCAACGCTATTGGGGAGATACGTTTCTACGACAATCAAATGAAACTACTGTTTTGGCTTCATAGTTTTACCACTGACTGCGTTAAGGACATCAGTTTCAACATAAAACCTAGAAGCTGTGTGGTTTTAGATCCAAAGTGTTAGTTTTTATTATTTCTTTATTTTCTATCCAGTTTAGAAGCATTCCGAGAGTATTAGCCAGAAAGAAAAGTACACCCAACGCTACGATCTCTGCATATCTCTTTCGCCTCCTCCTCTGTCATCAATCTCTTTTTAAATATCCTCAGGGGTTCCTTATGGTTTTTACGTAGCCTTCCTCCAGCTAGGGATAAAACGTGAAAATATACTTGTAATGTACCTACTAGATCAGTGAAAATAAAAATTAATATAATTACATAACAGTAAAATTAATATAATTATAGTGGGGAACAGAGGGTAATAACATTTAGTTTCCCCTCTCTATCCCCTTCCCCTTCCCTATCTCTAAAAAAGGTAAAAAAAGTGTAAAGCTGATTTTGATTGATACTATGTTATACGTGTATGCTATACAAAGAAAAAGTTAATAAAAATTAGTAGGTATACTAATTCTTAAGTTTACACGGAACCTTCATTTTCTTCAAATTTATGTAGTTTCATAATATATTCATTCATAGACTATAATTTAATAATGTTTTATGTTATCAGGCAACAAAATATGCCCTTGTTGGGAGAAAATACCGGTACGTGATGTTGATACCGGAGTCGTAATAGAAAAATTAATGAAAAAGAACATCCCATCAGACGCCACCACGGCCGGCAAATCATTTCTTATTCGAGATTTTATTGTCTGTTAGTTAAATTATTGTTATTTATATTAACATACTATATGAAAAGTATTCTTATAATTCTTTTTTTTCATTCTCCATGTCGGGTAAACCTTGTTGAGTTCTGCAAACTCGAATTTCTCGCATCTTGTGGTATGGACGTAAACGATAATTCTATTTTCTTCTTTATGCTCTATCGCGCAAGTAACTTTAAAGGCAAAGGGAACTTAGTGTTGAGACACTCCGCGCCCCATTAAAATACCGTTCTCTATTTTCCGAAAAATTTTGAAAAAAAAAACATTGCATGTTGACAAGTGGATAAATTAGTTTAGAGTCGCACATTTGTGCTTCTGGGTGACGGCGGCCTTAATATAATTTTAATTATTTTAATATTTTTACCGTTTTGTAGGCTCTCGTAACCAGGGCGTTGGTTTTCTGGATTTCTTGACTGAGAAATATGTTACAATTATAGACAGTAAAATGTATCACGCTCTTACTTTATCCGTGCACCCGGAAAAGTAATTATATGAGTTTTATTAAGTATTTTATAGCAATTATGTTAATAAAGTAGAGACCAGTCGTATTTATTTATAGTTCATCGCCTATGCTCTTATTCAATAGCAATTGTAGCATCTGGTCAAGAAAAATGTTTATCTTTTTTAGATTTTTATGAAACAATTTTGTTTAATATAAAAAGTTATTTTTCCTCTTAACAGGCCCTACATTTGCATAGGATATGCTGATGGCGCTGTAGAATTGTTTGAATTTGTTCAACACAAATTATTTTTAAGGCTTGACTTAAGGGACTATTATAAAGTAGTTATACCGCCAAAAGAAAATTCCATAAAAGGCGATACGGAAGTTACTAAACCTCAACTTTCTGTTACGTGTGTCAAGTATTCGCCTTCAGGTTGTAAAACATATTATTTTTTTCTATCTTCATCTATCTTTTCTTTGTAGCAGGGTAGGCGGAGAGAACCTAGTGGTCAAGTACTAGTCTACACTTTCGGCCTTACTTCGCGAGATTGTATATCCTGGGACTCATATCATAGCCACGTTTCGTTTTAACATAGCAGAAAAATATAAATATTTAATCCCATAGTTAAGCGTCCCACTGTATTATAAAAGCCTACTATACTGTATTATATGTTGAATTGCTTTGTTTGTCCTTAGTGTTCACGCTGTATACCGCATTTAGAAGGATAGGCTGACTTTAAGACAGGAGAATTAAGACACTTGCTCGCGTTCAGCCCCCGATTTTCGATTTATCTTGTGGTCAGTGGCGGTACTCAAAGTCGTGCCATTTCTTTTTGCCAGAGAAAGCCACTAAAAATAATGTATGCCCTATACTGCGCAAATGCTGAGCACATATCTAACGTCTTTATTTACTCAGAATGTGAAGAAAAAAGATCTTTAATACCGGCCTCGCTCCCTATTCTACAAAATAGGGTAAGATAGCTATTAATTTAACGTAAAGGAAAAAATAACTTTAAACTAAACACTAAGGTTTACACCTGGCATGTGGTCTGGACACCGGCGAGCTAATCTTCCTCCACCCAACTACTATTGACATTTTAACGATCTCTCCTCATAGAGATACACAACATGCTATAACGCAGATGGCTTTTGCAAGTGACTCCTTGATTCTAGCCACAGCTGTAAGTCCAACATTATGTTAAATAATTTGTATACTATATTTAAGTTTTACTAATTTTCTTATTTTCATTTCCCCGCTCTGATAAAAAATACGGTGTTGAGTTCCTCCACTCAACACACAATGTTTCTACTATTTGGCAATGCTTGGTGTACCTATCCTGCTATACTTGTTTTAGGCTGGATTAACACTACAGTGCCTCTATGTGTTAAGATGTTCTATATGCTATGAATTTAGTGCTACTTTAGAATTGGCGTGTGGCTAATGGAAGAAATGTTCAAAAATGTAACGAAGTGTATTAACTCTAGATTCTCTCTGCCTATGCAAAAAAGTGTGAAGTAGATACTTAACCGTCAGTAGATACTACAAAATTAATAATACAGCTTTTTAAATAGTTTTTCATTTATCAGGATAAAGGCAGAACAGTGTGCGTTTATAAATATGACTGTCAAGTGTATAGGTGGAATTTTATCGCCAAACATAGAGCACATTATAAAGACATCACATCGTTATTCTTTTTACCCACTAAAAATGAAAATGGAGATTTTAAGTTACTATCTCTAGGGACAGATAGGATGATGGTCGAATATGATATTGGAAAGAGTTCTGGAGAATATTTAGAAGTGCTTAGCTTGGACAGAGTCGACCAGACAGCTATTCCATTGTATGGAATGCCTTGGCCCAGTCCTTCAGATTTAGATCCTGAATTACAAACAACTGATTTACCAATGATCTTGGTTGCTACTAATCAGGTATAACACATTGATTTCTTATTTATATTATATAAAATACTTTATAAATGTTATTTGATGACAAATAAGTAGAGTACTTTAATGATAAACAATTTCCAATGAAAGTTGATGGTGAAAACCCACAACTTTTATGATGAATATAATAAATCATTTGTCCGTTGACTTGTTGACAAACATTATTGGACTTCTATTTCCAGACATCAGATATTTAAATTATAGGCATGAATATTACACAGTGGAAAAGATATTTTTACGACACTTTAATTTATCTTTAAGAGAGTTGTACTACACCATAGACTTATGCTTCACAGTATCATTTAGTTTCTTGATAGAGACTACAACTAAAAAAAGGTTTGCCTATGAGGTTTATACGAGCCTTCATCGTATTCTTCTTCATCATGTATAGGATATATTCTATACATATAGTATATGTGGGGCTGCAAAAGTAGTGTCCAATATTTTCATTTTCTTTCTCTTTCATGTCTTTGTCTATATTATTGGTTGACGGCAGTATCTTTCTTATCACGCCAATTTAGTTAAAGAAAATTAATTTTAACACCCGTCAGTATTTCATATCTGTGATGAATCTAAACAACTAAGTATCAATAGGTTTTCCTTACCTATAAAAATATTATAAGGATGTTGCTTTTTCTTGTGATTATTAAATATTAAAAATAATATTTCAGTTCAAATATAAGATAGTGAATTACGCGACAACAATGACCTTATCAACAATACTCGGACCTAGATATGAAACCCCAGTTTGCAGAATGCAACTGATAACTTGCACTAAGCACGATATTTCCTCTCAATATTTACTTTATTGTACAAAAAATGTGATTGGCCTACAGAAGATGCCTTTAGACGGCAATCCTTGGAAACATGTCGCTTTGCTTGGACATCCTCTTCAGGTATATACTATTACACGTTGAGAGGAAAATAAAGATGGCATAGTTACAATTAATCTAATTTAAAAAACTAAATGTTGGTCCCTTATTTAATACGTGAAACATTTAAAAGAAACTAAACACACTAACGAAATTGTTTGTCAGTTCTTATTCTGGTTAAGGAAAAAAATATTGAATATTAAATATAGTAAATTTTCTTACGTGTTAATTTCTGTAAATATAACCAATATAATTAAAGAAGTAAATAAAACTAATTACAACAATTTACAAAGGTAATCGACATGTGTTTCCGAGAAGATACTAGGACTTTGTTTACAATTGGTGCAAAAGATAATTGCATATATCAGTGGGCCGCAAACTACAGGTAAAAATTGTGCTAAGTAGTAAGCAATCGAGTTGATCATATAACTAGATGAATAAATAGTAAAGTTAATAGTTACCTACAAGTTTTTAGGCGTTTATAATATGTAATCAAATTAAACTAAAACTAATTATCGGCTGTATCCCTATAGAAGGCAGAAGAAATCTAAATGAGTCGCGAAACTCAACGCCGCGCTTTGTCTTATTGTCAGAGGGAGGAAATTAAAATATCGCACCAAGGATTCTGACTGTAATCACGATAGTTCTGGGTTTAACTCTCACTTGCAACAATTATTATTTTAATTTTCTTACTTTGGTAACGAGACAAGACAATGTCCCAAAAAATAATAAAGGAAGGTGAGGAACAGGAGTGTCTTAACACCTATTCCCTCTGCCTATATCTACTGCTGTATGTGGATAAGCATGTGAGCAGTGCACAGTTTAGCAGGAACCTTCTTGAACCCTACAACCATCAAGTGAATATCTCCTGACTGCACCACTACGGTGTTTAATAAAGACGTTTATATTAATTCATCTTAAAAATTAAATAAAAATATATAACATACCAGGTCAGTGGAAATAACGACAAAGCAAGGCGGCAACGACCTGGACCCATACTACTGTCTCATAGAGAACGGTCGGCCGGGGTGGCTGTTCCGCGAAATACGCGATCTATTCTACTACATACAGATATTGTGCCAGGGGACGTTCTCGCCGGTCATGAGACAAGTTAAAGATTTTATTCCAATTGATTCTTTGCCAGATCTAATGAGGGCGCTGGGATATTTTCCTTCGGAATATGAGGTAATTTTATCATTTTGAAGTTGTTTACTATGTTTAGAGGTTTTATAGGCATTTCATAAAAAAATCTATACAAACTTACTTATGTCTAGTTCAGTGCAAAATAATTTTGATTCCCTTTATAGTGTCGAAATACGCGTTCTTTGCGATATAAACGACCATATCTTTTTTCGAAGTAAACATAGAAATATGTTTTTCGGGAAATTATGAGCCTGTAGACCTGAGTATATGGTTTGAATTTCAACTCGATATCTCCAAGCGTTCCTGAGATAAAGGGTCTTGGCAGACAGACGGACGGACAACATAGTGGTAGACATCGTATAAGGGTTCCTTTTTTCCTTAAAAACTACGAAACCCTAATAGTAGATGTTGGCCTATTACTTAATTTAAGTTATTATAAACAGGTAGAAAATTTAATAATAGAAGCGAAATACAAAGTATATGAAAAGAATCCATGCACCGAGATAGATTTCGAAGAATTTGTCAAATTATATTTGAATCATCGACCCGCGTTTGGTGATAACTTCAACAAATTGAAAAATGCATTCCGCCAATTTGCTTGTAAGGATGGAAATAATCTTACTATGGACCGAGAAGATTTTATCGAAATGCTCATGAATAATGGTTGGTAAATTCAGTAACATAATAATTGTTGTTGAGCTTCAAGCTTTATCCCGTACTTCACTTGTAGTCCCAATTCGTGGTATTGTGTATCGACGGAATTGGACGCCGTGCTTTGTCATATGAGTATGTGGAAATTAAAATAATCCATACCTATATTATAAATTCGAAAGTAACTCTGTCTGTCTGTCTGTCTGTCTTTTACGCAATCAGGGCCAAACCGCTAATTTAATTGTGATAAAATACTCATATAGAGATACTTGAGGGTCCCGGGATGAACATAGGATACTTTTTTTTTCTCTCATATTTGTAATATTTTCGATATATACCAATAAATTAAATTAATTAATTTGACAAGCAATTTATTCCGCCATGGTAATAACAATCGTCGCTACGCGTTGCTAAGCAACGGCTTGCAAAGTTTGTTGTTTTAAGAAAACGTCACCCAAAGTGAGTTTGCTTAATGCATACATGGCGCGCGCCGATATAGATATATATACATTAACAAAAATTAGATGATTTCTATAATTTGATATTCATCCTTATGAAAATAAATATAATAGTCACTTTTAGCATTTCATCTAGATGGATATTATAGTTTACTGTATAACATTCTAATAAATAATTAAGATGTCACTGATTCCAAATGACCTAGCCTACGAGTGGTATAGTATGACCGACGCGAACGGGCAGATGACTTTGATGATTTTGTAAATTTTTATATATTTTCGAATTACTACTATTTTTTATGTAATTATTTGCTGCTTATAATTAATTTATCTCAGTTCGGTTATCTATACCGATGTTATACACTTAAAATCGTAATTATAATCATCTGAGATTTTATTTAATAATGTTCGCAAAAATTAATAATTATTTAATATAGAAAAATGTTTAGTACGCGCGCACGGCAAACTTTAGGTACTTTTTCTAATATTAAGAATTTCCTTTAGTTACTTTTATTTCTTTTGTTTGTTCATTTCGGTTACTCAGATATTTTTTCTAATAATAAATCTCCACTTATTATTATTTTTTAACTTATTTTAATTATTTAGGCTTATATTTTCGCGGGCGTAGCCGCGTCCGGGCCCACTAGTCTATATATATAAAAGGACTTGTCCTCACTGACTGAGGTAAGACGCACGCACAGCCGTAACCGCTGATGGTAGAAACGTTAAATTTGGACAAAAGTTTACTTTCGTAATCTGGACATCCACTAAGAAGGAATTTTGAAAAATGTTAACCCTAAAGGGGTGAAATAGGGGTTAAAAGTTTGTATGGTAAAAATTTTAAATCGGCACCGATTTTTATAAAATTTGAAATTTAGATTTTTAAAAGTATTTAATTGAACAAGTGTTTCATCGTTTTCTAGAATTCTCCCCCTAAGGGTGCAAATAAGGGGTTGAAAGTTTGTATAGGTTTTTTTTAAATTGTCACCAATTTTCATAAAATTTGAAATTCAGACTCTTAAACGTATATAATTAAACACATGTTTCATGGTTTTCTAGAATTCACCCCCTAAGGGTGCAAATAAGGGGTTGAAAGTTTGTATGGAAAAATCTTTAAATCGCCACCGATTTTTATAAAATTTGGAATTTAGACTCTTAAAAATATTTCATTGAACACATGTTTCATGGGTTATTAGAATTCACCCTTAAATACGCAAGCGAAGCTGCGTGCGTCCGCTAGTCTTATTATAATTGTATTCCCGTGGAGATCGACATTGTTCCTACAATATTATATAATATTATACAATATATATAATATGAGATATTGTTCCTACAAGCAATAAGTCGATAGTCAGACCCGCTACGACTATGTAGAGTATGAAAGAGGTCATTAGATTTGTCCTGACGATGACGATGCAAAATGTGTGATATTTATATAGAAATACTAGCGACCCCCTTGCGGCTTCGCCCGCTTTAACTACTGAATTATTCATATAATGTATATTTGCAAAGCACTTAAGATAATGTGAAAATTAATTAAACCCTAATGCAACCCGCATTTTAGTAGTTTCAATAAGAATTTTCCAATTGTTTTACACAGCAAGGATTTTTTAGTAGGTACCGTAATTTTAAATCTGTGCTACTAATCTTTTCAAGTACTTATTAAAATATATTTAAATGACTATTTTTAGATAGTTAAATGACTATTTTTAAACGGAAGAAATTATAACCAAAAACCTACCTAGGTACTAATAACTACTACAAAAAATATGAAACCAAATATATTGCGCTGAAATAATACATTCAACTCTAATTATCCAATACGTGCAAACGCATCTAAATCTTCGTTGCTATAAAGGCAGGCGGGTTTTTTTTTTTTTCGAGCTTGTGGTTAATGCTGAAGAGGGTATTCTGTCCCTGATGAAAAGCAAGTGGCTTGGCAACTACGTGGCTGCCTGTGAGGAAAATTATATAGAATGCATCGGCCGGGAATCGAACCCGGGCCGCCCGCGTGGCAGGCGAGCATTCTACCACTGAACGACGAATGAAGCAAAACGACGCTGGGCGCGCAGAGACGCGAGTGGCGAGCCGTTTCGCAGCAGGGATTTTTTGATATTGTAACAACTTCTAAAGTACTTATTAAAATGAAAAACAGTAAAAGACAGTTTTGATCTACATTAAATGGCCAGCGTAACTAATATACTTAAATATATGCTGAGAGTAAGGGATAAGTGAAACTTGACTCGATACAATTTATGTGTGAACGGCGTAATGTGTTAACAATTAAATGCGTTTTTCTCTAAAACTATTCGCAATTTCGAAATAGTGTAAAAAGCAAATTTTATCTTCGTTTAACGTAGAAATTTAATAAAGTATTTTAAAGGATAAGGATTAATACCATTATGGAAAAATATCCCTTACAATAAAAAATATATTGAAATTACAATTTTTAGACAGAAATATGATCACTACACGTTATTCTTAAAAGATAAGAATATGCTCTCGCGGACTTTTTTGTAGATCTTATTAAGAGGAACAATACTCCAGTACATTTTTTTCATGTAGTACTTGCCATTAGAGCAGCGCATGCGCAAAAGTGTCTCAACGGGTAGGACTTTATACACATTTATCGTATTTATGTTAATTTACATAAGAATGGACAAATAATAAACTATATATAAACCTTCTACGAAAAACACTCAACTTAATGGTGAAGATCGCATCAAAATCCGTTGGGTGGTTTAGAAGAAGAAGAGTTAGAAAGTTCAGACAGACACAAAAAGCGACTTTGTTTTATAAGATATAGGATAGGATAGGATAGGATAGGATAGGATATATCGCAAAAAAATTATCACATTTAAAGATTGTTTCTGAAGAGTTCTGTTAACTGTTGAGCCATAACTAAAATAAATTTTAAAATTTTACATACTATCATTTGATGATTCAGGAGAATGTTTTCCCCGAGACCTCTGTTGGTATTTACTTTCAATACTAACTGGGCATAGTTTCGAAGATCGAGCTACAGCTGTAGAAGGTGACTTTTCATTTCTACCCGAGGTAATATTTTAAATATCTTTTCACTTAAAGAAATTCGTTCGTCTGTATGGGGAACATCCTTATGAGAGATTATAAGTATATATATTGTTTAGTCACGTCCTCTTTCGCTAGGTTTGCGGAACTCAACGCCGCACTCTATTGAATCTAGTTCAATAGAGTGCGGCGTAGAGTCCGAACAATTACTTACTTAAATATTTATAGATAAAGTTTTTTTTTTCTGGATAGATTTTATAGAACTTATAACAATCTATCATGTCCCAGCTGCGCTATAATGCCATTGATACTCTTATACTACTTATTACATTAGGACAACCTTAAAAACAGTTATTTTTAAATATGTTGTTTATCCACTCGGTGGAGTGAATTATTTAAACATACATTTGAAATTATATTGTGTTCGCCTGGGGGCGCTGTAAAGCGCGAGTTAAGCTCGCTACGCCATTGCGTGGAGCTACACCAACGTCGCATAGTTTAATAGGTATGCAATGTGTCCAAACCTGGGCGTAGAAAGTGGTATCCAAGTATCTTACCTGTAGCTCCTCTGGTGCTGCACGGTGTCGTGGGTGGCGGTGATCATCGTCAGGTGACCCGAACGCTCGTTTGCCTTGTCCATTTTCCATAAAAAAAAATACTACTTATGTTCCTTATGAAACCGAGTATCTTTTTAGTATTTTCCCTTTGCTTATCTTGCTGTATACGAGATACAGCGTGGTACTTAAGATGTGCAATAAAAAATTTAAGTCAATAATGAAAAGTTTCAAGTTCTTTGTGTATATTTATACACAAAGAACTTGAAACTTTTCATTATTAAGAAATAATTTTATTTCTTAAGAAATAATTTTATTTCTTTTTCCATTCAGGTTATAACGTTCGCGGACCTTACCAACGATATACTAGGTATTCACGACGTGGAGGTATTATCGGACCAATTCTCTGTAAAAGACTCCATGGGATCGCAACATACAGCTTCATCTGAATCGGAAGAATGTTTTCATTTTCTATAAATCAAAGACAAGAAAAATATCTCCTATTATAGCTAATACAGAGAATTGTAATGATGTTGATATATAAACATGGTATCTTAATCCAGTGTTTTATTTAATTTTTCATATATTTTTAACGCATCAGTTCTAACTTTTGATATTTAGATGTAGAAGCCAGATTGAAGCATGATTGAATGTCAGGCAGGACAGCTGCCAGCTAATGTAATAGTAAAATATACCATTGACTTTGAAAAGAGCAACTGTTGAGTTTCTTGCCGGCTCTTCTCAGCAGAACTGCCTTCCGAACCGGTAGTAGCTTTTTGTTGACATGTACATTCGACGATTCAAAAGTGCTTTTATAGTTTATTTGAATAAAAAAAAAAATAAATAAAAAAAGATTCTCTTTCTGGAAGTTTTCGTTTACTTAAGAAAATTGTTTAAATAAATTATTAGAGCCAGCTCAAGGAAAAAGATTTGTTAATATTTTTTATTATTATTTTAAGTATTTTTAATAATCAAATCATGAATCGAAGATCTCAGTAGTGTTTCCCAAAGAACAGGTTTTAAGAATAACATGGAAAAAATAAAAAAACCTCATTAAATGCCCAGATTGTTCTTTTTCCAGTATCAGGAACACTCATGGACATTGGAAGGGGGGGAGCCGGAAGGGCCGTGCCCACCCCACAAATGTTCTAAGCTAAAGTTCAGCAGTGAATTTAATAATACCAATACTTTAAATATGGAAAAATAATTATAAAAACATTTATTTTATGATTATTTATTATTTTACTTATATCACAAAATGCATTGTTTTAAATAATTGTAAATAATAAAGGTATAATTGTTCAAAAAATTGTAATTTGAACATGTCGGTCTTCACATAAAAATAATTGTTGTTACAATCAATAATAAATTGTCCATTGTAACTAAAATAAATCATTGAAATTCATTAATAGAGACTATCTAGTGAGTTGTGTCACAAGCTGTTCTGTTGTTTCATTATGGCGCTCCAAATGAGCCCAATGAATAGAAAACATTGTATAGATTCAGTTAAAATACTGCCTTTACCTATAATATAAAAATCATTATTTACAATATATACATAACATTGTGGGTCAGTAATGTAAGACAATTCACAAAATCTATTAAATGACTACATTATTTATGTCATATGAAATTCAAAATGTTTGGATACTTTTCAATTATTCAATGAAAATTATAATTTCAGAGATACAAGTATCAAAAACACAATCACAAAGGTAATTTTGAGAAGCAGTTCAAATAAAAGAATGATACATAGTTTATTTATAAAATAGAATAATGAATAGAAAATTTAATTTTTAGAAGTATCAAATTCATTTTTGTTGTACTAATTTTACATTTTATTGTGGTATTGTGACACAATTCATTAAACAGTCTCTATTTCATTGCTTCACAACACACCAACACATACACTGAAATCCACTGTTCCACATGTGTCCCATATTTTAAATTATACAATCCAATCAACTTTGGATATAACTCAGTCTGTTTTTAATCTTTTGGCAGGTGTTGTGGTGCCACTACTTTGTGAATTAGAATCTTCGGAGAAATTCATATGTGTGGAGGTGAAATCTGTAGGTCCCTGGGAGTCACTAACTGTTGAAAAACCTGGAAACATATTTTAAAGCAAATATGTAGTACATTATATAATTATAATGTATGTTCCACGAATCCACAAATCAAATAGTAATATAATGTAGGAAGAACTTTATACAATTTAACGTAAAATGATGCAGTGTTTTAGTCTCTCTGTTAACTATGGTTCTGGGTTCAATCTCCACTCGAAGAAAACGTAACATCTGGAAACTTGGGCGGAAAGTGTCTATATTTAGTGTCTGGGGATCCCCATGCTTACCCAGGAATGTGGAAAAAAATATGAATCTGCTACTTGTAAAGAAATCATGGACTCTTCATGGAAAGTGAAAGTACTTATTTATAATAATAAACATGCACGTTTCTTATATATCTACATTTCATAGTAAATTAATTTATACTCACATGTGTTTGAGTCTTCTGCCATTCCAAAATTAGAATTTGAAGAATCGTGCATTTTCTTTGGCGTCAACGTATTTTCTTTATTTTCTCGCTTCGCCGCATGTTTCTTTTTCTGTTCGTTAGTGGATATCGGAACCCATTTGTATATTTTCATAGTCGTTTCTCCAATGGTTACCCATTTTTTCTCCCTACAGGTAATTTTAAAATTAATACTGAGTAAGAGTATCATTTATAATACTCAAGTTAAACATAACAGTCAATCACTAAATGATTTAGCTTACCAATGGCGAACTTTTTCAACAGCTTGCATGACTCTTTTGATGTCATCTTTTACGCGATTTCTAGTTTCCGCACGTACTGAACGAGACATATTTAAAAGTTTATTTAAAGTTACTTTTGTTAAATAAAATTATACTAAAGTATAGTCACAATTATTCACAAGTCACATTAATTATTTTATTTATAAATAGAGTAGCGTTCTTTTACTCCAGCATTATAAGTCCGCCATTTATTAAACTGACATTTGAATTTACTTGCGATATTTGACATATTTCGAAAAGGACATTCCATTTCTGTAACGTATGGAAAACTGGATACTGGGTGAAATATAATTTAAAAGAATTAAAAAATGCCATGTACCATATTTGCATGAATAGTTAATTAAAAAAATATCATAAAATGAAATTAAATAAAAAAATAATACAACAACACAGTAAGCACTTTAGGCCTTGCTAAATTTTTAATTAAAGACTAAAATAATAAAAAAAGCTAATTAAATGTTTTATACATTTATTTATTTTTATTCACAGCTACTTTAAAATTTTATTTCTTTATTTTCCTTTCTATTGTTTTATTTAACTGCTGTAATGCATTGATAGTTATTTGTTTAGAAGGAGAAATGGAACGTTTTTGTGAATTACAAGTACGCAATTGGCGAATATTAAAGATATTGTCTGTGAACCAATCACAATTTTTTCCTCGATTATATTAGAACAAATTACAAAGAGCAAAAGAACAAAATCACGAAAAAAACCATAAATGAAAAATTTTACAGGAACATTCTGCCGAATACTAATAGTAATTTATAAATATACTAAATGTCACTTTAAAATGTTATTGTAAAACAGGTAAGAGTCAATTAATAATAAATAATTTTCACATTTTGTCCTGTTATGATGTTTAGTGTTAGTATTACTGAAATCAAGCACTGAAAGATTAGTTGAAATGTTCAGCGGCTGTCAGTTGTTTTACGTCTTAATACTTTTTTATTGAATAAAATTTATAAATAGTTTAAAATCTATCTAAATTTTCTACGCGGCTCGGACTGCAGGGATGTATTTGTGGTGGCTATGATGCAACGGGACGATAAGGTGCATTTAGTTAACTGATAATCTAACGATTTGTGTGTTTTGCTTCTTATGCACTTGGCGTTCGTTATATTCACTGGTCTGCCGTCACTGTTACGCTATATTATTTCTGTTCGCTATTTTTTTATTTTTCTACCTCAATAACCTTAATATGAAGAGTTTGATAGAAGCACTGCACATCAGCTGTTTTCGTGTCTCATACGCCTTAGTCAAGAGTTATTCCGAATGACATTATAGTCTTAATGTAGTTTACTATTATAAAATTAGTAACGACAACAATTTTATTTATTTGTAGGTTATATAAAATGTAATTAAATTAATAGTATCTAAAAAATAACATAACATTTATTATTAATTTCCTTATTATGCAAACAATGTAGATACCTCTCCCTAAATATGATCATACACTCCACACTATTAGCTATGCATTTTTAAGCTTGTTATGTTTTGTTGCAGTTGTGCCCTGCATGTTGTGTTTAAGCAGTAGAAGTGATATCGTAATTATATAATTGGCATTGTCCAGTGTAAGGTACAGCTAACGAAAAAAGTGCATCTTTCATTCCCCTATGGCTGCATATGTTAATCGAACAATATCCATGATGGCTGGTGACGGGCCCCACAATGTTGCGATGAACAATGGGACTGTGCGTGTCAATATGTCAAATGTGGACTCTCCGCTACAGATATTTGTAAGAGCCAAAAAGAAGATCAATGACATATTTGTTGAAATTGATGATTATGTCAAGGATGCAGTTGTTTTTATGCATGGTAAGTAATAATTTTGTTAAATTTTGTTTAAAAAAAATCTTTCTTTTTTTTTGTTATTATTTGTTTGTTATTATATGTTGAGTGTTTGTGGGTTTCTTTTTTTTTGGATAACAAGATATAGGGAATGTATTGTTAAGACACTTTGTTCTTTCATACCCTGTACAGTTTTTGAGTCATTGAATGTCAGATGGTGGAACTACCAGAGCAAGTAAATGAAAATTTCTGCCACTCAGCATACACTGCCTCTTGCCAAATTTAGGCAAAAAGTAGAGAAAAAAAGTAGGCTAATAGGAACAGAGTGTTTTAAAACTAAGTTTCCAGGTTCCCTCTGCGAACCTTGCTAAGTGTGGGACACAGTGTGAAGCTAAAAAAATGAAGATTAATCATTTAAACACTTCACTTAAAAAAAAAATCTATTAAAATTCTCATACCTTTACTGCTGACTAAAAAAAAGAATCAAAAGATTCTTTATATATGTTGCTCTCTAGTGCTACAAACACACAAGTTAAAATGGGTCGACTTTGCTATTTTTAATTGAAGCTCCTATTTTTAGTCCTTAGCCTTTCATGTACTACAATTTAATTGCATGTGAAACCTTGAACTCTCCTTATGTTTTATTAATGAATTCAGTTTAAGGTCATGTGTCAAGAACATTGATTGAATATAAATATATAAATACAAATATAATATATAAATATATACATAATATAAAATTTAAAGAATTTTTTTTTTATTTACCAGCTTTATAAATACTGTAATAATATAGTCATCCATCTTTTATTACACATATTATGAAATATAGTTTCTCTTTTTATATATTGAGAATGTAGTGTATAACTTACAAATCAACCTCTATGCTGTTATCATTGATCATGTTGGGTTAGTGATTTTATTCTTATGTATTCATTTTATCTGTATATCTATCTATTATTATTAATAATATTTTTTTCTTATATTTATGATTAAATATTATTTAAGAAATAGCAAATCTTATACACTATAACTCTGAATAATTAAGGAGCCAAGTAATATATTATTGGACTCTCTCTCTTAACAATGCATAATCCAATTGAATATTTGACAATTTATCACTTACAGAATCTCTCTTTCCAGTGCATTATTAGTCCCATCTGTCTGCTTTCTTTATCTTTTATCTCTACTTTGCTCGACTGGACGAATCATGAGCGGAAATGTTGCAGATGATTATGTCTCTTTTAATGATATTAATATTAATTATTATTTTTTATAATTTCCAGCAGTGTCAGGTGATAATGGAATTGCAACAGTTCAGGATTTGGCCAATGTTGAGTCTTATGTTAGCAAAGTGCAAGCTATACGGGAAGTGCTCAAGCGGGATCACATGAAAGTTGCATTTTTTGGCAGGTAAGTAAATGAAGAAACATATAAGTACAGTACAATGAAGAAAAATAAGATTAAAATATGAATTGGGGGAGTTCTGGCTGCATCTAACTGTAAACAAATATAAAAAAAATATTTGTTTAACATTATCCCATTTCATGCTAAGTCTCTGATATATGTGGGAAGTTGAGGAAGTAGTATATTCTAGGTGGTTTGTAATGTAAGAAAATAAAAATAGGCTTCCTTAGGTGGGTGAATCCAACATTAGTTACAATGCTGTATCAATGAAAATGTTCTGTTCTGTTTTTAGTTTAGGTTATAACATATATTATTGTATTACAAAGATGATAAGGGATTTGACAATTTTTTTTTAAGTTATGGTATTAGAAGGAAAAGCTAGTAAGAAATTATTTTATTATTTCTTAACTTTCTATGTATTGCCGGGACCACACGGAAACACTGTATTGTATTATGAATATAAACATACTTCAGAACGGACTTTGAGCCCACAAACCTCATCATAATGGCGTCATAATATTATTTAGTACCATAATAATGAACTCAAGCTTTTTAATATAGAATCTAAAATACATTCTATAGTAAAAAGCTTGAATTGAGTTGCTTTGACCTTGACTGTTTTAATTTACGTCATGGTACGTTTTTCGTACGAAGGAGATGAAACATAATAATAATAAGAATAACACTTTATTGCACTTTTACAATTGGAATATACATTTGACTTACACAGTACATATAAGATCATATAAGATCGTACATATAAGATCATACATATAAGATCATACATAATTTGTTTATTTTTAGTATCCAAGCTCTTTTCTATTCGGTATTTTTTTAGTAATAAAATTATAAATATTTTTTATGTTACTTATATATTGAAAATTTTATCTTTCATCAAAAGTCAAATCTTATGTTTCATGTAAGATAGGCTAAAAGAAAGGTGAATAGAATGGTTCCACTATATCAATTTAAACAATCAACTTATGGTTTTGAATAAACATATTGATTTCAGTCAGGATGGAATCTACGATGCATGTACATCATTTTCTAAAATAGATAACGAAAGGATGCCCTGGTGCAGCGACACAATGCCTGACTGTAATGTAACTGTGTAATGATGGTTAGGGGTTCAATTCCCACTCAAAGAAATTAATTGGCTTAATTTTCTCAACCTGGTAACAAAAACAAAATGAAAGCAAAATTATAACATCTAAATTTTAGAACAAGCAATGGCAAGAGTACAGTGATCAATGCGATGCTTCACGAGAAGATTCTGCCCAGCGGCATCGGTCACACCACCAACTGCTTCCTGCAGGTAGAGGGCTCCGATACAGATGAGGCCTTTATGAGGACCGAGGGTTCAGAAGAAAAGCTGAATGTACAGGTAATTTACAGAAATAACAAAAAATATATAACATTTGTATATATGATGAGGATGTCGTGGCGCAAGAACGCAAAGATGTGACAGCAAAAGCGACATTTGTGGGCTCAATTACTTGTCCATTAATTTTTTAAAAATAATAACGATTGAAGTAAAAAAAATTTTCTAGTTTCCCAGCAAAGTATACCAATGAATTCCAGTATATTTGATCACTGACAATATTATACACATACAAAATTTAAAACAAATTGATCTGCCCCCCTTCCAGTCAGTGAGCCAGCTCGGACACGCACTCTGCGACACGCGGCTAAATGAGTGCTCCCTGGTGCACGTGTACTGGCCGCGCGAGTTGTGCGCGCTACTGCGCGACGACGTGGTGCTCGTGGACAGCCCCGGGGTGGACGTCACACCCAACCTCGACGAGTGGATCGACCAGTACTGCCTCGATGCGGACGTGTTCGTGCTCGTCGCTAACGCCGAGTCCACGCTGATGGTGACGGTGAGTGCGCCTGTGTGCAGGTGTGACGTCACGCCCAACCTTGATGAGTGATTCGGGTTTTGCCTTAACACCAGAGTGAAGAAATATTAAATATTTCATTATCTTGAGTGGGATTCGAACCATTAACCTGTCACGTTTACAGTGACACCCTTGCCAATGCGCCACAACCGGCCTCAACAATATTGATAATTTTGGATTAACTATCGCTGAAAATAAAAGAAATTGGGAATCGGAAGTTGTAATGTTATTTCCTAAAATAATTAGTTTGGTTTAGTTTATACTTTATTGCACACAAATAAAAGAAAAAGAATAATACAAATAGAACAGAAAAGAAATAAAAAAACAAGTATGCAAAGGCGGCCTTATTGCTTCAAGCAATCTCTTACAGGTACTCTCTTACAATGTACAACCTTTGATAACAGCAAAGGACTTAAAATATAAAAAGAGAAGGGTGGAATAACGTTATGTGCAAACTAAAAAATAATAATAATACTAAGTAAACACATAAAATACTTATATATATATTTTTAAATATTTTTAAATATGTATATTTTTTTATTCTTAAACATTTGTCGTTTCTTTATATACGTTGGGTGCTACCAGACAATACATCTTTTAACCACAGAATGGGAGTTAAGGGATTTGTTAAAAGTAGATAGTGAATAATGTGCAAACATCATTATTTGTTATATACATTCTGAAAATAATTTGAAAGTGGGGAACGGAAGTGTATTAATGGAAACAGACTGTCTTAACATTAGATTACCAGGTACCCTCCGCCTTCGTTGTAGGATACAACGTAAAGCTAAAAAAAATTAACAAATTGTCTTTCTTTGCAGGAGAAAAATTTCTTTCACAAAGTATCAACGAAAATATCGCAACCGAATATATTCATATTGAATAACCGATGGGATGCATCAGCCTCGGAGACCGAGTACTTAGAACAAGTAAATTTTTATCAGTATTTTTTTCTGATGAATATTAAAAAGAAAATGATGATGACTTTTGTTATACGTAATGTATTAATAAGAGCAAAAATGTGTTGATAGGGTCTTGTCTGTCTACCCTGCCAAATCTGCGATTTATCCTGCCTTCCTAAATAAATATACTATGAAACTCGAAAAGAATTTATCAATTTGAATCAGTTCCTGAAATTAACGCGTTGAAACAAATAAACTCTTCAGCTTCATATTATTAAGTATAGATATCTCTTACCTCCAAAATAACATTATATGATACACAGGTACGAAGTCAGCACGCCAACAGATGTGTGGATTTCCTTTCGCGGGAGTTGCGTGTGTGTACGCCGAAGGAGGCCGAGGAGCGTATCTTCTTCATCTCAGCCAAGGAAGCCTTGCTCACGCGGATGAGGGAAAGAGAGAAACCTGTTTCTTGTAAGATATTCAAAATGTTGGCTTATAAGTTGCCGAAATTTTGTAAGGTGATGCTTTATTGTCTTACTTGTAATCACCTCAACAGTTAGTAGGACAGTGATGTTTGATTAAAAAGCAATAACTTAAAAGTAAAATAATATTGATTTTTTTTGCATGGCCACAAGAATTTGACTGTGGTGCTGTGGATGGTTGTGATCCGACCCTACTCGGAGGAATAAATAATAATTAATTTATATTTTCATTTCTTCTATCTGGCATCAAGGCAAAAGTCCAGTGTTGATTTTCGCCATTCAACACGCAACGCCTCGAAAACTTCGGTGGAAAATGGAGAATGGAGTGTTTTAGCACTTGATTTCCTTTGTCTACCTTCTATATGCAGGACACAGCGTGAAGCTAAAAAACTGACTCCACTTATTCCTCATTCCAGCACCAATCTTAGCCGAAGGTCATCAAATCCGATACTTCGAGTTCGTAGATTTCGAGAGGAAATTCGAAGAGTGTATATCACAGTCGGCGGTCAGAACGAAGTTCGCGCAGCATTCCCGACGAGGGAAAAATATAGCCAATGACGTCATGGCACAGTTGGAGAGAGTGAGTTTTATAGTACTAGGTTTTACTAGCGACTTCGCTCCCGTAGTCAAATGGAAATTACTAAGACTTGTGTATGACACATGTCACAGACTAAGTGTAGGAGGAGGAGGTTACATGGCACGCTCGGATCGCCATAATTAAAGAACAACAACAACAAATCGAAACAATTAACGTGATAAAATATAGCCTAAAGTTTTTCTCAATAAATTGAAAGTAATGGAATACAAAATATTTTTCAGTTGGTACCAATAGTTCCAAAAAATTAAAAAAAATATCTAATGGCAAAATATTCTTTTCTACTTAAATTTTGTATAAATTTTTAATCTACAAACAAGTTTGTATATAAAGACAGTAAAATTAAAAACTAATAAAATAATCGTACTTCCAGATATATAACAGCTCCAGTGAAATGAAATCGACCAAAGTGGAAAAGCAAAGGATACTACAAGAACAACTAACGGCTGTGGAGGAACAGCTGACCACCATCACAAGGCAGATGAAGGACAAGATTGGACGTATGGTGGAAAGTGTTGAACATAAGGTATGCAAATGATTTTTTTTATTTCACGCTTTATCCCACAGCAGGATAAGTAAAAAGTGAATAGTTCAAAATGTGAAAGCCCCTAGGCTCTGGCATTCAAATTATAGCCTGTTAAAGTACCTCAGGGGACGCCCTGGCCGCGTTATACAAGAACTAACATGCAATTTCTCAGGTGTAGAGTATGCATAAATGGCCTGCTTAATGACATTCGTCATATTTGACCAGAAGGCCAGTCGTGACGCACAGTGTGACTATAAACCGACTGGTCGTGGGTTCAATCCCCACTCCAAATTAAATATTTATTTAAAATTTATATTTCCATTTTTTCGCGCTGGTGTGAAGGCAATCGGCGGCGTTTGTTTCCGCTACTCAACACGCAACGCCTCTAGAATTGAGCGAAAAATGAGAAATGGAGTGTCTTAATACTAGGTTCCCTGTGCCTACCCTGCTGTGTGATACAGCGTGAAGCTAATTAATTTGTATATTTGACCAGGTATCCCTAACCCTAAGCCAAGAGATCCGGCGCCTCTCGGCCCTCGTGGACGAGTACGAGGCGTCGTCGGGGTTCCGCGCGGAGCGGGGCGCGCTGGAGCACTACAAGCGCGCGCTGCACCGCCACGTGGAGGCGGGGCTTGGCGAGCGGCTCAAGAAGCGACTGTCATCCGACATCGGCCTCGAGATGGACGAGGCGCAAAAGGAGATGGCGGGTACGTACTATCTTACCATCTTAGTTAAGCAACACTCATTCCAATAAAATAGATATTGATAGATACACAAATTACATTTTCTTTTCAACTTCTAGATAAAAAAAAATACAACTGATAAAATAAAAACAATTTCAGATCGAATGTACAATATTCTACCACCAAACAAGCGTGCAGCTGCTGCTGGATGCATCATCCCCCACCAGCAGCCCTTCGAAGTGCTCTACCGTCTTAACTGTGACAACCTCTGTGCCGACTTCCAGGAGGACCTGTCGTTTCGCTTCAGTTACGGAATCACGGCCCTCATACAAAGATTCCAAGGACGAAACACTAATAAAATTGCGTTGAAAAATCCACCTACTATTACACAGGTTAGTGATGTATTTTGTGTTTTTTGTGTAATAGTTGTGCTTTGATACTATTTGGTGATATACTTATCCTACTGTAATTATCAATACATAAACTTCTTTTTTTTATTTCTAGATTCCACCATCATTAGGACCAGCAGCGCCCTCACTGGAGGTGTCTCGTGGTGGTGGTGGTGTAGGCATGGGTGGTGTGGGGCTTAGCGCAGAAGAGTGGGGAATGATATCCAAGTTTGCACTTGGAGCTGTCACGTCACAGGGTACTATGGGTGGTCTGCTGTTGTCTGGACTGGTGAGAATTGTTCTTTTTTTTTATAATTTCTAGATTTCACCATCTCTAGGTTCAGCAGCCATCTTACAGAAACTGTCTTGTAGGGGTGTGAGGAGGCTAAAATAAATAGAATATCATATGTACTATACAGTACTATAGTACTGTTGACAAACCATGACCGTCCTGTAGTTAGATGGCTGCACAAATTTTATTTTATATTTTTTTTCTTTGGGAGTTTTCTTCCCAATGCGCAAAAGTTAAGATTGCCTATGCTATTTTATAATTTGTTTAAGTTATTTTTTAGTGTATGTTATCTTTATCCACAGAACGGATCCGGAGTGTAATCGGATTATATAAAGCATCTTCACGCGTTTTTCCACAGGGGAGAAGGAGGGGCGAGGGAATGCTTATGTTACGATACTCCGTTCCCCTGTTTTCGCCAAATTTTCGAGACATTGCGTGTTGAGAGGCAGCACTCAACGCCGCTCTTTGCCTTGTAACCAAAACGAGAAAATGAAAATATTAAAATAAGTTATACCCCCCAGTGAAAATCGAACATACAATCGTGTTTACGCTGTATCACTGCGCCACGTCGGCATGTGGCATGTAATGAAATTTGTTTTTTTTTCTTCGATGATGTTGTACAGACGAAGTATAGTGTCTACCCAACAGTTTATAAATCTGAAATGTATGAAAAGTAATCATGAATGAATGGATGAAATTGACTTAAAACACTCCCAATTTTCTCTGTTTAATCTAACTGCCGGAATGTGTAATTTGTCAAAAAAAAAAGTTTCCAACAAAACATCTAATACCATAACAAAAAAATTTATCACATAATGATGTATATGGATTTTTTTGCAAGTTTATGACCTCAGATATATTACAGAAAAATAATTTAAATATTCAAACACATTTCTAACATATAATAAATATATAAATATTTTCAGCTTCTAAAAACAGTAGGATGGCGTGTGGTAATAGCAACTGCTCTAGTATACGGCGCACTATACGCCTACGAGCGTTGTACGTGGACGTCTAAGGCCCAGGAAAGATTGTTCAAGAGGCAGTATGTGGCGCACGCGGGTAGGAAATTAAGACTTATAGTGGATCTGACCTCCGCGAATTGTAGTCATCAAGTGCAGCAGTGAGTATCTTATAAATATAAGAAAGTATATCATTAGAAAATAGTGTATTAATATTATAAACATAGCGGGATTCGAACCCGTGTTTCTTATTTTCCTTTCAACTTCTCTGAACACTTAGTGTGCTTTATATTTCGTAACTTATAATATTTCCCTAAGTTGGTTGTTTAAATGATTTTGAAATGACTTTCTATAAAAAGTACAAAGAATGCCTTGTTACTAAATTATTTTTAACTTGAACATCATTGTAATTTTTAACTTATTTTTTTTGTAATTTATAAGCTTTTATTGTCTTGATTTTCTATTATACATAATATTTCACAGGGAGCTATCAACAATGTTCGCTCGTCTCTGTCGCCTCGTAGACGAAGCCACCACTGAAATGGACACTGAACTAACAGAAGTGCGAGAGGCCATCAAAATGTTAGATGAGGCGTCCACCTCCGCTAAGAAATTAAGGAATAAGGCGAACTACTTATGGCACGAGCTGGAGCTGTTTGATGATGCCTTTTTGAAGAATTAGAAGATTTATTTGTAGGGTAAGTTGATTAAGACTTTTTTTCTAAAGGCTAGTTCATATTTAGGCTCTGTGATCCTGCGATCTGGCTCCAATAGATAGTTTAACAGTTTTTTTTTTACATCCACGCATGGTTGGTTTGTATGTTCCACTTTCACACAAATAGAACTCAGCGGATTTAGATGAAACAATACAGTAATATAGCTTATAGATCAGACTGACACATAGGCTACTATTTATGTGCAGATCTTTTATAATTTGGCTATAACATAACAATCTCTAGTCGCTAGTCTTGTAATATATTTTTATATTGTTTGATCTTTTCAGAAATGTAGCGGCATTATCACCAGACCAAGTCTCAGTGCATTTCATTGAAACACAGAAGGCGGCAGATGATAAAATATTTTATTAGTTTTCTTATTTTTAGTAGTAATTTTAATCATCCCTTTGTCATTGTCATCTATTCCTTTTTATTATCAAATATTAATTTTATCTATGTTTTGACACCCATTTTATTCCAAAATGAAATGTTCTGCAGGCAGAATTATAAAAAAAGTAAAAATTTGTTTGTTTTGTTTGTCAGAATCAAAATCTTAATCTAAATACTTAAATTAGTAATTTGACATTTTGATAAAATAGATAAATAATATTATTGGTAATGTTTTATATCTGTTGCTATAATAAGAAGTATACAAAAAATTTCCAAATATAGAATATTAATAAAATGACAAAGGAATTTAAGAAATTTTTATTATTTACTAAAAAAAAATGATTTTGTTGTAAATGCTACTACTGATACTCAAGACCTTATGTGCATGACTTGTTTAACTTCACTGTAATTGTTATTTTGGAATTTTGTTGAGTAATTTTATATGTAATTATAGATTGTTAAAATCTTGCCAATATATTATGTTGAAAATTTTTAAATATTAATTATTACCAGACAATTAAGGTATTCATAGGAGTAAACGAAAAAAAATCCCATCAATTACATAAATAAATAACTGTTTATCGAAGTCTAAGTGATAAAATACAATAGTATAAGACAGATAATAAATCAAAGCTATGCTATTGCTTATAAATAATTTCGTTCGTTTATAGTTATTTATAAATAATGCATAAAAATATTGAAAAAAGACTGGTTTTCGTGGAAACCATAAATAATATAATCCATCATAAAATAAAAGAAATTAAATCATTTAAATATTATTAGCCTATGATAAAATTAAAATCTATAATTACATGATTATATAATTTATTTTATATCTGCTAGTACCGAATAGTATTATGACATGAGACTGGTCTGTAAAGCTTCGACTATCTTCGAGGATTAAATGTCTTTCTGTAACCGTGTAGTATCAAAGTTCGATTTCCCGGTTGGTGCAAGAGATTTTATGACCTTAATGACCTTAGTACGACCAAGGTCAAATTGTACATTACTCATGTATAGAATATATTATTATGTATGTAAATTAATTTTGTTGTTGTTTCCATTTTTATTAACACTTTTTATGTTTTGTTTTAATGAAATCACGTGACGGCTTTGTGGATAACTTTGCAAAGTTTGTTCTTTTTTTTTAAAGTCAGAAGAACGGGTTAGTTATAAAATGTTATTATTTAAACCAATTTAGTGATATTTAAGTTTCAATATGTCCACACTAGTGTTTTGTATGAATTTGCTGTTTATTTTTTGGTTTTGTGAAACTGGAAGGCATGAAATTATTTTCAATGCCAATGTTACGTTATTTTAATTTTTAAACGAATTAAATGGTGGGGGCCATTCATAAATTAGGTTGCGCGAATTCTTCATATATTTTTTTGATCACATTTGTGGAAACCCCTACCGAGTGCGACGTCACATGTTTTACACGTAGAAATTTTTGAACGCAATAACTTATTAAAATAAAAGGAATTATCATGAAAATTAATTTATTTATTTATATTTTAAAGTGTGATGTCACGAAATTCAGGACCGCTCCCCCGTTCTTGTCACAAAAGTCCCATTTCATCAATGAAATTCAGTCCCATTTCATCAATTTACACTTTAGTTGACTAAATAAAATGATGTCATATTTTATTAATTTATGGATGGCTTCTATGAAATATATCTGTTCTACTTTACAGCCCTCGTTAATAAATAATATACGGCACAAATGAAATCAATTCTTCGACTTTCAACTTCGATCTTCAACTATTGAGTGCTATTTTTTACATGTTCTAAGCTAAGTTACCAGCGCTAATATGTGATTAATTTTTAAAAATTTACACGTAAAATAATTCATATTATTTTATATTAAAAAATTAAGCATTTTATCGTTGTTATATTAATCTGTTGAAATTATTACTAAAATGGCGGCTAAATGTCTGTCAAATATGTACGATGAAAAGTGTTACAAAATTTGTATTGTAGTTGGAAATGTTTAGTTGGAAATCTAAATTTCATTTAGTTTTTATTAAAGTATGTATGTGCATAATTTGCTTTATTAGATTTGGCTTGCGATTTTTGAGCATTAGATAACTACATAACAGAATGTAGGTTCGATTCCTTATTGATGTAATTAACGTCGCGTCGTCCACAGAATGTGAAATATAACATTTATTAAAGTTTCCGTAAAATTTTATAGTTGCATAAATTGTTGTTGATAAAATGAAATTTTTATATAACACATTTAAATGTGTCTCCTTGAAAAATATTATTAGTTATTACTGGATTCATTTGAAACGAACAAAATAACTTAATGATGTAATTAATATCTCTCTAATAATTAAAAAATCATGAATATGGCGACGAATTACTTAAATAGTAAAAAAAATTGTTAAAGGTACAAAGTACTAAGTTATATTAATATCGAATATATGGTTATTAAGTAGAGAATGAATGTATAAGTACATTTCAGTTAATATTAACGCGAAATATATTTTTTATTTAAAGTGTATGGCGATGACGTCACCCATGTCAATACCATATATTTTGAGTTTAATATTGTTACTGAAAATAGTACGAATATTGCTTTTAATGCTGTGTTTGGGTTACGTCGGATGTATTAAAATAATTCTAGATAATATTTATTGTTTTAATCAAATTTTAACAAATGCCAAATAAGGTTTTGTTATTTTATCCAATAGATATAATATAGATCGTCGGCCGTCGTCGGTATGGAGATTTGTATCTTTCGAGTAAGTTAACAAAAACTTATCCAGCAGATAGTCTTTTTATATTGTAAAAATATAAATAACTTATCAATAGACTATATAATTATGTAAGTGATAAATATTAAAACTGTTCACATCCGATGCCAATCCGCACACAGCAATAACAAACGTTTAGATAGATTTTGTTGTCAAATGTATGTAATTAGTTGCGAATTAGGCGAATTTTCGTATGTAAATAAAGGATTTCTTTATATATAATGGTGTTTTATTAGTAAATATAAAATATATTTAACACAAATCAGTCTTTATTTGGTATGTGATAAAATACAATTAGTATATCAATATATATTTAATAATTATTTTATATTACGATATCCTCCTACCTTTAATTATAATAAAAATATTATCTTTTGAAAGAAAAAAGTTGGGTTTGGTCTACAATATTAATGGAAATATAGTTGTACCAATATTGCCGATAGTTGTAACGATCACCAATAAATCAACTTGAATCAAAAGCCAGATTTAAAAATAAAGACATCTCCCTCCCGATTTTTCGCTCACCTTGTGGCATTGCGTGTTGAGGGAGGAACGTAAATATATTAAAAAAATATATATAAAATCGTATTTCTCATGTAGACAATAAAATCAATTAACTATTCTATAGAAAAACAGAATGCCTTTGCATTGATTGAGCAGTGGCTTCCTGCTATCACGTTAACAAACCTTTATTAAAATTAAATTAGTGTTAAAAAAATTAAATATTTGTTCACAATTTTTGTATCTCATAATTTTTTTAAAATTTTTATCCAATTATATATAAAACCAAAAAAATATTATTAATTTTAAATCTTATAGGAATAATCATTGTAAATTTTCCTTTTCAATTTTTATATGGTATATGTTAACACATCATGCAACTTCATATGTAGTATTTTCGCTTGATAATTTTTTATTGGTCGAGGCTGAAAGATGAAGATAATTTTGTTAATTATTATTTTTAGCTTTATGCTGTATCCCGCACATAGCGGGGTAGGAAGAAGGAACCTGTTAACCTAGTGTAAAAGCACTTCGTTCCCATTATGACACTTCTTTTCCCCACTTTCTACCGAATTCTCGGAGCATTACTTGTTGAGTGGCGGTAAAGTAAGCGCCGCGCTTTGCGTCTTTACCAGAACGAGGAAAGTAAAATATTAAATATTTCATTACCACAATTAGGAATGAAATATTTAACTGTCGCGATTATAGTCGCACGCTTGTGGCCCTGCATCTCAACTAACAGCTTGCTGCGTGATAAAAAAGTAATAGGGAAGGGGGGGCCTAGTCAACAACAAAACATGTATTTAATCAAGTTTGATAAATACAATTTTTGTTGCTCACATGAAACTCAATACACCGTTGCGTAGAGCAATACATACCAAATCAACATCCATTTTGAAGTCTCCCTTATTAAACAATACGCCATCTGTTGCCTTCAACCCATAGTGTGCACAAATTGTTCTCAATTCCTCGTCACTATTGAATGCGAGCCAGCCCCTCACCACCGTTACGGGGACCGTCAATTGTTTGTTGTTGTATGCGATGCTTAGCACTTTGAATGCTCTTCTGTAATTTTTTCTATATTAATTATTAATAAATAAAAGGACTTGTCCTCACTGACTGAGGTAAGACGCGCGCACAGCCGTAACCGCTGATGGTGGAAACGTAAAATTTGGACAGATGTTTACTTTCGTAATCTGGACATCCACTAAGAAGGGATTTTGAAAAATTTTAACTCTAAAGGGGTGAAATAGGGGTTGAAAGTTTGTATGGAAAAAAAATTAAATCACCATCGATTCTTATAAAATTGGAAATTTAGATTTTTAAAAGTATTTAATTGAATACGTGTTTCATCGTTTTCAAGAATTTTCCCTCTAAGGGTGCAAATCGGGAGTTGAAAGTTTGTATGGAAAAAATCTTAAATCTCCACCGATTTTTATAAAATTTGATATTTAGACTCTTAAAAATATTTAATTGAACATGTGTTTCATGGTTTTCTAGAATTCACCCCCTAAGGGTGCAAGTAAGGGGTTGAAAGTTTGTATGGAAAAATCTTTAAATCGCCACTGATTTTTATAAAATTTTAAATTTAGACCTTTAAAAATATTTAATTGAACACATGTTTTTATGGGTTATTAGAATTCACCCTTAAATACGCAAGCGAAGCTCCGCGCGTCCGCTAGTTATTAATAATTTTATCTATATCCATCTATCTGTGATATTTTATAATCGACGTGGCGCAGTGGCGCACCGTGTAAACACAATGGATATTGTTTCGTTTCCAACTCAGGGTATCAATTGTTTAATATTTTGGTTTTCTCACTCTGGTAGAAAGAAAAAGTGGGGCGGTAATTTCCGCCTCTCAACACGCATTATCTGGGAAATTACGCGGTGCGCGGAGATGAGGAGTGTCTCGACACTAGATTCTCTCTGCCTATCCTTCTATATAGGATACAACATGAAGCTAAAAAAATATTTAGAAACCATTTACTAGACGTAGGCTGGGATTTCACCCATGTCATCGATGTGCCTGCTTTTCGTACGCAGCGCTTCGCCTCCACTTTCCTAATGCGAACAGCTAAGGAGTGGAACTCCCTGCCTGGTCAACTGTTTCCCGATAAATACAACTTGGCCGTCTTCAAGGAAAGAGTGAATAGGCACTATCTGGGTAAGCATGCTCCACCATCGTCCGCATCGTCACTTACCACCAGGGGAGATAGCGGACAATACAAAACATGCTTACCTATCTTCAATAAAAAAAATAAAAAAAAATTTTGGAAGTGTTATTCCACATTAGGGAAAGAAATATATTTCGCGAGTAATTTGAAAAAAAAAGTATTTAGAATTATTAAACACAAACACACCTTTGTATTAGAGGTAAGTTTAAATAAAGAGCAGCAAATGCTAGTGGACACAGGCTCCTGGCCAGTCTCCACATTCTTATATAATTGCCATGGATATTAGCAACTGCTATATTATATGCTGTTACCAATGCAGGACTGTAAACAATAAAAAACTAGAAATCATAATTGGTAACATATATTACAGGATTACTTATTACTAACTGCTACTCATGATTGAAGGTTCAATTCCACCTCCTAATTATATTTTTTATTTTGCAGCAAAACAAAGTGCAAAATGTCTCACAAATTGAGCGGAAAATGGGTATTAGGATATCTCAAAAACTAGAATCTCTCTGCCTACAATTCTATATGCAGGATACTTATTTATTTCTTTATAATTATTGGAATCGTAGGACATACATTACCATCCTCATAGCCACCATAAAGTTAGCTTTGGATTAGACTAGGATTTTTGTACTTTTGATTAATTCTTTCTGTAAGGGTGGTACAATGTGCAAAATTTCAGGAAGCCTTACAACAGGGGACCACAACTCATTGACTGTACTGTAAATCATTAAATTAAGATACTTCACTTACGTCTTTATTTTCTTTGGCAATGACAAATATCTATACAGTGGATGAACATCATCCAAATTACATAAAATATATAAAGACTCCATAAGTGTTCTATCACAGAACAACTCATTCCCCTTTTTTATATCTACACACATAAAAAAATCACATAATTTCTCAATATCAGGGCTCATATCCAAAGTGTCCGAGCAACTAAGGAATAATTTTAAGCATTGCAATAAATATTTTTTGTTTAATACTGGATCAAACTCGCTAGGTGGACTGTCACACATTCTGAAATAAAAGAAAATATCTGTTAAGTTCTACTATTTTTGTAGTATATTATGTGGATGTGGTTAATAGTGTGTTGTGGAGTGTCATGCTACAAATATACACACCAATTATTTATGTTTTCATGATTAAGATTAAAAGGCCTTAGTGGTGTAGGGAGATTGTGTCTAAATATACATACAATAGTTGTGTGATAGATATATGTTTAATTCAATTTTCCATTGGGATAGAAAAATAAATTACAATTATTTCCATTTCTGTTGTTAAATAGACAAACCGCAGCAATTGTATCAACCAATCAAATAAAACCGAGGGTTCATCTGCCTACACTACTAAATATGGTAAAAAGTGTAAAGCTACTTTATGTAATTAGGATTTACATAAATCTAGATTTCAGATACCTGTAACCATAATAGACATAAAATCTTATGATAGGCTCTAATAATAAGGTACATTTGTCACACTGTTGGGTAGGCATCCTCTGAATAGTCATATCTTGTAAGACTGCCATTAGTCTGTTATGTATAAAGTTGTACATCACAGACATCTTAACATCTTCTCTTTTTGAAATTCTAAAAAAAATAAGAAATTGATACACTTTAGTATGTGTTTGTTAAAACTTATGCATGATTTATTAAATAATAATTTCTTACAATGTGCTTTTACTAAATACATATATAATATAGTTTAAAAAATCTATAGAACAATTATTTTAACTTACTCTAATAATAAATAGTGCACTGTTTCCATAAGTACGTCGAAAGGCCTTAACAATGAAGAAACTGCCATATTTTTATCTGCAGCTGAGCGACTATAACTTTTCACCAATACAAATTTCGATTGCGTTACTTCTAGAACATGTATCATCTTTTCCTTTTTCCGCCTTTAAACAAACTATATAGATGAAATTATCATTTATATAATTGAGAGGACATAATATTTATTATTTTTAAATTCAACTCACAAGATATATTCTTCTAGTGGACACATGGTAAGACAAGTTCCTATTATATCTTTTGTAGATTCCATACTAGAGGTTGCAGTAGACATATTTGTTATTTACTTTTAATTTTATTATTATAAAATGCATAAAAATACAATATTGAACATATTTTTGCACTTTTGAAATGACAGTTTGATATGAAAATTAAAATGACATAATGCATACGTGCGAAAACGCGATACAAACGTTTTAAATAAAATTTTATATTTATATCTCATTATAATTATCATAGCATATTATTGTAATTTCATTTTATGCAGCTATAAAAGTATTACGGCAAAATATTATTAAACATATAAAGTCTGAAAATTTTTAAAAATTTTAAAAAATAATAGCCTTTAAACCCCTTTACCCTCGCAAAACTTGGTATTAAAGCCGCTAGTTCAGGTGAGGTATCAGATGAAACGGCTGAGCTAAACTTGGATTTCAGAGAAAAGCTCGTGATCTCCAATTTTTGTATGGTACCCTCGGTGGGCGAGTAGGACTCGCGCTTAACCGATTTAATTTTTTGAGTTCGTGCCGATTTAGGCATAGAACGTACCTACTCCAATAAAATAAAAGAAAAAAAACTTTTCTAAGAACAAGCTTTTATTATTTGTTAATAAAATAAACTAAAAAGTTAAAAATAAGTTACTCTAATAAGAAATATAACCCTTACTAAATAATAAAAGCGCGTTACATCTTGATAGCGAGAGGAAGAAAAGGTGCTGTATGTTGTTAATTATACCATCATAATAATATCTCATAACTTGTAAAAATAGCGGATAAATCCATAACCTTACAAATCACTTGCCGCGAAGTTCAAGAACGAATATGTATACCCAAATCATTTTTTTATTTGTGTTATTCCATACGTAAGTAGATAGGTAATACTGATACGTTTTTTAAACCGCATTATAATTGGAAAGCAGCTTGATTTGAACATACGGCGCTCAGATTTCTTTTCTAACTAAGTAATTATTTGTTACCTACCTATATTATAACTAATTATTTATTTTTAGTAAGTATTACAGCCAGTACATCTAAAATATATAAACTATAGGTGCTACTAAATGATCATTGACAATGAACTATATGTACCTATGTAAGTCTTAAATTATATAACATTGAACTATAATTCAACAAATTGGCCATGATTTCGATCATTTGGATATAGCAATTTATTTGTACTCAGATTTTTCATTCTATTCATTAAAAATACATTAAAAGTTTAAAATGACACTGAATAAATATTTCAATGGAAAATGAATAATGAAGTTATTTAAATTTATTTTGAAACGTTCATTTTGATCAATCAGTGCTGTAAGTTGAAGTCAGAATTTATATTTGGAAAAATATTTTAAGATGGGCATTAAGCAATTTCTACGTATTATAATATTATCGACAATGTGTATAATTATTCCTGTTCTATGTGTAAGTCTAAGTACCTTATAGTGTTTCGCTTTAATATTGAAGTAAGTAACATCGTAAAAAATATTTCACAGTAAGTAATAATTTGAAAATTACTTATTTGTTTGAACTATATACATAATATGGGAATTTTTAACCGATCTTATAAAAAGACGATATCTAATTGACCTGTATATATAAATATCTAATAGACATGTAATATTGCTGGCCAGTAGCCAGCCTACTTTATAGTAGGTAAATGTTAAAAAATAAAAAATATAAGAAAATTTACCTATATAACCTTTACCTTTTCAGTTGAATGATATTACTGTTTTTAAATAATTTAGCTATTTTATTGTGTGACAAGAACAAAAAATATGATTATTTGTTTCCATTCTTGAGCCGGTGATACATGAGTAGTAAAAGATTTATGGAAGTAAAAATTTATATTTATAATTTTTAATTAATTACTTATAAAAGAATAAACATAAAAATTTAATCTATAGGGTGTTCAAGTGATACCAGAACGTACAAAAATTGTATTTATGAATGAAAAATATATATACAATTATTCGTTCATCATCAAGCGCTACAGTCGCAATGGTGGCTATTTCATAAACTCGGAATCCACAATCAAGTATGAGTGGAATAACAATGTTACGGTAAGTTGAAGTGATTTAAGAAGATATATTTTAAAAAAGTATCTAGTTATTTCATTAAGGTCTTATGATGTAAGACAGCGTCCATGCACTTAGGTATCTAGAGATATTTTCTCTGAGCTGGACTTTAACTTTGAACATTGATATGTTCGTTGTGTTGTGTTCCGTTGTTCGATACGTACCTACCTAATATCTGGAAGTTGGGCGGGAAGCGGAGATCAGAGTGTCCACTAGGTTATTTCTGCCTACCTTCATTTACACGGGATAAAACGTGAAACTACATTGAAAATTATCTAAGCATGCAATCTACATACTAGTTAACATTTATAAGGTAATTTAAATACTTAAATCTCAAGTAGGTACTTATGTAAAAACCCGGCGTTAATACTCAAGTCTTAACTATTATGTAAAAACCCGTAGTTCCGCCACTCAACACATTACGTGCCGAAAAATTCGTCGGAATAAGTTCCTTCTGCCACCCTGTTGTGTGCGGGATTCATCGTGAAAACACTTGAGCTTTATTGATGTTTATATCAAACTTGTCTAAATAATATTATAATATCAGTTGAATTTAGTTTTCTACGAGTTTCTACACAATGAGTATCGCCGCTCATTTATAGAACTGCACTACAAATACTGTGACCTGTTGAGTAAAGAAAAGTTCTTTGGCTCTCGGATCAGGGACTACGTTACATGTCCTTTGCCAGCTGTAAGTACTTTTATCATAAGTAGGTATATTTCTATAGTTTACATCATATTAATTTTATTATTTTTATATAGAATTCATATATTTATTACAGTTATCCATCATGGAATCCAGTCGTGGCGCATGGGCACGAATTGTGTCACGAATTGAGGTTGTGGGTTCGATCTCCACTCAAGGAAATGAAATATTTAATATTTCCATTTCTTTGCTCTAGCGTCTAGGCAAAACGCGGCGTTGAGTTCCGCCACTCAACATAATTTTGTGTAAAATGGGGAACGATGTATAGAACACTAGGTTCCCTCTGCGTACTCGGCTGTGATCGGGATACAGCGTGAACCTAAAAAAATATATCTATATCGTAATTAAATAACAGTAGATTAAAATTTATTGTATAACAGAAGAAAATGTAACTAAAATTTTTAGGGGACCTACCAGTTCATGAATTTCACAGTACCCATGGATGAATTCCCCAACGTGTTCCCGTTTGAACATGCGCGAGTCGACGTGGAGTTCGCAGCGACCGCCACAAGCGAAACCATACTTAAAATATATTTCTACGCACATTTTAAGAATAAAGTGCATAAAAATTAATTTTAAATATTTATTAACATTTAAAAAAGTATATTATTAAATATTTTAAATATGTTTTATTTTTATGTGCCTAAACCTAAGCAGGAAGTGAGAATATCTAGGAATAAGTTACTTAATGAAGGTAGTCTTAGCACAGGGGCAAAGGCGTGCAACTGTAAACAGCTGAGGGAAACCTAAGATCTTAGTGTTAAGGACACTCCATTCTAGTAAGACATTTCCGTTCCCTACTTTTCGCCGAATTCTGGAGACTGAATGACATCAGTATATTTTGTACTGTTATAACAATTTTATTATTATGCCATTATTAGCCATATTATTATAGTTTTCAAATAATTAAAAAAATATATGGATAGTAAAAAACTTTATTATAAATTTCTCAATATTGCGTCATAAATCCTCATACATACATTGATATCACAAACTGGTTTATAATTACATTTTTAACATAAATATATTATTACAACAAAATAGTACACAAAAAAAACAAAAAGAAATCGATTATTTAAAAAATATTTATCTAAATTGTAAATAAAATAATATATATAATGACCTAAGCATTCACTTACTCACTAGATTGCTTATATTGAATCATAAGTTTGAGCTATACAAATAGGGGCTCTGCCGTTATTTTTCCCGTTTTAGTTGAAATTAAAATAAAACATTGACCTGAAGGGGAATTGTACCCACAACCGTCTTGTTTACAGTCAAACGACGTACAATTCACGTTCACTGCTTAAGAACAGGTTTTAGTAAAATTTTAAGGGTGATTCGACACGCATAAGCCCCCATTATATATAAATAAATAGTTTTTATTAAAAAAAACTATGTAAAATTTAATTGAGCTGCAAACTTGGAATGATAATAAGGAACTAACTAGTGTTTCTTAACAATTAAATAATATTTTAAAGAAATGATAAAAATGCTTTATTTCTAAGCTGTATATTTAATATAATATATATAAATATATCAAAAATACTATTTTTAAATATATATTATATTTTTTAACATATAAGTTTGTAATTTAGTGATGCAAATAATTAACATACTGCTGTATCTATTTGTAATATCTGTAACACAATTTTCATTTTGTTAGAGTGCAGTTTTTTATAGTAGGTATACACAAAATATTTCCTAAGAAACATGAAGTTTCCATTTCTTATATAATTTCAATATTATAACCATTTATAAAAATATATTGTTGCATATAAAATCATAAAAAAACCGCTTTTAAAAACATCAATAGATTGTATATGCATAATAGTTTATTTTGTAATATTTTTATATTTTAATATTTTCAGGAACTAATTGACGTCTTTCACAAATGATATTCATTGTGAGAAAGTAATATTCTTTTGCTATAATAATGCTACTTAAATCGATTATGTATATAAGTAAAAAACTCGATATCGAATTGAAAATATAAACATAATTAATAATTATCATTTTATGATAATCGAAAAAATTACACAAGCAATACTTATAGTAATAGATTTTTATATTATACATATATATTAGGTATTGTAAAATAGGAGTTTTTTAAAATAACCTAATTAGTTGGATTTCTTCGCTTTGGCCTTTGCCTTGTCCTTGCCCTTGGACTTCGATGGATACACCACGAAGAGACTTAGCTGGAATGCACATAGAGCAAACGCAACTACGTTTTGAAGCTGAAAATAAATAAAAAAACATTATAAGATATTTTTTTATGTTAACGCTCTATCCGTATATAGCAGGGCAGACAAAGGGACCTGAAAAAGTAGTAAGACACTCCGTTCCTATTAAGACACTTCCGTTACACACTTTTCGCCCATATCTCGAGGCATTATGATTTAGTGACGAACTTCGATTTACCTTATTGCCAGAGCAGAGAAATGAAAATATTAAATAATTAATTTCCTCGAGCGGGAATCGAACCCACAACCGTTACAGTCATTCCCTTGTGTCTTTGCTCCACGACGGCTTCAACTGGCTTCAAACTTGTATTCTTCTTTTCCTTGCTTATACCTAAATAATATAGTGATGAATAATTTAATGAGATGATGGATCACAAAAAGGCCTTAATGGTAAAATATATATATAATTTAAATAAATCTGTTCTACGGTTTCGGAGGATTGCTTTAAAATAAAAAATACACATTATCTATATGGCCCATATTTTTGTTCATATTAAATCTACAATTTTTATAATTATTGTTAACAATATGAAATAATTGTCCATTATCATATCAAATTAAGTAATACATACTGATAATGTTAATATCATCATTAAATACGTTTAAATTTATCTTAATCTGCTTATAGGAGATACGGGACGCCATTGGATTTCGCCACCTAAATATAAATGCCTAATATTTACATATAATAGTTTGATTCTCAATTTTCCAATCTTTCGTGGTCGTTACGCATTAAATGTGTAATAGATTTCCATATCGAGGAATCGAATTAATAAATAAAATATGCTTCGAACGCGGCGTCTATAAGCGTGACGATGAAAAATGCCTCAAGTATGAAACGAACCTACAACCACGTACATACATTTTAACTGACCTAACATGCTGTCTATTTAAATTTATTTTAATAGATTGTTAAATATTAACTTATTGTTAAATATTTGCATCACATGCAAATCACAAATAAATGAAAAATATTTAACTTCAGCAATGTCTATTATCTGATAACAGTAGCTAAATATCTTTTGCGTTATCAGTTCGAACTCTTATCAGTGTCTACATATAGTACGAGTAATACGTAATATGTTACACATATAATAATTCCATAACACAATGATAGATTAACGCCTAGAAACATCATGTCGTTAAAATAATTCACCATCTTTTTATTATAAAGAACTGTACGTCTGTTTGTCTAACAGAATTGAGAAATATTTTTTATACGATATAATTATTTTGAATAAAATTATTTAAAAAAACTATTCATATTCTAAAAGTTATTTCCAGTCATAGTCGTTTAATGGTGTTATTTTTCATCAGCAGAATCGTAAATAACACGAATATGATACTCTTGTACTTCACTACATTAGTGTATATGTCACCGTAAGATTATAAAAACGGTTAGTTTATAATTTTATTCGTGAAATTATAAACTGTCCGACATTGTCAAACGCAAAAATTCACCATAGACTTCAAAAACTACTACAATATATTATTATGTATATTAAATATCCGCGCTTTTTGCCAACAGGGAAAAAATATGTGGTTTGAAGATTTTCCTTTACCTAATATAATCTATTTTTTTTTTCCTTAAAGAATATACGTTACAGCTAAACAATTTAAATTATTTGCATAATACACTATTAACCTACTTAATCTATATCGAGTAAAAAAAGAACATTATTAGATTTCATCTTTTTTTAAAATTTACATTATTTTAAAAAGTCGTTCCATTACTTCAAATTATAAGTACAAATCAACAAAGTGAACATAACAACTTTATATAAAATTAGAATTTTAATTTGGATATTCGAGAGACACGTTAAATTTTTATATGTTAAATAAAAAAAATAAACGAATTTCTATAAAATATATACGTACCCATAGTTCAATGTATTTCTAAAAATAGGTAGTTTTAGGATTAAAATACTTACCACAATAAACTTGTTCTTCAATATGATTCCGTATAACAACCACATGAATGTCACGATTGTACCAGAAAAGATGATCGGGAACGGCATACCTTCTGTGCTCTTATTTTTAATTATATGTTTCTGAAACAAAATAAATTGATATTATAAGAAGGAACTTCTTGGCATCCCATGGATCCACTGTAAAGGTCCATTGCGTTGCAGGATGAGTAGGTCAGTGACTCGTGAGGTTCAGTATGGTCGAAGTGTCGTGAAAATATAAAGGAAATTAACAATTTTACATGGCAACAAAAAGGAAGAAGGTTACCACCACAAGGAAACTAATTTACGGCTAATTGTATACGTAATAGCCGCAAGATAGCCAAATAGAAACAGTTACGTAATCTACACGTCATTTCATAGTTCATAATATAATTAAATATTATGAGGTAAGTACATCTATTATAAATTAATAATTTCATTAAATAAAAAAAAATCAAATCAGCTTCACGCTGTATCCCGCACACAGCAGGGTAGGCAGAGAGAACCTAGTGTTAAGACACTCGGTTCCCTACTTTCTGCCGATTTCTGGAGACATTGCGCGTTGAGTGGCAAAGCTCAGAGCGAAGAAATGTAAAATATAAACGTAAATAAATATTTCACTTCCTCGAGTGGGGATCGAACCCACAACCGTCGCGTTACAGTCACATCCTTGTGCCGCTGCGTCACGACGGCCTCTAGTAGATTCTATTGTAGTAGTAGATTCTATTTAACCGTTGAAGTCATTTTTCATATTCTAGTGTTAAGAAAGTCTGGTCCCCACGAATGGGCCAATTTGCGAGAGATTACATGTTGGGTTGCGGAAATTCAAGGCCTCACTTTTTCTTGTTATTAGTATGAGGAAATGAAAACAATTCATTCCCCCTAGTGACAATCGAACTCATAATCTTTGCGCACAGTCTTTGCCACTACGCCACTACGAGCTATTCTGTTCTATTATTTATGTTTTTTTTTATTTGTGCAGGAAAGTATTAATTTATAATAGAGGAACATTCCTCATTATATAAATTAATTATTGTATAAAGTAAAAATTACGTAGATTTTTTTAACATCTTTTGTAAAAAAAATTTGCATCTGAGTAAAAAACGTGACTTCATGGAATATTAGCGATGGCACTGTTACTATGTCTAAAGCTGTATTTACAGTCTTCGTGTCATTAAAATTTGCAAACGTTTTACATATTACAGTAAACAGTATTTTATTATTTAAAATAACCTTACTATGCAACGGAAAAGAAGGTCAATGTACTATTAATTATGTTAAATCGTTATATAACAAAATGGCTTCACGCATGTAGCAAAGTAGGCAGAGGGAACCTAGTGTTAAAACTCCGTTACCCACTTTCCGCCGATTTTTTTAAGCATTGCGTGAGTTGTTGTCTCATAGTGAGTTGTGTTTATATAATTTAAATTAATCTTTGGATAAAATATTGAAAAAAATAATTATTTGCCCTTGCTAGGCACATCTTACACCTTCGGAGAAGGAAAATATTTTTTGAGAAACCACCAGTCAGTTTTAGCAAAATACGAAATTAAGCATTTTTTCTAAGAGTGCAATATATTATTATATTATATTAATTATAAATACCTAAAATATAATAAGGTACAAACACTTAAAACACAAATATCTGTCCCGGGCGGAGGTTGAGCCCACGACCTCTATCTTAGCAAGTCAATAACCGCAAGGAGGCATACAAACTATCAAAAAACATCATATATTTTTTGGTCTTCTTTAATTCTACCTGGTCAACCAGTTCGTAAAATGGGGTACATTTAAGTTATAGCTAATTTGTATTAAGTTGTTTTAATTTTATCATTTTTGGAGGACAAACAAACTGGAATGGATATTTTGAAAAATATCGAAATGTGAAGTTTTGAATAAAAAACAGCTTTCAATAATTTATATGTGTCTTTTCAATAATAATAAACATTACGAAAAGTAATCTGAATAACCAAATGACATACACATGTTTTTAATAACAGCCAGTGAATAGTTCTTGCTCTTGTTTGTGCTCTATTAATATCGTATACTAGCGGACGCGCGCAGCTTCGCTTACGTATTTAGGGGTGAATTCTAATAAACCATGAAACATGTGTTCAATGAAATATTTTTAAGAGTCTAAATTTCAAATTTTATAAAAATCGGTGGCGATTAAAAGATTTTTCCATACAAACTTTCAACCCCTTATTTGCACCCTTAGGGGGTGAGTTCTAGAAAACCATGAAACATGTGTTTAATTATATACGTTTAAGAGTTTGAATTTCAAATTTTATAAAAATTGGTGACGATTTAAAAAAAACCTATACAAACTTTCAACCCCTTATTTGCACCCTTAGGGGGAGAATTCTAGAAAACGATGAAACACGTATTCAATTAAATACTTTTAAAAATTTATATTTCAAATTTTAATCAAAATCGGTGCCGATTTAATTTTTTTTCCATATAAACTTTGAACTCCTATTTCACCCCTTTAGGGTTAAAATTTTTCAATATCCCTTCTTAGTGGATGTCCAGATTACGAAAGTAAACATCTGTCTAAATTTCACGTTTTTACCATCAGCAGTTACTGCTGTGCGTGCGTCTTACCTCAGTCAGTGAGGACAAGTCCTTTTATATATATAGATAATATATTAATAATTTAATATATAAAATGTTAACAAAAAAATCACCGAAACGTTTCCAAGTTCCGCGGCTGCATGTCGCGGTACATTCTAATATTTATAAGTATTCTAAAAAGGTTTCTTATTCTTTTTAATAAATCAGCGTCATTCTGTATCCCGCTCACAGCAGAGACAGAGGGGGAGGGGTGCTATGTCGGTTACCTCCTCGTGGAGCACCCTGGGCAACGGGACGGGCAGCAGCATCACAGTCGTGGTGTTGCTGCTCGTCGCGGCTAATAAACCGACACGCAGGAATGCGCTCCGGCGCTCTGTATTATAAGAGTTGTCCCGTGAGCGCATTGTAGGGAGGTACTCCTATGATGGCTTTGCGCGCACGCGCTATGTCATTGTGTAGGTATGGCGGGTTCGGCGTGCGCTTACCCCGCCGTCGGACAGAGCAGTGCTCTCCGTCCTTTCGTAATCCCGTGAGCGGTGTCTGTGGTCATGTCTCACGGCCACGCACGGGACCGAGGTCTTGCCTTCACCGGCCGGACCGCGAGGAAGAAAACCTCTATAAAAAATTACCCCAACCCAAGCGGCGAAGCAGCGTGAGGGGTGCGAGGCTGATGGGGAGATCAGTCGTTACTGCTGTCCCCGCCCGGGTACCGGCCGACACCCGTGGCGGAATTAGGCTTATCCAAGTACAGGGGGCACTACTTGGACGGACCGTTTTTCCCCCATACTCGTGGGACTAGTATGGATATTGTAAATGAAAAAACCCAAACAAATGATGATAGCGGAGGAGTTATAGAGTCTGCTTCAGACTCAGGCGTCGTGCGGCGCGCTCGGCGAAAACGCATGCCTGTAACAATTGGAGAGATTTCTGGGTCGGAAACCGAGGCAGGGCCTCCCAAATGCCACACGGCGAGAAGAGGTAGGCCTCCGAAAGCCCTTGGCGCTGGACAGGCACGAATGCGCAAAGAACAGAGACAAAGGGTGTTAGATTTAGACAGAAGCCTCTCAGATTGGGCATCACAGCATGACAGGTCTGCCCAGACGACGGATGCGGAGAGTTTGTTAGAAGTAGAAGATAACAGAGATACTTCTCAGTATTCAGCTGAAGAGCTGCGCACGTACGCCGGAGAACGTGCAGCCGCTATACTGGATGTAGCGACTAAATCTGGCAACCTTAAGGGCACTTATGTGCGTAAACTGAAGGACGCTGCTGCAGCCCTGACCGACATAGTTGAATCTCTAGTCACTCGTACTGAGAGTGAAGAGGTTCGCCGTGCACGAGAGGAAAACCAACGCCTCACTAAAGAGGTAGAGAAACTGCGAGCGGAAGTGCAAACCTACAATAAAGATGTAAAACAGCTCAGAGTGGCCTTGGCAACAAATAAAAGGACGCCTCAGAATGTTTCAGGATCGACTCTTAGCTTAGGTGAAGACGTACTGGAGGAGTTAAGGCGCTCGATCGTCTGCTCAGTGGGGACTTTGATAGAGGCTCGTTTTGCTGGTATCGAAGAACGTCTCTTGCCTGCAAAGAGAATGCGTCCTCCTCTAGCGGCAGACTCTAGGAGAACATTACCTGAACATCCTCCAAAGACGTCACAGTTGGTGTGTTCCGAGACCGATAGGCGGAAACCGAGGCGCAATAAGACCACAGTTCGTTCGGAGATGCGAGAGAGTGCGCCTTTGCCAAACTCTCTGCCAGAGCCGGAAGTCAGAGCCTCTAATGTGCAACAAGCGAACACTGTTGAAAATAGAATAGGTGAGGATGGTTCTTGGACTACAGTGGTAAGGAGAGGTAAAAAGGGAAAAAAGTCTTCTCGCGTCCCTGCGGCGAACATGACGGTACCAGTTGCTCGCCGGCCTAGACCTAGAGTAGCCAAGCCACCCCGCACAAAGGCGGTTATTGTTACCTTAACGGACGAGGCCTTGGTAAAAGGTGTAACCTATGCTCAGGCATTGGAGCGAGCGCAGCAGGGTATCAATCTGGCACAGTTGGGTATAACCGAGGGCCTAACAGTGCGCCAGGCGATTTCGGGCGCTCGGTTGCTGGAGTTGTCTGCTGCACACTCCTCAGAGAAGGCGGATGCTCTAGCGGAGCGGTTGCGAGTGGTACTAGATGGGTTGGCTGTGGTCACCAGACCCCGTAAGAACGCCACTCTAAAGTTATTAGGGCTTGACGACTCAGTCACCAGAGAAAAAGTGGTTAGCGCTGTTGTGAATACTAGTGGCTGCACAGCCGACGCTGTCACAGTTTCCGAACTCCGCGTTGGTTCCAGAGGCATGATGACAGCGGTGGTGCGATGCCCATGTGAATCTGCAAATACTATCGCGACTAAAGGCCGGATTTTAATAGGCTGGAGCTCTGCCAAGGTTCAAGTTCTAGAGGAGCGTCCTTTGCGCTGTTACAGATGTCTCGCACTTGGTCACGCTAGGCCACAGTGTCCTTCAACAATTGTCAGGGAGCATCTATGCTTCCGTTGCGGTTCTGAAGGGCACAAGTCTTACACATGCCGTGCTGAGCCTCGGTGTATGGTATGCACAGACGCAAAGAGACCATCCGGACATGTAATGGGTGGCGCTGAGTGCCGTCCACCGCCTGTCAAGCGATCAGAGGCCCTTAGGACCAGAGCTTCCTCTGCAATCGGCGGCCTACAGGACGTAGAGGAAAATGTTATGTCATCATAATGGATAGAAGACAAATACACTTCCTACAGGTGAACATCAACCATTCTGCCAGAGCGCAGGATTTACTACTGCAATCTATGGCAGAGTGGAGTATTGACATTGGCGTTGTATGTGAGCCGTATTTTATCGCCCATCATTCTCGTTGGTTGGGTGATTTGGATGGCACTGTAGCTATCACGTCTGGAAGCATCACCAATATTCCCCTCTCAACCCTAGAAAGAGGCTCGGGATATGTCGTGGCAGAGTGGGGAGAATACGTCATAGTTGGTGTATACTTTTCCCCCAACCGCAGTCTGGCGGAGTTTGAGAATTTTCTTGACTCCGTCAGAGTTGCCGTTGCTAGACAGTCGCCGAGGAAAATCATTGTCCTCGGTGATTTCAATGCTAAGTCCCGCGCGTGGGGGAACCCTACATCAAACGCAAAGGGTAAAGCGGTGCAGGTGTGGGCTCTGCTCTCCGGGCTGTCTCTCCTTAACGTAGGGACAGCCTTCACTTGCGTGCGGCATAATGGGGGGTCCGTAGTGGACCTCTCTTTTGCCTCTCCATCTGTCGCGTGCCAGGTGAATAATTGGAGAGTAGAGGAAGAAGTGGAGACTTTGTCCGATCACCTTTATATTCGGTTCGATGTGTCCGCTCAGCCAGCGCTGGTGGTTCAACGTAGGGGTCCATCTCAAAGGTTCCCTAGGTGGGCTGTTAGTCAACTTAACCCAGAACTGGCCAAAGAGGCTGCGATTGTGGCAAAGTGGAGCTCTCAGGAGAGAATAATAAGCTCCAGCTCAAGCGTCGAAGTTATGGCAAGCCAGTTGCAGAACGCAATGACTAAAATTTGCGACGCTGCAATGCCGAGAGCCCGGCGGTGGTCAGCCCGTCGCAAAATGTACTGGTGGTCCCCTGAGATTGCTGCCCTGCGGTCTTCTTGCATCCGGGCCCGACGGGCGTATACAAGGTGTAGGAGAAGGAACGGTCTCGACCCTGCACTTGAGAGTCAGCTGCAGGGCATATATAAAGAAAGAAAGAAGGCTCTGCAGCACGCTATTAGCTCAGCGAAGCGTGAGGCTTATCAGGAGCTATTAGCAGGTCTTAACAGATTTCCATGGGGGCGGCCCTATCTGGCTGCCCGTAAAAAGGTCCGTGCGCAAAGCGCTCCTCTAACGGAAACTCTGTCACCAGACTTTCTCTTACGCCTTCTGGTGGACTTATTTCCGGAGCCGCCTAGGCACATCCCCCCTAGAATGGCTCCGTCCTCTGTGCATGAGGAGGTTATCCCGTCGGTTATCCCTCTCATATCTGAAGGAGAGATGAATATGGCACTCAGGAGACTGAGGGCTAAGAAAACGGCTCCGGGACCAGATGGTGTGCCAGGAAGAGTTTTGAGCATTGCCCTAGAACACCTTGGTGAGCAACTTCGGAAGCTATTTGATCAGTGCCTTTTAACTGGACAGTTTCCGAAGTTGTGGAAGGAAGGAGGACTATGTCTACTGCGCAAGGAGGGTCGTCCTCTGGACTCTCCTTCCGCATATAGGCCAATAGTGCTGCTGAATGAGATGGGCAAGATCTTAGAGAAGATCATTGCTGCCCGCCTTGTTCAGCACCTAGAGGAGGTAGGTCCTGGTCTTTCAGAGGCGCAGTTCGGGTTTAGGGCCGGCCGCTCGACCATTGATGCCCTGAACGCCCTGAAGACACGGTCGTTGGCCGCGACGGCAGATAAAGATGTTCTTCTCGCCGTCTCGTTGGACGTGGTCAACGCCTTTAACAGTCTGCCGTTTGAGACGCTAAGAGAGGCACTTCGGTACCATGGAGTGCCTTTCTATCTCCGGCGGCTGTTAAATGACTACCTCCAAGACAGAGTAGTCTTATGGATTGGGGAAAATGGCCAGATCGGTCGACGAAGCGTCGGATGCGGGGTTCCACAGGGGTCGGTTTTGGGCCCGATACTTTGGAATCTCGGCTATGATTGGCTCCTGCGTGGTCGTCTTCCTCCTGGTATGAGTGTCATATGTTATGCGGATGACACTCTAGTCACGGCCAGGGGAACGTCTTACCAGGAGGCGGCACACTTGGCTGAAATCGGCACCTGCCTTGTCGTCGACCGTATCGAAGCTCTGGGTCTGAGAGTCTCTATGCCCAAGACTGAGGCCCTCCTATTCCACGGCCCGCGTAGGGGTCCCCCCCGTAGGGCTACTCTGCGCATCCAGGGACAGGACGTGGAGGTTCGGACTCAGATGAAGTATCTGGGTCTGACCCTGGATGGACGGTGGTCATTCGCTTCGCACTTCGCTCAGCTTGTGCCGAAGCTAGTAAACGCTGCTGGGGCCCTCGGCAGGCTCCTGCCGAATGTCGGAGGGCCAGATTCTCCATGCCGACAGCTTTATGTCGGCGTGTTGAGATCCATGGCTCTGTACGGTGCCCCTGTGTGGGCAGATTCTCTCACCGTTCGCAATAAGACCCAATTGCGGAAAGCGCAGCGTCTCATAGCGGTGAGAGCAATTCGGGGGTACCGTACGGTGTCCTGGACGGCGGCAACTCTCTTGGCGAGCGATCCGCCTTGGGAATTACAGGCGGAAGTGCTTGCCAGAGTTCATGCTTTCCGCACAAGCGAGCGGTCGCGAGGCGTACAACCATCGTGTGAGGATGTCGCACGGATCAGGAGGAGAGCGGATGAAGCCCTGATCCGGCGATGGAGGGGGGACCTGGGGTCTCCGGCGGCAGGCCTAGCGACAGTGGAGGCAGTTCGCCCACACTTGGATCGCTGGGTTAAAAGGAGGTTTGGTGTCCTGACGTTCAGACTGGTGCAGGTTCTGACGGGGCACGGTTGCTTCGGTAAGTACCTGCATCAGGTTGCACGTCGGGAGATGTCGCCGGTGTGCCATGAGTGTGATGCCTCCGTGGATTCGGCGCATCACACTCTGGCTGAATGCCCCGCTTGGGCCCCACAACGCCATGCCTTGATGGCGGTAGTGGGGAGGGACCTCTCACTGGCCAGTGTGGTAGGGGCTATGCTGGACTGTGAGAGGAGCTGGTCTGCAATGGTCTCCTTCTGCGAATCAGTAATCGCATTGAAGGAGGCCGCGGAGCGGGTGCGCGAGTCCAGCTCGAACGCAGATTCGCTCCGCCGCCGTAGGCCAGGGGGTAGAAGAAGGCGGTATGCGCATCTTCTATTCCCCCTACCCTAGAGGAGTTACCGCGGGAGGGTCAGGGTGATCTTCCTTCAGGTTATCAAGGCTGCGGATGCCCTAGGAGAAACCCCAGGGCACCCAGAAAACGACGATGGCCTGCAAAAGGCCTTCCACCGAGGCGTCGTAGTAGCATGCGCGAGCGATCCTGCGGCGTCTCATTTTGGTGGAGAGGGTTTCCGCTGGGTTTTAGTGGGTAGGATCGGTTTTACCGATGAGTCCCACAGTACCGCTCATCCGTAAGGCTCGCCTTCCGTATGGGCGGTCTGCGTAAATGCATTTCCCAGCGACAAAAAAAAAAAAAAAAAAAAAAAAAAAAAAAAAAAAAAAAAAAAAAAAAAAAGAGACAGAGGGGGAGCCTAGTGTTAAGACACTCCGTTCCCCACTTTGTGCCGAATTCTGGAGGCAATGCGTGTTGAGTGGCAGAACTCAACGCCGCGCTGTGCCTCGACTTCAGAGCGATGAAAATGGAAATATAAATGTAAATAAATATTTCACTTCCTCGAGTGGGGATCGAACTCACAACCTCCGCGTCCGCGCCACAGTCATACCCTTGTGCGCCACAACGGTTGCGTCATTACCTTCTTATAACTATATTAAAAATAATAATGAATAATACAAGCTATACTCACCAAATTCAACAAAGGAGAAGCTATCAAATAGAACATGAAAGCAGTTATAATACTTCCAAATCGATTTTCAACTAGTTTAGGATCTTCCATTTCAGCGTATGCGAGTAATCCGACGCAGACAGCTAACGCCGCACCGGTTTGAACCCACACTTCGTTCACTTTGTCCCTGGAGTACATGTAGTACACCATCATGTATACAATACTTAGGGATATACCGACAAAGTTGACTTGGATCATTGTGTCGTCGCGCAGCATGAAGCCGAACTTCAAGTTGAGGACTCCCCTGTTGAAGAATAATAAAATACTTAAGTAATAAAATAAAATTACAGTTTCAAAATTGTTAGCCTAACTAGCGGTGGTAATGCAGTTTTTTTAACGCTAGAGGAATAAATTTACTTCTACTAGTAGAAAACGAATTAGGTTAAAAAAATTGTCAGTCTAAATTTTGACTTGGCAATTTTTTACCACCACGCGAGCCAGTAGTCCAGTGCAAGCTGGAAGTATGGTAACTTGCAAATATAATATAAGCCTGTACGTAAAAAATAATTGTCAAGTAAAATTTACAGCTTCAATTATATCTCGAGTGAACATTCGGGAGAATTTGGCATGCATATAGATCTCCCATTCTTTTGTCGATGAAGTCGAGAACGACGCATTACATAACATTTAACTTGGCCCTCATTTCGCAATTATGTTTTTGATGGCGTGAATACCAATCTCAGTCAGGCGGATGTTTGTCTGAAATAACCGAAAACTTTTTTCCCGTCTGATAAAATTAATTAAATTCCTGTTTCAGATACATAACGTTATGTCACCATATTGGAGGAAGGTGATAAATTTAATTAAAATTGATCCTCATGCTACGCATAACAAGCGAAAATAATATAATTATAAGTAGTTAATTAAAAAAACACGGCTTTTTACACTAGTGCTACAAGTGCTATAGAATATGTTTTGTTATATATAAATGATATGAGCGTAAACTCAAGTAGTTTACTATAATATGAACTTGCACCAAGTGAAAACTGAACCATCCACCCATGGCGTTTACAGTCAAAGGCTGCCCCACTGCGCCATCATCGCCTCAAATTAGGGCTAATTTTCATTGGTTATTAAGTAACTCCTTATACAGCATTCGGGGAGTCCCCGAAAACTAATGAAAGTAAGCTTTTTATATAAGATCTACATATATACGGCATTAGGGCCGTGGGTACATCTCGCCCAGGCCCAAACAACCTGAATCAATTCATCGGTAAAGCAAGCGTGACGGTCACGCACCCCAACGAATAAAGATAAGCCCTTATAAATATTTTCGTGACCGGGAATCGAAACAAGAACTACCATCCAGTCAGACACTTACCAACTAATTAATTTATAATTAGCTATTATTTAAAAATTGTTTTATTTATTGTGAATTCATATTGAACAAACAAAATTAGTAACAACGGTTTGCTATCGGTCGTGTCTTTACAATTCAAAGTGACATTGACTTACGGGCGTTATAAATTATAAGTTACGTCTTTTTATCAATAGAAATTGATATGAAAACATTTAAAATTGATATTTGAAATCCTAGGCGGTGGTTTTTTTTTTATTGAAAACTTAAATAAAAAAATTTAGTCTAAGCTATACATTCTACTTATTTAAACCTTTTCAACAGCAACTTTTAATAATAAATATATTAATTTCAAAGTTTATATAACTATCGATTGTTAAGGAGCGTACGTACCTACTACATAGTACGTATCTATAACGAGCGTATAATATCTCAGTAAAGATATGGACATAGACACAGTTAATGTTTTCGTAATAGATTCAATTTAAGAACAACAATTGAAATATACGTGTTTTATAACAGTGGGGAGCTATTGTTTACAGATTTATATTTTATAGTAACCTCGTACGGCGTACCTACATTATACATATATACACTCAATTTATATAGATTGTACAATAACAAATATTTGCATCAGAATGCACCAAAGAATCACCAAGAATAGAACTCATAGCCTTGGAAATAAAATGGATATTTTTTTATTGAAAGTAAAAGTTACTTGACATTTTTTTTTATATGTTGGCATTTTTACACTGAAAATAGATGTAGAGATTTGAGTTTCTTTAACTAAATATTATGATTCAGAAAAACGAGAAATTACCAAATTATTGAAGTGGTCATGACTTAACTATGTTTTATGTAAGCATTTATATTTCAAACAATTTCGATAGCTTGTCGACATCTAGTAAAATATTTAAAATCGACACTTTCCCACGAGAACTAAAAAAACTAAATTGGATTCAAAACTCATCAGACTAATATATGTAGATATATTTATATAAAATGGCCTTGTCGCCGCATGTAGAGCGATCCAACTGTGCTGGACCGCTCTACATGCGTTCTGAGTTGGTTGGTCAATAAAATAAAATATTTATGCCACAAAATTTCATCTATGTATGCTATAAATAAGTGTTTTATTAATTTGGCCGAAACTTGATATTGTTTTTAAAATTATATTATTATTATAAAACGAAAGTTATGCAGATTAGTAAATTAATAATTATTTACTTCAAGCGGGCGAAGGCGCGAACGGGTCGATAGTAAGCCAATAAAATTGTAAGGAAACTATTTTAAAGGACGCATTTTAGAATAATTTATAATTTGAATTATGTATGTTGAAAAAAGTTTCTATAATTATTCAAATTAATACTAAGAAATATAATAGCTAGAATTTGAATAATGAATACTTAATGAAAAAAAAACTCGTGCAAAAAAAGGCTTTAAGTTATTCGTAAAATATTGTTAATAACATATTTAAGTATACGTACTACAAAATAGAAAAAATAAGATTAAAAATCAATTTCATAAATAAACTTTTAAGTTCCTTATTTGTAAAAATTTAAGGCCTTACCACTTCACATAGCCAGAAACTTCACGCCACGACTAGCTTTAAATTTACGAAGTACCAACTACATAATTTTAATTTCTTTTATTAAATCGTCTACAAGAAATTAATTTAATATAAGAAGATTTTTTTGTTTTCGTTTCACACTTTATCCCGCATGTTCTTCAATGTAGTAAGCCCTTCTAAATATAAATATCAACAGTTTAATTTTCACTTACATTATAAGACCGCCCAAAAAAGGCATAATTCCTATCCCTTTAGTGCTGCCTTGTTTATAAATATCATAGCAAATGAAAGCTCCAGAGAACATCTGCCCCATGGTCACCAAGCGAGTGATTATAGCCACTGGCTCCTTGTAAGGTTGCAGGACATCGCCAAGCGCCTCCATCTTTGTATCTGGAACAATAAAAAGTACTATTGAGGCCAGTCGTTATATATTTTGTTTGGTGGAATGTGTTAAAATCAGAAACTATTGTGTCAAATGGAAAAGTTATTTTTGTGTTGGATAGAGCATTTATCGATGAAGGCTATTACGATATAAGTACGAAGTAGTAGTTTCGATGTCATCGACTGTACCTACCTATAGGAGTATCCATAGTGTAAAGGATTTGCGATTGTAAAACGCGACCGGTTGTGGGTTTCATTCCCATTCGAGGAAATTAAATATTTAATATTTTAATTTCCTAGTTCTGGTAAGAGTAGAGGCATTGCGTGTTGAATGCCTCTCAGGGTCTCAACACGCAATGCCCCAGAATTCGGCAGAAAGTGGAAAAAGGAAGTGTCTGACCACTAGGTTCCCAATGACTATCCTGCTACATGCGGCATACAGCGCAAAGCTTAAAAAAACATAGGATAATGTTAAACTAAAACATTATCCTATGTTTTTTGAAGCTTTGCGCTCCTATAGTATAAAATAACTGAAATTTCACTATGTTAGATAAATATTTAAAAAGCAATAAAAATATTGATAATATATTTTATTTATATAAAAAGTAAATATAATTTGAAATTATACTTTATTATACTTATCTTTTGATTATTTCTTTTTATTACTATTTACATTATTATTTATTTTTCAATCCATTAAAATATTTAAACATGTCCTTGTTTATTTGTGGAGAACAAAAATCCAAAATTTTGTCTTTGTCAATGACAAACATATAAAGATTTTTAGCAAACTTGATTTTAGAGGTCATTGACAAATGCCAAAAATTTCATGAAAGCTTAAAAATAAAATTTGTGCATGTTTTTGGGGTTATTATAAGTCGAAGTTGAATATAGGAGTACTTGTATATATAATATTTTATGTGTATATATTTTTTTAAATATTTAAAATATTTTTTAAATGCTTAAAATGACTGTGGTATGGCAAAAAATGAAAAAGAAATTACCGCTGCAAAACAAACCTCTTAACTCTTAACAAGTGTGGGTCACAAACAATCACATCCTCACATTTATAGAACAAATGGCTAGTAATTGATGCTAGTGCGTCACAAACACACCCACCAATTAGTGACATCACTACATACACAAATAACTATGAGAAATATAAGGACTATATATTAAATCCTGTTCTATAGTAGTGTAAAACTATTTTTACTTAATTTGAAAACTTAAAACATTAATAAGTAACATTCTTTCTTGTTAAATGATTAATCTTAAAAAATAATCTTTTGGTAGTGGAATTTTCTAAAACTTTTTTTAAGCAGATGCTTACAATAAAGAATATATAAAAATATAGTTTTAGACAAGACTATGTGTGCAGGATGTATGGCTTAATTCATGATGAGCATTTGAAGGGTTTTTGTGAGGTACAGGTTGAAGTTCTGCTACTTTTTTTTTTTTCATGTTTTTAAATATATTCCAAAAAGTGTAATAAATATCCTAAGAAATAAACTGTACTTCATCCAACACAATCAATTAGAATTTTAATTGTGTGTTACGAACAAAAAATATTAACCTAGTTATGTATAAACATGTTGACTAAATATATTCTTTAAAAAACAAAAATCTTTTAAAAATTATTAATATTGCGTACTAAATATGCCATTATAAATTTTATTGAAAAAGTGTTGTATATTAATTAATATAATATCATTTTTATGACAACCATTTCTTATTTATGTAGCTTGCAGCCTATTTAATAATTAATATATCTTTTTGCAGATTAAAATTAGCATTTCATACTACAAATGACCTTGCTAATAATTAAATGTTTGTTCAAGTTTCAATACCTATGTTCTCAATTAGAATTGTTCTAGTAATCATTATTTATATTTCTGATTTATTTGTTTTATTGGACTAGTGCTTACTGCTTAGTAACTGTTTGTTGAAATTCAACAGGATACAATTTGTATGATGAATATGGACAGTACGAGTACATTAGTAGAACAGTTTACAATATATTTAGTTGTATATAAACATTGGGTTATCAGTTATCTGGCAAAAATTTATTACTATAAATTAAACTTGCCCTAGGAGTGATTGTGTAAGAAATATAGTACTATAGCCCAAGTTTATTATACAAAATTCTTTTATATAGTAAAGTTGAGTTGAGTTGAGACACTACATTCTATAATATACGCCCATTTTAATAATACCTAATAATACTTAATGGCGAAACTTCATACCACACTTTATCTAGACAAACCGGGCAAACGAAAACTTTACACAAATTTATACATGACAATAAATAAAAATTTATATATATTTGGAAAAATAAACACTACAATTCTTTTATTTTAGAACATTGTTAAAGTACTTTGTTTATTAAAAATAATGTATGAAAATATAATGTTTAGAAATAATGTATTCAAAAAGTTTGTTACTTTGTAATAAATTTTGATAATATTACCTTTAAAATAATTTGGAGTTTAAAATATTATATCCGACAGTGCGGGTGCTTGCACAACCCAAAAGCCAAATTAGAAATTCTTAAAAATTCTGAACAAGACAATTCGTCTTCAAGAACAATTTAAATCTGAAAATTGAAACGTGTGGTTGAAGGTTGATATAACTGATTGGACAAATCATAAATGACAATTGACATTTGCCATTGCCACATAATGACAAATATGTAGTAGGAGAAACTGTAAGCCTTGCCACACACGTACAATAATATTGTCAATATAGTACGTATTGTTAATAATATTGCGTGTGGTGGACGGTTGTCAATATTATTGTAGATTTCTAGAAATTTTGATTTTGCCACGACAACATCGGTGGGAGGCAGGGTTATTGTCAATAATTTTCTCGGGGGCGGGTGCGTCGCAATATTTTAGTTGAAAAAAAAGCAGGCGGACGCTTATACTTTTTATTCAAGATGGTCGACGAAAACAGTGCAAATAGCGAAATTTAACAGTGCAAATAGTTAAAATTACTAATCCCACGGAAAAATTCTCTATTAAATATTGTTTTTCTAAAGTAGGAAACTTTTTCAGAGCTATGGAATACATCTATTGGTACCATCTCTCTATAAAGCTAAGAAAAATAATGTGTCAAAAAAGCCCCTAGTTATTAACAAAAAAAAATTAAATCATCCTCTGTTAGTAAAATTAGCTTTACGCTGTATGCCACATATAGCAGGGTAGAGGGAACCTAAGGATAATAATTGTAATTAATTACCATAATAAAGGGATTATCATTCTATTAATTATTTTATTTCCTTAGGTTCCCTCTGAATTCCCTGATGTATACGGAATAAAGCGTAAAGCTAATTTTACTAACAGACGATAATTTAAAAAATGATTTTTTTTATAAATACCAGCTTTTTTAAGACATTATTTTTGTTCACTTTATCGCAATATGCTTCAATAGATGTACTCCATAGCTCTGGATAAGTTTTAATAAACTCTCTTAAATATTGTTTTACCGTTGGAGTAGCAACATAATTTTCCCTATTTACAGTGTTTTCATCGTCAACTTTGAATAAAAAGCATACGCGTCCACCTCCTTTGAAGTCTTTTTTCAACTAAAATACTGATAAATTGACCGAACACACAATATTATTGACAATACGAGTTGCTTACGGTTCGGAAATATGAAAATAAATGTTTTTTTTATTTATCTGTGGTAAAATAAAGAAAAATCACTAATGTCTTTGGTTGTCATGTCAGTTTTCAGTTTTCCCAAGATTTTCACGATTTTTCAGCCATCTCGTTCTATTTTAAGACGAATGAGTGATAAGAGGTTCTTGAAATTATCCGTTAATTCGCATTAGTAATGTGTTTTGTCATAAAAAGCACGATGTCAGTATGAAATTCTATGCATAGTGCGGAAGTTTGAGTGCGAGGTTTAGTCAACAGTGTTCAATAATATGCAATGGAAATACAAGTGTTTAAAGGGACGATGGCTGTGGCTTCTGTTATTAGTGATTATTCTCCCGATCCTAGTAGCACAAAAGATCGGTGACCCTTATAAAATACTTGGTATTCATCGACGAGCAACGCTGACTGAAATACGTAAAGCATACAGGCAGTTAGCTAAAGAATGGTAAAATTTTATTCTAGTTTTAAAAAATCTTTTTGTGTAATTAGTATAAAATGAAAAAATATAGCTCACCTGTTTAACGTGATAATATGTATTAAGTATTTAAACAAGTAGACAAAGTCCATGTCTTTATTTTAGTTTAAAATAAAACCCAAATTAAATGCATACTAGTATAGATATAGAAAAGGCTTATGATTTTTAAAACCATACATACCTTATATGTTATTTAAATAGTTAATTAATGTAATCCAAATTTTCCAAGCAATTAAATGTAATAAATAAAGAGTTTTCTAATAATGAATAAACAAATATTTTAGGCATCCTGATAAAAGTGAGGACCCTAATGCTGAAGCTCGGTTTGTTGAAATAAAGCAAGCTTATGAGTTACTGTCAGACACTGAGCGCAGACAGGCATACGATTTGTATGGCATTACTAACGAAGATGATCACATGTACAAACAAAAGCATGACTATAGTCAATATGCTAGATTTAGGTATGTATTTCATGATTAAATGATTATTAATTTTCATTTCATTGTTGTAACAATTAATTAATTAATCTGTACACATATATTAGATGATAGATAGATATAAAATTTTAAATGAATTTTTATTTATGTATTATTATATATATTAAAATACTACATCAATTAATTAACTTTGCTTTAGAAAAGATGAAAATAAATAATAAATGAATTATCATAAATAGGAATAAATGTTTATATATTATTTATATTGATTTTTTTTACAGCAATGACCCATTTGAGTACTTTAGCACGCATTTCCGGACACAAGACCAGGATATAACTTTATTCCACAAACTGTCAGTCACTGCAAGGTACATAAATATTATATTAAGTAACTTTATAAATAGCTACAAAACAGTATATGTACAGAAGAATAGAGCTCAAAATGTACAATCACTTTTGGCTAAATTAGAGATAAGTAGTAGTCAAACTCAACACTATGTTTTACTTTACCATTACCATTACCAGGAATTAACTTATTCTCCTATGTGGATGTTGGACCCACAGCCATCATATTAACAGTCAGATGCTGTCTTCCTAGACTTTTGACCTTAGTCATGTTAATGACTTCATTAATAAGTAATTAATAGAAAAACATTGAAATACTTAATAAAACTATCAATACTTGAGAATCTAGCCTCAAGCAGTATTAGTTGAGTTTGACCTGTTGCCATAATTTTGAGTTATAATATATATATCTATTTTTATGACAATGAATGTTTTATTTACTAATATCAAATGATCTAATTAACAGACATTTTGAGAATAATATCCTTGAGAAGAGCATCCACACGCCAGCACTAGTACTGTTTTACACAGATTGGTGTTTTGACTGTGTAAGAGCAGCTACTTCATGGAGACGCCTAGTAGAAGCCCTTCAACCCTTAGGCGTTACCATGGCAACAGTCCACGCTGGGCATGAAGCGAGCCTGGCAAGACGTATAGGAGTACACGGGGTGCCATGTTTGACACTGATACTGGAGAAACAAGTGTATATTTATAAGGAGGGCCTGTCATCATTGCCTAAGATATTAGGTAAGTACTTTTATTAGATTTTTACGCTTTATCTGGCAGGGGTAGAACATAGAAAGTGTTAAGAAACTCAATCACCCATGCATCACCCAATTCTTGAGACATAGTATGTTGAGTGACGGAACTCTATGTTGCACTTATTCTTACTTTCTTTTCTATTTTATATATTATTTTAAATTGACTTAAAATAAAAAAGACAATGATTAAAGATAAATTACCTTTATAAGTTTTCATTTAGGAACCTGATGCTGCATTGTTTTACCAAAGGAAAAAAAAACAGAAAATGAAAATAATTTAAATATAGACAGGGGATGGAACTTTTAATCATTATATATGATCTTAATGCATTTACGCAGGTATCAATGCATTTAAGTGCATTATACATTTTTGATATACGACCACGACGCGACCACAGTACTGTACCTTATATCTTCATAGCATAACAATTTTTGACAATTTGTTAATACTAATACTATTTTATATATGACAATAATATATCTTTTGTGGACTAGATTTCATTCGCTGGAAGTTTCCATACAGACTGGTCAGAAGTATAACAGATGGCAATGTGGACACATTTGTTGGTGACTTTGAAGATAACAAAGTAAAAGCTCTTATATTTGAAGAAAGACAGAATATTAGACTGCGGTATTTGATAACTGCGTTCCATTATAGAGATAGGGTGTCTTTTGCGTACGTATTTGTTAATGTAATTCTTTTTTATATTAATTACAAATATTTTTTTATAATTTAAAAATATATATTGATAACATTTATATGTTAGATGCTACTTTGTCTTAATTGGACAAAGTTTAGGCACATTCAGGTTATATATTTGGTAAATATATTTAAAAGAAATAAAACTTGTAAAGTACTACTAGTAACTATTAGTAACTTAATTTATAGAAAATATATATTTGAAAAATATTTTTTTTTACAAGTACAACATCTAATTAAGCCATCACTATAAATAATCTATCTAAAATTCCAGCTTCGTCGACATAACGGCGTACAATACACAAAATGTGACAGCTCGATACAAAATACAACGAAGTATGGACACTATGGTCCTCCTCAAGGAAGACAGTCAGGAGCCAGCGGCCACTGTCAGTACTACGGAGATACCTACGCAGACATTGAGACAGTTGATTGAGGCCAATCAAATGTTGACATTGCCTAGGCTTTCTTCTCAGGTATGATTGTTTTGCGTAAGGTACAGTATGGTGAAAGAATCGAGGCCGCCTTGAAGTTAGCCGTCGGTGGATGCTCAAATTTGTTATAAGATATTGTTTGTTTTTTTTTATGAGTGTACAATACACAAAAATTTAGAAAGCCTAACTTTAAGATGGCTACGATTTCTCGATCATACTGCTGGTAGAAGGAGTTTAGTTAGGCATCTCTATAAAAATACAATGTATTATGGACAGTATGTTCAAATGAAAATAACTAACAGTTGCATATGACATATAAATGCATTATATCATAATAATTACTGTGATGTAGTAATATAGTCTTACCCACCAAATGTAAGGATAACATAAAATACAAAAATGTTTTTTAATTTAAGAAGGTAGTTCCTGAGATAAGTTCTACCGAACGAACACTTCACTTTTATAGTTATCATGCATCATTCAGTTATATATTTTCTATCCTCAGAGTGTTCTAGACACAGTATGCCCAGTGGAATGGCGTGCAACTCGCCGCCGTCTCTGCTGCGTGCTTATAGCGCGCGACGTTCGTGCACACGCTCGCAGTGTCGCGCAATTACGCGCTCTTGCGCGTCGTGCGCCCGACCGTCTGCGATATGCGTACGTGTATGAGCACTCTCAGCCCGAGTTTGTGGGCGCGCTGGCCAATGGGAGCGGTTAGTGGATTTTTTATTAGTGTGATATAACAGGACAGTTGTGGGTTCGATACCCCCACGAATGTTTGTATTATAATTACATGGTAATCTCTGGTAAATATAGTGTGGTGTTCAGTTCTGCCATTCAATGTGGAATGTCTTAAAATATTGGATGGGAGGTTTTTTTTTCTTCAATTTATTAATAAGTATTACATAGCGCGACCATTATTAATTATTGTTTTATTTGTATATTTTAATCCTCTGCAAAAAAATTGCAAGTCATATATATACGAGGTGTGTTCAAAAAGTAAGGTGACTTTTCAAATTTGGCGGGCAACGTACTTTCGATTATCGATTTTTTTATTTTGTTATGTTGGTACACTCTTCCCGAACATCTGTACCAAGTTTCAAGTGTATAGCATTTTTTGTTTGGTTGGGAGAGGCGTAAAGGTTATAAGTGTTTTGCGTGCTCGGCGATTTCTTGCTATCGAAAAATATGGATCAAAGGATTTGCATCAAATTTTGTGTAAAAAATAAAATAAAGTGCTCCGAAACACTTAAAATGTTGACAGTGGCATACGGTGAAACTGTTCTGAGTAAAAAAAATGTTTACAAGTGGTACAAACTCTTCCAAGATGGCCGGGAAGATGCCAATGACGAGCCTCGCTCTGGACGCCCAAGCACGTCAACAACTGATGAAAACGTTCAAGCAGTGAAGAAAATTGTTCTGGAAAATCGTCGAATCACTATCAGAGAAGTTGCTGAGGATGTTGGTATATCGCTTGGCTCGTGCCATGAAATTTTTTCTAACGTTTTGGGCATGAGACGTGTGTCAGCGAAGTTTGTTCCGAAATCGCTAAATTTTGACCAAAAGAACCGTCGCATGAGCATCGCTCAAGAACTGTTGAATGACGTCAACGACGACCCAGATTTACTCAAAAGGGTCATAACTTTTTCTTGTGACTTTTTCTTGTTCCCAAAACTAAAGAGACCTTTGAAAGGACGGAGATTTGCAACGATTGAAGAGATAAAGACTGCATCGCTGGAAGAGCTCAAGGCTATACCGAAAAGTGGTTATGAGAAGTGCTTTGACGATTGGAAAAACCGTTGGCATAAGTGTATTGTATCTGAGGGGGATTACTTTGAAGGGGACAACATAAATATTGATAAATAAATAAATATATTTTCTTAAAAATACAAAGTCACCTTACTTTTTGAACACACCTCGTATGATTTATTTTTCATTTCCGTAAACTTAAATATCAATTTCCAGGTATAGACACATCAACATTAGAACACCGTATAGTAGTAATATGGAGGCGGGAAACTTCTAGAATCCAATACGAGTGGCTCAATGAGACCTGGCCCACGTGCAACCACTGTCCCGAAGACGAAAGAGAAGGGAGGGAGGAGACACTTAAATACCACGAGAGATTGAATGAAACTAAACGAGCTTTAGAGGAGTTGGTGAAGAGACTGCTGAAGCCTACTGAGGTTGTTGCTTATGAGACTAGGATACAGGTATGTTTTTGTGTATGAAAATTAAGGCTTAAGGCCGTCATGATGCAGTGGGAGGTAAATATGGCGGTTGTGGGTTCGATTCCTACTTGGGGAATAAAGGCCAAGTGCAGTGGTGAGTCCCGCCACGCAACACACAATGTCTTGAGTGCAATCAAAATTGGGTGGACGCCAGACGGCGTATAGTTGCTCAGCGCCAGAGTGAAGAAATTAAAATATTAAATACTTTATTTCCGCAGGTGGACATTGAGCCCTCAACCTGGGCTTACAACACATACATTTACAGTCACACAATTGTGGAAATGGGCACAATCAATCATTGCATATATACCTTGTAACTTAATTATAATTTTTTCTTATAAAAAAGATGAAAAATAAAAAAAAAGAAATCGAATTTTAAAATACAACCGAACTAAATATTCAGAACCTCACTAAGAGGACGCGTTAGTGGTGCTCCATCACAATCTAAATTGAAATTTAATACTGGAAAAAGAGGAAAACTAAAAAAAAATATTATTTTCTTCCCAGGAATTAGCAGACGAGGCTGCAGCGGGCGCAGCGTGGCGGGTCGTACTCCGCGTGTGCGAGTGGGCGGAGCGTGCGGCGGCCGCACTGCGCACGCACCATGCGCTGTCCGCGCTCTCGGTCCTCGCGACGGTCGCGCTCGTGCTCTCCGCTGGATACTTTATGGCGTATCTCATGTAAGTGTATATAGACACCCACTCATCCTCACACACGCACAGCTATATACTTTCGCGCAAGAACTAAAACGTAAACTACCCATCACATACATTCGTATACTATTGTGAAGAAATTTTTGTGAAGGAAGCCTACATCGAAATAATAAAATAGAAAAGTATCTATTTGGATAATAATAAATAAATTGAGGCTGGGTGTAATCCAACGTTTAAAAAGGAGTGGGTGGATCGCGCTGTTGCTGTTGTTGCTGTAGTGCTTGCTGCTGGGTATTTTATGGCTTCTTTTATGTGAATATGTAGTACGACCGACTGAAGCTAGTCTTTATTAACTTATGCACATTGTTCACTCAAGACGAAAATAAAGAGAAATTCTAAAATACAATGTGCGCAGTCGTCTCCAGCTTGCCTTTCAGGGTGACCGCAATTTTATAATACATTAGCGCGGCTTCGCCTGAGCTTTAATTATTACTTTCATGTTCTAATTACGTTATAATTTTAAAGATCTCGAGAAATCGTTCTTAAGATGCTTGAGAGCGATCTTGAGGTGACTTATAGATTATAATTTATGAATGAAAACGGGACCTCAAGATCGATCTCAGAGTTGACAGCGGTTTATAAAGACCGTCCTCGAGCGGTTTATATAGACTCCGTCCATTTCTGATATCTGAAATTTTTATGTCGGTTTCATGTATGGTTAATATAATATTATGAATATCTCATAATATTGGTTACGGTCACGGAACTTCATAAACTCCTTGGTGTGTTACATACATGTGCTTGAGTGGATGTGTGTGTGCTTATATATGCTTGCAAGTGTATCTCTGTGCGAGTATGAGCAAGAGTAGATGTACGCGTGTATAAGGGTGAGTGGTTGTGTACGTCAGTATATTTGGGAGCTTTCGCAGGTTTATTGGTTATTTGACCAATTTCTGTATCTTTATGTCACGTAATGTTTTTTATTAAAATATTATTTTTAAAAGAAAATTTCTCAAAAATGTATTAACAGACGTATAGAAGAAGAATCAGTACAACGACAGAAGGAAGAGCGGCGACGGCAAAATGGTACCAAACGGAACAATAATGAGCCACAACCCGAGATGAGATTACATGAATTGCGAACTGAGAAATATAATGGATTGGTCAGGTAAGGGACATCTTTATACAAATAATTCTGCATCAGCCTATTGGATTTTATATCCAATTATATAAAGTGCAAACATACACACCATTACATATATCATTTCTTTTTACATTAAAAAAAATATATATATATTTTTTACATATATATATATCTTTTCCTTTTCTCTTCACTAAGAAAGATATATATATTTATAAGCTATTCAACTCAACAAAGTTATAAATTTTTTGGTTTGTATAATATCGCTCTTAAACTTAACACCAGACTCACTTCTCCCTAAAATACAGGTTTGTTCCTAGCTTAGGGGGTAGGAAACCATTTTATACTGTGTAACTTGTACAAGCCTCTGTCATGTAACGCATTGTTGTTTATGTAGTTACTTTCTTTTGTGGAAATAAAGATTTATTATTATTATTATTATTATATCACTCATCAAGCTGCTTTTTTTAACGGCAGGCTTAACAACTATACAATAAAAATGTTTTATTTTTGATATTTATGCTTACATGTAATACTTGTGTAATAAAATTTGAGTAAATTTTATTATGTAATCTAATGAAGTATTAAAATATAATATAATAATAATATTAGTAATAATTATTAAAATATTTCTATTTTGCAAAAGATTGCAGAAGCCCGGTTGTCGCACTATAGTCCTGTTGGTGGATATGCAGAGTCGCGTGCAGCTGTTGTCAAAATTCCATAAGATTGTGTGGCCTTATCGCAAGTAAGTTCATTATTCGAATAAATTAAATTTATTTTATATATAACCTCTTAGTCTTCTTTAGTTCTTAGGGATCTTAGTGCCGCTCAGGTGACTCCCAGACGATTGTTGCTCTAATAAAGATCTCGTTCCACTCGACCAGGAACAAGACGCTGGTGTTCGCGTACCTGTGCGTGGAGCGCAACGTGGCGTGGTTCCAGCGCGTGCTGCAGTTGTCGCTGGGCGGCTGCGAATTGCGCGTCAACGCGCGCAACTGCGTCGGCACTGTGCTCGCGCTCAACCCGCACCGCAAGTACTTCTGCATATATCACGCGAAGCACCCCGAGTCCAGTGCCAAGCCGCATAAGGTCAGTGAGGTGCCAGTCTTTATAAATTGAGTTTTCTTATGTTTTTTTTGTTTTTCACCCCAAATCGAGTACCAAGTCACATGTAGGCGGATGTATAGTTGTTATGATTTTTGTTTACGCTGTATCGCGCATATGACACGATAGACAGCGAGAACCAAGAGCTAAGACAGCCCCACGCACCATCAAAGAGATCGTGTATTGAGTGGCGGTTTACTACTAAGGCAAGAAAATGTAGATAATTCCTTCCCTCGTGAAATTCTCACGTTTAGAGTGAGACAACCTTGACACTATTAAGATATTATTAAAATTTTAACCAACTAGATCATGTGGTCCCACACGTGGCTTCCCCCACTTAAACTGATTTTTGTTTTATAGATAAATTATTCAAAATGTTTACATAAATTGTAGCCTATTCGTTTTTCTGATTTATAAACGAATTTACTTACGATAATAATATATGTTAAAAAAAAATAATAATAAGGAAAAGAAAAAAAAAGATTGTCGGTAGGGGTCTCATCCAACCCCTCTAGTATAAGCTCTAGATATAAGTACAGTTTAAATTGTCCTAAAATTAAGTACGCCACATTAAAAGAACTTTGATAAAATAAAAAAGGCACGGGCAACTATGCGCCCGTGGATGTAGCTTTTAAAATAAAAAAAGAACGAATTTACTGTAAGTTTCATCACAATCCGTTGAGTAATTTTGCGTTAAAGTGCAACCAATATACATTCTCAAAAACTTTAATATTTTTAACATTAAATACGATATAATATAATTATTTCCGTTTTCAGCGTATGAGCCGTATGACGGTGTCTCTAGGGGGGCGCGCGGCAGATCCTGAAGCTGGCGCCTTCATAGGCTTCACAACCGACCCCGACTCCTCTGATGAAGACCGCCTCGAGCCCAAGCTGCTGCTTGAAGGTATATTCCTGGCTTACATCCTTTTATATAGATACACCATATAGTGTATATGTATACTTGCTTATATGTATGTACGTTAGACGTAAGGTTGTTTACAAGATTCAGATTGTTGTTTTTTTACAGAAAATCTCTTAGACGACCTCGAAAACTGGCTAGACAGATTGTTCGAAGGGAGCACCCACAGATACTACGTGAACTACTGGCCCGATATGACGTCGAAATGAACAAATGCTTAAATGTATTATTGGTTTTTTCCTTTATTCAGCCAATGGCTTTTTGTGTTGGCTGTAAGATGGCCGATCTTAGCCTTATTTGAAAGTATTTTTGCAATATTAAAGACATCCCTGAGTATTTTTACAAGGATTATGTACGTGAGCTACCATTTTGGATGCAAATTTACATCCTTATGCAATGAAATAGCGAAGTTTTTTTGTATTTTATGTAAAAATAAAAAAAAAAACAGTGAAAATAAGTGCTCTGGAATGTTCTATTTTATGTGTTTGTTTTGACTTATATGTCATTGGCGGTATTTTTTTTTATTATTTGGATTATATTTCTATGGATTTTCCTAAAAATAAAATGTTTTCAGTCAGTTTTGTCTACTATGTTATATGTTAACAATATACTGCCTGGATATATTAAGAATTTTCTCGACCACTTAAGTGATAGGTTCTTTTTGCATCTATTGATATAATATTTAATTATTTATATTTATTATTTATAAAATTGCATGTTTTTTTTTATTATTTGTGTATTTGTATATGAAAACTGTACACTTTATGAAAATTATTAATCATTGATATATTAATTTAAATAAAAGCATTTTAAAACAATTAAAGAGACAACAAAAAAGTTTTGTATAATTTCTATTTATAATTAAATATTATACAGTAAATGACAAAACAATATAAATAATGGTGCCTATCGTATTTAATAGTTGAACTGATAGTCTCACGTAGACGCTTAGCATGTAGATAAGGTAGTGTATAATATTTAACATTTTCACTGGATTAGTGGCACAGTAGTTGTAATTTAATCAGTTCTTTATTTTTTTTTATCTGACATTTTTCAAAACTGACTTTGACAGATTATAAATGATGTAACACCTTATTGGCAACGTGACATTGGCGAAGTGATATGTGCTCAACTGGCACGCTCGGAACGCCAGATTTAAAGAACCATACCATACCACCTTATTGTCACATAGTTGTCAAATTTTGGGCGGCATAATTTTCCTCGTGGTCGATTTGAAGTTAACTGTAGAAGAACTTCATGGTCAGAACCGTACTGTTTAAATATTAGTATTATTTCAATTTTGTGCCCATATCCAGTATAATTAAAAAAATAATCAAATCTTTATAAGCCGTAGGTACAAATACTTCACAAAGTTCACCGCTAGTGTTATTATATCTACAGTATTACATGCACCATAGATGATACGACAATAATAACAACGGTCTGTTATATACATTTGGGACAGACTAAATAATTAATAAAAACGTAAAGTGGTAAATTTTCTGATTTATAAACTTTTAAGTAGAAAAAATCTTTTATAGCTTTGTGGTTTAATCTCAAATGTCTATGGCGAATCGGCATATTATAAAATTACGGATTTAACTTTTACCTTATCCATAGATTACCGCTTCACACATATTGCTCTCTAAACGCTATAATTGCGATTTTTATAATATTTTTAATTATTATATTTCTAAATTGAAATTGTATTACTGTTTAAAATTTGGTATTTCATTTTATAACATTACTTTATAATAATAAAAAACTCTCATATTTAAGAAAAGCATTGAAAGAGGAGGCTTTAATAAAATACCAACATATTATATTCAATTTGAAAGTCATAGATTGTAATTTGTATTTAATTTATAATAATTTGTAAACTAGCTAAATATATTCAATGTTATAGTTTTTTAAATGGGCCCCAAATTAATATATAGCATCTTTTAAATGTCTGCCACCTTTTTAACAGATTTAAAACGATTTATTTATGTACATGTTTTTTGTATTGAGAAAGAAAAAATGTTATTTGTTTGGGTGTTTTATGTACAGTATGGTTGACGAGTCTTGACCGCCCTGAAGTTGGTTATAGATGGCTGCGTCGATTTGATTATTTTCTTCCCGAGTGAAAGCCTAACTTCAGAGCGGCCGCAGCTAGTCGAACGTGCTGTATACAAATATTGTATAATGTATTGAGCAATTTGTTGTTTTACTAGTCACTATGTTACCAAATGTGAAGTTGAACTATTTTTTATAACATAGACAATGTAGGATGCACCCTAGCTGTTTATTTCTTAAAAAAACTTTAAATTTTCTTAAACTTTTTTAAAGATAAAAGTCAAATTTATAGTTTTAACTTGCGATTGTTAATTAAGTTGCTTATGTCACAAATTGGTAAATATTTTTTTATTTTAATGGTATGAAAAGCCATTGGATATTCTCTAGGAACTCAAGAAAAGAATAAATGATTACATGTTTTGTTTTTTTAGAGGGCAATGAAGTTTATTTTTTTATTTATAATATTGCATTCTATATTGTCTATAGTTTAGTTAAGTGGTTAAAATTGTGAAGGTGTTTTTATGTTGCCATTAAGTAGCAAGATCTTCGTAGTATATTATATCTTATATCAATCTTGGAAACTTCTTCAAAGGTGTCATTAAAAATATAATAAAATACTAATTAGTTTGATCTTGCCATTTAAAAAATATTTTTTCCTATAAATATTATTTGTAAATATTAGTTATTCTATTTAAAAATTTATTCTCAAAGTAAGTTCATGTCAATGTTGCCATACATATATTTTAAAATGCATGCTTAATACTGTGAACTTATTACACCAATATTGTAGATTGTAATAGTACAAGATATATTACATTTTCTTGATTATGTTAAAAAAGTGTGTATAGGTATAGTAGCCATTTTATGTGATATTAATATTTTATAAACTGTGGAATCTGTGTATTTTAATATTGTTTCAATTAATAGTTAAACAACAATTGTCTATACTAATGTTTTTAAAGAGTTTGTTTAGTTTATCACATTATTCTCAGGAACTACTAGTGTAAAACTATAAATAGAAATTTTACTTTTCTTTTGAAAAGTCCATTTATAACAGAAGGCTATGGGGTATATTAGGTATATTATTTTAGTCCTTTTGACTCTGCAATTTTATTTACCTTGAACACTTAGAATGTGTCATACTCAACTCTACATATTTTTGCCTAAAAGGCAAAGTTATGTTCTATTATAATTGTTTAACTATTAATAAGATGTCGTCGTGGTGCAGGGTGTGACTGGAATGCCATGGTTGTGGGTTCGATCCCCACTCGACGGAATGAATTATTATTTTCATTTTCTTTGCTCTGGCACCAAGGCAAAACAACATTCGAGTTCCGCCAGTCAACACGCAATGCCTCGAAAAGTGGGAAACGGATTGTCTTAACACTAGGTCCCCTCTGCCTATCCGGCTTGCGTGCGGTAACCGCGTGAAACTAATTTTATTTATTTATTTATAATTAAAAGTATACATGATAGCAGATAGAAACAAAATAAATGGTTTTAGTGTCTAAAAATCTTTTCTTTAGGTGTAAAAAGATTTATATTTCAATTGTAATCATCTATAACATAAGGCATGTCAATATTTGGCTACTATGCAAATATTTAAAGAAAATTCTTTTTATCTTGTTGTTTATATGCAATGGTTTATTATGCACTATACATATTTTCTATTAAAACCAATAAAAAGCTGTTAAAAATATTTAAATGTTAGATCATTATTAATTCATTCATATATAAATAATAGAAGTGGTTAATTTAAGCATCAATTCTTTTTATCTACATGTTTATTAACAAAACAATGTTTTTTGTAACAATGTTTAGATACATACAGATCAAAAATGTTGTTGGCAAGTGTTCTTTAATTTTGCTAAATTGCTTGTGGTGAAATCTTTTAAAAAGACAATTATGTATTATTCCTTGATATGATGTTGTTGCTGCATTGCCAGTATTTTAAAATTTGTATTAACAAATAAATCTGAAATTTTTAAAAATAATCTAATATTTTAAATGTTTAATATTATTTTACATTTTAAATTAAGGCCCATAAGTGCTTTTTAAAAATGGTTACAATGTGTTGTTTAGAATCTATTGATTAAAGCAGAATAATTCAAATAAACTTTAAATGTCTATATTATTAATTTTAAATATTTATAGTTTATTTATTAATTATTGTTAGTACAATTTACCTTGGGTGTCTGTGTATGGGTTGTTAAAAATTGTCATCTTCATATTAAATTGTTATTTTCTACTTTTAAGATATACTAAATCCAATTTCTTGATCTTTATTCCAGTATAAATTTGTACAATATTAAAATTTGTTCTTTGATTTTCTTGTTTGATTTCATATCTATAGCTAATATTATATAGCTGAAGAGTTTGTTTGGTTGAATGCATTAATGTCAGGAACTATTAGTTCTAATTGAAATCTTTGAATTTGATAGTTCTTTTTCTAAGGTTAGATATAGACTATATTACATTAAATTAATTGGTTCAATGTAATCAACTGCACCCGCAGTCAGAGTGACTAGAATATATCATACACAACTAGCCATTACCATTTACCCATGTGGGTAAAGCAGCAGATGAAAGCTTGTATATAAAATACTATATATAAATAATTTACTCTATTTTTAAGACAAAAGGGTTTAATAAAACATACAAAAATTAAATAATAATTAATAATTATTTGTACAATAAAACAAAATTACAGTACTTTCTAACACATAATCTACAATTCTTTAATAGAATGCACTGTGGACTGGTCATGATTGTATATCTTCATGTTCTTATCTGTAAAAATATGGTTGGTTTATAATTTTACATAACTTTATAATAAAATTACTATTTGGTTGTAGAGACCATCTAGTAACATTTGTAATTGATTGTACATAACCGTTGTAGATTCAATGGCCACTCAGGGGGGAATAATATGTGTAAATTAATTGACATTGAGTTCCAGTCTTTTTTTTTCGAATTGGCTATTGGCTTTTACAACAACACCGGTTGGGTAGGAAAGAGGGTACTCTGTCCCTAAAGAAATGCAAGCACTAAGTGGCTGCCTGTGAGGAAGTCGACGAATGTAAGGGTCGCCCCCTGCGGGACTCGAACCTTGGCTTGCAGCCCTCAAGCAGACTGGGCTTCCAGTATGAGTAGACATTGAGTATATAAATAAAGAACACAAAAAAATATAAACAAAAAACACAGAATATATAAAAATAAAGATGTATGCAAAGGCAGTTTTATTGCTTCAAGCAATGTCTAACAAACAATCTTTGGTAAATAATAGACTAGTTGTAAAAAAAAGTGGCATAATGTTTCAGCGTAAGTTTATTTAAAATAAATACATTATACAGGGTGGAATTGACGGCACCACTTTAAATGAAACCACAGTTTTAACTACTCTATAAAGTAAAAATCAACTAATATGTCATAAACTTACACATAATATGGTTAATGTTTTTATATTACACATCATATACTTACACATGTACCTAAATGTCATTAATGTATATTATACATCAAGGATAAACTACTGACCTAAATTAAATAGGTTCTATAATGACATACTGGAAATGATTATAGAGAGCAATGTCTTACTTAACAATAGGCTTCTTTTGCCTACCCTGCTACAAACAAAACAATGTAAAGCTAGAAAAAATATATATTAAACTTACCTGGTATTGCAGTATTTAAATTATTATTATGCAGGGCTCTTTTTCTTAGGATTCAATTCATATTCGCAATTAGCATATGCTAAACCTATGCCAATACCCATGCCAGCAATGATAGGCCACCTCCGCCTGCCCAAAAACAATACAGAAGCTAGTGTTCCAAGTGCTATACCACTACCTGAAATAAATTTATAGCAAAAACATAATTAAGATAATGATGAACTAAAACGAAGGAAATAACGAAATATTTCCACTTCAGTCTTCAAATAATTAAAGGTATTTGTATGTACTAAGACAAAAACAGTGAATGAAATCTACTGATACTAATACTACTTAATGTTGTATTGTATATTGATAATAGCATATGTTTGTCTTAAACATTTAGTAATTTTAAATCCTAGAATATATTTTTTATACTGTTAGCCTTAAAATTATAAAGAGCCTACCTGTTTTAATAATTCCATCGGTTAGACACATGTCTAACTTAGCTGAATATTCGTCTTCGATATCGTCTTTTTTTCCTTTCGCCATTGTTAATAAATGTTAAATATTAATAATAATATATAAATGTCAATAAATAGAATTTATTCACAACGAAAGTGATAATTTACCACTTTTACATAATTCGGCACTGAAAGAAAATTTGACATGCACATGACATTTATTATCTGTGTTATGTTAGGAACGTTCAGTATAAATAAAAGAAATGTGTATATAGAAAAAAACCAAGAATACAAAAATATCTTTGAAAATTAATCACTACAAATATTATTAACACGATTTTAACGAAACTAAAATATTTTGCAATGTGGAGAGGAATATTTCCGTATCCATTCCCACCAACAAGATATTTAATACTATACAATACATTGATAACATCTGACTTTGACATTGTCATTTATTATCAAACATTAGGATTTAGGATTATTAAAATCGATATTACGAACGCGTTTAAAAATGTAGATATACTTCCTTTATACATAATGTTATTAACTAATATAAATAAGGTCTACAGGCCTGTTATGTTACTAAGATATACAAGTACAATAAATGAAACGAAATCTATTCAAGCTCCAAGTCCAACTAAAATATCCAGTGATATGATCGGTCCACCTGACCCAGTGTCCAACCTACGAAAAATTATTTGTAAGAAGCCTAAAGATGAAACTGGTTTGGAAAGAAAATATAGAATATTAAGAAATGAGGTACAAGAATGGAATCAAAATTTCTGGACTCAACATAACTCAAGATTTTTTAAGGTAGTTTTATGTAATCACATACTGTATTTTTCTCATCCAGATATATAATAGATACTGTTATTCATGGAAAGAAAGTATTTTACAAAATAAATAACAATTTCAGTTTATCTAGTACTTAATAGGCAAAATTGTTGTTTCACTAAAATATATATATATATATATATATATATATATATATATATATATATAAATGTTAGTCACTTCAAGCGTGCCAGTTGAGCACTAATCACTTCAAAAATGTCACATTGTATGGAGAACACAAAAAAAAATTACAATTAAAAGTATGTGAGGTTTCACCATTTTCACTCCATATTCATTGAAACTGTTTTCACTAAAAAAAAATCTAGAAAGACAAAAGACTAGAAAATACTCTAAAATACTTATTGTTTTAAATACTTTACTATAAGGCCTTGATCATGAGCTACTGTAATGTGTTCAATACACCAGGTATTCTAAAATATACTTTCCAATTTCAAAATATATGGTTAAAATAGTTTTATTTATAAGAAACTATTAAATTTCTTTATATTCACTACTTAAAACTATTAATTATTAAATATTATTCCAGGAAAGAGAAGCATATTTAAAAAATAATTTACCAGAAGGTAAATCAAATCTTACAGCAGATGAAATGAGTGTGTTTTACAAAGCCTTTTTAGACAAGAATTGGAAAACGCACCTCAGCTACAATAAGGAGTGGTACAAAAAGAATGTGACATTATTAGGCTTATCAATACAAGTTAAATTTAGAAAATTATTTAAAATTAAAGATTCTAAATAATGTTGTGTTTATTTTTAACATAAAATATTAGACACCCGATTAGTATAATTTTTTTTTATAGTAAAATTTTAAAATTTGCCTTGAAAGGATGCTAAAATTATTAAGCTAAAATAAGAATAAAAATATTTCATCACAAGTTTAATAGGAATTGATTAATTATTAAATGAATGTATGAATCAATTGAATGAAAGTCTTGGAAGCACAAAAGGAGTGGGTCTCACTATGTTAATATTTTTATAGCTCTAAATATTTCTCTTTACTTAGTAATTGATGTTATTAATACTATGAGTTTGCATGTTGAGTTCTGTCACTCAACACACAATGCCTTCAAAATTTGGCAGAAAGTGGGCAACAATGTCTCAACACTAGGTTCCCTCTGCCTACCCTGCTGAATTCTTATTTATTTATTTAATACTTCAAAAAATGCTAGAATTACATATGAGTGTCTTATTATTAATTATTAGGGCATCTTTTGTCATTACAGTACCCATAGAGTTATAAAAGAGGTTTTTAATGTGACTTCTCTATTAAAAATTAATGACATTTGTAAATATTAGAAAATCTTGTAACATGACAGAATGTGTCATATATTTTTTACAAATATATATATTGCTGAAGATAGAAAGCTTAAAATTTTTGTATATATTACCCCAAACTTTGTAAAATAAAATTTTAGATCTTTTTTAATATAATGATGTATATTGCCCTAAAATGGCTTATTTGTATGGCTCTTGCTATGTGGCTATTATTATGTTCAGTAGATTTCTTTAAAACAAATACTCAAATTTCAGGTATGTTTTTTTCTATCTTTATTTACTGATTGAAAAATTCTACTTTTAGTATAAAAATGAATATTACTAATAATTATAAAAATCTTAATATTTCAGAAATAAACACACAATCTTATACAGTTCCTTTCTATAAAACTAAATTGAATGTAACTCTTCAAAATAAATTTAACAATGACAAGACAAAATTGAGAATGCCTAAAGAGAGCTCAATCCATAGCATATATTTACATTATTTCATGTTTCTAACGTGTGCTTGTATGATTTCAATACTAAATAAAAAATATGATATCATTTTGTACACCAAAAGGAAAATAAAACATTTAAATCTAATAAAATTTAATGAGCGTTATAGAAAAATGGATATTTTTAAAAATACCGCCATTTGTATTAATGCTGCCAGACTTAAATGTGTTGAACTTGGAAAATTGATAAAAGCTAAATTATTGAAAATTATTTATTCTTTTTGTGAATCACCTTTATTACCATATCCAAATATTCATTTTGAGCTTATAAATAAGTTGAGAATATTAAATCAGGAGCGTAAAAACTTAGGACGACTCCTTATTGCTGCGTTAGAAGAAACTAAATATATTAAAACAAAATATCAATTAGAAACAATGGCAAAAAGCAGATTAAATCGATATGTTGAAGATTCTCACAAACAATTAAAAGAAAACAGATCAAAGTATATAAGTTTCCAACAATTATATTTTATAGCACACCAAGAAAATATATTCTTAAAATCACGTATAAGGAAACTTGCAAAAGAAAAAGAAGAGGCTGAAGGGAACCTTGCAAAATTAGTAAATAAAGTTTGGCTATCAAAAAATCGCGAGTTAAAGAATTTTTGTAGTGGACTTATCGTTGAAACTAAAAATAATTTGCTAAATTCAGATGTAAAGCTGGAAATTAATAAATTTGTTCAGAAATCTAATCTGAATCAATCGCAAAGTTTATTAAATGCATCTTGTAAACCAGATTCTTCAAGTAATCTAGTGAATGAACCACAAAATCCAATTGATGTATCTGAAATGTTAGATGAAGAATATGTTATTTCTTTAATAAAAAATGCTCCAGAACACAGAAGTTTTTCTCGTGAATGTGTGTGGACGGTTAAAGACAAAGACGGTATTATTGAAAAGTTATACGAATATGATAACAATTTTAATAAAGGTGACTCCATCAGAAGAATAAGAGAATATTCCGTTTATTACGACAAAGAATGTTTGTTGGATTTTTCCAAGTAAGTATTTAGCTCTTATGTAGCTCTATTAATAATTAACTTCCAAATTGTCCATTGAACAAATAATGTAATTTGTTTCAGCAATAAAGCCTTTTTGAATTCTGACAGAACACCAAATTTCTGTAATCAAAGTTCACCGTGCTGTAATAGAAGTCATCGATTTTTAACAGAATCACGAGCATTTCGGCAGTTTCTTCAAAATTATAATTATTTAGATTTATATCGACCAAAACCTTTAGCTATAGCTGAATAATTCGAAAAAAATAAGATTTTTCATCACGATTTGGAAAAAATATGTATTTATTGTTTGATTTTGATTTTTTACAGTATTGCTAATATGTAATTTATATAAATGACTTTATTTTATAACAGTAACTGGTAACATTTAGGTGCGAATGTCATAACATTAAATATTTGTCAAGTAAATAATTGTTTTATTTACGTATGAAATCCTAATGGAATATTTTGGTTAGTTATGCGACTCTATTACTGTTAATAATTATAGCATCATGTTGTAGTTTCTGTCTTGATTATTATATATCCATTTTAATCAATAATGGCTTTAGTACAAGGAACATATACTAGCTTTAGTATTATAAATTGAAACTTGTTTGACCAGTTTTTATAAGTGTTGCCATTTTTTTAAACTTATTTATAAATATTAATCGGTAACGTTTTCTTATATTAAGACGTATAAATTATTTATATTAATTATGCTTCTAGGACGAATGAAATATAATGGCCAAAAATATATTAGGAATAGATGTAAACTCTTTATCATGGCAGCATATTAAGAATAATGGTCTTGATATTGAATATGCTGTTGCAGTCCCCAAAATCATTGCGAACAGTATATTAAAAGAGCTTGAAGAAACTTTAGAATATTTTTCGGGAGATTTGGCGAAAATAAAGTATTTATTTTTTATATTAATAAATCATTGTGAGAGAAAACGACTCACCTTCTTATTTCCTCGCAAGTAACGAGTTAAAGGTCATTCAACACGCCATGCCTTTAGAATTCGGCGGAAAATGGGGAATAGAAGTGTCTTAATGAAGACGGAATGTCTTAACATTAAGTTATCCTGCTATGGGTTACACCGTGAAACTAAAAAAAGATTACAAAATATATTACCTTTTTTTTAAATATTTAATTACCTTTTTTTTTCTTTCATCTGATTAATTTTAAATAAAACGTGCTGCAATAAATAATACGTGATCGGTCACTACTGTGCCCCACATAATTGTTATAATTTTACTTAGCTGTGGGCAAATTTAATTTTTAATAGCACTAAGTATGTAAAATATATTTTACATATATTATTTCTTTTTTTTTGGTTCAGTCGTGTTTTGCCTAACACACAATATCTAAAATATGATATAATAAAATATGACCAATATGAAATTTTAAAGGGGAGATTGGAAACTAAAATATTACAGTAAAATTTATTATTTTTGCCGATTTTAGGGTATTTGGCAAAGTTTATCCGCTTCCTCGTCAACAAGTAGCATATGGTGATCCTGGTATCACATACACGTACTCTGGAATAACAGTACCGACTCTCCCGTGGCCTACACCTGTTTTGGAGTTGCGCAATTTTTTATTTAGACTTAAAGGCATTCAGTATGATTTTGTTTTAGTAAATAAGTAAGTATATAGTTGATTTACTATACTTGTGACGTTATAATCGTTAAGAATTACATAAGAATATAACTATTGTTTTGCCATTATTGAAAATTTTAGATATAGAAATGGTAATGATCATATCGGGGAACATAGAGATAATGAGGCTGAATTAGATCCAAATTTTCCAATCGCTTCTTTATCTTTTGGCGCCGAGAGACCTTTCGTCTTAAAACACAAAGACGCCAGGAAACCTGGACCTAATAAAAAAGATACACCTCCAAGTAAGTAGTTTATTTTAAATCTTCATACTTATTTATTGTTACAGAATTATCAATGCTGCGTAATTTAAAAAACATGTAACGTAAAAGTCTGGCTTCGTAGGTAACCGTTTGCTTTGCTTTGTTATTGGCGTCCTCCTCCTGGAACGGTGTTTCTATCACTGTGCTCACTTTTCTACCATATGTCTCACATCCTTCAAGGAACTGCAGGCACTCTTTTATAGTGTTATCTTTAACCACTATAAGATGCTTGGCAAGATTCTCCAAGAAAGACAAAAAACACCTCTTTGCGTAAAACCAAGTGTCAGTACCAAGTCGCTTGTTGAATGGTTCTAATGATTTTATCACTCTGGATATGCCGAATTCATAATTGCCCTTGGCACAATAAAGTGTCCCTATAACTAAATTCACGATGCACAAGTGGTAAAACTTTTTATGAGGATCTTCAAAAATTTGTTGCTCTTCCTCCTTTTCAATTTTCCTCATTATGTCTTCAGCTTCTTCATTTTGAGAAGTCATTATGTAAGAGACGCACAAATTAGCTAAAACAACTGCACTGACATCCAAAATATTATCATACTGTTTCTTTACAATTGGTTCGTAAAAACTTGCTGCTTCTTTATACTTATTTTCTTGCATGAACAAAACATGGGCCACATTTAAGCGCCACACATCGGATTCGTTACAGAATTCGACTGATTTGCGAAATATTTTCTCTACTTGTCCGTAATTTTCCATTTCCCAATAAATTTTAGCTTGCGCCATAATAACTGGAATATATCTTTCCAAGGCCTCTTCGTATTCAACTACAGCCTTCTTAACTTGATCATTGTCCCCTTGTGATCGACTCTCTTGAACAACTTTTGTTAGTTTTCTCAGTTGTTCTGCATGTTTCGAAGCAATGTCTTCATATTTTTGAAAAGCTTCTTCAGGTGACGTTTGACTAGTTATTATTGCATCTAAGAAATCATAAAGGTACGGTGTCAGATATTTATACGTAAATTGCGCATTTTCAGCCAAAATATCTGCAGCAAGATCATAGTACTCAAACTTGCAGTACAAAAGGAGTAAATTTGCAAAAGTTTCTGGTGGGAATGGATCTTGTTGTAGCAAGAAGTGGAGTTTCTCGAAACCGTCCGTTGGTTTGACGTCGATAGATGTGAGTGCTAAGTTGTGTAATGTGATAGCGTCTAGTTCATGCTCATGTCGGGGAGGCATATCAGACAGAGCTTCTCTTGCCGCCTCAATGTTTTTCAACTGATATTCTATCGCAGCTTTTAAATTGAATACTTCCGTTAAAGCAGTTTCATGAAGAGTCAAAGTATTGCCTACAGATTTCACTTCAGAAGTTTCAGCTTGCATTCCAACTGCTAGTTCAGGATGATCACGGATTCCTTTTTCAATTACTAACGTTATATGTTTAAGAGCTTGAGGATATTCTTTAAGTTTAAAGTAACAAAGTGCTACATTATAATGTAAATGTGCATTGAATCCCAATATGTTAAGACTTCTCGAAAATTTTTGTAAAGCTTCTTCGTATTGGGTTTCTTTAAACAACAAACATCCTAAGTTAATGTCTTTGTCAGGATCGTCTTGAGGGTAAGATTCGACGAGACCTCTCGCCGTTACTGTGTCTTCTTCCCCATATTTAATTGCCGATTGTAATTTAGTAACCTTACTTTCTAATTCTGGTGCAGAAATCTGCGTTGTTATTTTGTAGGCATCATCAAACATGGAAGCTTCATACAAAGCTTGGGCAAAGTAAAATTTATACTCTGGTACATCTGGATGCATGGCTGATAACTGTTCATAACAATTAGCTGCTTCTACAAACGATTGAGTTCTGAAGTAACAATATCCTAACAAAGAAAGTCCAGCTCTGTTAGGGTTAAAATTGATAGCATCGTTCAAAGCTTTAATAGCATCTTCATATCTAGATTCTTTTATCTGTAAAGAAAATTATAGTTAATAACGCAAATGCTAGCTGCAAATGATTACTTAAAAACGTAAATGCAATATTTAGTAGGACGTTACAGTTTAGTCCTTTATTACGTTCGTTATCTATGCAGATTATTTTATTAAAGTGGGTCATATAAGGATAGAGAACATTTAACGATTGCCGCCGGTTTGATATGATTATATTGTTAATATCTTTACAATTATTTGTAGCTTACACCTTTATGATATGCAATGTTGAACTGCTATAATGGGTCAAAATTACAAAATTTGTTTTTTTTAATGTTAATAACAACTATTTATGTCTTAATATATTCTCATTTAGAAAACCTATTACCTACTTATTTTTCCTATTAGCACCCATTTCCTAATTCGGTATTTTACACTGAAAAGAAAGAGAATACGTACCTAATGAGTGGCATAACATAGATTTCCCCTTTGTTTTATTAAAATTGTAAACCGCAAAGTATACAACCAAGAGCCCTTCACATCCTGACCACGAAACTTTAGAATGGATTTAAGTGTTTTGTTTTAATCATATCAGTACTTATTTTAAAAATATTCACGTGATAGATTAATATCGGTTAGTAAAACACTTCAAGTCCATTAACCACAGGCACGATAGACGATAGATAGAGATATAGAAGATCAGATGATGGTTTACAAGCCAAATTATGAACTTGTACATACTACATACATATTCATTTAAATTATCTAACTGAACTGAATCATCATAATTACGTTCTAACCGATCTTTCCAATTATAACACTAGTAGTAGATATAGTTGGGCAAATTTATATTTTAATATATAGGTACCTATTTATTAAAATATAAATTTGAACAACTAAGTAGCATTTTATGGTTCGTTAATCTAATCTTCATCTTTATACGAACGTCCTGCGCAATTCGCTATCATACAATGGCACTCGCTAACCAATGATAACTTTCGTTTATCACAAAATTTGCGAACATTTCCGCGTGGGTTGGGCGGCTTAAGGGCTGGGTCAAATGATATCAACGAATACTGTAAATAGGAAATAATATTACACAATGTTATAGTATGACACTTAGAGGATCAATCACCTATAGTAGACATGGGCGTTACGTAGCGTCACTAGTTTCAGAAACTGCTTACAAGCCAAATCACGGCATAACTAGTTTCGGGCTGTCGTCGAAACTAGTGATTGTGATGATTCGGAGCTACGCGGTGATTGTGAGCTACGCGGTTATTCGAAACTACTTACATGTTGCGTTGTGGTTATGTGTCTGTACACATAGCCATTATTTCACATACGTAGTTTCATGAGAGTAAGCAGTAACCACCAATCAAGTTACATCGACACTAGCACAGTTGTATCTCGCTCTATTATAGTACGTACCGCAACAAAAAAAGAGACGAGAATAGGCGAATTTGGTTGAAAAGCTACAAACATCGTACTTTTTTGTATTATACACCCAATGAAACGAAAAAGCGATTCTAAACTGTAAACGCAGAAGTTAAACTATATTATTTATAGTTTTATGAAAATTCCAAGAAAAAACCATATTATTTTTATTAGCTTCATTGACACTTATGTAGTTGCATCTTGCTCTATTTTAGTACGTTCCGCAAGAAAAAAAGAGACGACAGTAGTTTAATATGTATGCATTAATGCAATTTGATCGATTATTATTTTATATCGATAATTAAAAAATAAATTCTGCCTCGACACCAGAGCGAAGAAATGAAAATATAAATGTAAATAAATATTTAATTTCCTCGATTGGGGCTTTCCGCAACCGTCGCGTTACAGCCACGCCCTTGTGCCGCTGCGCCACGACGGTGGATTTTAACCAATTCCGAGTTTTTTTTGTTTAGCGTGACGTAACTTTCCTAATGTTTATTATTTATTAAAAGAGGTTCGGTTACAATGGCTTGCGACGTTCACTTCACACTTGTATATCTTAAGCACATTGGGATTTTTTATGCGATCTACTTACTAAGACTTTTAAGAATTCCGAGAAACGAGGTTCGCTACAAAAAATTGAGGCCTACACCCATCACTTAATAGAACATTGAATGTTGATAATAAATTAGCGCAAAAATCTGAATTTGATGTTTTTAATGATTGCTTACGTTTGTATAAAGCTCAACAGAAAAAATATTTTATATACGTAATAAAGAATCCATAACTGAGCTTACAATTTTTATAACTTTTTTTAAGATCTTAATTTTGGTTTTGTATTTTGTTATTTTTTTTTGTTTTATGTTTAGCTATATAGCAATAGTGCAGGCTGCTAAAATTAATTACTTTTTAAATGTTTTTAATTTTAAGTCTTTTAAATTTTTATTGTATACTTTATTTTAATTATGCAAACAAAAATTCTGAAATGGTCAGCGAATAAAGGCTTTATTTATTTATTATTTATTTATATTCAGTAGTAAAATTTTAAAATTTAATTTTAATTTAAATACTATATAAATAAATCAACTTCACGCTGTTTCACACACACACAGCAGGGTAGGCAGAGGGAACCTAGTGTAACACTCTGTTACACTAGGTTCCCCTCTTTCTGCCGAATTCTGGAGGCATTGCGTGTTGAGTGGCAGAACTCAACTCCGCGCTTTACCTCGACACCAGAGCGAAGAAATGAAAATATTAATTTAAATAAATATTTCATCTCCTCGAGTGGGGATTGAACCCAGGAACCATCTGGTTTTTACCTCAAGTTTCATCCAATTTTAAACCATAATATTTTGCTATTACGTGTCAGTTTCGCGTTTATGTTTTATTTTTTGTATTTTTAAATTTCTTTTTCCATTCTGTAAGTGTAAAATTACTCTTTTTGAATGTATTTTGTGTGTAAATTTTTTGTTTTCACTTAATTTGGAATTTTAATTTCACTCCGTAATGAAATATATCAAATATTATTAAAAAACGATCAGCGAAAAAACTATATAAAATTCTATATATTAAAAATATATAATATAATAAAGTGTATATAAAAAAATATATAAAAATAATTGTATATAAAATAAATTAATAAATAATTACATTTTAGTAGCAAGATATTGTAATTTAACCTAAAACGTTTTCAATCATAACTATAAAAGTAATCGTATTAAACTTCCAACTGCTTATGAAGCATTTGTAACTAGTTACAGAAATAACTAGTTTCTGAAACTAGCTACGCGTAACCCCGAAACTAGTGATCACCGGTTATGCTTAAAAGACGTTACGGCCCATGTCTAACCTATAGATAATACAAAAAATTAAGCTTATTCACTTGTTTTGATAATTTGTAGGAAGACTTATTTATGATTATATGCAAATTATTTCCTAGACACATTTATCTTGTAATAATGAAGGTTTTATTTACATAATATTTTTCAGTGTTTCTTTAGTTTTATCATATATATCATTGCAAAACCTAGGTATGCAATTATAAATCTAATAATTGTCATTGTATATTTCATGTCATTTGTATATTTTCATTGAATAATGAAATACTACTATTTACTAATTATTATAAGATATTAACATTTAAGTTATACATACAAGGAGACATATGCTTTAGTGTTAATTATATACATACCATCGTGTAAATAGTCTTAGTATATTGTCCATCAGATATTTGTACGAATTCCATTTTTACTTCCGCGTAAAACTGCAAAGTTATTATTGTATATTCTATTTATATGCTTATTGTTTACATTTTAGTTGTCATGGTAACAAGATATATATTTACTATGATTTAAACATAATAATTATAATTAAGGGTTAAGGTTTTAAAGCTTTTTTAAATTATCATATTTTTTCTTATTATTACAGTTACAATTAAATTGGAACATGGGAGTGTTTTATTTATGAATCCGCCGACAAACGAAATATGGTATCACAGTTTGCCAACTCGTAAGAAAATTTTGGGATCAAGAATAAATTTAACGTTTCGAAAAATGCGCCAAATATCTAAATGAAAAATTAAGCTTTGAAAAATCAAACTCACATTTTTTAAAATTATATATTCTCTTTGTAAATTTAAATTATTATATTTTTTTTATTTGGAAATTACACAGAATGTGAAAAAAATTGCCATTTGTAATAGATTTCTATTTTCAATCTTGTATTTGTTTATCATTTAATTTGCTAATAGGGTTGGTATATTTGTTGAATTGTGCCCTTAGCTTTAAAGTCTTTGTCATTACAAGGTTCATGTGACGTTTGCTGTCATAATACAGAAAAATATTGATGACAGCAAAACTTGTGAATAATGTTATAATGTTAATTACTTGTCTTAATAAAATAAATAACTAAATTTCTACAAAATTATACAATTATTGAATTGTCCAGTGCTTTAATCGACGACATATATATTGGAGGTAAGCTATAACGTTGATTATAATTATTCACAACATTTTTAACATAATTTCGTTAGCTATCATAGCCTCGATCAAGTACGTTTACGATAAGAATATTCTATATAACGAATAGATTCGTTGAACGTTTGCCGTTATTATATTTGTATTGCGATGAAAGTACTTCCTTCTATTCAATGTGGTCTCTGTTTCAATTGCTTTTCTAAACAAAGATGGGCTGAAGTCCTTATTGAATCATATTACAGTAGACTCTTTGATTGTCGAATTATAAAATTTACCTAGCTTAAATATTTCATGTTAAATTTATATAAATTGAAATTATATAAATTGAAATATCTGTGTATTTCTTTAAAATGTGGTATGGAACAAACCTTCAGAGATCTTACAAATATATGATTTTTGCTAGTAAGATGCCATCTCTTCGGTTCGACCAGAGCAATTTGAAATGCAAAAATGGATGTGACTACTTTGGCAACCCACAGTGGCAAGGATATTGTTCAAAGTGCTACAGGGAGCAACTTCAGCGACAAAAGAGGGCTGGTATGGTTTTTTTAATACTATTTTTATTTAAAATATTGTTGTCCATAGAGTCAGTAATATATAGTAGTGTTTGTCTTTATTTAGAGAAATAATAGAAAGACAAACCAACATTCCATGATTCAGTCCAAATATCGGCAATATGATAGGAAATAGAAATTTTTAACAATTTATTAATTTGTAATAGATGAATGTATTATAAATGTTTTATTATCTAGTGATAAGTAATTTATTGTACTAAATAAAATATGGTTTCAGTTACAGTCTAATGAATATCATTTTTTTTTCTTTGTTTCCTTATCATTGTATCATCTTATTATGTGATTATTATCTGAATAATTTTAGTACCAAATAATCTAGAATTTATTTATTAATGATTATTATTGAATAATAATCTAGATTTACTAGAAACAATAAACATTTGTTAGTTCTGCCACTCGACAAGTCAGAAAGTCAAGAATGGAGTGTCTAGGCACTGGGTCCTCTCTGCCTTCCATAATATGAGAAAAAGTGACAAACAGCATTGTTTGCAGTGACTTGTATTTAGATGGAATGGCCAAAATTTTTTTAACAGATTATTCAGATTTTTTTTTTCTAAGTAAAAGTTATATTTACCCTAGTAAAATGATAATTGTATTTTTAATTTAGTATACCTAAATATAATCAACATGTTATTTTACTCAAACACTGCTTGATAATTTACTCAAGGATGATCCTGATCAATATTACTGATAGTATTGCAGTTATTTGAATATTAAGCAATATGTAATTAGTTTATTAATAGACAGATTATATTATTAAACTTTTTTAATTAAAGTTATTTGGAAATATAGCATTTCTCATTTGACTTTGTTTAGTTGTTTCTTTTTAATTTTTTATTTTTTAGAAACATAATATGAAATTTAGCTTCTTTCATTTTTGTCTTGTACAGTACTGAGATGCCATTTTAAACTGCAAGCATTTTTGTATAATTTTAGTGTAGAATACCTAACCTTGATTTAATTGAATCCTATATCTTATAAAACAAAGTCGCTTTTCGTGTCTGTCTGAACTTTCTAACTCTTCTTCTTCTAAACCACCCAACGGATTTTTATGCGGTTTTCACCATTAGGTCGAGTATTTCTCAGGGAAGGTTTATATATAGTTTATTATTTGTACATTCTTATGTAAATTAACATAAATACGATAAATGTGTCTAAAGTCTTACCCGTTGAGACACTTTCGCGCATGCGCTGCTTTAATGGTAAGTCGTACATGAAAATAATGTACTGGAGTATTGTTCCTCTTAATAAGATCTACAAAAAAGTCCGCGAGAGCATATTTTTATCTTTTAAGAATAACGTGTAGTGATCATATTTCTGTCTAAAAATAGTAATTTCAATATATTTTTTATTGTGAGGGATATTTTTCCATAATGGTATTAATCCTTATCCTTTAAAATACTTTATTAAATTTCTACGTTAAACGAAGATAAAATTTGCTTTTTAAACTATTTCGAAATTGCGAATAGTTTTAGAGAAAAACGCATTTAATTATTGACACATGACGCCGTTCACACATCAACTGTATCGAGTCAAGTTTCACTTATCCCTTACTCTCAGCATATAAATAAGTATATTAGTTACGTTGGCCTTTTAATGTAGATGAAAACTGTCTTTTCTGTTTTTCATTTTAATAAGTACTTTAGAAGTTGTTACAATATAAAAAAATCCTTGCTGCGAAACGCGCCTCGCGACGTTATGCTTATACAAGCGAGTCCGCCGCGCCCGCCTGCCTTACACGCATCGGTGGTTCAGTGGTAGAATGCTCGCTTGCCACGCGGGCAGCCCAGGTTCAATTCCCGGCCGATGCATTCTATTTAATTTTCGTCACAGGCAGCCACGTAGTGCTTGCTTTTCATCAGGGACAGAATACCTTCTTCAGCATTAACCACAAGCTCGAAAAAAAAAATCCGCCTGCCTTTATAGCAACGAAGATTTAGATGCGTTTGCACTTATTGGATAATTCGAGTTGAATGTATTATTTAATGTGATTTAACTATCTAAAAATAGTAATTTAAATATATTTTAATAAGTACTTGAAAAGATTAGTAGCACAGGTTTAAAATTACGGTACCTACTAAAAAATCCTTGCTGTGTAAAACAATTGGAAAATCGTTATTGAAACTACGAAAATGCGGGTTGCATTAGGGTTTAATTAATTTTCATATTATCTTAAGTGCTTTGCAAACATACATTATATGAATAATCCAGTAGTTAAAGCGGGCGAAGCCGCAATAGGGTCGCTAGTAGAAGAATATAATAAATACATGTTTTAAGCTTTTGTATGGCTTTCAAGTTAGCTATTCATATGATTAAAAACAAAAAAGAGACATTATTAACATAGTTTAATTATACCCTATTTATTTTTTTATTATATATTTTATAAAGATAAAGAACTATAATTATTTCATAGCAATATACTTAAGTTTTGAGTGCAATTAACATCAATTATGTGTAGTGTTAAATATTTCAATGCCTTTATTCATATATTTGATTATTCTAATCTCTTGAATAGATCTTAACTGTAATTTATGTCTTACTTTAATAAAGTGTATAACAAAGTTACCCTTTGTGATATTGCATGTTGAATAGTGGAACTCAACACTGCGCTTCATCTACCAGTGCCGGAAAATGAAAATAAATTAATCAGGAATTTTGTCGAACCCATAATCCTTGTGTTTAAAATCAGAGGCTTTACCACTACGTCATGACGACGGGATAATAAAATTTCATATACTTGTATATATTTTTTGCTTTATACTATAGTAGGCAGAAGGAACCTGCTAAGATACGGTATCACTAATTCTTGCAGCTCTTCTGTGAGTTAGTTAAAGGAACCCAATGACGGATTTGGTGTAATCCGACCAGAGAATAAAAAATAAAAAAAATATTTATCTGTGTTTTATCATGTGTCTAATTCGTGTCTGCTGTTATTTATTTAAATAGAAAAGGCGTCCTCAGCGACACTCCCAAAGCCAGAACAAAAGAAAACCGAACGTAGTCTAAAACTCGCCTCGCATTCGTCCTTTTCCAAATTCGAAGAGAAAAGGCTGCGTCAGAGTGAAACATTGAAGAAAGCTAATTTGTTGAAGTTTACTGTGTTTAAAAAGAGCAGTACTGGTAAGTTAATTATCAATTAATTAAAAAATATCCTTGATTTAGCTATTTATCAGAAAAAGTTAAATATTTTAATTTTATACAAAAAAACCTGTAAATAGTTAAAAGTTCATTTATCATTTGGATATAACATGTTTATTGTTTATGCATATGTATATGTTTCAAATTTTATTGTTTTACGATTGATTTTCTATCGAATTGTTATTCGATCTCACAAAATGTGGAGCTAAGATAGATACGAATGGGCAGAGTTCAGAGTGTTTGTTCTACAAAATATTACATTGAAAAATATTACAGTTTATTACATTAATTATAAATAAACTAATGTGCAATAGCGGCCTTATCATTAAAAGTGATTTCTTATCGCCACCCAAAAGTAATAAAGAATTTAATTTATAAAAGATTGCAGAAAGGTGAAAAAGAAATTAAAAATAATTAATGATATAAAGTATTATATACATACATATTAAGATATTTTTTTTATTGTTTTGTACTAGACGAGCATGACACACCGGAACGTAAACCCCCAGAGTTCAAAATACCATCTATAGTAAACGAGAACATGAAAAGAGATTTCCGCGTCCGTTTTCCCACTCTCCCCCCACCTGTAGGCAGGGAGTCGCGGGCGTTTGTCCATCTGTTCATAATGGACGTCATCAAATGTGCCAACGTGATGAGCGTCGATGAATTGTCTGAACGCGTGCAGAGACATTATCAGGTTAGTTTTGGGTACTTTTTTTTAGGTTTGGTCATGAGGAGAGTGGGGTGTTTAGGGTTGGTGATTTTGATGTATTGTTAGTATCATAAAAAATAAACAAAGTCATTATCTACATTTTGTGTGACTGTAAACACGACTGGTTATGGGTTCGATCCCGACTCGAGGAAATGAAATATTTATTTAAATTTATATTTTTATTTCTTCGCTCTGGTGAGAAGCAAAGCATGGCATTGAGTCCCGCCACTCAATACGCAATGTCTTCAGAATTTGGCGGAAAATGGGGAACGGAGTATCAGAACACTAGGTTCCTTCTGCCTAACTTGCTGTGTGCGGGATACAGCGTAAAACTGATAAGAAATTGTCAGCTTTCTTTTATATATAAACAATTTGCCATCAGTTTGCTAGAAATAATTGTTGATGAGATTAATCATAATTGATTGAAGTAAGAATATAATTAAACCAAAAACCTATATATTTTACTTATTAGAAATAAAGTACTGTTAGTTCAAAGTACTGAAAAGAAAACATCTAAACAAAAATTGATATAAAATAACTACCATTACAGCAATTTATGAAAAACATGGATGCTTCGTCCCACCTCACCAACGTGGAGCCGGAAGTAAAGGAACAATTGATCGATTTTGTTGAGAAACACGCCATGACTTATTTACATGAGTAAGTTTTAAAATAATATATTATTTTGTATGTCTAACATAATAATATCACACAGTTAAAATCAACTACCATGAGGCCAAACGTGGCGCAGGGGCACAAAGTGTGACTGTATAATCGACTGGTTGTGGGTTCGATCCCCACTCGAGGAAATTAAATTTATATTTCCATTTCTTCGCTCTAGTGTCGAGGCAAACCACGGCGTAGAGTACCGCCATTCAACATGCAATGCCTCCAGAATTCAGTGAAAAGTGGGGAACGGAGTGTGTTAACACTAGGTTCCCTCTGCCTACCATCCTGTGTGCGAGATACAGCGTGAAGCTGATTTATTTTTAATTAAAGTCAATCATCAAAAATTTTGTATGTATTTTTTCCCATGTGAACTTTTATATGTTCTGAGGTTTAACTATTAAATTTTTTAAGATGAAACAAGTTTTATATACCAAAAGTAATGTTTTATCATCATCATCATCATATACAGAACTGCCAGAACGGCCAGTCTGTGACTGTAAACGCGATAGGTTGTGGGTTCGGTTCTGATTTGAGAAAATTAAATATTTAATATTTTCATCTCTCTGGTGTCGAGGCAAAGTACCACTCAACTTAATGTCGCACACATAGTGCCTCTAGCATGGTACGGAAGATACTAGACAAGACTTGGGAATGTAAACTATGAGATTCGAAACCACAACCATCGTGGTTTTTGTTCCAAGTTGTCCATGTTTTCTAAATATGCGATGATATTTTGAATCATCCATATCTTGCATGTGTGCCCTACTCGTTACTAACATTCTCTTGTCTCTTCGAAGTCTACCAGGCGTGGTGTTCTCTCCGCACGGTACGGAAGATGAGAGACAAGACCGCGCCATGTCTGAACGTATACAGCAGCTTAGTTGGTTGCGAGAGACTCATCTGGATTGTAAACTGAGAGCTTCCACTGATACAAGTCAGTTGTTGTATAGAGCTATTGGAGGTGAGTTATTTTAATGGCATAATTTCATGTATTAAAATAAAGAATAACTAGTGTTAAGATACCTTTTCCGCTAATTGGGGGTTTTACTCCATACAATAATTTCGACTAACAATGACTTAATTTATTTTTATTTGAAATTAGGTGGATGAAGTGAACCCAGTGTCTTAACACTAGGTTACAGCATGTAGTTAAAAAAACCTGTTTAAATATCTCAATCCTATTAATAATATATATGACCAGAGCTGCTGGCCATGGACGCGGCGCCGTCACCCGGCTCCAAGCTGTCACGAGTGCGGCGCGCTTGCCGCCACGTGCTGGCCGTCTGCGGCGCGCACGCGCCCGCTTCCGCCGACGACCTGTTGCCCGCGCTCATATTCACGGTGCGTGTAGCTCCCTCTCTCTCTCTCTCTCTCTCTCTCTCTCTCTCTCTCTCTCTTTCACAAGGTCTTTAGACAAAGGTTTTAGCCATAAGAAAACTTTAGTTTATTTTTTCTAAAATAAATATAATGCTAATTAACAGACGGTTCTATTTTATAAAAATATAACATAACAAAATATATAACAATATTGAATAATAATTGAAAGTTACCACCATCATCACAACAATTTATTTTATTCTATTATAGTTTATAAGCAACATATAATATATATTTTTATCAACAGGTATTAAAAGCGAACCCACCTCGTCTTGTCAGCAACATTAACTTCGTGACGCGTTTCTGCAACGCGCAGAGGCTCATGACGGGGGAAGGCGGCTATTATTTCACCAATTTGGTAAATACATATTGATATTTGATTTTTTTTAGCTTCACGCTGTATCCCGCAATTAGCAGAGTAAGTAGAGGGAACTTAGTTTTAAGACACTCTGTTCACTACGCAATATTAAATTTTAGCAGTATTTGAAGCCGCTACATTTGAATAATGTTACTGCTATGTGAGGTGATTTCGAATTTTGTTGAACACCACTGTAAAAAGAATTTATTGAAAGTTTATAAAAAAATCAGTAACACAATAAATATTACAATTTTTAAAAAATTGACAATAATTATTCTATACATGGTGTAGGTTAAAAATATTTACAAATTTAGGATTGTAATAATTAGAGTTTAATAGTGAATTCTTACAATATTGTTTTTTTTTGTAAATATTCTTAACTTGTACAAAGAAGTGACAAATTTATATTGTGTAAAAAAAATTAAAAACTCATATTTTTAATATTACAGTGTTGTGCCGTATCTTTCATAGAAAATTTAAACGCTGAATCACTTAGTATGGACAAAAAGGAATTCGATTGTTACATGGCGATGCCGGCCTCCATCGGTGGCAGTACTTGGGTGAGTATTGTGGATGATAGAAAGAGATGGAGATATAAACAACTTTTTTCCTACCATGCTAAGATTTCTCACCAGACCGGAGACAGGAAAATAATTGAGTACCACGAATAGAATCGTACCCAGAACCGTCGAGTTTACAGCCATACGCTGTTTATACGTAACACAGCATTAATATTAACAATTATCAAAGAAATAGATTCTTTATACTATTGAAAGAATAGATTTTGTATAAACTTTTATTTTACAGGTGAACTTTTTTTGAAATTTATTATATCTTTCAATTTTCATTATTTCTTCCGATGTTGATAAATTTTTTTGTATTGCAATACACAAAATTTTATTATGGATTTTACTTTAAACACTCAATATTACAGGTACATTAATTTTATCATAAAAATCATATAATCACAAATGTACAAAGTAAAATAAAATCAAGAAGAGCAATTAGAGGCCAGTGAGGCAGGGGCACAAAGTGTGACTAGTAAACCGACTGGTTGTTGGTTCGATCCCCACTTGAGGAAGTGAAATATTTATTTAAAATTTATATGGCAGACAATGTTCTTTAGCGTTAACCCCGCCTATTGTACATGTTTTTTGTAATTATGTGCAATAAAGTTTATATTCCCTTTCAAATAAATAAATTTCCATTTCTTCGCTCTGGTGTCGAAGCAAAGGGCGGCGTTGATTTCCGCCAATCAACACGCAATGCCTTCAGATTTCGGCGGAATTTGGGGAACGGAGTGTCTTAACACTAGGTTCCCTCTGCCTACCCTACTGTGTGCGGGATACAGCGTGAAGCTGATGATACTAGTAAAGTATTACTTATTAAATTATCTTAAAATATTATAATTTATAGATAGTATGATATATAAAGTTTTTTCATAAAAGCGGTAATAGATGGCGTTACTTGTATTCTGAAACGCGCTATCGTTTGGTAACACACTTCGACGAAAAGTTTTTTGACGTTGCCGTTCAATTAAGACGTTCTTGTCGTTGAAACAAGATTTATCCTGAAAGGGAATTCACTGGCAAATTGACTAGTGGATTCTCAAGAAATCATTATGAAATAAAAATAAAAGCTTTTATTTAATAGGGTTTTTCGATTTAGCTCTTTAAATCGTTCAATTCAATTACCACGAATACCATGTCATGTCATTGTATTCATGGTGATTGAACATGGTAACCATGATCGATTATTATGATATCGTTCATGATTATTTGTGAGAGACGAGAGTGCACCGGACCGGACACCGGTTCATATGACCCCGATCATTGGAATGATTGGATTAGTGGTGAAGATGTGCAACCTAGCGTTTTGAGTAGACTGACGTTATTATGTTCAATTTTATACTTTGATGGGTCGTGGGTGGGTTTTGGGTTTTGATCTTCATTTACTTCTTAATATCTAATGAACACATTAATGTTTTTAATTTAACTTTAACAATTTCCTGTTTTACTTCTGACTGATTTACTTCAAATTTTCACCAATTGCTTTGTTTTAACTCAACATCTAAAGTTTCTTTCATCAAAACGGCTTTCGGCTCATTAAAAAAAAGTTATCGTCATTTGAATGAATTCAAGGCATGAGTTTGCCTGCAAATATATAGCAATTTATATCTATACTTATAATAAATCTCAAATATAAAATATAACATATAATATGTAAAAAAATGTAATATTACAAAAAAATATACCTATAATAAGTTATTAGCTTTAAGTTCAAAGTTAGTAGGAGAAAGGTAGTAGTAGCTTTAAGTTTAAGTTTTTGAGGGTCGTAAACGGACTAAACGGAGTGTCTTCTTCAAGCGAGCGAAGCCGAGGGAGGGCCGCTAGTTTAAAAATAAAAGCGGGTTTTAAGGAAGTACCAAGTCAAGATGGACACATCATACTTACCCATTTATAATTATTTGTAACTGTCTTACCTACCGATTTACGATGCATTTATCAAGAACTACTGTGACTCTTATCTCATATCGATATCTAAATATTCGATATCAAATAACATTCTGCTAACACCTCTTTATCTCTTCTCGTACGTTTTATATTGTACGAGGAGAGATAAAGTGAATATGAATTTTGACATGATTTATTAATGCTAATATAAAAAAAAAACATATACATAAACTCAAAGCAAACTACCTTCACGCTGTATCCCTGAGAACCAAGCGCCAAACTTCGCAATATAAATATAATAGTTACTAATAGTCGTTGTTACATTTTAGTATTCGTTTGCCATATCAATTTCTATTATATTACCTATAACATTTAGGGACGTGGTCAGCATCATCGGTTAATAAATCCCGGCCTCCCGGGGTCTCCCTAGATCCCACGGGTGACGTTTGACGTATGAGCACGCGTTGAGCACTCATGGGTTTGGCTGGGACTCGGCTTTATCGAAGTAACTACTGAAGAGTTTACGACAGTGGTCTTTTTGATGTCTCTTTGTAGTTCATTGTTACGCACGTACCACGGCGCACGTGTACACGGGTGCCTTGTCCTTGTTGCCTTTATTGGAAATCTACCGGAAAAGCCGCAGCACAGTACAATATTACATATTATTTAGTGCCGTATATTTTTCTATAAATGGTTGTTTCTTCATAACTTTAAGGAACAATAATAACTATGTAACAACTCCAACAACAGCACGTCATTATTTTGCCTTTCCATTTAATAATAATAATAATACTAATAAATTTATTTAATTAAGACATTAGTCCACTTGTTAGTAACAATTAAAACTTAATGGCCTGTATTTAATAACGTTATAAAACTTGCAGTCCCTTCACCATCAAATTTGACTTTCAAAATATTCACAAATACTTTTGTAAGTACTAATCGTCGTCGTTATATAGAATTGTACAGTATTTAAAAAATACAGCTTCACGGTTTATCCCGCACATAGCAGAGTGGATAGAGGGAACCTAGTGTTATGACACTCTCTTTGACTATAAATACATATATCTATCTATACACTATATTCTTTATTTCTTTATCTACAGGCGGCTGCTCTTTCTTTATGCGGCGCCGTGCGAGAAACTGACGAACAAAAGTCACAAGCGGAGAAATTAATGGAGGAAGTAAACACTCTACGATCCAAAGCTGAGCTTCTCGCTACAAATGCGGAGACTTTTGAGGTGAATGTCCTTTTATTTTATTTTTTCGTTTAATCAGATTTTTTTTAAAGCTATTAATTTTATGATTAGAAGTTTATTTAAACAACTTCTAGTGCTTTAGTTTAGGTGTGGTAACTACATGTAGGATGTTCCGATTACACAGTAATTACTACACTTTAATTGATAAAGTCCTTATAACTGTGAGGATTCATAAAAAAATGTCCATTTTATTTTTTTATATTATTGGATCTGATGGTATGGTGGCGCAGTGGGATAATTTTTATACAAGTTATAGTTATAGGTTCGATACCTATTCGAGGGAATTATTATATTTGGTCCAAAGGTCTGCACCTTAGTCGATATATTAATTTATAAACACTTGATGACACAATTGATGTAACCATTACCTAACCATCCACAGAAAGAAATAGCGAAAAAAGTGCAAGATGTACTAGCGAAGACACCATTAGAAATAAAACCTAGGAGGGAACCGCCTCGCCTGGGCACTTTACATAACTCTAACGCTCTTATAGACCTCTCAACACCAGACGACCAAAATAAACAAATACAAGAGGAAATACCCAAAATTGAAGTTCCTAAGATAACATCAGAATCAATTGATCCAATATTGTTGTTTGAAGAGAAGCCGTCGCCCCCAAAATCTCCTCAAAATCAGTGGGATCTAAAACAAAGTGGGTCCTTTGAGCTTTTGACCCCATCGCCATTGGGTTTCACCCCATTTGACTCGAGGTCCATCGATGAACTGATGACACCTGAAGACTTTACATCAGATCAGGCACCTGGCCTCAGTAATATTAACTATGATATTGATTTATCTGATTTGTCCAATGATAACAGCTTAGCAGACGACGCTAAAGAACCAAAAGACCCGTTTAGTCCCGACGCTTTAAAGAAATTCGACCCGTTCCAACCGCATACGAGTCAAGATTGTAAGGTTTTGGATAAATTTGATGAGTTTAGTTTAATAGATCCGAAAACGAACGAACAGATTGAGTCGTTTGAGGTTGTTCACAGATCTGAAGACAGTAGGGACCCATTTAGTCCTATACAGAAAGAGACATCCATTTTGGATGACAGTGGGTCCCCGTCAGCTGAATGTTTCTTACCGTCACCTCTAATGCCTCAAACTAGTAAACCTATGTAGATTATCTGAAATTGAATATGTTATGTGTTCAATTGAGTCCCCTTTATTTGCCATCCTTAGAATGCAAGTGAACTTACTGATAAAATTGGAAAAAATACCATGGAATCTTAAAATTACTTTATTGTGGTCCGTTTTTTAGTAAAGTTAGAAATTAGAGGCATTTTTGATTTAGTTTATTCTATTTAATGAGTGATGAGTGTGTAAATTGTATTGATAGACATCTGTATATTGAATTTGCAAAGAGAGGTATTTCTGTAAAAGTATACGTGGCGAAAAAAAACAGCATGCAATAAATAATGTGGGTACAAATTTTATTTGAAGGTATGTACTGATATGTCAACCATAATAAGATCATGTGATGTGTTACTGTTGATGGAATGTTAATATCAATCTATATGATTTTACAGGAATATCTTTTTTATTATTTACATATTAGTAAGGTTATCTTATTTAGTTTTAGTAAACTATTTATTGGCACATTTCCTACTACATATTTGTCAGTTAAGGTAAAGCTTCTTAATGGGAATGGCATTTTTTAACACTAGGTATCCTGCTATGTGCAGATTATAACGTGAAGCTAAAACAGAAGTTAAACTAAAAAGGTGTTAATAGCTCGATATATATGAAACTATTCCACTTCTAATGTAAGTGACTGACAGATAGCCGAAACTACTGTGTTTAGGATGCTAAAATTTGACAATTATTTATTTGACATCCTTACCGGATCGGGAAAAATGGGTTTTTCCGTTTTACATTCGAAACTATGGTAATACTGTAAAGTAAGGGTCTTTGCAAAAAGTGAGAATTATTATATTTGGGCGAAGTCCTTTAAATTACTTAAAATATATGGACCGTTTATTTTGAAAGTGGTGTAAGTCCATTTTTGAGAAAAATGAGCTATCACGTAATTCATGCTTAATTTAATGTATATACAACTAGTCCGTGTTTAATTTCTCAAAAAAAACCCATGTTTTGAACAACTTAAAATCGGTCGGTAAATGAAATTGCATAATCATCGACATACTAACCTTTAATTACAAAAAAATGGACTTACACCACTCTCAAAATAAACGGTCCATATATACCATCCATATCCATGTCCATATATATAAGTTAACTTAATTATTTAATGAAATTATAAAAATATTAAATGTATTATATGTTGTTTTATTTTGTGCGAACCCATTATTTTACCTTCACCGGGATTACGCATATAGCAAGGTAGGCGGAGTAAACCTTGTGTTAAGACACTCCATTCCCCACTTTCGTCACCGAAGAAATTAAAACATATATTTAAATAAATATTTCGAGATCCTCGAGTGAGGATGGAACCCACAACCAATCACGTTTTTACTTACACTTTGTGCCCCTGCGCCACGATTGGCCTGGCAATTTTTAATTAACTACATTAAATTAAAAGTATTTTATATATTAAGTTGGAAAACGCTTTTTTTTTCTATTTTATTATTATTGGTTATTTCTTCTATTGTAAAGAAATGAAAACTACATATATATTACAAAAATTTATTTCAACCAGAATAGGGCTTTATCTAAGACGTAGAAAAGTTAAATAATGAATAATTCTACTGCAAGTGTCACTTACAGTCACTTGATAATAAGTACTGTTTCTACATTCCAATAATGTGTATTTAAAAACTAGAAATACAACAACGCCGAACCTCAAATTGCTCAAAAAGCAAAATAAAGCAAACATCTTAACTTAAATATATATTGTACACTCAAACCATGTAGAAGCAAATATAGCAATTTTTTTTTTTCATAATTAAATGGTTATTTTATGTTTTTATAGATATTACACAAGTTATAAACATTTCTTCAAAAGTTACATAAATTATTGTGAAAACATGTCTTATTTAATTTTTCAAATATTGCTCTGAATGCGAGATTGCTCCATTTGATTCTATATGATAATTTTTTTAAGGCATGCATAATTATAATTATGAGATACAAGTATTATCGTTTTTATATTGGCACTTAATAAAAATAATTTATAACTGAATATAGGTAACTTTAAAAAAACATCTCCTGGATTTTGCTTCAAATTCTAGTTTTTTGGTATATTGAATAATTATTAGGTACTGCTGATAGGCACAAAAATATTATAATTTTTCAGTGAACTGTATAAAATTTATTGGTTTCGTTTCATTATCTTGTGTTTAAATTTGTCTGTTAATAGAAAAAATATAATTATCTATACCCTAAATAGTTATTACATTACCATGATGCAGAAGAGCATATCACTTAGACTAGGATTATATGCAATTCTACAGACAGTCATTCGTGCATTTTAGTGATATTGATACATTACAGTTTTTTGGATGTCATCTTTATTATAATATATTATGTTATTTAATTATCTTTGCATATAATCCAAAATCTTTTAATATTTGACAACATATATCCCTTGTATAAAAATGTATGTCAATATCTGCTTCTAACACAACTTCCATTCAGTTTCATAAACTAACCTCATTCATATATACATATTCTATACTAATTATTTGCTCATTTGGAATTAAATTTACAAAATCTGCCACAGCTCTCTCTGCTACTTAACTCTAAATTGAACACACATTTACAATAAAAATGAAAAAAAAAAACGAAAATATTTTTTTGGTTCATTTTTATGCAGATTATACAATTATATTGATTACAAAGTGTTAATGTCAAGTAATAATTTGTACGTCAAGAAAATATTTATTTCAGTTCCTTTAGTTATTGTAGTAATTAATATACTTTACTATCTATTTAGTTTGTTCTGGTATCCTCTCATTGGTATAAATTATCAATAACTCAATAACAATTAATATGATCAATTAAATTGGTTTTAACTATTGTCTTAACATAAAATGTCCAGTGAAAAGAGTGCGGCAACCTGTGGCTTACCCACCAAATAAAACAGTATGTATTTTGAAAAGCTGCAAAAAATTACTAACAGTTCAACCGTAATACTCTTAACACCCAAAATAAGTAAGTGGCACAAAAGTGTTAAGCAATTGATATTGTGACATTGATTCCAAGGTTCCCATTATCAGCAAACAATTGTGCAAGGGATGTGTCAAAAACAAGACAATCAGAGTTCATGATGGCAGATGATACCCCTTCATGAATAGATCGGGGCATAGCTTCCCATGTGAGCCTTCTCCTGTGCCCATTCAATTCCAATCTGTATGCAAAGTTTTCTGCTTCTTTCCGAGATCCTATTAGCTGGACAATAGCAAAGAACTGTTGGTGACCATCAAATTTCTCTTGTTTTTCTAAAACTAACATAAAATGATGATTGAAACACGACTGCATCATCACCCAATCCACTGCACCTGGCAAGTTGATATCTGTTGCCAAGAAAACAATGTCCTCTCCTTGCAAAGTTGTGATACTCTTATGAGACATCATCAAATGTGGCATAACTTGGTCGAGACCTCCTTGCCACTTGCATGATGCTCCAGGACAGGGACATGAGTAGGGTCTGAACTCACACGCCTCCTCGTGTTCTGCCTTCTCGGTGTGAACTAAAGTAACGGTGCACCCCGTATTGGAATGTTTGCATGGGAACATTACGTTGCTGGCGACCTTCTCCATGGCCAGGTTGCGTATGTTACCAAGAGGGCCGCGGCACGTCGGGCAGCAGGAAAGCTTAGGTCTGCAACTCGAACACACGAGGTGCCCGCTCTGACACTGCAGGATGGGTGGTAAGACATAGTCGAAACACACAGGGCACTCGAACAGTGAGGCGAGGTCGGCAGACATCGCGGTCGGGACGTTCACAAGCGCGGGCACCCCCGGGACAGCACAACTGGAACTGCTGGCGCCGCGTCTCTTGTTTGTGCTCATGTCACCGTCACGCGCACATAAAATACGTCGATCGCCGATCAACAATACAGTTATCACAAAATAAGCGACGAAATAAAAATAGTCTGCAGTATATCATTTGTATCCCTCCACTGTAGACATTTTTCGTCTGCTGGTATCGTTGAAGTATGATCCCATCACAGCTACGGAGGCCAATGTTTTATTTTTTATCAAAAAACTTGTAATCTCTGAAATCTGAGATTTACAAGGAAATCCATATGTTTTTATGTAGGTTCGGAGTTTAGACGAGAATTTACATTATCTATTAAATATGAATCAATAAAAAAACTATTATTACGAATGTTCTAGTCCACGACAAAAGATGATATTCCTCGTACCATCCAATGACGACTTCACCAATCGAAAACAAATGACAGATAGTAACAGTGCTGCCAATTGTCAACTTTCAGAAAACAAGTACCACAGAAAATAAAAATGGAAATTATTGCGGATTCTGGAATCTGAAATAAATCCAGGAAATTATTAAAAAAATGTTTCAATAAAATGTTTCAATCATTTTAATAATTTTTGAAATAGACTAGCTATTGAAAAAAAAATGAAACTGGACTGTTTTCGCTGTAAAAAAAATATTGGAACAATAAAATTTATGTAATAATAAAATATAAATAGGAGGCCAGTTGTGGCGCAGGGACAACAAGAGTATGACTGTAAACGCTGCTCTGGTGTCGAAGTAAAGCACGGCGTTGAGTTCCGCTACTCAATACGCAATGCCTCCAGAATTCGGCGGAAAATGGGAATCGGTGTGTCTTCTTCTGCCTGTGTGCGAGATACAATGTGATTCTGTATAAAATATATTAAGTTATAAAAACAGGATTTGATCTTCTTCAAAACATTGATATAAAGATTTGGACACGTAAATTTAAGCAGGTTAAATAGGAGTTCTAAAAATGTAGTTTTTTTCATTAATCTTGATAATAGAATAAAAAACAAAATGAATAAATGAATAACATTATTCTATTTAAGCTCTATTTTTATCTCGAATGAGAATACTAAATAATTAATGAAACTTTTAGCATTCTTAATTAAACTGAACGAAAATTATTACATTGGAATACTTAATTATTAGTAGATAATTAAATTTTAATTATATTTGTGTTTATTTTCTCTCTAATAATTTTCTTGCATGCAACTTCTGAGAATACTTGAATAAAATTGTATCTAATGTTCAGATAATTTCATTTATAATTACAGTACATTACTACGGTAAGTGTAAAAAAAAACCGGACAAGCTCGAGTCGGGCTGGTCCGCCGAGGGTTCCGTAATTATAATTGGTGCGTCATAAAAAATGAATAAAATATGTATCTGCCATACCTCACTTGAACTAGCGGCTTTATTAACAAATTTTATTTCTTTTAAGGCTATTATATTTTAGGATTTAACTATATATGTATAGTCTTCCGATTTTTGCTGAACTAATACTAGTAGGCCAAATTTCATAATTCGAGCTGAACAGGAAGTATTTATTTAATTTTGATTCCCTTCATAGTTTAAAAATAGGCGTTTTTGTGATATACCCGTCCATATATTTTTTCTAAGTAAATGTAGAAATAGGATTTTTTCACTAAATCAAGCGACAGTAGATCTGAGTACGTATATGATTCGAACTTCAACTCGGTATTTCCAAGCATTCCTGAGAGACTCATGACAGATAGGCAGAGTGTGTGCAAAAAATGGAATTGGCTAAATTTAAGTTATTCAATAAAATTTAATAAATTCATGCTCGAATATTTATTAATGAAGAATATTTTTTATTGAGGCCGTCGTATGACAGTAAACGCGACGTCTGTTGGTACGATCCCCACATAATTAAATTATGTATGTTCTTTTCCTCGTTTTGGAGACGGACAGGGAAGAGCACTAATAGTGACATTGGGCCCCACTAGCCACTCAACTCGAAATGTTTCATAATTAGGCGGAATGTTGGGAGCGGAGTGTCTTAGCACTAGGTTCCCTCTGCCTATCCTAGTTTTAGTCCATAGTTTGTCTAGACTATTTGTTACACATCTAATTGTTATTCTGGTATTTAAATATTACTTAATAATATATTCAATTACAATATACACATAATTGATGTTGTATTACATACTAACGAATTTAGTATTAATAACTATTATATTTCTTAAAAAATTGTACCTATGTGTATACAGGCTTTGTTATTTTAAGAGGAACTTAAGGCTCCATCGAAGGAAATTGAATTTGGAATGATAAAAAATGGCATATGATTCCTTCCAGAACGACTACTTTACATTTCAGGCTTCCATAATTTAAATACGTTTCATTCTTATGTAAGTTTCTCTTAAAATTGAGAGAATTTACGATATTTTGGTAACATATTAAATTTTGAGGTCGTCGTAGCCCAGTGGTACAGGATGTGTCTGTAATTACGGCGGTTGCGTGGTCGAGTCCCATTCGGGGAATGAATTATTTTCATTTCCTTGTTCTTGAATCAAGACAAAGAGTGTCATTGAGTTGCGCTACTCAACACACAATATCTTGAAAATTGCTCGGAAAGTGTCTTAACACTGGGTTTGCTCTACTATATGCGAGACACTGCGTGAAGCTGAAAAAATATGTAACATTTTTTATACAAAATTTTAACGAATTGGAACGTACCAACACAATTGTGATTATTTATCAAGGATGCTAAGATAATCACAATAGATATCACATACAAATGTCGAGTGTCTGATAATTGTGATGAAATTTATCTCCAGTAGAGAGATTGCGAGCTTAAATCACATATATTTTAGGTTACTATATTATGTTTTTACTCTTTTCACTCTATAAGTAATGCCTCCAGAATTCGGCGGGAATTGGGGAACGGAAGTGTCTTAATGGGAACACAGTGTTTTAACACTGGGTTCAAAAGGTTTCCTCTGTAAAACCTTGTAGAACCTTGTGTATTGTAGAATGCAACTTCAAAGAATACTACTTTGCTAAATACATGAGCTAATATGAGGTGTAGCGACATAGTGTCTATCTGTAGTTGATAGTTGTATGTCTGATCCCTTTCGAGGAATATGTTCTCGTAAGACAAAGCTCGGCGTTGAGTCCCGCCACACTCCCACATGTGGTAACGGAGCGTCTTAACAGTAGAATTCCTCTACCTACAGTGCCGTCGTCAGATTTTCAGATTTATATGGCATTATTTTAAGATAATATATAGGCAGTAGTGTAATGGCAGTAAAGACAATGATAACAATACATTGTTGCCGCCGTCCGTGAAGTTTACCCACAGATACAATTTAATTAGACAAAACACGCTTCTCACAGCCTACGCTAATAAAAGTAAACGTGAATAGGGTTAGTGTAAAATATTATTTTTCATAAATTAATATTAGAAAAAAAGTCTTTCAATTTATTAAGAGCAAGGCGTTGAGAGGCGAGTAATAACATCCGACTGTATACGCAACGGTCGTAGTTCGAATTGATTATTTTTAACCGACTTCAAAAAGAAGGAGTTTGTCAAATCGACTGTATTTTTTATTTCTTATCTCGAAATTCGGGTGGTGTGTAGGGACTGGAGTGCCTTACATTAGATTCCCTCCTTTATGCGTAAAGCTTTTATATATTGCTCAATTTATTAATGAAAAATCTGGTGTTCGGACACTCCGGCGCCTTATTTATTTGCTTATTGAAATATAAGATAATGAAAAAAAAAACATTTATTAATTGAAAGTTATTTAATTGCGAAATTATTTAATTCTATTCATTATTTTTATAATTACATATTTTTGATTACGATCAACGAACTCCAATTCGCATTGTTATAGAGTAAACACTAAACGATGTCTCGATTTTTAAACCTTCAATTAAATGTCTCGAGCGGGACTGGGGCATGGACCCACTTTTCGTCGACTGTTCCACGCACTGATAGAATTTTTTTGTTACTTTAATTTTTAAATAAATTGGTAACAATTTCAGAGATACAGACTCTGAAGATTTAACTACCTGCTTACTTTTGGGGAAAGAATCTCATTTTTTAAATTAAAACGTTTATAAATATTTTTTTCCACTTAAAGGTAAAATCTGGCAACCGTGGTATAATATGGTCAACAAGTTGTGGCTGTTGTAAAATTAGGTTTTCTGAATTAATGCACATTGTTCACTCGGGAAGAACACATTCAAAAGTAACTAAAATCCTAAAATCAAATTTACACAGCAAGCTTCAGAGCGGCCACGACTAGATGACTGTACTATACGTAAGTATTAGGACGCGTAAAGTAAACGTTATTTACGTCTAGCTTTTATCGTGGTTTCGTCGTAGTCGGTTAAAATAACATTGCTATGCAGCGTTTTATTCTTAGAATGGATTTGGAGTTAGGAAATGAATTGTGAAAATCGTTATTAATTTGCGACCTTATACATTATTGCTTTGGATAGAAGTAGAAAAAAAACATTGATGCTTGAGAGAAATGGCATCAAAATAATATACTTTTATTATTTCAAATATGACAAATTATATATTTCTTAGCTTCACACTGTATACCGCAGGGTAGGTAGAAGGAAGCTGGAAACTTAGTGTGACACTCCAAAGACAACGCACTTTTTCGCAACACACTGCGTCTGCCACTTTTCGTTTAATTTTCGAAATTTGGCGCTTTGAATGGGCGCAAATGAAAATTATTAATATCCCCAAATAAGAATCGAACTCAGAATCGACAGACGTCGCCGTGCCAAGATAACCTCAATCGATATTTAATGTCAATTAAACACTAATTAACGTCTGTATTCTTTAAGGACAGATAGGTTATTAAAACAATAAGCAAAAAAATTGCACAATTACCTTGTGAAATGTGAGTACATATTAAAATTATCTCATGTTTCTTAAGAGACATAATTGAAATAATAGTTGTTGAATGAAAAATGTCATGATCTCGAAGATACTCGTCAAGATACGCGCGAAGTGCGAATATTTTAGTTTTGTTTGCGCTCTCCGCCGTACGAGACGCGTGTCAAGGGAACATTTGTTAAATACATTTGTCTATATGTAATTAATTACGTTCATTTTATTTACGATATAAGTGTTGATTAGTTCGTTTCGAAAGTTACCAGTGAAAGTGCTTGTTGGATTTATTGTGTGACAAACAGGTTTGTTTTTTTTTTCTAATTTTTAATTTAGGTAATGGCTGTTTGTTGTTGGTTCTTAATTTTAAATTTTGATATATATTTTTTTATTTTTATTTATATTGGTAGTATTTAATGAAAAAATCTTTTTTTATTTAACGTTAATTTCAAAATTTTGTTATAGGTAGGTAGTAAATGTATGTATCCTTCATATAAGAAGATAGGCAAAGGGAATCTAGTGTTAATACGCTCCGTTCCTTACATTCCGCCTAAATTCCAAGGCATTATGTTTTGAATGGCGGATCTCAACACCACGCACTACTAGAGCGATGAAAATGAAAATATTAATAAATAATAATTAATTTCGCCGAGAAAGAACTGCACCCGTAACCGTCGCTTTTACAGCCACATGCTTGTGCCACTGCGCCAAGACGGTTCAAGTAAGAAATATAGACAATTTTTTACACTAATTATGTACAGCTTAATGATTATTTCTTTTGGTATATAAAAAGGCAATTGTTTAATGACAATAAACTGTGAGTTTTAGTCCTATGTTGTGAAATATCATTGGTTTTAATATTATTTAAAGTTTTAATGTTATTTTTATAATAAATTATATTGTAAAAATTTTTAATTTCATTATTCATCACGTTTTTCTTTTTATCGATAGAATCGTTTTGAACTTATTTCTATTAAAAATTCGATAAATCCTGAAAAGGTGTGTAAAATATTATTATTTCTATTTATTTTAAAAAAGATCATTGCAGTGTGAAAAGCGGTGCTGTCAGTTTAAAAGGTCCGTAAGTCTCGTTTAACAGCCTTGTAGTCTATCTAAACATCATTCATTATTTTTGATAGGCTTTGACCGGTAATCGAAATTGTTAATGTGTAATTTCTAAAATCTGCACTTACATAGATAGTAATTTAGTAATTTATCTAATAACAAACTCTACATATTGGACTCTGTTTCTTTTTAAGCCTGAAAGGTTAAGGACGGACCGGATTCCTATAAATACAAGAATTCTTTAAGTTTTAGTAAAAACTGCGTGTTCCTATCAACTAGCACACTAGTGTCTCTGCAAAACGGCAAGAAATAAAAAAAAAATGCCAATAATTTAAGTGTCATTAAAAATAAGTTCAGTTGTTTTATCGTCAAAATAGCAGACACATTACTTCTATTAGAAACATCTTTTATATTTAAAAAAAAAACGTAATTTATGCTATGGTGACGAAGTTGCATTATATTTCGAGGGCTCAAATATTTTTTTTTTAAAAAGAATCTTTTCTCCATCTGGTAAACAAAGCACGGCGTTGTGTTTCGCCACCCAACACGCAATACCTTTAAACTGAGAGAAAATAAGAGAGCATAGAGTTTTAAAACTAGATATTTTTCCTATCAAGGCAGGAAGTGCTGTAGCAATATGACAAAACAAAAAGAATAAAGATAATAATTAGATACCCACATCTGCATTAGTACGGAGTCACCAAACATAAATATTTCTGTCTCACAGCATTACAGCTGTGATAAGGGCTGACGTAAAGTCAACAACACAACGAGCACCGAGTACGGTACGTGGTAAATCGGTACTTTCCAACGTACCCATAAACTTTATCATTCGCATACAAAGTTCGTTATTGTATTGTTATTTTATTAGTTTTTCGCACACCTTTATTGGTTTTTATTGTAAACTGTTTTTATTATTCTGTTTTTGCACTAGCATTTTGATCAAATCTATTCTTTTTAATTCGTGCTGCTTCCTACTGACCTAGTGTTGAGATACTGTTCCCCATTGTTGATTGAGTGGCGGAACTTTCTTTGTATACATTTTTTCTCATTCCCTTGAGTGGTATTCGAATGCATAACCGTCGAGTTTACGGTCAGACGCTGCGCCTCTGCTACAAAACGGTCACAAATTAATATTATGATATCAATTAAATATTTGTTCCTTTAACAAAGAAAAATTATAAATAAAATATACGGCACAAAGTGTAATTGTAGTTATTTGATTGAACTAAAGTATGTTGCTGAAAAGGCAATGGTTCTAAAACTATGATAAAATTCTATCTCCAGATAAGATACAATTTATTTACCAACATATCAAAAATTTTAACTTATTAATATTAAGCTCTATTACTTAACTATGACGAAGCATTTTTTTGGTCTTCACCAAATTTCAATTTCTACCCACAGAACAAAGACATAGTACAGAGTTCTGAGTTGAGTTCTGTCAAATCAACATGTAATGTCTATAAAATTATGCAGAAATGAGGAAATGGAGTGTATCTACATTAGATTCTCTCTGCCTACCCTGCTCTATGTGTAATACCGTATGAAGCTTAAAAAAAGAATACAGTGCGTACTACTAACATATTTACACCACCCGGAACCGGATGTTTCTTACGTTAAGGAAAAACCGTTTGACCGACATCATAATTGTCATGTCATTCATCTCATTCAGAAAATGGACAACATAAATACTTATTAGAAGTTATTATCTTAAATTACTTACGTGTTTCAGTCAACGGTTAACTTAAGACAGGTACAAGTCGACACTGCCTAGAGTGTGTTAAAATTAATATTAATAAACCCCCTGTATAATTATTGTTATAGTAAATAAACATATTATTATTTCAGTGTAAAGATAGCTTGTAGATAAGAAAGCTCAAAGGCTCGACTTGTATAGTGGGTTCAATAGCATATCGGGTTCCGTAAAAAAGATAATTACTTTTCGGGGTACCGCTATCTTAAAAGTTTGGGAATTCCATATGCCATGCTAGACCAGACTACCTACTGAATAAATATCAAGAAGGATCGTATTTATCAAATCACAGCGAGCAAACTACTTACGACAACAATGTAATTATGCTATTCTATTGTTAGATTTTCAATGCATCTCTCATCAAAATAAGCTATCAACAAATGACTATTATATATCCATTATTTGTTTGTATAAACCGTACGTACGCGCTAACATTCTCTTAAGCATAATATTATGTTAATTTCGTATTAAATTTGTATATACTTACGTTTAATTGTTAATTTGTTTATTTTGATAAATCTACCGAATTTTAAGAATTAGTAGATAAAACTGAAAGTAACTACCATATACCGTACTTCGTTCTCTAGTTTGTCTACATTCTACATCCTCTGTATAGCAGGGTAGGCAGAGAGAGTGCCAAGTCAAGTGTCAAGGCACTCCGTTCTGTACTTTCCGCCCGAATTCAAGACATGGCGTGTTGAATAGCGGAACTCAACGCCGCCTTTAGTATTGATAGAGCAAGAAAATAATGATAATTTATTTATCCGACTCATATTTTACTTAACAAATAATGTTGTAATTTTTATTATAAAACTGGAAAAATCAATCTTCATATCACAACGAAAAAAACACTAATGAACCTCAAACAACTTTGTGATGCAAATAATAATTGTACGTTGTACAAATACAAGTATTTTTTATAGTACCTCAGTTTTTCTCAGTGCCCAGTCACGCGTGTTTCACACGAGATGTACTTTCTTTAGAATCTTCTATAGTTATTGTCTCATAAAATTTACATAGGAATGTCTTTTTTTCACCTTTCTTTAATGTTTTGCGTATGTATGTATGTATCTGTATTTGAGATCGTCGTGGCATAGGGCAGGACAAGCGTGCGACTGTAAATTCAATGGTTGCCAATTCTCACTTAGTGGAAAGAAATATTTAATACTTTTATTTAGCCTACCTCTCTGGTAGCGAGGTAAATAGCGAAAGTGGGGAACGATAGTGTTTTAATGGGAACGGAATGTCTTAACACTAGGTTTCCGGGTTCCTTTGGCCGTCCTTGCTATATGCAGGTTACCGCGTGAAGCTTAAACAAATTGTAGCGTCATAAAGAAGTAAACAAGATTTCTGCAACCATTGGTGGGCAGGAGAGAATCTATTTTTTACATAAATTAGAATGATGTTACAGAATGTGTTTGATTTCAAAAGAAAACAGACACTACATAATTGTATTCTACACAATGTTATTTTATTTAATTAGCCGACTGAGGCGACGCCAAAAAAGAGGGTCATGTTTTAGATTCTTAGCGCGTTTGTATATAATATGTATGTCCGTTCCTTTGTTTCCTGGTTTTCTGTTGTAACTGGTAAACTAGGGAACCGATTTTCATCTATTTTAGCTTGGTGGCGCGAGTATTTTTTTATATATCTATTAATTTATCTTATGCAGTTGTTTTAGTTCTGTTTATACTTAATTGATATCTTTACCTACTACATGAGTGTACTTGAATATAAAGTCTAAGAGGCCTGGTCTTTAATGGCTTACACGATTTAATGATTCAATGTTGCCCGAATTTTAAATATTATATATTATTTGCTTTTATTTCCCACTTGAGGAAATTAAATATTATATTTCTTATTAATATATAAATGTGAAAATTGTGAGGATATTTGTTTGGTCCATTTTGCGGTAAAAATAACTGAACGGATTTAGGTAAAACTTTGCAGTATTATAACTTTTATATTCGAATAATATATAAGTTACAATTTATAAAAAAAATGAATAATTTGGTTATAATATAACAATAAGCGTGTTAACAATAAGGCGGGCGAACCCGTATTGGTGTCGCTAGTATTCAATTCACTTTGCTCCGGTAACAAGTCAAAGCGCGGCGATGAGATCCTCCAATCAACACGGAATGCCTTCAGAATTCGACGAGAAGTGGGGAACGACAAATGCTTACCCTGACATGTACAGGATACAGCGTGAAGCTAAAAAAACAGCATAATCTCTTTGAAACGACGTCATGTGTATAAAATCGATGAAAAATGTACATATAAATGTGATCTCATTGTATTGGGTCTGGCTTATGGAAGAAAAACTATAAAACGTTCAATGACTACGGCGAACATATTACTGGTAAACGTAAAAAAATTCATTAGCTGACTCTATACACTCTTATATAGTCAGAAGAAGCTGGGCGATTATTATTTTTTAACCGAGTTTAAAAAAAACTAGTTATCGGTTCGACATTCATGTATGTATCGAATTGGATTGCATTTAAGTTTATAATTATTTATCTAAGCTTCAAAGCACCTGCTTTAAATTTTGTAAGTATATGTTAGGATTATCAGGCTAAAGTGGCAATGGGCTGGTAACATTTGCTGCAGAACCGATGACCGTTGGGGTAAGCGCGTTCTAGAGTGGAGACCACGCCTCGGCAAGCGTAATGTAGGACGTCCTCCAGCTAGTTTGGGTGACGATATTCGCAAAGAGGCGGGCAGCGGCTGAATGCGAAGAGCTGAAGATCGAGCTCAGTGGCGTGCCATTAGAGAGGCCTATGTCCAGCAGTGGACGAGGTCAGGCTGATGATGATGATGATGATGATGATGACGAAGTGTATGTTTATATATTCGTCTGCAAATTTCTCGAAAACTAAAAGCCACATGTATTCCAATTTACGGAACAGACCATCCATTAGACTGCGTATTTCTGAAGAGGGTAATCATATTTTTTTATATATATATTATATATATACATATAGGTAATTTGACATTTATTTGAAGTCAGTATAATATATTTTTATAATTACTTTCATTAACTATTTGTACCATCAGGTACACTTTATACCTAACCTAACAAATATCGTTTCCCAAGCTTGTTTACTGCACTATTAATGGGTCTTTTTATAAATATATGTGAGATTTCTAATAAAGACGATAAAAATATTTTATATCTTACGTATTTTTAATAGCTCAACGTATATATATAGTTTAGTGATGGATTCATTCAGGCTTTGAGTAATTATATTGGAAACCACGCCATCGTAGCTCAGTAGGACTCGATGGAACTCCTCGATTCGAATACCTACAAATAAGGTGTAGGTTTAAGGGAATGATTTAAAATGATTAACGCTTGCCGCTTCTGTCCGAGTTCTTTATTTTGTAATTCGGATATAGCCACTAATTAAATATTATTGATATTTGTATTGTGACTTCAGAGAACCGATACTTTAAGTGAAACTAATTTACGCTTGTCGAATATAATTTGGTGGTTGACATATATGTTTTAAGTCAATGATACCTTATACAAGGCGACACCAGTCCGTGGGGCAGGGTCGCAAAATGTGAATGTAAACGCGGCAGGTTGTGGGTTCGATTTCCACTCGAGAAATAGAAATATTTAATATTTTCACATCTTCACTCTGGTGTTCTGGTGCTACTCAACACACCATGCGTCCAGCATTCGGCAGAAAATGGGGGAACGGAGTGTCTTAACACTAAGTTCCCTCTGCCTACCCCCTTCTGTGTGCGGCATACAGCGAGAAGCTGATTTTTTAATAACTTATGTATAAGGTATTAGGGCACTTACAGACTAAATATAAATGCACTATCTTACAACATGAAAATTGTTTCCTTGATAATTAGGATAATTATAGTTATTACTTACATTAACATTACTCAGGCCACCACAATTACTCCCAGTTCCGTGTCAACCGGGGTCAATAGCTACATAAGTATCTCTAATTCAATACCGCTGGTGCCTTGCGAATATGGGCTGACTAGTGTTTGCACTCGGTTTTGTCCGCTTGGTGTGCATATGCTATGCATCTTAATCTCGAATGCAATATAATTTGGGAACAGCGGACGGTAAATGGAAACGGTTTTTAAAAAGATCATAAGACACACGCAAATGAAGTTGCGGGCGGCAACTAGTAGTATGTTTTTAGGTATCGGTCCTCACTTATTGCGTGTTGAGTGGTGGAACTCAACGCCGAATATCTGTCTCGGTACTAGAGCGGAGAAACTGAATATATTAATGAGTAATAATTAATTCTTCCGAACCCACAGTCATATGCCATGACCACTTCATGATTTTTTTAGTGGCATTAAATCATATTTAATTTAATTTAAATATTTTTTAACGCATATTCAATTTACACATTCAAATTTATATTGATATATTCATGTATTTAAAAAAAACATGTACCCCAATTTAAACTACCGTTATCGCAAACGCTAGTTAAAATAATGGAAGTACCTACGTACTATTTTTTAGTCATTATATATTATACATACTTTCCGACTACGCCATGCTAAACTTCAATGAACCTAATAATAAATAGACTTTTATAATGGTTGTAAAAAAACTACATTTTTTTTATAAAGCTAAACTGTATAATATAGTGGGATTTTATAGTCCATTTTATAGTCAGTTATTTCCCATAAATACATGACATTCAAGAAAATGCTGAAAATTATAAGTATTATAACAAGCATTTCAATATTATTATTACTATAATAATTCACCTATAGGTCAAATAAAATACATGACCAACTAATGTGAAGCATTCCTTATATTTTCACGTAATCTCGAAGTACTTGAAAATATAAGGAATGTTATGTTAATTAATATACAATGAAGTAGTTAAGCAGTATTTTTCTGCATAGTGTTATAAATTATCCACAAAAAAATATTATGTATTTATTTATTTTTCATTGTTGAGAAATCAAACACCTCAGGACTAATATAGAACCTTTATTTCTTTTCCAAGTCAATTTACTAGGTATGTGGCTTCTATTATATTCCTGATATTTAATTTTGTTTTCTTACATTTCTTCCGAGTTTTATTCTATAGAATAATGATATCTGGAATTGGTGATAATTACTTATTTTTTATTTTTACTTCAATGAATGTGTATTTAATCTAAATGTACCTAATTTAGTGTATATTTACGACTTTATCATTCCCGTACTTTAGGTTAGCTAAAGCGTGACGTTTGGTTCTACCAATCGAAACCCAATGCCTTTTTAGAATAGCTTGATAATGGACAGCACATAAGAATATGCGAAAAATGTCTCAATAAATAAAATGCAATAAGGTGACGTTAAAGTGCTTTTTTATCATAGAATCTAGTGTGAACTAGTAACGCCGTTCTTCACTTTCCGCCCGAATTCGAGACATTGCATATTGAGTGACGGAACTAAACGCCGCGGTTCGTCTTCCCAGTACGGAAATTAAGAAAATTTAACTCCCCCAGTAGCTACAATGACTTCTAAGAGTTTTTGTCTTAAAATTGGAATGTGACAAATAATATAATATTATTTAAAATACATAATATCTTATCAACAGTTGTTCTTTGCGTGTAAATGAATCATCTCCGTATCTAGAACAAATAAGATGAAGAATGATAACGCTTAGATCGTTGTAAGTAGTTCTTTCATTTTTCGTATTTAATGAAAATACAAGAATGCTCATGTCACGCACACAACATGTCACAGACAAGTCGAATTTGGACAACAAGCAGGGTTTAAAAAATACGAATAAAAAATTACCTCAAGCATATATAGGCAGTATTCGGCCTCCATTAAGTAAAAAAAACCATTTTTTTTATTGTCCATTGAGAATAGAACCTACAGCTACCGCGATATCTTCGAACTACCACGATGTACATTTATATTATTACACTTATAAATAAAATTAGCCCAACTTTTACACAAAATTAGCATTACATAAAAACGAATTGGTGGAAAATCTCCAAATTAGAGGAGTCAATTGATAGTACGAGTATACCATAGATAAAACCATAAAATTCGTTATTGGGACGGCGATGAGCTACGCCCAGCTGTTACGCTCCCTTGTGATTAGGGCATGTAGGAAGATTACATACTTATCTGTAGGATTATACTACTAGCTTTCTACTTGCGGATTTGCTTTGGCTTTTTCCTACTACGATTTTCGTATTTTTTTTTTACAAAACATTTTCTATACCCTCTGCCCAACTTTCAAGATATTTTGTTATCGCACATAGTGTCGGAACTCAACGTCACACTTTGTGTTGATTCCAGAAAGAGGACATGAATTTTCTGGAAAAGGAGCACATTTCTGGAAATAGATATTTCTATGACAGAATTATCGCTCAGCAATATCGTAGTACATGCTTACACTAACTCAACCTCAGCACTTTATAAAAATTGTCATTAGCTATTATTAGAGTAAATATTAGATAAATTCCTAGTATTTCTAGATAATCGTCTATCTGGTCATTAGAAATCACATGAATCAACCGTCAACACTCATAGATATTGATTACAATAGGCTTTTAATGTATAAAAAATTAGAACATTCTGTTACTAATTCTCGATGACCACGCGATACTCGCCTGTATATTTTGTCAAGGTTCTCTAGGAAGGTCTGAATTGTTATTTATGTTAGTTCTTTTTATATTGCTAAGAAAACTTTGATACTATAAGTAAATAATTAAGATGTTATCATAATTGTATTAGTATATTATTTTATTAAGGCCTATATTTATGTTATAATTTGAGACATTTTAGTCAGGTGGCAAAAATGTATGACGTGTACGATGGTTGAGTGTTCGATTCGATTCTTACTAGGAGGAATGAAATATTGAATATTTTCATTTACTTGCTCTGGTAACGAGGCAAAGTGCGGCGTTCACTTCCGAAACTCGAAACGCAATACCTCGGGAATTCGGTGGAAAGTGAGCCCTAATACTACGTGTGTTCCACGATTTTTCCTGCATAGGTAGGCAGATGAAACTTAGTGTTAATACGAGTAAAGTACGCTCCCTGCTTTTACTCTATTTTTCGAGTGATTGCTTGTTGAGGGGCGGAACTCAACGCCGCGCTATGTATATTAGAGCGGGGATAATTCAAATATGTACTATATGCCATGTTAATAATAGATATGTACATTTAAATAATTTCTCACAATATTATTCTTTCCCAGGTACCTATAAGCAATACAAAAAAACCGCGTGAAAGTGTATCGATAGGAACGTAAGATGACAGCCTGCGAGCGTGACGACCGTACTTGAATACAAGGTGATTGTTTTTTTTGTTAATTTTTTATTTCACATTTCATTGCTTTAACTGAATTGTTTACTTTTTTTGCCTCATCGTGGAGGAAATAGAAAAAATAAAATAGTACTAACGATGATATAACCTAGGTACTTATAAATAGAGAGATCCTACCCTCCAGACACTGGCCTTTAGGAGAAACTCACTGATTTCTCTGGTATCACTAGTGGCTTCACTGGCCTTCTTCACTGGTGGTTTCTTCACTGGTGTCTCACTAGAGGCTGAAGTAAATAATAGTTTAGTACAAATATTTTTTAAAATATTATTTATTCAACGAGCACTTTTAAGTGACATAAAAATGTCAGAAGTGTCAGTCATATAGGGATCTACAAGCAAAGCCCCATGCAGGCCGCTAATATATTATAAGCTTTTCTACGAGTATATCCATACAAAACGCGATGTCGACATAATTATGAATCATTACAATTGTAATGATAAAGTACACCTACACAATATGTTAAATGTCAGTTGAACTCAATTTCACTTTTAACAAAGGTAAGGACGATATGCTATGTACAGACCGTCTACTCTAAAACAGAACTTACTGACTGCAGGTTTTAGGAAACTTAATAATTTTCATTATTCATCATAATAAATATTCATAATTATATATAAATTAAGTGTCAAAACAACTAGAGCGAAAAAGTGAAAATTAATAAATAATTTGATGTCCGCCTCGAGTGGGTATCGAATCCACAATCATCGTGTTACAGCCAAACGCTGGGCCACGAGGACCTTTTTATCTAATTGTATAATACAGGATATCGACATGAGACATCACTCGCAATCAGGGGCGTTAATGCTAGTGTATCGGTAATAGCGTCAAGTGGATTACTATCTGATATTGTTCAAATATATGTGATATTTTTGTTTACGTCCCTCTCATAAGCCCATTTACATGTATATTATACATGGAAATTTTGTATCTTAACTTCGTAGTTTTTCTGATATACATACTTATTCTCATTTGTTGTTTGTAAATAGTTTTGAAATTTTTTAAAGATATTTTTAGAACTACGAACCGATTTCCATTATATTTATTGTATGTACATTTTCGAATGTTTTCATTTTTCATGGTTCTACGGTCTACATCTACCTTCTTAAGTATAACATTAATCAGCTCAAGCAAGCCTACTTCTAAGCCCATACTAAAAATTACAAAAAAATATTTTTATTTTCAGATGTATAGCAAGTTCTATCAAGTTTTGAAGGCGACCCTATTCATTTTGTTATGGCCAGATATTCAAACGCAAAGCTTATCGTACGATTCGATATGTCCTATCGGCTTCCAACTTCTCCAGAGAAAAGATGATAGCCCTCTCTGTTTCCGTCCGAAGGGCCCAGAGACGTTCGCAGATAAATACAAAGACTGCGTTGGAAACTTATACTCGTCAAAACTTTACCATGAAGTTAAAAACTTTAATCTCGAACAAGTTATTTGGACCGAGTACAAATCAATGCATCCTGGTGGGATATACGTTGATTGGTCTTACAGTAAAAATATGGGCGAAAAATTAAATTCTGAGTACGCAGTGACTATGGACCCCACATTAGACTTGGAGGAAGAATTGTGTCTTGTAATGGATCCTTTTAGTAATTACACTGCTGTCAAGTGCAACGAGATGTACTTCAGTATATGCGTGGTTAAGCCTTACAGTAGTGTTGATCTATCTAGCAGCAAATGTAACGATTTAAAAGATGCTGTAAGATTTTATAGTCCTGAATCAACATGCTTGTCACTTCTGTCCGGGGTGGGAGGTGGTACCGTCAGGGCCACGTGGAATCAGGCCCAGGATATTTGCTTGAAGAAAGGAGGTTCCTTACTCAACCGAGGATGGCCTTATGTAAACCATAAGAAATTTCGGAAATCTGGTGTGAATCATATTTACCCATTTGGTATCACAATGAGCTCAGATTATTCTGTGTTGAGGTATGATACGACAGACGATAAGTCAGAGGTGAGTTGTAATAACTGTTAGAATTATTAACAAACTATTTTAATAGTCTTACATTTTTTCTGTCCCTCTCAATGCCATCCAATCCATTACATTTGATATTTACTAAATGTTATACATATTGTGACATATTTATTAAAATTAACCATAAAGTTTTAAAATTATTAATGAGTATTTTGTATCAATAGTAGAAAAACTAGATATGGGAATATCTAAGTAATTTGGCCGTCAACAAATATATGAAAGATCGAGGTATCAGTTAATATTGGAAGAGGGATCTCTGGCCCTAAATAGTTCAAAAATTCCTTACTTCCAAAATGTCTTAATATAAAACAATTACATCTCCCTGCCGCCCAACTTTACTGAGCAGAAGATGAATGAAGATATTTTTTTTTCTCAGATACCGTTTGAACAGTGGAATTTCCGAGACGACATTCACGGTGAGGATACGTTGTTGGGTTCCATACAAAATAATGCTTGGAATCTAGTTAACAGTTCATTTATCTTTTACGATGTCATATGCGAGAAACCAATTCCATTGAAGAATATCACTATGCAGTTAACTATAGATGAGTAAGTATAACTTTGTCATAAATATTTTTATATTATACTAGCTGCGCCTCGCCTTTTGTTTCATTAATAAATTTATTAAACATTATTATATCACAAAATACTGAACAAACCTATCGTAGTTTTTATACTAATTAAAATAAGTATTATTTTTATTTCAGTGAAAATAAACTGACACTAACAGTTAACGAATCAATGGATGAAGAAGATATTTACTGTTTCACAGATTCAATAAACCGTTACCCAGTCAAAACAAGCATAAGCAAAATCGACGACAAACACTTTATTCTCAAGCCAAAACAAAATGGCTATTACTGGTGTACACATATAAAAATAAAAAAATATAAAGTGTGTGAAACGAAGAAAATATTATTCATAAGAGAGAAAAAATCAGTGGTGAACACTTACGCGGTGAAAATAAGACATAATGAACTTTATAAATTGAATGACATACCGACGTTGTTGCCCATTTGGAAATCGAAGTTAAGAGATTACATCACTTATAGGAATCAGTATGAGAGTATTATTGGGGATGTACCTTTTAATGTAACAGAGGATATACTGAAGGAGTTTATAAATTCTAATCCTAATATAGACAGAAATAACCCAGAAATAGTAGAAATCAAATTGAAAAGGCTATATATGGACAGGCGATCTGTATTAATTCACACTAAATTACGTCCGTATGTAAATCCCGTGAGTCCTGCGACTTGGGAGCACATGGAGATTGTCTCGATGAAGCCAGTATACTATTGTAAATCCTTTGATACAATTCCACAACTGCATTTGGGTAAGGTATCAAATGAATAATGCTTGTTGCTTGTTTTGTTATAGTAGTAGTTATTGAATAACTAAATTCTACTCTCTTTTGGTTTTTTTAGATTTTTATAATATTAAAAAAAATATATGTACATAATTTCAGGTGAATCTATAATATCAGCTGGGTGTCGAGCCCATACTTGCGTCGGTGATTTCAACGAAGGAGTACAGTGGGTAACAACAGCGTCAAACAACTGTACTCAACCATTAGACAGGATGTTTAATAAAGCCGATGATTTTGATGATGCCATGCCCACTATCTCGTATGAAGTAAGTATTTAAACGTTTTGATATTTTAACTTGGTTCTGATTTCTTTGAAGTTTGCATGAATTTTCACAATATGTGTTAGCATGTACTTGAAAAATTAAATCTTAAGATGACATTTGAACTATTAACTGCATATTAACAATCATTGCACGTGAATAACACACTAACAGAAATATTAACAACATCATAGGCAGATAGCACAGAACAGACTGAAGTTAACATAGCTGACAGTTCAGAAGAAGTCTCCGTAACTACTGTAATAATGACAACTAAGAAGAAACCTTTAAACATCACATGTATTCCACCTGACGTATCGACCACAGAGTCGACTACGCAAGGATATCAATCAACTACAGAAACGACTACCAATTCTATTCAGTCAACTACTACAACACCTATAATAAGACCGGTAAGAGCTTTTAGGTCCACAGTCTCACCAGCGATAGTTGGCTAACATTAAGTTTCATATAGATATTTGTAATTTAAATTATATCGAAGCTGCGATTAAATAGTATATAAAAACACACATAAGCCCTTAAAATTATATCCACAGCCTGAAGAAAAGTTAAGAGAAGTGATGGAAGAACTCGATCAGCTCATTAATAACGGCTCCACAATCATGGTAGAAGATATAAATCCAATGTTTGACCAGGTAACCTCTAAATATAAATTACATTGTTACTTTTATTATATACTAGCGACTCCCTTGCGGCTTCGCCCGCTTTTACTACTGGATTATTCATATAATGTATGTTTGCAAAGCACTTAAGATAATGTGAAAATTAATTAAACCCTAATGCAACCCGCATTTTCGTAGTTATATATAAGGATTTTCCAATTGTTTTACACAGCAAGGATTTTTTAGTAGGTACCGTAATTTTAAATCTGTGCTACGAATCTTTTCAAGTACTTATTAAAATATATTTAAATGACTATTTTTCAACGGAAGAAATTATAAACAAAAACTTACCTACTAATAACTACTACAAAAAATGAAACCAAATATATCGCGCTGAAATAATACATTGAACTCCAATTATCCAATACGTGCAAACGCATCTAAATCTTCATTGCTATAGAGACAGGCGGGTTTTTTTTCGAGCTTGTGGTTAATGCTTAAGAGGGTATTCTGTCCCTGATGAAAAGCAAGCACTACATGGCTACCTGTGGGGAATTAAATAGAATGCATCGGCCGGAAATCGAACGCGGGCCGCCCGCGTGGCAGGCGAGCATTCTACTACTGAACCACCGATGCGTGTAAGGCAGGCGGGCGCGGTGGACGCGCTTGTATAAGCCGTTTCGCAGCAAGGATTTTTTGATATTGTAACAACTTCTAAAGTACTTATTAAAATGAAAAACAGTAAAAGACAGCTTTGGTCTACATTAAATGGCCAACGTAACTAATATACTTATTTATATGCTGTGAGTAAGGGATAAGTGAAACTTGAGTAACATACAGCTGATGTGTCAACGGCGTGATGTGTCAACAATTAAATGCGTTTTTCTCTAAAACTATTCGCAATTTCGAAATAGTGAAAAAGGCAAATTTTATCTTCGTTTAACGTAGAAAATTAATAAAGTATTTTAAAGGATAAGGATTAATACCATTATGGAAAAATATGAATCACAATAAAAAATATATTGAAATTATTATTTTTAGACAGAAAAAGGATACACGATGACGTCGCGGATTTTTTTGTAGATCTTATTAAGAGGAACAATACTCCAGTACATTATTTTCATGTAGTACTTACCATTAAAGCGGCGCATGCGCGAAAGTGTATCAACGGGTAGGACTTTATACACATTTATCTTATTTATGTTTACTTACATAAGAATGTACAAATAATAAACTATATATAAACCTTCCCTGAGAAATACCCGACCTAATGGTGAAAACCACATCAAAATCCGTTGGGTGGTTTAGAAGAAGAAGAGTTAGAAAGTTCAGACAGACACGAAAAGCGACTTTGTTTTATAAGATATAGGATAGGATAGGATAGGATACTCGTACATATATAATATATTATGTTTTTATTGTACCTTATAGCGTATGCAAACATTTGGAGTCTAGATGTCTTACGTCTAGAAATTCTTGTGGCCTTCAAACCATAATATGATGATGATGATCAACAGAAAACGAAATAAATTTAGGTGTTTAAGTATTATTACTTATAGAAAAGTAAAACCCTAAATAAAAATTCAACTAGTATTATAAAATCTACAGGTGGACGATATCCTAGATGTTCCGGATAGCCTCGAAATTCCTGGCCAGTTCCTGCATTTGTTGGAAAAACTAGGTTCTGCGATAGAACTAAATGGTTCGCGCAGCGCCTTTGTTGTAAGATCTAACATCGCCCTAGGAATGACTGATGCAGGGCCAGGGAACCCGGTACGAGGCTTGAAGATAGGTACCAGGGAGACTGACTTATTCACTAATGGCACCTTTGAAATGTTATTTGGTAAATTTTATTTTTAAGTTATCAGTAATAAGAACTTATTTATTTTTTCCTAAGCATACGTTTAAAGTACCACTAACTGTACTGTTTAAGTTCCACCGCTGAGATGCAGCAGACAATTACATATCTTGACACTAGGTTCTACCTACAATGTAGAAATAAGAGAAAAGTGACACTATTACCCCAACTACTACTTTAACTAATACTCAACTCTTTGCTGATATTTTGCTACAGACATTTTTAAGATAATGTTTATGTAACAGTTTTTGCCCCTTTTCAGGTGAACCTAACAAGACAGAGTTGATGGCAGATACAAATGAGCTGGTGGTTAACTTGCCGAAATCAGTACTAGATTCTTCACAACGCCTTAGCTTTGTCGTTTTCAGAAACGATAGGGCCTTCCAGTCTTCTGAAGGATCCTTTGCTGTCAACAGCAGAGTTCTGAGCGTTAAAGTGGGAAATGTTACCCAATTCGACAATGGAGAAGTAATTTATTTTAACTATTGCTAATACTTTAATAATAATTTGCTAGCAGCTTTTAATGACTGTTTTAAACTGCAGTAATAAGTGCAATATAGCGAGCGCAACGCTACTAAAGATTCTAACAAAATGGTAATCAAGACATTTTATTTACTCTTTCAGGTTATCGATATACATTTGAGCCCTTTATCACCAGACCCAGAACGAAATATCTCCAGAACGTGCGCTTACTGGGAATTCCTCGAGGATGGTAGTGGATTCTGGTCCCAGGAAGGTTGCCGGCTTATAATATCAGAACCAGGTAAACTAGACATCTGTAGATGCACACATCTCACTCACTTTGCAGAGGTCTTATTTCCTCGATCGGTGTTCTCCGAAGCAAACGAGAATGCTCTAGAAATGTTAACTATAATCGGTTGTGCTCTTTCAATTATCGGCGTCATTGTCGTAGGTGTCACGTCCGCGATGTTCAGGTCTTGGAGACGGGAGTTTAGTAATAAGATCTGGTTTCAGCTCTGCATATCCATATTCATATTGGCTGTTAGCTTCCTAGTTATAATTTTCGCGAAATTCGATCATTACAATGTGTTTTGTATGCTATTTGGTATCATTCTGCATTATTCAGTTCTATCATCATTTTGTTGGATGTTGGTCGCCGCCGTATTATCTTATAGGAGGTTAGTCCTGGTATTCACGAGAGATGCTTCTCATAAACTCCTCAGGGCTTCGGCCTTTTCTTGGGGTGCCCCCTTTGCGGTCATTGGTGTCCTACTATCTATCGCCCCTCACTCTTACTCGGGGCGTTTTGTAGATAAAACTCCAAGTGGTTCATTCTGTTACCCATCAGATTTAGCACTTTGGTTGTCTGTTTACTTGCCGATTGCACTTATCCTATTTGTGAACTGGACACTATTCGGCTTAATAGTTCGTTCTGTGTTTGCTTCGAGCAGGATCCAGAGGCATGGAGATACCAACGAGGCGTTTAGGTGTGCGTCAGTAAGTTGCTTGCTAGTGTTTCTGTTTGGTTTGCCATGGGTTTTTGGTCTCTTTGCGTTTAATATCGTCGCTGCATACTTATTTACTCTTACAGCTACTTATCAGGGATTTATTTTATTCTTATTTTTTGTCGTTGGCAATAAAAAAACGAGGGATCTATGGTTGAATAAACTTAAGATAAAGCAGACGCGAAAAGTACCTGTAACATCTTCTACTTACTCGAACCGGAGTACAGTATGGAGAGGAGCTACTCCAAACGTAACGTTGGAAGCTAAAGTTTCCAAACCAAAGTCTTTGAATCAGGATGATTCGAGGTTTTCTTGACAAAAGTTTAGCAAATATTTGAGAAATGCTTAAATTTCGATTTTATATAATTTAGTTTTTAGCATACTTGTAATAAATTGTTTAAACCATACAAACCTCTATACCGCTTTGGCTGCTGTTAAAGTTACAAGCACTATTAAGGTGATGTCTTTTTTATTTGATCTTCGCTTCTATTTTCAAAGAAAATTGTGATTTTATAAAGATTTATGGAGCCATGTTTAGGTAGAAGAAATGTTTGATCATATTGGTTTTATTTTCTGCTTTGTTCTTTTCACATATATTTTGAGATATGTCTTTGAAAGGATCATAATCATTTCATGAACTCGTCTTGAGAAAACCCCTCAATTACAAGTTAGTATAGCAGTAATCAAATTTAGTTCGCAAAATAAACAATTATAAGTATTATATTTTATTTAATATATTAAATAAAATTTAATATCTTAAATATATGAGGCTTTTTCATAGCAAACGTTAATATATGTATGTGCAATAAATAATAAGTTAACTTGTAAGTGTATGAGTTAGGTTAGGGTTAAAAAATATAATTTTTAAATGTTTATTTATTTTTTTAAATCTTAAAACATAGAACGGCTGTCTTTGATTCGATCTCTGTTTAGAGCAGCTATTTTTATGAGGAGTGTCCATTTTATATAGTAGTACTTTAACTGTACCTTATTTATAAATATAAAAAAAAACTAGATAATAGTAAAAAACAATTAGTTCCTCAAGTAATAGCAATGTAGAATTCGGCATTCCATCCATAGTATAAATTAATATTAATTAAAATATGACAATGCCACGCTGGCGTAGTCTGAAAATGACAATCGTGGTTTCGATTCCATTAGGGGGATTGAATCATTTTTATTTCGTCGCTCTAGTAAAATGAAACGCAGGGTTGAGTTCATTCACACATTGCAATATTACGAATTCGGGCGGTAATTATGGAACGGAGTGTCCTAACACTGAAGTGTCCCTGCGTAGTGCTAACCCTGCTATATGTGGGATAGAGCGTGAAGCTGAAAAAACAACCCTTTTCTCATCTTTTAAATCAAGACAAAACTTTGTATAATAAAGATTATATTATAATAGTTGATTCCGTTCTCCATATATCAATAGAATTAGTATATGGGGAACGGAAGTCTCTTGATGGCAATGACGCTAGGTTCCATCTGCCTACTCTGTTATGTGCGGGTTCCTCCGCGAAGCTATAGTATAAATATAAATAATTAATTATACATAGAGGTACATAATATATTTAATTGTTGTTGCTACAAGAATAAAATGAAATGCTATGACCAAATACTTATATTGATTTGTATAGATTGTTATTAATAATTGAATTATTAGCTTACACATTATTTAACTCGCTTATGGCAAAATGTACCAACCAACAATCACATTATTCTTTACTAGTTTTTTGAGTTGTTACATTTTGCTGTATTCTCGTAGTTTATTTAATTAATTACTATTAATTGGTATATTTAGTGCAATAATGACGTATTTGCACTTTTTAAAATATGGCAGGAGTCTTTTCGCATACATCGACACATTAAAAATGTTTATTTTCTATTTGATGCAATTACGTCATTTTTGTGCCAAATAAACTGTATAATAGGAAGTAGAACAAAACTATTTTTAGTGTATAGATAATTGAGGCATTTATATTATTATTGTAATTATTAAGTAATAAAGATTAAAAATAGAAATATATTTTTTGTTTTTATTTCTTTTTTTCATAGCCAATTTATTATTTATTATGTTAAAAAATACGGCTGTCCCCGAATATATTTTTGTGACATATATAGTATTGCTGTAGTTGTGGGTTTACAGACTTCATTTCTGTTATTAATAAAATATTTTTGATTTGATAAAAATACTTTGTTATTATGATCTATTTAGAGACATTTTAATTTTAAATGTAGGTAAAAAAATTATGCCGCCGTAGCGCAGTGGCACAATGCCTGACTGTAAGCGTCACGTTGCGGGTTCGATTCCCACTCGAGGGTATGTATTATTTTCATTTCGCCGCTAGTACAGAGTAAAACTAATAAAAATTATATTACTTACGTGTTATTTTAGGGTTCGAATCAAGTGCGTACAATGAAAATTATAAAAAATATATTTAAAGCATATTTATATTTCTTTGTACGTTGGTTACTATTATTGCCACTTGACGGGTTATCTAGCACACTTATATTTAATTAGAGGCTTAGAGCGAGTATCAATTATAGACAGTTGCCATAGCAACGCCCTAACACGAGCTCATTTGCTACGTATCCATGGGACACCGTGACAACGCCTGCATTCATTTGACTTGCAAGCTGCGAACTAAAATGTTCTGGGGTATAACTCCTGCACTTGATTTGCAAAATGAGTACCTCCGGCATGGAGATAAAAGTGCCTATGAGCTTAATTTTCTCGTCATCGGAGGCTGCGATGCGAGACATCTTATCAAGACATTGGCTCAAGCATATCGTCATAGTCGACGTTATATGAACTTGTTTGTGATTGATGGCTGTCCTGAACTCGTCGCACGTCAGATTCTTCTTCTATCTCTAGCTTTAGAAAAGACGACTAGATGTGGACTCTTGGAGAAAACTCGTCGGTTTCTGGAAGTGTATGGAAATTTACTTCTCCGCCCACCCACTTCAAGGTACTTAATTGCAAAATCCCGTGAATTGGTCAGCATGATTACAAACCCTGAGTATATGAGTTACCTTCTACCTTGCATTTCTGTCGATCAAATGAAATATCGAGAACGGGATTATATGGAAAACCTTTTTAATTTTTGGACCACGGGCAATACTAACCAGTTTAATGCCTGTGAATTGTGGGATCATCGTTTACGACAGAGTCTCGGAATAAGATATGATAACAGGGTTGGAATATACGACTGGGACTACCATATGCGCTTAAAGGAAGCGGCAAGTCAAATATGCTTTCAGGAATATAAACATTTCAGAGAACATGGAGTAGCTTTTACTTGGTTAGAAACGGAAGTGTGCCGACCCAATGTATCTTTGGCAGCCGGAGTGTATAAGTGTGGTGACAGATTCTTACACAGAGGCTACCTGGGAGACTTGGTGACCTCACCTCTTATCGCTTATGGGCTTGACTGTGAAGATAAGGATTTGTTAAAATCTTCTCACGGAGTAAATTACAAGCGAGCTACCGATATATCAGAGAGAAACGTTATGAGACTGTTATATGAAGTTGAGAATCGCAAACCATTTGATCCGAATAAATTCAATGTAGATAGCCAGCAAAATCTGGGAATGGCCGTCTTAAGTGAGTTAGATGCTAGAATTTCTGAAGGTGGCCCGGAAGTTCCTTTGCTTTTGCGTGAAGACCGTGACACTTATATTGAAGTAGATTCTGGGAAAGTGCATTTCCTCTCTCTCTCAGCTTTGGATCACTATCCGCATAAGCCACAATTTCAGGGATTATTTCACGGTGTATTCGTTGGGCATAATATATTGCCACGGGTGAAACCGAGCGTGTGGTCTATGGCACGAGATGATGCTATAGTTATAATGGAATCGAGAAAGTATATGGTGGAGCTGAAAAGAGATGATGTTAAAGCGTATGGGGATCAAATTCAGCAAGCAGCCACAACTGCACAATGTGAAAAAATTGCCCCTTTTGACGCTGAAAAGGATGATTACGCCAGGTTCTTGATACGGCGTAAGAGCGAGAGTACTGATCCTTTTGCTTAAAATAAAGATTACTACATACATATTGTTGTTTTTTTTATGATTAATGAGACTGTTAATTTTCAGTCATAAATGATTAGTTAGAGAAAATAAGTTATCTAAATCAAAGTCGAATGCTAAGGCGAATTTATTGTTGAATATGTAATTTTACAAGCCACACTGTATCCTGCTGAGCAGGATGGGCAATGAGAAACTAGTGTTAAGACACTCGGTTCCCCATTGCACATGTAATTTTATTTTACAGTTTTATTATACAGAATTAAAAAAAACATTTTTTTAATATTTTTAAAGAGTTTTTCCACTTAGGTTATGATATGTTTAAATTTTTTCTGTCTAAAATATTATTGTATATATTTACAAAAAAGTGTTTTAATAGTGCTTTAGTGTTTTTTTAGTAACTTATATTTGCCCAGCTGTAAATATTAGTATTATACCTTATTTTCTCCATCAGAATCATCCGAAGAATTGAACTAATTGAATGGTATCAAGATACCGTTTAAAAGAAAGTAGTTTAGCCCCTTAACAACCTCATGTTCAATAACTAAGAGTCCTCCAACTCCATCGACCCAATCTTGGTTAGAAACGAATGTTCCGGACTTCATCAGAGCTGACCGCTGGCTGTCATCTAGTACTATTTTAAACGCCATAATAATTCCAACCTAATCTAATCTAATAATCTAATTATGTCTTAACCAAATGTTAAGACACTTGGTTCCTCACTTTCTGGTCAATTTTCGAGACATTGCTTACTGAGTGGCCGAATTCGAACGTCGAGCTTTTTCTTGTTACCAGAACGAGGAAATAAAATGAATTCATTCTCCCGAGTGGGAGTTGAACACAGAACAGTAGCAGTAAATCTCAATTTACATTTTATATATAGTAGAGCTCCATTTATATATATGTTTATATGTATGTATTATATACTCAAGTATAGTATAAGTTATAAAAAAGGCACAGAATAAAACATCCAGAAAAATTTGTGTTCATCTATTTTCTTTCATTAATAATATGTTACATTCATTTAGTAAATAATATAGCAAATATATTTACAAGGACAAAAACAAACTGAAAATCTCAACGTGTTAACGTCTTTCTTCGTTAAAATTCGTATTTCATATAATATCACTTAACTTTAACAATACTATATTGAGTAGTTCGGTAGTGATGGCGCCCGCGAGTTGTCACTCATTTAAGTGCATAAATACATTATATAGATTTTACAACGTACATTGGCAGTTATTTAAAGCCTATTCGTGATTACAGGTTTTATTATCATAAGAATAGCGTAACAAAATAGTGGAAGCAAATACTTATATACAAAATTTATTTAAGAAAAAATAAATAAAAAAAAACACTGGCAACACCCATTTTATGAGTTTTAATTTGGTAGTTTATATTTATCACAATAATATTCGAACACTTTTATAATTTATAAATAATAATGTAACAGATTATTAATTTAAAACCCACAGATAATTAATTAAACACAACAAACGTTACAGATAATAAATCAAGCTCGCAGGTCACCAGAGCACTACCGTGAGCAATGGCCGACACCGGCGCCGTCAATTGACGTATTAGGCCTGCGCGTGACACTCGCGTGTGGTAAACACAGTGCTGCCAGTGAATAACATGACATCTACAATTTTAAGTTACTTAATTTTTATTTTATCTATTTAAAATTAATTATCATGTTATTCACGTGTTTCATGTAATTAATATTTAAATTAAAGCTTGTTTTTTTATTTTTAGTTTTTAATTCAGAAGAAATGAGTAACTGCAAAAAGTGCAATTCCTTATGAAGATTTTAATTACATTATACAATACAAAGATAGTTAAAAACATAAAAATATTTATAATAATGTAATAGATACGTAGATTTATAATAAAAAAAGTAATTCGTTTACCACACTCGGGTGCTATGGTAAGTAACGCACCTCGCGACGCCTCCTGGGCTCGACACTCGCGTAACGCACCCAAACTATTTCCCATATTATATTCACCAACACTATTGATTACATATATACGCACTATCATTGTAGAGTTGTTGATGATAGCAGCTGCATCACCCGCCAGGCTGGACGGTGGCGTGGCGGGTGCGCGGTGCGGGGGCGAGGGCGGCCGTGGCTCTCAAACCGCGGACACGCACACATTCGCTTCGCTTCGCTTTCACCGTCGTGATCACACAACTTTCGCATTTTAAAGCAAATGCAAAGTAAACACTTACAACTAATTACTTAACGGTCGATCGTCACGGTACGCGTTAATCGACAGAAGTTGGCAGTCAGATCAATCCTTTACACATATCACGTATTATAAAAGTGCTTATCGTGTGAACTAGATTATTAGTGCTGATGTATAGAGACACTATTTACATCGATTTCATTCTACTTATAAAGCAATGCTGTTATTGTGCGAAAAAATCATTAAACGTCCTTAATCCTAGCCTAATCTAGTAATGAACCATGTAAGAACTACCAATTGATACACATACATACCGCCCCGCACCGCGAGTGTCGCCCAGTACAGAGTATAAGAAACACGACTACCCTGTACGCGTAATTAGTTACCTAGCTTACCTTACCTACGACTCCACTTAGACAATGATTATTATAACGCGGCCGCCGACGCGCTAGGGCGCGGCCGTGGTCTATTACATCTCTATTGTATTATAACTTTAAGTCCTATTAGTAATACGTGGCGTGGCGCCACCTAGCCTAGCGTACATCAGAAACGATAACCTTCTAAATTGTCATAATAAAATAAACGGAGAACTGTAACACACGAGGACGGGCGCCACCGACACTACTCGCCGCGCCCGCCCTCCCTCTGCGTAAATTCGTTTCAATTATACATATACATATACATACGTTCTGATAAAATTCCGAAGTAACTTATATTCACATTAACGTAACTATTTTAGAATATGTGTACTTTATGAATCTAAATACAAAAACATTATGACGAGTACGAGTGCGGTCGTCGATGCGCTCGGTGGCCGGCGTCGTCGTTCCGGGGTCCTGCGCTCGACAGGAGGACGCGCGTCTCCAAGCGACCGCTCAGTTAAAGCTTCGACGTGTGTATCTCTTTACCAAAATTTGTTAAACGCCTATCTAAATCGTAAGTAAGTCGCGTCGAAGCCCGCGGCCGCCGTCGCCGGCTCTCGAGGACGCGGCGACGCGGCCTTTCGTATTTACGCTAAATCTATAAATATTTCAGTCATATCATTAAATTAACTTTGCAATGAGTATTTACATTCCGTCGGTGGCCGGTGGCCGGTGGCCGGTGGCCGGTGGCCGGTGGCCGGTGGCCGGTGGTCGGTGGTCGGTGGTGGCGTCAGTGCGTGTACTCGGGGAAGGCGGCGGGGCTGCCGGCCGGCGAGCGCGGGGAGCGCGGCGAGGGCGGCGAGCGCGGGGACGTCGGCGACGGGAAGTACTCGCGCGCCGGCACTGCCTCTTCACTCGCCCACCGGGCTAACTGTTGTTGAGCTTGAATAAATTCATCACTAGAAAATGATAGAGAAGAGGAACGGAGAGTCGAGGCGCGTCGCTGAGGCGCCGTGGCGGGCTCGCGAGTCTCTCTCTGCCTACTGCGCCTGCCGCGCCACTGAGTACTGCGCCGACGCCATGCGAATGCAATTTGGGGATCGACATTTTATGACACTACAAGTAATTGAATAGAATAAAAATTGAATAATAAAACTAATTAAACTAAAAATAGGCCTAATTGTGATTTGTACTCGTATGTATTTATCACTATATGTTTTTGAAATGATTTTTTAAATTTTGAATAACTCTACATGTGCTTGAGTTAGACCCTGGGAGCCCGCCAGTGGGTTATGGAGGCGTGTTGTTTTGTGTGTTGCTGTAAAAATAAACGTTAACAACAAAATACAAAATTATATCGAACATTGTACAGTCACTTGTGTCAGTTTGGCTCACAGTTCTGCATACATTTGTGCACACACAGTGCATAGGAACATGCGTCTACAAGTTAAATGTGTTAGAAATTATAAGAAAACGAACGTAAATTATAAAAAACTTACGAAGAGTGCACCTTTAAAGGAAACATTGCTATCAACGAAATAATAATTTTAAAGGAAATCTGTTCGTTTTAGGTTCAAATTCTACATACATTTTCCACGGTTCGAATGTTGAATTACTTGAATAATATCCAGTATTTAGGGGTGGGCAGAGGCAGCCTAGTGCTCAGTTTCTCCGTTAGCCACTCTCCATGTATTTTAATGGCTTTACATACTAGTACTACCAGTCGTAGCACAGGCACACGTGTGACTGTAAGCGCGATAAGTTGCGGGTTCGATTCTCACTCGAGGAAATTAACTTTTAGTATTTTCATTTCATCGCTCTGGTAATGAGGCAAAGCTTTGCGTTGAGTTCTGCCATTCAACTCACAATGCCCTAATAATTAGACGGAAAGTAGAGAATATGTGTCTTAATGGGAACGAAGTACATGAACACTAAGGTTCCCATGTTTCTATGTCTATCCTGCTGTGTGCGGGATATAATGTGAAGTTAAAAAAAACTATACTAGACAGTTTTTCAGGATAGGCTCGACAGTAGTGGGCTTACCTCTCACTGTCAGGAGCATCCCGCAGGCGCTCGGCGTCTGCGGTCTCGTACAGCGCGTCGTCGTCGGGCGGCGCGCGAAGGGGCGCGTGCGCGTGCGCGGGCAACGTGCCGTGCGGCGCGTGCAGGGCTCCGTGCGGGAGCAGGGCGGGCGCCGCGGTGTGCAAACGTGTTGGGCCGCGGAAACGCGGGTACCCAAAACGTGCTTCTTCCTCGCCTGGTCCTAAACGGCCGCGGCAACGTCTGGAATTTTTTTTGTATTGATAATTGATATATATACTAATGGTAGGAAACGCCTATTATACTAATGTTAATTTACTGAAAAACAACAGCAAAAATTTAGAGTTAGCCTTATACTTAAATAATGGCAGAGAATAATTAACGTGCGTTTTATTAACATGCTGGCAAAATATTAAACCCTAGGACACTAACAATACCCGTTGTCATGGCAACGTGACTAAATAATATTTTAAACACTTGGTTGCTTAGTGTGTGTGATATTTAATTATGTTAATTGAATGTATTTCTAAACAATAATATTATAAAAAATATTGGCCTTCTGCACACCTTCGTTATATAGATATTAAATAACTCACGGTGGTACATCGCCTTCAATTCTATAGTGTCTGTCAGCTTCTGTTTCAGACATCCTTATATCTTCAGAGCCAGACGGGCTCATGTGCCGACTGGAGTGATGTTCCAACTGTCTTATGAGGTCCTCCAAGTTCCTGATCCTAATGGGTCCACATGGCGGAGCCTCGTCTTCCTCTTCATCACCTCTCTGTCTCCTTAGCTCTGCTTCATGGATCTTCTCGGCACTAGGAGCCCGTTCCCTTTTGTATTCGTATTCTTGTAAAGCTCTTAGGTCACCGGAACCGACCGCGGCGCCAGCACTTGCTCGCTGTGCCGCCGCAGTTTTGAGTGCTACAATTATATTCTCGTGGTAGCCATTGAGGTCCTGGAATTATATAATTTACAATATTATTTAAGGCATGGAGTCATATATTTTTTGAGGCACTCCAACAGTATAGCCTCAAGAATTTGACGAAAAGTGGAAAACGGAAGTATTATAATAGGAACGGAGTGTCTTAACATAGTAAGTGACACATAACAACTTAGTAAGTGACATATAGTTTGGCAATAGGAAAAAAAAGTCTTCAAAAGTAAAATAATTTTATAAGGCAATTTTTTCTCTTTTCGAATAAGTTACCTTAAATTTATATTCCATATCAGCAACTGCTCCAGAAGGTTCTTGACCATCAGATTGAGAGCCAGCTTCCAGTTGCTCGGATTGGGAGTCGTCTCCCCACTTGTCCTTCCCATCAACCGCCCCATAGCCATGCTTCTTCAGAATGCCCTTTTCGGGCAACTTCGCCATGGAGTTGGGTGCGACGTCTATGAACGCTATGTCTTCTTCTCCTAGAATTTAATTTATTATAGAGAATTTTAGAACACTTTAATAGATGTGAATGAAGAATGTAAATTAAATTTCATTTTAACTTCTTATTTAAATCGTTATTAATCTTTGCTATCTTTTAGAGATTTATTCAGGATAGAGTAATAGTTTTTGATGTAAACTTTACGCTTATCGTATCTCTAATTAAAAGATGTATTTTAAAACATAACAGCTTTCATTATTATTTAAACTAAAATTATATTATGAGATAATTTTTTATTTTTATAAAAGTAGTACATAATGAGGTATTTTTACGTACCGGAATGCGTCGGTTCGTCCTCACTGCCAGAATGTACACGTTTCATTTGTTTATGATCTCTGGAAAAGAGTGCTATTTTAATAATCTTGATATTTTAGCACTAGAAGAGATTCAGCAAAAATGATTTGCGCATGCCGATGGTTACGTAAACGTGATTTTAATGAAATTTTATCGTTGTTGCTCCTGTTTATGGGAACCATATTTTAGTGATGAAAGAGAAACAAAGTTGAAGTATGTTATAAGAAACGAAGGACCAATTAACTCATTTCAGCTTAAAATAATAACTGATAACTAAAATTGTCAACAGCTATCTAAGACATAAGCAGCTAACCTAGAATCTAATAGGGGTAGGTAAATCTACATAATTAATATATTTTTACAATAAGTATATATAAAATAATAGTAACAATAAATAGCGTAGAAAGATAGACCCCATGAAGTTATAAATTTGTCTTTTTGTGATTGGCAACTCACGGATATCTGCTAGTGTTGCCAGCTCCCGACATGTGATTCCCGTGTCTGAAGATCACGCGCTGGGAGTCCCCGCGGCTGAGGAATTTGGAATCGTTTAAATTTTGTTCCTTGTTCGAATTATTCAAATTTCCAGACCGTTATAAGCTGCGTATCGAATGTGCCGAATGCTTGCACTTGTAATTTCCTACCTTGACGTATTTTTTTTCTCGTATTTGGTTAGTTAAGTCCTAATAAGAAATTCCTGTTTTTTTCTATAATCTACTTTACATCTATGTTTTATTCTAGCCTGTGCTTTATCTATATATAGTATGATGTGCATCTTTACCACCTCACAACTCTTTAAATACTAAAAAGAAATGATTAAAAGCGTGTATTTTAACGCATATGTGTGATTGTGCCTGGTCACACTAGAACACGCCAAACCAAATGTTGGGAATTTTTTCGAAGCATAACCTTAAGCCGAATGTGAAAAGCGTAAATCGTGTGAAAACTGTAATAGCAGTGAGACTTGAAGCTTTGACGTACCTGAGAAGATTTCTGTTACACCAGTTCCGATAGGAAGAGGAAAAAAAAGTTTAATTTTGAAATAATCAAGGGTAATTGGAACGTGCTCTAGAGTTATTTTAAAGTTTAAATTTGTTCAATTTATTTAGTTTAGACAGCAATATCAATAAATATTATACATGTATTTCACAATAAACATATTTGGAAAATAAATAATAATGTTATTAGTGTACTTTATTGAAACGTGAAATAAAAAAATAATTACCTTTTGATTTTCGCGTCAGAGAAAAAGGGTCATATTAGATATAATTACGATGTTTAATTTTTTAAATTCCAATTAAAAAGATGTAAAGACCTATTTTGTACCCTAATTAAAAAATAATCACAATTTTCATATAGCTTTTTAGTATTACCGCCAGCCAATTAGCAAATCTAGAGCACGTTTAAATGATACAATTTATAATAACTTAATGGGACCTAAATTATATTTAAAGTATAAAATATAAATACACATCGTCAAAAAAATTTAGGATATGGAGACAGAGTTAGAGAAGGGGGAATAAAAAATTAAAGTTGAAAATACATGTATATTGTATCTAACAGATATCAGTATCGTCGTAGTAACTGATTCACATTCAGTTTATGTAATTTAGGGAGAGTGCAGATTTACCCATGTTACCTGATACTTACCTAAATGTGTTATTAAATGCGTGCATCTTTCCACCATCCAGGGAGATGTCCTCTTGCGAGTTGTTCGAAGTAGTGGAACCGGCTGCGAAGCTCTTTGCGATCGGTTTCTTCACGTAGGGAGGGTCGTACTTCGGTAGCGTACTCTTTTTCCTGATGTAGGCGTGGCGTGGAAACGCACACTCAGATCAATCGATTAAGTTTAAAAAGTCGAGTCATTCGATATCGAAACGGAATCGAGAACACCTCAGGGATAAATTTTGTGGTCGTGTTTTCGTTTCCGGACAAAATTTTGACCGCGTTGATGAATGCTGACCATTGTTAATTTTACATACGATTTTCTTTAATGGTTAAACACGTTTAGTAATTAGTAAAGAGTTTCATCTTTCATTACCTAGTCTCCTGTCAGCGTCCATCAAACACGTTTATTTATTTGAATTTATTTTTTAAATGTTAAGCGGCAAATCGGGAATGATAAAATCATTAAAAAGATCATGGATTTTGGAATCCCAAATGTAAATAGACTCGAATTTATCCAAATAATACATAAAGACTGGTGCTTTTGGATATTACAACAATAAAAATTAATTCAGAAAACTTTAATTTAATTTATCAACAAAAAAACTTCAATTTTTCGTTTCATTCCTCATGGGAATTAATGTTTATGGGAATATAGTCAAATTATATTGATCTTAGCTTAAGTGATGATCTTTCCAATAGAAACGATTTATTAAAAAAAACTTGTTATGGCTGAATTGTAAGCATAGCTGTTGTTATTTAAGCGTGATATGAAACAGGAATCGTTATTAATATATTTATATGTCTATTCTAAAGAATAAGGTAATATTTTTATTGGAAAGATGTATATTTCTTAAATATAAACAATAGGCGTTTCTAACTAGATAGACAGCTGCTTGAAAGAAGAATACGTGCATCGCACATTCGCTTTCGTGCAAAAGTTTAGATAATTTAGTGACAGTGGTATGATCGGTGAGAGTCGAGCGTGCTATATCTTCGCATGAGTCTGTACTTCAATCATCGGTCATATGTCGATTGTACCGGGATATTAAAAAAATCTACTTGAACATTTGATAAAATAAATATTCAAAAAAAAAAACGACTACAATGATATCTATCGAGTGAATGTGGGAAGATATAGACGCGAACGCGCCGTCGGGCAGTAGTCAATGGCTCCCGGCGGCACGGTCCGACCAAGAAAGGAAACGAAAACGAGTCACAGTTCACATAAGCCAATGCATACATCCAAGAGCCCAGAATCTTAAGGGTTTGAATCGAGGTGTCGCTCGAGTACAACGTGGAAAGCCTCGTCGGCATGCAGCGCGGAGGCGGGGGCGCGGGCGGGTGCGGCGCGGGGAGGGCGCGCGGGCAGGGCCGGCGCCGCGCTCCCGCCACCGCGCGGTCTCAGCCACAGAACCACAGATCAAATGCAGTTGGGCCAGCTAGCTCTACGACGACAACGTAAACGACACAAAAAATCTTCAAACAATCAAAAGAACGAAAAACCAATCGTCGACTTTAAAAACGGAAACACCAACGCTAACGTCTAAATAAACATACAAGTATACGAAGGTGACGATTTAAATTTCTCCTTAAAGACTACCTTTGGTCTGTTTTCTGCTCACTAACCTTAGGCACAGGGAGAAGTTTTTGTGTACTACGACTGACCTGTAGCAGAGAGCGCTCAGGGCAAATACTATGAATACCCCCCCTACCACAGACATGAGCACCGCCACGAGGAACACCGTGTTCGAGCCGTGGTAGTTCTCTGCGTCCAAAGAGAAGGGTAAGTCACGCACGGGCCGGCACGCGCCGTGCCGCGCGGGCGGCGACAGCGCGCGGGCGCCGGCGCGACCCCGACCGACAACACCACACGCAGGCACGAGCGACACAGTGCGACAACACCGAGTTACCAGGGTTACCTGAAGCAGTACGCCATCCAGGCGAAACCCACGAACACGGACAGCACGACCGCGAGTAATAATAACACCATGTTCACGGTGCTCATCTTATTGCCCTCGGTGAGATCTGCAAGAGAGGGGTCGTCGGTCGGGGTTAGTGGCGCCGGACCGCCCGCGCTGTCGCCGCGCCCTCACGCCGAGCAATGCTCCCCGCTCTCATTTACGAGTACACCTACTCTAGTATAATTATTAATTAGATAGAAAAGTCTTCTAACAAAATAAATGATCTCGGTAACGAAGAGCAGTGCTCGGTGTAGTTTTGTCAATAATTTAGTTTATACATCAATAGCAACTGAAAATACGGGGAACATTAAGAGGTAGGAAGGCACCTGAAATCATAAATCAGCGATACATATTAGTAGACACCAGACAAAGGAACTGTAAGAATAAAGCGAGAACTGTAAATTAAAGAACAACACAATTACAACATTTAAATAAATCACATCACGCACATTGAAGGAAAGATTACAATATTTTTGTGTAAAGTCTTGTCTTTGTAAGCAGTAACACGACGTCTTGCTTTTGAAATTATAAGTTTAAAAGTCAGTTTTATTTACAGTTTAGAAGTCAGTTTTAGTTTAAAAGTTAGTTTATAAGTAAGTGGGCCGTAATTTCAATAGGATTAAGTATATTTAAGCATATACAAATTAGAAGACATAGCGATACTGCTGACATACAAAATTTAATATGTATTGTATTTCTTTTTAACTTTAAATTTACACAATTACATGACAGTTTATATTATTTCTCTTCAACAATAATTTGAAAATGTATTAACAGTAAAGTAATAAGAAAGAATTAAATACAAAATAAAAATAACTGACACAAAAGCAGAACGAGGTTGTCAGATGTTTATTGAACAGCAATTCTATAATCTTATATATTTTCTTCCATTCCTGAGTGACTGACAGACAACACACAGGTGAAACTATGCAGAGTAGAAAAATGAAATTTGACATGCATGCCCCTTCAGGAGTGTAGGGTAGTAGTAACAAAGGTCTTTCCGAAAATATTACGAGAACGGGAAAAAATGGAACATCCCCTTTTGTTGTCCACGTTAATAAACTTCCGGGCTAAGAATCTCTTTTATCCTAAAAAATATTTTTTTTAATTCTTGAAAAACGTAGAATTGTATTAACTAGACTAACTACATTTTTATCACAAACATTTTAGTTGGTAAAACCAATATAATTTATTCTAATTTCTCTGATGCTAGAGCAAACGACAATGCTGAGTGATAAAGTAATAAAATCCATACAGACACATTATGATAATCACCAATGGGTTCTGCAGTAAAAGGACAAATGTATCTAAATAAAAAGGGGTATCCAGAATCCCGGCCGAGTACGATATCTTCACAGATAAAGTTGGACCAGGCGGGTGGACAATAAATCCAAGATTATACTGTATTTTTTGCGTGGTTTTTCCCTATTCTTGCAAGTTGTTAAGAATAGTTTATTTTGTTGTGCGGATCAAGAGTGTATTCGGGCCGCATTAAGCTTTTGCGGAAACTTCAATCAAATATCTGACAACTCTGCATGTTTTGTGTTTAAAGAGCTTTATCCAGGATTACATTTTAAATTGTTATTTTAATGTGTTCTTGTTTTTTCTTTTTAGTTTAGCTTACTTCGATTTTTGGTAAACCCAGGATAGATTATTGCATAATTGCCATATTTAATTCAACAAGATGCAAAATTATTATTTATTATTGTTCTTTAACATTTAAATGTAATCTCTGACTTTACTCTAGAATAAACTATAAAAAAGAAGAATAACACGACACATACATTTGTTACTGGATTCGACTCACCATACGGTGTTTCCTTCTTCGTCATGTTGTAGGCGGCTTTTGTGGCGTTTTCTGGTACCCAGGGCGTGGGTGATGGTGGCAGAGCATCCGGCTGAGAGCAGTCCGGTCCCGTCCAGCCGCGGTTGCACACGCACTTATTGAGATTAGAACAGGTCTGGAAATACATACAAGATAGTTATTAGTCGAGGCCATAATTGAATCTTAGAATAATGGGTTCCCATCTGTGATGGTTGTAGAAAGTACAGTTTTGCGTTCCGCCAGTTAACATATAAATACAAGAAAATGCAACAGAAAGTGAGAAACCGAGTGTCTTAACACTGCCAATCTTTTTATGGTATAGAATTATATCCTGTGTAATATACGACAATTATAAATCTCTACGTATTTAGGACAAGAAAAAGGAGATATTTTTAATACATTTAAATTATCTAATCGTAGGCTTAATATGGTGATTGTATCATTTTAGTGCTTTGTTTTAACCGAACCAACAATTTGTACGCATCCGGACAGAGGAACATTCCCGTGAGCACATAATGGTAGGTCTGACAAATTCTTGCTGCGTCATGACGTTGATATTAATTTAATATTTTATTATAACGGCACTTCCAAATTCTGAAATTGCTGCGTATTTTATTTCATTATATTCTGATACAATAAATAAATGTAAAGCTACCCCAATTCTACAATAAGAATGGCCAAAATAGGTCGTCGAGTCTTCGTCGAGTATATAATTTGCCGGCTTTTGTAGATATTTTGCCTATAGGAGTTTTTTTCAAAATAGCTTACGGATTTATTATCAGTCAATAAATGAATGGTAAAAATAGATGAAATATACACGATAAATTGATCGAAAACCACGTCCAACCATCCAATTAGGCGGTACGTGCTCCCTACTTCAAAATTCTTTATATTGAAACACAATTTTGTAAGCTTTATCTCAATCCAAGCTAGTTATGCGGGTTTTTGTATGCAGAAAGGAATTACCAATTCTGACTGACATCAAAGTCACAAGTTCAGATCAGAATGACTTTCGACCTGAATTTTGAGTGGTTAAATGCCATAAAATCAAATGTAAGACGTCAAAACTCGGGAAAGTTGTTGAGGGATGAATTGCTGTTCAAGTTTTCGAATCGTCCATATTATAAAATAACTTTTACGGGATGTCTATGTTGACTTACAAAACTTTTGCCAACGGAATGCTTAGATTTTCAACGGATTGATAAATAGAATATTAGCCGTTGCTCCAAATAAAATTTTAACATTTTAAAATTTGTATCTATAGCCATCATAAAAGTTAGTATACTGTGTATGTGTAAAATAATGGCTACAAAATGTTAGGAATATGTAAAGATAGAAATAAACGGGAATTGGCATTTATGTCACAAATATAATTATTTTCATTTTATACTTTATTACATCTTTATTTACAGTGTAGATCAAAGACATTGATTAGAATGAATTGGGGTAGGGTATGTTCAGAGTCGAAAACATTTTCATTACCCGAACAACATTATTCGAAGCGTAAAAATGCCTGCTACTCCGACATACCAATTAAATGCCACGGGTTTGGGCTTAAACAGAACTTTTGGGTTTCCACAAACCGCGAGAGGGATTTTGAATCATTTTCATACAAAACTTCACTTATACATGGTTAGTGAAACTAGTTGGGTAGAGTTAGTTGCCAATTGAAAAATTGATTGCTTTTGGGACTACATAAAAGTTCATAAAAGCTACAAAGTGTGACTATAAAATTGACTGGTTCTGGGTTCGATCCTCACTCGAGGAGATGGAATATTTATTTAAATTTATATTTCCATTTCTTCGCTCTGGTGCCGAGGCAAAGCTCGGCGTTGAGTTCAGCCACTCAACACACAATGTCTCCAGAATTGTTACACTAGTACCTCTGCGTACCCTGCTGTGTGCGGGATATGGTGTGAAGCTGATGGATTTTTCCTTTATTTGTATTGTGAGTTCTTACTTAAAATATAAAGAAAAGTGAGAAGTAAGAGAGGTAGGGGGAGACGTCGGTTGATCTTCGACACAAACAGTACAAGTATCAAAAATACTGGGATAAGATAAGAAATTCACATAAAAACATAGGGACTACCCCGTTAGGGATACAGCGAGAAGCTAAGTTAAGTCTTCAGAAACCGAGCCATTTTTTTTCGTTCAACTCTTAGCGTCGTAAAACCATCCAATCGTCCAACCATCCAATCCAACCAATCGTCGACAAACCAAGAGTTTTATCTCCTCCTTACAAAACGTTATCAAAACACAGTTCGCCGGTCAAACCATGCGAGGCGTTGTTCCATAGTCATCTGATTGTCAACGAGTGTACACTGGACAAACGTGATCGGAACGCAATACAACGTATGTACAGTATGCACAGAAGTCTGGTTGTATGTGAAGACGCGTCCGAGCGTGAAGGCACCACCGGCTAGGGGGGATGATTGTCAGTACTGTTTAAACAAATACAGAAGCAGTTGGCGATGCGGTGATGCTGATGTTTACGTTATCATTCCCATTGGTTGGATATTTTGGTATTTTGGAAAGCAGAGAACGAAATGTTTTATCACTTGGTTCTCTTTGCCTATTGTGTTTTGTATAGGTTAAAGCATAGCATCAGTTTTTTAGTTTCCGCCATTTAAAGACGTTGTATATAGAATTATGAAATGTAATTATATTATAATTTAAACATGTTTTTCTCTCAATTAATATTTTAGTTTTCTTAGATAAAGTACAATAATTATACTAAATCTGTTTAAATTAATTCATATACATACATATATCTTTCCTTGATAATCCTCCTTCCAATAGTGACAATCGTATGCCAATTCAATCTGTTCAGTAGTTTCTGAGATAAGCTCGAAATAAACAAACTAAGAGAAACTCGAGCCTTTAATTCATAATATGTGTGCATGCTCCATAGTAAGTAAGATTTAATTTGTTTAATAATGTTTCTTTATCATTATATATTTCGTAAGAGTTGTCATAGTAGATTGAATTTAGGGTTAAGACACTTCGTTCTCTACTTCCCGCTCAATGTGTAGAGTAATAGGGGTTGTAGAATAAAGCCCATTTGATGAAATGAAATGTCCTCAATTCCTGGTTCTAGTTACAGAATGAAGCTTTAAGTGGAAATCGAATCTACAACCGTCGCGTCGCTCATGTGCCCTTGGGCTACAATAGCCTTATAGCCCTATCTTCATTATACAACCGTATAGTTTCCTAAATATGTAAATTGACACAGCAATCAGACAATATATGAAACAAACAAATTACAATAACAACGCCCAACTTTATCATGTGAAACTAATTAAAACTTGATGCCGGCTTTAATCACATAGTAAGCTGTACGTGTGATATTGCGTAGCGCTGTCTCCACGCACTCCGCTGTCATAGTGTATTCGTATGGGAGAAATTTTTGAAATTACTATAGTTTAAGTGGTAGAACGGAAAAATCTAAATTAAAATATCCCTTCTGCTATTTGACTATTATAAGCACTTTTGAATCGTTAAGTTAGTTCCAGAGTCAGCAGTAAAGGCAGTTAAAGTTCTGCAGAGAAAAGCCGGCCGTCTGACTGTTAACATACTAAGGAGTGAATTATTCTCATTTCCTCGCTCTGTTAGCAAGATAAAGCGCGGTGTTGAGCACTGTCGCTCGATTCACAATGTCTTGAAATTTAAGTGGAAAGTGATGAATGGGATGTTTTCACACAGGGTTTCTCTCTGTATATCCTGCTTAACGAAGAAAAAAAAATCGGTCAAATAAATTGTCAAATCTGCAGATGCCATTTTAAATGTCATAATAATATTAACAATAATTATTGTAATCAAATCTTACCATATGAACAATTAACCAAAGTCAGTCAAATACCAAGTCGTTGTAATTGAAAATCTTTGAACAACATCCTCCCCTGTACATAGAGACAGGGTGCTCTACATAACATACAAGTAAATTAATAGGCAACAGCTAACTTTCTATAAATCTATTAGTAGTTAAAACGGAATTGTCAAAAGCACGCATGAACTTCGCAAATCGCTTATTCCGTAGAATAAAGGCACAAACGGCGTTAAACTCCGACACCTGACACGCTCTACAGTAGATGATTCGTTTTGTTCCCGACTTGCCGGTACAAGACAATTTAACTTGTTAAAAACTTAAATCTTTTCAAGTTACATACGAGTGAGTATACTTGCGTTCGAACTAAAGTTTATTGTGCGGTTAAAGTGTTTACCGGTTTTGTTTATTGTTTTGATATTTTGTTGAATTTGGAACTTCTTCATGTTCAGACGAACGTGTCACTGCTCCGGCACAGCGTCGGCTGTAAACAACAATTCTGTGTTCGATTCCCTCAGGATTACAAATTATTTACATTTACTGCTGTGTGCGGGATACAGCGTGAAGCGTGATGGATTTTTCCTTTATTTGTATTGTAAGTTCTTACTTTTTGGTTAAAGAATAGCAAAAAAAATGTAAAGAAAAAATGAGAGGAAAGAGAGGTAGGGGGAAACGTCGGTTGACCTTCGAAAACAGTATCAGTATCAAAGATACTGGAGGAAGTTCACATAAAAAACATGGAGACCCCCGGAGTCTCTCTCTCTCGGCTCTTCATTTCCTTGCTCTGGTATCAAGGACAAAGGCGTGCGTGGCGGCGGGCGTTCCCCCACTCTACGTACAATATATCAAAAATTGGTGGTCCAATGGAAAAATAAGCGTGACAAGTAAATATGTGAATATATACAAGTTATAATAAAAATATACAAAGTAGAAATTGAACAAATTGTTGTGAGCAAACTTTAGAAATCGCAGTTTTAGTTATAAAATGACTTGAATATTGAGTTCAGTTTTGAACTAGTATCAAAGTTCACGTAGAATATAATAGAGTGCAGCAATTTGATCATACATAGTTGCCCGACTAGTCTTTGTGGTGTTTGTTTATTTCATTGTTAGTCTGTCCTGGTTTCAAGTCGTAACGAGGTTTGTTCATCAGGGATGACGTTGAATTTATTTGAATATGACTTTATATCTCCAATTCATTATATATACATATATTATCAATTATTTATATGAGGAGATTATATTATCATCAATTACCAATTATTTATTTGTGGCTAGTCGCGGTGCAGAGGTGTGCGACTATAAGCTCGACAGGTTGTGAGTTCGATCTCCGCTCGAGGTTATATAATATTGTTGGGTTCTCGACATATAATGCCTCTCAAATTTGGCGAAAAGTGGGAATCGGAAGTGTCTTAATGGGAACGGAGTGTCTTAATATTAGGTTCCCATGTCTCTTGTAATATTAACTATACTTTTGTTTCAGATTTACGCAATTACCGCGTTAATTATATAATTGTCTATATAGGCAGAGGAAACTAATTAAGAATTAAGTAAAGTAAAAAAAATCTATACATATAATAAAATTATCACTGATTCCTGTCTGCACATATAGTACATACGGGAAAGTATATTATTGAGGGCATATTATTGTAATAGAACCCAGTGTAAGATTTTAAAATTTTTGATAATCTTCGAAATGGCTTTACCGATTTAGTGTTCGTTATTTCAATCGGTTCGTAAGTAAATTTACTTTCCCACGCAGACGATGTCGCAGGCACAGCTAGTTTTTACTATTTATCCAGTTGTTTTACAAAAAAATATTTCTAACAAAATATGTCCACCGATCATAAAAGTATAATTTTACACAATCTATAGCAATATCTAGAAAGTAGAAACAATTTAGAAGTGGAGTTAGTTTAATTGGAATTTGTAACTATTACAAATTAGACTTGGACTGCTTAAATCGAAGTTAGACGCCAATTACAGATAACTATTTGGATTATTGACTGGCGGAATACATTTGTGTATATTAGAATAATATTGTTTATTAAATAACTCTGGAACTGTTGTGGCGTAGCAGGACAATCTGATTATATACTAAAATGTTTTGGGTTCAATTCCCATTGTTCTTGTTATTGTTTCTTCAGTTTGTTAAGACCAAACATGATGTTGACTTTTATTATTCAAACTTCAATGTTAATAAATTCAAACGATATAATGTATAAAAAGGTAAAATGTATAAGACTAGGTTTTCTCTGCCCATCCCGCATAAAGATAGTTTTTTAAGAACAACTATCAAAATGTCATAGGATAAAGAGTACTGTTTATTCTATCGAAAGTGAACATACCACTTGATGGTTTACAGTCAGTTCCAGTGCGCGAATAAGCAGAGGATATCTAGTTTTAAGAAATTAACTGCGCGCATTTTCACGACTTGTGACCAGAGAGAGAGAGAGAGAGAAAATGAAAAAAAAAAATCAATATCCAACGCAGGATTCAAACCCTCCACCATCGTGTCTACAGGCAGATGTTGAACCGCTGACCGCCTTTTTCAGCAACAATAAATTTCACGCACTCCAACCACGAGTTTAGTAAAGCTATAGAACCAGTGTATTCTGTTTACAAACGCGTTATCTACTTTGCGGTGACATTACATTGCTGTGCTATCTCGCATGTAAAAGCTGTGAAATCCTCGAAACTACCTACTGTGCTATGCTATACTGTGCGTATCCGCAAATGTGCTGCTATTTTGAGGAAATAGATATTGTGAAAGATTTGTTGTTTATATAGAATAGAAACTAGAGGCCTTCGCTGGGCCATCAGCGGAAAGCGTCTGAATATAATCGCAATGATTATACGTTCGATTTCCACTCGAGGAAATGAGTTATTTTTATTTTCTTGCTCTGGTAACAAGATAAAGTGCGGCGTTGAGTTTTGTCACTTAACACATGTTGGGCGAATTGGGCTTGATAAGTAAAAGATCGCGATTATTAGCTAGTAATTAGTATTCAATTTGAATTCGAAAAAAAGCAGACGTTTTTAAGAATTCACCCCTAAATAGAAAATAATTTCATAAACATATTTAATAAATATTCGTGTAGTTCAAGCGGGCGAAATCCCCCAGGTCGGGTAGTAATATTATAAGATTTTCCTTCATATAAAAAGCAGAAGCTTCATCCAAAGCATCACGAATCACACGTGGACTATACCTTTACTATACAATCTGTCACTGTTATGTTTGTGCAGAGGTGATGCAAGTTTTAATCAGCTCCCCGTAGTTTTCGAGCTTAATTATTGTGGACATGTTTCTGTGTATATTGTAGTCGGTACAAAGCACATTTTAATACCCTAAAAAATAATTTTCATACATATATTTTGACTGGTTTTAATGAGAGTTTTACGATTTTTATTTTGCTTCTGTTTGTTTGTCGTATTGATGTGTGGATTTGTAATGATCGTTTGACTGTTTGAATTTTGAAACTTTTATTCAAATTTTTAATTTGTATTGGAAATACGTGAATATTAAATAATTTTGATGTATTTTTCATAGATGTATGTTTTAAAAAGTCCAAAGTTTAGAAAGTTTCAACTTAATCATTTAAATCTTGTAAAATATACATTTTCCTCTAAGAAATCGAATCTACTACAGTACTGTGCAATCGAGCACATCTGGGCATACGAGAACACGAATCGTCAAAATGGTAATCTTGGATCTACTTAACATAGTAAAGCAGAGTTTAAGGAATGCTATTTTGTATACAGAGTGCCCCGAGAGCTCGTTCCGCTATCTCGTCGCTTGTAAATGCATCTGCTCCCAAAATTTCGTAACTCTTGCAACATTTGGTTATATCCAATTCGATTTAACTTAGATTTGCTTTTGATGTTTTAAGTTTGCTTTTCGATTCTGTAGATTTGTACAATACTTCTTAATGTGGAATTTAGTTTTACGTGTATGTTGGTTTGACATTTCTATAAGTATTATGTATTAGTTTTTTTAATATTTTTGTTCGACTTTACGGTTTGTAGTCTATATAGCAGGGTAGCAAGGGAGAACCTGGTGTCAAGACACTCTGTTCTTCACTTTCCACTGGATAATAAGATATTGCATGTTAAGTGCCAGAACTCAACGTCGCGCGTTTTCTTCCAAGATCGTGGAAACGGAAACTCATTCCCCAGCGATGATGTTATTAAAGAAATATTTTAAACCACAATGTTATTATTCATAGAAACGAACAATCAATGTCTGAAAAATTCGGTGGAAAATAGAAAAAGTAGTGTCTTAACTCCTGGTTTTCTCTGTATTTTCGAGAATGACGAGATTTGTCACTTAGTTGCATAATACGAAGAACGTAACAAAATACAGACTTAATATGAAGAAAAGCTAAATATATTTCAGGGCAAACGATACAGGCAAGTCATCTTTTTGTTTACTTATTTCTTATTTATCGTAGCGGCGTGACAAACAACAAGAACTTAATAATAAAGTAGTTCATACATATTACTCATGTGATATTTTTTCCCAGTGTTTTACCGAGCAGAAATATTGCGCTTTTTTCAAGAAGACCTTCTCAGTCTTGGTTTGAATTGAAGTTAAATAATCAAACATTAATTCATTCCACCATTCGTCGCATTACTGTTATCGTTACCGTTACCGTTCGCCACGAGGGCCTCGAGAATAATATTATTCATTTTTGGTTTAAATATAATTGATTTCCTTACTATGCAATTTCTCCAAGTGATCACATAGTGAAAAGAAATTACTTATCTTTTCACTTGTTTATTTTTGGCTACCTCATAAAACATAAGGGACTTATGAAGCTAAATAAAAAAAATATTATAAATGTGAAAGTTTTGTTTTATGTTTGTTCCACTTTCATGCATACCACTGAACGAATTTAAATGAAAGTTTAAAGTAAAACAGCTTATATATAAGAAAAACACATAGGCCATAATTTATATAAGTATGTAAATTGCATATAAGCTGGCGAAGCCGCGTTTAGATCACTAGTAATATTTATAAAAAACACGACAGGCAATAACTAAGAAAACATTTTTTTTTCTTTTCTACCTGACATTACATGTAGGATAAAATAACTAACCAGCCCAAAAACGTTAGAAGCTTGACCCAAACTTTGCTGTGAGCTTAATTCAAAACGAGGTGTTAATTACAAAAGTATAAGTTCGTATATAAGATTATCCGACAATGAGAGTCGGATCCGTTGCCAAATGGGCAAACTTTTGACGTATTATCTGTCCGTTTGTCGTTGCTTTATAATGTTATATTTTAATGAAAGTAGGTACTAATAGAAAATCCTTATTTTATTTCTTTTTTTTTCATTTTGCATGCACTGAAAATTAACGTAGAGATAAATCACTCTACTACTTTGATTAAAAAGACTGTATTTTATTTAGTATAGCACTTACCGAGCTTTATAATGCTGGATTTCATATTGCTATGTAAAAATCAGTCATTCAAAACTTTTTTTATATAATAAAAAGCTTATATAAACTGAAATTACTTTTATATGACGTATTGCGAACCACATTGGTTATTTCTTTAATTTTAAAATTTTAACGAAGGCCGTCTCGTGCAGTGGCGTGCAGTTTACAGTTACACGCTTGTGCCACTACAAGCGCGTAACTGTAAACGCGGTGGTTTTGCATTCTTTTTCCACTCAATGTAGGGAACGGAGTGTCTTAACACTAAATTCCCAGGTTCCCTCTAACTACCCTGCTATATGCGGGATACAGCGAGAAACTAAAAAAAAGGTTTCGTGAATAAAAATTTAAATCAACCTCCGCACACTTTAAATTAAGACTAATTACAGCGCTTGTAGACTCAGATAGGGTAAGCTTCCACCATAGTATAATATAAAAGGTAAAAGGTAAGGTAAAATGTAAGGTAAAATTTTATACAAAATCTATTTCACTATGAGCAAGTTATAATTAATAGGGTCCGAGCGAGCGGCGGGTCGATTAAATAATATTGAATTAAATCAGCTACGAGTAGTGCTACGCTAACTACGCTTTAACGGAAGACGTACTTCGTGATTCTGGGCGTTGTTGGAACTTACCTTACTTAGTTGGTATATTATATTGGATAGGTAAAAATAAACTGGTGTTTGAGTAAAACTGGAGGGTAGGTATGACGCAGGGATATGAGCGATTGACTGTTAACGCGACAAATTGTGGGTTCGATTTCTACTTGAGGATAATAAAATATTAACTATTTTTTTTTATTTCCTCGCTCTGGTACCGAGGCAAAGCGCGATGCAATGCATCCAGAATTCAGCAGGTACAGAGCGTCTTAACACTAGGTACCCAGGTTCTCTCTACCTACCCTGCAATGGGCTCGCCTACATATTTTTTCGGCACAGCGTCTGTCTATTAACGAGACGACTTTGGGTTCGATTTCCACCCGTGGGATAAAAATAATTTGCCTAGTGTAAACATACCTTTTATACAATACTAAATATATAATTATATATAACAATAAAGATATATAATATAATCAACTAGGTAGTTATTTATAAAGTCAAACCGCACTTCAGTCAACTTTCGCCATTTGCACTTGCTTTAAGGGTTATTACTTCGCGTTATACGAATAAGTTATTAATACAACACCTTACTGTTTATGTTTATATAGACGTTATATATTACGACTTTAAAGACGTTAGAAGCTTATTTCTTGTTCTTTTCGTTTTAGGCTAAGTGAAAAAAGATGGTGTTATAAATTTATGTTATGTAAGTTAAAGAGAAACGGTTGTGAGAAACATTACCACTCGAAAATCATGTTAAGTATTTTTTTTTATTTATCCTGTAACCCTAATGTAGTAAGGTAAGCAGAAGGAACCTAGTGTTACGACATTCCATTCCCCATTCTCCTTCAAATGCCGCTCTTTGCCTTTCTTGTTTGCGAGAAAATAAAAAAACACACACACACACTGTTCCACTATGACGATCTGGCATAATTATATTTATATTAATTATTTGTCCGCCAATCCGGATCCGGATAAAGTACAGAGTTAGGTAGAAAAAAATTATCTACTTCAGGATCTCTTTGCCTGGTAGATGTCTTAAAAATAAACAGCTGATAACGATTTTATTTTTCACTTCCATATTTTAAGTATAATATGAGTTCTCGCTTAAGAAGTTTTCCTAGTAGCCTTATAAAGAAGTACGCTAAAAAGTTATAGCACTTTAACAACTTTTCGTACAAAAATATAAACATGCATACGTTAAAGTCGTTTTATAAGGTCAAAGGGTGGAACGGAAGGGTGGGAACGGAGTGTTTTAACACTAGGTTCTCAGGTTCTTTATCTTTACTCTGCCATATGGGGGATACAGATTGTTTTAAAAAAAAAGTATGGTTTTCTAATCCTTGGTAATTTAGCCCAAATTTTAATTACAACATGGCTAAAAACTGTTTTATATTAAAAAAATCTAGTAACTTACCCCTTTCGCAGAACATTCATTATTATTGTGATCCGTGGGGCATTTAGTGTGGTCGATGTAAGGGAAGATCGAAGTGCAGGTTTGATTAACGCACACGAGGTTGTCCCCGCACGGCGTCCCATCCATCACCAGACCCAATCGACCGATCTCCGAATATTCTGGTAGTCCTGTCGTTGCTCTGTAACAACAATAAAAACCTTTGAGAAAGTTTTTTTTTGTTATAGCTTCACGCTTCGCTTCGCTTCAATTTTTATAAATATTGAAATAAAAACATATGCTACTTTTGTTATATTTTGTATATATTACTAAATAACTGTCAATCAATAATATTTTTTGACATATATAGATTTGATGTATTTGTTACTTGATCCAAGGAACTCTTGTTTACATTCTTCTACCAAAATGAACAGTTTTTAAACAATGACTAAACTATAATAATACTCACTTGCAATCATATTCGTTTCCCTTTATAGTAATGACCGTCCTGGTGTAGTACTCGTCCATGCCCGGCACCACCGGGTATCTGTTGCCTGACTGACATTGTAGCGAACCACATCGCACGTTCCTGGGTTTAATGTAATCTTATAAGCATTTATCATATTAAAGTTATATATTAGAATAATAATTATAATATATTGTGGACTCGTGTGGCATAGGAACATAAGTGAGCAACTGCGGCCGCGACAGGTTGTGGGTTCGATTATCACTTGAGAAAAGTAGGTATTTAATATTTTCATTTTCTTAGATCTGGACAACAGAAAAGATATTGTTATTATTAATAAAAAAATATAACTTAATAATGTTAACTTAATGTTATTTCTAAAATGATAATTAGCCAAAAAGTGTTTAATATTTTTTTATAATTGTTGTTTATTTTGTAAACGTAAAATCTAATGTAGTGCGTTGTGAGATTTCCCAAGCAAATAGTTAAGACTTAACTTATAACCTTTACATAAGTATAAACTAAGTTTAAACTTAAGCTTAAGCTGCCGAGCGATATATAAAATAGCATAAAATAACTAAAGACGTCACTGATTCGTACATAGATGTAAAAACCCGGAAGACCATGTCACAACTGTGTAAGCATGATTTATACGACGTCCAACCATACTAAATTACAGCTTTTTACAACCGAAAGTCTTGCTAAAACCGCTGCCAGATAGACTTGGCAGAACTATAGGAGTTCCGTGTTTTACGGTATGGTATCCAAAAAAGAACCATTTTTTTCATTCAAATTGTATAATTAATATATAACTGTCTGATATGCCCCGAATATGCATGCTACTTATAAAAATATTTCCGAAAATATAAAAAAAAAACATATATAGTATTATTTATTAAGATAGATAGGTGTTCTGAATCTAAAAAAACATACTAAAACTACAGACAACTCACTCAGAGTCACATTTCATATAATTTCCACCATTGTCTTTTCCACAATGCCCCGTGACGGATCCCTTGGAGTTGAATTGTTCGAAGCATTCCCTATCTGCCCCATTAGACCCTGTGCCCCATATCTTTTCGCACTGCGCAGACAACGTAGGGCACTGTCCGGCGAAGCAGTACCCCTTGCTGGTCTCGCATGCTTCACCGTTCTTCTTATACGCGTCGGTGGGGCAGGAACCGGACAAACCAGTGCAGGATTCTTCGAGATCGCACTCGTTCGTCGCTTCACGACATGTTACTCCTCGGGGCTTTAGCTGGAAGGAATGGTGAGTATTCATATTTATGTATTTTATGTGTTAATTCAGAAAATTTGCTATTTCAGTTTTTTTTTTAATTACTTTATTAAATAACATTTTATTTTCATCCATTTATGATAAGAGCTGGATATGTGTTATAATTAAAAATATGGTGTACTACCGAGGCTTGATTATTCTATTTGACTTTAAAACATTACATTTATTTCTAGAGGCGTCGTGGTGCAGTGGCACAAGCTGTAAATGGTTGTGGGTTTGATTCTTACTCGGGAGAATGAAAAATTGAAAATTTATTTAATATTTTCCTTTTTCTCGTTTTGATAATAAGGTTAAGGACGGCTTTGAATTCTACCTAATCAATGTGAAATATCTCGAGAATTCGGCAAAAAATAGGGAAAGGAGTGTCTTATCACTAGGTTCTCTCTGCCTACCCTGCTGTATACGGGATATAGCGTGAAGCTAATCCAAAATATATATCTACTCTATAACTTGCTTACCTGACATCGTTCACAACACTCTCCCTCAGCGCACTGTGCCTCCTTGGTCAGTCTGCAAGTGAAAGGATCACAGCACGGGTTGAGGTGTTGGCACTCCGATATGGTGCCGCAGTCGCACTCTTCACCCTCATCCAAGCGACCGTTGCCGCATTGACGATGTACAACCAACTGCCATGAAAAAATACAATTAAATTATTTTATATAAAAATATGGTAATAATATAAGGTAGATGTTGTAGTAGAAAAAAAAAATGATTTATGGGGCTGGTTATGAACCTGAATCTTTTTGATTATTCATTTGAAAAAGTAAGTTTCTTCGGAAATCAGTTGACGATAATAGTATGATTCAGGCCGTCGTGGTGCAGCGTACGACTGTAAACGTAACGGTTTTGGGTTCGATTCAGACTCGGGGTAATGAAATATTTAAAAATTTCATTTCTTCGCTCTGGTAATCAGGCAATACACGGAGTTGAACACGCCACCGCTTAACAGGCAACGCGCGAATTTTGTGGAAAGTGGGTAACAGAAGTGTTTTAATGGGAACGGAGTATCTTAACACTAAGTTCCCAAGTTTCCTCTACCAACGCCAAACCTACTAACCTAACCCAATTTATATAAAAAGTAGATTTCGATCTGAGATTAATTTTCTCATGTTCTAATTAAGCCCACTCATAAATATGAGCGTCGCTTAATAAAAATCCTGTTATAATCCGACATAAGGGGTCGTTTAGATTAACTTCTTATAATATTTGACTTAAACTCTAGCAGTAAAAAGCTTAGTCTCGGTCGGTATATAGGTCACCGAGAGTGGGCCGAGTTAAAGAATAAAACATCGTAATTTAACTTCCATTCTTCACAGTTCCCGCTTTTGCTTGGTAATTAACTTAATTCCATTGAATATGGCTGGCGTAAGAGGTTTCGGGACCTTGAAAATGTATGCACAAATTATACAGGCGTATTCAAAGCGCGAGTACAATTATATGTAGATTATATATTTAAGAATTTAAATGTCTGTCTGACGTGAATATTTTCAAGTAAGCTCATTGTTGTAGATATTTTTTTTAATATCTTTCAGTAAAATATTATGTTGGTATTGTTTAACATATTATAATTTCAATTGTTAGAAAACAAGCTGTATTATATGTATATTAAAAAAATTCTAATTCTGTTGTTAAAAAAGTCTCAATAAATTATAAAACAAAAATATAAGCAAAAATAAGATAAAACCAACCAAAGGCAAAGCTTTTAAGTTTTTAAAAAAAATTTTACAACCGAATACAAAAAACATAAAAAACGTCCCTAACCGATAAATATGTAACGCAAATCGATAGCCCCGTAGCCGCGTAGCGTCGTAGCCTCGTAGCACCGTAGCGGCGTAGCGGCTATGTAAATTTATTCCAATATGAACGGTCTACGGTCCCTACTCGTATTATATATTCGCAAACGATGAGATAATTCCGAGGGAGGCCGATATTACCATAACTTTTATTAAAGGAGTGGGCAAGACAAACAATGCCACCGTTAATTTTCGACCTAGATATCTGTTTTGCATCCGAATGACGGGAGTCGTGTTTGAATCGTCGTTTTATAGGTGTTAGCTGAATTGTAGTAGGGACTTGGAAATTATCGTTTTATGTTTAAAAGGAATAAATTAATGATTATTAGACATAGATGCTCTAAATATTGTAAGGTAGAATAGAAGCTTGACAAAATAGACCAGTGGAAGAAAAAAAAAAAAACATTTTTTGGTAGAGTTTCAGGAGAATAGAGAGAAGGTGTAATAATTTCAATTCCGGTGTCAGAGAAAGTTAATGAAAAGTGAAAACGTAATTGCACACTTAATTTCGTACCTAGAAATCTATTTAGCATCCGAATGGCCGCGATAATGGCCGGTAGCAATGACGCTGTTGAAAAGTTGTTGGAAGTTGGGTTTGTGGTGAGAGGTGTCGGGGAACTTTTACTTGTTCAATTATAAACGCGAACTTCATTGGAGGGACAAGGGGTAAGTGTGATGTTTGGAGAATCGATGTAATAAGAATTTTTTTATTTAAAAATGTATTAAATAAAGTATTATGAATAATATTTTATATATATAGTATTAATAAAAGAGATGTGAACAGTTTGTTTTAAATATATTAAAATGTTTTAGGTATGTAAAGACAGAGAAAATTTTGTTATAATTAATATTTTTGCAAATGATTTTATAATACAATTAAAATAGTATTTTTATACATAAATAGCCCAGAGGCAAGTCTTTTCATTCTCGACTTTTCGAAAACAACTGAGAAAAAATGCGAGACATCTTGAACATTAAACATGTTCCATCTACATAATCATGGCATCATATTCCACCTAAACTGTAGCTATCAAAATTATAATGAACGAACTATTCTAAAATTGTATTTTGCACAAAAAACCTCCAAAGGTAAAAGTTGCGAACCAAAATTCTGTTTAAGCTACAAACTTTAATTGATTCAAAAATGTATTAGGAACTAGCAAAATATTCTCAAAGAGCTCGAAGAGTTCTCGAACACCGACTAACTCATGAGCTGTAATAAACCTAAGCTTCATTTAAACGGTGCCCCGTCGCATAGTTTACTTCGTTAGGAATTTTACAAGTGCCAAGAATTCTCAATACGGACATTTTGCATCGCCTTCTAGCGGCGCCTGTTGTTGGGTCTGGACTGTTTGCTTGGAATTTCTTACAGCATACCTGTGCATTTTTAGCAAAAATATTATTTCTTCGAATATTATTTTGTATGGTGTGTTTGAAATATTTTTTCGTTTATTAAGACTGCAGTGTGAAAATATTTTATATAATTTGAAGTTGGATTTGGTTTAAATGTAATATTTGTAATGACTTCTATGCTATCTATATCATAAAAAAAAATATCATATAAATATAAAATTGGGGTAGATAGAGAAATTTGTTAAAATCAAATGCAATTTCAACAGTTCTTGTCTAACAATTCACCAGCTAAGGTTACTGTTAATTTAGTTACCACTAGCAATACGCTTTTCCGCATCCATTTCAAATGTACCTTTCATCTCTACTTAACATACTTCCCAGATATGTACGTACATGTATGAATATGTACCAGATCATTATCTCAATTTACATATTACAGTTCAATAAAACTTTTTTTTAACTAGTGTTAAAATACTCTGGTTCTCACTTTCTGCTGAATTCTGGAATCGTTGCATGTTGAGTGGTGGAACTTAACGCCGCGCTTCGCCCCGAATAAAAAAAAACAGAGCGAAAAAAAACTATATTTCAATTCCTCGAGTGTAAGTCGAACCCATAACCTGTCGCACCCGCGTCAAGACCTCTAACAACAAATATATTACCAGTATAATTGTTCTTTCATCCGTGCAACAACATTACAAAGCCATACCACTCCCATATTAAAGGCGTATCTTACTTGGAAATATAATACAAGTTAGTCTCACCTCATTAGGTTTATTGAGCAAGCACAGCCCCTGGCCGATGCGTAGTTCATTGATGTAGTCGTTTTTGGAGCATTCGGAGAACTTGTAGGGTTGAATGTTTTCTAAGCCGACGATAGATTGTGCCATGATGCAGCCGTGCCAGTCGCGACAGAAGCAATTGTCTCTACCGTCGTCGTGACCCATGCCTAGAGAATAAATGGATTTGTATATATTTAAGACTACTATATTTTTCATATACCAGGAAAGGAAAAGCTATATTATTTTTAAAAAAATATTGCTAAGTGCTACATTTCATATCATATACAAGCTTCAAAAATAAAATTGTTTAAATATAACCCTAGAATAATATTGGAACTTATGTACATTAAATTTAGCATTTTGTAATACAAATACATACATACATGCATAATATATATTGAAATTGAATTTCTCTTTGTAAAAATAGATGTGAGGAATAACATTTGCCTATCAATGAGCATCATGAATCAAATTTGAAAACATGAATCCAATATATCCCCAAAACCTGTGTATTAAGCAGTTGTTTAGAATACTTACAAGTAAGATAATATTAGAAATATTGCAAATTTATTATCATATTTTTTTTATAAATTGGATAGTAATTGAAAATGGAAAAGAATGTTCTATACTATATTCATCCTCTATTAAATAATACAAATTTTAATTTAATTAAATTTTAATTTTAAAGTTATTAAAAATCAGCTTCACGCTGGATCCCGCATACAGCAGGGTAGGTAGAGGGAACCTAATGTTAAGACAGTACGTTACTTTTTTAACGTAATTTTTCAATGCTTTTTGCATATTATAATGAATAATAAAAAAAATCTTACCAATATTGTGACCGATCATATGCGCCATAGTACCAGCCAAGAGATGAGGTTCGTAAGCGTTAGTATCCACGGATATGCCAACCGACTTCGGAGTGCACATCGTGTCCGGTACCGATATGCCCGACTCTCCCCCAGGGAAATTTTGGCCGCTGGAAAATGAAAATGAAATTAGCTTACGCTATTCTTAGGCTGATATCAAATGCAATGGAAGTTAAAATTAGATATGGAATATATACCTATTAGTTTTTTTTAGATAATAATTCAAAGGTATATATAGGAGCATAGCATGTGACTATGTCTACACATAGTTGTGGGTTCGATTCACACTTGGGGTAATTCACTTTTTTCATATTTTCGCTCTGGTAAGAAGACAAATCGGGGCGTTGATTTACGCCATTCAATTTAAAATTAAGGAATGGTGCCTCAGCAGCAAGTTTCCAGGTTCCCTCTGGCTATTCCGTTATGTGCAGGATACAGCATGAAGCTAAAAATATCTGATTTCCAATAAAAATACAAAATTTACACGATTAATGCGGTTAAAGAGTTTATATAAAATGTGTGAAAATCAAATATATTACTAGACAGACACCGTTCTACTGCGCGATAATAACCTTACATCACAATAGAGCTTCACTTAATTATAACATTGAAAAGAAATATGAGAAATTTTTCTTTGTACAATATTAAAATATAATGAAATAGCGTTACAATTTATTTCCACAGAAAGCAATTTACTTTTGAGGTCAACAACCAAATATATCTTACCTACCATGAAAAAACTTGACGTACTTGGATTAAAGGTTGTAATACACATATTTTGTATGTAATTTCTGCCAAGTTTTTTTATATTTCTATAAGGGTTCCGAATTCTGGAGGAGTTGCGTGTTGAGTGGTGGAACTCAACGCCGCGCTTTGCCTCTATACCAGAGCGAGGAAATGAAAATATTACGTATTTCATTTTCTGTCGCGTCAACAGGCACACCTGCGCTACGACTGTCTTCATATTTGTTCTCATTACTTAAGACTACATCTCTATGCTTTTCCCGAAAGGCTCCCACTTTATTATAATATTTTATTTAGTTGTTGAGGTCACTTAAACATTTTGCGTATTTTGTAAGCGCATAATTTTGATGGGTCTTCTAATAAATTATTTATCTAATTAATTATTAACAAAAAGAAAATAATATTCCATTCTCTATTAAAAAAAATAAAAAAAAACTGAGTGTTAAATGACAAATTGTCGATTGTCTTAAAAAAACGAAATATTATAATAATCTAAATATCATCATTTTCCTCGGGGCGGGATCGAATTTACGTCCTCGCGTTAACACTCTAAACCACTGCGCTACGATGGCCTAACTTACCTTTTTTAGGGTACAGGCACATCCTATTCTAGGTTTAATATTTCATAGGTAGGTACATTTTATAGGTACTTAACCCTAACCTAGAGCTGTCTCAAAGCAAAACTGACATATTTGGGTTACGCGGCACAATGGAACAAAAAATAGATATAAGCTTGACGAAGTATTCTCGAGGCTGACTTACATACCTCTACAATATACTCGTATGTATGTGGAGTAATTTCATTATGAATGTTTTATGGCAACTTTTTATATATATATTTTTTATAGTAACATCAAAAGAACTTGTTATTTTTTACATACATTTGTAAAGAATATTGCCTACAAATATGTAATTCTAGCTTTTAACGGCGTTGAGTTTCGCCACACACTGACTGTAAATGTAACGATTGTGGTTTTGATTTCCATTGGTAAAAAAAACAAGACTAAGCCCGGCGTTGAGTTTCTACTCATTTTTTAATATATCGAATATTGGGCGGAAAATGGGAGGAACCTTTACTCTGCCTACCCTATCATATGGAGAAATCAACGTGAAGTTAAGAAAAAGGAAAATAACCAAAATCAACCTACATCTATGGTTGTATTTATAATTCTATTTCAATTATTACCTAAAATACAATGATATATTCATTGTATTTTAGGACCTTTCCACGGACTCTTCGAGGCCCTCAAAATCTCCTCAATTACCGAATAACGATCGAACTTTAAACTTTAGTACTTCGTTTTATTTGGCTCAAGTCCCATCCAAATCATTATTCATTGAATATATATTGGTGTAATTATACAAAATATTACAAAAGAAAATTTCAAGAGATCTACTACACATAGCGCAGGTAACGAAGTTAGTGAAAATAACGAATTTTCGTTTTATTTTTATATCATATTATTTATTCGATTGAAATAATATGTATACAAAATAAAGACGTGCTGTACGTCGGACTATAAACGTTGATAGTTGATTGAGTGTTAGAAAAATGAGGTACATTTTCGCTCAATTTTCGAGACACAGTGTGTTGATTGGCGGAATTTAACGCTGCGCTTTGTCTAGCATATTGTGGATATAAAAATAATTTTAATGTAGAAAACATAATGTTAAAATCCGACATTCCTTATTTCTCGTCCAATTTTTGAGACTTTACGCTTTGAATGGCGAAAGTCAACGCCGCGCTTTGTCGTGGGGATTCAACTCACAACTGTCGCATTTACTCTAAAATATTTTTATTTTTTTTTATTATTTATTTTCATTTATTGGACAATTATAATATTATAAAGATGTACATATATTTTTTTAATTATATATCTTGTTTATATTTAACAGAACAACTTTTACGAGTCTGCAACAGAGAAACGATTGCACATCAAAGAAACTAACGAGCGACTAAGCGACACTTAAACGCTGTAAGTGATATAGAATAGTCGGCAACTTTATAATTGTACAGTCAGCAAATAAAATATAAGAAATATTTCGTTTTCTTTTAATTATTGCTATTTGGATTCTTGTTTTTAAGTGTATAAATTTTATATTATTTCTTAAAGCAGATCGACGCTTCTTCCGTAAAATAGGTTAGGTGAAGGCCCTAGTGCTGAGACACTGTTATCGCCTAGCTTTCGACACATTCGCGTTGAATGGCGGAAGTAGATGTCAGGGTTACCTAAGCCAGTAAATAAAAAATATCATAATAATAATTGAATTATCAATCGTCGAATGTATATTCTTATTTTAAATAAAAAATCTTAGTAAATATGTCGAATATAAATTCGATACTTCTTAAAGATTTTTTTTGCGAACAGTACTTACTCGTAAGAGTTTTGTTGATTCAGAACAATGGTAAATAAAATATGCGATACTATTTGTTTGCACCTTACAAACTTCGTTTGTTGCTAACGAATAGTTTACTTTTGATATTACTATAGTAGTTAAAGTAACTTTTAAACTTACTTAGTATGTAAATCAATACAATATTCGAATCAGGCAGTTAAAGTGGTCTTACTTAAATTTAAGGCTAATCTGGCTCATTAGCACATGGTCTTATTATTGTAAATGATGGCTGGTGTTGGTTCGATTCCCACCCAGGGGATAGGATTATCATTTTTTCGCTATGGTAACAAAATAAATCGCGGCGCTGCGGACCGGTAGTCAACGCACAATGTCTTGAAAATTGGGGGGAAAGTGAGGAATGGAATGTCTTAAATCTAAGTTTCATTTTACATACTCGGCTATTTTCCCTCTTTTGGATTTTGTTAAAAAAAACAATAAGACGTTACGAAGGTAACTTCTTATTGTTTTTTTTTGTCAGATTTGAGTATCATTCACGGTACGTGATGGCAATTGTGACAACAAATCTTAATAAGCATTATTGAGTGTTTTGACACTATGTTCTTTCTTCCTGTTATATACAAAATATTATTATTTAAAAAAAAATAATTTTAAAAATAAATTTCTAATGAATTTTCATCGTTTGATCGTCGATCTAAGACATTGACAGGCAAATTATGATGGAACATCCGCTTGTTATCACGTATCTATTGGTTTTGGAAAATTAGCAGTTTTCTGTCTGTTTTAATATGAACCTTATTAGAACGCTTTAAAGTCCATTTTAGAATTACACGTTAAAATGTTTGAAAATACAGTGAAAAGTGGAGACATTAATAAAACATGAAGTGAAAAAAAGCGTTGTTCGAAATCCTATTTCAACGGAATTTATATAATTTTGTAACAAAGAATTTGAGTATATTTACGATATAAGTATATAGGAAATGTATGGTTGTAAGTATCTATGCCATAATATTATAAAAATGAAGATTTTTTTTGTTTGAATATGTAAATCTCAGGAACTATTGGTTCGAATTATGAAATTCTTACTGTGTTGAATAGTCTAGTATCGAGAAAGGCTATATGCTAGAAATGAACTGACGATACTAGTATTTGATATTACCTGACAACTTGAACAATAAATATTCATATATTTATTAACATTGTCTTAGATTTGAACCCATGAAAAATCCAAACGATACAAGATCCATCCATTTCAAGCACAGTATCTGACAAAATCCACGAAAGCCTCCAAAGTGCAAAGCGACAGAGCTTACCGCTCTTATTTTAATTATTCTCGTTAGCATTTCTATGGAAAGCTTAAGATATCACGTTTTGCCCTAAATCTGCTTATTCGACTGATACTCAGTTAAATGTCGCTGAGATTGCTTGATACTGTGTAATTTAGTTGAAATTGTTTGCTTTACGATGTGCTTTGCGTCTTGGCTTATTTGGGGACAGTTCGAGGATACTTATGTTTAGTGGAAATTAATATTTTAGTAGATTTTTTTAAAAAAAATATTATAATATAATTTATTTTAAAATATAAATTAAAAATTAAATTAAATCATCTTCACGCTGTATCCCACACACAGCAGAGTAGGCAGAGAGAATCTTGTATTTAGACACTCCGTTCTCCATTTTCCGCCAAATTCTGGAGGCATTGCGTACTCAAATAACTATTTCATTTCCTGGATTGGGTATGGAACCCACAACCAGTTGCGTTTACAGTCACACGTTTGCTTTCCTGCCTACTCTCAATTGGCCTTAAATAGCTATAATTATTGTAATATTGTTTCATATGTAATGTACAGAATTTATTCCTCTTACAGGTTTACCATACATACTTATAAATAATTTTGTGCTGTGCCAATTTTAATGACATTTTATTAATATCTATATTTTGGAAACATTACTTACGTTAGCAGTTGCGTGGTGTCCTTTTCAATCTTAAATAGTTTCCTGGCGCTATAATCGCTGAATTTCTGTATGGCACGAGTAATGTCTTGTTTCCTTTCTATATCAGCTTGGTCAGCGCTCTGCCATGACTCGATGTAGACCACAGACACTCGGGTGTTAAGTGTTCGAAAGTACTGTAGAAAAAAATATATGAAATTAATGTAAATTGATATTAAACAAATGAACTAGTCTCAAATCATTATTAAATAGGCATAAGGGTTTGGTTAAGAATTTCATTGATCAATTAAAAACATTTATAAAACGAGATATTTTTATAAATTTTTCAAAATCTTTACTTATCTAAACTAATATACGAGTATTTATTTGAGATGAATACAGTACTCGAGACAAAACTTCGTGTTTTTTTGTACTACCTAATTATTGTAAAATTATATTTATAGGGATATTTAATGTAAAAAATAAAAAAACTATTAGATATTTCCATTTGACACCTGTAAAATTCACATGCATAATTTTGTATGTTATAAAACTATCAATTAGTACTACTTGTCAGTTCCCAGCAACATTACCGAACACGTGTAAGCTCCATATTAAACTTATAAACTTGTAACGGTAAGTCCTTAGAAGCATTTCAAATTTCAACCCCGATAATGTACTGCTAATATACTAGCGTGGTATATATGTAACTCTCTGCTAAGAGAACTCGTTAGTATAAAGAAGGGCTAAGTTGGCGAAGCCCGCATCGTGCTCGGTCTTTAGATGAAAATTTTTGTTCCTTGGAATAGCAAATGCGGATCTCTTTAAAATCCTGCATTTCTCATTTTTGATCAATTATTCATGTTCCTGGAGACTGGAGATGTAATCGTTTGAAGATTATATCTGTATTTTTGATCTACATACAACGTTTCATATTTGATAAATATTCATTTTGTTTTTTCGATGTAAATTGTTAATAGTTGTCTTGTTTATTTACATATACATAAATAGAAAACAAAATCTTAAATATTATTGTTAAGATTGTATTTTTTTTATTGACTTAAATATTTTTTTATTAAATAGCGGAACGGGCAAATAAACTCTACATTCTCAAAAATTTTGATGAAAATTAAAATATTCAAATAGGCAAAGTTTTGTTGTTTTTAGTATAATATTCTATTTTTACTGTGTAATTATTATTTTTTTAAAGTTTACAATAATTTACTGTAAAAGTGGTAACAAAATCGAATCATGGGTTAGTTTTGTGACACCCTTTATATTTATGTCTGCTAAATTTTGAGATGAATGATTATTCTCCTGTATTAGTTAAAAACTAAATGATTGCATAATAAATAAACCATTAATCAGCTTAACATTGTTTTATATTTACAAAGAAAAATCCAAGAACAAAATTAGTATAGTTAGCTAAGAAATATAGACGTTTGTACTAAATCATCTATGCATAGACGAATCTCTATTCGTCTAAAGTAAATGTTGGAGGTAGAAGCATAAAGGCACTTGTGCAATACGAGGGGCGGCGATGGGGTCTCTTTGTATGAGATTGCGTGTTTGTTAAAAGGGGTTTGGGGATTGGTTGAAACTTAGCGTTTATGTACATCAGAAATATTGTTATAGTTCAAGTGTTTTCGCCTTTTACTGAGATCGTAATGGATCTGAAAATGGGGGAAGCCAGAGAGAAGGTGATAAGACACTCCGTTTTCCACGTGTCGTTCGATAATTTAGAGGTTACCGCTGCATTTGGGTACCCACAAGAAAAGCGAAATTGCGAGATTTGTAACCCTAATCATTTTGATCAGCAAGGGAATGAAAATTATAAATTACTCCGAATGGGAATCGAACCTCATAACCGTCCCTTTTACAACCAGTCGCTGTGCCATTGCACAACGACAGTATTATGTAGAAACAAAATATCATTATTATGTAAAGCTGATATAATGATGGAGACGTTACCTACACTGTAACATTAAAGTAACAAGTTCTATCTAAATAAGGAAGCTCTCCTTTGAGTTGTCTGAAAAATACTGCGAGATGCTTTAAAAGATGCAGTTCAATTGCAATTCTTATAGTTGCGTCTCAATATATACCTATACTATAATATTTTGTTTGTCTAATAACACACTTTATTTTATTTATGTACAAAGTATCATATAAATATAGTAGCAATAAGTAATAATAAAAACATGATCAAAATCTTCTTGGGATTTTCCTTACCAGATCAGCAATATTGGCGACTTGTATGGCATCGTGGACGACTTCCGACCTCGTGCTGCCGTTCCTCCTCTCAAACATAGCTCTGTCGATGACTATCGCTGTTTCTATATACTTGGTTGTTTCTCGCACATCTCGCTTGTACCTTTGTAAGGCTTCAGCGCTGAGACCTGTCTGCCACCATTCCACTGTTGGGCCACTGTGGATTAGATAGAAAATCATAATTATTAAGATTATCATTAGAAAAGGAGGAAAGGAAGCAGAGCAAATCTTGGGGTATGACACTCGGTACTCTAGGCACCACTAAATATTCGAGATATTGCGTTCTGAGTGGCGGAACACAACGCCGCGTTTTGTCTTCTTATCGAAGTATTACCATTCCCTGGAGAGAAAATCGAAACTACAACTGTCGCGTTTATAATAGACGCAGAGCTACTGACTTCCAAATTAATTTTGTTTGTTTTCAACCGCGTTCCTAATATAACAAATTATTTAATTCTTGATAAAATATTATCGTTTATGTCACGATTACTTTTCCTCTAAAAATAGAAATATTCCTTCACTTTTTCATAATTCTTTAGCTAACAAATAATTATGGAATTGGAAAAGGTGGAGCGTTTTAAATTCTAAGGTTACCTCCTTAATTTTGGCCCTTAATCTACTTTATCTTCGGTCCGTCAAGTACCTCATTATCGGAACTGAGAAATTTGAACGCATTTCGAGAGCCTTCGAGAATTTTCTATTGGACCAATCCGTAGTGGAGTCGTTTGAATTTATGATTTTGTCTAAATGATTGACGTTATTGCCAATTAAACGAGGCCCGAGGGTTGGAGAATAGGGGGAAAAAATATGTTTTTTTTAAATAGTAGTTTTTATCTTTTTATTTTTAGTACGCTATGAGGCCGCCGTGGGTTTGATGTCGTTTGGTGAGTGTATTAATACTAGTTATCTTCTGCCTACCCAGGTACATATGCGAGATAAAGCACACCGTTTTACTTATTCCACACATAGTACAGAGTAGTGACTAGTGTTAACACACTCCGTTCCTATTAAGATAATTCTATTCTCAATTTGCGTTCTCGCTTTGCCTCGATACGAGAGCGAAAAAAAATTAAAACATTTTACTCCCCCGAGCGGGTATCGAACCCACAACCGACTAAACAACTAAATTATAAATATTCATCCTCTAACTAAATTTCGAAGCTATGATCATGTACTCAACCAAATTTCTATCAACTCCACCACATCACCGACACAGTTATTTACCATCAAAATATATGAGCACAGAAGCAGGAAGAGCGTGTTTTAATGGACTGAATTAATTCCCAGGGCTGTGCCGGGGGGTGACCTGCGTGATTTGTCATGGCCGCTTGTTTCCTTGTGAAAATGTTTTTGGGACGTTCCGTTACACTTACGTCGTTGTATGTTCCAAAAAGCCTTTGGGGAATTTAATTTCGCTTATGCTCCGTATGTGTGTAGCTCATGTGGCAATCGTTTTTCCCTAAGTTATTTTAAAATTGCGTTTTAATTGCGTTTGAATGGTTTTTCTCTTTTTACGCATTGCCACTGTTTTCATTAGGAGAAAGTAGTGTTAAAGTTTGTTCTTTATTTTTTATCTAATTTTGAGATACTCTCCAGTAGTGCAGTAGTTCCATAAAGTAATGTAATTTTTTCGATCTTTCCTCACTTTTCGATTAATTTTCGAGACGTTTAACGCTACACTTTCTCTTGTTATCAAAGAAAGGAAATAAAAACAATTATTCCTAGTGGGAATCAAACTCTCAACCGTTTCGTCCACGGTCAGACGTCTCGCGGCGCTACTAAGACCTCTGTTATTTATTTTAAAAGAAATGTAAATACAACAGTCCTTCCAGTAAATAAAATGGTTAAATAAAATATGGTTTTTTAAATCACTATTCTTCAAACATTACCACCACTGCACTCAAAGGTCTAAAAAATATATCCAAATGAAATATTTAATTAAATCTTTTGATATTCCTCCAAAGAAGAATCCAATAAGCCAACCGGTCGTTATACTTTAAGTCAATTCGAGACGAATCGAAATGCCAAAGGTACGCTAGCTATCATTAAAATGTTCCATGGGACGTTATCACAGGCTCATCAGATAAACTGTGATTTCGACTCGGATTTGTGAGCAATTTCTTCTTTTCAATATAGATTTTTAAGAATTTGGAAAGAAATATTACTGTCTTAATGTTTGTGTTTGGGTATGTTATAAATGCTAATTTTTAGATTTTAGTTTCTTTTTAGCTCCATGATGTATCCTGCACATATGTGTATATAGGAAGCAGGAGGGAAAGAAATGTAAAGGTTCCCTAATTTCTGCTTGAGGAACCTATTGCCTCCATTCCTTGCATAAAAAAATAGTTTTAAAATAGAAAAACAAATATTTATTTGTAAAATAGATTTTTTCTCATTTTACAACATTTTTCATTAGTAGATATATTACGGAGTGTCTTGACACTAAAATTTATATCTCTTCCTCGTCTGCAAAGCATGGTTCTTTATCTTTACAAATGTGTAAAACTATTTTTTTTTTCAAATAATTTTACTTTTATTCTGTATCCCGCACATAGATAGTGTCCATAGTGTTAGGATACTCCGTTCCCATTACGACATTTCTGTTACTCATTTTCCTTCGAATTCTGGAGGCACTGTGCCTTGAGTGTAGGAACTAACGCAACGTTTTGCTACGTTACCAGAGCGAGAAAATGAAAATAGAAAATATTTCATATTTTATATTTTCATTTGAGTTTTTGTTCGAATAGAAATCGAACCCACGACCTGTAACGTTTCCTGTAGCACACTTGTGCCCCTGCGCCAATTCTGGTTTCCGGGCTAAAACAATAGATGCTAACATAAAACCTAAAGAAACTCTAACATCTTACCCAAGACTACATTTACAATATAGAATAAAAAAGGTTTTTCCTAACAAATTGGAATCGATTGATTTATGCGGCGTTACTCGAGACACGCACAATGGTCCCTAGTCATATCGATGTATCGAGATATCGTGTATTTTTCAATTGAATAGGGATGTGCCAGGTCACAAATGGCCTCAGAATGTAGCTGACAAAAGGGCAACAGCACGTGACTAAAGATTCCATCTCTAACACACCTATTAGCGTTGTTTACGAAACGTCACGCATTTACTGGACGTGTCACGTTTTTTACAGATAAAATATTGCTTAATATACTATAGTGTAGTGTTCTAATTTTTCTAGGAATATTATTTATTTTGATTCTCGGATTTAGGTCACAAAAAATTTTTGAAATTAAAATTTTACATCGATAATATAAACATTATTAGATCGATTGAAATTAATTAGTTTATAAGGAAACCATCTTCGTCTTAATATTTAAAAACTTCAGGCACCAACATATAGCAAGGTATACAGAGGGAACCTAGAAATACACACTCCTGGTTCCCCGTATTTAGTGGCGAAGCTAAAACTCGCGTTTCTTATTAGTGTAATGAAATGAAAATAATTCTGATTCCGTGCCACAACCGCGTCAATGCTTACACAATCTATCTCAACGATAACATATTCAATAAAAAAAAACTAAAGAGAAAACTTCAGAATCGTGCTCATAATTCTCAGTCCACAAATCCCAACTGTTCCCCAACATTCGCGAACAATTTTTCTATAGGAATGGAATTCATCAAGAAGTTCCCGTACGCTCGGACAACGTGGAACTAAAAAACTCGTTTGGTAACTTCAGGCTGACTGCATTATTCACTTTGCGGGTGCCTCTGCTATCATAAGTAGTTTATATTGAATTTTCATATTTTGTCGAAAAATGAATGTCGGCATGTCGATAACGCTTTTGTAGCATAAATTTGTCCTTTTCAATTGTTATTCTCTAATTCAATACTTCTGTTTGGTTCGATCCAAGCTTGGGTTATTTATTTGTTTTTGTTTTAGTTTTTACTGATCAAAGTTCAAGATAAAGTACGGTGTTAAGTTCTACATTCGTATCTTGTCTAGGTTTTCTCTGCCTACCTGCTTTGTGTGAAGCTACTTTTTTAATTCAGTTGAATTGACTAATGGCGTAATTGATTACGAAGCGCCCTCTAATTGGCGTATCTGAGATATAAATAGATATCATCCCATTGATTAATTATTTTTAATAATTATCAGCTATATCCCACACACAGCAGAGGAGGCAGAGGGATCCAGGTGTTAAGACACTCCGTTTCCCACGTTTCTATCATTCATTCGTTGATTCATTATCTAGTCAAATGTAAAAAGATTCAATAAATAAATAGCATATTAATTTCAGTTCAATGAAAGTAATTTCTGTATTGAATTACCCATAGATATTAATTTAGTTCGTATTAATTTGTATTTAAATACCTAGTAGTATCTTGTAATATGTCCAGAACAAATGTTGTCTGCGGCGTGACCTATGTGCGTGACATTTAATTCATTTATCATATACAGCCCCGACATGCCTATGTAAATAGTCGTTTTAATCTATACTAATATTACGAAACTGAGTTTGTTTGGTTAAGCGCGTTTATCTCAGAAACTGGTGGTTCGAACAATTTTTTGTTTTGGATATTCAGTCAGTCAGTCAGTCAGTTAAAGCTAAACAATACTAATCTAGGATTAAAATAAAACGTTACAATTTGTACTCACGTGTATTCCGCAACGTCGGTTAACAAAGTTTGATGGTAGGTAATGTGTTTGACACGTCTATTCTTGTTCCTGTAGTCGAGCTTGTTGCCACACCCCTTGTTCACTTTTGTGCGCGCCTCAAATATCACATGAGGGTGCTTCTGCTGAAACAAATCGACCAAAATATTAGTATTTTGGAATTGTTGTTTAATTTATTAAATTTAGATTTCTAGATATGTTCTTGAGGTTACGCAGCAGCTCACGGTCTGGCTGTAAGCGTGACGGTTGTGGGTTTGAATCTCTCTCGGGGTGAATTGTTTTCATTTTCTCGCTCTAATAAGAAGAGATAAATGAGTTCTGTCTCTCAAAACACAATCTCGTGATCGAAAAATGGGTAGAAAGTGGGGAATGCAATATCGTAACAGTAGGTTTTCTCTGCTTAGCCTACTTAATGTGGGATATAGTATAAAGATAAAACAAAAATCTTTCTTTTTTTCATCAAAACAAATATTATTTTTCTAATAACGTTCACTTACGAATTAATATAATTTTATTCCAATATATTCACAATCTTGTTGTTATTGTACAACAGTACAGTAGTAGTATAGATATAAAAGCTAATTGAGATATATTAAATACCTACATAAACCCGGGAAATTAAAAAACAAATTTTAATTTGGATTTGAACATCTTAGCATCGGGACCAGAGACGCTAGTTCATGAGGGTTCATCTTAATAGTTCGTCTTTACCAAATGCTGTAGTAACCATCTTGTACATTTCTTTACAAATTTTCATTCTAATCAGGATAAAAGACTATTTTTTAAACAAAGAGGATCAACATATAATACAAATGAAACAGTCTAACAAAACTTCACTTGAATTTCTATCAATAAATAAAAGTCGTTTGAACGTTTAATGCAAAAAAGACAAGATCCGAAGAGTAACTGATTCTTTTGAAAGTAATAAACTGGGAAAAGAACGTGCGCTGAGTGACGAATGGTGCCAAATATAGGTCAGGTCGAACTTGATACAGGTGCGTTTCGTACAAAGTTGTATTGGAAAATTGGTAAATACCAATTAAGCAAAATGGTGAAATTGGTGAGATTGATTGGTAAATTTAAATTGTTTATCAATTTCGTTTGATATATTTCTAAATGGAAAGCTTCTGTACAATTATTTTGTATCTGACTGCACACGATCGATGGTAGGAAATTAGAATTTTGTTTGATTTAAAAATTATGAAGAAAATAAATATATTTCCTTTGTATGGTTCAGTAAAATTTTGATGTTATTTTTGCAATTAAATTGTACATGGGTAAGTAATCACTAGAAAGACGATGATAAAATTGTATCATCTCTACATCTACATTTCCAAAAGTATAATTGTGGAAAATTCCAAAGTTAAGTTCCACCATAGTGGTGAAGGTGAGGAGGACATGGAACTCCACGTCCTCACCTACATGAGAATTAAAGATAACCTAAATTCAAACGATAGGACACACAATCAGTATTGAAAATACATAATGAGGTTTAAAATTTAACCATTCCACATATCCATACATACTAAAGAGGTGGTATAGTATACGAATCTCGGTTCGTCAAGACAATTTGATTTCCCCCCATGTACCGTGTAAGTGCCTGTGTATTGAATAAAATATTGGTGTGAGTGATGAAAGCCTGAACACGAATTTACTTTCCATTCACCGCTGTTGCCAGGTGAGGTAATACATAAATTGAATTAAAGGTCCAATCACGTTCGATTTTGTGAGAGAAGGTTCAGAATGAAAGGCTGCCGGTTTTACGACGCGGTTTTTAGCTTAAATATTCTGGATTTTTTTTTCTTTTTCTCATCATAAGATTGATGGGGATGTTTTAAAGTTTATATCACTTTTTACGATGGATGATCGTAAGTACGCAGTGGTGGGTCGAGTGCTAACTAGAACTAACTGGTGAAAATAAAAAATGTTTCGAAATACTTTGAAATTGCGTTTGAAAATTTGATAGTATCAGGGTTCCAGTCTGCGTTACTTGTTAATGAAGCTATACATTTCTAACGGGCTAGGAGGGTCTTAATTCGAATTAAATAAAATGTACATGTAAAAAAAACACAAATTCACATTTTATACGGGAGCATAGCAGAGTAGGTAGAGGGCACCTGGTGTTACGACAAAAAAAAATTGAGCGGAAAATAGAGAATGAAGTTCTTCCGAATGAAGTTCCATTTTCCGCTCAATTTTTTTAGAAAAAAATCTGTTACATTTCTAAAATTATTTTTTTCTTACATCTCCTCATCAAGATTAAGCGGACAACCGTGTGAATTGGCCAATCTGACTGACCTACTTTTAGTTTAGTTGAAGGGAACATTTGGGATCTCTACATATCTAAGATGAAATCTAGAAAGTTTTTTATATTTTCAAGTAATCAAAGATATTTAGTTAGGTGGAGAATGAAACGTATAATAAAATCGTAAGTGCCTTCATTGATGAAAGCAGAAGAACTTATAGATATTTAACTATACATAACTTTGATAGTTGATTCAATTAGATGAGTACAGTTAATTAAAAGATATATTTTCTTATCTTTCCGTTTCTTTTCTTAATAATATATAGAATTTGTAGTTTCTTTTTGCTTCTATCTTTATATTTTTATTTATTAAAAGTTATATAGTAGAAGATGTAGTTCTATTTGGAACGGACATTGGTGAACTAAATTTCACCCAAATACCTAAATAGGCAGATGAAACCTATTATTAGTCTAGTAGATACATATATAGGACGTTTTACAACTATACATTAAACGTATAGATAATTTATTATATCAACACAGCAAGATGGCGGCGACGGTCATCCCAATGAAACATGGTAGCAATTTTCCGTGTAAATACGCTAAATTGGTCGTCTCTCACCTCGCGTTTCGCCCGCTATACAATTTTTTACCAGACCATTGCACTTTAGTTCAGTTTTTTCCAGTTTATATAGGTTAATGGTATGTCATAATACGCATATATTGTTTTAGATTGGCATTTTGTTTACGTGGCGGTGTGAATAGTGTTATTTATGGTGTAGCTTTTTGTTGTATACAAAAATGTTTGATATCGTGTAACTTAGTTTTGTTCGGTTAAGTTTGTAGATTGGAAATGTATCTATAAAAATAGTCCGTTTCTCTTAAAAAATAATAGCTTCCGCTTCCTTAACTCAACACCTTTCTTTGTCTTTTTACCAGAGCGAGTAAATGAAAATAATTAATTTCCCCGATTAGCAACCGAACCCATTACCACGTGCTAGCTAGATTCTGTGTCGTTCCTTCAAGGTGCAGGAAATGCATTAGAAAAATAAACTTTAAATCCTCTTTTCTTTTAATTTTCCTGAAGAAAAACAAAAGAATGTTATTTTAAACAGTAAATATATAAGTTTATAAAATAAATGTTATACATACACAAAAAGGTAGTCATCTCGTATAATGGACAATGTACGCTTTGCATTCTGTGAAGTTTAATTTAGTTTCAGACTAAAATTGCAATTTAGATTTTGCACGGACAATTTTCTATGAGTATGTTGGAATTTATTTTTAATTTCTTGTCTCGTGCGGCGTAATTGAACGCCGTGGTTTGTCTTTGAAGGAGCGAAGAAATGAATAATTAATTTCTTTGAGTGAACCAACCACAATTACGTTTATATAAACCCAATTCCGTTACGGTGCTTCAAATTTTTAACATGCGGCGTTACTTTCAACATTTAAAACTCGAAAATTGGGCTTTAAAACTAGGGAATGGAATGCCTTAACAGTAAGTTCCCTTTGCTTCTCCTGTTATTCCGAAAAAAGTGTGACGCTGTTTTTTAAAGAGAAATTTCAGCAGATTTTTTTATCCTTTTTTAAGTTCATATAGACAAATTTGGATCTAAATTGGAGAAACAAAGTTTAAAATTACTTAAAATTCTAAAAATCCCGAAACATTTTTAATTTTTACTCTCCCAATCTATTTGAATTTCACTAATATAGTCTCTATAGATGAAGTTTGAGTTGGAATACATGAAGTAACTAGTACATTAAGGGGTTATGATGGTGCATAATCAAGTTCCTAATTCAGTACTGTATATATCAATACGTTTAGATTTCGGATATAAAACGTATTTAAATTATATTAAACGTAATTTAGCCACGTTTTTGTGGAAGTTAGGTCAAATTCATCTAACTTCTGTCTTTCATTACTTAGCGTGTTTAAAGGAACGATCCTTTGGTATTTTTAGCTTAAAAACCGACACTTTTAACTGAATAGCCAGACGGAACCTATGGTTAACACAATTTGTTTCACACTTATCACTGAAATTTCAAGACATTGCATGGTGACCGCTCGGAACTGAACGCCGCGCTTTATCTTCTTACCTGGGCAAGGAAATTAAATAATTCATTCCTCCCATTGGAAACCGAACCCACAATCGTCGTGTTTTACGGGCCCTGTGACATTGTGCCACGAAAATAAAAATAGTATCATTATACTGCAAATAGAATTGTGCCTGGTCCCTTGAGAACGGAAAGTGTCATATTAAGGTATTCTTTCGGCTGTCTGATTATTCGTAAGAAGCTTTCGAAAGCGTCGACGGATTTACATTTTGGTACGTTTTTAGATATTTTATTTAGAAAGTTTTGTTTTGTATTTGTTACTATATTATCATGGATTTAGAAGATATTTGATATAACTCGATAGTTTTAAAGTCGGAAGTTTATGTTTTTTTTTGCTTTTATGTTGAGTTTAGCCATTTACCACATAATGTCTAGGAATTTCGGCGGAAAGTGGGAAACGGAGTTCCCGGTAAACGGTTCTGTCTGCCAACTTTACTTCATGGCTGCGGAAAAGTTAGTTTCTTAGCCTTACGCTTTATCCTTCTTATAGCAACTTGGGCAGGGACCTATGAAGAGACAATTCTTACCACTTTCTGCCTTAATTCGAGACATTATGAGTGGAATGTGAGAACTCAACACCTGGCTTTGTCTTACTTCTCACAGGCAAACAGACAAAAAAAAAAATTAAAAATCATTGGTTTTGGTTCTATTACGTTACAAGCTGTTCGGAGTTGGCAACCCCGTTCACTACAATATTGTCATATATACATATTTGTCCTACATATTAGCCAGTCTGAACATAACATAATTGCCCTACATGTATAATTCTACTATAGTATATCTAGATGCAAATGACAGAAACTCTAACTAACCACGTAACTGTCACTGTAGTGTGCACTTCTGGAATTTCACTTGGTTGCTGAACTTAAACGTTTGATTTAGCAGCGACTGTAGTTGAGTGCTGCGGTGTGATTCGATTGTTGACTTCGCTTCAATATGGTTGCTAAAATATTATGCCGTTAGTTTTATTACGTAGTATATATGTTGATGATGATGATTAAATTACATAATGGGTGACTGATTGATATTTGTGGACCTTCGGTTGGTGAGTATGACTCGCACTTCGCCGGTTTTTTCTCATTCAGTAAGGGAAGATAGAGGAAGACGTTAAGACAGTCCGTTTCATCCATTCTTCTAAATTTTTTGAGACATTACGCAACGTTGTTGAGTGTTGGAACTTAACTCCGCACTTCGTCTATCAGAGCGGGGAAATGAAAATTATTTAAATTATGATGCCGGTTGTGGGGACACCAATGTGCGACTGTAACATTTATAGGAAATATTATTCAAAATATATAATAGGATCTCCAGCTCTAGGTCTGGTACCGTTAACTAACCGCGTTATTGTGACCAGTTCATCGTACCATTCACTGTCGGTTCTACTGCTACTCGTAGATCCGACAGTTATAAACTAATTTTCTTCAACGTTCAGATTTTAATAGTTTTAGTAACTTAAAATTATAAGAATTCTAATATCCGTATTTTGCAGGAATATATTATTTATATGGCTGTGTCAGATTTTTTATATACTTTAATTCTTTGTTTTTCGTCCATATTCAAGACACATGAATGATGACTGGCGGAACTCAACGCCGTACTTTTTCTTTCTAGAACAGAAATAAAAATAATTTATTCCTCCGACTGAGGTTCAATCCTCTAGCAACCATTGCCTTATAGCAACCAAAATTAGGTAAACACTAGATTCTTTCTTTATACATATATGTACACATTTTCAGGGTACATGGGAAAATAAACATATGAAAAAATATTATTCAATCTTTTCATCAACCATTTAATGTGATATAGTATAATTCCTCCGCTTTTGTACCATTATCTAGTCCATATATTAACTTTGACCAACCTCTTAAGAGCGGGCATTTAAAACTGATTTAAAACACCTTTTAAAATATGCATTGGAAACGTTAAATACATTTCGATTTCACAAGTTGAAAACTCTTGAACTATGGTCTCACGATAGCAACTTGGCGTAACTCTGCCTCCTTACCTTACATTCTGATATATGAGTTATAGATCGACCGACTTTCACGCAGCCCCTTCGATATCTTATTAAATCTTTGTGTTGATAGATTTATGTGAGTGGAAAGGAAGGGACATTAATCCTGAGGATTAAATGCAAATGTAAAATGGAGTATATAGGAATAACGACGTAATTTAAGTTAAAAAAAAGTGATTTAGAATAATTTTCATTTATAGTTCCTATTTATAGGTTTGGCCCTGAGTTAGTTCATTCATTCAAGTATAAATTTACCGTGCTGGTACATCGTGTTTTAGGGTGATGAGGTCAGTGTGGAACCTGGAACTTGCGAGTCAAGGCTTGTTTAAAAATATTTCTATACTTTTAATTGCACCTAATTTAATACAAAAATGTACAAATATGTAATAACTAATAATATGTAACTAATAATATAATAGCACGAAGAAAATTCTAAAAACTTCTACCTTTGCGTGGTCACCATCATAATTTCAACAAACGGAGATTATTAAATTAATTTTCGCTCACAAAATCAAGAGCTAAGCCGCGGGAAGACGGAAGTAATTCATAATTTTGCAAGCTAATTTACGAGGTTCTTATCAGCTGTTTTAAATATACCATATTTTGTCTTATAATTTTAGTTGAGTGGTTAAAAAATTAAAAGCTTATTTTTTAATTTTACATTTTGTTTTACGCGTGGCACTGTGTGCTGAGAGGCGGGACTCAACGCCGGGCTATGTCTTTTAACATTTATAGGGAAATATTAGAGATTGTGATATTAGTGTCTTGATTATTTGTAACTCTATATATTCAAAAATATAATTGTTTTTGTTAAAACCGATAATTAATGATGGCTCAAGAATTCCGTGAAAATTGAGGGATGGAAGTGTCTTAATAAGAAACGGAGTGTTTTAACGGTATTCAGGTTCCCTCTTTCTTTCCTGCTATGTGGGAAAAGTTAAAAAAAGGGAAAACAGAAACGATTCATTACCCAGATGGGAATCGAACTGACAACCACGCATTTACAGTCTGTCATACGTTATTAAGTCAAGTAATATAAGTGTTACCCCTAACTCCTAACATCCTATAAATTCAGTTAACCAATTCATTGGTACCTCTAAAACCCAAAGTGCTGAAAGGTCCGCACAAATGAGCTAAATACGTCATAGTGACATTGACAGAGCGAGAGAAGAATAGGCTATCGGCCAAATGGATGATGCTATATATAATCAATGTGTAGCAAAGTTTTAGTTTCAGATACTTTGTTTTTAATAGGCTATTATTAGTTTTAAATCAAAATCAGCTTCACGCTGTATCCCGCACACAGCAGGGTAGGCAGAGGGAACCCAGTGTTAAGACACTCCGTTTCCCACTTTCCGCCAAATTCTGGAGGCATTGCGTGATGAGTGGCGGAACTCAACGCCGCGCTTTGCTTCGAGACCTATTATGTTAACACAATAAGTTTTCTATTGTCTTCCTCTCGTAGAAAATTTTTAGAAATGTATGAGCGTGAAAGATATAACTGCAATAAATTTTCAATTTATGACAAAGTTCTAATCGTTGGATCGACATTTATACGGGCGACTGTTTGAATTTTTAATCTCCACTCGTATGGGAATATTACAGTCATAAAACTAGTCAAGATAAATCGAGGGCGCACTTTAGACTCTTCAGAATCACTTTTCCATATGGGTTGCGGCCATATATATTGTTCTTTTTTCAGCTTCATGCTTTATTTTACGCTAGTTGACGATGTAAAACGGAAAATTTTGTTCTATTTCCTTTACCGACACAAGGACTGTCCAGAAAAAATACAGAGAGAGACAGAGAATTTGGAACTAGGTTTAGCTATTAATAGAGACAAAACAAAGTTGTACTATGTACCAGAAATAAAAATACATATTACAATAGCTTAGCTTGGTCTTTGGAAAATCGGTGGTATTACCAACAAAATCAAAATACGTAATTAATAATCATGTATGGCGTGAAAACCAGGTACATGAAAGCAAGAGAGATGCAGAGGATTGGTACTTTAGAAATGTAGTGCGGGAGTTTTTCTTCTTAGTATCCACTTGCTAAAAATCACCTGGATCGAAAAATTACCACCAAACCGCCGCACAATTGAGGCTGTCGTCTCTACACGGCTTTCTATAATCTGCTATCAGTGTGTTCTGAGCTTCCTTGGGTATGTAATCAGGCGTGGAGACAGCACAGCCTCAAAAAGCTGGTGATTGTCAAGGACAAACAAGGGAAAAGACCTAGATCTTCGGACTTCCAGCAGTTTCGCTTATACATTGTCTGTTAGTCCTAACAACTTGAAAAAAAAATGTCACATTATCCCAATTTAAATAACGACCACTGGATTTTTCCAAAAGAACATTACATAATCGAATAACACACATTCACATATAAATAAAATGACGACAACCGGAAATAGAACTAGCACCCCTAGTGCCATTATAATTTATTAGCCTATTTTTAAAACGTATACAAGTAGGTAGGTAGGTACCAAGACATTTATACCGGGCAGTTATAAATCTTCATACAAAATAGGGGGCAAATATTTGCGCTTTTCGTGGCCATAACTCAACCGTAGTCCGGTTAGTAATAAATGTCAGTTGCCCAATGGAGTGTATGCACGTGTTATTTTGGCGTTAAAATTGTGCGTAACATACACTTTGTTTCTCTGTTTATCTTTGTAAAAGAGGAATTAGTGATAAATTTCTCTACTTTATTTTAAAATTAATGTTGTTACAAAATCGTATACAAATAAGCACTTTTTAAGAAAACGTATCAAAATTTGAACGTAGCGGGATTTGAACCGATGCCTCTTGTATACCGTCCAAGCACTCTCACAACTAAACCATACAGTGACGACCCAATTCGAAATTCTTATACGTTTATTACTATCTAAATAAAGGCTTCGACAGCCTCAGGGGGCCTTATTAGGCGTTCACACGTCACCGCTCGTCTATCATAATGTAATTGTTAATACATACATACATATATGCAATCCCTAGAATATTGGACACAATATATTCAATTAATACGGCAAACGTTTCTATTAGTTATCTCAATTACAACAATATAATATTACAGTGTCAGGTATATTAGTAGGATGATGCGCAATATCTCAAAATTGGGAGGAAGAGTAAGAATGTGGTAACGGAGTGTGGATCCAGGTCCTCATGTAGAACCCGATAAGCACTGAAAGCATTAAGCTGATTCTGATATATTTGTACCTGATTCTGATATATTTGTAATAGAAAAAACTATTTAAGAAAAATTATGATAGCGTGAGACCAGTCGCGAGGCCAGACTGTAAATGTTTATTATGGTGTTCTACTGTAATGTAAGCAAATAAGAAAACAAACGTGATAATTATTTTTTTCTGTTGAGTTCCACCGCTTAAAAAAAAAAATTAGAGCGGAAAAAATCATCTTAAAATTTTAAAAAGAGAATTGAATTTTAAAAAGTATCCGTAAAGAATAAGTTAAAATAAATATCCATATATATTATACGTAAGAAGATAACAAAACAATATGAAAACCAAGTGAAAAATTTGCAAAAGGTAAAAGATAATTTAAATGCCGTCGTTTTAGTTTATCTATTATATAATTTAAATCACCACCCAGAACTAACAGAAAATTACATAGAAATTATCGATTATTTTGTTATTGGGATCAAAAACCAACAAGCAGGCTCACAAACTTCGCCATATTGTACCAGCACGAGTATTACCCCCTGACGTAAAATCTGCTGTTAATCTTCACCCGAGGCGCGCCGGTAATATTCTGAATAAGTAAATATTGTACGTTCAGTTATTATTGTAAGCTCTTAATAGTTTGCATTGTGTTTTTTGTTGTTATAAAAGTTTGTAATTTTATGTTTGTACGAGTAGTTCGTGTTGTTGACTTGCCTTGTTGTTACAGCTTTTGTTGCGTGGTTAACTATTAAGAATGGTTATTATGTAAATTTTTATGTTTTTTTTTTCGTATATTTTTGTATATTCTGGCCATTACGTTTTGCATGGTAGGTAGACTTCTCTATCTAGAGATAATTTGAATAAAAAACCTTCTCGCTGTATCCCGCATATAGTAGGGTAGACAAAGGGAACTTCGAATTTTCCATTCAATTTTCGAGATATGTGCGTTGAAAGGCGCAACTCATCGCCGTGCTTTATCTTGTTAAATGAACGAAGAAATTAAAAATTACGTTCTACTGAGGTGGCAGAGGGAACAAAAACCTAGAGTTAAGATACTCTGTTCCTATTAAAACACTTCCATTCTCCACTTTCCGCGCTAATCCTATAGGCATTGTGCGTTGAATACTGACTCATCTTGTTACCAGAAAGAGGAAATTAAAATATTAAATATTTAATTTTTTTCGAGTGGGAATCGACCCCACAACTGTCTCGTACAACCGCACGCTTGTCCTCGCTCTAAAAAAATATTCAATGCTTAAAATATTTTTGATAATAAATACCTAACATGTAAACCTACATATCATATCTATGTAAATAGACGTTAAATTGTGTAATATGAACGGGAATCTCCAGGGACGTAAGTTTGAATCAACCATCGATTACTAACCGCTTTAACAGTTCTGTGTATTCTATTAATAACAAATTTTGCTTAAAAAGTGGACTGAAATGTAAAATACATTTATATTTTTAGTTTCACGCTTTCCACAATGAAACACTAGTGTTAAGACACTTCGTCCCCCATGGTCCACTTGTGATATATTCACCAAAAAACTATAATAAAAACCCAAAAGTGCCATATATGACTTTTTTAGCAGACAAAATATTTCAAGCTCTTTCAAGTAAATTTAAGGTGTCTCGCTCACATTTCTAAAGCATTTTATTACAGATTTTCTGTATAAAGATGTCACCTATGGCTTAGTTAAATTGATATTGCATTCCTCTATTACTTTACCACGATGGTAAAGATTCTATATTGATATATATAATATTGCGAAGGTTTTTTTTCTATTAAGAAATAACGGATATCAGTAATTGTCACGCAGTCAGTCTATGACAGAATGGAAAGACCTAGTGGCTCAAAGGTGTAACTGTAAACACGACGATTATAGGTTCAATTTCCACTTGAGGAGATGAAATATTCAACATTTTTACTTCTTTACCTAGAAAAATAATAAAATAAAAACTAAATTAAAATAAAACATATTTCTGATATAAATTAAAAAGAAGAAAACATATCCATACTTATATTATAAATTCGAAAGTAACTCTGTCTGTCTGTCTTTTACGCAATCAGAGCCAAACGGCTAATTTAATTGTAATAAAATACTCATATACAGATACTTGAGGGTCTCGGGATGAACATAGGATACTTTTTTTCTCATATTTGTAATATTTTCGATATATACCAATATATTAAAATACTTATTAATTTGACATGGAATTTATTCTGCCATGTTAATAACAACCATCGCTATGCGACCGTTGCTAAGCAACGATTTGCAAAGTTTGTTGTTAGAAAATGTCACCCAAAATGAGCTTGTTTAACGCATCTCTCTATTGAAAATTGAGAATAATTTAATAAATATATTTAATAAATATTCGTTTAGTTCAAGCGGGCGAAGCCGCGTTCCGGTCCACTAGTATAACATAAAAATATATCATCATCAACTACAACATTTATACAAGTAAACCAAATGAAATATCCAAATTTTTCAATCACAGTAATTGAAATACAAAGTATATGAATATTTACATACAAAACGAGTACGTACATGTAATAAAAAAGAGTGATATCGTATAACGAGGGCCGTTAGTGTCTACTTCAAAAAAACACCGTATAAATTTTGTTTGCCGGTCAACGGTATAAGTTACGTGACGTTGTTTGTTTTCCGTTATTGTATAATTTTGTATATTGAAATATCGTTTTTTTAGCTCATTCAATGATATATTATTACAGGAAGCTTTTGTTGTGGTACAATAGGTGTCAGATTGAGCCCTCGTGGTGCAGTGGTTAGCGTCTGCTTGTAGATGTAGTGTTTGTGTGTTCTTTTCTATTCCTTCTAAATCATATATATGAATTATTTTTAACCGACTTCTGTAAGAAAAGTAGGTTATCAATTCGACTGTATTTTTTATTTTTTTATTTTTCTGTTCTAATTGACAAAGCACAGTGTTGAAATCCACCACTCAACACTCAAATGACTAGAAGGTTAGGAAGTGGAGAACGGAGCCAAAATAAGGTACCTCTGCCTACTTACTCTCCTATATGTGCAACTGTAAAAAATATACATATATCAAAAACTTATGAACGCTTAAAAATTCTAACCCAGGTTGGAACATCCAAGAAGATGCACAATAATATTTCAAAATAATATAAAATCTGAAACATTGAATGAGAATGAGATGGGTTTTCCTTGAAAACTGAGGGTCTACAGACAAATAGATACAGGTTTCAAATTCCTTTTGACGTTACTGGTCTTGCTAAATATATAAAGGAGAGGTGACTGACCCATCTATCAATGCACAGCTCAAACCACTGGATGGATGGAGCTGAAATTCAGCGTAGTAAATGATACTGTTGCGTTATTTATATATGTAGTTTTAATATTCATTTTTTTATATTATTTATTTTAGTTTTTCGTCGAATTTAGAGACATTGCGTGCTGAGGACGGTGGAATTCAACGCCGCGCCAAAAGTAAATAGTTATTGTTTATTTTTAGAACTAAAACTCTTATAATATCTGAAAAAATTATAAACATAAGAATTTAATGCATAACACCACAGGTCAATTTAAACACGATAAAATAAAGAAGAACCAACCGACATCCAGGTCACGCAGCCAGCATAAATTACCAAAAAAGCTTATCAGATCTAAAATGTGAGAGCTAAAACACTGTTATCGCGACGTTTCTATCTTTTCAAATAAATCTTACGAAAAAAGCGGCAGAAGAGCACTGCGTTACGCGAAATTACTTTCGCCTTTGGCCCAAATCGGTTGAAATGGGCCCAATTGACGGCAAATGGACACAAATGGGACTATTCCATGTAGATACCGCTGGTCATGCTTGTTACATTATATTTAATGATTCGATGGCTATTTGAACTTCTATGTAAGAGTTAATGGTCAATCATTTTTCATGATCTTTTATGTTTGTTTATTTTGAAAAATATTTTTATTTTTATGGTTTTTATGCACTAGGCTCCCAGGTTCTTTCTGCCTGCCCTGCTATGTGCAGGATACAGCATGAAGCTAAGAAAAAAATATAATTTATTATATTTTAGGCCGTTGTGTAACAGCGGCCAATATTTCTCTGGTAACAAAAGAAATTACAGTATTGAGTTCCGCCACTCAGAAAAAAAATAGAATTTCGGAATTTTAAAGGGGTATTTTAATACTTTACCGGATAACGGAAATTCCTATATATTTTAATAAGCTTTCGTAAGCTTTTTCAAACTTTCATGACACTAAACGATTATAAAACTGAAAAGTTAACATAATAAAAGGTTCTACGTCGCGAGTGATTTGTGAGATCATAAAACCAGGGCAACCTATAAATAAAATTAAACAGCAATAAATACTGTTACATCGGCATAATGACTGAGTGCCTTGAAAAAACACCTGCTTCTTGTAAAATATTGTGTTTACCTCCTTTTACTAATAATTCCGTGTTTTCAACCATTCTTCGTTTGGAAAATCGAAAGATCTATTTTTTATATCACGCTGTATAAGTTGAGAACCTGGAAACCTAAGTTAAATGGCGTATCTCAACACCGCACTTCGTCTCGTCATCAGAACAAAGAAATTAAGGTATTGAATATTTCATTTCTTCGAGTGTAAATCGAACCCACGACCTGTCGCGTTCACAGCCATATGCTTGCGCTCCTGCGTCACGACAACCTCTCACATGAGTTAAGATGAGAAAACTTTGATTTATCTTAACAAATCGAAAGATTTGTGTGAAATCACATATCATAGGCAATTCAAAATATTCAACTCAGGCTCAACGCCGCGCTTCGTACTATCGAAGAACTAAAAATAATCAATATCAATTCACTTTGATTGCTTTTAGTGAAGAAAATGTAAATATTTTCCAAATATAAGAAAAAAATTTAGGCTTCACAGACAAGCGAGGAGACCCTGGCAATAGTCGGGATTAATGCCAGGAAGAAGAAGAAGAAGGAGACAAGCGAGGAGACATCCAGAACTTACTTTAATAGGTGTATCCCATTATTTTTTAAAACAAGCTTAATTTTGGCAATTAAACCCCAACGTACCTGCCAATTTCCTTATTCCTGATTACCATTTAGGGTCGTCGTTTTAACTTTCGCCAACACTGAATAACTATACAGCACGTGGCCTAATTAGCTCATTTATATTCTATAATAAGAATAAATTTGCCTTTTCATGGTATAAGGTAAACTATAGACAATGTTTTGTGGCGTAGTTGGAGTGTGCTTGACTGGTAGTTGTGAGTTCATATTATACTTAGTTTATTTACTAGGAGTGATTAAAAAAGTTGGGGATATGTAACCAACGAGTTTTGTCTAGTTCCAATACTATCATTGTAATATATGTTTAGGTTGTTAACTAAAACATGAGGGATACGTTATTTATCGATTTCAACAGGAGGATGTTCATTGGATTTCTTAGAAAATTATAAATTAATTTTGATGATTCTTTTTTGTTATGTTAGGTCCTATTTTAGAGGTAGTTCCATGTAAGTTTATGGCAATTGGTTCAGTGCTTTTAAACTAATATATTCAAATTAAAAAAAATAATTTTGACAATGTTAGGAATAAAATAAATTAAAAAAGCTTAAATTATATTATAGGTTGTGACGATAAATTAATAAATAATATGATCAACACCTAAAAATTACCTACATACATCTATGTCATCGAGTAGGCAAATATTCCACATTCGAACAACCTCCATTACATCAGCTAATTGAGAAATCAATTAACCAAAAAGTTTATCCCAGCTTTCGCCGTCGTCAGTTTAAAATTGGGACAAAAACAAAAGGTAGTTCGGGGTACAAAAATTTAACCGGGTCGGTAACCACGTCGGGTTGAAACTCAAGTTTTGGGTTAACGCTAGTCCCAACTATACACTTGATTATATAAACTTTCTATTTCTGACTCTACTAGTTTTGAAATAATCTATTTTCTCTCCACTTTTTGGTGTTAGTGGGATCTGACTCTACACACTTTTGTGTGCCCTCGTTATCCTTTCGTAGGATTTTTTAAAACTTTAAGTGCTGTCGTATGACATTATAGCGGCGTTAAGTTTCGCAATACAACACTAGCTTCTCTCTAAAATAGTTTAAAGAAAAAGAAGTTATGTATCGAAGATGCATGAAGCTAAGAACTAATACCTATTCAATTTCAAGTCAAAGATCTGTGGCTTACCTGTAATTAAACGCCGTCTAAAATGCAAATATTAGTGCTATTTACACAGCGTAATTCAAATCAAACATAACACCGATTCGATTTCAATCTAATTCCCGCCCGGCGATATTTCATTAAAGCAGTAAACATTTCCCCCCTATGGCTTTATAATGAAATCCTTCAAGTGTCATCTACATATATGTATATTTGAATGTATGTATGTATGTACGCATTTATGGTGAAAACAGGAATATTTAAATAAGGAATTCATTACTTAAAGTAAAGCTAGTTGATGTAAATGTTATGCGCGATGTTTACAACTTCAACTCCTATTTGAATTTTTTTAAATTTATTTTTTTAGCTTTAGCGCATATCAGGGTAGGCAGAGGGGATCTGGAAATCCAGTATTAAGACACTTTGTTTCTATTCAGACACTTCCGATTCTCAATTTCCGCCAAATTCAAGACACATGTTGAGTGTTGAGTGGCGAAATTCAACACCGCGCTATGCCTCGTCACCAGAGTTAAGGAATAAAAATATTAAATATTTCATTCCTGAGTGGAAAACAAACACACAACTGTCGCCTTTACAATCCCACCCTTGTGCTCCTGCGCCTGCCCCGAGGGCATCCTTTTTATATTATATGGGTGTCCATTATTTTACTATGTATTTCTCAACATGGTTAAAGATATCTTGAATTCAAGAATTTGTTTCGAATTATTTGTAGATTTCAATCAATATTATTCGATAGTCTATATAAAGAAGTAAAACTATACAAATAAGTGAGCACGTTCTATTACTACATGGAGACAAATATTTCAGAAACGTATATATAGCATAAATAAACTAGAAAAGGCTCTCCTTACTCTATATTTTTGCAATTCCATTGAATAACAGCATTCCAAAATTTATTCGTTCTAAGAGAAAGCTTTCTGCTCTCGAAAAATCCGACGTTTCATACATCTGGGAATTTTCAGGCGATTTTTCATATTTGTTGAAATTTTGGATGACGGTGGACCAATGCTGTTGAACAGTAGAAAACTATTTACTTTGCAGTGAATTCAGATATTATAGTGGATTTATGTTCAAATATTTTTTGTAAAGATTTAAGAGAATTATTTTCAAATCTCCACTCTAATAGGAGGTCTAAGTTTCGCCAATCAACACGGAAAGTCCCAAAAAAAACGTGGAAAGTAGTGAACGGAATGTTTTAACACTAGGTTCCCTTGCTATGAGATAAAAAGCTGCTGTCTTTCTACTTGTGGGAGAATTTCAATATTTAAATCTGAAATCTAGATAGGTTCTAGCTTTAGGCTTGAAATCTATTACTTTAAAAAAAACAAATAACATCTTCAAGAGATATCCGGAAAGATGTGTCACAAAATGTTCGCGAGAGCGATCGCCTCGTTCCGAGCATTAAATAAATTGGTTCGAAAACAAAAATGTAAGCTGCACTCACCGTAATGAATCTGCCACAGGATTACGCACAACGCGACTCGCGGCACAATTTTTTAAAATATAAATTAAATATTTACATTTTCATGGTTTGGAAGTGGTGTGGGTTTGTTTCTCTATAATGATTTATCTTTCTCTCTCTATATTTTTATAATGATTTTGATTATCTATAATAATATTAAAGAAAAGAAAAGAAAATGGAAAAAAGTTTGTTTGGTGAAGCACGCTACTGATTTTTTTTTTGCTCTAGTACAAAACATGAGATTACATTCCGTCACTTTTAAGTAAAGCGGAGTTATTTTATTTTTATTTTTTGAGGGAACGTGGGAACTTAGTTTTAGAAAATCCGTTCCCATTGACTTCTGTTTCCCACTTTCCGCCAAATTCTACGCATTGCTTGTTGAGTAATGGAACTCAAGTCAGTAGAAATTGAACCAACAGCCTTCATGCAACCTCATCCTATTTCCTCCTTAAGATCTAAGAAAAAAGCAGCTTCATGTTTTTTCTCGTATAGCAGTTGGTAGAGAAAATCTTGTGTAAGACACTCTAGTTACCATTTTTAATTGATTAACAAGTCAAACCATAACCATTTCAAGGCCACCCAAACTTTTACCCTTAGTATCGCCATAAAACCATCCAGCACACCTGGGAGAATACGATCACTATGTAATTTATGTACACGTCAAACTTGTACAGAAACTTATAATTGCTTTCGCACTGTCTCAGATATCTGACGACAGGTGACTGGGGGGAACCTAATGACTTCCTCGCGTATAAACGGAAATTGGTTTAAACTTTAACATGCGTGCCGAAAGTTGGCCAATAACATTATTGTCTTATTCATTTATTTTGTTATGTAAATTTTGTGCTTATTTTAGCTTAATTTCAAGCTGTGTTAACAAGGTGGAGGAGGAGATGTTTGAAAATTTGATTATATATATATATTTTAGGTTTTAACAAATAAAATCTTTAATAATATGTTAATATGTAAATTACAAAATCTGTGCCTCAGAATTCTGCGGTAACTGGGAAACAGAAGTGTCTTAAATTAGGCCGAGTGTCTTAACTCTACGTTAGCCTGGAGGATCTAGCTAGAGGGTATCTTGCTATATAAAATTAAAGGGCACAATAACGTAAATTACATTTATATTGTCAAAAACAAACAAAACCCTTAAAAAGCAAAAAACATAGTTTTCAAAAACGATTAATCTAGCCGATTGAAACATAAAATGAACGAACGTGAAAAGCTGTGTCATCACAGTAATGAATACGGATAAAGCGTATTCGGCGGATACGATCGAAATTAAATTCCCGGGTTACATAGATGCGATACCGGGTCGCAATCCTGGCTCCACGGTGTTGCTAAAAACTGGAGTAAGGCTGTATAAGGCTATATAGGGTGTGTGCGACAGGAAATACAAGGGATTGCAAATAGGTTTGATGATGAATTTCAATTGTTGGATTTTTTGCCACTTTTGAATGGTGAGAAAAGATGATTTAGTATTTAAGATGCTGTGTTCTTCATCTTTCGCCTAATATTAAGACAGTATTATGTGTAATTTTTTAACTTCTATGCTTATTTTGAAAAATTGAGCATAAATATAACTCCTAAATATCCTATTTAAGAATGTTTATTTATGCTAATATATTATTCATATTGATATACTTTTCTTATAAAAGAAAGCAAGACGTTAAAGATGAAGCTCAACAGTTTCATCACTCAATACTCAATATCTCGAATTTGTGTCGCGTGTCACGGTTAGTGTTATGTGTGATCTAGAGTTAAGCGGAAAGTGGAGAACGGAAGTGCCGTTCCCCAATTTCCGTCTTTCTTCTTGGAATACAGCGTGAAGCTAAGCAGAAAGTGTGGAAGAGAATTACATTATTAGATCCAATTTGTCCACTCACAATGAAACTTAAGATGGACCTGGAACATATAGAAAAATATAAATAGAAAAAAAAAAGCCAAAATTCCTAAGTTCACACGGAAATGAAAAGTCAACGAGGCAAATTTACAAAAATTGTCCCGGGACCGCGCGTCGCGTCGGGACGGTAGATGCACACATTTTTACAAATTTCTAACGCTACTCTAAAATTAATATGGGAATTCCAGAATTTTGTTGTTTTCTTCGAATCACTTTTATTTGTGGCTCCGGTTTGTGCTTTTTACGAGTGAAATTTGTTTAGCTTTCACTTTATTTTAGTACTTTCAGTTGGTTTCTTCAAAAGATTTCGTCGGGGCTTTTGCATGTAATAAACAAAGGCAAGTAAATATTATTATTATTGGATTTCGCCCATTTTTTCTATATACTTGTGTAGCAGGTTTGGTCAGGTATATTGTACACTCTATATTTCGCCTTCTGTCTAATTTTGATATAATAAGGGTACAAGCTTACGTCTGTAATCTCGACGGTTGTGGGTTCGATCCCCATTCGAGGGAACGTTAATTATTATTTAATAATATTTTCATTTTATTCGCTCTGGCATCAAGGCAGAAACTCGACGTCGGGTTCTGTAAGATAATATTATACAAATTCAGAGTGAAAAACAGCTTATAAATAATTCAAGTAGCTCGTTAAAATAACGACACCACTCATCGCGAGCGGACGATTCCGAATTGAAACAAATAACACTGATTGGGAAATTTTATTATAAATTTATTGATATAGCTGTTTTTCAAAATTATACTGTATTCTATAAATCAGTTTTATTGGATCTGTGTAGTTGTGTATACCTCCAAGCATGCCGTTTAAAAGCTGAGGTCTTTTGAACTTCAGAATTCTTGAAGAACTGAGCTGAGAAATTTAAATAAAAATAATCTTAGTAACAGTAGTTTATTAAAAGAGAATAAATATGGTGTACGCATATAGCGGCGGAGGGAGCCTGGGAACCTAGTTTTAAGATACTTCGTTCCCATTAAGATATTCCCGTTCTCTACTTTCCGCAGTATTCTGGAGGTGATAGCGTGATATGTGATAGCGTGATAAGTGATAGCGTGATATGTGATAGCGTGATAGGTGATAGCGTGATAGGTGATAGGTGATAGCGTGATAGGTGATAGCGTGATAGGTGATAGCGTGATAGGTGATAGGTGATAGCGTGAGATTCTAGCGTGTTTTAACTAGCGAAACTCAGCGCTGTATTTTGCCTCGTTACCAGAGCGACAAAAAGAAAACATTGAATATTTCTTCGAGCGAGAATCGAACCCACAACCTATCGTGCTTACTGGCCTCCATAAATACATTATATTTAACAAAAACAAACTTTATAAACAATACACCGTAGAGTTGCAGCAGCGCTGTCGAATCATAAGTTTAGTTAATATTCTGTATGATCCTCTTAGCTGTAATCGAGTTGTGGACAAAGCGTTGCCTATTGTTACTGTGGAGCTTTTAGTACTGTGATATAGCATGGATTTGTTTTTCATATTTAAAGGAAAAGGGGAAAGATATTTTTTGAAAATTTACTGCATATTTTATATACATCCTAGTCATCGTCCGCAACATGCGTAGAGCTCAAGACGTAAGTCAGAAAATCATATTCTTTTCTGTTCCCGAAAATAATCAATTCAGTTGCCATTTCCTTATAAGTTGCTTCCATTTTCTTCGCTGGTAACATAGCAAAGCATGTCGTTGAATTCCGTTTCGAAAATTGGGCGGAAAGAAAGGAACGGAATGTCTGGGCATTATCTGCTGTTTACAGGATACAGCGTGAGCAAAAACATTAAAAAATAATCGTTTTATATTAATAATTATCTTTAAGCATTCAATCACGTCCATGATGTTACAAAACTAAATATTTTTATAAAAACACTGTCTTTTTGTGCTGCGACATTTGTCGATCGACTAAAACGGCAGCTAATGGCGTTTATCACCGACCGAGCCAAAATGTACAATATGAATACATATTTCAGTCTGAAAATTAACACCCCATTATTCTTTGTAAATGGTTGTCAGAAAATCTCTTTGCATGACGGCTTACATGTATTTATTAATATGTTATATCCTGCTATGTCGTCGGCATACATGGCTGATGATGTATGCCGACGACATAGCACTCATTGCCGAGAACCGACTGACGCTGGAGCGTAAAGTGAACCTCTGGAAGGGTACGCTTGAGAACGGCGGTCTTAAACTAAATGTGTCGAAGACAGAGTACATGGCCTGCGGGAGCCGGGACTCGAGCACCATCCTTATAGGTCCTGAGCCAGCCGTTAAGTCGGAGAAGTTCAGGTACCTTGGATCCGTTATGCACGAGTCTGGAGGCATCGATCACGATGTCCAAGGGCGGATAAGCGCTGCCTGGGCCAAATGGCGGGAGGTCACTGGTGTGGTCTGCGACCGCAGAATACCGCCCAAGCTCAAGGGGCTGATATACAAGAGCATCATCCGACCGGTTCTTTTATACGGCAGCGAATGTTGGCCGGCACTATCTCGGCACACTCAGGAGCTTCACGTCACGGAAATGAAGATGCTGAGGTGGATGTGCGGCGTAACGCGGTCTGACCGCATACGCAACACATTCATTCGAGGTAGTCTTGGGGTCCGTGACGTAGCGGATAAGCTCCAAGAGCGTCGTCTGAGATGGTTTGGCCACGTTACGCGCCGGCCTAAGAACTATGTCGGATGCAAGTGCCTTGCTATATCAGTTCCTGGAGTGAGACCTCCTGGACGCCCAAGGAAGCGCTGGCTGGATGTCGTGATGCAGGACATGAGAGCCAATGGTCTTACCACCGAGGACGCAAAAGACCGTGCAAAGTGGAGTAGGTTGAGTAGGAGGGCAGACCCTGGCAATAGCCGGGATTAATGCCAGGAGGAAGATCCTACTAGCTTTACCTACGAGTTGGTCTGCATATTTAAATGAAAATAAGTAAAAGTGTGTTCTAAAACGCTTCTTAGTTTATTCCGCATAGTACGGTTAGTATAGAGAACCTATATAATAGTGCATTTTATTTACTAAATTTAATTTAAATAAGTATACTAACAATCTCTGTTGAAATGAACAAAAGTAGTTTAAAAAGAAGACAAGAATTATAAAATCACTAAATATGCTACTAATATATACAATTTTCATTAGAATAAATATTAAAAATTTATATTTATTCTAATGAGATGAGGGCCGCGCGAAAGGCATGTATGAAGAGCTGAAAGAAAAGTGGATGAGAGGAAGAAGTAATCAGAGATCCGTAGCGTTAGCCATTTTTTGTTGCTGCTACCTGGGGGATGAGGTTAGAAGCTAAAAAAATATTCTAGAATATTCATGAAAACCGCTCGTCCAGATCCAACCTGCGTGATTTAACCATTAGATGCGATGTTTTACACAAAATTCCAACTAACAGCCCATCATTCTTCTATACGTATATTGTTGTCAAAAAAGCGCTTTTCCATTAAACAACGTTTCAGTACAACATGTGAGGTTGAAACGCTATTTGCTATATGATAAATGACAATTATTTTAAGTATGAGTCTCGTGAGAGCATTAATCATGTCAGCATCGTGACTTGAACTTGCTGGTTGGTGCCAATTTCTATTGTGAGTGTATAAGAAATCTATTAAGTTTATATAATATGTCTATGGTAGAGGAGTGGTGGTTCTACGAAAAGTAAGCAAGATAAGCAGAGAGAACCTAGTGATTAAACCTTCCGTTGTCCATTTTCTAAAGAGACATTACGTGTTGGGTGTCCGAACTCAGTGCCATGACTTAGTCAACCAGAGTGGGGAAGAATGGGGGGAATCCACATCCTTCGCCTTTTCACTCAAACGTTGAGTTACGATGACCGCAAATGATAAAAAAAAAACAATTTAAATAACTAAAACATTTGTAAGATGAGACTAGAAAAACTCACGTTCCAAGCTATCAGATAGTAGTTTAGCATTTATCACTGTCCTGACAGGACAAATTGAGACGTAACTTCCTCCGACTACGGAGAGCACATACTCGTATAAAGAACTAGAACTTGTGTAATATTCCTTACAATGTGTGACAGAGTGAGTTACTTATTTCAAGTGTTTATGTCTTTTGGAAAGTCTAGGAATGTTTCTTTTGAATTATTTCCTTATATTTTAGTGTTATTTCTAGGTGTTTGCCAAAAAAAATCTTTTTGATTCGAATTTTAGGCAGATAATTATGGCTATTTCTTGTCTTAAATAAGGAAAGGTACACATGATGAATGCTGAATTATTAAATCTAAACGATACAATATAGGCATGTCGTAGGTATACGTAAATTTAAAAACATATTTATAGAAATATCGTTTTTCTTTCTATGTAAAATGTAACAATCTAAATGGTTGGCATAGGGAACCTGGGAACCTAGTATTAAGACATCCCATTCCATTACCCTTCCGTACCCCACACTTGAATTCTGGCCACGCTTTTCCTCATTACTCATTCCCTCGAATGGGAATTGAACTCACAACCTGTCGCATTTACAGTCGCAAGTTCGACACGACTAATTCTAAATTCATTTAAACAATATTTAATTCCATTTACATTTGGACTTTATTATTTAAGCATTCGGTTAATTCCATTAAAGTTCATTCTAAATTACAACCTGTTTACTATGAATACTAATTGAACCCGAGTGCAACTTTGTTCTAACTCTAAACTATATTTGTCGAAACAAGTGCACTTCTCAAACCTGGGTGTTAACAAACTAGCTTATGTACCTTCTAAAGTTGTAAAACGACATTTGATGGCGTGCTACGTATTTTATTAGAAATACTAATTAATTTTATTATTTAAATGTAAAAAATCATTAGGAAATATGTTTAAGTGAGATTTATTTTCAATTTCACGCTTTATATTTTTATTTGTCTCGAAAGAAGATAGAATCTACAACCACTGTGCCATGATGGCCTCATTTAATTGATTTCTTTTTCTTATTTTCAAATGTTTGTTATATTTTGTAGGATGGGAAGGCCTAATGTCTTCGAATTCTTCACATGTCCTCCGAGGAGTACTTCTCTTGCTATTTACATGACCTTCATCCAGTATCGTCGATACTGTGTTCTCAAAAGTTAGCCGAGGCCTCCTGCCTCCCATAACACTTTAGTTTTATATATCTTTTTAGAATAATATTTAAGCACGAAATACAATAATTGATTGTTATAAATATGCCAACACCTCAAACTAATATATGTGCAAATATTTATTTTCTCGACAAAACAAAATAATAAATTATTTACTTATAATTAAAAAAAAAACAAGCCAAGATTACGCGATCTCGAAACGAATCTCCTTACAAAGTCAGTACAATATTTAATTAGACAAGTTGGATCTTTGTGATATTTTAATTTCTTCGAGCCCGAATTTATTTGTGAAGCAACAGACAGCTTTTGGGAAAATAAAATAGCTGGGAGGCGTATACACGCGTTGTCTTAATTGAATAGCGCCCTGTCACGTCTTTACCTCTTACTTTAGTTCATTCTTGATGGCCATATTCAGGAGAGTTTTTAACCGGCTTAAAAAAAGAGGGTTATGAATTTGACATGAATGTATGTATGTACAATATACAATGTTGTAGATATTGAATAGTATGACGAACTGATGATTTAGATTTCCCAGTACGTGTGTTTATTTTGTATGTATATTTGTATGTTTGTCCATAGATTTTTAAGGAACCTAATGCTTTTTCGCTTCAAATAAGGCATATTTCACTTTCATTATCATCACATAGCATTGACGCATTTGTAGAATAACTCCTACTCCTACTCCATAGAGTAATTATATGTGTCTAGGATTTATGGGTAGAGGGTCTCAGGAAATGGACAGACCATTTTACTAATTTTCAGTATTTCAGCATATATTTGGGAATTTATTATTTTTTCCAAAAAACATACTCAGGCCACAATCGATCCGTCGATCGTGTTACTTCTTGACCATGACCCTTAAACGAGTTCACCCGCCACAACCACCACAGATGGACCATCTTCATCATCCATAACGTCAAACACAAACCCATAAATCAATTTTAACAATGTAATAAAACCAATGTAATTGGGTGAACGTATCCGCGCGCGCAAACGATATTACCATCCACCTCGCCCGTAATTACACGTAATCAGTTGTAATCGAGCGTGGCTAATGAGTTCCTGAGCGCTATATAATTTGCCTTGTAATAATGCTTTATATGCAGAACGATTGTACTAATTTTTAGTGGATTCGTATTAAAATTTGGTATGTTGGTTCGATTCCGATTGTTGTGGTTTGGTTTTTCTGCAACTGCTGGTTCATAATATTTAAAAAAAAGTTCCGCTACTGAACAAGCAATGCCTCCAGAATTTGGTGGAAAATGCGTAATAGAGTGCTTTAACATTAGGTTCTCTCTGCCTATTCTTCTGTGTGCGAGATACAGCGTGAAGCGAATAAACGAATAAATAAATTAAAAAGAAAAAAAAATATTGTAAGTTTTAAAATGCTACTATCAATCTCTTATTAACAATGCGAATAATTAAATAAAATCTACGCTCCCTACCACCAAACATCCCAGCCAAATTCCAAACATAAGTAATTTGAATCACAACGAAAACGGTGGAGGGTTCAGAACAAACTTTAGCTGGGCTTAAAAATGAAATTGTCCTCGCAAATCTGAGGGTGTCAGTAAATTTATGCAGCGGCTCCACGATAAGGGTCTTGGATTATCTCTCTCTTGACAAATGTCGGTCTATGACAGTTACATACTTCTACATTAAACACATGTGGCACTAAAACTGTTTATAGTTATAAGCTATGGTATAACATGGATAATGTAATTTCTTATGTTGTAAAATAAGATTATTTGATAGTAACAGGGTAGGATAATGTTAGGACACTCCGTTTTCCTCTCTCTGGCGTATTCCTAATAATATAATATCCTCATATTGCAAAATAATTCATTTCCCAGCGTGGTAATCGAACCCGCAAGCATTGTGTTTCAAAAGTCAACAATTTTAACGATATTGTTATAATGACTGCATGTGTTACTTACTTTTTAGTAATTACTTTTATTGTATGAAATTAGATTAAAGCAGAACTGTCGTAAGAACCTTAATTCTACACAAATATATTGTTTTGGACCAAGAACAGAGCAATTTAGAGAACAAAATAAGAAACCCGAGATGATCTCACAAACTACAATTAACCTTTGAATAAGCATTATCCATTATAAGAATTTATTGTCAAATTTTCTGTAATTAAAATAATAAAAAATCTTTAAATTTCTGAACAGCACAAAGCAGGTAACGCAAAACGTTGGGAAAAATTGAAAAAATGCAGGCAAAAACGTTAAAAATAACTAACGTAAAACAGAAATTAAAATTCCCGAGGATACCTACCCCTAATTAAACACTAGAACGGTAAGATAAATATTCTCCTCTACATAGAGCTCTATGAGAATTGAATTTTTAAAACTACGTAGTTTTACGTTACCGTATACGTTTCGTTTGTTAGTTCTGGACTAAAAAGAAAGTCACTTAAATCTAAATTCGTTCTTCATATAACTTTTAGAAAATATGGTCGAGTTTAGTGGAAATTTTTGAAATATATTACATTCTTTATGAATGCAGCAGCTAAATATTCTTTTAGAATTTTTAAAAGTGTTGTTTACTCATACTGTGCGTCATAAACATATTAAAGTTCGTTTAGTTTATTTTTTAAAACGTCGATATATAGGTAGGTACAGGTTCGAATTCTGCAACGTACTTTTTATTCAATTTTTCAATTTCTTTACAATGACTGAGAATATGTAAAATATGAAAGTAACTTAAAATATTATAAAATAAATGGTGTGTTTTTATCCCCGAATGATAATAAATTAATAATCGATTCATTAGAATCTGAGAGCTATATTTTTGTAATCTCTTTAAGAAATGCTTATAATTAGTAATAACTAAACATAAAAAATAATAAAACCCATAACCATCACCGGCTACGGTCAAAAGCTGAGAAGTCACACCACCACACCACGATAGCCTCTGTTTAATACAAGTATGTTAAATATTATTTTTATTATAGGCCATTTTAGTTATTTAACATATTCAATTGTAAAGTAACAAGTGAAAAGCATAGAGTTCTAAACCTATTCTTAAGAAAAGAATTCCATAGAAAAAAATGTGCAAAAATCAATATAAATCATAGAGCAAACCCACGAGCAAAAACTTGTATCACGTCGCGTTAATGACAGGCCTAAATGGAACAATAGTTGATTAATCTCGGCCCGAGCTTTGTTTGTCGCAATGATAAGACCCGTTGTGTGCGACAATTAACAATATCTTTAAATACATAACATCCACTTGCCTTACACTTGCTCTTTAAATCATAATAAACAATAATTTACTGTTTTAGATATGTATAAAAATTTTAATGTAGCGAGATTGGAACCTGCACCTATTTGCAATCGTCTTACTAAGCTATACGTTTTCCTGGCATTCTTAGACGTGTCTAATAGAACATCTTTCTTTTCTATGTGTGGAATAACACTTTAAATTAAAACTAAATTTAAATTATTAAAGTCTACGCAAACGAAGTCGCGAGCGGTCTATAGTTCTAAAATAAACTTGTGTAAATCAGAATATTATGTCGCTTTATTCAAGTGACTGATTGAAAATTATTTACGAATTGTTATTGTTCAAACGCTCGAATTCCATTCTATCTAACGTCATCCACATTAATTATTTTCCAATATAGTTTCTAATTATATTAATAATCTATTAACGTGAATATTTTCAGTAATTTATGCTTCATCAATAGATAGATATGTCAGCGTGTATTTTATTTCAGCTTCACGCTCTATCCCGCACATTGCAGGGTAGGCAGAGGGAAGCTAGTGTTAAGACACTCCGTTCCCTAGTTTTGCCTCGAATCTCCTGCGAAGAAATGAAAATACAAATTTAAATAAATATTTCATTTCCTCGAGTGGGGATCGAACCCACAGAACCACCAGTCACATTTACAGTCACATTTTGTGCCCTTACGCCACGAGTGGCCTATATTTTATTTGATACTAGCATCAATTAATCAGTATTATTAATCGCGGTATCAAGTTATAGAGCATATTCAAACGAAATGTTTCGGAAAATGGAGAAATTAGTTTTACTACACGCTCTCCGCCTAGCCTGCTATTTGCGGGATACAGCGTGAAGTTATGATATTATTGTTATTGGTAGAACCTACACATATAGGAATAACGACCGCCTGGTAATCTTTTTTTTAGCATCACGCTATTTTACGTATAACGGGTATACAGAGACAGCTTAGTCATACTCAGGCTAGTATTTATAAAACACTCTGAAGTCTGAGGTCGATCTTGAGAGCGATCTTGAGATACCATTTTCATTCATACAATAGGATTTATGAATGAAAACGACATTTTAAGACCGATATTAGAGTTGAGAGTGATTTATAAATGTGGGTCTTTGTCTACTAGAACAGCGAAAACAACTAGTAAGAATCGAACCCACATCCACCGAACGCTGACAAACGAACAAACGCTGTCACACGGACGGACCTGTTTAGGAGAAATATAATAAACTGAAGATCAGTCTACCCATCACCTAGTACCCGACCACAATATCCCCAGAAACTGTCACAAACGTTAATTTATCACCAAAATAAAAACACCATACTTCTTCAAGTTATTAAGCTTAATTGTTGTATTTATGAAACGGCACAAAAAAATTCAACTGTTCAAAATTAGCGAGTCATCCGCGTAAACAAAATTTAAGAGGTCGACAGCAAAAAAACGATTTACGAGCGCCAACACAATGATAGTAGGCAGCGGTCTCTGGCGACGGGAAAATGAAACGACAACAGACCGAGCGTAATTATTTTCGAATAGACTACCCCCGGCGTTTGACCCCGAAAATATTTTTTGCTAATATATATCTATCTACCCACGCAAGCTTTTTTGTTGGAATATTAATTTGTTATAAATGGTGGTTGAGATCAGTCGTGACGCAGGAGCAGATTGTGGGTTTGATTCCCACTCGAGGAAATTAAATATTTCATATTTTCATTGCCTTAATCTGGTTCCGCTATTCAATAGGCAATGCCTCCAGAATTAGACAGGAATTAGGGTAATACTTGGTTTCGAGGTTCCCTCTGCCTATCATACTAGATGCAGGATAGAGGGTAAAGCTAAAAAAATTGTTTTTTACTTACTTGGTTTATAGAGTGCCTTTGTAAAATTTGTGAATATTTATTAATTACCCTTTTTCTTACATTTATGTAAGAACATAGTGTTGTTATAAGTACTCTGTTGAAATTAACTTCATTTTTGAATTACAATAATAAAATATGAAAAATACACGATATTTCTTTAAAAATTAAGACAATATTTTAATAATAACTAAAAATAAATTGTAATAACTGAACCTAATGGCTTAATAATTTCCTACAATTTATATCAAGTTGTTTAATCATGTTCATTATTATATGAATGAAGTTGATAATTTGCTGGTAAATTAATTTTAAATTAATTTGTATAGTGGATGGTCTATTGATAGGGTGATAGGGTTTATATTTATGTGTTTTATATAGGGCATGCTATTTTTTTAGCTATACGCAGAATCCTGCACGTTTCAGAGTAGGTAGAGGGAACCTGCGAACCTAGTGTTCCGCAGACATAGATGCTCCTTTCCCATAAAGACGTGCCGTTTCCCATTTCCTGTCGAATTCTGGAGGCATTGCCTCCAACTCCTAGTGGGAATCAAACCCAGAGCCGTTACGTTTACAGTCGCATGTTTGTGCCCCTGATCCATTACAGCTCCAACTTAAATAAATATTATAATGATTATAGAAAAATAACAAAAAACATAATCAAAATGATAATATCAAAGGAAAATTTACTTTTAGATAATTATTATTTACATAAAAACTGTATTCACATTTATTATCTGTATCAAAGGAACCATTTCAGTCGTATATAAAAATTAAACAATAGAAATAGAATCGAATAATCTCGAGGCACCGCCATTGTGTGCACCCGTTGGTCCTTTATGCCGAATATTTAATATTCTACTAAAACACGTTCTGCAAATTTATCCTATAAATTTGATGGTATATTTTAATACAATAATATATATATATATAATTTGAAGGGTGTTGATTAGGTAATTTATACTTCCTGGTATAGTGATGCAGGCTAGCTAGGTAGTAATGGGTTGTAGACCACAGATAAATTTAAATGATTTTTTTATTCATTTTATTTTTTTTATTAGGAAAACATAAAACTTGTCATGTTTTTTCTTGTTTCGTTAGCATATACCAAGTATTTTTATTTATTTCTTCGAGTTTGAATTGAACCCTCACTAGTCACCTTTACATTTAGACGCTGAGCTATTGCGACACGAAGGTTTCACAAATATAAATTTGAAAAAGCTTAAAATTAACAACGAGAAAAAAGTCGAAGCTTTTCAGTAAAAAAATTGCTGCTACAAATTGGAGCAAAACCCCAAAATCCTATTAAGGGCCAACGAGAGGAAATAGTGTACACGCTAAGTAATGAACAATTAAGTAAGCTCTTTTGCTTGGTGCTTATAATTTGCTTTTTAAATGAAATATTTTTTTTGCATCTTTCGCGTATATAAAAGAGTAATGTCATGTCACTGTAATGTAATGTCTAATGTCTGTGTAATTAAGACATTTCGTTGTCCACTTTTCGAGCGAGGAAATGCAATAATTTAGAAGTAACCATTCCCCCAAGTGAGAAACGAACATACAACTATCACGCTTACGGTCAGATGCTTCCCCGCTGCGCCACGTTGTCTTTAATATCAAAATAGCAAAGCAATACATGACACGAAAATGCGATGGTTGTGAGTTCGATTCCCACTTGGAATTATTTTCATTTACCCTCTCCCTGACACATAGACGAGCAAATTGGCGTTCCGCTACCTACTGATAACTCGAAAATTTGGCAGAAAATGGGGCAGCAGTGTCATTACACTTCTTCTTCTTCTCTCCCTATCCGGTTATATGGGATACAACGAAAACTAAGAAAAATATTATATGAAGCTTTATATATGTACGTCGTTAAACAAGTTATTTAGTGCCACAGGTAAGCAATAAAGTATTTAAATAAATGCATATCACATTTATGTATGAATAACAAAATAATTCTACTATATATTTCGAAGGAAACAAAAGAGTTTTTAAATTATTATACCTTCGGTGACGTAAATTCAATTTTCATTGTGAATTTATTGAAAGCTCCATATATATATATGAACATAGTTATAAATCTTTTATATTGTATACGATATCCGTTATTTCAATGGTATAATTCTATACATATATTATACTAGTAGTAGCTCACAGCTTTGCTTACGTGGTCTTACGATCTAAAGAGAAAATCTCGTTTTTAGGGTTCCGTACCCAACGGGAAAACCCTGTTAGTAAGACTCAACTGTCCGTCAAAATCTCCGAAGAGTTCTACTATTTAGTAAAAAAAGTAGCCAAGAGGCTTTATCATGGTATTTCAGCTTCTGCAATTGCTATGTTAATCGATCTAATTTTTTTTAGATCTTTTATGTACAAAATCGACTTTTTTATCCTTTAATTTAGAAAGCGAATAAGAAATTGTATAATATGTAAGCTACGTATAACAGCCACATATAAGATGCAATTATTAAAAGTAGGTCGAAATTAGTTTCTTAGATTTAATAAAAGTATGTATGAAACTGGTGTTAATTATATGTTTTTTCAGCTTCACGCTCTACCCCGCATATAATAGGCTAGGCAGAGCGAGTCTAGTATTAAAACACTCCACTTTCCACTTTCCGCCCAGTTCTGGAGGCCTTGCCTTGCCTCGACACAAACCCACAACCTGTCGCGATAACAGTTGCTCGCCACGCTTGGTCCCCTACACCACGACTGGCCTCAATAATATTAATTCATTTTATAAATTAACAGAAAATATTTATTATATTAGCAAACACTGTTATTTGATTTATTATTGGTTTGAAATATACAGAATAGTAATTAATGGGTGATAGTTAAATTAGAGGAAAACCACATTTCGTTGGCACGAGCTAATTAAATTAGATGTATTAATTTAGATTACGTATTATTAGTGACTTGTTGTATATTAAGAGCTATTGATTTCATTGTATTATGAAATATTTGATTTTGAATTACAAAGTACGATATATATCGATATTAAGTTTATAAAATTGAAGGATTGTTTAGTTATATGCACTAATTAAAGAAACTACGGATTTAAGCAGAGGGACCTACTGTTCAGACAATCCGTTCCCATTAAGACCAGTTTCTCAATTACTGAATTCTGGCGCAACTCAACGCCGCTTTTTGCCGCGTTACGTTAACGAGCGAGAGAATATTAAATATTTCATTTCCATAACCTGTCGCGTTTACAGTCGCTTGTGCCCCTGTGTCACGATAGGCCAGACCTGGCTAATTAGAACTGGCCTAGCTGGAACTTTATCTTTCACTTTTAATAAAGCGAATATAAAAATAAAATATTAAGAATTACATAAGAGATCTTGCTATTAGTGAAAGAGGTGTAGGCCGATTGTCAAAAAAGTAGTCAGTTTCGGACAACGGCCAACGTCACACTTACACAATATGTGAACACTCACACTAATGCAGAGCTCAGTCCAGACCTCGCAGTCTGTACTAAAAATTTATATACCTCTTTCCAATATTATTAATAATATAAGAAAAGTTTAAATTAAAAAAATCGTTATAATATATTAAAACATTAGGATAAATGCACTGACCGATAGATCGCCGCCGTAGAAGGGATGTATGACGAAGGTCTCGTTGCCAATGTGAATGACGCCAGACACCCCATTGCACGTGTGGAAGGCAGCGGTTGCTCCTGGATAGTCCTTGACAGTGCCGTGGTAGTAGCAGTGTTCGATTTCCTGGACAAAGAAAAACAGTATTTAGAATATTTATTTTTTTGTTGTTTTTTGATGTTCACAAGGGTGCTCCACTCGAGGAAATTAAATATTTATTTATATTTATGTTTTCATTTCTCCACTTTGGTGTCAAGGTCAAAGAGCGGTGTTGAGTTCCGCGACTCAACACGCAATGCCTCCAGAATTCGGCGGAAAGTGGGGAACGTAGTGTCTTAACACTAGATCCCCTTATATATTTTATATTATATTAGTAATAGTTCCAATACCAAATGCCGAATATTTAAAATAATAAAAACCCGCTAACTACAGATTTGCATTTTCTGTGAAACTCATTTCGATACATAAAACGTGAGCGCTACACAAATAAAGTCGATATTAAAATGTTCATTTTTAATTATTTGAATATTCAACAGAAAAAATTTAACAAACATAATTTTAATATGAAAATATTTTCTATAAAAGCTTAAGTAATTAATGTAGAAAATGTAATTTTGTTCATAATTTTTCATCAAAAGTATTTATAAGCGTCCTGAATATGTGATTAACAACAAATTGAGAAATGAAAGTACTCTTTAAAAATTTCAAGCTATGAAAATAATTTTTTTTTTACATGTAATTTGTAAATTCGCTTTAAAAATGTGTAGCTAAAAAATATTTATATTTTTAGTTAGACTGTATTTATATTTAATAAAATCTTCTAGAAAAAATTTAGTGTGGGGATCGAACCAACAATTATTTTGTGTTAATGATTCTATTGTACTGTGCGTTGTTTTATTTTTTTCATTTTAAATTATATGTTATTATTTTTTCATCATATTTATTTTAGTTCATTTATCGAAAAAAGCTATAAACTATCATTATAAATGAAAATGAAAACGACATCTCAGACTTCAGAGTGACTTATTAGTATGGGCCATAGATTATTAAAATAGTGTTTTCTCCATACAACGTGATATTGGCGAAGTGATTGTGCTCAACTGGCACGCTTGAAGCGCCATAAATTAAGAACTAAACTGATTATTAAAATGGCATCTCAAGATTCTTCTCAAGATCCATTACCTAGTTGAAAAAGAATCGGTTATTCTAAGGCACACAATCTTACCTAACGGCAACTTAATTTGAGCCGATTGATTGGATGTAAATAGGTTTTAATGAAAAACGTGACCAGACATCTCTAGAGTCGATGTTGTATCCGGTCAATTAATTCGATGAGATAATTATTAATTACTAGCGATTTACCCCTGGTTTGCCTCATTGTTACAATCATTTTTAATATAAGAGTGAAGAATGAACATGTTGGAAGGTAACTTAAGTTAAGTCGCTGTTTTTTTATTTATTTTTTCACTTTCGCTCTTTAGTTTCACACTGTACCCCAGTGTTAAATCACTACGTTCCGCGCTTTTTGCCTGAATTCGATGTAAAACGTATCGAATGGCAGAACTGAACACCGCATTTCATCTCACGTGGTTACATAGTCGTATAATCATTTAGTCTACTGCCAGACGCTGTCACAGCGACGACGGCCTCAACAAAATATTTAAGTATTCAATTTTAATTAAAAGCAAGCAGTAAGAAAATTAAACAACAAAAAATCGTATTTTTCATATTACTATAAAAAAAGAACAAAGTGGCTTTAGAGGCTTTCACGGCCCAATGTTTTTCAGATCGTTTACCCGCTGTTTTTGTCTTAGGGATATTTATATTAGGCCAGACTTACCATAAATATGAGATTGGATGGAATTAGGTTAAGTTAAGTTTTTATGCAAAAAGAATTATGTGATTATTCGCTCTTGATGAGGATAAAGCGGACTAATTTATTATTTGTTAAACGTTGTAATGTCGAGATCAGACATGGTGGCAGGTTGTGAGTTCGATTCCCACTTGAGGAACTGTTATACTAATATTTTCTTTTTCTCGGTCTGATCTCAAAAGAACTCGTCGAAATCAAAAATATGTTAAAGATAATTCAGAAAAAACTTTCACTGTAACCTCGGTGCTCTGAGACAGTTGATAGTTTTCTCCTAATAGCAGGCACACTAGAAATAGTCACTAGGGACATAAAATCAATAATGGAGAAAATGGAGGAACCAATCATCCTAGCCTAGATGGACCTTCCATCCAGGAGGAAATGGATGTAGGTGAGAGTGAAAGTCTTAATCAAATAAACGAAGAAACCAGTTACAATAACGTACAAACCTTAAACCCCAACCAAGGCCAAACCTCTTCGACAAAACGCGACGTTAACTTCCGCCACTTAACAAGTGTCCCGAAAATCGGCGGAATTTAGGGAGTGGAATATTTTAACACTAGTTTATCTCTGCCTAATCTATATATATAAAATCGAAAGGTCACTCACTCATCACGAAATCTCAGAAACTACAAGTGCTAGGAATCTCAAATTTTGCATAGGAGTTACTTATAGGACGTAGGTGCTCGCTAAGACGGGAATTTTCAATATTCGACTTCTAAGGGGTTGTTTTTGGGGTCGAAAGTTTGTATGAAACTTCGTTACTACAAATGCTAGGAGTCTCAAATTTTGCATAGACGTCACTAGGACGTAGTCATGGAGACAGAAATTAATAATAACATAGTTCACGCGGGTGAAACCGCGAGCGGGCCGCTAGTGTATTATATACAGAATACGTAAAGCTACGTAACTATATTAAAATACGTTTTACAAAATCAGCGAATACCGTTTGTACATTTAAAACCGTTTTCACAATTTCACCTAAGTGAAGAACATTTTTTTCCTCTTTTAGATAAACTTAATTAATAAATCCTCATTATGAGATTTTGCCCAATTGTTAAGGAAAATTTAGGCAATTTAATTCAATATATTTAGATATGAGCATTTCCGTAAGGGGACGGACGTCCATACAAATTCAAATTCAAATTTTATATAACTAAGCGTGACGGGTTCTATTCCAACATAGATTTTACGTCCAAAGATCGGGACGTAAAATCTGTCTTAGTATGTAAATGCGATCAAGTGTAAGAGAATTAAAAGTAAGAAATAAATTACAAAACGACCAAAATGGGCTCAGACGAAAAAAAACTTTAAAAAGAACAAAAATTATCTTGAAATGGAGAACATGGATAATATAGTGTCTTGGAAATCTGGTGTTCTTCTTTAACAAAGTCACCGCCAATTTCTAACATTTAAAAAAAAAATCTTCAGTTAATATCGCTTACTTTTTTATTTAATACATTTTCACATTCATATCAAAAACATAATATAATATAAACAACGTCTCGTTGTGTTTTAAGATGAAAAGTACAATCAAAGATCATTTTTCACTGTTTTCAACAATTTCCCCAGTTCACAGCATCCCGGCCATGAAAAATGAGATGCGACCCGTCTGATTCATCTTCCAGCTGACAGCGGCCAGTGTAATTGCAAAATAGAAAAATGGTACAAAATATTATGATTTAATAAATACTGTGTGTTTGTTCGTACCTTTTGTAACGAGTAAGTCTGGATGGCCTTAATTTTGGTGAGTAATTTAAATTAAATGCTTCCCTTATGAAGAAAGGTAATTGTTAAAGATAGGTCATTATATTTTCAATTTTTAAATTGTTCATTTATGAATACCAAGCAGGGTCACCTTATGTTCAGTAATTACCGCCTTCTATAATTATTTACGGCGTCAGGGAAACCATTGATAGTTACACCGACTTTTAACCAATTTGTTGGTGCAACCCTTGAAAAGACCAGGTTTGTAATTATGTGGGAACACGTCTGGTGGTAGATGGTTTCACATTTTGCATGTCCGGTAAAACATGAACTAGCATATTGAATGCTTATTACTAAACAACCAAATCTATACTAATAGGTATTATAATGCGGAAGGAAGAACAGGATCGAATTGAATAATTATTTTTGTGTTGGCTTATTAACTTGATGAGTAACATAGAGGAAGACTATAAGATAGTATATTATTAGTGAGTGGCGGAGCTCAACGCCGCACTTTGCCTTATTATCAGGTCAAGGAAATGAGAAGAATTCATTGTCGCGAGTAAGAATCGAAACCACAACCAGCAATTACAGTCAGACCGGTGCGGTGCCGCAGCAACGACAGAATGCTCTAATCAATTAAACTGAAAAAAATCACCAAAATCTGTCACCTTTTCATAAATTTAAATCAGTAATACCAAAAAAAATGAAACTACAAATATTATTTAACAGGGTGCTGCTATACGTTGAATTTTTCACCCATAGTCAGTACCACCCTTAAATTAAACAAGGTGGCAAGAAAATTCAATCTAATCTAAACTTCCTTCATCTAATTTGAATACGCCCCGTTATACCGACGAGCATCAGAGCAATTTATTTTGATCTTGTCTCCTATACGTCATTGAAAAGATCCTTCTTGAAGCCGTTGTGATCTACTAGCATAGCTGGTGATTGTCAACGTGGCGGCTGTGAGTTCAATTCCCACTTGGAGGTATGAATTGCTTAATATTTTCATTTCCTTGCTCAAGGAACCGGACATATGTTGGCGATGAGCTCCGCCACTAAATACTAATTGTTAAGAGTGTCTTAACTTTAGGTTTCCTCTGCCTTCTCTGCTATATCCGGGATACTTAAACAAGAAAGTAAAATATCCTTAGTAATTACTCCAGCTGTATTAGAAGTTAGTGCTTTCTACAAGTACTTTGGAAAGTCTAGATACTAGATGGTAAGTTGTGTACGACTTCGAGCATTCATCGCTGCATGTAACTTTGCCAAAGGATTCATCTAAATGTATACAATTTCGATCTATTTCTGAGTGGCTCTGCATTTTAGTTTCTTAAAGGAAATGAAGTTCTACACTGGCTTATATGATCGTGTATGTTGTTAATAAAGATATTTTGAAAGTACTTATATAGAAATAATGCAGATTTATAAAAAAATAAATATCTAAAGAGAAATAGTTTTTTTTTAATGTTTACTTCAATAAAATTTTGATGATTCCGAATGATAATTGAACCTACAACTATAACGATTGTAAACAGATGTTGTCAGCTGCACCACGATGGACTACACTCTTTTATATTGATATTTTTCGTAAATTACATAAATATTACATAAGTATTTTTTTTTCATTTATACGCTCTATCGCGAATAGAAGCTTAGGCAAAGAAAACCTAGTGTCAGAATTTTCTGTTCTCGGCTTTCTGGCCCACTGAAGACAGCGGTTTTAGCTCGTTACAGAGCAAGGAAATCAAGATATTAAATATTTAATTCCTCCGAGTGGAAATCAAACCCACAACTGACGTAGTTACAGTCGCACTTCCGCACCCCTGCGCTACGACGGCCTCTTTGTCTACATATTGTAAAAATTAATAATTATTAATTTATTACACTAGATCAAGAACTTCAATTCATAGTACCAGCATATCAAAAACAGTATAACCAGTGAAATTACGAGTTTCCTAAACATTTTGTTTTACGACTTTCCCCTTATTTTGCATACATTTAGTTCCCATATTCACTGAACATATGTAGGGAATGTGTGTTACGAAATATGACGTAATAATTGTATGATAAATTGCTGTCTCCTGTGGTGTACCAGCTTTAGTGTTGAAATTTAGTAATTATTTACTAATTTTACTAAGAAATATAGCAAAATTAGCTTAAATGAGGAAAAGCTTATTTTATTTTTTAACCGACTTCTGTAAGAAAAGGAGATTATCAAGGATTGGAGTGTTCCCTCCCCTTTTCCTCCCCTACCCAGGTAATGACAAAAACGTGATAATTAAAAATATGTCTAACATAGAGTATATTATAAATATTTATGCAAATAACCATAAATCTCAATCTAACCGACCATATCTTCGCGAGGTCCGCAACTTATCAATGTTTGCATAGCATTCCTAGTTAATCCCTTGTCCGGGAAATTCGAACGGAAATTGACCGTAGTTTAGCGCACGTCTGGCACAAGTTTTTTCCGCTGGCGTAAGGGATTTTGGTACAGCGATTTGGACGAAACTATTACTAAGGAAGGAAGTATATGTAAATACTAGGGCAGGCACAATTGGACACGTGATGATTGTGGGTTCAATTTTATTTTTCAGCTTTGCATCTTTATTGTAGCAGTGTAGTTAAAATGACCTAGTGTTAGAACACTCCGTTCTCCGCTTTCAACATAAATATTTCCCCTAATGGCGATATAGTTTACTATTGAGAAAATAATTGACAAAATGAACATTTTAAATACTTTTTAAATTGAAATAAATGAATTTCATTCGTTGGATTATTTTCAATAATTGGCTTTGATGCGGTGTTGAGTTCCCGCACTCAACACGAAACGTTTAGAAAATTTGGTGGATAGTGTGGAACGGAATTGTAACATTAGGCTCCCTCCCTGTACCTACCGTATATACGAATATATAAAATTGGAATAAATTGTAATAAAAGAGTTATGCATATTTTTCCTTATATGGAATAAGTTGACCCTAGTTTACGTCTACTACTTATTTTTCTGCTGGCGTAAGGGATTTTTGCATCGAATTGGGAGAATCCATTACTATGTGATGTGTTCTATTTTTTCTATAAAAAAAATAGTGTTCTACATCACACAATTTTCTATTAATTATTACACAGTCACTGATTGTAATCGCAACTGCTATGTGTTCGAATCCCACTCGAGGGAGTGATATATTAAATATTTTCATTTCACTCTGATACTAAGGAAAATCGTGGCGTTGACTTTCAACACTCAGCAGGCTATGCCTTAAGAATACAGTGGAAAGTGGAGAAAGTGTGAATTGGAAAAAGCGAGAAGCTGTTTTGTTTTGTTCATCTTTTACATATCAAATACCTTGTATCAAAACATTTTTATATCTGACAGGCGATCCGTGATGGACCAGTACCAGTCCATCACAGGATCTGGGTAAGTGAAGTAGGTATACATAGTACGTAATCACTGGGCAACTTTGCCACTTTGAATTAAACTTTCCCCTGGAGAGCTGTATCGATTTGCTATAGCTTTCATATAAATGTTTCATAATAAATATAATGTTATTATATTTGTGGCTTAGCTAAAAAAATAGACAATGTATATACGAGATGGATTCTATTAAGCCAAAAGTATGAGATTTTAAGGGGTTAACATTTTTTCAGCTTCACGCTTTTTCCCGCTATATTAAAGGAAGTAGAATCTAGTGTCAAGACAGTCTGTTCTTCTTTCCAATTCGAAACATTGTGTGTAGAGAGGCGACACAACTCTACAAATAAAAATAATTTAATTTAAAATTAATATTAACATTTCCTCGAACTGAAATCGAAACCACAACCAACAGAGTTCACATCCATAAGCTATTTCCAGCCAACTCTACTACGACAGCCAACTAAAATGAATTAAAATTTTAATATAAACGCAAAAGCAATCAACTTCACTAACACAATATTTAAGAAATTTCTAATAAAAGCAGAATAAGTTCAAATTTCGTTTCGCTTACAAATTTACTTACTAAATTAAACTCGGGACCGTGAATTGTGAAATACTCGAGTTATTGAAAAACAATCGGATTTAGATCGTGATTTGGCGAAGGATTTCTTCGTTATGGAAACCCAATCGGAGCATATTTTATATTTTGACAAATTATTTTTACAATATAATAGCTTCACGCAGTATCCCGCATGTGACAAAGTAAGTAGAGGGAACCCAGTGTTATAAAATTGATTCCCACACACTTTTCGCACACTTTTTGAGAATCAAAAGTGATTTCCTCGACTGAAAATCGAATCCACAACTGTTGTGTTAACAGTCAGACACTGTGCCGCTGCCCCAAGACGTCTTAAAATAATAATAATATCATGTTTATATTTAAGGTCAGCATGGTGGAGGAGCCCAAGACAGTCAACTGAGTTCAATTAAAGGAGGTTAGATGTCAAGCAATGAAGAAGTTTGTTAATATATAAATAAAGAACCGAACCGAACCGAATATATTGAAGCTTGCACTTGTATCCCAAGACCTAGGCACTGCGTTGAGTAAATCGACAAATTGATATCGAATAAAGGAACTGTCATGTGGCAAGTTTCCTTTATATCTAAGGACGTATTCTAAAAAAAACATTAATATAGTTTCAGGTTTCATTTAAATGTACATAGTTCAGTTTCGGAACCTCGTATAAATAGAAAAATCAACTCAGAAACTAATATAAAGAAAACAAGCCGTGTTTGAAAATGAAATAACGTAGTGACTTATCACTAAATTCTCTGTCTACCATCTGCGAAAAGCGAGCCGAAAACAAATAAACAAACTTTTTAATTGATTTATGCCATTGACTCTTGGATTAAATTGCTCCCCAAAATCCAAACTTGTAAATTTCACCGTCGAATAAATTAATGAAAAGTATTGGAGCGATTTAAGTTATTTATCACGAATTATAAAGTTTGATTGTGTTTTCAGTAACCCTTATATGGAATTTCGTTTGGGAGTTATGTCAACATACTAGCAGATTGACCTAGCTTCGTCTATTGCAGCACTTTCTATTAAGGTTCCGTACCCAAAGGGTAAAACGGGACCCTATAATAAAGACTCCGCTGTCTGTCTGTCCGCCTATCACCAGGCTGTATCTGTGATATTTAGACAGTTGACCCAAATGAAGTATTTCTGTTGCCATTATATCAACAAATACACAAATAGTGTTGAGTAACAAGATATTGGAGAGGAAACCTAGTATTCTCGACTGTCTTTCTAGACATTTAGTGTTGAGTGTTGGAACTCTTTGTCACGCTACGTTACCAGAGCGAGAAAATGAAAATGATATAATAAAATTATTTCTCCGAGTTGAAATCAAACTCACATTCGCTGCTTTTAGACACGATGCGCCACTGCATCACGATATTATTATTTTTAGCATTGAGGCTTATTAAGCAAATGTTAAAAAGCCCAATTCATTATACCCAGTTAAAAAAGTGCTAAACTAAAACCGTCAACGAAAACAAGACACTCCACAGAAATTATTTAATTTTTAAACATTGCAACCCCAAAAGTCATTGAAAATGAAAAAAATTCTAATGATAAAACTGTCCGTCCGTCATAAAAGCTCTTAACTTAAAAAATACTTTTTCGTCGACGAGTAACAAAATAATTAAAATTAAGTCACTCGGCAATAAATTGGGGCCATTTTTTAACCATTTATGTGTTGCCTCTTTTTAAATTAAACTTTTTTTAGCAGAATTTGTGGGTCATTTACGTAATTTAAATAAGAGCTTATAGATTTTGTTTGTATTTTTTTAGTGTGTACTCGCATCTTCTCCCACAGTTTGAGTATAGGCCTCTGCCTAGGCCTAGGCCTCTACGTTGGGATAGGATGACTATAGTATTAAAAAATGTATTTGGTACTGGGATTTGAACCCACAATTATCACGTCCAACCAAAGCCTAAGTCATCAGTAATACGATATCCTCATATCATATCCTAAACTGTGAATTATTATTGTATGTATCATAAATCTTCTTTAGAAGTACCCTTAGAATCTTTTCCAATAAAACGTCATACGTTTGTAAATAAAATAACTGGTGTTCGGATAGCTCCGATATTGGGGATTTGTCAAATGTAGCCGTCTCGATGGCAGATCGTCCTAATGCGGAGAGCTTGAGGCGTAAACGGTGGAGACTTTTATACTTATAACGGCTCGGCTTGAGTTGTTTGCTTTTTATGCTATTGTTGAAGTTAGTCTTGGTATATGTTGTTTCTTTATTGGAATTTTAAGAACAAAAGGTGATTAGAGACCGTCTTGGTGCAGATGGTTGTGGCTTTGATTCTCACTCGTGGGAGCTATTTTTTTCATTTCTTCGCTTTGGTAAGAAGATGAAGCGCGGCGATGGGTACCGCCACTCAACACGCGGTGTAGCGGAAATTGGTGAACGGAGTATCTTAACGCTGCATGTGGCTTACAGCGTAAATCAAAAAAAGAATAATTTGTCTAATTTCATAAACCTAGAGGTACTGAATATTTTAAAGAAAATATAATAACAAACTATATATAATTTTATATGAGACTATCGATTAAGCTAATATTAGTTATCAGAAACTTGCAGCATCCGGCATCAGTGTTGGAACTATCAGAGATAAGTAAAACAGAAGGGGGGGGATAACTTTTCTAATATTTTAAAGTAAATTCTAACTTGCAAAAGTCGAAAAGCGAAAATATCTGCATGAAAATTTAAATAGACTAAAACGAATGTAAACAATAAAATATTGCGGAGAACACTTTAGTAAATTGGAACTCAATTTATCTAAAACCGAAGTTGGTGCAAAGCAAAACAAACTAATGCCATGTTTACTTTTATGGGACCGCTGGAACGTTCTAAAGTCAACTTGGCGAGTTGTTTCTTTGTACAAATTGTATGTGTACGTGTTTATTTTATATACACTAGGTTTTACTAAATAACTAAGAGTTGTGTATGATACATATCGCATTCTTAATGCCCGAGGCAGTTCTGAAGTGAGTTATTACGAAACAATAAGTGTCATGTAAAATGGCCTATCAAGTCACTTCGAACCAGTATTTTCGGAGATTAATGCGTTTAATCAAACAATCTCGGCAGCATAATAGTGTTAGTATAGAAGTACATAAAATATTATATAGGTTTATTTGTTGAGAAATTTACTAAAAATATGTAAATTTAAAATATCTTTTACAGAAATCTATTTTATTATTACACTTCAGACTCTTGGAGCTTACCTTTTATTAGGTAACACATTTCTTTTCATTATTTACACATTTAAATATTGCATTGTCTGGTGACAAGCCTAGCAGCGTTGAGTTTCACCGTTCTACACGCAATATCTCGAGATTTGCTATACATATGTAAGCAAAAAAAAAAATATTGCCAGATCTTAATCAAGTCACTATCCATACGCAAACGCAGCACGAATCGTCATTCGAGTCCTCCGTCTCATTCATACTTAATCTCTCTGCCAGAGATTAAAAGTTTTTGAATGAATCTCTATTCTCAAAGCGGAATAATTTAAATAAAATTGCGTCATCTTCCCGTTTTATGTGTGATGAAAAGGTGTAATTACAAGGTATTTACGGAACTTGCGGATTCAACATTTATACAGTGTCTGTCAAAGTTAACTTTCAGTGTTTCCCGCATATAGCAGGCTAGAGAGAGGGAACTTAGTGTTAAGATACTCTACTCAAGTCAGTTCCACAGGTACTGCCTTCTTTAGAGATATTATGTGCTTTGTCTTTTTATCAGAAAGAGGAAACGAAAGTGTGAAAGTGAAATATTTACATTTATATGTTTTTATTTTCTATCCTCACAAATATTAACATTTATAATAATAGTAGGATATTTGTACGTCTATACCATTCGCATATCTATTTTTGTTATTAACTTTTAAATTATAATAATAACTTACCGTTCTCACTTCGCTCTCAGCTCCATTCGCTAAGTATTGCGTTTGTTTTAAATTCGGCGCTAGTAGTTGCCTGGAACAAAAATAAAACTTAGTTTTTATTTTTATTAAATAGTATCACGCGTTATCACGCATGGCAGGATAGGAAAAGGGAACCTGATGTCTTTATCTTTCAAAGCGGATAAAAAAAGAGTTTTTAAATATACGCATTTCCCCGAATTAGAATCGAAGCCACAATCCTCGCGTTTAAAACCAAACATATTTTACTGCGCCTCGATACCCTCAATCATCTATTTTCCTTAGCTTCATGCTGTATCGCGAATATACACAAACAATAGGGTAGGTAGAGGGAACCTGTCAACCTAGCGTTCGGACACTCCGTTCTCATTATGACTCTTCCACTCCCCACTTTCGGCCGAAATTTTAAAGGAAAGGCGGAGCTTAACGCCGCGCTTTGCCTCTTTGCATGAGTGTTCTTCGAATGGGAATCAAACCCACGACTTGTCACGTTCACAGTTGCAAGCAAAACATCTAAATTAACATACAATAATAGCAAAACAATTATAATAATGAAATCTAAACACAAATTGCGAGTACATTCACTCACTATATAGAATGTATTACAAGCGTTAAATCAGTCGACATTTCATACAAAACAGGTTCATCGGATTTATTGTTGACTAAAATAGTGTGAAATACGCGTGTGTTTTGAATAATAGAACATTTGGTTAGACTTTAGAGTTATATTGGAAATTACGTAAAGTTTATGTTGTCTAACATGTGATGTGATACCGTAATGGAATAGTGACAAGGATTTGGTTTATATCTATACTAATACTAGCGGCCCGCTCGCGGTTTCACCCTCGTGAACTATGTTATTATTATTTTTTGTCTCCATGGCTACGTCCTAGTGACGTCTATGCAAAATTTAAGACTCCTAGCATTTGTAGTAACGAAGTTTCATACAAACTTTCGACCCCAAAAACAACCCCTTAGAAGTCGAATATTGCAAATTCCCGTCTTAGCGAGTACCTCCGTCCTATAAATAACTCCTATGCAAAATTTGAGATTTCGAGCACTTGTAGTTTCTGAGATTTCGTGATGAGTGAGTGAGTGACCTTTCGATTTTATATATAGTTAATTATGAATATTCACTATACTTAATGCTTCAGATCTGAAGAGAACCTTCACAAACACTAATCTGTTAATTCAACTTTCAATGAAAATTCATTTTCTCGAGAGGGAATTGAACCAACAACCTAACGTGTTTATAGTCGCACGCTTGTGCCCCTGCACCTAGACAGGCCTCGAAGATACGTGAGAAAATTACGGAGGCTTTTATGGAAGTAATAGAATCTAAAATAATGATTTTTTAAAATTTAAAATATTTGGACAAATTAAACTTTAAAGTCCGTGTTTGTTTTATTTCAATTGGTTCATAAATATAAAAGATAATAATTTCCCATGCAAACGAGGTCACAGGGACAGTTACTAAATAATAAATATAAGTATATCTAGTTTAGTAGAAAATGAAATGTTTGCTTCACTGCAATTTTGCAAGTAAAATGTGAATGGAGGGAATGAAGGAAAGAATGCAAGCTGCTCCTTTACTGTACTCCCAAGGCAACTCAAAATTGCTAGCAAATATAATGTATAAAAGAATAATCTTTTAAGGTATAATAAAACAAAATTACATTTTTAAACTTCAGTTGTAGAAATATGTATATGTAAAATAATATGTTTTTTTAAATTCACGTTGTGATATTTCGTATATAGTAGGGTAGGGGGGAACTTAGTCTAAAGAGATTACGTTCCCCATGTACCTTCCAATCTCCAAAATATGGCGTGTTGAGTGGCCGAACTTAAAGCCGCTTGGTGTCATCTCATCAGAGCGATAATATAAAATTGACTCATTCCTTCGAGTAGGAATCGAACCTGCAACTGTTGCGTTACCGTGCCGTTGCGCAATGACAACGGTCCCAAGGCCCCCGGCTAACAGAACGGTTTTTATCGATTTACCGTAAATTAAATTCAGTGTTTTTATTCCTAGCTCTATCATTTTATTCCTTATCCATAGCATCCTGCTAACCTTTCACGCTTTTCACATTCCAACTGAAATCCAAATTATAATACTCAACTGAAACAACTGAGGAATGAACTCATAACTATTATGTTTCAACCTGTAGCTGTACTACTTCACCTGCATGGCTTTCACGCTACATGATAAGAAATTTAAACTTTCAAAAAATGAAACCATTTGTCCGTACAAGCCGTACTCTTACAGTGATACATTTCTATAGCATTTAAATAAAAGGTAAAAGGAAGAGGAATTAGATGGGCGTTTCAGGCGCGGGGTAAGCAATGTATACGAGTACCAGTAATACAGGGGGTGAGAATTAAAATGCAGATCATAACGAACCCCGGTTATCATCCCCTCGCGTGGAGCGGAAATTCTGCGGTAAACAAATTTCACCAATAAATATTTTTTCTTCGTGCAATATTTGGATTAAGCATTTCGAGGTATAAGCTGATAATTAGTGTTAATAATGTGATGCTTTAAAAAAAATCAGCTGCACAGACAGATGGTTAAGACCTTTTGTTAAGATTTTATAAGAGAACAAATTATCGAGACATTATGTGCGGAAGTTAACGCCTCGTTTTGTCTACGAAGTCAAGGAAATGAAAGTAATTTCAGTAAAATCCTTCATGGAAATCGAACAAGCAATCATCGCGTTCCATTCGCTGTGTAATGTAAGTCGCTGCAATATCCTATATCTTATAAAACAAAGTCGCTTTTCGTGTCTGTCTGTTGTTTCTAACTCTTCTTCTTCCTAACTACTCAACGGATTTTGATGCGGTCTTCACCATTAAGTCGAGTGTTTTTCGTAGAATGTTTATATATAGTTTATTATTTGTACATTCTTATGTAAATTAACATAAATACGATAAATGTGTATAAAGTCCTACCCGTTGAGACACTTTCGCGCATGCGCTGCTTTAATGGTAAGTATTACATGAAAAAATGCACTGGAGTATTGTTCCTCTTAATAAGATCTACAAAAAAGTCCGCGACGGCATATTCGTATCTTTTAAGAATAACGTGTAGTGATCATATTTCTGTCTAAAAATAGTAATTTCAATATATTTTTTATTGTGAGGGATATTTTTCCATAATGGTATTAATCCTTATCCTTTAAAATACTTTATTAAATTTCTACGTTAAACGAAGATAAAATTTGCTTTTTAAACTATTTCGAAATTGCGAGTAGTTTTAGAGAAAAACGCATTTAATTATTGAAACATCACGCCGTTCACAGATCAACTGTATCGAGTCAAGTTTCACTTATCCCTTACTCTCAGCATATAAATAAGTATATTAGTTACGTTGGCCATTTAATGTAGATCAAAACTGTCTTTTACTGTTTTTCATTTTAATAAGTACTTTAGAAGTTGTTACAATATCAAAAAATCCTTGCTGCGAAACGGCTCGCCACTCGCCATGCGTCCGCCGCGCCCGCATCGGTGGTTCAGTGGTAGAATGCTCGCATGCCACGCGGGCGGCCCGGGTTCGATTCCCGGCCGATGCATTCTATTTAATTTTCCTCACAGGCAGCCACGTCGTGCTTGCTTTTCATCAGGAACAGAATAGCATTAACCACAAGCTCGAAAAAAAACCCGCCTGCCTTTATAGCAACGAAGATTTAGATGCGTTTGCACGTATTGGATAATTGGAGTTGAATGTATTATTTCAGCGCAATATATTTGGTTTCATATTTTTTGTAGTAGTTATTAGTAGGTAGGTTTTTGTTTATAATTTCTTTCGTTTAAAAATAGTCATTTAACTATCTAAAAATATTCATTTAAATATATTTTAATAAGTACTTGAAAAGATTAGTAGCACAGATTTATAATTACGGTACCTACTAAAAAATCCTTGCTGTGTAAAACAATTGGAAAATCCTTATTGAAACTACGAAAATGCGGGTTGCATTAGGGTTTAATTAATTTTCACATTATCTTAAGTGCTTTGCAAACATACATTATATGAATAATCCAGTAGTAAAAGCGGGCGAAGCCGCAAGAGGATCGCTAGTTATTATCTATATACAGGTGTCCCAGCTCTAGTCCGAGCAGCAGGCAGCAGGCTCTAGTCCGAGCTCTCGCAGGCCATATACTTGTCTTTGACACATTGCGAATATGCATTTCATTCATGGAAAATGGTTATGTTACGCAAATGCTGCAGCTAGAATGTATAGGAAAAGATACCAAAACGCTGAACGTCATCCCGATTATTGTGTATTTCGATTTTTCTCTCTTCAACAAAGAAGTAATCCAGCAAGTGTCGTACCATTTCAGAATCCAGATTAAATGCGCCAACTTTTAACGTTACTTGCAAAAACAGTGTAGTACATTTTTTTACAGTACAGTCGGTTAAAGTTGGGTGTAGTAAATATTTTGAATTTAATGTTTGGCAAAAACACCACATTTTATTGAAAACTGATGCAGGTATGTTTCAATCTTAAACTGTAATTCACAGAAGGGTTACTCATGATTACATTACAGAAAAAAAAATGAAGAAAGAGTAATATTTGTAGTCTTGGGACTTGAAAAACCATCACAGGGTGTCGGTTTTTCTGATATTTTTTAAAATCAATATAATATGAAAAATACATGACAAAGATTTTTTTTTATATTTTTCTCATAACTGTCACGACTTGGTCTATCACCTGGTTTCCTTTTATCCTTCACTCCTGGGACACCCTGTATATAAAAGGACTTGTCCTCACTGACTGAGGTAAGACGCACGCACAGCCGTAACCGCTGATGGTAGCAACGTGGAATTTGGACAGATGTTTACTTTCATATTCTGGACATCCACTAAGAAGGGATTTTGAAAAATTTTAACCCTAATGGGGTGAAATAGGGGTTCAAAGTTTGTATGAATTTGAAATTTAGATTTTTAAAAGTATTTAATTGAACACGTGTTTCATCGTTTTCTAGAATTCTTCCCCTAAGGGTGCAAATGAGGGGTTGAAAGTTTGTATGGGAAAATTCTTAAATCGCCACAGATTTTTATAAAATTTGATATTTAGACTCTTAAAAATATTTAATTGAACATGTGTTTCATGGTTTTCTAGAATTCACCCCCTAAGGGTGCAAATAAGGGGTTGAAAGTTTGTATGGAAAAATCTTTAAATCGCAACCGATTTTCATAAAATTTGAAATTTAGACTCTTAAAAATATTTCATTGAACACATGTTTCATGGGTTATTAGAATTCAGCCCTAAATACGCAAGTGAAGCTGCGCGCGTCCGCTAGTATGCATATATAAGCTTATATGTGAATCAAATACATCTAACAAAATAAAACCGGAGAAAGATGGGAACCCGGGAACCTAGTGTTAATTCACTCTGTTCCAAATAAGACACTTTCATGCCCCACTAACCTTGTTGCAATTAAAACTTGGAAAGTTAAAATTTGGCTTGTAGATACAAAGGTTGCCAAGAGGATTTCTAGAAATCTATATGAGAACGTGAAGAAATGGGATGTTCAATTTTACGTCTGCCATGCAAACAAAATTACGTATACAATAATAACAGATAATATTTTTCCTATTAAAAAAAAAGATTATACATTTCCCAAAACTTAATTTATCTTCAGTAAACACGCTACCGTTTCTAACTTAAAATTTTATATTTTTCTTACATATTTCGTGCTGCTCACAGCCATCCTTAAGGCTATAGCGACGGATCTCGAGGCTTTATAACGAAAAGAAAAAATCTTTTATGGATATTTTGAATAGGTTTAGATGTAATCTCTGATAGATCGAAGAGTATGTTGATTTGACGTCTTTCATTTGGGACTTAAATACTAATTACGTAACATCCTTTGGTTCGGTGACGTGCTTCTTTAATTTGTTTATCTCCTATGTAGCAGACAGTGTTTAGACACTCCGTCCACAACGCACTGCAAAGTTCTAGGTTAGGTTTTAAAAATTAATTCCGCCGAGTGAGAATCGAACCCATATACCTTTTACAGTCAAACAGTAAGTAGCTGCACTACAACGGACTCAGTAAATTACTTTAGATTACAACAAAAAAAAGATATCTGGAAATAGCCAATCAAGCTATTTTGTTGTTTGTGCTGAAAAAAAGCTAACTTTAAAAACTTGTGGTACCAGCGAAGTTTGTATGCTGCTGGACGAATTGATAATAAAAACTTTAGTAGTGCTTTCTTTAGTCTTGATCACTTTTAGAAAGTAAATTCGAAGTTGCTAGTCACCGCGATTAGTTGCTGGGATTAAATGTATTAATTCGAAAAATATATATTTAAATACTTTTTTCTTAACCACGCTGTTAAGAAAACGTGGCGTTGAGTTCCGCCAGCCATTAATAGAGAGACAGACGGACAACAATAAAAAAAATTAAAACATTTGTTTTATAGAGTTGAAAATGGATCTTATTTGACCAAATTCTACAAACCTATAAATTATAATAATATGAGCCTAAACTTGAGTGGATTAATGGTATATCTGAAGAGTTCCGCTGTTCAGATCCTGGCTCCAGCATCAGACCAGCTTAATAATACCATATTAATTTAATATCACCTAATGTACGTAGTTACAAAATAGTAACAACATGACTTAATAAAAAAACAATAACTAACAAACTGAACGGGAAAAATCAACGAAATTCAAATAGACTAGCGAATCACTGATCTACGAAGACACTCAGCAAATATTTTTCTAACCCTTCCACATGACCGGATGCAGAGAAAATAAAGAATTTTCCGCCGTCTTAAAAACACGCGTCAGTGACTTTCTGATATAAAACTAACTGTTAACTGTTTATCTAACATTATAAGTTATAAGAAGGCGCCATAGTGGTGCAGCAGCCAAGAGTCTGTAAATTCGTTGGTTGTGGGTTCAATTTCCACTCGAGGAAATGAATTATCTTCATTTCCTCCTGCTGGTAACAAAACATAACGGTGTTGAGTTTTACCACTCAACACGCAGTTCTAAGCTGATTTGGGCGATGTGCGTTCGACTCGTATTCACGGGAGCTGCTTGTACGGTTCAGTATAGTTTATTTCTATTTTCAAGGAATAGTTCAAGTTAAGTTTTAGTATCCCCTAGAGAGGATGCTATAGGCACCCAGGTAATGGAAGAATATTTAGAGTCGGTATTTTCTTTTAATGGTTGTTATTCTTAGAAATATTGTAACAAACAGTCAAAGTAAATTGTCCTCGACCCTATGGTGAGGAACCTGATCTAACATTGGACTAAAGTGTTTCCTATACAAAATAACAAAAGTTAATCAATAAAGTTAGCCCAAGATTAGAAACGTAACAGGTTCGATTCCACACCAATAACCCTCGGTCCTTACAAGTAGTTCACGCTTGAACAATTTGGTGTGTGAAAATGGCACGTGTCTAGTAGTGTAAGGGTCGGCCGGGCGGAAGGTCCTGTTATGTACTTCGGACCATCAGAAGAATCTTTGAAGTTTTATTGCCTATTGTAATAAAATAATATAAAAATGACATTTTTTGTACTTTTTTGTACGAAACATATTTTTTTTATATAAATTAATACTTTCACCAAAACAAATTAAACTACAGAAAATTAACTTAAAATTAATTTAAAATTAACAAAAATAAAGCATCTTCGTGCTGTTTACCGCATAGCAGGGTAGGCAGAGGGAACCTAGTTACACTCTTTTTCTAACCTTCCGAGTTTCTGCCCAATTTTTGAATGGCGTAAGTCACTGTCGCGTTTTGACTACCCGAGCGAAAATACGATTTCCACGGCTACGATTTAAATGTCTTTTCCCTCGAATGGTAACGCCCCACTGAAATAGTAATCGAATCCACAACCGTCGCGTTAACAGTCGCTTATCTCCCTTTGCCACAACGACAGATTAGCAAAGAAAAACAACAATAATAAATAACTTCTAATAATATTCTAAGAATATTCTTATATAAAATTTCGCAATCACTTGTAATTATACAATCTTTTGTCTATTATTCATCCTTAATGAACATTATTAAGATTAATTAAATATTCAAAAAGCTTGTAAGCTTGAATAGGAGATTACATTCTTTCTTTTCTTCTTTTGTTTTTTAATTATGTATTTCGGAACAATGTGAGTCGTGGATTCGATTTCCGTGCTATACAAAAAAATATATTGTTCTTTATTGTAACCAAAATGTTGACGTAAGTCGTGTAAATTATTGTCGTGGTGTGTTCTTAATGAAGTAATTGATTTAACGAAAAAAAAAATCTTCGCTGATTTAGCGAAGAAAAAAATTGTATAGGTTATTGTTACATTTTTTTAATTAATGTTTTCCTACTTTTAGAAGTAATTATTTTATGAAACATTCAATAATTTTGAAAATCTTCCAATAAGGCGTGTATCAGAGTGGGTAGATGAAGATAATTTATAAAAAAAACATTCCCCCGAAAGGGAGAGGAAGAAACCCACAAACATCGTGTCTACAGTCAGATTTCGTCCCACTTAGCTACGACGACCTTGAACAACCCCCATTAGTCCATGTATATATTTTTTCCTTATCTTCAAACTGCATGCTGCGGGTAGCAGGGTAGATCGAGGGAACCTGGGAACCTATTGATTACAGTCGCTGTACCCGTACGCCACGATGGCCTTAATGTATACGTATATTCATAGTACATGCACAAATAATAACTGGAGCGAGCTGAAAGCACCCAGGAAGCGATATTCGGGACGAGTTTAATCATGTAACGTTAGAATCGTTACTCAATAGAATGACGTCATGTCACACGCCACGCCCAGTAGTTTCTAACAATCAAGAGTAAGATCGTAATTTTGGTAATCATTTTGAGTTTTCTGTAATTTAGTTACAATATTTTAAAATAAGATAACCTTAACTCATAGGTCAGCTTCACGCTATACCTCGCACACAGCAGGGTAGGCAGAGAACCTAGTGTTAAGATACTCCCTTCCCCAGTTTCTCCCGAATTCCGGAGGCATTGCGTGTTGAGTGGCAGAACTCAACGCCGCGCTTTGCCTCGACACCAGAGCGAAGAAATGGAAATAGAAATTCAAATAAATATTTCATTTCCTCGAATGGGGATAGAACCCACGACCATTCGTGTTTACAGTGACATTTTTGGCCGTTGCGCTACGACTGGCCTCCTTTTAAAATATTTTTAAATAAGGTAAGCTTTGACCAAATAAGGTAAGGAATGCTCCAAAATTATTATTTTACATATTTTTTCTTAACTGATTAAACCCTGGGTGAACTTGGTAGAACTTAAAGTCTCACCAGAGCGAGGGAATGAAAATATTAAATATTTAATTACCCCGACTAAGAGTCGAACCTATAACCGTAGCGTGCGTCTATGGAGTGCCACGATGGCCTCTAAAGCTTTTATTACAAAAAATATAAACTCATAAATGTAATACTAGCCATATTTTATAAAATAAATCCCATACACTCCAATATATCAACAACGAGATATTGTTATTCCAAAGGTTACCAAATAAACATGCAAATAATACTGAACTCCGCTGAGTACGGCTAAGTAAGTACTTATTCCGCAATATATGCACGCTTCATTAGAGTGGAAGAGCGGAGAGTGCCTAATATTGCTACATCCTCATAATAATGATGCGGGAATTACATAATTTGTACTGTATACAGGAGGTGCAGGTTCGAATTTTATTATTTTCTATTTTTTTATATATTTTGTATATTATTTTTGTGTGTATAACATATGTATTAACGTTTTGGTGTAGGTTTCATTTAATTCAATGAAAATTTTACAATTTTGTTTTACAATATATATTTTTCTTAAAGAGTTATATTGCTTGGCCATGTCGGCCTAACAAATGAATGACGTAAAAAAATTTAAGTATAAATGTTAGATATACTTAATATAAAAAATCACACAGAGAAATAAACAGAATTTTAGTGTTTGTTTAGTCAAAATTTAATGACACAAGCGGACACTACTACATGCAATTTGTCTGTGCCAACAAAAAATGGTCTGTTGCCAACCCCAAAATTTTTGCAAGCAAAAAATTAACACTAAAAAATTAAGAGCAAAGCCCCCAGAAAATATCTAGATACACTAGTGAGTAGAAAGCCACTATATACATATGTCAGTACAATTTTAGTGTTTCTACTTGCACCTTTTAGTGTAATTTTAGTGTTTATAATTGCACGTTTCCAAGTCAGTAGTGCGTATACTTGCAGTCTGTTTGGCCTCAAAGTCCTGGAGGTTAGAACCCTTTAGCGTTCTCTCAAGCATAAAGAAATTTTCCAAGGTGGGACGTAGCGTCTAACTAAATACCTGTATTTTAATAAAAGTGCACAAACACTTGTGTTTAAGATTTGAAATTTATATTCGTGTTTGTATTTTAGCATTTTAAATGTTGTTATTTTTGTTTAAGTCGCCTTTAAATACATTTAATTAAATATTAAGGAAATGAAATATTTAATATTTTCATTTTCTTGCTCTGGTAACGAGGCAAAGTGCGGCGTTGAGTTCCACTGAAGTGTCTTAATGGGAACTGAATGTCTTAACACTACGTTCCAAGGTTTCCTTTGCTTACCCTTTGCTATTTACGGGATACAGCGTGAACCTAAAAAAAAATCAAGTAATAGTAGAAATAGTGCGTGCAAATTTATTTATATTTAATATTTTGAAGACCTATCTTAGGAAGCAAATATTATAGCTAAAATAATTGTCGTACCGTAACAACAGCAGCAACATACTGTAAATGTTAGCTAGACAGAACTCGGCGTTCGGCGTTGAATTCCGCTGATCAACACACAATGTCTCGAAAATTGGGTGGAAAGCGGGTAACGGAACTTCTTAATAATAAATTCCCTCTACATTCTGCTTCATAAGGAATATAACAGTTTCATCCATAAGGTCTAACTTCATGTAACGTAGGTTACATAGAAACGACTAAAGTAATGCAAATAGCCTACTTAGAACATAAACAAATTTTCAATTCGCATGAGTAGTTCCTGAGGTTAGCGCGTTCAACCAAACAAACTTAAGCCGTATAATATTAGTATAGATATAGATTTTACACTAGAACATTAGGTGCTGACACTAATGGCTGGCAAACTAACGTTTTTGCACCATCACCAAAAACACATCTCATTTATAAAGTAGAATTCAAAAGTTTTAGTGAGATAAGACATCAATAATACTGGCGATTAAAATGGATAGCTTTGGAAAGTTCTACGCTAGAGATGTTTTATCTTCTATAACGGATAGTCGATCGAGCTTTTATCCCTGACTTTGTTTGCACGTCGCTTTTTTGTGAAAAAAATAATGAAATAATGTTTTTTATTTAGTTTCGCGTTGTATTCCGTAGCAGAGTAAGAGTTAGCAGAGGGAACTTAGTGACAAAACACTCTGTTCTCCTCTTTCTGTTCAATTATTGTGACATACTTATAATTTTCTATTTTTCGGATTGTTTCCTTTATTTATACCAAAAGTTTTCATTATTAATTTTATAATTAGATTTAATTTTATAGTTTTAATTTTATAATTAGATACTTATGTACCTACCTCTAAGTACCTACTTGGGAGCAGTATTTTATAAGTATTGTTTATATGGTGATCTTTGTACAAAATGTTGGAAAAGCTTTGGAAAATGGGGGATTTTAATTTCAACTTGATACCTTCATGCGATCTTAAAAAATCTTGACAGACATACAGATAAACAAAGGTACGACAAAATTACCCTATAAGGGTTTTATTTATTATTTTGAAGTATGGAACTCTAAAAACAAGCGTCCTTTCTATACAAACAGTCTTTAATCTTTACATTTACAAAAATACTCGCACATAAATTTATTTCAAGCGAAAACTCCACAAAATGAAATGAAATGAGCAAATACGAACGTCAAATACTTAATAGATAAAAGGTACAAATAAATAAGATTTTGAATTTTTGGACCGGAAATAAGAAACAAATTGTGGTACATTGAAATAAAATGGAATCGTTCTGTGGTCTGTACTGGTTACACAAAAGCTCTTATCTAGAAAAAATCTTTAAGTTTTTGATTCCCTAAAGTGTATTTTACGGGATTTTGTAATCGGTGTACTTGCTAGCAGATTTCTTTGTTAAATTTGATATTGTTACTAGATTAAACATTTATTTTCTTATATATTTTGTTTATAATTCATATTACATCCATATTATATCATGCAATTATGATATAATATATTTTTAAAGTTATGAATTGATTGTAAATGCAATGATGGGTTTTTGCGTAGATCCGATCCTCATTCGAAAGAACAATTTTTGTTTATTTATACCAGAGCGTTCTGGTAGAGAAAGTGTGGCATTAAATTCTGCTACTCAAACGCCAATGTCACTAAAATTAGGCGGAAATCTCTCTGCCTCAAAATGGGTGAAGCTAAAAAATGATATTTACCTTAGACATAAGTTCTACTACAAGACATTTCAAGGTTACCCATTAATTACTGAACACCCTGTATACGAGTAAGTATGAATCTCACGAGTGAAACATATGCTTCTACGTACCAAAAGAATTTCATTACCTGCCCGGCATTCGTTTTTAGCACATTGAAAGTCTCAGGAGGGAACAGTATTATGTAAATCTATTCGCAATCGCCTCTGACATGTTGATCCAATTTGCACCATGAATCACCAACACGTAAATTTAAAACAAGACTTTTCCTCGTTTCTTTTTTCATTAAATTATAAAGAAAGACTGACATGAAAAGTAAAATCTCATATTTTTTTATTAAAATATCTCATATGGATATATACGTTGACATTTAGAGGCCATCGATTTTTTCATTTCCTTACTCTGGTAATAAGAGAAAACGTGACGTTGAGTTCTGCCACACAACATCCAATGTATCGAAAATAACACTGTAGATGAATTGCATATTTCAGACACTGCTCTGAGCTTAACCATAATTTTGTCTCTACAATACCATAATTTTTTTTGACATTTTTTTTCTTGAGTTGTGTTACATCACCGTGTAAGCAGTGCTTTAGGAAACACGATAAATACATAAAAAACAGATATTCAGAAAATGAAAATTGACATTATCGTTACAAAACTTCTAGTCCATCTAGGTCATCTGAAAAAGCTACTAATTAAATATCAATCCAATATTAAATGAATTAAAATTAGATGGGTCCGCCGTCGACGGCTATAAATAGACAGATAAAAAGTAAAGGTGTCTTAGGCGGCGGAAACTCCATTACAATCCCACTTGCGACCTATAAGTAGAAGTGGCTGTCACTAGGCGTCCATCTTAGGTTCAGGAGGAGAGCGGACAAATCCTTGATTCGGAGAAGGAGGAGGTACCTGGGGCAATTGGCGACAGACGAGACCACGATAGAATTACTCCCTGGACTAAATGGGGATCCTGACATTCAAGTTGGGAAATACCTGCATCAGATTGCATGTCATTAGACATGACTGGTGTGCCACAAGTGTCATATCTGCGTTGATTCGGCGCTTCATACTCATACAATCACGCGAGCAAAGCTGCGGGTTGAAAGTTAGTCTTTCAATAACAAAAATATAACGTATATATAAGCAATATATTCGTAAAATACACGCATGAATAAAACGGTTGAATTTTGGAGCCATTGCGCTGATCTGCAAACACTGTAGACCGGGAAGCTAATTGATCAACAAAACATACCTACTAATTAGGACACGTACTCTAGTGTCGTACTTGCTATGTAATTGTACGCATATATGCTTGATTTTGTTTGGACATTTGATGGTGTGAGCTCGGACTCCTGTAGAGAGAGGTAACATTTTCTTTTGCTGCTTTCTTAGAAAATAATGGGAGGTGACGATGATGATGATGATACCGAAACGAACAGATTGATATATATAAAATTTATCATTAATTATAAAAAAAATAATTATAAAAAAAAAAATAGTTTTTCACAATACCTGTAAAACTTTAATCGTAGCGGAATTTATACTGGCGCTTCTTGAAAACCGTCCCAAAGAAAATAAGTCCACTATTAAGAAACTTTAAGACATTTAAAAAATATTAAAAGATATATCAATTGCCAGTAAAAAAAGACATATACATACTCGTATATAAAAAAAATACACAAATAATATTGTCAAATAATATACAGTTTGCATATAAACTATTCCGCTTTAAACTATTTTCGTTGGAACGCTTTACGAATACGCTGGCAGTCTTTTTACGGCGCACCTTTTAAGAATGTAAACGAAGCGTGAACAAAAATACCTTAATGCACCTTGATATACAAAATGTATGACATGTTTCACCCAAAATATTCTATTATATTCGTATTCCTTTATTATTCTTAAAAGATAGTATTTGATTGCACTTTCTTTTTTTTTAAAGCTTCATCCCGCTTTATCCCGTATATAACAGTGTAGGTAGTTATAATTCAGTGTTAAGAAATTCAATATTCCGCTTTTTTTCTCAAGCTAGGCACTTAGACATGGAAGTCAACGTCGCGCCATTTTTTCTGGGGTGGAAAATAATAAAATAATAATTTCTCCTTATTGTAGACTCACGTTTATGGGCAGATACTGATGATTCACTCCATTGGATACGCTAGCCACGCAATGGCCACGTCATGCCACAATGGGTTGTAACCATTTCCATAAAATAGAAAAACTATTTCAAATGACATTAAATTTTCAGTAAATAGTTATATTTAATAATATTGGAAAAATCCAACTCAAATCTTTTGAAGAAAAAAATAAATTAAGAAAAGAATTAAATCTTTACCGGTTTTTAAAATTTATTTCAGCCATAATAACGAAAACGCTTGATGACAGTAAAACATGCATTTTATAATTCTGTTTCAATAGATATTTCAAAACAACATTTTAAGCTCGACGACGGTTGTTCAAAGTTCCAATTAAGTACAAATCTTATCCACAATCATATCTCTTTGTTCACAAAGCGGAAACATATGAAACAGTATAATTCCCAATAATTCCATTATTACCAAAACTCCCATTTTATTACCAATGGTTACCTTCACTGTGGGTACCAACCGTAATTTGTCACACCTATATAATCTATCGTGATCTACAATTAATACAAATGCTGGGTTCCAAGTAAACCTCTCGTCAATCACGGAAAGTCCTCTTTATTAGTTCGAATCTTATGTTGTCGCGCGTAATTGCGGATTTCACCTTGGATGGCTTTCTGCACTCGAACAGCTTAAGTTCATTAGTTGCGATAATTAGAATGTCTAGAACTTATGTTACGTTAAAAGTAGCATTTTTTTTAGTTTCACGGTGTATCCTGCACACAGCAGGGTACATAGTGTTAAGACACTTTGTTTCAATTCTGGATGCGTGTTGAGCGGTGAAACTCAACGCCGCGCTTTACTTGGACACCCGAGCCCCCCGAGGACCCCAAGATATGAAAACATTAAATATTTTATTTCCTCGAATGGGTATCGAACAAACAACCTATCGCGTTTACAGTCACATACTTGTGCCCCTGGGCCACGACTGGCATCATTAGCACTAGCATTATTTAACACATTTTTTTTAAGTTCATAATTTTTTTTGAAGTCTAAGTAATTTATCAACTGTTTTAACGTGTATCCCTTTTATCCTTGTATTGGTGTCGCAAGCGCTTTCTAACAACAAAACGTTTTATAGGTTTTCACGGCATTTTGTAGTAAACGAGGGTGAAAATGAAAAGATACACATATATATACCAGAACTTAGGGAGTAAAATTCTTTATCCAACAATTTCATATATCATAGGATTATGTTTTTTGAAAAAAATATACAATGCACTTTTACTTGAAATTTCGAAACGGGGGTGAAATCATAAAATCTTTGATTCTCACGAATATAACAAATATCCAAGTAATTATTAATTTCATGCTTTTGTTTTTCAGCTTAACTTTGAATCTAGTGTCCAGACACTACATCTTCAACTTCCCGCTCTATTTTCGAGACATTGCATGTGTAATGACTTTTTTTATCGAGTTCTGTAAGAAAAGGAGGTTATCAATTGGACTGAATTTTTTTATACGAAAATGATCGACATAAAAAAAAATATCCACATATTATAAACCATAAAAATCCAAACATGTTGAAAGTAATAAAAAAAAACTTCAGCAATATTTAGTTTTAAATTCCTAAAGCTATTGTGAAAAGAACTGTGTAACAATTTTCCAAATCACGTTCAGTGTGTCCGATACATAGCGCAGCCAGCATTCCGAGCACGTGTGCCGACCTGTCAGAGATTAAAAACTTTATACCAGTTTTACTTTAAGATAAAATTTAGGTCTTTAGATTTCGTGAGATCATTAAAATGAGAATAGTTTTTACTAGATTTTAGTTGCGGCTTCGCCCGCGTGGTCCAAATGGAAATAGCAAGAAGTTGTGTATTAACTAACTCGACGCAATTTATCGAATAATGTAATACTGTTCAATACACTAATATTTTATTAATTCGTTTTACTTACAGTTTCTGAGATTAGAACATTAAACCAAACAGATTATTTAGCAATATTAGTATAGATAGATTCATAAAGGCCATTTTAAACATTTTCAAATAACATTAAAAATCAACAATTATGAAATCGAAATCGGATTAAGGGGATTCCTATATAAGTTTTATGGGGCCATCGTAGCGCAGTGTGGGTTCATTTCCCATTTGGGTGAATTACTATATTTTAATTATTTTAATTTGCCTGCTCTGGTACTTAAAGCGCGGCATTTCGTTCTCAAAAATGAGGTGGCTTGTTGAACAGAGTATTACAACGTTATTTTCCCTCTGCCTACCCTGCTATATGTGGTGCACAGTGTAAAACTTTTAAAAAATCAAAGAAAAAGGAACTATGCTTTCCACACCTGATTCCTTAAGAATGATTGCGTTTGGTACTAAGCAGGTGTTTCTAAGATAAAGCGGGATGCTGGCATAAATCTCGGAGCAACAACGATGTACAATATCTTACTCGGGAGCTGCAACATTACTTTCATTGAGATTTATAGTTGCACTAGTCACTCAATTATGTTTTTCACAGATTTTTCATATGAAAATACATAATATTATGTACGTGTCGACCGCAGTGGCGCAGCGGCACAAGGGTGTGACTGTAACGCGACGGTTGTGGGTTCGATTCCCTCTCGAGGAAATGAAATATTTATTTACATTTATATTTTTAATTCTTCGCTCTGATGTCTAGGCAAAGAGCGACGTTGGGTTCTACCACTCACGCAATGCCTCCAGAATTCGGCGGAAAGTAGGTAACGGACTCTCTTAACACTAGGTTCCCTCTGTCTATCCTGCTGTGTGCGGGATAAAACGTAAAGCTGAATTGATTTGATTTTTTATCTATGTATGAAAAATCAGAGATATTTATTATTACTTTTAAATTACTATATAATACACAAATAATAAGCAATCCTCTACCAAAAAAAAGGAAATATATCCTATGGACACACATACATATATTATATCACACAACAGAATAACATCATACCATTACTCGCTTAAACAAAAGGACTCTATTAACATTTCGGCCCAAATTCTAAAAGTAAATAGAGACCATACTCTCAGCCCATTACAAGCAGTTATTAAAACACGAGGGTCCAACTTCATAGGAATGAACGATACAAATACGTATAGCATATATGGACAGGGCAGTACTTCCTCTTTTGTAGGTCGATTGTAGAGAGTGGAAACTTTTAATAAGTCATTATGAATGTGGATTGAGTGTAGGATTTTTTTTTATTTTTATCACAGTGGTGTGTATGGGAAGATAATTGGGACTATTGTAGTATTTAGCCTTATTATCTTGTTAGCTTTTTTCACAGCTTTTACGCAAGCAAGAAAAATTGTTTGATATCGGAATGGACAATAAGAATTTAGTGACAAGACATTTCGTTCACCATTTTCACCCATCTTCTAAGCAATTGAGTGTTAAGTGATAGTATTACTACAACATAGAAATGAATATGTATATTTTAATTTATGTTTACATACATAATATAGATAGTTACTTGATAATTTCCTAGCTCTTTCACTCCAACCAATCGAAGGAGAGCGGAGAAATGTGTCACTACTTTACACTTTCAAGTTTGACAAAAGACCCACGAAACAATCCTCGAAACAAATTAGCGAGGGTACACCAATAAAAAATGAATGCCGTGTTCGAGCGCCGCCCGATTGAATAAAATGAACTTTACGGCATTAAACCACTAACTACCGTTTAAATGGAAATGTGGCCATTAATTTAATTTTCCACTCGCGCGATAAAATCAGACGTTTGGATCGCGACACGCGATTCTGACTTTTTATCGCTTCGTATTTGCATAATTACTGGAGTCGTGCCCTTTTTTTTGTCATTTTTTGTTTGGATTTTTTAATTGTTTAGGATGTGTCTTGTTTGATTTGTTTTGTTTTTGTCTAGACTTTTTTTTTATTATTGTGTAACCAAATTTCAAATCAGAGTAGTAATAAATGGAACTCATACAATTTGTCTTGTCGGTCTGTCTGTCTGTTCGTTTATATGTCACAGACATTTTTTTATTTTAATATAGAGTTAATTTATTCTGCCTATTTATTTGTATAATTACTGGAGTCAAGTTCTTCATGACATTCTGCTACCTCCGGAATTCATTCATTCATGAGTGACTGAACGCAGGAACTAGAGCAGGAAAATGCAAATTTAAAAATGGAATTCGTTGTCTTCGGAATCGGGATCTAACTCACAACCTGACCGTCTCAAAACAGACACTAATCCACTGTGCCCCAAGAGCATAATATTTCAAAAAATATACAAATTCCTGTCCAATTGGCGTCATGATATCATCGGAAATAAAATTTCATTGGTAATATTTAAAAGAATGAATATTTGTAAAATCATTACTTACAACACATGTATTTTTATGATTGTCCCCGTTTTCATTGCCGATATGCCGAATGTACCAATTTTCCTGGCAATGAGTTGTTCATTGTTAAAGTTAATATTGGGATGTAATTAAAAGATATATATTTGTGATTTTAAAAAGCAATTTTTATATATATATATCATGTAAAATTTCATAATAAAAATATCATACAATTTTTTACTGACAAAGCTAAGTTTTATCTACAAGAGTGAGAAAGTAAAAATAAACTTACTAGGTTCCTTTTGTCTATGTTACAAGGGAAAAAAATATAGAAAAATACAAAAAAAAATCTTGGACCACAAGACTCTTACTCGCCTGATTTCCTCCTTTAAGAACAAATTGGTAACATTTCAGGGAAAAACTCCAAATCGGTGTCTAAGATAAGCTGCAACGTTCCATCCTTTTTAGATTAGGTTCCCTTTGAAAACATCACACTGTCATCGGCATGTATAACGCGTGTACTACGAAAAGCGAATTTACAATGGCAGTAAAAGACGGTGGGACCAACAAAAAACTATTTTGTACACTGAAATTCAGTTTTTACGGGTTTACTGGTACTTGATTGGCGCACAAAGAGGACAATGTTTACTCTGTGACGCCTTTTTTGGGGAGATTTTAATGAAGTCGTTTGTTTTATTGGTTAGTTTAGGTTTTATCTTTTGAGGTTATTTTAGGTTTTCATAGTGTAGCGGCAGTACATCTGACTGTGACCGTGACGATTGAGAGTTCGATTCTTGCTCGGGGAATGGATTATTTTAATTTCTCTGCTATGGTCACTTGCTATGGTAATACGGAAAGTCCCTAGAAGGACCTCGCTTTAAAAAAATCTCTATGTAAATCCTAATCCCGTGGAAATTTTTTTTCTTCCAGTGAAAGTTCTATAAAATTTCTTTTAAGCTTTCCGGAGATAAGCCCGAACAAACAGAAGGACAAATAAAAAGTTATAAATAGGATGTTGTATTTTAGTATCCTGTAAATAGTACCCTTCTATATGCACTTCAACAAATATAATTATTTTTTATTAAGTGGATTAACGCATAGATATATAGATATGAACCCATTACCTATAAGCGATAACATACGTAATACTCAATTAATAGAAAATTCGTGGGATCCAAAGCCTTATTCGAGCTTTTGAATTGGAAAATCACTTCAAGTATACATTGTTTCACACAATGGCTGTAATGAATTAATTTTGGAAACGTTCACCAAGTATGAATGTAAGTAAGAAATCTTGTGTAAGACCCATTGTTGTATGGGGGAAAGCAATTGGCATCATTATTTAAGATTTTATTTTAATAGGATTATATTTATTATAATTCGGCTCAAAGTGGGAATTGGAAGAATTAATGGAAACGGAAAATAAGTCTTAACACTAAGTTCCCAGGTTCCCTTACTAGCCTACTTTGTGCTGGATATAGCGTAAAGTTAAAAAAATATTTATTATGAATCCTTTTTTTTCAATAGATTACGAGTTACGGGTTGAATTGCGGAACTCAAAGTGACCGCACTATGTTCAACCCGAGTGAATTAAGATTTATGGCGTTTTATAAATAGATGGTGTTGTAACGCTTATGTAACATAAATTGTAATGTAAGTTTAAAATTACAATTAGTATTACATTATAACATAGTAAACAGAGTTGGGCTAAAAGTGCCCAAATGGGCACAGAGTGCCCATTTGGGCACTCCCAGGTTTCCTCTTTCTATCATGCTATGCGTGATAAAGCATGAAGCTAAAAAAATATTATTAATAATGGCCGACACAAGGAACTAAGACATTTGGCACAAAAATTACTGTTCTTAACCCTCAAGAGAGACGCTATTAAATAACCCACTTTGATTACCTGAAGCTTAAAAATGTCAGAATATATATCATATGGTCCCTGAGGCGACAATTTCGGTTTATTTACCGTGTTCTCCAAATTTCCTTCTCGAATTGGCCCTTCACTACGCAATGATATGAGTAGGTTAAATTTTATCGCTGTAAGTTATTGAGAACATGTTAAATAATATGTTTTAATAAGTGCTATTACCTTCACGCTGTATCTTATATATAGTAGGGTAGGTTGAAAAAATCTAGACATGGCGGTACTGGACGCTGCGTTATGTCTTCTTAACTCAGAGAGAATATTAAAATAATTCACTGCCCCGAGAACCGAACCCAGAATCATCGCTGTACCCCTCCGCCACGATCGTCTCGCAGTTTACGCCTGTTTTTACTGATAAATATCAAGGTAATCGTAACACACATACATACATACATTTTACACGAAGCTCTTCCCCCACAAAATATTATTAGATAGTTCAGGAGTAGAGGGGAAATATATTGACTTGTGAAATGGAGCGGGATTATGTAAAACCGAGTGAAATGTGAATCTTGCTCCGAGTACTTCTTAGATCATTTGTTTGGATATAAGTACATATATGGGTGGGGTGTGTGTGATAAGCTGAGAGCGTCTGAATAGTAAGTGTTATCTTTAAATTTATGATTTTTACTATATTTTAGTTGAATGTTAGAATTGGATATAAAACTTCATGCCATATATGGTAAGGCAATGGGAACAAAATGTTAAGACACTCCGCCCCCCATGCCAGTAAAAAATCTTGATTGATTGATTTCTCGATATATGGCGTTTCGAGCGTGCCAGTTGAGCACAATTCATTTCGCCAATGTCGCGTTGTATGGAAAACACACGAAGGAAATTGACCGGTAATAAAAAAGATAAATATACACAATTATAGAATACATGTAAAAAAAGAGATCCTGAGAGCCTTCACCTAAAACAAAACAAACACCAATTTACAATATATCTTATAATAATCTTATAAATGACTATTAATCTTTCATTAAAACGTCAATCTGTTTTGTTTAACAACAATAATTGTTGATTTTTTGTGGATTTTGTTCTTTTTTGTGTTACTATTAAATTTTTGTAAATTATCAATATATACGCATACTAGCAGCCCGCTCGCGGTTTCACCCGCGTCAACTATGTTATTATTAATTTCTGCCTCCATGACTACGTCCTAGTGACGTCTATGCAAAATTTGAGACTCCTAGCATTTGTAGTAACGAAGTTTCATACAAACTTTCGACCCCAAAAACAACCCCTTAGAAGTCAAATGTTGCAAATTTCCGTCTTAGCGAGCACCTACGTCCTATAAGTAACTCCTATGGAAAATTTGAGATTCCTAGCACTTATAGTTTCTGAGATTTCGTGATGAGTGAGTGATCTTTCGATTTTATATATATAGATAAAACTCTATTATTATATAAAATTTTTCCATTACTTTCTGATTGACAGAGAATGCACAGACGAAACTGTTAGATTTAGAAAGTACAAATTTGACATAATAGTAATTTTGGGAGTATAGGGGAGCACTAGCAGAGGATTTCTTGAAACGCCGAAGGGAACATGTGTAAAAGGTTTTTTTATTGCGGGTGACGACTAGTGTCCATATGTCCAAGTGTCCATAAGAAGATATTAAATTAAACTAACAGTAGCTTATAACTTAGATCCAGTAATAAATATATTTTTGGAAATTATAACTATTAATAATAAGTATTGCTTCAGTTACTTACGTGTTAAGCTCGAGATCAAGACGGAACTTGTGGTTGAAGGCTTTGATGAGCAGTGACGTGCGGTGAAAGTGTTTGCCGGTCTGCAAAGGAAAATTAATATTACATACATTTCTTATTACGTCATCTTCTTATTAAATTAATCGACTGTTATGGCACAGGGTTTTTTTAGTTAACAAGACAAAGTGCTGCGTTCAGTTTCGCCACTCAACAGGCAATGTCTCGATTTAGTCGGTGTGTGGGTAACGGATCATGCCACTAGATTCTCTCTGCTTAGCTCGCTGTGAGAGAAAAAGCGTGAAGCTGCTGTCTTTTTGTATAAAAATAATCTGACGACAACTAATGGTAAACAGTGAAACACTTTCCTATTTCGAAGGGAAAGCTGGTGCCAACTTCTTTCTTCATTTTCCACCCAAGCTCTAGATATTGCATGTTGAGTGACGGCACTCTACGCTTGTTTTGCCCAAGTGGGATCGAACTCACAATCGTAGTGTTTACAGTCAGGCGGTCCCACTGGGCCATGACTAGCTCAAAAAGCATATTCAATATTAAAAAAATGCTTAAATTTTTTAGATAAGCGTTCGTTTATTGTCGAAATTGTATTCTCAATTAAGGAAAGTCTAATAAAACGTCAAACAAAAGTAGACGCTTAAGAGTTCACATTTATAACTTTAAACGGCCCTCCACATTTTGTGACGAGGTATTCAAAGTAGGTACTTATTACTGAAATTTAGTTGTGAACTTAATTTGCTTGTAATGTTTTCAATGTCATACATTTTGAAAAGGTATGTTTTGGTAGGTATGTTAAAAACTCATACCTAGCAGAATAAACCTTTTAATATCTTTCAATATTGTAATATACAATATCGAGTAAAAAATTGTTTAAACTATTCAGACGCTTCGATCACTAAATCTTACGTTTTTCTAGCTTCAGAGGGATTAACCTAGTATTATGACACTCCGTTCCCCACTTGCCACTGAATTTTCGAGGCATACCGCTATATGTTCTTATAATAATTTCGACGAAGCTTGATAAAAACGTGTCGCTTATTAGAGGCTAGCACTCTTGTAGGGCTTGCAAGAGCCGCGGGTCTAAAAAACAAAAAACTGAGTGTCTTGACACATCTTCTGCAGGGTGCATAGCAGAATGTCTAACCTGCAAAATCTAGAAAAATCTAATATTCGAGATATTGCCATGCGGCGAAATTCAAATTCGGGATTGTGGAGAAAATAATAATAAATCACTCTTCTAAGTTGGAATCAAACCCACAATCGTCACGCTTACAGCTACTGCTGCGACGCTAGGACTGCTTCATCCTCAATTTTCACTCATATAAATAATCACAGGCCAAATCAAGAGCATTTACCAGCCAAATTGGACTAAATTGCGTAGGGCAATCTCAAAAGATATATTCAAAACAAAATACACCGTACCAAATTAAATTTTCCACGTAACTCAAGTATAACTTGTATAGGCTCCTGCCTGCTGGAGTGCTGTATAATTACTACCATGGGAGGTTGAAAGGGAATCAGATGACTGCGTGCCGTCTCCCTCTTTCGATCCTTGACCTACATCAAGAACTTGTTTTTACTTTTTAGGCCAAGTGGCCGTAAGGACGGCGAAATTCTACATATACTGGTTCTTAGTTTTGCTGAGGCTGTTTCATTATGGATTTGTATGAAATACGAGGTGATGCCGTTGTGATGTAGGGGCTCAGTGTCTGGATATTAATGTGTCGGTTGAGGGTTTAATTCATACTCGTCCTTGAGTGCGAATTATATTGCGAAATTAATTAATTTAGTAATAAGCTCGCTCGTTCTAGTAACAAGACAAAATGCAGCGTTTAGTTCCGCCATAAAATATCTTGATACTTAGATGGAAAGTAGGGAATGGATTGTTAAACTGGATTCCGTGTGACTATTTTGCTATGCAGAGAAAAATGAAGCTTGTAAAATTCCTATATAATATTTGTTAAATATTTTCGTTAAGTGATTTAATTAATTGAAAGAAAATCAGTAATTATTGACGTATCACCAAAAATGAACACTCATTTTACATATTATAAATGAATGTTGTTTATGTAGACTTGAAAAAATGGAATCTCCCACTTTTTCTGTCCTGACAAGAATTTTCAGAAATGAATTCTCTCTTAATAACTTCCTACACTATGGAGTTATGGAACTAACCATACTCCCTACCTACATACGAAATGCCAAACTAAATTTATAATCAAATCCAAAATCAACCCACAAAAACCCTTCACAATAATTAGCAAAAATTTAACAAGACCACCGTTAATTATATCGTTCATTTCAAAAGAATAGCAAGCCGAGAGCATCTTGATGAATGTTCTAGTCATTTCGTAGCTGGGATCTATTTTAATGCCTTATTACAAGTAATAAAGACGACCGCCCCGGGATAATCTTGGAGATTAAGTCAGAACTGAGAAAGGATGTCGCGTACCTAGCTCATTGGGAACGACGACGTTCGAATATTGCAGCCATTGTCAACTTTATGTCTTCATTGTCTTCAAATTTTGATTGAGTATTTTAATGGGTTTGTTGTTTAACAGATATTTGGGTTTAATTTTTATTAATACTTTAAACTTAAAAGATTATTTTGTTAAGTGCTCTGTCATTATAATATTTATGTTATATTTTGAAGTGTGTTTTTAGGGTTATGTATAGCTTCTCTAGTCTACAGAACCGATTAAGTGAGAAATGGACTCGCTAACCGAGCTTGCCATACTAATTTGAGCCTGATACCTCCTCCGAGATAAATAGTCTTAAGAGACGGACAACAAAATGCCTTTTAAGGTGCGAAATTCTAAAAATGATCATTAGACATCATTTAAATAGCTATACAAAATAATAAAAATGTAAAAATTCTACCAAATAACCGAAGGAGGAGGATTTTATCACAATTGTTTCAGCATTTTTTTCAAAAAAATCAATAAAAACAAAAAAAAAAGATTATAGCTGACTATAACCAAAACACTAACGAAACCACCAACCATCTCTCCACTTAACTCGGTTAAAAGTTACAGACTAGTAGTTCGCGTTAACTAAATTTTATTAGAGTAGCGGTGTGTAACTGTCGATTCGTATTTGGCGGGTCACTTGCGATGAGGGTTCTAATTTAATAAGCAGTGCTCCAAATTAGTGTGTCTTCCACCATGCGTGGATATCCTCTAATGCTGTTAACACTGATGACGCTTTTTGGCTTTGTCAACATTGGTCTGAGAAGTTTGATGTTAGCTTTTGTTAAATACATTGAAATTATAAGCAAATTAATACACAAAGCATGCTGGCAAAGGGAAACTGGGATCTTAGTGTCTAGACACTATCTAGATACTCCGTACCCATTACGACACCTTCGTTCCCCACTTTCCGCAGATTTATCGAGGCCTTGCGTGTTGAGTAGAAGAAGTCAACGCCTTCTTTTGTCTTATTTTCAGAGCTAGGAAATGAATATACTGTTATTTTATTTCACCGAGTGTAAATCAAACCCACACTCGTCGCGTTTACATTCGCGCACTACGCTACACTTTGTGAATACTAATATTAATTTGAGGCTTTTTTTTAGAATAATGTTATTCTCATTACTTTAGTTAGTATATTTATATCATTATGTTTTTATTACTGTAAATTGATATAATTAAATGAAAAAGAAATAAATCGACCACTTTCTCGAATCGAGAATTGCTATTGTGTTAAAATCCCTGAATAAATGTTCGATCATAAATATTCAACACAACGTAATTTACAACGTTTAATATGTTAAGTATATTTTTCTTATACGAAAAGCCTTTTAAAAATGAACTTTTTTTCTTGTAGTATACTTTCCTTGCAACCAGCACTGGACTGTGATTTATTAGAGCGAATTGAATGGAGATCGAACCTACTATTGCTAGTCAGGATTACACTACGAAGCCGTCCAATATAACTTGCTGTATATATTAATATCTTTTATCTGCTGCTTCCTTTGTCTTCTTCTTCCTTCGTGGTCAAATGGAAATAGCTAAGACTGGTATATGAAGCAAACGACACATTTGAATTGCCCGAGGTAACTCTGAAGTCAAGTGATGGCAGGTTACATCGGTTATTTTTCTACGTATTGCATGTTGAGTGGCGGAACTTAACGTCGCACTTTTGTCTTGTTACCAGAGCTAATAAATGGAAAGATTCATAAAGAATAATTCATTTCTACGAGTGGGAATCGAACTCAGAAACGTCGCGTGTTCAGTTATACGCTTGTGCTTCTGCGCCAGGACGGCCTCGTTAATATACAATATACACATACTTATATGTATTATATTGACACCAATTATAACAAGTCTATTAAAAGTTTCCTAGTTCCGAACACTGCTCCATGAATAAGAAATATATTTCGCTATTTGCTGGAATCATAACATTTAGATTGAAACTTTTTCATATCTTCGAAGTTAAGGCGTCGAAGCAATTCCAAATAGTTGAAGAATTTATTATACTCCTGTACATCATCTTGTTAGTCGACGTTGTCTTTCCAGAACACTTCCTTCGCTAACAGTTCTCCCGATAGTTTTATATTGTTTACAGTCCTTGAAATAAATTGGTGTTTTACTTTGTAATCGGTAGATGGAAATTGAAGATTGTTTTAATGGAAAATATAGTTAGAAGAAGAATATTAAAATACTTATTTATGAATAATAAAATTTGTGGACTCAAGTTATAATCTTATTCATTTAAAATGTTTAAAAATGTTAGAGTTAAATTCATGTTATTTGCAATTCGATACTCTATTTAAAACATGTCATGATATTTAATTTGTTTGAAAATTTTATTCCAAACTAAGTGAACCACAATAATTTCAGTATAAATTTGAACGTAGCAGGACTCGAACCCACGCCAATTAGAAACCTGTGTATAATGACTTGTCTTGTCTAAACTAAATATTATAGGAAACAGAATAATACCACCAGTTGATAAAAACAACCACAAATGTGAAAATAATATATATTTGTGACAACCGATTGTCACAAATATATATTATTTTCACATTAAGTAGTTTTACTAAACAAACTAATACATACACTATGTCATACAAACATATGTACGTAATATATGTGCGAACCCATCACTTGCACGCCTAATAATATTATTATCCTCACCTCAAAAGGCGAAACCCTTTCAATTTGGATTTGTGGGACAAATCTTACCAACTTAAACGTGTAAATTTCACGCTTTCGTTTTCTTTCCTTAAACGACACCGTTTGAACCATTTTCGGTCTATTTGTATGGGGAATAGGCCTACCAGTTTGCGTAGGACGTTAAAAGGCATTAAGGGTGAACGTAAATAATGGCTAAGATTGAACGTGTATCATCCTGTCGCGGGAAGTTTATGCAAACATGACCCTTATGTCGAATTTGTTTCATATATAGGTTGGGTTGAGTGCCGAAAACAATGGAAAAATACTTGAAGAACTTTCGATAGAAAAATCATACCATATATTCGAAGCAGGTAGAGACAGGCAAGTGTCATCTTTGTAACGATCTTTGTTATTTGTAGAATATTTTCATATAAATAAATATATAATAAATAATAATAAATATACATAAATAAGATGAATTGAATCTTAGGTATATTATGAAATAAAATAAATGTATAAAGAGAATCTTCTAATTAAGTCTTTTTTCTGTATCCACTTCCATAAAGGTCACCCAATTCCCCACGTCCTTGTCCATTATTTGGGTAGAGCATGATAAAATTTCCGGTGGCCGAGAAAACATTACCGGCTCCGGCCAGAATCAATTCAGGAGCGCACTGATTTAGGCCTGGGGTCACGGATTTTTAATTAGTAGAAGAGGGTTAGGCCATGCGTCAACATATTACATCTTTCCTTTGTTTGCCGTGTCCCAAAAAAGGAGGATTTATAGTGTTCTAGATCGCTATCACCAAAAAAGGATTAAAAGATATTTTTAGAAGCATTTTTAAACTAACAGTGTTTGTATTAATGCAAAGTTCAACCTGAACGTTGTTTGCCTGAGAGCCGAGATATTATTTTTAAGTTTTCTTTGTTCTTTGCGCGGAAAGCTTACTGTAATGTTTTTGAAGATAAATAGACGTAAATGACGATCTAAATATAGAATGAATGAAAATATAATTTTTTTCTCATAATAAGAATAAATTGAGACCAGTCGTGGCCTATAGGCACAAGTGTGTGATAAACGTGTCTAGTTGTGGGTTCATTTCTTCGCTCTGGTCTCAAAGCAATTAAATGGAAAATCGATGTATTTTTTTAATCAACTCTATGTTCAATACTATTCAAGTGTATAAATTTCTCACTTCAAAATCTAAGAACAAACTGTTCCAAACAAAAAGATTTCCACAAAACGCTTTAGCAAAACAGTCACAAAAGCAAACCAGTTAAAGAAACGATACAAACACTGACGATACAAGGATTTCTATTTTATTTTACTGTATGAAAACAGCACTTTGTCCCAAGATAAGCGCTTAGGCCATAATACTTGGACGAGTCGGGAACACGGGAAGTATGAAGAAATAAAAGCATTTTCTGGAAAAAGAGTCTTTATTGTGAATGTATTAAGAGTTTCTAAGTCTATAATATCGTTGAATAAATAAAAAAAAGATAGGAAATATATACAATACCGATATATAAGAAATATTTAGTTATTTGCTAGTCAGTTATTCAGGTAATTGATTGTCTCTTTTCATATTTGAAATGACAGATTTTTTCGGAACACGCTCGGTGGTTTGTTTGTTGTTTTAGTTTTTAACACTAGGTTCCCTCTGCCTTTCCTGCTGTGTGCGGGATACAGCGTGAAGCTTTTTTAACTGATGAAAAAAAACTTATACATACCATCTCAAAAGAAAACAGGGATGTTCCATTGCATTACCCGACTTTGAGTGTTAGTTTCACTAATTTTCAAATTCTTCCCAACAAAACTTTCTTTACATTTATTAATTGATTTAAAAGTAGAGTTTTACATATATCACAGCCTTAATTACACAAATACCAGGTACCTTTCCTTCTAGTTAATTAGTAACAGAAATATTTAATTAAATTTCCTTAAGAAACCTAAAAATTATATATCTTACACGGGAATCAAACGGACAACCTTTCATATCAGCACTTACTCTCAGACTAATATTTAATAAACAAACAGCAGTACAAAGCGTCTAGAGGCAATAAATAAAAACTTCCACCGCGTTACAAATGGGCGAATCCTTTTTGCTGGCAGCACAATGAAACATTCACGCGTTTTAGGTAAAATGTATCCCGTCTTGGGGGTTTTAGAGGGAGCTCGCGCGGGGTGTACAGAAGATTTGCGTGCTGGGTAATGCATCTCGCGGCCGTTTCTAATGGTTTTTGTTTTGGAGATACAAGTAAGTAGGTAGGTATATATGGCTGTGGTAGAGTGTATGTAGATTAATTTTATTTTATTGTTTTGGTTCTGTGAAGATAAATTTATTTATTTATTTAATATATTAAGACTATATGTTTTAAATAAATTGATGCTAGGCGTGGTGCAGGGGTGTGTGCGATTGTAAACGCGACAGGTTCTAGGTTCGATTCCCACTATAGAAAATTGAAATATTGAATATTTTTATATTATTATTATTTTTATATGACACATTTAGTTTGTTTAATTTTTATGCCGTTATGTACTTGAAATTGCTGATTAGTTAAAAGTTAAATGAAATAAGTTTTTCCTACCTTGTTCGTAAAAAATATTAATAGCCTCTTATACTCGTACTGTATGGTGTATTTATGTGTAAACGTACTAATAAATAAAAATATATGTGTATTCCATTGCATCTTAGGAAACTTCGTATAATCTATATTTATTATCTATTTTGTAGTTTCCCACAGTATCCTACATATAGCAAGGGCGGATGTTAGTACACTCCGTTCTCCACGTCCCGCCCAATTTCCGAATCTCATATTACCAAAACGAGGCAATGAAAGTAATTGATTCCCCAAGTCGGAATCGAACCCAGAATAATAATATTTTACTACGTTTTCTCCCCTATAGAATACATAAAGGCAAACCTAAATACATACGAGTCCCTAATAAATATCCTTAATAAGAACTATAATTAAATCTTGATTGTAATCAACTTTGCACGCTAACAAACTTTACACGGTTGATCGCCTGTACCTTCAATAAGACGTTTTGGGTGGGCTCTACAAAATTTTACTTACCTTACTCTACATGTCTATTACAGGGGAATAAGGTTGGTTTTGGAAAAAGTCTACGATTTTCTAAGCTTGTCGACGAAATAGAGCGTTATTCTCACTATCAGCGAGAACATTCGATTTCTGCCCTTTGATAAGATCAGTGGGGTGCGCTGCCATTTTTTTTATTAACGTATGGTATGTAGGTAGACGTGGATTCTTGATTGAAATCTTTTTCGTATTTGGTGAAAATTAGGAAAAATATTATTTATATATTTCATAGGCCGTCGTGAGACACGAGGTTGTGGGTTCGATTACCACTAGTAGTAAAATATTTAATAGTTTCTTTACACTGGTAACGAGACAGAGCGAAGAGAGAATTCTTAAAGAATAGAAATAGAGTGAAAAGAAAAAACTGAAAAAGTTAAATTATTTTGCCATCAATATAGCCTTACAAATTAATAAACGTATATTTCTAGCTCTAAATAAAAAAAAACAAAATGAAACTACAATCAAAGATTAATTAACAGACACTACCTATTTTAAATTTGTATAATTAAACATAAGTATTAAATTAAGGCAAACCAACCTGTCCTAATGCTATTTCACATAAAGGTGGTATCAAAAATTATTATAATTTAATAAGCTGATTGATCAAAGAAACAGATGTGCCAAACTGAGCGCAACGGAGCGTACCGTATCTGCTTCAGTGGGTGTCATCGTTTTATTGGAAATATATAAGGCACGTGGAATCCGCTTTAGGCTTTTATTTTGAATGTTTCATACCTGTATATATATATACTAGCGGACGCGCGCAGCTTCGCTTGCGTATTTAGTGGTGAATTCTAATAAACCACGAAACGTGTTCAATGAAATATTTTTAAGAGTCTAAATTTAAAATTTTATAAAAATCGGTGGCGATTTAAAGATTTTTCCATACAAACTTTCAACCCCTTATTTGCACCCTTAGGGGGAGAATTCTAGAAAACGATGAAATACGTGTTCAATTAAATACTTTTAAAAATCTAAATTTCAAATTTTATAAAAATCGGTGCCGATTTAAATTTTTTTCCATACAAACTTTCAACCCCTATCTCACCCCTTCAGGGTTAAAATTTTTCAAAATCCCTTCTTAGTGGATATTCAGATTACGAAAGTAAACATCTGTCCAAATTTCACGATTCTACGCACAGTGGTTACGGCTGTGCGTGCGTCTTACCTCAGTCAGTGACGACAAGTCCTTTTATATATATAGATATGCATATATATATATATATATATATATATATATATATATATATATATATATATATATACCTATGTGGATATATGTTTACTTAATTTATTTGTATCTTTTTGTTTTAACATGTGATATATTATGTTAAAAAGAGCATCCTCTTTCTTTCCTATAATCTTTGCTATAGCGTAAAAACGAAAAAGAACGTATGGGTGATAGAAGAGTCGTATAGTCGGAACGGAGTATCTTAACACTAAATTCCCAGATTCTCTCTGCAAACCCTATTTTATGCGGGATACAGAGTGAAACAAAGAAGAATCTATTGAAAAATGTCTATATACGTACATTTAACATGAGCTATCAGCACGCAATTGGTCGAATTATAGGGTTATGAGACCCGAATATCAAACAGGTCCTAACCAAACACCGTACAGGATTGTACAAATATTGTAACCCTTCAAATGCGTGCGTACGTCTTTTTGTAAATTAATTTTTGATATTGTTTTATTTGCTGTGGATTGGACTGCCATTTTCTGGATTGTTATTTCTATTATAACGAGAGGAATATCGTTATTTTCAATTTTTAACATAAATTATATAATTTATTTGAGGCTATCGTGGCGTAGTGTACACAGTACTACATTAAAAGTACTTGAAAGGAGGGTACACTACTATTCTCCGTCTTAACACTAGGCTACCTCCGCTTACTCTGCCATATGTGGGTCTCGATCCTAAAAAAAGAACGTATCTAACGAAAAAAAACATTACCATGAACCTGTTACATATTTACTCAATTACATTTAAAAATCGAATTTATAATAATTGTAAAAAAAAGTCGGTTAAATAGTTTACTATATTAAAAAAAAAAAGAATAAAAACGTCGAACCAACAATATATGTCGTATAAAGACTTAACTTCAATACACGGTGTCGAAATCCGTTATTATTGTAACATTCAGGTCAAATACCCCCAATATATTACAAATGCTTTTATCGCACGTAAACAAACAATAAATATGAGGGGATCGAAGACATGGATTTAGCTTCCTCTTAGGTATTCTAAAAACCACCCTAGCGACCCTAAATTAGGTTGAATATGGCCTAAATGTGATTTAGAATTGGATAACCACCAGTGCGAAGAAAATTTTATCCAAAACTTAAGATGCTAAGGTTTAATATTGCTTCTAGGGCAAGGGCTTTCCCGTCGTGATACTCCCAAGAGTTGTCACCGTGATTTACTGGGTACGGGAAAAATGAAAAATTGTTCTATGGGCCTACAAATCATATGGACGCCTATTGGTGCAGTGACGAAACGGTAGGTGAAAATTTAGTACCAGAATGATATAAGACTGTTCGTTCAAAGAGATTTATAACCCCTTTTTATTCACTTAGCTATCTGAGATTGTAAAATACCAGACATAAATTACTTTTCAGTATTAATTTATGGTATTTCTTGCTGAATTGACAAATTTTCTTGAAATATTTGTTAGAATAACTAATTGTTTGTATATACGGCTTAAATAAATATTTATCTTGAAATAAACTTGCGAATTTTCCTGATTCTTAACTATGAAATGAAAATGAATATCTTGTAAAATTAAGAAATATTGGACTAACATAATATAATATGGGTTTAACAATAATTCATTATATTACAGAGGAGAATGGAGTGTTTTGACCCTAAGTTCACTCTACCCTGTTATGTGGTATAAGCTGAACCTGAAGAAAAATAATATTCTTTACTAATATTATAAAGCTATAGAGCTTTTTAACTATTGGTTGGAATTGAAAAAAAATTTTTTGTTGGAGCCTCTTGAGGCTTATATTGGAATCGTGGTATTCGTTTCGTTGTAACTCACAGCAACCTGGAATCAGAATTACCTTGGGGACTTAAGATGTATCATACAGGACTCTTACTTTTTTTCATTTACTAAGGAGCCGAAGCCACTGACAACACCTAGTACAAATATAATTAAAACCAGGCACTCGCTGTATCCACACCCTCAGCAGGGTAGGCAGGGGCAATCTAGTGTTAAAAACTAAGTCTGCCATTATGGAGTCGACACCAGAGTGAAGAAATGAAAATATTTATTTAAATTTAAATATATATTTCCTCAGGTGGGGATCGAATCCACAACCACCTGTGCCCCAAAAAAAAAATACAATAATTTTAATATCCACTATTTTGAAAGTAGGTTAAAATAGGCTATATGCTACTAACACCGTATATATAGAACCTTGCTGAAATGGATGATGATTGACGTCGAGGTCACTAATCTGTGGTAAGATTAATAACCCCTCATTGTTATGCTCCATCACTGGGTAGGATAAAATATCTTATTATGTTATCGAATCTGGTATACATTTTATATGATCATCCAGCACTATTCCAGGAAGGGAGGGTAGCAGATTTGATATTAGTTTGAGAAATTTCTTTTTAGATTGACGCCAAATCCGAAGAATTCTGGAGGCATTTCGTGACGATTATCAGAACTCATCGCCGCGGTTTGCCTCGTTACCAGAGCGAAGACATTAAAATATTTTATTTCCTGAAGTATGAATAGGATCCACAACCTGATATTCTGCTGACCACATGCTTTTCTTAATATTTTCGAAAAATAATGTTTTTATATATTACTAAACGTCGCCCGCAACTATGTTTGCGAGAAAATTGAAAATAGAAAATCCCGTTTTTGCAGTTTTTGTGGAAATTTCAAGAAAACCTCTCTTAGTGTTCCACTACCCTTGTACGTGTTGAATGGCGGAATTTAACGTCGCCATTCATCGACTAGAGCGGGGCAATGGGAATAAATTTGATATTTAAATTATACTTCCGAATGGGGATCGAAACCCTACTACAAAATTTAATTATTCGCATCAATATAAAAAAATCTTTTCATCTCAGATTATTTCATAAATATAATTAGTACGCAATATACGCAATATCCGGGCACCCTGAGGCCTTCCGGCTTGACTCACTAAATTGCTATTCGATAATTTAAAACATAATACCTTATTGGTGAATCTATTGGTTGTAGTTATAAATGGGGGTTGTTAGTTCAATTCTGGAATATACTTACAATATACCTTTTTCTAGCTTAAAGCTTAGTAGCTAATGTAAAGATGTCTACTGTGTTTTTCGCTTTCTGCTTAAATTCGAGACATTGGGGGTTGACTGGTTTGACAAGATGAAACGACGTTGAGTACCGCCTGAGCGATAAAACGTATTTAATAATTCCCTCTCCTCCTTAAAGTTTTAACACTACGTTCCTTCTGCCTACCCTGATACAGAGTGAAGCATATATTACATAGACACTCCGTTCCCATTAAGACACTTTCATTCCCCACTTTCCACTAAATTATTGAAGTACTGAAACACACCAGATTGAAGAAACAAAAAAAAATAAATAGGTATCCCAATTCCTCGAGTGAGAATCGAACCCACAATCTGTCGCGTTTATGGTCGCACGAGCCAGGACTGGCCTCGAATTTACATGATATTTAACTATACCAGTGTGCGGCTAATCCGTCATGTGGTTGCCCGATTTAACTAGATTGATTACAGTTCGAACAGATTTTATCAAAATAGTGAAGTATTATCTTTGTAATAGGCTTAGGCTGGGGTTTGGTAATTTATAATGGAATTTTGTGTTTTACTTGCGTAGAATGATGCCTTTAAAGGTTACGATTTCTAGATGAATGTATTAATTAAAAATATGAATATTTAAGACAAAGTGCGACGTTGGGTACCGCAAGTCGATACGTAATGTCTTAAAAATTAGACGCGAGGAACAAATTGTTTGAAAACTAGATTCCTACTGTCTAACCTGCTATGAACTGTATACGGCGTGAAGCTAAAAAATAAAAAGCTGAATGCCGTATATAGTATGGTAGGCAAAGAGAAGTTAACGCTACATAGGTGTCCATCATTCTCCGCTTTCCAACCAAAAATAATAGCAAATAATTTGAAATTGTTACAATATTTAAACTCCATTTATTAATTTCCAACATTTTTTTCACACCTAATCAAAACAAATGATTGTAATTTATTAATTAAACGCCACACTTATCTGTCACGTCAGCGCCATCCATCATGGGGCCACCCAACATGACTGGCTCAATTGCCGGCCGATCCGTCAAGTTTCTCGATAAATAACTATTGTTCTTGAAACTCACTTAAGGTGGGACTCGATATCGATAAATCTTAACGTAATGAAATGAAACGGTCCTAATATTGTTTTTTTTTTCTCGGTCAATATAATATTATAGTGAAAGAAAATTTAATTTTATTTCTCAACTACGGTACTTATCATGGAAGGACATGAACTACCAAACGTGCTCGGAGCTATAAATTAAGCTAAGCTCAAGTGGTTTACTAGTAACCTCTGAAGAGTTCTACTATTCAGATCCTGGCTTCATCATCAGACAACCTGGACCACATGATTTTATTGTCATGTAAGCTACGAACATATAAATGTCAAATTTCATGTTGATATGCTGCACCAAAATGCATGTCTATTATATTTGGGTGAAATCTCGTTTTTAAACGGTTTTATTTAGCTCACCCCGTTTGTTTGTTTGTTTGGGTCAAATTTAGTAATTGAAATTTAACCCTCTTCCCGTTAACCGATTGATCTGAAATTTGGTATACGCCTTTGATTCTGGTGACAATACAATTATCCATATTCAATATTATTGTGAATCCAAGATGGCCGCCGCTACAAGATGGCGGACAACTTAGTTTTTTTCAATCCCATCAATATGGATATCAAATGAAAGGGCTTGTCAAGTAGAATTCAGTGGACTATACAAAATCAAAATCCAAGATGGCCGCCGCTACAAGATGGCGGACAACTTAGTTTTTTTCAATCCTATCAATACGGGTATCAAATGAAAGGGCTTGTCAAGCAGAATTCAGTGGACTATACAAAATCAAAATCCAAGATGGCCGCCGCTACAAGATGGCGGACAAGTTAGTTTTTTCGATCCCATCAATATGGGTATCAAATGAAAGGGCTTGTCAAGTAGAATTCAGTGCACTATACAAAATCAAAATCAAAGATGGCCACTGCTACAAAATGGCGGATAGTGTAGTTTTCAATCCCATCAATATGGGTATCAAAATAAAGGGCTTGGTAAGTATAATACAGTATACTATACACAATTACAATATGAATCTCCCACCTAAGTCAAGATCTGGTATCCTGTCGAGGACTGTGTGGCTATAGGGTGCCTAAAAATGATACGTCGCTAGGGGTACCACCCAAGGTAAAAGGTAAAAGCGCGCCGAGAACTGTATGGCACTAGGTGGATAAAAATGATATGTCGTTAGCGTTTTCCCCTCAAGATTCAGGCACATCTTGTTGTACATAGCCTTGTCCCTCTATTGGACCTCTGGGGGGGGGTCGTTCGTAACATTCTCCATTAACCTTGCAATAATGAGACATCGAGCCTCATTTCAACGAATTGAATAGCATGAGAAATAAAAACTAAAAACTTAAAAATAAAAAAGTATAAAAAAAATTTTAAGTTAAACGGTTTTATATTGCAGATAAATGTACTAAAAGCTAAAAAATAATTTCATAGAAATTATGATTACTAAAATAAAATCGTGGGGACACTTGCTACTTACCACTAGGTGGGTGAAGTCTCACGCTATGTCTTTCAATTGTAGATATTGGACGTGCCCCACGATTAAATTTTAGTAATCATAATTTCTATGAAATTATTTTTTAGCTTTTAGTACATTTATCTGCAATATAAAACCGTTTAACTTAAAATTTTTTTTATACTTTTTTATTTAAATTCGATTATAGAGCTAAAAGTCGATCTACTAAAAGCTTGTTTAAAATAAATGATGAGGCCACTCGTGGTGCTGGGGCACAAGTATGTGAAATCATATTTTCACTTCTTAGCGCGACGTTGAATTCTGTCACTCAACACACAATGCCTTCACACACCGGCGGAAAATGGGGAACGGAGTTACTTAACATTAGGTTCCCTTTGCCTATCCGCTTTGTGCGAAATATAGCGTGAAGCTGATTTAATTTGATTTTAAAAATATGTAATATACCTATCGTATATATAGATATCTATAGATATCTATCGTATATATAGATATCTATAGATATCTATATATACGATATATATAGATATCTATAGATTCTAAAATCCCAAGACTGATAAGGAGCTTAGGGCAGGAAGGTATGTATAGCACAAAGACCAGGCGCTAATTGGAGGTCGAGTCGCCCCGGTATATTCATAAACTTTTCAGAATCAACCTTTGTTCAGAATGTAGCTAAATTGGACACCTTTGAATGTTACCTTATGTTTCTTATGAATTCATTAAATTAAAAATCTAATTTAAATTTTCTATTACTAGCATTGTGTGGACTAATTTGGTTCCTTTCAATGTCATTTTGAAATTGTGTATTTTGTAGAGGAAAGTTGACTATAGTTAATTTAAGAATTTAATAGGTTCATAATAAGTGGTACTTTGAAATTAATTTTCTCTTAATCTTGGTTAAAATATATATTTTTTAAAATGAATATAAAAACTTAACTATAAACTAAATATTATAAATACTAATTTACTATATAAAACTCTTCGGTTGATGAGACCCATGGTTCAAATTATCTTAGAAGATTAAAGTTTGGCATACCTATAGACAATTGAAGTCGTATAGGGGAGTACTAAGAAATAATTTTTGGAAATTTCTACTACTAAAAATTTCTATTTTACGTTCTAAATTCCATGGAAACAAAATAACAGGCGACGTCTAAACTGGTAAAAAAATATATTAATACTTATAATTTTCATCCAATTTACTAAAACCTATATATAATAGATATTGATGGTAGAGTAGTATGCACATTTAGTCCCGTAGTTAGCGTCCACCAAGCGTTAATCTCATTTCAGATGGAAAGGTCAATTTTCTACAACATTACGCACAATATAACGGTGAATAATAGTTGTTTTTGGCTCACGTCGTATTATCGCAACGCAACTATTTAGTTGATAGATTATTGTTATTTTAAAGAGGTAGTGGGTTCGATTCTGATAATTATATTATATGTAAATTAAAATTTTACTTTCTAAGCTAAGTTTTTTTTACCACTTAAAACTCCATTGTCTCTGTCTGTACGTCTGTTATCAGGCTCTCATGAGCCGTAATTTTTACACAGTTGAATTAAAAAATAATAATAAATCAGCTTCACGCTGTGAACCTAGTGTTAAGACACTCCGTTCTCCACTTTCTTTTCTTTCTTTCTGAATTCTGTTGGCATTGCATGTTGAGCCAACTGTATTATTTAAAGCAAGTATGATTACCACAGTACCAAATGTAATACGGCATTTGGACAGTATTTAGTGCTAAATCAGTGATTATAAACAGACAGATGTTGCAATCACTCGCTTGATTTACTTTGACATGTTACGTTAGTCAATGTGTAAGGATTGATGTACGTACATGTATATATGTACTGTATATATGTACTGTATATATAGATATATATATATATACTAATACTATGAAGATTAATCGTGTGTTTGGTTGAACATGCTTATCTCAGAAACTATTGTCAGAAAAAAGTCTTCGTGTATCGGATAGTCGGTTGACTGTACCCACTATACCTGTGGTCAAATTGCCCCGGGAACTTATGTGTCATAAGTCAAATATAGTTCTGTCATTTCCTTTTGAAGGCGCTGGCGAAGTCGGTGTAAAAAGCTAATGTTATTGGACCTGTATCCCCATTTTCAATATATAATAGCTAATATATAAAATAACTAAGGCTTTCATACCATAAATCTATCGAAACCGACACGTTACAAGATTAACAAAACGAAGATATTAGCAGCCGGCTCCTTTCAGATCAGTAATTAAAAGGACGGTACGATTGAAATTGTTCACGTTATAGATGCCATGATTGAAATTTCCCGTTTTTTTTCCAATCCCAAGGAATAATCACGTCCTTTCAGATCACGTGCCTTAATTAAGATGGAGAGCGCCCTTAGGCTGAGGCTGTTTGTTTCTGCGAGTAGCTCCATGAAGAAGAATTTTATTTTTCTTCCGTTTTTTTACCATATTGGAAAAAATGAGGCCGCCTTGCCGCAGCGGGTGCTGGCTGAATGTAAACGTGGCGGTTATGGATTCTATTCTCGGGGAAAGCAGTTATTTAATTTCTTCACTCTATCTAACAAAGACTCTAAAATTGAACGGAAACAGGAGAGTTGGAGGGAACAAAATAGACTAGTTTAACATTCGACTTTTTCTATCTAGACTGCTATGCGGTAAAAGGGGGGGAAGCTGCTTTTTATTTTTTTATTAAGGCTTTATATTAATCTAAAATACATTCGTTATGTATTCGTTCCATATATCATGTAAGTTGTTGAGTATAATATTGTCGAACGTTGTTATCGAAGCAATAAATCTGTCCACCGGCATGATCTTCCAAGCTCACTCATCTCATCCAGACAGCTTACGCGATTGACCACGTGACTATATTATTATGGCGAGGCTGCTGCACTACGGTGTACTCAATTTTTAATATATTTCACCGACTGCGTTGGATAGCCCAAATGAAGTCATGCTTTTCGAGTTTTAAGTTATGTTGGTTCTTTTGTTCCCTTGTAACTGTTAAGCCAGTGAACCGATTTTGATAAGTGATACGTTTTGATAAGTGTTGGACTTGTTTTGACGGCGTGATTGTTAATTTAGCTTATGCAGTCGATTTTTTTGTTTTGTTTATTATACAGGGTGGAAGAGGCAGCGCTTCTTTTATTGAAACTGCATATAGGGTAATATATTTCAAACCCGCACCTAAGAAATTAATCAAGGTACCTCAACAGTTTGGACGTTGGATTTTTTTTTCATTTCACGATTTTTATCCATACCTGTATTTCGTGTGACGCACACATACATATGCGACGTTTCCGATTTGACAGGTAAGTGTGTGCGTGTTTATGTTATACTTTACAAATGGCGTTTTATTTTAAAACGATAATTTTATTATTTATTTTGTTTGAAAAAATAACTTTTTCATTTTTGGGATTTTTTTTTTTTCCAAATTATATTAGACTTTTATAGAGTAGTTAAAACTGTGGTTTCATTTAAAGTGGTGCTGACAATTCCACCCTGTATAATAGTACCTTGCTTATCATCTAAGAATAAAAAAAACGAATATCTACAAGATAACAAAAGAACGAGTTAATTTCACTAATCCCCCATAACTTAACAGTGTGAATGCCACACTCGCCTTTAATCTTTCGTATAATTACACCACCGTATTTGGGTGCCGTAACAAATTCTCGTTCCGTCTCCACTTTCACACCAACAAGACGATTTGCGGCACCCACGCTACATGATGCGGTCGCGTAACGCTACACACAATAGCGACGCACAATAGACACTTGGTGTGCGTTGAAAATTTTGATGCTATTACCGTTGATACGATGCGTTAAATACTTTAACGCCTAAAGTGTTAGAGTTAGCTAATGCTTTGATAATATTTTAATAGGAGTATAATTTTGGTGATTTTTTGGAACTGACTATAAGAGTGATGGCTGTGGGTTTTATTATTTTTTTCCATTTTCTCGCTAAGGTAACAAGTCAAATTGTGACGTTGAGTTTCGTCACTCAACACACATTGTCCTAACACTAGGTTTCCTCTGCATATCTTTCAATATCATTGATTTAGTGTCAAATTGAAAATATTCCGTTCGAAATCCAAAATAGATCGAAAACCATAACTGATTATTAAAGCCCTCTAAGTTCTAATAACGATAAACATATCGTTTTACTTCTAACGTAAAATTAAACTATACGTAACCACAATATCAAAATTTGCCTTTCATTACAACTTGCTAAGTCACGTGGGACTTTCAGTGTGAATCCCACCTCGATAATTTAGTCATATATATAACGATCATAATTCAAACATAAAGATATTTGTAAACATAATTAGATATTAGTTAGACGTTCAATTAATTTTCTAAATAAAATCGCTTCCTGTTAATATAAAGCCTTATATTATGGAGAAAACAAAGATAATGTAATAACAGAATATTGTGCTTATTTTTGTTATTAAGTTGCGGAATTTAACACCGCAGGGTAACAGATAGAACTTTATCTTAATATGCCTCCTGATTAGAAAACAAAGCGAATTATCATGGGGATGGTGTATCAAAACACTAGGTTTCATACGCGGAATACAAATCATCAACACTTTAAATAAAAAAAATTAAAAACTGATGAAATTGTAAAAACGTATTCGGTTTAAGGTTTGACAATCTCTGCCAGTGTCTAGAGATTAGACTGAATAATGTTATCAGAATGTGTGGCATGTCAAGGAATGTTGCCGAGGGCTTTTAGGCCAAAGTCAAATGAAAAATTTCCTGAAATGAAAGAGTTCCGTTACTCCACAGGCGGTGGGTTGGGAAGAGAGTATATATAGACTAAGTTTCTTCTCTGCCTATCCTGTTATATGCGGGATACAGCATAAAGGTATATAAAAAGGATTTGTATGTATAACTTACCCGCGCTCGCATCCGTGTGCCTTGTTGGTAATCAGGTCCGAACCCGCGACCCTGGTGACAATAATTATTTTGTTATATTTCATTATAAAAAACATGCACACGTACTAATAATATTTGTATGTATAAATGTAATATCAAATCTATGATTATAAAGACGCGAGATGTCACTTGTAAAGTTAAGTTGAGTTGTGTCTAGTAAAGTTACTTGACATTTTTTTTCCACCAGGCACCAATCCAAATATTATATTATAGCTTAAAGCTGTAAACAAACTAACTTGCAAAGTAAAGTCTATAGTTAAAAAAATTAAGAAAAAAAATTAAGAAATCCAGTCAAATTGAGAGGTCGTATTTTCTTTTGTCGATTAAGTCGAAACGATGCATTACCTAATATTTAAGTTGGCTCTGATATCATTGCCTCGAATGGGAATCAAACCCACACCCGTCGCTTTTACAATTCTCATAGAAGTTTTATAGAAGTTCTGTAGCGTTAATTATTCAGGAAAATTTATTGGGTAAGACACTCCGTTCTTCACTTTCCGTGTTTAGTATAACCCAACCTCGTGCTTTATCTTGTTACTAGATATAGGCAAATGAAAATAATTAATTAATTCGTTAATTTACTTTTATCATGTTTCGTATTTCGAATGAAAACTTGACGGGAAATGCATTCGTCAAATTTGTCGTATTTCATTTATATAAAAAAAAATATCTATACCTATAATAATATTTAAGGTGATTTTTATACAATGCTCTAGGCCCCCAATAATTCTTTTGTTACCTTCCTTCCTCCTTGGAGAGGAAATTGGATACTTTATTACGTCCCCTTTTAGGTGAACCCTTTTTGATACAGGAAAAACTTTTGGAACATGAACTTCACTGAGTAAATTAAGTTAAAACGAAACAGACATATTTAATACTTAATGAAGGCTTAAAAAAATATAATTTAATTAATTTTGAAAGTAATTTGTAACTCGGTTGAAATTTTGCTAAGAATTCGATGAAAAGTGACGAAAGGAAGTGGCTTAATGGGAACGGAGTGTCTTAACACTAGGTTTCCAGGTTTCATCTTCCTACCATGGAATGTCATTTGTGCGGAATTCAACGTAAAATTAAAAAATATATATATTACAATTTCCAATCTCAATCTTCTCAGATGACAGGGATTTGTTTCTGGGATGAGGGATTGACCGTTATGGTGGGGGTCGTGACCGTTACGTTCCTGTCTTTCACGGCCACCTTTGAATTGTACTCCACATTACTTCCCGTCTACATTATTTTTAATATAAAAACAACTTTAAATTTTTTCCCGAAAGGCAAGGCACGCGGAACCTAGTGTTATAACACTTCATTATTTTCTTTTAGACCAATTTTCAACTCCAGGCTTTTTCTAACATCCATCCCCATAAAAGTTTCGATTCATAATATTAGTAAAAAGTAGAAGTATTTATGAGGACTATAACAAGAATGTGCCTGTAAATGCGACGGATTGGTGGTCGATCCCACTCAAGATATATTAAATATTTAATATTCTCATTTTCTCGAGGCAAAACGCGGTGTTAGGTTCCGTCATACAACACGCAGTCTCCAGAATTTGGCGGAAAATGAGGAACGAAAGTGTCACAATGGGAACGGATTGTCTTAGCTCTAGTTTCCCAGGATCCTTCTGCCTACCCTGCTACATGGGACAGTGAGAATTCTAAAAAAAAACAGAACATATTTTATTATACATACATAAACAATATAATCTATATATATAAAAGGACTTGTCCTCACTGACTGAGGTAAGACGCACGCACAGCCGTAACCGCTGATGAGAGAAACGTGATATTTGCACAGATGTTTACTTTCGTAATCTGGACATCCACTAAGAAGGGATTTTGTATAATTTTAATCCTAAGGGGGTGAAATAGGGGTTGAAAGTTTGTATGGAAAAAAAATTAAATCGGCACCGATTTTTATAAAATTTGAAATTTAGATTTATAAAAGTATTTAATTGAACACGTGTTTCATCGTTTTCTGGAATTCTCCCCCTAAGGGTGCAAATAAGGGGTTGAAAGTTTGTATAGATTTTTTTTTAAATCGGCACCAAATTTTATAAAATTTGAAATTCAGACTCTTAAAAATATTTCATTGAACACGTGTTTCATGGTTTATTAGAATTTACCCCTAAGGGTATTATTACCCTATTACCAGCAGGCGAAGCTGCGCGCGTCCGCTAGTATATTTATATATGGATTTAATAATCTCACAAGTATTTTGAATGTGGTTTTGCGCTTATTTCAATTGATCGGCAAGATGTTAACTTCCAAAACTCGAGTTGGCGTGCGGTCTGCGGTCGTGTTACCTGCGTAGTTTAGTGAAACGCCTTTACGGTTAGCAGATTGTTGCGGACTTTACAGTCTATGGTCATTTGGTTAAACTTTGTTTAGCCTAATCTTTGTTAGTTTCTATTAGAATATAGACTTTTTTGTAGTTTCACGCTATATCACGCATTTAACAGGTTAGCAAGCAACCAAATAAAAGAAATCAAAATTATTAATTTCACCTAAGAAGGAATCGAACCCAAACCATCGCATTCAAGCCAAACGCTGTGTTGTTCCACCGATATGTCCATATACATAGTTTTTAATCGTACAATTTGAAAAACAAAAAGATTTTCTAAAACAAACTTCACCTAACAATATATTCCAATAACACAATTCTAGTATAATTTTTTTGCTATCAACGCCATCAAGGTGCCCCGGTGCCCTTATTGAATTCCAAACAACTTACCAACTTTTACGGTGGAAAATGGCGGTTTACAAGTTTGTCTCTATTCTATGAAGACGAAACTATTTGATGTCGAATAATTTATGCAAGCTCCCACAAACTATCAAGATATGACAAGAATTGGGGGCGAACTTTGTCAAAAACAGCCACCCTTCGTTCCAGTTTCTAGTAACACGCTTATCTGTGCCGTATCTATATTCAAATTTAATTTTGTCTACTGCGATCGCGAGTTTGTCACAGTGTCTACTATAACAATTATATTATAATAAAACAATTTGTCTTTGTGTTTGCAAACGATGATTGTTAGAACTAAGTGTCTATTTTACTACAATATTTTTTTATCCTTCAGAATGTTAGAAAGTGATGAAGGGAAATGTCTTTATGGGAACGGAGTTTCCCAAGTTCTCTTTATCCACCCTGCTATATGCGGGATACAGCGTGAAGCTAAGAAAAATACAATATTATATGGTATTGAACTTAGAAAAACAATTAATTTAAAATTTTAATTTATATTATACAAATATCAAGAGTGGAGTTCAAGTATTAATTGAAATTAGGATTTTCCTTTTCTCTTTGGGGCAGAAATTGCAAAATGTAGTGTCTTATCACCAATTATTAAAAAAAAAAAAATATATTAAATATAAGAAATCCAAAAAACACCCAAAAAAATAATTTAACACACAAAACACATACCACGGGAGCACGTTTTGTCACTATTTGTACAAAATTAGCAAACACATTGTGTCAGTGGGAAAAGATAAATGTAAATCCGCCGAGATCGTTCACCGACACGCATTATTTTGCCCCAGGGCTTCCCACGGCTTGATAACATTAGAGTTATAACCTTTTAGTACTTTTCGTTATTCGGTGTACATTTGGAATGCATACTTACTTCTGGGGCGTGATACTTATATATAAGATTTTCTATAATCTTACTGATTTAGTAATTTAATTTTGTTAATGAACTTGATAATTTATTTCTCGAAACTTCTAAGAAAACCGTAAAAATTGAATTCCATCACTCAACACACAATGTTTAAGACACTGGATTGTCTCTGCCTGTAGGAGGCTATGCGGGATTCTGCGTGAAGCTGTCTGTTCAGCAAAACGGTTTTTCAATTGCAATAGCTGCCAACGAAATTAACATTACTTATATAACATAAATCCTTTATACTTATAGTATAATATTGCACTAAAACTGTTATTGTTTTAAAATAGAATGAGCATTGTTATTTAAACAATGAAAATATAACAATATAGCGTAGCGCGCTTCTGCCGAATACTATGTTTCATAAATAATTTACTGTATAATATAAAGGTATATATTGTATTTTATATCTATATTATGTACTAGAGGCCCGCCCGCGGCTTCATCTGCGTGAACTACGTTATTATTAATTTCTGTCTCCATGAGGACGTAGGTAGTCCTATAAGAGACGTCCGTGCAAAATTTGAGATTGATGCTAGCATTTGTAATAATGAAGTTTCATACAAACTTTCAACCCCAAAAATAACCCCTTAGAAGTCGAATATTGCAAATTCTCGTCTTAGCGAGCACCTACGTCCTATAAGTAACTCCTATGCAAAATTTCAGATTCCTAGCATATGTAATTTCTGAGATTTCGTGATGAGTGAGTGAGTGACCTTTCGATTTTATATATATACATAAAAGTGACTGACGGACAACGCGCGTGGTCGAAATTATTCGATTTTGGAAATTTCAATTAAGGGGAAAACTAAAAGAGAATTTCTTCGAAATTTCTATGGGAACATAAATAGCGGAATTTTCCATATTACCTACCTACTTTAGTTTTAGTTATGTTTTAGCCCGTTTAGCCCGCCTATAAAAGGGTAGGTAGAGAAAACCTAGTATCAACACTCGGTTCTACTTTGGGACTGAATTCGAGACGCGTGTTGTGTGTTGAAACTCATAACAATATACGAAAAATAAAATTAATTTATTTCCGCGAGTGGGAATCGAATCTACAATTACAAAACAGGCAAAAGATGGAGTGCAAGATGTCTAAAAAAACATATTAATAAATATAACTTGAATTTGAACCCATAATATTAATTCTAACACCTAAACTAATTACCACTGTATCCAAACGGCAGTCGAAGTTTAAAATTAATCCATAGAAAGCAATAAAATGAAATGGAACAGATAGATTCCTTTGATAATTTGCTTACGGTGTTCGAGCAGTTAGACAAAGGCTGGGTTTATAATATGGGAAGCTTTGATCTATAGACAGAATAGAATTTTATTTGATGTATATTTGATGCAAATATCTTTTGATGTATGGAAAAGGATTTTTTGGTGTTATAAGCGATAGGCCGTTGTGGATCATTGCTACAGCGTCTTAGTGTAAGTTTGATTTCCGTTTAGGACCATATTATTATGTGAAACATTAAATATCCGAGCCCTAGGATAGTTTTGCTAAATAAAAGGAAATTGCTTTTTTACCTAATATTTTATAACAAAAAACAGCGTCATACTTTTCTTTTCATAGAACAAAAGAAACCCAATATCAGAATATTTTTGGTTCAATCTTAAAGAAATAATATACGGAACGGCGGAACTCAACGCCGTGCTTTATCCACCAGAGTAGAAAGAAACAAATGATTGTCATAACTTGTTATAGCAGTGTTACGTATATACATATGTGAAATAAACCGACTAACTTACATATACATACATACATAACATAGAACGTACAACGGACGTTCAATAAAAATTAATCCCCTAATACGTTTTGCTTTCAATATACCACATTATCATAATACGTAGATTCCGATGAGTCATACGTTAACGAGGTACGGGATGAGAAAGCTGCTATCTCCTTAGTATATAGTCCACAGACTATAAAAATATAGACTTTATATATATAGACTATATAAAATATTGTAAACGAAAGCCTTGAGGTTTATTAGTACAGGGTCTGACTTTAACAGCAATGATTGTGGGTTCAATCGACATTCGGGAGAATAATTGCATTTAATTTATTTCCATTTCCTAGACAACTCCTAGTTGATTACAATTAATCACGAAGGTGGTTGTGCTTGTGGCTTACGAGCAACCAAAAAAAGGGTTTAAAAAATGGTAAGAGGAACCTAGGAACACATAGTAGAACTAACAAAATATTATAATCTCCTGACTATTGAGGATTGAACCGAGAACCACTGCGTCTACTATTACTGTGCTACGAGAACCTTAAATGATATATAATTAGATAATTTGGCAGCTATTACTTGGCTGGTCCTTAATTGACTCGTATAACTAATGTCCGAATCCCTTATCATTGGAGCAAAGCAATTAACATGTTATATTACTGTTTCACATATGATTTAGGTTTGACCAATAAATAATTTATTTATATGTATTTATATGTGTATAACGTATATATTTCAATATTTTTCAATATTTCGATGGTCCCTACATAAAGTATCAAAAATGAAAAATCGCATTTTTTTTTCTTTTATTATACTTTTAAATTAACTACTAAGAAGGGCAGTTTTGTTAGGATTTTTTCAAAATTCTAACAAATTTTTTTTTAAAGTGTATGTATTCGGAAACTACCCTTGTTACTATTTCAAAACAACAATAATAAATACAATTTAGCAATTTTGACCAAATTATACGGTTTTAACACTAGAAGCGCCGCCGTCCCATTTTTGACCCAAACGCAAGATTGATTGTATATAACTTTTTTATTTGTTATTTTATGTAGATGATTTTTTTTTACTATTACCAATTTTACACCTATATTTAATTAAAAATATAAATAATTTTATAGCAGTCATACTTTTTGAAAAAAAAATGAGATATACCTAGAACTGCCGCTGGGTCATTTTTGTCCCGCCATTATTATTTTATTATTTGAGGGTATAATTTGACATATTTTCATGCCTCGGGGACGAGGTGGAGGGGAAAGGGCAATGCGGGGGCGGAAAAAAATTGAATAGTAGGTTTAGCAGTCAATGCCTAAGTTTTTAGGGTTCTGTAGCTTTTAAGGAAATAAAAACCCGTATAAGATCATTTTTTTGTCCATCCGTCTGTCTGTGCCTTTATCTCAGGAATGCTTGGAGAAATCGAGTTGATATTCATATGAGTATATGAATATCAACTATATGACGATCTACAGTCTCTTGATTTCCTGAAAAAGCGCCCTTAAAAAAAGATATGACCATTTATATAGTAAAAAACATGTATTTTGACACTATAAAGGGAATCAAATTAATAAGGTACTTTCAGTTAACTTAGAATTATGAAATTTGGCAGCTAGCATCTACGTGTAGTACTAGTATAGGAAAAAATCTGAAAACTATACATTTATGCATAAATCTTAAAAAATAATAGCCTTAAAAGTGGGGTAAAATTGGTGTCAACACTAAATTTTGCCGCTAGTCCAAGTGAGGTATCAGATGAAAGGATGACTAAGCTAGGCTTGAATTTTAGGAAAACACTTGATACCAAATGTGGGCAATTGTAGGGTAGGTAGAGGGAACCTGGGAACCTAGTGCTGCACTGCACTCCGATGGCATTTTCCGCCGAATTCTGGAGGCATTACCACGCAATGTTATAAATCATCTGTGATGTATCACTGATGAAGAATATATTAATGCATTACTTGGCCTAATAATAATATTAACTAATTTCAATAACTTATAATTTTGTAAGAGTTATTCAGTTAGTTGTCACGACCTTAGAACGTATTAGAAATATTTGATTCTTTCTTTGTGTTTTGTTTTTTGGTACTTTTATGTTTGTTAAAGAATAAGAATTGATTATTAAATATGGTCTACATATTTTACGAATTATTTTAATAATATTTTTTTGTATTATACCAAAAATCTACATAATAAGTAGAATGGGACAAATTTGTCACGACGGCGGTTCAAGGGGGGTATCAATCTTCGGCACTTCTAGTGTTAAATAATTTTAATTTTAATAATATATTTAAGCGTATTCCTTTCTACTTACAGCAATTTTAATAAAGACAAAGAAACCCTTGACGTCAGTATATAGAAATGCAAATATAATAAATATGCACTCGATATACTCTTTTACTATACTTTTATTAGAATTGTACTTGATGAGAATATAGACTTGATTGTTAATGTTATAATATGAAACTCATCAAAAATGTAAATGAAATGAGAACTAAGTTAAATGATAAGTGTCTTTCTCGACTTCATCGACAAAAGAATGGAACATCTGTATGGGTGCCAAGTTCTGGGTTGATCGTGGTTCAACAATTTTGTACATACGAGCTTAATTATTTTTATTTATTTCATCTTCACTCTGTATCTCGCACACAGTGGGATAGGCAGAGGAAATCTAGTGTTAGGCACTCTATTACCCATTTTCCAAGATGAAAGTTTCCATTTTCCACCAAACTCTGGCACTTTTTGCCTTGGTGCCAGAGTGAAGAAATTAAAATATTAATAAATAATAATTAATTTCCTCGAGTGGGGATCGAACCCACAATTGTCGCGTTACAGCGATCCAAAGGGATCCCTGAGGCCTATATTGAGATTATCAGAGACATGTACCACGATTCCGCTTCTATGGTTAGAACTGCTGTTGGTGACACTAGACCCTTCCCGATTACAGTGGGGGTTCACCAGGGCTCGGCTCTTAGTCCGTTCTTATTCAATGTAGTGCTCAATACTGTCTCGGCTCACATCCAGGACCAGCCTCCCTGGCTGATGATGTATGCCGACGACATAGCACTCATTGCCGAGAACCGACTGACGCTGGAGCATAAAGTGAACCTCTGGAAGGGTACGCTTGAGAACGGCGGTCTTAAACTAAATGTGTCGAAGACAGAGTACATGGCCTGCGGGAGCCGGGACTCGAGCACCATCCTTATAGGTCCTGAGCCAGCCGTTAAATCGGAGAAGTTCATGTACCTTGGATCCGTTATGCACGAGTCTGGAGGCATCGCGATGTCCAAGGGCGGATAAGCGCTGCCTGGGCCAAATGGCGGGAGGTCACTGGTGTGGTCTGCAACCGCAGAATACCGCCCAAGCTCAAGGGGCTGATATACAAGAGCATCATCCGACCGGTTCTTTTATACGGCAGCGAATGTTGGCCGGCACTATCTCGGCACACTCAGGAGCTTCACGTCACGGAAATGAAGATGCTGAGGTGGATGTGCGGCGTAACGCGGTCTGACCGCATACGGAACACATTCATTCGAGGTAGTCTTGGGGTCCGTGACGTAGCGGATAAGCTCCAAGAGCGTCGTCTGAGATGGTTTGGCCACGTTACGCGCCGGCCTAAGAACTATATCGGATGCAAGTGCCTTGCTATATCAGTTCCTGGAGTGAGACCTCCTGGACGCCCAAGGAAGCGCTGGCTGGATGTCGTGATGCAGGACATGAGAGCTAATGGTCTAACCACCGAGGACGCAAAAGACCGTGCAAAGTGGAGTAGGTTGAGTAGGAGGGCAGATCCTGTCAATAGCCGGGATTAATGCCAGGAGGAAGAAGAAGAAGTCACACTCTTGTGGCTCTGAGCCAATACGGCCTCAAAACCATGATAATACATACATACAAATTATTAATACGTCAACAAATATTTGTTATATAAATTTTGATTAACTAACTTATCTATCACGGTAGAAGACACAGAATATTCGTTTGGGAGCCAATTTAACTTGTGAGGAAACTTGTTTGGAAATTATACGCTTATCGCCTGATCGAACGTTGCGTCTTTTGCAGGTGTCACCCTATTTATTGCTTTACTAGTGTTAAAATCGCGGCTTCGCTCGCTTGGACTACACCAATGTATTGAAAAAGCTTCCTGGTGTTTCATTCTCCAGTTTCTGGAATTTTTTGAGACATTGCATGTTAGCGGAACTCTACGCCGCGATTTGTCTTGTAACCAGAGCGGAGAAGAGAGTGATTATATTTTATTTTTGAAATACATATAGTTTTTCATTCAATTTATATTTATTTAAGATCAAAAAGCTTATTTAAGTCAATACAAAGTTCAAAGTAATCAAAAGTTTAAGCAAATTGCTGATTTCTCTTCGTTAAATGTCAAATACATAAAACGATGGGATCGATCTTTGGTAGTTGCGGCATGATGTTCAATTTAATTTCTTGTTTTCTACTAAAATTATAAGTTATAGAGTTTGTTAGGATAATTCCTTTATCCAGGGGCTTAAAAGCTTTTAAATATACAAAGTATATCTTTTAATTTTTTTCTTCAGTTTTTGTTTTTTATTTTATTGCACATAGCAGGGTAGACGGAGGAAACGTAGCTCCTCGGAACTTAACACCGTGCTTTGTCTTGTTACGGGAGCAAAGAAACGAAAATAAGTCAAACCTCATCGCTAGGATGCGACGTTGTTTTTATAATATGTAAAGATTTAGTCTTTCTCGGGCGGTGGTACAGTGTCTGTCTGTGCTGCAACCCTATAAACGCGACGGTTGTGGATTCGATTCCTATTAAGAGTTTTTTTTAAATTTTACTATTCTGTTAAGATGTGTCTAATCACGGCATTGAGAATCGATATTTAGCATGCAAAATGTGTCAAAAGTAGAGAACGGAGTGTCTTGAAAATTATCTTTCGTTCATGAAAACAAAAACTTTTGGAAATCCAATTCGCGACCTCAGTCCTAACAAGTCATTACTCATTAAACTTTATTAGGTCGCAAATACATCCCCATAGCAGTTGAGTAATACAAAACAAAAAGTGCTCTGAAGTTTCGCGTTAATAGAAAAACTCGAAAAGCAGAACGATATTAATCATTGGTTTAGTAGGGTACTTCCAAATTTCCATAAAGCGTATTCATTTGAATTGTACGAAAATTTTGGGCATTTACGAAAATTTTTCGTTAGGTCTGGAAGTACCTAGTTTGCGATTTTACAAATTACACCATATAAATGTCCACCCAGATGTAGTTGTGAGTGACAACTAGTTAAATATAAGAAAACACATAAGTGTTTGAAATTAAAACAGAATGAGTATTTTTAAAAATAGTCAGTCAGTGTTCTGTGAACCCACAAGCGTGGGTTCGATTCCGAATTCGATTCAAATATTTTCATTACTTCGCTCTAGTAACGACGTAAGGCGCGGCTTTGAGTTCCGCTACTCAACACATAAAGTGAAATACTTCCCACGTTCCCTCTGGCCCCCTCACCGTGCGGGATATAGCGTAAATATATAAAAAAAAGAAATATATATTCTAAGGTAATCCTAGTGAAAAGTAAACTAGTGTTTTTTACAAAGTAGTCTTACCTTAGGCGTGCTAACCTCCCTGGTGGAAATGCCCATCTTCTCGTGGTGGCGAAGCTGCACGGGGTAGATGATCTGGTAGTAGTGGGAGCCGATGTTGCGCACCAGGTCTTGATTTTGTCTGTACTCGCGTAAAAGCCGCTCCACTTCTACTGAAAACATTAGAGGTTATCAATAAAAACATTTATTTGAATTTTCTTATTATTTATTTATATATTATACAGAATAAATAAACGCAACTACTGTGGGTTTTATTTCCAATTGGGAATGGTTTATTTTTTTATTTTGCTCTGGTAACAAATGAACATGCAGCGTTAAGTTCCACCACTCAACACACAATCTCTCAACAATTGGTCGATGCATGGGAAACGAAATGTAAGACACTTACACGCTTTTCCTCTTATAGCAGGATAGGCCTCTGCCTATGCCTAACCTAATCTATATATATAAAATCGAAAAGTCACTCACTCATCACGTGTCTGTCTGAGTCTGTCTAAATCTCAGAAACTACATGTGCTAGGAATCTCAAATTTTGCATAGGAGTTATTTATAGGACGTAGGTGCTCGCTAAGAGAATTTGCAATATTCGACTTCTAAGGGGTTGTTTTTGGGGTTGAAAGTTTGTATGAAATTTCGTTACTACAAATGCTAGGAGTCTCAAATTTTGCATAACGTCACTAGGACGTAGTCATGGAGACAGAAATTAATAATAACATAGTTCACGCGGGTGAAACCGCGAGCGGGCCGCTAGTGTTATTATATTATTTGTTGAGTGGCAAAACTGGAATTGTTGAAATTTACTTCTTGTATATCTTTAAAAAAATATTAAAAATTCAAGGTTTTATATCTTAAATATCTAACGTTTAATATTCTGAAAAGTGAACAATAGGTGGTGGATAGAAACCCATTCAGATCTCGAGTAGCACTCCCATAGAATAGATAAGATTAAAATTTATATAAGAGACACTGAGAGATGGCTTTATAAAATGAAAATTTTTTGATAAATGTGTTATACTCGTATAGGAGTAGGTGCTTGGGGTAAAAGTGGATTTCGCATATAAAATTTACTAAGGACATGCAATTTTATTTATTTTCTTGAATAATCGTTTTATTTTTTACTTTTTTAAATTATTATAATTTTTTTTCAGTATAATTTTCTTTGAAATTCTGGAGGTTTTGTGTGTTGAGTGTTGAAAGCCCATAACCAGGCATAAGGCAGTAAATAAAAGTAAATCCACGGAAGCGAAGCTGCAAGCGACCACTAGTTTAAAATGATTTTATTCAATATTTTCATGATTTTAATAGGTATAGAATAGAAATCTTGGTTAGGAATATCGCTCTAATAGTATATTACTGTGGGAATTGTAGAAATATGGCGCTTGGCAGTTTGCCCTGTAACCTTTGCCCCCTCACCCCATTAGATATTCACAACGTGAATATTTGGGATATGTTAGCAAAGTGGTTAGAACCCATTTTGGAGGCACAGACTCAGGTTCAAATTAAATTTTCTAATGTTAGTTTACGGTTATTTAAAAAACTTCATTATAATGGGAACGGAGTGTTTTAACACTAGGTTTCCAGGTCATTCTATCCTGCTATATGCGGGATACAGCGTGAAGCTAAAAATAAATATTGATATAATATTGCTTGTCACGTTAATAAAACATACTGTCAACGCAATTAGAATTTATTTTCCGAATCAGCAGAAAGAAGGTTTTTTGTACGATGCTAATAGTTTTTTTGTATTTTTTTTAATATCTTTCATGGACATCATTGACTTTTCTATAATTTTATTATTTTTATATATGTGGAATAATTATAGATATTATCATTTGAATGTAAAATGAATATATTATTATGTATATGTTATGTTTTTTTTTCACAATACACAATCTAAACCTAATGATAACAAAGTAAATGAACATTTTATAGTCCTAGTGTATTTATTATGTGGCGGAACCTAACACCGCGTTTTGCCTAAATTATTCCTTGAGTTTGGAATGAACCTATAACCATAAATAGGTATAATTCAATTATATCATAGTTTTTGTTACTAAAATATATCGAAAACCTCCTTCAGAATGTTTTTGCAAATACATGATAACTTATATGGCTTATACATCGTCATAGGCATGATTTACTATACGTGATGAAATGGTGTCCCAGATCTGTCAATCAATAGTAATTAATTACAGCGTCACATTAATATGTGAAGGCTGGTGGAGTTAAACCTTTGTAAGGAGGTGATTAGTATATGCGAAAGTAGTAGGTTCGATTCTTATTATCAATATGGTTAGTAAGAAGGGAGGAGAAGAGAGGAGAAGGGAGGAAAATATAGAATAAGTAAATGGGACTTAAAAAACTAAATAATAGAGAAATTATAGTGGATATAACTATATAATTATTTTGGTGTGCTCAACGAGTAATTGTAAATGTGATGGTTGTGGGTTTGTTTCCCACTGGAGGAAATGAATAATTAAAATTTTCTTGTTCTCTTTTCTGTGGTAATACACAGCGAGACGTAGAGTTTTGCCACTCACCATGTAATATCTAGAAAATTCAGAAAATTCATTCATTCATTATTTTAACACTAGATAGCCTATGTCTATTTGCTATGCCGAAAAAATATTATTTTTTTAACGGCAATCATTTGTGTAATAATAGACTTTAGAGAATGATCTTAGATTCTAACCACAAAACACAGAGCCAAAAATTTCCGCCTAAAGAGAGAAACTCAGGGCCTTGATTTGTCTAAAAAATACCATTAGTTAATTATTAATTCTTAAAATAAGGTTCCGACGATGTGAGAACCTCTTTTTTTGAAAGTCGGTTAAAAATAGACTAGGACAACGTTCCTATAATACTGCTAAAAGTTTCCTTTTGAACAAAATTCGAACTCGCGTCCCTGCATAAAGCGGTGTCATACGCAAATGACACATTTCAGAGCAGCTCTAACAAACTTGTTAGAGTAGATTAAAGCATTCCAACATTTTCAGCAGCTTTCATTTGAGATTAGTTCGTAGTACTAACTGTTCGTTAAACTCGTCCTTGGATAAAATATTTGTGTCCACTTATTTAAATGAAGTGAAAAATTTTATTATTTTTAATTATTTTTGTTTATTATTTCACCTTGAGAGTGCGAGCGAAAAATCATCTCATTTACAGATATTTCCTGTACCACTGCGAAACGTCTGCATTATATATCGAATAATTTATAAAGTTGTTGACTAAATAATTACCGAAGGATTGATTAATTTTATTTTTTTGAGGAAAGATTTTAGGATTTGAGGATAGAAGGATTCACAGAAGCCCAAGGATGCCACTGGAAACGGTGGAAGGTGGACAACGGAAGTGTCTCTGTGGGAAGCAGTGTCTCTTCAGGTTAGGTTTCCAGCTCGCTCTGCTTACCCTGCCATGTACGGGATACTACGTAAAGCTTAATAAAAATAATAACAAAAACCTTTTAACAATATAAAAAAAAGGTTTAATTAAGTATCTTATTCCACTAAATCTTAGTAATATTAAGCCACGATACAACACTTTTAGTTATTTAACTTTACAGTTTAAAATTTCTAACTAATTACGTTATATACGAAGATACGGTTCTTCATAAAGTTGTAAGAGTGGTTTAAGTTTATAAACAAGATGTGGTTACTTAGTAATTTTATTATTTTTAGATGAGATGTTTGTAAGTAAGAACGGAGTGTCTTAACACTAGGTTTCCTCTGCCTACCCTGCTGTGTGCGGGATAAAGCGTGAAGCTAAGAAGAAAAGAGGCGTTAAGTTCCGCCAGTGCAATTTCAATGTGTTGGAAATTTGGTGGAAAGTGAGGATTGGAGTAAAACGTTTATAGACTATTTTTATATAAAAAACACAAATGAAACTTGAGTCCCAAACACAAACTATCTTTATAGCAACTTATTCCATGTAATATTAAGTTAAACGTTAACAAGAGTTATTTCACATAATGACGTTAGTTCAACTTTTGAACACTAATTGAAAGCTTGTATATTTACACAGCAAGAACAATACAACCGCGATCTGGTTGTTTTGAAGTCGCTAGCGATGCAGACAGAACCCTCTAGAGATAAATAATATTTACTGTATTTTACAAGATAAAAACAATTTAACATTAAAATGCTCATTTCTTAACTTTTAACCTCATCTTTAATATTTCTTATTAAAAACCCAACTATAACCCATAAAAGACTAAAGATGTTAGTAAATGGAACTTGGATTTATTACCATCGTTTATACATTTCATTGGTCTACTGCCCTATACAGAATTAATGCCTATAATTATTTGCAAGTAATCAAGGAGGTCATTATTAGGCCCGCATCTATTACAGCTAAGTAAAGGAAATTGCTTTAAATCTATCAATATAGAAACGAGTAACTATTATTTTAACTTTTTTTAAATGGATATATTCGGCAAGCAGTATTTAAATTTTTTGAATTTCGAATATTTAATATTATCGTTTCTTCGTTCTGGTAACCTCGCTTCGACATCTAATCTAGAATTGACGAAAAGCAAGTAAATGGATGCGGAGTGTCTTAACACTAGGTTACCTCTGCCTACCCTGCTATGTGCATTATACAGCATGTACCAAAAAAAAAGATATAAAATAAAACGAATAATCCCCCGAATTGAAATTGATCAGACGACCATCACACTGGCAGTGAGTTAGAAATCTCATGCGCTCTAACATCATCACGATCATTATTCTCCTCAAATTTTGATTATTCCAAAATAAAATCCACCATCTGGTATCCGTCTCCAATATCTCATATTTTACAAGGAGAATTTTCCTTGAATTTCCACTAAAACCAAACCACATGACGCCACATTATGCATACTGCGTTTAGTGCAGCATTATATGCATGCATGATATTGTTATTGGATGCTCCAAATTGCTTATACCCCTGCTTAGACGTAGAGATGAGGGCTTTAGCTGGCTGGAAGCTTAAGGTTGAGCTTTTACTGTATTCCTATTGTAACTTTTACTAAGTGTTGTGCTTAGTGAGAATTTATTTAAATTATATTTTATTTTATGGACTTTTCGAGCTTTTTAATGATACTGATACTATTGTATTTATTGTGCAAGATGCCGATGGTAAAAGGTTCTAATCATGTTTAATAATATGTTTTTTTTTCTGTAATATATTTATGTTTAACGAAGTTTATTGCTAATTACTTTGCTTAACTAAAAAGTAAATTTGAGGGGAATTATTTTCCTTGGATTGAACTCGAATTGACTACCAATTTGTGACGTCATAAATTCAAAATCCATACAAAGTCAAATATTTACAGTCTTATACAAGTAACGAGGCTGACCGTTCAGGTAAAAAGTATGAAAGTCAAACAACCTTTTGCAAATAAGACCTTTGCCTCCACGTTCGCCAATAACTCAAATTTACAGTCGGTTTCGGACAAATGGATAAACCCTTGAAGGTTTTGACGGCAGTTTGTATTTTTGGAAACGTCATTCTCACGTATAAGCGACCTAAGCAAATATTTACTAGTATACTGATTGGAGCTTTTCAGTAATTAAATTTATTTAAATATACTCTAACACGGTTTCTTATAGAAATGTTTACATTCATTAAATAGTTTTTGAAAGCCTAAAAATAGTTTTTAATAAATATACTCGATTAATCCGGTTTAAAAATTTTATGAAAAATATAAATCTTTAAATACATTCCTTAAATTTATATTATTTTTATTATATTGTGTTAATATTTATAATATTCATATTTTTATAATAATAAATATTGTAAGCATGTAAATTTGATGATATTCATTTTTCTTAAGATTACGCTGAACTTGAGAAAAATAATGATAGACATACAGACAGAAAAACAACAACTGATCCCATACGGGTGCTGTTTTTTTTAAAGGCACGGAACCCTAAAAACGCACACAACTCAATTAAAATTTATATAACAAGTAATAGTTCCACAAAAAGGAGCCATAATAAAACCATAAACGGCGTTACGTTCCAAGTTTTCGAGTTTATAAAATTCATGGAAATTAATTCGAAAGTAGCCCACTAAGTCTCAATTACCTCATAAAAGGCTTTGGTACAACCGTAATGAAACTTTTTCACGGTAATTAGGATTGCTTGAGGCAAATCGAAAAGCGTTAGTCTATTTTAGTAAGAGCTTTTTTTTAAGAAATTGTGAAATGTTTTTCTGTATCCTTTTGTTTCGTAAATTAATCCTAAATCTATCTTGTTTTCTATCTGTTAGAAACTTAGCCGATGCAATTTTCCCTTAATATTTTGTATTTGTTTTATTCCAATTGGTTCGTAAATAAAAAGATTATATCAATATAAGGTATTTTATTAAACGAAATTGCTATAAAATATAGTGTTTTGTTGAATTGGCTGAATGCACGAAATGCACGAATGTAATTCTGATTAGGAAATACATAAATGTATCGTTCAAGCGGGCAAAGCCGCGCCACTGCCACTTACTAAATATAATACCACCACCATAATAATATTTATTAAATATTAAATATTTATATATTTTATTATATTTATATAAATATACGTATATTAGATCTACATACAGTTCGATTCGTACTTTATTACAGCATTTGCATTTGAATGAAGGTACCAATTTGAAATCAATAGAATAATTCAGCAGACGTCGAAATTGAATATTATTAGAATATTTATATTAAAATTATATTGAGGATGTGTTCTTTAAATGTCGAATACAGAGGAGATAATTATTTTTTTTAGTATACTTAATACAATTTATAAAAAGGGAAATTGAACGTGATAAGCGAAATAACTTGTACTACATGTTGAATGACGGAAGTTAACGCTGCACTTTGCCTTGGCAGAGCGGAGAACCCGTTTCACTGTTCCGTGTACGGAACCTTATTTAAAAATTGATTTATTTTATTACCTCTACCTCTAGAACTTCTAAACGATTTCTACCTTAATAGGGTTGGAGAAAAGAAATTTTAAATTTATTTCTTTCCATAAGGGGTCATTTATATATATATATCATCTTCAATTTTAGCAAACTTAAAATAAAAATGTTCTTTAGAACATTCCATGATAAGGATAGTTTATCTCTTAAAATATAAGGTGAAAAAAATACACAAATATATATATATAAATATGATAAATATAAATTATTATTAAGCTTTTAACGATTTTATTAGATACTTACCATCAGTTTTGGCGTCGTCCTGCAGGTTACCTGTAATAAAAAAAAAACATTTATAAATAGAACATTTTATCAGATGAGACTAGTTTATAACTATCAATCACTTTATATATACCTAGTCTTAAATTTACCCATACTATAATTTGCTACGCCGTAGACGTGCTACGCATACGTCGCATGTCTTCTTATTTACTTTAAATAATTTCACTAATAAGAATCGAACCCACAACCATTGCGCTTACAGCCAAGCATTGTGCGCAACCGTTGCGCAACGACAATTTTATTTTAGGCATTATTTTATTATATTTGAGTGGCATTCGTGGAAGCGTCACGCGTGCTTGCGCCTCACGCCTTGTGACTCGATCACGGGTCGGTGCACCACGTTGCCGGTTAAACTTCCACTAGAAATTCTATGTCGAATGTGTGTATGACTTTTGTGACGGCAAAGAGTTTCTAATTCATATGTAATGTGTGTATGTTTGTATGTGCTTAGTGGAGGAATTGAATTTTAATTTGAAAATTTGAAAATTTCATTGTAGTGCTGTGGCACTAACTGATTATGAACGCAGTGGTTGTGGTTCGTTTCTCGGGGATATGTTTATTTTGTATTATTTTTATTTTATTTATTTTTAGTTTTAGGGTCGATTCCCACTTGAGTGTATAAATTATTATTTATCTATATTTTGAATTCTTCGCTCTGGTATTGTTACCAAGCTAAGTGCGGTGTTGAGTTCCGCCACTCAACACATAATTTGAAATTGGGAAAATTTGGCGAAAAGTGAGAAACAGAGTATCTTAGCACAATCTTCCTTCTATCTACCCTACTATAAGCGAAATACCTACCCTACTTTAATAGCGTGAGGCTGAAAAATTTTATTTTAGGTAGACCGTGAGTTCCGGCTGCTTTTTAATAATAATGCAAAGCAATATTAACAATAAATATAAATAATAATCAATTATCACTTATAATAAGGAAAAATACAAAAATTACTTTTCCTATATTCATTCCACCCATATTGGATAAATACAAATAATATAGTATAGAATAAAAGTATTCCCTACGTCACGTAGTTTGAGTGGCGTACGGTATAACGTCACGCGTGCTTGCGTGCCACGGCTTGTGACTCCAACACGGGTCGGTGAGCGCTCTTTAAAAGATACCATATATGTATTTGTAAGCTCAGATTTTATTATTGTTACCTTTTTTATTTTTTATTGTAATAAACAGAGAGAGATTAGTGATAGGACATTCCGTTACCGTTTTTAGTCAAGTTGAGATATTGTGTGTTGAGTGGTTTAATTTAGCACTGCGCTTTATCTGTCGTAAGCCAGAAATATAAAGAGAGAGAATAGAATTCATAACCCGTTGGTAAAATTCGTAACATTTAGTGGGGTTCGAATACGCAAGAGCAGCTTTTATAGTCCGACGTGATCCCATTTTCTCGTTTGGTTTATATATAAAACTATTGATTAGTGGACTTAACAACAGGTTACCTTTATCAAACGTGTTTTATAAGAAAAACTATATATTTCATGATATTTTAATTGTATTACTGAAATTTAAAACTAACTCCATTTAAGAAACCACAGAACAAAAACAAACGACAATACAGCAGTTTAAATATTCGTAATCTCAACCTGGATCCATTGATCGATCAGAAATGCGTCACACACACGACGTACCTACACTAGAACGGTTAAATTTACATGTTAAATATATTCTGATGCAAATTACTAAAGACGTATTCCCGTACGTAGTCGCACTTGTGCTGGTCGTCGTCTGTCACACGCCAGATATGAAATACCTGAGTGGTATTTTCTAAGGATCTGTCTTCTATTACTGATTATTCATAGGTTTGGCCTGTTTTTAGATTGTGTGTGTTGTTCACGTATAGTTTATTTATTTATTTTTATTTTAATACTTTATTATACCGTAATTGATATTAATCAACTAAAACACAAAACGAAAAAACAAACATAAATTAATTGAAATAAAAAAAAAATGTGGAATTTTGCAATGAGCACAGAAATTGGTGATAAAGTAGTAAATTTATTTCGGAAACTGTAAATAAGGCTATTTCATAAAAAAACATTATATATATACATACCAGCATAGCGGTAGGGTATATAGATGGGACCTAGTATTAAGAAATTTTGAAGACTGCTCGTTGAGTGCCGCGCTTTATCTTGTTATTACAGCGAGCAAATAAAAATAATTCATTCCGTCAAGGATTCGAACCCACGAACGAAAGGATTCTTTTCTCGTGTTTGCAGTTAAATATTGTGCCTCTGCGCTACGATGGCTTTAATCTTATAATTTTTTTACTTTTTTTGCTTTACGCTGTATCCCGCACACAGCAGGGTAGGCAAAGGGAACCTAATTTTAATATAATGTATATTTATTATTCCAATATAATATGGATTGTAAATGCTTAAAATATACTAAGTAATGTTTTTCGTTTTTAAATAACCATTAGTACCACCAAAAACATAATAGAATAGCTAAGAAATAATCGTTAAATTTTCTTTTCGATGTTTTTTGACCTTTTGACTGGGTTTCTTAGATTTAAATACCGTTAGTTCAAGTTTTTACATGTTTTCTAAAAGAATTTTTCCTTATCTCTGTTTTGACTTTCAAGGTGTAATATATTTAAGTCCAAATCTAGAAATTTAAAGAGAAATCTCGAACCGTAAAAGTATCAAATAAAGTCGACCGACGCGGTGGAAATGGTTATTGCAGTGATATACGGGCCCCGCAGGAAGCACTGAAAACACGCTTTTTACAAGCCGCTGACTTTTATTTTTTGGACTATATTCTACGTATATTCGCGTTTTTTTATGTTTTCCATTCCAGTAGAGTGATTTTATAATTTCTTATTTGGTTAACATCGAGATGTTCGTCAAATTTCACATATATGTGTGTTTCTTTTTTTTTAAATGCGGGATTGATGATATTTTTTTTAGTCTAGTGTTGTAGGCCAGTCGTAGCGCATGGGCACAAAGTGTGACTTTAAAACCGACTGGTTGTGAATTTACATTTCCATTCCTACGCTCTGGTGTCGAGGCAACACTCTGTTCCCCATTTTCCATCGAATTCTGGAGGCATTTGGTGTTTAGTAGCAGAACTCAACCCTACGCTTTGCTTCGACACCAGATCGAAGGAAATTAAAATATTTTAAATATTTTATTTCCCCTGCACCACTACGGTCTTAAATTTTTTTCAGTAGTGAAAAGTGTATTGGAATGTAAATTGAGAACAGTTATCGAGATATTCAAACAACTGTACATCTTAAAATCGAAAATATTATTTAAACTTTTTTTAACGATTAAATACATTTAAATTATATTAAATAGGTATATAGTTTGATAAGGGAGAGAAATTTCCCTAAATTCTTACGGGAACGAGAAAAAAAACCATTTTACATCTTACAGAAAGCATTTTTTTAAAATTATTATTAAATTATTTCTAATTGCTAAGTAATATCTTACCAAAAGGGCCTTCTGCACTCCAAAACGAATCATCCAGTGTATAGTCGGCTTCTGTAACAAGAAGACAACGGTTAAATGACTTTTTAAAACATCTATTTATTTATTTATATATAGAGACCTATATAAGACTATCTAAACGCTAAAAATAACTATTTCATTTGACGTAAAGAAGCTTACGACAACTGATACAGTATCGAAAGATTAAAAAGCCATTTTGTTCCCATTGTTGTCCACTTGCTAAGAAGCCTTTTGAAAAATGTCACTGATCAATAGATTTTTTTTTTCAGCTTCACACAGTATCCCGCACCTTCGCACTGTATCCCTCATGCTGCAGGGGAGATAGAAGGAGCGTTACGTTAAGACCTCACTCTCCACTTTCCATCGAATTCTGGAAGCGTGTTGAATGGCCGAACTCAACGCCGCGCTTCCCCTCGACACCAGATCGAAGAAATGAACATATTAACATAATATTTCATTTCCTCGAGTGAGAATCAAACCTACAACCTGCCAACGCCACGACTGGCCTAAATTATTGTAGTAGAAATTTTAATATATAAAAAATACATCAAATTAAGTCTTTTTCTACTAATGTGTTTTTAAACCTTGCAAGTTCTGTAACGTATACGAATGTGGCTTTTACAATATACAAATAGTTGCAATTTTTTTAGTAGCTTCATACTGTATTGCGTATATAACAGGGTAGGATTGTTGACTGGCAGAGCTTAACGCCACGCTTTGTCTTGAAAATGATAACTATTAATTCTATGGGAATCGAACCTACAACCTTTACATTTACAGTCCAGCGTATTTTATAAATAAATACACAGTATTTCACCTACAAATAACACGCCTTTTGTGCCGTTACCAATGAATTAATTACTCGCGACTCCGTGAACTGTAAACAAATCTTTTGTTGACTCTATACGGTAATTGTTTTTATTTTAATTGAACCATTCTCTCTTTTATGTTTTAAGTGATTGAAATAAGGGCTTTCGAGAGAAATAAATACCTATTTGCGCTGGTGGTTAAGTAGCAAATTATATATTTATATTTAGTATTTTAAAGAGCACGTTATAATTAATATTAATATAAATTATTATTTTTTAAGCTTCACAATGTCGACTATCCGAAGATTTTATTCTTGGAATGGATTCTTAATTTTGTTGCAATTTACAAGTTTGTTTATGAGAATAAGCTGTATAATTGAAAGTGCAATATACACATTTCATTCAAAGATTCTTCTTTCATTAATTACAAAATGCTGGAGCAGGATCTTTAATAAATTTATAAGGAACATTTTAATTAAGAAAACAGAATGCAACGCTGACACAATGAAAAACAAAGTCATATAGAATATTTTCAAGAAAGAATAAGTCGTATTTTCCAGAGAAATTATGGCGTCGTTTTAATACGTATTTTTGCTTTTAGCTGCCGGATGTTGGTAGGTAACATATTGCATGTTAAACTCGGGGCGATTTTCACGATTCATCTTTAAAAAAAGATGGGATAAAATTTCAATTCATAATAAAACTAAATATTAATCAGTTGGTAACATTATATATTAGAATATAATTAAAATAAGATTTTAAATTAAACTATTTTAACCAAATTAATTACGTACATATTTTGAAATTCAAAGATATAGATAGTCTACTTGCCATCAATTACTTTTAATTGTTCAAAGCGAAATTTCTAAAATTAAGTAATTATTATTTTCTTGGCTTCATGCTGCATCCCGCATATCGCAATGAAGAAAAAAACAAATTAGTGTGAATACACTCTGCACCTCATTTCCTTCCCAATTTTTGCGTGTTGCGGAATTTAAAACTGCCTTGTGTCCTTTTATAGATTGAGGAAATGAAAACAAATAACTGATTCCCCCCAATCGGAATCATACCCGTTGCTTCACAGTCGGACGTTGCGGCACTGCGAAATATTGGTATCGACAAAAAACGTATTTTTTTTTTCTTCACGCTGTTTCTCGCACATAGTAGTGCAGGCAGAGGGAACTTAGTGTTAAGCCCCTTCGTTCCCATTAACACACTTCCATTCCCCTCTTTCCTTCCATTTTGGATGCATTGCGATATCTATAAATAGTTGTTATAAATGTTGCGTAAATATAGTGATTTTTTTTTAAATGTTAATGTAATAATAAATTAGTTTTAGTAAAAGAAAAAATAATAAGCCATTTCGTTACTAAATTTCAACTTTTTGTTCAAAACTTGTGTTAAGAATTATTTTGTTAATTAAACGTTTCAGGTATGAACATTGTTGACCAAAATTATTTTTTATCATTAATTTGTTGCTTTACAAGTGTCATTTCAGTAACTTGTATAGACAGAAGGCCCATTAACCAACTTTTCCTAAAGGAATTCAACCTGCGACTGGCTGTAGTTAAAATTAAAAAATCTAGTAAAAAAATTTAAAAAAGATCTCTTCAATTTGAAAACTAGGTCACGGAGTTACAGCTTGGTATATTTTATTTCATTTTAGTTTATTTTTATTTTATTTTATTTTATTTGATACAGCAAAAATAACTGGAGTAAAATTAGTAATTAACATAAAAATCCATCGTAGTGTTTCTCGTATAATTTTTGACTTTAATTAAAAATGCTGCGACTAAAAAGAGAAAACGCTTTTATTTTTAGCTGACGGTATCCATCGAAAGATACAGGGCAAAGCTTTTTTGGCTCTATGATATTATTATCGTGTGAGTTTTGAATGGAATATGAGTTTATACATTACTCTACACACTTTTCAGTCTAGAAATAGTGATATTGACTCATTTTACTATTTTCTCTTAGGATAGTAAATAATTTGGTTATCTGTCATTAATAAAAATAACAACTATGTATCAATTTTTCTACATCAAACTTGCATCCTCATCATTTTCACACTCTTCTTGTGGTCTCCAAGGTGACTATAGTGGATTTTTTTATTTACTTTTAATAAGATTTAAGCACTAAGTATTTATAGTATAATTTTATTATACCTTATAATAAATATCATTAACTCTACAACAATATTAAAGAAATAAACAATACAAAAATTTACTCGAGTGACATGAACCATAAAAAATTCACTTCAAGCAAAATCAGTTCATTAATTGTATTCTTAATATTTAACTTCTTTTTTTACTCAATTCATGAAAGATTTAAAACTTTCTCATTTGGCAGCCCGCGAACAACACTATGTCGAAAGTAATAAGCTTTTAAATTAACTCTTTAAACAAAGCCGTACGGGCTTTTAAATGAATAATTTGTAGAATATAAGCGATTTTAATTGAATATTCATTAATGGTTTCAATTGATCAATTGTGAAATATATATTTTTTTCTTTTAATTTTAAATTTATAAGACGCCTAATGCACCATGGGTTTGGGGTACCCAAAATTGGGTAGAGAGTGGGTCACGGGGTATGTTAATACTAGGGTGACCTGTGCTTACTATGCAGGAAAAGCGTAAACCTGTGTGAGCGAGTAAATAAAAATAATTCATTTTGTGGCGTGGAAAGCGAACCCACAAACGTTTACAGCGACACGCTTTGCCACTGGGCCACGACGGCTGTTTTTAATAATAGTTACTACGATTTGCTTTCACCCCTCATAAAATTTAAGAATAAGAAATTATATATTATCTTAATTTAATTAAATTTTCACACTCGCCCTTTCTTTGTATTCTCAAAACCTTCAAATTTATCATTTATGTTAAACATTTATTATTTAATTGAAGCATTTCTAAGGCTTGTTAATGAAATTTTCTATCCTTTAGATACGTTTGCTTTTATAATTGTGGTAATATTGAAAATTTTATGCAATTTCCGTACTTAAAAGGGTAGAATTGTAGAGTCCACAGAAACAGGCAAGAGAGTTACAAGAGGTAAAAATAACTTTACGCTACAGCGTTGTCACATACACCAGTGTGTCCGTTTCCAACTTTTCACCGAATTTTTCAGACAATCAGTGTTGAGTGGAGGAACTTAACGCCACGCTTTGATATATTGCCAGAGTAAGAAAATACATGAAAATAATTTATTTCCTCAAGTGGGAATCAAACTCGCCACCGTTTCATTTATACTCAAACAAACACTGTTCACACTGTCCCACTGCGCCATAGTCTCAGAAGAGGTAGCTGGCTTATATTAAGATTTTATTTTATCCCCTTTAATTAAGTTTCTACAAAGCATTTCTTTGTTTCATTTTCTATGAAATGCTGATAGGACGTCCGTTTTACTGAGACACTGTTCTAGTATGCAAAACTCACAACTTTCTAGAACTAAACTAAGATTACTATGTAATTTTAAAATATTCATACGTAAGGTTTTAAAAAAATTAATGATAACAATTAACATGGTTTAAATATAATTCATGTTATTTAAATAAAATTAAATTGTAAAAATTCTAATATAAATCTTAAAAATATAAAGTCCTCAAACTGAGGGCTTTATAGTGCAGGAGCATAAACGTGCGACTGTAAAGGGGACGGTTGACGGGGAAATCATATATTTATTACTTTCATTTCCTTGCACTGGTAACAGGGCAAAGGGCGGCGTTCAGTTCCGCCGCTGTATGCTTAACTAGGTTCCCTCTGCCTATTCTGCTATGCGGGAAAAAGCGTGAAATTGCTAAATTAAAAAAGATACTACGAAAAATGACAACCATTTCAACCGTATACAACACTTTGCAAGCCTCGACGCCCTGAATCAAATAACCGCTACGTTTTAAATCTTGGACATGTCACGGAAAATGAAATTACGATGCCGTCGGCGCTGCCGTATGGGGGATGTTAAAATCACTAATATGATAAGGGTGCAAGTTTGTCATGCATAAAATATTTGGGGACCATTTTGAGACAATTTTGCATGGAACGATTTAGGTTGCTTTTCTAAATTTGTGATGAACAACAAGACAAGTGAGTGCTGTTAAAAATAATAAATTTATTCAATGAAACACTTTTTTTCAGCTTCGTTAAATGAATAGCTTTTCCAGCTCGATGGACCGACGACCTGAAGAAGGTTGCTGACTTCGACTAGATGCGGAAGGTGGAGGATCGGGAGCTTTGGTGCACCCTGGGAGAGGCCTATGTCCAGCAGTGGACCCGAAAAGACTGATTTGATCGATTGATTGATTGATTGAAATGAATATGATAAATTTTACCAATATAGAAAATAGAAATTTCAAAAAAAACAACGATAAACCGCTTTCGTTGTCTCACCAGACTCCTGTTATGATATCATTATTATATAATAATTTTGCTACGAAGACAGATATTGCATAATTACATATGAAAAGTTAATTACACCAATACGATCCAATTAATATAAGTAATATAATATTATACATCCTTTTACGGGTTTATTTATTTCCTTATTACCTTCTAAGACGAATTGAGGCCATCCTAGCGCAGAGGGACCCTGACTGGAAACGCGAAAGTTGTACATTTAATAACCATTTGGGGGTATGATTATATTAATTTATTTTCCATTTCTCTGCTCTTTCAGATGAAAAGCGGCGTTAAGTTCCGCCGCTCAATATGCATCAATTTTTCGCTGAGAAGAATTCTTTTCGGTTAGATTCAATATCATGTTTTTCTCTACGTACTTGGCTTAATTAAAATAAAATAAATAAAACATGGGCGCGCTCTTGTAGAAATTAAAATGGTCTGAGTACAAGAAATATTGTTGTCCTAAATTAAAACCTTTTAGGGTTCAATAAAAATATTATTTCTTTCTATTTCATTATTCTTCTTCCATCGATAATACTCTTGTTAACAAATTAGTTTAACCCCAAGTTAATTTGTTATTGAACTATTTTATATAAAAATATAAAATCTTTTGAACAATTAAACCTAATTTCTTTGAATAAGAAACAATAATGAGACGAATCTTGTTTCGTACGCGAGATACTGTGATAAATAAAGAAAATTACTTATAAATTTCGACTAAGAAAAATTCACCTGAGCATCTCCGGTAATCCCCCGGGGGTTACCCCAGAAATGGCAGAATTTCCATCGAAGGTCTACTTAAGCCTGTAATTATGTCGCCAAGGTAGAAAGGACCAGGGAGCTGTTAGGTTAAACGTTCACATAAAGCGTAGCGATGACCTCAATATTTATTATAATATATGTATATATGTGATTGAGGCCAGTCGTGGCGCAGGGGCACAAAGTGTGACTGTAAAATTAAATATTTATTTAATTTATTTTTTCAATCGTTCGCTCTGGTGTCGAGGTAAAGCGCGGCGTTGAGTTCCGTCACTCAACACGCAATGCTTCCAAAACTCGGTAGAAATTGGGGAACGGAGTGTCTTAACACTAAGTTCCCTCTGCCTACCCTGCTCTGTGATTTATTTATGTGTGTGATTACTTCACGCTGTATCCCACAAATTGCAAAGTAGGCATTAGAGTCAGCTTAATTTTTGAGACCTTGTGCGTTCAGCTGTCAAAATTATATTTTTAAGTAGAGTTACGCAAACTCCTGTCAACTAACCAAAGATAAAAAGATTTCTTACAATTAACATACCAAAACTGAAAAGATCAATAATGAAAATACGTCCATTGCAAAATATATTAGAAAGATAATAGAAGCTATATTATAGCTTCATTACGTGTAAAACACACCTGAATATAAATTGTCAGATCACATATCTTGCGGCGCGGCGGGGAATCCCTAGACCCCGTCTCAATGTCAATATTACACAGATTTTTGTTATAAATGAGCATATTCCGTATTTTACGTACGAAGAATTTAATTTCTATCTTAATAACGTTTGAGTTATGTAATGTGTGAAATTTTGAATATTATTAACTGAATATCGCATCGCCTACTTCGTTAAATATTTGTTTTTAATAAATTATTACAACTGCTTATAGTTTATCTAGCTTCGAATAGTATAATAATTTGTTAAAAGAGCGCTCTTTACTAAATAATTTTAAAGCTTAAAGTGAACCACAATTGATAATTTTCAGTAATAATATTAAGCGGAAATTTGTAAGAAGATATACAGACGGAGAATTTGGAGATGATTTTTCAATATTAATAATATTTTATAATCTACACAAACGAAGTTGCTGGCGACAACTAGTATACTTATAAACATAAGCTCTACCCCTTAAAGAACAATGCCTCCAGAATTCGGGAAGAAAAAAATGGGGAACGGAGTGTTAAACACTATGTTCCCAGTTCCCTCTGTCTACCCTGCTATATACGGCATACAGCGTAAAGCTAAAAAATAAAATAAAACAATACTCCAAAAAGAAAAATAAAACTATCGTGTTAAATCAGGCGCTACCATAAAAGCTACGCCAGGATGATGTCAAAATTACCACAAAACTTACAAATATTTGTATTTGAAACAATTGTCCAAACAAAACGTTTCAAAGCTCATTCAAACCCACAATACAACCAATCACCACCAAAAAATTAAACGGTAAAAAATCTATCAAAAGAAAAAGAATAGCTTTTGAAATAGGCAAACGATTGGCAAAAAAAATAATTAGCGAAAACAAAAAATATCTTGCTAAAACAATGGCCAAATAAATTCCCGATTTCTTTCATTCGATAGGAACCGAACAATAGGCTAATTGAAAGCGATAGATAGAAATAGATATTTATATGAAAACTTAGTTTTTTTATTGTGGACAAATTATTAATAAATAGCTCCGTTCTCCATTGTGGAGGACGGAGTGTCTTGACTCTAGGTTTCCTTTTCCTAACCTTCTATATACAGGATGCGGTGTAAAGTTATTTTAGTCTACCATTAAACTTACCTATATTTACCTAACTTAACCTATATTTACTAGATATTACAATTGTATGAAAAAAAACTCTTTCAATATTGTATTCTATATATCTTTCAATATTGTACAATACCTATATTGTAGTTTTACCAACTCATAATATATGGGAAAATATATGTACATACTGAAGGTATAAAGGCTCTACAACACCATCACCATTGGATTCACATGTCCAAAACTGTGTTCGTGACGTGTGACGTCATTATCCACATGATAAGGGTATGGAGATAAGAGAAAACACTGTATAATTATGGCTTAAATTTAATTATACATATAGGTTTACATTTTAAATTGTGTATAAGATAAGGTTTCTACCATTATAAAATAAATATTCAATCTTTGCCTTTTATTTTTTTTCTCGTCTTAATGCCGCGGCTTATCTTGTGAGAGAAAAGAAGAAAAGAGAAAATGAAAATAGTTCATTCTCCCGAGTGCTATTCGAATCCACAACCCTATTGTCTTTACAAAAAGACGCAGTGCCGCTGCGCCCCGACGGCTTTCTCATCTTTTCATTATATTTTCCAATTACATATATATAGAAAAAAATATTTTTTGGTAGTTTTTAAAAAAAAAATAGTGTATCAGGAATCCAACAACCGTCGCGTTTATTCAACATTAAGACGCTGTGCTACGATAGCCCAAATAATCAGTAAAACCAATGGTAAAATTAGAAAATGTGACTAGTTCTGGAACAACTTCTGTCTGCCTGTCAAATAAATCAGTCAGTACCGATGGCATTGTTTCTTTTTTGTAGAAAATATTTGCGTGCCCTTTGGAAAATTTAGTTTTAATATCAAAAAACATTTTCGATTAACACTAGAGTTTCACTAAGTGAAAATCACGACTAGAAATAGAACCCACACCATTCGTTTCACGCCCTAACGTTACCCCACTACCAATTTGCAATATATCATAATAATTTATATATGACATTACAAGAAAAACACAGTAGCAATCATTGGAATTGAATTGATGCATCCCACATTAACTTAATGTGGTTACCGACAGTTTTAGTTGGAAAACAAAGCTTTTTATATAATTTTGCACCTTATTCATAAAGGGATAAAGTACATTTCGTAAAGGAGCCCTAGATTTGGGTCACTCGTTATCATACAGATAGTGGTATATTAAAATAGGAAATGAATTCATCGATCGTAAGCAATTTCTAAATTACATGAGTTAAGTAAGCCTTGTGTTACGTGTATATTGTTAGAATATTATACATAATATTATATATAACAAATATTATATATTACGTATTCTCCGAATCTCCCGAAAAGCAGTCGTGACGTAAGAAAACAAGGGTGCGGCTATAATCATAACGGTTATGGGTTCGAATCCTACTAAGAAAGGGAGTATGAAATATTACTAGTTCTGCCACTCAAGAATTCGGTGGAAATTGAGGAATGAAGTGTCTTAAGGGTTCCCTTTGCCTACCCTGCTAGACGTGGGATTCAACATGAAGCTACAAAGTTGATATTATACAGTTGTCGTGCAAGCAACGGATGTGGGTAGTCTTTACTCGATATAAGAATATTCAATTTATTTTTATTGCTTAGCTCTGGTAGAAAAAGCGCGGCGTTGAGATCCACCAGCGAGCACCAAGCTAAAAAATGTAATTTAAATAAGTAAAAAATAATATCCCGGAGAGTTTCGTTTCTAGATTTTCCCATTAACACGACAGAACGATTCGTCACACCAACCCTCAAGAGCAAAGAAAAAAACTCCAACGTATAATTAAAGTAAGTGACATGTAATGAAAAAAGTTTATCTAAAAGGATATGGGGCGAACTTATTTAAGCTCTGTCACTGAGTCGTGCCATAATTAGTGTGTAATTAGCCTAATTACTGGTGGCGCTGTCTGGGTGCCCATACCCAATGGGTTCTTTTGTACATACGGTAGCTTAGAAAACGGTTGTAATGAATTAAATAGTTCAGTTTTGGCTTGGTTAGGAGCTAGTTAGGTGAGAGTACGTCCAGTATGATATGTATGTTATTCGTAGTGTTAGAAATTTTATAATATAAGCAAATTGGTATATTTCATTCTTTTTTTTGAAAATATTAACTCCGCCGAGCCTCTACTTAGTTGTCAGTATTTTCATAGAATATTATTAAATATCTTGCTAATAATATAGTATCTCGACCGCAGGTGTTAAATCGCGTGCCGGTGTCTAGTTACAGAGTAAATCGCGAAGATCACGCCATCGCGTGACCGTGTGTTTGTTTTGTTGGCAATTTTTCTATAAAACACCCCAAAACTTCCAACTTTTGTAGATTTTATCTATTTTTTTTTATTGTGGTGGAATGCGTGGCATGTTTCAAGTTTATAATTGTGTGATACAGTCTGTGCCATTTTAGAAAACGTCAGTGCGTAGTTGGAAGGTATGTAATTATTATATTGTATTAAAGCCAGTCGTGATGCAGGGGCACAAGCGTGCGACTGTAAATGCGATGGTTGTGAATTCGATTTCCACTTGGGGGAATAAATATTTTTATTTCCTCGTTCCTTGTTACCGAGGCAAAGCGTGGCTTTACATTCTGCCAATTAGCATGCAATAAAAACAGAATTTATCGAAAAGTGGAGAATGGAAGGGTGTTGATAGAAAAAGAACCTGTTAAAACTAGGTACCCAGGTTCCTTCTGCTTACCCTGCTATGGCTGTGTACAGCGATTATTATTTTTAGAATAAATCATCTAGATATTTGCGTGGATGTAAAATTTCGTTTCTTTCATAGAAATTTCGGAAATCTGCCTTTTTGTACTCTTGGATACTCCTTTATACAATCTCCTATACTTATACTACTATACTCCTTTATAACATATCTATCAAATTTCATCTTTTTACTCAAAATTCAACGCTATTTGTTACTCACAAAATTATACCTGCGGCTTAATTCGCGTGGTCAACTGATAAACAAACTATTCGACACGAAAATATTTTTTCAATTCGAACCAATAGTTCCTGAGAATAGCACATTCAACAAACAAACTCATCAGCTTTGCAATATATATGCATCGTTCTTATCCAATAAAAGTAGAAGTTTTACACGCATTTCATTTGAATCGTATAAATGCTGACCGCTTACGGCGTGTACGCGATCAGTAAAAATTTTATGGTTTTTAAACTCCCTTATTGACTACGCTTCAAGGCGAGTCATCTACAAGCGTACATGAAACGAATGTAGAATTAACGGCTATGTAGGGTTGTCTAGGTTCTAATTTTTATTTGTTTCATTTTTATTAAATCAGCTTCACGCTGTAACCCGCACACAGCAGCGTAGGCAGAGGGAACCTAGTGTTAACACATTCCGTTCCCCACTTTCTGCCGAATTCTGAAAGCATTGCGTGTTGAGTGGCAAAACTCAACGCCGCGCTTTGCTTCGACACCAGAGCGAAGAAATGGAAATATAAACGTAAATAAATATTTCACTTCCTCGAGTGGGGATCGAACCCACAACCGTCGCATTACAGTCACACCCTTGTGCCGCTTTTTTTTAAAAAAAATATCATAGCTCAACAAAAACTATATGTTCAATGAAACATTTTTAAGAGCCTAAATTTCAAATTTTATAAAAATTGGTGCCGATTTAAAAAAAATCTATACAAACTTTCAACCCCTTATTTGCACCCTTAGGGGGAGAATTCTAGAAAACGATGAAACACGTGTTCAATTAAAAGAAAAATCGGTGCCGATTTAATTTTTTTCCCATACAAACTTTCAACCTCTATTTCACCCCCTTAGGTTTAAATTTTTTTAAAATCCTTTCTTAGTGGATGTCCAGATTACGAAAGTAAACATCTGTCCAAATTTCACGTTTCTACGCACAGCGGTTACGGCTGGGCGCGCGTCTTACCTCAGTCAGTGAGGACAAGTCCTTTTATATATATAGATAACTAGCGACCCTATTGCGGCTTCGCTTTTACTACTGGATTATTCATATAATGTATGTTTGCAAAGCACTTAAGATAATGTGAAAATTAATTAAACCCTAATGCAACCCGCATTTTCGTAGTTTCAATAAGGATTTTCCAATTGTTTTACACAGCAAGGATTTTTTAGTAGGTACCGTAATTTTAAATCTGTGCTACTAATCTTTTCAAGTACTTATTAAAATATATTTAAATTATTATTTTTAGATAATTAAATGACATTAAATAATACATTCAACTCGAATTATCCAATACGTGCAAACGATATATAGATAATATATTTTCTTTTTATGACATACTTATAAATAAAATCTAAAATTAAATCAGCTTTACGCTGCTCCCACATACAGCAGAGTCAAAACTCTACACATAATATCTAGAAAATTGGGTGGAAATCGAGAATCGAATTGTCTTAAATTAATTTTATTAATTAATTTTTTAATTAATTAATTAATAAAATTAGTTCATAGAATCTCTCTGCCTACCCGGTTATATGTCAGGAACAGTATGCACAAATAAAATAAAACAACTTAGCACCAAAATATAAACATAAATGTGTAAGCAATTTTATAAAAGTAATATAAAAATATATTATACATATTTTTTCCTCTATTACTTAATGACAAAGTTCTTTTAAAAAGTGATTATAACTTCATAGTTAAGTGAAAATATTATCTAAAAAGCACTTTTGAAACTTTTTATTTCATTATAACAATATTTTGCGAGTCTTCTGTGATATTCTTCCAAATACAGTTAAATGTTTAATATTTTTAAGGACGAAATATTTTGCCACTTCTCGTGACCCAAATTTTGTACATTACGAGGCATTACTTTTAATATCGTTCATAATTTTTTGAAAACTAGGTTATATATTATTTACAGGGAAAAATAAAAAAATGAATGTGAATAGCTACAATAGTTCTAAGTTCAGAATCGGAATTGGAGAAAATTATCACTAATGAGAATAAAAACGGACGGAGAGACTGTAGTGGAAATAGGCAACCTATAGATTTATAGGTTACCATAAAGGTATTTTCTTAAGGTCTACACTATGAGTTTTTTATTACGTGACGAATTTCATATAATATAAGGCAAAAACAAAACACTCGATCTCAACTCTAAAGAAATTCAAGTCACCCAAACTCACTTTTCAGTTTCACTCATTTTATTGATTGACTCAGAGCAATTTACTAGTTAGTACAGCTATATCTCTAAAATAATTGGAAATCTGTGTCCCCATATCAATAGGTTCACTAAATAACACTTTTCTTTCAGATCACTACTTTATTACTATTACTTTAAGACTGTATCCTGCATGTTGCAAGGGAAGAAAAGGGAACTAAAAACTTAATTCCTAACGCATGGCCCAACTTTTCCAGATTATTTGTTACCAGAACCGCCATGTTGAAAGTCAGATACTGTGCTTCTGGTCCACGATGGCCTCTACTAAATATATCATTTCATTTAAAGCCAACGTAAAATATCAACCGATATTTTCCAACCATTTTTGAACATGTAAGCTTTAAAGTTTATGACGTGACAACCCTATGCCACGTGAATCGTGAGGAGTGTGCTTTACGCGATTCCCGCTGTTTCATGTTCGATTATTATTTTTTGCTTTTTTTTCGTAAAAACATGGGGTGTTTCGTGAAAACATGGCGCTTTTCGTGAAAACATGGCGGTTTGTTTTGATCTCTTTTAGCGTTTTAATTTTACATGAGAACGCTTCTGCATATTACATTTGAACTTTATTTATTACAGTGTGCCTTTATATTTTCATTTAATAAATGTACAGGTTGACTTTTGTTGTGAATGTGAATGTATTGGTTGCATCGCATTGAGTTACTTGCTCTTTGACTGTGACAGACTTTATATTAATTACTGTTTTCGGTTTACTTTTTTATTTGCATTTTGTTATTTGAGTCTCTAAATAATTGTTATATTTGAAAATAATTATTTATGAGGATAAGGTCCAGATACTCCGTTCCAACTTTACGCCCAAGTTTCGAGATATAGCATATTTAGTGGTGAAACTCCGTGCTCTCTCTTCTTACACGAACGAGGAAATGAAAATAATTCATCCCATAAGTAAGAAACGAACTCATAAGCGTCACTCTTACAGTCGTTGCGTTGCGGATTTTTTTACTTTGATCCCATATGGCAGGATAGACAGGACAAAACTTGTATCTTCTATATCCTTCTTTCTCTTCTTTATCATCTATCTCTCTCTCCATTTTGTATTGATTGGGGAAACGCAACACTGCACTTAGCTAAAAATGTAAATCTATACAAATATAATAAAGCGGAAGAGTTTGTTTGTTTGTTTGTTTGAACGCTAAGATCTCTGGATCTACTGGATCGATTTACTTTGTTTTTGTTTTGTATGAAAGCTGCATTCTTCAGAAGTGCTATATAACATTACATTACACATATATACTAATAAATTAAAATACTTTCTAATTTGACATGCAATTTATTCTGCCATGTTAATAACAACGGTCGTCGCTACGCGACCGCATTCGTTACCGCGTCATTTTGATATTCATCCTTATGAAAATAAATATAATAGTATATTTCTATAGAAATTATATTCTTATATTTCAAGCAGGCGTAGCCGCGCCCGGGTCCGCTAGTATAGAATAAATATAGCAAGGTAAATAATAGAGCTTCATCTAGAAGTTCTATATGCATAGTACAATGAGGCAAAGCGTACGTCTTGAGATGTTTATTTTGTTTTATGACAACGAGCATCTGGCACCATTTTAAATGCAGTTCGTATTTTGTTGAGCTAACACTTCCCTAGCTGTGAAGGCAATGTAATGATGTCGCTTTATAACATTCTGTTTAAAATTTTTGTTTTTATACTTTTGTTACTTGAAAATTTTGAAAGGAATGTAAACAGGTATTTTTTTTTGTATATTTATTGTTTGTTCTTGTTGATACGTTTTCTAATTAAGCAATAAAATATTATTTTTCATTTCTATTTTCGATACTACAGCTATCCTATCAACTATGGAATAAATAAATAAATAAGCCTTTTATTTGGATATAATAGAATATACAATTAACTAGTCGTTTTACTACACATATGCATGTAAATACTAATACAACATAATATTAATTGAAACTTTTCGTATATTTGATTATTTTGGACTACGAAATAAGTACTATAAAAATATTTCAGAGGGTGTTACTAGTATAAATTGAACTATAATTCCCTAGAAAGTAATTCCCTAGAGTGAACCTACAGATATACCTTACTGCAGCACGATAGTGTTACTTAATTTTGTCAGAAGTAGAAGTTCCACATTAGAAACAAGACCGAGCCTACGTGTCCCCATTTGCTACAAATGTAAAACTGGAAGGCAGCCAGTTCACAGACGTGATCTCGCAGTCACTGTGAAGATATTCGATTTAATTTCGAAAAAGTTTTAAATATGGCTGCCAAAATGAAATCGCGTATATTTATCATTCAACGGTTTTGCTAAGTGTTGTTTGAATTAAATATAACTGTAGCCCATGTCTTCGTTTGAAATCCTATGTTTTGACAATCTCGTAGGAATTTCAGGAAATGTTCTCTCAGTGCCTCCAGAATTCGGCAGAAAGTGGGGAACGAAGTGTTACACTAGATTCCCAAATCAAATCACTTTATCGTATGCGTATCTCGCACACAACAGTGTAGGCAGAGAAAACATAGTGTTAAAACACTATGTTCCACATTTTCCACCGAGTTATGGAGACTGGGTGTTAAGTGGCAGATTTCAACGTCGCGCTTTGCCTCGATACCAGAGCGAAGAATTGAAAATATAAATTTAAATAATATTTAATTTCCTCGAGTGGGGATCGAACCCACAACGAGTCGCGTTTACAGTCACACACTTGTGCTGCGTCACGACTGGCCTCATATTATTTAAACTTTGTATTTTTTCTTTATAAAAAGGAAATTTCTCACTTATGTAAAGAAAACAGGAAATAATATTGTAAATCTCATTTCGTATGACTTCAAAATATTCTTTCAAGACCTAAGCCTGAAAGATTCCCAAAGAATGCTAAATAAGTTGTGTAAAAGTACACTGTGGCGTTATTTACCGTATCTCTCTGTATTTAAGAGTTTTGTTTAACTATTTATTTTGTATGTTGATTTTAGTTACAAGTTGATTTTAGACGAAATAAAACAAAACTTGCTGTACGTTTTATGTAATTATATCTTCCACTCAACTTTTCTATTATTATTTTGTTTGCATACTTGCATACTTCAATACCTCGCAATATCTCGAATTATTGAATGTAAATGAAAATAATTAAACCCCAAATTCGATATCAAACCCACAACCATTGCGCCAACGACGTTCCACTGCGCCACCTTGGCATCAATTCAAAATTATGCTAAAAAATCAGCTCCAATGGAACTAATAAACAAAATCTGCTGCAAATGGTTATTGGCATCATTATGCGATGTTACAGTAAGTAACAAAAAGTCCTTGCCACTAAAATAAGTGGAACTAAAACGCTAGTTATACAGAGAACTAAAGTGAAAATTCCAAATTGATAGAAGTTGGCCGGGTTCCAGGCGTAGAGTGCGCTTTTGTCCGGCCGCAATGTGCTTACGCTTCAAGATGAAGGCCTACCTACTTTTTAAGCTAGATATACTATCTAATATAATAAAACGAGCAGGGGCACAGTGTGTGGGTTCATTTCTCATTTGGAGGAATGAATTATTATTTATTAATATTTTCATTTCTTCGCTCTGATACCAAGGCAAAGCGCGGCGTTGAGTCCCGCCAAAACACGCAATACCTCTAAAATTCAGGGAAAAGTGGGGGTTACAGTATCTTAACACTAGGTTCCCTCTACCTACATTCAGCGTAAAGCTGTATATGTCTATACTCGTATAATATAACAACTGGACGATATAGTTGCACAATTGGGACGTTCCTGAAAGGAATGAATAAAATATTAGTAAGATATATAAAAAAACATAGTAGATTTAGTTAATAAACAATAGTAAGCAGTTTTAATTATTATTATTATAATATCATTGTTAGCTTTTTAAAATTATAATTAAATTTTAATGTAATAACACAAATAAACCAGATCTAGACTGTTTCTTAATTAAAAAAATTATCTTCAAACAAAATTTTGAAAATATCTCTGTTTTAACTTTCACTGGATTTTTCTTTTTAAATTTATTATAAAGATCTTGAATTAAGTCACGATACGCCTCGTTAGTGTGCCAGCAAGTATCCATTCGTGGAAATTGAAATATAATAACTCGAAGATTTATTTATAAAATCTTAGTCGCTTTCCTATTTATTTTTATTTATGTAAATTTTACATACTTTAAATATTTCTTAACTTCAGTAAAGTAATATTGAGGTCATGACGCAGCGGCACAGCGTTAACGCGACCATTGAAGATTTGGTTTCCACTCGGGCTCTGGTCACGAGACAAATTACTTTAATTCCGAATATATAATATGTAACTATAGAAATTTTATTTAAATATGAAAACTATAAAAAACTACACTATAGCTTAAACTTTTCCGCCAAATTCAAAAAGAAGATATATATATATAGAGATGTCAGATACGATAAGATATATTTTTAAACAGTTCTAATGACGTTTCCACACAAACGAAAAATGGAACACACTGTATCTTTCATTAAGCTAGTAGCCAAATATACAGGCAGTTCAAATAAAATAAACAAATAAGTTAAAAAAAAATCATCAACCCAACAAATTTAAACTAACTAATACTATTATTTTTTACTGAAAGGACACTATTTCTAAATGCCATCAGTTTATAACTAGGGCAGAAGATAATGAATATAAAATGCCTCACTAAGCGGTGCGCCAGCTTTAATTACACTGGTTACCGTCAAACCATTCCACGTGGCCTAGAAGTACATTCATTTTAAATATATAATCGGATAGAGCTCTGCAAATCTCATTAAGATTGTAAATAAGATAATTAGGATGAGATAGGGATAGGGAAGTCTAGATATCATAAAATTGGAGTGTTTAAACACTGCGTTCTCCATAGTTTATTATATTGTGATGATTAAGAGTTCAAACTGGACATTTAAACGGTTTTTTGTATGAAGTTTGGTCAGAGTAGCCACGAAAAGGATATTGGTCTGTGATAGGGGACAGAATTATAAGTCACTAGGCCCTTTCAGCTTACCCCATATCCGCGGATGTACGTAAATGTAAATGTTTGTCTCTGATTAGGATATTAATTAATTACCATATTTACTAATATAAACATCACAATAATTCAATTTAGAAGTGAATCGTATATATCCCAAAATTTTCACTAACAAAAAATTAAGCATTTTTATTATTTTTAAAGTGTTATTGCAATCTTAGGACATTTTATATGTTTTCTAAAACGAAAAAAATTAAGCTTTTAAAATAAAAAAAAATATATACAAAAAGATTATTACATAGTTAACGTCAAGACTAAATCTATTTACCTTGCAAAAGTTCAAATCTTTAACTTTGTAAAATAAATATTAAAAATAATTACCGCGGTAATAAAAAAAACATATATCTATTTGAAAACTGTACTGTTATCTGTTGTATTAACCGATGGTAATCATTTATAACTGGCTATTGTTATGCAAATTAGCCCATAATGGATACTGCATATAATGATGAACTAATAGGTCTATCATGGTAATATTACAGCTACTCATATATTGCATTCGAGTTGGAATTTTAATTTCTCATTGATTTATTGTAACATCCTGTATAATTAGAATTTTATTTATGTTATTTTGTAAAATAGCAATTTACATTCGAATCAGAATAGTTATATTTATATTAATAGCATAATATTTACAACCTTATTTATTGATTTATTTTCAATAAAGAAAATTATCTATAGAATTAAGAAATTATAAATAAATTTAATCTTCTCCTATAAAAATATTATTTATTAATTGTTTCTTATTCAGCATATGGTAGGTACATGTACATTGTACACATGTTTATATATATTGACAGTAAAACAAGTCATGCTAAAATTTCCTGCGAACAAAGTATATCAGACCACCTACCTATTGATTCAATTTCACATTACATACTCTCCATTACCGTTTAATAGACGCTATATTTCCCTTGATTTTGTTTGGCGTTCATATCGTGCTTATTTTTTATCAACAACCAACATACATCGCAAAAGGGACCGTATATTACATTATTTAGAGCTCAATTTCTATTATCAGTTTTTGTACCGCATTTATGTATTCATTAGATATTTTCGCTTCTGATGTAACGTTGAGCTTAAATGAGGCAAGACAAATATGAGGCGAGCTTTTAAGGTTGGGTTTCGCGTGTAAATATATAGACATAGTTTGGCAATGGCGTAAGCTTATTGTAGTTTGAGCAACCGAAAATGGTTTTTATGATCTTCCAGTAGGATGATAATGATGAATGTATATATTGATAGATTAATAAATATATTACATTCGTAATACAACTATGAATTTATTATTTATTGCTCATTAGTGTTTCGTGCTTATATCCAACATTAAACCTTTAATGAAAGCAATTCATCACCTGAATGTAACTCAAAGGTTAACAAAATGTTAAATAACGATATTCTAAGTAAATGTCATAAATCTAAAGGTAAGAAGAATTTAATAATTCACAGCAAGATGACGAAATTGAAAGGGAGTTGCTAGAAATTGTTACGTTTAGAATATACAAACAACAGTATATTTGGTAAACGGTACCAACACCTAAAATCAACAATTTTCTTCCACTGGAAATTCGTTTTCAAAGATTCTTGAACATCGCAAACAAACTTCAGCTATATTTTGGATTTGGAGGAAAAGAAAATTTCAATCGACAAAAGCTGGAGCCTCGCCAGGGTTGCAATCAGGCAACTCAGTGAAAATTATATCATTGTACCTTTTCAGGTATCACAGTACGTTTTTAGAAATTCTGGCATCCCTAATTTCATGACAGGTAGTATAGGGTCACTAGGCTTCTGTCTATTGAACTTGGTCAAAGGCATCGCTGATGTGCTCTAATGAACCCATTTCAGTTTCACTTTCACAGACAAATTGGGTTACAAATACAGTGTCTATGTTTTTTTTTCAGGATAGTCATACTTAAGTCATTTCATATTACATCAATATTAGAGACTTGCAAGTATAAAGAATTATTATATAAAATTAACAACCACGAATTAAAATTAATCTTAAAAATAAATATAAATAGTCTTATTTTGTCAAATTTTGTAAAATAGGTAATCAAGCAGAAGTAGTAAAAAAACCATAAAATATTAAATGACAGGCATACGTGTAATGTCACAGTACTCATGGACATTTAATTACAGGAACATGGGTCACGTACAGATTTTAAAAACGCAGCAATATTCCTCCCACTCTGGTAGACAAAGAACAGCGTTAAATTACGCTACTCAACATTAAATTTGGGGAATTTTGAAAAATGAGGACAGGAGTTTTTAATACTAGGTACCCTCTGCCTACCTTCCTATCTATGCGAGAAAAAATTATAGTAATTTAAATAAGTTCACTGTAAGGATTACATATTCTAAAGCCTCTAGCTTTTTCGCTATAATTAGCTGTATAGTGGTAAAAGACTAAAATGCAGTTCGCCTGAAATTCTTATTACGAAACGTTCCAAGTTTTTCGTTACTTTTTGTAAAGAGGTCGCAATTCTGTGCTAGCGTATTGTGCTCCACAAAAAGCAGGAGGGTATGCAGAATACTTAATGTTTTTTGCTTCTACCGGTCAAGTTAATTCTTTGTATTTTCTTATCTTAAATTAAGCATGTTTGTTTATTGTATATGTATTATTTGTTTATTTATTATCACAGATTAAAATGAGATTTAAAATTACTAAGTTAGCATTTGATAAAATCGAGATATTGTATTTATTTCAATTTTAGAAAAATGTTAAAAAAAACTGTGGAATGGATACCACTAGGGTCCCTCTGCCTACACTGCTGTGATACGGTGTGAAGCTAAAAAAAATCTAGGAGAAACATCATCGACATGATCTGTTCAGTAATGGTATATCAGACCCTCAAGCACCAATTAAGTTTAAAAGACAAAAGCTGAACTTTTCGCCATTTTGTTCTAAATCTTTATATTTTTGAGTGCACTTTGTTACCATTTTATTAGGAGATAATATATACTGTTCTGGCCCTCCGCCAGAGCTTGCTATTGATATGTTAATGATACTTATGTGATATCGATCAGACACTCTTCTCAAACGCTCAGATAATCTTTCGTCTGCTTTAAGAAGATATAATGTGAAGTGACTGGGAATTTTCTTTAATATTTAATTTGTGTAAATTGTACCATTTAGGCGCTTTGAAATATTTTAAGCTAATTTAATGGTTGTGGGTTCAATTTCTCACATTTAAGTTAGGGGTAGTTCATCAGTCTGATGAAAAAACGAACGGTGTTAAATTTCGCCAGTCATTCCGTGTCTTAAAATTAGATATTTTGCCTACTCTATTTCATCAGCCTATTGCCGTCTACAGCTGAACGTAGGCCTCCCTCATCAAGCGCCAACATCTACTCTATTATATGTAAGAAATAGCATTATGCTATAAAAATATATATAATAGAATAAAAATTCCATTTACAATGGAATTGTGTATATCAAAATAAAAATCTTCATCCGTTACAATAATATAATATTTTTTAACAAAATCTGCACCCAAGTATATTTTACAATTATTGGTGAATTGTTCGTCAGACATAATCCCCTCTGATTGAGAGATCGCCGGGTTTTAGTGCGGATAAATCGTATATCGGATATTATTTTTGAAATGCCGCTTTTCATATTTTTCGGGGATCATTTTACATATGTTATACATTTAGTATAATGGTTGGCCTGTTGATCTGGTTGGTACTTGTTCATTTTTTCTGCTAGGTTAAGGAATAGTTTTGACTAATTTCATTCTTTTCTTCATTTAATCCTTCTGAACTCTTTTTATTTTATTTTCATGCTATATTCCGTAAATAGCAGGGTAGGACGAGCGAACTTAAAAACTTAGGGTTAACACACTCCGTTCTCATCAGAACACTTCCATTCCCAACTTTTCGCCGGAGCAATTCGTGAACACTTATGTTTCTTTGACTTATTTGCCTTCACCAAAACTAACAAGAAATTATTTTAAAAGTGCCTTTACTGCATTATCTAGTAAAATATTCATATTCAATAACTCTATCGCAAGGTTAAGATCCTTTAATTTTATACTATTTTCAAAGTTAAATTTACTGTCTACCGTATCTTTGCTCGCTGGTATAATAAATTTGATAATGTCATACACAGACATACTCTTTTTACATCACATTTTATACCGTGGGGAACAGAAGTGTCTCAGTGGGGAAGGAGTGTCTGAACACTAGATTCCCAGGTTCTCTTTGCTATCTCCGAGATAAAGCGTAAATGTAAAAAAAAGTTTAATTGGGCATATAGTACGACCACTTTCTGCTCGATTTACGAGACATGTCGAATAGCAGACAGCGAAGAAGTGAAAATAAGTCATTTCCCGAGCGGACATCGAACTCGCAACCTCTACCTCTATAACATCATAAGCACATAAACCCCTAAAACATCATATATCCAACTAAAACACATGGCGTGTAAAATAATATTTTTAACGGTCCAGCTGTAAAACAAAAGTGAACAGTTATTCCATGAGTTTTATGTGGCATCCTTAGGATGGCCGTAACGGGGGCCATAAAGACTCTCTACTTATAACGTAGGGTATGACGTCATAACGATACAATGAAACACGCTTAGCTAGAGCGAGTAATAATTCTTTATATTTTCTTATTATTATTCTTTATTTTTTTCTGGTATAAAATATAAACAGAGCGAAGCTAAAAAGAAAAATAGAATAATTAATAAATAGAAAATCGATTGTCTTAGTGCCTATTCTGAGAAAATGTAAACATTTGAAAAGTAAGCTTGTTTTTAAATGTTCAATTGATAAACAAAAGGTATCATCAAGCTTAATTCAATTTAATTTTAAGAAATACACATTTTATTTATTAGTCTTGGGCTTAATACTAAAAAAAAGTATTTCTTGTATGCAATTTAAATTTAATGAGCCAAGGGCAAGAGCGTGTTTCTGTAGACGCGACTGTTGTGGGTTCTATTCTCAGTCGGAAGAATGAAATAATTAATATTTTAATTTCTTCACTCTGGTAACACGTCAAGCAAGTACGGCGTTAAGTTTCGTCACTCAACACGTTTCAGGCGGCGAAAAATGAGAAGTTAATACAAGAATTACAAAACAATATTTTTTATGAAATCAAATTTCCATCTGTAGACATTGGATTACGCACAGACAGACATTGGGTTGAACGACTCAATCAAAGGTTGATCTCATACAATTCCCTTGTACAGTACGAACGTGTGTTATAGTCATTGAAATGGGAAATAAAAACAGCTAACGACTTAAAATAATCGAAAAGGCTTCATGCATTTAAATGAATCGGGTTTTATATTTGTGAGACAGAAAAAGAGAATGAGGCTTCGTGGCAAAGTGACACAGCGAGTCAACGGTCGCAAGTTCGATTCCCAGTTCAGGGAAATAAATTATGTAAGCTTCTTATATCCTCGTCCTAATAACAAGAGAATGCACGGCGTTAAGTCCCACCACTCAAAACTCAATGTCTCAAGAAATCAGCAGAAAATAAAGCTTTAAAAATAACACATCTAACATATTACATCAATACCAGAAATCCACTTCAAGACGTCTTCTTTCCTAGAGGTATAGAACTGTAGAAAGGCAAGCTATTTCGTTTTAGAATCCAAACGCTTTGCCCAATAACTTGGCAACGGTAAAGCGTAGGAATTCTAAAACGAAAACACTGCTGCTATCTTCACTGGACCCAGCGTCTTCATCACGGTGGCAATTAAAAATTTCTTTCTTCATTTTCTAGTGGTTTGCTACTCGTTGATTCGTTAATTATTTCAAATATTTAGTTTACTTTCTAAAGCAATGTCTTTATGTATTTTAGTGGCATGTTCTATTCAGGTAATAGTTATGGTCGAATCATATCTTCATTGTGGACATACAGTCATTTTATGTATTGCATAACGGAACCCAACGCCGCATTTTGTCTTATGTAATGAGGCTTATTGTAAATATTTATAAATCAACACATAATAATTTATGTGCAAATAATATTCATTAAATCATAAAATCTTATATAGAAACATATAAAATTGTAAAATACTTTTACTATACCAGTATTTTATTACGTTTTTTTTCTTCTTCTTGCTGTATCCCGCACAGAGCAGGGGGAGGGAATCTAGTGTTAAAACACTCCATTCCCCACTTTCCACGGAATTCTGGTCTCGACACCAGGCCACGACGGCCACATTATCATTCTTAATTTCATCAGATTTGAAGTCGTAATAAAAACTTCAGCTCAATCGGGAAGTAATCCCAATTGAGGTTATAAGATTTCACATACACTAAAGCACATACTAATACGGCAAGTTAAATAAAAGCTTAAATTACATTGTCCGTATTCATATAACAGCGTCCGAAAGCTTTACACTTTTACAAGTCTATTGTAGCAATATAAAATAACTTCGTTGGATTTCGTATGGCGGTCACGTCCTCCGTGGTTACCTATGGATTGTCAGTTCTATCTTATTATCTTATCTCATATAGGCTACTTCGTTCTAGCCTATTTCAATATAATTTATTATTTTAGGTTCACATTGTATCCCGCATATAGCAGGGTATTTTAAGGGAACCTATTATTAAGGCATTCCATTCCCTACTTTCTGTCCAATTTTCGATACATTCGTGTTGATAGATGGAACTTAACGCCACGCTTTGTCTTGTTACCAGGGCGAAAAAATTAAAATAAACCATTCTTCAAGTGGGAATCGAACCCAAAACCGTCACGCTTACATGAAAACGGTGTCTAAGACGGTCTAACTATACTACATATTATTTTTTAAATTTATTAATATAAAAAATTGTAACAGTACATTCAAACGGGTACAAATTTCAAATAACAAACAAACTAAATTTTCCATCGCACCAAATAGGCTGCCATTTGTACAACGTGCCTTGCCTATCCTTTCGAGAACACCTCGCTCTTAATAGTAAGGTGGATAGTAATATAAGGCAAAGGCCGAGCTCTAAAGGCGGTTGCAATTTAGCCAAGATTGCAACCCCAGGCCGCTATCGCCTAAACGATACCTTCTCGCTTTACTCACTTATATTTGAAAAATTCATGGGTTTCTTGTAGGGACTTTATCGTATTATTTTTTTATGGAGTAAAAAATATATATTATAGCTTTAACCTATTAATATTTTTAATTATTTTAATTTAATACTAATCCAATACAACATTAGAAATATTAAATTAAAGATTTTTTTTTGCTCAACTTATAAAAAAAGCAACAAAACTAACTTACGGTGCGCACTTCAGAGAACATACATAAAAAAATGTCACTTTGTCAATATAAATGAAAAATATCAACTAGATTTTCTTCAAAAAACAAAAAAAAATCTCTTGGTGGCAAATAAAAAAATGTTACTTTTATTGGTCGCCGTTTGTGAATAATGGAAAATAAAAATAAAGGGGTAATGTGTTAAGATACTTTGTATACTCTTTGTCTTACTCCTAAATAAATACCATTAAATTAAACACCATTTTTATAAACAATTATATTAATTAGACTTGAAAATACTTGAGTTGTAATACAATTTCAACCAGACTTTTAATAAAATTTAAGACATTGAAGGCCAGGAAAAAATATTTTATTTTATAGTCCACGTAAAGAGTCCTGTTGAGCTTTTGTTGAGCTTCATTATAGTCATAAAACAATAAATAAAAATAACTTCACGATGTATTCCGCACGTGACAGAGTAAGGCTTGGGAACCTAATGTTAAAAGACTCCGTACCCGTTAAGATACTTCCGTTCCCCACTTTCAACGGCTCAATACGCATTGCATGTTGAATGGTGGAACTCAACGACGAGCTTTGCCTTTGTACCAGAGCGAAAAAATAAAAATATTTAATATTTAATTTCCTCGAGTGGGACCCCCAACCTATAGTTATAAAAAAATATTAAGCTTAATTACAATCGTGAAACTATATTTAGAAGCTTAAAAAGCTTGAAAGCAAAAGCGTTGGTAATTTAAAACGAAAATTTTATTCGACGTGCACTAACAGAATCGTTTTCTATTCACGTAACGTACTACTGAACTGATTGTGGTTGAAAATTCGCGGAGCTAGAGGTGGATTGTTAGTAGGTTGAATGGAAGATCACCTGCATCCTGCAAAATAGTGACATAACTCTAAGGTTTTGTTATGTTTCAGTCTGTAAAATGTTATTCCACACTAAGGATCATTTACACTGTAAGCGCGATGATTTTAGGTTCGATTCTCACTTGGAAGAAACCATTATTTTCATTTCCTGCTTGTAAAAAGAGAAAGTATTGCGTTAAAGTGGTTACCGGAGTGTTTTGACACTGGCTTACCTCTGTTTACCCTGTAATTTGTAAAGCTATGAGAATCGAAATAAAAATAACCAAAAAAGCTTTCTTCATATTTTTTGCACAATTAAAAAAAAACCTTCATAGGATTTGAATAAAATACTATAACATTTATAACCAGACACTTACTAAACACAAACTATCGTTGTATTTATGTTAAACGTAATAAAATTCAACTTTAAACTTTCTCAGACTTAAACTTAAAAAGTATTGGTGTAGGGAAAACGGTTAAGATTTATATTTTTGAATATATTCCACGTTCACAGCAAATTTCTCTCATGTTACAAATTCAGTTTAAAAGTTTATTTAAACTCGTGTCTTACGTTTTGGTATTTTATTTACAAAACTATTATATTTTAGTTAACTATTACTTTGAGTACGCCGTGGCGCAATGGGAAAATGTCAACGTAACGGTAGTGGGTTCTATTTGGGGGAAATTTAATTTTTTTTTTTGGGTTTGGTAAGAGGCGTAGTATGGCGTTGGACTGTATGGCGCACCACCAACCTTTAAAAAGGATGACCACGACCGCTCTATCAAGAGTGAAACGACAAAGAAGAAGAAGAAGAGGCAAAGTAGATGCTGTCGAAGTGTAGATTAAACTGATTTCCGCTACTCAACACATAGGGTCTCGTAAATTGAGCTCTTCTAATTTTATCGCATTTTAAGGATACCGGATATCTGTTGTCTAATTAGTAAAATAAATGAAGGAAAATGAAAATATTAAATATTTCATTCTCCCAAATAGGAATCGAACCTACAACCCTCACGTTTACCGTCTCAGGCTTGTGCTTCAACACCATGACAGCCCCAATTTATCTTTCACACAATTTATCTAAAATTTCTGACACGTTTCAAATTGTCTTATACCTAATGCCTTGTATCAGAGCGGCGATGCAATTTAAGATGTAAGTGCCGAGCTCTTACTTAATCGAGATTGCCCCCATTTATTTTTCTTGGCACAATAGGTTTTAAAATCGTTCTATTTATTCTATTGATAAATTAAGTAACTTATTCTTTTAGAAGTTTGAAGCAATATGATCCTGAGTTTTTATGTCATTTTATAATTGTAGGCCATGGTGGTGCAGTGGTACAGCGTGTAAACGCGAAGGTTGTGGGTTCGATTGCAACTTGGGGGATGAAATATTTCCATTTCTTTGCTATGATAACAGGTTTCGAACTTCGAAATCAGGCACTTAATGAATTAATTCTAAGATTTATATTTTTTATAGGCAAAACTACTAGACATAGATAATTGAATTTACTTATATTCAGTATTCACGCTCTATCCCGCGGTTAGCACGGTAGGCAGCGGGATCCTGGCACTATTAAGACACTCCGATCCCAGTTCAATTCCTTTCCCCATAACTAGCATTTTTTTGTTATAATAAATTCCTTCAAATATTATACAAGATCAACATATACTTGCATTCAACGTGACCCAATTTCCTACTCAGGGCAGAGTTCTTAGTGGGTGAGAACACTCAGAACCTATAGAATATAGACTGGACTAAACGGAATTTACTCGAAAACAGTAAATTGTTCTAACATGCCTTCCAAGTGGTCTTAATTTACTTTAAGGAATGTGATCATCGATTTGGTAAAAGAAATTAATACTTTTTGGTTGCTATAGTTTGTATAGCACAGGTTCAATACCAATTAGAAGAAAGGAAAAAATGATATTAAAAAAAATCTTGGTGCTGTTGAAGAAAAATACATGGCAATTTTACCTCATGCAAAAAAAAAGTAAAATATTATATCAAAAATAAAAATTGAAAAAAAAAACATAAAAGGAAAAACTAAATGTTTCGTTCGTACCTCGTATTAAATAAAGTGTAGACAACACACCCACGTTATTTGTTATGTTATTTTCCTTTACATCGGAAACGGCCATTACTTATCCAAATATTTACTTACAATGTCCGAGACGTTGGGTCAATTTCGTAGATACGAGATATTTTAAATTGTTACTTTATATGGAGTGAAAAAGATTATCAACAGAAATTGCTTTACTTTTTATTTTTTCCGATGGAAACCATTTAGATAATAAGATATATTTTTTAATGAGTTTTCTATCCGCGATATATATACCCATGTATTGTGTATAGTACCTACTAATCTTCATTAATTTCGACATATTGAATGTTGAGTGGCGGAACTCTACGCCGCGCTTTGTCTTATAATAAGAGCTAAGGAATTAATATAATACATCCCTGCGAGCGGGAATCGAACCCACTACCACGTTGGTGTCTCTGCGACACGACGGCCTCTAATCTAATCTTTATTAATAAACTCATTTAATATGAAACTTCTTTAAGATGCTATCTAATTTATTCATTAAAACTCCTCATCTCGAAAAGCTCATGAAGATGATATCGACAAAAGTTTATGGTTTTTAATTTAAGTTTGAAAACACAGCGATTGCATTCCATTCCATTGAACGCACACGGGGACGAAGTTCCCAAGATCATAAATTACCCAGCCTATTTGACAATCCAGCACACATTTCACGGTGACAATGGGCATCCTGACCGGGAGAATTGCCCAGAAAATTGGGGAAACCTCAACTTTAAAAAGTTTCAACTCAAAACGGATGATCTAGGACCATATTTTCATCGGAATAGAGCTTAGCTGGTGGTGATAAAGTGCAATTTTGTTAGTTCTAAATGATGTAGATGCATTATTTCTCTAAACTGTTGATTGTGGAGGCTCCTCACGTAGTTGGTTGGGTGGATCACGTCTTGCCACTGGCTCGACGTTTATTATTCAATAGCTAAATGTAATAGAGTTGTTCAAATCATAATGTATTATCATAGTTTGATGTGAAAATTACAGTCTTTGGAATTCTGGTGACGGATCTTGAACGTAATAATGGCAGTTAGCATGTGCTAGGTTATTTTAAACTTTTAGTTTAGAATATAGATGTATTGATGCCAATTTGATATGGTGGTTTTGGTTGTTTGTTGGTTCATATATTGTTGAAAAAGCGATATTATAATATTTTTAGTGGTCTGGTCGAATGGAAGAATGCTTATATTTAAAATATTTATATATCGCCAACCTGATTAAAAAACATATCGCTATATTTCCAAAAAAGTTTTAATAGTCACAGTTAACAAAATGCCTTTAAAAACTTCGATCAAATCTACTTTAGTAGGGAAAATTTATTTTTCTTCACAGCAGGCGGTAACTTATAGTCAGCAAATAAAGCTGCCAACAGCAGGTCTATGTATCTAAGCTGGGAAAACATTAAGATGTTTAGGATTTTTGTCAGTTCAGCACCTAAATTTACTGAAATAAAGATAAAATTCTAGTATAAATCTCTAAAAGACGAATTGTTTGCAAGTGTTTTGTTTTTTAAAAATAAATTGTTCGTGTAATAAGAATTGTTTTGAAGGTTTTACATTTCACCGATTTCTGTGTTGTTGTTTTCTAGACTAAATATATTTATTTCTTTTTAATTTTACGTTCTAGCGCCGTACGTGAAGGTAGACAGAGGCCAACTAGTAATAAGACTCGATTTCATGTTCTATAACCAATATATATATATATAAAAATATTACAGTTTCGATAACAGATATAATATATCAAAACGATGAGTATAATTAATGGCTTACCCCAGTTGCTTAAACGTTATGACGTTCCATCAATTCTGTAAGGATTTCCGAGAGTCCGGGATAATCACAATTGCAGAGTATTCAAGGCTCATTTCTTAGGGTCGAGTAATTTCGTCGAATTGGACAACACTCCCAAGATATGTACCGTACTTTTGTAAAAAATAATTTTCACACTGTATCCCACACAACAGGGTAGGCAGAGGTAATCTGGTGTCAAGGCACTCCGCTCTCCATTTTCTGCCGAATTGCGTTGTGAGTGGTGGAACTCAACGGTGCGCTTTGCTTCGGCACCAGAGCGAAGAAATGAAAATATAAATGTTAATAAATATTTAATTTCCTCGAGTGGAATCGAACCCACAACCAGTCGTGTTTACAGTAACACACTTGTGCTCTATATATATTTCATAGTAGCAAGTAGTTTAGTTATATATTTATGTCTGTGTGTATGTTTGGGTAATATTTGGGTATGCGACACAGCGTTTCGGCTGCCCTAGTCATTGTCACTACGGACACATAGTGGAACTTAACGCCGCAAACATATTTCCTAAAATATTTTAAAAAAATATTAGTATTACTTTTTTTCTCTTTTATTTAAACCTAAGCTTTAAACAAAGGATTTAGTATCATCACATTTAACTTATATAACAATTAAATATTTGAACCCGCACCTAACTCACGATAAGCTATCATGTTCCTACTACAAACAAAGCAAGATTAGCAAATAATCGTACCCCTGCAAGTAATGGACTGTTAGACAGTACTCGTATGTTATATGAGGCAGTATACCGTAATAGACTAGTCATTTGGACATATCATTAGTCTTACTTATTATTTGTTGGTGTTCCTGTAAGATTGTTTGGGTATTATTTTTATTGAGCCATTAATTTGCTCTGTGGCGTGTTATGTGGTGGTAGTTGAGGGTATTTTTTTTTAGCTTCACGCTGTATCTCGCATACGGCAGGGTATGCAGAAGGAATCTGTTCCCATTAAGATATTTCCTTTCACTAATTTCTGCCAAATTCTGGAGGCGTTGCGTGATGAACGACGGAACTCAACGCCGCGGTTTACCTCATCACCACATCTAAGGAATTAAAATATTAAATATTTCATTTCTTCGGTTCGGAGAACCTACTAACGTCGCGCTTACAGTCGCACCACTGCATTGCGCCAAGACAGTCTTAATTTTCTTCTATTTCTCAAGACGCGGTTGGAAATTGGACAGTGCATGAAAAAGTAGTATCTTAAACTAGGTTCCAGTCTAACCTGAACCTGAAGCAACCTCACCTCACTTTTCTATTCATCATCAAATCATTCAAGCATCCCATTAAAGAATCATTAAATGAATCATTATCACGAATTTCACAGCAAATATATTCGGAAAATAGTAGGTATTCCTAGCTACAAAATTGCATTTTTTTCCATTCCATTCCATTCCATCTGCAATCTTTTGTGACGAACCCGCGCTAATTAATGTTGGGTAAGCACACAACGATGCTATGCAACGCGGCCATTGTGCGGGGGTTGACTTGCGCTAAGTAGGTCACAGTGCGAACAGATTTGAGGTATAGAATGTTGGCTATCGAATCAATGGGCCGCCTGACGTGACGTTGACGTGGCCACGTGTGACGTCATATTGTGACGGAGATTTAGTGGTGGGGTGGGTGTGGGTTTGTGTGACTGTAAACACGATGGCTGTGGGCTTGATCTCTATTTGGGGGGATGAACATAATTCTCTTATTTTCATTACCTCGCTCTGGTGAACATGAAGTGAGGAGTTGAGCTCTGCTCTTCAATACGTAATGGTTCCTAATTAGGAGGAAGGTGCTTTCTCTCTATATACCCTTCGATTTTCATTTGAGCAATAATATATTATTATTTCCTCGCTCTTGTAGCAAGAAAAAGCGCGGCATTGAATTCTGGCACTCAACACATGATGTCTTGAAATTTAGGTGGAGCGTGGTAACGGAGTGTCTTAAAACCAGATTCTCTCTGCCTACCTTCTAAAAATACATAATATTGAATAAAATAATGAAAACTCCTCAAATTTCCAGCACAACAGTGTATTCCAAACTTGATTCATTAGCAAAGTAGAATGTAAATATGGGTACCAACGAAAAGCTGTAAAAATAGCGAAATGCTAAAAAATCTACCGTTGTTTTTAAAAAATGCTTGAGTATGTAAATTCTTCAAAACCGGATAAAAGGTGGAAGTCGTCTATTTGCATATCATTCTATATATCTCATAACAATGCTATTGTACACGTACTGTGTGTCAGTAAAAATAGAAAGCTTCTTCGTGTTGTGATGAAAATAAATATTTTATGTTAAATAGAGATGGTGGGGAAATATTCATATTTCATAAAAAAGCAGCTTAGCAGCTGTACCTCGTATAGCAGGATGAATACAAGGAATCTAGGGTTAAGACACTCCGTTCTCCACCCGCTGACCAATTTTCGAGCCTGCGTGTTGAGTGGTTGGCCACTCATCGTCTCGCTTGGTCTTGTTGCCAGAGCAGAACAAGGATATTAAAATGATTCGAATCGAGGAATCGAATCCACTTGTTTACAGTCGTCGTTGCTACAAAGGAAACCAATCCATATTTATTATTAAAAAATATCTTTTATGAGGCACTTTTAAAAGAAATTGCATAACTTCATCATTGTTTATTTAGAAGCAATTACAAATAATAATAGATAGTAAAGTCTATGTATACAAAGTCGCAAGCGCATCCATTCTATATATACTAGTATGTATAGTTTATCTCTTCTTAATTTAACTAAGACTAGGAACGCTTGTAAAACTATTACTAAGAACGTTAGTACAAAATGCTATAACCAAGCTTAATAGTACAGACAAAGTTTAATTTAACTAGATGCGGTCGACTAATGCATCGGTTAATATACCCTCATACATACATTTACAAAATAAACTATAGTTAAAACTGAGGTTAGGGGACATTTAAGTTAAGTAATTGACATTACACAGTCAAATGTTCATATGAGCTGGTCGTGGTCACGCTTTTCACAGCACAGCGGGGTACACAAGAATTATCAAGAAGTAGTAGGATACTCCATGATGATAATTAATTTTATTTATTACATTTAAAAGTGCAATAAAGTTCAAGAGGGTTGAATTGGGAACCTATTCGTACCTGACAGTCTGTGGGTTTGATACTAACTTGAGGTGATGAAATATTTCATATTTTCATTTTCTCGCTCTGGTTAATAGGCATAGTACGGCGTTGAGTTCCGCCACCCAATACGCAATGTTTTAAGAATTTGACAGAAAGTGGTTGCCCATGTTCCCGCTGCCCTATCCTGCTGTGCGAGATACAGCATGAAGCTGATAAAAAAATATATGAATATCGAACCCACAAACATCGCGTTTCCGTTATACTATGCCAAAACGGCCTATTATTTTTTATTTGTATGATAAAAATTATATATTTTTTTGTAAATAAATAACATTCACCGAAAATAGGTCACTAAAAATAAAATTTTAATTTATCACGACGTTGAAACAGTAAAATAAGTGGATGATAAAAATTCGTGATCCACTCGGCTATCGCCAGAACACATGGGAAATCACTAAGTAAAGCCTCGGGTACACCAGGCAACAACATGGAAGTTGAAAGTACTTCCGACTGTACACCTTTACACTGTGCAGAGAGCTCACACTGCGTGCCACACTGTACCTGCTCTCGAATGAATCAAGGTATTTTTAGAACTGACTAACATAATAAAAGCTATTTTATTTTTTATGTAAGTCGTAAATGAGACTTTGTTTTACAGTTTTTTTTTCTCTGTTTTTGGACAATTTTGCTTTGACAATGAAAACTATGACTTCAAAGTGTTTTGACACTCACTGTGCAGTTTGATTGACTAAACATGGCAGTAATACAACAATTATTTACATTTAATTTATTCTTTGTGTACCAAGAGTTGTGTATGACACATGAGATCCGTACTTATAAACCGCTCTCAACTCTGAGATCGATTTTGAGATGCTATTTTCATAATATGATGAATGAAAATGGTATCTCAAGATCGCTTTCAAGATCGATTTATAAATACGGGCCTTAGTATCCAAAGTAACTCTGACTGTACATAATATAGTATACCATAGAGTCTTCCACGGTAAATGAAATACACAAAAAAAAAAATTTTTCAATTCGTACCAATAGTTGCTGAGATTAGCGTGTTTAACCAAACAAATTCTTCAGCTTTATAATCCTACTAGCGACCCCCTTGCGGCTTCGCCCGCTTTTACTACTGGATTATTCATATAATGTATGTTTGCAAAGCACTTAAGATAATGTGAAAATTAATTAAACTCTAATGCAACCCGCATTTTCGTAGTTCCAATAAGGATTTTCCAATTGTTTTACTCGGCAAGGATTTTTTAGTAGGTACCGTAATTTTAAATCTGTGCTACTAATCTTTTCAAGTACTTATTAAAATATATTTAAATGACTATTTTTATATAGTTAAATGACTATTTTTAAACGGAAGAAATTATAAACAAAAGCCTTCCTACTAATAACTACTACAAAAAATATGAAACCAAATATATCGCGCTGAAATAATACATTCAACTCCAATTATCCAATACGTGCAAACGCATCTAAATCTTCGTTGCTATGCCTCTATAGCGGGCGGGTTTTTTTTTTCGAGCTTGTGGTTAATGCTGAAGAGGGTATTCTGTCCCTGATGAAAAGCAAGCACTACGTGGCTGCCTGTGAGGAAAATTAAATAGAATGCATTGGCCGGGAATCGAACCCGGGTCGCCCGCGTGGCAGATGAGCATTCTACCACTGAACCACTGATGACTGCTCATGACGCGCTTGTATTGTACTTTAGACACATTTATCGTATTTATGTTAATTTACATAAGAATGTACAAATAATAAACTATATATAAACCTTCCCTGAGAAATACTCGACCTAATGGTGAAAATCCTATCCTATATCTTATAAAACAAAGTCGCTTTTCGTGTCTGTCTGAACTTTCTAACTCTTCTTCTTCTAAACCACCCAACGGATTTTTATGCGGTTTTCACCATTAAGTCGAGTATTTCTCAGGGAAGGTTTATATATAGTTTATTATTTGTACATTCTTATGTAAATTAACATAAATACGATAAATGTGTCTAAAGTCCTACCCGTTGAGACACTTTCGCGCATGCGCTGCTTTAATGGTAAGTACTACATGAAAATAATGTACTGGAGTATTGTTCCTCTTAATAAGATCTACAAAAAAGTCCGCGACAGCATATTTTTATCTTTTAAGGATAACGTGTAGTGATCACATTTCTGTCTAAAAATAGTAATTTCAATATATTTTTTATTGTGAGGGATATTTTTCCATAATGGTATTAATCCTTATCCTTTAAAATACTTTATTAAATTTCTACGTTAAACGAAGATAAAATTTGCTTTTTAAACTATTTCGAAATTGCGAATAGTTTTAGAGAAAAACGCATTTAATTATTGACACATCACGCCGTTGACTCATCAGCTGTGCCGACTCAAGTTTTACTTATCCCTTACTCTCAGCATATAAATAAGTGTATTAGTTACGTTGGCCATTTAATGTAGATCAAAACTGTCTTTTACTGTTTTTTCATTTTAATAAGTACTTTAGAAGCTGTTACAATATCAAAACATCCTTGCTGCGAAACGCGCCCCGCGACCTTTTGCTTATACAAGCGCGTCATGAGCAGTCATCGGTTGTTCAGTGGTAGAATGTTCGCCTGCCACGCGGGCGGCCCGGGTTCGCTTCCTGGCCAATGCATTCTATTTAATTTTCCTCACAGGCAGCCACGTAGTGCTTGCTTTTCATCAGGGACAGAATACCCTCTTCAGCATTAACCACAAGCTTGAAAAAAAAAACCCGCCCGCTATAGAGGCATAGCAACGAAGATTTAGATACGTTTGCACGTATTGGATAATTGGAGTTGAATGTATTATTTCAGCGCGATATATTTTTTGTAGTAGTTATTAGTAGGTAGGCTTTTGTTTATAATTTCTTCCGTTTAAAAATAGTCATTTAACTATCTAAAAATAGTCATTTAAATATATTTTAATAACTACTTGAAAAGATTAGTAGCACAGATTTAAAATTACGATACCTACTAAAAAATCCTTGCTGTGTAAAACAATTGGAAAATCATTATTGAAACTACGAAAATGCGGGTTGCATTAGGGTTTAATTAATTTTCACATTATCTTAAGTGCTTTGCAAACATACATTATATGAATAATCCAGTAGTAAAAGCGGGCGAAGCCGCAAGGGGGTCGCTAGTACAAAATATATAAAAGGACTTGTCCTCACTGACTGAGGTAAGACGCACGCACAGCCGTAACCGCTGATGGTAGAAACGTGAAATTTGGACAGATGTTTACTTTCATAATCTGGACATCCACTAAGAAGGGATTTTGAAAAATTTTAACCCTAAAGGGGTAAAATAGGGGTTCAAAGTTTGTATGGAAAAAAAATTAAATCAGCACCGATTTTTATAAAATTTGAAATTTAGATTTTTAAAAGTATTTAATTGAATACGTGTTTCATCGTTTTCTAGAATTCTCCCTCTAAGGGTGCAAATAAAGGGTTGAAAGTTTGTATGGAAAAATTCTTAAATCGCCATCGATTTTTATAAAACTTGATATTTAGACCCTTAAAAATATTTAATTGAACATGTGTTTCATGGTTTTCTAGAATTCACCCCCTAAGGGTGCAAATAAGGGGTTGAAAGTTTGTATGGAAAAATCTTTAAATCGCAACTGATTTTTATAAAATTTGAAATTTAGACTCTTAAAAATATTTAATCGAACACATGTTTCATGGGTTATTAGATTTCATTCACCCCTAAATACGCAAGCGAAGCTACGCGCGTCCGCTAGTACAAATATATAAGCATAGATAAAAGAAAGCTTATCGCAATAAATTCACAAAATAAGCTATTTGCATATCTGTCTGTTATAATTAGTGATGTGACCCATAAAAATTTCAAATTAAAACTACCTGACGGTGTTGCCATCTAAAATTTCGATATTCAAATTTTTCATAAATATTCAAAGCATCAAAATTGCTCCAAAGCAATTTGTTGGTAGTGTGCCCATTGTTCTAACTAACGTCTTGCAGGTAACAAGATTGTTACTATAACGCGCGCTCTGGGAAATCAACTGAATACATTTTTCAAACGCCTATAAAATACTTTGTGTAAACAAATTTTAATTAAATTTAATTATAAATGGACCATAACTCGGTTCAATGGTGGTCAAATGGTAGTTTTAATTTGGTGCGAACATGTTTTTCAGTTTTAATTAGAAATAAGTTTTATATAATGTTTGTGAAATTTATTTTTTTAATTATTATTATAATTTTATATTTATGGAAAAAATATTTAAACATGTATAAGTACTTAGATTATACTTAAAGTAGTCGTTAAAATGAGGACTAGTTTCAACAGTTGAATGACGATATAGATTATTTTCATGCGTTTCTAATTAACCCCGAGTAATTTAACCTACAATCATTGTTGGATTTAGTTGTGCATCCAATTTCCAGTCGGAGATGATTTTTTTGCTAACCCTGGCAACAAACCCGTGGTGTTCGGTTCCGTTACTCAACATAAGAAGTAGGGCGGTGAGCGGAAAACATAGTGTCCTAACGCTAGGTTTTTTTTGCATACGCTGTATGCGGGTTAGAACGTGAAGCTTAAAAAATAAGTCTCCAAGTCATACATAATTAAACTCAAAGGAAATATGTAGTAGTTTTATGACGTTTACGTTAACATAACCGATGATAAACTCCTGCAAAACTTTGATTATAGAACAGTTCTGAATGGTTAATTAAGGTCTTGCTTCCAAACTTTGGAATATATGTACATAGATAATATTGAGATTCCCAGTATAATACGTATAACAACATATGTAGATCATTAAGCCCAAGGCAGGGCTGTTAGAATCTTACAATTTAACAATAGCCCAAACAAAAGCCCGCTTAATTTTAGATCAGAACACAATCTATTACGGCTGGAAGCAACTTTAATCACGTCCCCGAAACCAATATCCAACCAAATGGACTCGTTGAATCGTATAGCAAATCGAAGTGGAGACTACGACAGCGAGACTGGCGTTCAGCCAAAATACATTACGTGAACCGCACGTCCGATACACGACTCCTGAAAGACATGAGCATAATGATAGGACTTGCTAGTTAGTGGGTGGATGAGTTTAATGTGGACTGTGCCTGTGGGTGAAATTAGTGGTCTTCCTTTGAATATTGGTTGTCACCTTCATTGTTGGCTATACATGAAATATTTTTAGATTTGTATCCAATCAGGGAGAATTTTTTTTTGTTTCTTAGTTAGGCAGAAGGAATGTGGAATCTTGGAGTTCGGGCACTCTATCGCCATTAAGACATTTCAGTTCCCCACTTTCTGCCGAATTCGGTGGAAGGTAGGAAACAGAGTGTCTTGACGTTAAGTTATCTCTGAAATACATGAGCATAAGCTTTCTTATTAGTTTAATATGGACTCAAAAGATGAAATTCGTGGTTTTCTTTTAAAATTATTGTTACATATCGTTGGGTTGTACGTCTGACGATTTTGAATTTCTTCACACTCAGAAAATTATAAATTAAGTTTATAATTTATATAATCTACAATTTTGGGTGCAATAATGATGTTCGATAACGAGATTATAAAATAGGTAGAGGGCACTAAGTGTTAAAGCACTCCGTTCCTCACTCTTAGCTCGATTTTGGATATATTGAGAGTAAAACGGCTCGTTATTAAATTAGGCGAAAAGTTAAAAATTAAATATGAAATACATACAATAACAAAGAAATTATTATATTTTATTGGCATACAATACGAAATTTGTAAGAGAAGCCATCCCAACATAATTCAGAAGTTGTTTAACACAATAATGATTACAGCAATCAATCCACCGACATGTAGACTGTAGATACATCGTCAAACTCAATCCCACCGAGCAATTACTTGCGAAACTTTATAACGAGCATGTTTTATATAACTTTAAATTGATTTTACAGTATTCCTCGTAATTTAGATCGTAATTTATTATCTTTATACAAGTACATATTTGTTGTAATTAAAGCTCCTTTATTATTATTTTTTCAGGCAGAAGGATGTAGTGTTAAGACACACCTTTTCCCACTTTCTACCGAGATCAAAGTATTGCGTGTTGAGTCGGCGAAAATTGAGTCATGGATACCATGTCAGAAATAGGACCACATGGGGGAACACTAGTTTTAAAATAGAAAACATTATCAAAATCAGTTCACCTAGTCAAAAGATCTGAAGTAACAAACAAAAAATAGATAAAAATACATTCGAATGGATAACCTCCTCTTCTTAGAAAAGTCGGTTAAAATCGGCATATGATGTAGAAAAAAATGTACATTTTTCAATTTTCACTTAATTTATTATAACATACACGAACAAACACATAATGTTATGATGTCAATATATAAAATGTTTCACATGTTGACAAAAAGATGTCTCAAAATAGATTCTCAGATCCTTAGCGTGTCATTTTATCTGAAAAGGGGGCAAGCCAACATAAGAGATTATTAGCCGCGGGCACTGTTCGCGTTCCTTTGAGAGGGCGACCACTTGAACGCTTTCAAAAGATATCTTTAAAAGAACAACTGATAATAATTTTAAAGTTGAGCAATAGGTGTCGGGTGAGCGTGACATTTAATTGATGCCTTTGCAGAAATATTAATAGAAATAAAATATTAATAGAAAGAATAATTTGCAGAATATTTCATATAGCCTAAAGCCTTAATCTATAAATGGGACTATGAAACAGATTTTCTTCTTAAAATCAAACTAATGGCTTCTGAGTTAAAAGCGTTCAATCATAGAAACTTTTCAGATTTATTACATCGAAATATCGATTTCCTACATAATAAAAAATTCGTACCATAAACACTTTTGTAAAAACCTACAATTCATAACGAAATTATAAAATATTAAAGTGGAAAATTTTAAAACTGGCAACCGCAATCAACAGCGAAAATTGAACGATTAAATTAACTAATTAAAACTTGGTTAAATTTTGTTAATTTATAATTAAAAACTGTTTACCGTACTGCCCAGACCTCGTTAGGAAGTTTAAGATGGCGGGGCCCAGTACAGAGCTGGAAACTTTCAAATAAGATTACATATTAATATCGCGAATCTCCCGCATCAAATAACGTAAAGAACATTTTAAAATGTGTAATGTCTCAAATTCGACTGAAAGGCAGATGATAAATGGAGTGTTTTGACACTAGTTTATAAAGCGTGAAGATGAAGGATGGAAAAATAGGCATATATTTAATTCTTCCCTTTTTATCTCTTTACATATTATATTATCGAGCGAGGAGAGTACAATCCAAATTCATTATTGATGCAATTCACTGTGTATCCCGCATACAGCCGGTCAAGCAGAAGGAACCTTGAACTAAGACACTTTTCCATTTTTCTCTTAACTTTTGACATATTGCTTATCAACTAGCGGAACTCAAAAATAAAATATAACAAAACAAATATAATAATTCTTCCTCACTGCTAGATCCTGGTCCAAATGAAATCAAATCAGCTTTCAGGAACAAACAGGAAGGAAGGCAGAGGGAACCTAGTGTTAATAGACTCGGTTCTCCACTTTCCGCCAAGTTTTGGAGGCATTGCATGTTGAGTGTAATATAACTGTGCCAGATCCTGACCAATGAGCCATAACGGTCACAGAGTCATTTATACATACAAATATTATATGAAATGTCCTAAAATTTGTATCCTCAAGCATCACAGTCAGTCAAATCCACACAATGGCATCAAATTATTTACTTAGCGAAAGTTCCTCAGAAAATAATTAAAGACCAAATGAGTTTCGAATTAATTTTGATCCGGCATTCAGATGCAGTGAGTTTTAATGTGTACCTTTGTTACTCCGCGCCGGTATAACAGCGTCTGTTACGTTCATTTTATACTTTTTGGGTCAAGTAAGGAAGGTTCTCAAACTAGCGGATTGTATCGAATTTACACGGGAATTATTTTTTTATACGTACAAAAAAGACGTTATTGTAGAGATTTAGGACTTATTTTAATCTGCATATAGCAGGATAAGTAAGGAACATAGTGTCAAGACACTCTGCTTTTTACTTTTAGAACGAACTCCTGTGTTGTTTAGTAAATCGATCCCACAAACGTCGCGTATACAATCAGAGGTCGCACCACCGCGGTCTCGAAGTTTAATCTATATATATAAATTCGAAAGGTCACTCACTCATCACGAAATCTCAGAAACTACATGTGCTAGGAATCTCAAATTTTGCATAGGAGTTATTTATAGGACGTAGGTGCTCGCTAAGACGGGAATTTGCAATATTCGACTTCTAAGGGGTTGTTTTTGGGGTCGAAAGTTTGTACGAAACTTCGTTACTACAAATGCTAGGAGTCTCAAATTTTGCATAGACGTCACTAGGACGTAGCCATGGAGACAGAAATTAATAATAACATAGTTTACGCGGGTGAAACTACGAGCGGGCCGCTAGTCCTTGATAAATATATATCATAAGACAACATTTATTTTAACAGCGACAAGTCTCTAAAAGTATATAAAAAAACTGTCTCTATTAAATCAGGACGCAGGGGCACAAGCGAGTGACTAAACGCGAAACTGTGGGTTTGATTTCCACCCCTAAAAATAAAATATTGTATATTTTAATTTCCTCGATCTGGTAACGATGCAAACGCAGCGTTGAGTTTTATCACTGAACGCCCCCAGAATTCAGCGGAAAATGGGGAATGGCAGTGTCTTAATAGGAACGGAGTATCTTATACTAGGTTCCCGGGTTCCCTATGCCTACCCTGTTATATGTGCTGGGATACAAGCTGTCTTAATGAAATCAGAATGGCTAAGTTATAAAAAGTTGTATATCAGTCAATACATTTAGAAATCATTTAAGGAGATTGCGTTAACAGTATGTAACCCACAAAGGGGTACAGGTGAACAAAAAAAACAATACTCTACATTAAACTGGAATGCGTTTATGAAAGTTCAGTATTCCCCCATTCGGGGGGGACTTGAATCGTGACCCCTTTTACCCCATCAGGGGGTTGGCTTTTCATAACTCGTTTCATTCAGTTCCAGGGAAAATTACATTGAAACTATTGTTGCTAAATAGTTTACTACGGACTGTATCGCTGGGTCGTAATCTAGTTCAAGCTACATACATATTGTATATACCTAGGCTTGACTATTTTTTAATTTAGTTGCTTCATTTAGTAGAAACGGTGGTTGTCAATTTGATCCTCATTTGAGAATTTTTTTTATTTAAACATTCCCGCTCCAGCAATTCAACGTGCGGTGTTGAGTTACGCCACTTAACTCACAATATTTAAAATTTTCATTTCAAACAGTCTTGGCACTCTCTTATTACCCCACAATGCGGGTAAAACATGAATCTGGTAATAAAACTGTATATATACAGCTATCTTATCACAATCTACAGTAATTTGGGGTATTACATTAATTTTTCCAACCATTTTCCAGAAAGTAAAGGTTGAATGACTTATAAACATTCCAGAGATATACCAGAAATGTGATCGTAATTTTTACAACGCCCATTAAAAACAATGAGGACGTAAAAAGGGAAAGTTATTGCACACCTTTTAATATAACAGTAACTCGTTTATGGCGCTTGTTGACCGTGTATCAATTTTTTTAAGTAATAAAATAAAATATTCTATTTATTTTTAATCAATAAATTATTAATTTTAAAAAATATTAATTTAACAAGAAAAAAATATAATTGAACAGCCTGTATAAAAGTGACCTAAGATTACTACTTACTATTTTAATGTAAATGTGATATGTATATAACGCAACAAGATAGCGGGTTATAAATTTTGTAACACCTCCCATTACATGGGAACAACTGAAAGATTTGTAAAATACAATACACTATGAAAAAAATCTACTAATTTTGTCTTTAAAAAGGTTTTAAAAAAATATATTTTATTTTGAATCTGTACACATTTTGCACGTTTTTCCTTTCATAGCGTACCCTACATAATATAAGTAAAGTACAAACATAATATTCCACCTAAAATACTAACAAGAAATCCATAGTCTAAATTACAATAGTCTCTTAATTGCGCCGATTCTCCTACAAAAAGAGCATTGATTCACCGCAAACGTAACAGTAGCTACTGGCGGGAGGCCAATACTGGATTAGAGAAGTAAAAATAAGCACTTGAACTCTAATTGCTAATTTTATGAATATGATAGTAAAAGTTAGATATTTTGATGAAAAATATTTATGTAGTGTTAAGACACTCCGTTCCCATTAATACGCTTTGATTATCTCGCCGAGTACTGGAGGCATTGCGAGCTGAATCGCGAACCTCAACGCCCCCCTATGCCTCGTTGTCAGAGCGAGGAAATTAAAATATTAAACACAACCTGTTTTATTTTGTTTTATAACAAAATATATATTTTCAACAAAAAAAAAACAAAAGACCATTACGAAATAATTAAATGAAAAATACAAAAGCAATTACCTATAAATACCTTACAAATAATTGGAGTACGAGGTATAATCTTGGAAAACGAATAATTGCTTCAATGAAAAATCAGAACAAATGCTCTAGAAATAGAGTCTATATTTATTTGTGAAAATATTATAGTAGAAGCATATTATTTTGCTAATTGAGTTGTACAGGAGCTCCCTGGCGCCCGGCCAGGGGACGGGGCTTTTCACTTCAACAGGATTATACCGATATCGTATCTGAACGGATTGCCCATTGATTTCGGATTATATTAAGTACCAACAAAAATTATAACGACCGTTACTGTGTTGATAAAGTTTTTACGGTGGTGGAAGGGAGGGGAGGGGGGAGGAAAAAAATATGTATGGAAAATGTGTTTTGAGACCCTCGCGACGCAGTGGGATTACGTTTGACTGCAAATGCGAAGGTTTGGGATCGATTTCCTTTTGGTCGATTGGTGGGCATCCTGCGGTGTTAGGTTCCGTTACTCGAAAAGTGACGTTACTTGACCTATACTAGGTTTTGTTTTTTTCATGGTATAGATGTATAGAAAAAAAATTAAACTGTATAAATACCAATTATAGTGAGGGTGCGACTGACTCTACATGCAATAGTTTGCTATTCATCACATTCAATATCTCGAAAACAATTATATCGCTTCACCCCATATCATGCACATAACAAGGTAGGCAAAGGAAACTTGGTAATGTAATGCTCCGGTTAAGGTTAAGTTAGCAAAGAAATAAAAATACTAAATATTACACTCCCTCAAGTGAGATTGTAATCCACAACGCACTTGTGTCGCTGCGTCACAACTCACTTCACTTCACTTCACTTTTATTTATGATTACCAAATTCAACCAACAAACTACACACACCACTTAACACCAACCATTCTAATCCCGACACAGTCATACAAAAGTCCGACCACAAAGCCTCTGCTCAACAAATCTCAAGAGGCAGCAGTGGCCGAGATAGAATAATTTAAATATAAATCCGTAGTACCCAAACTGGAACGCAATAAAACACAGAAAGAAATCCAACCGGAGCTGACGAAGTAATCCCAACGTTGTTCCCCACGAAAATTTATTTCAAGATGATTCTTTGCATAATACTACGTTAATAACGAGTTCTCAGTGTATCAAGCTCTTCAATAATTTTAGCATTGTCATATTTGGTCATTTCATGTGAATTTCAAAGAAATCTGATTTTACAGAATCTATACTTAACATATATTTTAAACCTGAACAGCTTGTTTATGTGATGGCACTAATCTCAGAAACTACTGGTTCGAATAAAATTTTGTTTGGGAAAGTCCATTTTTTAAGAACGGTTTAGGTGAATTGTATTTAAAGGTAGGCATTTAATATGGTGAAACTTATGATTTTGCTTAAATTTCCAAGGAAAACACTATTATTTTTATTACCTAATGAATATATAGAATCTATACTAATATTATGAACATGAAGAGATTATTTAAATAATGGCGCTAATCTCAGAAACTACTGGTGCGAATACAAAAAAATCCTTTTGTATTCGCACCGTCCCTCATGTGGGATAGCCAACTTATGGAGGATGGGTTGGAATTACATAACGTTAATTTAGACAAAATTTAGATTACTTACATTTATTTACAGGGGCGGAACCGCAGGCAAAAGTTTGTAGTAAATAGATGTAATATTGTTACAATTATAATGATTTGTTATTTTTAATTAAGTGCGTATCGCATTGTTTTCACTTTGGGATCTCACCCTAAGCTGGTGAATGTTTACAATTCTATATATATAATTACGTATCTAACACGAGTTGAATCTTGTAATCAATATACGTCTTAGATTTGTTTGTTTTTTTAATTATCTATATTAAGATACTCTTTATAAATCGTTTCATTTTCGAGACATTGTCTTAAATGGCGGAATGCCCAACTCGGTGGTACGTCTACCAAAGCGGGAAATGAAAATAATTATTCATTAGCAAGGTAAAAGTGAACCCACATCAATCGCATTTACAGTCAGATGCTATACTACTGCACCACTGGAGCCTAAACCCTAACATCTCTACAAACATGATAAATTAGGAAATATACATTAAATTTTTCAAAAAAATATGGACACCCCAGTCTCCTTTTTATACCAGCGAAAGTTAAACCAAAACGGTTGAGTACATGTGAATGAATGAAATAAATATAGCAAAACTGGCCTAATTTTGCACGAGGGCACTCAGCTACTGCATACGGGACCACGTACAAATACTTCTATATGGGTCGAGAGCGAAGCCTCTAAGGCTTAACTGCAGTATAATTATTTAATATAATTCACTGAACTAAACGTTTCGTTCATTCGTTCGAAGTAAGTGTGTGAACATGAATGGTTTGAATTTTGATTGATATTCATCCGATCGTTAAAAGTAGTTTTAGTATAATTGAAGTTGTATTTTTTATAGCTACATTCTGTATCCCGCATAAACTAGGGTAGGAAACAGGGTAGGGTAAAGGAAACTTAGTTTTAGGGCATCCCTTTCCTTACCTTTTGCCCAGTTTTCGGGACATGACTTGTTGAGTGGGGATAACCCAAAAAATTTAATTAATTTATTCCTCCAATTGGGAATCGAATCCACAACCGTCACGCTTACAGCCAAGTAGTATTTATTAATTAACATACATTGCATTAGTCTATCAGGGCGTTGTTTGTATAAAAAAAGCAGTACAATGAGGAATCATCACACAAGCTTGCCTCTCTAGGGGCCACAAGTATTAGATAAAAACAAAATACATCCCGTTTTGACGCAACAAATTTTGGAAATAAAAACATATTTTTAACATACTTTCATGAAAAATCTAACAAAGATATGACAAATAAGCAAAAATAAAAAAAAAACCCTAAATTGAAAAATAATAAAAAATATATTGCAATGTAAAAGAAGCGTGGGGTGCATGGTGTCGAAAGATCACTTAAAAGGCACTCTACACTTTTTATACATTGCTATACGTTGTTTATTGAATACTATTATTTATTTCTTATTTTTTAATAGATTTTTTTATAAAACTGTGATTTTTAGCTTTTTACTAAATATTCTTTCCAGAGAATTTGAATTCCCAACCATTAAATCCTTAAAGTTTTTAAAGGAGCTGCTCGTCTTATCTCCTAACCGTCTAGACTAAAATAACGTTTCATATAACAATCATCTAAAGTACATCTTTATGGGTAGAATGGAGCACTCGTTATAATGAAGTCCTTATTACATACAGTATGTATTTGTAAAACGTCGAGCAAGCCTAAACCTATATCACGCTGAGTTCGCGTCTACAAAATCTAATAAACGCACTTGATAAATATATCTGCTAGTACTAAAATTAACATATATATGTATAATGTATGTATATGTTGAGACAGTATGACTTAAGCGATGGTTGTAAGTTGGTTCCCACTATGGAGAATGAATTGTTATTGTAAAATTGAGCGTAAGGTGGGGAACGGTGTTTAATACAAGGTTCTCTCTGCTTTCTCCGCTATATACGAGTAGAATGAGTGTTTTAAGGTAATTTGGTATTGGTAATTCATCTTCTTGTTCTGGTTCCGAGGCTAAGCGCGGCGTTGAGTACCACTACTCAAAGTAAGTTAAGTAGAAAGGTAACTTTAAGGGATAGAGTATCTTTACACTAGGTTCCCAGGTTCCCTCTATCTAACCTGTTAACCAGAGAGACTGTGTCAAGCTAAAAATATGGAAAATATTGAACAAGGCACTAACAAAATATTCAAAAGAATCACAAAATTTTCTTTCCCCTGTCAGCTTACGTCTTGCAAAATCTTAGTCATTTTCCAAGAATCTGGATGCAAGAGTTAACTCTTTGACTTTTTGTGCAAATATAGACTTTATATGTTTGGTATAGAGTTCGATTTTGTTTGTTGTTTTTGTTTATGCTTTACTTGACTGTCAACGTCGAGAACGTCGGATTGTGTGTCAAGGATGAAGCGTACCTGTGTTAGTAACGTCAGCAGCAGAGGTCACATTGAATTACAAAGAAATACAAAAATTTATGTATGGAATTTTAAATTGTTTCCTTTTAAAATGACTAGAGAAAATTTTTTTCCGCACCAGAGGGTAATCAAAGAGAGCTTAGTGTCTAACCACTAAATTTCCCCATTTTCTTTTCTAATTTCATTAAATAATTTTTAAATATGAAACTATATTTCAGAAGGAGATAATATGAAAAAAAAATGATTAAAATATACAAATTCTTCAAAGAAATTGTGTTATCTTGCAAAATAAGTGCATGGTAGAATAACAGGTATTCGTAGTATTGTATCGAGCGGCGCTTTGTTATATGCGTTTCATATTTCTTGAGGATTATAGAAAAGTCATTTGCTTGTCTTCGATTTTTTTTATCCTATTACAATTTGTTTCTATTGAAAGTTTATATTTGTTCGTTTCAATTTAGTTTTATAGCTTTGAAAATTGGTGTCCTACCTCTGGTTTAGACTGCTGTAACCGGTATAGGAAGTAAACAACTTCGTTGGGCAACTGCATCCAGCTCGCCAGTAAGTTGGGTTTGCAGGTGTCTTAAAGGGCGCAATTAGGGATTCTTTTAGCCACTCCCCTCCAACCCCAGACTCTACCAGGGTTGCAATAACAAGCAATTTCGATCTTTCCCTTTTCAAAGCCAAATGTTTAGTCTCTTCCGGACTATATAGAATCGTTACAAGCTTTATATTTCGGCCTGGTTACATACACCAGAACCCATTGGTATGTTGAATGCCGCCACTCAACACGCAATGCATGGATAACTCGCCGGTGCATGGAGAACGAAGTGCCTTCACACTAGGTTCACTACCGGTATGCGGGATACAGCGTGAAGCTGAAATTTAACGAACAATGAACAAATAAAAAAAAAACAAAATATATATTCATTACAAAATATTAAATGTCTGTTAAGCATTATGGATCTTTACCCGAAATTTTATCATAAAAATGCAGAATACTTGAATTTAAGTAGCCGATGAATAAATAAGTAATGAATTTTCATTTGAATTATTTATTGAGAACGTTGCGTTTCAAATTATCGGTATATTTTATTCATTTGATAAAGTAATAAATTAAATTCTTCATGTAAATTCTGTTTAATAAAATTCAACTGCAATTTTTAGACTCAATATGTTCTAGGATGATATCAAAGAGACTCGAGTGCGTGATATAAAGTGTATTTATATTTCAATGTAATAGAAATTATTTTGAAATTATAATAATTATGATAGAGTGCGCGGCGTTGAGTTCCGCCACTCAGCACGCAATGTAGCGAATTCAGCGGAAAGCAGGCAGTGGACTGTCTTAACACTGCATACCTTATTATATATTTGGTTTAAATTTAATTAAAAAAGAGCTGTAGAGTGTTCTTGCTGGCTCTTGTCAGCAGAACTTTCTTCCGAGCTGGTGGTAGTTTCCTGTGAGATTGACACTACTGACATTTCAACACTGACTTGCTTATAATGGCTTAGTTAAATAAAAAATATTTCCATTTCATTTTTTTTAATAAATACTATAAAAATCTATCATATAATCAAATGTTTTCGTCATATTAATACAAGAAATAAACTAATTACATCTAAGACCTTAGTAAAGAGCCTAGTGAATTACAAAATAGTGTATTGCTTTTCTTTTGACTGTACAATGTAGAGAGCCTACGTCAAATTTGCAAGGTTTTTGACGGCCAAGGACTTTTGTTTTTTTTTTTTTTTTTCAATGTTAAGCACAGAGGCTCCGGGTCAGGAGGATTTGCTCAGAATTTTAAACAAAGGGCCACGAACGTATGCAAATTAACTCAATTTTATACAATTTGGTTGAAATATACTACTCTATATTGTTACTCTACCTTTATATTATAAAACTAAAGTATAAATGTAGAATTAGGATGTGTTTTACATACCTCTAAATCTCTACCACTTAATTAAAAAAAAATATCGACAAATTACTTAATACATTGTCCAGAATTAGTATCGAACCCGCATCAATCGCCTATGTCGTGCGCTACGACTTTACCTTTTGGAATAAATAAAAAAATAATATTCCTTAATAAAATTTTGCAATATTCATTGTATATGTACAAATCTTAATATAGGTGTTTGTACTATAGACAAATAAAAATGAACATCACTAATAAGAAAAAAAAGTCGATCTAAGAACAAGGCCATCACTAGCAATGCCATGTGTCTTCATTACGTGTATTAAGTGCTAACGTTACCCACCGTTATTGCTTCTCCATGTTTAATGAAGAGGCTTCAATGTTGGAACATTAAAAGAAACTAATGGTTTAATTATATATTTTTTTGTATGAATACTTTATTTTATCACGCTTAATCCCGCATTTAGCAGGATAGGTAGCGTAAGCCTAGAGCTTAAATTGTCCATTACACGTTTTCTACCTAACTTCAATATATTGGGGGTACAGTGACGAAAATGAACGCCGCTCTCTATCTTACCCGTTCACAGATCGAATCTATCACTACTATATTTAAAGTTAATAAAATATCTAAGCAGGTATGTATACATATATACATATGTATTTGTAAGAAGAAATATAACAGAACAGAACGTTTAATTTAATACAATTACTATCATAACAACGGCAATATACAATACAAAAGAGGGTAGTTCTTTATTAGATACATAAAAAGGACGAACAATATACCGTTTCATTTTATATTGTCTGTCTCCGTTTGATTCAATTTCTGTACTTAGCGATCTAGTGTTGTGTCAATAAAAATACTTTCCTCTAAGGACTTTCAAACAAAGACGTTGCAAAGGAATTTCTTACAAATTTTTCATTTAGTACAAGTTTATATTCATTACTACGAGTCTATTCTATAGTGAGAATGGAATTTATTATGTTTTTTTTTATCTGGAGCATTTCTTTTTCTTGCTGTCTATAAATATATGGGTGTAACATCGTGGTGTGAGACAGTGCTTGTCTATAAGTGTACCATTCCCAATAGCACGGGTGAATTTTCAGTTCATCACACTGACGAGACAAAAATAACAACAAAAAATGTGTAATTGTTAACATATCGCTTGTTGAAATTCTACTTCTAGGAAATTTATAACGAGAGGTCAACGAGAAGTTAAACTTAAAAAACTTAAATCCCTATTTATAATGAAATAAACTACAAATATGAGTTTGAAATTATTTTTTATCTACAAATTATCATGTTTTGGTTTTTTATTTATTTGTTAATTAATGTACAGAAGCTCATTACCACAACTTGCCAGATACAAACAAATTAATCCTATAAAAGTCGTGATTTTTCTTTTGAAGAACAGAATCCTTCAAATTAAAAGTGTACGCCTACACATAACATACATTCCAGTGCACGCCTTAGAAAAAAATATAGCATAATATACATTCCAGTGTACGCCTTAGAAAAAAATAAAAGAAATCCATCGTTAGACCTAACCTACCTACCTAATGTAATTCCCACCAAGTGGTTCGCACATTGGACCTAAATCCGCAGCTTCATTATACAGCACAATTACACAGTCCGGTGTTACGACGCAAAAGTGGTCCTTCGAGCCGGATAAGTCCAAACTTCTGGCAACTAGAACTATAACACCTCGAAGCGTTTACAGCAACAAATTTTCTCCAATTAAATTCATGTAGGGCTCTAGACGGTGCCATTAATTAAATGCCTAGAAGTAGCACTCGTGAGCCACTCGAGATAATCGCCGGTCAAAATTATCCACCTTGATTGTCTATGAAATCGTGGCATTTTCACATAATTATGACGGAAAAAGAACAAAAGTCTAAATTAACGCTAATGATGTTTTGTGACGTTATTGTGGTACAGTTTAGCATGTTTTATTAAATTGAGCGCGTTATTTGTTGATTTTAATTTAGCGTTGGATTTTTAATATACTGGATTATGAAATTTCAAAACAAGATAGGCAATAAGAGAGGATTTCCCAAAATTCCTATGAGAAGGAAAAATGGGGTTTCGGTGTTACGTCTTAACCTTTAACTATGGACGTGATTTTTTTATAACATACATATGGACGTCGGGTCTGTCAGACCAGTGTATTTATTGGTCATATTCCGGCTGTTTTTTAAAGGAAGAAGACAATTTTATGTGTTAGTTTACATGAATAGCCTCAAATCAAACAAAATCATTATAAATAAAATCGCTTTTTATTAAACTTTACGCATCACAACGATTTAAGTAACTTAAAGTCACAATTTCAGTCTTTGGCCACATGGGATGACTCTTAAGAAAATAATACTATAAAAAAAAGACAGATAATAAAATAAATATTTTTTTAACAAAATATAAAGTCTAGGAAATAAAAAAAATAAAGAAATTACATCTTATGTTATAAAATAAAAATTTTGACAACATCTCAAGATAAGGTACAATTGAACATCGATACACAATGGCTTTCAACATTGTAGGCAAACAGGACGATTGCAGTCAACATAAGTATGTGTTGTGTTTCTATATATCTTTTGGGGGCAAAGTATATATGTTTTTCAAGAGCCCAAAACTATTTTTTTAGCTTCATGTTCAATAAATGATAGATCAGATCGCGAAACGCGAGTCAAAGTCATTCTCAATTCTTAGAGTAGTTTAGTACACGAAACGCGTCTTTTTATTTGATAAAGTGCTATTTTCTTTATAAAATGTCATCGTCCAATTCTTTTGTTTGATGTTGTTTATAAAGCACCGATATTTTTGTCCCTGACGTGCTAGGTCGATCATTTTTTTCCATTTTGTCATAAAAACTAAAAAAATTGAATCTTTTTTAGGTAAATAATATTTATATTACTAAAATATATAACAAACAATGCAAAATAATATATGATATATAACAATAAAAACATTTGAATACAAATAATACAATTAAAATATTAAAGTATATTTTGTAATATTATAAAAATATATGGCGTTTTGAAATCATTCATGTATGGGAAACATGGACGTCGGGTCTGACAGACCCAGACCCCGTTTAGAAAGTTAAATACTCACGTGTTTTGAACCCAGAGACACAACCGCTGCTATCTATATTCATTTTGTCACTAATACGAAAGGTACTGAGAGACTCAGTGGCGGAGGTCACCGAGAAGTGGCCGATTTGTAGAATTCGTAGAACTGTCTGGTCTGTCAGACCCGACGTCCATACTTAAAGGTTAAGGTTCATACAAGCCAATATGCGGGCGATAACTAGTTTTTTTTCGCTTTCACTGTATCCTACACACAGCAGGGTGCGTAGAAGGAACGCTAGTGTTGAGACACTCCCTTCGCATTAAGACACTTCCGTTACCAACTTTCCGCCGAATTGCGTTTGCACATTGCGTTGAGACTGGACTAGTATATATAATATTAAATAACAAAAAAAAACTAATATAAAAACAGAAAATACAAAAAAAAAGTCCTTTAATACTACTTTACAAAATTCCACACATACAATATAGGGTTACACGCATTTTGCACTGTGCAATGCAATTCGAATGAACTTTTTCTACCACTCAGCCACAAACAGAGTCAGCTACGCTTAAAACTCTATATGAGTTATACGCATGTATTCAATGTACGTAGCGTCTCTATTAACCGGACGTAGGCTGTCGCGTACGGCGCCCGCGTTTCCGTTGCACTTTATCAGTGCACTGCACTTGCACGTTTCATTTATACTGAATATGTGTATTTACTATGTGGAAATTCAGATTTTGAAAAGTTAATTAGGGTGAAGAAATAATACCCTATTCCCATTTCTCCCCTTTGGGAGAGTTATTATGTTTAAATTAAGTTCAAGCGAAAAATGGATAGTTTCTCTGGTGAGACAAATCGAGACGATAGGTTCCCCCATTTAACACGCTATGTCTCGAATGCGGACAGTGTCTTGAGTAAGTTTCTCCTGCTTATCCTGCTGTAGGAAATAAAGCACGAAGCTGAAAATAAATATATCATAATATAGTTTTATAAAGTCAATCTCAACACTCACTTAAGCTGAATCCGACGGGAATATCCTCTTTTTCCAAGTTTCCTCATACTATGCATACGAAAACTACTTTCTGTTTGTAATAACTATATATTATGTATTGGTAGCAATTAAAATAACGTTAATTGAGTTAGTTTTGAACTATACGGAAACTAACTTGCGTGTGGTTTCCGTTTTACGTGAGTATGAGCGAGCTGTTAAACCAAATATTATTACTTTTATTATATAACATATCAAGAATGTTATCAGGTACATAAGCCTACAAACATTACAATTTAAAATTAAATTACTTGCTATATTTCGTACTTAATTAGGGGTAGCATTTCTTAAACCACAGCCCCCAGAATTTGGGGGGAAATGGGGAACGAAAGTATCTTAATAAGAACGGAGTGTTTTAACACTAGGTTTCCAAGTTTCTTCTACCGATACCGGGAATACAATGTGAAGCTAAAAAATACGACTCCTTAAGAACGATTCGTTCTAGCATAATACTTATACATCTAGAACTACAAAAGCACTGACAGTATAAATAGATCCTCGTCCGTAGCCAAACACTCTTGTCGTTAACCGCACGTTTTCGCAGTACTTCATCAGAGAACCGCCTTTGCACCTGCCTGAGGCTAAACTGGACTTCTAATGAACAAGCACTAGCGTTTAACTATTTATTTTGTAGATGTAGAAACTCAAAGTAAGCAGTATTTTACGAAATAGTAAATTTGTTATTTTGAAAGATGTATGGAACTAGAATTCTTAGTTTTAATATATAAAAAATATTTTTAAGCAATTTAAAAAACGGACAATTTGAGTATGATAATCTATTTAGGCTTCCAAGCACATTTCTTTAAATCTTGAAGAGGTGGGTATCTTTATGGGCTTTTGGTATAGTAATAAAACATTAAACCTATAAATAAAAAAAATTCAGTAGATAAAATAAAAAATATCGTTTACTAAAATAACTTAAAATGATAAGGATTCATATTAGAAATTCAAATTTTGGGCTAACCCCTTCGCAAATGCAAAAGAATATTGTAATTTCGGGAGCTCATTGTTGTGCCCCAACTAGAAATGATTACGGACATAGTTATAGCCCATTATGCAAAACGTTTGACCCTCTAGTCCCTATTTTAAGTCTGGTCACGACTTCAACTCTATAGAAATTGCCCGACCAGTCTATAGCTTTATCATATATCCTAGGGGTATTTTGTTTATAATTGTATTGTCTTGTTGTTGTTTACGAAATATCTGTTAAATATATGTATCGTGAGAATTACTGATAGTGGAGGTTTGTGGTTTCGATTTCAGGCCTTAGAGGATGACAGTTATTTTATATTTAATTTCTCAAGATAATAAAATTTGAAATTTCTTAGAGTAATTAATACCATTTTATATATATAGGCGATATGTATTAGTGCTAATATAAAGATCAACAACAACAACTTCTAAGAATATTTTACAGTTTATGTAATTTAATGCTTAAGAACTTCTGACAAGACAATTTATGCTTCTGACAACTTATGAACTAAATACTAGTAAAATAAAAAAGTTAAATAAACATAATTGAAACAATTAAAATATGAATTTCATAGCAAAACACTTTTAATAAAAATTATAAAATAAAAGAGGGTAGTTATTAAATTTTATCTGTAAAGTATCTAAGACGGTCGAGTTAGGAGTACCGGACGTCCGGCCATCGAAGCCTCCCAAGTTTGCCGCCCAATTTTACAATTTTGAACAAAAGAGTTTTTTTGTTTAACTCATTTTAACTTCGAAAGGGTGCTTTACTTTCGGCTGATAGCCTTTTGATTTTTTTCACGTTCATTGTTAGGATATTTGTATAGATATCGTTCAGTTGAAAATTTTGTTTGTAAAATATTTTATTCGATAGTAATTATATTAACGAGCTCTTATTAATTCGCCTCGTAACTGAATTTGACCCAATTTTAATAATCAAACATAATAAAACTTAGCGGTTATACATATGTGGCTTACGTGACAATATAATAAATATGATATCATTGAATTGGTCTGATGATGGCGCCAGGAGTACTGGAACTCTTGAGAGGTTACTGAGTAAGTACTGGAACTCTTGAGAGGTTACTAGGAGGCTGCTCTAGCTTAGACTCATATTATTTAGAGCTCTACGTAGATTCTACAACGACGTCGTCGTTGAGCAGCCGGTATGCAAGACCGGCCGGTCGTCGTAGACCGGCTCCTTGTTCCGGTTTAAAAAGTAAATGTCTTTTTTTCGTCCCTAAATATTATGTTATTAACATTATTAATTCAGTAATAAAGTATTTATACTTGCTAACTCAAATCAAGGCTACGTTCAATTTGGCAAGCAAATGCCTCAAACCTGTGAAAAATTGATAAAAGAATCTAAGTTGTCGTTTTGAAACTTATTCTTTGAACATTTTTAAATATGTTATTTATTACTAAATTTTAACGTTATTCTTTATCCCTTACGAGGTGAATGGAATTAATGTTTTCACTTATGGCTCTCTTGAAAATATTCATGCATTTAAAATAATATTTCTTTAATTTTATCGGTATTGAGTTCTTGAAGATCAATCTAATCGAGATTGTAGCTTTAATAAAATGGGCAACCCAGTAGTAATAAAAAATATTAAATCGAACTGGCAATCCAAAATCTAAAAAAGTCAGCACTGCTACCATTACCACAAAAAAGTCATTATATTAAAATCACGTCACTTTTGGTCCTATTAAAATTTGTTGACCCAAAAATCCGATCCAGATTTCTATTGGTGTAAAAGCTTGTCAAAATTCAATTACCCCAGCAATAACGTGTTCGACGTGAACGTAGGGAGTGTTTAGAGAAGAAAAATCGATTTATGAACTTTTTCCCTTCGCCAATTTGAATGGCCACGAAAATTTAATATTTGGGTTATCATATTATGCATAGATTAATTAAATTTCTTTATTATTTATTTTTTTATGTACATTGATACAGTATTCCACAAATATTAGGTAAAGCAGAGGGAGCTTAATATTAAGACATTGTATTCCCCACTTTCTGCCCCAGTTGTGAGACATTATATGTTCACCAGAGCGAGCAAATAAAAAAAATCATCACAAGAGTAGAGAACACTCTGTTCCCCTAAATTAGCCCAATTTTTAAGACATTACGTGTTGAATGTAGCTACTCAATGTCACATTTTGCCTTGTTACCACATCGAGATAAGAAATAATTAATTTCCTCGACTTTGTCAAGAAAGTGGGGAAAGGGGCATTTTAGCACTAAGCTATTTTTGCCTATACATGAGAAAAAAACAGTATTTAACACTAATTGTTTTTTCCTTCTTCTTATTCGAGATCCATCTTTCTCTTGCTCTTCAATGTCAACTTTCTCTTGAAATCGAAACTCCTTTATTTTAAAACTTTCGTATACATAACCATAGCCTTTATAATATTATTTTTTTCTTCGAGAAAAATATTCTTAATATAAACGATTACAATCTTCCACGTCTTCGAATACTTGTTAGAATCTCAAAAAGCGTATATTACTTGGAACTTCAAATTGGTCTGAAGACAATTTGATGTTAACTTTACCGTTTTTTCATTTGCCGAGTTTCAAACACACGCTATAAAAGGAGTAAAGTACAATTTCTTAAAAATTAAGGTTAAACCAACGTCGAATTTACTTTTTTCTCATTATTTTTATGTTTTATTAAGTTTACACCGTTACAGTTTAGTGGTTAGTAAGATATGTTTTTTAGGCTTAAGTTGTATTCATCAGATATAATGGTTCCCTCTTTAGGTTAAGACACTGTATTCCATATTTTTTTTTAATTATCGGGACCTTACGTTACGAATTGCGGAACCTAACGACGCGTTTTAACTTGTTATCAGAAGGAATCGCATCCGCATCCTTTACGCTAACAAAGTTATAAATTTATTTTACAAATACAATACTCGACCTTAGAAATTTTTACAAAAAAAAAATGGAAAAAATGATGAAATTTCATAATGAACAAAATTCTACCGTTGAAAATAATTTTCATCAACAGAATCATTGGGGCCGGTAATTCCCCGATCAATCAAACCGCTTTAATCAGATATCGATTTTGAAATGATCACCTTTTTTTTAATAAAACACCTATTTCTAATTGTTTCTCATTTTCCATTTGGAGCAATAAGACAGTGTATGACTGTAAAAAAGATGGAGAGTTAGACACACAATGTCTTGAATTGGGGTGAAATCAGAGAACAGACAGAACTCGGCACTAAGTTCTAGTTGCTTGTCCTGACATGGAAGTACAGGCAAGTCTCTTGCCTATTTATAATCTATGAACTACAACTACTGAAATTACTAAATTGTGTTTCTTATTCTGTATAGATTCGCCAGACTCACCAGAATCTTCACCAATTAAGTGAAATACATAAAGAAAACTTCTTTCCATTTTAGAGATAACGAATATTTTGTAAGACACGATTGAGGAATTAATTAAATTCGAGATATCATGATAGATCAACATCTATCATGATATCTCGAATTTAATTAATTGTAATAATATATATATATACCATTTATATACTGGTATATATATATAATTGTAATAATATATATATACCAGTTTTAATATATATTTACCTGAGTGCAACCACTCAGGTAAATATATATTAAAACTGGTATATATATCCATATACAGAAACCGAAGACCCAAGATCTTTTTCTGGAATTTTCCTCATAATTTAGGAACGAAACACTCCAACCGATTGGCAGGAACGATTTTGATTGACAGCCTCGATAACTGTAATTGTAAGTCATTTTGTTGGAAGAAATTGAACTCGCTATTAGGGTAAGTGCTGAGTGCTAGAGCTAGCTAATGCTTTCAAAGTCATATACTCGTATATTATGTATTGTATAGTATGATCGTAGATATCCTAAAATTAAAGAGAAATATAAAATAAATAAATAAATCAGGTTCACGCTGTATCCCGCTCACAGCAGGGTAGGCAGAGGGAACCTAGTGTTAACACACTCCGTTCCCCACTTTCTTTCCGAATTCTGCAGGCATAGCGTGTTGAGTGGCAGAACTCAACGCAGAGCGAAGAAATGGAAATATAAACGTAAATAAATATTTCACTTCTTCGAGTGGGTATCGAACCCACAACCGTCGCTTTACAGTCACACCCATATGCCCATATGCATATGACAGCCTCTAAAAAAATATAAAAGATAAATCAATTTTATTATATATTTGCGCATAGTGCATTAGCCAGAGTGAAACTAGAAAAAGATAACTGCGTCCTCGACTCTACTACAGTCGATTTTGAATATATTGCATATTGTGAATGCAAATAGACGAATCGACGCGATCGTGGCGCAGAAGCAGTCGAGGAAAATAATTATATTTATTTCCTCGTTCTAGTAAGAAGACATATTGCGGTGTTTAGTTCCGCCTCCTAATACGCGATGTCTTGCAAACTAGTTTTGAGTTCGTTCGTTTGAGTGAGATTCCCTATGCCTATCGATACATACAGGATATAGCATATATTATGCAGGATATAACATGAAGATGTATAAGTTTCTTGAGGAATTTTCTTATTAATTCTTTCTGAATAGAATGCTAATATAACATTTTTTTTATAATCTTTTATCAATTAAACCACTTTAGATATTCATAAAAGATAAATCAAATCTAATTGAATTATTGAAAAAAGATATATGACGTAGATCCATTTGTGGGCGCCATCCGTCTTAATATACAATCTTGAAATACGTGGTAATATTCGTTTCCCTTCGGTATTTTATGTTCTTGTGTAAGAAGTTTTAATGCAAAAGTGGCATAACAAAGAAATAAGTAATAATGAAGTTACTGTAGCGCAGTGGTTGGTAGCGTTTGAAGGAAAACGCGATAACTACCATGGTCATCGCGTCGATTCTGATTTGGGGGAATGATTATAATACTTTTAATTATTTTTATTTATCCATTCTGGTAGACAAAGCGCGGCTTTAGAAAATTGGGCGGAAAGTTGAAAACGGAGAGTTCTAGCACTTCCTTCTGGATTTTTTTGTCCACAATGTTATGAGAGAAGATCGTGAAGCTACTAGATAAGAATAGATATCTTCTATTTAAGCAGGAACGAAATATTAATTAATAATAAAAATGATAGTATCGTCCTCTGGAGCTGGAAATTACCTTTATAACGAAACATGTTATTGTAAAGCTGCACACTTTAGTCCTGCATAGCAAGGTAGGCAAAAAGAAACTGGTGTCAAAACACTCTGTCCTTGGCTTTCCACATTCCATGTTGTGCGGAGTAACTAAACACCGCACTTTTTATTACTAAAGCAAATTCACAACTATCACGCATCTTTTTATTAGTAAATATTCTACATATATACAAATGTACGTATCGGACGTGACACGTATCTAAAACACAATGAAAATTGGAAAATTCACATTTTTCTATTTCCAAATACAATTATACAGAATTGAATTTCAGTTGAAATTGTTATGTTTAAATAAAAAGCGAGAAACGGATTACAGTTTTTAATCGAGTTCCCAACATAGGCCCCGTAACGTAACTACTGTAGTATCGTAAAAAGTGAATATTTGTAACAAAAAAATATCTGTTAGGTAAATTGACTTTATATTGAGGAGTCTTTTATTTTTATTTTTTTAATTTTCCACTGTATACCGCATATAGTGTGATCCCCGCTTTCAATTTCAATTTTCGAGACATTACTGGTGTTGAGTGGCGGATATCAGCGCCGAGCTGTGTCTTGTTAGCAGAACAAAGAAATAAATATAATACATTCGTCCGAGTGGGGTTCGTACTTCCAATGTGCAAAATATATCACGTTACATTATGGTGTAAACTAAAAAACATACGTGTCCTTAGAAAAAATTGTACCTTGGTGACTATAGAATTACACGAATAAATATAATATAATACATTTATATATAACATAGTAAATTGCATTACAAGGAAATGCAATGAAATAAAATGCAAGGAAATTACAAGGAAAATTAATAATTGAGAGAGATCTGGTTCTCCGAGAATACAGTATAGATGATACTCACAGATGATAGTAAAAAAAATGATTTATTATAGTTAGGGAGGCGAAGCAGCAAACTGTGGAGTCACTCGAGCGTCATGGAGACCTATTGGGTTGCGAAGCTTAGATGATAACAAGAAAAAAATGTCATATAAAAAATTTCGTTTCACCGGTGGCTTGAGGGGTTATAGGTTTGCAAAAATGTAAAAAAAAACTGTTCCATGGACATACTCGAGCGCGTCAGATATTGATATCATCAATTGCCTACGTCTTCTTAAGCATGAAAATATGTTAATCTGACAGTTTCCGTGGTGGAGGTGGTCGTACGTAAGAGTTAAAAATGGCAAAAAAAAAAATATTATCGAGCGCGTCAGATTTTCTAAGGGGGTGTTAAGTGAACCTAAAAAAAGCTCTTATGTAATAATCTGACGATTTGGATGAGACGCAAGCTCGTAATCGTTGTTTGAAAATGCAAAAAAAAATCGTCATCTTGAAATACTCGAGCGCGTCAGATTAAGATATATATGGTTCATCTTCATGCCCTAGACGTGATATCTCAAAATCAGACGATTATCTGAAGGGACTTGCTTAATCTGACAATTATTAATATTTTTTTAAACCAATACAAGAAACAAGTCAGCTTTACGTTGTATCCCGCACACAGCAGGGTAGGCAGAGGGAACCTAAGGTTAAGACACTCTGTTCCCCACTTTCTGCCAAATTTTGAAGGCATTGAGTGTTGAGTAGCAGCACTTAACGTCACTGTCTTGCCTCGACAGCAGAGCGAAGAAATGGAAATATAAATTTCAATAAATATTTCATCTCCTGGAATGGAGATTGAACCCACAACCAGTCTGTTTTACTGTCACACTTTGTGCCACTGCGCCACGACTGGCCTCAATTTTTTTATTCATTGAACGCAATCAATAGAAAAGCTCAAGAAATAGAATGTAACTAAAAGAATGTATGTTTGAAATAGAATACTTGTATTTATAAAAAAAAAGTACAAAAAAAATTTTTTTTTTCAAGTATTTTTTTTAATTTATCATCTTCATTGATGAGTTAGGGACCAATAAATAAAAAAAGAGTGCGATAGGAATAGAAATACGGTGAGAGGAATATGTGCAATTCTTAGGTATATTAAACTTTATCAGTCAATTTCTATTACTTCGGTTTGTGGAACTTGTCAGATTATATGTTTTTCGTAATCCTTGAATGATTCCCTTCAAAATAAAAAAAAAAATAGCCGCGCTCGAGAATGTCCAGATAACGTTTTTTTTTTACAACTTTGGAGCCCTCTCCCTCCTTTGCGTCACTCTCAAATTGTCAGATTAGTGGAATATACACGATTTAGCATGTAACTAACTTACCCTATCTTAATCTGACGCGCTCGAGAATGTCCGATGATCAATTTTTTTTTACTAATCTGATCCTTTATCCTAGACGCGCGGCCATACATAGGAAGCTCATATTTGGTGGAAGTACGTAACCGAGTACAAGGAATTCCCATGTATCTTAATCTGATGCGCTCGAATGACTCCACAAAGTCCCCTCTTCGCCGCCCCTACTATTACGAGTTTCAGATATAAAAATATATATTTTTTTCTACTAAAGTTATCAAGACAAAGATTATACCTCCGTTATTGTTTAAACAGCGAAAAGACACTGTGATTGATAGTTCCGGCGCGGAATGGAAAGAAAACATCAACATTAACGTTCAGCAGTTTCACAGTAAATTATTATTTGTTAGTAGAGGTGCCCTTAAATGGCCTGATTCTAAGATTTTGCCTATAATTACAATAAAAAAAGTGAGGCCAGTCGTGAAACAGGGGCTTACAGTGCGGGCGTGCAAACGCAACAGGTTGTGGGTTCAATTCCCACTCGAGGAAATGAAATATTTAATAATTTCATTTCTTCGCTCTGGTGTCGAGGCAAAACGTGGCGTTGAGTTCCGCCACTCAACACGCAATGCCTCCAGAATTTGGCGGAAAATTTGGCGTATCTTAACACCAGGTTGGTATCCCACAAATATACTTACTGTCTACCACACAATACAAAAATTATTCTATTCTATTTCTATCAAAACATGAAATTTGAATTTAAAATGGCAATTCCTAGGCACAAATATAAAGTAAGTTCTGACCGATATATCCATTTTCCCATAAATCGGGGTTGTACAAGATGAATCACGTATCTTAGAAAGCCGCTATGCAGCACTGCTTTGTTGCAGTAGGGAGACCACCTATTTGTATGGACTAGTGCGGATTTTCATGTTGAAGCTATATATAAATATTGAATATATTTCTTGTTGGTTCTGGGTTCGATGCTGTTCGGAAAAATGAAATTTCATTTCCTCGCTTTGGTAAGAAGACGCTATAACTCGAAAATTTATTTGATATTTTATTTGTGTTCGAGAAACGGAGTGTCCTAACACTAGGTGTCCTCTGCCTACGTTGCTAAATGCGGGATACGGAATGAAATTAAAAATAATAATTATTATTATATTCGACTACGATATATTTCAGAATATAAAATAAAATTAAAAACCATATAAGAAGAAGGACTACGAGTATATAAGCTTAAATAAACTACTTAAATGTAATGAATCGCTTAATAAGTAATTTTAGAGCTCTTAGCAAGAATACATTAAGTTGCAAGCGCTAGTGCTTATTAAATTATATTACAGATTTAATGTTTAAATGCAGCGGACTCGAACGATAGAGATTATTCATCAGATAATTGGTTTAATTTTTGAAATATTTTATTAGGCATAATCTTTTTAATGATTTATTCACATTACACACACATTACACATATATTTTCATTTTCATTTGTTACATCATTTTTCGAAATCGAACCTCAGCTTATAAGTAGAGTTTTAGTTTTAAGTATAGTTTAGTATATATTTATATATAACAAAATAATTGGCTTTCTTTACAGATTTCAGATACAATAATTTCATATTATAATTTATCGTAGTGCAGTAGTTTCGTCTATTTGTTGTCTGTCAGTAACTTAATACCGGAAGATAAGTTTTGTAATTATTATTTTTCTAGCTTTATCTTTTATCTGTTTCCTGTACATAGCAGGGTAGGCAGAGGAAACCTGGGAACCTAGTATTAAAACAGTCCGTTGCTATTAAAACAATTCCGTTCTTAGTTTTCCGTCGAATTAATTTAACAGTGTGCTTGGCCTTCTTACCAGAGCGAGGAAATGAAAATATATAAAAAAAACAATTGAACTCACAGCCTGTCACGTTTACAGTCACACGCTGCACCCCTGAGCAACAGCTGGCCGAAAATTTAGTTTTAGAAATAAGTAGGTATACTTATACATAAAAAAATACTGAAATTAACATAAAAATAAAACTTATTATTTTACCAAGCAAGCATATAATTTATTATTTTAGTAGATAAATAAAATGTCCATTTCTAAAATACATTAACTGGCCACCATACTCGGGCGCCCAACTGCCCCGGGTATAGACACATTTATCATTATTTATTCGTATCACGTTCTTTTTACACAACCATTTAAATTACAATGTTAAGTTTATTTTTCTGATATAACAAGGTCTCTTCTAAATAGCATTTTAACGATTTCATTATTCATATGAGTTAAAATTTCATTCAGGCTTTTCATTTTTTTTCAGTTTCACGTCTTATTCTTTATAAAAGGGTAGGTAGGAGGAACCAAATGGCAAAACACACCGCTCTGGCATCGAGGAGGAGGATTAAATATTCAATTTCCTCGAGTGAGAATCGAACTCACGACCTGTCACGTTTACCAGACATATGCTTGTGCCCCTACGCCAGGACTGGCCTCATAAGTAATAAAAAATACGAAACAAATCAAATTTAGCTGTGGGTATTCTATGTCTCTACAGTCTCACTAAGTATGTCACTGGTGAATAATCACCCAAAGCAGTAAACAACACAACGAAGTATGCCAGCTTTTGTTTTTTGTGTTTTTTGTTTGAAAATTTTATTCATGAAATGGAATGTAAACAGTTTTAACGACTGAAAAGAATGAAATCCACTTTTTTTTTATTTTAATATTAATAATTATGGTGAGTATTATAAATGTGTTTTTACGTTTTTTTTTTCGAGATGTGCATAGACTTTTAGTTGAAAAAATGTTTGGAGATAGCAAGAATGCTTACTCGTCCGTTATAACATATTTGGACGTGTTTCTAATATAATAATGCAAAACAATTTGTTTGTTTGAACGCTCTAATCTCAGGACCTACTTGTTCGAATTAAAAAAAATACAACAACCTGTACCAGCGTATAAAAAGGTTGCAAAAAAGGCAAAAAATAATGTCTCTATAACAATATAGATACATTGTACATATGTAAAATCCTATTTTACATAATTTCAAAAATAATAATATTCCAGTAAATTAAAACTTAATCGAATATTACATAAAAAAATTGTTATCATACTTACTTACTAACTTACCATATAACATTTTGGAAAAACTAAACGAACGTACCTGAAAACAAAATATATGTCATTAATGTATGTCTTATACTATAATTATAATGATTAGATAAACAACTAGGTTCTCGCGGCACAATTGTACAAGCGTAAGACAGTTACGTGTTCAATTCTCATTCGAGGGAATGAAATATTTAATATTTTTTTTCTTAGTTCTGGTATCGAGGCAAACCGCAGCGTTTAGTTCCGCCGCTCAACCAGCAAAAAATCGGAAAGTGGAGAACGGAAGTTTCTTAATTGAGAGTAAAGTGTTTTAACGTTAGGTTCCCAGGTTCCTTCTGCCTACCCTGCTATGTGCAGGATACAGCAAGACGCTAAAAACAGTAATAATTAATTACAATATCTCTTAATAAATGAATCTATTGAGTTGTCCATTACAATACAATGCACGTAGCGGCGCGTGACCGCGTCAGGTGCAAAATTGAAACGTTGTCAGCGCGGAACAATAATTTACGATCAAGATATGGGCACTTAGCCATAAAATATTTGTGAATAAATTAGTATAATTTTTTTTTTATAATGATTTATTGTATATTAAGGCAATATCTGAGTGTAATGATGGTTATAGGTTCGATTTCCACGTGGAAAATGTTATTATAATAATTCTTCAGTAGTAGTAGGCAGAGGTAACCTAGTATTAAAACATTTCGTTTCCCACCTTCCGTGGAATCTTCGAGACCCCAGCAAAGAAATGAAAATAATTAAAATTAATCTTTTCCCGACTGACGCTACAAAGGAAAGATTAAATTTTAATTTTTTTTCACCTTTTCGCACTGGTTGACAAATTGCAGCATGGGATTTCGCAACTCAATTCACAATGTTTAGAAGAATTGGACAGAAAGCGAGAAACAGAGTGTTTCAACACTAAGTTGTCTATGTCTAGTTGTCCTGCTATACGGAAAAAAGCCGGAAGTTGTTTGGGTTGCTTATTTATTAATACGTTATTCTACTAACTTCATATACCTACATGGTATATGAAATATGAGCATTGGGATTTCATGAAATTCTATTCTATTCTACGGGAACAGAAAATTTTTTTTATAAAAATAACATTAATTTCAGACATAAAAATGAAATATACATATATACTGGTGGGTGGGTGTCTAAAAAAACATACAACTTTTTATCTTTAAAAATTCCATACTCTCACAACATACGACGAATTACCATAATACGGTTTTTTTTCTCAACGACCATATCTCGATTTCGATGACGAGTACTTGGCAGATTACCGAATATTACCGAATGGTTGGGTTTCGTCGGGCTCGACGAATTTGACGTTAATTTGTATGAAATCTAATCATTTCCGGCGCTGAACGGAAACGTCGGATTATTGACAGGGATTACGCCCGAGAAAATTGTTTTCCGAGAAGGAAAATAATATGAAATATATAATTATAACGCCTTTCACGAGATTAGTGTAGATAACTGGGTTCTTTAATTGTCTTTTTAGAGAATTTTGAGAATTAAGTTTTTATTTAATTATGTAAAGCAATAAAAAAATATTTTATTTTAAATTATTATATCAAGAGAGATGATGCAGCGACACAGTGCATCGCTTTAAGCGCGACAGTTTTAGGTTCGATTCCCTCTTCGGAAAAATAGTTATTTTTATTTTATCGCTACAGTAACATAAAAAAGTGTAGCATTGAATTACGCAAGGTCTCAAAAATTGGATCGTAGAATAAATGGAATGTCTTCATATAGGTTCCTTTTACCTACACTACTATTTGGAACTAATGCTAATAAATGTGTACTATAATTAGAAAAAAATATAGAAAAAAATATTAAATTTCGGAGAAAACTTAACCAACAAAGGTAAATTCTAAGTGCCTGTCAAAAACCAAATAGATACATGTCTTTCATCTTAGTTACCTCAATCATCAATTTAACTATATGCGATTAATCAGCCCAAATCCTATGCTCAAAGGATGCCAGTCTACTATGTACTACCTTTACCCTAGAAAATATACATATATTACATATATAGCTGAAAATATAAATTCAAACCACGTAGCTGATTTGAAAACTCGTAGGTATAGTTATATATAATTACTTGAAAGTAATTGACTTGATCGTATCTAAGCGGAACATAACGTTGTGCTTTATTTACTAGAGCAGAGAAATGAAAATCATCTATGCAGATAATAAAATTGTAACTGTAAAACTGTAAAATTGTCCGTACATGGAAAATATAAGAGAAAAATTATTAATGGGGGCATTTATCATTGCAAAATATTTGTTGTATTGAATTAGATAATTTTCCAATGTATGGCTATTTTCTTTAAAATGATAAAGTTGTTAGAACACGAAGGTAATCTAGATTAGTTAAGAAATCATTGTATACTTCAAACGGACAAAGCCGCGAGCGAGTCACTAGTTTAAAAATGAAAGCTTATATTAAATTAAGTTAAACAGCAATCATTCCGTAATGGTGTTGTTAAAATATTTAACCTGGAAATATAATATCAATCAGTTAACGCCAATTAAATATGTCCATCAAATAATTAGTAAATTTCGTTACAATTTTCCTTTTAAGTGAATGAAAACATGATAACGCTTCGAGGAAATTAAATATTTAATATTTACATTAGAAAATGATTGCTCGAAAATGGTAACGAGGCAAAGCGCGGAGTTAAGTTCCGTTACTTAACACGCAATCCTCCAGAATTCGGCGCAAATTGAGAAACTGCAGTGTCATAATGCACCAGGTTAATGCACCAGAGAAAAAAAATTCTCGACCAAAATTTAAACATAAATCTTATAGACAGTTATTAAAACATTCACATTTTCTTAAGCTAGTTATTACAGCATCTCATTGTTAACGTGATGTTTGTGGGTTCAAGGTTCACATTGAAAAAGAAATTATTTCATTTCCTCACGAAGTTTACACAGATAACCTATTAAAATGTATTAAAACAAAACTGTTGCTATTAACCCCACATTATTAGTATATACATATACTAACAATAATTATAATACAATAATTAATATAATTCATACAATTAGAATGCCGCAGTACAATTGAATATACAATATAAACCAAGTCGTATTTCCATTTTAGTATTCAAGGAAAGCATTTATCTAACTGAGATGAGACCTGCGTACATACAATGTGCCAACCGACAAAGTGAAGACGTGCTAGCTACGTACATAAGACACCTAGACTAAACCTCATTTTGAGCTGGTATAAGGAACCTATATTCTATTGTTTAAGCATTCATCTAGGTTATATTCTGTATGTAAATGATGTGAAGAACACTGTCTTATTGTTAATTTCTTTATAATTTTATTATTCACCAATTGGTGGGGAACGAAAGTGTCTAATTGAGAACGGAGTTTCTCTAAAACTTAAAATAATAAAATATGTATATATTTTTCTTAATAATTTATAGTCTTTATCATCGGCCTATTACTAATCTGTCTTATCTCCAATTCTTCTCACAAATCTACATTAATAATTTAAAAGACTTCGTTTGGCTGAATGCATGAACCTTACTAACTATTCGTCTAAATTTAAAAAAAAATTGATTTAGCTCATTTATATCGAGTAGTATTGTATTAGTCCATCTAGATAGTCCACATAGTCCATATATATCTAACAGTATCGAGGAAGGCTATATATAATTACGGACGGGACAAAAATTCAACTTTCATATAATAAGGTATCTTTTAAGGTAACATTTCCATTTGCTCAGTACATTCAAATGTACCTACGTGTTATAAACGAAATACTGTGACCGCTCGTGAGGAAAATCAAGGCAATGAAATTTGACTTGCGATAATAATAATAACTTGCCTTATGTTAAAATAGAGCAATAATTCCCGTCGGCACAGCGTGTGTAAGCGTTACGGTTGTGGGATCAATTTTCATTTGGGTTATTATTTAAATGGAATTTTCATTTTCTTGCTATGGTAAGAATATAACATGGAATTTCTCTAAAATTGGGCGAACAGGGAGAAACCGAGCACTTTCTTAATAGGTCACCAGTCCCTGTGAGGGATAGAGCGTGAAGTTTAATGAAAATGTTAGATTTTTGTACTTATTTTTTTAGCTTAAAAAGATTTTTGAAATTTTATTGGAAAAAATTATTACATTAATTAATCTATGTGGGATTCTCTTTAATATATTAATATATCTATTAATTATCATAGATTCATTGCGCTTGAAGGGGAAATAAAATAAACGTAAACCATATCTAATATAATCTATATCTATATCTATATCTATACTTATAATAAATCTGTAGAAAAGTCATTTCTGTACATTGAAAAAAATATTTAAAAAAAAATTAGCTAGGGTGTTAAAGGACCATTAACAGAATCCATTTCCAGCATTTTTGGAATTTTTGTCTGTTTGTCTGTTTGTCTGTCTGTTTGTCTGTTTGTCTGTTTGTCTGTTTATGTGATCACGTATCACGTAAAAAGTACACAACAAATTTAAGCAACTTTTATATATAAAAATTACAAATAAATCAGAGTAGGTTTTAGTTTATATTTCACTGTAATCGCTTCACTCTATCAAAAGATATAAGTATTTAATGTTTTCAAGAAGTTAATATTGGCGATCTATTGACAACAAATAGTATGTACTAACGAATCTTAATAACGAATAAAACATATCTCAACATATTATTATTTGTTAAGCATTAATTAATTCGGGAGAAATATTATTATTTTAAAACTTTAGCAAAATATAGTTTTTGATTATTTATACTGAGAAAACAGTATGTTTTAACTATGATCGAACGGTGACAGTTTAACTATTAGCACAATAGATGGCGCTCTGGCAAGATGCTCTTAAAAAAATGAATTTGGAAATGTTTTGATTACATGACTGTTGATAAAAATATAAATAAAATTAAATAATTTGTAAAGGGGAGCAAAATATAGTTTTTGATTATTTATACAGAGAAAACGGTATGTTTTAACTATGATCGATCGGTGACAGTTTAACTATTAGCACAATAGATAGCGCTCTGGCAAGATGTTCTTAAAAAAATAAATTTGGAAACGTTTTGATTACATGACTGTTGATAAAAATATAAATAAAATTAAATAATCTGTAAAGGGGAGCAAAATATAGTTTTTGATTATTTATACAGAGAAAACGGTATGTTTTAACTATGATCGATCGGTGACAGTTTAACTATTAGCACAATAGATAGCGCTCTGGCAAGATGTCCTTAAAAAAATAAATTTGGAAACGTTTTGATTACATGACTGTTGATAAAAATATAAATAAAATTAAATAATCTGTAAAGGGTAGCAAAATATAGTTTTTGATTATTTATACAGAGAAAACGGTATGTTTTAACTATGATCGATCGGTGACAGTTTAACTATTAGCACAATAGATGGCGTTTTGGCTAGATTCTCTGGAAGAAAAGAATTTGGAAATGTATTAATTACGTGACTGCTGATAAAATATTAAGCTTAACTACTAAATAAAATATAAATAAAATTAAATAGTCTGTAAAGGGTACACTATTAAAACATTATGTACTCAAAGTTTTCAAGTTTATGTTTGAGAAAGGAGAAACATACGTAACGATATCTATTGACTACATAGATGTACTGTAATGAATGTTGGTAACGCGTAAAACATATTGTTGCGTTATTATTTGCTAAACATTTATTACGTCGGATTGAATATTATTAATTTTAATACGTCAAAAAAAGCAAAACATCGTTTATGTTTAATATTATTTTATGTTAAGAGAAATTTAACATAAAAACGGTATGTTTTATCAGTTTCACATTAATAGATGACTCAATAGATTCTGAATCGCGCTGCAATTCTTGAATCAAAATTGCAAAGCTTGAATCCTCTCGATTGGAATCACTACTGATAAAAAAATAATTATTAATGTATGATAACACTACACTCTATCATAACATGTATTTAAATATATCAAGAAATTTATATTTGAGAAAATAGAAACAGAATTTTAAACATATTGTTGCGTTATTAATTACTATTTGTTAAAAATTAATTACATCGGAAAAGAATAGTAATCATCTCAATACTTTAGTAATACATAATATTTACGATTAACACAATTGAATGTTAAGTGTTTTAGTTAATCTACCCATATAATGAAGCTGTAGAGGAGTAATTTCTGTTGAAAATATTAGAAAAAGAAATGCCAGGGTGTTAAAGGAGGGTTAAATCTAAGTAATCTAATTTTAAAATTATTATCTGTTTTTCTATTTACATAATCAATTATTGTGTAAAAAGTACAAAACTAATGTACCTACATAACTTTTACACATATAAATAGATACACATATAATATTTACTTTTTTTTAGTTTAATTTGTTTAATTGCAATCACTTTGGCAAAATATATATAGTATGTATGCATGTATGTTAATATATATTTGTATGTATGTTGTGTTTTTATCATAAGTTCTTTCAAATGGTTGCCTGTAGGAAAGCGCTTTTAGTGATAAGGCCCGCCATTGCACTTCTTTATTGTCTTTTTGTAAATATTATTACTGTATTGTTTCTTAGTTTTTTATTGCAATAAAGTATTATTATTATTATATACTCGCTCCGGTGCCTCGAATAGCAGAATAAGTATTAAAAAACAAAAAATAAAGAATGACTGTTAGGCGGTACGAAGTTCGCCTGGTCAGCTAGTAAATAATAAGTATATGTATGTCGAATATGTTTTATTTATAAACTCTTATAAATGAAACGTATTCGAGCCCACATCAACCTCAGTTTCACATAGAATGACATCTAAATACCACCTAGTAGAAAACATAACTTTTCAATGTAATTCTTAACGTATAATTTTAAATAAATGCAAATATATACAATTGCGTCAATGTAAGCCCTGGCTGAGTGCGTCTTAGAGACCGCCCACTAATAAGTCTCTTGGTACTTTGTCAATGCCAGTTGAGGAATTATTATTTGAGAGATTCACGTTGAATTATCATGAGTAGACATTTTTGTAGCTTATGGGTTGATTATCTTGTGTTAAGAAAGATTTTTATTTAGTTTTTCTCAGATGTTTAATTTTTAAGTGTAATTTCCTAAATTGTAAATTTCATAGATAGTTAAAAATTCTGTGATTGGTTATAATTAATTTTCACATAGCTAGTTATAAATTCTTCTAGTTACCGTAATTATAAAATTTGGATACAAAAAGGGATGTTTATGCCCAAATTCCAGACATTCTGTATTGTGTGCGGCTCACCACGCTGCACTGTACTTACCAAAGCCAAGAAGAGAAATAAAGTTCACCCAAATTCTATATCTATCTATATATATAAAATCGAAAGGTCACTCACTCATCACGAAATCTCAGAAACTACAAGTGCTAGGAATCTCAAATTTTGCATAGGAGTTATTTATAGGACGTAGGTGAACGCTAAGACGGGAATTTGTAATATTTGACTTCTAAGGGGTTGTTTTTGTAGTTGAAAGTTTGTATGAAAATTCGTTACTACAAATGCTAGGAGTCTCAAATTTTGCATGGACGTCACTTATGTATAGGACGTAGGTACTCATAGAGAAATTAATAATAATATAGTTAACGCGGGTGAAATCGCGAGCGGGCCGCTAGTTATTCTATATAGAACAAACTATTATGACAAAATCACTATGGAAATTAGCATTATCTAAACATTTCTAAAGTTAGTTAAACCCATCTTAGTTCAATATATGGTGAAAGTACAAGGAAAATTTCACAAAGGCAGACAGATTTACCTGAAATCTGAAGGGCACTCAGCAATGCCATCGACATGGCAAGCCCTTAAAAGATAACCCTTTTATTAAGTATACTACATCGGGCTCGTATGAGTGTGCTTGAGATGACTTCGCTTGGTTATATGTTTTTCGGACGATTTGATTTATTGTTGATTCCCCTGGTAAGAGCTGATGGAGTGATATTCGTAAATATCGGTTTTTCTGTAGTGTCCTCAATCTATTTTAAATTAAATTAGCTTCACGCTGTATCCTAAATATAGCAGGGTAGATAGGGGATATATGTATAATGTTAAAACATTCCATTCCTCATTTTCACTACAATTTAGATTTGCGTGTTAAGCGAGCGGATTTTAACGCCACACTTTGTCTTGAAGGTATACCCCGAGTAGGAATCGAATCTCCAATTTTATTGCTTATGCTTCGGTCGCCACGTCGGCCTATATAAGAATACTAGCGGACGCGCGCAGCTTCGCTTGCGTAATTAGGGGTGAATTCTAATAAACCACGAAACATGTGTTCAATAAAATATTTTTAAGAGTCTAAAAGAGTCGGCTTTAAGAGTCGGTGGCGATTTAAAGATTTTTCCATACAAACTTTCAATCCCTTATTTGCACCCTTAGGGGGTGAATTTTGCACCCTTAGGGGGTGAATTCTGGAAAACCATGAATTACATGTTCAATTAAATACTTTTAGGAGTCTAAATTTCAAATTTTATAAAAATTGGTGCCGATTTAAGAAAAATTCTATACAAACTTTCAACCCCTTATTTGCACCCTTAGGGGAAAAATTCTAGAAAACCATGAAACATGTGTTCAATTAAATACTTTTAAGAGTCTGAATTTCAAATTTTATAAGAATCGGTGCCGTTTTAATTTTTTTTCCATACAAACTTTCAACCCCTATTTCACCCCTTTAGGATAAAAATTTTTCAAAATCCCTTCTTAGTGGATGTCCAGATTATGAAAGTAAACATCTCCCCAAATTTTACGTTTCTCTCATCAGCGGTTACGGCTGTGCGTGCGTCTTACCTCAGTCAGTGAGGACAAGTCCTTTTATATATATAGATAAAAATTTATAATAAATCTAAAGAAAGGAAAGTATAATAATATGGTTAATAATATTGAATTTACATAGCTCATTTTTGATATACCTATATTTTATTTAACTGACTGTAAGCGCGATGATTGAATTATTTTCTTGCGACCCTCTAACAAGACAAAGCTAAAGACGCTATGTTACGCCATGTAACATATGGAAATTGAGCAGAGAACAGTGTATCTTGACACTATATCCTTTTTGCTCATCCTCCTCTGCAGATTTTTTTATTCCTACTTATCGTCGTCCAGTTAATACTAGTATATGTCTAATATGTATATACCTACTAGGCGAATCACAGCTAGCTGCGCTAACCGCTGTAATGTTGTTGACCTGTAATAATTCGGCTGCATAATGTTCACTAATAGGCATTAAGTCGCGGTTTTCATTTGAAAATTATAATTTAACCGTTTTTGCTGCTTACTGTGTTTTGGAAATTGGATTGAATATGAAAATTTGGCTTGGATTTGGTGGATAGAGTTATTGATTTCTAAAACATAAGAGGGAGTAGAAGTGGAGGGAAAAAGGGTATGAGTTTAAACGCGACAGGTTTTGTCGTCATTTTCCATTGGAGGAAATTAAATATTTTTCTATTAATTTCCTTGCACTGGTAATGATACAAAGCGCGGCGTTGAGTTTTACCATGTGTCCTAACAATAAATTCCCCCAGCCTTTTTACGCTATACCCTACTGTAACCTGTTCTCCTCTAACTCATTTTTCTTTTATTACGTTTCTACTATAATTATTCTAATAATGCCACGATTGTTATTTTAAGTACCAAAAATAAAAAATAATGGCTCCTTCCAAAGTTATTAAGCTTATCAGAGATCGGAATTCACCAGGAAAAGGAAAAAAAATCACAATTCATGTTTCTAATTCCCTCTTTTGGATAAAAACATTCCTCCCATCGGCAAGTCATTTATGTTTTAATTAAGAGGGCGCCTAAGAATAGGCCTTGTCGGATTATTAGAAAACAGAATTACTTCGCTCTGACCTCCTATTTCGTGTTTTCCATTACTTTCAGCCGAAAAAAACAAGCTTTTTTTGGTTCGGTACAAAGTTTTTGGTAGAACAAAACTTTTGCTGAGGCCAAATGCAAATTGATTTGGTTCGTTTGCTTAACGCTTCCGCTGTATTTTAGGTTTGATTCTCGGCTCGGTGGATATAAATTATAAGCCAATTTGCAAAAGTTACAGCTTGTTTGAGGAAACAACTCCCATAATGTTTTGACTTGCAAAGGTCGTGGCCTACTTGTGTAATATTTTTCTAAACAAATTCTGACGTCAGTTATGCTAAAGATTTTCTTGAACTTCTTAAATACATTATTTTCTAAGAAAATTTATGTATGTTAATTTATTATTTTAATTAAATTTAAATTAGTCTTACATTACCAATTGTTGACTTCTTTAGAATAAGCGCATATAGTGTGTAATAAAAACAAACATACATTCAATTAATAATTTTTAAAATATTCTATTCCATATAATAAAAGTATACGTCATGTTTTTATTATGTTCTGATATTTATATCATCATATAAAACATCTCAAGGATAACAAATAGGATCTTTAATATATCGTACACAAATATTTACTGTACCTAATATCCTTTAGGTTCTTTTATAAATGTTAAAAGAACGATATTAATATTTGTTTAAGAAAATATATTTTCAAGACAATACAGTACGTTCTAAACTGTATATATAACAATCTATCAAGCCAAGTTTTTAAGTTATTGTCGAGATAATCATTACTTCTCCCAAAAAATAATATTTGAAACTCAGTTTTTAATATCTATTAATCCACCGTCATCCACCATCTTCAGTTCGCTTCAGGGTGAGAAACAAAGAAAGTTATTAATGTTTGTAACCATTGTTTTCGGTGTGATGTACTTCCAGCAGTGCTAGACATCTTGGGCCTCATCTTTTGTTCAGTCGCCTCAAAGACGCGAGGCTCTAGCTCTTTGGTTTATACATCTACTAAACTACAGTCTATTGTCCGTCCTGAGAGGATATTCTCGTCGTTTACTCGTAGTTTGTTTTTCACGGAATCTTTACGCACCTCTTTATCAGAGAAACGTCTGATCGACGCTGAGGTAATTATGGGGAACTATGACCTACATACATTTGATGTCACCTAGAAGTTGTTAAAGTGCATTGAAGATATTCAAGAGACAATACATTTATACAGCTACAAGATTCAATTCACCTTCCACTTGTTTGTAAGCTTATGCAAACTTCGAACTCAAGTTCCGTTCCTGGAACATTGAGATTGTAAGTAATGAAATGGAAGATGGAGTGGCGTTTGAGGTTTAGTTTCCTCAAAATATTATCATTCCAAAATTTTATGTAGGTAGCTAGACTCAAAGGTGAGTTATTGTGATTTCGACTTCGACGACTATTTCCACTCGGGGAAAAAATAATTTTATATTTAGCAGCCTTGTAAATGAAACGTGGTTTGATTTTCGATACTCAACCCAAAATGTTTCGGATTCAGTCGGAAAGCGGAAAACGGAGTGTTTTGAAACAATTATTAACGTTATATAAAATGTTTTAAGTCCATATTTGCCTTTAATTAATAGAAATATCTTAATTAAATCCACTTAAGAACAATCTCTATTCACAACACTACATACTCGTATCTTACATATCCCAGAATACAATAGCTGTGACAAAATAAATAGTTCCCACATAATACCCAGAACGTCAGATAACACCAGAATATACTCCCAAAAATGAAGGAATCACTAACGACTGTCAGCTGTTAGCTGAACGAGCTCTAAAAAAGCAGCAATAACGTACTAGTTGCTCCAACGTTTATTCTCACAACATTATTGCTGAAACGCTGCCCATAAAAGATAATACACGATTTGGACTACGAGCGAGGTAAATGGTCGAAGGGTGGAGTAAGGCCAAGATAAAACTGAGGAAGGGATCAATGAAGAGAAATAGTAACATTGATTGCTAATTGCTAGGGATTTACCAAATATTCGAGTTGAAAAATCCTAAGGGATTTCGGTTTTCTATGTGTTGTAATGGTCAGTTTGGGTTAAGTGATTTTTTTAGGGTTTTTCCTGATATAAACAGGATATGAGTCTTCTATACAAAACGTGGCAAGTTGGGAATGGAATTTCTTAACAATGAGTTGTCTCTGGCTACTCTGCTATATACGAGATACTTGAAGCTTAAAAAAGCCGATTAAGTGTAAGTTGGACTCGCCCATCGAGGCTCCTTTACCAATTTCGGGATTGTAGGTCAACAGGAAATACTAATTCCTATTTTTTCCTAATAATACTAAAAATACCTATAAATTATCACTTTTTGGATATTTTTCTTTATTTGTGTTACAATAAATTTTGATTACGCAGAAGCATGAGTGTTTTGTGCGTCAAAAAACCATAGATCTGAATATTAGATATTAATTCTACACGTGATTTGCAGAGATAAATGGTCTCAACAGGCGGACGACAAAATGATCCTTTAAGCATTCCGTTTTTACCTTTTTATACCTCAAAACCGGAACCCTAAAAATGAGTCTTCTAAAAGTTCAGTTATAGTCCTGTTATATATTCATTATTTTTATATATAAACATATAAATAAATGTTATTATACAACGAGTAGATTAACTTAATACATCTACACGTTTTTGTTCTTTCAAGTGAACTATGTATACTTGCTTTGATAACCTCATAGAAATTCTAGGATACCTTCGAGGATGATAAAACCATATAAAATGTACGCAACAAAAGTAACACAAAGAAGATTTCGCTTAAATATAAAGTCTTTGAAAGAGCCCTATTTATGATGTTCTAAAGCATTTTCTTCCACTTTCTCCATTGCAATAATAACCCTTAATTACTACGTCGTTAGGTCGATATCTCTTTAGATGTAGCCAAAAGGTAGTACTACTAACGTAAAAGTATTTTATGTATTTATACTTTGGCAAATAAAATAAGTTTTCTAATCTCATTAACAAGATACTATTCTCTTTCTTTTTAGTACAGGTGTAGTTATTTTATATGAGGTTCAAGTTTTACTTTCCATTTTTGTATATTTTGATAAAAATATAAAATTTTACTATATAAAATTAATAATTACGGAATATCGGAGACTTGGACATTATACGAATGTTTCAGTTTAATAAAAGATTAGTAACATAAGAATAAATATTAGTTAGGTACAAGCATTAAATACATCCCAAATATAAAACTAGCAAATGTCCAAAATGGCGTTCGATAATGAACCCTCACCAACATCGGACAATGGTAGCATTAACTGATAGAAATTATTCAAACCTAATTATCCTCGTTAGAAGCTAACTGTTGAATGAAATGACGAATAATATTTCGAATCGGATCTGCTTAAAATTTCAATTTAACTTTTTGGAAGGCTTTTGTCCTACTGCAACGTTGTGAAGGCCCCGGGACTTATTCACTCAAATTCCTGAAACTTTTCTATATTTATTATGCTTCTCATTACTTTCAGTTAGCCAATGTATCTAACTAACAACTGTTTATGATATTAATTGATATTAGATGGAAATTATGAAGTAATTACAAACGATCGATGGCTTGAATCTTGTTCGGGGACATATTTTTTATCAATTTCTATATTATAACTATTCCCTAGAATGTAAAACTATCTTTTTTTAACTTCACCCAGTATCCCTCGAATAGGAGGGTGTGTCAAGACATTTAATTTTTCCTACTTTCGGACTAATTTTCAATATATTTCCATTTCCTAATTTCCGCCAATTTTCAAGATATTAAGTGTTGAGTAGCAAAACTTAAAATCACGCTTTATAATTCTAAGGGCTATTATATAAATAAGTAATCAAGTCAACAGAAGTGAAAATGACCCCACAATAAATAAAAGTAATAGTCCACTCGTAAAATAATTCCAAACGACTTCGAAACCAACACTGACTGTAATCTAACTTTCGAATTAGACAAATGGAGCACGTGCTACCAACTTTCCATGTCCACTGCCTTACCCAACGCCACAAACAAGTATACCTTAATTGAATTTTAATAACAATACCTCCAAGGACATAAAACTTCTCGGCGCCCAAAATTAATTAACAATTATTGTAATAAGGCTGAATTTAATATCCAAAATTTAAATTAATATATTGAATCAGAAAGGAGTGCTCGTTTAAGCCAATTTTACCTCCCCTCGCTAATATGAAACAGCGTTATGTAATGACTTCGTATCTGTGAGAATTATTTTTAGGCGAGGATTTTTTTTTGTCTCCTTCAACAGATACTATGCTAATTCCAGTGGTAGCGGATTTCAATTCTTTGGCTCGAGTAAATGGTATGAATGGAAATATGTTATGTTCGTATCTAAATAGATTTTCATTGAGAACAAAAATCAAATCAGCTTCACGCTGTATCCCGCACACAGCAAAGTAGACAGAGGGAACCTAGTGCTCACTCCGTTCCCTACTTTCCGCCTAATTCAGGAAGCATTGCATGTTGAGAAGGTGAAGATGATGTTGAAAATGAAACAATATTTCCTTAATAAACTTCATCGATGTTTTTATTACCTTCAAAATGTGTCAGCTACTTAACTCAACAAGGAATGTCTCAAAAATTGAGAAGTGCGGGGGAAACACTAGGTCGCCTTAGCACGAGGTTCCTTATGCCTATTTTGTTATATGCAGAATACATCGTAAAACTAAACAGAAAATACTCAAACCGTATTAATTACGAGTACGGACTCATTATATTTTATGTTTCTATATCACAAAATTGTTATTTACAAAAAAAATCTGCATTATCGTACATAATAGACGTTCCAACATTGTTTTCTATATAATATTATCGATAAACATTTTCCAATTAAATTGAAATTTCAGTTCAATTAACCATCAAAATAGCGACAACCTGTTCGGATCAAATAGACAAACAGTTTAACTATCCCATTTGCCGCTGTATAATTAAAATTTGGTAGCTTAATGTGTGCAGTAAATGCGTTCATAAACCCATTAAAGCTAAGGGACCGTACAACACTTAAGTTAACGTTAAACGACAAATAACTGAGAATTTGGTAGGAAAAATTATGTAAATTGCTCACAAATGCGGAGGTAGGCGGGATAATGGCACAGGAACTGAGGATACAGCTTAAAAATGAGGTTTTACAGGTGGTGTATGGTACGCTATGTTTTATTTCGTATTGCCATTGGACAAATTGTTCCCAAATTTATTGGAGCGTCTATCGTATTTGCATAATCTGTTGCAATTTTCACTTCTGTCGTGGCACTTAAAGCGGAGATATAAAGGAAAAAAATCAAATTAATTTTCTGTTATCACAAAGAGAAGATTAGGTATCTGGAATACTTTAAATTCACAGGATTAAAATTTAAGGAAATCTTTTAAAAGATTTTTCATAATTTTTAATATTTTTTTTAGCAATCAGTGTACAATTTACATACGTAAATAACGGACATCATTATTATGTTAAACACATGAATATTGTCAAGACCAGATCGATGAAGACTTGTTCTTTGCACTTTTAATAGAATCTATATTTTAAATAATCTAGACACAAAATTAAAAAGACGATGTCGATTCTACCACTCAACACGAAATGTTTCGAAGGTTAGGACACAATACAGAATGAAGCTAAATAACAAAAAACAAAAAATATTATAAATATTGTTTTGTCATGAAAATTTAAATCATTAATTTAAACGTAAATGTTGACCATTTCGATATAAAAGGTTTATAATTAAACACTAAATCTCACCTTTAGATAACTCCCTATTATCAACAGTACTTATTTTTAATCACGCCGCGACTTAATTTAAACGTGTTAATTATACAGTATTAAGAGTTGCCTGGTGTCTATGGCTTCAGAATTGTTCTCATTCTGTTTTAATGATACGCCCGATGGAGGTTGGCCTTTGTTAGATAAAATATTACAAGTTAGTTCAAATTATCATTATTGTAATTGTAATTTTTACTGCGTACTTATTTGAGCATCTGGCTCTGTAATGAGGTTTCTGGTGGAGGAAAGAAATTGTTTAATTTTATTCTATATTACTTTTTGGTTCTAATTAAGATATTAATGAGAAAAAGCGATGCTATTATAGCTAAGTTAGACTGGATCTGAAGAAACTTTAATTTTAATTGATGGTTATGTTAGTTAGTAGGTACCTAGTGTTACACTTCGTTCCTCACTCACCGCACGCTCGCCCTTATTTTCGAGACATTACGGGTTCAATGGCGGAATTCAACGCCGCGCTTTGTCTTATTACCAGAGCGGGGAAACGAAAATATATCAATCGCCCAAGAGGGAACTCCTAATCGTCGCTGCTTCAGAACGACGTTAAAGTTTACTTCTGCTTAAAAAACATAATTATTAACCATCCCACCAAGCATTAATCTTTGAAAATTTCTTTACGGGCAAAAAGTAGGCTGAGTGCTATATCACTATGTTTTAATACGTAGCAATATACTGAAATATTTTCATTTGACAGAGAGATCAAATCCCGAAGTAAAAGTTAGCTTTTAAGCATATTATTATCATATAATACATGTTTTACATGAAAACATCAACCATGAATCATGGGAGCATAATTTATCCACCCTATTTATCGACAAGAGAAATAAATCTTTGAATTTAGGTCATTATTTGCGAACGCTGTTTTGAATAGACTCGCGATGAGTGAAATATAGCGCGAATTAGTGACGGTGATTTGGATCCAAAATCGATATTTCTGACACACCATTCAGATTGTCCTTCGTAAATTCGGAACTAGGCAATAGTCATGTCCCATCTTTTAAAACATTACTTCATACTATCGGGATTAGTATCCTTATAACATAGACTAAGATTTTAGAGGCAAGAAAAACGTATAACAATTTAAAAAAACGGGTTCCAAACCCACGAACTATAAAAATAAGTTGTAACAAGTATATAAGATTTGCAGAGGAGCTCGTTAAGAATATTTGATGATTTGATGGCCAGAGCACTTGGACAGTATATACACTTGACTTAAAAAGTTTCAATTTGGTATATAGGCAGGTCAGGTAGTAAAGGAACACCAAGAGAGGATTTTTCAAAGATAAGAAAAGATGGTCTATTTTAATTCACGTCTTAAAGTCCATGCAAATAAAATTACATTATATATGATTAAGTTGATAACCACATAATCTGTAATTAAAAGCCTACAATACGAATTATTGTATGTTTTTAATTACAGATGATGATGATTCTACTGTGTTGATATACTATTACTATTTAAGAAATATCACTAGTGAATTTACGTATCTACCTCCTAACTTCGTAACAAACATATTATTTCTTAACTTATTCTTTCATATACGTACATTCCTACAAATATAACTTCTGAATGTTTTTCATATAACAAGGTAAAACATAATATTAAATTGATGAAACGGTTCCAAGAGAGGCAAGAACTTACCTCCAGACAGAGTTGAATCTAGACTGTTAACTTTCTGTTACACTAAAAGCTTCGCAATGAGTTCAAAAGGTCGAAAGCTTGAAATCAAATGAAAGCCTTGTAGAAGTCCAGTTTTTCGCTTTGTAAGTTTAGTTTTTGTTTCTATTTCAATACAACTTTGATTAAAATGTCTACACGTGAGTCGATTTTTATTTAGTATTTACATTGATATCCAGGAATTGATTTATTAATAAGATTTTTAATATAAAATTTTCTTCGATTGAAATATATATAAATTCGCATATGGCATCATATTGCTGTTTACATATTTAATATTTTTGTAATTGGCTGACTGCTGGGGAACACTGAAATTTGGCACCTAGGTTCCTTGAGGAATGTAGGACTCTTCACTATTCTACTTCTACTCTTAAGAGCTGATTTCTCAAAAATATAACTGGATATTGGGTCACTTTGTTTATTAAGGTCCTGCATTTATGTTTTTCAATAAATATCTTATAGATTTAATAATTTTAATCTTTATTTCCAAAGCATAACCCATTTTTTCCTATACAACCAGGATAAATCGATTGGCAAACGTCCAGATTTTCTCAAAATAATGTGAAGACCTTATGGGACAGAAGTAACACTTCGAAGTTGTTGGGTAACTTCGTTGATTTGTAATGTTACATGTTGAAATAATGTGCTATAAATACTACAGCAAGGTTTATTTATTCCTTTATTTTTCTTTTATTTACAGACACTGTTCTAGAATTATTCTAATCATCGTCCTATGTGCATGAACATATTAGTTATTTGGTGCAACAATGACGTAATTGCTTGTTTAAAAAAATTAAAATGTTAGTGTATACAGAAAGACTATTATTACCTATTTTCAAACTCATTATTTATTTACTTAGTACTATTTCTTATGTACTGACTATATTACTGTTAAGATTTTTCTATATCTTATCTAGGATTTACCATCCTTATAAGGATTTCACATTTATAGCATTAGTATAATTTACAAACATAGTTGCGTTTGCTTGATTAATGAACCAAAATGAGACATAAAATGTATATGGTATCATCAGGCTTCATCCAGTGGAACAGACCCATCAACTTCACTAGAATAAAATATATAATATAGCATAGGTTTTTCTCTTTAAATATAATAAATATCTCTGACTCTTTGGTAAATTTTTATCTCACCCAAACGTGATAAGAACGCTTAAGTAGGTAGTACTTCTCATTCAGCCTTTTAGTTTTTGTGGTTGCCAAAAGTGTCAGTAAAATTTTATTAATAATCTAAGTTAATAATATTTTTTCCATAATTGATCCCAAAATCTTTTTACTAAAAGTACTTTCTTAGCTAAGTTACAACTCCATGAATTGTGTTCTTTTTCACACATACCTAAAAGTACCAGTTTCGACTTCTTTTATTATTTGATTCGTAGCTGGTGCTTATTGAGACTTTTCCCTAACCCTGTTTTCGTTTTCCACGTGAACGAATGATAATGTTAGATTGCAGGAAGTGTATCTAAAGTGGGGGATTCCTGACATCTATGTAATTGTCCATTCAGAACTCCCTCCTATTGTTCTTCAAAGGTAATTCAATTACCTTCTGTTTTGACGTTTCCCCACTTTTATGTTATATTTAAAGGACTTTGATCTGGCTGATTAATAGTTACAAATGGAACTTTGATTTATATAGTTTGACAATACATTTCATTTAGACGATAATTGGATGAAAACAGGTCTCTTAAGATGTTGTTAGTGGTATAAAATGTTATTGAAGCTACAATATTATGTTACTTTTTATGGTAAGAGACCGTAAAAGTAATTATATTTGGTATTTCCTTTGATGACGTTATGTTTTAGAAAATTGTGCGGTAAGTGGAGAAACGATTTACCTGTCTAGCTTCTGTCTGTCGAACTTACTATAAATATTAAGTAAAAAAGTATTTAATAGTTTTTCTGTTTTCAGGCCAATTTGGATTACGATGAACGTCCTGGCGAAGCGGCATACCATCTGACTGTAGGCGACAATTGTGGAATCGAATCCCATACGAGGGAAATAATTATTTTCATTTCCTTGCTCTATTAACAAACAAACCACCACTGAACGAGAAATATCTTGATTATTGGACGATCATCACGTAAATTTGGCGGTGTATGAGAAATGGAGGATCATAACATTAGGTTCCCTAGACTTACGTAGCAATATTTAACTAAGATTTGAAAAACAGAATTACTTCCACCATAACAATACTATCACCGCGAAAGCGTATAACATTAACAAATAAGATACTTTAATTTAACTCCGTACAACTCACCCAAGTAAAGTAAAATATATCATCTTCCTAACAATATCTAGCATTTAATTATAAACTTGCTTCAAGAATTCGCCTTTAGTTCAGCCCGAGATGCATTTCGGTCTTATCCGTTGCAACGTGGCTCGCCCATTCATTTGTCAGAGACAGTTGTGTCCGCAGAACATTTATACGAGGCAAGTGTTGAAAACGTTGCTATTTAGACACGCTAGGGTTCTCAGATACGGGGATTTAGACAAATATATATATATTGTAAATGTTATGGTAGTTCTTCACTCGTGGGATTATTATATTTGAATTATTTTCATTTCTCCTCTCTGGTACACAAAAGCGGCGTTGTGTACTGCTACTCAACACGTATTTTTTTGTAGTTTTACGCTCTATCCTGCATATAGCAGAGTAGATAAAGGGAACCTAATGTTCCTCTGAGTGGGAAATCCACAACTGTCGTGGTTACATTTAACCTGTCTATCACTGTGTTACGAAGGCTTCAACTCGCACTGTTTTGAAAAATTAACGAAAAGCAGAGAGCAGAGTGTCCAAGCACTAGGTTCCCTCTGCCCACCCTGCTGTGCTTGAAAGCGAGAGACTACCACACATGTATTACGCTTAAATTTTTAGTAACACACTGACATCCCTATCTACTATTTGCTTGATTGAAAAACCTCGAATGTTCGATAGCTTCTACTTTTAAGCGGATCCCGTTGAATGGTTTATTGGTTCGTAAACGCTCAATTACCCTCATAGTATTTTTGTACGTCAAACATGTAAATGATTTCAGACTTACTGAATGTAAATCGTTTTAACATATTGGCCTTAAAATGTATCTGATAACAGCATATCTCTTGTTTTGTTTAATATTTTTATGCAAATTGTGCACTATTTTATATAAATCGATCGATTTAAGAAATGACAGTGAGTGGTAGGAGAGGTAGGGGGACAACAGAGATCGATGATACCGGAGGAAGATGCCGTAAAAAGCATGAGGATCCTGGAGTTTCACCAATCAACAAGCAATGACTCGAAAATTTGGTAAAATTTACTATAAATAAATTGATGATGCTATATGAAAAATAATTTAAATGAAAATAATAAATTTCCTTGATAGTCGAGTCGAACAACCTTCGCATTTACCGTCACGCTATCCTAATACCCACTACGACCTAATCCTTAATGAACTGTAGTGGCATATAGAATTCAATACAAATATTTCACTTTAAACATCCAGTATGTAACTAATCTTAACTTTCCAACTAAATCCAAATGGACATAATTAATTAAATCTTACTTGCCTGCATTCTACAGCATCCCTAATTAATCTAACCTAGAAAAGCGGTTACACGAAAGTACCCTCTATCATTTACTTTCCTTTTAAGACTTTTCAATTACTTTTAACAAATATGTAAAATTTAAGACTGTAATATTTTATTGAATTGGATAAAACTTTAGTTTTCAATATATGGAGATGGTCTTTAAAATGATAATAACAAGAAAATAATTTAAATTAGTAAGTCAATTTAAATTACATTAAATTAAATTAGTAAGTCAATAAATTATTACGTGGTTCTCGATTGGGTCGCTAGTAAGTAAATAAAAAAGTAAGCATCCCTTACCTCCGGACGCGGCGAGCAGGCCGTGCGCGAGCAGCAACGCCAGCAGCAGCAGCAGCAGCGGGCGGCGCCGCATGCCGCGCGACACACCGCCCGCGCCCGCGCCCGCGCACCTCCGCCTGCCCCCGGGCTCGGCTTCACCTGGTGATTAAATATATTTATTATATATGTGAAATAGTAGTATTACCGTTTATAAATATATTCTTTATATATTCGCTCAATCTATACTGTCGCTATTTTATATACACTACACTTTTGTATATATCGCAGTTGTTTCGGAGCAGCAATCTGGCTGTAAAATCCGGATTTGTAGATGTTCAAGATTTGATTCCCAGTAAAATAACAAATAGGTTCCCCAAGTTGCGCCCAATGTGCGGGATACAAGGTGAAGCAAAAAAATAAGCTGCTGGATAGTCCATCCTTTGAATTATATCATTGAAAAAAAAAACCTTTACACGAAATCAAATGTCAATCAATTTAAATATTTCCTAACTTAGTAGTATTTTCAAATTGTGAATTTGCAAAATCATTTTAAATACGCCCTTGTGTGCAGTATATAAAAAATATTTTAGTGTAATAAACACTTATATAAGTACAATCAACAAAAATAATTATACAAAAAAAATTGAAAATATATTGAATTACAAACATCTCCCACTGAGCCAGCAAAACATTAATTTAAATTTATTATTACAGAACAACCAAACAATGTAAACAGATGAATATCGAATCGAATTTCCTGAAAAATACTCGTTATCAATAAAAAAAGCTGATACAATACTCCTAATCATGATCTTACAGCTGGAACGGAAAACTATTGTCTACAAGAAATGTGTCCACTGATAAAGATAGGCTTTTGCAATTTTATCCTGAAATTGCTTTACAAACATTTTTTTTCCCATTACGACACTTCCGTTCCAGACTTCCCACTTCCCTTCCCGAATTTTTGAGACATTGTGTGTTGAGTGGCGGAACTCTACGCCGCGATTTGTATGGTTACCATAGTGAAGAAATTTTCTTCTTCATTTCATTCCCTCGATGAAAATCGAACCCGTATTCATTCGCATGCTTTAATTGTGTATAGTCATTGTACATTACGATTTTACATTTATTATTAGTTAATTTTGAAATAAAAAAATACTCCTATAACTTAAATTAATAGAAAACTCAAAAATACCGAATTAATTTTGAATATTTAATAACGACAAAATTGAAGAGCTTAAAATATCGACGGTCTGTGGACGTCTCGCGTCTCAATCAAAAGTGTCATCAGCAGACAGAGGTCGACCTCGTACTATTCATTAGAGGACAATGGTGCCTCGGCTTGCCTGAAGACTATATAAGATTAGACGTAACAGTGTTAGATAATTGAAAAGGAGAGAAAGTAGAGAAAGAAGAGAAGAGTAATAGGTAAGACATATTTTAAGAGTTTAAAGGTTTCCTAGATGTGTATTGAGTCCAAGTACGAAATTTTATTTTCTATATTATTTTTCACTACATACTATTTTTATAGAATAAATATACATAAACAATTAAACAAATTTCTTTTTTAGAAAATGTAGAAAAATGTTAGGTTTCCAAGAAACTTCGTTCCCCACTATACATTCTATTTTCTATTTTCATTGCGTGAACGGAATTACGGAAAATAATTCATTGCCCGAGTAAGAATCGAACCCCAGCCGTCAGACTTACAGTCAGACGTTCTCCCTCTGCGCCACGACGCGACTGTCTTACATTTAATCTACTTTACTTTACTCGCTATTTGTTTGATAAGTGCATTGTGTCGTTGCTTCAAAAAGCATTGTAAATAAGACAGGTGAAGCACTGTCGTCGGAGTTCTTGAAAATGCATTACCAAATAAACTTCGAATTTAATTAAATCTTGCTATTTAAACTATTGTATTTGTTCGCGACAACCGACGCGCATCATCGGCTGTGAACTCGTCACAACATGTTAGAGACTGTTTAGTTTGGCAAAAAGTGACGTCATACCACTCTCGTAATTTTGAAAGTTATTATTAGTGTCTTTTCTAAATTAATAGTGTTTTTTCCTTTGTAAATAAGTAATTACATTAAATAATAAATATAAATAGATTTGGGTTCCGTTTTAGATAATAATTTTCGACTTTATATCGTATTTGAATAGTTGTACTATGATTTGCCGCATTAATCGCTTTTTATATAATAGTAACTTCCGTATAGTAAATTTTATTATTAATTATTGTTTGTCATAGTTTTCTGTAACAAAATAACAGATTTGTATATTCCTAATGTGTGTAATTAATTTTAGAGAGAATTTTCATTGTAAAAACTCATGTAAAATTCGTCATCGTAACAGCATTTTTCGTAATTTAATAATAGATAATACTTAAATAGTATAATGTTTTATACATAGATAGATAGATATTTTTATGTTCTTTTAATATGTATAAATTGTAAAAACATCCGATTTTTAGTTATTAAAATATAAATGTAAATGTGTGATATTCATAGTAAAAATATTGTTGTAAATAAAGATAAAACGGCTCGGTGGCTCGCGGCTCTCGTTACCGTTTAGCTCCGCGCAACGGAGGTGCGCGTCGGGCGAGACAGAGACAGTCGGCAATCAACGGTGAGCACAACAGGAAGAAGATAGAATCGGAACAAGACACGAATAGAGCCGACAGTCACCGACCGTTATACAGTGATCAACATCTTGTTTCAATATCCTGTTTCAACATCCTGTTTCAGTATCTTGTTTCAATGTATAGCAAGAACGTCCTACAAGAACGTCTCACAAGAACGTCTCGCAAGAACGTCTCACAAGAAGGACTCACAAGAACGTCTCACAAGAAGGACTCACAAGAACGTCTCACAAGAACGACTCACAAGAACGTCTCACAAGAAGGACTCGCAAGAACGTCTCACAAGAAGGACTCACAAGAACGTCTCACAAGAAGGACTCACAAGAACGTCTCACAAGAACGACTCACAAGAACGTCTCACAAGAAGGACTCACAAGAACGTCTCACAAGAACGACTCACAAGAACGTCTCACAAGAACGTCTCACAAGAACGACTCACAAGAACGTCTCACAAGAACGACTCACAAGAACGTCTCACAAGAACGACTCACAAGAACGTCTCACAAGAACGACTCACAAGAACGTCTTGGGGTCTCAGCATACTCCGTGTTCCCATGATCTAGAACCTATAGTGTGCAGGGCGTCAGCGGCTCATTCACTTGAGTTCCGCCCGTCCGGTACAACGTGCTGGTCCTTCGAGCCGGATCTGGGGACTCCTCACCGAAGCTGAAGCATCATCCGTCATCGTGCAAGTTATCGCAGTGCTCCGTCGCGCAAGTGCTCCGTCGCGCAGTACTCTATCGCGCAGTGTTTTCCGTCGCGCTCGCAAACGCATTCGCCGTCGCGTTTCGCATCCGTATCGACTGTCGCGCTCGCAACTGCGCTGACGTCACATATCCCGTCACGTCGTGAGTGTTTTGTGCATCCGCCTTCGTGAGTCTTCGTAAGTGCTCCATCGCGTAGTGCTCTCCGTCGCGCCGTGCTCCATCGCGCAGTATATTCCGTATTGACTGTCGCGCTCGCAACTGTGCTGAAGTCGCCTTACTCGCCTGTAGTCTTCGTGAGTGTTCGTGCATCAGCCTCTGACATCCGCCTTCGAGTGTTATCGTGAGTCTTCGTGAGTGTTCGTGCATCAGCCTCTGACATCCGCCTTCGAGTGTTATCGTGAGTGTTCGAGAACCTTCGTGCATCCGCCTTCGAGTATTATCGTACTACATCGCGCAGTGCTCTCCGTCGCGCAGTGTTCTCCGTCACATAGCGCTCTCCGCTGCGCTCTCCGCCGCCTCCGTTGGCGTCCGCATTGACTGTCGTGCTCGCTACTGCGCTGACATCTATCGCGCCGTAAGTCACGTCGTGAGTGTTCGTGCATCCGCCTTCGAGTATTATCGTAAGTCTTCGTGAGTGTTCGTGCATCATCCTCCGACATCCGCCTTCGTGTGTCGTCGTTCGTCTCCGAGAATCTTCGTGCTTCCGCCTTCGAGTGTCGTCGTTCGTCTCCGAGAATCTTCGTGCATCCGCCTTCGAGTATTATCGTTTCGTCTTGGTGAGTTTTACCAATTATCGTAGGTTTTTACTAAGATGCCTATCACAAGATCAAGAGGTCGATCCGAGGGATTGAGATATGAAGCCGACCCTTCATCTAGTCACACAGAGGTGACACACCCGCCTACGAATACACAAGAGGATTCCGAAATAGAAAAGAACTTAATAGTACCAAGTGACGAAAAGGAAGACTCAAGAATTATTTCAATTAACAAGGAGGAACAATTTGAAGACACACAAATAAAGTCGACAACTTCGAAACGTGCAAACTCGAAGAAGTCTACGAAATCCAGACGTAGAGCAAGAAATGCTCGTGAAGAAATACTTCGCATCAAGCTTGAACTCGCGCAAATAGCTCTGGAAGATGCTGAATCAGATAGTTCAGAAACCCAGGAAGATAATATATCGAAAACCGACTACGTTAGCTCCTGGATTGAAGATAATGCACAAATCGTACAAAAATCACTTACACCATGTGCAGATGTTCCGAGGCAACCACATCCAGTGCCGTCATGCTATAGAATGCCTCAACATCCGAATATCGGCAACAATTCCGAAAATCAACAAGCAATACAGAGAGATTCAACAAAGGAAATAGAGGAGCTAAAAAAGGAAATAGAAAATTTGAAGAAAAGATGCGAAAAAGCCGAAACCGCTCCTACATCGTTGTGTATGAAAACAGAGGTACCTAAACCTACAATGTTACCTCCATCATCGTCATACAATTTTCCCGTCGCGTCCAAAGTCATCATGGATCTTCCTACATATAGTGGAGTGTTAAATGAATGGCTATCATACAGGGCCATATATGAAAACACTAAGGGATACTTCAATGAAGTTGAAAATACAGCCAGAATTCGAAGAAGCCTAACTGGAAAAGCATTGGAAGTCGTCGACACACAACTCATAGCTCATTCAAAACCGGATGCCATCATAGAAGAGCTTGAAATGAATTTCGGTCGCCCAGATGCAATCGCATATAGTGAATATGACAAGCTTCGATCTCTACCTCGTTGTGCTGACAATCCAAAGGAGATACATGCATTCGCCAGTAAGGTAAGAAGCAGTGTCAATCTGTTTCGCGCCCTCGATTTACACAACTTTATCACTGCGCCAGATATAACGAGAGCCCTTCGTGAAAAGCTACCATCGTCGTTATGTACCAGGTGGTACGAGGAACAAGCATCTATATTCAAACCAGACCTGACACACTTCAGCGAGTTTCTCACCAAACAAGCAGCATGTCGCACACCTTATTCAACGGAGATCCCGCACTCAGAGCCTACTCGTCGTGTGATACATAGAACGCACAACACTACTGAAGAAAGGAAAACTAATAGATTTCATGGAATGGTGAAAAGTATGTGCAAAATTTGTAACAAAGAAGGTCATCACAGTATTAGCTGCAAGAAATTTCAAGATGCCAACTCAGATAAAAGATGGGAACTCGCCAAAGAACACCGACTGTGCTTCAGATGCCTGCGGTTCCGACAATCAGGACATTCCTGTAAACCACAGAAGTGCAATATTAAGGGATGCATCGGTACTCATCATCGATTACTACACTATGATAAAAAGGAGAAATCAGAAAATCGAAATCAACAAGAAGAAAAAGAAACCGTGGCCAACGCATGGATACCATCAAAGGCGCATGCTTACCTTAAAATCATACCAGTCAGAGTTCATGGACCGGCGGGAGAAACCTCTGCATACGCTCTATTAGACGACGGATCAACTGTATCTCTCATAGATGAAGCTTTGGCAAACGAAGTCGGTGCTGAGGGACGGCTGGATCCTTTAAAGATGGAAGCAATCGGGGATATAGTTATTGAAACGCTGGGATCAAGGCGTGTTACCGTGACACTTGCTAATTCACAGAAAAAGAAGATTAGCTTTACAGCTCGTACCGTTCCGCATCTTAATCTTTCCCCGCAAACAATTCGTGAAGAAGACTTAGCTGCCTGCGATCATCTAATAGATTTGAAGAACCAGCTCACCTACGACTCAGCCACGCCTAAAATTCTAATTGGTCAAAACAATTGGAATTTACTACTCGCCGAAGATGTCCGTATAGGACCGAAGAACCAACCAATCGCTTCACTGACGTCGCTCGGATGGGTGCTCCATGGTGCGCACAATAGGACATTGGGTCAGAAAATCCATTTCGTCAATCAAGTTACTGCTATTGAAGATAGAATGGATGAACAACTGAGAGATTACTTTGCCTTGGAATCTCTTATCATTAATCCGCGTCGGCCAGACTCTGATCCAGAAATAAAGGCTGAAAACATTTTGAAGAAAAATATACACCGTTTACAAGATGGACACATTGAAACCGCACTTTTATGGAAAGCAGAGAACAGCATCATGGTTAATAATTATGAGTCGGCGCTGAAGAGGCTCATATCAATAGAGAGAAAAATTGATCGTGATCCTGAACTGAAAAGGAGATACACCGAACAAATGGAATCACTCGTCCAGAAGGGCTACGCTGAGGTGGCACCTAAAAGTATCTCTCCAGGCAGAACATGGTACCTGCCACACTTCGACGTGCAAAACCCGGCTAAACCAGAGAAGCTTCGCATTGTTCACGACGCCGCTGCTAAAACCAAAGGTATGTCACTAAACGATTTCCTCTTGACTGGACCAGACCTTCTTCAATCGCTTCCTGGAGTCATGATGAGATTTCGCCGCCATGCTTTCGCTGTATCAGCCGACATAGCCGAAATGTTTATGCAAGTCAAAGTAAGACCTCAAGATAGGGATGCCCTTCGCTACCTGTGGAGAGGACACCGGCGGGAGGGAACTCCTGAAGAATATCGCATGACGTCGCTTATATTTGGAGCTGCGAGTTCACCATGCACCGCGATATTCGCTAAAGATTGGAACGCAAAAAGGTACATCGACACGCATCCAGAAGCAGTGGAAGCTATCATCCACAACCACTATATGGATGACTACCTAGACAGTTTCCGAAGTATAGAAGAAGCTATAGAAACTTCCAAGAAGGTCCAACATATCCACGGAGAAGCTTGTTTCAAACTCTGCAAGTGGGTTTCAAATATCCCAAAAATAATAAATGAACTTGAAACACAATCAAACATGACAGAAACTATTAACCTGGGTACCAAAGAAGAAAAGATTTTGGGTTTAATGTGGAGACCGTCAACCGATGAATTACGATTCAATCTAAAACTGGCAAGATTACCGCCCAGTTTATTAAATAAAACAACTCCTACGAAGAGAGAAGCTCTGAAGATAGTTATGTCACTCTATGACCCTCTTGGTTTCGCCTCACCGGTTACTATTCGGGCTAAGCAAATTCTCCAGGAATCATGGCGAAGAATTATAGATTGGGATCAACATCTGGATGAAGATCTTTCCAAGCAGTGGGCAGAATGGATGCTACACCTTCAGAAACTGAAAAATGTGAGCTTACCTCGATGCTACTCTGGTTATAGTGATGCCACATCTGTACAACTACATATATTCAGCGACGCCAGTGAAACAGCCTACGCAGCAGCTGCCTACTGGAGGGTGGTTGCTCCGGATGGAAAAGTCCAAGTCAACATGATCATGGCTAAAGCGAAAGTAGCCCCGCTCAAGGTTATGTCAATTCCTCGTTTAGAACTACAAGCAGCCGTCATGGGAGTTCGCATAGCAGAAGCTGTCATAAAAGAACATCGTATCGCGCCGGAATGCAAAATCTTTTGGACAGACAGTAAGACAGTTCTGACGTGGATAAGAAATGGAGCCAGGTCTTATAAGCCATTTGTCGCACATAGACTAGCAGCCATTGAAGAATATACCAAAGTTGAAGAATGGCGTTGGGTACCTTCTAAGCTCAATGTCGCCGATATAGCCACCAGAGAAGTACCATCTGATTTTGGAGCTGATCATGAATGGTATCACGGGCCTGCCTTCTTGAAAGAAAATCCGAGTACCTGGCCTATCGAAAAACCGGTCGTGTCAAACAATACTGGTGAAGAACATACTTTTACCGTTAAAGAACTCCAGCTGAAGACAAAATTACGTGAAGCAATTCCTGATCCACAACGCTTCTCAAAATGGGAGCGATTACTTCGTGCCACAGCTAGAGTCTTGCAATTTTTAGATATTTGCAGAAATAAAAAAGAGAAGATCTTTTATAAGCGAACACGTAGAAATATGGAATCAGATCCTACGTGGAACAAACGAAGAGAAACATTGCAAAAGAAATCTACTACTCTACATAGCAAGAAATCTATGGACTCCAACAATTTTCTGATATTGGATTCGAAGTACATTACAAAAGCAGAAAATCTTCTCATCCGAACCTCTCAAGAAGAATCTTTCAATGAAGATATCACAGACTTAAGATACAACAGGACTATTGCCAAACAAAGTCGCCTTCATTCATTACCTGTAGAACTCCGAGATGACATTGTCGTTCTTCGCAGCCGTATAGCCGCCGCCGAGGGAATAAAAGACGAAACAAAGAAACCACAAGTCTTAGATGGAGATAACTACATCACACAGTTATATATTGATTGGACCCACCGTTGTCTTCACCACAGCAGCACCGAAATAATAGTAAATGAAGTACGTCAACATTTTTGGGTAATTCGTCTTCGTCCCACCGTGAAAAGGATAGTTCATCAGTGCCTCAAGTGTCGTATTCGCAAGGCACAACCCCCACAGCCTTCTACGGGTGATCATCCTAAATCCCGTCTCGCTCATCATCGAAGACCATTTACATACACCGGCTTAGATTATTTTGGCCCTCTCACAGTAGTCGTCGGCAGACAACACGTGAAACGTTACGTCGCACTCTTCACGTGTCTTACCACTAGAGCAGTTCACCTGGAAATCGCCGCCAGCTTAAGCGCAGACTCTGCCATACTTGCATTGCGAAGATTCGCTGCACGTCGAGGATGTCCTTCCGAAATTTACTCAGATAATGGTACAAACATGCATGGAGCAGACAAAGAACTTCGAGAAGCATTCAAAGAAGAAGCCAGTCGTCGAGGCATCGCATGGCGTTTCATAACACCATCTGCACCATTCATGGGAGGCGCATGGGAACGTCTTGTTCGCTGCGTGAAAACAGCTCTATACACTATTCTTCGTGAGAGATATCCCCGAGAAGAAATTTTGGCTACATTACTCTGCGAAGTAGAATATACTGTGAATAGTCGTCCCCTCACACATGTTTCTGTAAACAATGACGACGAAGAATCTATAACACCCAATCACTTTTTACTTGGGGGTTCAGCTCGTCTACCTGTACCTGGCACATTTAGTGAGGACGACATCGATAGCAAAAAGCAGTGGAGACGCTCACAGATATTAGCGGACATGTTTTGGAGACGCTGGGTTCGCGAATATCTCCCTGAACTTCAACACCGGCGGGAGCCTCTTGGTCGAGGCCCTACTTATGAAATAGGTGACCCGGTACTTATAGCCGACTCACAACTTCCAAGAAATACGTGGCCAAGAGGACGCATAGAAAAAGTATATCCAGGTGCAGATGGACAAGTGCGAATAGTTGAAGTACGCACTAAGGGTGGTCTTCTGAAAAGGCCAACCAAAAAACTCGTTCCGCTTCCAAAGTAAGAAGACGTCGTCGCTCACCGCGGGAAAGATGCAGCATCACATCGAGACCTGATTCTGCACGGCGGGAGAAATGTTCGCGACAACCGACGCGCATCATCGGCTGTGAACTCGTCACAACATGTTAGAGACTGTTTAGTTTGGCAAAAAGTGACGTCATACCACTCTCGTAATTTTGAAAGTTATTATTAGTGTCTTTTCTAAATTAATAGTGTTTTTTCCTTTGTAAATAAGTAATTACATTAAATAATAAATATAAATAGATTTGGGTTCCGTTTTAGATAATAATTTTCGACTTTATATCGTATTTGAATAGTTGTACTATGATTTGCCGCATTAATCGCTTTTTATATAATAGTAACTTCCGTATAGTAAATTTTATTATTAATTATTGTTTGTCATAGTTTTCTGTAACAAAATAACAGATTTGTATATTCCTAATGTGTGTAATTAATTTTAGAGAGAATTTTCATTGTAAAAACTCATGTAAAATTCGTCATCGTAACAGCATTTTTCGTAATTTAATAATAGATAATACTTAAATAGTATAATGTTTTATACATAGATAGATAGATATTTTTATGTTCTTTTAATATGTATAAATTGTAAAAACATCCGATTTTTAGTTATTAAAATATAAATGTAAATGTGTGATATTCATAGTAAAAATATTGTTGTAAATAAAGATAAAACGGCTCGGTGGCTCGCGGCTCTCGTTACCGTTTAGCTCCGCGCAACGGAGGTGCGCGTCGGGCGAGACAGAGACAGTCGGCAATCAACGGTGAGCACAACAGGAAGAAGATAGAATCGGAACAAGACACGAATAGAGCCGACAGTCACCGACCGTTATACAGTGATCAACATCTTGTTTCAATATCCTGTTTCAACATCCTGTTTCAGTATCTTGTTTCAATGTATAGCAAGAACGTCCTACAAGAACGTCTCACAAGAACGTCTCGCAAGAACGTCTCACAAGAAGGACTCACAAGAACGTCTCACAAGAAGGACTCACAAGAACGTCTCACAAGAACGACTCACAAGAACGTCTCACAAGAAGGACTCGCAAGAACGTCTCACAAGAAGGACTCACAAGAACGTCTCACAAGAAGGACTCACAAGAACGTCTCACAAGAACGACTCACAAGAACGTCTCACAAGAAGGACTCACAAGAACGTCTCACAAGAACGACTCACAAGAACGTCTCACAAGAACGTCTCACAAGAACGACTCACAAGAACGTCTCACAAGAACGACTCACAAGAACGTCTCACAAGAACGACTCACAAGAACGTCTCACAAGAACGACTCACAAGAACGTCTTGGGGTCTCAGCATACTCCGTGTTCCCATGATCTAGAACCTATAGTGTGCAGGGCGTCAGCGGCTCATTCACTTGAGTTCCGCCCGTCCGGTACAGTATTAAGAACGTCGAGTTAGTTAGTTAGTTAGAATTAAGTGAGTTAGTTATAGCTATAGATTCAATTATCTTTTTCTTCCAGTTTCATACGTAGCAGGATTTTGAGAACTTTCAGAGTTTTATATTAAGATCTTTGGTTTCATCGATTTTTACACACATTTTTTTTACATTTTTTTATAGTTTTTTTATAATAATTTTGGGAACTTGCAGACAAATGAGTGTACCACGTTGTGCTTCAATATATTACTATTAAATTTTAGAAACGTTCCATAATATTCAAATATCCGTAATTAATACAGTTAGAAATTAAAATATAATTTTTAATTACGTGCTAATAAAAAAATATTTTGTAATTACCTATTCTTCCCTAAATATATGTAAAAAGATAACAGAAAAAACCAAAAATAATTCCCCAGATAATTATAACGTTAAATCCCAAAATAACTTTTAAAATTGAACGATATCCAATAGAGGAACAAAGAGTGGAGCGGACCAGATTGTAACGATAAAAGTCGGCAAAGTGGCAAAGGCTTTGAGACTGCGAGTCAAATATCAGTTCTATTGTACTTCCCCCCTTTTGATACAAAATTGTGATTTAAAATATAATTTTCACTGAGAGTTCAAAGAAATGATGATATATATAATATATTTGTTTTTTTTTCTGTTTAATGATATTTGTGGATTGATATGAATCTTAAATAACTGTTATCCGGTCCATCATCCGGTATAAAGTATAGACATAAATAACTTCGATTAGCAAGAAACGTCGTTTACCATTTTAAAAATTTTTAGAGCAATTCTTTCTTTTCTAATATGTTGTTTTCTGTTGAACAGATTCTTTTTTTTTGCTTACTCATTTAATTCATTTGTTTTTTTTTTTCCAATATGTATCTTAGAATTTTAGAAACTATCCCTTTTTAATATTAAGTTAATAAAAGGATGCTCAGTATTTTTAGATTGTCCACTACAGCTGACGTAAGCTGATGGTGGACGAAGAAAAATAGTGAATTTAATTAAATCCTGATTCATTATCAGAAAAAAAAATAAAATAAAATATGGAGAAGAAACAAAAAATATTTTCAATAATAATACAAAATGAAAAGTGGACCAACTGAAACACAGATAGCAGAATAGCCAGAGAAAACGGAGCACCAAACGCTACTATCTCTGCATACTTCTTTCACCCAATCCAATGCCATCAACTTCTTACGGCCCAAGTTCTTTATTTTTTTAATTTACCAAAATTGAAAAAGAAAACTGAACAATCAATACCAGTTCCATCTTTTGTAGATTACTAAAATGGAAAAAAAAAGCTTTTTCTTTTAAAATTTCCGCTATCAGAATCCTGAAACAGAAAATCATTTAACATAAGAATAGAAAGAATTGTAAGGGAAAGAGTATCAATGGTCGGCCGATACCAAACTTTGGGTACAAAGATCGCTCGTCACTTTACGATCGTTTTTATCGCGCGATTGTGTCCTTTTTCGTTGCGACGATTGAACACTATTTTTGTTCTTTCCAATTGGATCGACGCTTTTTTTGATTATTTTCCTTAATTTTTTTGTGTTACCGCATACGGCAGGGTAGGCAGAGGGAACCTAGTGTTAAGGCATTCCAATTCCCACTTTTCGCTGAATTCTGGAGGCATTGCGTGTTGAGTGGCAGAACTCAACGTCGCGCTTTAACTCGGAGCCAGAGCGAAGAAAATGAAAATATTAAATATTTCATTTCCTAGAGTGGGAATTAAACTCACAACCTATCGCAATTACCGTCACAGTTTATGCCCCTGCGCCACACCTAGCCTCGTTTTCTTATTTATTTATACATATATTGCAGCAAGCGTGCATAGTAAGATTTGGTTGACCTTCGTTGACCCAACACAATATCGATGATACTGAAGAAAAGTCAAGTAAAAACATGAGGTCTCCTCGGAGGACATGTATGATGAGGTAGATGACAATGGATGGAGAAAGAGATATCCAGACACTCTAGCAACCGCACTAAGGAAAAAACTAAAGCTAAAAAACCCAAGCAAACTCTTAAATTTAGATTGACGATAAGAATTCACAATTATTGCGTTAAACAAAAACCAAAAAATGTTTTTTAGTAAATAAATAACGATAACATAGCTTTATTTATTCCACACAAAATTACACATTGTTTATGTAGTTAAAAAAAAATTGTTTTGATTTACATACAAGAAAAAACAAATATATATATATATATATATATATTTATATGTACATTAAAAAATAACAAAAAAGTTATAACCTACTGAACTACATAGTAATAGTTAGTTAAATATATTTAATAAGTACTTAGTTTTCTTGTATGTAAATAAATAACGATACGGATGGTAAATTCAATACAGAAACCAATATCAAGGATCACTAATTACTTCGTCAAACAGTCCAAAGTCCAGAAACGATAAAAAGAGCGTGTAATCGCTGTTATTAACAAAGTTCCTCCCTAACCATGGGTTTGCAGGATCAAATGGGTTCAATTGAAATATGAATCAATGTAGCTAAAGTTGTCATGTAGAAGGTAAAGAAAGAATTTTAAGTAGTTTATAAATATTTTGTTTAATAAATATTTATATTTGTTTTTCTTCTCACTGTTTTTCATATATAATGTGGTATACAGAAAGCACCTAGTGATAAGACACTCCGCACCACACCGCCACTTTTCTAAAACTGTGTATTAAATGGCGGAATGGAACAAGGCCACGTTTGCCTTGTTATCAGAGCTAGGAAATAAATATAATTCGTTCTCCTGAGTAGGAATCGAACCTATAACTATCTAATATAATTATGATCAATATGACCATTTAAAATATGTGCAAAAAAATTGATTACTCAGTTCTATCCATTCCACGCCATCTATAGTAACCTAAGCCAGTGTTGCTACTTAGTCTTTTAGAGCAAGAAAATAACCATAACATAGAGATAAACATACCGCGATGGAAATCAAATTCACTATCATATTTATAGCCATCATCGACAACTCTCCCACTCTACCACGAAGGTCTCGACGTCATACGCCTGGGCCCAGTAAGCCTTTTAGATGCACGAACAAATTTCCCATCAACAGTCAATCTATCTGTATCGACAGTAAAGTGACCCAATCGGCTAATGGTCGTTGAATAAATCAGCTTTGTATTCACTATCAAAGGCTCCTAATTAAAAGCTTTTGCTTTTAAAGTATGGGAATGATTTTGATTTAAAATTGTGTATTACAATGATTGGAAAAGTTGTTAAAAGTTGTATTTTTAGTATCGTTTCTAGATTACAGAGTTACAGAAATAGAATCTAAAGGCCATAGAGGACAATGCGCCTCGATTGGCCTTAAAGGTATTACTTTTTTATTCCTAGTTCCACGTTCTTATAAGACAAATCACGGCGTTAGGTTCCGTAATTCCATGATGAAGAAATAATTAAAAATGTGTCTTGACACTAAATTTTGTCTACTCTTCCCGTTATATGCGAGAGATACTTGGAGCTTATAAAAGTGTTCAAGCGGAAAAAGAATGGGCTACCTTTGGAAGCTAGTAATAATAAAACTTATTATACACTATACAGGTAGTCACAAAGGGTAACAAGCTTCATCATTTAATATGAACGTTAAAAATTAATAAAAGCTTCGAAAGCACAAAAGAACACAACGTGAGAATAGAAGGCTCTTCTAAACACTACAAACATAATAGGGTAGCAGTTTGTGTTATAGGGTAGGGGTAGGGTTTTCTAAATAAGTATAGGCTGTTTTAGTTTCGCTAAAACTACCTAGGCAATATTCATTTATTATTATAATTTTTAATTTTTAATACTTTTAGGTTGTAGAGGGAACATTATTGTATTAGACGAGGACTGCTTAGGGCATATAATAACTTTGAAATATAGAGGCAAACTTGTAACGTTTAATACGTATTTTTGAACACTTGAAAGATATATATATATTTTTTATTACATATACAATTGAGGCCAGTGGTGCCGCAGGGGCTCAAGTGTGTGATTAAAACAAGACAAGCTGGTTCGATTCTGAAGGCATTGCGTGCTGAGTAGCAGATCTTAAGGCCGCGATTTTCCCTCGGTACCAGAGCATGGAAAATAAAAATAGTAAATTCATTCTTCATTTCCTCGACTGGGAATCGAATCCACAGCCTGCGCCACGATTGGTCTCATTTTTATGATGGATATAAAAAAAATGTTTTATTTTTATCGAATACCCAATATAAAAAGCAAAGAACATAGTGCAGACTTCATTAAAGAAACTACAGTCATAATTAGTCAGCCCCTGTACTTTGAAAGTAACAAGGTGTTACAACACCGTGTCAAAGCCTTTGAGGAAAATAAAAAAGAAATCTAAATGTAATACGTAGGTAGTTTTATATGTATAAAATCTTTTGTAAAAAAAACATTAAATTGTTTATAATAGTTTTTTTTATATTAGTTCCCATTACGACACTTTCCTTTGACACTTTCTGCCGAATTCTCAACTTCACGCTTTGCCTCCTTACCACAGCGAGCAAAATATTAAATATTTAATTCCCCTGAGTGGCAATCGAACCCACAATCGCCGCGTTTACAATCGCACGCATGTGCCACTGCAGAACAACGGTCTCAAAGCTCAAAGCGGAGTGTCTTTACACTACATTCTCTCTACCTACCCTGATATATATCGTATACCGCGTGAAGCTAAATAAATAAAAAGAAATACTGTAATAATATAGTTTAATTCTTTTCTATTATTGATAAATACTAGTAAATATCAACACAATAATATTACTTTGAATAACGTTAAATATTTGTATAGCTACAATAGCTAAGTGAGACGGGACTAAAACACCTTTCTGTTATTGACATCTACGGCTGATGTCGGTTATTTTGTCTTAAAAGTGTATTTTGAAGACAACGGCTAGATGAGGGATGATCTAGTTTAATGAAATTCTGTTATAATAATAAAATGTTATCATAATAACGAAACAGAATATCTTAACACTAGGTTCCCAGGTTCCCTCTGCATACTATGCTCTGCTCTCAGAGAGCAAAGAGCTGAGTTTTTTTATATACTACACCACAGTCAGGAAAACATTGAAATTTAAAAAAAATATATGGAAATCGAATACGATACTGAAGCGTATTATTCCATGAATTTCATTAGAACTGAGTGACAAAGAATAAACTTTTTAATGACATTCAATTAGTTTCGAGTTCATTAGAAGACTAATTAAGGATAAAAATTTCATAAAATAACGAAGCCATCAAGATTCAAAGGACAGTGAAGCTGTAAGTTTTGGGTTCGATTCCAACTCGAAGTACAGAGTTATTTTAATTTTCCACCTCTGGTAAGAAATAAGAAGTCTAGTAAAAATCCATCAGTCAACACGCAATGCCAGAAATTTCGCCAAAAGCAGATTTCGTGTTTCCGCCTGGGTTAACATTAGGTTCCATATTATACACCTTTTTATATATTCAAAACCTACAAAACGCATTTAGTTGAAACTTAACAACTAATAAGCCTAGATTAAAAGTAAGAATAATATAATAACAAGTATAAGCGGGCGAAGCCGCATTTGGGTCGCTAGTACATACATATATCTACATATATAAAAGGACTTGTCCTCACTGACTGAGGTAAGACGCACGCACAGCCGTAACCGCTAATGGTAGAAACTTGATATTTGGACAAATGTTTACTTTTGTAATCTGGACATCCACTAAGAAAAGATTTTGTAAAATTTTAATCCTAAAGGGGTGAAATAGGGGTTGAAAGTTTGTATGGAAAAAAAATTAAATCGGCACCGATTTTTATAAAATTTGAAATTTAGATTTATAAAAGTATTTAATTGAACACGTGTTTCATCGTTTTCTAGAATTCTCTCCCTAAGGGTGCAAATTAGGGGTTGAAAGTTTGTATAGATTTTTTTTAAATCGGCACCAATTTTTATAAAATTTGAAATTCAGACTCTTAAAAGTATTTAATTGAACACATGTTTCATGATTTCTAGAATTCTTCCCTTAAGGGTGCAAATAAGGGGTTGAAAGTTTGTATGGAAGAATCTTTAAAACGCCACCGATTATTATAAAACTTGAAATTTAGACTCTTAAAAATATTTAATTGAACATGTGTTTCATGGTTTTCTAGAGTTCACCCCCTAAGGGTGCAAATAAGAAGTTGAAAGTTTGCATGGAAAAATGGTTAAATCATCACCGATTTTTATAAAATTTTAAATTTAGACATATTTCATTGAACACATGTTTCGTGGTTTATTAGAATTTACCCTTAAATAAGTAAGCGAAGCTGCACGCGTCCGCTAGTGTATATATAAAAATGCAAACGTCCCTAATTGCTCGGACAGATTGTAGACGGCTTTAGCCTATTTGACTTTGGTAGCGTGTTCATTAAAATTTGCTACCCCAATTATTAATTGGCTGCATTTTTTCTATAATTGGATGTTTATTTGGGGTAATGACCCCAAATAAACATCATTATAATGATAATTAATCAAAAATCAGTTTGTATTGTAAATAATATTCAATACTCATATTAATAAATTCGATAATTCACCCCCCACCTACACCCTTTCGTCATCATTTTTTTTATTATTTTTTAAAATGATAAAAGTTCAATAGATTTGAGAGGTCAATAGTATACATTACTATAATCATTCTAAAGATATACATGCAATGTTTTAAAAATTCGGCGAAAAATAGAACGGAGTGTCTAAACACTAAGTTCTCTCTGCTTACCCCACTATACTCGTATACCCGACACAGTGAATTCACAAAAAATATTTTAAGTACATATTTAGATAAACACAATAGCCTCAGCAAAAATAAAAGCTCACGACGGAACCACAACGATTGATGGTCCACTTATTTAGAATTCCTTTTCGTAGAACACCTGTGGATAATTAATGCTGCGGCAGACGTTTATTGATAGCAGAGACGGAGTTAGTGCTAACATCGTTTTGTGTTGAATGTTTTCTTTTTATTACACGAATAAAGGGAAATTTGTATTTAATTTTATTTATTTATTTTAATAATTTATATTAATTAGCTGCACGCGACTGGTTGTGGATTCGATTCGATTTATTAAAATTTCGCTCTGGAGTCTGGTGTCGAGGTGGACCGCGGTGTTGAGTTCCGCCACTCAACGTGCAATGTCTCCATAATTGTGTGGTAAATAGGAAACGGAGTTTCTTAATACTAGGTTCCGTTTACCTACCCTGATGTTCGTGGAATACAGCGTAAAGCTATAATACAATGAAAATTAATATTCTCGTCTACATAATAAACTAACACATTCCTAAACGAAGTCTTCACAACATTCGGCTCGAGTAATAAAGGTGAAAATGAAGTACACACTCAATACACTGACAAGGAATTTGTAGTCGCGGGTTAATAGAAACAATGTGATATATTATTTGGGATCATTTAAATACCTATAGCTGGTAGGAACTCCTTGTGAAAGTCTACTTCATTAAATGAAAGTTATATACAGTCTTACTATTTATGTAGTTGCTTAATTATACTATGTACATACATGTTGTGAGTTCTATTCCGACTCGAAGAATGAAATATTTACATTTTCTTAACACCAGGTTTCTAGGTTCCCTCTACCTTCCTTGCTATGTGTGGGATACAGGGTGAACCGAAAAAAGTGTGGAGCTTGCGGCTTTATCCGCCTGTACTGCACTATTACAATAAAATTGTATTCTTTTAGGCTTTACTACCACTAGACTAGTTCTAAGACAACTTCGTTCCTCACTTTCTGATGTTTTTTCGAAATACGTATTATCTTGCGGCGTATTATCTTGTTACCAAATCGGATTAAAATTGCACCGAGTGGAAATCGAACCTACACTATAGCGTTTACAGCCGTTGTCACCGTTGCGCCACAAACTACAATATTTATACAAATTCGTAACTAATTTCATAATAATAAATCTTTGAAAAACAATAAAATATAACAAAACAATAGTCCTAATTATATTTAAGTAAGCAAATATAGCCCAAATCAGAAATTGTAATGCAATAAACGAATTGGGAGAGTCAAATTCGTAGCGCTCTCTGCTCTTGAACCAACGTAGCTGTTTGAACTGTATCAATTGACAGAGTTTACTGAATGGCTTGTACTTTAGGTGCTGTAGGTGCTGTAAAATTCGAAATCTAGAACCAGATCGTATGAACGTATAATGCCTATATTTTTATTTTTTTTTATCTATACTAATATAATAAAGCGGAAGAGTTTGTTTGTTTGTTTGTTTGTGTGTATCAGTGCGAGGAAATGAAAATAATTCATTAGTCCGAGTGGCTGTCACTGTCCTGACTTAACTAAATTTTTTATGTTTATTATATATGTAAATATTTAGTTAGACAGATTTGGTTGAAGGCATCTTAGTACAGACGCGGGCTTTGGCTCGACATGAAAATATTAAACATTTCATTTCTTCAAACGGGAATTGAACCTTGTGCCCCTGCGCCATGACGGGCCTCGTAGGTCTATTTTAAATCTTTATCAATAATTCAATATTATTTTACAGGGGTTAAATAGAAATAAAACAATTAATTTAATAAACGGATTAAGATCTACCCTCCGCTATTTGACGTGACGTGACTGAGGGTCTCAATCGGCATCACTTAAATAAATAATAATTAAATAATTTGCGATTTAACGAGATTCTCATATTTCGTGATTGATATTTTCAAGCTTGAATTTTGATTTTCACACTTTAATTACTTAAATTATCGGTAAAATAAGTCGTTTCATGTTTTTTATATATATAATAGGAGAGGCAGAAGAGTCGACTACTGAAATGGTATTTTATTTAGCAAATTTCGCAATATTGGAGACATTGTGTGATAAATAGCGTAACTCAACGCCGCTCGTTGTTACCAGTGCGGTAAGATGTTTAAAAATACTTGAAATACATAGCCCTGAACCCTTAAGTAGAGATCAAACGCACGACTTATCAGTCACCTACTGTACTACAGTGGCTTTTCCTTCAAAAAGTAAAAATATTTATAATTTTACTTTTTGAATTTTTTTTGTGGCTTTACGCTGGACACTCTGTTTCCATTAAGACACTTCTGTTACCTACCATGCGCCGAATTCTTAAGGCATTGCGTGTTGAATGGTGGCCCAATAATATAATAATAAATAAGTATATGAGGCTGTCATGGCCCAGCTTCGAAGCGTCTGTCTATAAATGCGAAAGTTGTGGATTCGATTTCATTTCGGTGGAATGAATTGTTGTCATTTCCTAGTTCTGGTAACAAGACATGGAGCTTCAACACGCGACACGAAATGTCTCAAAGAACAAGCATTGTACGAGCTCAAAGAACGAGCAAATAATTTCCTTTAAAAATAATAGAAATTAATTTTATAATAATATAACTTAAAAGTAGATTCCCTCTTTCCTGCTATATGCGGGATAAAGCACGAAGCCAAAAGAAAATAATAGGAAACTTAAAACATATTAAAGTCTTCAATACATCGACGCAGTCATTACTGTCTTTGAAAAGGGTCTTTATTTGGGTCGCTTCAAATCCCGACGACGACGGGCAATATTTTCAATTTTGTTCTTCATTTAGATAAAAAGGTTTCATTTCCTTGTTATACCTTTTCTTTTATTTTAATTTTTCTTTTGTATTATTGCGGATATTGGCATAAAATTTTGCATTAATATGTTACGTTATCATGAGGCCATAGTAACGTAGCAGCAAACGTCTAACTGTAGGTGCAACTATTATGGGTTCGATTCTTACTCGGGGGAATTATTTTTTTCTTTACATGGGCAACAAGATAAAATCCGCGGTCTTGATAGCAGGTGAAAAACGAATATTATAATAGTCTTTAAATTTTAGCTGTATAGTTTGACAAAAAAAACCCGAGAAATGAAAGTAATCAAGGTTCCCTAGCGAGGTCTGAAATCGTAACTATCACTTTTACAATCAACTGTCCCATGACGTCATAATAGCTTCCCAGAAAATGAAATAAAAATATATGTAATACTATAAAATAACAAATAAATAGCTTCACGCTGCATCCCGAAAATAGTAGGGTAAGCAAACGTTTATATCGGTAGACACTAGTGTTAGACACTCCAGTGCCCACACACCGTCCAATAATAATAAAAAAAATATATTTCCAAATATTAATTTCTCCAATTTTAACCTCCGCGGTAATAACACGCACAAATAGATTTAACATCATGTAAACAAGCATTAACCAGAAATCATACGTAATTGAGTTGAGTTTTGATAAATTATTATCATTAGTTGTAATAATTATTATATTGTACGACGGTTGGGAACGATCCCCACTCGGGGAACATATGAAATTATTATTTTTATTTACACTGTAAAGGTATTACATAAATTTCTCTACGCTTAATATCTCAAATTCGGACGAAAAATGGAGGATGTCTAAACATTAGGTCCTCTTTACCTATTCCACTATGACAGAAAACGTTGTAATTTATTCCCTATTAGAGGGAACCTGCGGCTGCCTTTAAGACACTTACCCCACGCACCACTTTTTGGCAAGGATTTTTTATGGCATTGCCGTTACGACAAGTGACAGAACATAACACCGTGATTTGTTCCTTTACCAATGCGATTAAATGAAAATAGTTCATTTGGTTGAGTGGGAATCGAACCAACAATCATTGTATTTACAGTCAGATGCTGTGCTACTGCGCCATGACAACATCTAGCGTATTACAAATTTCAACTTCATTTACGATTTGAAAATAAACAGAACAAAACAATTTCGACTATTATTTATATTAGTCGAGGGTTAAAAGGAAAGTCTCGAAACATTTGTTCGGTATAAGTGTAGAAAGTTGTTTGTGATTCTTCCTTAAAGTTAGCGTTTCGTCCGATCCCAGACGACTTCTTAGAGCCTATTAATTATGTACCACTTAAATGGGTTTTGTGTTTGAATCCGTATAATTAATCCCAATATTTGTTTAGAAATATCAAACCTTTTGTTGGATAAAATTGTAGGATAAAAAATTGGTATACATATAATTATCTATTTCTGGAATATTCTAAATGTAGGATATTCTAGACTGGTTTTTTCTATTATATAGAAGAAAATTGGTAGTACGTTTAGAAGAGACGGAAGATACGTGATGGATGTGGAAAGGCGTACTGCTGTTGATAAGTTAACGGTGTCTTAGCTAAATTGATGAGATGGCGAAACGCCAGCATAGCTGTACGTTTAGCTCAGTTGACCTTCGAAAGCACAGTGCCGACGATACCGGAGAAAGGTCACGTAAAAAGCATGAGGACGGATTGAGGACAGTGGATGAGGCGAAAGAAGTATCCAGAGGAGGAGAAAGATAAACCGTGAAGCTGGAATATCCAGCTTCGATAGACATAGTGTAGCTGGTGTTAGGACACTCCACTCTCCAGTCTCCTTCTTTTCGAGATATAGCCTGTGTAGTGCGGAAACCAACGCCACTCTTCATTTACCAAACATAAAGAATTAATTTAAATACAATAATTTCTTTGAATTGAGATCAAAATCTCCCTGTTTATATTTAGATACTTTTACCAATATTATGTCAAATTAATATTTCTTGGTTTCTCGGTATCAAGCGCCCTATTTTAGACGATAAATAAAAGAAAATATATTTATATTATTTGTACATATAAACCTTTCCGTTAGTAAATGATTGACAGACAACATGACAGACGAAACTAATATACCTGAGACGTTGAAATTCGGCATGTAGATACATTAGATTAAAAGAATAAAGGATCACTAGAAGAAGAACTTCTAGTTCTTCCTCTAGTGGTCGACCCTTCTTCAAATTGCTATGGGTAAAAGGAAAAACTAAATTTCCTATTAGATGCGGGCTAGTATTCTATAAAATATAATGATATATACACAAGTAGGCTAGGGGCTAACTGAATTAACATATCTGACGTCACTATTAAACGTTACAGTTGATTGGATGGCACAAATATGTAATTATATATTTCAGATGCATGACTCTGACTACTAAATAGAGATTATGATGAAATTATATTTTCGACATATCGAAATATGTATTCGACTGATCACAATTTTCAAATTAGCGTGTTGAGTGAGCACGCTTTGTCTAACAGAGTGGGGAAATGATAATCATTTGAATATAGCTATTATAAGTCGAAATTAAAAATTTAATGCATACATTTTTCTCGCTCTGGTACTGATGCATAGCAGGGCGTTTGAGTCCACTCAACATGCAATGCCATAGAAATCAGTAGAAAGCGTGGAATGGAATTGTCTTCGTGGGAAAGGAGTGTATAAACACTAGACTACCAGGTCCCTACTGCCCGATGAGAAGCAAAACAAAAACCATTGTGCTGAGTGAATATTGAACCCACAGCTATCACGTTTACAAGTCAAACGCCTACCAACTCTGCCACGACAGCTTCTATCTAAATTACATATTATTCCTAATACAATACAATATTCCTAAAACAAAAGTCTATTTTCGTTGGAAAATAACTTATATCACATATGTACATAAATACAGATACAAATTCAAGAACTCAGCATTACAAAGTCACGAAACAACAACAAGTGGCAACATGTTTGTTTTATTGCCGATTGTCGTGTCACACTAAACTCGAACGTACGTCGAATGACACGCTTGACACGGAGACATAAAAATAACCACAGCATGTAAATCACTTTGGAACTTGCCAGGGAAATTTCTATTTTAACTCCTCGTATTATCTGGGTAATACAGCTTAGATTCCCACGTAGGCTATCTCAAAGTGTCTCTAATGAATACGGTGCCGTTGTAAATGCAAAACGAGGTACAACAAGCCCGTGTTCTTAAAATTCACTACATAATACAATCAACTGTCGTCTCTTGTACTGTTTCTATTACTGGTGGGAGTATTGAGCGTATGGAATTTATTTAAGATATAAAATAGGAAATTTCCCATTTTGTTAGAAATATCGAGAAATCCTTCCTTAATTCCCCTACACTCCCTAACCTACCTATGTGTTGAAATTATTTGTACAATTAAAAGGTTTATTCTAGTTTCCTGAGAGAACAAACTATTCTTTTGTACATTATTTTTTTTAGTCTCCTTTAAACATAAAACAGTATCCATTTCCTTCGACATAATATAATTTAAGAAGTAGTTTATTGGGAATAAAGTTTAAATAAATGTAACCAAAAAAAAATATCTATAGAACAAAAAATCTAAACTCAGCGGAAAGTAGAGTACAGAGTATCTTAACACTAGGTTCCCAGGTTCCGCCTGCCAACCTGCTCTGTGCAGGATGGTAATCGAATTAAGGGTGAAGATAAAAAAAATATCAAAAATATAAAAGGTAGAAGTTATAACTCTTCTGTAGGTACTCCTTAAACATGCTTTTCTTAATTACTTCTGCGTGGACCCCACCACACACAGTACATGGTGTATACGAGCATTTCCATTATAATAAAGACCCTTTTTACGAGTGGCTAACTTTTGTATACTCCCTTTCCGCCCAACTATTTTAATGATTCATCCCTAATGACAGGAAATTAAAGTTTCTAATTCTTATAGGTAATTGTATAGGTAGGTACTTATTTCCGTTAAAGTAATTTAATTCAGTTTCATCACTAATAAATAAATTACTCACAAATAAAGGAATGGTTGATTATATAGTTTAATCAGACTATATAATATTTCCTTTAGGGAAAGAAAGTTGAGAACAGTGTTGCACTCAGAAAATTTTCGAAGTGGAGGGTGAAGAGTGCTGAAAGTCATTCCACCTTGGGGAAAATAGACAATTTCTCATAATTTCTAAAGAAACAATTATATAGTTCATGCAAATGAAGTTGCCGACTACAACTAACATGGAAATAAACAAACAGAAAACTAATATATACAAAGGAAACGAAGGAAAAGTGAATAAATCTTGCATTTCAAAGAACTGATTGATCCCACAAAGAACTACTAGCCATCTTCATCCATATTTTAATACAATATCAAGATTAAAAATGTTCTCCAAAGACACGGTGCGGACCGATATTAAAATGTATGAAAGGAATAACAGAAACCGACTGGCAATCGATAGAAGATATTTTCATTATTGTAAATATTATTTAGGTTATTGTGTTTTGTGTGATGGGATTGTGAATCTATTGATGCTGCGTTATGCTGGAACTAGCTGAGGAAGTTCAGATGATATTGGAATTAGATTGTACATTTATAGTATGCTACTACTGGAAACCATCGTGGCGCAGGGGCCGAAGGGTGTGACCGTAGACGCGATTCAAAGGAAAAAATATTTAATATTTGCCTTTCCTCGCTCTGGTAAAGAGGCAAATAGCAGCGTTGAGTTCCGAAACAGACCTCAGAATGCTTTGAAAATTTGGCGGAAAGTAGAAAACATCTTCACGCTGTATCCTGTACACAGCATAGGCATAGGGAACCTCATGTTAAGACACTCCGTCCACCACTTCCTGCAGATTTCTGGAAGCATTGCTCGAGTGCGCCACGAATGGCTTCAAGTAGAAAATGGTTTATCTTAATGGGAACGAAGTAACTTAACACTATTTACCAGGTTTTTTCTACTATGTGCGGGATACAGTTGAAAAAAATTACACTTTTATTTCTTATTTGAATACTATCTCTTGAACAAAAAGAGCGCCTTGTGTTTTATTTATTAATAATAATAAAACACAAGGCGCTCTTTTTGTTCAAGTAGGTTAAAGTTGTTCCTTTTCTCTACTGAAAGTGTGACCTGATTGATAACTTTGTTGCTAACAATTCCAGCATACAATTGAAACTTAACTGTCTGATAGCTTCACGCTCTATGACTTAATGATAGAAAATAAACATTTAAGTAGTAATAAAAAATTTTTTTCAAAATAAAAGTCAAATGCTGACATTTTTTCCGACTTAGCTAAGAAGTGCGAGTTCAAATCCCACCAAGTTAAAATTTTTATGGTTTCTATAATATTTCTCTATCCATACTGTGGTATAAGAATTTAAAAAAGGGAAAAAAAACACTGGCTCTACAATTTAAACGTTTAACGAAATATTCTGATTGAATCTCCCAATATTTTTATATGACGTTATGGATAAATTAAATTAAATCCCTATACGGTTTTTACCTTTAATAAACTACGGCCTACACGTAGACCTCTCATTTTTTTGCAATATATCGTCGCATAAAATTTGGTTACATTACAAATATATGAGATTGGAGCTTTTTGCAATAAATTCATTATTTGGTTGAGAAGCTTTCACGTTTTTTTATGAAAGTAATATTTTTCTATTAATTTAGATCAAAGACTGTTATAGCAACCGAGTTTAATCTTAATCGTACTTGAGAATGAAATAAAGTGTCTCTCATACTTAAGTTTGATCTAAAAAAGCATGAAGCTGAATCTACAGCTATAAAATATACTTTTATGACTTCTCGATAATCATTGACAGAAAACAGTTTTCGCGTAATGGCTCTTGAAGTTAACCTAACTTTTGTCACAATTCATTATTGTATCTATGACCTAAATCTAAACAAAAGTTCCATCATATTATTATAATATTAATGACAATTAGATTATTCTATATTATATTCCATTATTCTATTCTACATTTTTGTAATTTTCAAGTAATTATCATATTTAATAAAATAGACAAAGAGAAACTTGTCATTACTAAATGCCTTATATAGAAAACAACAACATTAGATATATATCATCTACGATATTTCCTACTAAAAGATTTTTTTTGCAGTCACGCTGTAGTACACGCATATAGTAGAGTCGTTAATGTTAAGACACTCCATTCTCCACTCTCCGCCCAATTTTTTAGATATTACGCATTGAAAGACGAAACTCGACACCACGATTCATCTTATTACCAGAGCAAGGAAATAAAATTATTTATTTTTCCCGAGTATAATAAAACTGAAAATATGGACAGTTAGGACGACAACTGCTTATGGTTCAAAATTAAATTCACCGTAGTATATATCATTTTTAATCGACACCCATCAACAAGTAGCGTGTGTCATGCGATAACGCTAACGTGAACGTCTCTATACTATGATATTATATTATTTTTATACGAATATATACGGCCATTATAAGCGGCGATAAAATATACTAGCAATATATCTGTGCAAGTTTTAACGAGACTAGTTTTCCACTGAGATATATTAACAAACATATGGAGATACTTTTGCATTTAAAATATCTGTTTATGAAGGTAGTTGCAACTTCTAGTAGCTCTAGTAGAGCGAATTTTGATGCTTAAAATATATTATCATATTTAGTATTAGTGAGGCCAGCGGTACGGCTCAGGGGTGCGAATGTACGACTATAAACGTGACAGATTGTGTATTCGATTCCCATTCGAAGTAATGAAATATTTATTATTTTTAATTATTCGTTTTGTTAACTAAGAAAGGCGCAGCGTTGAGTTCTGCCACTCAATATACCACGCCTCCAGAAATCGGACGAAAATGGAAAACTAACGTAAGAATGGATGGGAGTGGATTCCAGGTTCTCATTACCTAACCTAATATGTGAGAGATACAGATAAAGTTAAAAAATATGTATTTTATTTAGTCGTAGTGACGGTTGACAAAACTCATTCAGGATAATGAACTGTTTTCATTTTCTCACTCTGATAGCAAGAAAGAGCAGGCTAGAGTTTTACCACTCAACACATAATGGCTCGAAATTTGGGCGGAAAATGGAAACCCCAGTGTCTTAACACTAAGTCCCCTCCGTCTACATGCGGATATAGAGTGAATATATATAGCGTTCTTTTCTAATCTTAAGTCAAAGAAAAAACTTGTTTTAAATTCAGTTCATGCTTATGCGAACAAAATATCATATTTAAACGCAACTGAAAAGCTCTAGTATTTATATAGTCTTACTGCCTAAGTTTAACGAAACTCGCATGCTATTAGCTTATAAGTTAGGAATATTTGCGGCTGTAAAGTTTTACTGGCGCATATTATTATGGCAAGCTAGTTTCTATAGACTTCTATATTTAAAATAAATTGATAACTATTAACATAGTTTTTTGCTCAATGTTTAATATATAATACATTTTTATAAAGAATCATTAAGCCATCCATGATAAACCTCACTTATCTAAATTAATAACTTCAGAACATTATATATTACTTATGTCACTTAAATCAATATAAAATTACTATCTTAGTTCATATTGATTGATGTATAAGAAACTTGAAAAATAACATTAAATTTATATTTTGCGTCAAAAAACACAAATAAATAACATATAATTCATTAGCCTCTCCGATATCCTGCATAGGCACAGATTACTATTCCCCATATTTAGTCTTATTACAAAACGTGGATATGAAAATAAGTGTGGAAATCGTACCCACCGTAGTAACCCACATACGTCGCGTTTGTGGTAACACGCTGTCCTGCTGTTCCAGGACGGTCTTATTATTAATAATTAAATTGAATTATATAATCAATGTATCGAACACTTCTCTAATATACAATCAATTTATTCACTTGTTTCTAATAAGCAGATGCAAACAGTATTTAGGTTACGGTTCGCAGCTGTCATGTAGAGATACGTAGCGACGCCGTAGCACCGTAGCGCTGTAGCACCATATCGCTACGGATATTAAATCGCCGTTTGGTTTGCACGTGGCTACAGCTTCGGCTTAATTTATAAGTGCTCTTTTTCACTTATACTGAAACTGATAATGGCTAAATAAATAAATAATCACTTTTTAGATAAACAATAATAAAGAATCCAATATTTTTTAAATATTTTTTTAATAATTGTATTATCAAAAGTTATTATTTTAAATTTTATGGTACAAATTAAGTCCCACAAATGTAAAGAGTCTAATCACTCTCTATGGTAAAGTATCATACAGTAAATACTGGCAGCCTAATATTTGTTGATATTATAAATGTGAATCCAAGTCGAATTCACATTTTATAATATCTACAAATATTTTTACAGTCTATACATATATTAAATGCATTTACACGAAAATAAAATGAACTTTATACAATTCAGCGATGGAAAGCTCTAGGGAAAGTATTCTTCGTAATAATATTATGCGCTCGTTAAACTTTACTGCCGCTAATCCCACTCGTAAATTGCAGATATATAATACCCTTGTTTTGACTCAGCTTTGAATACCATTGATATTTTATATGATAAAGTTGGGTGGACGTTTCAAGTTTTATTTTTTTAGCCTCATGCTGTATCCTGTATAAAGCTTTTATTTCATTTTCTCACTCTGGTAACAAGATAATGCATGACGATGAGTTTCATCACTCAATGTCTTGACGGTATGCCTTACACACGATTCCCTCTACCTAACCTGCTTTGCAAAAAAGAGCGTGAAATTCTTTCTTTTTAATATTTCAATGACAATTATTTGACCGACAATACCATAAGTGCAAACAAATATTTCATTCAATTTATCATAGAAATACATATTCAAATTTCTATTGACCGCAAACAATAAACTATAAGTAGAGTGCTTAATATAATACTAATTATCAAACTTATTTTTCGTTAGAGCAACAACTACTGTGTTAGTGACAACCGCATGCACGTAATTGGAGATAAACCGCCAAAATGAAATTAACATAAATTTAATTTTAAACCTTTTCAATAATACGTGGAGTTTGCACGTATAATTTATAGCGACCGTGAGATGACTAGTGGCGTATGCCATTCTGATTTCGTATTTTGATTTTATTGGATTTTATATAAATATTACATTTAATGAATATTGTTATTGTTATTTTATATCAAATAAATAATTATGTATACATTTAGAGACGGAAAATCTATACACAACATATCATCAAAACTACACGGCATAGAACGCCCTACTTGGAGTGTAGATTCCTATAGCAGTGCAGTTGAGCACTAAGTGAGAATTTCTGAAAATTCCTACAAGATTGGAAGAAATCCGAGAATTAACGTTTTATAATTCACGTTAAGTCGCGACTCTTTTATAAAATAAATTATATAAGGTCTTAATATATGTAAAATATAAAAATTTTGGTGAAAACGGCAAAAAAAATTAACCTAAAATTTCAAAGAAAATTGCGAGCGACAACTAGTTTATAATATGTAGAATCGAAAAGAAATTTTCCACTCACTGTTTATATCCTTTACATAACAGACTTATTGCCCACTTCCATTAAACATCGATCAGCCTGTATCCTGAAAAATGTGGCCCACTAAAATCGTCAATCTGACATTAACAATCTCCCCGCGTCCACTATCATTCGACATTCGCGTCGTCCCGAATTTAGTGCTGTCGCGGATTTACGGCATATAAAATAGTATGCCTAGATTATAGCTTTTTAGGCTGAACGACTTCATTATGGACTATAATAGTAACATTTATATAGAATACAAACCTTAGAGCATAAAATATAAAACGGAGATTTCAACACTAGGTTATACGTAAGAAACAGCGTTCATGCATATTTCTTAAGTTACTATGTTTACTTATGGAGAAATTAGCTTGACTTCTCAGCTTAAAATTCATAAAAACGTAAATTTTAGAAGCTCTACAAAAGCCAAAATTTTAGTACATGTTATTCTGCTTAACGGCAAAATGCAAAAAAGAAAAACTAGTATTCAATTACGTTGTATACCTATATTATAACACTCGAAGCTCGCATAACAATATTTCGGGAATAATGGCCATTGTACTAAAAGACCGCCTTAAGCGAATATCAAACTTGGACGTTAATAATTAAATAACGCTCATTCAAGCCACCACTGGGTCAGAGGACCGTCAATTAGACTTATGTAGGTTATGCAAAGTAGATTTAAGTCACATCAATTTAGTTTCGAGGAGACTGGCTAAAAGTTTCAGAGATTAGAATTAAGAGACCGTATTTTTTACCATAATATTTTTGCGTAATTATGTACATGAGAAATATATACTATTTTTTTAACTTGGATTTATAAAAAAGAAATTCTGAATATCGATATTAATAAAAAAATATGAGTGATATGAATTTATTTTCTTCTTAAAATTAAGTAAATTTATGAAAAGTATAAAATCGAAATATATTGTCGATGATGCATTAGTAACTTTTTTCATAAACGTGAGATAGAGCCTTAAAGAACCCATATTTGCGTTACGTGAGAATCAAACCTGCTACATGCACAATTAAAAAATCACAATTTATTCTTGGCAACATTTTCTCACATATTAAACACAAAGACTTTAACTAAATTATTCACATTTCTTTTTGATCTGACAATTATGTAACACACGAGCCACGACTACGCTTCGCCGTAGCGCTAATTGCTACGCAACTCGTAGAGGCTCTGTGTCCCGGTAAAGACCTAGGGTTAATTGTTACTGCCTTCGCTTTCCCTTAATAGAGTTGCTAACAATTTTAATATCAGCTTTCTTAATTAATATGTATTTAATAAGGATGTTTAATAATATATTATAATTATATAAAGGTTATGAGGCCAGTCGTGGCACAGGGACAAAAATTGTGACTGTAAACACAACTGGGTGTGGGTTCGATTCCCACTCGAGGAAATGAAATATTTATTTAAATTTATGGAGTGTCTTAACACTAGGTTCCATCTGCATGCCTTGCTGTATGCGGGGTCTAGAGCGTGAAGCTGATTTAATTTAAAAAAGAGGCTAAAATGTGATATGTAATAAAACTATAGCCTTATTTAGATATTAAAAATCATTTCTTACTATCAAGTTTTTGATAAGATTAAATATAAAGTTCGTTGCGTTACCCAGCACGTATTGTAATACAGAAAGAATTGTAATAAAATACAGAGCTTATGAGCATTTGCTATGTAATTATAAAAAATATTTAAATTATTTATAATTTTAATAGTTAAAGCGTAACGTTAATAAAATATGTAAAGTAAAATTTTTTAGGGACTTTAAAAACACTATTTCATTTAAAGATATGTAATCAAGCTTAGAAATAACAAAAATATATTTTCTAAGTCACAGTTTCAGTAATTACTGTGAAAAAAAAGTCAAAGAGCTTTTACAGTGCATTAAAATGCAGCCAGTCCAGTTCTACTCAAACTTTTCGTAACCGCCGCCGTCGGGATGTTAGCGCAGCGAACTTTTATGGAACAAACATAAAAGAATTGTAGCTGAGCTTTCGTTTTAAGCCTATTTTTAAACCTTTTTTTAAAATAGTTTTTTTATAAGTATGTTACTTTTATTTTTATTAGAAAAAAATATTATAATTCCATATTTAAAAACTCACCAATGATTACTATAAAATCATAAACACATTAAACATTGTCACAGTTGTACAGTTGATAATAATCACTCACTTACTCAATAGAATCATCACATAAAAACTGAAGTTTGCGGCTTTCAGACATTTCGCGCGTCTGTCACGACCGCATACCGCACATCCGACTCGCACCGCAGTCGGCCACCGACTGCCGCGGGGCCGCGTTTTCCCCACCCACCCCTCTTTACCTACCCTTACGTAACTATAACTTGTAGTTTAAAATATAAATTTAAAATAGCAAATTTCCATTTAATAAGTAAATTGGTGATCAATAAATGACTCTATCATCTACCAGTATGAGCAAAAAAAAATTATAAATTAATAAATAACACACAAATATATCATAAGCATACAAAAATATTTAATAATTTAGTGATAATTTAACTGAAATTATTAAGAAAATAATGATTAATAGTCTATTTTATTTTTCACAATTGTCCCTGGAATTCTGGGAAGTTGGTGCCGCGTAGAGGGTGACGCATGCGCGGCGCGGCCCCGCCCTTCCCGGGGCGAGCTACGAGTGCGCTTGATATTTTAAACTTATCAGGACAAGTCGGGACGGATTGTGAGATAATTGCTTGACACATCGATATTTATAGATATCTAATAAAATATTATCTATGTTTGTTTGACGTAAGATGAACTATTAGGTTTTTTGTTTTTCTTATAAAATGTTTTACAGGAATGCTTAAATATTTGAGCTACAAGGAGCCTCCACGTGGCGCACCCTGGAAGCAGCTAGGTCCGGTAACGCAGGGCCTAGGCTGACTGATCCCGTCCCTATAATGAATTCCAGTTTCCATCTCAGGGCCAAACTAATGACCACGCACCACAATGAAACCACCCCCCCCCCCCCCATTTATAATTTTCTGTTTAATTTAATAATATAAATAACATAACAAATGTCGAATTGATAACCTCCTTTTAGGAATCATTTGTAAATACGTAAAAATCATACAAAAATTATACAGCAAAAGCATAACAACAGTTCCAACTATATATTTATAATAGATATGGATATAAATTCCAGCAATCCGTTCTGTGCTCGTGATGGCTGACAGGATAATGGATTGACAAGTCAGCGCCCTACATCTGTCATCGGTGGTCGTCGTACAACAATGACAGTATACAAAGTGGACAAAAATTGTTATATTTATTACTAATTTTAATGGTTGCTTAGCGAATTTTAGGAAGTTATGGGAAAATTTTAAAAGGAGACAAATATGTGAATGAATTCGCGGTAGTTAGTAGATTGGTTCATTGTTTTCAATCGAGTAAATGGTTATATCGGATAATTTCTTTTTTTATGCGGTGTGTTGGCGTTAAGTTCCTCCACTTAACGCACAGTATCTCAATTTCATTTTTCATAAAGTATGGAAATAATTGTCTTAACACTAAGTTCTTTTAGCCTACCTTGCTATACGGGAGTAAATGAGAAATTATCTTTATCTCTGTTCAATGAGTGTGGCTACGATGTGGCCGTGCAAAAACGATTACAGTAAAAAACAACATTACATACTTTTAAGTCTTAAACTAGCGCGGAACCCAACGCCGCCTACAATCAAATTACAATAAATCACATTTGTGAAACGCCTTTACTATTCTACTACTAAACTGAACACCAATATTTCAGGACATGAACTCAGAACTAGGGTAAACAAAACATTTTTCCACTACACGTCTGAAGTGCAAATTATTTAAAAAAACCATCCAAATGACAACAATGCTGAAAGTATGAAAGCTACAAACTGCTAAAAGCTACATAAATTTAAACGTCGCGTTGTGAAGTGATATTGTACTATTTAATAATTTGTATTTCTCAACCTACTTTTTTGGGGTTTTCAATTCGTTTTGCTGGTTTAATATTAAATGCATTTCTCTAGTAAGTCTACTATCTATTTCAGATACAAATTTAGTTCAGAAATCAGCTTTACGCTGTATCTCGCACACAGCAGGGTAGGCAGTGAGAACCTCGTGTTAGGACACTCCATTCCCCACGACTATTATTAAAGCAATATTTGGGACCGTCGGGGCGTTCCTACTCGGGGTAGTGAAATTTGAAATATTTTTTATTTCCAATTTATTATTATTATTATTTGAAACGTAATATATTCAATGAATATATATTTATAATATTAGAGTTACCGACTCTGTGGAATAAAGGGGAAAAATTACAATATAACACAAATATCCGTTGTTATATTGGTCTACATAAATTAATAAACAGAAAATAACACACAAACAGGTGAAGTTCGATAATTTCCCTTGATAATTATGTAGAAATTCGTTCATAGCGAAACTTGTATGGATTTGAATGGTACCAGTAACTCGGTAATAAAGAATAAGTGTAAATAAAAAGTATACTGATATCTTTGATTTTCGCGATATTTATACATTTTTAATTAAACTCTTTAGCCTTTTAGTTTAATTATGCACGCGTTTTACGTGAGAACTAATATAATTTATACATTTTTGAATTCGTCCTTCAAATTCATTTAAATAATATAAATACCTATACTATAGAGACCGTCGTAGAGTTGGGGCACAAGCACTTGACTGTAACGTCATTATTAATTAAAACTTTCATTATGTCCAGACAAAAGCGCGGCGTTGAATTCCGCCACCCAATTATATACCTATTACATAATAACACGTAGACTCCTTGCACATGGCAAGGCACGAGATACAATGTCGAGTTGGAAAATACCAGTATGAATACCGCGTTCAAAAATTGAACCGTGTTGCAGTAGTGCTAACGTTAGGTTTCAATTCGGTCCCAACTAGGAGAAGTGAATGCGCTTACAGTCCCATTTTCCGGTCCGGCGCCACGACTGGCCTCGAAATTACTATATAAATAAAAAGTCCTAGTACTTGGTATATTTTTTTTAAATATATGTAAAATATATTAAAAATATTTAATAAAATATTTTGGCTAATTAAATTCCAATGCAATAAAAAGTGAACAGCAATATTATAGTAAATTACTTTTTATGTATATTACAACATTATGACCGTTGTGGCGCAGCGGCACTGTAACGCGACGGTTGTGGGTTCGATTCCCACTCAAAGGAATGAATTATTTTCATTTTGTCTCTCTCGTAACAAGACATAAAAGCATGTGATGTCTCGAACATTGGGCGGTGCGTAGGTCGAACGAAGTGTCTATCACCAGTTTCCCTTCACTACTATATGGGCTATACGATGTGAATATAATATAAGAGAAATATAATATTCAAAGCCTTTTCGCCGCAAATCAGTCTATGAAACTCTGCATTCATCAAAACTATTTATTCCATTTTTCATTGGTTATTACTTGGTGTAAAAACATTCATTGCGGCCATTGTGACTTTTATGTACCTATTGATTTAGTTTGGTCTAGATACTTTCAGATATGGATCTAGGGAGAAAAAGGAAATCTTGGCGCAGTGGAACAGCGTATGTAAACGCGACCGTTGTGGATTCCATTCCCATTTGGTAATTGAATTATTTTCAGTTTCTGTTATATTGTTCTGCTAGCGTGTTCACTCTCATTTCCCTATATATCTCAAAAATTAGATGGAAAGTGGGGAACGCAGTGTAACATAACACTGGGTTTCTTTTACCTGCAGTATGCGGTATACAGTGTGAAGAGAGTGGTTTAAAAAAGAAATATTTTTTTCTTTTAACTAAAATCTATAACTTATTTTTATTTACATACAACATACTATGTTTAATAAACATTAAGATATAAAATAATTGAATTTGAAAGGTACATATAAGGGTTCTAAGAACTCTTGTATCACATAGGAATAGTTATAATATTTTACACAAATCGAGAGAGACAGAGAGAGTTAAGTATCAAGGCATTCTGCGCTATACTTTCACAAGATTGAGACATTTGAGTACATTTGACAAAATAATGAGTTCCCCAAATGGGAATTGAAGCCAAAACTATAATGACCACAGTCAGACGCTGCCATTGCAATATAGAGGAAAACGTTACTACACACACACTATTGTATATATAAAAAAAGTTCAGATCATTACAGGAACGCTACACTCGTTAGGCTTCGTTAGGACTTGCTCTCCGCCATATATTTACTCTCAGAGGTTGTCCATGCACCCTTGAAGCGACAATGTAGGCTTTAATTCACTTAAAATTAGTTTTTAGGAGTCCGTAAAAAAATTCAATAACATTTTAATGAACTATTTATTTTTATTCGTAAAAATATTATATTCCTCCAATGTATAAAACAGATATGTTTATCAGTAACATACTGTTTATATATATATTTTAATATTAGCAGAATGAGCAGAGAAAATCTAGTGACTTACATTCCGTTCCCTAGTTCCCGCCCAATTTTCGAGATTGTATGTTGAATTGCGTAACTCATCGCCTTTTTTTGTCTCGTTAACAGAACAGGCAAATGAAATTAATTCATGCCTCTGGGTGGGAATCTATTTCCACTTAAAAACCCAAACCTCCATTGCCTTTAACTTAATACACCCTTAAAATATATTATAAATTCAATATATGAAAGTGTTATTTGAGTAAATAAAATAATTCATAACATCTCAAATTACTTAGAAAACGCACGACCTTGGATTCGGTCACTCAGCAATCAATATCTCTATCATAAAGTGTTAGATTTTAAGCTTATATTCTAGGTGGATCTCGAAGCTGTTGTGGGGTCCAGCCAGAACTTATGTACCATTAAAAACATAAATTAATTATTATACATATATACCAAAATATAAAATATTATGCGGAACCATTTGTGTAGATTTGACTCGTGTTTACTTCTATTTCTTTTTTCATGAACCTCCTGTGTCTCGTTTCATATAATGCGAGTTTCGCTGATTTGCCAAGTAATTTTTGTGGCTCTCAAAAGATACATTTAACGTTGTTTTTAAATAAATACAGCAATTATTAAGGTAATTATAGTATAATTGGTTATTATAGCAGCTACGAAACAGGCTGTAAACAAGATGGTAATGGGTTCGGTTACTCAAGGTAATACTTAGATATCATTTTTTTTCTTTTTTAGTCAAACTGTAACCATATACCCTGTATATCTAAGTGCAAGTGGGAAATAGAATGGCTTGACAATAGTTTCCCACCAAAAAAAAATATCTTCCTTGAGACTACCTAAAAATTAAATCATCACTAAAACCCAAATCGGTTTCTAATAACGAATAGCGCTTTCAAATTGTGAACGTTCAGCGTCGGGTCAGGTGTCTGCTCTGACTTTCATTTCCGGTCTGTTGGTACCGCCCAAAATAGTCACCGTAGTGTATTAATTTTTGTATATTCTTAATGAAAAAAATATATATGACGGCGCGTTGCTTTGTATTAGTTTTAATTATAATTTCGCAATTATTACATTTCGATTTTAATTGATTTACGTAATGGATTATATTAGAAGAATATTTAAAATGGAGCGGGTAGCCCCGAATAGGGTAGTAGGTGTAGCCACGAGGAATAGCAGACGTCATTGGTTGACAGCTATGGCGTGAGATGTTCACCAATTAACCTATTGGCTCCTAATCTATTGTAATTTTGTTAATCTTGCGAGACTTATTGTAAAACTGTTATGTAAACGAGTAATAAGACATTGTAGAATATAAGTGTGACTTTTATTTAAACATCTCTGTTGCTTCAACGCCCACAAATGAATAGTAACAGCCAAGACCGCTATGAGGCCCCTTCTGATGCTTCTACATATATATATGTAGGTATAGATTATATAGTAAAATCGTTTACATTATAGTTGAGGCCGTCACAGCACGCACTGTGAACGTGACGGTTGTGGCTTCGCTTCCAACTTGAGGGGGCGAATTTTTTAATATTTTCATTTCTAAGCTCAACACGTAATACCTCGTAATTTGGCCGAACTATGTTCCCTTTGCCTCTGCTACATGCGGGATACAGTGTAAAGTAAATAAAATCTACATATCATATTTTTTTATAATACCGTAAACGCGACTGTTATGGGTTTGATTCCAACTCGGGGATTTTCGATTGTTTAAATACAATTAAACTATTTAGACTGACAAATATGGCAGTATGTTAAATAATGAGAATACTACGAAAACTGAAGAGCACAGTATCATAACCCTAAGTAGGCTTACCCTACTATGTGGGAGTGCAGTAATAAAAAAATATTAGTTTTATTAATTGTGAAACAAATGAAAAGTCTACAATTTAATTTAATTTTAAAATTACATACAGTCTTAAAAAGAAAATATTACTCCTTTATAAATTATACTAATTCTTTAAATTATCTCATCATTGCAATTTCACTTTTTTAACATAATCGATACACCTTCACACTACTACTTGGGTACACTTTCGACATACATGTGAAACTCCACTAACACTTAAAGGAACCGATCGATGGAATTTAGGCTTAAGGTGTTCAATCAGAGCTGGGCTTACAATAATGTCAATTTACTGCGTACTGGCTCGTATTTGGCGCAGTTTACAAGCGAAATTAGCACTCGTGGTATTAAATTTGTACTGGTAACTTAGTACGAGTATATAATCTACAATTTATCCTACGATTTATTGTTTTACAAACATTAAAAGCAATAAAAAATGCTTAATCTTCTTTTACAAAAACAGTGTATGTTAAAGTTTTTTAATTGAAATTTTTAAATAATCTTGTGAAGATCCGTTCAGTAGTTTTTGCGTGAGAGTGAAACAAACATATTTCCTCTAAAACTTTAAGGTTAATGAAAGTGGCCGACGGGAAAGAGGAATCCAGAGACCGTAGCTTTAAGCACTCACTCAGTTCGTCTCCAGCTACCGCGCTAAGGATAAAACCTGAAGAAACAAAAAACCAAAAAAAAAACACGAACGCATAGCATAATTGGCAAAAAGCTTTCACCATGACAAAATTTTCACACCATAGTCCTATATAGCATATATGACATAATTTCCATACATTTAAAAAAAAATTCTAAATAAAATATAGCCGTACCCAGTATGTAAACACGTGAGTGGAATTCTACTAACGTCGCATACAAGGCGCTGAATGAGTCTCGTCGGGGCAAGGTGTCTACGATTCCCATTTCCGTTTTCACACGTAATCGACTGAAATGGCTGTAATTTTAAATAAACACGCTTTAGTTGAATTTCAGATGCCTATCGTTGGTTTCATGTATAAATTATTTATGTAGGTATATATTTTATATTATTTATTAGAAACTAGCGGCCGTCACGCGGCTTCGCCCGCTTCTTAATTATTTAAAGTTAATAAATCGTAATTTAAATCCTTTGAGATTTTATTTAATTCTGCTCTAAAAAATTGTCGTATCTCCTAAACTCCTACAAAAATATTTAGTTATGGAAATAACTGTATATATTCTTATTAAAGCCCTGTGTTATCGAACGCACTTTCCACCTACAAAGTTTTCAAGACCAGAGAAGAAAAATTTAAATGATTCGAAAATTATTTTTCACCCGGATGGGAATTGAACCCAAAGCTGCCCTTTTTAATCCGAAAAGCCTCGATAATCTTTAAAATAGATTAGAATAGGTACCTATACAATAAAAACAGTAATCTGAAATCAATGACAAATGCAGCTATAACAATAACATAAGGCTACAACTTTCACCTTTTTACGGCCACCTAAGCAATAAAACACGAATATATTACGACCCTTGCCCCGGCGTCAAATCAAAATAATATGATAAAGTATATATCATGCGGATCTAGGGATATGCGGATAAACGGGGCGGGTACGTACGTACCTACTATTAAATCTAATGTGTCTAGCATTTTTTATATTTATCTGATCTCATTTTTTTTAGCGCGGCGTTCAGTGCCGCTACGGAATGTATCAAGTTCGGCCAAAAGTGAGTCAGTGCCAACAAGGCAAACAAAACATAGGTATATAGTCAGTAAGAGTTCGGAAAATGGAGAAGAGAGCGAGATCATCAGCACAAATTATTTCTTTCATAAAAACTATACTAGTCTATACTAGTATTATAAAGATCAGAAGAAGAATTTGGTTGAACTTGGCAACCCCAGAAACTACTAGTTCGAATTGAAAAAAATCTATAGAGTAAGACTAAAGGCAAGAACACGTTTATCGTTTTGACGTAACCCATTGTGCATGCAGTTAGAACATAAAAGGTGCAATTCAGCTTCACGCTGTATGTATGTAAATCCCACACACGGCAGGGTAGGCAGAGGGAACCTTATGATAGTACATTCCATTCCCCACTTTTCGCCGATATTTCATACATTTCAGACATTCCGTGCTGAGTGGCGGAACTCAACCCCGCGCTTTTTGCATTGATACTAGAACGAAGAAGTGAAAATATTAATAAACTAGCGGACGCGCGCAGCTTCGCCCGCTTAATTGCACTTTTAGGGGTGAATCCTAATAAACCATGAAAGACGTGTTCAATGAAATAATTTTAAGAGTTTAAATTTCAAATCTTATAAAAATCGGTGGCGATTTAAAAATTTTTCCATACAAACTTTCAACCCCTATTTCATCCCCTTAGGAGTCGAATATTGCAAATTCCCGTCTTAGCGAGCACCTACGTCCTATAAGTAACTCCTATGCAAAATTTGAGATTCCTAGCACTTGTAGTTTCTGAGATTTCGTGATGATATAGATCATATTTCATTCCCTCAAGTGGGAAACGAACCTACAGCCGCCGCGTTACACACACACGCTTGTTTCCCCTGCGCCACGAGGGTCCACCCCAATAAATAAAACGAAGTGATGTATCACTTCTGTTTACTCTACACAAAATGTATGTATTGACACGTTCACTCCCATAATCCACTTGTGATGTAAACCTATTATGAGAGCATCTCTGACGCCATTTTCCTTATTCAAATTTCTTCAGCTTAAGTAATAAGTATACTTTGTGAAAAAAAATATATAGAAATATATAAATTCAATGTGAAAGCCTTATGTAAGCTTGTCTTTAATAGCATTCTGAAGCGGAATCAGGATAAGAAGACGCTATTCAATGCTACGTACAGTTTTCATAGATATAATATGTAGTATAAAAATATTATAGAAAAATATTACAGGCCAGTCTTGTCGTAGAGGCAAGTGTGTGATTGTAAAGGCCACAGGTTCGATTCCCACTGGAAAAAATAAAAAAAATATATATGAAATTCTTCGCTCTGGGTTCGAGGTAAAAGCACAGCGTTAAGCTCAGCCAATAGGTCAAAAAATCGGCGGAACGTGGGGAGCGGGAGAGGACTGGTGGTTTAAGTTAAATTATTATTTTTGTATTTGATAGTCCCTTTATAGAGAAGAGCTACACCACAATATACCACATCAAGTTGGCAGTTTCGATGTAACCCTGAACTTGCAGTTAGAGTTATCTTGGACTCTTTTTTACTTTAACGTTGTGTTCCGTAGAAAGTAAAGTAAGCAGAGAGAAACTGGGGACCTCACGTTAAGATACTCCGTTTCCATTAAGATATTTCCACTTTCCACCGAATTTTTAAGGTATTGCGTGTTGGGTGGTGGATCTCAACACCGCTATTTCTCTCGTTATCACAGCGAGGAAAGGAAAATATAAAATATTTAAATCCCCTGAGTGGTAATCAAACCTACGACACACGTAATGTATCAAAAATAATTCTTAGTGAAATTCATTTGAACACGCAGACCAAACCGTACGGAAAAGCTAGTAATGTAAATAAAACAAAGAACCGAATTTTATTTAAAAATATATATTTATTTTATTCTGACAACGAGTCTAGACCACTGACCCGTGAAGGATTTTTTTACACTAGTCAGCGAATAACTAAACAACAATCAAAGAGAAATGTTTTTAAAAAGTATTTTTTGTTGTAATGATTTGATGGGTGGAAGTTCCAAGATTCTGAATTTGGAATCAGGTTTGTCAAAATTATTAATCATAAATTTAACCTACAAATTGAATTTAAAAATATAAAATTTCAATATAAATATAGCCTAATACTTCAATATAATTGTATTTTCATATGGTTTGCTTTGTTTATCCTATATCTTATAAAACAAAGTCGCTTTTCGTGTCTGTCTGTTGTTTCTAACTCTTCTTCTTCTAAACCACCCAACGGATTTTGATGCGGTTTTCACCATTAGGTCGAGTATTTTTCGTAGAAGGTTTATATATAGTTTATTATTTGTACATTCTTATGTAAATTAACATAAATACGATAAATGTGTATAAAGTCCTACCCGTTGAGACACTTTCGCGCATGCGCTGCTTTAATGGTAAGTACTACATAAAAATAATGTACTGGAGTATTGTGCGTCTTAATAAGATCTACAAAAAAGTCTGCGAGAGCATATTCGTATCTTTTAAGAATAACGTGTAGGGATCATATTTCTGTCTAAAAATAATAATTTCAAAATATTTTTTATTGTGAGCGATATTTTTTCATAATGGTATTAATCCTTATCCTTTAAAATACTTTATTAAATTTCTACGTTAAACGAAGATAAAATTTGCTTTTTACACTATTTCGAAATTGCGAATAGTTTTACAGAAAAACGCATTTAATTGTTGACACATCCCGCCGTTGACATATCAGCTGTATATTACTCAAGTTTCACTTATCCCTTACTTTCAGCATATAAATAAGTATATTAGTTACGTTGGCCATTTAATTTAGACCAAAACTGTCTTTTACTGTTTTTCGTTTTAATAAGTACTTTAGAAGTTGTTATAATATCAAAAAATCCTTGCTGCGAAACGGCTCGCCACTCGCCATGCGTCCGCCGCGCCCGCCTGGCTTACAAGCATCGGTGGTTCAGTGGTAGAATGCTCGCCTGCCACGCGGGCGGCCCGGGTTCGATTCCCGGCCGATGCATTCTATTTAATTTTCCTCACAGGCAGCCACGTAGTGCTTGCTTTTCAGGGACAGAATACCCTCTTCAGCATTAACCACAAGCTCGAAAAAAAAAACCCGCCTGTCTCCTGTATAGCAACGAAGATTTAGTTTTGTTTGCACGTATTGGATAATTGGAGTTGAATGTATTATTTCAACGCGATATATTTGGTTTTATATTTTCTTTTGTACATGTACACAATGTATGTTACATTATATGAATAATCCAGTAGTAAAAGCGGGCGAAGCCGCAAGAGGGTCGCTAGTTTATTGATAAGCCTTTCCTGGAAGTATAAAGATCATGTATTATTTAAATAAAACTTATTTATATTATTAAAAAAATTAAATCAGCTTCACCTTTCAGAACCTAGTGTTAAAACATTCCGTTCTCCACTTTTCGCCGAATCTCGACATGTCTTAGTACGAGGTTATCGGTTTTAAAGGAATACAATTACAAATTTCTTTACCTATTTTTAACCGACTTCTGTAAGAAAAGGAGGTTATCAATTCGACTGAATTTTTTTTAACCGACTTCTGTAAGAAAAGGAGGTTATCAATTCGACTGTATTTTTTTTTAATTTTTTTTTTTATGTTTGTTACCTCATAACTTTTGACTGGGTGAACCGATTTTGAAATTTTTTTTTTTGTTTGAAAGGTGAAGCTTCCCGAATGGTCCCATTTTTTTTTGGTTCATGTCTGACAATGATATCTATGAGAAAGTCACATAAGTCTTAAATTTGCATTAGGTATGTGCGCGACAAATAGACGAATAACTCAATGTCGCGCCAACCGATTTTGATGATTCTTTTTTTATTTGAAAGGATACACTTCAAGGATAATTTGGTGAAAGTTTAGTTAGGTTTCAATTATGAAATCCGGAGAAAATTGAGAAAGTTTGTTTTTTTTTTGGTAAAAATTGGATTTTACTGTAATAGTTACAAGCAAAAACTTTTTAAATTGATGTCAGAAGTGAGATTCCTGATCGTTGCATTTCTTTTCAACCAATCTCAAAAAAGAGGATGTTCTCATTTCCAACCAACTTCAAAAAAGGGTGATTCCGAATTCACCCGAATACTTTTTATGTTTGTTCTTGTCAATATACCATAATGTAACTTTGCACAAAAATAATAGCTAATTAAATGAAGTTTTACATAGAACAATCACAACCACTCGTTGACAACCACTACCACCACCATCACCACTCGTTCAAGAAGCATCATTTTAAGATCTACCCATCACTAAAAATCGTAAAATAAATTAATTTTTAACAAAAACAAAAACCGACTTCTAACAACGAACTAAAAAGTGAAAAATAATTATATAAAGATTTTATAATTTTGAAGTCGGTGTCAAACTAAGGCTTAGCGCGCACTGGTGACTTTTGTCACGGTGACAATAAACTTTTTGTCACTTACATGTCATCATACTTTTCGCCACTGCGCGCACTTGCGATGACAGTGACGAAATTTTTTACATTTGATAAAATGGATCTCGAAGAGATGGTTGTCTGTGCACTTATATTAAGAAATAGAAAAAAAAGCAAATGTAGAAAATTTTGGCTTTCAACTTTTCATTTGTCATAGAGCAATGGCCTCAACTCAATTTCGTCAATCAGTATTGTCATTGTCTATTTCATCTTCATGAAAACACACGTTTAGCCTTGGTGATGAACTTGACGCAATTCTTGAAATAAAAATTCTGTGCTGCAATGCAACACGCTGCTGTTTCATGCTTATGCGGAAGACGACTAGTATGGAAACTGCAAGGAGGAGGTGACATTTAGTTGCTAATGCGCGCACGGGCATACAAATCTATGGAAGCGGTGACAGTTGCGTCACCGGCGTGTTGCCGGCCTCCGCGGACAAAAAGTCACCCAATTGTCACGTATCCAAATGCGCGCACCTTCATTTAGTGTAATGTACACGGTGACAGTGACGCAACAGTCACGGTGACAAAAATCACTAGTGCGCGCTATACCTAATGCTACAACACCTTTACTACAATATCTAATTACTAAGCCTGTTTGTTTTACTTAGTCGGTTTTTGTTTTTGTTAAAAATTAATTTTATAATGTATAATTTTGAAAAGCAGCTATTTCCCGCATAGTAAAATATGCAAAGGCAACCTATTAAGCCAGTCCATTCTCCACTTTCCGTCCAATTTTCGAGACATTATTAGTGGAACTCAACCCCGCAAAATCTTTAATTATAATATAAACTTTATACAATGAAGTCGATTTTTATAAAAGGCTTTTAATAGAAGCGTTGATGCCTACACAGCAGGTGATTTAGCGAGCCATCACGTGGAAACTATGTCCGGCATCACACAAAGGGGTGAGATTGACGATAAATTGGATTAAAAGCTTATAACCTAGAGAAACATTTACAAATTTCATAATTATTAACAATTATAATGATATAATTAAGACATGGCAGTTAATTAATCGTGGTCGTCAGTTCAAAACCAAGGATAATGAAGATTTCTTTTTGGCTTCCGAATATAGCAGGATAGGCAGCGAGAACCTAGCGTTAAGAAACATAGTTCCACAAGCAGTGCCCAATTTTAGAGATATTGTGTGCAGATTTTGTAAATCAAATGTGATAAATAATTAATACATTAAAATAATTTTAAATTTTAACATCAAAAATGTTGATGAAATTGACAATTAACTCTAACTACTTTCTACCAAAAAAAAAATAGTGATACAAACTTACCTGCGTACAGTGTATTACGGGATACAGAGTGAAGATAGTTTTTTTCGCATTTGTCGCCAACTCTTCCGAGAGAGCATAAACACTTATTCATTCCCTTTTTTGCTGCGCATTTTACAATAATGTTTTTATATATATTATATAATAGACAGACACTAGCTACTGTTGTATTCGTATACGTGCTCTGACTATTTCTAGTATTCACGTCAGCTAGCGTTTGTTAAAAGTGACAAACAAACAAGAATTTTAGGAGTTTACACTTGCAACTTTAAAGAATTGTTTTGTTACCTACTATAAACTCATAAAATACTTTTAGCATTTCAACGACAGTTTGGTGGTGGTGTAATTTTTGAATATACTGACGATCTGTGTAAAGAATGACGGGAAAAGTTGACGGCGTTGTGTTCCACCACTTAATACGATGTTTCCATCACTTTATATTATGTTTCAATTCTAAGAAGTTGAGCAAAGAAAACACCAAAAAAATTAGAATTTAATTCTTTTTCCTTTAATCCATACTAAAATCTCCCAATACAAAAATAACTAATTTCCGTCTATTCAATACAGGTTTTAGATGCAACCAAGCATTTCTTCTATGAATAGTTCTATCAGAGCTAGAGTATTTCGACACGGATGTGGTCTCTACCGGAATGTAATAAGCTAGGACCATAGCGCATTACGTGCAAGTGGCCGTAGATGTGGATCGATACAATATCACTATGGAACTGCTGTAATGCCCTAAAATTGATATTGGATCATAGTGTGGGAATTGGAACTGTTGATGCAGTGGAATAGTATTTGATTTTAAGCGCGATGGTCGTGGCTTCAATCCCGCTGCTATCACCGGGACTGATGCAACTAGATATATTTAAATGTTTGTTAATTTTAACTGTACTGAATACCGCCACTCAACAAGAAATGCCTCCAGAATTTGGTAAAAACCCAGGCCGAAAAGAAGTGACTTTGGTGAAAAAATCTGCCCTGGCAGAATACAGCGTGAAGCTAATAAAAAAGTAAAATAAAAAAATTGAGCCGTTATACAAAGGACTCCAAAAATACTTTTATGAAATTTATAGAATTACCTACAATTACATAGACTTTTACATAATTACAACTAACGCTAGTATATATCCCTGACTATTTAAAAATTAAGTAAATAAACTTTTAGAATGAAAGTGTTCATTTCTTAGCAAATTTTCCACGCCAAAGTTTCTCTTTAAACTAATTGAGAACACTGACTCAACAATTTTTATTTTAACATCGATAATTCTGTTTAGGTAGGGCGATAAAAACAAGTACTTACTTGCAAACATTTATACCGTATATAGCAGGGTAAGCAAGGAGTACCCAATGCTATGACCCATCCCCCAATTCTCGCCCAAGTTTTGAATAGTGGAACTGAACACCACTATTTTGTCTTGTCACCAGTGCGAGGAAGTAGAAATCAAATACACAACCCTAACAGCGTAACTCAACGCTACGCTTTGTCTTGTTAATAGTGGGAGTATAAGAAAATAATTAATTTCCCCCATTAAGTGCTGACAATCAGACGCCGTTCCACTACGTCCCAACAGGGATTTGTACCCACAACCATCACCAGTCAACTCACGTGTCTGCTAATCACAAACCCTGTTCCGAACAGACGTGTGTATATCACTCAGTATTCTCTGTTTCTCCATGACAGAAGGATAAATGAATTATCGTACGTTTACGTGTATATTGAAGTACCTATGGGAGATGGTTTTATAGCGGGTCTAGTGGAATTAGCTTCGTGGTTTACAAACGAGCTGTTTAGTTTATATACTTAAATATTATTGTCGTCTGGGGATCTGGATACTGAAATTTTGTGTGGTTATTTAAAATATAATGCTATAGATAAAATGTGTTTTGGTATTTTATTATTATAAAAAAACTTGTTAACCCTGTTGCTTTATTTAGTTCAATTTAAAAGCTAATAGTGAGATATAATATGACACATCTTAATTGCGGAGAGATATCCTTTGACCGCAGGTCCATTGGCTCATATCAGCACAGTTACAAAATACACAGAAATAATTTTCCATTTGAACCAACAGTTCCAGAGATCAGCGCGTAAAAACCTAGTAAACGATCTTCTCTCACAGTCATTTATGATCTTTACAACCATTTACTCTCAAGAGCGTGCCAATGAGAAACATTACGTGTTGAGTCTACAAATGTGTTACCAGATGAGAGAAATCAATTATAAAATACAATTATTAAGCTAAATAAAAATGAAATTCATAAACATCATGCCTACAATTAGCCACAACGGTATTGACTGGCGGAACCCAACGTAGCGCTTAAATATATTCCCTTAGTGGGAATTGAAGCCACAACCGTCGTTTTTACAGTCGGACCTTTGTGCTCCTGCACCACAGCCGCCCCTAATATCCAGATGTAAATATAAATATTATATATTTTACAAAAGTTACCCCAAGAATATTTCGCTGTGCTTTTTCGCAATCAACTTGAATTTCTGAATTTCTCCCGATAGAGCCCCGCGCTCGCTCGCCTGTGAACTTGCAAACATTTATACCTTCATTAGGTGTTTACTTGGCTTATAAAAATTTTCTGTATGTTATTTTTACTGAAAATATATTCTTAATGGTGTTTGTGTTATGTTCTTTTTAACCAACTTCGAATAAAGGAGATTATCAGTTGTTCTCGTAAGTATTTTATATTGTTAATTAAATTAATGGTATTTCGTTTTATTATCTTTATCGGCGGTATAAGTAATAACTACATTGTTATTCTGTTTTTTTTATTAAAGTTTAATTAATATTAAAGTTTATATGGGTAAGTATAGAGACTTTATCACTCAAAGTTGAGGAATTCTACCCACAACCATCAGCTTACCCGAATAAGTTGATAGCACAATTAGCCTTCTGTAATTCCCTTTAATATTTAAAAGATTTCTCCATAGCTTGTAATGGTTGAGGAGTTGTATCTATTATCATCATCAGCTCAGTAATTTATCAGATAATGACTACAATAAGCAAATATATTTAGTATTGTAATATATAGAAATTTTATTATAAGAAATTATATGAATCACACACACTGGCCTCAGTTGTGAGAAAAAATTATGTATTTTAGTAATAATAAACGAAAATGTTAAAATGAATATCCCACATGTAAATTAAACGGCGGCAAATATTTAATCAGTATCGTTGGAACGCATAGGTACTTATTGTGTTTATTTGAAAACATAATGTGAAACGTTGTTTTACGTGATAAAAATATTAATATAAACATAAATTATATTATATACTATATACTAGGTATGAGATTTATTTAAATTGCAGAATAATTGAATTGGTTTATCTATATTTAAAAAATCGAAAGGTCACTCATTCATCACGAAATCTAAGAAACTACATTTGCTAGGAATCTCAATTTTTTGCATAGGAGTTACTTATAGGACGTAGGTGCTCGCTAAGACGGGAATTTGCAATATTCGACTTCTAAGGGGTTGTTTTTGGGGTCGAAAGTTTGTATGAAACTTCGTTACTGCAAATGCTAGGAGTCTCAAATTTTGCATGGACGTCACTTATAGGACGTAGGTACTCATGGAGACAGAAATTAATAATAACGTAGTTTACGCAGGCGAAGCCGCGGGCGGGCCGCTAGTAGTACATATATGTATGTCTAATTTGAGGCCATCGTGGCGCAGCGACAGTGTGCTACCGTAAATGCAACAGGTCGTGCGTTCGATTCCCACTCGAGGAAATAAAACATATAAAATGTACATTTCTTCGCTTTGTTAACGAGGCAAAGAATAGCGAGATCCGTAATCAACACTCAAAACGTCCAAATTTCGATGGGAAAAGAAATTTTCGAAGGAATGCCAGTGTTTTAATGAGAACGAAATATCTTAGGAAGTAGGTTACAGCGTTAGGTAAAAAAATATATTCATAGTAGTAGACAAGAAGTATGAGATACGCTCATATTTATATACGAGTATGTATATTTTATTCTTTATTCAAAGAAATTTTCTTACCATTATGGTACATTGAACATAAAATATTGAACTTTACTCACGTGTAACGGATAACATAGCCTGTGGATGCAGCGCAAGACATGAATCTGAAAAGAAAGAAATATCTTTTATTATTTTTCTTATACGAATATACTAGTCATATACCTAGTCATATATTGTTTAAAAATAAAACCGAGGTAATAGAATTAAGACACTCCGTTCCACGTTATCCTATTTTCCCTCGATTGAGAATCGAACTCACAACCTGTCGTATTTACAGTCGTATAATAAACTACTATAAACCTCGTGACCCTGTGCCACAGCTGGCCTTAAAGGTACAAAATCCTCAAATGTTTCTTTAAACGGGAACTGAGATGTAAACAAAATGCCAACCTCCCCGCTTTCGATGCATTCCTCGAGAGTCCTAGCTATCTAGGCTTTTTAGTTGGGAAATTCTTAGAATATTCAATACGTGTTCTTTGAAGAGCCATTGATAAAAATGTTAAGGTTCTTATATTCTATTCTGTACTATTTATATTAATGCTGATCGTCGTGTTGCAGGGACGCAAGTGTGCGACTGTAAAAGCTACGGTTGGGGGTTCGATTCCCATGAGAGTTTTTCTTTTTGTCTGCTTTCCTAAAGTCATTGCGTGTTACGCATGTAACCAAGCACGTTTGGTAGACAAAGTGCAGCGTTGATATCCGTCACTCAACACGTACACATACCTCGAAAATTGAAAAATTGGTGAACAAATTTGGTCGGAAAGCGGGGGATGGAATATGGACACTAAATTATTTTGCCTACCCTGCTATAGCAGAAAAACGTCAAACTGATTTTTTATTACTAACTATACTCTTAAGAACAAACTTACCATACAAAATAACGAATATCACAATAATGCCGCTAAGCTCGCCATGCACTGTCATGTAAACCAAATATGTAAACAAAATTCCAGCTGAATCGGTTGTGTAAAGCTGCTTTAAATTCAGTTACAAATTTCAACTAGGTACATATACTTGTAAAATAGACATTAAATGTATCCTATAAGATATAGGTAAATAAGATATAGGTAAAACAAAGTCGCTTTTCGTGTCTGTCTGTTGTTTCTAACTCTTCTTCTTCTAAACCACCCAACGGATTTTGATGCGGTCTTCACCATTAAGTCGAGTGTCTTTCGTAGAAGGTTTATATATAGTTTATTATTTGTACATTCTTATGTAAATTAACATAAATACGATAAATGTGTATAAAGTCCTACCCGTTGAAACACTTTCGCGCATGCGCTGCTCTAATGGTAAGTACTACATTAAAAAAAATGTACCTCTTAATAAGATCTACAAAAAAGTCCGCGACGGCATATTCATATCTTTTAAGAATAACGTGTAGTGATCATTTTTCTGTCTAAAAATAATAATTTCAATATATTTTTTATTGTGAGGGATATTTTTCCATAATGGTATTAATCCTTATCCTTTAAAATACTTTATTAATTTTCTACGTTAAACGAAGATAAAATTTGCTTTTTACAATATTTCGAAATTGCGAATAGTTTTACAGAAAAACGCATTTAATTGTTGACACATCCCGCCGTTGACACATCAGCTGTATGTTACTCAAGTTTCACTTATCCCTTACTCTTAGCATATAAATAAGTACATTAGTTACGTTGGCCATATAATGTAGACCAATACTGTCTTTTACTGTTTTTCATTTTAATAAGTACTTTAGAAGTTGTTACAATATCAAAAAAATCCTTGCTGCGAAACGGCTCGCCACTCGCCATGCGTCCGCCGCGCCCGCCTGCCTTACACGCATCAGTGGTTCAGTGATAGAATGCTCGCCGGCCACGCGGGCGGCCCGGGTTCGATTCCGGGCCCATGCATTCTATTTAATTTTCCTCACAGGCAGCCACGTCGTGCTTGCTTTTCATCAGGGACAGAATACCCCCTTCAGCATTAACCACAAGCTAGAAAAAAAAAACCCGGCTGCCTCTGTAGCAACGAAGATTTAGTTACATGCGTTTGCACGTATTGGATAATTGGAGTTGAATGTATTATTTAAGCGCGATATATTTGGTTTCACATTTTTTGTAGTAGTTATTAGTACGTAGGTTTTTGTTTATAATTTCTTCCGTTTAAAAATAGTCATTTAACTATCTAAAAATAGTCATTTAAATATATTTTAATAAGTACTTGAAAAGATTAGTAGCACAGATTTAAAATTACGGTACCTACTAAAAATCCTTGCTGTGTAAAACAATTGGAAAATCCTTATTGAAAGTACGAAAATGCGGGTTGCATTAGGGTTTAATTAATTTTCACATTATCTTAAGTGCTTTGCAAACATACATTACATGAATAATCCAGTAGTTAAAGCGGGCGAAGCCGCAGGAGGGTTGCTAGTTATATGTATAAGTTTCTACAGCCAGGCGTGGTTCAGCGGCACTACCGTCTAATCGACGGTTGTGAGTTCCATTCCCACTTAGAAAAAAAAGAAATTATTTTCGTTTCCTAGTCACGGTAACAAGACAAAGCGCGGTGTTACGCAACGATATTTGAAATACAATATAAATTGGTCGAAAAGGAGGAATGACAAATGAATGAAGGAGGAAAAAGGAGGAATACAGGTTTGATACTATACACTAGGTTCCCTGATTTCGTCTCGAAAATTGGCTGTAAAACAAAAACCTAATACAAACTGCAAGAAAATCAGTGATGAGTGAAAACAAAAAATCATCCCAGTATAGGATATATTATGATATACAAGCACAGAGAAGACATACAACGGCGTTAATTAATGTTTATGCTTATGGTTAAATTATTATCGCGTGAACACAGCCATTTTTACGTGTACCCCTGTATATTCTGTGGGGGGACGTCAAATGTGAGCGCGATGGTGATATACCGCCTCATTTTGTGATTTCAGATTATTTAGTATGTGATGTTAAAATGTATGGCATTAAATCTCTCGGTGTTTTATAGAGTAGTAGAGTGGAGAGTTCTCTTTTAAGGTTATTCGAAGGTTTAGCAAGGAGGATGAGGTCGTGGTATATAATATAAATACGATGGTTCTGATTCCCACTCGGAAGATATATTTAATATTCTCGCTCTGATGATAAGGTAAAGCGCGGCGTTCAGCTCCGCCACTCACCACGCAATGCCTTAAGAAAGTGGGAAAGAGAATATATTAATATTAGGTTCTCTCTGCATACTGTACATGCTCTATATTCACTAATTAAAATGCAAAAAGACCCTATAATATGTATATTAATAACTTTTACCTGTGGCTTCACTCACGTGGTCAAATGGAATTACCTTGAGTTGTTATTACCGCATGAACAGTGAATTACATAGTATGTTACATTACTTTTGTAGGCGAATCTAACAAAAAAATAATCGCTTAATTCAAACCAGTAGCTTCGTGTTCTGTAAATCTGGCCAAATCAAATCATATCAGCTTCACGATGTATCCCGCACACAGTAGGGTAGGCGGAGGGGACCTAGTGTTAAGATACTCCGTTCCCCACTTTGTGCCGAAGTCTGGAGGCATTGTGTTTCAAGTAATAATAATGTGTTAATCTGGCCAAATAGCTTTAATATATTTGTAAACATGGAAAAGGCTGTGGATTCCATTCCTGATGAGGAAAGAGAATTAAGCATGTAATATGTATCAGTTTGCTCGACCGTTTCAACCATGATCTCTAAAAAAAGTAAAAAAAAGAGAATGGACTGTTACTTATGTTTATACTAAGTAATAAATTCTACCTAATTGACTCTCGGGGTAAGCAGAAAGTATTCAGAATGTTATATTAAGATAAACAAATGTGCATAGTAAAATAAAAACAAAAAAATAAATAGCTTCGTTATGTCTCATATTGCGGAGTAAGCAAAAGGATCCTAGTACCAGAACAGTCTATGCCTCACTTTGTGTTGAGTGATAAAACTCATCACCGTGCTTGGTCTTGTTACTAAAGCGAGGATATGAAAATAATTAATTTCCTCGAGTGGAATAAGAACCCAGAATCACTGCGCTTACACTCCAATGCTTTGCCCCAGCGCCAAGACGGCTTTAAATAAGAAAATCTGACAAATTTTTGTCTCATGTAGTTTCTTTTATATAATCGGGTAATATATAATGATATGCGGTGATGAGTTCCACCACTCAACACGCAATGCCCGAAAAGTCGGCGGAAAGTGAGGAACGGAGTGTCTCACGTCAGCGTGAAACTAAAAAAATAAAAACATAATAATATGAAGGTTAGATCTCATCTTAGCTATCCGTACGTTCACAATCACATCGGAAATATGAAAACAAATTTGTGGGCAAAATATGACTTCTTTTAATTTTCCGTCAGAGTGGTTGCTTCAAAGGGAAATGTACTTTTATCATACTCTCATATTGTAAGACGAGAAGCAATTCTCTAAAGTTGTATTTGTATATAAAATCAAATATTGACTTTTGTACCGGAAATGGTTTATTTCTTAGTAAAACTTGTTATGTATATATTTATAATATCTGTTATATAAACTATTATATATTCGTATACTATGTACTGTGTATTGAAAGTGTCTGACTGAAAACTCGATTAGAGCTATGGGTTCGATCTCCGCTCGAGGGAATAAAATGTTTTCATTTCCTCTCTCTCGTAGACCAAGTGCGTAGGTAGGCGTAGAGTTAAAAACATTCCTCCATCAGCTTCTTCCAATGGAACTCGAACCCACGGCCTCGTTTAAAGTAGCGACGCGACTGTCTATATTTATTTAATTAACATGAAAAAATTAACATGAAAAAACTGAACTGAATAAGCTGAATAAAAACAGTTTTTCATAATGATTCTGTCCAAAAACCACAATTCCTGACTAGTACTCGTATATGCATGTCTACTAAACTAAAACCTCCGAAAAAAAAAAACACAAAAACATAAATTCTTTTGATACAGATAGTTATTACCTCGTACTAGCCGACCCGTAACATCATAATTCTTGGGTTCACTCAATAGCTTTATGGGTTAGCGAATTTGTTTATGAACTACAAAATTACAAATTCCACGGAACACGGACCCAATCGATCTGAACGACCCTTTTGGTATAGACAAATATAAAGTATAGAATGTCTAAAAAATATGTCAATATACTCCTATGTAGGTACATTTGTATACATTTGTATATACCTATACCAAATTCGATAGTTGTGGGTTCGTTCCCCATTTGGGGGGAATAATTATTTATTCATGTAATCGCTCTGCCTAGAGTAAATTTTACTCTATGGTAACTTTAGATACAAAATCACTCGCACTCGGTGAAACTGTTTACTTCAAAAATCCAAATCAAATCAGCTTCACGCTGTATGCCGTACATAGCAGGTGGGCTGAGGGAACCTAGTGTTAAGACACTCCATCCCCCATTTTCTGCCAAATTCTAGAGACATTGTGTGTTGAGTGGCAAAACTTAACGCCAGGCTTTGGCTCGACATCAGGGCGAAGAAATTAAAACATTAATTTCAATTCCTTGAGTGGAAATCGAACCCAAACCCAAAATGCCACGATTGGCATCAATAATATCATATGCCTAGCCTTAAAATATTCATAGGCTCTAGTTTTTAAATTATTTATATCTATAAAAGAGCTATTCAGTTAGGTCGTGAGCATTTACACGTAAACTGAGTGGGGAGTTGAGGAAGCTCGCAGCAGCAGTTAGCAGTAGCGGCTGGACGTGGACAGTATGCATTTAAATCGAATATTATATTTTCTATTCGTTCAATATCATTATTGATGTGATTCATCTTATTAGTACTGGAAATATTTTATTAGTGTACGATAATAGAAGGAAAATTAAATATATTAGTTTCTTTGCTCTGGTATCGACGCGAAGCGCGGTGTTAAGTTCCGCCACTTTACGTCGGCGGAAAATGGTGAACAGAGTACCGAATTCTGCATACATTGGATTTTGAGCGTCGGATTTCAACGCCATGTTTCTGGCTTCTTTATTACCCCGAATGGGAATCGAATCCACAACCGTCGTGCTTATTACATTCACATTATTGTGTACACTGCGGCCACAACAGCCCAATTTGTTATAATATAGTTATTTTTTATTTTTCACTTAATTATAATTTTTCCTTGCACGAGTTAGCAGAAAGTCTATTTTTAATACGTTGTACTCACGGCAGGCCTTGACCTAGACGCTAAGAAAGTGACCTTGAATCAGTTCTGTTTGAAAGAATGCAGCCGTTGCTATGTGGATTTTAGAATTTAACTGCAATTTATGATTTTCAATGCGGCTACGGCTACCGTTTTGTATTTGTAAGTGGATCGGATTTCTGGGTGTTAGTGCTTTAACTATAAACTATAGCTATAATTAAGTACATTTGGGTTTTTTTGTCACTTCGTTTCTCTAATTTTTGGTACTTTTAGAGAGACAGACGTCAAATTTCACCTAGGCAAGGAGAAAATAGTGTTAAGACACTGTCTTGATTTGAGAAATTCAACGACGCGCGCAATGTGGATTGTCAAATCCTGCATGGAGATGAAAGATTAAAAAAGGTCTAAATCTCAGTAAAGCTATAAATTGAAGCTTACAAAGTATGAAAAAAGAATTTAAGGGAAAGATCTTGGAAAAAAAATTCAATAAGTACAGCATAAATTACCCAATGCACGGATGCTGGAGGCACGAATGTAAGAAGTTTTGCTTAAACGACTACCATTATTATTATAGTAATATCAGTTTAAAAAATTAAAACGTACAGTTTTTAATTTATTATATGAAATAGGCAACGATAAATGGATCTGGTTTAGTAGTTTTTAGGGTTCCGTACCTGAAGGATGAAATAGGACTTAATATTAAGACTTCGCTGTCTGTCTGTACGTCACCAGGATGTCTCATGAGCTGTAAAAGTTAGATAGTTAAAGGATTAACTCGCGACTATTATTTGAATATATTTTTTTTTTTACTTTCATTTACACACACACTATCTATGCATAGAAAAGAGGGTTTTGTTCGAAAAAATCGTTTTGTCAGTTAGTCTATAGATATGTCAATGACACTCGGTCACTTATAAAACTTGCGAAACATTTATAAAATGCATTTTCCAATCCGTCCTATCTATAGTGAAATGGAAAAAACTATAAAATATAAAAAGTTCGGTGGTTACACTAGAGAGTGTCATGCGACAAACTTTTTTATTAACGTTAGGAACTGTATTTTAGTTGAAAATGTATAAAAAAATTGCGATAGCGGAATTCAACCCGCGCCCCTGGAATGCGGCTTTAAGTTTTTCGTGGAATATCTATGGAATAATCTGAACAAGCCTTGCTTCGGCTAACGTATTAAAATATCTAAAAATGAGCGAATAAGACTATCACTTAAATTTTCGTATATACCTACAGGGGAATCTAGGAAAGTGTATCTCATTTTCTTTCATGTATCATTCTGGTCAAGCAGTATAGAAATATTTATATTAATTATTTATATAAGCATTAGCTTCAACCCGCGGCTTCACTTCTCTGGTGAAATGGAAATAAGTAACTAGCATTCTTAATGTCTGAGATAATTCTGACAGCAAGTGCAGTTGGGGTTACATCAGAACATAATGACAACCTTCTTCGAAAATTAAAACTAGAAAATTAAAACGAGTAGCTCTTCAGATTTATAAAATTAATATAGTTTCCAACTAATGTGCTTAAAACCCATAGTCTTTTTTTTTTCATTGTAGATAGGCAAGCATTTGTCCACTATCTCACCTGGTGGTAAGTGACGATGCGAACGAAAGTGGAGCATGCTTGCCTAGGTAGTGCCTATTCACTCGTTCTTTAAAGAAAACCAGGTTATACTAGTCGGGGAACAGTTCAACAGGCAGGGAGTTCCACTCCTTAGCCGTTCGCATCAGGAAAGTGGAGGCGAAGCGCTGCGTACGTAAATCAGTTCCAAATATAATTTCACCATCATAATAAACCCAAAAGCGGCATCCCAAACTTTAAAATACAATGCAAACCTACCCCATACATAAATGCATATACGGGCACGTATGTAAGTAGAACCAACAATTATTACCCTAACAGCACGATTACTCAAATTACTCGCAGCTTGCTCACAAAACTTTGTGAAGGATTATGCGCATAATACCGTCGTATCTCGTTTCATCGCAGATTTGCCAACTTTCTAACAAGTTTCTGAGATCGAGTTAAATTTGAGTCACTTAGTGCAGGACATACATACATACATACATGTATGCATATGAGTATATACTCGTATGGATATGTGCTCGACTGATTGCATTACAACGTTGTTAAGAGTTCGCTTGTGTTTGATTGTAAATACAGATTGAGTTTGATATGATTAAATTTATGTTTCAACGAATTACTGAAGTAGAGAGGGATTCTTATTGTAAAATCACTTATTATTTCCGGTGAATGTATTTTTAAGTCGTATGGAACAAGTTAATAAATATATACACAATATTATTTGCGAGGCCGTCATAGCGCAGTGGCACAACACGATCTGTTGAAAAGGCAACACCAGCTGGTCTAGGCTGACAAGACCTGGATGGAAGCTGTCACACAAAATCGTAACAGAGTAGATACAGGGAGCCTAAAGGGTTTTTGAGAAGTTGTCAGTTGAGGAGTGAAACTGAATTCCGTGTTCGTCTATCTAAGCAAGGAAATAAAAATCATTTAATTATAATAATTTCTTCGAGTGATCAGTCGATGATGAGTGATCAAACCTATAGCCATCGTGTTTACAGTTAGACCGTAGACGCCGTCCTACTGTGCCACGATGGTCTCATAGTATGACTGTATTCATCATCATCATCATCATGACTGTATTATTCCTCATTATTTTGTACTAACTTAACATAAATATTGTACAAGTCAATAAAGATCGAACGATACTCTAAATTATTCATGTGTTCTCATTCTATCATACAAATTGAATTATACCTCACTAGCGCTCTGTCAATCGACATTTGAATTTTCATTTTCATTTAGAAAATTCAAATGAAATGGCGAATTTTATATAGAGAATACGAAATGTGTTTGACAAAGCAACTAATACAGCAAAGTTAATGATAGTTTTAAATATATAAACATTTTATTACTTTTTACATAGATTAAAATCGAGAGAACAGAAGTAATAGAAAAAGAAACCGAGTAATCATATGAATAACTAAATGCCTTTGACTAGGTTCTTACGTGTACCCAATAAAATAAGAAATCGTGGGAATATATTCAGAAAATACTTATATTCGTTATTTAATAAAAAAAATTGATCAGAATATTGAAAACTATAAACGCAACGACTGTGAGTTCGATTCCTACTTGATTGAATTAATTTTCATTTTCTCCCTCTGGTAACAAAACAAAGAGCGGCGTTGATTTCTGCCATTCAACACACAATGTCACGAAAATTGTGAGAAAATGGATAACGGAATATCTTAACGCTAGGTTCCTTAATATATGCGAAAATTTAATTTTTTAATTAAATTAAAAACAAATAGCCCTACACTAATAAAATAAACATAGACAATACAGGTGGGTTTTTTTTTATGAGAATTTACAATAACATTTGAAACGTTTAAGGGGCACGTTTCCACAATAAACATTAATTAAATAACCCTTTTATAAAATCCAGTTGAAAACTAGCTAAAACAAAACGACTAACTGAAAGTTTTGCATGAATAATAATTGTGGTCACAGTTTGTGCAACGGAAAATTCGAAACGCGAATAGAAAGTAATATTAATTTTACAGACAGATCGACATATTACGATGTAGGTATTATATATTTTATTTAAAAAGCAGCCTTACTTAGAACCCAGCATTAAAATAGTCTAATAGGGGTCGGGAGCCATCCTCCACACAGTACCACCAGAGACCTACCTCTAAGCAGTAATTAACACGAAATGAACTTTCAATATCTCCAATTATAAAAATTTATGACAGAGTGACATTACACTAAATTATCTGCCCACCGTTTGATTCAGCAGAGTAGCCAGAGGGAACCTGGGAACCAACTGTTAGTTCACTCGATTCCCCACTTTCCGCCAAATTCGAAGGTATTGCGTGTAGAATGGCGAAAATCAACGCCGCGCTTTACCTTGTTACCAGAGCCAGAAAATGGAAATATTAAATATTTCATTTCCTCAAATGGAAATCGAACCCACAACCTGTTGCATTTACAGACGCAAGCTTGTGCTCCTTGCGCCACGACTGGCCTCAACCATCTTCTCTTACCATCATTGATAGAAATCCTATAATTTCGTATGCTATTGTAGTGAATGTGGTAAACATGGTTTAAACCATAATTAAACTATCGATTAGTGCTCTGTGGGCTCCCGGGGCTTTTACGAGCACGTTAAGTCTTCATCTTAGACGACTCATCTTATGTGTGATTACTTTGAAATTCGCGGTTTGAGCGTTAATATTAATACTTTACGCTTAAATCACGATTTAGTTTGATTAATAATTATTTTTTATTAAATATTCATGTAGCCAGTATTTTAGATATGATTTATTTTGCTTCAAACTGTTTCCTTAAAAGGAACCTAATATTAGATGACTCAGTTCTCCACGAACAGCCCAATTTTCAAGATATTATATACTACGTGTTCGTACTTAATACCCACGATTTGCCTACCAGAGCGGGAAAAAAAGAGGAAATAAGGAGGGAGAATGAGGAAATAGGGGATCCACAACCACTGTGACAGAATTAAATACAATAAAATTAAAATAAAATGTATCCAATTATAAACAAACAAATAAACAATCCAGTGTGAGTATCATCAACACTACATCTTGCGGTAGAAGCTACCGTGTACAGCCATTCGTCACCTCACGCTCGTGTATCATTGTGTAGTACTAGCACGCTTTTATGAAATAAGTGCTTGGTAAAGTATTGTTAGTGCTTGCGAAATATAATTTTATTGTGATTTGCACTTGTTACCACGTTTTCAAGCTAATTATTTAAATTTATGTTTGTTTTTCTTATTTTCTTAATGAAATGTAGAGAATGAGTGTTGAAAGGTTAAACATAAATATTTGTGAGTGAGAGTGAGAGTGTGAGTTAAGAGAAGCAAAGAGAGATTTAACCTAATAGACCATAGTATCGATGATACTGGAGGAAGGTCACGTAAAATCATGGGATATCATGTATGAAAAGATCAATGTCTGTGGACGACGCAAAGAAGGTATGTAGAGACCGTAGAGCTTGAAATAGAACTTGCACATTTTAAGACCAGTCAAATAAGTCCAAATTTCATCTAAATCGGACCCTGGGAAGTCAAATTGAGATTGCAAAATTTCAAATACACTACGGAAAAGTTAAATAAAAACTTGTAAAAAAGGAGTGCCTTTACACTAGAATTCCTCTGCCTGTTCCAGCGTTTTTTTTTTAATTTTAAACAAAAAAAATATAACAAAATACCATAATAGAAAATTAAATCGTATATCACACGACGAACGTTTACTTATGACATAACTACACGCCTTTATGATTTACGTGACGTATGTCATATACATTGCAGATGCGTCCGAAGAGCTGAGGATCGAGTGTGGTGACGAGAATTGAGGAAGGCCTATGTCCAGTAGTGGACAATCGATGGCTGTCGATGATGATTATTATGTCATATACATACGTTTCAAGAACTAATGCTTACTTCTTAAATTATATCACGCGTCGGTTACGGGTTCGATTTTGACTTGTATGAATTAATTATAAGTATCTCGACACTAAGTTCCCTCTGTCTATTCCAAAAAGTAAGGGAAAAAGCGTAAAGTCACAAAACACCAAAGAAAGTTTATGTTTTTATATTGATTTGCAAGTATAGTAAGGGAATTGAGCTCTACATGTCTAGAGGATAAGAGATTTTTAATTAATTTCTTTTATTATGTTTATTATACATTAACAATTATACACAAAAATTATTTATATGATTATTTATTTTCATTGTATTTTAACTGAAACCGCTTTGTAATTTTATAAAAATAGTTCTTTATTCTTATAGTTTGCATTCTATTATGATAATGGCAACAATGTAGTATGAACAATATAAGATATTCCATATATTTTCTTCTTTTCAGAATATATCTACCTGAAAATTGTATCATATATTATGAAGAAAATTGTATGTTGCTTTCTTATAAATATACCTAATAGTCGTTGCCAGCAACTTGTTTGTGTACAATTTAAGACATAAATTAGGAAATCAATATGTTTCCTTAAGCGTAGAAATTTACAAAAAATATTTCTTAGTGCTTCCCAAGTTAAATTTTGTATTTAATAATACTTCCAAAGTTAAATTTTGGCATATTGCTAGGTTCAAGAATGCTTTACCTAGCAATATGCAAAAATTTAACTTTCTAAATCTAGTACCTAGTACTTTCAATCATTGAGTGTAAATTAGTAGTGTAATATTTTTTATACTACGCTCTACTAAGTTAGGGTAATCTCTTAACACTAAGTTTTCTCTGCTAATGCTAGAAAAAAAATAAGAAAATAAAGTAATATGAACATGTAATACCTATATGAAATCAATAAGCTTTGTCGCATACCTGCAGTACGCAATGGACTGATTTGATATTCTAATATCCGGACTCTCGACAGCGTTTATTACATGTATATTATTTATTGTTAGAGAAGCCCGTCGTAGCGCAGGAGCACAAGTGCGTGACTGGATGTGAATTCGATTCCCATTCAACAAAATGTAATATTTATTTAAATTTATATTTTCATTTCTTTATTCTAGTGTCGAGGCAAAGCGCGGCACTCAAATCTCAATGCCTTCAACTCAACTCTAGGTTCCTTCTGCCTATCTAATACAGCGTAAAACTGATTCTATTTTATTACTGGAAATCGGTCTCACAACCTTCACGTTTTACTATGTCTTAATTAATAATATTAGCTAATATAATATTTTTTTCACAAATTTCGTATATGTAGCCAATATAATAAGTATAGATGCACTAAAACAATCCAAGTAAATCAACCAAGCGTGAAGATAACGTACTCGTACTTGCTAGCATCCTTTACGGCTGTCGATTCACAATGGAATGCGTTGAATTTTTGTATATATAAACATTTTTATCGGCGTCATCTTTTGTGACGATAAAATATGGATGATAATAATGAGAGTAACAAACCTATACGAATTATTTCGATTATAGTATATATTATATAATAATAGTTGACAGCACAACGTCTGGCTGTACACGTGACGGATGTAGGTTCAATTCCCACTTGAGGGAATGAGTTATTTTCATTTCCTGGCTCTGGTAATATGATGTATCATCGGTACACTCAATACAACTCAAACACGGTATACTCAATATCTATAAAATCGGGCGGAAACAGAGTGCCAAGACATAGTGTCAAGACACTATGTTATTTCTACTTACTCTGCTATGATACCTACTATGTGGGACACAACGTGAAGTAAAAAAATAAACATTTCTTTTGTTTGATAAAACAAAAAAGGAAATTGGAAAGGGGTGGAACTAATTGAGCTACTTTGTTGTGTTGCTTCTATTGCATGGTGGTTTTGGGTCCCCTCTGTTGCTTGTGACGGGAGGGATTAACGAGCTACGATGGTAACAGAAATAGCAAAAATTGGCGGAAATAATTTAAAAAGATTATCACCTATTGGAATCATGGGCCACCCAAGCAACCTAATTAAATATACTTTCTATTTTTCATTTCAACCCTTAACTGCCTTAAGCAAGATATATTAAGATAGCTAAACGCTAAATACTTACGTTCTCCGTTATTTATAATTATTCGATTTTAAAAACAACTCTGAGATCGATCTTGAGAAGCCGTTTTCTTTCATAGATTATAATTTATTAATGAAAACAGAATCTCAAGATCGATCTTAGACTTGAGAGCGGTTCATAAATACAGTCCTAAGACACAAATTACAACCGAAGTAAGACCAGAAATTTTAGCCAGCAAGTATTTTCCTGGCGATACTCCAGTAGATAATAACGTGAACTACACGGCAGTAGAATTGAGGCCGCTATATATGTATTATGCAAACATTCAATTAGTTTCACCTTTTTGGAAGTGGAGTTTGGCACAGATAGCGCATCTGATTTTTATGTCAGGCCTTGGAAAATCTGTTCTGTTCTTGTTTTGGTCGCGAGATGGAATTCATTTTGTGAATATCATGTTGAAAATTGTTGAAAAATTTTCGGATGACCTTTGGAATGAGAGATGAATTGATAATTATTTTATTTTTAGCTGTTCGTAAATATCAATTGGCGCTTTTATAACGAATTGTCTTTAGTGTTTGGTACATGGAGTTGGTGTAGGTTCGATTTTCGATCATTTGAAAGCGGAGAAAGTGGTTTATGACGTTATTCACCAGTTTAAGCCTGCATAATTCGATGCCCTCCAACCAGGTGGACCGACGACCTTAAAAAGACAGTGGGAATCCGCTGGATTCAAAGGGCGCAGGACCGAACGGAGTGGCGACAATTAGGGGAGGCCTATGTCCAGCAGTGGATGTTGAAAGGCTGATGGATGGATGGATGGATGGAATTCGATTAGAGTATATTAGAGAATATTAAAACCTATTGACAAGGAATACAATATGTATGACTATTAAAAAATTAAAGTGAAATATTCAATGGAATCTGTTTTAAAGACTTGACTTTTTTGACCAATTAGTTCATTACATTGTTCATATAAATAAATATCATGTGCATTCTTGAAATAAAATAGGATACTAAAACAAATTGAATAGTATACTTATGTATTAATTGAAATCGTACTTTATTTATATTGAAATTCTATATAAACTAAAAACAAAACCGATAGTAATTAAAATTATATTACATAGATTATTTACAGCCCGCTACTTCGCTTGCGTAGACGTTATGAATACTGACATGCTACTTCCATTTACCACTATAGTTTTATAGTTTGCCACTTTGCCACTATAAGATTGTGCTTCAAGATACTCTGAAGTATGGCATGGTGGCATGTCATTATCTTCTTCTTTAAGTATGATAGTCTTCAAAATCAGTCATAGGGTAGATCCAGTCCAGGCAATAAAAACAGTTGCATACACATGCCCCCAGTAGTTTCGAAGATGTACGTATACATACAAACAAACTGAAACACAGATGACAGACGTTACAACGACTGTAAGTGACTGTTGTCATTTTGGTTTCCTTCTCCTAGAAACTAGTTTTTTCTTATATCAAATATTGTAAGAAAGCATTTGATTGTTTCACCCAATACACATTATTTCCTAGTCGCAATATAATAAGAACCATATAAATAAATATGATTTCACTTTCACCCGAACACTATGTAAATTTTTAAGTATATCCAGAATAACTTAGACAACAATAGTAAAGTCCTTTTATCTTGAACGTTACCATCTATTCTCAACAGGACAGAGCGGGTGTGCGCAAACCAAATGTTGACAGTCCAAAGTCTCTAGAGGCTACAAGCTTCCTGAGGTGGAAAATTAGTAGAATATCGAACAAGAGGACAACATTGACAATAAATGAAGCCCTATCAGGCTTTAAGATTCCTACCTTAAAGTACGAAAATTACGTTAAAATTTAGAAAGATATATATTAAAAATATAAATTGGAGCCTATTATCAAAAATTTGAGGTATTGTTGGGCAAAAAATTATATGATAATGTTCAGAAATAGTTTTTAAAAAATAAGTCATAACGGGCGAAGCCGCGAGCGGGTCTCTAATAACCTATAACTAAAAATATTGTAACACTCGTTCTATAACAGTAGATAATAACAGTAATAATATTAAATGATGGGCTTTTCCCTACGAAGGGATAATGACGTATCATTTACCGGGATATTTTGGTATCTTATGGTTACATTCTCGCTAACTTGCTAACTTGTCAAAGCTATAGTGTTTATTAGGAGCTAGAACCGTTGTGGCCGCTGTGGCGCAGTAGAACTGTTTGGTTGGTGGAGAATTAGTTCTGAATTCAATTTATAAATAAAGAATCTATATGATATATAGATTATACGAGGGTATACGGGGAGTAAGCTATGGGTTCGATTGCGACTCGAGTAAATGGAAGGGATGGAGGGAAGTAAGGAAATTAAAATATTAAAATTAGCTAGTTATATGACACAAACTTTTTTTTACGCTGTATCCCACACATAGCAGGGTTGATGAGGAAATCCAAGAAATAAATGTCTAGAAACTCTGTTCACATTAAGACACTTCCGTTCGCCGCTGCCTCGATACCAGAGCGAGGAAATAAAAATAAAAGAAATTCATTCCCCTGATTGGGAATCGAAACCACAACTGTCTCGTTTAGAGTCGCATGCTTCTACCCCTGCGCTACAACGGCCTACATAAGCCTATACATAAGCCATTTATACCGTCTTTAGCTAGTAACCATCACAACCAGAAATAGGTTAACTATAACACCCCATTATCAGCCTATTCCAAAAACGATCGATCACAGAACGCCGCCTCATATTCTCAATCCTAGTCCCCATTGAGCTTAGCTCGTTAAAATTAATGTTTGTTCTAAGATAAGCTTTTCCTAGCGGAACAATATCATACTGCTTGTAGAGTGGAGTGGAGTGAGTTATGCATCTTTGGTAGTTCCTCGGCTTGATTAATGATGGATACATAGGGCTTGGATCAATCTCTCTCTATATAAATAGGTAAGGAAAGGAGTCATTTTAAAATGTCTAGAAGATTATTGGAAAAAGTTTTTTTGTATTAGCTAAGTGGTGCTATATCAGACTGCTTGAAAGTGATATTTGAGTTTAATATTTTTGTTGAATAATATTAATATTTTTTGTTCTTGTCAAGTTGTATCCTGTATATAGCGGGATAGAAGGAACCAAGTGTTAAGACACTGTGTAAACCATTTTGTTATTAATTTTCGTGTTCAGTGGCGGAACTCTACGCCTCGTACTCTACGTTTTTTTGTCTTCTTGACCAGAACGAGGAATACAATTCAAAAGTTCATACCTATTACATTCCTATTGCATTACTAAGTAGTAATGCATAACAAAATTCCGCCAGACGTAAACTGAGCTTTCCATTTGTGTGATTGTACACATATAGAGTAGGTGTGACATAAAGCTTAGTTTAATCCGGTTAATAGCGATTTTTTAATACCAGCCTGAGACGCGGGCGTTCCCAACCACCACCGCCCAACACGTTAAGTTCATAAGGTGGAAATTGAAGAGGAGAAATAGCATCAATATTCTTTCTGGTAATGGGTCTGGGTGATGTATCACAAATATACCTCGACTAACCAGTCCTCTAATCTTGTCGTTACCTAAAAATGTATTTTTGACATTAATTATAGGCTGACAGTAGAGTTAACGAATAAAATTATTGAAAAATCTTTATTTTATCTGCTTAAAATGGCAAGAAAAGAGAATATCCAGCTACTCTTAAATTCTAAAACGTTTAAACGTATGAACGTCATACATAATATATTATCTGTCTCCTTTTCGATTAAGTGCCAACCTTACCACTTCAGAGATTAAGAGTCTACTGCTTTATAAATTTTTATTTATTATTAGTCACCTGTCAACTTTGTCGATAGGTTTTATATGGAAAGTCTATTTTTCCCGCTTACTCTGTTTCTTGTAGGATTTTTTTATTGTTTTAATTCTTGTTAGTGCCCCTCTATATGCCCTAATCAAATTGAAATTTGGTAGGTACCAACCAATCAACCAAATTTCAACTTCAGTCCAGTAGTTTCATCTGTGCGTTGTCTGTCACGTCCAGGTTTCTTCTCCAAAAAGTTAATAAATCTTTTACGAGTTTACGTGTCTATAATAAATTTTCGCAATCTAAGTTTGCCACTACAAAAATACTGTCAGTATATGTAATTATTAAGTAAAATTAGCCCAACTAAATTGAAAAGAGCAACTGTTGAATTTCTCGCCATCTCTCCTCACCAGAACTACCTTCTGGACCGGTAGCTTTATGGTCATTCTTTACATATTATTATGTTAATTATATAAAATCATACTGGTATTTACATATGTATACCACATGGCACAGTGGCACTGCAACTGTAAACACAATGATTATGAGTTCGATTCGCACTCTGGGGAATTATTTTTTCCTTGCTTCGATAAAACGGCAAAGCGCAGCGTTGAGTCCCGAAACTCAATACGCAATTTCTCAAAAATTGGGTGGAAAATAGGGAATGGAGTGAATTAACACAAAATTATTACTGCTCTGCCGATCTATACGTGGGATATAGAGTGAAGCGAAAAAAAAATAATTGACCCTTTTATCGTAATGGTAATTTTTCGTTCTTAGCGCTTGCCTGTTAGCATGACTGTAACAACGTACACGTTCGGTAGGCATTGTTCAACTACAAAGGGTTTTGAGGGCCAAACAAAAGAACATAGAGATGCTACTTTCTGCCCTAATTACTTCTATTCTTTCCCTACTGAAATGATACTAAAAATAGGTAATTATATGAGCTGTGAGATACCACCGTTGCTCAGGTGTAATGTGGCTGTCGCAATGGTTGTGGATTCGATCTTGTTCAGCAGTGTTTGTATTTTATACAACTTCCATGTGGGAATTTAGAATCTAGCGTTAAGACAATTTGAATTTGAGACAGTGTGAGATGAATGGCGAAACTCAGCGCCGTTCTTTGTGTAGCCAGAGCGAATAATTGAAAATAACTCATTCCCTCTAATAAGTGTTGAACCTACAATGGTTACTTTCACAATCACATATTGTACACTGCGTCAAAATGGCCTCGTTTATAGTTAAAATATTAAAACTTCCAATTTTTTTTTTAAACGAGACTGCCCATTTTACGCCCTAAAGTCCATTCAAACAAAACTGGGCCAACGATTAGTAATTACTATAATAACAAGTGTTCACATTTTAATTCAGGAACTCAAATATTTTCATTTCTTCGCTCTGCTAAAGAGCCAAAGCACGGCGTTAAGTTCCGCCACTCACCACACAATGCCTTCAGAATTCAGCTGAATCAATATGAATGGAGTGTTTTAACACTAGGCTCCCATGATCCCTTTGCCTACCCTGCAATGTGCAGAATATAGCGAGATGCATATTTTAATTTATTCTTAGTATTCATTTGATGTTATTCTTTTCTCCTTCTTTAATATTACACAAAGTAAAACGTTCGTGGTTAACCGAAAAATCACAATCTAGCAAGATGCCAGCGGCAACACAAAATGTTACTGACGTCGTATTTTAAATCCGTCACTTGCAATTTTACTTTTATGTGACTAAATCTTTTTGTAATATCGGAAAAATATTATTATTTTAAACATGGAAAATATTACTATTACTGGGAAGCTGACATCATATTTTTGTTTAGTTCCTACATATAGCAATCAGATGAAACATAGTGTTAAAACACTTCGTTCCCTTTCTGCCCAATTTTCGAGACATTGCTCGTTGAGTGGCGGTACTTAACGCCACGAGTTAACTAGAACGAGGAAATGAAAATCATTTATTTCCATTAGTCCGAATCCAAGCTAGATTTAATGGACTTAATCCTCGTCACTAGTAAGTTTATGTACTTCTTAAAATTCATAAAATAAAAAAGTCATATTTCATTTTCGTGTCAATAACTAATAACCACTTAAGGCCTCTAAAAGATGCTTTTCACATTTATAACATTAAAAAGATAATTAAAGTCAATGCTACCAACATTTTAAAATAATTTTGAATAAATTAATACATTTTTATATCCAAATTGAAGCCTCGTAAAGCGAAGGCGGGCCGAAATCAAAATCATACTTAGCAATGTAACTAGAGCACCGGTACAGTGCGGCGAACCTCTCGAAAAATATTGACACAATAGGTAAAATATTTTATTGTTGGCATTCCTCAATTTGGCTAAAAGCTGACGGATCGAAATGCATCCGGTGTATAAATCGAGAGAAATTGTTACTAGTAACCTTAATATCTGTTTAGTTTATTTAAACATTTTGGTTTTAATTTACCTTATATAGTCTCAGCATATAGCTGTAGGTTCCCGCTGTACCCCGCATATAGCGGGATAGGCAGAGGGTAAGTAGTGTTAAAACACTCTGAGACTGCACGTTTAGTGGCTATCCGCAATGCCGCGCTTTGAATAACAAATTTATCGATACTATAACTAAACAAAAGCTTAGAAATGTCTGTATTATAATTTTTTCAAAAGTTTTCTGTGTTTCTTAACATTTTTATATAGGTAGATAAACTGTTTGAACACGCACATATTCGGAGCTATTAAAGACGAATAGGATTATTTTTAATTGTGATATAGTTATCAAGCCTGAGCTAAACGTCGAGCCCCATTGATTTCAAAAATCTTATGTAGAACTTTGCAAAATCTAAGCTATACGAAATAAGCAAATAGCCACTAACATATAACATATAACATATAACATATAACACTATAAAGGATAATTTTCTCAATTGAGGGGCACATATTAAAAATGCATTATGGATTCAGTTTAACTAAAGCACTGAAGGAGACTTGAAGCTGCCTCACTGCCTTCATATTCCATAGTACCTCTACAAAGTACCTACAGAAATTAGGTACTCATAATATTTCCTTTATGCTTCCAATTACTTCCGAAGTTCAAAGCTACTTGTTCGTTATTAGCTTAAGAAAAGCCTTAATAGACTCTCAGGGAGCTTATATTGATCTAAAAGTTTGTAAAAAATATAATTGTAAGGTATAAACGAAGATTTTCATAAGTTAATCAGTTTAGTTTCTTTACGTCGCTTCGGTACAAAGGCAGAGAGCGGCGTTTAGTTCCGCAACCTGACAAGTGAGGAACGGAGTGTCTTGACAAAAGTTTCCTATTCTTATCCAAAATTATGCGAGATACACCGTGAAGCTAAAATAAATTACATTAAAATAAACGGTAGCGATAAAACAAACGCACATTGAAAAAGAAAAGTAGAAAATAATTAATAAAAAAAAAGAAAACAAAAAAAAAATACTTGAGAAATTCTAAAAGCCAAACGCACTTAATAGAATAGAATAGAACTCGCTATGTATTTCATATACAATAATCAGATAAAACATCTCTAGTTGGTTCAAAATTAAAAGTCATCGACGCTGCATTCAACCTTCTTGAGAGCAACCTCCGTAGTCTTATTGCGATGGAAAATTAAGTCACCAAATACAGACGGAATACATTTAATACTGAACCGAGGTATTCCGCGACGCGGTGCATTGTCATTTAAATAATTCAGTTTTCATTTTGTTTGCGAGATGTATATGAGACTAGGGGTTTAAATAAACTTAATGGTTTGTCTTGTAAGTTTAGTCGTGAGGTCTCGTCTGGAACTGGATCTTGTTAAAAGTAAATATCTGAGGTGAATGTAAATATCTGATGGAAAAGCGCGGCTGAACGCCGCCAGCCATTCAACACACAATGCATTGGGAATATGGCGGAAATTGGCTAGCGGAAGTGTCTTAATGAGAACAGAGTGTTATAAGAGTAGGTAAGTCCCAGGTATCTTCCTCCTATCTTGCTATGCAGGATACAGCGTGGAGCTATAAAGTATCTGAAGTTGTCATGACTGGAAACGCAACGATCGTGGACTCAATTCCCAGTCCATGGCTCAGTTGGAGGAAAGAAGTCTCGTTTTCCCGCTCTGGTAGCAAGGAAAAATGTGTCGTTTTTCTAATTCTCTGTTGGATGTTTCCAATGTCTCGTTTGTCTTTTAACATTGGTTTCCTCTTCCTCTGCATACGTAGTTAGTATATATAAGAAATATCGTGGAGCTGAAAATATAGGGTACATTTAACCAATTTTAATATGGTAATGACATAATTGATAATTACTGTAAGTAATAATAGCACCACGGATAACGCATATAAAGTTTAACTTGGGATTAAGGCACATTAGTTTAGCTTAGAGGGCAAAGTTAGGTGAGCTCAGAGTGAGTTTTGTTCACCGGCTTAAGATTTAGCTTGCATTATGACTAGCTTGTTAATTCTTAACATTTACTTGTTACGTAGGTAACAACATTTGATACTTCGATATTTCCAACTAATAAAGGAAAAAATGGGAAAATGGGGGAATGGGAAAAGACAGCAGAAGAAAATATTGTTAATAGTAAATTCCATCTTTTCCAGTTACCAGTCCCCTGCCGTTTCCAGTCAGATGCTTTACCACTACGCCACCAATACCTTACAATAAATGTTATAAAATATAAAATCACTCTTGCTGATGTTAACCACATTCCAGTTCCATCAGTAGGCCCTTGTTACCTGGAGAAATTGTCAAAATGTGTCAAGTCCTATGGTTTTACTAATTAGCATCTCAGAATTTCGGTTGATATCATATTATTGTATTGTCAATTCAAACAATCTATGTCAATTATAATTATGAAGATAAAAGAAAAATAAATTGGTGTAAATTCTTACATTTCATTACATAGTTGGTATTTTTAAGTCGCTTCTTTGTTAAGACTTTTGCGTGTTGAGTAGCGTAATTCAACGCCGCGCATTGTCTTGTTACCAGAGAAAAATCCTATATTTTAAATATTCCTCTTTAGTAAAACTACTATTAAAATTTGGATCCAAAATTTTAACATGCACTGGAACTTATTAGTCTATAAACGTTAAAAAGACGATCGAAAACGCCATATAAGTTAATGATATGGAAAGAATAGTTAGTCCACGTCAGCTATTCATGTGTGGAACGAGAACATTTAGCATTATTGAAAAATAGAAGATTTTTAGTAAAAAACACGGCTACTTTGATGATTTTCTTACTGTATGTACCACATGACGTATTTTTGTTTGTACTTTCATACTCCATCTAGCAAATAGCAGAATTAGGCAAACACAGGCACTTTGTTCTTTTTTGAATTGAATTGATTTGATTGAATGATGAAACTCATAGCAATATTATTTATAGTAATATATGCTTACCGAAATGAGAAAATTAATAAAAAATATATAAGTAGTAGTAGAGTAGTAGTTCCTCTAATATAATATTAGTTTAAGTCGATAAAGCTAGAGTATACCACTGGTTGTATCAAAATGTGGAATTATAACGTAAATGTTGAGGTCAGAAGACCCTTCGTCAAGGCTATCAGAAATCCCTTACCGTTTCCGGTTACGGTGTTGTTATTGATTTCACTTATAATTCTATTGACTATTATAACTAATGGCTAGGAATAAGCTTCGATAACGTATGTCAGCTATTTAGTGTCTATAAAATTTGTGGTTTTATTTATTTTGCGAAATCACTGTGTTTGTACCGCTTCAATAAGAAAAAAAAATAGAATTTCAGAGCAGAGAAATCAAAAGAAACATTTGATACGTCAAAGATACAACTTAATAACTTGACACTAAATTGAACTTGGAACCTTCTCTCTCATTTGTCAGGATAGGCAACTACCCCACTAAATGAGGCACTAAGTAGGTAGCTGATGTCGTAACACTAGGCTCCCTCTCCCTACTCTGCTACATGCAAAACAGCGTGAAGCTAATAAAAAAAAGAAGAAGCATTATTAAGTAAGCTAAAATTAGTTTTCTACTGCTCGTTTCCTAGTCGTTGAAAATATTTACCATTGAACTTGTTTACACACTATCAATGCTAGATAAGACTAATGACGGCAGGTGATTAAAAATGGCTACTATTTTATACACACGTTATCTTTGTTAATTTACGTAATTTTGTGTTTATCATTTAACATTCCTCAAATTGCTAATCTAGTTTCATTGTGACAAATTGAAAATAATATCAATATTAAAAGATAGTTAACAGCATTTTTTTTAATTCAATTCAATACATTCGAAATTTTTAATATTTTACGAATATTGAAAGACAGCATCCGCCAATCTCAGCCAGTCAACAGTTTCCAGTCGGTGTTCACGCGAAAAGTTATCTAAAATAGTCGCTTGTCATTTTCCTGATAAGAGCACGCGGGATGCGATGGCCTCAGATAGCGATAATACCTGCCGCTAGTATTATTTTAGCCGCTATGAGTAACGTTGCTGTCGTTGTGGGAGCGGGCAGTAATTTAGGGTACCAAGTTTTAAAAAAACTAACAAGACTATACAAAGGGAAAATATATTTTACGATAGAAGATGAGTCATCGGGTTACTCTATCAGCGAAACGCTTAAACAAAATGGTGCAAACGTTGAATATTTCCGAATGGACGTGACGTATACGAAGAGCATCATCAACTTCCGCCATCACATACAGGATTTGGACGAAAGAATTGATTTGTTGATAAACAATGCCGACTACACTCCAGAAAAGAATATATCTCACAATGAAAAAGTGAGGCGGACTTTGAGCGTCAATTTCTACGGATATATTAATTTTGGCAAACTCATTTATCCTTTGTTAACGAAAAACGCGAGGGTTGTTAACGTTTCGGGGCCGGCTGGCCTTTTAGCGACTATTGAAAATGAAGCGATAAGATCTAGAATCAGTAATCCGAGGCTCACTGAAGATCAATTGGTGGAGATTTTACAAGAGTATGAGGAAGCTGCCAGGCAAGGCGTTGAAAAAACTGAGGGTTGGGGTATGAACGTTTACGCTGTTAGCAAAGTGGCGTTAAGCGCTGTAACATTCTTGCAACATAGAGAATGGTCAAGCAAAGGTGTGGTCATAAATTGTGTGAATCCAGGAAACATGAGTAGTCGCGAAGACAGGAAAAGTACTAAAGTATTTGAAGAAGGAGCTAAAGCCATACTGTATTTGGCACTAGAAGCTCCTTTGACACTGAAAGGAAATTTCGTTTGGAGCAATTATAATGTGATTGAGTGGAACAGTGATCCTTATGTCGAAGTCACTACTGTATAGAATTGTAGATATTGATTGTATAGGCCGTCTGTATCTCAACTTTCACTTATTTATTTGTAAATATGTACGTTAGTGAGATTACATAATCTATCATTAGGCATAGTAAATAAGTATATGACAATTTGAAAATTAAATTGTTTGTTATACATATGTCGTATATTTATCTAATTTATTTGTAACGAGGTGGGGAACGGGGTGTCGTAACACTAAGTTCCCTACTATGTAGGAAAAGAGGGAAAGCTGATTTTAACTTCTGAGGGCAGGTGAGATAAAAAATCAAATTCATTCGAAATTAGAGTTTTATATGTATGTGTTGACCGATTGAGTCCAATGTCGTACCTAATAGTAGCCTATTTTAACATTATAATGTAATTAAACTGAAATAGCAAAGTTCTCTTTTATTCTGATTGTGCAAATTAATTATTATACATTTATATGACATGACCTTTGGATCTTGTACATAAATTTGTTAAAACTAGATCAAAATAATAGAGCTGAATTTAAATACCAAAATAATATCAATAAGAAACAAAAAATCTTTCATTTCTTCCATTTCATTGAACCATATAAGCCACAAGTTTTTAAAAATTGATAAATGGTCATAAAACTGACTATAATGAAAATAATAAAAAAAAATAAGGAAAAGGACAAGTGCAACTATAAGGCTACGTAAATAAACTTAGCCAAAATGACCATTTATCGTATTTTTTATTACAATAAATTTTAAATTGATTTACATATTAATAATAGTTCAGTTCCGCCATTCAATCCACAATGCCACCATATTTGGCGGAAAGTGAGCAAGGAAATGAAAATATGAAATATTTCATTCCCCGAGTAAGGAATCAAACTCACAACCGCCGCGTTTATAGTAGCACGTTTATGCACCACGATGGCCTCGAAACTATTTTAGAATATAATTTTGTCTTTCGCTTCTTGCAGTTTCTAGAAAAATGAAGACTAAATTAATTTATTTTAAGGATAAGCAGTAACATATTCTAATTTTATAAGTAATTTGTAAAATTACTTGAAATTTACAAAAATAGAAGAAATAATAATTATAAATCTCAAATATCAAATGGACAGCTGATTCATGCAAAGTTTATTAACTTATTGCATGAACAAACTAATTTTCTTGTGAGTTCAACGGACGTAACAATTATGAACGGTCGTAGACTTGCTCCAGTGCCTGATGCAAATCTAGTTTGGAAACTTTAATACTTACAGTGCAAAGTGATACTGTACCTACTAAAATCTGTGAGTGGATAACTGATTTGTTTCTATAATTTACTTAGTTAATATTTACTTTTACGTTTTCTTCATCTGTACATCTTTTATCATTATCATCATCATCAACAGCAATCTTTTGTCCACTGCTGGACATAGGCCTTCCCCAATTTTCGCCACCACACTCGATCCTCAGCTCTTCGGACCCATCCGCTTCCCTCAACCTCTTTATGTCGTCGGCCCATCTGGCAGGTCCCCCATCGGTCGTTTTGTACGGGGTCTCCACTCTAACACTCGTCTGCTCCAACGGCCGTCAGCTCTACGACAGATATGCCCCGCCCATTGCCACTTCAACTTACATTTACATCTTTACTAATAGATATTATAAAGCTAAAGAGTTTGTATACGCACACGCTAATTTCAGAAACTTTACGTTACTTACTACGATTTCTGAATTCTGGAAATATTTTTCTGTTTAAATTTGTGCACATAAATGTAATATTAAAGTCGTATTAAGTCCAAAAATAATTAATTTTGATTCATTTCCAAAATAAATACCAAAGTATTCTAGCCTCGCCTATTTCCATATCACGTACATTGCTCAGTGGGTTATCAAAACAAAAGTTATCGAACTACTTATTATCAATCGCTATCGTGAATCATCTTACTTGTTCTGAAACATAAGATATTCCGTCTATGTTGTTTTATCTTATCATTTTTAACAACAATTTTAGCGCCTTGCCTATTTACTATTAATTTATTAATAATATTTGTAAGAGGCCACTGGTATTGAAAACGTATATTGAAACTGTATTTAATTACTATTAAATAATGTGTGGATTTTACATCCTTAAGAGTGCTTTTTCTGTTTACCGCCGATTGTGCCTACAGACAGACAGACAAAAATCACAAAAAATCATGTTTCACTTCTGTTACTTATATAAAGATCCAGGAAGTAATTTTCTGTATATCTATTGGATGAAAGTAGTCCAAATATCAAGACAAGCGCCAGCGTATCCAGCAAAGTTAAAAAACTGGAAATATGTATTTTACACGAACTATTTCAAGCCAATATTGAGCCCTTTATACTCGTAAACCAATTAGTCTACATGCGTGAAATACAAAGAAAAAACTTGATGTATTTCATAGGATTTATTTATTAAATCACAATACAGGTAAACCACGATTTTAAAACAATTTTAACTAAATTTCACATAAATATATGTATTTTAAAATATCGCTTGAAGCTATTCAGATACCATCATTTCAGTGGTATATTTATCTCGAAACTATAATCTAATTTATTATCTACCGATATTTATTTACTAGTCAAAATGAATTCGTTTGTTTCATACATACGCCACCACAATAATTTGTATTGTAAAATGATAACAGATCATCCTGGGCCAGTGGAACTGTCAAAACACGATAATTGTAGATTCAATTCTCACTCGAAGGAATTAATTATTTTTTCTTTCATCGTATTGATTCAAGTGAAAAGTAAAAGAACACAGTGCTACTAGTGTTTAAAGAGACACTAGTAGCACAAACTAGTGGGCAAAGGCCTACAGGCTTATTTTCAGCATTGTCATTTCACTGTCATGGGGCAGGGGTACAAAGACTATAAAATCGACTGGTTGTGGGTTCGATCCCCACTCGAAGTAATTAAATATTTATTTACATTTTTATTTTCATTTCTTCGCTCTGGTATTGAGGATAAGCTTGGGGTTGAGTCCGCCACACACCACACCACTCCGCCACACGCAATGCCTCTAGAACTCGGCGGAAAGTAGGGAACGGAGTGTCTCAGCACTAGGTTCTCTCTGCCTACCCTGCTTTATGCGCTGTTGATTTAATTTTTGTTTTTAAAAATAAAATAAATGAAAGTTTCGTAAAAAAAAAAATATATTAAAAAACTTCAAAATGTTGTATTTGATTGTGAAATTAAATAAACGATTAATATAGAGTAAAAAATACAATATATATTATTAGTTGTTTAAAATGTACCAAACGAAAAAACCTCAGCGTGCTACCTACCAGGTAGTAAAAAATTTACGACTCGTTTAACTGACGGTTGGAGGAAATTCAATTTATGTCGCTTACGGGAAATGTGTTTTCTATTTTATAACGTATAAACATCGAATCCGGGATGATAATAGGGTGATCATTGTATGACGGAGGTTACACGATCAATTGTAGCTATAAAAATATTTTTTAAATATAATTCATTCACCCGAGTGGAATTGAATCTACAGCTAGCACGTTTATTTGCATCACGAGGTATTTTATTTTATTTTATTTTTCATATAATTAAAAAGATTAATTTATTAATTATGATGGTATATAGAATTCCCATTAAACCACGAAAACTTATTAAATAACTAATTATCATTTCCCTGTACACAAAGTGTGCCGTTGACATCCCTCACTCAAAGCTCCAGTTGGAGAAATAGTTAACATTAATATATTAATTAGGTTTCCGCTATATCCTGCGGCATAGTATAGAAAGCAAAGGAAACCTGGGAAAATAGTGTTAAGACACTCCATTCTCATTAGAACACTTCCGTTCCCAATTTTCTGCCGAATTCTGAAGCATTGTGTATTAGGTGGCTTGTCTTAAAAGTCCAATCTAGGTTATCTCCAATGCCATTTACTTAGTGGATTCCAGTCTAGGGAAGGTCATATATTTTTAAAATTGTGTTAAGAAAAGTACCTACAAAAGAATGTAAATTATGAATTTTAAGAAAAATCTCACCTAAAACGGTACAAACAAATTTACATAAAATTTTTAATACATGTAATTTAGATGTATAGCGCATGTAAAGATTACTGTAGCTTACCTTATTTTGAGTCTTAAGTATAAGCACTAAGATCTATTTTCGCTTATAACAAAGCATGTAATGTTTGTTTCTAATTAGTATGACAGAAACGTTGTAGGTAAGCTCTACGTATATGAACACTATGATAATTTATAGATATGTCGTGGAATTACAACTTAAATAATAACGGTAGGTCTACTCTTTACTAAAATTCCTTTCGCTTAATTGTAGACGGAGAGAAGCATGTAGTGTCCTATCGCTACGTTCTGGCGACTTCGTGCCTTTCCCCGCATAGGATAGGGAAATTAGTGTTAAGACGCTCCGTTATTTAGTTTCCGCCAAATTTTCGATACCCGCCCGTTTTGTCTACCAGTGCAGCAAATAGAAAATATGTACATTTTTAAATAATTTGGGGCCGTCGTAATAGCGAAGGGACAAGCGACAGTAAACGCGACGATTGTGGATTCGATTTCCACTCGGGGGAATGAAATATTTATTAATAATTTAATTTTCCTCGCTTTAGTAACGAGGGAAATCGCAGCGTTAAGTTCCGCCTCTCAACATGCGATGCCTCAAAAATTCTGCGGGGGGAATGGAAGTGTCTTAAAGGGGATCGGAGCATCACGTGTGTCAAGTGTGACTGACACTAGGTTCCTGCTCAGTCGCTGTGCCACTACGCTTCGACAGCCTCAAAAATATCTCAAATTACCTATGAAAATTTAAGAAACGAAGTGTTTTAACAATAGAATCTCTCTGCCTACTAAATCAGTAAAATATAGAGCAACCATCGCAAGTAAAATTTTCAACAAGATATAATCTAACGTGTTACGAAAATGTCTCCTAAATTAGACGTTAGGCTTTGATAAAGGTTGAGGCTTTGTGTTCCTATGATAAAGCTAAACATACAATTAAGTTGATGTTGAAATACAATCCTTATATATTCAAGTTCCACACTTGCTGTAAGACAAATGTAACCTGATTAAAATTGGCTTTGTTTTCTTTTCTGACATATACCTACTCGTATTCTATAAATTATACTTTTTTTTATGGAAAAAGGACAAGGCAAACGAGCGTTCGGGTCACCTGATGGTGATTACCGCCGCCCACGACCCCGTGCAACACCAGAAGAGCTACAGGTGCGTTGCCCGCCTTTGAGAGGTGGAGATAGACGCGCTTACTTAATCTTAACGTGCTTTTATTAGGTTTTCCTGTATCTAAATAAAATAATTTTCCAGTGCAGTCAAAATAAAGTTTAAATTTTTGTTGTCCGATTTAATAAAAACGAAGATGCTTAAATTACAATACAAAAACTTAACAATATTTTATTAAATACGTGTTTCATATGTTTCAAAGTTCATCATCTAAGCTGAAAATAATTTCATAAATATATTTAGTAAATATTCATATAATTCAAGCGGGCGAAGCCGCGAAGGCCGCCTGTGTCTGCTAGTCAAATAATAAACGCAGATATTGCCGTAAAAGATCAACTATATGATGTTTTTATTCCTTGTGAATATCAGGACGTAAGCTTAGTCTGTACCAAGTTCCTAATACAGACTATATTGAAGGTGCAGAGGGAACGTTTCGGTACGACACACTTATATATTGAAATATACGTCCCTGTACTTCAGCTAGCAACTTAAATTTAACTTATTCAAAAGTTAAATAAAACGCAATTATTATAGTATTTAAATAAACAAAGAGAAGCCATCTACCGTTGCAAGTACAAAAGCGTGTAATTACGCGTCAGTGCCAACCGGCAACGTTGCCGGGGCAAACAACATTTGTCTTAACTCACTTCAAAAATATGACCAGCGCATAACTAGGATTTTATAACTAGATATCAACCTGGCTCTGTTTAGATAAAATAGAAAAATAGAAATCAAAAATAAAAATATTTCGCATAAATTTACACCTTATATGGATAATTTCCTTATGAGAATATTATTTGGGCTGCAAATGAGTAAATAATAAAATTACTTATAACTAAGCTAACCTGAAAATACTGGCCACGTTTGAAGATAATTACAACTTTTTTTGTTATGGTATAAGATATATCTATCTTATTAATTAACTTTTTTCTTTTTTAAATGCCTCTTAAATCCTGAAGGTTAGCCGTAGATAGCCTCCTAGTAGATGGACACCTAGTTTATCCAAGTCCTCTCCCTCTTGTTACTCAGCAACGATTTTTCCTACGTCCGTTTCCTACCTTATAAATATTTAATAGTGTCATCATTCTACTTTAAGAATCAAACTATACATAAAGAACCTGATGGGCAACATGGGTTATCATTAAAGTACTGAACTGAACCAAGAATCTAATGGTAGAAACTCCGTTCCATACTTTTCGTTCATTACAGACAAATATCGAGTTAATTGCGGTATCCTTTGCGAAGCCATTATTATTAGAAAAACATTCTAAATATATTTCACATTAAATTAATTAAAATAAAATGGCTTTATAATTTATATTTCAAATGTTAGAAAGGTTTATATAATAAAAAACTTGAATAGGTAGAGTTCGAAGCACTAATGTAAAATTCATTGTATAATAGCAGACGAAGAGGGATTTCGTTTCGATAATCATTTGCCACAATAGTATATGAATAACCCACGACCACGAAAAGAAATATAGTCACAAAATTATATATTGTAAAACCACGGAAATACTACTGAACTTTAGGAAGAAGGAAGCTGAAGGCGGAGAGCGGAGAATGGATGTCTTAACAGCATTTCTTTGTTTTCTCTGATAAACGTTAATTTGCAAGATTGTTAAAATGACTTCATTCAATATCACGAAAACCAGCCCAACGAAGCCCGAGAGACTATTCTTATAAATATGTATAAGCGTTTATGTGAGGCTTATAACAACAACTGGATAGGACGTCCGTACATCATGCAAGGACTTAGTAATTCTAGCTTTGTTCCTACCGCAACGAACAGACGCTCCATTAAACATTTATAAAGCGAAACCCAAGAGAATGTACTGGAGACGAATAAATTCTGTTATTTTTAACTGACCAAAGAGTGATAAAGTGCTATTTTCAAGTCGATTGGCGAAAGGTCCAAAACTTTTTAAGTCCTATTAATTATCATTTAACTGACAAGAAATGAAATGTCTACCACTATCACAAATTGTACGAAAAATTTTCGCAGCTTAGGAAGTGGAAACCTAGTATTAAAACACTCCGTTCCTTCCTTTCCTTTTTGTGACACGTGACACAAACTGTCTAGCTGTTTTTTTAAAGAGCACCATTAATGAAAATACTAGAAGTTAAAAAATACACATCCCATCCTCTTCATATGCTGTATAAAAAATATTGAGCAACGTTGTTGTTCGTGTAAATGTTTTTCGCCGTACAAATTTTTCCCCAGATTTAACCTGGATTTATACACCCCTTACGTTAATCCATTTATCCAGCATCAGCATACATTATAACTTTGTATTTTTTATCGAAATACGTTCAGCTTTCAACGCGTAATTGAAAACTGTGACGTGGCACCTGCCTAGCCTGCCGTCTAGTATATGCTTATACTCGTAGATACGGGTTCAAATATTATTATATTGTTAGCTTTACGCTGTATTCCGTATGTACTAAAGGGAGCTGAGTGTTAAGACACTGCGATTCCCATTTACCGGCCAATTATCGAGACATTTAGTGTTTAATGGCAGGACTTAACGCCGTGTTTTGATTTTGTTACCAGAGCCATTGAATAAAAATAATTCATTCATAATGTATTTTTTTTTATAATAATTTATATTTAAAAATGTAAAATTGATTCACTAGTTTAATAAAAGTATATTCATTCATTCCTTTGATTGGGAATCGAACCCGCAATCGTAACGTTTACAGTTACACGCGGTGTATATGTATATATATTGATATACGTATGTGAGAATGAAGCATACACCAGTATATTCCATATAAAGCTATCTTAAGCTTACAAACAATCGATCGTTCGAAGAAGTGGCTCGTTAAAAGTTGAGCTGTGCATTTGTTAGGCTACTACTTTGGATGGGATCGGGTGAATGTGTTCACGGAACTATATAGTTATTGGATTTTATAATTAACCTTGTTGTTACTTGACTTATTTAGATACGTCTGTACCTACTTGTGCTTGAAGTTGCGTAGTTGTTTTGTGTAGTATCTATCATCTTTATTCATGTATATTTTATAAATTATGTTTTTTTTTGCTTTGGTAACAAGATTAACTGCGGCGTTGAGATCCGCCACTTAACATGCAAGTTCCTAAAACTTATTCATAACTATGACGTAAAGCCCCGTTGGCATTTTTTCAGCTCTTCACGCTTTATCCAAGCAATGAAGGCAGACAGAACCTAGTGTTCAAACATTCTCTTCCCCATTTTCCACTAGGAACTGACAAACATTGTACAAACCCGTAATAAACGTTCTTATACTCATACGCTGTACCACTGCGCCACAGTGATTTCTAAGTAATATAATTGGCATTAAACTAACTTGTCAAATATTCCTTTAGTAGGTCTCACATGAGACGCTGTTACACATTACTAGAGTATTTGCTGCTATGATTGCTGTACTGTTCAAATGAAACTGTAGTATCATATACTGAAACAATATATATATATATATTTATCAAAATATCTTTATATGTCATAGCTTGAAAGATTTTTATTCGAATTATTATTAAATTTATTATAGATTTGTTCTGTATTCATGAACATCGTTATAGTGACAAAAATATCATAGAGAACGCTGTAGCGGAGCAGTATATTGACTGGCTATAACCGTGGCGATTGTGGGTTCGATTCTTACTCAAGTGAATGTATTATTTTAATTTTTTTCGCTTCCGTTATTAACACCTCTTGACAAGAATGACTCAAAAATCGAGTAGTAAGTGGGAAACAGAGTGTTCTTGACATTAGGTTCCCTCTGTTTACCCTGTTAATTGCAGGATACAACGTAAAGAAAAAAAATACTTAAATTATAATATTTATATTTGAAGTATTTCTTCTATCAAAAAAGTAAAAAGAAATAAATCTAAGAAAGCCTAAGACCTAGATAATCCATTAGTGGCTATCGCCACATACTAACACTGTAGTACTTAAGTGAAACAAACGAAAAGTCTGCAAAGTTTGCGAAGAACCGGGAAGCTTGATAAAGACTGGGTTTAGGAATAATTAATGAATGATTGTTTTGAATCTCGGCTTAGGGCTCCTCAAGGATTTACGTTCACACTCAGAAACGTTTATTATCGTTTAAATGATATTAGATCGACATAAGTATATGTAAGGCGTTATTTATTTCCCTTCTCTGCATAGAGCATGGGGTTGAGTTCCACCGAAAGGAAAAGTAAGGAACATTTATTCTAATTTCCCCAAATGGGGATCGAACCCACTATCCGACGCTGTCGCACTGCGCCACGAACTCCGCATATTAATACGTTGTCAGATGAAACAAATTCCCCCTTCATCCATCAGAACAGCATAAAAAGCATAGTTCCTCATATAGAATTCATTAGACGGCCCAATGTCTCTCGGTCTTTGTTGCAGCGTGAGCGTGCATTTGACAAATGAAACACGTATTTTCTTTCAAAAAGACAGACATTTTCGCTATGTTTTTTGTGTTACATTAATGAGCTGACTGATACAACAAGCTGTTGTGCTCTATTTGTGCGTGTAAATTATTATTTCTCCTTTTTTTTTTGAGGCTATAGTGGTGCAGCACAGCCTGACTATAAACATGATGGTAGTGGTTTCGATTCTTTCTCGATGTAAAGAATTATATTTTTGTTTTCACTTTTTTTAGCTTCACGCTCTTTCCCGCTGTTTTCCGTACATTGCTATGTTCTACCAACTCTGCTGGTACTGGCGCACGTTTGTTACGTTCAGTTCAGTTTATTAAATAAATAATAGCATAGTTCAAGCGGGCCAGCCAAGCCACCAGGAGTTAGTGAACAATAATTCAATAAAACATATTGTCAAGACACTCCGTTCTCTGTTTTCTCCCAAAATTCTAGACACTGCGTGTTGGAAAATTACCTGAACTCAACACTGCGATATGGCATACTGTTTGTAAAACTTTGAGTCAGTTTCGTCTATCTAAATAGAGGAAACAATTAACATTAGTTTTAAGTAAAACGTACAATCTTACATTATTATATGAAATTCTATAAATTATTCTCACTATAAAAACGATGAATTAACTTAATTAACGTTATTTAGTAGATAACTATATTCATATAATTGTTTATTCCCTTGTATTTTATGGCACCAACTTCCTTCTATATAAATATGATTATTAATAAGGAAACAAGCGTAAAAGTTTGAATCCTAGTAGAATAATATCAAGCAACTTAGACCCTCGGACATTACAGTATAAAATACTACTTTCGTACCATTATCTCCAGGAACTTTCAAATAGAAAAACTTGCGTCGTTAGTGTGACCACTTCGTATACGTACGTACAAAGGGAAAAATATCGAAATACCGACTTTATGCTGGAAGTTATAGGGCTCTGTTGAGCGCAAATCCATAGAAATGTCACAATTTATCGAGATCCCTTACATCATCTTCATTTTATCGATACGTTCTATATGTGGGGTGTTATTTAGAGAAAAAAAAAATACAAGAATACTTCCCATCCTCGCAAGATGGTCCCCGTTCAAGATGAATTATAGCTTGTTAGTTTTCGTAAATAGTGATGACATTGTTTGTTCTGTTTTTTTGGAAATGGCTGGCATTTTTCTATTATATATCGGTTTCGCTATATGGCAGTATATTACGTTTTACGAGCCCTATGGCTGTTCCTTAATATTGTTCGAAAAATATCAGTGTATGATATTTAAAATGGATTCAATACGCTTTATGTAGAAACCTATAAGATTTTTTTATTTAAAATCTGATAACTCTATAGCCTTTCGATCCGTATCCTTTTTTTCCATAAATTATTATAAAATATTTTTTTAAGTGTACTTTAAAACATAAGGCTAAATAAGGCTAAATTATTCTAACACAAGATTTTTCTTATTTTTGTTTTTTAAATATACATTATTCTTAATTTCAAAAATAAAAGATTTTTGTATATTTTATTGCTGTAGTATATTAGATATTTCATTTCCTCAAGGAATCGAACCCACAACTAGTTACGTTTACAATCACTCACTTGTCACCCCTGCGCCATAACTGGCTTCGCTAATGTCATATAATCTACCATATTAAAATTACTTGAGGCAGAAAGCTGGAAGGAAATGTTTAGAGGCCGGAATATTTTGGTACATTTCATATCAAATCAACTTCAAGCTGTTTCCCGCAATACTATGAGTTAAATCGAGAAAGTCAGAATTTGTACTGCAAAGTTGCCGCATTTAGCAGGACAGGCCAAAGGGAACTAAGAATCTCATGTTAATACACTGCGTTCCAATTAAGACACCTTTGTTCCCAAGTAGCGTGAGCGGCGAAACTCAACGCCGTGATGTGCCTCGTTACTAGAGCGAAGAAATTTAAATATTAAATGTTTCATTTCCTTGATTGGGAATTGAACTCACACCCTGTCACGTTTACAATTGCGCGCTTGGCCGACCTCAATTGTTTCTTCTCTTCTGTAGATTTCGATTTAGATTTTTCTATTAGATATTTCTTACTAGAGCGTATATTACAAAAGATATTTGGACGTTTGTGGCCAAGTTCTCAAAAATGTATAACAGCAGCTTGATATGTTTATTCACGAAAGCACGTGGTGGGACGGGAATATCAGATAAATGCGACCTTTCTTATATTGAATATATTTATTTCGAATGTTTGTTTTAAATAAAATGTATTCAGAGCGGCATAAATATTCTGATGGTGTGCTGCACGACAGTATATTGTAATCGCGACGGTTGTGGATTCTATTTCCACGATCTTTCAATCAAAATCTCAAAAATTGAACGGAAAGAGAGGAACGGAGTGACTTAACGCTAGGTACCCTCTGTCTACCACGCTATATGTTACAACATAAAAATGTACCCTCCAATTTCAAATAGCACATGTTCTCACGTAGGCAAAACCGCGTGACGCAGCTAGTATAATATAGAAATAAACCATAAGCCTTCACCAGTCATGCTCTAATCTATACATTATAATATGACTGACGCAGTGGGTGTAATACACGTACGATACATACGTACAAACACATACATACATACATACAAACACATACATACATACGTACAAACACATACATACGTACAGTGTGTCCGAATAGAAGACAATAGAGCGGATTAGCGACTTGCACGGGCATGATAAAACTGGACGGCTCAGGCTTTGGTACACTTAACAGGTATTCAGTTATATTTTAAATATAAATTATTATATTCATATACCAACGGGATGCTAAAATTAGAGTCGGGACATGTAATACACGCGATAATAGCAGATTCAAATTTTATAATGTATATAGTTTTTATTGCGTAAAGCTTTTCCCGCATAAAATAGTGTAGGTAGAGAGATAATGCAAATACTACACGTACACGGTGATTGTAGGGGTTGAACCCTCACTCTAGAAATCATTATATGTCTCACAACTATCACGTATAATTATTTTCCATGTATACGTTTTCCTCCCAGCATCTATTGATCACTCTCCAAATTTTAAATACATTAGGTACATGTTAAGTGGCAGAACTAGACGCCGCACTGTGTCTTGATTCGTGTGATTGATTCGTTTAATTAATTGATAATTCCTTCGAGTGAAAATCAAACCTACACTACCGCGTTTGAGGGCAGATTTTACCACTACCCCATGCCACCCCATAGTAATCGCTCCGTTTAAAATCCACTCAATTGTCGCACAAAAGTATTTAACACTCAAACAGTTCGTACAAAACGCGCATCGCACATCCGACAGCCAGTATTGCAATACCATGCGCCATACGAACGTGGGGCTTTTCAATAATTCTACTAATTAAAGCTTAATTAGTTAGAGATTTCAACGATCTGTTAACTGCGTACCCGCTGTTAGTTATATTGGTTGGCGCGTGGCGGTTAGTAGGATAGTTTAGCCTATTGTTGGTGATAAGTTAATTTATATTACCAGTTTTAAGTGAGTGTTAGGTAATATTCGTTTTTTTTAATTAATCTTTTAATAAAATAGTGTTTTAGGGATTTTTAGTTGAGATTTCTGTCATCTTTATAATCATTGTGTATTTATACGGCCCTTTTACTTTAGATAATTATATAACAACTAGCGGACGCGCGCAGCTTCGCTTGCTTATTAAGGGGTGAATGAAACATGTGTTCAATGAAATATTTTTAAGAGTCAAAATTTCAAATTTTATAAAAATCGGTGACGATTTATAGATTTTTCCATACAAACTTTCAACCCCTTATTTGCACCCTTAGGGGAAGAATTCTAGAAAACCATGAAATGTGTATTCAATTAAATACTTTTAAGAGTCTGAATTTCAAATTTTATACAAATTGGTGGCTATTTAAAATTAAATTCTGTATAAACTTTCAACCCCTTATTTGCACCCTTAGGGGAAGAATTCTAGAAAACCATGAAATGTGTATTCAATTAAATACTTTTAAGAGTCTGAATTTCAAATTTTATACAAATTGGTGGCTATTTAAAATTAAATTCTGTATAAACTTTCAACCCCTTATTTGCACCCTTAGGGGAAGAATTCTAGAAAACCATGAAATGTGTATTCAATTAAATACTTTTAAGAGTCTGAATTTCAAATTTTATACAAATTGGTGGCTATTTAAAATTAAATTCTGTATAAACTTTCAACCCCTTATTTGCACCCTTAGGGGAAGAATTCTAGAAAACCATGGAACACGTGTTAATTAAATACTTTTAAGAGTCTGAATTTCAAATTTTATAAGAATCGGTGACGATTTAATTTTTTTCCATACAAACTTTCAACCCCTATTTCACCCCTTTAGGATTAAAATTTTTCAAAATCCCTTCTTAGTGGATGTCCAGATTACGAAAGTAAACATCTATCCAAATTTCACGTTTCTACGCACAGCGGTTACGGCTTACGGTCTTACCTCAGTCAGTGAGGACAAGTCCTTTTATATATATAGATGTCAGTAGTGTTAGTCTTAAATGGCTGCCAAACGCTCAGAAGACAGTTCTACCACATAAACTATAGAATTTTCTCTTACTACTTCTCTACATTGCCCAATGAATCTACAACCATATCTGTATAATTCTGATTCTGCTAAGTCTGCAAATGATTCAATATATATATTAGTTAAGGAGCTATACGTGCATGTTACATACATACATTTGACGTACAACCAACTCGTTCGATACTGTATCCAGCAAAACATGTTTACTATGGAGTCTTAACTTTGTGAATTTCTCTTTCCGCCTCGCTGCCTTTAAAAACTTGCCCAGTACCAAAGTTCGGGCCCTCGACATTTTGTACCGAGTCTACTAGTGCCACTTGAATATTTCATATATTATTATGTACTGTGAAGTTTGATTTGGATTTATTATCTGTTATATGGCCGCGTCTGGCTGGAAACCTGGCAGTTGTGGATTCGTTTCCCGTTCATTTTAGGAATGGTTATATTTAAATTGGTGTTATTTTCCCGCTCTTCTACACAAAACTCGAAGTGTCTCGAGTGAAGAACGATGAAGTCTTAATTGGAACGGAGCATTTTAACATTAGGTTCCCAGGTTCCCTCTACCTATCCTACTATGTGCTGATAAAAAATATTAAATAAGGCACTCATAGTGCCCGCTGCACCACAACATATAACTGTAAACGCGACGTTAAGCTTTGCCACTTAATACACAATATCTCGAAGATTAAGGGAAAACTATAGAATGACGCCTATGGGCCTCTGAAGGAAAAAACTGTTTTTTCTGAATTCGAACCTGTTCTTCAACAACCAGCATAAATTGTACAACAGTTTTACCATTATATTGTTATAATACTAATTAATACCGAAATCCACCCGCACAGTGGTCGAATTGGCGCAGGATGCATAAAGGCGGGTCTCGAATACATTAATCACCAGACAAAAGCCGATGCTATATTGTTATCACCGTCCCTCAAGCTACCCGGGCCAGGATCTATTAAGAAATATTATATTATAGAGTACTTTATAGAGGTATGTAAGATTAATTGTGATTATAAAATTGGAGATTTTTGCAAATTGTAAATTGAAAGACAAGTATTGCTCCCAGGATTTTTGAAATTTTTAGCTTTACGCTTTATCCCGCACATAGCAAGGTAGGCAGAGGGAACTAAGGAACCTAATGTTAAGATACTCTGTTACCACTAAGACACTTCCGCTTTCAGTTGTTCCACTTTTCGCCGAATTCTGGAGACATTCCATGTTGAGTGGCGGAAATTAAAATATGAAATATTTAATTTCCTCGTATGGGAATCAATCCCACAACCTATCGCATTCATACTCACACGCCTTTGCCCCTATTCCATGACTGGCCTGAAAGATTTTGATATTTACCTATATGAAATGTAGTACTTTTGTATTATACTAATCCACACGTATGAATCTACATATCTAATTTGGACCAATTATATAATTTTTAATGTGGTCATGGTAGGTTTTGTGTCCAATCCGGCTCTGCAGAATACTTTCAAAATTCTATTTAAATATCTTAATTTCCCCTCTCTGGTAGACAAAGCACGGCGTTGAGGTCCGCCACATAACTCGCAATATCATAAATAAGTCGACGCGTGGAAAACAGCGTAACTTAACATTAGGTTCCCTCTGCCAAAGTGAAGCTAAAAAAATTAACACCAAGGTCACCTTTAGCGTCTTCCTATCCACTATTATCAAACAATTTCGGTGATAACTTTAGACCTAAGCTAAAGCTTTAGAGTTAAGTCCAATTAATTGTAAGTACTTATAGTGCTCTACCGTTTTCTGTGAATTGTGAAGCTTAAAGAAAGCTCAGCTACGCTAATTTTATATGAAAGTTTTAAACTTATCCACTTGGTATATAGATTAAATTGGACCGTTTTTTAACACTCCTAATGGATTTTCTTTTTACAATTTTTTTTGTTACCCTCGCATACTTCAGCATGTCGTTATTTTAAAATACCTAAAAACTTTTTTTTATCAACTTTAATTAATTTTAATCAGATATCAATTTTCCAAACCAAATTCAATGGACAGTAACAGTCTCGATTAAACTAAATATATCAATCGTATCTATTATTAAGAAATATATCTTACAAAAACTAATATTTTTACTGAACACAGTTCTACTTTCTCTTAACACTTTTTAACCTCATGTCAAAAGCGTAAGCCAACGCCCACATAGTCTACTCGGCGCTAACGACACGGCTAACTCGCCTTCCGGAAGTTAATGTTAAACGGTATGGGTCACGTGAATGAAATTAACTTGTTAGTTTGTTTATGCCTTGTTTGTGACGTGATAACGCCTTCTAAATCGACAAACCTTGGCTGCAAGCGTGAAAAAGCGTGATTCCTTGTCACGGGCTGAGCGAGCAAGGGAAAGCGCGGGGCAAGAGATAGAGAGGCACTTGTAATTAATCTGTATAATTTAAACAAAAAATATTTGAATTAACCAGTACAAATTATAGTTAATTTATAGAAAAAATACTTTTTCTTTGTATTAAACAAAATAATGATGTTTCAGTGATGAGCATACACAAAAGTATGCAAATTTTCATCAATTCGTCAAGTAAAATTATCGTCCGTAAGCCGACTGTACAGACAAGTACTTTTTTATTATAAGGTAGGTTTTTAAATTGGGGAATTTTGAATTACCGTGTTGAATGGCGGATTGTCACGTTTTGGCCCCGAGAGGGAAAAATTAAATTATTCATTTCCCCCAGTGAAAATCGAACTTACAACCCTTGCGTTTGCAGCAGGACGACATACCGCTATGCCACGACAGCCTCAATTTTTACTTTTTATATGATTTTTTTTAAAAACAAATTGTTTCTGCATTCTTCAATATTTTAGCTAAGCTTAATTCATTTTCTAAAAAAGCCCCGATGCCAACAAAATTAACAAACACGAAAAAATTAAAAACGTCGAAAGTAAATTTTAACCTACACCATACATTATCTGTACTACGACCATAAAAAATAAAAATTTAAACTGTTACAGAAATTAAAAAGTTTTCAGCACGTGACGCGCGCTATGCAATAGCAGTAACAATAATTTTTCGACCGCAGACGAAGCTTACTTTTTACCAAGCTTTCGGAATGAGGTGCTAAATGCTGTACGGCAGTTAGCGACGGGTGAAACTTTGTAAATCTAACCCCACTTAACGTGGGTAATGGTTAGTGGAGACTATATCTGTATGTATTCGTATATCTATACTGATGTTATAGAGCTGAAGAGTTTGTTTGGTTGAACGAGCTAATCTCAGGAACTAATGACACAAATTATAAATACGTTTTGTATTTAATAGACCATTTATTGGAGAAATTTATGGGCTATATTATACCACTTTAATTCTTTTGATAGAACCCAGTGTACCGATTGCCATATATTTCGGGAATCTGTGAAACTACGTGTTTTTGAGCACAATATTGTATTTTTTTAAATATTTTGACGACGTCTTGGCCTTGCAGCGTCATGCTTTTTCCAGTATAGCAGGATAGGCAGACCTACTCTTTGCCCAATTTTTAGGACAATGAATGTTGAATAGAAAAACTCAGAACACTGTTTTTTGTCTACTGTAGACGAAAAATGAAAAAAGTTTAAACATATACATTCTCTTGATTCCACAAGGGAACCCACAACCATCGTATTTATTATAGTCACACATTCTCTTAAATCGCTACAAGAGATAGTAAAATATTTATATTTTCTTAAAGCTTCATAAGTCCAGGATATTCGCAATGCTAATTAAAATAGAAATTAAAAAAAACGACGATTAACGCTGTAAATATTAGCTTATTCCAGATTACTTTTTACAAAATGAAAAAATTAAGCATCCGAAACTACTTAGTTTTAAATGAAGATAGCACTTTGTAAATTTCTGTGAAAAAAGGAAGATATTAATAAAATTCTGTTTTATATCTGTTAAATTGAACTCATATTTAAAATTTATACATTGTATTGGACTAAATTTAGAAAATCAATACTTTCAAGGGTTTTGATCCAATGTCTCTTAAATTGGGCAAAAAGTGGTTAACAGAGTGTTTTAACACCAGGCTTCTCCTGCCTAGCTATATGAGAGGAAAAAAATAGGAAGCCATTTTAGTTTTTAGCGAAATTAATTTAAATTCAATGTTGTGCAGCTATGACATGCCTGGCTGCCCTGTACAGTGTAAATGCCGATGTGGTTAGAAAAATAAAATTTAATACTCTACTGTTTTTGTTGCTTTACCATATAATAAGTCTTCTTACTTCTCAATTCTAATTATGTAAAGTACACACGAATATCAAAATTTTTTTTCTTTCATCACATAGTACATTTTGTTATGAAAACATACGGAGCCCGAATTAATTAGTAGAACCTCTTACATGACCCCCAAATTTTCGTGTGCCTAAGGACCTTATAATGTATGTCTAATTGCACTATCTTTACACAAAGATAAAATAATACTAAATTTACTTTTTTCTATTTTTTCTTTTATAAAACATCTCATACAAAGAATCTCGAGATCTTTCTATAATTAAATCAGTTCTAGTTTGCATTCCATATTTTACAAGGCAATTATAAGTTTGTATCAAGTTGTAACTGACCTTTTAGTTAGACGCGTATTATATCCCCGTTGCAATAAAACTTTGAATCCTCAAGCTAGAGCTTACTCGTGTGAAAACTAAGAAAAATTATTTATAAAGTCGCATGTTTTTTTATATTTAGTCATATTTCTCAAAAGTTCCTATCAAAATTTAAAAGTAAAAATGTTTAATAATAGCACTAGTCCCGGCTTTTCTTATTCCTTCCAGGGTATTCCTTCGTACTTACTCTGTACTATGTACGATCTTGAACAACATCAGTCATTCAGGGGCATCCATATCACTCCAAAAATTTTCGCAGTCTATCGCTTCACTTCCAATCAGATTGGATATTTCAATACAATTATCGTAAGATACAAATCTATACCATAAGAGCAGCAAAAAAAAAGTTTGAAGAATAATTAATTCTAACACTTTCTGGTCTCCACAATATAAATTAATATAGAAAAAAAATATAATTCACATATAAAGCTAGGGAAGCACCATTGTAAAGATTTATAAGCTTACGAACAAGACATAAAACTTGGAAAATCCTATCCATTTTCCGTCAATAATTGATAATAGATGATGTCATTATGTCAGCAGTGATTGATTGGACCCCCCTGGGCCTTGGCGCAACGCAGTATACGGATTAAGATACTAGCTGGAGCTGTATTATATATATACAAACGTAAAACTCGCTAAGCTGTGGTTAAGATATTTGTCACTTTAAACACTTACGAATTGGTTACTGAACTCGATAGTCATGTGTTTCATAGTTATTTGGTAGTTTGTTAAAATAGTAGTTGGGTTGTTTTACTGAACGTTTAGTTAAGATATCTTTAAATAGGTGAAGTGAGATTGTAGAGAAAGGTGAAATTTGATTGTTTTCTAACTTGATTTCTAGTGAACTAAGGAATGAGACAGACATATTTTAAAGTATAGCAGGACCTGAACCCTCGCTTTTTGGATTCCGTTCAAGAGGAGCAAACTGAAATATATACATTCAATGTCTTATCAAAAAAATCTGTACATTTTTATTGAAATTTCGTGTATAACAAGAACAATTTTGAGTTTGAAATGAAAGCAGCTTGCCTTGCGTAGATTTGCAGGAGGCTCGACTTCAAGCAATGTTTTTTTAGTCTATCGCCATTCCCCTGGACCAAAGGCCTCACTAATAGAACGCCAAACAACCCGGTCTTGGGCCATACATGTTTATAAACTAAATATTTTCATAATGAAGACTGTAAACATTTAAAAGTAATATAAAACAATGTGTTGCAGAGCGTTTGAAGTTTTATTGAGAATTTTTTAAAACCAGAAGATAGATTTCAACATTGTTAAAGAATAATTAATGGAATTGTAGGTGAAGTTTTATTCAACGCGGTAAACCAGGATGATTGATTAGCCCCCAGACAATGGATTTAATGAAATAAAGAAAAGATTATGAATCCCTTATAGCTGTCAGTCTGATATAAGTAATTTTAAAATTCTTGCTCTTCTAGTGTTTTACAGTGTTTAACGTCGTCGTGGTGGAGTTGTGCTGTGTCTCGTCGTTTAGAGTCACTAGTTAAAAAATAATATGGAAAATTGTCATAGATTCAAAATACTTCCTATTCCCTGATTTGAGATAAAAAAGAATAAAATTACTTTCCGCAACCCACTCCAGCAATGTATGCATTTAAAATAGATATTGTAATCGTGTGTAATTCTAAACTCTACTACTAATAACGCAACGACGTATTCGTCTTGTCAGAGCTAAAAAATGAAAATCTTTCAACCTTGGAGTGGCCTTGGTTAAGCCACAACCACCACATTTACAGCCAAAAACTGTCACTGCACTACCACGGCTATTTCTTCCTTCATAAAATTCTTAGTTTACTTAACGTAACCGATTTATAAAATTCAAAAGGTCCACATTACACCCGTGTAAACGTAGACATTAGGTCAAATCGAATATGCGTTGAACACACAAAGTAATAATCTATCAACGTCCGAAAGCTTTTGTGCCGTCTTGATTTACACAGGCCCGGTTCAAACAAAAAACAGACTTACCGGCTTCCCCCTCGCCTAAGCTAGACTCCATTAGACAGCTGCATTATTGAAAAAAAATCCTGAAACAATATTTTTGTATATTAGTTTTCGGAATATTTAAAATTATTTATTTAAAAAATTGTGCGGAAAGTAGTAAAAGGGTAAAGTCGCAAGGTAATAAGGAAAAACCTAGTGACATGACATTCTGTTTCATACTTTCCAGAACGGTCAAATAGAAATAATTAATTATTCCAAGTAGGAATCGAACCCACGACCATCACGTTTACACTATGAAGAATTCCTTGCGACGTAAATAGTACAATATATTAAAAATATAATAAAATCTTAATTATAAATAACAAGCGGTGAGGTGGTATAGGTCAGCATCTCAAGTTCATTCTATTAATCAATTTAGAAATACCGATATTTTATTGCTAGATGATTCATCACTTCGATATTTATTAACGTTGAAGTGGAACTACTTATAAACAACTATAATTAAGGATCGACGGTATCAAAGAAAGAGGATGAGGTTTAGTACAATATTTCTATGAAATCAAGAACTATTATTATGGTTTATAAAGATTTCTTGAGATACGTCGTGATGGTTGTTGGTTCGATTCCCACTTGAATGAAATTTTAGTATTTAGTAACTAGGCAAATGACTGTCAGTCAACGGGCAATGCCTCAATAATTCGGTGGGAAGTGGAGATCGAAAGTGTCTGAATGAAGAACGGAGTGTCTTATCACTATGTAACCAGGTTGTCTCTGCCTACCCCGCTATGTGTGGAATATTTTAATTACGCGTTTTGTGCTAAATTGTATACGAGCTTTCTATTTTCCAACTAACTATTTCAGGATAGCGTCAATTATTATTTTTTTATTTTTTTTTCAGTGTTACATTCTATGAAATCTATACTTATATCTATACTAATATAATAAAGCGGAAGAGTTTGTTTGTTTGTTTGTTTGTTTGTTTGTTTGAACGCTAAGATCTCTGGATCTACTGGTCCGATTTTCATTGTTTTTGTTTTGTATGAAAGCTGCATTCTTCAGAAGTGCTATAGGCTATATAACATTACATTACACATATATACTAATATATTTTAAAGTACATTCTAATTTGACATGCAATTTATTCTGCCATGTTAATAACAACCGTCGCGTCGCTACGCAACCGCTACCGCGACGTTTTGATATTCATCCTTATGAAAATAAATATAATAGTCACTTTTGGCATTTTATCTAGATTGAAATTATAGTTTACTGTATAACATACTAATGAATAATTAAGGAGATGTCACTGATTCCAAATGACCTAGCCACCTAGCAGGCGGCACAGTATGACCGACGCGAACGGGCAGATGACGTTGACGGTTTTATAAATTTTCATACATTTTCGAACTTTATTTGTTGTTTATAATTAATTTAAAATACACTTTGATTCTCTTCTTATTTTATTTGATATTGCCCGCTAAAATTATCCTACTTAATAGAGAGAAATGTTTAGTTATTTCGTAGTGTCGATATCTATGTACGCACGTACGGAAAACTTTAGGTACTTTTTCTAATATTAAGAATACCTATCCTTTAGTTACTTTAAATCTTTTTGTTAGTTCATTTCAATAACTCAGATATTTTTTTCTAATAATGTGTATCTACTTATTATTCTTTTTGATTATTTGAGCTTATATTTTCTTACTAATTCTATTGAGAATTGAAAATAATTTCATGAATATATTTAATAAATATTCTTATAGTTGAAGCAGGCGTAGCCGCGTCCGGGTCCACTAGTTTAATATAATAAAGCGGAAGAGTTTGTTTGTTTGTTTGTTTGAACGCTAAGATCTCTGGATCTACTGGATCGATTTACTTTGTTTTTGTTTTGTATGAAAGCTGCATTCTTCAGAAGTGCTATAGGCTATATAACATTACATTATACCTATATACCAATAAATTAAAATACTTTCTAATTTGACATGCAATTTATTCTGCCATGTTAATAACAACCGTCGTCGCTACGCGACCGCGTTCCTTACCGCGTCATTTTGATATTCATCCTTATGAAAATAAATATAATAGTCACTTTTAGCATTTCATCTAGATTGAGATTATATTTCTGTAGAAATTATATTCTTATATTTCAAGCAGGCGTAGCCGCATCCGGGTCCGCTAGTATTAAAATATATAGATGACACATATTAAACAAACTATAAATATAAATAATAGTTCCCTACAAATATATACATGTAATATACAATGCTTGAACATTTACGATGTGCTTAACGAAACTAGCATATAATGTCTATAAAATTTGTTTCATTGCCATTTTAGTACACGTAAAAATTTAGTTTTACGACTCCGTGCCGCGAGCCTTTCGACTTTCGTATAGGTGATGTGTCAATCTTTGATATAAACGTTTGGAAATATTGACTTGAATTTATTATCTTTTCGGTTTATTATATTTTTAGGGTTCCGTACCTCAAAAGGCAAAAATGGAATCCTTATAGGATTACATTGTTTTTCGTCTGCTCTTGGTCAGGAACCTTTGTATGGAGATTGCGTTGATTAATATCAAATATTTAAGTCTATCGTTCCGTTGGAGCATAAAAAAATCAAGCTTTTAAGTTTTGTTAAGTTTTGCATGAAATTCATCGCGTAATCAAATACGCGTATATGTGTACTTTAACATAATATTCGCTCGTTTGGGAGTTACGATGCCACAGGCAGACCTTCAGATACATACATACACAGACATGTCAAACTTATAACACCCCCTGTTTTTTGTCGAGGGTTAAAAGTCGGGCCCCCTATGAAAAGTTATGTTGTAGCAGACATAGACTGCGGCCATTGAACATACCGCTTACCTGCATTTAGTGTATTTTTTTTGGCTTGTAGCCACGGAACCCTAAAATTATTTTAAAGTTCCATCTTTTACAGTTCTCGTAAGATTATCCTAACCTACTTACATGCCAAACTTTAACTTTCCAAGTCCAGTAGTTTCGGCTGTGTGTTGTCTATCAGAATTTCATATATTTACAATATTGTTCTCAAAGAAATTGCCTTGGTATCTAAGAAGCATTTTCCGAGAACTTGTCTTACAATTATGAAAAGAGAAATTACTCTGGATAATATCATATTTGCACCTATAGGTCCCAACAAAAAAATGTAAGCCATTTTAGAAAACAAATCAAAAAATATTACAAAAATTTTAAACTGATTAATAATATAACTAGCCCTATATGAGATAATAATTTGCAACAAACATAAAGTAAGTCACACACATCCATATTAATCACACACACACACACACACATACAGTAACATATTAATACATGTACCTACATTTTTTGTCAATTTGACATTTACGCAAAAGCAACCTTTTCGAACACACCACGTTATTACGGGAATCACCTTTGTGGTTCTGCCTTTGACTTTTACATTTCGAAACCTAACGTTTGACCTTTTGTATTTTAAAGAACAAATCGTTTCAGTATAGCTGGGAATATACATATATACATATATATCTAGACAATATTATAATGTATGTTGAGGATATAAACGCGACAATTGTGGGTTCGATTCCTACTTGAGGGAATAAGTTATTTTCATTTACTCGCTCTGATAAGAACTAAGCGCGGCGTTGAGTTCCACTAATCAACTCGCAATGTCTCGAAAATAAAGCGGAAAGAAACAAAGTGTCTTCGCACAATTCTCTTTGCCCACACTGCTATACGTGAACGAACGTGAAGCTACTTCGTAAGAGATAATAATAAAAACATAAAGTTACTTACAAATGATATTTAGTGACTGTTGTAATAAAAAAAAGTAATTCCAACAAACTTTCCATATTGATAGAGAAAAAATGACGCGCACAAAACTACGCCGAGGAACTAATCCATCACAAACTTAAATTACGCTATCTTAGCTCAGTTGGAGAGTATTTTAGTAAAAAAATACACGATGTTTGCGGATTCGATTCTCAATTGGAGTACATTTTATATTTAAAACTAGTTAGAGCAAGGAAATTCCTTTCTGTGGTCGATGGACAGAAAAAATCCATTTATTTTCATTCCCATAAGAATTTCCAGGAATCCTCTCTTAGTGCTCTCCCATACGTGCAATAAACCTACATGCCATGTTTCAGCGCTTTACGCCGTAATTCCATCTAATAATATAATTTAGGAACCTTCGAGTGGTATTAATATTCGATTTTTTTTAGTTTGACGGGCTTATCCTGCATGTAGCAGGGTACGCAGAGGGAGCCTAGTGTTAAGATACTCCGCTCCCCACCTTCAGCCGAATTCTAGAGGCATTGCGTGTTGAGTAACTCAACACCGCGACATGCGTCCACACCAGTGCGAAGAAATGAAAATATTAAATTCCCTCGAGTAGAAATCGAAACCACGACCTGTCCCGGTTATAGTCACACGTGCACAAATGTGTGCGCCACGACTGGCCTCAAAAATTATTTAAGTAGAAAAACTATTCGGAACATTTTTCAAAAATGCATATGTTGCTGATCTCGTGCATGTTTATTTTTTACCAATGTGACAGAGAACTGCCATATCTAAAATTCAAATGAACTGTATAAACGGAACACAGAAATCCAAATAGGTAAAAGTCATTAGTTTCATAAATTTAATCATGATGAGAACTTGGATGTATATAATTTTTAGAAAACCTATAAAACCTGTTGTGGGATTAGAACCCGCGCTACTTTAGTATTCTATATGTTTTCTAAATAAATAATAAAATATTTTACTTTTCTATTTTATAACTTAGGAAAGTAAAATACTTTACACACTGAAATAATGTTTTTAAAATATTTAAAATTAAAATTGAAAAAAGTGTTACTTATAACTCGTAAAAGAAATAATTTAGTAATAAATTCAATTTTAAATATAGCAAATCTGTTTATCACCTTACAATAATTACTAATCGGATCATCATAATTCCTGGCTTAGAGGAAGACTAATATCCCGAAGGCCCGGAGAAATTATTCAGCCCTGATATATTAATATAAGTTAAAGTAAGATAAACGGTGCTACTTTGTCTGGCTCGAGCCTATGAGACGGAGGTAACAGGTTCGATACTGTTAAAGAAGTTATACTTTGCATATTTGTACCATCCGTTTACTTTTTATTTTCTCCCATCTGCCTACTCTACTAGAAATAACAAAAAAATCGGTCAAATCGGTCGATTAGACTTGCCCACTGAGGATTCCAACAAGCTCGCACTTCTTACCAAATTTCGTAATTATATATCTACGGGAAATACCCTATAGGTTTCGCGGTAAATACCCGAGAAAATGTACCAAATAAATGCTCTGCGTAATGCGTTCACTTAGAAGCGTGATGCCAACGCATACAGAAAAAATCTAGTGGTGATTATTTGATGTTAGTTTCAGCTTGATACCTATTACAGAAGGACACCAACCAACACCAAGTGTTCACCATCATATAAGGGTTCCGTTTTTTTCCTTTTACGTTACGGAACCTTAAAAAAATTGCTGATAGTCGTTTGTTAATGGAAAAAAGATATTATTATACACACAAAATAAAAGAAACTTCACACAAATATTGTCTTGCTAGAGGATAGGCAGAGAGGATCTAGTGTATAACGCTTTTGTAATTCAAGACGTTTTGCCTGATCAGAGACTACATACCTAGTACTAGCCGATAAACAAAATTAACGTTATTTTTTTATAAATATCTCTCCATAATAGAATCCATGATATCTGAATTAAAAGTCGAGGTCACCAACGACTACCCCTTTTGTCAATATTTGACTGTTTTCGACATGCATTAAAATCCTCGCATCCGTTAACCTTGTCAAACCAAGCCTATCACATCAATCAATTGTTCCATTAAATATAGAAAAATATTGTCTAACTCTACGCTATTATTAACGTTACTATTTTAATAAATTTAATTCTACTTCCGCCAAATAATAAAGTCACTGTAATTTGTATGCTATATTATTTAAAATGTTTTCTAATAAGATTTTGGGAACGTACATACTTTTAAACATTACCCCAAATGGGGGTTAAATCTATAATTATGACATACAAATAATTTTCCAAAAAGAATGAATGCAATTTTTTTTTCTCATTAAGCGAAAGATGGTAGCCAAAATTTCAAGGTTTCAAGTTTCGCTGCTACATAAAAAAATATAATAGGTTTTCTAATATATATATTTTTTTCGTTATGGCGCGACGGTTATGGGTTCGATTCCACCCGGGAGAATGTAACATTTAATATTTTCATTCCATACACTCTAAGCCAAATCATAAAACCAAGAAACGACTCGAAAAGATTTATCACACTAGTCGCATTACATCCATAAATGGAAAGGGAGGTATTTTCAAAAGTGAAAAAACTTCCATTAAACAATTGTTCGGGCAGAGCGTTATTTCTGCTGGCATCCGCGTGATTGATCGCTTCCTTGGAGAAATTGAATCGATATGGTATTATTTTTTAGCTTTATATGCTGTGGTTAATTTTGTTTTCAATAATTTTCCTTAAATTTTTCTTTGTCTATTCATTGAAATCATAGATTTTATATATACGGAGGTAATATTTGTAGTAATTACTCCATTTTCCTGTTCTGCAACTAAACAAATTGTAATTCCGCCACTGAACACGCAATTCCTCGGGACTTCAGTGGTAAGTGGGGAACAAGAGTGTCTAAATGGGAACGTAGTTCCTACCTAGTAGCCAGGTTCTCCCTGCCTACCCTGCACGTAAACGTAGGGTGAAACTATAAAAGATTCAGCACAAACGAAGTTGCCGGCGATGACTGGTTTCTTCATAAATTAAATAAGAAATTAACAGCAAAATAAATTAAATCAGTTAGTCAAAATCTATTTATAAAAGCCAATCTCTATACAAAATCCTATCAATCATGTTTCGTGGTTGACGAATTGAACGACAACTTTCGCGAGGACTTTTGTAAGGCTTTATACATCCAGACATCGGTTTTTATCCTCATTGACAACAAATGTATGTTTGTATTATTTATTTCGGTAAATCACTCCGTTCAACGTTTTCTCTGGCCTCTTAATAGATATTACACGTAGGTAACCAAACAATATAGTACCAAGGTTATTGTTAACTACAAAACGTAAAATATCGTCTTTTCGAAAAATTTTATGGGTAAGGGTAATTTATTTTCCCTGTTATAACAAGAAAGTCGTAACACTTCTCTTTCTCTTTCTCTATATTTCTGTATGCGAGAAAACGCGTGAATATTGAAAAGAAACCCTTAAGTAGGAATGAACCCTATACACACCTGCTTACATTTAGTCCTTGCCCCACTGCTCCACTAGTGACTCTACACTCTGATTAAAACTTATAGACACTAAATAGGCATAATGGCCACTAGTCAAAATCACTTAAATTATGTATTTAATCGATAAAAGATTATAATTAATAGATAATTAATATAATAATAATTATAAAAAAATAAAACTGCAAAATAGAACAAGCCGCCTTGATATGTTAAACGTCAATCAAAGCTTTTTAAGTCACGCCCTGGTAAACAAACGTATTGACATTTTATATGGTAGGTATACAATGGTATTGACAGATTACTCAAACTTGACGTCACAAGCGACGCCATAATTTCGACGTATTTTTGGGCGATTTTAAACTATGAAAAAAATATATTTTTTATAGAACTTTATTTTCTGCAGATATATTGTAATTATAATATATTTTCTTAACATTATATAACAGTTTTTTTTAATATGTCTATAGTACGCCTTTTCTAATCAGAATGAAGGATTATCTTTAATTATAACAAGACATTGAATCTACAATCATTGAGCAATAGATTTTTATAAAAAAAAAACTTTAAATTGTTGGTGGAAAAGACACGGATACAAATTTCGCTCATAAACGTTTTAAACATATAAGTCCAAGTTCAAATATTTAATGAGGAGCGGGTGGAAGAGATTTCTGTTGACCTTCTAGAATACAGCAAATCCTGAATATACCTGAAAATCCCCCGGATGCCGTTCCCTCTCACTATCCCGCTAAAGACAAAAGTTAAAAATATATTAAAAAATATATTTAAAAAATTCACTATAAAAAGCCATAACCTAATATAGGTAATACATACACTCGTATTAACCTAAATTAATCTCACCGTAGCAATTGCCCCGAGTCACGGCCACGCCCTGAAGATTATTCTAACTATGGCACGTAACTGTAACTAAACCCCACCGTAACTGCAACAGGTGTAGTTAATTCTGCCCGCTTGATTAGACCCCTCTTATTACACCTGTCGAGTAGTTTTAGTTATGCAACACCGAAGTTGCGTAGTTTTATCAATATACTATGAATATTTTCTTATATGTTTTGCGTAAAGTAGTTAAAACGTGATGGTACAGAGTTCAAATTCTAGTATATATTTGTAGAAGGCTTATTATTATAGTTAGAAATCTTATATTTGTTATCTTTTATTCGTGTTGAATATTTTAGATTTTTAGGGATCCGTACCTCAAAAGGAAAAATATGACCATTATGTTGTTGGTCTGGTCTGGTCTGTCTGAAAATACCATTTATCTCGAGATCGTGTGAAAGTATCAAGGCGCTAAAGCACAAAAAAATGATTAAAATAAGTTTCTAGGTCAATGCGATCAAAAATAACGAACATTTTTTAATTATTTTCGTTGCATTTTGTATAAAATTTGTCACGTTATTAAAATCTATAAGTATACAGAAAAGTGAAGTATGAAACTAAAAATAAAAAAAACACGAATAAAAAGAAAAGATAAATCTATATATATAAAAGGACTTGTCCTCACTGACTGAGGTAAGACGCACGCACAGTCGTAACCGCTGATGATAGAAACGTGAAATTTGGATAGATGTTTACTTTTGTAATCTGGACATCCACTAAGAAGGGATTTTGAAAAATTTTAATCCTAAAGGGGTGAAATAGGGGTTGAAAGTTTGTATGGAAAAAAAATTAAATTGGCACCGGTTCTTATAAAATTCGAAATTTAGATTTTCAAAAGTATTTAATTGAATACGTGTTTCATCGTTTTCTAGAATTCTCCCCCTAAGGGTACAAATAAGGGGTTGAAAGTTTGTTTGGAAAAATCTTTATATCGCCACCGATTTTTATAAAATTTGAAATTTAGACTCTTAAAAATATTTCATTGAACATAAGTTTCGTGGTTTATTTTAATTCATCCCCTAGGGGTGTAAATAAGGGGTTGAAAGTTTATATAGAAAAATCTTTAAATCGCCACTGATTTTTATAAAATTTGAAATTGAGACTCTTAAAAATATTTTATTGAACACGTGTTTCAAAGTTTATTAGAATTCATCCCTAAGCAATAAGCAAGCGAAGCAGCGCGCGTCCGCTAGTTAATTAATAAACTGCAACTCTTAAAAAATAAACAAAAATCATTTATCCCATTAAACAATTAAAAGGAATACCCAAAAACAGAAAGTGTAACGGCAATAGGATTCATTTTGCCAAAACGAGCTTAGCACAAATTCTCATATATATGGATTGTCCAGGTGCGGTCACAGGTCTATTACAGCGTTTCATTATTATTAGCAGTTATTACTACACCTGGCTCACAGGCTATTACTAAAATCTTCTCTTCTTATACGTTAGCTTAGGTATTTACGTAAATTATCACATTTTATATGGTTACTACACTATATTGGACACACAAAGCTGTAAACGCGTCGTGGGTTCGATTCCCGCTTAAGGAATTGGAATATTTAATATTTTAATTTCGCCGCTTTGGTAACGAGACAAAGCGTGGCATTAAGTTCCGCCATTCAACACTAAGCCTCCATAATTCAACGCAAAGTGGGGAACGAAAGTGTCTTATTGGGAACGGAGTATCGTAACACTAGATTCTCAGAATCACTCTACCTACCTTGCAACGTGCAGGATTTTACACGTGGCTTTTAAACTGCAAGCGTGGTCTAATCGCTTATAGCAGGATATATCAACAATTTACGTTATGTATATATAGTCTTCTTCAATAAATGGACTATCCAACACAAAAAGAATCAGTAGTTTCTGTTTCTCAATCAAAGAAGCTATTTATCTTAATAATATTAGTATAGAATATAGATTACCTGTTTCAATTAAAAGGTTTCGCAGTGCATCTCAACTTCGATAAAAATCTTTGATATTCGATAACTTTCATTTTGTCTATAAAAGTGCTGTTTATTTTATGCGCTAATAAAAATCTTATGAAAAACAAACTACAACTACGTAATATATATTTTTTACTGACCGAATAACATACAAAACATTCGTAACTAGACGGCGTTGAACGCTGAAATTTGACTTGTTCTTTGGAAAGCGTAGTAGAGCCGAAGATTTTCCCTAAATCTAAATTAAAACGAGAACTGGAAAAAGTTACGTCCAAAGTTGCAAACAAATAGTGAAACAAGGTAATTACTATGAATTCTATACATATAATATTTGCAATCCAGCTTCGTTGTATATCTCTTACAATATTTAAGCTTACCATTTCATATTCTCTTATTACTCAGCAGGTGCGGTTTGTACGGTATTACGCCCTAATAATGTCACTCAAGACAACCATTTTGATTTAGTAATCTCGTATACTAGAAATCTATTATCAGTTTTTTTGTATTAAGATTTTTACTAGGGTTAAGTTTTATATTTTAAAAAATTTTATATGTTGCGTAAATCAACTCTGCGCTTTGTCTTTTTAACAGAGCGTGGATATAAAAATAAATCATTGCAATTGGGACCGAACCTGCATTTGTCACGTTTACTGTCAATTGCTGTGCCGCTGCGCCAGTATGGTCTCGAGGGTTTATTCTATAGAAATAATTAGAAAAAAAGCCTATTATTAAAAATATGACTCTAATAAAAAATCCTACCTCATATATGATTATGTTTTAAAAAGATTCCGCGAAAGCTAAATGTATGTGGAAAACGTGGTGCGAATATAGAAACTTTGTAAGTTCAAAAACAGTTTCTTATAAAAAAGTTACCGTGCTGTACAAATTTATATTTTTTTATTACTTTTTAACTTCATGGTATCCCTCATAGGAACGTAAGGAGAGATACTCTGTTCTCTATTTCGCGCCTGAATTGGGGTTGTTGCATATTGAGCAAAACTCAAATAGCATTGTAACTAACTTTAATATTTACAAACAACACTGTGAGGTCTGTCGTGGCGCAAGGGCAAAAGCGTGATAGGATGCTGGTTCGATTCCCACTTACCACTTATTCGGCGGAAAATGAATAGGAACGGAGTGTCTTAACACTAGGTTACCAGGTTCCCCCTGCCTACGCTTTTAAGTGCAGGATACAGCGTGAAGTTTTTTCTGCATAAAACTGACTCATACTCGACCTATTTTTAACCGACTTCTAAAAGAAGGAGGTTATCAATTCGGCTGTATTTTTGTATTAAATATTTAGAAAGAAAAATAAAATTAATTTAAAATATTCACATTCAAGAGCTTTACGTTGTATCCTGCGCAAGACACTTCACGCCCTAATTCTAATTTAAAATTTACACATTGCATGTTGAGCAGTGGAGTTAAACGCCGTATTTTATCGAACCCACGACCGTCGCATCTAGTCAGGTGTTAAAAAAAATAAAGAAACAAAATAAAAACAATTCAGCGCAATACAAACTGAAAATAGATTTTTATATTTCTAGGAGGGCTGTCATGTTCACGTTGTGTAGAGTACAGACGTGTAAGGTCGCCGGTAATTTGCACAAAGGCAAAGGCCTTCGTTTCGATGTTTCAAACAAAATTTGAAAATTCTTTATTTTTTTCGTGCTTGCTTCATAATATTATATATATTGGATATATTTTTTCTCTACTTTTTTGTACCATATGTACTAGATTTCACTTGCGAGTTTGGCTGCGTGGTCAGCAGGAAAGAAGGTATGGCCACGAGTCCAGTGGGTCACAATAGTCTATCTAACACGAAAACTATTCTCATAACATTTTTTATGCTTTATAAAGTTAGACGTTATAGATTGAAGTAATATATAAGGTTGGGAATAAGTGCATCTATGTTAGGTCGACGATTGTAGGTCCCATTTAATATTTGCATATCCTCATTCTGGTAACAAGGCAAAGCGCGACATTGAGTTCCACCACTCAACACGCATAGCCTCAAGAATTCAGTGAAAAGTGGGAACCAAAATATCAATGAAAATGAAGTGGTTAAACACTAAGTTCCCAGGTTCCCTCTACCTACCCTACTATATGCAATATACCAGGGCGAAATGAAAATATTACATTTCTCGAATCAATACTAAGTCAGAATCGAACCCTCAACCGCCACGTTGTGCCAGGCAGATGAGATCAAGAGACAAACAATGCCCAGCTTATATTAAAAGATGTGAAAATGCAACCATATATTTTATATCGTTCATGTTTCATAATATAAAAATGAAATGGTTTTTTATCTTTATTTTATGTATTGAATCTATGAAAGGTATATTCATACAGTACATGTTAATAAAATTCTAGTATCAGTCTTTGATATTGGCATCGCATCTTTGTTTATTTTTCTTATACTTACTTTGTTTATTATTATTTGTTTTCATGAAATACTCCTTTGCACAATTACTTTGATGTTATTGAATGATATATATTTTTCGCTGTACCTCGTACACAGCAGGGTCGGCAGAGAAAACCTATTGTTACGACACTCCTTTCCCATTAAGAAATTTGTTCCACCGAATTCTGGAGGCATTACGTATTGGATCCCGGAACTTACCGTCGCTCTTTGCCTCGTTACCAGAGCTAGGAAAATGAAAATATTAAATATTTCTATGATATTATTTAAAAATATATGGAATCTTCAAGCTGTACCCCGCTTATATAAGAGCTAGCAGAGGAAACCCTCCCACACGCACCCCAATTTACAAGACATTGTGTGTTGAGCGGCGAAACTCAACCCCGAGCTTTGCCTTATAACTCGAGCGTGGATAGTGGCGTGGCGTGTGAAAAAAGAGCTAGTGTCAACACACTTCGTCTTTCATTCCAAGACGCATCATCCACGAGGGTTTGACGCATTCCGAAATTCAACGCGGTAATAAAATTTCAAATGCATTTGGGAAAACCATTTAATTTGTAAAAAAAAATACTCCCTCAAGTCAGAATTCAACCCACTATCACCGATACACACAACGATACCATTCACAACGGAGCTCGAATACCGTTGTAACTGAACCTAACAAGCAGATATTGAAGTTCCAGTTCAAAAACGTTATTGTCATCACACGTCCGCAGTAAACATGCTGCAGGGCTGAAACGAAAACTTTCGAACGAAAGCCCCGAGACGGTAATCAGTGGAACCTTGGCCAGTTTTAAAAAAGATTTATTCATTTTCCTTCTTCCCTAACAGCATTAAGTATTTGTAAGTTATTTGCCGTTCTGTTTACTTTTAAATTAGTTGATTTTGATATAACTTTCTAGTTAAGTTAAGTAGGCTTTGTGTTTATAAGCTAGCAGCTTCGTACTTTTTTCCATATAGCAAGGTTGACAGAGGGAACTTAGTGTTAAGATACTTCATTCCCAACTTTCCAGAGTTCAATGGCGGAACTCAACGCCGCGATTTTTCGTGCTTGAAGCGAAGAATTAAAATGAGGGCTGTGTTAAGTCCCGGCACTACTTTTCATGTAATGTCTGTCTCTATATGAGAAAAATATGGAGAGCGGAGTATTTTAACACTTGATTCCTCTCTACTTGCAGCGTAAAGCTACCAAAAAATAAAACACCAATCTGAAGAGCCCGGATGAACCATATTAAAATTAAAAGCCAGAACGGGACTCTAGATAATAGGATAAAAAAAAATTAAACCAAGCATGTCGCACACCGGCTACGACGAGCGAATGAAAAAGGTAAGTCCCATTAATATGTAAAAGATAAAAAAGTAAATTTATTATCTCCGCAAGAACTTCGCGCAGGAATAAAAATATTAAGACTGCTTCCCACAAAGTTTTATCATGTAAATCTAGTGGGCTCGAGATAGGCAAGCGCTGCATTCAGTTTTGTTCAAATTATGCGGTGAAGAAGCGTGGAGCTGAGAAAGATTTGTTTTTCATAAAACAATGGGGTGCTGCCCAGCGGGCTGATGATGGTATTGGAAGGCTGGTGGAACTTATATTGCCTACTAGTAAACATATCGAATTTCCACTCATTATGTTCGTCTTATAGTGTGTTTTTATAAAAAACTAATGGACCCGGACGCGGCTACGCCTGCTTGAACTATAAGAATATTTTCGCGTCGGTCATACTCATACTATGCCGCCCGAAGGCGAATCAGTGACATGTCCTTAATTATTTATTAGAATGTTATACAGTAAACTATAATTTCAATCTAGATAAAATGCTAAAAGTGACTCTTATATTTATTTTCAGAAGGATGAATATCAAAATGTCGCGGTAACGGTTGCGTAGCGACGCGACGGTTGTTATTAACATGGCAGAATAAATTTCATGTCAAATTAGAAAGTACTTTAAAATATTTTAGTTTATATGTGTAATGTAATGTTATATAGCCTATAGCACTTCTGAAAAATGCAGCTTTCATACAAAACAAAAACAAAATAAATCGGCCCAGTAGATCCAGAGATCTTAGCGTTCAAACAAACAAACAAACAAACAAACTCTTCCGCTTTATTATATTAGTATAGAAAACGTGTTTTTAGTTTAATAAATAATTTATTAAACGTTTCCAAATAATTTATCATTGGGTTTAGATTTTTCTAATTAAAATTTGATGCACATATAAGTGGTATGTAATTTCACTAAATATTAGAATTCCGTCCACAGTGTCGACTGTAGAACGCAATGGTTGTGAGTTCGATTCCCCTTCGGGTCATGTATTATTATATAGAGTGAGAAACTCAAATAAAAATGAGTGAAGAAAGAGTTAACAGAAAGTCTTAACACTACCCTGTTTTATACCGGACCAAGCTTGAATTTTTTACAAAATTACATAGAATTATGTAAAACTAAAAAAATATTACTTTAAAGTCCCAAACATATTTATGTTTTTCAGGCGCCATTTGTCAACTTAATGGTGTACTATATATTTTTAAACTGCACTTACGAGTTTATTTGAAATACTATTTACTCATCTATCTACTTATATAGAAATACAGTAATGTTGTTAACTTTTAGATAAATTGAATTTTAAATCATTCCTCAGATAGAATTCTTGTAAAAGACTAACATTATTAAATAAGGTATGTATGTGGTGGCTCTTAGAAGTATTACTTGTACATCTAAAATATGCACATCTTGCTGCATCAAAGGAAAATGTTACGGAACGAAACGCAGAAGATAAAAATATATGTTTATCTTTTCTTATCTATTTAGAGTTATACTTAGAGACGTAAATCAGAATTTAACTAACATTAAATTATTAGGAGTATAGTAGGTACTGCAATGGTATTCATTTATTGAAGAATAAAATTAATTGACGTCTTTGATTGTACCATTTGCAAAACTATGTCCGAATATAACTTTGACTAATTCAGCCAATATATCAATTATTTATAGCTTCACGCATTTTCCCGTTTATCAAGTAGCCAGAAGGAGACATTGCGTATTGAGTGAATGGAACTAAATTTATAATAAAAAAGCTCATAAGATATGTTTAACCGAGAACAGTGTTTTATTTAAATAACAACAAATGTTGAACAAAAATGTTGGAAATATAAAACCAGAGTAATTTACCACTAAATCATTTCCATCCACTTTTTTAAAACAATCGGAGAGGCACAATATGGAAGGGAAAATATAGGTAATATAAAAATCAACTTTGCACTATATCTCGCACACAAGAGAGTAGGCAGAGGGAATCAAGTGTTAGAACGCTCTGTTCACTATTTTCCGCTGTATTCTGTTGAGTGGCGGAACTAAACACCGCGCTTTGCCTTGTCACCAGAGCGAAAAAATGAAAATAATGAAATAAATATTTTATTTTCACTTGTGGGGATCGAACCCCCTACCAGTCGCGTTTACAGTCCCACTTTGTGACCCTTGCGCCACGACTGGCCTCGTAAAAGTAATATATTATCCTTAATTTACAGCCAGACTTTATGACATTTGTATGAGATATATCTCGAGATGCGATCGTCTGTCGATGTGCCCGGGCGAGGTGATTTGTCGACGCTCAAACGCCCTTACATACAATTTCGTTCCGTGGGAAACAATTTTTCTCGAAAAATTGATTCAATTTGCGTTTCTTCGAAGCATTTTAGTTCGCCCATATATGGATATTGTCGGTCTTTCAACTCAGAATCGATAGCTGTTAGTTTTGCTTTATACGTATATTATTTTACATAGAGAAAATATGCGAATATAAAAATTTTGCTCGTATAAATTTTTGTATTATTATGAAATATTTGTTGTTACATTCTTTTTTATAGTATAATAAACTGTAGGTAATATAAATAAAGATTTTTTTGTGATAATTTAAATTGAATGAACGGAGAACGGAGTATCTCAACACTAGGTTCCTTCTGCCTATCCTACTATTTGCGGGATACATATAGAAGGAACCTAGTACGTAGAGCGTGAAGCTATAGAACTCAATTGAATTAAGGTATACATAGCCAAATAGGTTTCAGAATTCTCACGAAATCAATTATGAACAACACAACGCACTTGTGATTTATTCGATTTCAAACAGTTGCCGTGGCGGACGGTGATTGTGTATTAATTGTTATTTTACTAGGCCCGGACCGCGGTCAAATATTATTTATATTATGATTAATCGACTAACTTCCTTTGCACTGGTTGTTTATTGGTTACTTTAACTTCAAAAAAGGGAGGTGTTGTGTTCCGCCTATCAAAAAGCAATACCTCAAAAATCGTGCGTAGGCAGTGCACGAGGAACGTTTTAATATCAGAATTATTAGGTTCCCTTTGCTATACTGCTATGCGAGAAAAAACGTGAAACGAAAGAACATATAGTGAAAATTCTATCAATATCTATCAAAAAGCCTACGAATTACATCAGAAATTTCTTAATATTTTAATTACAAACATTACCCCTAACACAATTAGAGCCCAGAACCACCATCAAAATCCAAAACCTACAACCACCACCATAACAGCCTTACTTTGACATATCATGTTTAAATTTAATATTTTTTCTTTGCAACTTACATCATAGGCTTCATACACCAGCCATTATAACATGACCTATCAAATGACGCCCATACATCTTCGATGCATACAATATTCACAAGACATGGAAAGTAAAGGGGGTCTATTGATTCTGGTCTGATACATCATACAGTGTACAGTGCTTGTTTCAAGTAAGTATAGGATAATAGAAGCGGAAGACAATAATCGGATTTATTCCCCCTTAACGGGCTTTTGTGGCGTTCTGCACCATAAATGATTGAGTAAACTAGTTGCCGGTATTAATGTCGGTTTAGGCATATTTATATGGTGCACCTTGTCTGAGTACCTAGTGGGGATTCAAATCCGGCTAATTAATTAGTAGGTAAATTCATTCTGGAGAGCTTATAGTACTTACTTGTTGTAAAATAGAGTGCTTTGTAGTTACTTTAAATAGAACAAGGATGTGACTATAACGAGACGGTTGTAGGTTCGATCCCCAGTCGGGGGAATTAATTATTATTTATTAATATGAAAATATTCATAAATAATAATTCATTCCTCCATTTCTGAGTTGTTTTTCATTCATTCTATGAGTGGTAGTGGGGAATGGTGTGTTTTAACACTACCTACTTGCTATGCGCGGGATACAACTGATTGAGATTGAGTGAAACTGATTTTTTCTCCCCCTCTCGTGTCATTTCAAAAAAAAAATCGGCGGGTTACAGCGTGAAACTGTTTTTTTTTATTATTATTTATTATTATATTTAGCTATTAATGCCATAAAAAGGAAGGCAAATTAAGATAATTTTCAGCTTTCATTAAAAATTCACTTTCGATTAAGTTTTGTAAGAGGACACTGAAATTAGCATCACGAAGAAGTCCCTTGCTTAATATTCACGGATGACGGTGATTAATATTGATTGTAGCTATCATTCATATCAAGATATTTTAATATTGTATGATCAAACTAAGAAGAATATTTATTTATCAACTTCTATCACGCCGTATCCCGCATATAGCAGGATAAACATAGTGAAGCTAGTGCTAAAACACTGCTTTTCTGACGCCCGATTTTTGGACACATTGAATGTTGAGTAAGTCTTGTTGCTAGTAAAAATAAATATAATAATGAAATCCTCCAAACGGGAATCGTACCCACAACCGTCGCAATCAGAAGCTGTGCCTCAATAAAAAACGAAGGTTGTATTATACACAAGCAAAGTCGTGAACAAACCACTAGTATCAAAACAAACCTTTTTCATTCTCACAGGAACAATTTTTCCTTCATATCACGCTGTAACATGCTAGCGACATCTTTCCTACAGTAATCGTTAAATAGAACGTCTCTAAGAGTATCTCTTGGTTGATTGAACCATCTTTCACTTTTATCGGTTTAGAAGGCAATTGGTTTATTATTTATTTTGTTGTGGCACGAGTCCTCAAATTGTTGTTTTTTGGGGAATAATTTCGTTGAGGTATGGGGAAGACTTTCCGATTACAACAATTGTTTTAATATAATAAAGTTATAGTAAAGTTTAAAGAAAATACAAGGAAATGAGCCTACAGGTCCGTAGATGGTAAGTGATCAACGCCGCCGCCCAACTGCGTTTTAAGGTGGAGGAAGAACTAGGAACTTAGTGTTAAGACATTTCGTTCCCCTTTAGAACGAACAAAAGTGCCGTTGCCCAGTTTCCGCCAAATTCTGCAGGCATTGCGTGTTGAGTGGCAAAACTTAACGCCGCGCTTTGCCATAAACATATTTAAGCTGCACATCCGTTGCCAAGAACAGCATAACCAACTCCACGTGCATATCAAAGGATCCCACCGGAAATCACTTCGATCTGCTTTTAAACTCATTACAAACGCGAAATATCAAACTCCGCTGTTTGTACGCGGCAATCGCACACCGCGCACCGTAGACAGACACTGACAAAGGAAATGCGAAAACACTCGACAAAGTGCCTTGGGATATACTGAGTAGTGGGAAACATTTACGTGGCTAAAGGCGTTAAGTTCCGCCTCTCAACACGCAATGCTTTGCCTTGACTTTCATTTTGACCTTTGCCAAAAATACAAAGCGACGTTGAGATCCTCAACTAGAGAGACTGGGTGATTCCTCATCATGCTTCGTTTAGAATTCAGTTGAGTTCTTTATTTGTGGCGTTTTGTAATTGCTAGTTGAGCACAATTCACACACGAAGTAAATTGACCAGGGTTGCGTATTTGAGAACGAAGAGTCTTGACACTAGGCTCTCCGTCTGCCCTGCTTTATGAGAGCTAAAGCATGATGTGGAAAGGAATACATTCGAGTTTTCTATACAATTGGAAACAATTGTTTTTTTTTTTATGTTATTTTAAGAAAAGCCCCTGGTTGATACTTCAGTAATACGCACAAAAGAGTTCATTATTTTCGGATAGATTCTTTGAATTTTTATTCAATTTTATTGTAAAAGAAGTATATTTGTGTATTTTATTTGGTATCTTTTTACTTTATATTGTTAAATTATTTTTTTGTTTTGTATGACGAAACAAAGAATTGTATATTTATATTATGACGATGTATGGTTCCATACACACTGTGTGTTTTAATTGGTAAAGAATGTTTTTGGTTAGGTTAAAATAAACATTTCAATGAACGAAAAAAATGGCACAAGCCAAAGTTTGATAGAGATCCTAGGTTTTTATTTGCAGTGACTATCTATCTCTATTTAATAAAATAACAAAAACGATTAATATTTTTGTTTTTTATTTATAATAATGCACAAATAAATATCAAAAGCTCTATCATTAACCCTAAAAAAATCGAGAAATAAGTGGAATTATAAAAAAATAGTTTTTAAATTACATGTTTATATAAATTGCATAAATCAAGTGTATTCTACTCATAATAAACACATTAAATACTAAAATAAATAAATACTAAAATTTGAATCAAATTATTTTTTTCCAATTGGACCATCACAAGCACTTTTAATTCGTCAAATACTCCTACTACAGATATTGAACTAAAATTTTCATTCACTATACCCAAAATCTAAATAGTAATATACAAAAAATATATTTTTTCAATCAACTTTAAAACATCCAAAATGAGCAACATTTGTTCTTAGATTGCTTTAGATAAAAGCAGTGGAATTCAGACCAGATCGGATACTTGGATGAATTGCCGCAATCGACTGTCGCTGCATCGGGCCAGAGTAATTTGTCGTAGACCGTAGTCTCTATATGGTAAGTATATATATATATATACGGTACCTTTTATATTCGAGGTTTTTTTTTATTTGGCTACCGTTCACAAATCTTGTGGAAGATTTCTAAGGAGTCACTTTAAATCACTTTATAGCAAGCATCAAAGAATGCAAGAAGTTTTCAATTCTTCGTTCTGATAACACGACAAAGCGCGACGTTAAGTTCCGCCAGTCAACACGCAATTTTACGAAAATCTGGCGGAAGGCGAGGAAGGAAGTTTCTACACAGTAGGTCTCCTCTGCCTACACCTCTGTAGGTGATGTACAGCGTAAAGCTAAAAAATAAACATATAAAACTAATATTTAACATTAACATATAAATTCACACACAAAAATATATATTTGAAAGTCACATGATTCTGTCAGAATGGATTTAATAGCGGAGCAAGAACTCTTTGTGAATCTAACTTTGAAATAATTGAAAATAACATTAAAGGGATTTAGAGTAAGCAGAAAATGTTGTAAAGATTGTACAAGTATAGACGATTCTCGCTGGAAAGTTGATAAATAATGAAACTACGATGAAGTTTAAAAAAATAGTATACTAAATCCTGCCTATAACAGGGTAAGTAGAGGAAACCTTTACTAGGTTAGGTAGGTAAGACATTCCTTTACCCACTTTCTGCCAAATTTCCGAGACATTATTGAGTAGCAAGACTCAACGCCGTGATGTGTCTATTATAGCGATGACATCAAAATCAATACAATGATTCCCCCAATTGGGGACAGAATCTACAATCATTGCGCTTACAGTGAAACAGTACTGTATGTAGTACGGATGTTCTCAATCCCCACAGAAATGTATATAAAATTGGAAAGTAATACATTTTGCTGGCTAACCATACTTTCGAGAAGATTAGTGCAGACTTAAAAGCGTTAAGTAAAATAATTTCAGCAATCCTTTTAAAACGACTTGAATGGCTTTCATTTGTTGCCGCACAAGAGACGGATTGTTGCTATAGAGGACCAGCTCTGGGTGCATTAGTTACATTCTGTACTTATGTAGGTATATAAAAAGGAGGTTCACGCTTTTTTCCTCGTAGAAAGATGGACATAGGGAAACCAGCGTTTTAAAACTAGACGATTACCGCCCAATTTTCCCTACGCACCGCCCAATTTTCAATACGCATGTTGAGTTGCGGAACTTAACACCACGATTTAATTCCCTCTTTAGAAAATGTAAAAAAGCGCCTAAAAAAATTAACATAGCGGGATCTAAACCCAAGAGAAGTAGGTTGAAAACCATACAAGAGAAGTAGGTTCCGTTCGTTCCGGTAAATCCGTTTTCTAAAAATTTTTTTTTTCTAAGTGTTCAATAAAACTTTTATATATAGACAATCACCATCTCCATCAGAGTCGCCAACATTTTTAGAATAAGTAAGTAGTCCTAAACTAGCCTTTATCAAACTCCAAGTCTACATTCAAAAGTTTATTTATCTTATGAAGATTAATTACTGGAAATTGCAAAACTTCAATTGTATCGAGAGTAACTTAAAAGTTTGACTTCACTGTAGGTATTGTTTGTACAAACAACTCGCTCAGGGACAAATTCAACAATTATTTCAATGGCCATAATTAATTTTATTCCCAAATACTCCAGTTAGAGAAGTTGGTTCTCTACTAAATTATATTTTTGTTTCAGCTCTTTGCCAAAATAGTAAGAGAAAATCTAGTTAAAGCACTCTATTCCCTACTCCGGGCCAAATTTCCGGGACATTGTATGGTCATTGGCGGAACTTAACATCGCGATTTGTCTAGAAGAGCGGAAAATGAAAAAATAATAATTCATATAAATAAAATGCCATATTCGTTTATTTTACTTTAAGGTTCCCCCTTTTTAGGTTCACTTTGGTGTCGGTCTGTCCGTCTAGCGGGTGCCTAAATTAATATCAGATATGTGGAAGTCTACGGCCTCTTGGAGAATAGAAAAAATTAAACTTGTAAGTCAACGCAATCAAAATATACGAGTATTTATGAAGCGCTCTTACTAAATTTTCTTTGAAATTCACAGCGTAAACAAAACCTACAGTAATTCCCGTAGATCTACAATTATGAAATTTGGCAAGACTCGTACTTGACCGTTTTTTTTAGGTTTTAGTAGTTTATCCCGAATTCCACTTTCAGCCTAATTTCAGAGACATTTGATGGTTTAGTGATGGAACTCAGCGCCAAGCTTTGTCTAACACGTCTCTCGTCTAGTATTTCCCGTCTGGGAAATAAAAATAATTTAAATTTAATCATTCCTCCGATAAGAGATCAAAACTACCACCATTGCGCTTACAGTCAGGCTGTCATAATACCTCAAAATTTGATTGTGACGTTTCAATTACTAATTCCTGTAAAATAATCTTTTGTAGTTTCATTTTAATTGGTGCCTGTTGAATGCTTAATTAAAGTGTAGGAGCGTTGCAAAGTACTTAGTTGATATCTTGAGTTTACTGTGACGTCAGACAAAATAATGGCATACAGTTTATATTATGTATTTACTTATTTTTATTTTCGACATGATGTAATAGAAAAAAATCATTGTTAATTCAAACTAGATGAATATTTTGCAAGAAAAATAAAATCAAAATGTAGTTTTACTTTACCGTCATGGTGCAGTAGCACAGCGCTTGACGGTAAAGGCGACGGGTTGTGAGTTTGATTCCGACTCGGAAAATAAATTATATTCTTTACCACTTGAAACCAAGGTGTGAAGCTAAAAAAGTACGATTTGGTTAAGTAAATAATTTAGTCCCTATTAAGTTTAATCCACTTCAATGTTAATTGAACTTGTCACCCTAAAATATCAAACTACTCAACATTCCATGGATGCCCCATCGCGTTGCAGAGTGAGGAGCTCAGAGGAGTACCTGGGACGACACAGGAGTAGCTTATGTGGGTTTCTATTTTTTAACATTTACCTCCACTGTCCGAGCTCCTTTCTCTATAATGTGGGTTTGATTCCCACTTGGGGGACTTAATTATTTAATATTTTCATCAACTCTCTGGTAACAAGGCAAGGAGCGTGGTTAGTTCCGTCTTATCACACAATACCTCAAGATGCCTGCGGAGCAATCCGTGGGGAACCGTCTCTCTGAACACTAGGTTCCCTCTGCCTACCTTGGTGAATGTGATACATGCGATGCTTTACAGAAGCTAAAAAAATCTAAATATCCTAATCTACATATATAACAAAGGAATCCGCGAATCCAGGTAAAAAAAATTAAAAGTTAGCAATTTATAAATATGAAGCTTAAAATAAAAGTAGCGTACGACCTCAGGGGTAACTTAGAAACTTTTTTTACGACCTACCCACTTTCGCCACAATGGCCGAGTTTAAGACCACGGTTTATGATTCCAGAAACTTCCACGGAGCTGGAGAGAAACGATCACCTACTTTACTTAATTTGCTTTATTTTTTTATATGATAATTGGAACTCTGGAATATTTTTTTTATTATTTTATTTAAAAATATTTCCATTCAAAGGAGCAATATGTCCTAGCTTGATATTTAGTTGAAAAAATGTATGAGAATTTCGACGTAACTCGGTAATAACATGTAGTTTGTAGAGATGAGTCGATTAGCTAGAACGCTTGGACGGCTTTCAAGAGACACGGGTTCGAGTCCAAATAAGTTAAAATATTTTTTATATGCTTAATATAAATGACACCTCTAAAATATCGTTCACAGGACTGGGCCACAAAAAATTATGGACGCAAAGACAGCAACCAAAACTTTATTATTAGTCTCGGCACTCGTGAACTGGTATTACTTATATTACTTAAATTCTATAGAGAGGCAACCCGACCCATTCGGACCCAGTCTCCCTTTCACGTTTTATAAATCATCCAAATATATAGTTATTAATAACCCACTATTCACAATTTGTTACTTAATTAAAGCATTTAAGCAAAATTTATAGCATTATATTAGAAATAGAGAAATATTTACTGAATCATTTAAATTAACTAAAGTGGTCTAAATATTCCACGTTTCGATCATATTTTATTTTAGATTCAAATGTAATAACGGGCGGCATTTGCTATTATTATAAACTAGTTTTCACCTGCGGATTCGCTGCTGTAATGAATAGAAATAATAATTAAGGCCCGTATTTTTTGAATCACTCTCAACTCTGAGAACGATCTTGAGATGACGTTTTCAATTCTAGATTATTAAAATGGCATCCGAAAATCGCCACGACGTCTCTCGTCGATCGATCGATCTCTATAGTAATATAAAAAACACAACTGATATAACCATGCTATAAATCATGGGAAAATTTGATTAAGCTATTATATTTCACGTAAGTCGATGTGACATTTTCTTTTGTGTTTTAACATTAATATTTTTCAGAGTCCTTTTTTGTAAGGCCGCTAGAAAATAGCCCAACGGAGTTAAATTAAGCTCAGAAGATGTTAATTACATATATATCTATATGTGTACATATACACAAATGTCCGCCCAATTGTTGTGTAGCGAAACTCAACGCTGCCCTTTGTCTTGCTACCACATGCGTGGCGTTTACACACACTTTACTACTGCCACACAACGATCAAAAGGAATATTATTCAGAATTTGGTCAAAACGGACGATTCCAAAAAACAAATTACAGCATTATAAGTAGGTATCACAAGGTAATTAAGAGATATATCTGTATTCAATATGCTTACCCATCAAATAGAAGTCAAGAAATATTGAGGAATTCCTGTAAGGAGAGAATCTAATGTTAAAGCCCTCCGTTTTCCATGCGCCATCCAATTATCCATATATGTATGTATTTATTGCGTGTCGAACGGCGGAGCTCAACGCTGTCCTATGTCTTGTTAACAGAGCGAACAAACGAAAATAATTCATTCTCCCAAGTGGAAATCGAACCCACGACCGAGACGCTTACACCGTACCTTTGCAAAACGACAATTTAAAGGAAAATATACCAGAAAATACACAAAATTTGCTCAAAACGGACGATCCCAAAAACCAATTATAACGTTATAAGTAGGTACAACAAGGTAATCAAGAGACGCCCTTCAATATACCTACCCATCAAATGTAGTTAATTCTAACTAGATTGGCATCGGTGCCGCCGGAAATAGACGGGTCACGGGCGGACTAATGAAAGTGAAAGGCTTGCTATTTTTAAACTACCCACTCCTATGTTCTGTTTGCGTGTGAAATTAAATTTAAATAAAAGGAATTATTATGATAGAGGCCGTCATGGTGCAAGGGAGCAAGCGTGCGGCTGTGAACACGATAGATTATGAATTGGAGTTCCAATCCAGGAAATGAAATATTTAATATATAAGATTTTCAGGAGAGATTCCCAGGTTCCCTGTGCCCATTCAGCTATGTGCGGGATACAGAGTGAAGCTAAAAATATGATGGGACAATTTTGGTTATGTAAATCGATATGTTTTTACGATATGTGACGGTTGAAAATATTATAAACTGTGCAAATAGTGGACCTTTAAATAAGTATCACTCAAAATATACTCGTATAATAACACATAATTCGAAGAAAAAGGCAGAAGGAACCTGAGAGCCTAGTGTTATAAAAATCTAAATTAAAACATTATTATTCGAATAGGCCATTTAACATCAAGTTACTCGTACATAAGAATGTCCGTACTAATTTTACATGAAACCACCTCAGAAGCTCAGAAGGCATTTCCGCTGAGAAGAGTTGAAATTTTAACAAAATATTTTTTACTTCAGGTTGTATCCCGCATGTAGATAGGCCGATGTAATGTAGTGATAAGACACTCTTTTTCCAACGGACCACCCAATTTTCGAGACATTGACTGTTCAATAGTGAAACTTAACGCCGTAATTTGCCCAATCACTTCTCAACCTTTTGTCTAGGATCAAAGTGTATTAATAAAACTGCTTACATATATATGTTTTACACGAAAATAGATTTCTATCTTTAGAATTATCCATAATACGTATTTAATTCTAATATATTGACATAGACAGGTCACGGGCGAGCTGGTGAAAGTGAAAACCCTGCTATTTTTAAGCCTCGTAGCTTTATTCGTGTTTCAGATTAAGAATATTGGATCTGCATATACAATAGAGCCATGTGAAAACTTTAAACTTTTGTTTGACGCCGTGAGGGGTGCGTTAAAAGTTGTTTTATATTTTGTTTACTTTATATCTTATTTAAAGATAAACGTTATTTTATTGGGTATTTCATAATATGGTAGATCTATTTAAAGGACGGCTTATACGGATGAATCTCTTGGCACCCGTGACTATCAAAGAACACTGGTAAGTGTATATAGATATTATGAATGCTTTTCCTTTGTATTGCATCCCGCATAGAGCAGAGTAGGCAGGGAGAACCTTGTATTAAGACACTCCGTTCCCTGGAGTCTATTTTTAGCAGAATTAAGTGAAACTAAGTCATTTTCCCCAATTTGGAATCGAACCGACACCCACCGCGTTACCCACCCAAAAAACGTACATAAATATTTAAAATTACAAAATAAAAATTTAAAAAAAGCAAAAACTCTCAAAGCTTTCCTAACCACTACAAACGACACAGGTCACGGTCGACAGGCGAAAGTGAATTTAACTGATATTTATACACACTATTAATAACGTAGTATACTAGATACGTTGCTGGTTTATTTATTTATTTATACTTTATTGTACACCACAAGCATAAGAAAACAAAGTTACAAACTACATCTAGTACTTATAAGCTAATAACAAAGTGTGAAGTACAAAGGCGGTCTTATCGCTAATTAGCGATTTCTTCCAGACAACCTTGAGGTTAGGAGACATAAAATTTAAAAGAAATAGTGGGTGGTGCAAATAAATAAACATACGTAAATAATATTTTATCCTAATACATAAACTTAATACACAAATATTTATAAAATAGTACAATATATAAAGTAATATAATAGACTAATACATAATAATATACATATATAATATATATTGATGTCTTAAAATAACAAAATATATATTAAGTAAATAGAATAATCAAACGTCTTAAGAATAGGTCTTAAGATAATATTCTTTAACAGATTTCTTAAATATACGTAAAGATTTGGAACGTCTAATAGGTGGTAGTGGTGGTGGTAGTGGCAAGTCGTTCCAAAGATTTATCTATACCACGAACGAGTTCTCATAAAACTTACTTGTGTAAGTAGGGAATCTTAAAGAGAGATTCTTGGTAGATCTCATCCTACTTGTATGCGTTCCTAAAAATTCAAAAGTTTCCCTTAAATAAGGCGGTGACTTATGGGTAAATAACACACAGTACAGAATTGAAAGTATACGTAGATTCCGGCGACAACGAATAGGGAGCCACTTGAGCTTCAAACGAAATTCGGAAACATGGTCATACTTGCGTAAGTTAAATATGAACCGAATAGCAAGATTTTGAAGTCGTTCAAGTTTGTTTACATAGTCTTCGGTTAAGTTAGGATAGCTTGCGTCCGCATAGTCGAGAATTGAGAGAAGAAGAGAATTTGCTAACATAACTTTGGTGGGAATAGGTAAAACAGAACGAAGACGTCGGAGAGAGCCTAAGGTACGGAGAATTTTTTTGCTTACATTTGTCATCTGTACGGACCATGAAAGTGTTTGGTCTAGATGAATTCCAAGATCTTTGACTGTACTGTAATATGGGATAACAGTGTTATTGTAGGTTATCGATGGCAAATAATCAGAGTTAATCCGTGCAATCATGCTAGGGCTTCCTATTAATATTGCTTGCGATTTTATGGGATTAACCTTAAGGCCATAAAACTTACTCCAGTCCGCAATTGAAAGGAGATTATTGTTAATAATATTAATTGAATTGCACAAATTATCTAGAGTAGAATGACTATAAATTTGGATATCATCTGCATACATGTGATAGGGACACGAAATACGATTAGTAATAGAATTAATGAAAATTGCGAAGAGTAATGGAGATAAAACACCGCCTTGAGGTACCCCAGCCTGGACAACACACCATGAAGAGACCTTCTCCTCAATGCGAATGCGCTGTCTACGGCCATTAAGGTAACTTTGAAACCAGTCAATCACAGACGGAGATATATTAATAGAACGCAACAAACTCAACAAAATGTCGTAATCGACGGTGTTAAAAGCATTGCTGAAGTCAAGAAGTACGAGAATTGTGAGTTGCTTTCTATCCATAGCTCGTCGAATGTCATCTGTAACTTTGATTAGCGCAGATGTGGTACTATGTCCTGGACGAAAACCAGATTGGAAAGGACTTAGGATGGAATGATTATTTATGAATGCATTTAGTTGGGTGTGGATAAGTTTTTCAAGGACTTTGGAAAGGAACGGCAGAACAGATATGGGACGGTAATCAGCATTATGCTCAGGATTACATTTTTTTGGAAGAGGAATTATTTGTGCACATTTCCACGCTTCTGGAAATACATTAACAGTGGTAGAATAGTTAAGGATATGAGTCAAGACAGGAGTAATAATATCTAGGATAGGTAGGATCATTTTGCGACTAATACAATCAGTACCGACAGCATTCGAAGAGATAGACAGAATAGTTCTATTAACATCACGTTCTGTGAAGGAGCGAAAAGAAAACGGTGGAAAATTTTGGGTTGGTAAGGATGAAAGAATGTTAAGTATTTTTACTTTATTGGCACTTTCAGGTGCATCGAAAGATGAAAAATGTTTATTAAGTTTATACGAGTTAGTTCTAATAGTATGTTACATAAATCACTTACCAGCTCTGTTAACACGACATTGAGTCCTAAACACGTAGAGGAAACTTACCCTCTAACCTGCTAAATGCGGGATAAGGCGTGAAGCCAAAAGTAAATAAAAAAAACTCAACATATCGGGTCAGTAATAATGAAAAAACATGACCCCATCACATTTAGGACAATCCGTACTGTCAGTCCGCGTTAAAAACTTTTTAAAACGACGCGTCGTAAGTCCCGAAAACGTAATGACACTTCCGGGTGTATTTTAATAAATAAAAATTGGGGGAAGTAATGCCGTCCAATTTATTTTAGTTTGTAAAAATACAGGCTTATATGAAAAGTCAGATTCGTTTTGAAACAGTAATATACCTCCTCGTGGCGACATGAAAAATATATGTAATAAAATGTGAAAACGTTAACATATTTTTTTGCCTCTTTTGCGAGATAGATGACAAGAGAGAGAAAGAGATGTTGGGACGCTTCGTTCTTTCTCGCCCATTCGCCAATTTCTCACCCATTTTAGGGAGAAGACATGAGTTAAGCGACATGAGTTTCGGAACTCTCCGCGTCCTTCCATTTTTCGCTTCATATTCGAGACATTACGTATTGACTGGCGGTCTGCCAGAGCGGGACAAATGAAAAAGAATTTAAAAATATATAAATTTCCCTGAATAAGTCGAAAAGAAATTGAAGTTTAATTTGGACCCTCAAACCTCACTTTCTGACATACACTCATAAGCGGATAAAACTCAGGACAAATTATACCAAGTAATAGTAGCTAAGAGTAATGAAATATTAAGGTCTTCCCTCTCTAGGGACAGTTTCTTATATCCTCATACTCCTCATAAACGTGATATATTGTATCACGTCGCGTAGTAAACAAAATACTATAAATTAGAACATTTTTAGGCTTAAATGCGACGGTTGTGGATCTGATTCCCACTCAATTCAAACTCATTTTACCGCTTTTGTAAGAAGACTATTAAGTTTCACTACTCAACACGCAACGTCTCAAATTTTTAAATCGTTATAATTTCTATAAACTAATAAAATCTTTTGACGGTCCCTATACAGCAGGATAGACATAAAAATCTAGAGAATCGAGAATTTAAACTTTCATTCAAGAAAAATAAATATTTTTTTCAGCTTCACGCTGTACCCGCATACAGCTTGGTAGGTAGCGGGAGCCTAATGTTAGGACACTCCCTTACCCATTTCCGCTGAATTCTGGTGGATATTAAATATTTTATTTCTTCGATTGGGGATGGAACCCACAACCATTCGCGTTTTGTCAGACATTTGTACCCCTGCGCCACGACTGGCCTCTGAATTTAAATATATGTATAAAAACAATGTAGTCTTAACATTTCATTTAAGCATATCAACATCCATCTTAGCTGTTTGGATATTGGATCGAGCAAATAGTAAATAATCTGTATCGGTTTAGGCATTAAACAAGTTCTACCGAAAGGGGGTCAAAGACTATAAAAACTTGCAACACTGCAGTGACGTCACGCGCGGAAATAGCACAGCGCATTCAACCTATTTCGACCTTGCCACATTATTTTAAAATCTGGACATATTTTTATATTTAATTTTTTTTTTCGTTTTTTTTATTATTATTATTGTAATGAATGTGACATTTGTAGTATTTTAGGTTAGTTCGTGAAGTTTTGGTATTCTTAATTTAAATAGACTTTTGCAAGCACTTTTAAACCGTCTAATGAACATAATGCTTTCACCAATAATATATGGTCTGTTACAATAAATTAAATTTGAAACGATTAAATGTTTATTAATTAAAGTAAAATATTTAATTTACATCTTATAATAGTTAAAACACTATTAAAATGGTTTTTAATATATAAAAATGAGAAACGAGTTTTTTCTAAAAAGCATTTGCATAAATTTACATCTACATCTATTACATAGTAATGTGGTTATGCACAGATAACAAATATAATTAAAAATAAAATAAAGAGAATTGATGGATCATCCTATATCTTATAAAACAAAGTCGCTTTTCGTGTCTGTCTGAACTTTCTAACTCTTCTTCTTCTAAACCACCCAACGGATTTTTATGCGGTTTTCACCATTAGGTCGAGTATTTCTCAGGGAAGGTTTATATATAGTTTATTATTTGTACATTCTTATGTAAATTAACATAAATACGATAAATGTGTCTAAAGTCCTACCCATTGAGACACTTTCGCGCATGCGCTGCTTTAATGGTAAGTACTACATGAAAATAATGTACTGGAGTATTGTTCCTCTTAATAAGATCTACAAAAAAGTCCGCGAGAGCATATTTTTATCTTTTAAGGATAACGTGTAGTGATCATATTTCTGTCTAAAAATAGTAATTTCAATATATTTTTTATTGTGAGGGATATTTTTCCATAATGGTATTAATCCTTATCCTTTAAAATACTTTATTAATTTTCTACGTTAAACGAAGATAAAATTTGCTATTTACACTATTTCGAAATTGCGAATAGTTTTAGAGAAAAACGCATTTAATTGTTGACACATCACGCCGTTGACTCATCAGCTGTGCCGACTTAAGTTTTACTTATCCCTTACTCTCAGCATATAAATAAGTATATTAGTTACGTTGGCCATTTAATGTAGATCAAAACTGTCTTTTACTGTTTTTCATTTTAATAAGTACTTTAGAAGTTGTTACAATATCAAAACATCCTTGCTGCGAAACGCGCCCCGCGACATTTTGCTTATACAAGCGTGTCATGAGCAGTCATCGGTGGTTCCGTGGTAGAATGCTCGCCTGCCACGCGGGCGGCCCGGGTTCGATTCCCGGCCAATGCATTCTATTTAATTTTCTTCACAGGCAGCCACGTAGTGCTTTCTTTTCATCAGGGACAGAATACCCTCTTCAGCATTAACCACAAGCTCGAAAAAAAAAACCCGCCCGCTATAGAGGCATAGCAACGAAGATTTAGATGTGTTTGCACGTATTGGATAATTGGAGTTGAATGTATTATTTCAGCGCGATATATTTGGTTTCATATTTTTTGTAGTAGTTATTAGTAGGAAGGCTTTTGTTTATAATTTCTTCCATTTAAAAATAGTCATTTAACTATCTAAAAATAGTCATTTAAATATATTTTAATAAGTTCTTAAAAAGATTAGTAGCACAGATTTAAAATTACTATACCTACTAAAAAATCGTTGCTGTGTAAAACAATTGGAAAATCCTTATTGGAACTACGAAAATGCGGGTTGCATTAGAGAAAATTAATTTTCACATTATCTTAAGTGCTTTGCAAACATACATTATATGAATAATCCAGTAGTAAAAGCGGGCGAAGCCGCAAGGGGGTCGCTAGTTTTTTATAATAATGCTTTGACGTGTGACGTTCAATATTATTATATACGCGTAATGTTAGTTATTTAGTTTTCTATGAGTCTATTATACATATATTTTTAGCTTCATGCTGTATTGTATTATGTAGCATGGTAGGCAAAGGAGATCAAGCTTTAAGACCCCAGTTCCCCACGGAACTTAAATAGAAATCCAAATAATTCACCCCTCAAATGGGAATCGAGACCAGAACCGTCATGACGTTCCATCTCTGGGCCACAACGGTCTCATTATATAAAACATATTTATTTATAGCATTATACGGTCCATACAATTATGTTACAACACAACAATGTTAACAACACGTTAAATGGAGAACATTAAATATTTTAAATGGCGCATTCGTTATTTTTAGCCCTTATAAAAAAACTTTTGACCTACATTCATTATTCATCGAAAGCTCAAAAATGGAACTAAAGAATAAACTATTCAAATAAAAAATGAAATGCACAATTTTTTTTTATTTATTTATATACATATACATATATGCAGGTATTTTATGTATATTTCTTTTATTTTCTATTTGAACATAATTCTGAAAAACCTATTTTCAACTGTGAAATTTGTTTGAATGGACGTTAAAAAAATGTAGTGGCTGGTTAGTTATAAATAACTAAATAATAAACACTGTGTATGTAATTAAAAATTACTGAAGCAATTATGACACCCTCGACACAACTTGACGCTGTTTTGCCGCATAGCAGGGTAAGCAGAGGGAACCTATATAGTATTAAGAGACTCTTTTCCACCAAGTTTTTTTCAGATTCATGTTGTTTCCCGAACAACAGCGTAGGCAGAGGGAACCTGAGAACCTAGTGCCATGACAAACCGTTCCGCATTAAGACAATTGCGTCCTCACTTTTCACCGAATTTTTGGAGGCATTGAGTAGCGGAACTCAACGCCGCGTAACTAGAACGAGGAAATAATATTAATTTAAATATTCCTTTACCCTGAATGGAAATCCAACCTGCAACTGCCGCATTCACAGTCGCAAACTCGGAAACCTGCGGTATGGCGGCCTCTAAAATTTTAATAACTTACACAAAATAGCATTTTGTAATTTTGTCCACGTCGTGACCGAGTTGTTGCATCCATCTTAAACAATCTGTGACAGGAACTTGTATAATGAACTTACGCTTTGATGTAGCCAAAATAGATGGTAGAATAATGGGACTATTAACAAACCCCACTTCGAATCCTACTCGGAAGAATGAAATATTTAGGTAATATTTTCATGTTCTCATTGTAGCAACGAGGCAAAGCGCATCGTTCAGTTGCACTACTCAACACGCAATGAATTGGCGGAAAATAGGGACCAAAAGTATCTTTATGATAAACGGAGTATCTTAACACTAGGCTCCCTAGGTTATCTCTGCCCACTCTGCTATGTCTGGAATACAACATGAAGTTAAAAAAAAAGTATAAAAAAAGTATCTACTGCACACACTATAGTTATAATTTCAATCCAATCGCAATTTAAAAAGATAAACTCGACAACTAATCTGTAATTGATAAGTGAAAAAAAGAAATTAATTAAACATTAAGGATTAGACTAGCAAAATTCAAAGAAATTATTCATATATACTTTATATTTTTGAAACTAGCAGCATTTTTCATTTTTCAAAGTGTGTCTTGGGGTTATAAATTTAGTCCTATTTTTCCATTAACCCATAATTCTCGTATAGTCGCTAACTATTTGTATACAATTTCATTAAGGCAACGTGGAAATACCTGTGGGAAGTGCACAACATAAGCCACGACAACTATGTTACCTTACGACGTTATCTAATTTGTTTATTGAGACTTTACTTAGTAATCTATTACAACAAGAGTACGTCTGCAACAACATTGGGACTTGAATGCCTTTACTTAATTCGATGATTGTAGATTCAAATCCTACTTTAGAGAACAATAATATGGTTATATTTACATAAAACATTATTTATTTGCGACTGTAAACGTTGTGAGTTTGATTCTCACTCTTTCCTATTTAGGCCTTCAGAATTTGGCGGAAAATGGGGCACTAAAGTGTCTTAATGGGAACGGAGAGTGTTAACACTACGTACACAGGTTCCCTCTGCCTACCCTGCTATGTGGAGAATAAGGCTTGAAGCTTAAAAACCTATCTAAGAACCTAGTAGTAGTTTCATACGTGCGTTGTCCAGTCAGTCATTCAGTTATGGAATAGTTTTATATAAATATCTGAATGTGAAGAGACATATGACAACTCTTTACCACACTCTATGCTAGCTCTACAATTCTACATTCTTTCTTTTAACCCGGCAATAAAGAAATAAAAGTATTAATAATAATTTAATAATATTTATTAATATTTATTAAATACCTTTAATAATATTTATTAAATAAATTGAAACTGATACAAATAGAACAACATAATACTACAACTTTACTCTAGTAGAGTTGTAAGGAAAGCTGTACATTCTTTATAATGCAAGCGAGTGGAAAAAGTGCAAATATAAAACATAAAAGGCATTTGCTAACTACATGTGATGTTCTCAACATTCATTTGAATCATTAGTACAAATGTACGCTTTATAATTATGAGATTAGTGTTTTATTTAGCTTCACGCATATAGCAGGAGAGGGAGAGGGAACCTAGTGTTAAGGCACTTCGCTTACCACGCCCCGCTCAATATAAGAGCGGATGGAGTGGCGAAAGTCTAACGGCACGTATCATCAATATCTTTTCCTATACCATTAATTATTATTTTTTATAAGGATAATTGAAAAAAACGCTATTAAAATTGCCTTTTATTCAGCTTCACGCTGTATCCCTCATCTCCAGGGTAGACTAGTGTTAAGACATTCCACTTTTTGCTGAATTCTGGAGGCATTGCGTGTTAAATGGTGGAACTCACCGCCACGCATTGTCTCGACGCCAGACCGAAGAAATGGAAATTAAATATTTCATTTCCTCGAGCGGGAATTGAGCCCACAACCTGTCCCGATTGCAGTCACACGCTTGTGACCCTGGCCACGATCGATCTCTAAATTGCCTTTTCTTTCTATTATATAAAAAAACCCAGCATAGGTATTTGGCAAACAATTTGACTATTCAAATATCACGATTCATAAAATATTCTATTTATATGAAATTCCATTAGCCATATTGTTTGACACCAAACAAACTTTTTTATTGAGCCCTAACAAAATGAATATCAATAGCCTACCTATTGATGCCTCGGGAGACGAGAACATGAAAATATATATTTAAAAACGCCCAACTGTTGTATTAAAAAATTGTAAAAGTACCTAATTTGATTTTTATTTGAGACAAATTATTCATACATGTAATTTTTTAAGACATAAATATAGGAAAGTCTCTTAGAAATCCTAGAAATAGGACACTCTTTTCTACAAATTCCGTATTTATGTATTAAGAGCGGAGAAATTAAAGTAATTGACATACATTCAATTCCCCAAGTGGGATCGAATACTCTACTTTCGCTTTAGAATCAAAACCAGTATATTAGATAACTTAGATCTATATTTAATATTATAAACCTAAGACTTTATTTGGTTACATACACTAATCCCAAGAACTACTAGTGCGATTTAAAAAAATATTTTTATATTATATAGACTATAATATAAAAAGGCAAAAGGAAGAAGACCTTTGGGGAAGGCTATTTGCTATACTACATCACATTTATTATTTCAATTCAACTTACTGTACCTGGATCATATATAAATCACGTGGGCAAGCCCGCAAATACAAGCATTATAATAAAATTATTAATTATTATTATTAATAGTAAAAAAGTAATTTTATTAAATATTAGTAATAATTACACAAAAATAATCGGCGCGATGTTTAATAGAATATTATTCCACAATATACAAACATTAACAAGTATAGAATACTTCACTGTGCAAATTTTACTTTATTCTTAAAAAAAACATATGACGCTTTATGTGAAACTCTGAATCTTTCATTACTCTCTAGTCGCTGTAAATCAAATTCAGGTCAGATCGACCTTTTGTTAAAGTTACAGGTAGATACGAGTACTTTCAAAGATACGTTGGAATTGAAGGCTAAAAAATCTGTTATTGCTAAACCTATATTACGTTCATTGCACTATTGCTTGTATTGAATATTTTTCAAAAATAAGAGTTGTTAAAACCCCATTAAAACTGTTTTTTTTTATTATACATCTTAAGTATACAAATATTTAGTATATAAACTATCGTGTTTTTTTATAATGCTGCATGAATCGAAGAGACATACTCTTGAATATTTGGATATAGAGTCCAGGCACTCACGAACTTGAAGAAATTTTAAAAATCAGCTTCTCGCTGTATCCCGCGCACAGTAGGCAGAGGGAATCTACTGTTAAGACACTCTGTTGCTCATTCTCCGCCGAATTCTGTAGGCATTGTGTGTTGAGTGGCGGAACTCAACACATCGGTTTTAACCAACAGCAGAGCGAAGAAATGAAAATATAAATTTGTATAAATATTTAATTTCCTCGAGTGGGAATCGAACTGACAAGAAATGTGTATATTTTTAAAATGCTTTCTCCGATCAAGCTTTGCCTAGAAAAGTCTTTTTAGTTTCCTCATTCAATACGCAGCTGTCACTAATGGACTAGAGAGAGAGCAAACCGTCATCTTTACTTGGTTCAGCTTCACGCTTTATCCTGCATAGCAGGTTAGGCTGAGAGAATCTACATCGACATTGGTTCTTTCGACAAGCCCTCTACGTAAGTCAACCCTAAAGGCCGGCAGCGCATATGTAGCACGTCTGATACGTGGTCGTAGGCGGCGGTGATCACTTACCATCAGATAACCCGTACGTTTCTGTGCTTTATCCTTTCCATAAAAAAATGTATTGTCAAAACACTCCTTTCTCTGCTTTCCGTGCAAATTCCATATATACATTATACCATTGCATAATGATTGGCGGAACTCATCAAAAAAAGAAAAGTAAATAAATAATTACCTCGTGTAGGAAACGAACCCACAACCTTAACTTTCAGAGTAAGGCCACGCCACGATGATCTCAAATGGTGAATCTTTATTTTGTTTAACATTATATCCATATAGAGTCAAAAAATCTATATATACGAATATATATATATAAAACTTAAGGATTGAATGACAGATGACGCATAGCCGAAACCAGGCGGCGTAGAACTCTGAAATTTGGCATGTAGGTTAGGGAGTGTAAGCACTAATAGAAATTCCGAATACACCGTTAAAAAACAAGTTACGCTTTATAATCCACGCAAACGATATATGCGAGCTGATACTGGTTATATACATATTATAACAAAATAAATTATTGCAATACCTTGTTTACATTTTATATATTTGAAGTGGAAATTAAAAATGCATTTATATCATATTTTTTATCTTGAACCAACGCCAAATATTCTAATGAGATGTCAAATTTTTATCACTTGTCATAATCTCTAAAGTAAACTGTCAATGTAGCGACATCTAGCGCACTTTCTTCTAACTGCGCTATAAATTTAGCTTTCGCCAAAACAATTAGAAACGAATTATATACATATATATTTCAAAAAAGTTTAACTATAATAAAGAAATAAATTCTTGATAATAAATATTGTTTTCCTTTTAAACATTATCATTTTGAGCTTCAATTTAAGTAAATTTAAGAAAATTACATTAAAATTGTACATTAGTGTTTCAATTTGCATTTACATTTTGTAAATGTTTATAATATATATTAAATTAAGTTTAAATTAAAAAAAATATATAAATATTTTGCAAATACGAAGAAAAAATAGAAAACTTTTGCAATTGACAAAAAAAAATCATCTCGACCACAGAGACGTAGTTTACGTCATTATAAACGGGATATATAGTAATTACCACGCAATTAAAATCATATAGTGTGATATAATAATTCGATATAAATATAATATTTAATATTATCCCAAAAGGAGATAAAACTAGAGATTTTCTTAAACTAAATAAAAATAAGAACTATGATATTTTAACCAGTGTTAGCTAAAATTTGTGAAAATTTCAAAAGAAAAATGAACGTTCAATAAATTATTGTATTCATGTATTAGATTTGTTTTTAAAGTAATAAGGCTTAGTACTAACTGTGTGTATTATTGATATGATGTAAAGCTTAATAAACTTTTTTTGTATATTGAGGTATACATTTTTTTTATTACTTGTTCAAATTATATAGGTGTTGTTTCAAGTTGCTTTTTCATGTATAAAATATTATTTAAAAGGTACCAGAGATATATATTTAACATCTCAATCTTTCCGTTAAAAGTTGTCGGGACAAATGAAGGAGCCGTACGTTAAAAATATCAAAAAATTAAATTAAAAAAATCTGCACATTTGTATGCAACTTGAATAAAAACAGAATTTTTATTTCACACTATGAGAAACAGTAGTGACGTATAGCGGATATGTCATTGACCCCATTTCTCGGTATGACTGAAACAACATCATTTTAACTTTAGATGTAAAAATCTCAGCCTCATTAATATTTGCTCTAGATTTTAGCTATAGAAATTAGTGACCGTAGTGACCCTAGTGTCTCGAAAACGAACCTCAAGTAAGGCCCATGTGGATAAGTGAATTAAATAGGTTACCTAGCTCTTGTGATTTCTGTGGCACAAGTGCGCCTTACGTTTATCAGCTACAGAGCCTTACCAACGCAAATCTGATACAACGAGGGTACTATCAGATTTTTTTCTATTACCATTGAATGTAGAAGGAAAATTGGCTAAAAAATGATGGGGTGGTTATATCTTATTGGTATGACACCTCACCGCCAGCTCGTTTATGGTAAATACACATACTGACCGAAAGCACCACCAGTTCACACTACACATGCCCGCGTTTGCACTTTGCCCGTCATGGCCGTGTTGGCTATCGACCGCGCCGGCCCGCGCCGCCCAGCGACTGACGCGCGGGCCGTGCGCGCGCACCGCACCCCCGACCCCGCCCGGACCCCAACTTTCAGCCATCCATCCGATCGCACGAAAACCCTGTCGATCTGTTTATATTGGTTAAAGCTCAAATTGTAGTGACTGACTAGTGTTATGCACACCGTTCTAGGACATTTTAAAATTTGGAGCTCTTTGAGCTTTTTTGTAGGACTACCCTCATCTATATTCAATTTGATTCATAGGCATGTCCATTATTACCACTTTGAAGCTTAAAAACGGAGCATTTTATTGAAATAAGTTTGAAAAAAATATAATTGAACGTAACAAATAATTCTATTCACTGCCGTTGCAGTTATAGTAAGAACAGATAAAAACAACCGTTTCTGGTCTCCATAACCTGAAATTCTACAAAATATATACATTATTTTATCAAAGTTTGTTAATAGTTTTAATTACTATTATAAATTAAAAACTATACGAGAATAGAAGCTATGTCACGTGACGCCCGGAGGCTCTTTGGTGTTTATTTTCGGGCGCGGCGCGGCGCGTGCCCGTCGCCATGGCAACGCAACGAAACCACCCGAGCCGCCCCGAGCGAGGCCGAGCCCAGAAAAACCTAGCTCCTTTTGGAAAAATCTTGATTGATTATACGTTTATTATCTATATTTAACTTAAATGTGAGTAGATATGTCATGGAAATATATAATATTTCTTATAGGAATATTTTATATATCATAGGTTATTTATGTATGTGTTTATAATTAATATTTTTTTCAGCTTGACGCTGTATCCCGCATATAGTGAGGTAGGCAGAGAGCCTAGTGTTAAAACACTTTTTTCTCCATTTCTTGCTCGTTTTTTGGACATGCGTGTTGAGTAGCAGATCTTATGATTTATATAATTATTTACTGTATGGTCATGCATAGCATATTGAAAGTTCAAATTTATTCAGATTCATTTATATAAATGGTTCTTATGAATATTCATAGAAACCATTTATGTAAATTAATAGAGTATCAAAATAAAGTGCTGACTCGACTTATATTTCTACCGTAATAGAAAAAATATTAAATGGCAGAACTCAATGTAAATAGTTTCATTGGTCTAGTTTCTAATTGACTAACGTGCGTGTTAAGCGTTGGGTCTACCAGAGCTAGATAATCATTCTCCCGAGTAAGAATCTGTTGTATATTTGATGGGATAGGGGTCAAGTAAACGAAGCGTTAGCTTATAGGACACTTCCGCCTACAACCAGGCTCGCAGACTGGGCCCCTGTAACAATATAAATAAACAACAGGATCGAACTCACAACACACGTTTACATTCAGATGCTGTGCTACTGCGCTACTACGGCACTATTATGTAATAGATTTATTTTACGTTGTATGTTGTATGTCATACGTTTTATATTTGTGTATGTCTGACGTTTGTACCGTTTTAATGAAACCGCTTTAGGCGGTAACGGAAATTCAATGTCCACTGTACATTATTAATTTGAATCCTATTTAAATGAAAACTTGATTGCAAATAAATAATAACACTTTTATAAATAAAAATAATATAAATATAAAAAATACAGTTTGTCAACCTGCAAACAGAAGTTTATAATTACGTATCAACCTTGTAATTTGTACTTCCTGTGGACCTACAATCATTTCATTGATACGGAACCCTCTGTGGACTAGTCCGACTCCCACTTTTTCATGTCCCATATATTTACTTAAGCACCGCAAGTGCCCCATATATCTATTAAAATACTTTCGTTGAGTGTTGAGCAGCAGAACTCAACGTCGTGCTTTGCCTCGTTACCAGAGCGAGGAAATGAAAATATCATATTTCCTCCCTCCGAGTGGGTATCTTTACTAGATATCTTTAGTGGGTATCTTTAGTGGGTACTTTCGGGTTCGAAATCGAAAAAAAAAGAAAATAATAATAAAGAGTAGAAAGCGGAGATTAACCTAATAATAAAAATACTGAATCACAAAACTTATTTTATATTGGACAACTAGATTTTTTCTGATGTTTTTTTTAGTAATATGTTTCCAAAGCTACAATTTTTGTTGAGGCCGACAATATTGACATGCATTCTTTTGACCTGTCGCTTTTACGTTTTATTGCCGATTTTGAATAAATGTCAATCTAAATTAACATCCTTCCATTTACAACATGATACAAAGAATTCTCTTTGTTTAAACTTCTGATTTGATTTACAGTCGTAAGTGCGCGCGAATTCGGTTCTGGGTTCAATCCCCGCTCGGGGAAAACAATTATTTTCAATTCCTCTGTCTGATAATAAAACTTAGTATATACTTATGTATGAGCTAGCACTAGCCCAGAACTTAGAAGATTATCTACAAATCGCAAAAACTTACGTAACTGACGACTTCGCCGTCCTAGGTATTGATAAAATATTCTCAAAAGGACAGAAGCTACGGTGCTACGGCGTAGCTCCGTGAGCTCTACGGTTTGTTGAGCTGTTGTAATAAAATTTATTTCTATTCTATAAGAAAATATACATTAAATGCGGCCATAGCTAACAGTTTAAAGCTCTGAGCAGATTAATATTTATGCATATTTAATAAGATATTGACTTTTGACAATTGTTACTGTCCCAATTATGAAAATTAAAAAGCTTAACAATTTTTCTTAATTGACGGACTAAATTCAACACGGAGAACTCATCTATACATAAATTATCATATGAAAGAAGTGATGGATACAGTAATTAAAAAAAATCTTGCGACATTTGTGGGTTCGAATCTCACTCAGGGAAATTGGATTATTATTTGTTAATATTTTTATTTCTTCTCTCTGGTGCCAAGGCAAAAGCGCGGGGTAGAGTTCCGCCACTCAACACGCAATGCGTCAATAATGCTGCAGAAAGTGGAAAACGAAGTGTCTTAACAATAGTTCGCTCGTAGTTCAAGAGGAAGTTTTTTTTACCTTAACGCTGTATCTCAGAAGCGGACTAGCTATAGGGAACCTGGGAATCCAGTATTAGAATACTCTGTTTCTCACTTTCCACCTAATTTTTGGGGCATTATGTGATAAGTGGCGGAACTCGGTTTTTACGTCATCATAATATTTTATAGATTACTTAAAATTTTGTATCGCGTTATTAGATATAATATTCTTTATTGCACAAAATATACATAAGAAAACAATAAAATACATTTAGTTCGCAAAGGTGGACTTATCTCTATAAGAGATCTCTTCCAGCCAACCAGTGGAAGTGGATGAGTTACAAGTAGCGGGTGAGATCATAGTACAATTAAGTTATTACTTTTAACATTTAGTTAATTTAGCACAAACAAAACAAAATACACATATTATATTACAATATATAAATACATAATTAAAACAAATATATATGTCGATATACATATACATACTATATAAAATATATAGTTGTTTCATACATACACATATATATACATATATATTATATAATAAATATATAAAAAAATAAAAAATAAATAAATACATAGATATATGAGATGAAAATGTGGAAGTAATTACAATATGAAGTTTACGAGTTTAAGGATGCGAGCAGATATTTTTTAAGTTGGGATTTAAAGGACATTATAGATGGACTTCTCTGAATAGATTTAGGAAGTTGGTTCCATAGGGATGCGGCATAAACAGAAAAGGATTTTTGGAAGAATTTAGAGTTACTCTTTGGTATGTCAAGTGTCGGTATGACACAAGAACGCCTAGAGCGTGTGGGAGTGGGAAGTAAATGAAACCGGGAGCGAAGATAAGAGGGGAATTTTGAATAATTAAGGATTTTAAAAAGGAGTGAAAGGATGTGCATATCTCGGCGAAGGCGAATTGGGAGCCAATTAAGCTGAGCTCGAAATTGGGAAACGTGATCATACTTACGAAGACCGTAAATGAAGCGTATGGCGAGATTTTGAAGGCGCTCTAGCTTATTGAGTAGCTCCTCAGTCACATCCAAATAGCAGACGTCAGCGTAGTCAAGAATTGGCAATAGAAGAGATTGCGCAAGCATAATTTTTGTTTTATGAGGGAGGAAATATTGGAGACGCTTCAGAGAATGATAAGAGAAGTGCATACGTTTACTAAGATCATTAATATGTGATGCCCAAGTCAAGTTGCTGTCGAAGGTTAGACCCAGATTTCTCACTTTGTCGTAATATGGAATTGGAAATCCAGAGTAGAGTATCTTAGGCACTGAGGTCCAATTGATTTTACTACCAAGTCTGCTACTGCTTATTATAATTGCTTGCGATTTTTTTGGGTTAACTGATAGGCCAAAAGATTCAGCCCAGTCTTGAATCGCAGCAAGATCTTCATTTAAGAGCGCGATGGTCTCAGGCAATTCATGTAAGTAGCCATGTCGATACAACTGCAAATCATCGGCATACAGGTGGTAAGGAGAAGAAATTATTTTTGAAATATTGTTAATAAAAACCGAAAATAGAAGAGGAGAAAGAACGCCGCCTTGAGGAACACCAGCAGTGAGGTCAAGCCAAGACGATGTATTGTCATTGGCTTTCACACATTGTCGGCGACCGAAGAGATAAGAGTGAAACCAGTTTAAAACTGTGGAAGGAATGTTAACTGCACGAAGAGTAGCAAGAAGTATGTCAAGGTCAACAGAGCTAAAAGCATTGCTGAAATCCAGTAATACCATTGCAGTGATCTTGGTGTTATCCAAGGCACACCGAATGTCCTCCGAGATATTCAGCAGTGCGCTAACTGTGCTGTGAAAGGGACGGAACCCGGATTGGTAAGGACATAGAAGATTGTTTGAGGAGAGAAAAGAGTACAGTTGATTATGAACGATGGTTTCAAGGACTTTTGATAGGATAGGTAAAATGGATATAGGACGATAGTCAGTGATAGCGGAAGGGTTCGAGGTTTTGGGTAACGGAATGACATAAGCATTCTTCCACTGTGATGGAAAGACATTACATGTCAGCGAGAAATTGATAATGTGGGTGACCACTGGTGCAATGACATCCAACACGGGAAGAATCATCTCGAGACTGAGATTGTCACTTCCAATGGCTTTAGTGGAGATGGAGCGGACACACTTCTTGACTTCCTCTTCAGATACAGTTTTAAATGAAAAGGGAGTTGAGTCTGGTAGGATATTTTGAGATAAAGAAGCAAGTGTATGTGTTTTTATGTGGGCATTTATTTTTATATTTGGGTTTGTAAAATGAGAATTTAAGACATTAAGATCCACTGAGATCTGATAATCAGCAGTGGCTTTACCTATACCAAGCGACTCTAAGAATCTCCAAACTTGCGCTTGAGAGAGGTTCTGAATGGTATTGTGAACGTAGCGACGCTTAGCATCCCTACACATCCTGTTGCAAATGTTCCGCAGTTTCTTGTATGCTGTGAGATTTTCTTCACAAGGAAATCTTTTGTTTTTAGTTTTCGCTCGATCGCGCTTAGTCATAAATCGTTTAATAATTGGCGTTAACCATGGTGCAGGCGCATGCTTGATACGAACTGGTCTTACGGGGGCATGAACATTAAAAATGTCAATCAGTTCAGAAGTTAGCGAGTGTACCATATCGTCAATATTAGTTAGTGACAATGTGGTTGACCAGTCGATGTTCCTCAAATCATCCCTGAAGCGTTCCAGATCAATATGCTTAAAATCGCGCTGAAGAAAAATTTTGCCTCTAACCTTGGGAGGGCGTAATTTATAAGAAAGAAAAATTAAATCGTGAAAAGAGAAAGGTGCAGTCATTTGACCATGAGAAATAATAAAATTAGGGTTAGAGACGGAGATAATATCAATCAGAGAAGGACGACAGTTGGGAAAAAAATGGGTGGGGGAAGACATGGGTAGAATATGCAAGTTATATGACTCATTCAGTGCCTTGAGCTGGTTGCTTCTAGTATCATTTTTTAACATACAGGTATTTAGGTCGCCCATGCAAATTATATGGTCATAATGATGAAAAAGACTCTCCATAATATCTTCCAAAGCACTAAAATAATTCACTTTATCATTAGGGGAATATAAAACGCCTAAAAGAATTTTTTTATGGTGTAGTTCTACTTCTAAAAAGAGATATTCAAGAATTCCTTCAGCCTGATTAAGGGAGCGAGAGACGACCCTGGCAGGGATGCTGTTACGAAGGTATATACCAACGCCTCCACCAACCCGCTCAGTGCGGTCATTCCGGAATAACTGAAAGCCTGGAAGAGAATAGCAAGCTGATAAGAGAGACGGTTTTAACCAGGTTTCCGATACAAGTACACAATCGACTACTCCGGAGCCAAAAGATGCGAGAAGATCAGTATAATGAGCTGGAATGCTCTGTGCGTTGATATGCACTAAGGAAAGCGAACCGGATGGGTTATTAAAGATATTCGATAACTTATCTACAAGCGAATCTGAATCTGAGACTGACGAGTTATTACTGTCAGCACTATCATAATTACTAGATGAGCAAGAAAAGAATTCATCATCAATATTCATATTTTTAGTATTTTATAAATATGTAAATAAAATATATATATAAATATACAATAAAATATATATATAAAAATAGAATAACAATAATATATATATATATATATATATATATATATATATATATATATATATATATACTTAAAGAAAAACAACTAAATATATATATAAAAACGTTTTAAAATTAATTAATAATATCCACGCGCACAGGTTGACTTTTGGAATAATCTGCACATTAAAGTAGTAATTAAAAGAAAGAAATACAAATATTAAAAAAAAAAACACATGTAAAACAAAATGGAACGCAATCGAACATGAACAAATACAAGAACACAATAACAATAATCATTCATTTTAACATTATATCTTATTTATGGTATTATCTATTAACTTACTATTTACATTCTACGGCAAAGTGACACTTGTCAAATGTGTTATTGTTTAAACAATTTGTTATCTTGCATAAAGTTAAACTAACAAACTAAATATTGACCGGTAATGAACTGTAAAACTGTGAAATTTAACTAAGACAAAATAGAGAGAAAATGTAGCTTACGGTCGAAAAAATTACCAAAGTGTTTTAATATAATATAACTTATATGTAAACCGGCTGAGTTAAATTGATACAAATAAAAAAAGCTACCCGGCTAAATGTTGATGGTGGACTTCATTGAGGGATTTTGTTGTTTTAATAGTTTGAGTTCTGACAACGTAGAAATCTTGACTCTGGATTTGTTATTGAGTAGTATCACTATCATGCCATCAGCTGACCAACATTTTTTTATACCAAAGTGATTGCGGGCGGCGACAAAAACGTCCTGGCGCGATTTTGTTAAAAACTCCGTCATGGTTACTTTGGTACCTTTTAAAGCGGTTTTTGCAAGCCACACGCTGGAACGTACCTTTAGATTGCAAAACCTAACGAGGACAGGCCTGGCAGAATCTTTCTTGGCACCTAGTCTATGGCAAGATTCGATCGAAACAGGCGAAAGGTCGGACAACTTCATGTACCTGGATAACACCTCCATTGTCTTCTTTAACACGTTCTCATCTTTCTCTTCTTTTATACCGTGGAACAAAAGCACCTTTCTTCTGGATTGTGTCTCCAAGCGATCCATACCCTGTGCAACCAACTCAATTTGTGACTTTAGAAGACTAAGTGACTTCCACACTAACGTCTTAAAAGTATAGAAATCAGCACTCAGTGCTTTAATTGTGGGATTTGGGGCTGCAGAACTTGGCTGAGACAGGTTCTTCTCAAATTCAGCCATTCGAGAAGAGAACATAGTGGAGAGTTCATCCATGCTCTTGAGTAAGTGTTCCATTGGTGCTTCCATATTCGTAATAAGTGCAAAATTATGTGGGAAAGTGGAGTTGGAGTCAACCTAAGCACAGGTATTTAAATTTTTAACACATATGCTTATTAAATTAAATAAATTAGTAAAAAAAATTAAGAGCTCTTAAAAGTACGTCTTTGCAATTGCGAATCTACCCGCGAAAAACAATATATATGTAACAATATATATGTTCTATATAAATATTTAGAAGACCTTTTACTGTCCGAAGTCTTGTAAAGTCTATATTTCGTAAGCATTTATTAAAGCACGCCATTTTTGGACGTGAAATATTTGTGAGGTCGACATAAATATTTTTCCCTTTTGGGACATCTATCTATGACCCCCGGGGCCATATATTATAATCATTAACGACCTGCCCTGGCCTCACTTAGGTGTAAACACAAATTTCCCATAAACTCAACAGATTTTATGGTTTGAAACGATTATTAAAAATTTCAATGGATTTTTTTGCTTCATGCTGCGGAAACTGAGTCTTATCACTAGTTCCCTCTGCCTACCCTGCTATATGCCTGATATAGCGAGAAGCTAAAAAAAAAGTACAAATTGTTTTTTTTTTAATATATAAGATATTTTTTTAATTTATTTATTTTTTAGCTTTACGCTATATACTGTACATAGGTGGGTCGGCAAAGGGAAACCTGGTAAACTAGTGTTAGGTTCCCAGGTTCCCAGACATTCCGTTACCATTAAGGTACTTCCATTTCCCACTTTACGCCCAATACTGGAGTCATTGCGGGTTGAGTCGCGGAACTCAAAGCCGCGCTGTGCCTTATAACCAAAGAGATAAAATTAAAATATTCAATGTTTCACCCAACGCTATGGTTATATGCTCAAATATGTAATATAGTGTAGATGAAAATATCGGCGATTTGAACGTAGGAAAAGTGGGAATCAAACCCAAAACTTGTAACATAATGTAAATATAAACATTTCCTATTCATATAAAAACTGAACCTACAACCATCATGTTTAACCCCACCTATGCAAACTTCGGCTCAATAGCGTCAAATCATCTAAGTTTTAATAAGATTTCTTCAAAAATTATTGCATTTCAAGGCGTACGAATATCGTCGGCATAGCTTATTTCAGTGTCTAGAGCGACACGGACTCGCATTATTCAGGTCATCCGTCATGCGACGAGGGGGCAAGAAATATATTATTTTTATTATTTAACCGGGGGACGGCGGTAAATCACAATCGCCCTTACAAGCTACGCAGAAATTCGGTCGCCATTTTTACCTGTAACTACTTTTGTTCTTTAGTTCGTTTAAAGAAAATGTACGGTTAGTTAGCCTGTTTGTTAAATTATTTAGTTTTGCTTAATTTTTTTAAGCTAATTTGATTAAAATAACCTTACCTATACTAAAACATTCAAAATCAAATTTAAAATTTAAAAAGAATATAACCGTTATTACCCTTGCTTGTTTCATAAAAAATACGTCCAAAAATAAGAACAAAAATAATAAAAATTGAAATAAAATATTGACAATGATAAAAGAAAGTAATTAAAACTGTTAAAATAATGGAGTTCGATGCTGTGAGATTTATCCTCAATAGCCCTGGTTTTCAGGCTCATCTCATGATTATTCAAAATATTTAAAGAAATACAAGGAAGGATGCGGTGAAATGCAGAAATATTATTCTGTTGGGCAATCAACAACATATTCATTGTTATAGTAACACCAAGTTTTCGTATCCAAAAAGATAATAAATAAATCTTTTATGGGTCGGGGTACACATATTTATAATAAAATTCCTCAATGTATTCTAAGTTTGCCGCTATAGACATTTTTAAGTAACCGTAAAAATAAAACTAAGAAGGAAAGCCTATTACACTGTTCAGGAATATTTAAAGGATAAAAATGTATGAAATTAAAATCAACTGAATCTCGTGAATGTGCCTCCCAGTTTATGTAATAATAAAATTGTAACATTGATTTATTGAAATAAACGACTGTTTGGTTTCTTGCCGGCTATGTTCAGCTGAATCGCCTCCCGAGTCGTTGGTGGCGATTAACATGGTCATTCGATGGTGCAAAACTGCCTGAGAAAGTCTTTTTATTAAAACTATATTTTGAATTTGGATTTAAATTATATCGTAATCTCTTATATCTTCACCCATTTCTCGTATTTTATTTATTTAAACACTGCATATTTGGCTGAGAAACTTGAAAACTTACTTAATCCCAGACTCGAGGTGTTTTTTTTTGTTTGGATTGTAAATGCTACCAAGTTATTGTTAAATTACTTATTTATTTATATAATTTAGACAAACTATAAGCTTCCCTTTTAAAATATTATCGTTTTTTATCGTTTAACTAAGACGATATTGTTGAGTATAATAGTTTCCTGAATAATAATGAAATATTGCACTGTACCTAAATCTAAATGGAATTTTTACTAATTTTATTTCTTCGCTCTGGTATGGAGATAATAGTGGCAGATATGGAACAAAGTAGGAAAAATAATAAAATAAAAACTAGGCTCCCTCGGCTTACTCTGCTACATGTTGGATACAGCGTGAAGCTGAAAAAAATTGTATTAATACTGGTTTTACATTCGAAATTAAATGTATTTTTATATTCATGATATATCGATACCGTGCATTTATATATAACCTGCAATATGTTTATATTCTATGTAATGTAATTGTCAATGTCTTACATTAAACGTCAAAAATAAAAAATCTAGTTAGGTTATGTTATATTTTCGTACTAAAACAATGTTTAAGCAGTAATTAAATTCTCCAATTATTGAAGTGTAATTACTACAAACATGATTAGAGCAGGACTTCAACGCTTAGCCAACGTATTTAATAGTCAAGGTATATTTATGTTACCACAAAAAATATCTAATAAAACTTTTTTTTTTATATAAAAGTACTAAACTAGTTATAAATAAAAAAGAATGGTGATAAATTTCTAGCACATATTTCTCGAATCTAATATTATTAGGTATAAAACCCGGTGGCAGATTGTCGTTGTCAAGTTATTAATTAAAATAATATTTGTTATTGATTTTCAGGTGGTATACTTACAAGATTTATAACACAAAATGCTCCATCACAAACCTCTACGATACAAGAGACTACTAAAGACGTGATAGACACTTGTAACAAGTTAATTGAATCCAAAACCTCCCGCAACTTTGCTATAGTACATCTACTGGGCAAGCAATGGCGTGTTACTGATGGCGATCTCTTAGTTGTCGAAGGATATTGGCCTCCTAATATTGGTGATAAAATAACTTTGGATAAGGTATTATTGGCAGCAACAAAAGATTTTTCTTTGATTGGACGACCATTGGTGCAGCCAGGTCTTGTGACTGTTACAGCTACAATTATATCTAAAGGTCTTTCACACACAAGAACTCATTTCAAGAAGAAGAGGAGGAAGCAGTTCATGAGAATAAACTTCCAAAGAGCTCAACAGACAATGTTACGGATTAATTCTATAAAAATAGCAAATAAGATTAATGAGGCCCCTAAAAATGTATTTTAGTAAACAATGGTTAGGAAAGTAATGTTTAGTGTAATAAAACATTTAAATTTACACATAAATCTTTTATTCACCTTCTTACATCTCCATAATATTATAGACTAATCTTTTATTAATTACATAATTGTTTTAAATAAATAGAATGTCCTAACAAATATATTACAAAATTTTTCTATGAATACAGGGGAATCTCACTAATCCTGTTAATGACCAAAAACTGCCAGATCATTGAATATTTGTATTTGCTAAACCTTAAATTAAGTAATACATAGAAAGAAAATAAAGTGATAATGAGGTAAGGTTTGCATAAAAACATAATATATGTCGTTTCATTATAATAAAGGGTGGAATTAGTGAGATAGTACTCTCTCTGTGCCTACCGTGCTATGTGCAAGATATAACATAAAGCCAAAAAAGTTCTAAAATTTCACATTATCACAATAAGTTTGAAAAGAAATTTTATGTTCCTCTTTCAGAAATCTCTTCATGCCTTTAAATAAATAGAACAGTCTTTTGTTTTGTAATAATTCAGTCAACATATCTAAAAATAAATGATAGTCACCATTTTTTTTATACAATGATATGGACTGTTGGAATTTCTTATAATTTTCAGCATCTAATAGTGTTTTCAGTTCTTTTACAAAATCTATTAGTGAAGTAGGTGCAGCTCTTTCTTCAGGCATTGGTGGCAGTTCACCAGATTCTTTTAAATTTTCTTCAAAGCCAAAATTTTTAATTTTCAATTTTTTTTTCTTTGACACAGCTATAATATTAGTTTCCTCTGCATTTCTTTTATGAATTGTTACTAAGGGCTGAGAAGATTGTGTGCTTTCACTGGAAGAATCTAAAGCACTAAACAAATCTTTAGTTTCTTTTGGCTTGAATTCATTCACATATTTGGAAGCTTGAGCATTTTTATAAAAATCCATTGAAAAATCTGCATAAACCTCATTTGAGTTAGGATATTGTTTTACTGATTTTTTATTTTGTACCACTCTTGTGTTTGTTACAGGAAATGATACTCCATTTATACTTGTTGCAGTACTTTCTTTATAATTTGTATTAACATTACATGCTAGTAATGGCTTCAATTTTGGTAAAGGCAGTGTAGTTTCAGCATTTTTAAAAAATCTGCATACTTCGCTAAGAGTTTCTCCAAATTTGTTAGATAACTTTATATGATCTTTCAACCAAGTGGACAGTTGATTTTTTAGTCTTGGGTTATTAAACCTATTATCACAAAGTAAAATTGCACCATAATCATGTTGATGACGAATGACTCTTCCTATTGCTTGGTTTACAGCTCTAGTTGCTTCTAAAGAGTACCATTCATCACCTGATAGAAAATCCTTGTCTTTAACCCTCAGTTCTTCTAAGTACTTCTTTTTTAATATAATCCTTGGATCCTTTAGTGGAGGAAACGGTAGACCAGTTATAATGACAGCTCTTCCATTCATGTCAGCGAAATCTAAACCTTCAGATACCTTCCCCCTACATACTGCCATGAAGCAGGCTCCCTTAGTATTGGGATCACTAATTTTACTGTAATAATCATTTATTATTGTGTTAAAAGTATCTTTTCTTTGAGGCTCAACAAAAATAGGTTTCAAACTATTAATACTCGACCAGATTCCTTCAGCTTGCCAGCTTTCCTGACACTTTGTCATAATAGGATATGATGGAAAGAAAACTAGTAAGCCATCTGGAATTACTCGGCAGAAACTCAATATAGTTCTACCTAGAGATGAAACATATTTAGGATTATCCCTATTTTGATAGCTTGAATTTAACTGTGTGGAATCTGGGCCCTGCCCTATAATTTTGACACAAATTTGATTTGATTTTACTATATGAGGATTTTCTAATTGCACACCTATTGGTATGCCCAGTTCGGAGACAAGAGGTTTTAAAGGTGCTAGTGTACCACTAGTTAAGATAATACTTCTAACATTTTGATCTATTAACTGTTTCATACCAAAGCCAGGACTAAAACACCAGTAGCTTAAAACTCTTTCTGCAGATTTATTGCCACCAGCTTTCAAAGCTCCCCAGCTATCAGATTTTTTATTATTTTTCTTATCCTCTATATGAATATGGACTTTATAGCACATTTTTATTCTCTCCTTATATGCATGTGATATACCACAAAATACAACATTCAATAAATCAACAATCTTCTGTAGTCCCACACCTTTTCTTTGAAATGGTGATGCACTTGCTGTAGAAAGGTATTGTATCAGATTTTCTATTAAATTTATAACCGACATATGATTATGATCTTTTATTTCAGCTTTATCAAGGAGTTCAAATATAAAACCACCAGGATAAGTTGTGCCGTCTGAACCAATTGAAATCTCATCAACAGCTTTTTCTAATGCTAGCATCATTTCTTTTAAAATACATAGATCATCACATGTAAAATCTTTTGCTTGATTGCTATCTAAGGTTATATCTAATTGATCATCACCACCTTCAACAAAAGATCTCATTATATAAGTTATTTCATCTATACAAAGTGCTACATCTGTTGTCCTTATCTGTAAAGAAGCAGATTCTTCACACATTTTCTCAACATTATGAGCTTCATCAAGAATTATAATATTGTTAAGGAGTTCAACTCCATTTGCCTTTCTTGATTTAGGATCTAATAAATAATTGTATGGCATGAAAATTATATCTGCATCCTGTTTTAACTCTTTGGATAAATAATAGGGACAGCATTTTAGCTTTTTTCCTACAGACACTAAGTCTTCAATATCTAAAATCTCATCACCTTTTACAGATCTATCATCCTTTTTGGATTCTACATTGTTATAAAAATGGCAAGTTCTAGTTTTCACTTTTAACTGACACATGTGAACTTTGTTCATGTTATTTGTTTCTTTGGACACTTCAGGATGAATACACATTTGATCTCTCGAACCAAGGACTGAGGCTTTGACATGTTTGTAATTTGACCTTTTTAACTCTTGCATGGCCTGTGTTAATTGAGAGTGAGTTCGTGAGGAATAAATTATCTTTGGCATACCCCAAGACGTGTTATCTTTAGCTTTACTGCCACCACTAGCTTTAAGACTGTCTCGTAGTGACCCACTAAAAGATCCGCTGTGTTCCGAGAAATTACCAAGTTGAGCGTTCATTTGTAACTGCGCTTTTTTCACCATTAACCAGGCTAAAGAGGAACACAGAAGACTCAAAGTTTTTCCTGTTCCTGTAGGTGATTCTAATAAGGCATTTGTGTTATTTTGTAAACTTTGGATAACTTTTTCCATGTATGCCTTTTGTACATCATAGGGTTCGAACGGAAAGGTCACAGGGATTCCATATATCATCACTTCAGGCATTTTTGGTGTACTTATGGATATATTTAACTAATAAACATATATAACTACTCCTAAATATTACATTACACAATATAAACAATCGCAATTTATAACCAAATACCAATGATTCGTTGTCAGTGTCAAAATGTTTAATTCCCGCCAAAATTATTTTCATTATTTTCAAAGGAAATAAAGTACGGTACGGACTACGGTACCGTAATAGAAAATCTATTTGCTGAATGAACTGTATGCTGTTTTATAAATTTAAAAAAAAAAACACAAAAAATATTTTAATACAATTATTCCAAATAACCTAGAGAATTTAAAAGCTTTTTTTTATTAACATAGCCGTATATACTCTTTAAGCAAACGATGGAATGACGAAGACGAAGTATTATGACATTTAACAAATGACAGTATTAAAAAATCTAACCTCTATTACAAATGTCAATATTGTAAACAAAACATTGCACATGCGATTAAAATAATAAAGAAAATGGTATCTATAAAACAAGTGTACACATCTGTAGCTTGCAATCGTTGCCCTGAAATTGCAGACTGGAATAAACAGGGATTAATATGCTATGGCGCTTCAAATGCTGTGGTTATATATGACACGGTGCGTAATATTTTATCGCTTATAAAAACATATACTCATATTCTATTACTATTCTGTATTGCCTTTTTTTGATAAATAGTTTGACTGCAAATACCACGGTTATTAGTTCGAATCTTACTTGAAGAAATGAATGGTTTCCCTCGTTCTGGTAACTAGACAAATCGCAGCGTTAAGTTCCTCTATTCGTCCTCATACAATGCTTGGAAAATTGCAGAATGTGAGAAACCAAGAGTTTTAACACTAGATACATTGAATGAGGAATGAGGTGTCCTAACACTAAATACACAGACAGACATAGACAGTCCTTCAAAAATTGTGCAGATTATGAGGAACAAAATTCCTTAACAGTAGACCTTCCCTGACCTGGCCCGTTATTTGCAGGATAGAATGTACAGTTAAAGTTAATCTGTAATATTTCTGTATAGTATATATTATATTTTTATCTTTTAGAATTTAAAAGGCTCCGATCCACTTACAGTTTTAAGCCATCACAAATCAAAAGTAAACTCAGTAAAATGGCTGCACAGAACTGATAATAGTTGTATAGAACTGCTGTCATGCTCAGCTGATAAGACTGCTGCAATATGGTCTTTAGAAAATGGCAGTTGGAAAGTTACAAGTGTTTTATCAGGACATGGAGATGGAGTGACTTGTATCAGTGGATTATATATTGAAGATGATTTAGTAGTATATACTGGGTCTATTGATACTACTGTGAAAATTTGGGAACGTAGAAGTGGTACAAACTTTAAACTCTTCTTGAGTAGTAAAAATAAAATACTATTTACATATTTTTATATATCTATGACAAAATTCATAATGTACAATTTTATCATTTTTAATTTTTCAGGTACAACAACACTTAAACAAACTATTGATTTACATTCTGGCCTCTGTCTAACTCTTATAGCCCATATTTTACCAATTGCCAATAAACCCGTATTATTTTGTGCATTAGATGATCATAAGATACACCTTTTCACAGAAGAAAATGAATATCATAGAGTCCATACATTAGTTGGTCACGAAGATTGGGTTCGAGGACTAGATGTTATAAGTGTTGGTGAGACAAAACTAAGTTTCTTTTTATTATTATTAAAAATTAAAATGAATATAAAACAAACTATAATTGCCCCCTTTACTATGCATTTAATCCAGAACTGTGCCTTTATAGCCAGACATTATCCCACTGGACCATAATAGCCTGCATCTATTTGAAATTGTGTCAGCAGCACAGCATTTAACTGTAATAATGATTATGGATGAGATTCTCACTTGGGATATTGATTTTCAATTTTTTTGCTCTGGTAAGAGGGTACTGCATGGTGTTGAGTTCTGACACACACTGCCTTGAAAATTGGGAAGTTTAGGAAAACACCTAAATTATAATTTTTATTCAACTTTTTGAACACTTATAGATAATACAACAATAATGCTAGCATCAGCATCTCAAGACACCTACATTAGGTTATGGCGGATCCAGCGTCATGAAGACCAGGTGGTCTCTGGGATCAAGGTTGAGGAGAAGGTGTTTCAAGCTCACGGGGTCATTTGGTCAGTGAAACTTGATGCTGTTCTTGCTGGACACGAAGGATGGGTTTACGGAGTTCAATGGAATAAGGGGCTTGATAAGGGTAAGGGAGATAGTTGATTGTTATATTCACGCATATCTTTCATATAGCATGTATAGAACAGATTTTAAGTTTAAAATATCCCAAAGTTACTACTAGTTTGCACGTCCACACAAGTGATCCCACATACACACATATGATCTCATGTCCACACATAAAGATGACATTTCGCTCCCCACTTTTTGCCAAATTCCGGAGCCATTGTGTGTTGATTGACGGAACTCAACGCCGCGTTTTGCCTCTACAACAGAGCAAATAAATGAAAATATTTAATATTTAAGTTCCTTTGAGTAGGAATCGTACCCACAACTTGTCATGCTTGTGCCCCTGTGCATGACATAATTTTTTTATACAAATTTTTTTTACAGACAACCAGCCTTTCTACCGTCTTCTATCATCATCATTGGACAAAACAATAATAATATGGCAACCAGAAACCCACGGTGGAGCGTGGGTGGAGAATGTCAGGGTGGGTGAAGTGGGAGGAAATGGGCTAGGATTTTACGGTAGCCGCTTCGGATCCGATGCGTTTATGGGCCACGGTTATAATGGGTCATTGCATATATGGAAATTGGATAAGGTAGGTCGTTTCTTAAATATTTTTTAAAATTCAATGTTTTTAAATTGTGCTTTAACCTGTTTACTTATATCGTAATCTTCATAATAAAAGTTCCTTGAAGTAGCTTATTTCGTATCGGTGTAGGTACGTATCAGCGTTGCCAGATTGTGTCAGGGAAAAAAGCGATTTTTTTTACTTTGGATTTGTTACTCTCTGAACTTATTAAAAAGATGAAGTACTTAAAAAAGAATTCTCAAAGTGCGTGGTATAATTCACGAAAAGCGGGACCATGTCCTCCCCGCTCGGGGCATTTATATTTTGAAGGTGTTAACTTAAAATAAAATAAAGTATATTCTGATTTTAGATTTCTTTTCTACTTTTAGTCATATCATTTTATCACAAACACAAAATTCTGGTTTATACATTTCGTTACTTTACAACTACCAGAGTAGGCATAGAACGTTGTGGCAACATTCCGTTCTTAGCTTGCACCCGAATCGAAACATTGCGTATTGAGTAGTGGAACTCAACGCTTCACTTTATACCTGATTAGAAAATTAATTAAGATAATTTACTCCCATGCGTGGGACTGAACTGCGGGAATCACTGCGCCCTGGTAGCCTTTATTTATTTACATCATAATTATCTAAGTATAAGTTTTTTGAAATTTTACATTAGGTATTCACACAATTTTTCTTTTTCACATTTAACAGGAAACAAACCAATGGCATCCAAGCGTAGTTATAGGAGGACATTTTAGTGGAGTCGAAGATATTAAATGGGAGGGGCAAGGGAGATACTTGGTCAGTGTGTCTTTAGATCAGACTACTAGGCTACATGCACCGTGGAAGAGAAAGGATGGTAAGTGGACATATTTTTTTAATATGTTAATAATTTGAAATGGTGAAAAATTTTATTATATTTTTAGATTGTTTTGGTAATTATGAATCACTTTAAATAATTGTTGAAGAGAAGACAATTTTTACTACAAATGTTTTATTTAATTATTTTATGTGCGACTACAATAGAATCTCACCAATTTTGCTGTTACAGACAAAGTAAATAAGCATTTTATAAGAAGAAAATATTGTTTATCTATACACGTTTTTTTATAAATTTATATTTAATCTTAGTTAGTTTAGTTTATTTAGATGGTTTTCTACACTTTCGACCTATCTATCAAACAATGTATAATATCTTGCAGCGCTATCTTGCCCCATTTCTTGCGATATATTTTTTTCCTTGCAAAGTATTTTTTGACTTTTAAAGTACTTTAAAATTATCAACAGGTAAAGGTCTGGAATGGCATGAAATATCTCGCCCCCAAGTCCACGGATATGACATGGCGTCCATTGCTTTAGTGAAAGCAACAGTGTTCGCTTCCGCCGCTGAAGAAAAAGTTATTAGAGTGTTTGAAGCCCCACACAATTTTGTTGTCAATTTTAATAATATTGTTGGTTGTGAACTTGTTGACGGAGGAATTAAAGGTAATTTTAGTTTATTTTTCTTTTTTGTTTTTGATAAAGAAGAGAGTTAAATTCTGCCCGTTTCAAAAATAACTCACTGTAGAACTAAGTATTTTACAACATACGTATTATGGTTTTAATTATTTGTGAATATACATTTTAATTTATGTAAGCGATAAATGCTTGTAAGCAACTTCCACTGGTTTGATCAGTTCCATTTTTGTATCCTGTCATCTTACTTTTAGGTCCAGAAGGAGCTTCAGTCCCGTCTTTAGGTTTGTCCAACAAAGCTGTCTTCAGTGACGAAGATCAAGCCAACGGCGATGAAAATGATGGATATTTCGTACCTATGGAGTTACATGGTGAATATTATTTTTTAAATATGTATTTTTTTATTTAATAACATCACGCCCTCGCACCACAGTGTGGCAACGTCTGAGTATTAATGTAATGGTTGTGAGTTCTGTACTCAGTCAGAGTAATAAATATTTTCATTTACCCGCGCAACGTGTGGTGCTGAGTTCAACATATGACATATTTATTTTAATGTACACACACAAGATGATTGTGAGTTTAAAAACAATATTATTTGCTTAGTCAAGTAAGTCAACACAAGTTGCGCACGTTATATCTAGAGCGGAATGTTTTAAAAATAAGTTCACACTGCCTACCCTATTATATAACATCTTTTGTGTATACGGAAGATGTCCACAGCTATAAATTAATTCTAACAAATATATTTCACGTCACCAGAACCACCAACAGAAGAAACGCTAATGCAGAATACTCTGTGGCCCGAAACGCAAAAGTTGTATGGGCACGGCTACGAGGTGTACTGCCTAAGCGCAAGTCCCGATGGTTCCTTCCTTGCTTCGGCCTGCAAGTCCTCCTCTGCCACTCATGCCGCCGTCATTGTGTGGTGAGTGAGATATATGAGCGTGGAAGCGTCAGCGCTCCTTTTACGAGAACAGCATTTAGGGTAAAATATTTCAAACCCATACCTAAATGTTTTTTTTTTAATTTTGCGATGTTTATCCATACCTGTATTTCGTGTGACGCATTTACGCATAAATACCAATAACGTAAACACTTACTACTACAAAAATACTACAAAAGGTTAAACAACTTTGAACTTTGTCGCCAATATATACGACTTGATTTCGGAATGAGACGTGTGCGGCGGTGTCCCTTTGAAAGATTTTTATATAGTAGTTAAAACTGTGGTTTCATTTAAAGTGGTACTGACAAAACTGTATAAAGAGTATATGCGTGTGAGTGTGTGTGGGAGAGAGAAAGAGCTGGGCTGAGCTGGCTGGGTTTTAGCTATGAATGTGTAGTCATTATATTTGATAGGAGTATAATAATCAGCTTCGCGTTGTATCCCGCATACAATGGGATTGGCAGAGGGAACCTAGTGTTAAGGCACTCTGTTCCCCACTTTTTTTCTCGGTATTTTACGCTTAATAATATCAATATAGATTTATCTTACTTATTTCATTTCAGGGAAACTAAAACGTGGCAACAAATACAACAGCTCCTATCCCACACACTAACTGTAACGCAACTAGCCTTTTCGCCCGACAGTCAACGCCTGTTATCAGTGTCACGAGACCGCAAATGGACCTTATTCCAGAGGGTAGCGGATACAAATCAATTCGAAATTGAAGCTAATACGGACAAAACTAATGGCGTACACTCCAGGATTATATGGTGTTGCGCATGGGCGTATGATAGTAGAGTATTCGCTACTGGATCCAGGGATGGGCGGGTAAAGAATTTTTCATTATTTTTAACGTTAGGAATATAGGCAAACTTCTTAGATAAAAAATATACATATTATGTTCTGTTCATTTTATTTACATTGACTATTAACTAGTGACACCCAATGATTAGTAATTCCAATAGATCAATGGTAGTGTAGGATTACAGAGAGAGTTCTGAGAGTCTCTTGTTAGCAGAGAATACCTTTAGCTTGGTGTTATGTTACTCCGTTCTCGACATTTTGCAAGAACTCGAGATGTGCTATGTATCAATAACTCAACTATACACTGTTTCTTAATTTTTAAGATTCATGCTGTATCCCGCACATAGCTGTATAGTAGGTGTTAAGGCAAATATTAAATGTATAATCAATTAAATGTAATATTTTTTTAGGTCTGTGTATGGACAAGAACAGATACACTAAGTAATTCGTCGCTTAAGAAGTATAGTCTTGTTGGTAAGTTGTGTTCTATTATTGAAATGTTTATATTAGTATATAAGCTTTAAGTCTAGTGCCTTAAACACTTTGTCCTAATAATAAATGGAGTCCAACATAAATATGTTCTTTTTTATTTTCTTTCAAATTTAGGCAAAGCCCTAGAAGTATCCAATAGTTCAGTGACCGCGTTGGATTTTGCGCCCACGAAGTCAGACCGAATAATAGCTGTGGGGTTCGAATCTGGTATCATAAGGATATATAGTTTTGATGGAATTTGGAGTTCACTTCATGAAATGGATAATAGGTAAAATATTCATTTTATTATAAACCTAACTAATTTATTAGTTTAGTTCTTAGATTAAGGTGTTTTGAGCATGCATGTTATTATGTGATTTAAGCAGTATGTGTACCTTTATGTGTCTACACTCATAATGTTGCTTAATTTCAAACTAATTAGCCATACAAATATATTAATTTTAAATTTTTCAATTAAAAATTTACAGTTTATTTCCATTAAAATATAAGAAGTTAAAATAAAATATATAACATAATGTCTCTAAAACGGATTGTATGTGGAGAAACTGGTATTTTCCCTCAAATGTAGGAAACACGTTGAAAAATACTACTACTATATTAACAATATTTGTTTTTCAGCATCGCACACCATTTAACAGTAAAAAGATTGTTTTTCAAACCAAACGTAGAAGAGGATGAAAGTAAAGACTTTATGTTAGCAAGCTGTGGCAGTGACAATTTTGTTAGAATTTACAGTATAATTGTTTCATAAAGATAAATAAATATTTATATATTGGTTAAAATATGTTATTTTTCATTTATTATTAACCTGCAAAGTAGTTTTTGCGACATGCATAGCCCTTGTCAGAAAATTCTTGACATTCCGTTGATCCACCATTATCATAGACCATCATGTTGGAAAATATAATTAATCATTTTTATTTTATAAAACTAGACTTCTAAATTTCAAAATACAAAAGAGACTGAAGAAAAATTACTACTACTACTACTATTTTCTTTTTCTAACTTTATAAGGTATACATGGAAAACAAAAAAATTAAAACTTGTCTGATATATTTTTGAAAAATGTGGTCTGAGATGAAATATTTTTCATCATTCATTATTTTATAAAATTTTGCACTTAAAACCTATAGTTTTAGTAACGATAACCATAAGAATTTTTAAATATACTAAACAAAATTATAAACACCTTAAAAGCAAAGAACATTATACTCTGTAGAACTGGCTAACAGTCTGTGGTAACAAGCACAGACTAATTACCAGTTACACAGATGATATCGATTGTAAGTATATATGACAAGCTTGATTTAGCATCGATATCACTACTAGTTTTATTCCAGTTTTTTTTTACATTTAACATAATATACAAAATATTTATCATAAAACTGTGTGGGTCATTTATTAGACTTTCCTTATTTAAAATACCTTCTTATATGTGAGCTTTGTGATTTAATGTCGATAGCAATATCGAGAACATTAAAACGATTGACGTAAATTAAGTCGGTTATTTCGTTTCACAGGTTCGAAACAATGAAATCAACAAGTAGCAAATCGTACAACACTAGTAAAATTGTGATAACTCAGTAGTAATACACAAATATATTACAAATTTAATTTTTATTTGCGCTTCTAGGAAACGTAACGAAATGAAAGTGTGCCAAAACAGAATAAAAAGTGATTTATTATAGTTCTTATATAAAGTGGCGGCAATATGGTCGTCGATCTCACCGCTGTGCCGTTGTCTGCACTCTCAAATGAATCTCGTAATATATTATCTTCTCGATTAAATCCTAAAAAAGTTATACCAATTGTTGGGCCCGATCAATTACCTAGACACAGGTATTTAAGTAATATTATCGTATTTGTAAGGTAACTTTACATATAGTCGATAAATAATGACATGTTGCGTATTGAGAAACAACAATAATCTTTATTAATGAATTGGACGCCTTGTTTCTTGATCTCATGTCTTTGTTGATACTGAACCACAAAATCAAATAATTTATTTCTTTTCTTTTCTTATATTATTTGTAACTTAATTTTAAATAAAATAGGAAAAGGGAAAGTTATAACATTAGAAAGTAGTACATATCATTAACATTACATGTGTTTTGTATCCAAATTAACAAAAAAAAAACTCCTAGAAAGGACAACTTTAATAACAATTTTCAGATAGATTTATAAAATTTACCCAAAATTTATTTAATTATAGAGATTGGCGAGGGCTAGCATCACTGGCCCAAATATCAACAGAAGTAGCAGCTAGTATAAATGATTATACAGATAAAACAGCCAGAGTTTTGGAAATATGGTCAAAAAGTTCAGATGGTGCGGCAACAATTGCTAAACTCCTAGATTTTTTACAATTAATCGACAGATTTGATGTCTGTGAAGATTTAATAGACCTTCATAAAGAAAATAAACTTATAGGTAAGATTGACTTATAAGTATTGTTTATCTTAATGGGAAAAAGATTTCATATATAGCAGGGTAGTAGGTTAAGAAAATGTAAAAAAAAAAAGTAAAAAAGAATATCTGACTTGTCTTAACAGCAGGTTCCCAGGTTCCCTTTGCCTACCTTGCTATGTGTGGCATATAGCTAACAAAAGGAACAAATGGAATGTATAAACACTCAATTGTTTTTCTGCTAACCATACTATTCACATTCTCAATATTCTAATAATATAGATTAAAATATTCACTACTAATTAACATGATAAAATAGATAGTGATGTGCATAAATATTTTTGTAAAAGATTTGAGATAACAACCTAATTAATTATTGATTAATTGTAGTCTTATTTGTGTTGTAATCTTAAATTGTCTACAAATTTGCTTATCATTAAGATATTTATACCGATCATACTTAAGTTTTTAGGTAAATTGGAAGTAGAAAGTCCTTTTCTTTCATAGTGTTGGAACTAATTTACTTTACCATCTTATTATAACTAAATTATGTAAAAAGAATTTTAAATAATATAATTGATATTTCTTATTTAATAATATGGTATTGGCAAGGTAAATATAATTAATTACACAGATATTGTAGGGAAGGCAGGAAGAAACTTATGTCAAAACTTAAAACACTCTTTTCTCTATTTTGGATTTACTGTTAACCATCATATATAAATGTCCTACTGCTTCAAAAGTATTTAAATATGTGTTTTTTTATTTCTTTTACAATTTCACACTTTGTCAATGTATGTTGAATTGCTGAACTTGATGCTTATGTTTGTTAAACATAAGAGTAATGAACATAACATGAGTGGGGATAGAACTCACAACTATCACACTAACAGTTTTTTCTTACATGGAAAGAATTAGTAATATAGCCCATAGCTTTCCAAATGGACATATACATACATACATAAACAAATTCTTCCCCTTTATAATATTAGTATAAAAATAATAATTATCATTACTTTTTAGTTAACCCAAGCAATGGTGACCATCAAATTGTAACATGGGATGAAAATGACAAAGATATAATAACATATGATGACAAACTATTGGGTTTTCCGCAGAAATATCATGCATATGTGTTACATGCTAGAGAGGATAAAGATTTTGTTGATGAGCTGGTCCTCCGGATGAGGAGCCAAGGTCTGAAGGTATGTCTGTATGATGTTTTCTGTAGAAGGTGTGGCCACTAATGCTACCTCGCCATTTCTTAGCTTCATAATGTATCCTGGGTATAGCAAGATATATGGAACTATCCTACAGTTATGACATTCCATCCCTCACAGACTGCCTGAGTTTGTTTCGAGACTTCGTGTGTGGTGTGGCTGAACCCACCGCCGCGTTTTGTCTTGTTAGCAACCCATTCTATAACCTATAGTCTTGCTTATTAATTGCAGTTTTAAAATTGGAAAAAATACACCAAAGGCCTTCATAGCACAGTTAATGACTGTACTTACAGCTTATAAAATAATGTTTGTGGAATAAATTATGTAACACATTTATTTCCTCTCTTTGGCAACAAGACAAAGCGCTGTGGTGATTTCCAACACTCAATACGCGATGTCTTTAAAATTTCGATAGAAATCGGAGAACGGATTGTCTTGCCACTAGATTCTTATCAATATATATTTAATTGATCCCCACTTGAGGACGTGAAATATTTATTTACGTTTATATTTCCCTCTGCTTAGCCTGCTGGCGGGATACAGCGTGAAGCTGATTTTTTTACATATTTAAATTTATAAAAAAACAACAATATAGATAATTTTATTTTACAGCTGTGTACAGAAGAGGATTTGCTAATAGGCCACCCGACGCGTGTGGAGCCGGTGTCGCGGCTTATACTACACAGGTGTAGATACACAGTACTTATATACTCCTCGGATTTTTGGAAAAATTCAGACATTGCCTTTTACACTAACTTGGCACATGTTGATGGTATAAGTGAGTTGCTTTTATTATTTCAAAAATAAAATCACGCTATATCCCGCACGCCTCAGTGTAGGCAGCGGGAGCTTAGTGCCCCACTTTCTGTCGAACTCTGGATGCATTGCGTGTAGAGTGGCGGAACTAAACGCCGCGTTGTCTAATGTGCACAGGATTTTTTCACTTAGACGAATTTCATACAGACAACATGCAAAAATATTGATAAATAAATATACAACTATAATTATAATATGTGGAATAATTAGTTAAAATTATCATTGTGCTAGTAGTGCTTAGTATGATAAAAATGTTTAATAAGCATCTACCATTCTCTCTTGCAAAATTCTAAACAGAGAGATGCTAGCAGCTAAAATAAGTTATAACAAGCATATAAGAATTTCAAAAAACTATGTCAGCTATTGGACAGTTGGCAAGGTTCAAATCCTACTACATTCAAATTCTTTTTTTATGTTTTTAAAAGCGTTTCTTTCCTAAAATATTAATAATACTGTTACTCATTTCAGATAAACAGCAAATAAAGTTAATACCGATAAAGTATAGAGAGTGCATTATACCCCACCTCCTGGCACAGTATCACTGTCTCCACTACATGAGCGGGGGCGTTTTGAATCCTTATTTTTGGTATAGACTCTCAGATTCTTTGCGTATTGTCAATGAGCCAAGGTATTTAGTTTTTTTGTTCCTATAAATATATTTCTTTTCAATTTATAAACTTTTTTTAAGACACTTTGTTCTTTGTGGAGTAGCGACTTTGAATTTTATACCAAGTAAACACAGAAGAACTCGGCATCCACATAGATCTCCCATTCTTTTGTGGGTGAAATCGAGAATGACGCATTACTTAAGATTTAACATGGCTGTTCTTGGCTTCTTCTTCATAATTATGCTTTTAATTAGAGTACATTACATTATACTTACAAAATAATGTTTTAATAAAATGGATAACAGAGTGTCTTAACACTAGTTTCCCTCTGCCTACCCTGCTGTATGCAGGATACAGCGTTTAAGTTGATTTTTATACTTACATAAGGCATTAAAGAATATTTAAACAAAATTCAAAACAAATACAATATTTTCTTCTATAATTACAGAATAGAATACAACTCAACATCATCAGTGATCATCAAGGAGTTATCGACTAGCAGAAATGGTGGTATAAATGGATTCAAAGACAAACTTGCATTACCCCCCATAAGAATGGACAGTTCCTCTATGGAAAACCTTCCTACCATAGAAAACCTTCCCACCATAGACATAGACACAAATCTGTCAGCCGAAACTAAATCCCTAAGCAGTACTAGCGAAACTAGTGAAAAAAAGAAAAAAACAATCGGAGCAAGAATTATGAATACGTTAAAAGGTAAAAAGCACAAATAAATTCAATGACTGATTAAATATTTTGGATATTTTGTTTAATTTCGAAAGATTGTGTATCATTTTTGTATATAATGACATTGTTTTATAAATCAAGACATGTTAAAATTAATGGCTAAGATAAAGAAAATAAGTTAAGTAACAATGGATGATTAGAAATTGAAATTTAATTTCAAATTATGGCTATTAAAGTTTCTAATTTTTTTTTATATTAATTACAGTAAAAGAGATTATATGGTGATTTTGTTTTGTTTAAATGTGAGATTTGTTTGTATTTTATTCAAAAGTGATGTATATGAAATAATGTTAAACTATAATTAATTGATATTATATATGGATAAGAAATTAATTATGAAAAAATTTTTTTCAAATTTAAAATGAAATACTTTGAAGTAGACTTTTTTTATTATATCATGTTATGTTAGTAGAGCTTGTTTATTTAACATTTCCTTTTAAATTTCTACACACGATTTTACTTTCAAGTCAGTTTGTATGTTATATAGTATATAAATAATATATACTGGCTTTTAAAGCACAGTATATAAAAATAATAATTGTTGAAAATTAAATATTTTAAATACTAAATGTTTCTTAGCATGCTACAAACATTGTGTTTTATATTTGTGAAATTATGTAAAAGTTATGTAATAATAATGTATTATAATTGTAATAATAGTATACATGTCCTTTATATTTTTGTATCTGTCTGTGGCTTTAGTGAAAAAACAATATTAAATAAATAATTGCATCATGTATCTGTATAAATAAATGTAAATGTGTTATTTTGTGTAAGAACTGTACAATTAAAGTTTTTGTTATATAAAAATAATTTTGATAAATATATTATACGGGTTGAAATTGTCAGCACCACTTTAAATGAAACCACAGTTTTAACTGCTATATAAAAGCCTAATATAATTCAGAAAAAAGAAATTCCCCAAAAAAGAAATTCCCCAAAAAAGAAAAAGTTATTTTTTCAAACAAAATAAATAATAAAATTACCGTTTTAAAATAAAATGCCATTTGTAAAGTATAACATAGGCACGCACACACTTACCTGTCAAAGCGGCAACGTCGCACACGTATGTGTGCGTCACACGAAATACAGATATGGATAAAAATCGTGAAATGAAAAAAGAAACAAACAAACTGTTGAGGTACCTTGATTAATTTGTTAGGTCTGGGTTTGAAATATTTTACCCTATATGCAGTTTCAGTAAAAGGAGCGCTGCCTCTTCCACCCTGTATAGTTATTATAGAATTAAAAAAGTCATAATTTTTGATAATTTTTCAAGAGTTTGTTGTTATATATGTATAAATAAATTTTATCAATATATAAAAGGTTGTTATTTAGAAAATTGAACGGTTTTCACGAGGCACTCGTTTGAATCAAATTCAAATTTTTATGTTTTCTTCTAAAAATTTTTATAAATAGTTTTCTTTCTTAAGGTAAAAATTTAAAACGTTTTCCACCAGAATTCAGCGGAAAATGGGGAACAAAAATGGGAACGGAGACTTGCTGTCCCTGCCATAAGCGGGATACTTATATACACAATAAAATTTACATTGAAAATATCAGTAAAACGCCAGTAATCATTTCCAATATTTTTATTATTAATTTAGTGGCAGTGAAGTTTTTTCGAGATGTTTCTTAATGTAACTAACGGAAATCGGTGTTTCAGTCGTCGCTAATAAATTAATAATTATATACGATTCCATATTATATATCGAAGTCCCACACAGTATATAAATTGAATTAATTTTAATGTTATATTTTTGTTTATATTACTATAAATAATTAAATATCACTTGAAATTTTATATTATGAAATAAAATGTATAACAGTTTACATTACAATTTAACAAGTAGACTTCGATATTTACAAAAAGAAAATTACAACGAAATGGCAACGCTTACACACACTAACAGCCATACTCAGAGACAACAATTAGCGTTTACTGGTTGATTATAAATCGAAACAATATATATACAGTAAAGTCGACGAGCCGAAGCCGCCATGTAGTTGAGATCTAAATTTTTGCGCATTTCACTTGTCAAAATAATTATCAAATTAAGAAAAAATCGTTATCGTTAAATCTGGGCAGCCATCTACGTGGTACTTCAGTGCGTCCACGACTCTTCGTATGTACTGTATTTAATGATTTATAATATTGAGTTTAAAGCCAATTGTCGTGTCTAACGACTTTAAACCACGCATTAAACTTATAGATTCGACTTTATACCGTTAAATTTGCTTCAAACTAAACAAATGTGACTATTTTAGGAACCTATTGTGTACAACAAAAGGGGAACCAACAATCTGGGTACAGTAAGTTCGACGAGTCGTGACCGCCTCTTGTTGTTAAGCTTTCTGAACTTTGGCGCATTGTTAACTTGGGAAGAAATTAAAAAATAAGAAAAATCCTAAAATCAAATGTGCGCGGTAGCTTCTACAGCGAACCTTAGGGCAGCCACGAATCACCAACCGTACTGTAAATATAAATAAGAAAATTACACCCACCTCCACTCAGCGTGTTCATCTAACACGATACTTGGCACATAACATTAAAATTATTCTATGTAGTGCTTTCTTGTGTCGATTATCATATTTTTTATTTTATGTTATAATTTTATAAAAGATTACGTATGCTTTGAACAAGGAAATACTAACAGTGACTTCATTTTAATTAGGTATAGATTTATTTTATTTTATATATATATTTTTTGGCACATCTTTCCTTTCGCTTTGACATTACAGAATGAGCGCGAACTTTTATTCATTCAATACAACCTGACATGTAGATTTTTTTAAAAATTAAATTGTATACGCAAAGTACCCATCTGTTGACCACTGTCTCAATAATTGAATTTTTATAATAATTTAAAGCTATTATAAACATATAAATTAAAAAATACGACAATTTTTTCCTAGAGTATTCACATTATTGGATTCAGTCCTAACGTTTACTAAAGCGTACCCGATACCTGCGTTTAAAATAATAATTCTTACACCTAATTTTTTAATGGCACCCCTACTTACGTGTTAATAAAAAATTCATTGAAACTTATATTATGTATAAAGTGGATAAATGCTAAACTAATATAATTATACTACAAGTAAAGTCGCGAAAAGCGCTTCAATGGCAGTTTTTTTTATGTCTTGTCATACATATAATTTTTACATGATGTTTAATTGTAAACGTGAGGTAAAGGTTGTATTTTTATATTCTCTCACAATCTTTAAATTGGCTAGGTAGGAATAATAATTCTTGTATGTGCCAGTTATGTTTTTCAACAGATAAAATAAGCAATTTGAACTTTATAATGGATGTCTAACAAATTGTTTTTAACAAGTAAGTATTTGAAGTCACTGGTATTTCAAATAAAAAAATCTCTCATATATAACACTCTGTTTCTACGATCAACATGCGATTAATTCACTTTTTTAAATTTCTATGTAATATTAGAGTCGATCTTTTAATTTCCGCATCTCGTTATACCTCTGTGTAACTCGGCCACTTTCGAAATAGCTTCACCTAAAATTTTATAGCAATAGTAATTTATAGAAATTATTTAATTAGAATTAATAAAGACATGTCACAATATCAAACCTTAAAATCAAATTCTTATAATTTATGTATCAAAACATCAAAATGGTGGTTTTCTGTCGGTTCATGAAATTTTTTTTATTTATTTACCATGAGAAGAGCATGTTTTCACAGCTTTTATTACATATGCCAATAGTAGCTATTACAATCATGCGATTCTATTTATTATATAGATATAAAGAAATATTTTTTGTTGTAAGGAATATTAAGTGACAATCGTATATGATATTTACTCGCTGAAAATAATTTAACGTTCAAAATACACCATCCATATCACTTTGAAATTCTTGTAATAAAAAAGACCAGACATTCCGCTTGAATTGTTTAAAATTTTTCTATTAAAATAATTTTATTTACAAAAATTTTAAGCAACACACCCAATATTAAATCTTACCATTACATACAAACGCCAAAATTAAAAACAAACAAGCACTCGTCCATTCACACAGTCGTTAACCATAGACTAGAAAACTTGTAGCTCTAAATAATTTTCATGAACCGTTGTTAACTTGGAAATAAAAGGACAGCACATAATTACAACAGGTATCGTACACCAATATGTATACAGTCGTTTGCCGACAGAACGCTGTACCGACATCTACTATAGATAATAATTTTAATAATTATTAACATTACACCTAAAATAACTATACATTTTATTCCAGCCGGAGCCGTAAAACTTATTAAACTTCCATATATCATACAATTCACATATCAGTACTATACAAAAATTAAAAACATTATACAATAATGCTACGATATCATAGATCTTATCAATACAAGATTTGACTTACGACTACCAAATACCAATTTGGCACGATGTGACGCTGTGTGGTATATTCGTATTTTAGTTACAACCTTTTTTTTTAAACATTCAGCTAGCTCACTTTATTATATTTATTAAGAGTATTTCTGTGAAACGTCGGCTCGTCTCGAGGCCGAGAGCCACGTCCGCGAACTTACTGGTAAATTTTAAATAAAGTAAAAAGAGCGATCGCTCATCAGTCTAGCCCACACGCCCTCAAACCCTCAAACCTAACGATAGCTTGCGACGACGGGAGTCGAGCCAAGTTCGTCACAAAACAAACTTACCATTATTGTTCTTTGTCGCTTTACCCACGTACGTAATGGTATTTCTTTGTTGATGTTCTAATGTTAATTGAATATGAAACGATTTATTATTTAGGCCTACCTTCGACTATGGATGTCGTGCTCATGATCGAAATTAGCCGCATAGGATAAAACAATATAATAGGTAAATTAAATAGTTAGTAAAAAGCAGCGGATTTATGGCACCTTATTCCTTTGCTAATAAGTCGTCTATAATTTATTATTACCTAATTATAAAGACCATAATGTTGATGATAAATATTTGTGCTGCTGTTCGTCGCCGACAACGCCGGACGTTATATAATAGAATACGCTACGGTACTGTACGTACACATGTATGTATATATCCAATACACGATCGATAGCACGCAAAAGTGCGTTGTATCGATTCAAAAATGTGCTCGACAACTGACCGGTACGCTAGCCTCCATAGGAATCGAGAGGAAGTCAGTTTTACTTACTTTATTTCCCTATTTATTAACTAACGTTAACACATCTGCCCACACGGCTCGAGCCGGTGGAGCGAATGACCATTTGAAAATTTCATAAAAAGTCTTTAATTTTCGCGACATACAATCGCTATGAGCTCTGTTTTCACTACCTACAATGATTCAACGACTCGCGCCGGTGTACACACAGCCCTCTTTTATAAAGTCGACAATCTTAGGGCCGGTACCGGACTGCGGTCGCCTCACCCGCGGGACTCGGTGGTATTATTGCTTGAAGGCCCCGGGCGGCGGAGTGCGGCGGCGGGCGGTGGAGTGCGGCGGGTCAGCGCGCGGCGACGCGGCACAGCGCTAGGCGCAGCGCGGCGGCGGCGGGCACGGCGGCGCCGCACAGGCCCGATCAGAGTCTGTCCTCCTCCTCTTCCTCTTCGCCCTCGTCACCAGCCTCCTCGTTCTCCTCCCGGTAGCCGGGGTGTTCGCTGATCGCATAGTAGTTTCCATTGTATATGACACCCAGTTCCCTCAGCGCGTCACCCCGAATTGTCGCTTTGATCGTCCAGTTGTAGCAGTCATCGGACTCCGACTCTCGGTCAAGCCTTTCAACGTCGAGGATCTTGGAGCTGAGCCGCTCGAGAATAATACCGATATCCTTGATGGTCAAATGCCGCTTCTGGTCGACGCTCAGTTGATCGATTAACAATAGAAACTTCTCAGACGTGACCGCCTCATCTTCGACTAGGGTGTTTTCGGTTTCGCTCTCCGACGAGTCTCGATCGCCACGTCGCGCGGACTCGGCATCGAGAAATCGCACGTGACCCTTCGGCCGGCCCTGTGGCGAGGCGCGCGGCTGCGAGTCCTGTATGGGCGAGGTGGCCACGCTCTTGTGTACGGCGATGCGTCGGCCCTCCTCGTGCAGCGCGCAGCAGTGGAAGTCGCACTCATCGGTAGGCGGGCGGTGCGCGTGGCCGTGGGCATGGGCGGCGGGGGTGTGGGCCGGTGGGGCGGCCGCGCGGCATTCCGCGGTGTGCACGTGGTGGTCGAGCGAGGACGGTGCGCGGGAGAGACGAGCGCGCGCGGGGCCGGGCTCGTCGTGGTTCACGACGGTGATGTGTGGCGGCGGAGGCTGCGGGCGCTCCAGGGAGGTCTGTATAACAAGCGAGGGCCGGCGGTCGGGCTTCGCCTGCCGTGAGGGCGAGCGAGCAGCCGGCGACGCCTGCGGCCGCTGGTCCCAATGCAGCACCACTGTGACGCGCCCCTTGTTGTCCATGATTTTCCATGAAGGTGTTTCATCGTGTAGCTCGAGAGCGTGTATTGTCTCGCATACAATTTTTGGAATCGCCGATATAGCTGGAAAAATAAATTAACATTGAGAAGCAAGTAGCTCAATAAAGCAAAACGTTAATAGAAGCACAATAGGAAATAATAATATTCTACAACGACACTAACAATTACAACGCCAGATCTTTAACTCACTTACAACGTAAAATGAACTAAACATTGAATGCAATCCACCAATTGAATGAACTAACCAGCCTTGATAACGTCGACCCCCGTCGGATACCATCTCTCCCCCTGCCGCAGCAGCAGCAGCACGGTGTTGGGCGGGAGCGTGCGCCAGTACTCGCCGTCCTCAACCTGCGTGCCGTCGCTCTCTAACACCAACCGCACTGGCTCGCTCGCCGCTACTGATAGCTTCTCTTTCCCTGCAAAAAATATTTTTTTATAAAGTGAGCTATATCCAGGATTTTTTTTAAATCCTCCTGCGAAGAAAGTTGTGACTTTTATTCGGAATAATTTGCTTGAACGAATAAAACGAGTAAAATGTTTTAGTTAATGTTAATGGTTCTACCGTTTTGGTTAGACAAAGTGCTACGTTAGATAACACTACCGAACAAGTAATGTGTCCAAATGATTGGGAAATTGAGAGTGAAGTGAAGTAACACTAAGCTTTTTCGTCTTCACCACGGGAGATGTATATCTAAAGATAAAAAAAATCTTTACGCATTTTCGTTACTAGGTGAAATCTCTAATTAACTGAATTCTAGTCAAAAGCACTTAAATACAATACATAGTGTAAAATGTTTTACTCGACTTGTTTAAGTTAAAAGACTATATGGGATTTGCACGCCCAAGACACAAAACCCAAAAACCAACGTGACTCGACAGTTACTATAATTAATTCAAAATAAGGGAATATTTTTTCATGCTTTTCAGATTTCGAAAAGCATTTTGAGAAGTCAGTCCGTATTCGGTGATGTTTACCGTGTTTTTCAAGAGGGGAGAGAGTTTGCAATATTTGTATGTTTAGGATAAATTATTGCAAATTAAATTAAATCATATCTTTTTATCATATACCTAAACATCATCTCCAGCCATCATCAGCCAGGATTAGCTCCAGATTAGGGAAATTAACCCATAAGTACAGATTATGAAATCTTATAATATATGTTTTAAATTTTATAATATACTCGTACATTATTTGTCTAAAATGTAAACTGTTCAACGAAAATAGGAATAATTATTATTATACTTGATTTTGATTGCCACTGGATGAATTGCGGTGTTATGAACCATCATCTAAACCACAATATGTTCTCTTTACGCGAAAAGTGAAAATAGGAGGTACATAAAACACTACCTAGGTTATATAAACAAAAATGTCGCGTTATTCACAAAAATTGACTATAACAAGAAGATAAACAGAGAAATTTATCACTACGGCTTGGTATTTTGTGACTAAGCTCTAAATTGTATTATTTCACCATCGCAATTGATCGGATTTAGAGTGATGCTAGTAAACTAGGCTGGGCGAGGACGAAAGCGGGTCATACGTACAACTGCGGCAAATCTTATTGACCTCCCTAAGTTGCGAGTGCTGGGTGCATCTTGGGAGTTGAGACTGATGTTTAATTGCTATTACTTGATTCAACGCTACTATTAGCGACCCAAGGCGAAATTATACGAGTATACTATATATTTTAATATATGACATATACATATATATTTGAATAAATCTGTTTGTATGTATACATATATATGTATATATAGAGATGGTAAAGTCGTTCTGAGTTCGATTCCTACTCAAAGGAATGATTTATTTTAATTCTCCAATTTTTAATAAGCGCGGCGTTGAATTCCGCCACTCGTCTCATATAGCGTTAGCCTGGGGCTAAAAACATGTTTACCTATTATAATAATTATGTATTTATAGTATTATGTATTTATAACGATATACATTTTTGATGAAGTTCAATTTTATTGAATAACTAGATATAAAAAGAAATAAGGCATGAATAAATTTTCCTCATAAATTTTGGCTACTTATCTAAATTTAAGAAAGAAGGGCGTATAAATATGTCAAATACCTTTTTATAGTAATTTTATTTTTCTTATTTTAACGTTAAAAAAGTAGAGAGAGAAATGCCGAAATGAAAAATGCACATGAAAAGTTGAACCTAGTGTGAAGACTCTCCATTCTCTTCTTCTTCAATCTTCGGTAGTATCCAACATCGTACTTTAGGTTTTCACCAGAGCGGGGAAAATTAAAATAATTCATTATATAGAGTTGGAAACGAGCCCATAAGCACCGTGTTTGCGTGTTCGCCGTACTGTTACCCGAAAAGTTCTAAGAGTATATGACGAATGACACATTTTAAGTACGGAAGGCTTTTCTAAACGCAGATAATAATGGAAAATGAAATATCGACGAAAAGAAGAATTTTTGAATTCCAATCTGTTCTGTTCCTGAGATTAGCTCGTTTATCAAAACAATTAATATAGAAAGATAGATTAACACAAAAAAAATATTAATTTTTCTCTTATTTTGGAAAACTTACCTCTGTGTATAAGCTCCTCGAAGCTAGTCACCACCAATCCCTTCCTCACGTTTCGCGAACTGTCCCATATCTTAAAAGGCCTCTTCCCTCTAACCTCCTGATAACAAACACACTGCTTAGTTAAAACACTTTTCTCATATTATCAAAGAAAATTTACCATTCGGTACCTACATTTTATAATTTTTATTTTTTAATTTAAAATAGGATTTGAACCCGCTTTGTTTTCAAACCATTCATCAGATAATTAATGTTGGTAATTAATAATATAATATTTTATTTGTATAACATACTTATTCTAATCTTTTTTCTATAAAAAAAGACTTATTATACAAATCTTATAATCATTTATAGGAATAAAGCGGTATGATAGTTTTTATTATGTACGATGGTATGCGAAATTGAAATTAGCGCTAATGAGAGGACGTTACTATAAAATGCAATGGCTGTGTAATAAAATCGAAAATAAAGAAACCAGCTAAATAAATGGTATTCGCACTACTCAGATATTAAAAACAGCCCGGCTATCAAAATTAACTCTTTCTATATATTTATAGTTTCTAATGTTCTTTAACTAAAACTAAAACTTTTATGTTTTAAATTGATTTCTATATCACATCGGTTCGGTTCACCGATATCTCATAATTACCATTCAATTGGTTGAAATTTTACTCAATTAAAACAAAACAAGTGTATTTCATTATTAAATCATTCGACAAGCATAAGCGTAGGCGCTACGTCGTAGCCGTCGTAGCCGGCGTAGAGCCTGCACTGGATGCAGCGGTGCAACGCCCGAGCGACCTGCACCCCCGTCCCCCGCGCCCCCTACCCTCTCGCGCCCTCGTCCTCGTACCCCCCGTCCCCTCTTGCCCTCCCTGACACGCCCCGCCACACGCACTGTGCGTTGACCTACTGACATCGCCCTCAACGATCTTTAATCTAGACTGGACTTGCCCAATGCTGGGCAAGGTGGAATCAACAGGCGTGGGCCCCCACTATACCACTGATCAGCTGACTTAATTGACATGCCAAATAAAAGTTGAACGAGAAGCAAAAGCGTTTGTTTTTTTGTCATAAAACTTTCAATGAAAACAATCAAAAAACATTCGTAAACATAATATAATTAAAGTAAAACTACAAGTGATTTGGTACCATTTATTTTATTCGATGTCGGCGCCTCGGTGTGATGAACTCGCAAATAATATAATAAGAGGTACTACGATGTATTTAGAGGATGTCGCGATGAGCGATGAGGAGTGCATGGTCGGGGTCTACACATAAAGTTACCTCTTGTATTTCGACTATCATTGTCACGACACTCACTCACACTTGCTACTTCACTTTAAATCCACTTTTCTGTTTATCCAATCTATTTTACAATTAGTTGAAGTCTTTCTCATAGTTGCTGAAGCAAATGTTAAAGAACGTAAACGATCGTCGCGGCAAAAGATTCCGTTATCGCATCAAAGAAACTCAACAATATATAAGCTTAAAAATGAATTCCACCCGTGAGATATACACATGCGACTGAGAGGCACGACCCTAAATCATACGGCCACAAACGGCACTACCTAATAAAAATCACTAAACAACGTGTAAAAATACTAATTTGAGCATCTGTAAAATTGGGAACACATCGCTATCTATTGTAATTAGTGCTTCATTCACAATCGTCGGTTATCACATGTGAGTTTAAGTGTTATCCTAGTTCATCGTTCATCGTCAAGGTAAAACGGGAGCATCTTATTATAGATTACAGAAGGGGGCGGCGCGGTGCGCCGGCGAGCGCCGCGACCGCACTGTCGACTCGCGACTCGTGACTCGTGACCGGGTCGCGGCCTCCCCCGCCCGCCCTCCTCCCGCCGCCCTCGCCGCCCCGGCCCACTCCTGCCTCGTCCCGCTCCCGCCCCGCACCCCCGCCGGAGCCCCGGACCCGCACTGCAGCGCCCTACCCGATGCCGTAACATCTTCGAAATTAACAACACCGATAGTGCACTTTTCGGCCTCACAAAGCTATATGATTTCATCGTATGGACCGTTTCTCCGCATCTAAAGATAGAAATTTATATTTATGTGTCGCCAAATTGAGGTTACGTATCAATGAGATGCAAATCGGCGAAACCACGGTTACTCCAAACTATCTCTATTTAAGATACGCCCGCCTATTCACGGCTCTTTCATACCGGTGAATCAAAGGAAACGGTTACGAAGCTTACCACGCTCATTTAGTTGGTTTTTAATGCTTATTGGAGGAGCTCGATGTGTAATTTATAGGTGGTGAGGTATTTTTAATAAGAATATTCGTTCAACCCAGTCCGTTGCCCCGATATTTTAAAATACGTAGACGTGCTACGGCGTAGGCGACATCGTTGCTATTAGAGCAATGTAAAGTATTTTAGACGTGGAGCTTAAACATTTAATTTTGGTTATGAAATATTTTATTAAAAGCCCCGTCCATTTTAACATAGTGGAAATACATTAAGGTACACATTATTTATGTATATTTTATATACAAGGGCGAGTAATCTTACAGGAGTATAAAATCCTTGTTGTTTATAGAGTATGTTGGGTTATAGACCTCAACTTGACAGTTTTTACCTGATTGGCGACACAAAGAAAGGTAATGTGTTTATTTCTCTATTTATATACAGACATATAATAACATACATATAGCAATTATGTAACATACATGCATTTATTTAGCTTCATGCTGTATCTCGCACATAGCTAGAACCAGGATAGGCAGAGGGAACCTGGGTGGGTACCTAGTTTTAAGAGATTTCACTTTTAAACCTACAATTATCACGTCATAATATAATATTTCTTTAAATTTATATTTTCATTTATTCGCTCTGGTGCCGAAGCAAAGCGTGGCGTTGAGTTCTGCCACTCAACACACAATGCCTCCAGAATTCGGCGGAAAACTGCTCCAAGCTGATTTATTTTTTTAATTAATAGGATTATTACAAAAGAACGACCGTGTTAAATTTAAAACGAATAATAATAGTATCAAGCGTCATACCATACTTCTAATTACAACTGACTAACTAACTTAACCCAATTCCCACTTGTCCATAGGGAACTAATAGCGGAGTGATTAAGTTAGTTATGTCAGTTTGTCTGTTAGTTATGTCAGATTTTTTTTTAATATTAATAATTTATTTTGATTTAGAAAATATCTAACATATTATTTATTTTCTATTTACTATTATTTTCGTAGCTCTATTCCTTCCTAACAATTTGTTTCAGCTTCACACGATACCCTGTATATAGCAGTGTCAATAAAGTGAACTTAGTGTTAAGACACTCTGTTCCCCATGCTCTGCCCAATTTATATCAGACGACGAGTGATGAGTGTTGAGTAGCGGAACTCAACGCCGTGTTTTGTTTTATCATTAAATGCATTGTATGAATGAAAAACATTATAGAATGTTTAAAAATAAACAGTTCTTCTTCGATCCGTTATTTACAGGAGGCTAATTAGTGTGGTGTAAGTATTTACTAAGAAAAAAACGTATTCTGAGCTCAATAGAGGCAAATATTATAAGGTTAAGAAATGTCACTTATTTATAGATAACAGAGTGACATTATATAATTTTTATTTATTAATTTATTTCAACATCACACTAACATAAGCTGTTTTTAGGGTTCCGTCTCCAGATTACGTGGATGTATCAAGCTGAAATTAATATCAAATATTCCCTTAAGCACAGAGACAATTAAGCTTCTAAGTTAACGCAATCCAAAGATACGAGTATTTATCCATCGATTTTGCTGCATTTTGTATGAAATTCGCTGCATAATCAAATCCTATACGGTATTTCCCATGTAAAAAATGTGAAAAGTAAAAATTTACAGACATTTCATAGAAAAAAATAACAAAAAAAAACCATTAGAATAAAATAAAACCCTTTACACGAAAAGATCTGTTCAATGCTAAAGTCCAGGCCCCCCTAGAAAATATTTCTAGATATGCCCATGTATTTATGGGGGATTTGAACCTAAAAACGTAGATAAAAATAAACAATATGTAATATTAAAATAAACGGAAGCTGTGCCCTAAATACTTATAAATGTGACTAAAAATTCACACCAATATATTTTTAAAGGGCAACTAAAACTGGCACAGTGTTTACGAGGGCCATTGCCATCAGTCAAGATGGTTCTAAGAATTTCCGCTATGGCAAGCGCCCCTCTCCCATATTCGCTAAAATTAGATGTATGATATTTTTTTTAGTTTCATGCTGTATTCCGCACATGTAGAGTAGGGAGAGGGGACCTGAGAAGTCAGTGTTAAAACACTCTGTTCCCATTACGACACTACCGTTCCTCACTTTCCACCGAATTCAGAGGTATTGCGTGATGAATGGCGGAAATTAATGTCGCGCTGTTTTTTTTTCGTTACATCAAGGAAATGAAAATTTTAAATATTTCATTTTAAAAAGTAGGAATCGAATTTACATATCGCTTTTACAGTCACACTCTTGTGTCCCTGTGTGCTAATACTAGCCTCTAATTTTTTTTCTAAGCAATATCCGCGACTTAAATATTGCGAAAATTGCACGGTGTGTCGGGAACGTAGTGTCTTGAAAAAAATGTGAAAGGTGTTTTTGATGTCAATTTAAAAGTGTAATTTGGAATAAAGGTAGAGTAAATAACTTTGATTTCGTTTTTCTGAATTACTTTCAGAAAAACTTTCTAATTTCATAATACGAATTTGAATTAGCAAATATCTTGCACTAGTGTTTTACACCACAAATATATACAGCGTGAAAATAAAAAAAAAGTCCAACTTATTCGTCATTTCCTAGAGATTTATACTATGTGAGAAAAACATAGTCAAACGAACAATATACAATCTAATGCATAAAATATACAAAAAAAACTGAATTTATGCTAAAAATGCTTAGCTGCAAGATATAAGTGGTACAGAGACCGAGATATATAACGCTTTCAAGTGTAGAGTCTACTTTAGAAGTCAGGAGATGAAAGGGAGCGTGAACTGCGCGTAAACTGTAACATTTTATATATTTTTTTTACATTTTTTTAAAGAAAAAGCCGTGGTGCTGGGGCACAAGTGTGAGACCGTAAACACGGTTGTGGGTTCGATTACCACTGGAGTAATTTAAATCTATACTTATAATAAAATCATAAGAGGGTTGTACTTGGAAGATAATTTTAAAAAAATGTTATTAGGAACCTTTATAAACGTAATAGAACCTAACACAATGATTTCTGTCTGTTTGTCTGTGCGTTTGTTATCATTAATCTCAGAATTGGCTTAACCGATTTAGATGCAATTTTCACTATTGGATTCTGGCCATCTTCCGAAAACATCTAGGGTTTATTTTATTACATTCGGATCATAAATAAAAAACTTATGTTAATTTAAAGTACTTAGTTCGACAAAAGTTCCTGAAATTAGTACAGAACCCTCTGTGAGCGAGTCTGACTTGCGCTTGGTCGGTGTTTTCTTAAATACACTTAATTAAATATTTATACATTTCAAGCGGGCGTAGCCACAGTACAGTATTCAATATTTTCATTCTTCTGGCTTTGAAACGTGGTGTACCGGAAGTGTCTATTAGTGCCCAGGCCTATGGACACTAATAGACAACCTTTGTATATTACGTTTTTATTTTGAGGCAATGTCTGATTGTTGTAATTTAAATATGTATATAAACATCGTCCTAGATTAATTTATTTTAGTAATTATATTAGAAAGAAGAGTACTGGAATTGCTGAATTATAAAATGTTGAATGTCTGTTTTCGAATAAATATTGTAAACGTATAAATATACTTTAATATTATATATGAGGCCGTCGTGGCGCAGGGGCATTAGGGTGTGACTGTAACGCGACGGTTGTGGGTTCGATCCCTCTTAAAGAAACGAAATATTTACTTAAATTTTTATTTCCGTTTCTTCCCACTGGTATCGAAGCAAAATCGCGGCGTTGAGTTCCGCCACTCAACACGCAATGCCTCCAGATTTCGGTGGAAAGTGGGGAACGAAGTGTCTTAACACTAGGTTCCCTCTGCCTCTGCCTACAGTAGGGTTACTGTGTGCGGGAACCACCGTGAAGTTAAAAAAAATTCACACTGCGACACTAGCACCTATTTAATTAAAAATAATCTTAAACCTCAGTATGGTGAAGGTCAAGGCTACTTGCATGCAGATAAGATAAAGTTGATAGGCAGGCAAGCTCGCCAACTACAAGAGAATATGTTATGTATCGCGTTTTATTTAAAAACTAACTATTGCCTTCGACTTCGCTCGTATGGATAAATAATCATAAAAATGGAGAGTTTTATATTGACATATATACACTCCGTCCCTCAATCAGTGCTTTATTTTCGAGATATTGCTGACAGCCTTAACGGTTTGACAACTGCCTAGTAGTAGAAGTAGTTTTTAAGGCGCTATACAAGTATACATATAATATTAAAGATTAGCTTGTCTGCTATGGTTCCACATCGGTTTATTTATACATATCAACAGAAAATGCTCAAAATGCTCGAGTTTTTTCTAGAAAATTGGACGGAAACCTACGACGGGAGAGTACATTCCGTCTGTTCCCTCTTAAGGGGATATAATAAGGTAGGTAGGTTCCCTCTACCTACCTTATTATATACAAGGGATGGCAAAGATTGTTACGGGTGGCAACTAGTTTTCTTTAGCCTAACGCTCTATACAGCTGGGTAGGTAACCCAGTGTGAAGACTTCCGTTCCCCATTTTTCACAGATATTTCAAGACATTGTGTGTTAAGTGGCGCAGCCCAACGCCGCGCTTTGTCTTGTTACTAAAGCGAAAAAAATAATTATTTCCCCAAGTGAGAATCAAACTCACAACCGTCACATTCATGGGTCACATAAATATAATTATACTAGCGGCCCGCTCGCGGTTTCACCCGCGTGAACTATGTTATTATTAATTTCTGTCTCCATGACTACGTCCTAGTGACGTCCATGCAAAATTTTTGACTCCTAGCATTTGTAGTAACGAAGTTTCATACAAACTTTCGACCTCAAAAACAACCCCATAGAAGTCGAATATTGCTAATTCCCGTCTTAGCGAGCACCTACGTCCTATAAGTAACTCCTATGCAAAATTTGAGATTCCTAGCACATGTAGTTTCTGAGATTTCGTGATGAGTGAGTGATCTTTTGATTTTATATATATAGATAAATATTTTCCAATTTGAAATCGTCGAAAACCAACAACGATCATATAACAAACAAGTACACAACATCAATAGCTTAAATTAAAAACTGAAATGCTTAACTTGTTAACAAATTATAAAATTTCACCATTTTGTTTAAAAAAAGTCATAATATGCGGTCGAAAAGAATATTAATCTGGGCATTTCTTTTTTTTTATACTTGAAACTAGCCTAAGTGCTATTTGTGGTTCGCCCTTGAGGCTTTACAGAGGTCGTGTTACTCGCGCTGTTAAAACGTAGTCTCTATTTAAAATTTTAGAGTTATCTAACTGAGGCTGACGTTGTCTTATGGGGATTTTTTGGTTGTGAATTCGAATTTTATTTGCGGATATACCTATTATATCTGCATTTAAAAATGTCATTGTTATTATAAAAAAACCAAAACGTTTAATTGTAAACGCGACGATTGTACGTTAGATTTCCACTCGGAGGAATTTTTATTCATCAATTTCTGCCGAATTTTGGGTGAACGGAAAGTGGGAAACGGAGTGTCTTAACATTAGGTTCCCTCTGCCTACTCTGCTGTGTACGGGATACAATATGAAGCTGATTTAATTTTTTTAAGAAGTTATATTATGTAAGCTATATATGCGGAGTCAGTTTAACTACCAAATCCACGATTAAGAGATGCATAGAATGAACGGAGGATGTCACAGTGAGAATGAAAAGAATGTGCTCATGAGGTTTGAGGACGTCGATCGAATGAGTGATGAAACAATATCAAAAAAGATTTATGAACGAAAAGCGAGAGGCAATAGAGGCCGAGGCAGACCTCGAAACCTTCGAAAACACAGTGTTTTTGATACTGCAGGAAGGTCAAGTAAAAAGTATTAGGCCTAGAAGGTATGTATGAAGGTATGTAGTGGACAAACAACCAGGACAATAAATAAGAAATTATATGCTTAATTTTTTTAACGTTAAATAATTTACCACCAGTACACTAAAGTTAATTGGCTACTGTTTTCGTATAATAAGTAATCTATTTATATTTATAGAGAAAATTAACATACCCTTTCGTATATTAATTTTATGGATTAGTTTCTTGACATATTTGCATATAAAGAACCCCTTACAGTATAGGAGAACACACGATTTTTAAAAGCTAAAAATAGAAAAACATATTAAGGTACGTAATTACAAAAATTGATTGTGTATTTTTAAAGTTTTTATCCAGGATTCCCTGATGAGATACTGGCTTCATGACCACAATGCGGAAAGTATACCTTTTCAAACAAAAGAAGAATAATTCAAATTGATATTGATTGATATCACATTTGTGAGGTATCGAAACGATGAGACGATTTTAGATGAAATATAAAAGAACCTTTTAAATTCGAATTAGCAGTTCCTGAGATTAACACGGTCAACCAAGTAAACTCTTCAGCCTTATAATATTAAGCATAGATTTCGACGTATTGACGACTAATCGGGTAAAAAAGAGTCATACAGACGAAGAGTAGCTGCAACATTATGATTTTAACCTTTTGCAAAACCAGAACACTCGCGCGTTTGATAAAGAAACCTCGCTAACGTGATCTTGAATGGTTTCAGACAAGGTTATTTATATAGATCGAATCTAATTTGAATGGCAAACATAAATAAAACTTAAACTGGCTTGTTTCGTATTTTTTTAACTTTACGCTGTATCCTGCACATAGCAGGGTAGACAGAGGGAACCTGGGCACCTAGTAATAACGAAATTAAACATTAAAACGCTTCCTTCTCCCACTTTCTGTCGAATTCTCGAGGTGTTGCGTATTGAATGTTGGACCTCAACCCGCTATTAATATTATTACATATAGAATTGTTTTTAATTGTAATATAATGAACAAGTAAAATCGCTAGTAGCAGAAACTGGGGGGGGGCGGATTAACGCTGAGTGGTGGAATTAACGCGGATCCCTTGCCTCGTTATACTCTCACGATCGAATCGATCTTACAGCTTGTAAGTTTTAATACGTACTAACTCGATAAATTAGTCTATTATAGATCCTCTTTGGCGTGTCCCTCTTTGGAGTAGTATATATAATGTACTTTATAGTCCATTCACTTCTATTTTTACTTTGCATAGATTTTGTTTGTGTGATCTGGCACGAGGTAGAGGACTATACGCTTTACGTGGTATATTTAGCTTCGTGGTTGTTTTTACATATCAGGCTTGACAGACGGAAATTTGTATTAAGACATCTAGTCCTATTTTTTTCGTTTCCACTCTCTGACAAGGCAAAGTGTGGCATTTAGTTCTGCCACTCAACTCACTGCGAGTTTTAGCTTCACGCTGTATCCCGCACAGCGGACAGAGCGAACCTAGTGTTTAAGAAATGTCTTAGTGTTTCGTTAGGACTCCGTTCTCTACGCACCGCTCAATTTTCAAGACATTTTGTGGTGAATGGCAGGACTTTCCTTCCCGCAGGCCGTCCTTTGAAATTGAAATTAAAGTACTTTAGTATGAAATAAAAGTTAATTAAATACCTATACTAATATGATATAGCTAAAGAGTTTTTCAGAAACTACTGGATGGAATTTAAAAAAAACTTTTCTCTGTTTGATATTTCATTTATCTAGAAACACTATAAATGGTTGATGCCGCAGCGCTAGTAATCGTAATATAAAAATAAGAAATGTTTTTTTACAACACAAAAATGTACCTCTAGTAGTAATACAATAAATTATTCAATATATTTCAATCTTATACTAGAGCTCTTAACTGAAATTAATGACAGTTTAAAATGACACAGTCTACCATTTTTATTAGACATTTTGAAATTTAAATGTTTAGTTTATACGCGCATAAATAAATAATCGTCTTAACGGCATTATTCATTATATTTGAATAAAAATAACGAATAAGAATTCAAATGCTATTAAGGCAACGTGTTTTTTAGATTTATGCTTTAAGTCATATGTAAGGTATGCGGAGAATATGTACTGTTAAGACTAGGAGAGTCCACTTGAGGCCGTAGTGGCTCAGGAGCACAAGTATACGACTGCAAGCGCGTGGTTGTGGTCTCGATTTACACCCGGAGGAATGAAATATTTAATTTATTCATTTCCTGGTTCTGATAAGAAGGCGAAGAGCGCCGTAGAGCTACGCCACTCGATATGCAATATTTCAAGAACTCGGCGGAAAGTGAAGGAACGGAAGTGTATTAATGGGAATGGTGTCGTAACAGGTTCCCAGGTTCTTTCTGCCTACTCTAGAAAGTGCGGGACACAGCATGAAGTTAAAAAAACACTAAGTTACCCACTTTTCGTCCGAAAATAGAGACATTCCTACCACAGAGGAGAAATATAGATAATATTTTTCCCCGAGTGGGAAACATACCCACAACCATCGCTTACTGTCATGTCATGATGGCCTCGTGAAATTTGCTTAGAGATATTTATTTATTGAATATTTTCGTTTCGACAGTCCGGTTTAATAAAATGTAGCATTAAGTTAGGTACTAAGCGCGCATCGTCTAATGAGTGGAAAATGTGTAGAGATACCACTTGATGCTCTATGTCTACCCTGAAGTAATATCAGAGAATTCTCACTCAGGGAATAAATAATTTAATATTCTTATTTCTTCGCTCTGATATAAAGCGGGGAGTTGCAATGCTTGAAATTTGGGCGAAAAGTGTGGAGCACTAGGTTCCCTCTACCTCCCCTGCTACATGCGAGATGGAGCTATTTTATCATATTTCTATATAAAGAACTCATATGAATAATTAGTCTGTGCTAGAAAAGAATTTGACTTTTGACGTTTAAGTGTACTATGTAGAAATGTCAAATTTCCACGGGACTAAAACATACTGTATAATATATAAGCAGAAAAATACTGTAATTTTAAAGTAATAAAATAAACCTTTGTACGCATTATTTATGGAGTCATAATACATTTTAAGCAATGTTAGAGTTTATATTAAAATCTTAAAATATATATATAAATAAAAATATTAAATGGTATTGGGGCCGTCGTGGTGCAGAGGCACATGCGTGCGACTGTAAAAGCTAGACGGAGAGAACAGGAAAGTTTTACGGTTGTAGGTTCTATATCCACTCGGGAGAAAGTTGTATTTTATATTTTCATTTCCTCACTCTGGAAATGAAGCAAAGCGCGGCGTTAAGTTCCGCCACTCAACACGTAATGCCTCGAGAATTCGGAGGACAGTGGTGAACAGAAGTGTTTTAATGGGATTAAAGTGTCTTAGCACTAGGTCCCCAGGTTCTCTGTCTAACCTGTCTGCGTTAAGTCCAACTAAATGTCAAACTAAAAAACACTAAATCATGTTATACGTACGATTGAAGACGAGATGTTCAAATTCTGAGCGCATCTTTCATGTCTTGACATCGGCATTAATATTGATAGTATCTTACCGAACAATATCTCGTTTTGAGGCAATCCATTAAGCTAATACACTTTATACCTTAAAAAGGATTGAAATCTAGCCATTTTTGTGTGAAGATCTTCCCTGAAGAACCAGGATTAATCTTTTCACAAAATACAATAATACTGAGTAAATCCGAGTGTGATTTACGCTAATGATAATAAAAACAATACTTTTCTATAAATTCTTTTCATGGTTAAAATTAACAGTAAATTGAGGTGAAAACCGAGTGTCTAGTTACGCCAAGCGCTACGGACCGCTACGGACTACGGTGCTACGCTGTCACGCATGTGCCAACCGACTACACTAGCCCTTTATACCGATATTTATTAACACTTTCTCTTATTAAATATTACTTAGTTTTTCACTTTATTTATGAATACTATTATTTACTAGATATGCTTTTGTAAAAGTTAGCACACATAATATTATGATTACGATTTATTTTTATTATATAGGAATAAAATATTATAAAGTGAGTCGTATTAGATACTACTAGCTCATATATATAAATAATGTGAAAATGTGGAATACAGATTTCTGAATGAAAGCAGCGACTAATCAATAGTTCTAAACGTGTGAAAAGACACTATCACAAAAGTACATAATATGTAAACTAGCACAGATTTGAATAATACAGGTTGCATCGCATGTATGGCGCGGCGGTCGGCAGTGGGAGGTCGGGAGGTCGGGAGGCCGAGAGGGCGAGGGCACCAGAATAGTAACCATGTCTCCGGGCGTGTCAGTCAGTCACGACGCAAGGGGCGCAAGGTCGGCGGCACTAGGGGCGGTCGCGTGGTTACCTCTCTGGCCATCGCGGCATGACCGCCGGAGGCCGCGGGCGCGCGCTCACGCCGCCATCTTCGAGGGGCACAGCCCGGGGTTCGCGTCGCGACTCGCGGAGCACTTGGCGCTGCGCCGCGTGGGCGGCGATCGATGCGGCAGCGCGCCTGCGCCCCCGACCCCGCCCGAGACCGCCCGAGCCTTCCCGACTGCGTCCGAGCCCGCCCGACGCCGGTGCATCCGCCCTGACCCACTTCCCGCGCACACTGACCTCCGCGCGCACTTCCAATGCGATGTACACCGCGCCGATAAATATAACCTAATCTAATGTAATACGCTCACGCCATTTTAAACTTAACCTCTATTACATAGCAGTCAATTTTAAGTACTCTCGACAGACTCCCTTTAATGTGGTAGCTACTGTACTACACTAAGGTACCCATAAGTTGGTATTTATATGCCGGAGAAGCAAACAATGAATAACGAACCGTAAAATAAAAGCAAACTTGACAGTTCAGTTATTTTACTCGTTAAAACTGTTTCTTTGATCGCTTATATATTACGATCACTTGCATCTGCGACATCACATTCTCAACGTATCTATCTTAATTAATTAAAATATTTGTGATGTATTTAATTAATAATTCACCGACAGCTACAATTATGAAGAAGATCAATAGTTTTATTAATAAATCATTAAATATTATATTCAATTTAAGTTACGTGACATTTTGTTTACATTTTATTGTTCTTAATAGTACCTACCAAATATCTGTAGTCAGTCCTTATAAATGTTTTAAATTAAGATTTGCTTCTATTGCCTTTATTTATGGTTGACATAATAATCAACCTACAAACAAAATTTAAAATATTATTTATTCTAGTTTTTGAATCATATAATAATTTATATATCGTAGAAATAATATACCAGTAGCATGTCCTTGTCTCAATATTAATATAGAGTTGTACTTCATTCTTATTTTATTATGAAACAATATTATAAAATAAATAAAATATTAGATTGTTCTAATCTGCTCTGTTCGACTGTAAGTCAAAGGTTATGTCAACACATAATCGCATTTACTAAAGCCTATTCTAGAAAGTTGTGTCAGAAGTTACTAAATTACAGTTTTAATAAGTTTTGGTTTCTTCGCAGATTTAGTTTTGTTTTGGTTTCTTCAACATAAATGATTTCACATGTTTATGTTCTAGAATATTTTTTTATTCATTTATTAACAATCCTAAACCTGGTATTTGAAACGTAATCGGTATTTGGTTAAAATATTTTTTTTATTATTAAACGATATTATAACAATTATTTAAATAATTTAAAAATAAAAGCAGTACTCTGTCAATTTGTAAATAATGCATAAAATACTAGTTGTGATATTTCCTTATAAAAATAAATATAACATTATTATTTTAATATTTTAAATGCAATATTTTGACAAACATATGACATACAAATTTAAATGTGGCAATACTCAAAAGAATGTGTCAGTGTCACCTTACGACCGAATTAGACTCTGACAGAGTTTAGTCATAAAGTACTAGTTGTAACATATTCTCATAAATATAAATTTAAAATGATTATTTTAACAATATTTTGACTACATAAAGACATTTTTTTGTGTTATATACTTTAAGTTTTAATAATTTTGAATGTGGCAGCACTCAAAGGAATGTGTCACAATACGGTCAAATTGGCTGTCAGAGTTAACTGAAATCGACTGTCATAGGCCACAGCCAATATCACACATAGTCGGTGTGCGGCGATTGATATCGTGCTGCTATAAAATATTTGTTAAGAAACATAAGTGAAAGCTGTATTACTTTGCTTTATACTTTACGTGTGCTTGCCAATTAATTATGTGACTGTTATTTGCGTGTAGTGTTCACAATTAAGTCAGATCAAACATCGAGACGGATGGACCGCAGTGGGCAAAGTAAATATATTTTCTTATTCTCTAAATCTAATTATTTTCATTTCTAAGTTTTATGATTATTTAGTTTTTAGTTAAGAAATTTATTATATATGTATTTAATAAAAAGAAACTTCGTATCTATAAGTGTTAACATGTAAATAAACAAGATATTTATAACGCCTACGTAAACTTGATCCGATTGTCAACCAGTTTTTAGATGCATCGCCTAAAATATTATAAGACAACATAGTACGTTCAAAAATGTTTTAATACGTTCAGTGTAATGTATGGCAAATGAAAATAAGGTCGTAATTGTTTATTCTAAGCTTCACGTTTATTTGCTTTACTCTTTAATGCCATTTTAGTATTACATGTTTTACTTTTAACTCCATAATTTATATTATAGATATTTTTTTTACTTATTATTTATTTTTTATAATTCTAAATTTAATAAATACTTTTTTAGAAAGATAATAAAATTACACATATTGCAATTTAAAATTCAATGTCAAGGCAGAGATTGAGAAACCAAGCATGCATTATTTATGATTTAAACCACATACCTACCAATTTTAATTCATTACATGGAAGAGTTATTTTTAGTACTTTGTCATCAGTATTTCTTGTACATATAAGGTAATAAGTACCATTATGTCTTTTTATTTGTGTATCTTTAAACACTTAAACATGTATTCTCATATAATTTTATTAAAATTATAAATGAATATGATAATATATAAAACCAACACAACACAATAAAATTGGTTTTTCATATAATACTTATATTAATAATAACCAAGCTATTAACATGATGAAAAGTGATTAACATCATATTCTCAGAAACTACTCTTCAAAGTACTGTTCAAATTATTTTTGTGGTTGATACTCTATTATTCATTTATCAATGAAGCTAGATAAAATATCTATTTTAGTTATTTCCATTTGACCCAGTAGACAAAGCTGCAGGTAAAAGATAGCAATTGTTAAGAAACTACCTAATAACTAATTAATGCCTCAAGAATTTGAAAAAGTGGCAAAGGAAGTATTTTAATATATGTGTGTGTGGAATCTGAAACACTAGCTTCCCAGATTCCCTCTGGCTACCCTGTTGTGTATGGCATGAGTGTGAAGCTAAAAAAATCACAGTATAGAGAGTATACTATTATTTTATACCACTTTCTTTAAAATTAAGGTTTTTGGCATTGAAATTTTCAAATGGGTGCCAACTTTTGAAAATTACATTTAGAGTTAAGCATTTGGCACTACACAGTGTTGGCAATCAAATACCATTTAAGAGTCTTTTTTTATTTTTAAACAAAACTGTTTGGTAATGATGTTTTCTTTAAATAGCATTTTAATGCTTATTAAAATTACTTATTTTATATAAATAATATCCAGTAGGGGCATAGGGGCACACCTTCCTCGCCCTGGTAATGATGCAAAGCATGTAGTGCAACTCAATGCCGAAGAAATTAGGCAGAAAGTGGAAGACAGAAGTGTAGTTGCGGAAAAAAATTAAAGATAACAAAAGAAAATAATAGTTGTATATAAATCTATGATTTTTCTTAAACAAGCTCCAATAATAAAATATTTTCCTCTTACAAAACTGTGATTGTGACTTTGAATTCTATACAAGGAAATGATTATATCATAAATAAACTCAACTCTTGTGGTTAGGCATACATTAATTCCCCATATAGATAGAAAATTAAAAACCATGAATGACTATTAATAAGACATTTAGACACTCTGTTCCCCATTTTACGCTGAATTCTAGGGGCATTCCATGTTGAGTGGCCGAACTTAAAATCGCGCTTTATATACACCAGAGTGAAGAAATAAAATTATTAATTTAAATAAATATTTCATTTCCTAAAGTGGAAATCGAACCCACAACCAGTCGCTTTTACAGTCACATACTGATGTCCCTGCACGACGACCTTTCCGTCCTCGGCAAATTAATTAGGAATCTTAGTGTAAGTCCATACGTAAATATTAAGTCCGGTTTCCACCGCGAAAGAGAAATGAGCCAGTAATGTTTATGCAGAACGGACTCCTTTTAAATAATAATAATCCATTCTCCCTTTTAAATCATAGATAATATTATATGGTATATTGCAAGATAATATTGTCAGAAATAAACCAAATTAAATAGGACCACACGAGAAGCACCAGCTTTCAAATAAAAAAGAATCGTCAAAGTCGATCAAAAGTTTAATGAAACAAACATAAAAAATACATTTGAATGAATAACCTCATTCTTTTATAGAAGTCAGATAATATAATAGGCTGACATTTCCACCAATAAACAGTTTTGTATTTTGTAATGACACTCCGCTCCTTCCAACTGATCATTAAGGACTTCGTTAAATTCTCAAGAGTAAACTATAAACAAGAAATTTAAGAAATTATTATATTATAGATATATTTAAATAAAGGTATCTTTTTTATTATAGCAGGTGATAGCAATGATGCTAGTGCGCTTGAACATGCGCTTGGCATTAGCGGCGCTGTGCGGGGGCGTGCTACTTGTGACGTTCTATTTGGGCAGGTGTGGAGATCTGGTGAATAGGCCCAGTTAGTATGCCGATTGATATATATTTTTTATATATTTGAATATTTGTTTGTTTTTATTATTAATTTATTTTTTATTGTAATTATCAGTATTTTTTTAAACATTTTTAAAATATTGCTCTAAGTGTGGAGAGAAATATACTTTTTTAGAAAACATATAAAAATATCCCCCTACGTTCAGATTTTATACATATATTCTTTGTTACGCAAAACAAAACATACAGAAATATGTTATGAAAAATATTGCTTTTAACTAAATTCCACCAAGGTAATTTGTTGTATTACCTCCAAAAAGCAAATTCCCGTATACACAATTTTCTCGAACACCAAGGGCACTGTCGAGGTGATCCTTTTTGATTTAAGTAAGGTATATTTCAACTTATGAGTATATCTAAGTTTCACCAAAATCAGTTCAGTAGTGTTTGAGATAAAGTCATCCACGCATTTTCGGAGGGAACATACTGTATAATTTAGTATAGCATGTATAAATCGGTTATTTAATTAATTTTATTGATGTAAGTCTCCTTGTACAATCATTCTCTATTCCAGAAGTTTGAAAAGTAATTTTTACACATACTCTTTTTATCCACAGTAGGTTCAGTACCATCCAACGAGTTAATAGAACGTATTAGCGATGAAATCGAATGCTCTATAAATGGGGAATACTCGGTGTCGTGCCGGCGCGACCGCGACCAGGTGTACGTGCCGTTCTCGTTCATACATAAATATTTTGAGGTAAGCCATATTTGTTTTTTTATATAGGTACCTCTATTATATTCATGATTTTTGTATTTACTTAAGGCCGTTGTGGCACAGGGGCACAAGCGTGTAACTGTAACGCGACGGTTGTGGGTTCGCCTCCTACTGGGGGAATGAATTATTTATTCATATTTTCATTTTTTCCCTCTGGGAACAAGGCAAAACGCGCGGCGTTGAGTTCCACCATTAAACACGCAATGCCAAGAAAATTCAGTGGAAAGTGGGGAATGTATCCTATTATATTCCAGTATCCCGCAAACAGCAGGCAGAGGGTAAAGAGAAAACGTGAATACATTTCCGATCTTGATTTAAATCCATACATTTATTCTGTCTTCGATCTATACATCTCAGTAGATTCATATTTATATCAAGAGTAAGACGTAAGATAGTTTATTTCTACAAAAGATATTCTTATAACATTTAAAAAATATATATTTTTTTAGATTTACGGCAAAATAACGTCAGTAGGCGGCGTAGACAAATTCGAATGGTCGCACAGTTACAGCAAAGTGTATCATCCCAGAAAGAAATATGACCCGCGTGGCACATTCACTACCTTCGAGAACTATAACGTCGAAGTGCGGGATAGGGTGAAATGCATCAGCGGAATTGAAGGGGTTCCTGTGTCCACACAATGGGAGCCCAAAGGGTTCTTCTATCCTACTCAAATAGCCCAATTCGGGTTAGCCCATTATAGCAAAAATATAACGGAACCTGAACCCAGGGTTAAAGTAATAGATGATAGCGAGAAAGTTCTGGAAAATTGGGTTGTAAGTAAAGATGCAGTGATGGCCAGGGACTTTGATACGGAGTTAAAAGCTAAAGTAATTAAATTTTCAACGTCTGGGCACATCACTAGTCAGGTCTGGTTGAGAGTGAATTCGACTCAGGATTTTGTACTAAGCATGGATCTGAAATTGAACCCCAATTCTTCAATAACAGTGGTGCTACAAAATAAAGATAAGAAGGAGACGGTGTATTTGCATTATGTTACGAGTTTACAGCTTATTCATGCTCAGGTTAGCTTTTTTTTATTGTTACCATTATTAAATGTTGTTAATTACATTCCAACGTGGTGTAGAGGAAATACAGTGTTAAGTTCAAACCAGTCAAAACGCATTGCATTTAAAATTTGAACGGAGTGACTTAACACTACGTTCCCTCTGCCTACCCCGCTATGCTAGAAAATGGAGCTGTTTTTAATTAAAACATATATTTTGAGTATTTTTTTTATTTAAACGATTTAAAATATAAGTATTATGTTTTCGGTGGGGAATGCGTGTTCGATTTTGCGCGAAATATTTGTTAAATTTAACTATTAGTATTTTTATATATATCTTGCAGAAAGTTTATTTTCTTCATAATTTATTGTTTTTCCATTCTTATAGGATGACCACACGTACTACGGTATAGGAGTAGATTCAAAATGGCGGAAGATCACACGAGACCTAATAATAGATATGCAAAAGGGCTGGGCATTGCAGGACAAACCCAAACGAAAATCACCAAGAAATAAATTTAAGGTGAAAAAAATGTGTTTTGCATATTTCTTATTTCTTGCCAATAAAATGTCTGTAAAGATGCAAATGATCAGTAATGATGCAAATGCAACTTAATCTTTAAATTTAATAAACAATACAAGAGGTTTAGGCCGGTTGTCAAAAATCTGTATAAACCAGTTTAGGCTGCACCGATATAGGAACACTCACACATTTGTGTGCAAAGCTTAGCTAAGCTTCGTGGCAGTCCATTCATTTGATATGTTATATATTCATTCATAAATTTACTATATTTCTTATCCTCGCCCGGACAGATATCCAGTATAGTGTTATCGGGGTCCGGCTCTATATCCAACATATTGATATCCTCGCATTCTCACACCGCTCATTTCTACGCGGCGGCTCGATGGCTGGCCACCAACCAGAGGGCGCGAGGCGGGTGGCCGGTGCTTGCAAGACGCAGGGTGGCACCTGGTGTACCTGATTTAAAGCCTGGGTGGTAAGTTTTTTAATATATTCTCTTAATATAAGTTATCTATACCTATAATATAAATCGTAACGGATCGGAGTCTGTACATGAAATACTGTTTGTAAAAAAAATGTTATGTTGACATTTATTAACAAATAATAGCAACAAAGACAATGATTTTTAAAACTTATGTCTGTGCGCTTGTTCACGCTAATGTCAGAAATGGCTTAACCGATTTAATTGCAGTTTTCACTATTTCATTTTCTTAAACTTTGATATCTTATGTTTGTTTTATTTCAATCGGATTATAAATAAAAAAAATATTATTAATAAAATTTCTATAAATAACAATATTGAATTAGCTGATACTTTACTTGTTAATATAAGGATGGATAGATATTTGTTTTTAAAATGATGTTATTATTAGAAAAGGCAAGTAATGCAGATTAATAATTATGTAGTTCAAGCGTGTGAAGTCGCAAGCGGGTCGCTAGTTTTATTAAATATACATTTGTTTGCTTGAATTTGTTGTGTTTATTGTGTTATATTAAAATTTGTTTGTTGCCTTTGCACTATTCTGTTAGAATATGTGATATTTTTCGCTTCCCTGTTCAGATATAACAAAACGTGGAGTGATCCAGTACTTATATAATTTTTTTTACTTAATTACACTTAACTCAGCGGTTTACCAAATCTGAAATCAATGAGTAATTGTGAATATCAATGTTTAGTCAAGAATAATTTAAATCCATATCCGTCGAACGCGTCATAAGGAAGTAGCTAACAAGCAACGTATTGTTCAATTCAAAGCTTTTAAAGGTTAATAGTTAATTTTATTAATAGAAACAAAAACTATGCGACTCTTTTTTACTTTCATGTAGTTTTCGTCTCTAAACAGTTATTTCTTAAGATTGAAAATGAAAACCAACACTCAACTTAACTATAGGTAATAAATCTTAAAGGAATCTACTACAATATTGACACTAATGGGTACTTTAGTTAATTGGTGCTATCAAAATGTGTTAAGTATGTCTATTTTTAGGTACTATCTATACTTCTATACTAATATTATAAAGCTACAAAGTTTGTTTGGTTGAACGCACTAATCTCAGGAACTATATAGATCCGAATTGATTTTTTTTTTTAGTTTTATATAGTCCAAATCAAGTGATACTATGCTGTATAACATCATATTGCTCAGTAAATTTTATAACTGATCAGTTATAATATTTTTTTTTATAACAAGCACATAATATGTGAGCACACAAAGAGTTTTTATTTGCGTCGCGGTTTTGTTGCGCCGGCGCACTGTGATCGCGGCTAACTGGGCCGGGGCTAAAGGTTAAATAGCTTTACGATTACTGCATAACAGAGGTCGTATAGATTTATATTAGATTTTTTATGTGTATATGAAGTTACTGACAGACTTATGTAAAGTTTTTATTTATAAAAGTGTCTATTAGAAAATATAGGAAAATAATTAAAACATGAAATTTTGGATCACTCCGCCGCCTAGAACAATGGTGCATGAAAGGCAGAGAATTTAGTCACAAGATTCTCTCTCACATTGATCCATTGATAAAGTAACGCGAGTTTATTAATGTGAACTCGACTTTTGAAACCGGTTGGTATAACTGAGCCACCATTAGGTAATTTTTCTACGAAATTTATGTTTCTGCTAAATTTATTCTTCTGCCAAATGTATATTTCGTAATTTATTTATTAATGAGCGAAGGTATTTCCCTCCTCTCTCCCGCCTACTACTCCAATGGACATATAAACTATTTATGCGCAGCACGGAGAGCTCCCCACCTATTTGATATGCCAAAATATATGTGAAAATGATTATTAAAATATATAAAACTCAAACTAATCACAATTTTAAGTGAGCGAAAGGGAGAATAATTACGACATTGTGTATGTATATAACAAAATTTGAAAACATTTTTTTGAAGACATACGTTCTTAGTAATTCAAATATGTTTTTTTCTATTATATCCCTGTATTTTCTTTAATAAATAGGCACTCGGCCATGAGCCAGGGTCACGGTATTTCCCTCCTCTCGCGCGCCTACTATCGCAGTGGAGATATAAACTACTTGCGCGCGGCGCGGAGAGCTCTCCACCTACTGGATGTTCCGAGCCACGCGGGAGGAGTGAAAGCGATGTGGATGGATAAATACGTATGGTATGTATGGATTTACGAGTTCTTTTGATTATGGATTATGGGTGCTTATATAATTTGAGGGCATTTGGATTTATGACATAACAGAACAGGGTCCTGTTCCATAACATTCCATCGTTGTTAATTCGATCCTGTCTTGGGGAATGAAAATATTTAAATAACTTTCTTTTCTTACTATCTTAAAGCGAACTGAAGCTACCTGGCTAAAAAATAACTTTAAATGCTCATTTGTCTTCTTCTTCATATCATCTTATTCTCTATATGTATACAAAAATATTGTTCAAGAACCTAATCAAATAAATAAATAAAATGGAGTAAAGTGATCAATCGCTATCTCTATATTTATTTATTGACATGAAAGGAAGAGATAATAATATAATATAATTTATTTTCAGGTATGAAGAATATCCAACGAAACCGCCACTGTTCGTTCTAAACGGGTTCATATACACGCTGCTCGGTCTCTATGATCTCCACGTGATAGAAGGTGAGAATTCCATATCGCTAGCGAAAAAAATGTATGACGACGGAATGCTTTCCCTAAAGACGCTTTTACCACTCTTCGATACAGGCAGTGGTAGCTTCTACGATCTCCGCCATTTTACTTTGGGCATAAGTCCGAATATAGCAAGATGGGACTATCACGCAACTCACGTGAATCAACTGTACTTATTAGCGGGATTAGATCCCGATCCGATATTTATAAACACGGCGAAACGATGGGAAGGCTATATGCAAGGCAAAAGAGCGGCACACAATTGAGTATATCGATTTTTGTGGGGTTTTCAACGTTGATTGATTGGAGATATTGATTTTTCAAAATCGATAATGAAATCGATTTTTGAGTACTCGACTCAGTTTGGAAGTTGCAAGCTATGGCCTTGTGACGGAGAGCTGAACGAATGTAATCACACTAATAAACCTAAAGGTCTTTTTTTATTATTAAAGAAATGAAATTTGAAAAAGCATAAAAATAACAGATGCTAACATTGCCAAATAAATAAGAGATGCTAACATTGCCTCTTTGGAATATAAATATATGTTTCAAAGAGGGTATATGGGATTTATATCGAATACATAAATATATTAAGCATTTCTTTTTTGTTTTTCAAATAAAAGTACATTAATTTTAAAAAGTCATAAATACGATAAAGTTATTTTATAAGTATGTTAGATCTAATAATTAACCTATAGACCAATTAATTTATTGAATTTCTTTGTAAATTATACTTATTAAATAATTCCTATTTTATTAAAACAAACAAACTTAACTGACTTTGGCTGTTTGATATAGAGTCTAAGTCTCAACTGAAATAAACGTAAATGTGAATGTCATCTCTCAAATTTGTACCTGCTATGACTTGAAAATTAAATTATCAGATCCAATTAACGATAACTACCACACTTAGAGAAGTTGATTAGTGTTTAATTATCAGTAATCTTACAAATATATAGATTTGTAATAATTTCATATCATTTGAACTCTAATCGACGTACAGTAGAAACTCGATTAACCGGACTAATTGTTGTCGTTAGTCATCCGGATAATCGAAAGTATAAAGAAAAGCTATTTTTGTGCATATGTAACACAAAATTGTTATATGTGTATTAAAAGCTATAAGTACATATCAACCAAAATGAACGTTTATTAAGAAATTATTAACATTTTCCTACATGCGATTTATACACATATAAATTACGTACGCATTTACGTCCATATAATTTTTCTTAGGTTTCATTGAACGCGAATCCGTATAACGTATAATGAGGGTCAAATAATCGAGGTTCTACTTTATTTGTGTGCTAATATTATTAATAGCGCAAAAATATATATCTTAATTTTTTTTAAGAAAATAAAAGTATTTTCGCTCATTTATAATTTAATTTTCAAAATGAGAAACAACAGAAAACAATAAATAAATGTAAATATAATCGTATAGACTAAAATGGCTGTCATTCCTACAATAGTAGGCATAAGTTTTACATAATAATAATAATATAAAGAAAACGTATACAAAAAGTTGAAATTTAAATAAATACTTATCACTGAAGACTGAATACCTTTTAAAAAGACCGCCAGTGTAGAAACAGCCTTCGAAACTGAATTGAATATATAAAATAAATATAATAATTATTATCTTGTTAAACCTATTCTTATGTTAAACGTACTTAATTGCCTTATTTATCATTGTATATTACAATATTTTTATCCAATAATTGTTTTAGATGTTTGTACTACTTTCTTTATATTTTTGAAAGTTGCTTAAAACAACAATTAATTTTTTATTTGTCAAAATGAGAAAAAATATAGTATAGAGAAAGATATTTAATCTTATTTTCATTTCTCTAATAAGATAAACCGCGGCACTGACTTCCTCCTCGAATTCGACGAAAAATGGAGAATGAAGTATCTTAACACTAACATTATTAAAACAAAAATATTTTAACAAGTCCCTGTTGCACTTAGAAAAACTAAAAAGGCATTTAGCTAAAGTTAAGGTCGTAAAATAGTCACAATTCAATATAGTTTACGGTTAGCTCGCAGATATTCCAAATTATTGGTAAGCTTTAAAAATATTGTAATATACATTAATTCTTCCCTGTTGTACATAAAATTTATATTATTTTAACATACTGTATATAAAGTTATATTTGAAAAATATATTTAAATCAATAGTCATATATAAATTTAGTATCATTATTTCTTTTAATTTATGAAATGATTTCACATTTTATATTAACTAAATGCGCATATAAATTTTAGTTTTCTTATAAGTTTATAGAATCAAAGAATCTTAATATAAAGATCTTAAAAATTCACTAAAGCGTTTATAAAAATAATGGCAAAAGTTGAACATTTTTTATTTTTTTGTTTACTGTTAATTGCAATATACTTTTTTAAGTTAAAATCAAATTCGACAGATGTTTTTTTTTTTATGTTTTTCCGTCATTAAACAAAATATAAAGAAAAAAAAATTGAATATCACTTCAATCTGGGGGTCAATCAATAAATTATAGGAACCATAATCTTATAAAAAGTATAGTAATAAGTATTATATCCTTGTTCTATAGAGAATCAAAATGTTGTATTAAATATATAGGAATTGATTTTATACATCCAATTTACACTAACCTTTACCAAAATTCATTTAAATATTAAATATTTGCATATAATCTTGCCACAATGATTTTTTTATTTAAATTTTATCTTTAAAAATATCAAGTTGCTTACTTTTACAAAACACTAAAGAGAAAACATGTTTTAAAGTACATATTTTTTAGCTTTACGCTCTATTTTTCTCTATCTTTACACAGCCGGATGTAGGCCGTTCCGCTAAATTCTTGAAGCATTCCGTATTGAGTAGCGGAACTCACCGCCGTGCTTTGCTTGGTTACCAAAGAGAACTAATTAAAATATTAAACATTTTATGCCATAGAGTGGGAAACGCACCCACGACCGATGCGTTTACAGTCGCACACTTGTGCCCTTCCGCCACCAAGAAATAAGAAATATCTAATGTTTTAAAGTTACAGCCATAAAATAAAGAGTTCATTAAAATTGTAGATAATCGTATTTACACAATATTTATTATATAATTTATATCTTTATTAAAAATAAACACTTTGTATAAATAATGCACTAAATCCCAGTAGACTAATATAAGAAAAGGAAATCCTAATTTATCTAAATAAATGTCACTTTATTCCTTAAAAACATTATTTTGGCAAAAAAATGTCTAAATGTCAGCCATTATCTTATTACGTTACTTTCTGCTTTGAAAATTACATTTAAATAACTTTTTTTTTTAATATTTTTAAGCTTTATTTATAATTTATATTATAGTATGTTCGGTTGTGATCCGAAGCACAAATATTAAAGTAAGAAGTTTCTAAAATTTTTAATAACAACTACGTTTATTATGTAATCTTAAGAATTCTTGTCAATAATCGTGTAAATGAGAATCATGGTACAATTGCATAGACTTAACGATACTCACTTTATATATAATATAATTGTATTTCAAATTTATGTTTTAAAAAAAAAAGAAAAAATTTTTGTAAATTGACCTTTTAGATGACTTGTGGAGTCTGAATCGTTAATTAAGTGTTAACTGTCGTTAAATATTTCAATTAAATTTAATGTAACTTAACGGTTGATGACTTGGTTGAACGCAACAGAAATATTTCAAACAAATTTGTTGTTATCAATAAAAGATTTTTTCTTATTGTATGTAGCGCTACTTAAATCTGTTTTTATTTTATTATTTTAATATTTGTATTCAAGTGCAAAAAGAAAGTGTAATATTTAAAGAGTTTTTAATATGGATAAATTTAATTTGCCTATAATCTTGCCATGTCAATAAAAAATATATATTTTAAAAATAAAAAATGCACTTAATAGCTCCTACACTTTTTTCTTATGAAGAATCTTATATATCAATATGAAAGTATAAAAAAGCTATATTAGTTTATGTTTTTCTAGTGATTATGTTAAACCAAAGTAGGATAATCCTTGTGTCATATGAAAGTCAACATATGAAGTAACATTATCTGAGAGATTGAAAAATCTTAGTGACATGAACAGAACATAGTGATTAGTGACGCCGTGGCGGTTTGTGTGTTCGAATCACACTCGGGGAAATGATATCTCAGCTATTTTAATATAACCGCCTTAACGATAAACCGCAGTGTTGAATTCCGCCATTCAACACACAATGTCTTGAAAATTAAGCGGGAAGTAAAACGTTGACTTTCTAATGACAGACAAACATTCCAATTGTAAGAGCTTACTAGAAATTACTATTCTATAGTTTATTTTAACTTAATTTTATATTTGTTAACACGTAGGTATGGATGTATTTAGTGATGTTATACGCGCGTTTTTATTCTTTTTAAAACAACATTATGCAGTCAAAAATGGCGCAAAATGGAGGAATAAGTGTCTTAACACTAAGTTGTCTCCGCCAACCCTGCTATATGCGGGAAAGAGCGTGAAGTTAATTGAATGCACTAATTTTCATCTTTGAACGCGCGCGTCTAACATCACAGTGTGGATATAACAAATCTATTAGTAGTCTGTAGAGGATAGCGAGCACTTGTGAATGACAATAAAAAGTCTTGACAAATTAACTTGTTTTATTTCAAAAATATACAAAATATATACAATCAAAGTACATAAAGTAAAGGCACTTTCATAAAAAAATACAGCATAGATAAATATAAATAAAAAGAAAAGTTATTAATAAACAAATTCATACACACGTCACTCACACTTCACTATATTACACATTACAACTTTAAAATTTCATCTAGAAGTCTTTAAAAATAATATTTCTACATATTATGTAAAAAATATATTTATTATTATTAACTTTCAAAATATACACACCCCCTTCTATTAAGGGTGAAAAATTTAAAACTTTATACAAAAATGCATGTTCAAAGCTAAAGACAAGGGCTCCCATGCACATTGCACATATCCTATTCAAAAACTGCATAACAGACAAAAAAATTCTACTAACGAAATTGTATATTAAAATACAACCGATGTATCGTGGCCGCCTAAAGTTATGATTTCTCATTTTTTGCGATTTCTGCAGTCAGGAGGAAAAAAACTTAATATTAAATCTGCACAGTCATCTACAGCTAACTTCAGTGCGGCCACGTTTCACTATTACTTAGTGGCACAAGTCTGCAACCGTACTAGCGCTCGTTTCTCCGCCATCTTCATCTTGTCGAGCACGTCTTGCATCTCCGGCCAGGGCTCGTAGCGCTGGTTGATGATGATCAGCTTGTGGACTGACGGGTTCCGCAGGTTCATTGTGCGCGAGATGTTCTCGCGGTTGTGAGTCGTGAATACTACGTCTACCTGGATATTTTAGGTTTGTCTAATTTGTTAATTTAAAATTTCGAAGATATGTTCAGATGAAGGTAAAATGTTTGTGTCAACGTTCCGTGTGCGCTGAGTTCCGCCTCGAAGAATAGGCAAAAAATGGAAAAAAGGTATCTTAAGCATGAACTCTGCCTACTGCGGAAAAAACGCAGCTGCTTTATCTACGATTTACACTAAATACGTAAATTGTTCAATATTTAAGAGTTTTATTAAATCTTTTACTAAAAAGAAAATCAATTTGGCGGCATATCCCTTATATGACCTTCAATGATTTATTCATGGTTCATTCATGCTATTCATTCATTATTTTTGTTACTTTTCTTATTTATGATTAACAAAAAAATTGTGTTGATCTTAGCTTAACATCTTAATGAAGCAATGGTAAATTTCTAAAATATTTGTTTTAGCAATAAGTTTCGACTTCTCTTATATTAATTTTATATAAACATTTAAATATTAAGATTATCTTATAATAAAATTACAAGCAAAAAATGTAATAATATCTAATTACAATAAAAATACCTTATTCTTTACAGCCCACGCTATAGAAAGGACCATGAAAGTAAGACTTGTACAAGTAACAATAAACAATGGAATAATTTCCCAGAATGTCTTTAAAGCATACATCAAGTGCAGTTTCCTCGGTATCGGCACATCGTATTGGGTCGGCGGTAATATGCTCCCTGCTTTTCTGACATGATTCAAAGATTTAACTTTTGGCAAAAGAAAGGTAGTTAGACGAAGAGGTAATCTAAAAAACATTTTTAGAAATTTAACAAAGATTTGGTTAGTATTGACGTTATGTAAATAAATGACATCCAAACTTTTTTAAAAGATAAAGTTTAAGATGGTCGTGGCCTGTTTTGGAAGTTGTGGCGTGTGATTTAAAATGATGCCGTACAGTAGCTACTGTAATACATTAAATCTAATACATAAGTATTACATACGCGTTTTTGGAACGAAGTTCCTTACGGCAGGCTTGGAAGGCATAGGGATTTCGCTGCGTGACCGAACTGAAAAAAATGTGATAGTAAAACCGTAAGAAAAATGCGTGGAATAAAACCGTTAAATGAGACGTGCGCAGGCGCGACTGTCGCATACACAGACGAGTAGTGTATACCAGTATCCTTACCAGTACCAGTACCAGTAGAGTAGTACCCTTTTGGGGTGGAGTGGTAATAGAAAGAGTATAATTAGAGAGTAGAGTTATAATTATTTTTATTTCTATTTTTCTATTCTATTTCTATGTAATTTTATGTTGTCAATTTTCTATGTAATTTTATGTTGTCAAACAAAAATAAAGAGACATATTTTGTTATTTTAGTTGATAATTTGAATTACGATGTTTTTTTTTATTTTAAGTGATTTATTATTTCCTAAAATACTGAATTTCCTAAATACTTTCTAGTACTTAAATAAAAACTAATCAGCAAAATTTAAGAGAAAAATCAAGGAAACCTACATAAAATTGAGCACGACTTTTTTTGCAATTTGTGTCGATTCTACATTAGCCGAAGGAACTTCGTTCCTACCTGGTGTCCCACGACACCACATTTTTTAATATTTTATTAGTTTCACAATGTGGGATACATAAAGCACAACAAGCAGAGGAAAACCTTATTTTAAGTCCACTCCTCTTCCTACCCTCCGTACAATTTTCGAGGCATTGCGAGACGTGTAGAATGGCGCAACTTAACACCGAGGTTTATCTCGTTACCAGGAGAGTAAGGAAAAGAAAATAATGCAGCAATAAATAATTGCAAGTTTATTATATTGTGTAACAAGTTTTATAACTAACATTTATTTTGCAATATTTATTTAATTTCATTCATACCAAATTCATTCAATTCATACCAAATATTACTATTTAGAAGTTATAATTTAAAAATCATTCACTGTACAGGTTCGCTGCCGGTACTAGGGTTAATGGTGCCTTAGCTGCATTGATGAGACGGTGAAACGTAATGTGGGTATTACAGAAGAAGAATGAAAGAAAGATGAATGCTGTGGAGATGTGACCTCTTCCTAGGATATGCGGAGCCAGCTTAGCTTATCGAGTGCAAAATAAGACTATTACAAAATTAAAATTAATTATTTTTATATTGAAAATAGGAAATAGAGAGTTTTAACACTTCGGTTCTCTCTGCCTACCTTGAATATAATGAATTACCGTACGGCACCGTACTGTACCGTAGGTAATATTTACCATAATATAAGTTTTCAATGTAATATACAAACTTAATAACGCAAATCTGACATTCAATTAAATTTGAAATAAAGACAAGAATTATTTATTTAAATAAAAATATTGTCATTAAAATTCAAAAGTTATTAATTTATTTATTTAAAATTATAATTATTTTTAAGTAAGATTTTTTGTAATAATAGCATACATATATATATATTTTTAAACAATCAAAATAAATACTATAGTAAATAAATACTATATGTAATATGTATAGAGCTGCAAATAAGAAATTATAATTTAATTCAATCACGGTACGTTTTTATACAATGGTTATCAAAATATATTCATTGTGTTTCACAAACTTATACTATAATTGTTCCTAATCAAAATTTCTTAGATACCTCATATATTCATTACAAAAAAAATCCTAATATTTTACTTTCTCCTTTAATCTTTATTTTCAATTTTGGTATACCTACTGCTTTTTAAATTTTTAATTCGCTTATACTTATTTCTTTTTTCGTAGTAATGTAAAATTTTCTTATAATATTAATAATAAGCTTACTCTTATAATATTTTACAGGTACTTCAAACAATTAGGTTCTTAATGATTTTCAATAGAGGGTGATGATCATCCGCACTCCACGGCGACGCATATCGCCCCGCACTAAGCGCAGATACAAAGCTATAAAGAATTTCTTAGCAAAAGCTTTAGGTAAGTAAAATTTAAATTAATTATAATTTTAAACCAGGACAATTTAGAGACCAGTGATGGCGCAGTAGCACAAACATGCGAATGTAAACGTGACAGGTTGTGAGTTCGCTTCCCACTGGAGAAAATAAAATATTTAATATTTCCGTTTCTTCGCTCTGGCTTAGAGGTAAAGCGTGGCGTTAGAATCCACCATTCACACAACAACGCGATGCCTCCAGCATTTGGACAAAAGGGGAACGCCGAGTGTCTTAAAATTAGGCTCTTATGCGAGATACAGCGTAAACTGAAAAAAAATATTATACACGTATTATATGAATTATTGAAATATTTCGATAAGTATTTCCCTGATCGTATTAATAGTGCTAAGTCAAATTATATCTCATTTTAATTCTATAGTAGGTTAATATGCTATTGTTTTATGATACAGTTTTAAAATTATCTCCCCCAATACATTATAGGTACCTCATCTCAAAGAAATATAAACACAAATTCGAGTATAGAAATTAGTGTCCATAATTTGAAGTCAAAAATCGAAAGTATAGAACAAGAACTGAATAAAGTGAGCAAACATTGTCAAGACCTGACTTTCCTTCAAGAAAATTTCGTGAAAGATCCAGGACAATTTTGTAACGAGCATAGTGAAGTTGAACCTAATCAAACAAATTCCAAATGTGGTGATATTAAGACAGTAGAAACAAAAATTTTATATGAAAAGCCAGGTGGCCAATTTCGTATAAGAGCTGGTAGTAGTAACACTAGTAATATCAAGAAATATGATAATACTATGAATCCTAGACGTTCCCATCAAAATTTACAAAACTATCGACATAAAGTACAAAGGATTAAAAATGATGAGAAACAAGACGTTTACGGACGGCAATACAGAACTAAATCAAAACAAAACATTCTCCCGACTGTTTATTCTACAAGCAGTTTCCATTCTTTAGTAACACCAAAATATAGACAATATGCAGAGCCTGGTTACTCTGGCTACCAACCAAAACAACGTGGAAATGAAGCTACTAAAATATCAAGCCCAGAGATTCATAGACAGAGACAAATAGAAGAAAATGATCATAGATATTATAAAAAAGCACATGAACAGAGGCAAATTAAACAAAAACGAAATAAGCGAGAGTATTTAAATGTCGACCAAGAGTTCATAGAAAAAATTATCAATAAACAGTATAAGCCTGTTAAAATGTTTGGAAGGAGAGATTCAGATTTTAGTCAATTTTCAGCACCAGTTTGTCGTGACCACGAATTTTTGATTCGTGAAGAAATTCAAGAAGGTAGCGAATTGTGTTCTTGTTGTTTCGATCAAAATAGAATACGCAGACATCGTTATATATGCCATCACGATGTGAGTGACAGGAGAAGTATTTGTGATACGCGACTTTATAGTTCTAAAAAGCACCATCGACATACGTATCCGAGTAAAAATATCGAAGATTACCATAATTCAGCCTATTATGATATAGTCCCTGTGAAGGAAAAATCTAGTCCGAAGTCAAGAAGAAAATTTGCTGAGGAGAACGCTATGAAATATCAGTACAAAGAAGTGCCTCCGTCGCCAAGAACACGTAGACCAAGACTGAATTTAAAAGCTCAAAATTATACAGAATATGATGACATTGAAGGACGTCCGCCTCCTATCAGACAACGTCGTAATTACGAATCTGAATCAAATTTGTCTGTTAAACATGAAAAACTAAAATATCAAAATGTGAGTGTACAACATCCGGCACAAATTGCAACAATGAGCAGCTTGCAAAGTCCTAAGTTCATAGAAGAACAAACGAACAAAGCCAATAATGACACTTCTTTAAGTACAGAATTAACAGAAACCAATGTTGATAAAACTGACAAAGCGTTAGGTGAAATAAAAGATATATTACAAAGTTTTCTAATAGAAATAAAGAAAGATTCTACTCACAGTGGTAAATCGAATAACACAAGTAAAATAGGCGAGAGGAATTTCAATGAAAGTCATGAAAGTGATAAATTAAATACCACGATAAATCCAAATAGTGGTAATAATTTTAACATAGCACAATGTAACGTCCCTCCATTTGTTCCAACAGTTCCAAGTCCTTATTGCTATCCGATAATACCCATATATCCCATGAACTATCCACAGAATGGTTACATGCTACCTAACCCCAGTTTCACCTGCACCTGTGCTGAGAGTTCAAAAGAAAGAGCGTATATGGAAAAGGAAAATAAAGTTAAAACAGAAGATGACGTAAGTAACGAAACTCAAGAACTGATTAAAGAGATTTATAAATATGTGTCGCAAAATTCCAAATCTGCAAAGGCAGCGGATCTTTTGGGTGGCCATAGTGCTAATAATAGTCCCAAGAACAGGAATAACAATATAGAAAGAATCCTATTTACTAATAGAAGTGCCGGCGGTTATTCCAAGGGGTCCAAACATGATGCTAACGTTGGAACTCCTCATATGAGATGCCTTTCCAAAAGCTGTGAAGCGATTGGATCAAGAATGAATTCTGACACATATTACTCTACAAACGCTAGTTACTCAGACACTGTATTGGAAAAACTCAGCTTACATGGTTCGCAGTCATCAACAGAATCCGATGTCAGCAGCGAAGTAGAAGAAAGAAAAGTATGAATTTAATTCGTTGTTTTAATATATTCACATATCCATTCTATATTGAAGTATTTTTTTATTTTAAATTTTTTTTTTTGCAGATTCATCGAAATAAATTTCAAAAACTACTAAATTCTTTACGATTATTCAAGAAAAAGAAAAAAGATATAATCGTGGAAGAAACTGAATCAGAAACTGCAGCAGTGGCTAACACTAAACAAAAACCAAAACCTCCTTTCAAACAAAACGTTACAAACTACGTAATGCACGGCCAGGAATACTTTCACCCGCCTCCGATACCAGAAAAATGTTGTCCACCTCATCAAGAACGACATTGTAACTACAATCATGGCTTACCTCATCAAACACTCCCTTTAAACTGTAATCTATGCGAGCATCATGGAAATAATCCAACATATTCTTACGACCAAAGGATACCAAACTACAATCCAATATCGCATTCTCCACATCCAGGCTACGTTCCATACCAAGTTCCTCCTCAGGTACCCCTTTGTCTAAAAGAAGTTGAAGTAAAAACCATCGGCACCCAAAGTCAAAGAAAGATGTCAATATTTAGTAAATTTACTAAAAAGTCGCTACCATACCCATATAGACTAGATGCATCTCAGCAATATACACCTCCGTCCACAGAAAAACCAAATTTTTGGAAATCAATGCAAGAAAAAGCTAAGCAGCAACAACAACGACAACAACAAAAGCAGCCAGATCCCATGGATTTTTCTCTTAAAACCCAAAAACAGTTAGCCCAAGGAGACATAAAGTTAAGAAATGCGATGCTCCAAAAATTATTCTATAAAAGAAATCCTTTTTCCCCTAGGAACTTAATTGTGAAAACTTTGCTCGGTAGAGATAAGTCTAGTTTCGGTGATCCACCTAAGATGTATCGACCCAGAATGTTTTTATAGTCGTTTTGTTAAGAAAGATTTGTACTTTGTGTTGTTGCTTAATAAATTATTTGAAATTTTGTTGTGTTGTTTGTGTCTGTGTTTTGTTTTGTCGTTTCTTTATTAAAATCGACTCTATGCACAAGATGGTTAGGTATTAACTTTTCTTTATTTAACTTTTAAAAAAGTGCGTAATTAAGTATTTTTATGTGCTATGAAACTCCGTTCCCCACTTTCCGCCGGGTTCTGGAGGTTTTGCGTGATGAGTGGTGGTGTTGAGTTTTTTTTAAGTCTATGAACTATGACCAAAAATGTATTTACCCTATAAATAATACTCACGGTCTTATTCATTTCTTAATCGTATGTCATCATCGGTGTCTTTATCCCCCGTATTAGGTTCGATTCTTGTCGAGGTGAATTTTAAGTGTTGGGCGTAGCGACAAAAATCCTGAAATGAACACCGTAGTGGAGAAAAAAAACTTCCAAAAGAAGGTCCATATCATTTTTCTCAATCATACGAAACTTTTTATATGAAATTAGTTAAAAAGATACGTGGATAGGTATGTCAAGTAAATTTTATTGAAAAACTCAAATTGACATATCAAATTATGGTTCTTATTTGATTTAGAATACTAATTACAATCAAATTATTAGTTATAGTAAAAACATACTGTCTCTTATGTAACATATTTTTTGTGATTAAATTGATTTTTCAAAAATTTTATTTTAACATAAACAAATAATTACTTTATTTCAACAGAAACAAAATCAGCATTTCCAAAATGAGCGAGTGTTGTCAAAGGCCTTGTAGGCAAAGGTTTAAAGGCGTTGAAAATTTTTTAAGAAGAGTTGCTTTTAATTTAGGTAAAAATTTTCACTTGAAAAAACGTACCAACTGAATTAAGAAGTCGAATTCGGTTAAGAATACGAAAATATTATTTATTGAGTCTCAATAAAGTTATTAAACAATTTCACAGGCAATACGGCGTCTCAAACAGAGGTGAAAATAATCTCATGCATACCCATTGATGTAACAGATCTTCAACAGAAAATAATAAACTTAGAAAAGCAGTTGTGTGAAGCCCAGGGACAAATTTGCAAAGGAAAGAATTCTAAAACCGACAAAAATGTCAACAATAGTCGCAGCACTTTAGTGAACACAGCATTTTATAATTCAGCTTTTGCCAAAGAGTCCAGTAATCTATCATACTGTAGGAACTCTCACGATGATATAAATGTGCACCACGTGGCCATTCATTGTGACAACTGTTCAAGAGAAAAGAAGTCCACCGTATCTTTTGTCCCTCCAACATTATGTGAAACTTCTAAATTAGACTCATGTGCAACTTCTAATAATGTAGGCCAAAAAGCTAATTTGGCCATGGAACGCTACAAGAACATTTTCAGAACGCGAATAAAGAAAAAGAATAAAGGAAAGGGGAATTTTAAAACTCACCTCGTATACTATGCTCAAACTCCAAACAATGGTTTTAATATCAATCAAAATCGAAGAAAAATTGATAGTGTTGAAGCATTGTGTCGTTCGCATTTAGACAATATTGTAAAAAAGCAATATGACCCTAACGTAATGGTTGAAGAGTTCTCTGATACTAGTCACTTTACTTCACCTGTCTGTAGAGACATAAATGAAGGTTTTAAACATTGTTTTAATTGTAATTCTGATGTGTGCTCTGGTTGCTATGGGGCATTCCAAAATATTGACAGATATATGACTACAAAACGGAACTATAACGATTATATACCAGAAGCAGGTGAAGCTGTAGAAAGTAATGACTTGCTTCGTAACGCTAATGACTATGATCTCATACCTGTAAAAGAAAATTCTTTTAAAAATCTTAGTAAAAAGGAAACTAAAATTGACATAGATATTAAATGTTGGCCAGAACTTTTGCGGACTAAGCAACGCCATCATCCTCTTATAGTCAATTACCAAACTAAGTTTATACCCAAATCTCGACCAATACCACGAAATGCGCAAAAAAATCAAGCGAAACTGCAAACAAAAGTTATCAACAAGAAGTGTAAAACTAAACAATTAAATGTACACACAATTTTGGATTTCCCTTCTAAAAGGGGCTTTGTCGAATGTAGTGATATTTACAAAAAACATCGTCGACCTAAAAACTATTTACGAAAGTCTGAGCCCGTCAAAGTAATTGTATTAAAGAATGAAGTAACTTCAACTAATGAAATAGAACAGCGAGACGCTCAACGTGCAGCATCAGAATTGAATACAGTTGATGATACAAAAACTGAATCCACATTAGACCAAATAAAGACTTTGCTACAAAACGTGCTAACAGAAATCAAAACAAGTGGCAAGCTCAGTAATTCTGTAGATGAAAGTATTAAAAAAGACGCGATAGTCCAAAAATCTCTGAATAACATACAAGGCGCGTCAACGTTACTCAATAGTTTCACATACAACAACTCGTACAATGGAAATCCTTATGTAGCCTCATATTCGCGACAAGTTCCGTATTGCGTTACCAGCTTACCACCGTATCAACCGATGAAAGTAGAAAATTTCCCTGTTTTCATTCACTCTTCACCCAAAAAACATATGTGCATGTGCTATTGTAAAAATAATGTATACAAACAAACTAACACAGCCACCAATACTGGCAAAGATAAACAAGCACCAGCTACCAATGAAACGGAAAAGTTAATAAAAGAAATTTATAATTCCATGGCTTTAAATCTTGATCTTACAACGAAAGACAACTCAATGAGCGAATGTGGTGATGTTAAATCAACTGATGGTTCTACAAATACACCTTGGAAGGTAAACAGTAGGAGAAGCGCGGGGATAAATGCAAATAAACGGGACATTGAGGTGGAAGCCCTACTGACGTCACTCGACTCGTATTCGAAATACTCTTTGACAACACACACAGCTGCCACTCAATCTGACAGAAGTAGAAGAACGGAAACTTTGTATCATATAAATAATAAAAGTTTTGGTCGCACGAAAAATTTTGAAGGCGCTCGAAATTTTGTTCATAATAGACAAGAACATGGCAGAACTATTGTTGAAGATGTTGAAAATGAAGAATCTAGTGATGAGACAGATAGCGTCAATACTGTGGTGACGAACCGACGTGAAGAGGTAACATATATTAATGATCATAAATTATAACATTACAGAAGGTAAAAAGGGTCATCAACTGATTTAGTAAGTAAATAACGTACGCATTTACTTACGTACCTACATATAAATTTTCTTAGGTTTCATTGTAGTAGGTTGTATAAAATAATAATCGCGGTGGATAGTCCGGATAATCGCGAATCCGTATAAATGAGGGACGGATAATCGACTTTCTACTGTACCTATTTGTCAAATATCTAAATTAATTACAACCCGATTAAAAAAGGCACGCACAAAACACCATTAACTAAGAAATGGTATTAAAAAAAATACAATTTATAAGCTTTTATTTCACTTGCAGGACAAAATTGAAAAGAAAAGTCTTTTACAACGAATGCTCAAATCTGTTAAACTGTTTCGAACTAAAAAGCACGAGAGTCAAAAAAGATTTGACAACGAAGACGTAGAAAGCGACTCTGATGACTACGAAACTATTTCCAGTAAACAATCTACAATCGCGCCACCGCCAAAATTACGAAAAAATCCTAGAAAATACGCGAAAGACAATAATTTACCTGAAGTTAGGCGAAAAAAGCCTTATTTAGAACAAGAATATAGGCGACAGTGGAACGAAAACCTCACATTTCATAATCAACCCCACTTTTCTAATGATAATCAATATGCAAGAAACTTCAAAAACACTCCATTTTGGACTAATTACGAAGCTAGGAATGTAACGGTTGAAACACCAAATTATATGAACCCGCGACCACCGTCATATGAAAAAAGTCCAAAAACTAATGTTAAACGAAAAGATAAATTAAAATGGCTCAAGAACCACAAACTTGGTTTAAAATGTGGGAAACAGTGGAAAAATTTTATACTTGAAAATTAGTAGTATGAGTATATGAGTTGTGTTGTCAAATAAAAGTATGAAAATTTCTGACATTATTTATTTCATTAAATATTAGTATTGATATGGCATAGTAAACTTAGTCCCTCTTCTCGTCGTCTTCTTCCCTGAGTATATCTTCAATATCGTCAGCTACAAATCTGTAATAAAATATGTTTTAGGATTTTTTGTTTTGATTAACAAAATGTAAAAAGAGTAAAGACGCTATTATAACGCGCATTGGACATAATATATCTCCCTAAAATCAATTGTGGGTTCAAATATAGATAATATAAACTTCTAAATATGATATAAACGCTGCTACTTTCATGCTATCTACATCAATTCCACTACAATAACAATTAAGTATATAAATTTTCTAATTCATCAATAAAATATTCTCATGTCACAAGTTTTGGACTATTGACAAACAAATTGGACTATTAAACATAAAGTGCACAACTAAAAATCGAAAAAGACATAATAAAACTTACTGATACAACAATATTGGCAGTAGCACAGTACAAAAATGCCAGGCAGCGTGAGAGTCCACTCCCCACACCGGTGGGAAGTCATATACTTCCATAGATAACGCAAACATGGAGGCAATTAGGAAAGATAACATTCTCTTCGGATGTTCCTTCTTTTTTGATAATTGGAATAGTGTCCATAGCGACCAGATTATAAATGACGCGAGACCTAGAATTATATTAAAATATTTAGTTATGTTATTATTCAAACTAAAAATTATGTGCAATTTGAAGAGATTCTATTAGGCACAGTACATTATAGTTATATTTTTATATAAATTTTCGTTTATGTAGAAATTTTTTTACACATTATCTAAATCTGTGTCAATTCACTTTACTTTACATTCAGAATATTAAAAACAATTAAATGACATCTATTGAAATGAAATAAATAAAGTTTTATACTAAATACAGATTTGATTTTAATTCCAAATTCTTCTTCATTCAAATAAATTTTTATGAGCACTACTGAATCATGGATTGAACATGTCTCTACCAACAGCTCAAAAGTCAGTTCTGATTAGAATCAACAACAAACTCAACTGTTTCTCTTATCAATATATTATTTTTTTACCATAGTGTTACCTTACATGAAATTCGATTTATTTTAATTCTATAATTTTATCCTTTTAATATTCTAGGACTACTGTCCTTAGTAATAGTTATATTTACTTATTCACATTGTTTTAACAGTTACTTAAAATTTTGGTAGAGAAAAATTTAATATATATTGTAGAAAGGTTTATCATAGAAATAATAAATATATACCAAAATAAATATTGATATGCATGTTATATTCATAATCTATCTTCCCCTTATACAAATAGACCAGGTAGTTTCCATAGAAGGTTAAAATAATGGGCAACATGATAAATATGAATATTCTCCTTTTATACATTAATCTGAAACAAATTTTACATTTATCTTATAAGAAAATAGAAAAGACATTGTAACAAGCATGAAATAAAGATTTAGCCATCAATCAGAATGTTGCATTTAATTTTCTACAAATTAAGAAAATGAAAAAGGCTTACAAAAATATAAGTTTTTCAACAAAATATGATAACACTTTAATTTCAAAATTCTTAAAATAGTGTATATAAACTTAACTAAGTGAACTTAGCGGCACAGCTATAGCATTTGACTGTAAACATAATAATTATGGGTTCCATTCAAACTGAGGGGGATAAATTATTTTAATTTCTTGCTTTGGTAACAAGATAAAGCATGGCATTGGGGTCTATGAATAAAGGTCTAACTAAACAGTAATCATTTTTTTTGGAAAATGAATGGAAGAAAAATAAAAGTAGTACCTTACAATAGCTGACAAGAATAACATAATAGTGACAGATAGAGCACATGCATAGTCCATGAACTCTGTGAAGTAGCGGTCGCGCATGTGGAATATTGTAGACCAAATCCAAGCATTCATGCATACCTGTATATTATAATAATAAATTCAAATTAACCTTCTCTTTTCAGCAAGATAAGCAGAAAGGATGTAACATGCCATAAATTGCCAAAACAAAACTGTCAATTAATTTTTCCATTTAAGTTTAGAATTTAACACTGCTTTATGTTTTAATAGATCAAACAAATTAAAATAATCCATTTCTTCAGAATGGGAATTGAACATATTATTATTTTTTAGCTTCAGTGGTCACAGGGTATCTAGTGTTAAGACACTCTATTCCCCATTCACATTACTAAAGCAAGGAAATTAAAATATGAAATATTTAAGCCATTCCCCCCTCAACTTGAAGTCAACCCCACAACCGTCATGTATACAGTCGCACGCTTGTGCACCTGCACCACAACAGCCTCAAATTCGACGGCCTCTAGTTTTAAAACATACATTCTTCATAATATATCCCTCAATTAATGGGCATACTGCGTGAAAGAACTCAATGCTGCTCTACTGCCGTCTGAACAAGAAAATGGAAATAATTCCCCTAAGAGAAAATGAAACCACTATATTTACTGTGCTGCGCCATGATGGCCTGTTGTCTAAATTAAATAATATATTTTTTTACTTACAATTGCAAATATATGCCAGAAACCTATTAACAATGGTTTCCTTTTAAAAGGTAGATCTAAGAATGCATACTGGTACATATATATATGCATCAATAGATTTAATACTGAAGCTAATGTAGATGCTGGTTCTTGTATACCAAAATGTCGTACAAATGGCCACTGTAAATAAGTATAATGTTTTTTTGTTACAATTTAAACATGTTTGTTATTTAATCTTAAAAGAAAATATTATCTAAAAAAAGTAAGTATATTTTTCCTTTTTTCAGCTTCACACTGCATCTTGCATATATAATAGGCATAGAGACTAGTGTTAAGGCACTCTGATTCCCATTATTTTCGAAGCATTGTGTGTGGAGTGGCAAAATACTTCACCGCATATGTTTTGTTATCAAAGTACAAAGATGAAAAATTAATTCCCTCTAGTGAGAGTTGAACCAACATCCATGGTATTTACAGTCAGATTGAATCACAATGCTACAATCAGCTCAACTTAATTATAAGTACTGTTTTTTCTTTCATGTTCTGAAAAAATCCTTACCTTTCCATAAAATTTAGGATATTCATAGTTTCTCTCCTCAAAGCCACTGACAGTCCTCCACATGCAGCTATACATGCATTCTTCTTTACATGACCAAAAGAGTACACGACACCATTTATCTTGCAATCTTGCTGCATGTTGTTGGAATTTTCCATCTGAATAAATATTTTATAAATGAATATTAATTTATTAATGATAAATGACAATAAATTACAAAAAATAACATCAGCTATTTTCTTGTAAATATAAAGTAAAACAGGCTATTGGAAAGTAAAAAAGACTATATTTATGACGTACAGCAAAGGAAAACAATTAAATGCCAAAAGAAAATATTAATAACAAAAACCTACCTATGGTACAATTTGCCTTTCTACAATTAACTAAGCATTTTTGAAAGAAAGGTGATCTATCACCATCGCTACACAATGCGAAAGGCAAGACAACTAATATAAGCAATATTATTTTATAAGTTACAGTCATACTGATAAATTAAGATTAAGTATATAATGTATTTTTAAGGTATCAAAATATCCGGCAGCTTTATAACTTAAAAAAATATCTGTTTTTCTTCACATATTTCTATGTTTAACACATATTTGTTAATTTTGCCGGCATAATGAATCTTCACTTGTGCGTTATCACTTTTCGAATGTAAATGTATTGATACGATAATCAATAAATCAATAACATAGAACCACAGATGACAGAATGACAGAACCACAGAATAACCGATGAATAATCATAAATCAAAAGGGTTAAAAATGTTGCCATCACGAAATGTCACTAAACTATTATATTTTAAGCAAAATAACCGGGTATGATACCGTATCGAAGTTTTGATAAGCCGTAAAAGCAATTTTACATAAAATACAAATCGACTTTCTTTCACCTACCATTTTTACGGAGCAAAACGAATAAATATTCTAATTTCTTTAAAAGATATCTTTTAACGACATATTATAAAGCGCAAAGTAATCTGAGTATCCGAGTATTATATATCTTTTTAGTTTAGACTACAGAATGAATTTCATTATGCACACGAACATAAATGATTTTGTTTTCACTAAAGTACTTATTGTATTGTATTATACAGTTGTACAATTTTTTACATTTTGCATTTGACATATGATGTGACACCTGAACTGACATTTTATGACCGTATAACCTAAAACTTATTTTGATATCACCACCCAAAATTGTCCTTCTTTGTCCTATGCTAGATCTCTTTTTAACGTGCATTATCGTTTTGTGTAATATTGTCTCTATTTTACTGTACATTCTCCTTTGTGTGTTTTCCATTCAACGTAACATTGGCGAAGTGATTAGTGCAGATCTGGCAAGCCCGGAACGTTATAAATAAAGAACAACAACAACAATTTTTGTAATATTTTAAATCACTATGTCGATATACGTAACATAAAGTATTTAAGAAAGCATAATAAAATGGTGTTTCTAAGTAGAACATGGCTAGCCGTAAACAAAATTAAAGTTCCTCGTAAGTTTCTTCGCAGTAAATTTATTGATACTGTAAGACTTCATGTAAAAGGAGGTACGGGCGGGACTGGACTTCCAAATTATGGAGGGCTGGGTGGACAAGGAGGCTGTATTTATTGTGTTGGCAAAGAAAAATCCGATCTCCGATCTATTATGAACCGATATCGTGCCAAAACAATAACGGCGGGTCATGGAGAGGATAGTCGGAAAACGAAAATAGTTGGCAATCCTGGCGCAGATGTAAAACTTGAAGTTCCTCTCGGCGTCACTATTTACAGAGAAGATGGCAAAGTGCTAGGCTCGATTGACGAAGAGGATCAAATGCTAATAGTCGCTCGCGGTGGCCCTGGTGGCAACAAACAAAACAATTTTCTAGGACATTTCGGTCAGATTCATCATATTAGATTAGATTTAAAACTCATAGCAGATATAGGTTTAGTAGGATTTCCTAATGCAGGAAAGAGTTCACTTCTAAAGGCAATATCAAGAGCAAAACCAAGAATTGCTAATTATCCATTCACTACAATTAAGCCAAATAAAGGAACAATTCAATATGCAGACAGGAGACAAATAACAATTGCAGATTTGCCTGGTCTAATAGAAGGTGCTCATATGAATGTGGGCTTGGGTCATAACTTTTTAAAGCATATAGAAAGAACAAAAATTCTCCTTTTTATCGCTGATGTAGAAGGTTTTAGACTCAGTCCAAAATATCCAATGAGGTCATGTTTGGAAACTATCATGCTGCTAAATAAAGAATTGGAACTTTATGATGCTGAGTTACTTGAAAAGCCTGCTATTTTAGCAATTAACAAATTAGACTTAAAAGGCACTGAAGAGATATTTGAAAATGTAAAAAAGTCACTTCAAAATATAAATAATGTTATCCAAAATATACCAGAAGAAATAAGACCAGAAAAAGTTATACAATTTAAAGACATTTTGGGGATATCAGCATTAAATGGTAGTAGTGTAGATGAATTAAAATTAGTTTTAAGAAAGAGGCTAGATGAATTTGCAGAAGAAAATAATCCTGATATAATAGAGCCCAGTCAACTTCTTAAAAAGAACAGAGCTATTATAAGAGAAACAGGTCCTCAAGTAACTTAAGAAAAAAATGTAATTAGTTAATAGAAATAAAGAAGAAATAAAATTTATTTAATTAAAAGTAAACTTTTTATATTAACCTTGGATACATATATATCAACTTTGTTTATAATATTTACTGTATAAAAGCCATACAGTTGAATTAAAAAGTGCTCTTTTTTAAAGTTAATTAATATCAACAAAGCTAAAGGACATAAAAACACTAAAAATTTCACAAGAGCCTTAAAACATTCCATGAAATATTTCAAATGGCAATAATTGCACTCAATCATGTCCAATAGTTTGCAATGTTGTTTATTGATTATGAATTTAAGTGAAAAATGTATTAATTTAAAAAACAAAAATCATAATATGTAGTTCATAAATAAATATATCAAGGTAAAAAAAACAAACACATATCTATAGTCTATATATATTAAAACAATAAAAGCTTTATTTACTTTTGCCTTAGACAGCAACTAATAAGAACTACCTTACATTCATTCATACATACAAATGAAATATCACAGCAAATATCTTCCAATCTTATTCACTTATACTAAATAGTTACATAATTTTAAAGTGATTTTATTATGCCTAGCTTCACGTTGTATCCCTTTTTACCAGAACGAGGAAATGAAAATATTTCTTTTCTAGAGTGGGAATTAACCACACAACAATCACATTCCGTTGTGTCACAACGGCATTGAAGATGACTTATATTAAAACAATTATTTCAAATTCCTTTTTTTAAGAGGATTCAGCCTAGTTTTGGAATGAAGAACATTAGTTTAGATGTATTGGAATATTAGTATTAAAGACAATATTTAAGGGAGATATAATATGTAAACAGGGGAAAAACTTATGTTTGTTCTGTTTAGGATTGAACCCACAAATCCTTTCACAGTCAACTGTAAAACTTTAAAAAGAATTTATCACAAAGAAGCTATACCCTAGGCAGTCACTAGATAGTGACTTCCAGAGATTAAATTTCATTTTGTTATGTGCAAAATAAATCTTTTTCATATTGTGACTATTTTGATTTTAAAAATGCTATTTATTTAATCACTATACGGACACATAAGATAGGGATATTTTTATATTTATAACACATAAATATATTTTATAGACTTGGGAGCTAAAGGTACAGGAAAATTTAATGTGAGTTATAAGATTTAAAAACTTTACATAATAAAAATAACTAAACTTTTAATATTCTAAGTGCTACGATTCCAACATATAATGTTATAATACAATTTTAAAAAGTACATTTATTTCGTCATTATTATAATAATATGCTTAAATAATAAATGTATAACTTATAAACATCAAAATTCTACCCACATCTTATCACAACCTTTCAACTTAAAAAGTAAATACATATTTTTAAAATAAAAAAAACACGTAGAATTGAAATCTTATAAAATATTTTTTTTGCAACAATATTTTTTTTCATTAACACAATATATAAAACAAATACAATAATTGCTCCACAGGCCATTACATTATGGACAACAGACTAGAAAATACTAAATTACTTAAAACTAAATAATTATGCATTAAAAAAGTCAAACATGCAAAAGAAACAATTTTAAAAGGATTATAATATGTATATGTTTTTTTAACTTCACACTGTATCCTACACATAGAAGGGTCAATTGAGGCAATCTGAGAACTTAATGTTAGTTAATAAACTCCGTTCCGATTAGGACACTTCCGTTTCCCAGTTTCCGTCGAATTCTGGAGGCATTGTGTGTTGAGTGGCGGAGGTCAACGCCGCGCCTTGCTCCGTTACCATAGCAAGGAAATGAAAATATTAAATATTTCATTTCCTCTAGTGAGTATCGAATTCACAACCTGTCGCCTTTACAGTGTATATTTGTATATAATTTGGCATAGATTAGTAAAAAGTGTTGAAATTATATTATTTTATAACAAATTATAGAAGATTAATCCAATTCAAAATCATTTCTCTTAATATGTATAATTATTGCAGTTCAAAGACGTTACGAAAACAGCTATTTTAAATGGTTAGTTATAACTTTATTAATAATATTTTCTAAGCATTTTTTATTCACTTTTTTGAAAAAAATAAAAGGAATTATCTATGGATAAAAGAATGGAGTAACATGTCACTAGATTGACTCGAAATAAGAGAAATTAACATGTATGAGATAGTTATATCCACACTGTTCTTGTTCTTCTTAACTATTAAAAAAAAAATTTTATTGATGGAACTAAGATTACGCTTGCCTTATTGTTATCATAGCATTAAGATCAAATCAGTTACCAGATATGAATTACGTTACTTTTTTTTTATTACACTACACTAAAGCGAAAGATGTAATATGGATATATATATGCATTTTTCTTATACTATACGAAAGTCCGATCTACAAAAGTATATCCACAATAGCATATCACTAAATACACAATAACACTCAAAAACGTTAATAAATGTTTAAGTATTATTCATTCAATACAACACACATTTTGTATTGATTTAAATTAAGTTAACCACTAATTGAAGTCTTTAAGTGCGGTAGCAAACTACATATTATAGAAAAATAGAAGTTAACTTTGATATGGAAGGATCATTTAATATAAATATATGCTAGTATAATACTTTTTATGCAATTTCTACCTTAACTAAGCTTATATCGGCCGTATAGAGGAATATTTATTTAGGTTAACAGCTATTTGGTTATAGCTATAATAATTTGGATACATACTTCCTCAAGAATGCTATTTTTTAAACAATAAGCTAAATGATCAACTATAAGGCATCTAGAAATGAAATTTTTACATAAATTATAAAATAATTATTATTTTATTATATTAATGTGTCATTTACCTATTTTTCTTTTAGTATAAAGAAAAATGTTTAACTCAAGTGCAGTAAATGTGAAAGTGAAAATTGCAGCTAAAATATTCAATGTATGTTTCAATATGCAAGTATTAATAGAACCAAATAAAATACCTTCGCTATCTGTGAGCTATAATTAGTATAATTAATTAAAATTCGGACCCGAACCTACGTCGCCTTTAATAATATGTATAAGTTTTGATTTTATAATATAAGTAATTTATTTAGTTTTATATTTAGTTTCTATCTGCCTCTTTGTGAGATTCAATACATATTTTTTCAATTGCTGTTTACTTTTCTGATTCATTAGAATCAGAAAAGATGAGAGAGAAAGAAAATTATTAAGATTATTAATATTATTCTATAATTAACATATTTTAAGAGACTTTAACAATCCATGACATAGTCTGTACTATTTTTTTTTAATATAATTGATTATGGTAAAATTAAGTATTTCTAATCTTAATATATAAGTACAGTAATAACATATTGTAGTAAAACTTTAGAAGAATCTTTCCTATTGAAAAGGAAGGGATGGGGGAAATGAAAAGCTTTATTTCGAATACTACTGACGATTTCAAGGTCAGAGGTTTCTAAACACAGTGTAGAAGAGGCATTTTCATTTTCAGGACGCTGGCAGAAAGAAAGAAGCTGTCGGGGGAAACCTTCATATTTCCTGTATAATAACACATTATACCAGTACAAGAGGCATACTTGATAAGAGAGATCAGAGGTTCCTAACACATTATAGTAGCACGAGAGGAACACTTGTAAGAAGGAAGCGGAGGTGTGACAAGGGAGCACGGTGTCCAGTATAAGAAGCACACTTGCGATTGGCATGCGTATGAGAGGCGAAGGGAGGGTGTCACAGGTTCCTCAGCAAAGTGTACCAGTACAGGAGGCATACTTGCAGGAGGCAGGCGGAGGGGAGGCAGAGAGGCGGAAGGCAGCAGAGATGCAGCCCTCAGTCATAGCCCTCCTCTGCCTCTGTGGCGGTCTCTGCGGGGGGAAGTCCCGCATTGTTCTCTGTTGAGCTATTTGAGTGGGTGCTGCCTGCATCTGTGGTAAAAAATATAATGATGTTTCCAAATATATAAGAAAGTTACCTAATTTATTATAAATTTTACCTTTATTATCAATTTAGTATAAAATGAAATATAATAGAATTCTATTTTACATACGAAAGGTTTTTTAAACACATTACGTGTCAGATTAGTGAGTTTTACAACTGTATCGTATAATGTTTTATTTAATATTTTTTACATTTTTAAAGTGTTATTCTACACTTAGGAAAGAAAAACACTTTTTAAAAAACATATAAAAATTTTAGGGTCGCCGGATTTGAAAATGCGTCTCTTGGACGGTTTTTAAGAGGCGCGGGTTCAAATTCTTGTTAATATGTTTATGACTTATATATGTTCTATTTTTTATGTTTTCCATAAAGTATTTTATTTATTTAAAAGAAATAAGGTAACAATGACACTTGATTGATGTTAAATTACAAATAATACACTTCCAACTGTATCACAATAGTTGTCGAAAACCATTATATTCTAAACGTTCTTTCTATTCTATACGAAAATTGCGCGGACGGAGGACTATGAAATTGGGCACGCTTATGCCTTCCTCCCTTCCTTGCTATATGTAGGAGAAGTGTAGAACGCAATCGCAAGTAACACAAACTACCATGCATTTGACAATACATATAAATATACACTATTGTATTTATAAAGTGAAGCGTACGAGCACAGGTTGCAATGGCAACGCGTACTATTTATCCATCAACGTGTCCTCTAGTAACGATAATTACAAATACACAGAATAAAATTTCCAATTAAGTGCCTAATTAATATAAAATAATGTAAAAAATTCAAGGACACTCACCATCATCAGCGTTCAGATGGTTATCACGCGCTTCAGGGTCAATTGGGTCTCTGGGGTCGCGAACATCCCGCGGGTCACGAGGGTCGCGGGGTTCACGCGTGTCGCGATCGCGTGAAGGTCGTTGTTTCTTGGCCGCAGGGTCATCACGAGCTTCCTCCACTTGGGCGGGGCACTCGAGGTGAACGAGGTGGAATACCTGTAAGTATTATGTTATTTGATATTTTTTATATATAACAATATTTTCTTATATTCTCGCAACGCAGATAAGCTATTGTTGAAAACCTAGTAAACGAATGTAATTAGGAAAGCATATATTCCTAAAGAGCATAGACCAAAATGAGAAAAAAATATAATGTTAATTTGTCTAAGAAAAAATTTTCAGCACCACAAATTATCAAGGGCATTCTAGTGTTGACACACTCAGTCATCGAATTTTCGCCCAATTTTTTAAGACATTGAGTGGCGTAACTTAACGCTGAACTTTTTACTACCAGAGAGTGAGGAAATGAAAATATTTTTATGCTATTTTTATTATATAGCCTTATAATAATTTAAAATAAACTCACTTCATTCACTGAGTTATTGGTACCAACGATGCGAATGATAGAAACTGGCCGGGGAGGGAAGTATATAACTTGCCAAGATCTGTGAAGAAAAAAGAAAATAAAACATTAAAATGCTGATTTGTCCTCTATCCCCCTAGCAACACTTCGTCTCGCTCACACACTCATCTGCACGTGTTCTTGGTCCAGGCCAAATTTGAGTAGTCTTTGTACTGCCAATACAAAATCATCGTCACATTCATATCTCCATTTCGCTCGCACATATATACTCATTCATGGTCCTATTCGCCAGAGGGCTGTGGTAATGGCACAATCTTCGTTGCCTCGCTCGTCCATACTACGTACTATATTGCTATCTCGCTCACACTTCATCATTCATCTACAAGCTCCATTGGTTCTATTTGTCAGAAGTTAAGCTGTATCCGTAGTGCCTGCAGGCGCAGTGTGTGCCACTGCTATCCCTGTATCTCTCTCTCGCAGAAGCACTACACACGCTATATATCCCTCTCGCTCGCTATACGTTATACCTCAGTCACACTCACACAATCGATTACACGCAACCCTGATCCCATATGCCAGTAGTACTTGTAGTGACAGTGACACAAATATATCTCCGTCTCACTCACACACACTCACCTGCACGCATCCCTGGTCCGGTCAGCCACAGTGTCCCAGTTCCAGTAGTTGAGCGAGACCTCCACATAATAAGAGTAGTGTCTGTAATCGCAGTCCCATAACAACATGCGTAGGGAGGATAGCATGTAAGGCTGCGCCAGTTGCACCACGATGGCGCCGGAGCCGAGCTGGTGGCACGTGTAGCCCTGCTCCCAGTCGTAGTGCTCTGTGTCACCGTTGAGGAGGGCATTACGGGAACGGCTAAAACGATTGATCGACATATTACTTACTATTGGACTATAGTAGAAAAATTATATATTATGTATGTAGACGTTGTGATGAAGTCGAGGTTGTTTGTTTTGGCAGCAGTTTAAGAAGTGTCTTTAAACAAAAAAAATAACTAAAACATCTCTTATTTTGCACTAAATTATCAAAAATTCATCAACATAATTAATGGATTAAATGTTATGGATATAACGTTTCGGATCTGCATATGGATAAGGATATGGGTATGGCTCAAGGGACTATAACATCCCCGCCAATTAACAAAAATTATTCACCTGATGCCCTCTATAACAGCGGCAGAAAGGTCGAGAGTAGCGACGTTGTGCGTGGGACGAACCAACCCCTCGCATAATGGCGGCACGCGAGCTGTATGCATAGCTTCCAAGGACACCGCGTGGAACACCTAAGCACTCAGACAAATAGAAAAATTAAACTTTTGTCCAATAAAAATCTTTTTATTGGAAACTAAAAAAACACAACTTTTTAAAATTTACTGCACACTAAGAAAACTAACAAAAATTTGAACGTAACGAGATTTAAACGCGCGCTTCCAAGAGGCAGGAGTTCAAATCACACTATGTTTAGCTTTTTATACGTTTCATAAATAAATATAGTAACTTTAATTCGAAACTGTTACTTGTGATTTTTTATTAAAAACTAACCTTATTAACAGTATTACTGGTGCCAACAATCTTAATGTACTGAACCACTCGTGGTTCAAAGTATAGATTTTGCCAGGACCTGCAGAAATAATTGCTGTGGTCGATCACTCGCACCCAGTCTTTTTGGTCAACTGACACTTCGATGAAGTAGGCGTACGACCTAGGGGCAAAATGTATATATATACAAAAAAATATGTTTTGCATTTTCAATATGTCACATACTAATAATTGTTTTCACTTTTTCCGATATAGGCAAATCAGTCTTAAAGTTGTGTCTGTGACTGTGTCGGTGTCGGTGTCGGTGTTGATGTAGGCGTCGGTGTCGGCGTCGGTGTCACCTACCTGTTGTCCCTATCCCACAACAACAGGCGTAAGTGGTTGATGATAGTGGTGGTGGCGAGTCGCACGACAATGCCAGGGTTGTCGCTTGCGTCAGTGATGGTGTGTCGCGTGTAGCCGCGCTCCATGTCGTAGTTGTCGGTGTCGCCGTCCAAGAGGGCTGAGCGCATATCGCCGCACACTACTCGGGCTCCTCGTTTCAGGGTTGCCACGTTTTCTTCTGGCACTGCCATTTAAAGACAAATAATTTGTTTTAAAATCAAAATGGGATAATGCATTGTCGTGTGCATGTTACATTTTGAAACGATAAATAATCTACTACCAGTTTACGTTTATAAAAATGTCATTTAGAAACAAAAATCACAACAAATTAATCCATTTTTGAACGCCAAATAATCTACCAAAAGTGAATGTGATTTTTTAAAACAAAGGAGACAGGGAATAAAAGTAAAAAATTGTTCCATTTTTGAATGAAAAATAATAATAATACATCCGTTCACGCTAATGTCATTTAATAAAAAAGAAATTCTTCCATTTTTTTGAACGCTAAATAATCTACCACAGATTTGTAGTGATTTAGTAGCGTATAATGTTTCAAACTAGGAAAAGAAACATATTTTTAAATATAAACATTCTTCTGCGTAAATTCTACTAAAACCACAAAAAAATCATACTTACACAACAATCCTCTATATGGCAGTTGAGAAGTCTTTGTTTGCGTTTTCTCTTGTATAGCATCAAGTAACATATCCGGGGTGACGAGAGAAAATGGCCGAACTACCGTCAGTAACTCTTCAAGACTCATCAGTGTTAGCCTGACGCCTTTTAATATCTTCTCCTGTAGACAAAAAGCTTATCAATATTGATTTCCATACATATTCATTTTAATTAGTTATGTAATGCAATTTAATGTGTTCTTTGCCAAAATGAGGAAAAAAAAAAGATTCATTGCCATAAATAATCGTATTATATTCAATTTAAGCTGTTTAATAAACTTTTATATTTTTAAATACCCTATACAACAAGAACAACAAAAAATACAACATCAACAAAAAACATACCCCTTGAGCAATCCCACTGCTAGACTTGACCCACTGTTGGTTGGCGTTGAACCAGTTGCACACTGCCTTGAAGATGTCTACCTCCGGCGCATAGAACGAATCTCGTTCTAACAGACCTTGTAGTGCATCCTGTGGACAAAGTTTGTATTTTTTTTGTAGTTTCACACTGTCTATTGCATATAGCAGAGGGAAAGTAGTGTTAAGACTCTCTGTTACCTACTCCGCTTTTACTTTTATAGTATATTTTTGATTATCGAAAAAAATATGTAAAAATAAAAACTATATACATACTGCAGATAGTTGAAGAAATGTATCGTGTTGCAGTACTTCTATAGCATTTTTGTCCATGAAGTTGTAACAGTACTCCATTAGAGCGTACAAGCCATAGAGCCTTCATATGACATGAAAGAGAAAATAAATATAAATACACACATTTTTTACATTTAACATAAATTAAGCAGAAACCCATGATTTTTCTCAATTTTTTTACATTTTGGAGACCTTGTAACATTAGATTAAAAAATATTTGTGTAATTTATATGTAAAATACTAAAATATTTCGGGTTTTACTTTTTTAGATTCAGCTGTATCCAGTATATAGCAAGATAGAGAAAACCTAGTGTTGCCCTACTTTCCGTCCAATTATCCACGGCTGTTACGAGGGACTAGACTCCGGTCTGGTTACCTGAGCAAGGAAATGTTAACTGTAACTCCCATTTTCTTCTATGTAACTACTCAAACCCACAACCCTCACGTTTACAGCCAGATGTTTTGCCGTTGAGCCACAAAGGCTCCAAAGTAATGCAGTAAAGTCAAAAATTCAATACAATATGTATATTCTATATTAACCTAGCAGCATCGAGAACCGAGCAAACATTCCTCAAAACTAGCACTTGTCGCAGATAATCTGATATGGCTGCTTCAAGCTCCTGGAAGTTGAACTGATGGGCCAGACCTAACATGTCTAGTACTGTGTCCTCACGGAGCATGGAGAGACCCATGTGCCCTATAGGAAAACAGATTTAATCAATAAAAAAACAAAATTGAAAAAAACTGGTTTTATTTCGACCAGTGTCTAAACATTCTGCTTTTCTTTTTCCACATAAAAAGATTGTGTTCAGTTACAAATCTCAATACTGTTTGTTGATTTACCAGAGCATGGAAATCAAATAATGTCTTTTTGTTTATTTGTTTCCAATGCTGTACACACAATGTCTGAAATTAAAAAATGAAAAGTATCTTAGTTGAGATTGTCTGTATATATTTTTACTACATGCATTAGATATATGAAAGATAAAAAAATGTTACATTTATATCTCAAAAAAAGTGTCAAGTGGATAAAGTAATTACTAAGATGATTATTATTATTATATTTATCACATGTGATCAATCTATACTGTTGTTACCTAAAAGAAAAACTGCTATAAACACTTATGAATATACTTAATTTTATTTTTTCCCAAATTTCATTAATGTTCAGTAAAATGTGAGAAGTGGGGAATGAAAGTATCTTAATGAGAATGGAACACTAAAAGAAATATATATTTCATATATACAAGACATATGTATGTAGATTTTTTATGCAATTTTTTTTAAGTGGTATTGTTTATTATTATATGTTTAAATGTGTAACTTACACATTTAAATTTATATTTCAATATATAAGCTTAAAATTTTTGTAATGTAACAATGGTTTTACTTACCAGAATAAACATATCGCAAAAGTGCTTTAAATGCCAACAGTGGTGCCTGTAATTCTACTTCTGCCTAAAAATAAAATTAGTAGTACTAACAAAAAAAAATTAAATTTTAAAATCATTGTTTCTAATATCTTTTGAATATTTCAATAAGTTCCAACTAAAAATATTACCTGATTTGTTTCCCTCATGCCACCATATAACAAAGCTCTAAAGTAGTCACTGCTCGCTGCTAGGATCACTTTGTGAGCTGGTATCCTCTGTCCCTCCACAACCAGAGTAACATCTGAATATTCTGAGGATAGACACAAGGACCCTATGTGCTCTGATAAGTGACCTAATAAATATTTCCAAGGTCAAATTAAAAGAAAAACATAATAAAATCATAAACTAAAAAATATATGTTAGGAAAGAAAAATGTATTTAAATTAATATAAGATGAATAGAATATTGTTTATTGCACCCAAAAGGTACAAAAACATGAAATAATAGAAATGTAAAACATACTCATTTGATTATGATGTATGAAAGCAGTCTATTGATTCAAAAAATCACTGACAAACAACTTTGGGTAAGAATAATAGGACTTATAGTAAAAAAAGAAAGGGGAAATGTTGTAAGAATCCAACAAATGATAGAACAAAAATAATATAATAATAATGAGCCATAAATAACATATTATACATACATACATATAATTATATTTATGTAATAATGGTATGTAAACATTAAAAAATAAAGAAATAAATATTGAGATAATAACTTACTGATGTGTTCAATATCCCCCACTCTAGAGCTAGAAGCGCTCATATACTGGTGTTGGCTGCTCATGTTGCTCATCTACATTGGTTCCTATATTCCTTTAATTGATAAATATAATAATTATATTTATACTATATTTATATTATATTTATTTTTATTATGTGAAATTTTGTTTATAAATACTAATAGCTTATTAAAAATTTTATTTCTCCTAACAATAATATATTTAATATATACTTTTAATTAATATTTTATACTGCACAAACTTGGTTAGTAAATAAAATGTACATTTTTATATATTCAATTTCTTTTTTGTATTTGATATAGGATTACGATTTATTTATAAAGTACTAAATTATATTTCAATAAATAAGTCAATTATTTTAAAAGGTTTCTCTACATAACACGTCCATAAGATATGACGACGGAATGTTCCAGACAATTAGCAAAGTTTAATATTGATTTTAAAGTTATGAAGTATTTAGTTGTTATGTAAAATTAAGATTTAGACACTGTTATAATAGTCTAGTCGGTCGGTCGGTAGGTCGATAAATATACCTGGTATTGTAAGCCACTTCAGCAGTTTTTTGATATCGATATATAAAAAAATACAAACAAGCAAGCAGCACAAACCGCAATAATTTCGTCTTATGTAATACAAAAAATGCACAAAAATCTATTAAGTATTAAATTTTAACACGGTAAGATCCTTTTAATATTAATAATAGAAGATTTACTTCGTGTATTGCAAAATATATTTGACAATTGACATTTGTTTTGTTATTGAAAATTGAAATGCCTTTAGTATAGGGATGCCCACAGAAGGAAGAAGGATGCCCGATGATCATCGATTTTCCATGAACATCGATGTAAACATTTAAAATATCGGTGTTAAAACATCGATATTTCGAGGAACACATCATCGATATTTAATCGCGCACCGTGCTTTCAAAGTTATTATTTTACAGTCTATTGACAAAAAATATTAGGACATATAGCGATATAAATTTGGAATTACGGTAGTTCCAAATTGTTTTAATACTTGTATAAAGAATAAATTTTGAAAAAAATGTCTTCTTGAAATAATCAGGATTATACTATAGCTAACATTAATTAATTTGCATTCTTCAAATATAAATAAATTTTAATTTTCATAAACATATTATATTCCATTGGATGGGTAAGAATTACTACTAATGCCTCCAAATATTATTCTTACCTTTTTATGATTTATAAATAAGGGCCTTATTAAAATTATGCTGGCGTTTATACCTTTTAAATATTTTATTTCCGTACAAGTATCCATTTTATTTTTGTAACGGAAACTCGTAGCGGGAAGATGATATTGTGAACTTGTTTATGATCAATTTCCGCTATTTCCGATGATAACATATCTATCCTTATTATATATATATATATTCATATCAAGTTTTGTTATTTATAAATACTAATGTTGATCACTACAAATTATTATCTAAAGATGTTAAAACTAGACAATGCAAAACTTATTAATTGAAATACCGAATACTTATTAATGAAATTAAAAGGAAAACATTACGTAATATTTGATAAAAAACATGCTTAAGAAATAATTTACTTTAGTTTTAAAAATATGCAATCAAGCGACCGTTATCCTTTCTTTAAGTTGTAATTTTGATGGAATCAAACTTAAAGATTCAAAAACAGTAATGTCTTATCAAAAATCATTCAATTACAGATAGTTTAAATATATATTTATAATTGTACTTATATCGGCCCAATTCTTTTAGCTGAATAATCGGGCGCGAAAGCTTCGTCATGGGAACACTCGCATTCTATTGGTCCAATATTTCGAAAGTACCAACATAACAAATATCTGTTCATTTTGGCTATGTTGTCAGAATTATTACCAGTTGTGTAGGCAGGTAAAATTCGTCGCTTTGCTGAATATAATTTATTTTTCTTTAATGGTTTTCTCGACGATAATGAATGTATATTGCTCAGAATAATACTTGGAGAAAAACTGTTTTTGTTTAAGTACTAAAAGGTAAGCGGCAAGTTAGTGTTTTAGTGTTCCACGAACTTTTCTTTTTAAAAGGTTGTAGATGTGCAAAAGTAGCTGCACAATTGATAGAGTGCGATACTCGCAAAAGAAAATTATAAATTTTTCTTTTGTTTCAATAGTTACCAAAATTAACTTAATTATTTTATAACAATTAAATATTAATATTTCATAACTTTTTGACTTTGTGAAAAATATTGAAGTGTGGTGCGTTAAGGTAAATTTTACATTACAATTTTTAATTTTTATATGCGTTACAGGTTGACAATAATGAATTATAAAAGATAATTGAACGTATGTAATGTTGTCGCAAATGTTTTCGATATTAAGAAATGGAGAGACAACAGTGTAACTCACTTCAAAACTTTGATGACCCGAAAACAGAAATATTGAAAAAAAGATTATTAAAAGCAGCTAGCACTTCCGCGAGCACAAATTTGTCTCAAAGCAACTCTCAGCATAATGTGCTATTAAACACATTGCGCGTGAGTCTTATTATAATAAGATAGTGTAAGGTGGGAAAAAATAGTCCCCAATGACATTGTTTACCATTTTTCAGGCGCCAATACCGAGCAGCATGATCATGTCCTCAGTGCAGGCGCCGCAGAGCTCAATGCCTATCGCTCACAACCTAGTCACGCATTCTATAGCCCCTGTAAAGATTCATGCCAACAACTCCCCTTACCCGCTGCAGCTGTCCACGGTCCATGTGCCTGTGCAAATACCGGGCTCCACGTCCAATATAAACGTGCCTGTTCAGCTGTCGGGCGGCGCCAGTAGTGTGCCTTTACAGATAGCCCCGGTAAGTCTTCCCCTGCAAGTATCCGGTACGACCAGTGTGCCTGTGCAGCTACCGGCAGGAGAGACCATTAATGTCCCACTACAAATACCCACTGCCAATCAAAACATTCAGCTCCCAACCCTGCCGTCTATGCCCCTTCTACAAAACCCCAATCAGTCTCTTCACAGCTCCATAATACATGTGCATATGGGCTCAAACCCTCGGCCAAATATTGATGGCAGTACAGATATGAACATGTCACATTCTACACAGCTTCTGCCAGATTCAGTGAAAATGAGCAATGCAACATCTGTGTCTCAAGTGCAAGTTGGTTCAAACTCTGTGGTGCAGTTACCAAACAGTTCTAATAACTCTATTCAGCTGTCTTTACCAAACCCTGCAAATACTGGGGTGCAACTAAGAGGAGCACCGAGAACAATGCCTCATGTAGTGTACATACAGACTCCAACTGGACTGAAACCTGTATCTAGTACAGAAGTGATAAGCCAAGCAAGCACTAGTGGGAATCCACCACAAATAATAGTTAGGAGACCTGTGAGTATTCTTATTATAAATATTACTAAGTTAATATAACAACTGTCATATTTTGTTTTTATAAGATGAACCAGTTTCTCACAAGTGTAAAGTTAATTAGTTTTATATGCATATATTTAAACAAACTTAGCAGCTATGCTTCAAGCTGGTTGTGTAGGTGTATAATATTCTGTATATTTATAAGACAGCTTGGACATGATTTTCATTTCATTATAATTTAATGATCACATGTGGAAGGGATGGCACAAATTTCATAAATGTTCTATATAAAAGATTTATTTTACCATATTACATTTTATATTTTAATTGCCAATTTTTATAAGTTTGCCACTATATAATTTTAAAGTAATTGTAAAAACAATAATTATACTGTTCAAGAATTTTTACTGGAAAACAATTATGGAATTACCAATTAAATTTCATTTCACCTCACCAGGATAGCTACCACTATCTATGTAATTATGAAATTGTATCATTGACACTGAAATGAGCAACTATTAAGGTTCTTGCCGGTTCTTCTCACCAGAACTGCCTTCCGATGCATGGTAGTTTTATGTTCACTGACCGATTCAAAAATGCTTGCTAAAGTATTTAAATACAGAATATTTTGAGTTTATTTAAGTAATTCAGCTCATACAAATTTTGAGTGACATTATTTTTTTAGACATGTAGACACAAGATATAAATATTTTTTTATATTATTTATTTTTTATTAGTATTCTAGTTAATTACAAAAACAATGTATATTTTTCTCACAGTTGATAAGTATGCAAAATGTTGTTCTCATGCTGATTATAATATCAACCCACAATATGGCAAAACATATTATAGCTTTACATTCTATAAATGAATACTATTGAATTATGAATTATGAAGATATTTGTCTTCTTATTATTGTTCCAAATTTGTTTAGCTTAGCTTTTTAAAATAATTCTCAAAACTATTTTGGTAAATAAATTCAAAGTGAGAAATATTTATTGAAGTTTGAAATAGTATATCTATTGTGTATAAAAATTATATTTGTGTGTTATTTTTGTCATGGCATCATGTTAGTGATTTATTTTCATCTTTATATATCTTTTGGTGTCAGTACTTATAATTTATTATTGAAAACACATTTTCCATTTCAATTTATTAATTTGAAGTATAATGCGTTTACATAATTCTATGATAATTTTCTCAATACTATATAATAATTCGATTTTACTATATAAAATAATGTGTGTTCTATATTTCAGGTAACAAGTAACAACAATATACATTTAATATCAAATGTTCCGCCTAAACCTCACATAGCACCCAAAATGCAAACACAGAATAAATCAATACTGACACCTACAAACACTGCTCAGCCAATAGTCATACAAAAACCTAAATCTAGTGACAAAATGATCCCTGTCACCATGCCTCCGGGAACTCCAGGAAAACAAGCCATTTATCTTAGTTCTGTTAAGAAACCAAATACAAAGAATGTGAATGAAAATCAATCAATTTTAATATCAAGCAATCAGTCTAATGTAAATTCTAACAATCAGAAGCTTTTTCTTACACCTATGAATATACCGAAGATGCAGAATACTAAATTTATCTTACCTGTCACATTGCCAGCCACAATGGCCTCAAAGGGTCCTATAATAAATTTACAAATTGCTAATGGTCAGATACAGAATGATCCTCAAGGAAATATAACTGTTATGAGAGATACAGCCATGGATGATATGCCTCCGTTACAGCCTTTAGGTAAAGTTTTGAATGTGAATGGCAAAGACTGTCTGCCACATAGCCCAAAAGGTGAAAAATCCTTTGCTCTGGCCATACCTGGTTCAAGAGCTGAACCTACAGGTGAACAAGGAGAGTATACTCTGTCCATTCCTGAAACAAATGCCTCCATGAATGATGATATATACACTGTGTCGATAGAAGACGATGAAGGTGGTCTAACACGCGAGAAATTTACGTTATCTATACCAGAAAAAGGAAAGAGCTTGTTGAACAAGAATATGTTCGACAGAAATGATCTAGTACCTATGCCTATTGCAGCACCTGCGATATTGCGACGTTCAAACTCAGACAACAGTGATAGGAAAACGGCAAATGCTAACATAAAGAGACGTATTTCGCTCTGTACGGAGAATATGTCCAACAAGAATCTGAAGTTTGCATTACCCCAACCGAAAATCATAAGTAAGTCTAATGATCATGTAGACGGTGATGTTAATGATGATCACCGAGTACCATCATTATTCTGTGACGAAAAATTAGATAAAGATTTAGAAGCTAAAGTCGTCCTGGGGGATTCTGATATGGAAGAATATAAAGTGCATATCGAGATCAAACCCGACGTAATGCAATTTGCGAATAATGAAAGCTTTGCTTTAAAAAGCGAATCCAATTCAACTACAGAAGAAGATCCACCTGGTCTGATATGGAATAATGGCGTAGCGCAACTTAATGGAAGCAGCTTACATTTTCAAACAAATGAATTTGGTATGATTGACCTACTTGAGATATCTAATCAGGATGTTGTCCCTAATTCGGGCGCCAAGTATCATACGCCTTTAAAACAACGTATTGAGACAAGTAAAGAGAAGAAGCCGACGTCCCCGGAGGACCTATTCCGATGCGAGGGCTGCGGATGTCACGGCATGGCGGCCGAATTTATCACGCCGAGCTTTTGTAGCGTCACCTGCCAAACTGAGGTACAAAAAGTCCAAAATCAAAAAAAGAAAGAGAAGGAAAAGTCGGAGTTGGCAAAGAAACGCAATAAAGTCAAGAAGTTGCTAATGCGCAAACAAAACTCTGATTTAGATTTGTTAAAAGACGGCAAGGAAGACAAAGTGCCGCTCAAACACTATGACTCGAATGAGGTTCAGATACCTGAAGCGTTACTTTTGAAGATGAGCGAGGATATGATTGAGAACGAGAAATATCCTTGGATGTGCGGCAAAAATGGATTCTCGTGGATGCGGTATCTTGACGTGTGCAAAGCTAAGTCGGCACCAGTGAAGCTATTCAAGGACCCATTCCCATATAACAAGAATGGGTTCAAAGTTGGCATGCGGCTAGAGGCGATAGATCCGCAGCACCCATCTATGTTTTGTGTAGTATCTGTGGCAGAGGTACAAGGCTATAGAATGAGATTACATTTTGACGAATACCCAGATATTTATGATTTCTGGGTGAATGCGGATTCGATAGACATCTTTCCTCCGGGCTGGTGTGAAAAGAATAACCGTACGTTGAAGCCTCCCGCCGACTACGACACGTTCTCGTGGCCCGTATACTTGAAGCAGATACGCGCGATCGCAGCGCCTAGACAACTCTTTCCTCATATTACTACTGCGGTAAGATAAGTTTATATTTATAAATTGTGTTTTTTTTTGTTTTATTTAACGCAGGCAAACATTAGTAGTTACTGAGTGTATGTAACATAGCAGAAACAATGTAACATAGAAATAAGTTAGTAGTATAAGTTGCTGTATTGAGGTATGAGAATTAAAGCTCTTTGTCTAAAGTGGGTGGAAAGTCATGAATTGCCTGAACATTACATATTTCATTTTCATTTGCTATATGTGAGAGATGCGCGAAGATGGAAGCAGATAGTTTGTACCACCATTACCCTACCTAATAACATCAACATTACCTAATAATGTTCTCTCTCTTTCTTCAACAGATAAAACCCAATAGTTTCCGAGTGGGCATGAAGCTAGAAGCTGAAGACCGTCAGAACGAGCTCATCTGCGTGGCCTCGGTCGCCAGCATGTTGGACAACCGGCTCCTGGTAACGTTCGACAGCTGGGACGACATGTACGACTATTGGGTGGACCCCACATCTCCCTACATACACCCGGTGGGATGGGCGGAGGAGAACGGACTGGCGTTGACGCCACCGAATTGTGAGTTTTGATATAATTTTTACGGGTTAAGAATATGCTATATTTTTAAGACAATTGTCTTTGATGACCATGACTACTGTGTGGAGCCCACCTGTTGTTTATTTTTAAGTAGGCAAACGATTTCTTTTTGAGCTATTTGATTATTTATTTATTTGAGAGTTAATTTTATATAGAATTCTGGTACATAAAGAAAGATTCTTGTTAGACTTTTACTTTTCTTATTGGACATATTCTGTGTGAACAGTTGGTGTGCACTTGAAACTTATAAGCTAAAAAGCCAGTTAAATATTGTTAGTTTAGCTTATTATTCCTATTTCAGCATTAAACAATAAAACAACAACAAATAATTGCTTTAAATATTTTTAAATATTTTCTTTATATAAACATTTTCCAGAATAATATTTAAATATCACCTTTGAATAAAGTTTAGATTTAAAATTAAAAATATCCATAAATTTAGTAAATATAACATATCATCGGAAAAGACTAGTAACTTTATTAGGAAGTCAACATTTTCTTTTAATTTGTGATATCCACTTTCCAGTATAAGTTGAGTGCATTACTATAATTATATAATTGAATAAATAATTTCTTTTTTTTTTACATTCATTGGAATATATTTTTTCAAAGATCTAAAAAATATTTTTTTTTACTAGTATACTGGCTATAAAATAATCCATACCTATATTATAAATTCGAAAGTAACTCTGTCTGTCTGTCTGTCTGTCTGTCTTTTCCGCAATCAGGGCCAAACCGCTAATTTAATCGTGATAAAATACTCATATAGAGATACTTGAGGGTCCCGGGATGAACATAGGATACTTTTTTTTTCTCATATTTGTAATATTTTCGTTATATACCAATATATTAAAATAATTAATTTGACAAGGAATTTATTCCGCCATGTTAATAACAATCGTCGCTACGCGTTGCTAAGCAACGGCTTGCAAAGTTTGCTGTTTTAAGAAAACGTCACCCACAGTGAGTTTGCTTAATGCATACATGGTGCGCGCCGATATAGATTTATACAAATCTCTTTATACAAATCATTAACAAAAATTAGATGATTTCTATAATTTGATATTCATCCTTATGAAAATAAATATAATAGTCACTTTTAGCATTTCATCTAGATGGAAATTATAATTTACTGTATAACATTCTAATAAATAATTAAGATGTGACTGATTCCAAATGACCTAGCCTTCGGGCGGCATAATATGAGTATGACCGACGCGAACGGGCGGATGACTGATGATTTTGTAAATTTTTATAGATTTTCGAATTACTATTATTTTTTATGTAATTATTTGCTGCTTATAATTAATTTATCTCAGTTCGGTTATCTATACCGATGTTATACACTTAAAATATCGTAATTTTAATCATTTGAGATTTTATTTAATATTGTTCGCAAAAATTAATAATTATTTAATATAGAAAAATGATTAGTACGCGCGCACAGCAAACTTTAGGTTTTTTTTTCTAATATTAAGAATTTCCTTTAGTTACTTTTACTTCTTTGGTTTGTTCATTTCGGTTACTCAGATATTTTTTCTAATAATAAATCTCCACTTATTATTATTTTTTAACTTATTTTAATGATTTAGGCTTATATTTTCGCGGGCGTAGCCGCGTCCGGGCCCACTAGTATATACATAAAAGTTATTTTTATTTTATAAAATATGAGGTATACAAATAGCTTAACTTCAGTAAATGTTGAATTAGAGGCCAGTCGCGCAGGGGCAACAGCTTGTGACCGTGAACGTTACAGGTTGTGAATCGATCTCCACTCGAGGTAATGAAATATATAATATTTTCATTTCTCCGCTCTGGCGTCGAAGCAAAGCGCGGCGCCGCCACTCATCACGCAGTTTCTCCAAAATTCAGCGAACATATAGAGCGGAGTGTCTTAACACTAGGTTTCCTTTGCCTACCCTGATACGTCCGGGATACAGTGTGAAGCTGAAAAAGAGAATAAAATCGAATTTTATCACAAGCCGCATATTATTCTTTTATTTATAAATGTTTTAACTTATACCAATGGTCCCTTCTATTGCTATGAAAATATAGTTTTTGATAATCTTATTTGTTTAAGTCAGTTACTATCAAATATTGACCTGTTAATGTAGTGACTGACTGATAAGCCATCATTGGGATACCAACCTTGCAAATATTTATTATTGTCTACCTGTCTATTTGTTCTCTTATTACTTATTAACTAGTCAAACGCAGTGGTAGTGGTTTCGAGGCATTGGTGTAGGAATGTGGAGAGATGGTTCGTGTCAATCCCCGAATTGTTAAGTGCCCACCCCAGAATTTTTAATATCAAAAAAATAAGCCCAGAAAAATTATTAAAAAAAACCTTTAGGCAAAAAGATCAATTCGAATCTAAGGTCAATTGTCCCATTGAAAACATATCTGACATATCATATTAACAGATACGCTCATGGTTTGAAGTCGCTAAGACTAAATCCGCCACTTAACACGCAATGTCTCGAAATTGGGGGGAAAGTGGAGGACAAAGTGTCTCAAGATTAGGTTATTTCTGCCTACTCTGCTAAGTGCAGGATATAGGGGTTACAGACGGTTGTAGGTGGGTTCAATTATCATTAATTTGTAGGATTGAGATATTTCAATTCCTCGCTCATCCTGACATAAAGCCCGGTGTTGAGTTCCGCCACTCAATTCCTCAAATAATTCAGTGTGAAGCTAAATAATATTAAATAATTATGTATTTAAAATATTTTTTATATTTCTTAGTCCAATGATTAACAGAAACTAAAGCTGCAAAATTTATTCCAATAAAATATTTAATATATGTTTTTTATTATATTGAAGGACACCATGTTAGCGAATCGCCGGAACAGCATTTTAGTAATATACACGTATAAACATTATGGTTGAATTTAGTTTAGTTATTTATTTTTTTATTTAGTATTTTTCGGGTTGGAACCCATTTATGTTCTTTTGCAAACTAAGGTAACCTTGCGACTTGCATATATATACACGTGCTGCTGTATATAAACAATATGATTTTATACGTGCTAGTTTCGAACTAGTTACACTACGGTCAACCAGTCGTGGCCGCCTTGAAGTTAGGTGTCGATGGCTGCGCATATTAGATATTAGATTTTTTATTATTTTTTTTTATTATTTTATTATTATCAGTGGTAGCGCAGAATTAAGTATTTATTAAAATTTTAATTTCTATTTCTTCGCTCTTGTGTCCAGCAAAGTCTGGTTCTAGAATTCGACGGAAAGTGAAGAACGGAGTGTCTTAGCACTAGGTCCCCTCTGACTGAGCTGATTTAATATTGATTATTTTCTTTCCCGAATTAAAATGCGCAAAATTTCAGAAAACCTAACTTCAAGGCGGCCACGACTTGTTGACATTACTGTACTAATCCGTTCGTTACATTATTACTAATGCCGCCTTGCCCTCAATATGCAATTTCTTCGTGTTAACTTTAGACCCAGCGTCTAACTGTCAATGCTTAAATTGTGGGTTCGATTCCCACTAAAAAAAATAAAGAATAGAAGAAGTAGGTAGAGTCGGTAGAGTAGCAAATCTAAAATATTTGTTAGTGATGTCGTAACTTATTTTAATAGGACTCTATACTATTGTAAACAAGTATTCTTTAACAAATATGTCGGTAATGTTTGTGCGTATATGTATATATGTGTAATTTAACTCTGTGATATCTTTATGAATACACAATTTTTATGATGTTACGTAAAGTATTTATTCCGATATTAATTGCCCCAAGGTAACTAAAATATTTTCAAAGTAAAAATAATGATGATATAGAATTATGTAATCTTATATTTTATGTTGGTTCTTAGAAGGTTTTTCACATTATTATTTTATTGTGAAACGGAAGTGTTTCTTTGAGGACGAAGTGTCTTAACACTCGGTTCCCAGGTTTCCCTCTTCCTCCTAAGTGCAGATTATATATTGAAGTTACAAGAAAGATTCAATTCAATATATATATTTTTTGCATTGTTTCAAATAACTTTGTATATTGATGAACTGAGTATGGATATGATATTAAACATTTAACAAATTGTTAAATAAATTTCACTTATATATTTTTTAGTAAATATTTTCTTTATTAAAACTATGAAGATAAAAAGATATATAATTTTAACTTTACTATTACGCTTGTATTAGGTTCAATTGTGACTAACTATATAATAAAATCTAAGAATCTGAATTACACGCACTTCTAAATCTTGTATCATCATGAAACCTGGCAGTTATATGTACTCGTATGTATGTATATTAATATTGTAATTGGCTGAAATCTTAGTTTCCAATATATGGATATTATCTTTAAAATTATAGTGTAAGATTAAAATTATTAAATAAAAACATTACTCTTATTTTATATTGAACCTACATACAACCTTCACGGCGTTTAGCTAGCTGTAGTCTATTATACGACCTAATATTTACTACTAAAATACATTTGTTTTGGTAATTTAAAATCAAATCGTTCCACTCCTTTTAGTTTCTTAACGAGTGTACAAGGATATATACATAATGTGTACACAAGTATAGTCTAATCGGGCCGATGTTTATACGTAAATAGCCTTCCATATCAGTTGCCGTTCAGACGTCGATCATGTAACATCATGTGGTGTCTTTACGTTCACATTTTAATTGTAATTAATTATTAACTCTTCGCTTCTGTGTATGTGTTTATTGTGATATTAGATTTTTAAATGGTTTTACCTACTGTAAGTAAAGTTGATTTGGAATGTTAATCTTATATTTTATATATTTGTAATTAAAGCTCTTTTGTATCTGTTACATACATATATTATCTGGCTTTCTACAAGGAAATATGTTTTTTTTATGTTTGTATAAATTATAAATGTTCGCAGATGTGTATTAAATTAATTTATTAAGCCCGTTTCCTTTTTTAATTTTTTTTTTGTATTACCTATACAAAAATGATGTTGGTTTGTTTTATGATATCTCAGTTGTTAACCTGTTTTATAATTATATATTTAAATATTTATTACATTCATATATTTAAATTTAATTATAGATCAATTTTATCTTACATGTAATATATAATTTGACACTTTTGCGGTGCGGCTGGAAAAGATGTGGTTGTAAGTGATGATTATGGGTTCGATTTCATCTTAGGGATTAAATACTTAAATACAACAAAACACACAAATGCTGAGGTCTGTTACTAAAATATGTGATATTTTTCAAAACCGAGAAAGACTTCTCTTATTAGAATTTATATTCCATTTCTTCCTTCTGGTATCGAGGCTAAGGGCGGCGGTGAGTTCCGCCACTCAACACGCAATGCCTCCAGAATTCGGCGGAAAGTGGGAAACGGAGTGTCTTAACACTAGGTTCCTTCCGCCTACCCAGCATGAAGCTGCGACGAGAGAGACTTCTCTATCATTCGGCTTTCAAGGTGTATCTCGCTTAATATCGAAGAAACACATATGACGTATAATTTTTGATATTTTTTTTGTTAAATATTTATTATACGATTATTTGTTATACATACCTCTTGGTTAAAAAAATGAGCTTTACGTTGTATCCCGGAAATAGCATTTCTGTGTTTTTGTGTATGCTAATCTCAGAAATGTCTCTGTCAAAAATGCAATTTTCACTATTAAGTATTTTGCCAATTCTACCATTAACATTTAGTGTTTGTTTCATTGCAATCGCTTTATAAATAAAAAAGTTACATCAATTAAAAATAATTGCTGTAGTTATTTGACAAATTTGTCTGACTTTAGTTTTAAATTTATAGATATTGTCTTTTAAGTAATAATGTTATTACAACACGAAAGTAATTTAGACTAGTTAAATGGTAAAGTTGTTCAAGCGGGCGTAGCCGCGAGCGGATCGTTAATATTAAAAATAAAATAATTGATAACTAAAGGTAAAGGTGGTTATTGTTATTTATTATAAATAACAATAATCAACTCGTTATATAATAAATAATAATTGCTTTTAATTATTATTCACGTTTTTCTAATTAACTATTTTCAAAATTTATTTCTAAACTATTTTTAAGTAATTTATTAATTATCAAATGGGGTAATAATGAAGGAATGTGATTAATATCGTCGGGGATAGTGCAGAACCGCGTATCTACCACAGGTGGGGAGCGCGTATCTGCATTTGATCTGATTTTACAGGAGGAGGTTAAAACTTTATAACATCGTTAATTTAAGTCCAAGTGGTCTCATTTTAACATAGAGAATAATAATTAGTATTTTCTACGTATTTTTGCCATATACAATCCTTTACAGTGGTTAACAAGTGGTTAATTTAAGCGCCAAGCCACTTACGCTGATTTGATTTGACCACGATCTTATTAAATTGAAACCTGACAGTTAGTTACACGGTTTTAAAATCAAACGTGCAACTAATATTCCAAATAATATTTAATAATAAAATGAAAATTTTATTATTTATTAATCAATGTATTTTTTTAAGCAATCCCCCTTAAATATAAAATTGAAAATACACTATCAATAACACTTTTTAATCAGCCTTGGGCGATTCTTTATCAGCCTTTTATACAACTTTAAGTATTACAAGTATAAATAATTTCAAAGTACTAATACACAAAAGACCAAGAGCTTTTTCAGAAAACATATCTATCAGTAATTTTAAAAACAAATTACTGTTATAAATTTAATATATTAATAACAATAATAGATTCTTCAGCTACCTTATATAAATAAACGTTATGTCTCAGTAATTTTTTTAGAAAAGAGCTGTGGTGGAATAAATGGGGTAATTTTTTTTCGGTATTTGTGGTAATAGCTGAAATTAGTCATTGTAGTTCAGTTTGTATTTAATAAAACTATTGGAATGGTACCTAAGAACTCTGAATCGACTACGCACTTTGTACCAGTCTCTCTTCCAGCTCGGATTGTATCATAAATAACGTTACTTTTAATGCTATAATCCTTGAAAAAAGTGTTACTACTTCATATGGAAATGGATTCAGGCTAGCTTCTTTGGTAACAGAAGAGTATTGACTAGGTTTTTACCTAATATTTTTAAATAATATTTTTATATTTCCTGATTCTGAACTTTCTTTTATTTATGTAGTGAACTGAATCCACTTCCATTTGAGTATGGCTTTTTTATAAAAAAATACAGAAACGGGTTCGAAACTATAACGCAACTTGTGATGTAAACCATCAATATAAATTAAGACGTTTTTAGTACTCTCTTCTATGATTTTCTTCAAGTAATCGACAAAAAAGAAAGCGCATGTGGAAGCTTTTAAATGTGATGTTATCTCATTAAAACAATAGCGTTTTATATGGACAATCAACTTCGTTTTAAAATATAATGCACTAGCATTCAAAAATGGACATAATTTCACAGCTTGTAAATCGGCTGTTATTACGTGAAGCTTTCCATTTTTGCAACCTGTTTGTCTAAAGACTTTTCTCGTCTTGCTAAATCTTTACGTGACACATGTCGTTGATATATTTGTTCTGTAATTTTGCCAGCTTTATATGAGCAACATAGATCACATGCATCTTTTTTCGGTAGAAATAAAGCTATGTTTTCAACTTTTGTAGGGGTATTGCACTAGTCTTATTATATTATTTATAAACACGCTATATCAGCAACCTGAATTTATTCGCTACAAATGCAATTGTGAAATAATGTTCCACTATTGTTTTGTAGCGTATAAATAACCAAATTAAATATATAATAAAAGAGTTGAATCTGAGGTCTCGTCTTATTAACATCTCGCCACAATATACGTTGCCCACACTTTTCAAAACATCCTCCAAAAGCTTTCTAGAAGCGACTTTCTGTCCAGTTTTTAAATGCAATACAATTCATGCTTGGATTGTATAATAGGTTCTAAATATTGTTTTGTGCTTTCTTTTTTACAATAGTGAGAAAGTATTTTGGGCATGGCTCTTAAAAATATTTGTACCAACCCTTTTAACTTAGGCAATGCAATATCTCTCTGGCTATATTCGATTCGTTACTGGAATCAATGGCAGCCTCACGTTCCAGTATTCTTTCAGGAAACAAACCATTATTGCTACATGTTGATGTTGAAGCTACCGATGCAACATTAGTTATTTCAGAAAATAGACAGAAATTTGGGACTTTCTAAGCAGAATGCACTAAAAGTGAAAAGTGAAAAATTAATAGATACAAATAAATCTTATTGTTATTTATGTATACCTGTAAGAGATCACTAATGGTGATAAGGTCGCCTTTGCATACTACCTCTATGCGCTAAATGTCTTTATTGTGTTGTTTTTTATTTTTATCTGTTTTCAATATTGGTGTATATTTCTAAAATGTTGTATTTCCTATATGTATGCAATAGAGAGATTTATCTATCTAAAAGTGATTGTGTCGCAACAAGCTAGGTCTACGATTTCTTTAGTTCAGTTCAGTTCGGTTCGGTTCTAATGACAGTTATGGCGTTTCGAGCGTGCCAGCGAATTCTTTAGTAAACTCTACTTGATTGAATATATTTTGACGGAGTTTGACAGCCAAAATAAACTACAAAATACAGTTCTAATGACACTTGAGGACATACGCGGTACTGACAATTGTCGAATATAGATACGCAGTATTGTTTTTAGGCGAAAACTAGCTTTATATTGGCCGAAAAAAAATCCCATTAAACAGGAGGCTGCCAATCTGGATTTTACGTCGAAAGGCCGTGAAATTGAGATTTAGCTACAAATGTCAGTTACGCGAAATTATCCAATGCTAGTTACGCGGATTTGCACTATCCCCGACGATATGTAACAACTACCGTTTAGTTTAAAAAAATGGTTCACGCTGTATATTCCGCATATAGCAGGGTAGGCAGAGAGAACTTATTATTAAGGTGTCTTAATAATAAGAAGAGAAGCATAGGGAAAGGGATGTCTTTTTCCCCACACACCGCCCTTCTTTCGAGACATTACCTGCTGTGTGACGTAACAGAAACTGCGCATTTTATCTTGTTATGAAAATGACTCCTTTCCCCGAGTGGGAATTGAACCCATATAACCGTTTGTTTGGGTGTCTGCCGGGACGGTCTCAAAATTGTTTATTTTAGTTATTATAGTATGCATTCTAAAATATATATCCGGTATAATGAGAGTAACACGATAACAGTATCCCTTTAGTCAAGGAAAACTAGTTGATAATAATTATGATAAGGGATGCTTGCTATGACCATATAGTGCGGTCAACTAGTCTTGTCTGCAATTAGGTTTTCGGAACTATTGCGCGTTGTTTACTCGACAAAAAAATAATCAGAAGTAAGAAATATTGTAAAATCAAGTCTTCGCAGTCATTTACAGCTAGCTAACTTCAGGCCACTTCTTGTTGGCCATACTGTACTTAACTAAAGGCTCATTTAGTACATTACTCTATCGTAGTGCAGTCGCCTGACTGAACGTAATAATTATAGATTCAAATCAAATGAGATAGTATTTATGTGACCTGTTAGACAAAATGAGGCGTTGTGTTACGCCAATTAAGTAATTCTATTTTGTTTTGATTTAAGTGCAGACCGAAGCGTGCTCCCGTATAGCGAAGCGTGTTCCTTTTGCAATGCGTGGTGATTATATTGGTGGTATTTATATTTTGGAACAATTATTTGTTGTTTGATTTTTTTATATAAAATCACATTTTTACCAATAAAATAAAATGTAATCGTTTAAAAAAGTTTTTTATTTTTTCAATTTTATTTTTTATATTTTTTTAAAGGTAGAGAGACATACGTTCTATGCTGCTAAAACGTACATACGTTTCGTTTGGATTCGTTACTTTTATAAAAAAATACATATAACTTTATTAAATATGAATAAAACTATATTTAGATGTATTAATGTAACACAATATGCTTTAACAGTTTACAAGGATCCAGACACGTTTTCATGGGAGAACTACCTCTCGGAGACGATGTCAACGGCGGCGCCGCCCCGCGCGTTCAAGACGCGCCCGCCCGCCGGGTACAAGGCCGGCATGAAGCTGGAAGTTGTTGATCCTAGGGTAAGTTATTATAGATATAACTTAGTACTAGGGGACACGCGCAGCTTCGCCTGCTTATTTACATCTTTAGGGGTGAATTCTAAAAATCCATGAAACACGTGTTCAACGAAATATTTTAAAGAGTCTGAATTTCAAATTTTATAAAAATCTGTGTCGATTTAAAAAAAACCCATACAAACTTTGAACTCCTATTTCGCCCCGTCAGGGTTAAAATTTTTCAAATTCTTCATAGTGGGTGTCCACATTATGAAAATATATTCCAACAGAACATTGTCCAAATTTCACGTTTCTACCATCAACGGTTACGGCTGTGCATGCGTCTGACATCAGTCAGTGGAAACATCTCCTTTTATATCTTATCTTTATAAGAAGATAATATTATGGAAAATATTTTTTTTAAGAATATTAACCTAATGAGGCTAAAAGCATAGCAACTTCTTTCTATCAGCGGGAACTCAAAGTTTCTAAAATTTTACTTTTTTCATCTTCACGCGTTTTATTATAAGATACCTAATATCTATATTATAACCAAAGCATATCACATATGGACATGTCTTTTCTATCATAGAACAAACAAATATGCAATGAACAAAACATATTTTTCTTACTGTTAAAATGAATAATAATTATTTTGCACAATTCAATTAGGTTTTACAATCCAATACATATGAATTGCTTAACATAATGTGAATGTAGAATTGTCAGTACTAACAATCTGACGATATATACACAGTTGAAAAAACAAGAGTGAAGTTTTATAATTACTATTATAAATATTATTTAAATGAATTATTAATGATATCGCTCTGTGTGAATGTTAATAATAATAATCTCTACAAATTTTTTTTTTTTTATAATACTCTTGAATAGAATAATTTACTCTGTTCAATAATATATGGTGACGTCATCGCGATACTTGAGAAATAACGGATAACCGAAATGTTAGTGCATCCGATTCCACCACTATAGAAAAAGTATATTTTAATTGTTTTATTAGTCTCATGGTTAAAAACAGAAACCAAATTATAAAAAGAAAATTAATAAAATCATAATTCTTAGACTTTTTTGTAATTTTCTCTCGACTTTCGGTGTCGTCTATTGAAAACATACAATTACGTTGTAATTAAGTAAATTATTAATCAGCAACAAAACTTACAGTTGCTTAGCATATAAAAGCAGGTCTGTATGGTAATGAGCGTGTAATTAGCATTTTTTTTAATTCCCCTGCCTTTTTAAGACAACAAATGAATATTGAGAAGGCCTTATCATTCAACGTAATTATTGTATAGGACTCGCTAACGTGTACTCCGTAAAATACAATAATTACTATTTTATGATTAGGTAGCTTGATGTTGTAAAATTTAAATTAAATATAACATATGCATAGATGCCATGTTGGCATTTCGTGGACTCAAAAAGAAGCTATATTAACGAAATTTTAAATGATTAATTTTAGTGTAGATGCTTAAATGTTTAAGGTAACTCATTCATGTATTTTTTTTTGAAGAAAGAAAAGCTAGCACAAAACTTTAATGTGTGCTCATTTTACTAATAAAATCAACCGGTTGGTTGATTACGTTATAGGATTTGAAATCAATCAAATGACATTCTAATTTTTCTAATACAACAAATCTGACGTCATAGAGAAACAAAACAAAACTTACCTATTTTAATACATAAAGAAATACTTAAATATTTTTATAAAATCAATTCCAGGTGCCTTTCCTAATAAGAGTGGCAACAATCAGCGCTATAAAGGGACACCAAGTGAGAGTTTCTTTCGACGGATGGCCAGATGATCTTTCATGCTGGTTAGATGATGACTCTCCAGATATACACCCAGTGGGATGGTGCTTGAAGACTGGACACCCTTTGGAACCGCCGTTGAGTGAGTTGGATGTTATATTTCAGTAGTTGGTCTATATATCTATACTTGTAAACTAATATTATAAAGCTCTAGAGTTTGCTCAGTCTATTCTCAGGACCTACTAGTTCCAATCGAAAAACGCTTTTGATCAAGAAAAGCTATATAAGTTACTTTATCTGCGGTCAGAGCTGTCACCCAAAACAAAGATTTACTTCCATTTGACCATGCTGGTGAAGTTGCCAGAAAAAAGTAAATAATATCAAACCCATTTATGAATATTAAAGGCATATTAATAGTTAGCTGAAATGTACCTAATTTCAGAAGAGGAGTAAATTTAATTTTTTAAGAATATTTTCATCATAATAATATTTGTCAGCTCATTGTTGGTTTCATGTAGGACTGACACTATTAACATTTTTATATAACTTGACTTTATTTAAAAAAATATATAATTTAAAAAAAAAATCTTAATCTTCTTCTTCTATTCTTAAAAGTCTTAATTATTTTCAATTATCTTGCTCTGGCTAATCTTACTAATATTAATATTATAAACGTGAAAGTTTGTTAGGATGAATTAATGTTTATTTCATTAATTCTTGAAAAAGAAAACATTGTTGAATTACAATAATGTAGTGAGTAATTCTGATGTATAATCAGAATAACACAAGCTACAATTTATATAAAGATTGGCTACAATTAGAGTATAATATAACAATGAGACATCCTTTAAATGATGTTTATCTGTAACAGCGGCGGAGGAGCTACGCGCGCTGGGCCCGTGCGGCGTGGGAGGGTGCCGCGGGCTGGGCTCGGTGCGAGGCGGCGCGCTCAAGCAGCACGGCGCCGCGTCCGCTTGCCCCTACCGCGCGCCGCCGCCGCCGCCGCCCGACCGCCTCGCGCCGCTCCAGCCCATGCACAGGTACAGGTACTAGCAGATGCCGCATCACATTTTATGATTCAAGTTTTTGGTTTCAAATTAAGAAATAGCGAAGGTTCAGAAAACCTAACTATGACAGTAGAGAACAGGTGCAAATTCAAATCAAACCAAATCCTGTAACGTTCAAATTTTTATATATTTTCCAAAAAAGTATAAAATTTAAGTGGACCCTGCCTGTTAATCTTTCTATTTTACCAAAATAAGTATGATTTGTTTATGTGTGTATCAATTACAAAATAGTTTCAATAGTGTCATTATACAATTTAATATCGCTTGACGAAATTCTGAACTATTGAACTTCTTTGATTTTGTTTGCATAAGAAAATTTTTATTATATTGTAAATAAAATTTTTTGCATCACATTTACACTAAATTTCCTAGCAAATTAATCTTCTATCTTATAAAAGTAACTTTTAAACAAGACTGGTATTTTTTAAAAACATTTTATTCATTTTCAGAATACCAGTAAAACCAAAATCATTATCAACAAGTACACCAAATGAAGTGCTAAAAGAAAAGTAAGTATATATTTATTTATTATAAATATTTATTTATTTATTCAATCGAAGTATATGTTGATATATATATTAATAATTTCTATACTCTTTTAAAATCATTTCTAGGCTTCCCAGAGGACGACCTCCAAAACATAAACGAGTTGAGGAAGTGGCTAGAAATGAACCTGTAAGTACAGAACACTTTATATCATAATTGGTTTATTTATTTTTATATTTTATATAAAGCCTAAATATTATATATAATGGTTTTGAATCCCTATACTGCAACGGTTATAGGTATAACAAATAAATGTAGACAATACTTGATAAATAAAGTTAAGTATAGAAAATATAACTTTCTTAATATTTTTAAACAGATATCAGACGACGAATCATTATCAAGCAGCGGCGGTAAAAGATGGCGGGGCGGCAGTGAAGACAACCGTCCAATACGCTCAGCATCACGACGAGAAGCCCATAACTCGCCCAACCACTCATCAATCCATCAATCGCCTCATCATTCGTCAATCCATCAATCACCGCAACACTCGTCCATCCATCAATCCCCGTCGCATTTAAGTCCAATGTTACATCCGTCGCTGCATCCGCCCCATGCGTTGATTGCAAGGCACATGGCGGATTTGTCATTGCCGTCTGATCCTGGTACTTGGTCACAGGTTGGTAAAGGTTTATTATCTTTACTGTACCTAGAAGGAACCTAGTATTAGGACACTTTGTGAGCACCACCTAATTTTCGTGATCTATTGTCGTATCGAGTGGCGAAACTCTTTGTCTTATTACTAAAGTAAGGAAAGGAAAAATTTAAATATATTATTCCCCTTATTAAGAACTAGCGGCCCGCTCGCGGTTTCACCCGCGTGAACTATGTTATTATTAATTTCTGTCTCCATGACTACGTCCTAGTGACGTTATGCATTTGTAGTAACGAAGTTTCATACAAACTTTCGACCCCAAAAACAACCCCTTAGAAGTCGAATATTGCAAATTCCCGTCTTAGCGGGCACGTCCTATAAGTAACTCCTATGCAAAATTTGAGATTCCTAGATAATTATAAGCAGCAAATAATTACATAAAAAATAATAGTAATTCGAAAATATATAAAAATTTACAAAATCATCAAAGTCATCTATCTGCCCTTTCGCGTCGGTCATACTATACCACTCGTAGGCTATGTCATTTCGAATCAGTGACATCTCCTTAATTATTTATTAGTATGTTATACAGTAAACTATAATTGCCATCAAGATGAAATGCTAAAAGTGACTATTATATTTATTTTCATAAGGATGAATATCAAATTATAGAAATCATCTATTTTTTGTTAATTATACAAATCTATATCGGCGCGCGCCGTGTATGCATTAAGCAAACTCATTTTGGGTGACGTTTTCTTAAAACAACAAACTTTGCAAGCCTTCGCTTAGCAACGCGTAGCGACGACTGTTATTAACATAGCGGAATAAATTGCATGTCAAATTAATTATTTTAATATATTGGTATATATCGAAAATATTACAAATATGAGAAAAAAAAAGTATCCTATGTTCATCCCGGGACCCTCAAGTATCTCTATATGAGTATTTTATCACAATTAAATTAGCGGTTTGGACCTGATTGCGTAAAAGACAGACAGACAGACAGAGTTACTTTCGAATTTATAATATAGGTATGGAAGGTATGGATAGAACCCACAGCCCTACTGTATTCTTCATTAGTAGCCTCCAGTTTATGTGAAGTGACGATCCAAAAGTGAAATTGAATGAAGTACATTTTGAGTTTGGAAAAAGCAACTATATTATATTAGTATATTATACTAGTATATTATACTAGCCTCTACTGTCATATTCCTGGGCAAACGCCTTTCTCCCCGTGTAACACCAGAGGAGCAAGGCACGTGTAGTTCCTCTGGTGTTACACAGGATTTTGGGCGGTGGTGATCATTTATAATGACGTGACCCGTACGCATGTTTCTTTTGCCTTTTCCACAAGAAAGCAATTATTTAATTTATAAAAATTCTATCCTATTACAGAAGGATGTAGCAGCCCTGTTGTCGCGTGTTGCGGGCGCGGCAGTAGGAGCGGCGGCGGCGGCGGCGCGGCTGTCCGGCGCTGAGCTGGTCATGGCCTCGTGCGAGGAGTTAGTGCAGTGCTTACGACTGAGGCTTGGGCCGGCTGTTAAGGTATATTTTTGTCATAGATTTTTGGTATATTGGTAAAGAATATCGAGGACTCGTGGCAACCCTGAAGTTAGGCTTTCTGAACTTTTGCGCATTGTTCATTAGGAGAAAAATGAGAAAAAATAATAAATTCTACTACGCAACAGGGCTGAAACTCTATTTATATACTAATGATAAGTCCCCAAGTAGAATGACCTTAAGCGAGCGCCACTCCATCCCCTCCATTCCACGAACTTTTTCACCTCCCCTCGTGAAATATTTTTTTATTATTATTATAGCTTTTTGCTTTTTCAGCGTAATAAAACTGTAGGATAGAAGAAACTAGTCCTAAGACTCTTTTCTCCCTTTTCACGCACTTTTCGAATTTGCTACTTGTCATGTCTTGACTAAAGGAGGAAATGTAATTATAAGTCACTCTTATGTTTACATTACATCAGTTTTAAAGGAATTTCATATGGTAAGGTTTTAAACATAAATATCTACTGGCAACATTAGCGGAAAACATTTCTTTTCTAAAACTAACTATTTTTCTGTTTAGTATTAGAAGGCAACATAATTAGTTAGTGTAAATTTTATTTATAGTCTTATCAATATCATACTATTTTTGTGATAGGTATACGCCACGGTGCGACACCTGCGGGACTCTCTATCGTGATCTCGGGTCCTTGCGCACGCCCTCACCGTGCTTGTGTAGAACAATAATGTGCTAACATATATAATTATAATAATATTTGTACAGTGTTATATAATAAATTAAAAATGTATTATAATCGCTAAGAAAGTACTTTAAATTAATTATTTAAGAAGTGAATAAAATATATTTAATTTAAAGTCAATAATTTTAAAATATATATTATACGTCACTAGGTTGTGATCTCACTAGGTCTCGGCCTTCTATTCAGTTTTTTTAATAGTGATGTGACCCTATGTAGTGATGTGAAATTATTATAATTTATTGGTGATGGAGTATTGTTTGAAATTATATAGATTTTAAGATTTGTAAAGTGTATTTGTCACATCTCCCTTCTGTGAATAGCGCGTATGGATGTAACGTATAATTTTTGTATATACTAATTAACTTCATTTAAGAATTATGATATTCACTTTGTTTATTTTTATGTATGAAATATGTGAGAAATTGTTTTAATGCATTTTTTAAAATTGTATCCAAAACTATTGTAAATATGTATTTTATAATTACTATACTCGATTCATTATGACATAAGACAAAATGTAAACAAAAAAAAAATCTATTTCTCAAACTATACGTATTTTTTTATTTCAATTTATTTATTTATGTACAAAAAGGTATTTAACTGTGCTATTATTCAATTATTTATTAGAATTCGGAGGATTCTGAGGAACTATCAACTTGACGTGTTTACCTTTTATCTCATGCTTTCGTGAATCGAGTACAACTTATTCTTAACCATTTAATGCAAATATACATCTTTGTCTCAGGTTATAACTCATAGATTGTTATAGCAGACTCTAAATGTAACATAAACAAACATTTTGTTTTTGTCTATTATGATACTACACTAAATAAAAAAATATTTTTACTTTCACCATATATATATTTATATTTTTTTGTCAAGTTTGCTTATTCTTGTAAGTTTTTTTTAATTAAAAGTCAATTTATTGACAATACACTATTTGGATTAGACTGTATAGGCTTTACTTTAGATTTTGAGCACAAAATGCGAAAATTAAAATTTGAGGTTGTGATGTTAAAAAAATAAATTCTTACGTCCCTAATAATAATGAAACATTTAAACTTTCATAGTCTGCAGAAAGAAAGGACCTGTTCAATAGACTTTCTGAGAAGTTTAGAAGTTATAATGCTCTTTGACTGCCACATGTAGTTCACATAATTGACGCTGTTTCTCACATAATAAAGTAAGGTAGACAGAGGAACCCGATGTTAAAAAGACACTCAGTTTATCAATTTCCGCAAAATTTCCTAGATTTCCTGTGGAGTAGAATAATTCAATGCTGTCTTTTCAAAGAAATGGAAATAAATCGTTTTAGAGAGGAACCAAATCCACAACAGTCGCGCTTGTCGCGCTGTTCCACATGTCCTATTCAAACCAAAGAATGTAATAGAAACTCCATAAAATAAGAATGAACTATACCAAATCAATTTTGGTCCAGTCAAGTATTTGTAAATATTTATTTTTAATACATAGTGTGCAATCTAGTATTAGTTTAGCTTACATTAAATGTAAATAATGCCATAGGAATTGGTTTTCGTTACTTTATTTTATAAATAGAATAAATGTTTATTCTTTAAATGGAATTACTAAAAAATCTATTTTTTTTGTGTTACTAATTTTTTTACCTATATGGTATATATAATTGTGCTATATATGTGTTATGAATATTTCATACTTTTATAGAAATAGCATCATCTTTGGCTACAGTTTACTTTCTTATTACATGGCGACATTCTTATATATGGACTTGGACTTATGAATAAAAAAAAATACTTGAAATTGTGCTTAGAACCAAATTATTTTTTGTTACTTAAAAAATAATCTAGTGTAAGTTTGCCACAAACAGTTTTTTAATGATATTAAATATATTGTTCACTCTACATTTTATAATGTAAATAAAGAAATATTAAGTATTTTGTTAATTATGTAAATAAATATTTGTATATTGGTGTAGTTACAACAATATTTTTGCAGTGGCCATGTACAAAGTTGTGGTTAGTAAAATGTAAGTTTTTACACAAGTCTTTTGTGCTAAATTGTGCCATTTGTTGGCAAAAACTATTCTAACTGTGGTTCGGAAATTAATAAAGTTTCTAAATCTTATTTGTTTTATTGTGTTTGTTTTTATTACATTTGTAACCTTTTCTTGAACCCATATTACTCTCTAAATTTAGTATACATACAAAACTAATATCTACTATCTATACTACGATAATATAGAAAAGACACAAATAGAATAGGAATCATATGATATTTTTATCTTATATATAGGCTTAAAATACTGTATCCTACTCCGTATTTAGCGGGGTGGGCAGAGGGAATCTCGAGTTAAGTGTTCTCCACGCACCGCCAAATTTTCCAGGAATTGAGTGTTCAGTGGTAGGACTCAACACCGTGTTTTGCCTTTTTACCAGAGCCAGGAAATGAAAATATTAAATTATTCATTAATCTAAGTAAGAATCATAGTCACATTCTCACGCTTGTGCCTAACTAACAATGGTTAATTTAACACGCAATGCCTCGAGAATTTGTCTACAAGTGGGGAACGGAAGTATCTTGATGGAAACGGAATTCTGCCTATTCTGTTATATACGCGATGGAGCTTGAAACTAAAAAATATTTCTGAATATTTTTTTCAGCTTTAAGCTGTATCCCACATATAGCAGAGGGAACATAGTGTTAAGATATTCCATATAAATAGAAATATAATAGAATAGTAAGGGACAATGGTCATAAAGTGCACTCAAATGAAGTCCACCAATCACCAAATAGTTATAATAAAGACATTCTTTTAAATAGAATTCAGGTTCTATAAAGTTTTTCTCAAAGAGAGGAGAATTTATTAATAAAATGGTTGACAATTTGATGAGTTGATGGACAACTTACTTCAGTCCCGTAATTATTTGTAATAAATATTGTTATATAATTTAACTGCATAAAATAATTATTTTATTAAATTAAATAATATATAATATACAAAAATATAAGTATCGGTACGGTAGGTAGTTGTGAAGCGGTGGTACGGTTATGTCAAGTTGTCAACTGTTTATCATTATATTTGATCTGTAATATATTTTATCTGTTTTATATGTTTGACAGCTTAAGTTTGTTAAAGTCGGAGGGAATTGTGTTTCTAATGTGATTTTCATATTTTTTCATTATTGTGGATCTTTAAATATATTCAAATAAAATGGCGTTGTACTGTGCAAGTAAGTATAAAGACTTTAGTGATACAAATACTGCTTTTTAATGTTAATAACGAAAGTACGTCAAAGACCGGTTTCTTTCAAACAGTGTTTTATTTCCAATTTTCCGTAGTGATTGTATATTTTAATGTATGAATCCTCATTTTATTTACCACTTCTTGTATCAAATTATCGCTATAATGGCTTACTTATTATTATATATTATACCTTTGTTTGCGTGGGTCAAACTAACCTATTTGCTTATTGCAGTATCTAACGAGGTCCCAGAAGTGCCTGTAGTGTCTCCATCATCGGGATCGGTGTTTGAGAAACGTATAATTGAAAAGTACATTATAGAAAATGGTGTCGACCCCATTAGTGGTAAAGAGCTACGAGTCGAGGACCTTATCGAAATTAAAAGTAAGTTTCAAAACTATGTCACCCATTATCTATTTATCATAGACGAATTATTATTTGAGAACTTGTAAATATTTATAAAATTATTTTGTTTCATTATATTTTCTAATATATACATTTATTTATTTAGGTAGGTTATAAATATATTTTAAAATTTTTGTTATATTTTATAGCACCAGCGATTGTCAAACCTAAGCCACCGAGTGCTACATCCATTCCAGCAACTCTTAAAAGCATGCAAGATGAGTGGGATGCACTTATGTTACATACATTCACACAAAGACAACAACTGCAGACTGCTCGTCAGGTACAATTCAGCTTACTAAAAATGTATACATTTTCACAAAATGTATACAAATTCAAATGCAATGGAATATAAACTCACTCCTTTTGGAAAGCATCCAAGTACCACCACTAAGCCATATGCTGTCGTCAAGCTATTTCATAATTCTGATGTACCTATTATAATTTATTTAGAATAATATTATAAATACCTGAATGTGACTTGTGCATGTTATCTAAAAGTTGCAGTCTCCACTGTACTACAGAATAAAGAGTTAGGACTGATTCTCTCCGCCTACTCTGCTTTATTTAAAAGACACTATAGAATAATAAACTACTATAGCTTCACACTGTATGTAGGCAAAGGGTTGCCTACCCCACTGTATCCTGGAAACAGATACATACAGTGAAACAGAGTACACTCTAGGTTCCATAACCTAGAGCGTACTCTGTTTCGCACTTTTAACCTAATTGCATGTTGAGTCTCAGAGCTCTATGTTGCACTTTGTCTTATTACCCATGCCTCAAAATTACTCTTCCACATGTGAATTCAATCCGCAACCATTGTGCTTACTACAGCCAATAATCTTCTAATATATGAATGCTTATATTGAATTGCATTTTGCTCTTTATGATATTCCAGGAACTAAGCCATGCTTTATATCAGCATGACGCAGCGTGTCGTGTGATAGCGCGTCTCACAAAGGAGGTGACTGCGGCCCGTGAAGCCCTCGCCACACTTAAGCCGCAAGCTGGTATTGTGGCTCCACAGCCTGCACATGCTGTAAGTTGTGGTTTTATTTTAGTACAGAGTATATTATTGTTAAACTATGTTTTTAATATTTACATTAAATAATAAACTTCATTATTGAGAGTAAAAATATATAGTACTAGTGTTTGTGTGTTTGGCTTTGCCCACATAGTCAATTGGCAGTATTTTACAATTTTTCTTACAACAACATACATGACATATTCTCAGAGCCTCAGGTACCTTTACCATTTCTATAGTAGATTATATTGAAAAGATTAATATGTTGTAATAAAGCCTTAATATAGCCTTCCTTGATATCCAACAAAAAAGGAAAAAAAATCAAGCCAGTACTTTTGGAGATTAATATGTTCAGCCAAACAAACTTCCACCTTTTAATATTAGGTATAGAGTGTAGATAGGCACAAAAATAATGGTAGTTTTGAAGAATAATCTAATTTAATTGAGTGACAGATTTTTATAGGTTTATGTTTGCATTTAACAAATATCCTTTTATACTATAATCTGTTTAAAACTATATCAAAAGGAATTTGTATACTCATTATATAAACTTATTTTTGTTTGGATAAAATTGAAATGGCTGTCAAAATATAACATAATAAAAAAAAAGATATTTAATCCATATTCAATGTTAATCTATTATAAATATTAAATTATCATAAACATTCCTAGGCTGAAGCTTCAGCTGCTGCTGGTGGAGTGACTCCAGTGGGCATGTCAGCAGAAGTTTTCTCCCATCTACAAGAAAGAGCAACTGCTCTCACTCAGGAACGTAAAAGAAGAGGTAGAACTGTACCCGAAGGGCTGGTTGCTCCTGATCAGATTAGGGCGTTCCTTACACTGGCTAGTCATCCAGTAAGTGTGACTGATAATCATTATTTAGTCTTGAAAACATTTGAAAAAACTTAAGCATATTATAGATAAGAAGACTGCCGCTGTATGAAAAAATCAGAATGCAATTTTTTTTCTTTTGTATATTCCATGTACAAACACCGATCTCTTGTGACTTGATTATAAGAAATAGATTATATTTTCTAATATTAATTATTTCCTTTTTTACAACCAGTTCATTATTTATATAGGTTGCTTGTAAGGGATTACTGGGCAACAAGACTGCTTTTCTATGTATATTATATACAAATTTTGTTTCTATGTTTTTAGTATTATTTGTATTTTTATAAGAAAAACGACTATTCTATTCTATACATTCCTCCTCACTTCAGGGTCTCCATTCAGCCAGCGTACCAGGTATCCTCGCCCTGGACATCAATCCATCTGACCACAGCCGTCTCCTCACCGGAGGCAATGACCGTAATGCAACGGTCTTCAACAAGGACACAGAACAAGTGGTCGCCATTTTGAAGGGACATTCTAAGAAAGTCACCCGAGTTATATACCATCCAGATGAAGATACAGTTATTACTGCGTCCCCTGATCATACTATAAGGGTTTGGAATGTGCCCACGTGAGTTTTGATTTCTTTGTTTTAGTTTCATGCTGTATTCCAAATATGGCAAGGTAGGCAGATAGACTATTAAGACACTGTACCCTACGCACCATCCAATTTTCGAAATATTACGTGTTGAACAACGGGACTCAAACCCGCGCTTTGTTCTCTTATTCAGGAAAGAAAAAAAACTCTTAAGTGAAAATTTAACCTTCACATATTTATTGCATTATATATAACAATCAGATACTATGCTGTTCACTATCACAACCATTTTATTCATATACATTTTTTTTACTTTTACCTGTTTCATTTATGATAATATTATCAGTTATTAGTATTATAAATGTGAAAGTTTATGAATATGGAATAGATATTTGTTCTTCTTTTACGCAAAGACTATTGAATGGATTTAGATGAAACTTTAGTGATATAGTTTATATAAAAAATCAGCTTCACGCTGTATTCCGCACACAGCAGGGTTGGCAGAGGGAACCTAGTATTAAGACAGGTTCACTCCATTCCCAACTTTCTGCCGAATTCTGGAGGCATTGTGTTCTGTTGAGTGGCAAAACTCAACGTCGCAGTTTTGCCTCGACACCAGAGCGAAGAAATGGAAATATAAACGTAAATAAATATTTCACTTCCTCGAGTGGGGGATCGAACCCACAACCGTCGCGTTACAGTCACACTCTTGTGTCGTTGCGCCACGACGGCCGCTATAGTTTACATGACTATCAGAATATCACATAGACTAACTACAATTTATGTAAAGATTTCATACAATTAGGCTACATACAATTTAGCTATAAGTTTAAATGGGCAAAGCCGCGAGATAGTCGCTAGTAAATAATATTTTTACAATAATTTTAGTTCCCAAACAACAGTGGTGCTACGGTCCCACGAGGGTCCAGTGACTGGACTCTCCCTTCACCCCACAGGAGACTATGTGCTGTCCACGTCGACTGACCAGCACTGGGCCTTCTCCGATATCAGGACTGGGGCGTTGCTTACTAAGGTACGTATATGGTGGTTTTTTATAACTTTGTCGTATTTTATATACAGCAGATAGAACCTACAGGCAGAAAGGCAGAAAGAACCTACTTTGTAGTATTTGTTACACTGTGTTAGGTAGAGCTCAATTACACATTTAAAGTGGGAAAAGTTAAAGATTAGTATAGAAATAGAAAATCATACAGTTACATCGTTTATTTTAACTGCAAAATACTTTATTTTTTTATTTCAAGAATATGGTGCAGGGGCACCAGCGTGAGACTGTAAATGCGACAAGTTGTGGGTTCAATTCTCACTCGAGAAAATGAAGTTTCATTTAAAATGTGACATACTTACTATTTTCATTTTCCTCGCTCTGGTACCCAAACAAAACGCGCCGTTGAGTTCCGCCACTAAACACGCAATGTCTCCAAAATTCAACGTAAATCGGCGAATGTAGTGTCTTGACATTAGGTTCTCTCTGCCTACCCTACTATCTGCGAGATACAGCATGAAGAAGAAAAAAATATGTTTTTTATGTGGCTTATATTATTGTGTTAAAGGTCAATTCTTTATTTCATAAATGTTTAATTACTCAAAAATAAATAAGATTACTGCTAATGTATAATAAATTAAATATTATACAAATTCTATAAAATTGTCTCATCCTCCAGGTCAGTGACGCATCAGGCGTCAGCCTAACAACAGCCCAATTCCATCCGGACGGCTTGATTTTCGGCACCGGCACAGAAGACTCCCAGGTCAAAATCTGGGACCTCAAGGAGCAGAGCAACGTAGCAAACTTCCCTGGCCATGTCGGCCCAGTCACTTCGATATCCTTCTCAGAAAACGGATATTACCTGGCGACAGCTGCTGAGGATTCCTGTGTGAAACTCTGGGATTTGAGGAAGCTGAAGAACTTCAAAACTATCCAATTAGATGAGGGTTATGCTATTAAGGAGTTGTGCTTTGACCAAAGCGGTACTTACTTGGCCATAGCCGGCACAGATGTTAGAGTGTACTTGTGTAGACAGTGGCAGGAGTTGAAGGTGTTCAATGATCACACTGCTTCGGCCACTGGCGTAAGGTTTGGTAAGAATGCTCAGTATATAGCATCGACTAGTATGGACCGTACGCTCAAATTGTACGGAATTGAGTGAGTTGAGTTATTTTTCAATATTGTAAATGTTGATTGACGCTGTTTTGGTAAGTATATGATTATTATTAATTTCTCTGTACGGTGTGATGTGATAAAATGCTGCATTAGATTTCGCCATTTAACAATGGACAGAAAGTTAAGAAAAGCTATAGGCGAGAAATGTGTGAAGCTAAAATGAGTATTTTTGTATTCAACATATAAATGGTTTTCACAAGAAATATACATTTCAAATTATATGCGATAAATCGAATAAACATAATTTCATTTAATTCAGTAGTTTGTAAGAGATTTCTTCAAATTTCACTATGAGTCCTTCAATGTATAGACTTATATTATTTTAAGTACTTTCATTATTGAGATATTTTGCTTCATTATAAAGGAATTGATATTTGTGTTATTATGATACAAATGTATGTTTTATGTCTTGGTTTTTTTCTTATGTTAAATAACTACAGACATGAGAAAATGATATATTTCTTTGCCTAGCTGCCTATAAAATGTTCACAATATCGTATCATTTCACAATAAATTTAATAATAGCAAAACAAATGATAAATGATTTTTTTAAATTCGTATTACATATAAAATAAAGTAATTTCATAAGCGTTTCGTCATTAATAAATGTCACCCTAATTTCTACATTTAAGATATAGTTTTTAAGAATCTAATATTTTTGTTGGAATTGAACCCAAAACAAATATGATAAATATAAAGGTAAAAGTTTTATGATTGTCATTATATATCCCTCTTTTTATTTAAATGTATATAAAAAAAAAGAATATCTTTATCTTGTTTTCATCAAATTTTACTTTTGGCTGATTCATTAGAAAAATAGAAAATAAAAATAAGATAAAAAAATTGTATGATTTATATAGAACAGTGTGTTAGTATGAAGTAATGTAAATCCTTATAGCATTTTAAATATGATACAAAACAATCTTTTTACTAGAAAAGTTTATTATCATTATTGCTTTATTTAATAAAAATGACATGAAAAATATATCTCCAAAGGGTTATGTGAATCATGAATATGTTTAATGGTGGATTTTAAGTTATCTATACTTATAATAAAATCGTAAGAGGGTCAGTGTCTGTACTTGGAAGATATTTAAAAAAAATGTTATTGGTAACCGTAATAGAATCCAAAACAATGATTGTGCGTTTGTTATCACTAATCTCAGAATCGACATAACCGATTTAGATGCGGTTTTCACTACTGTATTCTGGAAAGTTTACGAAAACATATAGGGTTTATTTTATTACAATTGGTTCATATCCGACTTAGGAGCTGGCCCAGGACTTATACTCGGTCTTTGACACATTGCCAATATGCATTTCATTCATGGAGAATGGTTATGTAACGCAAATGCTGCAGCTAGAATGTTTCGGAAAAGATACCAAAAAGCTGAACGTCATCCCGATTATCGTGTATTTCGATTTTTCTCTCTTGAACAAAGAAGTAATCCTGCAAGTGTCGTACCGTTTCGGAATCCAGATTATATGCGCCAACTTTTAAAGTTACTTGCAAAAACAGTGCAGTACATTTTTTTTATAGTACAGTCGGTTAAAGTTGGGTGTAGTAAATATTTTCAATTTTATGTTTGGCAAAAACACCACATTTTATTGAAAACTGATGCAGGTATGTTTAAATCTTAAACTGTAATTCACAGAAGGGTTACTCATGATTACATTACAGGAAAAAAAAATGAAGAAAGAGTAATATTTGTAGTCTTAGGACTTGAAAAATCATCACAGGGTGTCGGTTTTTCCGATATTTTTTAAAATCAATATAATATAAAAAATACTTGATAAAGATTTTTTTTTATATTTTTCTCATAACTGTCACGACTTGGTCTATCACCTGGTTTCGTTTTATCGTTGACTCCTGGGACACCCTGTATAAAAAAGTTATATCAATTTAAAGTCCCTTAGTTCGACAAATTTGCTAATTGCCGTAAGTTATTTTATACAACTGTTGTACTGAATTGACAGAATCTTTATTTTTCAATTTCTTTATTAATATTTCTATTTCAAGCGTTCGTAGCCCCGCACGGGCCCACTAGTTTTTAATATTTTATTCCACACTTAGATAAGAAAAACATTTTAGAAAAAGTATCTCTGCTACATAAGTTTTTTATGTTTTCTATAACAAACTTTCAATTTGTTTATTTTTTGTTATTCCCTTTCTTTAACTGCAATTAATATTTCATTGTTTAGCATAACAATAATTGAGCCTTGAATAATAAAGTAATTAAGTAATTGAAAATATACTATATATTTAATTAATTTAATTGTAAAATACTTAACACAGGAAAAATACACCTTTTTTAAACATTCACTGACTTTACACCACAAAACTCACGATTGTTATAACTAATATATATTAAAAATAAATTATTATCCATTATTCGCAAAAGAGTGTACTCAATTTTATTTACTTATAAAAAAACTTTTTGATTTTAGAACCATATTACCTTGAATTTAATGTGACTAGTAATAAAGTGAGCGATGAGTCGAGATCACATTGTTTTATTTATTGCCTTTGTTATTTTATAATGTTAGAGAAGAGCGGCAATTTGTTCTGTATTTGATGTATTATTCAAATATGTAATTATAATGTCGAGAGGTCGTGGAGCGGGGGCAGGAATAACGTGTCACTCAGGGGAAATGTAAAAACTTTCATTTTCTGACTATGATTTTTTCTGCATGCATTGCCTCGGAGAATTATGTGCTAGATATAGTGTGAAACTAGAAAATATTATTAAATTATAAAAATAGATTTCTAACTTCAAATTCATTTTTGTATAAAGTTAAATTTTTTGTACTTCAAATTCATACTGGATGCATACAATACATAACTAACATAATATAGTCAAAGAGCACCTAGTGTTGTGACACTATCCTGTAGGAGAAATGATATTAATTAATTGCGAGTGACACTGTCCTACTATTCCATCGGAGCCTGAAATTTTGAATATTATACTAATATATTTAAAATAAGCCAATCACAATAGCCTTTTATTTTATAGTAAAGTAATAAATCAAATAATATTAGGTTTATATAGTAAATAATAGTAAAAAAATGATAGCATTGTTTATTTTTTAATAATTTACATTAAACAGTTGAAAGTTATATACACTTATCTTACAGGAATATTAAAATAAACTCTACCGATAAACAAAATATATTTTTTCTGCCCCGACAGTTAATCCTGGCCTTAAACCAAAGTCATAAGTAACTTAAAATTTGCTTTCACCAGGAATCAAACCCGTTAAACTTCGAAAGGAAAGACCAGACAACTGTGTCAATCAATAAACATACATTATGTCTTCAAATCAGTCTGACATACTCTATTTAGAAAACTTATTTTTTGGAATTAATAAAAATCACAAAGTCAACACGAAAAATGGCCAATATTACTTACTTTAAATGATGATCATAAAAATGATTTTACATTTTTACATAAAAATATTTATATCACTATACAGTTGACCAAAATTGTAAATATATTCTATTAAATGAATTGAACTCACAACTACAAACTGCAGAAAGTCTGTACTGTCTCAATAGTAATTATAATAATATTAATTATTAATGTTATAATTTCTACAAAGAAATTAGGTGCATTGCGTTGAAAATAGTCTAAAAAATTATAGAACTTACTAAAAATAGTATTTTTTTTCATTCAAATTTACCAAAATAAAAAGCATTTTATATGACTGTCAATATAATATCATGGTGATTGAATTTAAAGAACTTTACACATTTTCGAGCCCAGTACGGCTGGTCCCCGCGGGAGACCTAGACCAACACCCTCTAAAAGATCCAAAGTGTACAACATTGCAACACTAAATACATGAACCCTCAAAACACATGGAAGCTTACTGGAATTAGAAAACACCTTGGAAAAGGTGAAGTTTGACATACTAGGCATAAGTGAAATGAGAAGACTTAAAGAGAAAATTAAGGAGTATACAGAACATGGAAAGATGTTTGAGGGGGCCAATAGGCACAACCAGATAAGAGATCTATTATAGTGTGCAACAGAGTTAGAACATAGGAAAATTGTTATCTTATTTTGAAATATAAGGCTATATTATTATCATTACATTTTCGAGCACATTTCTAATTTAAACAAAACTACCATTCCCAATTCATCAAATAAAATAAAATTTAGACAGAATATTATAATTATCACGTATTATATGCGAATTTAAATGCTCTTTCTAGGTTTAGTTGCTAAAGACGGTATTTACAAAGCTGAAGGTTGTGGATCCGAATCCCATTTCAGGTAAAAATATAAAGTAATATATAATGTATGTAAATACAAAAAAATGTTACCTATTTAGTAACAAGTTATTACAATATTGATAGCCACTTGTTTTATATATTTTTTACAATAGCACTTTAACGATTCAATTTCGAAGTTAAAATTACTTGTGACTGTCACAGGTTCAAAAAATAAAGGCAACTAAAATAAGGATTTTAACGCAAATTTACAAATGCTACACATATTATATAATAAAAAATGCACACATAATAAGTGCACTTAACACATTTAATTTTAGAAGCCAAGTTTTACATGAGCTTTGTACAAATATTCTTCAGGGGAACAAATGTATGAATGTTGACTCTATGTTAAGATATCTAATACTAAAATAATTTTTGCTCAAATTCCTTTTAAAAATTGATATGACATTGCTTGTGAGACATACAGGGATCGTCATTCCCTAAGGCTTGGTAAGTAAAAGAATGTAATTAATACATAATGAAAAAATTTAAAAAACCAAATAAATCATAAGTAAACCATAAGTAACAAAAGCAGTTAATTTTATTTTGTTGTTACATTGTGTAGAAAATTATCAAATACTATTTATTATATTTAATTTTATTAAGTAAAGAACAAAGTGAGTTACAACCAAGTTGGCTTCCTTATCACACAGAAATGCTTTATCTGCTAACACATAATTGTTGGGCACTTTATGCTTGAGAATAAAATATTTAAATAATAATATATATACTTAAGTAGGTGTGTTTAGGCCTGAGAAAGTTGCCATTCGCAGCCAGGGTTGATTAAATTGTCCATGTCAGGCAAAAATGAGCCAGATGACAAATAAAATGGCCACCCACAAGAAGATTTTTGATAGAAACTGCTCCTCTTCATACTGGGCGGTGCCGCGGGGTGCTGAAATTATATACAAAAAAAATTAGTTGTAGGTATACTAGAATATCGCGCGCAAGCCGTCTTTTGAATAGCTGACTCGCGTGGCAGAGCGCCTCGCCGCGCGTTCTTGTGAACTTAGGGTAAAACTGAAGTGGTTCACAGGATACACGCTATAAAAAAAAGTGAGGGAACTTCTCACTTTCCTCCAAATTCTGGAGGCAATGGGCGTTGAGTGGCGGAACTAAACGCCGCGCCTTTGCCTCGACACCAGAGCGAAGAAATGAAAATATTAAATATTTCATTTCTCGAGTTGGATTCGACCCACACGTCGGGTTTGCAGTCACAAGCCTGCGCCACGACTGACCTCACGAAGAATACTATAATTACAGATGAAATAACATATTGTATACAATTGTTGCAGAGTAATTACTATACATAAAAAAATAATCACGGAATTAATTGCTTTCCCATAAAATATAAACGATATGTAGACAAAGCATAATATTATTAACATAAACACATTGTTTTCACGAAGGAAACCACGCTAGATATTCGAAATGCCGACATTATGATTTATATTTGGAAGATTAAATGTATATTGTGTTAATGTAAATGTATGTACATTTGAAATTAACTTTATTTTATATAAAATTTGCATATTTTGGAGTCTTTAACCCTAGATTAGTAACCTTATTTTTCGACTATTATTACGAACCTTCGTCGATTCGACTACGGTATTTAATAAAGGGTGTAATGCGGTATAGGCCTAGTCTTGATTTTATTGTCGATGATGTATGGGACAGCTGATTAATTTTCGATATTTAGATATCCTCAAAAAAATTTCGTTTTGTATAATTTACTACAACATAAAGATGATCAGATATTTTAATTATCGTATAGGTAAATGTGATTTGCTAAGCGTGGGGTAAAACAACATAACAGGATAACACTGATCGAACGTTCTCTAAGCATACGTATACTGCGCAAGGTTACGCGAGTACTTCCCATTATCAATAACATGTTCGCCAGACTATATCTAAAGTATGAAAGCAGTACGATCGCGCGCGCAATAGTTAACCCGTTTCTTAAATTGGAGTTTTCAGCTGTTGCCGCTGTCATGACACTATTGTATTATGTACTATAGCTATTCCAAACACTACGTTACTTATTATTTTTTTTTTAAATTATAATCTTATAAATATGTAAATAAATTCTAGTAATTAATATAAAATTATACTTTTTTTGTATCTGCGATAAATTTATAATATAAACATGGTTTACACACGTGACCGCTGACTACTGCAGTATTCGAAACGTCGGGTTAAATTTAAAATTGTTAAGACATTCCGTTTCCCACTTTCTGCCGTATTTTCGAGGCATTACGTGTTGAGTAGCGGAACTCAACACCGTGCTTTGCTTTGTTATCAAAGCTAAGAAATGATGACTCTCAACCGTCGCGTTTAATCACATACTTTGCCACTGCACCACGACGGTCTCTATTATTTATATTTTCAAAATAAATATCTTACCAGCACTAGGCCTAGGATCACCAAAATTGAATGTGGAAGTGAACACGCCAAAGGGGAAAGCGCCTATACCGAACGACATGTGGAATCCTTCACCAAAACCAAAACCGGGGAACCCGCTGTTCGACTCGGGTTCCGTGCGCTGGCCTGCTGGTCTTGGTGGTACCTGAAATGAGTGAGCTGTTTTATCAAGATATCTTGAACAAATTATTAAAGTATTTTAATTTATAGCTATATCGTCGTACAAAATACGAATAGTATTTATCAGGTAGGAATATCTACAGCTTCACGTTGTATTCCGAATCTAGTGTTAAGACACTCCGCCATATTTTCAAGATATTGCGTGCCGCGTTTGTAGATATTAAATTTTATACAATAGATCTAATAATATAATCATAAGATAAATTTCAAAGTAGGGTAACGTTTGTTGAAATGGAATAGTAAAAGAAAAGAAAGAGGAAGAAAAAAAAGAACCAAATACAAGATCAGCCAAGCAATTTACAGCATATAATTTAAGGCAAAGTAAATAAAATAGTAATCATATTTTATACCAGGAAATGGGTAAATGCAATTATTATCAGAAATACCTAACAAGCCAGATAAGAAACGTCACGGCGCTATCTCTTAGTACGTGAGAAACATTTCATTATAGCGTTAGTTTGTAACATTCTATTATTATTATTACTAGTGACCTTACGATGAATAGAAAGTTGAAACCTTCTGCACTATGCTAAATTAATAACAAGTTTAAACTTTGCCCCTCTTTTTAGGATCCCGTACCCAAAGGATAAAACGGTATCCTATTACTTAGTCTTTCTAATAGGGTCTAAGGGTCTCTAGGGCTGTCTATCCGTTCGTCGGTCCACCTGTGTGTTAAACAGTTGAAATTTTCATATATTTCTGTTGCCACTATAACAAAAAAAATAAAAGAAATATTTAAGGGACCTTTTACGCTTGTTTTTATAGATAATGGTATGGAAGCCTCCGTGCGCACGTCCGACTTGCACGCCGTCTAACTACTAACTCTCCTAACACATGTGAGTATAAAAACTGTAAAAGATATTCTAGATATCCTAGCTCAGTCCAAGCTAAACAAAATTCTGATAAATATACATAAAATCTCAGTTTATCTCAATATATATATATCATCAAATCTCAATCTCATCTTTATGCTGAATACCACAAATAGCAGGGTATGGAAATGGCCAGGTTCCTTCAACCTCGCCATCTCGATGTTTGAATTATCTAAGAACAATATTATGATTTGTTATTCATTAGTATGCTATGCGTGGATATATTTCCATTTCTTTGCTTTGGTTCCGCCACTCAACACGCAATACCTAAATTCGGTGGAAATTGGGGAATGGAGTGTCTTAACACTAGGTTATCTCTGCCTACCCTACTATGTGCAGGATACAGCATGAAGCTGATTATATAAATTGATTTGATTATTAAAATTCATTCTATTATCATAACAATATGTGAGATTCTGCAACTGTTTATAACAATATACACAGCAATAGTAGTTACTTCAAATTTGGCATATATATTCCTTGGAGAATGTAGTGGAGCAATAAGAATTCCTTAAAATTCTTACAGGATGCACAAACCATATTAAACTATAGCTAGTAAAAGTATGTCTTATGAATTCATTACAACAGATGCTATTAAGTATGTTTATTATTAGATTATTTCGTTTTTTTTTTCAGATTTGTATACTTATACTGTTCACTGTATACTTCCACAAATAGCAGGGTTAAAAGACAACATAAAAAGATACTCCTTTTCCACTTACCTATTAGACTATAAATATGATAGCAGATCTAGTCACAGACATTTTTAAAAGACACTTTTGATACTTATGAAATATTTATAAAAATAATACAGAATTGATTGACATTGGATATTTTTTAAGATAAAGTAAAATTATTATAGTAAAATCTTTTTAAACACTACAATTAAATTTGATCACAGTTATATTAAATTAATTTTAAAATTGTATTTGATATAATCAACTTCACACTATGCCACAATGGCCTAAAACTAAGAGACTAAGAGAGAAGAAATGTGACAATGATTGTGGTGTTAATCTATACTTGGGGACGAAATTATAATAAATAAAAAGGCATGAAGATGCTGTCTCAGATAGGTTTTGTTTTGCTTTTTATTTTTAAGGAAACATTCATAGGGAAAACAACATGTATAATATTGCCAATTATAAGATAACCAGCCAAGCATTTAAATAAGCTTACCTTATTCCTAGGGTCTTCTTGTTTAGTATTTCCTCTACCATATAATGGAATAACTTTTTCCTTACTAATAGCAGCTTTACAAACTGGACATGATTGACGATTTGGTCTGGTTTCCAACCACTGATGAAGACATGGCCAGCTACAATAGAATTTAGCTTTATAATTAAACTTGTTTTTACGAAATTACTTAAGCTGTTTAAACATACATGTATATTTATGGGCTCATTGTATAATGGCCATATGCATATAAATTAAACCAATAGTACATTTATGGTTGTTTGTAATTTGTAATTAGGTAAAGAACTTACCAGAAAAGATGTCCGCACATACTAACAACTGCATCTCGCGCTGTATCAAGGCAAATATTGCATTCAAGCATACGTTCGTCGCGCCTCTCCTCTTCACCACCAGCATCACCGCCGGGAGCCGAGGCGCTCGCCTTCGCTTCCGTCGTTTCTGCCATACTACTACTAATTGTTTTACTTTTTTTGTAATATTACGTCACAAAAAACATATATTTTTACAATACCCTTATTGAATTCACAATTTAGTTTATTCTCACAATACATTCGTATTAATATGGACTAAAATCGTTTTTCTTATAAAACTTCACAACATTAGGCAAAAATAATTTATTAATGGATGAATTGATTTATTGTAATAAGAAATGCGCAAAACAATTACAATTCTCCCCAACCCCAATTTGACTGATAATCTGTCAAATATAATTTCACCATTCTATCATACCATAGATTGTAGAAAAATGTCAAATCATTAAAAAAGCCACGTAAGTCACGTAGGAATGAAAAATGATAATAAAAACTAATTTAAAAGTCAATATATATATTATTTATTATTTGCCAGGTATTATTTTTGAGTACAGTTTATTTTAAGAATTATAAGAGAATCTTATTTTTGTATTTCAGATATTTGATAATTAGTGTACCTTGAAGGGAACTATTATTTATATTTATAGTTTATTTATTATGTGTCATTTATATATTTCAATATTGTAATTTATTTATTTATTATTTATATACGTGCATTAATACTATATATATTATTATTTAATAGAATTTATATATTTTATACTAAGTATTCGTACTCAGTAAAGCGCTCGCTGCCTTCGACTGAACCTGTGAGGAGTCGTACTCGTAACATTTACTCCGACCCCCTTATCGCCGGCATATTTTAATTATAACCCTACGTTCACAAGGCCGCTCGGCGACGCGCGGTAGGCCAGGCGCGCGGCTTGTGATTGTAACAAATCAATGTTGTTGTTTACAGGACCGCGAGGCACCGCGCGTGATCGTGCGCTTCGCCGTATACGGCGCGCAAAATGTTGTACTGCTGTGAAATTATTCTCTCAGCCCCCCACGGAGGGAGAGGGGAGACGGTTCCAGGGCTGAGCCCTCAGACCGTGGTGGTCTTTCTCCGCCCATGGCTATGGGCGCGTCGTTGGGATGGGCCAAGGCCCTGTAGTTGTGTCCATAGGGACTGGGGGAAAGTGGAGCGGCAGAGGAGGAGCTATATGCTGCTCAAGCGGTCAGCCCAGCCGGGTGAGACCCCTGGTAACCCAGAGGAGGCCCAGCTTAGGCGACCAGCGACTGAAGCTGCAGCTCAGGAATCGGAAGGGGGTCGGATATGTTGTACCGCGGGTCGCCGCGCGGCGACGCGCAGTGCTAAATCTACTATATACTATAAAATCTAATATACCTGTTCAGTAGACCCGCGTGGTTTAAGTCGGACAGACGCACTGAGCTACGATAATGGAGGATGAGGCATCTATTTAATTGACGAAATTGTACCTTAATGTTACTATCAGTCTTTTAGTGAAAAGCAACATCTTACATGACTTTTCAACGCAAGCATAAAAAAGTCAAAGGATGCAATGTACATCCTGAAGTACTTAAAAAATCGACCTTCGTGTAGTCTTAGTGTAGAATATAAAGACACAAGCAGGCTTAAGAGAGTCTTTGACTCAAAATAGGGTGAATCCAGTATCGTCTTTGCTTTCGATGACGACGTCCTAGTTTGCGATACAAAACTCACAAGCAAATGGTCTCCTCCATGTTCATTCTCAATGAATGTACACACTAGAATGCCGCACGCCAGCCGCCGTCATGTGAACAGGAGACCCGCGTCGCACCGCGCTTCGCCGCGCGGCCGTATGAACGTAGGTTACAGAAGTGTAGACTTTTTATTTTCACCATCAACTCTACATACCTTAATAATAAGAGAACGGTTGCATCATTAAAATAATATATTATTTATATCAATAAAATAATTACAAAAAACGAATCGTATTGTAATTTTTTACTTTTACTAATAAACAATATGCACTATGAGTATTTTTGTAAAGAGCAGACATAAATTGCATAAAATTTTAGTGTACAATATACAATAATTAATTACAGTGCGTAAAATTATAATGCTTCATGAGGTGATCCTTATGTTGTTAGACCTAACTTATTCAGTTCAGTTCAGTTCTTAATTTATGGCGTCGACCTAACTTGTTGTTTTTAGTTTTATTTATTCTGTCAACAATGATAACTTATGGATTATACAATTTATTGTCTGTGGTGTTCTAATTTTGCTTTGGTCTTCTTCAATTATCGATTTTATCAAAATAAAATTATATATAAGAATAATAACATTAAATTAAACGACAAGTTTGTCCGAATCCGTAAAAAAACTCTATATAATAATGTCAACTTAAATGTTCGTTAATAGTTTAGCGAAGGGTATTTATTATTAGCTTTGATGCCAGTTGTTACAAAAGATGTTAAAAAACAACTGACGTCACATAATATATAATCGACTGAAGTTGTAAATAATTTGCGTTTACAGTGCAAGTATAATTGTATACCATTAAAAATGGGTGGTGCAATAAGTTCAGGGCGGGATAACAATGAGTTAACAGACAATTTAATTACCGGGAATTATATCCGGTCGCAGGGGGTAGAAAAAGTATTTCGCGCTTTGGATCGTGCGGATTTTATGACGCCTGAGTCACGGGATCAGGCCTATAGGGACTTGGCCTGGAAAAACGGGCCTCTTCACTTGTCTTCTCCATGTATTTATAGGTAAGATTCTAAACAACAATGCAACTTATTATAATTTAAGGGGGTAGTAAGATTAATTCGACCGAAAAAAAGCATATTTTTAATCATTTTTTTTAAGGATACAATTATTATTTATTTATTTCTATAATTATAGTATAATTACATGATATTTAAAGAATATTCTGTGAAAGTTTTATTAAAAAATATTTAAAAATGAGCCAATAACAGCTCTTCGCAGACATCTCAAAAAAAGTTGATTCGCAGTGAACCACATAATTCATTACTGGATCAATTGAAATTAAAAAAACCAAATTCATTTCATTAGTTGGTATATTTCCTCAGGTAACGCTGTCCAGTATTTTTTTGCTCACAGTTTAATCGGAGGGCAGAGACTTACAACAGTATATCTCCGGAAGTTTAGTTTCAATTGCTTCCAAATTTTCACAGAATATTCTAAAAATAATAATGTAAAAAAATTTTTTAACTACCCCCACATATTTCACAAATTATACTTTCTATCTAAACATTTTTTTAAATACATCCAAACAGTGTTATTATGATGTCAATTATTTTGTATCTTCCTCAGTAATCATGTATGTGTGTTTGAATTTAGTATTCATGTTATGTTGTTTATTATTTCTATTGCTTGACTTAAATGTAACTTTGTTATGATACTCAATATAAATGATGATGATGTTTAAAATAACTTGCTTCATATATTTGTTACTTTTAAAGTTAAAGATACATGGCAAAGCTACTGTGGCATACATTAATAATGAAACCATGTGATTTATTTAAATATAAACTCAAAAATGATGATGATGAATTATATGAATTAGTCATAACATTTTACGTTATTGCACTCAAGGTAAATATTTTTTACCCTATTTCTTAATATGGGAAGATAGTCAATTATCATTTAGTTGATTTTTTTCAAAACCAGGGGGTGTTCCTGGGGACCCCACACTTAGACTTGGAATATTATGATTCTATATCTAAGTGTATTCCATTACCCAATAGTGAGGTGATGGAGGGGTTGGACCTGAGCCCAGGCCTGTCCTTCCTGAATATTGGCTCTGGAACCGGTTACTTCAGTACCCTAGTTGGCCTGATCCTCGGAACATCAGGCATTAGCCATGGAGTGGAGGTGCATCCAGCGGTAGTTGAATATGCCGTTACGAAAATGGGCCAATTCAGAGAAAATTCACCTATTTTAGATGACTTTGATTTCTGTATGCCTAAGTTTTTTCTTGGTAAGTGATTATTTTGTCTAATAATGAAATATATGTTTTTAGCTTCACATTTTATCTTTACTAGGATAGTCAAAGAGAACAGAGGATGTCTTCTGCATTTATATTTAAATTATTGTTTTCATTTCCTGCTCTTGGTATATATAATGTATGGTGTCAAGTTTCACCACTTCATATGGTATGTCTAGAACCACCTTGTTATATGTAGGAAAAAGCATGAAACTAAGAACAATTAATTATTTCTTTTACATTTATAATTAGGTTCTATTTAATCATTCAATCATATATGTGTCAATCTGTATAATTTCAGTATTTTATACAATACCTTGATAATGTATAAAAAACCTAGCATATGCAGGCAATGTATGAAATAATATGCATATTATTGTTTATTACATACTTGACCTAGGTAATGCATAAAATTTCTAGGTATCGTATAAAGTGCCTGCTGTTCCACCGGCATTGTGTAAAATAAATAGATATTCTTATTCCTATAATTGAGCTACAGATTTAGCAGTTTTTAAGTACAAGTTAGTTAAAAACTCTAAAATTTAACAATAAATAACCTAACCTACACCTAAAATCCACTAGCTGCTAATCTGTAGCTGCAGTTGTCTTAGTTTATATATAGTATCAATAGAAATGGCTGAGGTGCATTCAGAGTACCTAGGCAAGTATAAAATAAATAATGTTTCCGGCAATCTGCATAATTTGGTATTATATAGAATACCATATTAGGCAGATTGCCAGAAACATATGCAATAAAAAAATCACTATCTTATCTTTACTATTTGTTTAATTTTCTTATATACATATAAATAAGAGCAAATAGCTGTCCCTATTTGAAACTAAGATTTTTAATTATTGAGGACATGCTGTAATTAAATTTAGAAATATTATTTGGGGTATTAAACAGCATTTAAAAATATTCAATGAGACTGAGGTATTTACTAGGCACTACTTGCTTATAATATTATAATACAAGTACTTTTTTTAAACATTGTATTTTTGACACACTTTGATTAGCTTCATCATTATCTAATAAAATGTTGTTACAATTTTCTAACCTAATTATCATATGATTTCCTTAAAAAATAACACACATGTTATTCTTTGTGGAGTAGTGGGCAAGCGTCTGACTGTAATACAATGGTTTTGAGTTCAATCCCCTCGCAGAGGATTGAATTATTTCAACGGCATGACAAAGCGCGACATAGGGTTCCGCCACTCTATACACAATGTCTTGTAAACTGGCCGAAAGTGCAGAATGGAGTGTCTCAACACTGGCTCCTCTCTGACCGCCGCCGACACCGCTATGCGGGAAAATATATTTTTATATTTAATTATAATTTTTAAGGCAACAATTTGTTTTGTAATAAATAGTTACCAAATAATTGAAAAGACCCTTGAACTTCTCGAATGATATGTCGCAGTGGTGGCGCAACATGGACGTGTTGATTGTGCAGCGTGACGTGTTTTGTACGTGAAAGTAGATTATAGTATTGACAATGTAGACTTTTTACTGTGTCAGTTGAGATATCGTCATATTTTTTTGGTTTAATCTATTAACGTAGTGGTGTGAGTGTATTTGGTAATCATTTTGGTTCTTTGTAAGTAGCTCTGTGCTGTAGTAATGGTTCTGGGTTCGATTCTGATTCGGGGTGAAGCTTTTTTACTGTCGCGGTCTTATTATAGAGAGGGTGCCTAAAGCAGCCAGATCTTCGTTATAGTATAAAACCTGATAATTTCTTTGCGCTTACAATACCGGTAAGCACTATCAGAGAATATGAAATTTCGGTGGTGGTTACTTTAGCAGCCATTAGGTAAATAAGGTACTTTAAATTCTTAGCACGGTTTTATCGCTAAGTATGACTACAATTGATGGGTGTGGATTCGAAGCTCTCTTAATTATTTTTATAGTCTGGTTAAATACAATAGAAAATACATTTGATAAGTATTTATTAGTTTAATAATAGTTCAAAAACTTTATGAGCAACAAATGATTTAGTCACAGAAGTTAAGAAAAAATTGAAGATGCTAAACAAGTGGGCTTAGGAATATTTACATATCATAAAATACCTTTGACTCTGTAACACCAAATTGCACATTGCGGTATCTTTGGCACCCACAATTTCCCACCATTCATTCAGAAAAACTTAGTGGAATAGGTATATTGTAACATAAGAATTAAGTGGCGAATTTCGAGTATTGAAGAACTTTGTGTTAACAGTAGATTCTCTTTGTCAGATTAAAAGGAAGGCAATATAATATATATAATGTTTATAGGTAATGGCTTATGTCTATCACCGAACACTGCTGCCTACGACCGCGTGTACTGCGGCGCTGGCTGCCCAGAAGAACATCAGACTTACTTAAAGAGACTTGTTAAGGTATGGTTTAAATAGTTTTATATGTAAATAACTGCATTCTACTCTATTTGGTGTAGTGGAAGTCTGACTGTTAACGCGAAATAAGAAAGCGGTAAATAAAACAATTAAACGGGGGCAAACGGTATATTATTTAATATTTTCATTTTCTTCGCTCTGATAATAATATAATGAGCGTCGTTGTTAGAGACAAGATGTATGTATGTACGTATGACTTATGGATTAGTGGTTAGATTTTAATAAAACCAATTCATAGTTTCTTATCAACCATATGAAGTCGAATTGTGTATTATTACGTTTTAATACGATTTTCTTAGCTTTATCTGTATAACTCTTTCTCGCAATTACTTAATGTAAATAGGCAATACAATACTTTCATAACATGAACTTGTTTGTTTTTTAAAGTTTTTAAACATATTGTGATCGTTTATCTAGGTTGGAGGTATCCTAGTGATGCCAGTAGGCGACACCATGTTAAAAATCCGTCGCGTGGAAGAAAACAAGTGGACATCTCGTAATTTGATCAACGTGCCCTCCACAACGCTCCGTGCGCCGACAGGCGAAGAGACTGCGGCACAACTTAAACTTGGTATGTAATGATATACAGGGTGGAAGAGACAGCGCTCCATTTACTGAAACTGCATATAGGGTAAAATATTTCAAACCCAGAACTAAAGACATTAATCAAGGTACATACTTCAACAGATTGGACGTAAGTTTTTTTTTCATTTCACAATTTTTATCCATACCGGTATTTCGTGTGACGCACACATACGTGTGCGCCGTTGCCGCTTTGACAGGTAAGTGTGTACGTGTTTATGTTATATTTTACAATTAATTTTTATAGAGTAGTTAAAACTGTGGTTTCATTTAAAGTGGCGCTGACAATTCCACCTTGTATACAATTTAAATCAGGTTATTAAATAATTATGGTGGCTTGGGCATAATGATAGCAAGAATTTGGTTATGATTTTGATTTGAACTCACAAAAGTAGTGTTTTAACCCTTTCAGGACCATAAGGTTTTGAGAGGTATTGTAATTATTTTAACTGTTTAAAATAGTTAATTATCGATCTAAAAAACATATTTTTAAATAAAAAAATTAAAATTTCTTTTACTTTTTGAGTTTTTTTATGGGACACAGTTGTCCCTTCGGTCGTAAGAGGTAATTTTTTACCATAAAAATCATCTTTATAATTACATTAATTATAAATTAACTAGAGGTTTTAATAACACAAATCGCTATTATTATTACACGTATTCTTATTTTTTAATGGAATAATATAATTACTTTACCTAAATAATCAATTTACTAAACTTTACTGGTTATGAAAGTAAGCGAAACAATTTCTTTCATTTGTATAGCAAAGATGAACTTTACAAATAGAACAAGTATTATTTGTACGGTTTTCCTCTTTTAATCTTGGCACAATTTACGCATCTCTTTCTGGCACTGGCCTTTCCCATTGGATGTAGTGGTAACTGGCGCTTTATAGACTTTCGTACAGCACTTGCTTTAGAAGTAAGAACATCTCTGTGTCTGGACGAGTAACGCCGTTGACTAATCTCCGAGCTACGACTTGCCTAAACCGTAGGCTGGGCAAAAGACTTCCTTCCAGGTTCTTTTCATTGTAAACCTAATATTGAGAGCACTTTGTAACGATGCATTCAAATGTGTTATCCTGGGCCTAATTTTATATGCTCGATCAAAGTTTCGGCTAGTAGGTTCTCTTACTATTTCATTATTACAAAAATGTAGATTTTTACGTATGCCTTCAAATCGAGCCTGTGGCATAATATTTGAAATAAAAGGTACCGCCATATCTGGCTCTGTAGCCCAATAATCTCTCAAAGATGGTAAAACATGATAGCCCATAACAAAATTCATTCCAAGAAAAGCTTTCATCTCATCTATTTCAATTAAAAATTTTGGTGAGCGTATCGCATTGATGTTGTTACTATCATTTGAACTAAAATACAAAAAAATGTTGTAGAAACAAATATATCAAAAGGGATCAAATTATTGTTTTCAGTATCTTGACAAATTTGCACCTTTCTAAATCGTTACTCTATATTTGAAAAAACATTTGGAATGTATGTTCTCATCCTCCACTTAAAATCAGGTAGACTGCTGCTTTTTTATACTTTGGTAGAATTTGTAGCAGAAGTTGAAGGCTCAGGTGATTTATTTTTTATTTCTGGATGGTGCAATGTTGTGTCTTCAATCTCAACATCAAGTACGCCTTAGTCATCATCCTGTGTCAATAGTTTTTCAGCTTCTTCGTCGAGCAGTAAATTGTCTTCATCGTCACTATTATCTCCCGTCAAAATATGTCAAATTTCATCTTCTTTGAGTTCAAAAATTCCACAAATAATAAATTATTTAGGATAATAATGAATTTTTTTGCAACGAACTTTATGTGCAAAATATCTCCTTCATAGACCACAGGGACACTGGCATCCCTTTAGGTTTGCGACGACTTATACAAGTACATAACATAAAAAAATGTATTTTATGTGCACAAAATGAATAAATACTTACCACTGAATAAATATTTTAGGAAGTAAATCGTTAAACTTTACTTTTATGCCGAGAAATACTTTTCTGAAGTAAAGGAATTTTGCGCGAAGCAAACAGCCACTTTTCTATGATGATAAATCAAAATGTGATGGTTGGGTAGCTAATTTACTATATTCAAATAACAAAAAGGTACTTTAAGAAACTAATTGACATACAATAACGCATATCTGTTTCTTTTTTTGTAACTACCCTCAGTTTTTTCAACTGGGACAAATGTGTCCCCGTAGTCGTGAAAGGGTTAAACATCATTACTTATACATACATATATTATGATAGCATATTTCCATATGGGTGGTGTTGAATAATGTTTTAATCTTAAAGCAAAACATACATCTTTTTAGGGGTTTAATTCTAAATCCCGCACATAGCAGCTTAGACAGAGTGAACCCGGGAACCTAGTTTAACCATTAAGACACTCCGTTTCCCATTAGATACTTTCATTCCCTACTTTCCGCCGAATTGTGGAAGCATTATGTATCGAAACAACGCCACGCTTTGCCTCGTTACCAGAACGAGAAAATAAAAATATTAAATATAAATAATTTGTCACCCCAAATAGGAATCGAAACCACCGTCGAACCACCGTCGTGTGGTCAACGAACTAAAGCAAAATATTCCGCTATACAGGTGAAGCGTCAGCGCTCCTTTTACGGGAACAGCATATTGAGTAAAATATTTTAAACCCATTTTTGGATTTTTTTAAATTTCACAATTTTTATCCATACCTGAATTTTGTGTGACGCACTTACTTGTTAATTTTAAAGTGGTGGTGGATAATTTAAAACAACACAGCTGTATACAAAATATGTCATTGGCACCATAAATTACAGTGACACAGAAAATATGATGTGTTTCAGATAAATGAACATTTGAATACTAATTGAAAGGATGCAACGAGAAACATCCACTTCAACAATATCATAATATATTAACTCGTTCCCTTCTACAGATGATCAATCCCCAGTCCAGTTGCAGCTGCTCGCCCGCGCGGTTGTGCGCCGTGCCATGCGGCTTGGCGTTCTGCGCCGCCATCCGCATTTGCGCGAGGTGCCGCGACCGCCGCCGCCCGCCGTGTGCCCCAGCAGAATATGTATACCTATTGAGCCGGGGAGCGCTGTTGGTGAGTTGTGGTTTTTGATTTTGCAACTCAAAAGTCGCTAACAGAATGTCTTCACACTTTTTTATTTACATTATGTGTGCTTAATAATTGTTTGTACATAAATCGTATAAATAGTTTAATGTTAGTAAAATAAATAGTAAAATATATTTATAAAATAAGAATTAATATAAATGTCAGTGGTTACATTGGAATTTTTTTGGATGCATTTAATTTAAATTACATGCTAAATCTTCATATACTATACAAATTTGGATATATCCATTCATAATTGTGTAATTATGATATAAATGCAAAATAGGTAAATAAGATAAATAATTATTTTTACAGAGGGCTTAAACCTCCTTCACGACTTGGATAGTGAGAGTGGCGGCAACGAAATGAATGCACTCCTCAGTTTAGTTATTAGCATGGGGCACAATCGATTAGCAGACGCGTTACGCTTCGACAGAGTCGATTCAAATTCCGACACTTCCGACGAAGAAGACGAAAATGAAAATGAAAGCGACGAAGAAGAAAATGAGAATGAAGAAGAGACGGACGAACAAACAGACAATAACAACCAAGCCGAACCAAGATCCGACTCATCAGACCATCCACGTGATACCTCAGACTCCGAGGATACGAGGCCTCCAAGACCTCGCAAGAGGCCAGATAGGTCATCTAACATTAGACACAAGCGTCTCAAAAGGCCCCACAGTGATGATCCGGATGATCCAAGGCTACCCCCCGGATGTCGGGTGGTATTTTACAAGAACAAGGGAGAAACATCTGTGTCTAATAAGGAGGTGCAGACCAGCTCTGAGGAACTTGCTGATCTGTCAGATCCAAGGTCGTCAGGGTCGGGAGATGATAGTGCACATGGAAGTATTGTTAGTATACTTTACTATTTATTTTATCTACTTAAAATTATTTTTCAACCCTCGTCCCTGTTTAACTCAACTGTAGCATATAATATTCAGACTTTGTGCCGTTACGCCATACATCCTCATTGTATTATCTTAATATTTACTATCATACTATTCCACCATTTAACATTTTAAACCTACACTTTGAATCTAGTCAAACACTCCACGATAAATGGCTTACTTGTATTCTAGAATATGTTACAAAAGTCTTTATATCATTTTTAACAGGGACTCACCAGACCCGACTTGCCAGGTGTACCATCAGAAGTAGAAATAGACTTAGGACCAAAAATAGCTCAAGAAGCCTCAACATCACAAACAGAAATGGAATGGGAAGAGAGTAGAACAGAAGAAGAAGATGAGACAGAAGGAAAGACCAAACTGAAAAGAAGAAAACTGGATAGCGGTATAGAGGAAATGACCCCCAGTACCTCTTCAGGGGATAAGTCTAAGAGTGAGTCGGAGAGTGATCAGTCGGAGCGGTCGGGAGTTGATAATGCCTCAGGTATGTGGTTTTATTTATAGTTATTTTTGTTTTTTTTAGTTGGTTCCCTTGTTATTTATCAGACAAACTCTTCCACTTTATAATGCTACTAGCCGACTTGGGCGTCTTCGTCCTATTGAAACCATGTTTTGTTTATGAAACACGTGTTCAATGAAATATTCTTAAGTCTAAATTAAAAAAAATGCCATTTTCCATTCCTTCATTTTTTTTCAATTCCATGCAAACTTTCAACCTCTTCATCCTATCTTTAGGGTTAAAAATTTTCAAAATCCCTTAGTGGGTGCCCTGTTCAAATTTCAAGTTTCTACCATCAGCGGTTACGGCTGTGCGTACGTTTTACCTCAGTCAGTAGGAACATCTCCTTTTATATATATAGATTAGAGATTCATTAACTTTTTATTCTGCTAATAACACCATATAAAGCCTATCCTAATATTTAATTAATATTTTCACATGTATACATATAATAAAACGGTAAATCATCCCAAATCTCTCTATGAAAGTCTATTATTTGGCAATTATCAATGTAATAGAATCAAATTAAAATGATATGTTATTAGATCACGTAAGAAATTTAGATGAAGAGACAAATAATTTTATTGTACAAAAGGGCGAAGCCGCGAACGGTTGGTTAGTTTCTCATGGCTTTCTCAGGTTTCATTCATTAAATATATTTACACAACAGTTCTAGCCGGATGCGGATCACCACGCCGCACGCCATCACAACCTACGGAACCCGGGGAAACGGAGACGGAAACGGGGGAAACGGAAGGGGGCTCCGATTTAGAAGAGTGTGCCCGGGCTCACTTAGCGCGGAGAAAGCGGAGGGAGGCGCGGGGAGGTGATGCCAGAAGGGTCAGATTGTCCGTGTTGATGAAGCAAGCTGTTCGGGAGCTGCCCTTGCCGCATGCGCTTAAAAAGTTAGTTGTGTTTTTTCATTATATTGTATAGTATTGTCCACGAGTCGTGGTCGCCCTAAACGTAGCGACAGGCTGTGCAGTTTTGATTTGACGATCTTTTCTTACTTTTGATTATTTTCATTATGAATAAACAATGTACAAGCAAGCAAGTTCAAAATACCTAATAACGAGACGAGCGGGCACGAGTCGTCGACCGTAATTTTTGATGTACGAAGGCAAACTTATTCTTTATAAAATTATTTTGATTTCAAATAAAAGGTATGGAGAATAACTAATACGAATAAAAATATAAGTTTGATTAGAAAAATGTTATAAATGAATTACACATTTAATGTAAATACATTTATTTTTAATGCAATGGTTATTAATAATAACTGAAATCATGTTTTTAAGTTTGGCGTTGTAAAGTGTATATAATATTTCACAAATTTTGCTCGCGTTTATGTTGGCTTATCTACTGGTAATCACGTAACCATACTGGTAATCAAACACTGGTACTGGTAATCAAATACTCTTACTGGTTTGAGTAATCCTCTAAGTTAGATTGTCATGCTGTACTGAAACAGCTACTGGAAGGTGTTATTGTGTTTTAAGAACTACAGATTCAAATCGGTCTGGCTTACAAATTTGAGGATGAACCTGTAATATTTTTTATTGGACTTTTCTTTATCTCAACAGGTAAGAAAAAAATAGATTTAGAAGAAATTGAAATAGTTATTATTCAGTTTACATGAATTGACATTTATTAGTAATAGGATTACTACAAGTAGTAATATTTTATTTGATTTAAATTAATATATTTATTTCTTCTCACCCAGGTTCGTCAACTTGGGTCGTTGCTTCGAGTTTTAAAGAAATTTCTAGCAGCAATCACTGTCCAAGTCAACTTTTGGTGTCATAGTAACCGAGTAGGATTACAATTTACGAATATGTTATGTAATGACAGCTTTTATTGTTTCTGAGATTGAAAATTTATTAGAAAGGACTGATTTATAGTGAGTCATTTATATTATTATGTATAAGTTGGTTATTTTGTTATTTATAAACACCAAGTTAATGTGGGAAATTATTTTTGACATAAATAACTTAATTCAAGTTCTTCTAGTACAAAGATATTATATAATTCAATTACAAACATACATTATAAATGTAAATATAAGGCATCAAACTTAAACTTAACTTCGTAACTAATTTAATAAATTTTTACTCGCTAATCCTGCGGTTTATATTCAACTCAACTCTACTACGAGTCATACATTTGCTTTTATAAATAACTTAATTATAGTTAAGATTAACTGCTCTCTCTGTGCTATCTTTAGAGTTCCCCGTTTTAAATTTTCTTTTCAAGTTGAATAAAAATATATTATTTATTGTTGTTTTTTTTTTTTCATATAAATTTGATGTTTATAAATAGCAGAATAATTTATAGGTCATATAATGCATTGTGAGAACAGTGACCGAAAATTTCACAAAGATTTTGTATGTTGCTACAATGTTAATTATAATTATATAATGTAAAATATTAAAGTAAGTAGGGCTGTAACACACTAACCTAATTTATTGAGTGTTTTCTATTGTTTTTGTCTATTTGTTTGGAATTTGTGGCCTTAATATCAAATTATTAAGGAAATAGTTTATTGATTGCTGTTGTTTTTCACTGGATATGTTATATTAATAGGTTCTTTTATTCGGTAAATTAGGTTTCTTTAGTATAATTAGATATAAAAACTATATTGCATTACGTTAATCGTTTCAAGAATTTATAAGACTTACGGTGCTCCGGGAAAAAGAAATGTCTCCCAAAATGAGAAAATATTCTATATAAAGCCAGCCAAGTTAGGTCAACAAAATAACCTACATTCGGGGTTCAATTTTCTTCGCTTTGGTAACGAGGCATAAGACGGCGTTGAGTTTCGCCACTCAACACTCAATGCTTCTAGAATTTGAATAGCGGAAAGCGGGAAACGGAAGGTTCCCTCGCCTACCTACGCTATGTACGGAATACAGCGTGAAGTTAAAAAAACCTACAATTAAGTCTAGATTTTAATGTATGTAATAGACTAGTGTGTTACAGTCACTAGTTAGTTCTACTGACGTCACAACCAAGTACTAGATACATTTTACAAATTTTTGTCTACATTTTGAATTATTCGTCTTTAAATTACTAATTTAAAATAGTTTTTGATGGAAGAGTGTGATTCGCTTTTTATTACTAAAATTAGTAAACAAAGATGAAATGGCATTTTTTCTATGTTTTTTAACATTTCAATTAAAAGATAAAAGTCATAATTTAAAATTTGTGTAGTACTTGGTGTGATCATAAAAACTTGTATTACTATTGCTTTAATATAGTTAAAGTGGTCTTAAGTTTGTTGGTGCAAATTTTATTATTATATTAGGATATCAATATTCTTTGGTCCTTTCCTGTTATAATGAGAAGACTTATATATACAAAAATATCTAAATAGAAATGTTGAGTTGACAACGCTAATGAACACCTTATGACTTCACACTAGATTTTCTTTGGTTAAATTGTTAAATGCTTGAAGCTAATAAAAATTTGAATGAAAAGACACCAAATTATATCCTCGGTGAGAAACGTGGTTTAATGTTTAAGTAACTGGCTGTTACAGCAAGAGAATAGTTGCTAAAATATATTTTTATATAATTTTTTTTTATCTATGTTAAAGCAATAGTGTTACAAATTTTACTATAATCGTTCAATATGAAAAAGTTGATATGTTTAATATATCTATATCTATGTATAGTATATATTGTAAGTAAAATTGTTGGTTTTTGTTGATATGATTAATTTGGTTATATAACGTCACTACAGTTGTTGCGTTTATACTTTGGATAATCTAAGTTATAGTAAGTAATGTACTAATAAATATATAATCAATTATATGTTTTTGCTTTTAATTGTTTTCCCATTTGGTTAAGTGTGTGATATTCACAATGCTTCACAAATTAATTGTATTATAGCTATCGAATTTGGTTTATTTTCTAAAATATAAAAAAAAATATAATATAATTTATAAGATATGTTCAAATTTGAATAATCTCTTGAGATTTTCACAATAAAATAATAATGCTACTTTTGTCTATTACATTTGTAGGATTTGAAGTAATAGAAAATATGTAGATGCAGTAGGAATAGAATCCGAACTTATTAAGCGTAGTACAAGTGATCTAGCTAATTAAACATGTATTTACTGAACGATTTCTCTATTAACTTGTAATTAATATTTTGTCTTATTAGAAACCAACCTACTTGCTTGTTACCCTATACTGTTACTGTTAAGCATTTGGAAAGTGGAACTTGTGTGGTAGAAAATAAATGCTCAATTAACGCTGAGTTCATAATACGTTTATTTATAAATACATTTACAGGTGAGTATTTCCCGGTGGGTGCTCTGCTTATGTACATTTGCCTTTAAATTACAGATTCACTATAAAAATAAAGCCTCAATTGACATCTGTCATCTGTTTTTTATACATACATAATTATAAATCTATGTTTTATCTGTAATTACTAATTATTTATATTTTTTTAATTATTAATTATTTTTTTATCAATACAAAGTCTTAATGATTCAAATTCGCACTTATAGTCATCATCCCACAATCAACATGCTAACACCATTTCCCAGAGTGCACTTTGCCGTTAACTCTGACATGCATTGTTTCTGAGTAGAGGTCATCAGCGGCCGGCGTAGAGGGTGCGGGGTGTGAGGGGGCTGAAGTCAGACCATTGAGTGCCTTTCGTGCGGGTCGGGGGGTAGCGCGACCCCCGTCACGCACTCTTTCTCGCACCCACCTGTCCGCTGCGTGACTCCTTTTGACGGGCCTCTTGGACATGTTCACGTCGTTCTGTGATGGCGGTCGGCTATTCGTTTCTGATTCACTGCCGTTTATTAATGAATGTGCGCTTCGAGCTTTGTGAAGAGATAGTCTAAGAGGCTTTCGCGGTGGAGTTGGTCGTGTTTTTATTTCATCCTCATTTTTTATATAGTGGCTAAGTCTGGAACAGCTCTCGGATCCGTAGTCGAGGCGCGGTGAGCTGCTGTAGATGTCTCCGTTGGGGAAATCTGAACATTCTGACTCGAATTCCGATGATTTAGCGCTCCGAGAGTGCTTAGATGAGCGTCTGCTAGATTTGTGCGCGTTTTCCAATACTTTACCATCTATTCTGTTGTAAACGTAGTTCTTCTCTGTTTCCAATTGAATATTCTCGACACTTTCGTTTTTTTTCATCTTACGGAGACGTTGCGATCGTTTTAATTGTTCAATTATTGACAATGTCTTTCTCTCCGCCCAGTTCGTCTTTTTTATACTTTCTTCTATTCTTTCTGCGGCCTTTTTGATCTCGTTCCGACGCTCGCAGGAGTTTGATTGTATTTCCTTCGCGTCCAAGTCGCTGTCCGACCTGAATTGCTCATCTTTGGACCTGTTATATCGATCTTTAAGCCGTTGTTTTTCCATGTGTCTTTGATTTCGTTCTATCATCCTGATGGCGGCATCTGTTTCTGTGGTGTAGTCGTGGATGCAGTGGTGGGAGAGGGAGTGGCGCATTCGACCTGTCCGGTGTTCTAAACTGTGGGAACTGTGAGACCTTCTGTTAGGAGTTGGGGAAGTCCTTGGGGATATTGCTAGTCTAGAGGAAGCTCCTGATGCATTAGATCTTGGCCTCACTATAGGTAAATTTGTTTCTCCACTATCGAGTCCAGGCAGCTTGGCTACGATGGCGGTAATGTCTGGTCCCTTTTGGAACACTTGTACTTCCGACTTGGGACTCGCTTTGGCCGGTTCTGAGGTTATGTTGATATTTGTGACGTTCTTCTTTGTTTTGTTCACTGTAATACAGCTGTCGTTACTGCTTACTGGGTGTAGCTGTAAAGTGAAGTTTTATATTTATATTTACGAAATATGGTTGATTTAATGACCCTTAAAAAGATTATTCTATTTTAATTAGCTAATATTATTACTAAGTGATATTTTCTAATTATCTTCATTGATTAACTCTATTTGTAGGTGGATTTTATAAAGCAATAACTTTTTTCTGGTGTAAATTTCGGTATTCTATATAATCCTTAGAAACTAAATTTAATTAAAACAGTCCAATATTTTTTAATACTACTATAATCATGCAGATTGATTTTATTTACAATCAAATTATATAATTAAATAGGTTTAGGTAGGTAGACTGTTAAAAATGATATGCGTTTATTCAGTGCCGGTTTTAGCACTACCGGCGCCCTGGGCGAAATTTTTTCGGCGCCCCCTAACTACATTTCAATAATATATAAAAAAGGGAATGGGTACAACGAAATAACCATCTATTTAAAAAAAAATAATGACAAAAAGTAATAAAATTTCACTTCTTCTAGCGTTTCTATCTGCGAACTCTTTTATTAGGCATTCAAAGTTTATGTTTTCTGCAATTTTATTTTCAAAGTTGTTAAGATCACTTTGTTTTTTTCTTTTAGATATCAAAGACGACGATGACTTCGTTTTTTTTTTAGATCTTAGACCATTCTAAAGGGCATCAAGTCAAACCCCTAAGCAAATACTCTAGCTACGCCACTGCAGCGAGGAGACATCTTTGCGCAAAGCAAAGCGCCCTAAACGGGCATCTACGGCGCCCTTTTTATCCGGCGCCCCTGGGCGGTCGCCCAGCCTCGCCCTACCCTAACGCCGCTAGTGCGTTTATTGTTTATATTATGCGCCGTCGCATGTTATGGCTCGGGGCGACTATGGGGTGTGAGTTCGGTTCTGACTAGAACGAGTGAAATATTTAATATTTCGCTCTGGTAACGAAGCTAAGCGCGGCGTTAAGTTCCGTCACTCAACACGCAATGCCTTCGTCTTTTTTTAATTATTTTAATTTGTTTTCTCTGGTAAGACAAAACACTACATTGAGTTTCGCAAATCTACATACACAATGTCTCAAGTGGAGGGAAAATGGTAAACGAGTGTCTTAACATCTCATTAATAGAACACAGGTTATATAACAGTTTATACCTGTGTATGTACAGATAACAGTTCAGCAACTTGTTCCTCGAGGTACGATATACGGTGCGTGAGACGCGTGTTGTCAGATCTTAGCCCCTCTTTGGCCTTCTCGGCGTCTTCTGCTGCGGTTCGTAGAGCACCTAGTTCTGCTCGTAGGGAGACCGCTTCGTTCTGTAATGTAAATAATAATAAATATATAATAGATGTTTAATATATGTAAATAAAAAATGGAAAAAGAGAAACGAATTATTTTCGCTTTACACGCGATGTCTCGATTAGGATGTGATTGTTGCACCATATGAGAAGTAAGATTTTATATAACGGCTTATGTATATTTTCAAATTAAAATAAAAAATGTCTATTTTAAAATCTAAGGAGAATTTCCATTAATTGCTATTTTATGAGTTAAATCTTATGAAAGTAAATTATATATAGAAATATGAATAGATACTTGAGTGAAAGCAGGCACTGGAGGCGAAGACTGTCCGCGAAGTAATACTAAGCGATTTGGTGACATAGAGGCGGCCCGACGCAACACCTCCTGGTTGCAACTTAGCGTCGACGTGCCGTTTACTTCTAGGATTCTGGAAATGGCAATTATTTTTTGTTTTAATGTCAAATATAAATTATAAATGCGTTGTATTCTTTGATAACGTGTCTTAAAAATTGTTATTGGTTATTTGTTATCTGTTTATTTAAGTTAAGTAATCTCTTCTTTATATATAATAAATCAGTAAAAATATTTTGTCTGTAGGTACATTTAGTATTTTTGACTGAAATGGATAGAGGGGCTGCTAGTATAGCAATAAACTCTTCTCTTGCATGTACACTGTACAGGGTCGGCACAAATAATTTAGTGTTATGTCACTTTGTTTTCTACTTTCCGCCTATGTAGAGATATTGCGCGTGGTGTGAGGATAACCGACGACGGCTACATTTGTATAATTTACCTCAGTGGAAATCGAATCCACAGTCATCGCGCCTTCCAAACTCTTCTCAACTACGTCACGGGGGCGTTCATTTGATTACATTCAAAGCACTTATAGCATGCTGGCTCTAAGATGGCTATTCATTTATTTCATATTCTATCAGAGTCCCGCCCTCGCTTTGGCTAGGTAAATAAATTATACGGTCAGTGCTATCAGTAATAAAGATTCACTTTGTAATAACGTCCTGGAATATTTCTTACAATATATGGCAGGCATATGTACCTACTCGTATCCAGGATTACCCGCCCTTAGCATGATACTGTAAAGGTCGGTCGTTCATGTTAATATAATCTCTTAAATTTATAGTATTTACTTAAAATAAAATGAAGTACAATTGCACGAAACCTATAATCTTGTTTAATATGGGCGGTTTAACGACTGCGGTATTTCTTTTAATATGACACAGTTAATCCAGCTGTACTTTAATAGCATTTAGCAGCCTATATATGTTTTCTGTTAGTAAAATTACATAGTAATATGTGGCTTTAAACTATTTTCATTTCCACGTTCAGGTGAGAAGTGCGGCGTAGAGTTACGCCACTCAACTAGCGTTTGACAAATAGGGCTGCAAAGTTAGGAACACGCTTAACAATAAGGTTTCTTTGCTTGCCAGCAAAAATCTGCTTTTTCCCGCATAGCATTTTATATTTCCTTATATTATAAATGTTTTTCTATATACAGAAACTCAATAGTATAAATACCTGTCTCCAGTTTTAACAGCGGGGTTTTCGCTCCAGTCCACCACCGCGCCAGTACCGCGTATCACCGCGTTCCAAGCGCCCTCGCGGACGTCCGCGGACAGTAAGACCGCAGTGCCGCCACACTCCCGTACCGTGCTGAGGGAAAAACATAATTATAATTTGTTTAATTTTGTAAAATTTGTATAATTTGTTAACTCAATAGATGATACGTCTTGCGACTGTAAATGCGACAGGTTGAGGGTTCGATTCCCACTCGAGCAAAATAAATATTTTCACTTCTTCGCTCTGGTGTCGAGGCAAAGTGCGGCTGTGAGTGGTGAATTCCACCACTCAACACGCAATGCCTTCAAGATTTGGCGGAAAATGGGGAGCGGAGTGTCTTAACACTAGGCTCTCTCCGCCTACCCTGCAACATACGTGAAGCTCAAAGTTCTGATACTACGAACACACGTTACTTGGGTACAGTAATGGTGATAGCATACATGTGTTAGCATATTTAGTAATTTAAAATTTAAGATATTAAAGTGGACGCAAGTTGGAGGAGTGTTCTTTGGTCATTGAACCCGACCGGCATGAAGTAAATATGGGTGTTGAGCACAAATCAAAGAACCGCAAACTAAACTCGCTTTTACTTGCGACTTCGCCCCCTACTTCAATGGTAATGACTGAGAACTGTGGAATCTGATGGTAATCTGACACTATATAAGTTGTATGTTGATTGTTCCTGAGATTAGCGGCTATAACCAAACAAACTTTTAATATATCTATAATATTAAACTAGTATAGAAATATAGATACTTCGCAATACGACACAATGTGATGGTGTCTCCTTCAAGACTTTTAGTATATAAACATTCCAATACTACCACTAGCGGCGGTATTATTCGTAGGTCGCCGTAAGGGCCAGGGCCTAGGTGCAGTGACCGTGAGCCCTCACGGTCCAGGCCCGAGGTGTCGGTACTCGGTAGTTATGATATGTAGTTAGATAGCGTCACGGGCGAGGGCGCTCGGGGCACGGTTCGCTGACCGTTGGTTGACCATGCTAGGTGGTATTGATGGATATTTTTTTTATATTACCTAAGTAATAACAGGCATAAGAGAGGGAGAGTAATACGCACGCATAAGGGAGTGACTGCAACGCGACGGTAGTGGGTTCGATGCCCACTCGAGGAAGTGAAATATTTATTTACGTTTATATTTCTATATTATATTATAGTATATATATCTATATTATATTATAGTAATAGATAAAAAATATAAAAAAATATACTTGGTCTTACTTATTTATTTAAAATTTGTAAAATAAACGATATATTAATCAATGACAACTTACAAATTGTGTTGAAAGTGTGTGTAGGTCGCTCCCACATCCATTACGTAAATATATTAATATCATATCCACCCTAACGCCTAGGTATTGTATGGAACACCTACGACCTATTCTCAGGGCCTAAGTTCAGGTTGTAAACCTTGCTCACGTGTGCTAACAATTGCCCTTGTGCTTATTATTTATTGGACGAGCTGTTAGATCTGTAAGTTCCTGAACTATTGTTATTTTACTGACTGAATTTATAGGTGTACCTAATTATTATTATTTTCTGATGAAATTCTCATAGTAATAATCAAGTAAAAAATTTTAATACCAAATGTGATTTTGAATACCTGTTCCTGGGGCGCGACCTCCCGGACGCCCAAGGAAGCGCTGGTTGGATATCGTGATGCAGGACATGAGAGCCAATGGTCTAACCACCGAGGACGCAAAAGATCGTGCAAAGTGGAGTAGGTCGAGTAGGAGGGCAGACCCTGGTGATAGCCGGGATTAATGCCAGGAAGAAGAAGAAGAAGACCAAATGTGATTTTGAAAAACGGACATAATTATTTACAATTTATGGTTATTTATTTATAGATATGTTCTTGTAGCATTATCTGAGAGTTTTCAATATGAACTGGGTCGCGGCGTTGAGGTGAGTGGCGGACCTCAACGCCGCGGCTGCTTCGTTGCCAGAGTGAGGAAATTCAAATATTATATAAAACCACGATTGGGAATCGCACCCACAACCTGTGGTGTTGGCGGTCGCACGCCTGTGCCTCTGCACCACCTCCGACCTCAATACTCATATTAGTTATACCTTTGTAAAAAAAAAATCTCCCATTTATTATCCCCAAAATTTCAATAACTCAGCCATAAAAATACTATAGCCATTATAACTGTAAACAATTGAAGCTCACATTAGCGGTTATTTACGAATCGTAAGTTAGTTAAAGCACGTTAAACGCACTGTTTGAACAAAACGTAGGTTTTCCCACGACCACCACACTCCATGCACCGCGGGTCGTGCAGGCAACAGAGCGAACGAAGGAAATTACCTCTAGATGCTTATAGCAAGTCCAATAGTTTCGTGTGAAGTACAAATTCAATTTTCTATGATTATACCTATTACCTACGAGTATATATTTAAAATTATTGTATTTTTTAGCTTCGCGTTTTATTTCGGTTATAGCGGGATACGTTGAGGGAGTCTAGTATTAAGAAGAGGAGGTAAGTGTAAAACCAGAGGAGGTACAGGTGCGTTGCCCGCCTTTAAGGTAGAAGTGGGTGCGTTTTTTAAAGGTACCCATGTCGTATCGAGCCGGAAACACTGCTACAGGTAGGCCATTCCATAATTGTGTGGTGCGTGGGCGAAGTTCCTACGGCACCGCACAGTGGTAGAGTGCCACGTGTTCAAGTGGTGAGGATGATATTTAAGTTTATGACGTACTCTGCGGTTAAAAATTCGGTGGCAGATACTAGGACAAAGAGTTCTCCAAAACACTCCCATGACAAATGTTAGGGAATGCACAGCGAAGAGACGTCTCTACGCAAAGCCAATGTGTCAAACCTTTCACAGATTATTGGGTCCCCAATAATTCGAACATCCCTACTGTCTTAGCACTACGTTCCCTCTGTTCACCCTGCTATGTGCGGGATCCAAAGTGAAGGTAAAAAAATGCACCGTGGTAGACAAAGTATGGCGTTGAGTTCCACAAACCGGAGAATGCTTATCACTAGTTTCTCTCGACAACCAAATGGTATAAAGCTTGGACCTAAAATATCTCTTAAATTTTGTTAAATTCTTAAGTTCCCTGAACCTTCATTATACGCGTATTATGTTATCACCGTACCTGACTGCGTTACTGAGGTGTTTTGCGTTCGCGAACATCCTAACTTGGAAGACTGTGTAAATGTACTCGTACTCTCTAAAACCGGCTCTAACAAACCTAATAAGTCTATTCAAGATCAAGATTCATGTCTTTATCCAGATTGTATCCGATTACTATAAAATACTTACTTATTTATGGCTACTGGTTTTATTATTATTATTAATATTTTATTTTTAGAGGCTCTCGTATTTCTCCCCTCGATAACAAGACGAGCCGCGGCTTTGAGTACTACCCCTGAACGCGCAATGTTTCGAAAATTATGAGGTGTGTGGGTGAAGGAGTATCTGGACACTAGGTTTCCAATGCCTATTCACGCATCAGCTTTCCGCATGAAAGCTGAACCTTCACACAGAAGCTGCTTTTGGGAATATGGGTAAAAAGTTAAATCCCAATCTCGCAACCAATCGCAATATTTCTTCTTTAACGTGCTAGAGATATATATTAGAAAAAATGCAATTTCTCATACCTTTGTAAATGCGCACTCATGTTAGGAAACTTAGAAAAAGTACTAACATTGTAACATTACTTTATAGGAGTTAGATATCATTAAAGTACTAAGTAAGTACATACATCTAGATGTTAGATATGACGGTGCCGTATAAGGCTTAAAACAGATAACTGGCGTTTAGCTCATAAGATAATCTACAATCTGTAATTATCCTTATTTCAAAGTACAAAAGTACTATAATAGTATAAAAGTGGCATATTCGCGATACAGGCTTAGGAGAGTGTTATAGGCTTTAAAGGAACATATGCATTTTAATAAGGTTTACGTTTGTATTGAAAGCGGAAGCTTTCAATTTGTTATATTCTAAAAAGAATAGATATCGAATGTCTAGTTTTAAACTATATTTAGGAAACGTTTTTAAACAACACAATATATTTTTGTATTGTATTGTATATAAACGATAAACAATTTATAAGTTAAATTTTACACAGCGGAACTTCTAAGTATTTCCAATTATCTCCTCTTATACAACATCCTCTTTCATTTTTAAAAGCTTGATTCATCCAAAGACATTTGTTTAGTTATTAAAAATATAAAACATTTATTCATTTTACAACTAAGATATTATATTAAGATTTAAAACAAAAAAAAAAGTTTTATCTACCAATATTTTTACTGCGCCATTTGGAATTTGTCCAAGCACTTTAACCAATTAAGCTAATTAATTATAATATTTATATAATTTTACGTATGCGACGAAAAATTCATTAAATTTAATTTGTTAAATTATTTTTTTAATCTGTACCAAATCAACATTTCGGGTCGGTGAGATCAAAGGAGCATATTTCGAATGTCAGTTGTCCTGCATCTGTCTGCAAGTTAATAAAACTAACCAAGTGGGAGTCGGAATCGTGCACGAAGTATTTCGTATCATTATCCATGAAAAACGCTAAAAAAACACTTTTATTGTATTCCTATAATCCCTTACATAATTGTTTTATTTTAATTTAATTATTTACGTTTAAAGTATCTGTGAACATTTATGCGTCGTTTCAAGCATCTATCTGTCGTCGTTATCAATATCGAGCAAGAACGAGCAAAAAAAAGTGTTTATTGTATGGGAGCCCCCTTAATTATTTATTAAAATTTTCTAGTATTTGTTTTTATAGCGGCAATAGATATCTATAAAAAAAATCAACTGTCTGACTGTGGCGGTCCATACTAGACATTGCCTGGTGACCTTCTAATCAAGACCAAGACGGACGGACAGACAGTCTTAGTAGTAAAGTTCCGTTTTACCCCTTATGTACGGAAAAATTGACTAACTTAATTTTGAGGGCATTTGACTCATTTTGTATGAAACGAGGACGTAAAATAATGTGATCCTATAATATTGCAGTATTTTCTCTCGAGTCACGGAATTTTTAAAACAATGCTTTTAAACCTGTTGTCGATTGGTCAGGGATACTGTAAATGGCTCTAGACATTAATTGCGATTAAGCTCGTGTTACCGAACGATAAAATTTTATTAGGGCATTTTGCAATACGACTATAATAATCCACTTCTAATACCAAACTGAACACCACGTTTTTATGATTGTACCAACTAAGTGACTAGCTGGACAGAGGAGTAGGTCTGGTGTCCCTGGACTTTACCTTTGAATATAAAATACGTTTCTTTTCATTTTTCAGGCCAAATTTTTTGTTACTAAAATTTCTGACTATTCTGACCATACTATTCTGGGCACGGATCACCCAGCCCCTCCCTCACCCTACGCTCATGACCTTATATAAATCAAATAAAACCAGAAAATGGTTTGCTTTAATGAAAAATGGAATATAACAAAAACGAAAATAGCAGTAATTAAAACATGAAGTAAGGGAAAGTGAAGTTAGTAGTCCTTTATTCAACAACCGCAAAAGGAAACCACGAGCTTTCGCTCTCACTTCACTAAAGTGTACGAAAATTTGTAACCCATTGTGAAAATCTCACAACAGTGTTGAAATCAAAAGTGGTTATTAACATTAACTTACTTACTATATTACTTTAGACACTTTTATATCAATACTAATATTGCGAAATTCGTGTCAGTGTCATACATGACTCCAGATATTTCCATTTCACCACTGGATAAAGCCTCCAGAATTAGGCGGAAAACGGAGAACAGAGTGCCGTAACACTAGATTCTCGTAAACTTTACATTTTATTTACGTTACCTTGCCTTTACTTCAATTTACTGTATGAATTCGCACAGGTTTTTTTTTATCACTGAAATCGCAGCGATAGCTCTCGTATAGCGTGAGTAACATAAAACAATGTAAATATAGCTAATAACAATTAGTCGCAAATTGATCGATCAGTCATTTTTACTTCCGCCTTACTTTTTATCTGTTCTGTTCTGTTCTTTCTATTATGGAACTTTTTATCTATTCCTTAGCGAAAAGGTGGGATTTTTAAGAGTAGGCGCTAGTGTGCTTTTAATTATATTTTATCGCTAGGTCCAACCATCACATTTACAGTAAAATGCTGTTCCATTGTCTCAATAGACTTTTACTAATTTTATATTTTGTGAGGCCAAATTATCCAGGACAGTCGTGGCGCAGGGGCACTAGCGTGCGACTGTAAATAGACAGGTTGTGGATTCGATTCCCGCTCGAGGAAATGAAATATTTAATATTTTAATTTCTTCGTTCTGGTAACGACGTAAAGCGCCGTTTCATTGAGTTCCGCCATTCTCACACACGCAACGTCTCCTGAACGCAGCGGAAAGTGGGGACGGGTAGTGCCTCAATCGTCAAGTCAAAATGGGACGAAATGGGAACGGACTATAACACTAGGTTTCCGGCTTCCCTCTGCCTACACTGCTATGTGCGGGATACAGCGTAAGTAAAGCGTTATCTTGTGAAAATCTAAATGTATTATTCCCGTTATAGTATTTAATCAGAGATATATTTTATACTTACTTATAATAAATCTAAAGAACGTATTAATAGCGTGATAGATCACGCCGCAACCTGAGTATGGGAAACGGAAAAATGTTTAAAAAACTTGAATTATAACATTGAATACAATAGCCTTAGGGTATGATGCAGATTTGCGATATAACGTTACTCTATTAAGTACTTAAGATTAATGCTTCGAGCAACAATCAGTAAATTTTCTTCGTCGTCTGTTTTTACAACCAATATCAATAATTGTTCTTTGGAAAAGAGGTTAAATAGTAATTTTATTATTATTAGACATAATTAGAAAATAATAACAAGATATAGATATAGTAGCAAAAATATATCCGTGTAACATTAGTAAGGTACCTATAAAAGTAAAAGAAAATGTCGTTGTCAAAGTTGTCAAATTCTTGCATTTTTCCATGACCAAGACAAAAAAATTAAAAAGTGCATCTTAAGAAAAATCCAAGGTCTTCCTTCATGACCTTGGCCATCTCTCGAAAGATATTAGCATAAAAGATTTGAACAGTATCGTAAAACAAAATTTAATTTGATTTTAAATCGTTAAACCATTATTAACTAAATGCATTTGAATAAAATGACCAAACTAATTCTCAACGTTTTCTCGTCAAATTCAAATTTCACAGATACGGTCGAAAAAAGTAATAAATTCATCGAAATTCCAGTTCACTTCCGATGTCTTAATCACTATGTACTCGAGTCTCGCAGCCACATCTAAACTTTCCGTTGAAAGATTAACCCACATTCGTCTATATAGATATTTCCCACCGATTAAATATATAAAAGAATCGATGAAAGCGGGAGCCGCCCCCGGCCAGCTCACAATGGCAGTGGCGCAACTTGTAACAATTACTGACAATTTACAATTTGCTACTATCGTGTCATCTTTACGGCTTTTAAAAACGAACTTAAATTACTCGACCCCATTTCTAGTTTCAATTCAATTGAATAGAGACATAATATGTTGTAATCACTCGCGTGCTTTGGAAATATGTTCATATTTAGTTTTGTTAGAAAGAAGGGCTGAAGGTCGTTAGGTCTGAGGTTATAGAGTCTTAGATTATGAATAAGATGATGGCAGGAAGTAAAGATTATTAAAATAATGTATTTAATTAATGAAACCATATTAATAGATTAGAAAATACGAATTATTTTATTATATTGGAATTCAGTTTTTAATAGTAAATATTAATTTTTCGCAGACTTACGATATACGTTGTAATTATAATATTTATATTTGAAATTATAGATATTTCTTATAATCTGTCATCATGTATATTATGTGGGACAATGTTCGTCTGTAAGTGCAATGTGTTAGTCTCCAACTTGAGGCAATGATTTCATTTGTTTTCATTTCCCGATTCTGGGAAGACAACGTGCGGAGTAGAGTTTCGCTCATTCCGTACACTACGGCTCTATTTCAAGCGGAAAGTAGTGAACAAATTGTCTAAACACTACGTTCCTTCTGCCTACCTATCTGAATACCGCAGTTAGGACAACCTAACATTTAAATGAGTTATCAAGAAAACTATATTAGAACAATTTAATTACATTAAAACGATAATTTTAATTAACTTAAATAACCATTATTATCAAATTTACATAAAAAGAAAGATTAAGCAACTCCTAAAGTGTTTTTGTTGAAAATATTTAAAAGGAGCTTGACCTTCTTATATTGCTTGAAAGAACGCGCGCGCTCCAATGAAGACATAATGGTTAATACGTAACACGTAATTAAGTATAATTATTCTGTCGTTACAATTCTCATACGAACGTCAAAGTGTGAACTTTGATGTGTAGATAATAGACATCTTATAATAGCATCCATTCTTAAGATACATTATGTATATAACATAGTTATTGTATAATTGATTTTTTTGGGTCAAATGTCAGTAGTGTAAGTTAATTAAATATTTTATTTATGAGGCCAGTCGTGGCGCAGCACAGTGGGACGGAATGACCCGCTTCGTGTCATAAATCCGTAACTCATTCAGTTTTTATCGCAAAGTGTTGAAATTTTGCATATACTCGTATATACTTGAATATATTTGCTATCAATGACATAAAATAGATATTAATAAAAGTCATGAGTTATTTAATAAAAAAATTTCAAAGCTAGAAATTGTCATAAATAAGGGCTTATTAAGATGTTTAAAAATTATTATTATTTTTAAATCATTAAAAGTAACTTAAGTATACTGAATCTAGGGTGTTAAACAAAAAACTGATGTATCATATGTAATATAAAAATAGTGACGTAAACAAGGAATTTATTCTGTGATTTGAGAAGTTCTTTAGCTTCGTCAAACAGTTCGTTAGATACTTTTGTAATCCCTATTTCTTGCTTCCTAAGCGTCTTCAGAAAGTTGTCCAATAGGAAGAATTGCATAGTACTGTATAATTTGAGCTCCATGTATAAGAATTTTATGCACCGAATGAGGCATGTAATACTTGTTACATTTGTTAACATACAATTGCGCTGTATTAAGTGTATATTGTTCGAATTTTTCGACATTTACGGCAAGTCCTGATGACATAGTGTGAAGAATTATATAAAAACATTTTTTGAATGTTGTTCATTATAGTTTGTACGTCTGATGACGACAAATTGAAGTTCTCCTTTAAAAAGTTTTCTATTTCAGAAGTATTTCTCCCTTCAATTATAAAAGTGCATAAGTTACGTCTACTGCAAACGAATTCACTCATGTTGCACAAAATATATGTATATCTTTTAATAAGTTAACAGTATTAGAAACAATGCCGAAAAGTCCGGTTACTCTAATGAAAGCAACTAGTTATAATTGGTCTTTTTATACTTGTCCAGAAAAGTGTTTTGTGCAAAACCACATTTTGTATTCACATAATATTGTTTATTCACATAAAAAATGATAATTTTGTCATGTTCGTAGTTGGAATGACCACAAAAAATGTTATATTTTAAAACAAATGTGCTCTTTCAAAAATAGACATATTATTATTTTCCATGTAAAAATAAACATTCTGATAGATTTTTTCTACTTATAGAACAAAAAAGAACTAAATAGGACGTCAATTATTTAAAATAAAAGCAGTATTCATGAAATATCAAAAATTGACAATTTGCTACATTTTGGTTTTTTTGCTCTAAATCAAAATGGCGCAAATATGCGCAAAATTTTATTCTTTCCCCTGATTCTTGAATAGTTCTTGTATACATAAATATAGTTTTCTCGGCAGCGGCAGCCAGCGGCAATAATGAAAACTCCAATTGAAAATATGAAAATGTTAAAATATAACACTTCTAAAAATTTTAAAATATCTTTTTAAATATAGGTGTTTGTTATACACTAATTATATTTTCCTAAAGAAAAAACAATGAGCTTTATAAAAATGTATAACATAAATATAGTTACAATAGAAATTTATTAAGAAACTAACGCTTAAATATCGCTATATGCAGTATGGAAAATAGGGAAATATCGAAGTGTATTGTTTGAAGGTCATTTTGGATACTTTAAACTGCTATCAAAAATAAAAATCTTGTTGTATTGATAAGATAGTCTATTCTAGTATATAGAACAATCGACAGAACTTTGAAATTATGACTTTTGTTTCGACCATTTTTGGCACGCTTTTATAGAAAGCGTCCCATAGTGCGCAGGGGCGACAGGTTGTGGATACGATTCCCACTCGAAAAAATCATATATTTAATATTTTTATTTTTTCGCTCTTCCGTTGTCGAGTTCTGCCATTCAATAGACAATGCTTCGAGAATTAGTCGGAAAGTATGGAATGGAGTATCTTAATACTAAGTTCCCAGGTTCCCTGTGCCTACCGAAATAAATCACCCAAGTACAGCAGATATTGCCTTTCTCGATAAATAATTAATAAAGCCAAAATATATTATATGCTTAAAAATAAGACTTACCTATACAAAGTAACTCGTTGCGCACGCGCAGCCGCCTCTGCCTGCTCCATAAGTAAGGTAAGGGCGCGCGCTTGTTCACTTAATGTTAGCAGTTCCAACTCCTCGCGCCCTATAGCGTATTGTAGCTCTGCTTGTTCTATCCGGGTATCTATATTTCTGGGAAAGTCATATTTTGTTGTCATTAGTCTGTTTTTCTGTAAGAGTTCCTTTACATTCCTCAAGGAACCTATATGCCAAATTTCAGCGTTTTGTATCAATCTGTTAGTGATTCAGTAGTGGTGGAGTGTAATCTCTTGGGATTTAATTATCGCAAAGGACATTTTTAAAATTACTAATAAAATTTTGGACCCCAATGTACGCTACATTAATAGGATGTTTTTTTTAAAAATAAGAAAAAAATGCCTTTAACAATTATTTTAAAGATATCGTGGCACTTAAACCAATAAAAACCAATAAAAGATGTTTAAATGTCAATTCATGCGGCTGATTAAAAATACTTCTGTGTTCTTTTGTTTCTTCATTTTTTTGTTTTATCAGTAAAATATTACAATTTTCATACTTACTCAGTAACATGTGTTTTCTCCAAACGTCGTTTCAATTCAATGATATTAGACCGTCTCGTGTCCAACTCCGATCTGACGGACGCTGCTCTTTCCTCCAAAGCGTTGCGTTCGTCGTGAGACAGCGGTGTTCTGTCTTCGCGAGGAGTGGAACACGGGGACGACACCTGGGCAGCCAGGCGAGCCGCGCTCAGGGACGCGCTCAGCTGCTTTTTGAGACTGCGAAGTAATATTCAAGGATTAATAATGCATAATTAAATGCTTGAATTTTTTTCAGTTACACGACGCTAATAGTTCCTATTGTGACGACAAAAATGTTCAGATATTTTATGATGCATCGCCAATCAATATAAAATGTCTCAAAAATTAAGTGGGGAACGAAATGTCTTAACACTAGGTTCCCCCTACCCTGCTGTATGTGGGATACGTCGTGAAACTAAAATAAACATAAAAATGATTTTTTTTCAAAGTAAATATTTTAATTATTGACTTCGGAGGAATCGATTCCATAACAGTTATTACGTAAACACGTTAAACACAATAAAATTTCGCCACTATGACTAATTACAGCTAAAATAATATAATATTATGATTAACATAGAGAAGATCCAAGAGGTCATGACCCCCATAACTCAACATTTCATGCGCCGTTTGTTCGGTGTTTATCGAAACGAGTTTCGCCAACGTTTAAGTATCATTTCGCAAATTATGCCAATTAGGTTATTTTAAAACGATGCGTGGGGTATATTTATTAATATGGGAACTTTAGGAAGAATTAAGGATAAATTGTGGTTTTGATTTTATTCCGAGGAATGTTTGGGTATATCTTAATGCAAATTAAGATAATGAACAATGTTTTTCTTTTAGTAAGACAAAGCTCGGTATTGAGTTAAGGCAGAGAGAACCGAGTGTTAAGACATATCCTTCTCCACTTTCCGCAAAATTTTCTATACTAGGTTCCCAAGGTTCCTCTACCTACCCTGCTATGTAAAGGATACAGCAAGAGGCTAAGAAACTAAAAAAGAATAAATACTTCTGTATCAAAGTATCCTTATCAGACAAAGCTGCTCGCAGTGTGTCCAATTCTCTGTTAGAGTCGCGCGCGCCGCTGCGGCGCCGAGAGCCCGCCAGCGACACCTCGATACTCGCCATCTGGATAAACAACATAATAATATGTAGATTACGTCTAGTTTAATACATATTTTGCCTTGCATCAGTTACTTTAGCGTTTGAAAATTTAAAAAAAACAAGCACTTTACATTTAAATAAAAGCAAAGGGTGGTTGACTGTAAGTAGGAATTAGGAACATGGTAGCATCACGCTTAAAGACTTACTAATGTTATAAACAAATGAAACATTACAAGGCTATGTTGATAAACGACTAGTTTATCACTATTTACTTAATATTTCCATTTTCTCGCTCAGGTAACGAGGCAACGCGCCCGCCACCCAACACCCAATCCAGAATTCTTCGGAAAGTGGGGAACGGATGTCTCTTAATGGGAACTGAGTGGCTTAGCACTAAGTTCCCAGGGTTTCTCTGCCTATACTGCTACGTGCTGGATACAGTGTGAATATGACAAAAAAAAAAAAGTAATTAATAATACCTAACAGGCAAGGCCTACAAGGCAGTGCTCGCCCACGCACATTTTTTTTTATTTTGACTACAGAGATATATATGCTTTCTGTTTTGTAATTTCTCAAATGCCAATATTTATACAACAGACCACTGTTCATATAAAATAGCACTTTGAAAATTCCAAGTAAATTTCACCATATATCTTATATCCACGTAATTACACTCACAAGAAAATATGTAATATATGCAACCGTACGTTATGTTTAAGGCGTATCTCGATAAATGATTCTATACATCACGAGTGTATTGATGCGTAACTACTAGTAACTATCGATCATATTTTTTCATATTTAATATAATTTCTCTTAATTCATTAGGTTATTTATAATTTCTGGCGTTTTCAATCATTATATGAAGACGTGGCCTATGTGAGACCAGTGGTGGCGCAGAGGCACAAGCTCGACAAGTTGTAGGTTCTATTCCCACTTAAGAAAATGAAGTATTTAATATCTTCATTTCTTGCTTTTCATTTCGCCATTCACCATGCAATGTCTCCTAAATTTGGTGGAAAGCGGAGTGTCTTAACACTAGGCTCCCTCTGCCTATCCTGCTACACGCGAGATGCCTGAAGCCCAAAAAAAAATCCTATGTTTATGAGTAACACAAAGCAACTAAACAGAAATTACTATTGATGAAAACATACAATATAACAAATAAATACACTAACCGAACTACATATTATTACCCAGTAAGTATAGTACGGTCGATGAGTCATGGCCTGAAGTAAGGCTCTCCAAACTTTAGCGAACCGTACACTCGGAGGGAGAATAATTAAAAGTAAGAAAAATTTTAAAATCAAATCTACGCAGCCATTCACAGCTAACTTCGGGGCGGCCACAACTCGTCAACCGTACTGTAAATAAGTACAGTAATTTCACTATTACTCGCGCCACGCGTTGCTAGACCGCTTGACGTGACAAATGGCGTGCGCGCGCGCAGGACTAGTGGCAAATTGACGTATAAATCATGACAATCAACTACCATCTACCTAATGACACCTGTTCTAGACCTATAAGTCTTGCTATGTTACATTTAACGATCTGCGTGTATGTATATTAAATTTGTCATTTGATTATTATAAAATGTATTTTTTGCTGGCTTTACGCTCTATTTAGCGTGAAGCTGAGTAGGCAGAGGGAACTCAGTGTCAAGACACTCTCTTTTACTTGTACTTTTTGCGTGATGAGTAATGAGTGACAGAATTCAATATCGCTTTATATTTCCCGGTCTGGTAAGCATCATACCCTCGATTAAGGGTCGGACCTATAACTCAATAATATCGGTAATGGGTAACCTTATGCCACTGCACTAAGGTACATAAAAATAATATTTAAACTTGTATTTTATAATAAGTAACAGGAATATAACAGGTTATAACATCCAGGAATAGAATTCTAATCTTGTGTCATAATTTAACGGAGCTTGAAATTAAAAATTTAATTTAGAGAACGTCTCCAATAAATCATATACTTGTTACATTAATGAATCTCCATAAAATGAACGTTCCGCATTCTATTTTATTAAATTTATATAGTTTTTTTACAGTTATTATATTAGAATATTAATTAAATAATTATAAAATTAATTAAATTGTATATTGTAAACTTGGAATAAAGTGCAAAACATGTTATTGATGTTTACTCTTGTTGATGTTATAGTTTTGAGTTCCACTACTCAAAAATTGAAGTAAAGTTAATAATATAACAAGGATATAGGAGGGTTAATCTTTTCGATGTAACCCACTGTGTGTACCTGTGTCATACACAACTTAGATATCACATGCATATAAAGCTGCAGACAAAAGCTAGTCATAAATATAATATTTACGTAAAATGTAATTGCAAATGTTTCTATTTGCAATATTACTTAATTAGGATATTATATGGCATGTCGGTGAAGGAAGTCATTACTGTTTCCTGCGCGTTCTACTCGGCCGCGCTTAGCCTTGGGGTTAGCAGCTTTGACTTATAACGTTAGTGACGCACTTTTAAAAGCCTTATATTTTCTAAACAAAAAGTACATAGTCCAAGAATCGTTATTGCTGACGAGTAGGATTCATTTTTTACGCTGGACTCCGAGGAAACGACAGAAAAGGCACATTTTCATGTAAATACCTGATAGCGTTGGATAAATTAAGTAGGTACTCGTATTTACCTTCTTTAGAATATGTATGGTAAGTTATTTTTTTTTGTATTCGACATTAGGTTTTTTATTTTATAGTAACGTAACTAATAAAAAAGTTACGACCATTAACAAATTAGAAATACATAAGAAGACAAACACACAAATAGGTATTCATTTCTTACATTGTATTGTAAAGTTTACAAACCAGCTCCAAGTCTGAATACATGGCTCACATTCACATTCTTCACTTTGGACGTATCGCGGAAACGACAGCGGCAAGTGATATTTATGCAGATTTCTGATTGCCTTGGTACCTCTTCAGATAGCATCTACAAGCACACTGGGCTAGGCTTCGCGAGATTATCAAGATGGCCGTTTCTATTTATTCCTTTGATATATGAATAATGTGGACCCTTTATTAAAATACTTTATAGATACTTTCTTAAATTGAATGTTAATTCAAGATAATAATTTGAATGAATGTAGTCGTGTTGGCGCAGCGTGGAATTATAAAAGTGACGGTTCAGTTGTTATGGTTCAACTCCCGAGAATGAAATGTTTAATATTTATTTAGTTAGGAGGTAAAGTACGGCGTTGAATTCCACCACTCAACACGCAACGCCACGAGAATTCGGCGGAAAGTGGAAAACGAACGTGTCTTAATGGCAATGGAGTGTATTAACACTAGGTGTCGAATACAGCGTGAAGATAACAAAATAAAATTAAATAAAGTATTTTATGGTCGACTAGTTTACCATTTTGGTTATACCTATACAACTGATTAGCATTTTTTAAACTTAACAGCTTAATGTCATGTTTGCTTATATTTTACGAGGTGTTAACTCGTTAATGGCTCTGTAAACGTGAGAGCCATCACTGATTCGAGGAAAGAAAAATGATTTTAAAAAATAATTTATAAAGGATGTGCCTAACACACCTGAGTTGACAAATATCTTGACAATTATCACATATAAAATTATGAATATTCTCTACTATGTTATTACTAGCGTGATGCGGTACTGTTTGTATATTTAAGAAAATGATTAAGAATGTTGTGAATAGTTTTGTCATTTGAGTATGTTGCCTCCGCTTCCTACTGAAATACAATACGAGTATACCTACATAAATAAACAATAGAGAAGGGAGTGACTTATTACTGGATTATCTATGCCTATCCTGATTATTTTAAACAGAATTACATCATGAGATATCTGTGTTTTAAATTACATTTAATGAATAAGTCTGATAAACGGCAAATTACATCGTGTTAAGCGAAGCCACGAGATACTGGCGTATCGCGAGCATCTCGGCATCACTATGTATTCATAGCAACATTCCCATACATTGTTCTTTACCAAGTTTATTTGTTTTCACACGAATTACTCGGGAAATGTTTGTATTTTATCTGTTTCATTAATTTATGCTCACTTTACGTTATATGCGAAGGAAGAGATCTCTAAATTTCATCTAGATTGAGTGTGACTATTTCTAATTTAACGTAATAAAGTAGACATAAATCAAAAATACAGAAGTAACAACATTAAAGGTCGTTCGTTAAATACTTAGTCGTAAAAAAAATTGCTAGAGCGATTGGATTGGATGCATTCGATGAGGGGATGGTCCTAATTATAATATTTTTAAATAAGCTTTAAATAATATTATTCTTATTATTTATCATAAAATGATGTATTTTTAGCTATTGATCTACTCAGATAATAATGCTTTCACGAGTCTCGAGTGGCATCGATATTTTATTTAGTAATAAATTACGTATCTATGATTGAAAATGGCATCTCAAGATCGATCTAAGACTTGAAAGCGGTTTATAAACACGGACCCTAATTTATAAATGTTTACAAACATCTCGCGGTATGGCAGTTAACGATGCGATCATGTACAGTCTTGTGATTTTATCTGTGCGCTAATTGCGCCGCCATTTTGTGCGCATCAATTAACGCGGGAACTACTGGAATTAGGAGTAATAGCTTTTGTAATTATTATATATTATATAATATGGATTATTATCCAGGCCAGGATCCGAGGCCAGTCGTGGCGCAGGGATATAAAGAGTAACTGTATACACCGACTGGTTGTGGGTTCGATCCCCACTCGAGGAAGTGAAATATTTATTTAAAATTTATTTTCCCATTTCTTCGCTTTGGTGTCGAGGCAAAGCGCACCGTTGAGTTCCGATACTCAACACGCAATGCCTCCAGAATTCGGCAGAAAGTGGGGAACGGAGTGTCTTAGCATTAGGTACCCTCTGCCTACCCTGCTGTAAGTGGGATACAGCGTGAAGCTGATTTATATAACAATAATTGTTTATTTAAATATAGTAATAGATTATATTTCCAGTAAACGTAATAATATAAATTTATTTCGTGTCGAATATTTAGATTTATATTTACTTTTTTAAGATTAAGGTGAATTATTATGTTCCATAGAAAAAATGCTTGTGAAACAAAACTATGGCTAAACTTAATCAATACTTAAAAATTGTATAAAGTAAGTACGGTAGCTAATGTCTAAAGATAGTATCAAATAAAAATTATAAAATATATATATAATTTTTAAACAATAACAAAAAACAAATGTCTTCTGTCTATTTATATAGAGTTCGACGTTTTTCATAAACGAGTATAATTTGTTAAGTACCTTAGAGGACAAATTATGTTGTAATAGTGGATAGCTGTAAACTGTATATTTACAATATCTATGGCCTCCAGTTACGTCGTAGGTTATTATTTGCTTATTAAGAAAGAGGTAAAGCTAAATATCATTTCATAACTAAGATTGCGAAAGGTTTCCTAAAATGATAGAGATATATAGAGTTTCAGTTTACAGATATACTTATATTTGTTAATTTATCTATATCTATAAATAATTTTAACAAATTTTGTAGTGAAAAGAGAAGAAAAATAGAGAAAGATGTAGTGTAGTGATAGTGAAGGCAACAAATTTAAAAATCCGTTATATCTTTTAGATTTATTCATTACATTTTTTATGATATGATATGACATCTCACCTTCGCCTCCAGACTCTCTAGATTGACCACACCCGGCTCCAGGGTTTGCTGTAACAATACAAAAAAACTGTTTACTATATATATACTATTATATAATTTATAGCTGGTGTTATATAATATAGTAGCAGTGGGGCAGAGATGTCTGACTTTAAATATTATAGTCGATTTCCACTCGGGAGAATTAATTATGAGAAAAAGGAAAGAAAAATGCAAATTTGGAGAACAAAGTGTTGAGTCGCTAGATTCTCTCTCCCAATTCTATAACTATAAGTAATTTGACATTTTTTATATTTAAAAAGTTGATCTCTCATATAAAGACAACAGCCATGTACGATAGAGACACGCGAGAATGCTAACATTTTATGGTACAAGGCTCCAGCAATTAATGTTTAATTATTCAGTCAGTTTTTTTTCTGAGTCACAGTTAGCTCTGACGGGTTGCTTTGCCAGTCTTCTGAGTAAACGGAGCATCGCGGCTTATTAGGGGTTATCAGGCCGTGGCCTTTCTTTCGTCTACAGGCAATAAGCTAGGAATAGGTTCTTAGAAGTCGTGTATTTGTACTTACAGCATTTGAAGATAGGGTCGTTTAGCTTGTTAATTGCAGTTAATGTGTGATGGTTGTAGGTTAGATTTTCATTCGTGGGATATTTAAAAAAAATGTATTAACTTACCAGTTTAAAACATAAGGTTATATAACACGAAGTAAATAATGGTCGTGCACGCCTAAAAGTCATAAAATAAAAATCAACAACTATTATATAAACGTATACGTTTATTAGAAGTCAACTTGTTAAAATTCCATAAAAACAATTCAGACGTAATAAAATTTTTATATGAAATTTTATTATAGTTATAATTTGAAATGTGTGAAAAAAATAATTTAATAAAGAAATCATATATATCCAGTAATTTCTTAATTAAACTCGCCAATTACCGAAATGGTAAACGAAGAGTTGTGAGTTCGATTCCCACTCGAATTAAAGAATTATTTTCATCCACTCGCTCGGATAACAAGTCAAAGCGTCCCGTTGAGTTCCGATACTCAACACGCAATGTCAGAAAATTGGGTGGAAAGAGGGAAATGTCTTAGCAGTTAGCACTATGTTCCTCCTGCAAACCCTTCTATGTATGTTTGGGATATACCGTGAACCTATAATAACAAATCATAATGAATCTATAACAATTAATATATTCATTAGTTTCAAAACTAAAGTCATCAATTATATGAACAAATATGTAGTACACGTATCTGAAGACACACTAGACGGTCATGCAAAAACGACACAAAGAAGCTCCTTCGAATGCTCTAAGAAAGAATCTCGGCCACTTAAGAAGCCAAATTCGTGTCAAAAGCTACGTTCCTGTAGAAAAATCGCATATCCTAGCATTTGTGTCTAGGAGCTTATTCATTACGAGCATCAAAGAAAGTCAAGATAGTTTCAAGGTTTGAGAGTACTTTGGAAATTTTTACTGCCTTTCTAACATTTATAGATCATAATTTAAATTTGGGCGCTATAAATATGATATAAGCTTCTGTTCCAGTTGGGTCATGAGAAAGACAATACATTTCATTTTATTTCGAATATCATTCAAGGAATGAAAATTAAACATGACATTTTCTTTTCCCTTATCTGTTTAAGAGATTAAGTTCGGTAATTTCGGCATAGATAAAAAATATAATATTTTTTAGTATAATATCGTTGAGACTGAAAAAAAACCAACAGCGAATGGAGTTTTACAGGTTTTGTATTCATGAATAAAAAAATATATTGACATGCTGTTATATAGTAGAAATTTAAAATAATCTTGTAAATCAACAGCTTTTTAAAGATTAACCGATTTTTAATTATTAATATAACATCATTTTTTAACAAATCCAATGATTGACAGTAATCAACATCATTACTGTCAATAAAAAAAAGTAAAATTTTTCACACGCAGAAATAGACTACTAATGCAATAGATAGCGGGCAATTTCCTTCTACTATTGTGCGCGAAGCACGCGAGGTATATAAAAAAGTCAGGATAATGAACTGTCCAAAGACATTAGTTGGAAGAGTGTCAGTGCGTTGACTCTGCTTAATGAATTTTATAACAACTGTCATTAATATGTGCGTTTGACGTGCGCGCGGCGAGCTGCACGTGCGCAAGCCTTGTTTCACGACTACGACTACATTGGATCATGTTGTGATAGCAGTAATAGATTAATTATAAGATAATGCTATAGATCCGAAAATACATATTACAAATTTAAAATTTTATATTTTAATAGTTTCTTTAGGATTATTCAGGTTATCTGTTCCTCGGAATAGTAATAGTGTAATATAGAATAGTCTTAGGAACTTTTTCTCTACTATGCTCATTTTAGAATTGTAATATGAACAGATATATACAACTATGAATTTTGCTCTAAGTGTCATTCGAACTTGCAGGTATCGTGCTAGACAGGCCGTTTGCGCCACAAGCGTTACATAATAAGTTAATAATTTTCTATTTCCTTTTATATATTTTTTGCTTCGAGCTTCTTATCTACTGAAGTAGATAAGAAGCTCGATTTAATTAGAATATAATATCCAAATGTAAACACCTACTTTTTGTTGATTCTCTTTTAAGCATTCAATATACATAAATTACAATAAATTTCGTGTATTTTTTACCCATTATGTAACTTTCTACCTAAAAAACGTACGTACACTTTAATTAAGAAACATTCCTGACGTATCTATTCTAAAAGATAGAGTATATAATGAGTATTTAAATAAGAAAATCTAATACTTAATTATTAGAGCGCATTAGAAAAGATGTTTACGAGTGATGATTCCGAGAACGGCTAAGACATGGGATGTACTCGTACGATCAAGTAATTGCATTTTATACATTCTTGTTGGGAGACGCTTGGAAGATCTCTTCTATGGTTGGTACTAAACCAGCGACATTTTATAGGTTAAATAAAAAGCAGCATCTAGTAAAATAGTAGTTCTATTTTATTCTACGCCAGTATTTGAACTGACATTCTTCAAGTAAAAGCTTTTAGCAATATTTTCGAGACATGTTGAACTTGCCACTCTATCTTCGTTTAACCTTGTTCATACTAACTTAGTTGTCCAAGGTTATCTGCGACTATCGTCCAAAGTTTAGAAGATACTTGAAGATAAAAGAAGACCGATACTGCAGTAGCGGCACTTTTATAAACAACGTGGTCTTGTAACTTATTGCTAACTAACTCTTGACGTTTGACTGCCGGCTGTTATAGACGGCAGTACAAAATGTATGTAGAGTCTAAAGATAATGAGTGGGCGAGCGCTTCCTTTCAGAGCTCTTACAATTACAATTTATATGTAGTACAGAAATCAGCTTTCGCCGAATTTTTCGAGACATTGCGTGTTGACTGGCGGAACTTAACGCCGGGCTTTTGCCCTGGTCCCACAGCAAAAAACAAAAATATTAATAAATAAAGGTCAAATATTTATATAACCAAGTAAAAGAATTTTATTCTAAAACAACTAACTTCAGGGCGGCCAGAACTTATTGACCACCGGACGACAATACATTTCAATAATACTTATTTCCCACTTAAACGTAAAGATAAAACAATTACTATACAGCTGTCTAAATATCTTCCTTTTCACGCATCGTGGGTGTCCTCCTCCTCAGAGATTTACTCATTTTAGTAAAAGCCAAGTCATTAAAACATTATTAATAGCCCATTGTTTTAATTTCAATTGAGTTTTTAAATAGGTTTTTGTTCATCAACAGGTTTTATATTACAAAGAGGATCGTGTGTCGGTAGCGCGTGGTAAGTACAATGAAAATAAGTTGGTTCGAGTGACATATTTTTTTTATTTTATTATAGTGATTTCATAGTTTACGCCTATGAAGTATAGACGTAAGTAAACTAAGTATTCTTTAATTTATCCATTCATTTATTCTTAGTGATGATCATGTTAACCGATTAAAAAACTTGTTACCGGTGATTTGAAACAATTTTAATATAAAACCGATTTTTCTTCGATTTTATTCCCATTCGAGAAAATCAAAAGTAAATGAAATATTTTTTTCATATTTTTTTTATTCATATTTTCATTTCCTCCCTGTGGTAACGAGACAAAACGCGACATTAGTTCGGTCACTCAACACGCAATGCCTCCAGAATTCGGCGGAAAGTGGAGAATGAATATCCCTTGATGGGAACAGAGTATTCTAACATTAGGTTTCCATGTTCATACTCGACTCTTAGACCACGTCGGCGTAGCCATAGCTAAAAGATAGTTAAGTATAAAAGTAAAAAGTATAAATTTTAATAGCTAGTATTACTCTTTTTATCCAGTTTATTCTCCACAAGCCCTGTAATAAACGTGGATGATATTGTAGAGCAATGTATATATATTTTATGAGTTGCCTTTTACAATTTTCTATTCATTTTATATGGAGCCTACAGTGTCGGCTTTTCCAAAATCTTGCTTATCCAATAAAATAAGATAATGGAGGCTTATAAAATAAATAAATCATAAGTGCTAGATGTTTTCATTTTATACTGTTGAAATTATTTATTGATATACTCGTAAATAATCGTTTGGTTCTGTTTTTTTGATGGCACTTCGAGTGTGTTAGTAGAGCTTGAGTAATGCAATAAATAGAAAAAAAAAACTATATACATATAAAAAAATAACAAATAATTAAAAATCTATTAATTTTAGTAAAAGGGTTTTAGAGAATATAAAATGTTGTGGTTCTATAAAATCTTTTCATACCTCGATTTAAATCTAAACGTTTTGAAGCCTTAAGAGGCACTAATGCTTAATTTTTATAAGAAAGTTTAGCTTTTATGTTGTGATGACTTACAAGTGAGGCAGAACGCTGTTGCTTGTTGAGGTCATGCTGACTCCGAGAGCGGTCCTCGCCCGCGTCCGAGTACTGCCCAGACTTGCGAGAACTGGAAAAATAGAGATATTATATACAATGAAACATGTACAATCTATATATATAAAAGGACTTGTCCTGACTGACTGAGGTAAGACGCACGCACAGCCGTAACCGCTAATGGTAGAAACGTGAAATTTGGACAGATGTTTACTTTTGTAATCTGGACATCCATTAAGAAGGGATTTTGAAAAATTTTAACCCTAAAGGGGTGAAATAGGGGTTGAAAGTTTGTATGGAAAAAAAATTAAATCGGCACCGATTTTTATAAAATTTGAAATTTAGACTCTTAAAAATATTTAATTGAACATGTTTTTCATGGTTTTCTAGAATTCACCCCCTAAGGGTGCAAATAAGGGGTTGAAAGTTTGTTTGGAAAAATCATTAAAACGCCACCGATTTTTATAAAATTTGAAATTTAGACTCTTAAAAATATTTCATTGAACACATGTTTCATGGTTTATTAGAATTCACCCCTAAATACGTAAGCGAAGCTGCGCGCGTCCGCTAGTGTTTAATATTTTAATGTATTTAAATAAAAATAAAAACATATATCTAATTTGTAAAATACTCGTAAGAATAAATGTACACAGTAAAATACTTGATATATTTTAATTGGATATGATTAACAATGATTGTTTTTCTGCTTTATGTTCTTCCACATTTTAGCAAGGTCGACATAGGAATCTAAGTTAGTCTAATCTATTGTTAGAAGTTGTTATTGTTAAGAAGCTAGAGATATTTTATTACGTTCTATGACCTATCAGTCTATAGAAACGCGAAAGATCTACGAAAAAAAACCAACCTAATTAATATATTATGTAATTCCAAACTGATAATATTAGTAATAAATATCATACATACAGTTCAACTAAAAGTTTACAATATTATATTTCAATTTTCTTGAAAAAACGCGACAGCCCGTGACTCGGCCTTGTCCACCCGGCACCCTTGTTACCTTGATATACTGCCTTAGTTTCGCTTTTAGATTTCATTAATAGTCGCAAGAATTAGGAATATTTGAGACCGTCGTGGCGCAGCGGCACAAGAGTGTGTGAACGCGACGGTTGTAGGTTCGATACCCACTCAGAGCAATGAATATTCATTAATATTTTTATTTCTTCGCTCTGCGACGTACCAGCTAAATAATTTTTATTCTTAATTGTCGTTTCTTTGATAGTTTAGGGGTTTAATTCAAACTACTAACACTAAATTATCTTAGAGTTCTGGATTTATATTCTGCATAAAGGCTCTACCGTATGTGTATGCTTCGTCATCAGCTACCGACAAAAGAAGATTTTTAAATAATACTCTAATAACCTTCTTAAACATACATAAATGCAGAGGCCTATTGTGGCGCAGAGGCACAAATATGCACCTGTAAACGCAACTGGTTGTGGATTCGATTTCCACTCGAGGAAATGAAATATTTAATATTTTTATTTCTTCACCCTGATAATGACGGAAAGCGCGGTGTTGGGTTCCGCTGTTCCTACGCAATGCCTCCAGAATTCGGCAGAAAGTGGGGAACGGAATTCAACAACTAGTTTCCCAGGTTAACTCTGCCTACATTGCTATAATCGAGATATAGTGTGAAACTAAAAAATATATATGTGTTATTTTTATTCAAAATAAATTATAAAATAGGAAAAATATTAGATACATTAAATTATACGAATTCACTCCACAGCATAAGTTTGAAGCCCACGCTCTGCTGTTATCCGAGTAATATCAGCATTAACATTCCAATGGAGCCACCCAGCGCGAGCTACTTTTATATTACAACCGACTTAAGGATTAAATACTTAACTGATAAATTATGTGTACTCAGAAACGTCATTAACTATTTAAGTGACATTAAGCCGACAAATACAAGTATTTCTATTGTTTTAATGTAAGTTAAGCGCTAATTGACGTTTATGAGCGTGGTTTTTTTTTTAAATAAATATATGATATTGTTTTTTATATTCATATAAATAAACATTCATCCGAATAGGATTTTAACCCACTACTGTCGCCAGTTGTATTTACATGTTAAAGCATTTTTATATATTACTAATTTCCAGGCAACCCCATGTGATTCAGGGAAAAGTTGAGGATAGCAGGCCACGCGGTAGATCCGCCATGCGATGGACAGACCAAGTGAAGGCTGCCCTCAATGACCCTCTCTACGAGTGCACCAGTCAGACAGTCAACCGCGTAGAACGGCATCGGACTGTGTGGAGCACCACCAACCTTTAAAAAAGACGACCACGACCGCTCTGTCAAGAGCAAAATGACAAAGAAGAAGAATGTACTTTAAAACAAAAATAACTAGTTTTACTAGAAAATGGGAATAATTCCCTCCCGCAAATATCGAACTAACAACCTGCACGTTTATCCTCTACGATATATTAATATTATAAAATATTTTAATTATAATTTATAACGTATTTTCTCACCTAGTAAGTTTGCGGTGGGCACGCCGTCCACCGCTTATCATGGAAAGGGTGCTCATTACCGCCGACATGGCGTTATGTGCGCGCGCTCATTCGACCTGTAAACAAGAAATCAAGTTGTAAATTATATATTTTTAGACATTTAAAGTAGTATGTGAAAAGTGAAATATAAGTTTATATTAAAATTTTAATTTAACCTAAACTTTATAAAGAATTGAAAACTTTTTCTAATCTTAAAAAAACTAAATATTAAGTGCAAATTAGATTTTTCCCAAGTATCGATAAAGCCTCCAGCTATAGTATTAGAGTTAAAATTTTAATTAAATAAAAAATTCCGACGTTGACGGCGTTGTCTTGACAGTATAGAACCTAGGTGCTCTAGGCCCTGCTATGAGAAAACAAGCGATAAGCAGCTTCTACTTTACTACATATATTTTATATGGTTAGTTATATCCACAAAATATTTAGAGAAGGTAAGATGATACACATTACATTGATCTAAATAAAAACTAAGTAATTGTATCAACCGCGTTGAAGCTTGAAGGTTGTTGTCGTAAATCGACATTTGATACCTACTTAACAAAGAATGTCATAAGATTTGACATTCATTATTTCGTAAAAACAAATAAAATAAAAGTACAAAATTGCATAGTGTTTGTAAAGAATGAAATATTAGACATGCTGCAATACGAAATTCTACTCGTCTGCTACCACCAGACGAGTTCCCAGGTAATCACAATATAGGCCTTTTCAAGGGGCCAATCGACAAATGTCTTAAAGTCCGTGACCATCTAGTTCGGTTCGTAGAGGTCGGCGGGAAGCGGATGGGTCCAAAGAGCTGAGGATTGAGTGTGGTGGCGAGAATTGGGAAAGGCCTATGTTCAGCAGTGGACAAAAGATGGCTGCTGATGATGATGATGATCTAGTTCCTTTCCCTGGACTTAATTTATATAAAAAAAACTGCGTACGTACTTGCAGTATAAAATACGTATATAAATAAAACATGATTTTCCATAGACAAAAGTTTTTGTCATAGCTCAAATTGGCGTCAATTATATTGTTCCCAAGAAACAACAATTAACATGCCGATTGCAAGTAGTCATCGCTCGTGTTGTAAAACATACATAGCAAATTCGATGCGATATTTATCCCGTAGATTACGTGTCTGTGAACAATACTGTACCTACATACGTACATACATATGTATATTACAAAATATAGTAATTAAGTTTACTCTCTTATTTTTTTTGTTATATTCAATATTCGTTCATTGCTGACCGCAGTGAACGAATATTGGTAAAACGTAATTTTCTTATTTCTTAAACTCTACGTGGTTTAGTTTGATTTTTCAGATGTTTTAGATGTTGTACATATATGTCCCTGATACAAACAGACAAGCAAGTAAAAAAAGAAGAAACTTATATATTCTATTAGTATTTTTTATTGTATTCCTAGATAATCTTTGAAACATAATTAATAGCTACTTGTATATCAAAAACTGACTAATTGTAACTTCTTAACTGTAATTAACTCTGAAATATTTACTGGGGTTCAATCACGCAATTGTAGAATTACAAATAATTGAACAGATCTCAGATTTGCTTTTATAACAGTAGTTTCTTAAGCACCAAAGAGAACTAGGCACTTAAAAATCTCAATCTATGCATTACTAAGAGCATACCAGAGCCAGACGTTGACTGACACTGTAATTACTACAAATACAATGTTCCAGGCCCAGCTGTACTGAGGTAGTGCTCGTGGCCCTGCAAATTGCAAGATGCCTCGCGAGTAACGGAGCACCGACCATTATGTAATACGGTGCGAGAAATTGTTGGGAACTCACTGTTCTTTTCTTAATTTGTTTCTTGTTGTGTTATTTATGAGGAATGTTTTTAATTTTAGTTTTTATTACGGTTTAAATAACAAATATTATATGATAGATACGATTATTCTCCTATTCTATTTTAGATTTAAGAATTGTAAAAAATTATTATGTAGATATTATTTTAATTCTTACTTCAATTTTAATTTTTAAGCTTATTTCCTCTAAATGAGGTAACTTTACTCTGTGTGGTATAGTCAAAAAAGAAAAATAACAACTAATATAGAATTAAATTATTACCATTTCAATCAAATTATTGATTATACAAACATACATTTACAACAAAAAAAACAGGTATGAAACAGTAAATAGAAAAAAAAAAACCTTAGTAGATTTTATTTCAATCGATACTCTATGCCCAAAGTAGTTTTGCAAGTGCCTTGGGAATCAAATAAAGTTAAAAAAACGCAGTTATTTCTGTATGCAGGATGTAAATAGAATAAGCATACGTTTACATATAAAGTAGCCTGCAGTTAATTACTCCTTAGATAAAACTTATCAAAAGTAATGCGCAAGCTCTGTCCCATTTGCTAAGTTCATCTGATAAGAAATACCAGCTTAGATCTGGCTTTAAAGTGTTTAGTATATCTTTTTAAAAACTTGTTTTAATTTTTGTTGATTTGATCACGTGGTGGTTTTAATGTTATGGTAATTTGTCTTCTTCTTGTTCTTATCCTCTTTGTATGGTATTTTTTTTATTTTATTCGCAATGGTTAGTTCAGTAACCACGAGGGTACCACACCAACGGCCCTAAGTATTTATATTGTTGTATGCCATTTATATAATACTAGCGGCCCGCTCGCGGTTTCACTCGCGTGAACTATGTTATTATTAATTTCTGTCTCCATGACTACGTCTTAGTGACGTTATGCAAAATTTGAGACTCCTAGCATTTGTAGTAACGAAGTTTCATACAAACTTTCGACCCCAAAAACAACCCCTTAGAAGTCAAATATTGCAAATTCTCGTCTTAGCGAGCACCTACGTCCTATAAGTAACTCCTATGCAAAATTTGAGGTTCCTAGCACTTGTAGTTTCTGAGATTTTGTGATGAGTGAGTGACCTTTCGATTTTATATATATTAGATATAGATTTTTGATTTAACCTCGATCTGGTTCCGACCTCGTAGAAAGTGCAATAAAGAAGAAACAAAGAAGAAAATTAAAAGATCCTCGTAGATTAAAGACGTTTTACAAGAAAAAAACAAATTCTAGACTAATTTTAAAATTCCCATATTAAATTTTACCATGCAATATAAGGTTTAACTAATAAGTCAGCCAACCCCCACCTTCCGATAATATAATACGCCTGAGATGCTGCGCGATGAACCAGACAGCATACAATGGAAACGCATTAAAATGATGTGGGGTTTAGCTTGGAAGAATCTGGAACTGTAACAGGTATTTGTAATTGATTGACGAAAGTAACTGCAGCTTTTATCTTTGCGTGTTTATTTTTTATATAGCGTGTAGATTATTTTTGTAGCTTCACGCTTTTTCCCGTATGGCAGGGTAGCAGGCTAGTGTTAAGACAATCTGTTCTTCTTTTCCCCCCAGATCTGAGTAAAAGCCGAACGTAATTAGTTCTAATTAGTTAATCTTTTATTTTTTGTTTTTGGTGCCATATTATTATAAAGGCGGATATCATGAGAAGAATATAGAGAGAAGATAATATTTTAATAAGTTGAAAATACATAGAAAATATTATGATTTTAAATATATTTCTTGTTTATTTTTATGTAGTATTATTAATGTTAAAGATCAGTAAAAAGATGTGGGATAAAAGTTTGTTAAATTCGTAAAATCAACATGAAAGATGTCACATTAGATGATATACGAGTACGTTCGTTACATATGGTCAGGTCGACGCTAGTGATAGTTGATGTTTTATTTATGTAAGGATGAGTTATTGCTGAAACACTCCCGTGTCTAGTACAGTCTGATGTCTTGTTAGCCTATATTCTTCATTATTAAAGTTTACGTATAAATTGTTTGAAATAAATAAGCATTACTAGATTAGTAAATAAACTAGTACTAATTTAATTTTGTAAAATCTGCCAAGTTTAAAATTTTAAAGTTTCAATTTAATTAAATATTGATATACGCGACAAGCTTTTATGATTATATAAATTATGTATAATGAGGTAATAGTTGAAATTTAAAAGAAAATTTTTATTTTCTCCTTTTTAGAGCGTTTAAATAAAAGTTAAAATTTGTTACTTTCAATTTTCATATACTTTCTTAGCCCTTTTCAAGTTGGACTAATCTGACTATTTAAGCACTTAATATTAGAATCAATAACCAATTGAGCAATTTAGCACCTTAACATTTTACAAAATGTGAATAGAATATATACTACAACACATTTTTTTCATTACACATATGTATAAATACATATAACAAGTTTGGTATTATAGTAAATACCTGTTTATAGAAACTAAACGTATCGTGTTCCCTATAATCGTGGCCCAAACATCGGGTGCGTCCAAACAGAGCAATTTCATGAAGCCTCAAACGATAGAACCGGTTGGACGAAGCGTCAGACTGACTTTTGTGTTTTCTTTTTCCTTCACATAATCAATGCCCGAGGCCGAGTTAACTTAGGGAAGAGTTATATTTAAGCGGAGAAATTTTGCGTTCATAAAAATATTTAAAGCCAGTCCTGGCGCAGGGGCACAGGTGCGGGGGTGTATAACTAAATGCTATTGGTTGTGGGTTCGATACCCACTCGAGGAAATGAAATATTTATTTTCATTTACATCTCTTCTTAGCTCTGGTATCGGGGCAAAGCGCGGTGTTGAGTTCGGCCACTCAACAGCAGAAAATGGGGAACGGATTGTCTTAACACTAGGTTTTCTCTTCCTACACTGTTGTGTGCGGGATACACACGCGTGAAGCTGAAAAAAATGACAAATAGTTTAAATAGTAAAAAATCACCTATGACTTATGTTAAGTAGCCGAGGTAACTCTGGCCCTAGGTACAATAGGTTACGTCGAAATGATTAACTGAAAATATATATAGCCTATAGCTATAACGTAATAGCTGCTCTAAATGAGTATCTAGCGAAGCACTCGATAGTGGAGTTAATGCAATACAAAATATTATTATATATTATTTTATAGAAATTTGTATTACCTATTTATAATTCAAATCAGCAATACTATCGACTGTTACTCATACTATTATTTTTTTCCTTTCTTCGCTTTGGTGTCGAGGCAAAAACGTAGCGTATTGGAACGCTACCACACCACCACACAACACCCAATGTCTCCAGAAATCGGTGGAAAGTGGGAAGCGGAGTGTTTTAACACTAAGTGCCTAATCTGGTACATGCGGGATACAGCGTGAAGCTGATTTATTTATTGTATTACTCCAAACATAAACTAAAATTACTTATACCAACGAACAAATGTCATTATACCCCCGCGGGCGCACGGTCAGCGTCTGCTGGACCCTTAATTAAATACAAAACCTATGCATTATTCATAGCGCTAAAAAGACCGCAATTACAAGCTGCCGTTTGTTAGGCGGATCTTGAGATAATCTTGTAACTTATATCATCTTTAAGGTGTAGAAAAGGAAATTGCCCACTTTCTATTATTTTCCTTTTCTTTCTTTATAACCACGGGGGCCAACGATTCATCTATGGACTGATATGATGAGTACAGGTTCGATGTACACTCAAAAGAATTATTATATAAATGAACTAAATTATTATTATTTAAATTAACTTATTTCACTAGGACGAGCCTGAGATCTATGGGAAACATAATTAAGAAATATTTCTACAATTGCAAAGGAAGTCACTGTTTTTATTACAATTTTATTGCGATTTACAACATTTCCGTATAAAAAACAAAAAAATAGTAATTATTAGTATAATAATAATTTTATACATTTAGCTCCCAGATTATTACTCAGTTTTAACTTTTAGTAAATATTATTAACCTATAATATTTATAAGAATAATGTTTTTCATTTTAAAAATTGGCAATATATATTTTTTTTTGTGTGTAGCGCAGCGTTGAGCTCTGCCACTCACCACACGGACGAGACCGAAACCTCTCTTTCTACGTATTATATAGTTTTACGAGAATGCCATGATATTATTAATTTAAATTCCTTGAGCATATTGCTTTATAATCACAGTAGCTGTTCACATATTATATAATTCAAAATTAAATATTTATAAAATAAAAAAGGAAAGTTTGACGGTTACATGTAATGAATAATGTTATAATCGTAATTCAGGAGAATAATCTATTGTCATTTTCTACCCAATTTTATAAATGCGGCGTTGAGTTCAACACACGATATCGATATAAATTAATTAAACAATGAGTGTTTTGACACTAATTCTTGCCCCTGCTATAAGCATGAATTAGATAAAATTGTTCCGATTATCGACAGACTGATAGCCCTATGAAATATTTCACAGAGCCATCAATCGTAAGTTATACTTGTCAATCAAGATCTTCCATCGTACCGTATAATTATGCTGTTAAAAGAAAAGAAGTGGTTATTAAGATATTTATGAAAGCTATTACATTTTATCTGATGTGTATTATAGAAAAAAAAAGAATAATTTATAAACTTTTAAATGCTTTTTGTGTAAAATATAGATTAATTAACTCTGGACGTTTTTAAAGCGACAGTAATTTTTGTCTCTTATTTTAATTCGAGTTTCCCCGATTATTTCTTTTATTATACTACTTTATATACATAATAATAATAAATAATTTATATAAATAATATAATAGTTCTAGTCTAGTCTAGTCTAGTCTTTCGTTATATTGTTCAACGCAAACTTTTCGAAACATTGAATAGCTATTGTTTTCCAATTTAAAACGCCTATTTTATATAATTTCCGTTAAGGAAGTGTATCGGGTACAATTTGACAGGTTACTGCGGTGGCGGCGATGCGGAACGGCTCAGACGCAGGTGCGAGGGCAAGGGCCGGAGTTCGAAGTAATGTCATTGTCTTTCAACTCCCACAGCGGAGATGTCAAAATGCTAGTTAGTTTTTTATGTTAGATTTTTTTTTGTATTTAACGTGATATAGTTTTTGGAATAGTTTCCACTTCCATACACATTACAGATTATAATTTTCATTCAATTTTTTGCAATGTAGACAGAACCTACTGTTAAGACATTCCGTACCCCAATTTCTGCTAACTTTTTAAGATTTGTATGATGGGTGGCGGAATTCAACGCCGCGCTTTATCTTGATGCTAGAGCGAAAATGAAAACATTTCATTCCTCGAGTGGAAATCGAACCCACAAACAACGCGTTTTTTTCTTAAATAATAGTTTTTTCTTTAAAATAACAACAAGAAAGTAATTGTATAATATTCTTAGTTAAAGCGCTACTATGGACATCAACCACAATTTATTATTACATGTAATATAGATAGAAGCGCCTGTTATTAGAGCTGTCAACCGACACTCTCGTCAAGCCATTAGGGCACACCCAGGCCTAGCAATCATCAGCCAATTTGTCCCGTGTTAGCTTTTTTTAACCTCGATTTCACAGAAAACTGAGCGATTCGTTTTTTGCTAATTCTAAACAAGCTCAGTGTGGGAAGAAATCGATTAATTGTATAAAAATAACTATCGTTTATTGCGTCTTTTATCCAGTTACTTACGATAGCTAATTGAATTTTTTTGACAGAATAAAGACACTTTAAAAAAAAAAAAGAAATAGTTGGTCTGTTCTTTATTTCTTGGCTCAGGGATGTTTAGGCGGGAATTAAGTTGCATTTTATGTAGAATGTAATTATAGGTATGTATAGAAAATCATCTTAAAATATTCAATTAATTTAAAAAGTATTTTTAAAATCATTTACGGATGCACTCATTATCATTTTATTCAGGTTTACTCCTCATACGGTAACGAACGTGTGTAATGTAAAAAAATACAATATACAATGATACGTTTTACGTTTGTAACTGTTATTTACCGCAAATAAAAGTATATGTTACTAGTAATATGTATAATTTAAGTATTTTATACAATACTTTGCCAATATATAGAATACCAGAATACTTGGGGCGCCGAGGTACTGTATGAAATATTATGAACATTATTGTATATAAGAATTCAGCTGGTTTATTAGGTTCTATAATCGATATGTTAAACCGAAATAATAATAATAATCGACTTTTCTATCCTTTTATTATTTACAGAGATGGTATTTACTGTTCCATCGGCAATGTGTAAATTAAATGGATCTTTGTCCCTATTCCTATATTCTATCTACAGATTTAAGGATTTTTAAGTACAAGTTAGGTTAGGTTAGAAACTTTTACTTAATTAAATTTAATTTAATATTAAATCTTACTAAGTATTAATTTAGAATAGATCGAATTATAGACTGAATCACAAATGATTAGTAGTTCGCAAAAAGTAACCATTAATAAGTAGCGTTTACTTGCAGGTTGTAACCGACCGGGGCCGGGGCCGGGGGCATTATTATTGTAATATGAGAGAACCCGGCGTACCGACATTGCATATAAAGTGTAATTTTCTTCACAAACAACTACCATTTGTTACAAAGCAATGTCATTGTTCCGAAACTTGTTCTTGAAACATTGAATATATCAGGGTTTATACACAGGCATATCTCAGGAACTACGTTACACCGTTCGGATTGTAAGCAAAGAAAACTATTATTATATTTTTTCCTTATTTTAGCTTCACGCTGCTTCCTAAATATAATAGGAGAGGAAGAGGGAACCTTATATTAAGACACACCGTTCCCCTCTGTTTACTGAATTTTCGAGGCATTACGCGTTTAGTGGTCACACTTGACGCCATGCTTTGCCTTGTTACCACAACGAAGAAATTAAAATAATAGTAAGTTATAATTAATTTTCCCGAGTGAGAATCAAACGCCATTGGGCCACTACGGCCTCAAAATTATTATTATTATTATTAGAAAACATATATTTTTACGTAGCGGGACTCGAACTCGCAACTTTCGGAAACAAGTATCCCAAGGATAATATTTTTCAGTCGTACTGAAAAGTAAAACGCAGTGTTATATATTTAATAGTAATGAAGCCATTACGATTATTATTAAATCATTACAGTCTATATAAAATTAAGGTTACACTACAAAGAATAGAATTTAACTATTAGTTAAGTATATCTGTGCCTAATTTAACTTTTTATTGTTAAATTTATATGCAAATGCGTCATTAAAGTGTTACCATTACTTGGCGTGAGTCAACGCTTCAACAGATAACGACGTTATAATGACAAGTTTTCTATTTCATTCATGTAATTTAGTATAATATCGCCATAGCCACTCGCTGTGAGGTGTTTATTTAAACACTTTAGAAGTATAATTACACTAGCTTTGTATTTTAGCTTCACGCTGTATCCTTCATATAGTTAGATAAGCAGAGGGACCCTGGTAAGACGCTCTGTTCCCCACACATCGCCCAAATTTCGCGACATTTTTGGTTGTTCGGATTTGTCTTCTTATAGAGTGTGGAAATAACTATAATTTACTCCCAGGGGGGATCAAACTCAAAATTTTTAATTATTATTATTTTTATTTTTTTTACAGTTACAGCAATGAGAACTTAGAATATAAATAAGAGAAATAATTTAAAAAGTGAAAATTTATAGCAAAAATTTTACAAATTTATATTTGTTATGAAATGAATTCATTTCATACAAAATGAGTACATATGCCCGCAAACTTAAGTTTGTCAACTTTTATAACTCGTACAGTGTACAACCCGTTGATCATCATGACAATCCTAAAATTGGTACGAAAATCTCGGTGGGCGACTCGGACTCGCACTTATCCGGTTTTTTTCAGACAAAACCACATTTTCTTTACGCCTATAGGTAATATAAATTATCTCTAAGTTAAGTAAAGCAAGTTAACTAATAATGAGCACGGGTGGAACTTCCGCTCGTTAGCGTTGTTCGAATCACGCTTGAAACCAGTTATCATTGGAGCAACAGTAGCGTTACCTTTTAAGTATTACATAGGAAGTAGCAACTAATTAAAATACATTAAGTTAAAATGTTTATATGTGTTAAGTATATTTCTAAGCGTGTAACTAAATTTATACTAAATTTGAAATATTTAATAAAACTCGTCCAAAGCTTTCAAAGGCAAGGGAACAAAAGCGCGACCATGGAAATATTAAATATTTAATCTCCTCGAGTGGAAATCGAACCCACAACCTGTCCCCTTTACACTCACACTTCGTGCCCCTATGCCACGACTAGCTTCACTGGTTGACTGATCGTTTTAATCTCTGTTAATAGGCAAAGTAGGTAGACCTTGTAAAAATTGGTTTCATTCTTTATATTCTTCAAACCTCAGATCGTATCTCGCATATGACAGAAGAGGAAGTATAGTGTAAAGACACTCCGTTCCTCAGTTTTGGCTCAATTTTTGAGACATTACGTGTAGTGGAGCGTAGCGGTGTGTAGCGGAACTCGCCCACTTTATCTTATTACAACGAAAACCCTCTTTGGGTTACGCCACTCAACACGTAATTTATGAAAAATAGGGCTCAAAATCAAGAACGGAGTGTCTATACACTAATTTCCCTCTGCCTACCCTTTCATATACTGCATGAAGATGATAAAAACAAAATTTATATGATCTTACCACTTCAATCATTAAATAGCACACACATACATTCTCAAACATAAGTTTGAGAATAATCACAAACAAATAACAACTTTCATCAAATAATAACAATTAACAAATAATTATGTTTAACGTATTCAAAATTATATATTAAAATTCTAAAAATCCAATCCAACTGCTAAAGCAAGTGGAGTCTCAAGCCTTTACCTTCCAACTACAAAGACAGGAGAGCGTTTGAAACTGATTTGAATAGACACCCTCTTTTAAATATGAAAGTATAAATCATATAACAATACCTTTATGTACGTATAGACGGTAACGATTATATTATACAGCCCATGGGAGATTTGTTGCGAATAAATGAATGACAGGAAGGTATCGGGTTCCGTTCCCGGTGTTGACTGTTTGATAAATTAGAATGAAAATGTTTGTACACATAGTGAGTTATGAGAAAAAATATGACGCCTAACCCTTTTTTAGAGTCTTTTGTATTTTTTGCATTAAATTTTGAATATGGTAATTTTAATTTTAGCACCATTGTTAGAATATGTTTAACTATTAAGGGCCGTATATTCGATTCTTTTCGGGGGAATATTTATTGTGATAATTTAATGCATGAATATTCAGAAACATAGTGAAATATATATTTATCACCCAGCTACCTACCTCGTAAGCAATAACTTAAATTCCATATCTGTAAAAGTACTAAACGGATTTTGTAAGTTAAGCCAAATGAAATATTCTTTCTTATATTTAAATCAAAAGGATTAACTCGATAAGACTTTTAGTTTTCTAGTAATTTATGGACAAACATGCAAATATAGAAAAAAATGTAAATCCTAACAATATTATTATCACGCAGGCATTAAAAGAATGCAAAACTATATTTAATTTCGTAATATAATGAGAAATAGTGAAAAAAAGGCAGACAAAAGACGTGGACGATGCGCCGTGCACAGTATCTCATCAACATAATGCAGAGTCGAGCGGTCGAAATTCATCTTACTTTTATGAGGAGAGCTTTAATTCGAAATGCTTTTTTATTTTTCGTTTGAGAATGTAACGGTTTTAGTAATATAGTCTGTATTGCAGATATTTTTTATTCTTTTTTTACAGATTCAAAGAGTATCCTACGTATGGCAGGACAGTCCAGGCATGGAGAATTGTTGAGACCCTTCGTTCTCCGCACACCACACAATAATCGATGCTGTATGTGAAATGGACTTGATAATTTATTCGAACAGTTGACCTCAACAGCCCTTCTTGACACCTTTTAGTTTTTTTTTTAATTTTTGAACATTTATAGGCAGTATCTTAAAAAAATACGCTTTTATCTTTTATATATTCTTTATTGCACAAAACAGAAAATACAGAAATTTAAAGAAGAAAACTTTGGTTGACAAGGGTGGGCTTATTTCTAAAAGAAATCTCTTCCAGCCTACCAGTGGAAGTGGATATCTGTGAAACAGCGGGGAGAGTATAGTGCATAACAGAAAAATATTATATTTGAATCTATAAATATATATATATATACATATATATATATATAAACTACATATACATATATACACACACTACATATATATTCTATAAAAAGAAAAAAAAAATACATACATAAACATAAATATTAAATAAATACACAAATATTATACTATTTTGAAGAGATAAATGACAAGAAAAATGAAATGTAATAATTTGAAACTCTGTCGGAATATATATTAATTGTTCCCAGTGGCAAGTAAATGCTTTTTTAATTGGGATTTAAAGGATTTTAGGGAAGAGCTTCTCTGGATAGGATTAGGGAGTTGGTTCCAAAGGGATGAGGCATATACGGAAAAGGACTTCTGCATGAATTTGGTGTTGCTCCTAGGTATATCAAGTGCCGGAACGACACACGACCGCCTAGAGCGTGAGGGAGGAGGAAGAACTTTGAAGCGGGATCGTAGGTATGTAGGAAAATTTTTGTAGTTAAGGAGTTTAAAAAGTAAGGTAAGGATGTGCATATCACGGCGAAGACGGATTGGGAGCCACTTAAGCTGAGCACGAAATTGAGAAACATGATCATACTTACGTAAGCCAAAAATAAAGCGTATGGCGAGATTTTGAAGACGTTCTAATTTGTTAAGTAGCTCCTCAGTCGCATCCAAATAGCAGACGTCAGCGTAGTCGAGTATTGGAAGGAGAAGACATTGCGCAAGCATAACTTTGGTTTTGTGAGGAAGGAAGTATTGGAGACGCCTAAGAGAATGGAAAGAGAAATGCATGCGCCTGCTGATTGCATTGATATGCGGTGCCCAAGACATGTTGCAATCAATAATAAGTCCTAAATTCCTAACCTCGTTACAATAGGGAACCGTTACACCTGAGTAGCGTACCGCTGGCATAGTATCCCATTTAATTTTATGTCTTAATTTATTACTGCCTATGATGATACTCTGAGATTTTTTGGGGTTGATAATTAAGCCAAAAGATTCGGCCCAAGTACGTATCGCATCGAGATCACTATTTAAACTATCGATAGCTTCAGGCAATTCATTTAAATTACTATGGCGGTAAAGTTGCAAATCATCCGCATACAGATGGAAGGGAGAAGTAATGACTTTAGAAATATTGTTAATAAAGATAGAAAAGAGAAGAGGAGAAAGAACGCCGCCTTGAGGAACGCCAGCAGTAAGATCAAGCCAAGTTGATGTGATATTGTTAGCTTTAACACATTGCCGGCGACCGAAGAGGTAAGAGCGAAACCAGCTTATAGCTGCAGATGAAATATTAACTGCTCGAAGTGTGCCAAAAAGTATATCGAAGTCAACAGAGCTGAAAGCGTTGCTAAAATCTAACAGAACCATAACAGTGAGCTTGGTGTTGTCCATAGCATACCGAACGTCCTCCGTTATATTCAACAAAGCTCCAACTGTGCTGTGAAAGGGACGGAAACCGGACTGGAATGGACACAGTAGATTATTAGTTGATAGGAAGGAGTAAAGTTGGTTATTGACTAAAGATTCAAGGACCTTAGATAGAATAGGGAGGATGGAAATGGGGCGGTAATCAGCGACATTAGAGGGATTAGAGGTTTTGGGTAATGGAATGACATAGGCACTCTTCCATAGTGAAGGAAAGACATTACTTGTCAGTGAAAAGTTGATAATGTGGGTGACCACTGGTGCAATGCTTTCCAACACAGGAAGGATGATCTCAAGGCTGAGATTGTCAATTCCAAAGGCTTTGGTGGAAATGGAATGGATACACTTCTTGACGTCATCTTCCGACACTGCTTTAAAATTAAAAGGAATGGAGTCTGGTAGGTTGAGACGTGACAGCAGAGATAATGTTTCCGATTTTATAAGGGGACTTATATTACATGGTGGGGTTGTAAAAAAAGAATTGAGAGTGTGGAGGTCCACTGAGACTTGACGAGTTTCAGTGGTTTTGCCTACACCAAACGACTCCAAGAATCTCCAAACTTGTGCTTGACTGAGATTCTGAATGGTGTCATGGAAATAGCGACGCTTAGCATCCCTACACATTCTGTTGCAGATGTTACGCAGTTTTTTATAGGTTGTAAGATTTTCTGGCGAAGGAGATTTTTTGTTTTTTAATTTGGCTCTGTCACGCTTAGCCATTGTATTCTTGATGACTTGTGTTAACCAGGGAGCAGGCGCATGCTTCATACGAACTGGCCTTACAGGGGCATGGATATTGTAAATGTTAATCAGTTCAGCAGTTAAAGATTTTATATGGTTTCTTAATTTTTTTTTAAGTAAGAAAACTATATTTTTGGTTTACATAATTTGCAATACAAGTTACATACATAATATATTTTTATATTCATCTAAATATTTATATACCGAGGTTAATGATAACTTCACGTCCTACATATTCTTAAAACAAAGGAATTTTATTGTGTTCGTATTTATTCGTTTTCCCAAAAATAGGATTCCAACTCATAACCCCTGCTTTCAACCACTCGCAACTCGACTATACAATTTAAAACAGTCAAACACACATAACAACAAACATTTTCAAAAAAAAAAACAAGCAAAATCTAATATTTAATAAGGCCGGCTGCGCAAGCGCATCATTACATTATTCCCATCTAGAGCACCTATTGTCAAAGTCCATCAAACCACACCGGGGCGTAGGGAGCGACCCCTAAACATGCTCTTGACTGCACAATGAACTAATCATAGCTAGTATTTAATACGGATTGAGGGGATATTGGAGCAAAAGATTGTTTGTACGTATATAAACCAATTTAATTCAGAATTTTTAATTGTTATGTCCGTCTGCGCGTTGTCTACGGAACGGAAGAGTCTTGTATTATAGAAATTATAGTAAAAAATAAACAGAGGCTTGGTTATATTAAAATTATGTAGAATAGGATTTTTTTAAAAAATAACAAACGAAAAATAATTAAAGACAAAATCCCATTTAACAAAAAATCTTATTAAAAATATTTATACAAAATTAGTTAAAATAAAATAACATCTAATTATAATAAAGTTATATTCATACAAAAAAGGTTATTTTCTTTTAAATTATAATAAAATCGCTATCTCTTATACCTTATACCCACGCCAAAAGTTTGAACTCATAATACGATTGTTACAGACTACACTATACTCGTATTTTATGTCAGGTTGTAAACGTCACGTCAGATCGGTGTTTGTCCAAAGCTGTATCTTTAAAGCTTTTGTGCAATAAAAGCTACGTTTGTTCCGTTGATTTTTTTTTATAAATCCGCTCAAATTACTACTAGACATATAATATATGTAATAAATATATTTAAAACGAGTAAAAGCGGCTTCATCTTTTTTGACACGTTTGCAGAGCAAGTTAACGAAGACAATTCGTTTTCAAAAACAATCGTTTCCTTATTTAATTTAAAAATACAAAAAGAAAACTATGGAAATTTAAAAATTTAAAAAAAAAGAACATTTAAAAATTCAAATATATCAAGTACAATTTACGCACAATTGCTGTGCATTGTGCGCCCGCGCATTGCGGAATTACACGCGAATGCATATTGTTCCCTCATTCACTGACCAGGAAACAATGCTTGGTGAAGGTATTGTTCTATGTAAATATACTTGAAAAACTGCCTATGACTTTGAATTATTAGTTAAATTTGAATATATATAAATTTAAAACATTATTTATTCAAGATACAAGGGCTACTGTAAGTTGAATGAACAACCTGACACCTACTCGGAAAGCACTTTTGTTGAGAAGAACCGGTAAGAGATCTAATAGTTCCTCTTTTCAATATAAAAGAATGGTACAATGGTTTTAATACTGTAAGAAATTCAAAATGGTATTTATTAATTCCACACATTGTTATCCTTAAAGTGTTATTGAGCAGATTAGTACGCTTTCTCTCTTATATTTCTTACATTTTCTTTCTTAAGTCTAGTAATACAATATAGAATATTTTATGTGTATAAAATATTTGTCAGCTACTCATGGAACATTCAATATTTTAAAATAATAACAGGACTAATGTCAATAAGAAATTATTATTTTTAAAACTAAATAGGTATTATTATTATCAATAATTTAAGTACCGTAGTGCAGAATATCTAGTTTAAAATTACCCAGACTTTTACCTGCATTCCTTCTTATAAGCTTATCTCCGTTTATTATCTAGCCCTACCCGCTTCTCCAACCTCAGGAATTACAACTTATTTTGTTTTAAAAATGCAAACATTCACTCAACCACTTGTTGAACTTATCCAATGTTTATTTACATACAAAACGAATACAGTATTTTAATTAAACAGACAGCACCATGTTATCGTTTAACCAATCAAGAATTCAGCTTCGAGTTGGAGTAATTCTTTGAAATCTACAGCGCTAGCGATCGGACGCCCTGCGGTGCTGCAACGAATGTATAAGAGTGTACAATTTATTAATTGATAGATTAAAAATCTATTTGATGTATACTAGGCACGTGGTTGTGATGGTGGTTGTATACATACTGAAATTTTTGAAAACTGTAAAACGAAGTGTTGTGACACTAAATTATTTCTGTTTTCTTTACGAAACACACACAGTCGTGTGCATGCAGATTTTTGCATGTATTTTAAAGAAAACAAAATGTACTAGTAGATATGTAACTCACAATTACTCTTGGCACTTTAATTATGTGTTATCCACAACTCCTAATTATTTCCATTTAACAGTGGGGGCAAAATACCGGGTAAAAGTTAACAAAGCCAAAGCTACATTTATCTAGGAATTTATTTTGGTAGAGTCAGATTTCGAACGCGTTACCCTAATGAGATTTTGGATTTTTTTCTCTAATATTGTCATTAGATACTGTTTGAAACGATGGTATTTTAAAAAAGGTAAATATTACCTGCATTTACAAACAATATTTACAACGACAATGAATAGAGTTAAACTAAATTTCCGTTACTAATATCTCATCACAATCACTCAAGCCCAAGAATTTCAGAGATAAAAAAATAATTGCCTCTTAATCAGATATCTACTACGATCAACGGTTTTTCAAACGCATCCGCTCGAGGGGTGCGTGATTTTAACGAATTATATTAAAAAATGTTTAGAATTATACAAAAATATCTTTTTGCTAAAGTAATAAAGTTTATTTTTCAATAACATTTAGAAGCAAGTGTTAAAAACGCAGGATGTGGGCTGTAGAGCGACCGTTTTTAAGAAAAGGGCACGTTATAATTAACATTATACTAAATCACGAATGATGCAACGGTAATATCATAGGAGTGTATATTATACTTGTATGATTTGAGGTCAGTCGTAGCGCAAGACCACAAGCGTTTCTGTAAACGCGACAGGTTGTGGGTTCGATTCCCATACGAGGATATGAAATATTTAATATTTTCGTTTCTTCGCTCTGGTGTCGAGGCAAAGCCGTTGAGTTCCGCCACTCAACGCAAATACGCAACGCAATACCTGGAACGAAATATGGCTCGAGGTTCCTTCTATAACATAAGATATTTTATTTATATAAGAAAAGAAAAGTTGTACTTTTATTTTGTGATATAATATCGCTTTATGCAAGTGGGAGTGATAAACAAAATATGTGGGACGCGTGAAGCTGAAAATCTAGTATCTTTATATATATGTTATAGTATCTTAGTATCTTTTTAGTTTAGCATAAGAAAATCACGTGATGTTTCATTGACCAGACTACAATTTATATATTAAGCACGCTAAATTTAAAAACGGACAAAACTGGAATAGTTAAATTTAAAAAATAATTTTAAAAACTCAAATACTAGCGAAAAAGGTTACATTTCAGTTAATTAAGGAACCATAATACGTAATATTTAATTTTTATTTTGATGAAAATAACAGCGTGATAAATTGAATCTCTACGTTGTTATTACTATACATAAGTGGATTAGAGTTCAACGCGCCTCGTGCTGGAAATGACACTACATCCCTTTAAAAAATAAAATATTAATTAAATTGCGGTCGCATATCTTTATTTTTGTATATGACTAGTCGTGGAAGCTTCGTGAAAATGAAAATCCCGTTTTTTCCCCGAATTTTGGCAAATCCTCTACATTCCTTAAACTACCTACATATCAGGACTTTCGTCTGTGCGTTGCTTGTCGGGCATTAACGAAAATATTTTAATACAGGTGGACGGTAGACATCTTTTATTAAGTTTACAAAATCTCTGGATTATATAAGACTACTAAGCCGAAATGGCGTAGGTAGAGATGAATTAGTTAAAAAAATATCTTAATATAATAATACTTTCATTATATCAAAATCGAAATAAAAGTATCGATTAATCGAATAAAATATTGTAAAAAAAACAATTTATAATACCTCTTTGCTAATAAAAATAGTAGGAACATTGTATTGTATAGATAGATACAAATACAACAAAAACGTAAAATAAATCGATTAAATAAAAATAACTCGTCACCCAACTGTTAAAGTGACAAAAATGTGATACGCTTTCAACTATTGCAATTTTTTGCGACTCCTTTGTAGATCGAGGACAGCTGCCAAATGCTGCTTCATGGCATAACAAATTAAAATCTATATAAGTAGGTGCTAAAAAACCCAGTGTACAAATAAACGATTGTATGGAGTTCATTTAAATTGGTGTAGGTACATCCGGCACGTTTATATTGTGAATGCTATTGAAACAATGTCAGTAAAGAATCAGTTAAAAGGCAAATATATATTTTTTTAAATATATAGAAATGAATTTATAATATTTGTGTTAAGGTAAATTTTCTTAAAAATATTAAAGTAGATATCATATTGGAGACTGACTGTAAACGAAGGTTACCTTACCAACACAAAACTTTTCGAAATCGGGCGATGCGTGGTGAACGGAGTGTCTCAACTCTAGGTTCGGTCTGTCTACAATGCTATATTATCCTGGATACACCGAGATATCCAAATATCAGCCATAAAAAAGTATAATTATATTTTTAAATACTTTGTATTGTGACTGTGTAATAGCACTAGCTAGACCTTCAGCCTTGCTTACTCTCTAAAGAAAAAAACTTATTATAAAAATAAAAAAGTTATAAAAAATAAGATAATTATAACATAAAGATGGTAGTCATTAAATTCCTATTAACGGAGTAAAATGTAACGGAACGACTCTACACAAATAACATATGTGGGTAAAAATCTAAATTGTGTTATTTAAAAAAAATCGTCTAATTACACAAAATGTAGAGATATATATCGCAGATTTAATTTGGAGTATTGTATTTACATTCGAAAAACTATTCATTATGTTTAGAAGTTTAACATTTAAGCTACTGTATTTCACATGGCTATAAACATATTGTTAGTATCTAGTTAATAACAGTTATTAATTTCACATTAAAATATAGGTTTCTGTGTCTAAACATGAGAAACAACTGTCAAATATACAAAATTAAAACAAGTGTCTGTATTAGAAAAAACAAAGCCTTATTATACATTCTAGGGTCAAGTTATATTGAAATGTAATTTAAAAAAATATGGTGCTTTCTCTTTTTGAACTGGTTTAATCTAGTATTATGAAAACATGATTAAGTAAAGTAACGCCTAAATATTATTTCACTGCTTCACACTGTAACCCGCATAGAATAGGGTAGGCAAAGGGAACCTATTATTAAGACACTTCTTTCCTACATTTCATCCATTTTTCAAGACATTGCGTGTTGAGTGGTGGCACTCAACGCCGCGCTTTGTGCTACCAGAGGAGAGAAATAAGTATAATCCACAATGCCCACCAAAAAAACAATCTTATCATTATTATAACTGTCTTATCTTTTTATCAATTATGAAATAAATAAAATTTAACAATTAAAATATTATTCAACTTTATATTATAGAAAAGTTTTTATACAAAGATTTTATTTATTTTTATTCTTTTAACGTAATTCCTAAGTTAAATTTAGTATAATTATTTATATAATATTTTATAATAGATAATTATAAAATAATATAGCGTTTTAGTTTTTATTATTACAATTGTTTACTTATAAAAATACCTTAATATATATATAATTAATTAAAAAAGATATCCTCATTTATTGACATGATGATAGATGGCTGAACAGTAAAATAAAATGATATAATTACAGCTATTATAAAATATAGAATGAAAGCCAGGCGACACAAAAAAATTAATAATTAGTGTAAAACGAAGAGGCCGTAATTGCGCAGAGGCACAGCGTCTGCCTGCAAACGCGACGGTTGCGGGTTCGATTCCCACTCGGGTGAATGATTTTGTTTTCTCACTCTGGTAAGAAAACAAAGCGCAGAGTTAAGTTCTGCCAAACATTCATAAAGACAATTTATCTTCTCTTTTTGCCAGAATTAGAAATAATCCTTGTCTGACGAAACTCAACGCCGCAAGCTATACCATACAATAATATCTTTCATACAATAACCGAAAATGCTGTCAGGTGGTCAACCTATAACTTTAATTTGCTGCAACAACATAAGGATATTGAAACAGCTGGCCTTTGTTAAGAAAAAAAACGTTATTTTATCTTTTTTCACATTAAATATAATTAAATGAGACTTTTATTTAAATTATGCCGCAGCTGAACTATTAATTTATATTGTAGGTAGACGATAGATGTGGGTGTAAATCCTAATCAGGAGAAAAAATATAAGTAGAGTTACAACTCATCCCCCAAAGTGGTAATCGAACCTACAACTGTCACGTTTATTGTTAAACTAGCGGCCCGCCCGTGGCTTCGCCTGCGTGAACTACGTTATTATTAATTTCTGTTTCCATGAGTACCTACGTCTTATTAGTGGTGTCCATGCAATTTAAGACTCCTAGCATTTGTAGTAACGAAGTTTCATAAAAACTTTCAACCCCAAAAACAACCCTTTAGAAGTCGAATATTGCAAATTCCCGTCTTAGCGAGCACCTACGTCCTATAAGAAACTCCTATGCAAAATTTGAGATCCCTAGCACATGTAGTTTCTAAGATTTCGTGATGAGTGAGTGACCTTTCGATTTTATATATATAGATAAATCAAAATAAGTTAAGATATCAAAAATGTCAGAAGATATTTCAAAATATTATTGACTTTAACTGTAATGACATTGTGGCGCCACCCGTGGGACCCAATTGCAAGAAATATCATTTGTCTCTTATTGTGTTTGTTTTTCCATGTTTTCCTTGTATTGTTATAACAGTTACTTCTATTATGTACAAAGGAAATAATAACTTAGTTAATATCCAGTTATATATTAAAGCATATAAAGATTTTTATAAAGTAACTTAGCTTAACCTGCTGTGTCACCCGCGTGGACTAAGAAAAATAACTTATAGTAGTTTATCACTCAATTATAGTGGGCTGTGAGGTGCATCGACTCAATTAACAGGATGTTATTTATTATGACCTCTTTGCCGATATTTTTTTACCTTCTCGCTGTATCCCGCATAGAGAAGGGTACGCATAGAGAACCTGGGAGTACAGTGTTAAGACACTCCGTTCTCATTACGACACTTCCGTTCCTCACGTTCCAAATACAAATTTGTAAGGCATTGCGTGGTTACCAATGCGATAAAAAAAATTCAATATTTCATTCCCCCTTGTGAGAATTGAACTAACAACCATCGTGTTTACAGTCACACGCTAGTGCCACTGCGCCAAAACGACTTCCAAGATATAGTATTGCAGCCGTTGCAGCTCAAACAATTAAAATGTTGATTTCAAATAATTATGAACTTGTTACTAGCCACGTGCTCATCTTAACCACTAATCCACTGGAATAATTAATATCAAGCATATGTCAATATTAAGAGGTGTTTAGTAGTATAGTATAGTATATTCCATTTAACGCTGTAATCCCTCTGGGAAGTGGGCCGCGCTATTGCTTTCCCCGTGCGCTCTCTATGGAATGTGATATCTTTATACGCTTGGACCGCAGACTGTGTATGACGATTAAACTTTTTACTTTGATCGTTTATTTGTTTCTTTTTTTAATTTCCCGCTGTTTCACGCATATCGCAGGGTAATTAGGGGGAACCTAATGTTAAGAGGCTCTGTCTCCGACGACCTGCCCAATTGTCGAAACATTGCGTGTTGCGAAATTCAACTTCGCGCTTCGCCGGAAATAAAAATGATTTATTTGCCCCAGTGGAAATCGAACCCAAAACCGATGTGTTTACTGTCAGACACAAAATTGTTCGGTGGGTGGGAAATGCTCTACTATATGCGGAATACAGCCTAAAGTAAAAGCAAAAAAGTTAAATATTTTCTAACGTAAATAGTCGTATATAACCATAAAAACATTTTTAAACCACTATCCTATATCTTATAAAACAAAGTCGCTTTTTGTGTCAGATAACTCTTCTTCTTCTAAACCACCCAACGGATTTAGATGCAGTTTTCACCATTAGGTCGAGTATTTCTCAGGGAAGGTTTATATATAGTTTATTATTTGTACATTCTTATGTAAATTAACATAAATACGATAAATGTGTATAAAGTCCTACCCGCTGAGACACTTTGGCGCATGCGCTGCTTTAATGGTAAGTACTACATGAAAAAAATGTACTGGAGTATTGTTCCCCTTAATAAGATCTACAAAAAAGTCCGCGGTGGCATATTCGTATCTTTTAAGAATAACGTGTAGTGATCATATTTCTGTCTAAAAATAGTAATTTCAATATATTTTTTTATGTGAGGGATGTTTTTCCATAATGGTATTAATCCTTATCCTTTAAAATACTTTATTAAATTTCTACGTTAAACGAAGATAAAATTTGCTTTTTAAACTATTTCGAAATTGCGAATAGTTTTAGACAAAAACGAATTTAATTATTGACACATCACGCCGTTCACACATCAGCTGTATCGAGTCAAGTTTCACTTATCCCTTACTCTCAGCATATAAATAAGTATATTAGTTACGTTGGCCATTTAATGTAGATCAAAACTGTCTTTTCTGTTTTTCATTTTCATAAGTACTTTAGAAGTTGTTACAATATCAAAAAATCTTTGCTGCGAAACGCGCCTCGCGACGTTATGCTTATACAAGCGAGTCCGCCGCGCCCGCCTGCCTTACACGCATCGGTGGTTCAGTGGTAGAATGCTCGCCTGCCATGCGGGCAGCCCGGGTTCAATTCCCGGCCGATGCATTCTATTTAATTTTCGTCACAGGCAGCCACGTAGTGCTTGCTTTTCATCAGGGACAGAATACCCTCTTCAGCATTAACCACAAGCTCGAAAAAAAAAACCCGCCTGCCTTTATAGCAACGAAGATTTAGATGCGTTTGCACGTATTGAATAATTCGAGTTGAATGTATTATTTAATGTCATTTAACTATCTAAAAATAGTAATTTAAATATATTTTAATAAGTACTTGAAAAGATTAGTAGCACAGATTTAAAATTACGGTACCTACTAAAAAATCCTTGCTGTTTAAAACAATTGGAAAATCCTTATTGAAACTACGAAAATGCGGGTTGCATTAGGGTTTAATTAATTTTCACATTATCTTAAGTGCTTTGCAAACATACATTATATGAATAATCCAGTAGTAAAAGCGGGCGAAGCCGCAATAGGGTCGCTAGTATTCAATAATTATACCCATTCAGCCTATACTATACCTAGAACAAGGTAATTATTAGACCTAACGATTGTATACAATTTTCAATAACACCGTACACGCGCGTCGTGACCAGCTTAGACGGAGAAAACATGTAATTGATGAACAAAAAATGATAACGTTCATCTGACTTGCACTCACTCGCCTAGCTTCGGCACTTCGTAGTAAGGTACAGTACTGTCGGCGAGTCGTGGTCGTCCTGAAGTTAGAATTTCTAACCTTTTGCGCATTGGTCACTCGAGAAGAAAATAATCAATAGTAAGAAAAGTCCTGAAATAAAATTTGCGCAAGCATCTACAACCACAGTGGCCACAACTCATCGACCATACTGTACTTGGTCGTGTCCAGTTGCAAACTCACCGGCACTTTCCCTCGCTCCGATTCCAATTCCCATCATGTTGTTATAATTATGTAAATGTTATTAATAGTAAACATAATTTTAACATTACTGAGGTTTTTTAACATATATAGTATGTATTAATTAACCTACTCGTTTCGTCATTTTGATTTTGGAGAACCACGTTTTTCGTCGACGCTTACCTCCTACATAGATTTTCTATTAAATACGATATTTTAACGAGCAAAATCAAATAGTTTCAAAAGATTTAAATTACGATTTAATAATTGTATAATACTATAGATAACCATACTAAAATTATGAACCAAATTTTCCTAAATACTCTTAAGTAATAACAAATAAATATTCGTATAGTAAATACCGTGTGGAGCCCAGCGAGGGCAGCTAGTTGTAAATAAACAATCTATTATTGATTAAAGTAATTTTCCCTTTAGTTACATCTCGTCGCAGCTCGCAACTTCGTACTGGTGCCGAGGCGTTGTGTTCTACTCAACACGCAATGCCTCCAAAAATTCGGCAAAAGTTGGGAACGGAGTGTGTGAACACTAGGTTCCCTCTGCCTACCCTGTTGTGTGCGGGATACAGCGTGAATCTGAAATCTTAATAAGCTTTTCTTCTTTTCTTGCATATTTATATGAATTAACTAATTTTGAAGTTTTCCATTTTAACTATTTTATTTTAAATAAATATTTTGTTTATGTTAATTAATAAGTACTTATTCAAATACAAAAGTTCAACAAAACGAAGAAAAGAAAAATTAAATGCACACTTTAAATATTATTACTTACAAAACGAAATAAAAAACCATAATATTTTAGAAATAAAACTAAATACTAACTCACTTGTACAAGAAAAATCCTCTAAAACCTCCAAGAACACTACATTAGAAATACACAACAATAATCCACACAAAAATTTATCAAAACTTAACACAAAATTCACATAACTTTTACACTAATTATTTTATTTTATTAATAATTTTCAAAAATCACATAGTAAAATAGTTTTACGATATATTTTTATACTATTAGATGTATGCAATACAAGAGTCCGTATGTCTGAGGGGTCGCGGACTGACTGGCGGTCGACGGGTACCGAAGCGTTTCAGCTTTGTTATGTTAGTACGGGAGGTATTAAAAACGAATCTATCTTTTTCGTTAAAGTTTTAATGTATATTTAAATTATAATTGAAAAATAGTTTGTCTCTTTTTTATTAAAGTTAAATTAAATATGGAATGGTTAATGGTATTTTTTAAATATTCTGAACAAACTCTGACTGACCGCTATGATTTTACACTCAAATCCTGTTCAGATATAATATTGAAAAAAATGTACCTTCGATATCCGTATATGGCAGAGTAGACAAAGAGAACCTAGTGTAAACACACTTCCGATCGCCACCTTCCGCCGAACTCTCGAGGCATTTGAAATTCCGATTCAAAATGGAAACCATAACCGATTACAATTGCAACTTGTACCCCTGCCTCACAACGATCTCATATTTTTTCGTCAAATTTATTTGTTGTGAAATGATCAAAAAATCTTTAATAAGTTATATAATAAAAAGAATTTAAGAAATAAATCAAATTTTATGAGTTCTTAGTGTACACCGTGACCCCGTGAGGGCCCGGCGGCTGTTTTTCTCGCGTCCGACGTGGATCGTCCACGCGGAATTTTAAGGACCTTTTTGCATTCCATTTTATATTGTACTTGACGCTTCACGAACATAGGTACTATTGAAGGGTTCTTACTTGTTAAAAATATGTGTTTTTAAAATGTTATGGCATTAAATATCTATATTAAAATATTATGAGTATTGTTTACACTCTCGTTATATTAAAATTCTCTGTAAAAATTTGGAGAACTACAGCATGAGAAACTAGTGACTTTTGGACATCGTGCTTGCACTCTCCCTACGTTACTATTAATTCAAAATAAGTAGTAAGTAGCTACTAAGCAATTAAAAATAAATATATAGATAATATAGATAGATTTATTTAAAATAAATCTTATAAATTTTATTGTAAGCCAATATCAATAACATATAAATATAAAGAATCTGGTTTCCTTTATGTAAAACTTCTAATAAGCTATTTAAAACCGCGCTTATTTAAATAAAATAAAGTAAAATGGCAATAAGACGCATAAAATTACAATTTGCACACATAAAAGCTAATATTGTATTAAATATCGATATATTATGTTATTAGGAAATTCTTTGAAGACATAGACATATACCTAGTGTGGTTCAGATCGGCCTTTTGGGGGTTCTAGCCAATCAAAATGGTAAACATTTAAAATGCAGCAGTATTTTTAAAATAGATGGCAAATGTAGCCACTTCCTTCCCCATACACTGCAAAATTTTCGAGACATTGTACGTGTAATGTAACTCAACGCCCTGCTTTATCTTCTTATGAGAGCGAAGAAATGAATAAAAATAATTCGTTCCCCCAAGTGGAAGCGAACCCACAAACGTCGGGTTGACAGTCGGCCACTGTGTTACTGCACAAACCTTCTTTCATATTTTCTTTTTTCTTATTCAAATATTATATAATCACTTTCATTTTATACAATTTTTTTTTTTTTTAAATATCGTCAACTATGCTTTGTGCTGTGACTTTTATACTGCAATGCAGTTGAGATATGGCTGATTAATTATATAGTAAGTACATTCGATAGTACTTTTTTATTAAAATATTTTTGTTTCTCTGGTCAGGCAAAACGGACGTTACGACGAATTACTTCATTTGAACAGAAAGTAGAACATTTAGTGTTTACGAAAAAAGTACAATTAACTTGAAAATTGATCTAATCTTGTCAAATTTATACGTTTACTTCCTATATAAACTTTATACCTACCCTTATAAATGTAAATTTATAATATAAATGTATTTTTAAAGTCATTATTTATTATATGTTTTAAAACAAAAGTTGTATAACAATAATTACGTGACTGTTATATAAAAAATGTAATTTCCATTTAATTAAAATGATGCTGCTTAGCCTTGTGCTGTCTTAAACAAAAGGATATTGTAGATTTTTCCTTCTAAAACAATTTTGTTCATATTATTATTAAAATACATAAATTTATAACCTGATTTGAACATTTCAAATAAAGAAATGAGGAACGACCAATTTAAATAAGTTATAAACATTTTTTTTTTTAAATCCTCGCTTATATATAAAAGGATTGTCACGTGTACACGAAGTACCCAACACTTCGTTCCCTCTACCTACCCTGCTGTATGATACAGCTAAAGCTAAAATATTTGGCGACTTGTAAATACCCCCCTTTTAAACTACAGAATCACGTAGTCGACATAGCTTACAATACGAGTAAGCCACAGGTATCGTTCTAACAAAAAACGCGGAGAACCTACATAAGAACAAAGCAAAAAGTGAGAGCACCGAGCGTGAAATTAGACCGCGTCCACTGACGGGTGATTCACTGTTAGGGATAGACGTAACACTACATAATGTTCAAATCTATCAAAAAATATTCCTTGAGGTGTAACCGAAGAAAATATTACTAATTTATGTTCACCTGCCAATGCGGGGGATTCTATCGGTAAAAGAAAAAAAAATGCTAAAAAAATGATGAAAAAAAAAAACTTGATTAATTCTGCTTGATCATATTATGAAGAGGAGTGTCTGGTCACCAGCAAAAAAATAACATTAAAATAGATAAAATAAATAATATAACAACAATACCTACAATTATTTTTCCTAAAGCAGTCCTAACTAGACTATTTAATAAACTGTTCCAACACAAGCTGTCTTTTAATATCGAGCAAAGTAAATTTATATGTCAATTTAAATTTCTCAAGCCTGTGTGTTACATAGATCAGTGGGATGGATGATTCTAATTACAGGGAGTAATCGTTAAAACGCCACTCCGTCGAGATAAATCTCAAGGACCTGTCACTTGCCAGCCTCCGCCACTAAACTAACTATGGAAGCGCCTGCTCGTGCGCATTTTGTTCGTTAGGAAGGAAACTAATGATCATAATATGCCTGTTAATGCGTATTCATTAGTATTAATACAATCTTAGTTTTTTTTAATACAAAAAGCTCCTATACATATGTTTTCAGTAACTACTCGTTTATATTCGAATTATTATTTATTAACTTAGGCATCGTAATACAAATGCTCCTAATGAAATGCTGCAGCGGTTGTCAGTTGAAATTCCACTTGGGGGATGATTATATTTAATAAACATTGTCATTTCCTCAAACTGGTTACCCAACACACGGTGTTGAACTATTCAACACGTAATGCCTTGAAATAGAATTAATAAATTTAAACAACAGATTCTTATTGCAAGAGTCTCAGTAACTCTACAACAACACTAGAGGTACACCAAAAAAAAAACCATACACGCTTAATTAAAAACCTATCAACTTTTTATAGCTTATAAATAGAGTAGTCCCTAGTATTTAAAAATCGATTAAAGACTAATAAAACCTGATTTTTATTATGGCGTTGAGGGAGTATTTCCGCTGAACTCTCATCCTGTGGGCCTTGACACTTTCTAGCAAACATCCGGCTGTAATTGATTGATGCACCGGCGCCGCCGTCACACTGGTGCTGATGCCGCCTGGCTTGTGCAATCCTGTTTACCCACACCTCAGCCTACACCTACCTTTACTTTAAATTATGACAGTATTGTACTAATTTATAGGTAGTTGTCGTACTATGTTGATATTGGTAATTGCTTGGACTGTGATAAATTAATGTTCTTTGGTGATTTTGTTTAACTTATGATTGTTTATTAGTAGATATTAATAGTAAATGGGTATTAATAATAGATATTATAATAAAATTAATAATAGCGGTTATGCATGGTTTATTTTTATTTTCATAATATAGAAAATATATAATATGTATATTAAATCCATATGGATTTTCAATAAAAGAAATTCAATACTTCTATATTGACAATTAAACCATTTAGTGACTACTTATTTACGAAAGACGTCAACGACTATTTATTTAAAAGACATTTTTTTTATTTATCATATCTATATAGATTAAAATTATATTCAGAGAAATATTAATAACTTCGTAAATATTAAGAGTCAAATATTTCGAAAATTGGGCGGAAAGTAGAGAAAGGAGTGTCTTAACCCTAGCTTCCACCTATCTACCTTATTAGTCCTAATCTTGTTAGACAACGTGACGTTAGCCACCTGTAGTTGTTATAAATAGTAGAAGATAAAAACCAGATTGTAGAGTAGATTAGTTGTCATTATACTGTATACTAGAAACGGTTGAAAATAAAATTAAGTATGATCCAAATGACAAGAGGAAAATGGACTTTAGAAGTGTTAGTAAAAAATGTTAAGTAGAATAATTATTCATTTGTCGTCAAGGTTGCTGAGTTAGACAACAAAACCTGTTTTGCTTTTGTTGAAATAACACGCGTTTTAAATTTCTTGTAAATCAATAGAGCCCATTTATCTGTTTTTTTTCTGCTATTTCTAAGAAAAACGAAGTCAATGTCAACAATCATTATAATTAAAAACCGAAAAGAGATTTATTAGTTACTCCTTACGAAACAACTGCAACGTACTTTATTATTTTATAAGGGTTTACGTTCACCACAATTGTTGAGCAGTAGAGGCCGCCCTCCAACCAGGTGGACCGACGACCTCAAGAAGACAGCGAGAACCCGCTGGATTCAAAGGGCGCAGGACTGGACGGAGTGGCGATCATTGGGGGAGGCTTATGTCCTGCAGTGGACTTTAAAAGGCTGATGGATGGATGGAGGGAACAATACATATTATTCATATTTTTCCAGAAAACAGATTCTCCAGATATTATGCGAATAATTAAAAATGCACTTGTTGCATTGCATTAAATAACAACAAAATTTACATAAGAGTGCTCTAATAAGAGATAACATAAGTAAAATGTGGGATTGCTTTGTTTTATGTTCCTCGTGTAATTTGCATAATCACGATCAGATAGTGCTTGTTTTCGAAATGAACTAAAGTGAAATGAAGATGTGCACCAGTTGATGCATAAAACTGAATTTTATATTAACATTTTTTTTAGATTCACGCTGTATCTCAGCATCTAGCTGGGTAGACAGTGAGAATTTAAAAAATAATGCAAAAGGTTAAAAATTTATACTACTTAAGGAACATTCTTATAAAAAAAATATGGACGCGGATTCTTAAATTTTCTTTTCTTGAAGTTTCTAACTATAAGTAATTATAGTTTCTATCTCACAACATAAATACCTAAGGCTGAAGAAGGTCGGATGCGGAAGGCGGAGGATCGGGAGCTTTGGCGCACCCTGGGAGAGGCCTATGTCCAGCAGTGGACCCGAAAAGGCTGATTTGATTGATTGATTGAACATAAACAACAAGCATATAAAAATTTCAGCGAAGCTTGATAGTTTGTATGGCTTACTGCCATTAGACAGTTCCCAAGAGGCGCGGGTTCAAATTCTGCTACGTTCAAATTTTTATATTTTCTATAAAAGTATCAAGTATATAATATAAGAGGATAAAGTTAGTGATAATAGCAGTATCTGGATTCACCGTGCATATCTTGATATCCACATAATAATTATTATTATACTACCCTTATTATTATTATATTACCCCATTATTATGATTTACATAATAATGGGGTAAAATATAACGTTTTCTATGTTAAATAATCTCCACACTCCAAATAGCAACCAAAGTGGTTTTACTTCTAGCACAGACACAGTGCGGTGGTTAATTAAATCGCTTATGTTGATGAGAGAAACTCTCGATGCAGAGCGACGCGTCGCCGTGCGTGTCATTGTAAATAATTAAAATTATTGGGTGCATGGTACTCATTTAAATATTTTTTTTCTTGATTAGAATAGTGGTAATTAAATTAGTTTTTTTACATTTTTAATAAGTAGGCCGCGACGGTTGTGGGTTCTATCCCCATTCGGAGAAATGTAATATTTATTTAAATTTATATTTTTATCTCTCCACTCTGGTTTCGAGGTAAAATGTGGCGTTGAGTTATGCCGCTCAATACGCAAAGCCTACCGAATTCGGCGGAAAAGGGGGAACGGAGTTTTAATTTAAACTACTTTCCCTCTGCCTACCCTGCTGTGTGCGGTATAAAGCGTAAAGCTGATTTTAATAAATAGGTAAGGAATTCATTGTTTCGACTTTCGTGTATTTTTGAATTATTAAAAAACTTGTTTATTATTTATTCATAAGGCTATCATAAAATATATAAAATCCGTATAAGATCCCTTTTTTTATATCCGTCCGTCTGTCTGTCGAGTCTATTTATTTTGAGATCACGTGGAGGTATCAAGATGACAGGTTTTCTAAAAATACAAGTAAATTTTAATGATGTAATCTTCACAGCTCTTAGCAACTTTTTTTTGAAACAATTTATATTTTACCTCTGCTACATTCTAACAAATTCATCATTAGTTTACCGATAAGTTTTTAAATTATCTTTATACAGCTATAACTATATGATATGTTAATTATATTAATTACGGTTGAAGGGCAAGATCATCATCATATTTATCTCAAGTGCAAAGCGAGGAGTATCAGACTATAAAAATTAGATCACAGCAATCATAGATTCATCCAGTTTCTCCAACACGTTCGGTGCGTGATGCGCATGCGCATGCCGTGCGCGAGTGCAGTGGCAGTGAAATGTATGATACATACGGTCGCCATGTTCCATGGTACAAAATTTGGGATAGAGATATTTTTAGAGATATTTACATCATGTTATTTTTCTAAATAAGGTTACCAATTTTTATTAACGTGTGTTATTATGGTTTTTTAAACTATTTGTCAAAATTGAAAAGTATTTATTAAATTACTTTAATATCTACTACATATTAATCGTTGTAGCCTGCAACGGCATCTGCGTACTTCTCTCAACTGCACTACGAATAGACATGACGTATATTTGCATATATGTAGTACGTCTTAGACTTTACTATAACCTTTTTTACAGCTTACGCCTAGTGTTAAGACACTCCGATCCCCACTTTTCGCCGCGCTTCGCGCATTCAAAATGAGAATGTGAAAATCGAATCCAGTCGAGTTTAGTCACATTTATTATAATTGAAGGATACTAATAATAATTACATTGAAATTATATATTTTATGCTCATAATTCATATTTTACTCATATACGCAGGTATCACACACATTATATGGTCACAGCTCGTTAAGCGCGAGTTGATGCTTATTGCCTATACCGTTACGTTGAAACGTTTAATTTTTATTTATTTCTCTTATTATATACGTAGGTATGTATGTAATAGGTATATACAAAAAATACGTATTATTTTTTGTGCTTTGATAAATTTTAATAAACCTATTATGTAAATGTTATTGTAAGCCAATTCGATTCAAAATTTGAGTTAACTACCAATTAAATTAGTATCAAGTAAAAGATTTAATTTTTTAATTTAAAAATACTCTTGGTAACATTTTTTATCTTGATCTTTTGTGCGGCGTAAAGTCTGTCTTTTTCACTTATTTATAACGCTTATGTAACACTGTGGCAATGTACGGATTTTTTATTTAAAATTTTCTTCACAAAGATTTCTTTGATGTTTTTTCAATATATAAATAAATATATATATTTCAGGTAAAAAAGTAAATAGTTTACTTTAGACATAAATTAATTTAATAACATCATTAGTTATTTTAAAATCATATTGTTACATGTCTAGAACATTTTTAATTTCCTTAGAATATCGATATTATAAAACACTAAAATAATAAAAAGGGCAAAAATAAAAACAAATATCCATAAGAAAACAAAATATATTTACTTTTTTACCAATCTTTTCTTTCACTTTGCTTATCATAACTGTGATTCTTATCATTATAACTTCTCTTTAAATATTCTCTTTTAGCTCTATAATCGTGTTTCGCATCTCCCTCATGTCGTCTCTTTCCATTCATTGAACTAGACCTGTAGCTATCTCTTTCACTCCTATACTCATCACGTTTCCTTTGATAATGATTATTATCACGTTTTTTACGATCATCATAATTATCATATTTTCTTCCTACGCTTCGATCTCTTCTATGACTTCCGCCACTCCTTTCTTCTCTTCTGTCAGAAGTTCTTTCGTTGTGGTAATTACGTTTGTCTCTATTTGAATGTCGAGTAGAATGTTCATAACTTATTTTGGAAGAACTTCGCTGGTCGTAATTTTCCTCCGGGTCGTAATTTGTTTTCTCTTGTACACATTTAAATAATTCCATCTGTGTCGAAAGTGAAATGTTATAAAAAATGCACAGAAACTATAATAGTCCTTCATAAATTTAATTTACCACCACAGAAATTAGATTCATTTCTCTTTTCTTGTAATATATATAGATCGCGGTGATGAGTTCTGCCACTAAATTATCTATATCTTAAGACATATATTTTTCAATAATTTAAAATTTACAAATTATATAAAACCCACCTGACTAGCAATAACTTCTCGCAGTTCATGAGAGTAGTTGCGTTGCGGCACGCCACGGTAGCGGGGACGGCGGCGTTTTGTATCACGTAGTTCTGCTAATATTTGTTCACGAGACTTTTGAACCTCTTTTGAACCCTTTTGGTCACTGTTGATGGATAATTTTAAATTTCTTTTATAATTTAATTTGAATATCTGTTACTATATCCGATATTTCCGATATCATATCGGATATTTCTTTCGATTTTTAAGTTTTAAGATTTATCAAATGATTTGAATGTTGTAATCATATAAATAAAATTCACAGCTAGAAATATTGACCATAAGAAGATGGAAATTACTTTAGTGAGTATTGTATAGCAGTAAAATAGGATTTTGCACCTTGTATGATGGGCATCCTCCCATCTTAAAAAAATAGCTGAGCAAGACTAGTCTGAAATCGAAAGAGTTGGCAATCTTTAGAATATACCTGAGGGGCATTTCTATTAAAATAACAGGAAAAAAGTTTTAGAAATAGTAATTATATAAAATAAGAAAAACATAGTTTTAGAAACAAGCTTATTACTAAAATTCATACATTCCACAATTGTTGTCAATTAGGAAATAAAAAGCTTTTTATTTTATATAATAGTCACAGTTAGAAACATAATAATAATTCAGATTTTTAATATTATCATGTCTTACCTGGCCAGTGTCAAATCCATGAGGTTATGAGAAGAAGGCACCATGTTAACAACAGCATCATGTATGGCTCGCCTTTCATCAGATGTGTAATTTGCTTGTAGCCGTGAAAATGTCAATGCCTCCAAATCATTTCTGGTACCTTATCAAGTTATGGTTAATAGTATAATAATATAAAATGTGTAATATCTTCAATAAAAATTAAATCACGATTCTATTTTTTATAAAAAAAATTAAATACATATAATGATAATAATTTTTAATTAGTCATTAAAAAATGATTACATTTATTGTAAAAAATATATATTTTTAAAATACAATTCCTTTTTTAATTCTATTGAAATTTTAATTGAAAAGGTAGTTTATTTGTAAAGGATACATTATATTTAATTTTTCACCCTAAGCCAGTAGATTGATAACTTACTGTAAATATGAAAAAAAACCATTATAATATTCTTATAGCTAACAGTCATTCTACATTTGATTGGAAAGTCCAAGTGAAAGCATACCTCTTTTGAATAATGGATCAGATTTAGCTGCATTCTCTATTATATTATTTATATTTTCTGGTGCTAAAAAAATTGAATAAATTTTAATATTCATAAAATTCTATACAAATATTAAAAATAAGGTGCTTGTTTGTAAGCATGCTAATCCTTTTTTTATTTAGCTTCACACTGTATCCCACACACATAGCAGCGTAGACAGAGGGAACCTGGAAACTGACTGTCAAGATACTTGGTTCACATAACCTCACTTTCCATCAAATGTTGGAGGCATTGCATGTTGGGCAGTGGAACTCTACACCACACTTTACCTTGTTACTTGAGCCAGTAAATAAAAATATTATATATTTCATTTCATTGAACAGAAATCAAACCACAACTTATCGCCTTTATAGTCACATACTTGTGCCCTTAGGCCACAACTGGCCTTAGGCCTCATTTAAAATTATTTTCTATTGGATAGCTCATTAATAGTAGCTTTCTTACACTTACATAATTTCACTACTGTATGAGCCGATGGATCTAAAGACTCAGGTAAAAAAATATCTCCCTTAGAGTAGCCTTTTGATATAAGATAGCATTTTTCTTCATGTTCTATTAATTTTTCAACAGGCATGGTATGGTTTGAGTCAAATTTACAAGTACCTGTTTGAATTGGCTGAAACAATACTTTCATTTTGATATTATATGTGTTGATGCACGTACATGCAAACTGCACCACTATGTAGGAACACAAGGGAATGAAGATCATGTATTATTTAATATACAGGTTTGTACTAAAAATAAAATAATGTTAATATTTTAAATATGATAATGAAATATACACATAATGCTCAGCAATAATTATACCTTTAATAAAGTATTTCTATTCCACTGTAAGCTTTGTAATATAATTGTCACTTCGGATTCAACTTTATCAATATAATCTCGCAGTTCAGATAGATACTGTTCTCGTGAATCCATAATGATGAAAATAAGGAAACCACGACACCTTTATGTACTTATGATTATTATTATTTTTTTTTTATTAAATTTTAAAAAACAACGATATAAAATAAAGAATGTTAAATCATTGCGGGTAAATCAAATTTACGACAATAAACATTTGACACTGACAGTCCTGTTATTCACAGAGTAAAATGAGTCTGTGCTCAACTGGCACGCTCGAAACGCCATATTTCGAGAAATCAATCAATTAAAATGAGTTACAATTTAGGCCATAATAAACGAACCACACCACCACAGAACACATTTACTCACCCACACACCACACACATCACTCCATGAGTTACAATTTACAATCTCCTTCGTGTGTTCTCCATACAACGTGACATGGGCGAAATGAAAGTAAATGTGTTCTGTGGTGATTAGTACTCAACTAGCACGCTTGACGCGCCATAAGTTAAGAACTGAACTGAAATGATTCAAAGATAATAATAAATAACATTAAGCTATACCATATCGTACATATTGTATGGTATGGACTGTACGGTACCTACTTTCTTTATATGTAACAATGACATAGTTTATTAAACCTTTTACATTACTAAATATGTTATTAGATAATACCGAAATATATTTCTAGTTAAAAGGATATAAAAATATACAATATTTTTATGCAATTGACAATTTTTTTGACAGCTGTCAGCTTTCATTTCTTTCCTTATCTGTGATGTCTTGCAAGACGTGTGCTTTTGTAGGCCGATTTATCTAAATTTCTGAATGTTTTTTTAGAAAATGGCAGATTCTGAGGTAAATAAAAATCACAACCAAAGAAATTTCATACTAAACCGCCAACGTATACTAAACGCTTTAATTTACTAACAGGTATTGAAGAAGTTAAAAGATATTCCATTTAAAATTCAAACCGCAAGTTTGAAAGGAAGATGTGAAGTTATTAAAGAAATTCAGGATGTTTTATCAACACCTGGTAAGTCAAGTACTCAGGAGTTCTCTTGAATTATGGTACACACCCTAAACTAGTGTTACATATAGCATAATCGTATAAGTTAGACCCAGACTAGCTGTATTGATCCTTTATTCCATAATTTCCACTAGCCACCTAAACCGATCTCCGATCTCCGTTGTATTAATCAAAAGTACATCATATGTAGATGACAGAAGGGTCCTATTATTATTCACTTTATTTCAATATACTATTGATACTTGGTTGTAACATGTAACAATTTGTACAAGCAAAGATTTTTGAATACATAGGTTATGTTGATTGTGTGCTGAGTATAGCTTTTTTCTGTTGTTTTAAATTGTTTATTGTTATGTTTTTTTAAATAATTTTAATAAGTTAATTGTTATTAATCAATATTGTCATTGTGGACAGGTATAACTGAACCGGTAGTGAAATTTGTGTGTCGTGTGCTACTGTTAACATTAAATAGATATAGAGACTCTACATCTCAATCATATATAAAGAGCTTATTGGCTTACCTTGCAAGAGAACACAAAGATTGGACATTAAAAAATTTACTACCATCATTATTAGAAGTATCTGAACATTTAAAATGTACTGCATCTTCGTAAGTATTGATATTTTAATGCTATGTATAAACAAAAATAAAATGAATAGGCAACAGTCTATGTTGGCATTTACTTGCAAAAAAGTCTAAGTTGAGTGTTTAAATACACTTAATTATACTAAATCGAACTATTTCTAAGAAGATATATGTTATTATGTAATTTATTACTGGCATAAAATAGGTGATGGTCATTTGCTCAATTGCCCTAAAATTGTATGGTATTCTATATAAAAACAACTTTTTTAATAATGATTTATAAATATTTCAGGAAAAGTACTTGCCAGACAGGTTTATATGCATTAAGATGGACAAGAGAGTTAGTGGAGGGGTCCTTGAAAAACCAAGAAGATTTGTTAGATTACAACATTTTAGTATTAACTCAAGCAAACCTACTAGCGGTAGTCACTGCTTATGGGAATAAGAAAAAAAATGACAAAGGATACACAGTGGTAAATGTTTTAAGAAATTAATTAGTTTAATTATGGTCATTGTGATCCAGTTGATTACTGAAAATGTGAATTGTGGGTGGGTGAATCCTTTAATGAAAATAAATTATTTTTTTCATTTCCCTTCTCTGGAAGTGTAAAATACAGTTGATGTATGCTAATTAATACACAATTGTTGAATTTACCCAGAAAGTGGAAAAGTGTCTTAGCACTAAGTTCTATCTGCCTATATGCCAGATTAATCATAATAATAAACGATAATAGAAAATTCTCAAATAAAATTGTTTTTTTTTCTGCTTCTATACTGTCTATATTATTATAGACAGGATAGAAGCAGAAAAAAAATTTTATTATTATGATTAATTTGTATGACTAATATGAATAGCTAATTTTAGTTGCACAATTTATGGACATTGATGGGCAGTGAAAAGTTACTGAAATGGGTCAATGTGTTATTATCACAAGCTCCTGATTCTGGACCGCAAGTGTGCGTCGCATTTTCTGCTTTATGTAAACATGCTAGGCAAGCAGGAGATGAAAGTCTTATTTTACAACATAAGGTAATTTTATCTAAAAAAACAAATAAATTTTAGTTTTTTTTTTTAATTTGATTGAAAGTTAGAACTTAAAAAATATAAAGATAATAAAACAAGTGATAAATATTTATATCTGCACAAATAAACATAGATTGTTCTTAAAATTTGAACTTTTAATAAGCAATATTATGTACATTTCAATTATATAAATGAAGTTTTTGTATATGAGTGTAGAGCATAGTTTTACATTGTAGTACAGTAGGACAATGTTTGACTGCTCAAGCACAATTGAAATGAGTTCAATTCTTGTCTTCAGATATGATTATATGAAGTTTATTTCTCCAGTTTTACTGTAAATTTTAATTTAATAAGAAACATTTTTTACATTTCACCAGGCGAAAATGCTAGAAAGTTTAACTAAAAGCCTCATAAGTGTAAAGACTCGGCCAAACTCCAATTACATAAGAGGATGTTCAGATCTACTCCATCTCTTACAATCATCAGATGTCCAAGATATCCTCCTACCAGCTCTTCATAAGGCCATGTTGAGGAGTCCTGAGACTATCATCCAAGCTGTGGGAGAAGTTGTGGCTAATTTGAATGTATATGTTGATGGTGTAGCTGTTGATATTGGGAAGAGCTTAATCGGTAAGCATAATTTGTTCTATTAATTAAGGATAAGAAAGTTCATTAACAGTTTTAAAATCTGGAAACAATTATTTTATTTTGAGTATTTTTTATCTATTTCCATTTCTATTTCTAATATTATATTACATACTAGCAGACTTGGGTGCCTTCTTCCGCTTGAACTATACAAATATTTATTAAATATATTTATGAAAATATTTGCAGCGGAGAATATATTAAACCGTGAAACACATGTTCAATGAAATATTTTTAAGAGTCTAAATTTCAAATTTTATAAAAATTGATAGCAATTTAAAAGTTTTTCCATACAAACTTTCAGCTCCTATTTCATCTCTTTAGGATTAATATTTTTCAAAATCCCTTCTTATTCAAATATTCAAAATACCTTATGAAAATAAACATATGTCCAAATTTTACATTTCTACCATCAGTGGGTATGGCTGTATGTGCGTCTATACCTCAGTCTGTGGGAACATGAAGTAAAGTACATTATTAAGATTTATATGTATGATAATTTCATGGCCTTACTTTGCTTAGACAAAGTGCACCATTGGTAGCTACTACACAAAAGTGCAGAAATTGGAATTCTACTCACCCCTCATGGTGTAGGAGTAAATAATATAATACTAATAACTAAAATAACCCATTTTTCTCCAGTGAACCTTCACTCCCGTGACGACTGGGCGCGTACCGAGGCATGTCTAGCCCTAGCCGCACTATGCCGGCGGTGTTCAGCGCCGGCCGCAGCCCGCGCTCTCCTGACCCATGCATTTGCACATTATAATGGTGCCAATGGGAAGTTAACGTCGAGTGAGGATAAGATTGCTGTGCTTAATGTAAGATTTTATGTTAAATCTAAGTACATTTTTTGTTCAAAAGTGCTATTACTAATCCTCTCGAATTTTCCATTACCATAAAGCCCATTGTATGTCAATATTTATTTATTACTTATGCTAAGTTTCACAATGATTAATGTGCTTAACTTTAATCACAATATTTTGGAAATTATATTATTAAATATGATTAAATTCGAAAATATAATGAAATATTTAATCCATAACTTGATTTAAAAGTTACACTGAAGCAAATCAATAAAACATATTCTTAATAATATTTAAAATATTATTTACAGGGTGTAGCAACACTTAGTGAACTAGCAGTATCATCAGAGGAACAATTAAAATTATTTGACGAAGTAGTGACACAAATATCGAAGGTTCTAGATAGTGAGTCACATGAACGCACACTATGCGTCGCTTTAGAAGCTCTATATAGGTGGATTCATTGTTTAAGTGCACCTATGTCAGATAAAATTTTACAAATTTATAAGGTAAATTATTTGAATAATGTTTTTGTTTAATACATTATCCCTATTTATATTAAAAAGCTGAGTAGTTAGCTTAGTAAAAAAGCAAAAGCCTAGTTTTAAATTTTTTTATTAGTTTGTAATTTTTTTTTTTTTTAAATAAATAAATAATAGTTTATCTACAACTTTTATTATGTGTAATTCATATAATATCCACAGAAAGGCCTATCAGCGAAAAGTACAACGCAAGCAGTTCGTATCGCATACACTTCTCTTGTATCACGAGCGTTGCGACAGCCCGCGTCCCTCGCAGTTGCGACGGCGTTAAGACCCGCATTACTTGCAGCTGTTGAAAAAGCTGTGCAACAACCTTTACAGGTAAATAATGAACTCCATTAAAATATATGGGCGACGGACATTCTCGTTTATTTTTATTTGTTTTCTTAGCTTCACGCTGTATTTCGCATGTAGCAGGGTAGGCAGAGGGAGCCTAGTGTTAAGACACTCTGTCTATTTCCGCCGATTTCTTTTTTATATATATTATATATATTTCCAGCATCTAATAGTAAGTGAGGGTATTTGTGCAATGGCGGCACTAGCGCAAACAGACACCACGCAAGAACTACCATCACACGCAATATGGGCGGCGCTCACAAACCCTCAGAAGCACGTGCTGTTACATGACCGCGTGCTAGCTACTGCCACTGACGACGGTAATAGTCATAGCTTTCACTATTAAGTCCCTTTAGAACTCACTTTAGCTTTCGAAGTAGATTGAGGTTATTTCCAATTATGATTAAAAAAAATTTTATGTGAGTTATATATATTTATTCTAAATTATATTATAAAAATGTAACTGTTAAGTTTTTTACCGGCCTTTCATTGTTCCTTCCAAGGTGGTGATGACTTTGTGCAGTACTGACCCTACTGACATTTTTATGTAACTTGATATTTCAAAAGTGCTTGTAATGGTCTGATTGAATAAAGAATATTTTAATTTCGTACTGTATTATTTTATTAATTTGCTCTAAGGTAGTGCTATAACATTTACCCCTTTATAGTCCTAATACAGGTGGTGTTGCTATGCAGAACTGTATTGGACAAGTATGAGAGTGTTGCCATTGACCAAAGCTCACCAGTACTCAAGGCTTTCATACTGACCCTCATATCTCCCATTAAGTCAGTCCGGTCAGTAGCTTTGGAAGAAGTGAAAGGTCTGTTAGCCAGTGGAAGTAAGGCCTCTCTAGCTAAGAGTCTAGTGACTAAATTCAATGAAGTGTTGGAGGAGGGCAAGATATTTACAGTGAAGGAAAAGACACTTCCAGAAGACAAGGCAGAAGTTACGGGGAAGATGATTCTTGATTGTGTTCAAGCGCTGTGTTCATATAGAGGTAATTTTATTTCATAAATATGTCCTTAATGTTGAAGAAGCACAGTAGGCTCATTTTTGACTGTTTAAAATAATCGGTGATTATATCTTATACTTCTGAGGCCGTAGTTGCGCAGTGGCACAAGAATGTGACTGTATACGTGGCTGTTATGGATTTGCTTCCCACTCGGGGAATTTAATTATAATTTATTAATTTTCTAATTTCTTTGCTCTTTTAACAAGGCATAGGGTGTGGTTGACTTCTGCCACTCAAAGCGCTATGGGTCGAAAATTTGGCGGAACGTTCAGTACGAAGTGTCATAACACTATGTTCCCTATGCCTACCCTGCTAAATACAATTTGAAGCTGAAAAAAAAGAATTATTATCCAAAGAAGCAAAAAATGAGTGTAATTGTGTTAACGCTAAATTGTCTCTTCTCACACCACCAAATATGTTAAATTTTTTGCCACATATATTGACTTACTTATGTTACAATTTTCAATTATGATAAGATAATATTTGATTATTTTACAAATAAGTGATAATATATTTAAGTTCTCATCCACTTTGCTCGGTCCATCAATATCCTAAATGATTAGTCCAATTTAAGAACTGGTAATTACGTTCACATATTTCAGAATATAGACAAGAAGATTTCGAGAACATAGCACTAGAAGCCCTTCCCTGCTGCCACCAGCCTCTAGCAGTTGCGGTGAACAAGCGAGCTTGGATTAAATTAGTAGCTTATTTACACCTGGACCCTCATAGACTAGTGGCTACCCATTTAAATAAACTGAAGAATATATACATTACCAATTTTACTCCAACTGAGGTATTTTTATATATTATTTTAAATTTTAATTGACATATAATGTGTTGTTGATGCTTAGTGAGGAAGTATGCAAGATTGTGGGCTTAATTACCAATTGAATATCTTTATATTTAAAATCTTTTAATTACTGTGGCCTGGAAAGACTGAAGTGCAGCGTTAGATTGCGCTGCCGGTTACGCAATGTCTTTCATAAGAATAATAACTTTAGAATAACTAAGCTTTATACTAAGTTGTTACTTATTTATATCATAATACTAAGACTTGCAAAATATATTTTCATACCTATTACTTACACCTCATAACTAACACCTCATAATTTCCTACATCCTAAAAGCTTTAACTTAAATAAAAAATATTTTTTTTAAATCAACAGACAGTATGCAACGTAGTATCAACGCTTGTGCGCTGCAGCGCTGATGGCGCGGGCGGTGCGGCGCTACGTACAGCGCTCGAAGCGCTGCAGCGCCCCGACTTGCTATCTGTATCGAGGGATGATTACTTTGTGTATTTGACGCCGGCGGGACATTTGTATGATAAGAGTGTTGTGCCCGGGTAAGTTTATATTGTAGTTTTAATTTTATTTGCATCCGGTTCCGATAGGTCGGAAACACCAAATTAAAAAATTAGCCCGACTTCGGTTCCCTTAAAACTATCTCCGTAACATATTCTACATCTCATTGGTTATAAGTATGCTTAATGCTCATACTTAGTCAGTTATACGAGCGAACATATTCATTTATTATATATGGACGCACGTACAAACTTATGTATATATGCATAATCGATTACATTTATCTATATCTACACTTAAGGGTATCTAAGCTGAAACTTTGTTTAGTTAAATGGGTTAATCTCAAAAACTATTCGTTCGTTCGGTTCGCATTGAAAAAATATTTTTTGTTGTATACCGTATTTATCGACAATGGCTTTAGTTTATATAATATCAAGTTTGACGAAAAATCTACAAAGCTGAAATGAAATATTTAATAATTCACATTTTTCGTATTGAAAAATGGGAACTGAATGTTTTAACACTAGGCCGAGGTTCCCTCTGCTAGGCTGTCCTGTGTGCTATACAGCATGAAGCTAAAACATAATAATTAAAAAAACATTCCATTGGCTTGGCATAGCTCAGTGAGTTATCACAATTTTAAAATATTATTTATTTACTGCTTTACAGAAGCGAAGAAAACAAAGAAATGAACCTGAAGCGGGAGAGCAAAGCATACAGCTACAAGGAACAATTGGAGGAGTTGCAGCTGCGACGCGAACTGGACGAGAAGAGACGGCGGGAAGGCAAAATTAAAGAGGTCCTAAAAGTAGTGATTGTTATTCTATTCCTTTGTCACATATATCCTATAAGTACATAAGCAACTGAAAAATGTTAGTTCTTGTTCATAAAATAACAGAACTTTGAAGTTTATATTAAAGTTTTTAAATGTTTACTCTCTTCTATAGTTTTAAATAAGGGCAATGATGTGTCATTTGGTCATGGAAACGAAATATGAAATGATCAACTCAAAGTTAGTTCATAGGTTTTTGTTCTGCCATAGAAAATATTGCATTCCAATTTACATTTGTTAACGAAATAATATTTAACAGTTTATATAATTATAAAATTTAAGAAATGTTCCAGTTATCATAAATTATAATATGATTTCTTTGCAGGTTCCATTATCAGCTAAACAAAAGGAGGCGATAAAAGCACAACTTGCTAAGGAAAGTGCAATTCGTGATCGTCTGGCTGAGGTGAGTGAATGTTTATATTGTATTTTATATTACTGCTGTTGAGTGACGGAACTTTTGCCTTGACAGCAGAGTGAAGAGATGAAAATATATAATTAAAAAAAAATTTCATTTCCTTGAGTGGGGATCGAACCTACAACTAGTCGCGTTTACAGGCACACTTTGTGCCCCTGCGCCACGACTGTCCTCTGTTTCTTATATTGTTCTTATAAAAAAAATCCGCTTTTAACACACTATTCTTACTTAAGTGTTAACCGCTTATTACTCATCCCCACAGTTAGATACAGGCGTAGACAAAGCAGTGCAACTAGTACAAGCTACAGCGCGTGGTTCAGCACTGGCGCTTGGCGTTAAAGCCCGTTCCCTCCTCCGAGCGTTACTCTCCGCTCTCCGTTCTCCTCTCGCGGCGCCGAAGATTGCACCAGCTCATAGAGAGTTAGGAAGTGTTCTCTTGCCAAAGCACGGATGGATTGCTGATCATGTTGCTAGGACTACTATTAGGTATAACTTGGACTTTTGATTGATGATTTTAAGATGTGTATAAATAATATACGTGACGCGATGGCGAGCTTGATGCCTATACCTATACTATAATGAGTAATGCTTAAAATTAAACCTGCTAGGTATTGCATCAAGACATTAGTCTTAAAATAGTTACGACATATTCAAAAAGGTTACTATGTTTTTTTTGTAATGCTTTGACAATCTTGTGACTTATTCAGATAGTAGACTCTAATAATGGAGATCACTTATAGGAAAAATATACTTTTCAAAAATATTTTCCATTTGTAATGAAATGAAGCGCAATATTTTATTCCAACAATTCAATATTAAAAGCAAAATGTGACGTGTTATTATCCTTATATTTAGTATATATTAAATTATATATATGCATATATTTATTTACTATATATTATACTTGATTTCTCCAGGCTGTACAAACCCCAATGTGACCTAGACCCCAGCTGGGAGGACGAAGACCTAAGCAAAGCCACAATACGCACAATTAATCTAGTACATACAACCATTACGTCCGGTAACAAAGGCGACGACGATACTGATCCTAGCAAACAAAATCATTTCACCGCGCCGGGGTTCTGTTACGTGTTTCCTTTGCTTAAGCAAGGTAGGTTTTTTTTATGTTTACACTTTTTTTTAGCTTCACGTCTATCCCGCACTTAGCAAAGTAGGCAATAGGAACTTGGGAACCTAGTTACTTATTATAAGTGTCTTAACACTCCACTCCTATTAAGACATTTTCGTTCTGAGGGACTGAGAACATAATATATTTTATTTTCTCTATTGGGAATGGGACTCACGTTTACAATCACATGTGGCTACACTCAAGGTACAATTGCTCAAAAATGGATACAGTAAAAAAGTAAAATAATATATTTGAAATTTCATGTAAGTTGAATCTATCTAAATTTAATATTAAAATCTCTCCCAGGTCTAACAAGCGGCATGGCGCGTACAAACGAGTCCATGGTGGTGAACGGTCTCTCTATCATCACGTACCACGCGGCGCTGCGTGGAGATACCTCCAATGTCCTCGCCCCTGACCAACTCCACCCCCAACTGTTCCCCATCGATCAAATGTTTCGATTGCTTATTGATCTTATTGGTAGGTATTTTTTGGTTTGTTTTGTGAAGTGAAGTGCGGAAATATAGTCTTAGTAAGATATTTAATTTTAAAATAACCAAAACAAAATACAAACGAGTTTGATTTTAAATTATTTTCTTTCTCAGTCAGTTCTTTTTTTTTACTTGGGCCGAAAGTGGAACCTTGTATACTTAACTAAATACAGTTATGATTGTTATATACTAAATGAATAGATGAATGTAGAAAATAAATATTTGCTTACAGGCAGTAGCAGCGGGCGCGTGGCGGCGGCTTGTACTGTGGCGTTGTTGGAAACGGCGCGGTGCGCGGCGCGCGCGCCCCTTTCCGTGGACGACGTTGTGTGCTTGTTGGATGGGTTGCAGAGCCCTTTGGAGGTAATAGGTTGATTTATCATTTTTCAATTTTACTCTTGATTCGTAAAGTAAATATATATATATATATATACTAGTGGGCCCGGACGCGGCTACCCCCGCGAAAATATAAGCCTAAATAATTAAAATAAGTTAAAAAATAATAATAAGTGGAGATTTATTATTAGAAAAAATATCTGAGTAACCGAAATGAACAAACAAAAGAAGTAAAAGTAACTAAAGGAAATTCTTAATATTAGAAAAAGTACCTAAAGTTTGCCGTGCGCGCGTACTAAACATTTTTCTATATTAAATAATTATTAATTTTTGCGAACAATATTAAATACAATCCTAAATGATTAAAATTACGATATTTTAAGTGTATAACATCGGTATAGATAACCGAACTCAGATAAATTAATTATAAGCAGCAAATAATTACATAAAAATTAACAGTAATTCGAAAATATATAAAAATTTACAAAATCATCAAAGTCATCTGCCCGTTCGCGTCGGTCATGCTATACCACTCGGAGGCTAGGTCATTTGGAATCAGTGACATCTTAATTATTTATTACAGTAGTTTCCATCAAGATGAAATGCTGAAAGTGACTACAATATTTATTTTCATAAGGATGAATATCAAATTATAGAAATCATCTAATATTTGTTAATGTATACAAATCTATATCGGCGCGCGCCATGTATGTATTAAGCAAACTCACTTTGGGTGACGTTTTCTTAAAACAATGAACTTTGCAAGCCGTTGCTTAGCAACGCGTAGCGACGATTGTTATTAACATGGCGGAATAAATTGCTTGTCAAATTAATTATTTTAATATATTGGTATATATATATACCAATATTACAAATATGAGAAAAAAAAGGTATGGTATCCTATGTTCATCCCGGGACCCTCAAGTATCTCTATATGAGTATTTTATCACAATTAAATTAGCGGTTTGGCCCTGAATTCGTAAAATACAGACAGACAGACAGACAGAGTTACTTTCGAATTTATAATATAGGTATGGATAAAAGGACATGTTCCACTGACTGAGGTAAGACGTACGCGCAGCCGTAACCGCTGTGCGTAAAAACTTTAAATTTGAACAAATGTGTTTTAAAAGGTGTGAAAGTTTGTATGGAATTTTGTTTAAATTGCCACCGATTTTTTGAAAATTTGAAATTTAGACTCTTAAAAACATTTCATTGACACTTGTTTCATGGTTTATTAGAATTCACCTCTAAGGGTGCAAATAAACAGGCGAAGCTGCGCGCGCTCACTAGTATATAATAAAAAATAAACTTAAAAATACTAAAATGTTAATAAATATCAACATACATTTAAAGGTGGTACGCGACGCAGCTCTTCGCGCGTTACTTTGTATAGTGGAGTGCTTGCCGCCGTTCCTAGAAGACCCGGAGTTCGCGCTCACTCTTACCATGCGACTATATATTGCTACTTTCGATGTTTCTGAGGATAATAAGTGAGTATATAATTCTCTTTTTATATTTCTATTTTTCATATTGACGCTATACCGGGAAGCACAAAGAAAAACGCCTTCCGTCTGTAGTTTTATACTTCTTACATGATCTTTCTTCAGTACTTTTTTAAATTATTCGGAATTATTAACAGCAAGCTTTCTATTAAACTATTTTTCATATACAAAAAAAATTACAACATACTACATATTACTCAGTACTCACGTTCTACGTACTCTAAATAATGTAGAATTTAAATGTATTTGTAAGCACCCAATTATACAGTTGTAATCAAAATACTTCCTACATATATTGCCCAAACTTTTAGTAGATAAATTAAAATTGTTTAAGTAATTTAAATTTTAATTAACAGAAAATTAGCAACAGAACTATGGGCAGAACTGCCCCGCTTAGAATCCTGGATGCAATGTGCAGCAGAAGAGATCAGAGCACTTCTACTGCACCAGGTTCAGCATCCAGCTGAGGAGATCCAGTCGGCTGCAGCCAATGCCCTTGTAGCCAGTGTTGGTGACGCAGGCGGTGTGGACAACGTGCATGCGGTGGCTGATGACATGTTGAAGCATTTGCATGATATATATGATGAGAAACTGCCGGTGGGTTTGAATTATTATTTTTTTGTTTGTTTTGTGAAGGAGTTATTGGGATTTGTTGATTAAGTATCGTGTAATTTGACATAGATACTTATGATTTTAAACTATATTTTTCCTTTTTTTTCTTACTTTGTCACTTGAATGTCAAGTAAATAGAATCAATAGATCAATAGATAGAAAATGATTAAAGTGCTTGTTGATGGTTGGGTTGGTTGATTGGTTTTTTCTATATAATTTGTAGTCCAATTTCAAATATTTCTAAATAAAATTTCTTCAATAAAATTTTTTTATTTATAAATTTGTATATTTATACTTTAATAACGTAACATTCATTCCACCAGCTCATCCCAGCGGTCCTCGACCAGTTCGGTCACGAGCAGCAAGCGGCGGTGGACGCGTGGGGGGCCCGCCGTGGGGTCGCCGTGGCCCTCCGCGCTCTCGCCCCTCGCGTGGCCCCCCAAGCGGTGCCCGCTGCTATGGCTTTTTTTGTACGCCGAGCACTAGCGGATAGAAACGATGCCGTGAGAGATTCTATGTTAGCTGCTGCTATGGCGTTGGTGGATTTACATGGGAAGGTAATTATAATTACATACATTATACATATAAGGACAATATTAGCACTACTTGAAGCTCTTTTTAAGCATTAGTGGATTTACATCGAAAGGTATTTTTGATTGGCATATTACATTAACTACGAGTTTTACTTTTTTTATTTATTTAATATCTATAATTTATTTTTTCTACTATGTAGAAATTGACATTTAAATAAAGAGAAATGAAACTGTTCAATATTATCCCAGTAATGTGTGCGTTTAAACACAAATGATTTTCTCAAAAACACAGCAGGCAGTCAGAGGAAACCTAGAGTCAAGGGTTCAATACATTCCATTCCCATTAAGATTCTTCACTTGCCACTTTCTGCACTTCTGGAGATATTGCGTGTTAAATAGCGGGACTTAAGGCCGCACATTGCCTCTTTACCAGAGCGAGGAAATGAAAATATTAAATACTTCATTTCCTCAAGCGGAACTGGAACCCACAACCTGTCGCGTTTACAGTCGGTCTCAAACTAAACAACTATTATAAAAGCTATTAGCTTTCAACGACATATAGCAAGCAAGCTATTTCTATTAAAAACATTCTATAAAACAAATATTTTCCTTCAATGAATCTACAGGAAACGCTAAGCAGCCAGCTGCCAGTCTTCGAGCAGTTCCTAGACACGGCTCCCAAGTCGGGGGGCTACGATGCGGTGCGACAGTGCGTTGTGTTGCTAGTGGGGTCTCTGGCGCGCCACCTTGCGCCCGGTGATGCCCGTGTTAGACCGATCGCTCTGAGATTAGTTGCAGCGCTTAATACGCCAAGTCAACAGGTAATTGTTTATTTTTTTATTGATTTAATAATGGTAAATTAATTTAATAATTTATGAATTTCGATTTTAGACTTCGATCTTAGACTTGAGAGTGGTTTATGAACACTGCCCTATCGATGGTTATACCGTCAAGTTACTAATACATCATATAAAAAATCTTGATTTGAAATTTCTTAAAAATATACTGAAGTAAAAGTGTAGAAATAAACAATCCTATTGTTTTTTATATTTATTATTAAATATATACTAGGTACAAGAAGCAGTAAGCAACTGTCTACCTCACTTGGTGACTTCGCCTGCATTAGAGGACGATATTCCCGCCATTGTTAATAAATTGTTAAAACAACTTCTGACTGCTGAAAAATATGGTGATCGTAAAGTAAGTTTATTGTGAACTATTAATTTATTATATAACTTTCGGGAAAAGTTCCTTTTTTTCGTCTTTTATAGATTATGTTTACTTATTTTTATTTTGTTTTTAATTATATATTTTGTTTGGTATTTTAATAGTTTTTAGTTATTTAAAACATATATTTCCTACATAAATGTATATTTAGTGTCTGTACGTTGAGGGCTGAGGAAATCGTGGCGCAGTCGGTCCTGATCGCTATCCTCCGGCGAATAATTTTTGTTAATGTCCCTATCTATCCCTACACAAAGTCGGCGTTAAGTTCACTCAAAAGGCGGTATCTCGAATTCGTGCGGAGAACGTAGTATTTTGACAATAGGTTCTCTCCGCTTATTCGAATATGTAGGAAAATACAAAGAAAGTCAATAATTGTATTAACCTTATAATAAAATTGCAGGGTGCTGCATACGGTATTGCGGGTATTATCAAAGGATTGGGTATTCTATCACTGAAACAATTGGATGTGATGGGAAAGCTCACTGAAGCTATCCAAGAAAAGAAGAATTATAAATATAGAGAAGGTATTAACTTTTTAATTTTATACTTGTCTTTTTTTATACTAATGACAAAACTATTTTTATAAAATATGGCGTATTTTAGCCAGCGTCTTAAACGGTTGCGTGTTTGATTCCCATTTAGTGAAATTATTATATTTAAGATATTTTCATTTCTACGCATTACATTTGTCATTTTCTTGACATTACATATATACCGACATATATACATTTGTTACATTTGTTCATCCAGGGGCCCTATTCGGATTCGAGATGCTCTGCAGCAAACTGGGTCGTCTCTTCGAGCCCTACATAGTCCATGTGCTCCCTCATCTTCTACTCTGCTTCGGAGATTCGTCCCAATACGTCCGCACTGCTGCAGACGAAACAGCTAAACTTATAATGAGTAGGCTGTCCGCGCACGGTGTGAAGCTGGTACTGCCGTCGTTGCTGCAAGCGCTGCAGGATGATAATTGGAGGACTAAGGCTGGTGGGTATTGTGATTGTGGAAAATATGTATGAAAATATTTTTTTTAATTATCAGTTTGTGTATACGACTCGTATGTTGTTAAAAAAGCTCTGTTACTTACGTTGAGCTATTATCAAGATGTTTTATAATATTATTAAAAAGTTCACAATTTTTTATCTGTTGGATATGGTTGTGTAATATGAATTCTCTAAAACGTAGTGTTAGTTCAGATATAAAACGAGTAGATATAATATTTTAGTATGTGTTCTTCGTTTATAAATTATACTATTTGCAAAAATTGTACAAATATATCAATTAAAAAAAACTAGTATTTTCGTATTCTCTCGTTTCATAGCTGACTTTTAGTATAACATTAGTTATACATTTTATTAATATTTGTTTTTGAAATATAATTAAGCACTTAAGAAATAAAAATGATGAGGCTGTCGTGGCGCAGGGGCACTAGGGTGTGACTGTAACGCGATGGTTGTGGGTTCGAAATATTTACTTAAATTTATATTTCCGTTTCTTCGCTCTGGTATCGACGCAAAAACCGCGGCGTTGAGTTCCGCCACTCAACACGCAATTCCTCCAGAATTCGGCGGAAAGTGGGCAACGGAGTGTTTTAACTATATATTCCTTCTTCCTACCCTGCTGTGTGCGGGATACAAGTTGAAGCTGATTTATTTAGAAATATTAAAATATTTGTTATATAATATCTCTTCTCAATTGATAATTCAAAGCTCAACTTGGAGTATCGTTTTTTTAAATGTCCCTACAGAGAGACAAGCACGTAGGAAACTTTACTTAGTTTACACCTATCAGCACATTACCACAATCAGGTTCTATCGAGTTGCTGGGCGCGATGGCGTACTGCGCACCCAAACAATTGTCCTCGTGCCTGCCCTCCATCGTGCCCAAACTCATCGAGGTGCTCAGCGACTCGCACATGCGCGTGCAGGAGGCGGGCGCTGAGGCCCTGAAGGTCATCGGCTCTGTTATACGAAACCCGGAGATACAAGGTAAAAATTCTATCTATAGGATCACTAGTTCAGATCCAGCTTGTAGGACCAAAATAGGATTTACCTACAATAATTAGCTAAAGATTAATGGACTTAAGACTGAACGTTACTTTTAAGACTAAAAATAGCAAAATAATTCGCCAGCTATTCTTGATGTGTGAACACTTCCGGATAGGATGCGCTCCAAGTATTAGACGGTAGAAAATATAATATTAATAGTAATTTTATATTTAGTTATAGTAAAATGTATAAGGCCAAAAAAATATGCCATTGCATTGATAGTAACATTACAATCAATTAATTTACAGCTATCGTCCCAGTACTACTCCAAGCGCTCCAGGACCCATCAAATAAAACGTCTCTCTGCCTACAAACTCTATTAGATACGAAGTTCGTGCATTTCATAGACGCACCATCCCTAGCTCTAATAATGCCTGTAGTGGAACGAGCTTTTTTGGACCGAAGTACGGAAACACGCAAAATGGCGGCGCAGATCATAGGAAATATGTATTCGTTAACTGACCAGAAGGATTTGACACCGTACCTGCCTAGTATTATACCTGGGTTGAAGAGTTCGTTGTTGGATCCTGTGCCGGAGGTAAATACAGCTAGTTTAGTTTCATGGAATGCTACCGTTTTATGATATCCTTCATGACTTTATGAATCCATATATGTTGTTATAGATATATAAATGTATATTGAACTTAGGAATTAGTAATAAAACTCACTTCAACATGTTGGTATTACTTTTTTCTTTTCATGATGATAATGCACCATTATTGTAACATATTATATTTTTATCTCTTTGTATTTTCTCATATCATATTTATCTTCCCTACCTTATAGGTACGTTCAGTATCTGCGCGTGCACTTGGAGCCATGGTGCGTGGTATGGGCGAGAGTAGTTTTGAGGAGTTATTACCTTGGTTGATGCACACACTCACCTCAGAGACCAGCTCTGTGGACCGCTCAGGCGCCGCACAGGGACTGTCAGAAGTGGTTGCTGGACTGGGCAGTCATAAACTGCATAAGATAATGCCTGGTAAGCGTCTTCACCTTAACTTTTCTAAAAAATTGTGTGTACTTAACATTTGTAAATATTTTTTGTAAAACTCAAAGAAAGGAAACAATGAATAAATATAATAATATTCAATTATAAATTTACATTTTCAAGCTAACATAATATTAGTATATCAAATAATATTTTCACAGATATAATAGCAACAGCGGAACGCACGGACATCGCGCCACATGTCAAAGACGGGTACATCATGATGTTCATATACATGCCGGGCGCCTTCACCGACGAGTTCACGCCCTACATAGGACAGATCATCAATCCTATCCTAAAAGCCTTAGCGGATGAAAACGAGTACGTCCGAGAAACCGCTCTCAAAGCAGGACAGAGGATAGTCAACTTGTACGCCGAATCTGCCATTACATTGCTTCTACCGGAGCTAGAAAACGGATTATTTGACGATAATTGGCGTATAAGATATAGCTCGGTACAATTGTTAGGTGACTTATTGTATCGTATATCGGGTGTCTCAGGCAAGATGAGTACTGAAACAGCATCAGAAGATGATAATTTTGGTACGGAACACTCTCATAAAGCTATTATTACCGCTCTCGGCCCTGAACGTAGGAATAGAGTGTTAGCTGGGTTGTATATGGGTAGGAGTGATGTCGCTTTGATGGTGCGACAGGCGGCGCTGCATGTGTGGAAGGTAAATATGTAATACACAGATAATACAAAATATAGCTAACTTTTTATGGAATAACTTTACACAGTTCAAATTAGACAGATGGTCACTATATAAATGTAACAAATTTCATATTCAAAAAAAATATCTCTTGTTTAAGCCTCTTGTATAAAAATTGGTCCTATAAGCTGTAGAATAGTAGTCAAAACTTAACGACTAGTAGTAAATTATAACCTCATTATATATAAGAGTTACTTGGCCCTTTAATAATCACCATAATATATTAATGTATATGCAAACGATTTTCTAGGTGGTAGTGACCAATACACCGAAAACTCTGCGCGAAATATTACCAACTCTTTTCAACCTGTTGCTCGGCTGCCTCGCGTCCACCAGCTACGACAAGAGGCAGGTCGCTGCCAGAACACTTGGGGATCTTGTGAGAAAGGTTGGTTGTAGTTTTTAACCTTCACGTTTAATCATTTCATACTCAATTTTTTTCAAAAGTGACAAATGCTAATGATTAATTTCGAGTTTCAAGATAGCCAAAATATTTTAATTATATTATACGACAACTATGTTCGAATAAAAATACCACTATGTTTTGCGTTTTAGGAAAAACAATATTATTGATCAATAGACATGCTAAAACATTTAAATATATAATTTAATTGAATATTTGTTTATTTGTCTGCATATAGTTGGGTGAACGTGTATTACCGGACATCGTGCCGATCCTTGAGCGTGGGTTGCGTTCCGAACGCGCCGATCAACGCCAGGGCGTTTGTATCGGCCTTGGGGAGATACTCGCCTCCACCTCCAGGGACGCTGTGCTCAGTTTTGCTGATGGACTGGTATATTTTATTAATTATCTTTTATTTATCTTTAAATAAATTTAATATTTATTGGTGTTTTAAAATAGAAACTAAAAAGCGGCTCGACTAATATCATAGGTACATGTTCGATGATGTATTCCAGGTGCCGACGGTGCGCACGGCGCTGTGCGACTCGCTGCCGGAGGTGCGGATGGCGGCGGCGCGCGCCTTCGACTCGCTGCACGCCACCATCGGCAACAAGGCGCTCGACGACATCCTGCCGCCCATGCTGGACGCGCTGCGCAGCGACGACGCCGCCGAGGCCGACGCCGCGCTCGACGGCCTGCGACAGGTTAGCCTGGGTTCTGTGATATATCTAAAGATTTTTAATTTTCGGTGGTTTTTCTTAATTTGTACTGTATGCAATCACTTCATAACAATATTGACTTTTGTATGTAATTTGACGATTCAAAAGAGTCTAATGGCCTAATTAAATAAAGAATATTTATATCCAGATATAAATGTAATCGAACATCTCTGTACCAGGTAATGGCGATCAAGTCGCGTGCGGTGCTGCCGTACCTGGTGCCGGTGCTGACGAGCTCCGGCGACACGCGCGCGCTCTCGGCGCTGGCGGCGGCGGCGGGCGGCGCGCTAGCCCGCCACCTGCCACGCGTTCTGCCTGCTCTGCTGGCCGCGCTGGCGGCGGCGCGCGGCTCCCCGCACGCGGCGCGCGAGCTTGACTATTGCCGCGACGCGCTGCTGCCCGTGCAGGATGACGCGGGCGTCAGGAGGTAACGTAGACACGAGCTCGGACGATGAGAGGTCAAATGTACAACCATCACATTTACAATCAGACACAATCCATTGCACTATGACGACTCCAACTTTGATTATTTTTATTTATCAATGTAAAATAACCACCATAATGACATACCACCTACCGGTGTGACTACACTCGAGGAAGCGAAATATTTATTTACGTTTATAATTCCATTTATTCGATCTGGTGACGATGTAAAGCGCGGCGTTGAGGTCTGCCATTTAACATGCAACACCTCAATAATTCGGCGGAGAGTGGGAATCGGCGCGAGACCCCTAGGTACCTTCTATCTACCTACCCCTAGGTAGGTAGAAGTAACTGCGTAAAGCTAAAAAAAGACATTTAACGTACCATTACACTTACTACCATTTTATCTTATATATATTACTAAAATATTTAACTCAATCATATTTTATTATTTGTGTATTACTTTACATACTTAATTTATATCATCTCTTTCAGCATAATAGACACCTTAATGGATGTAGTACGCACGGGCGAGGGCGAGAGACGTCGGGCGGCAGCCGCTCTACTATGCGCCTTCGTCACCCACACCCGCGCCGACCTCATCCCTCACGTATCAGCCCTCCTCCGAGGTCTTCTCCTCCTCTTCGCGGAAACTGAGAGGGACGTTCTTCTCATGGCCTGGGAGGCACTGTCAGCCCTCACTAAGATGCTAGAGGCAGAGAAGCAGCTAGGTTACGTACAGGAAGTGCGTCAAGCTGTAAGGTATGCTGCGGCCGATTTGAAGGGCGAACCTCTGCCTGGATTTTGTTTGCCTAAGGTATGTATTTGCTGGTGTAGTATCAAAATATTTTATTAGTTAATGAGATTTTTGTTTGGAAATAAGTATATTATCTATATAATTTTCGATGGTTTTCTAGAAGCACAGGTCCATGCATAGTCCGACTATATTATTTTTATACATTTTTAAACATTTTTCTTTACACATTGTATGTTTAACTCTAAAAATCGTAAAATATGGTAATTTTTATACTTATAGGGCATAGCACCTATCCTACCGCTTTTCCGAGAGGCGATCCTTAATGGTTTACCAGAAGAGAAAGAAAACGCAGCCCTCATGTTAGGAGAAGTAATCAAATTAACGACAGCACAAGCCATCCAGCCCTCTGTGGTGCACATCACCGGACCTCTCATCCGTATCCTGGGTGATAGATTCAATTCCAGCGTCAAGGCTGCCGTCCTTGAAACACTGGCCCTATTATTATCCAAGGTTAATAATTTGTTAAATAGGCTTTTATTGCTTTGTATATACGTTTTTATTAATTTCACAAAATGGAATGAATGATCTATATCATGTATTAATACTATAAAGAGGAAGAGTTTGTTTTGGTTGTCGTGCGGATGATTCTAGCAAATATAATAATTTTACATTGTAATATTATACCCTGAGATCCGGCCGTTGAATCCTGCATATACGAGTTTTCTTAATTAAACCTATATTAATGAATAATACATGATTAGTAGAGCAGATAACACCTGGGTTGCCTGGAAGAATCCTGCCGCAATCACCTTTAGTTACATTTTTTCGTAACTCGTTTTGGGAGAAAATTGCACCCATACGTTTTTTATATGAATCGCACATCATTTGAAAGATAATCGCATAAGGAATTGGAAAATTAAGGGTTGCCAGCTCTCAGTCTGCCGCAAGTCTAGGGTTGCCTGGTTTAAACATGTCACTAAATGTTAATAATTTGCACTCATGTGTTTTTTTAATGAATTATATATCAAATTAAAGCTTATTTTTTTCTGAACACTATAAAACAAGGTTGCCTGGAAAATTCCTGCCGCAAACAGGGGTTTCCAGCGTTTGAAATATTTTATTCTGGTTCCGTTTGACTATGAGAATAGACGATGAAATGCGCGGTCTGCCCCATGTTTTAAAGTAAAATATTATATAATAGAAGGTCAATCTTAAAATCAATGTTTATTCTAATTGTTCACCTGTTAAATGATGATTTTAATCATATTAAGTACATGCAGAAACTACTATTTAAAGATCATGGGACAGAAGAAATCATCCTTATTTTTCAAGTAAAATAATGAATCTATATTATTGAGTCTTTGCAAAATCTCTATTTTCTAAGTAATAATATTTATTTATTAATTTAAATTACCATTTTGAAACAATTAAATTATCTAATTAAATAAATGTTTACAAATATCGATCTACTATAAACTATTAATATACAAACATATACATCATGTTCCCTTAATATAATGAAGGGTGACCATTATTGCGGATATTTTTTTTATTAATTATATTGAAAAATACATTTCAATGAACTCTCTCTCTTCGTCCTTTACTTGTTTGATTTGACAACGCTTGCCGCAATTTTTTTATTCTCACGTAATTTTTAATAATTTGCATAGGAAAGAAATATATATATAATAGAATTATAATAAACAAAACTAAGTTAGCAAAATAAATTCGAAGAAAATCTGACAGTAATGCCGACTAATAAACGCTATTTACGGTTTATGACCAAGAGTCGGCAAATATCAATTAGTTGGCTATTTTTTACTATAGATAAACATTTTGCGGCACCATACAAAGCAAACCAAATGCAATAAAATTATTTTCGAAGATGTATTGTTTCTAAATGCAATGAAACTGCAGATGGCCAAATGAGTTGTTTTTGAGCATATTACTTAGTTACTTACCTTTCGTTTTGGAGTAAAGACGTTTTTACTTGACAAAAATGAAGACGTGTTTTTTGTGCGGCAGGAGTGAAAATGTGATAGAATTTAACAAGGAATCTCTCCAAAAATGTAAAATTATGTTATTGTTTCGCCAAAAAATGAATTTTAAATACAGTGACATTTTTTTAAATAGTGACACAATGCACGGTTATCATTTACAGTGTTACAAAAAGTTCATTGTTTTAAAACAAAAATATAAAGAAGTATTTTTTAATTATTTTCTAATGAAAAACGTAAGTGTACTTTAATGTTTAATATTATATAGTTTAATAAAATGTAGACAATTGTGGCCGTGGGAGTTGCCTCAGTTTTGATTACACTAAGTTAGGGACGTGAGTGAGTGATTACGCTTTATTATAATTATAAGAACAATTCTTCCAGACCTAAATGCCTTAAAAACAATCAGCATAGACGGACAAGTTCTTGCTAGCGACATTTTTTTATCTATATTTTAATAGTTTTTATTAGTTGAATAGTTTTCATTTACTTTCCAAAAACCTAAATATTCGTACCAAAAAGATTCGTACCAGAAAGATTCTTTCTACTGATACGGACGGCGTTGTCAAATCAAACAAGCAGAGGGCGAAGAGAAAGAGATTGTTTATTGAAATGTAATTTTCCATATTTTCTTAATAAAAAAAATATCCGCGATAATTGTCACCTCTCATTATATTAAGGAAACATGTTGTAATTAATACCTTATAGTAGATCGATATTTGTAAACATTTACTTAATTAGATAATTTAGTTGTTTTAAAAGGGTTATTTAACTAAATATTATTATTTATAAAATAAATTTTGGGAAGACTCAATATTATGGATTATTATTTTACTTGAAAAATAAGAATGCCCCCTGAAACCCCTGTTTGCGGCAGGAATTTTCCAGGCAACCCTGTTTTATAGTGTTCAGAAAAAAATAAGCTTTAATTTGATATATAATTCATTAAAAAAACACATGAGTGCAAATTATTAACATTTAGTGACATGTTTAAACCAGGCAACCCTAGACTTGCGGCAGACTGAGAGCTGGCAACCCTTAATTTTCCAATTCCTTATGCGATATCTTTCAAATGATGTGCGATTCATATAAAAAACGTATGGGTGCAATTTTCTCCAAAAACGAGTTACGAAAAAATGTAATTAAAGGTGATTGCGGCAGGATTCTTCCAGGCAACCCAGGTGTAATCTGTTCTACTAATCATGTATTATTCATTAATATAGGTTTAATTAAGAAAACTCGTATATGCAGGATTCAACGGTCGGATCTCAGTCTATTAATTTTGAATAAGTAATGTTCCCCTAGGAATAAGTTGCCTAATAAAAAAAATATTGAATATTCCATTAATGGAGGAAGACTATATTATATCATTTTAATGTAAACCGCTATACCAGAGTTATCTTAGTCACTTAGAATGTGTCATCACACATATTGAATGCATACATAGCTCTTAAATTGTTTCTTTAGATCACGCGACGACAAAGAAACAGGTAAAGGCTGGTTTTATATAAATGTATTTTGCAGGTTGGAGTAATGCTGAAACAATTCCTGCCGCAACTACAAACAACTTTCGTAAAAGGTCTGTCGGACGCCAACCGTCCCGTGCGCATCAAGGCGGGGCTGGCCCTCTCCCAGCTGGTGTTGATCCACACGCGCGCCGACCCCCTATTCCTGGAGGTGCACAACGGCGTCAAAAACGCTGAAGACGTGGCTATCAAGGAGACCATGCTGCAGGCGCTCCGCAGCGTCATCACCAACGGTGGATCCAAGATGTCCGAGACGACAGCCCTCGCAGTGCTAGCTATGCTGACCAGCCCGGCGTTGCTCGCACATGCAGAAGACGCGCCCCGTGCCGGCGCTGGTGGTTGCCTCGGTGCATTATTGCACTGCCTGGCACCTGGCCATCGCGATGCAGCCTTATTACACCACGTGCTCGCAGCTGGTAACCCTACTTCGACCCATCACTCTCATACACCGGAGGACTGGCTCCTCACTCACGGACGATCCTGTGCCTTATTCGTCGCCCTCAAGGAAACACCGGACAGTGTCTATCGTGATCACTTTGAGGAGAAGATAGATAAGGCCCTGCTTGGTTACCTCACGAGTGATAAGACGCCTATAGTGTGTAATGGTATCAGGGGTATTGGGTACCTTATGTGTTATCTGCTCAAGAATGACAGGCCCGTACCGGCGAATATACTTTCTCAGTTTGTTAGGGTGAGTGTATTAAGTGTGTTGCCTTGTTTTTTCAGGCGCCCAAATTCGAACTTAATATAAATTTATTTTTAAAATTTTAGATTCTAAAATTTATGTTTAAAAAATAATAATTACAGTTTAAATAAAAAAAATGATAAAGAAAAAACAGTAAAACAAATGGTGTCCAGTTCAATTCTGCACATTGAATATGAAATTTTAAAAAAGCTCATCTTTTGTTATAACTTTATATAACATTGTATGTATATCTGCGTTTTGTAGAGCATGAACCACAACAATAACGAAGTAAAACAACTAATGGCGCGAGCGAGTACAGTAGTGGGGCGGGCCGAGGTGGTGCTCCCAACAGTGGGAGGTGCCGGGGCCGACGTCCTGCGCGCGCTGCTGCCGGCCCTCGTCAACGGCACCAAGGAGAAGAACACGTATGTGCGCGCCAACTCGGAGATAGCACTGAGAGCCGTGCTGCGCTTACCGCACGATGAGAACTTCCACCAGGTACTCTAGCTACTGTTTGTGTTTTACTAATAGTTGTGCAGATTTCTTTCGACAACTCTAATATTTATTTTACAATTACTTAACTCTTTTCTACTATTATCTATTCACTTTTATGTACAAATAGTGGATGTAAGAAAGAGTTTATAAATATTTTTTCTGTTTTTTTCTTCTGTGTGACTATTTTAACTTGATTGTTGTGGATTGGGGTCTCACTTGGGAAATGAGTTATTGTCATTTCCTTACTCTTATAACTTACTCCTTGCCATATGCGAGATGTAGTGTGAAGCTGAAAAAACATTTTATAAATTTCAGCAATGCATGTCTCTACTGGAGGAGGGTAGTCGCGAGGCGCTCAGCGACGTGGTGACCCGCGTGCTGCGCCGCGCCGTCGCTGACGGACGCGACGAGGACCTGGACTGCACCCTCGTCACTTGAGCACCTCTAATTTATAAATATATGTCTTTATAATTATTGTCTATATTGTTTTATTTTTTAATTTGCTTTTAAAGGGGGCTAATAGGATGCCTATAAAGTATAGAGAATAATCTTGATGGCTGGATAATATTTGCCATTTGGGAAAGTTCTACTTTAGTTCCACAAATGTAAAGAACTTTAGTTTGATGCCACTTCCCCTTACAAGATTTTAACAATTTATGTTAAAGTTCCTTATGTATACAGGTGTCCCAGGAGTCAACGACAAAACGAAACCAGGTGATAGACTAAGTCATGACAGTTATGAGAAAAATATTTAAAAAAATCTTTGTCATGTATTTTTCATATTATATTGATTTTAAAAAATATCAGAAAAACCGACAACCTGTGATGGTTTTTCAAGTCCCAGGACTACAAATATTACTCTTTCTTCATTTTTTTTTCTGTAATGTAATCATGAGTAATCCTTCTGTGAATTATAGTTTAAGATTGATACATACCTGCATCAGTTTTCAGTTAAATTTCTGCTCTTGAACCATGCATATTTGCACCATCTTAATTCTTTCATTATATTTTTTTCTTGTTCTTTCTTTTTTTTATATATACATGGTATCTCACTTTTCATCAAAGTCCAAAAATTTTTGTAGCAATAATACAAATACAGAAATGAAATACTAAGTTTCCCAATATTTTTATTTATTTGGATTCCATGGTATAAATATATAAAGTGCATTCTATACAATAGAAGGATAAAAATAAATGTTACATTATTAGATTTTATTTTTAGTAGTAATAGTTCACTGAGTCAAAATCAAACAAAAAGACCACTATTTTGAGCAATTAAACATGATTTGATAAGCATAATATATAATAAAATTTGGCAACATTGTGGGAAAACTAAAAATATTATTTCAAAATATGTCTATTGAGTATATTGTTGAAACACTAAGTACTCTTAAAAGATAAAATACAGCTACTAAAGTATAGGTATGGAATGTGTATAATTTGGCAATAAAGATTTAAAATTCCTCTTTTGCACTTTTCTTTTCAAAACCTCTGCGTTTTAGTTGTTCATTACACTCTGCTCGATCAAGGTTGGATAAAGGAATGCGTTCAAGTTCATTTTCACTTTCTCCAATCATTATCAACTCAGGTGGCATTCCAGTAATGAATTTTACTTCAACGCGGTCGTAGGTGGGAGCATCGTCCAAAATAAACTTCTTCACCTCAGGCAAGCGGTTTAAGGAACATCCTCGGCATGACTGCAAAAAAAATTAATATGTTATTCAAAAAAGCTAAAATGTTAAAACACTGTGTTAAGTGAAAACACAAAGTGTTAAGACACTCTGTTCCCCACTTTCTGCCGAATTCTGGAGGCATTGCGTGTTGAGTTGCAGAACTCAACGCTGCGCTTTACCTCGACACCCGAGCGAAGAAATAGAAATATAAACGTAAATAAAAAACTTGTTGATAAGTTGGTTTAGCTAGGTTAGCTAGGTTTAAATACTTACATTTTGACGTGGATATCTAATAAAAGTAATTGCTCAATTTATTTATGTTATAAACAGAAAAATATAATAATATATATATAATTTATATATATAAAGGGGCGTACAATTTACTAAAGCTTCTATTTACCTCAATTCTCGCCGATACTATATCCGAATTTTCGTAACCAGCAACCAAATAGATGAAGCATGTTGCTACGACAAGTAATTGTAAATTGTACGACATATTCGCAAGTTGAGAACTCTAATAAGTTATACAAATTTAAAAAATGTGAATCAAATTACTTAATAATTCATCAACTGGAAATGCAATTTGACTTTTGATTTATGTAATAAATCATATGATATGACAGATGACAAAAAGTTGCCATCGTGACTAAAATTTAAAAATTTTTTATTTTAATCACGGTATTATATTTTGAGAGAATATAGTTATTTTTGAACATAGGTGCAGTTACGTTTTAACTCTTCTTCGTAAATTAAGCTATAAAATTCTCATTATTATGTTTTGTATATCTAAATATAAAATCTTATTGTACGCTTGCATGATTGCCAAGACACGAGAAGCGTTCACATCTATAAGCTAAAATTGCTTCCAAATGCTTAAGTGCATTTGACACATTTAAGAGTGCGTTAGTATAGTCTGGGCAAACTTAAATCTAAAGTCTGAATACGCGCCAACCTGTAAGCACGTTCCAAGTGCTTGTTGCAAACTTCCTTTGATCTGTATTCAAAAACCGACACTGGTCCGACCGGTGCCAGCAAGTTTTGGCAAGTATTTAAACGTACCATTAAAGACTCGTCACATCAAATCGGATTTTTTTTAAGCTTCTTTAAAAAAATCCGTTCACTATAAAAACAGTTTATAGCTATTTGACTATAAGCAGCCGTAAAAAATATAATACTTATTAATTGTATTTCCTAATTCTAGTTCTAGTTCTAGGAGGCCAGTTGTGGTGCAGGGGCAAAAAGTGTAACTGTAAACGCGACTGGTTATAGTTCGATCTCCACTCGAGAAAATAAAATATATATTTAATTTATTTTTTCAATATTTTATTTAATTGATGAACGAATGATAAAGATGTGGTTAGAAGTTAGAACCACAGATTTAATATACATCCAACATATTTTTACTTGTCAAGTCAAATATGATAACTTCTTCATTTTAGTTTGTTTATAAATTATTGTAAAAAAGTGATTCAAAATTTTACAATTTAGGCATTAATAAATATATTATGCATTAATAAGTATATAAGCTAAATAAGATAGTTTTATCATTTTACTTTATTTGTGTTCTATTAAATTTTGTATATATACGAGTGGTTAAAACTAACAATACCTAAAGATAAAAATATTTTGGATATTTTTTTGGTAAAACAAATTGATGTTAAGTGTGGGCTCTTAGCTATCATCGATTATCTCCTTATATAGTAAGTAAACTATAACATGCTCAACATTCATTACTCACAGTTTAAAAAAGTTCATTGACATCTATTTAAGTTACAAGTAAGTGACTATTTATGCAGGATAAAATATTTTTTTTGATTATTTCATTCATGACGCACCAATCATCATTATATTTAATTTGTTATAATCCTTGAGCAGTCAAGATCAGTACAATATTATATCTATAACAACAAGTATTATTGAGGTTTCAATCTAATTTCTTAATTATATATATTTCGTAGCATGCTAAATCACAAACATCTTAGCATTAATATAGTTGATAGATAATGTTCTTCCATTCAACCTTTAAACTGAACTGAGTAAAAATAAAAAAAAAGAAACAAAACAAAGTAGAGGCTGTTGTGGCACAGGGGCACAAAGATGTGTTTCTAACGCGATGATTGTGAGTCTGATCCCCACTCAAAGAAATAAATTGGCAACAGCCTGACATTGAGTTCTGCCATTCAGAAATGCCTCAAAAAATTTGGCCGATAGTGGGGAATGGAGTGTCTTAACACTAGGTTCCCTTTGTCTACCCTGCTGTGTGTGGGATACAGTATGAAGCTAGTTTAATTTATTAAATAAATTAATATTACACAAATTATTTTAATTATAGTAATTAGTATCCCAAATGTAAAATATTTGATTATTGAATGGCTATCAATTATCTATGTAATTTAGTAATACTAAAAAGTAGTTATCTTTTATATAATTAAAATAAAATGTATAGATTTTTTTTAACATTATTTTGTAATTAATAGTTTTATTACTCAGTAGGTTAAACACAACTTAACAAAATGCAAGAAGAGCATAGGAAAGCTATCCAGAATAATTTTAAGTCTTTAGTTGAGCAAACAGACTTAGATACTATGGTAACAAATCTGTATGAAAAAGGAGTGTTTTCTAGCCAAATGATAGAAAAATATAAGGTAAGAATTTATTATTACAATTTAATAAATGAAAATAGTACTTTATTGTACAAATATTTAAAAAAACATTGTCATAGCATGCAAACAAACAATTGTGGAATTTAACAGTGAAGTTTTAAATCAAACTGATGACAATTGTGGCACTGTTAACCTTTGAAATGTATTAATATTTAAAAAATAAAATATTTACGGCATTTAAACGATTTTAATTATTTGTCGGGTAAGCCAAAATGAATTACCAACATTGGGTTCAACTACTCAGCAGAGAATCCATGACATGCATGCATAACTAAATAAAAAGTCAACAAGACAAGAAGTATCTTAAATCAACCAAAAAACAACATTTTGTATTTCTCAAAAGCATACACAATTTTTCACAACAAAATCAATGTAACTTCTATGCTTTTTAGTACTCAAGTCTGTTTTATTGTTAAGGCATACATATGTAATGCTCATGTTACTACCATTAAACGAAAACTAGCTTTTCAGCTTAAGACTTAATTAATATGTGTACAAACTTTATATTATTCAAAAATAATGCTTAACAGCTAGAAATTTAGTCCATTTAACCACAAACATTTTGTTTCTTTCTATTGATAAGATAAAAGTGACTTTACTAATTTTAATTTACCACTCTGTGGTTCAACAAGTATCTGCCCTCTATGGAATATTTATAAAATCTCTGTATTAGAATTATGCAAAAGTTTAATGAAACCTTTTAAACAGTTCTAGACACTTTTCTTAAAATATCTGATAATTTGAGACTAAAAATAAGACCTAGTTAAGATTTTGCCCTAGAAATGTAGAATATTGAATATCAGACTTTTTTTAAAAACGAAATGTTTAATATTTTTATTTCTTCGTTCCGGTGTTGAGGCAAAGTGCCGCCACTCAACATACAGTGTGTCCAGAATGCGGCGGAAAGTAGGTAGTAGTGTCTTAACACTAGGCTTTGCCTGTATGTCGGTACTATCTGACCTTTTATAATAACTTTATTTATATTGCAGGACACAAATAAAGATGTCAGAAATAGAAAGCGTCTTTTATACAGCGACATAATGCGACGTGGACCAGAGGCGTTTCAACATCTTTTAGACGCCCTCATGGAAAACGGATATTGGGACTTAATACGTGACTTGGACCCCAAAAGTTTACCTCCGCACTCTAGACGACGGACTCCTCTTCCTGCTACAAGTCAGTTTTTTTTCTTTAAGCTTCACGCTGTATCCCGTATATAGCAGGATAGGCAGAGAGAACCTAATTTTCGAGGCATTGCGTGTTGAGTGGCGGTAATCAACGCCGCACTTTGTCGTGTTAGCAGAGTGAACACTGTGGGATCGAACCCACAATCATCGCGTTTATAGTTGCTTGTGCGCTCGCGCTTGTGCCACTGCGCCACGGTGACCTCGTTCGGCATTTATTTTAATTATACAATGCTTATTGAGAAAAGTAGTTTTAGAATACAGAAAAAAGGATTTGATGGTTAGTTAATAAACTTTTAACATTTAGTGACACCAAGGAATACTAATTATTATTGTTCAACTATTGTTTATACAAAGACGACGTAATGTAAATTATCAACTTTATTTATTAAAGTTAAAAATTCTAAAGTAACCTTGAGTTGCTAAATATACTCAATACCTAATGGATGTTCCGATTTCTTCGAAATCGCATCGCGCATCTTACCTCTATGTTCTCTTTTTTCTTATTATGTAATAAGAAAAAGTAATTTGTAGCATACGATTTTTTGTCCCAAACACATATTTTGTAGCATAAAAGTAAATGTATTTTTTTTTTTTTTTTACCTAAGGCAAGAGTTCCGGCGACAACAACTTTGTAAGCATTCGAAAGGAACGAGAGAAAAAAGCGAAGGGTGCACCTGACGTCAATAAAAGTCAGTAAATTACATATACTTATATATTGTTATTATTGTTACATAGATATTGTTTTATTTAGAACTAATATTCGTAGCTTTTAAATCACCCCTTCTAAAAAAATAGAGTTTTGCTCTTCTATATAGTAATTATTATAGTATATGGTAGTTATTGACGATATTTTTGATTATTTTTAATTTCCAATGACCTAATTTTCACCTCTCTAAAAAGTCAAATCGCCAGTTGCATTGACTCAACATAGTGTATAGGACAGTGGCGTAGCTAGGGTATTTGTTAGCCGGTGCGGCTTAGGAGATTTGATGCCCTTCAAAATGGTCTAAGGTCTAAAAAAACAAAGTGATCGTCGACTTTGATGAGTTCTAAAAAAAAACGTCATCGTCGACTTTGATGCCCCTTTCCTTTTGATGCCCGGTGCGGCTTAAGGGACTTGATGCCCTTTAAAATGGTCTAAAGTCTAAAAAAAACAAAGAAAAACAAAGTAATCGTCGACTTTGATGCCCCTTTTCCTTATGATGCCCGGTGCGACCGCACCGCTCGCACCCCCCTAGCTACGCCACTGGTATAGGAGGCCAGTCCTGGCGATGGGAACGAAACTGTTTTAATGGGAGTGGAGTGTTGACACAAATTCCCAGGTTCTCTACACCTACACTGCATTGTGCAGTGCACTGCATTGTGCACGGGATACAGCGTGAAGCTAAGAAAAATATGTATATGTACATTTTATTCGTGGCGCAAGGACAAAAGTCAACAAAGTGGTTGTGGGTTCGATACCCACTCAAGGAAATGAAATATTTATTTAAATTTATAATTTCATTTCTTCGCTCTGGTGTTGATGCAAGTTGCGGCATTAAGTCTCGCCAACCAACACGCAATGCCTCCATAATTCGGCGGAAAGTGGTGAACGGAGTTTTAACACTAGGTTCCCCCTGCCTACCCAGCTGATGCGTGAAGCTGATTTTTAATATACACTGTACATTAGTATTTTAAGTAGGATTTGAACCTGTGTGAAGTTCAAAATGTAAAAATTTTATAAATTCATATATTTTTTTGTAGATGTGGCGATTATTCCTCCAGCTCCGCCTGAGAATAAGGAACCTCTAGATCCTGCCAAAATTCCACACTTTAGAGTCAACAAATCTGAAAAGTTTATGGAAGAAATGGGAGATGGTATGTAATAATTTAGTGCTACATGAAATTCAAAACTCATATTCAAAATATTCTTTATTCAAATAGACTGTTACAAGCACATTTGATTTTTTTCCTGTTTGGCTGGAACAACTGAAGTGATGACTCTTAATACTAAGTTTCTTTCTAATACCAAGTTCTCTTTCATGATTATTTTTTTAGCTTTATGTTGTATCCCACACATAACAGGCTAAGCAGAGGAACCTAGGAACCTAGTGTTAAGACACTCTGTTCTTATTAAGACGTCTTGTGTTCCACACTTTCTGCTGAGTTCTGGAGACATTGCATATTGAATTGCGGAATTCAACGCCGCGCTTTGCTTCATTACCAGACCAAGGAGAGGAAAATATTAAATATTTAATTTCTTCCAGTCGAACCCACAGCCCGTCGAATTTAGAGTCGCACGCTTGTGCCCCTGCGGCCTTCGCCACGGCTGGCTTTAGCTTTGTCAAAAAATTAATATTAATAGATACACATGTGTTACCTTTACAGGCTTCACTCTATACCGTACTCGGGGCCGTCAGAGAGGTATGCTGGTCATCTTCAGCTACGTGGATTTCAATGATATGGAGCCATATCGTAAAGGAGTCGATGTAGATTGTATGAAACTCAAGTATTTATTCATTGAGTTTGGCTTCATGGTGCTTGCGTATAAAGATTTAACAAAAGATGTAAGGTTTTTTCATATATATGTATTTTAGTTACGTATGCAATAATTAATATTAAAACTTCTTAAAGAAATCACAGAATTTTTTTTAACTTGGTAGAATAATATAATGTAAGGTGAGATGGCGTTCTTTGACTTGAGGAATAATATAAAACAAATATATTTTTTTTCTTTTTGCCTATAATTTATTTTCTCTGTGAATAAATATATTACATAAAGTTAATATAAACGACTAAAAATATCGAAGCAAAGCGCAACGATGAGTTCCGCGACTCAACACACAATGCCTCCGGAATTCGGCGGAAAGTGGGGAATGGAGTCTTAATATTACGTTACCTCTGTTGACCCTCCTGCTATTGGTTTTATTTTTATTTTTTTTTATAAATTAAATAGTTTGTTTATTTTCACAAAACTAATTTATTTTTTCAATTTATTGCTATATAAGCTCTAAATATAACCAAAACCATACTGTCTCCTAAACAGGAGACACTAAAAACCCTCTCCAGTCTAAAGGAAGTCGTCGGAGGGTCGGAATGTCTCTTCATAGTGGTATCCTCGCACGGCCACGCGCGTTCTAACACCAGCGACAACGACTTCCGGTGCCACGACGGTAGTCTCATCAGCACCAGCGATATGGTGGAGCTCTTCAACAATAAGAACTTCCCCGTGTTGAAAGGAGTACCTAAGGTCTTCATTTTTCAAATGTGCCGGTATGTTAAGTTTTTTTATTTCTAATTCGATGACCATGACCAACAAGTTAGACCAATAAATAACATTTAATCCCAAAAACATTTAAACGCACTTAACTATGAAAAAGAGATAAAATAATGTCCTAAAATTGTTTGCCTTATGTTAAGAGCAAGAAATCCTGACGCAAGTATAACAATTATTCTGTGGTTATCAGATGTATTTCATAACAAATTCAATACAATACCTAATTGTTATATCATACATATATTATGACCCGTTGATCTGGAAAATAAAATTATTATTTTATTATTTTTCTATGTTCAGTTTTTATGTGTATTTTTGCGTTTGAACATTATTACTATATATAATTTTTAATATGATATTATGTAGTTAAGATGGAAGTCATGGATTAGAATACGTATATTATAAATGAGTGATTCTATAGGGGCCAAGACGAGGGCTACCAAATGCTGCCCGCGACGGCGTCCGACGGCGCCCCCTACATTGCCTCTCCTGCCTCCTCCTCTGTACCTACGAGCCCCTCCCCCGCGCCCGCCCGCGTGCCCCGCCCGCCTGACGTGCTGCTGGAGCGCAACTACTCCGATATACTGATAGCGCATTCTACTATACCAGGTACGGTTAAACTATTATGCACCCAATAAGTTCTGCACGATTTTCACGATTATTACACATATTAAATGAAATTATTTGAGCCATTGGTTGGTTAAAATAGTTTCATTTAATATTATGCACCCGTTGATTTGACCTTATTACTAGAAACACGCCATATTTACAAGAGACGAAATTTTAAAAATTTTATCATTTGATTTTGTTTCTATTTTTTGTATATTGTCTAATCTGGTTATATATATTTTATTTAGTTATAATTATGTGATTTATATATTATATTTCTTTTGATATATAAATAAAATCCACAATTAAATTCGTTTTTTAAACTTAACATGTTCAAAAATGAGTTTGGGTTAGTTGTAGATAATAAATATCATATATAGTTTTAATGAAATCTATTCTTTCATACAAAATCTTTAATCAATCCCCATTTAGTAAGTAAGGTCAATGTAGCGCCTTTCTGCTGCCTTGAGGCTTTCTGAACTTTACACCTTATTCATTCGGAAAGAAACTAAATAGTCAACGTTAGGATAGTCACAATTCCTTAATGCTTACTTTACAGGCAACGTGTCCTACCGCGACGAAATTGAAGGTTCATGGTATATCCAGGCTCTGTGCGAAGTATTTGCGGAATTCGCCCATCGCTGCCACGTAGAAGAATTATTTACCCTAGTGGACCGTAAGTTACACGCCGCGCACCGCGTGCAGACCTCCTCCGTGGACCGCTGGGGGTTCAACAGTCGCCTGTACCTACATCCTGGTCTGTTTGAAACACCGAATGGACCCCACGATCAAGCTTAGTTTATATAGGAATTTTAAAGTTGACCGATTATATCCCAATTTCAAATAAAAGGCTCATTGAACCCCTCGTTTTAACTATGTAGTGTCGTCGAAGGAAACCGATTGTACCCTTCGATCAAACTATACAGGGATATTGAAAGTAACCATTGAACCTTTCGGTCAAACTATTTTATGCTATTAAAGGTAACTAATTGAACAATCAATCTTATATAGATATATGTATTGTATTGTAAATTAATGCTCAAATAGTATTACTGTGTTTATTTCGATAGTTACGGTGACTTGTTCTAGATGTATTTATAAAATAAACGGTTGCATTATAAAACAATCCATTACAACACTGTAAAGTTAAGTTTTTTGTAATGTTATTCTTTATGTTAGTCACATAATAATATATAAGTAATAGAATGAAAAACTCAACGAAATTAATAATAAATAATTATAAATGGCCTTAAGTTACATATTAATGGTTCATGTCAAAGGTGCAGCTCATCAATGGATATCGGGTTGTTATTTTTCTAACTTAGTCGTCAATTTTTACTAGTATTTCTTGGATGGTATCTAAGAGGTAAGTTCAAATCGTCTGTTAACAATGAATATAACGTAACGTAACGTAAACTGCCAATAGTGAAACCATTACATTTAAGTAAATAGGAATATTTTTTTATAAAATTTAATTTTATATTTATTAAAATAATAGTTATAAATAAAATATTTAATAATTTTTGTGACATTTTTACTAACAATTATGTATTTTATATGATGAATCTTGTTTCTAGATATTATTTCGGAAATATATTTATTTAATATCTATTTAAAACAATACTATGAAAAATAAGTATTAAATGTTATCCGGAAACTATTTGCCATAAAACTTAGTTAGTTTTAGTCCTTATAAATAAAAAAAAAATATATTATAAAGATAGTTAATTTAAAAAGTATTGATTTCCATTCAACACAGTTTATAATTATCTTCTATTCAACTTGTATTCAAAGTGGTAAGTATACATATTTCTATAATTTCACAAAAAAATCTGCTGAAATTAATTTTAAATATCAATTTATTAGACTCTCGTATAGAAAAATATTAATTACAATAGTGATTGTCACCTTTTTTTTATAAAATATGAATTTTATATTATTTTTTTATATAATTATAAGCACTATTGACTGCAATTTTTTCTAATAATATATTGATAATGTATTTTTGTACTTTTTTATATGTAATTAAAAAATAAAAATATCTTCCGCCTTAGAAATGCATTTTATATTGTTACCACAGATACATTGAATACAAAAATATATATACATTTTTTTAATTGTTACATCTTATGAAGGTTAATATATAACAACAAAATATCAAGTATAACATATTAGATAAAATATTATTTATTTTTATTTGATATCTCCTCTTTGTTCTCCACAATTGATAAAAATCAAACAACAAATTATTTTCCATCATGGTCGTTTCCGTCGTGTTCTTGAAACGATATTGCCATTACCAATTACAATGTAACATTTCACAACCATTAAGTAACTTTTACGTACAATATCTTTTAATTCAATTTAAACATTTGTTGAGTTATAAATATTTGTTGAGAAGATTATATTGAAAATATTTCCATCTTTGTTTATTTATATAAAATATGGAGGATAGGAAGATAGGAGAATCGTATCTTACTTAAACAAACTTAAAGATTCATTCGCTCATTCATAAATGATGTAACAATGATTGCTTTTCAATTGAGCATTACAATAAATAACAATATTACAGTAAGTTGTACGTCGTCGCCGTCGCCGTTGTCGCGCTGATATGAAATATTTCTTCCAAAAAGGTTTACCTATCCGACACTGAGGCCACAAAAACACTAACTTTACTCAAGTTAAGCCACTGCCTCACACAGTGTCTATCACTCATCCTGCCATAGCTATTACATTTTTCCATATTTTTTGAACTCATATATCCGACTTCCTTATTAAAGAATTCTATATATTGATTCATCTTTTCCAACCATCGTTGCATGGGGTTTATTAGAGAGCTCTGATACAGCCAGTTGAGGACCGAGGTTTTAGACCACCAGGGTTCAAATGACCAGTCATATGTGATGACACAGTCGTACCAGGTCCGTTTTGGCTCAATCACTTCGTGGTACTTTGTCCACTTCTCGCAACATCGCAGATTGTTAATAACAGATTCTTCAGATGTGTACAATTGTGTTTCAACTGTAGTGTTAGAGAGGTTAGTTGTCAATTCATTTTGATAATTGTGATTGAGCACAGTGTCGATGGCTGTGGAGACAGATCCTCTAGCCAATATGTACTGAACGGTCGGGAGCCAGGTTTGGGAAATGACGAGGGTGGAGGTGACTAGCGTTAGGAGACCGGCCACGTAGCTAAGCGCCGCAGCAACACACGCAGTTGACACGGACTTCACCACCTCACTGACCAGCATGGTGTTGTATGACGCTACCAAGTCTGTATATGTAAAGAAGCCCCGAAGCTGCGCTTGCCTTAAAGCTACTTGCCGTTCCAGCCACAGCAGACCCTCTTCAAATGACTTATCACTCACAAAAACATTCCAATCCTGTAATATTTTAATTTTATATAAATTTGTAGATGAACAAAAGTTGAGTTATGACTTACTAAATAAATGATAGAAAAGTTACATAAAAAAAGTTATGATACATACAATGGCATTCAGGAATTCCACTTCGAGTTTTTTAAGCTGGTCTAGGTCCAGACCTCCCGATGCCGCCCACTCGGAACATATTACTTCATCGTCTTCACCATCATCTTGAAGGAATTTATTGCTAACCATCTGAAAAAATGAAAAATGAAATACATGTTATACATACCTCAGACATTGACATGACATCAGAGGGAAGAAAATGGTAATAATATTTCAATTCTTTAAGTGGAACTCGCAACCTGTCGTGTTTACTGTCGCACACTTGTACCCAGTGTTACTCTTCTTCGTTGTTACTATTCGATTGTAATAACTTAAATGATTCATGTCTCCAGGATTCGGCGGAAAGTGGGGTACGGAAATGCCTTCATAGGAATGGAGTGTTTTAACACTAAGTTCTCAGGTTTTTCTCTGGCTATACTGCTATATGCGGGACATAGCGTAATGTAAAAAAAAACGCTGTTTACACAATGAACAATCAATGTTACCAATGAAACTAAAAACAGATCAGCAGGCACAGCAGCGGTCAAGTAGTCAGGGTTGCATCTCTTCAAACGCTCTAAGTACAAAATGGCGAGCACCAGGGCGCACGGGGACACGCAGGCGGAGCGCGCGATCTCCGCCGCCGCGTCCGTGTGGAGGCGGCGCAGGGACCGTCCACGTTGTGGCACTGACCACAGCTCGCAGGATATTTCTGGAAATAATCAACAAATTACAATTTATTACATTATTAAATTAATTTAATAAATTACAAATTATTACAATTTAGTATACATTATATCATTATATTTAATTACAAAATAATATTGAGGCAGTTAAAAATCTACTCTTGTTTTAAAATTAAGCAAAAATATGTGTTTTTTTACATTTTAGTTAACAGCTCCATAATTGACCATGCTACTTTTTTTTTATTGAGTAATGAAAATGATTCATTTACATTAGTCAATAAAAAAAGCCCTACAGCCCCAAAACAAATCATTAACTGATTTTAACAAGGCTCTTTCAATTTTAATTGAAAAAAAAAAACCTGCCTCTATTACATTGTGTAAGCTCTTATATAAAGCATATTCCAAAGAAACATATATCATAAAAGCCTTTATGACCATATACCAGGGGTATTCTGTGATGTATAAGAAATAAAAGTAACCCAGACAATGACACCTGTATTGATATTGTTGTTTAAAATGTTTGACTTGATTTCAATAAAAAATAATGACAAACCAAATAACAAGTAATCCTAATCTCTATTTTATTGTTGACAAATAATGTTATTCTCTATTTGTTCTGTACATAATAAGCAAAACGGAAATTAGCATTTTAATAAAAAAATTAACCTATTTTATTACAATATTTATAAGCAAAATTTAAAAATATTATACCAGTAACAGGAAGGCTTAAGCAGGGAAGAGTTGGTAATTGGCCATAATACAAAGTCTTGGTGATACGATTCAAAAACTCCTTGTGGTCTCCCATTGTCTGCGAAACAAAAATTAAGTATAAATAAATTGTTTAAATAATATTTTAAGTTTTTTGAAAGTAAGGTAAGGTAAGGTAAGGTGATAAGCACTTAATAAGAACTTATATAAAAATTACAAATATTTTAGAAAATATTTATGATGCGCACTGTCAACACATTGTTTATTTAGTTATGGTGCTTGAACAGCACTTGGAAGGCTGAAACCGAAATTCAAGTTACTTTCAAAAGTAAATTTCTTGTTTATAATATGTATATCAATTACAAAAAATTTCGTTACTATATTTTGAAAGTTTTTAATGTTATTTTTTGTAAGCAATCAAAAAGCAAAAAGTATAGACAGTAAAACATTACTGTAATCGTACACAAGAACAAAATATCTTATGTATTCATAAATATTTAATAGGGTCAGAATAACTCCTAAAAATAACCTATAATAAGGTGAGTGATATTGTTATCGTGAGTCGTGACATCCAACCTGTTGTTCGAATTTGCCGAATGAAAAGGTAGTTGTTGACAGATATAATGTGATCGTAGTAGAATTTATACGAAACTATAATGAAATTACAGTAAAAATTTCATTTATTAATTTGAAATATAACATATTTATAAAAAATAAATAACATCGTGTTATTTTGGTCTACGTTGCGCTTGACCTCCTTTTTACCTTGATCTTGGCTCTCGATCCCTCTTTTCTTCTCTTTGATATATTTGACATTATATTTAAATTTAATTGATTCGGGGGACGGCAAACAAAGACAGATTTTTAATTTTGTCCACAACAAAAACAAAATATTTTTGTAGTAGACGATACAGAAGACCACAATTTGGAAATTTTGTACCGAAATGACAGTGACAGTTTGCATAGAGTATAAAAGAATAACTAGGGGCGTGAACCGGACCTCAATTTTGACTCGCTGCGGTCACAAAATCTCGGTAGTGTTCACATGTTGAGCGAAGCGACAAATGAATTTTTGAATTTTCAGAATTTTTTTCGCTTAAAACCATCTACGTGGTCATATCTATATGTTTGCAAATTTTCATCCGAGCCTATTGGTGACAAAGAATATAAAGTCTCCAGTAGAGCGCTCCGCTCAATAATTTATAGGATATATACATATTATAATATAGATCTAATTATAAAAATACATTAGAATTAGATCCATACAAGAAATAAAATCAAGGTAGGAATAATTTTACCACACAAATGCAACTGTTTTAAAACGGACGGACTAAAAACTGTCATTGTCAAATTACTGCGGCTATGGTTTTGTCAGTTACTATTTAATAAAAGAAATATTTAACGTGAAACTTAAACTTTTTCATAGTATTTATTGAATAAAACAATGATGAGCACATATAATTGTATAGTGTACTTATTTTTACCGAGCCATCCTTGATATGTTTATATAATTCTGTGGGGTGTGTAGTCTTCTGTCAGTGTTATTGATTTGTTTTATTTGTGAATGAGTATTAAACCAAGATGTAGGTATTTCCTGTATTTATAAAAAGGAGAAAAAAATACTACAAGAAATGCGCAGAATATAATGATTGTTATAATGTTATCAACATGAAAACTAAAAGTTTTTTACTGTTTTCAACATCAGTTTTTGCTATAAGCTTATTTTTAATAATTTTCCATTCACAACCACCACAATCATTTCAAAGTATTGTGACACAAACACATCAGCATATAAAAGATTTTCAGGTAATTTCTTTTTAAATTGTTTGCTTTAAATATTTGTAGAGAATATCTTAGTCGTACATTTTTTTAAAAGAAAAGAATGGGGTTAATAAATAGTTAACATATTTGTTTGTGATGAAACATTAAAAAAATATATTTTGAAATTATATTATTTCAAGTTAAATTAGCATTAGTCTTCTTAATTCAAGTTTAAATATTTTATATCACAACAAAGCAGGTTTCTCTGATCCAGGAGCAACTCCATGATGAGGAGCAGCAGAATCTGGTGCAGGAGGACAAATATTTGCGTCTTGTGGGGCTGGAAGGTCACACTGAGCTCTGGCACAATACAACTGTGCCCGTCATTGTGACACATGGAAGAAATGATGACCATGTACCAATTGTAGCTTTTGTGAGGGATGCTGCAAAACTACCATATACTATCCTTGTTTATAATTTAGGTTTAAAGCCCTACTCTTTAGGTGTGGTAAGAAAGAATTCATATATAAGTTTATATCATATTCTATCCTGCTAAGAAAAAAAAACATACACATCTAATGTTTAATTCAAATAACATTCAATAAGAATATTCTATAAAATATACATAGGATATGATCCATTTTCCAATTTATTTAGTTCAATCTGTATAAAATATTTTTTTCCTTTAATAAAGTATAAATTCAAATATTCTATTTGCGAATACACAAAAATATTCCAATTTCAGGTGTCGAACTACTGCAACTCATCCAAGTGCGCCATCATTGATTTTGATCTCGAATTATTTCCTTCACATGTAAGTGATGGAAGTACCACTGCTTATCGTCCACTAATCATACAGGTAATTTATTTTATTTCATACTTTCCTCACTATACATGCATTTATATTAAAGAAAATTAATTAATCTTTAATATTTTATGAAAATATGTATAAGTATTATACAAACATTTTGCATTATAAGTATAAACTTATGGATGAATTGCTATATGATTTTAATCTTAAGTGTGTGAATAGCACTTGAAAATATTATGGAATAAGTCCAATTTTGTTATATATAATTAAATTTGATTTGTTTTAGTTAGTAGTAAGACTACTTTTTGTTTGTGGTTTCAAACTCACTACCCTAATTGATTAAAGTTAGTATAAAATAGACATAACTTCAATGTAGCTATTTTTCATTTATCAATGTCACCTAGATACTTAGTTAATTTATATTTTTGTGCTCCTGCTAAGACTTAAGTATTACTGTGATATTTGTAAAGGCATTACTAGATAAGGCGTGGAAGTAGTTGGAAATTAGTATTTATTTAACAATTCCCTCATTTATCTGTATACTATGAAAATAACATTGGGTATTTCATATGACTCATATTTAATATTTATTAGTCATGGTGTCTCTACAGTTTTAATGAATTATATGTTATGTTTAAATAATTATTTGTAAATACTTGCAATTTTTATGAATTTAATTTTTATCTTTATAATATTGAAGATCTGTTAAGTTGTAAAATATGTTTATATGTATTTTAAGTTGAAATCTGTTAATTAAAATATCTTTTTTAATTTGAATGAATTACTTTTTGAATTGCTTTTGGCTGTCTTAGACACGAACTTTTAGAATTTATATAAGAGTATCATACAATTTTGTTACAGCACGCGTTGAGTCACGTGGGTGGTGTGATATACTGTGAAAGTGACCAGCGCTGGACCGGCACCGCGGCAGACTTGGCTGCGCTGTGGGTACGCGTGGCGGGTGGGGGCGTGAGCGGTGGGGGCGGTCTGGGCGCGCTGGGCGTGGCGGCGTGGGCGCGGCGCGCTGCCGTGACGTCGCTGACGCACCCGCGCATGTTCCGCTACCTGAGGGCGCGCGCTGACGACTTCCTGTTCGTGCAGATGCTGGACGCGTCGCGCGTGCTGGCGGCCGCGCGCGCCACCGCCGCGCCTCTTCTGCGCCGCTGGGTGCAGTGCGCGCTCACGCTCAACTGCCTGGTGCCCATCGGCGCGCAGACCGCCGCCGCCGCCTGCCGCTTCGATAAGAAGCCGCAGTACCGATACTCCGGCTGCCACGGCCAGGACGCCTCCGCACTCAGCATCCTGCTGGCCGCGAGCGCCGCCTTCGACGAGACCTCCTACGAGCCCCCTGGCGAGCCATGGCGCCGCGTGCCGCCCGCCGCCGCCCGCGCCGCTCTGGCTGGCCTACAGCGCAACGCCACGGACCCTCCGCCGCCCGGGGACGCCCCGCCCGCGCCTCTGTGACCGTCGTAATGTGACAACAATACCTGTACATACCCTTGTTCATTCTCTTTCAAGTACAGACACACTACAGTAATATGGATGAATGAAGTAAAGTAATTGATTTAAGTGCTTACATTTTTTAATGTATTACAATGCTTTACAATTGCTACATTTTAAATAAGAATATAAAAAAAGCTTGACCAATAAATATAGCCAGCTATAACGTGATATTTGCAAAAGCAATTTTTTAGTTTCTATTTTGAAACAAAACTCGCACATAGTAATAGTAGCGGCCGACAGCTGTGGTTGTGAGTGGAGCATATCATTTGCGACTGAAGTGCTCAAACACGCTTATTTATTTATTATCCACTTTAGTTTATTTTGTAAAGTGTAAATATTCACACCTATACTTATACTTTTAGTAATTTATTTGTATTATTATAATCGAATATCTACGACTGCGTCGCAGGGTGGTTAAATAATCCCCAAACCAAGGAGCAATATACGCGTACCTATATATTATCTTACTATTGAACTAATGTGATTTTTGTTTTATACAAAATGGAAATAGTCTCAACATAGATCTTTGATCGAGTACAATCGTAATAACGTATAATTCAATGCTTTAGTATAGTGAAAGGCTTCTTTTTTGAAGTCAATTTAGCATAATTAGTATAATTTTGTAGCATAATCTTGATTTCTCATCACATATATATCACGCTCTTTTTGGGCCGCAATCTCGTTTATTCTTTATTATATTTTGTTACACTTTTGTATATCAAAATAAAAAAATGTTTTTATTTATCTTCATCAATTTTTATGGTCGCTCTGAGCCTGAGTTCTAATTATTTTATATAAGTATTATAATTTTATAAATTGTATTTACACATTTTTTTTTATTTTTATAAAAAAAAGAAAAAGTGGTAAAATATCGTATAACCTTTTCTATCTAACACTTGACGAAACTCTTCGTGTCATGGCAGCTTTACTCAAGAGTCCACAAATTTTCCATCCAGTATAGAACTTATTCATGACTTAGAGCTACTATAAAATTGACGATAGTAGTGGTCATTTATTTGCTTACATTGTCAGTATTAACCAGTCAAAGAAATCATTTCATAAAATTTTAGGATATTATTTATTACTTTATAAAAATATGTAAAAAATGGAGGTGAAATTTTAGCCACGAGAAGCGGCTCTTATATAAATTGTCTTGCATTCTAGTCAGCACTAGTTTACTTAACGCTGACATTAAAATGTTATACTTTATCATTGTATATACGTATATGTTACTGTGAAACCATATTGATTGGCAAATATTAAGTTTGTGGAATTTTACAGTTAAGTTTTACAAACAAATTGGTATTATTTTAGAAAACTCTAAATACTTATGTCACACATTTCGAATATTCACGGAGAGTCTTAAAAATTACCATAGATCGGGCGTTTTCAGTAACATAAATTTATATTGTCACATTTTACTCACATTGTAGATAGGTCGCACAAGTTATATATCTTAGCTTTCTAATGTTTGAGAACACATTGCATGCCAGTTATAATAGGTGTCAGTAAAAAGTACCAGATTTTTATTTTTTGGGACTTATAGCTTTGGATAGCGAAACCTCATCTGTATGATGTCTAATCTAACCGAGAGACCTCCGTATTTTAAATACATGTTTGTGGAATAAAATGTGTATTCCTTTTTACTGCATACAACATCTTATTTGCGCCATAGTTTTCTGATGTCATTTATTAAAATATTTTGTAAAGCTTTATTTTTGTTTAATATATATATATATTTAAGACTGGCACAAAAATGTATTGTATGTATTATATTTCACAATATAAATACTTGTATCCTTTACTTGAAAAATATCTTTTTAATTTTAGTAAAACTACCATAATAATGAAACAAGTCAATTTTTATGAAATTTGAGGCAGCTATAGTATATGTAACATAATATATATTACCTAATTAATATATTGCATTCTCAGTGTGAAAGTGACCTAGCTCAAAAATTTGCAATTTGTGGGGAACACTTTATTCTTAGAATATGTTATATATAGTCAAATTATAGTGAAAGATGCATAGTTAGATCTCTTTCCTTCTAAGAGTGTTAGTGTGCATAATTACAGGCGAAATCGATACATTGAACATTTTAATTGTGAATTTTTATATTTATTAAAGAGTTTATGCACATATTTGGTGATATTTATCCATATTGTAATGGATAAGAAGGCATTCTATGGACAGGTGTCGATTTAAAATTAATTTAAATATACAGAGTGGAATTGTCAGCACCACTTTAATTGAAACCACAGTTTTAACTACTCTATAAAAGCCTAATAAATGTTTTTCAAACAAAATAAATAATAAAATTATCATTTATAATAAAATTAACATAAGCACGTACACACCTGTCAAAGCGGCAACGTCGCACGCGTATGTGTGCGTCACACGAAATACAGTATACCCTATATGCAGGTTCAGTAAAAGAAGCGCTGCCTCTTCCACCCTATATATATATATATATATATATATATATATATATATATATATATATATATATACACATATATATAATATATTAAATGTATATATATATTTACAAGCATTTTGTGCAAAAAACCCCCCAAAAAGAAGAAACTGACTGAGGGGCGGCCTCAGTCAGTTTCTCCGTTCTTCTCATATACTTACTGTATCAGATGAAACCTAACGCTGCACTTTTTCTAATCAAATCCATAACATTTTCTTCAAGTGGACATTGAACCTACATAGATCCTTTAACTATGTCTCAGTGGTTTCAGTACTCTCATTTCATGATTAAATACTACCTATTATTTTACTATTATGTAAATTGTTACTTATATTATGTTTTAAATATAATAAAACGAAATTATTCGATTGATTTTACAAATCAAAATTTTTAAAACTTTTCTTTTATAAATAGGTATATCTAAAATGAGTTGATTTAAATGGCTGTGATGTATTGCAAATGGCTTATGTATTAAACCAATTAGTAAAAAGTTTTTTGTCGTTATCTTATGTACCTATGTGGACTTATTTATATTCGCATAATGGTTATATGAACTATAAGTAAAATTAAAAACTCATGTAATGAAAAAAAGGCAAATCAAAAAGGCAATAATGTCTTGAGAAATTTTATCAGAGCAAATATAAAAAAAATACAATGTCATATAACACAATATTTGTTATCTAGAACAGCGACCAATAATGATATTAGCACTCAAGGATATCAATTAGCATTTAACTAACATAAAATGTTACTCGTAACTGAAAGGAGGTTCAATGAGGTTCAAACATAATGTACAAAATGTATTGTGAGGCGACGAGAGCATATCCCGAATGTATTAATAAATAATTCATTACAACGGCTTTTTGTAGTTTTACTTTTCCATTTCAAAAACATCGATTTTGGCGCCAGAACACAAAATGGCAGATTTTATATTCTTTTAAAACAGCCTTTACATGGGTATACAAATTCAAAGTGGCGGTCGCATATTTTTTGCCTTTTACTTCATTTATTGTATTATTATTTACTTACTTCTACTTTACAATAAAACTGTTTAAATTAAAACAATTTGATGCTTTATTTAATTTTTACTTACTATGTACCTAAAAGAGGACCAAAATACTAAATAACAAATACAGTTCAATAAAATTTATTTAAATTCTGTTCAATCAAATAAAATATTTATTTTATCAATAACACATCATATAGTTATTTCATAGATTTAAAGAAAAGGACAACCATTATTTAAAACAGTCAATGGAGCTTAAACGATTAGATTAATTATATTTGCAAAAATGATAATGAGTACTTACTTAATTATGTAAAATAATCTAATAATTCTTATTGAATAAAAAATATTTTGATTTGATTTTGATTTTGAACATACAATAATACAAACGTAAGAAATGCAAAAAAGAATTCTAACATTAATTCAAGTCAGTAAAAACTACGTATAATTAAATATATATATTTTTGTATAGGAACCATTATATTCATTATAAGATTAACAGAAAATGTAATATCAGAAGTGCAGAACTTTGACTAGTTGTAATATGTATTCCATGTAATTGTAGATTATTAAACAAGAAGAGAAAAGTAAATATCTTCAATGTTTTATTAATTATCAATTATACTAAATGATACTTGTGTTACCTCTAAACAAAGCTGCTGATCAAGAATGCCTATAAAAATAAATAGTTTTGATTATTGTTATTCTGCACAAAAATCTAAGCAAATCAAGATTTGAACCCACTCATATTTATTTTTTTGCTATAACATATATAAATTTAAAAGTTTATAGGGTTTATCTTCTTGTATTTAAGTTTAAATAAAAATATTTTTTCTAGTACAATAAAAGTTTTTTTAATGGGTTCTTAATACAAGACTAAATCATATGAGGTGTATAATATACTAACAATTACAAAAAAGCATTTAAAAGTGTATATTGTTTTTTTTTTCTTTTGTTGCTAGTACAAAGAGTAAGAGAAAGTGATATCTCACTTTATTATTATTTTTTGTTAAAAAAAGGAAATATCACGTTTTGAAACACGTGCAATCGGGATTTTCGCTTAAATTTATTTCACAGTAGTTAGAATTAGTCAAAAGCAGTTTTATTTAACAGTGGCGGACTAAGGGGGGCGGTCGGCAGGGGCGGAACCAGACCCAGACAGAAACTCCGCTTTGCAACGTGGAATATTGGCTCTCTAACCGGACGATGCAATGAACTCGCAGATGTATTTATAAGACTTCGGGTCCACTGTGCTTTCCTCCAGGAAGCTTAGTGGAAGGGCAATAAGTCCCGCAATAACGGACAGGGTTACTGGCTTATATACACCGGGTCACCCTCAGGTAAAAACTGTGTGGCAATAGTTCTTTCTGAAGAGCTTCAGAACTGGCTTCTTGAAGCTGATGGTCGCTGCAATAGATTTGCAGCGACCTTGATGCGTATAAGGGTGCTGATTGAAGGTCTATGCCCATGCGCCGCAGGCCGGCTGTAGCGTGTCCAAAAAAGAGTCATTCTGAAAGCAGAATGAAGAGGTTCTACTTGCTATACCGTCTACCGATATGGTTGTTTTTTGTTGGAGAAAAGTCACGGGCCGTAAGGCTGCTGAGCCGTATGAACGTGTTCACGGGGGTTTTAGATACGGTCTTCGTAATACAGAGGGAGAAAATATTCGGAGAACCTATATTGCGTCTGATCTAGCCGTCGCGAATACGTTCTTCCAAAAGAACCCTCAGCACGTTATTACTTATAAATTGGGTCCCACTCAACTCAAATTGACTACTTATTGACCAGACGGTGTCATATGGGCAGAGTAACTAACTGTAAAGTAATTCCAAGCGAAAGCCTGACGGCCCAACATCGTCTTCTTCTGGACTTTAACGTCACCCCGAAGAAAAAGGTAGCCGAGAAACGTAAGCCTCAGATCAAGTGGTGGTAGCCGAATGGAACGATGCAGACTGACTAGCAGGTGACGGCTGATATACGAGAGTATACGTGTTATTTTATACGACAGTGAATGCTGGCCAGCACTATCTCGGCACATTCAGGAGCTTCACGTCCCGGAAATGAAAATGCTAAGGTGGATGTACAGCGTAACACGGTATGACCGCAATCGTAACACATTCATTTGAGGTAGTCTTGGAGTCCGTGACGTAGCGGATAAACTTCAAGAGCATCGCCTGAGATGGTTTGGCCACGTTACGCGGATGCAAGCGCTATGCTATATCAGCCCCTGGAGTGAGACCTATCGAACGCCGAACGAAGTGCTGGTTGGATGTTGTTATGCAAGACATGAGAGCCAATGGACTCACCACCGAAGCACTTAAGACCGTGCAAAATGGAGTAGGTTGAGTAGGAAGGCAGACCCTGGAAATAGCCGGGATTAATGCCAAGAAGAAGAAGACGAAGTATAGCGTATTTTGTCCCAATTTTAAACAATCTTTAGGACGTCTGGCAAGATTAAAGCCTACGTAAAGGGTTTGGTTATAATAATTTTTTTTTTACTTTTTTCTCAAAAACATATTTAAATACAATCGTTTTTACTTTAACGTAGGTGAGCGTGTACCTTAAATTGGCGCTATCTTTGAAAGGGTCTCATTTCGACAAGATGAAAACTAAATAAGCATACACACTAATTTGTACATGAAAAAAAAAGTGATATATAAAAATTTTTTTTCACTGGGGGGGGCCTCATTCAACGACACCGCCCCGGGCCTCCGACGGGGTTAGTCCGCCACTGTTATTTAATAAACAATAATCAATATTTACACCACAATGAATGATCAAAATTAAGTAAAAGCACCTATACAATACCTAATTTCTCTAATATCTATTAGAAGCTCTGATTACACATTCACTTATCTTGTATAATAAATAATTTATCAAAGACAACTACTATAAGTGCCTATTGTGACAAAAATCACTATTTTTCTTTCTTGTGCATAAAGATTGTGCATATATTTGTAAAAGTTGTCTAAGTATAATACTATTAAATTTTCTAAGTCAATTGTGATCAAACATTGCTTACATTTAACGGCAGAGAAACTTTTACTATAATGAAAGTGACATACCTCAAAGTTAATGTAACTACTAATATACTAAAAACTGGCAAAAAAGCAAGTTTTCTTGTTATCTCGTTTCGATTTATTTTAGTCGAGTATATTATAATACAATATGCATGTTTCTTAATAAGAATATAATAAAGTCGTTATAAATAATATAAGTTAAGAATATTCAGTCAGCCAGAGTTATGAGGTATCAGGTTTCTTTTCATCCTCTTTGAAGAGTAGTGGAATCATACCAAGGAAGCATCCCAGTGTGATGCCCAGCACTCGACCCTAGAATTGTATTTTTTTTTCAATAAATATGAAAGTTATCTAATTTTATTTACAACTCGTTCGCGGCTTCACCCGCTTTAACAACACAATTATGAATATCTCATTTATTTATAACATATTTGATGCCGTCGGGCACGAACGTGTAACTGTAACGCGACGGTTGTTAGTTCGATTCCCAGACAGGGAATGAATTATTTATATTTTCAATTCTTTGCTTCAGTTGAGTTTCGCCACTCAACAAGCAATGCCTCGAAAATTCGACAGAAAGTGGGGAATATCTTAGCATTAGATTCCCTCAGCATGCCCTGCTATATGTAGAATAATTCAATAAAATAGTTGTTATATAGAAATTTTGTGGAACTAAATACTTTATATTGATATAACTTTTTTAAATACGAGCTAAATAAAACAAACACTAAACGATAAGGGAAGTGTCCTAAAGGAAGGGAAGACAGTATTTAAATCAATTTAGCCGTTTTTGAGATTAAATGCATAGGCAAAAATTTAAACAATCATAATTTTGTCTTGATTCTGATTCTGTCTTGATTTTTATTATATTGATAAATGCCTCCAATTATAGATTTTCTAATATATGTATGTATATATCTACCATATGCAGACAGTAATTAGTTACATTTTTATTATATGTTTAATTTTTAAAACAGCAAATTATTTATGACAACAATGAACTTTCTTGCTCAACATTTCTAATCTTAAAATTTATGATGATGAGATTGTTGCTGTGTCGTTTATCAGCATTTGACTGTAATCACAACATTTGTTAGTTCTTTTTCAACTCAAGGAAATTACTTATTTTAATTTTTTTGCTCTGGTACAGCTCAGATTAGCATGAGTTTCGCCACACTATATAAAAGGGTAAATTATAACAAAACATGTGCGCAAAGAAAAAATATGAAGAACTGTTACCAGTAAAACTAACCATATTAGAGAACCGTCGGCTAACAGGCATATCTAACTGTACAGGCGATAATGCAGGGGCTCCCATTCCTAGCAAGGCCGCAGCACGTTCCACATAGTATGATGAGCCTATGCCTATGACATCACTGAAAGTGTTTCCTAGGGCTGCCGCTGCCATAGTTGACAGAGTTATGTAGGCACTCATACTGCTTTCTATACTGTCACCCTGAAAGACAACATATTGACAGTCATTGTTTGATTTTCAGATCTAGTATGTTTGTATATACATTAGATCTGTAGTAAAATTGTAAATGGAATAAACACAATAAACCTAACTAACACAAGTGTAAATCATTTTAGAAAACATTTAAAAATTTAAACATAGCAGGATTTGAGCCCACCAAGCACTCTGATCAACTAAACCACACATTCTCATCGGGCTATATCGAAATTCTTATATATGCTTGTTGCAACTTATTTTTATTACTCACATCTATAGGGAGATTTTTACAAATTCCTGCTATCCAAAGGTGATAGCTGAGAATTATCATTTGGCGAGAGAGAATGCAATTTATTAAGTACTTTTTATATTTTTACATTACATAAATTTTTTTGTGTGTTTCTCCTGCTACATTCAAATTTTAAGGTTTTCTAGAAAGTATTTTTCTTTCCTAAGTGTGGAATAACACTTTAAAAAATTTTAAAAAGTATTAATCATTCTAAAATATACTTACAGCAATTATCATGATGAAATTGTCCAAGAAACCAAAACCAATAAATGGTATTGAATTTGCTAGTGACACTAAAAATATATGTAACATATTAATTTTCTTAAAGCCATTTATTAATTTTATACAACATATTCAATATAACTTTTAATTACTCACAATGAAGTAATTCCCTTGTGGTAGGCTTTGGTACAGTAGCAGCTAAAATTATAAAAAAAATGTATCACAAAAATACATAATTTTTAAACAAAAATCCTAAAATATTAACTAGAAATTCATTATATTGTATTGTAGTTTTACATAAAAATTCAGGTTGCAGATATATCATTATTGTTTTAGTTTTATTTAAACAAGTTAAGATGATAACAAATCTGGATTTTACTAGTTAGGTGCTCCTTGAACCAGACCAATTATTATATATTTACCATATTTTTTTTTCAGCCAATCTTCAGGAACAGGACAATAGGTACCAGTGGGGTCTACATCTCCTAAGGTTGGCACTTTACTAGGTCTTCCTAGCTTACTCCTCCATCTCTGGCCAGCTAGTTTGTCTGTAGCATTAAACATAGAGTAAACATACCTTTCCATTACAATAAAGGATAGTCTATTTCATTATATACCTTCAAAATCTTCCTTTAATCTGTTTGATTCATATTCCTGTAAAGCGTTAAATAACATTTTTCGCTCTTCATTGTTTAAACGGAAGACTAGTTCTATAGCATGAGCTTTTGTTAGGGGACCAGACAATTGGGCTGGTTCTTCAAAATCTTTTGAAGTAGGTCCTAGGCCTAAATTTCGAACTGTAGTGACCATAGGGGTAAATCCTGTGTAATTTGTACATCCCACTGATGTGCTATATCTTACGTGTAATTTAGTCGGACTTTTATGACAACATGCACTTAAATTAACTGTTGAAAGCTTACAAAATTTATACATCAAGCGCGCTGACTTCATTTTCAAAAGCGTCTATGACTCAAGATGAGTAAACAAACTAAAATATGCAAAGTTTTTTTTTTACATAAAATTACAATTTAATTTCACAATATATGCGGTTCATTTTACGGAAGAAGCTGTCAATTTCTGAAATGTCAAAAAAATCATGACAATAATCATAAGATACTGTAGGTACAATAAGTGTTAATTTAAGACGGAATAAAATGAATTTGTCGTGCAAGCATATGAGCTTCATAAATGTTTACAATTTGATATGTAGTATTTATATTTTTCATGATTTATTTTAATGGGATCACGGTGCCGAATCTTTATTGATTGATTTCTCGAAATATGGCGTTTCGAGCGTGCCAGTTGAGCACAATTCATTTCGCCAATGTCACGTTGTATGGAAAACACACGCTTTATTTCAGACTTCAGATTACGGCTGTCAAACTTGAAATATTATGTCATAATCTCTGACATAAGTCAATATTTGGTAAAAACACCAAAATCCGAAATATTATAAAGAAACTATGTTTAAATAGTTTAGAGACGTCTTAGAATGTGCTTCAGTTTTCTAAATAATAATTTTTATTTTTATTTATCGACGTCATTAATAAGTGTCTTTTTCGTTGCTTATAAATAATACTTCACCAAATAGGTGTTTGTCGTGAAAGTGCGTGGTAGTAAAGGGCAAGGAGAGCCGATCATGCACAATGTTGGAAGGGCTAGTAGCGTGGGTACTGAACAACTACCTTGGGAAGTATGTAGAGAATTTAAACACAGATCAGCTGAGCGTCGCGCTCCTTTCCGGTAAGTAAACATTACATGCAATCTGGGTCATCTTTAATGCAATTTTGGCGGACAATTTGAATTTTGCTCTATCAAAAATACATATTTTACAATATTTTGATTCCATTTAGTTTATCTAAAAATTTGTCAAGAATATAAGATGTTTTAAGTGGTCAGATTGAAATTCTCATAAGAAACGTTAACAATTGAAGATAACACATTATTCCACCCATGAAAGCTCAATGTTGTGTAACATTTTTTTGTTACTTATGAGGCTATTGTTATTATAATATACTATGATAGTTTATTATTTATAATATACTATGATAGTTCATCTGTTTTGTGACCAATTTAAATATTATTCCAATTACTCACTAATAAGAAAGCTAATGATATCATGATTAACACAATAATTTATTTACACTTTTACTTTTAATAATTTTAGGTAAAGTTGAATTAGAAAATCTTCCTCTTAAGAAGGATGCACTACGACACCTTGGTTTGCCTGTAGAAGTAAAGGCTGGGTTTATTGGAAAGGTGCAGCTTCAGGTTCCAGTGCGGCAGATACGATCAGCACCATGGCTTATAGCCATAGAAAAACTATATTTAGTGGCAGCACCAGTTAATTTAGATGAGGTATTATTTGAAAAATGATTTTTTAAGCTCTTTTTAACCCTACATACTGTATACAGGAGGGTAGCCTTTTGTTAAGGCAGTTGGTTCCTTACCTATTGTCCTATTTTAGGAGATTGCATATTGAATGACACACAACTCTATGCCATTTTTTGTCTTTATGTGGGAATCAAACCTATAACCATTGTGGTTACAGTTAAATATGGTGTTGCTACAAGATTTTTTTTTTCATATAGCTATAGTGTAATAAAAAAAATGTTAAGTAAGAAAAAAGTATAAATAAAGTACACTAATTTTCTGTCTACTATTAATATTAAAATGAGGACTATAGACTTTGCTTATCTATTATTTAATTATTATGATTAATTGTTTCCAAATATAATTATCTTTTAGACATTAATAATCTTGTATTTTGATTTATAAAAATGATACAATCTCTAACCTTGAGAGTGAACTTGGCATTCAGATAAGATTCATGAAGAAATATGTATAGTGAAAGATATAAGGTTTGACACTAAATGCCAAGATTATAAAGATAGATAATACAACAACAGTCATTGGAATGTATGCCTTAAAAACATTTAAGGTGTTATGTTATTTATTTATTGTGTTATTGTTATTTAGAAATTTTTCCACAGTTCTTTCTTTTTTATTTTTTTATTTCGATTTGACTGTACCACATTGTTTTGTTGTAATTATTAAATGGAATAAGAAAAAGTTAATTAAATAAAGTTGATTGATTTGTTTTAGTTTTTAAAATCGAAAAAACTATTTTTAATGAACTAGGTACTTATCATATAATAACTATATTATTTTCCCTTATAAAAATGATTGATTAATTTAAAAAATATAAATATACATACAGGGTGAAAGGGTCTATACCTAAAAAAATAATCAAGATTCATGAACAGTTAAGACATAGGATGTTTTCTTCATTTATTGTATTATATATTTTTGTTATTTGAGGCAAAGGGATCCTGAGCACCTATTGTTAATACACTTCGTTCCCATTAAGACAGTTCAGTTCTCCACTTTCCGCCGAATTCTGGAGGTATTGCGTATTGAGTGGCAGAACCCAACGCCACCCTTTTGCCTCGAGGCCAAATCATCAAAGAAACTCAAATATTAAATGTTTTATTTCCTAAAATAGGCATTGAGCCCACAACCTGTCACATATACAGTCACATGCCTTGCCCCTGCGCCATGACTAGTCTCGTAACTTGATCAGATATAGCATAGTGGTCAGAACGCTTCGAAGGTTTCCAAGAAGAGAGTTCAAACGCCGCTACATTAAAATATTTTTATATTTCTAAAAAATATTTTTTAAAATTTGTAATAATATTTAGTGGGACAGTGCAGTAGAAGCAAACATAGCGCATGAACGTAAAGTAGCGCTCCTAGACGCGTTAGAGGCGCAATGGCGCGCGGAGCACGAGGCCAACGACGCCGGCTACTACGCTGCCTCGTACTCCTCCTGGCTCAGCTACGGCACGGGACTGCTGGCGAATATTGTGGAGAATTTACAGGTAGTTTATTTTTTGTTGATTTTTAGAGTGTATACTTTTAGAATTAAAAAAAATAACCAACTATTCTGTTTAGAATTTGAACTTAATAGCCTTGTTTCTGTTATATGATATACAATTTTATTTAAGTTATAATTTAAATTTATCTTTTTATAATTTACCAACATTTTCAATAAGAGCGACATATTATAAAAATATAAAAATTTTCGATATAACCCACTGTACCTGCATTTCGAATTACGGACTCGGACACTTAGAATGCGTCACTTTTAATTTTACATATTTCGTAAATATAAAATTTAAATTGCCCCCCGACTGTGTATTTTATATTAAAATCATTACATATGTTTTAAATTTCAGTTAAAATTAAACGATGTTCACATCCGCTACGAGGATGTGTTAACTTGCCCCGGACACGCGTTCGCGTGCGGGTTTACTGTGGAGTCACTGGCGGCAGAGTCGTGTGATGCGTCATGGTGTCGTGGGTTCACTCCACCTGACGACCCCTGCTCGTTTAAGCTGTTGGAGTTAAACAACCTGGCGATGTACTGGGACCCCATGGACGTGCCGTCCGGCATGATGGCGGATTGTACTATTGCAGAGCTTACCGTTAGTGTATAGCTTATAATATTTATGTTCCAATAAAACAATTAATTATAATTGTAGTGTGCTTGGCTATCGTATTTTTCCATGATAAATTCTGTTATATGTAACACAGTCAAATTTCACTGTTTTTAGTGTGTACGTAATGCATTGCTAGTGCATATTTAATGAATTGCGTGTACAGCTTGTGTAACTACAAAATAGTAACTACTAGAAGTATCAGCGTTTCTTTTACAGGAACAACATATAGGGTAAAATATTTCAAACCCATATATTGAGGCCGTCGGCAGCGGCACAAGGGTGTGACTGTACGCACGTTTGTGGGTTCGATCCCCACTCGAGGTGTCGAATTTACGTGTATATTTCCATTTCTTTGCTCTGCTGTCGAGGCAAAAAGCGGCGTTGAGTTCCGCCTCTCAACACGCAATACCTCCAAAATTCAGCGGAAAGTGGGGAACGGAGTGTCTTAACACTCGGTTCCCTCTGCATACTCTGCTGTGTGTGGGATACAGCGTAAAGCTGATTTTATATGAGGCGTGTGCGACGGTGTCCCTTTGTTAGGTTTATGTGTGCGAGCGTCGTCCTTAACAAATTGTGTTTTATTTTACAACGATAATTTTATTATTTATTTTGTTTGAAAAAAAAAAACACTTTCAAAAAATTTTTTAAAAAATTAGGTTAGGTTTTTATAGAGTAGGTAAAACTGTGGTTTCATTGAAAGAGGTGTTAACAAAAACACTCTGTATAATTTGTTGGATCAGGATCGTATGCGCGCAACCTGGTCTCGCGCGCACCGCTACGTGGCGTCGCCGTCGACGGCAAGCGCGCGCGTGCGCCGCGAGCGCTGCGAGCTGCCGCTGCGGGACCGCGCGCGCCCGCGCCTCGCCTGCCATCTCGAGCTGCCTGCCGTGCAGCTGAGACTTACCTCTGTATAATTGTCAAATATATTATTAATTTTATTTTTTATGTTTTTAATTGTTATATTTTCATAAAACTTAAATATATATATATATATATATTATATTTATATTATATATTATATTTTATTATTGCATATATATATATATATATATATATATATATGAGTATTATTATTAGAAGCTTTATGTCATTCGACGATTCAAACGTGAGTATTAGTTAAACTTAAAAATTTTTTTCTTAATTTTGCCAGTTAGAACCACCTGAATGATCCAAAAATTCGTTTATAATACTTTTTTATTCAAATATTCTTTTTATTCTAATAATATTTTGCAAGTTGGTACATACTTTTGAATCACTGACTTTACCACTGACTCGAAAGCTGGACGAATTCCAATAAGAAGAGCCAGTAACAAGCTCAACAAATGCTCTTTTCAATATTATCGTATTATACAACTTAATTATTGCATAAGATTCAATTGACATTTATTACATACATTTTCTTTATCCTCCATGCTTCTTATTGTTGATATGTGTGTACAGAGACAATACAGCGAGATGACAGGCTGCGTGCACGGATTGGAACAGATAGCGAGGCTGCGTGAAATACGAGCTCTGCGGCCCGCAGCACCCGTCGCTGGACACGCGCGCGCCTGGTGGATGTACGCCGTGCGGGCTCATCTACCGCACCATACATGTAAATTTATTATTAATATTCTCTATTAATTTATCTTTTCTCCCTATATTCTTTATAAAGAAAGACAAACAAAGAAGATGTAGACAAACCAAATATGTGTAGAATTTAATTAAAAAAACAGATCTTAACTATAGTTAAATCAGTTAATTTAAATAAGTTAATTCTACACATATTTGGTTTGTCTACATATATCTAACATATTTTTACTATGCAACATTTGAATAGTCTGAATTTACTCAAAAAATTAAGGATCTACCTTACCTTATAGTTTTTATTTTAATATTTAAATTACTTACATTATTCATTCTCATATATAGATATGCATAGTTATTTATTTTAAGTTCTACAAAAGTTTAGAACTTATGACATTGTTGCCTACTCATAGGGATGGACGCGAAACCTACGTGGGAGCAGTGCGTACAAAAAGCACGCCAAACATGTGAGTACGTGAGCACGTGCTTGGCGGTGTTAAACGCACCCGCCGCCACGCTGCCGCCGGAGCGCCAAGCCGCCAAGGACGACTTTGAGTGGCGCACGCCCCTGCACGTGCTCAAACCGCTACGTGAAGTCGCAATGCGACGCGTGCCAAGTGCTCCTGTCACCCCCGCCCTAACTGCTCCCACCCCCATTGCTGCCACCCCCACCGCCCCCACTAGCTCCGGTCGCAGCGTGCTCGTGCGCTGGTTCCCCCAGTGGTGGGGCTGGTACGCGTCCCCGCCTGACCCCACCCCAACTGCCACCCCCACCACCACTACCAACACCACGACGGGCTTAGAAGATGAGATATTGGATGTGATAGCAGATTCATTAGATGATAACACGCTGCTACGACGTGACGCTGTATTTGGATTGTTTGAATTTACATTACATAAAGGATCGTTGGACTTGTGCACTGAAAGTGAAGATAGTCTTAGGTAAGTTTTATTATGTCAAGCTCATTTATAATTTTGATTATTTCATTTTATAATGGGTGTTCAGACAGTATTAGAACAGAACGTATATAGAACCTTTATTAATACCAAATGGGGGATATAATATTTGTAGGCCGTACATAATACAAAAAACAATCAAGTCTTGTATCAGTTTAAGAACAATGCTATTATTTTAATTTAATTTTACAATGATGAAGCACTATAAACGTAAACATTGACTACAAAGAAATTACTAATCATAGCCGATCTGCTATATTTTATTCTCCAAAAACAAAAAGTATCTGAATGTGAAAGAGATACTAAATTTCCATTTTAGGCAAGCATTATATTTTTGTAGTAATCTTAACATTGTTTTAATAAATATGTAAAATTCCAAATTAATTCATAGGACGACGAATGGACCCGGTGATGCCGGCGGGGCAGGCGGTGCAGGCGGTGAGGGCGGCGACGGGGAGAACGGGAAGGGTGAGGGGCTGGAGCTGCAGTTCAGCAGCGTGTGCGTGCGCGTGGAGTCGAGGCCGCGCGCCGCCGCGCACGCGCTGCACGTGTCACTGGGCGGCGTGCAGCTGCGCGACCGCGTCACGCCGCGCACTCTGTTCCCCGTGCTGGTGGCGCCGCACGGCCTTATCCGCGAGGGGCTGGGCGCCGCCGCCGCCTGGCGAGCCGCGCCGCCCGTCCACGACCCCGCCGAGCCCCTGTTCCAGCTCACCTATGAGAAGCGGCCTGTTGGTGTTAATTGTGATTACAAGTAAGATTATCAATATTGCTAACTAGTGCAAGTGAGATCCAGTCGTGCCGCAGAGGCACAACGGTGCAACTGGAAACGCGACAGGTTGGGAGTTCGATTCCCACTCGAGGAGATCAACTATTTAATATTTTTATTTCTTTCACTTCAGTAACGAGGCAATTAAGTTAGCTGCGTTAACTTCCGCCATTGAGTGGCGGAAGTTAGTATTTTGTACACGCATTGCCTTCAGAATTTGGATGGGAAACGGAAGTTTCTTAGCGGAAATGGAGTGTCTTAACATTAGGTCCCCAGGTTTCGTACCGTGCTATGTGGCATAGAAGTTAAAGCTAAAAATGATATGTAAATATATTTGGGCGATGTAGGTTACGGGTAAAGTCGTCGTCTTTGGAGGTGGTGTGGTGCGCGGAGGCGGCACGGTGGGCCCGTCGTTGGGCGGGCGCGGGGGCGGGTGGCGCGCTCGCGCACGTGCGCCTGCACACGCGACAGACCCTGCACCACCAATGGGACCGCCTGCTAAGGCATACTAGACGACCGGTAGTAAAATGATTTTATTTCTTAATGGCCGTTTTGGTTCATTATAAATAATATGCTTTCAAATTTTTAGTTAAAGGGAAACGCGAAATGAGAGTTCAATAACAAATCAGAATATTGTGGGACGTCAAAAAAAAAATATGCCATCAAATAAAATATTAATTAATTTATTTTTTCTACTTTATATCATATTTTTAACATTTCTCGTTATCTATAAAACTTGAAATAATTTGATTAAAATAATATATTTTTATTACGAAATTTAATATTTTTATAATATTTATTTATATGACAGACTGAACGTCGTACATGGCATATCGAGCTGGACATCTCAGCGCCACAGATCCTATTGGTAGAGGACCTCTGCGACCGCGACGCCTCCGTGGTCGTCGTCGACTTCGGCCGCTTGCGCCTCTCCAACGCCGACATGCCCGACGTCAACCTCGCGCCCGAGGCTGCGCCGTTCAGGCACCAGTCCACCGAGGACGACGATGACGCGTTCATGACGCCGTGCTCCACGCCGCCCGGCAGCCTGCTGTCGCCAGCTTCGCCACCCGCTTCTCCGCCGCCCGCGCCCCGCCACATCGACGCCACGCGCCTGCACACCAGCCTCTACGACCGCTACAAGGTGGAGCTGAGCGAACTGCAGGTGCTGGTGGGGCGCGCGCGCGACAACTGGCGGTACGCGCACACCAAGCCCACGTCGGCGCTGCACCTGCTAGATCGCTTTAGCATCTCGCTGCAGGCGGAGCGGCGCGCGCTGGCCGTGGCCGATCCGCGCTACCCGCGCCTGGCGCTATGCGGCGCGCTGCCCGCGCTCGTGGCGCATCTCAGCGAGCACAAGCTGGCGGCCGTGCGCGCTGTGGTCGCCCGTGTGGCAGCGCCAACGCCACCCGCAGCGCCCCCAGTGCCTTTCTGCGGGCCCCACAACCCGCCCGCCCCTGGTGGAGACGACGACGAGGATAGCGGTGACAACTCGGAGACCGAGTTCTCAGACTTCTCTCTCAATCAGAATGCGACGCTACTGCTATTGCAATTTGCTATCGATCAAATGTCACTTGAGGTAAGTAAACAACAAAGTAGTGAAATGTATTTGATAATGCTGTATATTGATTACAATACAATGAATAAAAGAGAATAATAAGAACAAATTAACAAAAAATCTAAACTAATATATAATTTCTAAACAGTAGATAATAATGGTTAGAGCAAATGTACAGTTTATTGGTTGTACCTGACAGGTGCAGTCCCGCGGACGCAGCATCGCGGAGGTGCAGGTGTGCGGAGTGCGCGCGGCGCTGGGGGTGCGCGCGGCCGACACGTCGCTGGCACTTTCCGTGCACTCGCTGCTACTGGTGGACGCGCTGCAGACCTACGGCCCCGACTTTGAGCTGCTCGTGGCTAGCCATAAACACGTGGGGTACGTGTCATAAATACTCTATTATATAATTTAAAAAGTAAAAACTGAATGTTTGTTCACATACACTTACAGAACCACAGTACGGATTTATATAAAACTTTTTTTAGTCTATAACATTTATATTTAGAAATGACTTAAAATATAATTCATTTTGAAACTTAAATACCTGATTAAGAATCATAATATTCTATCTAAAATATAAACTATTAGAAATAAACTTGATCCTTAGCAAAAGTCGTAAAGAACTTTAAAAGTAATTTTGCCCATTACTTTTGATAAAATAGGTGCTTGGTATACTCTAATTGTCAATTATTTTCCTTATATATTCTGATGTAATGTTGCAGGATGGACACGGCATCAGGCAGCATGCGTGGGTCGGAACCCACATCGCCCACGTCACCGGCGTCGCCAGATGCGCGTGCTTCCCTCGCGCCACCCACGCCGCTAGCGCTGCATCACGCTATATACTCGTTGCATAATGCTACTGTTAACGGTAAATTGTTTCTATTTAAACATTTTGTATGTACTTATTTTTATTGTATGTGTGTATATTACTGTATTTATATATACGGTTTATGTGTATGTTTTTTGTTTGTATGTATATGTGTATTTATTGTGTATGTATGAGATATAACGAACAACAAAAATATGTTTATGCATCGTTATCCGCCAATTATGGTCTACTATTATTAGTTCTATATGAATAAAAGGTTGCCTGTAAGGGATGACTTACAGAGATAAGGCCGCCTAAGCCTTAGCGCGCACTGGTAACTTTTGTCACGGTGACAATAAATTTTTTGTCACTGATATGTCACCATACTTTTCGCGACTGCGCGCACTTGCGATGACAGTGACGAAATTTTTTACATTTGATAAAATGGATCTCGAAGAGATGGTTGTCTGTGCACTTATATTAAGAAATAGAAAAAAAAGCAAACGTGGAAAATATTGGCTTTCAACTTTTCATTTGTCATAGAGCAATGGCCTCAACTTAATTTCGTCAATCAGTATTGTCATTGTCTATTTCATCTTCATGAAAACACACGTTTTGCCTTGTAGATGAACTTGACGCCATTCTTGAAATAAAAATTCTGTGCTGCAATGCAACACGCTGCTGTTTCATGTTTATGCGGAAGACGACTAGTATGGAAACCGCAAGGGGGAGGTGACATTTAGTTGCTAATGCGCGCACGGGCATACAAATCTATGGACGCGGTGACAGTTGCGTCACCGGCGTGTTGCCGTCCTCCGCGGACAAAAAGTCACCCAATTGTCACGTATCCAAATGCGCGCACCTTCATTTAGTGTAATGTACATGGTGACAGTGACGCAACAGTCACGGTGACAAAAATCACTAGTGCGCGCTATACCTAACACTATATCTCGTATCTTTGATTTGATTTGATTTAATTTAATTATTTTATTTAATTAAATATGCCAATTCGATTCTCAGGACCTAATAAACCACTGAAAATTTCTTACTGAATAGATAAGCGCACTAAAAATGTATTCAAATGTTACATCTACTTTTGGACGCCTGACGTCTGCTGTGACGTCAGTTGGTCTGAATACAATGTGAAGCCAAAACAGATATAATTAATATAACTATTGTTAGAAATCGAAAGTACTTAACGTTTAAAAAAAATCATGAGAAAAACATATTATATTGTCTATGTTTCCAAACTTGTCGGAAATTGATTCCATGTTATTGCAATATGTGATATGTATCACCCAAAGTGCTTTTAAAGTCTTACAACTACATGTACCCTCTTTTACACGAGTACGCTAACATGATATTAATTACATCTATTTTTATAGACAAAAAATACATAGCTCAATTTGCAAGTAGTTTTGTAATGTAACTCCATCTTCGCGTGGTGTTAATTTTAACGATGTTTATGTTATTTATGTTATAAGATCTAGACACAGGACGCTCAAGTCCCACAGTAGGCATGCGATCTCGTCCAAGCTGGAGTACTAGTGCGAAGGCTGGCGAGGGCGGCGCCTGGGCGGGCGGAGGAGGCGCGTGGGCGGGCTGGGGCGGAAACACTTGGAACAACGGAGGTAGTTGGGCGGCGCCTGGCATTGTGGATTCGGAGGCGCTTATTGCGATAGAGTTGTGCTTCGTGAAAGGAGAAGGCGATTCGGAGGATTTGAGGATTGCTAATATATTGTTTAACAATTTGGATGTTATAGGTTAGTACTGAAATAAATTATAGAGGGTGGTGGGTCGACGTGGCACAACGTCTAGACGATTCGATTTCCGCTCAGGAGAATGAATTATTTTCATTTCCCCATTTTGGTAGACAGACCCTTGATGTTTAGTTTTGCCAGGTAACGTACGGACGGGACGGAATGCCTTATCACTAAGTTCTGTTTGCCTACCCTGCTATGTAGGATAAAATGAGAAACTACTTATTTGAAAAAAAGTGTATATATATGTTTTTAATATTAATATTTAATAATTTTAATTTATCGCTTTGGTTACAAAGCAATGTGCGGCATTGAATTTTGCCACTCAACAGGCAATGACTCCAGATTTCAGCGAAAAGTGTCGAACGAAACTGTCTTAATGGGTCGGAGTGTTTTATCACTAAGTTCCCAGGTTGCCTTTGCCTATCCTACTACGTGCGGGATACACTGTGAAGCTAAACAAAAGTATTTTATTTTGTTGTTGTTGTAGTTTAAATATTGGTTAATATTACAGCTAATCAAGAAACTATAGTGGAGCTTATTGGCTTTGCACACCGCGTGGCGGGAGGTGGGGTGCGGCACACGGACCCGGAGCCGCCGCGACCGCCCACCAGCGCCAGCCTGCTCTCGATGCCAACGGTGGATGAACACGTTAAGGTAATTTATTTTGCTGGCGTATGCACTCATTTTCTATGAATTGAAGTACATATAAGCAAACATTGTAAAGTTTCTTTCTGTTACGTTTTTTGTGGCTAGTGGTAGAAAACAAAATTTCGCTTCCCTGGACTATAAATCATAAAACGCGTTTTTCCCCACTCTCTTTTTAAATTTTGAATTGAACAGCACTTTTAGCTGTGCATTGGCTATCCAGGCGGGCTGTAACGAAAGATTTTTATATGTGTATACTATTCTAATTTTATATATGATACAATATTGTGTGTTCATAGCGTGTGCGCACGGAGATCACTTTCGATTTCCACCGGCTGGGGGTGCTGCTGCTGCTGCACGCAAGCAAAATCGCCACTGCCACCGTCGGCGACGCGCGCATACAAGCCACCCTGGGTAACCAACTGCTTTCACATACATATATGTTATAGTGTAGTACTGGTTTGCACTCGCCATTGACAGTGTGCACAACCGGCACAGTCGGGTACGGGACCCGGAACTACGGACGGGCGCACGTTATATACACTGGCTCACAATAATGTATTGTTAAATACAGTCAGTGAACTACACACTGAATTATTGTATTAAGCTAGAAAGGTCATACCAATCAATGAAATTCGTAGTTTCTTCTTTCTTTCAACCGTCGTTGCTAAGCAACGATTTGCAAAGTTTGTTGTTAGAAAACGTCACCCAAAATGATCTTGCTTAACGCATCTCTCTATTGGAAACTGTAAATAATTTCATAAATATATTTAATAAATGTTCTTATAGTTCAATATATAGTTCGGGTCCACTAGTATTATATATATTTTTATGTTTATAAGTAAATAAGCATTTCTCCAATATAGGATTAAGAGCTAAAGCAATTGACACAAAATTTCTATAGATTTTTTGAAATATTGTTTCGAATTAATTGAAATCAAAATGATCAATATTATGTGTTATTTTTTCAACTTATATCGAGACCACAGCTAACACAGCCACAGTCAATATATAGCTTATTCTGTTCTTACAATCTAGATGGTGAACGTATAGAAGTAGGCGGTTCATTAGGCGGTGTCCAAGTGGTGTCGCTGTCAGAGCGTGCCGGTATTCACACGCGCGTGCTGTCGGCGGGGCGTGCGCCTCCCGCCCCCGCGCCACCCCCGGCACCCTTCGTGGCGGCGCCGCCCCGCTGTTTTAACGCCACCAGCGAGGATAAGGCGCTATGGTTCTCCATATCTAGGACAGTGAACCCGGCTAAATTTGATGATTGTAGTGGTAAGTAAATGTGAACTAATTTAATATTATTATAGAAATAAACTATTGTAGAAAAGTGCCTGACAATGAACACTGGTTGCGGTTTGACCATTAGTGGCAATGATTATATTTGAACATATTTTTAATTATTTTTTTATGTTCAGACTTTATGAAACAACTGTTTAGGTGCAAATTTGAATATACCTTGTTCTGATATAACAAACTGCTGCATTCAGCTCCGCCACTGAACACGCCTCATATCAAATTCAGGCATGTAGAAAGTGAAAAAAGTGTTTTAATATTAGGTTTTTTTTACCTACAACTGACACGTAATTCGTTTGATGTACTCGCACAGACGGTGGCGTCGCGGAAGGCACAGAGGGCGCGGGGGAGGTGTGCGTGAGCGTGTCGGTGCGCGTGGCGTCGGTGTGGTACACGCACTCGGCGCCGCTGCTGCGCGAGCTTCGCGAGGTGGCGGCCGAGTTCCAGCAGTACCTCGCCAACCTCGCGCGCTCCATACGCGCCGCCGCCGCCGCCGCCGCCGACATGGCCATTGGACTGGTGCACCCCAGGTACCTACTAAGGAGCAACTTGTATTTCGCCGATTCTTTATAGCGGATTCTACCTTCCGAGCAGGTGTTAATTTCCTGCTTAACTAACGCTACTGGCATTTTTACGTAATTAGATATTTCAAAAGTGTTTGTAATGGGTTCATTAATTATAGTCTAGTTTAAATGTTACTCTTTTTAGTCTCATCCTTTTTATTTATTATAGTTGTGTAACTATATTGTTATATGTCGATTTTCAGAAGTGAAACACTATATTCCAATCCTCGGCTGGCGCAGTCTACTGAAGGTGTGTCGCCACGCAGACGGACGGTTAGCGCCGGCTGCTCCCTCGACGAGCCTGATGGAGATACACGGCAAATTATGTTCAGGTAGCTACATAATCTTATTCATATTTAAATAATGGAACATAAAATAGTAGCTTTAGCAAGAAATTGAACTCAAATAATTACTATTCTTAAAAATAGCCTTTTAGGTAATTTATTATAATTATATTAGTTAACAGCAATAATACAATACACTCACATCTACTATATTTGACATCCAGTGTGAGCGTGGAGCTGGAGTCTCCGGTGGTGGTGGTGCCGCGGGCGGCGCGCAGCACGCAGGTGCTGGTGGCGCACCTGGGCCGCATGAGCCTCGCCAACAGCCCCGCGCCGCCGCACCGCGCGCTTTACGCAGTGCGCGTGCGTGACATCTCGCTGGTGTCGGTGAGTTACTAAACATGAAAATTGCAATACCTTAAAAAATTGAGCGGAAACGTAGACGTAGTGTCCTAATTTTAGGTAACCTCTACTGTTAGTGGGATACAGTATGAATCTAAAAAAAATACGGTTTAAGAAAAAATGCTGCTCCCAACAATTTCATATATAGGTGAACATATTTAAGTGGGTTATTGCATTACACTTGTACTTGCAGCTGGACGTGGGCGACAAGCTACGCGGCGCGCGGAGCGAGGGCCTGGGCGCGGAGTGCCTCGCCGATGTGTACGACGCGGCGCGCGGCCTGCCCGTGTTGCACGACACCGCGCTGCAGCTCACCGTCGCCTTCGCCGACACCGATGTGGGTCCCACGGTAAGTGAGAAACTTGTTATTATACTATTGAGGCTATCTTGATTGTGTGAAACATTGTCAAAATGTAAACGAAGCGGTTGTGGGGTCGATTTACAATAGTGGTAATGAATTATGTTCGTTTTTTTATTTTGGTATGACAAGGAGTAGAAAAAGTTTTCTCTGTCTGCTAACAACATATAATGAAGCTAAACAATAATATATGTTTTTGAACATTAAAAATAATAGGTTATTTGTGGGTAACGTATCCTAATTATCTATAATAATTATATTTTTGCTTTTTTCATCCAAAGACGAAACACTAGATGTTATGTTGCTCTGCTGTCACATCAGTTAGCGTTGCGTTTTAAACAAATTCAATGAAAGCCTATGAAAATTGCGTTAATCAGTTAACAATTTTTTTATAAGTCCGTATGATATCATTTTGGCTGATGTTTCACGCATTTTACTTATAGGGATAAAGAACGTGAAAATTTTGATATTTCATATTTTAATCACTATAACTAACTTTTTTCTAATGACAATTCCAAATAAACGTTTTAAATTTTTTTACTGTAAATTTTGATTATATTCCCTTTTGTTTAAACCGTTTAGGGTTAACTAAAACGTTGAACGAAAAGAAAGGTAATTCTACATGACAGTCGACGGTAAGTCAACTTTTTTCACAGTGTACAGTGGATGGCAAAGTGGTAGATGGCCTACACGTGACAGCGAGTCGCGAGCAGTACGAGCAGTTGCTGGACACGCTGCAGTGGCTCGGGAACTCCGCCCCAGACGAGCCGGACGGCCCGCCGCCGCCGCACCATCCTGATGTATGCTATTATTTATATCAGTTAAATCATATAAAAAGGTTTTTGCTATTATTAAAGAAGAATTACATGGATGGTCGAATAGTAACATTTTTGGGTTTTCATAATTACAAGCGTAAATTTGTATTTTAGGTTTCTATTTCTAAGCTTTATACTCGATTTTGATTACTACGATTTCTAAAGAACAAATAAATAAATTATCATTGCAAGGGTTGCGCGTACATTTTTAGTTAGAATACTATAACACCTATTATTATACTGTTATTATATTTGTCACCATCACACTATTATTATATTTGTTCTGATGCAGCCAGTCTCCGTAGTGGAGCCAGCAGTACCAACGTTGCGGCTGGACCCTCAGTTACGTGCCGCAGTGTTAGCGGTGCCACCGCCCAAACACGAACCGACACCAGCACGAGCTCATACACCCCTTGCTGGTGGGTATAATTATTTTTTTTTATCTTTAGCTTATTCGGAATTTGTTTTATACCTAAAATTTAAATATATCACTCAAATTTATATACTTGTTTATTACTGTACGGTCGACACAACAATTACATTAATTCATAATGATTCTGCTAAGATGTACCAACAGTTACGCATACCAAGCCACGCTTGCAATATCAAAATAATAATTATATTTTAAAATCGATGATAACATTATATAAAATTTAATACGTTTTTTTTCTTTCCACAGTAACATTTGAATTGGAAAAATTCACGGTGGAACTTCGAGCAGATTTAGGTGCGGGTGAACGCAGCTTAGTAGCCCTAACTTTCCGAGAATTTTCTCTCCGTCGCGATCATTTGCACCCGGACGAGTCCACTTTACAGGTCAGTTAATAAGTATGAATATACTACTACGTTTTTAAATAGAGAAATATAAACTAGTACAAAATATTGTCGATTTTATAGTAAAGTTGATTCTAAACTCGAGTATTGCAAATTTCGAGTTTGTAACTTCGAGACTAGTTTGTCTTTATGTTAACAAAATAATGAAAAAGTTATGAAGACTAATTGTATTTTTTTGTTTAATCGACGACGGTCAATCCTATATATCGTAGTTGATAATAATCAATCCTATATATCTTAGTTTTGACCGTGAATTTGTTTATTCAGGTATCTCTCCACTCAATAACAATGGAAGATCTGACCAAGGAACCAGATTCCCGTCACCGTATGCTGATGGTGTCTCACACGCCGCCCATGCCGCCCAAAGCTGTTTTCGTATCTACATCCTGCCCAGACTTTGTGACCCACTTCCCATCTGAGACTAATTCGTCTTCTCTACCTCATTACTCTTCTTCCTCACCGCCTGTTCCACGTTCTACCTCGTTGCCGGCTGAGCTTCATGTTTTGGATAAATTGCCAGAAAGAGAAGTAATTTTTACATAGTTTTTAAAATTTAATTAAGTGGCCGTCGTGGCGCAGCGGCACAAGGGTGTGACTGTAACGCGGCGGTTGTGGGTTCGATTCCCACTCGAGGAAATGAAATATTTATTCACGTTTATATTTCTATTTCTTCGCTCTGATATCGAGGTAAAGCGCCACAGACATTTGTTGTCCTTGCCTTTTTTATTCTTAATTGTTTATTAAAACTGTTGTTTTCATTTTTAAAAAGTGAAGTGGATGTAAATACATTTTAAATGCTCTGCGTTTCATTTTGTCAGTATCCGAGTTCATGGTTGTTGATTATATTGATCGCGGTGCAGTTAGCTGGTTACTTTATATGTTTATAGCATCCTTATCTCTGTAAGAAATAGCCATTTGGATGTTGTGTTCCACTATATCAATCAAGGAACCTTTATTTGCCCGGCGAATGAAGTTGCCGGTAGCGTCATACATCCTTTTGTATGCCTTATTAAGGCGTGAGATATGCTGTTGTGTAGGGCGTTCTTAATGGATGATTACTACAAATAAAATTCTTAGTTTGGATGATTACTACAAATTCGTATGTAAGTCCTTGAGATTCCCGAGATACAGAGTATTGGGGGAATCGGAAATCTGAATATAGGGATAGAAGCACCCGTCTATCGTGACTTTCTCAGGGAGCGTGTTGTCTGTCGGGCTGAGTTGATGATGTTATAAACTTCGTTTAGCGCGTATGTCACATCCAGTGGACATCTGTATGATCTCGCTAGCTTTTGATGACTGATGGTCGTCACGAGGTTTGGGCCGACATAGTGCATTTGGAAGATGTTTAATCTGTCGATAAAGGGTAGTTGGTTTATGTCCCCGATAAGTGTAAGTGTCTTGGCCTCTGATAATATAGCCGCCATTACGATAGCTCCAAAATGGTTCATTAAGGCCTCACGATAAGTTAATCTCGTTAAAGAGTCATGAAAAGAAAAGATTCTTATTTCTTTTTTTAATATGTTACGTACATGACAGTTATGTTTAAATATTAAAGTAAGTATAACAATTTATATGAGTGTTGTTTCCAGAGTCGTACAAGTAAGCAGGAGCCGAGCACGCCGCCGTGCTCTCCGGAGCGTGAGGCGGCGCCGCGAGACGACCTCGTGTGGGTGTGGGTGCACACGCGCGGACACGACACGCAAGAAAAGGTAAACAAATACTATATTAAATTGTGTTTTTTCCTTGACTTTTAGTGGATTATTTCTCAATTTAAACATGTTTAGGAATTTATAAAGATATAGAGCTACAGGTATATTATATGAAACTATAGGTCTACGTGTGAATTTACCCGGTTCCCTGCTTTCCATTGAATTCCAGAGACATTGTGTGTTAATTGTCGGAACTTACGTCGTGCTTAGCATGGTTACCAGAGCGAGGAAATGAAAATATGGAATTGAACCCACAACCGACGCGTTTACAATAGCATACTCGTGCTTCTGCGTTACGCCGGCCTCTATTCATGGCCCACTTAATTTTGCCTTTAAAAAGTTGTTTTCTTTGAAACAGACTAAAAGTCCTTACAATGAATGATCCCGCAAGTGAGTGTTTTTTTTTCAGTCCAATTCACAACTTAAAATAAATACAAATTTTCAGGTTTCGAAATTGACGAAGGTGGAATTCAACTGCTTAAAATTAGTTTTAAGTATAGACAGCTGGGTGGCTGTACTCGACTTTTTCGGTGTCGCAGGCGATGAGTCCGATCGACCCGAACCGACAGTCGATCCTCATGATCAAAGTGAGCTATGTTCATTAATGTTATGCGAGATTTATATATTATATTATACGATAGCTATATACGATTGCTGTGAATTCAAATCCTTTGTAAGTATTGACATATTATAACAATTTTAATGGGCGGTGTTCCGTCATGTATTCCTTATTGCTGGTTTTAAGTTACTCCGCTCTCCGTTTTTGGCCCAACTTTCGCTTAGCTTTCTTTCAACGTCGCGCTTTTGCAACTAATCCCCGAATGATATTTGAATTCACGCAGCAAGTTCTGAAATATTTAACAATAACGTAAAATAAAAGATAATTGATATATGTATATTTGTCTTTTTTAAGTTTAAATATATTTTCGTGCACTTATACATTTATTACTTACTAGATTCTTTCGTCAACTCCCCTTAAAATTTTGAATATGTAAGAAAAAATATACAAATAAACCAAAAACCCATATTTTAACCACCAGGCACTACAAATAAGCCAAATACTGATACATCGAACACTCTCGAAGCGGGTGCAACTGAAATGGAAATGTCAGTCCGTTCCCTCTCAGTAGTGGTGGTGGGCGCGCGGGGCGACGCGTGCCGCGCGCTGGTGTCGCGCGTGCGCGTGCGCGTGATAGACGAGGCGCACGCGGGAGGGCGGGAGGTGCGCGCGACGCTCGGTGCGCTCGCGTTGGCGGACTTGGCGCCGCGAGCCGTGTTGTGGCGGGAACGGTTGCGCATGCGCACCACGCACGCACTCGATGTGCATTATCAGAGGTATGGCGATGAATGCATTAGAACATGACTTATATTCATTTTGATGCCAATACAAAAAAAAGTGTTATTAACTTAAGCTTAAGGTCGTTAGTAAATAATTTTAGGTTAAATTAGCTTATGTAAGAAAATTATGTGACAATATATTTTTTTATAGATTAAGTGCAACAGAGGCGGCTAAAGTCGGCTACGAGACGAGCTTGTCTCTAGAAATGGGTCCTGTTACGTACGTGCACACACGACGCTTTGTACTGGAACTACAAGCTTTTGCACGAGATTTTAGTCTTTTGAGACGCGTTATAGCTCAGGCGAGGCAAAAAGTAAGCGCCTGCTATTGTTTGTATATATTACTTTTTAATAATACAAATATATATTACATATAAATTTCGCTCCCGCATTGAACCTTTTATTGATTACTTTTCAAAATGTGTTTCTCTAAAGTTTGTGGAACAATTTGGCAATTACATAAAATAAAGAATAATAAAATATTTTTAGGAATATGATTTAAAATATCTTAGAATTATTAACAAAATATTTAATAAGTAATTTCTTTACTTATCAATACGGAAAGTACTCAACTTGGAGTTATGTATAAGTATTGGATATAGATTTAATTACAAGATTAACATAGATATTAATAAATATATTTTGGCACCCAGGTAACAAGTCAGTTGCGCGGCTCGTCCCAACTTCAGCGCATGCGGGTGCGCGTGCGCTGCGAGGCGCCCGTCATCGTGGTGCCGGTATCCGCGCGTAGCCGCGCCGCACTTGCCGCCGAGCTGCAGATGCTGCTATTGGACAATTGCTTCCGACGCGCTGGGGACCCAGATACGATTAGCAAGATGGCTGATCCTACACGAGGTTCACATCCTTTTCAATTTTTTTTCCACTTTAGTTTAATTTTAATTCAACATAAATAAATTATACTTTTACACACACATTAACACGCTTTAACCTGTTAACGGGTTAAATGAGACTCCAGGCCCAAAAACATTACCAAACTCTTACCGTGCAAATTCTCGACAATCACTAGAAGGAGACATGAAAACTGCTCCAAATATTCGTGATTACAGGGATCTATCATATGACTTATATATAATACTACCTGTACGAGCAAGCGCGTACATGTAGCGTTTAGCTTGAATTTATTTTATATGACCTAAATTACTCAATACCAATATTTTAATTATAATAAGTCAGTTCATCGCTTTCGGTCATTAAGAGTACCGCGCGTGGCTCAATACATTTTTGCATTTAATTCATTATATTTTTAGATGCATTAATATTATATATTTATCATAGAAAACTGTTTTATTTATAAACACTCGTACGGCATCCCGTACATATTGGTCCTTCGAGCCTATAGAAAAACGGAACCCTTGTACATCCGCGTGTGTGCGGTTCCGTGTACCGGTGTACCTGTAGAGACACAGTGCATTAACTATAAGTGACTTTCGTGTACTACGTGTACTGTTCGATCAAGAAGAATAGTGAGTAGTATTCGACCCTTGCTGTGACATTAAGAGTTCCAGTGAGAATCACCTGAACACCAAGGATTCAGGCGCAGATTTCAAGTAAGATCTGTCCATTTATTTTATATTATTTCTCTCAACGATGTCGTCGGTGGCTGATATTTTGGCTAACCAAAAGCAGCTGGCATCGGCCATAGAAAACGTATATACAAATTTTAAGAAAGACGGCGCAAGTAGAAGGACTCCCGAGTACATAAAAAAGAGGTTGGACCTTCTAGAAAGCTATTGGTTCGAGTATGAGACTAACTTTACGAGACTATCGAATAAGGAGTTAGAGATTCACACTCGTGATGCTATTGCTAAGGATCTGGAGAGGTATGATATTATTAAGATTCATATCCAGAGCTGTGATATTACAACTGGAGAGAAACCACAATCTCCCCTCGGTAAACCTCCCACTTTCCCACTGAAAACACAAGAGTCTAATCCACAACCGGGCAGCAGTAGGGCTGCTCTACAACACTCATATACGGATAGCAAAACCGTGGACATGCTGAGAAAGCAGCAAAGTAATTTCAAGGCCTTCCATCGGACAGTGGAAGGTATGACTTTAGATTTAATAAGCGAGAGATGGGAGTTAGAAGATCTGCTTCGCACGATTCAGTCCCGCTGGTCCGTTATCGACACCCTGCACTGGGAGCTAGATGGCGAGCTGAACGGATCGAACGAGGAGTACGAGAGTACATTCTTAGCGTATGAAAATAAGTACCAGGCCGTCAAAAAGGCCATTAATAAAAAGACATGGTCCGTAGCCCATATTGTAAAATCCACCCCTCAGTTGGAAATTCCTGCGTTTAGCGGAAACTATAATAACTGGGTTTCATTCAAGGACTTGTTCAGTGAGAGTATCCATAAAAATAATGCCATGTCTGACGCACAGAAGATGCAGTATCTCAAGTCCAAAGTAAGAGGAGAAGCTGAGAGACTCATCCAACATTTAAATATAACAGCAGATAATTATATAGTTTGCTGGGAGATATTAAATCAAAGATACAATAACAAAAGACTTATTTTTCAATCATATTTAAACACGCTTATGAGCATGCCTATAATGCAACAACAGTCAGTCGCTCAAATTAAAAAAATGCATGACACAACACAAGAATGTCTCAATGCAATAAAAAATTTAGGAGTAAACATTAGTTCCTGGGACCCTATAATTGTATATTTATTGACTCAAAAATTAGATACCGCATCTTATACAGATTATATGCAAACGGTAAATAACCCGCGCGAATTGCCATCCCTAAAAGAATTTTTGCAGTATTTAGAAGCTAAATTTATTTCATTAGAGTCGTCGCATAGGAAACAAGACAACGCTATGCACAAAAATATCGTCATTAATAAAAATCAATATCCTAGTAGTCAGCTTAACAAATCGTATTATCATAAAACGTCCTTAAATAATAGTAAAGTAATTTCACCAGTTCTTAATAATAAAGGTAATATCATGTCAATATATAGGTGTTCATTGTGTCGCAATAATGATCACGGAATCTATTACTGTCAGAAATTTCTAGAGATGCTACCTAGCGATAGGCTAAAAACTGCAAATAAATTAAATTTATGTATAAGTTGTTTATCGAATCATCAGGGTAAGCAATGTAAGTCAAATAAAGCCTGTCGCGAGTGCAATAAGGCACATAATCGACTTCTACATGAAGCATTTATGCAATCGCAATACACGCGCGCATCGACGGAAGTCGGTCATAGCGGTGAGGGCACGGGCGTGCGCGGGGGCAACTCTGCTTATACAAGGGAAAATGCCAGCGCAGAAAAACAACTTCCACGCAACTCACACGGGTCAGTTCAGGAGGATCCAAACGAGATCTTACTCCCTACTACAATGTTAAAGGTGCAAGCCGCTAATGGTTCTTTCTGTATCTTGCGGGCACTGCTAGACCAGGGCTCACAAACTAGTATTATTACAGAGCACGCAGCACAGACCCTGAAAATCCCACGGCAACGGTGTAAGGGGGTTATTTCAGGCGTCGGCGATAAGGAAAGCAATAGTAAGGGTATGGTCACCCTACATTGTTCATCTTTAGTAAGCGATTTTTCCTTTGAAACCGACGCCCTAATAATGAAACAGCTTATTAAAAACTTACCCAGTTGTACATTAGAAAAATCGAACTGGTCATACCTGGATCACATTACACTGGCGGACCCGGAGTTCTATAAAAGTCGCCCGGTAGATATTTTATTAGGCGCAGATATATATTCTATTGTTATTATGGATGGAATATGCAGGGTAAATTCGACCTTACCGACCGCTCAACAAACGCAACTTGGTTAGATTTTGAGTGGCAATACAAAAACTTTTCATTGCAATGTAGTTTTACATAACCTCGAAGAAATACCAAAATTTTGGGAAATTGAGGACCTTTCGGAAAAGTCTGACTTATCTTTGGAAGACAAAAGGTGTATGGAATTGTACCAGTCAACTACAAAAAGGCGAGATGACGGGCGATACGAAGTCAGGTTGCCACTGAAACCCGAGTACCAGGAAAAATTAGGGAATTCTAAACCAAAAGCAATAGCTCAATTTTATAATTTAGAAAGAAGACTTAAATTAAATAAATCAATTAAAAATGATTATTCGCAATTCATTCAAGAATATTTGTCGCTCGGACATATGACACCCGCGGCTGTTGACCGTAATGCATTCCTTAGATGTTATTTACCTCACCATTGTGTCACCCGAAACGATTCGACGACAACAAAATTACGCGTTGTATTTAATGCATCGAGTAAAACGTCATCAGGCTTAAGTTTAAATGACGTTATGTTGCGGGGACCGAATCTTCAACAAGATTTAATGGATCTTATTCTTAAGTGGCGACAATTTAAATATGCATTTACTGCCGATATTGAAAAGGTGTTTAGGCAAATATGGGTTAGTAATAAAGATCAGAATTTGCAAATGATTCTGTGGAGAGATAATCCAAATAAAAAGTTACTTGAATATCACTTAGCTACGATTTCATATGGAACTAAAGCGGCTCCATTCCTTGCAATGATGACGCTTAAACGATTAGCTCACGACGAGAGGCCGAACTTTCAAGATAGTTTAGCGCCTAGCGTACTAGAGGAATCCTTTTACATGGATGACCTCATTCATGGGGCCCACTCGCTTCAAGCTGCCAAACAGCTACAAACAGATATGAATAAATTATTGAAGAAGGGTGGTTTTCACTTAAGAAAATGGAAATCAAACTCGCCTGAGCTACTTAAGCACGTCAACGTACCTATTCAACCACAAGATCTCTTCGACTTCAAGCAAGTGGAGTCAACGAAGACCTTAGGGCTTGGGTGGGACCCGCAGACCGATAACTTTACATTTCAGTCGCAACTACTTACAACATCCAAGCTTACGAAAAGAACGCTTTTATCGGAGATATCTAAGATCTTTGATCCGCTAGGTTGGCTCTCTCCTCTCACTACAAAGCTTAAGATATTGTTTCAAGACGTTTGGAGGGAAGATCTTGCATGGGATCAACTGGTACCACAACACATAGCTGAAGAATGGTACAAAATTAAACAAGATATCGATTCAATAAGCCAGTGTCAAGTACCAAGGTGGCTGCAAAGTCACGAGGGTGATATCATAGAACTGCATGGCTTTTGTGATGCAAGTACTAAAGCTTACAGTTCTGTCGTATTTTGTAAGATAACACGTTATAATAATTCCACAGTAGTTTTAGTGGCAGGGAAAACAAAATTAGTGCCACTAAGTCAAAAATGCTCACTGCCTCGGTTAGAACTGTGTGGCGCAGTATTACTGTCAAAATTAATGGCAAAAATTAGAAAATGCCTCGTCCACTATAATATCACCGTTCATGGTTGGGTGGACTCGATGGTCGTCCTAGGCTGGCTCTACGGCCAGGTCGACAGATGGAAGCCTTTCGTGGCGAACCGTGTGAAACAAATCACAGTCGATGCCGGCTACCTCTTGGCGATATGTAGCATCTAAAGAGAACCCAGCTGACTGCGCGAGCCGAGGACTTATGGCCTCTCAACTTCGAGAACATAACTTATGGTGGCATGGACCGGCATGGCTACCAACCTACATACCTGAAAAGGAAAATAAACAAAAATATATTACAAATCAAGACATAAAAACTAATAAGCAAGTTAATGTTTTATTAAGCGGTAGCGAAATTATTAAGCAAATAATTGAAAAGCAAACTTCACTGACTAAAGCTATAAGAATTTTGGCGTGGATATTAAGATTCACTACAAAAAATAAAAAACAAAGTTATTTAAGCATACTAGAGGTAAATAGGGCTAGGAATTTAATTATAAAAAATTGTCAGATTGAAAGCTTTTCACAAGAAATACATAGTCTAAAGATAGGAAAAGCTGTGAGCAGAGATAGCAAAATATTTAGTTTAAATCCTATAATAGATGAAAACGACATCTTACGAGTCGGCGGCAGGCTTAGGCATGCGAACATCGATCCTGAGATGAAGCATCCTGCCATCATACCCTGTAACACGAGATTAGCGGAACTCATTATCGACCAAGCACATGAGCTTACTTACCATGGGGGTGCGCGACTAACAACCGCGATAATTCGGCGCAAATACTGGCTTATAGGTGGCAATAACGCTACGAAGAAGCGGCTTCGCATGTGCGTTAAGTGTAGGCGGCATAGTCCTGACCTTCAGCAACAGATAATGGGAGATTTGCCCTCGGCGCGCACAAACCCGTCACGCCCATTCTTTCATTGCGGTATTGATTACACTGGGCACGTAAACGTCAAATCCAGCAAGGGTCGTGGTATTAAGACCACGAAGGGATATATAGCAGTGTTTGTGTGTATGGCGACCAAGGCTGTACACTTGGAACTCGTCTCTGACTTATCAACGCCTGCTTTCATTGCGGCGTTGCGCAGGATGATAGCCAGAAGAGGCGTTCCGGGTCACATATACAGTGATCAAGGAAAAAATTTCATTGGAGCAAATAACGTAAGAGTTAAGACAACAGTTGACAGAGCTTCAAGAAAGTCAAGAATTTAAGGTTGAAATTGTAGATATGGGTATCGAATGGCATCATAATTGCCCCTCTTGGCCATCCGCAGGTGGACTGTGGGAGGCTGCAGTTAAGTCTCTGAAACACCATCTGAAAAGAGTTATCGGTGAACAAAACTTGACATTCGAAGAGTTCACTACATTGCTCGCTCAATTAGAGGGATGTTTGAACTCGCGCCCGCTCTGTCCCTTAACCGAAGACCCTGATGATTTGAATTTTTTAACTCCCTCACACTTTTTAAGTAGCGGTCCTATTCTAACTTTATATGACACAGAGACAGACCTTAGAACTAGGTGGCATCTCAACCAAAAAATATTGAATGATATATGGAACAAGTGGCGCCAGGAATATTTAACTTCACTTACCGCTCGTAGTAAATGGAGGGAGCCTAAATCTAATATAAAAATAGACGATATTGTCATCATTAAGGAAGACAATCTCCCGCCGGGGAAATGGGCCTTAGGTCGCGTAGTAGAGCTACACCCCGGCAGTGACGGCTACGTAAGAGTCGTGACGCTTAAAACCAAAAACGGGTTCATGAAAAGGCCAGTTATAAAATTAGGTAGGCTTCCCGTAAATAACGAACAAAATTCTATTAAATCTGTAACAAAAAATAAAACCGTTAGCTTTGCCTCAGTAGCACTTTCTTTATTATTATTTTTTATGAATATACCACTAGGTCAGTCCTTTTATAATATAAATCCCTTGCCAAGTAACAATAGTATTTATTTCGACCATATTAAAGACATGCAAATAATTAGAGACGACTGGCGGTTGGTAGTGTATTACGATACTCAACCGTATTCAGAAGGCATTAAGGCTCTTGGGAAATACATAAAGTACCTGGAGAATATTTGTGAAAAAATACAATCAGGATCACATTGCGACGGCGTCTTATTGCAGCTACGGCATGAGGTGAGCGAACTGCAATACTACTCCAACCTGTTAATGACGCACAATGTAAACAATAACGTACGTCACAAGCGCGGACTTATAAATGGTGTCGGATATATTGCAAACAGCTTGTTTAGGGTTTTAGATGACAGTTTCGCCCAAAAATATGAGAGCGACATAGATCTAATAAGAAAAAATCAAAATCACTTAGCTCTGCTATGGAAGAATCAGACGTCCGTGGTAGAAGCAGAGTTTAATCTACTAAAACGCACTGAGAAAGTCATCGATGAAAATCATAAGTTAATTCATAAGAAACTGAACGCCATAGAAGGAGCCATTAATCAAGTAAACATTGAAATTCAAAATATGTCACTCGTTAATGACTTTTTGGCAACTTCTATGATAACAAATAACTTAATATTTAGCCTCAATAATATTCAGAAAACACTTCTAGATGCTGTAACTAATATTTATAATGGGAAATTTAACTTTCATCTTCTCACACCCGACCAACTGAGGCACGAACTGGTAGTTATCTCCGAGCAGCTTCCTAAGGAATTGTCGCTGCCGATTAAAACGTCTGAAAGTCTATCAGAAATTTATAATTTATTGCAAGTTCGTACAAAGGTGACTGGCAGATTTATTATATTTGAGATAATGATTCCCCTAATGGATGACAATGTTTATGAAATATTAAAAATTTTCCCCATACCGCACCGCATAGATACCAACAATGAGGTAGTTGTGGTGCCGGTGGCCGACTACGTGGCTGTCAATCTGAAGCATGACTCTTTCTTACAGCTTGCGGAATGGGATTTAAAATTATGCGTACAGAGAAACTCTGAGGTAATATTATGCCATCTTAGAAAATCTATTCATGTTATTAAAGATGAATATAGTTTTTGTGAAACGATGCCAAATGAAAGAAAATGCAAAACAATAATTTCCACTTGCAAGAACAGATGGCTGGAGTTGAGCAGCCTAAACAAATATATATTCTTTTGTTGTGAACCTTGTCATATGAGACTTGTATGTGACGATCAAATTACGCCACTACAATTAATTAATTCTGGATTTTTCACCGTCGATGGAGGATGTACTATCAAATTTTCTGAGTTCCTTTCTGTCTCACATAGTCAAAGGGAGAGCAAAGTCAATATATCCTCTATCATACCACCAATCAAAATATCACAGATTAATCATATAATAAACATCTCCTTACCGAGTGCTTCTACAAATGATATCTCTGACTTATCTCGTAACTACACCGTTCAGCTTCAAGATATTCAGAAACATATTGAATTAATGAAAAATACCGAACCCTTAGCAGGAATGTCTTTTCACGACGTTCACCATTATGCAGCGATATACATATTATTCGCTTTAGTGGGCCTCGGGGGAGCAGTATGGGTGTACTATTGCAGCAGAAGGCGAGCACAATGGGCGCTGGAGCGAGGGCCACAGGCGGCCCCGACCCGAGAGGCGCCCGCACCGACTCAGTCTACAGTGCAGCCAGTTCAGTGTAGTGAAGTGGTAGATGTTAGTGCAAGTGTATTAGTGAAAGAGACACCTAGATTTAGTGTTCCCGAGGGATATTTGAACACTTCTCTAGTATAAGTTACATGTTAAGGAAAAAATGTAATCATCTTGTAATCATTATTACTAATCACGGGGTTCATGGTAGTTAAGCAATTTTGTAATAATCACCTTGTTATCATCGCAGCATCTCATCTCTTCTACTAACCCTCATCTTTCCCGCCCGGGAATATGTACGAGCAAGCGCGTACATGTAGCGTTTAGCTTGAATTTATTTTATATGACCTAAATTACTCAATACCAATATTTTAATTATAATAAGTCAGTTCATCGCTTTCGGTCATTAAGAGTACCGCGCGTGGCTCAATACATTTTTGCATTTAATTCATTATATTTTTAGATGCATTAATATTATATATTTATTATAGAAAACTGTTTTATTTATAAACACTCGTACGGCATCCCGTACACTACCATATGACTTATATATAATGGACACACAAATAATTGGCCTGTTGTTGTTTCTACAGCGGAACGCGAGATCCTAGATGTACGCACAATCAGTATCGAGGGGCTCTCCTTAAGATGCGCGCGCGCTACAAGCGGCCCCCACGGTGAACTTCGCCTGCGATGCCGTGGACAACCACTGCTGCCCTCGCCTGCCAGGCTTACACTGCAATTGGAGAGGAATTGTTGTGATACACATAATGGTTATTATTTGTTTTTATAAAAAAAACAGCTTCACGCTTTTTCCTGCATATCAGGATAGGTTTATACAGTTAATAAAATAATAATAATAATAAATTCGTACTTAAACGTCGTATTCGTACTTTACACACAGTACCGGAGATGACGGTGCAGGGACGTCTGGCCACGCTTCAGCTGTCATTAGACGCGGCGCAGTACCGCGTCGTACGCGGCGTTCTCGCCCACAATCTGGCGGAACCCTGCACCGAATTACTGGAACCCCCAGTGCTAGGCTCTCCTACACCTGGTGTAGATGCTGCAGTATGGATAGCCTGGTCCTTGCAGTTGGACTTGCAGGATGTTTGTGTGGAATTAAGGGGAGCCCGTGGCGCGCCGCCGCTAGCTAATATCAACTTTATCAAGTCGAGATTGCTTATCGAATCGTATTCGGATCAGTCACAGGATATTGATCTTGTTTCACAGGTAAACAGGTTTTAGCTATTGTTATAATACGCTTGAGTAATTTTGATGTCGTATTTAAAATTAATATGTGATCTATGAATATAATGCATAACTTATCAATATCTGTAAAGAAACGTACGTTACTACACTAACATAGTATGAATTGTTCTACAACATTTTTTTTAATTGAAATTTTATTCGCAAACTAACGATAAGTTTTAGTTTGTGCAATAACGCAACAGGTAGCCTGGTCACTGACTCTAAGAAGTATATAACTTAAATATTACAGGAGATTTTAGTAAGTGACACCAGGTACGCCGCTGAACCGGCCAATCGACGAGGCAATGTGTTTAGCCACATTGTGCAGCCCTTGCCTGATCATCGACACAGCGTACAAGCTGAGGTTCATGCCAGGTACTCATTTTACTTGGCTTATGTTAAATTTGTTGTTTTATGTAAAAAAATATTTAATTACCTTTGCGCTGTATCCCGCATATAGCAGTGTAAACAGAGGGATCACAGTGTTAAGAAACCGCGCACTGCCTAATTTTTAATACATTCCGTGTTGAGTGGTGGAACTAAATGCCGCACTTTGTCTTGTTACCAGAAGGAGGAAAATTAAAATGATTTATTCTATTTAGTAAGAATCAAAGCCACAACTGTTGCGCTTAAGCGAACTTTATAAGTCAGATACTGTGCTACTGCGACTACTGTACGACTGCTGATTCCTTATCGAATCAGTCAGTGGCGACGTGCTATCGTCATTGATTGGTTCAATTAATTGATATAGTATAAAATATATATTTGGCATATTAAAATGAGGAAAGTGGACATTGAAATGTGCTCATATGTAGTAAAATAAAACTGTTATATTGTTAACATATTTTTTTCATGGCAGGAAAAGACCAGACTCCTCAGCATATACAATTTTGATAAACAACATGCGATTAATGGCCATCTTGGATTGGTGGGAAGCTGCCAGTCAGTTCATCATGCAACCCCCTTTACCACCCACAGACCCTGATTTACTACACTTGTAAGATATATTTTTGCATATTATTCTTTGTTTGTAAATTAATCATTATATTTGTCTCAGAGAACATAAAGTTTTTCTTCCATTTAAAGTCATTATTAATTAATAAAATATGATTTTTAGAGAGGATATATCAGTGGACAGCGAGAATGGAGAGTGGGGCGGCGGTTTGGGCGGCAGCAGTAGCGACGGTGAAGGCGAAGGCGGTGCACAAGATGGCAGCGGCCACATGGAACTTAAGCTGAATATTACCGACTCTCAATTAGTGCTGGTAGAGGATGCTTCACTGTGGGATACTAATGCTGTTATACTTAAGGTATGTTTTTTTCAGCTTCACGCTGTGCCCACATATAGAAGAGTAGACAAAGGGAATCTAGTGTAAAGATACCTATGGTTATGATTGTTTTTGAACTTTGTTTGTAACAGGTGAGGATTGGAAAATACAAAAATGCTTTGTTTTTTTTATCCTTCCTTCTTATGGTTCACAGAGCAGTGATATCGAATACGTATTATAGTATTATTTGTATTATAATGATATTATGTCTTCATATGTAAAGTGTAAATAGCTTGTTCAATTTGCTTGACTGCACTTTTTGACACTCCGTTTCTCTTTTTCAAGGGGAAGTCGAATCTATCGCGTTTACAGTCGCATGCTTCTACCCTTGCGCCCCGACTGGTCTAGTTACATACAAAATAAATTACAATATGTTATTTTTCAGAGTACAACAGTAATAACATATCGCGGCGCGGAAGCCGCCCGTCCCGTAGTATGTGAGCTCAGCGAGCTCGAGCTGTTCTCGTGCGTGCTCGGCCTCGAAGAGGAAACGGCATTGTCTATAGTGGAGCCCGCTGCGTTGCACGCCGAGTTACGCGGGGATGGGGTGTTAAGAGTGAGTTGTATAAAATGTTTTTTTATTCTTATACCTAAAATTTAATGGCCATTTTTAAATCGTAAACATTTGTTAAATTAATCACATGCACATTTGCGTATAGGTAGAGGTATACATATACGTAGAGGTCTATTCATCTCTAAGAAAAGTAAATATGTATTTTATATATTTTTAGTATTTATTACAACAACATATCAACATGTGGCCCTCGCGGCTCAGCGGCGCAAAGGTGTGACTGTAACGCGATGGCTGTGGTTCGATCCCCACTTGAGGAAATTAAATATTTATTTATATTTATATTTTCATTTCTTCACTCTGGTGTCGAGGCAAAGAGCGGTGTTGGGTTCCGCCACTCAACACGCGATGCCTCCAAAATTCGGCGGAAAGTGGGGTACGGAGTGTCTTAACACTAGGTTCCCTCTGCCTACCCTCCTGTGTGCGGGATACAGTGTGAAGCTGATATAATTTTAATTCAATTTTAACATACATATACGTGTTTGGTTCATTGATTGATGTATGTTTGTACATAGATCGCGATGGGCACCCTCAATTTGCGGCTGTCGTATCACGACATGCGCATGTTTGCGTCCATGCTGCAGTCGCTTCCTGCTCAAGCGAGGGTTGCACTCTCAGGTAATTATGTATATACATTTATACATCATGTAACTGTGTCATATACATCTTTTTTAAATATAATATTTATAATAGTACAAGTTTTACATAACAATGAAACTTGTATTATTGTGGAGAGACGATGCACAGCATCTGTGAGAGGGCGCTGTATACTTCCCTTTGATTATCCAATGATGTTCACTTCCGGTGGTGGTTTTCGACCAATCAGCGATTTGGAAGTCACGTGGTCCCAGGTGGTAGGGCGCTGGTTTGAATAAAAGCTGCGCCGCTACGCTTCTAACCTCATAGCAGATTCTCACCAGGAGCCTTAAAATGATGCTGTGCATCGTCTCTCCACAATAATACAAGTTTCATTGTTATGTAAAACTTGTACTATTATTTGGGATGTGACGATGCACAGCATCTGTGAGAGACGTGTTTATAACTCCTGGTGACCACGCACGACGCTATGTGATTAAACTTACAACAGAGTTAGTAAGATGGCAGAATGATCATAAAATGATAACATTGTATATGAGTAAAATTGATTTATTACCTAATAATTACAAAGAATTAACCAAAGTAAATCACCCTTATTTCCTTAAATTCATTATTGTACTGGATCAAAATTATTTGCAAGATTATTCACACCTTGTGTATTAGGTCTACTTATCATTTGTTTGCAGTAAAATTTTGCAAAGGTATTTGAACTTTGCCAATTACCACGATTGAGAATTTCTTCTAAGGGGAAATTTTCATACCAATTTAATGAAGCTACGGCTGAGCGAAAGCTCCCTGAGGGTGCCGAGATGCCGGCCTCTTTTAATAAGCTTTTCACCCAGTTTCCAATAACGGTACGTGACGCACTCTGGGTAGGTCCTCGAGTTGACACAAATAAGGCGTCCTTACACTCAACCGTTCTCCTTTGATTGCCCAATTGAATTACCTTCCTAATCCAGTATACTGGGCACACGTTCTGATTGGGATGACAAGATAGCTTCCACCCAGATTGCCTGTATGTAGCTGTGTCTGTTTTTGAACCGAAAATTGGATATAGAATTACGTGGTCCTTGATGTCAATAAAATTGCCCTTCGAAATTCTGAGAAGGGTAAGATCGTGAACACGTCTACCAGATGCTAATAATAAAAGACAAGCACATCTTCGAGAGGCTTCATATAAATTATTATTGTTAACCGGAGGACACCGTTGCAGCCAAGCCAGTAGATCGCTTGGGTCCCATGTAGGACATTTTTGTGGTTTAGGACTCTGAAGAGAGATAGCCTTTAGAATGTGTCGTACCAGAAAGTGTGAATTTAAATTATCATTACTATTTAACTGGCCGAAAGTTAGAACCACTGATTTATGTAAGAGTATTGTTTGATAGGCTAACCTCTCTTTTAAATGAAGAAAAGCTAAGAACCTTGATAGACTAATACCATTAGGGACCTTGGCATTGAATTTATTTATATAACAAAACTTTAACCAACGAGACCACGCCGGCCCATAAGTTTTAAGGGTTGATTCCCTCCATCCTGATTTTAAGAGTAATTTTTCAGCTATTGACCAATTTTCTATGATATTACCCCAGCTGCTATCTTCCAGGCGAAGAATTCCATTTCGTGAACGAGAGGAGGAGGGAGACCGGTGCTCTGATCTATCAACACTTGATCTAAGTTCTCGATTTTCATGGGCCTGCTCACTGCTCGCCGTCGTAGGTCGGGTAGCCAATACGCTCTCCGCCACATTGGTGCTATTATTAAATATATCCCTTGGGCCGAGTTCAGGTGGTGAAGAACCCGTGGTATTAGACTTGGCGGCGGAAAAATCCACGCTAGATTGTATTGCCATGGACGACTGAAGGCATTGCAGAAGTCTGCTGATCGATCCCGATGATCTTTGGTAACGTACCTTTTCACCACTCTCGTCTCCTTGCTCGCAAAAAGATCTATCTGCGGCGTCCCAAATTTTTGAAACACCCTCCTCTGAGCGGGTCGCAAAAGGTGCCACTCTGATATAATCTTTCCACGGGACAACCTGTCTGCAACACTGTTGAACCTTCCCGGTATGTGTTCTGCCGTCATGATTATGCTTTCTTTGTCCAACAACTTCATTAACTGATAAGTCATGTGCAGGAGTGCTGTCGATCGTGTTCCTCCTTCCTTTTGCACGTAGGCTACTACCGTTCGATTGTCTGATTGAAGGTGTAAGTGAGAACCCTTGAGTTGTAACCTGAAGTACTTGACTGCTGCTATTATTGCAAACATTTCCTTTCGGTTGGAATGCCAATTCTTCTGATTGCATTCCCATTTTCCTGATATCATCTGATCGTCTAAGTGTGCCCCCCACCCGAAATCTGCTGCATCTGTAGTCAGGAAATGCTGTATCAACTGATTGTGTAACCTGCTCCGGGCCAAAGGGCTTTTCAGTGTTGTATTCCACCATAGTAAATCCTCTATCACTGGTGATGTTACTTCCACCTTCCCTCCGGCTGGTTGATCCACATGCTGCCGTATCAGCAGTTGCAGCTGACGGCAGTGAAGACGTCCCCTTGGTACTACGAAGGACGCGAAGTTCAACATCCCTAGAACTATCTGTGCTTCCTTTATAGACATCTTCTGTATTCGGAGCACTCTCTCTGTCCTTAATAATATTTTGCAGATTTTTTGCGTTGGTAAGCCTTTGTAATTCACCAGAGTGTTCCATATCACGCCTAAAAATTCGATCTTCTGAGTTGGTTCGATTACAGATTTCTTGTAATTTATAGTCAAACCTAAAGACTCCATGCATTTGATCACTATTTGCACGTGAGTGCGAAGAGTAGTCCTCGATTGATTTACTACGAGAAAATCGTCCAGATACACTATCACTCGCATACCCTTGGATCGAAGGTACTGCGCTATCCAGTTTGTGAGCGACGAAAATACCTTGGGGGCACACGACAGCCCGAAAGGGAGGCACGTCATCTCCATGATCACCTTGTTGTAAATCAGCCGCAGAAACCTTCGATGCCTCTTTATGACGCTCACATGAAAATAAGCCGAGGTCAGGTCCATTTTTACCATCCAATCCCCCTCTTGTAAGAACTGAGGAACTTGGAATTGAGAGATTAGTTTGAAAGTTTTCGGAACTATATACTGGTTGAGACGTCTTAGATTGAATACCGGCCTCTTTGATCCGTTGCTTTTCTTTGTTACAAACATTGTCGAAAAGAAACTTGGACCCGCCTCTTTCGGATTTACAATCTCCAGTACGCCTTTTTCCAATAGTTCCTTTATCTGAGTTGACATATCCTGTGATCGTGCAGTCTCGCACCGCCTGACAACTCTTTCTGATGGCAGAATCATCGGCGGTTTGGAGGTAAATGGCAGACGCATTCCCGTGACTAAACCGAGAAGGGCCTTCGGAGCCCCAAGCATCTGCCACTGCCTCCGATACGCTCGGAGGCAGCCCCCATAAAATTGTGCCCGTTGAGAATCAACTAACATGTTTATCTTTTCTATTGAACTTGGGATTACTCTTCCTGTGTTTAAAGCTCTGTTTAGATGAATCCGCTGTAACTTGATTTCTTCGCCTATTTGATGTTTGGCGAAAGGGCTGGTTCCGATGACCTCTAGCGCTCCGCACCCCAACCAAAGCGCTTTCAGGTGCCTTGCTTACTTTGACCGTTTGACCTTTCGCAGAGTCAAACCACGGACGAACCCACTTGTCTAGTCCACCCGTGTTGCGAATATAGACCTGCAATTGTTCTTGGTCGAACAAGTGTGTAGTACTGGGAGGAATCTTTCGCAGACCCTCACGTAGGTTCCTGTTCGACAGTTCACCTAGGATACGCTCCCGACGAACTTCGATGAATTCCGCTCGCTTTCCACAAACAAGCTGCATTATCTCCTCACTTATTTTATGAAATTTCGATGAGGGACGGAAGAACTCCAATAGCTTGTCATATAGACTTGATGGAGATAATGTAATATTAGGTGACGCTGACCAATTGATAAACTCTTGTAAACTATGGTTTAATAAATCTCTCTGAGAAATTAAAGCATTACATAAAGCAGCCAATATTCTCTCTGAACTTACTACATAATCTTTGTTCTTTGCAAATTGTCTTAGCTCATCGTTAATTTCTAAGTCAGTAAAACCTGGCGTGGCGCTATGAATTTTTAATGCATCTACATATCGCACATCTTTCCATGCTCTCTGACCAAACTTTTGCAGACCTTGAAGCCTTCTCAAATTTTCCGGCTTAGCTTCCGGTACTTTAGGATCTTTAGCTGCCGTTTTTACCTCACTTAATCTCAAGCACGGAACAAGACTATTATCAGGGTTAATAGGTTGTATTAACTGAACCTCCAGCGCTGTACTAGGTCCTGGTGTGGGTTCTGTTGCATGCGGGCTTGGCAGGACATTAGTGCTCGGCGTCGATGATTTATTACAACCGATATTTTGTAATAAAATGTTATTTAATAGAGATATTTGGTCAACAAGATTCTTAATATCAAGAGATGACTCACCTGTTCTCCTCCTTTTTACCTCTGATGACGAACCACATGTCGACGAACTTGAACTTGCTGATGAAGAACGACGCCTGCGATTTGATGCCGATCCTGCCAAGCCCGCTTCCGAGTCCTCGACCGCACTACTGTGACCCGGAACCGCGTTGTTGCACTGATTATGCTCCTCCATTTCTTCGTTATAACACTTCACTTGCAGCAATTTTACTCCGATTGGGAAATAACGACGCTATGAGGTTAGAAGCGTAGCGGCGCAGCTTTTATTCAAACCAGCGCCCTACCACCTGGGACCACGTGACTTCCAAATCGCTGATTGGTCGAAAACCACCACCGGAAGTGAACATCATTGGATAATCAAAGGGAAGTATACAGCGCCCTCTCACAGATGCTGTGCATCGTCACATCCCAAATAATATTAGATTGTACATTGTGATAGTTTGTTTCCGGTTAGCACGGTGGGCTATATAAACTTTGTTTATTTACTTGATCCCTTCACGTTTCCCAATGTAATGACTTAGACTTTTCCCTTAAAAAGGTAATTTAATGATCCCATATATGATTTCTATAGGTAAATCTGAAGAACAGCCACCAGATGTGCCAGCTAACAGTATACACATGCGCGCCGCCCCCGTGGGCGGGTACGGCGTGGGCGTGGGCGTGGCCACGTTACCTCGTTGGTTACGACCCACACCTGTACCTGCTCCACCACCTCCTGATAGACACGAGCATTGGCCGCTACGGGCTGTACAGGTTAGTTATTTGTTTTTATTTCTACGCCGCATTCCGTATATGATTTCGGCAGTAGGAACATAGTTATAGAATACTGCGTTTTCTACGCCCAATTTTCGAGACATTTAGTCACAATGTGGGCTACTAAAGAAAATTAAAAATATGGCGAAACCTTTTATGCTACATTTATCTAAAATATATGTTCATAATTGTATTTCTTTACAAAATACAGTAAAATTGTGATATGATAACACTTTAATTTTTTTTTCTAAAGTAGAATAAAGTTTTATTGGTTTATGGTTTTTTGTTGTAATTTTAGGTGGAAGCAGAGTGCGTAACATTATGTGTAATAGATGACTGCTTGGACTCTGATGTGCCATTACTTGAAGTGTCTTTAAACGACCTAGAAGTGGAACAAGTAAGTGAAAATAATCTAATAATAGCTTTAATTTCGCCCAGGTTACCTTTGCTTTCTCTGCTGTGTCCGGGATATAGCGTGAAGCTAAAAAATAAAAGCATGTTGTAGTAGTATAGTCCAAGCGAGTTCAACTGCATGGCGAAGTAAAAAATATTTTACATTCGTAAATTTATTCATATATTATTACAGGATTTACGCAAAGTGGAAGAATCATTTGAGGATCCTTTGTTAGTATCAACGCCGTCCGGTCCAGCCGGTTCTATGCCCGAGCTGGGTACCACAGGCGATGATAATAAAGGAGAGGGCGAAGGCCGAGGTTCCAATGTAGGCGCTGGCGGAGGGCGACTACGAGCTCAACTTAGTGTTGATTATTATAATAGGATATTGTCTGGGTGGGAACCTGTTATAGAGCCTTGGAGGTAATATTGTTGGTTTGGGTTTTTTTGTGATTTGTGTTTATTTTTAGGGTAGATAAAAATCTGCTATTTTAATTGCATTGTATATTACTTCTTATTCAATGTCAGCTAAAAATTAAAGCAAAAAAAAACCGCTTCACGCTGTATCCCGTATACAGAAGGGTAGGCAGAGGGAACCTAGTGTTAAGACACTCTGTTTCCCACTTTCTATGTATTATATGTATGTATTATATATCTTATCCCCTACATTTTACCTTCGAAAGTTAGTGCAATATTAAGTCACAACCTAACACATATAAGTCTTTTTATGTAAAGCGGACGGTTAAAAGAAATGTTGAGCTTTTCTTATATTTTAATATGTTCAATGCTAGCTTAATATTATAATATACCACTATACTGGACGGTCGACGAGTCGTCGCCACCCAGAAGATGCCTGCGAAGTTTTGATTTATAATATTTATTACTTTATATATTTTTCTTCTGGAGTAAGCAATGTTCAAAAGTTCAGAAAGTTCAGAAACCCTAACTTCACAGTGGTTACGGCGTGGCGACTGTACTGTACTTATAATATACCACTACACTAGTATATAGTGTCAATGGCTGTGCAGGTTCGACGCGGGCTGGGAGTACACGCTATCGAGCGCGCTGTCGCGGTGTCGCGTGGCGCTGGCGGTACGGTCCCGTGATACCCTCGACACCAACGTTACCAGCGCGCTCGTCGACCTCGTGCACCTCGTGCGCAATAATTGGTCCGCTGATTACTATGCACCTCAGGTGCAGTATGTTTTAATATATTCTTGTTATTATGCTGTTTTTATGCATATCTTGTACTGAAAGGGTAATTGAAGGAAATTGAAGTTGAGCAACTTATATCTTTAGCAGTTTCTCTTTTTGAAATAAACCAGGGAGACAAAAAATACTAACTAATATATTCTAACACATATACTTACTATATTACTAGACATTGATTATTTCATAAGCACACCCTGTTAAATCAAGATCAAAACTAAAAGAATTCTTAAATGTATTTATATTTTTTCTTTATTCGATGTCTGTATAAATAAAAAATCTTTTTTTTGTTGTTGTTATATATACATATACAGACGACGACATCAGAGCAGTCCCCTAAAGGTAGCCCTGCTGGTCATCGGCGTCGTTCGCCCTTTGTGCCGTACGCGTTACTTAATCTCACCGGACAACGATTATGGTTCACCACACTCACCACTACCGAGGAAGAGTGAGTATTTTATAATACGTTTTATAACGAGTTATATGTTGATTCACGATAGTGGGATAATTGCTTTTTTTTCATAAATGATAATGTGATAAATGATAATCTTATTGAAATGATTAATTTCACGCAAACATCATTATTTAGCTTCTTTGATGGATTTAATTTTATGTTGAAAAATCTTATAATTTCTTATGCATCAAAATCTTTCTTTATCTAATAAAATTTTGTTCATGAAGGATTAATTAAAAAAGTAATACGCTCATTATACTCGTATTTAACCTCTTCCTCACTTACATTTTTTATAATAGACATATACAAAACCAGAACATATTATATTTTATGTTGTATTTCGCGATATATTCACTTTCCTGCTAAAGGAAAGTTTTTGATTAGTTCTCTGAGAAATCATCTGAAAAGTGTTTTATTGTTGGTGGTTATAATTAATACTAACCTTAAATATAACCTAACCCAAAATGTCGTCTAGACTACGCGAATCAGGCGAATCAGAATATAGTTCGAGTCCCGACGACTCTTGGGTGATGGTCCGTGCGGGCGACACGGAGCCCTTCTCGTTTGGTGCCCGGCGAGCGCGCGCACTGCCCCGCGCCCCCGCAGCGCCTGCGCCCCTGCACCGCCTCGTGCTGCGCGTGGACGGATGGGCGCCGCCCGACCCCGTGTGCGTCGATCGGGTTGGAGTATTCTTCAGGACTATTACCCATACGGTGATTTATATATTTACATGTCTTTTGAGAGAAATAAGAAAATATAAAATTATAGACATGGTATCCGCCCCAAAAATCTATCAATGGTCCACATGTTAGAAATGGACCTTTGCAATTAATTTATATTTTGTTAAGTTTTTTGAATTTGTTTACACGATTGATATTGAGGCTAGTGTCAAAACTTTCTATTTTTCCATTTTCATTTATTATATTTATTAATGTACATGTTGTGATGATGAAGCTCATGAAGCTTTTTTAACTTGACTGATATTTGAATATTCATTTCCTTTCATGGCATTTCCTTGTTTTAGTGAAACAAAGCATAAAGTTAAATTTGGTCACTTAATACACAATGTTTTGGGCTAAAGACAGAGAAAAACGCTAGTGGGATGAACAACAACGCGAGTTTGTTATCTCAAATTAATACAATTACAGAAAACCGGCATAGAAGCGCATGTAGTATTGGAAGTGTCGCTGGAGGGCTCCGCTCGCAAGCTAGTAGCAGTGCGTTCGGCGCTGCAGCTGCACAATGCACTCCCACACCCCGTGGAGCTGCGCCTCGATCGCGCGACCGCAGTACCTTCCACACTCTCCGCGGCCTCTGTACTTTCTGCTGCGCATATAGGTACAAGTAAAATATTTTTGGGGTTTTTTTTGTCTTTACGATGTGTTTTACGATGTAGAAATATTTTTTAGTTACGTTAGGTCCAATACAAATGTGATTTTGAAAAACTATAGAATGACTCATTTAATGTCCGTTTTAAATTGTGATAAATTTATCATTTTCTTTTTCCCTTTAATTATGTCAAAAGTAGGTATGAGATATTATTGCATGAGATCTACCATCTGTGGTAAACTTTTATAAGACAATATATTGAATGAATATGAACGGTAATTTTATAAAAATAGCAAAAAAATAAATTTCAATGTCGCGTCCGTGGAGTGAGTTGTCGTGTAGGTTAGGCTAGTAGGGCCTGTGGTGAGTGGTGGGTTGGTGCGCAGGACGGCGCGGGGCGAGCGCGGAGCAGGCCTGGGCTGCCTCGTGCGCCGCGATACGACGCCGCGCCGCCCTCGCCGCACTGGCGGCGCCCGCGCGGCCTACGCCCGCTGTCTCCGCCCCCGCCCCCGCTGCCGCCACCACTGCCGCCGCGCCCCTCTTTCTTAGTTACGGTGATTGTTTAACACTGTCAGGCGCGCAACTGTGTGTATTATATTGATTGTATCGTGACGCCATGCAGCTAAGTCGGTACTTTAGAGCGTTGTAGCTTTATTCGCTATATTATATTAGTTTCACATGTAGATTGTTGTGGATTATTAATGAAAAGAAAAGTTTAGTGTGTAACAAATTGTTATTTTAGGTATTTATTTTGTTTCACATATTGATGTTTTATTGCTATATATATTGTCAGTGTATTATATTATAGCATTTTATATACATTTGTGAGTTGTAAAGTGTGGGAAAAAATACATGGTCTATTTAAAATATTTTGTTCTGTTGTACATTGTATAAGACAATAATGTATGTGCAGGCACACGCAGCGCACAAGTGGGCGCGGGCGAGCGTTGGGCGGCGCCGCTGAGCGCGCGACCCGGTGTGGTGTGGGCGCGGCCGCTGGTGCGCGCGCACACAGCGCCGCAGCCCGTGCTTGCGCCCGCCGCGTTGGATTGGCGCGCCGCCCCCGCCGCGCCCGCCGCCCTGCTGCACCACGAGTGCCGCGCGCCGCATGACCACGTGTACCGCTTCTGCAGCGTAGTCGTGCGCGAGCGTTTCCCACCAGAGCGCGAGCGCGCCGAGCTGCTGGCCGCGCACACCATCACGCTGGTGCCGGCGCTGCGCCTCGAGAACCTGTTGCCGCTGGAGCTGCAGTACCGCGCTGACCGCGCCGCCGGCACGTTGTCGCCCGCGCACACGCAGCCCTTCCACCAGCTCAATGTGGAGGACGGCGTCGAGCTCACCGTCAAGCTGGAGGGCTTCGGCTGGTCGTCAGCGCTCAGTGTGGGTGGCGCTGCCAACGCCGGCTCCTTCTCGGCGCGCCTCAAGCTGCGCGACCAGCGCGGTCGACGTCTCTATCTGAATGCGCGAGTCACTGTGAAAAAGACTGATGGTATCAAGGTGGGGGATGTTTTTCTATTTGCGTTTAGAATTCATCGTTTTAAGTAAAAGAACATTTTTTTCACCGTCGTGGCGCAGCGGCACAAGGGTGTGACAGCACAAGGGCGTAACGCCGGGCCTTGCCTCGACACCAGAGCGAACAAATGGAAATATAAACGTAAATAAATATTTCACTTCCTCGAATTTGAATCGAACTCACAACCGTCGCGTTACTGTTCACACCCTTTAAACGCTGCGCCACGACTAAATTGAGAGATAATTAAAATAATAAATTATAGAATTGAAAAAAGTTTTCCGTTTTCACCTTTCCAGACATGACGAGTTAATTAATGGTAATAGAATGATATTAATGAATATAATATAATGTCAGGTGTCCGTGTCGGCGGCGTACTGGGTGGTGAATCGCACGGGGCTGCCGCTGGTGGTGCGCGCGGAGGGTGGCGGCGGCGGCGATGCTGCGGCGGCGGGGCAGTTCGCGGAGCACGAGGTGGCGCGCATGGTGGCGCCGCTACCCTTCGCCTTCGCCGACGGCGATGGGCCCACAGTCAGCGCGCGCCTCGGCACTGCGCTCGCGCCCAATGCCGAGGTGGCTACACCACACCATTATACACTTACTTATACGACAAAACGGGCTATTGAAGTATCCCGATGTGTACTTAATGTATTTATAAGCTATAAAAAATACAAAATTGTTATACAATGGAATTAAACAAAAATTGCTTATTACTAAAGCTATCACAATTATATAGTTGAGTTCAGTTCTGTCAGAATAATTCAATTCAATATAATTCATAAAAATATGCAACTTTTTATCAATGTTTTCTTATATATAACGTATCACGTAGAACTATCGTCCTCGACTTTACAGACAGTCAATTTTTACCCTACTTAGCAGACAAGTCTAGAAAAAAAAATTGAGTATCCCTAGGAAATTTAAATTATTCTGTTTAATTCTCTTCTTCTAGGTCTTATTACAAAAAAATAACATTAACATTTTCTTATTCCATTTACAGTGGTGTTCCCCATTCGGTCTCGGGCCGGGTGTAACAGTAAAGCGTCTTCAAACAGGTCCCACCAGCGCAGGTGGCGTGGCGGGCGAGGAACGCGCGTACGCAATAGGCGTGGCGGTGCGCGCGGGGCGCGGCCGGTATCGAAGGACTAACATAGTTACATTGACTCCAAGATATCAATTGCATAATAATACGGATCATTGCTTGCAGTTTGCTCAGAAATGTACTGCTACTACTTTGGTTGGTTTTATTTTTTGTGTATTAACTGTTATTCATGTAAGAAAATTGTAGAATTTAAAGACGATACGTTGCGTATAAATGGTTGCTTGATAGTTAAAACTTTTATTGATTCATTCGTTATTATTTGTAAGACAAGAGATATTCTTGTCGCTAGCACGATTTATATAAATATGTTTCATAATTACGTTACTTAAAAATCTCTGTATCCTCCCTCACTTCAGAATTTAATTTTTTATCTTTAGAAATTTCAATTATGGCTTTGTATTGTATTAAGTTATGCCAGTAGGGAACAGTGTATCTTAACCCTAACTTCCCTCTGCATATAGTACGGTCCGTGAATCGTGGCCGCCCATAGGGCTAACGGCTCGCGGAACCTTTGCATATTGTTATACTTCTTATACATTGTATTTTATTATATGTTGAATAGTTAAAGTAAACATTTGTAACTAGAACGATCCAGGCGCAGTAGCAACGCACGTATCAGCAGTTGCGGGCTGCTATCTACCATGGCACTGGGCGCGCTGGGACCGCGACCAGCTGCTGTGTGTGCGTGTGTTAGCATCTGAGTCTTCCTCGGACTTGACCACCACCACTGGGCCGCGCCCTCTTACTGCGTGGTCGGGTGGCTTCAGGATTGACACGCCACGGAGTTTGCATATAGCTTGCAGGTTACACTTATTTGGATTGTTATTGTCTTTTTTATTTTTCTTACAGCTTCAATATATATATATTCTAGGGAATCTTGTGTTAAATACACTCCGTTCACCATGCACATAAAAATTTTTGTTTTTAGTGTTGAGCGGCGTAACTAAACGCGACGCTTTGTAGTTTTATCAGAGCGAGGAAATGAAAATAATTCATTCCCCCAATAGAAAATCATACCCAAAACTGTCGATTTACAATTATACTTTTTTGTGTATAGTAGTGTTGTGTTGAGTGGAAGATCTGAACGCCGTGCTTTGCCTTGTAACCTTGTACCAGAGCGAGAGAATGAAAAAGTGGGAATTGAACCTACAATCTGTCGCGTTTACAGTCGCACGCTTGTATCTCATGGACGTTTTTAACTAAATAGTATAACAAAAAAATACGGACTTTAAATCTTAATTTTGTGCATAGAATTGTCCGAATCCATCCATCTAATTGTAATAACGTATTGTGGTGTGTATTTGTGTATATTGTGTGTTCACAGAGAAACTGGCGGATCATACCGCATCCTACGAGTAGAGGTAGTATCACAAGGTGCTGCATTACTGGTAGTACTAAGTTCAGCCACGGGTGCACCACCACCACTGCGCATAGATAATTTCGCGCCAGTCGCCATCATGTTCCACCAGGTCGGCTGTATTGAGGAGTGCGTGGTGGGAGCTGGTGGCAGGGCTCGCTGGGCGCTACCGGAGCCCGAGGGAACTTCGGCTATTGCACTACGGGCACCCGGTGGACCGAGACTTGTAGTGCCCTTGAATGCGTTACATGCTGCGCCGCAAACGCTGTTATATCAGAACTTTATATATGTTGCATTTGCTGCTACTGCACCTGAACAGTCATCCAGGTATGTCCTAACTAAGTCTGTTAAAAATGTATATTTAATAGAATTTTGATCATAATGGAATTTTAAATTGTTTTATAGTAATAAGCAGGCAGGGACGGGTGCTGAGGATGAAGGAATCTTGGTGTTGGAAGTTCCTTTAGGCTCTACGCGTGTGCAATTAGCGCGCAAGCGATATGGCGATAGGTATAGAAACAATATTATTTTAGTAATATAGTTTAAATTTCTTTCGATGTTTTTTTATTTGAGTTATGTATGCTTTTCAAAATAGGTCACAGCTTTGGCGCCGTGGACCTAATGACCAACTCATTCACGAAGGTAGCTCGCCGCCGCAGCCCACTGACGCCCTTTCGGAAGAAAATACGTTGACACCCCACTCAATGGTATCTTTAAAATACATAGATATAAATTAAATAATAGAATTGATAAAAAATAGTGGATAGTTTTTCAACACATGGCGCTGTTTAGGCCTTTTTTTTACTATTCATATTTTGTAAAAACCATTTAATGTTATTTGTTATTTGTAAAAAGTAAAAGAAACTATTGCCTTAATCGAGTCTTTATTACGATTTTTTTTTATTTATATTTTTAACATTAATATATCAATTCGAGAGGAAAATAGTTTAATGTAAGAAAAGTCTAATCTGTGCATCCTTCATCGATTTATTTATTTTTGGCTCTTTACAGGTATTAGACATAGAAGAAGCAGCGCCCCGTCCTGGTCGTGCGGCGGCGCTGGTCCTACGTCGCGCGGACCCGCGCCGCGCCTCCACGCAGGCGTGGCGACTCGTGGCACCCGCCCACAGCCCCCACGCTCCACACACCGCGCCCCGCACGCGCATGGCCTGTGCGCACGCTAATCTGTGCGTGCAACCTGAGAATGGACTTATGGGATTGGCTCCTGGTTGGTTTTATTCTTATTTTATATTTATAATTAGCAGTGCGAACCCTTAAATTTTTTTGAACTCGTTACTTGTGAAAGAATATTAGTAGTTACTTGTAACTATTAAAATTAATTAAGTCCCCAGGTTTTCAAGTTTCCTCTCCCTACCTTAAAAATATGTAAAACATAGAATATCTAACCTAACAAGCCTGGTTAAAAATCTTTTATATTCTGGAATGCAATGATGACCAATTATGCAAAAGCAAAGTGTTTTTGTTTTGTCTATCAATGGGATACCGCCGCACACGCCTCATTCGAAATGGAGTTGTAGGTATTGGCGGCAAAATTTATTTAACCTCAAAATTTATTAAAGTGGTATTTTTGTAGTAGTATCTGTTTACGTTATTGGTATCTATGCTGTATTGGTGCTATGTGTATTGGTATATGGGTTACTGCGTCACATGAAATACAGGCATGGATAAACATCGTGAAACGGAAAAAAATCCTACGTCTAAACTGTTGAGGTATCTTGATTATTTTCTTTAGGCATAGGTTTGAAATATTTTACCCTATATGCTGTTCCCGTAAAATGAGCACTGACGCTTCCCACCTGTATAATCAACCAACATCATTCATAAAATTAAAATATTAATTTACTGCTATATTTTTATGTTTAATAGGTGGTCGCGTGGTGCTGGGGTTGCCTGGTAGCAACGTGGGTGGTGGTGCGGTGCCGCCGGAGCAGGCGGTGTGGTGGCGCACGCTGCGACCCGGCTCCGGCCGCCTCGCCGTCACACTGTGCGCCGACGGGCCCACGCGCCGCGTGCGCATACAGGACTACGCGGACGCGGTAAGTATTGTTAAGATAATATGCAACATACAGGACACTAATAACAAAAATAATATCGTCATTTAGGCCTACAAGTGTCACTAGTGCTGCTATCGTTGCCGCTGTTTTGATATTCAATTATATCATTTACATTTGTCATGTACAGGACAAGAAAACAGTAGACCGCACTGACGATGACGACAGCACAGAGGGCACACCGGACGAAGGTAGTTCTCGTGAGTGGGGTCTGCAGGTGTCGCTGGTGGGGCTGTCGGTGTCGCTGGTAGCGCGCTGGCCACCCGCCGAACTGCTGTACGCGCACTTTGCGCACGTGCGTCTGACGGCGGCTAGGGCGCACGCGCACGCGCATCTCGCACTGTCGGTTGATTCTATGCAGTGGGATAATCAGGTATGTATTGTATATTGAAAATATATAAACGATTTAGTCAATGTATGAATGTGACAAAGTTAATTTGATTTTCATTTATTATTTTAATTATATAAATACATATTACGAAATACGCTACCAGAGCAAAGAAATGAATATATTAAATAATTTATTCCCTCCAGTGGAAATCGTACCCAAACTGTTGCGCTGCAAAGTAACCACCTTTCCAAGAAAAAAAAATATATAAAACAAATCTTTAGTAACGTAAACGCCTAATAGTGATGTTTCTCATTTTCCATCAGTTACCCAACACTCCAAGCCCCGTATTACTATACTGCCTGGGCGAAAGCGGCAGTATTCCCGCCCTACATGTGTCATTAGAGGTGACACGTGCCCCACCGCGGTACAACGCCGTGTACTTTAATCACTTTGTGGTGGCACTGCGTCCTATTGCTGTTAGATTGGATGAGAGGTTTGTCTATATGCTTATGATAAAATATGTAAAAGTATATGAGTTGAGTCAAAAGTTAAGTCATTAGGCAAAATTTAGGGACGGAGGAACGGAGTGTCACATTAATCATAGATAGGCAAAGGAAAGGAATTATATGTGAGATAAAGTAGTAACAACAGTATATACGTAGTAACGGCCTCTTTGACTATTACATTCGGTTCCTTATCATCTATAAGGATTTTTTTTTAATTCATTGCAAATGGTATGTCTAAAATAATGTACCATAATCGTTGTACCTCTAATATATGATTTTTTTAACTACAGATTAATCCTCCTGGTGTGGTCGTGGGTGGAAGGCGGCGCGTGCGCGACGGACGCAGAGGAGGCGGACGAGGCGGAGTACGAGACGCGGCGTGTGCTGCACGAGCTCACGGCGCTCAACGCCACACGGTACTACGTGGCGCTCATCAAGATTATTCCGAGCCAGGTATACATATATTACATACCACTTTACGGAGCTGCTAATATTCATTGATTGATTCCTCACGGCGACAAAAAGCATGAAATCGCATATTTCATTCGCTACTTTTTAATGCATATTTTTATAAGATTCCACTATAAATTTAAGCGATAAAGACAGTGCGACCACAGAATTAGATACTTTTTTCATCATCACTGGGGACAGTATGTTGTATAAGCAAACTTAATAAATATGTTAAAGCGTTGCTAATTAAGAAAGTATGATAAAAACTCTTATCATACTTCTTTCATTATGAAACTAATTATTATGGTAATAATAAAATGTAAAGTTTATCATATTAAGCCAAATTTTATTATTAAGATAAAAATTTAAATTTAATTATCTAATATATATTTGTGTATGTTTTAGATACGACTATCAATGTTTACGGCAAACAAATTAGAAAGCGAGTTAAGTGCTCTTAAACGTCGCTTGGGACTGACGTTCATTCGCTTTGAGGATGCGGCGGTGGAATTAGAACCGTTTGTACGAGCACACGTGTTCGATACTGCGACTTCGCTCGCAAGACATCTATTACAACACTTTAAAGATGTAAGTATAAGATATCATTTTTTTTCAGCTTCCCGTTGCATCCCACATGTAGTAGACAGAGGAAGCTTTGTGCTAATACACTTCATTTCCCACTTTTGTCGAATGGCGGAACACAACGCCGCGTTTCGCCGTTAACAGAGCGAAGAAATGAAAAAAATATTGTATGAACTTTAGTTTAGTTATTTACGTAAAACAGGTATTTTAAATTTTCAATTTTATAACTCGTCCGAGATGGTTAATTTAATCTATACTCGATTCACTTTGATTGTTTTTTTTTATTTAAATTTAATATTTTTTAAATACTTGACATGTAAAAACACCTAAAAGCCAACTTCTTCTCAAACTCGATGCATATTTTAATAGTATAAAAATAAATTACATACTGAAATTATGACGAGTGAACACTTTATATTAAAATATTTTGTCATCCGTCAGATTATATTCGCCAATTTCAGTTTTTCATTGAATTTATATGATTCCGTTGTTACTTTTGTTGTTTTTATTAATAAAAACTTTAACAGTAGAAGCTTGGCAAAGATGCATTGACCATGGGATAAAAGATGAGCAAAAGATGCAAAAAATGTATCATATAGCAGATAGGTAGGTAGGGTAGGACCGTTTCGTCATTAATGGTTCAGAAACAATTTTTTTTTTTTTACATTTTATCTCATGCCATAATGAATCGAGTATAGGTGGAATTTAATTTAAGTATACAACATTATCATGTTGGTTTTTCATTATGGTATAGAATACAGATAGTCAATAAATTATAATTCTATATCTCAAAATCTACCTAGTTTAATCTAGATAGATTCTAATATTTTTAAATGTAGACACTTGGTTCGCCTATATGATTCTTTTTTTTTCATTTAAATTTTTAAAAAAACAACATTTTAAGTAACATTCCTAATTATGCTTAAGGAGCTAAAATGGCAAGCGGCAAAGATCCTGGGCTCGGTAGACTTTTTGGGCAACCCGCTGGGTTTTGTCGCAGACGTGTCGGAGGGCGTGTCCGGTCTGCTGCTGGAGGGCAACGTGGGGGCATTGCTCAAGAATGTTACACATGGCATTTCTAATTCTGCTGCTAAAGTTTCTGGTATGGTACAAACTTTTTTTATAGTAGGTATATATTGTATATTTGTGGCTAGTTTTTTAATATTAAGTAGAATATGTAAAAATAATTTTATTTGAGATAATAGTTATATGGTTTTTTTGTAATTTTGATCATCGAAAAAAAAACTTAAAACCGGTGTGGCGTACCGGCACAGCGCAATCTCAATGATTGTGTCTATATTATGTGACATGTTTTATTTTGCAGAAACATTAGGTGATGGCTTGGAGCGTGTAGTGGGTGATGAGGCACACGAGGAAACACGCCGTCGTATACGTTCTGCTGCCGCTGGTGCACATATCGCGGCGGGATTCCGTGGACTGGGACTTGGCATACTTGGTACGTTCATACACTCTATATAGGGTGGAAGAGTCTGCCCTCCTTTTACGGAAGCAGCATATAGGGAAAAATATTTCAAACTCATACCTAAAATAAATAATTAAGATATGTCATCAATTTAGATGTAGGATTTTTTTTTTCATTGCACGATATTTATCCATTCTGGTTTACGTGTGACGTAGCTACGAAAAGGTTAAAGAACTTTGAACTTTGCCGCCAGTACCTACGAATCGATTTCGGAATGAGACGTGTGCGGTGTCCCTTTGATAGGTTTGTGATTGCGTGCGTAGTTCTTATCAAATGGCGTTTTATTGTACAACGATATATATACAGGGTGGAATTGTCAGCGCCACTTTAAATAAAACCACAGTTTTAACTACTCTATAAGAGCCTAATATAATTCCGAAAAAAAAAATTCTCAAAAATGAAAAAGTTTTTTTTTCAAACAAAATAAATAATAAAATTATCGTTTTAAAATTAAACGCCATTTGTAAAGTATAACACAGGCACGCACACACTTACCTGTCAAAGCGGCATACGTATGTGTGCGTGACACGAAATACAGGTATGAATAAAAATTGTGAAATGTAAAGAAAATCCTACGTCCAAACCGTTGAGGTACCTTGATTATTTTTTTAATTCTGGGTTTCAAATATTTTACCCTATATGCAGTTTCAGTAAAAGAAGCGCTGCCTCTTCCACCCTGTATATTAATAAGAATTAAATAAGAAAAAAAAAAACACTTTAATTTTTGACAAAATTTGTTTTGTTTTAATTGTATTAGGCTTTTATAGAATAGTTAAAATTATGGTTTCATATCTAAGCTAATTAACGTAATGTTATATAACTTGTATCTTTATAGAGTTTAACCTATAACTTTCCTCGACACATAATTTTAACGATATTTTTCTTATCTCAAACCAGTAGTTCTTTAACATTATGATATTAGCAGTGATTTATTTACTAATTATTTCCAGGTGGTATGACATCACTAGTAAAACATAGCTATGAGGGCGCCGCTGCGGAGGGCGTGGCGGGCTTCCTCGCAGGTGTGGGCAAGGGGTTGGTGGGCACCGTCACCAAGCCGGTCATAGGCGTGCTCGACCTGGCCGCGGAGACGGCGGCGGCAGTGCGCGACACAGCTCGACGGGCGGCGAGGGCGCCCGAGCGCGCACGAGCGCCGCGGCTGGCGGGCGCGGGCGTGGCGCCGCTGCCGCGGTACTGTGCGGCGCTGGCGGAAGGCGCGGCGCTGTTGCTGGCACTGCCCAACGCCGTCGGCGAGAGATTCCTGGCGCACCGCACCGTGCGTGACACGCCGCACGACATACGTGCGTTGTTGTCGGATACGTACTTGCGTATTGTGACGTGCAAGCACGGACCGCCACAAGTTGTTATGGAGACGCATCTCAGGTACGTCCTGCAAAAATGGATGTTAATTCATTAAAAACAATAAAAAATATTATTAATTCTATGCTTCATACCCAGCATTTGGCTGGGTATGAAACGTCAAAATAAAATAAAATACAAGAATTTCGGCGAAGTTTGATCAGAATGTAAGCCCTACAGTGGTCAGGGCGCTTGGTTGGTTTCTAATAGGTGCAAGTGCAAATGCCGCTGCGTTAAAATTTAATGACGTTTCCTAAAAACGTTTAGTTTAAATATTACCCGCCGAAAGAACCATCGAACCAAAAAATATCCCAGTTCTAGAAAGATGAGACTACTAAACCACTAAGTGGACTTATAATAGCTACGTTCATAATATTTATATTGATATTGTTCAATAGCAACCTAGTATCGTGCACGGCGATGTTCTCCTCCGGCGCGTGGTACGTGGAGCTGGGCGTGCGCGGCGGCGGGGGTGCGGTGGCGGGGGGCGCGGGTGGCGCGGGGCTGGGTGGTGCTGCGGGCGAGGTGGTGCGGCGCCCGCGCGTCCAGTGCGACAGCGCAGACGTGGCGCGCTGGCTGGCGCGGCACGCGGCGGCGGCGAGGCAGCTGTATCACGATAGGAAACATACGCTACTGCCGCATACTGACCTGTAGTTAGTGTATGACCAAGTTAGGTAAAGACGTGGATGGCTGGTATGGAAAGTAGAGTGCCGTCCTCGGCACTAATGAAATAGCACGCTGGCTCACTTCGGTCGCCGAGCCGTATCCTTCCTGAAGTCGGCTGTAAATGGGTACCGCATACTTGTTTTTAAGAAATTTTGTTACTTTGATTATTTTCTTCCCGAGTGCACAATATGCATAAGTTCAGAAATCCTAACTTCAGGGCGGCCACAACTCATCGACCGTGATTTTGCCACATTGTTTTTGCACCTAAGTTTATTGATGTTACTTAAAGTTACATATGCATGGATATAGATGAAAACGATTCTGGATAATCGCTGTGCTATGGATAAATGAGAATTTTAAGTGTATATAAATAATAATTATACACTAGGATCTTTGCCCATTAGGGCCTATGCTGAAAATAATAATAAGTATAGCACTTAAAACTCATTTTATTTTGCTAGTATATTAAGGTTGTATTACCCAATTGTTTTTTTTAAACACTTTGCATCTAATTTCATTGACATCAGAATTTTACATATTTTATTATGATGAAGAATATATCTTATCACTATAATATGTATGTAAATTGAATGAGAAAAGATAATAGAAGTCATTACCTTCTAACTTAACCTGACTCGACTACTTAACCTGTGTTGGCTGAGTTGACTGAATAAATAATTTAAATTATTTTAAATTTATAAAAGACAGACATTGGTTGTTGTTAATTAGCTATCAGCTTCACGCTGTATCACGCACACAGCAGGGTAGGCAGAGGGAACCTAGTGTTAAGACACTCCGTTCCCGACTTTCTGCCGAATTCTGGAAACATTGCGTGTTGCGTGGCAGAACTCAACGCCGCGCTTTGCCTCGACATCAGAGCGAAGAAATGGAATATAAACGTAAATAAATATTTCAGGTCCTCGAGTGGGGATCGAACCCACAACCGTCGCGTTACAGGCACACCCTTGTGCCGCTGCGCCACGACGGCCTCGCTTAGTCGTTGTTAGTGTCCTTATTAGTGCAATAATTTTGTTTTTAAGTTTATTTATTGCGTGAATACTTTAAGAACATTTTTTTATTTAGACCAAGCTTGGATTGTGACTTTATATCAATACTTGTAGTTTTATATTGAACTTAATAAGCCTTAGTTTTTTGACACACAAAAATTTACAAATATTGTACGCACAGTAAGTTAAACGATATTTAAGTATTATTTTTGTAAAATCCTAATGTATGCCAAAAATTGTATTAAACATGTCGTGTATATGCTGAAACAATGAGCTGTGTCGATTTTGATTGTGCTTTATGATAGTCCTTGTATTATATAGATTTATAAATGGTTTGGTTGCTTATTAAATGGAAGGTAAATTAAGTTGGTATTTTTATATGTTCACAAATATTTATGTCTCCCCAGTCTGGCATGACAAGGCGTTAACGGCGTTAACTTCTATGTAATGGATCATTACAAATGATTCTAAAAAGGTGTATTCTGTGAATATATTACTCAGTACGCTTTTTAATTAAAAAAAAAATGAATGTTATATTTAAACCATTTATTGCTAACTTTATTTCGTAATTTTGTTTGATTTCTACGATTGAGTAGTAGTTTCTACGATTGAGAGTAGAAATTACAGACAAGATGTCTGTACTGCATGTCTATCTATAAAAAATATGTATATTATTAGTATAAGTAGCAAATGATTATTTTTTTATCTTCATGCAGAAATTTAAAAAGTATTTGGTATGTCATGTCGCATGCATATATTTAACTTATTAAACATATTTTATATATTTTATAAATCATTTGTTTTAGCTTTAGTATGGATTTTATAAAGGCTGTGTTGAAACACTGTGTTGGTGCACTGATAGCAAAAAATATTTTTTCAAATTTAAACTTAAAAAATATGTTTACTTTACTAAAGTAAAATTTTGTTTACTTTACTAATGAGTACTGTTTCATTTAGAAAAAAAATAGCAATAGAGTATTACAAAGCTTTATAAATATATTTGTAATAAAACTACAAAAAATTGTTTTTATATTTATCTTCTTATAAGATAAATAATATATATTGATATATTTATTTTTTTATAAATAGTATATACAACTATTCTAAAATTTAATTCTTAACACAAATTAAAGTAATTTGCTTTAACTTAAAGTAAGTTTTGTATATAATTTATTATTGGCCAAATTCTATGTCATTGTAAAGATAATTTATTTTCCATATGGCATTCAACACAAACAATAACTGCATATGTTTACTGTATACAATATAAATATGCACAATAACTTTAAAAATATATATGTTTTATTATATTATATTTGAATACATTTTAAAGTGTTATTGACATACTACAGAGGCGTGGGATGTTTCCTTTCCATAAATTTTCCTTTCTATAGTAGAAAAACAGCCATTGATTGTAAGAAATAGAACACCTTTTATGTTATAAACGTAAAAGTTTCTTTTAATAAAATATCTATTCATAACCATCGTGTCCCTACTGATCTATGATGGTAGTGTAAATTGATAACAAAGAGAAAAAAACTATATATTTTAAATCTAATCTAATTACAAATTCGAGTAATGGAAATACTCATTTAATATTAAAAAACATTTTTTTTGGAAATTACCAAAGTTTTCGAAATTACCAAATTTTATTCTATAAGTTTTTTTAAATTAAAATAAAGCTAGGAGCTGAGTATCGATCAAATGAAACTAGTAAAGAGTACCGTTAGTTTAGTCATGGGAGGAATTTTTAGTATAAGTTAATTTATCTTTTAAATTATTTATTAAGAATATGTGAATTATAAATTTCACACAAATTTGGTTGATTTTAGTTTAGTCTATTTTAAAGTTGATGGTAATTTAGGTGGATGTGAAGAAGATTGGTTTATTTATGTAAAGTTTTAAGCAATAATAAGTAAAAATTCTTATTAATAACACTTTTTTCAATTTTGCGTTTTATTTTTACAATCGTACCTACCTTAATTAAGGAACTTTTTAGGCACCTTTTATCAAATAAATCTCTATTTATAGAGAAAACGAAGTGAAAAGTGATTATATGGAAGTGCAACATGAAACATAATTGTCATTTAAATTTAAAAAAGTTACCTTAATGAGAAAGAGTTATGGCAAATGTAAACTATTTTTTTTCTAAATTTCCACGTTTTAGTATAATTTTAGTCATTTTTTATACCTATAACTAAAATATTACAACTTGTTCTGCAATAAAACGAAATATTTTATTATCTTTATATATTAAAATAACAGAATCCATCGAAATTAAGTAGCAATGGTAACAGTATCTACACTTTATATAGAGTTTGCCGCATCTACAGGCGGTGTAGAAATCAATAAGTAATTTAAGTGAAGTGAGGTCAGTCGACGCCGGCATTCGGCGCGTGCGCACGGCTCCAGTGAACACTGCTGTATAAGTTTACAAAACAAGCTTTGGACCAACATCGGACAATCTAAGGCTGACCTCTAAAGTTTTATCCAGAAGTTAACAATTTACTTCATATTACGTACGTATTGTATAATAAGTTTATCAAATTATGATAACTTTTGATCTATAATTTGTCTTTTTTTCATTTACTTAGATGACTTTTTAGTAGATATTTTGTAGCTATTAGTATATTTAAGCAAAAATGTCGTGTTTTCAGTTTGTCTTATTCTGTGTTTTTATGTTTGGTTTGGTAGTAAATTATGTGGATTCTGCGGCCTTGATTGATGAAAACATTGAGTGAGTACTACTTAGTACCTACTTATGTCAAAGTTACAATAATGTCTGTTTGTCCAACGCAATCTATAGAAATACACAAAATATTTAAGAAATATATGTTAGACTCGTTTGTTTATAAGTATTTGATATATTTTCCTTTATTTTTAGCATGGCCTCCGTAGATTATGCAAGTGTGGATATTAAGGAAAAGGCCCTTTTTACACCGCCTTTAGAAGAAGTAGTGGATGGTAAGATTATTTTTTAAATTATTTTATTATATTAATTATTTTATGCAATACAAATTTAGGTAGATACTTATATAAAAGGAAAAATACTTAAAATAAGTACTTATCATATATTTGCTAAGTTATGTATGAAACGAGCGCTACTATCAATATTATTCTACATTTTTGTAAACATTGATACACAAATAATATATATTTAAATATCAAGTAATATAAAATGTATATGAATAGAAGTTTATAATTTAAAAAGGTCCATTCGTGGCGCTGGCCACAGTTTGTGGCTGCAAACGTGACAGGTTGTGGGTTCGATTCCCTTTCTAGGATTATGATATACTTACTTAATAATTTATTTTTTTCGCTGTGGTGGCGAGAAATCTTCTCCTTTAGTTCACGTGTGGCTTTGTTGATTTTAAATAAACTTATAAAAACAATCCAATGTTATAATCTAATGGTAAGCACACGACCTGGAAAAGTCTCGTACAGTACTTAATTGAGTTATTTTAGGTAGCTGTATAGCATGTGGCACCGTTTTGTTAAAACTACATATTGGCTATTATCTATGGCACATTATCATCTAATTTCAGGAGAAATAATTGTTATCATATCACGATATTGAGCACCAAAATCATTCCGAGCTCCAAAAAAGTTAATAAAACTTTAAATTTTCAGTGCTCTCTCGAGGTCTACCAGTTACATTTAAACACGTTGAGGTAGCGGTCGAAGACAGTCCAGACCTAACGCAGCCACCGTTCCACCTCACGGCTCCTGGTAAGTGTATCCTGAATACATATGAAAACCCCATGTAAATAGGAACTAACGTTTTAATTCTTAACAATTTTTATGGCTAATCTTTATAAGTGTCTGTTCTACTTCAAAGTAAAAATCTAAAGTGAAAGTGAAGTGACTCAATGTTTGACTGCAACCGCAATGGTTATGAGTTCGATTTTTACTTGGAAGAATGGTTGTATAGAAACTACTTTTTTTCCAGCTTTGGTAGTAGTTGGTTCTGCTACTTCTCTACTGTAACTAATGAAAAACTAAATTAATCAGTGTCATTGACAATAACTTGGCGCGAAAGTGGAAAACTGAGGCTTCACTAGGTTTCCTTTGCTTAGCATGCAGCCTGCCTGTTATATGTATAATGGAAAATGTCTGAAACTGAAAAAAAGTATCATAAGTTTAAAAATTTACAAAGTCATCAAAGCAATTGACAATGAAAATTTTTATTTACAAGAAATTTTAATCCATCACTTTAATTTAATTCGACGAAGTCAGCCAAAAAAACATATTACCTAAAATATAAAAAACATATTAAATTATATATTATATATTTTAATACAGTCTGCATAATTAAATAACACTCAAGAATAAATCTTAAAAACAATATTGATAGAACAACTGAACAGTAGTTTGTTATTGTTTAGTTTATGATAACGTGATAAGGTGCTATCAGCACTTGACGTTGTTACAATATTTGAGATCTCCGAATATGAGCTGAAAAGAACGGTCTATCATATCAAATTCTTAGTCCTTAGAAAGTTTTTTATGATACGTTGTGGGTGTGGGTTCAATCAGTCATCTTTAGCTATCTCGTTAAAAACAAGCATGGCGTTTAGTTTCGCCAAGCGTCACGTAATATTATAGCTTAAGTCTTTTCAAATTTTCCCTTCCACCAGGCCTCTTAGGAGATGCTAAACTAATAGAGTTGGGAGGTCCTCCTTACCTAGTGCCACTTGTACAAAGGGACAAGGTGTACGACTTGGAGGCGTTGTTAAAGCACTTGGGCAGACAGCCCGCGTTACTGGCAGGCGCTGGAGCGGGACCCTGGCCGTATATTGGGGTTAATTGTGAGGTTGGTTATTTTCATTTTGGTTTTTGATATTGTGGAATGTAATCTATGGGCAATTACTTTTCTCCGAGTGAGATTTAAGTATGCAACTATTGGCATTGCTGCATCTGATGCATACATTTTCACATATTTATATTTACACATAAATACTTAATTTCATAATTTTACTTCAAACGAAAGAGCCTGTATAAAACCTTGGCTAAATGCATGAAACTTTCCGGTTTGATTCGAAAAAAAGTAATAGCAATAGCAATAATAACAACTCACCAATAAAAAACGTATAACAAGAATTAACCATTCTCTCATAATACAATAATCATTTCAAATTCCAGGGTATAATAAACCTATTCCTGGACAAAGGTGTGATATCGCAAGGCACGCGTATAGTGTCAGTGTCTCCGGTGGGCGCGGTGAAGGGCAGCAGCGGGTACCTGCAGCAGACGCTACCCAACAATGAGACGAGGACCGCGCTGCTCGGGAACTACCTGCTGTCTGAGGGGAAACCTGGCAAGGTATAGTGTAACCTGGCAAGTAATAGTATATTTTGGTAAAGTTGTATAACTAAAGGATTTTGTTAATATATCGCATCTTTATAATATAAATGGCTAAACTAGAAAATTGTAAATTGTAATTTAATATTTTTTATAACATATAGAAATATGTTTTGTAGTCAGTGTTTTGAAGCCTGAAGTTGTAGGAATATCGAGTTAGGGCACTTTGAATGAAATAATATTAGAGTTAATATTGCCTTGTTTAGAGATATCTATAATACTATAGTTCTAAATACGTTCAACAAACAGTTATAAACTTGTTTATTATGTATACAGTCTGTGATTACACTAGAATAAATTAAAAATGCCTTCCTGTCCCTTTTCAGGTCATCAAAATAGTGGCCAAAGAGAGGATCGGCGAGTCTAATTTCATCACCGCCATCAGAGAGACGCTAAAGAAACACTATGGAGATAAAGTTATTGGTAGTTTATTTTATACTTTTTCTCGCTTAATATTTTTCTATTATACAAAAGTTATAAGCATCGATTCGACGTGAACAAAGAGATTTTTTGAAAGACCCTTTTTTGCAAAACAAGACAGAGGAAATTATTTTCATTACATAATTTACTAGACTGCACTTTGCCTCTACATCGTAGTGAAGAAATGAAGATAATATTTCATATACTCTTAATCGGAATCGTATTCACAACCTCTCGCGTTTATATGCACACGCTTGTTTCCCTGCGCCACGATTGGTCTCTAAAACATTGTGACTAATATTGTATGAAATTTCCCACATTCCAGGTCTCGGCGGCGCTTTCCTACTAAAAGAGGGTAAAGTGAAGCACCACGTGATGCCGGACTTCTCCAGCAGCGCGCTCTGCAGCGACAGCGACGTCGACGACTGGTTGCACTTCTTTGAAATGAAAGCACCCATTGTGCATCTTGGGACAATGGTTACTGGGGATTTGGTGAGACTTGCTATAAATAAATATGTACTACTGTCAACGGGTAGTGGCTGGCCGAAGTTAGGTTGCGCATTGTCCATTCGCGCTCGGGAAGTAAATAAATATAGGTATAAGAAACATCCTACAATAAAATCTGCGCAACCTACAGTTCTGTATAGATTCTCTATTGATGGCAGCCACGACTCGTCAACTGTATTTTAATTGCTTACATTCTTTAACAAAATATATAGCAGTTTACTTTGGAAGGAAAGTTTAACTCAAAATCAGATTAACTGATTTTAGTTTCGTATTTTTTAAATATTATTTAGCTCCCTATTCCTACCTTACTATATATATTGTTAGAAATCAAAAGCGGTTAACGTTTTTTAAAAAAATCGAATAAAAATACATACCGTCTATATGTTTCTAACGTATTCAGAAAGAGATTCCACGTGATTCCAGAGATTCCAGAGCTTGCCTACAAGCAATTGTTCCCGGGGGACACACTGATTTTATAGTCTTCATCACCTCTAAAGTTAATGTCTTAGACGTAATAAGAACGAGAGAACAAACGTAGCTGGATTTTTTTCAAAAAGAATAAAATTTACTATCCTAATATTCCATTACGTTCCAGGACCTAGACCTTCGAGTCCAGCATTTCCACGGCTACAGTGCCCACGGAGACGGAGGCCACTACCACTACGACACCACGCCTGGTGAAGTCCATTATGTGGGATACTTCACGCTCGCGTCATCCGTCATACGCATTGATCCTCCGAAGGAAACACATGGGTTGGGTAGGGACTGATGGGATCAAAATTTATTTGTAAAATAAATCTTGTTTTGTTAATTTATGGTCTTATGAATGCCCCAAATGTTGAAGCTACGGCCGCTCTCACTACGACACCAATAATCGCGAGGTCCTTTATGTGGATTACTTCGAACTTGTGCCATCTGTTATACATATTGATCTGTCGAGAGAAACGCGCTATGGCTTGGCTTGGCTAGGAACTAACGAAATTCACAAAATTTTTGGCTTGCATATGCAGTTGTTAATGCTGACTAATAAGCTACACTATATTATTTATATAAATATATAATAGTAAAACATGATTATATTGACTAAGCCTTAATAACCAAAAAATTTATAAAATATTTTTACGTACATAGCTTAAATATATCAGAATATTTAAAGACCAATAAAAAACACTGAAACAGGTGAAAATCTATTTATTAAATATTTACACTAAATGAAAATACATGTAAAAAAAACGTATTGACGACTAATGAGGTCTATCCTAGCAGTATACATAAACACTAGAGGCTCAATTCCTAGGATTCATTCTAGACCTTGCTTCTTTTTAACTTAGAAAATGAAATGACCCAGGTTTAATTTACGCGTGATATAAAAACATAAAAAATGCGTTGACGTCGAATACAATAATAATAAGCATATTCAAAAATACCACCACTCGACTATCGGCTAGTCTTAGATCTTTCATACAAAAATAACAATTTCTTTAGAAAATTGATTATAGCCTACAATTAATTAATATACACGTGAAAAATATTACATATATTATCAAAAATGAGCAAAAAAATTTTCCGAAATTTTCTAAGGCGATTTTAAAATACAAAATGTATGACAAGAAGAACCTTATTTATATATAAATTTAAATATATTATTCGAGTATTGTCTATAACATGTTTGTATCTAAGAGGTAATCTAATAAATAAAAATATGGATATAAATACATTATGAAATTAAGCTAGACTTTATATATTATCATATAAATAATTAAACTTTCAATAAATAATAGAATATAATATAGAGTCGGTGGCGCGATGTTTGTGGGTTCGATACCCTTCAGAGGGAAAGAATTATTTTCAAGTTGGTACGAAATTTTTTTTTTTTCAGTAACTAAGATCTGTAAAGAGAACACCTCTTACAATTTGATAGATATATTTGTGTAATGCTAAAATTTAATGTATACAAAATATATTTCAACTGTTATCTTAAAAAGATAAAATTATTTTTAAATTATATTGACAAATTTATAATTTTCAAGGCATATAAAAATTTAGCGGAGGTAAATTGTAAACGCGACAGGTAGTAGATTCCCAATCGAAGGAATAAAATATTCAATATTTTAATTCCTCGCTCTGGTAATATGGCAAAGTGCGTCGTTGAGTTCCAATAATCAACACGTTATGCCTCCAGAATTCTGTGTTCTGAGTGTCTTAACTCTATATCCCCAGGTTCTCTCTGCCTATCTTGCTATGTGCGGATCCAGTGAAGAAGCGTGAAGCTAACTTATTTGAAAGTTATTTTGAACATTATTTGTATGAAGCTATTAAAGCAATGGATATTTACGATATGAATCATTTCTAAAATTTGGTTTATTATTGATATCAAGATTATAGTTTTAATTATGTTTTCCACCCTTCTATTGTTACGTATATTATTTATGGCAGCTGTGACTAAGACTACACTTAGGTCCGAATTTATAAACCATTCTCAACTCGCCAACGGTATCTCAAGATCGGTCTCAGAGTTGAGAACGCTTTATAAATACGGGCCTTAACATAAGTGTACCTCTTTATTAAATTGTTTTAATAGTTATACGAGAATAACAAAGTAATATTATTAATACTAAATATTAATATATAATACGATTGACGAAGTAGATACTGTCAGAATGCACTTGATTCTTGCGACTTCAATAATACTCAAAGAAAAAAATATAAAATATTTTAGTTAAGGTTGGTTAGGTTAGCTAGGTTAGCTAAAAGTGGAGAATTTTTATCATAAAATATATATATATTTTTGTCAGATATTATCATGCGATCAGTCTGAATATGAACAGATGTGTGGAGAGCTACCGTGGCTTTTTAGGAACTCATTCCCCATTGGAAATGTCTCCTATATGGAATATAATGTGATTTTTGCATGATACATAAGATGTAAATTCAATGATCAAAATATTAAATTACATATAATTTTTTTAATTTCGTATAGACTTTAACAATATCATTATTCTCAACAAATAACTGAAAGTGACACTTATTTTCTTTTTCACCTTTTTCATAGTAGGTTTTAAGTCTTCGGACTGGTCGTGAATGCTTTTTTTATGTATTAATTTTGAGTTCAATTTAGTATTTTTAAAAACGAACGAACTAAGAAATGGAATGACTAAATTTTTTATCACATGAATAAATATTACTTTTTAATTATATAAGTTGTTTTTGTTTCATAGTAAATTGGAAGAAATTAGATTAAAAACTATGCTTAATCATAGCATTTGTGTAAAAAAACTAATATTCAATGAATTATGTAAATTAATTAATACATTACTATTAGAAACAAACGATATTTAAATAAAAATATTATACTAGAGAATATTGTTACTCCCATAACATCAATTATTAAAGTAGCATGTGTGATCTAAGAAAAAAATTGACCGAACTCAAAATATCTTTTAATTCTGAGTTACTTGAAACTGGCCATAAAGAAGCGATTTTTAAAAAAAATTGTGATGATTTCTCGAAGCAAACAAATTTTTGAGTTGAGTCACTTTGATTTTGAGGGTGTGAAAATTTACTTAGACTACATGACATCAATATTATGAGTTTTAGCAATAAATATATTCCTATATTAACAATAAATATATTTTACCATAGTCTCATTGCACATGTAGACGTCATACAAAAAATAAAAGCAAATAAAGTCGCGGGCTAGGAAGTAAAATTAGGGAAATTGGAAATAAAACAGGAAAATGGGGTAAATAAAAATCGGCAAATAATGGAAAAGAAATCGGGAACAGATAAACCATAATAGACCTAAGATCTAAAGAAACGTACAGCCCGCACAACATACTGCCTGCAAATCGGACACTCGGCCAGTTGCTTGGAGCAAGCAGTGCAGGCCGCGATATGCCCGCACTCCAGGAGGACGCACTCGAGCGGCGCCGCCATGCAGATTTTACAGCTTTCCTCAAAAGGCAGATTGTCTATCTCTGAAATGTGATAATGGAATAATCAATTTAAATATTAAAATATTATTTATACAAATAAAGGTACTGGCTTGGAAAGCAGTCTGCTCTGAGGAGCCAGTAAATACTTAACAGTCACTCTCCAATATCAATGTTATATAACTTATAGTTAGCCCGTCATAACATCTCTGAAAGTCACCTTTACTTGGCATAGTATTAATATTGAAAATAAATAATTATATTATCTCAAAAAGGTGAGGATTATATGTACATGTAGTGTAAAAGAAAACTAGACGGAAAGAAGAGAGTTTTTCTTTATGGCACATACGCGCCACAGGCCATTCTGTAGAAAAATCTCTAGATCTTCAAAAAAAAAATGTGTAGATCCTCAACAGGGCCAATCTGTAGAAAAATATAGAGTAAAAATCACTATTTCACCTATATGTCACATACAGGAACAACAAATGTTTTCTGAATATTTCTTCAAAAAGATCCTAAAAATTATTTATAATTATCTTCAGGGCGGCGACGACTCATCAACAGTATTGTAAGTCATCTACCCAACTTCATACTTGGTGTGGGACCTCCAAAAAAACAGTACATTCTGAAAAAAAATATTTAATACACAAAGTTACCCACCATCTCTATACTTCTCGTGATCCCTCCAGAGAGCTCTCGCTCGCTCCAGCAAGTCAGCCCTTTCCAAGCAGCCGCGATACTCCACTCTGTTGCGGGCGAGCAGTTCCTTCAACTGCTTCACGCTGAGACGCTCTAGTTCGGAGAGACGACGGAGCTGCTGGAGGGATACGCTGGCGTCCGGGTCTAGAGGTAGGGCACCTGTAAATTAAAAAAATATATAAAGGGTCTACAGGATCTCCAAAAGGAAAATGGTAAAATCATTGTAACATAAGTATGTGTTAGTAAAATTATCAATAAAGGCAGTCATTGTGGCAGTAATTTGATTCTCGGTCTATGTTATATTGTTATATCGGCAGTGCTCCCTTCACTCAATACATGTTTCGAATGGGATCAAGGTTACATATGGACATAAAAAATATATACATTGTATACTAACGTGAGCGTGCCCCCGTCGTATTACTGGGGGCGGTAGGCGACGATGGGGCAGACGCGTGCATGAGGGGTTCGTCTTGCAAGCTTGTAGTGTCCGCAGTGTCAGCGGTGTCAGCTGTGTCTGCCGTGGCCGCTGTAGCACGGGACGCACTACGAAGCTCTAGTTCTGATGCAGCGCGTTGAGGTGTAGCGCCAGGGCTTAGACGGCGTTCAGCTGCGCGTAGGAGTACATCTGAATCTATAGAAATATTAATATAGATTAAACATAGTGAGACGTAATTGTACAAATTAATATATTATATTTCTATAAGCCACCATCTTCAATGATCCAACTATCATTTTCAGTTTGAGGGAATTATTATAATTATCTAATAGAAAAATGTGTAGAGTAAAATATATACAAAAAGAGACCCATAATTTCCACTGACCATTGGGCAAAGGATCAGCAGGTCTCGTGATAAACTCCCAGCCAGTGTCATCCAGATCCTCAATCTCGAAGCAGTCAGTAGTGTCAACATGTACACTGTCCCCGTTACCCTCGCTGCTCTCACGGCTCTGTGCTTGAGCTGTGTTTTCTGTTGCTGACACTCTGATATCGCGTTCTCCACCTAGAAATTATGACATAAACAAATAAAATATAGGAACAAAGAACCAAAAACGTTTTACATACAAAAACATTTCATAAAAAAAGATTAACCATTTGACTATTCTTGATACTACTGAATTCAGTTGTTTGAATGATGTAACAATCTGAAGTTGAACTTTTGGAATATACTACGAAATATTTAGTATACTTATCTAGAAATACAAGAAAGTGACGTCACTATCCATTTTATACCAAAAAACAATGTTTTGATATTAGGTTTATTTATTTATTTAATTTTTAGATTTATATTATTTTCAACTTTTGTTATGGTACTATCTACCTGGTGTTGGAGTAAATCGTCTGTCAGGAATGTTATTTATATCTGGCGCAGGTCCGTTGGTAGGCGAGTGAGCATGAGATGAGTTGAAACAATTACCTGAAATAATTAAATATATATATATATTATATACTAAATGGGTTTTAGAATCACTTTTTGGAACTGTCAGTATTGTTAGTTCTATAAGTTACTAGTGAAGGGCTCAAAAAGCAACTTTGCTGATATGATACACAGATAAAAAACTGAGTTCAAGAATACTAAATATTATCATGACAATAATTCAATGAATATTTTTAAATAAGGGTTATTGGACTAAACTACTGTTACAATTTGCATGCAGAATATAATGTTACAGGTCAACACTTGTGGTGCACAGTCACGAAGTGTGACTGTAAGTGTGACATGTTGTGGGTTTCTCAAAACACACCAAAACATCCATATAACAAATTTTAAAAAAGTTACTACTTACTTCTATTATTAGGCGGAGTGGGATGAGCAGGGTTACGTAGATCAAAGGCAGAATTGATAAAATCATTAATATTATTGGTGAATCCCTTGAGCGAGCTGAAAGGGCTGGCGCCTGCGCGTGAGCCACGCCATCTGTACGATGTACTATTTACATGTGAAACACATAATGTGACTAGTTCTTCTTTTTCTGAAAAAAAAAAATTGTTCATATTAGAATCTTTTGAAATATTATTCGTCATAAGTCATGTCATAAGGTCATTTAATTTCGGTAGAAGATTATTTTAATATTTTGGATTCCAAAACCATCTTTTAAGACAACCAGAATGTGGGAATAAACATAATTGAAATATAATCATCCAACAAGTGGAGATGGAAGTCACAACGATCAGCACTCAGGAGTACTTTCGAGCACTGTCTTAAATCTAATATTACATAATCTACAATATCTACAATATAATACAATATCTACAATATAATATTACATAATATATTGTATTAGATTTACAACTTTATTATTGTCTTATCAGTTTTAATTACTTCTTTTTAAAGATAAATGAGGGGATTTTTAGATTATGAGTCAATTTAATTTTATATTCAATCAATGATAATAATGAGTGATTCAATTATTATATACATTATCATAAAAGATATAAAAAAATATTTAATGCAGTGTGGAGCTGTTTTTTTTATGCTACTCCATAGGCAGAGGGAATCTAGTGTTAAGGCACTTTGTCTTTTGCTTCTGGATCTATTTTTGAAACATTGCATGTTGAGTGGCAGAACTCAATGCCATGCTTTGCTTTGATAAGCTTTACTAAAGTATTTAGGTATAGGTAATTTTTTTATCATCCAATTGAGAAACAAATCCACCACTATTATGTATAGACAAAGGTGCATGCAATTATATTGTACTACTTAGCCTCAAATTTATTATTAGTTCTATGTGTTGCAACTTTGTTTGTATGGACTTTATGATGTGAACTAGCAAATTCCACTCTTTCCATTCTCATAGGAATTAAGAGAAATTATCCATTAGTGCTCCCTGACACTTCCTAATTTTCACATATTTACACATATTATATTACAACATTCTAAGTCTAGTAGTTTTGTCTGTCAGTTACAGAAGACTTTTATGTTTATATTTTATACCTTTATTTAAATAATAGAAAAAATATTTTAATATGCCAGCTAAGCAAAATGCTAAGTGTGTTTTATTGAGCATAATTATGTTTTAATTAATGTAATCCCTTTTAACCTTAATTATTCATTAAAGTAAGGTAAATTAAATTACAAAAATAGAATATTATTATCTTTTTTTATATTTGTAATATATAATATATGTGTTATATAATTTCAAAATTTTATGTTAATGTTTGTGATGAAATATCTTAAGATGAACTTTGTATAATATTTTTCTTAACTTTACATTTTATCCCACATAAGACAGTATAGGCAGATGGAACCTTTAACCTATTGTTAAGACAGTGTCTTCCACATAGCTTCTAATGTTTTGTACTATTATTAAAGCACTCCTCATGCCCCTTTACAGAGTGCTAAAATAATTTTAAAAAGCTAATAAAAATTAGTAAAAGTTATTAATATTTATAAAATAATAACGATATATTTAATTTCATTTGTTACAACATTACAAAATAGTAATAATAAGTTTTATGCATGATTTTGTCATAAAATTAGAATAATTGGAAACTAATCAATACTTAAACAAAATCTATGACATTCATATTAATTAGAAAAACAACATATGTAATCAGTATGCATGCATTTAAATAAAACTGCTTATTCATTCAAAGATAGTTCTAGAACTTATTTTCAATTTAATCAGAGATTTTACTTGTTTTACAGGATACTTACCAACACAACCTCTGGTGGAGATGTTCTGGCGTTGTAAGAAACATTGGAGGTCACGGACTTTCAAGTGGCTTATTGTTTGTCTGACCAAAGGTCTAGTCGAGAGGACCCTGCAAGGAACACACATAGTGCCTCCTCCTCGACGAAGGCACCCGCTGCAATAGTACCTCTCGCATTCAGAACAAGCCCGTTTCCTCTTAAACACACTGAACTGAACCGCACAACTCTCGCACGGCATCTTTAAGCAATTATTTTGTCGTTCTACCATCAGATGTTATATTCTACCACTTTTAATTTCATTTTAGCACACATTACGCTTGTATAATCATTGTTCATTTATTTTAGTATTTTAATCGTTTAACAATTTACTTTGTAATTTAACACATTGGATGTTGTAAAGAGTTATTCTGTGTAAAAAAACCAAAACATCACACAAATCACAACTGCCATAATGAAAAACAACGTTTCGTAAAATGTTCACACTTCACAGTAGGGATTCCCAATGATCATCGATTTTGGATGAACATCGATGTTAGCAGTTAAAATATCGATGTTTTAACATCGATTTTGCATTTAATAAAACATCGTAACATTGATTTCAGCAGGGACACATAATCGATATTTAATTGCGTACAAGTGCTTTCAAAATTTTTATTTTTACAGTCGATTGACAAAAAAATATTGGGAAATATAATATGTTTTTACGCTTAATATTTGAAATTTATAATAACTCTTGTTGTAATAAAATGTCATGTTATATTGTAATAGTTAGGGTTCCATATCTTTTAAGGAAAAAAGGAAACCCTTATAAGATCACTTTGTTGTCCGTCCGTCAGGAGCCTTTATCATAAAAGCGCTTGGAGATATCGAGTTGATATTCAAACCATATACTTAGATCTACGGTCCCATGATTTGATGAAAAAAATGTATGTCTACATATACTTGAAACGAGATATGGCCATTTATATCGCAAAAATCGTGTATAAATTCAAATTCAGAATATTCTTTATTCAAATAAACTATTATAACCACTTTTGAATTATTCCACGTAAGTATTTCAGTTACACTATAAAGGGAATCAAAATTAATAAGATACTTTCGGTTGATCTAGAATTATGAAATTTGGCAGCTAGCATCTACTAATTCAGAATAAAAATAAGTAATAAATAATTATAGCCTTAAAAGAGAAGTGAAGTATCAGATGAAAGAGCTCTGTCTAAGCTAAGCTTGAATTTCATAAAAAGTTCGAGACCTCCAATCTTTGTATGGAATCTTCGGTAAGCTAGGCCGACTTCCACTTGTCCGGTTTTTTTATTTATTGATGATGATACTTTTGTTGATGTTTTTCTTTCAATTTTTATCGAACATCGATGCTTTAGCTCCGAAGTTGACATCTATGTCAACATCGATGTTTTTCTACCATCGGGCATCCCTAGTTCACAGATTAAAATGCAATTATAGGAATAATATGAACCATAGATTATATATAAGTGATATTAGAAGTCTCTTGGCAAATGCTACAACATTCCAGCTATCCTGAAATACTTGCTTAAAATTGTATAAATAAATAATAATAGTAATAATTTGTTTGTCCCAGAGAGCTAATACCGATAGCTGTTAGGGTGGTGGTTCTCGACCATGAGTGGCATCCACAAAACGAACCATGCTCAGTGGGCAGGCTTTTCAGCATTAGAGATTCGGGTGCATCGACTATTTGGTCAAGATCGCTTTAATGGACCAGTGTGAGTGATCATTAGGGTAGTTTTATTAATGATAATCATTTTTAACTTGTTTAAAGTTATTTTGTTTGAATAACTCATATAAGTTACTGTACGAATACAAGGGGATACAGTTGAACATTCAATATCTAGAGCAATGACTTAAACTTGGAACGATTTCATGAACAGAAAAAAATAATACAAATTATAGAACATAGTAAAATGAATGATATATTTATAAAAACTAATGTTAATTAACTGTATAAAGAATTTATCTTTTCTATTGATCGGCAGAAGGCGTTGTCAGACGAAAAGAAATCCAAATAATGATGTGCTTGAACATCGTTACAATTTATCATAAAATATTAGATATAGAATAATTCAACATTTGGAGAGGTCCAGCTTTAAAAAAAGATGTAACATTTTGTTCCCATAAAAACTGTCGACTTAAAAAATGTTGCTGGAGGATGTTGTAGTTTTTACCTCAAATTTGTCTATTTTTTAAAACTAAGGTCAACTACTTTATCTATCTGAATAATAAAATAATTTATGATTTTTATAAGTCTTTCTTGTGTAAGACTTATAAAAATCAAACGAATTCAATATTCGTGCGTTGCAAGTTGCAGTATTTTACGGTGTAAGTATGTCAAACTGCTGAGTAATGTTCTATTATTTGTTTTTCAATAATCCTTTTAATTTGTATCTATTATATAACTAAAAATTAAATTTATAAGAAATAAGTGGCGCTTCCGGCATTCTGTCATAATATTACCATCTCAACCATATCTTTTGCTTATTTTGTTGTAAAAAAAGTAAATTTTAGATTGCGTCTTAAGCATAAAAAATGAAAGAAAACATACATATTTATAAAAATATGTTTAAGTTCTGTTTTCTGTTCTATTATACAAAATACTACTTAGATTTTTAACTCTGCACTTGTTGCCGTATTTTATGTCTTTATTTGTAATAAAGAATAAAAAGGATATATGCCACTCGCTGAGGACAGGATTCGAACCTGCGCGGGTAGAACCCATTGGATTTCAAGTCCAACTCCTTAACCACTCGGACACCTCAGCTGTGTCAATTCATGTCAATTTAATGCCACATTATATACTTTTTTTTATACGTGACATTAGCGAAGTGATTGGTGCATAACTGGTACGCTCGGGATGATGGGATGACTAAGAACAGAAAGGAACATTGCTTTTTAAATATAATTTACGAATTACAACTTTATATAATTATATTAAACGTTTTAAAAGCAGGAAAATCAACGTCTACTATCATTTAATATAGACAATTAGACATATCATGCATATGATGAAAAATATATATTTTATTATAAAGATAAATAGTTTTTATGGTGAAATACTCCAATCTCTGGAAATACAGGTTCAAATAGGAACAAAACACATTGTGTTAGATAGTCCAATGTATGCAAGAAATGCATAAAGGCGAATAAAAGGTGTCAAAAGAAATCAAAACAAAAGAAAGGAAATAAAAATATAACTAATATAAAAATATTTATTTATTGAACAGCTAGAAACAATCCAAATCATTAAAATATTTATAATAATCTTTAAATAGTACAAATCAAAACACTTGTATAAATATATAATAATAAATATGTAAGTCCTACTATGAATATTTTATTTATAATAATATATACAGCTGAGGTGTCCGAGTGGTTAAGGAGTTGGACTTGAAATCCAATGGGTTCTACCCGCGCAGGTTCGAATCCTGTCCTCAGCGATATTTTTTATTACGTTGTAAACCTGTTATTATAAACCTTAAAAGATGTTGTTTTTAGTTTTTTTATTAAAATTAAAAAAAAATAATTAACGTGAACTAAATCTAGTTTATTTAAATGAAATTACAGTTTTTGTGATTGTTTTTTTATTATATTTCTTGTGAACCCAAAATTGTATAAAGTAAATATATCTACTATATATTTTTATTTAATATTTTATTTTAATCAGGAGAAGATCTCGGTTGACCTTCGAGAACATAGTATCGATGATCCTAGAAGACAATTACGTAAAATAACATTTTAAGAACCTTCGAGAGTGCATGAATGTGTGTACCCGTCTTGTTGCAGGGAGAGGAATTGCTATATGATTGTAGTTTAAGGGGTCCATTTTTTAACTTCACGCTGTATCCCGCAAATAGCAGGATAGGCAGAGGGAGCCTAGAGCCTACTTTCCGCCTAATTCTGGAGGCATTGCTTGATGAGTGGCAGAACCCAACGCCACGCAATGATTGGAATATCTCACTTACAACCAAGATTTCAATCATTTTATTTTTATAAATTTAGTAAAAAATATATGTTTTTAAAATTATGTATTTGTTTAAGATTATTTTTTTTCGTATCATGTAAGTGATCTTTATTAGGTATACGGGATAGTCTATGCTTCATATCGTCCCTCCCTTTTTTTAAAATGTATATTGCTTTGAGCCTGAAGCCTTTTGGTAATATATCAAAACAAGTTCCTTTATACTATAGAAAGGTCGTCACAAAAATATTTATTATTATTATAAGGAAAAAAATGAATTTTCTCAAGCATTCGGCGGGTTGTTGAAGCAAATGTTTCTTTGAAGTGGTGATTCACGCCTCAATCAGTTCTAAGAAGCGGTCGGGATGCTGCTCCTGGGTCAGGGTTCGCTATACACTAGCATGAAAATATTAAAAAAAGTGAACACTTTTAAAATGTTATTCCAACTTAGAAAAAAGAGAATTTTAAAATGTATAAAAAATTTAAAGTAGCGAGATTTGACTTTTTTCAAGACTTTTTTCTGTTATACTTTATATATTTATTAATTATAATTTGTTATTTTTTTGCAATTAAATATTTCCCTTTTAGGATAGAAACTTTTTAACTAAACAGTCGACTTTTTAGTCGACATGATTGCAAACTAAATTTCTTCTTGTTCTGTATTTTTCTATTTTTTTTCTTATATTTAAAAAAAACGTTACAGGATGCTGAGGGCACCTAGTGTTAAGACACTATCTTGCGCCTATCGTTAGAGACATTGAGTGGCGGTACTCAACGTCGCACATTGCTCTGGAAAAGAAAGGAAATTAATTTTCCTTGAATACAATTCGTATCCTTATATGTCGCATTTATCGTCAAAAAAATCAACCTAGAAAATAAATACCATAATATTATTTTAAACCTGTCAGCCCTACGCAAACCGCGGAGAGTACAGTTAGCTTAGAACATTTTTATAAAAATATGTACCTACCTACATAAAAGCGCCTTACAAAAATTATTCAATGTTTTTATAGAGTAACTAAACTTACAAATAGATATACAAAATTTTACGAACAGCGTTTTTGCTGGCGCTAACGAACTGTTTACTTAACTTCTTGTTACCTTTTAAAAACAAAAACTAGAAGAAATTCTCGCATTTTTGTGTAAAAAATTATATAAAAAATAATTGGTGCAGCTTCACAGCAACTGACTGTAAGTGCGATGGTAGTGAGTTCGATTTCCACTCGGAGAATTATATATTTTTATTTATACTACACGCTTTGGTTGAATAATTTGGGCGGTGCGTGGGATTCGAAGTATCTTAACACTGTTTCCTCTGCCTACCTTAATATATAGTATATCTATATACATACCTACGGGATACAGCGTAAGCTAAAATAAAATAATTCTTTTGTTTAAATAAAAGTTAATTATAAATCCATCTTTAAGAAAGTCCAAATGAATGAAATGAATGTCAGTACCTATAATTATAATATATCAATTTTATTGTGCCAAGTAAGTATTCTATTTATAAATAAGTAATAAATTTATAGCTTAATATGATACGATTAGTACGCTTATTATGGGGAAGCCCCTAATAATAATAGTTAAGCAATTTTTTGTATGCAAGTTGCACCTTTGTGTACAGTTAGAAAAAGAATTATGCATATAAAAATATTATTATTTTGTTGCATTATATATAGCAGGATAAGTAGAGCGAATCTAGTGTTAAGATTCTCCATTTTGAGACATTATCTTGTTGGTACCAGAGCGAAGAAATTAAAATGTTATTAAGTACCCCCGATTGGGTATCGAACCCACATCAGTTATTATTTTATTTATACAAAACAATTTCCTTAAAACATAGTATAAGAATAAAAGAGGAGAGAAAGAAAAAATACTTAAATTCGTACATATATGTAAATGAGGCTATCTTGCCGCAATAAAAGTGTCCGATCGATCGATCTAGATGCTATTCCTTTTTAAGGGAATGATGTTATTTATAAACCACTGAAATTTAGGCTCATATAAATTATTATATAGCTTCAATTTATTTGGTGTAGCTGATTTGATATAGACAGGACCCGAGGAGTGGAACTCTTCAATGATTGGGTACTATAACCTTTCTGTACTTTTTACGCACTAAACATGCGCAATAGCGCACGATAAAAGCATGGTATTATGTTTTTTAACTATTTTCTTATATTTTTCTGGAATCTCTCTACATAACATTTTATTCAAAAGTAATAGCATAGCGGTGAAAATTGAGCGGTGTCTATCTTTGCCCACTTTGATCCAGCGTGAAACTAAAAAAATACCATCTAGCACAAACAGACAGACAAATAAATATCGCATCAATAGGAACCATTTTTATATATATATATATATATATATCTAAAAAATATATAATTTTTGTCAATCGCTTACCTTACGCGATATAAATGTGCTTACTAGCTCTATGACATTTGACTCCTAGTTCGCAAACACTGTGTCAGCAATGACCGCATTATTTAAAATACATAGGCACTAAAAGTATTGTGCAATATGTATTTTTCCATTAATATATTAAAAATTGTACTTTAACATATTTAATAGTTTTTTTGTGATTTTGTAATAAATTTTAAAAAATCCAGCTTCATCTACCCACTCACTCTGTTCTCTATTTTTCGCAAATTTTTCAAGACACGTATGGTTGAGTGGTGCAATCAATCTATCTTGTTATCAGAAAAAAAAAATTGTTCATTCCCCCGATTGGGAATCGAACACACAACTGCTTGTTTAAAGACGAAGAAGCCCTCGTGATTAATTATACATATTTTTATTATATTTAATTGTATAGAGCTTTGTTTTGCACTCACAGATATCCTCCAGTTATTTCCATTTGAGAACGCGAGTGAAAAATAAATTGGAAATAAAACAAACATAAAATATCAATAAAATTAACTATTTTACATTTTGTAATACAACATTTTAACTATTTCTCTAAACAACAATGAAATTATTAAACTATGTCTTCTGTTTTCAGAAACATGAGGTAGTAGACTAGACTAGACTAGACTAGACTGTAAACGCGACGGCTGTGGATTCGAATTTCCCTAGGGGAAATTAGTTATATTCATTTCCTCGCTCTGATGATAAGACAAATCCTCGTCTGCTATGTTAATGTGCATACATAGTGAAAATACCAGGACAATTGAAGTCAGTCGTGGCGCAGGGGCACTAAGAGTGCAGTTTGTGGGTTCAATTCTCACTCGAGGAAATGAAATACCTATATATAATTTATTTGTCGGTAACTAGGCAAAGCGCAGAGTTGAGTTCCGCCACTCAAAACGCAATACCTCCAGACCGAGAACCTTTTAATGGGAACGAAGTATATTAATACTAGGTCCCCAGGTTCCCTTTGCGTACCCTACTATATGCGGGATACAACAAGATAAAAATAAAATAAAAAAGTAACGAGACAGATAAGATAACGTATAGTTAGATAATAGATTGCTGAAATATATTACATTTATGTTTAGGAGAGGATACTTACTCGCTATGTAAAGCTGTAGGCAGTTTACCATTTGTTATAGAACTTTAGAGCTTTGAACGAATTCTTTGAAGTTACGTGATTCTTGAGATTTTCAGTTAATTCTTTCACAAATATCTAATAAATATTTTACTTCCACAAATTATTATTTTACAAAAATGTTGGGATAATATTTTTCAAAATATATAGTTTAAATTTAATATAAATTATTACTTACTATGTGATTCCTTTAAAATTTAACGCTCCATCGTTGATTTCCGCCGCTCAACACGCAATGCCTCCTCCTGACTTCGGCGTAAAGTGAATGGGGTATCTTAACACTAGGTTCCCTCTGCCTACCCTGCTGTATGAGGGATACAGCGTGAAGCTGATTTATTTAATTAAATTCCAAGGAGACTCGATATTTGTAACAAAAATACATTGGAATTAGGGTATTTATTCTATTAAATCATTATTATATTACATTTATTTTCATTTCCACGCTTATATTGGCAAAGAGTAGCGTCTAGTTTCTGACATTAGCGTGCAAAAACGACAAACAGACAAACGTCGGTTTGTTTAAACAGATTAAAAACCTTTTGGTTTGACTATTACATTGATAAATGCCTAAATTGACCGCCACGCTTTAATACGCCCGGGAAAGTAACTTATGTATATTAATTTCCCCGGGTGTAAATCGAACACATCGAACACAGCCAAAAAGTCCAAAAGGTCAAAAAGCCCAAAGTATAAAAAAATACAAAAAAATAATATGTATCGTAATAATTTATTATTAAAACTGGAGTAGGTAAGTGACGTCACCGCATACGTATGTAAGTATCTCGCAAGTTTTCATTGTTCTTGACCGATAGCGTTCATGCGTCAGTACCAATGGAATTTATTGATACATTATATTAATTAATAAATTTTAAATTTTATATATTACCTGGCTTGGTCCGTGTGGTCGATTGGAAATAACTTAAGGTCGTGTATGACACGTGCATTAATATAAGTTTTTTTTTAGCACGGTAGGCAGAGTGAACGTAGTGTTAAGACACTTCGTTTACCGAGGAATCCACAAGTAATAGCGTTTACACTCTCACACTTGTGCCCGGCACTACGACAAGCCTCAAGGTCATTCTAAGTGCAATAATTTTGTCTGTAGGAACACTGGTTTACATTGAAGCGATTAATTTGATGCAATATAACGTTCCTCTATAAATTGAGAATCTTAGACAAAAAAAACTCAATTCGAACTAATAATTCCTGAGTATGACGTCCTTATATGCTCCTTCTGAAATGAGAAAGGATAAAAGGAAATGATATACCATTAGTTTTTCTGCCTATGTGCGGCAATACAGAAAAACTACGAAAAAAGAAAAACATAACCCAACTTGGTGATAAACTAGGAGACAATGAAAATATATTAAATATGTATATTTTTAAAACTTTGTCTCTTAAGCAGCAGCTTAAAGCTTACGTAGCAGTCTAAAATAACATTTTCCCTAATATAACAGCTTTACGCTGTATCCGGCAGGACAGGCAAAGCAGAAGGTGCCTAGCGTTAAATTATCCGTCGTCGTCGTTATTCAACATACCACTCAAGACACAAGTATTCGGTGGAAAGTGCGGAACGGAAGTGTCTCAATAGGAACGGAGTGTTTCAAAACTAGGTTCCCAGGTTCTCTCCGCCTATTCTGATATGTGTGGGATAAAACGTGAACCTAAAAAAAAAAAAATTTTTAAAAGATTCCATTTGCCTAGGCCAAGAACAGTAGTCAGTGGTCAGCGTCAACGACCTGCTGAGTCAGCTACCGCCAGTCACGCCACCGCGTACGGTATCTGCAAACAATATAATAATGGCATATTTTTTGTACTAATTTTAATAAATCTATAAGTTATATTTTTTTTTACAAAAAATTTATAATCTGAACGAAGCGGGATTCGAATCCGCACGTCTTGGGAACAGTCCGTTCAATTTTTAGTACGTTTTCTAGAAAAAGTATTTTTCTACACTAAATTTGGAGTTACTTTAAAAATTAATAAAATCTATGAATAACTCATATTTTATTATATAAATATAGAAATTGTAAATAAAATTTTATTTTGCAATGTCGATATAACATAATTAGATTTGTTATCACCTTTATGCCTTCAGATTTTTTCCTGAGTGATGCTGATCCCTCAGCAGCACTGGGTTCCCACCCAGTGTTCAAAAATCTGAGTGTTGAGTGGCAGAACTCAACGCTGCGCTTAGTCTTAAATCTAAAATTATTATAGAAATGAAATCAATCATAATTCGACTGATCAGTGGAAATCGAACCCACGGTAGACGTCAGACGCTACCCCGCTGCGCTACGAGGGCCTCAATTTCGCTGGATTGTGATATAAGACACCGCAGAGTAAGCATCGAATATAACGATATTATAGCACGTGTGTTAAATTAAGCAATATATAAGTACATACATATATTCTCTCCGAATGAAAACGGCCGAAGTAAAAAATTTAATTTGCATAATAATATTAGGATTTAAAATATAAATAAAATACCAGTAGTGGTGCAGGACCATAAATAAATGTGTAAATGTAAATGCAACTGAAATAAAATATTTAAGTTAATATTTCCATTTCATCACTCTGGTGTCGAGGTGAAGAGCGACATTGAGTTCCGCCTCACACAACGCCTCCAGAATTCGGAGCGAAATTGGGAACGGAGTGCCTTGACACTAGGTTCCCTCTGCCTATTCCGCTGTGTGCGGAATACAGCGTGAAGCTGACTTTAAATAAATAATTAAATTGTCATTATAAGTACAGTAAAACGAGAAATAAAATACAATTCACATATATTCTACTTATCCTATATCTTATAAAACAAAGTCGCTTTTCGTGTCTGTCTGAACTTTCTAACTCTTCTACTTCTAAACCACCCAACGGATTTTGATGCGGTTTTCACCATTAGGTCGAGTGTTTCTCAGGGAAGGTTTATATATAGTTTATTATTTGTACATTCTTATGTAAATTAACAAAAATACGATAAATGTGTATAAAGTCCTACCCGTTGAGACATTTTGCGCATGCGCTGCTTTAATGGTAAGTACTACATGAAAATAATGTACTGGAGTATTGTTTTTCTTAATGAGATCTACAAAAAAGTCCGCGACAGCATATTCGTACCTTTTAAGAATAACGTGTAGTGATCATATTTCTGTCTAAAAATAGTAATTTCAATATATTTTTTATTGTGAGGGATATTTTTCCGTAATGGTATTAATCCTTATCCTTTAAAATACTTTATTAAATTTCTACGTTAAACGAAGATAAAATTTGCTTTTCACGCTATTTCGAAATTGCGAACAGTTTTAGAGAAAAACGCATTTAATTGTTGCATCACGCCGTTCACACATCAGCTGTATCGACTCAAGTTTTACTTATCCCTTACTCTCAGCATATAAATAAGTATATTAGTTACGTTGGCCATTTAATGTAGATAAAAACTGTCTTTTACTGTTTTTCATTTTAATAAGTACTTTAGAAGTTGTTACAATATCAAAAAATTCTTGCTGCGAAACGCGCCCTGCGACGTTTTGCTTATACAAGCGCGTCCGCCGCGCCCGCCTGCCTTACACGCATCGGTGGTTCAGTGATAGAATGCTCGCCTGCCACGCGGGCGGCCCGGGTTCGATTCCCGGCCGATACATTCTATTTAATTTTCCTCACAGGCAACCACGTAGTGCTTGCTTTTCATCAGGGACAGAATACCCTCTTCAGCATTAACCACAAGCTCGAAAAAAAAAAACCCGCCTACCTCTATAGCAACGAAGATTTAGATGCGTTTGCACGTATTGGATAATTGGAGTTGAATGTATTATTTTAGCGCGATATATTTGGTTTCATATTTTTTGTAGTAGTTATTAGTAGGTAGGTTTTTGTTTATAATTTCTTCCGTTTAAAAATAGTCATTCAACTATCTAAAAATAGTCATTTAAATATATTTTAATAAGTACTTGATTAGTAGCACAGATTTAAAATTACGGTACCTACTAAAAATCCTTGCTGTGTAAAACAATTGGAAAATCCTTATTGAAACTACTAAAATGCGGGTTGCATTAGGGTTTAATTAATTTTCACATTATCTTAAGTGCTTTGCAAACATACATTATATGAATAATCCAGTAGTAAAAGCGGGCGAAGCCGCAAGAGGGTCGCTAGTATTTATAATAAATCGATAAACATATTTATAAATTGGTATTTGCGACCCGCGCCCGCCCAGGCGTGTCTCGACGCACCGCTCGACGCCACATCACCCATGAAATAACCTTCGCCGCCTCACCTTATCTATTTCTATATATAACATATAAATATGGTAAACTGATGAGGATTTATCTAGATGAATGACTGTTTGATCACCGTATACTGAATACTTATAATTTTTTAGGAAAATTCATATTTTTTGAAATAGCAGTGTAGATACGAGTACATTCTGGTTCCTATTTTTCGTCGAATTTTCGAGGCATTGTATGCTAGGTGGCGGAACTCAACGCCGCCGCAAAAAAAATACAGTAACAGCTCCCGCGTTTTGGGCCACTAAGAGCTTTACTAGCCAATAAAGTTGGAAATTATAAATATAATTTTAACTAAGAATTATTTTTATAATTAAGAGGCGCAGTAGCACATGAGGCTGTAGACGATAGTTGTGGGTTCGATTTCCACTTGGAGTAATGAAATGTTTCATATTGTCATTTCCTCGCGCACCGCTCAATTTTTGAGACATAGCATGTCACAAAAATTGGGTGATCAAAGCGAGGAAATGACAATGGAATATCTCAACACTAGGTGTTGTCTGTCTTCTTCGGGAAACAATATAAGCCTAATAAATCAGAATAAATATTATAAAATTATTTTCTTTAAATTAAATATATTTATTTTAGGGTGGAAAAAGTTCATCCAGCCGTCTCCCCCTTCATCAAGAGATTCGAGCGTGAAATTAATCTCTAAAGCGTTTAGTGGCAAGTTGACCGTCAAAATTATTACCTGATGAGATTTGTAAGCTCTAGGCTATATGTGATATGATTTAGGTAGGAAGGAATATTCATGGTGTATCTAGAAATTTTATATTATATGTGTACAGATGTGTGCTTCATCATCATCATCAGCAGCCTGTCCTCGTCCACTGCTGAGCATAAGCCTGTCCAATGACCACTAAGCTCGATGTGTGCTTAATTGCAGATTTATTTATTTTTCTTCGCGCACATAGCAAGTATGGCAAAGTAGGCAGAGGAAACCTGGGAATTGAAAAGTACTGACAAATGTATTATTATATACCTATTTGGGGAATCCCGCAAAATGGGATAGATATATAGATTATTCATCTATACTCCTATAACTAATATTATAAAGCCTAATTCGGTTGAACGCACTAATATCAGGAACTACTAGTCGAATTGAAAAAAATCCCTTTTCCAGATAGCCCATTTGTTAAGGAAGGATAAATGCTATTTACATACCGGAAAGACTTACTTCGACCACTTCTTATCTGCCATTTATTTTCATTTGACCAAGCGAAGTCGCAGCAAAAACATAGTTTAAAATACGCATATTGGGCTATAGATGATCGCGGAAGTCACATTGCAACTGCAAATTACAGCATAATAGTGGCTTAATCGAATAATATATAAGTTTTTTGAATATATAAGTGCGACCTTTGGCTTGTTGCGAGCTTTATTTTACGACGAATTCTTTAAACTCATCTATTAGACTTTCGTAACGGTGACCGAGACCCAAATAAAATTATTACTCATAGTATATTATGTTTTATGATACCGTCGAGGCACTCGTGATTGGTTGTAAAATTTAATTTAAAGGAATGCTTATGTTTCAGCTTCACGCTTTACCCCGCTATATGCAGGGTAGGCTGAGGGAACCTTATATTAAGACTTCCCGTTATCCTTCATCTCCCATTTTCCCAGATATTGCGTGATGAGTGGTGAAAATCAGAATAGCTCAGGTTAACAGAAACGGGGCTTTAAGTGGGTATAGGTAGGTCTCTATCCATATCTTAAAACTATTGATTCGATTTTGATAAGAAATGGGTCTTTTACTAATTTAGAATATACTTAATTTAAAACAAAAAAAGATCGCCTCGATATAATTTTCAGTTTTTAAGAATTTAGTGGCTAACATACGCTTAAAAAATTTAACACACGTTCTTGGAAGCTTAAATAGATAATCACAAATATTATCCAATTCCAATTTCCTACTAAGCTGATACCCCTCTATTTTTGAAGTCAGGTAAAATTCCTTATCTATCCGCCAACTAGGTGTCGACGCTAACCAAACCCCAGCATATATCGTTACGTTCCGCGTAACTAATACAGATGACATCGCCGACCGCACGGCAAGCATCCTGTTACAAAACAGACGGGCTCATCTCACATGCCTCTAATGCACGAGGCATTTACTTATGAACTTGAGGAATTAAATGTACTTTTCATATATAATTGAGGAAAGCCATGGCATGGGCGAAAACTTGAAAATGAAGTGTCTTAACACTACTATAGACTCATTACCTTCAATTTCTAATTAGGACTAAAACCCGTAATTTCCTATTTTTTTTCTCTGTAAATGAGAGAAAATATGCCTTTTACCTGTTATGTATTATTCTATAAATAATGCTGGTGGTCATTAAGGAAATAGTAGCTATAATAGTAGCTGGATAGTCCAGAGATCATTAGCCGGAGTGATTGCTCTCTCAGTCCTGCTATAAACCTGTCCAATCAATTAATTGGTGTAATAAGTCATATGGTACTGTCGTGCTGTTGCAGTGTCAGAACAAGTTTGTTCCTGATGGTAGTAGATTCTAATCGCGAGGGACAGATGTTGTTATGACAGACGATGCTTGGTTTACGCGATATTTTAGTTTTAATGGGACTATTTAAAAGTCTAGGTAAGTTTAGGGTTTAAAATACATATTGAGCGCTCTAAAATGTATTTTTTGAATGCTACAATAGTAAAGGTATACTAATATCTTTATTTATCTTTAAAAAACTGAAGGTTTTCTTTCAACTCAATGATCTCAGGAAGTAAAAATTGAAAAAAATATTTTTATGTTAGATAGCCCCTTTATCGAGCAAAGCTAAGGCGGTAATACTCATATATGAGCCAGTAGTTCTACCCTAACTACCTATATCACGTTAATAATTTCTATAAAACCTACAAAACCTGTGGTCTGAATTACCCTATACATTCATAATGTGTCCATTTGTCATATCTGTATAATAGCTACTCGCGGACCTAGGGGGGACATAGGGGGGGTCTCCGCATACATGCTCTCCGGGGATCATCATGCTTATTACGTGACCCTCCTCCAGAATCACGAAACAAATAGCTTGGTAAGCAAAGGGAACCTGGGAAACTTGTGTTAGGATAATTCGTTCCCATTAAGACACTTCCGTTCCCCAGTTTCCGCCGAATTAGCAATGCATTGCTTGTTGAGTGGCGGAACTCAACACTACGCTTTGTTTCGTTACCAGAGCGAGAAAAGGAAAATATAAAAAATATTAAACATTTGCCACGACTGACCTCAAAGTTTATTAGAAACAGAAATAAGTTACTTTCGTTAGTCCCTTAGTTTCATCCCACAAAATATATTTTCATTCTTTTATCTTTAAAACAACACATTGTGTATCTACTGACAGAACTAGCACGGTCCGAGTAACGTATTGGATATTTTTTCAATTTATTCCAGCCCAGTTTTAAAAAGCTGACCTCACTGTGTTTGTTTCTAAAAAAACTTCTCGGCCTTATTTGGCACGTTCATTCAAAGAAGGCACAGATTCCTTTGGGAAGAGATTTTTTTAATTCCAAATTCATGAACGTGAGCAAAGTTAGCACAATAGTTGAATTTTTTTTAGTAAACTCGTTTGTAGCAGTATATTTTATTAATATTAAAAATTTATATCAGAAATAGTATAGCTTTGTGTGGATATACTACTTTTTGTTAAAGAGTTCTCTATAAATATGCATTAGGGGCTTAAAATTTATTATTTAAATACTTAGCAATTATGAAAATAAGATTTGAGTAAGCATAAGAACTTTAAACAACATTTCAACGCATTATGCCGCACGTAGAAGGAGAAGGTAGAGAGAACCTGGGAACCTAGTGTTAAGATACTCTGTTCTTTACTTTCCGCCGAATTATGGAGACATTGTGCTTTGAGTGGCAGAATTCAACATCGGGCTTTATCTTGTTACAAAAATAAGAAAATGAAAGTATTTCCTCGAATGGGAATCGACCTCACAATCGGTCGCGCTTACAGTGGCACGCCACACCGGCCTCAAAAATACATTTTACAAATATTTACAATTTGTGACTACTATTCAAAGAAAGATAGGAAAATCTGTTTCCTAGCAACCTCGCTGGTATTTCAGCACCGTCTAGCCGTATAGATATCTATAATTTTTCTCAGAAATCGATTATTACTGCAAATATTCTTCAAGGAAAACATATAAACCTATAATAAATAATACTTGTGTAATATACGGTAAGTATGTTTAGACGAACATATAGGTTTTTTTTATAAGTGCAGAAATTACAGGTAAGTTCTTCTATATAAATTAGTATAAGTAATGTAGTAAAGTGGTGTGATATAGATTCGCTGGTAATTAGTCTAACAAATTTTTTTGATTCTAACAGTCTGAGATTAGCGTTTTCCAGTAAACAAATATTTTAGCTTGCATTTGGTAATTTTTTTGTGACTACTAATATTAATTGCTGTGTGAGGTAAGAAGAGAGAACATACTCATAGTAAACATTAAGAGACCTAAGTGTCTCTATTTGTTTTGATGCATTTTATTTATTCGGACTAAGGAAACCCCCAATTAGGTAGCTTGGTAGTTTTTTAAGAGACCGTCGGCCGTGGCGAAGGGGCACAAACGTGTGACGTAAGCGCGATGGTTTCGAGTTTGATTCTCGCTTGAGGGAATGAAATATAAAATACAAGATTTTTTTTATATCTAAATTTAAAAGCTTTTTTTAATGTCTGACACATTTTACCCATTACTTTTCCGTTTTAGTTGTTTTTTATACATTCAATGGCCTTATATATTTATTTAGAGGTATAATATAATAGACTTATGAAAACTACTTTGAAAGTTACAAAAAAAAAAGCTTACACTCAAATATTTTATGTAAATTCAACATCTTTCACATTGTATTATTTTACCTATTACTTTTTAACTAATAGCATATTTATTTAATGACTAAACAATTTTATCATTCTCCATAAGCAATTGCCAATTATAAAAGACATTTAGTAAAAAAAACAACTAAACATTTTTTCTCATACATACATACAGACATACAAAATAAATACAAAAATTAATTAGAAATTAGGTAAGTGTCGATGACCTGGCGATGATCGCAAATCACCGCAGAATGCAGGTCGCTGCATGGAAGGCCGTTAACGCGCGCGCAGCGAAGCCAGCTCCGTACAGCGTAGTACCGAGGTCCGAGACCGAAGAGACACTCGCGCCCCGGCTCCCAACGCGGTCGCACGCTATGGCAACACCTTGAGCCTGTATACGTTATATATTATATAGAAATACGTGATCAAGCCACACGTGTCAGCCACACGCCACACGCCACAGGCCACGGTCGAGACACAGTGTCAAGCCATAACGTGCTGTTTTGTCAAAGTTGTTATTCGTGTTTGTTAAGGTAAGTTTAATTCATTTTATAATTTACCTACCCATCCAGCTTTTTATTAAGATTTTTTTATTTATTATTTTTATGTTTGTTTTAGCGATTTTTTTATTGTATTTTTTAGTTTTTTTTTGTGTCGTGCAAGTGTGTTGGTATAAAAAGTTTAGAATTATTGGTGAATCAATCGGTGGTATCATTTGTATACATATGAAGGTTCCCCCTAAAAATAAATATATATTTTTAAAAATTCTGACAATTTGTATGTTGTGCTTTCGTTTTCTGTATAGAACAGTTGTATATAATATTATATACATGAATGAAGCTGTCGGCATTGTTGTCATAGTGGACTCGTCGCCATCGTCTCCAATGACAGGTTAGTTCTGCAAATCGATGAAAATGACACTAGAATCTTATTTCTTGGAATATTTTAATCGAAAAATATGCGTATACATATTTTTTAGATATCATTGAATATTACATAGATTTTATTATTATATTGTCAAATTATTAGTAAAAAACATTTAGATTGTAGTGTTAAGAGTTGGTAGTGGCTTGATACATAGTAAAATGCATATAATAACTAAATAATATTATGTTAAAGATATATACGTTATTCGTCGTAATTGAAAATATATTTATTTTAGATTTTTCATAAATAAATATTACTTATTTTTCATATTTTTTTCCATTAATAAAAGAACAGCTTCACACTTTTTCAAACCCAGCAGTATAGGCAGAAGGAACCTAGTGTTAATATACTCCACTCCCCATGCATACTTGGTCTACCAGAGCATTGAAATGAAAATAAATTCATAGTACTCATTCCCACGTGTGGGTACCAAACCCACTACCATGCGATGCTGTTCCACTGCGCCACAATCTACTTAGCATTCTTGTATAATATGGGATAGGAAATTAAAATCTTAAAATTCCAATGTCCTTTAATTTTTGGTATATTATGAATATTGCGTACTAAGGCTAGGTGATGAAGTGTCGATGTCGATGGAAGCAAGTTTAATGTCTAATTGAGGTATTCGAGATAGTATGAGTAGAGTGAGTAACGTAGAGTTTGGACATAAGGTTCTCTCAGTCTACTATGCTATATGTGGTATACAGCGTAAATCTGAGAAAAAAATTGAGAATAATATAATTTTCCATTACATTGTAGATAAGGCTGCGCCGGCGCATCAATATGAATTCTAATAAGTGACGTAATGATCTTTGACCGCTAGAGACGAAAATAATGTGATATTGACTTTAAAGTATTTGCTTTATCGTTTTTTACGATATTTATTTATAGTTAAGCTTTTTTTGTAATTTGCGACGCAGTCAATCTTTACTTATAAAAAAGGTAAATAATAATTTGTAAATTTTCAAAAATGCGGCTTGGTGTCTTAACAGTAGATTCCTTTGCCTGATACATGCAGGATATAGCGTGAAGCTTAAAAAAGATGTTTCTAATTTCCCGAAATTTCAGTCCCGAACAGAATTCAAATCCAAGAACGTTATGTATAGTCTGGATTTAAGCACGACTAACTTCAACTACAATGTCAGCAATTTATATTATAAGTAGCTTTTATCTGCGACTTCGCCCATGTGGTCAGATCAGCTCTGGTAATGAGGCACAGAATTCAGGATTCGGCGGAAACTAGGAAACGAAGCGTGGAGCGAGTGTATTAACATTAGGTTTCCAGGTTTCATGGCTGCCTAACCTTGCTATGTACTGTATCCTGTACAGCATGAAGGTAAAGAACAAAAAAAGTATCTAATGGTTAAATTTAGTGATATAGCTAAACGATTTCTTAATCAATTCAATGACAATATCATCAACGAACATTTTATATAAGGCAAAATTTATTATATGTATTCACTGAGTCATCAGCAGACATTACGGTAAAATTTTAAACTATTAATCCTAATTTCCTTGAATTTAGTTATTATTAAACCTCCGACCATTGTTTGTACCTATTATACTTTAAAGGAAGTTAAAATTTGACACTACTGTAATACAACACTACATGTGATATTAATTGTTTACGAGGCTGAAAGTTATGGGTTCGGTTCCTATTGAAGGGGATGAAATATTTTAAATTCGTCGTTCTGGTAACGAGCATTTAAACTTGACTGAAGTCTCGATAATTTGGCGGAAAACGAGCCAAGCCCAGCTAACCCAGCTTTACACTTTTTAAGATTTATTGTCTAAAGATTAAAGTAAATTATTATAAAATATATATATTTAAAATTATAATATAAAATTTATATTTCATTAAAAAAAATAAAAGGTCACTTTTTTAGCTATCAATGTGACTCAAGTTTTTGCATTTACCAAAAAACATAATATTAACAACTTCCTTTAAGACCACAGATTGAGGTACATCTACAATATATGAAACTTCCGTTACTGAGCGACTGGCAGACAACGCACAGGCCAAACTCCTGGACTTACAACCTATATGACATTTCGCACATAAGTAGGTTGGGGGTGCCCTTCACTCCTTAACCATTTATATAAATTAAATTAGGAAGTGCCCTGCTCTCCTCAATCATGTATAGTGCCTACTAAGACAGGATTCCTTGATATTCTTACGGAATGCAGAAAAAATGAGATATTCCATCTTCTTGCAGCTTAAGCAAGCCGCAGGTAAAAGTTAATCAATTTATAAACTGACTTGGTTCCAAGAATAACTAGTCTGTTGGACGTTACGCAGAATGTCTATATATAGCAATACCAGCCCCCCTAGACCCCGTGACGTTGAACACCAAGTAAGGAAGGATGCAACCATTATTGTATGGTAATAACACTTATAAATATGCATCAAATATATTTACGCTATCAAGGCGCATTTGAAAGTGGCTGGTTTAACGCGATGGTGGTAGGTTCTATTCCAACTCGTGGAAATATTAATAAAAATTAAGCAGCTTCAATCTTCTTTCCGCATAGCAGAATAAGAAGAGAGGACATTCTGACAAATTTACATGACATTGCATATTTAGCGACGAAACTTAACGCCACGGTTCCTCTACTACAACGTAGAGACGAAAATAAATTAAATGTATCTTCAATTAAATAATCTTTCCTTCGAGTGGGGATCGAACTCACAACAATCGTAGTTACACTTAAATAGTTACAGCGACAAGTGAAAAAAATAGTGTTTTACCACTACCTTTCGTGTATATAGATGGATGAGAATAAAAAAAATGCATTATATGTCTGTTTCCCAGCACAACGGCTAGGAACAACCACAGCTAGGTAGATTCCTTCGCTGCCGTCTTTGTGAGGATTTCCTAATTAATTCCACTCTATATTTGTGTATCCTGCGTGGTCATGTAGCGAATACTTCAAGATTTAATCTTTTACATTTGTAATATTTTAAAGTAGGTACTATTTTAATATAATATGATAAATATATTTTTTTATATTTTTCCTTTCCTTATTTTTTGAATAACATTTGTGAATCATGATAAAAAGGCTGACTGTTTAGAGCAATTGTTGTAGGTTCGATTTCCATTCGGCGAAATAATTTATTTTAATTTCCTCGCTCTGGTAACGAGGCAAAGCGCGGCGTTCAGTTACGCTACTCTACTCGATATGCTTTAAGAATTCAACGTTAAAGTGGGAACGTAGTCTTACCAATAATTCATGTTATTAATATTATGCTGGTATAGGAACATAGCCTTACATTTTTTGTGTAATATGTTTTTTTTTTTTTAATTATAATTTCCAGTATGTTAAAAAATATCTAAAGTAACCGTCGTTGACGAAGAATTTATTGATTATATCATAAAACTCATTAGAGATTCACATATCATATTTATATTCTTAGTATTTCTAAATAAATAATGATTGCTGTTATTATTGTTGTCTCCAATAACTTTATATAATATATATTATCTAAGTAATTGAAGATACCTTTGCAACCATGTTTTAAATGTTGATATGACATTACGCTAGATAAATTTTAATTTGACATCAAACTAAACTCAAACAAAAATCCCGTGAATGATATCGAACCTACTACCTTACAATCAGATATTTCACTGCGCCAATGGTGTCAAAGGCTTATATAATTAAAGCATATTTTGACGGGTCTCGAAGTGCACTCGCGGAATAGCAAGGTACTTGCGTAAGGTAATTGTTTGAGCGCACTTTGAATGGCGAGCGACGTCTGTATAGGCTAGGAACTGGCTGTGGTTATTGTCACTTGTTGTTTTATAGTTATTAGACTAAATTTAGATTTGATATATTTTTAAAGCTTCGATCTTTATCTTTATTTGTAAGTGAAATGTGAGTCATCTACAATTCTTTACCTCCGATTGAAAATCGAAGCTATTACCATTATGTCAGACAAACTTATTATTTCTTTATCATTTTAAATTAAATATAACAGATTTATATAACACAGGCAGATTAATTAAGAAATTTCACAAATTAAAATCGAATTAGAATCAACCGTCTCCCGGGCTATGCGATGCACGACAGCCGCGTTGCGGATGTCGCAAGCGGCGCTTGTCCACTGCCGGCGGAATTGGAATTAGACTACGCTACCCGACGCCCATAGCAACGCGTAAGAATTCACTACTTTGCATATGTGTACCTACGAGTATGTGGCGGAATAAATCGGACTTCTTACTATATATATACAAATTCAAAGAATTTACTTAAAGCTACACTTGGCAACTTTTTTAAGCTTCGCTGTATTTAGAATATTGCAAACCTGGGAACCTAGTGTTAAGACAACCCGTTTTTAATTTTTCGCTGAATTCTAGAGGCATTGTCGTCCATTGACTGGGTGGCCCGTGTCCATCTCCGAAATTATACAATCAAAAAATTTGCACTGAATAATTAAACTAACTAACTAACTAAATTTGTTCAAAGCTAAGGTACAGGCTCCCTTGAAAAGATGCGCCCATGTGGGAAACATCCCTATAATTTTCTGAACACTTTAATTTTATTTTTATTACTTTTAACATAGTTACTTTAGCTTCATTAAGAAATTTAATTTTAATTTTAAATTGAGGTTAAGCCATTGTTCCTTTAAATTTGTCTCTCAATAGGCCACGTAAAAAAAATTACGGGCACCGATTATCTTAGTTTCACCCTAAAATCTTTTAAAACATAACTTTTTTTAATCTACTAAAAACATGACATTTATAATTTTCTTTGACATGCATAACATTATGAATATTGCATCGGTCATTGACTCGAAATTGCCAAATTGTACACGTCTAAGCAAAAGTACTGTTACGTTGTTAAATAAAAGTAGACAGAATACTTATTATGTAGATGACTATCAAATTGCAGTGTCACGTGTGGCTCAGTGGTGCTGGTTATACACAGGTGGTACTAGATTGGATTTTTGCTTCAGCCAAATATATTTGGCACAGAAAATTTATTAATTTTGTTCATCTGAAAAAAGAAAAATCAATAATAAAAGTTATTAATATTTGTCTGTCTATATATATTTATCTCCTAATATTACTTACGTCATATTGTATGCATTTTTGTTATAGTTTAGAAAATTAAAAGGATACATTAGAGTTTAGATGCTATCATGTAATTTTGTTATACATATATGGATGTCAACATTATCATTAGGTATATTATTAACTACCTTTCACTTGCGGGTTCGCTCGTGTGTTCAAATAGAAGAAGAAGAAATAAAAGTTATTATATACCTTTTTCAATACGAGCCAGTAGTTCCTGAGATTAGGATGCTCAACCAAACAAACTTAGTATAGAAGTTTATTTCATACATCCATCTAATACTGAAAACATTAGTGAAAGTGTTCTAGCGGCGTTGCACAACATCTGATGCCCGGTGCGCTCGCATTTGGCAACGCGACAATTACATTATAATCTCGCCACGCCGAGATCTGACGATACCCTTGTTCCAGCTTCATTTTGTGTTTGAAACGACCAAAACTTCACTTGAAATTTGAATTGGCAAATGCTTGTTACTAAAGTTTTTTTTTTTGGTAAATTTCATACATTTTCCATGTTTGCTGTGTTAGAAAATGGATTTGAATCTGCGATTCTTGGAAACCGTTTAAGTGGCATGGGATCGAATTCCACTGCGTTCATATTTTTCCAATTACTATTTTTTTAAATACAAAAGCTGCCTCCTAACATAACATCTCTCTCTCATAACATTTGTATCAGGGTCGGGAGTCCTCTGCCTACCCTGCTACATGTCCAACATCCTTGTTGGACCTAGTGTTTTACACTCCGTTCCACATAACGCCTAAATTTCAAAGAAGTTTCGTATTAATTATTATAAGGCACCACATAGTCTAATTAAGTAAAAAAACAATAATAATTTTAAAAATGCTAATACAGTATGTGTGGGATAGTGACGAACAGCTGATTACCCACCACGCTTATTAATGACCACGTCTAAATATAGCTCTTTTATTTTACTCAATTTTGGCGCTTATACTATAGAAAATAGAGTTTAGGTTTAAACAGCAAGTTGGTAGCGAATCGTGAAGTTCTCCACTTTCCTTGGGAGCGTGACGTGAATGAGTAATTTTCGGCTTTGTATGCGCGTGCGCAAGACAGACGCACATGCGTTAATACAAATACAGTGTTAAAAGTCATACATAAATAATTAGAGAAGTTACATTTTGATTCTTTTGTAAGCCTACGGTTAGGTGGTAGTGTTGGTTTCTTATTTTTTTTATATAGTAAATATTTGCATGCTTATAGCTTGTCGAAGTCCAAATATTGTAAATATAAGATTAGGATTTCAGATTATCTTATTATTTTTATGACTTAGATATATTTTTTATTTTTTTTTATTACAAAAAAAAAAAATGTTTTTTTGTATGTACATACAGTATAATTTTCATTTATTTAATATCCTATTATATTATATTGCTGAAAAAATAAATGTGCTTATTGTTAGTTTCCAAAAGAAAACCAAAACCGCAGAGTATCTCGTTTTCGCACTCAACTAATAAACCACAAATGGTTGTTGTGGATTTTCCCATTTATTAGTATGTAAATGTTTTATATTAGTTAGATGACAAATATGTAAATTATATTTGATAGTGATTGGAATTATTCGCATTTTTCTACTCTGGCAAGAAAAGGCAAATGGAGTGTCTTAACACTGTGTTTTCTACTCCCTTGATTTCAACTCCTTGAAAGAAATACGTAAAACAACAACATGATGAGATGAGATCGCCTAAATAAAGAAAACTTGAAGCGATCATTCGAGACAGGCGACCTTAAGGCCGGCCCTGGCTCGCGTCAACCGCGCCGGTCATTGAACATATTGTATTTTTGTAAATGTTAAAACCAATTATAATCATTTCCCTTTTGAGTGATTCTATTAATATCAGAGACACCATTGGGGTTCACTTGGCTATCTATGTAAGTGTGGTGGTTGTGAATTTAATCCCAATTTAAGATACTTATATAAATTACATATAAATTTAGTACCAATATATTCTATATAACATTTAGATCACCATAAACATATTATGTATATAAGGCTGTGTGGTGGTCTGGTCAGGTCTGGTGCAGCCACATAGTGTCTGATTGTAAACGCGACGGATGGTCTGGTCTCGGTCTTAAAAATTGGGCAGTGAGGGAGAATGGAGTATTTCAGCAGTACGAGAAGTAGATTATCTTTTTACTGTAGTTAAAACATATCTGTTGGCCTGTTGTATCTATATTATTAATTTTAAACAGTTCTCGTAGTTACCCAGCGTGTCAGTCAGCTCTTATATATTATAACTAACATAACAAGGAAATTATGTATTATTACATAATATAATATATTTATATATTATTAGTCATAACGATGTCTGAACAGAAGCTACGAGCCACGGTCAAGGTGTTATATGTTACTCCTTTGTATATGTGCATACGAAAGTTCGCTTAGTTGAAAGCTCGAATCTCAGGAACTACTACTGGCTCCAATAATAATTATTAATCGTTTCAGGTAACAGACCTACAGTGTGTCATACTATATTTAACTTTTTTCTATTTGACCATATGCGCGAAGCTGCGGGTTAATTGCGGGATTGCGGGATTGCGGGATTCAAGATAATGTAAACTACATAAAGCTAGAATTATAGTGCATTAAAAATCTTTGAAGGTTTTTAGTAATGGAATATTAATGTAACAATGTAAAGTTCTGATGATGATACTTTGTCGTGATGTAATTCTATTTATCATAGTGATTCAGTGGAGTTTTAATAATGCAAATTAGAAATGTTTTTTTGATTCCTTCTCCTGTTAGGAAAGGACGACGGGACGGCTTGTTCTTAAATGTCTTTGAGAACACAGTATCGAAGGAACACTGGAAGGACTGTAAGAAGATGTTGATGACAGTGGACGACGCGAAAGAGGTACGAGGAGACCGTTTCGTTTGGCGCTCCGTTCTCTCTGGCTACTCCGTTAGGAATACTGCGTACAGCTCTAAGAAAACGAACCCACTACCCCATCTCAGCAAAAATTGCCACTATATAATGTAAACAAATGATAAGGAAACTCACAACCACGCGCATCTGCACCGGTCGGCCTTACGTGCGACCGTGAAAGACCATCGGTAGGCACGTCGCGCCGGTCTACCATCACATGATATATTTGTATTATATACTTATATATTTATTTGTATACATATTCCTTATTTTTCAAAAAATAATATGAAAAGGTTACAACATACGTGAAAAAATAACAATAAATTGATTGATAAGTGTCTAATTATAGTTTCGAAGTTCGTTTGGACGACGTATTATTATTTTATGTTTTTACGTTCCGCGAAGTGATTGTGAGTTGAATGGTTGTGGGTTCGACTACTCGGGAGAATTAAATATTTCTTAATTTTTATTCTTCGCTCTGGTGACGAGTGAGTTCCGTCACTCAACACCCAATGCCTCTAGAATTTGTCGGAAAATGGGTAAAGGAATTTTCAGGTTTCTTGGTTCCCTACTATATGCGGAACACAGTGCAGCTATATGCACAAATTTAAAAAAATATATTGTTTAAGAAAAGAAAAGACTAATAATAAATTTGATGAATTTATTAACATTATTCAGCTTTTGCATACAAAAAATTTACACCTCTCCTATAACTTCTATTCATAAAAAAATTAGTTACCCCCAAAATGCACTATAGGACAAACATACATACACCTACATATTATGTATACATATATATATATATACAAAAATACCGTACCGTCAAGATGTTTGCACAAACCCTTAGGATTATTATGTGTACTGTTCGCTTGACGTCCGCCGTCCGTTAGACACGTGAGTCACGGCCGTGAGTCACCGTGACACCGTTGCCATAGCCTGTATGTAGTCTCTTACAAATGTAGCTATATAGCTATGATTAATAATAATTTAAGCTTAATTTTTACTTATTTACAAATATTATCATGCTTAAGAGTTTGTTTGGTTAAGCGCGCTTATCTCAGGAAGTACTGGTTCGAATTAAAAAGCCTTTTATGTTAGATAGTTTATTTATTGAGGAACGATATAAGGCTGTGATATTAAATCACATTAATCGTTTCGATGCTATTTCCATTGTAGCTGTGGTCAAACGGTCAAGCCGTTAGTGTCACGTGTCAAGGAAGAAGGTCTTCTTCACGAGGAAGAAGTCGAAGTCTAAGAGTTCTTTGATATAAGTATTATGCCAAAAATATAGTATTTATTGGTGTTTTACTTATAATGCTCTTTGGATTTTGTCGTCCATGCCATTGTCTTTTTATTAATTCTTCTTAAAACATTTGTGATGCATTATGTCATAAAAATTTCATGGGAAGTGCAGATAAGTTAGGGAATATAGTGTTAAGACACTTGATTTCCTCTCAATTTTTAATAAAAATAATTTAAATATAATGATTACTCCGGGGATCGAATCCATGACCATTGCGGCTACAGCCAGACAACTACTTCCAGTTCCACACAACATATATGTACATATATAGCGTAATATACAAGTACACGAGCTTCCTCACCACGAGCGGCGGAGCGTAGACACCTTCTGTTTGTAACCAATCGATTGTCAAAACAACGTGTCATTAACTGACTATTATTTGTTTTGTGACCCCGTTCTAAGTGCTCTAGTGACTCATATGTAGCAATATTATGATATATGTTATAAATGAAATTTATTTATTATATTAATTAATCTTCTTTTTTTATTGGGGTAGGGTTTCGTTCTTCCATCCCCTTGGAGACCATGTGGATTGGCAAAACTGTAATGTGCACTGTGTCTAGAAAAACTGGTAAAATGTCTATATTTAAAATATAAACACTTTCGCGAAAAGAAATCCACAGATAATCGGAAAAAGCTAACACTTTAATCTAAATTTCTTTATTGGAACAATTAAAAATATTTTTCGTTTTTATAATTACAACAAAAAAAAATAGATAATTTTTATCTAGCAAGCGTAATTCTCCAAAAAATCTAAAGACAAATAAGCTGTTACGGAAAACTAGAACACTACGAGATTTAGATTTGACTTACAAATATAATTTCTAGTTCTTTAGAAAGTATTTGAGAGCAGTAACTATTGTAGATATAAAAAATGTACCGCTCACTGTAAGTAGGCTGTGTAGGTTAGTTTTTTGTAGCTTTGAAGCTTTTTAAAAAATAATTTAGTACATAGATATGACCTGAATGCCTAGATATTGTTTGTAGTTCAAGGTGCGGACGAGACCAATCCATTTTTTTGTTACTAAGCCGAGATTATTTTATGTGTGTTTCCTTTTTGGAACGGAGTGCCTTAACGTTCCCTCTGCTTACCGTGCTGAGTGCGGGATTCAGCGTGAAGCTTAACGCATCTACCGCGAATAGAGATAGGGAGAGATCTAGGGTTGTGACACTCTAAATTTAACCCATTTGTTATAATTGTATTATCGTGATACTTTTCAGCTATACGTAGATTAGGTGACTATACAGTATTAATGTACCTTCGAACTTGGTCTGATGATGGAGCCAGGGCTTGAATAGCGGAAGTTCAAAGACATTACTAGTAAATAGTATTTCCTAGAGTTTCAAAACGGACTCACAGCTATCATGTACAAAAATCTATTATTCTATGATATTTACAAATCGCTATCAACTCTGAGATCGATCTTGAGATGGGATTTTCATTAACAGATAACAATGTATGAATGAAAACGGCATCTCAAGAGCGATCCTATGCAAAATGTAATCTGTCTAATGCAAAATATGCATAAAAATAAATAATAAAAATAGTACACAGCTTTTTCACCTGGGCATCGAAGCCGTGCTCACTGACCTACTTGCCGATCTAATCGCACCGAAATGAACTCGTAATATGACGAGATGCTTCCAATTACTTATCGACTCTAGTTTTAATATCATTTTTATTTTTAAAAAGAAAGCTTTATCATTTTTTTCTCTATTTATAAAAAACTAGGTTATTGTTACGCTGTGATGTTCTTTGACGGTTGTTACTTCTTTTAATGTATGATATGAGAGAATACGTTCTGTTATTTATAACGTTTGATTAGTGAGAGACATAGAGTTTTTTGATTGAACGCGAGGGTAGTGAGTTCAAATCTGGCTCGATTTAGGAAAATTTATACATACAGTTGTATGGAACAACAGCCATCTACATAATAATTATACTAATAAAGCTAATGAGTGTGTTTTGGTTGGACGTACTAATTTCTGGGACAAGTCGTTGGCTTTCAAAGTTGTTTTGTTTCCTTTTATGGAAGAAGGCTTCTATAAAATGGGTTCGATTCCCAGTCGAAGAAATGCATTATTTTTTTTTTCTCTCGGTCTGGTCACGATTATTTTATTTTCCTTGCCAGAATCTGTTAAGGGAGGAAACGCTACCCAAGGTGCAAAATTCAAGAACAGAGTCCCTTACTTAAAAACAAATCATCGCTGCCTATCCTGCTAATTGCGGGATAAAACGTAAAGCCACACGTTCGCACAGCTAACAAAACGTCAATACTAAACTCCACGTAACGTATTGCGTGTACGAAACGATTATCTTATGCCTTGTGACGTCACACTGCAACTGACTTTTGACTTCTAAATGACTAATTAGTCTAAAATTCCTCTTTATAATACAATTACCGTATTAATGAATTAACCTACATTTTTTATGGCTAATTAAAGCAATAAGAAACTGATGATGCTGTTGGTTCTTTGAGATGTCTGAACTCTTGTGATTCTTCTTCTTGAAAATGAAGAAAATCCTTTTTTTTTACTAAAAAAAAAAGGATTTTCTTCATTTTAAAATAAATCTTAGTCACAACTTACAAGTCATTGCTTATGCAATAAGCTTACATTATTCCAAACAAAAAGATGAACAAGGCTACATAAAAAAAAAACATAATTTGATAGCATTTTTTACTTTAACTTTTCCCGTTATTTAATTTCGACTATACATACATACAAACCTAAATATATATATATATAGATATATCTTACTGGCAGTATAGAGAGTACAGACGACCGCGGCCACCGTTGCCGCGTCTCGCCGCGTGAAAGTGTCACACTTGCTTACACTGACCTTGTACAGTGAACTAATTGCCGAAATCATCTCTGAGTCGACTTGTACAATATAGAAGGGGCAGCGAGTTGTGGCCGCTCTGAATTTAAACTTTAAGAAAATAATCTAAAGTCAAAAAAATTGTAAAATCAAATATGTGTAGCCATTTATAGATAATTTCAGGGTAGCCAATACTCGTCGACCATACTGTACTAGTGTTATTATAATTTTTTTTTGAAATTAAGAGAGAGCATAGTGATGTTCTTTTCCGTTATTTAGAGATAAAATATTTAGAAAACGTATAAACAATTTTTTATATGTTTTCTAAATATTTTTTCTTCTATCTTTCCTAAGTTTGGAAAAAAATAATTACAGATTGCTTACCAAAAATAAACAATTCTAACTAAAACAATAAAAAAAAAAAATTGAAATTTTTTACGTAATAAAATGACTATGGGCGTTCTTAACTCAATATACAATTAGCGTTTTCATTACGTATAATTACATATAAACATACTCGTGAGTTGTGGTACATTAGTACTACGTAAATAATCGTAGCCTTGTTTAAACTGCCTTTATTTACATATGCTATTGTTAATTCGTCTCGCTATGTAAATTATGTTACGAGACAATAATAACACAGGTTTTGAATGCTCATATTTTATGAATATTACATTTTTTTTATAGTAACTTTGAACAAACACCGTGTAAGTTGCGTGAAATTTTGGATTTGAAGGCGTGACTTTTGTGGATTCGTTTTCTATGCTTTATGGTAAATTGAGCTTTATTGATTTTTGGTTTATTTGATACCCATGAATAATATTGAATATACATATTTGGCCTATATAACACTAAATGTATTATACAATTTGAATATATAATTAAAACTATGTATACTAATATTATAAAACTAAGTATCAAAACACTTTGTCTAAATGCTAGAGCTCAAAAAATCTGGCGAATGGTTCCCCGTAACGTATACAGTCGAACAGTGGGCCTTTCCGCCACGACAGCCACAAAATCTTACATTTTTCATATTAAAAACAAAGAATTTTCAATATGAGCTCTTTACCCATTGATAGACTAAAAGTTCCACATATTTCTCTTACGACAGACCTATATCACAGTCGTGTAGAAACTACAGAAGTATAATGGACCTCTCAATCCTTTGTCCTACAAGAAACGTTAGAGTAGAAATGGGAGCTTAGATCGATACAAGTTACGTATTCAATGTGGACTCTTTATATGCAATATGGGTTTATTACGACATAAAACTATATATAACCTAGTAGTGTAAAACAAAGAGGTTGTTTAGGATAGCAGACAATGGGAATTTAGTGTTAAGAGAGCTCCGACATATTAAGTATTGAGTGGAGGAACCTCAAGGCTGCAGGAGACATGAAAATATTAAATATTTAATTTAGGTTCGAGTGGGAATCGAACCCACAACCTGTCCGGTTCACAATCACACGCTGGTGCCACAACTGGCCTCAACTCAACAGGTTCGAATTGAAAAAATATTTTTGTGTTGGTTAATGGAATATCCATGTCTCAGTTACCTCGAGCACTTAGAATATGTCAAACACAACTCTTAGTTATTTCCATCTTGCCACGCGGACGAAGCCAGAAGTAAAAGCTAGTGTAATAATAATTAGGTTAGAAGGTGATTTTACTTAGTAAGTCGTGAATCGCTAACACTGAGTTCCATTGAAACTTCTCTACCTAAGGGCCTTAATCGCGACACTTTAAAGCGTGCTAATTGGCTGCCTCCTAAAGGTTATGTTAAAAAAATCATACATTTGCACGGCTCTGCGCTATTTTACACAGATTTTTAATTACTTTGCAAATGTCGTTTTTTATAAAAAAAGGGGAAATTTGTGAGACTTTTTCCTTTTTTTATAGGTTTAAATGAAAAAAATAGAGAGTCATATCCTTAATTAAAAACATTTAGGTTATTTTATGTGAAACTTTGTTTACAGGTACTAATTTATAAAATAAAATTGGTACATAATAATTATTTTATTGAATTCAATAGCTAGCTCAATCTTTAGTTTTCGAGGCATGGATATAGTGTTTAAAATAATAATATTAATAGGACACGAAAGTAATTGAGATTAGGGGATGCTAGTTTGCCATATTAACTAGGGTGCTCATATTAACACAATATTTTATTAGAAACTACCACAGACTAATAATATTTTTGTTTTCTTTCCTATATGTGGAAGACCCTTAAATTTATAGCTTTTATTTCACAATTTTTACAAGAGCAACAGTAATAATTCTCTAAAAAAAGTAAATGGATTGATGATCTGGATTGATGGATTGACTAGAAACTCACGAAACTAACTTAGAAATAATATAATTTCAAGATAATGAAAAAAAACTGTTACAGATATTAGCTATCAGATAAAAAGGATACTTTAGTAAATGACATCCATTATACTGAAACATTGGAAGAGAAGATCGACCAAAGGAAACCGCAAATAAATAGATTTTCCATTACGGATTTACCTCATCAGCCACAGTGCGGCTTTGGAGTTTTATGCTAAAACATATACAGCGTTTTTTTAGATTCTTGCTGTACCCCGTACAAAGTGGGCTAGGCAGAGGGAACCTGGGGATGTTATGACACTTCGTTCCCATTAAGACTCTTTCGCTCACTTATTATTATTATTGAATATTTAGTGGCATAATTCATTGCTTTTTTCAATTAATTCCCCTCTGTCTTAATTTTATACAAAATGCCCACTTTTAGGTAAAAAAAATAATGGACTTTTGTCGACCATGTTACAGAGTATCAATTCTGCTTTTAATTTTATTACGTTTATTTTAAATATTAAAATCAAACACTTCCTCCACTACTATTAGACCACACCAGTTCCAGTCAAACATTAAACTAATTTGCAAAAAAAGGTGTTTCCATTCAGAAAAGTTCGAGAAAAACGTATAATTAATTTTCAACAAGCATAAGGAATTGAATTAGTTACGTAGTGTAAAACTAAATGTTTTAATTATTTATAGAATAATCTAGAAGAGAGAGATGTCTATTATGATATAAGTGTAGCTTAAGATTTTGAATATTATAGATATCATGTATATTTTATTTCGCGCTGTATCCTAGGGTGTATAGTACAGCAAAGGACACCGTTTCTTAACCATCGCCCAATTTTCGAGACATTGTGAATTAAATGGTGACAACCAACTTACTTTCCTTTGTTATCAGATGTCCTTACGGAAATTAAAATGATTCATTCAATCGAGTGGAAATCTAACTCACACCACTGTTTATTTCTGTGGTCTTATTAGACAAAACAGGCTTACTCGCGCATAAAATCACTTCTCCTCGCTTACCTTTGAAAGGTAGAAGCATAAAAAAGTATTATGTTTTTTACATACATAATGTACGTAGATACTATAAGTGTGCGCGATATTATGGTTAGAAAATTCCCTCTCTGAATCGTTTGAGGGAACGCAAGAGTTCTCTTGTAAAGAGAGAATAACGCCCCCGCCTTATTGTTATATTATTTAGGAAACTTAGCTTTATAGCCCCGAGAAGCTCTTTACTGCATATTCGTAAAAAATATGGATGAATTTGAATTTGAAGCCGCGCCTATGAAATCCTTATGAATCCTTTTACATTGTATTCTAAATGGAAATTTTTATATAGTTGTTACAACTTTTATTGTAAGCATTTTTTTGGAGGATTTTCTAAGCATTCAAAAACAAACAATATATGGTTATTTGGCGAGTGAAAATTCGATTTGCTATAGGTATCTACTATTATATGTAAAATAACAATATAAGTATACAAATAAATAACAGGGGAAGCAGGGGAACCTACGTATTATCTAATCTAGTGTTAGACAGACCAGTATTAGACCATCTCGTCGCTCCGCCCAATTTTCAAGATATTGCGTTGAATGCTGATTGACGGAACTCAATGAAAATGAAAATAATTAATTTCCCTTAAATCGGATTCAAATCTAATTGTCGCGTTTACATTTGTGCTGCTACGATGGATTAATGAATTTTGTCAACCTTAATGAATTTTGTCAACCAATAAGTTTTATTTTGAAAGATATATATATACGCGTATTATATATGTTTTCTTTGCCTACAACAACAGGATAAGGTTAAAATTTTGCCTGAAGTCACTTAGTTATTCACTTTTCTGTTAACTGGCGGAACCAAACGCCGCACTATAACCTAATTTTATTGGAATATATATAAATACATCATAATACGGTTTATGTAATAGGGAAAACCTAAACGTAATTTAGGCTACTTATAAATTCCATATTCGTGCCACCGAAGGTCGCGGCCCATGATATACCGCTAACGGCCTAATTCTGTGTCTTTGTGATCTAAGAACTGATTTATTTGTTTAACAGTATTTAGACTTAGTTACATCTATTTTGGGACTGTTTTGTTCAAATACAAATTTTAAAAAAAATTTGATGATATAACAAATATTATCTTTACACTGTAGAAACTTTACTGACTTGAACTGTAAGATGTAAAATCCAAAATTTTACACCCAACATGAAGAAATCAGTAGAAATTGGGGAACGGGGGTGTCTAAATGGGAACAGAGTGTCTTTACGCTAGGTTCCCTGCCCTGCTATGTGCAGGATACATTGAGAAGCTACAAAAAAATCTTTTTAGTCCAGTACTATCGTCTGTCGCCTAGGTTCCCTCTGCCTACCCTGCTGTGTGCGAGATACAGCGTGAAGCGTCACTTAGTCACGGAAGACTATTTTGGATATATAATATATATATATATATATATATATATATATATATATATATATATATATATATACAAATATATGAAATGCTGGTGACAAGTGTTAGTTGCATTAAGTACAGTCACGTTGCCGACTGCCAACTCACTAGCAAGGAATGATTCACAACGGTCACACGAACAATTGTTTATAATTACCAAGTGCTTAATGACACGCTATGTTAACTTTAGTGTGAAATATTTACAGGATCACATAGCAGGGATGTAGTAGACAGAGGGAACCTGGGAACCTAGTGCTAAGATACTCTGATCACCATTAAAACACTTCTGTTTCTCACTTTCTGTCAAATTCTCGATGTATTGTGTGTTGAGTGACGGAACTCAACGACTTTGCCTAGTAAATTGAGGGAGAAAATTAAAATATTCAGTATTTTATTCCCCAGAGTGAGAATTGAACCCACAGCCGTCACGTTTACAGTCACATGCGACTGAGGCACGACTACCCTATTTTATTATTTATACATAAATATTACAGTAATCTAATTCTTAATTACAACGTATACTTAAGATACAGTAGCTAGATTATGTTAAAATATATTGTTTTTACATGATTACAATCATAATTTAATAAGATTTAAACTATTTTAATGATCGTTATATAAATGACTCATAGACATAATAATCCTAATTAACATTTTAATGAATCGTTTTAACACATATTTAATAGCAAAAAATACAGGAGTTTAATTTTATTTTACGTCGTTTGTAAACTACTTGTTGGTAAAAAACGTCAATTAGAATTAAGAAAAAACCTATTTTGTTACACTTCCCAGTTAATAAGACAACGACTTAATGTAAATTAAGACGAAAATGTAAAATGTATTTATTCAGTACTTATTTTTGTTGTTCCTCGCTCTATCTACATAGAAACATCTTTAAAACGCCACGGATTATTATAAAATTTTAAATTTAGACTCTTAAAAATATTTAATTGAACATGTGTTTCATGGTTTTCTAGAATTCACCCCCTAAGGGTGCAAATAAGCGGTTGAAAGTTTGTATAGAAAAATCTTTAAATCGCCAACGATTTTTATAAAATTTGAAATTTAGACTCTTAAAAATATTTCATTGAACACATGTTTCATGGGTTATTAGAATTCACCCCTAAATACGCAAGCGAAGCTGCGCGCGTCCGCTAGTCTTTAAAAGATTTTTCTAACATAAACAAATAAATAAATCTTAGTTAGGAGTATATTTACAGCTCACTTAAGTAATTAGTACTATAACAATTATAGTATCATGCTACATATTGTTTGTATGGTTCCCACAATTTACAGCTTCCGGAACGAATGTAAACGTTGCTGTCAGCTGTTGTTTACAAAAGATAATATTTTTATAAACAATTTTACTAAAATATCGATAATATTTAATTTTAATATTAAATTAGAGTTGGGCTGTAAAAGTGACAATTGTGGCTTTCTTATTTGCGGGAACGAATAATTTTTATTTCCTCGTTCTAGTAATAAGACAGCGTGGCGTTGAGTTTCGCCATTAAACACGTAATTTCTCGAAAATTGGCCGGTAAGTGAGAAATAGGATCATAACACTGTTTCCCATGCCTACTCAGCCAAAACCGGCCAAGTGGTCCACAATGGGTTCCGTACTATTCTCCATACAAACGGCAAAAATTACGTATGTTTTAATTATTTGAGAGGCTTCTTAAATATTTATTTACTTCTATTTTTTTAGTTCTGTACTTTTGTGTTATTTGTTGTTAATAATAGCAACAGAAATACATAATCTGTAAAAATACGGTTCGTGAGATACAGTCTGGTAGTAGACGAATAGACAGCGGAGACTGACAGCTTAGTAATAGAATCCCGTTATTCCTTTGGGTACGCAAACCTAAAAAGAAATTTCAAAAATCTTTACCTATAATCATGCCTTTATAATACCTATTTGTGGATTTAAAAAAATAAAAGGCGATTCGTCAAAAGGCTTTTAGAATTCAGTGTCTTTTCCTAAGGAAAAAAAAACAAATGTTTCATAGTCACGCGTAATTACAGAGTTATTAATTTATTAGCAATCCACCGTCCATTACACGTGTTGACACGTTGACACGTTTCTCAGTTGATAATTAATTAATATTATACTATAAATATATATTGTCGTTATGTCGCATCGTTGTAATTGTTGTTGTCGTCGAAAAAAAATAATGAAAAGATTCCATATTTTGATTTGTTAACCGATGTTGAAAAAGAAGAGGTTATCAATACGACTTTCCATCCATCCATCAGCCTTTTAAAGTCCACTTCTGGACATAGGCCTCTTCCAATGCTCGCAACTGCGTCCGGTCCTGCGCCCTTTGAATTTGAAAAAGTCTCCGTTTTTTGAAAAACCCAGCGTGTTCCCGTTATATTAATTCGACTTTATATGAGTGTATTTACATTTGTAAATGGATTTCAGTGAATCTTTGCTCGTATGATACTACAAGTTTCAGATGTGGTCCAGTCGAAACTAAAATAGTAGTGAAAAACTTTTAAATATAGTAAGTAAAAGCAGGATTAGCAGGCTGAAGTGGCAATGGGCTGGTCACATTTGCCGCAGAACCGATGACCGTTGGAGTAAGCGCGTTCTACAGTGGAGACCACGCCTCGGCAAGCGTAATGTAGGACGTCCTCCAGCTAGATGGGGTGACGATATTCGTAAAGTGGCGGGCAGCGGCTGGATGCGAAGAGCTGAAGATCGAGCTCAGTGGCGTGCCATTGGAGAGGCCTATGTCCAGCAGTGGACGAGGACAGGCTGATGATGATGGTGATGATGAAGTAAAAGCTAAATAAAAATAGATTTTGTAAAGCATATATGTAGAAGATTACATATAAATATAAAAAAAATAATCAATTATTTCATTAATTTATGATAAAAAAATGAAAACAAGATAAAAAAAACGAGCAAAAAAACAATATAACATTATTTACATAAATTTTGTTAGCTTTTACCAACCAAGTATGAATTTTATAATAATACATAATTAATTAAATATTATTAAAAAAAAATACAAAAAATAAATAAAAAAACTCGCTGAGGACAGGATTCGAACCTGCGCGGGTAGAACCCATTGGATTTCAAGTCCAACTCCTTAACCACTCGGACACCTCAGCTGTGATGGCAGTGTCAAAATACTACACAACTATCTACATACTTTTTATCGTATTACGTCAGAGTTACAACCGTCTTTTATCATTAAAAAAAATATTAAAATTATATATAGTAAAATTATAACTGATTTCTATATGTACATGGAAGAAAATCTATTATTAGCTATTTATTTTTCATACAGCAGGGTAGGCAAAGGGAACCTATTGTTAAGACACACCGTTCCCCACGCTCCGCCCTATTTTTGAGATATTGTGTGTTACTAGAGAGAGCAATTAAAAATAATACATTAACCCGAGTGAGAATCGAACTCACAATCGCTTCATTTACTACGTACGGTGCGTCACTAGAGCGTCAATATGATAATATCGTTACATAAACAATTCATTGATAAGACGCGGCGTCATAATAATAGTTGTACTTGGGAATGTCAAAACATAAAAGTGAAAGAGCATTTAAATCGGTTAAGTCGTTTCTCAAATTAACGTGCACAAACATAGAAAAATAGACAGAAAATTAAAAAATCCTTAATATAATAAATTTCTCCAATAATAGATTTGTATAGGAATCGAAAACACAGCCGCCAGTTAAAAATAGGACGCTGTTCTACTGCGCCATGTTGACCTGAGTGAGAAGATGATTTAATAGATATATCTATAAGAAACCATATTCAATTTAGATAATGGGTGTATATTTTCGTTAATTCGGTTTTTTATTACCCGTAACTCATTTTGTTGCCAAGGCTAGTTTTTGTTATCAGTAAATACTTGGATTGAAAAATACATCTTTAAAAGTATGACTTAGAATATCTTTCTATGATATCATTGACCGCAATCCAATGCCTGCAAGGGTAGAATAGTATGGTTATTATCATTAAAAAATAGGCGGAGTGTCGTAGCACTACGTTCCGTCTAGCATAGGTGTATGCGAGAAAAACCGAGAACCAGCCATTTTGCATTTTGTTTTAAAACTAAAATATTTTGGTATTTGACCATGAATAGGCTGCAATGTGTAGTATGAAGTTGAATCCTATTAATATTTGGTTGGTATTTTAATTGTTGAATTCGCAACGCTCTAACAACAACTGTTTCGGCAATTTTACTTAATTAATTTGGTATCGTTTAAACTGTAATAAAAATTATGTGGCTAAAAATATATACGAATGAAAATGGATTTTTGATTTTTTTTTGAGAATTTTATGTTAATTATTAATGTTTAATGTAAACGAAATGGGTGTTGGGAATTAAATATTTCATATTAGCATTTCCTTGCTGTGACTCAAGACGTAATGCCTCAAGAATTTACCTTAAAGTAGAGAACGGAAGTGTCTTGGTCGGCAACGGAGTTACTTCTGCCTACTCTGCTATGTGCGGAATGTAGTGTCGCCAAAAAAGAAATGAGATCCTCAAAAAATATTAAATTGTTTGCGATTGACGTCTTAAAATTGTTTTACTTAAACACCACTGCCACCTTTGGTAAGTCGAAGTGCGGCGTTGAGTTACGCCACACAAAATATGTGTTTTAAGGTACTCCCAGTATATTCCAATAATGCTTAGTCATTTTTCAGTTCATTATGTATAGAATGAAGTAACAGGATATATTTGTTTTGTACATTTTTTGCTCAGATGATTCAAGTTTAAAGTTAAGCATGAGTTGAATAACTTAGACGCAAGCGATTGACTCATTTAACTATTTTAAGATTAACCTTAAAACTAAAAGACTAAAATTTTGAATATTGATGAAAAAATATATATGAAATGTTTAATTTACAATGCTTTTTTTTAAGAAGATGCAAAAAGAAGATAAAATTAATCAATTAATTAAATAAAAATTAAAAAAAATGAAAATTAAAAAAAAATAAAATATAATGATTAAGAACTGTTTGTCAACAAGACGAGACGTCACTAGGGGGACTCGGTTATTTTCATTCCCTCGCTCTGGTAACAAGACAACGCAAGGCCTTAGGTTCCGCCACTCAACACGCAATGTCTTGTTTTAACACTAATTTCCCTTTGCCTATCCCGCTATACGCGGGATACAGCGTGTTAGCAGAAAAAACACACACAAAGAAAATACGCGATGTTCTAGATTTGTAATTTATATCGAAGTCACCGTTCATTTAGCTCGATAATGACGTCCACGTCATATATTTGTTCAGCATTTTGTTTGTTCAGATGGAAAAAATGGTTTTCCATAGTACTTCATAGCAGACGTAGAGTAGTGTAGTGTCGATTGTGAAATGGTACTCTAATATGATTTATTTTTGTTTTTGGATATGAGACTTTAGGTGGTAGCTTTGTGTGTTTTTATAATGGATTTTAATAGAATTTGTGAATAAAATAGTGTACCTGCACTATATGTATATATTTTGAAATTTAAAAGGTTAGTAGATATTTTTTTTATTTTATATCTGTATATTGCATGCTTTAGAATGGAAGTAATATTAAATTCTTACTTTATTAAAAAATAAAGTATATGTATGAGTAATACTAAAAATAGTACATCAAATCTTGGCTGATTGTAAACATATTTAGTCTGATTGTAAGTAAGTAAATAAGTGTTAAAAAAAAATCACACAATACACTACAATTTTTCATCTATAGTTATTTTTTTCCGAGTGGAACAGAAGTCGAGCATTGAAATTGATATGTCGATTAATATAAAAGTACGATATCAATCAATTACACAATCTTTCAGTTTTCTCTTGTTAGAAAAATGTATATTTACTTATTTAACTTCTATAATATCAACGAAATAAAAGCTTCAGTATTTCTTTAGAAAACGTAGTAGGGTTTGAACACGCGCCTCTTGGAAACCGTCCACGCACTCTAACCACGAAACTATACGTTTAAAGTACTGCTTTCTAAAGAAAGTATTTCTTTCCTATGTGTGGAGTAAAATTTAAAAAATGTAAAAAAAAAACTGTACACAGCAGTTCTTAGATGACTTGGTAAAATACGATAACCGACAAGCAATATTAAAAATAATGTACTTAATTAAAATAACAAAATTAACAACAATTACAAGTAATTCTACTTTGTCATTGTCAATAATAGATTATAATTAAGATTTGGCAATCAACCTTAAGGATTTCCTAAAGTTACCCTGAACTTTATTAAAAACAAAGTAATTTAATCTATTAACCTATTTTAACACGTACTTTGTTAAATGTATTTAGATATTATTTATTGTTTTTCGATGTATACACAACGTTTGTCTTTTTAGCTTTACACTGCATCCTGCGAAAGCAGAATAGGCAGTTCCACTGCCTCCTAGTGTTAAGACACTCCGTTCATGAGTGGCGGAACTCAACGCCGCGTTTTACTTGTTGCCAGAGCAGAGAAAATGTAAATAATTATTTTTCGCCTTCAACCAAGCGCACTCTTCAGCTTTGTAATATTATTACAGATAATTTTATAATATACAAGTTCTAATTTCTCTCCTAAAGATGAATCTTTATCGATCTTTTAAGTTTAACAATAAACTGGATGACTCATCTATAGACGTGATCACGGGTTCTTTTTTTGCGACAGGTTGTACCAGCATCGCTATTTAAACTGTAATATATACTTCGTAATATCGTAGATACTTATATATTTATTAGCAATGCTAATAGGGCCATTGACGCAGATACTAATTTTTTTGTGTGTGTCGATTTTGAATTGTTTTCTTTATTAGTCATGAGACCCTCGTGGCGCAGTGGTAAAGCGACTGCCTGTACGACGACGGTCGTGGCCTCGATTTCCCCTTAGAGGAATGAGTTATTTTCATTTCCTTGAAAATTGGGCGTAAAATGACAAACTAACAAGAATTTTAGATCATTCTTTTCACTTCTATTACATTAATAAATACCTTCAATTATAGATTTTCTCATATACTTCCTATGTGCAAACTGCGATCTTTGACAATTTTATTATATTTATAGATTTTAAGGTTTATTAAAACAAATTGAACGTGTCAGCCTACCAATGCTCATCAGCTGACGTCAACATTATCTATATTACGTATGAGCTCCGAACCTCGGATAATTGTTGGTTTTATTTCTTCACTTGTTCATAGTTTATTTATACTTGAAACACGTCTGGTTGGTCGCAGTCCTTCGCTCTGTAATGTATGACAATATAATATTTATTGCTTTTTTTGTGTCGTCTTCAATTAGCAACAAATGCAAGTTATTATTTTTTCTTTTTTGGTTTTCTTTCACGCTGCACTCCGTAGGCAGAGGGAACCTAGTGTCCAGACACTTAGTTCCCAACTTTCCGTCCAAGTTTTGAGACATTGCGTGTTGAGTGGCCAAACGTAACGCAGCGCTTTGTCTTTTTAAATATACTATAATTAAAAATAATTATACAATAAATATATGTCTAAGTAAAGGATTGTGTATTATACATACGCTTCACTGATCATAGTTAATACAACATAAATCAAACAAACAAAATTTTCGTTTACAAAGAAATCGATCAACGTCCAATTCAATCCTGAAAATGTTTTAGCTTCGAAAATTTGAATAAGCCTTGAGTTTGGAGATGAGTAAAATGTTTACTCATATATGCATATCGAATGTGGGTACAATGTAACAATTACTTAAGTGCACTTTAACTAATAAACAAACTTCCATAAAATCAACCAATATCCATATTTACGATTTACAGAAAATTACAAACAATGTTTCAAAGTTCATTTCCTCGAGTGGGAATCGAACCCACAACCTGTTGCGTTTACAGTCGTACGCTCGTGCCCCAAACAAATAGTCTCAAAACAAATAATAACTTTAAGCTATTCTAAGTTATTAATATTAAGAATTGACTATGTACACTTCGTCTACAAACATTGCGGTATTAACAGAGTTAATTATATATTATCTGTAGTATAATATTTGTCCGGATGGTCTGTTGCAAAAATCTGTCAATATTTGGCGCCAAATCATGAATAAGGAATACTTGCTCTTAAGGTAGTAAATTTTACTAAACATTATTAATTTATTAAAAGTAAAAATCTATAGAGATTTTAAATAAGATAGCTAAATAAGGGAACATTTATTGTTTAAATATAAGTATTACTGCAACAATATGTTAATTTTTATATTGGATGTCAAATCATTCATAGAAGTCTTAAATCTCAGTTTCGTAGAGACATCTTCCTTGTTTTTTTTAATTCTAAATAAAATATTATTTATACTAATGGTAATATTTGATTTGTTATAAGGATGACACAATATTTATTCTGTAAAACTTTTAGTAGGTATATTATAATGATATATTATATATAGGAGAACATACCAATATATACGACGTAGGTGTGTAGGACACGGAAAATACTTGGCATACTACATATATGACGGTGATGACTGGTGATATACTACATCACCAGTCATCACCAACTCACCCTGCAACATGGGTGTCATCGCGTTGCAGGGTGAGCTAGAGCAATGTGACGATGGGGACTTGCAATCCATATTGTAAGTTTTAGGGGCTCCTTTAAATAAATTGAGATTTTTTAGCAAACCATTGAGGTATTTCGCTGGTAGGTATATTTTCCAATCCTGCTTCTACTGCTTATAGTTATACTTGTAAATCTTAACACTATAAGATAGAAAAAATAAATATATAACGGTTAATATAAAACATCCCACAAGTTACACATTATTATAAAATCAAAATCGAAAATCACGATTTTGACGACCCACAAAAAACTGAACACCGCAATTTCTAATCTTAACTGAAAAGAAAATGGCGGCGCACACAATTTTATTTCAATAACACGGTGGCGCCAAAACCGCTAGCTTTGCCACAGAGTATTAATATATTTTTATTTTTTACTTATTTCTCTCTATATTAGGTCAATGATCGCGACAATCTCGGAATGTATCGCAAATATTCCGGTTTAAAAAAAATAAATAAACGGTCTCGCCAAACTGGTATCATTTACGGTACATGTTGTTATAATGTGACATTTCTGAAAGCTGACTGTGCGAATGACAGTGAGAGTGAATGTATGGAAATTTATTCCAAATTCTTTTGTTTTGAAAAGATACATAATGAAAGACAAATTGACTTGAATTGAATAATTGAAAATGGTGTAAATTATTTTGTTGTACGTCCGACTGTACGACGGTGTGGGTTCGATCCCTGCTCGGCGAATAAATTATTTTCATTTCCTTCCTCTGACAACGTGTTGTTCCGCCACTCAACACACAATGTTTCGAAAATTTGCTCGATGTGTGGGGGACGAGGTTTGTTACACTAGAATGCACCAGGTTCCCTTTGTATACCCTGTATTTTGCGGGATACTTGCGTGAAGCTAAAAAAGCACATTACTTCTTTCTCATCAATATAAAATACATCTTTCTGCCCACTTTAATTATAAAATAACTTGTTTGACAGTACTGAAGAAGCCATTCAAAAATCAATTCTAATAGCGAAGCTAGAACACGAATGACTGGCAAATAAAATGAATGCGTTTATTTGTTTGTCCATCCTCATTGTACTTAGGGCCATTCAATTTGGATTTCTCTTCTATTCAGCTTAGTTGCCTAGACACTAAATAAACTGTAAGTACTCAATTGACAGATGTTTCTGTATTCACTCGTAGCAATACATGGCCTTTGATGGTTCAAAATATTTCAAATAATACTTGTTTAACATTAATAATAATAAATTGCTTGTAATTTGCCGGTTATGTACTGACAGTTGCCTGTTTACCGTTAGGGCTTGGCTATTGTAGCTAGCTTTACTTTTATTATTATACATTTTATTTTTTACTGTTAATTAAAAATATAATTAATGAACTGTCTTTTTTGCTCTAATATATGATAAGTTAGATAAAAATAAATAAAGTAAGAAGTAGTAGTCAAAGAAATAGAAAAAAAATTAAGATAAAGTATTTTCTCAAATTGTTTATTTATATAAACATATAAATTTATGTAGGTACCTACGTATGTTTATGTTTGTTCATGTATAATTATGTATCAATATTTAAATATTAATTTACTATGTTAATGAATATTTAAATGAAGAATGAATGTACCCTTTTTATTTAAACAATTTTCTTCTCTACCCTGAGGTTGCTTTGAAGAGATTGCTCATATAGCGATAAGGTCTATTGTATTGTTTTTATAATTTCCTATCCGATATAAATTTTATATTCACACTTTTTTATTTTCCCCTATTTGAGCTAGTTTTAATTCACGCTTAAATTAACTGTCTAAGATGCTTAGAACGCCACAAACCGTCTTCATTCATTGCATAATCTACTAATTAAAAATATAAAGTTGCCAATAAATCTAGTTTTGACAAATAACACAAGTAAAGAAAGTTTTTTGACACCTGCAAATGGTTTCAAACAACATTTCATGTGTCGTCTTATCCGAGCTTACATAATATAGGTAGCTAACGACAGTTTTATTTTCCTTATTTACATATATGGATTTAGCTTATGTTACATATCTAAATGTATAAACCAGCTTCACGTTGTCCCCCCACACAGCAGGGTAGGCAGAGGGAACCTAGTGTTATGACACTACCTACCCTATTATGCAAAAAAAATTAAAAAGCTACTTTTTATAACTTTACTTCATAAGTAAATTGAATCACCAATTCACATATCTCTCGCAATTGGATAGCATTATCGGACTAATCTCCTAAACTTTCACACGGAAGCCGCACTGTGATTATTCAATTGGGAGCGTGTATCTGAGATTGGAAAATTACCGTCGACCCCTCACTAGTGGTCACCACTTGGACACAGACCAACAAATTGTAATAAAACGTATGGGATTCCTTATAAAGACCATCGTAGTGGCAACAATATCTGAATTTGCTGGATGGTTATGGATTCGATTTCCACTCGTGGTAATAAATTTTTACACTATTTGCAAGACAACGCGCAGCGTTTAGTTCCGCCGCTGAATACGTTCCTCTTACTGTGAATACTACGGTTTTGAGTTCAATTCCTAATTGCGGCGTTGAGTCCCGTCACTTAACACGCAATGCCTCGAAAATTTGGCGGCAAGTAGGGAACGGAAATATCTTAATGGGAACGGAGTGTATTTGCGGGATACAGCGGGAAGCTAAAAACAATATTCGCTTATGGATTGCAAAAAATACGAGTTTAAAATCGCTAGTTCGTTATAATATCGACGGCTAGCAACGTGATCGTTTATTATTTTTCTCACAACAATATAAATAGAACTATTACACCTCGTTTACTTATTTCCTACTAATATTAATTAACTATTCTTAACGAGAGGTTATGGACATTAAACATTACTCACACTCATACCTACCTGCAGGTGCAAATAAGTTCAAAACAATTAAATAATTGTGATTGCATAAATTAAAAAATATATTTAACCTATCAACAATAAGGCGGACGACGACCGTGATGGCACAGTGGCACAAGCGTGTGCCTCTAAACGCGATTGCGGGTTCAATAAGGGTTCTATTTTAGTTTTTTTTTTTGAGATAAACCTGATAAAAACTAACTAACTAACTAATAGTTTCTCGTGTATAGATTATATAGGGATATTAAATGGGGTCGATGACTGTCACTCTTCATCATTCACCATGATCAAACGAAAGCGGAATGACGTGACGTGACGTGACGGATGGAGCTGTCATCTCGTATTTACCAATTGAACTTTCTAAATATTTACTTTCAAGGACTTAAACTACCGGATGTCAAGGATTTTTTTGCATCTAATGTTATTCAAAGATATAATCTTAGTGTTTCGTAAATGTCGAATTAAATAAGACGAGAAGATAGCTGATATTAATTACGTCTAATGGCTAATATACAAATATATTTTTTAAATATTTGAATGGTAGGTTAGGTTACATGGGGAAATAATATATATATAAAAAAATAGCTTAACAAATAAGAATGGCTGATGCCTTCGCGGCACAGTGACTAGCCGTGAACGTGACTATTGTAGATTCATTCCCGCTTGGTGGAATCAAATATTTTCATTTCCCCGTTTTGTTAAAAAGACAAAGCAATCCTTAGGGTTCTGCCACTCTTCTTCAAAATTTGCTAATTATTGAACTGAGTGTCTTAACACTAAGTTCCCTCTGCCTATCCCTCTGAATGCGGGTTTTTGCGTGAAGCTAAACAAAATCATACAATTTAAAAAATATTAATTTAATACAAATTTAATACAAACAAAGAAATTAAGACATTAGACATATGTGCAGATTATATATATTTACGTTAGTTAGATATCATTACGTCAATAAGCCTATCCTCTAGATCCTAGGGTTCGCCGACCTGCCCTTGCCCTGCGCCTGCGCACCTCGCTCGCTTTTTTTTGCGACACGACGCATCCCTTTGGATCCAGTTTATCTCGATTTGCAATGGCTTTTTATTACATAGCGTGTATTGAGTAATTAGATTTTATGAGAGATAATATTAAATGTAGTTTTGATATTGTGGAGAAGTTGGAAACGGTCTACGCAGCAAGCTTACTTAGTTAGCTATCTGTCTGTGGCTTCGTTCTCTAGGTTACATGGAAAGAACTAAGTGCTATAACCGTGGCGTATAATATAGTTCATATAGGCAACGGAATATAGCCCATAGCTTCCTTTGATAAATGAAATATTTAGCATAAAAAAAATAATTCGAATTTATAGTTCCTGAGATTAGAATGTCCAACCAAACTTTTTTTATCAAACATAAATCTACTTATTAAGACTTTAAATATGTTTTCAAAATTTCTTTTACTCAAATTAGTTAATATTAAATATTTTTTAGTATTATGTCTTACAATTTGTTTTTTTTTTCAGGTTAAAAGGCGACATGGCGTCGCCTAGGTACTTCTCTCTTCTACTGGCTGCCTTCTGTTTTAGCATTTGTAATGCAGGTGAGTCATTCTTTTTATACCTATGTGATGATTACGAAAAATAAATTTTACGAATCAGGTTTACAATCTGAATAAATAATAAATATATGTGATATTATACTTGTAATATTATTTGGAAAAAATATAAATATTATTTTAGGTCACTCATGGCGCAAGGGGCCCAGCGTGTATTTTTTGAAAGTGGAACGGAAGTTCTCTCTTAACACTAGGTTGCCACCGCCTAACTTACAGCGTGAAGCTAAAAAAAAACATAAATTTCAATTTGAATTTTATTAAAAAAAAATTAAATTGTTAACACCATGGATTATCTTGTTATCAGAACGAGAAAATAAAATCAATTAATTCACCGGAGTGGGAATAGAACCCACAACCGTTCGTTGCGCTACGACTTTCTCAAATACAAACCTCAATATTATTCTTTAATGATTAACTTATACCATTTGTTACCTCAATTTTGTCAAAGCTAATAAAAAATCTGGCATCTTATGATCCATATTTATGACGAAATCATCATAAGAATTCGTGACATGGCGATACAAAAGTGTTATTTCTGAGATTAGCACTTTTTCGTGGGAGTGGCGTGGGCTAATACTGGCTGACTGACTGACTTTGACGAGGGGGGGTCAAGGTCGACGGGTCCGTGGTATAAAAGCGTCTGTCCGTTTGTTTGATGGCACTTAGTGATGCGTAGTAACGCAAAATTACTTCCTTAATGCCAGATTTTATTGGATTGTTTTTTTCTTGTTTCAACATTTTTGCTAAATTTCAATTTGCAACGTCCCGATGAGTCAACACTTAAATATTTTATGTTTTTGCCCAAAATATTGTATATTATGTTTTTATTGGGACGATCTACATAATTGCAGGTCAATGATACGTGTAAAATTTTAATGAATATTTTATGTTACCTTACAAAAAAGTAGCTTCACGCTTTTTTCCCGTATATCAGAGTATCAAACCTAGTGTTAAAATATTCCGTTCCTAACATTCTCCCCAAATTTCGAGACATTACTTAAAGAGCGGCAGAGCTTAACGCCGTGTTATATCTAAGAGAATAATTAATGTTACCTTGTCATCTAAAAATGATTATATCTGGAAATACCTTAATAGAAGTTATATTACCAAATTAAAAAAATACACCTTAATGCATTTTATCATACAACATAAGCTCTTGCACATTAAGACCTATAGAAGCTTTCTCTCACACCAATAGATTGACTGGAAGAAATCTCTGTTAGCGATAACTTCACTTTTGCCAACAATATCTTTTACTACAAAAAAAATAAACTATATATTCAAAATAAACTATATTTATATCACATTTCGCATACCACCATCAATTTTTATGGTATATCCAAACATAGGCGTGTAATTGTGGGAAGAGCGCCTCGATGGGCTGATGGCATGCGATTCCCATAGAATACGCTAGACGCCGGCGGGGGGCGGCCGGACGAGCGGCATTCCGCGCGTGCCGCGGCCTCACGCGGACGAGCGGGCTATCTGACTCACCTGCAATTAGATTTTTACCATTTTTGTTTATAATAGACTAGCGACACACACGGGCCTTAAGTATCTAAAAAAATAAATCTTCATTCACATGGCTTAGTATATTTGTTATTGTGCTTCATGAGCTTTATTATAAAGTTTTATGCCATGCCAAACCAGTTTAGCAGTTTTTGCGTGGAATTGGAACAAACATCCAACCTAAACATCATATTTATTTTATAATATTGGTAGGAGAGTCCATCCTCATAAACTAATTCATATAAATAATATGAGAAGGAAGGATAGGCTGCATTAACGACTTGATAGTAAAAAATGGATTATATTTATATTTAATGAACAATGATTTTTACTATTAATTTAGACAGTATACTATCGTTACGCTTAGTAGGTACTATCTGGTTCATTTATGTAATTGAAGTTTTACCATTAATAGAGTAGAACTATAATATGTTTTGAGGGGAATTATATTTTCTATTGACTGGATGAGATTTTGTAACAAGTTGTTAGATTTCGCAAATAGATGTTAGTTATACTAAAACTATTGCTAAATATAATTATGGCTAAGAACAAAAAGAACAATTTTTATTTAATCCTCTATCGGTTTAAAGTAATACACAAGCGAAAAAAATATTTAGCTATATCCAATTTCATAAGAAAAATGTTTAGACAGTAAAATACCTAATACAAATGTTTTTACGATCTGTGGTTTCAAATTTCGTCATCCGTCGCTTAAATAGCTATAGAAATTAACTTTGAAAAAGAGAATGTTGATTATACACACAACGACTACTGTACGTTCACAACTATGAACAATTCGGAGGGGAACGAAAGTGTCTTAACGGTAACAGAGTGTCATAACACTAAGTTCCCAGGTTCCCTATGCCTACCCTTCTATTTGAGGGATACCACGTGAACCTTGAAAAAGTACGTATATATATGTATATCAAGCTCGCTGCTACTTTTTGAGATATGAACTATGAAAACAAAACCGTAGGTAAAAGCTAGAATTAAATAAAGCGAATATTATTTAGATAAATTGACAAAGTTAAACAATATTTAAGACTAATAGATACTTACTTCTAAGCTTAAGCTTACTTAGTTAAGTAAGTTACGTTATAAATTTAAACCATCTGTCATACAGTGGCTTAAATAATCTGCCTATCGTCATCGAGAGAGTCATATATCGTGTAATTATGGTAAACTAATTACAACTATACGAGCTTTCTACAGATAGAAATACATAGTAACTTCTATATATTGTAGTATTTATTTTAAATTTTATGCTACAGCGAAAAGCCAAAAAGACTAACCTATCCTGGAAACCAAAACTGGAAAGGGAAAGAGAACCTGGAAACATGGCTTTAAGATACTCCAGTTTCATTAAGACACTTCTGCTCCGTACTTACCCTGGATTGGGGAGTCATTGCGTGTTGAGTGGCACAACTCAAAATCGCGTTTTGCATCGTCACCAGAGTGAGGAAATGGAAACATTAAATATTTCCTCGAGTGGGATTCGAACCTACACCATGTTACATTTACAGTCGCACGCTTGTTGGATACAAGCGCCACGACTGGCCTCAATATCGTAGGTACGAAAAACTAAATTGTACATCGCTAACAGTCTACGGTACAAAGAAATGATGAGAGATGATAGGTTTTTTCCATTTATTACTATGGCACTGAGAGCTTACCAAATTGCTATCCAGCTTCAGTTCAGTTTTTTGTTGTCACCATATGTGTGCCCAGTTTTTGTTAGTCATTTTATTAAGTTTTTGTTTTGTGAAGTTTTTTTTTTCTTAATGTGTAATTGTGCACAATAAAGTGTAAATAAATAAATAAATAAATAAATAAATAAAATTAATCAATGTATTTTTTTTGTCTAAAACTATTATCAGATCAATGAGTTTTTATTTAAAATATGTTTTATATTTATGTTTCATCATACGTAAGACTTAACAAACTATAATAAAAGATATTTATGTTTTTATCGTCCAAAGTTATTACAAAATTTATGAGGCCAGTCGTGGTCCAAAGGCACAAGTGTGCGACTCTAAACGCGAAGGGATGTGGATTCGACTTCCACTCGAGGACAAAATAGAAAAAATATCATATTAAAACATTCCCAGCCTAGATAAGCAAAGCAAGCAATATAATATACCAGCTGAATGAGTATTTTTTCATTAATTTTACTTAAAATAATAGCTGTGTTATACATTCTGGTAACGTTATTACAATTTTATTGTATTGAAGACTCATACTTTCGGATTCATTCGAGCATCACAACGGAACACAATACTCGTAGTGCATAGATACTGCATAATCGATTGCATAATGTATGCTAACGTCCAATATTCCCTACTTTATTTACAATTCATTTCATATATAACGTTAGTATGGAACGTAGTGATTTAACACTATGTTCCCTTGTTAAATGCATTTACGTGGTTGTTAAGTGCAGCGTGCAGCTTTTTAGAAATATTCATGGTTCTCTTTTAATGCCGTCGAGGTGCAGTAGGGAAGCCTTTGATTCACTCGGGGAATGATGATATTTAAATTATTAGCATTTCCCGACTCTGGTAAATAGAGCGCGGCGTTTAGTTCCGCCACTCAACACGCAATATCTCAAAAATTAAGCGGAAAGTTTGTAAAGGTGTATCTTAACTACGTTCCCTTTGCTAACCCTGCTGTACGGGAAAAGGTGTGAATCTTAGAAAAGTATGAATATTTATAGAAGTATACGATAACAACTTATTTTCTATATTTGCCATATTCAAATAGACTTTTACAATCACTATTGAATCGTTGAAACTCAACAGAAGAACTGACAAGAAACTCAACAGTTGCTCTTTTCAATAATTTTCAAGTTATTTTAATTATTAAACGATTTTCGAGTTCGTGTAACTAGTTCTAAGTAGTTCCTGAGATTATAGCTTTCAACCAAACAAACACCTATATTTCAAAGCTAAAGCCTTATAATATTGGTATAGAATAGAATTAATTATACAATTATCTAAACCTACCTCTCAAAGTAAACTATTCTACACAAGTCCAAAGGAATAGAAGCGATGTGTGTCAAGAGTGTACGGCGTAGGTACGGCGTCCGCCTGTAGTCTGTACGTGACGTTTGAACGTTCGCGTTATCGTCCCTCTCGCACTTTACTACCGTTACTGTGATAAGGACGCTTTAGAAACTATTTCTGTGCTCATTTAATTATGTTATCTTTATAGATAGATATAGATAGATAATGTATCTTGTTGTTAAAGTTATTTATCTTTGAAGTATTGGAAGTGTGTTGAAAGTTTTATTTTTAAAAAAGAAGGGCGTTAAGCTCAGTTAGTCGATACACAATCTCTCGATGATCGGCGAGTGCATAGTGTCTTTACACTAGGTTCCTTCTGCTATCATGCGAGTCCAAAAAGAACGTGAAGCTGCTTTTCTCATCTAGTTTCTTATCTAGTCTATTCTAGTGTATATTTCTTAACTGAAAAACTTTTCCAAATTCGAACCAGAAACGTAATTACCAAAATAAAATTTTAAAAAGGTTTTTTTCCGTCTAATTTTCATGATATTGCGAAATTTAACACCGCGCTTTGTCTATAGTTTTTGAAAATCCGTTTTTATTAAAAAAATCCTTTTCTTCATGCTAACTATTCTAATATAACTAGGATATGTAATAGGAAATTGCATGCAGTTTAAGTATGGTGATCAACTAATCAGTTAATGGGTGGCGCGGCGCCGGCGCCGGCTTCATTTCTATGTTTCTCATTTAATGTAATAGTATAGCTATTACTTTTGCTAGATTAGATAAGTACGTGTTTATTTAAATTATATAAGAGGACAACTTATTATTAATTTTAATTCAATTGTAGAAATGTTGACGGGATGGATGTGGGTTCGATTTTATATTCATTTTCCTGCTCTAGCGGAGAGGCGTTGAGTTTTGCCACCCAAAATCTCGAAAATTAGTGAATGGAGGACTTACTGCCGTTTTTATGGCGATAAAAATGAAATCTTTTCTGCGCATTATTTAAATAAACTTATTCCCCCGAGTGAGCATCGAACTCACAACTGTCATGTTTAATATTAGATCCGATACAACTACCCCACGACAGCCTCATATTACCTATAAAAATGCACTTAAAACATTTTAATTTCAGACTTCTTATTGAAATAGAAAAATTTCTAATATATTTGTATGAAACAATCACACGAGTTTAACCAAGTTGTAGCCTTCTTTCGTAATGTCAATGTAGCTTATAAAAAGCAGCAATTAAAGGGCACTTTCCGCTGAATTTTCTAGAAGTGTTGTGTTGAGTGGAACTTAACAACTCATAGTCCTTCTCATTACAAAAATGGTAATTAAAGATAATTCACGTGCGAGCATCTCTTTAGTTTTCTATTACGTAATACGAATGTGGATGAGTTGGAATCCTCAGGGTTAATTTTAACATTAGATTCAACTATTTTCTTTTCACTTCCTCGCTCCGGCACTTAACAGGCAGTGTCTCAAATTTTCGTATGTTTCAAAAATTCGAATGTTTTCTGATTAATCACAAAAGAAACGGAGTGTCATAACACTAGGTTTCTAAATAACCAAACCTATTGATCGAACAACAAAATTAAATATATAATTTCACATTTAAAAATGAACCCAATTAGATCATTTATTCATAATTTATTCAGGTATTCATAATTTATTGTTATTCAAATAAACATTAATTTCGCTAAAAGGAAACGAGCGTTTGTTAGGTATAAGATATCTACAAAAACACGTATAAATTCAACTGCGAGGGGAGAGTATCGATTTGTCGTATCAACCTGTATCTAGTCCCTTCTCTGGTGACCCTCAGCCCTCTAACACCGCTATGTACATGGTACATTGACGGTTTTCCTTTCAAATTTTAATATTTGCACAGCGGAATTAGCAATGGATGATGTCATTTTCTTTTGGATGTTTTTTTTCCTTCAATATTTGAAACAGTAGTTAGAGCTGTTTCCTGATAGGTTGGGGCTAGTCACAAAAGTATATGAAATTGTATGGGGAAAATTGTTTGACGAAATTGTTGTGAAAAATTGGGGCTTAGGGTAGTGTTTGCTACCCTTTTTCTTATATATTATATCAAAATTTGCATTTGTATTAATACATTGAGGTTTTCTTACTATTGAATTGAGCCTGTCTAAAGACTTCTGTATATAACGTTGGATCTAGGCTAACTTCTGCTTTGACTGTTTTAGAGCAACAACGAAGATATATTAACCATTTATATTCAAAAAATGCTTAAAGTACTTATTCCACAAATTTTTAGAAAAATTTTTTAGAAACATAACAACTTTAACCCTCGTCTCTTGGAGACCGTGCAAGCGCTCTGTCCACGATCTTCTTTACGTTCTTATCAAGTTACGTCGAAATTCTTATTGTTATTGCTAGCGTTTTTGTATTCTGTAGAAAGTAGATAAAATGCCTTATTTTATTATAGTAGATAGAGCATAAAAATTCGTCGTGAAATGGTCTAATGGGGAACAGGGTCATGTCTCAACACTGTTAGTTTCTTAGAGGTACAGGCTTAAATCCTTACGTTATATTCTTATACATCTTCTAAAAAAGTAATAGAAATCATAATTTTTGTAAAATTAATTTATGCCTGATTTCTTTCTGCTTATACCAGAACAATGCAACAGATGCGGTAATACAAACAAATTACTTTAAAACATTTTGTCCTACCTATATGCATAAATGAGTAATATTCGTCACTCGTCGCTAAAATGAATTAAATTTTATGTAACCCTGAACTGAATTGCTCATCTTTGCGAGAACCGTCGATGAATCGATCCTCAGTTTGTTGACTGACAATGTATATTGTACTCGTATACGTCTTAATAGAGGCTTTGAAAGAGCTTAAATTATAATTTATAGCAACTGTTTGTATGGTTTGTGTTTATTTCGTTTCTTTTTTTGTATTTATTGAGTTTTTATGTCATTTTCTGCATGTTTATTAGAATGCGAGTTAAGTTTGCTGGACAGGGAAATCAAAAATATTTCCTCAGGGAAAAATCGAACCTACGATCTTGGTGTGGATGTAGGTAGGTCTTCTAGATTGAGCGAAGGCATCACTGATATAAATTTGCAAATCTTACACCGTAAAAATAAAATTGGGGTAACCGGGCAAGAGGAGAAATTAGAGCGTGAAGCTGAAAATATTCGATGGTCTTTATAAATTTCCACACCGTCACTCTAGCTTGAAAACTTTTATTTAGTGGTACATGTATATATTAGGCTTAACCTGCTTCTTCGCATGCATGCTGCAAGCCAAATATTAATAATTAAGAATTATATATGACACATGACACATTCTAAGTGCCTGAAGTACTTTGGAAGATTAACGTGATGAGATTGACTATAATTTTCCTCGATAAATAGAAGAAATAAAGAAGAATAAAAGCTATTTAACCAAATGAAAAGGTTTTTCTAACAAATCACTAGTTTTCTGGCTACCCCGTTAGGGATACAGCGATAACTTAAAAACAGAATCACTAGTTCCTGAGATTCGCGTGTTCAACCAATTAGACTCTTTACTTTTTTTACTCCGTTCCCATTAAAACACTTCCGTTCCCCATTTATTATAAATGTCCTTAGAAAACAAATATTTCACGTATCTTGCTTAATATACAAGTAATTTTATAAGATATGTATTTATGAAGGTTGTGACGATCTCAGGACGCCTGCACGTGACCTTTTAGGTACAAAGTAACACGCTTCAATGATGCTTAAATACATAATACATAAACATTTTAAACAGTGTCTATGAAATTAGATTATATTTTCAAGCTAAACCAAAACCAAATTCTAAATATTTTTTATAGCAACAACACGACACATTTTCAAAATGAGGAGAAAATAGAGAATGGAGAAATGTTTCCCAAAAGTAATCAAAGTATTCTTTATCCAATGTATCTTTTTCAAGAAGATGAAAACCATATCCCCTTACATATCTTAAGCTAGCAAGTTACACGAAGTTGAATCATTAAATTAATTTTCTTTTACTATTTGAAATTTGAATTTGAATTTGAACCTAGTGTTAAGACACTCCGCCTCTCACTTTCCACCGAATTTTGGATATGCAAGTATTGTGTTCAAGTTTCGGCTGCTTTTTATATTTACATTTCTTCGTTCTGGTAACGAAGCAAAGCGCGGCGTTGAGGTCCACCACTCAACACGCAATGCCTCTAGAAGGCGTCGCAAACTTGAGAAAGGTAGTGTCTTAACACTAGGTTCCCAGGTTCCCTTTGCTTACCCTGTTACGTGCGGGATACAGCGTGAAGCTAAAAACACATTATAATATTTAATCAAATTACATAGAGATTTCAAACAAATTTAACTACCTATCTAGACAAAGTACTTAACCTAATATCCTATAACAACCCTAAATAGGCTCTCCATCATTTAAGGACCCTGAATTTAAAGGGGATTAGAAAATAGCTGAACCAATTACTCGGTCGCTAATGCGCCGGTACAACATCCTGCCAATTCGCTAACTGCAGCCAGTCACGTTTGTTTGCGCGTTACTATGCGATCGGTGAGTGTTAAGACAGCCTGAAAGGATGTATTTTGGCATATCCAAATGTAAAATATATAAAATAGTTTCTAATATAATAGTATATTAGATAGTTTGAATATACAAAATTTGTTTGATTTAGCGCGCTAATCTCAGGAACTATTGGCTTAAATCGAAAAAAATACTTTTATGATTAATAGCAAGACTAAGGGCGGCGTTAAGTTCCGCCACTCAATACACAGAATCTCCAGAATTGCGCGGAAAGTGGAAGGCGGAACTTCTTAACATTATTCTCCTTCTGTTAACCTTACTAAAAAAATGTGCTTACTTTATTATTATGAGTTGTTTGTTTAAAATTGCATATATCAAGAAAAACTATAAATCAGCAGCTGCGTGTTTAAAATGAAATTATTAGTGCGTACTAATATTACTTAATAATAACATAATAACGATAGAGTAGTTATTTATTTATTTATTTTCAATTAGTGTTTCGATCGTGGCTTCGTTCGCTAGAACTGTGCAGTCTTTATAAGCTTTTTAGCATTACGTTGTATAAGGCACAAATCAATGTAAGTAAGGTAGGCGAAGGAAACTTAGTGTTAAGGCACTCCGTTACCTAGTTTCCGCCGAATTCAGGAGGTATTGCGTGTTGAGTAGCGGAACTCAACGCCGCAAATATTAAGCATTATCTTTCCTCGAGTGGGAATCGAACTGACAACTGATATATAAAGCTTCTTCTTAAATTTTAAAATAATCTGTCTATTAGTAAAAACTGCATAAAAATCGGTTGAGTAGTTTGAAAGCTCAGAACTATGTAGGTGGGAAACTTTGTTTCATACTGTGTAAGGCCTAAGAATAATACAAACTTACTACCATCAATCAATTACGAAGAGCTACTACATTTATATCAATTTAGTACAAATTAAAACGCTAGTTAACGACCCTGAGTGTTGATTTATTAACCTGGCACTAATGCTTTTATATTAACATGATTTAGTTAACTTTAATTTTGCTTTAAGTGAGCTTCTATATTTTGAGGGATTTTTTTACTGCTACTATATTTTATTGCAAGTTATTCTTGACGCAAAGGAGGGTTGAGGTCAACACCAATTAACATTAGGTTCCCTCTACCTACTTTGCTATAGCCAGGACTGACGTAAATCAGCGTTAAGCTAAAAAAAAACAGCTTTACAAATACGATTCTCCTTGTAAAAACGATACATTAAAATCAAAATAAAATCTCGTCTCGTTTTTTATTAAAACGTGCTATAAAAACGTAAACCTTTGACATATAGAAATAATTGTAAAAAGTAAATTGATTATCTATGTTTACACGTGTACGAGAATATTTTGAACTCACATCTTCTCCAGCTGTAAAATTTCTACTATATTTCAGAAAAATTTCATCTAAATCAGTTTACTAGTTTTTGCATGAAAGTCGAACATCCGATATATTAACCCTCACAAACTTTTATAATATCACCAGAATATACGTATGTAAATATGTATGTAATTCATATTGTTCTGGTTGAGAGGTAGCGGCCTCTCCAAGTTCACCCTCGAGGGCTGAGGGCGCGTCGCAGTCGAGGTCAAGTCAATGTCGACACTCGACACCGCCGTGCTTTATTGCTCTAATGCCAAGGTTCAGGTTTAAGGATACTTGTGTACCTACACGTGTGCTTTCATTATTATTTTACCTGAAAGTAAAATAAATAATGAGGTACTTGATGGTTGTAGCTTCAAATACGGTGTGGGTTTTATTTATATGACAAATTTTATCTGTGGCTTCGCCCGTGTGGTTCACTCTGATTAGGAATTTCTCGACCAAACGTGAAATAGTGGCGGTAGTGTCGAAAGGCGGAACTCAACACCGCAGTTTGTCTTGTCACTAGAGCGAGGAAATGAAAACAATTCATTACCTTGAGTGCGAATTGAATCCACAACCATCGAGTTAGCAAGTCAGAAGCTGTTCCGCTGCGCCACGTTATATTATCATGGCTTTACAACGTGCCAAATGGAAATGGTGCCAATGGCCGACAACTGGCTCTTCACTTAGTTTTTATTTTACCTGGCCATACTGTACACAGAAGCAAAGGTGATTCTCCTTTGAACATTGCGCAAAAGTTCAGAAAACTTAATTTTATGGCGGCCACGACTCGTTAACTGTATTGTAAATATATTTTTTCATTATTACACATTTCGTATTGGGTGCGGGTTCGTTTCTCTCTCGGGAATAAAAAATATTTTTATTTTGTTGCTCAAGACAAAATACGGACTTGAGTTCACTCTGCCTACTCTGTTACATGCGGGATAAAGCGTGAATCTGAATACGTTCACGATTCAGAGCGTGTAAATAATACTTTAAAATTAATAATACTTTAAAATTAAGTAAAAAAAACTTTGTTATTGATATTTGCTTGAAATGTTTACGTCGGCTCATCGGTCGTAATACGATAATTACTTACATCGACGATAATACCGTGAAATTTAAAACTACAAATGTTACGAAATAAAGGAAATATTTACCTTTAGCAAGTAATTTGTTTTTAATGTCGAATTCTGAATTGTATGAATGCTTGGTGCTTGGTACCTGTAGGACTAACACTTATTTAACTTGACGATTCCAAATTACTTGTAATGGCCTGATAGAATAAAGAATATTTAAATAAAATTATGATATGCATGTATAGGTGCATCCTCTTTTTGATCCAATCTGTCTATTATTAAAAACTGCAATAAAATCCATTGTATAGTTTGAAATATTTAACGTTCACCGTTGAAAAGCGATTTTATTTTATAATATGTAAAATAAATTCGTAAGTAAGAGTAATATTTTTAATTTCACGCTGGATCTCGCCAAGAGCAGGGTAGGCAGAGAAAATCTAATATTAACACTTCGTCCCCATTCTTTTTTTTTCCACCCAAACTTCAAGATTTATCTTGTTATTAGAGCAAGAAAATGAAAATAAGTTATTCCCCAGAATGGGAATCGTAATCACAACCGTCGTGCAGTCCCACATAGTGCTGCTCCACTATACCATAGCAAGGACAGGACTGCTCCTATCAATATATTATTAATTTACATATAGCTACAATATTTATAATACAATTTATACTAAATATTTTATAACGTCGGAAAATGTTTAATTAGCGATATTTGAGTGCAGTTGGGACATGCAATGTGCATTGCGTTGCTTGCTAAGTCACTGGGTGGCGTAATCTTACACTATATATACTATTTCTACTAGAATAAAAAAAATATTTCTAATATATTGAATCTCTAACGTTCTTAGTCGTTTTTATTTTATTCAAATTGACATATACTTAGATAGATCTCTCCTCCTCTTAATTTTCCGGGTAGATTTTGTAAATGTCCTTTTAAAAATAGATAAGTATGTGTACTATACTTATAAAGTTGCTATTTCAAAAAATATTTTATATACCTACCTATTTTTTAACTATAATCGTTATAACATAAGATTAACGAAAACTGATAATATTTTTAGAATAGCATTAGTCAGTTTCATGATATGTCTCCTAGAATGTTATAACATAATATTATCATAACTTTAGTTCAATACTGAGAACAGGAAGGATGTTTACATTGTCGCTGCTGTAGCACGTTGGATATGAATTTTTTTATATAATTATATATAAAACTCTATATTAATACACGATGTTTCCAAAATTAGGTAGATGGGCCGTGAAAAATGATTTAATTAGATTTAATTTCTCTACTATCTCCTGCTATATGGGATGGTATAGCGTAAATTTAAAATAAAATAAAAAACAAAAAAGGTACTGTTTTTATTTCTCCGCTCTGATGCGGCGTTGAAATCCGCCACTCATTTCTGAATGACGTTCGGAAAATGCAGTGCAGTGCAAATATAGAACCCATTTCATTGCTTTCCTATGCGTACAGACATACATACATATGACGTTATGTAATTATTGCCTACGTAATGGATGCACGCAATTTATGTAGCACGCGGCTCACGCTTGACCGCCCGTCCGTGTACTACAAGTACTAGCATGCTAGAAGTCTCGAGCTGAAGTATTGCAATACGATTTATTGATAATATTTCTTGATATGTTGAAAAAAGTTTAGTTCAGATGAAATTTGTCAAATATAAATTAAGGCACACTAAGTTGTGGGCTCGATTCACGTTCAGAGTAATGAAACATTTCTTTCGAGGTTTTTTTCTCACCCAATATTTGCTAAAACAGCAATTGCTATAAAATTTGGTTTGAAAATAGCGTGGGGGAACAGAGTTTCTAACTCCTAGGAACCTAACAAGATATTGTTCGTTATATGAGGGGAACCCGACGACGCTGGGTTTTAATTATCTAAGCAGGCTGGGGAAACATTTAGTTTTTTCATATATGAGGAGTGCTCTATCAAAACCATATTAAAATGTGATAAATTACTATGTTAATATACCAATGGCTAAAAAAAAAGGAAAATAGGACACGAAGCCCTCTCGTTTCATATAAATATATTTATTTTATTTAAAAAAATATAATAACATCATTTTTGTGTATGAAATATGTATGTACGAGCTCGTATGTGTTTGACGTAACAAGTAATAGATATTTGTTATCTTAACGCATATACCGTAGTTAAAAAAAATCTGAGTATCGGGAAGCGGAAATCTAGTACACTACACTATTTTCACTTTCTCCAATTTCCGTTTATCTTTGAAACATTTTGTGGTGTGTGGCGGAAAATAATTATAAGAGCTGATAATAGCTTTGTTTATATTGAAGTTTATTTAGTTATACTAAAATATTATATTTTTCTCCAAGTGGTAATGGAACCCCTGACCCCCGTGGACGATTATTTAATATTAGTTTATTTGTAAGTCATATATATCTCTGGTATAATTTATATTAAATCTTATTAGCGGAACACAAGACCACGCTTTAACTTGTTACCAGAGCAAGAAAGTGAAAATAATTTATTGCCTCAAGTGAGAATCGAAACTATAACTATTGCGTATACAGTTAGACGCTGTGCCGCTGCATCACTATTTATTCTTTTTCTATTTATTGTAATAGTTTTATAATGAAAATGTTTCTTTGTTTCAGGACCCCTACCTAACGTGACTATGGTGGATTTGGGATTAAAAGAAGGTATTATTTTTATTTGTTGTATATCTATATTAACTATATAGGTAGGTAGGCTAGGTATATTATTTCGCTAATAATGTTCTATTATTATTTAAAATATATTACTTTACTATTTTATTTATTTACTAGCGGCCCGCTCGCGGTTTCACCCGCGTGAACTATGTTATTATTAATTTCTGTCTCCATGACTACGTCCTAGTGACGTCTATGCAAAATTTGAGACTCCTAGCATTTGTAGTAACGAATTTTCATACAACTTTCGACCCCAAAAACAACCCCTTAGAAGTCGAATATTGCAAATTCCCGTCTTAGCGAGCACCTTACGTAATATAAGTAACTCCTATGCAAAAATTGAGATTCCTAGCACTTGTAGTTTCTGAGATTTCGTGATGAGTGAGTGACCTTTCGATTTTATATATATAGATAGATTTAACTTGCTAACGCGCTGATTGCAAGGTTCGGAGCAAAATGGGGAGTCGCTTTGGAGTGTCATAACACTAGATTCTCTCTGCCTACCCCGCTCTGCAAGAAAAAATGAAAGCATTCATCATCTTTTACTTCTAAGAAATACCATATATATAATATTTTAAGCAATATTTGTAATATATTTTTGTAAGTAACGTGACTATGAGTAAATTTTTACATTACGGAATATAATATGAAACCCTAAGCCATTTTGGATTCTTTTATCGTTGGAACTAAGGAGTATTTTATAAAAGAAAACATTATTTTTAAAATTATTTAATACATTTTCATATTAGTTATTTTAATATTAGTAAATTGTTATTTATACAACGATAAATAATTCAGTTCTCTTACTGTTGCTTCGGAAAAAGACCATAACATCTTAAATTCTCATTTTCGTTATTGCTTCGCATTTCCAGGTAGCTGTGCGTTAGGTGATGTAGTGTACATGCCAGGGGACGAGTTCCCGGGCACCAGTCCGTGCGAGCGCTGCTCGTGCTCCAACGGTGGCGTGCAGTGCGCCAAGCAGCGCTGCGAGCCGCGCCCTGGGTGCAAGGCTGTGCACAGACCAGATCATTGTTGCCCTACGTACCAATGTGGTATATATAACATATTAGAAAATTATTATCGAATATTACCTGAAAAATATTTTTACTTCATACTAGCTTTTAGCTGCGGTTAAATGAAGCGGGATTAAATGAATATAACTAAGAAAGATTTAACGTGATTTAATACTGACTAACCACCGATGACGTTAAATACCATGCGTAAATAAATACCCCTACAATTCAGTTTATACAATTAAAATTTTAATATTGTTAAATAGTTAAAAAAAGGAAATACTTAATACATTGCTTATACAAGATATATACATAAATTCTATTTTTCTAAGAAAAATAATTCAACTAAAAAAGGCTAGTCTGTCTAGCTGATCTACGCTAGAAAGTACATTAAAAGTTTTTAAATTATTTTCCAGAATGTGAACAAGAAGGTCGTATTTACGGCAACGGTGAGAAGTTGGTGGACCCTCAAGATCCGTGCCGTGTGTGCTACTGTCAGGGTGGCGAGGTGGTGTGCCGTCGTATCGCGTGCTTTGTGCGGGATGACTGTCAGCCGCGACTTGTACCGGGAAGATGCTGCCCGGAATACGATAACTGTCCTGTGGGAGGTTCGTATAGAAAAATCGTGGCTTAGTGTTAGTGGGACTAGATGGATAAAACTTTGCCCAATAAAGTAAATATGGGAAAAAAGAGATTTGTAAATTTTAAAAACCATTTGTAACTAGGTTTCGTATACTATTATATGCCTTAACAAAATCAAGTAGTAGTAGTCCGTATGTAGAAAAGTCTTTAATTTATTTTATTTTCTTTTTCAGATGGAACACCTTTGCCAGGGATTAGTTCATCAGTTTCAAGTGTACCATCCTATAACGACATGGAAACAAGTGCGGCTCCTTTACCACCTAGCGAACCAGTCAAACCTGAGATCACTATTAAAGAAATAACGCCTGTATCAGAAATTCCAGTTTTAACGGATGTAAAGATCAAAGAAATTCTACCGTCATCTAATATTGAAGTTGCCGAATATGTATCATCGAAAGCACCACCTATTCCACGAGAAGCTACCTCTGAAAGTGTATCTAATGACGCGAAATCACAAATTGATAATTCCAAGCCCAAAGAAGTGGTGTCACTCCCATCAATATCTCCTGAACTGTCTACGTCGCCTGAAAAAACATTAAATAATAATATTCCACCGTCAAAAATTAGCTTATCAACTGAAGAATCAGCAAATGATATCGTACCTTCTAAAATTCCCAATATCGTCCCAATGATGGGTCCGTCAATACCCGACATAAGTCCTCTAACTACTAAAGCAGCAATAATTGAAGAGGAAGATATGGATCACAACCCAGCCTTCCCGCCCATCCCTGACGATTTGTTTTTAGTTTTGAGCAATCATGAAGAAGGAATGCCCGAACAACCTTTAGACAATGAACATGTGCCAATGGATCATGAGGTCAAAGTCTCAATTGTGTCAAGTTCTACTCAAGAACCAATATTTAAAGAAAGTCCTGCGACGACAATAAATTACGTAACTGCAATGACTAAAGATAATGTTCCAGACACGTCTGCTGAATCAAGCACCTACAGAGATACAACTATTAGTACACAGTCTCCTCTAACAAAGGAGAACACAATGTTAAACATGAGATCTGTGATTCCGACTGAAATCTTAAATTCTCCGTCTTTAATCTCTGATGAGGTGACTGGAGATATTTTAGATGCTACAGAAGGACCAGCTACAACAATTGTGCTTGATGAGCCATCACCTCCAAACGACAGTTCCGCAGATGTTTCTGCCAACATAGAAAAGATAGAAACACAAGTTGATGAAAATCAAAATATTTCAGAGGTGGCTAGTAATGAAACTGTAGTCGATAATACAATATCAACTGAAGTTTCTCAACCAGCTATTGCTTTGGATGAGACGACAAACACGGCGTCTAAATCTACAGAAGTACTTTCTGAAACTGAATTCAGTTCTATACCCATTGAAACTAGTGATCAAAATCCACATGAAGTTTCTGAGCCTGAAAAGGATAGTAATACCTCTGATTTGTCACCTGACCCATTAAGTACAGAGATTACTAGATTATCATCTAACGAAGAGGAAGTCATGTCAATTTCTCGAGCTCTTCCTTCGGAAATTGAACAATCATTTGAAAATGTTGAGACCACGGAATTTATACTAACTTCATTTGGTTCCCAAGAAAGTACTACCGATGCTGTGGAACTTATCAATGTAGCGTCAGATTCCGATAAGAATTCTGCTTTAATAGAACCTAATCAACGAAATAACAATGTTCTCACTGATCTAATAAATTTGGTGGGTGATGTTGCATCTATTAGTGATCACACCGATGGACCAGATGCTGAACGTCCAGTTTCAAGCGCTACCACCATTTCCGATTCTGAAGAGCTTATCCCAGTTAACGTTGCCGCTGGTTATAAGAGCAAGAACAAAAACTGGAATCTCAATTCCATCACAGAAGCGTCGTTCAAAAATAAGCAACAAAACAAGCAAAAAGTCGTGGAAATCGAAGGTGATGACAACGAGACTATAACAGATTTACCACCACCAAACGACAAAGTTGAACCTACAACCCGCTTGCCAATCATTGACAACGTATCACACGATAAAAACAACAATAAAACTGAAGTAGCAGACAAGAAGGATATAGAAATAATTACACAATCTTACGTTCCAACAATCATCAATCGACGACCGACGAAGGTCGTGATGAAGAAAGAGGAGAAGCCGGCTGAGGACACTAGTGACGTCAGCAGCGACGCGCCGGACCTCTCCGCTGAGAGCGCGACCCCGCAGTGAGCACGCTGACGGAACCTCAGCTTGGCATTTAAAACTATAAAATAGAGACTAATAGATTATCGTCAATTGGTATAGATTATGAATTTATTAGTAGTTGGACAAATTATTTATAATTAGTGTAGTTTAGAGTAGTTTATTTATTTTAGTGAGAGTAACGTGTAAGCAAGTAAGCTAGTCATGTGACTGCAGGCGCCTGCTGTCGACGCCACGTTGCCATTTCTGCTACTTTATTGTTTTTATTATTGAATAATGTTGCCAGATGCTCAAATATATTAGCAATTATATTAATTATTTGATATTTAAAAATTATGTTGTACACAATGTTAAGAACATTGTAATTGATATTTTTTATATAAATATTATTCTATTGTGTTATTTTTGTTTGGTTAGACAAAAAATGGAATTCCTATCGGTCATCTTAAGTGATGAGTTAAAAATGTTGAACCACTCAGTTCTCGATAAAAGTAATCTTTATTATTATCATTTTTTTATTACGTAGGCAGTCCTAGTTTTGGAAAACTATTTGTTTCATAATTCAGTATCTATCCTCTGGCAACACTAATCAAGACGAATGCTCTCAAGAGCTCTATCATTTCGTAGATGTAGATCTTTGACGGTCGATCCGCGAATTTCAACCTTTTGTTCAATTAATCTCAATTAACTGTAACAAAAATATTAAGCTAGTTTTGACATGAAATACCAAATTGAGATTGAACTGGAAACTGAACAAGATTCAAATAACAATCTAGATTTAGTCTTGATCCGATTAATACTCAAACCAAACTCAATTATGGTTTGATTGAAGTTTAGTCTAGATTTAGTTTAGATTTAAACTAGATTGAAGCAAGATTTAATCTAGATTCAACTATTCTTGATGTAGATCGATTTAGTTAAGAAACTCCTTAGTCGACTCCGAGTATAACGCCCTTCGTAAAGGTACAAATCAAATTTTATAATTATTAATAGAATAGCGAGTATATGTGAACGCACATAGATTATTTATCGCACTTATGTATATGTAAGGAATAGCTTTTGCTCTGAAGGCTCAAATATATTAAGAAAAAATGCTTTCGTTGAACGTTTAACATTTTATTTTAAATTTAGATTGGTTACGCCAATCTAGTTTTATTATTCAAAAATATAAAACTAGATATGATTTTTTTTACCAAAATATAAAATATTACTTCAAAATAAAATTGCTAAACGTTTGTGGATGGCGTTTTTATATGAAAGTTTTCATTTTTACTTACTTTTTGATCACCGAGGGCTCAGTTAAGTCGTCGTCCGCTAAGCGAGATGCTCCTTCTTGCTCCGGAAGACTTTATCTTTTCCCGGGCAATAAGCGCACGTGCTCATTTATTATTTTATTTAAAATTGTTTTTTTACAAATAAAACAAATTAGACTGAATGCTCGTTTTCTTTATGTCCATTTTTTTATCGATCCTTGCTCTGTAGATTTCGGTAACATGCTGTATATATAATAATAGTGTGTAATATTTAGATGTTATTTTTAGTTTAGAAGCAAGAATTGCTTCTGCTTATAACTGCTTAACGATATTGAGATTAAACTATTTATATGCCTTTGTTTCTATTTATGCTCTTTTGTACGATTTTATAAGAATATAGCAATATTTTATATATTTAATAACAATGAAAACTAAATTCACCGAAATACTATGTCATAATTTTCGTTTGAAGGGGAATTTTATATAGATTTTAGATACTAAAGGTTCATGATTATATAAACAAGAAATAAATTGTACATATTTTCATGAAGGACCACAATTACTTGATACTGTTGTAGGGGTATTGCACTAGTCTTATTATATTCTGTATAAACACGCTATATCAGCAACCTGAATTTATTCGCTACAAATGCAATTGTGAAATAATGTTCCACTATTGTTTTGTAGCGTATAAATAACCGAATTAAATATATAATAAAAGAGTTGAATATCAGGTCTCGTCTTAGTAACATCACCCATATACCCATTGCCCACACTGTTATTCATATTTACTTAAATCAACTGATATCTAACCTGTGATGTCACTCATGTGGTCCAAGTCAATCGCAGCGGAAATTTGTAACAATCTCCCTACAGAGAGAGCTAACAACATAAATAAATTGTAACAAGCGTATAAGAATTTCAACGTGGCTTGATGAAACCGTATGGCTTTTCGTTTTCGTTTCCAAGAGGCGCGGGTTCAAATCACGCTACGTTCAATTGTTTATACATTTTTAAAAAAGAATTAAACGTACATTTATATTTGATCGAAAATATAATTTATAACATACGACCATTTTCCCATTTGGATATTGAACCCACGTACTGGTTATTAATTGGTAGTTACCTATTAATTAATATTCGCTATCGACATACAAATGCTTGCATTATAACAGCTCAGTTCTAAGGAAGCTACGAGTACGTGCAATAAGCGAGTGGCGACTGAGGACCGTTACTCAATGGCCCGTACCTCTGACCTCATACGTTTTGTCATCACCTCTTAAAGTTTTATTGTTTTTATAATCATAATAATAATACTTTATTGCACATGAAAATAAAAAAGAAATATATATGAAATTTACACAAAAAAGAAAAGAAAAAGAAGGACACATAGAAACTTATTTTTTATATTTTTTATTACTTTTTATATGTTTTGTTTTAAATAGAGAATTTTGTTTAAAAGCTTTAAAAGCTTTTTTTTTAAGGGCAGGATAGATATAGAGAACCGCATTATGCAGGGTAGATATGTGAAACATGGGAACCTAGTATTAAGAGACTCCGTTCTCATTAAGATTATTTTTTTAGATTTCATTAGATTAAGATTCCGTTTCCGTTTTTCACCGAATTCTGGAGCTATTGCGTGTTGAGTGGCAGAACTTTACGCCATGCTATGCCTCATTACCAGACAAAATATTAAATATTTAATATTCTCGAATGGAAACCGAACCTACAACCTGTCACGTTTACATTTATACTCTTTTGCTCCTGCGACCAGCCAGCTGGGCTTCGTAAAAATATATTTAAAAATATTAATCAACAGGTTCATTTTCTCTTCTGTGTCTTTTTCTACACTCTGTACTCTCGTCTCTACGTTTCTCTTCTTGTCTGTACGTTGTCCGTCATTCACTCAGTAACAGAAAAGTTTTACTTATATATTAATTTTAAAAAATAATTTTCGGTTCACATTATAATGTACTAGCGAAAACAATTATCGCCATTGCAAATTCACAACACTCATATATTGTACCTTCACTTAGAGTTCGACAATTAACGTTGCCTTTCTAACAGTCCTCTCGTGACCCAGACTCGGGCTATTAAAACTATTTACGTAAACCTTAGTAGGGCTTAGCTAGTATTATTCAATAGGTCATACTGTATAGAGATATACAAATAGCTGTATTTGGATCTGTGTGGATTGTTAAGAATTGAATATCTAGAGATAATTATGTGATTGAAGCTATCGTTACGCAAGGGTACGAGATTCTGACTGTAACGCGGCGGCTGTGGGTTCGATCCGCACTCGAGGGAATGAATAATTATTTATTAATATTTTTATTTTACTCTGGCACCAAGGCAAAAAACTCTACGTTTAGTTCCGCCATTCTACACATAATACCTCGAATAATTCAGCGGAAAGGGTAACGCAGCTTTTTAACATTGAAAAAGTTAAAAAAAGCTTCGGACCATGTGTTTGTAGTAACACACAAGTGTACAAGTAAGTAGAATATATTGAACGCTGCAAAACTGAAAGTTTGAAATAGTCTAAAATATCCACGTATAGGTTAATTGTTTATTTGCTAACTTTTACCTAGGAATTATTTATAATTTGTATTTTCAATATTTCACAAAACATGATTATGAAAAACTTAAAAGTTATATATAAAGGATATATTTTCTATAAGTTTTCGAACTTTAACTTATATTTCACGTTTGCAAACGATAACAGTACAATCTGTTAACTATCTAATTCAGTCTTATAGTTGGTCACTGTCATTATTATATTATTATTTTCTATCCAAATTTGAACACGATGCTAAATATAATTAATTTTAATTCATTTTATTTAAAAAACCTTTGCTTTAAAAAGCGAAAGAACTTTTATGCTTTTTCCCATATAACAGGGTAAGCAGAGTTAACCTAGTGTTGAGACGAGACATTCCGTTTCCCACTCTCCGATTAATAATCAATCAAGACAGTAAATGACACCAAAAATGCGATTTGAGCTCGAACTCTTCTTATATGAAGTGTTACTACGGACTGAAATTACGCCACACATAAATATTTGATCACATAAGTTTATACAAATATAATATATTCCTTTAAGCATATAATAAGTAAGTATAGGTAATATGACAAAAGTAAATTTGCAAACCGGTTTCCCAATACTTGCTTTCCTCATTAGAATATTATTAGAGCTCGACTCTACACACTCGTATGAAAGTGTGAGACGTCACGTTCCTTTGACGCTTTAAAAATGGTATATCCGGTTTTAGTTATAATTTAAATATACTTGTATGTAGAACAGGCTTAGCTATTTAACTTGTATGGCGAGATGTCCCATACAAGATTTTGTTTTTGTTATGATACTATTATTTTTACTTTCATACAATTTTACGCAATTTTATAAGAAATTGTTTAGAAAACTAAAATATATTTAAAATAGATTTCAAACCGGCGTTGTTGGAATCTCTAGCCTATTAAGCCATACGTTCTTATCAAGCTGCGTTAAGACAGTCTCTATTCGCATTAAGTCTCTTCCGTTCTCGGCTTTGCATCGAATTGTTAAGATATTTCTTCTTTTTTTCTCTTTATTGAGAGGCAGAACTCAACGCCGCGTTTAGCTTCGTTACTAGTTACGTATACGTCAATATATTTTTGAATAATACTTTAAAAGTTATAATTAGATATAAAATAAGTGAGTTCCTTTCCATCTACTTAAAAACATTGCGCGTGGCGGAATTAATTGGGTGGCGATAATATATCTAATGCATCGACGAAATGTCTCAGATTTAAGATAGAGACATTACTCGGAGAGAAAAGGAAGTCAACATGGCAATTTACAATCAAATCGAGGAAACGAAATTATTAAAAAAAATTATACCTACATTAATATAATTCATTGTGTGTCTTCTAAAATAAGTCAAGTATGTCGTGCTCGTCAATACAGCAATCTCATATGGTACATCTAATCTCTTTCTCCCTTATTCAGACTTTATCCACCCACTGTTAAAGGCTGCCTGCTTGCCTGTCGTCTAAGGAAAACATAATATTAGGAGATAACTATAAAATATACCGAACCAAAGCCAAAAAAAATATTTAAAACATTCTCATGTTGGCACTGATTCCAAAAAATAACGGATTTATAGTAAATAGGTATATATTGAAATTTTTTATAAATGCATTTTCAAATTGCATATCTTTGCTGCATAGTTTCAGCTCGGATCAAGCTCAACGTAGTCCTTAATGGGCCCTCACTAAGGTAAGGGCTCATTAAGGACTACGTTGAACTCGTAAACTGCATATTACTTATATTTTCACCAATAAATAGTCGGGCGATAAAATCTGAGACGAGTAGAAAGAGCTAAAATGAAAACCTCTCTCAATTCTAGGGAGCGGTGTGAAGTAGTTACAAAATACAAAACTCTTTGTTGTTCTGGAAATGTAAGCTTAATTTATTTAAAAGGATTCCATTCCATCTGAGCATAGCCATTTCTCTTCCGCGGTGATCATTTCTCTTTTCGCGGTGGAAACCGAGCTTTATTTATAATTTAATAATCAGATTTCCTAAGTGTTTAAAAGTGAGAGACGATTCTAAATTTCTTCATACATTCAACTATTTTTGGTTTACCAACAAAAAAAGACTAAAAAAGACATTAAAATAAACCAACCACTAGCTTATCATTAATTTTTGTTTTAAAAAAAGTCTAGGATGGGTACATTTCATAGATGTATAATGGTCAAGTCAAGGAGAGCGGGGGATAGTGAAAGTATGTAGAGGGGGGCTATATGAGCAGAGGAGCTGCGCGCGCGCCACACTCAGCCAGTTCACAGGTAAGCACTTACATTGTTCTTGGTGTTACTTAAATATATATAAAATATATAATTATATTACGATTCGCGTATACTATTAGTATATTATATATATTAGTATAAAATATTTCATAATACAGTGCTTTAGTGTTTATTTTGATTTTACTAATATTAGTAAGTATTGATTTGTAAGCATTTTTTTTGTACTTATAAGCTCGTATTATAAAAAATATCTTAGATTTTTCTTGTTTAATTTTCTTAATAAATATTGGAAATTTGAAAATTGATTAAAAAATGGAAAAAACTAAACTTAGCGTCTCTCAATTAGAAGCAGATGTCACTATTGAGGACGTTCTATTTTACTATATATAGCTTTACAAGTATAGAAGAAGTGTTCTTCGTAGTATTAGATAGTATTAAAATATCAAAGATTAAAACAATATTTATTTTATATTAATAATTGTTAAATACATATATCGATAATCTCAAGAATTACGAATTCAAATTAAAAAATATTTGTTTTTGTTTAGTTAAGGCTATTATGTGTCATCCATATCATTTGGTTATTGAAATTGACCACGAGGTCGCAGTTATAAGCCTAGTATATTATACATAAAAAATAGTGTGTGAACACGTCGTTCATTTCGTTGGTAAATTTTCATAGGTTTTAGAGTATTTGAGTAGTTAGGTAATGGATCGTTGCATGTTGTTTACATTTTGATGATTTTTTTTAAATTTATAGAAACATTTTTTTAATTAAGTATCGAACCCACAATCCAAGCCTAAATTATACATTTTTTCCGCTTTGAAGTTAGATAGTTAGTTACGCATTAGTTTAGTCCTAATGTGAATGCTACTTTCTCGCATATGATACACATCTCGGCCAATTATGTAATAAAAGGAAGTGCTTCTCGAACCATCTCAAATGGCTACTTAATTTATATCATTTGATTGGGATCGTCGTGGCGTAGGTGTATCTCATATGACTGTCAACGCGATGCGTCGGTTGTGCGTTTGATTCCCACTCGATGTAATGAATTATTTTCATTTCTTCGCTCTGGGAACAGGTTGCATTCCACCACTTAACAGAAAACTTAACTACATAATAATTATTAATTTACTAAACTGTATTATTTTTGTTTTCTAACAACAATATCATTAAAATAAAAATATCTTTACTTATATTGAAAAATAAAGTTTCAGAAAACTCGATAAAATAATTATTTACAGTAATTTGATCAAAAAACATTCTTTAAAATGGTATAGCACTAAATGTTAGGGGAAGCTTGCCAAAATACATTACTAAGAACTGCAATTATTGGTCACTGTTAAGATATATATTACATGTAGAGCTTATAACTGTTAATATAATAATATAATTTTTATGTTTTTAATTCTCTTTTCCATGAGATTAGGTTTATTGAGATAAGTTTAAAAAATAATAAATCTTTTTAACGTAACCATGAAGGAGAAAAAGTGGAAAAGTATCTAAAATTTATATGTCTATGTCAAGCTTAAGAAAAAAAAAATAGGTCCCATTTTTTCCGTAAGGCAGAACAGTCTATTAAACTTAGCATATATTCCGTTGTTAACTTTCCGCCTAATTTTCAAAAGATTTGCGCTTTATCTTGTAACAACAATCAAAACTAAATAAATATATACTTTAAAATAGATCAACCAGCTTTTATTATTCAGTTAGAAAGCTTTAAAAGCCTCCTTTGTGTCAAATATCCGCTTCGCACACCCTGTATACATACTGATGGTATACGGACATTTGAAATTCGACAGTCGCACAAGGATCGTGCCTTCGTACTTTCTCCTTGCATTCGGCCACTGCTGTATACGCGTATTACGCAAGAACTATGGTTGTATCATCTTCTAAATTGATGTTACAAAACCAAATACATTAACATTTAAATAACGGTTACATTATTATTGATGTTTTGGAAAGGTTGTGTAGCAAGCGTGATAGTGCTGTGACATCTATCATGCCTGAATCTAATTTGATAGACACTATCACAGTGTCTGTGTAAACGCAAGGCCCGATGTGAGATAAGGATATAGCCTCAAATTGGACATTTTACAGACATTTGTACATTTCATCATTTTTTTTCCGGAAAAGGACGAATTTTTTTGCCTTCCTTGCTCTTTTTGGTGAAAATCTATGTATTCCAAATTCTTTCTATTTCTACGATTTGATAAGATGATGCATGTCGAGTTCTGTCATTTAACGTATCTTGAAATTGGACAGAAAGTCTCGAAAGTCCCAATATTAACCGATTCTTAAAAAACTATTTGTACATAGAAAAACAAATAAAAGCCATGTAAAAGTTTCCAGTATCGCAGGAAATGAACGTATACCTTAATTGGTTAGAGAGCTTGGATACTATCCAATCTAATTGGCAATATTGATTGTTTTGAAGTTTTGTTATTTATTAAGATGTCGGTTTTACTTTCAGATTCCGTTAAGTAAATAAAATAAATACTAGAATATAAGTAATAATAATTTTGATGTTACCATTATTAGATTCATAAATTACGATTAAATTCCCAAATGATCTAAAAGTGGAGATAAATAAATAACAAACAAATGTATGAATACTAATTAGAATATCTTTTCATCAGGTAATCGTATAAAAAATTGGAACAATGAAATTCGTGGTGTGCCTCATGCTAGTGGCGGTGGCGGCGGCGGCCCCACAGAGGGAGGGCGCTGCGTACAGCAAGGAGGCCATCAAGCAGGCCCAGAGCACCTTCCTTATCCCCAAGGATGCTGTTATACAGAAAGTAAGTAGATTTTAGTGAGTCGAAAGTTGAGTTAAAAGTGAAGGGTGGAGTGTCTAATACTAGGCTACATCTGTCTATCCTTCTATATACAGAATACAACGTGTAGCTAAAAAAATACATTTTCACCAGGTCCAAGAAGGAGTAGAGCTTGCAGCGTATGAATCGATACCCGGCAACCAGAGGATCAATCTTTTCGAAATCCTCGGAGACCAGCTGCCGTCTGAAGTCATCAACAATCTTCAATCTCAGATCGACCATGTCGGACAACAATAAACTCTTAGTTCTAGAAAATAAATCAGTAAGGATAATAGCTATACTATAAAGAAGAAACTTATTACTAAAAAAATGTAAAACCTATAAAAACGGTACCAGAATTTCGACTTCCGGTTCCACCGCGTGCAAGTTTTATTATCATCAAAGGTCATCTTGAAATATGAGCTATAAAGTCCTTTACTGGCTATTGTAAGGGCCCAGGGTCCGCCTGTTGATTAGTATTTAATTTATTGGTGTCGCAAGTACAAGACGAATGTGATATTGTAACATCTTTTATATGTTTGTATTGTAAATAAAATTCATGTTTTTTTTTTAATTAAATGGTTTGTCCACATTGTTGTTTATCATTTTTGTTTTCGTTCGTAAAATGTCAGATTTCTTTATGATTAAGGATTTTTTTATACAGGAACGCGTTTATCTCAGCAATTACTTGGTTGGAATTGTTTTTTTTTCGTCTTAGATTTATCATGTGATGACGGCTGCGAAGCCGAATATTTTCTTAAAAAAATATTAAAAGCTATTAAAAATATTAAGATTAGATTATTACTTAAAATGATGTCATTATTTAATGAGATAGCACACAGGTTGCCTTTAATGCCTTTTGAATAACAAGAAAGTTAAAAAAGATTAAACTGCCGTTAAAACTGAAAATGAATGTGGAAATTGTAGATGACCACAATTATATTACAAAGCAGAGCGTGAATGCGCGAGCGCAGATGCATTGTGACACCGTAAAGGTCATTATTATGGCGCAATGATATATCTTATTAGTATCAAATATAGCTTTTTAAATTTGGGTTGCAGAAATATAATCTTAATTTCTGTTATAAATATTTGGAGGTTTGATCATTGCAATTTGTTCCTAATACAGCTCCAACTCCAGCTCGATGGACCGACGACCTGAAGAAGGTTGCTGGCTTCGACTGGATGCGGAAGGCGGAGGATCGGGAGCTTTGGCGCACTCTGGGAGAGGCCTATGTCCAGCAGTGGTCCCGAAAAGGCTGATTTGATTGATACCAAATAATCAACAAGTATTCTTTTATTCGTTGTGGCGTGGTTGTACAGCATCTTACTTTAATCTCGAAGGTTGTGGGTTCAACTATAGATGAGCTTCGAAGTCCCTGTATAGATAGGGAACAGAATTATTCTCTTTTTCCAAAATACACAATGTATCTAATTTGGGGAGAAAGTAATAAATAAGAAAGGAATAAAATGCCTTGACACTAAGAACTCTCTGCCTATCCTTATATCCAATATCCATAGTTCTATCCAATCAGTATGCTATTCAAATCTAACAATCATTAAATATTATGAAACGCCACATGTATAAGGGTAGGTTGACCGTGAATAAGTTGCACTCGAAATAATGATAACAAAAACATTTGCATACTGCACTTAGCAGGTTGCGAAATAAGCTCTTTAAAAGGAATGGTATGAAATTCAAGGTTCAATGGCGAAATTTTATTGATATAGCGTAAGTCAGTTGTGTTATACTAGCGACCCGCTCGCGGCTTCGCCCGCTTGTACTACACATTCATTTATTTTCTCATTTGAATTACTTTAGTCATCTAATAATATAATCATTTTAAAGTGGCGGATCATAACGTTAAGCTTTACCTCGTTATCAGGACTCAGAACCCACAACCGTCGTGTTTACTCGCGCTCTTGAGCCATGATGGCCTCAAGTATATAAAAATATAAGTTTGAAATATTTTTTCTGTCGTGTATGTACAAATTTCCATTTTTCAAACTTTTTCTTGTACTGTAACGTGAGAATTTACATTTTAAATACTTCTTACCAAATTTCAAAACTGTAATCCCACGGAAAATCTCTTATAAGTTTTGATTACGTGGCGAATTTCACACAAATATGCGGCAAAAACTTTGCACTAACTATGTTCGTAGTGTTCGAAAGCGTTGACTTATATTTAAAGCTTTTTATGTGCTGTGTCCTAAGAGACTGTAACTTGGACATTTATGATTTCATAAAAATGGTCTGGACAAACAGAAAGACAGATTGACAAAGAGACAGACAGACGGAAAAAAAAGTGACCCTATAAGGCTTTCGTTTTTTACTTTTAAAGTACTGAACCCTAAAAATATGAATATGACCTTCAAACAAGACAGATAAATACTTCATGGTAAATTTTAATTGATCCATACTTATTATTAAAAATATAAGCTTACAAGCTTAAATAAATCCTCAGCCTTGACCGGCGGCCAATTGTCCTCGGTCCTCGACTCTATAAGTCTATACAAATAATTTGAGTTATTATTGATTTCTACATACGAGTACGATGTACGACTCGGCAAGTAACAGGTTATATTCATTGATTATAGTTTTAAATAGTGGCACTTTTTTAGCAAATCTAAATAGTGTTAATACACTCCATTCTCCGTTTCTCGCTTGGAATCCAGGTCACGATGTTTGTTGAGTAGCGAAACTGAACGTAATGTTTTGTTTTGCCAGATCAGAGTATTGACAATAATTAATTATCCCGAGTGGGGATCGAACCCACATAATCATTCTTCAAAAATTGCAACTCAAAAGTTGTCCTACTGTCAATAAAAAATTAAAAATATTAAAAAAAATATATATTAATTTTTTAGCTTTCTTTTCGAGCTACATAGTCATTTTGGTATGTTTGTTACAAGTTATTTTTGTTGTTGATATTTGAAAAAAATATATATAATTCTTTCCTAAGGGTGTGGCCAATACTTTAAATTTATATACCAAGTGCTATAAGTGCTACAGAATGTAATCGGAGATATAATTTAGCAATTCAAGGAGTTTATTAGTAACTTCTGACGAGTTCTTTTCAGGTTCGGGTTCCTTTATCAGACCACCTCGATTGAGCTATTGTCGCCAAAGCTATGTAGGTATAGCTGCCAAGTTTCATTGTGATACAACTATTGTAAGTAGGTCAAATATATATTTTTTATTTTATTACATAGTTACAGATCGACCTACCGACAACGACCTTTAATAAATAAAATATGTGTTAAAATTGTTAAGACTTACCTGACATAAAATGGAAAATACATAAATTTAAATAAAATATTTTATTATAACTTGCATTTTTAAGCTTGCATATATTCTATAAAAAATTGTGTAGGTGTAATTTATTTACCACTTATAACTTGTATAAAAATTTATGAGTTGTCACAAGCGGATTGCCGCAAGCCATAGTAAAAAACTGTAAATTTCATATAAATAATATCAAAATTAATATAATATAACTAGCGGCCCGCTCGCGGTTTCACCCGCGTGAACTATGTTATTATTAATTTCTGTCTCCATGACTGCGTCCTAGTGACGTCTATGTAAAATTTGAGACTCCTAGCATTTGTCTAACGAATTTTCATACAACTTTCGACCCCAAAAACAACCCCTCAGAAGTCGAATATTGCAAATTCCCGTCTTAGCGAGCACCTACGTCCTATCAGTAACTCCTATGCAAAATTTGAGATTCCTAGCACTTGTAGTTTCTGAGATTTCGTGATGAGTGAGTGACCTTTCGATTTTATATACAGGGTGTCCCAGGAGTCAACGATAAAACGAAACCAGGTGATAGACCAAGTCGTGACAGTTATGAGAAAAATATAAAAAAAAATCTTTGTCATGTATTTTTCATATTATATTGATTTTAAAAAATATCGGAAAAACCGACACTCTGTGATGGTTTTTCAAGTCCCAGGACTACAAATATTACTATTTCTTCATTTTTTTTTCTGTAATGTAATCATGAGTAATCCTTATGTGAATTACAGTTTAAGATTGAAACATACCTGCATCAGTTTTCAACAAAATATCGTGTTTTTGCCAAACATTAAATTCAAAATATTTACTACACCCAACTTTAACCGACTGTACTATAAAAAAAATGTACTGCACTGTTTTTGCAAGTAACTTTAAAAGTTGGCGCATTTAATCTATATTCCGGAATGGTACGATACTTGCTGGATTACTTCTTTGTTGAAGAGAGAAAAATCGAAATACACGATAATCGGGATGACGTTCAGCTTTTTGGTATCTTTTTCGATACATTCTAGCTGCAGCATTTGCGTTACATAACCATTCTCCATGAATGAAATGCATATTGGCAATGTGTCAAAGACCGAGTATATGGCCTGCGCGAGCCCAGCCGACACACGACGTTGTTTACGACTCTCGTATCGGCGGAACTCAACGCTGCGCTTTGTCTTTCTACCAAAACGGAGGAATTAAATTAATAGATTCCCCCGAGGGGATGGAACTTACAACCGTCAAATTACAGTCAGACGCTAAAACTAAAAAAAAGAAGATAATCCTCCCAAAAGTTATAAATGCGAGATGTAGAACAAAAAGTGCATATAAACGTTAGTAAATACAAAAAATGCTTCAAACCGCTATAAAAGTTACCACCATTGTTAACGAATCTTTCAATTTTGTTTTACTTATATGTTATTTTTTAAAGTGCAATAAAGTATATATATATAGTTTCTGAACTCTGGAGCTATTATATATAGGCTTTTATATATATATATATATATATATATATATATATATATAATAGCTCCAGAGTTCAGAAACACGATACAATCTCAATAAAACGTAACCGAAGCTTTACTAAAGCTCACTGTAAGCCTCAGCGGGTAAATCCCCTTAAGCGGACGTTATCACTGACGTTTGATGGCATCGCGTCTGATTACGCGGTCAGTTGCGACATACGGACGGTATCATAATAAATAATGTTGTGACGTTATAGAGAAAGTATTTATAGTGTTTAGTTACGTATATGTATATAGAAGGAATTTCAAAGAAAATAAGAAATCTATAATATAGACGATATTATTATTGTTTGTTTGGTTAAATGCTCTAATCTCAGAAACTACTAAGTCTAATTGAATCTGAATCTATAGATATTACTAGGAAACTAAAAAAATAAAATTAAATGTAACTTATCACATGTTAGAAAAAATTGTAGAGGAAGTAAAACGCAAACTTTTTAATATTATTATTCGAGCTTAGAAGTTTGTTACGTAACATAGTAATAAATTTAAAGGCTTCTAAACAAAAATCGTGACTCATGAAATTCGATCGGGCTAATAGATACTGATTTCTAAAACAAGAAAACATTTTTTGTGTATGGATTTTTTTACCTATATACATTTCTCTTAAAAATTAAGTGTTATTAATAATTTGTGTCCAGAGGATGTCCTGACTAATATCTGTCCGATATTTGTTTGTGGGCATACGGGTACGCGACCCCGGATCCTCGAGCCGCCACTCTTACATCCTCATCCAGTCCGTAAGAATGGTGTCCTAACTCCCCCCCTCCTTCCCTTAGCTCCCTCCTTCTACTTATCCTACCCCTTCTATTTTCCTCTCCCTTCCTCGGTTTTTCCCCACAAAGGGGTTTTGGAGGTCAGACGGCAGTCGCTCCATTTAAAAACCGCCAACCGCCACTTATATGGACCGACAAAACAACAGACTGGGTACGGCTAGGGCGTCGCCGCAAAACGACGCGCAGGCACATCGCCCTACACCTGCGACAAGTGGGCAAGGGCTACCGTGTCATGTACGGGCACGGCTAAAGACGCTAGTACCCAGAAGGAAACTCCGCTTTGCAACGTGGAATATTGGCTCTCTGACCGGACGATGCAGGTAACTCGCAGATGTACTCATGAGACGTCGGGTCCAGTGTGCCTTCCTCCAGGAAACACGCTGGAAGGGCAATAAGTCCCGTAACATCGGACAGGGTTACCGGCTTATATACACTGGGTCACCTTCGGGTAGAAACGGTGTAGCGGTAGTGCTATCTGAAGAGCTTCAGAATGGGCTCCTTGAAGTTGACCGTCGCTCCGACCGCTTGATGCGAGTGAGGGTACTGATTGAGGGCGTCATCACAAACTTAATCAGTGCCTATGCTCCCCAGGCGGGATGTAGCGCGGCCGAAAAGGAGACATTCTGGGAGCAGTATGAAGGGGTGCTACTTGCTGTGCCGTGTACCGAAGTGGTCTTAGTTGGGGGGGATTTGAACGGGCACGTCGGTAAGGCTGCTGAGCCGTATGAACGTGTTCACGGGGGTTTTGGGCACGGTCTTCGCAATGCAGAGGGAGAAAACATTCTGAGAACCTGTATTGCGTCTGAACTGGCCGTCGTGAATACGTTCTTCCAAAAGAATTCTCAGCACCTTATCACGTATAAGAGCGGGTCCCACTCAACTCAAATAGACTACTTATTGACCAGACGGTGTCATATGGGCAGGGTAACTAACTGTAAGGTCATTCCAGGCGAAAGACTTTAACGTCACTCCGAAGAAGAAAGTAGCCGAGAAACGTAGGCCTCGGATCAAGTGATGGTTGCTGAATGGACCGATGCAGACCGACTTCCTGGCAGAGGTGAAAAGTCACGATATTTCGACTAACACCGAGACTGCTCAGGATGCTTGGGATCGGGCTCAGTCGGCAATCATTGCGGCGGGCAGGCGAGTTCTTGGCCTTTCTAGGGGAGGACGTGTCATCGACAGGGAGACATGGTGGTGGAATGACGAGGTGCAGGAGGTTATTCGTGAAAAGAAGGCTGCCTTTAAGAAGTGGCAGGAATCCAACTCTCCTGAAGACAGACTGGAGTACACAGTAGCTAAACGTGCCAGTAAAAGAGCTGTAGCCAGAGCCCGCAGTGAGAGTTTGTCACCATTGTATGATAAACTTGAAACTGTAGAGGGGCAGAAGCTCATTTACAAACTGGCACGTTCCCGGGATAAAGTGACGTAAGATATCGCAAAATGTCTTTGCGTCAAAGATTCCCAGGGCACGCTGCTCTGTAATCATGACTCTGTAAAGGAGAGGTGGAGAAGCTACTTCCAGGAGTTGCTGAATACTCAGCACCCATGCAGTCTTCATCACGACCCACCGCCTAACCTCGGACTTATTGCCCCAATAACCCTTGACGAAACACGTAATTGCCTTCGACGCATGAAGAACGGAAAAGCGGTGGGACCTGACGACATCCCGATCGAAGCGTGGAAATCGTTGGGCTCTCTTGGTGTGCTCATGCTTACTGACCTTTTTAACCATATCTTGAACACTGGTAAGATGCCGCATCAGTGGCGGCTTAGCTTTATTACCCCTATTTACAAGGGAAGGGGCAGTGTTCAAGATTGTGGTAGTTATAGGGGCATTAAGCTTATGAGTCATACCATGAAGCTCTTCGAGCGCATGATCGACCTCAGGCTCCGCCGAGAGTGTACTGTCTCTGAGTCTCAATATGGATTTCAGCCAGGATCGGGCACCATGGACGCCATTTTCGCCCTCAGAACTTTGATGGAGGCATACAGGGAAAAAAGGAGAGCTCTGCACGTGGCCTTTTTAGATCTGCAGAAGGCCTTTGACTGTGTGCCTCGTCAGTGTATCTGGTGGGCATTGCGATCCAAAGGGATCCCTGAGGCCTATATTGAGATTATCAGAGGCATGTACCACGATTCCTCTTCTATGGTTAGGACTGCTGTTGGCGACACAAGACCCTTCCCGATTACAGTGGGGGTTCACCAGGGCTCGGCTCTTAGTCCGTTCTTGTTCAATGTAGTGCTTGATACTGTCTCGGTTCACATCCAGGACCAGCCTCCATGGCTGATGATGTATGCCGACGACATAGCACTCATTGCCGAGAACCGACTGACGCTGGAGCGTAAAGTGAACTTCTGGAAGGGTACGCTTGAGAACGGCGGTCTTAAACTAAATGTGTCGAAGACAGAGTACATGGCCTGCGGGAGCCGGGACTCGAGCACCATCCTTATAGGTCCTGAGCCAGCCGTTAAGTCGGAGAAGTTCAGGTACCTTGGATCCGTTATGCACGAGTCTGGAGGCATCGACCACGATGTCCATGGCCGGATAAGCGCTGCCTGGGCCAAATGGCGAGAGGTCACTGGTGTGGTCTGCGACCGCAGAATACCGCCCAAGCTCAAGGGGCTGATATACAAGAGCATCGTCCGACCGGTTCTTTTATACGGCAGCGAATGTTGGCCAGCACTATCTCGGCACACTCTGGAGCTTCACGTCACGGAAATGAAGATGCTGAGGTGGATGTGCGGCGTAACGCGGTCTGACCGCATACGCAACACATTCATTCGAGGTAGTCTTGGGGTCCGTGACGTAGCGGATAAGCTCCAAGAGCGTCGCTTGAGATGGTTTGGTCACGTTACGCGCCGGCCTAAGAACTATGTCGGACGCAAGTGCCTTGCTATACTAGTTCCTGGGGCGCGACCTCCCGGACGCCCAAGGAAGCGCTGGTTGGATGTCGTGATGCAGAACATGAGAGCCAATGGTCTAACCACCGAGGACGCAAAAGATCGTGCAAAGTGGAGTAGGGTAAGTAGGAAGGCAGACCCTGGTAATAGCCGGGATTAATGCCAGGAAGAAAAAGATTTCTCTTAAAAACTAAATTAAAAATAAAACAGAAGGGATCATTGAGGTTTTAATACGTTTTTAATATACTTGTAACTGAATTAAGCCTTATGTATTAGTTCTATCATCGTGAAACATGGGAGTTATTACTACAGCAACAACAACAGGTAACTATACCATAGTATGGCATCATCGAGCTGGGCCAATGATGGAGCCAGGACTTGAATAGTAGAAACTCTCCAGAAATGACTTGTAAACCACTCTATTCTCATAATATAATTTATTACTCTGAACACACTTTTAGCACTTGGCGTAGAAAAGCGTGTTTTTTTTTAATCAAATCAGCTTCACGTTGTATCACTTGTTTCCGAACTTTTCTCACACTTTCTGCCGAGTTCTGGAGTAATTGCGTGTTGAGCAGCAGAACTCAACGCCGCGCTTTACCTCGACACCAGAGCGAAGAAATGGAAATATAAACGTAAATAAATATTTAACTTCCTCGAGTGGGGATCGAACCCACAACCGTCGCGATACAGTCACACCCTTGTGCCGCTGCGTCACGACGGCTTCATCTATATTTAATGATATACGGATAACGTATTTTGACAATGGACGTATTTTTGTAATCTAATATTGTTATATCATATTCTATATAACTACCTATTACTTCCGCGATATCTATACTAATATTGTAGAGTTGAAAAGATTGTTTATTTGGACGCGTTAAACTCGAGTTAAGTACTTACTGGTTCAAATTGAAAAAAAAAAACGTTGCGCTGTCGGCATTACATAATGTTAGTGGGTTACAAGTATTTTTGACATTTATTAAGTGTTATTATACACTTAGGAAAGAAAAATACTTAAGGCTTTACTTTAACTAAATGTTAAGTCACTCGTTCTCTGCGTTTATAGAGCATTTTGAGAGGCAATAATCAATGACGCAATTCATTCCACTGAGAAAAGTTTGAATCAACAAATATTAAGTTTACATTTGAATGCTGTGCTTTAGTGAACTTCTAAGATCTAAATTTATTTTTGTGAACTCTACATTTTAAAAAGCAGCTAGTAACGCCATCTATGAGATTGAGTTTGGAACACGTTTTACATAATAGCATTATTGAAACGATTGTACCAACTTGATTTCAGTAACTTCTAATAGATGGCGCTAGGTCATGAAATTGGACAAAAAAATTAACATCCATTTGTTAACGGCGAGTTAACCACGAAAGCACTCAAGAGAGTTTTTTTGGGTTTTTTTTTTCTAAATATTTAGTTTTTGATAACTTAGTAATAAATTGATACTATTTAAATGTATCTAGTGATTATTCTGATTTCGATAGAACTTGAAGAAATGAGTATGGCCTAGCGGCTGTGATAGGACATAACATGAACGTAGGCTTCGTAGATTTTTTTTTAAAAGGACAAAGTTTTTGTATATAGATTATAATATAATTAAAAAAACAAGTGCGAAAGAGTTCGGACGACAACCAATCACCAGTACATCTCCATTCAAAGTTTATAAGGAACTAATTTCGTCTATCCGTAGTATGTCAGCTACTCAGTAAAAAAAAGGTCTTTACATTTTTATACATTTCAGTTCATAATAAACGTAAATTGAAACTTTATTATTAATTTTATAAGTAATCTACAGCGGGATCACTGACACGAGCTGAGATATCCCGAGATGAAATATGATATCGGTGGATGTTATCTCATTCTCATCATTTGATTTGCTGCATCATTCTTAACAGTTCTGAAGTCTCGACCGCAAGATATCGATACGTCTTACTAGATTTGCACCTGTAACTTTAAAGATTAATGAAAATTAATATATGTATGGACTTATATTGTATGTAAGGATTTTTAGATGAGTAAGTATTTTGAAGTTGTGGGTTCGATTCCCATTCTGGGATATGAGTAATTTCCTTTCACTCGCTATGGTAATAAGAAAAAACATTGCATCCAAAATATATTTTAACACTGGGTTTCTTCCTGTCTGCTGTGGACAATAGAGCCTGAAACATTATCATAAATACATATTTACATTTCTAATTCTGACCAGAGAGAAATATTTTTTATTAATTTAAACGAATTTTCTTTAATACAAAACCAATACTGGATTGCAATATATTTACTCAGGTGACTGCTTCGAATCGACTGTATCGTCATATAAACGTAGTAGTTTTTGCTGCCTAATCTTAATTAATAGTCGTCTCGGAAACTAACGGCACTTGTGTCCTACCTCTTGTGACATGGCGTGAGGTGAACTAGTATATATTACTTGTATCTGATATAATATTGTCGTTTCTATATTATATAGGTGTAAGAAAAGTATTTTTATAATTTTTGGTAGAAGCTGTGGCCATGATTGTGTGGAATTTCCACTTGGGAGGTTTTGAAAATGATATTGAGTGAATATTATTCTCATTATAAATACAGACATTGTTGGGAACTAAACAACGCGCGCTGTCATATCATATTTTTTCACGTACGATTCAAAGGAATAAACACTGTTTACAGTCAGGCACCTATTACACCACCTTTGATAAGTGATCGGCAATTGCTTATACAAAAACTTCAAGTATTCAAGGGTTAATTAAAAATGGTTATAAAAATATGTCTGTAATAAGAAGATGAAGCAAAAAGCGTTGCGGGTTGCCGTTCCCATACTCTGTTACTAAATTGTCGGTCGGTATGTGGACTGCCCGCGCCGCCCGCTTACTTAGAGATGCTCGGCCTGTGTCGCTTAAACCAAGAAGAATTCATTATATGTAATAAAATAATAAATATAAAAATTTGATGATGATGTTTTTAAGGAAGAATGATAGTTAATATTCCTTTCAAAGCAAAACTTGAATACAATAGAAATTACTAAAAAAATGATAGTTTTTTTTTGTCAAAATCATATATTATATGAAATTATAATACATATTTTTCTAATGACACAAAAGAGCATATTATTATTATTAATAGGCAATTTCTTCGTTCTAATAATAATTTTTAGCACTTATCATGCAAGCTCTATAAAAGTGGGCGTTGTACAGGGAACGAAGTGTTATCTAACTTATACAATAAGATTTACTTTTCTTACATTGCTATATGTGAAACCCAATCTAAAGCTAAAAAATATATAGTTAAAAGTTTAGCAACCAGTGGCTTAAACTGTATAATAAGTGCACGATAAATATGTATAGTTGCCGCCCCACGCGGCTTCGTAAAAGACAAACTCGAGCGTCAATGGTATTACGAAATAGACACTTATTATATACATAATATGCACTTTAACACTTTTTATCACTTTACGTTTGCGGTTCTAAAGTTATTAGTTAACTTGGGAACTTAAAATCTTAGTTTTTTTCCACCTTCACATTTCATTACGCGTAGGGAACTTGAAACATAGAGGGCGGAAGTTAACGCTACGTTTGGTCTTGCTAGAACAATTTTCTTTTAATTAGAAAGATGGTCAGAAATAAAAACAATTAATTCCCCTGTGTGTGTTGCCTACTGAATCTAAGTTTGAATATTCGATATGTAGAGAATAAAGAAATATACAAAATTTTCAAAGCCTACCTTAGTAATAATGAAACTCTACCCTAGAGTAAAATAAAAAAATATATAAAATAAACAAAAACTAAATCGACATGTTAATGTTGAATTTTTTTTACTTGTTGTACCCCACTTGTAGCAGGATAGGCAGAGGAGTCCTAGTATTTAGCATTCCTATTTTTTATCTCCATTTTCAGCCAATTTTTCAAGGATATTAAGTGAAAGAAATCAACCTCGCTGTTTTTCTTTACAGTCAAATCCTATACAGCTGCACCAACGGCTCAGTATTCATTATTTATTAATTAGAGTTAATAATATCTCTGGAGATTGCAGTAGTTTATGCAATGAAATGTTTAAGTATGTAAATATACCGACTCGCAAGGCTAATAAAATGTAACGACATCTCTTACAACTCCTCACTGTGTAATGACAAGAGTCAACAATTGAAACAATTAGTTTTACACACGGTTCTTAATTACGGTTTTTATGATTTGAAAGCTAATGTGAACTGAATTATAATTTATTTATATATTTGTTTTGTATTAGCTGGGGTATGAGTAATAAATTATTGAATATACTAGCAGCATCCCACAGTTTCCTCTATGTCAGGGTAGCAAGAAAAAAATAAGTATTCTTAGTTGAGTGACGACGTTATAGCTGAAAAATTAAAATAAGTTCTTTTATCTTATATGGTAATAAGCTATTTCGTCACGACGACTTCCTTAAGCTTTATATGTAATAAATAGAAAATTGAGTCAATTAGCCTTTTCTAGAAAATAAAGTTGAGGAAATATTTTTTCAGGTCTAATTTTTATATATAAATTTTAAATTATTGACTAACATACATAATACTAAATTATACTGTAATTTTTGTTTCATTGTCCACAATCTAATTCGCACGTTTAATTTTGAAACTGTTACATTACAAACACTCATTTTAAGAATGTACCTATATGTTTATTTAAATTTTAACAATTACTGTGCCCCAGTATGATAGCGTGTGATTTTTAGTCTTTTATACTACATAAATCTCACAACAGAGCACAGCGTTTGACTAGCACAGTTATGGGTTCTATTTCCACTCAGGAGAATTAATTATTGTCCTCATCAAGACTAGCGAGTTGTGGAATTCCGAAGCTAAATATAACAATAATTTGTAAAATAATATTTATTCTTCACATGTATATAGCTTTATGAGAAACAGTTAAAAAAAGTAATTATTATTAAAATATGTCGTATAATTTCATCCTTGTAAATGACACGTAATAGCTAACTTAGGAAAAATCTTAATTTAATATATTTTAAACAGAGGATAATTGTATTTCGTCAAATTTATTTATAAATAATAAACTTTTTTAATAAAACCTAAAGCTCAATCAACAGACTGACAAAGTTCCATTCATAACTAATTAAAGCTAAAAGCTCCAGTTATCAGGGAGTTCATTAAGTCCAGATCAGGTCTCGCCAGTCTCGCGCAGCGCGTCGCCGCGGACGCACGTCATGTCCCCATATTACCTGATAGCCTTATTCGCGTGCGCCTGCGCAGGTTCGTTGGGTCGACGACCCCTGTGATATATGTCTCAGAACAGTATAGAAATGATCTTGCCAAACTTTATGTTTGTGTTTGGAAAGAAAAAGGCATTTTGGTTATTTAAAATATTTTAGAATTTTTGTTTATTATATGATCGTTTTAATTTGAAATATTTCATACATTTGAATTTATATTAAAACATCTAAATAAGCCTTTTTCTTTCTTTTTATAAATCAATTTTTGTCAATAATCTCTATATATTTTATGTAGACAACTCTGAAGTATATTCTGAGGTTCGATGAATAAGCGCCCAACGTATCCTAAGGTGTTTTTTTGCCCTGGAACGCGAATTTTATCCTTGAGTCTGGGTCCATGTCTTTTATTCTTTTTAAACACTGCTGTAAGTATACACATAATTATGCCGGAGGCCTCTGCTTTAAAATAAGGCAAAATCTACAGGTATCTACTATACCTGTTGGTGTTTTAAGAAATATATGAATAATATTTATTTAAGTTATAAGATTAAGCCTTTTTTTAATTAGATTATTGATAACTCTACATCTTATATTAATTGCTATGAAAAGACATCAACGCGCTCGCTTCTTAGTTTAAATCGTCTTTAATTTGACTAGTCTTGATTTTTTTGTAGTTAAAATGTAGTTATTTTTTGTATTGAGTTTATTTTTTTTTACTTACTTATTGAACTTTTAGTTATTATAAAATGTACGGAAATTAGAGCTATTTTTTATTCATTTCAAACCAGATTTTTTATATCTAATGATTTTTTCTTAGAAGCTTTTAAAATAACGTTATTATTTCTTTTCAATATTCAATCCCCTCATTTCTCACTATTATATATTTCTTGATTTAATTTTTTTATAAGCATCCTTCATTATATTAAATATAATGGCACCAGCACAAAAAAATATATACTTTTCAGCAAATTTGAGCTGTTATTCAAACGGTATCACTGCAAAATCATTATTTAAGTTGTTCATCGTTTTCTGTCATTTTACCAATTTACAAGTGTTCCTTTAACAACGCATCGAACCTATCGATGATAGTGGAGGACGTAAAGATCAGACCAGACCTTCTCGAAAGGTATATATGAAGTGGTTGATGACAGTGAACGAGGCGAAAGAGGTCGGGCAGGGTCGGTAGCGTTTGGCACTTTATTTCCTCTGGTTGCCCTAAGTAAAAAGAAAGAAACTAAAAAAAGCGTATTTACGTATTTCAAAGGAAATTATACAGAACAATAAGCAAAACGCACTAAGCTTACACATAAACATATGAGTCAAGTGTGTCAGTAGTTAACCTTTTCAAAATAAGGATGCCTAATTACAAGCACAAAAGATGCTCGAGTTAAGAGCAAGTATGTATACTTTCTTGAAAATGCGTACTAAATATTTACACCTTAAAATTATAAATATATGAATTGAATATTAGGATTTTCGTTATATCTTCATAAGGAAGTTTCGATAAATGTATTATATTAGTCTACATAGTCACTATTTTATTTGTGTGGATTTTAGGACCCAATGTAAAAGTTCTGTTTTTTCTCGTTTTCGTTGAAATAAGGAGACATCCTCTCTTAGTACAGCTACACTCCTACACTCCATCATCTACCTACATGCTAAATTTCAACTTTCTAAGCCCAGTGGTGCCATATGTGCATTGTTTTTTAGTCACTTAGTGAAGGAAGAGAGTTATAATATAAGACGTTCTTTAAATATTACTATTTTTTCTTACAATATACATATTTATAAACTGTAGCGCAAGTTGTGTTATAAAATCATCATTTTCTAATTAATTTACAGCATAATATAATAAAACATGGCGAATACAATCAATTACATTTGTATGATATGTATTTTGGGTATGCTAATCGAAGAAAACTTAAAATATTTTATTTGTTGTTCAATAGCTTACAAATAAGCTTATGTGATTTAAACTTTACGTTGTATCCCGCACATAGCAGGGCAGGGGGAACCTGGGAACCTAGTGTTAAGATTATTATTTACTACGATTATCCCACTTAATAAGTAAGATATGAACGTATTTAAAGGTCAAGGGGAACCTAATCTAATTATAGTATTATGTAATATATAATATAGGGAATATTTAAGAACAAATAAAAAACCCTTTAACATACCAATTTCTCAGGAACTTAGGGTTTAAGTTATTTCTTTGAAATCTTAATAATATTAAACGAAATCAGCTTTTGATATCATATCTATAGCTGCTTAAAATATACTTTAAAGTCCATAAAAGCTGTCATTAAAACAGCATAAAAATTTTATAGCTATCAAAATTTAAGACGTGTAATAATCAGGCTTTTTGATATTTGAAACTTTTAATTTACTTACTTTTATGTGCACTCATTTCATTTCCCTCATTTGATAGTTAGAACTTGGTGATACATCACTCCTTTATTCATTTATTATATTTGAAAAAAAAAAACTATAAATTCATTACAATGAATCCCGCATATAGCAGGGTAGGGAGAGAGAATCCGGTAGGCTAATGTTAAGACATTCCTTTCCCATAATACACTTTTATTCTCCATTTAAACCACGATGATTGTTAGTTCGATATCCGTTAAGGTTAAGGAATTATTTCCATTAAAGCCCAGTGTTGATTTCCACGCAATGTCTTTAAAAATAGACGGAAAATGGGGAATGGAATATACATTAACTTACCTTTGCCAAAAGAGAAAAAATAATCTACTAAGTATAATCAGAGTTAAATATGAAAATGCAAGAAATAAATAATTTTTTTTTTGCGTCAGTACAGCCTGAATGACTCAAATGATGGTAACGGTTCTACGTAACAATGTGTTCATTGTTTCAAACTATTCTACTTACTATTTTGACCTGAAGACGGTGCATGCGATAAATATCTATAAAAGTAATAAAATCTTTGCCTTTAAAATCTAAGATCTATTAAAGTCTTTGCGTGGAGTTGGTCTCCGCTGTTCCATAGGCAATGTTTCGAAATTTGTCGGTAAAGGGAGACTGGAGTGTCTTAACACTAGGTTCTCTTTCTGCATGCTCTGCTATAGGCAGGATAAGGACTAAGAAAGATCTATAACATATGTTTTAATAATAATAATTATTAATAATATATAATCTGTGTACTAGTGTAAAATTATTTAAAAGCTTCTTATGGGCTTTAATTTTAAAGGAAAAAAAACTTGAACTTTCAAGTCGCTCGTTGGTCACAAGCGGAATCTTAATCACTCATAAATAAAACCCATTGTTTCACCAGTAATTATTCTCATTAGAACGGAAAAAGTGCGTCGGGCCGACTCCTCAGAGACACCGACTAACGATTACATGTAATTCTTACTGTCGTTTCCACTGATATTTTTTGTGTTGACGCGCTCTCCTGGACGTATTTCTTGTGGCGTTCACCGTTTCTCATTTCCTGCCTATTTTAGATATTTGGATATCTTATATATGTAGGCGTTGGTTTACATATAACTTGTATAAATAGGCACGACAGTTGTGGTTTCGATTCTCAGTTTGGGGTAATTAATTGTATTTAATGAATTTTTCTTCCATTTTCCAATTTTTTTTTACCATATCCACGCTTAAGTTGAAGGAAGGAAATCTCTATTAAAGACAAGGTCACTTTTTCTAACAATGTTATAAAATAAAGCAAATAAAATACTGTAAAATATTTTCATTTCGTCTATCAGTAGACTTAAAACCATTATTACAATAATATATGAATTACTCGTAGTGTTCATATATGCAAACGTTACCGCTAGATCGCGTTTCGTATTTCAAATCCAATCTTATTCCCATACAGTATGGTTTGAAAAAGCTTGACTTCTTTGTCTTGCAGCCATATTATGAATGGTAGTACAAATGTTTATTTCTAACCGGAATAGCTTAATGTATGGCAGATGCCACTATTGTAGACGCTAAGGCTTAAAAGCTGAACTTATACTTTGAAATTTAATACTGTTTTTAATAAAAATGCATTGTAATGGCGTAGTTTGGACTTGTCTACTCCATTTTTTATTCGATATATTACAGCCTTCGGTGTAGGAAAGAGGGAAGAAGGAACTTAGTGTTAACCTCATAATTTTTGAGACATTGCTAGTTGAGTGGAATCAACGCTACGCTTTGTCTTGAAATGAAAATAGTTCTTTAGAACCTACGAATTAAAAACACACAAATTTATTAAGTTGTATTACTTGTAAATCTAATAGGCTGATATAAGAAAACTAGTTTTTAATATATTATCAGAAGTTGTTCGGGTTTTCCCGATCGTATCGAAACTCAATGGAAGCAAAGTTTAATGACATTTGAGCAAACATACGCCGTTGAAAGCTTTAAGGTAATAGAATTATTATATTTTTTTATTAAAAACACTAGTTTTTATTTGCGGTTTCGCCCGCAATAGCCACATGTATTATTAGGAGTAGGTACCTATATGTAGTCCGAGATGGCTTTAATTGTAGTTAGACGTACAGACATGAGTTACATCTATACACTTCTATATATATGTATGTATTCTATATATTCAATTACATCTATACACTGTCCAATACAGAAGCATATCACAGTTCCTGAGATTGACGCCTTTACTCGAACATACAAAAATAAAAGAATTTAAATACCTTAAAAAATAAAAATGAAAACAAAAAATTCACAAACATAGCAACAATATATAAAATATAATAAAACCAATGTTACATTGTAGCATGTACCGTACTAATCGCTAAAAATATAATATTCTAATGCCACACACAATGGCTCCCACGACACTGTATAAGGTCGTGCGAACGTACGTCCGGCATCGAACCCGCGACCGCTGGGAACTATTCAAACTCGCCTATTGTTTTAACGAGCTAGATGCATTAATCATCTATAAGGAACACGTTAAATCATATGAAATGCAAATATAACTGTTCTTCTTTAATATACATTAATATTTGAATAAATATTTCTTTAGGCCAGTCGTCTCGCAATGGCTCGAATATGTGACTGTGGATGCGATTGGTTGTGGGTTCGATCCCCGCGGAGAAATAAAGAAAATTCAGTTTGTCTTACCTATTTTTTATGACTTTTGACAAAAGCCGGGATTAGTGCCAGGAAGAAGGAAGGAAGAAGTTCCTGGAGGGAAGAAGGGAGAAGAAGGAAGAAGGTCTGCCTTCCTACTCAACCTACTCCACTTTGCACGTTCTTTAGCGTCCTCATAATTTTCATCAATTTTTCTATAATAATTTTCTATATATTCTATGTATATACGTAGAAGAGATAACTAAAAGAAATAAAAAAGGCAAATGATTACTTAATTTAATGAATCAAATTAAATTTCATTATCGCAATTACGAGCACTTCCTTATATATACGAGTATTTTATAATTGTGATACTCATCAGAGGCAAAAAATACATACATATATCTAAATATAAAATGTGTAATTATTCTAAGTTTGATAGACAGCGTGTCTAGTTTTTACTATTTATTATGTAAGTCGATGTGGGGTTCGTAAAAAATATTATAGTTCAAGTTTTTTTAAGATTCACGACTGTATCTAATTCTAAGTAAAATCTTATAAGAGAGACAAAAATAACATTTTATACGATTCTCTTAATTTTTGATTGGGTATGGGTATTATAATTTTTAATGAAATTAACTTAACCACGTCATATAAATTACAAAAAGTAATAACTAATGAGGTTTTTTACAGTCTATTTAATTCGTACAAAAACTTTAATTCGTGCATTAACATGAATCAGCTTCACGCTGTTTCCCGCAAACAGCAGTGTAAGCAGAAGGAACTTAGTGTTAAGACTTCGTTCTCCACTTTCCGCCGAACTTTTCGAGGCATTGCGTGTTGAGTGGCGGAACTAAACGCCGGGCTTTTTGCTTTAGTGTCAGAGCAAAGAAATACAAATATTAAACATTTTATTTCCTCGAACCTACAACCTGTGGCATTTACACTCGTAATCTTTGACGCTCCACGAATGGCTGGAAGAAAGAGTTCTTCTGAATATATTCTAAAAATTAACTGATTACTGTTCTAGACACGACAAGACAACAAATTATATTTTATATATGTATTTAACCCAGATTAAGTGAAGGCACGCTAATTTGCAAATAAAATTGTTATCCGTTTCTAATACCATTATACTCTAGTGCTCTTGACCGACACCCACGCAGTACAAACAAACCGTAAACTGTGGAATTAATTCTTAACCACGGGTTTTGCAAAATCTAGTTGTTATTTGAGAATTATTTCTATTACAGATTAAGGATTACCTTAGTAAGAGTGTTAATAGTTCAGGATTAGTTTGTACAGTTTCGGTACTGGAGTCCAGGGTTCTTTTTCACCGCACTCAGGGAACTTTCTCATCGCATTCAGTATTATATTATAACTTCGTTTCAAGGCAAGTGTTGCCAACTCTCCTCCCAATTTTTTGTATGTTAAATGGCGAAAAGCCTTGTTTCGTCTTTTTAGAGCGAGAAAGTGAAAATAATTCGTTCCCTCGAATAAACATCGAATCTACAGTCGTCGCGTTGACATTCTGACGCAGTTTCTCTGAGCTACGATAGATAAGTGTTGCTTATTACACTTTTAATTTAATTATAGCAAAAATAAACATGCTGGTCTTCCATTAAGTATAAATTACCTAAGTATATACGTACTTATATATATATATATATTTCAACACATATCCTTATATCATTAAATACCCAGTTAAAAACAGCAAAAAATATATATGTATGGCGACGCAATGGTGGCAATCGTTAATAAACTGCAATTATTACGGCATATATACCTGTAGTCTTTAATAGCGGAGATGCCGACCGAGTCTTAGTTAGTTTTTGCTCACTTTTATCATACCTCAGTATGCCTAGATCTGCCTTTCCTTGGTTATAAATAAAAATAAATGTAAAGTAATATTTATTAATTTGTTTACGACTTAAGCTTTAAGTTAGGTCTGGTATTCGGTCTATTTGTGCTATGTTAGTTTGGAATGTTGGTAATATGTAAGCTTTTTGTATTAAAGTTATTAAATATATGAGTACACACTTATACTTAACTTGAAGGGTCAAAAGTTTGTTTGGTTAAACGGACAAATCTCGGAAACTACTGGTTTCATTTCACAAAATCTTTTTGCATTGGATAATCCATTTGTCGGGGAATACTATAGGATATATAATAGTATTAACACATTTCTATAATTGTTTCACTATACCTCTGGTCAAAGCTACCTTCCGCATTTAGAGTTATTTTCAAATTGGCCAGGCGGGCGAAGTCGTAGGTCAAATCTAATATTAGTTTGGTCTTTTATTTATAAAGTCTCTCTGAATATATAGGAAATATAGGCTCTGGTTTCGTAAAGTTCAGTTTCGTTGCCAGTTTTCCAAGATGTTCGTAATTATATAATATGGAAGCATTTGGACCTGGACTCAAGGTTATTATACTATTTATTACTAAAGTAGGTACTTTGGTGCTTATTCTTGTATTCTTGTATAATATCTCTAAACATCGTTTTTTTATTTATTATTTTAGAAAAAAAATATTTATTTTATTATATTGTGTAACTTTGCAGAAAGCAATGGTGACGATCAATTTTTTTTCCACGGTTCCAAACGATCTGTCAGTGAGTATAATTTTACCTTATTTTTGTTTTCTGGTGCAAGAGAAGTAAGTGGTTTTGAAATATGATTCATTACATGAAAAAAAAAAATCAAAATTTCCAGGTAAAACAACAGGTTGCATCTACGAAGCTCGCTGGTACCCTCCATCAACAGTAGTGAGATCACGTGAACCCTGCCTGCAATGTGTATGTGCACAGGGCGCGTTGTCGTGCAGACGGCGAGCCTGCGCGCCTCTGCCTGAACCTCCACCAAGGTGCCATGTTGTACATGAGAAGGGGGAGTGCTGTGCTGAATTAAGATGTCCTGGTGAGAATTATTGACTAAGTTTTGTAGATTCACGTTTTATTTCTAGTTGGGTGGCCAGAGAGAACCGTGAGCCATTAATAAGTTTCATGTCATATTTGCTAATAATTTGCTTATTCCAAAACCTTTGTTGTTTTATAAAAAGCATATTCTGCTTAAGTGAAGCTATAAAAAAATACAGTCAAATTAATAACCTCCTTTTCTTACAGAAGTCGGTTAAAAACAGATATTTTATATCTTACTACTATCTATACTTTATACTAAACAAATTTCAATTTAAAGATTGTTATTCTTAGATTTTATTTTATAATTTTCAGATGACCTTAAGCATTTAGAGATCACATCAGCCGCTCAAGTCGATGACACAGCAATAGAAACACCATCGTCAATTGGTCATGGTATGTATTTAAAATATACAGGGATTGAATTCTTCTTAACTATTTTTTTTCATATAGCAGCGTAGACAGAGGGAACCAAGGGGTGCATGGGGGAGAGTTGAGACAGTCCGTTCCAAACGCAGCCCGTTTTCGTAACATTGCATATAGAGTTATTGCATATTTTATTTTACCAGAGCAAGAAAGTGTGTATGTGGGTCATAATCAGAAAAAGTGTACATTTTGTGTCTTTTCTTGTCCCGCTACTTTGAATGCGTTTTAAAAATACAATTTTAAAGATAATTTAAATATTTTGCCATTTAAGATAAATTTACTTATTAACTTAAAGATTTTTGTAATATTTTAAATGTATTATGGCAAATAATAGTATTTTTTGTTAGTTGCAAAAAACTTTTCAAAATGCTTCCATACAATTTTTCGTGTCCCATTCACCACTTTACTTTTTAAAAATTGATTTGTTACGAATATTTATGGTTTTATTTGATTTCAGATATGTTTATATTACTTTACTTTATGCATAATATTAAATAGAACTACTTTTATTGATACATTATTTAATAAATAATATATATGAATTAAGTAAATTTGTCCCAAAATATTGTCTTTTTGTTACTCAGGGCTAGTAACGTACAATTAAAATATGAACGCAATTATTTTGAATGGTATTTAATATTAGTTTTTATTGTGGGACCATTATTGTGTAAGTCGATGCTATCGTAGCTACAACAAGTAGTGTTCTCGCAGCAGTTGAGGGGTTCAAATGTTTTAGAGGGAAATCGTGAAATTACATCTCAGGGTTATAAACGGCTTTTATTTTGGTAAGTATTCTATAATTTCCTTTTCTTGTTTATGTTATTTGCTTCTTTTTACAAAATCTCAAAAAAGAACTTCAGTGCTTGCACATGCAACACGTGGCTTATGAGCAAATATTTAAAAAGGTTAGAATTTCTCAGACTTCATTCTCAATTTCGTTATATTTCGTTACGTAACGAAACTGAGAAAATATGAAGCCTAGTTCATAATGAAGTTACCATCAGAAGATATGTATATAAAAAAAAATTGCTGGCATATGAAAAATATAATTGGTGACTTTTGATAACGTAAAGTAACTAAAAATAATGATTTTTAAGTTTTTTGCCTGTTTGCTTGTTTGTCTAATGTCTTTGTGCACGCTTATCTCAGAAACGGCTTAACCGATTTAGTTAAAAACGTTTTTTTATTCTTCCTGAAATTAGTTGTGATTTTGTAATTACTATTTTTTTCTCTGGAGATAGTGAATTAATAAATATGTAGCTCAAGCGGGTGAGGCTTTTATTTAAAAACAAATACGTTATATACTAGCGTTGTTAAAGATCTAAACAACAAACATAAAATATTATTAAATATCTATTGATACATATTTTTAAATTTTCAGTAACCGTCATGGCTCCTATGTCAAATGCTGAAAGACAATAAAGATATAGAGAACGTCTTAAACAGACCAATCCTATTAAATATGAAGATATGCGGAATAAACACTTACAAAGAATTAAACTTAATTCCAGTGATAACGACTCAAATTTTGATATATTTTAAAGTGGATTTAATTTTATCATTAACTTTGTGGTGTCTAACTAGAAATATAAGTTTATTAAGTTACGAACTAGCATCATTATATTGTTAATATTGTCACTTTGTTATGTTTTCTTACATTTATAATCTGTTAATTCAACGATTGAATCTTTAAAATTTTAATTTGTGTCTCATTAAATAAAAACAACAATAGTTTTATTGACATAATATTCTTATTTTGTTGTGTATAATGCCTTATATCATCAGTTTCGTAACAAACATTATCAGTGTTGTTACTTATCAGTTACGTTACGAATTCGAAAATGTCCACTTTTCTGATTATGACCCATGTAACTTTACAGTCTGAGTCATACTTGAAAACCAGTAATAGTATTTTTTTTACTGCAAAGTAAAGGTTAAAAATATTAGTTATATTTTTTTTTTAAAAAAGCAATTTTTTTTTTTTTTTTTTTTTTTTATTTTAAAAAACTACATCCACGGGCTCATAGTTGCCCGTGCCTTTTTTTATTTTAAGAAAGTTCTTTTAATGTGGCGTACTTAATTTTGGGACAATTTAAACTGTACTTATATCTAGAGCTTATACTAGAGGGGTTGGATGAGACCCCTACCGACAATTTTTTTTTTTTTTTTTTTAATTTTAAAAATATATTATAATTATTAGAGAAATTATTAGAATAAAAATTATAATTATTAGAGTCTTTTGTATAATTATTATAGTCTTTTGTATAATTATTATGTATATAGGTGTGGAATTTTAGATTTGGCCTGGCTTATGCAGAACGCCTTCCTTAAGTTTTTGGATCAGTGCCTCTATCACCCTATCGTCTCTTTGTGACATTGCCCCTTTTAGGTTCGTAAAAAAGCAATTATTACATAATACATAAGATAATTTAATGTTATTTGAGTGTTTCCAGCGTGCGTGGAAGGCGGGGTGGTGTACGCTGCGGGGTCAGCGATGAGTGGAGGTTCAGCTTGCGAGCAATGTTTTTGCCTGGGGGGAGCCCGGCGGTGTGTCAGACCGGTCTGCCTCCCGCCGCCACCCGGATGTAAGGCACGAGCTGCTTCCGGTGCCTGTTGCCCTCAGCGATACTACTGTGAACACAGTCCGTCTACTGATGTAGCTGTCAGTGGGAATATACATGGTGAGATATTGATTTAAATTTTTATACCATTTTTTAAATATTTTTCTTGGTAGCTTTGATAGTTCCCAATAGTACTAATCGAACTTCTAACTGTTGTATTTATTCTCAGACGAAATGCTGCTGCGCCACTATAAATTAAATGATTATAAATTATTACAGACTGCATAACACCAGATGGCAAGTGGGCGTACGAAGGGGAACGAGTGAAGGCAGCGGAAGCGGCAGAATGTATGCAATGTTTCTGTCTTCGAGGTGCGGTGCGCTGTCAGCGGTTAGCCTGTGCGCCGGCGCTGCGCGGGTGTCGCCCGCTGCTGCGGGAGGGGGAGTGTTGTCCACATCAGTATCAGTGTGATAATCGTAATAATGGTATATTTTCTTATTAGACATATTGTAATAAAGCTGATGGTAGTTGTGGGTTTGAATTTTATAAGCAAACAATGTCCTTGCGTCATACTTTAGAAATAAATGTATCAAGTACGTTAGAAAAAAAAGTAATAAAAGTAAATATATAAACGTTCTCCTTAAATTTCCTATTATTTAAAAAAATAAAATGTTACTGAATTAATACAAATGATGTTAATGATACATTAATAACAAGTATTTTGATATTTCAGGTACTAAAACTTTATATCTTCAACGTCAAAATACATTGATGTCATTGAATGATGAAAACAGATCCTTTCATACATCTAAATCAACTAAACGGGAAACAACAATTAATGAGCAAACTACTCATAAAAGTACTTCAGCTGTGACTGTCACCAAGGAACAACTAACGACAACAGTGAAAGTGAAAAGAAAGACTGGTGAAATCAATACAGACTCAAATATCAAAGACGAAAAAAGTTTTACAACTGCTATTGAATCTACACAAACTACTAGTTCTGAGGAAATATCCTCCACAGGGACAGCAGAGACAACTGTAAAAGAATTTGAAAGCACGACTACTGAACAACCTGAGAGTTCAGTAAAAATTATAATAAACGGTACAATCAACTGCACTGCAGAATTATCCTCTACATCATTGCTATTGAATGTATCCGATCCAGATATCTGGATTGAGAGTGAAACGCAACCTCGTATTCCTATCGTTAATATCGAAGTAGAGAGTGAAACGTATTCAGCCAATGACATAATAACAGAAAGAAATAATGGCGGTTTTGATGAACACGAAACATTTACTATAAATGTTACGAGCTCTCTTCGTACAAATACAAGTCAATCTACAACAGTAGCCTCTTCTACGAGTGTACCCAAAACGGTGCCACCTTCGAAAGTAAAAAAAGATGAATATGACTATGATTACCCAGAACCTACGCTACCTCCATCATTGCCAAATTTAAAGTAATTACACATTGGTTTGATTTTTTGTACTTTCAGTTTAATTACGCAGACTTTATACTTATTAAAATAAATATAATTTCAAAGTTGTAAGTTACACATAACTTATTATATTATACTTACAATGTGATTTCAGAATTATACCCTTTGTCGCAGCCGATGCAGTAGTAGATGAAGATATATCTTCCAAAGAAAGTCTAGACTATTCACTTTTGGAAAGTGATGACAAATTTCCCGTTTACTATCCAAGTAAAGATTTAAAACAAGCTTTTGCAATGCGAAAAGAGGATGTATATAATCCAACACAGTATCCTGTATTTGTGTCTAAGAAAGTCGAACCACAGTATCCCAGTCTCACTCATGAAGTAGATGACGTTAATATAGCATATGCTAGCATAACAAATGATGCACCCCCACAAGTACATGAATATACAGTGACAACTGCTTTGGGAAATTCTGCAAAAGCAATTAATGAGATAGAACGAAAACCTTCCCCTACAGATACTAAGTATAAAATGGAAACTCCATCATTTAATTTGTTTTCACCACCAATGGAGACGGAAGGTAAGAATTATGTTTATTTATTTGTACATTTTTTATTTATTTGTACATAGAAGGAGACCATTGCAGACCAATTGTTGTCATAGTTTAGTAGGTGCCTCCAGCCAGGTTGTCCGTGTTGTACAACCTGGCTGCCTGGTATACGCAGTACTATTGACCTATTTGCGGAAATTGGGCTGTGAGTCCACCACCCATTATTCAAATCCTTTAAGTTTTTCAAGAAATGCCCTTGAACCTAATATAAAGTCTCCGTTTCTTCTTCAATTCTTCAATTGCTGACCTCTCGTTATATTGCATGCAAGTAAACGCTGTCCTCACGTTAGAGAAGAACAATCCGATCCGAGAGTTATTTTATTTGTACAGTATAATAAGTAATTAAAAATTTTTTTAAAAGAATAACATTATATATATCCAGATTCAGATTCAGCGGCAAATGATTTATGTCGTTTTTAGTTCATTAATTTACTAAGTAGCAAAAACTAATTCAAAGAAATAATTAAAGAGGAATATTTTTTGTATCTTAGGAGGTTTCATACCCAAAGGTCCGGGAATAATGGACGAGTATTACTCTGTATATCAAAGCACTCCTCCGGCGCCCATAATTCCTCATTTAACGACATCGATGCAGCTGGAGCCTAAAGGTAATGGAAACCTACAAAAATTGATAATCAGATGTAGACTAACTATTACAATACTATTAAAACAATATAGATTTTCTTCATTCTCAAAGTGATTGATTCTCTCAGCTTCTATCTCATCTCGTTATGTAGTGTAGGATACACACAGCGTTGTAGGCAGAGGGAACCTGGGAACGAAGTATATACACTCCGTTCCTATTAAGACACTTCCGTTCCCCATTTTCTGCAAAATTCTGGAAACATAGCATTTTGATTGATAATGTTTACTATTTTCTGTTAGTATCACTTTTATTTTTGTTTATTATAGTAACTACTGCTAGTTAAATAGAAGATGGCTGGACTGGTTAACAAATTTGATTAATTACAGATGAATGCATAACAAGTGATGGTAGACATATTCTCGAAGGAGAATCAGTTAATGTGGCTTGTTCTGTGTGCTCATGTGCATGGGGTGCACTACGCTGTTCACTTCGACCCTGCAGCACGCCTCCAGGTTGTGAGCGACGTGGCTCTGTTGTTAGTACTGGCGATTTATGTTGTGGAGACTTGATTTGTGAGAGTATGTAATTATTTCTATTAGATTTTTTTTTCTAAGCTTGTTCATGTTGGCTTATAACTAAATATTATATTTCTTTTATGGAATTCTAATATTCTTATTTATATTATGATTACTTCTAAACTTCTTATTTCATTTATGTATTTTTTATGTTTTAGGAAATAAAACAACACCTTCTTCTTTTTTAACGATCCAAAATTTTGCTATTAGCCTAAATGAATCTAAAGTACCGATCCATAGTGAAATAGATAGCATAGGTATAGCAAAACCAGAGATTACTACAACAAATTATACATCAACAAATAATAGTGACATAATGACACAGGAAGTGATAAAAGATTTCCAACAGATTAATTCTACCCAAACAAGTTTTCCAGAAGTATCTTCACAAACATCAACGATGCCACATAACGATTTACCTCAAAATTCTAATAATTCTACAGAATATGACGAGGAAGAAGAAGACGAAGGTTTTTCTTTTGGCAGTGTCTTACAATTGTTACTTAGTGAAACCTATGAAACTACTACCGGTACACTCAAACGTAAAAAAACCACTGTAAATATACCACCAAAAGTAACCACACCTGCTCCAACTACCAAAAGAAAGTATACAGCGCCAGACAACGTATTCATACCCGTCACACATCGCTATCCAATGCCGCCGAAGGTATATCCTCAGAATGTTGTCAACCGAATAGATCATTTACTTCTCGGAGAACCAACTACGTTAAGAAAAACAACATCTAGACCCGTTACTACGTATAAGCCTATAATAACAACAAGAAAAACATTTACCACCACTACGAGAACAACTCCTCGGCCTACTACAAAAATTATTGAAATCACAAATAAAGATGGGGTCCAGCAAACAACGGATGTTAGACCGGCTCATAATTTCTTAAACAATCTTAATCTAGGATTGCCGAAGCTCGCCGGGTGCAATATATATGGACGAATGTATCGTGTAGGTCGAATAATAGCTGAACTGTCGTCACCTTGCCAAGAGTGTAAATGTACTGAATTTGGTGTCCAGTGCCGATCGCTGAGCTGTTGAATATTTATGGTCGAACAAACCAATAAAAATAGAAATCTATCGCATCGTGCCAATATAATAATTAAGGCTGTATGTCCGTATGCACACGATTTACGCAACAAGAGACAATTAATATTAAATAAACTTCTATTAATTACAAAAAGTTGAAGAAAGACAAAAATTAATGTTTTGTATGCTTACTACAGACATAACTGAGAAAGTGAAAATATAGTTGATTAATTAAGAAATGTAAAATGTTCTTCGTAATCGAATTATACAGTGTGTACGTTTATGAGTGTGATTTATAAAGACTAAATAGATTTAAGACCGATAGTGAAAATAAACAACCGAATGAACCGAACAACTGCTAGTATTGATCTCAGGTAGAAGTAACAAGTGACAAGAATAGTAGCGTCATCGAACAATAGTACACTTGCCTTCAATATAACATAAGTAAATAGAGAATTATTTATAGACCTCCAAAAGGAAATTATTAAAATTAGATCGATTATTCCGTTTAGTTTTTTATTAGTGTACTTAAAACTTTTATGTCTATGTATATATCGGTAAGTAATTTTAGATCAGAAAAATAGAAATATCAGCTTCACGCTGTATCCCGCATACAGCAAGGTAGGCAGAAGGAACCTCGTGTTAAAACACTCCGATCCCCACTTTTTAAAGGTGTCAAGTAACGGTAATACGGGACTAATTTATTAAATGAGACATAGATAATTAAAATATAACTGTATTATGGGTTTACGTAAAATAATATAAAGTAATCGGAAAACAAAACTTATTTTTTTCATTTTAATCTCTCAACTCAGAGTACTTCTAAATGCAAAACAAATCTGTTAAAAATAATGATGAAAAACAAAATATATATTTGTCAAAAGAACCAACACTATAAAACTATTTTTTTTTTTTCATTTTTTTAAAATTAATATATAAGTGTTCAAATATTTTTGAGCGGTATTTTGCCTCTATACTAGTGGACAGAGTTAATTCCTTTATTAAATACTTATAATGTGCCATATTAATTATTTCAAAATTAACTATGACCTCGCGGACGTAACTGTGGTTAAAAAGCTAAAAGCTGGTAAGAAATAAAAAACATTATATAAGAAAGACATTTATCAACATGTAAAATTGCCAATATAAATTCACAATTTCAATTCACTGAACAATTTGTAAAAGTAACATTTATGTACATAAAGAGATACATATTAACACTAAGAACACTTTTAAGGTAGTCCGAATTAATAACATCAACATTATTTTTTAAAAACCAAATAAAAACTGAACACACACCCAAACATAAATAATTTTAATTTTTTAGTTTTTTTTACTATTAAATTGATATGTAATATAACAATTTTGAAATAGCAAACAGTTATTATTATATACATATAATAAAACATAAACACGAATATAATATATTAAATAGACTAAACTCGATTTTAGGACAATTTTTTGTTGCATCAACTAACTTATTAAATGATGAATGATAATTACTTACAGCTTCACGCTGTATCCCGCACACAGCAGAGGGAACCTAGTGTTAAGACATTCCGTTCCCCACTTTCTGCCGAATTTTGGAAGCATTGCGTGTTGAGGAACAGAACTCAACGCCGCGCTTTGCCTCGACACCAGAGCGAGGAAATGAAAATATAAACGTAAATAAGTATTTCACTTCATCGAGTGGGGATTGAACCCACAACCGTCACGTTACAGCCACACCCTTGTGCCGCTGCGCCACGAAACCTCGTCTAATCACTTACGAGATTAATGATCATATGTAATGTAGATTCACTCTACATTTTGAATGATTTGCAATGCCCATATGAACACATTCATATGCAGCATTAGAAAAGGACGATATATTTCTTTTATTGTTTTTTTTTTAATTTAGCATTTCTTGTAACATTTCCAAACAGTAAACGAAATATTTATTATTTGACTTCCAAGAAAGTAGTAGGAAAGTTTCATTGTGAGCATACTACCTACGATGAAATTTCTACTTACTTATACCATTTTTATTAGTAGCACCTTTGTATTTTTACAAGATTTTAAAAGACAAAAGGAGTCTTAATAAAAAATATAATTTTGCGACAAATAATAATTATAATAAAACATGAAGTTAATAACACTTTTTTATTCCACAGATAAAAAACTGAACTAGGATTTCTTTGTCGTAAGATCGAGTTTAGCTCGTTTAGAACATATTAATACATTATCTTTGGCCAAACATCTTTGATCAACAAAAATCACAAATTTAAGACTAAACCCTAAAACTCTTTGGTTTCAATTAAATCATTACTTTCGAACCTGAAGAGGATATGAAAATAATATTACTTACAAAAATAATATTAGCACATACACACATACATACAGACACGTAGAGCTAAATATTGTTTTGATGCAAAACAAAGGAAGTAATTTCACAGAAATTATTCACTTATAACAGTGATGAGCGTTCTATTGATATTTCTGCTAACAGAAGTAACACAGACTTATGCCAAAAATGGCAAACGCTTATTTCCTAATGATTATTATAGTTCCAAGTTTTTATCATAAGCATACAAAAAGGCCAACAAAGTTAAGTCTATACAATTATTGAAGGCACGTGTCCCTTTGACAAGTTAACTTTAAGTTGTTAGAAGGATACATTTATGTACGTATTGGATCTCTTGATTTTTTTTAGTATTAGGAATTTATAAAAATGTTATTAGCATCATCATTCCTAATGCTAAAATCAAGGCATAATTTGACAGATCCTAATGTAATATTAAATATTTACATTTCTTACATATTTCTTAGTCATTCCAATACGAATCTAAAAATATAGAAAAAAAGTAAGAGACAGGTTGCAGCAAGACAGAAGGTGTTGCTTTTAAAATGAAATAAATTCCTGATTTTTATTGTTTCAGAAATGGCAATAAGATTAAGAACATTTTTTCAATAATTTATAAGAACTTCTAACGTATTCATTTATCACTGTTTATTTATTAGAATGATTAAAACAATACATTGGAAGACTTGAGAACGTTTAGCTTAAAATTATTAAAGATACGAGTATATTTTAATTAAGTAAGTGTTATTTAAATCTCAAGTTAACTTTTGGTTTATGTGAACACTATTTTGTACTTTACAATAAATCTTAACCAGAGGCAACGAGTACTCCTCATCGATCAATTGATTATATACAAATATTTTGTCTAGTCAATAGCTAATAAGCTCAATCAGTGAATATTCTTACAGTATTCTTCTCCACTATAGTACTTGCTATCATATAGGTACTCTCCTCATTCTCCTTTAAAACAGCATGAATCTCAAATGACTCTCTTTGTTTCTACGAAGTTAGCCAATGAGGTTACTGAGATGAATTCCGACGCCGCTGAAGAGCGTGCATCAGTCTTAAATATCAGGTGTAGTCGTCCAGTTCATAGTACAGTGTGTAGTAGACCACAGCAGCGATCACTCCGACGGCGAGGACCAGAAAGGAGCAGAACCGCAACGCTTTTATGACTGGTTTCTGTGAATTCTCGCCTGTAACAAAAATGTCTTGATATAGCTTTTTAAGGATGTAGTTATCTCAATATTAGTTCGTCCAAAACTCTTATACCCTCTTTGTTTTTTTCAATAAATTCGGTAATATTTTTTTTAACATCTAAGTATCTAATGTCTACCTGTAAAAGCGATGAACCCTAAAGGTATTCCGACAGCTGCACCCAACACGTGCGCCGCCCAGGCCACATGATTGCCATTAACATGGAGGTCAGGCTCGCGGAGCAGCGCCCAACAGCCTTCTGAAGCACCAAGCACTATCACGCTGAGAGGTCTAAACCACCACAGTGGGATATGACCGAATCTGCAATAAAAACAAAATATATATTTTGTTTTAATTCTCTAAAGTTATTACAAAAATTGAGCTAAAGTTGTTCCATTTATAGGACACAAATGAGTAATACAAATGATTCAAATATTCTATAGAAATATGTTGTGCATGATGCAAATTATTCGTAATTTTATATATGTAAGTATTATTTTTAATATACCAACCTAAGGCATACGTTAGGCACATGAGCTGTGAGCAAAGCGTAGACAGCAGCTGACGCACCCACCACTCTAACTCGTGGTTGAAAAGCTCCAGCACCCAACGCGCCAGCAGCAACTCCTCCCATCCAGATCAGAGCTACACGAGACCAGCTCTGTTCACGCTCCAAGCGCCAACCCACCTAAAGTAAATGTTTGATATTATAATATTGACTGTATATATATTTACTTTTATTTTTTAATAGTCTAAGAATTAGTACTATTGTTCCAGTAGAAAGGGCTAATTGAAGTCTCTGAGTGCTGAATAGGCGCACTTAAATACACGCGATACAGGTGTGCCATAACGATATCAATAAATAACGAATTTCCTATTGATTTTCCGCAAATTATTTTCAGCGCAATCATTTCAACGCATTGTTTTAAAATTTCAGTTTTACAGCGTGGGCATGTGAGAAATAGATGGCAATCGCTCGCCGATGAGCTGTTTTTATTGATTGGTATTTAAAGTAGTTTGAATCTCAAACTTAGTAACTGGTGAAAGAAAGTTAAAAAATAAACATAGTTTATAAATAAATACAATAGGTCGTCTTTGAATTTTATGAAATAGTCTGGTAAAAAAATTTTTCAGCAGCAAAATAATACCAAGAAATTTAATTGTACTTATAATGTATTTAAAGTCAGTTTAATTAACTTACAGCAAGAGCAACTAAAGCGTTGAGTGCTAAGTGGGCAGGTCCGGCGTGAACGAGGCCATAAGTAAGCAGCCGCCACGGCTGGAGCCACCACCCACCTGGAGACCACTCTAGCTTCGCCCGCCAAGTGTCCGGTCCGAAGAAGTGGAACATTACCTACGAAAGTGATGTAGTATATTATTTTAAGGTAAACATTTTTAATTTTATGATATAATAATGTATTACAATATTATCAATATTTTATTTTTACTATAAAATATGTAATGGTTCGTTGTTAATTCATCAGTCATTAATCACGTTCACATTTTGCTTATAAGGTTTCATAATAAATTCATCATTTTAGAAAAATCTAAATAAGTATATACTCACAATAACAAATAACATGGTGATGATGAAGTATGGAGGTTTTAGAGCTTCAATTAACTTTTCTTTTCGTTTCTGGAATTTTGTTTTAGCTAGAGGTTTTTCTTGCAAATTTTGAGATTTAGAAGTCTTTTTCGGAATACCCCAAACTCCTAGAGTTAGGCCAGCTTGTAAGCGAGAATTAGATTTATGTATGGGTTTGTTCCCAAGCAGCCGCCTATTCTCCCCTGGACTATTAGTCCTGCTGTCGTTGCTTGGACCTAATTCTTCGTTTTCTATCCAAGCCTGCGCAGGAGCAGTGTCTTCGGGTAATATTCGTCTACCTTGATGTGAGGGTTCTTCTGGTTCCTCATAATCTTCATTTAACCGTTCTACCTTTTTTGAAAACAAAAATATTATTAGTTAGTTATTTAATTAACTTGAAAAAGATTCTTATCATAATTTTTATAATGAAAAAGAATTTTTTGATTATACAAACCTCATCACAATCCTCAGCATCAGGAGCCATAGTGTATTGCGAGTGGTGTCCTTGTCACCTTCCATGGGGCAAGGCGCTCCAGTCACACCATACCTCTAATGGTTCCTAACAACAAATGAATATTCCATATAAACATTATGAATTTATACAAAAGACTACAGGAAAAAGGGAACTAGTTAATATCATAATTAGGATTTCCCTCACAATCGGACACTGTTTAGTCTTAATTGCGGTTTAGTATCTTGTCATAAGGATAGAGCTATTCTGATAGGCCGACTACGTGAACAGGCAGATATTACGTGGTAAATGGATATCCCAGGGTCCCCAGACCTACGTCATTTTAACAAAGCTGAAATTATGAGGATTCGTTTTCGTATTCGTATGTAATTAAGACAGTATGCGTACTCACTAACTTGAAAGTGGGGACCTTTTAGAAATAGCGAAAAAGATTAAAGTACACGCTCACCTACGTTAAAGTAGAAATGTTCGTATTTAAATATGCTTTTAAGAATAATGTAATAAATATATATATATTATTTATTACCAGACCCTTTACGTGGGCCTTTATTCCTGCCAGACGTCCTAAAGGTTTTTTTTTAAACTCACCTTAATTAAAACCGATGACGTTTTGATATTAGAGTTCATTTGTATTAGGAAAGGCATATAATTGTTTAATGTTTTAACATACAAATTTTTACTGAGTTGTTCAATTTTGGCTTACTATATATTTTTTTAAATATATAACTCATTTTTCTGCGTTCAGAATTACCTCGGGCTCTCAGAACGGGTGGAACATAATTCTAAGTTATTTTCATCAGACCAAGCCGAAGCCGCAGACAAAAGCTAGTATCTTATATAAATAATCATTTCTTAGTATTTGGGAATTACCTCTTTTATTGTATTTTATTAGAACAACCATAGGTGTATCCTCGTTTTATCATATTCGAGGTAAACGCGAGACCCGAAGTCGCGTCATGACGTCAATTGATAAACAGAATGACGTATTGTCAGTTTATTGTCAAAATTAATCATTTGTTTTGGTTCGAGGATAAGGTCTACGCGAAATAGGTTTATCTAATTCACTGTAAAATATTACAATTGAATAATAATAGACGCTAAATACGTCGATTATTATTTGTTTTCTTGATATTAAATTGGTTCATGATTTATATTCCCTTTAAAATAAGTAACGTTTTTACAAATAAGCATTTCTATGCCATGATGGCATTTTTCAATAATTAATTTAAATTTGTGGATATATTTTTTATTAATATTATATTCGTATGTATGTACATATACGAGTATATTTGGTCTAATTTCTGTTACTTTAATAACAGTTTGGACTAATATAACTGTTCTTCCAGACTAATCCGATAGGAATAAAGCGTGATAAAATAAACAAAATAATACTAGCTGCAATACTTTTCCATATAAATTTTAAGTATGCTAAATTTTCATGCGACTTTTCCAAAAGAAAGATTCAATTTTAGATAACTGATAAAGAACACATAGGCTTCAATTTATATAAAGATTTTGTATAATTTAGCTAGTATAGGTTAACAATAAGTTTAAGCGGGCGAAGCCGCGACCCAGTCACTTATCAATCAAATCAATCAAATCAGCCTTTTCGGGTCCACTGCTGGACATAGGCCTCTCCCAGGGTGCGCCAAAGCTCCCGATCCTCCGCCTTCCGCATCCAGTCGAAGCCAGCAACCTTCTTCAGGTCGTCGGTCCATCGAGCTGGAGGGCGCCCTACGCTACGCTTGCCGATCCGCGGTCTCCACTCAAGAACTCGTCTGCTCCAACGGCCATCGGTCCTCCGACAGATGTGTCCAGCCCATTGCCATTTCAACGTACTAATTCTGCGAGCGATGTCGGTAACTCCGGTTCTTTTCCGGATAACCACATTTCTGATGTTATCTTTCAAAGAGACTCCGAGCATAGCTCGCTCCATAGCACGTTGGGCGACTTGGAACTTATGGACTAGACCGACTGTTAGTGTCCACGTTTCGGCACCGTATGTCATGACCAGTCACTTAAAGTAAGTTAATATCCAAAAAAAAGGTGAATATGAAAATAGATATAAAACGTGAAACACATAATATTAATACAAGCCTAATTGAACCCACAAACCATCACTTAGAAGCATAAACAAGCAACTTAACCAAAACGGTTTTCTTTTTAATTAAAATTCTTTGAAACAGACGTGTATTGACTCATTAAATATCATCCAAATACAGTGATACATTATTCATTTCGTATTACTAAAATATAACGGGACAAATGTTGTGCACTAAAATGCATCTAATGTAGGTGTTTACTCAATTTAGAATTAGCATTCTTTGCATGGACTTACATAACTGACAGTGACTGACAGGTGACTTACCATATGTGTGTTTGTCTGTCCGCCAAGAGATCCGTGATAGACAAGTATGAAGGATTAAAGATAATATCGCGTTAATGAATATTTTAGTAAGCTAGTGCTTATTGTTTTGTTCTAGGCCATCTGATGGCCTATATGGCAGGACTAGGTAATGTTTATTTTTTTAATAAGACGCAATGTGTATTTGAATCTCGTTTTTATAGTACGATAGGCAGAGAGAATGTGAGGAGAGGCAAAACACTTGAGACAGTGCGTGATGACTGGCTTAACTTAACACCGCGCCAGAATGGAAAAATTTAAATATGTAATTCAATTCCTCGAATGTTTGTCTTAGCCCGAATCTGTTTGATTTTTTTCACGCAGAGACAGACAATCAATTAATATATTCATAGTTTTTTAGAGGGAGAGTTTTTCCTTGAGGGTTGAAAATGAGGGTTGGAATCCCACTATCTTATTTTCTCTTATATTTTCCACTCTTAGTGGTTGTTCATTTGTAAAAATGTTGCTATATAATCATTCTCCTAAGTACGAATGGAACCGACAACTGTCTCGTGACTGCCTCGACGGTGAGTCATATTGAACTTTCCGATTTCAATAAGGTGTGTATTAAAAACAAAGCGACATGCAGTAAAAATTATTTTATTGTTTGAAAGCACATAACATGCAGTTTTAATTTAGTTGGTTTTAAAAATGATATCCTGTAAATGTCTACCTCCATTGACCACACACTGCTGAAGCCTTTCCCGGAAGTTGTCCATTACTCGTCGAGTCATATTCAGCGGAATAGCATTGATTTCTTCCGTGATTGCAGCCTTCAGTTCATCGATGGTTCGGGGACGATGCGTGTACACCTTTTCCTTCAGGTAACCCCAGAGAAAGAAATCGCAGGGGGTTAAATCAGGTGATCTCGGCGGCCACCCAACGTCACCTCGCAAAGAAATGAGATGACCGGGAAACATTTGTCGCAGGATTTCCATTGAACACCTGGATGTATGGGCTGTAGCACCATCTTGTTGGAACCAGATGTTATCGTTGTCATGATTCTGCGTTAATTCCTCCAATTTCGGTTTCAGAAAAGTTTCAAGCATGTCGCAATACCGAGCAGAGGTAACTGTGACGACTTGACCATCTTCTTCAAAAAAATAGGGACCCCACACACCAAACTCTGCAATAGCTCGTTCGTTCGTTCGTGCGTTCGTACGTTCGTGTAGGTTTCGTGGGTTATTCTCAGCCCAGTATCGAAAATTCTGTTTGTTGACAGTTCCGGCGAGGTGAAAATGTGCCTCATCACTGAAGATCAAAACAGCAGTGCGGGGGATCTGCTGAATGTCGCGGCATAAATTTGTTCGTGTGTCTAAGTCTCTAACTGTTAATTCTTGCACTACCTGAATCTTGTATGGGCGAAATTTAAGGTCTCTATCCAGTATTCTGCGGACACTACTGAAAGATAATCCTAGTGAAGCGGCATGTTTCCGAACAGAACGCCGAGGGGATTGTTGAATTGAAGCCCGCACTCTATCCACGTTTTCCGCTGACGTTGACGTCCTAATTCGGCCTTGTGGTCTTGTTTTTAATGCTGATGATGTTGCTCTAAAATTTGATACCCAATTTCTGATTGTTGGTCCAGTGGGAATGGGATCACGTCGACCAATAGCAAAATGTAAACGGAACGCACGCTGTGTTGTGATCACGGAGCCGCCATTTTTAATAAACTCTTCAACTACGAACGCACGATGTTGTCCCGACCAAGCCATTGCTCACACTAAAACTGCATGTCATGGCGCGTCTAATGACACCATCCCCACCCTTCTACTCCTTCCCTTCTTCGTGCAACGTCCTTCCAAAACCGGAAAGTTCAATATGACTCACCCTGTATAATCGTATAATATAAACTCTTCCCAAAAACGAAAAACAAAAAAAAACAAAAATAGCTAAATAACATTACATTTAAACAATAAAAAAATATAACATAAAAATTTAAATAAAAATAAAAAACAAAAATTACCTTAACCATTTGTCTTCAAAGTCAACAAACAAATTGAAGCAACAACTATAACAACTTCCAATAATTTAACAACAATTTCAAGCTAAACAACAAAAAAAATATTAATTTATAAGGCGGGCGTCTTGCAACGGTCGCGTCCCGCACTTCAGTGCGAGTGTATTTCAATACAAACACCTGTCGTGTTCGCGAGCTTTGCAGTTTACGTCATTATTTATATCGCTACGTACAAACATGTAATGCGGGCAAGATTGTAGTGTACATATATTTTTTCACGCTGTAACCCGCACATAGCAGGGTAAGTACCTGGTATCCTGGTGTTAAGGCACACGCCGAATTCTGGAGTAGGAACTATATCTTTTAAGTGCTTTAGTTTCATTCATTATCGACCTATCTGTCGTTCTTATCATTTTGACAAGGTTTCCATTAAATGTAAGCCAAGGATACTATTAGAAATCTTGTAATTGATAATATTAAATAAGTAAAATTGATATAAGTACCTATAATATTAATTTAAATGACTACTTCCAAAAATATAAGTAATTAAAAAAAACAGACAAGCGCGAGTCGGGCTCACCTAACGTAAGTTCCGTACAAGAATTGGAAACTCTTTCTGAAATTCAAGCTTAAGCTCTAAGCTCTTTTAAGGTTATTATTTTTTAGGATAGGTATCTAGATAAAAAAAAATCGAAAAGTAAAATCTGGTTAAAAATGTTATTTTTTTATATCAGTACATAAGTGTCAACACATTTTATTTTATTTATTTAGCACATTGCATTATCTTATCACAAGTTATTAGCGCGTGTAATTTAATTAAATAATAAAATTTCAATTCACTTAAATTTGATATCGGTACCGAGAATGCGTATGTGGTTTTTGTTTACATACAAATATACAGCTATAATATACATGTTTAAGGTCATATGCTGCATTGGCACACGGTTGTAGATTCGATTCGATTCAGGGGAATGTTTCTTTTTTATATTTTTATGTCCTTTTACGGGCAACAGGAGAAAGCGCAGCGTTGTGTTCCGCCACTCAACACACAATGCTTCGAAAATGGGGTGAAAAGTGTTACTCTATTCCTTTTCCACAACCTGCTAAATTCGTTATAGGTACACCATGAAGCATTCATTTCAGCAACACAAAATGTCATGGCAAAATTGGCTATAAATTTTTACTTTTGCCTATAAATCAGTTTCAGTGAATAAGAAAAAAACTTATTAATTTAAATAATCTTAATTGACGAAACGCTTATATTTTAAAAGTAAACATATAAAACCTTGAACTCACAACCATCGTATGTTACAAACTTAGACGGCCAAGGCCAGTTTACCCGAACGGCGTAACTACTACTGAAAAATGTTCATCGTGCTGAAATAAATGTTACGTCATTTTTTTTAGCTTTAAGCTATATCCAGGTTCCCTTTATTTAAAGAAGACCTGGGAACCATTAACTGGTGGTACTCAACGCCGCACTTTGCTTCATTACCGAAAATGAAGATATTTCATTTCCTCGCAAACACAACCTGTCCTTGTCATAAAATGCCCTAAATTCGGTCAATCTATTCCATGAATGGGGATCACTTTGAGGAATTCACTCGTTAACAACTAGGTCTAATACGATTATATGCGGTTTTCCCTAATCAGCATAATATATATACATATATATGCGTAATCACATATGTACTTATTATGTAAGTGCATGTGTGAATCCTTGGTGGATTCATCATCATCATCATTTCATCATCATCAGCCTGTCCTCGTCCACTGCTGGACATAGGCACACTCTCTAATGGCACACCACTGAGCTCGATCGCCAGCTCTTCGCTCTGCGAACATCGTTACCCCATCTAGCCTGGACCTACACTACACTACGCTTGCCGAGGAGAGGTCTCCACTCTTAAACGCGCTTACCCAAACGGTCATCGGTGGATTGATTTTTGTTTATTATTTTTATTTTTATTAACATTTTTCTTGACATTTTATTTTTTATCTGTTTGCTTAATTAGACTTAAAACTAGATATATAATCTCTAAGAGAATCTACTCTCTCTAAACTCTGTTTCTCTAAGAGAATCTAGATATTTGGATTGCTTTTTCTAGTGTCAAGACTCTCCATATCTGCATTGTAATAATCATTATCACTATTTTCTTTCGTAAAGCTATTTATTATTAATACATTTACTTAAAATAAATTGTTGCTATAGCACCTCCATGTAACATGAGATGCCCTTTATTTGTTATTTATGAGGAAAATGACTAGGTAAATTAAGTTGCATCGTTTAGGAAAATGTATTATTAAATTAATTTATTTTTAAATTCTATCTCTTTATATTAAATATGTAATGATTTTTTTCACGTATATAAATCTTTCAAAAAATCAATTTTATATTAATACGTGAAGAAAAAACTTCTGGCCTTTTTAGACATATTTTGCGGGGGAGGTAATTTAACATATTTATAGATATAGTTGAGGAATGTAGAAACCCATCTTTTTTTAAATAATGTACTAGGAAAACAGTCACGAGAGAGTTTATGAGTTTTTTTTTGAAATCTCGAGCTGATTTCGTCTTCTGTCATATTTCAAATAAAAATATGTAATTGTTGCACCGGACGGACGAAGAGACGAGTAAAGAACGGAGTGTCTTAACCTTCCTTATCAAATGTTAAAGAAAGCTACTACCGGCTCTTCTCAACAGATATGCCTTTCGGGACAATGGTATCTTTTATTCACACTACTGACATCTTTGGTAATTTAACAATTCAAAAATGCTTGAATCAAAAGCTACTAAAATGCTGATGGTATATCCAAAAATATAAAAAAAGGAATTTCCAAAAGATAGAATAATAACAAAATTATCAGCATATTTTTGCCTTAAATAACTTTATACCAGTTAACGCACTCCCCAAGGCGAAGGTCACTTCGAAATAGATGCAATAAAACACTCCCTGTACGCAATAAATGCTGAGTTTATAGCAATATTTATTGCCTTTGCCCAGTATATGGGTAATTGAACCACTTGAACAACTAATTCTGTACAGCATGTCAGACCACACGGTGGTTCGTTGATAAGACGGTAATACTTGTTAGCCATAAGAAAACGTAGGAAAATTAATTTTAAACAGTAAATAATTTTTATATTATTACGTCTAAATGATATTAAAATTGTTGTGCCATAGTAAAATAGCTTAAAGTTCAAAATTCAAAACTGGCCTTGTGGTCGAAATGGCACAGGTTGGTGGTTCAATTACCATTTAGGGCAGTGAAGATTTCAATTTCCAATCAGGGGAGTATAGATTTCCATTGGAGAAAAATATTTTATTTTTTTCGTTCTGATAACAAGACGAAGCGCAGCGTTAAGTTTCATCATTTAACACACAATGTCTTGAAAATTGGGCACCGGCTTCACTCTGTCTATATACGGTATATCCCGCGTGAAGCTATTTTATATGAAAAACGTATACTATATCGCATAGTAAAGAAATATACAGTTGCTTTTAACCATTCATATCCAACCTTTTCATACAGCTTTCAGCGGAACGAAAATTACAAAGTTTTAATATAAAAAAATCTTTGAAACCTTCATTTGCAGGACTTCAGAGGGCTAGGACAATGCCTAGTAGTGGAGTAGTCTGAGATTAGCTGCTGCACCACGGAGGCTGGATAAATAGAAGGTTGAACAATAGCTGGTTGCAATCACGGAGTCAGTGAACTATCGATCGATGAAGACCAGACGAGTGCCCTCGTCGTTGATACTGTAATGCGGTTGCATAAATTGTGCATAATATAAGGTATTTTGGGTTTTCCTTGTGTAGATATGTGGATCTTGGTGGTTAATTTAGTTAATATGTTTAGTAGCGTTTTAGTGTAAAAGCGACGGTTGTAAATTCGATTTCTACTCAAGTATTTCTAACAAATTCGGCGGTGTCTTAACACTATGTTCCTTTCGCCTATTTTGGCTACATGCGGAGAGTAGAGTGAAGATAAAAAAGAAATTTAAGTAACTGCTATTACTTAAAATTATATTATATTTTTTAATACAGAACCCTTCATAATTTAATCTGGATCCGTGCCTGCTTAGACGATTTCGATACTTCGTCGCGTGTAACCTTGGTAGAATTATATATTCCGAGATAACAGTTGCTATAATTATGCATGAAGTTAAACTCGTCACGTAGGCTTACGTTTGCGCGTAACAACCGAATAAATGAAAAATAATACTCGAACTGACTCTGTTAATTATTAAATTACTAAGTTAAAGGAAATTAAATCAGCTTTACGCTGTATCCCACAAGCAGCAGGGTAGGCAGAGGGAACCTTAAATATTAAGACATTCCGTCGGCATAATATTTTGATATAATGTAGCTAATGGGCTGGTCACGTTTGCCGCAGAACCGTTGGGGTAATCGCGTTCTAGAGAAGAGACCACGCCTCGCCAAGCGTAACGTCCTCCAGTTAGCTGGGGTGACGATATTAGCAAAGTGGCGAGCAACGGCTGGATGCGAAGAGCTGAAGATCGAGCTCAGTGGCGTGGCCATTGGACGGGCCTATATCCAGCAGTGGACGAGGACAGGCTATCAGCCTGATGATGATAATGTACAGCAAACTTAGTACTTTTAGTATGCGGTACGCCGTCTCATTGTACCGCCTCAAAATAATTAAATAATAAATGTTATGTAATGTATACATATTACATTAGTAAATAAATCCACCGCCGGATTTTGGGTAATCAAAACGGGAAACCTTTTATTTATTTTAAGCTTCACTGATTTTCCGCATATAGAATGATAGGCATGTCACTATCTAATGGCTAAATACATAGTAGCTTTAAGTTAATTTGATTCAAAAGTGCTTAGTAAAGTCTATTTAAAAAATAAACAATATTTTAAATTTAAATTTGATTTTTATACCTACGTTTATAAGTCAACAACATATTAGAATAATTCCAGACTTTGGAGGAAACTGCGTAGCGGAGTGTCTTAACACTAGTCTTCATCTGCTTAACCTGCTACATGCGGGATAACGCGTGCAAAAAAACCTTCCTTTCCTTTCACTTCCGTATCGATCTACAAATTACACGCAATGTAGCAGTCTGGCGGCCACGAGCCCTCGTCTTAATGAAGCTCGCATAAAAACGGTTTGCATCAGTGCATTAATGTGCCTCTATACTTATAGAGAGAGAGAGAGAGAGTAGAGTGCCGTCTGGGTGGTTTCACCAATCTTTGTGCTCGAGTTATTTATTTAATGAGATACCTATTATTTAGGTATCCATTATTTTCAGTAGACGGTAGACAGGTATGCAAGGGAACGTATATTTATATTGTTTGAATTATTTGACCTGTCTATCCTGTTATATGCGGGATTCAGCGTGATGTTGAAAAATTAAACCCTTTTTTCCGTATATAGCAGGGTAGGCAGATGGAACTTAGCGTTAAGACTCTTCGTTCTCCAGGAGTTTGATCCAGATTTGTTTACCATAACGGGAAATGAAAAAAAAATTTGAGATTGATCCCAAAACTACCAAGATTTCAATCAGAGGCTGTTCCACTGCGCCAGACGGTGGCCTGTCTGACTAACGGGCATACACTAAGTTACACAGAATTCCAAATTATTTAACCTACATAAGATTTTACAAATTTTGTAAAATGAGTACAACTCATTAAAAATTAATATTTCTTTCCTCATATAAGTAATCGACGTAATTGCCCAAATCAAATATTTTTCATTTAAATAATTACCTTCCTGTTACGAAAATAGAAAATTCTTACATATATTTTCGGTACTTTTAGGCATTTCATTTAAGATAAAATAATGAATACGGCGTTTAACGATGTGTAGCTGTAAACGCGACGGTTGTAGGTTCAATTGACACTTTGTTAAAAAGACATAGTACGGCGTTGATTTCCGCTACACAACTAACTAGGTCACGAAAGTTGGCGGTGTTTGAACAGGTTGTCTAGATACTAGAGCACCCTCCCTTTGCCTATCCTGCAAAATGCGGGATACTGCGTGAAGCATATTTATATTTTTGTTTTATATTTAAGGTAAACTTATTACTTGGCGGATTTAAGTGTTCTACGAGGTTAGTAGATCTTCTTAGGATGAGGAAGTTAAGTCGGTTATTTACTCGTACAATAACATAAGGTGTGCAAAACAATATATTTTGTTGTGGTGTATTCTATTAATAATTCGTTTGTTTATAGTATTCGGTGATGTATGTATGTATGTCCCTACATACCTACTTATATATGAACTAATAGTAATATTCGTATTTATTAGGGGGAGAATCACTAATTAGGTATCTTTTCTATTGACCAGCCAACTAAAAGGAATGTACAAGTTAATTTACATAAATGTGGTAGAACCTAAAGTTGCGCTTTTTTTACCATATTTTTTTTATAATAATAATCCCTCGAGCAGGAATCGAATCCACACGGTTGTGCTTTGTCTAAAAATTAAATAAAAATAGATTATTTTCCACAAATCGTTCCATTTAGTATGAAATTGAGAGATAAAAACTTCATATTTATATATGAACTATACTTTGCTTTTTTTTTTGACACATTTGTATATAGATCACTTAACAGAACTAAATATTATTCTGACTAGCTATGTAGCTTTCATATTATTTTTTTATAAAACTGTATAAAAAATTTAACGTAGAGGAATTTGAGTTCGGAGTATTGGAAACAGTTTTCAAAATCGTTTCTTTCTTAAGTGTGGAATTACACTTTAAAAATATTAAAAAATAGGTAATAAACGAATAAGTATCCCTAGTCTAAAAAAATATTAAACCTAGACATGGTGGAAAAATCGTTTCATTGGCGTCATTGTAAAATCATCTCTGCGTACATAATCAAGTGGTAATTACTATCCTCGGAGCCTTTCGTCTGCCCTGTCTGTACTAGGGGTGTCCTGTAGGTTTTATTTTTATTATAGGGGAAGTAGAGGGAACCTAACGTTAAAGCATTCTATTCCCAAAAGCATTCGATTTTGTGCCTAATTTTCGAGACGTGGCGTTTTAAGTGGCGGAACCTAACACCATGCGTTGTCTTGTTACCTTATGAAGAAAATTAAAAAACTCAACCTGCCAAATTAAAATTGAACCTGCAACCGACGCATTTACAGTATCAGATAGCATTGTAATTTTATTTTTGATATTTAGGGCAATATAGATATTTTCCGTAAACAAGGGTTTTCTATAGGAAATAAAATTAAATTATTTGATAATTATATTTTTAGAAATACAGCGCAATATAGAAAACACGCAGAATTTTTCCCTTAACACTAAAAAAATCAAAATCAGCTTCACGCTGTATCCCGCACACCAGGTAGGCTTCTCTCTGGTATCAAGGCAAAGCACGGCGTTCAAAGTTCCGTTACTCAACATGCAATAACTCAAAAATTAGACAGAAAGTGGGGAACGAAGTGAACTTAACACTAGGTTCCATCTGTGTACCCTGCTATAGCCGCAAAAAGAAGTAGTAGCTAATTGCAAATTGTAAAACCCTGATTTTTTGTTCCTTGAGGAATTTTGGAAAACCCTAACATTTCGCAAGCCAAATTTAAGTGTTCTACGCCGAACCGAAGAGTTTTATATATACCTAAACTATACCTAAAAAATAATCTATTTAAAATTTTCTTGTCTAGGCTTAACTAGGCTTAAAGGATAATTACTAATATACACTTCTATATAGGTCACGTGTGATCGCACGCGGTGTTACAGTAATGCATTTATTGCATAAAGTAAAGGCAATAATTAAATGCTCCATACTAAAACAACTGCGGTTTAGGACAATTGAAATAAAAATCGTTGAGTTTAATTTAGAATTAAAAATCATTATATGGGGCCATTATGTTTGTTTGTATTTCCTGTATGTCTTCCCACTGTGTTATATGTACTTTTTACATATATATTATTAATTGTTTTGTTTTAATTAAAGTAATAAACACCTGCATACAAATTAATTTCATTTTGAAAAATTGTTTTTTTTTTGTTATTAATAGCAAAAATAAACCCCGAATAGCAGGAAAGGAAACTTTTAGATATTCCGTTCTCCGTTCAATATTTGGGCTATTGAGTGGCGCAACTTAACGTTTCATCTACCAGAGCGAGTTTCAATTAAATATAATTATTCCTTCGAGTGGGAATCGAACCCATAATCGTCACATTTATAGTATTTGTATATCGATATAATTCTATTTCATATAATATCACAATTATCCGAAAATCTAGACAATGTTATTTTATGACCATAAAAAATTATTTATGTTTCAACTCTCTTTTTATTAGTTTAGTATGACCAGCCATTGGTGTCGCGAGTTTCCGTAATAGTTCAATTGAGCTGTTAGTACTTTATGGCGTTAGAAATGTCAAGCATTTATTTAGGTCTCAAATTATATCCTAAGAAATAAATTCCTAGTAGTAGCAGTAAAAGTCAAAGGCCTATGAATCACTAAATATATAATAATTTACTATTTAGCTTCTCGTTTACGAGTTAAGAGATTTCGTTCCTCACTTTCCACACAATTGTTGAGAGATTGTGGGTGTCTAATGGCGAAACTTAACGCCGTACCTACTTTTTTTAAGTGAGAAAATTAATTCCCCCAAATCGAATCCATAACAGTCGCGAGAATCTAATAATCTAGAATTATCACAAATTATTGTTAAATGTAAATTAAAATGCAGTTAACGTTATCACTCGCTCAGCAATTAAGTAGCAATAAATGCTGAAAGTAATTAAAGATTTTATAGCATTTTTTATGGTTAATATATTTTATCAGCTATCCCGCGTATAGTAGGGTTAGTAGAGTGAACGTAGTGTTAAGGCCCTCTCTTCTTTTTGAGGCATTGCGTATCGTGTGGCGGAACTCAACGCCGCGTTCGTGCTAAGCGAAGAAATAAAGTATTAATGAATAATAATTCATTCTCCCAAATAGAAATTGAACCCATAACCGTCACGTTACAGTCACACCCTTGTGGACCTGCGCGTCGGCGGCCTCAAAGGAGAATTAATTATACTTATTAAAATTATGGCTGGCTCCCTAAAATTGAATACTGGAGAATATGGATAATGTCAGACGAATGAAAGAAATAACAAAAAGCTATTTTATCTTTGAATCAGGTAAAAAATCCTCAACAAGTGAATGAAGTAATCACGTAAAAGCCTAATTATGTGATTCATCATAATATAAACAAAGGGTTCTTTGCAATTATGGGCTTACCTGCTCTACAATAGGGTCCTGGGGTCTAAATGAGACAGTGTAATCCCTTTTTTTATGTTTTACTACTTATTTGAAAGACATTTGGTCTAGGTAAGTATGAGTTTGATGGTTCCCAGTTAGAGGGAACCTGGAACTGCCTGCTACGTGATATAGCGTAAAGCACAAAAATAATAATAAGAAACTTATTATACAAGAGAATACAAGAAATTATATTGTAAGAATCGTAAAACTTTTAATTGGTCTCTATTTTCTTTAAATATACATCTACATTTACTGTACATCTTATATAAAAGAAAAATAATATTTGTTATTTTACCATTATCCACCTATTCTTTTTACATTTTTTTAAACTTCAAATTATAACGTAATTTCGTATATGGGCGGAGTCTAATAGAGACTTGTTACGACAGGTTTTGACTTAGCCTGGTCGAGCCGATACGTTAGCGCTAGCGTTAGTACGAACGAAGTATCGATAAATATAAACATTATTTGTATGTAATATAATTTTGGTTATTAAAAAAAATAACAACAAATATCACAAACTGTGGTTCTCTCCTAAATATTGAAAATAATATTACAAATATTTTAGAAATAGATTTTTTTTTAAATTATAGATAATATTTCAAAATAATCTATATTCCGAAACCAATATGTTAATAAATAGTATAAAATTAACCTACTTAATAAAACCTGTAGTATTTAATTCATCTCTGCTTTTACCTATATAGTATATCTGATATAGCGTAATGTTAATACATAGATAACGTAACAACCTGTCTTTTGTTTCTATCAAATTAAGTGCTTACCAATCTAGAACTAAAAGTATAAAAAAACATACAAAATTGAAGAATAGTTAAAAAATATGAAACAAGAGTGGAATAAGATTAAAAATGATAAAGGCTGACCGAGAAAGCGACCATTTTTATGTTCGAATCCCACTCAGGTATAAAAATATTTTTTTCTCGCACTTAATACCCAATATATCTCGAAAATTGCATTAGAAACGGAGTGTCGTAACACTAGGTTGATAGAAATATTAAGAATTAACGAAAATCGAATCTACGTCCTCTTGATTATTACTACTGAACTGTAAGGATATTTACATTAATATATCACTTACTATCAACATTGTGGATAGATGTCACACGTGTTAAATACACTTTGAATGCAACAATGAATCATAATTGCGACTTTATAACCTTCTTACAGTAAATCACAAGAAAATAAACAAAATTTTTAAAAAATATAAGAACTCAAAAAAAAAATAAACTTACTAAAAAAATTTCTTTTTCGAAATATTTTTTTTTAATATAAAACAACACTAAGTAAAAGCAATGGCACGTGCGTCGCGCTCGAGCGTCGCGGCTCTACTGATATGATAAAACGATAATATTGATAACAGCCAGCTGATTTAAGATATACAATACTATAGCACGGCTTTCCTTAAGATATGTCGTGCATGACCTATTAATGTGGAATTTAGGGCATGTATTTAGGTTCTCTTATCTAAGCATATATTGCGATCTAGATAAATTTAGAGGCCGTTACGGCGCAGCGACAGCGCCTAAATGTATAAACGCAAAGGTTGTGGATTTGATTTTAAATCAGGGGAATGAACTGTTTTCATTTCTTATAATTTCGCTAAGATAAAACGCGGCATTAAGTTCCACCACTCAACATGTAATGTCTCGAAAATTGGACGAAGCTCGTGCACTTTCTAAAGGTGTATATAGAATTTAGAGAACTATGCTCACATTATTATTTACTCTATAACTAACCTTACCATTAGTGGCGAAACTCAACGCCGCACTTACTTTCAAGTCTTACCAGATCTTGAAATAAAAATGAATCTTCCTCGAGTGAGAATCGAACTTACAAGCTTCCAGTAATACACTATGCGACATATATTATATGCATAATTATATTTAGGTTATAAAATGTTTGCCTAAAATATAGCATTCTAGGTTAGGTCATTTTTATATAACGACCCGATTAGCCTTATCAAGACGGACGCGCCTTATTTTTGTTACTATATAGAACATATTGTACATATGAAAGTGCAAAGATAACATGTGATAGTGTTATATAAATTGTTTATTTAACCTTATGTTTACAACAGGAAAGTTCCCCACACGTGGAATTGAACAATTTAATGTGCTCTCTCTGGTCAATGCGTGGCGTTAAATTCCGAATGAGTGGGAACGGAGTGTTTTAGCACTAGGTTTCCTCTGCCTACCATTCTTCTGGCTGGAAGCGTCAGCGCTACTTTTACGGGAACAGCTGCAGGGTTAAATATTTCAATCCCATACCTAAAGAAATTAATCAAGACAGCACACGCCTAATTCCGAAATCGAGTCGTAGGTTTTGGCGATAAAGGTCAAAGTTGTTTAACCTTTAGTTGTAATTTTGTAGTAGTAAATGTTTACGTTATGGGTATCTATGAGTAACTGCGTCACCCAAAATACAGGTATGGTAAACATCGTGAAATTAAAAAAACCTACTTCTAAGCCGTTGATATATCTTAATTTATTTCTTTAGGTATGGGTTTGAAATATTTTACCCTGTATGCTGTTCCCATAAAAGGAGAGCTGACGCTTCCACCATTATAAGGTAAAAAACTGCAGGTTGATAATTGCGACGACTTGCACAATTTTCATGATATTGCATGCTAAGTGACAGAACTTAACGTCGCGCTTTGTCTGGTAGAGCAGGGAAATAAAAATAATTCAAATATAACCATTCCCCCTATTGGAGAATCGAACCCGCAACCATCGCGTTAACAACCAGACTATCCCTGATTACAAACCACAACCTACGAATATATCGAGCACGTGCCAACTGTTCCACAGTGTGTTTACATATCAAAATCGAACGTCATTTGATAACGGACATTGACCGTGTCATGACAATGATTAGCTTTAGATGGCACAGACCAGGCTATTAGGACATATAAGTAGAATTATGTTAAAACCTATTTTAATATACAGATATTAACGCCGTCGTAGTATAGTAGCGTAATATTTGACTCTAAACCCGACGGTCGCAGGTTCGATTTTTTCTCGGGAGAATGAATTATTTACACTTTCTTTGACCAAAAACAAAGCGGCCCAATGTCTCGAAAATTAGGCTGTGTGAGGACCGAAATGTTTTAATACTGGGTTCCCTTTGTTTACCCTATTTAATTGGGAATCTGCTGTTCTTATCTAGATTAACTAAATATATGATAATTTTTATATCGAAAGTTATATTTTTTATTAAAAAATATTATAGTGGCGTACGTGGTCCAGTAGTGTAGTGATTGATTGTGACTAAAATGGTTGTGGTTTCGTTTTCCGCTCGAGAGAATTAATTATTTACTTTTTCCTCCTTGGTAACAAGAAACACCGCGGTGAATTTGGAATTAGGTGGTGAGTAGTGAACGATATGTATTAACATTGGGTTCCTTCTGTCTGACTGTTTTATGCGGGACGAAGTGGGAAGTTTAAATGAAATTTAGTTTAACAAATTATGAGAAATGGTGACAATGAACCAAAGTTCAAGTCGAATCAATACTGAGTCATTAATGAGGGCAAATTGATTTTTTTCCTGATAAGTTATTGGTATTGATATTCACGTATATTACTTTTTGAGAAATCAAAATTTTTAACGTCGTGAGATTTTAACCCGCACCTCTTGGAAAAAATCCAATGTCGTCCAACCAGCCCATTTACAGCAGATTCAGGTTCAATTTATTTTTTATACGTTTACTAAAAAAGTATTTTTTAATTCTAAGTAAGTATTCTAAGTATGTGTTATAACTAAAACCTCAATTAAATCTAGCACAGTACAAAACTATTATAATAATTTTATTATTTTTTAGGGAAATATTAACAAATTCTATATAGTAGCCGAGCAAATATCGCAATTATTAGGTAATTCATAGTCCATGTAAAATACAAAAGGGGTGCAAATAAGCATAATGCGTCACGCAAAATTATATTTTGTCACGAAAGTAAATAATATTTACTTATTTTGTTTGAGTATTGACTATTATTATTATAACGAATCCTTTTGGCTGTCATAGATCAGTAGCACAGCGTGGTTATAAACGTGACGGATGTAAGTTCGTTAGAACGAATTCCGCCATTCTATACGCAATGCCTTAAGAATTCGGCGGAAAGAGAGGAACGCAAGTGTCTTGATGGGGAACGAAGTGTTATAACTCCAGATTCCCAAGTTCCTTCTAGCTACCCTATTACGTGCGGGATACACCGTGAAGATCGACCAATATCGAGAGTGTTATCCAAAGGCAACAATAATAAATAAATATTTAATATTTACTAAATATCATTCATTATATTGCGATAATGAGTCAATTTCCTATAGGTAATTATTACTTTTATCAGTTTCAGAGATGACGTGACAGACGTCTCGTCGCCTCCAATAACAATATAATATGTACTATATAAGTTATGATATTCTAGAACAAGGAGAAGACTGCTTAAACCATAAAAGTGATAGTTAACATTAATTTTAAGAAGCTGTAGAAAATATATTTCTGGAATATTTTTTCATATTACATATTTTAAAAAACGGCTTTAATAACTAAAAAGCAAATAAAAACATAAATAAATATTTAATTTCATAAGCAAACCTAAAATGTCTTTTATATTAATACAGTACGATTGTTAGTAGGTTCCACCTACTGATAGGCGTGAAGACGGTGCCAAGTTCTATACAAAATAAAACTATTATAAACGGCTTAAGTTAATAAATAGGTACTGAAAAATTACTCTAATGATGTTCTTATATTTTTATCCACAGTTTCAATGTCCATCTTAAGTGTGTTGTTAAAGTCAGCTTAAATTTTATCTACAGTTATATAATATAATATTTCAACAGTATACAATTTTATTTGAAATTTAATTATCGCTCGTAACTTTGCAACCGTGAACTGTAAGCGTAGGATAAATTCATCATTCCTGTAAAAACCCTGCACTCTCCGAGCACCCCTACAAAAAGAACTGCAGCGTTCTACGCTGCGAAATATTATCTGTAAGATTGTCATATTATGTAAAATTGCGCACAAGCAAAATTCTTACACTGTTTTGCTACATATTGAATTATAACTTGATCTTAAATCGAGTGAATAATCGAACCTAAAACCATTCGCCTTATCTACGCTTTAAACGCATCTATATATTATAAATAGCAGAATTCTTAGTATAAATATTCCTTAAGATACAAGCTGTAATGTTATTTTCCGCGTGTAAAACCAGAGTTATTAATAGTAAAATAGAGGTCAATATGTGGATTTATCAATCCTTGAAACCTATTTTAATAGATGTTCAGTTATTTAAGGAAATTTGTAATGATTTAAAAAGTAATGATGATCGTGGACTCAAATACAATTTAGAGGAATATTTTTGACGTTAAAAAACTTAGTATCAAGACGCTCCATTCTCCGCTTTCCACCTAAATTTGAAACATTGTGTGCTGAGGAGCTGAACTTAACTCCGTTCCTTTTTTTAGCTTCTCTCTATATCCCGCACATAGCAGGGTAGGCAGATGGAACCTAGTGTTAAAATACTCCGTTCCCCACTTTCCGCCGAATCTGTCCAGAAATCCGTTTGAAAAAAATACAAAAAAAAATTACGTACGAATATAATATAAATATATAATATAAATATAAATACGATTTTTTGGCTTTACGCTGTGTCCCGCAAAAAACTTAAACTAAACTTTTAAATTTAAAAATCTTTAGTTTACTTGAGTATTTTTAAGCCGGAAAATGAAAACTTTAGTAAGAAGGCTCGCTCTGCGTTGGCCTTTGAGTCTTACATTTCAAGGACCATATGTATATCGTTGAAACGCAACAAGTGACCCAAATGACTTGACTTGACCTAAAACATGCTTTCTACGTATTTTATAAAATGAATAATATGATTATTATATTATATGTACTCGTATTTACTAGGTTACTAGGTTCCTAGGTTCCCTCTGCTTACCTTTCTATGTGCGGGATACAGCGTGAAACTTAAAAGAAATAAATAAGTTGACTACTTACACATACAAATCTATACATTTTAATACTACTGTAAACTAAAAATTTCTTTTGTATCGGTGTGGGTATTGTATGGGTATTTTCAAACAAAAGTTTTCCTTTCATCGCAGGCAAAAGTTCGTCTCTCGCCTCTATATCCTTTTCATCCTTTCCAATATTTGGATCATAAAGTACACAGGACTTGAGTTATTACTTCGCAGGGGGTTGGCACCCTTCTTAAAACATGCAAAAATACTAAAACCGTTTAGATATGTGAGATTGTTTTGGAGAAAGAAATATTAATGTTTTAAATTCTTACTTTCAGTATTATTCAATTTTATTTAGTTTATTGGTGGGATAGCTTCAGAGTGAGTTAGATCCCAGCCAGGGTCCACTAAGGTTCACGTACTGTACTGAATAAATCCTAATTCTTCAGTACAGTGCGCGAATTTTTTGAATCTTTCTTTATTCTGTATTTTCTAAAAAATATAGCGGAAGCTGATAAAAAGGTTAGTTGGTTGAATTTTAAAAGTTCGCAAGGAGAATTGTAATTTTTAATATTGTCGACACAAAATATACGTATGTTTATTGAATATAATTGGATAACCTCGTTCATCTTTATCTTATAAATTATAATCCATTAGGATAAAACTACCTCACTTGTACGGTATCGTAAATTATGTTTATTGCTTATCCTATCTAAAGCATATACATATATATTATATGAAATGAGAGCCAAGTTCAATATTGAATATAACATAATTCTTGATTTCACCAACAAAATATTCGAAATCTATATAGGTGCCAAATTCTGTGTTAACTTGGTATATCAATTGAAATTAACGTGTTTTGCTTAAAATGTGAAGGTGAGCACTAAAAGATAATTTCCCGAAATTCTCATGAAATCGGAAAAAGAAATATCTACTCAAAAACCTATGTTGTGGCCACATTGCCTTTGTGCCAACGAATAGCGGACGATCATATAATTTATGCGTTTATCTAAAAACAGTATTTTAAATAACATAATCGACCATATATAATATATTAAAGGACAGTTGATACAAAAACAGATTTTTAAACCATCTTTCACGAAACTTTACAGAAAATATTTTTCATCTATCTTATGCAATAAAATTTGTACCCAGAATCAAGTTTAAAAATAGAGACTGTCTGACTTACCTGCATTCTAATTCATATTCACTGAATAACACTTTAAAACACTTCACTTAACAATCACAATACATTTTCACAAAAAAATACTAACACACCCTCGCCCTTATCGCTAAAAAAACCCTAAAATACCCTAAAATATTGACTCATCGTGACTCTACCAAGATCTAGCCAAGAAGTGTGAGCTATACATATTAGAAGTCGTCGTCGTCGCGTGTTATATCCGTTATAACGTTATAAATAGAGTTAATTCAGCTTGTTTACAAATAAAATATGCTGGGCGGGCGGTGCAGGGCGTAGGGCGGCGTCGGGTCGACGGCCGCGTCGCATGGCAACGATCGCGACGCCGACTGGCTGGGATCATTGATAGAGACGCGAACGGTATAGCGCCGGCGAGGGAATGACGAAACGTGCAGTTTTATGCATTCTTTTCTTAAGTATAAACAATTAAGGCTTTTTATATGTATGTTTGTATATTATAATAATATGTTGAAATAAAATATCGATAATATATGTTGCGTTTGAAACACACTGTCTTAACATTTCCCAGGTTCCCTCTGTTATGTGCTCCTTCGGGTCTCCGCTTTCTGGAGAAATTCTGGAGGTATTGCATGTTGAGTGGTAAAACTCAAAAAAATTATATATTCCAAAAAAATTAAAATATTATATATTCCATTTCCTTACCTGGGAATCAAACCCACAACCTTTCGTGCTTACAGGCGCACTCTTGTGGCCCTGCGCTACGAGTAGCGTTACTACGTAGCGTTACTAAATATATAGCTATGTACCTACATGTATTAATAGTCTGTGTAAGATTAATTACAGCGACAGGCTGCCACCGTGTTATTTGGTTAAAACCTTTAGTTAGAGATCCCTTTAAGCTGAGAGTAATCACTTCGCAATGAAAGGGTTCAGGGCCCGGGGGATTGTTAAAAGGAACTTTTTAATTTAAATGACTTCACGGTGCACTTTTTGAGTGTTGCGGGAAAGTGACAATATGAAGTTGTAATTTTAAAATAGATTTTTTAGTTATATCTATATACGCTACATATATATAGAGTGAAAACTCTCCTTTCCTCATTATCCGTTTAATAAATGAGAATAGTTTTAATAACAAATAATTTATCTTTTGCTGGTTTTAAATATTGGTGTTTAATACAAATTTGAAAACAAGAAATAGTAGTAGTAGTAGTTTTTTTTAAATATTATTGCTTATAATAAGATTGTATAAGAAAATTTATTAACACTTATATTTCAAACTAATATTCATCCCCTTAGTCAATATCAAATAGCTTTCCTTTTAAGGTCCAAGCTGACATTGATCACAGGTGGAAAATACAATATTTCATGAGCTTAGAGCGTGCAACCATACAAACTCATCTCTATAATATTATGTATAGATTAGGAACATAGCTTGGAAAGCGTTGGTCAGTAATGTATGTATGTATAATACATACAGTAGGTACAGCGGGCAGTAACTCCTTTGAAGTTCTCCTCCAGTCGGTCAAGGTTAGCTCAGTGTTAACGAACCGTTATGGGTTATTCGTCTAAAGCTAAGCTTAACTGACTGTAAGCGTAATAGTTGATTCTTACACCAGAATATTAATATGTGGGTATTTGTTGTTGATTTGATCTCTTTTCAAAGGAATTAATATTCTCGCACGAGTAATAACACAAAGTATGGCATTTTAATCCGCTTCTTAACACACAATATTGGGCGATTAACATTGGGCGGTACATGGGGAACGGTCTGTCTTAACACTAGGTTCCATTTGTTTACCCAGTTACCTACAGCGTAAAGTAAATAAAGCTAAAAGTAAATATTTAAGTAAACTTTTAACAAAAGAATAGCTTTTTCGTATTAAATAGGAACTTGCAATCATACTGAAATGCTTTACCATTATAGCATATCTCTATCAAAAATATTATAAAGAATTCTGATAATATATTTAATTTTACATGTAATTTTATTATTTATTACACATATTACGTAAAATATATAAAATTACAGCTGCTGCCATCTATTGCGAGTACCACACAACTTGTGAACTTATTTGGTACATCATAGTTTTGCTATTTAACGCTAGGGTTGGTAAAGTAATGTTACCGATTTTCAACAGATGGCGCTATATAATTTCTGTGAGAAATATTGAGAAATAGTTACATGTAGATAATATTTAAGAATATAAAATATGTATTTTGTTTCATATAAAATATAGAAAACATATACATTAATTATCTATATATTTATCATCGTTCTTAAGTGGGTTAATCAGTGACACATTTTTATTAACTTGACTAATACCAAGCATAGCGATTTAAAAATATATATATACTAGCGGACGCGCGCAGCTTCGCTAGCTTATTTAGGGGTGAATTCTAATAAACCATGAAACATATGTTCAATGAAATATTTTTAAGAGTGTAAATTTCAAATTTTATAAAAATCCGTGGCGATTTAAAGATTTTTCCATACAAACTTTCAACCCCTTATTTGCACCCTTAGGGGGAGAATTCTAGAAAACGATGAAACACGTGTTCAATGAAATACTTTTAAAAATCTAAATTTCAAATTTTATAAAAATTGGTGCCGATTTAAATTTTTTTCCATACAAACTTTCAACCCCTATTTCACCCCTTTAGGGTTAAAATTTTTCAAAATCCCTTCTTAGTGGATGTCCAGATTACGAAAGTAAACATCTGTCCAAAATCCCGGTTTCTTCGCACAGCGGTTACGGCTGTGCGTGCGTCTTACCTCAGTCAGTGAGTCCTTTTGTATATATAGATATTGACTCCATATACTCTATATGTAATGCACTCACAGCGATTTTGTTCTCTTTAGCACCCTACTTCATTTTAATATAGAATATTTAATAATAATTATATTGGTGCGAAAAAAAAACAAATTATAGGATTTATATGAAAATGACAGATTCCAAATTTAAAAGAAATATTTTATTTATTTTTAATTGTAACAGTATTTATGGCCAGAATACTATTCTTTTACATAAAACATTAACTTCTTCAAAAAAAATTAGGACAAATTATTAAAGGGCTAAGATTTCATCACAATATTTTTAACTCATGCTATAGAAACAAACACTTCACAGATTTACCATATTGTTAGCGTTTCCTTTTCTTTAACGTTTTTGTTTATTTGATCGCCGCACTTTGTTTAATCTGAAGCTACTGTTTACTCAACATCCTAGAATTGTTGAAAAATTGATTTTTTGTTTGTTTTCATTGATTTTAGGTTTTAAGACCAGTAAAGTAGACACAACTCTATAAAGATTTTTTTTAATTTCAAGTTATATCCCACATTAAGCTTGGTAAGCAAAGGGAACCTAATGTAAAATTCCGTTCCTGAGGCATCTCTCAATTTTCTAAATATACGTGCCGTGTTCGTGTTTTGAATTAATCCCCTTCAAATGTTTTATTAATCGTTATATATGATATCGATAATATATAATTGATCATCGATCATCGATAGATCATAGATCATGGATTAAGAAACATTAAATATGAATTAAGGTAATTAAATCAAATCAGGTAAATCAGTAAAATTAAATCAGGTATGTATTTCAATTCAGGGAACAGTATATATATTCGGGAAATGATAGTTAGAAAAGAAGTTATATTAACATTTTAGTTTCACGCTTTACTCCAGGGGGGTACTCAAAGAGCACCAAACGTCATAGTCCTTGCAAACCTCGTTCACTGTCATCAACATCTTCATACATGGCCTCCGAGAGATTCTCATGCTGTTTACGTGGCCTTCCTCCAGTATCATCAATAGTGTGTACTCGAAGATCAACCGGAAGTCGCAGCGTATAGCAACCGTTATATTGTAACCCGTTGTAGAATATTAATGCAAATAAGTGTAATTTTATCTCTGACCATGTTCTCGTGATAAGATCTGTATTTTTAAATCATATGAAAATAAACCATATTGTAGTTCGATGACCTCAGTTACTTGTAAATATGTTCTCAATTAAAAGCTTGTATTATATTGTAAGTATTTCATTATTATTACAGCTTCACGCAGTATCACGCACATATGGTAGGCAAAGAGAAAATAGTGTTAAGACATTCCGTTCTAATTAAGATACTTCCGCCGAATTTGCCTCCTTTCTAAAGTGAGGAAATAAAAATATTTAATATTTAATTTCCTCGTAGCGTTACTGGCTTAACACTTTCCCGGTTTCAGGAAATCACAAAATAAAAAATAGATAAACATACACGAAGAATAGTAATAATAAAATCAGCTATACGCTGTATTGCTATTCCGCACGCAGCAGAGAAGGCAGAGGGAACCTAAACCTAGTGTTAAAACACTCCGTTATTCATTTACCACCGTTTACAAAGACATATCTGGCTTACATAATAACTTAATAATTTAGAACCAAATCTCAAGTTAATAGTATTATAATGATTATTAGATACATTTATTCTTCGGTAAGTGACAGAAATTGTGATGGATCACCACCTTGAGCTATAACTTTTGAATGTAACTAAAGTAATAATATAATTTAGGAGCTTCACGTGTTACAAGGTTTTGTAAGTAAATTTTGTTTTATTTGAAAGTTTTGTTTTAGTTAAAAATCGCTAACGAACGGACATCATATTAGTATAAGGCCTAAGCGTGCGACTGTAAACTCTACAGGTTGTGTTGATATTTAATATTTTAATTACCTCGCTTTGGTAACGAGGCGTTAAGCTCCGTCACTCATCACACAATGCTTCTAAAACTCATCAGAAAATTAGGAATGGGAATGTCTTAATGGGAACGGAGTGTTTTAACACTATCCCGCTAATCACCTTAGCACACCTTACAACACTGCGCTTTGTCTCACCTCAAAACATAAAAACAATTGATAGGACCGAGTCGAACTGAACCCACCATCATCATAAACACAACCAGGCGAACCCACTACGCCACTATATTTTCATGAATTACATAGGAATGTAATGATTTTATATAAATAGTTTTTATATTTACGATAATTTGTTATAGAAAAATGTAAATCAACCTCTTTGTTTAATAAAAAGATATATTTGAAAATTTATACATAGAACTAGCGCGACGCTTGATGTGTTGAAAATTCTGATGCGCATTATTAGATTTGGAGCTGAAGAGGAAAGTGGTCCTCTAGAATAAAATATTGTATTATAATTTAAGATATACATTGTACAAGCCTAATGGTATCTAGCCCTGGAAGAAGTATAAGTTCTGTAAAAGTCCTGTGATATAAATTGTACAAGCCTAATTGTATCTAGCCCTGGAAGAAATATAAGTTCTGTAAAAGCCTCGAGGTGTTTGATTTCTTTACAGTCAGAAGCGGGATCAGATTCCGCCCCAAAGTGAGGTACGTACAACAAAAACATGGAAATCAAGTTTTCCACTGCTAGCTTTTGTAGATATTATTGATCGGAGAGCTTTTGATTGAAAATTTAGTCACTTTAAGAGTTATTATGCATTTTATTAGAATAGTATGAAGATAAAGTATATTTTATAGAATAGTGTAATGATGAAGTATATTTTGTAGAATAATGTGATGATGAAGAATATTTTATTAGAATAGTATGAAGATAAAGTATATTTTATAGAATAGTATAAAGATTGATACACGGCTAAGGATGCCGTAGATGAATTAGTGGTCAGCGTGCCACAGAAGAATGGTTAGAATACCATAGATGAATTAGTGGTCAGCGTGCCACAGAAGAATGGTTAGAATACCATAGATGAATTAACGGTCAGCGTGCCGTAGATGAATTATCGGTCAGCGTGCCGAAGATTGATGATTGATATTATGTATTTAGAGTAAGAGCCTGCTTGCTCGAGGCTGGTGGTGGCCTCGGTATGTCGGGCGTAGTAGTAAAGTAAAACATTAAGTAAGCGCCTGCTCGTGACTGATGATTGCGGCAGTCAGGCATAGTGTGTAGTAGTCTTTGTAAGTAATGTAAGCTTAAATTATTATGTTTGTTTATTAATATTGATTATTTTAGTATTTTTTTTTTCTTGTGATTGATTCTGATTTATTTATTGACATTTTGACGATCCATTTTAAATATTTTTTTGAATGACATTTAAAAGAAAGTGCTTTTGAATTGATAATTTATAAATACATCAATTAATTTATTAAGATTATTAGTTTTTAATGACATTTGTTGCATTAATTTGAGGGAAAGGGAGTCGGATGCTGAGACGCACCCTAGAGGAACCACCCAGTGGAATGATGGCAATGACAAACAAAAAAAAAGGAATTTATCGAAAATGCAAGACTTCGAGATCTTCGCGGCCGTAGGAGTGATTTACATCTTCTGATGAGCGGTTCATCTGATGTGATAAAGCGCTTCGGTGACATAAAGACAAGCAAAGGAACTTTTTACTGGGATACAAAGGCAATGTTTAGATTTATAAATTTCTGTATAATAGATAAGAATTAAAGTTACTTTAGTTACTGGTATTATAAAAGTTAATAGATCACATTTAAATGTAATTCCGCAGTTTGTGTGACATATAGAAAATTGGCTTACATAAGTAAATGAGTATAAATTTTGCTCGTTTGTTTATAATGGGTCTTGTGAGGAAATAATTCGTATCTACAAAAAGTTTAATAAAGTGCTTTGAGCGAAATTATGATCAGTTTCTCAAAGAAATGAAAGCTAATACTAGACAATAAAAAAATATACATCAATATTTCTGTAATAAATTACCCTTAGCTTTACTTTTAGATCTGGTTAAAACGAAAGAAAAAAAGCTATTTTCTGTATTAGGATACTCGATAAACCTATTAGAAATGTAAAAAAACCAGAAGATTTATTGATTTATCTCAGATATCATGCATTAAAAGTAGAAAGTTAGTCTCAATCGGGTATCGGGTCAGGATTAGGATCAGGATCAGGATCAGGTACCACCGTCAGTGTCATAAATATCATAGGTCATAACAGTGTTAGTTTGGTCTGCTAGTTCAAAATTTTATATATTGAAAGATATATATTTTTATGTATCAATTATTGTGGCAACAAATATATTAAACAAGATAAATAGAAACACGATAACAAAGTCACAGCATTAGGTTCTGCCACCAGTGTAGTACCACCTACAAGTTTCGACATTTTTTTTTTATTTCCAGTAGAATTCATATATGTGATTTATATCGGGTTGGGGTGATTGGAATAAATTAATTAAATTTGTTTCTATGTACATAAAAGTTTATTAGCGTACACACGTTACAATTTTATTATTAGCATAATTACAATATGTACAGACGTTGCAAGTTATGTGTAAATTAGAGAAACGACAGTCACAATTAATTATTCATCTCACTTTGTTGTCTTTTAGCGTTATCCAGTCTGCTTTGATTTATAGCAATTATTATTTTCTTACGTTGGTTTTGTATTCACACGTATTCAGTATTTTATTCTTTGTACGAGGCTGTCAATTAATTATAGACATCTGTCGGGGGTCATAAAAATGAAACGCTATGTTTAAAAAGGTAGTATATTGTCTTTATATATATTTTTCTCCAGTTCCAAAACATATTATTTAGTACAAAATGTATATTTATGTATTCTGCCATTTTCTTTATGGTAGCGAATTGAAACGCACATAGAGCGAGTGTCAATATCTGCATTTCTTAAGCTCATAAATTTAATAAACATGTAAACTAAGACTAGTAAACTTGTTAGTTTCTCTTCACCTCTCTTGGACCTCTGTCCAGGGGTTCACTTACCTTTTGAAAATTCATCTGATGACTAGGCAGGCGTTAGTGCTCTAGTTGTAGATGAGATTTTACTGCATTAAAATATGGCGTTCCGCGTTTGTTGCTTACCTTGTCTTAGTCAAATTTGTCACGAAGATAGATGTTTACTCTCTTACGAACTCGAAACTTTAACAATTGGTAGCTCGTAAAAGATCGCAATTTGTTTGCTGGTAACTGTAAATAATAATAACTGCTACGTACGTAGTTATTTAAACGCGATTTGGTTCCGTAGTGTATTTTCGTTCTGGGACCGCATCGTCAACGTAGACTTAGAAACAATGTTTTATACGTTGAAAATTACATTTTTAGCCGATTCAATAAGTTATTTTGCAGCAATTTTGTCTAACAAACGTGCTTCATATTAACATAACGTTTTTATTCATAAACCAATTCTAGTCATTAAGCGTAAATGGGCAATAAAGATTTCTAAATTTATTTATAAAAAATTAAAGTATCTCAAAAGAAATATTTTTTAGGAAATTACTAGGGAAGACTAAAAAAATAGTTTTTGTAGCATTGTATATACGTTAAGAAATAATACGGAAAATTATTTTTTATTTATATAAATCATAGTTTTTAAAATTTGATTTAGCCTTCGAAATTACTCGTCCTTGATATATATATATTTTTTTACCTAAATTCAGTAAATTTCAATTGCAAAAATTTGAGGAATTTTCGGAATCGGTTCTTTAACGAGTAAATTTTACAACGCAAAGAATATTTTATGGTTTAAATGACTTTTATGTAAATATAGTTCAACAGATGATCGTTTCGAAAATTTCAGCCACAGCCAACTCTCCTTGCATGTCGTTCCGTGGCATGGTTAGGGATTGCTGTGTTTAGGTCGGTCTTGAATAGTTCAGGGAACATGTTGTTCTACTTAATTAAAATTGGAATTCTCATATTGGATGATTTTAAAATAAAAAAATAACTTTGTAAAATCGTTATAGTGTTTCTCATGAGGTTATTCTTTACATTACATAAGAATTTGTTTACTACTAGTGGGCCCGTCCGGGGCTACGCCCGCCTGAAATAGAAATATTAATAAAGGAATTGAAAACTAAAGATTCAGTCAGTTCAGTAAAACAGTTGTATAAAATAACTGTTACGGCAATTAGCAAATTTGTCAAACTAAATACTTTAAATTGGCATAACTTTTATTTTTTTTGTTTATGAACCGATTGTAATAAAATAAACCCTATGTTTTCGGGAGCTTGCCAGAACCCAATAGTGAAAACCGCATTTAAATCGGTTAAGTCGATTCTGAGATAACAAACGCACAGACAAACGGACAAATAAACAAAAATTTAAAAATAATTGTTTTGGGTTCTATTAGGTTAATAACATTTTTTTTAAAAAAATATTTTTCAAGTAAAGACCGAACCTCTTACGATTTTATTATGAGTATGTATGTGAAGTAATTGTTATAACTCAACTGCAAAATTGTTATTATATATATTTATTTTTGATGATGCCAATAGCTCGACGCTGTATTCCTATCGAATGTAACGTTCTCAATCCAAACATTATATTAGCCCAGCTAGATGCACACTACTTGGCTCTGTAATATCGTTGATCCTTTACTTTTCTGAACGTACTGTTATGGATTTTTTTTTACATACTTATCAACATACATCCATTGTGTTAATTAAAATTGCTTAATAATATTTCCTATGTATCCTTATACCTAGACCTAGACCTAGACATATTTAAGTTTTTGTATCCTTTTCTTTACAAATTAACGTGACCGTATTTATATATATTTGTTGACATTAGAAATTATATTTTATTATAATTAATAATTCTATACAATATAATAGGATATATTACGTATGTGTATAAGGATATAAAGCAGCGGTAGGCTACCGATTGACATACACTTCCGAGTGCACCTTATAGCCTGGCAGAGATCGCTTACAGCGATAAGGCCGCCTGCTGTTCATTTTCTTATGTGAAGCATTTTCTTTTACTACTCTTTATTTGATGATGGACAATAAAGTATTTCGTAGGATATTTGTAATTTTAGCGGAGTTTCAAATATAAATACGCTATCCTTATTATTTTATATATTTAAGAGTGAAATTAAAGTTCAATAACGGAACTGACAGATAATAATAGGTAACAGCAAGAAATAAACTTTAAATAGTATGTACGTAAAGAGTGCAATATATGTAGAGATAAACAAACATGTAGCCAGTGGACATTAGAACATAATATTTATATTTGTGTGTATGATTATTGATGTTACTTTAAGTTGAAACTAAACTTTATACTACATATTTCTTTACTTGCTCAACTTTTATTACTAAAAATGTTTAAAGTGTTCATAATCTCAGGATATGCGTACAGACAAACGCAAGGACACATAAACCGACAAAACCGACAGACAACATTTTAACAAAACATGTTTTATTTATTGATAGATTTTCTCGTATTTCTTCCACGCAGCGATAAGTTACAATTTCGTTATATGTACATAATATGGTTAAACTTCTGAGAGAACTCTAAAAGTCTTCTGGTCTCAAAAGTAATTATTTTTTGTAAATTATATGTTAAGTCTAGTATCTATTGTGCATTTTGTTATAATATGATTGTACTAGCTCAAGACGCAATGATTTAATTAGTTGTATTTGTTGAAACTAGTGATGTCAAGTAGGCTGCGGCAATATCAATACATATATTATTTGTAATCGACCGAATGTAATGAGTGAGTTTGTGAGTAGTCGTGCATCGGGAGATTGCACGAAGTCGGATGGCCGAATGTAATGATTTTATATAAATAGTTTTTATATTTACGATAATTTGTTATAGAAAAATGTAAATCAACCTCTTTGTTTAATAAAAAGATATATTTGAAAATTTATACATAGAACTAGCGCGACGCTTGATGTGTTGAAAATTCTGATGCGCATTATTAGATTTGGAGCTGAAGAGGAAAGTGGTCCTCTAGAATAAAATATTGTATTATAATTTAAGATATACATTGTACAAGCCTAATGGTATCTAGCCCTGGAAGAAGTATAAGTTCTGTAAAAGTCCTGTGATATAAATTGTACAAGCCTAATTGTATCTAGCCCTGGAAGAAATATAAGTTCTGTAAAAGCCTCGAGGTGTTTGATTTCTTTACAGGAGTAATTAATGAAAATCCTTATATAGGAGTAATCATTTAATCGAAGCCTTACTTGTCAAATGAGGTATAATATACCTATTATTACAATACACTGTGTACAATCTACCCAAATGAGATAACTTTTCAGACGATAAATAGTTCACAGATGAGTAGAATTTCACGAACACCATGTATACAAACCAAACTACTAAAACTTCACCTAATTTCTGCGCATGTGTGCGGGTTCGAGTCCCGCGTCGTTAATTTTCTTTTATATGTATGATTAGTGATTGTTTTCCCTTAGTATATGAATAGCATTTTTCAAAATTGATTATATTTTTTTTTATATAAAGCGCTTTTTTAAAAAGAACATATGGCTTAATTTACAGGCGCAAGGACGATTTCCAAGGGACGCGGGTTCAAGTACTGGTACGTAATTTTTTTTATATCTTCTTTAACTGAATATATAAAAAACATTTAAAAAAAATGAAAATTTGAAACTAAATACTTACTCCAATAATCACAATTCGTGGCTTTATAAAATCCATTAAAAGTTTAAAAAAAAGCTTATTTTCAGTTGTAACATTTCCAAGCAGGTTCCATGTTCTAGAATTTAATCACGCAAAAGTTTCTAGGATTCAATAATAGTTTGTTTACATTTTACATATATTTGAACATACTGTATAATATAATATAGTAGTTAACGGATTAGTTTCAATTGAAATGTTGATATGAAATGTGGTGACAGTGTCGCTGCTAGTTGGTACTGATTATTGCGACTGGTACAGGTTCAATTTCCGAGTCGAGTAACAGTTACAAAAGCGGAAAAATGGAAATATTACAGAAAATTTCTTCCCCCTTTTGTGAGAATCGAACTCAGAATCGACGCGTTTAAATCACACGACGCCCTGAATTATTTATTTAATTTGTTTATTATTTCACTAGCTAATATTTAAATGCTATAACCTAGGCAATTAGTATTTATTCCCATGAGATGTTCTACAGATTACAAGTGAAAAGTTCAAAGAGTTCAAAAGACGCTCGAAGTCGGCGCGACGCCAAGTTTATTTGTAACACTTCTTCCGTTAGTTAGTGTTTGTATATATTGTGTAAAATAATTTACTATAAGATGGTTGTAGGTTCAATCCTCTTTTAAAAAATAATAATCATTAAATAAATAAATAGTTTTTCGCTGTATTCTGCATATAGCAGGTAAGGTAGAGGAAATCTTATACTCTGTTCCTTACCGCAATTTTCGAGATATTGTGTGTTGAATGGCGAAGCTCAACGCCGTGCTTTGTTTTATTATAAGAGCCGTTAACTAAAAATAATAATATTATTTTTAACCGACTTCTGTAAGAAAAGGAGGTCAATTCGACTGTATTTTTTTTTATAAACATTTCTCTATTCAGGTGAAACAGGACGCGGCACTGACCTCCGCGTCTTCTTTAAATGGTCAATAATAAATATCTGGAAATTAAAAAAGTAAAAAAAAGACAATTTTGTGTATTTTAACTGTCGTTTTTTTTTCAGCTTCACACTGAAAAAAAAAGTAAAAGAGAGATGAGAGAGAATGTTATCCTCAATTTGCGAGTCATTGCTTGTTGAATGGCGGGACCAAACGCCGAGCTTTGTCTTGTTAACAAATCGAAATAATAATAATTCATTCCCAATATCAAAAAAATTAAAATTTTTAAATGAAACCTCTAATTTTTTAACATTTTCCTAAATAATTCTAAATATAATAAGTTCTTCCAAAATTTTGGCTCTAGTATATACATATATATATATATATATATATTTATAGTGAGGTTAAAAATGTACACAATGCATTAACACGCTAACTAGTGATGTACTCGTACGTGTTAATACAATTAGCAGGAGGAGTTAAACACTGTTTGGAATCCACAGTTGCCTTGAATCTTAAATTAGAGCTGATAAACTCGGCTCAAAGCTAACAGTACATAATACGTGTGCGAGTATTACGCGTGTTTTGATTGTTTATCTTTATGCATCTTTTATATTTTGTGGGAATCGAACCCACAGTCCATCTATGTAAGTTAGGTTAGGAAAAAATAGGTATTTCTTTATGTTTAGCAATACCTTCAAAGTTATTAGATTAATCGACTTAAACATATCTATGGATATTATTATTGTTTTGTTATTTAGAGAATCCTTTTCGAAGTTACGTTTTACCCGAGACACTGTAAGCTCCATGGAGGAACTCAACGTCGTACATGAGATTAGATGAGATTTAGCTTCAAGGGTTCCCACACGTAAAAAGATTTGAAAAGGGAACCTGGGAACCTAGTGTTAAGACACTTTCCATCGAATTCTGGAGGCATAGCGTGGCTGAACTCAATTATCCAAGATTGAGATATTCAAAAGTGACATTAAAGACAGCAATAGCTATCGCATTCGGGCATATTTAGCACAAAATAATATTATAAACAAATGTTATCTATGCTAGCGAAGCATCAAAGTGTAACATGAAACAGGACTGGCCACTTGAGATCTAGGGCAGGTCGGGCGTCCGTCTGTAGCGCATTGTAGTCGCTATATAGGCCGAAACGTGTCTAGATAAATATTTTAGTGTTTATTTCTATTAAGAGTTTAGTTTCACGCTGTATCCCGCAGATAGCGGGTTAGTCAGAGGGAACACCGCCCAAAATAATCCAATTTCTAATTGTTTTATATAAGAAAGCACTGGGTTCGAAAGCTGTTTGTTTATATTTATTAACGAAATACAAGAGGTCAGTCGTGGCGCAGAGGCACAAGCCCGCGACTATAAAAGCGCAAGAGTGACTTCGATTCCCACTCGGGGGAATGAAATATTTAATATTTTCATTTCCTTGCTATGGTAAGGAGGCAAATGGCGCCAATGAGTAAGTCTCTTGAAGGGAATCGATTGTCATTGTTCTAGGATCCCAAGTCCTCTCTTATAGTGCTGTGCGAAATACAAAAACAATATTGATTCTACTTCATACATTAAAATAAAGATATATTAATATAGTTTTATTATAAAATATATTTATAAATTAATACAATCAATATAAAATGCCATATTCTCCAAAAAGTTTCCAAATACTGTACCAAATCCACCTACTTTGGAGTATTCGTGAACAAACTGAACAAAAGCTCGCCGAGTTGATTAGTCTTTTGGCATAAGCTGAGTAAACTTTGGCAGTTCATTGTACTACACCCAATATAGGACGCTACATTTTGTAAGAGGCTTAATGAACCCGTACTATTTTATATACAGGGTGTATTCTTTACGCTTGAACTGAGTCGCGAGGTACGTGTCTCGTTGTCTTTCAGGGAGGGTATAACAGGGTACACAGAAGAAATCTACTATGAAGACACTCCGTTCTCTATTTTCCGCCGAATTTTTGAGACAATGTATGTTGAATGATGTCTCAAAGCTGCCATTTGCAAGGAAATGAAAATAAATTTCAAAATAAACATTTTGCCAACTGGAGATCGAACTCACTACCGTCGTCTTTGTGCAGGCACTGACAACTGCGCCCCGACGGCCTCTCACTATTCGTCCAATACAATTTATAAATAATATCTTTACCGGAATACAGTATTCGCATTGACGTCAAACGTTGTGTATTTTAACATTTCCCTTGCGAATATATGTATGTGCGAATATAAAATTACTTTTATCATCTTATGACTATTGGTTTCCTGCCTATATTTTACTTTTATCTTTTTTTACTTCAAACTGTGTCGTGCACATAGCTGGATAGGCAGAGGGAGCCTGGAAACTTACTGTTAAGACACTCTGTTTCCATTAAGACCCCCATTTTCTACTGAATTCTGGAGGAATTGCATGTTTAGTGTAAAACTTTAAACGTTTGAAGACAGTTAGCTAAATATGAGTTAACTAAGTTTTGACTTTTTGGTTATGAACGATGATCATATCAGTAGGTGCCCGCTATATTTCGCATATAGCAGGGTAGACAGAGGCATTACGTGTTGTACGCGAAACTCAACGCCGGAGATTTGCTAGGTGCAAGAGCGAAGCAATGAATACGTTAATAAATAATAATTCGATTCCCTCGAGTGTAAATTGAACCCACGACCATCGCGTCATATCCTTGTGCCCCTGCACCACGATGCCCTCATGGGGGTACAATGAAGCTAAAGGAAAACTGTATTATAGTTAAGCCACAACATTGATTGCATTTGTACGAACATTCCCAATACATTCGCATCAATGAAGCCTGAGTTTATAATTTTATAGAAAGTTGTTATTTCTGATTGCATTGTTTGTTGTCTATTCTAATTTGATAGGTGATAAGGGAATTAGAAACTTGCAGTGATTGCCATTTCATTTTCCATCGACAAAGCGGCGTTAAGTTTCGCCACTCAACATGCAAATTTTTGATGTCGGTAAATGGTGAACGTAGAATCTTTACACAAAGTTCTATCTGTAAGCTCAGAAGGGTTGAGCAAGCGCAGATCGAATACTCACAACCCTAGTTGTCTTATGACATCATACAAATTTTGGCCTTCACGGCTTGTTGAGGCTGATAGGCTGACTAACTAACTATGAACCTAATGGCACCAACAAAACCAGTTTTTATTTTCATGAAAAAATGGTAACTTTCTGGCTACCATTTTTTCTAATTAAAACTGATCTGAAAATGTAGTCCTTCATCCAATGAAATCCTTGAGTTACGACTGAATCGTCCTCTTGTTCTGTGGGATAATGCGTGTAGCTGATAACAGCTATCTATATCCAATTTCGACATGTATACTTCTAGATTATACGGATTAAGGTTTGAAAAGGTCATGGAAACAAATAGTCAATCTAATATCAGCTCTTCATAATTGTATCGGAGACTTATTGGCCGGCGTGAGTTTGATTTCCCCCGCGGCTGCCGCAGCCTTGCTGTGATTGCTTTCTTTACACATTTAGTGTTTCTCGTTTATATTTATCTATACTAATATTATAGGGTTGAAGTTTGTTTGGTTGAACGCACTAATCTCATGAACAGAAAGACAGTACGTCTTGCGTTTACGTCGTTTGTTTGTACCCCAGAGTACCTGTTTAATATAATTAACAAGATTATTGAGTTAATTATGACATTTGTTTATCAGCTTCACTCGTTTTGCTACACAGAAAGATAGGTGGAGGGAACCTAGTGTTAAGACATTTCGTTTCCCTCTTTCCGCTGAATTTCGAGACATTACGTGTGGAACGGTTGAATTACCATTTGAATTATTATTTCGAAGCAGTAATAAATCATTTTGCTAACGATAGGTGTTTTATCAGACACATTTTGTATATGAAATGAATCTCAAATTTACACATGGCCTCGATTGGGGGCCACTGTCCGAACATATTTAGTCAAACAAAAATAAACATTATCTCAATGACATTAGATTGAAATTTCTGTAGCAGAAAATTTGTACTATAAAGCGGTTATCGGTTACGATGAAAGTGCACATCAAAAAGCCGTCGTAAATTTAGATCGAGTTGGTTTTATGTATGTATGTTTGTACGTTACACCCCTCATTATGCTGTACCTAGGTATTAGTAACTATTAAAATGACTTAACTATAAAATAGAGAGAGAGAGAGAGAGAGAAACTAAAAGTTGGTAGTGATGTTTATGTGACGCATTTGATTAATGGTATTTCAATTAGGATATTTTATATTTTTTTTAACTTCATTTTGTAAGTACCGATAAAAAAAAGCAAGGAATGAAGAACAAAGATGGAACCCGTAAGGGCGCTACGTTTCCTTCTTTTCGCCCAACTTTCCAGACATTGTGTGATGAGTGGTGAAACTCAACCCCGCGCCTTGTCTGCTTAATTAATTTTTGTATCAAATCAAAAGTTTGAAAAAAATCTACCAATATTAAAGTAGGTACAATTTCATGAGATTTTAAAATAATACATAATTTTCTTCTGCTCTCATCTGCAATATTATAATTATAGAACTAATTTGAATTTGAATTGAATTTGAATAGGATGTAGAATAGACCAATTCCTTAATAATCTCTCGAGTGTAAATAAAACCCATAACCACAAGCACAGAATAATAATATTAAAAAATTAAATTAAATCAGTTTCATACTGTATCTTGCTCACAGCAGAGTAGACATAGGGAACCTCACTAAGACAATCCGATTCCCATTTTCCGCCGAATTCTGCAGGCATTGCATATTAAGAGGCGGATTTCAACGCCACACCTTACCTCGACAGCAAAGCGAAGAAATGAAAAAAATAAAGAAAATAAATATTTAATTTCGTCGAGTGGGGATCGACCCCACAACCAGTCACACTTCGAGCCCCTGCCCTACGACTGGCCCCATCTATCCCAGTAACATCACAATTCAAAATCAGCTTTTATTAAAAATGTTTATATCCAAGATTAATCTCAGCTTTCCTATTTCACAAGCGTCTAACGGCAGCCAACACATTTACATATAAAAAACTCCTAAAAATACTGGTAATAAAACAAATATAATACTAGAAGGTTATCGACAAGGTCGTCCATTCATACCCGTTGAATGAAAACCATTCTGTGGAAATTAGCAAGAGATCGAGTCATAGGGCTTAGTAATGGCTGTTTGTTTTTTTGTCTATTCGCTTTGTCCCGCTTAGCACAGTAAGACGGTAGAAATTAGTGTCAAGACACTCTTCTCGCGGTACACGCGAATTCGAGACACTGAATTAGTGATCTGAGTGACCTGTACTATGCATAAAGCAGAATAGGCAAAGGGAACCTAGTGGTAATACCTCCGTTCCCTAGACGCCGTACTGACACCGTACTTATTACTCATCGTAAGCGTAACTCAACGCCGCGTTTTGCCTCCTTACCTGAGCGATGAAATGAAGATATCTTGTTTCACCGAATGGAAATCGAACCCACAATTAGAAGGTTGTAGACCCTACATTTACAGCAAGACATTGTGCTAAAGCAATTTGTATTACATTTTAATTATTTATTTGTTCAAAAAACGTTTTGTTTTTTGATATGACACTTAATTATAAAAATATATATTTTTTTTATTTCGCTCAATCAATGAATAAATTTAACATTATTAGTAATTGATCTTATTAAATGATGAAAGGAAATTGCGTGGGAACATTTTGGAACCAATCATTTGGTAAAGATTTTAATATTTATTTAGGGTTATTACCTTCTGTTCTTCTTTTTTATACAATGTTTATTTTATATAAATTAGATTTTGGTTTCTTATTCTAATGTATTTCTGTACTAGTAACAACTGCGCAGCTTCGCCCGCTTGAATTATACGAATATTTATACACTGTTATACACTTAATAAATTGTAATTTAAATCGAAAATTAAATTATCTTTACTGTTAAAATTAAATTTGGGAAACGAAAGTATGTTAATGGGAACGGGGTGTCTTAACATTAGGTTCCCAGGTTCCCCTATCTACCCTGCTATGTGCAAGATAGAGAGTGAAGCTGAAAGAAATTGAGAACAGAGTAACATGACACTAGGTCCTCTGCTAGCCTAACTAACACTACAAAATAATGAAGTTGAAAAAAAAACAAAATAAATAAAACATTTTAATCTTTTACTTAAAAAAATGGCAAAACAAATATACTATAAATAACTACAATAATTTATTTTCATTTAGTATTTAATATGTCAGTAGAACAGAATTAATGTTAATGTATCAACGATTTCTTTAGTCACCGACAAAATCAACAATGAATCGCAAAAAATGTTCTCACAGTCGGTCATTTCGCTTTCCGCCAATACCTATACCTGCAGGATGTCAGAAAAGTGAGAGTTCCGTGTAAATATCTAGTTGGCCTACATAATCTTATTTGTTTAGAATATATGTATGTCTTTAAGGTCTTGTGGGTTCGATTCCCACTCAGGTGATTAATTTTCTTTTTGTAGCTCTGCGGCCAAAAAGCGGGCGGAAAGTACAGAACGGAGTGTCTTAAATCCAGAACGGAGGTTCCTCTGTTTACCCTTGTGTATGGGGTATATATGAAAGTATTTTTAGGGAGAATTAAGGTTTTTTTTTTATAAAAACGTATGTAAAAGATTTATATTATGTTGTTTTTGAAAACGATCACACGTCTTCTTTGCTCATTATATCTAATTAAACTGCATTTTGCTTATAACTACGAGTTACGAAGTATGAAAAACTGGAATTAACTATATTGGGGTACCCCTGTACCGTAACAACTAAAATCTTTTTAAATATATTCATAAAACATTACTAAACTTTACCTCATGCCCTTTTTACTTTATTTGAATCGTAAATTCGTCAGAGTCTGCAAAATGAATAAACAAAGGGTGAAATTTTGAAAGTAAAGGCAGAATAGGTATGTAGGGTACCCACTAACCGCAAGTCAATTGGGCGGTGAAATTATTTATGCAATTGGATCATTTCCGATAAAGTTTCAACGTTAACTTTTATTCATTTATTTATGTACCACACAAGAAAGAAAGTACAGAAAACATATAAAAACAGAAAAAAAATGTTTACAATGGCACTTATCTCTAATAGAGATCTCTACCAGAAAACATTGATTGTAGGAGACGTTAAGAGAAAAGATTCGAACCAACTACCTTAATAATAATAAACCTACTCACAAAAATATTTAATATTTATCAAACTTTATCAAAAACAAAACATTCCTCAACCAGAATCGAACCTAAAACTGTAGTGTATATAAATATATTACGCTACTTAAGCACAATTTAAAGTCATTACACTAACATAACCAATATTTAAGCCTTCAAAAGCTCCATAAGTGAGAGCTTACAAAGTTTAACTCATAAAATCGACTTTAGTATATGTAAATGAACTTTTCTGTTTAATAGTACTTTACTATTAGGCACAATTATATTAGTCGTTTGTTCTAAACATCAAAACAGTTTCAACGTTTCAGTACCGAGAGTACTATACTTTGATTCAATTTGAAAAGCTTTATTTTAAATACCATTGGAAATTTAGACACATTTGCAGGGTATTTTCTATTTCAGCCTGTTGGCATCTACTGCTCTTTTATATTTGCGTGGAACTTAACGCTATGTTTTTTTTACTACGGCGAAAAAATTAAATGACTTAAATAAAATAATTTTCCCCGTAATCAAACTCACAACCATCCTATTTACAGTCGGACACTGTCCCATTGGACCACGACGGTCTCTACTAAACAAAATACAAATAAAGTTTAGCCGCACGTTGTAACCCGCATGAAGCAGGGTAGACAGAGGGTTAAAACACTCCGCTCTTCACTTCCCACCATACTCTTGAGGTATTGCGTGTTGAGTGGCGGAACTCAAAACCGCGCTTTGCCTCGACACCAGGGCGAGGAAATGAAAATATTAAATATTTTATTTCCTCGATTGGGATCGAACCCACTACCTGTCGCGCTTACATTCACACACCTGTACCACACCACGACTGGCCAAACCTATAATTTTTATGTAATTACAAACTTTACTATATGACATTTCACGTGAAAGTTTTACCGTTTCTCAACTCGACTCCGCCTTATGTCTTATAAACTACACTCTCTCCTTTCTCCTATAAATTGGTGGTTGTATTAAAAAAATCCTTATCAGTATAATATAGCTGTTTAATTACATGTATTGAGACGCTTGTATAATCATATGGTATTAAAATGTAAGAGAAACTTATCGTAGACTGTTAACGCAATAGTTATAGGTTCAATTTAAGAAATGATAATATTTTTAGTTACTTTTAACTTGTCTTATATATATTAAATTATCCTAACGATAATTTGCGGAATTGGGTTCCGCAACCAAATGCGTAACATTTGATTTAATGAGATAAATATATAATAACCTGCTGTCTGCGAAGGAATATGTTGTAGAAGTCACCTTCAAATTAAATAGGTCAGTCAGTACGTAAATATTATGGGTAACATTTCTCTATAATAATAAAAAAACAACATAAAACAAAATCTCCTCTTTCAATCATCCTCCTAATCCGTAAGTCGTTTAGTCGACGGCGAATGGCAGCCGGGTGCCGAATTCACGTTTTACACAAAATCTTTATTTTTATTAGAGAAAATTACGAAAATTAGAAAAGCTTTTATAGCACAGTGGATCACGTCTGACTATATTTGGATTCGAATCCTACCCGTGGGAATTATAATTCTTAAATTATCTTCATTTTTCCGCTCATGCGGACAGAGAATGTCTCGGAGTTCTGCTGCTCAATATACAATGTATAAAAATTGCATGCGTGGGGAAGTGTCCTGACACTAGGTTCCAACCCTCCTATAAGCGGGATACAGCTGCGAAAATATCTACATAATATAATAAAAATTATTAGGAGAAGCAAAGTAAATACATTTAAAATAGCACTGTTAACGTGATCAGAACAACTCTTGACCTAATTCCGTTCCGTTCAGATGAAGACTTCAATTGGTCGACTGTACTGAATCTAATTTGTATACGATCGAGGCCAATAAAAGTTTAACGGAATCGTAAATTGTGAGAACTGCCCACTGCTAGCCATGGATGTTATAGAAGGAGTTATAAGTTTATTAATATTTTTTTTATTTGGTTTTCTTTCTCGGATATCATTTGTGTCTGTGTGGTTGTAAACGAGACGTCGATGATGTGTGGGTTCGATTCTTATTCGGGGGATCAGTTATTATCCTTGCCTCGCTCCAGCAACGACTCAAATATTGTATATTGTAATATTCCCTCTGCGATCTGCCTATTCTGCTACATGTAGGATGGAGGATTTACAGCTTAGAAAAAGATAGTCAACTATCAATTATTCCTACATAAGTGACGGACATACAAACGTAAACACTATTAGTTCTAAATGATCGAGTACGATTTGCTATTTAATTGGCGATAGGAAGGATGTTACGTTAATACATTTTACTTAACGGCTCTTAATTGAGTCTTCAACATCCGTCTCCGGTGCTTTTTATTGATTTTACTGAGATACAAGTTAGATATGAAGATAGAAGATAGAAGATAGAAGATAGAAGATAGAAGGAGTTGGAGGAAAAAAGTTAAAATTACACACTAATTGCAGGTTCGTATCCCACAAAATATTTTTTTGATGCTTGTAAACGATCTTATTTAAGATATCTTGCTTTTCTTTTGTTACTAGGGAAAACTATATATTTTTCTCCTCGAATGGGAAAGGACCACATTTTTAAATTGAATGCCAAGGTAATGCCAAAAAATGCCAAGGATATATAAAGTCTGTGTATATCACTAATGACAGTGAGTATATCACAAGCAAAAGTATTTAAAAATTGCAAAATGCACGTTGCCTTTAATTTAAAAATATTTTCTTTTAAATACGCACGTCACTTTAGAATTATAGTTATTTTATATTATTTTTCCCATTCTGCAAGATAAAGCGTGTCGTCGAGTCCAGCTAATGTCTCGAAAATCAGAGATTCCCTCTGCCTCTCCTGATATACGGAGTAAAGCAAAAATTGATCTTATGCTGTAACTGAGGCGGAAACAGCCAAGTGACCCATTATACATTACCTACAAAAATGGTTGTTGACAACAGTTTACAAAAAGCCTTGACGTATTTCTGATCTGATATCAGCCGCAAATAGTCGCTACAAATCAATCGATTAACCGCACGAACTTCAAACTATTTAGAAGATCTTCGATTTAGGGTATTAATAAAGCCTTGACTTTGTTCATTAAGGACTTGCCTATTGTCTTAGATAGATATTAAATACTTTGAAATAACTGTTTTTTACTATTATTGTGGATTCGATTCCCAGTCGAGGAAATTAAATATTAAATATTTTCATTTCTTCGTGCTGGAGATGAAGAAAAGCGTGAGTTCCACTGCTCAATACGTAATGTCTCCATAATTCGAAGCGAAATGTTTTGACACTAGGCTCTCCCATCCTGCTGCATGCGGAATACAGCGTGAAGCTGAAAAAAGCAGAGTAGACAGAGAGTTAAGATATTTTGGTTCCCACATACCACCTAATTTTCCAGACATTGCGGGTTGTATGGCGTCTTATAAAATCAAACTGCCCCGAGTGGGGATCGAACTCACAACCGTCGCTTACAGAACTGTCCCGGTGCACCAAAACAGTTTCAATGAACGACGTTATTAAGATAAAATAATTAAAACATAAATAAAACATAAGTGGTAAGTGATTTAGAAAGTGGAATTAGAAATGCTATGGGAGTGGAGAAAGTCGATTGTAAAGTAAATCATTTAAATTAATACTGCGATTGTTGCCTCCAGCTCTTACTTCGAGTGCAGATAAATTTCTTATCTAATAAATAAATTACTTATGTATTTAATTATAGTTTTTATCAATTAATGTTATTTATAGGCTTATTGATATTAGGTACACGATCCCACAAATATCTAATAAAATAAATATCTCCGGTCCGTATGAACCGCCCAATTTTCAAGGCATTACGTGTTGAGTGGTGTAACTCAACGCTGCGATATATTTCTTAGATATGTTTCTATCGAATAAAAAAAAGGAAAGTCAGAGTGAAAGTTCTCCACTTTCGTAAGAAGACAGCGGAGTGACTTATGTCACTTTGTTATTATTATTTTTTCTTATAAATAATCGAATACGATTTTTATATACAATAAAACACATATAAATTTTATTTTTTATTAATTAACATCAATCATCTTTTTTATCCAAATCCTCATCAGAATTCAAGTGCGCATTAAAGAGTTTAACAATTTTAGTACAAAACCAAATAAACAAAAGTATTAATAATAATATATCTATATTATATCTCTCTACGACAGAGGAGCGGGGAGAGTGGCGGAGAAATTCGACACTACGGAGGGTTGCAGTTTGTATCCAGTGGCAGAGCTCCTCTTTAGGGGAGGAGAGGCGATGACGGTATAGGCTGCTCGCTAGATTCAGGTTTTCTTTATAGCTGTGTGAATAAATTAATAATATTAAATTAGTGTTTTAGACTAATTAGTTTGAAATCTAAGTCTTATTTTTTTTTCTAGATTTACGTTGTAACCCGCATATAACAGTTTCATCACATGTTTTTTTAATCAACTTAAAAAAAAGGAGTCCGTTAATTATTAAATTTTAGTGTCGGTGCCAACCATGACAAAAATAACATTGATAGAAGATATATACAGATAAAAAAGGCAAAGCGCGGCGTTGGGTTCCGCCACTCAACACGTAATGCCACGAAAAATTCCGCGGAAAATGGCAAGCGGAGTGTCTTAACACTACGCTTCCTCTATCTACCCTCTTACATATAGGATACAGTGTGAAGCTAAAAAACATAAAACAACACTAACTACATATTTAAACAATACCAACCTTACATTCCCCATAATCATTTTCAAAGCACTATTAACTTTCCATAATTCCTTAACATCAACTCTAATAGCTAAACCTTTTTTCTCCATTATTTGTACTAAAGTTTCTTGTTCTTTTATAAGAGGTATTACAATTGTAGGTGTTGCGTGATGTATTGATGGTAAGAAGTGGGTGGTACCACCATGTGATATGAAGGCTAGGGTGTTTGGATGATCTAGAAATAATATTTGGAAATTAGATTTTTCTTCCGCATATAGCAGGGTAGGCAGAAGAAATATAGTGTTAATGGAGTCACTCCGTTCCCCACTTTCCGCTGAATTTTCAGATTTTTCTTCACTTTCTCAATATTTATCAAAGTGTTTCTTGTAAATTATGATAAAAATCTTTTAAATTTAGAGAAATATTTATTAATTTATTATCTAATAAAGAGAGAGAGAGAGAGAGAGAGAATTGATGAACAAGTTCTACATATCTTTACACAGTTTTAAATATGATGTAACAGAAAAATATGCTATAGTTCAAAATATAGAACTAAATCTTTGATCGGGCAATGATTCCAATCTAAAACACATACTAAATTAAAAATATGTAAAATATGTACATCTAGAGATATAAAAAACTTACTTAATATACTCTGTACGGGTGGATTTCGCATAATATGAACATTTTTAGGCAAATTTAGGAGCATTTCATCGTATTTCACGATCACGCTTTGCTTTATTCTTGAGAACACCTCTATAAGTTCTTGTATTATATTTTGATGTTCCTCTTGTTTGATAATTACTGTCTCTAAGTCAACATAAATAACGCCTTCATCGGATTCGTCTAACAATTTCTTTAAATTCTAAAAATATATTGCAAGGAAACGCTATTATAAGTAGAACATGGTTTCACAGTGAAACAAACAGCATTTAGTTTTCCACCAACATTTTTATATTGCTTTTTTTAAGGTAAGGTAAGGTAAATCACAAATTTCCCCAAGCACCGTCTAATTTTCAAGATCTTATTGACTCTTCTGTTGAATGTCTACCAAAGCAGGAAAATGAAAACAATTTACCTAAATATCATCATATCATAGCAAATGATTAGGATTATCGTGTTTACAGCCAGAAGCTGGCTGCACCACGGTGGTCCCCAGCTCAGATCTAAATTTTTAAAAACTTCTATTACCTAAATTTCTAACTTACCTTTGGCAATTGTGGTACACGTTCAGATAAATGATAACCACCAATATATTTCGCGTTTGGTGGTAACGACCACTCCTCCCCAAAAAGAGGGTGGGAATTAATCAACAAAAAAGATGCATTGTATACTAAGAATTCATAATTTGGCAAAAATATACGTTTACTTTCGAATATAGGTTTATAGCTGTTCTCATATGCCGACATTTCTGTTGAACTGAAGTGGTAACTGGAAAATGAAATTTTTAGTACATATAAAGTGGTCATTGCCCGTATTTTGTTTTCGTGAACCTTTATTTGCCTGGACTTTAAAACTTTGGACTTTAAATTAAATTTTCGTGTTTTCCCGTTCCTATAGAAATTTCGAGAAATGCTTCACTACACTACCTAACTTAAATTTCAAAATTCTAGGTTCAATAATTTCGTCTGATTGAAATTACCCTCAAGGAGATAATTATATTTGTAATACGAGTAACCCTCTTGGTAGTACAAGATACTGCGTTAGGTTCCGCCAGACAACATACACTATGAAAAAGAACTGAAATTGTAAAAAGGTGTGACTTATCACTAGATTCCCTTATATAGATTCTAGAAAAAAATAAAAATGACTAGATAAAGTCGTATATACCCACTAATTCCGATACGCTAAATGAAGTTGCGACATCATTTCATATATTCTGTCCTTTATGGATAGATCTGCCGTTGTTGTAGGGAAAGACGCGTGAACTAAGCTCAGGGACTGCCATGTGACGTCATTATGTATGTACCAGATAAGTGGACACTCGAATACTGATGATAATCTGTGAAAGAATGTATAGATTGTTAGTATCGAATAATTTTAGTTTTTTAAATATGTATCTATTTCTAGAAATATGCTATTTTTATTTTATTAGCAGAACACCATGTCATGCACATGGGTAAGCAAAGGGATCCCGGAGGCATGATGCATGTTCAGTGGCGGAATTCAACGCCGCGCTTTGCCTCTTTACCAGAGACAGCAAATGAAAATATTAAATATTTCACTTCCTCGAGTGGGAATCGAACCCACAACCTGTCGCGCTTACAGTCGCGTACTTGTGCCCCTGCGTCACGACTGTCCTCATTTATTTGTTAATCCCTAAATTACTATGGAATAAATTTTATGGTGAATATAAAAAAATGCTGCATGTATAAATTTAAAGCAATTCCAGGAGTGATTTCTGTGAATCTTTAGGAAAATTGAGAAGGTTAAGGAAAATTGAAGGATATTTACGATGTTTTTATGTTCATGATTTAGTTTAAAACTCGCAAACACACTTATATAATTATATTTTATAGCTTCCCGCATATTGGAAAACTCTATTCCCCATTTTTCATCTAATTTCATGACATTACGTGTTCAGTGGCGGAACTTAATTGCACGCTCCTTGTGGGCATTCCAAGGCCATAATTCATTTTGTAAAGCAAAATTTTACTTGCGGTGCCAAAAGACCAGTATAATACCATTCCGCAACAATAACATCGAAGTGTACTGTATCATTCATCATTAAAGCTTGCATATTTTGATGTTTTAGCATTTGTTGGGTCACTTTGGTACCAAAAGTTTCCATAACGAGGTCTTTGTTTATATCAGCTAGTGAGATTTTATCTGTAAATTTATAAGAAAAAATTAAGCTGACGTCGCCCTGAAGTTAGGCTACCTGGACGCTCAAAGATTAAACTGGATGCCATGATGCAGGACATGGGATCCAATACTCTAGCCACTCAGGATATTGAACACAGTAGAAGCAAGTACAATTAATATATTAAATTTAATATAATCTTTAATTATACTACAATGAACTGTCGATCGGTTTTGCAATATTTAAAGATTTATATACCGCTTCACGCTCAATCCCGCCAATGGCAGAATACAAGGAATTAAGACACTCCAATTTCCATTTGTGACCAATTTTCAACACATTAGTGCTAGTATTGGAAATTTAAATATAATAACTTTCCAAAGTCTATTTAACCAACCTGAGCTATCTATCACTGGACTAACTGCCACATATTCTAAATTGGGCAACTCTTCCTTAGGGAACGGCGTCACGTACGTAACCTGGAATAGAACGTTTTTAACGATCTCTGCGGGAATGGAACGATGAGCGGTTTAAGGTAATGATCTTACCGCATCCGGCTAAATAAGAGCTGCATCTTTTGATCGGTTCTCCAAGTATATAAAATTTTATAATTGGAGTAAATCGCTAAGGTTACCTTTTCCTCTCATCTTTATAAATCCACAATACAATACAATACAATAAGAGTATGTTTGGTGGAACGAGCTATTCTCTGGAACTACTGCCTCGAATAGAAATAATATTTTGGTTGGGAAGTTCCTTTTATCGGGGAAGGCTATAGACTATATTAAATCCCACTGTATCTGCGGCCAGAATTCCCTCAAGTGTTAAGCTATTTCCATTTGACCACACAGGCGAAGCCAGCGGAGAGTGGATAAAAAAGTCTTTTAACAGAAGGTTGCCCTGCTTACCGGGATACAAAGTGAAGCTGAATAAAGTATACGGATTTTTAAGATTTCAATACCTCATGACCAACACTCAAGAGAGTTCTAACTAGGATGTCCCCAAGGACGCCATGACTCTTCTCTGGCACCGGAAATACTACTAAGACACTACTTCCCACACTAAAACCCACCAAATATAACAAAATTGTAATTTTTAACATGTTTTAGTCACAAAATCATTGCACAGACTAAACTTAGATTGACATATCACACGTTATCAATTACGGAGTGATCTTTTATCTTATGGGTATCTGATAAAACGACATGAGAAAATAGATTTTTTATCAAATACAATGTAAAATTGGTTTTTAATAATTATTTTAAATACTCCAATTATGAATATAAATTATGATTATGTGGCCATTATGCATTTAAATGTAAAGGAGATGTGGGTTCAATCTCCACTCGGGGGAATGATTATATTTAAATTATTTTCATTGCCCCGCTCTCGTAAATAAAACGCCTGCATCTTGAAATAGGAGAAAAAAATTGTGTCTAAATTTTAGGACACTTCACTGCTTCAAAAATAATTGTCACTTACTACTATCCAGAAAATACTTCGTATCCGTCGACCAAACTGTTGACCAAAGCGGGAATATTATATTAATTTAAATAAAATCATTCCCCTGAGCGGACATCGAACCCAAGACCTAAATATTAAAAATTAAAACATTTTGAATATATTATACAATAATTACAATTCAATATTGTGTATTTATTTTTAATATCAATATATCGGCCAAATGCCGCACCATCTATTCTCAGTTGTGTTATTTTTATAAGTATTTTATTTTGGGTCAGTCTGTCGCTCGTTATTCATTTCAAATTCCTCCAACCAGTTTTTTATTGTTTATATTAAGAATGTACTTCTTATATTCTAAATTAGCTTGGAATGATTAAAGTCATATTATAATTGTACAGTATATACAATTATATTATTTAATTAATTCCTAATTTGCCAGTCACTGTATTCTAAGACACTTCCTTTCCCACTTTTTTCGAGACATCGTGTTTAAGCGGAGGAACTTAACGCCGTGAATATATTTATTTAAATACTGAAACATATACTCGTAGCGACCTGAAAAACGGTATTTTGCAAGTCAGTGTTAATCGGGATGAGGCAGATTTATCCAGCATTCATAACAATTTCAAAGATGGGCTTATTTTTACTGCGCCATCAAATCGTGAAATTCATTATTTTCGTAAATCTCCGCTCTCGTAAAAAAGTATTGAGTTTAAGAGCATTTTTGTTTAAAATTACGATTAGAGTTTTACATAAACTTACAGCTTTAAATTTACAATGCGACAGTGTAAAGTGCACTTTTAATGAAATACATAATAGAATTAATTGAATTAATAATAAAACCAATTGATATTAGTAGTATTAAGGAACTTTTATACTTTGTTTGTTTTTATTCTTCTTCACGCTCTATCCCGCGTAAGTAGGGTAAGCAGAGGGAAGTTAGTGTTAAGACAATCCGTTCTCCGCACTGACGCCGCGATTTATCTTATTAACAAAGGAAATATTAACATTCTCCCGTGAAAAAAATCGACCCCACAACCATCACAAATCTTGTCTCTCACTGCGCCTCGATGGCTGCCTGATAAAAAAATATATTTTAAATCCATATACTTATTTGTGCGTAACTAAAATAGAAATATACAAAATAGAAGTTAAAATTTTGAATGCTAAAGTTACAAAGCATGTATGCTTTGAAACATTTCTATGTAAAGAAGGAATTTGTGAGGAAAAGAGTTTTTGAAACTTTTTAAATAAATATATATAAATAAATACATAAATATAAATAAATATATGTTTACCTTCATTTACTTTTGTATGTCATTCTTTTATTACTATTTTTTTTATTTTACACAACGTGCAAGTCCTACACGGTAGAAGCTTAGACAGAGCTTAAGAACGGCTTCTAGTAATATTTTTAAGCTTAACATAAATAATCCTGAAGACCTTGCGGTGCAGGAGCGCAAGCGTGGGACTATAAACGCGACGATCTTAGGTACGATTCCCGCTCAGAGTAATGTAATATTTGTAGGGGAGAGCGGGGCCAAAAGTTCCGATTTTTTTTTAACCTCAAAAATGGCTAAGAATACTTGATTTCAGTATTTATACAATATAATCAAATTCAACTTACATATCTAGACTTGCAATTAAAACAGTAATTTGGGGTATTCTTTGTAAGACTTTTTTATTATGAATTTTTTTATGACTGAAGTCGGAAAATAACAACTTACCCCGAATTGGGGCAAGTTGTTAACAGACCGGGGTAAATTGTTACCATATTTCTTAAAGTTATTATTTGCAAAATAAAAAACAATAAATAATCGAACAAAGCCTGTGTATTTAAGGAATAACCAACAGTATCATTAATAATCACCAGGCGCAAAAGCAAATCTTTTTTAACCGACTTCTGTAAGAAAAAGAGATTATCAATTCGACTGTTTTTTTTTTATGTATGTTACTTCATAACTTTTGATTAGGTGAACCGATTTGAATGATTTTTTTTATTTGAAAGGTAGTGCTTCCCATGTTGGAACCAAATTTTTTTCTTGGTCTATTTTTGACAATGGTATGTATGAGAAAATCACATAAGTATTAAATTTTTATTGGTACGTGGGCGATAAAATGACGAATAACTCAATATCACGCCAACCGATTCCAATGATTCTTTTCTTATTTGAAAGGATACACTTCAAGGATAGTTTGGTGAAAGTTTGGTTAGGTTCCCATTATAAAATCCGGTCAAAATTGAGAAAAATTGTTTTTATTTTGGTAAATTTTAATTATACTGGAATAGTTACAAGGGAAAACTTTGTTAAAATTATTGTCAGAAGTAAGATTCCCCATCGTTGCATTTCTTTTCAACCAACCCAAAAAAGATGTTTTCATTTTCAACCGACTTCAAAAAAGGGAGAGGTTCCCAATTCGCCCGAATATTTTTTTTGAATTTGTCTTGTCAATATACCAAAATGTTTGTTTCCACAAAAATAATACCTAATTGAGTCAAGTTTTACATATCACAACAGATGCCACTCGTTAACAACCACTACCACCACAACCAACACTCGTTTAAGAAGTATCCTTTTAAGGCTACTTATCACTTAAAATCGTAAAAAGAATTAATTTTGAACAAAAAAAAACCGAACCGAAAAACAACGAACTAAAACTTAAAAGATAATTTTACATAAAATAAAACTTATTTTGATTTTGTTAAACCAAAATAATAAACAAAGATTTTATAGCTTTAGCTTTTCCCGCTCAATATGTATATATAATTCTTTGGTAACAGTTTTTATCTTATTCCTGCAATCTTTGAAAACTACATCCTCTGCTTTTTGCATCAACTCATATGACACATAACCTCGAGTTGATTTTCGAGCATAAGTCCGCATGTTACTAAATTACAATATTTTTTAGTATGAAAAATTACAATATTTACATCCCATTATTGGTACAAATGAGTTGACGAAAGTTTTTCCGAGGTCACAACATGCCCCAAAAAAAGAAAACATCTAGCCCCAAAAACCCGTGTTGAAAAAAAATTAAATATAAACAAGATTAGGAAACAGAAATCATTTATAAATAGTGTTCCGAAATAGTAGATAATATATGTAAAAAAAACACTAACATACTCGAGGCTAATCGTTAAAATTTGTGAGACAGACCAAAAATATCAAATGCGAAAATATTTACAATCGTGCACCAACGACACCCGTGTGCTATTCCATTGGTTTCAGGTGCCACTGGATTGTTCAATATGCTGGCCATGGGTGCGCTATCACATTGCATTTCACTATATGTTTACTAAATATTACTATCACTTTTCCCCGCGAAATTATTTCCATCGGAACAACTTACCTCGGTAACTTTTAGCCCCGCTCTCCCCTACTTCTGTTTATAATTTCTGTTTCTCTTGTAAAAAGCGGGAAGCAGGAAAAAAATTAAAGAATTGTCAGAAAGAGGCACAAAACGTGACTGTAAAATCGACTGGTTGTGGGTTCTATCCCCACTCGAAGAAATAAAATATTTATTTAAATTTATATTTCAATTTCTTCTCTCTGGTGTCGAGGCAAAGTGCGACGTTGAGATCCGCCACTCAACACGCAATGCTTCCAGAAATCGGTGGAAAGTGGGGAACGGAGTGTCTTAACGCTGATAAGTATACTAGAACAATTCGCGTGCAGTACACACGTCACGTTCCCGATCTGATGAAGGCTGAACATTCTTTAGCGTTTATTGGAAGTAGATTATTAAACCTATGCCAGCTCGTGTGGTATTCCAATCATTTCTTTTGAATTCTATTATTTTTAATGTGTTTAGGGAGTATCATTTTTTCTTAACCCAAAAAATATGTAGGGGACCATCCCTATCGAAGAGTAATTACATTAGTTTACTTAAAATAGGTAATAATAGTAAAATTTTCTATAGTGGAATTATTTTTTTATAATAAGTACATTAAAAGGCAGAACAATAAACGTAAAACTGATGCAATTAACGCAATTGGATTTTTTTTAGCTTGAGGCTATATCCCGCAAGGTAGCCAGAGAAAAACTAGAGTTAAAACACTTAATTCCTTACTTTCTGCTCAATTTTGAAATTTCGGAATGAATATAATTTCAACAACTGCATTTAATAGACTACGGCATTTAATAGTAGGTATATGATAATAACTAAAAAATCGTTAAAAAAAAACAAAAATATATTTAAATTTTAAATATGTACTTATATGACAATCTTCTACTTTTAGCGTATACCTACTAATAAATAATTTAAACATTTTACAACACATAATTTTTTTTTCATAATTTACGAATTTTTCTAACACTCACCTTGAGGATTTTATAAAAACTCGTGATAAACCGTTCGAGGCAGCTCGGTTTATTGAAGAAATATCTTAGACGAAGGTCTCATTACGACGGGACGTGAAGTAATGTGTGCCTCTCCTCATATTACATTAGATAGACAGTGCAGACCTTAAAATCTTATCTATTTTTTTAGCTTTATGCTATAGTCCACACGTAGAGTGGTATACAGAGGGAACCTAGTATTAAGACACTCCGTTCTCTTTTTCAAGTGGCGGAACTCAACGCCGTGGATTGCCTGAAAGTATTAAATATTACATTGCCGCGAGTCACCTTCAATTTTGCCTAATTTTTCTAATAAGCGAAAGAGAAATGAGTAATAATGCTAAGGCAGAACAGACTCCTTTTAAGTAGATTTACATTTTCAGCAACGATGAGTTTTCTATTTTCTATTTTCTTTTTAACTCATTTTGCTAGCTTAGTCTTTTCCATTCAACTACATATGTATCGTTGGAAATATAAATATTTAAGATAAGTATTATAGTTTACTCTTACGAGTTCAACGTAGTCATTAATGCCTGTGTCTGCTGGGTGGAAAATGATGTGGATCGAACCTACAACCACCATGCTCTACACTGAGACCCTGTCCTTAAATGATAGATATAACAGTGTTATTTTAAATAATAAATGTTCCTCAAATTACTATAGGCACGTGTAAGTCCACGGCAAATCATTTGTATGTAAACAAATTTGAGAAGTAATAATTTTTGGCACTGTAAAAATTTTATGATAAAAGGATACATAAATTTACACTAACGTTATAGTGACCGCTTTACGAGTTTAAAAAAACTGTCTGTGAGTTTAAAAAATCGATGATATATACTTTTAACTGAGGTACTTCCGGGTACCAAATATACATATATTCATGTTTTTATAATATAATATATCATTAAAAAAAACGATGTAATTAAATTTATTTAAAAAATTATGTATTATTTTCTTATTTTTTTTCTTATGAAACAGACTTAGGAATGATTCTCTATTAAGTGATATCAGTCCGAATTCAATTAACATTACAACAATTCTGTTTAATTATATAAATATATAGATACAAATAACACAACTGTACTACCAGGGTAGGAGGAATCTCCATTTTCTGGCTACATTGTGGTATTGCGTTGAATTGTGGAACTCAACGCCGCGTCTTGTAAAGAAGCAGATATAAGATTTTTAACAATAAAAGTTACATCATACCTTAACATGGGATGAAATATACGAGTGTACTATGTACATTGTACACTATAAATTCTTATAATAAGAATTGAACTTTTCTGAAGAATTGGATATTGCAAAACAATTGCAATAAAAAACACGTAATAAAAAAATATATTTTATTTTCGCAGTATTTAATAAACCAAAATAGTGTCAAAATATATATTAATGTCAAACTAATTTTCCATTTTTTTATAGGAAAAATAGCATTTTTCCTCGTTATAATAATTTGGATAAATTCTTACTATCAAAAACTATGATTTAGACGATGTGTTTGACTTAGTTTCAGGCTAACAGCCAAGTCTAATATTTTTTCTTAACTATGCCATTCGATATAAAGAAGATCGAAAATTATCATTTATGGATAAGTATAATGTCATTCTTCGAAGTCAACTTCCAAAACAATTTCACTAATGGCCGCTAGTTTCTAGTTTTTGTGCTTAATTTGTTTACAGTCAATGTTCCTATAGAAAAATAATATGAAATTGTAAGACAAATAAAGATTATGTCTTAAAAATCTTAGTATTTTTGCAGTTTTACGGTTTTTCCCACGAGTTGCACTGCTAAGGACGCAATATCTTAAATCCAGCAGAACGTAGTGAGATACTAAATTTTTTCTGCTTATATGTGAGAACAGATTGAAGCTGCAAAAGGCGTTTTCGAATAAAAATATCAAACATGTATATGTATTTAATTTTTTTGTTAGATTCACGCTGTATCCCGTATATAGCAAAGGTAGGCAGAGGGAACCTGGGAACCTAAAGAACCTAAGCTGTTGTGTGTACAGTCCCAGGCTTATACTCCTGCGCTACGACTAGACTAGAATTACTAATCCTATCCTATCCTATCCTATATCTTATAAAACAAAGTCGCTTTTCGTGTCTGTCTGTTGTTTCTAACTCTTCTTCTTCTAAACCACCCAACGGATTTTGATGCGGTCTTCATCATTAAGTCGAGTGTTTTTCGTAGAAGGTTTATATATAGTTTATTATTTGTACATTCTTATGTAAATTAACATAAATACGATAAATGTGTATAGAGTCCTACCCGTTGGGACACTTTCGCGCATGCGCTGCTGTAATGGTAAGTACTACATGAAAAAAATGTACTGGAGTATTATTCCTCTTAATAATATCTACAAAAAAGTCCGCGACGGCATATTCGTATCTTTTAAGAATAACGTGTAGCGATCATTTTTCTGTCTAAAAATAATAATTTCAATATATTTTTTATTGTGAGGGATATTTTTCCATAATGGTATTAATCCTTATCCTTTAAAATACTTTATTAATTTTCTACGTTAAACGAAGATAAAATTTGCTTTTTACAATATTTCGAAATAGCGAATAGTTTTACAGAAAAACGCATTTAATTATTGACACATCCCGCCGTTGACACATCAGCTGTATGTTACTCAAGTTTCACTTATCCCTTACTCTCAGCATATAAATAAGTACATTAGTTACGTTGGCCATTTAATGTAGACCAAAACTGTCTTTTACTGTTTTTCATTTTAATAAGTACTTTAGAAATTGTTACAATATCAAAAAATCCTTGCTGCGAAACGGCTCGTCACTCGCCATGCGTTCGCCGCGCCCGCCTGCCTTACACGCATCGGTGGTTCAGTAGTAGAATGCTCGCCTGCCACGCGGGCGGCCCGGGTTCGATTCCCGGCCGATGCATTCTATTTAATTTTCCTCACAGGCAGCCACGTCGTGCTTGCTTTTCATCAGGGACAGAATACCCCCTTCAGCATTAACCACAAGCTCGAAAAAAATAACCCGGCTGCCTCTATAGCAACGAAGATTTAGTTAGATGCACGTATTGGATAATTGTAGTTGAATGTATTATTTGAGCGCGATATATTTGGTTTCACATTTTTTGTAGTAGTTATTAGTAGGTTTTTGTTTATAATTTCTTCCGTTTAAAAATAGTCATTTAACTATCTAAAAATAGTCATTTAAATATATTTTAATAAGTACTTGAAAAGATTAGTAGCACAGATTTAAAATTACGGTACCTACTAAAAAATCCTTGCTGTTTAAAACAATTGGAAAATCCTTATTGAAACTACAAAAATGCGGGTTGCATTAGGGTTTAATTAATTTTCACGTTATCTTAAGTGCTTTGCAAACATACATTACATGAATAATCCAGTAGTAAAAGCGGGCGAAGCCGCAAGAGGGTCGCTAGTATCCGTATAATTTAGTAAAACTAAAAAAATACAATATGAATCATACACACAAATTACATACAAGAATATAATCGCTTATTTTCATTTAGTGAAAACTCAATCGGTTTGTTTGAAAAAGATCAAAACTCAGTTCAATTTCGGCCCACGTTCTGTAGTCAGAATTCTTTTGTGTGTCACAAATATGTTTACAATTATCACCTGAAAATACGTAGATTGTTGTTTTATTTACGTAGCTCCCACGTAGTGACGGACGGATAGGATAGTGATACATCACTTCTCAATGTACCTACCTATTATAAAAAAATAGAATAAGAAAAATAAGAATATTTTAAATTTAACCTCAATTTTTATGATGGAATATTGTATGTAAAAGGTTTATTTGACAAACAAAAAAACTTGTTTTTAAATGTAACCAGCAGTTGCTGAGATAAAAAATAAATACTTAAGTATATAATATAGTATAAGAAATTCTTTTAAATAAATATCAATAAGGAACCTAATTAGGGAACCGACACAGCCATAGGCAATAATTTTTCTGACGCTTCTGACTGATAAAGCGCAGTATTGGGTTCTGTCATCACGAGAACACATCTCAAAAAATTAGGCAGTGCGCGAAAAACGACAAGTTTTAACACTAACTTTCCCTGTTTACTCTGCTACGTTGAAAAAAGTGTAAAAGAGTCTTTTTTAGCTAACAACATGACTTCGATAAACAAAAGAAAATCTCTTATAAGTAACAGATTAAGACGGCTATTTGATAAAGAACCAAAAACAAACTTTAAAAGCGTATTTAACATGAAGTAGAAAACTCAATAATACTTAGTATAATAGTTTAAACAAATTATCTTCCTTTTGTGTTTCCGTGTTTTGACACAGATCGAAATTATGATGAATGCAGGTTCATATCCACATCAGGGTACCTATAAAGTTATATACCCTAAAGTGGATTCCTAAGGTTCCGTTTCCCTACCCTTCTGTGTGCGGGATACAGCGTGAAGCTGATTTTTTTAACAATAAATTTAAGCGGACAAAGCCGCTAGAGGGTTAATACTAACCAATATATCTAAAATTAAAGTAGTTATTTAATATTATTTAACCTTTAACTATGGACGTGATTTTTTTATAACACACATATGGACGTCGGGTCTGTCAGACCAGTGTATTTATTGGTCATATTCCGTCTGTTTTTTAAAGGAAGAAGACAATTTTATATTTTAGTTTACATGAATAGCCTCAAATCAAACAAAATCAATATAAATAAAATCGCTTTTTATTAAACTTTACGCATCACAACGATTTAAGTAACTTAAAGTCACACACTCTTAAGAAAATAATACTATAAAAAAAAGACAGATAATAAAATAAATATTTTTTTAACAAAATATAAAGTGTAACAATTTAAAAAAATAAAGAAATTACATCTTATGATATAAAATAAAAATTTTGACAACACCTCAAGATAAGGTACAATTGAACATCGATACACAATGGCTTTCAACATTGTTGGCTAACAGGACGATTGCAGTCAACATAAGTATGTGTTGTCTTTCTATATATCTTATGGGGGCAAAGTATACATGTTTTTCAAGAATCCAAAACTATTTTTTTAGCTTTATGTTCAATAAATGATAGATCAGATCGCGAAACGCGAGGCAAAGTAATTCTCAATTCTTAGAGTAGTTTAGTATACGAAACGCGTCTTTTTATTTGATAAAGTGCTATTTTCTTTATAAAATGTCGTCGTCCAATTCTTTTGTTTGATGTTGATTATAAAGTACCGATATATTTGTCCCTGACGTGCTAGGTCGATCATTTTTTTCCATTTTATTATAAACACTAAAAAAATCGAATCTTTTTTTAGGTAAATAATATCTATATTACTAAAATATATGACAAACAATGCAAAATAATATATGATATATAACAATAAAAACATTTGAATACAAATAATACAATTAAAATATTAAAGTATATTTTGTAATATTATAAAAATATATGGAGTTTTGAAATCATTATGTATGGGAAACATGGACGTCGGGTCTGACAGACCCAGGCCCCGTTTAGAAAGTTAAATACTCACGTGTTTTGAACCCAGAGACACAACCACTGCTATCTACATTCATTTTGGCATTAATACGAAAGGTACTGAGCGACTCAGTGGCGGAGGTCACCGAGAAGTGGCCGATTTGTAGAATTCGTAGACCTAGATGGGTCTGTGAGACCCGACGTCCATACTTAAAGGTTAACAAATAAATTTTCTTCGCCAATCCCCATGTATGCGGTTAAAACTTATACAAACTTTTGAACCCAAGTTTAAAGTTGCTAAGATTGCTCTCACAATAAACTAAGTTTAAAGTAATAGCCCTTTTAAATTGCTTAGCTGCCTTATTTAGTTCATGATTCGACCCAAAATAACAAACATAAGTAAATAGTTTCATTATATTTTTGTTAGTAAAGCGGATTCACTGTCTATTCCGCATAACAGGATAGACAGAAAGCCTACCCAATGTCAAGACACTCCGTTGTCCACTTTTTGCTTGAATCCGAAACTGGGTGTTGGCAGAACGAGGAAATGAAAATTGAAAATATTAAATAATTCATTCCCCTATTTTGGGATCGAACCCACGATGCCCCCGAATTATAAAAAAAATACTAAATAAATAGTAAGTATCACAATATAACAAAATTATACAAAACAATGGTAGAAATCCAGTGTGGTTAGGAATGCGTCTAATTGTCGAGTTCGCTTGGATATCTGCCAGGTGATATATTTGAAAATTGATAGACATGCTAGAGCTAGAGAGTCTAGAGTATAATTTAGTCTTAACTGTTTTGAACCTAGAACTAGTTAGAACGTGCCTGATTTTATCTTAACAACTATCTTTTATCTGTGGCTTTGCCGCCGTGGTCAAATTGTAAAAACTAAGAGTTGTGTATGACACATGACACATTGCTTTCAACCGAGGTAACTCCGATTGACGTCATATAATATAGGCTGTAGCCTTCCATAATAAATAGACTATTTAACACAAAAATAATCAATTCTTGTCTTCTTCAGCTTTATAATATTTGTGCTTATATAATTTTGTCTTCCTCTCTTCTTATTTTTATTTATATGAATTTCTCTACGTATCTTATAATATTTTTTTCGTATAAAGAGTGATTACAGTTGAGATAATCCGCTGTTTATTCTAGAAATATGCATGTCGAGTGACGGAAGACGACGCCGTGCTTTTTCAATCCTAACCGAGGAAACGAAAATATTTTTACACATCAAACATTTTCTCGAGTTTCTATTTACATTCTATTAAAAAATCAGCTTCATGTTCTCACCTTCTTCTTTATTTTCCGCCGAATTTTTAATATATTGCGTATTTTCAACACGCAGAACTCATCACCTCACCTCTACCAGAACGGGTTAATAAAAATAAACAATAAATACCCCCGAGTGTTGATTGAAACCACAACCATGTTATATAATCAGATACTGTTCTACTGAAACACGACAGAATCAAATTCTATAATTTATCGTAATATGACGGACACCTGGCTCTCCACGTGACGATACCAATACAACTCACTCTACAATTAGCTTTTATTCATTAGAATTTTGAATAGAATCAAATTTAGTTATTAATGTTTGTTTTGTTATTATGAAAGGATAGTTTGAAAGGATTTGTTAAGTACAATTATGTGGTCGAGCTGTATTTATAGAAACGTTTAGCAATAACAATGTTTTTTTTTGATCTATTCAAAATTAATTCAAAGTTATAAAATCTTTGTAAAATTATCTTTCACTTTTTAGTTCGTTGTTAGAAATCGGTTTTTCTTTTTGTTAAAAATTAATTTATATATTATGTCAAACGTTCCGGAGTAACCTATTGAACCTGCAGTGATAGTTGCTTCAAGCATTTAGAATATATCTATTTGGTGATGCGGGCGACGCCACGGTTAAAAGTAAGCTTAAATAAATTAAATCCTAAAGTTATTTTAGAATTATATTAATAATAATCGCCGTAACCTTTAAAAATACAGTACTTAGAAAATATTATACAAACTTTAAGTAGGCGTTATAATATTATTTGACTACTATTAATATTGAAATAAAATCACGTTTCCCGCCAAAAGGTCACGCCGTAATTTTCCAGAAATTTCGTACATTGTACCAACATAACGGTATTATTACAATCCGCCAACTTGTCAGACTGAATTAATTATGCATGATGTAATCATTTAAGAAATTGAAAAGAAATAATATTAATAATTAAAGTTTTGTTATAGAATATTATTTATTAAAATATGTATTTTATTTATATTATGTGACTTTTATTATTTGCACTGCCCTGTTCAATTAGGCTGAATACAGGTCTACCCTTACTACATAAAATGTCTATGACTTGAAAAATATATTACAATATACATTTTCTTCTTATTTAGTTTTATTTTTTGAAGGTGGGGTACCATCTTATTATAATCGCAATGGTTATGGCCTGGGTTCAACCCCTCCTTTGGGGGAATGATTATATTTCATTTCTTTCAGATCTCCGCGCTGGTAGACAAAGCACGGTATTTTACCCTGCTACTCAACACAATGTCTCGAAAATTGAGTGGTAATATTTTATCACTAGGTTCCCTCTGTCTATGCGGGAAAAAGCGTGAAGCTGTTTTTTTTAAACAAACGTCCGCCTTACATTAATGTGTCAGTTAGCTCACAGTATTCTAAACACAGGCTTATTTACTTACTTTAGAGTATAGACCAGACATTACTGAATGGACTTCGAAGATAAAAATAATCGTGATTTTTAACAAGAAACAGACTCGACTCGCTTAAAATATCAATTTTCAGTGAATTGTGCAAAATATTTAGAAATTCTGGAGAATAAACAAACAGTTGGTTGACTAATGGTTTCCATGAATTATTTTAGTTTTTGTGAAACATTAGATATACGTACATTAAAAAGAAATCCATGCTTTCACATATTAAACAAGCATAATATTTATCGAAATAATTATACAAGTGAGCTATTAAAACACAAAAAAATATGAAATATTATAATTATCACAATAAAATGTCTTAAATAATATATGTATGTAGATATTTCTCTATAGAAAAATGTGATATCGACGTTAAACTCCACCACTTAACACTAAATAGGTATCTATGGTATCAGCGTGAAACAAAGCAAAAAAAATATATAATGTAAACAAAAAAGTTTTAATTAACCCATTTCCACATAAAATTTATGTGAAGGTGATCGCTGCGTGATAAATCTCCTGATTTATAGACGAGAGACACTAATTAAATGAGCCTTCAAGAGTCTTGTAACGGCTGAGACACGTTGTTATAGCGACTGAACTACCCACCTACCATCTGTATATATAATAATTTGATATTTAACTGATAAGTTTATATACTATTAAAGATATATTTATATATATCACTATATCTTTATATTATAAAAAGGAAGGGTTTGTCTTATTGAACACGCTAATCTCAGGAACTAATGATTTGAATTGAAATATTGTGAAAAATAAATTACTTTATGGATGAGGATGAGGATGTTGGATATTCACATTAGTCATTTGGATATATACCTCGTATCAGCCGTTAGAGTTACCTCAGGCACTTTGTTTTACCATGCGAGTAAAGCCATAAGTAAAAACTAGTATTATATATAGTAATGATCTTGTATTTTATAAAGCTTATAAGAGAATTGAGGGAATTTATGGATATAAATCCCGGTTATTACCAGATTTTCCAGAATTACCAGAGCCTAAAGATGAAGCCGGATATATAAATAAGCCGCAATAAATATGAGATATACCTATATATATAATTTATTTATTTATCAATTCAGCACCAGAGTGCTTGCCAAGACCTGCCCATTTGAGCACCATCGACGTCCATCTCCAGTCTCTAAATGTTTTTTTTCATGATGAATTGTATTTTACAAATCAAGCCCTTCCATTTTCATATTGGTAAAATTTGTAATTCAACATTTTGTTCCAGCGGCCATTTTGTATCATCAACTATCTATATATATAAAAGGACTTGTCCTCACTGACTGAGGTAAGACGCACGCACAGCCGTAAGCGCTGATGATAGAAACGTTAAATTTGGATAAAAGTTTACTTTCGTAATCTGGACATCCACTAAGAAGGGATTTTGAAAAATTTTAACCCTAAAGGGGTGAAATAGGGGTTGAAAGTTAGTATGGAAAAAAATTTAAATCGGCACCGATTCTTATAAAATTTGAAATTCAGACTCTTAAAAGTATTTAATTGAACACGTGTTTTATGGTTTTCTAGAATTCTTTCCATAAGGGTGCAAATAAGGGGTTGAAAGTTTGTATAGAAAAATTCCTAAATCGCCACCGATTTTTATAAAATTTGAAATTTAGACTCTTAAAAATATTTCATTGAACACATGTTTCATGGTTTATTAGAATTCAACCCTAAATACGTAAGCGAAGCTGCGCGCGTCCGCTAGTATTAGATATAGGTAAATTGAATTGTCATTAGAACAGAAATCTTAATTCAAATTTCAAATGGTAAAATTGAGCTGGCAAGATTTCATACACACTAACTGATACGACTAGTTAAATAAAAGCTTATAAAATGCCTACTTGTATTAATATTAAACCTATAATGCATATATTTCTCCTCTGTAAACTACTTTAGGAGAAAAAATTCTTTGGAAAAGCGTAACAGAACAGATGTTGGCTAGTTACAATAAAGCTTAAAGTTTGAAACTTTTGGACTACTTGTACAATAATAAATTTACTTTAAAGGTTATTTGGAATTGGCTATAAGGCTTCTTACTGTGGTTATTGTAAGGCTTTATCTATTGACATTTCTGATGATATATCTATGTTTGTTTTTTAAGGAGTTGACAAAAAGAAGAATTTTGAAAATATACTACTTAGCATTACTTTTATCTAGAATAGATAATATCTACGTTTTCTATAGCTCAATTTGTTTTTTACCAGTTTTCATTAGTCCCCAAATGGAAATCGAACCCATGACTATTTTTAAATTTACAAAATTGAGAGTATAACAGTATAATTGAGAAAAAAATCTAAGTTTTTATGGTTACAATACTTATAAATTTTTCGTTGCCCTAGTTTAAAAATGGAATGTGGGAAAATCCCCCCATAACGTAGCACTAGGTACGTCGTAACATGTGAGTGCCTAATTTTATCTACCAATATAAATCTCTGGATCATGGTTCGGACTTTGAGCTGTCTTTATTACAACTAGTTCATGAATTGAATTTTGGAAAATCCATTCTTAAAATAGCACTGAACTATAAAATTGAGTGCCTATAACACGTAGAGTAGTAGTTTAAACAATAAATGTCAGTCAGTCAGATTTGCGGGTTAAAGCGTGAAGTTAAAAAAATCTAATATTGTATAGGTATTGTATTTTTTCAGCAATTTTTTTTATAATAAAATAAAATAAATATAGACTTAGTTGTAAAATAAAATAAAATAAATATAGACTTAGTTGTAAAAAAATGAGCTTTGTATTGTATAGTCCATTTATAGAGGCTATAGGCTATATTACATATATTAATAGGCCACATGGGCGAGGAAGCATGTAAAAGCTATTGTATTTGAAGCTATTAACAGAATTTATTTTTCAATATAAATTAAAGCTGCACGCTGTATTCCGCACATAGCAGCTTAGGCAGAGGGAACCTGGGAACCTAGAGTTAAGACAGTCCCATTAAGATATTTCCGTTCTCCACTATTCGCCGAATTCTGGACGAATTGCATTTTGAGTGGCGAAATTCAACGTCGCACTTTACCTCGTTACCAGAGCGAGGAAATAGAAAATATTCAATATTTAATTTCCTCAAGTGGCTATCGAACCCACAACCTCTGTGCCCCTACGCCACGAATAGCCTCAATATAAATTTAACTATAAATAAACATTACGATCGCAATACGAGTAATAAGATAACAGTTGTACTATAATGTAAATGAGTAAAGTTGTTCATGCATGCAAAAACAACGTTTACGTCTCTATAAGGAAGTGCTTCGTAATTTGTTGCAATGATTTTGTTTTTATTTAAAACTATCTAGCATATAGTAGTGTAGACAGAAGGAACTTAGTGATGAGACACTCCATTCAAGACACTCCAATTTAGGCGGCAAGTGGCGAACTTTCCGCCTTTTTATTTATTAAATTAATTTATAATTAATTATCTTAATTCTTTGATTGATTTTTTAAATTCTTACTTTTGTTATTTATACTTAATATTTAAAATGTACATCAGTTTTGACGGACTCATATGGACTGATTCTAAGATGGACCGATGCTTGAACATAGGAAGCGTGTAACAAACGATAGTAGGGAAAATTATTTATACAGGTCGAAAAGTTCGCCTCTCCCCAAGCTTGGAAAGGTCAGCTCAGCTTCCAAACTTCTTAAATTATATTCACAACTGGTATAAAGCTGAGAAACTTCACAAAGAACTTTTTAATAGAATCATTTCAAACGTAAAATCTTTCATGTCACTTTGGAGAAAGAAATAATGATAAAAGTATTTTTTTTTAAATAATAATAAAAGTATATAAATATAAATAGCTATAGATTTTAGAATACATATTTTTATTTTTATTGAACTAGAAGTTAGTGTCTTATTGTACTTTATACTGTATTTATATAAACCAGACAAATCGTCATTGCATTGCTAGCATTTAAGGAATTTGTTGATTCGCCTCTAGAAAATTCCAATATCATACCTTTCTGGGAACACATCTGGTGGTAGATGGTTGTATGTACCTATGTCTTTATGAACATTCTAATACCACTATATTAATATTATAAAACTAAAGAGTTTGCTTGTTTAGACGCGCAAATAGGCGCAGACGCAGGAACTATTGATTTAACTTGAATAATTATTTTTGTTTTAAATAGCATTATATGTACGAGTATGTACCTTCAGCAGTCAAAAAGTGTTAAGTATAATACGCAACCCTTAATTATTTTCGGGTGAAACTGCAGTTTTTAAGTTAGTTAGTTAGTTTAAAATTTCATTATAATATAATATTTTCATAACATGAGTCTTGCTGAGTTTTTCTTATAGAAAACAAAAGGCAAACGAGCGTACGGGTTACCTGATGGTAAGTGATCACCACCCACGACCCCGTATAACACCAGAGGAGCTACAGGTGCGATGCTGGCCAAAAACAATATTGAAAAGAAAATAGAGACTTTTAACCCTTAATTTGGCAGAATTTTTTTTTTTACATAAACCGATTTTTTTTATTGAAATCGGGTTTAAGACGTTTTAAGGCATTACAAAAAAATACGAAAAAATATCTTTACGTTTCAGTTTTCCTGAAAACTCATGTATGACACAGCATACATTGCCAAGTAAATAGAAAACCAAGGGATCAAAGTCGTGTATGCTGGGATATACATTGCCAAGTGCAGTGACTAATGAAATACCGACGGAAGTGAGTCCTAAAACTTATGAAATTTCGACGGGAGTTTATCCAGGAGCAGGAATAGCAAAAAAAATACAAAAGATAATAATAGTATAAACGTTTATTGAACTGAAATGACTAATTTACGCCTTTACATGGTAATCTAATTGACAGTTTCTGGGATTCTTCCCTGTTACGAAACATAGCCGCACTTTGCATTTCATGCACAATACAGTGGTAAGCTTCTGACATAGCTTGCACCTGCCTTGAGTGGTCATTATCATAAAATGACCAATGGCATCGTATCGTAACGATTCCACTGGGTTAGCTGATGGCACACCTTTTCTGGCTTTGTCATTTTTATCAGCACGACCAAATTTTTTCAGGCCTTCGTATATTTCGTACCTAAAATCTTTTAGAGGTATATATTGCTTGCTTGATTGAGCTTGATCCCGCCTATATAAAAGCCAGGCATTATTTATGCATATGTCAAGTATTTGAACAAAAATACCTATGTACCAACGCCTACTTTTAAATGGTGTTTTATAGAGAGATATAAGCATGTCGGCTAAGTCGACTCCCCCCATATGTTTATTATACTCATTGACTATTTGGGGACAGTCGACATCGATTTTGCTTTTTGTCTCCTTACAGTATCTTTTCATTTTTTCGACAGGTTCTACGCCTACATATGAACTAATTAGGGTAACAGGTTTGTTATCGTTCCATCTCACTACCGATAATCTATTTTTGTTGCACACTACTTGTGAATAACTTCCTCTAGGCTTCTTTTTCATCTCTTTCTCTGAAGGCAACACTTTTTCTGCTCCTCTAAGTCTATTGTTTCTTATAGTCCCCAAACCAAATATACCGTATTCTTCGCGTAGAATGTAAAACAGCTCAGGGCAGGAAAAAAAATTGTCACAGAAAACAAAAGCCGGTTTGAATTTTATGCTTTGACATAAAGCGATTACAATTCGTCCTCCGAAACCTATAGAAGCTTCCTTATCTGAAAACGTGTAAAATCTGAATGTATCTTCGCCACCATAAAGAAGAAAATCATATACCATGCCTGAGACTCCGGCGCGGACATAATTTTTGAAACCCCACTTGTTGGGTTTGTCCTTCATATATTGACGGCGTTTTCCAGCTTTGGTTCCTTTATACGGAATCATCATCTCGTCTATACTAAACTTCCGTTCATTTTCCTGTGCTAGACAATTTTGTCTTACTTTCTGCACAAATGGCCTCACTTTGTAATATCGGTCGGAATCCTGTATATTATTGTCAACGAAGTGCAAATTGCGACGTATTTGTTGATATCGTTTTAGTGTCATCAAATCTGCTACTAAGTTATACCTGTATCGTAAACTCCAAAAGTCCGTATATGCTGGCATATTCACGACCCCCATTATAATATGTATGGCTAGAAAATCGCGAAGCTCATCTTCCGTCAAACCAAGTGAACGTCCAGTGTTTTCTATTGAGTAAGAATTTGTTTGCTCTACGATATCTGTTAGAATGTCTGGCGAAAAAAATTTATAAAAATAATCCATCGCTGATATATCCGGAACATCTGTATAATTGGAGTCTTCTTCTATAATAGCTCTGTGTCGAAAAACGGCTTTTTTCCACTGATAGTTCAAAGTAAATTTTTTCATTAGTCTCGGTCTTTTCAGGACAGGAACGGTGGGCTGACGACGTCGGGATCTGGTTTTTGGATTTGGTGGATTTACTGAAGTAAGAGGAGTTGTTGGGAGTGACGGAATATCACTCAGCACCGGTACTTTATTGCAATTTGGTTCTAAAGACGGACTTGAATATACTGTTTGAAAAATAGGCGTAAGTGGAACATTGTCGCTGTTGTAATGTTCGTCATCATCTACAATGTTTAGTCTTTCCAAGGAAGAATGAATAGAAGGTGCTGGAGAAGAAAATGAAGAAAGCGGGGTGCGTACACGAAATTCCTCTTCGACATCTGAGCGCTCGCTATCGTCAGAGGGTGCATTTTCAGCAGGCACAAGAGCTAATATTCTACCACCTCGAGTTAGTAGCATTTGCTGGCAACAAAGAAACAAAAAAACATGCTTCAACCAAAAATAAAAAGCAATCCCAAATCACAAATACATGCGGTATCTTGCAAATTACAAATAAAGCATTTCATTACAAACTTGGCAATGTATGCTGTGTCATACAGATAAAACGAAGGGTCTTTCATTACGAATTTGGCAATGTATGCCACAGCATACATCAGTTTACCGACCAAAATAAACTCAAAACACAAAGTCACCATACACAAAAACATATCAAATCCATTCGATTATACTGTTATGCATAAAATATAGTTCATAAAAACACCACAAGCCATGTCAAACCAAGTTAAAATAATATAAATACCTTAGTCAACACAAATGAGCTACGCCGGGCCGCCATTTTCGAGACCGAATGTCAAAATAAGTGTTGCCAGAGACGTGTTTTATTTTTCCTTATAAAAATAATTAGTATTGCAATGAATTAAAATGATTTGTGACACAGACATTTTTATTATACTATGTCAAATATTTTTACAAAGTTAATGTATGCCAGTACATACACTGCCAATTTAAGGGTTAAGTGTTTTTTTTTTACTTTTTTTGTGATTAATATCTTTACTTACGAGAGCAATTGATCCGAATAGAAATTTAACAGACAAGACGCATTTGGACACAATTTTTTTTTTATACTAAATGCAAATACCAAAATAACAGTTCTTCATCTTTAGAAAATAATTATGTATTCCATAACTTGTTTAATACCAATACATATTCTTATATTATAAGATGGGATTATTCAAAAATACACATATATTAAACATATGGAACACGTGGTCACTCTGCGGCCGCTTTTGGCAGAATTTCAATCGTTTAGTGGAAAATGTTATATTTATTGATTTCGAATATCATCTGGCGATTTCGCAGAACCATAAATATTGATCATTGACTTGAAACAGCTTATGTTCCTTCTTGTACATCAGTCACGTTAAATCGAGCTGGTGGTGCCAAGGTTAGTTAATATAGATGTAGCTGTATTTTTAACGATGCGGTTGTGACTGTAATTATAAACTAGTTTTTTTAGTATTTAAAAAATATACATGTAGTCGTTTTTGGAATTTGACTGTCAACATTATGATTGTGACTGCCCTTTCACTAATAAACACAGAAAAGTAACACCAGGTATCTTTTTACCATACTATGCGAAGAAAAGCATCTGTTACTCCTCTGGTGTTACACGGAGTCGTGAACGGAGAAGATCACTTACTATCAGGTGACCCGTGCTCTCATTTGCCTCGTATTTCCCACAAAAAAAGGATATGCAAAAAAGAATAGAAAAAAATATGCCGATATACTCGTATAGTTATTAATCTTTCGCTATAAAGTGTCCTTCTCAGCAAAAAAGTTTTAATGAAAATTAAAATCAGTTAATATTATTCTTTCAAGTTGTAGCCCACAACGGGCATGATAGGGAGGATCCTGGTGTCAAGACACTCTGGACTCCACTTTCCGCTCAATTTTCAGAATATTGTATGTTGAGCGGTAATTAAGCTTACCTTTAGCTTAAATTACATATCATTTTTATTATATGAGAGCTCGACATTTGATATCATCATTGAAATAAGCAATTAAACAAATAAAAAACTGTTATTCTCATTTCTAAATCCAAATCTAAAATGTTTTTTGCGTTGCTTTGTCTGTCAGTTGCTAGGTAATGGGAGAATTTTATATATACTCTCTCTCTATATACATAGATTATACGAAATTGAGACAAAGTGAAAATGACAGAGGCCACAACTCGTGAGACAAGGCGGAATTAATTTAATTAATTAATGTTATTCAAGTTATCCTTGTTTCTTGCAAAATTGTTTGTATTTTCTGAATTGTGTTTTACAATAACTTTTGTTTGTTCCTACAGTCGCAAAAACGTATAAATTTTAAAAATCTTCTCTTATAAATATATATATATATATATATATATATATATTGGGCATATATATATATTGGGCATATTGGGCAGGAATAGTTGGGACATCTCTTAGTATTTTAATTCGAATGGAATTAGGAAATCCAGGATCATTAATTGGAGATGATCAAATTTATAATACTATTGTTACAGCTCATGCTTTTATTATAATTTTTTTTATAGTTATACCTATTATAATTGGGGGATTTGGAAATTGATTAGTTCCATTAATATTGGGAGCTCCTGATATAGCTTATAGGTATATATATATATATATATATATATATATTAGTTTTGATTCCACCGTTCTGGGAACATTTCAATATAAACTATTTTCATTTCCATGCCCTGGTCTCCCAGTTTACAATGCATATTGTATTTCGCCATTTAACACGTAACATCTCAGAAATCGATCGAAAAATGGGAAACATTATGGGTTAACACAAGGTTCCTTTCGCCTACCCTGCTTTTCCACATAACTCTTTAAACGTGAACCTTGAAACTCAGCACCGGTCAAGTGCAATAACCCTTCTCATAATTAGGTGGTTTAGGAAGCCCTACGAGACGCGGCCCCAACATGAAATTGTATAACGCATATCTCTTACCGCGTAACTCTATACTCGTAGTCGATACGTGAAGATTATTTTAAGTTGTCGCGGCGTTATGTTTCACCTCTGTCTTATCCTTGTGTCCTAGAAGGATAAGGACAGAAAGATAATACCCCTATTATTTTTCTGTCCTTATCCTCCTTAAAAAATAAGTGCAATAGAACTTTCGAGATGGTGGTAGCTTTCTCTAGGACCGTTTTTATAGGTAACTTGACAATTCCAAAGTACTTGTAAAAGTCTTAAATTATTTTGATAATTAAATTACTATATTATTGTATTGTTCATTAAGTTTTGGATACTTTTTAATTTCTACCTGAAGGCATGGCGTGTTGATTGGCAGAACTCAACGCCGCGCTTCTCTCTTAACATCAAAGCGAATAAATGAAAATATTTAATTTTCTCGAGGGGCGTACCCACAACCTGTCGCGTTTATAAAATGATAATAAATCCACAGAACAACATTCACTTCATTAACTCCGTTCCTATCCAAGACGATGAATTAATGAAAAAAATCTCATCTAGAGCACGTAAAACTCATTATAATGATAAATACGAAGATCAGCAAAGTAAAAAGAAAAGAAATGACGGTAATTTAAGAAGTCACCGGAAAAGAAAGAATCTTTCTTCCGCCATCGTGCATAATGACGAAGTACATTACGCTAAGATGAACTTTCACCGAGTGCATAGAAAGCTAACAAATACATTATGTAGTTCTAAGTTAACGACTTATGTAGAACTACGAGTATTTACTTGTGCTCTTAATAATATGGAATTAATAGGAAATATAATGTTGTTATATTGTTTTTTGTATATAGTTGTTCAATGATGATGACGCGATGGTTGCAGATTTGGTCCCTGATTGGAGAATTTTTTTTAGTTTACATTGTAAAAATGGGGAACGGAGTGTTTTAACACTAAGTTCCCTCTGCCTATCCTGCTGAGTGTAGAATACAGCGTGAAGCTGTTTAAGTTTACAATTTATACATTGTAAGCAGTGCACAGAATCAAACCTGTATACCGCTACTCCTAAAGATACGACGAGCTCGATTATCTCGTAATAGCGTTCGTGAGCGGATGCTATGCAATCAAATTGGTTTCCTCTAATGCCTTCGCTGTACTGGTATGTTATATCAGTTTTTATGAGCAATTACCCTCTAAATATAACTTTGGAGTTGATCTTAAATCCGTAAATTTGTTATTATCTTTTAGAGAAATGCTATATTACGTTTTTTTTATTTGATAATGTTTTAAATTATATATTGTGGCTCAGTGGATCAGCTTTTGATTGTAAATGATTTGATGTTTGTGAGTTCGATGCTCATTCGGGTAAATTAATTATTTTCTGGCAATAGGCTTTGACTTCGCCTGAACTCCCGATTGGACGGAACCGAATTTTCGGGATGTGTAGGCGAGTAATAAAAGGGGATTTCTATATTTTGCAAATGAAGTTACGGGAATAATATCTTTTTTTTCACGCTTCACTATGTATCCCGCACGAGGCATGGCGTGTTGAGTTGCCTCGACACCAGTGCGCAGAAATAGCAAATATTAAATATTTAATTTCCTCGAGTGGAAATCGAACCCGTAATTTGTCGTGCCCTTACAAATAATAATTGTTCTTTACACGAATCAATAATTATAGATATATACCATATTACTTCTTTAATGATAGTAAATAAAATGATTCCGTTATACATCCTCGATATCGTTAAATACCCAGGAGGTATAACGGCTTCGTGATTGTAGGGCAAAGGGATGTAGCTATGTTTAATATATAATATAGATGATAAGAGCATGTGACCTGAACAACGTAATTGAGCAATTTGTGGTGGTTTAAATCATAACAGTTAATTTGCTGGTTCTGGCTATAGCGTTTTTGAGAGTAGAATTATATTTAAATTTTCTTGAAAACAGTAAAAATAATTATATAATTAGTTATATTCTGTAAGTGGTTAGTGGCGACTTGGGAACGAAGTGTCTACACTATGTTCCCTCTATATATAGAGGTCTCACTTCTATATGCAAGACAAGACAAAGTGCTGCGTTGAGTGGAAAATTATAACAATGTTAGGAAAATTGGACAGTGTATGGGAAAAGTTTGATACAACATGGAGAAAAAAAGTACATATAAATAAAATTTAATTTAAATCTTAAATTCGCGTTTATTCTTCCAAATAATCGTGTTATAGCACACCTCAGTACATTTGTAGGACGTGTTTATCGCGATCCATTCAGAAAATCGCGCTCATTAGGAAATATTTTAATGATTTGCGCGTAGTTTGTTCCTTATGTCGATGGAAATTTCTTTTTATTTTTGCTTCACGTTTTATCCTTCAAATGGCAGGGTAGGCAGAGGAAGGGTAACCTAGTGTTAAGATATTCTCTTCTGTTAAGACACACCCTTTCCTGGGGAATGTGGGCGTAACTCCAAACTCTGGAGGGGTTGCGTGTTGAGTGGCGGAACTTAAAGCCAAGCATTGTCTCGTCACCAGAGCGAGGAAATAAATATATTAAATATTTCATTTCCTCGAGTGGGAATAGAGCTCACACCCTTTCGTGTTAATAGACACACGTCTGTGCCCCTGTGGCCTCAGTCCAAGTCAATAGTTAACAGATTTACAATAAATAATTGAAGCCGTCATAGCCCAGGCTCATTCATTTCTTTGCTCTGTCATCAAGGCAAAAGTCCGGCGTTGAGCTCCGCCACTCAACAAGCAATGCCTCGGAAAATTCAGCGGAAAGTGAAGATCGGAGTGTCTTAACACTATGTTCCCTGCCTACTTTGCTATGTGCGGGATCCATCGTGTAGCTGATTTTTTAATTTAATCCCGAGTATAGCCACGGGTCACTAGCTAGTGGCCAGCAACTCGAGACAACACACTCGCCCACGCCCCGCGTCGCTATGATTTACGCTCGTTTGCATTTTTCCTTCTGATATTTTTCCACTCTCATGTCTAAAGCTTCGACCATATCGACTTTAAATTAAAAAGTTCTTTGGATTTCGCAATTCTAAGCACAATAAGAAAGTGTTTCACTAAGTGACGAAGATAGATTCAATATAATTTATAATATTTATCGAACTACAATATGCGGCGTTGAGTTACGCCACTCAATCACTATATCACTAAGACAGACAGGACGAATTTTATGACAAGTTCTTAAATTATATAGTACAAAACTTATACTGTATTTTCTTTTTTCACAATTTATCTTACTCTGTAATAAAATTTAAATATTTTTATTAACAAAAAATACTACATTTACTTATACACGGCCATTTCCTAAAATACCCATTTTCTTACATTTCCTTGTTTTGCTTCATGCTGTATCTCGCACTTAGCAGGGTAGACAGAGGGAACCTGGGAACCAAAACACGAGAGTTAAAACACTCCGTTCCAATTAAAAACATAAAAAAAAACAATACACCAAAGAAAAAAGAAAAATAATGTGCGCGAAGCCTTACCCCAGACACAAATTTATAACCGCCGACCTCATAGCCATATGTCACACGACTATTTTACGCGAAACGTACGGACGGACGTATCAATTTATTATTATATTTTCTTCGCTTATCAAATTGTATTTATATACGTAACACGTATTAAATTATATTTTTGTATATTACGTGGGATATTTCGGATTAAATTAATGGACGTCGGTACTCGTTTTTTTAAAATATTTTAAATAATATACGTTTCGTCAAAGTCATTTGATAAATAGTTGTGAGAACATATAAAAATTACTTGTAGCTTTTTTTTGTAGCAGTTTTACACTATTTATCCGCTTGTAGGAGGGTGGAGAAAAGGGAACCGGTATGTAATAAAAACAATTTATTCCTCCCATTGGGAATCAAACCCATAACGGACGCACAAATGCCGCTTCTCCACAACCACCTCGGAAATCTTGAAATTAAAAATAAAAATACAATCTCTCTTATATGTACATTTAATTTACATATTCATACCAAAATTCCCAATGACAGCATTCCCAAAGTTACATAATAAATTATATGGTAACGAATAACGATATGACCGTTACCGTATAAGGCTTTTAGGAACAAGTTGTTACCATTTAAGGTTGACGCTTTCCTACTTTGGTTAAGGTTGCGAATTCGATAATTTTATAGCAAAATGCGTGGGTTCTATAGAATCATCTTTACAGTAATTACAAATTAATGATTAAAAAAGCTTCAGTTAAACGGAAAAAGAAAAAGTAAAAATAACCTAAGTATTATTTTGTTATCTTTTTCTTTTTTCCGTTCTGACACACAAAGGGCAGCTTTGATTTTCAGAACGAAGAAGTGTTTTTTAATAATTTAATTTTCCCCTCCCTACTTTGCTATGACGGTAAAAGCGTCAAGCCACTTAGTTTTGGTACTTTAGAAGATTTTTCACATTAATTTGCTTTTAAATTTTGCATGAGGCCAGTCGGGGGCCACAGAGTTTAACAAGTAACGCGACAGGTTGTGAGTTTGATTCTTCCTAGAGTAAACTAAATATTTAATATTTCAATCGTCTTCGCTGTGGTGTCGAGGCAAAGCGCAGCGTTGAGTAACTCAACACCCAATACCTCCAGAAATCGGTGGAAAATAGGGAACGGAGTGAACGTTAGGTTTCCTCTGCCTACCCTGCTACATGCAAGATAACGTGACGTGAACGAAGTTGACGTGAAACTGATTTCTCTTAAATCTTAAAAGTTATAATTCTTTTCAATTTCGCCGTTGTTGGCTGGCAGTGAATTTAATTAGGCGAAATGTAAAATACATATGAATATCGATACAATTATTAATATTCCATTTATGATTATTAATTATTTTTGTTTTAATATATCGCATTTTAGATAAAATACTTATTTTATACTGAAAATGGCCAGCTCCCAATTTAGACATCACACGGTCCTTTATTCAGCATCAGTATTATCAAACAGTCGCTTTACAAGTACTTATTAAATTGCTTAAAAATTTAAAAACAAGAAAGCGGAAATTCTTACTTTGGACGATGTGACCTCGGCCTTCACGACACGCTTGTTGCATTCATATCACCTGAAACACACAATTTTGATCCCTACCTTTATATTCTTTAAGGTTATATTTGTAAAGCGTTTTACATATGCATAGCTATATAGAACCGAAATATGCTTCGTTCCCTAAATAGCAGTTAAAATGCTGAGAATGGTGAAATAAACACTACAGTACGGTTGACGAGTTGTGGCCGCTCTGAAGTTACTCTATCTAAACTTTTGCGCATTATTGAGTCAGTAAGAAAATGACCTAAGACAAGAAAAATCCTAAATTTACATCTGCGCAACGAACTTAGGCTAGTTTTACGGCCACAACTCGTTGACCGTACTGTAGGTAGGTAGGTAGGTAGACAAGCCTTCTTTGGACACTCGCGACGAGACGGTAATGAGACAAGTTCTTAGTTTATTGAGTTTGTCACCGTGTTTTTGTGGTATAAATTTAATAAACTTTTTTTAATGTAAAGTTAATTCATTTAGTCAGTAATTTATAACGCTACATGATTACTGTTGTCAAGTTTTACTCAACACGTAATGACTCCAGGATTCGGCGAAAAGTGTGGACGTAAGTGTCTATGGGAACGGAGTATCTTAACCTTAAGTTTCCAGGTTCCCTCTGCCTACCCTACTATAAGTGGGGTACAGATAAAGCTGTATCTGCATGTATTCCACAGTTTATTGCACAAATTTAACGCCAATTAAACGCTAATTGACATTTATGAGCGCATCAGTAAATGTTAATAAATTCAATAATAACAAAATGAAAATCCTAAACATATAAACTAATTTCATAATTACTTGCTCTATAAACAACGAAGATAAACTTTAGTTTCATAAATATTTTTATTCAATTATTATTTTATCCAAAGCTAATAAATGTAATAACTTTTAGATTGAATTAGAACATGTTTTCGATCACTTCAATTCCATTACGCACAAAAAGATTCTCATTTCTTAAGAATAATAATTTATTTTTATATTCATCAACTATACGACGTAATGTTTATATAACATTTTTTACATTCAATTAAAATAAATGTAAAAGCTTATATACGGATCTCATATATATGTTTTACAACTTCACGCCTTTTCCCACGGAAGGATATGCAGAGGGGGTTAGGTTCCCCAGGTAAGAATAAAGAAGAACGTGGTCAGGTAGTTTGGGCACGCCAAGTGTAAGAGTAATGAAAGAATGACCAAAGGATTTATGTAGGCAAAGTGAGAGGTAAAAGAGGCAGAGGGTCTTGGGGCACGTAAAAAGCATAAGGATCATGGGGACCACATTTATAAATAGGTGCCGTAAACAATGAGCGAGGTGAAGGTGGAGCTGGTGGAGCTCCATTTCTCTGGCCTCCTATAATGGCGTGAATCTATCAAAACCTGGAGATTCAAATTTAGTCAAGAAATGAGCAGAATACGTGCTTACAACCACGCTTACCGCTTGCTTCTTTCTTTATTTAAGCATAAATTACTAAACGGATAAAGATGAAAGTCCAATAAATATTTTTTAATCTCTATTTATACATATGATTAAGATATTTTATCTTAGAAATGGGGAATATCTTTATCAATGTAGGTTAAACTTCACACATTGTATGACATTCTGTATGCAATTATAAACTTCATACAATGTTTTAATAATGTTTAATGGTTCATAGAAAAAATTAAGTTATAGAAGGCATTGACAATTGAATTATTATGTAAAACTTACCTAAGTTTTTTATTCGTGCGTTAACTATCGATAAACGACTATTATAAAATTCCAATTTAGCATGTAAGTTCTTTGGTAATAGGAGAGAACTGAGACAGGAAGTTTTAGCAGGAACGGGAAAAAACAGAATTTTCCAAAACGAAAATAAAACCATTTCTCTAAGATAGAGTCAAATATTAGATTTTAAACCAGCAAGAAAAATCAAATATTTTCCAATAATCTACGATGGCGTTAAACACATTTTCAATAAAGTTAAAATAAAGTGATTTTAATCTATAATATTTTCGAAACAATTCTCACATTTACTACCGTAGTATCTACAGCAGCGTTATACAGTTAATTGCTCCATATTGAACCGTTATAGACATTTACCGGAGAAAGTCGTTAAGAATGCAATCATATTATATATATTTTTTCTTAAGGCTTAAGCTACATCCCGCATATAGCAGCGTAGGCAACGGGAACTGGGAACTTAGAGTACCCAAATTCTGTTGACATTGATTGTTGAGTGGCGGAACTCACATCAGTGCTTTGCTTTGCTACGAAAGCGAGGAAATGAAAATATCAAATATTTAATTCCCCGAGTGGGAATCGAATCCACAATCGTTGTGTTCACGTACGCTTGTGCCCCTATGCCATGACGTACAATCATATTCCTTGGCTATACTCGTAAAATTCCTCTCGATGTTCTAATAATTGAACTTGAAAACTTATTTTACGAACTTATAATTACTTTTTTTTGTACACTACGATGTCTCTATATAATATTTAAATAAAAAAAATATACATTTTTCTTAATCAAAACGTAATTCCAAACACAATCACATAAATACTAATAATAGAAAAAAAAGAAGTAGAAAAAGTAAGTAAGAAGAAAAAGCCCGGCATTGAGGCATAGGAAACGGAAGTTAACCATAATAATTAGTATTTACTCATTTTTAACAAAGAAATAAACAAAGCGAACAGTTCCATTTTAGGCTTAAAATAATATAAAATTCCAAGCACTCGCTAGGAAGCGCACTTTAATAAGCGTTTATCTCGGCGCACCGCCAGGTCATTGATCTCAGACTCCAGACAGAAAATTGACAAATAACTGCAAATAACTGTAATAACCACATACAACATTATACATTTTATTTGATTACAGACTACTAGTACTATTTTTAGATCCTTTTACCTTTTCTGTTGAGAAAAAAAATATGATAAAGCTAAATGAAGATTATTCTTTCGCGAAAATCTGTTGTTTAAAAGCATTTTGGTGTGAAAAAGTTTGGATTAGGATGTTATATATTTATTTTATAGAGATATATCTCTCTGTCCTACAATGTAGAGAAAACTACGGCAACAATTACATCAAGTTAGAGACATAACGTTTTGAGGATATCGTGGTACAATGCATTTGGCTATAAGCACGATGATTGGGGGTTTAATTCCCACTCGAGGAATGACTATATTGAATTCATTTTAATACTCTCGCTCTTCTTCTTCCTGGCATTAATCCCGGCTATTGCCAGGGTCTGCCTTCCTACTCAACCTACTCCATTTTGCACGGTCTTCTGCGTCCTGGGTGGTTTTATACCATTCGCCATTCATTAATTCTCTCGCTTTAGTGGTACATAAAGTGCAGCGTTGAATTCAGTTATTCACACAAATTCAATAACTCGAAAACTTTACGAAACACCGTAACACTTTAAAGTCTCCAAAAAAAGCAGCTTCATCTTAATCTCAATTTTCATTCGAATTTTCGAGACATGGTCGCGGTCCTCAACGTCGCGTCTATCGTCTATCAGATCGGAGAAAATAATAAAAATGAAATATAATCATTCCTCAAAGTGAGAATCGAATCCACAACTATCGCGATAAGAGCCAGACGACTCTCCATTGCGCTAAATAACGCATGTCCTAGAGTACATAGCTCACGCTCAAACAGCTTACATTCCTCACTAGCGGCCAAACTATCTATATTTATTCTAAAACATTATTTTTACAACGTATTGACGTGCACACTCTAGTTGTCACTTTTTTCAACGGAATTTTGGATCTAAATAGAAAAACATTTTCTAACCAATATGATGTAATCAATATATTTATTTATGAGTTTATGACTAGTTCTTTTCTGCGTCTTCGTTCCCTTGGTAAAATGGAATTATCTAAGTGTCGGAGCTATCCTATCATTTTCCGAATAGGAATTGTACGTAATGGGGATTGTGAGAGCTCAAAGCTATGCCTCAATAGAATTATACCTTAAACCTACATACATACGTATAAGAATAATAACACTAACTAACTCTAAAATTAAAATTTTCCTATATATGCAATAATATAGTAGATAAATTAATAAAAAAGCAGCAACTATGCTATAAAGATGGCCAGTCATGGCACAAGCGTGTAACTATAAACGCGACAGGTTGTGGGTTTGATTCCCAGCCGAAGAAATGAAATATTAAATATTTTCTGTTCTTCACTCTAATGTCTGGAGTGCAAAACACAACCAACCAATTTTCCAACACTTAAATAATATTAAACAAAAAATAAGAAGGCAAAAGGGCCATTAGTATAATATTATACTTGTCAATTAATTATATAAGTGGAAGTATATAAACATGTCTCCGCCAGAGAGTAGTTCTTGTGTCAACACGTTATCTAATTTATAGCTTGTTCCAATGAAGTTTTAATAAGAAATACTATCAATTAATAAATATGTTAAGAATGTACTCATTCATAAATATGTGTCAGATGATAAGAGAATAAATAAAATGCATTCTTATACTAGCAATATTAACCGTCATGGCCCAACGGCACAGCACCTGACTATGTGGTTTCTAATTCCATATAGAGGAACGAATTATTTTCACTTCTCCGCTGCGGTAAAAAGAGAAATGCAGCGTTGAGTTCCACCACTTAAAAACTTGAGAAAGGCAAGAAAATAAGTAATATATATTTCCTTAAAATTTCCTCTTCTCACTCACCCTTGGAAAATCCAAACAAGAAGTGTTTTAGCACTAGATTCCTAAAAACAAAACAACCTATTAAATTTATTTCTTGAATAAAATAGAGAAATGTCTTAATAAAAACGTCAAAGATATAATTCTAATAATGATCCCTAATTATCATAATCATTTCACTCCTCTCGTATATACGACGCTAATAACTTTGAAAAGCTCTCCTAAGCTTTCAAGACAAATGGCCGGCGCCGACAGCCCGTGTTATAAATGACATTGGGAAGAATGTCAAGGAGTGCCGGATTCGGTTCCCGATTGAGGTAAAAATAGATTATCCATGAAAGAGGTTGTTTATGTGACGTGACGCGCGCCGCTTTAAATAGATGAATCATTTTTGTTTTAGAATTTTAGAATTCCATGGCATATGTCCCATGAAATTCTTTTTCATGTTGTTGTTTTTATTTTTTTTTAGAGTATAGGAGTTTCTGTACATTCCTTTGAAATATGTTAAACAAGCATGTGAAAATATCATTTAAATTATAAAATATGTTTTTAGCAGCAGAGAAAGGAAAATACACCTAGTCTTGAGTCAATAGTCCCTACTTTCTATTACTTTTTTTCAGACATTACGTATTCATTGGCTCGATGCTGCGCTTTATCTTGTTACTAGAGCGAGAAAATAAAAATAATTCTTTTTCTCTCGAGTAGATATTGAACCCACACTCATCGCCTTTACACCCTCTGTTTTATATGACGACATTATATTTTTACTGTCGACTATGTTCTTCTCTATGACTTATATTCTTGGTTTCATAGTTATATAATTAGAATTCAAGGTTCAATTTATTCTATCTATCACCACTCGGGCCTATAAACGCGCGTGGGTTCGATCCCCTCTCGAGGAAATGAATTATTTAATATTTTCATTTCATCGTCATGGCCTCGAGGCAAAGCGCGGCGTTGAGTTCCGCCTCTCAATACGCATTGCTTTCAGAATTTGGTCGAAAGTAAGGAGCGGAGTGTCTTGTCTTAACTCTAGGATCCCTCTGCCTACTGAATGCGGGATACAACGTAAAGCTGAAAAAAAGCATTAAATTTAGTAAGTAAACAAACATATTCATAAATTATTCCAAACCAAAATCATTATAATGCAAACAAAGTGAATCACCATTTGTATATTATAAGAAGAAAATGAAACGTAAACAGGAAGCGATGGCGGGTTATAACCATTTTTCGATCTGAGATAATGTAAATCGACACACGTGTGTGGGGTGCACAGAGCAACAGTGTGCATGTGCACGGGAACACTGTGTTTAGACGAGGTGTTAATAGACTGTTTTTTTAGGGTTCCGTACCTTAAAAGATAAAAACAGAACCCACATAGGATCACTTTGTTGTCAGTTTGACCGTCTGTCATGAAGTTTATCTCGAGATCGCATAGATGTATCAAATATTAATTTATGTTAAATAAATTACGGCGTTAAGTTCCGCCTCTCGACAAGCAATGTCTAAAAAAAGTAGATAGTTGAGAACGAAATGTCTTAAGCATAAGTTCAACTTGTTTATACTGAATAGAGTACTTACTACCTATAATATATGAAGCTTAAAAGCTCTGCCTCTATACTGATAATGAAAGGATAGTATGTGCAATTTAAATAACGAAATTAATGTAACATAATTATACAAAAAATGCACTAAAGTAACTTATTAATAAAGTGTCTAATTGTAAAAGCAAAGGCTATGGGTTTGATTCTCACGTGGAGTAATAACTTATATTCAATTACCGCCATGGTTTCTCTCTCAAGACAAAGCGCGGCGTTCAGTTCCGCTAGTTAGTCGACACGCAATGTCTCAAAAATATTACGGAGAGTAGAATACGATGTATCTTAATATTTGATTTTCTCTGCCTATCTTGATATATGTATACAGAATGCAGCGTGCAGTTAAAAAACTATTGCATTGCACTAGACTTGTTAATATGGCGAACTCTCTATCTCTCTTTATTCTCAACAGATTAACAGAAATTACAGTATTACAAGAAATAAAACTACACAATGGAAACATGCATGATCTCAGCTAAGATGTGAGATGCTGCGGTCATCGCCCCCGGCAGCCGGCACTCGGCAGGTCGCGCTATCGGCCCGCGGCCTTTAACACCACATCCGTCAAAGACTGGCTATCTAACCCGTTTTCACGTAAAAATAACTTACTATTAAATATTGAAACCATCTTGGTGCAGTAAGCGTGGTGGATGTAGGTTTGAGACCCATTTTTTAATAATCGTCACCCCTTAGCTTACTTTGCGTGGACATTCAGACAGACGTAGAATTCCGTTCCGATTATCTCGTTTTCCCGATCCTACAAGAATTAAGGGATATCCTCTCTTAGAATCAACCTTCTAAATGCAAATGTTCCGTCTGTATGTTGTCTGCCAGTCAGCAACAGAAAAGTAAGGGAATAATTTACTTTTATATAGATTTTCATTTCCCCGCACTAGTAAGACAGAGTGCGATGTTAAGCTTGGTCACGTTACACGTAATGTCTCGAAATTGGGTTTCTATTGGAGGGCAGTGTCTTAACATTGGACTATCCTGGTCTGCCCTGCTTGCATATTTATTATCATGCTGGTTGTCTTAAGAAAAAAAAATTATTGCATACAATCTATCTTAGGCACTATATAAAATGGAAGCGTAACTTATTAAATATCTATACAAAAAGTAAATAATATAAAGCTTCAAGATCCCGTGAGAATGCGCCTATCCGACATCAGTATGCGCGGGCGCAGCTCCCGACACAGCTGATAAGACAAACATCTACAGTATGTCAGCTTTATTTCTTATTTTCATGATTCCTGTTTCTAAACGAATTTATACTTTGTTTCAATCCTTTTTTTGTAATAAATCTGATTTTTGTTATTATTTTATGTAAATAAAAATGTTCTTAGTACCAGTAATTTTCCTTCACGTAATTCCCTTCCCTTGCTTTCCTTTTGCAATAATATTACCAAACTGAAAACAAAAACTCTTCTTTCATTTAGGCATTAGACGCTATGTAAATAGGTTCTATTTCTCTCCTTTTCCCAATAAAAGTAAATAAGGAATTCCTTCCCACTTGAATACTTTTCTTTCATCTAACTGATACTCACGGAGCCACTTTATATTCATTTATTACGAAGCGACAGCACATTTGTATGAACTAGAAATAGAATTATATTAAAAGTCCACATTTACAATGAATTAATAGGCATTAGGTCGTGAGTGAAATGACTAAGTGTCGCTATCACGTCAGACATCAGTATGCGTCTGTACAGTGCACGCTGCTCACTAGACTTGGAATGGAACTGTTTTTAACGTGTTTAGATTATAATACATATTTATATGTAATTTATGGTTTTTTTTTAATATTAATTTTACTCTGAAACTAGTTTTTTTTTTATTTTGCTTCACGCTTTATTCCTGTATATAGCAGAGTAGACAGAGGGAACTCAGTGACAAGCCACTTCCGATTCCCATTTTCTGTTTTGGAAACTGTTTTGGAATTTTCGATTCAATATATTATTAAATTGACAGTGCATTATAATTCAATAATTCTTATAATAACTAGCCCTTTACATGAAAAGTATTAACTTCATCTTTTTATCAAAACTCATCCCCGTCTACCAACGATTTCTGCAGCCTTCCTAAGATAGATAGATAAAAAATGAAGAATTTTACATTTTAACAATATAAACCAAATAATTATATATTAAAAATTTCAAAACTACTCATCCAAAAAGAAAAACAAACAAAAGTAAAATTATATAAACAATCCTAAGCAATCCTACTATTAGCATCCATTGCACGATACGCCGGATAAATCTTTACACAAAGAACTTGTATAAAGAGTCTTTAATTCACATTTCAATATGAAACTTCCTGTTTGTTCTTTTGTAAGGCTATGAACTGAACGACCATTCTGATGCGAGTCACACGTAATTGAAATTATAGTACACGTATAATGCATACATTGATTCGTTATGATTCTATTATAAATCGGCTTCGGCATCGGCTATCCCGCACACAGAAGGGTAAGCAGAGGAAATCTATAGTTAAAACTCTCCATTTCCTACTTTTCGCCGAACTTTTTGAAGGCATTACGTGTTGAATGGCGGAACTCTACGCCGAGCTTTTGCTTTGGTGCTAGAGCGAAGAAATGAAAATATTAATGAATTAATATTAATTTGTTCGAGTGGAACTCAAATCCACAACCATCGCGTTACAGGGGATGCGGATTCGGATTTTATTATAAGTATTGATAGCGAGGAAATGAAAATATTAAATATTTCCTCTTTTAAGAATCGAACCCACTACTTGAACGTTTACAGTAACACGCTCATACCCACACGCAACAGGCCTCACAAGATAAGTATAAAACCTATAATTTGTATTTAATTTTATTCATTTCCTGTTTATTTCTTTGTTTGTGTATTTTGCATATAATATCAATAATTCACGGCCTCATCTCATCTAACAGCACACGTAAGAAAGCTATTACGCTATACTTACGATACTATGTAAATATTTATAAACCAATTAGAATAATTATTATGCTGTTTAGTTTACGTTCTAAACCTTTTTATAGAACTTTGCATGTTTATCTTCTTATATTTTTTAGCTTTACTGTGTACTCTGCATATAGCAGGGTAGGCAGTGGAAAATTAATGTTAAACTAAACCCCGTTTACTATACACCGTCGAAGTTTTAAGAGATTGATTGTTGAGGGGCGGAACTGAACGCTGTGCTTTGTCTAGTTGCTAGATTGAGAAAATTAAAATCACTTATTCGCCCAAATGGGCATCAAACCCACAAACGTTGCGGTTTCAGTTCGCCGACGTCTCGATGTTAATTACTTTCTATGATGAATTTTTAATTTTTCTTATATTTAGATTAAGTGCAGTATGGAATTCCGCTAATTAACACTCAATGCTTTGGTTTCGGGTGAAAGCGAAGACCGGAGTATCTTGACACTAAATACTCTGCTTACTTCCCTATATGAGTCACTTAAAGCAGCTTTTATTTTCTTGAAAATGATCATGCTATACTTATTAAGCGTGCACTCAAAGCTTTTTATCTAGCATAATTATTACCTTTTATGGTGATTTTTATTATTTCTTAGTATGTTTCGCATTAACTCGTCTATTATGCAACGTCCTAACAAAACATCGATTTGTGTTCGTTAAGTTTAATGTTTCAAGATTAAATATTCATAGATACACGCTACGGTTGCGCTAAGTTATGGTACCGTATGCCTAACGATTAAATAACATAAGCAATAAGTACATTTATTTTATTTTTTTTGTTGGAGAAACCCCGGCGTTGAGTTTTGCGTGTCGATATGTACATATTTGCTGTTTCTTTTTTTGGACAGTATGGGCAAAAATAGTACAGATATAAAAGGACGATGTGATTTTTTGTTTAAAAACATGTCTATTTTTTTTTAGCTACTGAAACCGTCGTGGCGTAGCGTCACAACCTTTAAATATAAGCGCGACGGTGGCGAGATCGAGCCCCACTCGAGGTAATAAATTATTTTCATTATAGAGGCACAAGAATGTGACTATAAACGAGAATATTTAATATTTTATTTCTTCGCTCTGATGTCGAGGCAAAGCGCGGCGTTGAGATCCGCTACTCACCACTCAATGCCTCCAGAATTAGGTGGAAAATATGAAATTAAGTGCAGAGTGTAGAGAATGTGCGGGATTCAGCGTGAAAGTGTATATTCTTAACTTCAGTTCCACCACTAAATACGCAACGCCCTAAAAATTGGGTGGTGCATGTGAAATGGAGTATGTTGACACTAGAATCCCTCTGCCTTAACCTGCTGATGAGAGATACAGCGTGAAGCTAAAAAACATAAAAAATAATTCTTCGTAACAATTTATTCTTCCATCAGTCATGTTAAGAATGTGACAAATATTTACTTTTAGAGATCCTATCCCCATCTGAATATTGATTCCATCTTGACGTCTCCGAGACGTATTAACTTCGTTTTCCTTGAAATTTAATCAAAGCTTCGTTTCAATTCAAATATTTATTGACTTTATTGATACGAGACACTCATTTTTTAATTATATTGGTTTATATGTAAGCTTAGTCTAAAAATCACAGATTTTTTGAAAGAAAAAAAAATAGGGGGACCTTGGTTAACCTTCGAGAACAAACTATCGATAATACTGGGGGAAGGTCACGTAAAAAACATGAGGACCCCCTAGAGGACATGGGTAAGGGGGTTGATGACAGTGAACGAGGCGAAAGAGGTGTGCAGAAAAATACAAAATCAGTTTTGAATCGATAACCTCATCAGCCTGTAACACCAACTTTACTTCGACGGTATCCTTTTCACTAATAGCCGTTTTAATCAAAAGTTAAATTTAATCCAATTGTAATCTGTAAGTGATATCCTTCACCGTCTACTTGATAATAAAACAATTAATTGCTTAAAAAGTTTTTAATTAACAAGCAATAAAGGTGCTGACGCTTTTTTTAGACGAGTTGCTAAGAGATTTTAAAAAAATTCTCAATTTATTAGATTTTATGTAATAAATATTGTTTTAATATAAATATGATGGTTGTGGGTTTGATCCCCGCTTGAGGAAAAAAAAATATTTCAGTGCTCCGACAGGAAAAAACGCCGCGTTGAGGTCCGCAAACCGTAATATGTTGATTTAGAGCAGAATTTGGAGTACGGAGTGTCCCTCGCTATGCGTTTCCTGCCGCTAAACGCTTGGCGGAAAAAAAGGCAAAAAATTAAACTTTTATTAAATTTCGATAAATAATATTTCCTTTAGCTTCTACTATAAGCTTAATGTGTTGCGAAACTCAACGCCGCGTCCTACTTTTTGAATCATCCATGCTCCGAATAAATATGACTCAACTAATTAATATTCTTATCTGGTTATTTCTTGTTAATAATATAATTTCAGCACGAATTTGGATATCCTAAAAATATTTATATACGTTATTTTATTCTACCACATTTGTGACCACAATGACCATATTGCCAAATATTTGTTGGCAAACCGCAGAATACGCATTGTCTTCAGTTTTGAATGACAGTATATTAACATGTCATATACACGTCTCGCATATCAAAACTTTCTACACGAGGCCGTCGTTGCAGGGGCACAGCGATTGACTGTAAATACGACTATTATGGGTTCGATTTCCACTCGGAGGAATTAATTATTCTCATTTCTCTCCTCCGCTAAGGTAAAACGGTAGAAAATGACTTATTATGAAATGTTTCGAATTCGGACGGAAATCGTACAAAAAAAATAGTGTTTTTAGCTTCATGTTCATTATTCCGTATAAAATCATTCCAGGGTAGGCAGAGAAACAGGCAGAGGACGACTGACAGAGACACCAGTTTTTGAAACTCTTCGTCTTTTTACCAGAACGAGAAATTGAAAACAATTAATTCTCCTGCACTGGAATCAAACTCACAGCCATCGCATTTACAATCAGACACTACTGCTGTACCTTGCTGCCTCAATTACCGATTCAAATCAATAAATTTCTATAAAAAAAAACGATTTAAATCAAATCTATTTACTAACAACCTACCTCACTACACCAAAACCATACAAACCTGTACACATTTAGATCATATCTGCAATAATGATTCAGGAAGTATATAAAAACAGTAAAACTTTTGACATAAAGGCACACCGTTACTCCACGCTGTGTAACTTTCACGGTCTGCGGGCTAGAGGCGTCGTCTATACACGCACTGTACCTACAAATGACAGAAAATTATAAACTGATTATGATTATAGAGGGATTTACAGTTAATATTTTTTAGTTAGTGGCTGTCAACTTTTTTTTTATGTTATGTGGCTTTTTTGTGGAATTCCACCAATCAACACGTAGTGTCTCAAATTTGGACGGAGAGTGAAGGGTCTAATGTAACAGTAAGTTATCTTTGTCTATCTGGCGTTGATTTGCTGAAATGTTATATTTTTATTATTCAAGACGAAAATCGAGAGACTTGGTTATTTTCATATCTGGGAACAATGACAAATCGCGGCGTTAAGTTCCGTCGTTCAACACGCAAAGCTAATTTAAACAAATGCTATATACTGAATACAGTGTAAAGCTAACATTTTACCAACGACACTTTGCCCATATGTTATTTAATTGATTTATTTCTGACCCTCCATTGCTATCCAAAGGCTGTATTTACTTTATAGCTTCCTGGCTATCTTCATTCTGCTGTGACAGTAAAACGAGGTTTTATGACATTGCTAATAATCTCGACAACATTGTGGCATAATTGGAACGAGTTTGGCTGAATTCAACGATTCTGAGCAAAAGATGAATTCAAAGACATATTGATAATCTATACTAATTCAAATTAAATAAATATTTTTGTATAAAATAGTCCATTCATGGAGGTAGGCTAAAGTTATACTATATCACGTTAATTTCGATGCGGGCGAAGCCGCAAGTAAAAGCCAGTATCATATTAATTTATATTCACTAGACTTACGGCCGTTCGAGTGTGAAGATATGCCCAATGAATACGAACATAGTACGCACGTCATGTTACATGTGGGCGGTTCTACTGTTGCAATTGTAATTTATGTAATTTATGGCGCTTTAATGTTAATAAGGTACTTTAGATAATGGAGGAAATTAAAAAATAAAGTGTTAAGAAAGGTAGGAGAGACCTCGGTAGACCTTCGAGAGCACACATAATACTGGAGAAAGGTCGCGTTAAAAGTTTCAGGCCCCTCCTCCGAGGCGAAAGACCAAACAAATGCATTGACAAAATTATAATATTACGACAACCACATCGTTTTGAAATTTGACATTAGCCCATATAGCATTTAAATAAAAAAATTTAAAATAATATAATATATAATATATATATATAAAAATTTAAAATAATATACATATTTAGAGGAACATACGAGTAATGATAATATTAAAATCAATATTCTCATAAAATATGATCATCCTCGTATGGGAGCGGAGCTGGTATTTAACCTGAATACCTCACCGCCTAGATGCCTGATGCCTCACATCTAGATACCGCGAAACCATGTCAATGTAAAAGCTAAGACGTTTATAGCAAAATGTGAATTAAATGCCAATGTGAGGTCGTCGAGGAGTGGTACAGTGTGTGACTGTAAATATGACGATTGTGGATTCGATTCTGGCACGGGGGAATGAAAATGAAATGAAATGTAAATTGTTATTAGCTCTAAATGTTAGCGCAATAGCTTTACTTACTGAAAAAAATGAAAAGTCACATGTTACTAATACTTTTCTAACAATACCTACTAAAACTCGATATATTTATAATTTTTATTTTATAAAATACCGAAAACTTAATTTCGTTCTATAAAAAAGTTATATGGTATTTTTAGCTTCACACTGTATAACACAGTAGAAACAAGGAACTTAGTGCTAAAACACTCTGTTTCCCACCTTCCGACCAATTTTCGAGACATCGTCAAGTTGTGAAATTCTCCGCCATCCTTTGTCTTACTACCAGTGCAACGATATCAAAATAATTAATTCCCACAAATGGGAATTGAACTCACAGCCGTCGCGTTGACACGTCCACGACATCCTCAAAATTCACATCTAACCAAATATAATTTAACTATTAACTCTGGTCCTTCCTGAGTGACGCTGCTTGTGAGTTTAAACCGAGATGTAATTACCTTTCCCGGAAGCCCTCCATTGGGAACATTAGTACTGTCGTTGAACGTATTAAGAAATCTTTTTGTAATATAAACATTATGTAGAGGATTTGTCTGTATGTTCAATGTGCATAATATGTATATTTCAATTTGATTTTTTTTTGTTTTGTATAATACGGAATTTTCTGGATCCTATAAGGGATCCTATAAGGATTCTTGCTTAATATGCGTCTGTCTGTCTGTCAGATATTATATCGAGATCGCTTGGAGGTAAACGTTGAAATTTATATCAAATATCCAGGACACGAAAAGTACTTCCCGACTTAACCTCAGGGGTACCAAGTCGTACTTAACCGGTTTTGTATTCTTATACCTTCCATGTACAGACACCAGTCCGTTACGTTTTTATTATAAGTATAGATAGACATAAATAAAAGCTTTCATATTATAAAATTGCTATAACATAGATTGGAAAAAAGAGCTTTATGTAACACGCTAGTATAATAATAATATGTAATAGTAGAAAGTAGCAGACCTCGTTAAATATTATCTAAATACTTCTAAGAACAAGTTACGGATTTCTTCGTTGTTAAGCAAATTATTATCAACAGGTTACTCCAAATGATACTTTCTTCTAGAAAGCTGAAGAGTTTGTTTGGTTGATCACGCTAATCTCAGGAACTGCTAGTTCAAAATGAAATAATATTTTTGTGTTGGATAGTACGTTTGTCGAGTAAGCATAAGCTATATTATAACTTGACCACTTATAGCTCTTGGCTTTTCTATATAATTCTTAGTTATTTCTGTTCGACCACAAGGGCTAAGCCGGAGGTAAACTAGTACTAAATAACTTAGCGAATTAAACTTGTTTGACTTTATTGCAATCATTTGTCAAGAATTCGATTCTCACTCTATATAATTTAAATATATTCAAATTATTTTATACATTTTTAAAGTATTAGTCCACAATGAGAAATGTTTAATAGAATAGAATTCTCCCTACAGAGATGATAATAACATAAATGTAGTACAAGCGTAAATAACTTCAACGTGGCTTGATGTGAATGAAGGGCTTAGTGATAGAGCAATTGGGCGGTTACTTATGGGTGTAGGTTCAAATCCCGCTTTAGTATTTTTTAATACGTTTTCTTGAAATTTATTTACTCCTAGTTTAATATATTGTATATCTAACATTTGACAACCTGACACCTCAATACTAGAATGAATATGTTGATCATAGTGACCATTCTCCCTACCCAACCGGTGTCGCTGTAAAAGCCAATAGGGCTAACAGCATTATCCACATGTTCGAAAAAAAAAAAAAAATAGTGACCATTTTTACGTTTTCTCTTTCTATTCTAAAAATAAGTTCCTAAAAACATAAAAAGTCACGAGACAAAGCTATGTAACTTACACGTGCCCGCAGCCACTTAACGAGCGGAACTTGCAAATTTAAAGCGCCCACGATTTTCTTATATGGAGCTTTTTTCTTGCTAACATAGACAAATCACTTATTAATTAATTTTACAAGTTTGTGGTATAGGCATAGAGAACTCAGTGCTAAGATACTGTTTTCCACGCATAGCCTGATTTGAGATATTAGGTTGAGTAGCGCAATTTAACACCGCACTTTGCGAGGAAATGTAGAGAATTCTTTCCCAAAGTAAACATTGAACCCGTTTTCATCAAGATCCTGTTCCGCTGTTCCAAGATGGTTTCAATTTTATTTATAAATTTGCAACCGTAGTGTTGGGAATCGAACCTACAACCGTAGTGTTTTGAGTCAGACGCTGTGCTCCTGCACCATAACAGATAGAAATAAGATTACGTTGAAAAAAAATATTATACAGCTTAATTCCTCGGTGCTAATTACTTTCAAATTTGAAATGAAAGTAAAGAGAACACTACTTTCCATTTTCAATCTATATAATAGATATTCGAATATTAAATAGCAGAACCCAACGCTAACATTTGTCTTACCATACCGAGAAAATAAACCTGGAAAAAATGGCTATGGAACTCACAACCATCGCGTACCTATATGAGTATAATAACATACGAGGTATCTTTATAAATAAATGAATATTTTTAATAAAATTCCAAGGTCTACAAGCACATAAATATTATTTTCTTTGTAGAACGCAGTCACGGCCCAAAACATAATATTTATGAGCAAGTAAAAATACGTGAGGATAAAGCTTACCTTTATCCAGAGGACTTTCGAGAGACTTTTAGAACTCTTATTTACTGCATATATTATATATAGTGTTTTCATATGTTATACTTGTTATATATTTTATATTGGAGATTACATTATTCAGGATACGAATGAAAGTTGTGACGTTCAAATCAAGTATTGACAGCTTATATGACTTTTAAGGCTCCGTATCACGAAAACAAAAATTAAAGGATAAAGGATGAGGATGAATGGATGGATCTGGTGATTGTTCGTGTGCTTGCCAAACTGACAAGTTTGTCCAACAGATAGCAGAGAAGATAAAGGGAACTTGGGAACCTAGTTTTGATACACTCTGTTCCCATTATGACTGTGTGTTGAGTGGCAGAACTCGACGCCGTGCTTTGTCTAGAAAATAATAAATAATAATTAACTTTCCTGACTGAGAATCAAACTCACAACCTGTCGCGTTTACTGTAGCAAACTTCCACAAGGACTGGCCTCGGCCTCAACTTATTTAATACTTAAAAATTTGACGTTAAATCGTCTAACAACTGTGTGTGGTGTTGCCTTATCTCAGTTAATCCTCCACACACGGTTCTATTTCAAGATTATTTGGAAGTAATTAGACCACACTTAGACCCCGTCGGAACACCCACGACTGTTGGACGTGATACTAGCTAGAATTAATAAAAAAAGATAAGGTTAGCCTCAGTTAATAATTACAATCTGTTAATAATTTTAAAGCTTATAACTATAACCCGAAGAAGTACTTTTTATGTTTTTTTTTTAAACAAAGTTGCCGGCGATGACTAGTTCAATATCTTATAAAATGCTTAATAAATTACGTTCTCACTTCTGTAGCACTCAGTCTGATTTTTACTAAACTTATATTTAAGATGTTTAAGTCTAAGCTATTAAATATATATATAACCACAAAAGCTATTAATTTTTTAGCAGGGTAAGCCTAAGACACTCCATTCGCTATTTTCCGCTGAATTCTGGAAGCATTGCGCCTTGAGTCGCAGAAGTCAACGCCGCGATTTGCCTCGATACCAGAGTGAAGAAAAGTAAGAAAACAGTATGAGGAAAGACAAAGAAAGCAAAGAAGTATTCAATTTTAACATAAATAAAAAGAAGACATATTAAATATTTAATTTCCTGAAATGGAAATCGAAGCCATAACCTTATCACCTATCGTTTACAGTCACATTCTGTGCTCCTATGCCACGACTGGCCTTATATATTTTTGAGTAACCTCATAATAAATTCTCACATTATAGACTTCATTTATTTCACAATATATGAATGTCTAAAAGGGTTTCTTACATAATTCATCATCATTTAGTAAATATAACGAAGTGATATCTTATTCATGATATTGCAGGGCTACCCTCTTTACTTGTCGTCGAAGTGGAAGCGTTCCCTGGAACGGCCCTTTTGACGATATTTATGATTTATTCGTGTTTATTATACGTACCTTACTATGGAGTAGCAGATGATTTAATATTTGATCTATATGTATCTGTTTTCTTATGTACAGTTATCGCAAAAGAGACTTTTTTATTTGAATCTTATATATTTCTGGTGCGCGTGAAATTGAACATAGAATTGGTTGTATTTTTTTATTTACACTGTATCCCGCATATAGAAGTGTAGCCAGAAGTTAGTGTTTAGACACTCCGTTCCCCATTAACCACCAAAGACATTGGAAGTTAAATGTAAACAAAATAAAATCAAGAATAGGACTCGAACTCACAATCCTTGCATTTACAATCAGAATGTGCCGCTAAACCACGACAGTCCTACGTCTACAATATAAACATGAATAACTATAAAAATGATTTAACCCAATACAGTTATATGTTATTAATATAAATTAAGATTAAGATGCGAGATCATAAATAACCGTTCACGATTTTCTCGCCACCTTCAAACAGCCATTACGGCAACTTTACACCACCGGCAACGGCTTACACAAGGACCGTCGTAAAATGGAGGACGGCTGTTATTTAGTTTACAATTTTAATTGTTCAATCAGCCTTATTGCTTTAATAAATATTATTTTTATTAATTTTTATCTCTGTATATTTCTTTTACCTTGTTTAGACTTCAGCCAAATCACACATGAAGTTAATGCTGTTAGCCCTATTGACCTTTACAGCGATATGGGTGGTTAGGGAAGAGGGCACCCTACCCTGGTGAAATTGTAAGCACTACATGCCTGCTTGAGAGGGTGTCAGGATACGAACCTCGGCTTGCGGCTGTCGATCCGGCTCGGTGCATTCTTGCTACTTTCATGCTTTTTAAGAGACGTTCTGTTCGAGACAAGAGCAGACCCATTGCCTCTCTTCTTAATCATATAGAGATTAAGTTATAGTCCGAATTTAAATATTTTTCACGGTTTGGATAGACCATTTATTTAGCAAAGGTACCTATATTTTATTTAAAAGCAACTTGATCTAAGTCGCTTTAATCACTTCATATGAAACTAAGCACAATCAATATAAGTTTATTCAGTATTTATTCTAAAGGTAGGAGAGCCCAAGGATAGTCCTCGTAGAGTAAAGGACGACCATTTTTTATTTGAATCAATGAATGCCCACTGATTTATGTAATGGCTAGTAAAATGTTTTAAAACTAATTGATATTCTGTCGCACAAAGGTTACATTATTTAATGTGAACAATTCGGTTTGTACATTTGTTAACCAAGTACGCGTAGTGTTTTGAGACCTTGTCGTGTCATTTTGATAATAGTCCACTCTTGAGTATGCAACTGCTGTAGTATCTTGAGATTACATATTGAAATTTTATCATTGTTTTATTTTTAACGTTCCTTTTTTTGGGTTCACGCTGTATCCCGCATATTACAGGATAGGCAGAGGGAAACACAGACATTGCGATACTGACGCGCCGCTTGAGTTGAGTGACGGAACTCTATGCTGTACTTTGTATTATAAAAAAGCGAAGAAATTAACATAATTATATTTCTTACAAATGAATACGAACCTCCAATCGTCGCTTGCGTTGGTTTAAAGTCAGAGACTGTGTCACAATGCCATGCCGATTTTATCCTTTAACTTTTAACTATGAATTTATAGTAGAAATACTTGAATTTACTATAAAAATTATAATTAAACTAGCGGCCCGCTCGCGGTTTCACCCGCGTGAACTATGTTATTATTAATTTCTGTCTCCATGACTACGTCCTAGTGACGTCTATGCAAAATTTGAGACTCCTAGCATTTGTAGTAACGAAGTTTCATACAAACTTTCGACCCCAAAAACAACCCCTTAGAAGTCGAATATTGCAAATTCCCGTCTTAGCGTTCACCTACGTCCTATAAATAACTCCTATGCAAAATTTGAGATTCCTAGCACTTGTAGTTTCTGAGATTTCGTGATGAGTGAGTGACCTTTCGATTTTATATATATTATATTAAATTCTTCATAAACAAAGCTGCATAAGCTTTCAATTAAGCTTACAAAGTTATACCTAAGCTTTACAGGAAGCTATATTTACAACAGTATATATTACAATATGTAATTGCGTGATGCGCACGCGCCGGTTCCTTTCATATTGAGATGACTCTCAGATAATGGCCAGTGTTCACACTCTATACATATTAATTGTTACGCAAAACGAATACGAAATAGATAGAAATCGTCATTTTGCTAAACAAAGTGCCGACAGTGCAGCTGTTCTGAGTAATTAATATTTAAATGAGATAATCTTCCGGTTTTCTTAATAGATCATTGTTGCCTCTCAAAATAAACTGTTAGTGGAGAGGAGGTTAGGGTTGGGTGGAGTATTTTTTATTGTATGTTTTTTTAACTTCACGCCTAAAAAATATATAAAGTAGGGTAAAGGTAACCTAATATTAAGAAACTACGTTTCTTACTTCTTACAATGTTCAAGATACTATTAATTAATACTATTTTAATTATACGTGGAGTGTTGAGTGGCAGAACTCAACGCTATGCTTTACCAGAGCGGATAAAATGCAAAAAATATTCCCGCGAGTGTGAATCGAACCTACAACCGTAGCGTTGACAGTCAAACGCCAAGCCGCTGCATTAAGAAGACTTCACTATAAATTTAAGTAATATTTAAGAAATTATTTTTAACTATAATGTCAGTCTCAACTTATTAAAATAAGTGCCAACTAGCCCCATGTCCTCTGAAATTTTAAATAATTTTAGACCTAACTAACCTAACCTTACTAAAAAACGATTGTTTCTTGAAATAAGTCCACTGCAACTTTACTAATATAGCAAAATAAAGAATATCTTACTCTAAGCTTATTTAGAGTTTAAATAATAATTCCAATTTTTTGTTACGTAGATATTAATATTTAATTATTATTACAATAACGAAATTATTTCAAACCTTTCGTAAATAATTTCATTATTGTAATAAATAATACTTCGTATATATTATTAATAAAATTTCTGTACATATTTGCTTAACCTATGTATGTTAGTATTTTTTTTCACATATTTACATTAATACGGTAAATCCAGAGAGAGTTTTCTATTTACATTATGTGATATGTTATTTTATTATAACTTTGTATTTGAAATAAGCTTAAAAATTATTAAACAATAATTATTTTCATAAAGTGAAGTATAACTTATTACAATTTTAATAGAAACATCATAGACATCTTTGAACTTTCTAACAAGTTTTTAACTTTTTAATAAGTTGATTGACATAAACAAAATTCTCAATATTAAAAAAAAGTTAGAAAAACTTTGATGACAAAATTGTTAGCATTTTAAAATCAACTAGACAGAGAGTACTCTTCGGAAGTGACGTTATATTTTAATTTTAATTAATTCGTTTCCATTTAAATAGCAATACGCATTACACACATACCTAAAACTGAAACTTCACGGCGTAGAACGCCGAAATTTGGTTCCTTGAGAGCGGAGCGGAGCACTAAGAGAAGATTTAGATTAAAATGAATACGCCACTCTGATGTAAGTGCTTAACGCTGTCTCTGTATTAGTCTTAATTGTGCATAGAATGAATCGTCAATAAAGCTTCAATTGAGTTAGCTTGCATTCCAGAGGCAGCCTCGTCCCACTTGGCAAGTTACTTGCTGACAACACGTTATAGGGATTTTTCTTGTCATTCATTCATCTGTGATGTACATTTTTGATAACATTGGTCATGGTCAATTATTGGTGATATTATTAACCGACTTCGAAAAAGGAGGCATCTGGCATCTGGCATCAGTACAACCTGAATATATGTGATGTTGTTGGAATTGGATAATTTTTGAATTTTATCTATTTAGGCTGCCAAACATAAGTGGTAAGTTTCGTATATTATGTATATATATTTTCATGTTTGTTTATAAAAATTCTCGGAAACTAAAAGTCAATAAGTGTTGGTTTATGAGAAACAAGACATTAAAAATATTATTTTTATAATTTGAAGAAAACTTTTATATTCATAAAATATTTTGTAATGGCTCCTAATTATATACAGTAATAGTTAATTCACAACAGGTAATGTTACACACAATGTGACCTAAGTACAAGTTCGAAACGATTGAATTAAAAAAAAACCCCGAAATTAAACGCCTATTGAATGTATTAAAAAATGTCGTAAGTGAGAATTTCGAAACGTAAAGGCAAGGACAGAATACAAAATTACTTATATGTAATTTTTATTTTTACATACAAATTATCACATATAATATATATTTAAAATAAAAGACCGTTGTAGGGCAGCGGCACAAGGGTGTGATTGTAGCGCGACGGTTGTGGATTCAATCCCTACTCGAGGAAACGTAATATTTACTTAAATTTATATTTCCGGTTGTCCACTCTGATATCGAGGTAAAAGCGCGGCGTTGAATCCCGCCACATAACACGCAATGCCTCCAGAATTCGGCGGAAAGTGGAGAACGGAGTGTGTTAACATTGTGTTCCCTCTGCTTACCCTGTTGTGTGCGGGATACAGCGTGAAGCTGATTTTGTTTTATAAAACTCATCTGTCGCTGATTAATTAAATAAACTAAAAACTGAACTACTGATTTCTAAGCAGAGTAGGGGTACACTAAGAAAGGATTTATCAAAATTCTTATCGGAACAAGAAAAAACATCTATTTCAGCATTTTAAAGCTCGCGCATATGAAGTTTATTGAATAAAAAATTAAACTAATAAAAAATCGAAAGTAAAAAGGATTCCTCAAGGGTTCCTCTTTAAGCCATATTTATGAGGTGATTGTTCATCTCGTGCCCTCGGCCTCTAGCACTCTCTCAGCCACTTGTCGCCATTGTCGAGGTTGCGTAATGTATGAGTTAAACATTTTAGTTTTTTATCTGATTTTTTATTTTGGATCGTTGTTTTTATTTAAATTATAATTTTTATATTTTTTTATTAATTTTTTATTTTTTGTATTAAGTTTCTATTTTGTTTGCCACCTTGTTTTTGCTAGGTTAGAATATTATTGAAAATATTTTTCAACTTTAATCATTTAAATACATTGTAATAATGCATTTATGTTTTTTTGTATTTGAAACTTGCTAATATTAAAGTGTTCGCTTTCTAATAAATAATAATATAAATGTAACCCATTCTATGCGAGCAGGCAGCGCTATCTGTCCACGCTCGAGTGCGCCCAAACCATCCCTGCGGAATGCATCCCTGATTTAAACATTTAAAGCCATTTGAATGGCTACAATCCTTATTCTTTTCAAACATATATACTTTTTATTTCCTCTGTATCCCGCATATATCAGGGTAGGCAGAGGGAACCTAATGTTGACGTAACTTCATTCCCCTTGCGTTATTAGTTAGACGCTATGCCACTGCACCACAACGGTTATATTTAATGGTAAGATTAGAATAATTTCATTTCTCCACTCCAGTAAAGCGCGACGTTGAGTCCCGCTACTCACCAAGCAGTATTTGAGAACGGAGTAGCCTTTCACTGGGATCTCTCTATCTACTCTGCTATGCTGGAAAACGCGTGAAGCCGCTAATTCAGTCTATAAAAATAGGAACAGTCATGTTTAATATGAAGAATGTGAGCATCGTCTCTACAGCGAGTTACGAAATGAATTGCGATTTGAAGTGACGATTAAAGTCCATTCAACTAACTCTATTGCTGTAACGATTAGACCATTACAAACTATGAAGATAACAATTTAGTTATAAAAGTAGGGGGGCGGTTGATCTTCGAAAACACAGTTTTAAAGATACTGGAGGAAGGTTACGTAAAAAGCATAAGGACCCTTCGGAGGGCATGTATAGGGAACGAGGCGAAAGAGGTATACCAAGACTTAATCCCGTTCTCTCTGACTACCCCGCTAGGAATAAAGCCTGACGATAAGTTAAATGAATAAGTTGTACCAAAACAATAAATATAAATCCATTAATTTATATCAATTTGTCAAGAGCGGTGCATCAGGAACAAGTGTCAATTGTGCGGAGACGGTCAAAGGCCGCGCGCTCCTGACATTGACCCAATTCGCCTCAAACGTCCATGGCCACTAAAATTTATATCAGATGGAATATAAATTACGTATCCTTGTCCATGTTGGGGTTTTTGGACTTCGTTTTGAATTTAAGCATAAATTGTTTTTACAGGCGGAAGCGACATTAATGTTTATTTATTAATTTATTAAAGTCTTCTTCAACACCGCCTTAGTTTCGAGAAGTTACGTGTTGAGTAACGGAACATAACGCCATTGTCTACCAGAGCGAGAAATTTAATGTTATGTGCTCGATTCCCAATGCCTCTAAAAATCAGTGGGAAATGAGCTGACTGCCTTAACATTAGGTTCCCTCTGCCTACCCTGCTGTGAGCGGGATGTAACCCGTAGGTATTTTTAGAAAAACTGGTAAAATCAAAATCGAGCATCGACACCACGTTTTCTCTGTCTATTCCCAGTCGATGCTCTAGACAAGAGACATTTAAATTAAACATGTAAATTTAACAAAATATAAAGAAAATTGATAGCTTAAAACAACATAATAATGTTACATTTCAAAAGCTCATATTTTGCGCAAAAGCTTAAAAATCCAAATAAACAACAGCAAATCGTATCTAATCGATAATATGAAAAATCGCTTTCTATTAATAGCTTTGAATGAGTGCAGTCGTTCATTATTCTATATCCGAGTGGATTGACGTGAGCAGGCTGGTGCTGACGCTACTTGCAACGAGGAGTTGGAAATCTTGGAAAATTTACGACTTTATCAATATTATTGACAATAATAACACACTTTCAGTTGCTTTTGTTTGTTTATAGCTTCATGCCGTATCCATAGCAGGGTAGACAGAGATATCTAATTGTCGAGATATTTCGTGCTTAAGTTTAAAGATATATAACTTCCTCTCTTCACTTACTTACATTGTGTAAGTGTTAGTCAAAGCAAAGAAAGAAAAAAATCTATTATTTATTAAAATCTGCCTAAAAATATGTTAGCAACACTACAATTCGTAACAAGCGTAAAATAATTTAGATTTATTAAGGATTTAGAGATTTTATATATATTTTTAATAACACGCGTATCCCTCTTGCATCCCTTATGTAGCAGTGTTGGCAAAGGCAAAAGACTTTTCGATAAAAAATTAACTCCTTCTTAATGTTAACACGAAACTGGCTGGAGTGAGACTGTTAACTAACTGCGATTAAATCTCTGACTCCGTCTGAACTGACAAAACTTGTCAGATGTACAGATTTCTGGAACAGATAGGACACTAAGCTAACTTTAAAGATATCTATCTGTTCACTTACAATTCTGAAATATTACAAGAGTTTATATATATATATATATATATATACTTATACTACTATATAATAAGTATTTTTTAAGCAAACGATGAAAAGAAAAATGTCATAGACGATGATACTGGAAGAAGATCACGAGGCGAAAGGCGAGGCGAAAATATATGCAAAGACCTTAGCGTTTGACGCACCGTTTTAAAACCAAGTTAGCTTATACATAAATAATTTATAACCATAATAATAACAATACAAAAAAAAGTATAATATATAACGTAAGACTCCAACTCCGGTCACTGCGGTCTGGTGCGTAACCCGAGAACTGCAGTAAGGTCATACAAATATTGAATGCCATTACAAAGGTATTATATACCAATTGCGTGTATTGGAACGTACTCCAACGCCAGTCAGGGCTCAATTAATATGAACCGCTGACCACCGACGAGAGGAGCCGGCCTTGGAGACAATCTTCATTATTGGTATATAGTAATAAAGTAAATTTGTTCATCATATCTGCACTTTATTATGCCTTAATAAATATTAAAAATCTTATAAAGATTTATATGATTCTATCAATCCTTCCGAGTCGGAAGTGGTAGCTCTACGTTCATTCAACGACTTAAAACTGCTCACAAGTGTTTATTTTTGTAAAGAATAATTTAAATTTAATTTCGAATCTACAGATGTATAAAAATAATAGAAATAGCAGAGTAGGCATAAGGAACCTAATGGTAAGTCTCTCCATGGTCCAAATTCCACCCAATTTTCGAGACATTGTGTGTTGAACTCAAAGCGGCTCTGCTCTGAATATCTCTTAAGTCAAATTATATTAAAACACACTGACTCATTTCATTATTACATTTACACAAATAACATTAAATCTTATTAAATGGTACAATTTACCAAAATATCAATAAATTTGAACTAAATGTACTATAATAAGAAACAGAAACGACCGCCGTATCGGGTAAATCTTTATAATTCAATAAAATGAACGTAAAGTGTTGGCTGTAGTGTCGGTACAATGCACTATAAATAACCGTGACCTTGGACAAGGCGGCGGCAGTTGCGGTAGTGCAGGGCGAAACAAGATGCAGCTTTACTTGTTGTTTGTATGAAATAAAGAAAAAAATATAATGTATACTTACGATTGAGTGTTTTTATAACATGTGTTGGCCAGTAATGAAGTCTTGTTATATTTTTTTAAAAACGGTTAAGTGTGAGTGGGACTAGCCCACCGAAGGTTCCGTACCATGTTCTGGATATATATCATACCCTTCGCATTTATTTCACAGCTGTAGGTCCTCGGAAAATATTTACCTATACTTTGATTACGCGACGAATATCAAACAAAATACAGCAAAAACAATTCATAAACGCTCACATCTTTTAATTGCGCTGACTTAGAAGCTTATTTTTTCTGTGCTCTAAAGGACCGTTCATTCGTTCGTTCGTTTTTCTTTTTAAGGAACGGAACGTAATAAAAAATATATTTAGCAGTACTGTGTTATCCAAGTCCTTTTCTCCTTAAAAAACAGATTTTAAAAAACCTCAAATTTCAGTCAGTCCATATGGAAAAAAATACAAAAAGTCTTTACAGCTACATATTTATTGTAAACAAAGATAAGCTGCAATATCGATTTGGATAGCGTATAAATGAATACACTAGTCTAAATTATTATATGAATGCTTACTCAGTTGCATTTAACATCTGCTATTATCAACGTAAGTTCTAAACTAAATATAAACACCTGTAAATTTTGTACTAAATCAAGTTTAAGTACTAATTTAGTGGTACCTGGTGTCGACCTGACCTTCTCAATGCACGAGAGCTTGCAGCTACACTCACAAATTACATTAAATATATTAAACGTTTTACTGGAGAAATATTCTGGTAAGAGTAGGTAATTCCTTTACTTAGTTAGAAATATAACTAACTATACTGGTAAGAGGGCTTCTTTTAATTTGTTATTATTTTATTATTTCTTGCATTCAAATAATCCAGGATTGTTTAATGTATTGTAGGATTGTCGAAACGAGCATATTTTAATAATAATATAAAATAACAATAAAAGCTCAACACACCCCTATTATATATATATTGTTTACAAACCCACCCCTCCCACTTTCATCAGACCCGCCAGTCGCCAGTCGCTACAGCGCAGTGAGTGGCCGTGATCTGTTAACATTGACTGTGAACTTGTGACGTCAAGACGGGACGTGACGTCATCACACCCCGCCTGGGTACGCGGTACGCCTCCTCATTTGTTGTCCTTTTGCTATGTATGCATAAGATTCTTAAAATATATGTATAGGGTTTGGATTCGATTACTGCCTTAAGCAAATGTAAATGCGGCGGCAGTTTCATTTTAATTTTAATCAAAAAAATATATATTCTGTCTCGTTTTATTACAGACAAAGCGCAGCGTTGAATTCCGACACTCAACACACATCTCGACAATTGGGTGGTACGTGGGGATCACCATCACCTTTACCTACCTTACTCCACCCCTACTACTACTACCATTCTATATGTGAAATACAGCTTAAAACTAAAAAAATAGTACTACAATTGTATTAAAAATCAACATTGACAATATAATGCGTAAAAGCGCCGTCGCGTGTAAAGTTCTACAAAGAGATTAAATCGTAGGCTGAAATAAGCTCATCTCCATATGCGCGAGCATTCTACTTTATATTGTTTTCGCGTTTATTACAGGCTTAGGTTATAGCATACCACGTTTTGTCGTAGTTAAATAGCTTAAAGTTAAATTTTAAAGTTAAGTGTAGGGTAAGTAGAGGGAACCTTAAGTTAAGACACTACGTTCCCCATCTTCCGCCAAATTCTGGAGGCATTGTGGCATTAAGTGACGGAACTCTTCGCGCGCTTTACTTCAACACCAAAGCGAAGAAATTAAAATATAAATTTAAATATATATTTCATTTTCTCGAATAGGGATTGAACCGACTACCAATCGCATTTACAGTCACACACTAGTGCCCCTGCACCACGAATGGAACAAAGTGTCTTAAGCAATATATAATGAGACAGGAATATGAGTTGACGTACTATTTTCACGCTTCACGCATTTTCCCGCATATAGCAGAGACAGTGTAATGTCAAGACACTCCATTTTCCGCTGTTCATCCGAATTCAAGACATTGCACTAACAACTCTAAATAAAATGTCTAAAAAAAATATTTGTTATTTTATTATCATAATGGAAAAGACAAGTTCCATTATGCTAATAAAATAACAAATAAGAATTTAACTAAAAAAATTAGCTATTATTTTAAACGAAATGTCTTGACTCTAGGTTGTCTCTCCCTACGCTGTGGGAAGAGCTTACAGCTACTTAAAAAATATTCTGAACGCTTTATAAAACTTGTAAGCTCCTTATACTTAAGTAGGTGAGTATTTGTGGCGGTCGTGACGTCGTGGAGCACAAGCGTGACTACAAACGTGACGGCTGTGGGTTCGATTACCACTCGAGTCAATATATATAAATATATATAATATTTTCATTTTCTCGCGCTGGGAACCAAGCATATATAGCCTACACTCTTATGAGTGGTATAAAGCGTAAGCTGAAAATTGCTGATATTTCGTTCTTGTACATTTACTACGGTTATTGCAACATTTAACAAGTCCATTATGTTTGACCTTTATTTTATATGAAAATAAAAATATTTTTATATATATAACAAAGCCAATCTGAACTTAAAGACGATAAGTAAGCACGCACATTCATTAATTTTTAAGTAGGTGTTTAAGTAGGTAGGCGTATATTGTTTATAAAAACATCTACTGAATATCAAATTTATTAATTACTTTAAATAATAATATGTTAAGTTTTAAATGAAACTTGGAAACCAGACATTTCTTACACTTTGAAGTAGTCCGTGGTCACGGGTAGATTTATTATTAACTAGCGGCCCGCTCGCGGTTTCACCCGCGTGAACTATGTTATTATTAATTTCTCTCTCCATGACTACGTCCTAGTGACGTCTATGCAAAATTTGAGATTCCTAGCACTTGTAGTTTCTGAGATTTCGTGATGAGTGAGTGACCTTTCGATTTTATATATATAGATAATTTGATAGGATCAATTTTTATTATTCGAAAATAAACATTGATTCTAATGTTTATTAATCTAGCCGTCACGTCAAGGCGTAATTCGATCCCCACTCAGATAATGATAATATTTTTCAATTATTTTCATTTCCCTTTGCTTTGGGAGACAGAGCGCGGCTTCAAGTGTGGCTACTTAAAAAGCTTACGAAAATCAAATGAAAACATGCTCTCGAATATTAGACGGCAGTGGGTCGGAAATGAATTCACTTAACACTAGGTTCCTTTTACCTACCGTACTACCATGCGGGGAAGAGAGGGAGGCTGGGTTTTTTTACTATAAGGAATGTAAAATTTGCACCAAAATAAAAATGACTACCATCACCTCTACACTCAGAGGCTGTACTGCGCAACGATGACAATAAATACAATATACGATTCATTGTTAAGAGTAAATTAGGTTTATTTTTGCTTATTTAGACCGAAAACAATAAAAAACTCTGGTTTGATTAAAGAATTTATTAATTTCGTCAATGGACGTGGCCCATACATAATAATTACCATAACACCTTAATAAAAAACGTCAACTATTCCTTTACATATTTCAATTTAAAGCTACAAAAGCTAACATATAAAAGCTTTTTAGTTTTTGTTTGAACAAAAACCTATATAAGTTCAATAACTCGGTATTGAAAAAGTGTACATTGTGAGAACAAAACGTATTCAGAGTAATAGTACGGTACGGATACTTGAAGTTTGCGTTCGTGAGTTTTCACTTTGGTTCTTGCAATAAGTGGATTCGCTTTATCGTTGGTACCACCTGGCAGAGAAAGTTGTTATTCTCAGTTGTGGCATATTTAGAAATAATTTGTTAGTGTGAACGCAATAGGTTGTGGATTCGATTCCCACTCTAGGTAATGTATTTTATATTTTTGTGGTGTCAAGGTTATGCCGCGGCGTTGAGTTCTGTCGCTGAAGTCACGTTTACTGAGCCACGACGGAACTAAACTAGTTATTTAGTTATTTTAGTTCTTTTAATATATCTATAAAAAAACAGTAACATTAAGATAAGCCTTAGCATTTTGACTTTGATTCTTATTTATTTATAATATCTAATGTGATTTTGATGAATGAGATATATTCTTTAGATAAAATAAATATATTTCTTATAGAGCATTTTACCATTTACAGGAAAAAATATTTCTTCTCAAAAGAAGTCTATAGGAACGTGTCATGGGTGGTGTCGTGGGTGGTCCTTTTTCCCCCTCTTCCCCAAAGGAGGTAATCCTCTTGACATCACTGAACTGAAAATTCATTATTTTGATCGAATATGAAATGAAATGATGAAAAACCGTTGTGTTAGATATAATTGTAGTAATTGGTGTTTATTTTAGTTCAGTGAGATGTAAAATCATTTCACTACGAACACTGATCTACTATACCAAAATGGTATTTGAATTTAAGTAAAGATAAAAATAGATTCACGCTGTATCCCGCATATAACAGGATAGGCAGAGGAAACGCAATGTCAGACACTTCGTTCCCCACTTACCACCATTTTTTTAAGACATTGCGTTGAGTGGTGAAGCTCGACGATTTGTGTTGTTTTTTGACTTGTTTTGTGTTGTTTAATAATTCATTCTGGTTGAAATCGAACCCATAACCGTAGCATTTATAATCAAACATAGTGCTATAGTACCACAATGGTGTCTATTTTTTTCCTTTGCACTTAAATACAAAACAAAATGAAACAAAAGGAACATTAATAAAGCGACCATCTCTCATCAAGTACAGTATGAATCAACAGATTGACGTCACGTGTCTAATTGGAATAGTATGCAAATCCTATCCGATACAAATTACAAATATCGCTCACAATCAACTTCTTCATTATTTCCTCGTTAAGACAAAGAAAACTATTATTTAGTGGCTCTCTTTAAATAGTGTATAGACAGACATATGTATATTAAAATTATATATTGTATTAAAATATTTTTATTTTTCGGCTCGTGTATACAAACCGCGGCGTTTAGTTCCGCCATTCAGTATGCAATGTTTCAAAAAATAAGAATTTGGGCAATAATAAGAAAGTATGGCTTAGTGATCAGATGGTTACGGTAGTTTCTAACGCTACGTTAACATTTTTACACGTTTCTCAAATCTCTCTATCCTTATCTCTCTATCGTTATTATAGAATACCACTGTAATAACTGCCCTTGCATGGACTTTTACTTGGAAATTTGACAATTAGTTAAAAAAAACCCAGAAAACGAATAACTTTAGAAAGGTTTTAATAATAAACATTTTTACCATAACGGAGTGGAGTCAACATTCATTACAATAATTACTTTTGGCGACGCATTTAGTTAATGACACACAAAACTACAACTTTTTGTGTCTCGAGGGATAAGCTTTCGTTTTGGTTTTTTTTACGCGTAACTCCTTGCAGTGACTTTCGAGGGTTGTCATATTTCTCAATCGTAATTATTTTTTAATTATTTTTTTATTATTTTGAAGCATTTTCAATATTTTGTAAAGTAGGTAAAGAAAAGTATATAGAGAGTGAAGAACCTATTAAGATACTTCATTCCCCACGCACCTCCACGTTTTTACCCAGCGCCACAATCTGCTCATCATAGAAAATCTATTATAAAAAAAATTCTAGATAAAACATGTGTTGTTCCAGTGTTAAAGAACTACAGCATAATAGGCGTGCCAGAAGAACCCAATTTAGGTATGAATTTTAACCATAGGTTAAGACAAAACTTTTCTTTTATTCTAAATTAAGTTCTATAATGACATGATAAAGTTATTTACGTCATTTAAATGTAACTTGTTGGCACATGTTTGAAATATATTGAATTTATTTACATTTCTTAATGAATTTACAATTTATTACTCATCTCACTTTTGTCGGCTTTGAAGCGTTCGTTAAGTAAGATTTATAGCTATGTTAGATAATTGGACAGATATAATATATGCGTATTCGTCTCATCTCAAAATTTTGTAAATTTTGTAGTAGAGACCAGTAACCAGAAAACAAAAAAAACACTATTGTTTCAGACTCTACACTGTTAACAACACGAAAATTGATGCATTTCTGTCTAGTTTTTATGAAACAAAGTAACGGACAGACAGACATGTTTTTTTGTCATAGTTGGCTGAACTTTAGTTTAAATAATCAAACCTGTAGAAAAATATCATAATTATTATATACATAATAAATAATATGTTCATATACATATGTATCTGGACATCGCCCCCATAATATTTCACGTGAGCTTTAATATCAATAGAAAATTCCCTTTTCTCTCTCGTTATTCATAGGAATTTAGGAAAAATTCTCAGTGTGCCTTTACACTCCCTAGCCTACCTATATACCAAATTGAAACTTTTTAAACGAAGTAGTATATACATAACAAACTTTAAACTTTTAAGCTCACAGACAATGGCTATGTGCCTTTGAAAATTAAGCAAAATATGAATATTGAATTGGGGATACAGGTTCAGTGCAGTCTAGACGAGACTATCCTTTCATTGTAAGATTTGGGTAACATTAGTATGCAGGCGGCGGCTCTTTTCAGTACTATCATTATTATCATCCTGCTAAGTACACCTTTAGATAATATACTAAAGAATCCACTGTCTAAGCCATTATGAAGTTTTTTTATTTCACGCCGTATCCCGCACATAGCAGAGAAGGCTAGGTGGCGGAACCCAACGACGCGCTTTGTCTCGTTACCAGAAAAAGAAAATAAAAATGTTACATATTTCATTTCCTCGAGTGAGACTGGTTTCATTAACATTCGAAATGATTACACTATACACGAGTATGTATATAAGAAATATTTTAAAAAAGCTCATAATTTAAAGCACAAATTAAATATTACTATTTAAAAATGGCAAAACAATTTTAACTATGGCAATCCTTATTGACGTATAATAAACACTGTTTCTATAAATAAATAGTCTGTAGGCTCTTATCTGGATTCATGCACAGCTGCCACTTGGCGCCGGCTGTGAACCCGCGACCCCCGACGCGACGTCAACTCGCCTGTCACTGTCAGTCAGTCATACATATATATTAGCAAAATGTGATTTATTAATAGTGCTAAAAATGGACAGTTAAATCGATAAGTTCTTTGAATTTCAATTGTAATTGTGGAATTAAATAAAAATTGCGTTTATTTCTAACTTTAACTAATTCTTCTTATTATAATTTGACAGCTTCTTCCTTGGCCATTTAGGAAGCGGAACCAATTTCCGAGTTCCACCTAATTTTCGAGACATTGCATATCAAGAAAAGAAACTTAACGCCGCGCTTCGTCTACCAGAACGGGATTTTTTTTTGGATGAGCAGAATAATTAACTAAAGACGGAAAAACGAGAAAGGAAAAATAATTTAAACATCTCACTTACGGTCAGCCAGTGTCCCCATTTTGCTACCACCACCTGAAATATTCAATATTGATAGCAAGAAGAACATTTGGCACAACTACCCATAAGCACCTTTTACCTAAGCACACCCTAGTAAGAATTATGCATAGAAATAATGAACAATGAAATAGAATTCTAACAAAGCTGGTGGGGCCACTTAATAATCTCCCCTCAAGCTTCGAAGAGTTTTAGCGAGGGTGATTCGCATTTAAAATAATTTGACACTGTTTCCTATGCAGATGCGCTTTGCTTCCCGGTACATTGACCTGGTGTGTTGCACTTGCACCCGGAGACATAAACAAGATTTTTTTTAATTTTTTATAGCTAGTGCGGCGTTGAAATCCACCACTCGCACGCCAATACGCAATGTCTCGAAAGTTTGGAGGAAAGTGGAGAAATTAGTGTCTTAACACTAAATTTACTTTGTATATCTTGCTGTATGCGGGATACATCGACATATTTATGTAATAAATTATAAACATGTACATTTAATACATATGTATATTATAGATATAACAGTACTATATACGAACTAAAATTTCTTTGAAAAAAGAATTAAAAATATTTTTTGTAGCGTTGTAACCAAATTAACTTTTAAAAAATATCTAAAATAAACTTTACGTAGAGCTTAAAGTGCATATAATACATAAGAATGAACATGTGCATGCATAACTTAAAAAGTTTAGTTCAAGCTTAATGCAGTACGGTGTCCGCTGGGTAACAGAATTTTACCCAAGTTTGAAAACCAAAAGGCTAACTACCAGAAAATAAGAGCTATTTATTTTATTATAAAACAGCTTAATATAAAAATAAAGAAATCACTATAGGATAAATATATTTAATTTGTACAAGAGGCCATTGAGGCGCGATGATTGTGGGTTCGATCCCCACTCGAGGAATTGAAATATTTATGAAAGCACGGAGTTCAGTTCCGCCACTCAACACAATGTAAGACAATAAGTGGGTCTGGGCTTGTTTTAATACTATGTTTCCTGTCATCGCCTTTTAGCTTAAAGTTAAAACGAAATACAAAAGTGGGGGATATATCACTACGAACATTCCTCATTTTGCAGTATAAACTAAAATACTTACTGCTAACCCCTCCATTCCCCACTCAGACCATTACAAAATAAATATATATAAAGAGACCAGTAAGGCACATATCGATAAATAACGCATACAATTTAATCATTTCGGGCCACGTGTCCACTCACCCCCGCCACCCCCCCGGCCGCGACCCGTGGCCGTGCTTTATCTCGCGGCAAACACTGCATTGTGTTGTTCGTAAATTGCATACGCAATATGCGTCACGAATACCGACCGATACAAAGGACTATGATACTGGCATAAAGGATTTAAAAAAAAAAAGATTATATTTTTTCTATGGAATTGATATCTGATTCTGATATATAGGTTTTTTTCCACTTCACGCTGTATCCCGTATATAATATGGTAGGCAGAGGGAAACTAGTGTTAAGACACTACGTTCCTTACTTTCGGTGTTGAGTTACGGAACTCAACAGCTCTCAGCGTTTACAGTCACACGTGTTTGTATCTGATCTATCTATCTATCACAAATACAACACAGCTATTAAGCATAAGATTAACATTCAATCGCAAAAAGATCTTAGAATGGTAGTCAACCCACGCGTCGCCCTACGCCTTACGCCTTCCGCCTTCCGCGCCTACATGCAACCCCAAGTTACGAGTGCTCGGTTGAGATAACCTCACCAAGTATACTAAGCCATACATTTCAATTAAACGGTGAAAAGGACAGTTTATCCCTTTCTACTTTGCATATACTCTAGCAATATCTATTGAAAGATAGACATTTGATATAGAGACAGTATATGAATGTATGTAATTGATTGACTTCTACCTACCTATAACTGAAGTGGGTGTAAATACGATGGTTCTAGATTCAATTCCTATTTGGAAGAATAAATATGTTAAATTTTCCCCGCTCTAGTAAAAAACTAAAGGTGTCGTTTATTACAGCCACGTAATACGCAAGGACTTGAACACTGGACGGTGCATACAGAATGGAATGTCTCAACACTAGGTTTCCTCTTCTCCTACCCTGCTATATACGGAATAGAGGGTAAAGCTAAAACAGGAAATCTATATTACGTGTACATCAAACTTAAATCTGGACCTGTCACTTTTGACGTCTTATTTCACGGAAGACTGGTACTGGTATTTATTTATTTATATTTTATTGTACATCACAAACAGCAGAAAACAAAGTTACAAACTACATCTAGTACTTATAAGCTAAAAACATAGTGTGAAGTACAAAGGCGGTCTTATCGCTAATTAGCGATTTCTTCTAGACAACCTTGAGGTTAGGAGACAAAATTTAAAACAAATAGTGGGTGGTGCAAATAAATAAACATACGTAATTAATATTTTATCCTAATACATAAACTTAATACATAAATATTTATAAAATAGTACAATATATAAAGTAGTATAATAGACTAATACATAATAATATACATATATAATATATATTGATGTCATATAACAACAAAATATATATTAAGTAAATAGAATAATCAAACGTCTTTATAAAGAATAGGTCTTAAGATAATATTCGTTAACAGATTTTTTAAATATATGTAAAGATTTGGAACGTCTAATAGGAAGTGGCAAGTCGTTCCAAAGATTTATCGCTCGTACCACGAACGAGTTCTCATAAAACTTACTTGTGTAAGTAGGGAATCTTAAAGAGAGATTCTTAGTAGATCTCATCCTACTTGTATGCGCTCCTAAAAATTCAAAAGTTTCCCTTAAATAAGGCGGAGACTTATGGGTAAATAACACACAGTACAGAATTGAAAGTATACGTAGATTCCGGCGACAACGGATAGGGAGCCACTTGAGCTTCAAACGAAATTCGAAAACATGGTCATACTTTCGTAAGTTAAATATGAACCGAATAGCAAGATTTTGAAGTCGTTCAAGTTTGTTTACATAGTCCTCGGTTAAGTTAGGTAATCAAATGTAAAACTCAAATCTGAGTCTCGTCGCTTCTGCTCTTCCACAGAACAGCTCCTTGTATTCACACTGGCATCCGGAAACACGTCAGCGAACTGAACTCACCGAGTAACGTGCCACAATTTATTACAATGCTTGTAGCGTGTTATTTATGATAAATGTTTCAATCCAACACTCAGCTCCTTTTGAGCTGTATATTGAAGAATAAGTGAATTAAATTGAGGTGTCGCTTATGTTTCTAATGGATAGAACTAAAATGACACCATTGTAGCCAAATTATAATTTGAATGAGTGGGAACGATAGTTTAAGATTCAAATACATTATACAGAGAAATCCTAATATTATGACTGTTCAACACTTTCCACCTAATTTTCGGAATACCGTGTGTTGAGCGATGGGACTCTTGCTCGCTGTGCCCATGCGCCCCGACAGCCTCTATGAAACCTACCCGAAATTTTCTTTTGTAAAACTGTGACAAGAGTTTTTTTACAGCATTTATATAATGTTTTTTTTATATAATTGCAAAATTTATTTATTTTCTGACATTCAAGGCAGAAACAAAAAAAAACATTATTTTTTTAATAACAAAAACTAATAAATTATGTAAAATCTAATCTTATATCGATATTATAATTTACACATACATACAAACAACATTTCATGATTTTAAGTAGGTAACCCTGCACGCCGCGCCGACCCCGTGTCTTACGTCGGTATTCCCGGTCTCTTTTAGAAGTCACGCGACTGTAATTAAACAACAGATTGGTAGTAAATGACAATCTTCGACAATTAACTGCCACTCAAACTTGACCACGTTATCTACAATGTCTATGAGTATCAAAATAATCATTGGGTTTTCACGTTATATACATCAGGGTAGGCAGAGGGAACCTAATTTTACAACGCTCAGTTCTCCAGGCACCGCCCAACTTTTGAGACATTGTTTGAATATGGGATCTAGAAGACGCGCTTTACGTTTCCAAAGGAGGCCTCGAGTGTGAATCGAACCCACAACCGTTGTGATTCCACTCAGGCCACTTGTGCTACATCGGCGCAAGGAACTTAAAGTAATTCACAATAATATAAAATTAAATAAAATTGTATAAAATTTAGTAAATTCACTTTCAATATCAAAATCAACGCAAGGTTGAAATTGGATAAATATTTATAAGCAAAACAAACCAGCACGTGTGTTTTTTCACTGTACATACTTAATTTAAAAACAGTCTAAATTTGTTTAAATTTTATCTTAGCCTTTCGTAACACAACTAATGTTAGTTATCTGGATATCATCTCTTAGCTCGGCGCAGTGTTTATCTCTGGCTATTCTTTCCACTTAATCAGGCCCGAGTATGCGCCAGGTATGCGTAGTTTATCGCTGTAAATTAGACGTGATTGTGTAAACAAGTAAATTTAAGTGGCAATGTGGTCGACGTCGGCAGCGGTCAGAAGGTGAAAAGAAATTCTAAAAATATAACTGTTTTTATTCTTGATAGAATCTTTAAAGTTATATCTAAAAAATTTAAGTACTAATTTGAAATAATGAAAACTTACAATGGTCAAACAAAAGTCGAATGGGGACCTGCGGGAGTGTTTATAGGTCAATACGGCATCGGTGCCTTAAAAAAGGTCATCTGTCTCCACTTTAAAGACCTGCAAGGCACCCATTAACTACTCTGATGATACACGAGATTAAGGGATTTATATAAAATCCCATGATCTCGTGCGTTATTCACGATTAATATTAATAACTTCACAATAAATATTACCGCGCAGCGTTGAGTTCCACCACTTCACCTATAATGTCTTAAAAATTGAAAGGATAGTGGAAAGCGGAGTGTCTGAACATGTTCCTTTTGCCTACCCTGCTATGCAACTAAACAGCTCTCAGTAAACCCAGTACAGCTTCCGGTAATTGAAAAATTCCTTAGCTCATTCCAAGTATGCAATTCTGAGTTTCCTGAATCGATCCTAGGAACATAGACTGAATCACTAATAGAGTGGTTTTACGAAGCCATTACACGAACAGCCCACTTGGCGAAGATATTTAATGGTGGTAGGATTAATCATCGAATCATGTTGTCTTTCGAGTGCCTGAGATAGCTAGCTGGGTCGCTGGTCTGTTTCAGCTTTTATAACGCTTACGTACTGCAGTCTAACCTCGGCCTATTCTCTTTGTGTGAGATGGAATTTCGAGTGCTACGAATGTAAGTAATATTTAAGAGTACAAATATTTTCTTGGAACGAAAATAGCCCTGTGACCTGGCTCTGAAGGATATTCGTGTTTTTGTTACAGAAGTTTGTTGATAAGAAAAATTCTTCAAGTTATTTCTGCTAAGTGAGGTTTCATTGTATTTTTATAGCTCGCCTTTAAATACTGTTTTTTTAGGGTTCTGTACCTCCAAAGGTAAAACGAAAATCTTCCAGGATCACTAGGGTGTCACTCTGTCAAGACGATTTATCTCGAGACTGAGTGGAACTGACCTGATTAATTTCAATACCAAATATTCAGATCTAAAGTCCCTTCATGCACGTCAAAAATCAAGCTTTTCAACATTTATACATATTTCATACGAAAAAAAATCATGCCAAACTTATATTTGTAGTTGATTTCATATCGAAATGAGTGCATATGCCCGTAAACTTCCGTTTATCTACTTCCCGTTGACAATACAATCCTGAAATTTGTAGGGAGACTGACTCGTACTTAACCAATTTTTTAATCCTTGATTGAATTCTGAAAATAATTATAAACCGATAAGTGGTTTTATTAAGAATGTAACTTGAAATACGATAGCGTTAAGTAGAAAGTGATTCGTGACTTGAGTTCTTTTTCGGTTTTTTTATACATTAATACGCTACGAACTTTTGTAGTCGGTCTGTTCTTTTTGTTGGTGTTTTGATGATTTGTCAGTGTCTTAATTTTCCGTGTGGAGTATTTTTTGAGGGCTGGTTGAGAGCTGATAAGAATCTACCAGAAGTCACGTTCGTTGTTTACCTTCTTGTTTTTCTCTTAGGTTCGTGTATATAAAAAAAATATCTATATATAAAAAAGCATGTCCACACGGTCCGTTTATTTAAATTACAAGATTTTGAAGTAAAAATTAATTATAGTCAAGCCAAAACATTAATAGATCTATGTATATTAGATCTGGAGGCGGTTAAAATTGAATAGGTATGTGAGTTAGGACAATCTGTCTCGGCGTGAGTCACGCATTCCGATGGACTGGTTTTGTTTAATCCGTTGGGACACCGGCCACAGCCTCCACTAATGTATTATCTATAAATAAAATAAAATAAAATTTTAGACAAAAGATTACATAATTCGGAAAAAGGTATGGTAATTACTTCAAAATGGCACAGTAGGAATGCTTTGTGGGTGCGATCCCCTATGGAGGCGAATGTATTTCTTTATTTCCCCTCTCTGGTCAATGACGACGGAGAGTTCAGTTCCATCATTTAAGTTTCAACCATCTTACTATACTATATATATTGTCTATATAATTAGGTAAAACTGTAACAAAGGAGTCATAATGTTAAAACCCTTAGATCCCCACACACTGCGTCGAATTTTAAAAAACAGATCGTAAAAAATTAAAATGTGTATAAGTACCTAGTTATTACCGTTACGAAATATCACGATAAAAAAAAATATTTAAAATTTCAACATCCTTTTACATAATCGACTAACGGACACTTAATTTCAATTAAAAATTCCTCAACTGAACTGATAATGATGAACGAGAATAATCGGAATTCGGTCGCCTTTAATTAATTTTCATAATTATCTTCCAACAGCTATCGGCGATAAGATTGGGGTCTTATTAATTCTCAGCTACCGTAAACTTAATTGTAATTAAAAATAATTATTTAAAAACTTTAATTGGTAAATTAAATTTAACTATACCTATAATTATTATAAAAACCTTCACATATTTCTTGCAAGTTATACAGAAAAAATATTCTATTACATAATTTTCTAAAAATGAGTGTTTTCTTTTTATGATAAGATTAGAGTCTTATTTAAATTATCAGGTAGGATAAATTTTAATCACAAATAATTATTTAAATACTTTAAGTAGTAAATTAAAATAAATTATACCTATAATTATTATAAAACCTTCACATATTTATTTCTTGCAAGTTAAACAGAAAAAATATTCAATATAGTTTTGGCGGAATATTACAGTATAAACCATTTTATAATATTTCTCTAATATTACTTGCTCTCTTAAAATAATAAAAATATTAAATATTTCGTATAACATAATAGACAGCATCAGCTTTCAGATTCTTAATTTCAGGAACTTAATTATTTCTATTGCTTCGCTATGAAAAAATACAATATCTCTAACTATGGCGTAATACGGAAAACATAGAGTCTTGCCACCAGGTTCTCTCTGTTCACTCCGCCATCCGAGATAAAGAGTGAAGTTGAAATTAAGAATTCTTTATACAATGTACATATTGTGTTCAAATATCAAATATTCAAATGATTCACTTTCACACCGCCATTACTACTTGATGGCTTGTGTAAAACGATTTTACTTTTTAATGATTCACGGCAGGTCCTCATCGAGCGGCGGCGAGGCAAGGCCGTCAGGTTGTCGCGCACCTCTGCTATTACACCAAAACACGCAATTAACGATATTTTACCATTTATTTCTTGAAATTACTTATTTTACTCAATTAATTAACAAAAATATTATAAAAATAATATTTTTATTATCTACATTGTCTATGTATGGTTAGTACTGCCGAATTGAGGCTTACGCTTGTACTTATAGGTCCAAATAGCTATGTAGATAAGTAATATAAAAGTTGTATGCGACAATACAAATATTAAAATATTAAATATTTAATTTGCTAGTGTGGGAATCGAACTCTCGACCTGTCACGTATTACAGTCGCAAAGTCAAAAAATATTGCAATATATCACAAATAAATAAAGTATTCCAAAATAAAAAATAAACAAAAAGTACGAGCAATAACAACACTTAGTTGGCAGTCAGGCAGTAATTTTCCACCGCTTAACTAATTATCGGCATGGCCCATGAGGTCAGGAAGACCTCGCCAGAGATCCCTAAAGCTTATCGAAGGCCGGTAAGGATTAACTCGAGGACAAGCGCTTCCTATTCAAAAAGCCTTCAATTGAATCTCGTGACTAATCGAACTCTGCCGTTTTAATTATCTACTGATTTTATTTGAGGCCAGTCTCACTGTAAGCGTGACGATTGTGAGTTCGATTCTTACTCTAGTAATTATTTATTTTTAACCTCACTCTGGTAATAAGACATAGCGCAGCGTTAAGTTCAGAAACTCAACGCGAAATGTCTTGAACATTAGAGGGAGTGAACACAGTGTCTGAAAAGTAGGTTCCTCCTACATACCCTGCTATTTGCGGGATACAGAGTGAAACTAAAAGAAACATGTATTGCGTATAACTAGGGAAGGGCAGAAACATAAATATTTGAAATGTAATGTAGAGGCAGAGGCCAGAGAAAATTTAATATTTTCATTTATTCGTCTCTCTCTTCTCTTGTGTCGAGGTGCGGCGATAAGTTCCGCCAATGCCTTCAGAATTCGGCGAAAAATGGGGAACACTGTCTGAGCGCTATCTAACAGATATTAGAGAGACTCTAGAGTCTCTAGAGATTCTTACTCTGTTGAGTGCGAGAAATAGCGTTTAGCTGATTTTGTTTTCTTTTAATACAATATCAGCAACGTAAATCGTACTCAAAATCGGCAAAAGTAACAAGTAGGTACACTTAAAAATACCTCAATAAGTATTATTATGCAAAATTGTGCAAAACGACAGTTATTTTGTCCGAATTTGGATCAAATTTGAGTTAACGATATCCGCTTCGCCATATTATGCGCATGAGTCATTGTCTCGCTCACACCTGTAAGAAAGAAAGAGAAAGTAAACAACTCTTGCGCAACATGACGTCATAAATAGACCCGTTACAGTCAAAACATGTGAACAAATAAAAATAAGTTTCTTATTTTTTTATTGAAGCCTTATTTCGTAGTGACTCACACAGCTGAGGTGTCCGAGTGGTTAAGGAGTTGGACTTGAAATCCAATGGGTTCTACCCGCGCAGGTTCGAATCCTGTCCTCAGCGGGATTTTTGTTTTTTTTTTAATCACATTACATTTTTTTTTTAATTCTTGTCTTCTTATTTTTAGTCATATTTTTTTTTTGGTGTTGTTGTATATCAATTAATATATAAATTAAAAATTATTTAAACCATACTTCAAAACATTATTGTATTGTATTGTACTCGTATATGGTATATTTATATTCTTTACAATAAATTCGTCACCTTTTATACATTAACTAAGTACTTTATTCGTTTTTGTAAATAAATATTTTTCTTTATTAAATGTGCAATAATTTAAAAATGATAAAAATATTACATTACTTCTACATATCTACTATCTAAATACAGAAAAGTTTTTATGTAATTAAAAATATATTTTACTTTAATAATCATACAAATCTTTAAAAAAAATACATATATTATATAAGCTTAATTTGAAATTGGGATGTAAAGCTGCAAAGGAGGATCCTAAAAAGTAATGGGATGGCCCATAAACTTTACTACTACATCGCTACGCGACCTGTGTCTAAGTGTCGTCAGCTCCTCCTTCGTACACGTGTAAAACTTACTAACTTACTTGAGCTAGATTTCTTCAACAAAAATAAATTGCTATCCTCAATAGAGTAAGAAAATAAAATAGTGTTAAAACTCTCCATTCTCCTCTGGTCAGTTCATTTTAATCTCTCTTAAATGATTTTACTTAAAATTTGAACTCTTACTCAATGTTTGTTATTTATTGTAGATTGTAGCTTACTTTTTACCACGAAAAAATATCTCATAGAAAAATAAAACACCACACGAGCAAAGTCGCGAAGGTCAATATAGTCTTATTAAAAACGTGGACGTAGGAAAAAAATCTGCTTATATATACGTCATATAATATATTAAAAAAGTAAAGGATTTATGGCATTGTGTTCGTACCAGTCCTGAAAACTTTTCTACTTTCTGTATTACTTAAGAAGAGCTCCTACGAAGAAGAATCTGAAAGGGTTGAAAGTGATTTGAAGTTTTTAAATAAAATACGAATGGACGTTACAATGACGTATTCTGCAAATAGTTATAATTATATTCAAAATTATTTAGTTTAACAAAAACTTATAATAAAACTAAAAGTGTTTTCTCATATTAAATATTTCATTGCCCGCATGGAAATCGAACCCAGAACAGTCGCGTTTATAGTCACACGCTCGTGCCCCTGCGGCACGACGACTGACTCTTGATATTCTTGAATTTGGATAATATTTGAGTATCTAATGATGGTATATCTTTGATCAATTTTAGGCCTCCAGGCACGTGGGCTACATTTCTTACTTGTTTATTAATAGGAGATATTTCCACTTAGAGAACAGTCCAAGTACGGTTCGGTTTAAGAATCGGTTCAGTTGTTTTTGAAATATCTACGCATTTTTGGACACCTGGAATATATCCTCTGTGGGCCTCTATTATAATTAAATCCTTATATATATAAATATTATCATATTCTAGTAAATTATATAAGACACACACAACCATTTACGGTTGACTCTAATTGTACTAAAAGAAGTTTAAGGAAGGACCTTTACCCATGTACGCTACTTTCAAATTATAAAATAAAACAATTTTGTTTACAAAAAAGTGAGTTGATAATTTTTATATATATATCTTAAATATCCGGCAACAAACATAACACCGCGACGTGATAGACTATATATGAGAGAAACACTTATCTACGTTATAAATTTTCACTACCCCGAGTATGAATTGAAGCGAGCAGCTTCACTCTTTTTTCCCGCAAAGAACGATAAAATTTTATAACACTAGTGTGAAGAAGTGTCCCTTCTCCACTTTTCGTCCAAGTTCAAGACATTGCTTTGCCATGACGGAATTCAACGCCGTACTTTATCTTGCCAAAGCCGAGAAATGAGAACAATTCATTCCTCCTAATGATTGAACCCTCAACTATTTCTCCAGAAGTTCTCACTATGCGCGACGTCGTCAAATGATTTTAATTATTATTATAGATTTAGTTACTAATCCATACCTATATTATAAATTTGAAAGTAACTCTGTCGGTCTGTCTGTGTTTTACGCAATCAGGGCAAAACCGCTAATTTAATTGTGATAAAATACTCATATAGAGATACTTGAGGGTCTCGGGATGAACATAGGATACTTTTTTTTTCATATTTGTAATATTTTCGATATATATCAATATATTAAAATACTTATTAATTTGACATATAATTTATTCCGCCATGTTGATAACAACCGCCGTTGCTAAGCAACGATTTGTTGTTATAAAACGTCACCCAAAATGAGCTTGCTTAATCTCTCTATTGAAAACTGTAAATAATTTCATAAATATATTTAATAAATATTCGTATAGTTCAAGCGGGCGTAGCTTCGTTCGGGTCCACTAGTATACAATATTATTAAAGCAGATTTCAAATGACGCAATCATTATTATATCTAGATATAACAATACACATTCCTTAGAGAGCGAACTGATTATACTGCGACAGTAATGAGGCGTAACTTTCACTTTCTGATCCTAAAGCTGATTAAAATGTTTACAATACAACGTGGGTTGATAGTTGATGCTAATGATTAAATAATGTTTACATTTTAAATTAAATGGCTTCGTGCTTTGAAAGTACTTTGAAAGAATATTTAATTAATCTAAAGCATAAAAGAATAAAGAAAGAAGAAATTGAACGGCATTCCTTCTTAATATTATTTTCCCTATACCTATCCTGTTATTTGCGGGATACAGCGTGATTGTGTCTCAATAGATTTTGTAATCCAAACTGTATATAAATGATAAAAAAAGGCAAAGGTAAAACATTCCTACGCATATCTAAGCCACGTCCGATACCGTGCCTTTACAGCGCTGTAAAAGTTTTATGCGGTCGTCGCTCGTTTCGCTTACACTGATAAGCGGAGCGGAAAAGATAAGCTATGGATTATAGTGGCCAATAGATTGCTACTAAAAGTCAAGATAACAATAAATGTATAGGTCCGAAATTCAATTTTGCGTCCATAATTATTATACCTACAAATACAGGCTATTTCCATTATTAACATGTGTGTGACTGTAAATTGAAATATTTAATATTTCCAATTCCTCGCTCTGGTAACGAGGCAAGCGCGGCGTTGGGCGCCACCACTCTATACGCATTGTCTTAGAATTCGGCAGAAAATGTGAAACGGAAGCGTCTTAAATAGGAAACAGAGTGTCATAACACTAGGTTCCCCGATACCTTCTGCCTACATGGGATACAGTGTGAACCTGAAAAAAAATATTACTTAAAAACTTTTAATATTAAAGTTTAACTTTAATGTTTATATTGACTATACTATTTTTAATTGAACTAACTTTTCCAATTTTTATTTTAAGTTTTACTTTTAAATAAACGTCATGTATAATCAATTAAAAACCAAACTTTTAAATTAAATAAAGTGACATAAATTTTATCTCATCGAATAATAGGTCAGTAGTATAAAAACAGTATTTAAAGACCAAGCATAAAAAAGCAAGACTAAAATGTTTATGGAGATGCGTATGAGTTGGTTAAAATTACAAGAGAACGCGTTGATGGTGCGCGTGCGCATTGCGTCACTTCGGGACGGCGCGCATAACCAGGTTATGATTTACGACTGCGGATCTGCAACACTACACCCAACACTCCGATGTACACCCCCCAAAATATATTCATAAAAGAGGCAAGGGATTCCTCGGGATTTCAGCTGTACTTCGAAAACACAGTGCCGGTGATATTGGAGGAAGGTAGCGTAAGAAGATGAGGACTCTTAGAGTGTATGCATGAAGAGATAAATAAAGATAGACGAGGTGAAAGAGGTAGCCAGAGCGTTCAAGCTATTTCTGCCTGAAAGTTTGAAAATTTAGTACAAACCTGTGTCGATCACCGTACGCAGACCAGCCGCGACCATCTGGTATTGCGTAAGAGAAATGTTATGATACATACAATTTCATAATATTCTTTTACGCCTCTGAAATTGTTTCTTGAAATAAAAGGTGTTTCGTTACGCGTCCATTTTGTGCACTTTGGTGTTACGGATTTAAAATGTCTGAAGAAAAAAACGAGGCTATTTGAAATAAATAAACTATGAAATTCCTGCGCTAATCGAATGATGTTTAAGATGCCGTCAGTAAATAGATAAAAATTTATTTGTAGTTTTTTGTTTAGTTGGAACCTAGTGTTAAAGCACTTCGATCCTAATAAAACACTTCCATTTCCGCCGAATTCTGGAGGCATTACGTCTTTAGTGGCGGAACTCAACGCCGCACTTTCGGCAAGAAAATGAAAATATTTAATTTCCTCGAGTGGTAATCGAACCCACAACCTGACAGCTCCTGTGCCATAACTGGCCTCTAATCCAATATTATCTAATTGTTTTATTATTTTTGATACTTAATATTTAAATAATTACTATAAATATATTTCACACTGACATCTCTAATATTAGTGTCGGGCATTCACTACTCGTAGACTGATAAAGGAAATGTAAAATTACTTCCTAGGACATTTTCGTTGCACAATTTACATTTCCCGCATCGGGGGCGATGTCCGCACTCCGCACTGCGTCCTGCGGATGACCATGCTCATGAAAAGCCTATAAGTTCCATTCCATTAGGCCTCTTATGCCGTTAATATAAATACTATAATAGTTTGCGTATTTCATCCGTTTGTTTGCTCGGCGCCTCGCCAACAGGCCTCGCCCGACCCGCCCGGACCTCCCGCACCTCCCGACCCTCCCAAAAGTGCAGCCTGCAAATAAATTCTGACTTTCTGAACTGTTTATATGGGAAATATTTTATGAGTAAAATGTTCCGATTCCATGCAGAGTAAATATTCAGTGATTCCTTCACATTAACTTACTACAAAAAAAATAATTTTAATGTGTACATATGTCGTGCTACGCTGGAAAAACCTGAATCTGTTTTACTGTGATAAAAAATAAAAATAGGCTCTTACATTGAACGTTGAAAAATTTAATACTCAATTAGTAAAGGATCCAGGTCCTGTAAAAGTTCTGAAAAGAGGGGCGTAGGGGGCGGCGCGGGCGGTAACAAGAAGCGCGTGCCTGCGTTTTACCATTTTCGGTACCATCTATCGTAGACTACACTGAGGATATTTCACAATTTTTTTTGTAGGCAATTTGGCAAACAAATTACGTAATTTATTAAAATAAACTTTTGGTAGTAACAAAGTAATTTAGGGATATAAAACTTATTATTATAAAAAAATTTATTAAGCTTCAAGCGTTTTGAAATTTTTGGAGGGGAAGACATAAAGTTTTAAAAATAAATCAATTGTGAAATTATCTGACTTCCCTATAAGATTGTGGGTTCAATTCTCAATTTTAGAAATGATATATTTTTATTTTCATTTAAGTGCTCTCGTAACAAAAGGAAGCGCGTCGTTGAGATCCGTCATTCAACATGCAATATCTCGAAAATTGAGCGTTGTGTGGAAAACGAATCTATTAACATTAGGTTCCCAGGTTCCTTCTACCTACCCTACCTTTTACAATTTTTCATCACAACTGCACCTAATAACAAATAGCTAAACTCCGTAAAATAACGATATTCGAAGTTAATTTTCAGTTAATTTCTAAACAACATAGCTGATTCAATAAGTGACTTTGCTCCCGAGGAACGAGAACATCAATTAAGTCGGCCATAAAGTATAAACGTAAATTACACCCGCCCATTCTTCCCGAAGAAGATTCAATATAAATTATATCGTGAATTTAGTTTCTCGTCGCTGGGAGCAAAACATAAACCAATCAAACTTCGAAGACATCTTTAAGGATTCCTTTCATTATACCACTTCATTTTTAAGTTGTCCCGGTGAGATCTAGAAAGTTTAAGAGTTTACTTAACCCTAGATAGATAACCTACGTCGAATCGACGTAATCGATTTTGAAAAATTGATATAACTCGTCTGTTTTTCGCGTCACTAAACTGGCCGTTCCTGTCAACTCATTTGGCCGTCGGAGCTTGCAGGACACACCCTTATCCCTCCGGTAAGTGCAATACTTTCATCAATATTTACCTACCTTACGTCGAAATGACGTATGGTTATCTTTAGTGTTAGTTTTTAGATTTTTAGGAAAATGTGTTATTGCGACTTTTTTCAGAATAAATGTACTTTTTTGATTACTTGTTACAGCTCACGACAAAAAAACATCATATCGTCACATAATCGTATAAACGATGCAAAAATCAGTCGGTTGTTGCATGAAACGAGCGAAGCAGAGATTCAGGGGTCGGACAGTGGAACTGAAGACAATTTATTAAAAAATGAAGTACAGAGTGATGCTGTAGACTATGAGGTGAGTGGTCCACCAGTAGTAAACACATTGCATACTGAAGATGTGTCTGAAAATAACCCTGAAACTCCTGAAAGTGCTTCGGCAAGTATGCCGATTGTCATGCCACAGCGTCAAACTCTTCGAGGCAAAACGATCATCGTTGGACAGCCACTAAAGGCAGAACAAGTGGAAGAATATCATCTGCTAATATTATACGGACATCAAAGGGTCCCATTCGGACGAATAAATGCCCTTATGAACCTTTAGAATGTTTCAGTACATTTATTATTGATGACGTTGTGGAGGAGATAAAAAAATGGACCAACGCAGAAATCCAGCTGAAGATTGAAAACCCTGATGTAAAAGCCACCTCCCACAGAACTCGAAGGTGTAACTGAGCTAAAGAAAAGAAAATATTGTGCCTTTTGTCCATCAAAAATTAGAAGGATGACAGATACTATGTGCGGCAACTGTAAAAATCCCATTTGTGGAGAGCACAAGTCCAGCGCCTGTCCTAAGTGTCTTTGAGACAAAAATTAATAAAAATATATATTTATGTAGGTTTTTAATATTATATAGTTTATAAAAAAATGATTTTAAAAAGTTTATATCTCAAATTATAAAACTGACGGGGAGATTCCTAAATGTTTAAGTTTTATAAAGTAAAAAGTACCTCCTTTTGTTCTTTTTTTATTTTTTCTAATAAAAATATAAATAAACTCTAATGTTTTTTATTTATTCACAACACAATTACATACGTTAAGATATAATATCATATTCATAAACCTAGGATTTACATAATCCAAAATATGCTCACTCAAACATTCGCACGTTGAATCGACGTATGGTTATCTTTAGTGTAAAATGCAATATGGTTATCTCTCTAGGGTTAATTACTTTTGAACATTTTTTTTCTCTTTTACGCTGTATCCCGCGTATAGTAAGGTATGCAGAGGGAACCTAATGTTAAAATACTTCGTTCCCCACTCTTTGCCGAATTTATAAGGCATTGTTTGTTGAGTTTCGGAACTCAACGCCACGCTTTGCCGTGTTACCAGTGCAAAGAAATAAAAATATTGCTAAATAATAATTTCTATTTTCCATTCCATTAACATTTCCCCGAGTGGGAATCAAACCCACAGCCGTCGTTTTTACAGTCAGTAAGAAATTTGATAAACACATACATAAATATATAAACACATTCACCTCTTTTCCATCACGGAGTTGGTTAAACGAAATAAACCAAAACGTTATCCTGACATACCATCATTTAGTCTGTTACATAATAACTGTTCCCAAACACACGAATACGCAATAACACGCCACAGAAATTGCGACCTGAAAAGTTGAAAAGCTTTTAGCCATTTGAAAGCTCTGTCTTTAAAAGTTTACCATTTGAAAGTGTTCCTGCCCCTCCCAATGCCCCCTAGTACGGGCAGTTAGCGGTAAGTGAGCATTCGATGGGTAACGTCGTTACGTAGAGTTGGCTGTAGGGACCATTAGGTCAAGTCGCGACTAACTTTGTTTTAAAGGATTGAAGTCTTTGTCGCGATGGGGAGTTGAATTTGTTATTACGTCGTGTTAGGTTATAGTTATAATTCTGGTTCCTAATTGAAAATATACTTAAATTTCGCGGTTTTTATTAATGTGTTAAAGTTATTTGTTACACATACGTCTACGTAACAACTGTTAATTTCTATTAACATAATTTATATAAACATTTTAAAGATCCGCAATCTGTCTGTACATCGCAATTCGCATACATTTTTTATCTCCAACTATAAACATTGCTAAACTGGCGAAGTAATCCTTTTAGCTGTCGGAAATGGCCATTTCAAATATATCAGAGTGAAACAAATTACAGTAACATTGGTGCGGCGCGGCACCGTGCGCACGCGCCGATCCCCACCTCCCCGCGCCTCCCCTCCACCTCCCCCCACCGCCCGACGGGAGACAAGGCCGCCTAAAGAACTATCAATCATTATTAACGATTTGTTTACAAGTGGTATTACTGTTGCCTCTAAATAGCACGTTAATTTCTTCCAGACTCTTTCGTTGCTCGATAATGTACTCATTTACGATCGTCTACAGTAATTAGATAAGATAATATAATGTGGGGTTTGTTTGTAGTGGTTGGTTGGTTAGATGTATTGTTGATTGTTGCGCCAGAGCGGTGAAAAGCGAATTATTTAAATATTAGTCATTACGCCTAAAGTGGGATTTGAACCCAATACAATTTTTTTTACAATTAATCCTTATGCGAAATATGAATGTGAAATACAAATAACTTAAAATATAATATTTTAATTTGAACTTGCAATTATTTTTTTTTATTTCTCCGCTACTCAACACACACTGTCTCAAAAATTGGGCGGAAAATAGTGAGCACTCCGCTCTAGGTTCTATCTGTCTATCCTATAATTTTTAGAACATTTAAATAAAAATGTATATTTTTACTTCATCTAACAATTGTAATCATATACCCCTAGCATCTTATTCTTCGTTAATTTAGTTTTGTTCTGTTAATTTGATTTCTTAACCTTTTAACATTTTCAATTAATTTAGTGAAACGGCTGCCGTGCCTTTATAATTTCAATTTATTGAATTAAATTTTATTTTAAAATATATTTTTTTGTGAAAATTAAAACAAAATGTAAGATGTTTTACCACGTATTTTTAATTTTATTACGTAAGTGACAATGAGTCCAAAGATCGCGTTACATATATATTTTTTAATATTTTTTTTGTGCGTATTAAAAAAATAATAATAAAAATGGTAAATAGAAAAATAAATAATATTTTTCCAAATTATTCAAGTGTTAGTTACGTCGTTAAATATAGAAAATAAAAAAGCATTTTAAATGAATTCAGAGTCATTTAAGAAATAGGACGAGTTTAAAAGCGAATTGTAAACATTCTTTAATAGAAAGTAATGTAATGGCCTCTGCCTTGTACCCTTAAAGGCGACGGCTCTATAAGCGGAGAGGCGAGTTTTAAATGAAAACTCCTTGCTTTTTAATGACGAGGACTTTAAATATGTACGTTACAGCTTAATGAGGCTTTCACGAATTTATCGAGGCCACATATGAATCAGTTTGTATGTTACAAAAAACTACTAAACACGGTAGAAAACACGGTTATTTTTAATTATAGTGTTATTAATATTTATTTACAAAATCTCTTGAAATTTCTCGAAAATAGTGGATTTAAAAACGATAATAGCTAAACACATAAGTTAAATACAAACAGTATCTTTTTGCCCACGTCAACAACAGGAAATTGACAAAAAAAGATGAACAGCCTTACTTAAATATATATGCTATCAAAAAAACATTAAAATGTATACTCTTTATATACTATAATTATAAACTTTTTATGTTCTATATTTTTATATTTTAGCATATTTATAAAATATACATATACATATGCCGTCATATAAATATGCATATAAATATGCATGTACACATGCCGTCGTGGCGTAGTGGCACAAGCGTATGACTAGACATGACGATTGTCGGTCTGATCCCCACTTAGGGGAATAAAACATTTCATATTTTCAATTTTCATTTCTTCGCTCTGGTAACTAGGCAAAGCGCGGCGTTGAGTTCGGTCACTCAACACGGAATTCTTCAATCGGCGAAAAGTAGGGAATAGGGGAGTGTCTTTCTCGTACCATTAAATCCCCTCTGCCTAACGTGATAAGTGCGGTATACAGCGAGAAGTACTAATTAAGATCTAATATAACTTATTTCTTTCCTCGATAACTGGAATATTCCAATCTTCACCAGTGCAGTAATTCCCTCGATTCCAAACAAAATTTATAATATTATTTTTCTAGTATTAAATAAATAAGTATATAATATATTGGAACGTAGCTTAACACCGTGTCAAAACCTTTCGAGTTGCAAAGGATTATTGAAACTGTGAAATCAGATTTGATCCAACAGTTCACGGTTCGCAAAAGCTAGTATAACGTCACTCATGTGAAACTAATCCCTTAAGTCCAAATAACGGAGCTTGATGTCGCCGTCGCGCGTCGTATTAGAGACGCGAGACGCGGCCTGTAGTAGGGGATAAAGAAAGATAAATTAAAATGTCGTGTCGATTAGTTAAAACTAGACGTTAAAAATATAGTGGCGCAGTGGAAAATGTCTGTTGTGTCTGTGTGTGGAAAACAGATTCGATTTTCTCTTTGAGAATGTTTGTATTATAAATCTCTTTATTTTCCCATTGGTTCCATATAGTAAAAAGTGTGATCAAATTTTTGGATTTAGAGAGAGAATTATATTATTTCTATATTTTCTCTTCCTACGTGACAATGCGGAGAATAAATAAAGGGAAAAAAAGAAGAAGCATAGTGTTGAGACACTCTGCTCCTTACTTTTCGCAGAATTCTGGAAGCATACCGTGTTGAGTTGTGGAACACGTGCTTTACCTCCACACCAAAGTGAAAGAGTAAAAATATTAAATATTTCGCTTCCTACAGTGGGATCGAATTATCGAAGCTATCGAACCCACAACCTGTACAGTTACACGCTTGTACAGCTCCACCACGGCTGGTCTCTTAATAAAAATATTTATTATTATATGAAACAAAACAAAAACAACTGAACTCGACTAAAAGATATTTTAATCTCTCAAGGCCGACATATCCAACCTGGACTATCACAACCACAAACGTGATTAAATTCCTGTTGATCGTTGATATTTTGAAAACATATTAAAAATAACTCTCGATATGTTTTCAAAACAAAGTCATTTGAATACGCCATTGCACCTAAATTCGGAGTGAGTCACCTCTCTCAATGTCCACAGTACGGTAGCAGCTAGTGATGTACTCACTACAATATATAGTATTGGTCTAATCACCTATTGTGAGGCGACGGTAATGGCGGATATTGACTTATTTAATGGTCTGTAAATATTTAACTGTTTGTTATTTTAGTTTCACGTTCTATCCCGCACGATGCGGGATGTGCAGAGGAAACCTGGGAACCTAAGTTAAGGGAAATAAGAAATTCGATTTAAATTGAATATACAGAAATTAGGGAACGGAGTGTCTTGACATTAGTTTTCCTCTGCTTATCCTACTATCCGGGATAGAGCGTGAAGTATTTTTTTAATAAAAATAATAATATATTCTAGACTGTACGGATATTTATTGCTTTATAGGCTACAATTTACAAAATATGTTAAAGACACATATTACGAGAGGAACGATAAAACATGTTAACAAATACAAAGTTTCCGTTCCCCCCATATTATACCCTCTTAGGAACCGAGACATTCTTTTGTAATTCCTCATATCAAAGTGTTCATTCCGATCGCTGTGAGATCCCGCGACGCGTCTCTTGAAGCAATAACTTCTTTGGTATTAAATGTTAGGCGAATAAATTATTTTTCTTGACTTATATAATTTATTTATTATTAATTAATATATTAAATAATTTATTTATCTTATATAGTTTATTTATTTAATTTAGGTATAGGACAAAATATATTAGATGTTAGTTGATGTTATCAGTCTCTGTGATTTTCAAACACTGTTTATAATAACGAAAGGAGATTAAAAAAAGATAGTTCATATCGTATTCTATTTGAAAGATTTAATACTAAATAGCTAAAAAATAAATAAAACATAAATGGACTTTGTGCTCAACATAGGGATGAAAGATCTAAAGCAACTCACTTAATAATAAAATAATATATCTAAAATTATAGGTACCTACATACAATTTGAACGTAGCGGTATTTGAACCCGCGCCTCTCGAAGACCGTTCATAAAATATTTTTAATATTTTAAAGTATAATGGGGGAAAAAATCTATTTGTCCATAAGAAGCCTTGATGCACTGACTGTGCCCCTTCCAGCCCACTACTGAGGCGGGCAAAGACAACAAAGGAGGGTAGGACGCAAGGCGTAAAGTGTGAACGCATTGTTATAGAGCCTTCGGCCGACTGCATTCCGAGGGGGTGCTCTCAAACAAGGCATAATGTTCACTTCTATCCTATGGAGCTTACATGACTGTATGTACAATGAATACATAATAACTTAGCTTGGCTATGTATTAGGCTTATTTCTTTTTCTTCTAGTTATCAGCTTCACGCTGTTTCCCGCATCCAGCAGGATAGGCAGAGGAAACCTAGTGTTAAGACAGTCCATTCCCCACTGCCTTTCCTGCCGAATTCTGCAGGCATTGTGTGTTGAGTTGCAGAACTTAACGCCGCACTTTGCCTCGACACCAGAGCGAAGGAATGGAAATATTAACGTTAATACTTCACTTCCTCGAGTGGGAATCGAACCCACGACCGCCGCGTTTACAGTCTCAATTTTTCCATATTTATTTCTATTTTCGTCCTTTATGTAACTTTATGTGTACAATAAAGACTATTCTATGACTGGCTGACTCATACATACATGAAAGACAAGGTATTTAAATGTAAACAATTGAACTAATATAGATATTTGTAATGCGCAATGATTGAACAACGCTAACACTGCATTGTCTTTGTGTTAATATGTCTATTTAGATATATATTTTTATATGAAGATAATTTTTAACATGTCTTTATTAGATCGACTTATAACTACGGAACTATGTGATAAAATTTAAGAAAATTAATTTGCAGTTATAAATAGTTTAGGTTTTTACGATACAATTATATGATATCATCAAGCTGATCTGATGATGGAGCCAGGACCTCAATAGTGGAATTCTTCTGAGAATAACCCTAGTAATTCCGCAAGGAAGGAGTATTTTTTATATTTTTTTAAGCTATTTAATTATTTTTTATAGCTTTAAGATTTTAACACACGCAGCTGAGTAGACTGATAGGACCCTAGGTCCCATCAACACTAGTGTTGAAACACTCCATTCCCCATGCACTGCCAAATTTTTGGGAAGTGGCATGATGAGTGACTTACTCAATACCCTTTTTTTCCAACTATTGCGGAGTTGATAAGAATCATTTAAATATAGACATTCCCCCGAGTGGGCATCAAACCCACTATTGCATTACACATTGCAGTAAAAGGAAAAATATTTAGAAATATGGTTACTCTTGGAATGAATGAATATAACAAAATAATGTAGGTTTATTTAAAGGCTGTCATGTTCTCGTTCTTCGCACAGCGTCTGACAAATACTCACTTGTAAACTAGATTTTCATTCAGAGGAATAAATTATTTCCATTTTCTCGCTATTAACAAAACAAAGCCAGTTGAGGCCAGCCGAAATTGAAATATTTAATATTTTCATTTTGCCTCGCTCTGGTAAAGAAGCAAAGCACGGCTTTGAGTTATGGGTAACGGAGTGTCTTAGCACTAGGTTCCCCGTTTTTCTCTGCCTACCTTGCTATGTGCGGAAGCTAAAAAAAACAAGACAAGGCACAGCATTAACTCCACCATTTAACACGCATTATCTCAAAAATTTGGTTTCCCTCTGCTAAACCTGCTATCGGTAATTAAGCAGAGGGAACCTAAAGGAAAGCTAAAAATATACATGTCTATAACATTGAAGGAACATACTTCGTAGGTACCAACAATGGATAAAGGTCCGCGAGTAATAGATTTTTGTAGCTATTTTTAACCGACTTCTGTAAGAAAAGGAGGTTATCAATTCGACTGTATTTTTTTTTTTTTATGTTTGTTACCTCATAACTTTTAACTGGGTGGACCGATTTTGATAATATTTTTTTTATTTGAAAGGTATAGCTTCCCGAATGGTCCCATTTTTTTTGGTCCATGTCTGACAATGGTATCCATGAGAAAATCACATAAGTCTTAAATTTGCATTATGCATGTGCGCGACTAATAGCCGAATAACTCAATGTCGCGCCAACCGATTTTGATGATTCTTTTTTTATTTGAAAGGATACACTTCAAGGATAATTTGGTGAAAGTTTGGTTAGGTTTCGATTATGGAATCCGGAGAAAATTGAGAAAGTTTGTTTTTTTTGGTCAAAAATTAATTATACTGTAATAGTTACAAGCAAAAACTTTTTAAATTGATGTCAGAAGTGAGATTCCTGATCGTTGCATTTCTTTTCAACCAATCTCAAAAAAGAGGATGTTCTCATTTTCAACCAACTTCAAAAAAGGGAGATTCCGAATTCACCCGAATACTTTTTATGTTTGTTCTTGTCAATATACCAAAATGTAACTTTGCACAAAAATAATAGCTAATTAAATGAAGTTTTACATAGAACAATCACAACCACTCGTTGACAACCACTACCACCACCATCACCACTCGTTCAAGAAGCATCATTTTAAGATCTACCCATCACTAAAAATCGTAAAATAAATTAATTTTCGTCGTAAAAAAAAAAAAGTCGGTGTCAAACTAATGCTACAACACCTTTACTACAATATCTAATTACTAAGCCTGTTTGTTATACTTGGCACCGACTTGAAAATTACAAAATCTTTATATAATTATTTTTCACTTTTTAGTTCGTTGTTAGAAGTCGGTTTTTGTTTTTGTTAAAAATTAATTTTTAAAAACTCATTACTACTTCTAAAGCTTAAACAACTGTATAAAGAAATAGTTTCAATATTGTTTCCAAGAAGAATAACTAATTTTGATCTTCAATTATTTTTCAAGAAATTAATTTGTATAAAAATTGTCATTCATTCATCATCATCATCATCAGTCATCAAATTCAGTATGTAAATTTACTTATTTTAAATTTACTTATTTATTTATTTATTTTCTTTCTAACAGTAATACTATGAAGAATATAAAACAAATCCATTACTGGAATATTGTCTACAACTTAATAAACATACTAAGTTGATAAAGAGACTTTTAAGATATCTTTTTAAAAATATTAAATTTAAAATACAGTAGGTACTTTGAAAGAGAAAGGCCGTTCATTGCGTGTTGAGTGACGAAACTCAACGCCGCGTTTTGCCGCTACAGCAGAAATGAAAATATTCAATATTTTATTTCGTCAAGTGAGAATCGAACCCACAACTTGTTACACTCACAGTTTTACGCGCTTATGCCACTGAACCATGACTGGCCTCAAAATTACGCTTGTTAATTTTAGCTCTGTAAGCACGCATGGCTTTGAAGTACCGTCCTTGAACTCTACCTAATTAAACTAATTCCAATGCAAGGTCTCTTCGAAATTTACGCCAGATTGTTATCATATTTACTATAAACATTGCCATAGGAAGATATTTAAATAAAAAAAACTACGCAACGGGACAGCGTCTTACTGTAAGCACCCTGTCGAAGGAATAATTGTTTTTAACTTACCTTTAATTTATTTGTGGTAAATAATAAAAGAAAGCGCGTGGTTGAGTTACGCTTGTTAGAACATCTGTGGGAAGCAAAATATCGTAACTCAAAACGTAAAAGAAAATAGAATGCCAACGGAATTATTTTTTAAAACGAGCTTTCTGAATTACAATCATTAAAAACACAAAGAAAATTATTTTAAAAAATACAAAGCATAATTTTTAACCAAAATTATTTTAATTGTAAAATAATATAATTTTAATTGATGTAGTTTAGTAAAAAAGTATTTTTCTTTGTAAGTGTAGAATAAAATTTTAAAAAATATTAAAATATTCTTGTACATATATTAATTGTAAGTTTAATACGAGTCAGCCCTACCAGTGTGCACGTGACGACCAACTAACGAGAGCACTTAATAATCGACGACAGAATCTCCGCAATCGACCCAACCACGCGAGATATCCTACTCTGAGTACTGTACTGTTGTCTGTAGTTAACTTATAGAGAGAGAGAGAGAGAGATCTTTAGACAGGAAATGTATCAATTAAGAACATGTTTATTAACTTACTTTCTTATCAATATAGGTTGTGAAGTAGGGTAGGCAGAGGGAATATAGTGTTCAGACACTTCGTTTTATATTCTTTGTCGATTTTTTCGAACTCAACGTGTACCTATATATAAAATCTTGTGTTACTTAAAACTTGCTAGTTGTTACCAAACTCACATTCATGTCTCTGAACGGTATAAAAGTAAACAACGGAAGAGCATGTCAATATACTTTTATTGTGTACGTAAGATACGAAGGGTATATAAGGAAAAATATCTAAATATTTACCAAATTGTATTGTACTGCTATGATATTATTTAAAGAAAATATGAGAATTGTTTTCGAATGCAATATGCTGTTGATTTAACCAAAATAATAATAAATCAATGATAGATTTATTTTTTTTCAGCTTCATACGGTATCTTGCACACGGCAGGGTACGCGGGAAACCAGTGTTAAGGCATTCCGTTTCTCACATTCCACCAAAATATGCTGACATTGTGTGTTGAGTGGTAGAACTTAACGCCGCGCTTTACTTCGACACCAGAGCAAAAAAATGAAAGTATTGATATTTCATTTCCTCAAATAGGGATTTAAGCGTAAACTATACATAAACTATACAACTATACGATTTACAGTCAGTCATATGTGCCCCTGCAATACGACTGGCTTTAAATAATGATATATGATCATTTTATTATCCTATCGCTTAAAAAAAAAAAATACTGCTGAACTTGCTCCTTTATAGCCCTCATTTATAAAGACAACCACATATTATATGAAACCATTTTGGTGCAGCAGCACAGTGTGTGACTGTAAACAAGCAGGTTGGTTGGGTGGTTTCAGTTCCCATTCGGGGGAATGGATTACTTTCCTTGCATGGATTACAAGACAAAGCACGGAGTTAAGTCCCGCCACTTAACAAACAATGTCTTGAAAATGGGTCGATGCGTGAGGAACAGAGTATCCTAACACTACGTTTCTTTAGCCTCGAAGTAAAGAGCTAAAAAAATATAGCGACTGTGCCTTCTTTGATTATTTTTTCTATGTATCTCCAACTTGCACCGCGTCACGTTGCAGCCTTCCTTCTGGCAATGCAACCTGACGCGACGCTCCGTCGACACCCGTTACCTGCTAGTACTATCTACCTAATTGTTATGGTTCCGCCACTTTATACAGGAGGATGCGAAACATAATGTCGTTAAATAAAAATAAATAAGGCATAATTTAACGTAAAGTTCGTCGTGGCCCAGGGGCACAAGGGTGTAACTGTAACGGGTTCGATTCCCACTCGGAGAAATGACAATTTTCATATTTTCATATCTTCGCTCTGGTATCGAGGCGAAGCGCGGCGTGGAGTTCAGCAACTCAACACGCAATACCTCAGAAATTCGGTGGAAAATGACGAACGGATTGTCTTAACACTAGACTCCCGCTGCCTACCTTAATACATGCGGAATATAGACCACCCTATATAACGTCATAGTCCGGTCAACACATCAAGTATTCCCGGAAGGTAAGGCGAGCGCACTCGACGCGTCGATTACCCGATTCAACAAATTTAGTAACTCCGCGAACACGTACGCTTACTTTGTATTTACCTTTGTTTAGTTCAAAATATTATTTTACGACTTCTGACAACTACCTATTTGTGAAATATTGCGTTATTTCAGTGAAATTCAATTCTCATAATGTTAGTGTGCTTAATGACACTCCTACGTTTGTATTAAATTTTAAATATGTGGATACTAGCGACTTAAATGCGGCTTCGCCTGCTTCAACATATTGTTATATTGTTTACTGATGTATAAGCTGTATTACTGTAAAGTTTCATCTAAATCCGTTCTGTAGTCTTTGCGTGACAGTGTAACAAACATCCATGAATGGAAACCGGTTTCCAGGAGGCGCGGGTTCGAGTCCCGTCCCGTTTTATTCGTACTAAATAAGTATTTAGAAAACGAATAAAACGTTGCTATTTACTTAAATAGCACATAGTTTCTTGTAGTTAATCTGTATAATTTAAGTAAAAAAAACAAATGCAAATAAATTGATATTAATTTACGTTTGCCATATTCAATCTCAGAATTTATTGTATTTTTTATTAACTCTTTATTGTATGTTATATACGACGAAAAATATGAAAATACATTATATTAGAATACACATTAGATATATCACGTTTTTATTCCTATCGATATAAAAACGTGACCAAAGAAAGTTTGGAAAGATACAACTTTAAATAATGAGATAAAAACATGACATGATAGATAACGCGCGATAATTAACGAACGGCTTGTTATTTTAATCCACTTCGTCTAAATATAAATACAGTACGATCGACGAGTCGTGGCCACTCTGAAGTTAACTATAAACGGCTGCGCTGAATTGATTTCAGGATTTTGCTTATATTTGATAATTTTCTTTTCTAGTGAACATTGCGTAAAAATTCTGAATGTTAAACCTTAAGCGACCACGACTCTCCAACCGTATTATAAAAGAGACGCGTTAATTCCATAGAGATTATTACAAGTGTAGGACGCTTAAAAATAGATGCTAATGATAAAATTAATCAGCCACAACGAGAACAGGGCGGTCACTAGGGTTCCGCACACCGTGCATCGCCGCCGCCTCGTTGTGATATATTTATACGAGTAGGTATTTAACCTTTGATGCGCACGCGCATGTTTTATTTTGTTACACGTTTTTTTAAGCTTCACGTCGTTGATTTTGTCGTTTAGTTCCGCCAGTCAAAACGTAATGTCTTGAATATTGGGTGGAATGTGGGGAACGGTGTGTTACAACGATAGATACTTCAACATATTATATTTTTTTATATACAAGGAGGCCGTCGTCACGCAGTGGTACAAGGAGTGACGGAACCCAACGCCGGGATTTTTTCTTGGTGCCAGAGCAAAAATATGAAAACATTTATATATAATGTCCTATCTCCATCCTTCCTTTCTTGTCAAAGGTCTTGGAACATATTGTTTTTCAGCAACTAAATCAATATCTATTTGACAACCATATATTATCCGAGTTCCAGTCTGGATTCCGTAACGGGCATAGCACAGTCACTACTTTGATTAAAGTTTGTGACGATATCAGACTTAGCATGGACAAACAAAATCTTACAGTCATTGCTTTGCTGGACTTTAGCAACGCCTTTAATTCTGTTGATACTGATCTCTTGGTTGCTGTTCTGCGTTCAATAAATATCTCTCCTGAAGCCACTGAGTGGTTCAGAAGCTATTTATGTGATCGGCAACAGTACGTTCAAGCCAATGACAAGTCATCTTCCCTTTGGTCTCTTTCTGCCGGTGTTCCCCAAGGTGGTGTCCTCTCTCCTCTCCTTTTCTCCATTTTTATTAATTCAGTTTCCCAAAATCTATGCTCTTCCTTTCATCTATATGCTGACGACCTTCAAATTTACTTAGCCGCCCCGTTTGATGATGTTAGTGAGGCTATTCATAAGCTTAACGAAGATTTGCGGAATGTTAGTAGGTGGAGCAAATCTTTTGGCTTAACTGTCAATCCTGCCAAGTCACAGGTCAGTATTATTGGTGGCTCTAAGCAACTAAAAAAACTTGACCAGAATAGCCTCCCTGCTATACAGTTTGGCGGCGTCGATTTGAGCCTAAGTCCATCTATTAAGAACCTTGGTATTATTATAGACAATTCCCTATCTTGGTCAGTACAGATAGCTGAGGTTAGCCGTAAATTATTTGCCACTATCGGATCGCTCAAACGATGGAAATATTTCCTACCTATAAAGACCAAAACTGCTCTAGCTCATTCACTACTGTTACCGATTTTAGACTATGCTGATTCGTGTTACCCAGACTTATCTGAGGAACAACTAAATAAACTAGAGCGGTTACAAAATCTATGTATTAGATTTATCTTCGGTTTACGTAAATTTGATCATGTTTCTGATCATCGTCGTCAGCTTGGATGGCTTCCTATCCGACATCGCCGAAATTTCCGCATGCTGACTCTCCTCTATTCTATCCTGTACAACTCTCTCTCTCCCTCCTACTTAAAAGATCGATTTTGTTTCCTAGGTGCCGATTCACTTCTTCACCTCCACCTTAGATCCCGTTGTGATAATCTCCTTAAATTACCAACTTCCCATACCCTATTTTATTCCAAGTCTTTTACTATGAAATCTGCAATTCTTTGGAATGAACTTCCTACAGAAGTTCGACATTCCAAATCTTTATACAGTTTTAAAAATCGTCTAAAAGAGTACTTATTTAATTTAGTATAATAGTTTATCTTTATTTATTTTTTTAATATTATGTATATATTTTTGAACACGTTTTATGTATGTATGTATATATGTGTAAGTATATATTATTTTTCAATATTTGTATGTATGTATGTGTAAAGTATATAAACATTAAACACATTTTATGTAAGTTTATTTTATATTATTGACTTAGTTTATTATCTATATATATAAAAGGACTTGTCCTCACTGACTGAGGTAAGACGCACGCACAGCCAAAACCGCTGATGGTAAAAACGTCAAATTTGGACAAATGTTTACTTTCGTAATCTGGACATCCACTAAGAAGGGATTTTGAAAAATTTTAACCCTAAAGGGGTGAAATAGGGGTTCAAAGTTTGTATGGAAAAAAAATTAAATCGGCACGGATTTTTATTATATTTGAAATTCAGACTCTTAAAAGTATTTAATTGAACACATATTTCATGGTTTTCTAGAATTCTTCCCTTAAGGGTGCAAATAAGGGGTCGAAAGTTTGTATGGAAAAATCTTTAAAAAGCCACCGATTATTATAAAAATTTTAATTTAGACTCTTAAAAATATTTAATTGAACAAGTGTTTCATGGTTTTCTAGAAATCACCCCCTAAGGGTGCAAATAAGGGGTTGAAAGTTTGTATGGAAAAATCTTTAAATCGCCACCGATTTTTATAAAATTTGAAATTTAGACTCTTAAAAATATTTCAGTGACCAGATGTTTCGTGGTTTATTAGAATTCACCCCTAATTACGCAAGCGAAGCTGCACGCGTCCGCTAGTATATTATATAAAAATTAATTATATTTCATAAGATTTGCACTGAGACGTTGTCCCCTTTCTCCTCATTACAATTTATCCGTAATGTTTCAAAGGTTGTCTGGTGGAGATTGCTTAAAGCAATAAGACCGCCTTTGCATACGTGTTTTTCTTTAAATTTTATTTGTGTTGTTCTTTCTATATATTTCTTTTATGTGTGCAATAAAGTATATTCTATTCTATTCTATTCTAATAATTCATGCCTTCGAGTGGAGATCGAACCCACAGCCAGTCGCGCTTACACAACTGTGCCCTCGCGCCGAGATTGGCCTCTTACATTTATTTTTTGTAATAATTATTTCTTTTATTTTTCATTTTTTACTATATATGTAGTTAGAGATATTCTAAATAATGTTTGTTATACATTTGCCGTACACTGCGTCGCGTCGGTGGTCCCGCGCCGCCGTCTGTCGCACTCTCTATTAAATACTCGTTATAAGGGCGCCAACTACAAAAAAAACTTATAAAATCATTATATTAATATTGCATGAAATAAAAAAATTAAAGCCAGTTGTGGAGCACAAGCGTATGTATGACTGTAAAAGCAACAGGTTGTCGGTTCGATTCCCACGCGATGAAATGAAATAGTTAACATTTTCATTTCTTCGCTCTGGTTTCGAGGCAATACCTTACGAGTGTCTTAACACTAGGCTCTTTCTGCCTACCGTGCTACTCGTGAGATAGAGCGTGCCCTGACCGAAAGAGATAATTTTTTTAAGCTTTACGCTGACCAGACGGAACCTGGGAACCTAGTTTTTGGATACTCCGTTCTGATTAAAACATTTCCCTTCCCCACTTTTCACCTAGTAATAATAATCAATTCCTATTATTGTTTTTTATTAACCTATCGGAGCTGTCTTCTTAGTAAGAATCAAGACAAAGTTTGATAGTAATACTATGTTACTATGTCACACGTGTAATATAAAATAAAAAGAAATCACAGTCGTTAAAAACAAAGTTAGAAAGATGATAGAGTGTCATAAAACCTTATATCCTACGACACTTACGACACCACTCTAGGGACACTTCACATTGTTTGTATCTACATATATAGAGAAGGTACGAAGCAGTGTCGAAGTGTCTATATAACGTGATTATTCTATTTATTTCCAATTGAGTTAACTTTTGTAGATCTTAATAAATCTTAATCTAATCTATCTTCACACTGTATCCCTTGCGGTTGCGGTGACTGATAGAACGGAGTGCCAAACGCTACACTCTCTGCACACCTCTTCCGCCTCGTCCACTGACATCATCCTCTTTATACATGTACTCCGGAGGTCCTCATGCTTTTTACTTGATCTTTCTCCAGTATCTTTGATAATGTTTTTTCGAAGATCAACCGAGTTCTGCCCTTCCTCTCTCACCGCTTATTTTTCCTTCATAAATCACTTCTAATCTAGCTTCATGTGCGTAAATTTTGTATATTGTCGTCCAAATTAAACTCATTTTATCTATTTTTGACGTCAGCTTACCTTTTTCAAAGTATCATCCTTCGACACTGGTGTATAGTGTATATGTGTGTCGCGATACATGGTAATTGTTTGTATCTAATGACCTCGTTCTAGGAACTAAGATCACTCGTCGCTCTCATTTCAAAGAAAGTCCAAACCTTTTTTTAGCGTTCATTATCTTAATGATGAATGACATAGTTACTTTCATCTTAATTTTTTATAATTTTAATGATTATTACCTATTCTTTTTTTTAACTTAACGCTAAATACCACATATTTACCAATTTCTACGTAATTTTCGAGATATTGTGCGTAGAGTGATGAAACTCTACGCTGCACTTTGTCTGTTTACAATAGAAAATTACTATTATAGATAATTAATCTGTTTATTTTATTTTTAGCTGATTCCCGTCAGACGACATCGAACCCAGTTAATTATGGTTATAACTTATGAATGTATGTTATTGAGAGAAATCCTAATGACTTTTTTATGATCTTAGCAATTATAATGCTATTTATATTTTGCAGTACAACAATACTTAATATTGTTTTCCTTTTCGTTGTAAAAAAATGAATTATATCATTAATTGAGGCCAGTTGACGCAGGGACATAAGCGTGCAACTTTTAACGTGACAGGTTGTGAGTTCGATTCCCACTGGAGATAATGAAATTTTTAAAAATTTAATTATTCAAAGAAAAGCATAGCAAAGCGAGGCATTGCGTGTTGAGTGGCAGAACTCAACGCCGCGCTTTGCCTCGACACCAGAGCGAGGAAATGGAAATATAGACGTAAATAAATGTTAATGAATAAATAAACTCCAAATATAGCCTCGAAGATTCCAGAAAGCCACATACATAGATACATGACTGTAGACAAAGGGTAATACCACTACCAGCTTCATTCCAAGTAATTCCATACAAGTCCATAAATAAACATCAAGTACCAAACCTGTTTACTTCACAATCTTAAAATATTTAAGTCCTGAATAATTACTTACCAAACTAGTCATCTAGGCAACTTGTTTTAAATAATTACTTACATTTGCATTAACTTCATAGTTATAAGATAATTCTCATATTATGAGAACAAGAGAATTTATAAAAAACAGGAATCATCATATTTGGAAAATAAGGGAAAACATAAAGAAATCGATTTTTAACTTTAGGTAATTTTAATTTAAATAACCTTTTCGAGTTGAAGTTAAGTTGAAGTTACGACCAATGCGTACAAAGTGATTATCGATAACTTTCAACTGTGACTTCAGACTTCAGTATTATAGAGCTAGGTAGTCTCCAGGACTAACAGTTCTAATATAAAAAATCTAAACCAGTTGGAGTTTTAGTTTTTTCCAATTAATTCATTTACAGAATCAATATTGCTCCTTCATCATAGTAGCAAAACCCTTCACGTACTAATTAAACAATTGAATTACAGTAAAATTGCATTAGCCATGGCCCATATATTTTCGGTGACGCGTGGGAGTACGTCTCTACCTACAGTACAGTACCAACGCGTTGTTTCATCAGCACCAATTACCTTCATCAAGCCTGTTAGATTCGGCCCACTATGCGCTACCGTCACGCCTACGCAGGTTCTCACACCTTTGGGATTCTATTGTTTACAATTATATATTCGCTAATTACCACCTGCGAAATAAGAAAACACCACCACCAGATGCCAGCTGTGGCACAGGTACACAAGCGTGACTGTAAACGTGACATATTGTGGATTCGATTCCCACTCGAGAAAATGAAGGAACATGTCTGCCTCGACACCAGATCGAGGAAATGAAAATATACAATACTTCATTTCCTCGACTGGTCTGTGATTCTTCTTTTTTAATGTTAAATTTGTAATTACCAGTATTTGAATTCAAATTCAAAATTAAAATTCAAAATATTCTTTATTCAAATAGGCAATTATTATAAGCACTTTTGAATCGTCGAATGAACATATGAACAAAAAGCTACCACCGGTTCGGAAGGCAGTTCTGCTGAGAAGAGCCGGCAAGAAACTCAACAGTTGCTCTTTTCAAAATCAATGGTACGATCTATTACATTTGCTGGCAGCTATCCTGCATTACATTCAATAGACATTAATTCCATACATGCTTATCTTCTAAATATTCTTGAACAGTGTAATACGCTTTACTTGTTAGAATTTTTTTACAGATATTTTAAATGTTGGTAGTGGCAAACTAAGAATACACTGCGTTGCAATATAACTTTGTTGACATTCTTTTTTTTTCTTTTTCTTCAAGCGGCGGCGTTTAGTTCCTCCACAGAAAACGCAGTCTCTAATTCGGAAGAAAATAGGAGAATTGAGAGTCTAGACACAAATTGTCTTTGCCTTATTTAAATAAGCTTCCTCTTGAGCTCTACAATCTATCTATATATATAAAAGGACTTGTCCTCACTGACTGAGGTAAGACGCACGCACAGCCGTGACCGTTGATGGTAGAAACGTGAAATTTGGACAGATGTTTACTTTCGTAATCTGGACATCCACTAAGAAGGGATTTTGAAAAATTTTAACCCTAAAGGAGTGAAATAGGTGTTAAAAGTTTGTATGGATTTTTTTTAAATCGGCACCGATTTTTATAAAATTTGAAATTTAGATTTTTAAAACTATTTAATTGAATACGTGTTTCATTCTTTTCTAGAATTATCCCCCTAAGGGTGCAAATAAGGGGTTGAAAGTTTGTATAGGTTTTTATTTAAATCGGCACCAATTTTTATAAAATTTGAAATTCAGACTCTTAAAAGTATTTAATTGAACATGTGTTTCATGGTTTTCTAGAATTCACCCCCTAAGGGTGCAAATAAGGGGTTGAAAGTTTGTATGGAAAAATCTTTAAAACGCCACCGATTATTATAAAATTTTAAATGTAGACTCTTAAAAATATTTAATTGAACATGTGGTTCATGATTTTCTAGAATTCACCCCCTAAGGGTGCAAATAAGGGGTTGAAAGTTTGTATGGAAAAATCTTTAAATCGCCACCGATTTTTATAAAATTTGAAATTTAGACTCTTAAAAATATTTTATTGAACACATGTTTCGTGGTTCATTAGAATTCACCCCTAATTACGCAAGCGAAGCTGCGCGCGTCCGCTAGTTATAATATATACAGCAAACATAATTTTCTTTTCAGCAAACCTTTCACTTTAATAGAACATCTTAGAAAGTAGTGTTTAGGCATATCCTCTCGTATTTGATCTTGTTCAGCCAACAGGATATTGCGGCAGGAAGGAGCTGGGGTCGAGATTGTGCGGCGTGCGAGGGATGACACCCCTTTATGCAACGGTAGTAAGGGGAAGTGCTGGAGTGCACTTGCAAGCTTATCTTAATATTTTAGGTAATCTGTTGACCTTTTTCTGTTTATTTCTTTTGAATTATTATGTAAGTATTTTTAGTATAGAGATTGTATTGTTATTTTTTTAATTAACTTTCTTATAAATTAAAATTAGGAGTCCTTTTGGAAATATAACGATATTATACCTTTTTATTCAACTACGAAGCAAAAAATGATTTTGACCGTTATGTATGTTCATCTGTATGTACGTTCAACTAAATAAGGTTATTTTTATAAGTTTTATACTTTAAAAGTCGGTTAAGTGCGTACCAATTCCATGATTGTACCACCCTTTCCATCCATTCTGGACCGGCACCTGACCTGGCATGACCCTTTTAAGGTCATCTTCCCAGCACTTTATTAGTCTCTACTGCTTTTTATAGTGAAGAAATATAAAATACTAGTGGACCCGGACGCGGCTACGCCTGCTTAAACTATAAGAATATTTATTAACTATATTTTCAGTTTTCAATAGAATTAGTAAGAAAATATAAGCTTAAATAATCAAAAATAATAATAAGTAGAGACATATTATTAGAAAAAATATCAGAGAAATTGAAAACCAACATAAGAAGTAAAAATAACTACAAATTAAATAAAAATACCATAAGAAGTAAAAATAACCCGTACCTAAAAACTACCTAAAAGGATATTTTTTGCCAGCAATATCAAATAAAATAAGAAGAGAGCCAAAGTGTATTTTAAATTAATTATAAACAGCAAATAAAGATCGAAAATGTAATAAAATCATCAACGTCATCTGCCCGTTCGCGTAGGTCATACTATGGTGCCCGTAGGCTAGGTCATTTCGAATCAGTAACATCTCCTTAATTATTTATTAGAATGTTATACAGTAAACTATAATTTCAATAGATAAAGTGCTATAATGTTTATTTTCATAAGGATGAATATCTAAATGTCGCGATAACGGTTGCGTAGCGACGCGACGGTTGTTATTAACATGGCAGAATAAATTGCATGTCAAATTAAAAAGTACTTTAAAATATATTAATTTATATGTGTAATGTAATGTTATATAGCCTATAGCACTTCTGAAGAATGCAGCTTTCATACAAAACAAAAACAATGTAAATCGGACCAGTAGATCCAGAGATCTTAGCGTTCAAACAAACAAACAAACAAACAAACAAACAAACTCTTCCGCTTTATTATATTACTAGCGGACCCGGACGCGGCTACGCCTGCTTGAAATATAAGAATATAATTTCAATAGAAATATAATTTCAATCTAGATGAAATGCTAAAAGTGACTATTCTATTTATTTTCATAAGGATGAACATCAAAATGACGCGATAACGAACGCGGTCGCGTAGCGACGACGGTTGTTATTAACATGGCAGAATAAATTGCATGTCAAATTAGAAACTATTTTAATTTATTAGTATATATGTGTAATGTAATATTATATAGCCTATAGCACTTCTGAAGAATGCAGCTTTCATACAAAACAAAAACAAAGTAAATCGATCCAGTAGATCCAGAGATCTTAGCGTTCAAACAAACAAACAAACAAACAAACAAACAAACTCTTCCGCTTTATTATATTAGTATAGATTATATTATATATTATATTATATTATATATTATATTATAAAAATAAAAAAAAATACTAAAATACCCCTAAAATATATACGAAAGTATTAATTAGACCGGCTAAGAGATGCCCAATTCATTTAACTGCGAATTCATGAAACTAAATGCGATCAAATTAGTAATAACCCAATTCCCAATTTCGTAGTTTCCAATTTCTGTATTTAATTTTCTTTATAGAAGTAAGTACTTTTAACAAAAAGTGTTCTCGGAGAAACGCTGGCTGAAATCTAATATGATATAATAGTAGACATATGGCCTCCTATAACAATAAGAGTAAAATGTTATATTATATTTCTTTATTAATAATTTCGTCTTTCACAATGTACATATTTACAATGGATTCAATACAAATTCCACACTGTGTAAAGTTTTATAAAATTTCAATAATATATATAAATTTCGAGGGCAATTAAGTTGTTAGAGGCGGTGGAGGGAATCAAAATGGGACCGTAACCGACAGTTGTAGGTTCGATCCCTACTCAAACAATTTAATTATTTTCATTTCCTAGTTTTGAAGTATAACGGAGTGTTTTAGCACTAATTTCCCTCTGCCCACCTTTCTATATGCGAGATATACCGTTAAGTTATTATTATTACAAGTGAGAACATAGCTTCGTAGGAACCGTACTGGTTACTCTACTGCTAACATCCCTAGGCACTCACTGCGCGCGGACTGTAGTAAAATAAAATATAAATTAACAATATATTTCTATTCAATCAATAGTTTTCTTATTCAAAGAAATCTTTTTATTTGAAAAAATAATATTTTTAAAGAAAATTTTGAAATATTTACACCATAATATTTCATAATCAAAAATCGAAATCACTATTTTGTATTTAACCTTTGTGTACATTTTTTTATTAAAAAAAAGACATGAATTAAAAAATTCTATCTACTGACATACGAGTAGGTCGACTGACGAAGGTCTACTCTATTGAATTCATTATAGATTTCGGACGCGTCGATGGCTCGCAAAGTATTTTTAATATAAATCCTACAAATATTTCTGATAAATATTAACTGATTACAATAATATTAATGCAAATAATATTTGAGGGTAGTCGTGGCATAGGGACACACGTGTGAGACAGGGTTCGATTCCCACTCGAGGAAATGTCTCTCGATTAAAATGATGTAATAAAGACTACCTCGATAAATAGATAATGTAACACAATAATAATTTTGTTATTCCTGAGATTAATGCGGTTAACCAAACAAACTATTCCGCCTTATAATCATAATTCATGTTAATAGTACAAATATTAGTATAAGTTTCTTTGTTACGCTTTCACGCCAAAATTGCTGAACCGATTAACATGAAACTCTGCAAACATATTCCTAGAGATATTAAAAAGGATATGGGAAACTTTTTATTAAAGTTATTTTAAAAAAATATATCCTTTACAGTATTAATTTAGTTCAAGTTTCCTTTCGAGTAACATTAATGCAGTTTTTATTATTAAATGTATTTACTTTTTGTTCGTACACACATTGGCGGGCGAGCGGCGCCATGGCTCGAACCCCGCGCACCGGATGTGTGCTGACTTACTCATGCCTTTTTGTTTATTAACGCAAATCTTTTTAAATTATTGCAATATGGAATTGCTAAGAATTAACAAACTGAGGCCAGTCGTCGTAAGCGAGACAGTTATGGGTTCGATTCGCACTCAAGGAAGTGATATATTTAATATTTTAATTATTTCGTTCTAGTGTCAATGCCTCCAGAATTCGGCGATAAATGGGGAACGGAGTGTATTAACAGTAGGTTCCCTCTGCCTACTCTGCTGTGTTCCCGCACACAGCAAAGGGTGCGGGGAGAACAGCGTGACGCTAAAAAAATAACAACCACAAGCACAATTTTTATATTTACTTAAATATTTTTTTTATTTAAGTAAACATAAAAAGTACTCTTATTGAAGCGATAATAATTTTCGTTTACCTGGTTTGATTAAACAAATAAATGTATTAAAGCGTCGCTCTTCTACGTACAATGTTATAAAATGCATACAAAATTACATTACCCAGTGAGTATGATTAAAAGTTAAAACTATAATAAATAATAATTGAATCATTTAAATAAATAACAATTCTCGTTTAGATAAAGTAAAGAAATAAATTATTTTCAATAAATCTTAATATTAATAAATAATATTAAGGCAGTACTGGCGCAGAGGTGCAAGGGTGTGACTGTAACGCGACGGTTGTGGGTTCGATCCCCACCCAGGGTAATAAACAATTATTTATTTATATTTTCATTTCTTCGTTCTGGCACCAAAGCAAAAGCCCGACGTTGAGTGCCGCCACTCAACACGCTATGAGGAGAGGAGTGTATTAACACTAGGTTCCCTCTGCCTACCTTCCTATATGCGGGATACATATAGCAGGATAGACATATCTATAATCTTCTATATATATAAAATCGAAAGGTCACTCACTCATCAGGAAATCTCAGAAACTACAAGTGCTAGGAATCTGAAATTTTGCATAGGAGTTACTTATAGGACGTAGGTGTTCACTAAGACGGGAATTTGCAATATTCGACTTTTAAGGGGTTGTTTTTGGGGTTGAAAGTTAAATGAAACTTCGTTACTACAAATGCCAGGAATCTCAAATTTTGCATGGACATCACTTATAGGACGTGGGTACTCATGGAGACAGAAATTAATAATAATAACGTAGTTCACGAAGGCGAAGCCGCAGGCGGGCCGCTAGTAATTAAATATATTTATTGCAGAGAACTCAAGTACTGTAGAGTGTATATAGTCACCGCTAAAGTGAATATAACTGATAAGGAGATGATAATTATGTCATTGCTTGTGTCTATTTATAGCAGAATACAGATGGACTCGAGAGTGTCGTTATCGTCGTTACCCGCCTCGTAACTTAGCGTTCTCTGAGTCAGTTTTGTTTGTGCGTATTTAAATATCTATTTTTATTAAGAATTTATATAATAATCTTACCAATATTATTAAATGTGTATGTACGTTTTTTTATTACGCTTTCATCCCATAATTACTCGACTGATTATCATGAAACTTTGTACACATATTCATAGAGATTAATAGGAAGGACATAGGATATCTTTTATTAAAGAAAATGTTCTTTGAGATTAATAAAAAAATACGTAAATTTGAGCGAGCGAACTGTAAATATAAGTCTTAGTTAGAAAACGTTGAAAAAAACGCGCTCTGCCTACGCTACTATATGAGAATACAGTGTAAAATAATAGATTAATAAAATAAAATATTGTATTTCTTATATAAATAATGCAATCATTGATGTATTTACCAAGTACGCAAAGTGCAACTCCTTTGACCCTACCCTTCCTTCCAGTTGCGTCAACTATCTGGTCATCCTTGTATTATTTATTATACGTAGAAACCTATTATTTACTCCCCTTTTGAACCTGCTACTTCGTGCTGATAAGGACATCAAGTAAGATCATCCTCGTAAGCATTCAGCTCTGTTGTACTCTTTGTTAAGTTATCAAGAAACAGATGTTTCACAGTACAAAAATATTATCAATTTCTTGGAACAGTATTGAAGTCTTTAAGGAAAAACGTTTTATGAATGGTTTCATTTCAATGTCTTTATATGTATATTTTAAGTTTTTTTTTATGCATTACTTATTGAAAATTATTCATTTGTAATGCCATTTTGTCTTATCTCGATTTGCAATAACGTATTCACTAAAGAGGCTAGTCGTGATGCAGGGGACAGATAGTGGGTTCGATCCCCACTCGAGGAAATGAAATATTCAATATTTTCATTTCTTCGTTCTGATTCCGACGCTAAGTGCGGCATTGATGTTCGCCACAAACGGAATTCGACTGAAATGGGGAATGGAGTGTTTTAACACTAGGTTCCCTCTGCCTACCCTGCTGCGTGCGGGATACAGCGTGAAGCTGATATCTACTACTAGTTTGGAAAGGATGAGATTTTGATGCAGTGTTAAGGTACATGACTAAACTTTGAAAGACTAACTAATATAGGTACGATTATTATCAATTTCTCGCAACTACTGTATTATAAATAACAACAATACCTTTAACATTTTTAAAATATTCTTAGACACTAAAGAAAAAAAAATACTTGGAAAGTTTCCAAGAGGCGTGGGTTCAAATCCCGCTACATTAATTCCTAAAATAAGTAAGAATAATAAAATTTTCTTGCGTCCGCGTACTTTTAAGTAAAGAAAAAATAATTAACTTTAAAATCTTCAACATATTTTTTTATACGTGCGGCTCACACGCACGACTGAGCATTCCAGTCAGCTGTCGACGAAGGTATTTTAATCCAGCAGTCAACTGCAACAAAAACCTGTAAGTAAATTAACCTGTATACTTTAAAATAATACTTAAATATTAATAAGGCTCGAAATTCCTTAATATTGTAGAGCCAATTACTGCTATTGCTATTTACAGCTGATCGGGAGACTACCTGGCTTAACGTATTGATATAAGTTGGTCCATTCTTAGAGGATTTATGTTTTAGTTCTTTTCGTTTTTCTGGGGCCTGTCATGGCGTAGATGCACAAGCGTGACAGTTAACGTGACAGATTGTGGATTCGCTTCCTACTCAATAAGTAACGCGCGGCGTTGAGTTCCACCACTCAACACGCAATGCTTTTAAAATCCGACGGAAAATGGGTATAGAGGTGTCTAAATAAGATCGGAGTGCTTCGACACGGGGTTCCCAGGTTCCCTCTGCCTACCCTGCCATGCGTGCGATACAGCATGAATCTAAAAAAAACGTTTTTGCAATCGATTAAGACAAATAAAACACGGCTTTGAATTCCACAATCTAACATTCAAAACTTTACAAAAAGATAAAAAGCGAAGAACGGAAGATTTGTCAAGAAGAGAGAGAGAGAGAGAGAAGAATATATAGAACTAAAAATGTTTACCGGTACAGAATCCTTAACGCCAAACAAACTTGGAAATATGTTTCCATTTAAATCGTAAACAGAGGTTAAAGATCCAACGTTTGCGGAACACTCGGGCTTCGCCGGCACTTCCGCATAGCACTGTGTAACTAAATAAGGAACCTACCTTTTGCGGAACCCACCTGCTAAGTACGAACCTAACAAGAAACGTATGCACATTTTATGACAGCTAGTTTATGCTTGAGACATCGTCAATTTATATTTTGCATTTCACATGTAGATTTCAATATAAATAGGTAAGTCTTATCTACATTAAGAAATTAGTTCTAAGAAAAATTAGTTTTGTCTTTTTGTGTTTCAAATGTTTAACATTGCCAGCAGAAGTAACACGATCATTCATTCTCTAGTTATATTATATCGGCGTTATTATTATAAATTTATTCCTATTAAAAATGAAAGAATGAAATTATTTTCATAAAATAGTAATAAGTTACACAAGAAAAAACAAAACGGTGATTTGTACCGTTATAATATGCTGTAAGACCAAGTAATCAGCCAAGTGAGATCCACATGAGGACAACGGAATCTAAGCAAAAGAAGTAACATCTATGCATGGCAAGAACCACATGTGTAGGCAGTAGTGCACTGCCTCACAGTATAAGGATCAGATATTTTTTTCTCCCCTAATACTATAAATAATGGGCTACCTTATATATAGACATTAATCACCCTTAATAACCGTTACATCTCCATGTTAGTTACAATCATTACACAGGTTAATAAAAAAACCGGTCAAGTGCGAATCGAACGCGCCCACTGAGGCTTCCGTACCAATTTCAGGATTGTATGCCAACGGGAAGTACATAAAAATTGACAAATTTAAATCTGTGGACGTATGCATTCATTTTGTATGAAATAAACTACATTTGTAGTTGTAATAACATAAGTGTGTCATGATTTTTTCCATGAAATAAATATGAATTTTCAGTTTTCGGATTTTTCTTTTATTTGTATTGTAAGTTCTCACTTCGTGCCGAATTTCATATAAGTAGGTCTCCGGCAAGTAGCCAATGGGTCTTGATTACGCAACGAATTTCATACAAAATGCAACGCAAGGAACCATAGACCTGAATACTTGATATTAATTTCAGCTTGATATCTCAACGCGATCTCGAGTTAAATGGTCTTGACAGACGTAAAACAAAGTAATCCTATAAAGGTTCCGTTTTTACCTTATAAGGTGCGGAACCCTAAAAAACGTGATCATGACAAGGATCAACGAACCCCGTCCACTCAGAGCTATGACCACCTGACACCATATATCCACGTCGAACAAACGGCATATAATTCACATTCCGTGATACAACTAAAAATTTACGATGTGTACAATTATCGAGAAGCGGGCGCGACGACATTTTTAGTGCCTTGTGATATAAATTTCTTCTCACACGCTACTATTGAAATTAAAAATAGAATGAAATGTAACACTTAGCGGAGAAAGCATGACCAAAGTGCTCCCAAAATGTAGTAAATGTAGAGCAGTCTCAGATGGACGCTAGCAACTTAATATGGATCGTAAAGACGACGAGATAAACAGCCTGTTAGCGGCCGAGATAAACAAATTACCCTGTAAGTGCAGTACGGAGGGCCACATGGCGCCGCGGCCTTCGAAGAGGACCTGGTGTTTTAATTTTTTTTTTTTAACATCACGCCGTTACCCGCATACAATAGGGTAGGTAGAAGGAACTCAGAGTATAGATAGTCCATTCCCCATTCCCCCCTCGATTCCACAGCGAAGAAATGAAAACATTAAATGTTTCATTTCCGATCCGACCGACCGACCGAGTACCGATCATTTTATCATGTCATAGTATCTAAATGGCCCAACATTCCATTCGGACGGAGCCATGTTTTCGCCGACATGCTTCAATAATCTCTTAAATGTCGTAAAACATAGTTTATATTGCATGAATAATAACAACTACACTATAATTCAGTGTTAAGATCAAATAAGGAAATGCGAATATTCGCACGTATGTATGTTTATATGAGAGTGAGACTCATTTGGTTCTTGTTTAAAAACGATGCTGATGGTACAGTACGGTCAACAAGTCGTGGGCACTATGAAATTAGCTGTATCTCAGATTTGATTTTAAGATTTTTCTTACTTATCAATATTTTCTTTCCGGTTGAACAATGCACAAAAGTTTAGAAAATCTAACTTTAAAACGGCCACAACTTGTTAGTCCTACTATATCATTTAGGTCTCGACTCATAATTGACAGATGGCCGATGTTATAATACTGGCTCGAGTGTGTTTCTACATACATTGGCCAGTGAGCGTATAGGTAATAAATTAATGTTGTTACGTCATTCGTTTCGCTTATCTAGCGCGATCGTCGAACCCTGGCGGCGGCGAGGCGGGGTGCGCAGGCGCAGGCCAATACTGTAGCCTAGGACGTCGACAGGCATGACCTGCCTTCCGCTCGTACATCATACTTCAAAAGCAACGTTTGTAGATTTGTTCTGCTCTCGTTTCCTCAATTCAACTAGCGTTTACTTTGAAATATGTGTGTTGCGGACTAAAGAAATATTTCGCGCTGCCGGTAAATAAAAGATGAACATAAATCAAATTAGTAATTTAAACTGACCAATGTACTCTCTTTAAATCATAAATTTAATATAAATATGAGTGCCAAATTTCGCGATCAACTAATAGTAATAACAACCTAGTTTCATAAAGCTTAAAATTATGGCTAATATTTTTGTAGGACTAAAAACCCGTCAGATGAAAGAAAAATATTTCTAAAAGAAATAAATATCTTAACATTTGCTGTCTTTAAGATAAAAAAATAATATTTTAAGAAATTACCCTTCTAGGAAGTAGAACAATAAGGTAGTATGCATTTGAATAGCCGAGGGCTTAGTTTAGCTAATTATCCCGCACCTAGCCATGTGGCCGGTAATGGCGTCCTTTCTTTGAATCCGATTCTCGGTAGAGGCCGTTGTGGCTAAGAGGCAGAAGCGTGTGAATGTAACGCGACGGGTGTGGGTTCGATTGCCTCTCGGGGGAATGAATTATTATTTATTAATATTCTAATTTCTTCTTTCTGGTACCAACGCAAAAGCGGTTCGTTGCCTCCCGCTAACACGCATTGCCTCATCTGGCGGAAAATGGAAAGGTTCTCTCTGCCTACCATGTAATATGCGGTATAAAGGGTGAAGGTGATTAAGATTATTAATTAAGATTCTCGGTATTCTGGTGTCTTGCCAGTAACAAGCTTTGACGAGTTGTTCCTATTAGCATGCACCATTGTTCTACGCTCTACAGTCATTGTACGAGCGAATCGACCGACTTCATCTACATACGAGTATACTGACTAAAATACTTTTTAGAAAAAAATTATGCGTTTACTAAAAAAATTAAATTAAACCAGCTTCACGCTGTATCCCGCTCACAGCAGGGTGAAGAAGTGTGTGTGTGTGTGTGTGTGAACTTTCGCGTGTTGAGTGGCGGAACTCAACGCCGCTCTTTGCCTAATATGTTTTCTTATTTCTAAAAAGTATTTTTCTTTCCTAAATGTGGACTAACACTTTATAATTTTTTAAACTATATAATGATTACATTCGTTACATTTAGGTACTCTCTCGTTGAAAATATTATTATTGCCGTCACGTACTTTCGCACAACTCGAGTAACGAAAATAATACAGTTATGTTCCTAATAATTATAGCACTTGGTTTAGTTTTTAAATAGATTACAAGGTATTATATATAAGTACATTCCTACTATATTTTTTAACATTTCTGAAGTTTTAATAATGGCATATGTTAATTGGCGGAACCTAAATACTGGACTATGTCTACTAGGAATAGAACCTAAAACCCCACTGCGTTATAATACCTCAATTTTACGCCATTTTATTAACTATACATATTAAATAACGTTGATTACTTGTTCAGATAAGTATGTACTTACTTCGTAATTCACGAGAGATTAATATCGTCGATAATATAGAATATTAATTAAAGTATAATATATAATACGATGACATCCGCCAAAATAGGAGATGACTCATTTAATTTGAATATATGCGAAGATTGAGTTTGTGTAATGGACGCTGCGGGCGTAACGCATGGGGGAGAGAGGACATCCATCATCCGCGTCATCGATCAAGCGGGTAGAAAGTGAAAGCCACGTTAGTAGGAGTCCTAGCACTACCCGTAATTTTCAACTAATTTGAAGATGGATGAGATTTCTTCTTATAGCGTTGAATTTGTGGCAACAATGACGTATTTGCACTTCTTGAAATATAACAGGAAACGCAATATACATATAGGAATTATCTATGAATGAAAATGCCATCTTAAGATCGATCTCAGACTTGAGAGCGTTTTATAAATACGGCCTTATGTTGGTGAATAGCTTTTCCGCATACATTCACACATTTAACATATTTTTTAAAATTGTACTAATGTGACATAGACATGAATGATATATGGAGTAAGTTATTTTAAAATTTCAAATATTTTATCTTCTCTGTATCACTCGACTGCAGGAATCCACTTCGAAAGTCTATCCACTTAAAATGTGCGAAAGAGCACTTAAACTGATAAGAGCTGATAAGAGAGCCATATATTTAAAATTTTTGAAATCAAGGGCGGGCTTAAACTGAATGTACCAAATATTTTTTGAACTACTAAACGTATAATCGTGTGTCGAATAGTGCATTTTTCTACGTTTGGTATATGACATTATATATAAAGAAGCGGCTTCGTGTTGTTCCCCACATAACAGGACAAGAAGGGGGGAAATTAAAGTTGTAACAGATTTGCCATTATTACTAATGCCATTGTTTCTTTATTACTCATAAGTCGTAACAAAACAATTCGAGTATTATCATTATCACTTCCGGTATTTTAATAGGTTTGCCCCTTTACGTTGTCTAAGTTAGTATAAAACGACTGTGTATCTTTTTTGGATTCATCACTAAGTTGTTCAGTGTCTTCTTGTCAAGAACTATTGTGCGAGTGTTGTCTAGTAAGTGCTAACCACATGGAAACCATAATGGATGTGAGTATTACTTTTTATTCATGTTATTTTGTATTTTACTGTGATTTTTTACAACTTGTGTTTTTTACCACTCTCTAACGTTTTTTAGATAGCGTAGAAATGTATTTTATTTTATACTCATTTTCCTTTGTATTCATTGTTGTAGCTTACGTGCTGCTTGGGCGGGAATAATGCAGAATACAAGGAAGACCTGTATAAACAGTATTACTTCTCGACGATATTTACGTCTATAGCACACAAAAGCTGTCAAATACATAGAACATATAAAATGGAGAATGTTGTTTTATAAGAAGACCTACTGTTAATTAAGAACTAAAGTCTACACTTACGTTTCTGTGCTTGTCTATTTGTACTAAATAATCAAATTCAGCATAAACAATGCAATTTATTGTATTCACTGTTGTACCTTACGCGCTGCGTGGGTGGGAATAATGCGGAATACGAAGAAAACACGTATAAACAGTATTACTTCTCAACATCTGACGATGAACGTACCTCACCATACCCTATCAAAAAACGAGAAAGATCAAAGAGCAGTGACTCTCTAAATCAGTTCTTTCAAGAACCTCCGAAGATAAAAAAGATAAAACTACGTTCTTCATCGGTGGGGTGAGCGACGGATGATGGTACCTCATGTCTTACTACCAACGAAGATGATGGATCCAATGCAACACATCTTATAAAAATTGAGATATTTGAACTGAAAAAACTGGTTGATGTACCACCGGAGGAGCACTGGAAACATGCAGATGTGAGGGTCAAATATTATAACAAGAAAAATAACAAAAATAGCCACCACCAACTTTTTTTGGATTCATCACTAAGTTGTTCAGTGTCTTCTTGTTAAGAACTATTGTGCGAGTGTTGTCTAGTAAGTGCTAACCACATGGAAACCATTATGGATGTAAGTATTACTTTTTATTCATGTTATTTTGTATTTTACTGTGATTTTTTACAACTTGTGTTTTTACCACTCTCTAACGTTTTTTAGATAGCGTAGAAATTTATTTTATTTATACGCGTTTTTAAAACTGTTGTACATCTTTCGATATAAATTCAGTACCTTTATCAGATTGTAAGTGTCTGGGAATAGTGTTAACTTCTAAAAATATATTTGAAAAACATTTTTTTATAGATAGAGTCCTTTTTTTGCAAAGGTCTAGCAAATGCGTATTTACTAAAACATCGATTACACATAAAATATATTTATTTCCATCACTATATTCACTGTAATTTCTCATGTCACTTAAATCAGCTTGCCAAAGATCGCTAATATTAGATAAAACATATTTATTTCTCGAAAATCGTCGCTGAACAGGTTTATGTAAGGTATAAGTTTCTTGAGACTCCAACCATTTTTTTAGATCTTCTTTAGTCATTTTACTTTTCATTGCTTCGGATAATTTATTTAAACTACTATAACCATAATAAATATTAAAATAATCATAATAAATATTTTTGATGAAATAATCATAATAAATATTTTTGATTTCTAATAAGGGTCCATCTTTCCCAAGCAATTTTTCGTTTTACTTTTTCGTCGTTCAATTTTGGATATGTTTGGGGAGTTAATTGATTTACGGTGCTTGAAGATTCCGTCACAGCTTGTGACGTTTCTTGTGACGTCTTGTGACGTGACGAAGTCGCTCGTCTTCGGATTTCCTATATAACTCAATGGTACTTTTAAATCCTTCAAAACTTTCGAAAATTCTACCCAACCATGTGGCGAACTGTTTTTGAATGGTCATTGATTAAGTCAACAATATTTCTTTTATAAACTTTCTTGTTGTCTATAAAAATTGTACCATTATCGTTCCAATTAATCTTATTTTTATTTTTCAATAAAATATCAATTAACAGCTCACCTTAATTATTTTATATGTCTTTGGTATGAGTTGAAGCAATTGATATTTAGTGTAATAGTCATTACTTTTGTGTGGAGTATTCTCATTAATCGGTCTAAACCGATCAATCGGAACGGTTAAATCTATCATTAAGTATCCATGTGGTTTACTAGTGGCATCTTTGTATGCTTCTTCAACATATTTAAGATTCTCAGGTACTATTTGACGAGCAAGAAAACGTGTTTGAGTTTTGTCTCTAGGATTTTAAAGTAAATGATGTAGCAAGAATTTAACGATATATCACGTTGTCCTTTCCCTTGATGAAACAAGTTTTGCGTTATGTAGAATACACTCAAGTTTCTATGATGACTTCCTTTAGTAAAAATATCAACTATGCGCCCATCAGATTCTCTCATAAGGTCGTTGATTACAATCAATTGAGGATACTTCCCATCAAACATGTTCAAATCAGGAAATCCTTGATAGTAATTAAATTGTATAATGGTTGCATTTCGTCGTAAAACCATAAGATAATGTTAAATTCTTGATTACAAACATGATTTATGTTTTTCAAAAAATCACATACGAACTTTGATTTTCCACAACCAGTAGGACCCGCTATAACAGCAGTGAAAGGGTGTTCAAAATGAAACATGCTAAATGTAGTAGGATGCGTCTATTCAGTTAAAAGGTAAAACTAAATATGTACATATAAATAAATACATAACATTTTATAAAATATTTTCTTAACTAATACAATAAAAATGACATCTTAATACTATCTTAACTTATAATGACCCCAAGCTAATGTATCTATTGAATTATGCAAAATATGTCGCTTGGTGTCGTTGTATGACAAACCAATTTTATTATTATTTTTTTGTAAATATAATATGGTTGATGCTTCTAAATCTATGCATTTCAGCAAGTTGTATTTTTTTATTAAATAAACATGACTTATAGTCACTAACATTTAATTTCTTAGTTACACTTTTATTAACCCTTTTAGCTTTGGTGTTAGTACGATCTTCGACACTCATTGCATACATTTTTAATCGCAATCCAACAAATTCAGTAAGAATTTTTCCGTTGTTCTCGTCTTTAAAAAATCCTAATTTCTTTTTATTTACTTGAGGAAAGTGAAACTGATTATTTGAAGGATAATCAGAAGTATTGAAATATACATTTAAATCTTCCTTAATTTCTTTGTAAAAATCATCGCAAGATATTTGGTATATCAGACTATCAGTATCAGTATATAACAATTTTATGTTGGTAAATTTATTTTTCATGTACTGATAGTGAAAGTCATACATTAAAGTCTTGGATATCTCTAGTCTTGGATAGTCTGTAGTTTTGCGAAGTTAGACTGCGACCAAATTTTCAGAAAAAATGGAAAGACTGTGGAATTCGGGGCGAGCAATGAGACTCTCAACACCTTTGATTTTTCCATGATTTTCCTAATGTGTTAATAATTTTACGTTTACTCTTTTTTCGATATTTTCCATTGTCTTTCCAAATACAGAATTATTCATCAGCTTATAAAAATCTTTTTCAAAGTCGGATGTTGCTAAAGTTCGTAATTGGGTGTTTAATTCAATATATTTTTTTAACCAACGTTTTTGCTTGAATTTTAATACTCTATGAACTTTTTGTACTCACAAACCATATTTCTCACATTGCAAAAGATTTCTATAATGTATAACATATTTTTTTTTGTTATATAAATTAGTAACTAATTTAGATTCTTTCGAATTACCTACACAAATATTTTCTGGACACAATGGAAAGTCGGAATGAGTATCATGTAAGCTATCGGGGTATTCTAGATCTATTTCTAAAATATATCCAATATCAGAGGTGATTGGTACATTATAATTTACATAAGGATCTTCTCATTCAAAATTAGACAAAGGCAAGTATTGAGACATAGCCCACCCATATAAATTGTTTGCATCAAGATAAATTAAATATGAAATAAGATCATTACTATCAAAAGTTTTCATGTGTGGAATGTGTGTGTTCTTTTGCATAGCGATTACTGCATTGCGATATGCCTCCTCTAATACTGGATTTGATAAAAGCAAAAATCTGTTAATAATTCTAGTTCAACTTTGGTATATTTTAACATAGCATCCCAACTTAACCCTGGAGCGGTATAGTAATGAGCAGTATCTAAATCGTAAGTCTTCATGCAAACATTTCTAAAATTTTCGAAAATATCACATAAAAGTATTACATCAGTTTTTCAATAAAGATTAGAATAGTCAGCCATGCTTTAACAGTGGAAATGAGACCATACTTTTTGAGCATGATTATAATCATCAACTGAAATGCTTTCACCAGTCAATGTACTAGCGAAACACTCAATTGACGGCAAAGATGATAATTCTAATGATTTGAACGAAGTCATATGTTCATATGGATAAACACCTTTCCGCTTTAACAACTGAAAATCTTCATCGGAGGGATATTGTTTTTTCGTTTCTAGGAACTCATCGTCATTAAGATTCTTAGCTAGTGAATCTAAACTACTCGATAAAAATTTGAAAGAGTCAATAAACCTCAAACCAACTTTTTTACCATTTACATTCAGAATTTTTGAGAAAGAAATATACTTTTCTTTATTTTGTGGAATGATTTGTACCTCACCTTCGGCAAAATTTAATGCATGTACAATAAAATGAGCATCGTAATTGCTCAGATTATGTAATATTATAGGAATAAATGAGGTGTTATGATTTTTTTTGCTACAATTGTCATGGCATACACCTATAAAAGTGCCTAAATGCCAGTCGTGATCGATATATCGTTCATCCTTTAATACACTCTCAAATATGTAACATATAGAAGCTTCTTGTATTGTTTTGTTGTCTATTTGTGATAGAGGAAGAGGACATTTTTGAAAAGAATTAGCTCTACAAATAATTTCTATATCTTTACGTAAACTTGTCAAAAATACGTTAGCACAGTTTTCGCCGGTATAAGTAACATACTTAGAAGGCTTATTATCATATGAACATTTGACATAATAACCAAAGATGTACTCATCATGTCTTTGAACGTTGGTTGTGAAAGATTTAAAAGGATCATTGGAACATGAATCGATTGGATTGAGAAAAGATTCAAAATCTGCGTAAATCACAAAGGGTACTCTTTTTATCTTTTCATAATCTTCGAATTTTATCTCATCACTTGGTACATTTTCACCACGCCAGTTTTTTTTACTTATATCTTTATTTGGAAGATCGGTTCTGACATATGTGCAATCATTCAATCTTTGTCTATCGAAAGTTTCCTGACTATTAAAATAAATAAGTCAGCCGTCACAAATGTAAATGGCATTATTTCGTGATGTAACCTGATGACTCACTAAACGAGATATTTTTTTTATATAGTAATAATGCCCATTACTTCCACTCGTTATGTAAAGTAAATTAATATGAATAGGTTTGAGACACTTTGTAAAATATAATGGACCAACCACAGAGTTAGACTTACTCAACGCATTGTATTCCAGTCCATAAACGTTAACACTCAAATTATTCAACTTTTCGATTTTATGAATGTCCGTTAACTTCACAGGGAAAGGAACAGCAACAAAATTTAACTTGTTTTCATATTTTGAATATGAAGTGACTCGATCTGAACTTTTATTTGCTGGGTACACTGCTGAGAGTAAAGCCCACTTAAAGCACTGAACGTCGCTATTTTTTACATTTATTACTGCCTTTTTGTTTCGTATGTCGTGAGGCAAATCAATGTATGAAGATCCGCGAAGTGGATTAAATTTATTCACATTCATATCCAAACTAAATATTTTCTGAATAGACCAACCGCTGTCTTTCTTTTCAAACTCAGTTATTTTGTTTGCAAATGTTTCATTTAAAGTAAATGTATCTATTGAATTATGCAAAATATGTCGCTTGGTGTCGTTGTATGACAAACAAATTTTATTATTATTTTTTTGTAAATATAATATGTTTGATGCTTCTAAATCTATGCATTTCAGCAAGTTGTATTTTTTTATTAAATAAACATGACTTACAGTCACTAACATTTAATTTCTTAGTTACACTTTTATTAACCCTTTTAACTTTGGTGTTAGTACGATCTTCGACACTCATTGCATACGTTTTTGATCGCAATCCAACAAATTCAGTAAGAATTTTTCCATTGTTGATGTCTTTAAAAAATCCTAATTTCTTTTTATTTACTTGAGGAAAGTGAAACTGATTATTTGAAGGATAATCAGAAGTATTGAAATATGAATTTAAATCTTCCTTAATTTCTTTGTAAAAATCATCGCCAGATATTTGGTATATCAGACTATCAGTATCAGTATATAACAATTTTATGTTGGTAAATTTATTTTTCATGTACTGATAGTGAAAGTCATACATACATTAAAGTCTTGGATATCTATAATATCTATAATATGCTAAAACCTTAATATATGGGCTTATCATAAAACAATTTAGTTTTGCGAAGTTTGACTGCGACCAAATTTTCAGAAAAAATGGAAAGAGTGTGGAATTCGGGGCGAGCAATGAGTCTCTCAACACCTTTGATTTTTCCATGATTTTCCCAATGTGTTAATAATTTTACGTTTACTCTTTTTTCGATATTTTCCATTGTCTTTCCAAATACAGAATTATTCATTATCTTATAAAAATCTTTTTCAAAGTCGGATGTTGCTAAAGTTCGTAATTGGGTGTTTAATTCAATATATTTTTTTAACCAAGGTTTTTGCTTGAATTTTAATACTCTATGAACTTTTTGTACTCGCAAACCATATTTCTCACATTGCAAAAGATTTCTATAATGTATAACATATTTTTTTTTGTTATATAAATTAGTAACTAATTTAGATTCTTTCGAATTACCTACACAAATATTTTCTGGACACAATGGAAAGTCGGAATGAGTATCATGTAAGCTATCGGGGTATTCTAGATCTATTTCTAAAATATATCCAATATCAGAGGTGATTGGTACATTATAATTTACATAAGGATCTTCTCATTCAAAATTAGACAAAGGCAAGTATTGAGACATAGCCCACCCATATAAATTGTTTGCATCAAGATAAATTAAATATGAAATAAGATCATTACTATCAAAAGTTTTCATGTGTGGAATGTGTGTGTTCTTTTGCATAGCGATTACTGCATTGCGATATACAACACATACACATTCGATGCGATATACACATTCAATCTTTGTCTATCGAAAGTTTCCTGACTATTAATTTAGATTTAGATTTTATGAATGTCTGTTAACTTCACAGGAAAAGGAACACCAACAAAATTTAACTTGTTTTCATATTTTGAATATGAAGTGACTCGATCTGAACTTTTATTTGCTGGGTACAATGCTGAGAGTAAAGCCCTTAAAGCACTGAACGTCGCTATTTTTTACATTTATTATTGCCATTTTGTTTCGTATGTCGTGAGGCAAATCAATGTATGAAGATCCGCGAAGTGGATTAAATTTATTCACATTCATATCCAAACTAAATATTTTCTGAATAGACCAACCGCTGTCTTTCTTTTCAAACTCAGTTATTTTGTTTGCAAATGTTTCATTTAAAGAATCGAGAAATTCATTTAGATTAACAGATTTGTTAATGACGATATTCGGAGTTTGAAAATCAAAAATATTTATCAATTCTTTACATTGTTGAATAAAATTAGCTTGGAGTATAAAATTAACTTTGAAGGTTTTCAAAGCTACTAAAGCTCACTAACTAAAGTAAGAAGAGTATTTTTGATGGAATTTAAAAACAAATTAAAAGCTCATCACTAACAGAGAGTGTAGTTATTCTGTAAGTATAAACACGTTTTCCAAATGCTTTTTCGATTAATGTTACATTAGGAAAACTGTGATGAATGCGTAATGCATTATTTTTATGAATATTGCTTCGGTAATCATTTGCTAAATATCTTCTTTTAACAAGTATTTTGCATACCTCACACTTGATCATATCAATGTTTAATGGTTGAACTAATGGTTTTGAATCCCTCGAAGTTGAAGGTTCGCTTGGACGTCTCATTTTCACAACTTTTTTATTGTTATCTTGAGCTACGCGTTTCAAGCCTGTGCCAACTTGTAAGCTGGTTAACAAAGAAAAAAATAAGTTTTAAATTCAACATCTCATAAATTTAAACAGGAAAAAAATAAATAAATAAAAAAACATTAATAATCATTATTATTTACTGCTTTTCCACACTTTCACTTATGTTGAACAAAGCTTCATCAAATTGTGAATCAAAAGTCTTTGACTCAATACTTATGAATTTATCGTTAAAAACTTCCATAGCACATTCTGCTGATTCAACAATCTCGAAAATTTCGTCCAATTCCTTGTCAGTCCAGCAATTATTTTCAATCTCCTGTTCTTTAGTACACACTAGTAACATGATCACAGTTCGACATTTTCAACTACTATTTAGCTCAACACGAATGAATGTAACGCAAGACAGTTTAAATGTTAGTATGCTAGAAATTTTTTGGCTTTTATAGATTCTTTGTAAAGGAACAAACCTATTAAAATACCGCAAATGATAACGATAATATTCAAACTGTATACTTATGACTTATGAGTAATAATTTATTTAGTCTTTTTGTTTAAAGTGATATTTTTTTAGGTTTGGTGCACTAGAAATTTCTTTGGTGATACTATGTACCAACTTTCGTGTAAGTTGGTGGTGGCTATTTTTGTTATTTTTCTTGTTATAATATTTGACCCTCACATCTGCATGTTTCCAGTGCTCCTCTGGTGGTACATCAACCAGTTTTTTCAGTTCAAATATCTCAATTTTTATGAGATATGTTGCATTGAATCCATCATCTTCGTTGGTAGTAAGATATGAGGTACCATCGTTCGTCGCTCGCCCTACCGATGACGTACGTAGTTTTGTCTTTTTTATCTTCAGAGGTTCTTGAAAGAACTCGTTTAGAGAGTCACTGCTCTTTGATCTCTCTCGTTTCTTGATAGGGTATGGTGAGGTACGTTCATCGTGAGATGTTGAGAAGTAATACTGTTTATACGTGTTTTCTTCGTATTTTACATTATTCCCACCCACGCAGCGCGTAAGGTACAACAATGAATACAATAAATTGCATTGTTTATGCAGAGTTTGATTATTTAGTACAAATAGACAAGCACAGAAACGTAAGTGTAGATTTTAGTTCTTAATTAACAGTAGGTCTTCTTATTAAACAACATTCTCCATTTTATATGTTCTATGTATTTGATAGCTTTTGTGTGCTATAGACGTAAATATCGTCGAGAAGTAATACTGTTTATACAGGTTTTCCTTGTATTCTGCATTATTCCCGCCCAAGCAGCACGTAAGCTACAACAATGAATACAAAGGAAAATGAGTATAGAGTAAAATAAATTTCTACGCTATCTAAAAAACGTTAGAGAGTGGTAAAAAACACAAGTTGTAAAAAATTATAGTAAAATACAAAATAGCATGAATAAAAAGTAATACTCACATCCATATTCATAATGGTTTCCATGTGGTTAGCACTTACTAGACAACACTCGCACAATAGTTCTTAACAAGAAGACAGTGAACAACTTTGTGATGAATCCAAAAAGATACACAGTCGTTTTATACTAACTTAGACAATGTAAAGGGGCAAACCTATTAAAATACCGGAAGTGATAATGATAATATTCGAACTGTTTTGTTACGACTTATGAGTAATAAAGAAACAATGGCATTAGTAATAATGGCAAATCTGTTATAAGTTTGAGCAGGTTTAAAATTTCACAATAACAACTAAAAAATAAATCAAACATATATATTAAATCGAGAACTATTTAATAAAAAAATATTGTTTCGCCGGCGCACCATTATTTCAAACATTGTATAATAAAAAATACAATAGAACTATTTAGATTTATACTCTTCTCTTCTTTCTAACTTCTGAGAAGTTTTTAATTAACAAAATATTGTTTCACCGGCGCACCATTATTTGAAACATTATATAATAATATGGAGTTCATACTCTTATGTATCATACACTATTTACGGGAAGTGGTATTCACTTCTTGAATGAGGGTAATGGCATCAACAGAGATAGATATCCAAAAGGATATTGTCTGATGGCTTTTGATCTAACTCCTGATTTAGCTGCAAACACCTCTTCGCATTGGAATTTAATCGAACACGGGAGTGTTAGGTTAGAAGTAAGGTTTGAAAATATAAGTTTGAAAATAAATTATAGCATTAAGATAATTCAAAATGTTTTTTCTTCTTTTTGTGGTGAAAACTGTCGTGTATATATATATATCTTATATCCATCTTATATCCATTATATATCTTAAGCGTATACGTATTTCTCTCACTAACTTTGTTGAAATGTTTAATCAAGATACAAATAATAATGACCTTCTGTTAAACGATATGTTTCAATCTTTTATAATATTTTAAACAAGAATAACATTATGTGAAAAAAAATATGTATGAAACATTATTGATTATGTAATAAATGCTAATGTAAAAAAATATTATTTGGTTTTATTAAAATGCCTTTCAAATGAAAATAAAACAAAGTAAAATTTTAGTAAAATAAATTATTTAGTCTTTTTGTTTAATTATATTTTTTTAGGTTTGGTGCACTAGAAATTTCTTTGGTGATACAATGTACCAACTTTCGTGTAAGTTAGTGGTGGCTATTTTTGTTATTTTTCTTGTTATAATATTTGACCCTCACATCTGCATGTTTCCAGTGCTCCTCCGGTGGTACATCAACCAGTTTTTTCAGTTCAAATATCTCAATTTTTATGAGATGTGTTGCACTGGATCCATCATCTTCGTTGGTAGTAAGATATGAGTTACCATCGTCCGTCGCTCGCCCCACCGATGAAGAACGTAGTTTTGTCTTTTTTATCTTCGGAGGTTCTTGAAAGAACTCGTTAGGGTATGGTAGGGTATGGACCCAGCGGGTCTGGCACACTTCCGAAATAACGTATTCCGAAGAAGTGTATTACGAATACATACTACTTACGCCCAATGTTAATAATGTATCTCCTATCTCCAGTTAACGTCAATCTTGTGTTGTCCGACATGTCTATCCAATCACTAACCTGCATGCCATCCTCCATCTCTGTTTATTTCAATCTATGGTTGCAATTTATGGATTAGGATTGATTATTAACATTGGACGTTAGATGACAACGATTATAATTAGTAATAATGTAATATCTGTAACATCTCGTCGAGATCACGCGCCGCTACGCTCAAATGGAGATTGGCAAGATGTGACGTGACTCCGGGCTCCGGCGATACGCCTCCGTGGTCGCAGCCTCTAGGAACTATAATGAACTACGCTAGTTGCTCAATACGAATGATATAATTTGATAAGAGTAGTTAGATAATAGATATAATCTATATATATATAAGGACTTGTCCTCACTGACTGAGGTAAGACGCACGCACAGCCGTAACCGCTGTGCGTAGAAACGTGGAATTTGGACAGATATTTACTTTCGTAATCTAGACATCCACTAAGAAGGGATTTTGAAAAATTTTTACCCTAAAGGGGTGAAATAGGGGTTCAAAGTTGGTATGGAAAAAAAATTAAATCGGCACCGATTTTTATAAAATTTGAAATTTAGATTTTTAAAAGTATTTAATTGAACACATGTTTCATCGTTTTCTAGAATTCTCTCCCTAAGGGTGCAAATAAGGGGTTGAAAGTTTGTATAGAATTTTTTTTAAATCGGCACCAATTTTTATAAAATTTGAAATTCAGACTCTTAAATGTATTTAATTGAACACATGTTTCATGGTTTTCTAGAATTCTTCCCCTAAGGGTGCAAATAAGGGGTTGAAAGTTTGTATGGATATTATTATATTTTTTTTAATTTAGACTCTTAAAAATATTTCATCGAACACATGTCTCATGGGTTATTAGAATTCACCCCTAAATACGCAAGCGAAGCTGCGCGCGTCCGCTAGTATAGAGATATCTGTGGCCAGTCATGGCACAGTTGGTCGGAAAATGAAGAAGTGTATTAACACTAGGCTCTCTGCCGATCCTGCTGCATGCAGGATACAACTTAAAGCGAAAAAAAAACAAGAAACAGATTTAGGTAGCATTGCTAGTAGAACGAAAACATAATTCAACAAATGAATGAACACAAACTTTTTCTTTTCAATTATATCCCTACAAATACGAAAATTAAAATAACACCACATAAGTACACAGCGTATTGTCTTGAAATAATTGCAGAAAACATAAACTAAAACATTTTGACGTTTGTTTATGTGGGATAGAGCAAGAACTGGGACATATGTATATTTAATGACCGTCGGGGACGCGCCACCCCCCGCCCCTCGCGCCGTCTGATGACACCGGAGGATTGCATCTGATACTTTGTACGTGTTAATATTTAATCTATTTCTATTTCCCTTTCAGAATTATCAGAAAACTGTGATTATCTTGTTTTTTTTTTTAATTTTATTTACCGTAGGACAAAGGACCTGATAAAAACACGATACCTGTTGTATCCGCTCCCAGAGCAATTAATTATTGTCAATCCTTGGCACTGGCAACGCGGCGTTAAGTTATGCCATTCAACACGCAATATATTAAAGTGGGGTAGTGCCTTGACATTAGGTTTTCTATATCCACCCTACATACGGAAAAATCTGTGAAAATAAATTAATTTTGTATCTATTTTTATATGGAATACATCACAGCCCTACAAGCGGCACATGACAGTTTATTAACCTGTTACATAACGAGATCAGTTCGAGCCGAGAACCACTTCAAAATGGCTCCCAGCTTGGTAGGAAGAAGGTGCACCATGGAAGTAGGGCGATGCGAAGATCCCGCTCCGACTCTTTAATTGCAACAATCAAACGAATCAAAGTCCTCGTCCAGAAGAGTGCAGTTCGCACACTGCAGTTACAGTAACAGCACAGCCGAGGCTAAGTGCTCTTCCTCATTACTATCACTCACGTGCTTCATTCATTTATACGTTGAGTCATCTCTATATGAGCTTATAATAACTAATAGCTTATTACTAGTCACCCTCTCGCGGCTTCGCCCGCTTGGGCTACATAATTATTTATTTTCTCTCCTGCATTACTTTCTATCATTTTAATAAAAATATCTATACCTATATTGAAATGTAAATATTCAAATAGTTCAATATAACAATCTATGTTTCGCAATTTCGCTAAAATACATTAGTGAAACCTGTAATTAAATCTATTCACTCGTTTCTGAGATTAGCGTGAACGAACGCACATACAAATAAAAAATCATTCATCAAGCCACTAATAAAAAAAAATCTTACATATCTTCAATGTACAGACACCGATCAGTTACGATTTTATTATAATTATAGATATAGATAAATTTAATATTTCAATTAACTATAAATATCAGGTGATTTACGGTAGTGCGATGCGGCCGTCGACGAGCGGTGAGCGGTGAGCGGTGAGCGGTGAGCGGTGAGCGGCGAGCGGTCACTGAACTCTCCTCGACTGTCTGCAGCTCTGTGCCAAAAATTACTGTGACCCGTATATTTGTGTGTACGTGTTTACTGATTGCTCTTAAACAATTTATTGGCTGTGTGATTAAGGAACTCTACAAATATTATGAACGCAATATATTTTTTTCTGTTTTACGCTGTATCACGCCTGTAACAGGGCGGAGAAAACCTAGTGTTGAGACACTTCATTCGTTGTTGAGCGGCGGACCAGATTGTAGAAATGAAAAGAGACTCGGAATCGAACCCACGACCGTCGCGTTCAACGGACTCCATCCATCCAACCTATTAATGTTCTAACAACGTAGTTTCCTTTTCTATTAATAGCTTTATTTCCACGAAAATATTTCCTTGTACGATTTTAATACTAAATACTACATTAGCTAATACTTTCATGAGTTTTAAGTTACATTATGAATTTTACATAACTTTCGAATCTAATGTTTAAAGCCGATGCGAGTTAAGGGTCCACCGCTTTTCACGAGCGACCGTAAAGTTACAATAAAAGGATAAATTATTTATTTATAATTTTTAGCTTCACGCTATTTCGATCATATAATAGGGCAGGCAGAGGGAACCTAGTGTTGAGAGACTCTCTTCCCCACTTTCTGTCGAATTTCAAAGCGTTGCGTATTGAACTCAACTAGAGCGAAAAAATGAAAATATGAATAATTGTCCCGAGTGGGAATCAAACTCACAAGCGTCGCTTGTACACGTTTGTGCCACTGCGCCACAAAGACCTAAATAATTTGGAGTTTAAATTTATGAACTGACTATAAACGAGTAATGTGCTGAAGGTCGCCTTCGAGGCAGACCGCTGCACGAGCTGGAGAGTGGAGGCGGCAGCTATTTCCGACTCCACTCTGACTCGACCGCACCGAGCAGACGGAGACGTACATCCGATGTCATTTTACAATATACTTTTTGATGTCTTTATTTTTTTATATATATTTTTTGACAAAGGTGTTTTGCTAATTGTGTGAGGTCATCATGTCCCAGTGGAACAAGCGTATGACTGTGTACGCGACAATTGTGGGTTTGATTTCTCCGATTGACGGTAATAAATTATTATTTATTAATATTTTCATCGCTCTAGTAATAAGGCAAAGCTCGGAAATTAGTTCCGCTATTCAACAAGCAATGTCTCGAAAATTTGGCGGAAAGTGTGTGGAAACGAATGTCTTCGCAGATTGATATGCAGGATACAGCGTGAAGTTTAAAAACAAAAACAGTGCAAAATATATGTAAGTACAAATATTAATAACACTTCCCAAAGTTAAAAAAAAAAACTATTATGCTTTTTAAGGTATGGCAGTAAATAAAATAAAATTTCCAATTTATTGATTAATTTCTTCATACAACTGACATTTCATTAGATAAAACTCTACACAATATAATAATATCTAGTATCTCAACACGTCGAGTCCAGTTTATCCAGTCGTTAATTAAAAACTCCATAAAAGAAGGTGGTTGAAGTCGAACGCGGCGCTATCGAGGCGGCCATTATTTTCATATCTCATTGCAATTTATGGCATGTTGTAATTATCTCGGTCGAAGGCGAGAACGCGGGAACGCGACGAAATATCGAGACTGTGCCCACCATGCAACTCGGTCAAGCGCGCAGCCTCGCCCCTGTTCTGAGACCCGCCACCTTATTTAATTCCTATTGCCTTGTTACTAACATTCTTTACGTTTTATAGTCAACTATTAGCAAAGGTTTTTGTTCTAGCAACTGTAATTATAACTTCTACTATACAAATACTTGTTTACTATTATTTCTTTTTCAACGCCTAGAGCAGAGTAGGCAGAGGGAACCTAATTCTAAGACAGTCTGATGAAACATTACGTGTTACCAGAACGAAGAAATGAAAATATTAATCAAAAATAACTGATTCCCCTAGTGGATCGAACCCACAACCGTCGCGTTTACAGTCAGACTAGGCCTAGGCCTCTAATATTGTTACTTTTCAATAAAATCATATTATCATATAGCAAATTTCAATAAATATTTTATTTACTGGACACACTAGCGTGGGAGGAAATTTGAGAAATGTATATCATCCACTTTCGCCTCAGCCAGCCTCGCGTCTGCTATCTATCACTTAGCCCTTTTAATGATATCGTATTAGCTCGACCGACTCATTCTCCTCGAACAGTAAAAGTTACTTTGCTTTAGAGCCAACTAATATACAGTATCTTCTTAAAATGTATTCTCATATTTCTGATTGTAAGCGTTAATTATGTTGAAAAAATTATTTGTATTGTAAGTTCTCGTTAAGTGCCAAATTTTATAACAGTAGGTCCACGAGACCCCATAGGTTTTACCTATTTAATTACGCAACAAACCTCATACAAAATACTATGCTATATTTGCTAAGTTTCATATTAATTTCAGCTTCACGCATCCACGCGATCTCTAGATATATAGTCTTGGCAGACGTACAGACAAACTACAAAATTATCCTATAAAAGTTCCGTTTTTACCTTTTAAGGTACGGAACCATAAAAAATAAAAGAAACAAAATCTATTATACTAGCTTATCCCGCCTTAAAGACTTTAATTGTAAAGAACTTTAATAGAAATCGTATGAACAATATGAATATAAAATATGAGTTTTAGGGCAGAGGGGTCGGCGACGGCCGGTACGGTAAGGCGAGCTTTGTTAGCTTTGCGAGACACGTGCGCTGCAGCCAGCACGTGCAGTGCACGCTCACAGCGGCACCCATGTCATACATAGATTAGGGACGAAATTCATACATTTTTTTATCGTATTAAGTTACTTTGGTGTGTAATATTTCTATATTAAAACGATTGTTATAATAAAAGAAAACTATCTATACATAGAGAAGTGTTTAAGATCCCAAAAAACAAAGCAGCCTTACCCTTCACTGACAAAAGATCTATCTAAAACAAAAATATCTTTTCAATCGAACTAGTAGTTCCTGAGATTAACGCGTTCAACCAAACCAACTCTTCATCTTTATAATATAAATGACTATGAAATACGTTTAATTACGACGTGAACCCACACACACAGACCTTGTCGTTTCAGTCGTGATGAATCTACTTGGTCCTTTTTAATTGGTTTTGTGGCCCTTTGACTCGTCGTGCAATGAGCGATGGCCACTGGTGCATCATGGGAGCACACGCGAGGATGCACATGATTGCACTCTTCGCATAATCTCATATATGCTTTCCTTTGTGTTTATATTATTAACAGTACGTACGTACATGGTGTAAAGCTTTTTTTGTGCTGTATCCCGCTTAGTAAGGGAAACAGAGGGAACCTTAGAACCTAGTGTTGAGACTTTCCGTGTGTGAAAGTAGGGACTTTCCGCTGAGTTTTTGAGGCATTGTGTTTAATGGCGGAACTCAACACCGCGCTTTCTCTGTTATCGATGTAGTAAAATGAAAAAATAAATATTTTATATATATAAATATTTATTTTACTTTATTGATTTACTTTGCCTTAAAGTTTTATATTTCTTAGGTTTTGTTTTAATACCTGCCTTTTATGATTATTTTAATGATGACAACAATAAAAGATAAAGAGAATTTGTCGTTGAGTGTCTTTTTAATAATAACTTTTATTAATTGAATATTACGTTTATTTTGCATGGTTGTTATATCTTATAATCTACACATAAATGAAGTCAGTTACATATGATACCTACGGAACCTCAATGCTCAGGGTTTCCTGCTCAGTGCTCAGTACACTCTCATTCCCATTGACGGGCAGTTCCACGTTACGGTATGACGTATCGAGACCGAATAGCGGTTGTCATCGTTGTCGTTAATATCAGTTCAGTTCAGTTCAGTTCTCCGTTTATAGCGTTCCGAGCGTGCCAATTGAGCTCTAATGATTCGCTGATCGCCAATGTCACGTTGTATGGACACACGAAGGAGATAGTGTAAAAAAGAGATTATGTTACACGATAGGAGAATGCATGTCAAAAAGAGATCTAGTTACAATAATGCGTTAAGTCGTTGATATTAATAAGTGGACGTTGACCGCGACGTGACAAAAACATCTGCTTTCCAACGCATCACTGTTTGAAAATACTTAGGTACTGTTACTTGTGGCAATGATTAAACAATTTTAGCTTTTCATAACATTGGATTGATGGTGTCTTGGGGCAGGGGCACAAGCGTGTTACTTACAGTTAGTTACTTTACCGCGACGGTTACGGGTTCGATTTCCACTCACGGAAATGAATTATTATTTTAATATTTTTATTTTTCTTGTTCTGGTACCAAGGTAGAAGTGCGGCTTTCAGTTCCATCAATTAACACGTAATGGCAGAAAAAGTGTAAAACGGAGTGTCTTAAAGCTTAGTTCCCTCTGCCTTCCCTACAATATGCGGGATACAGCGTGAAGCTGGAAAAAGACAGAAAAAAACATCAGATCAATTTTATATATTATGTGGAAAGAGGTGTAAGAATATGCAGAGACCGTCTGGAACGGTGGTCTGGCTGCCTCGATAAGAATATGAAACACGACTAAGAAATATTAATTTTGAAAATTACTCGTATGTATATGAAATTTAAAAAAATACTGCAATGTCTTTCAATACATTCATACAAACACATCTATATACATATAGTCCTTTAAAAATGTTTCCATACATATTCTGAAAGATGCCCATACATACTACCTTCCACATTAAAAAGTAATATTTGAAATATTTCCAGTGAGCTGCCTGCCTCCTAGCCGTAGCTAAACACGCTGGCCGAGCGACGCGACGAGGCGGCGTGAAATATGAAACTCTTGCATTATTCAGTGGCAACTAGCAAGGCGCGTCGCCGAAACGAGGAGATGTCAGAAGTCATTGCATTTCGTCTTTGACCTACAAATGCAATGTTGATGAGTTATGGTAATAGGATATACATACATATGAGGTAGGCTACCTATGCATTTTTACGTCATAGTTAGTTATTAGACGGTTTGAATTAATATAAATATTGTAAGCAGTAGATTTTACAATTTAATTGCATTTAGATAGGGATAAATTATTGTAGGTACATTTCAAAAGTAATTTAAAGTTTTATTAATTTGTCTTCCCCAGCAGTTGTCAGCGGTCCACGACACGATATCTCGTACAACTTCCTCCGTGTGATCGCCTATCTTATAGAATTGTTTTGTTATTTATTAAATATTTAAATAAAATAAAAATTTACAGACCTTCGTGGCGCAGAGACACAAGGTGTGCCTGTAACGGAATGGTTGTGAGTTCGATCCCCACTCGAGAGAATGAATTGTTATTTGTTAATATTTGCATTTCTTTACTTCTGGCACCACCAAGGTAAAGGCCCGGAGTTGAGTACCGCTAATAAGCCGCTAATAAGCCGCCGGAATAAATTACCTTTGTATACCCTGCTGTATGTTTGATACTGTAAAGCTGATTTTTTTAAAGACAAATTTAAGAAATATCCTCAAAAGTATAAAAATTCTTAGCAATAAAGGGCCAAAGGTCCGTTTTACCGATGGCTAGAGAGTAGGGCTTCTACTTATTATTAAAACTCATGCACAACATTCCTGGGCGGCGCTGCGCCGGCGTGCTCGTGTTCGGTATTCATGAGGGCATCCATTGTCGGCGACGTTCTGATTTGACGCGGTCCCCCCGGAGCCCGGGCCCCGGGCCCCGCTAGCAGTCCCCGCAGCCCGCGTCTGACCGTGCATCATTGATCGCATAGATTTGTTTATAGTGCTGAAATTAAATTAATAATAAAATATATAATTGTTATAGAGGCCTGTACGTGTCACTGAAAATTCGACTGGTTGTGGGTTCGATCCCAACTGCATCCCATCTTGAAATATTTAGAATTAAAATAAGCTATGGAGGCTAGTCGCACCGCAGAGGCATAAGTGTGTGATTGTAAACGTGATTGGTATTGGATTCGATCCCCTCGACTCTACTTTTTTTTTAATTTCTACGTTTTGGTAGAGTTCCGCCACTCAATATTTAACAAAATCTCAAAAAACACTATTGCTATGATTTTATACGATTAGAGGAAAAAAGCTATTCTACGGTATAATAAGGTAGGTTACAAGCACGTATTTGTACTATTTTATATATATACTAGGTACGTTTATACATATCTATGTTTAACTTAATTAATCACGCTTAGATATAATTACTTTCCAGTTAATTGTTTACAATCGCTCTAATAATTATATTTGAAACATAATTACTTTATCCTATATTTTACAAGATTTTCAGTTAAAATAAAGCAAAATCTAACGGTTCTTGTCGTCCTATAGCTAGCGGTCACAGATGCTGTAGTGGCTGTATAAACGTGACCTGTCCATTCCATTTAGCATGTCGCCTCCACCGGCGAGAATTGAGCAATCTACGAGACACTCGTACCGTTTGTTCGGACAAACAATATACTATAATATATATATATATACATTTGAACAGAGGCCGAGGAGATTTACAGAGGCCATCGCGACCTAGGGGCACCAGGAACTGTAAACGACGATTGTAGGTTCGATTTCGACTCGAGAGAGTGAATTATAATTTATTAACATTTTCATTTCTTCGCTCTGACACCAAGTTCGGTTACGCCACTCAACACACAATGTTTCGAAAAAATCGGTGGAAAGTGAAGAACGGGGTGTCTTAACACTAGGTTTTCTCTGCCTGCATTTAATTTAATTTTTGATACAATTAAACTATGTAAACCATTACACGTGGTAGAATGGTGATAAACCTACTGTTGATACAAGAATACAGACGAGCTCAAAGTAAAGGAGATAACAAGGAACAATTCATTTCATTTATTTGTATATACCTACCTAGTGGTAATATTTACTAGGCTCGCGAAGTACACACTTACAATGTGAACTAAATCCTAATTGCCGCCGTGAAAGTCTACCGCGGGAACGTTACGGGAACCTGTTTTCGCATACATATTTAAACTTGTAGATACATAAAAAAATGGACAAATAGCGATTATACAAAAACTCGTTTTTTGCCCCACTTATAGTACATTCAACTGTATTTTTGCTATCACATTGCGCAATATCTGCTGGATCGCTGCGTCGTCGTCGTCGAGAGCTGGAGGGAGGCTTATTTGTGCAGGTCTCTATATACTGGTATACATTATAGCTTCTTTAACTGGAGATATTTCACCGTGTGATTCACGATACGAAGAATATTGGATTGGGATTGCAGTGACGTAACGGCCGAAATAGATGATAGGAATTCCGAAGGTTTTTATTTACAAACTAAATAAATTTGAAATTTTATATTTTTTTCAAATTCTCATTTTACTTCAACTTAATATGAATAAAAACATCTTTTTAAAAAGGCTTTTTAATTATTTTTTTTATTTATTTATCGAAAAATTAGATAAGTCTGCACCAGTTAAAGTCATCGAGGTATTAGATGTGGCATATAATATTATGCTGGTTGAAAGTAAAATTATTGCTTATTAATCCTCCAGAATTTGGCGAAGAAGTGGAGAACGGAAATGTCTCAATGAGAACGGAGTGTCTCAACATTTGACTCTCAAGTTACTGCTAAGTGCGGGATACGGCGTGAAGATAGAAATCGTGACTACATAACGGTGTATCAATCTACCGTGCAAAGGTAAAAAACGTCAATATAAAAGACTAATTCTAAAATTTATAATAATTTTCATCCGAACTCCACACATATAGAAGTGGTCAAAAGACAATAGAGTTATTTAAATAGACTATTCTGTTATCATTCGTAAGTACACTGCACGAGCGGAGACAAACAGAGGAGAGAACTGTTGAGATAAGAACAACTTACTACTGTAGCTCTACTAAATGAGATTCATATTTCTACTTCTTCTGTTCTATGGCCTGATAAATGTTCTGTAAAGATAGAACTAGCTAAATAAAAGCATTGAAAAATACTAAGCAAATTATTTTATCTTTTTAATTATGTTTTGGTATACTTTAATTTGTTTAGTAGTAGTTTGACTTAGAATATATTTTTTCCCGAATATAGACGGAGGGATTCTAGAGTAAAAACACTACGCCATGCACTGCCCAATTTTCGAGGGATTGCGTCTTGTTACCAGAGCGAAGAAATAATGATGAAGATGTGACAATCGAACTCACAAACAGACCCATACAAAGCAGCTACGCCATTATTATCTTAAAAACTTAATAAAAATATTAATTTTTGCAATCAAGAAATTATCTTACAAATCAATTGACCTACATATTCTCGCTTTGATTATCCAACATTGTGTAAGATCCGTTTGAATTTAAAGGAAAGTAAGTAAGTGGCCTTCCCTACGAGCAAGTGACGAAATCTAGTGAGAACGAAAGTTATAGCATTTTAAACGAGCCACCTGATGAGTCAGATCATTGACGACTGCCGTGCAACAACACCAGCGCTCGCGACCTCAATCCTCGATGCTAATGTCACGCGTATAATTTATAACGCTTATTCATGTCTAATAATAAATCGGCTTCACGCTGAATCCCGCATTTAGCAAGGTAGTGTTAAGACACTATGTTGCCCAATTCCCGCCCAATTCGAGCAATTGTGTGTTTAGTGGCAGAACTCAATGCCGGGCTTTTGTCTTGGTGTCAGAGCCAAGAAGTGACAATATCGAACCCACAATCGTCGCGTTACAGTCACACCCTTGGGCCTGCCCCACTGGCCTCTGTCTAACACTAGCTAATAAATAAAGATTTTGTAATAAATTTATAAATATATCACTTACCCACCATTTCCAACTGACAGTACTGTTAAATCACATAATAAATCATCAAGCTCCAGATAGTAGTTATTTATATGCAAAAGAAGATATAAAAACACTATAATTTCTACTTCGTACTACACTAATGACCAATGATAAAAACTTACATTAATACAGATAGCGGACCCGTAATCGAGTGCAAATTGCAAAAAACGAAAACAACAAAAGGTTTTTTTACGAGCGAGTCGCGTCCGGAAACGAAACCTGCTTTTTGCGAGACTTCGAGAGGTGGACGGGACACGTCAGTCATTAACTTGGCATTACATCGGCGTCTCTCACGTCACGTGGGAGTAAAGAAACCGCTTCACGCAATATCCCGCACACAGAACAGTAGGCAGAGGGAACCTAGTTTTAAGACACTTCGTTCCCTACTTTTCCAACTAATTCTGAAGGCATTGCGCGATGAGTGGCGAAACTCAACGCCGGGTCTTGCCTCAACACCAGAGCGAAGGATTGAAAATTTTAAATTATTTTTTAATTTCCTCGAGTGGGAATCGAAGCCACAACCAGTCGCTTTCACAGTCACACACTTGTGCCTGCGCCACGACTGGCCTCAAAATATCAGTGGAGACCTACAAATGTTTGGGTAATGTATTTCTTAGTGACCAATGAAGTCAAAGGTCGTTGTTCACTAATCAGCACGCACGTATACTCTATCATTATCCTTGACTAACCATATAAAAGTTAAAATACGTAAAATAATGTATTAATAATTATTTAGTTATAACTAAATAATTATTTAAGCTATCACAATTCCATATATGGAAATATACTACATATCTCATAGATAGAATATACTATAAGTTGTTTTATTATTTAATAAAATGTTTAACTTGTCATGAAAATGGGAATTTTAGGTTTCCGTAACTTAAAACAAAAAAACGGAAGCTTAAAGCCTTATAGGATCATTTTGTTGTCCGTCTGTCTGTGTATCTGTCTATGCTTTTAGATTTATCTTAAAATAGGGATAGACTATCTTAGATAGTTGAAATTAATTTTAAATATATATGTTATAAGTTTTTGCTGCAATTTGTATACAATTTGCCACGCAAACAAAACCTATAGGGTACTTACGTGGACCTACAACTATGAAATCTGGCAAAGAATGAAAAACTACAATACAAACAAAGACAACAATAGAAATTTATAGATTTCTATATCCGAGAATAAAAATATCACAAAGTTTTATACAGTTTGTCATCTTTTATAAATTGGTACAGAACCCTTTTTCTATATTTGGTTATATAAGATCTACTTTTTGATTATAGTGAAAATAATTCTACATTTAAAAACAAAACAAAGGCAACAACTTCAAGTGTGTACACTTAGTAAACAGGTCGTAAACATAAGAATCATAATGGCGACCTTGATTGCACAGGCAAGTGTATGTAGAGCGTGAAGTGCATCGCTCTGAGTCTACGCGATCGTGTCAATGGTGGCGACGGTAGGTGGTACGTGGTAGGTGGTAAGACACGGCGGTGCAGCACGGCGGGGCTGGGGCCGCGGTACCGTTGCTCGCCGCTGCTGGTGACTGACGGCAACGGTGTTCTGGCACAGCTATTAAGGTAGCTGCTTCAACTTACCTTCTTAGTCTAAAGTAATTTTAAGTGAAATTTTAATATAATTGACATTTTATTACTGTTTTCATTATTTAATTCTGTTTTTGAGTATACTATAATGTCTTTTCCAGAGACGTACAGGCAGTCATTGCTCGAAACAAGTCATTCATTAAATATATGGTTATGCAATTTCTTTTGTATAATTGCACAATCATATTTATATTGATGATTTTGAAGAAAAGTTGTTTTCTAGTAATACGATTCCAAATGCTTATTTCACTTCTATCATCTACATTATAAGTAGTACCTACATTATAATATTGCTTGAGATATTTATCAGTGTAAAAGAACCCAAAACATTTAAAACATTCTTTGACAAAATTGTTACAAAATTGAATTGGTTGACACTTTTGTATATATGGATATTGTTTTTAATATAGCAATGTCATTAGAACACGAAAGTAATTCAGATAAGAAAATAACACTTGGAGAGCGAAGCCGCGAGCGGGTCGCTAGTATTTAAATATTATTGTTATCACAGGCAATTAACGCTATTTCATAGCGTGAATTCCCCTTTACAAGCACAATGTTACATTCGTCTACTTCGCGAAACGCCAGTGACTCACTTTACAAAGAGAGTGGAGAGGGCAACCCTTGACCTGATTATCATCCCCCAAGTTCACACAAACACAAGTATTTGAATAACTAACGGGTTTTCCAACTTAACTAGCTAAGCTATTTATAAAACTTTACATATTTTTTTACTTTGACGAAATTCTTACACTTACTTACAACTTACTCAATAAGTTGTAATAAGCACAACTTATTGATGTTGCTAACGTCTCTGTAGGGAGAAGTTGGACGTACATAGCTTAATGAGAACATATTGGCAACGTACCTGTAGCTCCTCTGGTGTTGCACGGGGTCGTGGGCAACGGTGATCACCATCAGGTCGAACGCTCGATTGCCTTGTCCTTTTTCCATAAGAAATAGAAATAAATAGCTTAGTTGTCAGAGCGCTTGGATGGTTTCCAAGATTTAAGCAGATTCAAATTCCGCTACGTGCAGATTTTTACACGTTTTCTAAAAAAATGTATTTTTTTTACATTTAGAGAAGTATAGATATTCTAACAATAAATCACATTGTTTTCCACAACTTCTAAAAAGTATTTATTATGGCACGTTGTTTACACGCATTGAATATATTTAGAAATTTTATTATATTGAAAATTCTCTAAGCCCATAATAATATATCTTTCATAACATATTTAAAACTAACACTTTGGAACATTTAGCGCACAGTGCTGACAGCGAGACAGTAATTAGGCGATAATGTCGACGATTGTGGCTTTAGTACCGACTTCATTTCACTATCACCTACCCGAGGCCCGAGGCCAGGTTTGGCGCAGGGGCGCTAAATGTGACTGTTTACGCGACTGATTGTGGATTCAATTCCTACTTAAGGAAATGAAATATTTATTTAAATATTTATTTTTATTACTCAACACGAAATGCCACCAGAATTCGGCGTAAAGTGGGGAACAGAGTGTCTTAACACTAGGTTCTCTCTGCCTATCCTGCTATAGGTATATGTGAGATACAGCGTGAAGCCAAAAAAAATTGTGTAAATTATAAAAACTAAAGCATAATTACAATTGAAATAACTTCGATGTTTGTAATCGAGTCCGTTGTGGTCTACTTAGATATTAAATAATTTAATATTATCTACATCTACTTTTGCAACTTTTACTCTAGGCGTACTTATTACAGTACAAGTGTATCATGATTAAAAATAATACAATTCGTTTGTCTATAAGTTTCATTGTAAACGCGACAGGTTGTGGGTTCGATGCCCACTCCAGGAAATAAAGTATTTTATATTTTCATTTCCTCGCTTTGGTGACGAGGTAAATGCGACGTTGACCACTCATCACGCAATGTCTCCTGAATTCAGCGGAAAGTGAGGAAGAGAGTTTCTTAACACTAGATTCCCAAGTTTCCTCTTCCTCCTGGCATTAATCCCGGCTATTGCCAGGGTCTGCCTTCCTACTCAACCTACTCCACTTTGCACGGTCTTTTGCGTCCAGATTCCCAAGTTTCCTCTGGCCTATGCCTTCTATGCCTATTATCAAGAAAAATATCACGAGTACTGTGTGTGTGTGTGTGTGTAATATCTGTAATTATAAGAATTACGAAAGCGATTGATTAAAAATAATTGATTAAATTTAACAGATAAATAGTAATTAAGATTGGCCCACTTAACACTATATTTATCTTATTTTTAGTTTCAACACTGAAGGTGGGGTCGGATTAGACTGACTGGCTCCTTGTCCCCGCAGACCGCGACCGGTCGACCGCGAAATTACTGCTCTACTACGACCTCAAATATGATTCTATTTGAAGGTAATAGAGTCCTCTATTTAGTTCTAAGTTATTGCAAGTTTATATCTAAGAGTGAGGCGGTCCTGCCCCAGGGGCACTAGTGTGACTGTAACGCGACGGCTGTGGATTCGATTCCCACTCAAGCATTGCCTCGAAAAATTCGGCGGAAAATGGCGAACATTTTCCAAGGCGAAGGGTCTTGACTATGTTTATACATGGATGTTATTAAAACTCAGAAAGTAGGCAATTTAATATTGTACCCAGGTACACATATAGGTATCTATATAAATTTATTGTGATATTGTTAATCTCCATCCATTAACGACTTACTTGATATGCGCGATAACACCACCTTTCCTATGCAGTCGCGTAAAAAACAAATTACAGGAACAATCTAATGTCGGTTTCTTATTTCTTAATATAAAGACCTGCCTAAAAGTAAAAAATACGTTGACTCATTTTTTCAGTCTTGTATAGGTACTACTTTTAAATAATACTTTAGAGTTTTAAAAATAAAAACATTGATAAGGCGCAGAGATTTAGAGAGCATAAATAATAAATTTAAATAATAAAAATAATAATAAAGCCTAGCCTAGCTAGTTACTTAGTCCGAGAGGGGAAGCGCGCGCTGTGTCCGGCTGCACCGGCGCGTGCGCAGCCGTGCGAGTCGACGCAGCGACGCGCGGGCTCGAGGAACTACGTTAACCATTTAGTTCATTACTTACTATCCGTAGATGCTGAGAAGCTGTCGTTTTTAACTTAATTAAATTAAAAGTTAACCCGAGCCTATATTAGATCATGTGATGCTATAAAACACTTATTTTGTAATTATCAATATCTTAATAATTTCCTTTTTTGTTGTATAATTTCACGATTCTTAATGTTCTCGGTCATTTCAACATATTAAATTGAATTTAGGATATACCTAGTACTTGTAAATGGTGTGTATGAACTAATAATACATGTTTGAAATTATATTAGATGAATAATAGTAATCTACTAACCGCGGGTAACGTAGGTGTCTTACACTACGTTCTCCGTTTTTTTATGCCTGCTATGTGCGGGATACATGCCTGAAACTAAAAAAATATTATTAATTTTAGATCCTTAACAAAAATTTTTGCAACCGCTTTAGGCGATATATACATATGTATATACGAATTTATAATATTTAATATTATAAATACATACGTTTTGTAGTCTAAAGGAACATACGCGTTAAAGAAACCACGCAATAATGAGACCTTCACACAATCCTGTTTCACTTCATTAAGGCGTCGATATATTCAGTCTCGAGTAAAGCGAAATTTCAAAGAGTGTGTATTATCAAAAGCTTTGGTAATTCTATAATGTTGCCAGCATCACGACCAAAATAAGTATGAGCTATTATAATGAAATATTTCTTCTATTATGGCAATTTTTCCAAATTTTCAACTTAAAGATATTACTTACATATTAGAAGAGCGAAGAAAATAAAAAAATTAATCGTTTCCTCGACAGGGAATCGAGCACAGCCTGTCTTTCTTCAGGTATCAGGTGAGAAAAACTCTGCAAGTTAAGCTCTTATCACGCCCACATAATATCAAATGAATATTTAATATGAAACAAGCGGATAAATCTATATCCCCGATGAGAAGGACTTCCTCATTAGGGACCTCTTATTGGAGAGAGGATATTGAATTAATACATAGACTACTTTCATTTTCTTTTTCTACATGTTAAGAATCAAAAGTTCTACTCTACTAATCCATTACTAAATTGCTTCACTTCTTATTCATAATGAAATTCATTTTAGTATATAAATAAAACTGACATAAGATTGTCTCATAAATCACTATACCACAGGTTTATTCCTACCTAGTAAGTATAATGAAAGGTATTAATTATTCAAATAATTTTCGATTAAAAATTAATATACCCATTTTGATTAAGCATCTCTCGTTTTCATGGGCGTAGGAATAACAGAGCCTGGTGTTCCGTGCCCACCCCAGACTAGGATCATATCTGTTCATGCGTCCAGTCCCCAAATATCTCTAGATACTCTTATGGTGGTGGTGATACGCATACATGTCCTCAAAGTGCCTCCTATTCAGTGCGCTTATTGTAACTGACATAACATATAATGAGTGCCATGATTGTTTGATAGTGTAATAGCTCTCCGCGATTCCTAGGAACCATTGTCCACATCCGTTGATTTCCGCTCGGCCCATAATAACGAACACAATGACTAATATGCCTTATAACTCATCGGACATTGGTCCGATTTTGTATGAAAGTCATTGCTAATTTTTAATAATTAATATTATTTTGTTTAATGTAGGTTTATCTTCTTATATATAGTGATATTTATAACTTATATGTCATAGGTATAGCAGAGTATACAGAGGGAACCTAGTGTTATGACACTCCGCTGAATTATTATGTTATTACGTGTTGGATGACGGAATTCAACGCCACGATTTGTCTTGTTACCAGGGCGAGAAAATAAAAAAATATTAAATAATGGAATATTTTCTTTTAAGTCTTTATCCTGAACAAATACAGATGATTGATGACTGATGTATTGTATTGTATTGTATTGTATTTTATTTTATTGTATTGTATTGTATTGATTAAATATCTGCACGTAAATCAAATAAGTTAAGTACACACGCTTTAATTATTCTATTTTTAGATGTAATCATGGTTTGGCAGTCACGTCATCCTACCATATAAAATCTTAAGCTCACATTTCACAGAATGAACGTACTATAGCTCCATGCTGTATCCTGCATAGGTGGAACAATGTAGGCAGAGGGAACCTAGTGCTCTGTTCCCAGATTCCGCCCAATTTTTGAGAGATTACATGTTTCTGTTTTTTTTTTAACTGATCAAGGAAATCTCAATCGAACCTAAAGCCATCACGCCTACAGACAAACACTGTACCTACCACTGCGCCAAGATGACCTCAAATTCTAAAATTTTCATACTTTCCATAACAACATAGGTTTTCTGTTGACTGGCCCTGTAATATAGAGTATAACGGTATCTTTTATTTCCTCGTCACTTTATTTGTGTACCTCGTCACTTGTATGCAAGTCGAGGTGGACTGTCATTAGCTAACGACTTCGTCGGTCGTAGACACAATTAGCTGGTGAGATTCTAAGAAACGCCGTTGAGAGACGAAACGTGAGCTGCGCCGGCGCACCGAGGAGTTCCGGACAAAGGAACCGGGTCAATCCCCCACCTCCCCCCTCCCCGCGACCGGTCTGCAGTATTATGACATAACGATAAACGATAAAGTCGTGTTACTGACACCGTCAAGCTTTTTGCGAATCCAAACATCATGTGAAATAATCATGTGAAATAATGCTATTATATTATGTGTACTGGTTGCGGGTAGTTCCGCATGACCAATGCACTTGCCAACTGACTCATAACGTCAAGGACATGTCCATACTAAGTATATTATGACAAAATAAGGTATAATCATATTAATTCCGATATAAAGAATTAACAAAGGTATTATAAATATCGATGTGTAATTTTACTCTTACTTTTAAATACAATTGAATTATCAATTATCATAATTTGGTGTAGGTGTATTTTTTCAGTTTATAAAAAAAAATATTTGAATTATAAAATAAAATATTGCCCAAATTCCTCTCCTAATATCCGTTAAATAAAAACAATACACTCATCTCAATAATGTTCCTATTTAATTATTTACATTGCAAAAAAGCATACATAAACAACAAACATTCACTTAAGTATACCTACATATTTATCTAAATGAGAAAATAAAAAAAACGGAGTGGGTTATCACTACGTACTTATATTTAAATTTCTCGATTACCTTCCTTTACTTATAAACAAATGTAACCATTAGAAATTAGTCTCCAACACATCACAATATCGTCTAGGAAGTGGAACAGTCATTATCCTGCGCATTAAGGACAAGCTTCTTATCGGTTATCAGGGGCGATGCGCAGGCGCAGGCGCCACCACGCGGCGGCAGCGGCGCGGCGGTGAGACACCGCGTACTCAGAACCATTGACCTATTTCTCCTTAGCACTGTGTACTGATGGCTGATGGCTGACGGCTGACTGCTGACCACAAGTTACTTCACACACTCACTCTTAGCTATAAATAAATTATGATTGGTTATTTTAAACTATTATTCAATATTGAATAATTGTTTAAAAATACGTATTATTTATATCTATATCGTAGTTCGGCTTTATGTTTATATTATTTTTTCCAACTTCACGCTCTGCCCCGCGTACACCATAGTATAGTGTCAAGGCACTCCGTTTTTCGTTTGCGCAAGTATTCGAGACATTGTGTGTGTTTACATCAATTTAAATATTTTTTTATTTTTTATATCTCTTTTAAAAAAAGATATAGTAAGTTTTATAACATTTAATAAAATGATTGAGGCCAATCGTGGCGCAGGAGCACAAAGTGTAACTGTAAACTGTAACGGAGTGTCTTAACACTAGGTTCCCTCTGCCTAACCCTGCTGTGTGCGGGATACAGCGTGAAGCAGATTTGATTAATGTTTTGTGATCGGAAACAATATGATTTATGTGCCCATTTATATTTTTTTAAGTGGACACTCATTGTTTGTATTAATTGGGTCAAATCATGTTTTAAAAGACCAAAATAAAATGAATAATGGCTCTCGAAGCTCTTCACCAAGTCTACACTCTACACTCTACAGCCATCGACGCACAATGGATCGTTTCTCGGTTTGTGTTGATTGTAAACAAGTACTTTATTACAAGAAAAAGAATAAGATAACTCTCTTTACTGTGGGAAGTACTTGTCACAACATGACGTTATGTTTTCATTTCGGTATTTAAACAATCGCTTAAGTACCACTTTCGTTTACATAATATTTAATACGAATCTATGTTAAATTACATACTTATTATTAACATTCTCATATAGTTAAAAAAAAACAACTTCACGCTGTATCCCGCACACAGAAGGGTGGGTAGGCAGATGGTTATGGTGGGTAACCTAGTGTTGAGACACTCCGTTCCCCAATATCCGCCAAATTTTCGAGGCATTGCGTATTCAGTGGCGGATCTCAACGCTGGGGTTTTTGCCTTGGTACCGAAGAAATGAAAATATGAATAAATAATAATTCATTCTCTCGAGTAGAGATCGAATCCACAACCGTCGCGTTACAGTCAGACACTTGTGCCCATGGGCCACGACTGCCTCACATAGTTACTTATTAATAATGAACGAAAAAAATAAGTGTTTAGGTATTCAAAAAACGATTTAAACTTAAATTTTAAAAATTGGGTATATTTCCATTGGCAGAAAACACTAAAAATGTTTGTAAACATTAGCGTTGCCGTCGGGCCCGACCAATAGTTTGCCCAGGGCTCGCGAGGACGCCTGCTCGCCTGCAGTCTGCACGCACCGAATATTAAGCAAGCGGGACGCGTATTTCACGCAACGCTATAGCTACACCGCCGGCGTATATACGAACCGCAGGATCTTTACGACCATTTGCCAAGCATTAACTCGCTATGTTTATGTGTTGCTCTTTGCCGAATGTTTTGATTGTGAAACAGGTTCGAAATCATTCGAGGTCCCCATACGCATGCCTAGCTTAGTACTGATTACACTCAATGTAGTTGTTGCATATGACATTTGCAGCGCTCGCTAGGGCCCGCTAGTTTGCGGTGAGCTCACATTCCACGTTGCACTAGTGTGCAGTGCCCGGCGTGTGCACAGCGGGCACGCACACAGGCGGGCACTGACGACCTCGACGGCTGTAACCCGGTCCCTGCACCGAGGCAGCTACAAAACGAGAACATAATACGCCAACACCTGCCCGCCGGATGCGAATCGCTTTTCACATTTAAAATGTTTGTATGATTTTATTTAGACATTCTTATTGTTTTTTTTAATAGTATAACAAATATATGATGTTTTCTTCGCTAAAATAAGTTCGAACGCATAGATAAATTAAGAAAACATTTATGTATGTAAAGTAATTTGCATTCAAGCGGTCACATACTGTGGCATTTCGAGCATGCGCCTGCGCAGCGCGCCGGCGGCGGGAGAAAGCGGCCAGCGCCACCGCCAGCCTCGGCCGCCGTCAGTCAGTGCCCCCTCCACCCCCCACACTCCTGCATGCACAACACTTTCCACGTCTCGCCTCAATGTCACTCACTACGCATTAATATTAAACGATACATACATATGTGTGTGTGTTAGATATATGTATGCACAGAAGTTACTTGAGATTTAATTCAATAATTTTATTTAAATGATCATTCGATACAGTAAATAGAAACTGAGGCAATATATAACTGAAATATAACTTGAACAAAGTCAAATACAGATTCTACAAAAGTTGATGAACGAATAAGTTACAATAAGCAATATTTCCACAGAAGGTACAATGATTCGTACAGCTGTATAAAGAAATAAATACTTATTATACGTAGATTTTTAAGGTTCACAATGTATCCTGAAAATAGCAAGCTATATAACTTAGTGTTAGGTAACTCCATTCTCTAATCTTCACCCTATTTTTGAAGACATTTGGGACGTTGAGTAGCGGAACTCAAAGTCGTCCGTTGTTTTTTACCGAGCGAAAAGGTAAGAAGAAATGAATATGATTCAATCCCCCGAATAGGATTCAAACCCACGTATTTACAGTAAAGAAGCCGTGCCACTGCGTCACGCCAGCTTCAATTACATGCAGTTTTATAGTCGATATATAAATAATGTCATAACCTATGTTGTTTATGTCACAATGCTAATAATTCTTGTACGAAAGAAATACAAATGCTAATGGCAACAACCGGTAATAATGAATTTTGATGGCCTATACCAATTACCAACGCACTAGCTAGGATGCATGGTCCACCTCGCATGCTCGCATGGCCGCAAGCCAAACCGCAGGACTTCTACGCAATAAAACATATATTGCGTAGGAGTCCTACGAAAAGAAGGGCAGAAATACAGATATTAAACGTTTCATTCCCCTGATTGGAAATCGAACCGACAACTACCGCGGTTACAGTCGAACGCTTGTGCCCTTAGACCACGAACCCCTTTAACTAGTTCGCCGACGGCTATTTAAGAGAAAGTTAGACATCCCGCAGGAGGTTTGGACGCGTGGGCGAGTTCGTGTAGTCGCTGAACTTGATTAAAATTCTTACAGATTTTCTTGAGTTTAGATTTACATAATCTCTAGTATTGGACCTGTTCTACACGTATTCTATTAGCGTTTTTGAGGCAGATGGAACTGCTCAAAAACAATGTGTTAAGACACTCCGTTCCTATTAAGACACTTTCGTTCCCTACTAGTTTTATCATTGTACATAATATAATTATGGTAGTTTTCAAAATAACACGTTGCTTTTAAAAACCTGCTCGAAACGAAAATACTTTATAATATTTTATCTGAATAAGATAATAGTGAGACGCTTTCACATTTTTGAAATCTCTTATGAAATAACATTACAGTATAGATTAATTATAATTTTTATATAAACAAAAATCCGAATTTAAAACATTGTAATTTATTATAATATTGTGATGTTCGTATTTAATAAATCATTAAAAATAAAAGTCATTTAAGACTTCATGTTTTAACTGATGCAAGATGATTTAATTAACGTATTATTTAATTAATCAATAGCCTAAATCATTTCTCAAAATTCCTCAAACGACTCTAGTCTTAGAAAGTCATTAAACATAGTGAAGAATTCCAAGTAATTCTGTTGCAAGACCGCGTCGTTGCGTCACGTCCATTACACAGTGACGGGCCAAATACTAATTAGTAAGGAATAACGATATGCGCCTTATCGCGCCACCCGCGTGTTTGGACAATGTCGTCTACCTAAACATTGCTGTCGATTAAACCCAAGTACACAGCAAAGTATAGGTATCTAATAGGTGCCTTTATAGGTGTCGATGTGAGCGTGCCAAAAATGGTGTAACCGAATGAACGGCGTGCCGGCACCGTGTCAAGGCGACCACACCATAACCGGCGCGTCACTGCAGCTCCGAGCCTCTGACGCTGCTTGAAATGAAACATTGTGTTAACCATGAAGCTGCTTGTGGTGTGGCCACAGTAAGAAGACCGGACGTCCAAATCGTTTTAATTGAGAAAACATTTAACAACTATAATAAAATCAATATAATATTCATGAACGTCGGGACGCCGGATCACACAAGTTGCATAATGCGGAGAAAGCGCTACTCGCCGCCTCGCGCCCCCCACACCCGCACCCCGCGCCCAGCGGCCTGTGCGCCGCACAAAAGATATAAACGCGCACCGACCACACTCGCTGCCAGACTGAGGGATCATTTAGATACATATTTTATAGGACAAAGGGGTAGTGGTTGTGGAGGAAGTAAATTAAACTGTTGTTAAGAGTTCACAATCATTTATTTCAACTTTCAACAGCCAATCGAACGGGCAAGACGTTCATCGATGCTCAGCGATCTCGCGATTCGTCAATAGAGTCCATCGTATAAATAAACACATATACAAACACGTATACACTATGTGCGCGGTGTGCGCGGCGCGAGGCCGCCTACCGTAACTATATATACAGAGCCTCGACGCGGCCGCAGGTACGTCATACATTCGTAATCGTTACACTAGAGTACAAAAATAATACTGTAGAATAAATATAAAATGCCGTCGATGCGGCAATGCGTTCAGCACACGGTCTCCATGGGCACGCGCGGCGCGGTGGTCGCGGGTTGCGGGCCGGTCAGCGCGGGCGCGGGCGCGGCCGTGGTGTGCGTGAGGGACTCCCCGCAGGACGGCAGGTGCGAGGAGGAGTGCGCGCCGGCGCCGGGAGCGCGCGCGCACCACGCGGCTGCCGCGCGCTTTAGCGCCGCCCATGCGTGCGGCTGGCAGCCCACCACCAGGAAGATAAACACGCCCTGCAGCGCGTTGAGCAGGTCCGTGGCATACCACACATACTCTGGACCACCCGCCGCCCACGATACCACGTCCGCGCTCCACGTAACGCCCATCACCACCACAAGCTTGGCACACACTCGCCCCAGTGCCGCCCTGCAACAGAATAGACAGTTAGCAACAGGACAGGTCTAGTGTTGTAGAGTAGGTACAGTAGGTGGGTACAGTAGATACGCACCTTTCGGATGTGGACTTGACCTCGTCGCGCCGCCAGAGGCCGCAGGTGAGCTGGCGCGTGGTGGAGATGAAGAGTGCGAGGTTGATGAAGAGCAGCACGCCGACGGGGCCGAAGAAGTAGACGAGGATCTCCATGTCGCCGTAGAACCAGCAGCGCTGCACGGCAAAGCGCGGGCGCAGCAGGCCGGGCGCGGCGGCGGGCGGCAGGCGGTCCAGCAGCGCGGCCGCGCCCGCCACGGCCAGCGGCCCGCCCCACGCGTACACCATGTAGACGCGCAGACGGCACGCCTCCTGCCCGCGCTCCAGCGAAGTCGGACGGAAGTCCCTGCGCCGCAACAACACCGAATACAACTTACACTCTACCACTTCCTTGTGCTTAATTTACTCATAGATTCAATTATATAGTTTAAGATACAATACCGTCAACAAATCGTGGCCGCCCTGGAGTTAGGTTTTCTGAACTTTTGCGCATTGTCCACTCAAAAATAAAATAATTAAAAGTAAAAACAATCCTAAAATCAAATGTACATATCGGCCATCTATCTATATCTATACTTAAGGGCCACGACTGGTTGACAGTACTGTAGTTGTAGTCTGTAATTATAAGTTTTCTAAAAAAATTACTACATAATAACTGCGTACCATTGAACATTGTATACAAAAGAAAAAATATAATTATAAAAAAAACACTACAGTTGAAATTTAATCAAAGAATAAAATATATATATATAACAAGATGTTTAATATTAATCGTAACCATAAAGATTTAACTACTAGTACCTCAGAACGTTTATTGTTATTTGTTCTAATTTCTAAGAATAAGAAAACCTCAATTGGAAGTAATCTTTCCAGTACATTGATTATATCGACCAAGAAAAACTGCAGGTGATAACGGTAACGGTGGTAACGGTAACTCAGATATTATTTTGTGCAATGTCTACATAATACATAGTGATCCAGATTAACTTCACGCTGTACCCCAAATATAGCTGGGCAGGCAGAGAGAACTGGGTGTTAAGACACACCATTTTCCACTTTCCCCTGAATTTTTCAAGCCAACGCGTGTTGAGTGGCGGAACTCAACACCGGGTTTCTTGAAAATATATCTCGAAAACAATATAAACATATGCATCTAAATTTTATAATTCATACCTATATGTACGTTGATAAAATTAATCCAGTCAGTCATTATTTAGTAATTTTCTCTAATGAGTGTTCCGAAGCAGTAGATTTAAAATAGTTAATCAAACAAATGATTGTAAATATCTATTAGGATTTACAATACGAGGACACATACGTCTTATCTATTAAAATAATGTCATTGTAATTCTAAACAACCATCTTAGATATACGTAGAACGTTTGACCATGTTCCATGTTCATATATCTATCAAGTAGATTAACTATGACAAGTACAGGCACTGGATATGACATTCATTATTATCGATATCGATTACCGGAGATTTATTTACTTAATATGTAATATTTGCTAAATTTATGAAAAATATATTTGCAAAAGACAACTCACCGGAAGGTCCACCAGATGTTAAAGCACATCGTGTTCAGCCAGAAGAACGCCGACAGAAACAGGAAGTGCATACACACAGCTGCAGGCGCCGCGACACCGCACATGTACAGAACGAGAACAACACATTACACATCTGTTGCACAAAGAATAGCACGGCGCGTCCAATGTATGGAGCTACATGAGGAGATGCTCACCAAGAGCGCTGCACAGGCCGGGCGGCACGCGGTCGCCGGCCAGCTGAGTGGCAGCCAGCAGCACGTCGCCCAGCATCAGCGCCGCCACGTAGTGCGTCTGGCAGCGCCAGTGCAGCGCGTGGTGCGCCGCTGGCAGCGCAAAGCCCGCCGCCAACGTCGCCGCCAGGAACGCCGCGCCCACCGCCAGCCCCGCGCCGTACAGAGCGTGCCGCGCCGTGCGGGGCGGCCGCGTGGCCCGAGCTGCCGCCTCGCACGCTAGAACTCGCGTGCCGCCCTCTCCCGTCACCGCCTCCGCGCACCACGCGCCCGCATCCAGCTTGGAGCCGCCGCCGCGCAGCTCCAGTGCACCATCGTCCAGCAGGCGCGCGCCGCCCAGCGCGCCCGCCACGGCGTAGCGCGAGCCCTCCGCGCAGGCCGGCCAGCCCGCGTACACGGCGCGCCCGCCGGCCAGCGCGCGCAGCTCCCGCAGCGCTTCGTCCGCTCCCGCCTCGTCCTCCTCACAGCGCGTGCCGTTGAACACGCGGCCTTCGGCGCAGCACTTGGCGGGCCCGCGACCACCCGCGTCGTCGGCGCACACGAGCGCGGCGGCGGCGTCCGCGCAGTACCGCTCGGTGGGCAGCGCCAGCGCCACACCGCGCATCCACAGCGAGGCGTTGTTTGCTAGCAGCGCATACGAGGCGGCGTGCTCGCGTAGCACGCGCAGCTCGTCGCAGGCGGGCAGACGTGAATACACGACGTGCCAGTGTGCAGGCAGGCGGCCGCTGTCCAGGAAGGTCCCACGGGCGGGCGCGTACACGCGGGGCGCCCAGCCCGTCCCCGACGCTGCATCAGCAGCATCGGACTGCGGCTGGCAGGCGGCGAGCACGTCGGAGGCCTGCAGCAGGTCGAGGCGCAGCGCGGCGGGCGGCAGCGCGGCGCCGGGCGGGCAGCAGCGCGGCACGTCGACGGCGGCGGGGCGCGCGCCGCCGGCCCCCGCCCAGCACCAGCACAGCACGGCGAGCACTGCCGCTCTCGACATGGCGTACTTCACCGGCGGCGGGCGCACTCGAGACACACCATTATAAGTCGTCGCGCGAATGTAAAACTTTCTAATTCACTTGTCTTGTACGGTAGTCGTATTCCACAAAGCGCACAAGTCTGCCAGCGCGCCGTGATCGAGACACATTAGTTCAACAGTAGTTCGACGAGGCGAGAGAGCACGTGTGCGGAGGCTCACAGCGCAGACGACGCAACCTCTCACCGTGGAGACTCGTGCGGCACTGACTGTCGGCCGCGGCTTGCGAGCGCGATGTTATGGGTTGGGGCGCGGGCGGTCGGTGTGCAGGCCGGTGCCGCCAGTGCAGGGCGCGCGGAGCCGGGTGTAGTATTAGTATAGTACTAATACGCTTATATGGCATATAATGGCAGGCGGGAACACTCCGCCCAGTACACAATACCTGCACCACGCATTTCGGGCCAATCTTGACCTATAAACTGATGCAAATGCAAATTTTACGGGAAAAGCTTTTAAGCTCATATAAATTTGTATTGTTAATATTGATACTGACTTCATTTAGACGACGTTGTTGCACACTTATTCATATGTCATTGGCCACGGATAAACAATTACAGGCAGAACTATCACCAGCAAAAAACTTTTTTATGTAATTATTTCGTCGTACCAATAATAATTAGGTATATTTAAAGCCTCATTGATTATCATATCATCATCAATGACATTCATGATTTTTTTCTATAAATTGACGATTCAAATGTTATATACTACTTATAAGGGTCCAATTGAATAAAGCATATATTTATTTTAGTTTGATTTTTTAAAGTTTTACATGCCAATTTCCACGTCCATTAGTTTCGGCTGTTCCTTATCTGTTCGAAATTAAGAATTTTTTTTATATTAATACTAGGGAGCTTCGTCTCCTGCTCACTTAGCTCGCTAAAATATGTGGTGGCTATAGTAATAAAAGCTTTTTGAAATTATTATTTTTATGAACTATATGTACTTACAAGAGTTCTTTCTCATACACCATAAAATAAAACACTTACAGAAAATAAAATCCACTCACATAATTTTACTTTATAAGGAAAGGATAATGAAAGAATTAAAATACAATACAAATAGATACGAAATTTCAACGTAAATATATTAAATTTACAATCTTTTCAACAAAAACCAGATTTACTTAAGAAAAACCTTTCCAATGAATAGACAGCGTTCCTTAGACCCATCCTCATTATTGGTAACTATAAACCTTTTGACTATTAGCCATATTTGTTTATCTTTTGAAAACTCATATCTTAAATAGGTTCATGACTCATCAATTGTTGTAATTCTTCGATAAGTATTCACGACTGCATTGTTTGGTATTAAACAATACATAAGTAGGCAAAACTTGGAAAAACATCTTTTAAATAACACACTGGTTGAATTTTTTATAGCAGGGTTTTTTTAGAAAAAATTGGGCGGACGAGAGAGAAACCGGTGGCTCTAAGTAGTGGTAAAAGCGTGAAAATATTTTATAGAAATATCTTACAGCTGAAAAAAATGAATGTATGTATTTTAAATAATAGTAGGTAAATGACTTTATAATTATGTTTTAGTTAATAAATGCAATAATCATTAATAAATTAATAATAGACGTCAATTTAAATATAAATTAGCAGCTTTTACTTCAAATTAAAATTAATTGTCATTTAATACTTTTTATTATATATCTAAACAAAAAAGTCATAGCATATAACAAATATAAGACAGTATATTCTAGTTGAACATAAAAATTTACATAAACAATTATTTGAAGTAAGTAGAAAAAGCTCGAAAAGGCCAGGTGTGCCGCAGTGGCACTGTAAACACGACAGATTGCGAATTCGATTACCAATCGAGAAAATGAAATATTTAACATTTTCATTACCTCGCTCTGGTAATAAGGCAAAACCCATCGTTGAGTTCCACTACTTAACAGGCAATGCCTCCAGAATTCGGCGTTAAGTGAACGGAAGTTCCTTAATAGGAGCGAAGTGTCTTAACATTAGGTTCCCAGGTTCCCTGTGACTACCCTGCTATGTGCGGGGTACAGCATGAAGCTAAATAGAAAAAGCTCTGTTACAAGTTAATGTGAGAAACTGGACAAGTAACGCCATCTTTTAGTAGCGACAGAATACTGCGTCGTGGCGTCACGGCCTCTGGTAATGAACTGAACCGAACTAAAAGAATCATACTGTAGATAAAAGATGGCGTTACGGCTGTTTATATAAACAAACTAGCGGACGCGCGCAGCTCCGCTTGCTTATTTAGGGGTGAATTCTAATAAATCATGAAACATGTGTTCAATGAAATGTTTTTAAGAATCTCAATTTCAAATTTTATAAAAATCTGTGGCGATTTAAAGTTTTTTCCATACAAACTTTCAACCCCTTATTTACATCCCTAGGAGATGAATTAAAATAAACCACGAAATATGTGTTCAATTAAATATTTATAAGAGTCAAAATTTTAAATTTTAAAAAAATCGGTGGCGATTTAATGATTTTTCCATACTAACTAACAACCCCTTATTTGCATCCTTAGGGGGTAAATTCTAAAAAACCGGGAAACACGTGTTCAATTAAATATTTTTAAGAGTCTGAATTTACAATTTTATAGAAATCGGTGCCGATTTAGTTTTTTTTTCCATACAAACTTTCAACCCCTATTTCACCCCTTTAGGGTTAAAATTTTTCAAAATCCCTTCTTAGTGGATGTCCAGATTACGAAAGTAAACATCTGTCCAAATTTAACGTTTCTACGCACAGCGGTTACGACTGTGCGTGCGTCTTACCTCAGTCAGTGAGGACAAGTTTTTATATATAGGTATAGATAATATCTTTAAAACTAAAACTTTAAAGCTATACGTATATCATAATATGTAGAGAACCTGAAGCTCTGGAACATTTTTGTACTAGAAACTTATATCTAAATATTTTTTAATTCTTGACATTTCAACATTAAATGTCTTCAAATTTGACCCAAGCTGTTCAAATGACCAGGTACTAACTATACAGGTACGCAATCTGATTAAAGAGCTTAAAAGAGGTAATACACTTCACTCTAGCTTCTCTTCATACTCTTCTATACCTAGAGTAGGTAAAGTAAGAAGGCAGACCCTGGCACAACCCGGGATTAATGACAGGAAGATTCTTCTAGAACTAAATGAAAAATGCGTACAGCTACAAAAATATACGCTAGTGTATAAAATAATAATTACAATTCAAGTACAAGTGAAATGCTTGCTTAATAATTTAATTTCAACAACATTGCAGTTGGTTCTTTATCGACAATCTTATTATCAATAGTAACCTTACGCCCGCGGTCACGTCGCGTTGGCCGTTGACGCACACGTCTCACCTAAACTTTGGGTTTTACTTCATTCTTTGCGTATAATAAAAAATCGGCCAAGTGCGAGTCGGACTCGCGGATTAACATAAAAGTTAACAAACTTAAATTTACAAGCGTATGCACTCATTTTGTATGAAATGGATTACAATTATAAGTTTGTAATAGTTTTAATCTGCAAGTTTCCCAAGCTTTACCCATTTTCAAGACAAAGCGTGTTGAGTGTTTTTGTCTTGTTACCAGAGAAAAGGATATAAGAGCAATTTATTTCTTTGACTGACATTCGAAATTTCGAACCCATAACTGTCGCCCTTACAGTCGGCTGCTGTACCACTGCGTCACATTCTATTGGGTTTTTATTTTGTTTTATCTAATTTTATGCAGATAAGGCTTTTTATATATTTCTTTCTCAATTTCAATTTGTGTATCGATGATTGTTTTCAGCCGGCGCGAACGACGAACTACCACAAAAACTATACTAGTATGAACTGGTTATTGTACTGTAATTGTTAACATGAGAACACTGCAGTGCAGTGGTGTGCGTTTACAAAGAACATAAACTAAAAATAATTAAAATTTCTGCTTATAGCGTGTATCTACTTGTCGATTTGGATTAATGCTTTGCTATATTTTATTACAGGCCCTCATGGCGCAGCGGCACAAGGGTGTGACTGTAACGCGACGGTTGTGGTTCGATCCCGGTTGTGGGTTTCGTTTTATCATATTTGTGTACCTAAGTAGTAAACACTAGAGTAATAAGTTGGAAATGGTGTAGTGGTGAATAGTAAGAGGCCGTCTCAACTCATAAGCGTGTGACTGTAACGTGACGGTGCTGGGTTCGATTCCCAGTCCAGAGAATTAATTATTTTATTAGTTTTTTAATATTTTAATTTCTTCGCTCTGATACCAAGGTAAAAGTGCGGCGTTGAGTTCCTCCACTCAATACGCAATGCTTCAAAAATTCGGCAGAAAGTAGAAAACGGAGTATTAGATTCCCTCTGCTTACCCCGCACGTAGCGGGGTACAGCGTGAAGCTAAAAAACAAACTAGTTTCTTGCTGCGTGCACATTTATCGCGATTTCGTAATGTAAGGGCATAAAAAATATAATGTTTAACGACTTAACGCGACAAATCTTTGATAAACTCGGCTTTACATTGACACTTTTAACTTTAGACTCGAAGACTTGAATCAATGTCTATATATGAAAACCTCATTAAAATTCGTCGCATAGTTTAAAATATGTTGTACCTACGTCGTTGGGAAATACATGCATTTTGTATAACTAATATAATTTAAGCAATTTTCAAGATATTTAGCGTTGAGTGGCGGAGCTCAACGCCGGGCCTTTGTCCTGTTACTAGAGCGAGAAAATAAAAATATATTATTCCTTCGTGTACTAATTGAATTAAAAATGATATATTAAGACAGACAGTATTACTGAATAACCTGCAACTTCGTCGTCAAATAGGCGCCGCAGCTATTGACAACTTGATCGACTTTAAAGCATATGGTAATGCGTGGTCGTGACTGTAACATACGCCACGGTCTTGTACACAAATAATTATATTATGTAAGTAGGTATTAGTACAGATATATTAAAATATAGGTCGTTATTAGGTCCCATATTTGTAAATCGCTCTCCACTCTGAGATTGATCTTGAGATGACTTTTCATTCATAGAATATTAAAACGGTATCTCAGGATCCCCCTCAAGAACAATCACTGAGTTGAGAACGGTTTATAAATACGAGCCTAGGTTAATTGTATGATTTTTTCTTAATTATATTTAATGCAAGTTATTTATAGTAGCCACACTTTAATAAGGGCTCAATAAAGATTCTCAGAGACGCATCAAGTTGCTAACAAAAATATTTAGGTCAAAACACTATCATTTTAAATTTATATAATTAATTACAGTGTTAGGGCCCTCGCGGCGCTGTGTCGCAGCATCTGATTGTAATTGCAAAGTTTGAGATTTCGATTTTCTTTTCAAATCATAGTAGGGTTTACGAGTTCAATTTGAATTCAGTTCCGGCAGGTCGTTTGTTGTAAGTCATATATTTAGGTATTTACAGTGGTAAATAAATAAAAATATTCGAGTTGCGCCGGCGCCGGGGCGGCGCGGCGTTAGGGAGGTCGCGGCGCGCCGGGCGGGGCGGCAGGCTCGTCCGGGGCGGCGGCGGCGGGAGCGGGCGGGGCGGCCGAGGCGGGGGCTGCGGCGGCGGCGTAGTGCGGTGGGTTGGCCCAGGGGTCGTAGCCCAGCACGGACAGCATGGGCGCCAGCTCGGCCATGTCGGCGCGCACGTCTGCCGGGATCTGTCCCACCCACTTGTCCAGCGCGTCTAGGTTCACCGGACGCACCACCTGGTCTGACGACCGCTCCACGCTGCAGAGAAGACAGAGAAAGAACGACATTTAGTTAGTAAGAACTATATCTTATTTTTTTTGAGTTTAATAAAAAATATTAATAAAGTTTATTAACCGCGTATTAGGAGCGTCGAAGGTCACGCTTAATTGTTTTACCAATTGTCTAGATTGGAATTACCGCTCGCGCAAGCAACCCGCAGATAAGATAAGTAATATAACCAACTTGTGTGTGTGTGTGTGTGGGTGTGTGAGGAGGTACGTACTTAGAGAGCGCGACGCCGTTGGGCTGATTGATGTAACGCTCGTGATGCAGCACGGCGTCGTCCCAGGGCAGGTCGAGGAAGGCGAGCACGCGCCGCATGGTGTCCGCCGGCGCCAGCACCAGCGCCTCGTAGCGCACCAGCAGGCAGCGCGCCGGCCCCAGCGACTTACACTGTTGGTACATGAGCTCCACCGCGTGGTTCCACTTACTCAGGCACTGTCGGTAGCTTGTCAAGTCGAAGCCCGTGATGGTCACCTTTCGCGTGATAATGGAGTGCACGGTAGCACGCCCGTCGCGCACCATGAACAGGAACTTGGCATTGGGGAACAGTTCCAGCACGTATGTGCCCATCTTAAGCACGAGTGGGTCCTTGTTGCAGAGGCGCGGCGCAGGCTCGCCGTGGCGAACGATTACTTCCAGACAAAAGGCGGCGATGGCGTTGTCCAGCACCGCCTTGGACACGCCCGCCTGCTCCAGCCGCACGCTCTCCTTCTGCGAACGCATCCAGTGCTGGCGCATCTGCAGGATGCGCGGAACCACGCGCGTCTCCTGTCCGCAGCGCACGTCCGCGTGCGCGTCCAGCATGGCGCGCATGAGCGTCGTCCCCGAGCGCGGCACACCGCCGATGAATATAAGCGGCAGCTCGCGCCCGGGCACCAGCGCACCAGCCTCGCGCGCGTCACCCTCGCCGCCCGTCGCGGCGCCGCTCCGCACGCCCCGCCCCGCCCCACGCCATGCCCACAGCAGCAGCGCGGCCACGGCCAGCGCCGCCGCTAGACGCGCGCGCGCCCCGCGCCCCATGCGCACTGACACCACCTGCCGCACCACCAGTCTCCTGCGACAATGTTTATCATCATGCATTCTCTATGTGTAATAATGCCTGTCTAACACACATAAAAATGGTTACTGACCACCATTACTGGATGTTATGAAAGACCTTCGTTGGGAGAATGATTTCTTAAGCTATGTGCCGAAATCATGCATTACTTACTGCAAGCACTATGTTTGTGCCATACTAACTGCAAGAATGGATGCCATGTAACATGCATCCATTATACCCTATCATGCGGGTCAGTATCCACTTAGAGACATAACACAAAAAACAAAACTTATTATAATTACTTATTATAACTTATTGTAAATATTCTATACAAGTTAAAACTGTGGTAACTAATAATTTACTTTTGTATAGTTAAAAATGAGTTATATATATAATTTCTACAATATTGCTTTGAATTACATTCAATAATGGAAGTCTTGAGCCATATCTGGTAAAATAAAAATCACTCATTGTAAAGACTCAGCACAATGAAACTTTTGCACTTAATATAAGTATTGGGTATGTTGGTGGTTGATACTTGTGTATATTGCATCGCTACAATGTGAGTGTCTCCGTTGCATTGACATGTAAGAAAATATTATTCTTGCAGTCAATAATAGTAGTACATATAATTTTATAATTACGCAAATTTATAAAAGAGGTGAAGCAATTATTTAAATCCTAGAGAAAAATTAAATATTGTACAATAGATGCTATATTGGAATAAATTTCATTTATTTTAGCATTATCAATTATAGTTACATATCAAAATGCAGAGAGAATAGCAGTAAAGTTTATAATAACTTACAAATGTCTCAAGCCTTGCAGTTAGACTAAAAACCTGCAACAATGTTAGTGCCTCTTCATAACAAACCATCAAATTCAATTATACATTATGAATAACTTTCAAGATTAATTTTTAAAGGTGTAGAAAATTTTTTACATGAGGGCAATTTCTTATTTACTTTCGATTACTTTCAGCCGGTATGTACATAAACAATTTCAGTTTAAATTTAGACCTTAGAAAACTGTTATTGGGAGTTATAGAAAATGCTAGTTATAAGAAATATCTAACTTACCTACATTAAATTTTACTGCTAAAATGAAGTACTATTGGTTTTCCATGCCAACACATCTCTTTACCGTAAAAATTAGTATGTTTTATTAGAGGAACTTCTAAATTTCTTTGATCCTATTTATATTTTTATAATTTTAGAAGTCACTAAATATATGTTCAGAAATAATAAAATAAAACAATGACGACTGTTTATATCCTATAAGGAGCAATATCGAACAGGTAATAATGTAAAAACAAATTAATTTCTCCAGATTCAACGTTCAGTGTTCACTAGCTTCAATCGGACGTCAATAAGATTTGTCACCTCAGTCACAGCATCTTTCAAATCGTAATCAAGTGACAGCTCGCAGCTGTCATAACACTAATGCGTCTAGATTGCAAAAAATTTGCGTGAATAGAATTATACTGTGAATTATATACCGTATATAATTTCATATTATTTCATGGAACTAAACTAATTATGATATAATGTTATATTATTAGGATTGTAATTTGTAAAATATTTCTGAAACTGATGATTTTGCTTTTATAATAAATGTTTTCTATACGTCTTACGAGTAGAAAACGAGTTATTGGTCTTTGGATGACTTGATGAATAGAGAACTTTCTCTGCGTTTTAAGAGAAAAATTGATGGATGAGTGCATTCCTTCAGTGGTCACCCATAGGGCCCAGACCATTGTCTTTGATGAATTCATAGAAGTACACTCTAAAGCGTACAAGGTGAGATGGAGCGAAGCATCTAAGGTGTCAAATTGGAATGGATAAAATCCAAAACAACGAATTATGTTCTCGTTCACAAATCACTGACGTGGGACCCGGAGGCCGCTACGCTAACATTGAATTAATCCAGACTTGTCTGCCGTATGTCTAAAGTCTTGAGCGAAAATGTTTACTGATTGGATCCAAACTCTAAAAGGCGAATCGGCTGACACAAACGGAGATTTCGAAACGAACTGGGCCTTTAAAGACCAAACTAGTGAGCAATAGCTCAAATCAAAATAGGTAAGAGTGTACGAAATGCAGGCATTTGCCCAATGATGGGACAGTACTGGCAAGTATAAAAAAATGCTGTGACCTAACAATTATTATGTTTACCTTCGAGTCGAATTCTTGAGTAAAAAGCCCTCGATTTTTGTTAGGCTTACGTGACGACATAAGTCCAACACGTAGCTGCCTCAATTCAAATACTACAGTTTTGAAAATCCAAGGATAATTGGCCAGAAATGGTCGGTTAATGGGTGGAAACTTCGGAAAATGTAAGACAATGATGAGATGGAGTAATGAAAGGGACTAACAGGTTAACTTTATAATAGTTTCAAATTAAATAATTAATGGATGGTGACTAGCTTATCTTTAGATAGACCCTGGATGCAACAACTTCACTATCACAATGACCTCAGAAACTTACTGATAATGATTACTTGGCTTTATAAATGTAAAAGTAGTAAGGAAAAATTATTAATATTAAAGTAGACAGAGGAATTTTAAAAAAATTGTTACTTTTTAACAACAAAAAATATTATGTGAAAATATTCAATATGTGGATATATTTATTAACCATTTTCAATATCATAAAATAAACCATTTGCATTTTAGACAGCCATTACAATTTACGATATGTTATATCGTAACGTCAGCTGGTTCATTTCGTTTCGTGTTCGAGTTTTAAAATGACTTGATATTTTTTTGCGAATATTTTCCGTGTTGTTATGAATAATTTGTAAAATATCATTATATTTATATTATAGGTATTTACAAAGTTACGGTATAAAATAATTAAAAGAATAATATATTGTGATATTTAAACACGGACAACAAATTTAAGTTCTTTGTCAATTTCGTAATTTTATGTAGTGGCAACATTAGCTAAAAGCGAGACACAATAATCTATTAAAAAAATTGAAATACTGTGAAATATCAATGGAATTTATTAAAAATTAAATAATAATACAATAGCGTTATTATAAAAGAAGTGTAATATGTGATTAAATAGATGTAATACGTAGTGCTTTACGAGATTTGTGCCGATTAAAGATCGCGTCTTGCAAACATCTATCGCTTGTAAAAATGGCCGCCGCCGGACTGCGCTTGTCACAGAGGAATGTTTATAGCGGCTTATACAGGATTTACAAAAGTTTCAATAATGTGAATGATTGGGATGAGTCGAACGCAGTAGCTGGTTTAAATTGCTAATAAAATAATTGTTAACCCCTTATAAAAGACTGAAATTATAAATATAATTATAAATAATCAAAACAAGGGTTTGGCGTCAGGAGTAGTGTTGTGAAATTGTAATAAAAGTAGATTGAAATTAAAGTGAAATTTTCAAAGTAATTTTTACCCGCCTCGACATGTTGCATTATGAGTGTACAAGATGAAGGCATCTCGTCTTTTGGAGCAGTATCATCATTACCAGTCATGGTATTTATTTTATTTTTGTGTTCTTTTTTAGGGAAAAGCATCTACTCCTACTGATAAAAAATGAATATATTCACTAAACATAAATAGCAAAGTTTGAAGAACATTTTTCCATAAATTAAATTCTTGTAAGTAATTACAGTAGTCATTTTCATTTTAACTTGCTACTTAGTTGTCCTGTGTTGACAAAAACAATAAGCGGTAACAAATCCTTTTTTATGTGAACTGTACTGAATAAATTGAATAATAAATTTTAAATAAAATCATTTTTGTTAAAAAAAAAAAATCTTGAATATTGTGTCTACAAACATTTCATTTAGGTGCATACTAAAAAAAAAATAATATTTAAGAAAGATGTGAAAAATATTAAATGTTATGGAATTAAAATTAAATTCTTATTTAACCCATTCATATGACTACTTCACCACATTCATATATTTTATATGATTATTCAAATGTGGTGAATTATTTTCTCATGATTATACATCAGAGATGTATATGGCAAAGAGAAACCAATTAATTTGTTGTTTCATTAGATTTTCATTATAAACTGTAAGTAAACACACCTATTAGAGGTATTCAATAAAAAAAAAATGATATTTAAAATAATATCTAATCATATAATATCATAATATCTATCTAATCATATAATATCTAATTATATAATATCATATAATTTAATAATATCTTATCTTTATACTTGGTTCAAAAGCATTGTCAAAGGAAATTTAGAAATTGTATTGTTTTGAGTCCCATAGACTGCCTAAATTTAAAAAGTACTAATCTACTGCACATAGTAGCTTTTTATACATTTAAAAAATTAGAGATATCTTAAATATTGTATTGTATAACTACAATAATTATTATTGTCATAATCTTCACCATTATTGTTTGGTTGGTTGGTTGGTTTATCATTGATTTTAACTAAAATATTTTTACAATATTTAAGATATCTCTAATTATAATAGTATAAAAAATTTTGATTGGAAATACATAATATGTGGCATGAGAAAAGTTTAACAAAATTTATTGTATTTATTTTTGGTCCTATTATGGCACAATGGAAATGCAAATGCAAACCATACATAAAATTCTTTATAAATTTGATTCTCACTCTGTTATGATTATAGTCATTATAGACGACATGTGGAAGTTCCTTGAAATATTACTAAATATAAAAAAATTAAATTAGCTTTACACTGTATCCCATACACAGAAGAGTAGGCAGAGGGAACTTAGTGGTAAGACACTATGTTCCCCTTTTTCCATGTATTCTGTGGAACTTCCAATGGTGGGCTTTTGCCTTGGTGCCAGAGCGACGATGGGACAATATTGATAAATAATAATTCATTTCCTCATGTGGGGCTAGAACCTACAACCGTCATATTTACAGTCACACTTTGTGATTCTGCACCACAACTGGGCTCATTTAATTAATGGAATCAATTGTAATAAAACAATTAGCAAGTAGTGTTAAGACAGTCATTTTTTCCTCTCTCCACCAGAATTTGATACTGCAATTGAGTGTCAAAACATAATGCCACTTTTATTCTGACCAAGCTCTTGAAATTGGAGAAATGAAGTGCTAACTGGCACACTTAGAATGCCATTATCAATAAACAGAACAGAATTAAATTTATTTAGTTATAATTGTTTCTCTGCAGTTGAAGGGAATTTGACCCACAACCATTTTGCATACATGCAGAAGCTTTTCTATCATTCCATAATTTGTTACAATAAAAGCAGAATTGCATGTAATAATAACTGCTTCGATTCATTTTAACTATAAATCTATGTTTGATCATTTATGTCTGGTGAATTTTAATATTATAGTTGTTGCTAATGATTATGATTTTGAGTTTGGTTGTATTGAATAATAATGAACTGGATAAACGAACTGGATAATCATTCGATTAACATTGTTTGGAGGCTAGTTGTGGAGCAGAGACAGGTTGTGGGTTCGATTCCCACTTGAGGAAATAAAACATTTAATGTTTTCATTTCTTCATTCTTGTAAGTAGTTCTTCTAAGTAGTAATATTTAGAAGAAGAACAAGTAATTGTTAACCTATACAAAGTCTTAGGTTTTAAAAGTAAATGTTAAGCCCCTCTGGATGTTGTAAAAGTAAACTAGGTAAAAGTGAACAGAATTTTATAGTTGGTAAGCATATTTTCTATTCATTATGTACGAGGGAACATATATGAATTTGGATAATGGAAGTGACTTAATGGGAATGGAGTGTCATAACACTGGGTTCCCTCTGCATACCTTACAGGATACAGTGTGAAGTTGTTAATTTTAAAGAATGCTATTGAATAAAAAATAATAAATGTGATGTAACAGGGTGTGGAACGTGGAGGTGGCTGTGTTGGGGGCGGCGCGGCGGACGAGGCTCTCAATGGTATGGGGGGGCCCGTCGGGGACGTCCTCGGCGAGCCCCCGCGCAAGCGCACCAAGTTGCTGCCCGACGACGTGGCCGCGCTGCGCCGCCGCGTGCTCGACTACAAACAGCTGAGGCTCAAGAACATCAGGGACAGGTGAGACACGATCCCCACTGTATCGCCCCGCGTCCTGGACGCGTCGCCCTCTAGCCGTCGCCGCGCTCGGTTACAGGTTCACGGAGCAACTGAGCGAGCTGTACTTCCTGCAGGCGGGCGGCAACATGATGGACTACTCCGCCTGGCGCAAGCGCCCGCCCACGCCGCAACTCGAGGCCTTCCTGGACGCGCGCCGCCCGCCCGCCGTGCCCCCGCCGCCTGAGCCGCCGCCCGTGCCTCCCGCTGCGCCGCCGCCCGCCGCACCCCCGCCACCCGCCACGCCTTCGCCCGCCGATGAGATGGTGGAGAAGGCCAAGCAGGAAGCTTACGTGGCGGCGCGCGTGACAGAGCTGGCGCGCGCGGGCCTGTGGACGGAGCGCCGCTTGCCGCGCGTGCTGGAGCCGCCGCGCCCCAAGACACACTGGGACTACCTGCTCGAGGAGATGGCGTGGCTCGCTCAGGACTTCGCACACGAGCGGAAGTGGAAAAAGCAGGCCGCTAAGAAGGTATCATTGTACTATGTCGCATAAAATACTAAATAATTAAATTATTAATTATAAATTATAATGTTATTGCAGTGCGCGCGTGCAGTTCAAAAATATTTTCAAGATAAAGCTGCCGCCGCCCAAAAAGCAGAAAAGGCTCAGGAATTACAGTTGAAGAAAATAGCTGCTTTTGCAGCAAAAGAAATAAGAATGTTCTGGACTAATGTAGAGAAGGTAATGTTAGTTTAATATTTTATGAGTATGTGTTTTACATAATTATGACTATTCATATATGAAGTAGTAGTAAATAGACAATAGATGAGGCCAGTCGTGGATCAGAGGCATAGGCGAGCGACTGTAAACGCGACAGATCGTGGGTTCGATTCCCACTCGAAAAAAAGAAATATTTATTATTTTCATTTCTTGACTCTGGCAACGAGGCTAAGCGCGGCGAGTTCCGCCACTTATCACGCAATGCCTCTAGAATTCGGCGAAAAGTCCTTGATCGGATTGGAGTGTTTTAACACTTGGCTCCCAGGTTCCCTCTGTCTTCCCTGCTATGTGCGGGATTACGGGATGCAGCATAAAGCTAAACAATAAAAACAAATATATAAAATTTTGCCTTGTGATGTTCAAAGCTATTTAATATATTTTTTTCATTATTTCTTTATAGTTAGTTGAGTGGAAAAGAGTACAACGAGTGGAGCGTGCACGTAAAGAGGCTCTCGACGAACAGCTGAGCTACATTGTGGACCGCACTGAGCGGTACTCGCGCCAGCTCGCCGCCAATCTCGACGCGCCCGCAACCACCCCCGCCGCCCCTCAAGCCACCACGCCCGACACGCCGCCCTCCGACGACGAGTTCCAGCCGCGAGGCGACTCCGACGACGACGAAGAGACCATCGCGGCCGCAGAGCGAGAAGCCGCGCACGACGCCGCCGACCACCGTGATGAGCTGGAGGCACTGCACCGCGAGTCAGGTCTCGACCTCGGCGACCTACTGCCTCCTGGCTACCTGCCAGCGCACTCGCCGCCGCCCTCCGACTACGACCCCCCCGACGACGACTCCGCCGACGACGAGCAGACCATCGCCGCGCAGGAGCGCCGCGAGCGCGCTGAGGATACCGCCGCCGAGCTGGACGCGCTGCGCCGCGAGGCTGACCTTGATGTGCGCGACCTCCTCGCGCGATACGCCGACGCACCCCCACCGCCGCACCCGCGTAGCGACGCCTCATCCGGCACCGACCTCGACTCTGATGACTGCACGGACGACGACCATTCCGACACGGCCTCGTCGTCTGCGTCGGAGCAGCTCGAGTCGCTTATGGACACAGAGGAGGCGGGTGGGGAAGAGCAGCGTGTGGAGGCGGCCGCGTCACTGGCGGCGACGCTGCAGCCGACGGGCACCACGCTGTCGGAGACGGCGGTGGGCACGCCAGTGCCGCGCCTGCTGCGCCACGCCCTGCGTGAGTACCAGCACGTGGGGCTGCACTGGCTGGCCACCATGCACGCGCGCCGCCTTAACGGTATCCTGGCTGACGAGATGGGCTTGGGCAAGACCATCCAGACCATCGCTCTGTTGGCCCACTTAGCGCTAGAACGTCGCGACTGGGGGCCGCACCTCGTGGTCGCGCCCACCTCCGTCGTGCTCAATTGGGAAATGGAGTTCAAGAAGTGGTGCCCTGCCTTCAAGATACTCACCTACTACGGTACAATCAAGGAGCGCAAGCTGAAGCGCGTGGGGTGGACCAAAGCAAACTCTTTTCACGTGTGCATTACGTCTTATAAACTAGTTGTGCAGGACCATCAAAGTTTCCGACGGAAAAAGTGGAAATATCTCATCCTGGATGAGGCTCAAAACATAAAAAATTTCAAATCCCAGAGGTGGCAGATGTTACTCAACTTCCAAACAGAAAGGTAAAAACTTTAGGTAATGCATGCAAACAGTAAGTCGGCAGTAGTGTGCCGTCAGTCGACGCGGTGTTAATGTGGGCATATGTGTGTTTTCATAGGAGGTTGCTGCTGACGGGCACGCCGCTGCAGAACAGTCTGCTGGAGCTGTGGTCGCTGATGCACTTCCTGATGCCAGACGTGTTCGCGTCGCACGCGGAGTTCCGCGAGTGGTTTGCGCCCGTCGCCGGCATCGCCGAGGGCGCCACGCGGTACAGCGACGCGCTCGTACGCCGCTTGCACGAGGTTCTGCGGCCCTTCCTGCTGCGGCGCCTCAAGGCCGACGTGGAGCGCCAGATGCCGCGCAAGTACGAGCACGTGCTCATGTGCCGCCTCTCCAAGCGCCAGCGTTTCCTCTATGACGATTTCATGGCGCGCGCCAAGACTAAGGAGAGTCTCGCTTCCGGCAACCTGCTCAGCGTCATCAACGTGCTGATGCAGCTGCGCAAAGTGTGCAATCACCCCGACCTGTTTGAGCCACGCCCCGTCAGCTCGCCGCTGCAGCTCCCTGCGCTGCACTACCGCGTGCCCGCGATCGCGCTCATCGCCGCCGTCGCCGCGCGTTGCGAGCTTGCTGCCCGCCTGGGAGGGGACCTCGCTACGCTCGAAGCGCGCGGCGTGGCCGCGTTCGGAGCACACCGCGCGCGCCATCTGGCGCCGCCGCGTCGTCTCGTCGAGGAGCTGCCGGACGCGCCGCGCGCCACCCCGCTGCGGCCGCCGCCCGCACGCCTGCGCCTGCACCTGCGCCTCGTGCCGCGCACCCCGCCCGTCGCCGCTCTGCGCGTGCCGCCCGCCATGCCGGTGGTGGCCGCGGGCACAGGCGTGCCGACCGCTACACAGCCCGCGACGCGTGCTTCGCACCCCGCGCCCCCGCCTGCTTCCGCCGCCGCCGCCCTGCAGGGAGCACGCGCGCGTTCCCGCTTGGCGGCTCACCGGCGGTCGAGCTTGCGGCGGCTGGCGGCTGTGAACGAGCGCCGCTGCTGGCGCCTGCCACTGTATGGCGCGGACCTGCGCACGGCGGTGCACGCGGGGACGCCGCCGGTGCCCGCGCGCGACCTGTCCGAGCTGCTCGACGAGATGCACGACATTATCGACAGGTAAAATTCCCCAATTCAAAATAGATTAATAGGTTGATAGATAGATATACAGGTAGCATAGTTTTTATTAATTTAAGGCTAATTATCTAATATCTTGAAATTAATTCTTGACAATACCAATACCAAATAATGAAAGATTACAAAATTTGGAGAAGGATGTGTTTAAAAAATACTTGGACAATATTAGACCAGACCTGTAGATCTGAAGGTTCTGGGGTCTTACACTGCTAAATTGCGTGTCCGACTAGCACTTGAGCAATTTTTTTATGTATACAGGTGTAATTGTCAGCACCACTTTAAATGAAACTTGAAGTTTTAACTACTCTATAAAGGCCTAATATAATTCAGAAAAAAATAATTCCCAAAAATGAAAAAGTTATTTTCTCAAACAAAATAAATAATAAAATTATTGTTTTAAAATAAAATGCCATTTGTAAAGTATAACATAAACAGACATACACTTACCTGTCAAAGCGTCGTTATCTATATTGTCGTTGAACTAGCCTTATGGAATTTTCAGACATTTTTTCAAAAGATTTGAATTTTGTCAAAAGATTTTAAAATTACTTATGGAAAAATCATCAGTAACTTTTTCGCTATAATCCGTTGATTGTTACACCTTTACAATGTATATGTTTAACATGTTCAGGTTCGTCATCTGTTGGGCGTCGTGCCGCGCGGCGGGCCCGCAGCTGGTGGCAGGCGCGGGCGGTGGTGCGCGCGAGTGGCGGCGGCGCGCAGCTGGCGTGGCGAGGGCGGCGCAGGGGCCCGCGCGCGCCGCCCTTGCGCTGCTGCACGCGCCCGCCGCGCGCCACGCCGTGGCATTTCCGCACCCGCGCCTGCTGCAGTACGACTGTGGCAAGCTGCAGACGCTGGCGACGCTGCTGCGGCGGCTGCGCGCCGGCGGCCACCGCGTGCTCGTCTTCACGCAGATGACGCGCGTGCTGGACGTGCTGGAGGCGTTTCTGTCGATGCACGGCCACACGTACCTGCGGCTGGACGGCGCCACGCGCGTGGACCAGCGCCAGCCACTGGTGGACCGCTTCAACGCGGACGCGCGCGTGTTTGCCTTCATCTTGTCCACGCGCAGTGGCGGGGTGGGCCTCAACCTGACGGGCGCAGACTGCGTCGTGTTCTACGACTCGGACTGGAACCCCACCATGGACGCGCAGGCGCAGGATCGTTGCCACCGCATCGGGCAGACGCGCGACGTACACGTGTTCCGCCTCGTTACCGCTGCCACCGTTGAGGAAAACATACTGCGCAAGGCTGAGCAGAAGCGCGCGCTCGGGCACCTCGCTATCGAGGATGGACATTTTACCACCTCATACCTGCGCGCGGTACGTACATACACTAATACGACTAGATTATTAGAAGATCAAATGAATAACCATCCTCTCATGTTTTATGTGACAGGCTAATATCAAAGAACTTTTCGGCGGTGAGAACCCGGAAAACACCGCGACCACAACCGCCGGAGAAGTCTCCGACGCATCGGTGGAAGCAAGCTCCGGAGGCGAAAGCGGCGAACTGGAGTCGGCTCTGGCAGCGGCGGAGGACGAGGCAGACGCGGCGGCGGCGCAGGCGGCGCGCGCAGAGGCTCAGGGCGACCTCGCAGAGTTCGACGAGACGCTGCCATTGGACGATGAGCGCGCCGCCTCGCCAGCTGGCGCTCGTACCGCTCAAGACAACGATGCCGGAGAGTTCGCCGCGCTCATGAACCAGGTATTACATTATATACCTACCACTTGTATGTTGTTAACAAGCAAACCTTGTTAACATGTTATGTAGTTACCAAAAATTATGATCCACTGGCCTTGGAGAACCTAAATTATAAATTTTCGTTATGTCGTCTTAATAAAACATAATTAAATGTTAATATATATCTTTTTTTTAGCTAACGCCAGTAGAAAAATATGCAATGCGACTTGTGGAGACCAGCGAAGCGGCGACCGAAGCCGAACGCGCCGCCCTAGGAGAGATGCGCCGCCAACTGCGCGAGTGGGAGCAGGCGCGTCGTGCGCTGCGGGACGAGCCTGCGCCGCCCCCCGCCGCCCCCGCCGACTCCGAGCCCGACCTCGACCTCACCTACAGCCGGGAAGATGCGCGCGTCAAGGTGCGTGCCCGCCGGCGGCGCCGCGTGCGCCCGCCGCCGCCCAGCGCCTCGCCGCCGCCTCGGCCTCCCTCGCCGCCGCCCACGCCGCCCTCCGCGCCCGTGCCCCGCACGCGCTCGCGCGGCACCGTGCACATCAACCTATGGACGCTGGACGAAGCGGGCGCGGGCACGGAGGGCGGTGGGCGCGGGGGACGACGCGCTCTGCGCAATGGCACACTTGACTCATGGCTGGCCGGCGCCCCGCCCGCCGCGCCCGACGCCGCCGACAGACAGAACAATAAATGATTTGACACTGTACCTTGCGTTTTATATTTCTGACGTTCGACGTTTTGGTGCCGCTCGATACTCGCCCGTAAATGCTTGACCTCGCTCTAGGCACGTGTGCTCGCGATATGCCACCAAAACGGCGACGCGCCGATCGCGCCGCGCATGAACGTCAGGGATGTAAAGCGTGCAAGCATTTACGGGCGACTACGAGCGCCCACCTTCCCCGCCTTCCTTCCGCCCGCCCTACTGACACTGTCGGTAAACAAATATTCAAACAATTATTAGAATAAATTACATTTTGATTAAGTTATTTACATTTTATATATACTCGGGAAGAGATCACTTATTACTATTAGCAAACAATTACAGTTCAAGTAAATTCTTTTCTCTTCTCTCATTTATAATTGTAAAAACTAGTAAAAATATATACTGTACTGTGTTATAAATATAAAACAAATGTAATATGGTAATATTGGAGAAACAGTTAAGTTATAATCGTTTAATTTTGTGAACTAAATACCACTTGTGGGGTGAGTCAAAATATATATGAAAAACATTGTTGAATTATAAGATGGATGCATTTTTTGTAAGAGTATATTTATTACACATTTTATCCACAGGTATGGATCAGTGAGAACGGTGCTATTGAACGGATGCCGGTAAGTGTTAACCGCACAGCTTGTTAGTTCAATGTCTCACAGTACCGAAGGCACTAAAGATTGCCCACTTACAGATGTGGTGTCCGCCCACGCCGCCCTCCAGCGACGCCGACGTCTACTGCGAGAGCTGGGCGCGCCCCCTGTATCGCCGCGGCGCTGCCCCAGACGCCCTGTTGCCGCCCGTGCGCTGGCGGGACGTTCGCGCGCCCCGCTCGCCACGCCGCGCCCGTCCCGCGCCCCGCGCCGCTCACGCGCCGCCCTCGCTGTTCGAGCGCGCCGGGCCCCGACCGCGACAGAGGCCGCGCGCGCCCCCGCAGCCCGTGCGCGACCACGCCGCGCCGCCGCCCGACTGGGCGCCCTGCGAGGATGCTGCCTTGCGCCACGCGTTACGCCTGCAGCGCCTGCCGCCCGACCCGCCCGCTGCGCACGCGCCCAACTGGGACTGGCTGGCCGATCTCGTGGGCGAGACCGCGCGCGCCTACCGCTCACCGCGCGCCTGCCGCGACCGCCACGACGCACTGGCCGACCCCGAGCGGGCGCGCCGCAAGCACCGCAAGACGCCGCCCGCGCGCCGCCGCGTCGATGATGACGCGCCCCGCCCGCCGCTGCAGCGCCTCGACGCCATGCGCGACGCCGCCGAACGCCGCCGCGCCGCACCCAAGCGCCGCCTCGACGACGCCGCCCAACACAACCCCAAGCACGCCGCCCTCCTCGCGGATCACGGCGTCGACTACGACGCACCGCCCACGCCCATGGAGGTGGCCACACGCCGCGCCGAGCGCATCGCCAAAGAGAAAATGAAGGCGGGTGGTGCGCAGCCCCCGCCGCCCCCCCAGCACACGCCGCCCGCCGCGCCCGCGGCGCCGCAACGCATCGTGGTGGCGGCGACGGCGGCGAGTGCGGGAGCGGCAGGCGGCGTCGGGGGAGGGGCGCGTGCACCGGCACAGCTGCTGTACCGGCACCAGTCGCTGACGGCACGCCACCATCTCAAGATTCTGCACCACGCGGCGGCCGCGCAGCCGCAGGTACGGGTAAGTACATTTCATGTAGTAAGACTTTCACTGCATATATATGGTTTGTCGCAATACGACCAGCCAAATAACAAAGTGTCTGACCATATTGTAATCTCGTTATTTCTACGATATGCCCACATGCCACATTTTTCCCACGTCATGTGTAATTAATGAGTCATGGCAGCCCTGGAGTTAGTTTTAGATAGTTTTAATATTAAGATTTTTCTTACTTTTGATTTATTTCATTTTCTTCCCAAGTAATAATGCACAGATAACATAACTTCAGGGCGGCGACGACTTATCGATAGTACTATCTCTTCGTAAGCTAACTTGTGAATGGCAAGTAGTCGTTAAAAATCCTTACTACAACGCTGAGGCTGAGACATACCACATACAAGAGAAGATGATTGTAGTACATAGTTAAATTATGTTTTCCAGAGCGGGTCACCGAGTGTGAGCGCCGCCCCGGAGGGCGCCACCGTAGTGGCAGCGGGCGCGAGCGGCGCCGCCCTTCGTACGTTGCAGCTGCAACAACTGCGCCGTGCTGCCGCTCGCGCGCCGCCCCAGCACGTGGTGCTGGCGCACCTCGCGCCGACTGCGCACCACGCGCCCCCTGCCGCCCCCACCGCCGCCGCCAACGCGCCGTCCGCCGCCGCCCACCCCGCGCCACCCGACTCTCAACAATAGTAAACTGAGTCGATGCATTGTGTAGTTTTATTTATATTTTCCAAATTTTTATCACCCATAAAATAATTATTAATACTATATACGTTCTATATATTTTTATTACTATATACGTTCCGTTATTCAAAAATCCAATACAATATTAAAAATAGTCAGTGCTGTTCCATAGTATTGTAACTTCGAACACAATAAATGTTCCGGTTTGTGCAAAAGAAAACAATCAACAAATTCTCTTATGCTTATTAAAATAAAAACCGGATAAGCGCCAGTCAGTCTCGCCCACCGATGGGTCCGTAGAAAAAATGTAGATCTCGAAATTTTCAGAAATTCAAGCTTAGCTTAGTCAGAGCCCTTTCAATCAATCAATCAATCAAAAACACTTTACTGCACAAAGAAAATACAATTAAATTTTTCTAATTTAGATACAGTGCATAGGCGGCCTTATCACTATAAGTGATTTCTTACAGGCAACTTTTTTTTTAACAAAAACTAATAGTATGATACAATTGGTGGCGGTTAACTTAGCATAAACATATTTTGTAATTTATTATATCAAACATATAAACATACGCTATTCATATATAAATACATACGTACATTCATAAATACATATATATATATATACATAAATACACACATAGATACCATATATACATTCATATAGAGATACAATACTATTATATATATATATGCACAAAACAGATACATAGATTATAACGATAGGTAGTACTCCTTTACGCCCAATGTTAATAACCAATCCTAATCCAAAATTTGCTACCATAGATTGAAATAGACAGAGATGGAGGTAGGCATGCAGGTTAGTGATTGGATAGACATGTCGGACAGTACGAGATAGACGTTAACTGGAGATAGGAGATACATTATTAATATTGGGCGTTAGACGGCGCTTAAAGATACCAACTGATGTCGACTGCCTGATGCACCTGATGCCCTTTCATCGGATACCTCACTTGAACTAGCGGCGTTAATACCAAATTTTACCCCACTTAAGGCTATTATTTTTTAGGATTTAACTACAAATGTATAGAGAGTTAGAGATTTTTCCCTGAACTAATACTACTTGTAGATACTAGCTGCCAAACTTCATAATTCTAAGTCAACCGGAACTACCCTATGGATTTTAGATTGTGTTTATAGAGTCGAAATATGTTTTTTACAATATAAACGGCCATATTTTACTAACCAAATGTAGAAATACAATTTGTATCGAGTTGAACAAGTCTATTTATTGTAAAAATGGCGGATATAACCCAATTGATAAAATATCAAAGTTTAATTTAAAATATTCACAGTATCTGTACTCTGTACAGGATGGAATTGTCAGCACCACTTTAAATGATACCACAGTTTTAACTACTCTATAAAAGCCTAATATAATTAAGAAAAAAAATAATTCCCAAAAATGAAAAAGTTATTTTTTCAAACAAAATAAATAATAAAATTATCGTTTTAAAATAAAACGCCATTTGTACAGTATAACATAGGCACGCACACACTTACCTGTCAAAGCGGCAACGTCGCTTACGTATGTGTGCGTCATACGAAATACAGGTATGGATAAAAATCGTGAAAAGAAAAAAAAATCCTACGTCCAAACTGTTGAGGTACTTTGATTAATTTTTTAGCTCTAGGTTTGAAATATTATACCCTATATGCAGTTTCAGTAAAAGGAGCGCTGCCTCTTCCATCCTGTATAACGTTTTACATATAGATTATTTAAAGAATAAAGTAATTTACTGTATTTATAATATCGTCCTATCAGCGTGCTAGACGTGTCCAAGGCGATATCTCACCGTTTTTTATTTGACAAAGTTATTGAAACTTAAGAGTGAAAGTTATTCCATTATCAGGGAAATTTTATCAAGTTGGCTATTGGCTTTTATGACATGTAAATTGGACGTTTTCGGAAAAATTTAAAATTGAAATAATTTGTGGGCTATGGTATTGTGGCGATGTTAATGATTGAGACTTCACATACAACTCCTTTATTATATTTTAAATTTGGTTATTTATACGTTTGTTTGTATTATTTATACAATAGTGGAAAATAATTTCACAATTGCGTATGTAGCGGATAAATTTAGGGCGCTAACAGTGGCGGACTAAGGAGGGGGCGGCGGCGGCGCTCCGCCCCGGGCCTCGGGTCCTCGGGGGCCTCCAAATCGTGAAAATTCCCTTGATCAAATCCTAAATAAGCCTTTGAAAAAACGCATAGTATCTACTTAAGAGGAAGTTTGAGGTTGGAGGGGGCCTCCAATAAACAAATAAGTACAAGGATTAGTGCTGTCTGTACCGTATACCGTAGTTTACATTATATTAATTAAAATTACTTTTATCTTTCTAATGTCCATTTAGTTTTTTACTTCAAGTTCCTAGGGCCTCCAGACCGACGTCATTTTATAAAAGTTTGCATACTCATTAACCTGAAAGTGGGGCCCTTTCAAAATAAAGGTACAACTCAAACATTAATTACAAGATGTAAACTAAATAAGCATACACACTAGTTTGCACATGAAAAAAAATTGTGATATATAATTTTTTTTTACACTGGGGGCCTCATTCAACGACACCGTCCCGGGCCTCTGACGGGGTTAGTCCGCCCCTGGGTGCTAATATGGCGTGTTTACAATTGAATAATATTAATATTTGTGCAATACCCCTACAAATTCAACGCTGTGCTTACGTCCGCAAGTCTTGGCTCCAGTACCGCAGGGAGAGCCCTTGCCGCTGATGACATCCTATGAAGCAGCCACGTAGTGCTTGCACTTTCTCAGAATCATAAAATCAAGCTTAATAAAAGGCGGTATGCGGGCGAAGCCGTAAGTGGGTGCTTATTCAATAAAATTGGTGTTTTAGTATATATTTATTATAAACTTAAGACAAGATCAGTGCAGTTATTCGTTGTGGTAAGCTTAGAGCTTAGCATAAGGTTGCCCACGTCAGACCGGCGTGTGCTGGCAGCGGCAAACGGGCGCGCGTTCCACGTGCACGTGCACCAGACGCAGCGAGGACAGCAGGCGCGCCAGCGGGTCCAGGGCGTCACCCAGCGCGTCCGCAAACGGCCGCAGCGCTTCCCGCAGCGCGCCGCCTGCCTGCGCCGCGCACGCCAGCAGCGGCCGCGCCAGCGCGTTGTGTGAGAGCGCCAGCGCCGGCTTGAGCGCCGCGTCCGACGCCGCCACGGTCGCGCCCGCCAACACCGCGCGCGTTCCCCCTAGCACGCAGCGTGCCATCGCCGCCAGCACGGCCCCGCCCGCCTCCGCCATCAGGCGTGGCACGGCCAGCAGCTCGTGCAGCAGGGTGGCGGCGGGGCGCGCGAGTCTGCGTGCAGCGCGCTCTACGCGGGTGTCGGGCTCGGCGCGTGCCCACAGCCACTCCGCGCCGCGCTCGAAGCGGTACACTTCGATACGCTCCAGACCCACTTCGCATAAGAAATGTTACCATAAATAAGAAAAGAAATACCTATAAAATAGGGGCTACGTAGCCCGATGAGAGCGCTTGGACGGTTTCCAAGAGGCGCGAGTTCCAATCCCGCTACGTACAAAAAATATATGTTTCCTAAAAATGTGTCTTATTATAATTGAGGTCGTCGTGGCGCAGTGACGGTTGTTGGTCCGAATCCGGCAGAAAGTGGAGAACCGAGTGTAATAACACTTGTTTCACTGCATATCCTAGTAAGTAAGTAAGTAGGAAGTTTCATAAAATATCTAACTAATATTCTGGAGACGAGGAGCTGCCTGCTGCTCCATGAAATTCTTTACCTGTGTCGTTTTCTAAGTTTGTGTCCTCCATTTTAGGACACTCTTTGTTTTTCCAGATGCAACTCTTTAAAGATTTCTGTAAACCCATTATTGAAGTTACTTTTATTACGAATATTCTATGCTATTCATAGTAACGAGGTGATATTTTGGACTTACATGCTGTCTTTGTTTTTTGAGTGTCGGTTGGTCGCTGTCGCCTGCGGCGTGACGCAGAGCTTCGCTCACTTTTGTACCTTCACCGACACACGAAAAGACGTGATCCCATCTTGTTTGAAATGTATTAAATTATTTTATTGTCCATGGCACATTATACTTACATAAATTTGCACTCATACATACACCATACATGTGGTGTACGTAAGTAGGTACATTTTATTTGTATTAAAGTACAAACAACAAAAGTCTTACGGTTGCGATTGAAGGGCGAAGGCCGGACAGGCCAGCAGCACTGTCGTAGGTGCTCCAGTGTTTTCGTATATTGTCTTCTACTTGCATAATATAAGTATAAACGTAATATTATTAAGACATCGAAGTTATTTTAAACTAATACCTTATAATAATAATATTTTCTTCAAAATATAATCTACTAAGCGTATAGTGTATACGCAGTACCCACTGGTAGCGACGAGGCTACGAGGGCGGGGCTGGAGGAGGCCGGGAGACGCGCGCCCGCATTACCCGAGGCCCCACCGCGTCGCTGTTTTTGAACCACCACCTTGTGTTGTTAATATTGAATATAATTCATTTATCATTATTAAATCAACTGTATCTAATACCTATAATTTTTCTGTTAAAATAATGAAATCTATTTAAAAATATACATTTTTTTATCTTGCTTCACACCAGTGGCGTAGCTAGGGTATTTGCTGCCCGGTGCGGCTTGGGGGACTTGATGTCCTTTAAAATGGTCTAAGGTCTAAAAAAAAAACAAAACAAAGTGTCTTCTACTCTCACTTAGATCAAGTGTCCAGACACTAAAATGTGACATTGGCATTTGATGTCCGTTGCGACCGGACCGCTCGCACCCCCCTAGCTACGCCACTGCTTCACACTGTATCCTGCACACAGCAGGATAGGCAGAGGGAACCGTACAGACTAGTGTTAAGACACCCCGTTCCCTACTTCTTGCCGAATTCTAGAGGCATTGTGTGTTGAGTGGCAGAACTCAACGCCGCGCTTTGCCTCGACACCAGAGCGAAGAAATTTAATTTCACTTCCTCGAGTGGGAATCGAACCAATCAACCGTCGCGTTACAGTCACACCCTTGTGCCGTATAGATTTTTAGTTGAGTTATAAACAATTTAGCACCAGTGTTAATTATAAAGTATAAGTAAGTATGTTAATGTTATTTAAAGTGAACCTGAACATAGGACGCGGACTGGTCGCTCAAAAGCACCGGCGAGGGCGGGTGAGGCGCTTCGCCGGCCGCTGCGCCGCTCTCTGTGGGCGCCCGACTCGAGCTTGACGTGTTTACGTCTGTAAACAGAGATTGCTAATGCGAATATTTACGAACTAAAATAATATTTTTTCGTTCTAAATTGAAATATTAATAACCGTTTCCTATTTCAATTTCTTTAGCTTCCACTCCTCTATTAGCTGTTGAATTAGTAAAATTAGAAACAATCTTTTTTTCTGACATTGTCATAGGATCTGTTATTTTATATGGTTGACGTTTGCGGCTTGACAAATTAGATTGACCAATAATGTCACACAGTATGGGAGATATCTACTATCTTCTCAAAGTCCAGAGTCATGAAGAAGGTAACGTAACTTGAACGTATAATAGTCACTACATTAAACGAAGAAATGAAAAATGCAACCGAAGTGTCTTAATGGGAACGGAGTATTGGTTCCCTCTGCCCACCCTAGTATGGGCGGGATAAAATGAAAATACAAATTTAAATAAGTATTTCATTTCCTCGAGTGAGGATCGAACCCACAACCAGTCGCGTTTACAGTGTGTACACACAGGACTATGTTTCTTCTGCCTACCTAAATTAATAATATGGATTAAATTTTTCCTCGACAATTAAATATACCATACCTACTTAAAGTTAAATGTACGGTCCTATTTTTCTTGGGTGATTTTTTATAAGAAATACCACGATTCTATTCAAACTTTCCCGCTTTTACTAATCCATACCAAGTATCTATTCACTCATACTATGTATCAATTCACCCCAAAATCTATAAAATTTTTCATGTACTAATATTTATATTGATATCAATAAAGTTAAATCACCATTGTTTTAACTGACACACTACACTTGTTCCCAATTCACCATAGTATAATAAAATCATAATATATAGTAAATAACTTTTCGGAGCACAAATTAACGCTGTTCGACGTATTTTATTTTACCTTTCCCTGGTATCCGTACCAAACATAAATGTCAAAGTACCTATCTGTCGTATTAGAAATGTAAATGTCAAGTCGAAATTTGCTTTTAGCTCGCAAACTTCACAAATTATTTTCATTTGATTATGTTTTACATATTACGAGGCTAAATACACATTGTTAACAAAAGTATTCAGACTTTGGGACTTAAAGTAATAACAGAGTAAGTATTTCTTAATATTAATTTAATTAATTTAATGGCGTATTATTTTTCGAGATGTGCTGAGTAATTTCATGTAAGGTATATATTAGCTTAGTTCGTTGTTGTCACGCTGCCAAGTCTGTTGTGAAGAGCAAGCGGACGTGGAGAGGCTCTCGATCTATCTCTGATACGAAATATGTTTCTAATTAAATACGATGATGGTCACCAAGCTCTCCTGCAAAGCTCGTATCTGCGCATTCCAGTTGGAATTACCTTCCAAGCACAATTCCTGTTGTTATGAAATCTCGATACAATTTGAAAATAAAGTAGTACTAGTCATTGTTTAAAAGTAAAGTACATTATAACTTTAATGGAGTCAACATATTACATCTTATGCATGTATTGCTAATCAAAACTTATTCATTTACTTTAATAATATATGAGTGACCATGATCTATTTTACCTGAAAAATGGATATATCTTCATATACTTCTTATTGTTAATATAAAACAATACAAATTCTTGCTTAATAACAATTAAAGTTTTTGTATTTAAATGTGTAAATAAATTTATTTTTGTTTGGTGTGAATGTAATACTTTAAGCAAAGAGAAACTGCTTCTGAAATACTCCTTCTCCCACTTACCACCAGATTTGCCAGATATTGTATGTTGTGTGATGAGAATTAAGGCTGCATATAGTCCTGTCACAATGGAGAAATGAAAACATTTCATTTCTCTAAGTGAAGATGGAACCCCAACATATATATATAACATTTATAATCAGATGCAGTCTCACTGTGCTTCAATGACCTCACCTTTTAGTAATAAAAAATACAAAAAAATTATTAAGTAGCTGCAATATTATGTTTATTTTATTGGATAGTTAAATCATTATAATAAATTCAAAATATTTGCTTTTATTTAAAATATGGAGTTATATGTTGTAATGATACGGTATGGTAATTTGACATTGAATGTATGTAATGTATTTTTGGAATGATCACCAATCATTCCAAAAATACAATTCTTAAAGACTTGCTTACACGGTTATTTATTCAACAAGGGTAAAAAAATTGCATAACAACTTAACTCAAATTAAGGATTATGTGGAGTAGGATATGTCCCATAACACAGTTGTGAAAATATTATTCTTTTTTTGTTTTGCATTTTTTATCTTCACTCTGAATACAGCCTATGATAGGGTAGGCAGAGGGAATCCAGTGTTAAGACACTTTTTTCTCCACTTTCCACCGAATCTTTGAGACATTGCATGTTTAGTGGTGGACCTCATTGCAAAACTTTTGTTTTGTTACCAGAGTGAAGAAGTAAAAATATTAAATAATTAATTTCCCTTGTAATTCCCAAAATTAAACCTACAAATGTCTCGTTTTTAGAGTCATTTTATTTTTAAGTTTTTGTTCCAGGTACATGAACTGACATGCAAATGATGTCTCTCAAGCCTCGGAATGTAGACTTCCAGGAGACCTGGGCCAGCCTTAAAGAGACTGTTAGTAATGCTCATATTATAAAAATTTGTTTTTACTTCACAATTCATAAATTCTCGAGTCATTGCATGTTCAGTGGCGGAATTCAACTCTGCGCTTTTACTTCGTTACCAGAGTAAAAAACGGAAAATATTAAATATTTCATACTCTGATTGAAAATCTAACTGACAACTGCCATATTTACAGTCACACGCTTATGCCCTTATGCCATGACAGCCCCATGTATTATAATTATAAAATAACTGATGTCTATCTAAACCAGTGGTTCCCAACCAGTGGTCTGCAGAAGCCTAGAATTGGTCCGCAAACAATTTTAATTTTAATGCAGTGAGGTGGTGAGGCGTTGGACGCGAAAACGCTGACTTCATACTGTCCTAATCTAAATTCATATCATAAATATCATCATAAACCTAATCCTATATATAATATATAGTAAACCTATATACAGGGTGGAATTGACGGCACCACTTTAAATGAAACCACAGTTTTAACTACTCTATAAAAGCATAATATAATTCAGAAAAAAAATAATTCCCAAAAATGAAAAAGTTATTTTTTCAAACAAAATAAATAATAAAATAATCGTTTTAAAAAAAAACGCCATTTGTAAAGTGTTATATTATCACTCACACACTTACCTGTCAAAGCGGCAACGTCGCACACGCCTCATTCAAGAAATCGAGTCGCAGCAACTAGCGTAGGTATGTAGGCAACGGCGGCGAGCTGATGTTAAATTAACGCAACACTTAGGAATACACTTTACACACACTTTTATTGAATTATTTCTATTAGGTTTTTAATTTTACTTTTGTTGCACTACAAACACATTTTTTATGTTCCCGTTTTAAACTAACACTCATTTTTAACATGTTTACAAAATTATTACAATAATAGCATTTTTTTTCACTTTTTTTAACAATAAATATTACATTTTCTGTCCACATTACATTCAGCTCTATAATGACCCATATTATTACACTTGAAACATTTAATATTTCTTTTAATTGTAGCATTTCTTTTTACAATAAATGCAGATGATGATGACACAATTTCCCCCCGTAGTAGTATTATGGTTTGGAACTTCCAAGCATTCCAATTTTTCACTCCTTCCAGTTTTATTACTGTGCTGTTTCCTTTTCATTGTGATTGTTTATTTTGCTTGTTTTTCTTTTTTATTCCTTCCCGGCAACTTAACCTCCAAATTTCAATACCAACGCCAAAGCGTCGCGTGAAGTAACGCTGTTTTAATCTCGCCAGTATTTCTAATTTTCTACGATTGATGCAATCTTCTTTATTATTGTTACAACGTGGTCTGGGCCCATAACCCGTTGTATTTATATGGTTTAGTAAATAGCATTCAGCTATAGTCCGACCCAACTACTATTGCGCAGAATGTACGCGCCGCACCGATTCTATGGGAATCCCCGGTAATCGGTGCGGCGTGAGCGGGGTGTCTTTGTACAGATAACAAAATTCATTTTTAATATTGATTGATTGTGCAATATAACACTATAATTCATAATAAATGTAGATTATACTTTTTACGCATGATTTGATATTAAAATAATTAATAAAATTATCAATACTATTTACAAATAATTACTAAATATTAATTTATTTCGTATTGAGTTTTCGCAGGTCCTCGTGTAACATTATAAAACTCGTTTAATATTTAATTTTTATACGATTTTCTATCAAAATAATCATACAAATATAAATAATAATGAAAATCTTAATAAAAAATTTAATAGTATATTCGATAAGTATTTTAGTTAATGGCAACTATTACAATGTTTTTAATTATCTGTGTGAGAACAGAACTTAGCCGCGGAACGGCTAAGTTCTGTTGTATTTACATTATTTTGTTTAACTTTATACATTGAATAATTATTAAGTGTTTTAAATTATTTGGATGTTGTTTAATATTAATTTTATCATTAATCGGATTTCTAAAATCATGATGAATGTTTCGTGATCGTGATGATGTGATTACTGAGTATTTTTCTCAAATGTGAAACTATTGTGTCAGTATTTGAGTGTACTATCAAAACATACATTTTTTAAGACATTTCAAACAAATGTTGAGTTTTTAATATTACTTATGATGTAAATATTAGTGATAGTAAAAGGAGAATGCGACAACGACGATGTAAAACTAATGTTAAATGTAAGTACCTATCTATCGTAGTTCAATATCATTTTGTGTTAAAAATTTTGAATATAACTTTGTGGGTGGTTCAATAACCATGCAGTATTTCTAAATAATTTCATAATAAAAGTGATATAATAAATTGACTTAAAGTAGGATTTTGTTAAACAATTTTAATAAGAGGTTTGAACATTATTTAGATTTATAATAAATAGGTAATTGCGTGAAAAAGAACGCGAGATATCGTTCTTTCTCGTTCGGTTTTGTTTTGACGAATGAAAAGTAGAAGTTTGGCAACGCTTAGTAGTATTTTTGTAGTAGTATGTGTATGTGTGCGTCACACGAAATACAGGTATAGAGAAAAATCGTGAAATGAAAAAAAAATCCTACGTCCAAACTGTTGAGGCATCTTGATTAATTTCTTTAGCTTCGAGTTTGAAATTTTTTACCCTATATGCAGTTTCAATTAAAGAAGCGCAGCCTCTTCCACCCTGTATAATAAAACAGTAAAAATATTTTGTCTGTACATTTTATATTTTTCACTGAAATGGATAGAGGGGCCTCTTAAAAAGAATAATAGAAAGCAAAAATATATATTTTTAATTTCTTGTCTGTCTGTATGTATGATCACGCTAATCTCGGAAAGTACTGAACCGATTTACGTAAAACTTTCACCAATTTCTTTGTTTTAACCCAGCTTAACATCTAAAGTTTGTTTCATCAAAATCAGTTCATTAAAAAAAAGTTATAGTCATTTGAATGAACTAACGGCATGAGTTGAGTATGCCTGCAAATATATAGCAATCTATACTTATACCTTTAATAAATCTGTATTTGTAATTAGGTAATATGTATTTTAAACAGACTTTCAAAACAAGGAGGAGGTTCTCAATTATATTCGATTAATTAGTTTGGATTCAATTTCGATATTGGATTATTTAATTCAATTTGGGTATTTTTTGTAACATGCAAACATTACAGTTATTTTACAAAGAATATTATAAATCCTTACCCAAATCAATAATTTAACATTTAAGGCTGTTTCTGAACAAGTAAATTAAATTATTCATTGACATCAACACATTTGACTGTCAGTCAATTCTGTTTATTAAATGAATAATCATGTAGTTCAAGCGGGCGAAGCCGCAGGGGGGCTGCTAGTAAATAAATATTGACGACGACGACGGCCGCAAATTAAAATTTGCGTTTCATTATCACAGTTTATATTGATTAAACCTACAGAGTAGTTCCTGCTAGCAATATTGATATAAAAGTGGTCCTTGAGCAAGAAACGGTTGGGAACCCCTGATCTAAACCATAATTATTATTGTATATAAGAAATTTACACAATTTTATTAATATTGTGATAATGACAGTAATATGTGAAAATTACAAAATATACTCAATCATTTTTATTTTTGTTGTTGTCATTCACACTGCAAGATAAGATGTTACTGATAAGACACTTCATTGCATGTTGAGAGGTAAAACTCAATGCTGCGCTTTTTCTTGAGCAAGGAACATAAAAATATATGTACTCCCCCCTAACAGAATCAAACTCAAAACAACCCTCGCATAACCACACTGTACTCTACAATTATCTTTTTTCAATAAATATTCATAATAGTTTTTCTTTATGTTGTTGTATGTTGTCCTTTTTTTATCTTCACGCTGTATCATTAGTGTTAAGACACTTTGTTTCCCATTTTCCGCCATATTTTGGAGCCATTGTGTGTTGAGTGGCAGAATTCAACGCCACTTGCCTCGAGACTAGAACGACGAAAAGAATATTTCATTTCCTTGAGTGGGGATCGAACCCACGACCCGTCACGTTTACAGTCATATAATTGTGCCCCTGCACCACGACAGGCCTCGCTTGGCTGTTGTTAATATAATTGTATATTTTTAACATAATAATATATTGAATGAACATAGTGCTCCTTTGCCAAATGATCATACTTTAAGTATTTTTCCACATTCCAGGTAGCAGGGGTGGTGGCCCTCCGTGCGGTGGAACGCCAGGTGTGGAATACGCGGTTCTCTGACGTATACGCGCTGTGCGTGGCGCACCCGGAGCCTCTCGCCGACCGCCTCTATGACGAGACTCGGTACGTTATGAATTTATGAAGCGCGACTATAGGGCACCCTCCTGCTGTATGGTTTAGCGAGTGCGCTAGGAGTGATTTACAGTACGGTTGACGAGTAGTGGCGTCCTTAAACTTTGGCTATCAAAACTTTTGTACATTGTACATTCGGGAAGAAAATAATAATTAACTAAATGAAAATTAAACTAAATGAAAACTAAAATTAAGTCTGCATAGGTATCTATAGCTAAGTAAGGTCACGTAATAAGTGTGGTCACGACCATATTGTTTATGAAGATTGCATATTGGATATTATGCACGCGACTGTACATGACTCTTGCCTGTCTTCTTAAGCATCATAACATGTTTGTCAGACTACACACTATGCTTTACACTATACACTGTATATAAATTAGGTGCCATCCATAAATTACGTTACTATGCGAGGGAGGGTGGGGGTCGAGTTTGTCAAGGGGAGGGGTGTTAATTTTGTGACATCACAGTTAATTCTGATTTTTTTTGAGACCCCTATACCTAGTGTGACGTCATACATTATACATATTTGTAAAACGCTTTTATTAGGTTGATATGTAATTCCTGAGATAAAGGCTCTTGACAGACAGATAGGACGGACGGACAACAAAATGATCGTATAAGGGTTACTTTTTCCTTAAAAGGTACGGAACCCTAAAAACTATGACGTTATTTAAGGAGGACCAATTACGTGATCATATTACAACCAACAGGAACCTTGTAAAATATTCAGCAAAATCAAATAATCTTTGACTGTGGTGGCGGTGTCGGGTAATACTGGCACCAAGTGATACAAGCTATTGTGTGCCATGGTTTATGGGCATGGAAAATAATTCAATCCCCCGAGTGGGAATCGAACCCACACCTATCGCGTTTATGTTCACACATAACTCATTATTATTCGATATTTGCATACATTTTCAGTAATTTCCTCGAAGAGCACGTGGGGGGTCTTTTACAGCGGGTGAAGGGCAACGCTACGTTGGAAAGCAGTGACTACAATGATGGATTACTTAACAGGTATAAACTGAATGTTTACTGTGCTATTGGTATGAAATTATAGGTAAGTATTATTTAGATATGTATTATTTAATATGACGATTATATTTTTTTAGTTTCACGCTTCATCATTCGTATCGTAGGGTAGGCAGATGTAATTCACTGTTAAGGTACTCCACTTTCCGCCTAAGTGTCGCAATTCACGTCGCGCTTTGTCTTGCGAGAGCGCGTAAATGGAAATATTCTTAACATAATTAATTCCCGAATGGAGATCGAACAAAATACTATATCTTTGAACATAATATAGTATGTAGGGGTATTGCACAAGTCTTATTATATTCTTTATAAACATGCTATAATATTTATATTTTATTTCTTCATAGATATGTAACAGCGTGGCATGAATACAGTCAAGGCGTAGGGTACCTCAACTCCCTTTATTCATACCTCAACTTGCAACATGTTAAACGACAAAAGGTATGTTTTTGTTTGATTTCGCCGTATATTATAATTGTCTATATATAAATAGATAATAATTAATTTCATTTCCATTTGTGGAAATGAAATATGTAATATTATTATTTTCTTGCTCTGGTAACGGGGCGAAGCTCGGCGGTTAGTTCCGCCACTCAAACGCAATGCACCAAGCAGTGGACTAGCGAGCTTAACTCGCACCCGGTTTAAAATACTTTTTCAGCGCCCCCCAGATGAACCCATATAATTTCATATGTTAAATATACTCCCAAATTAATAAAGTCAGTCAGTCAGTCAGTTTAGTCAGTCTTGAGCCTATCAAGCTTGGCTCTAAATGTCTCTTCTTACACAATTAAATGAAATGCAATTATGTATTTGGTTAAATACATATATTTAAATAGTTTTGCGGACCATTCGGCGCCCCTTTGGAATAGCTCCCGGGGCATGATCCCCCCTTGCCCCCTCACTACGCCACTGGCATCAAGCAGCGGAAAGAGGGGAACGAAGTGTCTTAAGAATAAATTCGCAGGTTTCCTCTGCCTCTTCTCTTACATTGCCATATGCAGGATACAGCGTGAAGCAAAGAATAAAATCTAGACAGTCATATATTGTTTTCAGGTATCCGACGCAGAAATAATATACGGTTCATCGGCAACAGTGACATGTCCAGAACACGACGCTCGGCAGTTAGAAGTGGGGGAACTAGGCCTCGTTACTTGGGAACGAGTATTAGTTAGACCGCTGGCCGCGGCGTTGAGTTCCCGGCTCGTCGCAGCACTAAACGCCGCGCGCGCGGTTACATTAGACTCGGTGGCGGCGGATGTGTTGCGAGCTGCGGTGTTGAGCGCTGTGCAGGTGCAGGCCCATCGTGTGAAAGGTCCGCTGTCTTTATATCACCAGTTGGTTTTGGAGCCGTTTTTGGAGGCAGCCGGGGTGTTTCATACTCGTCGCGCCTCAGCGTTGTTAGCTGAAGGAGATGTGTCTCATTTTATGAAACATGTGCTTGAAGGTAGGTTTATTTTACAGTATTATACCTCTATATATCGAAATTAGAATATTTATGCTGGTTATTAGACTCTGGAAAAAGTGGTCCAATTTGATGATATGATCTGCTATTATACATTAAGAGTTAGTGAAAATCCAGGCAATACACTTATCCACTCTAAAGGATTTAATGTAAAAACAAGAATTATAAAATACAAAATAAATATTTTTTGATTTTGAATTATAACAGCATTGACTCATTTGTAACACGTAAGTATAAAGATTTTAAAGGCTCATCTGGTTCACACAGTAATGGAAGTAAAATTTTACCAATGGAACACATTCTAGCAGTTTCACATTTCCATTTGCGAGAAAAATATAGACTACAAACATTACAATTGTAGATCATTAATTGTAATTGTATAATCATTTAAGTAGTTTTAACATTAATGCTTTATTTATTAATAATTAGACAAAGATATTCGTTAGTTATCCATATTAATTGATCCTGAAGTTGATAACAATTATTAAAAAACCGTTTAATATAGCCCATTCCTTACCCATGAAATTTCGACGAGAAAATTCTTGAAAATTTTTTCGCCTGCGATTGTTTTTATGTTTCTATCACTTTTCTAGCTACCTGTTGGTCAGGTTGTCTATCTACACGAATTCGTGTCGTCGGCGCTCTGCTATGCCTGTCCAGAAAGAAAACTCGGCTTCCCAACAAATCAGTCGTGGCGATGCCCTTTCGCTTGGTCTCAATCCCCAAATACCTTCTAGATCTCTATCATCTATCACGTCTAATAATTCATTCATCTTCTGTTTCATCTATTCTTGTACATTCGACGTTCCATTTGTAGCTCCGTCTTCCGCAAAATTTCTCATTCTAACGATTTCAATCCGATGACGAACAATGTGGGTAGTTAATTGTGTCTGTGATTGTAGAATATTTTGAGCAGTTCATTCGGCACAGATTTCTTAAAGGAAAATGGTTTCCGAGGCGTGTGAATATTTTTTGTTTGTCTTCTCCTCTTAGGTCTCGAACGTGAGGTGGCGCTGGCCCGTCGCTTCCTACACTCGTCGTCGGCGGAGGCCGTGCGCGCCTGCTACGAGCAGGCCTGCGTCGCCGCGCACCTGCCCGCGCTGCACGCCGACGTGGCACGCCTGTTGCGCGAGGCGGCGGCCGAGGACCCCGGCGTTGGCGAGACCGGCCGCCGCGCCGATCTCCGCCGCCTGTACGCCCTGCTGCGGCCGTTGGGCGCCGCCGCTTTGCGCCCGCTCGTGGACGCGGCGCATGCGCAGGCCACAAGAGACGGGCTTGCGCTGCTGGACGCGCCGCATGCACGTGACGACGCGCACGCGCACTTCGTTCACGCCATGCTGGCGCTGCACACTAAGTACGGCGCGCTGTTCGCCGACGTGTTCGACGGCGCGCAGCCCTTCGCAGGCGCACTGGACAAAGCCTGCAGCGCCGTCGTCAACCGTCGTCGCGATGGTGACACGTGCGCGCGCGCGCCCGAGCTCGTGGCGCGCTACTGTGACGCGCTGCTGCGCCGCCGCGCTGCCGATGCCGACGCCGATGACAAGCTGGCTGCCGCTATTGTTGTATTCAAGTACGTCGACGACAAGGACGTGTTCCAAAAGCACTACGCGCGCGCGCTTGCCCGCCGCCTCATTCACCAGCTGTCCGCCTCCATGGAGCAGGAGGAGGCCATGATCAACCGGCTCAAGGCGGCCTGCGGGTACGAGTTCACCAACAAGCTGCACCGCATGTTCACGGATGTGGCCGTGTCGGCGGATCTCAACGCAAAGTTCCAGCGGCACCTGCGCGAGGGTGGTGCGGGCGCGGGCGGCGGCGCAGGGGAGGTGGGTGCAGGCGGGTTCAGCGTGCAGGTACTGCAAGCGGGCGCATGGCCGCTGGGCGGCGCGATGGCCCCGCTGGCGCCGCCGCCGCAGCTGGAGCGGCCGGCGCGGCTGTTTGAAGCGTTCTACCGCGCGTCGTTCTCGGGGCGGCGGCTGGCCTGGCTACACCACCTGTGCACGGGCGAGCTGCGCACGCGCTACACGGCGCGCGTGGTGCACGTGGCAGCCACCACGCCGCAGTGCGCGCTGCTGCTCTTGTTCGAGGGCGTGGACCGCGTGTGCGCGAGGGAGGCGCGCGACGCGCTGCAGCTGCCGGTAGACGCGTGGGCACGCCACGTTCGGCCGCTGCTGGACGCTGGCTTGCTGCGCGGCCGCGGCTTGCGCCTGGACACCACCGACGCGCCTACTACTGACGAGGAGGCGGATGAAGGCGAGCTGGAACTGAACCTGCAGTTCACGTGCAAGCGCACCAAGCTACGCCTGACGTGCGCGGCGGCGCCGGGCGGAGGCGCGGGGAGCGGCGTGGGCGCGGGCGGAGGCGCAGGGGGAGGAGGGGCGGTAGGTGGCTCTGAGTCGACGCACTGTGACGATGACCGAAAAATGTACCTGCAAGCGGCTCTTGTACGCATTATGAAGCAACGAAAAGTAAGAACTTTTAATTATCTTAGTATGTATACAGATAAATAACTTTTAAAACCTTAATAACATTCCAAAACATAACATGTCAAAATTAATTTTAAAAAAGCTTTTAAAAGTCGTTAGCTCTACACTAAGCTTTTTATTATTATTTATTAATTTAATAAATTTAAGAAGTCGCAAATTAATATAAACGTTTTTTCTTAATAAAATTAATAAATTTATTGTTGTTGTTGTAAATGTTCAAATATAAAACATATTCCAGTTTTAGGACAGTATGATTTTGATAAAATTACGTCTAATTTAATGTATTTTTAATACTGATGAATTTCAAACAAATTATAGAAATGTAATATTGTTCAGAACACATTTTTTTTGAAGATGACACAATAAGTATTTTTCTCTTATACTGACTTTTTATAAAGTTGTCCTATTGCCCTCCAGGTAATAGGGTCTATTGTAGAATCAGTGCAGCTTAAAAATGGATCGACTGGTAAATTTCTATATTTATATACAGGATGGAAGCGTCAGCGCTCCTATAAAGGGAAAAGCATATAGGGTAAAATATTTCGAACCCATATCTGAAGAAATTAATCAAGATGCATCAACAGTTTAGACGTAGGATTTTTTTTCAAATTTCATGAGGTTTATCCATGCCTGCATTTCGTGTGACGCAGTTACGCATACATACCAATAACGTAAACACATACTACTACAAAAATACTGATTAACATTTTACTTTAAAGTGGTTAAACAATTTTGAACTTTATCGCCAAAGAAAGATAATAATTTCTTTTAGGTAACAAAAACTTACTTTCGATTTTTTATCTTAATTTATTACTTGATACTTTTTTCCATAAAGTTTCTTTTTTTAAGGCTTTTAAAATTTGTATAAAAATAAAAAAATATGATTTTATGTTAACCCCAGAAACTAAATATTTTTTAATAATTTTTAATAATAATATAATATTTGTATCAATCAGGTACTCCGCCACACAGAATTAATCCAAGAAGTAGTGTCACAAGCGCGCGGTTCATTCGCGCCTTCCGTCGCCATGATAAAGAAATGTATAGAGGCGCTCATAGACAAACAATACTTAGAGCGTGCTCCGGGAACGCTCGACACTTATTCTTATCTCGCGTAGATCCTGTCTTCGTTTTAGCCAAGATTGTTTTAAATTTAATTATCGCCATCGCCTTTATTGTTTAATAATTGTCACAATTGTGTCAAAGGCGTCATCCATAAATTATGTCACACGAAGGTCTTGATTTTTTGATTGTCATTGTCAAATTTGTGAGACGCAACTAGTGTGACGTCACACATTTTGCAATCCTACACCTAGAAATTATTAATTCATTGAAATAATACCATAATATATTCACACAATTTTTGTCAATCCCCACTCCCTAAGTGTGATATAATATTTGGTAGGCCCCATAAGTGTTAAATAAAAAAAAATGTGTTTGTTATACTTGGTGTTTAATTTCGGCGTTAAAAATTAAATAAAAGTAACAAGCTGATGAAATGTCTCTGCAATCGGTTGGTAATTTTTTTTCTGGCTGTTAGATATTCAGTCTATAATATGTCTAACGACATTAATTGTTAGTTTATGTTTTAAGCAAAATGATTGTGCATATTTGAAACATTGAGGTTTAAATACGTCATATCTATCTAATGCCTATGTTGCCGTTTATTTATAATAAGTTTTTTGAATAATCTTTGAAATATCGAAAAAATCTGTGAATACTTTTGTTAAGCTTTCAATTTCATATTGCACTCGATAGATTCAAATGTGGACAATTTAATACAATAATTGCTTTAAGAGGTACAACATAATATGAAAATATACAAAAAAAAGATATAATTGAATATATTTAACGAATTAAGTTATAGGAGAGGTGGTGTTAGTAACATTCGGAGTAAGTTTTTAATGAACGACATCAATAAATAGCAATACTTAAATAAGATAAATAATCAATAATAATATAAAAATAAAGTCAATTTTGTAAAACTATAATGAATTTAGTATTTTTATAAATGGCCACGTTACGGAATTTTGTAAATTTGACACTAATGACACTTGACTACGAACACAGATTATATATTGTATAAAACATCGCTATCATTTGAATTTATACTTACAAAAATAATTTTAGATATATAAATAAAAATAGAATCTCAGTCGTATTTATAAGAAAAATAAATATAACGAATTGTAAAAATTAATAATATATTTCGATTATATTTGGATTTTTATTGCATAAATATATAAATACCGTAGTTGAGTGACACATTTTATACATTTTATTTAAAAATAAATGTTTAAAAAAATTAAACAAATAATAATTTGCATATGTTTTACTCAAAGGACAATAATTTTGTCTTTTATATCACAAAGCATTATAAAATGGTGTTTCGAGAACTTTCTCTTTGTCATTACGTTGTTGACGTTTGTATCGACGAGCTTCCGTCTCTTTCTATCATACGAGAGTGAAAGACACAGCAAATGCCCAAGTGTAAAGCAAACATTTTAGAAGAAATTTAATTTTTATCTTTTTTATTAATCAATAAAATTAATATATTTTAATCTCTTATGATTGAATCGAAAATTAATAATAAATTAAGTATAATTTTTGTTTTTGTTGATAAATATATATCTGTCTCTTTCGTTTGTATGAACGTGAATAAGTGTTAGAAAGAGACGGAATACTTGTAATCCGATTACATAGGTGCAAAACTGTTGTATATTGTAGTGAAGTTACTTATAATCGTTAGAGCTGAGATCGTTGCTTTTTTTTATTTAAAAAAATTATTGTATTATTTTGATGTATTAAGAATATGTAATTATGTCTGAAGAATAGGATACATTTTGTATCAATTCAAAAATTAATATAATGAATAAATATTCAAAAGAAAATTGTAAAGTCACATTGCAAATTATTTTTTTGTGTGAAATAAATTTGCGCTACAAGTTTACTGTTGATTAAAAATATTTTATTTACCAAAAATTGTTTTTTTTTTTTTCTAATAAACCTTGCTTCACCAACTTTATCTATTCATATTACTTTCAATATATTCTAATGTCTGTGATTTAATGAACAGTGTGTTACGTAGAACTAAATATTAATATTTAAAAACTAGTGAAATATTGTTGAATCTGAGGGATGCTTTTTAAATGCCTTTCTTTTAACGTCAAAGAACACTAAATGGCGTCGATGGAGAATTCAATAAGTTTAATTAACGTTAAATCTTTGTGCGTTTAAAGTTAATAAAATACCAAATACCTGTTTCTAGAGTTCCTAACATAGATCAAATAATCAAACGATAATTAAAATTCTCTGAAAATAAAGTTCGCCTTTCTGACCCTTTACATTATATCTTTTTATTATTATGGATTAAGTATAATTCATAAAAAAACAACATTAGATAAAATATTATTTATTCTAATGTTGTTTTTTCTAAAGTGACATTACTTGCGCTCTTGTGTTTTTTCTTATGACAGTTAAAGTTACACATTTTTTTAGCTTCATGTCGTCCTGCACATAGCAGGGTAGGCAGAGGTAACCTGAGAACCTAGTGCCTCGAAAAATTCTTCGGAAAGTGAGGAACGGAGTGTCTTAACACTATGTTCCCTCTGCCTACCCTGTTGTGTGCGGGATACAGCGTGCAAACGATTTATTTTTGATTTATTAGAACTAATTACGAAAACTAAAAACCTATAAGACAGATAACGCACGCTCATTTTGTTTATTCACGATTTTTTACTAAAAAGGCACGAAATTAATAATATATTGTAATATTTACGCAATCTCAAATATGTCACTGTTACGGGATTGCAAAAATATGTCAAATATAATATTCTACAAGTTATAAAACACGGTGTGTCATTGGAGACCTCACTCCGCGTTATGAAGGCTTTAGTTTGTTTGTTCTTGCTCAGCTCTTTGCAGGTAAGATTCCTATTATATTCATTTTAGATATTTAACTAAGTATATTAATTAAATGTTAATTAATTTACATTGAAATATTTAATATTTTCATTCCTAAGCTCTGGCAAAGGTAAAGGTAAGCTCTGTCGAGGCAAAGTGCGGGGTTTAAACCCGCGACTCCACACGCAATGCCTCCAGAATTCGGCGGAAAATGTAGTACGGAGTGTCTTAATGCTAGATTCCCTCTGCCTGCACAGCAGGGAGCTGTGTGCGGGATACAGCGTGACGCTGAATGAAAGTGGCTCCAATAAAATATTGCAATTTGTGAAAACAATGAAAACTTTAAATGACAAATAATGACATTTAAGTAAAATGTAAGTTAAGCACCTTTATCCTATATGTGCGGCGTATATTGTTATTCAAAGGTTTTGTAAAAATATTAGATTTCCATAAAAAAATACATATTTACTATATAATTTATTATTATATGAAAATGTATTTAATAACATGAAATTAATCTTCCAGCAGGCATTTACACAATGCTTGCCAGCAGCGAGCCTGTGTCTGTCTCCGCCCGCCATAGATCTGCTTTTGCCTCCTTTGTCGCCTCTAACCGCCTTCCCCCTACCGCTGCCCGCCGCCGATCTCCCTGCCCTCGCCCCCGCGCTAGCGACCACGCTCTCCGCCTCACTCTCCGCCACATTGCCCTCTCTACTTCAAGCAGCATTACCTACAGTGCTATCATCAGCACTAGCAGCAGCAGCACCGTTACTAGAGGGGTTACCGTGTGGAGCGGCGTTACCAGCACCGTGTGCTCCTTTATTGTTACCAGCGCCGGCGCCATGTGCATTACCCGCGACTCCTTTAGTTTTGCCAGCAGCTCCAGCGCCATGTGCATTACCGGCGACCCCTTTAGCCTTGTCAGCTGCTCCTGCCCCCATAGCCTATGCTGCCCCTGCCCCGACACCATGTTATGCTCCCCCTGCCCCCTGTTATGCCCCCCCTGCTCCAGCCCCGTGCTATGCCCCCCCTGCTCCAGCGCCAGTATACTACGCCGCGCCTGCCCCCACACCGCCGCCGTGCATGTCGTTATACCTCTAGGCAATAGGTAGCTGATAGGAGATTACGAATCAATAAAGACTTAAACGAAAAATAATTTTCTTTCATTCGTGTAATTTTCTTAAAGGATCATCTATATAGACTTTAAAAGGTTATAGTCATTTTTAAATTATAGTTATTCTATAATATTCAAGGAAAAAATAAATAAACATTTATTTAAATAACAAAATTTATTAAACAAAGTTTGGTTACAGAACTTAATACAAAATTAAATTCTAAACCGAAAAGGCGACACGAACTCATGTCGACTGTTTTACTCTGAAAACAATCAAATGAGCCTCACGCCGGACCACAACCCACTACATGTATATAAAGGATTATGAGAAATAATATTTTTTTAGCTTCACGCTGTATCCCGCATATAGCAGGGTAGGGGGAGAGGGAGCCCAACACAATCCGTTCCCTACGCATCGCCCAATTTTTGAGGCATTGCGTGTTGACTTTCGTGCGTAACTCAACGCCGTACTACCAGAGCAAGGAAATATATTTTAATTATCTCGAGTGGGCATTGAACCAACAATTATTATAGTCAAACATAACTTACGTAATATTTTAACTGTAACAATCTTCTAATACTTTTAATAGCCTAATTATAGCATAATAATAATATTAAAATAATCCGTTTAAATAATTTTAAAATTTGAAGATTATTACAGTTTAATCTTTTTTTTTTTTTTATTTTTACAATTAAAAAAAAACTTAAAAATATTTCTAAAGGCCAGTTTGAGGAGCACAGTACGGTTACTTTGCATAATGGCTAATAAATTATTTTTGGCAAGTTTTACAAAAAAAAAAAAAAATGACTAGAACGTAAATAACTAGATGGATTGTTTATTTTGTCTGAGATTCTAAATCAGATTTTCGTTTCATTTGGAAATACTTTTTAGAAAAATACTTTCGTTAACCGACTGCAATGGTATAACAGTGTTATGTATTTAATTTACATTTAATTACTGTAAAAACTCTTTGCTATGATTATACACATATTTAACGGCAAGAGTTTGATATTAGTAATACAACGTAAAATATACGTCAAATACCTTATAACTATCAGTGCCGGTAATTTTTTTGAATTATCTAGTTAGATTCACTTTTATCGTATTCTTTAAACTTTTATAGTAACATACTTCTTAATGGTTAATCTATGGTTACCAAATTTCTTTTACCAATTCAATTTTAATTCAAAAGTAGAAAGAAATCATTATCGAGAATAAAATTTTTTGTAAATCAGTCGGTTATTTAGAAATAATAAAATTATTTTCACAATTTTGAATACTATAACAAATGAATGTTGACTCGTATTAACCATTATTTGAGCAAACCATACCGAATCGATCAAACTTTGGCTTACATTTTTTTTTTTTTTTTAAAACAAAATCTTATAATTAATTTGGCCTTTTATTGCACGAACCTATTATTATTACAATATACAAAAAAAAATTGCATTACAATTATATGGCTTTTTTATGACACGTTATCGAATTTATATTGCAGTGGTCAATATTTGTAAAAGAATATTTTATTTTAAATATTTCAAAAGAAAAATATATTAATTATGTTGCAAGAGTGACCTAACTGTTTTTCCATTTCTTGTAAAAAAAAATTATTTCCAATTATTGTTTTTTCTTAAAAAATACAATATTTTTATTTATTAAATATTACAGATCAATAAGGCATTTTGGAAATTACAATATCTACTAATAAAAATAAATATAAATTCCAATTTTGTCTTCATTGACGAATTCGAAATTGTTAATATATTTTTTATAAATCTTAAACCATATTATAACGACAAATAATACAGCAAAGAAAAAAATAAAACAAAATGGTTTTAATCAACAATCCACGTGTAATGTAATACACGAGGATCTACATAGAGGCACCTTAGAATAAAGTGAAATAATATATAAAAAACTGATTTATCATTTTTTAAAATTATATATGACATAAATGAAGTAAGATCACGAACACATAGATTATAACGTTGTTTCTTTTTTTTACAATTAGCAACCCAAACGCGGCTTCGTCCGCTTAAAGTTATTGCCATATTATAGCTAAATTATACAAAATTTTAATACAAATTGTAGTCTATGTGTTACTCTATTATAAGCTATATTACTGTAAAATTTCATCTAAATCAGTTTCACAGGTTTTGTGTAAAAGTAGAATAAAGAACCATCCATCCTCACAAACTTTTACATTTATAATATTAAGTAGGATGGTTGTCTGGAAGAGATTGGTTCAAGAAATTGACATTGACAGCCTTTGCGTATGTATTTTTTGATTATTTTATTCTATCCTCCCTTCTAAATCTGAACTGCTGGTGATTTATTTGCATTGGCATTAAATCTAAGCCACGGAACGGTCACGGAGCAAGAAAATAAAAAACAAATGATCTATATGTAACATATCTGTCATAAACAGTATTACTTAAAGAAATCCCAAATTACAAACAATGTGGTCCTAAACAAAAAATCCAACAGTCCATGAAGTCCAAATCCAATTCATACTCGTTTTCCACTATCAAAGGTACCAAAAACCAGCACGAATAGAAACAGTGTACAGTACGATCGACGAGTTGTAACCACCCTAAAAATAGAGATGTCTGCGGAGATATTTTATATAAAATTATTCCACACTTTTGATTATTTTCCTTTGGAGTGTATAATGTGAAAAAGTTCAGAAAGCGTAACCTCAGGGCGACCACGACTCATCAGTCGTACTATATTTAACTACTGGTAAAATTGCTGAATTAACCTGGTGGCCATTTCATCTGTCTTCCACCTAGCACGTGGAGATGTAGGTGATAGACACTTTGTGCCCCTTGCGCCCCATTGTTGACGACCAAGCGCCATCCTTTGGGAGCGCGCGCGGCGCCGAGTGATCGTGCCACCAGCATTAGATGGCCTAGAAGCTGTAACGACATAAAAAAAGAGATTTATATAGGTATATATACCTAATAGTTTTACCTGCCACATTGCCTGCTTGGTCAAATATTATTAAGTAAGTATTGTGCAATATGCTCCAGGAAGATTCCATAACGCTTTCGAGACATTGCGTTGAGTGGTGCAACTTAACGCCGCTCTTTGTCTTCTTACGTTTAGAATTACTGTTAACAACGGAGAGTTGTTTCTGCGATCATTATTATTACTTTAAGCAGAAGTGTTGGGAGGTAAGAATAACGTATTTCCGCTCTTTGTTTACTGTTGTGTTTACAATATCTATGAGATTATTTTTGCAAAATTACACTAGATAAGACAATAATTAATAGCAATATATATATATAGATAAGTAAGTAAGTAGATTTTTAATCAATTATTATCAGTGGGACATCTCAAGCGCAAATACGATAGTTGTATGTTAGGTTCCCACTCGGATATTTAAATTATTTATATTTCCCTGTTCCGGTAGACACAGGCGCCATAGCGTTACGCAGCTTATCGTTTTGTGCGTTAAGGTGCGTAACGCTATGGTGCGCTATTTCTTCCAATGAAAATTGGAGAATGGAATGTCAATCTGAGAAACACAAATTTTCGAAGTTGAGCTCGAAATTCAATTTAATAAGTTCCCTAAGAATAATATGCTAAGAATAATATCCTAAGAACAAAAGAAAGTATGAACCAGAACTTTGAGTATCTTCACTTCTCTCTACTAACTCTAATGCCATATATTTTTAGATTTACATTCCATGAACATCTTTCTTATTCTATTATACTAGCTTTGTATTGTGTAGTGACTCTCCCATCTCACTCTCTTGTGGTCAATTGGTAATAACTAATAGTTATGTATGATATATGACACCCTCCAAGTGTGGAAGGTAACTCTGACTGCAGGTATGACATGTAAAGTGGTTTTTTTAGGTTTACATTGTATACCGCAGGCATGAGGGAGGCCTCGGAATGGACTATCAAACACAAAACAATTGTTACAATTCCAACTAGAAGTTCTTGAGATATGAGTTCTCAAACAAACAAACTCATCAGCTTTATAATATTAGTATAGAAGTATATACATACATATCAACATTTATTAAATCAATTTTGATTATGATTTGAAAATGATTTCAAAAATGAAAACCTAACTAAACCAAAAAGATATTTAAATCATTTAAAAATCATAATAAAATATGTAATGACTCTAACAATGACAAAGTGTGGAGGAATGCGGTTGATAAACATTACATAGTATTTTATATTAGTATAACTTTTGTTATACTATTTTAGTTCTAATTATATGTAAAATAAGGTATCTTTTTGTTTGCAGCAGTATGATTAGATTGAGATTCTTATCTCAATAAGTACATTTTAATATGACTGTGACATTCCTTTGAGCATTTTCTTTAATTTTAGATGTTTTTAATATATAAGGATTTATTTCATATTTAAATACAAAAGAGTGATTATAAATAGTAATATATGTAAATTACTATGAAGTCATTATCATGAAACAATAAATAGTAAATAAAAGAAATGAAGTATGGTGGTAGTTGCTGTGCATCTGACTTCAAAAGCCACACTTGTGGGTTCAATCTTAGCTGAATTAATTCACTTAATTTTGCTTCTCTGATAAGTCAAAATACAGCATTGACTTCACTCAACATGCTATATATCAACATCAAACAAAAGGTGGCGAAAGGAGTGTCTAAGAATGAACATGAAGCTACTATTTAATTTTGAATTGTATAGTAGATAAATATTTTTTCCTTATTGTGGAATGGTTTTAGTACTCTACCTGTAAAGACTTTACCATTATTAAGTTTAAAAGTTAAAACATTTTTTTAATTTATATACAAATTATAAGTTACATATTTGACCTATGTATATATGATGTGTTTGTGTATGTACATGTGATGTGTTTGTCCCAAACTGGTTAGAAAAAGTTGTGTGTCTTGACAGACAACAATAACACCTGATTTTACAAATATCATTATCAAATAAGATTGACTTATCATATTTCATTAACATCTCTTTTTCCACAAGAGTTACTAATGAATATTAAATAAGTAAAGACATAAAACCTAATTTATTCAATACTAATCAGTCATTGAGAAACTGTTTTATAAATAAAACATATCACTCACCTCTTTGTCTCCAGTTTCACTATCCTGTAACCTCGGTATTCTTCTCTTCGGTATTACCAAGAAATGTACCGGCGCCTGCGGGGATACGTCGTTAAAAGCTAAACAAAGTTCATCCTCATATATAATATCAGCTTTGATTTCCTTTGATATTATTTTATCGAATATTGTAGGGCCTGTGGAGTTAGGTTCAGCTACATGCGCTCGTTTCACTTCATCGCTGTAAGGCCGTCTCACTGCTACCGCTGCGCCTCGCGATATATCATATATATTAGTGGGATAACTCTTTCTTAATCGAAACTTGAGAGCGCGTTGGAACACTTTGTTGAACATTTTCCTTTTTGTTTGAAAAATTGGTATTACAATATTAAATAAGCATCCTATCGCGATAAAATTTGATGCAATTTGAAAATTTTCCGTATTTTAAAGTTTTGACAGTTGACAACTGACATTTGACAGTGATAGAGCGAGGTAGGGATGCGCGGTTTTGTAGGAATTTATTGACGCAATAGAAACAAGGGACATAAGCTTTATCATATAATCAAGTTACTGTTTCTTATAATTATACAAATTATAATACTTGAAAGCTACACATCTGCATAACCTGAATACATAGAGGTGGCCAGTAAATCGTCAATAGCAAATATCAATAATAGTTTTATTTTTGTTAATCGATAGATTAGATCGATTAAAACGCAATTTTTTTTATTTTAAATAAGAAGTTACAGACAGACTTTTATAATCAAAGGGGAAAAAACAAACTCTATAACTATTTACTTACCTTTGTATATAGAATTATAGGGGTTAATTAAAAAAACATTATTAATTATAAAAGTTTATTAAAGCTTTCTTTAATATGCACGATAAATTATTTACAATATATTACAATAAATAGCACCTTTACCATATTTTTATATTTTATGTTACAATACTTTTAGGTTTTGCTTAATCACTTATTGGTCTTTCAGAATTACTTATAAAAAATATAATAAAATATTTTGATCCAAAGTATGTCCTCTCTACAATGTCGCTTATACAGATTATTCAATAATAATATATTAATGTCTATTATTATTATTGATATATGTATTAATGATTTTACTTATAAAAATATATACTTATAATTATATAACTTTAATATTAATGATTGCTACTGCCATTTAATCGAATTTTGTTCACATAGTATTCTTCATTTAATATGGACTTAATACTAATAATTGAGCATTCATTAATAACTAAGTAAAATATTCAAGTTATCTTTATTTAGAATCTCTTTTCCTGGTCAATTCAATTTACGAAAATTCTGCTATGAAACGGCTTGCTTTTGTCGTTTTGTGTCTCAGGTACTTCTTTTGTACAACATAGGTCAACCAGTATCAATAAATGTTACTATAGAAAAATATTATAAATAATAAAAAGGTTTGAGTGGTAATATGTAAGCATTTAAATTTTGGTATAGCTCAATATCATAATTTATATTCACTTATTAAATATTAGGTATATTCACGGCAAATATCATTAAACCGTACAAATACCGATCAAAAGTAAATAAAAAATATCTATTTATGGCAGTTTGATTATGGATCATTGTCATTTACTGGAAAAAAAACTTTTGTTGGTTTTTACAGTAAGTACGCCGACTTGTAGTGGTTGCCTTGAAGTTGGCTTCCTAAACTTTAGCGCATTGTTCAATCGCACTCGGAAAATAAACAATCAAATGTATTTTTTTATCGATTTGGCTTTATTGCTGTTGACCTGGACTGGTCTCGATAGCGTCACCGGGCGGGGAGTGGCTAGAGTAGCTCACCCCTGAAAAAAAGTATTTCGTGCTATGATGGACGCTCGTGCAACAATCAAATATAACAAAAATTCTGAATTTAAGTCTGCCATCTACAGCTAACTTTAGGGCGACCACGACTCGTCAAGCGTAAACCGTACAGTATATAAAAGATTATTTATATTTAACCTACATACTATGTCTATCTCTTTCATATAACGTCAATCACTCGACTGTAAGCAGCGAATAAAAGAGATATCAATAGTTTCACAGTTCCATACACTACTTCACGTATCGACTTGTTTTGTATGATAAGCCTGAAGAGGAGGACCATCAAGAAGAATAATACGCTCTTGTGTAAAATGTACATTCTGAAAAAGAAAAAAAAATGTAAATAGTGCTATGTAAGTACTACAAAAAAGAAATTGTTTTCCACATATTTAATCGATTTTCAGTTTGTATTCGTGAAATTAATAGTCTGTATTTTTACCTATATTTATTAAAAAAAATGCAACACTCACAACCGTCTAGTTAAATAAATATATATTTGTTTTATCAAAAGAATACTCTAAATAATACGTGGGGAATGATTCAATTTATTTCTGATTTAATATAACTTTTAATTTAAAACGTTATTCATACAGATATTAAAAAAGTAATGACGGTCTGTACTATACCTACCTATATGTTATATTATTGTATTAAATACCTTTTTATGTGTTTCCTAGCTTCTGCAATGTCTTGATCTTTTTCCTTCAGTAAATACTTTCTTGTGCCTTTGATGAAGTTAATGTAGAGTTCATTCCAGCTGTAACGATAACATTCATTTTAAAATTAACAAACTTCATGGAATTATGACAATAAATCCATCAAGCTGGCATGTCGCAGTGGGTCAACGCCACACTATTGACACTAGGGTTGTAAGTTCTAACCACTTGGGGGGAATGATTACAATTTAATAATTGTCATATCTGCGCTCTGGTAGACAAAGCGCGACGTTGAGTTCCGCCACTCAACATGATTTTCAAATATAGAATGAAGAACGGAGTGTGCGCACACTAGGCGACTTCTTTTGCCGCTAAGCGGAAGAACGCGTGCACGTTTCTTATTACAATAAATGCCTTTTACTTAAAAATAGAATTAAAAAGAGAATCCACAGTTAAAACAGATTTCCACTTATCTTATATTTAATCTATTATAAAACAATTTTAGCCTTATTTTATCAACTTTTATTAGGAAATAAAAGAATCAATATTAAATTACGCATTCATCATTGACCAAAAACTCTTTAAAATGTACCATCTTTCCACTTACTCTATACTCTTAGGATCCAGATTGTATATAGCGCTGTCACTTGGCGTCAGACGTGCGCGGAGTTTAGTTACGTTGTCAGTCTTGAAGTGCCATTCACGTAACGCGAAGAAAGCGAGGACGTCACTCATTGCACGTATCTTTTTGTCTGCTGTTATTAGGCTTAACCTGCAATAACGTATTTGTTTTAGCTTCACGCTGTGTCCCACACACAGCAAGTTACGGTACTTATATTATGTAGGTATATATTATAATAGAGCAAAATAACATTTTATTATAATCATTACTATAATATAAATTATATGAATATATGATAAATAGTTTTTTTAGTGTTTATATGCAAATAGTGCTTTGTTGAAACTATCATTAAAAAACGTATATAACTTAAACTTACTTCATCTTGAATCCAAGTGTTCTGATAATATATTCAGCGACATGCAACGGAATGGTCTGAAGGAAAATTTCCAATAATTTATAGGCGTATCTGGAATAAAAAAACGTATATTATTGATTTAATAGATTGGTGTAGAATACTGAAATAAATGTAAAAAAATAGAGAAACCTTTTAGTAATGAACAATTGTTTTTAGTTTATTTTATTTTTCAGCTTCACGCCGTATCCCGCTTATAGAAGGGTAGGAGAGGGAACCTAGTGTTAAGACACTCCGTTCTCCACTTTCCGTTGTGGAATTCAGTTTTAAGTTTAATGTATTAATTAAAAATAATTAATCAAATGTGGTAAAGTTATTTTATAGTGGTGATGGTTGATTTTATAAAAGACTAGCGGACGCGCGCAGCTTCGCTTGCTTATTGCTTAGGGGTGAATTCTAATAAACTTTGAAACACGTGTTCAATAAAATATTTTTAAGAGTCTCAATTTCAAATTTTATAAAAATCAGTGGTGATTTAAAGATTTTTCTATATAAAATTTTAACCCCTTATTTACACCCCTTGGGGATGAATTAAAATAAACCACGAAACTTATGTTCAATGAAATATTTTTAAGAGTCTAAATTTAAAATTTTATAAAAATCGGTGACGATTTAAAGATTTTTCCATACGAACTTTCAACCCCTTATTTGCACCCTTAGGGGGTGAATTCTAGAAAACCATGAAACACATGTTCAATTAAATATTTTTAAGAGTCTAAATTAAAAATTTCATAATAATCGGTGGCGTTTTAAAGATTTTTCCATACAAACTTTCAACCCCTTATTTGCACCCTTAGGGGAAGTATTCTAGAAAACCATGAAACATGTGTTCAATTAAATACTTTTAAGAGTCAAAATTTCAAATTTTATAAAAATTGGTGCCGATTTAAAAAAATCGATACAAACTTTCAACCCTTTATTTGCACCCTTAGGGGGAGAATTCTAGAAAACTATGAAACACGTATTCAATTAAATACTTTTAAAAATCTAACTTTTAAATTTTATAAAAATCGGCGCAGATTTAAATTTTTTTCCATACGAACTCTCTACCCCTAATTGACCCCTTTAGGGTTAAAATTTTTCAAAATCCCTTCTTAGTGGATGTCCAGATTACGAAAGTAATCTTTTGTCCAAATTTAAGGTTTCTACGCACAGCGGTTACGGCTGTGCGTGCGTCTTACCTCAGTCAGTGAGGACAAGTCCTTTTATATATATAGATAACACGTCTTTGGAATTAAATGTTAGCTCCAGTCTATTTCAAAGGAATATTTTAGCTTCACGGACGCACAGGGATCCTTGTGTTGAGACATTCCTTTTCCATAACAATTCCTTTCACTTCCTTTCCCCACTTTCTGCAGAATTTTAGAGGCACTGGTTTTTGTGTGGCAAAACTCAACGCCGCACTTTACCTCGACACGAGAGCGAGGCATTGAAAATATTTAATATTTAATCTCTTTGAGAGGGAATCGATCGTTTTGCGTTTCGTATCGCATTTACATTACTTCCTTGTGCTCTCCGCCACGTTTGGCGTCTACAATGTCTACAACCTAATAAATTTGAGTATAAAGGGCCTAAGGGCTTACTTTGCTTCTACTCCAAAGCCGCTAGGATACCAAACGCAGCCGTCCATGGGATTTATGGGAAGGAATTTTTTCAGTGACTTCTCGAAAGCCAACCACGTAGTTGGATTTTCAAATGTACTGCAGTTGTACACTCGGACCTCAGGAATTCTGGGATAAGATAAATACCATGGTGAAAGATCATAAATTAAATTTTGTTAGAAATCAAACAAAAAAAATCATTTCATTCAGGAAAGGTTTCAGATTAATATTAAAAAGAAAGAAAAAGATATAGATTAAAAAGATTGATGAAATACCATTAACAATTATATTGAAGATAGTAAAAATTAAATTAATTAATTCTCATTAGAACTATCTTCCGCGCCAGTGGTGGTTATATATTAATCTACGATATATAAACCCCTTGCAAAAATATATTTAAATAAAAAATATTTTAAATTGCATTGATTTAAACATATCAAGAAACATACTTGTCAACCGCAGTCTCCCAGGCCACAGCCAGCATAGTGTCTATGGCCATGTCCACTGGAAGTAGATCAGCCCTGGCGTCTGGTTTCCTTCTAAATACATGCAGGAGTCCTTTCCCAGCGGCCGCCACCACGCCGCTGGGGCCGTTTAAGTTCTCAATCCATCCCGGATAAGGGTGACGAAGTGAAGATACAACTGTAGTAATACATAATCAAAATTAGTAATAGGAATGTTTATATTATTTAAGATGTTTTCTCACTCTACGGCGTTAAGTTTCGAATTTGTATAAATTAAGTCTTGGCACTGGGCTCTCTTAGTCTGTTGTGCTGTGCGATCACATAAATCAAGTCCCTTATTGTTCTAGTATGTAATAATATAATTGATATCTATTTAATTAAATTACGAATCGTTGCTCCCAACTTCGTTTACGTGGACTACGAGTAGAACCTTGTTTTTTCATGTTTTCTTATTAATTTCAGAAAATCCTCTATTAGTGCCGCCGCGTAGTATCGACTGTGCGGTGTCTGTCAGTCACTCAGTAATGGAAGAAAATAAAACATTTCTTTACCAATAGTAGGTCTGAAGATAGCTATGGGATAAGTCTTGTTGGGACGAGTGTTGACTGCTTCTTCAGCCATTGCCTTTGTGAACGTGTAGGTGTTGGGCTTGGGTTTTATGTATCTGTGAAAAGTGAAAATTTGTTAGAATTAGAAAATGTACAGGAAGGGAAGGGTTCTTCACTATCTTTTTCCAGGATTTGGATTTTGAGGCTAGTCGTGCCTCAGGGACACAAGCGTGTAACTGTAGTGAGTTCGATTCCCAAACGAGAATTCGGCGAAAAGTGTCTTAATGGTAAACGGAGACTCCGTGGAACTCTAGTGTTGGAGGTGATAGAGGTGTGGGTATAGGCCGTAGAGTTTGGCGTTCCGTTCTCTCTGGCTATCACGCTGAGGATAACGCGTAAAGCTAAAAAAAGAAAAATACAACACTCACTGGGACGTAATATTAGCCATCAGTGGTGGTGGAACAGCATCTACCAGCGCCAAGAGTCGGGGAAGAGGAGCTGGAGCTGAATACACTTTCTCTTCTATCACACTACGCTCCGAGTTGCTGTATGCGGTTGATACATGGACCAAAGCCTGAAATTATATTATTGTAGCTTAAATAAATATAGTTTTAATGTTGTTTTTCCTGCGTATAGAAGTAAGCAGATGGAACCTAGTGGTAAACCACTCTGTACCCCAGGCACTGCGTAATTTTCGAGATTTATCCTTAACTTGCTTAAAGTTAAATTTCACTACGACAAACATTTAGCTTCGTAATGGAATCTCAAATTTTTAGAAGATGTGTAATTTTAAAATAATTGTTACTCATCAAAGTTCTATTATCGCATTTATCAATGTAATAAAAGCAGGACAATAGTTCTTAAGTTGTTTGTTTGTTTGTCTGTGCGTTTGTGAACGCTAATGTCAACAAATTTAAATGCAGATTTAGTGTTAGTTTTATTACCATCGGTTCATAAAAAAATATATATTAATTTAAAGTATTTAATTCGAAAAACTTCGACAACTTTACTTTTCAATGTATATCTACCTAAGGATTGTCTTTAAAGTGATAATGTTATTAAGGCACGAAAGTAATTTATATTATTAATTTAAAAAAATAATAACATAGCTCAAGCGAACGAGTCGCTGGTCTTATATTAATATACTAGTGGGCCCGTGCGGGGCTACGCCCGCTTGAAATAGAAATATTAATAAAGAAATTGAAAACTAAAGATTCAGTCAATTTAGTAAAAGAGTTTTATAAAATAATTGTTACGGCAATTAGCAAATTTCTCGAACTACTTTAAATTGACATAACTTTTTTATTTATGAATCGATTGTAATAAAATAAACCCTATATGTTTTCGGAAGCTTTCCAGAATCCAATAGTGAAAACCGCATCTAAATCAGTTTAGCCACTTCTGAGATTAGCGATAACAAACGCACAGACAAAAATTTTAAACATCATTGTTGTGGATTCTATTAGGTTAAGAAAGGTTCCCAATAACATTTTTTTTAAATATCTTCCAAGTACAGACAACGATCTTCTTTTATTATAAGTATAGATATAAATATAATTTCAAATGATATTACCTGAAGATTAGGTAAAGTATCACATATGTCCATAAGGCGCATCACTGAGAGCACGTTCTGTTCCACAGCTGTAGGCAGAGCCTCGTCGAACTTCAGGGTGGCTGCCGAGTGGAACACTATTGACACCTGGTTGTCCAAATAGTGTTGTTATTATATTTATATCGCTCAATTTTCGATAACTTGCGTATTGAGTGGCGGTGCCCAATGCCAGCAAGCCCAGGCTTGCCAAGGTATCCCGACTGAGGAAATGAACATAATTCACCCTTCAAAGTGAGAATCGAACCCACAAATATCTAGTTGATAATCAGACGCTTAGTGGCTGTGCTTTACGATGGCCTAATAGATTTTGGGTTTAAATACTGTTTAATATTTCCTCATTTATTAGGACAGTTTCCATCAATGTATTTTAACAATCGAGAAAATAAAAAAGATGAGTCAAAGCTGAAACTAATAGTTTTAATTTAAAAGGAGATTATATATACTTTATAATATAAGCAACTAGAGACCCGCTCGCGGTTTCACCCGCGTGAACTATGTTATTATTAATTTCTGTCTCCATGGCTACGTCCTAGTGACGTCTATGCGAAATTTGAGACTCCTAGCATTTGTAGTAACGAAGTTTCATACAAACATTCGACCCCAAAAACAACCCCTTAGAAGTCGAATATTACAAATTCCCGTCTTAGCGAGCACCTACGTCTTATAAATGACTCCTATGCAAAATTTCAGATTCCTAGCACATGTAGTTTCTGAGATTTTGTGATTAGTGAGTGACCTTTCGATTTTATATATATAGATTAAATAATAATAAAAAAATAAGTCGTAGTGATGCAGCGGCAGAAGGGTTCGATCCCCACTCGAGGAAATGAAATATTTATTTACGTTTATATTACCATTTCTTCGCTCTGGTGTCGAGGCAAAGCGCGACGTTGAGTTCTGCCACTCAACACGCAATTACTCTAGAATTTGGCAAAAAGTGGGGAACGGAGTGTCTTAACACTAGGTTCCCTCTGCCTACCCTGCCGTGCGCGGGATACAGCATGAAGCTGATTTTAATTAAATAATAATTCTACAAAATAAAAAACAAAGTAAATAGTAAATCAAACCTCTTGCAGTTCCTTCAGATAAGATCCAGTAATACCGAGTCCGGGCTGAGACACGTCCCCCGGGATGATACACAGCTTGTCGAGTTGAGACGGATTGGTTTGACGGAGAATGTCAAATACCTGGAGGTAAATAGTTAATTAAATAAAATAATAATAATAGCGAAAAGCCTCGACCAACATCTTAAGAGGCTATCGCTTAGCTGTTGGATCAAGAACCAGATACAGAAGGCAGTATTACTTGACGGCGCGTATTGTGCGGCGGTTCCTCTCTCTGGAGCCCTAGCCACCGATGGCTTGGACCCTTGTCCCGCCCTCGGAAGAGTGGTTTTTTATATTTTTAAATGTATTTTTTTATAATAATTTATATTTAAAAATGTAAAATTGATTCACTAATTTAATAAAAGTATATTCCGTAAAAGGCTTCATATTTTATGCAATTTACAGTTATTACTTTAAATAAAATTATGTAAACAGTTATTTCATTCAAGAAAAAAAGAAAAATTTTATAGGCAGATATTAAAAAATCTATCTCAACTGAATGTTGTTAAAGGTACATAGTAGGATAGAGAGTCCACTGGTCAGGAACTTAGTATATACAACTTTCAGGTATTTCCGTTTAACCACCCAGGATGAACGCAGACAGAGCCTATCAAAAATAAAATAAAAGTACAAACCTGTGACTGTTTCAACACTAGCAGCCGTTTCTCAGGGGCTTCACCCTTCTTGTGTCTCATAAGCAAATGCAGACGGCCGACATCAGGGCAAGTTGAAAGTAGCCTCTCTATCAAAACCTGGTCAAATATTTTACGTAAGATATTAGTTGTTTGGGAATGATATAAAAATAAGTAAGTATAAATATAAGTACATAAGTGGCCGTGATGCAGGGGGGGGGGGGGGCGGGGCGGTGTTGGTGACTGTAAGCGCGATGCCAAATTCCGTAGAAAATGGGGAACAGAGTGTCTTAACACTAGATTCCCTGCAAATCCTGATATTTGTGCCATACAGTATGTGGCTAAAAAAAATTGTATTGTATGGACGAGTCTCTATGCGAATTAAGAATTACCTTTACGTGCAAATAATAGGTTAAGTAATTAGTATCGTCTAAAGGCGAATATTAATATTTATAATACTAGCGGACGCGCGCAGCTTCGCTTTCGCAGTCAATGAAATATTTTTAAGAGTATCAATTTCACATTTTATGAAAATCGGTGGCGGTTTAAAGACTTTTCCATGCTAACTTTCAATCCCTTATTTGCACCCCTAGGGGATGAATTAAAATGAGCCACGAAATATGTATTTAATGAAATATTTTTAAGAGTCTAAGTTTCAAATTTTATAAAAATCGGTGGCGATTAAGGATTTTTCCATACTAACTTTCAACCCCTGATTTACAACCGTAGGGGATGGATTAAAATAAACCACGAAACATGTGTTCAGTGATATATTTTTAAGAGTCTAAGTTTCAATTTTTATAATAATCGGTGCCGATTTAAAGATTTTTCCATACAAACTTTCAACCCCTTATTTGCGCCCCTAGGGGATGAATTAAAATAAACCAAGAAACATGTGTTCAATTAAATTCTTAAGGGTCTAAATTTAGAATTTAAAAAAAAATCGGTGGCGATTTAAAGATTTTTCCATACTAACTTTCAACCCCTTAATTGCACCGCTAGGGGATGAATTAAAATGAACCACGAAACATGTATTCAATGTAATATTTTAAGAGTCTAAATTTCAAATTTTATAAAAATCGGTGGTGATTTAAAGTTTTTTCCATACAAACTTTCAACCCCTTATTTGTATCCCTAGGGGGTAAATTATAAAAAACCGTGAAACACGTATTCAATTAAATATTTTTAAGAGTCTGAATTTACAATTTTATAAAAATCGGTGCAGATTTAAAAATTTTTCCATACAAACTTTCAACCCTTATTTCACCCCTTTAGGGTTAAAATTTTCCAAAATCTTTTCTTAGTGGATGTCCAGATTACAAAAGTAAACATCTGTCCAAATATCACGTTTCTACGCACAGCGGTTACGGCTGTGCGTGCGTCTTACCTCAGTCAGTGAGGACAAGTCCTTTTATATATATAGATTATATGGATAGGTGTAATAAATCACAAAAATGATTAATTTCAACTGATATTATTAGCATTATAATTTATATTTGATTGAGGTAAGCGCGAAGTGTAGGTATTCTAAACACCATTGTGAATTAGTAGAGGAATGTGTAGCAATGATTGTTTGCGCTGGTAGTAGGTTTGATATGTGACGGTGTAACAGACACACTCTCTGTCTCTCTCTGAATTAGACTGCGTATATAAATTTTATTTAGTTGAGTTCTGCCACACGCAATGTCTCCAGAATCCGACAGAAAGTGGGGAACGGAGTATCTTAACACTAGGTTCCCTCTGCCTACCTTGCTGTGTGCGGGATACAGCGTGAAGTTCAACTTTTATTTTTGTTTCGACGTTTGACTGAAAATTTGGGACTATTCGACTATTATTCTATGTTGGACTGAAAATTCTTTATTCATAAGCCGACAAACGTAACCTCGTAACGTTTCTTTTTGAAGTCGGTTAAATAATTTTCTTTATCTAAGTAGCTATTTTTGTCTTTACTTACTTTCCCCATAAAGCCAGTAGCTCCAGTAATGAAGATGCTCCTCCCGGCGTAGAACTGCGGCAGCAGTGCGTCACACGGCGACTTCGGCCTGGCCACCATTGTATACCTTAAACAATAATTGACAATACTTAAAATGAAAAAAAAATGCTCCTCGCTGTATCCCGGATATAGGAGGGAAAGCAGAGGGATCCTAGTATTAAAACACTCCGCTGTCACTGTGGATTGAGCGGCAGGATACTATATGGCGCTTTCTCCTGATTGAGGAAATGAAAGTATTAAATATTTATTTTCCCCGAGTAGAAATCGAACCCCCCACCGTCACGTTTACAGGCTCACGCTTATGCTCTTGCCCCATGACGGCTTCAGATCGTTTAAGTACCTACTTAATTAGTCAGTACTAATGTTTGAGCTCTTCCATAATAAATCAGTCGATCACGTTTTCTACAATTAGTGTAACTTATTAACTACTACTATAATATCTTCTTTAATATAATTCCTGTTTAATGATAGCGAATAATTTGTACACAGCTATTATAAAAGTATGGATAGATGAAATCTAAATACATTTGGAGTAGAAAAAGGTTTGTTGTTTGTGGTGTTTGTGGTGTCCTCACTCTCGTAACAAGATGGGCACATGGCAATTGGGTTGATTTCCGCAATCCAGACAATGTTTTAATAATTGAGCGGAAGTGGTGAACGGCGAGTCTTGACAACAGGTTCCCTCTGCCTATTGCATTGGCATCGTACCACGATACTGATACAGGAAATAAAAATAAAGATAAATAAAATCTAAAAACCGTCGTTTTTTTAACTAATCCTGTACCTCGCACGATGTATGTAAGTACGATATGCAGAAATAACCTAGTGCCAAGTCATACTCCTTTCCCCACTTAACGGTTAATAATTGAAACAATGCGTGTTTGGATTAACTCATCGCTTTGTTTGAGAGGGAATCGAACTCACAATCGTCGCCTTTACTTCCAAACGCTGTCCACCGCAGGACGACTTCTATATAGTAAGTTGCCTATTTGATTTACATACGTAAATCAACCCATTCAGAAGTAATTCTTCTATTCATATATTAGACAATGCTAAATATTTAATCGGAATTTGGCAAAGTGCCGCTCTAATAATATTATTGTACTATGAAAGGTGCATACACCTGCTATTTGCTAGACATAACCAGTGTATCCGGTTAATACTGCATGATATAGGCAGATAGAACTTAATGTCTAATGTCTTAATGTCTATGTCTTATGTCCTTTAGTTTTTTCCGTTATGACATTTATACTTGAAAGTAGATAGCGCAGTATAGAACAGTCGACGAGTAGAGTCAACTCTGAAGTAGGGCTTCCCGAAATTTTGTTTATTCTTATACTGGACTATTATTTTTTTTTTTAATTTCTAGGGTGAGTAAATATTTTTTTGAAAAAAGAAATCAAGAAGAAGGCCGTCCTGACGCAGCAGCACAAGGGTGTGACTGTAACGCGACGGTTGTGGGTTCGATCCCCTCGACTCGAGGATGTGAAATATTTATTTACGTTTATATTTCCATTTCTTCGCTCTGGTGTCGAGGCAAACCGCGGCGTTGAGTTCTTAACACTAGGTTCCCTCTGCCTACCCTGCTATATGCGGGATACAGCGTGAAGTGAAGAAAAAAAAAGAAATTAATTATACGTGTTATATGCACAAAATTAAACAAATTCTTAATTGTATAAAATAATATTTAATCAATTCAAACTAAAAAAAAAATAATAATACGCGAAATTATTAATCAGTCAATCTATTTGGTGCCTAGTCATCTCTTAATGTTTTTTTAAACTGAGACCGATTTCAAAACTAACGGAATTTAAATAATTAACACATAGGTAGGAACGGTGACTGGCGGAACTTAACGCTTCGCTTCGTAGTAAATATTTAATTTATAGAGAAAAACCCATACATTTGCGACTGTCAGTGATGTCAGTACACTGTCGAAGGCAAACACTTAGAACATCACACAAATATATTTGTATTAGTTTTAAAACGAGCACTATTGAATATTGACTTTAAATATGTAATATTTACTTACATCTTACAATATGCTTCTGCTACTGTACGCTTCCTGAGATAAATGCGCTAAACTGAATAAAATCTTCAGTTTTATATACCTATTAATATCTATTAATAATTATATATTCATTAATATTAATATATTAATGTTTATATGAAATTTATTATTATAACAAACATGTATTATCGTAATTAAATTAATGACAATAAATAATATGACAGGCTGTTATTATTTATCTATCTATGCCTTTGTGACAGATGAGGAATGTAATTTAACACTTGGATTTTTTTAGCTTCACGCTGTATCCCGCAAAATCGTATGACAGGGCAGACAGGTTCCCCCTAGTGTTGAGAAGTGTCTTTAGGCTAAACTTCGGTGATGTTTCGCGACATTGCGAGCTGAGTGGCGAAAATCAACACCTCGCGTTATCATTAGGTTCAGTTTGTTATATATTTAATTTCTCCGAGTAGTAATCAAACCCCAACCTGTCGTGTTTATAGTCGCACGCTTGTGCCTCTACACCACGACTGACCTTAATAAGAACTGGTCTCGGTTAGAAATAGAATAATTAATTATTTATTACATGTAGAAACGTTATGTATATATATAATTTACTTATGAATATATGAGGGGAAATGAAAAAAAAACTCTATATATTTATAATAGTACAAAATACGACAAAAAAATCATTTTCCGGAAAAAAAAATTAAAAGATGACTAGCAATTTATTTAAACATAAATATAAAATAAAAAAATATTGTTTACAATAAATGTATATTATATAAAGTGACGTTTAAATGCAATATTACATAACGTATTGTACTCATGTTCATAGTTTTATGACTACCTTTAATTAATTTTAAACATACTCGTAAAAGTGCCGTAGACAAAGCTATGAACCTTTACTATTATAACGAAGTTGAAGGGTTTGTTTAATTGAACGCACTTATCTCAGGAACTATTGGTCTAAATTGGAAAATTATTTTATATTAGATTGCCCATTTATCGACAAATCCTATTTCAGGCCATAGGTATTTCAGGCTTTAGATATTATAGGTTGTAACAAAAATTGTAGATCTCGAGCTTTTTCTGAAATTCAGTCTTAGCTTAACCAGAATCCTTTCATCTGATACCTCACTAGAACTAGCAGCTTTAATACCAAATTTAGCATATTTTTTGATAGGGTTTTCCATTTTCTGGTACTGAAGCCATTTTATGTTATTCTTTTTACGCAGTATATTATTCCCGCAGTAGATACAACGAGGCAATGTGCGGCGTTTAATTCCACCGCTCAACACGGAGTGTCACGTGTCTTAAGTGTCTTAAAACGATGTTTACCCTTTTATATATACAGTATATCGATCAATACATATATCATGAAACTAAAAAAATATGTTCTTTAATTTAAACGATAATTACATATGTAAAATACAACTTTCAGTGATTATATTAAATATAATTTGGTTATTGAAATTAACTAACCGTGACCGCGTGCTACCGAGAAGTTTTAACACGTCCGCGTCCGGACTAAAACTATTAATTTAATTAATCAAAATGTATACATATATGTATATTTTTTAAACTAAATTAGATTAACTAATTTATACACTTCTTTTATATGACAGTGTAACGCAAAGGAGGGTTATGTGTCTCGTTATCTTCATACAGTACGAAGTGTACAGGCGACTATAAAATCGATAGGTTGTGGGATGAGAATCGAGTGAGTATCGAATTTCTCTCTCTGCTAACGAGGCAAAGCGCGGCGTTGAGTTCCGCAGATCAACACACAATGTCTTTAGAATTTGCTGGAAAGTGGGGAAAGAAAGTGTCTTAATGGGAACGGAGTGTCTTAGCACTAGGTTCGCAGGTTCCCTCTATCATTGGCGAGCGATCCGCCTTGGGAATTACAGGCGGAAGTGCTTGCCAGAGTTCATGCTTTCCGCACAAGCGAGCGGTCGCGAGGCGTACAACCATCGTGTGAGGATGTCGCACGGATCAGGAGGAGAGCGGATGAAGCCCTGATCCGGCGATGGAGGGGGGACCTGGGGTCTCCGGCGGCAGGCCTAGCGACAGTGGAGGCAGTTCGCCCACACTTGGATCGCTGGGTTAAAAGGAGGTTTGGTGTCCTGACGTTCAGACTGGTGCAGGTTCTGACGGGGCACGGTTGTTTCGGTAAGTACCTGCATCAGGTTGCACGTCGGGAGATGTCGCCGGTGTGCCATGAGTGTGATGCCTCCGTGGATTCGGCGCATCACACTCTGGCTGAATGCCCCGCTTGGGCCCCACAACGCCATGCCTTGGTGGCGGTAGTGGGAAGGGACCTCTCACTGGCCAGTGTAGTAGGGGCTATGCTGGACTGTGAGAGGAACTGGTCTGCAATGGTCTCCTTCTGCGAATCAGTAATCGCATTGAAGGAGGCCGCGGAGCGGGTGCGCGAGTCCAGCTCGAACGCAGATTCGCTCCGCCGCCGTAGGCCAGGGGGTAGAAGAAGGCGGTATGCGCATCTTCTATTCCCCCTACCCTAGAGGTGTTACCGCGGGAGGGTCAGGGTGATCTTCCTGCAGGTTATCAAGGCTGTGGATGCCCTAGGAGAAACCCCAGGGCACCCAGAAAGCGACGATGGCCTGCAAAAGGCTTCCCACCGAGGCGTCGTAGTAGCATGCGCGAGCGATCCTGCGGCGTCTCATTTTGGTGGTGAGGGTTTCCGCTGGGTTTTAGTGGGTAGGATTGGTTTTACCGATGAGTCCCACAGTACCGCTCATCCGTAAGGCACGCCTTCCGTATAGGCGGTCTGCGTAAATGCATTTCCCAGCGACAAAAAAAAAAAAAAAAAAAAAAAAAAAAAAAAAAAAAAAAAAAAAAAAAAAAGGTTCCCTCTATCAATCCCGTTATATGCAGAATGACTACAGCGTGTGTTATTTATTCATAAAAAAAAACTAAAATAAAAAAAGAATTCTACTAAAAGTTGAAAAATTGTAATTATTAAAAACATAATCATTTTTTCGATTGTATCTCGAACCCGTAACCACCATCGTGTACAATTGAGAGTGTATTTCTTAAGTGTTCTTAAGTTACGCCAAAATAAAATTCGCATTTATCCGCCCTTCAAGTTATTTGCAATGATCTTCGTATCTCAGTGTTGGTATGACCTTATCGAGGTAGAATTACTTACGAGTGATTACGTTTGTTTGCTAACGTAATACATTATGTAGTTTACGTCAGGGACTACTTAAATTATGTTTATTATCTTTTGTATATCATAAGTAACATTGTCGAACCCACGACCGTTGCGAGTTGTGTTTACAATCTGTTTGTTGAGTCGTGAAAGCCTTAACGACTTTTAGGCAGAGGGAACATAGTGCTAAGATACTCCGTTACCTCCCCTCCTCCCTATGAACGCCGCCCTTTGCCTTGTTATCAAAGCGAAGAAATATTTACAGCCAGACGCTGTCTGTCGATCTGTCTCTATACAATGTACTGATAAGAACCTTTGTTCACCTTCCTTTGATTGGTGGAACCCAACGCCACGCATTTAGGTCCTTAAATTAAATTGACTATCAAATTCTGATAAGGTTAATTGCAAATATTTTGATGTTCCCGCATCAGAATATTTGCAATTAAACTTAATCGGGATTCGAAATCATTGACATTTTTCCTAATTTTCCTATGTTTTGAAATAACTTTTCCACACCATTTGAGTCCGTCGTGCACTAGGCTAGGGGGGGAATTATTTTCATTTTCCCCATCTAGTAAGAAGATAAACCGCTACATTAAGTTCTGCTACACGCAATGTCTCTAAAATGGGCGGTTCTAGACAACCGAGTGTCTTAAATTTAGCTTCCCTCTGCCTAACCTGCTATGAGGAAAATAACGTGAGCTTCTTTCAACAGTCAAAAATAAATAAGCATCCATGACGCACTTCTAAACTAATATAAACACGATTGTCACGAAGTAGTGTATTTTTTTTATTTATCTCATGTCCATGTCATTTACATTATACCTATGTGTTAATTTTGTTAGAAATTAATATGTGTTGAATAAATAATACTTTAAAAAATGTTAAAAATATTTAATAAATAAAACTCTCTCTCTCTCTCTTTTTGGGCGGCGGTGATCACCATCAGGTGACCCGAACGCTCGTTTGCCTTGTCCTTTTTTCCATTAAAAAAAAACTTAGTATTATAAACCTGAAGAATTTGTTTGGTTGAATGCGCCTATCTCAAGAACTATTCGTTCAAATTAAGAAATGGTTTATGTGATAAAACTCAGTGTCTCACCCCCCGTTCTTCGATTTTCGCCTGATTCCAAATCATTGCGTGTGCCACTTGAAGCTGTATCCACCTTGCAGCAGGGTAAGCAAAAGGAACTTAATTTTATTAAGTTAAGTTAAGTTAAAACTCCATGGACGCCTGTGATAATAAAAGCACAAAATGATACGAGTACGACGTCTTTATGATGCAACTGGGGGAAGTTTTTCGTCAGATTATACAAGAGATGGTCATAAATTTCATTCCGTTTCCAGAATATATTTAAATATACACATGTTTAAAATTATTTCACCATCCTAATAAAGTAAGTCAAAGCACCGCGTTAAACTCCGTCGAACACATAATACTTCCAAAACGTCGTGTAACAGCAAAGTCAATCAATTAACATTAATATATTTTATTTATATTATTATTGTAAATAAAAAAAACACATAAAATAGCAAATATTTTAAACTACCTACCTAACCACGCAGTGATATATTAACAGTATACATATTATATACACATATTTACGTACAAATATAAATATTATTGTAGAACTGTGAACGAATCACTCAATTCTTGTAGACATTGCGTTCATATCTATAAATAAAATGAAATTACATTAAAAAAATCCTAGAATTATGGCACTCTGTTCTCCTTTTTCCGCCTAATTTCCAAACGTTGCGTATTGAGTGTGGTTCCATCGTCATGCTTTGCCTACCAGTGGGGAAAAATAAAAATAATTGAAATATGACAATTTTCTCTCCGCCAGGAGATATGAACAGAATATTTGATATATCCAATCAAAAATCACAAAAACCATAGTATTTGAAATTCTGCATAATTATCCTGGGTGTGATTAACTCAAAGGACTCGTATTATTGTATTGTTACCTAATCTAAATATAATTGCTAAGATTCGAGATTCATCTAATTAAAATTAATAATTACATACTTACTGCTTGACTTAGTATGCTAAAAACCCCCAAATTGACTTCAAAAACCTTATAAAAAACACGACTACCTCTTTATACTGTTACATTGGTCAAAGTCATTACCTTACATTACATTACCTTTTGTAACAACAAAAACAATAATTTAGTGTTTTCAAATAAATAACAACAATTTTGAAGTAAATTGCAAAATAAAGGTGTAGCTTTATAGAACTTTATATATTGATGCTTCCATGGTAAAGAGAGTCAACCCACATATTTCAAGTTTTGCCACAATCCATATAATATTTAAAATTCTTCTATTATGATTGAGAGACAACGCATAAATAAGACGTAAGAACGAGGCGTAGAACGCTGCCGGCGTCCGCTACACAGAGAGCAGATTTTTCGAAATTTCTATAGGAAATGAAAACTGTAACATGAACAATAAAATGATACGGTTAAACTAAATTTAAGACTTTAACAAAGTACCAAATCTTATTAAAATTTGACTTACAATTTAGAAATTGTAGAGAAAAATTATATATTTTTGTTTAGCAGTTTCAGTTTATTGATCGCGGAAGTAATTTAGATTTGTGTATAGCTCGAGACACAGAGCCCGTTATGTAATATAGCCTAACCTACCTCGCTGAATGGACTATTCGAAACAAAAAGAATTTTCAATTCAACCAGTCATCCCTGAGATTATTACGTTCGACCAAACAAACACTTTAGTTTTATAATATAAATAAAGAATTATATATTGCCTCGAAATAATATAATAAGTGGGATGACTCTCTTTGCTACCAAAGCACCGATATGTAATTTCAGCGAACGCGGACAAGGTTGTACTCGCTATACCATTAACTAACCTTACATTACCTATTGTACGAAAATCTATCTCAGAAAATACAAAGATAATTATTTTGACATTTTTGTTCATGAGCTAAAGTGCGGCGTTGAGTTCCGCGGCTCAACACGTAATATCTCAAAAATGGAGTGGTGCGTGGGAAACAAACAGAGTATCTCACTAGGTCTAACTACCCGGGATATATGCAAGATACAGCTTGAAGCTGTAGGAGACGAAGCATAGGATCCTTAGGGGTTATAAGTAACGTCTTTATTAAATCAGTCAGAGAATAAAATAGTGACACAACACTACTAATTTTTAGTTGTTTTATTTGAAAAGAAGCTTCTAGATACTAAAGTGTGTAATGCCATAATTATTAACTGTTATCATTCGAATTGAAAAGATCGATATTGACAGATGATACACAGCATGGTAGGCGAATGGAACCTAGTGTTAAGACACTGCGTTCTACGTTTTCCCTCTGAATTCAAGACATTAAATTCTAGCTTATAGCGAATATTTGTTTGCTGTACATGCGACAATTGCAGTCTTATTTAAAGAAAAAAAAATAATGACATACAATTGCTTGAATCATTCAAGTCATTAGTATTAAAACAAACAACAAATTGATAAAAAAAAACCACAAAAAAGAACATTTTAACCAATTTACATTCAATGAGATATTTATATGATACGATGAAAAGGAATATTAATAACTAGCGGACGCGCGCAGCTTCGCCCGCTTATTTGCACCCTTAGGGGTGAATTAAAATAAACCACGAAACATGTGTTCAATGAAATACTTTTAAGAGTCTAAATTTCAAATTTTATAAAAATCGGTGGCGTTTTAAAGATTTTTCCACTTTGACCCCTTATTGGCACCCTTAGGGGGTAAATTCTAAAAGACCGTGAAACACGTGTTCAATTAAATACTTTTAAAAATCTAAATTTCTAATTTTATAAAAATCGGTGCCGATTTATTTTTTTTTCCATACAAACTTTCAATCCCTATTTTACCCCTTTAGGGTTAGAAGTTTTCAAAATCCCTTCTTAGTGGATGTCCAGATTACGAAAGTAAAAGTGTCCAAATTTCACGTTTCTCCCATCAGCGGTTACGGCTGTGCGTGCGTCTTACCTCAGTCAGTGAGGACAAGTCCTTTTATATATATAGATATTAGTATGTTTTATATATTAAAAAATAAAAAAAATCTCTCTTTGCCTTGAATCTATCTATCTATATAAATATTCTGTGGCTGTCACTGTATTTTGGGTTAAGTGCTTTTACGGAGATAGTGGGTTCGATTTATATACATTGATTTTGGCTATTTTACCATGTTATATAGTTCCAAATATGTTTAAAAACGACGATATTCAAAGATCTTATGTACTTATATACTTATAATGTATTAACAATAACTACATAAGTAAACTTCACGCAGTATATGAAGCATATTATATGAGCACAGTGCTACCACACTCCGTTCCAAAATTTCTATGACATTAGGTATTGTGCGGCAGAACTCAACGCCGAGCTTTGTCCTATAACTGTGAATTAACATGCAATATCTTGAAAATAGAGCAGAATATAGAGAACGGAGTGTATTAACTCACTTCTCTCTCTTCCAGCCGCTGTGCCACGACAGTATACCTAACTACCTAAATTATTAGGTAGTTAGGTATTATTATTATTAAATTACAAATACAATAGTATAATTTATATTGATCATCAATATGTTATGCTAATATCACTTACTAATGCAAATCTAAGCCTTGACAGTCGCTGTCTCAGCGAAACCTTCGATACTTGCGGCTTGCGTAACATTACGTGTGTCTCACGTACGGACAGTTGCCTTAAATATATATTATTAATGATATATGTAGATGATACAATATATATTTTTTGTTAGTTTCAAGCTGTATCCCGCTTATTACAGGATAGGCAGAAAGAATTTAGAGTTATGATGATGACTCTACATAATTTTTAATAAAAATAATTTAGTTCCCTGCGTAGGAATCGAACTTCCAATTACCATATGTACATATGTAGTTATACGCTATGCTAGTGTGCTATAGCGAATGAAAGGGAACTTATAAAGACTACTATTAACAAATACATTGGATATCTCCATTGTCTCATCTGAGTATCTATTCAAAAACGGAGAAAGGAATTTCTTAACACTTCAATATCTCTGTGTACTCGAAGATGAAAAAAAAAACCAATTTAAATTTTCTAAATTAAAAAATATATACTAATTTCACGCAGTATCCCGTATATGGCAGGGTTAGGAATGCTTATTAAGACACTCGTGCATTAAGCCACTTCAGTACCCACTTTCCATACCAATTATCGAGACATTTCGTGTTGAGTAGCGGAACTCATCGCTGCTTTTGTCTTTTTACCTGAACGAGGAAATGAAAATAATTAATTTTCTCAGGTAGTAATCGAACCCACATCCAGACGCTGGCCGCGATTTTGTAAGTGTTAAATAAATGTTTAAAAATATTTTTGGGTAAAACACGCGGCCTTCCGACCTTAAACTAGCTGAGGCCAGGTCAGACGAGCATGCATATTGCATACCGAGGTACACGAGTACATTTCTTAATACTGTACAAAATTGACTGTGAAATGTGTTTTTTAGCATTTAAACTATTAATAATTCGAAATCCCGACCAAAACGAATAATAAAATTACTGGACCCAATTTATTTATTTGATCCATTAGATCAGGTGCTGGTACATTGGTATATTGTATATTCAGCTTCAGCTCCAGGCTGTATCCTGCACACAACAGGGGATGCAGATTCAAATAGACTATTGCTATGAATATGTCGATACCACTGTATTGTGAACGTACAGGCTTGCAAGGCAGTTCTGCTGCGAAGAGCTGGCAAAAAACTCAACAGTTGCACTTTTCAATATAATTATATGTGTAATAATTTAATGGTTTAGTATAATAACGTCCTGTGTGAAATTCAAATAATTTGAATTCCACACATTTTTATCCTCTGATTTAATATACCTATAAGTAATTAAGCTCGTCCCCAAATTCTGGAGTCATTGCGTGTTGAGTGATGGAAGTCACCGCCGTGCTTTGCCTCGACATCAGAACGTAGGCATTAAAATATTAAATATTTAACTTCCACGAGTGGGATTGAACCTACAAAAGTCGTGTTCACAATCAGACGCTGTGCCACTGTGTCACTGTGCCACTGCCACGAACTGTCTCCAACTACTTGTGTAGATAGTTAGTTGGAAGTTGAAAGCCAAGAGAACTTCAGCTTCATGCTTTTCCCGCGACTGCAAAATCTGAGAGAACTTAGTGTCAGGACATTCCATTCTTCACTTTACACACGATGTTCAAACAATTGTCTAACCACAGAGAGAAAATGAAAATAGTTCCCTAGAACGAGGTCGAATCCACAACTGTCACGTTGACACCCAGAGGCTACTCCACTACGCCATCACGCGACGGTCTGGTCTAAAATTAAGATTCTTAATTTCGATTGTTTAAGACATAATCTGGCATTGAATGCCTTATACGTGAATTATTTAAATAATAGGTGAGCAATAGGCGGGTGATATGAATTAGTAAGAAGAAATCGGTCAAGTGCGAGTCGGATTCGAGCACCGAGGGTCCAATTTAGAAAAATTAACTAACTTAAGCTTGCGTGGGTTTATTTCTCATATAAATATAAGATTTTTTTACATTCTTATTTTTATTTGTACTGTAAATTCTCACTTCTTGCCAAATTTAATAATTCTGTCACAGCACCACTACACCACTGGGTTCTATTTCAATTTCACCTCAAGCCGCGTCCGAATACGGGGCTCGGCCTTACCGCCTGTAGATAGTATGCGATACACAAACTATTGCGTAATTTAACGACGATGAAATATTAATTATAGATATACTCTTGTAAAGGAGCTGAGGCCATCGCGTCGCAGTTGGAAATTGTTTAAGTACGCGATGGTTCTAGGTTCGATTTCCTCTCGCAGGAACATATAATTTTCCTATCATCGCCCTGATAATAAAAGGTTAGCCATTCAAAACGAATTATCTCGAAAATTGGGTGGTGGGTAGATAACGGCGGCATTTAACACCGGATTAACTCTTCGTATCCCGCAAGATGCGTGATACAGCGTGAAGCTGCTTCAATACAATGCATATTAGTTGACTATATGTTGTATTAAATGTAACTGGACCTAGGACATTCATTATAAATATAAGCACGCACGAATTTTACTGTTCAATGATTGATTGATTATTGTAATCTATTTTTATATTATAAAGCTGAAGAAATTGTTTGATCATACGCTCTAATCTCAAAAATTATTTCGAATTGAAAAATTATTTTAAAGTGTATACTTCGTTTATACAATATTCATGAATAACGATGCTTGTATTTTATGATTGCGTTATCTTAGAAGCTTGGTTTTCTGAGTTCTGTGCTCCAAGAGACCTATAAGCCTGCACATTTGAATTAAAATACGCGCGCTCTCGAAATAAATGGTCTACACCGTCGGATAACAAAAGGGGTCCTAGAAGGGTTCCGTTTGAACCTTTTCAGGTACGGAACGTTAAAAACAGTTACCAAGCGACTTTTGCCACGTTTCATAACACTTAAGCCATGGAAAAAAGTATGAAGCTAGAAAAAACCATTTGTATAGATAATAAAATAATTGGGTAACTTTTTCCCTAAGTTATCGGAATTATGTTTAAAGAATATAACATTCTTCTCACGACCCGTCGCATCGCGAACACAACTCATGAATAAATAACAGTTAAATATGTAATTCGTTCTTATTTGTAAATATATTAGGGTTTTTATATATTTATAAATAAGAACGAATTACATATAACGCGACGGTAGTTGATTGGATTCTCGCTTTAGGGGAATGAAATAATTAATATTTTCATTTACTCAGTCTGGTAGCGAGGCAAAGGGCGGTGTTGGGTTCCAAGAGTACCTCAAGCATTCGGCATCCAATAGTGAATTGAAGTGCCCTAATCGGAAATGGAGTGAGTTGACACTAAGTTCCCAAGTTTCCTCTGCCTACCTAAACCATTATATGCGTGAAGCTTTTAAATTGTTTTTTTTATTATTGTAAAATATGATTTATGCAATCTATTATTATCTGCTTCTATCTACGTGTTCGCCCCCATGACCGAAACTGTTGTGAATGTGTATGGGTGTCCTCATCATGACAAATATACATTGACTAATTTTCCTTTTTTCTGAGTCTCATCTCTTCTCATTTTTTCGAATTATTTTCATTTTTACGCCCTGGCAACTAAACAAACCGCGGTGTTGATTTCCGCCACGTAACACGCTAAGGCTCGAGAATTCGAGGTTACGGGGATAACGGAGTGTTTTAACACTAAATTCCCTCTGTCTACCTCGCTATGTACAGGATACAGACTGAAGCTAAGCAGTAGTACAGAGATAATTCACACTCGTGTACATAATGTAATAAAAACACATTTCCTATATTTTTTATACTTAAAAAAATGTGATTTATTTAGTACTTCTTGCAGGCAACATTGAATAACTTTGTTTTTACAACTTTAATTATCTAATATGCAAATACGTAGGTATTTTAGATTGAATCACGAATGAATAAGCTTATTTGTAAAATAATATATTTAAAATGAAAAATGTGAAAATTTGCCACCAATCTCACCAATATCTAGCAGGGTAGCCAGAGGGAACCTGGGAAGGAATCTAGTGTTAAGACACTCCGTTAAACAGACAGACGTTCCCAATACGACGCGTCCGTTTCTCACTTTCCGCCGAATTTTGGAAGCATTACGTCATGTTGAGTTGCGTAGCTCAACGCCAGACCAAGCCGGGACAGGCCTTAACAAATAATTCAGAAAGAAATCTTAATATTAAGTATTATTATAGAAATCTGGATAGGCTGTTAGTACTACATTGAACTGAAATAGTTGTAGACATCAATTTAAATAGGAAACTCGGGCTTTTTATTATATAAAAAATATATAAATACAAACATAGACACGTGTGTGTGATTTTTAAATAACATTATGAACTCTTGTAAGAAATAACACTGGCGTTAGTTCTATACAAAAAATAAATTGAAATACTTAACTTTAATAACTAGTAAATAGAGCGAAACGAATTAGAAGATTGGCGAGCGAAGCGAAAAATAAGTCTTAACTAATATTTCCCTAATTTGTATTCACATTCATCATGCTAATAATAAAAAAATATGTAATGTTGGGAAACTATTTCCATAACGGTATCATCAATTATGAAGACCATATTAAAAAGGCTTAGTTCAGTACATATAACCCATAATAGAATCCGTTACCCGTTTATCTTATTATTATTATTCAAAAGTTAACTTCGCAACGACGACATCCATTGAGGCCATCCCGGCAGCACAGCGATGCAGTGTCTGACTGTAAAATCAACGGTTGTGAGTTTGATTTCCACACGACGAAATTGGCAGTGCGAGTGGAACAGAGTGTCTTAACACTATGTGCCCTCTATCTACCCTGCGATATGCGGGATAAAGCGTGAAGCTAAAAAAAGGTTACTGATCTCGTAATACTAATATCTACAAGCCAATCACGTATACACAGGACTGTTTAAACATTTTCCTTATATCAGAACTACCTTATTGCACAGTCGATAGTCGTTAAAGGAGGGATTTGTGGACTCTTATCAGTGCAGTGTCGGGATTCAATTTCTATACTGATAATATTTTGATATATAAATATGTAATTAAAGCACTAAATATTATATTCTCGTCACTGGGAATCGAACCCACAGTCACACGCCTGAGCCACTGAGTCACTATGGTTTAAACCGCTACTTCTCGTATATAGGTACATATATTGCATTGTAATAACAATATGTCCAGTGACTTGCCACACGATGCACTTGACCGAATTTCTTTAGGCTAATTGATGAGAGGTCATGCAGAGGCATTATAGTTTAAATTTTTAACTTTAAAAAATGACCAAAATGTCAACAAAAAAGTGACCTTGGCTTTTATATACGTATTTATATGGAAAGATTATATATAATTTTTTGTTTATGTTTAACAAAAAATACTAGTCGCCCCCGCGTGTCTTCGCCCGCTTGTATAATACAATTATTTGTTTTCTCATCTCAGTTACTTTCGTGATGTAATAACATTATCTTCTTTCTTCATATATATCTTCCATGTACAGACAGTTACTACTTTATTATATTTAAATATATCTGTAAGTGTATATACGTATATGCGAGGTTAATGTCTCTGTATTTAGGGGTAATGAATTATTTCCTCGCTCCTCGGTTAGAAGATACCACTTGAAAGTGTGGTGTTAAGGCACGCAATGTCTCGAAAATTGGGCGAAAATTGAGTAACAGAGTGTCTTATCAGGTTCCCTCTGTATCTATATGTATATATGTGTATAGTAGCTAAGTGCAGAAGAGATAGAGCCAGAACCTAACAAAAGAAATAAGATGCAATTGGATAATATCTGTATGCGATGGTTATTGCTTCAATTTCTACTTAAGAAATAATGATGTTCAAATTATTTTACAAATTAAGGCCAATTTAATATAAAAATAATTTAAAAAAAAAAAAAAAAAATCCTTGGATGCAAATCGAACCCACAATCGTCGCTTACAATCGCACACTTGTCCGCCATTACGGCCTCTTAATATATTTAAATTCATTACATTTACAAAAAACAAAAAAAAATAAAACCAGACCTTTCTTAACACTAAGTTCCTTCTGTCTACCCTACTGTGTGAGGCGGATACAAAAATGAGTACATCTTTTTAAGCAATGTGATTTTAATTATAGATGAGTTTTTGTACCATGATTGTCTTCAGGTAGACGCGGATTCAAATAATTTGCGCAAAAAAGTAATTATTTTTCTCATTCGTTTTGCCTTTGAAGTTATACTTTGCAATCATAAACATAGTAAAGACTCATCTTTACTATGTTTATGTTTTGGAGAGATTGTGGGTTCGATCCCCACTCGAGGAAGTGAAATATTTATTTACCTTTATATTTCCATATCTTCGCTCTGGTGTTGAGACAAAGCGCGGCGTTGAGTTCTCCCACTCAACACGCAATGGTTCCAGAATTCGGCAGAAAGTGGGGAACGGAGTGTTTTAACACTGGGTTCCCTTTGCCTACCTTATTGTTTTTAAATTTACAATAATTGTCTTTATTTAATTTTAAATCAACTTGTACAAATAAACAATCCAAATAAGAATTGAAGCTAAAACCATAGCGTATAGCAGTATAAGGATTGTATGCGTTAATATTTAATACAAAAATATAAATATATTTTGATTGTTTTTATATATTTTTTTTATTTGTGTAACAAAATACTCCGCTTTTGAAATTTCATTCTGTTATTCAAAAACTTTGTCACTTACCTAAATTATTTAAAATTAAAAAATATATATGCTTTGACACAAAATAATTTAAAAATAAATAAATATAATTAATAAAATAAAAGAAAATAACTCACCAATATGAAAAAAAAAAGTTGAAATTAAAAAAAAAAACCAAAACAATCACTCGGAAACTAAATACAACATTTAGCAAATAATATGAATAACCAAAAAAATTTTCTATAACAACAATAATGAATAATTAAATTTTAAATTTATTTTAAGCTTTAAATTTATTATTTATTTTTATATACTTTGCGTGCAAATCCCGCAACGATCGGAACGCAACTGAGACGAATAAACGCGATCCGTAGATTATTTACGTGTGCGATATGACTATGTTATTTTAGTTGTTCACGCTGTATCCCGCATATAGCCGAGAAGGCAGAGGGAACCTAGTATTAATACTCTCCGATCTCCACTTTTCACCCAATTTTCCGAGGCATTGCATGATAAGCCTCGAAACTAGAGCGAGGAAATGAATGTATTTAAAAACTCATTGCAAAAGCACGACGTTGAGTTCCTCCACTCAACACGCAATGTCTCCAGAATTCGGCGAAAAGTGGAGAATGGAATGTCTTAACACTAGATTCCCTCTGCCTATCGTGCTGTAACTAAAATAACGATAAGTTATCAGCTTGAGCCATACCGAGTTATGACTAGACCAATCGTTTCGACTTTTGACTATAATATATATTACTAGTGGACCCGAACGCGGCTACGCCCGCTTGAACTATACGAATATTTATTAAATATATTTATGAAATTATTTACAGTTTTCAATAGAGAAATGCATTAAGCAAGCTCATTTTGGGTGACGTTTTCTAACAACAAACTTTGCAAATCGTTGCTTAGCAACGGCGGTTGTTATTAACATGGCGGAATAAATTGCATGTCAAATTAATAAGTATTTTAATATATACCAATATATTAAAATACTATCGAATAAATACATATCGAAAATATTACAAATATGAGAAAAAAAACGTATCCTATGTTCATCCCGAGACCCTAAAGTCTATACGAGTATTTTATCACAATTGAATTAGCGGTTTGGCTCTGATTGCGTAAAAGACAGACAGACAGACAGACATAGAGACAGAGTTACTTTCGAATTTACAATATAGGTATGAATGTAGGAAAAACAAAGTATAAAATCACAAAATAACTAGATTATAAAAATGTTTAAAAAAATCATTCAACGAGGTCTTAACAAGTAAAAGAAGGCCAATACGGGCAGTTTTACTGGTCCTAAACTAAATTAGAGCAAGATAAGGAAAAAACTAAATACATTTACAATATACCTACCATTTAGTTATACATAATCACTAGGTAGAGGTACGACTCATTATTTCCAATAAATACAATAAACGTCAAAATATAAACAAAAGGTGTAAAGTAGAAAAATATAAATAACTTTTTTAATAACAGCAAGTGCTTTGAAAATAAACAATAATATATATTTATATTGTCTTGTACCTGTCGTAACTGCGGTCTTTTATTAATTTTTTATTATGACATTATTTTTGTTTTCTTATAACGTTAATGGACAAAAATTATATATTTTTTTAATGTTTCTCTTTCCTTAAGGGAAGTTCAAGGGAAACCGATCTTTTAGTAGGCATGTAATGGCATCTTTACAGAATACGAAATAGTTTCACTGTGACGCAGCCGGGAACCAACACTGATAAATACCACGTAATTGTTAAAAGATAATCACGATAATGTGTAAGAACTATGGAGGGAAATATAGAAAACTAAATTGGAACTATGGAATGGAGTTTGAATGTGTTGAGAACTGGGCTATTGAAGGAGACTAACGAACTTCCGCCTTTTTAATATCTCAAATAGAAGAGTTGGTGGACGATGACTCGCATCCCACTGGAGCGGCCCTCACAAAGCGAGCAATGGGGAATCTTTAGAACCGTCTCAAAGGTCCGCTAGTGGCGTTCTGTAGGGCAAAAGTGATAATGTTTGGTGTTAAATGAAAGGTCCTTTTGTTCGCCAATAAGCTTGGAATTCATTTCTACAAAACTGTTAACTGTAACTTAGAATTTAAACAAAGAATATGTAGAATAGTTATTTAAATACTGTATTATGAATAGAAACCCCAAAATAATTTAAATTAAAATTAAATCCTGAAACTAAAACCCGACTACCTTTAACCAAGCCCTAAAAGTTGAAATAAGAAAATGTTTTCAACTAAAAGTTTTAGGTATAAACTATTCAATACATTTACGTTCTATTAAATAAACATCTGCCCTAATTGTAACAGGACGATGTGAAAATGGTGCACGACGTTATTTAAAAATCGCAATTAACATATTAAATTCTTAAATTAAAAACAAAAGAAACGAACGGAAAAACGTGTGACGATGAAAAAAATAACAATGACACGTGTTAATGTAAAGTTAATCTATCATTAATTAATTATTCTAATTAATTTGAAACAAAAAAACTAAATTTACATGTTACTAGGTAACGTTGACGTTTTATTTCGTATTAATGATTTAGGGATTATATGCAAGACACTAAGATATAAATATTCAATCTTTAGAGTTCCGTACCGCACAATGTTTCCAAAATTCGGCGGAAAATGAGGAACGGAGTGTTTTAATACTTCCGTTCCCTCTTTTTTTTTTCGTACATGAGGTTAATGCTGTTAGTCCTATTGGCTTTTACAGCGACACTGCTTGGGTAGGAAAGAGGGTACTCTGTCCCTGAAGAAATGCTTTCTAAAATTCAAGCTTAGTCCAGGCAGAACCCTTTCATCTGATACCTCACTTGACTTGGACTACAGGCTTTAATATGAAATAACCATAAAACCCATTATTTTAGGATTTAACCGCAACTGCCCACCCTGCTGTATGCGCATGCAAGCAAGTAAGCAACAGTTCATTCTTATTTACGTAATGTAGTCATTTTTTAACTATTAATAAAAAAACATTTATACAACTATATATTTCGCTTTCGTCTTTTAGTTTATCATTGACCGTTGCCACTTGATCTATGAACACCGATTTGTAAAATATTTTTAAAGAAATTCAATGTGTACACGAGCCTAATTTAGGAAAGCAGGTATTTGCAACAGAGCAGTGTTGAACGGTAAAGGCTGGCCTTCGACCCTCGGGTCGTGAGTTCGATTTCAATTCGGGGAAAAAGATTACTTTATATTCGCTGTGTAAGACGAAAATGCAGTGTACGTTCCGCCAAGCAGCACGTAAGCTCTCGAATAGTGTTTTAAAACTCCCTCTTGTCACCGTGTATCGTGGTTGTATAGGAACTACTTTAGAAAATTTTAATAATTCAATATTTTAAATTTCAAAGCTTTGCTAATACAATCTCGAATCCGGGAGGAAAACGGAGTGACCTAATACGAAGATAATTCAATGTCTCGTGTAAAATACGTAGGAGATAAAACGTAAGATATTTACAGTATTTATTCTCTAAAACGACATTTTATAAATACGTAGGTACTTAAAAGTAAACGAAGGCTTCCCTTCGTTAAGCTTTTTTCAACATCATTATAATCTATTTTTAATCATTTAAAAATGCAATGTCCTTTCCTTAGTGACATTTACTATTAAAAGAAAAAAATAAAAATAATAACTTGTTAAAAACATTTACTATTTAAAAATAATAGCTTGTTAAACATGCCGACGTGAAAAAAGTTGTGTTTTTTTCACGTTGTATGCCGCTTATAAAAAGACTAGCGGACGCGCGCAGCTTCGCTTGCTTATTTAGGAGTGTATTCTAATAATCCACGAAACATGTGTTCAATGAAATATTTTTAAGAGTCTAAATATCAAATTTTATAAAAATCGGTGGTTATTTAAAGATTTTTCCATACAAACTTTCAACCCTTTATTTGCATCCTTAGGGGGAGAATTCTGGAAAACCATGAAACATATGTTCAATTAAATATTATTAAGAGTCCAAATTTAAAATTTTATAATAATCGGTGGCGTTTTAAAGATTTTTCCATACAAACTTTCAACCCCTTATTTGTACCCTTAGGGGGAGAATTCTAGAAAACGATGAAACACGTGTTCAATTAAATACTTTTAAAAATCTAGCGTATATCAGCGGTTACGGCTGTGCGCGCGTCTTATCTCAGTCAGTGAGGACAAGTCCTTTTATATATATTGTTAGAAATAATCAAACAATAAAGAGAGGTTATATAAGAACGACTCTAATTACTGGCTGGCACTTTTATGGGCTGTCAACGGCGACCGAAAGAAAAGTATCGCTAACGTCACTCTGCCCGATGAATTCTTTAGAACCAGAGATTGTTATTAGACTGCTAGATAATTCCCTTTGGTTGTTTAATAATTATTTGAAGCCTTGTATTAATTCATTACCTTTCCCACTTTATTTAATATTTCCAATAGTTTCTTACAATATAGATAAACAGAGGGCACAAAGTGTTAAGAATCATTCTTAATACTATGTTTCCTCTTCTTACCTTAAGATACTTCGAGAGCTCTCCTTAACTTAAGATACTTCCTCTTCTTAACTTACTACGGAAGGTGCAGAACTTACCGCCGCGCTTTGTCTTGTAAGTGAGACAACTAGAGATGAAATCAAACCCACAACCGTCGCTCTTACAGAGTCACGCTGTCACGACGGCCTCTATTCACTGACTATTTTTTTGGTCGCCATGAAATGTTAACAAATGATACACAAACGTAACAAATTAGTTTAAAGTCAACAAAAACTTTAATAGTTTACATACACACATACATACATGTAAGGCTAAATAAGGAAAATCCAATATTTAGTCTTCATGAGGCCATCGCGTCACAGTTTGACGGCATCTGAGTGTCACCGAGATGGTTATGGGTTCGATCCCCACTCAGAGGAAAGAGTAATTCTCATTTCCCAGTCCGTGTGAGACGCAGTGGTATTAGGTTAGGTTCCTCTTGCTATATGGAATGTTTCCCATAGATTTTACAGTAAGTAGATATGTAAGGTAGTATGGTTATACTGTATAGAAAATTCGTATTGTATCTTAAATAAAGTAAGTAGGAATTTAATCGGACATAAATTGGAAATTCGTTTTTTTAAGAACAAGAATCTTCAATAACACAATACCAAAGGAAGTTTACATACAAAGAAAGAGAAAATCCTAGATTTTTTTTTCGTAAATAAGATCCATTCTGTTACCCCTACTGAAAAGGTTGATAAGCCTGCCACCACTGAAAAGGTTGATATCAATAAAAGTATACTCTGCTAGGAGAAAAACGGAGAGATATATAAAAAATAGGCAGTACATGACAACTCATCACACCCAGATATTTGCCTAAATTGGATATCGAACATCCCACCTTCAGCTTGGGTAGAGTAGACCCGGTACTATCGGAACACGTGGAATCTTTACTAAATACATTAATTAATTACCCTTGACATTAGGGCAAGAGTTATAAAATTTAAGTGTAGGTAATAAACAATTACTATGTAGGGGTCTATTTACATGTAATAAAAGAAATTAAATATATCGTTCTTGCATTGTTTGTTTTCTTGCAAAGAAGTCGCTGTTATACTTTTTTAATTTTCACATATTCCATTATACAGGTTGGAAGAGGCAGCGCTCCTTTTACTGAAACTGCATATAGGGTAAAATATTTCAAACCCAGAATTAAAAAAATTTATCAAGGTACCTCAACGGTTTGGACGTAGGATTTTTTTTTCATTTCACGATTTTTATCCATACCTGTATTTCGTGTGACGCACACATACGTATGCGACGTTGCCGCTTTGACAGGTAAGTGTGTGCGTGCCTATGTTATACTTTACAAATGGCGTTTTATTTTAAAACGATAATTTTATTATTTATTTTGTTTGAAAATAAAACTTTTTTATTTTTGAGATTTTTTTTTTTCCGAATTATATTAGGCTTTTATAGAGTAGTTAAAACTGTGGTTTCATTTAAAGTGACAATTCCATCCTGTATATGTAAGCTTCTATATAAAATATTGTTCACATATGTTACATGCACACATGGATACAACATCCAGTGCCGTCGTAGGATAAATACATGGTATATACATTAGAATACAAAAAATTAGCTAAAAATACTTTTACTGGTATATACATATTTATTATTCCTTTCCACCTTTTTTTTTAAACAGCAGCCCATCTTTATGTTTATAATATACCTAGGGTACCGGACAAATGTAGAAACTCCCTTTAAAATGAGAATTTAATTATTATGACTCAAAGTGGCATATGTCGATTGTTTTAGCTTCTTAATTGATTTTTTATATATTTCCGTATATTTTAATTGCTATAAGCTAGCTAGCCTGTTTCGCTTGAGAGCCTGTCAGTCCATAAGCCATACATAGCCCTAGTCAACTCGGGTGGTGTAGCTATAAAAGGACTTTCTGACTATAATTTTTTTTAATAAAAGAGAAACATCGGTATTAGGGTGACATGTCTCTGATGTCAAGAATGGGCATGATGAAATTCAGCTGTGGGTGAGCTGTAGCTTGGTCCGCATCCTCGCTATGGATAACAGAATAAACCTGGAATAATTTCGAGTGAAATACAAAAACATACAATTAAGGCTATGGTGGCGTAGCGGCAGGCCGTTCTGGGTTCGATTCCCACTCGGCAGAATTATTTTAATTTTGTCGGTCTGGTCTGGTGGATGTTATTGGATAGTTCCCAAAACTGCTGTATGTGGGATATAGCGCCAAGCCAAAAAAGGACACAATAAAATAAATAATAGGTATACATAAATATAATGTAATATTTGTAAGTATATTTGTAATAAATAAAAGCCGGAGCTATTTAAAGTGTGGTAAGTCCGTGCAGGCGCACAATCTGGGAGGTTGATCGTTGGCGGCGTTCCCATGGGACCGAGTGAGGGCAGAGAAGATCAAACTAAGAGTTCATATAAAATTATTATAAAAAAATAGATTTTATTAAAAAAATCTAAATTGAAAAAACAAAGTGCATTGATATCGTATTAATTTTGCTCCTTTCAACGCAATTCAGATGAAAAAGGAGAACGAAAAATATTTATTTTTATTCCTTGGTCTGGCAGACAGATCGCGGCGTTGTATTCTGCCATTGAAAACACAATGTCTTGATAATTGAGCAATGCTTTCAACCAACCGGGAAACCGTAAGTAAAAGGTAGTTTCTTTTCAATTGACACAATTGTTTATTTACCCAAATAATTTTCCTCCTCATTGTTTAGCGTTTAGTTAAATATAATAAGTAGACACTAAATAGTAAGTCATCAATGCAGAGGTGCGAAAACTAACGGCCAACTTATACAAAAATGTAATCATTTCAAACAAATACCAAACTTGTTAAAACTTAGTAATTCGAAGGTAGCTGACATTTGACACCGTTACTTTTAACGGATGTTACAAAAAAATTTGGGCTGCCACGGTACTACTACGCCAGGCCAGTCGTGCCGCAACGAGACTGGTTGTGGGTTTTAAAAGCACTCGAGAAATTGAAATATTTATATTTACATTTCTTCTCTCTGGTGTCAAGACGAAACGCGTTGAGTTGAGTGGAGAATGGAGTGTCTTAACACTAGATTGCCTACCCTACTGTGTGCGGGATACAGCGTGAAGCTGGTTTTTGGTGGTTTTCATTTTTCCAATAGACGGATCCTTTAAATACTTATCAGAAAAAAAAATATGTTGGCAATGATTTCTTCAGAAAGATCAAAATCAAGTCTTGTACCAAATTAATTGTGCAAAACACCATTTTACAAAAAATAACAAAAATTATCTATGCTATACGTATTTTTTTGACCACTAAGCCATACGTTCTTATCATGCTAAAAATTAAAAAAAAAAAAAACGAGTAGTTTAGAGGTCAGAGCGTACGAATGGTTTCCAAATTGAAATAATAATAAAACATTTTATTCCACACTTAGGAATAATAATTTAAAATGTTTGAAATATATGTTACACCTTAATTTGCATTAAAATCTGCGTCCATCGCGCACCTTCCCAATGACAAGGGATCTTTGTATATTGTACAGTTACAAGTACACTTACATTAACATTTAATTATAATTGAGGATGGTAATAAAATAAAAAAACAAAAAAAAAAAACAAAAGAAATAATGGAGGCCCTCATGGCGCAGTGGCACAAGCTCGACAACAACGTATCTATAGAAAAAGTCAATATAGTCATATCTTAATAAAAAATCAATATACGCCTATCTTCATAGCACGTATTCTCTGTCTATGCTGGTATCTACATATTTTTTTGTGTGTATATATGTACGTAGATTAAATAAATAAAAACAATAAATCACGCTTCACGCTGTATCCCGCACACAGCAGGGTAGGCAAAAGGAACCTAGTTAAAACACTCAGTTCCCCACTTTCCTAGGCGGAAAGTGGGGAACGGAGTGTTTTGATTCTGCAGGCATTGCGTGTTGAGTAGCGGAACTCGCTTTGCCTCAACACTAAAGCGAAGGAATGGGAATATAAACGTAAATAAATATTCTACTTCCTCGAGTGGGGATCGAACCCACGACCAGTCAATTTTACAATCACACTTTTCGCCCCTGCGCTATGACTGACCTCAAGATTTACTGTAAAATGATGTCTAAAATAGATATAATTTTAATATACGTGGGACTCGAAACCACAATAATTACATTTAAAGTGTATAGATCAGTATATAGTACATATGTACGTACTTGAAGAATATTATCTATATATATAAAAGGACTTGCCCTCACTGGCTGAGGTAAGACGCACGCACAGCCGTAACCGTTGAAGGTAGAAACGTGAAATTTGGACAGATGTTTACTTTTGTAATCTGGACATCCACTAAGAGATTTTGAAAAATTTTAACCCTAAAGGAGTGAAATAAGGGTTGAAAGTTTGTATGGAAAAAAAATTAAATCTGCACCGATTTTTATAAAATTTAAAAATGTTGACTGAAAAATATTTCATTCAACACGTGTTTTATGGTTTATTATAATTCACCCCAAAGGGTACAAATAAGCAGGCGAAGCTGCGGGCGTCCGTTAGTTTATATATAATAGAATAATATTTATATATTGTATAGTTAGCAGGCCGCACTTTGGCACCCCCTAGCGTAGGGCACAAGAGTGGCATCGATGGATCACTTCCAACGCATATTGAATACTAACTTCCATTCATACTTTGCATCTATGTATCTAAACTCGCGCCGCCGCTGGGTTTTACCCCTTTGTAATTCACATACATCGTATTACAATACTTAATGTTTGCATTTTGTTATTATTATATGTAACTAGCGGCCCGCTCGCGGTTTCACCTGCGTGAACTATGTTATTATTAATTTCTGTCTCCATGACTACGTCCTAGTGACGTTATACAAAATTTGAGACTCCTAGCATTTGTAGTAACGAAATTTCATACAAACTTTCGACCCCAAAAACAACTCCTTAGAAGTCGAATATTGCAAATTCCCGTCTTAGCGAGCACCTACGTCCTATAAGTATCTCCTATGCAAAATTTGACACTCCTAGCACATGTAGTTTCTGAGATTTCGTGATGAGTGAGTGACCTTTCGATTTTATATATATAGATATATATAGATTATACTTATGATCTGTACTGACTCTACCAGGACGTAAAATTAAAGTTTTTACTAGCTGGTTTATTATTAATAATCCTCATTTGCCCGCTCTGGGAAACAAAGCCACCAGTTGGCAAATAATATCTCGAAATGTGGTGAGAAATTGGAGAACGGAGCACGAAATCGCATTCTTTCTATTAGCTTCTTCTATCCTCATTAATCTTTCATTAATATTAATCCAATAGTTGAGTAAGACTCGACTAGAGAATACAAAACATATATATAGGAATCATTTTATATATACCTACCAGAGGTCATCCTGGCGCAGGTGCATGAACTTGTTGGTTTCAAGTTTAATTCCTTGTCGAGGGAATGAAATGTTTAATATTTTCATATCCTCGATGACCAAACAGAGCACTGTGTTCTGCCACTCAACACACAATGCTTCGAGAAGTTGGCAGGAAGCCCCACTTTCTGCTGCTGAGCTGCTGAAGTACTTTGATATAAGAATGGAGTGTGGAACACTAGGTTGTCGAGAGCGTCTAAGAGGCAGAACTCAACGCTGTCATTTTTACTACAAGAAAGCGATTTTTTTTTCGCTTCACGCTGTACCCTGCACATCGCAGTATAAGCAGGGGAAACTTGGAAACCTAGGGTTAAGAAACTCCGACTCATTCTGTTTCCATTTAGACTGTCGATGTGCGCTAATCTCAGGAACTACTACTTACTTACTACTAGTCTTAATTCCATTTGCCTATTCTGAGAAAATCGTAGGTAAAAGGATAATTGATATATAAATAAAATATCAAGAAACTTAGGTACGTAAAAATTTTAAAACATTAATTAAATTTAGATTTTGATAAAAAACAGTGTCGCCGTCGCCAATTTTTGCAGTTTTTTATACAATTAAAATGATAATCTCTCGAGCGGTGTGTAATTAAAATGTCTTGGCTTTATTTTTACAAAAAGGGTTCCCTACTTCAAAAAGGTTATCTATCCTTAGTGTGGAGAAAAACACTTTAAAAATACTTATTTAATAAATAGCATTCTTTCTTGTGCAATGATCATTACAAGTAATAATCTTTGGATAGTGGAGGTTGACTCTGCCTACCTTTTATTTGCGAGATACAAATAACAATGTGAAGGTGAAGACAAATAATTTCTCCCTCGAGCGGTATTCGAACCCAGAACTCTTCCGCGATGTCATAACGGACACGTCCTTGGCAATATATCCTCGTCTCATCAGTTTACTTGCCTGTTTTCTGCTGCGTTAAGTACAAATACAAAAATTGTGCCATCTCGGGTATACTTGGCCGTGACCACCAAATGTAAAGTAAATTACTTTAATAATTTAAAAACCGCGATTGCAGTGTTCGTGTATTTAGATATATTATATGACATAACTACTATTATATGACTATAGATTTTAATTTATTAACTGTATAACAGTACCTGTATATAACCATACTAAAATAATTTAAATAATGTTAAATAAAAAAAACGGGCGAAGCCTCGCGGGTACACTAGTATTTTAACAAAACAACAACGATAACAATCAAATTGCCATTGCAGTTTACTCAGTAATTCAAATTTTTTTTGGGTTTGTTTTTATTTAGTTGGAATATTTGAAATAAGTACACTTGTTTGTATTACGATTTAATTTAGCCAAAAGAGTCACTAATGCAGTAGCCATTCATATACACATATACACGAGTATATATTACTTTATAATGTAGTCAAATGTTAGGTGTATTTTTTTTTAAACTTCACGCTGAATCCTGCGTTCTGCTGATTCCTTCTAATTCTGGAGACTGCGTGTTCGCAGTTCCATGAGCGCATTACCTCAACACCAGAGCCAAGAAATGAAAATATTAAATATTTCAATTTCTAGAGCGGGAATCGAACCCTCAACCTGTCGCGTTTATAGTCACACGCTTGTGCTCCTGCGCCACGACTGGCTGGCTGACTGGAATATTATTCTTTAATTAGCCGTTTTCTTCGTCTATGGTCCCTTGAAGCACGGAAAAAATAAATTTTCTAACATAAAGCAATCAAAAGATACGAGCATTTATGAATTAATTTTGAAAGAAAAATCAAAATTAATTTTGAATTAATTTTGATTTTTCTTCGTTATGAAATTATACATAATTGGATTTAGTTATACAAAATTATTATGTATTTAAGTATTTTATAATTTTGAAGTCGTTGTCAAGCTAATGCTACTATAAGCTTAATACACCACCAAATTACTCGTTTTTAACCCGTAGTAAACTCGTAGTTTTTTTACTTACCAGCGACTTCAAAATTATTAAATTCTTATGTAATGTGTTTGTTCAACGTAGTCATAGTGCATGTTACATTATGTTATTTTTTTAACTTTTTAGTTTACTGTATATAAGTTGGTTAACTACTTAATATTCAAAATTGTTTTTTTTTATTAAAATGATAAAATACTTAAAGCTTTCTCGTTTCGCTTCAGAATATTGTGCGTTAAGGCAATACGCGAAAAACCAGAGAAAAAGAAAAAATATCTGATGAAACAATCCATGATGTAATAAGAACACAAATTCACTCATAACATGATACATCCACACACGTGATCACACATATCATTACATTGTCATATAGGAACCTTGCTTACTTCGGGGAAGTGATCAGGAAACGACCTAAATATGCGGTAGATATACTGTTCATTGCAAAAAAAATATGATAAGAAACTAATGAAAACATGAACGACCAATAGGAATGACCTTTAGGAGTAAATGTATATTTCTTTATTAAATCAAGGCATAAGACTTACCAAACAAGTTAATTAACAAGTTTTTTAGAAAGTGAATTATTTATTTCAGGAGCGCGGCGTTCAGTTCTTCACTCAACACGCAAAGCCTCAAAATTGAGAGAGTGCTGTGTACGGGATAGAGCGTGCCGCTATAAGTGAAATATTCATTAATGTTTATCGTATGCAGCATATACTTTTATTAAATGAGTGAATCAATTTTACATTTTTAAATATAAATTATTATAAAAAAAAGATACATTTAAAAATATAAAAAGACCACTCTTCCGAGGGCGGGACAAGGGTCCAAGCCATCGGTGGCTAGGGCTCCAGAGAGAGGAACCGCCGCACAATACGTGCCGTCTCAAGTAATACTGCCTTCTGTATCCGGTTCTTGATCCAACAGCTAAGCGATAGCCTCTTAAGGTGTTGGTCGAGGCTTTTCGCTATTAGACCGTTAACCGAAACCACTATCGGCACAATGATAGTCGCATTGACATCCCACATGGCGGTAATCTCATGGGCTAGGTCCAAATATTTACTTTATCGTATGTATTATTGTGTTGTTTAATTAATCTGTTGTTATTAACATAAGAATAGGACTATTGCAATTTCAACGAAATTATCAGACTGTTAAATCAGCTCTACGCTGTATCCCGCAGACGCTCCTGTAGACGGTTAGCTCGGTCAAGTTAGTTTCAAAAATAGTAGTAAAATTTTATGTCATAAATAGTGGTAAAGTTACATTCATTCGCACAAAGCTGAAAATTGGCACGAACGTCGAAAACACAATTACAAACAATTTCTCAATAATTCCCATCGATCCGACGAGTGCGAAGAAAAATTATTGAACGCCAAATGTTGAGGTTTTTTTTATATTTTTCAACTAAATGTATAGTTTTTTTTATAAAAATAACTGTATTATTTATTATCTATAAAACTGTCTCTAATGTTTTTGGAGATAGCGATGCAAAAAGTTGAAAATGTTATGTTCTTCATAATATAGATATCAATGACAGTTACATACATTACAGAATGGTAATCAGACCAGTAAAAATGTTAGTTTTCATGACTCCTACGAACTGAAAATTGTTTAGGTAGGGTCGGGAAGACCTCAAAAAATATTGAAAATATGCAAATCTACCATTGCCTCCACTTAACACACCCAAGTCAGTTAAATAGCGAATAGACTATTAAAAGTCTCATCACTGTTCTCTCCGCGCGATATTATAGAAGATTAAAAATAAACAAACATTAGATTACGCTATAATATATAATAATAAGCAATAAGATATTCATGTAATTGGATTGTAATAATCAATATAATAATTAAGTCATCCATCATTTATCCCCCACTACAATTCTAATGTCACAATCTTATTATAATAATAATTATATAGGTAGATGTATTATATTCCTTGGCTGCTTTATTCTAGAAAATATTAAATTCACTAGTTCATGTAGATAATTCACAACTATAATACAAAACTCAAAATCCCACTTTTTACCTTTCCTGAAATTCCTGCACCGTGGTGCAGGGGCACAAAGTGTGATTGTAAAACGGAATGTGTGTTCTATCCCCACTTGAGGAAGTGAAATATTAACGTTTATATTTCCATTTCTCCGCTCTGGTGTCGAGGCAAAGTGCGGCGTTGAGTTCTGCCACTCAACGCACACGAAAAATTCGGATAAACTGAAAATAATTTTATAAATATATTTAATAAATACTCGTTAATTCAAGCTGGCGAAGCCGCCTGAGTCTGCTAATATAATATATAACATGATTTACATATATTATCTAAATATTACGTATGGTGTTAGGTAGCTTTGCCGCCAAAGGACTCTTTTGTTGTACAATCATGTAATGACCTTTGCGTATTAACTTAAGTTAAGGTCGTCAGTTTGATTCGTATGTGATGCAAATATTTGTATTTGTATTATCGCAGACATCCAAGGGAATTAGGTAATTATTTCCCCTGCTGTATTAGACATAGCGCGGCGTTGAGTTTCGTTCATATGTCTAGAATTCAGTGAGTACTTAATATCATGAAACCAGGCTCTCTCTGTCCTGTTTACTCTCCTTAACTTAACTTCACGCTTTATCCCTAGCGGCATACTCAGAGAGAACGGAGCGCCAAACACTACCGTCTCTCTCTCTCTACCTCTTCCGCCTCATCCACTGTCATAAACATTCTTTTTCTGTAATACCCAACGCATTCGCTGTCGTATAACAACGCCGGTACCAACACTGCATTGTGTACGGCCAAACGCACAGATGTGTTGACGTTTCGCCGTCTTATCAATTCAGCTAAGGCCCCGTTAACCCTGTTACCGGCAGCAATTCGTAATAATCTACACTCCTATAGGGGATAAATAAATGAAATGGGTAGAAAGAATTATTAAAAATTCAATCGTTATTATTATTATCATTCATTTATTAACTCTATTACAACAAAATAAGATTTACACCTAACATATAATTATATTTTTAAAAAATCTTCCACATCAACTTTTATAAAGAAATACGTCACCTACACATTTACTAGATCTCACTTAAAATTTCACAATATGGACAAACAGACATTCCGCTTTTATTTTTAATATATAATATAATAAAAAACAGCATAGACATCTAATACATCGTTTACACGCTTGTCGAGGCTTGTCAAGCGTCCACCAACAGTAGCGTGTGAACGGCGTGGCTTGTATAGTTTGATACCTTGTAAAATCTGTAGCCGATCCGAAGCAGTGTTGATTTTTGAAAACAGATCAAAGGGAATTTGCAGCACGTGATTGTAAATTTTAACACTGTAATATCTATGTATTACTTCTTTCATGCCCTTTTTACTAACGTTAAACTGACATTGGACATTGATTCTTCAGGAAACTTTTCACTTTCTAAGTTTTTTTTTAAATGTTCGACAGGCGTGGCATGGAAGCGTTTGTAAAGGGTCAGAGATTATAGACGCTTGTCGAGTTTCAACAACCATGTAAGCGTCGTATAACATAAGTCGAACATATCACACAGATTATACATTGTTAATATTAAAACATTTATTATATGTGGAATTACAGATTACCTCAAGATATACATACAGTACTAAATATTTAATTTAAATGTACTTTACAACATCTGTATATTTTAAAATTACAATTTAAAAATATCCAATTATCCAAAACTATTTTAAATTTGGTGTTCTTCTGCTTACAGTGGACACGATTGTATTGTCTTTTCTAAATAAAAAAATGAATTTATAACGACATAATGAAAATTGATATTAATTCATTAATATGGAATTTCTAGTTTTAAAAATATAATATAGAATAATAAATGACAATTACTGATGAAAAAATAATAACTAATATATTTCTTTGACAAAAAACAATTATTTTAAGATTTCTCCTTAGAAAAACAATACAGTATCGTGCTCAGTAAGAATAGAATATAGATTATATTTAAATGTAACATTATATCTAATTTATTAAATATTTATTTAAAATATTTACGAAAAGGAACATTAAAATGGTAATAAATATCTTAAAATACATTACTAATATAATTTTGTAATTTTAAATATTCTTTTATACGTATGTATATAAATTTAAAATAAAGTTATTTTTTATAATGTGTCTTCAAGATTACATTACAATAAGGATATGGCAGCACTGGGTTTCATAAACTGAGTGCTGCCATTTTTTTTATTAAGAATAGATTTTTTTGTCACAAGATATAGCAATATTTACAATTTTTAATTGATTATGTGAAATATAAGAAGCTAGTTGATATTTTATATAAAATTATAAATTTAAACATATAGGCCTGAATTAAGAATACATCTTTTATTTATGTGTAATTATTTAGAAGACATAAAATTTCTACCTTTACTTAATTGAAAAAATGTTTAAAATGTTATTATATTGAAAAATAAAAAAAAATCTGACTTTAATTTTGCAATATATACCTATCTCTATTTATAAGTAACTCATTCATTCCCTTAATATATAAGTAACGTCTCAAATAAGGAAATAAATTATTGTGTATGAATAATACAATATTTATGTTGATAAGAAGATGTATTTGTATTACGATAGCAATTTAAATAAAACTTATAGAACATTTTTTGGAAAATCATTAGAATTGTTCAAAATATTGAGACAGTAGTAGCGTACTGGCACAAGCGTGTGACTGTAGACGTGACGGTTGAGTTCAATTCCCAACCGTAAAAATGAAAAAAGCTCAAAGCCTAGTACGCGGTTGAGTTCCGCCACTAGTGAAATAGCCAAACTACGACCATCAACAGATTTTCATGCTAAAATATTATACGTTTCTTCTTAAATACGAAATATGTACGTTCCTTAAAGGAATTAACAAAATAAATAAAAAAATACTATACTAGCGTTGTTAAAACTTGCGAAGCCTCGGGCTCAACACTAGTATTTAAATTATTTTTAAATGTTAACTACATTAAGCGTCATGTTTATTTATATAAACAAACTAAATATATTATACTATTTATATATACTAAATAAACAAAAACAAGAAATCACGATTTGTATTCATATGCCTAACGTGTTATACCTAAAAGGGATTAGCTATCAACAAATATAGATTTTTCTTAGATACACAGAGAAAACCTAGTGTTACGACACTCCGTTTCCCACTTTCTGCCGAATTCTAGAGGCATTGCATGTTGAGTGACAGTACTCGGTTTGCCTCGACACCACAGCGACCAAATGGGAACATAAACGTAAATAAATATTTCACTTCCTCGAGTGGGATCGAACCCGCAACCGTCGCGTTACAGTCACACCTTTGTACCGCTGCGCCACGACGGCCAATTTAATAAAAAAAAAAACGTACACCCGCCGTCTAACTTTAACTTTTAACTTCACATCACTGCCACTATCACTGCCTATCGTTTTGCTGATATATTTTTAAATTAGATATTTATTTTAAGCACTCGACTACAGACAGACGTAGACAGTCGATGTGGGTCACGACCCTTGACCCTTCGAGCCGGCTGGAGGCCAACTGGCTCCTTTAGTAACCTTTGCCTTGACTTTAAAAGTTTACTTTCTTATATAGACATATTGTAAAAACCACTTTGGTTAGCAAAAAATAGCATAAGGAAAGTATGATTTTGAAACATTTTTTTTTATATATTAGGTAGCTTAGTAGACGTACTAAATTATATTTTTTATCTTTAAGCCTATAGCAGGTAGGTAGGAAGAGTTGAGTAAAAACCCTCCTCCGAAAGAGCTTTCCAGCTATTTTAAAAAAATTGTGTACTAAAACGTGGAACTCAACACCGCGGCTTCTTTTTCCAGGGCCAGGAAATAAAATGTTATTGGTGGCATTTAATACCGTAATATAGAATCAAAAACAATGATTTTCAATATTTTTATATGTTTGTCGGCTTAACCGATTTAGTAGTTTTCACTATTGTATTTTGGCAAGCTTCTCTAACTTTAGAGTTTGTTCTAAAATCACGTCCACCTTGTAGTCTATTATCTATTCATAATAAATATTGAAATTGTTCATACACATTCGAAATATGAAATTATGATAGTATTTTAAACTAAAGAAATTCTTCAATGTCGTCATTATTAAAATATTTTTAATGTACCTTTAAAACATATCATAAAAATAAATGTTAACAACAAGCCGTTAAATAAAATTATAAAAACGTTTTATCTTTAAAACTTATGATACCTATATATACTATATCAAAAATGATTTTGATAATTAACCTTTTTTTTTTGAAAAATCAAACATTTCCTGTATAATAAAAAATGCAGTAATAGCCATAAAGAAATTAACTTGCCTTTGAAATTAACAATTGGCCTTTGTATTAAAAAAAATAAAAATATTAATAATAATACTACAAAGAAAGGAAACAAAATAAAAAAATAATGTGTATATTGTACTATAATATATATTTCTTTCAAATTTCGCCATAAAATATTTAGTAAAAATAAAATAAAAAAAATGATATCAATATTTAGACACACATTTTATGTACAGTTCATAATTAAATGACTAAGCACTTAAGCTCAATTCATATTAATGCACCAAATTATATTCAAAATGTTTACAATTTGGTTTAAGAAATATATTCAGAAATGTTTAATAATGGTTACCCAAAAAACCCATTTTTCTGCCAAATCTAGAACATTCTGCATGAAATGAATTCAGTACAAGAATATGAGTCGATATTTAAAAAATAAATAGTTCAATTTTCTATCTAACATAAATAATGTTAAGTCTACTTACTTTATGTACACATCTTTACTATAATAAAAAAAATTGTGCTCACTTTAAAAAATACCTAAAAATTAATGCCCACTAAAAATATTTTTAATGGTTTTGAAAAATGTCTTGCCATATTAGTTAATAATCTCTTATATAGATAAAAAGTGTGTTAACATACAGTATGCTAATATATATATTTTAGACAAGATTAATTATATCATTTTATTCAGATTATTATTCCTGTTAGTCTGTCAAAAAATATATATATAATATTAGATATTTTCTGTTATAATAAACAATATAAAATTTAAAAAAAATCTAAAATAAAATTGTCTATCCTTATTTATTTTTATTATGAATTAATGTTCATATGTCTAATATATTTTGTAAATATAGAGTATATATAAAAGGAGCTATTCAATATATTCAATTATCTGTGTTTTAGAAAATTTTTTTTTTACACTATATAATAAGAACTCTTAATATTTTTTCTAAAATAAATATATAAGTACAGGTTTTTTTTATAAATTCTTCTTTTTAGGAAAAAGGTAAAAGCAGAGTACAGAAAATATTTTTCAAACTAGTTTTGTTAAAAAAATAACAGTTTCTTTTTAATTCAAGGAAAAAAATATAAATTAAGGAAAATAAATTGTATAACAAGTTCAAATCGAAATATATTGAATCAATAGTATCCATGAAAATAAAATAATGGAGTTGTATTTAAAAAAATGCTATATTTATATAAAATAGTGCATATTTTTTTGTTACAATATATATAACTGATCATTTTTAAGAAATTTATACTACAATAAATGTGCGTAAAATATTTTGTTTTTTACTATTCAACCAATGTTTGGCATTCAATTTAATAAAATTTTAGGTTCAGAGTTATTTTATATGTAATTCAAATTGCTTTACATTTTGATTTTATATCAAAAGCTTGCAAACAGTTATATATTATCACTATGGTGTTGAGCAGCTTTAAACTGTATCCCGCATATAGCAGGGCAGGCAGAGGGAACTTAGTGTTAAGACACTCCGTTCCCCGCGCACCGCAAAATTTTCGAGACATTGCTAGTAGAGTGGCGGAACTCAACGTCGAGGATTTGTTTACCCGAGAAAGGAAATGTAAATAGTTTAAATTTGACTTGAATTATTGAATTATTGAATTATTCTCCTGAGTGGTCATTACACCCACAACTGTCGCGTTTACAGCTTTACCATCATAGAGATGATATGTACGATAAATATATATTTATAAAAGTTAAGAACACTTAAAACACATTAAATTGGTTGTTAGTTCGAGTCGAAGATTATGTTAAATTATAAATTAAAAGAAAACAACAGCAGATTAAAAATGTACAATAAATAATAAACGGAAACAGAATACATTAACAGATAATATAACATAGAAATATATTTAAAATAAAGAGAGTACCGAAAGTTTGGACAATGGAACATTAGGAACGCGAATGTCCATAAATTTAAAACTATATTAAACAAAATAATTAATAGTTTAAGCATTTACATATAATAATAATATTAGGAAGCCAAAAAATTTACAAACGAAACGTAGCGGGGCTCAAGCCCGGGCTTCTTGTTCACCGTTCAAGCTTTCTGACCAGTAAACCAAGTAAGCAGATTCAGAACAACAAAAGTTTTAAGCGCCAGTATAAGAATGTCAATGTAGCTTGATGAGTAAACAAGAAATTTCGCCACTTTCAAAATGTTTTATACATTTTCTAAAATATCTTTAGTGTGGAGAAACACTTAAAAAACAGTTAAAAATAGGTAATATTTGGAAAACACACAATTTTAAACACACTCCATGAGCGTTTGTCCGAGGCACGCCTGCTCGAAGAGACACAATACTTTATGTACTAGTTCATATTGCTCAGAATTTTGTACCATACCACCTCTGTTTAAACGCATGTTACATACTATACCCAAAACATCAACTTTATCTTCAAATCTTAATTGTTTAATACCATTTAGAATGGCAATTAGGCAGCCAGTTCTACCGACACCTGCACTGCAATGGACTATAGTGGGTGGGGATACATTATCTACGGAAAAGTTTAACGGAGACGATACACTGACCTCAACCGGACACGGAACCTGCTCCTCCAATGGTGGGAAGACAAACTTCGGGCTAGGCCTGGGACTATCACTACACATACACTGTTCGTGCGTCACATCACTAGTTTCACTAAAATCGTAACTTCCCTCGCGTAAGATGTCCAAACTGAGATTAAGTAACGCGTTCACATCCCTGGGACACTTGTGATCCGCCCAATTGTGGAACCAGTAGTGGTACACCGTTACTGTATCTTCGTAAACTCCGCAGTAAGAATATTTCATTACCAACTTTCGGATGGAATAACCAGCCTTTGTGATGATCCCAAAGTTCTTAATATGGAAGCCAGTTTGACTTATATGGATATTTCTGAAGAAAATCTCCTCTCCCTGGTCCAAAGGCAAATATTTCTCACATTTCTGCTGACCACATTCTATGAAATTCGTTAACATAACTATCTTTTGTACGTTGTTGGTTGCGTCGGGGTTTTGGAAACGGAACTCGGAGTTATTCTGTCGGACCATCAACCAGAAGTCGTATACCGTGTTCTGAAGAGGCCCTTGCGTGGCTATGTAGCTATTTTTGGTGAACTCGTGACCCTGGAAATACATTTAAGTAATAATAGAAACTTGTAAAAATATTATTTCGGAAGAAAATATGTGCTTAATACAGTAGATAAAATATAAAATGGAACAAATTTTAATTCAGCTGGAGTGATTTTATAATGTGTTCTTTTTAATTGTAGTTATCATCTACTAAAGGACATTTTTTCTGCTTTTACCGCTTTCAGCACATTGCAGTGTAGGTAGAGGGAACTTAGTATTAAGACACTCTATTCCCAACTTTCCGCCAAATTTGCGAGGCAATGTATTTCAAGTGGTGGATCTCAACGCCGTGCTTTGCCTTGTTACCAGAGCGAAGAAATTAAAATATAAATAAATAATAAATCATTCCGCCAAGTGAGAATTGAACCCACAATCGTCGCGTTTACAGTCACATGCTTGTGCTACGACGGCCTCAATTCAGGCCTTATTTTGATATTTTAAAAAAATCAAATTATAATTTAACATACCTTAATGTAATTGGCATTTATATAACCCTCGTTGTTTCCGTTTTCCAAACGCAAAATAAACCTCGAATGCTCATTGGGAAGGATTTCTTTATATCTGTTCTTATGATGAGAACCGGACACTATCGGTTTTTCCTGATAATTCGTGGGCAATTCCCAAAATTCCCGGTGAAGGTTGCGTAACAATAATTTCTGGTATTCAGAACAAGGCTGGCTTATAACTGGTTCAGGTAAAACCATATCAGTTTTACTCTTACCAGTATCTTCATTTATTCTACCGTCGCAACAAGGCTGACCTTCGCTAGGACATTTAACCTCAGAGTAGCCATTTTGAAAAATTTCGTTCAAATCTTTCAATTGTTGTCGCGTCAGAACACTGGATGCGTTTTGTAGATGTTGCATATTTGCTAAGTAAATTCTAAATTCCTCAGACGTGCTCTGCGGGCTCAAAGGTTTCGTTGTAATATTTCTGACGAAACCACTTTGGCCGGTCGTATCTTCTTGACGACCGAAAGCGTATATAATCTCATTGTCCTGATCTCCACCCACATATGTCAAATTTTGAGCATATTCTTGATCATTATATGAAGAAGACCATAGATTATCATGAGATCCAAAACCTATCCCTTTCTCAGTCGTTCTTAATCTCGATCGATCTTTGTACGATTTAGGTATTAAATTCTCAGTGCTCAATGACTTCCTATGTTTTTCTTGATGTGGTATTTGTGTGAGATGACTTAAATTCGGATCTATTATTATTTCATCGAGCTCCAAGTCTCTGGGCTCTTGCGGTTGAATGTTTAACGTTAAGGATGTGTTTGAACTACGTCTTTCTAAAATACCCCTTCTTGGTTCGATGTCTATGCTATGATTGCTGTTAAATCTGCTCAAATTGCTTGTGGATGCATCCAAATTATAGTTTGAAATGCTTAAACTTCTGTTAGTCGACAATTGCGGATTCGAAGTCGTAATGTTTAAAGTTAGAGACGTATTAGAACTTCTCCGTTCTAATAGACCCTTTTTCTGATTGAGTTTGGGATCTCTATTTAGAGAACTATTACTTGAATGTCGACTTAAATTGTTTGACGATAGTATATTTAAAGTTAAGCTGTTATTCGATCCACGTCGTTGTAGTAAACAATTTTTGGAAACTTCCCCAGTAAGATTGTTATTGGAAGAGCATATAACTCTGGTCGTTGGTGTAACGTGATCACTTGGATTGATAGAGGCGTTTGAATCTCTCCTATCTAATGACAATTTCTTTTGCGTCCTATCATTATTCAAACTAAAATTCGATATACTCGTTCTAACTGTCGTTAAGTTATGGCAGGACGCCCCGGTGCTGCTTAAAGAACAGTTTGACCCCTGAAGACTATGTGTGCTGAGCATTAAACTTTGATTTGAATTTCTTCTATGCAGCTTTTTCACTACTTTTTCATCTTCTACACTAGGTTCGAAGTCGTCTGAAGGAACGCCTTCAGGTAGTGTCTTTAAATTTGTACTAGATACGCTTAAATTCTGTTTATAATTCAATAGATTTGATCCAAGAGTTTGGCCACATTCTATATGAAGCCCAGGCCGATTATCAACAGCAGAAATATTAATCTCAGGAGCATTATCACTTATGTTTTCGTCGAAGGAACCCATAGTACGTGATCCCATGCGAGATGTACCAGGTTGATATAACATTAAGGTAGCATGGTTTTCACGCAAAAATATCCCGCTGTCTTGTCCTTTCACGAACAGTCTTCGTTGTTCAGCACTCGATTGTATTGAATTATATCCAATTTTACCACCAGATAAGTCGTGTTTCGCATTCCTTTGCGCTAAAATACGTTTTAACTGACGTTTTGGTGTGTTAGGCACTGATATAGAATTTTGTGGGACTTCCAGAGATTTCTTTGGTGGCAGTGAAAGATTAACTGTCTCTGAGGAATCCAATGATGTGGCTTTTACTTTTAACGTTGGTGTTTTAACTTTCTTTTCTTCAGCATCTGTGTATAATTTTTCGAATTCTAACAATTCTTTCTCCAAATCACTATCTCGTTTTGACAAATCGATCGTAAGATTTCTTAAATTTTTTCCTTTCCTTTTGACATGAGTTTCAGCGGTAGTAGTCGCGCCTTCTTCTGACGTTACTGTTATTTCAAATTCTTTCGGCGAAAACCTTGGCATGTCTAAAAATGACTGAGTGTCTGAACTTTGTCTTAAGCTTTTCTTTTGTTTAAGATCTGGTGATTTCGGTTCGATCTCACTTTTTTCTTTTTTATCAACATCGAATTTAAAAGCGGGTCGTTCTTTTGCTGGGGATTTTGGGTATCGATCTATACTTTCACAGGACGTACTTACATCTTGATTTTTATACGCTTCATTCATTTGATCTTTCATTTGTTTAGCGACTGCGATGCCTAAATTTTGTTCAATAATTTTTGCATTATCGGAGTCTAGGGATATCGATTTTAATCGCTGCCTTCTCGCATGTGCTGAATTGGAAATAGTTAATTCCCGCCTTTCTTCTTTTGTTTCCAACTGAACAGCATCTACTTTGGCACAGCAATCTACTACATCTTTATCTAACGTCGGAATCTTCGTTTCAACTCCTGCTATCTTAATATCTTCATATTTCGTAACATTTACTTCGACATTTTTTAAATTCGTATCGCAACTATTGTGTCGCCTGTATTTTTTCACTTCCTTATCAACAGGTGGAGTGAATCTTTCTCTTTCAATAGAGTTTCTACCTCCATATCGTTTAGGTCTAGGGGAAATGCGTGAAGCATTCTCTTCCATACAAGTTTGTTCAAATGTAAAATAGTTTTCTTTATTATAGCTATGAATTTTAGGGCTAGGTCGCGCACTGACCATTCTGGGAGAACTGGGCTTATCAGATACGCCATTGGTTCTACTTCGATTATCAACCAGCCCTTTAGGAGATTGCGGAACCTCCGCATCGCGAGGAGTATCAGGGAAAAAATTAGGAGATCTGACACTGTCATAGTAAACTGATTTAGGTGAAGGTTCAGTGAAAAATGAGGGTGAAGTCATTTCAGGAGGAGTGAAAAACCGTGGAGAACTTTCCGCTATTAGTTTCGGTGAAAAATCGAATTTGGGCCCAGACAATTTCGCGGAACTGCATTCAATGACACGGGGGGAATTTTGCATTTCCAGCCTTTCTTGTTGTCCCTCGATGGGCAAGCCTTCGTTCACGCTACACATGTTGAGCCTCGTGCTAACAGAGCGGAACCTGCGCAGGTTGCCGGGGGACACGTCGTCACCCTCTCGTGGGGACGACGACAATCGCTCACTCATATCTTTGGCTTTTTCGCTTTCTTCGCTCAATTTTCTCAACGATTCAGTATCGAATCCGAATACTTCTTTATCTACCGACTTAGCGCTGCCAACAAAAGGCGACTTCTCGTCTTTTTCCAACGACGGAGATCTGGTAGCACTATATTTCTTTGCTCTCGTCTCCCTTTGCTGGTCCAAAAGGAGATCAGAACCAACAATTTGGGCCAAAGGTCGGGGTAGGGCCGAATATTTGTATTCAAAGGGTCGTTTGTGTATCCACTGTTCGGGAAGAGGTAATTTAGGGATTCCCCGATAGTCAAGCTGTCGCGAGCCTTGCGAGCTGGAAGGTTGAGGGGTATCAGATTGTTGCGGGATAGTGTTTTGGTTGTAGTTGTTGAGGACTAGCAGGTGTGAAGGGGCCGGCGGGGGGTCCGGAGCGGGGGCGGGAGAAGCCGAGAGGGGAGCGCGCGCGCGTGGCGGAGAGGGGGGAGGCCCAATGCGCGTCACCAGCGTCCTACCGCCATACACTACGTGCACCTGAAATTTAATGTTACATATTTTAAATAAATAAAAATATGTAGGTACTTAATAATATTTGCTTTTATAATATAGCTTAAAAAAATTATAATAGTCTTGTTTTTTTTTTTCTTTTAAACAATAGTCTGAATATTTAAAAAACAAAACAAAAATATTAAATAAAATATAATGATTTTGTTCTGTGACAGATATATTATGATAATTAATAACATTAATTTTAACGAGATATATCCACTTACATTTATTTTTTCATACAACTCCTGCAATGGGTATATAAACAAAACTACTAGTATTACAACACACCGTTCTCCATTTTCAACCTATTTTAAATAGTGGTGTGATCCAACGCCAATGTATATAACCCGATCGACGATATAAAAACGCCAAACACATTAAATTGTCGATTATTTTTTTTGTTTTTGTTTTATTTATTTAGTATATGATTTTAAATTTAGTCAAAGTGCATGATGGTACCTGTGTAACAGGAGGCGAGTGCACCGGCGGCGGAGCGCGCTTGGCGCGGCGGCAGAGCGCGAGCAGCGCAAGCAGCGCGGCCGCCAGCGCGCCGCACCACCACCCCGCCTGCGCGCCCCACATGCCACCACCCTCACATCTGTGGGGAGAAACTTGTGTTTACATAGATTACTAAGAAGCTTGGGGTAATGTCCGAACTACTAATGTAGCCATATATTATATCATAGATCATTAAGAAACTTGGGCATTACCCACACTAGCAATCCACCCGCGACTTTGGCCGCTTAAAATTATTATTATATTATTATAGTCATATTATACAAAATGTTTACATAAATTGTAGCTTAAGTGTTATTACGACGTATATATAGGTATGTTACCGGAATCCGTATAACTACAAAATTAAAAAATAAATTTAATCAGCTCCCTGTATTTCGAAAGTGTGCGAGTATCAGTTAGTTGATACTGCCTACCCCGCATAGTTTCGGTATTCTATAGAAGGACATTGCTTTTGGCTTTATATGAAAATAAATACTCCCGCTGAGTAAGAATCGAACAAACAACCGTTGCGCCTGCGCTACGACAGCCTCAAATTTCATTGAAATATTCAAAAAACAACACTCTACGAATACGAGTCAACATCTATTATCGCCGTGAAAAAATAGGTCATCATCAAAATTTTCAAGAAGGGAAAATTCTATTAAACTATTTATTTAATAATAAAAATATAATAAGTGAAACGAGTGCAATACTTAGAACATGCATCATAATGATCAAGGTTGCAGATTCAATTCTTTCTATGACACATCTCTGCTAATATAATAAAACAGAAGTGTTTGTTTAGTTGAACGCCCCTATCTCAGGAATTACTGGTTCTAATTAAAAAAGTATTTTTGTGTGTGTGCCTGTTTACCGAGAAAAATTATATCAAAATAACCACTTCACACATGTCAAAGCTACACCGGGTACTCGAAAAATGTTATGTCACATATTTCATACACAACTCTTAGTTAATGCTTACTAATACAACATGTTATTTCCAAAAACTCGTTTCATTTAAAAAAAAAACAAGGTAGTTTAGTAATGTTCGCTCATTTAATTACCTGCAATTCCGCAAAAGTTATAAAAATCAACTTCCTGCACACTTAACAACTTTTGATTTACTTCCTATAGTAAATTATTTAAAATATATAGAACTCCCTTTTTTAGGGACAATCAAATAAAAGCAAGGAGCAGCGTTGAGTTCTGCCCTTCAACACGCAATGTCTCTAATTCGGGAGGAAAGCGGAATGTCTTGATACTAGGGTATCGTCAGCTCGTTTTTTCTTCAACCATCCATTCATGCAGATTGTGTGAGACGATAAAGATGATTCAAATGAGTGGATTCATTTCCGGTTTAGGGAACCAAAGTTCAACTCAAGCTTCCACCATTCAACATACACTTACTGTATAAGGACAGAAAGAATTCGGGAGGAAAGCGGAATGTCTTGATACTAGGGTATCGTCAGCTCGTTTTTTCTTCAACCATCCATTCATGCAGATTGTGTGAGACGATAAAGATGATTCAAATGAGTGGATTCATTTCCGGTTTAGGGAACCAAAGTTCAACTCAAGCTTCCACCATTCAACATACACTTACTGTATAAGGACAGAAAGTAAAGAAACTTAACACGTTCTCTCGGCATAGTCAAGCAATGGGTAACCTATACATTATATTTATTATGGGTTATAGCATACTTGGGAACGGTTCGCGGCTTCGCCCATTTGAACTACATTATTTTCAATTATTTATTTACTAATCTGAATTACCTTAGTTTTTTCGTGTCTTTTACATAACTTATTTATTTATTACCGATTCAAATAAAACAAACACTAAATGTTAAGAGAAGTTTGCCAATATACAATAATGTAAACTGCATTTAATTCAGTTAAATCATTTCTGAGATTATCGTGCACTGACAAACAGACTAAAATTTAAAAAGCATTGTTTTGGGTTGGGTTTTTTATCACATTGATAAATGACCCCAATAATATATTTTCGCATATGCAGACAGCAGACTATATAGATATATATATAAATTCTCCAGAATATATATTATGTTTTGGTTTTTCTAAGGTTATATCATTTTCAGTTACTCATATATAAGTATGGTGTAATACAATAATACAAGTATTAATCATTTGTGTTCTTGTTATATTTTTTCTTTGAAGTAGTGCGGGGCAAACCAAAAAAAATATACCACAACAAAATCCTCTGTAATTAAAACCACATCACTAGTGCCGATATCAGAAGTGTAGTTCATTAAATTATGAGCATAACAGTTTTTTTTAGTGTTAAGATGTCATTCCCAACACCATACAGTTTTCAAAACATTACGTGTTGAGTTGAGAGCTTTGTCTTGTTATCAGAGCGAGGCTACTACTGCTGTACGTGGGACACATCATAAAGGTAATATAAGAAATAACCATAATATTTTCGATTTTTTAAAATATATTTATATATATTACTGCATCTAAGAGAGAGACATTGCGTGTTGAGTGGCGAAACTCAACGCCGCGCTTTGCCTCGACACCAGAGCGAAGAAATATTGTCTATTTAATTTACTCGAACGGGACTCGAACCCACGACTTGTCGTTGTTGACACTGCGCCACGACTGGCCTCATACACGTATTTAGTTTATGTACACTAGGAACAACGTAAACAGGAAGTAATTAGCTTTCTAATACTTTTTCTCGTTATCAAAATAAACTATTTAGTTTATTTAAACTATCTATTTAGATAAGTTGACATAAATATTAAATTGCCAATACAAGCAATTTATTGAAATTCAGGAAAAAAATCTAAAAACATTAAATTATTTTAATTTTCCCTTATTTTAATGCTCTGGTCAACAAAATGTGGCGTTGAGCTCTAGTGTTGCTATGCAAAAAAAGACTGTGAAACTGTTATATCTACCAATCAATCGATGTACGAAAATCTTGAAACACTTTTCTCGATTTGCTTAAGAAAATAAGAATAAGTTAAAAAACGTCATATCCAGAAACATCAGGACAACGGTAACCGTAAACAGAGCCTAGTACTGGAGGGAAAGAGGACAACTAACCTCTTTCTCCCCAATTTTAAAGACATTGATTGAGAAATTTAAAAAATTTGCTTCACACTGAGGGAACCTACTAGTGTTAAGACACTCTAGTTTCCTATTTTTCGACGAACTTTGGAGGCATTGCGCGTTGAGTGGCGGAACTTAATGCCAGGGAACCGGAGTGCCCCTAGTTCCCCTAACGGGGAACAGAGTATCTTAACACTGGGCTACCAGGTTCCCTCTGTCTATCCTGCTATATACGGGTAGACGTGAAGCTAAAAAAATATATATAAACATTGTGCAATATGATTAAATTGAATAAATCTTTTTAATCATCATTTTACTCAAGATTGTAACATATTTCTGTCCTATACTTGTCAATCATTTTAATAGAAATACTAACGCAATTTTACATAAAGTGATTTTTATAGTTTTAAAATAATGTTATTTAAAATTTTCAAACTACAAATATTTTTAAGAATCAAAAAAATATGAAATCAAAAAGTTCAAGTTATAATTTTACGACATTTTCTACTTACATTTAGAGTATTAAATAGTGCCATTTAAAAATAAATGTAAGAATAAAACTAATATAAATTGTTTTACATAGATATCATTTTTCCCATAAAAGATTTAGTCACTTAATAATTTCACATATAAATAAAATGTATATTTGTTATTATAATGCAACATTATAAAATTTCATTAAGTAAAGAACACGAATGTAAAAATATCATAAAAAAACATATTTGAAAAACAACTTTTGTCTTGCATGAACTTAAAAAAGGTGACTTACCGCAAATCAATCAAACTGACAACATAAAGTGATCCAATAACACTGCATTTACGAAACATTTTCACAATAAGAAAACTAAAATACCAAAAAGAATAAAAATATATGAACAAATAAATAAAAAAAAATCACAAGCTATTCCTTTGAAAGCTTAATAAATACTGAATGAATATAAACACATTACACACAAATAATCCTTCAGGTGACTCATAGGAAACTTAAAGCATGTCATATGTCTTACACTTCTGAGAGTAGCCGAACCTATAATTAGGTTCAATTTCCTCTCAGGACAATGAAATATTTTCTTTACCACATTCTTGTAAGGGACAAGATACGGCATTGTTTTGCACCACAAGAAAGAGTGTTTTAACACTTGGTTCATTCTGTCTAACCTGCTATATACAGCTTTTTTTAGCTTCACACTTCATTCATAGTGGGTAGCCAAAAGGAATGAAGGTCCAAATGCTATGGCCTCTTCATGTGAGAAGGTTTGGCCATTGTCATCAACCATTCCCTTAAGTCCTCATGCTTTACATGAATGTCCTCCAGTATCATTGATATTGTGTATATTTATACAAAAGTCAACTAAGGTCTACCCTTACCTCTCTTACCACTCAGTCTTGCTTCATAAATTTTGTTTGCCATTCTTTTGTCACTCATCCTCTTGACAGTGAGGATAATATAAACAATTATGTATAATCAGGTGAGTCATGGGAAATGTATAACACCTATCTCTCATCAGTGTACAGATTTGTGCAACTCATTATTTTAGAGGACTTCCTTAAAATTAATAATCAATCTATATTTATAATATGCTTTTCCTTTATTGCTTATGTTTATGCTTTATAATATTCATATTGGTCATTTGTTATAATGTTTATTTTTAGCTTTATTTTTGATCTCGTATTTAGAAGGGTACGCAGAACAAACATAATGTTAAGACACTGTGTTCTCCACTTTCTGTCTGAATTTGAGGCAGCGTGTTCTGCACTGAGGTCTACCACTTGACAACGGCAGGACACCACAATTTGTCTTGTTACAAAAGTGAGGAAAATATAAATAATTCTTCCGTCTGAAAAACATCACATTGACAGTCAGATGCTATCTATAACTGTTTCATTTGGCCACAACGGCTTATGGCACAATAGCATTAAATTAGTTGATTTTAACATAAGTATCAATTATTTACCAATTTTAGTAGTGGAGAAGTGGAGAATGGAATGTCTTAACATTACCTAAAGTATTATGATAAATTTTAGAGATTTTCAGGATGGTTCCTAAAATTGTAAGGCTTGTAAAACAAGTGAATGAATGTTTATTAATTTTGATACATTACAGTGTGAGTGATTTATATACAGGGGTGAATACCCCTAATAAATACAGAAATAATATAAAGATTTTTATTATTTGCAGGGTAATATTCCCATAATAATATTTGCTAAAAGTTATAAATATCGAAGAAAATTAATAAAATAAAATTAATCCATATTGATTAATTTTGTAAAAAATAGAAAACTAAGTAATGTACACAATAAATAAGAAGCAGAATCTGATTTTTTTATTAAAACAAAAATCAATCCTTGTTTAATATATTACAGAATATACTAATAAAACTACAATGTATATAAATATGATATTATACATTTTTATATACACTTAGTTAAGTTTATCAAAAAATAAGTTCAATGCCTACAATAATGCCTATAAATATCTTTATATAAAAGCATCTAGCTCAAGCATTATTTCTAATTCTTATATTCTTACAATAATTTATATTAAATTTAAAACGAATATAAATAACTCTTACGATACGACTGTTTACAAAGACTTATTTACTATAATATTATTTATAACTAGTACTAATCCCTTCAGAGGCTAGCAACTTGTTGCATTTTTCATTTATATTGTGTAGCGCTAATTTATCGATGATAATAGAATATCAGTTATGGTTTTATCATTGATTCATTCTTTGTTTTAGCATGATAAGTCGTGAGGGTCGTAGCCAAGGGTGTATCTTAATTGCCTATAAAACCAATTATATCATATTATATGTAATTATTAAGCATATATTATTTATAAATAATCTTAAAATATGTTTTATTTAAGCTTAAATAGTAATTTAAGGAGAGAAATGTGATCAAAATACATACTGTGCATCAGAATTGAGGGTGCAGTTCGATGTTTCCGTCGTCCACGGTGACGTAAATATCTTGACAGAGAAAGTGGACACTACGGCACGAACACTGAGGTCACTAAACGCAATAAATAATGGATATTCGACTCGTTTTCGTTTATATTCACACGTTTTCGTAGTCAGTCGCCCTGGGAGTTTTGACGTTACGTGAGTCGGCCATTTTTCTTTATATTTAAATTGGGTTGCTAGTTTACAAAAATATTTTTCCCGATTCTAAAATTTATTAACAAAGAACTTATTTAATAATTGGATTATTATTTAATTTAATATTTCACTATAAGAAAATAGCACTGTATACAAATATATCTTAATACAAACCAAAACTAAATTTCAAGTAATTTAACACCTATTATGAATAAAAAACAACAATACACTATCCCAGATTTACAACATACAACCATCCAATCAAAATATCGAGAATAAAACAAACTATTAAAGGTAAATTAACCAAATTTACAAAATCTGAATCAAATCTTTCCACGTCAACGTAAAATTTCCACCCTGAATAGCAAGGGTGGTCCCATTCATGCATTGCACATGCGCTAAACGCCGGGCAAAGTGTGCCAGTGGGGCATCAACGCCCTACAAACTGGAGGCAGGTCGCCGTCGTTTATAATTGTTTACTATGTATATGTATGTATGTGTATGTAGGTCGCGAGTATTGAACTACATTGTCTACGTCTAATAGCTTTTCTCTAAAAAGGAGTAGGTACCTAATTGATTGAATGATAATTATTGGGATTGGTAATAAAGATGCCAAATGCAGTAGGATTTAAACATATTTTTATCTAAGTTCTAGTTGATCAATTTATAATCAGCTTCACGCTGTATCCCGCACCCAGCAAGGTTCCCTCTGCCTACATTGTTATATGGGGGATACGGTTTAAAACTAAAAAACAATTTGAAACTGACTACAAGCAGTATTTTTCCAAGTATCTATTTAATTTATGAACAATACACAGAAGTCAATAAAACTACAACTCTTTTATCTTTTTAGGCTAATTGCAAAATGCAAATCGCTGCGGAAGTGACAAATCTATTATCATAATTAGAGTATGTTTGCAGAAAATACTAGAGCCCATCAACTTTAATTGTACCTACTTTAGACATTTGATCATAATTCATTTCAGAGGGAACCTAGAGTTAAGACACTCCGCCGAATACTAGAGGAACTTTCCCTCGATACCAGAACGAACAAATGAAAATATTAAATATTTCATTTCCTCGGGTGGGAATCGAACCCACAACCTGATCTCAAATATAAGTGTTTATTAATCGTTTTTAGGGTTCCGTATCAAAAAGAGGACCTCAAAAAGAGGACCTCGTGTACGGAGAGGCCGTTCAATTCAAGTCCGCACGTTGTCTACGAGAACAGAACGGGGAAATAAAAAAAAAAATTCCATTGGGAATCGAACTCACAGCCATCGCGCACACTCAGACGCTGCCCCAGCGTGCGCGGGGCACGACGACATCCAATTTATAAATATTGAGGTAATTTGAAATGAAACAATTGTTTTCCTTACACGTTTATTAAAACTTTCAAGAATAATGATGTTGACATAAAGTTTATACATAACATCGAAAATTGTTTTAAAATTCGCGTCTTACACATTTGGTTTTTTTTATGATTATATTATTATTACACTTGTATCAATTTTTATTCGATTATTACATTATAAAAGGTTGATAGAACTTATTCACAAATAGTTGTATGAACACATTGTATGGATATAAATCCCATACATTATTTCAATGTTACCAGATACATTTTACAATTGCGTGGATCTTAAGATGTAAGATGGAAGGTCCCATTTTCCCCGTTTCTATAGGAATATCAAGAAATCCTCACTTGATAGTAATACTCCTCTACATTCCCTAAGGCACTCACTCCCTGCAGATAGGACCTGCATGCAGTAGTTTCGTATGTGCGTTGTACTTGTATGGTAGTCACTCAGTACCGGAAAAATTTATATACTAGTATTCAGAATTATAAATAACCCAAATAGGGTTCGAATCAAAACTCAATCCACATGTCAACTGTACAATAAGGGCCTGTTTCATAATTAAAATAAAAAAAAAATTCTACATTGATAATTGAAAACACGAATATATTATGTATTTAAATGATTTATCTAGGTACTATACTTACACACACGAGCACAATATCACAGCCTTTTTACAGCTTACAATGAGGAGCGCGAATATTTCTAGGGTTACTTACAAATTACTATTATTAAAAATACTGTAGCACTCGTAAATTTAAATATTTTTTAAAAAAATACGTAAAACCCATATTTAACATCATAAAAACTCTTTTTTTTTTGGTAACATCAAATTACGTCTCTAATAGTTATATAAATTATTAAAAAGTGGCCGAAATTAGTTATTAATAGTCTTTCCGTCCTAATGTAAACATCTATAGAATCTATAGAAAGAAAATGTTTTATATTTAACCAAAATAAAACAGTCAAGTGCAAGCTGGACTCGCGCGCACAAACGGCAAAAAATCACATTTATTGTATGGGAGATATTTATCAGATGTTGTTGCATCTTATGATGTTATGCTGTTATTTTCTGATGCAGCATCAGAAATACATTATCTGTGAAAGACCCTTTTACTCTTGGGGTGTGAGAACCCTAAAAAATCTTTCAAAGACTGTTATTTTATTGACACTAAGCACGACGTGCTAATACTGCACACATAAAATATTTTCCTACATCTGACCGCAATATTTTATCTTAAGCAAACCGGAACAATTGAAGAAATTCCTTAATTTTGAAATAAATTATCAAGAACATTGTATGTAAGAATATTTTAGAAAACTCATAAATCTTCAAGTTACGTCGAAATTTATATACGGGCGGTTTCATCTTATTTATGTCGTTGATGAGAATTTATGACTTAGTGGCTAGAGCGCCGGAACGGTAAACAAGGGGCGTGGCTTCGAGCCCACTCTGTTCAAATTTTTATATGTTTTCTAAAATATTTTTATATTCTTATCGAATAACACTTTTAAAAAAAAATAAAATATGTTGTAAGTTTCTAGGAAATTTCTTAGATATTGCATAATTTTGAGTTAGATCACATTAATTTTTATTGTTAGAAAATATACCGGGTTATACAACAATATATTTCATTTTTGGTTTTAAGCACCGTCTGTAATGTTACTGTGGCTTTGAATGCTATAAAATAGTAAACATTAATAGACATCTCATTAGTACGAATTTTAGTGTTTATTTATCATTTCTAATATTTCATATTGGCAACACTATAGTATGAATATAAAAATGGACTTTACTCATCAACGTTGATACATTATTGACTCATAAGAATATTTCTACATCACTTTATGCAAATAGTTGACTTAAATATCTGAGTGAGTTACAAATAGTAAAAAACTATTTTAATTTTTACCTAAATAGGCAAAAACAACCTTGTATTGTGTTAGAGACTCCATTTTCCATTCTCCGTTCAAATTTAAAACAATGTGTTTCAAATAGACAAACACACTGACGCACATTTCCCCTTCTAGAGATTGACCCCACTATCATCACAAGTACAGCCAAGACTGTTCCACTGCGATGCAATGCAATAATCTAAATAATAAAAACAAAAGAATTATAATAAAACAGAGCATTAGAATTATCATAATTTAAAAAGAATAAAGAAACATAGATTCAAATAATAATAAATATATTTTATATGGCTAATAAATAATAATAAAAAATAGCATAAGAATAAGTAAACTCTAAAGACATAATAAAAAATATGATAAAAGCATTTGCTTAAAATTAAAAACGTTTATTGTACAAAAAAATAAATGAGGTTTACCGCGTGTCAATTCTAGTGTAGCGTGGGGTCTTTTAGATGTCAAATGCTACAATAATCACTTTTTAGCTTTATACTTTAATTAATATATTTTTAAAGGCATCCCATAATATGTACATGAAATTAAAACTCGAATTCACCACTATAAAAAACCAATAACAGTATTATATTTTAAACATTGTAGTCATCATCTGTGAGCCTTTTACTTAACCAGAAGTTGAGAATTGGTTTAAAATGTATTGTAATACTATCACTTATCTCTAATGTTATTTAATAACCAAATTAGTAACTAATAGAAGGTCAATTCGTCAATTAAAATCATTAGTTCTCGAATTGAGCGCGTTCAACCAAACAAACTCTTCAAGTAATAAGAATAGAGACAATAGACATAGTACATAATTTAAAACACCGGTATCAAATGCCTGGGCGTGTCATTGAGAGGGTCATCAATGATCATCAACGCGTTGAACGACAAGAAGATGGCGACGGCGGAAGCGATGTGCCACACGTCGTGGGAGTCGAACACGCCGAGCGTGGAACAGAGAGCGTTGTGAGTGCGAGAGTGGGCCGCTGTTTCCTGGAGAAACAATAATATATTTAGGTTTACGCTATCTCTATCAGGGTAGGCAAAGGTAACCTTGGAATCTAGTGTTAAGACACTCCGTTCCCATTAAGATCCTTCCGTTAACCACTTTCCACCGAATTTTGTAGGCATCGCGTATTGAGTGGCGGAACTCTACTCCACATTTTGCCTCGTTCTCAGAGCGAAAAAATTAAAATATTAAAAACTTTCTCCCGAGTGGATATATTTATGAAAATTATAATAACAAGAAATTGTATATATAATTGTTTGTATAAAGCAAGACCTCAACTCACCGACCACTTAGTCCTCGAGTCCAAAAAGAAAACGGCAGCAACAACCCACGACACCTGCGCTAGCATCAACAAAAGAATGGTGGGTAGCGACACTCTTTCACGATGTACGAGCTTTAGAGCTACGTAGCCTAACGTGTGAAGCAGGGCATTACCCAATAGGATCGCTAGAAGATGGCGGGCGAAGTCTGCGTTGTGTTCGTAGAGACTGTGAATTAACAATTGAAGATATTTTTTTACATTTATTTATAGAATGACTGTTAATAATAATATTTATTTAATTTCATTCATCAGTGATGATAACATTGGTAGTAACAAAGAAGAGAATAAGAGTTGAATAAAATAAAAGATAAGAAATGCAATAATCAAATAATAAAAAAAACCATAGCATAAGCAGCTATCCCTCACGCCGCCCACTTTGAATATAACTGTCTCTCACACTATACACCACACAATGCGATCAAGACAAACTTATTCTATCCCTCTCTCATACATTACATGCCACATGGGTGTGAGCAGGACGGACTTGCTACCTTCATACATACCCATAAGCAGCTATCCCCCAGTTGCACAAATTTGCTATAGCGAGTAGAGCAGCGCGAGCGGGACGAGAGGGGCGAAGAGCTGAGAGTCCGAACTCTCGGACTGCTAACCACGCCTGGGGCAGGAGTGTCCAACCTGGAGATATAACGTAAAGAATAAACTATCAGCAGTAGCACAGCGTGACTGTAAACGCCACGGGTGTGAGTTTGATACATACTCAGGGAAATGAATTATTGTTATTTTAGTTATTATTAACAACAACACAAAATCAGATACAAAATCAGCTTTAGAATATAATAACTAATAAAACATCTTACCCTACTAATATTATCAATGTTTAATCTAATTAAAATGCAGTAACATAACTTATAATATTCATTCATTATATATCAACTATTTTCTTACCCATCTTAAGTCTCCCCACGTAATATATTTTGAGTGTGAGAAAGAAGCATACAGAGAGATGAGTCACCGTGAACACCGACCAGAAGTACAGACTCGGATCCATTATGCCGATCACTCCTAAAAACCATAGACTGAATTATTTCTATTCTTTCTTGCTTGCTTCAGTTGTTAAAATATTATGGAACTTCGACTTAGGAATTTGTTTTCTTATTAATCTTATATTAAGATGTTAATAGTCTATTATATATGCTCTATTTATGGTACATAGTATGGAACAAATGAATGAACGAGTTGAGGTAGCTACACTGAATGACTTGTGTATTGTGGCATACCATGGTGTGTCAGGACTTGGCGTGTGACATACCGATTGCCATGAGGAAGGCGAGGAGCATGAAGGTGGTGTTGGCGGGCGCGGTGACGTCGGGGTGCCTGCTCTGGTACAGCTTCACCATGATAAGCACTGCGGTCACGTACATGAACGACGAGTCTGGAATGACAAAATTAATTTTAGTTTTATTTGGTCGTGAGGGAGTGGTTCATTTTCATTTCGTTACTCTGGCAACAAGACAAAAGACGGTGTTGAGTTCCACCACCCAACAGCAAGAGAATGAACGTTGAATAATATACTGGCTGTTTGTGTAACCAAATTGTAAAACATCTATCTGTTTTGTACATTTGTAAATATATTTTTAGTAAATTTTTATTCAAAATATTTTTATTACCTAATTGAAATGCACATTTAAAATCATATTTTTTACTTAGGTTTAAAAATAATATAAAATCCTTATAACATTTCTTAAACCTGGTAATAATATGAACGTAAAAATTAAGATGAATATTGAACAAATTTCGTAATGTTCTAATATTTACGAAGTTCTATAACTTCATTACTTAATAAATTTAAATAAAAATATGAAGCTAACTAAAAAAGCGTATCTCACCAAACTGGAAGTTCATTTTGTTGGGGCAGAGATGGTAGCAGGCGGACAGGGCGCCCTCCATCACCAGCGCCAGCCCCATCGAATACAGCAGCCCCGCGTGCCCCGGGATGCCCCTCTCCTGAAACAAACATACATGGAGAACAAGAAAACTAATAGAGAGTAAACAATATTGTTGGGATTTCTACATTTTTATCAGCTGTTTGACATTATTGGTCGATAGACGCTTCAAAGAATTTAATGTAATGTCAAAGAAAGGAAGTATGTAAGAAGGGAATTGCTAAATATCTGCAGCTACTTAAAAGCTTATTGTTTTCATTATTATAAAATATGTAATTTGCAAATACAAATTCATGTACTATGAATTGTAATTCAGTTGACAAATAAATAAAAAAATAAAATGGGGTTCCTGAGCAAATTCCTTGATTTTAAAATTTTCATTGTAAAAGTATTGTATAGCTAGCACAAAAATTAGTATCCATCAAAGTTCATCATTGCAACGTTCATGATTAACCCGTCGGACGCTCTGTCTATCACCTCACTTTAAATAAATTATGACCATATTTATTTTACTTTAATAAAATCGAGGAAAATAACAATCAATTAATTACATCACATAAAGTTCACGACTTAAGATCTGACAAATCATCTTATGTCGTGATATCTTACTTTACCAATTCGTTGGTTTTTAGTTACCCCTCCCTTTACACTTACCCCTCTGTCCCGATGTCCTGTCTCCCTGCATCGCACCTGCAGCATGAAAACGAGTCCCAACACCACGTAGCCAACGTTAGAGAACACGTGATTAGAATCCGAGAAAGGTCCAAGGGGGTGAGCGCACAAGAAGTTGTAGTAGCACACGTCCTGGTCACCGGACTGCCGGACCCTCTGGTCAAAGAGAACACAGCGTTGAGTTTCGCCGCTCAACACGCAATTTTGACGAAGAGCAGCGTTAAGTTCTACGATTTAACGTGAAATGTATTTATAATAAAATAGATACATACCGTTTGATAAGTGGCTAACAACTGTACCACTGGCATTGAATACACAACTGCCACTGTCACCGAACTTGAGAAATACCTGCAAGTCCAAAAATAATACATTATTACATATGTTGTAAATAAAATGAAAAGAATGAAAAAAAATTAAATATTTTCTTTTGTCTGGTTGAGTCTCATCACTAAATATACAATTCTCGAATTGAGGCAGAAAGTCAGTCAGGCCACTGTTTATAAAAGATATAATATGTAAATGTAATCCAAGAATATAAAAAGCACGTAACCTGTAAGATCGCCTGACATGCGCCAGGGGGCGCGCGCGGCTCAGCCCTGCCACGTTGAGGGGCACTGGCAGTGATAACTCTAGTTCGGGCTCAGATTCCACTTCGGACTCAGACTCTAATTAATTAAAACGTACCAATAAATCATCATTTTCAAGATTTTTAAGATGTTGTTTTACACTATGGATAGAAAAATATTTTAGAAAACTTGCGTCCCATAGAAAAAAATAAGCACACTGATGGTGATTACTATTACCTTTTGCTTCGATATAAATAAGATTTTTAAATTTAAATAATATGTGTTACCAAATAGTTTTTATTCCTTTTTATTTCAATGTAAACCTTACCGATAGTATGAGGTACTATAGGCGTGACGTCACTCGCGTCACGTGACGTCGACGGACCGGGTATCTCTTCTTGTGTTGTTGTAGATTCATCTACAGTTAAATTAATATCATATGTAATTTAGTAAAAATTATGCCTTAGTATATTTAAAATCTTTATAGTATCGTTTAAATCTATAATATTGTTTTTATAAAAAAAATATTATGTTTAAGTTACGGTACAAAAATGAGACTTAGTTCAAATAATTACTAACAGATGTCATCACATCTTTCATTTGATGTAATTTAGAGGAATTTTATCTAATACTAATATTATAAAAAACAATTAGCAAAAGCTCACAATAAGCAAACGTAATAAAAAGCAAGTCTCTCCCCATACTCACTAGTACTACAGGTGAAGCAGCCTCTACACCCTGTCGTCAGTGCAGCAACAGTGGCAGGCACCAGCACTGCTACCACCAGCACAAGCGCCAGCACTACCAGCACGCCGCGCAGGTATTCCCACGTTGATATAGTCGCGGACACCTGCACTCTTAGTAAGCAGGTGATTGTTGTAACATATACAGAAACATACATACATATATGGGTACACATTCACGGATTGACCACGAGAATAAGAAAGGCAGAAAAATATGTTGACCGATTTTTTTGTTATCTCATAGAAATTATAGATTACTGTCCCAACAAACTTCCATATTCTATAGTAAAACAGCGAGTTTGCCTTCTTTAATGAGCTCTTATATTAATTTCCTCTTTCTGGTGACGAAACTAAGCACGGCATTGAATTTTTAAGAATTGAGATTAAATATTTCATTCCTCTAAGTAGGAATCGAACCCATAACGGTCGCGTAAACAGTCGCACGCTTGTGCCCCTCGGCTTCTATAATATATTAAGTTAGTTAACAAAATATTAAATAAAATATAATTACCTAAAGTTCTTAATTCGTCTATCAGAACTAATATGGTGTGGAGCTCCATCGGCGATGCCCGTGCAATCTTCATCACTCTCCTTTACTATGAAAACCACGTAGAAACCACGCGGGAACATGGATTGCTGTTTATAATAGATACATATTACAGAAAAAGCGAGTCAAGTCACTAAAAACTAGACGATTAAGTCACTAAAATTAATTACCGTAACAGTGATCCCTCCTTTCCTCGTCATAGTGAAATGGTAGCCTCTGTATGTTACATCTCTTTCATTGTCGAACACTGGACACTTAAATAAATAACAAACAACCATTTTAGTTATACAGATAGAATAAAATGTATTATCCCATGAAAAGTTGAATGTACCGGCACTCAAATACACTTGTTGGATACTGTCAAAACATATTTTCTAAAAAAACCAAACAACTGACTGACAAGTGTGATTTTGGTAGTAGGTAGGTAGAAAAAAAATATCATTAACTATTGTGACCACTCTTCATCCCCCAACCCCAATGGTTGTGGGAATGAATATTAGATTCATTTCCTCTTTCTGGTAAAAGTTCGGTATTAAGTTTCCCAACTTAACAAGTAAAATGGTGAATGCGGACAGAAAATACCCTATTATACGTGTAATATAACCTAGATAAATATTTCCCCAAATGAATATCAAAACTGCAGCATGCATGTCTATCCGGAAAATGCAGCAAAATATATTAAGAATAAGAAAATTAAAACAAATATTTAGTTTAAAAAATTTTGGATATTTACCGAATTATTCTGTACAGACACTATAGCACACACGTCATCGTCTGAATCGATTGTTAAAAGCACGCTCTTAGGTATCGTGTAGTTGAATCTGAAAACAATTATACAACTAACTGTATTAAATAAAAAAATAAGAAATGACAGGTTACGGGTTTAATTCTGAGTATATAAGCAAAAAATATGAAGTTAGTAAATTTACATTACTTGTCGGTAACATATAGGCTATATATAAGATTAGACGAATTTTGGATTTAGTGCCTCAGAAAAAAATTGTCAATATTATAAGCATTTTCTGTCGATATTAAGAATAAATAGAAAAGAGGAAATTCACACTAACTTGGGAAATAAATGCGATTGGTCCATACTGGACAGGTTCCAGGGATCTCTGTCGAACGAGAAGTAGTAATACTTGGGCGTACTCGGTGTCACGTTTAATCCCACTTCCTGAAAACATATTAAATTGTTGTAACGTAAAATTAGCAAGAAAAGGCCAATTTACAAACATGTTACCTTATTAACTTCCAAATAGAAATCCTGCACTCGTCGCACTTTAATCTTCACAGATACGTTGACCGCACTGCTGGTCGACAATGTCAATGAAGGACGACCTTGAGCTGTTATATCTAAAAAAATAATTTACATAAATATCTAACATTTGTTTTAATATAGTGAAGTTTTGAAATAATCAGTTGTAATTTGAAACTATAATATATTAAATTTCTACGCATTTCTTAAATATTTGGCGGTTAGTGTTTGCCTATCAGAAAACAGAAGTATTGAATACATATATAAAAGTGCTAACTGCAAATGGAACTATATTCCGTTCCAGTTTCCCACTATGTGCCGGGCTCTGCAGCACATGTGCTTCTGCTCAGTTTTTTCATTTGTTTAAGTAGCATACGTTTAAATCAAATTTTTACTTTAGTTGATTTGAGCATGAACTGTACGTAGGCTTCCCGCAATACTCACTAGGCCCCGCGTCATGTGGACACAGCGTACGCGCCATGTCATTGAAATGTAACTCTTTATTCTTAGTATTTATGACTAGAGGTAGATCCCATGAAGATATGCCTGGAACAAAATATATTTATGTATATTAAATATCATTTAGTACTGTCGATAAGTCGTGCCCGTTCTGATGATGATGACTTTTGATTATTTTCTCTCAGAGTGTGCAATGAGGAAGAATTCGGGAAAACTAACTTCAGAGCGGCCACGACTCGTCAACCGTATTGTAAATTTCTAGCAGTTGGTCTTTGCATCAGAGATGTTACAGGTGTAACATTTCAGATCTGGATACGGATATAAAAAAAATATTATATAAGTTTCAATTTAGGTTTTGGTTTACCTTGCATAATCCGTCAACAAAACCGAATAATTTTTATTTTAAATATTTGTAATTAACAGTCATTTACATTCCGCCCATATCTGAAACTATTACAACGGATTCGGTTACGATTACACATAATTTTATTTATATGTATTAAATAGTTACGGTTACTCCATAACCAGCTTTACGCTGTATCCCGCTCACAGCAGGGTAGGCAACCTAGTGTTAAGACACTCCTTTCTCCATTTTCCGATAAATTCTGGAGGCATTCCGTGATAAGTGGCGGACCTCAACGCCGCGCTTTGCCTCGACGATCGTACTGTGTGTTGACTCGTGTGATTTGCCTGGGGATCATACCCACAACTAGTCGCAATTACGGCACGAGCTTGCGACTGTAAACGAGAACAGCGATAGGTTGTGGGTTAGACTATCAAGGAAATGAAATATTCAATATTTTCGTTTCCTAACAGCAAAGTGCGGCATTTGATGTTTTTTATACCTTTTTGCTGTGAGGCTGTCACAAATAATGGGTAATCATCACTTATACTATCATTAGTTCCAACATGGACCCTCGTGGGATAAACTGAAAGCGAATCTGAATCCTGAAATATAAATTAATAAAAAATTTAAGCATTAATAAATTAAAATTTTTCAATAAAAATAAATTTGACATCACACTATATCCCATCTGTAGTATGGGAGGCAGGGGAAGCCTAGTGTTAAGACACTCCGCTCCAATAGCAATTACTATTTCATGTCATGGGAAACTTTGCTTTTTTTTAGCATCATACTAGGTTCGGGGGATAGAGATCCAACAGAGAAGTAAATAATTAAAAATAGTTAAAATATACCTCTTCAAAGTCCAGATACTGCACCACTGTGTTATTTACGGTCAAATCAATTAACTTATCATATTTGTATCTGAAATATGTACATTACAATTTTTTTTAAATTATCCCTAGCCAAAGAGAATGGATATGCTCTAAAAAAACTATAAAACTTATTATCTATATATATAAAAGGAAAGAAAGGACGCACGCACAGCCGTAACCGCTGATGGTAGAAACGTGAAATTTGGACAGACTTTTACTTTCGTAATCTGAACATCCACTAAGAAGGGGTTTTGAAAATTTTTAACCCTAAAGGGGTGAAATAGGGGTTGAAAGTTTGTATGGAAAAAATTTTAAATCGGCACCGATTTTTATAAAATTTTAAAATTAGATTTTTAAAAGTATTTAATTAAACACGTGTTTCATCGTTTACTAGAATTCTTCCCGTAAGGGTGCAAAGAAGGGGTTGAAAGTTTGTATAGATTTTTTTTTAAATCGGCACCAATTTTTATAAAATTTAAAATTCAGACTCTTAAAAGTATTTAATTGAACACATGTTTCATGGTTTTCTTGAATTCTTCCTCTAAGGGTGCAAATAAGGGGTCGAAAGTTTGTATAGAAAAATCTTTAAAACGCCACCGATTATTATATAATTTTAAATTTAGTCTCTTAAAAATATTTAATTGAACATGTGTTTCATGGTTTTCTAGAATTCATCCCCTCAGGATGCAAATAAGGGGTTGAAAGTTTGTATAGAAAAATCTTTAAATTGCCACCGATTTTTATAAAACTGAAATTTAGACTCTTAAAAATATTTCATTGAACACATGTTTCCTGGTTTATTAGAATTCACTCCTAAATAAGCTAGCAAAGCTGCGTACGTCTGCTAGTAATTTATATTTGTTTACTTTATATATTTTAATGTATAAAGAAAATACCCCTTTTTTAATTTATGTCATTTATTTTTTAAAAAAATTATTATTATTATTTCCTTTTGAGTATTTGATGTATGTATTTTGAATTATTGAATATTATTTTTCTATTTCATGTTTGGTTCTAGTTAAACATTATGTTAATAAAATTTTTACATACTAATTAAAATTACATAATTGTTTTGCCTACCAACAATAATGTTTAATCTTAAAATTGATAAAAGAAAACAATAGAATTATGAATGGGGATTCCCCACACTTTACATTATTCATCCTGAAATATTAAGCCATTATTTCAATAAAAAGCCATTAACCAATAACATATATCATTTTAAATTAATAATGTTGTTTTTAAATAAAATTTTATTACTATATAGAACTAATTCCAACAAGAACCCTCATTTACCAAGTCAAATTATAGGGTACTTACATATTATATATAAAAGTTTCATTGAGCAGAGGGTTAATAAATAAAGCGAACACATTTTCACCTAGTATAAGACCTACTATTAATATTTTTATCATAATTTTTAATACTTTTATCCTTATTTTATAAAAAAACTAAATTTGCACTCATGTAGTCGAACAAAGTTGTTATTGAACTGTCAAATCGATATGTCAAGCCAATTGAATTGTCAATGTGACAAAAAACAAGTCAAAAGGCTTATTCACATTGCTACCGATTATTTTAAATACCTACTGTATGTATAAATATTTTTTTGATAAAATTAAATATAAATTAAATCGCAACTGTTTTTAGAAATTAGCTTCACGCTGTATACCGCACTCAGAAGAGGCAGAAGGGACCCTAGTGTTAAGACACTCCGTTCCTCACTGTCCACCGAATTCTAGAGGCATTGTGTGTTGAGTGGCGAACTCAACGCGGCGCTTTTGCACCGATACCAGAGTAATGTTCAAGGCGGTCTGAATTACTTATTAATTAATTATTAATTCCACAAGTCAGACTACCCTCTTTTGAACCAGATCAAATGGATGGAGTTGGTACTGAGGTAGGCCAGCCCAAAATTTAGAACAGTAGTAGTGTGGGCGGAGTTGCACTTTATATAATTGGAGGCATACGTTCTGGCGTTAAGTAGGGCCTTGCTCTGTTTAACACTCTAAGTTTTTTAGAAGCTAATTTAGTTTTGCACTCCACATTGCAAACAAAGATGAAGGAACTGGACGTCATTGTTGTACTTGGAGATTATTTTATACCGTACTTAAATAATGTTTCCGCTTGTTAATTTAACTTGATTGCCAATTAAATCAATAAATTCAGTTCTTATTATGTAATATTATCATTAATCTTGTATAATATTAACATAACGATGAGTAAATCATAACGTATCATAAATTAAAATGATTATTTATTACAAGAATCGCTTATCAAAAGATTGAAACAATGATAAAAGCAAGATAATGTTATATTGATATTTGTATGCTTAGCATTAAAATTACTGTGCATACGTAACTTTATTTAATCATTTATCTGTGGGTAGATAGGATAACGTCAAAGTATTTCTGTCAAATCACAGGCCAGCATTCGTTTGACATCATTGGTAATTGACCAATCGGAGACGAGAAAAACGCGACCGACCAATATTGATAATGCAAGAGGAAATCCAGTAAATAAATCGAAAATGGCGTCGTCTAGCCGATTAAATGAATCAAAGAATAATTTATGCGATGTCCTGTTATAATTAAGCAAATACATTATCACACATACTATCCCTACATACGTTATATTTAAGGTAGTTGTTACGTGTTGTGTTATAGTGAAATTTTCGCGTTACGCGAAATGGTGTTCTATGTAGTGGCGTGATATAAAAAGTGTTTACATGAATTCCGCGCGGGCGCTCCCGCTCCGGTCACAATGCTGCCCACCGTGGAGGAGAGCCGGGGCTATGACTTCCAGGACCCGGCGAACGCGGAAAAGTGGCGAGGCCTCTTCGTCAACCCTCTGCGGAAGGTTTGTGTACCAATAGCAATATGTCAGACATTCAAAACAAAATAGCATAACACTTTTACTATTTATTCATAATTTTCTTGATTATTTCAAACAAAACTACACATATTTAGGATTAAGCTGTTATAGTTTATAACTTTTATCTAATAGTTACTTGTTAGATACGATTGTCTTTGATAAAAAGATAGTAGGCCAAGTTCATGAAATACATTAATAATTTTCTATAGATCGGCATAAATTTACGTGATGCATACAAATTGAGGTCAATCGACTCGATCGACTGTTAGATGGGTCAAGGACACGTTTTTTAATAATTTTATTTATATTTAAATAAAAATTAGAAACATTTTGAAAGATTTATCAATAGCCAAATGCAATATGCTTACAATGACATGGTTCTTAGTCATAATAATAACATACTTGAACAAAATATCGATATATCATAATATTATAATTGTGCAATTAATTAGGATTTTTTCTGACATAAAACAAACTGTTTTCTTTGTCAGGACATGAATTAATAAATTTCTTCTTTTTACAATTTTATTTATCTATATTTTTATATTATATGAGAAGTAGCATATAAGTTTTGTTTATATATAATTAACTGAAATACAAATTCAAAGCAAATTGAAACAAAATTTTATATTTATATGAATTTTGAATTGAACTTTAAGTCTTCTAATTAGATAATTCTAAACTTCTTTATTAAAAAAATCCAATAGCAAAACTACATAAAATAATGTACAAGGATTTTTTTATGTTATTAAAAGATTTTTCTCTAAATTTTTTACATTTTTAAAAAATAATAGCCTTAAAAAAGGGGAAAAATTGTATGGAACCCTCGGTGGGTGAGCCCAATTAGTGCTTGTCTGGTATTAATTTAAAAAAATGTTAAGATAATATTTTCCACTTTCTGCTTAAATTCAGAACAATATGCATGGAGTGGCAGAATTTAACACCATGACTTGTCTTATCACTGCAGATATGATAATAATTTATATCCCCAAAATTAAGTCCACAACCATTGTGCTTGCTGTCAGATGCTGTCCCACTGCACCACAATATCCACAAAAAAGTATATTTGGATTGTTATTTTTTTTTAAATAATTTTATAATAACAAGTGGCCTGTTGATACATTTAATAATATGTATGAACTGTCACAGATGAAAAAAGAAGTAACTTACTTTAAATTTTTGCTCTGACATAACCCTATTCGAAATTTTACCTTTTTCGAGATATCAATTAATTAAAGATTATCATACAAATACAGTATATATAAGAAAAATACTTCACCGTCTATCCTTCATATAGCAGAGAAAACTTAGTGTTAAAACACCCTGTTTCCTTGCTTTTTGCATTATTTACGAGACAACGTAATTATTGAGTTGCGAAAATCATCATTGCCTCTCCACATCGCGCTCTTTTTTAGCCTTGTAATGAAAATAATTAATACTAATTTGTGCAATAAATGTTGGAGAATTATTGTTTAGTGTATTTTTCAGCAAATATTATTTTATTTATTTAGAAAACGTGCACCGAACGTATACTCGCGCCTCTTGGAAATCGCCACTAAGCCATAAGTTCTCATCAAACTACGTCAAAAATTTTGACTTTTTTTAAAGTGTTATTCGACACTTAGGAAAGATAAATACTTGTGTCAAAAATATTTAATAAATAGCATTCTCTCTTGCCAAATGATAATTCTAAGTAATTAATTATCTTATATATATACTTTATTGCACTTTAAAAAATAACATATAAGTAAAACAAAATTGAAAGATTCATTAACAACATAAAAAATATCTCTGGGTAGGGGAAATTTGTAAAAATCTCCCTACAGAGATGCTGTCAACATAAATAATATATAACAAGCGTATAACAATTTCGACTTAGCCTGATGAGAACGTGTGGCTTAGTGGTCAGAGCGTTTGGACGGTTGCAATAAATTATTGAATAACAAATAAGTTGTACTTAAAAAGCGTATAAGAATTTCGACGTAGCTTCATGACCGTAAGGCTTAATGGTCAAAGCGGTTGGGTTTCCAAGAGGCGCAGATTCAAATCTCGGTACGTTCAACTTTTTATCTATCTATATATATAAAATCGAAAGGTCACTCACTCATCACGAAATCTCAGAAACTACATGTGCTAGGAATCTCAAATTTTGTATAGGAGTTGCTTATAGGACGTAGGTGCTCACTAAGACGGGAATTTGCAATATTTGACTCCCAAGGGGTTGTTTTTGGGGTTGAAAGATTGTATGAAACTTCGTTACTACTAATGCTAGCAGTCTCAAATTTTGCATGGACGTCAAAAAGGATATAGGTACTCATGGAGACAGAAATTAATAATAACGTAGTTCACGCAGGCGAAGCCGCGGGCGGGCCGCTAGTATGATATATAAATAAGTATTTTTTTTCTAAGTGTGGATATATAATACTTGAAAAAATGTCGCAACTATTATTTTATATTTGTTTATGTTTCAGATCCTCCAAAACGTGCACCCGACTCTAAATGCGGAGCAGAGCGCGTTGGAGTTCGTCGAGTCGCTCTGTCTGCGGTTGCTGGCGATGCTGTGCGCTGTGCCCTCGCCGCTCACTGTACAGGTACTAGATGTTTCTGTGCTTGGACATTGTGTAAGATACTGTAAAGTTTTGTTTCGAGCTGAGGTCACTCGGAAGTTAGGACTTCTCGACTTTTGCGCACTGTTCGTCCAAGATCGTGCTCTTTTAGAAGAATTATTAGTTTAATGGTGCCACTTAACATACATTTTAAATAAAAATTTCATATCACAATTATTTCTTATATTTATATATTAGGACCCGTAGATATTGTACTGTCATGAGTAAAAGCAGAACAAATCTTATTAACATAATATAAACGGCAATTTCATATAGCATAGCTAGCTCAATAACCCATCAAAGTATAGACACTAAATTTCACCCAAATTGGCCGAGTCCTTTAGGAGTAATACAAACATACAGAAGATTTATGTATTATATGTACATATATAATATATGTTTGCATAAGGATGTGGAGGAGCGCGTCGCGCGCACTTTCCCCACGCCGCTCGACCGCTGGGCGCTGGTGGACGCGCGCGACGCCTGCACGGCGCGGCGACGACGTGCGCTCCATCTGCCGCTCGACAAGCTGCACCAGATGCTGCAGAAGGTAAGCGGGGCTTATGAGCAGACGGAGCTTAACGCTGCGGTTGTCTGATTAGAGTAGAGCTCCCATTCTGATGTGGGTTTGTAGTCATGATAGCCTTAAGCAATTATATCGCACTCTACTGGCAAGCTGCACCAGATGTTACAGGAAGTAGGTATTTTTTACAAGATAGAGGGAAGGTAGTGTCATGACATTTCATTCCCCACTTTCCGCTGGATTCTGGAGTCAATGTGTTTTGAGTGGCAGAACTGTACGCCGTGTAAACAGAACTGTACACTGTGTAAATAGAAATATAAATTTAAACAAATATTTCATTTACTTGAATGGGGATCGAACCCACAACCAATCGCGGTTATGTGCGTGTATTATATTATCTAGTGTGTTATAATATATTTTCATTATTATAAAATTTCTGTATTGCAGGAGGTGCTCCTGTACAAAATAGACACGTCAGTATCACTCTGCATGACGGCCATACTGGAGTACGTCAGCTCGGACATTTTTCGTCTGGCGGGCAACTTTGTGAAGCAGATACCTCAGAAGAGTGGCTATCACGTTATCACGTGTAGTGATATCAAGACCGCCATGTGCGCTGATAAGGTGAGGACACTTCTTATAAGTAATTTATATTATTTAAACATTATTTTTTGCATGTTTTATAGATAATGGTACAGAACCTTCATGCGCAAGTCTTACCCGCACTTGATCGGTTTTTTACTTCAATGTACGATGACAGCAAGGATCTATATACAAATTATAATTTTATAATTATTATTTTCTAGTTTAAATCAATATTACATAACTAATTAGTAGATAAGGGGATTACCCCATAAGGCTTAATGAAGAGATTTACCAATAATTAATAATTATTGTTTTTGTTGACAAAATTAAATATTTTTAAAGAATTTACGGGCTTTTCTGATGCTAGTATGAAGTATGTTAGTATAAAAAAAGTACTATAAATTCTTTCTATAAACTATGAGGCAGAAAAAATGAAATTGTGTGAATTGTGTTTTTTATTCATCAATAAAGTTTTTGGGCTTCTTATTACTCATTTAAGATTTCCGGACAGTAACGAAATTTTAAATAGAATGTATAAAGATCAAGAAAAAATAAAATAAACATACAATACAATATATTCATCTGTTATTTATAAAAAATGTCATCCAAGCCATTAATACAGGTGCTACCTACTATACTGACTGGCAATATCAAAGTCAAATACTCATCAAAGTTTTCAAAGTGATTATATATAAACTTTATTTTGTCTTCATGTATGTATATGAACGTTAAATTAGGTTTAACGTTTGATACAGTACAGTAAGGTCGGCGAGTCTTGGCTCCCCTGAAGTAAAGCTTTTGCCTTATCAAATCAAACTTTTGCATATCATTCACTTGGGAATACAAATAATCAAAAGCAAGATTTTCATTGTCTACCTACCTCTACCTGAATGAATATACTATTCAACACAAAAATATTTTTCAATTAAAATCAGTAGGTCCGTAGATTAGTATGTTTAAAAAAACGATTAAATGTTATAATATTAGTGTAGATAATTATAGATTATTTTAAATATATAAATCATTATTTGTTTTTCTAGGTGCTAATGGATATGTTCTATCAAGAATCTGAGCTGACAGGTCCAGTGTCAACTGAGGGAGTCTCCTCAGGTGGTACATCTGGGGGTACGTCTGGGGGTACAGTGGGTACATCCGGGGGAGGGGGACGGAGGGCATCTCTATCATATGGGGAATTAGTGAGGGACCTGCTGGCCGATGTTAGGACATTTTTGAGGGATTTGAACTTGATTATTAGGGTGTTTAAAGATGAATTGGAGAAGATCTTGCATGGGGATAGTCGGGTATGTATACATTTTTATTTGTTTTTAAAAAAGTGGGAAGCGGGGGGTGTATAAGAGGGAGTACATAGAAAGGTACAGCAGCAGCAGCATTCTGTGGGATTCAAACCTGATATTACGAGTGTTTAAAGATGAAATGAAAATGAGACTTTTTTATTTATTTATGGAAGGGATTGAAAATAGAGTATGTTGATCCTAAGATTTTTGGATGAATTTCTAGTAGTTTTTTTATTTACCAGTTTGATTGCCTGTAAGAAATCACTTACAGTGATGATGGTTACATAAAGTATATAATATATAATCAAAATTATGATTTGTAAGGTTTTATCTGCAATAAAGTATTATTGTTACTACTTTTTTCGATTATCCAAAATTTCTGCTGGTCTGGAATGATTTTCGCAATGCCGCCAGTCGTCAAGCGGTGAATGTAGATCACTCCTGAAGAATTATTGACCCGAATGAAGACTTGAATGAATAGGGAATCTTTGCCCGTTGGCACGAACACCTTGCTTTTTACTGTTTTTATAACTGTAATTATTTCCGTCGGTCGTCGTAGTGCAGTGGACAGTGTCTAGCTATAAACGCTACGGTTGTAGGTTCGATGCCTCGTAACAGAACAGAACGCAGCATTGAGTTCTGACACTTCACACACAATGTTTCTAAAATTATGTTAATACTAGTTTCCCCTTTGTCTACCCCGCTTTATGCGGAATACAATATGAAACTAAAATATATATTTTAATATTATTTTATTTACATATTCCAGTCTATAACCCTAATATTCGGTAACATAGTGGACATATATGAGCTGACAGTCACATTATTGGGTAACCTGGAGGATGCCATGGAAATGTCACAAGATTCTCCCACGCCGTACATTGGGAGTTGTTTTGAAGGTAAATCATTTGATTATTAAATTCCATTTCTATTGTTTCTAGACTTTGGAAGTAAAATAAAATAAAAGAATCTTGGATGATGTATTAAATTATTTATTTTGTATGAAAAATATATTTTCATTTATTTTTTTGTTCCTTTTCTTTGCAGAATTGGCCGAGGTGGAAGAATTCAGAGCCTACGTGAGATACGCTAATATAGTGACTAGAAAGGAGTCGAGGGATGCGCTACAGAATATTGTTGATGATCCTTTGGTAATTTAGTAGATATTCTTTAAAACGTAATAATATTGCTTAAAAATAATAAGTAAAAGTAGTATTCAGTGGGTTTTAGTTTCTTCGGCTTATAATAATAATAAACTCTTTATTTCACACCATAATACATAGCATAAATAAAAATTTACAATAGCTTATAAAATAATAAAATGTGATAAAGGCGGCCTTTTCAATAAAAGTGATCTCTTCCAGGCAACCGAATTGTAGGCTTATCTTTTATATGAATGGAAACTACAGAAAATTATATCTTTTAAAGCATCCCTGTGGAGGAATAAATTATTTACTTTCGTTTTCATGCTGTGGCAAACAAATCGGGGCGTTGAGTTCCGTCACTCAATATGCAAAGTTTTTGATTGCGATAGAAAACGAAGTAGTGGAGAGATTCTAGTTTTGATTCTCTATAGATACGTACCACCTACCCCAGACGCCGATTAGTAAATGATTGCGCTTTCGGCAGTTATCGGAGCGGCTGGACACTGCGGGGCACGGGTTCCGGCTGGCGGTGAAATACTGCCTGCCGCGCCTTCTGCTGGCGCCGGTCGGCCACGCGCTGCTGCACCACTCCTACGTGTGCGAGCTGCTGCGCGCCGCGCCCGCCTCCGACGACCGAGAGAGCTTCAAACAGGTGGCGTATTGTGTTATATGTTTTTTTTTTTATATTGAAAATGAATGGTTTTATGATGTATAAATAAATATATTTTTTTTATAAATTTACTTTTTTCGTCCTTACAGGTAGAATGTAATCTACTCTTAATAAAGAATTTAATCATGAAGACACTAGGGAATGGACCAAAGTTGTAAGTATACATTAAATTCTTTTTTAATTTTTTGTTTAGACATTTTTAAATGTTTATTAACAGTTAAATGTTAAATTATTACCATTTAATTAACTTAAATTACAAAAAATATTATATTTGAAGTATTAGAAAAGTCACCATAGTACAGTCGCAAAGCATCTAGACAGTCAACCGTACAACCGCCGTGTTTGTAGACATCTAGTCTACAAACACGACGGTTGTACCTTCGACTTCCTCTCAGAAAACTGATTTTTTTTTCATTTTCACGCTCTGTAATAGGCCTTTTCCTATATCTAATTAACAAATTTGACTCACTAATTACAAAGTTCTTGTAGGGACATTTGCCGACGATTCTTTCGAAAATCCAATCAAAATGGACATAAAAAGGCTTAAATACCATCTGTGTGGCTAAAAGACTGGAGAATAAAATCTAATGAAACTAAGCCGGTGCATGTAACCTTCAGAATATTTGTCCTAGTGTAGACCGTAACGAAGTAACAATTTTCAAAACGTGCGTAAAAGAAGCATATATTTATTAAAAAAATGTGAAGTGCACAACTCTGCAAGCTTTGGTTCTTGTCACGGAAATTACCTTTTTTTTTATACTTTTATTATCTATCTTGACTTTGGCTTTACAGGGAGGGTGCGGTGCGGGCGGCGGCGCGCGCGCGACGACAGCTGGCAATAGAGAAATGCGGGGAACTGGCGCGACTGGTGGACAACTGGGACGCGCGCGACGTGCCACAGTGCTGCAACGAGTTTATTAGAGGTACACTAATACCCCACCGACACACCTCCATACTCGAATTCCCTCCCAAACGGTCTGGTGTAGAGATAAAGCGCGGAGTTGAATTCCTCCACTTAATACTCAATGCCTCCAGAATTCGGCGGAAAGTGGGAAGCCGAATGTCTAAACACCAGGCTCGCTCTCCGTACCCTGCTACATGCCGAAAGTTAAGAAAAAAGTAGAACTGAAACTTAAACTAATTTCATAGTTTGCAATTACTTCATAATTTCAGAGGACACGCTGTCAAAAATTGGCCCCGGTAAAAGGATAGCAGAAAGACGGGCTTTTTTATTCGATGGACTCCTTTTACTTTGCAAACCTATCACGGGTCTTGTAAGTATTATAAGACAATTCGTTTTTTCTATATTACAATAATGGGTTGGGTATCTGATAATAAATTTGGTTATTTTCCAGTATTTTCCTAATTCTTGTTCAGTGAAACTCACCATTTTCTACATAATAAAAAAAAACCCAATAACAATACTTCACATAAATTTCCTTCCAATAAGGGCCGTGTCCTACAGGCTACTACTGCCCCTGATTGACAATTCCATTGCTTTTATAGTTTTTTTTTCACCTATATCTACCCGCTTTTACACGACTTTGCTAAAAATATTTATTAATTCACCAGGTGACAGTGAACAGTGGTGCGACGGCAGGCGGTCCTCAACAGCTCAAGATGAAGGAGAAGCTGCATATACGCAAGTTAGAGATTGTGGACAGAGGGGACGGGGAAGGTAATTTAAGATTTTTTTATCATATTGTTAGAAATCGGTAGTGGTTAACTGTTATAAAAAAACACGATAAAAACATTTCGCCTATATGTTCCCATACTATTTGGGTTCTACGTAATTGTGATAAGTGATATGTATTAGCTAATAACAATACTTCACACAAGCTTCCTTCCGATAAGGGCCGTTGCCAGCAAACAACTGTCCCGATTGACACAATTCCACTGCTCTTATAATCTTTTTCACCGGCATCTACCCTCCGGTACAACAAGTACACTAACAATATTATAAAATATTGTAGTTGTTCTTGAATTTGGATTTCTTAGTATAAGACCATGCATTTAATGGGATTCGGTGTTATTTTATCTGTTTTAGGTTTGTTGTAATTTTGGTTATTGAATATAACTTATTTGGTTTGAGACCTTAGACACTTCCAAATTTTAACGAAGGCAAGTAAAAATTAATGCTACAAATATTATCTACTTGTAAATAATATGTCCAAATCATAAAAAATTATGTATGTAATGTAATTTATGATATATTGTCAACAGAGGGCCGCAACCTAATGGAGCTTTGTCCACGAGTGGGTCCCCCCGTCCTCCTATCGGCGGCTTCATGCGCGGAGAAACGACATTGGATGTGCGATCTCGTCATGCTCAACACTAAGCCCATGCTGGATCGGAGCTTAGACAGGTCAGTCAAATCAGTCATGTCAATCAAAAAAAAATCTGTGTTGACCACTCAGACATTCTTTTTAAATGTCAGTAAATAAAAATATATGTTGTTTACAGTATTTTACTAGATTTGGAGCGGCGTCATCCATTACGACTCCCGCCAGCGACACTGTACAGGTTCGCAGAACCAGATAGTTCTGATAATATCGTGTTAGAGGATCGACCTGGAACTGCTCCTCTTATTAAGGTATATTCCTATTATGTTTGAGATAAAATATAAATTTGTTACCGCGGCAGGTATCGAACCCACAACCGCCATGATTAATGCCGCTGCGGAGACAAGTAATTAATATTTATTTAAATTGAAACATAAGGGAACATAAAAAGTGCATTATTCTTATTCATAAAAATTGCATTGTTATTACTTTAGTTTATGGTCATCGTATTGATCATTTGGGTAAAATCGGCACTGGGTTTTCCACTCTGCTTTATAACACTTTTTACAATGAATCCTCGCTCTAGGGTGCCACCCTCCTCAAGCTGGTGGAGCGTCTGACGTACCACGTGCACGCGGATTTAAACCTAGTCCGAACATTTCTCACCACGTACCGGTCATTCTGCGCGCCGGCAGACCTGCTCGCGCTGTTAGTGGAGCGCTTCGATATACCTGAACCACACCTCGTATATGACTGTCAGGTGCCGCGAAATGGTGAGAACCATACTACGTTCTTGAAAAGCTTCCACTTCCACCCCATCCCATTCCATCCCATTAACAAAAAGTTAATTTTCTTAATAAAGTTATTTCCCAACTCTTACCTACTATGCCTACAAATACTCGCAGGGTATCCTTAATCCCTCACCCTTGGCCCTTCGCATCCTTCGTATGTGATTACCAGGTGCCCCGAAATCGTGAGAATACTCTTTACTTCTTTATAGCTCCTACTTCTATCTCACCCCTTACATTACTGACCCCATCTCATGTTTACAATCCACAGAGACAATTACTAAATACGCTCCCTTTACCCCTGACTGTCGCAACCCGCACCTGCCCGGTGCCATAACTCTGTATGAACGTGACCCTTATACGCGCCTCTACACCCCTTCGCAAAATTTCGACAAATTTCGAGTATCACCAGTAGGTCAGTCATTTTGGCTACTAGCCGCGGCGCGCTGTTAAACCCGCACTTCTCTCTCCTCTTACACCCCTGCACCTTTCGACTGAAACCCCTGCACCCTCCGCCTCTGACATCCGCACCACCACGCCGCTATCTATACCTTTTAACTCTTTTTACTTATAACATCTCGGCGATTTGTTTGCAGCTACTATTATACTACTAGCGATAACCCCAAAATTCCAAATTTATTAGTTTACCCATAAACCATATGGTCCACTACTATTTTAAGTAACTCTAACTTTAGTTTTTTTTGTATATTAACTCTGTCCCCATTCCTTTTTTTATATCTCTAACTGTTACCCCCCTTCCCTCTTAAATCTCCCCCAAACTTAAAATAATATAAATTTCTATATATTTTATGATTTCTTTAGAAAATTAATTCTCTCCCTCGTTATATATCTTCCTAATCCGTAACCCTCCACTTTTTAAAACCTCCCCCAAATATAAAAGATATATAAAATTGGCATATATATTCTCTTGCACGCTAGCACCTCGGGCGAGGACGAAGAAGGACATAAGTCCCAACGCGTCGCTGATGGACCTCGATCTCGATATAGGTACAAATGTGATACCCGAGTTTTGGTTATCAACGGACGGTAGCCGGTTCGATGCCGGGGATAATTTTTTTGGCGGGTTTTTCCTTTTGTGTGTTTGTTATTGTGTGTATAGTTAAATTTATATTTATTATCAAATATTTCATTTGGTGTAGTCAATTTATACATATTAGTATAGTATTATAAATTTATTATCTACAGATCTTATAGATAAAATATTATATTGGTTGTCAAAAGTTGTTCTTTGCGATGACGTCACTATTCTCAATATATCAATATATTTTCAGAAAAACGTTATTTTAAGACAAACTTTTAAGAAAAAAGTAAAGCTGCCAGTTAGTCACAGATTTCTTTTTTAAAATATGCAGAGAGCGTAGAGATCTCGGTAAGCAGTGATGCTGAGAAACTCAGCAAGAATACAGCGAGAGAGGACTGGAAGAGGTATAGGAAGGAGTTCCTGCAGCCTGTTAAATTTAGGTTAGTGTAAAGTTAAAATGTAATAAATATATACTTAATATAAACTTTATGATTTTATTTTAAAAAAATCGGCGAGAGTGGGAAATAGAGTGGCTTAACACTAGTTTACTAGTGTAGTAGTACTTTTGGTGGCAGTGTCTTTCGAGTCCAATAGTTATATAGTTATTTTCAATATGACTTTTTACTAATCATATAAATTGTAAGTAACTTAATAATATAAATGTAATAATTAAGGTCAGTCGTGACGCATTGTGTGACTGTAAAACCGACTGGTGGTGGGCTCGATCCCCACTCGAGGGAATGAAATATTTATTTAAATTTATATTTCCATTTCTTCGCTCAAAGCGCGCCGTTGTTTTCTACCACTTAACACGCAATGCCTCCAGAATTCGTCAGAAGTGTGTGACGGAGTGGGGGACGGAGTATCTTAACACTACGTTCCCTCTGCCTACCCTACCTTGTGCGGGTACAGTGTAAAGCTGATTTTTTTAATAATTACGTGATTATGTATTTAGCTTCCCAATAAATATATTTTTTACAAACAGAGTAATAAACGTGCTTCGTCATTGGGTCGACCAGCATTTCTACGATTTTGAACGTGAACCCGCACTCCTGGAGAACCTGAAGAACTTTCTGGAATCAGTGGACGGTAAACCCATGAAGAAATGGGTGCAAAGTGTGCTAAAGACTGTTCAGAGAAAGGTGAAATTACCCGATATATTTGAGTGTTTGTTATAAAGTCATCATTGTATATGAAAAAAAATAAAATTATTGTGGCAGAATTTTATTTTGAGTGTTTTGGCGAAGCGGCACAGCGTCCGATTTTAAATGTGACGGTTGTGGGTTCAGTTTTCATTGATTGTTCCCAATTGGGGAAATGATTTATTTTCATTTCCTTGTGTCATAACAAAGCGCGGCGGTGAGTTCCGCCACAAAGTGTGGGGAATGAAGAGTTTTAAAACTAAGTCTTCTCTGCCTACCCTGCTGTATGTTAAAGTATTATTAATTTTGCTTACAATATACAGTATCATGTTGAGAACAAAAGATATTACTGTTGGATAGTAGTACTAGGCGGTGTATGTCTTAGTTGTGGTCTTTAATAAATCAAATTATACTGTGTACTAATTAATATATTTAACTTTACTAACATTTTCTAACAATCAAACAAAATATTAAATAAAAAATATATTTTATTACAGTGTGCTCAAAGCAACCAAGGTCTAGATGGTGAAAGCGTATCAGGCAGCCTCGCCAGTATACCCGGTAGTATAGCGGGCAGCATCCTCAGCATGTCCACAATCGGGGGGCCAGTGACCTGTGGCCCGGGGACCATGGCCTGTGCCCCAGGCGTGGCCCACGTATTCGACAGGTCCCCTCCGGCCCCGTTGCGCCACGTGGCCAACCCGGAGAGGCATGGGTGGCACCCGCTGGCCTTGCACCCGTTGGAGCTAGCGAGACAATTGACGTTGTTAGAGTTTCAGTTGTATAGACAGGTTTGTGTGGGTTTGATTTTTTGTGGTTGTGGAAAACTTATTGTATTGGAAATTATTATAAATTTTGGGAGTTTTTTTGGTAAATTGTTTGTTTGAAAAGTTTGTAAAAGGTTAAACAAATTTTTTATTTCATTTTTAAATCAAGATTAATATTATATTATATAAAAAAAATAAACTATATTTGTTTATTTTCATATGCCACTTCCTAGGTCTACAACTATATATAATACATATACATATATATTTATTAAATATTATCTGAAGAATATTTCTTTTTATTTATAATTTCATTTTTTAACTGCTTTTATTATATATTTTTTAATATCATTTATGGTTTCAGGTTAAACCTTCAGAATTAGTGGGAGCAGTGTGGACGAAGAAAGACAAAGAAAAAACTAGTCCAAATCTACTGAGAATAATCAAGCATACAACTAATGTTAGTATTAGAAATATTACCATTTTAGTTTGAAGTGGGATACACCAGAGGGAAAGGAAAGGAGAACATAGTGTTAAGACTTTCTGTTCTCCACATACCCCATAATTTTGTCTTATATAATAACAAATGCAACTGCAAATCGGACTAACAACCGTCGCGTTTACAATGACACGTATTGTGCACTTACGCCACGAAAGTCTAATGAAAGAATTATCAGTGTACATTTTTTTAAGGGTGCTTTTTAAAGAAAAAAAAAGGAACCCTTATAAGATTACTCTGTTGTCCATCTGTCTGTCCGTCAAGATCCCAGGAACGCTTGAAGATATAGGGTTGAGATTCAAATCATATACTCAGATCTACGGCCCCATGATTTCCTCATGACAAACATATTTCTAAAAAAATAATAGCCTTAAAAAAACAAAAAAGCGTATTTGAACACTATAAAAGGAATCAAAATTAATAGGGTACTTCTGATTGGTCTGGCTGGTAGGTTATAGTTAAATCCTAAAAAATATTATGCTTGAAAATCAGTGTCTCAACATTAGATTTTCCTTCTGCCTACCCTGCTATATGCTAAAAAAGAAGATTAAAAGGAAATGAACTCACTTTTAAATTCAATTGCATTTAAAATGTTTATATATTTCTTGTTTTATAATCATTGTTTTTATATCATTTTTCACAGTTTACCAGATGGATGGAAAAATGGATAGTCGAAAGCGACAACTTTGAAGAGCGAGTAGCTGTTATATGCCGTCTCATCCAACTAGCGATAGCGCTACACGAACTAAACAACTTCAACGGCGTTCTAGCAGCGGCCTCGGCGTTTAGCTCCGCGGCCGTACACCGCCTAAGAGCAACATGGTCGGCGATCCCGCCACGCCTGTCACGTGAATTGTCTGCTCTGAAGGATCTTAGCGCTGATCATTTTAGAAGATATCAAGAGAGGTTGCGGAGTATAAATCCGCCGTGTGTGCCATTTTTGGGAATATATTTGACTAATATATTGCATATAGAGGAGGGAAACTTAGGTAGATTATTTTGTTTTCTTTGTTATGTATACTTATTTATAACTGAAAATATATCAAAATAGTAAAATAATATTTATAATTTTATTTAAATGTTTAATAAACTATTATAAAATAAAACCTACTTACCATAATTTCTTCTTAAGTTTTTCTGATATAGACATACTAATCCAGTTTTTAAATGGAGCTAAAATATACTTTCAACTTATTTTTTCCAGATTATCTGCAGAACTCAAATTTAATAAACTTTTCTAAAAGACGCAAGGTGGCGGAAATTACAGGTGAAATACAACAGTATCAGAATCAACCGTATTGCCTCACTGTTGAACCTAGGACTAGGGTAAATTAAGAATAATTAAAATTATTGTATTTATTACTACATACATAATTATTCAAATATACAGTACGGTCTCGGAGTAGTGGGCGCGTAGATTTGATTTAAGGATTTTTCTTACTTTTAATTATTTTCGTCGCGAGTACACAATACACAAAAGTAGAAAAAATAACTCCAGGGCAGCCACGACTCGTCGACCGTACTGTTCACATATAAAAAGATCAATAAAATATACAAGAATATAATGTGGGAATCGAACTCAAGATTTTTGGTTTCATAACAAACGTCAGTTAAAACTGTTCTAATAGATAACAATGAAAAATCTAAAACTATGTAATTTTACTGATTGTATAAAAACAAATTATTGTTTATGTATATGTTATTGTTTATATAAATATTGTTTATTCTATGCATGAAATTTAAATTGCTCTAAATTTTATATAGATTTAATATCAATCATATAGATTTTAAACATATTTATATTACATAATTTAAAACATAATAATATTATACATGTATGTAAAATAGAGGCCGTCGTAGTGAAGGGACACAAGCATGAGACTGAACACGACGATTGTGAGTTCGATTATCATTAGGGGAAATGAAAGATCACTATTTTCATTCCCGGTCTGGTAACAAGACAAAGCGCGGCGTTGACTTCCGTCACTCATCAATAAACAAATAACAATATCTAAAATAAAAAGTGTAGAATAGAAACACTAGTATCCCTCTGCCTACTCAGCAATATCCGGGATACAGTGTTAAGCTAAAAAAATAAATATGTAAATAATGTATTTTAATATGTTGCAGGCGTTTTTAGAATCATTGGACCCTTTTCCCGCTATGAGTGACAAAGACGTGACCGACTATTTGTACGAGACGAGCCTGGAGATAGAACCCAGGGTTGTGAAGCAGATGCCTAAGTTTGTTAGTATTAATTATACAGTACGGCCTTCGAGTCGTGGCCTACGTCAAGTTAGCAATAGCTGTGCATATTTAATTTTAGATTTTTTTATTATTATTCTCAAGTGAACAATGTTACGCATTGATAAGCATTTTTAGAAAACTTTACTACTGGATTACGACTTGTCGACCACAGCTATATCATATAAATCACTTGCTCCACTTCGCCGCCGCCGACGAAATATCAACATGTAAATAAAATTCAGTGTCTGACTGTCAACGTGATGTCAACCTGAGGGCTCGTTACATGTTTAAAGGAGGGGTAAATTATTTCCATTTCATCTTTAGTAAGACAAACTGCGGTGTTAAGTTCCGCCACTCAGCACGCAATGTTCCTTGCAATTGTGTGGTGAATGAGTAATGGAGTGTCTTAATATTGAGTTCCCTTCGCCTACCCCGCTGTATGCGCGATACAGCGTGAAATAGCTTTATATTAATATTAAATAATAAAATTTCTTCACCAGCCCCGTCGTTACCCCGAGTTATCACTGAAATCACTCAAAGTTCCTCGTCGGTTGCACGACGCGCACGGCAGTGCCACCAGCGTGGCCACTGTCACCAGTGATGATACTATAAGTATGTTGTTTTTATATATACCTGTAATTACCTGTAGCTACCTGAGATCACCTATAGATGAAAGTAGCTTTGTGTTTTAGAACACGGCGAGAGTCTTGCTAGACTTGATGCAATGAAAATAATTAAATTGTTCTTAGTGGTAATCGAACTTGTAACTATCCTTCTAATAGCCGATATTATTTCAGTATCTTATGCAAGAAAAATTTTTCGAACACATTTTTCCGTAAAATTTTCTTAATTCAAATAAACTTATACAGGCTGAAGCCAGTCGTGGCGCAGGGAAGCAAGGGTGCGACTGTAAACGTGACAGGTTGTGGATTGGACCTACTTAAGGAAATGAAAGAATTATTATTTTCATTTCCTCGCTCTCGAACGAAGCAAACTAAAATAATTATATATATATTTAACATTAGTAATTATATTTACTTTGTTTTTTTTATAGGTGTGGCGCAGTTATCCCCTACCAGCGCGTGGGATGGCGCCTCTGTCGTATCGTTGCCAGTTCATGATCATGGTTGGTTCACACAGACTTAACTTAAAAACACTTAACATAGCCACTATAAAACATTATATAATAAGTATTTTTTTAAAAATAGTATTTCCTGACATTATAGCATTCAACCAAACAAACTATTTAGTTTTATAATATTAGTAAAAATAATTTTAATTATATTTTTACAGGTGGCTCATTAACCTCTCCCCGGCTAGAAAGATCCTGTTCCAGCTCACTAGCACAGCTTGGGCAGCTGGGGCAGCTCAGCCTCTTTGATAAGGGATTAGCGTTGTTCGATAAGAGCAAATCCGTTGCGACACTTAACAGGTGATGATTGGTGATCATTTACTACTAGTTCCTGGTTTTATTTCCCATTACCTACTTCCCGTTTCCCATTTACGTATTTCCTAATCACTATTTCTGTTCCAGTTTTTTTTCTTAGTTTAACATTATTTGATAAGGGATATAAGAGCAACAGTCTGTTGCAATGGTTCATAGGTTAACTTGATGGCTATTTACTACTTCCTGGTTTGGTTTCCCAATCACCGATTCCCACTTCCCATTTCTAAATTTGTGTGATGTCCACATGTGTTTTAGTTTTTTTCTGAATTTACTTGTTTTTTTTTTAAATATCTATTCGTATTACGCTAATGTTCAAAGACATCTATCTCCAAACATTCATATTTTTTTTATTAAATAAAAATAAATAATGCTAAATTAAACCAAATTGTATTTTCGAATTATTTCTTAATCTTTTGTATTTTTTATATATTTTCTAAGAATTGTTTGTATTTATAATAGACTGACATGGATATAACATTTTACTGAATTACTTTTCTGTACATTTTTAGGAATAGTGGCAGTACTCGTGATGAGCCTCCTTCACCGCGTGACAATCATTCCCCGAGGTATGCACCCAATGATACTTATGTATATAAATAAAATCAACAAAAAACGTATAAAAATTTTGAACGTTGCGGGATTCGAACCCATGCCTGTTATTAACCGTCCAACCGCATTGACCAATAGGCCATATGCTCTTATCGAACTATGTACATCGAAATTCTGACAGTTAAACTGCAAAGTTAACTCCGCCAATCAGTAACACACTTCTCAAACAAATATTACCCTATCTACTACATATAATTTCCCCAGTGGTCGTCGTGAACATCGAGCGGCGCTGTCACCGCGCAATGCCATAGTGGATGCGGAGTTGTTCTACTCCCGCAGCGTTGACCACCTACCGCCGGCGAGGAGACCACCACCACCTACACAGGTGACCATCACTACCATTCATTTATTTATTAATTTTATCAAAAATAATGAAATACATATTTTCGAAAAAAAATAAAAATTATAATACAAAATTTGAAAATTAAAATAAGTCAAGATATATAATAATAAATCCACGCTGAGGAGCGAAGCTCCACCCTGCACATACATGAAACATCATGAAATAACACGTCACGGCAGAGCAATATGGTGAAACGCTTGACCGTAAATATAATAGTCCATTCCTATAGGATAACAAATAATAAAATACATTTAAAAAAAATATTATAGGAACGAGTACCACCACTGTTACCGCGCGCCGCCTGCACCAACAACTCGGAGGCTCCCCTGCCACCGCGGAGACCCGCTTCCCCCCCGCCTTCAGACCCTCCCCCCACGCCTCCATCACCCCCTGACCGACCCGACAGACCCCCCGACAGGCCCCCAGACAGACCCCCCGACAGGCCACCGGACAGATTGCAGGATAACCGAATACCGCCGGAGAGACCGCCGCCTAGTCCCAAGCATCATGAGCTTTTTCGGTGAGTACATGGAGCGTGTACGTTATTTAATTTACATAAAACGGAATGATACGTATTTTTTTTCTTTTTTATTTAATCAGAGATTTGAAGTATTTTTTTCTTATATTTCTTGTTATGTGGGATAAACAACTCCTTTAGAAACATTTTTACAGAATTTTTTTTATAGTTAATACGAATCTCTCGCTCAAACGTAGAAAAGTTACGGGGCTCTGGTTACCGGAACCGAAACTATTCGATATCTGAAACGAAAGTGTGAACCGACTCTGATGCCTCATATAGAAAGAATATAAATAAAATTTGCTTATTTTTCTTCGTATCTCACACAGAATGGTAGGCTGAGGCGAGGAAATAAAAATATTTCATTTCCTCGAGTTGGAATGATACCCATAACCTGTAGCATCTACGTCGTACGCACGTTGTGCCCCTCTTCTTCATATACCTCTATCCGTAAATGTTAAGCCGTGGTGGTTTGGGCTTCGTTCTCTCTGGCTACCCAGTTAGGAATAAAACATGAAGTTTAAAAAAATGTTTCTTATTTCATATGTGGTATGTATTTGTATGATATTGTTCTATAATTAATCGCAACATTTTAATAATCTTATAATATTACACTGTTTTAGTTATTTCATGTGTACCAAGGATATCATTTTAAATTTTATCTATTCATGAAACTTTATATGTTACATCTGTTTATTTATATCTATGAAATTTTGTAATAATTTTACAGTTTTTATTTTTACATCGAAGGGTTTAAACAACATTTATATTTTTTATTATCCTTTATAATTTTCGTAAAATTTAAATATGTAATTGTTTTTCTAATTATTTTCACATTTATATAGTATTTTTTTTATGTAATGTTTGGTTTTTGGACTACAACATTTTTAAAAAATGAGTGTTAACAATTTCAAGAGTAAAACAATTTCTTCTGTAATATTAGTATTTTTATTAATTATTAATATGTTTGCAGTAGTCCTGCGATGTCTCCTAAGAGGTCTCCAGCACCGGCACCGCCCATTAGCCCTCTTGATAGGTAACTATTACACTATATATTAAATTTAACAAAATTTACCTGTAAGTACTTTACGGTTACCTAAAATTTTATGTAAATATTTGACTCTATTTTTAAATAGGTCATACATACTACATAATAATATTTGTTCTTACGTTTTTATTGATATCGATATATAAAAAAATATATGTAAAAACAAAACATTATCCTCTATTTTACTATATCTATCTATCTATCTCAATCTGTAGCATTTCGTGTTTGCCGAATATTTTATAAATACTAGCGCGCAATCAAAACTAATTTACGTTTATTTACCTTAAATTATGAAATTCAACGAAAAGTAAAAAAATACAAATTAAATAAAGTAAAAATAGTAAAAAATATATTTATAGGTATATCATAGAAAAAAAACCATTACATATTTATATTTGCATTTCATTTCATATAAAAAGTGTATATTTAAAACTCGTATACGCCGCCTTATCAACTTTTATACTTGTACTTGTGTTGTACTTCTGTTCTTGTTGTGTTGACATACAATCATAAAATTACTACCGAACCTTCAGTGGACGACTCCGGATCGCACTTGACCGGTACTTTTTATGTGTAGGTACCAAATATAATTCTAAGACCGCGGTTGCCGACTCGCACTAAACGTGTATTATATTCTTTATTTTACACGTCTTTATAAATTGATAAGAAACACATTTTTTATATAATAGATTTTATTTTATGTATGTGCGTTTCAGAGCGGCGTTTAGTTTCCCGTCCTCCACGTCGCCGTCTGCACATCACAATTGTAAGTATATATCAATATTTTTATAATGAAATCAGTTCCATATCCACTTGCTGAGGTAGATAGATAAAACGCGGTGTTTAGTTCCGCTACTCAATAGGGAATATTTTGAAATAGAATGGGGAACAGAATTTATTATACTAGGTTTATTCTGCCTACCCTGCAGCGTGAAGCTTAAAAAAACTATTTTGTCATTGGCTGGTTCTCTTCAGCTTTTCCTGTAGAACATACTACTGACATTTCTGTGTAACTTTACTTATTAAACACACAACAGTATTTGAATTTTGATAAGTATTCGTGTCCACAGCGGAGGGCAGCGCGCCCCCGCCGCTGCCGCCGCGACGACGACGGGACTCCGCCGCGCCGCACACGCCGCACCTCGTGAGTACTACTTCTAATATCTATGTAATAACTAGCTAGAGGCCCGTCGTGATGAAGCGTGCGACTGTTAACGTGACAGATTGTGGCTCCGATTCCCAATCGAGGAAATTATATTTATGGTTTTAACATTATGTGGTCCAGGTTCTCTCTGTCTACCTTGCTATGTGCCGGATAGAGTGTGAAGCTAAAAAAGACGAGTTATTAATAATTTTTAGCTATTATAGTAGTATGTGCTAATTTTAATCTGTAAGCAAAGTGTGTTTGCAAAGCAAAGCTGTGTGCTAAGTTTACAGTCTATACAACATCTGTAGATATTGTAATTTATATTTATGCCATTGCAATTAATTTACAGTTGTATACACATGAGATACACATATTAATTCGTCAGTTAAATTGCGGCCGCATTCCACGTCACTCATTGTCTATTTCGCGAAACGAAAACATAAAAATAAATAAATCGTTGTTTCTTAATGGGATAATTTTTTAAAAATTATGTTAAATTGTATCATCACTGAAAGAATATGTAGTTTCACTCTGTCTGTAGTACGACCGGTGAGTTGCGATCGCCTTAAAGTTAGATACAGATGTTACACCACAGATTTTATTTTAGGATGTTTTCTTACTGTTGATTATTTTCATTCCTTGTAGACAATGCGTAAAAGTTTAGAAAACCTAATTTCAAGACGGCCATAACACATCAACTGTACTGCACCTTGACCTAAAAAGAAAATGTTAGAAGAAATTCATATTTTGTCGATACATTTTTTTTTATATAAGTGTAATTTAACATTTGCTTTCACAGTCATCGTGGAGCGAGCACAGTGCCGGGGCTTCCCCCTCGGGCAGTTCCCCCGCGCCACCCGCCGCCCTTACGCCTCCCCCGCTGCCCCCTCGGCCTCCCCCACCGCCGGAGTTGAAGGGGCCTGCGCACTCGACTCTGTTGCAGAGACGACATACTGCTGCGTGAGTGGTTTTTATTTTCTATTTGCAGTTATATTGACTATTATTAGTTGGATTAAAAAAGCAAATGATATGCACAATTTTTCGCTCATTGTCAATCTTAGATAACAATAAATCGTTTACATAACTCAATTCATCTATTTCAATTTGTGCTTTTAGCACAACAAACAATTAGTACTTACGATTCGATTCCGACTCCGCGCAATAAATCTCCCTCGGTGGTGTAGTTACCGTATAGGGTTCGGGGGCGTACAAAACTGTGCTCTAGCGGGGACCACGTGCGTACTCACTATTTATACATGAATGGCGCTTTAAATTCTACGTAAGGGAAAAGCTCGTACCTCGAGTTGAGTAAAATGCTGTGTAATTACAATTACAATATGTCTAAATTAAAAATAAAATACAGACCTACCTAGACCTTCAACTGTGGTTAACGATATCTATATTATATTTTTTTCTAATGAAAGTGTATTCGAACAGGTTAGCACCGAAGTTGCCACCGAAACCCGCCGCCACCGCCGTCGCACCGCGCACGTAACCTAATACATCAACAAATATTCTAAAAAACACATACCTCCAGAATTACGCAATAAAAAAAACATGTATACATATATATTATAATATGTATATATAAGTATTATTTGAACAAAGAAAATTGGAAAATTAAGAAAACAACGTAACCGCCATTATGTATGTAACAAAATTATCGCTGCCATATTATTTTTGTTGATAAAATCAAGAAGGCGACCGCCATCTTTTTTTTTAAATGAAGCTAGACGCTTTTTTCACTAAACCTTATTATTTTTATTATTGTTTTTGTTCTAAGTAAATAAAATGTACAGTACAAAGTTCAAAGCTATTGTAGATATGATAAATTAAATGTCGTTAAATTACAATAAATATATAAAAATGCAGAATCCTTAAACTTATCATCATAATATCAAAAAAAATCAAATATTTTTTTAACTTAAAGATTCAGTTTCAAATTTTACATTTTTATTGTTAGCAGTTTATATATTAATTTAAATTAAATCGTTTAAAAAACCTTTATATCGTATATTAATATCATTTTAACGTTAATTGGCCTTTCTGACTATCACATTAATGTCTTGTAGTATCATATTTTATATATTAAATAATAATATTAAATCGTATTAATAAAAAGTGATAAACAAAAGTAAACATTACGCTTTTTATATAATAAATTAAAGTTTATAATTGTCCTCCATTACAGTGCTGCCAGCTCAAAGATATAATAAAAATAATAAATTAGTAGTGTTGCCTGTTATTTATCAAAATGTCAATATTTAATTAAAATTACCAGTAATTTCAATTTTTATTGCATTGATAGACTTTACATCTTGACTCATTGTTTTGCAATAAAAACAAATGAAAATAATAAATGAAAATAATATACATAAGTAATTATAAACATTTTCCGTTTAAAAAAATCTTTTAATTAAAATACAAAAAATCTCGTGACTTGAATGACGTGTATTGTTGACTTGCGGAATTAAACACCTCGCTTTGTCTTGTTATACATCTAGAAAATGGAAATTGTTAATTTCTCCACGTGTGAATTGAACCAACAACAATCGCGTTACACACGGCGATATTTGTAAGTAATATTTTTTGTCGTTACTTTAAAATATTTTATTTATCTGTGAAATAACGACATTTTGATGTAACAACATTACTACACCAAAATAAACTAAATATAATAAAAATATATATAAATAGTTAGTCTTCCACTGAATATTATATACTATTGATGAGATAGATGGCCTTATATGATTTAAAATGCTATACGTATAATAAATGAAATACGAAAATGTATAAATTAAAAATAAATGAAAGTTACATTTAAATTATGATTTTTTTAGTAAATATATTGTTAAACTTTTTGATTACAGACATACATATTATTATAAATTATTTGAAAATTCAAAAACACAATATTTTGGACATTCCATATTAATTATTTTGAATGAAATTAAAATATATATCAAATAAAATTTGAATTATGTAGGCCTAAAGTGTGTGACATCAACTCTTTAAAAAAGTATTTTTTTTTTTAAATCCAAAAATCTAATAAAAGGTACAAAATATATAGTAAATATGATAATTATCGCGATAACCCATGTGCAGTGCCAATAAATAGAATCAAGTATTGTGTAGATATAATAGTGTATAAAACTATATAAATATATATATAAATGTGCTTTTATAATAAAAATGGCTAAATTCAAAATTTTTTTTATTACATGGTAAACAAAGGGAACCCAGTGCTGAAACACGCCGTTACTTGCGCAAGTTGTTGTCGTTGTTTACTATAGAACCCACAACCGCCACGTTTCAGTCAAAGGTTGTCCCACCACGCCACAAAGTCCAAAAGTTGAAAATTTTGAGTTGGGCCACCTTTATTTTAAGCATTTAAAATATATTTATATTATTATAGCGATAATCAATGTAAATATATATTATATGTATGTTATTCTGAGAGTCCAAGTTTATTATATAGATTTAAAAGTTATTATTATTAAAATTTCCTTTTTTTTTTAATGTTACCTGATGACAAAAAATTATATTTAAAACAGATTATTTAGAAAAAAGAATGGCTTGATGTTAATAAATACTCTATTATGTATATATTTTTGTATGTAATTAAAACGTTAGGCATAATGATTTTTGATCATAGACTTATATAATGAAAGGGTTTTTTTTACATGAACTAAATATATATATACTTGTCGAATGTACAAATGATCTTCCATTAACTTTTTTCGTTGATTCTTTTTTTTAATAGTCATGTCAGTAACATGGCAATGACTTAGTGCGATACGGCCTTTACTAAAAAAACTTTTCTTTAAATACTGATAATATCAAAATTTTGTATTAAAAAATATTATTAATGTTTTATTTTTAAATGAAGGTCGTACCGCATTCATGGACAATCGCACAAAGCGTAACAATAAGATAATGTAAGCCGCCATATTCTCAACTACAGATTTTTTATAATTAACTAGGTGATGATACTAAAATTATGTCTTACTGAGTATTTCTAAGGTAATACAGTCGTCATATTTTTTTTACATAAGTTAACAAACAAAGAGACATGTTTTAAACAAATGCAATGCAATTTAAAATAATTTAGTACAAATATTCCCAACGATATGCCTTATTTCTTTCATACATATTATATAGTTATGACTATCATACAATTGCAGGTTTTCTAATACTAAACCTATTTTTATGACAATTTATATATAAAGTAAAATCTATATGTTATAATTTATAAAGATTTTGAGTTTCGCCACACGACACGTAATATCGCACAAATCGGTTGGATTGTGCTGAAGGGAGTGTCTCAATAATATGTTCTAGCTGTCTACCCTTAAAAGTCATTATAGAAAATATATATATATTTTACTTTTATTCGTTTCCAAAATATAGCTTTAGCAAAAGAGTTACGCTTAATAACAAACATAATCCATACAGGCAAGTATTTTTCAATAGTACAAAATATTTTGCATCATTTTCTATGAAGTGTAACCGCGACCTGTAGTTGAGACTACGTGCTTAGATAATATTATATAAAAGGAAAATAAAGTGTGTAAATGGCCTTATTATTATAAGAATATAGAATATTTGTTTTTATTATAGTTATTTGTGCTAGAATTCGTTAAATTTCAATATCTAAATTCAAATGAAATGACTAAAGTGGAGAGTTTTGTCACTAACTTTTTTTCTGAAAACTATTTTGAAATCACCTTTATTGATTAATTTTAGTGTCGACTATGTTAAGAAGTATATTTTTTATGTTTATACATACTACACTTGTTTTATTCATATAATAATAAAGAAAGGGAGTAGTGACAAAGTAGTCTGTTCTCTTCGTCGTTTTCTTATAAATATATAATTTAAAAAAAAGTGTCAAAAGAAAGACGGTGCATGGACACAACGGTGAGTGACGTGACAGTTGTGGGTTCCATTACCACTCATGGGGTAAATATTCAACATTTTCATTTCATCTTCTTTCTGGAACCAAGGCAAAGCGCGGCGTTTAGTTCCGCCACTCAACACGCAATGCCTCGAAGATTCGGCGGAAAGTGGGAAACGGAGCTTTTAATATAAAATTCTGTCTGTCTACTAAAAAATGGCCATTTTCACACTTCACTTGACTACGCATATTGTTAGTGGTTATATTTGTGTTGAAAAATATAATATTGTCTGTGGTTTAGCGGAAATCATAGAATTTAAGTACTTCCTCTTAATTGTACGATTTTTAGTATAAAAACCAATGAGTTTAAGATTTTAAATTTAAACATTTTAGTTCATTTCCCTTCGTTTTAAAATCTGTAATTGGACCAAAACAACGGTAAGCCACAGGTAATAAAATATAATATAGATAAAATAGATCATACAAGTGTATAAATTAGCGTTACCAGTCGTTAGCGTGGTTATTTATACTCGAGAAGATCTCGACACTAAAGAATTACAAGGAATATAGCATAAATGATAATATAACAGCGTTTGGAAGGAAAGTGATCTAACTTAATATTTTGAAAATTAAAAATTTTGCAAAAAGTTGGTTGTAAAAAAGCCGTTTAAAAATTTTATGATGATTTTTTTGGTTAGGCCATTTTTTTTCTTAAGCTGTGATTAAAGTTTAATGTGAATATTGGTTGCAAGATTGAATCCCTGCTTAGCAAGAATAAAAAAATTATCGATGTTGATATGTAGATCTTAAATGTTTAAATTTGGTAGATTAATGAGTGTCAGAGGAGAAAAGAGAGCAGAGAGCTATGTACAGGGTGTCTATCATAGTGTGAAACATTAATGTAGACAGAAATAAAGATATTATACACTTTATATGTATAAGAAATTAATGTTTTGTCTATGGTTGTCTACCAGTTTAAATATAAACACACCACATGGTGTCTAAATGTCTAATTAGGCATCGGTTATGTTATAAATGTATAATAAATATAATAACGCTTGGCTTGCGTTATTCTGTGTATATAAGCTTTTGTTGAAATTATACATTTCATAGTAAATTGTATAATTAATGAGAGAAAAATGATGGATGATCCGGATTTTTTATGAATTTATTATGAAATGTAATGAAATAGTGATGTCCAAACAGATGTCTTATATAGTATAGTTATATATGTGTATGTATATTTATATAAATAACTATGTATAAGTGAGGTAAAATGAAGTGCGAGTAGAGGTAAGTGTAATATAGTTGTAAATATAGCGTCTGCGAAGTAGAAATATATTATATACAAAGTTATGATGTTTTGTTTTGTTTTACTGTTGCAGAAATTAATTGCTCCAATATGAAATTTTAAATTTAATAATATTATCTATTATTTTAGGGTGTCGTAGCGCCATAAGAGTGTATCCGTAACGCAACGGTTTTGAGCTCGATCTCCACTCGAGGAAGTGAAATATTTACGTTTATATTTCCATTTCTTCGCTCTGGTGTCGAGGCAAAGTGCGGCGTTGAGTTCTGCCACGCAATACACATCTAATATAGATGTAAAGATCACTTTTGAACAACATTTTTTTTTTAAAAAACCAAACTATCAAATAATAAAATAAAAAAACAACTATAACAACTATCAAATAATAAATAGTCTGAATTGGTAAATAAAAATTCTATTAATTTCATGCTACTTTTTTAATCAATTTAATAAAAGAAAAACATGATATTTTGATAATAACCTTTATTTATTGAAAACACAAAAGAAATATCCACATTATTTTCACAAATACTTTAAATTACAATCAAATAACGTAATTGTTTAACAGTTTCATTATATCCAACAATCATAAGCCGTGAGATTAAACGCGACCGTTGTGGATTCAGTTCCTACTTGTTAGAATGAAAATGAAGGTAAACGTCGCGTTTAGTTTCGCCACTTAACTGCACAAACTTCTTGGAAACATAGCTTATGTTTCGAAAACAGTGCGTGAGGAACAGAATACTTAAAACTCAATTTTCTGTCTAGCCTGCCATATTTTTGTATTTTAATTTCTGGGGTAGGCACGGCCCACCCTGCTTCCCCCAAATTACGTCCATGCCGTCGTGGCGCAAGGGGCTATTTGAGAAAAATTAAATAATATGTATATACCTTTTCATTTCCTCGCACAGGTACAGCCTAGTGTTGAGTACCGCCACTCAGTCAGAAAAGGAAGTTGGGAATACTAATGTGTCCTAATGGGAACACAGTTTCTTAACACTATTTTCCCAGGTACCCTCTACCTATTCTGCTAAATACGGAATACAGCGTGAAGGTAAAAAAAAACCAATTTCTTAACATAACAAAATATAATGTTAAAAAAATTGTTTCTTTACAAATCACAAAACAAATTTTAACAAATACATACGAAAAATTTGATTACTCAATTATAAATTGCTTTTTAGTTGATGATTTTCTTAAAGAGTCACAATCACACACCAAAAAGTCACTAATAGTAGTGACAAAACAATTTTATCATTCTCAATTTCTTCTTAAAGAACAGGTCGACGACGGCTTTCTTATTGGCGTCGAAAGGAATATTTTTCTTTTTATTTGCTTATCTTGAGATATATTTTTGGATCTTGAGATTTACGTAAAAAGTCCCAAACTTAGATCTAACTCTTAAAAAAACACCTCCAAACTCTAAATCTTGAAATTTCACGATTTCACGTAATTAAGTGATAAAACATTATTCTTCATTCTCAATTTCTTCTTAAAGAATGGGTTGATGGGAGACGGAGTCGACGGCTTCAAATTCGTCTTGCACGGTTTCTTGTTACCGTCGAACGGAATATTTGGACTTTGTCTCACGCTTTTGTAATAGTCAACCGTTTCTTGGCTACTATTGTTCGTCAGCACAAATTGCACTTTTTTAGGCGTGTCTAGGCATTTTTTTGTATTACCTTTTTTTAAATCTATTTGTTTTTGAAAATTTTTCACTTTATTTACTACTAATTTTGGTTTTGTATCTTTATTAACTGTCTTTTCTTTATTTTTTTGTTTTTGTTTATTAGAATCCTTGGATTCATCTTGAGACTTATTGTTAGATTTTTTACTTTGATGTAAAATATTTTTATTCTTATTAACATTATTTTGAAGTACTTTAGTTTTAACATTAATTTCTTTTATCTTATTATTGTTTTCTAATTTATTTTTCTTATTTTTTATAACTTTATTTTGGCAATTTTCATTAATTTTAGGTTTCTTAATGTTAAGTTCTCCCTTATCTTTCTGTGCTTTCCGTTTTCTATTTTTCTTTTCTTTATCTCTGTTGCTGTTTGTTTTATTTTTGTTATCTTTTGTTGTTTCTACTTTCCAGTCGCCATTCTGTAATAATGAAAAAGAATTGATATAAACAAAAAATGCGTGTTTGAATTAAGCTTTAACAACTTAATTTATGAATTTAATGTTCACAATTTTTTTCTAAATCCCACCCATAAAACCGTAAAATTAATATTATAATTTTGTTTTTCTCATTTACTCAAAAAATGAAATATAAGTAACTAAGCATTTTTTTAGCTCCACGGTCGGCTTAGTTCTACACTAAGGCTGCGCAGATTTTATTTTAGGATTTTTCTTACTTTACCTCTTCACGAGGCCAATATCGACGTCAATGAGCAAAAGTTCAGAAAGGTTAACTACACGGCGGCCCGGACTCATCGATCGTACTGAACTTTTGTATAAAAAATTTTTGTTACTTACTGTAGCATTGTCAATACTGTCAGTATTGTCAGTAATGTCAGATTCTTCTACAATACTGACTCCAGCGCGTGTTTTGGCGAGGAGCCTCTTACGATGTTTTCTACTTAGACCTGTAAAATTTAAAAAGTAGAATTAATAATAAGATATATTTCTAAACAGAGGTGTAAAACTCAGTCATGCTAATATTAGCAAACAGGCTTAGTAATTTAATTTGTAGTAAGGTTGCTGTAGCATTAGCTAAAGAAGAAGAAGAAAATACCGTGTCGTTGTAATGTGACAATAATAAAGATTCGAAAAAAATATATTTGACACACATCAAGAATTTTATGCATGTTCCCTTTCACAATATTAAATTAATGAAATTTAAAAAAAATATATTAATTTAAAATAATTTATAGAAAGAAGATTTTTCAAACGTCATAGTGAATTAAAAAAAAGAAATATATATGAAAAGAACCTACATACCTCTCAAAGCTAATTCATCAGACTTATTCACCAGGTTCTTCTCTAATTTACTAAGTCTGGAGGCGGCCTTCATTGGCTCGGAGGGGTCGAGATCTGATTCCAGGCCTTGTATATCCTCTTCAGGCACTTTCAATGGATATTTGTTTTGTGACAGCTCTTGGAAACTGGAAAAAAATATTTAAAATCTTGTATTTTTTTCTAACAAAAAATCCAAGACAACCTCAGTGACCCACTTCTTCACTTACCGTTGCAAACAAACTCTCCCCCGTTTGTAAGCCTTTGAGGAGGCACTACTGAGGAGGCTTTGTAACTGTGCTGCTAGTAACTCAGCGGGTACGGGCAGAGGGTGGAGAGATACGTCTACCCGACCGGCTCGAGGGTCCAGGGGTTCAAAACTGTGGAAGGGAAATAATTGGATAGCTAAAGTTAAAAATATATAAAGTCGGGCTCGGATCGCAGTGAGTTCGCGTCTGACTGTGTTCAATTCCTGTGAGGGGGAGAATGAATTAATTTTCTTTTGTGCTAACACTACAGGCAATGTTTCAAAATTGGGCAGAATGTTAGAAATTGAGTGTCCTAACACTAAGTTCCCTTTGCCTACCATACCATATCCCAGGTACAATATGAAGCTAAAAGAAATAATTATGTAACTTTAATCAACATTTTATTTTATTTTTGCGACAAAATAAATCATATTAGTATTTCCACATTACTCTTATCTAACACACAAATCTCACTACCTAGGAATGTCTGTCATTAATTAAACCATATTATTATATATAATCATTATACCCGATCTCTGCATCAACAACATCATCATTATTTCTATTATTGTCATCATCTTCGTCATCATCATCAGATATTTGTTGTAATGCATCTGGACCACCAGGAGGACAGCCCATCTGAAAGAAATTATATTACTTTTATTATTATTTAAATTCTTTTTTATAAAAAAATAATTAGTGACCAAAAAGTTCTCAGTGGCCCAACTCACAGTCTGCCAAACTTTAGTGACACTATCGTATTCTAATCCCAGATCACTCTGTCTCACAAGTTCAGTTAGAAGTCTCCGAGAACATATACTTGTTATGGAGTTGCCGAGGCACACTTGCTGGGAAAACGGAAAGAGGAGAGCTGTGACACTTGCTTCGGGAATTTGTCCTTTTGATACCTGGAAATATAATGTATATATTTTCTTATTCTATTTTAACTAAGCTGTAGGAAATGTACAACATTGTTTTTATTCATTGTAAACAATTTCTATATTATACAGGGCTTTCAAAATTAATTCATTAAATAATAATAGAATAAAGAATATGTTAACACCATGTATAAATAACAGAATTGTTACCAGAATTGAAACCATGTATAAATGAAGAATATATCATAGAAACATAAGTGTCCAATTAAATTTAAATACCATAAAATTTTATGTAGAATCAATTATTTTGTAGAATAAACAATTTTCATCTTCTTCCTCTGGCAATAAAGCGAACAATAAGTTATTTTAAAAGAATGCATTATTTTATTAAACAATCAAAATGTGATTTTTAGTGAGGATTCATTCTGGAGGCATTGCGAGTTGAGTGACGGAACCCAACGCCGAGCTTTGCCTCATTAGACTATAGTTATAAATTAAAATTACATTTTGAAAAAAGTTATTTTACAATATATTATACTTTCTTGACCTAGTAACAAAATCCTCAAATATGCATAGAATGGAGAGCAGGGTGTATTAATTAGGTTCTATCATCTATATGTACCTTAGATAGTTCTTCTAAGTAACAATCAATGATGTGTAACACCATGGATGTGGAGTTACGAGCATATTGTGGTGTTTCTACCGCTAAAATACCTGAAGGAAAGAAAAATTGAAAAAGTATTAATTAACTTTATTTAATTAAATAATAAATTCAAAATGAAATAAAGAGCTCCCGGTTCATATTCTGCCAAGTTTATATGCTTCATTTCTTAGATATTTTCCTTTTTTTTAGTATGGAAAAACATATTAAAAATATTATAGCTATTAACTAATACAAGAAAATCAAAACTAGAATAGAAATTCAATAATACTAGCAAAAATAAAGCACTTTCTTATTAGATGACAATTCCTATCACTAAAACCTTATCAAAGATAATCAATTTCATATCAAAAAGGACAATCTCACCATCTTTTGAAGAGAGCATATCAGCAAACTGTTTGCAACTGTCCAAACTCCATTTACATCTTAATAGACAGCGGAAGCTACCTCTCAGATAGCGACGGACAAGCTGAAAACATTTATATATAAATATTATGAAAATATAAATTAAATAAAAATTAATACTCAAATAACTTTAACTTTATTTTCTGTGTGGTGTAGGGTCAATCCTGTGACATGTGCATTAAAGAGTTGATTAACAATACACTTTTTTATTGAACTTTTTATACATCTATCTATATCTTTGCATAAAGACTATTATCACTATCATTTTTTGCTTAATGTAATGTTTGCAAGCAGAGTATGTTGAGAGGAGCTAGTGTTAAAACTCTTGTGTCCTTTATCTCCGTTAGTTAGTGACTGTATGGTGAATGGAAACAAAACCTCAAAATAAAGATTGAAAACAGTCATTACATGTGCAGCCAAACAATTTAATAAAAATGGCAAGAAAGAAAACAAACGGCACCTATATAAAATTAGATATCCTATATCTTATAAAACAAAGTCGCTTTTCGTGTCTGTCTGTTGTTTCTAACTCTTCTTCTCCAAAACCACCCAACGGATTTTGTTGCGGTTTTCACCATTAGGTCGAGTACTTTTCATAGAAGGTTTATATATAGTTTATTATTTGTACATTCTTATGTAAATTAACATAAATACGATAAATGTGTATAAAGTCCTACCCGTTGAGACACTTTCACGCATGCGCTGCTTTAATGGTAAGTACTACATGAAAAAATGTACTGGAGTATTATTCCTCTTAATAAAATCTACAAAAAAGTCCGCGACGGCATATTCGTATCTTTTAAGAATAACGTGTAGTGATCATTTTTCTGTCTAAAAATAATAATTTCAATATATTTTTTATTGTGAGTCATATTTTTCCATAATGGTATTAATCCTTATCCTTTAAAATACTTTATTATTTTTCTACGTTAAACGAAGATAAAATTTGCTTTTTACACTATTCGAAATCGAAATTGCGAATAGTTTTACAGAAAAACGCATTTAATTGTTGACACATCCCGCCGTTGACACCTCATCTGTATCGACTCAAGTTTTACTTATCCCTTACTCTCAGCATATAAATAAGTATATTAGTTACGTTGGCCATTTAATGTAGATCAAAACTGTCTTTTACTGTTTTTCATTTTAATAAGTACTTTAGAAGTTGTTACAATATCAAAAAATCCTTGCTGCGAAACGGCTCGCCACTCGCCATGCGTCCGCCGCGTCCGCCTGCCTTACTCGCATCGGTGGTTCAGTGGTAGAATGCTCGCCTGACACGCGGGCGGCCCGGGTTCGATTCCCGGCCGATGCATTCTATTTAATTTTCCTCACCGCAGCCACGTAGTGCTTGCTTTTCACCAGGGACAGAATACCCTCTTCAGCATTAACCACAAGCTCGAAAAAAAAAACCCGCCTACCTCTATAGCAACGAAGATTTAGATGCGTTTGCACGTATTGGATAATTGGAGTTGAATGTATTATTTCAGCGCGATATATTTGGTTTCATATTTTTTGTAGTAGTTATTAGTAGGTAGATTTTTGTTTATAATTTCATCCGTTTAAAAATAGTCATTTAACTATCTAAAAATAGTCATTTAAATATATTTTAATAAGTAGTTGAAAAGATTAGTAGCACAGATTTAAAATTACGGTACCTACTTAAAAATCCTTGCTGTGTAAAACAATTGGAAAATCCTTATTGAAACTATGAAAATGCGGGTTGCATCAGGGTTTAATTAATTTTCACAGTATCTTAAGTGCTTTGCAAATATACATTATATGAATAATCCAGTAGTAAAAGCGGGCGAAGCCGCAAGAGGGTCGCTAGTTGTGAAATATAAACAAATTATATACAAACCATAAGAAATTTATCCATTCTATGTTGATCTATACCATACCACTCTGTCGCTAAAACTTTGAACCCAGCTTTGCTCATCATTATTGCATACTTTATTTGATCAGAAGGGAACAGGTCTAGGATCTCCGATATACTCTCACACAGATCTTCCTGCAAAATCAATAAGATATTAGTAACATTTGGAAAGAATAAAACTTAGCTGTGTGAATTATCAAGCAATATCAAATTTCTTATGCAGTATATGAGAAAAGTTTCATATATTTCTAAAAATTTTCCTTAACTTAGTGTGTGTTTAACACTTAAAAAAAGTATAAAATGAGTTTTTCTTGATAAATATTATTTTATAAAATTATACTCATATGATCATAAATTGAAAATTAATAAATGATTGTTAGTTTTATTCTAAAACTAAAACATTATTTTATTATAAAAAAAATAAAAAATATGTTAATTTTTAATATCTTGAAACAAATTGTTTTTAATAATCTTTTTATAGCATCTATGGTTTTGTTACTTAATTAATTTTGTATATTTTGGTATTCAATGATAAATTTAAGAAATTTTTCTAAAATATAGTAGTAATAGTAGTATATAATAGACTGCAGCATAGTAGATAACATATCATAGACCTAGTGAAAAACAGTTTTATTTTAAAATGTAATATTTCGATTATATTGCAAATATTAATATTCAGATATTAAGCAGATAAAGATATAAGATATTAAGCAGATAAAAAAAAGATATCTAAAAGTTTCAAGTTTATTTCAATAAATAAATAATTATTTTTTGTTACCTGAACTAATGGCTTATCTGACATCCACACAGCATAGAACAGTCCTTTCCACACTCTTATAAAATCATCTTCTTTAAACTCTATAAATATAACAAAATTGAACATAAATACAATATAATAGACAATACTTAATAAATTAATTAATAAAAAGTATTTTTATGTATTTTAAATGGTTTTTAATCTATAAAATGCGACTAGAAAATGAAATACTATCATTTGTTTTTATTTTTAGGTTATGTTAAAATCAACACATGTTATTGATAAAATAACAGAATGTGTTTTTTTGTATAAAAACTAAATAATATTCACCGTATCCTTTCTCAAAACAGTTCGTCAACCATTTCTTAAATGTTTTTAGAACACGATCTCTGGTTTTCTTTTCGTTACCAGACAGTAAACGCGCAAATTTAAATTCTTGCGCTACAACTAATACTTTTTCCTTTTTGGGCTTTTCTATCGGCTTCTTGGTTTTTTGTTTTTTAGTTTTCTTCTTATCTGGTAGTTTCATGGTTATTTATTTATATAATAAAAAATAAATAAGGTGTCCGTATGTCGATAAATCGTGGTGTCCACGCTTGACACTTGTCGAATGTGACAGTCACATTTCACAATGACATTAGTGATTTAGTGATGGGCAGTGGCCTATCAGCCACCACTGATTTAACAAAAATATAATAAATTTTTTGATTCCTGAAATCAAGATATAATAATTAAACCTCGTACACGTGGACCTATCTAAAAATATGTTCCAGGGGAGGCAGGAGGAGAAAATTATTTTACTTTAATTTCAGGTTTTATTTTTTATTTGTAAAAAATTTTGGGTGAGCACAAGACACAGAACTACTGCATTTTAATAAAATGCTATATTTAATTCATTCTGTTAAAAATGAATTCATATATTAGATTTTACTTTGCTAAACTACATAATAATTATACTGTCACAGAAAGCAAATAACCATAATAGTATAATTTCATCTATACTTACTACTTGTGTTTAATATATCTTTAAAGTTAAAATGTCACATATTCTTAGTATTTCCATACAAACGAGATGTAAAACAGCTATTTCAAAAGATTGATGGATACTATTATTTGAAATAGTATATTTGTTTACAATGTAAAAAAAATATATAGGATGTGCACATAAGATTTGAACTTGCGACCTCCGTTTATAAAATTAAACGCAACGCGTAATCATACTCATTATCAAGTTTTTTAAAGTATTTTTTTTCTATGGTAAAATAAATTTGTAATTTAATCTGAAATATTTAAAGAAACTGGCACCTTTAATTAAATAAATAAATTAAATTTTAAGTTAGTTATTTATTGCCTCAGTATATGTTATGTTGGGATTTCAAGAACTCATTTCTATTTATTATAATTTTTAACTTAGTGTAAAAAATATAGTGTACTGCCACATCAGGTTAGGTGCACGTTACTACTTAATATTTAAAAAAAAAATTGAGTTGAACGCGCTCATTTGATAAACTACTGGTATAAATTGAAACATTGCTTTTGTGTTAGATATCGAGGCTATATCACCTCACGTACATGGAGTATGGATGAAAAATAGTGAAAAGTAAAACAATGATTATAAACAAATAGCATTTATTAAATTACATTTATAAACTTAATAACAAAATCAAGTAATTAGGCACTTAGTTGCAATTTAATCACTTACAGATAACAATAAAAATTCATTAATAAATTCTTTTTTCCTTTACCATCTAATCATAAAAAAAAATGTAAATATAATTATTTTTAAAACACGATAATAATTCATAAAATAATAATAATTACATATATTTTTTAATTATACCTATTATTTACAATGTATGGAATGATTATTTGTATTGCACATACTTATGATGTATTAAATATTATTTGAAAAGTGACCCAGGTATCAATGGAGAACAACATGTCGTGACACTTCAAACTGCACTATTTAGTACCATGGACTGATAAATAGAAAGGTATGTGTACAAGCCCAAGTGTAAGGCGTAGGTACACTTTAATAATATAATTAAATTTAACTATTTATGTTAAAAGAATGTTAGCAGTTGTAAAAATAAAATTATTTGTGTATTTTTTCAATAGGTATTAAAAATATTAGACCATCTTACTATAATTTGAACCATGATGGCAGTTGACACTGTCGTTATTTATTTATGTTATCAATGTTTATGTTATTTTTTCCCTGAAAATACAATATATGTTTATTTACCGATTAGTTATAATAACATAGCTACCATTAACGAGTTTAGTTACTTTGTGATGTAAATAATTGGACTACTATAATGTACTTATCTTAATTTGACATTTTGTAATATAGGATATAATTTAAGTAAGATAAAATAAAAATATCACAAAAAATTAAGAACAATAATTTTAAAGCATTTTTTTTTCTTTATAGAATTTATATTAATATGTATACAAATTTATAGAATATTATAGTAACTGGTAAATTATTATAGTCTCTTTCTTCACACTGTATCCCACATATAGCAGGGTAGGCAGAGAAAAGTAGTGTCAAGTCACTCCATTCTCCACAGTCCACATAATTTTCAGATTTTCAGATTGCTACATATAAGATGGCGTAAATATTTTCTCGCTAAATTAAAAAATAGGACTATCAACATTTGTCCAAGTGAGAATCGAACCAATAACTATCTCATATATAATTCATCTTATATTTCCTTTATAAGATAATGGATGTTCAAATACAATTTCTTGATTTGACTTTTTCATTTCACGTTTTGATGTTTGTCTTTCTGTATTTAGGAATAGATTTTTTTTTATAAGTATGAGTAGATTAAAAAAAGCTATTTTATGCTGGCAAAATAAAAAACTACAGTATACTCGTACAAATAAACATTTAAAAAAAGATCGGAAGGTCGAAACATCAAAACTAAATTAAAAAGAAAAAATCACAACAGAAAAAGATAACATGCAAATCTAAAAGCCACTAATTAAACTAAACAAACAATAATTTCAACTAGATAACATAATTTTAATTAAATTAGATAATTTAACCTAAATAACAGTCTTGATGCAGCATCTGACTGTAAATGCGATGGTTATGGCTTCGATTCCGACTCAAGAAAAAGAAGTAAAAGAAAAAAGTCTAGGTAACAAGACAAAGCGGAGCGTGGAGTTCCATCACTTAATAGGTAATGTTTTGAAAACTGTGCGGTACGTAAACACAAAGTTCCCCTGTCTACGCTACGATATGCGGGGTGTAGTGTGAATCTAATAAAAAAATAACTTTTCAAAAAAGATCAAGTCTTACTTTTTGTTTTTCCACCAAAAAGATCATCATCATCCGATTCATCATCAAACAGAGGACCTTTTTTAATTTCTTTCTTCTCAATTTTTTTTTTATTTGTGAATAATTTGACATCATCATCTGTATCCGAATCGAATATACTCGCTTTCTTATCTTTATTTATTTTTTTCTTTCCAAATAGTTCTTCATCGTCATCGGAATCACCAAAAATTGATGTATTAGCTTTATTTACATTTGTTTTCTTATTTTTTGCTTCAATATTACTGTTTACTTCTATTTCATTAGATTTTTCTTCTTTAGATTGTGTTTTAGTGTTAGTAGTTTTAAATAATTCATCATCATCATCATCTACAATGCTTAACACATTTAGATTAGGGTTTTGTTTATTAACATCTGTTTTCGTAGGTGTTGAAAATATGTCTTCATCATTTAGTACATATACGACTTTTGATTTAACTTCAGATTTTTTAGCTGCATTTTCATTTTTTTTTGGAATTGTATCACTTTTAACTTCTATATCTGTTAAATTAGTTTCAAAATCAATATTTTTTTTACTTTTATCTTTTTCTAAATTAGTATTGATATCGTCTGACTTATTTTTTTTAAGTGTATCGTGTTTTACTTTTCTAGGTTCGTCGAAAGAGCTTGAATTATCGGTTGAATCAGATTCTAAATCTACTCTAGACTTTCTAACAGCTTCAAGCCTAGCTCTTCGTGTTGACGGACGTCGTTTAACTTGGATTTTAGCTCGTTCTTTAGACAATTTGTTATCTAAAACTCCTGCATCTGGATCACCGCCAAAACTGACAGATTTTACCATTGTTACATCTTTTATTGGACTGCTAATGTTTAATTCTTCATTACTATGTGTCGATGTACTTTGCCCGTCTGTTTCTTCATTGATTTTAGATTTCTTAGGTGAAGCACCTGGTAGTAAAGTGTTAACATTTATATTAAAACCCATCGGCTTTAGCTTTCCTATGGGTTTTTTAGTTTCTATTTCCTCTGAAGAATCTATTATTTCTTCATTTGTTTGTAAATCTTTTTTATGTGTTTCAGTTTCTATTTGAGAAACTTTATTCTTTAAATTATCATTGTCATTGTTTTGTTCGCCAGCTTTTACGTTTTCTAATAATTTTAGTATATCAATTTCTTGATTTTTAAGCTCTTCCAATATTTTAGCATTATCATTACATTTGATGTTATTTTTAGTATCATTACACATAACATCTAAATTTTGAGGTAGTATATATTCTACAGGTTTGTCTTCATTTTGTTCTTTATTATTATTAAAAATATAGTTTTTGTCATTTGATACTTTAAGTGGTTTTTGTGAAAAATCCACATCAATATCTGGCGGTTCATCATGGAATATCCTAAACCTGTCACTGTCAAAGTTTATATCAGGTTTTTCATCACTAACGACATCATCTTTCTTAAAGAACAATGATTCGTCATCTGAATCATCATCAAATAACGCATTGACGTTTTTACTCTTTTTCGGTTCACTTGGTTTTTCAAAAACTGGTGGTAAATCGGTGAAAATATCACTGAATGGGTCTTCATCGGGTTTTGTTTCAGATTTTTTGCTTTCTGATACACTTATATTTGTTAATATTTCAGCAGTAGGTTCATTTTTAAGCATATCATTTTGAAAAATATCTTTTTCTTTTGATTGTTTGTCTCTTTCTATACTAACATTCGGCTCAGTTTTTTCATTGTTCACTCTAATAGGTGTCGGATTGAATATATCGTCTTTAAATGACATATTATCTGGATTTACGTTCTGTTTATTTTTATCTAAATTTCTAGTTTCAAAACTTGGTGGTTCATTAAATTCACTTTCATTGTCGAAATTATCGCCAATATCATTATTTTCTTTACTCTCATTTGACAATCCATTATTATTGTCTCTAGAACTGGTAGTGTTTTCAGTTTCTCTTATTTTTTCATTATTTTGCTTCGAAGTGTTAAATAATTCATCGTCCTCAGCATCAAATAAATTAGGACTTAGAAATTGTTCAGATTGAGTTTTCTTATCTGTACTAACATTTAAAATATCACTTTCTATGTCATTATTTCTAAATAATATATCATTATTCTCCTTAATATTTGTTTTTTCTGAATTTTGACTAATTACTGATTTAGAATTAACATTTAGAGAACTTTTTGTTTCTATATTATGATCTTCTATTTTTGGTTTAGCTTTGAAGTCTTTAATATCAGAAAATAAATCATCATCACTGTCATCATCAAATATACTTTTTACTATTTTTGCTTCTTCATTGTCTTTTTTATTTTTATCTGTAGATGTTTTGATCACAGTAGCACTAGCTTTTGGTTGGCTATCGTTTTCGCTAAACAAATCATCATCATCATTATCAAAAATGCCCTTAATATCTTTTTTACTAGATTTTTCAGGATTTTTAACAATTTCTGAAAAAAGATCATCATCATCAAATATCGATTTAGCATTTTTGTCGATTTTTGGTTTCATAACATTCGTAGTAAATATATCATCTATGTCATCAAATATATTATCACTGAATAAATCTATTTTATCTGTGGGTTTATTTGTTTTTTGTGCAGGTGCAGGTTCATTATGAACTAATTTAACATTCGGCTGCTTAAATCTAATACTTTTGTCATCCTTTTTAACGGGTTTGACAAATAAATCTTCAATAATCTTTTTGCTATTAGGTTGTATTATTTTATCTGTTCCTTTTTCTGGTTCATTATCTTCGATGACGTCATTTTCTTCTTCTGAATTCGATATTTTACGTTGATTTCGTTTTAATATGTCGGCGCCGATGCTCTCTGTTCCTTTATTTGAACCGAATAACGAAATGCCACCTACAGGCTTCTGAAAAATAGTTATATTATTTTTAAGTTTTTTATATTGTGGGTAAATGAAAAATGAAAAAATCACTACATGAAAAAAAATATATATTTTTTTTATCAACGAACGAATAAATGGAAAACGATATGTTATTATTGACAAACAATCATGGTATATTTTGAAAATTTCAATTTTACTTTTTATTTTAATATTTAAAATAACTATATCATTATATTATATGTTTTTAAAGCATGATTTATTGATTTTTTTTATAATGATTTTAGCTTTTTTTCAACTTTATTTCTTTTTTAATTTTTTTAGCGCTTTACACGCTTTATCCTAAACTTATCAGGGTAGGCAGAAGAGTTTTAACACTCTGACTCTCACTCCATTGCCATAAGAAGCTTCCGTTTTCCACTTTCCACCGAATTCGACGCCGCGGTTTACCTCTTTACCAGAACAAGGAAATAAAAATATTAAATATTTGTTTTCATCGAGTGGGAATCGAAGCGCCAACGTGTCACGTTTACAGTCAAACGCTTGTGTCCCTACGCCATTACATTACTCTTTTTTACGACGTTGTTACATTATTGATTGACAGATATTTGTTGCGGTTTTAAATCACACTTAGAGTGATATTGCAATTAAAAAACTAAATGGTATACCTATCTTTACAAAGATTTAGGTCCAATTTAATTTAAAAAGAAAAAATACCTTTGAATTAATTTCATTATCGGTTGTTACTTCTTTTGTAGGACCCGGTGCCAGTTTTGATTGTACACTATCATCGAGTAAAGGTGAATTTTCAGGTAGAGTTAAAGTAGGCTAAAAATATAAAAAAATAGGTTCATTCTGCATCCCGCACATAGAAACATTGAGGCCTGCGCATCTAGTATAAGACACTCCATTCCATATAAGAGCAATTACCTTATTTTCCACGGGAGTATGGGATACAATTCCATCTTTCACCGAATTACCGAACAAATCTTGCATTATATCACTTTTGTATTCGTTGGGCCGATTTTGATGCGGTTTTTTGTGTAATTCCGCAAATATGTCGTCGTCGGAATATTCTGATTCCACGTTGTCTAAGGGCGGAGGCTCGTCTGGGAAGATTGCTGCTGAAAGAAATTTTCTGTTTATTAATAAGTAATATAGACAGTATTTTAAGTGTAAAAAGCCGTTGTGGCGTAGTGACACAAGCGTGTAACTGAAAATGCGACAGTCGTGGGTTCGATTATCATGAGGGAGTATAAATTATTTAAAATTTTCATTTCTTCGCTCTAGTGACAAGACGAAGAGTGATGTTGAGTTCAGCCACTCAACACGCAATCTTTCGAAAATTCGGCGGAAAGCGGGGAACAAATTGTCTTAACACCTTAGGTTCCCTCTGCCTACCCCATAATACAAAATAAGTGAAATAAATTATTATCTAAGCTACAAAATTTATAAGATTATATTACACAGATAAACTTACTTGGAGCTGGATTTTCTATTCTATACACTGTTTTTGAAGGTTCTGGCACTTCTATAGGCACAGTGTGAGGTATTGGAGCCTGAAAAAAAACAAAATAACCCCAGAATTTTCTGTGAGAGTTTTCAGAGACATTCTGTGTTGAGTAGCAGAACTCAACGCAGCGCTTTGTCTTATTAGTAGAGCGGGTAAACGCTAATCACTTCTCCTTTAATAATTTATTCCCCTCAATGGGAATCGAACCCACTCTGTGCCACTGCACCACGACAACCCTCACACGATTTTTTTAAAACAAAATAAATGTTAGACTAATTTCAAGTAGTTACCATCAATGGCGGCCCACCCAATCTTCTAGAAATTTCCGCGGCTATATCTGCCGGCTTTTGCTTTATTATTTGAGGTTCCTTAGAAATTTCCGATTGTAGGGATGACGACGACGAAATCTACAGATAGTAAATATAGAAAATATCTTTAACAATTTCAAAATGTACACACGGAAAAGAAAAAAACATGCGCGAGTCGAGCTCGCCCACCGAGGGTTTTCTATAAAAATTGGAGGTCTCGATATTTTTCTGAAATTCAAGCTCAGCTTAGCTAGATATAAGCTAAACAGATAGATATAGATTTTTTCATCTGATACTTCACTTGAACTTGGCTTTAATATAAAATTTTGCCCCCTACGGCTAAGGCTATTATTTATTAGGATTTATCTACAAATGTGTAGTCTAGTTGCCAAATTTCATTATTCTCGGTCAACCGGAAGTACCTTATTCATTTTGATTCCCTTTATAGTGTAGAAATACGCGACATAGAAATATTTTTTTGCGATATAACTAACTTACTAACTTAACTTCAGGCTTTATCCCTAGCGCGGTAGTCAGAGAGAACGGAGCACCAAATGCTACCGTCTCTACATACCTCTTTCAACTTCACATTCAAGTCACGTACTGGAGACGACACCATTTTGTTTCATGGTTTGTTTTGTTGATTGCGAAATAAACGGCCATGTCTTTTTTAAAATCAGCTTCACGCTGTATCCCAATACCTATTAAGTGGCAACACTCAACGCCGCACTTTATCCTAAATTGAAATTGCTGTACCAATTAATACTAACAACAATTCTTATATTAAGTTACTCACAGTATGTTGGTTAGTCGGTTGTACGTCAATAGTTTCAGGTTCAGATTCAGAATATTCTTCAGCTTCCTCATGTTTTGATATTGAACTGTCACTGTCACTTTCTTCCTGAACGAGACCTGTAATTTTTTCTATATTCATCATTTTATTTATATTTTTGAGGTCGTCGTGACGCAGGGGAAACACGACGGTTGAGGGTTCTATTCTCATTGAAGAGAATTAATATTTAACATTTTCATTTCCCCACTCTGATAAAAAGGTAAAGCGCTGCGTGTCCCACATTTACCTTTAAAGACACAGGGAACCTAGGGTTAACACAATTTACAAGACTTTGCGTATTGAGTGGCGAAACTCAACGTGGCGCCAAATAAATATATATTTAAATATTAACTTACCTGCATGCCATTTATTTTTCCACGCAAACGATCCTATAATATAAGGTAAGGGACGATGACTGTAGACGCCTTTTGGTTTTAATATCATACTGAAAAAAAAAATACAAGTAAATTAACATTATACAGGTAAAAATACTATAAGTAATATATTATACTATTCATGATAACAAAAAAAAACATTCAATTAGAATATGTCAAGCTCAATGTGATTTACGTAAGTAAGTAAATCGTTTGGGAAAAAAAATGAGAAGATTCAGATATGGAAACAACGAATATAAAAACATTATTAATATTTATAACAGTTTAACATACTAATTTTTTAGAACTTAATGCGCGGCGTTAAGTTTCGCCGCTTAACATTCTCTTACCTAGACTCTTCATCGTCAGAACTATCACTATCCAGTATTTCTAAAGGTTCATGCATTAATTCAAGTTTTTGTAAAGCTTTGTTTATTATTTCCGCCTTTTCCTCGTTTGTTGGTAGTTTTGGTTGTTCTTGCTGTAAATAAATTATATATCATAATAATTACTATTTATTTGTTGTTTTTTTTTTCACTTTCACATTGGCATAGGCAGAAGGAACTTAGTGTTAAGACACTCTGTTCTTTTTTTGCTACATGTTACATGTACATGCTACATGTTACATTTTGTTACATGTTTTGTTTTGCACAACGCCGCGCTTACTTAGAATGTGACATATACACGAAGGGATATAGGAATTAAGAATTGAGATGCAGGCGAAGCTAAAAGACTATTACTAACGAAGCTAAAAAAATATGCATAAAGATAATACCTTTGTAACATTTTCAATGGCAACATCAACATCATCATCATACACTCTGCTTTCAACAAATTGACTGTTGCTTAGAGCCATAAATCTGAAAAAAATGTAATATAAAATATGACATTTAATGAATCAAAAAGAGTTAAAACTTATTCAGGCCTTCGTCGTGGCGTAGTGACACAAACGTGTGACTGTAAACGCGAATGTTGAGGGTTCGATCCTCACTTGGGGAATTATAATTTTTCATATTTTCATTTCTTCGTTCTGGTAATAAGGTAAAGCACAGCATTGAATTCCACCACTCAATACGCAATGCCTTGTTTCGTCGTCTCGAAAATGCACTGCATTAGCACTAGACTTGCTTTATTTTTCCTGCTATATAGAGGAATTAACACTATTTATCCCCTCGAATGACAATCGAACTCACAACCTTCGCGTTATAGTCAGGAGCTGCGCCAAGATGGCCTCAATACATAATAATATTATAAACAAAAAAATCTTAAAATTTATAAAAAGAAAAATAGAGTAAAGTAATTAAATATTTGCCTTCTCCTTCCCCCGAGACTACGGCGGAGGAGCGGGTCTGCATTAGCGACGGATTTAAGATCCCGATCCGCGGTCTCCTTCAGTGACTAATGATTCGCAGGAGACCATTGCAGACTAGTTCCTCTCACTGTTCAACACTATTACATGGAGGAAATTCGTAAAGCTACAACAAATACTTACTTATTATTTACATTTTGCAGATCAACACTCGCATTGTCTAAAGCATTGACCATTGCATCCAGTTTTGAATTTGTATCTTGACATTTTGATACTATTGTCTGTAATAAAAAAATATTTATAGTATGTACATGAAGCAAAAATCTATATTTTATTCTATTTTTTATCATTTTTAAGGTATCATTCTACACTAAGGAAATTTCTAGTTTTTTTAAATTCAACATTTTTGACTGTTATAATTTTTTGATAAACTATTTTTGTTCTTGTACACTTATAGTAGTAACTACACTTTACTTTAACAATTACACATCATGCTCTGATACCTGCAAGTTTCTAATTTCTATCACACACTAAAAAAATATTTCACTCATATAAATTAAACAGACTTTCGTGGCAGCAATATATCTGACTCATATATCATGAATACAATGGTTCTGGGTTTGAGTCGTACTCAAGGAATTATTTTGTCCCCTAAGTTATGAGACAAAGTGAAGTGTTAGTCTCACCACTCAAGCACAATGTCACAAAAGTTGGACCGTATGTGATATACAAGGTTACTAGGTTCCTGGTATATGCACACAGCATGTCATTAAAATAGTATTAGGTACCTGATGTATTTTCTCTAACATGCCAAGCAACTGTTTGTCTCCGGCTAGCGACCATTGAGGTGCCGCTTTCCGGAGTGATGTAGTGTCAGTCTCCATGATAAAATACCTGGAAGAAAATTAAATAGTTTAACAAATTTATGGCAGAAAGATTTCCACTTACTGCCCAATTCCATGTAAAACCACAGTAAGTTCAATGTCATAAACCAATGTTAGACTTTGCCTTAGGAGAGTAGAGAATATGAAAGTAGAAGAGAATTTGTATCAAAATCACAACCATTTCATTTATTTATACCCTGTTTTAGTATGCCACAATGGTTTCATGAACTATTTGAGACAATAACAAAATATAAAACATATATTACTATGTTATTTATATGTTATTACTATATGATATTTGCATGTTAGGAGTTGGTACTCATCGCCCCATTTCTTCTACCAGAGAAGGGAACGAGAATAAATTAAATATTTTGTCAAGTAGATATTGAACCTGCACCTATAGTGTTTGCAAACACTGTCCCACTGCACCACAATGATAATCTTTCACAGTTATACTATCTTACTCCACTTATTATATATGATTATCTCTCTAGATACATATAAAAAAATATCTGTAAGAATGTTAATTATAGTTTAAAGTTAGGTTACTAGTACAAAACAGGTTTTTGATGCATTCATGAAAATTCATTTAAATAAATCGCTGTTTAACTTTACTAGTATTTTCAATGACATTATCTATTTAATAATGTTTTGATGAAAATCAATTTAAAGTAAATAAAAGTAATATTTTTATTTTAAAATTATACCAAAAAGAGAATTAGAAGGATAAAATTATAACCTGTTAAGCAAACAGTAAATAAAAGCTACAATATATATTGAAATTATCAAAAAAAATGTGAGCAACAAATACAAAAATATAAATAAATAAGTGGGCGTTTTTTTAGAAGAAAAAACATTGTACACAATAGGTTTTTTACAGCCATAATAAGAAATATATATTTTTAAATGCGGTTACTTGCCTATTCACTTCACATAGCACAAATGAAAGCTAATTGCCGAATAATCATTAATATAACGCTCAACTTTCTAATTTAAAATTCTATATCAAAATAAAAAGTGCGACGTGATATACCTACTCGAGTATACATTGCAATAACTGTCAAATAAATGTCAAATGCAAACGTCAAATAAATAAACTTAATCTCATGACGTTTAGAGTTCCGTTATACGTAATGTTTTATTTCCTCTTTTCGTTGTTTTAACTAAAATTATTATACGACTTTACAAATAATTATTAATTTTATCGAATTAAAAATGTTTTACATCTAATAATAAAAATATATTTAGAATCTTTAATTTTCGCCATTATTACACATTATATTAAATTAAATTCTTTAACTGGACACTACCCCAATGTAGTGGGTTGAAAACTTCAGAGTTTTTATGAGAGGGTCCCAGATGGTAAAAGTTTCCAATAGCTAGAGCAATACTTCTATTAAAATTAGGATGTTTTTTTTTATATGACAATAGCCACGCGAATTCACGCGATTTCAGAAATATATCTCTTCTGTCTATCGAAAATGTGGGGTTTATCAAACCTGATGCAATGTTTTAACAACAATAAATACAATAATGTTATAAGAAAGTTTAAAAATATGGGCGTTACTCAAAAGACTGTCTCAAAATTGTGCAGTTCATAGAGAACAGGGTGTCTGAACACTTGGTACCCTCTGAATACATAGATGATACAGCGTGAAACTAGTCTAGATGTTGCATCTATATATATATATAAAGTTAGGTACAAAATACTGAGCTAGTTCTAGAAAACATAGTATAATTTTATGCGTCACAATATTTTTTCTATTATCTACACAATATATAATAATATATATAAATAGGACGTTCACACGAGGCTCGTGTAAACATCCTGTGATTATTAAACATTAAATAATTTACCATTATTTTTGCTCTTCATTAATAATAATTATAAACATGCATACGTACTGGTGCTGTGGCATAGCGTCTGACTATAATCAATAGTTGTGGATTCGATACACACTTAGGAAACTTTAATTATTTTTATTATCTGACTTTGGTAAGAAGATAAAGCGCGGCGCTAAGTTCCGCCAACTAAAACGCAATGTTTCGCAGATTGGGCGGAAAGAAAGAATTGTCTTAACATATAATTACACAATCGTGACACAATACAGCAGTGTCTGTTTGTCACCCAACATGCGATGCCTGATTCAAACTGGGCGGTTATTGGAACGGAGTGTTTTGACACCAGTTTGTCTATAACTCCTTAGACTCACTTAGGTAGAAAATAAGCTGTGTTTTACTTTCAGTTCTGTTTTACGTTCACTGCAATGCAGTGAACCATTACGTGATTTTAATTTCCAAAATGATTAACTACAGTTTAATTATCTTGTCATTTTAAATCTGGCAGGTAATTTTAACAATATAAAGTTCGTTTTTATCGACTTTTTTTGCTTCACGCTTCGTCCCTAGCGGAGGAACCAGAGAGAACAGAACGCTAAACGCTACGGTCTCTGCATACCTCTTTCGCCTCGTCCATTATCAACCTGCACATACATGCCTTCCAGGGGGTCCCCATGATTTACGTGATCTTCCCACAACATCATCACATTTTATAAAAACTGCTAGTGATACTACGACCGTTTTAGTTTTAATTGTGGTACAAAATAAAATAAATTATTATGAGTTCACACTTAACACTAGGTTACCCCTGCCTACCCTGCTGCGTGCGGGTTACAGCCTGAAGGTGATTTTTTATTATTTAAGACATCACGTTACTTCTGTCGATGTTACTTCATCCAGAGGATGTCCTGACTAATATCTGTCCGATATTTGTTTGTGGGCATACGGGTACGCGACCCCGGATCCTCGAGCCGCCACTCTTACATCCTCATCCAGTCCGTAAGAATGGTGTCCTAACTCCCCCCCTTCCCCTCCTCTTTTCCTTAGCTCCCTCCTTTTACCTATCCTACCCCTTCTATTTTCCTCTCCCCTCGGTTTTTCCCCACAAAGGGGTTTTGGAGGTCAGACGGCAGTCGCTCCATTTAAAAACCGCCAACCGCCACATAAATGGACCGAAAGAGAAAAGAAACACTGGGTACGGCTAGGGCGTCGCCGCGAAACGACGCGCAGGCACATCGCCCTACACCTGCGATAAGTGGGCAAGGGCTACCGTGTCAAGTACGGGCACGGTTAAAGACGCGAGTACCCAGACAGAAACTCCGCTTTGCAACGTGGAATATTGGCTCTCTAACCGGACGATGCAGGGAACTCGCAGATGTACTCATGAGACGTCGGGTCCAGTGTGCTTTCCTCCAGGAAACTCGCTGGAAGGGCAATAAGTCCCGTAACATCGGACAGGGTTACCGGCTTATATACACTGGGTCACCTTCGGGTAGAAACGGTGTAGCGGTAGTGCTTTCTGAAGAGCTTCAGAATGGGCTCCTTGAAGTTGACCGTCGCTCCGACCGCTTGATGCGAGTGAGGGTACTGATTGAGGGCGTCATCACAAACTTAATCAGTGCCTATGCTCCACAGGCGGGATGTAGCGCGGCCGAAAAGGAGACATTCTGGGAGCAGTATGAAGGGGTGCTACTTGCTGTGCCGTCTACCGAATTGGTCTTAGTTGGGGGGGACTTGAACGGGCACGTCGGTAGGGCCGCTGAGCCGTATGAACGTGTTCACGGGGGTTTTGGGCACGGTCTTCGCAATGCAGAGGGAGAAAACATTCTGAGAACCTGTATTGCGTCTGATCTGGCCGTCGTGAATACGTTCTTCCAAAAGAATTCTCAGCACCTTATCACGTATAAGTGCGGGTCCCACTCAACTCAAATAGACTACTTATTGACCAGACGGTGTCATATGGGCAGGGTAACTAACTGTAAGGTCATTCCAGGCGAAAGCCTAACGGCCCAACATCGTCTTCTTGTCATGGACTTTAACGTCACTCCGAAGAAGAAAGTAGCCGAGAAACGTAGGCCTCGGATCAAGTGGTGGTTGCTGAATGGACCGATGCAGACCGACTTCCTGGCAGAGGTGAAAAGTCATAATCTTTCGACTAACACCGAGACTGCTCAGGAGGCTTGGGATCGGGCTCAGTCGGCAATCATTGCGGCAGGCAGGCGAGTTCTTGGCGTTTCTAGGGGAGGACGTGTCATCGACAAGGAGACATGATGGTGGAATGACGAGGTCCAGGAGGTGACTCGTGAAAAGAAGGCTGCCTTTAAGAAGTGGCAGGGATCCAACTCTCCTGAAGACAGACTGGAGTACACAGTAGCTAAACGTGCCAGTAAAAGAGCTGTAGCCAGAGCCCGCAGTGAGAGTTTGTCACCATTGTATGATAAACTTGAAACTGTGGAGGGGCAGAAGCTCATTTACAAACTGGCACGTTCCCGGGATAAAGTGACGCAAGATATCGCAAAATGTCTTTGCGTCAGAGATTCCCAGGGCACGCTGCTCTGTAATCATGACTCTGTGAAGGAGAGGTGGAGAAGCTACTTCCAGGAGTTGCTGAATACTCAGCACCCATGCAGTCTTCATCACGACCCACCGCCTAACCTCGGACTTATTGCCCCAATAACCCTTGACGAAACACGTAATTGCCTTCGACGCATGAAGAACGGAAAAGCGGTGGGACCTGACGACATTCCGATCGAAGCGTGGAAATCGTTGGGCTCTCTTGGTGTGCTCATGCTTACTGACCTTTTTAACCATATCTTGAACACTGGTAAGATGCCGCATCAGTGGCGGCTTAGCTTTATTACCCCTATTTACAAGGGAAGGGGCAGTGTTCAAGATTGTGGCAGTTATAGGGGCATTAAGCTTATGAGTCATACCATGAAGCTCTTCGAGCGCATGATCGACCTCAGGCTCCGCCGAGAGTGTACTGTCTCTGAGTCTCAGTATGGATTTCAGCCAGGATCGGGCACCATGGACGCCATTTTCGCCCTCAGAACTTTGATGGAGGCATACAGGGAAAAAAGGAGAGCTCTGCATGTGGCCTTTTTAGATCTGCAGAAGGCCTTTGACTGTGTGCCTCGTCAGTGTATCTGGTGGGCATTGCGATCCAAAGGGATCCCTGAGGCCTATATTGAGATTATCAGGGGCATGTACCACGATTCCGCTTCTATGGTTAGGACTGCTGTTGGCGACACTAGACCCTTCCCGATTACAGTGGGAGTTCACCAGGACTCGGCTCTTAGTCCGTTCTTATTCAATGTGGTGCTCGATACTGTCTCGGCTCACATCCAGGACCAGCCTCCATGGCTGATGATGTATGCCGACGACATAGCACTCATTGCCGAGAACCGACTGACGCTGGAGCGTAAAGTGAACCTCTGGAAGGGTACGCTTGAGAACGGCGGTCTTAAACTAAATGTGTCGAAGACAGAGTACATGGCCTGCGGGAGCCGGGACTCGAGCACCATCCTTATAGGTCCTGAGCCAGCCGTTAAGTCGGAGAAGTTCAGGTACCTTGGATCCGTTATGCACGAGTCTGGAGGCATCGATCACGATGTCCATGGCCGGATAAGCGCTGCCTGGGCCAAATGGCGGGAGGTCACTGGTGTGGTCTGCGACCGCAGAATACCGCCCAAGCTCAAGGGGCTGATATACAAGAGCATCGTCCGACTGGTTCTTTTATACGGCAGCGAATGTTGGCCAGCACTATCTCGGCACACTCAGGAGCTTCACGTCACGGAAATGAAGATGCTGAGGTGGATGTGCGGCGTCACGCGGTCTGACCGCATACGCAACACATTCATTCGAGGTAGTCTTGGGGTCCGTGACGTAGCGGATAAGCTCCAAGAGCGTCGCTTGAGATGGTTTGGCCACGTTACGCGCCGGCCTAAGAACTATGTCGGACGCAAGTGCCTTGCTATACAAGTTCCTGGGGCGCGACCTCCCGGACGCCCAAGGAAGCGCTGGTTGGATGTCGTGATGCAGGACATGAGAGCCAATGGTCTAACCACCGAGGACGCAAAAGATCGTGCAAAGTGGAGTAGGTTAAGTAGGAAGGCAGACCCCGGTAATAGCCGGGATTAATGCCAGGAAGAAGAAGTTACTTCTGTCGATGGAACTAATGTAATGTGTAATAAAATGTGTCGAGCCGCAGATAAATGTAGGTAGAATGATTAGAATCAGTCAATTCGTTTACAGTCTCTGAAATCACCAATCACCAAGTTAGTGAGGGCGTTGGAATGGGGGTCCAGGTGGATACTCCATGCAAGTTAGCATTCGTAGGTAGTAGACTGACCTGTACAATGTGGTGTAGAGGTTGTATATAATTTTATTATGAATTCGACACACCAGTTGTTTCTCTGTTGCGATGTGTTCTGCATAAATATATACGTTTTGATATAATAATACTGTAAATGCATGTTTTACCTTCATACTGTATTCCGCATATAACAAGGTAGGCAAATAGAAGCATTATGTGAAATCTTTCCATTCCACATGAACGAATCGAACTAATAACCGAGACGCTACCAGCCACACTGTGTGCCGCTGAGCCACCACGACCTCTGATTTGTTTATTATTTTCTAAATACGTAGTAGGTACGTGTTAGTCGTGATTAGAAGCCATGAAATTCGTCTGGCCACGAAACTACAGTTTCGAGGCCTGTTGTGGCAGAGAGGCACAAACACACTGTATAAAAGACAGGTTGTGAGTTCGATTCCCACTCGAAGAAATGGAATATTTAATTTTTTCAGTTCCTCGCAAAGCACAGCAATGAGTTTTAGAATTCGGTGGAAAGTGGGGGAGTGTCTCGACACTAGGTTTCGGTTCCCTCTCTCTGCAGTCACAGTACAGTATGGATACTGTGAAGCCAAAAAAAATGGAAAGTTAATGTATGCTTCTTACGCTGCTATAGCGTAAGAAGTAAAGTACTCGACAAAGAATGCTTCGAAAATTGGGGGGTGAGGCAGACCGGAGTGTCTTATCATTACCGTCCTTCTACGTATCCTGTTATATGTGTAACACGGCGTCACCTATAAAGGTTGGTATAAAGAAATACATATATTACTTTCCTTATATAAATACAAAATTTTGCAACTATCATGTTCTTACTTGAAACCGGCAATGCAATCATAATAACTTTTATAAATATGTACATTCATGTATCGTATATTTTTAGTCAATTATTATTCACTTGTACCAGCTTGTGGTTTCGTTTATATTTTCATTTTAAGCACACAGTGGCGACTGTCTTAAATATAAAAATAACCTCGCGCTGTATCCCGCATATAGCAGGGTAGGCAAAGGGAACCTAATGTTAAGGCACCCATCATCTAAATTTCGAGAAATTTACTTACGTTTTGAGTGAGTTAGTTAGTAACACAACGCTGTAATTTGTCTAAGTAGAAGAGCGGGAATTAAAACCACATCTACAATACAATACAATACAATATCCTTTATTGCACAAAAACAACAAAATTTTACACAATTTATATACAAAAATGAACAAAAACATGTACAATAAGGCGGCCTTATCGCTTGAAGCGATCTCTTCCAGGCAACCTTGGTTGTTGGAATTGTATAAAAAAGAAGGTGGTGGGTGGTGCATTAAATTATAATATAAGGAATTTAATAACAATAATAATATAAATAAATAAATATATATAATTAATATACACTAAATAAATAACACATACATATACGATAAATATACATTACTATACAGTAAAATAAACATAATAAATAAATAATACATATAGTACACATAGTATTTAAAGATTTGTAAAAAAAAAAAAAAAAATGTTGATGCTAAAAATAAAGGCTAAAGTTATATATTTAAATAATATTTCTTTAATGAAGTTTTAAATTTTTGTAAGCTTTTGGCACGTCTGATTTCAATTGGTAAGGAATTCCATAGTTGGGCAGCTTTAATAGTATAGGAGTTAGACAGAAAAGAAGAAGAGTGAAGAGGAATTTCAAGTAATAGATTGTTTTGGGAGCGTAGTGAAAGTGAGTGGACGTCACGTAGAAACTTGAATTGTTTCTTCAGATAAGGAGGAGTAGAAGGGTTAAACAGCACAGAATAGAGAAGATGAAGTATATGAGTATTCCTGCGAAGACGGATAGGGAGCCACTTGAGCTTATCACGAAATTCAGAAATATGATCATATTTATGAATACCAAATATGAACCTAATGCAAAAGTTTTGAAGTCGCTCAAGTTTATTAAGTTGCTCCTCATTAATGTCTTCTTCTTCTTCCTCCTGGCATTAATCCCGGCTATTGCCAGGGTCTGCCTTCCTACACAACCTACTCCACTTTGCACGATCTTTTGCATCCTCGGTGGTTAGACCATTGGCTCTCATGTCCTGCATCACGACATCCAACCAGCGCTTCCTTGGGCGTCCGGGAGGTCGCACCCCAGGGACTGATATAGCAAGGCACTTGCGTCCGACATAGTTCTTAGGCCGGCGCGTAACGTGGCCAAACCATCTCAAGCGACTCTCTTGGAGCTTATCCGCTACGTCACGGACCCCAAGACTACCTCGAATGAATGTGTTGCGTATGCGGTCAGACCGCGTTACGCCGCACATCCACCTCAGCATCTTCATTTCCGTGACGTGAAGCTCCTGAGTGTGCCGAGATAGTGCTGGCCAACATTCGCTGCCGTATAAAAGAACCGGTCGGACGATGCTCTTGTATATCAGCCCCTTGAGCTTGGGCGGTATTCTGCGGTCGCAGACCACACCAGTGACCTCCCGCCATTTGGCCCAGGCAGCGCTTATCCGGCCATGGACATCGTGATCGATGCCTCCAGACTCGTGCATAACGGATCCAAGGTACCTGAACTTCTCCGACTTAACGGCTGGCTCAGGACCTATAAGGATGGTGCTCGAGTCCCGGCTCCCGCAGGCCATGTACTCTGTCTTCGACACATTTAGTTTAAGACCGCCGTTCTCAAGCGTACCCTTCCAGAGGTTCACTTTACGCTCCAGCGTCAGTCGGTTCTCGGCAATGAGTGCTATGTCGTCGGCATACATCATCAGCCATGGAGGCTGGTCCTGGATGTGAGCCGAGACAGTATCGAGCACTACATTGAATAAGAACGGACTAAGAGCCGAGCCCTGGTGAACCCCCACCGTAATCGGGAAGGGTCTAGTGTCGCCAACAGCAGTCCTAACCATAGAAGCGGAATCGTGGTACATGTCTCTGATAATCTCAATATAGGCCTCAGGGATCCCTTTGGATCGCAATGCCCACCAGATACACTGACGAGGTACACAGTCAAAGGCCTTCTGCAGATCTAAAAAGGCCACATGCAGAGCTCTCCTTTTTTCCCTGTATGCCTCCATCAAAGTTCTGAGGGCGAAAATGGCGTCCATGGTGCCCGATCCTGGCTGAAATCCATATTGAGACTCAGAGATAGTACACTCTCGGCGGAGCCTGAGGTCGATCATGCGCTCGAAGAGCTTCATGGTATGACTCATAAGCTTAATGCCCCTATAACTACCACAATCTTGAACACTGCCCCTTCCTTTGTAAATAGGGGTAATGAAGCTAAGCCGCCACTGATGCGGCATCTTACCAGTGTTCAAGATATGGTTAAAAAGGTCAGTAAGCATGAGCACACCAAGAGAGCCCAACGATTTCCACGCTTCGATCGGAATGTCGTCAGGTCCCACCGCTTTTCCGTTCTTCATGCGTCGAAGGCAATTACGTGTTTCGTCAAGGGTTATTGGGGCAATAAGTCCGAGGTTAGGCGGTGGGTCGTGATGAAGACTGCATGGGTGCTGAGTATTCAGCAACTCCTGGAAGTAGCTTCTCCACCTCTCCTTCACAGAGGCATGACTACAGAGCAGCGTGCCCTGGGAATCTTTGACGCAAAGACATTTTGCGATATCTTGCGTCACTTTATCCCGGGAACGTGCCAGTTTGTAAATGAGCTTCTGCCCCTCCACAGTTTCAAGTTTATCATACAATGGTGACAAACTTTCACTGCGGGCTCTGGCTACAGCTCTTTTACAGGCACGTTTAGCTACTGTGTACTCCAGTCTGTCTTCAGGAGAGTTGGATTCCTGCCACTTCTTAAAGGCAGCCTTCTTTTCACGAGTCACCTCCTGCACCTCGTCATTCCACCACCATGTCTCCTTGTCGATGACACGTCCTCCCCTAGAAAGGCCAAGAACTCGCCTGCCCGCCGCAATGATTGCCGACTGAGCCCGATCCCAAGCATCCTGAGCAGTCTCGGTGTTCGTCGAAATATCGTGACTTTTCACCTCTGCCAGGAAGTCGGTCTGCATCGGTCCATTCAGCAACCACCACTTGATCCGAGGCCTACGTTTCTCGGCTACTTTCTTCTTCGGAGTGACGTTAAAGTCCATGACAAGAAGACGATGTTGGGCCGTTAGGCTTTCGCCTGGAATGACCTTACAGTTAGTTACCCTGCCCATATGACACCGTCTGGTCAATAAGTAGTCTATTTGAGTTGAGTGGGACCCGCTCTTATACGTGATAAGGTGCTGAGAATTCTTTTGGAAGAACGTATTCACGACGGCCAGATCAGACGCAATACAGGTTCTCAGAATGTTTTCTCCCTCTGCATTGCGAAGACCGTGCCCAAAACCCCCGTGAACACGTTCATACGGCTCAGCAGCCTTACCGACGTGCCCGTTCAAGTCCCCCCCAACTAAGACCACTTCGGTAGACGGCACAGCAAGTAGCACCCCTTCATACTGCTCCCAGAATGTCTCCTTTTCGGCCGCGCTACATCCCGCCTGGGGAGCATAGGCACTGATTAAGTTTGTGATAACGCCCTCAATCAGTACCCTCACTCGCATCAAGCGGTCGGAGCGACGGTCAACTTCAAGGAGCCCATTCTGAAGCTCTTCAGAAAGCACTACCGCTACACCGTTTCTACCCGAAGGTGACCCAGTGTATATAAGCCGGTAACCCTGTCCGATGTTACGGGACTTATTGCCCTTCCAGCGAGTTTCCTGGAGGAAAGCACACTGGACCCGACGTCTCATGAGTACATCTGCGAGTTCCCTGCATCGTCCGGTTAGAGAGCCAATATTCCACGTTGCAAAGCGGAGTTTTCGTCTGGGTACTTGCGTCTTTAACCGTGCCCGTACTTGACACGGTAGCCCTTGCCCACTTGTCGCAGGTGTAGGGCGATGTGCCTGCGCGTCGTTTTGCGGCGACGCCCTAGCCGTACCCAGTCTTTTCTTATTCCGTTTCATGTACTGGCGGTTTGCGGTTTTCGTGGAGCGACTGCCGTCTGACCTCCAAACCCCTTTGTGGGGAAAACCGAAGGGAGAGGAAAATAGAAGGGTAGGATAGGAAAAGGAAGGGGGGAGCTAAGGAAGGAGGAGAGGGGGGGGGACACCATTCTTACGGACTGGATGAGGATATAAGAGTGGCGGCTCGAGGATCCGGGGTCGCGTACCCGTATGCCCACAAACCAATATCGGACAGATATTAGTCTGGACACCCTCTGGACGTAACTTGCTCCTCATTAATGTCAGGATAACAAATATCAGCATAATCTAGAATTGGTAATAGGAGTGAGTTTGCCAGCGCAATTTTGGTAGGTACTGGTAGGAAATTGCGCAGCCTACGCAAAGATGCAGAAGAAGCATAAATCTTTCTGCTTACTTCTCCTATTTGGGGTCCCCAGGACAAATGCTTATCCATAATTACACCCAAGTTAATAACTGAATCCCTAAATGGAATGGAAGTCCCATCAATAGCTATAGTGGACATTTGTGATAAATCAATTTTTGACAATAATCTAGGACTACCGATTACAATTGCTTGACTTTCCGCGTCTATAGAGAGAAGCTGTCCCATGATTGTTGGTCGATAGCGTTTAAGCTTTCTAATAGACATAAAGACAGTTAAATCTTTAGTTTTACTGTTAAAAATATATAAAACCATATCAAAATGTTACATCGTAAGCACGACGCGACGTGACAGTCGCCCTTATCCACGCATCTTTTATAAATATTTTTTCTTATTTGTATTTCTAATTCTATTTTTTTTTAAGTTATTGTTATCAAAGCTCCTTAGTAACTATAGAGAATATCATTTTTTTTACATGGGCGTATAAATAATTACAGAAATCAAAAAAATAAATAGAATAGATCTTTTATCCTTCTGAAATATATCTCTAGCTACCCTCATGCTTTTTCACAATTTAAGGCCGTGATGGTTGTGAGTTCTATTCCCACACGGACAACCATGACATGTACGGCAGGAAACGGAACGGCAGGAGACGTAGGCGAAATGACGATAATATAATTATAATACAGTTAAGTGCAAAGTAGAAATTTTCTTAAAATGGTGGCGTAGGCTTCCGCTATTCAACATGTAGGTAATACTTAATTCAAGAGTTTGGCGAAAAGTTCGAAATGAAAAGGTCTTTTGGGGATGGAGTGTCTTAACACTAGATTCTTTTGTTCCCTCTGCCAATCCAGCTATGTGCGAGAGATAGCGTGTGTACATAATATACACATAATAAATGTGCATCCACTATCCCTACGAATAGTTTTTTTACAAAAAAAAAACTATTTACAACTTTTGAAATTGTAATAAAAACTATCTGGGTTGTAGTATCAAGAAAGTTTCCGGGAAACTTTATTTCACGCGGACACTTTTTTAAACACGCCTTTAGTTTTAAAAAATATATAAATCCTTGTCCACATTGTAGTCCAAGTAGATAATGGCTTATTAGCGCGAAGATTATGAGTTCAAATCTAGTTTTGTAAATGGATATAGTTAAATTCATGCTAATATTATAAAGATGGAGAGGTTCTTTGGTAAAATTTTTCAATCATTATTTTCTTTACTCTTAATCATCAATTATATTTAATCATTCCCTGGGTGTGTATCAAATGCGCCCGGACGGTCTCAATAATAATCATTGAATTATTAAGAACCTAATATTAAAATTATAATTTTCCCGTTCCTTTACACCATTTCAATACGTGAAAGTGATGGGAGAATGCCGTAGTCCGTACCTATACAGTACTTGCACAGTATTGTGTACAATTAACGGACGATCTACTTTCATCGGTCAGTTCTATAGTAGGCCAGTGGTTCTCAACCACGCGGCAGTGCAGCTGCATTTTTAAAGTCTGCTGTTCGCTTTCGCTTCTTTAGCTATGCTGTATCCCAAACATAACAAAATAGGCAGAGGAAGCCCTGGAACATAGTAGTAAGACACTCCATTCTCATTAAAACACAGAGTTCCTTACTTTTCGCCGCATTTTGAAGGCATTGTACTCAACCTCCGCGTGGGAGCCTACAACTGTCGCCTTTACGCACGAACGTGCTCCTGTGCACTATCATCATTTTCCTTTTTTCTTCATTTTGCCGTGACAGCAAAGTTTCGGAAACACTGGCACAGCTACTTACACCATCGCCCATGATTCATGAAACGATATTGTATGGAGGTTTCGTTTTCTTAACAAAATATAGCTTTCTAATAACCGTAGTTGTAATTACTTGAGTTATTTACTAAATATTTTTTACCTATAAGTTTAGATGTTAGATTTTGCGACGATTTGATATAACTTTTAGGTACTTATTTAAATAAAAGAATTTAAATAAAATAAAATAATAATTTAAATGAAATAAAAGAAAAACCTATCGTTATGACACTTTATTCTTCGATAATAGCTGTAATTCGAGATATTGCTTGTTGAATGATGGACGCAGCATTTCTTGTCAGAATGGGGGGAAAAAATAATAATTTCCTAGTACGGGAATCGTACCCATATCGATTCCAATCTAATGGAGTTTTGTACTAAACGGACCATAAAATCGTGTTCGTTATAGTAGTTATTTTTTAAACTTGATATATACATGTTTCTCCGGCTCATATTGTTGAACAAAGTGCGGTGTTAAGTTACGCCATCCATGATTTGATAATTGTCTATTAGGTGGATATTAGAGATCGGAATTATTTTCTCTATACATAAAATATATTACATTTATCTCAAAACAACATAATAAAAAACTAGTAATTGCAAAATATTTTGTGTATGAATTTCGCAAGTTACGGGATTTGAACCCGTGCCCTTTTGGCTAACGCGTATAAGCTGTACGTTCACATTCCAATCCGTTCATCCTTTCTTATACATACCTAGAATTTGAATATATTATCATTTTATTCTTTTTATTGCAGCTTCACGGAAGTAGAGTAAGTTAAACGTAAAACTTCTTTAATATTTATTTTAGAGTTTTACCCACCACGTCTTGCACTCTCTTTTCCCCAACGTGTATGTGCACGTCGCGCGATTAACTTGTGTAAATAAAGTAGTACTTACCTACTATTTTAATTATGTAAAATCTGCTAAGTTTAAAATTTTAAAGTTTCAATTAAATTAAATACTGATTATAGCGACAAGCTTTAATAATCATATAAATTGTGTATAATGAGGTTATGAGTTAATAGTCAAAATTTAAAAGACAAATATTATTTTCTCCTTTTTAGAGCGTTTAAATAAAAGTTTTTTCTAAAAAAGATTTTTGGCTTTTAATTTATTTATTGTAAGAATCGCTAGTTTATGATAAATCGAACCCGTTATTAAGGTAATGTTCCACTTTATTTTACTTTTGGTTACCACAGAACTCTACAGAGCGTGTCGTTACGAATTACGATAAAGCACGACGCGTTACGACATTAACCGATGGATAGGAAAGTTGTGTTGCTAGTGTTGAACACTTTGAATTATTTTTAGGGGAAATATCTAAATAATTTAAAATTAAATGTTTCTCTTAGCTTCACGCTATATCCGGGCGTGGTAGGCTGAGGAAACCTGGTAACCTAGAATTAAGCCACTCCATTCCCAGTAAGACACTACCATTATTCACTTTCCGCCGAATTCTGGAGGCATTGCATGTTGAATGGCGGAAATCAACGTCGCGCTTTGCCTCATTATCAGAGCAAGAAAATAAATATATTCGATTGAGTTTTAATCGAACTCACAACCGAAGCGTTTACAGTCGCATGCTTGAACTGGCCTAAAGATATTTTTAATATAAATTTATTCAATTAATTCTTATACATAATAACAAAAGTTATTAGTAAATTAATATAAACTATATAGTTATTACCCTAAACTACTCAAATTTATATTATTAGTATTTTATTTGTATTTATATAAACATTAAGGTGGTTGGTCAGTCACATTTAAGCCGGTTAGGCCGTTAGGCTGAGATTAAAAAAAAGTTATAAAAATCATTGTCTTTAGCACTAACGGCGATCAGTTACATTACTATTATAAATATATAGATGTATTTTATTCAAATTAAAAATTAATAGAATTGGCACCATCATGAATTTGAATAATAGTTATACCGTCGGTTAAATACTTATGTTCAAGTTATATTCATTTTCAAATCTAAACCTTAAGACTAAATCTTAAAACCTACGATTCTCTTAGTCAACAAAACAACACCTCAGAAGTAGATAAAAAACCGGTCATGTGCGAGTCAGATTTGCCCTCATCAATTTCAGAATTGTAAGTCCACGGGAAGTACAACTTATAAAAATTTATAAACTTAAGTTTGCTGGTTTTTGCCATTATAAGTTTTAAGATTTTTTTTCATTAATATAAAAGACAAATTACTATCGTCAATATCAAATAATAAAATACTAGCTATAAAAAAATTACCCCACATCAAAAATTACCCCACGCATCCAGGGAAAATCATTCTCACACAACTGTCAACACTGCGCCTTTCTAACCGCGCCAGTCGTCTCTCAACCGTTGGTAGGTGTTGTTGCGTTCGATTCCAATCAAACTTTTACGTCACAAAACCGGTTTTAAAGTAAAAGGTGGTTAAAAAAACTAAAGTATAGATGATTTTTTTATATAAACTGTGCCCTTTTAAGTGCTAGTGGTTTAATTTTTTATCGAGGTATGTTATCTTTTTATTATCTTTTCATATCTATATGCGTTTATTAGTTGTATTTTTTGTTCTTATTTGTTAGTTCAATTTATTTGTCATTTAAATTCTTTTATAAAAATAATGAAAAAAATTATAAAACATTGTAGGTAGGTGTGGGTTCAATTTCACTTATAAATAATTTATATTTAAAAAATAGGCGTTTCCGTTTTTAAAGACGAAGCGTGGCGTCTTAAAGTTGACAGACAAGATACCTACGAAGTTACTTTCAAATACAATGACTCAAGTCTATAATTTCTTTATACATCAGACTTAAAATCAAAAAAGGATTCTTTATAATAAAGCGGCGTAGAGTTACGCCACTAAACGGGTATTTTGGAAATATAATTGGTGCCTTCGAAAATAAGTGTCCTAACGCTAGGTTCGCCCTGCCTAGTGCCTATCCAGCTATATGCGGGATACACCGTGTAGCTATACGAAAAAGTAGTTATTATACAATTTTATATACTCTTACGCATATAGCAAGATAGACAGAGGGAACCTGAATTTAAAACACTCGGTTATTCCTTATTTTGTATGGAAAAATCTAAATAAGATCACAATTTCTATACAATTTATATAAGTTTTCTTTGTTTTAGTACCGTACAGTACTATTATCCGGTTACCGCCGCTGTCAAGTCACTTTCGAACTAACGGGTATTTCTAACGAACTCGCTTATAATAAAGATTTATTATTCTCCTTTTAGCTTTAGAAGGAACCTAGTGTTAAGTCACTCCGCTTGAAGCCTATAGAGTTGCATATTCAACGGAAATTAACGCCGCGCCTTTCCTTATAATATATTTATTGTTCTTTAAGCATTTATTATATAACCTATAAAAAAACGTTTTATTATAACATCTTAACAAGCTTGACTAATGTTACCATATGGTTGATAGCAAATAATAAAACTTATTATGAAATATAATACAATAAGAATACTTCTTTTGGCCATCTTGACGCAATAGGAATGTAAACGCGGTAAATGTGAGTTCTATACCCATTCAAGGTAATTATTGTATATAAAAAATTTTCAATTCTTCATTTTGGTGGACGCGCAGCGCTGAGTTCCACAGCTTTACAAACAGTGTCTTAAAAATTGGTGGAAAGTGCGGAAGGGAGTGCCTCAGGACTAAGTTGCTGCCTGCCCTGGTATATGTGATATATAATAAAGTAGGGAACGGAGTGTTTTAACACTAGGATCCCTCTGCCTATCCTGCTGTGTGCGGGATACAGCGTGAATCTGATTTATTTTATTGTTTTAAGTTCTATTACATTGATAAATGTCAGTATTAATAGATTTTCTCATGTCTACCATGTATGGACATTGGACAACGATCAGTTATAATTTTCTTACGTGTATAATATAGATTTCGATATTAATCACTTATATACATTTATAAATTAAGAAATAAGGCCGTTTCTATGAATTTTTCATTAAAAAAAATCTAAATTAACAGATAAAATCATCGTCGTATCGCCGCCGCTTTTTATCTTTAATTAAATAAAAAAAAAACTAGTTCTTTCGTCTCTAATTATAATAAATCAATAATTTATGCATACTACAGTTTAATAACTTTATAATTTCTTTATATTAAAGTAAAGACTTAGTACGACAGCGTCTGTCTGTAAACGCGAGGGTGTGGTTTCGATTCCCACTAGAGGTTATGAAGTATGTTTAAACACTCGCTCTGCTAATAAGTAAAAATGCAGGGTTCCGCCACTCAACACTCAACAACGTATCGAGAATTAGGAGGTGCGTGGGGAACAGAGTGTCTTAACTCTACGTTCCCTCTGCCCACACTGCAGAAGGCTAGATATAACGTGAAGCTAAAAAATATCTTCATATTGTGTCAATGATACGATAGTAACCGGTTGTGGATGGTGACTCATTACATAGTTATGTCATTCTTAATAAGACACTGTAAGTACGCTTTTCGTCTTTCTTCCTGTCTTAGACTCCCGGTTATAAAGAATTTAGTGACACTACAGTACGTTTTCCTCTTTTTATTTTATTTGAATTTAGTTTTTTTCACTAGCTTTAATCTGCGGCTTCGGCCCGGTCTTAGGAAATAACTAAGAATTGTTTATGACACATTCTAAGTACTCGAAGGAACTATGACCGCAAGGTTACATGGAGCCTTCCTAGATTTATTTAGATTTCTACACATTTTCCAATTTCAACGAGTAGTTCAGGACAACATTATTAGTATAGATTTGATTTAGTGACACGAAATTACGTTCTACTTTTCTTCATTTACATTTTCTATCATTCCGGGCCAATGCGAAATGAGTCATTGCAATAAAGTGAACGGACTAGCTGATTCCTGCGGCTTCGCCCCCGTGGTCAATAACTGGGTGTGTTGACATTGAATAGATTTTGATAATCTTTTAAATATAAGGTTTTTTTTTATTTTCAAACCATTAGCCCCAACGATAAGCGCATTCTACATACATACATTTCATGTTTTTATTTCAATCAATTGTTTACATAATATTTATTACTTATATAAAAATATAAAAACATGTTAAGATAATAATTAAAAAATATAATAACTTATATTAAAAAAAAAACACATTAATCTCAACACAGCTCGACCCAGAAACGAAAAGTGAAACGTAACGGATCGTTAAAACGGCCGTCGCCGTTTTAATTGCAATATTTATGTAGCGGTCACTTTATATGTCGATTAATGATTAATTATTATTTATTTTCACGCTGTATCCCGCATACAGCAGGGTAGGTGGAGGGGAGCTAGTGTCAAGACACTCCTTGCCCATGCACTGCCTAATTTTAAAGTTAATCATGTCGTAGTGGCTATAAACACTGGGGTTATGGGTTCGATTCACCGTTGGGCAAAAATACAGTCTCAAAAATGGTTGGATAAGCGGGATAAAGAGAGCTTTTTCTAAAAAAAAACAACTATTTTCTTATTTGTTTCTTACTGTTTCCTTTTGTTCCGCTGTATTTGTCCCCACCATGTCGCAGGTGACGATCCGAGTTTAAAGTTTTAAACTCGCGGAATAACTCCGGAACTTCTGATGAAACTTTTAACAGGCAATTGTGTACTGAAATTGTATTATTTGGTAAATTTTCAAAAGATGTTTTCATCATATTGCTGTAAGAACTTGTTTTTCTTTATTTCTCCGAATTATTACTCCACATTGGCACAAGTGTTCGACTGTAAAACACGATGGTTGTGGGTTCAATTCCCATTCGGGGGAATGAAATATTCAATATTTTTATTTCTTTGCTCTGGTAACCTCAAAATGAATTCAAGTACTCAAAACACATTGCCTCAAGAATTCAAGAGAGTGGGGAGCGGACTGTCTAAACTAGGTTCCCTCTGCTTACCATGCTATGTGCGGTAGGAAGCGTAAAGCTTATATGTATATATAATTGTCTTTCTATATGTAATCAATTAATCGGCATAGACAAACGCGGCGTTAAGTTCCGCCACCTACTATTTCTACATACCCTCTCAATTATGACAATAAGAAAGAAAAAGCAAGCATATTCAAGTAAACTTAAACTGATTTAGCGTATAAACGTCTGTTACTGTTTTGATAAAAGTATTTATAGCTTTCCCTCACGCGAATTGTACGGTGCTATATTTAGGTATACTTCCATACTAATATTATAAAGCTGAAGAGTTTGTTTGTTATAACGCGCTAATCTCAGGAACTACTGTTTTTGTAGCTTCACGCTGTATCCCTCACATAACAGGGTAGCCAAACAGAAACCTAGTGTTAAAACTCTCCATTCCCATTAAGACAATTCCGTTCCCCACTTTCGTTACCGCGCCTTGCCTCGTTATTACAGCGAGGAAATGAAGATATTAAATATTTTATTACCTCTAGTGAGCATCGAACCCACAACCTGTCGCATTTACAATCGCACGTTTGTACTCCTTGCATCACAACTGACCTGAATTATTGGTTTGAATTGGAAAAATCCATTTATCGAGGAAAGTTTTAGTCCTATATCCTATAGGTATACCTTAACTCCATTTGATCACGAGGGCAAAGCCACAGGTCAAAACTTGTGTGTTATTTTTGTATGTGTGCTTACGTAGTTCACCCACGCATATCCCACGTGTAGCAGGGTTGGCAGGGGGAACCTATAGGAAGTGGGAACCTAGTGTTAGTTAGAAGGAAAGGTGGCGGAAATTTTAATTGTTACGGCCTCAATATGAGAATTAATATAACTTTAAATTAAAACGAGTTAAATTTTCACTGTTCAAGTAAATGGTGATCCTTGAAGTTTATTATACACTGAAATAAGATGCGAAGATATAAATAATTAAATGAAAAGACAATGTGCACGAAACTACTGCCGTACTGAGGTCGTCTAGAGGCGGAACAGGGTCTGAGTGTAATCACGACGGTTGTGAGTTCGATTCCCATTCGGAGCAATGACTTATTTTACTACCTCGCTCCAGTTCGTAGACAAAGCGCGGCGATGAATTCCGCCACACTACACGCAACGTCTCGAAAGTTTGGGAAGGAAAGTGCAAACAGGATTATCTTAACACTAGTTTCCTTTCTTGAGGTTTGTTATCCACTAAAAAACGATATATTTTTATATAGGACGCACCGTCCTATTTTCGATACATTACGTATTGAGTGGCGGAATTAAACGCTGCGCTGTCTTGTTACAAATAATTAATTCCCCCCATTGGGAATTGAACCCATAGCCGTCACGTTTAACGTCAGGCGCTGCGCCACAACGGCCTCAGGTAATATTATACTCGAAGATAAAAATAATAAGATAAGCTATACGAAACTACAGTCAGGACAATAAAATTCTTAAACTGAACACAGATTCAACCTTGACATTTAAAACCATGCGTATTTTGATATTTATTCGAGTTTTATAACCTTGTAGTGTAACGACTTCTATGGAAGAGGCTATAGGTTCGATCTTTTATTTCATTTAGTATAATTATTTATAGTTTGGATCACCATATATAAAACCTTTATTAGAGGGAGTGAAAAATCATTCCGTTTTTTTATGCCTGAGTGTACAAGCGATGATTACGAGTTCGATGCCATATATTTTAAAACCTTAATAATATTTTTGTGGAGGTTCCTCTCTCTGGAGCCCTAGTCATCAATGGCATGGACCCTTGTCCCGCCGTCGGAAGAGTGTTTTATTTTTAAATATTTTTAAATGTATTTTTTATAACAATTTATATTTAAAAATGTAAAATTCTCTTGTATAATAAAAGTATATGTATTCACGTTTTTTTCTGTAGGTTTTAGACAAAACACGTTGTTGAGTTCCACCTCTCATAATACTTCTAAAAATGAGTCGAATGTGGCAAAGAGAAAGATGGCTTGATTTAAAAATAAAGAAAAGTTAAAACTGACTATCAAATTGGACCTATGTCTTTTATAATAGAAAGCAGATCTGAACCATTTCAAATAAAATTACCAACACTTGTAACCTGTGCCTTACAGAACAGGTAGAAATAACATAAATCTGTCAAACACCTGTCAAATACCACCCCTTGTTTGGGTTTTACAGAAAAAAAACCGATCAAGTGCGAGGCGGACCACCACCGAGGGTTCCGTTCAAATTTCATGGGAACGAGTCTTATGTAAGTTGACAAACTTAAGTTTGCGACGTATGCACTCATTTTGCACGGATCCCTAAAAACGAATATTTATAAAAAAATACTGCAAAACGCTCTCCAGACATCGAAAACTACCTCTAAATATGACAGGTAGAAAACAGACGTGATGGAAAAAACTTTGACTTTGAAACATAAGGTTTCCTTCTTTTAGTTCGAGGTGACGATAGATTTTTTAAGAAAATAAACACAATCATCCCTTGATTTTAACAGATGGTTCAAAAATTTTAGCCGTATCCCTTATATAGCCGGGTAGGCAGGGGCACCTAGTGTTGATGGCAGAACTGCCTTCCGAACCGGTGGTAGCTTTTTGTTCATATGTTCATTCGACGATTCAAAAGTGCTTATAATAATTGCCTATTTGAATAAAGAATATTTTGAATTTGAATTTGAATTTGAATTTGAGACACTCCGTTCCCCACGAATCAGAGGAGGAGGGATAGGAAGCGTTGCAATTTCAGCGGCGCAACTCAACGCCGCGCTTTGCCTTACCAGAGCTGATAATAGTTGAAATATAACCATTATTATTCTTTGAGTCCGTGGCGTAGGTGCACATCCGTATTCCTATGGACGCGATGGTTGTAGGATCGATTTCCATTCGAGGGAATGGAGTATTTAATATTTTAAATTCTTCGCTCTAGTAACAAGGCAAAACGCGGCGTTAAGTTTCGTCATTCGTCACTCAATGCCTCATGAATTCAGCGGAAAGTAGGGAACGGGAGTGTCTTAATGGGAACGGAGTGTCTTACCTGCTACTTGTATGTTACAGGAAGCTGAAAAAAAATATTAAGATTAACTTATATGCAAAAAACTAGCTTTCTTTTTACATTTAAAAAAACTTAACAATGACTTAATCTCAATTATATAACCAAGCAATGATTAACAATGGTGCGGAAGATTTTCGTTATAAGGCTGGTGTGTTACAGCGTTTTATAATATAATGGTGATATTTATTATGTCTTTTTTTTTGCTTCACGCTCTATCCCGCATAGCAGGGTAGGCAAAGGGAACCTAGTAGTACGTTCCCAACCAAACCATTTTCTTTAGAGAGATTTTTGAGTGGCGGAACTTAAAGCCGCGCTTTCTCTTCTTACTAGAGCAGGAAAATGTTTTTTTTATTTTTCCCGCTATGTCTCGAATGTCTCTAAAATACGGCGGAAAGTGTTTGTGAACTGTGTTTCTTAACGATAGGTTTAATCTATCTACCCTGCTATTTGCGGGATACAGCATGAAGCTAAAAACAAGATATATACTAACAAAAAAACGATTCAACATAATTATATTTTAGTTTGTAAATCGCAATGTAATTAGCTCTCACGTAACGTAATTAATTAATTGGCATTAACTAGTTTGGCTGAATGCCAAATACGAATGTTCTAGGACCGTTACATACATTAGTGCTTAAATAAGGGACTAGCTTTTACCCACGGCTTCGGTTCCCTGGACAACAGAGTATAACAACTCCTGTATGACGCAGGTACCTACATCAAAACAAGTGAAGTCTTATAACATAGTTTATATTAAATATCAATTCTTGATAAATTTACTATCCAAAACTTTAAATAACTTTCGATTCGAACCGTGTTTTACTGAGAGATAGATTTTTAAGACATTTTGATTATTAGTTCCTGAGACTTGCACGTTCAAACAAACATACTCTTGAGCTTTATAATATTAAACATAGACACAAATACATACTAAACGCCATTATAGTGCAGTGGGACAGTGTCTGTACATAGTTGTGAGTTCTATACCAATTTGGAGTAATGTTACTTTAATAAGCTGCAGCTGCTTTAAAATAGGTTTTTTTTTTGTAGAATGAGACATTTTATGTGTGGAATAAAGAAATTAGCTAAGTATACGAAATGGCAATCTGTTCTTCATTTGTATTTGGTTGGAGGAGTCTAACGTCGAACATTTATTTCTAAATCCTTAGTGCAAATGAACACCTAGTTGTAATTTATTACAGCGAAAAAATCTAAAATAATGTAAACAGTGTCGTAATTCTGATAAAATGTGTCGGTTGTGAGTTTGTCAAACGAAACGTCTCAAAAGTTAGGCGGGAATTATGGAACGGAGTGTCTAACACTTCCCTTTACTTTGCTATGCAGCAAAAAAGGTAAAGCTGGATATATTATTTTGTTTATGCAGCTGGGTGTTTTTTGTTTTGTTTATAATATTAGTTTACAAATAAAATCCCCCAAGTGAAGATCGAACCCACAATCGAAACCGAACCGAAATTTGCCGTCTGCTACTCACTGCTCTTCAAATAATTTTACTAGCTTTTATATAGCTTTGTAGACAAACAATCCTAAGTTTAACACTTTCGAATGATTTTTACGTATGTGAGAAAAATCATTGTTCTTTGTTCTCGTTTTGTTCTAGCGTTAATTCTTCTATAGATAATACATACATAGGTACATGTCTAGTAAAGGGAAATTACTAAATTATAGATTTATTGTAGCTTGGATGTGATAATTAGATACAATGAGAGAGAAAATAAAAAAAAACCTTATTGTTATATGTCTGCGTGACAAAAAGGAGAGCTTCAAGCTGTATTCATTTTTAGCTTCATTCACCCTTCATCCCGTTCACAGCACGGTAGGCAGAGGGTAGCCGGGCATGTCTCATACATTTCTCTCAGTTATTTCGATTTTCGCTCATAGGTAAAGCCGCCAGCAAAAGCCAGTCAAACGTATAAAACTAGTGTCCTAGGAACATAAACTAAGTACTAGATAATTTTAGACTTTAAATAAGCCAAAAGTGGAAGACGAATGGAGTGTAGTTTAAAAGTAATTAGTGGACCCCCTACCATTTCCGTTAGGGTTGTCTTTCTTATAGAATAAAATAGTTTTTTGTTTTTTCTTGTTTTTATTGTTAGTTTTATGGGAATTTTGTCTATATACCTACTATTTGTTTTTCGGAATTTAAAATTTTGACGTGGTTTTTATGTTTAACTAATCATAAGAGCTTATTATTATAGCTACAAAAGGATTTCTAATGTCGGGTTTTAAAAACTGCATTTATAACCAAATTATGCACGTTATATCTAAACTTTTAATTTAATTGATAGTGGGGGTCTCGAGAAAAAATATTTTATTGAGTTATTAGACTTTAGCCCATTAATTACACAGTTAATAGTTCTTCTTGTGACAAATTTCAGAAAGACCGTGTTCTTTTATAATATGCTCTTTAATTCTCTTAATATTCCTTTAATTAATAAAATTTCACGTAGTATATTATAATAATATAAACACATTTTTCTATTACCTGGCATCCCTATCGCGCGCATCGGAGCGTCCATGATTAATGACTCTCAAAGACAGTATCGTTTTAAGCTCAGTAATGCGTGATGGTGTTTCTACACAAAAAAAAAAACAATTATTTTAAATGGAAACGTAAAGTTCTTATACAATTTTAATTCGATTTTTATTAAACCTATGAGATTAAATATTATAAATAAGTCCAAATGCTCTGTCCACTCAGCCATACATTTTTATCAAGCTACGTTGAAATTCGTATACGCTCGTTTACAACTGACTTATTTAAATTGCTAGCAAGTAAGAATTTCATAAGATTCCTAATAACGCTCTTAGACTATTTCCTAATGTCTTAAATTCTGCCACGGATATTTTTATGTTGTTAAAATTAATATAAACCATAACAACAGTACGGCGTTAGTTTCCGCCATTTAAAATGTGTTGTTTCTAAAAAAAACGATGAATACTAGTTTCTTTCTGTCTATCTCGCTGTATATGGGAGACGTCTATTATTATATTTAATTCTTTTAACTTACTTTCTCATAATAATACCCACATATAATGAACTTTTGTTGCAATTAAAACTAAATTACACAAAGAATATTTCATAACAAAACATATTTATATAATTACAGCATACTTGTCAGTAGAAAAGTAAACAGATTTGCATGACAGTATAAAGGCAAAGGGGTAGTAAGATCAATTTTTATTAAATAAAAACAATAGTGCGTTATTATTTTGACGTGGGCAGTATCCGACTGTAAACGTTGCTTCTGCTCTTTTCATAAAGTATTCATAAAGACTGTCACTTAATACATGTTGATTCATATATTTGTATATATCTTTTAAATCATTTTTGTACATCATGTAGTCCGCATATTGCAGGGTAGTCCAATTTACTAACGCAAGAAAATAAAAATAATTCATTTCCTTGAATTGAAATTGAACCCACAACCGTCGCAATTACAGTCAGATGCTATGCCGCTGCGAGGCACAGAACAAATATAGAAAGAAACTACACTTAGTACAGTTTACTAAAGAACTTTCATCACAGTAGGCCCTATTTAGTCGTTACAAATAACTATTAACTTTAACTCAAAAACATAATTTCTATAGAGAATTTTAAAAACCTTTTATATCATAAAGTACTTGGAGTGCTGTTGAGTAACATTTTTGTTTGTTTTTCTTCAATATAACTGTAGCATTGTTAAATAAAACAACTTTATGAAAGAATAATATGGGGTTGGTGCCAATGTTGGTATAATACTAGATCAGTTTTAGCCAACTTGGTATTAACGCGCATACTAAGGCATGTCTCTAAAATTGAGCGGTGAGTGGTAACGGAGTGTCTTAACACTTATTCGTTTAGGCAAGGCGCGGCGTTGAGTTCCGCCATTCAACAAGAATGTGAAATAGTGGAAGTCAAAACCGCACTTTACTATTATAAAGTAAGGCAATAAAAATTAATCATTGTCCCGAGCCGGGATCGATCCACAATATCTTATAATGCTTAGGCTGAATTTTGAGTGCGAAACTCACTCAACTTAACCCTTTGAGTGTTCTATAATACAACATTGTTAAGGTTGTACTGACAATGTCTCGAGTCTGTGTGTATGTCTCTTAACTAGAAAGTGGAGAACGGAGTGTCTTGACGCTTCTTTGCCTCCCTGCTATATAAGCCACAAAGAATGAAGCTAATAAATTATTGTCACTAAAGAAGAGTAGTTGAAACGTGTTTGACATAACACGAAGGATTATTGGTTCAAATCCATATAGTGATTAAAGTCACTTAAAAAGAGAACGCACTAATTCTTCACTACATTTTCACTTTTAACTTCTAAAATGTTGGTATTTCCCACCAACACTGAAGCCGAGGGGTCGGCATTTATATATAGGAGTAACCACACAAAGGTATTCGTGCTAATTAAATTAAGGGTTACCGTCAAAGGGACTGACATACCGATAGTGAATACATAGAATGTATGAAACAATGCTTATATTGTACATTGGAAATGGAGCTTACTTGGGCTTTATCTTCGTGCATTAAGGTTATAGCTTAGAAAGGTATTAAAGCATTCCGTTCTCCACATTTCTACCAATTTTGGGCAATTGAGTGTTTGCTTCTAGAACATCCTTTTTGGAGCAGAGTAGGAAAATGGAAATAATTTACGTATAATACTATTTATCATAAATTTAATTGGCATGCTGAATATATATGAGTAGGCACAGAGAAAAAAAAATCTAAAAATAAAGTATTACAGCATCAAATATCCTTTGTTCGCTAACATACTAAATCCATCATAAGGCAAAAAATATTCATTAAAATAGATTTCCATATTTTGGAAATCCATTAAAAAGCCAATTAATAACTTTATCAATAATTATTATTATTATAATGAAAATGTACTTGCGCAAATGATTTTAATATTTAATTATATGGGATGCGTTCAGCGCCAAAGAGGTCTAACCTACTTAAATATTTTTTGATATAATAAAATGATAACTTAAAGGGTCTTCAATGTTTTACTGTCACAATTTGAGAAAATCGAAAATTAACATATAGGAAAAAGTATTAAAACTTTTCCTATTAAAGTATAAATAGATATTGGTATATGTTAAAAGGGACAAGCAAAGTGAAGCAGAACAGCATCTGGCTGTATGTTCCATTCCCAATATGGGGAAAGAATTATTTTCGTTTTGTGGTCCTTGTAACAAGAGAAAATATGGCATTTATTCCAAAACAATACACTCAATGTCTTGAAAATTGGGCAACAAGTGGAGAATGGAGTGTCTTAACATTAGGTTTAATCTACCTATCCTACTGGAAAATTAAATTATGCATTATGAGTTATGCCACTTTAATCCCGTCCGCCACATACATATGACCAAAAACCATTACATTCGATCATATATTGGGGTTATTTGTTTTAATTAATATTGGCTTTATACGCTTTTATGTAGGTAATAGGTTTGATTTAACTTTCTGTGGTGTATGGAAAAGGCAAATACGTATATTTAACAATATTTTTTTAACAAAAACATTAGGAAACAACACAACAATGTAGTATCATCGACTTGGTCTGCTGATGGTGACGGGACCAGAATAGTGGAGCTTCATAGATTACTAGAAAATCACTCGTCTCCAGTTTAGCGCAGAGCGTACTCTACGCAGGGGAAACGTAATGTTAAGACACTGCGTTCCTCACGCACCACCAAATTTCCCATGTCTCGCATGGCGTGTTGAGTGGCGAAATTCAATGTCTCGATTCTACCAGAGCGAAATCAGTTCCCCCAATAGAAATTGAACTCGTAACCACCGTCAGATGAAGTCTGCGTCGCGACAGTGTTTTTTTCCCAAGGAAACTATTCTATTACAGCATCAACACATCTTAATTTGCTCTCGGGATAAAACTTGGATATACCTGTCGTGAACATTTTACGACGTGGGGTGAGAAACAATGAAATGGATCTTTTGGATTTTTTTTATTGTTTTTTTATCCTGTTTGATGACATTTGCGTTGCGTTCCCCTAAAAATGTTTATATTTATTTACTAAAGCAGAGGGAACCTTATATTAAGATACTTTAGTCTCTAGTTGCTGCCCAATTTTCGAGATATGGCTTGTTGAGTGGTGGTAGTCAAAGTGCGAGGCTGAGTTCTGCTATTCAACACGTAGCGTCTTCAATTGGACCGGAAACCAAGGAACGGAGTGTCTTGACACTTGGTTCCTTCTGCTTTCTCTGCATCTCCTCCTTAATCTATCGAACTCTATACTCTATGTAATTAGGTAGCCACTACTATACCATAGATAAAGAATGATACTTTACAAAACTTCATTGCGGCGAAGGAAAATAGTTCGGGGGAACCGAGCGTAAACTTATGTATTAAACTTTAAACAGAGCAGAAGTTTCTTGTGTTGTTGAACGATTTCTTATTGCACAAAATACTTAAAATCTTAATATAGTAATGCTTATTGCTTTTCTCTCTACTCGAAACTCAACGCCGCACTTTATTCATCAGAGCAGGGAAATAAGAATAATGCAAATATAACCGTTCTCCGACAAGGGATCGTATCTCCAAGCCTTCTCTCTTTCTTCTTTTCTTCTCCAATATAATTATGTTATTATATACATTTTACATTAAAATTAACTACATATTTTTTATTGTTACTTTAAAATAAAATGCGGCAACTTTCCGGGTTTTACTCTAGAGTACAGAACTAAGAATGTTGATTTCCGCTACACATATGTATGTCTTAGCGACTGCAAATAGCTATTTCCGGTACGAAAGTCCGGTACTTCCGGTGTATACCAACAGATATATAGATTAATTAGTAGGTATCTTGATGATATACGTGTGCCTAATTAGGAGCAGTGATAATGGGTTCGTATTCTGCTGTCATAAGTGAAATTCTAAATACATACACGTATAATACATATTATATAGATTACAAAGACTAATCATGACGTAGGGGGTACAAGCGAGCGACTTTAAACACGACAGGTTGTAGGTTCGATTCCCACTCGAGGAAATGAAAATATTGACATATTTACATGAAGTAGTGTCTTAACACTAGACTTCCAGTTTCCCCTCTAAACCTCCAATAGTTAATTAATAGCAACTACTTATGAAGGGTCACATATATATCCACATCTTTCCATTTCATTCTTTTCCATTCCTTAGAACCTAAACGCTATATTTTTTCACAGAATAAAAGAGAACTAAATAGAAATCAAATTTACAACTGTCTTTAATACTAGTATCTACGAGTACATGTATAAACTATTTATGGCATGTAATTTCTATTTATTTCCGTTTCCGGTTTAAAATTGTAATGTGTTTTTAATGTATGTAAAATGTAGGCAACGCCGCGGTATGACAGTTAGGTTATTATAATAACGGTTTTCTATAAATGCGGTCGAAATGACATACATACATGCCGATCTCATCATGTACTTTTTTCACTTTATCCCGCATAGCCAGTGAAAAAAATTACCAGAGAAAACCTAGTGTTAAGACACTTCGTGCCCTAGTTTTCCTTCTATTTTTCGATTTTCTGCCGAGCTTTTGTTATTACTAGAATAATAATGAAAAAAATATTCATTCCCCGAATGGGACGCTATCCTACTACGCCATGACGGCCTTGTCTTACCATGTGAATATGTATAAAAACTTAACATAAATATTTGTCCTTGATTAGAATTGAAGTCACGACCTTCGCCTTAGCAACCCAAATTGAATGATCAATGAAATACCAAATGCCTTCCCCATACGTTCCCATGCCTATTTATTTATATTAAAGAAAAAAGAAACAAAAGAAAAAAACCTCCTTTTAAACTTCAACGGAAGTCGGTTGAATCTAAAATTGTCTTTAAAAAGAAAGGAACTCCCGCGCAGATGACGTCACGCGACAGATGGTTTATAAACGGCGCCATTATACATTCTTACGCGTCGCTTAACGTCGCGAATTTAACTAAAGTAGCTTCACGTTGTGTACGCATATAACAGAGTAGACAGAAGGAACCTAGTGATAAGGCACTGCGTTCTTCACGCGCTGCACAAGTTTTAACATATTGCGGAGTAAACCACTGCGTTTCGTCTACTACAGCGGAGAAATCAAAATAATTATTTATGCTTTCATAAATTTAATGCTTTGAACGAGAGTCGAACCCATAACTATGGTATTTATAGTCAGACGCTGTGCCACTACCTCTACAGCCTCAACTGCCAAATTTAATTACATTTAAATAAAAAAATATATATAATATTAATTGTGTTTTTTTAATAGTAGAAAAAAATATGTAAAGTGACATTATTATTGTCTTTTAAACGGTTTTTATCTGTATGTAGAGTTTTGGATTCTCGCTATGTCTTAATTCACAAACCACCTAGCTCCAACTACGCGAACTTTATAAGAGACGCCGAAAATATTATTTCTCAAATATACAGCTAAAAATATTATCTACCAACGTATTTTTTTTTAAATAAGCGATCTGTGAAAAATATTACGTTTTTATTGTCTCATAAATTTCATTTATGCGAATTAAAATATCGATATAGCAGAGGCCGTCGTGGCACAGGTGCACAAGCTTGAGATTCTAAACGCGACATTTGTGGATTCGATTCCCATATGAAATTTAATATTTTATACTTGCTCGCTCTGATAAGTCCCGCCATTAACACCCAATGCCTCATGAGTTCGTCGGAAAGTAGAGAACAGAAGTGACCTTGTCCGTGAATTCGGTTAATGGGAAAAGAGTGTGTTAACACCAGGTTCCCTACTGTGTGCGTGAAGCTAAAAAAAACAAAGCGGGCGAAGCCGCAGTCTCTAGTGTATTGTATGTATAAAATGTTATTTTTACACAGCGGCATAACAACCAGAGCCGCCTCGAGCCTAACAAATTTCGTATTTACTTTCTTCCGATTCATAAAATATTCATGCCGTTAGAATAATCAAAATGGTTCTTTAAGAACAATTGGGATCTTTCGTTTAATTTTTCTGTTTTTGTTGAAACAATATTTGTAAGATTATTGTTTTCTTTGATTTACAATTTTAATTGAAATTAAATTGGTTAATGTTTAACGTTTTATTTTATTCTTTCAACTTCACTCTATCACTAGTGAAATACCCAAAAAGAACGTAGTGTTTTTTCTTCTCTCTTTTCCCATTCGAGCCATTTTTCCTAGTGAAAATTGAACCCACAACCATATTATATCCAAAATATCAAATGGGCATTAATATCCATCCATGATGCCATCAATTATAAGTAGCTTTACGATCTTATCCGTATAACAGTGTAAGTAATTATAGGAAACCTTGTGATAAGACAGTCCATACTCCACGCATCGCCAAATTCTTGAGGCCTGCTTAGTACGTAAGTAGGTACTAAGATGAACGCGGCGTTTATCTCCGCCATTCAAAACGTAATGGCTTAACAATCAGGCGGTGCGTGAAGAACGGAGTGTCTTAACACTCAGTTCCATCTACCTATCCTGCTATATGTCGCAATTTTACTTTGGCCTTCAGTCTATAAGTATTTCTAACGTCGACAGTTCCTTAACCCTAACGGTATTTTTGTTTCAACGATTCGACGTCATTCATTCGTATAAATACTATTACTATAAAACAGCGAAATGTCTCTGTAGTTTGCTTAAAGGTCGCTGGCGGAAAACTAGGAAATGAGGAAAAAAAGAGGCCGTGCTGGTGCAGGGGCACACGCGTGCACTATAAACGCGACGGTCGCGGAATCGATTCACACTCGGGGGAATGATATTTAATCTTTTTATATCCTCGCTCTGGTAACGACATAAAGCGCGGCGTTGAGTTCCGCCACCCCACACGCAAACTCTCAATAATTCGGCGGAATTGGGGAACGTACGAGGTAGTGTCTCAATACTAGGTTCCTAGGGTCCCTCTGCCTACCCTGCTATATACACTATATAGCAGGGTAGGCAGAGGGTACTCGTATAATACACTGTAAAGCTAAAAAAAAAAAAATGTAACTAATGATTTGTATTTTTTTGTTTCAGGTAAAAACCGGTTCTTTGAAATTAGAAATCTTACAAGGTATTGACATGTTTTTGAGAAAAAATAATTATTTGATATTTTCATATACTGGTAGCAATATAAAGCGCGGCGTTGATTTCCGCCATTCAACATGCAATGTCTCAAAAGTTCGGCAGAAAATGGGCAACCAAGTATGTTACATTAGGTTTGCTCTGCCTACCCTGCTATTTGCGGGATACAGAGTGAAACTAACCTTAGATAATCTCCCACATTATTATTAGAAGGCTTATATCTCTCTAACATGTACTCTAAATTTATAGCTCAATTAATATATAACGTAGGCTCTGGTTTATAGCTAACATCCATGTATCTTAATAAGATTAATACATATCAAAATTCATGCATTTCACTGGAAACAGAGGACGAGAAAGAAAAGAAAGCGTTTAAATCCGCCACTCAACACACAATGTTTGTATAGTATATAATTAGGAACAGCGTGGGGTACGGAGTGTTTTAACACTAAGTTTTCTCCACCTATCCTGCTATATACAGGATACAGCATGTTCACACAGTTCCTCACGTACCGCATAAGTTTCGATACATTGCTTGGTGAGGCGTCAGATTTCAATGCTGTGCTATGACTTATTTTCAGAAGATTTTTTTTTGTTTTCCCAATTCACGAGTGGAAATCGAACCCGATAATGCGACGGTTGACGCTGTAGTTAGCTCTATACAACTGCGCCATGAGGGTTTCACTTAATACTTGTGTTACATTATAGTTACAATTGTATATTTATTCAAATTGACTCTCATAGTAAATTATGTTAGAGCACGACTTGTATACTTTAGATTAGAAATAATATTTGCATGTGAAAATAATAAAAAAACTTGCTTAAAACAACTAAAATACAGCCAAATGTTAAATGGAATGCTATGAATGCATAGTTTTATCAATGACTATTTTTTACACGCGGCTTCGTTCGTGTGGTCAAATAACTAAAACTTTTATATGACACATGTGTCATGGCACATTCTAAGTGGCCGAGATAACTCTGACCACACAGGGGATTACATTGAGACAAAATTAATGTTATCTAATTTAACGTATAGCCATCCTCAATAAATAGAACATCAGCTTCATAATATTAGTATATAACAGAGCTGTCGTGGCATAGCGGCACAGGGTTTTACTGTAAACGCGACAGTAGTAGATTCGATTCCCAATTTGGGCATTTTTTTAATTTCCTCACTTTGGTAACAGCATAGCACGCCTTTGTGTGCAGCTTCCTAACACAAAAATGAGCAAAATTGTGCCTTAACACTAAGTTCCCTCTACTATCCCTGCTATATGCAGTAAGCAAAGTACAATAAAAAAGCGAACCCAAGTGAAAGAGTTATATCAGTTTGCTATTAAAATGCTAAATAATTAAAATAAACAACCTAACCTACTATGTATGTGACCTTCCTTAACTTTTGTTTTCTGTCGCGGTCTGGTGCCTCTATGCTCTAGTACAGTTAACTTGCACAATACAACTAAATGCTAATAGAAATTTCGACACGTTTAAAAATACAATTAAATAGATAATATTTGAGCATTGAGCGTTCAGCAGTAAACGCGACGGTTGTGGGTTCGATTCCCATTCTGAATGCTTATATTAGAAAAAAAGAAAATACTTATATTACAGCGTAAAAGTGAAAAAAGACTTGACATTAATTCTTACTGACTTTAAATTGTTTTTTTATATTTCAATTTCATTATTAGAATTAAAACAGCTGAATTCAATGCGTTAAGGAATGAATTTGCAGTTCAACAATTAAATATATATTATTTTATGGTAATTTTACGTCTACAAAAGTTAGTTTCTAGCTCAACTGCCGTGAAACTGGCTTCAAGTGGGTCGTATTACATCACAATCTAGTTACAGAGGTAGTTAGTCGAATATAACCACTTTTTAGGGTTTCGTATATCAAAGGGGAACCCTTATAGGACCACTTGGTTGTCCACCTGTCCATCTTTCAAGAGCATTTATCGTGGAGGTATCAACCTTAAATATTTAAGTAGGTATTGGTGTTTTGAGCACAGAAAAAATCAAACTTCAAGTCAACGCAATCAAAAGATACGAGCATTTTGCATCGTTTGTGCTGCATTTTGTATTAGGTTCGCCGTGTTATCTTACAGTTATGAAATTTGGCACGAGGTGAGAACTTACAATACAAATAATGGTAAAAAACCGTTAGTGATCATTTATATATTTATTAGATATTAGTGGACCCGAACGCGGCTTCGCCCGCTTGAACTATACGAATATTTATTAAATATATTTATGAAATTATTTTCAGTTTTCAATAGAGAGATGCGTTAAGCAAGCTCATTTTGGGTGACGTTTTCTAACAACAAACTTTGCAAGCCGTTGCTTAGCAACGCGTAGCGTCCATTGTTATTAACATGGCGGAATAAATTGCATGTGAAATTAATAAGTGTGTATATATTGAAAATATTACAAATATGAGAAAAAAAAGTATCCTATGTTCATCCCGGGTCCCTCAAGTATCTCTATATGACTATTGTATCACAATTAAATTAGCGGTTTGGCCCTGATTGCGTAAAAGACAGACAGACAGACAGATAGAGTTACTTTCGAATTTATAATATAGGTATGGATATAACTGTTACAAATTTATAATAGTGGTTAATTTCATACAAATACGGGCGTATGCATGTGCACAAATTTTAATTTGTCGACTTTTGAAAATTTACTTTCTATTGTCATGATGTTGGTACGGAACCCGCGGTGGGCGAAACCGACTTTCACACATACATTCACGCTGTCTCCCGCATATAGTAGGAGAAGGTAGGTAGATGGAACCTAGTGTTAAGACACGGTGGCACCACCACCACGCACCACCCAATTTTCAATACATTTCGTGTTGACTGATGGAACTCAACGGGTCGCTTTTTTTAGCAAAATAAGGTAATGAAAATAATTCATTCGCCGGAGTAGGAATCGAATCGTCGCGCTTACATTAAAGCTTTGCCTCTCTGTCACGACGGCGATTCTCTCTGGCTAAGCTACGCGAACCTATAAATAATATAATAGAAACTAGAATTGAAGTCATAACTTCATATAGAAACAAAAGTACAAATATAAAACCAAAAAGATATTTCAGTAAAGCACCTCCAAAATATAATCCACAGAAATTCTTCTTCAACTGAACTGAATTTATTTTGGTACTTTTACTTTGCAAAGTTTTAAAATTCCTTTTGATATCAAACGCTTAGGAGTTTTGGTAGCGAAAAATTTTTCAAGAAAAAGAAACGAAAAGATAAAAGATATGGACATTTCCTTTAATTAATGTGAAATGAAGACTGTATTTAAGGGTTTGGAAATAAATAATGGTATTAGATTCAAATGTATATTTATTGCTAGCCTTTACCAACGCTCTTACATTTATAAATCAGCTTCACGCAGAAAGGATAAAAGGAATGATCCCTAGGAGTGTTAAGATACTCCATTCACCAGAGAGCAAAGAAATGAAAAACAAATTAAATAAATATAATTTCCTCGAGTGGGGATCGAACCTACAACTAGTGGCACTTTGACATTTCTTCCAGTGAAATTTGAACCATGAACCATCGTGTGCACCACCTCCCAAATATGTCACAACAAATAAGAAACTAAACATCAGTTTATTCACTTCAATATTATTGTATGATGATAATACATAAAGATAGTACCGAATCTATTGATAAGATAACAAGATACAATAATTTTCAGGTGCCATACAAACAGTTTTCATCAAAACATTAATAATCATGTAAAAAGTTTTGACCCAATTACAAAAGAAAAACAAATTATTTGAGAGCCATTGATAATATAATATACAAAGGGAGAACCCATTGTTATGACACTCCGTTCTCCACTTTCGAGCATTAGACGGCGAAATTCAATATCACAAACTTATTTTCTAAATAAAAACGCGCTAATCTCAGGAACTGCTGGTTTGAATTGAGTTTTGTACTGTATGCTCAATGTATCCCCTATGCCTTTACATGATAAAGATGTACATGCACTTATAACCTTTTGTTTTAAAATTCTATAGAAAATATTTAAAAATATTATTTTATTGTTCTATTAAAAAATTAAAATATTTAAGTTGCACTATTGAAGCTCTGGCTCCATCATCAAACCAGCTGGATGACACCATATTATTGTATTGTCATCTAAGCTACATATAACTGTCACGTTTCATTATGATACAATTATAACAAGTGGGTCAAATGCAATTTATTATATTTTATAACATAGTTGTAGCTTTAAAATCCGACCTAAATAAAAGCGTGTGAAAAACTCTATAAATCATTTATTTCTCAGTATTTATTTTTTTAGAGAACTCACGACCACCGAATATAACACGCATATAATAGATTAATTTTTAACAAACATTTAAAGTTAACGCGGCATTAAACTCCGTCAATGCCAATGTTTCTAAGTTCCTCGCTTCCACGCTATACGGGATAAAGCAGGTTTTGTATATATAATGTAATAACATTATATAAATATAATATTATGAACTAGTAATTGATATCAAACTTACGTCTACCTCCTTACTGACCGCAGGTCGTTGACCTAACGTTTCATTGTAACCGGTCGTAGAGTATAGGAGGCTGTAGCTAATTTTGCTATTACTGACGTTTTATTTTTTCCGTCGCAGTGGACTAGAGTGTGGCTGTAAGCGGGGCGATTGTGGATTCGATTCCCCCTCGACGGAATGTATTATTTTTTTTGTTCGCTCTGGTGATAAAACCCTACAAATAATATTATAGTATCCAAAGTGGGGATACCCAACCTTTTATTAACTTTTCGTTGTATCCTGCACATATCAGAGAAGGGACCTGGGAGCCTATTGTTAAGACAGTCCACTTTCCTCTGAATTCTCAATACATTGCGTATTGAGTGGCTTAACTCAACGCCGCTTTATCTCATTACCAGAGCAACGAATTAAAAATATTAAATGCTTATTGCCCCGAGTGGAAATAGAACCCACCACTATTGTGCCCCTGCCTCTCGACCTCCTCATTATAATGAAATCTAATACCACAAACTTATTTTAATGATAAATATTTTTGGATATTAATCCCTTTTGAATCGCGTGTTCGTTCGATATGTATGTTGTGATATTGAATTTCAATTATTTATGTAATACCAAGCGAAAACATTATGTAATCTATAAAATGAATAATATTTATTTATATAAATTAACGAAAAGTATATCATAGTATTTTATATGCGGTGTTATGTTCTATTGACGTATTAACGTGGTTGAGATGATTTGTCTTTGAAGTAGTATTTATATGTATTATAATATAACATTTTCTTTGTTTGTTATGATAAGACGCAGTAATAAGTTTTTTCTTATTTTTGCGTTATAAGTAAAAAGTGAATTTCCAGGGGATTTCTCGTAAATTATAATACAGAGTAAATTATTAAAAGTAATTGAATTCACAACCCCCATAGTATTTTAAACATGACATCAATCAACTTACTTCAACGGTTTCCAATTATATTTATGTAAAAGTTATAAATGTTGTGAGCTTAATTATAACCGTACTTAATAGAGGACAAATATTTCTTATAAAACCACAGTGTGCTATTTATACCGAAGAGAAAGTACTGTTGAATTATAGCTATTAAAAATATGTTTCGCCTTACTATATATTTTAACGCCTTCTTTTTTTTACGTAGGTACAGGGAAAAAGTGACCTAGTGACATCTTATTTGTTTGTTCGTAAAAATCACTAATACAAACTGTTACGTGTTAGTGATTTTTATAATATTCTTTATTGCACTAAAAAAATTACATAAACAATATATAAAGACATTTCGTGTACAAAGGTGGACTTATCTCTATAAGAGATCTCTTCCAGTCAACCAGTGGAAGTGGATGAGTGAGTAGCGAGCACCACAACTTTTTATATAGTAATGAGTTTCTTTTTTTAACAAATCACTCGGCAAGAGCAGAAGTGGAATCGAATTTGAACTCACTATCATGACAGATTCATCTTCTCCAAAATTATTTCTCAATGTTCAGCAATTTCTGTGTGAATAGAATAGTCATATCTTCATAACTAACAAACAAATAAGATTGAACGATGATTCATTAAATTTATATCACGAGGTCGAATCCTATTGAGTAATATTGCATTTTATAATGACTAATTGTGGTTGCATATTTTTTATCTCGAACATTGTGAATCAAATATCGTTGCGTTTATTTAATACGTGAATATTATGCATATGAATGATGTTTCATAGATCTAGACGCCAACGAGGCGCAGCCGCAGTACGGACGTGACTAATTTCTCTTAGTGGTAGTTCGAAATCGTTTCTTAGTCGCTTCACAGCGTTGAGTTAAATTACGCATAATACTTACTACACTAAGTGAAAATATAAATACCTAAAACATTAAAATCATAACTAAAAGAAATAATATGTACGACAAATAAATCAAGCAAGTATTTTTGAAAAAAAAAAAAACAAACCACACATTCCTAGAGTCGAAATAAATAAAAAGAATTTAAAAAAAGAACAACTGTCCCCTTGCCTATTAAATTTGCTTGTAAAGACCATATCTCCGAGATCTGTTCTATGCGTCTGACATCTTTGGGCTTTGTTCGCTATAATTTTAGATTCTTTACTTTGAATAACGTCGTGGCCCAGTTAAGAAAAGGCTTTTTTATATATAAAAGAAATATATATTATGGTCTGTTAACGCAACAGTTGTGAGTTCGATTCTCACTCAAATTATTTATCTACGGCTTCGTCCGCATAGTCAGTGGAAATATCCACCAGTTGTTCTTGACTCTTACTACGTATTTGACTGTAGACGCGACGGTTGCGGGTTTGATTCCCATTCGAGGGAATAAACTATTTTGATTTCCTCAGTTTGTAATGTCTTGACAACTGGGCGGTAATTAAGAAAGGAAATGAGTTAATATAAAATTCCTGATCTTAAAAAAAAGTGTCTACATTTATTTATAATAGTATTAAACTTATCATACCATAGAAACCGGTATCGAAAGTAGCTCAATTAAGCTTGTTTAAGTATACCAAGCTATAATAGAAAGTTAAGCTTAATCTTTACACTACTATCGCATGCACTAGTGTTCCGTTCCACGCATTACTCGCTTCGACAATATTATAAACGAATATTATAAAGCTCTTTCTCAACTCATATACTAATGTAATAAAGCTCTAAGCTTAAAAACGAATAGTTCCAATAGAAAAAATATTTTGTGTCGGACAATCCATTTATTGAGGAATGCTTCATCACCTCAATAGTTTCGAAGTAACCTAGTGTACCTGTGGAAATTGTCATAATTCTTATAGTTTCATTTCCAACCTTTTCTTTTTTCCAACTCGTATCCTGCATATAGCAGGGTTTGACAGACGGAATCTGGAAACCTAGTTTTTAGACACTTCTTTCCCATTAAGAAACTTCCGTTCCCTCTTTGCGCGGTATTCTTGAGGCATTGCATGTATTGAGTATTTCAACGCCGCGCTTTACCGTTACCAGAGCGAGAAAATGACAATATTAAATATTTCCTTTCTCCCAGGGGGAACAGTCACAAAGATTCAATAAGCAAACCCAATTTCCATAAGTAATGTGTAAATGAAAGTACGATTTAAGAAAGTGACTTGTGACATTACTTTCAAACCTCTCTATAAGATAATATAAGTAAGCAACGGTACAATATAGCTTGATGGAAATATTAATAATTGTCATAGTTGTGAATGAGAAAATAAAAATAAATTACACCGAGTGAGAATTGAACCAAAACAGTATTAAATCGTATAATAATTATATAAATCTTAACAAAAAAATAGGAATTTTATATTTCTTTCCAACCGTCTTAAGTGTTCTAGTTGAGGAAAACACTTATAAAAATTAATGTAAATAATATATGAGGTCTTCAGTAAAAGTGGTTTAACCTTAATAAAATGAAGATATTAAAAAGAAAATTATATTAGCCTGGCGGAAAACAGGTTAGAGCAGTGGCGGACTAACCCCGTCGGAGGCCCGGGGCGGTGTCGTTGAATGAGGCCCCTCGACAGACGCCCCCCTCCCCCCCTCCACCGTGTGAAAAAATTTTTATATATCACATGTTTTTTCATGTACAAATTAGTGTGTATGCTTACTTAGTTTACATCTTGTAATTAATGTTTGAGTTAGAGTTGCATACACATAGAAAATTAGAATACTAAATATCAAAAGTACATGTAGTAGAATTTAGCAAAAAAAATCCTCGTGTCCTCGAGATAAAAAGACGAATTGGGATAACAAAAGAAGCTATCATCCGTGTAAATAACGTATGGAAGAAAAGAGAAATTTGTATCAAAATCGAAATAAGAATGTTACGAGCACTGATATTCTCTATTACTACCATTCGATAGATAGGTACAGGTGGAGGCAGATCATCTGCTCTAGATGTAAAACCTGATCACTCTCAAATTCATTGTAAATTTCTACAAGATTATCTAGTACTACAGCCAGAGCGTCATCTGAAGATCCCAGGACCCTAGTAGACCTACGTCATTTTGGTAAAGCTGAAATTTCGAAGATTACTAGTCTAATAAGTAGGTAAGAGTGTATGCGTACTTACTAACTTGAAAGTGAGGCCCTTTCAAAGATAGCACCAATTTAAGGTACACGCTCACCTACGTTAAAGTAAAAACGCTCGTATTTAAATATATTTTTGAGAAAAATGTAAAAAAAAATATCATAACCCTGGTATAACCCTTTACGTAGGCTTTACTCTGGCCAGACGTCCTAAAGATTGTTTAATATTGGGACAAAATACGTATAATTCTACTTCTTCTTGGCATTAATCCCGTGCTGAGGGTTCTTTTGGAAGAACGTATTCGCGACGGCCAGTTCAGACACAATATAGGTTCTCAGAATATTTTCTCCCTCTGTATTATGAAGTCAGTATCTAAAACCCCCGTGAACATGTTCATACGGCTCAGCACTGACTGACTGTTCAAATCTTCCCCAACAACAAACAACCATTTCGGTAGACGGTATAGCAAGTAGAACCTCTTCATTCTGCTTTCAGAATGACTCTTTTTTGGACACGCTACAGCCGGCCTGCGGCGCATATTATATTAGGCGCATAGGCACTAATTTAGTTTATAGTTACGCCTTCAATCAGCACCCTTATACGCATCAAGCTATTGCAGCGACCATCAGCTTCAAGAAGCCAGTTCTGAAGCTCTTCAGAAAGAACTACTGCCACACAGTTTTTACCTGAGGGTGACCCGGTGTATATAAGGCGGTAACCCTGTCCGTTATTGCGAGGCTTATTGCCCTTCCGGCAAGCTTCCTGGAGGAAAGCACACTGGACCCGAAGTCTTATAAGTACATCTGCGAGATTTCTGCGTCGTCCGGTTAGAGAGCCAATATTCCACGTTGCAAAGCGGAGTTTCTGTCTGGGTACTAGCGTTTTAAGCAGTGTTCGTACTTGACACGTTGTTGCGTTCCATATTAGCGGCGGATGGCGGTTTTTAAATGGAGCAACTGCCATTTGACTTCCAAAACCACTTTGAAGAATTACGCTATAATTTTACATATATTATTTATGGACAATTTAAGACCCCTTATAAGCACCTAAACCGATCTGATGGCTCAATCATCCTCCCAGATAGAGATGTAACTTTATTTTGCGCTACTTCTGGAAGGGCCCCACTTTCAGGTTAGTGAGTACGCAAACTTTTATAAAATGACGTCGGTCTGGAGGCCCTAGGAACTTGAAGTAAAAAACTACGAAACTGGAACCACATGCAACCTAAATGGACATTAGAAAGATAAAAGTAATTTTAATTAATATAATGTAAACTACCGGTACAGGCTGCACTAATCCCTGTACTTATTTGTTTATTGGAGGCCCCCTCCAACCTCAACCTTCCTGTTAAGTAGATACTATGCGTTTTTTCAAGGGCTTATTTAGGATTTGATCTAGGGAATTTGCACCATTTGGAGGCCCCCCTGGACCCGAGGCCCGGGGCGGACCGCCCCCGCCGCCCCCCCCTTAGTCCGCCACTGGGTTAGAGGTAGATAGAGGCCGTCGTGGCGCAGTGGCACAAGCGTGCGACTGTAAACACGAGGGCTGTTTGTGGGTTCGATTCCCACTCGGGAGAATGAAATATGTAATATTTTTATTTCTTTGCTGTGGTTCTGCCACTCAACACGCAACACCTCCAGAATGTGACGGAAAATGGGGAACGGAAGTGCCTTAATGGGAACAAAGTGTATTAACAATAAGTTCCCAGGTTCCCTCTGCCTATTCTGCTACAGCGAGAAGCTACTACTACTACAAAGTTTTCTACTCTCATAGATAGGGAAGTTGTCAAATTTTTAACCAAAAGCAACGGTTGCGGATTTTTCGTTGAACTCCCGGTGAAACCTGGGGGTGATGTAAGTTTGACGTGTCTGTATATGTGTCTCTCTTTATACAAACTCTTCATCTTATTAACGTTAGTATAGAGTATAGATTACTCTTTTTAAGAAATTCTAAGACGATAATTTTACTATCGAACCCATTAATAGAAGGCCTACCTAACGTAAGATGGCCTACTTTGTAAAAGTAGGTAATACACATAAAAAAGTCGTTATGAAAGCAATAAAATAACTTCGCAAGAAATGTTTCATTTTTAATTGTTTTTTTAGCTTCATGCTGCATGTAGAAGGGCAGAGTGATGAATGGCACACCTCAAAGCCGTGCTTATCATCGAGGCGAGGAAATGACAATTGTTCATTACCACGAATGGGAATCGAACTCACAGCCATCGTGTTCACAGTCAGACACTTGACACTGTGACGACGACTACTACCTAATGGTCATCAAATTCAAATATTTTCTAATTCCAACATCATCACATAAATACGAGCACATGTCAAACTGATAATTTCTTTTTTTGAAGTCGGTTAAAAACTTTTTCTTCACATATTAAAATGTATGAAAAATGATGTAATACAAACAATGCATTAATTTCACAATTATAATCATAAACAAAACAATGCTATCGTATTTGAAGCCGCGACTAATTTCAATTTTACGTCTACTGACCTAATGTGATAAACTTTTATTACCTTTTCTATTTTATAGGTACATTGTACATACTACTCGTATATTGCTTCCGTAAACACATACAATTTGTTTTATTTTTATATATTAGATTGTATTAAAACCGTAGGGTCACTTTGTATTCCTCATAGAGCAGAGGGAACCTAGTGTAATGACACTATTGTCCAGGCTCCGCTTATTTCCGAACATTCTACTATTTGGTGCCTCGATTTGTTTTGTTATTAAAAAAAGGAAAATATTGTTTCCCTGGGGAATTTAAAAAAAAATTGAATGGGAGTCGATCCCACAACCTCCTCGCGTTCTTTTTAAGTTCACGCTGTATCATGCCCATAGCAGGGGCGAGGGAACGCGGGAACCTAGTGTTAAGGCACTCTGTTCCCATTAAGACATTTTCGTTCCTGAGCCACGACTGCCCTTAATTCGCGGACAAATTTCGAAAAATTGTCTTATATTGCTGCCCTATGCTCCTCAATGCCAAGTTTCAGTATTTTCTACTAAAAATAAACAACATTCTATTCAATTATATACTATTCTATTCTATAATTGATTTACGAATCCCACAATCGATTTACATGATTTAATGTTAATTGCTATGGTTTTGTGGTGTGATGTATGGCGCTAATGGCCGGTACTGAGTTCACCATATTTGAAATTATGAAGGACAAGAAGTTAAAAACTAGTATATCTATTTAATTAGGAAAAAATATATAGGCATTACTGAATATGTAGCGTTGTTTTCTAGTATAGTAGCGTAGTAGTAGTAGTAGTAGTAGTAGTATATAAATTGAGTTAGCTTGGGTTTAATTCCAGTTCTAAATTTAGTGACAGTGTAGCCTGAAAACTTAACTTAACTATTTTACTTTTTCGAGGCTGTCATCTCCATGTGCGAGGAAGATGTATCCTGCATACACAACCAGTTACCAGTGGTGGGAATCGAATATATCAGTAAAATAAATGAAAATAGGATAATTATGCTTTCGATCAACTATACACTGAATAGTTGATCGACGGGAAATGCAATACACACGTATTTAAATTTATATGACATTAGTTTGTTAGTATAAAAAATGTATTACTAGTATAGTGTATTTTATTTGTTTTATTTAAAAACACTGAATTCATTCAATAAATTCTTTCTGTATCATCAAAGGATTAAATTAAAACTTTTCATTGCTACGCTATTGAAATGTTTTTATTGAATGTCTGAATAAAGTAACGAATATAAAATAATACATTTTAAATTAAAAACATACGAAAAACGTTAGAAGCCATCGTGGCGTAGTGGCATAGATTCAGATTAATACGATGGTTGTGCGTTCGATTCTCGTAGATTTTAATTTATATTAATTAATTTCATTGCACCGCTTTGAACAACTTAGCGCGGCGTTGAATTCCGCCACTCAACTCGCAATGTTAGGAAAATCAAACCGGAATGTGGAAACCAAGTGTCTCAACACTAGATTCCAATGCGGTCCCAGCTAAGCGGGAAAAAGAGTGAAACTTTATGTAGGTATATAGGGAAATCCCTAAAACATCCAAGAACCATGGTCGCACCAATTATTTGCAGAATAGTGGTCCTGTCGACGCACAATTCTGAATTATTTTGAAATCGTGCAAAATCCAACATTTGTTTTGTTCAATTTCACTTTATATTTCGTGTATGGAAAAATATCAAAATTACTATTTTTTGTTTAAAATAGATGAAACTCTAAACAAAAATGTATGTATTGGTTTATAGAGTATCTACTATATTTTGTTCCTAACTCTGCTGTTTTACACTTTGAATTTAAATTAGTAATTTTGGCTTTTCGGTATACACTCAAGGAAATACACAGTAAATAAATACTTACCTAACTTTGCACTACCTAAAGTAGATTCTAAAGTTAGAAACTATTTTTTTTAATAATAAAAAAAAACTACTGCCACTTTTTAACCCACTTCTATAAGAAAAGGAGGTTATCAATTCGACTGTATTTTTGTTTTTTTTTTTTTTTATGTTTGTTACCTCATAACTTTTAAGTGGGTGAACCGATATTGATATTTTTTTTTTATTTGAAAGGTATAGCTTCCCGAATGGTCCCATTTTTTTTTGGTCCATGTCTGACAATGGTATCCATGAGAAAATCACATAAGTCTTAAATTTGCATTAGGCATGTGCGTGTCTAATAGCCGAATAACTCAATGTTGGGCCAACCGATTTTGATGATTCTTTTTTTATTTGAAAGGATATACTTCAAGGATAATTTAGTGAAAGTTTGGTTAGGTTTCGATTTTGGAATCCGGAGAAAATTGAGAAAGTTTGTTTTTTTTTTGTAAAAAACTGATTATACTATAATAGTTACAAGCAAAAACTTTTTAAATTGATGTCAGAAGTGAGATCCCTGATGATTGCATTTCTTTTCAACCAACCTCAAAAAAGAGGATAATCTCATTTTCAACCAACTTCAAAGAAGGGAGATTCCCAATTCGCCCGAATACTTTTTATGTATGTTCTTGTTAATATACCAAAATGTAACTTTGCACAACTTTGCTCGTTTAAGAAGCATCATTTTTAGATCTACCCATCACTTAAAATCATAAAATAAATTAATTTTTAACAAAAAGAAAAACCGACTTGTAACAACGAACTAAAAAGTGAAAAATTATTATATAAAGATTTTATAATTTTGAAGTCGGTGCCAAGTAAAACAAACAGGCTTAGTAATTAGATATTGTAGTAAAGGTGTTGTAGCATTAGTTTGACACCGACTTCAAAATTATAAAATCTTTATATAATTATTTTTCACTTTTTAGTTCGTTGTTACAAGTCGGTTTTTCGTTTTGTTAAAAATTAATTATATAATACCAGTACAAGCAATTATAATCTCATTTCGTTATTATATCAGTATTCTGTGAAATTCGACTTTCCCCTAGCTGGCTAGTACAAAATGTTTGTTGGTCTACCCCGTTGCTCAGTAACGATTGATCGGGTCGTTCAACTTGGACGGAAAACACCTTCGATTATTACATTACTTCGATAATACCTGCTGTATTATGAAATACTTATGTTATATAATAAGACTTGAATGTAAGCGCGACGATTGTGGGTTTGATTCTCATTCTTCGATACACAGATGTGAAGAATGTCTTGTAAAATAGGCGGAAAGTGGAGAACAGAGGGTTATGATACTATAATATAGATAGATACCCCGCTATAAATGGTACCTAAATTTGAACATAATAACCTTTTTTTTTAAAGTAGGTAATCGAAGTCTAGAAAAATTTTTCTCTACCATATTTTACTTTTCTTCGCTAAAAGCAATATATTTTCGACACAACACGAAAATCGACTCAAATTGGATCTGTATCGGTATTTTACTGAAATTGTATAATAAGATAAATCGTTTTATCAATAAAAGGTAATTTTAACACGTATTACTTTGATATATAATATATAAAATAAGAAATTCTTTTATATATTTTTATAAAACAGTGCTATTAGAACGTGTCATTTATTTGCCTTCACGCTGTATCCTGTAATCCCGTATGCTAGGTAGAGGGAACCGAGTGTTATGACAGTCCATTCCCCACACGTCCCCAATATTTGAGACATTGGGTATTAAATAGTGAAACTCAACGCCGTCTTTTGTCTTGTTGTAATTAAAAACTTTAGAATATTTTCATTTCTTATTTATAATCAGAGAATTCATAAAAAGAGCAATGGCTATGAAATTTCTTCATAAATATTTATTTGGACAGCGAGTGTTGTTCATCAATGTATTCTCCTCATCTCCTTTGTTTGAGGCCGTAGTGACACAGGGGCCCAGCATCTGACTGTAAGCGCGACGTTTTGTGGGTTGGATTCTATCTCGCGAGAATTAATTTATTTCATTTGATCCCTCCGATAAGAAGATAAAGAACGGTGGTGAGTCCTCCAGTCAAAGCTGAACAAGGTTCCCTCTGCCTACTCCGCTATATGCGGGATACAGGTACAGCTAAAGATGTATAAAATTGTCATTTTCTTTTTAGTTACATCTAAAGTTACTTTAAAACGGATACCTTCGAAACTTGCGACAAACACTTAAGTACACGCTTTATTTTGAGGATAGAGTTATTTTTAACTAACGGATGCGCTCGCGCATCGATTGTAGTGTTGGCATAAAAATATAAAATATAATTTTTATATATTTTTTTTATCGAAATATACATATATATATTTTTAAAATCATAGGATTTTTCGTAGGATTTGAACATATGGCCACTATTAACAATAAGTCTGGAAAACATTGATTAATTAACTTTAACGCATAATTAATCGGGGTTCAAATCCTGCTATATATACACATTTTTAAATAATGGCAAGTCATTACTTAAAGAGAAAGTAAGTAATTAGTTAATGACAACTTTCCTCTTAACACGTCATAACTAGGTGTAACTAAAACAAATTGTGATGGTATTCAATTAATTAAAATACCATAACGCATGGTGTTCCCGCATGGTGTACATTTAATATAATTTATTCATGTAGGTTTGGTGTTGAAGTATTGTGTTAAAATATTAATATTTTATTTATCCACCAACGTTTATGTAATTTCACTTAAATGCGTGCGGTAAACATTTTAAGAGAAACCACTTATATAAATACAAAAATCATATTTTTAGCTTCCGCTGTCACGCATAGCAGGAAAACAAAAGAAAATCTAGAGATTATGTTTTCGCTACTTGCTCGTGTTTGAGACACTGCGTGTTAAGTGGTGGATCTCAAAGCCACCCTGTCTTGGCAGAGTAGAGATGTAGAAACAATTCCTTCTTTATCAGGAAACATTAATGTAATGTAAAATTTAATTAAAAGACTGCGCTGTTCTCTTATTCTTGAAAAAAATATGAAAGTAACTAGTACCCTATTCTCCTTTTTCCGTTCGTATAATGACTTGAGTCAGGTATTAAGTATTTAAAATTTTGCATTTCTTATCACATATTATAAAATACAATTAACATGAACGTAATGAATAGAATTCTTACTAAGATTTGAACCGACGATGTTTCCAAAATGCTTTCTAATAATAAATAATAAAAAAACGTAATATAATATTTTCATGCTAACCCTCCTCGAGTGCGCCGTACAAATAAACATATGGAGTTTTGTTTTAATTAAGAATTGTATCAATCTTAGTAGCAATTGTTATCTTTTGCTTGCGTACGTTACATATATAGGGACTTGAGCGTTTATGTAATTAACTAGCGACACGCCCACGGCTGCGCCCGCTTAATCGTATAGCTCTATTATAATATTACATATATATAAATATTTCCGTAAAATGTACCCTATGAATTATTCTTATGTATAACCTATATTATTGTAAAGTTTAATCTCAATCCGTTAAGTAGTTTATACATGGAATTGGAAGTAACATCTATTCTCATAAACTTTTACATTTTTCTAGAACTAAGATACTGGAGATATAATTATTTTGATTGCTCTGCTGGTAAGACGAAGTGCGGTGTTGAGTTCCACCAATCGACTAGTAATATCTCATTTCTGATTAAGATGACTATAATATCGTTACTAGTAATTTATCTTTTGCTTGCGTATATTTAATGATTGTGTGTTCAATACACATTGAAAGAATTGTATATTTTTCAACTAGCTTTTACTTTTTTTTGTCAAGTGGAAATTGCAAAAAATTCCACGCCCGATAAAACACGGCGTTAAGTTCCGCCATTCAAACCGTCTATATAACAAGCCGAAGTGGATGCGAAATATTGTATCATCCATACTTTTGTAGAAAACTAACAAAAGTTAGATAGGTATGTGGCTAACTTAACAATACGAAATGAAAACAAAAACCACTTTACCGACAGACTATGAAATACTTCAATTTAATAAAGTTATGCCTATTTGCTTTACGCTGTAGTTAGTGAGTTTTTTTATTAGAAAATGCTTTTTTTCGAGGTAACTTTTATATGAAATAGTTGAATGTCTAACGTTGATTCATAAAAAATAAAGTTTTAGTTTCACGAAAAAAATGGAAAATTTATAATGGATACATATATCCCGTATATAGTACAGTAGACAGAGGGAACCTAATGTTAAGACACTTCATTTCACTTCACTCGCGCTTTGTCTTAACGAAAGCCGCCATAACGAAATTAATCCAATTAATACCCCCAAACGGAAATCGAACCCACATTGAACACGTTTACAGCCGGGACCCTGTGCTATCAACAAAATTACTTATTAAATACAATCAAAAGTTTTTAAAGGGCTGTTCAATTATAAAACAGAAACAATATCCTCAAAATTCTTGACGCAAATAATAATTTTGTTTAAAACAATTTTGCTTTGGATTTTGGAACTCTTAGTTATTTCCAAATTCTTTATTGATAACTTTATAATTTGTATCTATTATTTGTATTCCATTATACTCGTACTTCTATATTATATAGGGCTGTAGGATTAAATAAACACTCTGTACTCGTGTACTCGTTCCTGATAGGATTCCGGGGCTCCAACCGGATTCAGGGTAGTGCGTGTGGAACGGAGTTTCTTAACACCAGGTTCCCCCTGCCTGGTCTGTATAACTACTTATATACTTATAAATAAATGTGAACCGACCAGACCAGTAAAAATTGCTTATATCTTTTCGTCAACTAGAAAAGAGCTGATAATCTTCAAACGGCTTAACGTATGTTCTTAAATCATTGCTAAAAACATCTTTCAATAAAAAACTAATTAAATTAAAATAGGTTTATCCGTCTGGAAGAATATAAGAAATAAAATGTATATATATATCTTTGTATAAAATTCAAATACCTGCATAACAATATACGGTACGTTTAAAGCTTTAGGAAATTCCTTAGCAAATGCCAAGAGAAGTGTTGAAGGAAGCAACTTTAATTAAATGGCGTCTTCGCACTGGAAATGCATGGTATTCTATTCTTGACTAGATTTTAATATAATACCTGTACGTTAGTGTAGATTCAATATTGTGGTGAGGCAAATAAATTAAATATTAAATATAAAAGCAGTTCAGTGACTGAAAGAAAGATGCTTCACGCTTTTTCTCCGCATAACAAGATAGGCAGAGGGAACCCAGTGTTGAGACACTGTATTCCCCATGGACTGCACAATTTTCAAAAAATTACATGTAAAGTGACGGAATTGAACGCCACGTTTTGTTTCGAATTTACAGAATAGTACATAGGCTTTATTTTTTTTTTATAATTTGAGTATAATATAACGACAAGTTTAAGTTTGGGTTGCTATTATTACATAAAAACTAAGCTTACAAAAAGCGTTTATTCAACATCATAATAAATTCAATATTTCAAGGCAGAACGTTTTAAATATTAAAAACTTGGTATACAGCCGGCTTACCCTTACGTCGCTATAAAAAATATTCATTTTAACCGTCCGTGACCAGCGTAAAATGAGATAACCTTGATTTACTAATAGATAGATAGCTTCGTGCTGCATCCCACATATAATAGGGTAGGCTGAGGGAACCTAGTTGAGACATTCCGTTTCCGATTAAAATATTACACTTCCCAAATCCGCCGAATTCTTGAGGTTGAGTATTGTGTGTTGAGTGCGTCTGGTAAGAAGATATAACGCAGCGTTGAATTCCGCTATTCGATCCACAACCAACCGATTTTACAGTCACACCTTGTACCTCTTACTTGCCTCTCAGTCCTTGCACCACGACTGGCCTCAAAAGTTCAAAATAGAATTTTTTTATTTAAAATTTTAACTTTAAATTAAAAAAATCTATTTTGAACTTTCCTATAAAAAAACTATGAAACAGGTAGTTGTTTAATTCTTAGGGTTCAACCTAAATTGGTTAAACCGTATTACATAATTCGAAAACACCTTGTCTGAAAAAAAAGAAAAAAAAAACCTGACCCTACAATATTATTTTTTGTTACAGAGTGAAAAGGACAGACCTACATCCACTATTACTGAGAGAGACAGAGACAGAAGAGTCCAGTGTAAACCAGTTAAGGTTAAAAAAAAAAAAAAGTGACCGTTTTCGAGTAATGCCAGTGTGTGTGTGATATACATATTTGTGTATTTGTGTGTGTGTAACAAGATGGCCCTCCTTCCCGCGCTTTTTGGACTTCTCTTGGCGGTTATTGTTACAGGTAAGAAATGTTTTTTTTTTGTTATCTGTTATTTTGTTTTTTATTTTGCTCCATGACTGTGATAGATTATATGGAATTTCATTTTTTTAAATAATTTCTTTAAAAATTTTTGTTAATATAAACGCATTTCCCGTATTTGACTTATTTTAGAAAGATTAATTAACAATTAATTTACTAGTTAAGTTACTATTTTAATGCCTCGCTCTCGCAACAAAACAAAGCGCACAAAACGTAATGTTACGTGGGGAACGGAGTGCCTTAACTATAAGTTCCCTCCGCCTAACGTGCTGTATACGAGAGAGTCACGTCACTAAAACAGAGGGTTGTTATTCTAAGCTATGCGGAGTGAACCTGTTTTCTATGAAACAACTTTTATTTTCCTATATTAAAAAATTGATCGTAATACATTTTACTAAAAAAAACATCATAAAAAAGCCTCGTTGTTAGAAAGTTTAGCTTTAGAGAGCTTTCTATGTAAAAAAATGTCACGAACCACAGTCGACTACATGTCAAAGCATTTTTAAACTTTGAGCAGGATTAAATGTATTAAACTGTTTGAAAAAGAGTTATTTTTTTAACTTCACGCTGCATGTATAGGCGAATGGAACCTAGTGCTACAACACGCCGTTGTACACTTTGCCCGCCAATTTTCGAGATATTGCCTATTGATTGGCGGAATTGAACGCCGCTGTTACTTCGATACTAGAGCGAGGAAATTAAAATATTCGTAAATTAATATAGGAAATTAAAATATTTCGTTGCCCCGAGTGGGAATTGAATCCACAATTACACTTGCAGTCACACGCTTGTGTCTCTACGCCACGACTCAACAAATTAACTTAAAAATTAGATTCTGGAGGAAGGTCATGTAAAAAGTATAAGGATCCCCCGAAAACGAAACAGCAATACTGTGTTGTCCACGCGGGCGAAGTCGCGGTGAACACTTGTACATATTCTATACTATACAAGCAATTAATAAATAACTTAACGCCGCCAAAGTATCTATCGGCACCGTGTGAGATCATTTTACGTGTAAACAACGTCTTCCTGTATACTTCCTGTTACAGGTTTAGGGATCCATATAGAAGTAATTTAATTTAAATGAGGTCGGGATACAGGGGCACAAGCGTGTGTAAACGCGACAAGATGTGGGTCCCACTCGAAGAAATTAATATATTTTCGTTTCTTCACTCTAGAGTTGCGGCGAAGCGCGGCGTTTAGTTCCGCCATATTCTGCACAATGTCTCGAAACTTGAGCAGTGCATGGAGAATAGTGTGTCTTAACGTGATACAGCGTGTAAAAAAAATTGCACGGAATGATACGTCACTAAAACAACTGGATTGTTCTCTTATTTCGGAACTAATTATAATAAGTACGGAACCACCAAAATTTTGAAGTTTAATACAATATTTGTGTTCGACACATCTCTTTCTGTATATTTATACAAACTCAAAAAAAAGTCTAAACAATTTGGAGCATACGCACACCATTTTTTTTATATTTGTATATATACACGTAGACTAAAAAGATTATGTTATAGTTTTTTGAGACCAACGTAATTATAAACGTGACGATCGTAGGTTTTACTCCCACAATGGGGAACGGATTATTTTCATTTACTTGTTCTGGTAACAAGACGAAGTGCGGCGTTCAGTTCTGCAAATCAACACGCAATGTTTCGAAAATTCTGCGGTTAAATGGGGAACAGAGTGTCTTATCACTACATTTCCTCTGCCTATTCTGGTAATATAATATTCGTACCGACAATCACCGCGCTATACACCACTACGAAGCATTAGTAGGCCTATCTCTACCTAACTTGTTATCGTTATCGTCGTAAAACTAGCACATGTCCATTGAGGTAGGTTAGTTAAAAATAAACTTGAACTTTGTTTAAACTGTAGTTAAGGTTAACTGCTTGATAAACGCTTCTGGTTTTTGTTAATGACGTCATAGTGGCGCAATGGAACTAAATCCGACTGTCAACGCGATGGTTGTGGGTTCGATACCCATTCAGTCTAATGTAATAACGATATTAGTATGAAAATAATTTATTTTGTTTTCACAAAAGTGTATAAAACACTAATTACGGCGTTGAGTTCCGCCACCCATTACACAGTGTCTCGAATTCAGGAGAAAAATGGAGAACGGAGTGCTTATTGTCCATTTGAAGAACTATTAGCTTAGTAATAAAATACTATATAAGATTAATATACATACTTATCATACATATATTTCCATAAAAAAATGCATTTGTATCAGAAATGCATCCTACACCTGCTTTATAAATCAATTGACCTTATTTTATATAGCCTACTGAGTCACAAGTAGTTCTTAAAGCAAAAGTGTATAAGAAAAAGATTTTATATTTTTCAAGTTTTTATTGTAATTGTAAAGCTTATTTCGCTTTTTTTAGCTTTACACTTTTAGATCCCTAGCGGAGTACCCAGAGAGAATGGAGCACTAAACGCTACGGTCTTTGCATACCTTTTTCGCTTCGTCCACTGTTACCAAATTTTTTATGTATGGGTCCCGCCCGATGGGTCCTCATGTTTTTCACGTGACCTTCCTCTAGTATCATAGATACTATGTTCTGGGCAGTCGACCAAAATATGTTATCCACTTACTTTTGATTTAATTTTTTTTTGCCATACTTTTGTCCCTATCGACATGCTCAAACCAACAGTCTTCTTCATACTCACTCACTCATAAAGTGGCCACAATGAGTAACAACCCATTGTGGCCACTTTATGCTCTATTTATGTAGTTTTTAATCTAACAGTAAATTAGTTTGTAATGATATGTTTATATTTCATTGCATGCAGAGAAAAAAATTGTGATTAGTCACTTTGTTATTAATTTTTAGATAATTAAAGAAAAACATAAAGCAGCTTCACGCTTTATGAAGAATATAACAGGATAGGCAAAGGGAACCTAGTGTTGAGACACTCCGTTCCCCGTTCACCGATCAGTTTTCGCATTGAGATGCAGAAACATTGCGGGAGATTCGGAACTAGACGATTGATATAGGTATATTATATATATAATATGCTTACGATTAATTATCCTCATAATGAACCCACTATATCCGTCTAACTAAGCAAAGCTACATATGGCCTAAACAATATTCCCACAGTGTATTATTACACATAGATATGAGTCAACATGTTATTTGTTAAGTCGTAAGTAAAACGACACGTGTATGGGAACTTTCATTGCTCAAGCATTTTAATAAAGCTGTATGTGAAATGTACGACGTTTTTGTTTTCTTAAGATGATAATTGGGTATCATCGGCAGGGTGAGACAGGTCTCAGGCCAAAAGACCGATTGGCCTTTATAGGGACCAGGTTCGGCCTCATATGAAATACTGTTATCATCTCTGGGCTGGTGCTCCCCACTATCAGGTTCAACCATTTGATCGCATACAACGTAGATCCGTTCGAATCTTTGGGAATCCAAAAATCTGAAAGCAATAAATAAGTAACTAATATTATGAATGTTAAAGTTTCTTAGGATGGATGTTAGTCTCATTTTCACGCAAAAACTATAAAACTGATTTAGATGAACTTTATAGTAGTATAGCTTGTACATCAGAATAACACAAGGGCCACAATTTATGCATATATTTTGTATGATTTGGTTGTAATATAGCAATAAGTTTAAGCTGGCGAAGCCGTTCTAGGGACAGATAATATAAACTTTCACAAAATGAAACACAGTACAGCCATATAACAAAGTCGGTGAAAGCACTAAAATTATACACTAGCCGGTAGAACAATAGTCGTTCCGGTAGTGCCCACCCTGTATAGTCACGGCGTTGTGACTTCTAAATGGGTCACGGGTTCATTTCGGTTTAAAGTTTTAACTTGTTTGTAGGAATTTTTTTAAGCATAATGCGTATAATAACATCGTGGATGGCAATGGGTGAGTGGATGATTGAACGCGGTGGTTGTGAATTCAATTTCCGCTTCTGACAATTTTTTGTTTACTTCATTCTGTTTGCCTCAATATTAGGGAAAAACTGGTTTCCCAGATTTAATGTCATGATAATAGAGATGAAACCGTCGTGGCGCAGCGGAAGCGTTGACTGTATGAAGAACGTCGGTTCGATTACTCATGTTGGATTTGATCGGAAAGTGGGAAAAGGAATATCTTCACACTACACGTAGGTTCCCTTTGCATACCTTGCTTGTATACGAGGTGAAGCGCGAAGTTAAAAAAACGCCGTTTCTAATGAACAATATCACAATGTATAATCGATTCGATGCTCGCGCCATGCATTCTTATATTAACGGAACAATACATTATTTATATTTTGTTCCACATTAAAATAAACGTATAAGGCTAGGCAAGGCTAAGGCAAGGTAAACAATGGTTGTGGGTTCAATCTTCACTCTGGGGAAATATTATATGTAATATTTTTTCAATTTCCCTCTCTGGTAGAGAAAGTGCGGCGTTGAACGCGTTAATCTCAAAAACTACTGTTTCTCTCCTTTTTTTGGTCATGCGGGCAAAACTGAGAGTAAAAGCTAGTCATAATATAAATTCATACAAAATCAAACCTACTACGACCATTCTCATACAATTCTTGGTGCTAGGTACCTACACTATGAAATCTATATATATAAAAGGACTTGTCCTCACTGACTGAGGTAAGACGCGCGCACAGCCGTAACCGCTGATGCTGGAAACGGGAAATTTGGACAGATGTTTACTTTCGTAATCTGGACATCCACTAAGAAGGGATTTTGAAAAATTTTAACCCTAAAGGGGTGAAATAGGGGTTGAGAGTTAGTATGGAAAAAAAATTAAATCGGCACCGATTCTTATAAAATTTGAAATTCAGACTCTTAAAAATATTTAATTGAACACGTGTTTCATGGTTTTCTAGAATTCTTTCCATAAGGGTGCAAATAAGGGGTTGAAAGTTTGTATGGAAAAATTCTTAAATCGCCACCGATTTTTATAAAATTTGAAATTTAGACTCTTAAAAATATTTAATTGAACATGTGTTTCATGGTTTTCTAGAATTCACCCCCCTAAGGGTGCAAATAAGGGGTTAAAAGTTTTTTTACAAAAATCTTTAAAACGCCACCGATTTTTATAAAATTTGAAACTTAGACTCTTAAAAATATTTCATTGAACATATGTTTCGTGGTTTATTTTAATTATGGGTGCAAATAAGCGAGCGAAGCTGCGCGCGTCCGCTAGTCTCTAATATAACACCAAGTTACTTTCAACATTCAGTACATTCTTGTTGGCTCAAAGCTTCAAATAGTTGCTTATGAATAGGTATTTCAAATAGCTATTTTGTTTTAGTATAATTTAATATATTTTAATAATATCAAGAGGAGAAGTTTGCTTGGTTGAATGCGCTAACCTCAGGAACTGGTAGTTCGAATTGACTTGTTCTATGTTGTATAGTCAATTAATTAAGGAAGAGAGACTACCTCATGGTAATTGTGGGTAGTGGAGGGACGGGGCTACAAATTTTAGTTATTTCTATTTATTGGTGGAGGCAAAGCCGCATGTAAAACCTATCATATCCTACTAATATTATAAATGTGAAAGTTTTAAGGATGGGAGTTTGTTCTACTTTCACGCAAAAATTACTGAACGGATTTAGATGAAATATTACAGAAATATAGCTTATACATCAGAATAACACATAGGCATTTATTTAAATTTTTTGTACAATTCGGCAATAATATAACGAAAAAATTAAACGGGCGAAACCGCGAATTTTGCACTAGTTTCTATTTAACTTACAGCTACAAGACAAGCAACTACTACAACTTAAATAATCATGACTTCGTCTAAATCCTGGGGTGAGTATCCTTTAGTTCTAAAGTCAGTGCCCTAAGTTCAAGACAGCTGATCGCGTCTGGATGAAATGTAAAATTAAATAAACATTTTAGTTTAAAACAACAACAATAAATGGAACTACAACCATTTTGTGAGATAACGTCTGACTTTAAATGCAATGGTCGTAGGTTCAATCTCTGCATTTCCAAATTACTTAACGCTAGGTTCCCTCCGCCTCCGCCTTCCCTGCCATATGCGGGATACAGCGTGAACCTGTGTTGAATCATTAAACAACTTGACACACCATCGTGACATAGTTCAGTTTCTCCTGGTCTCGTGATGTAAATTTGGTTTTGGTTTTGTTTTCACTTCTCTGACACAGATTTGTGTTAGTCTTATCCGCAAATTCCAGGAACATACGTAAAGATAAAAAAAACTATAAAAATCTATAACTATATAGATGAAAAATCTAATAAAAACACGCTTTCCTAACCCAAGCGCTCGAGGATTCCATATATTATTATAACATTTTTAAAATATTATTGTATTGTCACCTCAGCTTAATTTATCAACTGCATTAGATGCATGATGATACAATTATCAAAAGTGGGTTCAAAATTCAGTTACTTACATTTTACTAGATACTTACCAGTAGTTAAAAAAATACATATATTACATATTTACAAGACGACCTAATAAGAGCGTGCTAAAATAATTTATTTATCAATAGGTAAGTATATAAATCATTATTTGAAAATTTAGTAGCGGTACTCAACGCCGCACATTATCTTATCAGAGCTCGAAAATTAAAATACAAAACAATTTATACCCCCGAATGAGAATCGAACCAGCAATCATCACGTTGAGAGTAAAAAAGCTTATTATTTAGAAAAATCGAACCTATTATCTCTTGTATATTAAGTTCTGACGTAACGTCTGGAAGGCCACTGACTTTAGAACTTTAGAACATTCACCTTTGATTTCACTTTAAACCTAGACAAATGCAATTTGCTTGAATTTTTAAAACTACGAAGCCTTCGTATCTCAGTACGCAACGTCTGACGGTAAACACGACAGTGATAGGTTTGATTTCTAGTCGTGACAATGATTATGTTTAATTTGTGTTCTTATTTACAGACTGGTAAAAGAATCACAGCGTTAAGTTACGTCTTGCACTACACAACACGCAATGGCTGTAAATTACCACAGAGAGTAAGGAAGGGGGTATTATAGGTTCCCTCTGCCTATTGAGTTTTTAAACAAATACTTGTGGCATAAATTGTTTTTTTAGTGTAGGCAGTAAGAACTCTCTCCTCTCTGGAAATGAAAATTGTTACGGCGTTTAACTTTGAGTTGTAATTGTGATTTGAAACTTGAAACATGGCTCAGAGTTATTTATTTAAATCGAGTTCAATCTAAGTTCGAGTTCGAGTTCAGCAATATATTCAATGAATACAATATATATGCAATTATTTCAATTTAAAAAGCAAACATTTTTTATAGCACAGGACTAGTTTCCTTTTTCACGCTGTATCCCGCACATAACAGGGAGAATAACTAACTCCAAAAAGAACTAAAATTCCAGCAAGAAGAAACATAAATAACTAAATTAGCATTTAAAATGTGAACCTGCTAAACTAATATACTAACAATTACTGCGTCACAAGGCAGTTTTTACTCAGTAATTTATTATCACTTTGCTTATAGCCATCGACGTTTTTACTAAACCGTTTTCCCATCGGCCGTGATTGAGCCGCCATTTTAAGTGCACTACTTTCACTCAACCGGTTTAAACTTTCTGTGTGCCATTTTTTAAGCTTCTCGCCGTATCCCGCATATAATAGGGTGGGGAAAGAGAACCCAGTGTTAAGACCACCTAATTTTCGAGACATTGTATGATTAGTAACGAAACTTAACATCGCGCTTTGTCTTGTTACCAGAGCAAAGAAATGAAAATAATTCGAACTCAAAATCGACGCGACGACAGCATCGATATTATTCTGTATAAAATGGATAAATAATAGGAGAGATATTGAGGGAACTTCTCCTTTTTTCTCCGGAAATTAAAGAAAGTTGTTGCGGTGTTTAACTACGAGTTTCGTATAGCTTACGAGTAATTTATTCAAATTCAGTTACAAAATATTTACATTATTTGTAATTACGCGCTTCGCCTTGTTCCTTCTTTCCTCCGAGTGGTAATCGAACCCACATCCATGCACTACAATGACAGTTAAACACTTTGCCACTGTGCCACTATGATTAAATAAAGAGCTTATTACTATAAGTGGCGGTTGTAGCTTTTATATAGAAACCGGTCTTTCCAGACAACAAAGTGTGCTAAAATAGTCTCAAGTCAACTTTTCTTGAGTTATTTTTATAAAGAATCTTGGGTTAGGTACGTGTTATATAAATAAAATCTTTTCTTCTATATTAATATTATTATATTAATATAGAAGAAAATATTTTTAAAATTAGCTTTATAAAGCTAGAGTTGTTTATCTAGTTGAACGCGCTAATATCGGGAACTATTGGTTCGATACGATTGAAATAATCTTTTTGTGTAAAATAGTTCATTTATCGAGTAAAAATAATAAAAAAATATTTTTGTTTGCCTGTCTCGTCGCTCTAATTTGGGAACCGACTGAAGTAATTTTTGCCAGTAAATTTAAGATTCGGAGTCGTCATGATGCAGCGGCACTACAGTGAAGGCGACGGCCGTGAGTTCAGTTCCTACTGGAGGAATGAATTAATTTTTTTTCCTCGTCCCGGTAACAAGATAAACGCGACGGTTGTGGATTCAATTCCCACTCGAGGAAATGAAATATTTATTTAAATTTGTATTTCCATTTCTTCGCTTTGGTGTCGAGGCCAAGCGCGGAGTTGAGTTCCGCCACTCAACACGCAAAGCCTCCAAAATTCGGCGGAAAGTGGGAAACAGAGTGTCTTAACACTAGGTTCCCTCAGCCTATCCTGTTGTGTGCGGGATACAGCGTGAAGCTGATTTATATTTGATTTCTGCCAGTTAACATATAATGTCTCGAAAAATAGGACGGTGTATGGGGAATGGAGTGTCTTAACACTAGGTTCCCTCTGCCTACCGTGCTATATGCAAAGGTAGGTTATACAGGAGCCCAAAAGAAATCTACTTCCATACAATAAGTCATACAAACCATTTCATTTGAACACGTTTGTTTGTCATATTAAAAATGAATCGATTCCGCTCTGAACTGAATAGTAAATTTAAATTGATTTTTCATATGTTTTTGTCATAAAAAATATTTTTCTTTTTAGAAGTCGGTTATTGTATTTCGTAAATAGTCGGTTCAAAAGTTCATTTAAATTTTCTGTATTCGTATCTGTATGCTAACAATATAAAGGTGAAGAGTTTGTTTGGTTGAACGAGTTAATCTCCGGGAACTACTGGTTCGAATAAAACAGTTCTTTAGTCTTTTTGTGTTGGATAGTTCACTTAGCGAGGAAGGCTATATTGTTCCGATGTAGCCCACTGTACCTGTGGTCAAAGTTACCTCCTACACATAAAATGTGTCATGTCTTATGTCAGACACAAAGACTACTTATTTCCATTTGACCACGCAGGCGAAGTCGATGGTAAAAGCTAGTATATAATATAGATATAACCCAGTTGGAATTCGTCACCGAAAACCTAATAACGTAACGTTATTATTAATAATTGAATAGCATGTATAATATGTACGCTCGACGCCATATCGGCGTACTTGGAATATATTATATACAGGATTATACCTAGGCCGCCGTCACTCAGCGTCTGACTGTTAACGAGGTGGGTGTAAGTTTGATTCCTACGCGAAGACATTAATTAATTTATATAAAGTGCGAAACGGAGAGTTTTAACTCTATTTTCCTAGCTTCCCTTTGCCTATCTTTATCTTTTATTGAGTGTACAATAAAGAGCTATTATTATATTATCTATATATATAAAATCAAAAGGTCACTCACTCATCACGAAATCTCAGAAACTACATGTGCTAGAAATCTCAAATTTTGCATAGGAGTTACTTATAGGACGTAGGTGCTCGCTAAGACGGGAATTTGCAATATTCGCCTTCTAAGGGGTTGTTTTTGGGGTCGAAAGTTTGTATGAAACTTCGTTACTACAAATGCTAAAAGTCTCAAATTTTGCATAGACGTCACTAGGACGTAGTCATGGAGACAGAAATTAATATTAACATAGCTCACGCGGGTGAAACCGCGAGCGGGCCGCTAGTTATTAATATAACAGAATGACTTGTCAATCGATTCTCTGCCTGCCTCTGATTATATGCATTTAAATATAAAAAAAATATTTAATTTAAAAAGCGTATTCTTTTAAAAGCCATCATGAATTCACATTTACACTACCTCCAGCAAAAAGAGTATAACAAGTAACGACCGTCGCGTACATTTTGATCATTTTAGTGATAATGAAGCTATGTTGTGTTACTTTTATATCGTACGATAGGTATGCGATACGATATCGGTTTGACTTTTTTTTAATAGTTCTATTTAGTGTTTTTTTGCAAACAAATGGATAGAGAGAACGTAAAGTCAAACGTTGACGTTTCATTCTTTCACATCATTTTTAAGAAATTGCGTGATAGAATCAAGTGATCGTTTTCTCCACTTTTTGTTTATTTGGACATATTTTATATTAAATATTGGTATAGAAACGACCCCGCTCTTGAGTACCACTGTGCAGACGCGTACCATTATATAAGTAGACTTTTGTTACCACATATTGTCCTACATAACTATTACGACGTAAAATAGCTAAATTTACTTACAGTACACAACGCAACCATTAAGTATAGAAAGATTTTCCCATTTGCGTCGTATTATTTTTTCTTGAGGCCGTCATGACATAGGGGCACAAGCGTGTAAACGCACAAAGGTTGTAGGTTTGATTCCATTCATTCATTCATATTTCATTCCCAAAGCTCTGAGAATATTTTAACAGTAAGTTCTAGGTGCTCTCTGCTTATCTTGCTATATGTGGGATACAGCGAAATACTAAAAAAAATCTTTCTGTTATTAAATTTAATTTATTCTTTCAAAAACAAAAAAAGGTCTTTTTCCCACATAACAGAGTAGGCGGGGGAACTTAGGGTTAAAACCCTCCGTTCTCTATTAAGTTATTTCTTTTTAAAAATCATATCGTACATTGTAAGTGGCTGTATAACAATTAAAAAGGCTTTTACCGGTGACTCTGAGTAGCCATTAACTACTTACCCCGCCGCATACTGTAGTTACGTGTACTTTACTTATTTTTTTTATTATTTTCTATTAAAAAGTGAAGTTCTGCCACTCAACATATAATGCCTCAAGAATTAGGGGAAATGTCTACCATGCTTTATACGAGATAAAGTGTGAAGCTGAAAAAAAAACCCGGCCAAGTTCGAGTTGGACTCGTGCACGAAGGGTTCCGTATTCCTTACTTCGTTATTAAGAGTCTGACAGACTACGTACAGACGATTCTACTTGACTTAGAAAATAGAAATATTGAAATTTAAAAAACTATATGCAGTTAGGTTGAGAATGTGGGGGGCGCACTAAGACAGGAAATGTGAAAATTCGTGTGTGATGTGTTTGTAATTGATATTGCCCTTTTTGTGTGTGGAAGTGGTGGAATACTCCTTTCGAGAGGACTATTACTTATGTCTTACCAGAACGAGGGATCGAACCCACAATTACCTCTTAACTTAAATCATTATTCCTTTACTATTTTAAGCACGCTGCTATTGTTATATTCGAACTCATTACTATTATAATTGAAAGTCAACGCACTTCCCAATGCGGTACAATGGTGTCTTTGTAGTTTTTTGTACTGAATTTCAATTCTAACGGTATTTACAGTTTATATTTTCCTTGTTTCTAAATGAAATAACTTTTTAACTATAAAACCATGTCTGATTGTAAACGTAATGGTTGGAGATACGATATCCTCTCGAAGAAATAATTATTGCATTATTTGGACTTTAGTCTTTTGAGATAAAACGCGATGTTATACTCTGCCATTTTGACATATCGAAAGACACAAGTTCTTACCTTGTTACGTTCAATTCAGCAAAATTTCAAAATATTGGCTCTAAGTTAATAGACTTGATGAAAAAAAAGAAATATCTTTTGTTACATCCATTACTTATACAGTCGATTGGACGTGTCTTGTATTTCAATAGAATGTGTGACAAATTGTGTTTGATAAGGCACCTTCTAATTTAAATTTTTCCTTGAACTTTTGCATTGTTATTCTTAACGATGTTTTTTTTTTATTTTCTGCATTATAAGAGATAGATACAGAGAGAATATAAAATATTAATGAAATATTTATAAAGTTATATTGCGTGTTGGAAGGCGGAACTCAACTCCTTACTTCGTCAAAAAGCAAAAATAAATTAAATAATCTCAAAACATGGAAATTTGCAGAGAGTGGAGAACAAAGTGTGGAACCTATTACTCTAATTAAAAAAAATGCATTAGATATTACCTTTATTGAAAAAGCTACCTATGTATAGCCTGTATTTTCATGATGACGAACAGTGAAGTAACAATGAAAAATATTGCAATAACTGTAGAAAATGATTTACAGAGTGTATCCCGCACAACTCTCATTTATAATCACTCTAACACGCGAGTGAAATTGCAGATAAAAACTACTTTTTATTTAGAGTAAAACGGGTAAATTGACCTATAGTAACTTTCGAAATAAAAAATTTTTTTTTTGTATATCCATAATATATTTGTAATATCATCAGACATAGATATAACTTGAGAAGATTTCCCCAAAGAAATCATTGGATTCGAATTCCATATCTATAGAAAGAAAGATTTATTCTTTTAACAACACGAAACGTGGCAAAGAATTTTACGACTTGATGTATGAGGAAATAAAAATGTACATATATAAATTTATTGATATTGAAAATAGTAGGGCCTTACAAAGCGCTAACATAAAAAAAGACTACACTCTTTATGTATTTTTCTCCATCCTCCATTGAAATATAGACGTCGTATATTGGTTCAATTTCCATTAGGGGGAATTATAATAATTTTCTTGGAATAAAATTATAATGGAGAACAAAGTGGAACCAGTTGGTTATTTGTGTTCATCTATGTAAACGTATAGAAGAGAGAACAGGAACACTAATTTATTATATATCTCCCTCTTTTTTTAATACGTTGCATATACATATATATATATATATACGAACCACAAAGAAACCTACATTTGGTCTAGACCTCGTTAGAACTAACCGCCAATTGTAATTCCAATAATAGTGAACGTTTTTAGAAACCTGCTTATGCAAAGTTACGTGACTTGAAAATATATACGAGTCAAAGCCAATCCTTTACAACTCAAATATTAGGCATTTGTGCAATATATTCGCTTTATATGATGGAGGTCACACGTTCGATAATAATTTAATATTTTTAATTACTAGTCGTTAAATGTTTTGATGATGTCTTACTATACTTTATATATTTATGAAAAAAGATTTCCTTTACATGCTTAGAAAAGTGCAGAGTTTGATATTCTATTGATGAGATGATATTCTAGATTTCTAAATGAAATAAAATCCCTCACCTGACCTGTAACACGTTTTTTAAATGAATATAAACATTTATACAAGAATTGAAGTCAAAGCTACAGTCAACATGAATGTATGTGCATGTAAACAAATCTCAACAACGGTATCCACAGCGGTATCGGCTAAAAAATTACTTTATTTACTGTTACGAGTACTGTGAGCCAGTCATGGCTCAGGGCCATAAGCGTGCTATTGTAAAGGTGACAGGTTGTGGATTCAATTCCCACTCGAGGAAATGAAATATTGAATGTTTTGGTTTTCTCGCTCTGGTAACGAGGCAAATCGCGACGTTGAGTTTTAACACGCAATGTTATATCTCCAGAATGCGGTTTTAACACGCAATGTGGGGAACGGAATTGTCTTAATAGGAAGTGTCTTAACACTAGGTTCCGGGGTTCCCTGGCCATACCCTGCTAAGTGTGAGATACAGCGTGAAGCAAAAACAATGAAAAATATGGAATTAGTGACAGAGACTTTCCAATTGCGCCAAAATGTTTTTTTTTTGTATTTTTTTAGCTAAATTATCGTATTTTCGACCTTCGCGTGTAGACTGCTGTGCCATGTAACAGACGTACCAGTGCACCGGTAGTGATGTGTGCAATATCGATTGCAGTAAAGCTTATGATTCATAGTTTTAAGTCGCTAACGTGAAAAGTTAAAATCGTAAATTTATATTTATGTATGACGTATTTTTTTATATTTCTCCTTTTTTATACTTCATCAAAATAATGGTGAAGGTGTGTGGTTTTTTATAAAAAAATCATACAGACTATATAGGATACATACAAATTATGTTTTTAAAATCCAACTAAGTTTATTGTTAAAAAATGTTTTAAAAATCAATAATCACAGCAATTACTATTATATTACACATTAATTTTAGCTGCGATGTATCTCGTATATAGCGGGCTCTTACTCTCTGTTCCCCATGCATTGTTCAAATGGACTTGCCCCAAATAGACGTCGAACCAACAAATTTACTCAAAATACTTAGTAATTTTTGGTACAAAACTCTATTTATTTCAGAATAAGGAAACAAAATTAAATGCATAAAGCTCCAGAGGGATTTGAACCAACAACCATTATATAACTAGAAAAGCCCAACAATTGTATGGAAAAAAGAGATTTACGTGCTAAATAAGAATTTGTATCGCGCGTATCTTTTCACTTTTAGAATTTTTACATGAATACATATTTTTTGCTTAGTAAAAAACTGTTATACTCTACGGCTTGGAGAGTTAAAACCACATCTCTTCTTTGTTTTAAGAGTAAAAATAATGTTTTTGTACGTTTTTTTTATTTATTTTTTATATGATAAACTAGTTTTTAAAGCGGTTATAAGGAATAATTTTTATTATAAAAAAAGCAATAACTAAAAAAATGCTAATGATCTGTTAGTCCTCATTGTCCCCTAATTTTAACAACAGTCTTCCTGTACAGGTGTTATAATTATAATGACATAAACATATTCTTTTATTGATTCATATCTTTTAAACAGGAAATGCACGCACTTTGTATAGGGGTAGCGATTGAGGCGTGTGTTATATTACATAGGTAGTAGTTTCAGAGAGTAGATCACCAAATAATTAAGAAAGATATAGATAAACATATACTTTCGTTCTTATTTTTGTTTTTAAAAACACACTATTATAACAATTCTAATCAACAATTTTCGAATTGGTCGCATTAAAAAAAAATAACCGGAAGCCATCTAACGGTCACTTCCTGTCACGGTCCGTCGCACCACTGAACTATTGGGCACATCTGAATAACTGCTTTTTATAATTTGTTTTTTACCTTAAACCTTAAAAAAATCATTTCTCGAAGTATTTTTTTATACAGTTGAGATTGCCGTTGCGGCAAAGTTGTAGGTTCGTTTTCCATTCGGGGGAATTAATTATTTTTCGATCTGGTAACAAGGACAAGCGCGGCGTTGAGTTTCATCACTCAACATGTAATGTCTCCGAAATTTTGCACTGCGTGGGTAATGAAAGTGCCCTCTGTCTACCATACTATGCAGGAAAAGACCGAAACCTTTAAATATCATATTTTGTATGCCGAACCTATATAGACAAGTTAATTAATAGATTCCAATTATACTTAGAAAAGGAATGTGGTGTTTTTATTATCATATTATTTAATATTATTATAAAATGAACTTATTACCATCGTGAGCATATTATAATTGAGCCAAACAGAGATTTCCTCTCAATTTTAACTGTCTATTTAAAATGCATTCGTAATAGTAATACTTCCTCACTTTCACTTCCAAGAATCTCAAATAAAATTTAATTGGTGTATTATTTAATACTACAGATAAAATCTTTTGTTATGGAGATATATGAGGTGTTTAAATGTTTTATCACTAACGAGTGAGAAAATAGTTTTTTCCTTAAATGGAAATCGAACCCGCAGCTATCGTGTTTAGAGTAAGATATGGTCCACGATGGTCTCTAACATATATAATACCGGTGTATAAGGATATGACGTTAGACGTTGATAATATTCATATAAAGTACCAGTTTAACGTCGTTTTATATTTAAATTACACGATTTCAAACGAGTTTCGCCGGTTTTTACCTTAAAAAGATAGTAAGTTTATTCCAATGTGTAGAAAAGACTAGTAGAAATTGTTATTTTTAAATAGTATGAAACAAAGTGCTTCCTTTAAAATGCTCAACAGAATTTAATGCGGTTTTCACTAATAGACATGAGGGATTAGAGAGGAAGGTTTATTTGTATAATACATGCATACTAGTTATCACCTGCAATTTTATTTGCGTTTACTTTAAGACGCTAAATAGAAAATATTTTGAAATTTCGGGAAATTACACAAAATTTGAAATTTCAACTTTTTAAATCCAATCCAGCGTGTGTTCATCTGACATTAACTTAACTTCACCCTTTCAGAGAGAACGGAGCGCCAAACTCTACTACATACCTCTTTCGCCTCGTCTTCCTCGCTTATCAATAAAAAAAGGAATTAAATAGCCGTGTAGCGTGGTGGTTTTGTCCTTGTCTTAATTTAATATAATGAAATGTACTTGATATTTATGTAAAAATATATCGATAAAATATCTTCTGTACAGGAAGTCGTTTTATATAAGTTTCATTGAACAATTTGAATTAATTTCTATTCAAATTTCTTCATTATCTTAATAATATTTATTAGTATTTTACCTGCAATAAAAAGAGGCTTTGCCCGTGTAGATTATACAGAAAAATAAAAGAAACATAAAGAAATAACGAACGTACTTATATTATAAAGTTACTTTTGTAGATTACTTTTATTAAAGAGTACAATAAGATAACTAAAGTAACTAATTATTATTTAAATTTATTTAACTATTCTTCAAATATCTATCCAAATTATAATTTTAGTTGTGTTAGTACAAAGTTGCTTTACCTGTATGTAATTTCCCATATTATTATTCTGTGGGGCGAAGAGAACGGAGGGTCTAAACACTAGATTCCCTCTTCCTACCTTGTAATATGAGGGATACAGCGTTTATTATATTATATGGAATATGTTCGACCTAATTTCCAAACATTTGAGGTAAAAAAAACGTATATAAAAAGTACACAATGGCGCTAATGAACTGTCACGCAGAGTTGACAGATGTCACTCGTCGATAACTCCCTAAGGGCTGCCATACGCGATCAGATAGGAAATGGGATTGGAAAGTAATTTACGTTTCTATAGCAATGTTTTTAAACTATACATAATATAGGAGCTCTTACTGATGATTTTTCTGCAAATATAATATAATTACTCGTTGTATGGCATTCCTTAGAGTTAAACTTACCTCAGAAAGTTATGTCTGAGGAAACTATGGCCGCAGGTATAGTAGGATACATCCAAACGATTAACGTTATGTAATACAGCCTTTACTATTCCTTGTTAAACGGTCTATTACTAAAAAACGTAGCTTCAAATACCAGTAAATTATGTAATTGCCTATATTTCAAAAACTTAAGAACCGGTTTTGTTGGGAATGAAAATTGATTAGAATTATAAAGTACAATTTATAATTTTCCTCATTTAAACTTATACGATTTTTGGTTTCTGAGAAATTAATGGACAAAGATACAAACATACAGACTTAAGTATATTGATCAAATATGACATGTGTGCTTGATAGCTTTAATATAATAGATCATCATATCCAAATATTATCCAATTTCAAAAGCATCATATGCATACATACATGTCAGACTGATAACTTCCTTTTCTTTAAAGTTGGTTAAAAATAAATCTACAAGAGAACAGAGATCTAGCCAACCATAGTGAATGGAATTACATACAATTAACTCAACTATTATTTTTTTAGCTAATATTAGCAAAGGTATAAAGAAATTCTCTCATAAATAGAGAATTTTTAACCGTTTCATTAAAATTTTACCATTCAATCATTCTCATAACAGTTTGTAGTATAAGAGGCGGTTGTAAATATGCTTTTGTATAATGCTTCTAAAACATGACCGTTTGTAAACAGGAAATTAAATACTTAAGCATATTATGCTATATTTTGTATGAATAAGTTTACTGTTTATTGACTGAATATAGTATAAAAGTATATTTTAGAAAGCTTCAAAATTTTAAGGTAACCCGAGACTCGAATGTGCGCTTTTTAAAACGGCCGTAGTAATTTTTTTTTTAATGAATATTTTTTTTCGCGTCTTGGAATCCGTCTAATCTAAAGCTATATCGAAATTTTATACGTCAGATTCTTTTTTATTTATTTTGATACCAACGTTTTATAAAAAAATCTCTTAGTTTGCAATAACATTTCACAAAATGTTCAAAAAAGTGAAAATTTAAATTAATTTTCGGTTCATAGTAACACACAAAAATCTGTATAGCACAATCGTATCTGTCGATCTTTTATAAAAATGATTTTTCTTTTTAAAAAAGTAGATTGATACGAAATTTGTATAAAAGCTTGTAGCTTCACGCTGTATTTCTCATATAGCAGTGAGTAAGACACTCCGATACTCACTTCACATGCATGTTCATTTTAATGCGAGATCAGGTATTTTTAACGTTTGTAAAGTATTATTTCATCAGGCATTTTGTTTTTATATATCTAAACGGAATAATAAAACAATCTAGAATTAAAGATTAACACACCACCTCTCGGCCTATAACGCCACTCCGCATATTACATTCATTCTTAATTAGACGCGCCTTCTCTAGAAGTACGTTAAACTTACATTTGAATACATACTATAGTAGAGGCGACGCGTTACATCTTTAATATTTATGTCACATTATATAGTCGTTCTCCGGGTTCTACCTAATTCTAAGACATTACGTATTTAATGGCGGAACCTAACGCCGCTCTGTGTTTTACCATAGCAAAAGATTTTTTAGCTTTACGCTGTATCCCGGTCATAGAAAACCTTGACTTAACGACGCTTTGTCTTGTTATTGAAATGGACATAATAAATTTCCCACAAGTGGGAATCGAACGAAGAACCGTCACCCTTACAGTTAAAAACTGTAGCGCTGCACTTTAAGATTATTAAAATAATTCAAATACATAAAATCATTCCTCTAAATGGGAATCGAACTCAATCCCATAGTATACGATCGAACACTTTCTAAACGCACCACGTTGATCATATGGGTTTTGTACTTTAGAAAGTAGTATCAGTAATTATACGGTGATGGATATTTCATGGGAAAATATATTTCAAAACCTGTCTTCAGTGTAGCTTTTTAATCGCTAATGTGCTTGTAGCTGTAAATTTAGTGGTCTTTAACACGCAATGTTTCTGCCTTCCCGGCCTTATAGGTAAAATGAGTCTAGACAAAAAACCTTATTTAGCTACCGCATATAGTTGGGAATTGGCATGGCATTATCCCGCATATAGCAGGATAGACAGAGGGAACCTTGTGTTTTTAATTTCTCGAGCAACGCACGTGAGTTGCAGAACTAAAAGCGCTGTTTTATGTTACCAGAACGGACGAAAGATAGATCGTCAAAATCTAAATAATAAAAATGGACGTTGCCTTTACCCATTTTGATTATGTACCTACAATTTATATTTTAATAAAAATAATGTGTACCTACTATTTATATTTTAATTACTATTTATCTTATTTTATTGGGACACAGTCACACCACGGTCGCGGGTTCGATTCCATTCGGGTAATCTATTAATTAATATTTTATTAACACTAGGTTCCCCGCGTGAAGCTAAAAAAATATATATATTAATATACTATAGATTCAAATATAATAAACCGTACTAATATCGAATCCACAACCATCGCGTGTACAGCCAGAAACTGTACCACTGCGATAATAGTTAACTTACAGTTATTACAAAGTTAAAACTAACTGGTTTTCCAATTTAAACTAAACTAGGTCGAATGTTGCGTGATCTTTTACTATTTACGTTAATTTCTTTGAAGTTTATAAAAATATAGATATTATTTATACACAGTGTCACATTGTTAGGTCCTAAAAGTGAAAAAACTTATGGTAGTAGGTCCATAGTATCAAAGTTTCTTGAAATATTAGAAATAACTAAATGCTACGGTTGTGGATTCGATTCCCGCATTGGCGAATGAACTATATTTATTAATTCAAATTGGGAATTAGATATAGCGCGGCGGTTAGTTCCGCCACTCAACAAGCAATATTTCGACAAATGAACAGTGCGTGGGGAACGGAGTATCTTTAACTCCTAACACAAGGTACCTTCCTACTCTGCGACATATATAGGGAATACAACGTAAAGCTATGCAAAAATCTTACATCAAATGGCTATCGAACCTACGACCGTCGCGTCTATAGTGAATCAATGTCCCACTAAATTAAACCAATTTAATCTTCATGTTATATTAGAGCTACCTTATACAAAATGATTACATTGATTGTAGCTTATGTGTTATTCTAATGTATAAGCTATATTACTGTAGAGTTTCATCTAAAATAGTTTAGTATTTTTTGCGTGAAAGTAGCAAATAGTAGGATACATTAGACATATAGCGTGTCCTAAGGGTTGGGCAAGGGTGTGTCACATCACACCCGTAACTTGTATACCGATGGTGTACACAGAAGCTATAAATATATTACTCGACATAATATAAAGCTAAAGTTTGTTTGGTTGAACGCGCTTTACTCAGGAAATACTGGTTCGAATTGCAAAAAATATTTTTGTGTTGAATAGTTATTTATTGAAGAACGCTATAGGCTATATTAAATCTCTATATCCAACTTTTAGTTATTTGTATTTGACCACGTCTTAAATGTTAATCAGGAACCGTCCTTCACTGAGTGACTTAAAACAAAACACAGACGAAACTACTAGAAACGATGACATTTATTATGTAGGTAGATTAGGGAAGCACGAAGAGAGCTCGAAATTACGATTAATATAATACATATTTACAATATTTTTATGCTCATACAAAAAATATAATTTTCGCTTCATACAATTATTTAAAGCTTAGCTTCTATTACAGCTTTGCCCTAAACGGTAACAATATGAAATGAAACAACCTGTCGCGTTAATAGCAGGAAAGTAAATTAAATTGCTAACTTTTATTTTTATAACTACTAAGGAAAATCCATTAGTGTAATTTTTTTTTCTATACTTTCACGCTCTATCCCGCATAAAACTAGATAGTCAGAGGGTAGGTAGGTAAAATATTACATTATTAGTAAAAACTTTAAAAGTCCTAAGTTCTGTTAGCCTAGGCCATTGTTGAGCAGTGTTTGACTGTAAATGTGATGGTTTTGGGTTCAATATGCTTAGGGAGATTATCATATTTAAATTATTTATATTTCCCAGCTTTGATAAGTCGTCGTAAAGTGCGGCGTTAAATTCCGCAACGCTTCTAAAATAGCAAAGTGCAATGTGCGGAAGTTGCGTGAAGACGTTACCTTTTTAGTTTTTATTGATTCCACACCCATTAGTGGTATTAGAAGCAGTTAACCTTGTTATTTATATACAAGGTAGTTTTATATGCTTTCTTTCCTTTAATGTGTAGTGAGGTTAGATTTATATTCTTTTACAGCTATTTGAAGTTTAATTTAAATACAAGCTATTTGTATATTCAACTCATATCATTAAATTCTTAATAATACACTTAAATGTAAACGGCCAGTTGCCGGTTCGATTCCCACTCGAGGAGATGAAATATTCAATATTTTCATTTCCTCGCTTTGGTAACGAGGCAAAGCGCGGCGTTGAATTACGCCAATCAACACGCATTGCCTGTATAATAATATATAATCGTGCAGGATACAGCCTTATAATAAAAAGTTCCTATTATAGATAAATATTTTCTTAGCGTAATTTGAAACCACAACCATCATAATCAAGTTCATATAAGCCATTTTATACAAATTTTCGACTTTTCAGAACATTAATTCGAACTGTATAACGTTCAAAAGCATAATACAGGGTGCGCCTAAATGACCTCATTTCATAGTGAAATATGACGCTCTAATCTAATTAACTCGTGAACTCATTACTTCATTTTAACCCCAAATTTTAAATACATGACACGTTCTATGTTAGTCACCTGTTAAGGGAAAAAATGGTAATTTACTTGCAAAGATGGCTTTTGTATGTAAATTTTCTTAATATATATATTTTTATTATTTATTTATATAGCAAGGTAGGCAGAGGGAACCTAGTTTTAAGAATCTTCGTCCCCTAAACAACCCCTATTTTCGCTTTATCTTATTACTAGACTCTAGAGCGAGGAATTATAATAATTCCTTTTCCAGAGTATAAATTGAACTCACGAACATGGCGTTTACGATTAGACACTGAGCCATTATAGTTTTCCATTTAATTCTAATTTAAAGCGATTCGTCTGTATAGAACTAGAAGTAAATTACTCTTCGAAACTTTGTTAGAAGTAATTTCGGGCTATTTCGTACAAGCGTGATATTCATGAATGGTTTTCTATTAGTAGTCCTGGAAGTTTGGTAATTGTGGTAGTTTTCGGTGGTAGTGCATTCAAATTTGAATATACATTTATATTGGAAGATGATATGAAGATATTAGGCAGCCGTGGGTTCGATTTCTATTCGGGAGGATAAAATTCTGTGGGAATAGAGAACGTCTCCCTCCCAACTTCCCCACCTACCCTCCTACATATACGAGTAAAGCGTGACACTAAAATCTAAACAAAAATAAGACAAAAGCACATCAGCAACTACATTAACGTATTTCACGTACTTTAAAATCTTCGTCCGTATTTGAAGCCACTTCCTTTCATTTTGTATTTAAAAAGGATAAAATGGAATCGCTAAAAGCCTTCACTTGTTAATGGCGAAATAAAATTAAATCCACAAAAGTTTTATGAAGAAAATGTCTCCGTTGCATTCCTCTAGTATTAGTATAGAAGTAAATGTAGATATACATAAAATGTATACAGTATCTGTCTGTAGACGCGATGGCTTTGGGTTCGAACCCATCGTTACACCCTCATTTGGTTTTTGAAATTTTGATTTATTTTCTATTTTTATTTCCATATTCAGGTAAAACGAAGCGTGGCTTTGAGTTTCACGCGTGGATGGCGAAGTGCTTTAACACTAGGTTTTGTTCTCAGCATATTAATATGTTAAATTCTAATAAATATATTTTTTAGCTTCACCTATATAACGCAAATAGTAGGATAGGCAAAGAATGGCGCGACTCAACGTCGTGGTTTATTATCAGATGGTTGTTATCAGGGCGAAGAAATGAAAATAATTAATTCCCCAAGGGGGAACGGAACCCACAGTCGTCGCGTTTACAAAGAAACACTGCGCTACGATGAAACGGCTTTATGTTCATATTTTTAATTTATATTTTTTTCATAAAGTATCGAATAAAGTCAACCATTTTGAATCTAATATTAGATATTAATTATTATTTATTATCTGTTTCAGGTAAATTCAATGATGACATCATTTTTCTAACTGTTAAAGTAACAAGCGAATCATCTACAAAGGTATTTGCTGACCTAGTGGTCTGCCGGACTTATATTGATAAAATGAAATTTATTCAATAAAAAATAAATTGTACCGCTATCTAATTATATTACTAAAATTAAATCTTTTTCAAGAAAAAATAATTTGTACCACTATTTTATTATATTATTATCTAGCTCGAGGCCGTTCTGGCTCAGCGGCACAGCGTGTACTGTAAACGCAGCGGTTGGAGATTCGTTTCTCATTTGGGGAAATTAATTATTTAAAATGTTCATTTCCTCACGTTGATAATAGGCGAAGCGCGGCGTTGAGTTCCGCAACTCAAGACAGAATGCTTCGATATTTCGGCGTGTGGGAACCGGAACGTCTTAACACTAGATTCCCTTTATCTACCTAGCTATATACGGGATACAGCGTGAATGAATTATACTAATTTGAATCGGTTACCCCATCCAAAACTATTCAACAATTCCACAACAAAACTCAGTAAAGAATCGTGAGAAGTCCGAATTGAGGGCACATCGCTATCAATTATGGCAATTAAAATAAATTGTTGTCACAAAATAGTGGGTGTAGACGCGAGACCAATCTAGGAGATTAGACGATCTACTCCTAATGCTCATCTGTACTGCATTTTACATCTTTAGAATAGTCTTGCTTTGACTTTAAGACTTAATATAGAAAATCTCGTTTTTTTCAAGTGTAAATCAAGGATGTAACTATAAAGCGACAGTTGGGGGTTCGATCCCCACTTGAGGGAAATTATTATTTATTAATATTTTCATTTCTTTGCTCTGGCAAATACAAATCCGCCATTTAACATGCGACGCCTCGAAAAATTCAGCGAGTCAAGTGGGGTACGTGAGCGACTTAACTCTTAACACTAGGTTCCCTCTACCTTTCCTGCTGTATGCGGGACTCAGCGTGAAGTTGTATCCGTGTTCCGTGTTCCGTGAAGAAATCCTCTCTCAGTGCTTCCCTACATTCCCTTACCTATTTACATGAAAAAATAATCTAAATCCAGTAATTTCGTCTGTCAGTCACTCAGCAACGGAAATAAGTACCTCACTAAGTCCAACCTTGAAACGCTGTCCACTTTTTTTTACCATCATCATCATCATCAGCCTGCTCTCGTCCACTACTGGACATAGGCCTCTCCAATGGCACGCCACTGAGCTCGATCTTCGGCTCATCTTCTTCTTTACCATACTCAGGAGTAAAAAGAGAGAGAGAGAATTTAAATCTACAACTATCACGCAGTAAAACACGTCCCAAAATTCGCCAAGAAATCATTCAAAACAAATATGTACATACATATATAATAAGAGATAGCGTGAAACACGCTTCTGCATTTAATTTCCTGTCTTTAAGCGATGTCGCTCTAAAGCATCGCACTTGAATACTTATTATACTTATACTAGCGGCACAGTGTGTGACTGTAAACGCGGTAACTGGTTTGATTCCCATTCGGGGGAATTAGTTATTTTCATATTCATACTCTAATAATAAGACGAACTGGAAACTTATTGTTAAAGCACTTCGTTCTCCACGCACCACTTAAACTTCGGGTCGTTGTATGTTAAATGGCGGAACTCAACGCCGCGTTTTATCGTTACCAGAGTGTACAGATGAAAAAATGTCAATCCCCAAATGACAATATAACCTACAACCCTCGCGTTTACAATCATACTACATACTTATAGTAGCTATTAGTTGTGTCATCGCCCGGGTGGCCTAATAGAAATAACTACTCGGTGTGTCATGACACATTCTAAGGCCGAGAGGTAAATCTGACCGCAGGTGCAGTGGTTTTCATGAAAACGATAAGACTTCTCGATAAATGGATTATGCAATATTTAAAGATTTTAATTGGAACCAGTAGTAGTTCCTGAGATTAACGTTTTCAACCAAACTAAGTATTACGTAATAATAAGTGAGATAATTTTAGTATTATACAAAATTGCGGATACGTAGGCTGTCGTGCCGTCGTTGCTGTTAGTGTGCCGTTATTGTTTTACCCTGCTATGTGCGGAATCGTGAAGCCGAAGAATCTTCTTCATTACTTAAAACTGTAATTTTCAATTAAAATAAAAAAAAAAAACACTTATTAAGTAAAAAAAAATCAAACCCGTTATCACTGTCGTACAAAAAGTTAATCATAGAGTAAAAATAACAGCATCACAGCGGTTTTTTCATACAAAAAGAAGCAATCTCATTAGGTGAAAGTCAAAGAAAACAAAATCTTTATAATGTAACCAGTCGTCGCCCGCAATTTTTTTTTTGTTGCGTGGACTTTAAATTGTAAGATGGAATGGAATGGATAGCCTTTTGGCGTTACCATGGCAATTTGAAACTCTCCTTTCTCTCTTAGTGATCCCCTACAATCCCTAACACTCCCTAACATGACCAATGTCAACGTTTCTAAGTATAGTAGTTTCGTCTGTGCGTTATCTCTCTCTCTCTCTCTCTTCACGCTATATCCCGCACAAAGTAGGGTAAGCAGAGGGAACCTGCGCACCTAGTGTTAAGATACTTAGTTCTCATTAAGATATTTATGTCCCCACTTTCGCTGATTATTTTATTTCCTCGCTCCTCTGCTCCTATTTCCTGGAGTTGGAACCGAACCCACAACCTGTGGTGCTTTTAGTTCAACCAACAAAGACAAAGATTGGCCTCAAGAGTTTTATGATATAGGTTTTTTGCTATTCAAAGTTTTTGTACGGTAATACAGTATTATACCTTTTTTTGCACAAAATACTGTGAAAAGGCGACACCATTTTATTCTTTTTGTTTCGACTTTCGTTTAAAGTTAATTTATTCGTTTATTAGATTTATTTCTTTTATTTACTGTTATTTAGTTATATCTCCTATAATACCTAGTTAAATGTAGTAATTTATTTGTTATTTATATAACGTATTGCTTTTATTTTATTTACTTGAATTTACTGTATGAATGTAGCCGTCGTAGTGCAGCAGTACAGTGTATTCTGCCATTGCCATACCTTAATAGCCATTGTTATTGGTTCTATAAGAGACGTTGTGTGTTGAATGGCGGAACCCAACGCCGCATTTTGCCGTGTTGCCAGAGCGGAAAATGAAAATCCTAAATACACCATTCTTCACCTTGAGTGGCAATGGTATCTAAAATAGACGCTGTACACCTGCGAGACCATGGCTTCGTCAACTGTCTAGAATTAAATTAAGAAACAGTATTCGATAATATTTGAATCCACGACCGTTAAGTTATAAGAATTATATTTCATAATACAAATAAGTATACTTAATTTCTACGAATGTATGTACTTACCTCGTATGTCTGTCCGTGTATACATATACGTGTAACAAATCATTTGACACGGTTATTTTACCGTTGACTGAGCTCGGGCCCACCGTACTGGCGCGTCAAGTTAAATCTTTAACCGTGACTTACAATCTAACTGACTGACTTGACTGACTGAGTTTTTATTGTAATTAACTAAATAAAATTTATTTTACATATCAATAACACGAATAAAATTTATGTATTTGTAATTTATGTTATTTCTACATAATAATTAAAATATTTATTATTTTCTAATGAGAAGAAACGCAGCGTTGAGTTCCACCATTCCATACGGAATAAGTCGAAAATTATTCGGAGCATGGAGGAGTGCCTTAACACTAGGTTCCCTCTGCCTCACACGCTATATTGGGGATACAGCGTGAACCTAAAAAAGAAAGAATAATTAAACAGTGTTATGGAAATATAACGGATAAAATGCAACACTTGTTTGTTTGTAACGTACTGTGTCCAAGTTCTTAGAATTGTGGTGTATATACTGATAAAGTTTATTTTTTATTTAACCATTGTGGCCCAGTGGAACGGTGACTGTAGAAGTGATAGTTGTAGGTTCAATCATCCATTTCCTTCCATCCTACCCCATATGGTGTAAGGATGGATGTTTGTTCAACCTTAACGCAAAAACTTCGAAACGGTTTTATATGAAATTTTACAGTGACTACCCTGAAGTTAGGTTTTATGAAATTATAAGCATTGTTCACACGGAGAACAATATTCAAAAGTAAGAAAATCCTAAAATCATATCTGCGCAGTCGTCTACTACTAACTTCAGGGCGGCTACGACTTAGATCAAAATAGTACATAGGCTACATTTTATGTAAACACTAGCGGCCCGCTCGCGGCTTCGCCTGCGTGACGTACGTTATTATTAATTTCTGTCTCTATGAGTACCTACGTCCTATAAGTGACGGCCATGCAGAATTTGAGATCCTAGCATTTCTAGTAACGAAGTTTCATACAAACTGTCAACCCCAAAAACAACCCCTTAGAAATCGAATATTGCAAATTCCCGTCTTAGCGAGCACCTACGTCCTATAAATAACTCCTACGCAAAATCTCAGATTCCTAGCACTTGTAGTTTCTGAGATTTCGTGATGAGTGAGAGACCTTTCGATTTTATATATATAGATTTAGTATAATTTGGCTATAATATAACAATAAATTTAAGTGGGCGAAGCCGGGTGTGGGTCGCTAGTCCTGTATAAAGGAAGCTATTAGTACTCATAGTTCAGTAGTTATTTACGATACGATGCATTCGTTCGTTTCCGGTTCATATCTTGAGGGGAGTGCTCTATTGACTCTACAGTCTATGGTTATTTATGAGGACATTTATGTTTTTTTATTATCCTCTATAAGAGGGCATAGATTTATTTTGATAGGGTATGCGGGTTCGAATCAAGATTGTAGGGTCTAGAAGATGATGATGTAAATAATGGAGATAAGGTTAAGGGGGTAGTATTAATAGATAGTAAAGTGATTTCGATAAATTTAGTATTAAAATACTCTGTTTCCATTAAGACATCTGTTCCTTATTTTCCACCGAATTCTGGTGGCATTGCATCTTTTCACGCGAAATACACCCAGTATTTCGCGTGAAAAGATATAATAAAAAAATTCCAGTTGTACTAATTGTATATCATCACGAAACCTGGCTGTTATACGTCAGATAGGTGACAATACAATAATAAGGTATTGTCGAGCTGGTGTGATGGTGGTTTTGGATAGTGGAACTCTTCAGAGGCGACTAGTAAGCTACTCGGACTTAGGTTCATATAATTCATAGTTCCTAGTACATTCTGTAGCACTTGTAATACTGTGCAAGTTTCATCAAAATCCGTCCAGTAGTTTTGGCCTGAAAGCGAATAGAACGGGATTAATTTAAAATTACTATAATTCTACGCTTTTTCAATATAAACCCACAACTGTCAATGTAAGTTGTATTTAGTATTTATTTACTGCACTTTTCAACCCTTTCTATAGATAATCTTGTTACCTAAATCTCCCCTCACGTACTTAGTATAATCCATTTTTTATTGGCTACTGTATGGGGGTCCTTGAATAAAAAGAATATTTTTTTTTTAACTTCACGCTGTATCCCGCACATAGGAGGTTAGGCAGAGGGAACCCAGTGTTAAGACACTGTTCTCAACTTTTAGCTTCATTATTTGAGACATTGAGTGTTGAGTGATGGGACTCAACGCTAAGTTTTGTCTAGTTACCAAAGCGAGGAAATGAAAATATTTAATTCCCCAAATGGGAATATCGAATCTGCACCCACGCGATTACGGTCAAATGCTGTCCCATGATGATGTTAATAGACAACCGGAAATGAGAACTCATGAAATAGAATTTGAACATATAGCTTCTATTTACATTAGAATAATGTTCAAAATAATAAATTTTCAATGTTCACGCTTCAAAGTCAAGGGTGTTTACTTCCGTTAAGAATCGAGTCATTGATGCAAATATCTGTTTATTTACCATATTCATATTAAAAATAAGATTTTTATCGCTATGGCGCAGCGGCACAAGGTGTGGCTTTAAACATGACATTTATGGGTTTGATTATCTCTCTAGCAATGTCATAAGAGTTTCGCCATTTAAGGTGTTTTGTCTCGTTTGGGCGGCTCATGTTGAACTGAGTGTCTCAGCCCTACATTCTCTTCACCTGCTCTACCCTACGCCTTATATAAGAGGGATACAAAGTGAAACTAAAAAATATTTTTTTAAAGCGGCCTCAGTTTTCTCCTTCAAACGTGATTGGCTTTTATCTGAGAGGAAAGTGGAGAACAGAGAGAAATATATAAGTATATGTGGAAAACAGCGTGAAGTTCAAATAAAAAAAAAACAAAATTTATTTCTATCGTTTCTATCGAACCCCAACTTGTTAGAACTGTCACAATAAGTACTTATGACCAGATGCGGTTAAGTATTGGATTACTATTTTTTTTGGAGATTAAAATCTTTTTGTTCAGGAGTTACACTGTGGGGAACAGATATACTCGTATACGCATGTATTAAAACAACCAATACTTTAAATATACATAGGTATATAAAATGTCAATAAGCACACAAGGTGGTCGTTACTTCGAATCCAAATTGAGAGGGTTTTTATATTTATTTATATGCGGGAAAAGGTTCTATCCCGCATAGTGTTTAGGCACTTTTCTTCACGCAGCGCTAAACTTTCGAAATATTTGTGTGTTGAGTGGTGGAACTCAACGCCACTGTTTGTCTACCAGAGCGCGGAACTAATAATAATATATTCCCTCGAGTGGGAATCGAAATGGCAACTGTCGCGTTTACTTTATACCGACTGCGCCACGACGGTGTCTATTTTTTCTTTATCTAAGAGTAATGTATATACACTAACTAACTTTGACTCGATAACATAGGCATGATTAATATTCGATGTCAGGTAATATAGCCTATAGCCTGTAGTGCATATAGCCTATAGCCTTCTACCTTTCTCGAATGGTATATTTCAACTATTTAATGAAAGAAAAGAATATTTCAACCAAACGAACTATTCTGCTTTATAATATTAGTTAAAATTCTATTAAGTTCACGCTGGTAGGCAGAGTGAACCTGGGACGTCCCGTAACGTAGTGTTGAGACACTTCCGTTTTCCATGCCATTGCCGTCGCATTATCGAGGCATTTGAATTTGCTTCTATCCTTTATTAACAACGACTGGACTACTATAATTTTATCTTGTCCCCACAGAATAAAATAAATAAGTATTATATATGATTATTTGTAAATTTTATCTTTGGGGCGGCTCGTGTCCAATTACTCTTTTGTACTACCCCACTGTCATTTGTTTAGGGGTAGCTTTTTGCGGTTTCCCTTTTATTGAGTGAGAATGATATATACTTTATAGAATAGAATAGAAAAGAATATAGAAGAAGAACTAGTTTTGAATGTTGTATTTGTATTCTAAGTAGGCAGCTTATAAATAGTTTAACATTTTTTTAATGCCACACTGTATCTCGAAAATAGCAGCTAAGGTAAAGGGAATCTACTCATGTGATGAAACGGTTTGTATTAAGTACAGGCACCTTGCGTGTTAAGTTTGGATCTCGATGTCGCGTTGTTTGTTTTTGTTTATAATAATTCATTCCCCCGAGTGGCAATCGAACCCACAACCATAGCGTTTACAGTCAGACGCTGTTCCACTTCCTGGTCTCTTTCTAAAGACATTGCTTTTCATTTACCGCCTGCTCTCGAAACACTATCACAGAAGAAAAAATAATACAATGATTTTTCCGATTCTTCCGAGTGTTTGTTATGGTCAGATATTATCCCATTGCTTCAACGTAGTTAATTTTTTTAGGTTCATGTACCCCGCTCATAGCAGGGTACTTATCTAGGTTACATTAGTCAACGCCGCGGTTTTTGATTACCAGAGCGTGGAAATGAAAATAATTAATTTCCCTACATTGGAATCGAACCTACAACTACAAGTAGCAACAGTCGCGTTAACAAACAGCCAGCCACTACGACACGGCGGTTTCAAATTAGTCAAAGACATATAAATTAATATTAATCATATGCAAATCCGGACATCAATAGCACTTCATTAATAACGGGATCAAAACCGACTTGTCAAATAGTTATCCCCCTGTATAATATAGAGGGTGAATATATTAAACAATATGTAATAATTTATTTATTTGTAGAATATATAAGATTTTTTTAGTATTTGACCAGGTGGTTGATTTTATATATACTCGTATATATATTAGTCTTGTTTGACTGTTCGTCCGTAGCCCAATGTAAAAGGGAACATCTCGTTTTTTTCGATGTCTGTCTCTTAATCTCTCTTGCCAGTGCTATCTATCAGTTTCCTAGTAACGAAAGAGTTTAATATCAATAGATTTTGGATCAATATACGTATATATATATATCTTTAATCTATGCTATGGAAGAAACTCATGGGCGAGTCTGACTTGCACTTAGCCACAGAAGCTAGTGTTAAAACATTTCGTCCCTTGCTCACCACCAGATGTCCAGATCATCGCCCAAAAATCTCAATTATCTCATGGCCGTGCTCCGTCTTGTAAAAATAATAATAAAGGAAAATAATAATTTCCCCCGATTGGAAATCGAACTCACGACCCCTATTATTTATATACCAGATACGTTCCCAAGCCAAAATCGGTTTTCACGAAATCGTATGTAAAAGATATTATTGTCTTTTAAGCCACAAAATAAATAATAGACAGAATGTTTACTTCACATCAAACAGAAGTGACATTGCGTGTGAAATGAATAGACAGACGGACAAAATAATTATTATGTACGTACCTTTAGTTAAGAGGGGAGAAAGGGCGATTATCAAAAAATATTATTAAGTATATTTTAGATCGTTGAAGAGGACAGTATCTGATCATACATGCGATGTTTGTAGGTTCGATTTACGGTTGGTAAATAATGTATTCAAATTATTTTAATTTATTTAGCTTCACAAGGTATCCTGCACAAAACAGGGTAAGCACAGGGAACCTGAAAATCTATTGTTAAGACACTTCGTTAGACATTTACGCTGAATCCTGGAGGCATTGCGTGGTAAGCGGAGCTCAACGCCGCGCTTTGCCTTCTTACCACGCGCTTCGCCTTGTTTGCCTTGTTAAGTAAGGTAACTCTTGAGTACAGGACGGTCAAGCACAAAACTAATTTTTCAATTCGAACCAGTAGTTTCAGGGATTCAAAGAAACTCTTCGGCTTTCTAATATTACCATAGACAACAGCTGAAGTCGCGTGGGAGGCACTAGCTATCCATATAAAAGCCTGCTTAGAGGTTCTATTGAAACAATAGTAGGTACTAAAGACCGAGCACGGTCTGAGTAAACAGATAAGTTTCGGGCGGACGTGACACGAGATAATAACGGCATCCGCGTTTCCAAGGATATACCAGTATAAAGCTGAAGAGTTTGTTTGGTTGAACGCGCTAATCTAGGGAACTATTGTTTTAAATTAAAATTTTCTGTCATTGATTAGAATGTGTTATACTTATGTCATACAAAACTTTCATTTATTTCCGTGAGGTGAATGTATATAAAGTATTCTATTCCTAATTTCTAAGTAATTTTGAAGATATTAATAATAATAATAATAATATAATTTATTCATAAACAAAATTACAAAAAAAAAAACAATTTATAACGATAATAACCGCATTAGTTGTAAACTGTGTGGCAGTTATTAACGCCCGCCTCACAAGCATCCATTCATAAATTAGTATGATCAAAATGAGTTCAATTACAAAAAAAAAAAAAAGAAAAAACTTTAAAATATAACAAATGATAAAACTAATAATTAAAAAAGCATGCAATAATAGTATTAAAAATTAATTAATTAAAAGAAAAAATAAAATAAAAAGGTATACAATAAACAAAACATTATTAGAGTGATCGATGTGCATGATGTTTATATGTGGTGTGTGAGTTTGCGTGTGTGGATGTGTGTATGTGTGTGTGGACGTGTGTGTGCGTACGTATGATGGCTTCATCGGTATCGAGCTATACGATCAAATATTGTGTGTTAAGTGACGGAACTTAACACCGCGCTTTATCTACCAGAGCGTGGAAATTAAACTTTTATTTATATAATAATTTCCCGATTAGGGAACCCACTACCCTCGCGTTTACAATTCATCGATACGCCACTGCGCCACAACTCCATCTTAAAAGTATGATAAATAAAAGCTTTCGACATTCTCTCAGAATCATTTACATTTATTTTAACAAGCGGTGCGTTCATTCGCGTCTAATGTGAATCTTAAATGACCGAAAAGGAAAATGAAGTCGTGTTCAATTTCATAAAAAATACAAAGTCTAAGTATTATTGGTGTATCCAAAAATGTATTAATATAAAACGCGGCGTTGAGTTCTAGCCCTCAACGCCGTGTACTGTCTGGAATTCAGGGGAAGCATTTTATAGGCGTATTAATAGTGTAGCCATTGGTTCAGTTACGAACTAACTAACTATAAAGAATTATTGTGAGTTCAAATCCTTAGAAAAATACTAATTACTTGGCAATTTCGTTAGGAACCTAGTCTTTAGACACTATTTTTCCCAGAGCGCGGAAATGAAAATATTAAATAATCCATTTCCGGAATGGGAATTGCACCTCTTACCGTTCGTTTACACTTTACAGACACCCTGCCTTCCTTATGTATAAAATTTAAATAAAATCGACTAGCTTGTTACATCATAAAAGGCTTAGCCACGCTCCCTACAGTACTCAAGGACAAAGATAATTAAAGTAAAATTGGCGCCGAAGATGGGTAAGCAATGAAATTTATAACGAATGCATAATACATAAGTGTTCATTTGAAATATCTGAGCGTAAAGCAGTTCATCACATATTCATCCCTTGTGGTTCACCCCTAATTGTAAATATCATCACTTAATAAAATCGAGATGTCCACTGTACAGGGTGTTCCCTTTTATTAGAAAGTATCTGCCAAAACAGGAGGATCCATTTACACTCGGGGGGAATTAATTATTTCTTTATTCCGTCATTTAACACGCAATGCCTGTAAAATTAAGCGTAAAGTAGAGAATAGAGGCCCTCTACCGACTCTGCTATATGGTGGATACTAATGGACTTAAAAAGTTGAACTTTTGATTGAACATGCATGCAGGTTCCTATAGGAAGTGCAGTGGAGAAGATATCAAAATTCGTACAAGAACTAGACAAAAAGAGATCTTTATTATTTTGAGCCTTTGAGTTTATGAATAAAAAAAGGAGTTGCCTATCGACGATTAGTACGGTATAAAGTGTAAACTAAAAAAAATACATATGTATTACGATTCTTTTAATATTATATAATGACTTTTACCCGACTGCAAAGAATGGGTTATATATTAAATTTTATCCCAAAATATATAACGTTATATGGACAAACTATCTGGTTAGCAAAATTTCATCTAATTTCGAACCAGTTAGCAACTTTAGCTCAAAAACTTTTGTATCAGAAGCTTTTAGCTTAGTAGTAGTTCGTACCTTCAATGAATAGATAATAGACGTGAAGTGCTCTGTAATTTCGCTTTAATTTAATTAACTAACTTCAAATTTTGTTTGGTTAGAACTTCGAATATATCTCAAAGGATCTTTCACAACTTATACTGTAGACAAAACGTGGACTATAATGTCTCTACTGAGGCCTACTATCTACCAAGTTAATAATAACAAGTTTCGACTTTCTAAGTCCAGTAGTTTTCTCTGTGCGTTGATTGTCTGTCACTCAGTACATTTTTTTAAATATAATTTAAATTATTTTACTTCAATTTCAATTGCATATACTTAGAAGAAAATGAAATAATCTTGTCATTTTTTAAATAACACCATTTTAGAACACCATGTAGGGTAAACCCCGGATAGTTGCCACACTTTTTGAAAAAGCTCTTTTGTTAGAAATGTATATCACTACATTACCTATTCAATGTGTGTTCTTAAACATAGTATATTAATCTTCTAACTTAGCCACTTTTTTCAAATATAAATATTATTAATTTTGAGTACTGCCTGTTTTACGTAGCCTCTAAGAAAGGGGATAGTTGCCTACTATGGCGGATACTAGCCTAACGTTAAAAATGATTCGGGGGATACTTGCCTGTCTATTTTTTTTTCAAATAAAAACGAACTTATATTAATTTAAGTAATCACTTTTTGTTATTGAACACAATCTTTCATTAAGTATTAATCAAAGTCAATATAATTATAAAATTACAACAAAATAGACTCCAAAATGGTAATTAAGTATCCAAAATAATAATTAAATATTACTATTTATTTTAAAGGTAGAACAACAACAAAAATAAGAATTAACTTTGGCTTAGCATCTATTAAATAAGTATTCAGTTCTAATTACTTACTGAGATCCTTTATAATTATTACCTAAACAACACTTAAAATTACTAAGGTTTTAAAATTTTAAATTTGAACATGTAATTTTTTAATTTAAAAAAATAATTAAATATTAGTATTTATCTTAAATATTAAAAATAATTATGGGAATAACTTTGGCATTAGTATTGATTACCAGATTACCAGATTACCAGATTACTATTACCAGAAGCCAAGGTTTTCAACTTGCCACATGCAATGGTTTTTGAATGTTGTACAAGTTTCATGCAACCACATTCGACACATCTCACATTGTATCCAATCTGATTTTGATTTAGTTAAATTATAATTTTCAAAACATTCTACACAATAATTATCAACTTTAACTTCTTTGTTGGTATTTCATTTTTTTGAATTTGCTAATTGATATTGCTATTTTGAATTTCTTAAGGTTCGAGAGGATATGCCATAAATCCGGGATATTTCGTTGATACTTTCTTGTTTTCTATTTAGATCTTCGAACGCAAGTGCTAAGCTATCTTCTGTCCAGCTGATGTGGCGCGGCACCACGCCTGGCTTTCGTTTATACTTGCGAGGCATTTTGCTGTTGAGATTTTATTTAAGATAAACTATAGTAAAGCCCAATAAAAATATCACCAAGAAAAAAAGGTAAAACCAAATGAAAAAAATAACTAAGAAAAAAATCTGTTTGCTCGTTAAAATGTGTAGTTACGGATAGTTGCCCCAGGGCAACAATCCGCAAAAGACAGTAAGGCAACTATCCTTTTTGATACGGATACTTGCCCTTTTTATTTACAAAATAAATAAAACATATTTAACAACAAAACGTTTATTACAGTGCAATTTAAACTCTAATGCAATCAAAGAAATAATTATTTTACTAAAACCGCAATTAGTTATAATTATATTTAACGGAGATTACTTGCCAATATAATTCTGACGCTCGTCAAAGTATCATCGCGGAAGATTTTTACTCACACGGACAAAACTCGTGCACCTACTTCGACAGCTGATGCGGCACCGAGTCCTACGCGGGGGACGCTTCTTATTATGATCAAAAAGAAACACTGTAAACACGTCTAACATAGAGCATTTGAAACTGAGGCAAGTATCCGTCCGAGGCAACTATCCGGGTTTTACCCTATACAAATTGAATCACAATCGACACTTTGTAATAAGCATTCTACCCTCTTTTACAAGGTTCACCCCGCGGCTATGTCCAAATAACACGTGTAGAATATATTGCTACGCATTCGCTACTATATTAAAACCGTTTGTTTGTTCGTCGCACAATAATATTGAAACTTGTCGTTGAGGGGGCAGTCGCACGTTGCGGTTGCGGGTTCGGTTTCTATTTAAGACAATGTTCAAATCTGAAATTTACTTTCTAAGGTGTATTCACCGTTCACATTCTGTTGAGTGTCTCACTAGTATCATTAAAAATGTAGAAGAAAGCAGTAGCGTTGAGACTCTCCGTTATCCAATTTTCGTGACATTGAATGGCGTAACTCAACGCTGGGGCTTCAAATCCTACAAGAGATTGCCATATATCAAGAATTCAATTCAATTCAATCCTACAAGAGCCTTTTTTACATAGAATCATTGCCTCGTGTGTGCACCCTTGCACAATGACGATCACACGAAAAAAGTAGCAACACTACCAATAAATTATTAATATTTTATTGCTATAATCAATATAATATATCCCCGTTTACTCCATTACTATATTAGAAAGCCAAACCTAGTAATTGCAAAATTCCCTGAGGTATCTACATCAAAATGTGTTCAGCAATTGTTATACAAGAGACCAGTCATTTGTTCATATTATAACCCCTCGTTAGGGGACACCTTGTTATTAATCGATTGTAGGAAAGAGGGTAATGTATTCAATATTGTATTGCATATGGATATACTTTTTTTTAATTATTGTAGTACTTTACAAATAACATAGTGGAGAAAAGAGTATCTTAACACTAGGTTTACCATGTTCCTCTGCCTACTCTACTATATGAAGAATACAGGGGGAAGCTTAAAAAAAGATAGTTAAGGTTGTCGTGGCGTAATGGTCAGCGTCTGACTGAAAATGTTACTATGTTAATGGTTTTGAGTTCGATGTGGGCTCCAAATGGAGACTCAGGGAAATCACACTTAATTTACTTTCTATTCTCCGATCAGTTAGACGAAGTGCGGTGTTGAGTTCTGCTACTGAACATGTAATGTCTCGAAAATTCGACAGAAACAAAGAAATTGAGAGTGTCTCAGCACTACGTTTTTCTGTCTACCCTAGAATGCAGTAAAAGCGTGTAGTTAGCGTGTGCGTTGTTTATTCTATTTTAATCGAATAGATACAAAAAAACTAAGTCTAAGTAAGATTCGAATCCACAACTGCCGCCAAGTACGCCGAGTATATGTACATATAATAAGTAAAGTAAACAAAGTAACATTATAACGTGACCTCATTAGATTTGATCATCTCGTCGCCATTCATCCTAATAGCGAGCTATTTTGATGAGATAGGGAAATTAAACGCAGAGATATCTTTAGAGACTTATATGTATAAAATGTAATAAACTATGATTTTTATCGATATTAATATTTTAGTATCCCGCACATAGTAGGGTAAGCAGAGGGAACCTGGTAACTTAGTGTTAAATAAAGAAATAATATGTTTAATAATTCTTTTTATTTTCCCCAGTGGGAATCGAACCTGTTGCGTATGCAGTTGCACGTTTGTGCCCCTGAACTACGACGGGCCTTCTTAGTCGTATCATTTATTTATTTATATTTATACATGTACATGAGTTCAGATTTTGTTTGTAAGCTCGTGGGTTATGGACTCATTTCAACTACTACCTACTAACCGGATACTAGTTACGAACATTAGATTTCCTTTGCCTACCCTGTCTAAAAGATGGCTGATTTATGACTAAACATAGGAATTCCTAAATACACAAAAAAAATACAAATTAATATTCTCTATGCCTTCCTCTGTTCTAAGTCTAGTAGATTGTATGTAATATGAGTGGTGTTTTTTCATCAAATGTCGCGACACTTATTAGAATTCTTCTAGACGTTTATTATGAAGACATATAGATAAAATCTTATATTTATAATAAAATAAAGTTATATTATAGTCGTTTAACTGTAAGGACGGAGGGCTGTGGGTTCGATGCCTACTTAGGGGAAGCAAAATTCTCTGGCAAGGCTATGAATGATTTACACGTACTATTTTGAAATATTTCGGGCGAAAAGCATAGAACGGAGTTGCAACACTTAGTTCACTATGTCGATCTTGCTTTATGCGAGATATAGCGTGAAAGTAGAAAAAAAAGACTACTTAGAGGATACTAATAACCCACGTCTATACTGTTTATGTTTAACCAGACATATCAATTCCCAACTATGAAATTTGAGAATTCCATAAGTCTAGACAGACGAAAGAATCTAGAATATTATTTTTTTCATAAAAAGTCGTATTATATTTAGTAATACTTATTATACTATACGACTGTTATATATTATAACAGTCGTATCCCGAAGTGACTGTGAGCGAGTTATGGGTTCGATTACTACCACATTTTTTTGAATTTTAAGGCTTTACTCACTACATTTTACTATCTAATAGTAAAAGCTAAAACTGAGTCCAATTCAGTTCAAATTCCTAATGGACTAAGAAATTTAAACCACATTCAGATGTAATCGGTTAATACCGAACGAATCCAGTTCGGAGCGGTTTAAACTGGTAAGCTCTTATAACTAGGGTTGGCACTAGTATAGAATAAATAATTTAAAAAATATATTATTTAGTAATATATAAAATCGAAGCCGTTGTGGCGCAGTGGGACGAAGTTTAACTGTAAACGCGACGGTTATGGATTCAGTTGCCACCCGTGGAATAAATTATTTTTCATTTTCTCACTTCAGTAACAAGACAGAACGCGGTGTTCCTTTACATCAATTTACACGCAATGTCTCGAAAATTCCAAAGGTTCCATAAAAATAATTCATTCGTCCCATTAGAGAACCGTATTCTCAACGTTACATATAAAACGAGATGCCTCATCGCTAAGTCACGACGGTTTTATAATATAAAACTAATATCGATTCAATAAAATGCGATAAGCAAGTGCCAATCCTAAATGACGGTCTAAGTGCGGATGAGACGAGTCATACTGATACAGACATGTTTTTAGAGTATTTTCAGTTCAAAAGATACACATATGGGGGAAATATCACGGGAACTACAGTTTGTTTTAGAACAAGAATAAAAAAAAATATATGTTTTTTTAAATTTTTTTAGAGGTATCCAGCAAAATTGCATTCTTTCTCGGTTGTAGTTTAATGTAGGACTGACAATACTAACGTTTGGTAAATCATGTTAATTAACGATTCGAAAGTTTAAACTTGTTTAATAAATGTTTTGAATTTGCCTTTATTCTTTTTAGAATCTAGTGTTAAGACACTCTGTTATAATATGTTCGTATAATATGTATATCCTACCACTATACCTTTACGTCCCTTTTTAAAATGGCGGAACCCAACGCCGCGTTTTCTTTTACCCAAACTATGAAAATAATTTTGAATATATAACACTCCTTCCATATTTTAAACTTATTCGTATTTGTATTCTTTTACAGGTCAAAACGTAGAAATAACTCCTTTGGAGGCTGTGCGGCGAGAGGGAGATGACCTCACCGTGGTCTGCAAAGTGCCGTACCCTATTGACGCGTGTCGGTATGTATTTTTCTTTTTCCGCTATGGGTGGCACTTATCAGTGAGGCGTTAGTTTCCGCAACTCAACACGCAACGTCTTAAATTAGCAAGTGGCAAGTAGTGTCTTGCCTACCCTGCAATAAGCTAGACAAAACGTAAAAGAGAATAAAGAAATCTCTAAATAGCTAGAATAATTTTCTAACTCCAGCAACTAACATAAACTTTAAGAAAATAATGTTTTAAGAATTGTGTTTATTATTTTCCAGTATGACAGTAGGATCTACATCGTATCGGTTGATCCCTGGCAAGCAAGATGAAGAGATTGTTTATGCTGGACAAGGGCTACAGGTTCGATTTCCTTTTATATATTATTTTCGCTGTTATGTTTTTATAATCCCTTCTGCTCTTATTTTTAACTTCGGATTCGTTAGACATAGTACGTACGTTAAGTTCCATTTAAAAGATAAACGCAATGTAAAAAAGGACTATACGACAACAAAAGTAGGTTGGAATTGGAATCAGTAGTTCAAGAAATCAGTGCGTTCAACCAAGCAATTGTTTATGCTCTATAATATAATATTATTATAAAATATAGATTTTTCATACTATTAAGTAAAAATTATTCTATATTATGAAAAAGTTAGTCTTCTGTATTACGTTAATTTCTATCAAGGAAATAACCCTAATTTCCTTTCAAAATTTTCAGGTTGGAGAATGCGGTGCCCATATAAATAGAGTAAGAGAGGAACTGAACGGGAACATCTCCTGCTGGCTCCCCCCTCAGTCTGGAGCTAAAGAAGTATCGGGCACTATGAGATTACTTGTTGCGAGTGAGTATTAAGATTTCAATTAAAAATGTCAGTCCATTGTGACAAAATCTCTAACTGTCAAGATGTTTAGGTTCAATAGGCAAATTATAGGAAAATAAGTAATAAGAAGAGTAGAGGAAAAATATGAAGGATGAAAGTACGAGAGACAGAGATACGCTAGTAAGAATGGGTAGGTAAAAAAGTACTTTATATTTTTAGACAACAGATGTTGCCAGTACAAAATAAAAAAAAGATGAGTTACTCATTTTACCATCTTATTGCAAGAAAAACGTGAAACTAAAATAAAAATTGACAATTTTCCTTAGACATTTTCAGAAAGTACATAATATAAGAAAAACATTAAGCCTCAAAAAATACTAGAAGGAAAATAAGCATTAAAACGTACATTACATTTTGAACGGCACTTGGAGATCGTCCAAGAGAAGCAGGTTGAAATCCCGGCAAATACGGCAAAATTTTTACACCTTTTCTAAAAAAAATGGTTTAACTGTTAAAAAAATGTTTTAAAACAAATTATGAGCTAACTGCAGTAATCCATTAAGTTACATTAGAAGTAATATTAGTTATAATAGTTCTTGTTATCACATAAATCTGTAGAGGTCGTCATGGCGCAGTCGTTTTACTGTAAATGCAATGGTTGTCGGTTCAATCCCCATTCCGGTAGCCAGAACGAGGTTGAGATCTACCAATCAACACGTAATATGTAACTTAGTAACCTGCACAAGCAGTGTCGTAATACTAAGTTCCCGCTGCTCTGCGGGTTACAGCGTGAACTATTCATAAATTTGGAGTACACATTAATAAATTATCACGCTCTGTGCACTTTCGTTTATTATAGCCAATATTTAAACAATCCCATGAGAATGAAACCGCCAAACGCGAGGCCAATTTGTATGGAAATTACAAAAAACCTGGCGACCCGGGTGGGACAGTTACAAAACTGGTAAAATAAACATTGTTAAAATTTGTCTGTTATATATGAAACGTATGTTCAATCATGTATATGTATACATATAATAAAAATGTAACTGATCGCTGCCCGTATATGGAATGGAATATATATGAGAAAATCAATTATTGGCGAAAATTAGAGATTATCAAGAGGCTGTCATGGCCCAGTGTGACTAACGCGACGGTCGTGGGGTTCGATCCCAACTCAAGGGAATGGATAATAAATAATATTTATTAATATTTTCATTTCTTCGCTCTGACACCAAAGCAAAAAAGCCCGTCGTTAAGTTCCGCTACTCAACAGGCAATGCCTCGATAAATGCTATATTTTCCATATTTAACTTTCAGGGGCACCTGAGGATCCCATATTGAATTCTCCGCCTCAAGCGACATTTAAAGAAGGTGACATGTTCATGGCGCAATGTGTAGTGCCCAATGGAAGACCAGCTGCCAAGATTACTTGGTTTTTAGGTAAGTTATCCTTTTTTAATATCAATATTAATTTTATTTTCGTGCTGTATTGGGACAGACAAACATAGACAAAGCGCAGCGTTGAGTTTCGTTACCCTACACGCAATGTCTCTAAAATTATGTGGTGCGTGGTGAACGGAGTCTGATGTCACTAAGTTCCGTATATCTCATGCTATGCGGAAAAGAACGTGAAAATGTAAAACTTTTATTTTCTTATAATACTTTAAAGTTACCAAAACCTTTGAATTTTAACTTCCATTTAATGTTTTTTTTTTAAATTAGGCGATGGTAGTAAGTGTGATTATGTTATTGGCTATTCAATGTTTTTTTTATTTCCGTCAGTAGACAATTTCCCCATGTAAATATATCTCCACCTACAGGCATATATACTTATGTTAAAAACGATTAATAAACAACAATAACCCTTCCAAATTAAAACTACATTTTTTTAATACAAATCTTTTTCCCATAGACGAGGTCCAACTCCTCGCCGGAGTGCACCAGCCCATCATCACATCGGAGCCCGGCAGTGACTTGCAAACCATCAGTCAGAACGTCTCCAGGAGCCTGGCGCCCGAGGACAACGGCAGAAAGCTGGCTTGTCGATCTGAACACGAAGCTCTGAACGGACCTAAGGAGGCTGCGAGGCAGATAACTGTGCATTGTAAGTTATTTTGGAATAAATATATATTTTTAATATATGTGTTGTAACTTGTTATATGCGGTACACAACGTAAAGCTAAAAAAATATATATTATAGCGCTTTGCTATTATTCTATACTTAAGTCTTGTTACTAAACCAACTATAAAACTCAAACCTAAATTTCTTTTCGCAGATCCACCAAAACGTCTGGAATCAGGTCAAATCACCATATTTGGACTGAAGATCGGTTCTGAAGGTCGTTTGAATGTCACTGTGAGGGCAAACCCCGCTCCTACTAGCGAGTGGACGATTGGAGACCTTGTGCTGGTACCGCCCAGGAATAACGAGGATGGATCTATTATGGCCTTGGAGCCTGTGCATTTGGTAAGCAGGAAATTTTATATTTTACTTGGATAAAAAAATCATTAACATTTTTAATTTACAGTTTCACACGTTTTCCCGCAACAGCACGACTCAGTATGTGTATTAAGTTGGCAGAGGAAATTTAGTGTTATCACACTCTTTTCTCTTTTACTTTCTGCTCAATTTTAAACACATTTCGCGTGATGAATAGCGGACCTAAACGAGAAATGATCTAGTGGCGGAACTCGCCATTAAATATTTGATTCCCCGAGTGGGAATCGAACTCACAGCCGTTACGTTCACACCCGACACGACGGCATCAATTCATGTTTATGTATTAAAATTAAAATTTAATAATTAAATTACCAGGGCGGTGGCTACTACAACGTGACGCTGGTCCTAATGAGAGTGGCTAAAGAAGACGTCGATAGAACCTACTACCTTCGTGTTTCAAACGATTTGGGCAGAGAGGAGTTTGCTTTACGACTGAGCACTATGGATGAACCAGCTGGTAAGTTTTACCAAAACAAAATCTATTATTACAGCTTTTTCCCAATTTTTACGAGATAGAATGTAGTGTTGAGACACTATGTTTCTCTTTTATTAAAAGATATCATTATTATTAAAGAGTTTTGATGATGATAAAAAACGTTTTAATATAAATATAGAAAAAGATCAAGTAAAGTTTTATGTACAGTGAGAACTCGATTATCCGGCCCTCAGTTATACGGATTTGCAAATTATAAAATTTTACTACTTAGTCATCCATCACAAATTACAAAGACAGACCCAATTCTAATTGACGACTGTCATCCATCTTCAAACCCAAGCCTTATCATCTACCTCCACAACTTTTAAGTATTGCCAACAAAATAAACAAAAAATATATTTTTTTCTGACATCTATGACATTTCTTTTTCATTTCATCTTAAATATAACATGTTTAATGCACTTTTACCATAAAAATTAAACTAAATAAAATATACTCAACAGCACGCAAAGCAAAATCCTCGTTTCTCACGATCGATGTATATGGTAAGAACTTCAAGACCTAGAAATGAAATTTTTTTTCGGCATTTTGTTAATATAGCTTGAAATATTTATTTTTATATTACTGAGCATGAAGATATTGTCAAGATATTTTATGCTTATTTAAAATTGCTTAAAGAATTTGGTTTTCAATAAAGAAATCGCTAGGTCCATTGATGTTTGGTAGTAATTCTATTGAGAGTAAAGGAACGTTTATAATGTTTTTGTAGATTAGTCGTTTTGTTCATACATATGAAGTAGTAAAAAATATAGTTTTATTTTAGTTATAAACATATCTGATTATTATCGACAGCATGTAAAAACAATAATCAATTTTAATAGAACATTAGTAGATCACTAATGTTTTCTCTCTTTCTCTTTCCTACAGGTAATACACTCCTTTATCACCTTTTCAACTATTTAATAAACTATTTTCACTAAACAGGTGTAGAACTAGAAGCTGGTGCCATCGTGGGCATAGTAATAGCAATCTTGATACTTCTGATCGCTGTATTCCTCATTGTGTTCGCGAAAGCAACTGACAGGTGGTGTTTCGCTGGTAAGAAATGATTTTTTTTTTCAAATATATTATTTACAGTGCGATCGACGAGTCGTGAACGCTCTAAAGTTTTCTAAACATTTGCGAATGTTTTTTATTCTGTAGATAGTAGTGTCTGATAGTAATTAAAAGTAAGAAAAAATGCTAAAATCAATTGCTCTGCAGCAATCTACAGCTAACTTCAGGGTGCCCACGAGCCTTCGAACGTTATGTATTATATTTTTGAAATATTTGTGAATCGTTTGGATGTTTCTATATTTTTTATTGAATGATTAACTTTATAGTTGTTATTTAGTGTTATTTAAAATTTACGGGAAAATGCTCTAAAAATGAGAATCTTTTGTTTTAAAAAACAGTACTTTTATATTTTATAGTGATGACGTGATGATAGAAAAAGCGAAATAAATTAATTTAAATAATGTGGATTTATACGGTGGTATTATAACAGAAGCAGGTTCAAATCCTGCTACGTTAAACATTTTTCTAAATAGATACAAGCATACATATATGAAATTAAAAGTTTTAAAAATATTTTTTATCCAAACGGTTCTAAAACAATGTAGACAATAGTCGTGGATGAGGTACTTTTTTGCGTGACCCTCTCATTCACACTAACTTGATGTTTAAGTAATTTGACAATAATCAATATTTTTACTAAGGATTTTCATTTATGTATTTTATTTTTTAATATTTATATTAATAAATTATTGTAGAAAATATAATTGTGTAAATTAGAATTTTATATAGATTATAAGCTTCTTTGCTAGATGGTTCTCTTCTTTTTGATTAAACAAAATAAAATAAAAATATTTTTAACTTTATTCAAAACTTATAGACTATTGTCATATTGCTTGTCCTTGTTTTTTTTTATTAAAAATATTGACAAATACAAATAATATGCATGTTCATTTCAATTCCATCCATATTATCGCATGTAATTTTTATGTAACTTGTGACGTCATGTGTATTTTTTGGTAATTCCCCTGGAACGTAATTTTTGCGAGCTACCCGCGTTTTCGTGGATTTTCATAACGCTTTCTTCATACGCTTTAAAAAAATATAGGCATGTTTAAAAAGTAATTAAAGTCTTAAATCTTCTACAGTCTCACCGGCGAGTCGATAGGTAAAATTATTTTTTTATATAAAAAAATTTGCTTTTTTTTACAAATTTTTCAAACGTTTTTTACACACGAAATTTTTATTTAAAAAAAGTGTATTTTGCAGTGCTTTTTTGGTCTTGCAAATTGTTATTGTTTTTTTATTGGAAATTTGTCATGTCATGTAGCAATATTGAGTGATCAAGAATTTCGAAAGTTTTAAAGAAATAATTCGCATGTAATTTTTGGCTGTTAACTAATAAATGTGTTATCGAAGCATGTATATGTTTATTCTTCTTAAAAATTTTAATTTAATTCTTTTAAAAGCATGAATTTACTTGCAATTTGTATGCATGATAAAAAAATCTTATTAATTTAAGTTTCTTGCATTATGGTTCATTTAATTTTTATAGATACAGTGCAGTGAAAACTTTTAGTTCTTAATATTTTGAAAATATCTTTGAAATAATAATTATTATTTGTTATTTATTTTTCCTTGGTGTTGGGTTCATGCACTTCAAATAGTGAAATTAGTTGCTATTTAAAGTTGATTCACATTTTTTTGGTGATGGTTGTTTTGATGATAATAACTAAACACGAATACATTTTAAATTATCACTATCACAAAATAATTAACACGTATTTATCATGTCGTATAAAAACATCAATATTGCAATTCACAATAAAGATTTGTATTACTAAAGTATAACAAAGCGATGACTTACTTTTATAAATTAAAACATAATTTTCCAATATAGTTTTTCATGAAAATTAAAAAAATATGTCCAACTTCAACTCGACACAACCTAGAACTAACAAACAACCAAACAAAAGCTTCTCTAACACACAAGTCTTACTAAAACCAAAAAAAAATAACTTACATCAAATTTGAATCGATTACCTTCAAGACAACAGTCCAATTCTTGATCGCTTATTCTTGCTATGTGGCAGGACGGTCGCATCGGACTGATATACCTGATGGCGCGGATTCAGAAGCCCCATTGCCTTCCCATGAAGATATAAAGGGCTCCGAAAACCCATCACACGACCATGGCGAATATATCAGCAATGGTGATACGAAACACCCCGAGAAAAAACCCGATACTGCTGTCTAAATTGTAAGTTATGACTGTCACTCATTTTTAAAGAATAAACAATTTTTCATTTATTATATGATGCACTCTTAGAACAATAATGAGTTAAGTCAGAAAAGAACAATATATATTATGAAATTGAGTGGAATAGACTGGTAGAATAGGGGTTTATGATCAGTTTTTAGTAAAAAACAAAAGTTATAGGAGTAGGAGTTTTGAATTAGGTCATTTTTATTTTAAGGGCGTTGACGCGAGTCCTGTTAAATTATTATGATTTAGGTAAAACTATAATGAAACAATTTGAATTTTTGTATAACATCACATGTATATTTATATCTCTAACCTAAAGTTAATTTGTTATAAGAAATACATTTTATAATTGTAATCAATTCATTATTATTTGAAATAATGAAAATATTGTCAAAAATACTAATTTCATATTTTTAAATGAGTGACAGTGTTACTACTTAAAAAAAATACATATATCTTCGTATAGTGCCAGAAGATGTTAAAAAATTGTTAGAAATTAATAATTTTAATCAACGAAAAAGAACGGGAATTTATTTAATTTTACACTTTAATATTTTAAATAAATCCTATAAAATAGATTCTCTTTACCCTATAATAAAGAAAAATTTAACATTGGCGATGCTTTAGTCGTAATTTTCATATGAAATAATATAAACGTACCCTAAATTTTGGGTAAAAAATATACTTTATGATAAGTTAACATGGTCTCATATATATTTTCTATAACATTATACATACATTGCAAATAACTGTAGGTAGCCTGTTCAATTTAAAAAAATTGTACACAAAAACTGCAATGTATTTTATATATAAATAATAATATCTACTTATTGTTAGATAACTGTTTAAATAAATTTTTTCTCGATTGATGTTTTAGGAATTAAAAATTTTAATATTCATAGTTAATAAGAATCTCGTGTTTCTAAACGGATCCCATCGTAATGTATAGATTAGGCAATTTTTCGAATGTATTTTGCAATAGATATTAATATTGAAAAAATATGTTTTTGCTTTAAAAAAACTGTAAATTAAGACACAAATATTCTTTTACTGCTTTTTGACTTTAAAATTACATAATTTTTATACATTTTATTGTAAAAACTGGCCATTTTGTGTTAAACTTAATTAATTTTAAGTTTCTTTTATGTGTTCGAACCACCATTTATGTTATTATTGTATATAATAGCGTTATTACTTAAAAAATAGTGTTTAAGTTAAGATTTTTACTAAAATGCATCACGATTTTTTACTTTTTATTACTAAAATGCAGATTAAGGAAGATTTTAGTGAAACTTAAAAAAAAACCATTTTGGAAATTAAAAAGACAAAAAATCGTGAATTCTTTCTCTTTTAATGTAAAAACGTAGAAATGACATTTAATTTAAGACTTTTGTGATTTTTTCATAGTATTTTTTTTAATATCAAACACAATTTTTTATATTGTTAGTTTTTATTTTTGTACCGATATATTATTTTAAGGTATATTTTGCATATGTGTCAATTAAAACACTGCCATTTTGCACAAGAATTAAGATGAAATAAAAAAAATAAAATGTCATTTTTTGCAACATTACCGCCATTTTTGTAATTTTTTCTAAAATGTCTCGATGTTATTTAGAAATAGTGAAGAAACTGGAATTAAATGGATACCACGAATTATGAATATAAAGTATTTATTAATAAGATATTAGTTTGTTTTATTTCAGACTTTTAAACCCCTCTAATAACAAAAAATACACATGATTGTTTTACTAATAATTATTAATGTATTGCCAATAAATTGATGGTAACTCGATATAAGAAGATTATTTTTTATATCTCTAAATGTTTTTAAAAGATTTTCACGTACACTGTTTATTTGGTAAGTATAATAGTGCATTATTTTTTATTTTATTAACGACATTGCAACAATTTTCAAAAACGAAAATTTAAACTTAGAAAATATTCATAATTGAAGCAAAAACCAAAAAAATATTATTAAATTTAAAACATTCCACTGTATTTTTCATAAAAATATATATATTTCAAAATGTTATCTGAAATTATTTTTTCATAATTAAAAACATTATGCCATATTCATTAATAACAATATATCTACTTAGAGAAAGGTGGGAAGCTATTTCAGTATTATGGATAAAATATAAATACTAAATATTTTGTATCACACATACTGTTTCAGGTGATAGGAGTCGAGACCACACCAAGAGTTCTGGAGAATCGTAAGTAAAAAACTATTACATATGATTTTATGAAACATATTACTTACTGCTAACAATCTTTTTTTATGTGAATATTATAAATATGTATATAAAGGCTAATTACTGAGAATATTAATTAGATATATGTACATTAAATTAATATGCTAAAATTATTACTCTGTAAAAGAATATTTATAAAAATACCTACCTACTATATTAAGAAATTGTTAGGTGTATAATAATCATTTAAATCATGAAATTTATTGTATTTAGTGGTAAATAACATGGACTTGGGTTTTTTACTAAGCATTAAGATTTTATCTATATATATAAAATCGAAAGGTCACTCACTCATCACGAAATCTCAGATACTACAAGTGCTAGGAATCTCAAATTTTGCATAGGAGTTATTTATAGGACGTAGGTGCTCGCTAGGACGGGAATTTGCAATATTCAACTTCTAAGGGTTTGTTTTTGGGGTTAAAAATTTGTATGAAACTTCGTTACTAATGACATTTGTCTTTGTCATTCGTTACTAAATGCTAGGAGTCTCAAATTTTGCATAGACGTCACTAGGACGTAGTCATGGAGACAGAAATTAATTATAACATAGTTCACGCGGGTGAAACCGCGAGCGGGGCGCTAGTATGTAATATAATTACCGAAGCATTTGAATTTGAACTTTCACTTTTTTGATATGAAGGATATCAATGTTTCGGGTTCAATCATGCTCTCTTCAAATTTTATACTGAATCAGAATAGCAATTTAATTTTCATTATCTAAAAATTTTTGTCAGTGAAAAAAAAATTATCATGCCTATTATTCTTTTAAATATTATTTGTTTTCTATCTTTTTGTAAAATATATGTAAATAAATAATACTAACAATTGTAAATTTTACGCTTCATTTTAAAACATAGACAGCTTTGTAAATTTTTGCAAATTTTTATTGTTTATAATTAAAGGACTCCAGCGGAAAACGTGCTTTTAGAGGGAGGGCTCGTATCTTCTAGAACGTATGTTTATATTTAACAGTCCGCTTCGCTTTGCATATAAACTAACATAATAATAATAAGATTGCTTTTTAATTAAAAATTATAATATTATAACTTTAAAGTTTACTAAGGTATATTTTAAGTATTATGTTTTTTAACACATTGTTTCATCACATGATAAGGTCATGCTTTAAATGAAACTATTTTCAGTGGAAAATTGTATATATTTTGATATGAATGTATTTTATACCCATAATGTTAGAATGTGTGGCTACCTACTACCTTTACACAAAAAGATTAGCTAAGGTCAAGAAAATTTGGCAATATGGCTACTAAATCGCATTTTTTTATTATGAATTTGAGAACCAAATAACTCATTAAAATTTTACCATATTTATCCATATAAAATCTAATTCACTTGAAATGCCAAGAAAATGTAAATTCAGTATAAAAAGTGCATCTAAAAAAACACATTCTACCCGCGACCAATGCAAAGTGGCCGATACGTTGTGTTTCCAAAAATGTGTAATACTAAATTTACGTGATTAATCCGGTAAATGGTTTCATTTAAATAATATTATATTTCCATATCACCTCACGCTCTTATCCATAAATTATCTAACTTTTATAATTACAGAAACACCCTCGAATAACATAACTCTTTTCTTTACTCACTTTACATATATATATGTATGTGATAGTAGTGATGCAGACGGTGCCAAATTTTATAACAAATTTATATAGGTGTTTCTATTATTAAGTCATCTAACACTTCTCTATAACCTCCGAAATCATATTAATTTAGTTTACCAAAATTCACCTTATAATGTCCCGTTAATCTATAATAGAACAACTTATAACTAGTCTGCTTTAACCTGCCATTATTTCGCCGTTAAACCCAGGGGTTGCATTCCTACGTAGCCTACATCACTTCTCTATTCCTAACTTGTTTATATGTGTTAGTAGCGACACAGAGAGTGCGGCGGGACAGAGGTCGCGTCTCAGTCAACTGAGCGCCCGCGTGAGGGCCGTCCTGCCGAGAGGACGGGACAGAGTGCAGGCGACTGAGGCACAGGAGGTAGAAGATAAGGTATGGAAAATTATAGTTTTGGAGAGGTGGTGATTAGATATTTACTTAAAGTATTTAACTATTTTAATTAATCTTAACAAATTATGTTTATGGGGATATTTACAGTTTAAGATAGGACGATTACAATTTTGCAAGACGCGTCGTTGAGGTTCGCTAGGTTTTGAGTGGCGGAACCCAACGCCGCGCTTTTTTTCGACACTTATTGTTATATTAATAATACAAAATCTTCTCATAAATTATATAGCCTATGTGTTATTTGGATATACAAACTCTACAACTGTAAAGTTTCATCGGAATTCGTTCTGTAGTTTCATATTTATCCTCACAAACTTTCACAATTTTATAATACGAGTATTAATTAGATTTTTTTACATTACAGAATATAGCCGAAGAAAAGAAAGGTGTAGTATACGCTGAGCTAGCTCTAGGAGAACAAAACGCGGAGAAACCTCCGCCGCCTTCCACCGAGTACGCGGAGATTGTATACACTGAACAAACCCCTAAGGAGACTAAGGAATAATTTAGTTATACATGACAAAATATATGTATAAAATAATATATTTTAAATGTTTAACTATGTTTCAGTTGTTTTTTAATAAAAGAATCACATTTTACTTAAATAATAAAGATATTGGACTATAGTCAAAAATACTTGGCTGTAGTCAAAAATATTACTTATATTTTTAATTTACAACATCTGCACTACAGATTACGGATTAAACTTTCCATCCACTTTTGTTTTTGTTTTCTTTTTTTTTAATAATCTTTAGAAATACAAAAAATATATAAATTAAAAAAGTAATGCCTAAAAAATATCACACAATTTATACTATTGGATCCACCGATATTTTATCAAATTTTATATTCCAAATGTATATTTAGAAATAGCTACTATGACTCTAGTTTCACTACTTTCTGGCAAGTGACGTGTATTTTACAAACAAAAAATTAAGAAAAAAATGAAATTTTAAAAATTCTTTATAAAGATCAGTCCGTAGATCAGCCGCCGTTTTGTTATATTTCAAGGATTCTAATAATTTAACAAAAACTTATCAGATAGTAGTGAAAGAAATTTTATTTTAATTGAATTACTGTAATGTAATATTTCTTTTTTTCATTAATATCGATCACGGAATTTATTCCCGATTAAGTTAAATATTATATACTTTAAATAATTATGTATACAGTTTTTTAAATATAGTAAGTTTTGTATGTAATAGAGTTAAGATATTTAAATAAAACTCTTAATAATCTCATGTACTCACTATTAAAACTATGATTTATATATACAGATTAGTCATAGATCAAAGTCGAATTAAAAAACAAAACAACACTAATACACAAAAACATACCCAGTGTTTCGAATATAGACGGATAGAGTAGAACGGAGTGTCTTGACATTACGTTTCCTTTATATGCGAGATAAAATATAAAGCTAGACAATTACCATTTTTTTAGTTTTACCATTTAATGTGCAATGTCTCATTTATATAAAATCAGTTTCTATCATATAAAAAAAATAAACACATTTTGATGCGACTTTGTTCTAAGATTAAAAAAAACGTGTGCTTTATATTGATATTCGTAAATTATAGATATGATTATCTTATAAGCCTTTATTTAAGTACTTTTTAAGACTTTATTATTATTATAAGTATAAAACTATCCGTCCGTTAAATTCGGACTAACAATTTATATTATTATTTAGTTAATTTTGAGTTTATATTATAAATATTAATGAAAAGCTCGACTACGACTAATAAAATTGACTGACATTTAAACAGTTAAAAATTGCAAAAAAATACTTTAAACATTAAATAAACAGTTTACTTAAATTAATAGAAGCTAACTTTATATTTTAGATTTAAATTAAAAAAAAAATAGTTGAAATTTCAAGAAATAGTTTCGTCTCATCAAGTCGTTAACGTAGTCGAGTAAAACAGGGTTTTTCTGGAGGCTTTATTATGTAGAAGTCCCTCTATATTCACTTATTCTTGTTTTATATTCTTTAAGGTACAAAATATATTAATGCTAGCTGTATATTGATATTATATGAATAAAAATAATATATAATATTTGTTTGACAAGTGCCTGTTAAGTTATTGGTCTGATAAGTATGAAATCTTAATAAAATCGTAAATATGTATCTGATAAAAGCTTTTTGTATAATATCAATATACAGTAATACTAAAACATTTTTATTAAGCTTCTTTAATTTGAATCCGTCCTTTAGTTGTAATTTTTATTTAAAAACAGATACATGTATCTATATATTATTATTAATTGAGTGACAAAATATACTAAATCGCAAAATTGTACTATAGAATTCTTTTCACAATATTAGTTTTAAATAAAGCCGTAATATTTCATCTTACTTAACTTAAAGATGAAAAAAGACTTTTAAATTATTTATTGTCTAATTTTAAATTTATAAGGGATATTGTTAACAAGTTACTATAATATCATTTAGTATTGTAAAAAATATCATAATTAAATACTTATCCGATTTAAGTTCAAATTGACAAATCAATACAAAAATAAATTAATATGATTATCATGTTTTTTCAAATTTTGTGCGTTAGTACATTTTGCAATTATGCTAAGCAAGACAATCTAATAGTAATGTTACCATATACATATGTATATATAACACTATGATTTGTCTCTTTTATATTATTGATATTATTTTAAACGGGTGCTTTAATCACGCACATAATTTAAAAAATTATATATTTAGATTTAAATTACATATATCCAATAGAATGGTGGCAAATATAATTATTTCTGAGTCATTAGAGTCGTTTGTAAAATCTTGCAACTCTTGTAAGCTTTTGCAAATTAAAAATTTTTGTTCCATGTTATAATAATATTTAACTGTGTTCTTGTAAATTTTATTTATGTATGAATTTATTTTATAAGTTCTTTTTAACTTGCCACCATATATAATATATACAAGCTTTAAAATAAACTGAAACATCATAAAAAACAGAACAATTTATTATATACTATTAATATTTAAAAAAATATATATTTAATATATAAATAAATACGTGTAAAAGGTTTTATCAAGAAACCAATATTAAACTACCCCAGTTTATTTTTTAGCTTGAATCTTTCATTATACAGACCTTTAAATTAAGAAATTACTATATCCGCTTTGTACTTAATGTTTGTGTATTATTTAAGATAATAAATGTTTTGTGTCATAATTTAGTTTTTTATTGTTGTCCAACCAATGTATTTTGAGATTTAAAAGTATTTGAACTTACGCTTTTTTATAGACATGTTTCGTGTTAGGCGAAGCGAGTCAGAGTATATGAATTGTTAGAACCCTACTTCATAGAATAAGAAAAATCTATTTATGAATATCTCATATGCAGTAATGCTTCGGAGTCGTACAGAAGTTATGTTTTCTGAAATTTTGCACATTGTTAACGCGCGCTGAGAAAGAATCAAAAGTAAGAAATAATCCGGTAATCAAATCTAGATTCATTTATCAGTGCGGTCACAACGGCGCACTGGCGGGCCACAAGTGATACAGACAGGCGGCTTCACAATTACATATAATATAATAACAGTTTTACTACAAAATTTATACAATAAAACTTATACCACTACTTCTAACGCATTTTCAAGTACTCTAAAAAAATAAAACAATTATTTTTTACATATCTCCTTTATTTCTAATATAATAATAACTATAATATAATAACAACTCAATTAATTAAAAACAGTGCTCATATAAAATATATAGATATAATTATTTTTTCTTAAAGAAATTGATCTTTTTAAATATATACAAAAGCTTAACTGACGTTTAAAGCAACGTTAAATAACAAAAAATAAATTGAATTATAAAATATAGCTTTTTTAGCTTCACGCTGAGACAGGAGGAACCTAGTGTTAAGACACTCTGTTCTTGACTTTCAAGACAGCATGTTTAGTGGCGGAACTAAACCCCGCACATTGTCTTACCACCTATTTCACTAATACAAACAAAACAAAATATTCATTTCTATACAATATACAAATATTGAATAAAAACAATAATTTCAAAGTTATTAAGTAATATAAAGTTATCAAGAGTTAATTCTATACATTAAATTTCACTAGAAGCTTTCAACATTTACAAATTAAAAACAAAAAAATAAAAGTTATAAAAATTTTATTCATTTTTTTTTCAAATAAAATTGCTAATAATACTATAGAATTGAATATATTATGCTAATAATTTGAAAAATTTCCAATAAATATTAAGGATCAAATACTGTCTGTTTTAGAAATATTGTATTTAGTTGATCAAATGACGCCAATTTAGACAAAGTTCAAATTTATCTTAAATTAGCGTCATGTCTAATTAGAAAAATTGTAATTTTTATCCCCGAGTTGGAATCAAATCCATAACTTTTATATAGTTGCCAGTATTTTATACACTTTTACAATCATTTTATTTATATATGCCATTGCCCATGCCCTTAAAATGATAAAGATTATTTAAGATAATGAGAATTTCTAAAAATAATTATTTGTTAACAACAATAATAATCATTTTTTGGATTTCATCAAACTGTCACTATTTTCTAAATTTAAACGACATTTTAAAAACATCAATTTGATAAAAACTTACGCTACAATTAAGAGGTTTTAAAAACCCTCTATAATTGATTGATTTTTGTTACAAAAATATCTAACAAAAATCAATCAATTATAAAAACAAGATTAAAAAGAAAGTTTGATGCTCATTATTTATCAGCAAATCTGCCTTAATACTCTAAAGAGAAATTATAGTCATTTACGGAGAAGTTAAACCAGTATTATCCGAAATTTCAAGATGATAAAGTCGATATTAATGAAGAAAAATCGATTTTACCTCGCCTTCTCCTTGATAAAGTCAAAGTAATGATAGAATCATGTTAATGATAGAGTAAAGATTATGATAAAGAAAAGTTTGAGTTGAGAGTAGAAATGATAAAGTGAAGAATAATCAAAAAATGGAAATTAGGTGCTCCTTTATTAATTTTCGTCAAATTATCATCGTCTTTAGTGACGAACTTAGATTATAACTAATATTCTGCCTATAGGAAAAGACTTAAGGGTAAATTCAGTAAATTAATAATAAATAGAAGACAATACGATCAGGAAAAATGTATGTTACCTTCAGTAATTGTTATGACTATCAGCACATATGCTTAAAATCTTTAATATCAACCAATTATGGCCAAAAAGTGATCATTTTTGTATTTTCGCCAAGTTTTCATCGTCACTATGATCAGAAATTTCAATTTTAACTTCACAGAAGTCAACTTTTATTTCCAAATCTTGATTTTTTACTCTTTCCCATACATCTTTAGCCACACTTGCGTCTGTATCTTTGCAGTCATAGGTTTCATTTGGATGTTTTCTGTTATAATGTCGAATAATATTCTGTCTATGGGAAAAAGTCTTTGGGCAAACCTCACAAATAAACGGCTTCGCTTTAGTATGAGTCCTCATATGATATTTTAACCGACTTTCTTTAGGGAAGGTTTTGTTACACACATCACAAACTAGATGTTTTTTTTTCGCATGGCATAATGTATGTCGTTGCATATTATGTTTGTGAGCGAATAGTTTATTACAGACTGGGCATTTATAAGGTTTTTCACCAGTGTGCCGCCTCATATGAGGCTTAATGAGGCCGGCATGAGTAAAAGTCTTTCGGCATATCTTACAAGAATACGGCTTTATCCCGTTATGGAGTTGAACATGCCGAATTAGGGTAGACTTATATTTGAAGGCCATTTGACATTTATCACAGATGAACGGCCTTTCCGTTGTGTGTTTCCGCAAATGACTTTTCAACAAAAACTCTTTTTTAAACGTTTTATCACAAATAGTGCATACAATCGGTTCTTCGTTCGGTTTTTTACAATTTCCTCTGCTTTGATGTTTCAGTAAATTAGCTTTTAGATCGAATTTACGTTCACACTGTTCACATTCGAACGGTTTAACGACCCAATGGGTTCTTTTGTGTTGTTTCAAATTGGAGGCGGTTCGAAACAATTTGCCACAATCCTCGCATTTATACCGTTTTTCCGTTGAATGGGTTAACAAATGTCTTTCATAATGGTGGGGATTAACGAATTGACGGAAACACGTTTTGCATTCGTATTTTTCTCGCGTATGTAATAGAATGTGCCGTTGTACGTTAGATTTGCTCGCAAATCTTTTATAACACATTGGACACATGAATTTACCGTCTTTAGTCGAGTTTAGATTTAGTACTTCTTCTGATACTGAAATGAAAGATAAGTTTAAGTTTTGGTTGTTTTAAGATTCGTATAAATTGTGATCGTATTAATTTTAAATTAAAAAAAACTCCAAAAAGACAATCTTTATAAAAAAAATTGCGAGTTTGTCTTTTTTTGGTCAGTAACAAATAAAAAGTTTTATTCTTACAAAATATTTTTACAACTCACCATCACTAATATAAATGTTAGAAGATTTTGATTTAACAGATTGTATTATAGGTTTAACAATTTCTAATTTCTCCTCCTAAAATATAAAAAAAATATATATTTTGAATGCATATATACTGATATCACTATTTAATTTTTTTTTAATATTTTATTATATCCAATATTAATAACGACGTGGCGCACGGGCACAGTATGACTGTAAACGCAATTGGTTGTGGGTTCAATGCCCACTTGAGGAAATTAAATATTTATTTAAATTTATATTTCCATTTCTTCATTCTGGTGTAGAGGCAAAGCAGCGAGTTACGCCACTCAGCACGCAATGCCTCAAAAATTCGGCGGAATTTGCGAACAGCGTGTCTTAACACGATATTCCCTGTGCCTACCCTGCTGTGTGCAGGATACAGCATTAAAAATCAGATTTAATCTGATTTTTAATTCAATTCTTTATATCACATAGTATAGTAAAAGTAAAATGTAGTAGAAAATATTAAGTGCTAAAATATTTTTTTTACAGTAGCAGAAACACACAGCATGCTTTGTCTAGCCAGAATGGAAAAATGGAAACAATTAAAATGATAATCAAAGAAATTGTCCCCCTGAGTATGTATCAAACTCACAACTATGAATGTTTACAATCAGATGCTGCAACACTGCACCTCAAAAACTTTTGAGTAACTTTAAAATAATAGTAAATATTAGTTGACGAGTTAATATTTGTTACATTTGTCATTTGTTATAATAGGCATACATTTCTCAGTGGCTTTTAAATGTGATGTCCAAATATTTTTATACAATTATTATAAGGTTGAAGACTATGTATGGTTTAACATATTAATCTCAAGAAAAATTGGATTGAATTGAAAAAATATTTTTGTGTTGTGTAGTCTACTTATTGAGGAAAGTTATATTGTTTCATTGTAACTTAAAACCTAATCAATAATAAACATACCTCAGCTTCAAAGTCCAAAGGCTCTTGTTTAATTTTAACTTCAACATTCATAGATTGTAATCCTGGTTCAGTTTTTATATTAATATTTGGTTTGATGTCATTATATATATTTGTTTCAGGGGTTTCTGAACTAAAAATTATTATAAATATATATTAGGAATGATCTTATACATTTATAGTTTTCATACATCATTGCTGTCAGTGCAGGTACCTGAGACAGTAAAACTCACTTAAAGCAAAATTAATAATTTAAAAAGGTACTAAATAATACTGTTTTATTAACCCAGTGTATTTAAAAGATAATTTATCATTGCAAAACTAGATAGAGGGACATTTTAAGCAACCATTTTTCAGAAAAAGCAATGTTTACAAAATTTAAATTCTTCACTAACCGAAACTAACTGAAAGCTATACGCAGGAGTAGTTACATCAATAGAAAGTATTGAGTAACTGTACATTAATTTTTATAAATCCAATGAACTTTACATTCAAATTAATTCATATTTATTCTAAGTAACCACTACTATAACGGTAATAAAATAAATTCATATTAAACATCAAGTACCTATGTATTAAAATATTAATATTATTTATATTCATTCAAGCATTTTAAATAAGAATAAAAACTAATACTCACTCGAAATCCGATAAATACGGTTCCTGTTTAACATTTACAAATTCAGGTAACTTTATATTATTACTATTTTCTATTATATTATAGTCTTCATTTTCATATTTTTTTTCGCTTTTAATAATAATATCATTCGATGATGAAGGGACTTCACTTTTAACGCATTCGAAAGACATGTTAAAATTATATTTAATTTATAGAAAATATTCGAAAATAAATAAATTATTATTATTTATTACATTTTTATGCAATTTATTTATTATTGGAAACCGCTATGTGTCTCTTCTTAGAATTTCACTTCTTTTGACATGACATTAGATAATGTTGCTATATTAAAAAATATTTTGTTGATATTAGTACTTAATGTGATATTTTTTTATAACTTTTGTAGTTCATTTGTTTGCATTAAAAAAATATTTGTCACATCACTTATATATAAAAATTTTATTGGCATAATGTAGCAAAAGCAAGATATAGTAACAAAAGGGTAAAGAAAGGAGTGATTTAACACTAGGTTCACTCTATCTACTTTGCATAAAAAAAAGAGATGTTTCAAATAGAGAAAATTTTCTTAAAGTAGTGAATTAATGAAACATCTAGAAATTTTAAATGATCGTACAATGAAATAAAATAAGTCATGTTAGATCTGTGTTCTAATAATGTCTACTATTTAATATTACTTAAAGACCATTTCAAAGTATCCGTATTTAATATCATATATTTTTTATTTTACCAATTAAAAAATCTTTAATTTGAACCCGAAGCCGAAACCATCATCATTAAATAATACATTACAATTTAAGACAAAGCGGGGAGTTAAGTTCCGCTACTCAATATGCGATATTTTAAATTCGAGTGGAAAATTAAGAAAAGAACGTCTTCACAATATGTTTGTATTGTATTGTATTGTATTTCTCTCTGCCGAATATAAGATGTCTATAAAGTATTAAATAAAGTATTAAGTGAAAATATTATTATATTTACAATTAAGAAAGTCAATTTAATTAGCAGTCAATCAACCGTTAAATTAAAATAATACATAATTTGAGCGTTGAGTTGTGTTCATTGAAATGGATAAAAATATATATTTTTTATTAGGTTAGTTGTTTGTTTAGTTTTAGTGTTTTATAACTGTACATTTAAATTTTGTGTTACTCTCGCATATGACAGGGTAGACAGGGAAAAACGAGTGATAAGCCACTACGCTTTCCGCATCAATCTAAAATTTTTATTATAGCTTCACGTTCTGTTCCTCATATAGCACAATAGATAGACATAAACTAGTAGTAAGTAATAGACTCTGATTCCACGCACCATGCATTTTTTAAGACATTGCTTGTTGAATGGAGGAGGTTCACACCTTGTCTTGTTATCAGAACTAGGAAAATAATTCATTTTCTCGAATAGGACTCGAAACTTAACCGTCATGTCTATAGTCATCATCCATACCTATATTATAAATTCTGTCTGCCTTTTACGCAATCAGGGCCAAACCGCTAATTTAATTGTGATAAAATACTCATATAGAAATACTTGAGGGTCTCGGGATGAACACAGGATACTTTTTTTTCTCATATTTGTAATATTTTCGATATATATCAATATATTAAAATATTTATTAGTTTGACATGCAATTTATTCCGCCATGTTAATAACAACCGTCGCTATGCGACCGTTGCTAAGCAACGATTTGCAAAGTTTGTTGTTAGAAAACGTTACCCAAAGTGAGATTGAAAACTGAAAATAATTTCATAAATATATTTAATAAATATTCGTATAGTTCAAGCGGGCGTAGCCGCGTTCGGGTCCACTATCAGTTATATATAAGTATTACATTGTTTTTGACACACATTTGTGTTTTACTTGTTTACAGTATTTTTATCATTCGCTTTAAAATCAATGCAACAGTCTTCAAGACCCGACATGTCAGCCGAGCTGGCTGAGTTTGGAAAGGGAATGAGAGGGTGAATATTTGAACATGTGCATTATCATTTGACGTTAGTTTAGGTACGTTTAGTAATTTGACGTTTTAGTTACCTACTTATGTTATTTTTTGAATTTTAAGCAAATATAAATAAATATGTTGAAATGTTTGTATCTATTAAATAGATATGTAGCATTGTCTCATCTAGTGTACACCAGTAGAGGGGGGGAGTGTTGTCGCGGAGGCGGTGCAGGTCGGACGTGCTCCTGCGCTGCTGCTGGTCTGGTGTAGTAGTGAGCCAGTGATAGTGATCTCAGTGTTCTTTAAGTGTGTGTAGTGTCTGTGGGCCATACACTACACATGTGATTCAAGTATATTCTTCATTTTATTTCTAATCATCAATAACGAAACATAATTATCATTTTTTAAACGCTAACTAAGTAATTACAATATGTTGCGTATTTGACGAAAATTTTCGCTTCACTCGAGCCTATACAGTATTCCAAATAGTGTGCGTTTGATTTCTTTTCGTAGTCTACAATATAAACATCATATTAAACCTATAAATGTTATAAGTAATGTTTCAATGAAACAAATTAATTAATGATTTTTTTAGCTTCAAAGCGCATATCTATAGCAGGGTAGGCAGAGCGAGATTTGATTTACGTGGCAAAGAGTAGGTATTTACCTACCTACATTTAACACACATTGTCTAGAAAACGGAAACTAAAACGGAACTTTTAATTCAGAAAATAAAAAAATTCATATTATTAAAAAAATATATATTAATGATAAGACCATAAAAATATTATTTTTCATTATTACAGATATTTGATGACGCCTCCGAGAGCTAATACAAAGAAGAAAGCAGATAAGTTTTACGAACCGTATTGGAAGAAAGGAGATTGGGTCTTCTATAGGTAAGGATCTCTAAATGGTTAACAACATAATGTCTTAATTAAGGTAAGGTATGGGTTTAGATTACTAGACTTCAAATCAATCATCAACATAAATCCATTCTGTTAATAAAATAATAATTATCAATCCTTCAAATACCTAAGCCAAATTTGTTAACACAATTTCCGATGTTTTATTAAATAATAAATAATGTATTTGTTTGAGGAAAGTCGGAAATAATCATAAAAACCAATTGATGTTTACTTAACCCTTAAATTTCATTAACAAGTTTTAAAACGTATATTAGTATTAACTTCACGATCTATGTCTATAGCTGGGTAAGCAGAGTTCTTAATTCTTAGTACTGTCTCTCTGTTACCTCTGTGTATACTGAATGAAACCAGAGCGAGGAAATTTAATATACTTTATGAAAAACGTATAAAAGTTTTAACGTAGCGCGACGTGAATCTGCGCCCTTTGGTAACCGCCCAGGCGCTCTGACCGCTAAGCCATACGTTCTCATCAAGCTACGTTGAAATTCTTATACGCTCTAGCATCTCGAAATATTTCTGCCACCCAAAGATAATTAATAAGAATTATCATTTGGCAAGAGAGAATGCTATTTAAAAAATATTTTAAAGTGTTGTTCCACACTTGGGAAAGAAAAATACTTTTTAGAAAACGTATAAAAATTTTAACGTAGTTAAATTTTACGTACATTTTTTAGACAATCATCGACAGCTCACCCTAATGCCTTCTATTTAAACAAGGACGTTAGTAACACAGCGTGCGACCAAGTGTGCACATCAATATTTACGGAGTAAGAACTCTTTTTTTTTATTATAATGATAACTAAAATAATAGTCAAAAGAGAAAAACTCTCTTTTTACTATTATTTTAGTTTCCTATGTAGAGACAGTCTCTACCTAGTGTTATTAGATATAGAAATAAATATTAAAATAGAAATTGACCTCGGTTGACCTTCGTGAGCAGTGTCGATCATACTGGAGGAAAATCACGTAAGGCTGGAGGATCTCGACTTGAATGATTGGTGACAGTGGATAAACGAAGTAATTGTGACAAATTCATCAAATATTATTAAACACTAGCGATCCACACGCGGCTTCGCCCGCTTTAGCCTGTTGTTATATTGTAAATTATACAAAATGTGTACATAAATTCTAGCCTGTATTATTCTGATGTATAAGCTTTATTACTATAAAGTTCCATCTATATACGTTCAGTAGTTTTTGCGTTGCAATAAACGAACAATCATTCATTTTAAGTATGACCATCAAGGGACAGTGTGGTCCGATTGCCACAGCGTTGGTAGTGGGTTCAATCCCTACTCGGAGAACGAAACGGAAACACCACACTATTATGAGAAGAAGTAATGTTTATAAAAACTTTTAGCATCCTGTCTTTCTAATTTAGTTACGGATTAGTTTGTGGCATGAGATTGAGATACAACGATTGGAAGTACGAGTTCAAGCCGTTTGACAATCTCTGTTATTTAGAATTAGAAAATTGTCAATCTAAAACTAAAAGTAAGTATAAATTTTAGTTTATTTTCAGTATCGGACGTCATACTTTGATAGCAAAGAAATTAAGTTAAACGTTAAAGTTAAAAGTTCTACTCCCACTCGGGGAAACGAAATATTTAATATTTACATTTCATCGTTTTGGTAACGACGCAAAGCGCGGCGTTGAGTTCCGCCACTCAACATACAATGGGAACGAAGTGTCTTAGCACTAGGTTCGCAGATTCCATCAGCTTATCCTGCTATATAAGAGTTACAATGTGAAGCTCAAAAAATATGGCAGGAGAAAGAAGGCCCTAGTCCAAAGTGTTGTAACCACAGGGCGGGCGTTTGTCAGTTGGAGATTTTTCGTTCTACGAAATAAACAATTTTAATTTCGCATTGTAACTGAATATCTTCAAACTAGCCTTCTATCCATATTGTTATTCCTATCTATTATTATTTATATTTAGTGTTTAAAAAAAAGTAAGAAAACCAATATTTTTTTTTCAGGATATGGTAAGAATGTATTTTTTTTATATTAAGTATTTTAAATAAAATAATCATGTCGTAGTGAGACAAGAATTGACTTTTAAAACGATGGTGGTGGGTTCGATATACACTTTGGGATTAAATGAAACTCTTTACCGGACGAATGGCGACCTCGGGCCACTGCAGTGTTCGAAAGGTCGGGTTCCCAAAAATATATAAAACTAAATAAAAGCGATTAATCCGGTTAAAGCCTAAAGAGTTTCATTTAACATGTGTAATAATCGGGAAAACCACAGATTTTATTAAGAAAAACATAATATATTACTTCCACCATTGGTATTTGACCCCAAAATCGCCTAATATATGAACATTGATTAATACTTTTTTTTTCAAGCGTGGTTCCCAGTGAAGAAAGAAAATTGCACTGACACGATAACTAGTCACGGGACCGACCCCAATGAAATTGTTAGCAGAGTGATGATATGGGAGAAAAATTTCCCATGAAAATAAATAAATAAATATATATATATATATATATATATATATAAAAATTAAATATTAAAAATTAAATAAAAAAATTATATATACTTATCACCTGCATATAGCTGTGTAGGTAGAGAAGAAACAGTGTTAAGACCCTCCGTTCTCTGTTTTCCTTTCGAAATCAAAACATATTATGAATAATGTGTTAAGTGAAGTAATTTAACATCGTATCTTGTATTTTCTAAGCGGAAAAATGAATATAAGTGTTGTTATTGAACCCACAACCACCTCGTTTACAGTCAGACTGTTCAATTATACAAAGACATAATAAATTAATTGTATGTTCTTTTTTTAGCTTCATCCCATCTGCTGTGTACCGCACATAGCAGGGAAGGTAGAGGGAACCTTCGAATCTAGTATTAAAACACTCCGTTCCCATTAAGACACTTACGAATCAACACTTTCCGCCAAATTCTTGAGGCTTTGCGTGATGAGTGGCGGAACTTAATGCCACGCTTTGCCCCGGTATTAGAGCGAGGAAATGAAAACAATCATTCTACGCGGGGAAATTGAAGCCAGACCTGTCGCGATACAGTCGGATTCTCTCTGTATTTACATCCCTAACGTTATCTATAACGGTGTCAAAAAAACATAATTTTGACAAGTATTTTTTATTATAGACAGATTTTATTACAGATCCAAATCAATATATTAAATAGTACTTATAAAATATAGTAATAGTAATTAAAGGAAAACATGTAATATGTTAGTTGTTTTTAGTTGTAAAATTTAAATAAAAATGGAAGCCTTTTAATTACTAAATATAAATAAAAGAAAAATATTAAATAAACCCAGAAAAGTTATCTATAATTCTTAATGTTTCGCTTTAGTATGAGTTCTCATATGATATTTTAACCGACTTTCTATAGGGAACGTTTTGTTGCACACATCACAAACTAGGTTTTTTTTTTTCGCATGGCTTAATGTATGTCGTTGCATATTATGTTTGTGAGCGAATAGTTTATTACAGACTGGGCATTTATAAGGTTTTTCACCAGTGTGCCGCCTCATATGAGGCTTAATGCGGCCGGCATGAGTAAAAGTCTTTCGGCATATCTTACAAGAATACGGCTTAATCCCGTTATGGAGTTGAACATGCCGAATTAGGGTAGACTTATATTTGAAGGCCATTTGACATTTATCACAGATGAACTGCTTTTCTGTTGTGTGCTTCCGTAAATGACTTTTCAACAAAAACTCTTTTTTAAACGTTTTATCACAAATAGTGCATACGATCGGTTCTTTGTTCGGTTTTTTACAATTTCCTCTGCTTTGATGTCTTAGTAAATTAGCCTTTAGATCGAATTTACGTTCACACTGTTCACATTCGAACGGTTTAACAACCGGATGGGTTCTTTTGTGTTGTTTCAAATTGGAGGCGGTTCGAAACAATTTGCCACAATCCTCGCATTTATACCGTTTTTCCGTTGAATGGGTTAACAAATGTCTTTCATAATGGTGGGGATTAACGAATTGACGGAAACACGTTTTGCATTCGTATTTTTCTCGCGTATGTAATAGAATGTGCCGTTGTACGTTAGATTTGCTCGCAAATCTTTTATAACACATTGGACACATGAATTTACCGTCTTTAGTAGAGTTTAGATTTAGTACTTCTTCTGATACTGAAATGAAAGATAAGTTTAAGTTTTGGTTGTTTTAAGATTCGTATAAAATGTGAACGTATTAATTTTAAATTTAAAAAAAACTCCAGAAAAGAAAATCTTTATAAAAAAAATTGACAGTTTGTCTTTTTTTAGTCGGTAACAAATAAAAAGTTTTATTGTTACAAAATATTTTTACAACTCACCATCACTAATATAAATGTCAGAAGATTCTGATTTAACAGATTGTATTATAGGTTTAAAAACTTCTAATTTCTCCTCCTAAAATATAAAAAAAATATTATTTACTTTTAATTGATAGATAAGATGCATACATACTGATATCACTATTTATTTATTTTTAATATTTCATTATATCCTATATAAATAACGTCGTGGCGCACGGGCAGTATGACTGTAAACACAATTGGTTGTGGGTTCAATGCCCACTTGAGGAGATTAAATATGTATTTAAATGTTTTTTCATTTCCATTTCTTCATTCTGGTGTCGAGGCAAAGTAGTGCGTTGAGTTCCGCCACTCAGCACGCAATGCCTCCAAAATTCGGTGGAATGTGCGAACAGTGTCTCAACACTAGGTTCTCTGTGCCTACCCTGCTGTGTGCGGTATACAGCATGAAGCAAATTTAATCTGATTTTTAATTCAATTTTTTATACCACATATAGTAAAAGTAAAAAGTAGTAAAGTAGAAAATATAAAGTGCTAAAATATATTTTTTTACAGTATTAGAAACACACAGCATGCTTTGTCTAGCCAGAATGGAAATTTGGAAACAATTTAAATTATAATCAAAGAAATTGTCCCCCTGAGTATGTGTCAAACTCACAACTATGAATGTTTACAGTCAGATGCTGCAACACTGCACCTCAAAAACTTTTGAGTAACTTTATAATAATTGTAAATATTAGTTGAAGAGTTAACATTTAATAATACTTTACTTTTATCTTGTTATAATAGGCATATATTTCTCAGTGGCTTTTAAATGTGATGTCTAAATATTTTTATACTATTATTATAAGGCTGAAGACTATGTATGGTTTAACATGTTAATCTCAAAAAAAATTGGATTGAATTGAAAAAATATTTTTGTGTTGTGTAGTCTATTTATCGAGGAAAGTTATATTGTTTCATTGTAACTTAAAACCTAGTCAATAATAAACATACCTCAGCTTCAAAGTCCAAAGGGTCTTGTTTAATTTTAACTTCGACATTCATAGATTGTAATCCTGGTTCAGTTTTTATATTAATATTTGGTTTGATGTCATTATATATATTTGTTTCAGGGGTTTCTGAACTAAAAATTATTATAAATATATATTAGGAATGATCTTATACATTTATAGTTTTCATACATCATTGCTGTCAGTGCAGGTACCTGAGACAGTAAAACTCACTTAAAGCAATATTAATAATTTAAAAAGGTACTAAATAATACTGTTTTATTAACCCAGTGTATTAAAAAGATAATTTATCATTGCAAAACTAGATAGAGGGACATTTTGAGCAACTATTTTTCAGAAAAAGCAATGTTTACAAAATTGCAATTCTTCACTAAGTGAAAGCTAGTAACCACTACTATAACGGTAATAAAATAAATTTATATTAAACATGTGTATGTGTACCTGTGTATTAAAATATTAATATTATACATTCAAGCATTTTAAATAAGAATAAAAACTAATACTCACTCGAAATCCGGTAAATACGGTTCCTGTTTAACATTTACAAATTCAGGTAAATTTATATTATTACTATTTTCTTTTATATTATAGTCTTCATTTTCATATTTTTTTTCGCTTTTAATAATAATATCATTCGATGATGAAGGGACTTCACTTTTAACGCATTCGAAAGACATGTTTAAATTATATTTAATATGTTTAGATATTCGAAAATAAATAAATAATTATTACTTATTTATTACATTTTTATGTAATTTATTATTATTGGAAACCGCTATGTGTCTCTTAGAATTTCACTTCTTTTGACTTGACATTAGATAATGTTGCTATATTAAAAATATTTTGTTATTGTTAGGACTTTAATGTGGTATTTTTTAAAAATATATATATTAGTAATTTATAATTTGCTATATAAGGAAATAAGGTAAGGTGAGGTGAGAACTTCATGTTTCTAGGAATTTAAATTTTTTTCGTTAGGGAAATGCTGTTGATAGTTGAAACATTTTTAAAACTTTTGTAGTTCATTTGCATTTAAAAATATTTACCACATCACTTATGTATAAATATTTTGTTGGCATAATGTATATATAAAAATTGTAATAAAAGGGTAAAGAAAGAAGTGATTTAACACAAGGTTCTCTCTATCTACTTTGCATAAAACCAAGAGATGTTTCAAATAGAGAAAATTTTCTTAAAGTAGTGAATTAATGAAACATTTAGAAATTTTAAATGATCGTACAACGAAATAAAATAAGTCATGTTAGATCTGTGTTTTAATAATGTCTTTACTATTTAATATTACTTAAACACTACTTCAAAGTATCCGTATTTAATATCATATATATATTTTTTACCAATTATAAAATCTTTAATTTGAACCCGAAGCCGAAACCATCATCATTAAATAATACATTACAATTTAAGACAAAGCGGAGAGTTGAGTTCCGCTACTCAATATGCGATATTTTAAATTCGGGTGGAAAATTGAGAAAATAATGTCTTCACAATATGTTCTCTCTGCCGAATATAAGATGTGTCTATAAAGTATTAAGTGAAAATATTATTACATTTACAATTAAGAAAGTCAATTTAATTAGCAGTCAATCAAACGTTAAATTAAAATAATACATAATTTCAGCGTTGAGTTGTGTTCATTGAAATGAATAGAAATATATTTTTTTTATTAGGTTATTTTTAATTTCGCTTTAATGTTTTATAACTGCGGTGTTCATTTAAATTTTGTGTTATTCTCGCATATGACAGGGTAGACAGGGAAAACCAAGTGATAAGCCACTACTCTTTCCGCATCAATCTAAAATTTTTATTATAACTTCACGTTCTATTACTCATATAGCACAATAGATAGACATAAACTAGTAGTAAGTAATACACTCTGTTTCCACGCACCATGCATTTTTTAAGACATTGCTTGTTGAATGGAGGAGCTCCACACCGCGTCGCTTGTCTTGTTATCAGAACTAGGAAAATAATTCAATTCCTCGAATAGGACTCGAAACTTAACCGTCATGTCTATAGTCATCATCCATACCTATATTATAAATTCGAAAGTAACTCTGTCATAACACATTGCGTTGTAACTGAATATCTTCAAACTAGCCTTCTATCCATATTGTTATTCCTATCTATTATTATTTATATTTAGTGTTTAAAAAAAGTAATAAAACCAATATATTTTTTTCAGGATATGGTAAGAATGTTGATTTTTTTATAGTAGGTATTTTAAATCAAATAATCATGTCGTAGTGAGACAAGAATTGACTTTTAAGACGATGGTGGTGGGTTCGATATACACTTGGGGATTAAATGAAACTCTTTACCGGACGAATGGCGACCTCGGCCCACTGTACTTAGTGTTCGAAACGTCGGGTTCCCAAAAATATATAAAACCAAATAAAAGCGATTAATCCGGTTAAAGCCTAAAGAGTTTCATTTAACATGTGTAATAATCGGGAAAACCACAGATTTTATTAAGAAAAACATAATAAATTACTTTCACCATTGGTATTTGCCACCAAAATCGCCTAATGTATGAACATTGATGAATACTTTTTTATTCAAGCATGGTTCCCAGTGAAGAAAGAAAATTGCACTGACACGATAACTAGTCACGGGACTGACCCCAATGAAATTGTTAGCAGAGCGATCATATGGGAGAGGAATTTCCCGTGAAATATATATATATATATATATATATATATATATATATATATATAGATAAGTATAATTATTCTTTTATTTTAATATAGCTGCGTAGGTAGAGAAGAAACAGTGTTAATACCCTCCGTTCTCTGTTTTCCTTTCGAAATCAAAACATATTATGAATAATGTGTTAAGTGAAGTAATTTAACATCGTATCTTGTATTTTCTAAGCGGAAAAATGAAAATAAGTGTTGTTATTGAACCGAACCACAACCACCGCGTTTACAATCAGACTGTTCAATTATACAAAGACATAATAAATTAATTGTATATTCTTTTTTTAGCTTCATCCCATCTGCTGTGTACCGCACATAGCAGGGAAGGCAGAGGGAACCTTCGAATCTAGTATTAAAACACTCCGTTCCCATTAAGACACTTACGAATCAACACTTTCCGCCAAATTCTTGAGGCTTTGCGTGATGAGTGGCGGAACTTAATGCCACGCTTTGCCCCGGTATTAGAGCGAGGAAATGAAAACAATCATTCTACGCGGGGAAATTGAAGCCAGACCTGTCGCGATACAGTCGGATTCTCTCTGTATTTACATCCCTAACGTTATGTATAACGGTGTCAAAAAAACAAATAATTTTGACAAGTATTTTTTATTATATACAGATTTTATTACAGATCCAAATCAATATACTAAATAGTAGTTATAAAATATAGTAATTAAAGGAAAACATATTACCTTTTTAGTTGTAAAATTTGAATAAAAATGGAAGCCTTTTAATTACTAAATATAAATAAAAGAAAAATATTAAATAAGCCCAGAAAAGTTATCTATAATTCTAAGTAAAAACACTTTGAAACATAATACAATTAATATTCATATTATAAATAAAATTTTAACAGTTCCACTCAAAAACATCAATTAGCGTTTTAATTATAATTAAATTGATGAACATATTTATATAAATTCTATCAATTTAATGATAATTAAAATTAAATTGGCGGCTCTCATTGCAGCGTCAACTTTTAATAAAAATACTTAAATGTTAATGAGCAAACATTCAATCTAATACATATATATATATTATTTGTCTATTACTAAATATAGATAGATATATTTAAATTACAATTTTATATACATTTTTATATAAACGGAATTGAACCTGTGTCCTCTTTAATATTTTAATATCTAATAAGTATAGTATAATGGCTTTTAAGCTAAATCATTTATCTATAGATATTTTTTTTCTAATATAGCCTCACACTGTGTCCCGCATATAGGAGGGACGGCAGAGGGGAACCCAAAACACTTTGTTCTCATTTCTGCCCGAATAGTGGACATTATTTGTTGAGTGGCGGAACTCATCGCCGTGCTTTGGCCTGTTACCAAAGCGAGGAAATAAAAATAATTAATTTAGTCATACGCTTTCTATACAGATTATAGCAATAAAAATTGTAGATATCAAATCAATTACATAATTATTGCGATATTGCGATAACAGCGTATGGCTCAGTAGTGAAGAGCAGGGACGTGGACGAGACACAGCTTCAAATACGTTTAAGGTATCAATATAACTTTGATAAATTACAACATAATTTTAGAAATTCCAGAAAGTTATTATTCTATAAATATCAATTAATGAAATTATTCAATTTTGTTTTTAATGACTTTGAACCCGCGCCAAGTAACCTTCCAAAGGCTTTGACTACAAAGCCATACGATTGTTTTAATAGGTAGTAAACGCGCCTATTAAGACGTATCTTGATGAGATCGTATGTATTAGTAATTATTGCACTTGGACGGTAAACCACAAGCGCGGGTTCATATCCCGCTATATATAAAATTTTTATACGTATTATTTCCATAAAACATATACCTAAGTATACTCAAAATTGTATTTTATAAACCAAATTATACACGATTATACATAATAATATTGTGTATGTATAAATATTTTACTTCAATCAAAACAAAATACCTCCTTATCACTAGTGATAAAGAATTTGAGCGATCCAACAGGACGGCAGGTTTAAGACACTACGCTTTTCATTACAAATCGAATCTACTACCTAGTAATAATAAAATACAAAAACAAATTAAAATTGAACTGTCCAATTGGCACTCATTCATATTCACCGTATGGTGTGGTCCTATATTAAATAAAATATTAAGTTTAATAGCTTAACGCTGTTTACCGCCTATATTAAACTAGGTAGAAGGAACCAAGTCAGAATGCAATTTTTGAGACATTGCGTGTTGAGTGGCAGAACTCAACGCTGTACTTTGTTTTGTTACCTATACAGATTTGTTACAGAGGGGGTAAATGAAAATAAATAATATCCCGGGTGAGACTCGAACCCACAACCTTCACGTTTACACGCTCTGTGTCACTATGCCACGGGCGCCTCTAATTAACTGAAATATGAAGAAAGCAATACAATTTTTAACTAAATCATATAAATACACACATTATAAAAAGAACATATCGTTCTAATTCTAATATTAAATGAATATTGTCATTTTAGTTTTTAGTTTAGAAGGCCCCTAACCATGAGGTCTACGTTTCTATATAGGGTAAAGTGATATTAGTTGGTAATAAAGTATTATTTAATTTAATACAAATTTATTACTATTTGTAGGTTCCCATCTGTAAGAATATTTTCAGTTATAATTTACATATAGATGTTTGCATGTCTTAGTTACATAAAGCGTAGAATTCCGCCAAGAAAATTCTATGGGCAAAGAGTGAAAATCTTTTTTTATCTGTGGAATTTAAAAACGATAAAAATAAAAAATTAACTTTACAATTTTAATCGTCTACATAAAATGGCAGTATTTATACGTAAGCATGTTGTTTATACGCGACTAATCCGGTTTGAATTTCATTTATATTGTGTAAAATCGTGAAAACCGAAGATCTTATTATAAAAAAAAACAATTCTAAAAGAAAATTCGATATTTTATCTTATTATTATTGTATTACACACTAAAACCTACTTCTAAAATTTAATCATAAGTACCGCATCTACACATATACCTATAAAGGTAAAGATTTTAGTATATTTGATCGATACTACATATTATTTGTGGTACAACTGTACAACTCAACGCCGTGCTTTGCCTCGACACCAGAGCGAAGAAATGGAAATATAAACGTAAATAAATGTTTTACTTCCTCGAATAGGGATCGAACCCACAACCATCCTATTTTATTAATTAATTAAACACTGTTCTACTGCGAAATAACAACCCATATATATTTTTTATATGATATTTCACAATGTTAATAATCTTAAGTATGCGAATACAATGTTTTATAATATTATAAAATAATATACACATGTATATGTTAACTAATTATTAATAAATTGTCTACAAATTTAATTATTTTGTATATATATTATTAATATATGTATATAGATTTTTTTCATATTAAAACATACAATTTGGTGTTTATATTTAGATTATTTGTCAAAATATTATTGTAATATGTAATTAAATATATATATTTTTGTTTACATTAAAGACGATTTCTAAATGCTATAAAATATGTAAAATTTTGTATAGAAGTTTTTTTAAACAAACAGAACAAAATAAAATAGAATAAATAACAGGATTTTAATTTTGTTCATATTTAAAGTATTTTTAAGTCTTAAACAAGAGTTATATTCATTTTATTCCATAAATAGTTTTAAATGATCACGTTAGCATATTACTGTTATAATTAAATAGTGTACGGATATAAATACACCACCTACAGTAAAATTCAATGAAAAACTAAACATAAGAAAAATAAAACAAATAAAAAAGATATATGTACATAATTTATTATCATAAAAATATAATAATACGATAATTGTTTTATACACATATATATATTATATAAAAAAACGAATAATCGTCAGATTTAATTAATTTAGTTTTTTAAAAACTTCTTTATAAGATCATAAAAACATTTGAATTTAAAATTTCAGTTCTTTTCATGTTGTTTCCCGCATGTAGCAGGCAGAGGGAACCTAGTATTATGACACTACGTCTTCCCACACACAGCGCCAATTCAAAAAATTGCATGTTAAGTAGCGAAGCTCAAGTCCCGCTTATCAGTGAAACGAAAATAGCTTTAAATATAACCATTCGCCCGAGTATGTATCGAACCTACAACAATCATCATTCGTCATATTGTGCAGTGAAAGACTTCCGACGTTACAAAGATTTTTTTAAAATTACAAAAGACTAAAACAAATAAATGTAATATTATAATATAAATATATACATTAAATACAATATAACAAAACAAATAATTATCAAATAATTGATTAACTTTATTTTTTTTAATTAAATACAAATTTACAGTTATGTCAGATTAATCAAAAAAAAAATCTATACAAATATAACATAGCTGTATTATCAAGAATTTAAAATTATTTCAAAACAATTAGTTCATTCTAAAATTTCGATTCAAAATTTCCATTGGCAATTATAAGCACCTATGTATAGTCTAAAATGTTGTTCAATAATATCAAATATAGTCCAAAATTTGTTCAAAATTTGTTATTTCTGAAATTAGATTGTTATTTTCGAAATTACAGTTATATATAGTCCAAACAATAACTTACTCAACTAAATCATAGTCCATATCATTGCAATAGTCCGCAAGAAAGTCTAAAAATAAATTAAACTTGCCCGTGGATGAGTTCAGCCATTTTGATGAAACCGATTTCATACAAGTTGATAGGTTTTCTAAAATATTCTGGAATGAAAGAGGTTTTCTTAAATTTATTCAAATTCAAATTCAAAATATTCTTTATTCAAATAGGCAATTATAACAAGCACTTTTGAATCGTCGAATGAACATATGAACAAAAAGCTACCACCGGTTCGGAAGGCAGTTCTGCTCAGAAGAGCCGGCAAGAAACTCAACAGTTGCTCTTTTCAAAATCAATGGTACAATCTATTACATTTGCTGGCAGCTATCCTGCATTACATTCAATAGACATTAATTCGATTCGAATTGAACAGTGTAATAAGCTTTACTTGTTAGAATTTTTTTTACAGATATTTTAAATTTTGGAAGTGGCAAATCTAGAATACACTGCGGAATTTTATTATATACACGTATACTCAGACCCATAAAAGACTTATTAACTTTTTGGAGGCGAAAACTTGTTGTAACAAGCTTGTCTTTATTTCTCGTTCCTATCGTATGACTGTCACTATTTTTGCTATGACAATGTATATTTTGTCGGACAAAGAGAATATTATAATATACAAATTGGGAAGCAACTGTAATAATACCTGCATCTTTGAAAACATCTCGCAGAGAATCTCGAGCTCTTAGATTATAAATATATCTCACGGCTCTTTTTTGGAGAATAAATATTGAATTGATATCTGCAGCACTGCCCCATAGCAGCATTCCATAGGATAAAATACTATGAAAATAGCTATTGTAAACTAGTCGGGCAGTTTCAACGTCCGTAATTTGTCTTACTTTTTTAATTGCAAACGCGGCAGAGCTGAGTTTATCCGCAAGTGCTTCCAGATGAGCATTCCACTGTAGTTTGGAATCTATAGTTATTTATGTTTCATAAATAGTTTTTTTTATATATTTACTATATTCTTACACAAGTGTGATTTTTTTTTATCTTCTCATTGTATAACAAGGTAGTTATACTGGGGCCTCTTAGAATTGAATTGAAATTGGAGTTGTTTAAATGGCAACGGAGTGTCTTAACACTAGTTTCCCTCTGTTCCCTGCTACATGTGGCATAGAGCGTGAAACTAACAAAATATTATAAATTACCATACTTAAAAAAAAACAAACCTGTGACCAGTCCTGTCTGTAAACAGCCAAGCACTGTTCCGTCAGAGAGTCTTCATTCAAATAATGATTTTTTAGTAGAAAAACTATAAAGATAGCCAAAGCTTCCCAAACTTCGACTGGTTTTTCCTTAGATTCGTTTAGAAGTAATATATTTCTTGGACATAATATCCTATCAAAGTATTCTAGCAGTCCGTTTGAATCAGATTTTTCAGGTTTCTCTGGTTTCTCTGGCTTTGGTTCTGGTTTTTGATATTCTATTGTTATTACTGTGGAAGAAATATAGTTTATTAGTTATAACTTAAGTCTTATTTATAACAACACATGAAGGTTATACATTTACATATACTTTAGGTTTTTACTTTTAGGTTTATATTTTTGATAGATTGATCGATAACAAAGTACATGGTTGAACTCGGTCAATTAATAAAATGTTTAAATGTTTTGAGATAGTGAAAAAAGGAATAACTATTCCCAATTTATAGTTGTTAAATGAAAAATCAATATTTTTAAAACACGGCAGGCGAAGAAAACCTAGTATTAAAACTATAACACTTCGTGTCCTACGCACCGCAAAATTTTCGAGACGTTGCGTGTGGCGAAACTCAACGCCTCGCTTTGTCTTGTCACCAGAGTGAGGAAATGAAAATACTTCATTCTTCATTTCCCCGATTGGGAATTGAACCGTGACGACGCGTGGGTTTGATTGCTATTACGGGGAATGAAATATTTAATACTTTCATTCTGGTAACAAAATAAAGCGAGACTTTTAGTTTAGTCAACTCAACACGCAATGTTTCGAAAATTTGGCGATTAACCGAAGTGTCTTAACATAAGGTTCCCATTACGATCGTACTATGCGGGATACAGCCTGAAGCTAAGAAAAAAAATTACAAAACAAACCTTTGCCATCCTCGTCGGAGTCAGGAGTTGGCGCTCTACCGTCATGATCATCATCATGAGGCTGTTCTTGTCTGGTCTCCTCTACTTCTATCTCCAAATCCTGGACTGCTGGCGGATGTCGGTCTGGACAACAGCTGTTCCATATTGTATGGAGGTGGAGTAGCATGTTCGATATTTTTGTCGTTTTTTTGCTTACTGTGGTAAAAAAAAAACGAATGAAATTCTTTTTTTAGCTTCACGCCGTATCCAACATATAACAGCGTAGGCAGATGGAAACTAATGTTTCTATCTGTGTTTTTGTATTCAATTTTCGAGATTAAGCGTGTCGAGTTGCGTAACACAACGCCGCGATATTACGCTAAGCTAAGGTAACTTAAGTATTTATAATTCTTTTACTCATTTTTTTATACCCGACAAAATATCATCTTGTTTAAATATAATCATTCTATTAAGCTGGATTTGAATTCAAAACTATTGTAGCATTAAAAAATATATATTTTAATAATATATGTGAGGCAGTACAGATATACAATGATTGTTGAGGTGTAACTTAACTCCGCACATTCCTTAGATCGAAGTTTCATCGCGGTACAGTCGGAGATTTCCTCGGAGGTCGTTAACCGTCTGACTGTAAACGTGACGGTTTTGGATTCAATTTCCCCTGTCCAAATGGGTTCAATTTCCACTGTCGAGATGGTTATATTTAAATTGCTTTCATTCCGCTCTATCAATCCTGCTATATGCGAGAAAGATGTTTTTTTTTTACAAATTTTAATATAAGCAAAAATATCGCCAAAACTCACTAAAAACTATAGCAAAATCAACGGACAGCTGTAAAACGGCTCTTAACGCCGGCGGCCGCGTGAATACGTTGTTTGGTGAACATATATTGGCACAACTTTTTAATGTTTCTATGGGAGATATATCCTGATCTTCTAGAAGAAGGCATATTTGTTCCTGTGGAGGGAAAAAATATTCAATAAAAAAATGTATGTAAATATTTGGTTTAATAAAGACTATTCAATGCTAGCAACGCACTCGCGGCTTCGTCTGCTTGATCTACACTATAATTAATAATTATGAAATAACATTTTAAGACGTTTAAATTAACCATATTTAATGTTTTAATTCATATAATCTCACATGCTTTTATACTAATTTAGACTTGAAACAATCATGTATAAAAAAAAATTATTCTATAAAAACAGTAAAATTTAGACAAAATAAATCATATTAGTACTAACCTTAAGTGCTATAATCGTATGCGCGGGACTCTCTATGTGATCAAACTCGCTATCAAGGGGCAGTGGCGGCACTTGCGGGGGCGACGCGTCGCCCACTGCTAGTAGCGTGTTCATTTCCTCCTCAATATTTTTACATAGGATTGCTAGTAAGAAGAAAAGATAGTAGTAGTGACTCATGCGCGGCTTCGCCCGCTTAAATTTATTAGTTATGGTTATAGCCGAATTATACCAAATGTTTACAAAAATGGTCGACTATGTGTTACTCTGATGTGTAAGCTATGCTACTTTAGATTTATCTAAATCAGTTAAGTAGTTTTTGAATATGAATGGAACCAAAAACCGTTCTCATAAACTGTTATATTTATATCATCAGCAGGCTTTGTTTCTTTTAATTTATTATCGTAGTACAAATTACATTAAATATTGACATAAATTGTTTTATAGTTATATGTAAGCTATTTTACTGTTATGTTTCATCTAAACTCGTTTAACACTTTTTGTGTGGAAGTTAGTTTATTTAACTTCCACATAAAAAGTAAGTTAGATTTTTGTATAAAATTTGTATTCGCGCCTTTTGATAACATCAAGTTTTATACAATAAGTAAATGTCATTGTCACAGTAACTGAAACAATTATTAAAACCTTTCAATACATGCTACAAGAAAGGTAACTGTAGGTAACAAATAGACAAAATTTTCCGTTCGTATAAAGCAGGGCAGAGGGAACTTAGTGTTGAAACACTCCGCTGTCCATGCACCGCCATATTTTCAGAGAAATAATGTGTTTTGTTATTTCCGAGAAAAGCGCTTTGTCTTATCTTCAGTAATTCATTCCTCCTCAACGGCTTCAACAAATGAAACATAATTAAAAAGAAAACTATAGACAACAAAATAAAAAAGCAATCCAAACCGACTCACCAGTCCCACTCGCGCACCAATGGTCACCCAGCCACTTGTCGAGGCGGCGCGCGACGGCCCGCTCGGCAACCGCGCGCAGCGGGCCCGGCGCGCCCGGCAGCAGCGCGGGCAGCGCCGCCGCCACGCGCGCCCGCCCCCTCGCCGCACCCGTGCGCGCCGCCTCCGCTGCCAAAGCGCTCGCATGCGCCGCGTACAGCGCGTGCAGGGCGGGCAGTAGCCGCGACTGTGGACCATCATATATAAAACCCCCCTGTCCGGTTGACGGCCGCAACCTTCAGTTTCTCTGCACACTCAACATCTCAAAATTTGGGAATGGAGTGTCTTAACATTAAGTTCCCTCTGCCTATCTCACTATATGCGGGATATGCTGTGAAGCTAACACTCAGTAACCAATCTCTCCTACCTTATCCCTATCACCAGCGACCAATTCAGCGGCACAGACCCTCACCCTCCTCCTCGCCGCTGATAAAGTCAGTGCAAATTCTTTAACAATACTAGAGGACACTCTCTCTGTCACCAGCTCTAGAACTTTTCGTGTGGAAGATGGCTGACTTTTGATGAATTCTTCTTCAAGACGTAACTAGAATTTTAATTTGTATAATATAGGTTCAAATACATGAAGATAATATCTAAGCTTAATATAAAGAAATATTGACTTAGGGTAGGCAGGCAGGGTAGGCAGAGGGGACCAAATGTTAAGACACTCAGTTTCTACCTGACCCCCCCTTCTATCTAATTTTTGTTGGTAAAAAAACAAAGTGAGGAGTTAAGTTCTGCAACTCAACACGCAATGTCTCGAAAATTAGGTAGAAAGGGGTGTTAGGTAGAAACTGAGTGTTATAACATCATCACGCATCGCTGCGTGAATAAATACAGACAAAAAATACCTGCAACTCTTTCTCCTTATTTCGTATCCGATCTTCATTATTCAAACTCAGACTAACCGGAGTTATATGTCTAAAACTTAAACTTTCCTTCTCATTAACCCTCGATGTGGTCAATAAAACACTAAAATCCCTCAAAAACGGACACAATTCGAATAAAATCGATTCATCCATCACGAAATCGATTGAACCAATCGATATCACAGCATCGATATTACACTTCTCATAGAATAGCTCTTGTGGAAAGTGGGGCAAATCGAATAACCATCCTATAATCGATTTTAAATATATAATCGTTGTTTTTTTATTATCTGTGTTGTTTATTTTTAATTTTTCATTTATTCGAAATATTATTTTGAGTATATTTTGATAATATGTCAGTCTCAGCGTTGTGTAATCGAGCATAGATAAATAATGTATTATCCATGGTAGCGTTATTAATATTCTGTTATTATCTATGGAAGCTTTTAATAGTCCTTTTATGTCTATGATTGGTTGACTCTGAAAATATATAACGTGAAAATAAAAATATATTTGGACGGTACTCAGTTTTATTAGCTTCAAGCTATATCCCCAATATATGTATAAATAGCACGGTATACAGTCAAAACCTAGTGTTAAAACACTCCGTTCTTCCCAAATTTACCACAATGTATTTTAACCACTGTTTTACATAGCAGAGAAATTATAAGAAATTATAACTATAAATTAGCTTCACGCTGTATCCCGCACACAGCAGGGTAGGCAGAGGGAATCCAGTGTTAAGACACTCTGTTGCCCACTTACTGCTGAATTCTGGAGGCATTGCGTGTTGAGTAGTAGAACTCAACGCCGCAAAGTTTAAATTATAACTATAATCTAAATATAATTGTTACTCCGAGTGGGGATCAAGCACAATCACAATCATCGCGTTTCTTCGGAACGTGGTCCCATTGCACCACAACGACGTAATTTTACAAAGAAAACAATTTTTTTCTAAATAAGCAAATTATAACAATTTCAATATAAAAAACTATATAACGAACCATCCAGACACACCAATGCTAACTTAAATACAGTGGCGTAGCTAGGGTATTTGCTGCCCGGTGCGGCTTAGGGGACTTGATGCCCTTTAAAATGGTCTAAGGTCTAAAAACAAAGTAATCGTCGACTTTGATGCCCCTTTTCCTTTTGATGCCCGGTGCGACCGCACCGCTCGCACCCCCCTAGCTACGCCACTGCTTAAATACTTACATAATCTCTTGTTACTAAATTATTCTCCAGAACTTTCTCTTTAGGCGTTTTAAACAATTCTTCGTGGTTTTTTATATTAGTTATGTTAGATTTAAGTAAAATATCTATTGAGATTTGAGCATAGGGTAAAGAAGTGAGATAACCCAAAAATTTTGATAATATGGCCAACTTTTTTGAAAGTTGTAAAAACTCCTTGTTCATGTCTGTTCCGTTAGCTGTAAAAAAATATAACAAAAAAATTAAAAATGTTATTAGAATTATTTAATTTAAAAAATCTTATATCTTGGTAAAAAATATATTTTACAAAGATATTATTTTTTTAAATAGCGTTGTGTTGATGTTGAGCGTAACCACACAAAAATGGGGGTAAGTACAAAAAAAGAGGAAAGCACATTAAAATCAGAGGCACTAACATTTATGTTAGTTTAATGAGGAAAAGTCACACATAAATGGTGAATTAATACTTAAAATGGAGGTCAATCACATAAAAATAATGGTAAATATACAAATTATGGGTTCAAATACATAAAATAGGTGTATACATAAAATGTATAAAACTTACATGATTCATTCTGAATGGGTGTAGAGTCCAACACTATAATTTCTGAAGCTAGTGCATCTTTTAGATGCACTCTGAAACTTTCATTTTCTGCGTACATTATGAATTCTCTGTAAAAAAAATATAAAATATTATATAGCGATATCTTTTATAGCATCTTTTAATATCTTAAGTTATTGTACATACTTGTAAAACATCTCCTTATCACTAAAATGTGGTAACCTATGAGACTCAGTGGCGGAAGGGCATGTTAACCTCCTTTGTAGTTTACTTAGTTTCGATTCCTAAAAAGGTACAAATTAAAAATATTAAAATTGTCCTATTTCCGAGACATTGCATTTTGAGTGGGCAAAACCTAACGCCACGTTTTGTCTTGTTACTAGAGCGAGGAAATCGAAATAATTCATATTATTCAAGAGGGCATCGAACCCGCAACCGTCGCGTTTACCTTTTCCGTATTGCCCTTGTCTGTATTTAAAACACTGTAAAAAATATATTCCCATATATAGCAAAGAGAACGGAATGTTAAGACACTCCATCCTCCATTTTCAAATAAAAATTTCACTAATAATATTTTCCCCAACCAGTTACAGCAACAAATCTGAATAGTTGAACCCACTACCTGCTCATTATAAGGCAGCGTCTCCATCAACATATGTGTAAAAAGGGTAGAGAGATGAGCAAAATTAGAAGCGCTTGAACCACTCGATAATAATGATTTAATTCTGACCCTTAGAGTCGACCTGGATAATGTCGTGTGAGTGTCTTGATACCATCTGTAATAAAAAAATATTTAGAAACATATCAGGATTTGAACCCGCTCTTCTTGACCACCACACCTAGAAGTTCTCATCAAGCTCCGCCTAAATTCTTATAACCGCGGTAATTATTTATTTCTTCAGTTTCTAAATATAAAACATGTATTTCTTTATTTATAAGTTTTTTTTGGTTTTGGTTTTCGTCGCGAGCTTTGTTATTCCTCAAATTACAATTACATCATAAAATCAAGTAATTCCTGAGTGTGGGAATCGAACCTACGACCGTCGCGATTATAGTCAGAATTTGATCAGACCAGGCTCTGATCACCAATCTATATGTTCTTATGGAACAACGTCGAATTTCGTATATGCACACTTACAATTTAGTTTTAAAATTTCTAAATAGAAACTACTTTTGCCAATTTTCAAGACTTCGTGTGTTGAGTGACGGAACTCATCGCCTCACATTATCATATAAAAATTGTTCATTTTCTGGAGTGGGAATCGAATTAACAACCATTGCAGTTTACAATGTTCCATTGTGACACGATGGCCACCGAAAACTCATCTTTATTATAAATATTAAACATTAACTGGAATGTTATGGAACCTACAACTATTACACACATGTTATTTTTTTGCTCTTATTTATTATAAAAGACATACCTCAATATCTCATAAAACATATCCCGTTGCTTTTTAAAATTCTGAAAGCTCAGTATGGACGGAAAGTTCTCAGCATTATCTGTTTCATGATTGAAGCATACTATTCCATTGGATAGCCTATCAATATGCTTCCGTTCCCCATGAGTTTCAGCTTCACACTTCAAACCATAGGAATTTAGCAAAAACTTAGCTAAATCTGGATAATAACTTCTAATTTTCTTGTTTTCCCCTAATATTTTTAGCGAATTTTTATCCAATATAACTTCTAGAACTGTCCTCTGGTTCCATAATGACTTTACAGCAAAATATGTTGAATTATGTATAATTTTCAATATATTCCCCATTAAATCAGATTTGAACTGGCTCTCCAAGTTAATATAATCATCTTCCCACTGTTTTGATAGCAAAATAGTTATTAAATAATAAATTTCCGTATTTGAACTCAAAATTAGATTATTTTTTAGCAAAATTTCGTAAATGTTGACTAAAACATCGATTTTATCGGTAAAAACAACTTTATTCACGTCTGCTTCTATATAATTTTGTATTTTTTCTTCTCTTTGCAATATTTTAATCTGTGGCGTTGGTTTAGGAGTTATAGCTGTGTTTAAAGTGCTAAATTTCTCCGCAAGCTTCAGCTTATCCTGTTTCAGTATATTTCTTTCTATTTCTATGCTATTTGACGTTTCTGATTGAGGTTTTGGCTTAAAAGCCAAATTTTCTTCCAAAGCTAATGATGGCTGTTGAAATACTTCTGGTGTAAAACTATTAAGTGAATAACTTTTTTTACTTCTATCGATATTAGTAGGTTTTATCCTACGGCATTCAGATTTTAATGAACTGGATTTTCTCGCACTTATTTCTGGAAAACTTTCAGAATTACTCAAATCTAAATCAATTTTTGTTTCGCTATCATTCGATGTGTTCTTAGATCGTTTCTTCCTTGAACTTTTCGGTTGGACATTTACTAAGTAATCTGCTAAGCTCACACTTTTATCTGAAGATCTTGAATGACGATTCAATCTTGGTGTATCACATCTTTCAAATTCTTTAAATGACCTATTTTGAGGAGTAACTGGGCTTGCTGGTAAATTTGGATAATCTTTGAAGCCATTCTTCACAGGTGTACTAGATATAACAATTCGGTCTATACCTAGACTAAGCCTAGACTCATCAGATGAAAGAGATACATTTTCCTTCTTTTCTTCTGGAAAAAGTTTAGTCTTCACTCTCTTTCCTTGTTTCCTTTTATCTCTGTTTGGTGATTCATGAGTTTTTCTTTCAGATTTGACTATAAGACTGTCGTTTGATTTGTCATTGTCACAAGTTGGGTCACTGATTGAACGGTGATGCTTTCTACCAAACTTTTTTTCTGGTGTACTTTGGTGTTGAAGGATAGGTAGGGCACTGCTGTTTGTTTGTAAAATGCTGGAAAGAAATATTTGGAATAGTGTTTAAATATTATTAAAAAACAGATTCACATGTTTTTCTGTATTGCAGGGTACGGAGATGGCCAATTTTTGAGATGTTGTGTGTTGAACACAATGTTGACAATTTAAATATAATCATTCCCCCTTGGGTCTAACTCACATCCATCAGTCATCTATCCCATAGTAAAAAGCATCCCATAGAAAGTAACATTTAAATATTATTTAATTCTCAATATTAATTATTTTAGCACAAATGAGAAATATTTAATAGTACATACAATGGCTATTAAATATTTTCCATTAAATAATGGCTACATTATTAAATTTGTATATTTCAAGTATATTATGTATCAGAGGCGAAAAAATATATCAGGAATTATGGAGTGCCTTGGGCACACCAGGACATATGGCCCAATGGAAAAAATATAAGAAATAAAATATTTCATGTTACTGTTGTTTGCACATAATAAAAAGTATCTACAAATGGGCAGAAAGTGGATAACAAAATGACTTCTCCTAAAATGGTTCACTTAGACAGCTAAATTCATACATAGCATGAAGGTATAATATTATATAGCAATATTTTTCTTCAATTAATATATATTTTTCTTAAATACTCAGAGTAAAAAGTGTTCTTCTTGTTGTTGCTCTTTCTTGTTTTATGGTTTTTAGGCATGCCAGTGGAGCACAGAGTGAAGAGTGCAATCTAAGAATATGGCATTATTTACTTCCCTATTTACTATTTAATTAACCACTATTTTAAGATCCATAAAAAAAAATGCATTTACTTAATCAAACAAATTTAAAACATTAGGTTTTATTTGATTACTTTGATATATGTAGGACATAAAATTAAAGTCTTATTTATCACTTATTGAATATGATCTGTAAATTAGTTTCAATAGTTTCTATATCTAGTTTGTATATTATAAAGAAAAATAGGGATCGTAAGACACCTCTACATTTGATTGATTCCTTAAATACCACAGTAAATAAGCCAGAAATTCTGATCTAATCAAATATTCAATCAGGGAATTTAATATAGCCAATAGAAGCAACTCTCTCAAACAGTAAGTGTAGAAAATTTTTATATACTTAATAGTATCTAATTCGAAAGGCTTAAATTTCTCTCTACCTTGATATATGCAGTAGATTCAGTTTATTCATTTACTTAGTTCATTGTACTTATATTATAAACAATATTAAGAATAATTTATCGTACCTGTCTGTTTGATTCCTTAAATACGATAGAAAATAAGCCACAAATTCCGATCTATCAGTACAAAGCAGTATACAGTCTTCATTTGCGCCCTGAAACAATTTCAAAAATAAAATAATAAACTTTGAAATATTTTAAACTTTATTTTGATTTTCTAGGTTATGCACCTCTATTGACTCGTTGTTTAACCATTTAGATATAAGATCCCATTCTAATTTTCCGGATAAAGCACTTTCTATTATTGTTTCACTCATTTTAACTACATAAAAATAGAAAAATATGCGATCGATTCATAGAGATGCGCGCTAAATCCACTTTTACCGCCATGACAGTGACACGACTGATTATTTTTATAATCTGTATCTCTGTAATGTCAACAAATATTGATTGCTTTTTTTATCTTCTGATGATTCAAACAATATTGTCTACTCCTCTATTAAATAACATAATGCTATACTAGATATATAAGAAAAAATGTTATTGGCCGTTTATATATTTAATAACATAACAGAACCAAAAACAATGTTTTTTATAACCACAATCACAAAAAGCCCTAAGCCTATCTAAGGGTATGACTATAAAACGACGACTGTGGGTTCGATCCCCACTCGAGAGAATGAACATTCATGTTTACAGGCACACCTTGTATCCCTGTGCCACGACTGACATCCTGGCTAGTATTAATATTATCTAAAAATTGGATTATAAAACAAAGAATATATTTTATTAAATTAAACCATTATTTTTGAGAGCCACATCAAATAGATTGACAAAACGTTTCAATTACAATTTATTAAGTGTTATAACAATATAGAAGTTATATAAATATTAAATAAAAAGGAGCGGGGAATCAGCGTGGGCCAACTAGTTATCAAACCGATAAAATTGCGTTAACAATAAGAACATTATAATATTTCTTTATTTAATATGTAATCATCGAATAAACATGCCAAGTGTACTTTTTATTCGTAATTGATTGAAAGACAACTAACTTTCAAAAATCAATATGAAAAATTATACAATCGATTTAATCACACTTATACAAAACGGACATCCCTATTTCTAAACAAGCTGAGCTATTGTCATTTGTCATTTTCGTTATATACGTAAATATTATTGTAAAAATATGAAACAATGTCTGAAATATTCAATTTAAACAATATATGCCGTTGCTGCCATTCCCAGGGGAACTTTAAACATTTAAATGAATCTTATTTATACAATGGTCAGGAGGAAATGTATTCAAATTTATTACAACAAACGTTCAATATAGAAGTAAGATATTTTTGTATTATAGATGATAAATATTTGTCATAAATAACTTTTTTAATTTAAGAACATATTACTTGTTAATCAGAAAGCTTATATCTATGAAATTTTGTGTGTCTTTATATGATTTATGTCATGATTTAACAAATTGTACCTTAATTAATTGTATATTATTATTTATTATTTCTTATATCAGCTTCACGCTGTATCCCGCAAACAGCAGGGCAGGCAGAGGGAACCTAGTGTTAAAGACACTCCGTTCCTCGCTTTCTGCTGAATTCTGGAGGCATTGTATGTTGAGTGGCAGAACTCAATGCCGCACTTTGCCTCGACAGCAGAGCAAAGAAATGGAAATATAAACATAAATAAATATTTCACTTCCTTCCTTCCTTCCTTATTAGTGGGGATTGAACCCACAACGGTCGCATTGCAGTCACACCTTCGTACTGCTGCACCACAACAGCCTCAATTTCTTCTAAATTTCTTATATGATAGCTATATTTGACAAGAAACGGAACCATAATTATAAAACATTGCTTTGCTTGTTACCACAGAAAGCAAATGAAAATAATAAATATTTTACTTCCTTGATTGGGAATCAAACACAGAACCTGTCACATTTACAGTCTCATCTACTTGCCTCTGTGCCACGTGTGGTCTCCTCTCTTGGCCTCTTGTATATTGGAGCTACATAGCTTCATAAAACTTTTATACTTACTTTAACTTTTAATTTGTATATTTTTAGATTAAACCAGCTCCTGACTTATCTTATTCAATATGTGAATCATGTATACAAAGATTACGTGATGCATTTAAGTTCAGTCGACAAGTTTTATCTTGTGAAAGATTGTTTTATGAATATTATAATACACAATTAAAAGGTAAATGAACAACTTATAGAATATTTTAAAGTATTTTTTTATTGTAATTAATATAATTTTATTTTGTCCAAAATATTCCTTTGATAGCTAATAATTTCATGAAGAAATATAATCATCATATGAAAGAAAAATTGGGCAAACTGTATGAAGAAAATGAAACCATTTCCATTATGTAGTTTACCTCATTTTTAAGTAACCTGTATGACGTCTGGCGCAAATAATGGTCTGCGGAAAGAGTCTTGCAATAATAAATTTTATTTTTTACAATATTGTAAAATGTATATTTAAATATGGGCCTTTCTACTCTAATGTGGCATCCTGATTTCATCCGATCTGGGGGCTCTGGCATCTTTATCTAAATTGCATAAAGCCCCGCTGCAATAAATATTTATACAGCTTCACGCTTTTTTCCGCACACAACAGGGTAGGCAGAAGGAACCTTTGTGTTAAGACACTTTGTTCTCCACCTTTTGCAGAATTCTGGAGGTACTGCATGTTCAGTGGCGCAACTCAATGCCGCGACTTTTGCCTCGACTCTAGCGATCGAACACACAACCAGTCGCGTTTACAGTCTCACTTTGTGTCGGCCTTCGTAAAAAAATTTTTACGAAATACTACTTATAATTTTTAATGCATAATATAACAAATTATGATTTATATATATTATTTCACTCAATTTAGTATAAATTCGATAAATAAATGTTCGAATCTTTTATGTTTCGTGATAATTATTTATTTTTATTTATTTTATTTATTTTCATATATATCAAGTAACATGACTCATTTTGTTAGTAACAATGAAATCTTAATATCTAAGTTAGTATTTAAGTTGCTTCTCCATTCCACTCGATATCCATTAGTTTACTTGTTTGTTGCTCGTCACCTCAACCGCAACCGGTGTTTCAGTAGGTTTCTTCGGCTTAAAATGCACAAATTTTCTAAAAATAATTCCATGAGGCCATAGATTTTCATCTAGGTATAATGGCAGCATACTTTGAGATACAAGAAGTTTATATGCATCGTATTGACAATGTCGTTTGATTAAGATTTTTTCTAAGCTGACATCTTCCTTTGTTTTACTTTTTATATAGGTAATTATATCATTTTCCGACGTGTCTTTATGAACGTTTGTTATAAATAATGGTATTTTACGTTCGGCAGCTCTAAACTTCTCTTCCGATTCTACCAATACGCTTCCTATTTTACCTATAAAACGGTTTCTCGATTTCTGAGATTTTTTACGTACAACAGTCCAACTCCCATTAGCATTACCGCTCTTAACCTGTGACGCATAAGTTTGCTTTTCTATTATCTTCGATTGCTGACCGCTCGTCTTGTTTGTCAACGAGGATGAATCATTCTTATCGACAGTTTTTTGTTTCAACCTACGGCCGGTGCTAGCATCGGCTCGTCCGGGCGATTGTTGCAATACGTTGTGGCGTGTCTCTGTCTGACTACCGTCTATTTTTTCTTTATTTAAATCACTATAATTTAAACAATAATTCGTTGGCGATGATATCCCACAATATAACTGATCAATATTCGCTATATTTTCATCTAAATAAGACAACCCAATTGGGCCACTGTCGCTGTAACCACCCCGTTTCATATTAATTTTAGCCGTTGAGAACGGGGATGAAATCCTCTTTCTGTCAAGATATTCTCTCTTTATATCCTCAAGCTGCTCAAGAGTAGCATATGAGGATTTAATCGCTTTTATTTCCGCTTGTATTAGCATTAGATCTTTTAATAGTTTTGAAACATCCAAATGATCAAAAGTAATAGGGGGTAGTTTCTCCAAATCCCGTGCCACAAAAATTGGCAATACATCCGGGTCAGTTATCTTAAATATATTGATAATATCGTATAGCAAACGATTTTCTTTACCTTTTCCCTTACGTACTGTTTTACGCACATCCGTCGGTAACGACTCCAGGAGTAAGTTGTTAGCCGTCTCAATTTGTTCGCATGAGAAGGCAGACGAACAGATTTGCACTAAAGTCATTTCATCCACGATCGAGATCTTGTTCTGAATATAAGCTAAAAGCTCATCAATCACGATATGACAAACATTACACTTGAGCGTCTTCGACATTTTACTTTTTACTTTTCACATTTTACGACCGACTCGGACCAATGCGCGCACGTCACTGCATTATGCATTTTTGTTTTAGATATTGATTTTAATTGCAAAGAAATCAAAGATGAAATCGAAGATTACGGTAAGAAATATTAGAAATTATCAATTATTATTTTGTGTTTGACAAATAACAACGAATTATTTTGCAGACTTCAAAAAAGAAATTATCAATCAAAATCAAGACAACTTTGACCAAAAATATGATGATGGTAAGTTTAAAAAAAAAAATACAGTCGAATTGATAACCTCCTTTTCTTACAGAAGTCGGTTAAAAAGAAACATTTTTACCCGACTGCGGCTAAACCCAAAAGAAGGGGTTATGTTTTTTTCACTTGTATGTGTTTCAGTGTTTATACTAGCCCGTTCCTTTTTTCTCTTATAACTGTTAAACCAGTGAATCGATTTTGATAAATGATACGTCGTTGGATTTGTCTTAACATTAATTTAGCTAACGCGGGTTTTGTTTTCTTTAGAACTTTCTTGTTAAATTTAGTTTTTAATGGTATTTAATAGGTTCGGGCTTCGTCTGTGTGGGTTCAATCACCGGTTTTCAAATCAAGATTTAAAATAATTTTAATTTCCTCGCTCTGGTAGTCAGAGCTCTGCGGTGAGTAACGCCGGTCAACATTCATTTTGGGATTGCAAAACGTAGAGTCATAAGACTAGATTCTCCTTGCCTACCCTACTATATGCGGGGATACAGCATGTTATACACAAAAAAAAATGTTTTTTCTTAAATTACAGGTACATTTAGCGACATAGGAGATGATGACCAGCCATTGTCTACGTTAAAAAGTAATTGCGTTCAAAATGAATGGATTACACCAAGTATAGGTAAAATTAGATTATATTTTATCCGTTTGTAAACACGAATCCTACTCGAAGGTATCAATTGTTTTCATCTCGTAGTCTTGGTAACAGAACGCGGCGTTAAGTTAAGCCACTCAACAAACAATGTCCCTAATATTGTGTGGTGCATGGGATCGGAGTGTTTAACCGTTAAGTTTTTCTTATTATTTAAAAAATGTTAATCAGTAATGTAGAATTAAATTTATCCAAAATCAACATTTTAATTAAGGCTGAATATTTAGAATACAGTAGAAACTCGATTATCCGGCCCTCAGTTATACGGATAAGTGATTATCCGGACTCCCAACCGCATAATTTTTTTTATACAACCTACAACAATGAAACCTAAGAAAATTTATATGTACTTAAATGCGTACGTAATTTACATGAGTATACGTATGTTGGAAAATGTTAATAATTTCTTGTCAAACATTGATTTTCGTTGATATACTTATTACTTGTTGCTATTAATAGATTTATTACAATTTTGTGCTAGATATGCACAAAGCCAGCGTTATAGATCCGATTATCCGGATTTTCGATTATCTGAAGGTCTAACGACAAACGACAATTAGCCCAGTTAATCGAGTTTCTCACTGTACTACAAAATTTGTATAAAATAATAATAATATTTTAAAAATATATTTCTATTTCAGGAAAAGAACCGAAAAAAAGAACAGACACAAAGATAAAAAAATACACATGCGGAATATGCGAAAAAAAATTCTCGTACAACGGCTCCTTAGAAATGCATATGCGTTTACACACGGGCGAAAAACCCCACCCATGCTACATATGCAACACTAAATACAGTCTAAATAAAGAACTTATAAAACACATTACTATAAAACACAGCATAAATAACTCATTTCCTTGTATAAAATGTCCAAAAAATTTTGAAAAAGCACGTTTTTTGAAAAATCATTTAATTACCCATTTTGGGGTTGAAAAGTTTAAGTGTGTTCATTGTGAAAAGGAATTTCAAAGGAAGAAAGGGTTGAAAGAACATTTAAAAGTTCACACTGGAGAACGTAATTTCACTTGTGATATATGCAATAAGTCGTTTGGGCATAACCAGACCCTAAAAAGTCATATTCGTACCCACACTGGTGAACGACCGTATGTATGCGATATATGCGGCCGTAGATTCCCACAAAGGACACATTTGAAGCGCCATATCTTTATTATACATACCGGCGTTAAACCCCACGCATGCAAAGTGTGTAACAAACAATTTTCAAGCAAAAGTTACTTATCCATCCATGAGAGGCAACACACGGGTGAGAAACCCTACAATTGTAGCATATGCAAGAAAGACTTCACTGCATACACTACTCTTAAAGTGCATATGCGTGTACATACAGGCTTAAAACCGTATATATGCTCATTTTGCAACCGTCAATTTGCTCAAATGGCCAGTTTTAAGCTACACGAGCGTACTCACACTGGGGAACGCCCCTTTTCTTGTAAAGTATGCAAAAAAGCGTTTTCTGACAATGGTTACTTGAAAATACACATGCGCGTTCACACGGGGGAGAAACCGTTCACTTGCGACATATGCAAACGTTCGTTCAGGGAAACAGGACAGTTGAAGCGTCACATGCGTGTACATACGGGTGTGAAACCCTACACATGCAAGATATGCAACAAACAGATAGGGAATCTGTCCAAGCATATGCGTGTCCACTCTCAGGACAGGCAGTTTAGTTGTGGCATATGCAATAAGCAGTTTTCCATTAATGGCAATTTGAAGTTGCATATGCGTGTGCACACGGGGGAGAAACCGTTTGCATGTGATGTATGCGACAGCCATTTTAGTCAGAGCAGTGGTTTGAAAAGACATAGATGTACTCATGGGAAAATTGAATAGCATTTACAATATATTTTATTGAGGAAAAGCGCGGCGTTGTTTCATCACACAACACGCAATGTCTCCTGAATTCGGCGGAAAATGGGGAACGGAGTGTCTTAACACTAGGTTCCCTTTGCCTACCCTGCTGTGTGCGAGATTAAGCGTGAAGCTGATAAAATAATATATATTTTATAATCTTTTTTATAATATATCACGGGCATAGCAGCGTAAGCAGAGAAAATTTGAGAACCTACTATTTAGACATTCCTACTACGTAGACAGAGGAAATCTGGGAACCTTATCTAAAGACACTCTGTTCCTCCCTTTCTTTCTCAGGGCGAAGAAATGAAAATATAAAATATTTAATTCCCTCTAGTAGTAGTCAAACCGACAACTGGTCTGTTTAGTGCCGTCGAAGAAACTTTTCGTCATACATCACATAACAAGTGCTGTAATTCCTTTTAAGTATGTCATTCTTGTGAAAAGGACAGAAAATAGGGTAAGAACAATATTTAAGTGTAAATATAGATTTATGACCTGCTTTCGATTCCCACTTGGGGGGATAAAATATTTTCATTTTGTCGTAAGACAACTGAAGCTATGGACTATATACCTTTAAAGAGCGGCGTTAATTTTCGCGCATTCTTTCCAAAAATCAGCATTTAATTATAAATATGACAAATATTTTCTGTTTTATACATGATAAATATATTATTGTAAAAAGGTTTTTAATAAGCAATTCCCTGTACTTAATTGTACATATTTGTTATTTATTAAACTTTATTATTAATAAGAAGAAAACAATAAAGTTAATATATTAATTTTTATTTGTTTTATTAACACTTTTTAAAATAACGTATTAATAAAAATAAAAGTATAATATTAATAATATTGGAAGGAGCAGATTCAATTCCAGCCGTAAGAATAATCTATACTTCGATACTAATAACATAAAACTGAAGAGTTTGTTTGATTGTACACTCACATCTCAGGAACTACTGGTTCGATCTGAAAATTTAATTTGTTTTGGACTGTCCATTTAATAGGAAAGGCTATAGGCTATATTAGATCTTTTTTATCGCTTCATTGTACAACAAGTAGTTACCTCCATTTGACCATGACCAGAGCCGCAAGTATTAGTAAATACTTATAAATAATAAATAAATTTGAAACTATTTAAAGCGTTCGTTTTATACGACGGTTTAAGGCTATTTATTAGAAGTAATTTATTTATTTAAATACTTTCTTTAAGTTTTGATTAAAATGTGCGGACAATGGTAAAAAAAACACGTGAATAGTTACTACATTCTTTTTTCTTAGTTACAGTATGAATAGAGCACTTAAATATCTTACTAATATTATAAAGGTGTTGGAAGATTAATGTTTGTTCCACTTTCACGCAAAACCTACAGAACTGATTTAGATAAAATTTTACAATTGTATAGCTTATACATCAGAATAACACATCAATAGTTTTGTATAATTTGGGTTTAATATAACAATATGTTTAAGCAGGCAAAGCCGCGTGTGGATCATTAGTATATTATCATATCATGATCGTTATTTATAATGTTCGAATATATTTATTGGCTTGCATATTAAAATGAAAGTGATCAACCTCAAAACTTCTAAAAAAGATAATAAATAGCCTGTTCCTACTAACAATTTAGAAATATACGTTTTTTATTTGGACAGTCGTACACATGTTATAAACATTTGTACATAATGTTTTCTTTCTGAAGAAACAAATTTTGGGTTGGGTCTCTTTCATTTCATTACATAATAAAAAAAATGTTCAGGCACTTTGGTCACTTTCCACTTATCTACGTTTGTAACGTTTAAACTACGCAGTCTTTGATTTCAATATGTTTTTCATTAACAGTGATTCAAAGGAAGATTTGATTTCAGTCCAATCTCAAATTCTTGTATGAGAAATATTGTTATACGCGTGATTGGACCGAAACGATAGTACGAATGATATCATTGTTTCTCATATAAGAATATTTTATAACATTGTGACATTGGACCGAGAACGAGTTCCGATAACAAAATTACATCTATAGTTCTATGCATTTTCATAAACATGTTTGGGGAACTACCCTCTAAAATGGAGAAAAACGAGCTTATTTTATAAAACTCGAGTCAATGTCGACAGTCGGTGTCGGTGTCGGTGTCGACTGTACTGTGTTTATTAGTAACATTTAACAGTGTCGACTCTCTGCTATTGCTATATGCTATTTGAGATTATTCTTTCGTCATCCATCCATCATCTTAGAGCGTGGAGTTGATTTTAATTCATGAGCATTATTATCAGAATTTAACTGAATTTAACAGCATGAGCTCTTTTCATATGATTTCTCAAACTACCTTTCTGTACGTAGAATTTTTCACACAATTTACAAGCATATATAATACCAGTATGATTATGTTTTATATGACTATGCAATGTATTCCTCTCAGAATATGATCTAGAACAAAATGAGCATTGAAAACGTTTATCCATATGACTTTTTTTATGTTTCTCTATATTTGTGAACGCCATTTTGCATATTTCGCACGTTATTTTCTTTTTGACTGGTCTGTTAGGATCGTGTATTTTTTCTAAATGACGATTCAATAAACTCTTAGTTGACAGTGATTTATTGCATAGTTTACACAAAAATCTCTTTATACCGTTGTGCGAGTCAATATGGCGGTTCAGCGTGTATTGTGTACAAAATCCGTTCCCGCAAATATCACAAATGAACGGCTTTAAAACACCGTGATTTTTAATGTGCGTCAAATAAACACCTTTGTGATCGAACGAGACCCAGCAAACTTTGCATTTATACGGTTTAGGATCGCTCTCGGTCGGCTCTCCTGGAGCGTGTGTTTTTTTATGTTTATTTAAAACTGTTATCGTTATATAAGCTTTTGGGCATAAGTCGCATTTAAACGGCCTGTCATCGGTGTGTCCTCTTATATGATAAACTAAATTTTTGGATAAGGCAAAGGTTTTTGGACATAAATTACATTTAAACGGCCTAATTTTGTCGTGAACAGCGGATTTATGCTTGTTCAAATTAGTGATATCATTAGAAGCGTGGCCACACAAGTCACACATTATCTTTTTACTCATACCCATGTGCCTCAAAATATGTTTTTTTAACGAAAGCTTGTATAAAAACACTTTACCGCAAATATCACAAAAGAACTGCTTTGTTTTTAAGTGTGTGTTTGTATGGTAATTGAGAGCTGTCGAATTATTATAGGTCTTATCACAGTATTCGCATTTATATAATTTCTTTTCTTTATGTTTTTGATAATGACCGACGTATTTTTTATGTTCATTGAATGTTTTGAAACAAGTTTTACAATTAAACTCGTTTTTGTGATTTCTGTTGATATGCCGGAGCAAATATTTATACATGTCGAAGTTTGCTGAACATTTTTTACAGCTATATTTGAACCCGTTGTCAGTTTTTATTCTGTTACACCATTTGAGATTAACGACGCTCTTTAACGGCTTCTTTTCTGGGGTGCCTGTAATAACAAAAGATATATATTTTTAAATATTATTTATATATTAAGAATTACAAAAGTATACGAGACCATTACGTACAACTGTACGCTGTGTCCTGCGCCACGATTGGTCAACAACTGTAAGGGCGCCAGATTGTGGGTTCGATTGTTCGATGGTAATATAATCTATTTATAAAAAAAGAACATGTTCCGACAGAGTGAGGTAAGACGCACGCACAGCCGCAACCGTTGATGGTAGAAACGTAAAATTTGGACAGATGTTTATTTTCGTAATCTGGTCACTCACTAAGAAGGGATTTTGAAAAATTTAAAGCCTAAAGTGATTAAATAGGGGTTCAAAATTTGTATGATTTTTTTAAAAACTGCACCGATTTTTATAAAATTTGAAATTCAGTTTTGTAAAAATATTTCGTTGAACACGTGTTTTGCTTCAGGGTACAGAACTTATTACATTTCCTATTCTTATTAAAAGAAAATAAGCAGTAGGTACTTATTACTTATGAACTAAACTGACCTAATCAAAAAAAAAATACATTTCCTGTTTTTATAAGAAAATAATTAAACAGTACTTATTACTTACTTTTATTAGATGTTCTTGACTTTTCTTTCTCCATAAAGGTTTTTTCACTCTTTTCTTCTGATTCACAAGAAATTTCTATTGTTTCCGGTTCCTGGTCAACATTATCATTGTCATAGGCGTCGATACTATTATTATCTAAAAAACAAAATATAGGTTAATATTCCTATAGGCAATTGCACCACGACGACTTTATTTTAGCTCCACGCTGCACATATAGCAGGGTAAGCAGAGGAAACCTAGTATTAAGACCACTCCGTTAACCACTTTCCACCGAATTCTGGACGCAGTGCGTGTTGAATGTCAGAACTGAACGCCGCGTTTTGTCTCGTTACCAGAGCTAGGAAAATGTTAAATATATACTCTATACGTACATATGTTAAGTAACGAAAATATAAAATAAAAAGAAAATAAAAAATGCCTCCAGAATTCGGCAGAAAGTGGGCAACGGAGTGTCTTAACACTAGGTTTCCTCTGCCTAGTCTGCTGTGTACGGGATACAGCGTGAAGCTGGTTTGTGCCCTGCGTTACGGCCTCAATGACCCTGGCCCTGAGTTTGATGATATAACAAATGTATTATGTTTTTTAAACATGTATTAATAATTTATAATAATTAATTAAATTACCTTCATTATTAACAATTTCCGGTTTCACAAAAACTTCTTTGTCTGAAAGAGAGAGAACATATAAACATAATTAGCAATTCAATCGTCTGCAAAGTCGGTTTACGGACGGTTAGTTTACGAGATAAAATTATAAGAAAATATCGAGGAAAATAATTATCATTGAATTATCATTACTTTGTGTAATACAAAAAAGGAGTTAATTATATTTTTTTTATGGAAAATGAAAAGGCAAATGAGCGTACGGGTTACCTGATGGTAACGTACCGCCCACGACCCCGTGTAGCACCAGGGGAGCTACAGGTGCGTTGCCTGCCTTTAAGGGGGATTGGGTCCCGGAGCCCAGCATTACTAAATGCGAAACGCATGGACATAAAGCCACTACTTAACGCCGGTTTTAAATGCCGGGGGTGGTAACGATCCGGTCGAGTCTGCCCATGCGTGTTGGCATTGCTGGCGACGATCCTCCCACACGTAGTTTAGTCGCCTCTTGCGACACCACCAGTACCAGGGTGATCCTATTCTAAGCCGGGAACACGCGGCATTTTCTTTTTACCATTAATTAATATTTATTTGCATTAGTTATTTTTTTTTCCTACTTAAATTATACAGATTAATCAGTAAAAATGTGAACGCTTAGTACGATAGTCCCTCTCTATCGCCTCTTCCGCTCTCGTTTGCACACTCAACATAAACAGAACGTGACAATGAGTTTGACTTTTTTGTGCGTGCAGCCGTGTTGTCACGTCAAATAAATTGAATGTTTAACTTTATAAATTAACTAGCGGACGCGCGCAGCTTCGCGTGCTTATTTGCACCCTTAGGGATGAATTTTAATAAAACATGAAACACGTGTTCAATTAAATATTTTTAAGAGTCTGAACTTAGAATTTTATAAAAATCAATGTCGATTTAAAAACATTTGTATACAAACTTTCAACCCCTTATTTGCACCCTTAAGGGGTGAATTCTAAAGAACCATGAAACACGTGTTCAATGAAATATTTTTAAAAGCCTGAATTTAAAATTTGATAAAAATCGGTGCCGATTTAAAAAAAATCCATACAAACTTGCAATCCCTATTTCATCCCTTTAGAGTTAAAATTTTTGTCCAGATTACGAAAGTAAATACCTGTCCAAATTTCACGTTTCTACCATCAGTCTTACCTCAGTCAGTGAGAACAAGTCCTTTTATATATATAGATAAGTAAAAAATAAAGAGAGCAAGCAAATAAACAATGTTTTTATCAGTTTCACGCTATTTTAGAGTAGATTTTTTTTAGGTAAGCAGAGGGAACTTAGTGTCAAGACGAGAGAGATTTTCAATACATTTTGTATTGAAAATCTCTCTGTGTTGTGTTGAATGGTGGAACACGACGGAGCGCTTCCACTTGTCAGAGCAGCTAAATAAAAATAATTAATTCCCCCTAAATACGCGTCAAAACCACGACCACGACATATAGAATCGAATACTGTTCAGTTTTGTGCAAGTTGCTAAAAATTTTTATCATTTCTGCTTTTCTTTCTAAGAGGGATTCGAACCCACAATTGTCGCATTGACAGTCGCACGCTTGTACTCCTGCACCATGATGATCTCAATTTAAAATAATTATGAAATAATTTAAATACACAATAATACCTTCAGCTTTTTCTATTTTAATCTCCACTTGTTGTAATAATTCATCTGTAATCACAAAAGTATATTATTAATTGCAGCTAAAATTGAATAGGTTAGTCCTGCCGCTAGAACATGAGGTTTTCAAAAATATTTTAAAGTACTAACAGTTAATTGTGAGTCGGCCATGTGCACTAAGGCTTCCATACCAATTTCAGCATAGTAGGTCAACTGGGAAAAGGTACTCATTTTGTATACAATGAACTATTGATTTTTTTCTAAGAAATACCAGCAAAATTTTTCTTCTAGCATTTTTTCCTTTATTTGTGCTATAAGACTTTGCTTCTTACCAAATTTCAAGACTTTGAGTTCACGGGAACTACCCTGTAGGTTTTGATTCCCTTGAGTTTAGATAATTTGTGGCATAAACAGCTGTATCTTTTGATTGCATTGGCTTAGAAGTATGATTTTTTCACAACTCAAAGGGACAGTAGACCTGACTATTTAATATAAATTTTAGCTTGATACCTCTGCACGTTCCTAAGAAAATGATCCTAGATGGGTTGCGTTTTTTCCTTTTGAGGTACATATTCCTTAAATCTTTAGGATTCTATACCAATTTTTCCTTATTTATAATATTTTATAGTAATAAAGCTGAAGAGTTTATTTGATTGAATGCACTAAGCTCAGGAACAACTGGGTTACAAAACACACAACTATCACATTTATAGTTATGCCAGTAATCCACTATGTCATTATATTATCAAAATAAAATATAATACATTAACATAATTATAATATGCATCAAGATAATAGACACTTACTATTGCAATATTCTTGAAATTTCCTCTCACATTGTAGCACTTGTTTTTTAAATTTGTAAGCTTCTTTAAGCTTTCCAATACATGTATTACATATTGTGTAACTCACTTCAAATCCTGGCGATTGCAGCTGAAATATAACAAAAAGTATATAAAAGCAGGAGACAGTTTTGGGTTCGATTCCAACATTTAAAATAATGTAAGAAATTGATATAAAATTTATGTATTAACCAAAATATTAGTTGCAGAATTCCAAGCTACCAAAATAAAAACCGAGTTATATATCAGTAAACCCTGGTTGCCTTCCATTCATAAAATAAAAAATATATAAGAAAAATTAAACAATACTCAACTTACGTACAAACCTAAAGTATTTTTTAACATTTCTATATAAATTTCCTCATTATCATCCACTTTATGAGGAGAGTCTAAGGATTTAAATAGTCCGTCTGCATGACAGCATCTGCATAAAGTAGTCAAATTCCAAATACCCGACATACTTTATTATGTAGCACAGAAAACTATACAATAAACAGCTTATATTGCAATATATAAATTACTGAAAAAATATAATAATTATTTCTGTTCTGTTCTGTTCTTTCTATTATGGCGTTCTGAGCGTGCCAGTTGAGCACAAAATCACTTCGCCAGTGTCACGTTGAATGGAGAACTCACGAAAGAGGTTGTAATTGTAATAATAATTGATTGATTTCTCGATATATGGCGTTTCGAGCGTGCCAGTTGAGCACAATTCATTTCGCCAATGTCACGTTGTATGGAAAACACACGAAGGAAATTGACCGGTAATAAAAAAGATATATATACACAATTATAGAATACATATAAATAATAATAATTTCCATTTTCTTTTAATTGTCAACTGTCATTGTCATATACTTATGTTCCTTGGTCATATATAAAATTGTCAAACGTCAATAGTTTATTTTTCAATATTCGTATATTTGCCACAGATTCTTGTTGTTACCAATAAAAACATCTCGGATTTGGATACGGATACAGATTGTTTTGGTTTCAGTTACAGATATTAAATTATTTCGGATATTCATTAGTTTCGGTTAGGGAAAAGGAGTTCCATAACATCCCTGCTTATGATGGCATCGTTGTGCACATGGGTGTAGGAATAGCGAGGACTGAGTGAACCATGCCCACCCCGGAATACTTTTGTGACCATCCCAAAAATTATACCAATAAAAATTTGCCCTAAATAATTAGAAAAACCTTTACATATGTATAAATGTATACAGCTTTAACTAACATATATAATATGTACATATGTACATATAGGGTAAATGTACGGGGATTCGGCAGTTTAACGCTCTTATAACTTTAAACTATTGTAAATACATTATTAAAGGTTATATGAATTTGCAAATTTTAGTAGGACATACATCAAATTACTGCCAAAAGACCCACTTTGAAGTGGGTCTTTTGGCAGTAATTTGATGTATGAATTATGCGGTTTAACTTAACCTTAATTTTTATATTAATTTATTTGTGGACCTCTTGTTTGAACCCTACTTCGTGATAAAATTTAGCTCTGTTTCTAACTTCGTGAGTTTGTGTCCCCTATTTCGGGTCACAAGTTTTTACCCCGCGAGTAAGGTTTTATAATAAAAAAAATTAAACACATTTATAGGTTTTGATTGTAAAGAATTTGTAAATAAAAAAAAATAGGTTAGATCAGTTTAAAAACATTAAAACTTTGATAAAAAAAATCAAATTATATCATCTTCACGCTGTATCCCGCTGACAGCAGGGTAGGTAAAGGGAACCTAGTATTTTTAAGACACTCCGTTCCCCACTTTCTGCGGAATTCCGGAGGCATTGCATGTTAAGTGGCAGAACTCAACGCCGCGCTTGGCTTGAAAGATAAATTTAAATAAACATTTTCTATTTTCTATACTATTTCTATTTTCATCTCCTCGAGTGGGGATCGAACCCACAACCAGTCGGTTTTAGAGTAACACTTTGTACCCCTGCGCCACAACTGGCTTCAACTTTTATAATTTAGAAATATATAAAAGCACAGTTTTAAAAAAAAAATACATTTTTGAACTTTTATATACTTTTTTTATAAAAAAAATATAAAAAAGCTCAAAATTCAAGTTTAATTTTTTGAAGCTAGCTATGTCAGTTTATAGACCTATATATTTGGCTCATGGCTTTTATTTTCGCAACCAGTTTAGTATATTCTTGAAAAAATATAAAGATCTTTATTTAGACTTATAGCAAGACTAAGATAAACAATATTAACAAAGACAGAGAAGTCAATGTGTTGATTTTACGTAGATTTATTTGTCACGAAGTTAGAGAAAATAATGAAATGTGGGGGAGCTTATTTCGTGTTACTGATTTTGGTATCTTCCGCAATTCTGTTTATTCAGTATTTTTTACATTATGTAAAGTAATCATTAACTACCATGTATATTCGAAAACATACACAAAAATAAATTATAAAGGTTGATTAAAAAACAAAGTTACATTATATATAACACATACACATTATATATAAACGGGGCCTGGGTCTGTCAGACCCGACGTCCATGTTTCCCATACATGAATGATTTCAAAACGCCATATATTTTTATAATATTACAAAATATACTTTAATATTTTAATTGTATTATTTGTATTCAAATGTTTTTATTGTTTTATATCATATATTATTTGGCATTGTTTGTTATATATTTTAGTAATATAAATATTATTTACCTAAAAAAGATTCAATTTTTTTTGTTTTTATGATAAAATGGAAAAAAATGATCGACCTAGCACGTCAGGGACAAAATATCGGTACTTTATAATCAACATCAAACAAAAGAATTGGACGACGACATTTTATAAAAAAAATAGCACTTTATCAAATAAAAAGACGCGTTTCGTATACTAAACTACTCTAAGAATTGAGAATGACTTTGACTCGCGTTTCGCGATCTGATCTATCATTTATTGAACATGAAGCTAAAAAAAATAGTTTTGGGTTCTTGAAAAACATGTACACTTTGCCCCCAAAAGATATATAGAAACACAACACATACTTTTGTTGACTGCAATCGTCCTGTTTGCCGACAATGTTGAAAGCCATTGTGTATCGATGTTCAATAATACCTTATCTTGAGGTGTTGTCAAAATTTTTATTTTATAACATAAGATGTAATTTCTTTATTTTTTTTATTTGTAGGCTTTATATTTTGTTAAAAAAATATTTATTTTATTATCTGTCTTTTTTTTATAGTATTATTTTCTTAAGAGTCATCCCATGTGGCCAAAGACTGAAATTGTGACTTTAAGTTACTTAAATCGTTGTGATGCGTAAACTTTAATAAAAAGCGATTTTATTTATATTGATTTTGCTTGATTTGAGGCTATTCATGTAAACTAAAACAAAAAATTGTCTTCTTCCTTTAAAAAACAGCCGGAATATGACCAATAAATACACTGGTCTGACAGACCCGACGTCCATATGTATGTTATAAAAAAATCACGTCCATAGTTAAAGGTTAACACTTTTTAAAATGACGTATTAATAAAAATAAAAGTATAATATTAATAATATTGGAAGGAGCGGATACAATTCCAGCCGTAAGAATAATCTATACTTCGATACTAATAATTTGTTTTGGACTGTCCATTTAATAGGAATTTCATTGTACAACTAGTAGTTACCTCCATTTGACCAATACCAGAGCCGCAAGTATTAGTAAATACTTATAAATAATAAATAAATTTGAAACTATTTAAAACGTTCGTTTTATACGACGGTTTAAGGCTATTTATTAGAAGTAATTTATTTATTTAAATCATTTCTTTAAGTTTTGATTAAAATGTGCGGACAATGGTAAAAAAACACGTGAATAGTTACTACATTCTTTTTTTTTAGTTACAGAATGGGACACTTAAATATCTTACTAATATTATAAAGGTGTTGGAAGATTAATGTTTGTTCCACTTTCACGCAAAACCTACAGAACTGATTTAGATAAAATTTTACAATTGTATAGCTTATACATCAGAATAACACATCAATAGTTTTGTATAATTTGGGTTTAATATAACAATATGTTTAAGCAGGCGAAGCCGCGCGTGGATCATTAGTATATTATAATATCATGATCGTTATTTATAATGTTCGAATATATTTATTGGCTTGCATATTAAAATGAAAGTGATCAACCTCAAAACTTCATGATTTTTAATTTTCTAAAAAAGATAATAAATAGCCTGCTCCTACTAACAATTTCGAAATATTCGTTTTATTTGGACAGTCGTACATATGTTATAAATATTTGTACATAATGTTTTCTTTCTAAAGAAATAATTTTTTTCTAAGTCAATTTAATTAAAAAATGGTAAATATTGAGTTGGGTCTCTTTCATTTCATTACATAGTAAAAAAAATGTTCAGGCACTTTGGTCACTTTCCACTTATCTACGTTTATAACGTTTAAACTACGCAATCTTTGATTTCAATATGTTTTTCATTAACAGTGATTCAAAGGAAGGTTTGATTTCAGTCCAATCTCAAATTCTTGTATGAGAAATATTGTTATACGCGTGATTGGACCGAAACGATAGTACGAATGATATCATTGTTTTTCATATAAGAATATTTTATAACATTGTGACATTGGACCGAGAACGAGTTCCGATAACAAAATTACATCTATAGTTCCATGCATTTTCATAAACATGTTTGGGGAACTACCCTCTAAAATGGGGAAATACGAGCTTATTTTACAAAGCTCGAGTCATTGTCGACAGTCGGTGTCGGTGTCGACTGTACTGTGTTTATTAGTAAACATTTAACAGTGTCGACTCTCTGCTATTGCTATATGCTATTTTAGATTATTCTTTCGATAAGGCCATCATCTTAGAGCGTGGAGTTGATTTTAATTCTAGATTATTCTTCTTTCAATTTAACAGCATGAGCTCTTTTCATATGATTTCTCAAACTACCCTTCTGTACGTAGAATTTTTCACACAAATTACAAGCATATGTAATACCAGTATGATTATGTTTTATATGACTATGCAATGTATTCCTCTCAGAATATGATCTAGAACAAAATGAGCATTGAAAACGTTTATCCGTATGACTTTTTTTATGTTTCTCTATATTTGTGACCGCTATTTTGCATATTTCGCACGTTATTTTCTTTTTGACTGGTCTGTTAGGATCGTGTATTTTTTCTAAATGACGATTCAATTTACTCTTACATGACAGTGACTTATTGCATAGTTTACACAAAAATCTCTTTATACCGTTGTGCGAGTCAATATGGCGGTTCAGCGTGTATTGTGTACAAAATCCTTTCCCGCAAATATCACAAATGAACGGCTTTAAAACATCGTGATTTTTAATGTGCGTCAAATAAACACCTTTGTGATCGAACGAGACCCAGCAAACTTTACATTTATACGGTTTAGGATCGCTCTCGAACGGCTCTCCTGGAGCGTGTGTTTTTTTATGTTTATTTAAAACTGTTATCGTTATAAAAGCTTTTTGGCATAAGTCGCATTTAAACGGCCTGTCATCGGTGTGTCTTCTTATATGATAAACTAAATTTTTGGATAAGGCAAAGGTTTTTGGACATAAATTACATTTAAACGGCCTAATTTTGTCGTGAACAGCGGATTTATGCTTGTTCAAATTAGTGATATCATTAGAAGCGTGGCCACACAAGTCACACATTATCTTTTTACTCATACCCATGTGCCTCAAAATATGTTTTTTTAACGAAAGCTTGTATAAAAACACTTTACCGCAAATATCACAAAAGAACTGCTTTGTTTTTAAGTGTGTGTTTGTATGGTAATTGAGAGATGTCGAATTATTATAGGTCTTATCACAGTATTCGCATTTATATAATTTCTTTTCTTTATGATATTTTTGATAATGACCGATGTATTTTTTATGTTCATTGAATGTTTTGAAACAAGTTTTACAATTAAACTCGTTTTTGTGTTTTCTGGTGATATGCCGGAGCAAATATTTATACATGTCGAAGTTTGCTGAACATTTTTTACAGCTATATTTGAACCCGTTGTCAGTTTTTATTCTGTTACACCATTTGAGATTAACGACGCTCTTTAACGGCTTCTTTTCTGGGGTGCCTGTAATAACAAAAGATATATATTTTTAAATATTATTTATATATTAAGAATTACAAAAGTATACGAGACCATTACGTACAACTGTACGCTGTGTCCTGCGCCACGATTGGTCAACAACTGTAAGGGCGCCAGATTGTGGGTTCGATTGTTCGATGGTAATATAATCTATTTATAAAAAAAGAACATGTTCCCACAGAGTGAGGTAAGACGCACGCACAGCCGCAACCGTTGATGGTAGAAACGTAAAATTTGGACAGATGTTTATTTTCGTAATCTGGTCACTCACTAAGAAGGGATTTTGAAAAATTTAAAGCCTAAAGTGATTAAATAGGGGTTCAAAATTTGTATGATTTTTTTAAAAACTGCACCGATTTTTATAAAATTTGAAATTCAGTTTTGTAAAAATATTTCGTTGAACACGTGTTTTGCTTCAGGGTACAGAACTTATTACATTTCCTATTCTTATTAAAAGAAAATAAGCAGTAGGTACTTATTACTTATGAACTAAACTGACCTAATCAAAAAAAAAATACATTTCCTGTTTTTATAAGAAAATAATTAAACAGTACTTATTACTTACTTTTATTAGATGTTCTTGACTTTTCTTTCTCCATAAAGGTTTTTTCACTCTTTTCTTCTGATTCACAAGAAATTTCTATTGTTTCCGGTTCCTGGTCAACATTATCATTGTCATAGGCGTCGATACTATTATTATCTAAAAAACAAAATATAGGTTAATATTCCTATAGGCAATTGCACCACGACGACTTTATTTTAGCTCCACGCTGCACATATAGCAGGGTAAGCAGAGGAAACCTAGTATTAAGACCACTCCGTTAACCACTTTCCACCGAATTCTGGACGCAGTGCGTGTTGAATGTCAGAACTGAACGCCGCGTTTTGTCTCGTTACCAGAGCTAGGAAAATGTTAAATATATACTCTATACGTACATATGTTAAGTAACGAAAATATAAAATAAAAAGAAAATAAAAAATGCCTCCAGAATTCGGCAGAAAGTGGGCAACGGAGTGTCTTAACACTAGGTTTCCTCTGCCTAGTCTGCTGTGTACGGGATACAGCGTGAAGCTGGTTTGTGCCCTGCGTTACGGCCTCAATGACCCTGGCCCTGAGTTTGATGATATAACAAATGTATTATGTTTTTTAAACATGTATTAATAATTTATAATAATTAATTAAATTACCTTCATTATTAACAATTTCCGGTTTCACAAAAACTTCTTTGTCTGAAAGAGAGAGAACATATAAACATAATAAGCAAATCAATTGTCTGCAAAGTCGGTTTACGGACGGTTAGTTTACGAGATAAAATTATAAGAAAATATCGAGGAAAATAATTATTATCATTGAATTATCATTACTTTGTGTAATACAAAAAAGGAGTTAATTATATTTTTTTTATGGAAAATGAAAAGGCAAATGAGCGTACGGGTTACCTGATGGTAACGTACCGCCCACGACCCCGTGTAGCACCAGGGGAGCTACAGGTGCGTTGCCTGCCTTTAAGGGGGATTGGGTCCCGGAGCCCAGCATTACTAAATGCGAAACGCATGGACATAAAGCCACTACTTAACGCCGGTTTTAAATGCCGGGGGTGGTAACGATCCGGTCGAGTCTGCCCATGCGTGTTGCCATTGCTGGCGACGTGATCCTCCCACACGTACTTTAGTTGCTTCTTGCGACACCACCAGTACCAGGGTGATCCTATTCTAAGCCGGGAACACGCGGCATTTTCTTTTTACCATTAATTAATATTTATTTGCATTAGTTATTTTTTTTTCCTACTTAAATTATACAGATTAATCAGTAAAAATGTGAACGCTTAGTACGATCGTCCCTCTCTATCGCCTCTTCCGCTCTCGTTTGCACACTCAACATAAACAGAACGTGACAATGAGTTTGACTTTTTTGTGCGTGCAGCCGTGTTGTCACGTCAAATAAATTGAATGTTTAACTTTATAAATTAACTAGCGGACGCGCGCAGCTTCGCGTGCTTATTTGCACCCTTAGGGATGAATTTTAATAAAACATGAAACACGTGTTCAATTAAATATTTTTAAGAGTCTGAACTTAGAATTTTATAAAAATCAATGTCGATTTAAAAACATTTCTATACAAACTTTCAACCCCTTATTTGCACCCTTAGGGGGTGAATTCTAAAGAACCATGAAACACATGTTCAATGAAATATTTTTAAGAGCCTGAATTTAAAATTTGATAAAAATCGGTGCCGATTTAAAAAAAACCCATACAAACTTGCAATCCCTATTTCATCCCTTTAGAGTTAAAATTTTTGTCCAGATTCCATCTACCATCAGCGGTTACGGCTGTGCGTGCGTCTTACCTCAGTCAGTGAGAACAAGTCCTTTTATATATATAGATAAGTAAAAAATAAAGAGAGCAAGCAAATAAACAATGTTTTTATCAGTTTCACGCTATTTTAGAGTAGATTTTTTTAGGTAAGTAGAGGGAACTTAGTGTCAAGACGAGAGAGATTTTCAATACATTGTGTATTGAAAATCTCTCTGTGTTGTGTTGAATGGTGGAACACGACGGAGCGCTTCGACTTGTCAGAGCAGCTAAATAAAAATAATTAATTCCCCCTAAATACGCGTCAAAACCACGACCACGACATATAGAATCGAATACTGTTCAATTTTGTGCAAGTTGCTAAAAATTTTTATCATTTCTGCTTTTCTTTCTAAGAGGGATTCGAACCCACAATTGTCGCATTGACAGTCGCACGCTTGTACTCCTGCACCATGATGATCTCAATTTAAAATAATTATGAAATAATTTAAATACACAAAAATACCTTCAGCTTTTTCTATTTTAATCTCCACTTGTTGTAATAATTCATCTGTAATCACAAAAGTATATTATTAATTGCAGCTAAAATTGAATAGGTTAGTCCTGCCGCTAGAACATGAGGTTTTCAAAAATATTTTAAAGTACTAACAGTTAATTGTGAGTCGGCCATGTGCACTAAGGCTTCCATACCAATTTCAGCATAGTAGGTCAACTGGGAAAAGGTACTCATTTTGTATACAATGAACTATTGATTTTTTTCTAAGAAATACCAGCAAAATTTTTCTTCTAGCATTTTTTCCTTTATTTGTGCTATAAGACTTTGCTTCTTACCAAATTTCAAGACTTTGAGTTCACGGGAACTACCCTGTAGGTTTTGATTCCCTTGAGTTTAGATAATTTGTGGCATAAACAGCTGTATCTTTTGATTGCATTGGCTTAGAAGTATGATTTTTTCACAACTCAAAGGGACAGTAGACCTGACTATTTAATATAAATTTTAGCTTGATACCTCTGCACGTTCCTAAGAAAATGATCCTAGATGGGTTGCGTTTTTTCCTTTTGAGGTACATATTCCTTAAATCTTTAGGATTCTATACCAATTTTTCCTTATTTATAATATTTTATAGTAATAAAGCTGAAGAGTTTATTTGATTGAATGCACTAAGCTCAGGAACAACTGGGTTACAAAACACACAACTATCACATTTATAGTTATGCCAGTAATCCACTATGTCATTATATTATCAAAATAAAATATAATACATTAACATAATTATAATATGCATCAAGATAATAGACACTTACTATTGCAATATTCTTGAAATTTCCTCTCACATTGTAGCACTTGTTTTTTAAATTTGTAAGCTTCTTTAAGCTTTCCAATACATGTATTACATATTGTGTAACTCACTTCAAATCCTGGCGATTGCAGCTGAAATATAACAAAAAGTATATAAAAGCAGGAGACAGTTTTGGGTTCGATTCCAACATTTAAAATAATGTAAGAAATTGATATAAAATTTATGTATTAACCAAAATATTAGTTGCAGAATTCCAAGCTACCAAAATAAAAACCGAGTTATATATCAGTAAACCCTGGTTGCCTTCCATTCATAAAATAAAAAATATATAAGAAAAATTAAACAATACTCAACTTACGTACAAACCTAAAGTATTTTTTAACATTTCTATATAAATTTCCTCATTATCATCCACTTTATGAGGAGAGTCTAAGGATTTAAATAGTCCGTCTGCATGACAGCATCTGCATAAAGTAGTCAAATTCCAAATACCCGACATACTTTATTATGTAGCACAGAAAACTATACAATAAACAGCTTATATTGCAATATATAAATTACTGAAAAATTATAATAATAATTTCCATTTTCTTTTAACTGTCAACTGTCATTGTCATATACTTATGTTCCTTGGTCATATATAAAATTGTCAAACGTCAATAGTTTATTTTTCAATATTCGTATATTTGCCACAGATTCTTGTTGTTACCAATAAAAACATCTAGGTTTTGAACTCTAATAATAAAATTAAAGCTACATGGGATGCTATCACTACTGTAACTGGGAGATTTAGAGCTGTCAGTGAACCTATTAAATTAAAAGTTAATAATATAATCTTAAATTCAGATTTAGAAGTGGCAAATACTTTTCTAAATTTTTTTTCTGATATATCTACTGAAGTAACACGTTCACTGCCATCATCTCCTTCGGAAGCAGAATTAATACTAAAAACCCATGTAAATAGTTGTAGACAAAATTTTGTGTTTAAGAATGTGTCACCAGATGAAATTGTCAAAACTTTAAAAAGCCTTAATTTAAAGAAAACTGGTGACTTATGGGGCATGTCTGTTAAAGTTTTTAATTCAATTATACCTAATATTGCTCCTTACCTTGCTTTAATTTTTAACAATTGTGTAGAATCCGGTACTTTTCCTGATTTAATGAAATATAGCAAAATAGTGCCGCTTTACAAAAGTGGAGATAGATCTGAGCCTGGAAATTACAGACCGATTTCTGTTTTGCCATCCTTAAGTAAAATATTTGAAAAAATAATGTTCAACCAGCTCACAATTTTCTTAAATATTAACAATTGTTTCCATAGTGAGCAATATGGTTTCACCAAAGGTAGGTCCACTACGGATGCGGGTGCCGCACTCCTAAAGCACATTTATGACGCATGGGAGAGGTCACAAAATGCAATTGGAGTGTTTTGTGACTTATCCAAAGCCTTTGATTGCGTAGACCATGTAACTCTGTTGTTAAAACTAAAACATTATGGTATACAGGATACTGCCCTTGACCTTATTGCCTCATATCTAAACCAAAGAATCCAGACGGTTAGTATAAATAATGTAAAATCATCTGGATCTCCTCTAAAGATGGGCGTTCCACAAGGATCTATACTTGGTCCTCTTTTATTTCTTCTTTATATTAACGACCTGCCTTTTTATGTGAAGAACCTATGTGATATTGTACTTTTCGCGGATGATACCTCTTTAATATTTAAGGTTGACAGAAATATAATAAACTATGACGAAGTGAATAGTGCATTATCGCATATTCTTCGTTGGTTTGATGTTAATAATCTAATGTTAAATGCTAAAAAAACGAAATGCATCGAGTTTGCCTTACCAAATGTTAAAAAACACAATTTTAATGTAATAATTAAAGGAGAACCTCTTAATGTGTCGGAATCAGCTATTTTCTTAGGTGTTACTATAGATTCCAAACTCCAGTGGAACGCTCATCTGGAAGCACTTGCAGATAAACTCAGCTCTGCCGCGTTCGCAATTAAGAAAGTAAGACAAATGACGGACGTTGAAACTGCCCGACTAGTCTACTTTAGCTATTTCCATAGTATTTTATCTTATGGAATGCTGTTATGGGGCAGTGCTTCAGATATCAATTCAATATTTATTCTCCAAAAAAGAGCCGTAAGATATATTTATAATCTAAGAGCTCGAGATTCTCTGCGAGATGTTTTCAAAGATGCAGGTATTATTACAGTTGCTTCCCAATTTCTATACTATAATATTCTCTTTGTCCGACAAAATATACATTATTATAGAAAAAATAGCGACAGTCATACGATAGAAACGAGAAATAAAGATAAGCTTGTTACACCCAGTTTTCGCCTCCAAAAAGTTAATAAATCCTTTATGGGTCTGAGTATACGTGTATATAATAAAATTCCGCAGTGTATTCTTAATTTGCCACTTCCAAAATTTAAAATATCTGTAAAAAAAATTCTAACAAGTAAAGCTTATTACACTGTTCAAGAATATTTAGAGGATAAGCATGTATGGAATTAATGTCTATTGAATGTCAGGCAGGACAGCTGCCAGCTAATGTAATAGTAAAATACGAGTATACCATTGACTTTAAAAAGAGCAACTGTTGAGTTTCTTGCCGGCTCTTCTCAGCAGAACTGCCTTCCGAACCGGTGGTAGCTTTTTGTTGACATGTACATTCGACGATTCAAAAGTGCTTATAAAGTTTATTTGAATAAAGAATATTTTGAATTTGAATTTGAATTTAGGATTTGGATACGGATACAGATTGTTTTGGTTTCAGTTACAGATATTAAATTATTTTGGATATTCATTAGTATCGGTTAGGGAAAAGGAGTAACATAACATCCCTGCTTATGATGGCATCGTTGTGCACATGGGTGTAGGAATAGCGAGGACTGAGTGAACCATGCCCACCCCGGAATACTCTTGTGACCATCTCAAAAATTATACCAATAAAAATTTGCCCTAAATAATTAGAAAAACTTTTACATATATATAAATGTATACAGCTTTAGCTAACATATATGTCCAATATGTACATATATGTAAGCTAAATTTTAATCCCTCTCCAGACAGTGTCTCTAGATATGCCCAGGGTGGTTGAGAAGCGCTGATTGTAAATGCTGTTTTAGGGACAGTTTTTATTAGCCCACGACATTTGACTGAAAATATATTTTTTTACTTATCTAGTTAGACAACCTAACAATTTAAAATGGTAATAAAGTGTAGTAAGCAGTGATTATAATTTTTTTTAGCAGGGGCACAAGGATACGACTGTAACGCGACGATTGTGGGTTCGATCTCTACTTGGGGGGAATTAATTATTATTTATTAATATCTTCAATTCTTCGTTCTTGCACCAAGGCAAAAGCCCAGCGTTGAGTTTCGCTTCTTAATACGCAATGCCTCGACACCAGAGCGAAGAAAAGAAAATTTTAAATTTCAATAAATATTTCATTTCCGAGTGGGGAACGAACTCACATCTAGACGCGTTTACGTTTTTGCCCCGCGTCAAAACTGGCCATGTATTCTTTCAATCTTATCTGAGACTGACATGTTTTCCCATCAATTAATATAATGACCCGCATGCGTCTTTCGCCTCGTCGACTGTGATCAATCTTTTCATACGTGCCCTTTGGTCTTCAAGCGTTAATGTGACCTTCAAATATAAAAACAGAGGTGAACGAAATCCTTTTTCTCTTATGAGCCCGCCATTCGCGTTCTTGCCATTTTTATGATTCCCTACCTCAAATGGAAATCTCTAGAATCGTGATATTAATCGTGTATTAAACTGAAATTAATATCAAATATTCAGGTCTATGGCATCACAGAAGAAATCAGGGTTCTAAGTCAACGCGATCAAAAGATTAATTCACCGCGCAACCAAAACCTATAGTGTAAATACTTACCGTACCGCTTATGAAAACTACCGGTTATGAAATTTGGCACGAAATGAGAACTTACAATAAAAAATAAAGAAACAATTTCGAAAAGTGAAAATTTACAACTATTTCTTTCAATAAAAAAAAATACAAACTTAAGTACTGTTATTTTTTTTTAAATACTTTGTTTCTTTAGTATAGATGGGAAAAGTGTGGTGTTGTTACCCAATAGGCAATGTTTTGTGGCAAATAGTGGTTCACTAAGTTTATCTCTGTCATCTATATATATAAAAGGACTTGTCCTCACTGACTGAGGTAAGACGCACGCACAGCCGCTGATGGTGGATACGTGAAATTTGGACAGATGTTTACTTTCGTAATCTGGACATCCACTAAGAAGGGATTTTAAAAAATTTTTATCCTAAAGGGGTAAAATAGGAGTTGAAAGTTTGTATGGAAAAAAATTAAATCGGCACCGATTTTTATAAAATTGTAAATTCAGACTCTTATAAATATTTAATTGAACACGTGTTTCACGGTTTTTTAGAATTTACCCTCTAAAGGTGCCAATAAGGGGTTGAAAGTTTGTTTGGAAAAATCTTTAAATCGCCACCGATTTTCATAAAATTCGAAACTTAGACTCTTAAAAATATTTCATTGGACACATGTTTCGTGGTTTATTTTAATTCATCCCCCAGGCGTGCAAATAAGGGGTTGAAAGTTCGTATGGAAAAGTCTCTAAATCGCCACTGATTTTTATAAGATTTGAAATTGAGACTCTTAAAAATATTTTATTGAACACGTGTTTCATGGTTTATTAGAATTTACCTCTAAGGGTATTATTACCCTATTACCCGCAGGCGAAGCTGCGCGCGTCCGCTAGTAATAGATATATACATTTTTTAGATTCATGCTTTATCCCTACCTAGAGTAAGAGTAGCCAGAGAAAACCCCTCATTGCATGCCTCTTATTGCCTCGTTCACTGTCATCCACCTCTTCACACATGCCCTCCGATGTGTCCTCGTGGTTTTTACGTGACTTTCCTGAAGTATCTTCGATCTTTCCTGCATCTTACATGGTTAGTCGAGGTCTCCCTCTCTTACCACTCATTCTTGCTTCATACATTTTTTATCATTCTTTCGTCACATATCAAAAAGTATGTAATTGAATTATTAAAATTCATCTCGTTCTCGAAAAATATTTATTATTTTTTGAGAACTTTATTAAACAAACTAATAAATAAATATTTATAATATTCCTTTCAATTTACTTATCCGTAATTAAGAAACCTTTTTTATTAAATTATGTATTTTTTAAATGTTTTTTTTTTTAATAAATCAAACATCTAACTTTATAAGGACCTACACAAAAAAGAAGCTTAAACTGTAGTTATTTCGAAACGTTCTCAATTTATATATATGATGCTAATATCATTAGCGAGTATACAAGATGACTTCATGGGATTTTGGACTTTACAACTATAGTTTTAGATCATTTAAAGAGTTTTCACATTTAATTGCAGGCGAAGATTCGAAAGCGTACAGCGAACAGTCTGTGGGGCGTCTTACACTCGAGCGCTTGTCGAACAAATTTGACAAATGTCAAAATTATAAATAACAGTTTTCGTGTCAAAATTTGGTTTTGTGTGCAAAAAAATTGTGAAATTATTTATTTTAAAGGTAAGTTGAGCAAATAATTATTTAAATTTTTATTGAAAAATTTTAAAGCTTTTAAGATAACGTTTTTAATTATATATAATAAAATTTATGTTGTTTGACCTCTGCTCTTAAATATATGATGTTGTAAGAAGAAAACTAGATTGGACAAAATTCAAACGTAACGTCTCATATCATATAAGATATGACGAAGGCTAAAAACGAAAGTTCTTTAATCCCATACTCTGTACAAGAATGCGTGTCATCGTATAGTACTTACATGTAAATCTTGTAACAAATTTAAATGTACTTAAGTGAGTAACATCTTGGCGGCGTTAAGTTCCGCAACAGAATTTTATATATGCCATAAAAGAGAAGGAATTTAAAAACTTATTCACAAATTTTCTCTGTCTTCTCCACAAACTGAAAATGTTTTAAAAAAAAGGATAGTGTATTCCATATATTATGTAGGTATATTATTTTAGTTAAGTCTTACCACAAAAACGTTAAGTAATAAATATTATGTTAATATCTTTGAAAACAATATTAAACAAGAAAACATTTAAAAGTATGATTATAATATTTCTTAACTAAAACCTGATTATTCTGTTGCCATACCACTTCCTAGTTTTTTTCTTGGTTAGTAGTTAGTTGGTATGTACTTCAATTATGATTACGGGTTCGATTCTTCATCAGAACATATTTCCACGTTAAGTATTAATTTATAATGAATTTGTTGTCTATTCATATCTCTTTTTGTCTCTACCTTAGCTCATAACATAATATGCAGGATATGTAACCGTATTTTTTACGCATTTCCTCGTAAGCAGGGGAGCCCTGGAAGGTAGTGTTAAAACACTTCACACCCATTTAGACACTTCCGTTCCCTACTTTCCGCCCAATTTTGAAGGCACGAGATTTTGAGACACGTGCGGCGGAACGACGCATCGCTTATGACTCATCACTAGACCGAAAAATTAAAATATTAAATATTTCATTTCCTCTAGTGGGAATCGAATCCTCGAAGTTGCGTTAACAGTCACACGCTCGTGCCCCTGCGCCATGACTGGCATCTGTACCTTAACATTGTAATATTTCCATAGAATCTTCTAAGATTCACGTTGAAATATTGTTAATCATCATCATTTGAAGTCGTCCTGACGCAGCAGACAACGTTTGTGGATTCCGCCCTCATTAGGGGGAATGTTTATTTAATCTACATTATTTTAATTCCCCCGATTTGGCGACTTTAATTTCCGAAACTGGTTGTTGCGTGGGGAACGGAACCCTGCTACTTGCGGGATACAGCGTACATAAATACATATCTACATATAATTACTATACGAGATGCTTGTTAATTGTTATGAGTTCAGATATTCATGCGTAAGTAGTAGTTAAATATTATATAAACTAATTGACGTTATTAAATAGATACAAGTGGGACGTTTCACAACGCGATGGTTGTTGCTTCGATTCCGTTGACAGTTTATGTTATTAGTAAATGAACGTGGACTTTGAGATGGAAATAGGAAAATCTTGTTTTTACCGTTTCTGTAGTAACTGCAATTTCTCCTCTCTCAGCTCACCCTTTCACTCCCTAAACTACATTCATGCAAAGTTTTAACTTTTTAAGTCCAGCAGTTTCATCGTTGCTTGTTTGACAATCCATTCAGTAACGAAAAAGTTTCAGGTAGGTAGGTTATATTTATTTTGCCAGTCAGGAAAATTAAGTAAAAATATTATTTGTTGAAAATGGGGGTCCACTGGCTGACAGAGTGACTAAACACTAAAATCTATGTGCCTACTTTGCCCTATAGTCGTAAGTGGCATGAAAAAAAAATAAGTAGTTAAGTTTTCCGCACATGCGAGAAAAGACATGTAGACATAATAATAAAAAAATCTTATATAATTACTATATTCATCAAAATCTATTAAGCATTTCTTGATTTATTATTAATATTATAATCTTATTACCAAATAGTAGGTAGACCATTAAAATCTTTAGAACATCCAAAGCATTGGATTTGAAACCGCATCTCTTGAGTAACGTGTTCTCTGTACAAGTACTTCACTTGTACGTTTATTGCAAAATTTTAATGTGGTCATAATCATATGACCATAATGACCAGAAGGAAAGGAAAATAACATGAAAATGAATCATTCCCCCGAATGGTACTCGAACCCATAACTGTCGAGTTAACGGCCTCTTACTCTCGATTTTCATGATCTATTTTAAAATAATATTTACTTGCCATTTATCTCGTTTTATTTACGATTAAAATATTTTTTTGCGAAAAGAATACGATATAAAGTTTAAGTAAACAACGCTTATAGTTTTTTCTGCTTCTTTTTCACTTTTTACTAAAAATCAATTATTTACGGTTGTTAAAGGCCGTCGTTGCGCATTGGGAGTGAGACAGCGGGAGTCACACTGTAAACACGAAGGTTATGGGTTCGATACACACTCAGGGCAGTGATTATATTTAATTTAACACACTCATCCCAAATATCGGTGTATGCCTGGGGAACGGAGTGTTTTAACTTAACTAGGTTCCCCCTGCCGTGTAATTTAGATTCTTAGATTTTGATGCATAGTTTGTAACAGTTCGACCTAATAAAAGCATGTTGATACTTTACTTCTAAAAGAAGAATATAAATACTAAGAATCACATTTTAGAATATTTCTGAGATTCTTCATTTCCCATAATCTTGTATTATTTTTAAAGTTATATTTGATAACTTGACTACAACTTAATTCTATTCAGCCAACAAAATTAAAATTAAATATTTTTGTAAAATATAATAAATAGTTATTTTAAAATTAAAATATTATAAATTAATGAATCTGTATAATTTGCACATTTTCTGTACAATGAGGTTTAAATAATCTTCTTCATAAATATATGGCGTAATAATAAAATATTAACTATTCGTTAGCTGTGAAGCTGTACAGTTTTTTTGTTTGGAAAAACCTTTTTATGTTGTCCATTTATTAAGGAAGGCTATTGGCTATGTTAGATTACCTCGGACACTTAGGCCGTCGTGGCGCAGGGGCAAGAAAGTGCTACTTTAAACGCGACGGTTGTGGGTTTGATTCCCATTCGAGGCTATTGAATATTTAACATCTTCATTTCGTGGCTGACGCTTATAATACTCGTTGGCATAGCAACGTGTATGTCACTTTATAAATACACAAGTGTATCTTTAGTAGTGTGTTTAATGTTTTATTTTTTGATTTAATATACTTTATAAGCATTATTTTTGAAAAATATGTTCTGCACTTCCCCTACATATAAATTATAAGTGTGCCAAATTTCATGGCTCTTCGTCCGCGCTATTTTCGTAAAAAGGAGTTCAAAGTGTTTTCTCGTATTAATATATAAATAAATATATATAGTATTAATTTTAATAATGACGTTGGTTGTGATCTATGAAATATTCAGACTTGAATATCAACCTTGAATTCTTATAAATATTAAATAAAAATTAAAAGAAACACGCTAAAGTAATAATACTCCATCACGTGTTCTCAGAATGCATACGTTGAAATATTTTTTAAATCTTACGTTTTAGTCGTTTTAGGTCTTGGCACAACTTTGTACAGCCTTGTTAATAAGTTTTTTAAAAAAGTTTATTTATATTTTTTTGAATATTATCAATGTTTCGTACTTTAGAATGGGTTTCTTGGAATTTTTATTTATGAAATTTGTGTCTTGGTTTCTTTTCTTTTCTACGAAATGTTAAAGTAAATTATGTTTAAATTTATAGTTTCGTACCCTATCTCACATCTAGCAGGGTAGACATATCTCAGAAGGAACCTAATGTTAAGACATTCTTCATTCTTCATTCTTTCTTCATTCTTCATTCTTTCCCACTTTACGCTCATTTTTTGAGATATTGTTGGTGGCGAAACTCAACGCTGTGCTTTATCTAGCAGAGCGTGGGAGTCGAACAGGTTCCGCTTATAGTTAATAATTTGCCGCTACGCCACGGAGGTCCTAAAGTATTTTTTTAATATGTTTTATTTATCTGTTCTGTTCCGATCCTTTAAATTGATGGACGGAATGCAATTAGCCATCGATTATTTAGTTTTGAAGGATCGTAAAAAAAACTACAAGTTTTTTAATTACATATTATAAAGTAAGCAAAAAATCGTTAGTTATAAATACTTTATTTTTATTTTGACAGGTTTTTTAGAAAAAATGTGGTTGTGTTATATAAAATATTTCTAAGCAACTAATTGGATAAAGAATATTTTATTTTAATTGAGTTCTTAGCAAAAAATCATTAAATTTAAAGAAATATAAGTGACGATGATGAAATAATGTTGTATATTGTATATATGTATATATGAATAATGTAGTTTGTTTGGTTGAACGCGATGCCTAAATCTGCTAAATTCGGGATACAGCGGGAAACTAAAAAAAAAATAGGTAGGAGACTCTTAGGTTTACGTGAAATAAGGTACGTAAAAATCGTATTTTTTTTTTATTATAAATCAGCATCACGCTTAACCTTGGCCTAAAAATTTTAAGTGTTTTTTTTTCTAATACAGATAAAAAATAATAATTTTGATCTTTCAATTGTTTTTTTTTCAACACCTTTACAATTTCTATTGGTTGTTATATTTTTTTTATATAATCTTTAAACGTTCGAGAAATTTCACAATGTCTTGTTTCTTTCATTATCCAAAGCAATTTGTAATTATTGATACGCTTTCTATAAACGCGCGTACAATTAAGTAGGTACTATAGTAAAAAATATTCTGATGTTGTTTTAAAAAATAAACGTAACTCTTCTCTAATTAAGTTTTTAACAATGTACAGTAGTTGTAAATTCAATTCCCACGTGGGGCTCCTTTTATTTTTTTTCAGCTTCACTGAATCCCGTATAACAGGGGTAAGCAGAGGGTACCTAATGTGGAGACACTCCGTTCCCAATTTTCCGCCGAATTTTCCAGGCAGTGCGTGTTGAGTAAAGGCGGAACTTAACGCCGCGCTCTTGCCTTGATACCAAAGCGTATACATGAGAATATTAATAATTAATAATTCATTTCAACGAGCGGGAATCGAAACCACAACCGTCGCCTTACAGTCACACGCTCGTGCCCTTGTGCCAGGACGTCCTCTTGTAATGTCTTTTAACAGAAGTAGCTACCTACATATTTAGATACATATATATCAGATTCTAATTGAGTTAATAGATATCTTTCATATATTATATTTTTTTAATAAATTAATGTTACATCTTCATGAAGTGATTCATCACTCTTTAATAAAGCAGTAACTTAGTGTTATGATAGTACGCTCTACGCGCAGCGCCTAATTTTCAAAACATAGAGCCCATTGGTGCTCTTTGTCTACCAGGGCCGGGAAATTAAAACAAGTGAAATATAATCATTCCCCTGATTGGAGAAAGGAACCCACAATCATTGCAAAAAACATCCACATTTCCATTAATTTGGTTTTAGATAGCTATGATCCTTGAAAGAATTAAATTGTAGCTTCAAGATACATTTTAAGCCAAAAAGTTAAATCTGTTACAAACGGTTTCTCGTTAGTGACATAATAATGGACACGTAACGCCGCGTTGCCGTAATCGCAAACACTAAATATACGAGGCTTTTGGAATGCTGGTCAAGTACGAGTATATTTATTATAATAACACCGTCGTGTCTGTCTGTACTGTGTATATGTAATGGTTGCGGGTTCGATACACGGTCAGGGTACGTGTAGGTACCTAGTGTCAAGACACTCCGTTCCCTACGCGCCACTAAATATTCAAATTATAGCGTCTTCAGGGGCTGAGCTTAGCATTGCGCTTTGTATTACCACAGATGGGAAATGAAAAGATTGAATGGGAATCGAACCCCCAACTATCTCACTCCGACACTATGGCCTCTATATGTACTGTACATATATGTAGGTGTTAAAGTATGTTTTAACCAAAACAGGTCATTGTTTTATCGTGGGATATTCAAGACAATAGATTACATATCGTAAATAATACCGAAACCGCATATGGTGAGTATTGCACTTGTATTTTGATATTAAAACCGAGTTTAGAAATATTTTCAAACATAATATATGTACGCCTGACTGTATATGCGATCGTTGTGGATTCGATTCTCACTCGGGGATATTTCATATTTTTATATTCTCGCTCTGGTGACGGAGCAAAGCGCGGCGTATTGTTCCGCCACTCAACACGCAATGCCTTGAGAATTAGGCAGAGGAGGACGGAGTGTCTTAACACTAGATATCCTCTGCCTACCCTGATATGTATGGGTAAGAGTTTAAAAACTTTTTGTTTACTTCCTCTGCACACATCATGGTAGGCAGGAAGAACCTAGTAACACTCTGTTTTCTATTACTGTATCATTGTATACTGTATATAGAAAATAAGGAAAATGTCTGATGTCTCTATATACTATGCTCTAGGTATTACATATATTTAGTATGTACTGGGAACGGAGTCTCTTCATACTTCGTTCGTTCGTTCCCAGGTTTCCTTTGCTACTGCTAATATTGCCCACGGAACCCAAATGGCACACAACACGAAGTAGCGGTGACTTTTTTATTTATAAGAAAATAAATCGTACAGAACCTTCTCCTTCTGATTTGAGCTGGCCCTTGTCTATTTTATTTCATTTAAATATTAAGTTGTTTGTTTTTTTATGTCTCTGTAATAAAAGGTAATGAAATTGGTATTTTTGGGCGATGAACTTAGTTTTATTTCTTTTATTCGCTGAAGTATTTAGTTATTTTTGTTTTTAAGTAAATGAACCTACCTACCTATAGGTAAGTATATCGTTAAAAACGATTCTGTATTCTGTTTTCTTTTATTATCTTCATACTGTATATGTAGGATGCTTTAAATTATCACTCAAAATAAACAATTTGTTATAATTGCCATGAAAGCAATAAAAAGTGAATCACTCCGCTAATTAACCTTGGCTTATAATTTAAGAGAGATTAGGTACTACTTATTTCAATAGTGTTGTACGAGTGTGCTTGTTATGTTTTGTCTATACGATAGCTATATAATGGTAGTAGGTTCAATTCTCATTGTATTAAATGTTTATTTAAAGCAAGTTGGTGCTCGGTCTATTTTAATTAAAAAGACTAGTGATGCGCCAAATGTCCATTTTGGCCATTTTCCGTCGGATTCTACAGATATTGTGTGTCTAGTGGTGGAACTAAACGTCAAAAATCTATGTTTCATAGTCCACCTTATCGAGAAGGACTATATGTAGGCTATATTACACGTTAATCGTTTCCACGTTACAATTCTTAATTATTTTCATATCACCAAGGGGTTGAAGCTGCAGCTGGGGGGGGGGAGCTGTATATTAGCATACAAATTATCTTACATCCTTTACCCTCTAACGGCCATCAAACCCCACACCACCGTGGTACCAAGGAAAACCAATCGCCTAATGAACCAATCATGCAAATCACGACTACCTAAGGCCGTATTACGACAGACACAACGAGCTCGGATATTGCGTGCCTTGTAAGTGTACCTATGCTACGTTTAAAACAGACCTTGCGTTGTGTTGAAATATCCTTGTGTGTATGTCGGTTTATGTGTGGATAGTGTTTGGTCACTACGTTTTGTATAGAATATAATATAAGCTATAGGAGGCCGCTGTAAATCGCCGCTTCTCCCATTTAGGGGAAAGATTTATTGGCAGCGCGGTATTTACTTTCGCCTGTCAACACCCAATGTCTTGAATAAAATCCCGCAAATACTAGTATAGATTATTGATATTAACGGGATAAATTCAGAATGCGGGAAAAAGAAATTATATTTTTTTAGTATATCAACAACGACGACGATGGTTGTGGGTTCAATTCTTACCGCGGGAAATGCAATATTTAATCTTTTTCATTTCCTCACTTTGGTAGCGATAAAAAACGCGGCGTTTAGTTCCGCCGGCTCCGCCTCCGGCTCGTCGTGTGTTTAGTTAAGTTGAGCTCCTCACGCTATGCCTCAAAATTTCCGTGGAAAGTGGGGAATGAAAGCGTCCTAATGGACTACGGAATATCTTAATACTAGGTTCCCAGGTTCCCTCTATTTGCCTGCTTTGTACAGGGTTCAGAGTGAATGTATTTTTTAATATAATATAACAAACTCTGACCTATTTGTGTCACAGCCTTAACCCAATGTATTGTGCAATAACATCGCTTATATAGCTGAAGGTCGTTCAATGGAGGATGTCCTAACTTTAAACTAAATGCTTCACGTTTAGATACAATATTTACTTTTGTCCATATGTCTATATGTATACCTATATGTTTTTCGTTATATTATAATATAGTAAAGGATAGAACTGCGATGATTTTACATATGTTCAATTCGTATTTTGTTTTAAGTTATAGAAATATTACTAAAATAACGTTTTTGTAGCTTCACGCTTTATCCCGCACATAGAAATGTAGGCGGAGATAATTTAATGACTTTAATGACTTGTTAGAACGGATAAATGGAAATAAGTAAGTCCTCCGAGTGCGTATCTGTCACTCGTATCGTACACTGCCAGCTCTTATATGCAGACGTTATACCACTGGGCTATGTGCATATAATAATTTGATTATAATACAAACTTTAGTTGTTAAACACTATAAAATATTATCATTTCTATATAAAAAAGTATTCCCTAAACAGTCTGTTAAAGCGAAGCACGTCGTCGGGTTTCGTCATCGAGCCTGCGCACGCGCAGCCGCCGTAACGTATCGATCAAAAGTATTCTACCATTACTTGTGAGTCGCGGTGAGAGTTGTCCCACTATAATTATATTGTCTTGCTCTACGCACATGGTTCCGTAGAGTGGCTTTGCGTTTATAATAAGTAGGTAGATGAAGCCGGAAGTTGTGGGTTCGATTTTCACTTTTTGTGTTCAGCTTTCAGCTTCACGCTGTATCCCGCACACAACAAGGGAACCCGCACACAACAGAGGGAACCTAGTGTTAAGACACTCTGTTCCCCACTTTCCGCCGAATTCTGGAGGCATTGCGTTTTGAGTGGCGTAACTCAACTTTTTTGTTTTTTTATTCATAAATTTAAAAGTATAAGAAACATAAAAATTGCATCTATTGATCCATCCAATCCACAATCATAATGTCTACATCAGAACAATGTCTTTGTTATGTGACCGTTTTAGCAGTAATTCTATTTTATATTGTTTTTTCTTTATATTGTCTTCTTCTATGTGTTTTTTATTTCAATTACTTAAGTTATTAGCTTTGTAAACTTGTATATATATTGGTATAAACGTTGACACCACCAAATAATAAGTCAATAAATGTTTTATGCAAAATATTTGTAGGGTTAAGCTCCTAATGATAATTTCTATTTTTTTTCAAACGTCTTTTTTATCCTTTAGCTATCTATATATTGAGTCTAATTACATGCCAACCTTTGTTGTTATTTTTTTTAGTTATCTATCTTAATTGAAGCATCTATGTGCTTTTAGCATCCATATAAACAAAATAAGATTATAAACCATATATGGACACGCTTCGAGCTTGGTTTCCATCATCAGCGGAGCGGGCCCATTAAGATCTACGTTGAACACGCAAGAGTAAACTACATACTTGTATTTACACCGATATTGTATAGTCGGGCGGACCTTTCCAAAATATAAAACTCTTTGCAGGTGGAAATGTAAACATATTTTATTTAAAAGAAGCATGTTCCGCCTAAATATTACCTACCTGCTCCGGTGGAAACCGGCTTTATCTTGATCTTCAAATCAAATAAACAGTACACATTTTTAGTTAATTTAATAATATGAGTAGTTTTTGTTGTAAAACTGAGAAAAATAACTTTGGACATCGCTTACTACTAGCCTATAGCTTCACACTGTTCTCTACAAATCCCATGACCAAAATTTTATATTAAATTAGTTTCACGCTGTACCCCTCATATAGCGGGATCAGTGCAGAGTCCCTCCGCATCTTCAACTTTCTAGACATCGCATGTCTGGGGACCTAGTTAACCTATCCTAGGATAGGATAGGTTAACTAGGTCCCCAGACACCTCCTATCCTATCCTATATCTTATAAAACAAAGTCGCTTTTCGTGTCTGTCTGAACTTTCTAACTCTTCTTCTTCTAAACCACCCAACGGATTTTTATGCGGTTTTCACCATTAGGTCGAGTATTTCTTAGGGAAGGTTTATATATAGTTTATTATTTGTTATGATTTATTATGTTTATATAGTTTATTATGTAAATTAACATAAATACGATAAATGTGTATAAAGTCCTACCCGTTGAGACCTTTCGCGCATGCGCTGCTTTAATGTACTTAAGTGTACTGGAATATTGTTCCTCTTAATAAGATCTACAAAAAAGTCCGCGACGGCATATTCGTATCTTTTAAGAATAACGTGTAGTGATCATTTTCTGTCTAAAAATTTCAATATATTTTTTATTGTGAGGGATACTTTTCTATAATGGTATTAATCCTTATCCTTTAAAATACTTTATTAATTTTCTACGTTAAACGAAGATAAAATTTGCTTTTTACACTATTTTGAAATTGCGAATAGTTTTAGAGAAAAACGCATTTAATTGTTGACACATCACGCCGTTTACACATCAGCTGTATCGAGTTATGTTTCACTTATCAATTACTCTCAGCATATAAATAAGTATATTAGTTACGTTGGCCATTTAATGTAGATCAAAACTGTCTTTTACTGTTTTTCATTTTAGAAGTTGTTACAATACCAAAAAATCCTTGCTGCGAAACGGCTTGCCACTCGCCATGCGTCCCTCGGTCTCCCGCGACCTTTTGCTTATACAAGCGCGTTCGCCGCGCCCGCCTACCTTACACCCATCGGTGGTTCAGTGGTAGAATACTCGCCTGCCACGCGGGCGGCCCGGGTTCGATTCCCGGCCGATGCATTCTATTTAATTTTCCTCACAGGCAGCCACGTAGTGCTTGCTTTTCATCAGGGACAGAATACCCTCTTCAGAATTAACCACAAGCTCGAAAAAAAAGTCCCCTGCCTCTATAGCAACGAAGATTTAGATGCCTTTCCACGTATTGGATAATCGGAGTTGAATGTATTATTTCAGCGCTATATATTTGGTTTCATATTTTTTGTAGTAGTTATTAGTAGGTAGGCTTTTGTTTATAATTTCATCCGTTTAAAAATAGTCATTTAACTATCTAAAAATAGTCATTTAAATATATTTTAATAAGTACTTGAAAAGATTAGTAGCTCAGATTTAAAATTACGGTACCTACTAAAAACCCTTGCTGTGTAAAACAATTGGAAAATCCTTATTGAAACTACGAAAATGCGGGTTGTATTAGGGTTTAATTAATTTTCACATTATCTTAAGTATACACACACAGATACATTATATGAATAATCCAGTAGTTAAAGCGGGCGAAGCCGCAAGAAGGTCGCTAGTTATATAATAATTATATATGTTATGGTTAATTCTACATTTTTACAATTACTAAGTTATCGTTCAGTAGCGTTTAAGGTACACTGTGTGTGTCACTACTGAGTCATCATAATGAGTAATTAACAAAGACAATGGCGAATATAAACAAGCGAGATGATTTCAAATATAATGTTTAAATATAATTTCATTACTTATTTTTTTTACAGCGCTTTTCTTGCTTTTTGCAGTAAAAAGATAGTGGTTATCTTGTTTTGAAGATGAGGCCGTCGTACTCGCACAATTTAAAACTATACATATGTTTTATTGTATATTTTCTATTTCATATAATTATAAAGAATACTGTATTATTAAAAAGTAAAGAAGTAAACTTGTAAAGATTTCGTCACAAGCCTTAATTCACAATTGGTGTTTTCTCAAAATTATACATCACTTTACATCTCAACTATCGTTTGGTACTGGTGGAGTGGGGTTAATTATGATATAGTAGAAAAAAAGCGTATAAAAAGCTCTCTCGAAGAAGTTGGTAAGCTTTAGATTTTTTTAAATAGCCAAAAATATTGACTTCAATGATTACCGTAATGAAGCAAGGTCGTATAAAGGTTGAGAACTTAAATTACAGATACATATAAATATATATTTATATATATAAAAAGTCCGACCTCGGCACTTCCGTGATTTTTTAATAATTATATATCGAAAGTGTTTCCGCTGTCGTCGAAATATATGAGATTGCATTGGAATGCCTTTTTAGTGCAGCGGTCAGGTTACTCTTAAGGTCGATAAGGTTTAGGGTTCAAATTCCAAGGAAAAATCTTGAACTACAAGCTTGCAACTGGTATTTAAAAAGACTATTCAGCTTTATAATATTAGAAAATAATCAAGACAACTAGAAACTATTTGATTATTTTTACTATGTATATATTACTACGATTCAAATTTGAGGATAATATTAAATGAATATTTATTTAATTTAAAATTAATATTTATGTTTTTACTTGATATATACAAAACTAGAGTTCCAATATAAAAAATATAATGTCTTAAAATAATCGGAATTTAAAACGTTTTTGATTATGATTATTATTAAGTTTTAAAATATAATTAAAACTTATTAATAATAAGTCGGTCCATTAAGACATGGCGTTATGTTTCGCTACTTTGCACTACGACTACTAAGCGCACGGTTGTGACAAAAGAAGTGTTTTAACACTAGGTTCCCAGTTTCCACTGTCTACTCTGCTATGTGCAGCATATATAGCGAAACAATATAATAATAATAATTTAAACTATTAAAAAGGCTTCATAAGATTTTTCTATACATTTTAGGCAATCAGTTTTCTCAGAACTCTACCGGACGTCAGTAACGAGATGTTGTCACGATACTTCCTGTGCAATAACAATAAGCTTGTACTTGTACATACATATAAATAATCTTGCGAACATAATATATAGAAAGAATTGTTAATTTCCTCTTAAGGAATTCATAGGGTCTGTACGATTTTTAATAAAGTTTCCTTTTGCATTGGTTTCACGCTCTATACCGCATAGAGTAAGTGAAGAAAATTTATTCTGCTATATACGGGATAAAGCGTGAACACAGCAAGTTAATCCAAAATGTGCAAATTCTATTTTTTTTATGGGGTAAAAATAATTGGATCTTACTTCCTCTATCATGGGTATCAGTTTGCTTATCGACCTGCCAGTCATAGTGTATAATGAAATTCCTCTGAGTGGTAATCGAACCTACAACCGTCGCGTTTACTTTTCCACTGCGACACCATAACCTCAAAACATAATAAAATAAAATGTAAATCTGATTTGAACTGGTAACCTTTTTGCCGTTGACTTTCGTCTGCACTACTATGGCATAGTTCGTGTTTTCCGGTTAAATATAAACTTAACTATGTAGTTTGGTCTTGAAAGGACAACCCTGTAAAACTCAAACTTCCTGTATTTTCATAATTGCCATACATTTTGACCTTAAATTATTATTTAACTTTTAAATAAAGTGTTTTTTAGTATTCCTTACCTACCGCAAGTCTCTATACACTCATATATGAAACTACTGTCTCTGGCTGAATCCTAAACGTAGATCGCTAAACACATGTAGATTAGGGTAATGGATTAGATGAGGATTTCTCGAAATTCGGATTTTTGCATTTTTTTTTACAATTTTCAATCGTCAAGTTCACACAGGAAAAGTTGTGGACGACGACTAGTTCTATACAATAATATCTATATATATAAAAGGACTTGTCCTCACTGACTGAGGTAAGACGCACGCACAGCCGTAACCGCTCATGGTAGAAACGAGAAATTTGGACAGATGTTTACTTTCGTAATCTGGACATCCACTAAGAAGGGATTTTGAAAAATTTTAACCCTAAAGGGGTGATATAGGGGTTGAAAGTTTGTATGGAAAAAAATTTAAATCGGCACCGATTCTTATAAAATTTGAAATTTAGATTTTTAAAAGTATTTAATTGAATACGTGTTTCATCGTTTTCAAGAATATTCCCTCTAAGGGTGCAAATCGGGATTTGAAAGTTTGTATGGAAAAAAAATTAATTCGGCACCGATTCTTATAAAATTTGAAATTCAGACTCTTAAAAGTATTTAATTGAACACATGTTTCATGGTTTTCTAGAATTCTTCCCCTAAGGGTGCAAATAAGGAGTTGAATGTAAGTATAGATTTTTTTTTTAAATCGGGACCAATTTTTATAAAATTTGAAATTCAGACTATTAAAAGTATTTAATTGAACACATGTTTCATGGTATATCAGAATTCACCCCTAAATACGCAAGCGAAGCTGCGCGCGCCCGCTAGTATAATTATATAATTATAAAAAACAAAGGTCGACGTATTGTATGTAAATTGTTTATTGATAATAACCACAAGTGCTGGTTAAGGGCATGGGTTCAATGAAGATAAAATTCTTTATAGATTTCATTTTAGATATCTTTTGTTAAAGACATTTCTTGAGGCCGTCGCGACGTAGCGTAGCGGTATAGTCTGACTGTTAACGACGGTTGTGGGTTCGATTTTGTATCGGGAATTATTTATTTTCATATCCGGTAAATTACGGCGTGAAGCAAAAAATAAATAAAGGCCCGAGCAGAGAGTGGAAGAAATTTCGACTATCTTCTTTGTATACCATATTTAAAATTCAAAATTTTCTATCCCTGATATCCCAGAGACGTTAAAATTTTTAAAGAAAATATTGTACGTAACGCATATGTATGAAATAAAACAAATAATGAAAGATTAATATTCTTATCACTGCAGTGAATGAATAATAAACATTAGGTCACAGAACAAAAGACATACAAGATCTGATAAGTCACTTTCATTAGATGAAGGTCTTTTTTGTATACAGTATGTTTTATTTTATATAATAGTTCAATATATAGAGAGTAAAAACTGACATGATTTACGGGGATATGATCGGGGATAATTGTTTTTCATTTTCACGTGATTTCCGCCATTCTCACAAAATTCGGTGAAACGGAACGGAGTATCTTAAAAACTAGGTTCCCTCTACCCACCCTGCTCATTAGCGGGATACTGCGTGAAGCTTTAGTTGGGCAAAGTGCAGCGTTGAATTCCGCTTCTCTCAACGCAATATCTCGAAGCTTGGGAATGGAGAGTTTCAGTCTGGAGCCAGCATTCTCTTTGCCTAACTTACTATCATTTGCCATTTTCTCTCATTTCATCTATAATTGAACACTTTATATCAGCAAAGTTGTTATGTGGGAATCACTAAGAACGCAAAAACAATGCGTTACCCAACTAACGTGGGATTAGACTTGCAACATTTACGTTTTATATTAGTGTTATCTAGATCTTTATATTTATACTGGTTTTTGCCAGCGACTAGGCCTGCGTGGTCGAATGGAAATAACTAAGAGTTGTGTATGACACATGACACATTCTAAGTGTCATAAGTAACTCTAAAAATAGGTACAGGTACAACGGGTTCCCGCCGCCGCGCCGCCAGGGTTATTCAATTAGCACCAGTAGTGTTTATGAATGACTCCTTCAACTAAATAAACTGTATATTATATTAGAACAAAAGTAGAGAGAGATATAAAGGTTTGACGATTTTATACTAAATATAATAAAAGCTTCTTCAGGTTAATAATAGAAACAACCATTCGGTTTCCAACAATTTATTGATTGATACCACTGTGCCGTAAAGTAAGTGTATTTGTCGAGGCTCAGGAAAGGAATGAATCCCGACTACTAATTCCATGCCTTTTATATTATTAGTCAAATCAACAACTAACTTGACAAATACAATTATAACAAAATTGTGTCATTTGACTTCACAAAATATTATTTAAAAATTTAAGCCAAAGAAAATAACAACTTTATTAGAATTATTGTACCTTAATTCTAATAAAGTTTAACAAAAAAATACTAATAAAAATAACTTTACATTATAATAAATTCACAACGCTAACAATAATAAACTGCAAAACGGTTCAATTATACGTTCATTAAATAAAAAATATTTTTTCAATTTTAGCTTTAACTCCTGAGATAAGCGGGCTCCACCAAACAAACTCTTCTATTAGTATGGAAAATTTCTAAAGCATACCTTGGTTAAACTAGTAGTTTTAATTTATTTATAAACTCTTAAACTTTTTATAAAACATACCAATATATCATTTACTTTAAGTAAAGATATTAGATATCTATTTATTAGCCTTTTATTTAGTTTTTTATTGTATAGAAAGAGAAGATGCGCACGCGCCGACACGCTCGAGTCGATCCCAATGCAATGATCTATTCTCAACTTTTGTTTAGATTTTTGTTTCTTACAGTATATTGTGTAGCATTTATTCTTTATAAAATATTTTTTGTCTTTGCACCCTGCTATAATATATTTATGTCTAATACTAGAAATACTATCGGTCTTTTATAGAGACATTGAGAATTGTGTTGCGAAACCCAACGCCGGACACTGTTTAATTACACCAGGGAAACAAATCGCGTGTACAAACATTTCCTTGTTACACTACAATGAAGTTTACTTAAGATTATAATTATATAGCTATAAACATTATATAGATATGTATGCTAGTATTTAAATATGAGATCACATTTGTTGGACTATTAGCGACGTTAAGCACTTTATTCTCTCTTATCCCTCTGAAGAGAAAATGAAAAACGAAAGCCAAGTGCGAGTCGTACTTGGCCTCCTCGGGTTCCGTACCTATTTCATATTTACAAATGCGACAAAAACTAAGCATGAACGCTCGTATCATTTCAGCATCGTAATTTTTGAAGTTTACTTTTTTTTTCTGGAAAGGAATGTAGACCTGAATGTTTGATATAGTTTGATATCAATTACAACTTAATATCGCGTAATCGTGAGGAAAACTAACAACTAACGAACTACAGTTAGCTAACAACTACATACAGACAGATGGTCAAACATTCAAACAAGCAGACAGACGGACAACATAATGATCCTTTAAGAGTTCCAATCTTTTGAGATACGGAACCCTAAAATTAGCATACAATAACACCAGGATTCCTCTGCCTACTCTACATATCCGGGATACAGGGTAAAACAAAAACAATTGCGTATAAACAAGATATATACAATTTTTTTCACCCATGAAGTCAGATAATACTGCTAGTTACAATTATAATTGAAAAATTCTTTAACAACATAAAGATGCGCACGCGCCGTCGCGCTCTACCGCGCGCTCGCCCCAAATACAAGTGTACTGTACCACTTACATCGAGTTATGTATCGTGGTCATATTGTTATTTTTTTTCTGTTAGCTTCACGTTGTATCCCGCATATAGCAGGTTAAGCCCGAGGGAACCTGGTGGGAACCTGTTTAACACCAGACACAGATCAGATACTTCGTCCTACAGGCGTAGCTCAATTTTCAAGACAATGCGTGTTGAGTGGTGGGATTCAATTTCGCGTCTTCTGTTTTTTCCTCAGCGCGGAATAAAAATAATTCGTTCCCCCTAGAGGAAATCGAACTCACACTCGTTGCGTTTAAAGTATGCTTAATATGAATAATATTAATTTTAATTTATATAATGCTTATAATTTAATGAATATATAGTATATAATTTTTCGCTCTGGCGCTCGTCCCAAATACTACTGTACCACTTACATGTTGTTACGTAATGTTTTGTGGTGGTCTTCTATATTAATGTCATAAAGGTGATGAGTTTGTTTGGTTGGACGCGCTAATCTCAGGAACTACTGGTTGGAATTGAAAAAAACTTTTTTGTATTGGATAGTTCATGATTAACGTGATTTAACTGTATCCGCACGGATGGGTCAGCTTTCTACCCAAGCTAGGAAACGAAAATAATTTTATTCCCCCAAGTGGGAATCGTACCCATAACACGCATCGGTCGTATTTAAAGTTGGATCCTGCACTACTGCTCCACGACGGTATCAGGCCTCATAAATAAATAAAGTATACATATTGTTATTCAAGCGGCAAGTTTTGGTTGCATTAACCGACTTATTAAAAGGATGTATAATATAATAGTTTACAGTGTATTTAAGTCAAATATTAGTGTAGCTAAAGCAGGTGTATGTGATGATGGTAGCTGGTTCATTTTTAGTGAAATTTTTGGTTTTAAAGTGTTGAGAGGTTTTTCAAAGTAGTCTAGTATTTTTTGATATTGCGGCATCAGAAATACATCATCTGTGAATGACAAATGTCTAATCATAGTTTATGAGATACAGTCTGGTAACAGACGGACAGATAGATAGACGGACGGAGAGCGAGGCCTTAGTAATAGGGTAAAACGGGAAACGTTTTTATATATAATAGAACGGAACCCTTCATGCGTGAGTCCTACTCGCACTTGCCCGGCGTTTTGCCGTTCCCGTTGGAGCTCTCCTCTCTTAATGCTCCTCTACACTCCCTACTCTTCCTACATACGAGATTTAAACTTTCGAAGTCCTGTACTCTCAATCGATTTTATATCGAAATAAAATACATACTACAGGAACCGCATTTGATTGGCAATAGAGGACATTGCAAAGTGCAGCAACGTGCATCCGATGCATTTAGTTTGTATTTCGCAATGTTTAATAACAATCGATATTTTTTGTGTAATACAAGTGGTTTCCCCTGGTTTCTGATAAGTAAAAATGGTGGTTAAAGCAATGTCTTAAGATCAGGTTATCTCTGTCTATCAAATAATTAACAGAATAAAACGTAAACCTAAATTTATTTAAATTCAAATTATTATTTATTCTTTTACCATTTTTTTTAAATCTTTAAAAGAATATAAATCTACCACCGGTAGAGCTGGCTACAAACTCAATAGTTGGTTTTTTTTTCTACATTTAGTTTACAATTCTATTGTTTAATACAATGGTAGCTATCCTCCACGAAATTCAAATGCTCTTAATTAATAACATTTTTATCCTTCTAATATTCTTGGACAGCATAATAAACTTTTCTAATTAACGTTGTTTTTTCAGTTTTTTTTTATTTTTGCAATGGCAAATTGAAAATACATTGTGGAATACTATTTGTGTAAATATTATTTTTAGTAGGTACAATTCAAATTAAACTAAAGGTTTGGACAAATCAGACACGTCTACTTCAAGTTGAAATTAACATCCCATATTGAAGACGATGCCTCTATGGTCCCTTGAATAAAAGGAGAAAATAAGCTTCTAAGTCATAGTTATCAAAAGAGCTATCATAGTTATCAAGTATTTATGCATCGTTTTTGTGAAATTTTGACAGTCGTGAGATTAATTCCCATTCCAAATTATATTTTTATTATTTTTAACACTAGTTTACGTCCTACCCTGCTTTACGAGAAAATGCGTGAAACTGCTCAACGTCTATGCATATATGCAAGATTAAGGAAATAACATTAGAAATGATACTAATAATATAATTTAGATATATCTCGACGTAAAATCCATTACAGCTAAGCTAAAACAAGTTTCAACCGGAAAAAGGCTTCTTAAAGCATGCGTAGTTATAATAAAATTAAATTGATGTCAATGTATTATATTTCTTGTAAAAATTCCATGTTCTTTTTGTTTTGGAGTTTGTAAAGAACGTTTAAGATTAGCGTGTGCGTAGCGCAATGGTTGTGGGTTCGATTCCCACTCGTAGAAATGACTTATTCTCAATTCTTTTGCTCTGGTAGTAAGTCAAAGTGCGACGCTTAGCGTGCAATTTCTATAATCGCGTTATATGATAATAATTCACCTCAATCAAGAATCGAACCAAAACCACCCGCTACATTGTCAAAGACCACTATTACACCTTGTAATCGTCGTCATCTCGCTAATGTTTCTTGATTAGTTGTTAGGACTTATATAACATATTACCTAATATAATATTAACGCGGGTTTTGCAATTCTCGATGAGTATGGCAAAATATGACATATATTTTATACTGGCTTTTATTTGCGGCTTCGCCCGCGTGACCTAATGGAAGTAATTTAGAGTTATGTATAAGACTTGACACGTTCTCAGTATGGAAGATGACCTGACCTGACCACGGATGCGCGGGTGGCGGCATTCGTTAAATAAACACTAAAAGATTGTTTTCATTTTGACCTAGCAGTTCTTGAGATTAAGGCAGGGATTGTAGGAAAGTACTAAGAGAAGGAGTCTCGAATTTATTTCGGGAAAGGGGAAATATGGGATATTTCCCGAGATTGTATATCTTAACGTCTATGCGAACAAAGTTTTCGGTGACAACCACCTTGTATAAAATTATGAATAAAATATGATTTGGTAGCATTTTAAGTGTTTTATCACAATCATCTTAAGGAAAAATTGTTGATTTAACAGTAGTGACCTTTTAACTTCTGGTGCGTTTGATGTCGTCACGTAAGAAGCGTTCATTTAATCATAATAAGAATCGGTTATTCTTCCTTGTTTAACACTTCCTTAGTTTTTTTTGATAGCTTCACGCTATATCCCGCATTTAGCACGGTATACAGAGGGAACCCAGTGCCCACGCCATGCTCAATTAATTCAAAGCCGTTCTTTGTCTTGTCGCCAAAGCGAGAAATTAAAATAATTCAATTCTCCGAGTGGGATTCGAGTCTAAAACCGTTGCGTTTACTCTGCGCCATTGCACAACGACAGGTTTAGTTTTTTTATTGAACACGAATTAAAATTCCCTATTTCATTAATTGAAATTGATTATTTTACATTCTTAAATGTTTCATAAATTGATTTTTTTTATTGTTTCTATGTAATCTTTAAATTAATCTCCTACTACATGTTATTGCCAAGTAGGCACTATATTAACGTTAAATATTTTCTGTTCATGCAATGTTTGTGGGTACAATTTTAGGTAAGAATTTTGTGAAATATTTGAAAAAGGTTATCTTTACTTACACAACATTATGGCAAAATTTATGAAAGTTAGATTTCTAACCTTTGTCAAAAGTCTTTTCTGACTGCCCATGCTTTTGTAATTTGCACACCCATCAATATCTCGCTAAAGTAAACGTTGCTTAACCCAATCCCTTTCGAGTTATTAGTTGAAGCCCCTAACTTTTCTTTGTCACTTCAGAATACTTGCCAAATGAATCATAACCGGTAACTTTTATTTGAAATACGTGATTGAAATAATAAGCAATTTATATTCACCTACCTCTATGTGCATTGAAGTGCATTAAGATGCTATTCAGACGTACACGTTAGGTTTGGGTTCTTTGGAGAGTTGTGGGTTCGATTTCCACTTGGGGGAATGATTTATTTTCATTTCTTCGCTCTGATAACAAAATAAAGCGCAGAGTTCAGCTCCGCCACTCAACGAAGGAAAGTGGGGAGCAGAGTGCCTCATTACTAGGCTATTTTTTTTATATAAAATTTGAGGCTAGTCGTGGCGCAGGGGCATAAGCGTGCGACTGTAAATGTGACAGGTTGTGGGTTCGATTCCCACTCGAGGAAATTAAATATTTTCATTTCTTCGCTCTGGTAACGACGAAGGGCGCGACCTTGAGTTCTGCCGCTCATCACGCCATGACTCCAGAATTCGGCGGAAATTGGGGAACGGAAGTGTCTTATTGGGAGCAGGATGTATTAACGCTAGGTCCCCAGGTCCCCAGGTTCCCTCTGCCCACCCTTCTATGTGCGGGATACATCGTGAAGTTAATAAAAAATGTATAAAACGTCATTACAGCACACGTTATTTAATTTTTAATGTAACATACTGTCGTGCCACTTGTAACTAAGCCACTTTCACATTTGCGTAATGTATTCCGAGTTGGTTGTCCGGTTCTTTTTTTTAATTATATCTACCATAACTTATGTGGTTGAGGGTTCGATTCCCGAAAGTTTTTGAGGCAACAAGCAAAATAATATTTGTTTTTAAAAAGTAATGCAATACATACAAACTATTATTTATGGCATAATGTTAAAAAGAATGCCTTTTTTTAGATCCATTTCATTGTGCATTGCTATTCTAATATCCTAAAAATATAAATTTTCATCAAGCACATCGATATCGTCTACTTGTAAACGTGACAAAACTACGCGAAAAGCTGTAAAGCTGTAAGCTGTAAAGCTTACAATGCACATATATACTTATTTTTAACAATAGTCTGCTCCCCATTATGCGTCCAATTTTAGAATAATTGCCTGCTGAGTGGCGGAACTCAACGCCGCGTTTTGTTTTGTTACCAGAGCTAGAAAATAAGAGCCATAACCGTTGTGTTTACAAATGAGACCTGAGCCGCTTGAAAAATTGTAATGTAGGATTCAAATTATTATCAATTAAATCTGTAGTCTGTACCATGTTTCATCAATATAGGTCCAGCAATATGACCATTTCACGGTCAACAGAACTACTTTCACATTTATACGTATTCATATCACGTTACTCTTTTTGCTCAACTAGAACTACATACATACATTTTTGCTTAAAACGAAATTGAATCCGCGACCTCCGATCTAGAAGGTCATTTTCAATTGACAATGAATATTTAAACGCGACAAAATTACACTAATGATCTTCCAAAAAACGTTTATCATTAAAATTATGTTTAATTACAGCAATAATAATAATTATCAAAACTATTTTAAAAATGAAGAATTTCAAGCGTAAATATCGCAACCTTTAGAGAAGCCATGATCTTTTTTTTTCGTTAATGTAAAATTTTTCCTTGTGTCCTCAGGTTTGCGCGTGCGCACGCAGGTTAAAAAAAACCGAGCCAGTTGTCAACCGACCGCCGAAGTGGACGGACGTCTCGGCGCGGACGAAATAAATGGAACGGAACTAGTAGTGGTTGTGTTGTGTGTGCCTGTGTGTATTTTTGTTGTGTGTGTACTCTTGAGACGAGAAATAAAAAATAGTGAACTATAAAAATGCAGGGCCGTGATAAGTTGTGTGCTAAACTGACGAGTGCATTCCTAAGGAAGTGGTGTAAGTCATATATTCATATATTTTAAAATTAAATATCCTAACACATCCCCCACATATAGCAGTGTAGATGGAAAACCTATGGCTAAGGCGCTGCGTTCCCCACGCAACGCCCAACTTTTAAAACATTGGCGGAACCTAACGCCTCATTTTGTCTTGCCAGATTGGTCATAACAATGTTTATTATATATTATGTAAATATTCCCCCAAATGGGAATTAAATCTATGTCCATCGCGTGTACAGATAGAGACTGCCCCACTACGATGCTTATTATTGGAATAATTTATTGGAAAGTTTCATATGTTAATTAAGTCGAAATTACGTTTTAATTCCGATTTAATTAAATTTATTAGTTTTTTTTTTCTATTTAAGGAGTTATATTATATATCAACGTGTTGTTTAAAAATTTGATAGAAATATAATTCTTTACTTTTATCAAAAATAGCAAGCCTCATGCTGTATCCCGCATATAGCAATGCAGTCAAAGGGAACTTACTTTTAAGACGTTCTGTTTCCCACTTCCCACCCAATTTTCGAAACATCGTGTGTTAAGTGGCGGAACTTAACTTCGCGCTCTGCCCACCAGAAGCGACGGCAATGAAAATATTGTGAATATACCCCATGAGTGGGTATCGAACCCATCGTATTTGTAGTCAGACGCTGTCTTAATGTCTTATTTTTTACCTTTATATCAAAGAAATTATAGTTTCATTATAACTAAATAATAATTATTATTATAATATATAAAAGAAATAAATGATTTATTAACAATTCTAAACACATTAAAGTGATTGTATGTATTTATTTTTACATATTGCTTATAAATTCTTTGAAGTTATTTGAAATTTCTTTTGCTTTTTATTTATATCGTTTGCGATGGGTAAAGATTTAAATTTAAATAAATATTTGTGTCTTTTAAAATATTAAGTAACAATAACAATAGGAAATAGTAAGTAACAATATAAAAATTTTAACGTAGCGGGAATCGAACCGGCAGCCGCTTCTTAGAGGTGATATTTAGCGCTAAAAATTACAATATTTAAAGTTAATTAATTTAAACATTAAAAAAACACAAATGTTAAACATATTAAAATTAAATTTAGTGTGTTATGTTCAAAATAATTAATAATTGAATTGCTACGCAACATTGAATTTAAATCCATAACAATCGCTACTATAATGTACAATTCTTGTTTTATACTACTATTATATTAAAAGAGTCCCTCGTGACTCAGGCTCAGTAAATGCGACTGTTGTTTATTACAAAGCGCGGCGTTAAGTTCCGCCACTCGACACGCAATCTCTCGAACATTTTGCTCGAAAGTTGGGGAACGGGGTGTATTAATATTAAGTTCCCTGCTCATACAGTGTGAAGCTGGAAAAAAGGAACAAATTATTACACGTTTTAGTTCATTATATTCATCACGGCGACTATGGGCCCCAAGTAATGTATGTTGAAGGCAACCTAAAGTATGTTAAAGACCTAGCAACGCTATGTGTACTAGATAACAAATAGTGCGACTAGTTCTCGTTATCAATAAAAGATTTTTAATGCAAACATTCCACTATAAGAGATATGGTTTATTAATCAATACTTTTATTAAGAAAGCATGTAAAAATATAAACGTAGCGGGATTTGAATCCCCGCCTCTTGGGAACAGTCTGCGCGCTCTAGTCACTGAGCCATACGTTGAGAATGTTCAAGCTACGTCGAAACTTCTCTGTTGGAAGATTTTTTACAAAAGAATTACTGGCTTACCTATTTATAAAACGTTTTTCTAAATAAATATATTTCGTTCGTCAGTGAGGAATAACAATTTAACAATATTTTAAAAACTCAACTTAAGAAGTAGTGGAGTAAAGGGTGGAGTAATTTTACAGTAATATATGTTATACGTGAAAATAACATATATGCTACAATTTATGTAAAGATTTTATATAATTCGGCAATTATATAACAAGTATAAGCAGGCGAAGCCGCGGTTGATTAAAGCCGAAAATATCAAATATTTGTTATGTAATGAGGTAAAAAACATATTTTAGTACGATGATAGTCTACATGAGCCACCGTTGGCACCAAAACAGGAAAAATAATAATAATAATAATTGTGTAGTTGACTCAGGCGGTGCCGCGTACATAACACTAGTCCTTGTCTATTTTGTTAACTTCACGCTGTATGTACCCGTATATAGCATAGCTGTGTACCCATATATAGCATAGTAGGCAGAGGGAACCTAGTATTTAGACACTCCGTTCCCCCTCGCACCGCACAATTTCCAAGGCATTGCATATTGAGTGGCGGAACACAACGCCGTGTCTTGTGTGTTACTACACAGAAAGAGAAAATGAAAATTATTAATTTCTCATGTCATTTTTATCAAGAAAATCTTTCCTCGCATAGGTAAGTTTTAAATAATAAAAATCCGCAAATAAACGACGACCACTTATGTGTACATAGAGTTAAATATAGAAAACGGGTTGCGTTCTTAGTAAAGTTGAGCTTAAACGGTACCAGCGTGTATAACCGGTTCCGTGCCCTGTTGAGGCCATTAGCCCAACCGTGGGCTATGTTTGTATAGATTTTAATATGGGCGTTAGTGTTTTTAGTTGTGTTTTGTTATTATTTAACCAATTTCAAAAAAATACAAAGAATAAATACATGTATTATCAATACATGTAATTTTGAGGAAATTTAATATTTAGTTAAATTTATATTTTCATTTCTTCGCTCTGGTGTCGAGGTAAAAGCAGGTCGTTGAGTCCCGCCACCCAATACGCAATGCCTGCAGAATTCCGCGAAAAATAGGGAACGGAGTGTCTGAACACTAGGTTCCCTCTGCCTATCCTGCTGTGTGCGGGATACAGCGTAAAGCTGATTTACTTTTTTAATATAAATACTTTATTTTGCTAATAATTTTGTAAATTTAAATGATTTATTACTTATTTGTTTTCCTATAACTGCGTTGTTAATAATAATCTCGTACAACTATCATTTATACATAATGTTTCTGGTATATAATGTGACTACCTTACAACGGCCGTGACCCCAAACTAGTTACTGTGTTATGGCGATCAGAGAATTGATAAACATACAAACAATATTTGTATGTATAGTATTAAATAGAGATAAAGCCCTAATGGCGCAGACGCTGCCAACGGTGTGTGGGTTCGATTAACTCGGAGTGGTCTGGGTAATGAGATTTTTTTATTTTACCGTTCTGGTAGAAAGTCAGCTCTCAATGCTCGAAAATTATAGAAAAGTAGAGGAAGGAGTGTCTTAACACTATGTAGCCCATGACTCTCCCACTGTTTTGTGCAGTGTGAAGTTCCAAATGTTTATACGTTTTCCTAAATATTTTAAATATGAAATAAAAGGGAATACTCTCGATTGTGTATCGAACCCACGACCATCGCAACACTGGCGTTTAACTAATTATTAAAATATTCTTCTATTAAATATAATCGAAATCTGATTCACACCGTCTGAACAAACACAAAAACTTATTAATTTAGCTCAGGGTTACAAAAGTAAATAAAAAGAAATCTGACACTTACTGTTTTAATAGCTGTTTAAATAAATGCCTTTAAACGCGACGCGTTGGTTGTGAGTTCGATGCACACTCGGGGGAAATTATTTTATTATATATTAATTCATTTTATTTGAGTACGTCGTGACGCAAAGGCACAAGGGTGTGACTAACGCGAAGGTTGTGGGTTCGATCCCCACTCGTATTATTATTTCTTATCATTTTTATTTTTTCGCTCTGGCACCAAGGTGTGAATCTGGCGTTCAGTACCGCCGCTGAACGCGCAAGGCCCCAAAAAAAGCACTAGATTTTCTCCTGCTTACTTTTTACTTGAATTTTACCGAAAAAAGCCAAGAGAAATAAGACATGTAAGTTAACAAACCATTTCAATGAAATTACTCAGTAATAGCTATAATGTCTTTATTTATTATTTTTTGAGTTTTGAGCGGAAAACGGAGTGTCTTAACACTGAATACCCTCGGCCTTCCCTATAATATGCGGGATACAGCGTGAAGCTGAAATAAAAATGAATCCACAACTACTTGTATAGATGATAGTTTTATACAGAAACATTATTACGCCACCTTAGCGTCAAATTACCTTAGCTTGTATAATAAATTATAAAAACAATAGAATTACTCTCATCAGATTGTAATATGAATAATTTGACTTATTTACCATGTAGCTATACTACACCGAAACTGTGTGTGTTTGTGTGCTATTATAGATGTCGCAGGTTTGATTTTCTTCATTTTAGCTTCACACCGTATCCCGTATATAGCAGGATAGGCAGGGAAACTACCCCGCGCTCTGGAAAATTTTCGAGACATTACGTGTTGAGTGGCGAAACTTGACGCAAATTTGTCTTCTTAATAGAGTGAGGAATTGAAACTGATATGATGTTTTATTTTCCTGGGTGGGAATCGAACCCACAAACGGCTTGTTTACAGTCGGACACTATGCCTCAATTAGTTATTGTTAGTTTTGCTTTAATGACATCTTTTTATTTAAAAGAAAGCTAATAAGTAGAAATATTTGAAACAAAAACAACGTCTATATTGTTTTAAAAACTTGAAGGAAGCTGTAAGGAATGCAATAAATATTATCAAATGTACCAACAAAACGACTCAATTCATACAAAAAAAATAGGCTGTGAAAATACTTTAAGCTTACGTTTGCTTATAATGTAAATTATAAGCAAACAATGCCTGTCTTTTTTAACAGACTTCTGTAAGAAAAGGAGGTTATCAATTCGACTGTATTTTTTTTTTTAGTTATTTTTTTTATGTTTGTTACCTCATAACTTTTGACTGGGTGAACCGATTTTGAAATTTTTTTTTTTGTTTGAAAGGTGAAGCTTCCCGAATGGTCTCATTTTTTTTTGGTCCATGTCTGACAATGGTATCTATGAGAAAATCACATAAGTCTTAAATTTGCATTAGGTATGTACGCGACAAATAGACGAATAACTCAATGTCGCGCAAACCGATTTTGATGATTCTTTTTTTATTTAAAAGGATACACTTCAAGGATAATTTGGTGAAAGTTTGGTTTGGTTCCGATTATGGAATCCGGTAAAAATTGAGAAAGTTTGTGTTTTTTTATCATTAAAATTGGTAAAAAATTTATTATATTGTAATAGTTACAAGCAAAAACTTTTTTTGTTGATTGGATTGATATCAGAAGTGAAATTCCTGATCGTTGCATTTCTTTTCAACCAACCTCAAAAAAGAGGATGTTCTCATGTTCAACCAACTTCAAAAAAGGGAGATTCTCAACTCGCCCGAATACTTTTTATGTATGTTCTTGTCAATATACCAAAATGTAACTTTGCACAAAAGTAATACCTAATTAAATGAAGTTTTACATAGGACAATCACAACCACTCGTTGAGAACCACTACCACCACCATCACCACTCGTTTAAGAACCATCATTTTAAGATCTACCCATCACTTAAAATCGTGAAATAAATTAATTTTTAACAAAAAAAACCGACTTCTAACAACGAACTAAAAAGTGAAAAATAATTATACAAAGATTTTATAATTTTGAAGTCGGTGTCAAGCTAATGCTCACCTTTACTACAATATCTAATTACTAAGCCTGTTTGTTTTACTTGGCACCGACTTCAAAATTATAAAATCTTTGTATAATTATTTTTCACTTTTTAGTTCGTTGTTAGAAGTCGGTTTTTTTTTGTTAAAAATTAATTTATTTATGTGAAACATTTAAATTAATTTCCTAATTTAAGATGCTGTAACACTCCCAAAATTATTGCATTTTGTTGATATAATTATTGTTTTATTATGTTATAGTTTCACTCTGTATCCCGCTCACGAGGGTAGACAGAGGGAACTTGAGAACCAAGTGTTGAGACACTCCTCTCCTCATTAAGACACTTCCGTTCCCCACTGTGACAGCCTGACATTCTGTCCAATATCTGGTATTCTATATACCTCTCTACTGCGGAGTAACATCGCATTTATCTGTAACATTTTTAAAACTATAATTGTAGGTTTCTTTTTAGATTTTTTGTTATTTTTTAAATTTTTTTAATATGCAAAGCCATGTGTAATAATTAGTTAAATATAATTTACGTAAGTAACGTAATTAGAAACCGAATTCAATACCCTTGAGCTGTGTTCCGGACAATTTAATCGTTAAGCTTTGTGTCATTGCGGTGTGATATTGATATTATTACAAATTGTTTCAAGGTTTCTGTAAATAATATTGAAATCGCCATATATATGCCTATAATAGTTATTATACATTCTTTTTCTTCGCAGATTAGAGTAGAGAAAACCTAGTGTTGAGACACTCCGTTCCCAACTTTCAGCCGATTTTTTTGTTGTCTTGTTACCAGAGTGGTGTTATGAAAATATGAATATTATAGACTCCACACACGCTGTACTACTCTGAGCTTTATAGTCATAATCTCAGGTACTAAACGAGATAACATTTCTTAAGAGAGAGTTGGAAAAAAAAGAATTTAATCACTACGTTTTTGTTTTGGTCTCTGGACTTCGAAGTATTTGTTTTGTCAGTGTGCCTGTTATGGATTTTTAATCAATGGTGGATACGAACCCAACTTCGGGAAATTAACTATTTCAGTTTCCTCGCTCTGGTAAAGGTGTTCTCTTGGCGTTGAACACCGCTGCTCAATTCGTAAAGTTTCGAATTTGATTAAAAATAAATTAATTATTCTTTAAAATTATGTCAAAAGGCCAATTAAACTACTCTTAGCTACGAATATCACCTTTCTCAGGAAAAAAAACAAGCAAAGTCGCGTCAAACAACAATGATTGGAGTAAAATCATTTGTCATTTTAAAATATTTAGGTTAAGCAATGAGCTGCACTTGCTCAACGATAAGGATCTTTATTACAATTACATAAAGTCCATAACTTTATTGCACATTTCAGTTACGACAGACCGTTTAAAAAGCCAACCAGTCACTCTTGCGCAGCGCTCGGAATATGCCGCGAATGAAAATCTAACTTGGAAACCTTTAAAATTACTGAAATTGTTAAAATTTTGCTTCTTGTTTAAATTGTTTAAACAAAAATGGTGTTTTCAAACAAATATGTTGATTACGTGAAGGATAATCGAGGGATCAGTGAGTGTTTGTTTTGTTTTTCCCATTGTTTTTGTGTTTCTGATTTTTTGTTTTTGTTTGTGTTATTTTGTTCTAGCTTCTCTTAATCGAGTGAAAGGGTTATTTTTTCAGTTTTTTTGAAAAATGAATATAGGAAAAGTCGTAGAAAGTACAGTAGTTGTTGTACAGGAGTTTGTTTAATTATGAATTAATGATTATAACTTTACGAATACCATATGGTACTACGTCACTATAGAATAAGTAATAAATTAAAATATTGGCAAAATTATTGGCAAATATTGGTTTTGTAATAATGTCATAACTCGAGTGATTGTTTGATGAAACTTATTCTTTGACAGACATTTTTTTTAAATAGGTAAAGAAATAGGTTTACCTATTTAGAAAATTGTAAGAAGTTTAATAGTATACTGGTCTTCCATTTAATGTATATCATCATTGGAATTACCGCCTTAAAGACTAGACCAAAATGGCCAGTCTTTATAAATAACAAGTAAAGCGTGGAAATGAAAATAATTCATTCTCCCTAGTGGAAATGGAACCCATAAACATCGTCCTTACAGTCAGAAGCTGTGCCACTGCGCCATGACGGCCAGTTACATTATTTTATTCAGTTATATAAAATAAATGTACTAGATACTTTCTAAAGATGATTATAAGACGAAATTACTTTAGTCTCGGCCTTCGTGTCGAGGAAACATTTGGGTTGTACGTGTTAATGGAATTGTTTATATTGAAATTATTAAGTCTAGTGGTGGTTACATTTACACGATTTGTCATGATATTGTGTTTCGCACGATCGTCTCTAAATGGTCAAGCGTGAGTGGTATTTTATTCTACACTAACAGTTTTCCTGCGGCTTCGCCCATGGTCAAGTAGAAATAATTAAGTTACTGTATTGACTTCAGGTACAGTGGGTTGTAACAAGCGTTTCCTGATAACTATTAAACAATTTTTTTTATTGAAATTAAACCCGAGCTCTTGAAAATGAGTTGAAATAAAAATAAAAAAAAAATGGTTTTATGATAACATGTTCTATGATAACGATCCCTGATTCCAGTTTGCTAATATTTTTTTTACTAATATATTTTTATAATAAATATGTTTAAATAACAATAAATATATTAGGATTTCTGGAAATCCATGCAGAATTGCGTAAAGACAGGATGCAAACGATTGTATAGACGGGAACTATTAATATAAACTGCTAGATTTTATTATTTTCAATTTCACTTGCCAACTGCTGTTAATTCCAAACCGCTGGCTGACGTCATTTTATATGAAGTATTGCGGTATTGTTCGTTAAAATTGCTAATCAAAGATATTTCCATACGCCATTAGGTTATAATACATAATGATATTAATCTAACCTTTTATTATGTATGTGGAGAGGTTCAGGCACGTAATAGTTGTAGTCTCAAATTACACACGTTGTTTATATTTTATACTAGTAGACCCAAACGCGGCTACGATCGCTTGAACTATACGAATATTTATTAAATATATTTATGAAATTATTTTCAGTTTTCAATAGAGAAATGCGTTAAGCATTCTGGGTGAATCATTTTGGGTGACGTTTTCTAACAACAAACTTTGCAAATCGTTCCTTAGTAATGACAGTTGTTATTAACATGCCGGAATAAATTTAATGTCAAATTAATAAGTATTTTAATATATTGGTATATATCGAAAATATTACAAATATGAGAAAAAAAAGTATCCTATGTTCATCCCGAGACCCATAAGTATCTCTATATGAGTATTTTATCACAATTGAATTAACGGTTTGGCCCTGATTGCGTAAAAGACAGGCAGACAGACAGACAGACAGAGTTACTTTCGAATTTATAATATAGGTATGGATGGTAAATATAATGCAATTATATTTAATTATAAATACGAAGCTTTAAAGTTTCTTTGATAGAGTGTACTGATCTCAGATACTAGTAGTAGATAATTTAAAAAAAAAATTGTGTTGAATACTCCATTTATCGAAGATGGTTATACGCTTTGTTACATCCCTTTAATTGTTTCGATGAAACCCACTGAACCTGCGGTCAGAGTTATCTTTCGCACTTATGTATTTAATGTGTCATGAACAATAAGTTGTTATTTCCATTTGACCATGTAGATATAGAACAAGACAAGACACTGGTAATACTCGTTTTATTCTTGAAATCGGGCGGAAAGCTGAGAACGTAGTGTCTTGACACTGTATTTCCTCTATCTACACTGCTAATACAAAGGAAAAAGGAGAGAAGCTGAAAAGAATTATACCTTACGCCTATTTTTCGTTGCGCCCTTAATACAACAGTTCCCTCAAGATTGATTTTTTTTATTTTAAAATAATCACATTAGTATTCAAAATAAGAAAGAGGGGAACGGAGTGTTTAGACATTAAGTTACCATGCCTACCCTGTTTTGTGCCGGATAAAGCGTGAGAATAATAAAATTTTATGTATTGTGTATAAACTGGTTTTTATAACATCATTGATAATTCCAGCTTTTCACGCGTTGATGTCTTTTACCCTGGAATGTATTTTACCCCATACTCGCTTACAACATACAAGCAATCTTCTTGTATTGGCGTCTTTAATAATAATACGTCGAGATTATTCATTATACTTAAATATATATAAGTCGGCGTAGCACAGACAAATAATATCTCGAAAAAAAAATCAATTATCCCTTTGCGTGATAGAAAAACCAAATTATTCACAAACCATTTTCCTCTTCTTAATATATAATTCAAATTATTTAAAATTAAAATTAATTTCAATTTATCTTGTCCTTATAAGAAACACTAGGGCCATTGTTTTTTCTTTTTAGATGTTTTTAAATAAAGTTGTTTACAATCCATTATTTATATCTTTTTATTAAAGAGAAAAGATTTTTTTAATACAGCGTGTACAGTTAGATACGTAATGAGAAAAATTTAAAAACGAGAATAATTTCAAAATCAAGTTATTAAAAAGGTGTACTTTATATTAAGGACAACGACACTCTATATTAAAATATGAATTAACAAGCATATAAGTATGTTTCTAACCTACAAATAATAATAATAATGATATATCATCATCATCAGCCTGTCCTCGTCCACTGCTGGACATAGGCCTCTCCAATGGCATGCCACTGAGCTCGATCTTCAGCTCTTCTCATAATAATATATGGCCATCACTAAATATGAAGCTACGACTTTCGTCATAGTAAGAGGTGCATACTAAATAACGTTACGCTGTATCGTATAAGCAATTATTCGTGAATTATGCAATCCACTAAATTATTATTCATAATTACTTATTACTTTATTTCATTATTGTAATATATTATTTTAAATTTTAAATCTGCTTCCGCATATATAACGGAGGCGTCAAAGCAAGACGATCGTCCTACTGTGTTAAGATACGTCAAATGTCCCTTCTGTACTAATGATATAAAGTTTGTTTTGTTGATCGCGTTAATCTCAAGAACTATTTTATTTATTGTTTTAATGGAACATGCAAAGTTATCCATTGATTTAGTTCTGGAATTTAGTACTTGAATATTACACTTGTAACGGAACTGTTTATCTTAAAATTATTATATGTGATTTATTTAGAAAAAATGTATTTTCTCTTTTAAATGTGTAATAACACTTTAAAAACGTTGAAAATATATTTCTAATCGAAATTTAAGAATTTGAACCTAGGACTTCCTTAGATGGAATTAAAATAACATTAAAATCAAAGTAAGTAATGATAGTTTAAAGTTGTGCCACTCACAACCAGTTTGTGAGTGTATTTAGGTCACTATAAATACCGAACTACAAGCTTTATTCAGCTTATAGTAAAGTTTATATCTAAATATATCCTCCCTTGCATTGATGTTATTAAGATTATACTTTTTTTGTATGTTTGTTTGTGTAATGAAATCTCTAAAACTAGTGATTTAGGTATTTTGTTTTCTATTTTACCATTTTGCAGGTTTCGTATTTAGAAATTTAAAAAAGTCCTATAACATATCATTGTCCATCTATATATCTGTCTGTCTGTCTGTCACTAACAATGTACTGTACTGTTATGTACGTAAGAAACAGAAACAACTACAAACTTCTATGAAATCAAAACTCTATACAATTCAATTGATATGTTTTTAAACATTGACAGTGTTTGATGTATGGCGTCATTTTTCTTCCACGAATCGTGCTAATTCAAAGAAACGGTGTTTTCCAAGGAATATTGTAAGATAATATGAATTTAACTAAACGTTTTATACAGTAAAGTTTATAATTGAATGTACGTAGGTACTATTTAATTAAATATAAATTGATTAGTAGGTTCATTTTTTTAGCTTTACACTGTATCAAAGCAGAACCTACGAACCTAGTGTTAAGACACTCCGATCCCATTAAGATACTTCCGGTCCTCAATTACTGCCGAATTCTGGAAGCACTGCGTCTTGAGTGGAAAAAAGTGTATTAACACTAGGTTCCCAGGTTCCCTCTGCCTACCTATGTGCGAGATGCAATGTGAAGCTAAAAAAAAAGAGCATCTAGCATTCTAGGTAATCCAAAGAGCACTAAAAACTTACTAAGCGTGGCGGTCTACAGAACATTGCATAAGTCGTTTCCGCTTTACGCAAGCGTACACGTTTATTTGACATAATCACGTACAATTACTTTATTATAAATTAAATTATTATTCATACTGTGTAGGGCTATGAATATTTATATTGGAATAACGCCTAAAATGCTATTTAATCGTTCTGGCAAGACAAAACGCGACGTTGAGTAGAAAATGGTGGAAAATGGTGGAACGGAGTTTCTTAACCCTAGATCTTCTCTACCTACCGGGATACAGCGTAAGGCAAAGACAGTGGGTCTCGCTTTTATTTCGAAGAGTTATTAACTTTATCTTGTTACTAGAGCGAGGAAATAAAAAATAATTCTTTCCCCCGAATGGCGATCGAACTCACACACATGTTAGTAATAACGACAATTCCATACCTAAACAAGTGAATTGTTTTCAAAATATTCAACGTTGAACGCCGGAAATTATTTGATCGTGACATCACTATTTTATAAATAGCCCGCCCAATAGTAAAATTGTTGGTTTCTATTTGTAGGGAGGTTATCTTGGGTTCTTTATATCTATAGTAAAAAAAATAACGGTTTCACACTTTTTTCCCATATAGCAGCGTAAGTAGAGGGAACCTAGTGTTAAGGCACCCCATCTACAATTCTCCCTTGTGGTTAGTTATACTAGTAATCTGAAAATTTGTTGGGTTGAACACGCTAATCTCAGGAACAAGCAAAATACTGTCAAGCTTAGCATTTTTTTTCTATTTTGCCTATACTATGCTTTTGCGTACAGCGTCGCCCGCGTGGTCAAATGGGACTAAGTGAGGATTGTAAATGACACGTGTCACGTGTGACAAACCCTAAGTGGCCAAGCTAAGTCTGACCGCAGGTACAGTACTTACCGGGTCAGGGTTACCTTAAGTTAATAGGCTATATATGGACTATCCCTCACTAAAAGAATTTCTCAATTCAAGGCAGTAGTTCTTGAGATTATCGTTTTCAACCTAACAAACTCTTCTGCTTTATATTACTTAAGTATAGAAGTATGGCTAAAGAAGATAGCTTTTTTAACAAGGATTCCGACGCGTACCAAACTCCGTCGTGATGACGTCACAAATGTTTAAAAATACTTAAAAAAAATTAGCATAAGTTAATGCACTTTAAAGATGCTAAATGAAATATAAAAATCGTTTGACCTTGTGTGACAGAACAATGTGGACGTGTATAATCGTTTGTTTCATCAAAATAGGTATAATTATTTAGCTAACTAATAGATAATTGTGAAATAGAAGAAAATTTATGTATTCTTTTTGTATTTTTATTTTTTTATCTATACATAGTCTGTAGTTTTTAGTTTTTACCTATTTATTTTTCTTTTCTTTTCTTTTCTTTATAAGCCGACATCAAAATAATGAATTTGTAGACAATATTTGATAAAAGTTAAGTATGATGATATATTTAGGTTTGCAAGCACGTGTGCTAATTAATATCATGAGTATGTTACATATATATATATATATATCTGTTTGACAGTGTTTTGAAGAGAATCTGCTGTTAAAACACTCCGTTCTCGAGTTTCTCCTCAATTTGAAATTTATGTATTAGGTGGCGGAACACAACGCCGCGCTTGACCTAAGTAATATAGTTATAATAATATAAAATTCTCTTTTTTATTTCCAGGGTTCGTCCTCGCGTCAGCTGTGGTCCTACTGTTGTTAGGCATCATATGCGCTATATTCTTCGGAACGTGGATTCGAATGTTTATAGATCATGTAAGTGGCTTTCAATTATTATTACGTGCAATATGGTTGTTGCAGTTGGGTTGGGTTGGGTGTGGTGGTAGTTCAGGGCGTTACGGATTCCAAATAATTTCAAATTCAAATTCAAATTCAAAATATTCTTTATTCAAATAAACTTATTGTAAGCACTTTTGAATCGTCGAATGAACATATGAACAAAAAGCTACCACCGGTTCGGAAGGCAGTTCTGCTGAGAAGAGCCGGCAAGAAACTCAACAGTTGCTCTTTTCAAAATCAATGGTACAATCTATTACATTAGCTGGCAGCTATCCTGCATTACATTCAATAGATATTAATTCCATACATGTTTGTCCTCTAACTCTAACTTTACTTTATACTATCTTCTAATAGTAAGCACCACGAGTAATGTATACATGGTGTTTTATATTAGTTAAATGTTTTCATTCATTTTACCTACGAATACTGAATAATGAAAAGAAATTACGTACGCGCATATTGCGTGTAAAACCAATTATGTTAGACATTTACCTACTTACTGAAATGTACTCGGTACAGAATTAATTAGGAACTTGATAAGAGATTTTTTTACATTTAACAGTGACCTTCAACGAAAAATATATATTTTTTTATATTTATAGTTACATTACGTTACTGTATTCCATGGTTTTTGGGGTTGCGTACATAAAAAGAAAACTTGGAATTCTTAGAGGATCACTTTGTTCTCTGTCTATCTGTCCTCTCAACTCCTCGGATGTTGGACAAACCAATTCTCATCAGGTGTATCTCGCTTGCGTCTTTTTTAATTAAAAATAAAAATGACAAGAGTTTCGGATCGATTACATCGTCTAATAATGTCTGACGGTTTCGATTACAAGACAAAATCCCGGCGTTGAGTTCACCACTCACCATGCAATACCTCAAAAATAAAATAAATAAATTTTGTGATGATGATGATTGTTCCACTTTCACGCTAAAACTACTGATCGAATTTAGATGAAACTTTACAAGCTAAGCTAAGCTTACAAATCAGAATAACATATCATATCTAAACATTTTGTAAAAAATGATTAATTTTGTGGCCGAAGCCGCGTTTTCGGTCGTTAATCCTTCATAGTACTGTCTAAACTATTCATTTCATACATTACGCTCATTATACTGACGCGTTGTAACCCGCGACCTGAGTTGTTCTTTTGTAATCACTTGTAGCGATAGCAAAAAAATATTAAATATTTTTTTATATTTAGAAAAGTTAAAAATAATATGCAAGAGTTTTAATATTTTATTATATTTTTAAACATTATAATATGTTTTTTTTTATATTTTAAGAAATATGTGAGTTATCTGAATTGATACAGAAATTTATTTAATTTATATATCTCTTTAAATTTTTATATTATCTTTTTATTTTTTTTAAAACAAAATAGAAACAACAAATAATCATCAGTAGAATGATAGTTTTTTTATCCAACCACAAAAAGTGAGAGGTGGTAGAGAGATTAAAATCGCAAATTTTAACCGACTTCAAAAAAATACTTTTATTTAAATAATAATAATAATTATATTATAATTTGTTACCTAAAAAACAATCTAAGTTCCAGAAAAAATAATTTAGTACTTTGTTAAGCAATCGATACATTTCGGATAATTGTAGAATTATATCGAATTGTGTATTGTAGAATTATAAACAATTTTTTTAATAGTTAAAATAAATATATTATTAATTTTTTCTAACGGTACTTCCGTACTAATTGTTGTAACTTTCATTACAGAGGCGTGTATAAACTATTACATACATACAAAGTCGTATATTGATAATTTAGTAACACCTTTTATTGCATAATTTCACTGTTGGTATAAGCTTCAGCTAACTATCTAGTGTATCGTAGCGTAACTATCTATGAGTATCTAGTGTTAAGACATTCTGTTCCACACACACAGCCCGATTTTCTAGATATTGTATGTTGAGTGGCGGAACTCAACGCCGCGTTTTGTTTACCAAAGCGCGAAAAAAAAATGTATAAAATAAAATTGTAACTGATCGCTGTCTGTACAAGAAGGATACATGAGAAAATCTATTATTGGAGCTTTTGCCAATGTAACAGAACCCAATGTAATATATAAAAGTCTTTTATTACTAAGTGAATTACAGACAACACACAGACGAAACTATTGGACTTAGAAACGTTGACATTCAACATGTAGGTAGATTGGGAAGTGTAGGAGAGTAATAATTTAAGAGAGCTCGGAATCTGTGCTGGCACTGGAAAGAATGATGTTTAACGAATTGGGTTTAACATCTATCCACACATACAAAGTTGCGGGCGACAGGCTAGTGTAGTATAAACTTAGCAGTAAATCATTGGCCTACTTTATAACAACTATATGAATAAATGATAAAGAATTTTTAAATTAAATATTTTCAACGTATAATTACGTTGAGGCCATCGGGCGCAGTGGATTAGCATTTGATTGTAAACGCGACTGTTGTGGGATCGATTCCGACTCGGGGGAATAAATTAGTTTCAATTTACACGTATTGTAAGACAAAGCGCAGCGTTTAGTTACGGTTCCGCCGCTCAACACGGAATGCCTCGCATGTTGGACGGAAATTAGAGGACATTAGGTTCCCTATGCCTAACACTGCTATGTGCGGGATATAGCGTTAAGTTATAATTTAACAAAAATATGTGGCGGAACTTGAATCCGTTACCACTTATGTATAATTAATATAAACCAATAATAATAATAAATGATTTATGCTGAAACCGTTGCGCGTAACGCGTTATAACGGATCTCTAGCCGTTGTGTTGCCACCAAATCAAGAAACTTGTCTTGAATATTTACATAATACATACGAGTATATATGACTCCATGGTAATGCACATACACCCGATGGTCGTGGGTTTGACTCCCGTTGCTGGGAATGTATGATTTTTAAGCGCAACAGACTCTTATGCTTTACTAATAGAGAGAATGATTCTAACGGAAATTTTATATGTAGAGTTTGTATATATAAAAGAATTCCGTTGCTGAGTGACGTAACGCCCAGATGAAACTTAGTAGTTTTTAGTACTAGTCTTAGAAATTTGAAAATTAGCGTGTAGGTAGGTTAGGGAGAATGGAAAAACGCTAAGAGAGGAAGAAGATTTCTCGATACTTCTAACGGAAATTAGCTTTTTTAACCGACTTCTGTAAGAAAAGGAGGTTATCAATTCGACTGTATTTTTTTTTTTTTTTATTTTTTTTTTTATTTTTTTTTTTTTTATGTTTGTTACCTCATAACTTTTAACTGGGTGGACCGATTTTGATAATTTTTTTTTATTTGAAAGGTATAGCTTCCCGAATGGTCCCATTTTTTTTTGGTCCATGTCTGACAATGGTATCCATGAGAAAATCACATAAGTCTTAAATTTGCATTATGCATGTGCGCGACTAATAGCCGAATAACTCAATGTCGCGCCAACCGATTTTGATGATTCTTTTTTTATTTGAAAGGATACACTTCAAGGATAATTTGGTGAAAGTTTGGTTAGGTTTCGATTATGGAATCCGGAGAAAATTGAGAAAGTTTGTTTTTTTTGGTCAAAAATTAATTATACTGTAGTAGTTACAAGCAAAAACTTTTTAAATTGATGTCAGAAGTGAGATTCCTGATCGTTGCATTTCTTTTCAACCAATCTCAAAAAAGAGGATGTTCTCATTTTCAACCAACTTCAAAAAAGGGAGATTCCGAATTCACCCGAATACTTTTTATGTTTGTTCTTGTCAATATACCAAAATGTAACTTTGCACAAAAATAATAGCTAATTAAATGAAGTTTTACATAGAACAATCACAACCACTCGTTGACAACCACTACCACCACCATCACCACTCGTTCAAGAAGCATCATTTTAAGATCTACCCATCACTAAAAATCGTAAAATAAATTAATTTTTAACAAAAACAAAAACCGACTTCTAACAACGAACTAAAAAGTGAAAAATAATTATATAAAGATTTTATAATTTTGAAGTCGGTGTCAAACTAATGCTACAACACCTTTACTACAATATCTAATTACTAAGCCTGTTTGTTTTACTTGGCACCGACTTCAAAATTATAAAATCTTTATATAATTATTTTTCACTTTTTAGTTCGTTGTTAGAAGTCGGTTTTTGTTTTTGTTAAAAATTAATTTATTGTAATTTTTAATTGTACAGAGTTGTTGGCGGCGACTTGTACATAATGCATATGTTCACAAAAAACGTAAAAACAGTTTGTTTTTTTGTGTCAAAATGCAACATAACGAAATCGTGCTATCCACATGGACGAAGCCGCGTAAAGAACACTAGTTTATGATAACTCTCTTGTCCGTTTATTAAAAATATTTTTGTAGGTGGATTACTTGCACTTAAATTTGTTTACATTCGTAAAATGTTGAATTATAATGTTATACAAATATTCCAATAGTGATTCATTATCTACAGTTAATTGACTACTTTAGGCCGTCGTAGCACATCCGCCTGTAAGCTCGGGGGAATCAATTATGTTCATTTCTAGGCTCTGGTAAAAGACAACACGCGGTGTTGAGTTCCGCCACCCATATGAAATGTCCCAGATATTGGGCGACGTGTAAGGAACAAAGTGTCTTAACTAGTGCCAACTAGTGGTAGTGTATGATGGTACATAATATAAATATATCTATATCTCCGTATATGGTTTTTTTTCCCAGGATAGTTGAACCTACGACCATCGTAATAATAAGCTACATTAGCGATAGGTACATACCACTGGAGTATCCATTCAGAGCAGTTTGTAATATTTAGTAAATCTTGAATGAAATCTTTAATTCTGCAATAATCCTTGGCCCAGATCGAGGACTAGATTAGTTTTGGCCAAATTAGGCAATGTTATAAAGAATTTGTAAGTCAAAGTGTAACTCAGAGACGTCGAATAAGTCTCCTTATGTGAAGTGGAGAGATTCTTGAAAGTATATAGCAGGGTAGGCAGAGGGAATCTAGTGTTAAGGCACTCCGTAACCAATTTTATGCGGAAGTAGAAAACGTTCTTACGTTACTGGAGCTTAAGTCGAGATTGAACCCACAGCCGTCATGTTTAAAATCTGAAAGATTGTGTGCTCTACACTGCCTAAATAAAGTTAGTGTTTTGGTTACCGATACTATGTCTGTTATAAAGTCCATTAAAGGCTATCAAAATCGATAGCCATTAAATACAGAAAATAACATTCAAACTATTGCAAAGAAAGTATCCTAACTCAAAATGTTTGTTAAAACAGTCTATAAAAAGTCTATTTTTCCCACCCGGGAAACAGGAAAATTTCAGGAAAATACTCTACAAAACGTATAAAGATTTGAACGCTGCTGAAGCTTATTGTCGACGTTAGCTACGTCAACATTGTTATACGCTCGCTATAATATATCTTAGCAGCGTTGTGTTCCGCCACTATCGTACATAATTTAGTATTAGATATTTTTAATAGTGAATTTGTATGAAATATTTCGTTAGCGTGTGAACATAACACGTTCACCTTCACCCAAAATATTGTATTGTATAATCATTTTTGTACATTTCACCAAATATATTATACGGTTGTTAAGAGATCGAATAAAATATAATATCTTAGTGGCACAGTGGGGCAATACTTGATTGTAGACGTGATGTATGTGGGTACGATTTTTATTTAGTGGGTATTATTAGTTTATTTTGGGGTCACTCTTTATATTTAGCGAGGTAGCCAGAGAGAACAGGACACTACACTCTCTGTATACCGCTCTCTTCTAGTTCAATGTTATCAACCTCTTCATGCTTGCCGTCTGGGGGTCCTTATGCTCGACGGTTGTGGATTCGATCCTCAATCCTGGGAATGAAATATTTAATATTTACATTTCCCCGCTCTGGTAACGAGGCAAAGCACGGCGTTGAGTTCACCATTCAACACGCAATGCCTCTAGAATTCGGCAATTAGTGGGGAACGGAAGTGTCTTAACACTAGATTCCCAGGTTCCCTCTTTTCTCTTCTATATGCGAGACACAATGTGAACCTAAAAATATATATACATATTCTAATCTATTCTACATTTACTTATACGTTATAAAATATTATTAATCTGTTTGTCTCTTTCCACAGGAACTAATTCTCCGCCCAGGCTCGATGACATTCGAGTGGTGGGCGCGACCTCCGGTCCGGCCGTTCGTCCGAGTCTACGTATACAACGTGACGAACGCTGACGAGTTCCTAAATAACGGGTCCAAGCCTATCCTGGACGAGTTGGGGCCTTATGTGTATTCGTAAGTTTGTTTATTTATTTAATTTCACGCTCCTGGCATTCAATTGTGATAATAACGTAGTTCAATATGAAAATAAAAATCAGTTTCATATTGTATCCCGCACACAACGCGGTAGGCAGAGGGAACCTAATGCTCTCCTAGTGCGCTCCTAGAGCACTCCGTTCCTCGTTTTCCGCCAAATTCTAGAGGCTGGTTGAGAGGCGTGTTGAGTGGCAGAACTTAAGACTTTGCCTCAACACCGGAGCAAAGAAATGAAACTAAATAAATATTTCATTTTCTCGAGTGGGGATCGAACCTATAACCAGTCGCGTTTACAGTCACACAGTGCCCCTGCGCCACGACTGGCCTCAATAATAGGTAGTTAAATTTGACTGACTTCTAACAGATATTTTCAATTAATTTCACATTTATATATTAAATGTATCCATTTAATAAATTAACATGAAGTTATCACACACCAGCGATGGTTCTAATTTACCATGTACACATATCTATATATTACCAGCCTTGAGCCTCGACCATATACTCGTATGTTATATTGTACGTGATGTGTGAATGGCGGGCTTTATCTCAAGGAAATTGATGTTATATTTATATGTATATATATATTTTGTTTCTTGACTTTGCTTGGGAAATTAATTTAATTCTTTTTTTGACAAATATATTTTTTTACTTCACGCTGTTTCCCGTATTCACACGCACCGCCCAGTTGGGCGATAACGAGTGATGGAACTTAATGCCGTGATTTAATTCGTTACCAAAGCCAGAAAATTTAATGATTCATTCTGCCAAGTGGTAATCGAACCCACAGCCATCACGTCGACACTGCGCTACGACGGCTTCGTATAATAATATAATATATACTATCAAAATATCCTTGGTAAAGGTCAATAATAACAGAAAACCGGCTGATCGGCCTTCGTATATAATTAGTGTATGGGCAAACAATTCGTCAATATAAGATAATAAAAAAATACATAAATATAATAGACATGTTTTCCAGAAGTTTCTAAGGTTACATTTTTTTTAGCTTTACGCTGTATCTTGCCAAGTTATATACTTGGTAGGCAGAGGGAACCTAGTGTTAAGATTACAAAATTTTTGCCAAATTTATGGATACTTGGATGGGAACACGAAACTCAACGCAGCCTTTGATTTGTTACCAGAGCCAACAATTAATAATTCATTCCCACAATTGGGAATTCAACACAACTAATAAACATTGAAAACACTTTAAGTTCATTGCTTATTAAAAATCTTTCATTATTTTAGATATTTGTTTGCTTTTGTTTTTTTTTCTTAACGTGTTGTAGTTAGCATATCTGTATATAAATACATATTGTTTATTATAATGAGACAATGACCATGAATTGTCAGAAGATGCTGTTTACTCATTAATTTTATAAAAAAATATTTTCACACACTTTATAATTATGAAGTTATAAGTACTGGAGTTATATAAATTTGTTAAACAAATCGGTCAATTGTGAATCGAACTCGCCTACCGATAGTTCCGTATCAATTTCATGATGTAGGTGGAAAGAAGAGTGTCTTATGAAAGTTGACAAACTTAAGTTTGCTGGCGTACGCACTCATTTTGTATGAGATGAAATACAGATTATAAGTTGGTGACTTTTTTTTTTTCTGAAATAAATTTCTATTTGCCCAATTTCAAAACTGAAAGTTCACAAAGCTGTGAATTTCATACCAAATGTGACAAAAACTATGCATAAACGATCATATTTTTTGATTGCGTTGAATTAGGCATTAGTAGGTATTTATAAATCGCTCTCAACTCTGAGATAGATCTTGAGATGTCGTTTTCATTCATAGATTATTAAAATGGTATCTCAAAATTACTCTCAAGATCAACGGCTCCATCTCGGCTTATAAATACGGACCTTATATGGTCTTATTTTTTCTATACTCCAAGTGACAGTAGAACTCGATATTTAATATTCATTTTGGCTTTATACCTATACGCCATCATCCTAAAATTGGTCTTAACAGACTTCCTACAAGAGTTGTCTTTTTTTCTTGAGGAACCCTGAAAATATCATGCACAGTGTGATTTTACGTACACAGTACATTAGAAATAAAAAAATACGTATGCATATCTCTTTTTATATACGTATATCTATTTCACTCTATCAGACTTATGGAGGCCACTTAATTGGTTATCTTAAAACAAGTTTTATATTATACTAATTTTAAGTTAATAGCAAAAGCCGTTTAGATAACAGGTTAAATGTCAATGACGAAGGTTATTGAAATTAACACATTTTAGGAAAATATATTATTTTAGATGTACAAGACTGTGCGACAGTAAGCCGGAAGTGTGGATTCGATTCCCACTCGGAGGAATGGATTATTAATAATTTCATTTCGTCGCTCGCAAAGCAAACATTTCAAAGCGCCAGGTTTAATTCCACCATTCAACACAAACTGGCAATGCTTAGAGAATTCTGCGAAAACTGAGGAACGGAATGTCTTGACACTATATTCACTCTGCCTACCCTACTGCTATAAGCGGGATACAGCGTAAAGCCAAAATAGAAATAAATAAAAATATATTTAATTCCTTGCATTTAGCCGCCATATTGGGCGTGTAGTCTTTTATCTAAATTACTGTCAAGAATAGAAAAAAAAACCTCTTCTTCAAAAAAAATAATTTCCTTCAAAGCTAATCTGATTTTGATTTAGTTTTTTTTAAAGTACCTATAGCATTTTAAATTTTAAATATTTTCTCTAAACCTAAGGCTAAAGGATCCCTCTAGGAGTCTTTTTTCTTTCATACACAACGTCTTTAAACTATTTAGGAGTACCTACTTATGTCCAGCAGTGGACGTTGAAAGGCTGATGGATGGGTTGGTCGACAATGACATATTATTAATTAGTATAAGTCAACATTGTAATAAAGTGCTTGTAGTCCTGAATTCTCTTTTATATATGGACCGTTTATTTTGAAAGTGGTGTAAGTCCATTTTCTTTTGTTTCGAGAAAATCAAAGGTTAGTATGTCGATGATTATGCAATTTCATTTACCGACCGATTTTAAGTTGTTCAAAATATGGGTTTTTTTTGAGAAATTAAACACGGACTAGTTATATATAAAAAAATTACATTAAATTAAGCATGAATTACGTGATAGCTCATTTTTCTCAAAAATGGACTTACACCACTTTCAAAATAAACGGTCCATATAAAACCTTCCTTCTCTTCTCTTTTGACATGTCCTTTTATACGTAGAAGCTGTCGCTATGCATGAAACGGTTAAAATTTGATTATAACCGTTTCCCCCGAATATGTATCGAATTTACAATCTTCGCGTATACACTCAGGCACTCCTCCACTCCTCCACTGCATTCCTCCACTCCACTCCTCCACTCCACTCCTCCACTCCACTCCTCCACTCCACTCCTCCACTCCACTCCTCCACTCCACTCCTCCACTCCACTCCACTCCCACTACGCCACTGTGCCTCTAGTTAAAGTATTACTTATATCCTACACACGGTCACGGAATATCGCGTGTCTAAAGAATATCAGGCGTACATTAAAAGGACATAATTTCTATATATGGACCTTGATATGTTATATAACATTATTTGTGTAGAACGTGCTGAAGGCGTTTGCAGAATTTTTTTATGTGAAAATTATAGGACATTTTAAAAGTAATGACAGTTTTAATATCTATCTTAATATAACAAAAATTGAAGAGTTTGTTTTGTTAAACGCGCTAATCTAAGGAACTACTAGGTCCAATTTATGTTGGATTGTCTGTATATCGACGAAGCTGTATGATATCACGTCCATAATTTAGATGTAACGCACTGTGGCATGGTAAATCACCTCCATCAGTTAGAATGTGTCATGTGTCATACACGATTCTTAGGTCTTACGGGTCTCCTGCCCCCAATAACAGTTTTTCTCGTATATTTTCCATGTCACAATTCCACAGACAGCGATGAGTTGATGTTTTTATTATATGTATAGACTAGCGGACGCGCGCAGCTTCGCTTGCGTATTTAAGGGTGAATTCTAATAACCCATGAAACATGTGTTCAATGAAATATTTTTAAGAGTCTAAATTTCAAATTTTATAAAAATCGGTGGCAATTTAAAGTTTTTCCATACAAACTTTCAACACCTTATTTGCACCCTTAGGGGGTGAATTCTAGAAAACCATGAAACATATGTTCAATTAAATATTTTTAAGAGTCTAAAAATCAAATTTTATAAAAATCGGTGGCGATTTAAGAATTTTCCCATACAAATTTTCAACCCCTTATTTGCACCCTTAGGGGATGAATTCTAGAAAACCATGAAACATATGTTTAATTATATATGTTTAAGAGTCTGGATTTCAAATTTTATAAAAATTGGTGACGATTTAAAAAAAAACCTATACTAACTTTCAACCTCTTATTTGCACCCTTAGGGGGATAATTCTAGAAAACGATGAAACACATATTCAATTAAATAGTTTTAAAAATCTAAATTTCAAATTTTATAAAAACCGGTTCCGATTTTAATTTTTTTCCATATAAACTTTGAACCTCTATTTCACCCCTTTAGGATTAAAATTTTTCATAATCCCTTCTTAGTAGATGTCCAGATTAAGAAAGTAAACTTTTGTCTAAATTTAACGTTTCTACGCACAGCGGTTACGGCTGTGCGTGCGTCTTACCTCAGTCAGTGAGGACAAGTCCTTTTATATATATAGATTAGTAACAAGAACAACCCATACGCAGTCTCTCTTGTTACATTATTGGTAGCCTATTTGCTAATTGTTATTCTGATGAACAAGTTATATTACTGTAAAGTTTCATCAAAATCCGTTCAGCAATTTTTGCGTGAAAATGGAACGAACATCCATATTATTCATATTTACGATATTAGTAACATTTAATATTCTTTTCTTACCTTTCAGCGAAGAATGGGAGAAGGTGAATATAACAGACAACGAAAACGGCACACTCTCGTTCCACTACAAGAGGACGTACACGTTCGTGCCGGAGCTTAGCGCCGGGCCCGACGACGACTCGGTGGTCGTACCTAATATACCTATGCTGGTGAGTATTGGTTTCAGTTTAATATTTGGCATTTCTTTTTCAAAAAGTGTCAAAATTTTAAAAAATCCATATAGGTACAAGTGAGTGAAAAAATAAGCTTACTTAAAAAACTATTATATTTCTATATTGTATCTAGCATATACAGGGTAAGCAATAAGGGAAAACTTAGTGTTTAGACACTGTTCCCCACGGTGGAAGATTCCTCCACTTACCTTCTAAACAGTTGATACAACAAAATTACTGCATTTTAACTCAAAATAATAAGAATATTTAGTTAATTAGGAAGAATAAATTGAAATATTTACACATCCATCACGTGTACAATTAGAGACTATACCACTGCTTTGGTAGCCTTAATACATTGTAAGTAAATTGTATTTATTATTATTATTTATTTATTACGCTAACAAAGTTGTCGGTAGTAAATTTTATTTTAACATACGTATGTTAATTTATTAAATTATATGATGTATTTAGAAGTATATATATATTATACATATACACCAAAGTACACTTTAATATTATAATGCTGTAGTTTGTTTGGTTGAACGCACTAATCTCGGGAACTACGGATTCGAATTGAAAAATTCTTTTTGTGTTTATCGAGGATTGGAAAGTTGTAGACATAGTTTTTTGTTTTTTTTTTTTTGGCTTCTCGGTGTTTCCCGAATTTGGTAGGATAGGCAGTGGGAACTTGGGAACCTAATGTTAAGACTCATTATTTTTCAATTCAAGAAATTTGTTAACAACTAACAACTTTTGCTAACAACTTTTAGTTATTTCCAGTATACTATATGTATACCACTCATTCTCGTCATTGTATATCCTCGGCTATACACGCAATGATTGAGGGTTCGATTATTCAGAAGATTCTGAAATTATAGTCTTTTCCCCGCTATGTCGAGATAAAGCACAGCGTTGAGTTCCGGAACTCGACACACGATGTCTCGAAAAACGAACGGTGCGTGGCGATCGGAGTGTCTTAACACCATGTTCCCTCTGATTAGTGAAAAGCTCTTCCTAGTTTCATCTCTATTACATGATGCTGCAATCTTTCCCAAAGATTATAATTAAAATAAATACACAAATTATCTTATATGTATAGAAAATGATACATAATTAGTTTTAGTTTATCCTCTACCTCTAAAGTTTTTTACAATAATTATTATTTGCAGCGCTTAAAGGCAATTATCTCGTATTATTAACTGATTTCCTAGTATTCTTGTTATATCTAGAAGTCTAGAAGGTTTATAGTAATAATTAATAGTTGTCGCCCGCCTTAGTAGACTCAGATAAATTTCCCTAAGAAATTTCGAGGGCTACTCTCTTAAAAATCAAATTATTCTTTATTCAATAAGGCAATTACAAGCACTTTTAAATCGCCAAATTACATAGAAATGTCAGTATTGTCAGTCCTGCAGGAAGCTACCACTGGCTTGGAAGGCAGTTCTTAATACTCTACTCTTTAGATTGGCTAAATGACAAATTACACCCTTCCAAATCCAATAGTTTTGTCTGTCATTAAACACTCAGTAACAAAAGCGTTTGACTGACAGAAACCATCCGGCATATCCGGAACTATGCGGCGTAGAACGCTGAAATGGTGCATGTAGGTTACTTGGGCACTGTTTAAAGAATCTACATGTCGAATTTTTAGATGAGCGCTGAAAGGGAATTTCTCGGATTCTTAAAAACACGGGATAAACCTGTGATTTTCCATTTTAAATCTTAAAGTCCACGCGAACAAAGTTTACTCGTATTTATATATAAAATTATCACTTCCGCATTAAAAGATCCTTGGTAGTTAACCTCAGTTACAAGTTCATACATTATACTCAAATTGTATATCTATCTATTAAATGTAATGTAATAACGTCATTGTTTTCATTTTAAAAAAATGCATCCGTACTTAAATTCTTTGTTAAATATATTTTTTATCATAAGATTCTTATGTTTTTTTAAGTTTTGTAGTTTCGGAAAAGCCGTTGTACTGTTTCAAGAGACGCACCAGCTTTTCCAGCCAAATGACTTATGGGTTCGATTCTCACTATAGGGAATAAATTATTTTCATTTCCCCGTTCTGGTAACAAGACAGAGCAAGATGTTGAGTTCCGCCCCTCAACACGCAATGTCTCGAAAAAATGGGTAAGTGTTTTAACATAAGGTTCCCCCTGTCTACCCTGCTATATGCGGGACACAGCGTGTATCATTTAATGTAAAAAATTGGTAACATCTATCTATATGAACCTGCTCCTCTTGTATGATGATAGGTCGAACTGCCATACGCTACTAGGCATTGAACCAATTCTAACAGTTAGTAGGTCTCACGTTATAACTCTCGAGGGAACAGGTTCGATTCCAACGCATACTGAATAACAATTATTATATTAACATAGGGAAAATAATGACCTTTTCAAGTGCATGGCCTTCACTTATGACTAGTTTTTGCCTGCGACTTCGTTCGTATCTTCAAATGAAAATCACTACTTGTGTATGACACATGACATGACGAACTCTAAGCGCGTGAGGCTCTGACCGCAGGTACCGTAGGTTACAGCGAAACGATTAACGTCATGTTATAGTCTATGGTCTTCCTTGTTAAATGTACATTGTGATAATTAAAGAATGAACTCTCAATCTCTCCTTTTTATTTCTCCTTTTGAAAATTTCATATGCCTAACATTTGAATACTATTACCACCAGTATGTATAATTTAAAAAAATACTTTCTTCAGTAGATATCAATATATCATTAAAAATAGATTTTGCTTATAATTAATTCTTCACTTTAATTTCTTAATTTTAAGTAAAAACTAGTACGTATGTGTGTCAATAGCTTTCACTGTGCCGACGACACTTTCGTTTTTGAACTTAAATGTACTTATATGAAGATGTAAAAATAAACTTAACGCATGTAGGTAAAGTATTTTGTAAAATAGCATAAGCTTTAGGTGTATCTCGCATATAGCAGCGTACGCATAGGGCACATAGTGTTGAGACATTGAGTGTTGAGTGGCGGAAATAAACGCCGGGCTTTGTCTAACAGAAATGACAATCATCTATCTATATATATAAAATCGAAAGGTCACTCACTCATCACGAAATCTCAGAAACTACATGAGCTAGGAATCTGAAATTTTGCATAGGAGTTACTTATAAGACGTAGGTGCTCGCTAAGACGGGAATTTGTAATATTCGACTTCTAAGGGGTTGTTTTTGGGGTTGAAAGTTTGTATGAAACTTCGTTACTAATGACATTTGTCTTTGTCATTCGTTACTAAATGCTAGGAGTCTCAAATTTTGCATAGACGTCACTAGGACGTAGTCATGGAGACAGGAATTAATAATAACATAGTTCACGCGGGTGAAACCGCGAGCGGGCCGCTAGTTTATATATATATATGTATTTTTAACATTTTCATAGTGTTATTCCCCGATTAATCCGATTAGAGAGTTTCATAAAAATCTCTGCTTTATGTGAATTAAATATATTTATAAACAAGCAAAGTAATAGTTATTGCTAGTTTATTAAAAATTTATACATAATATCGTGTTCCGTTGAACGGAACGAAGACGGAAGAGCGAGATAACTGTATTATACAATTTTTTAGTTATTAGTTATCTAACTGAAGCAAAGGAGGTCAAGATTTGTATTTATTTTCATACTAAGTAAAAATTGTACGGATGCATCGATATATACTATACAAACATTTCATATGTCTTCAGTAGTAGTTTTGATTGTTTTTAATTTGTTTGATAACTTTAATAAATTAATTTTTAACAAAAAGAAAGTAGTGACTTCAAAATTATAAAATCTTTATATAATTATTTTTCACTTTCTAGTTCGTTGTTAGAAGTCGGTTTTCTTTTTGTTAAAAATTGATTTATTTTACGATTTTTAGTGATGGGTAGATCTTAAAATGATGCTTCTTGAACGAGTGGTGATGGTGGTGGTAGTGGTTGTCAACGAGTGGTTGTGATTGTTCTATGTAAAACTTGATTTAATTAGGTATTATTTTTGTGCAAAGTTACTTTTTGGTATATTGACAAGAACATACATAAAAAGTATTCGGGTGAATTCGGAATCTCCCTTTTTTGAAGTTGGTTGAAATGAGAAGATCCATTTAAAAAGTTTTTTCTTGTAACTATTACAGTATAATCAATTTTTTACCAAAAAAAAACAAACTTTTTCAATTTTCACCGGGTTCCATAATCGGAACCTAACCAAACTTTCACCAAATTATCCTTGAAGTGTATCCTTTCAAATAAAAAATGAATCATCAAAATCAGTTTGCGCGACATTGAGTTATTTGTCGCGCACATACCTAATGCAAATTTAAGACTTATGTGATTTTCTCATGGATACCATTGTCAGACATGGACCAAAAAAAAATGGGACCATTCGGGAAGCTTCACCTTTCAAATAAAAAAAAAATTATCAAAATCGGTTCACCCAGTCAAAAGTTATGAGGTAACAAACATAAAAAAAAATAAAAAAACAGTCGAATTGATAACCTCCTTTTCTTACAGAAGTCGGTTAAAAAAAGGACAACTTGGCGCTTGATCCCACTTTGAATTAGGTATATTGCAAGTTAAGGAACAGTCCAAGTTTCATCAAAATTGGTTCTATAGTTTCATTTATAATGTAATTTAAAGTATAAAAAAAATACTTTTTAATATTTACTATGTAAAGACAGTCGTTATGGAGGCGACGTTTGTTTGTTCATTTCCCACTCGGGGGAATGAATAATTTTTATTTCCTCGCTTCCTCATTCAAAATACAATGTCTCAAAAATTAGAGGGTATGTAGAAACGTAGTGTCTTAACACTGGGCTCCTCTAGATAACAGAGTTTAAGCATATTCTAACTGCAGTTAAATCTAACGTATCTCAGTTAAAACCAATTCCGTCTTGCGGAGGTTCTTGTATAGAAAATACACGTACGCGATTGTAATTCAAGCGTGCTATAACTAGTGGTCATATGAGTTTAGTTATATGCGGGATATTATTTAATTAATATAGTTTTTTTAATACATACCGCGGTGTTGTGTTCCGCTCAACATTTTTTCTAATTCGAGCAAAATGCGGACTACGGAGTGTCTTCCCATTAGATTATCTGTGCCTACACAAAATAACAAGATTGTCGATTCAAATTCAAGTCCTTGATCTTATTAAAGATGCAGTAATTTAGTTTTTGTTGTTGTTTTTATCAGTAAGTTACAGTGTAGAGTGAATATTGAAGTTTATTACTGTCTCGAAAACATGTTATACGAGTCGTATTTTATCTATTTACTTATTTATATTTTTGCCAGTTTCGTTGTTTGTAATACTTTATCTGAAATACTATTTTAAGAGAGGTAGGAGGAGACCTTCGAAAACACAGTATCAAAGATACTGGAGGAAGGTCACGTAAAAAGCATGAGCATGAGGAAGAGTTCACGCTGTATTCCACATATAGCAGAGTAGACAGAGGGAACCTAGTGTTAAAATACTCCGTTCTCCAGTATTCCACCGAATTTTTCGACGTATTCCGTGTTAAGTAGCGGAACTCAACGCCGGGATTTTACGTCGGTGCCAGAACGAAGAAATGAAAATAAAATAATTCCTTTAAGTGGGGATCGAACCCGCAACAGTCGCGTTATAGTGACGTCCTTCTGCCCCTGCGCCACTACGGTCTCACATAATAAATATGACTATTTTCTTTTATCCATCGCCATTGTCGCGTCGTCGATTTTAATTGATTTTCAAATAAAATCCATATGGACAGAATTCACGCACGACTTTAGCCACTTGTGCGTGAGCTAAATGTATAAACTATTAATGATTTGTGAGAAGGTTAGAATGTGACCGTCGTCGGGCAGTGCCTGTTTTAGCGCTAGAAGTACTAAGTGCCTATTAATATTTGCAAAATTGCCCTGATTTTCTCATTTTTTATTTGGGATAGTTTTTGTGTGTTCTTAGTAAAATATGGGATGTATGGAACAGAATATTTTTTTTAGGTGCACGCTGTACATAGCAGTGTAGAAAGAGGAAATCTGAGAAGCTAATGTTAAGACAGTCCTTTCTCATTAAGGCACTTAAGCACACACACTATTTTATTATTAAATTTATTGTTACCAAAAAAATATATAATGCGGCAACAGATTATCAAACAAAATTTTACTTTTTTTATAGATTCATGGTGTATCCCGCATATAGTAGGGTAGGCTTGTTCCCCAAACACCGCCAAATTTTCGAAATATTGCGTGTTGAGTGGCGGAACTTAACTGTGTCTTATTATCAAAGTGATATAATGGAAACAATTCTTTCCCCTCAGTGGGAATAGAAGTCACAACCGTCAGGTTTATAGTCACACTGCCCTACGTCTACTTCTTTTTTTTATATAGATTTTTTTTTTTGAGTTACATCAAATTCATTCAAAATTATTGTCACTCTACAAGATTTCTTTACTCATACGTGATGAACCTACATGCTAGTGCATTGAACTCCACACCCACACGAGAATATCAATCTTATCACTGAGCCACAGGGTCCAAAGTACTGTAAAGAATTAATAGTTTATAAATAAACTAGTGTGGTAATACACTATAATGTATCCTATTGTTTTAATTATAAAGTTTAATTTTGGTTTTTCCTTTGTTTTATGGTGAATTAAATGGTTTTTAATCTTTGATTTCGTTGTGGAATAACGTTTTAACTCAAAACAACAACACTCTTTTCAACAAAACTTACTCTTTTTCACAGTGTATCCCGCATATAACATATAACTAGTGTCAAGATGGACCATTTCCCCACGCACCGCCCAATTTTCAATTCATTGCGTCTTATATGGCGGAACCCAATGGCACCATGACGGAATTAAATACGAATTGAACCCACTACTTTCGCTGTTATATATACGTGCTCAAATTTCGCTGATCGAACTCTATAACATCGAAATTTATATATTTTTTAAGCCCCGATGCAAAAAGAGTGGGGTATAAATTTAACTTGTCTGTGTGTATGTGTGCGCTATTATAGCTCCCAAACGAGTGATTTGATTTTGATCTAGTTTTTCCTGTTTTAAAGTTGACCTATTCGAGTATGTTCTTAGCCATGATTCAAGAAAATATGTTTAGCGGTTTGAAGATTAACAGCTCTTATCTGGTTGAAGAGTTTTTTTTTATCGGGGATTTTTAAAATGTAGTAAAACTGTATTAAATGGCCAATGTAAGTTGTTGCTAAATGTTAGCTCATTACAATTAACCCACAAACCTGTGTTATGAAAACGGAAGTCGTACGTAAAATAAACAAGTTCTTTTATTTTAATTAGTAATAAAATTAAAAACAAAGTAATAAACGTTGTATTTAAAAAGAAACTTGTCTTTTAAGTGATGTTTGTAGGTTCTAATTAATGAATATATTGTACAATATAGTATAGAGAGCCTAAGGCGGAACTTAACTCTGCAGTTTACTAGAGCAGGGAAATAATTTATTCCCCCGTGTGGAAATTGTCCTTCTTTTACATAAATTTATTGCAAATTTTGACTAAATACATAAAAAAAGATATTTTTTTGCTTCACTTCAATCACGTTTCCTATCTTCCGCCAAATTTTCGAGACATAATAATCATGTTGAATGGCGGAAATGAACGTCGCGCTTTGTCTTCTTACCAGGGCCGGGCGAGGAAATGAAAACAATTCCTTCCCCAGAGTTAGGATAATCCTACAACCCATACACTCGCAGTATTATGTGATATAAATTTGAGATATTGACATATTGCTGAAAAAAACCGTAGCGTTATGTTACAGCTAACAAAAATCTTAACTAATTTATAATAGTTTTATATGTTTTTATATATAATAAAATATTTACTTTCAGAGTGCCACATCTCAATCCAAACACGCCGCTCGTTTCCTTCGTTTGGCCATGGCATCAATCATGGACATCCTCAAGATAAAGCCTTTCGTTGAAGTCTCTGTGGGTCAGCTTTTGTGGGGCTACGAAGATCCCCTCCTGAAGTTGGCCAAGGATGTGGTGCCTAAAGAACAGAAGCTGCCGTATGAGGAGTTTGGGCTGTTTTATGGGGTAAGTCAATGGAATTATTGGAATTGGTTTTATTATTTTCACTCGTTTTTGTGATCTTAGGATTGTATAGATATGAAATTTTGTTGATGATGATTCGATTCTTTAATCTTTAATACTGTCCACTAAATTCAAGTTACGACACTCCGTTCTCTATTTTCTGCCCAACATAATCGCCAAGTGGCGGCACTCAACGCATAGCATTGTCTAATATACATAAAATGACAATACGTTTAATAATTCCCTAATAAGATATATTTAGGCCAGTCGTGGCAAAGTGGCACAAAGTGACTGTAAACGTATACTTTCATTTCGTCGCTCTGGTGTCGAGGAAAGCGCGGCGTTGAGTTCCGCCCCGCACGCAATGCCTCCAGAATTTGGCGGAAAAGGGGGAATAGAGTGTCTTAACATTAGGTTCCTTTTTTTTTATTTAAACCGTTTTTTAATTTACAGAAAAACGGCACTTCACCAGACATAGTGACAATGTTCAGTGGTTTGTACGACATAACTAAATACGGAATATACGATCGATACAACCACAAGGAGAGGCTGCCCCACTGGACCACGGACGAGTGTAACAGCATCTCAGGATCTGACGGGTCTATCTTCCCACCTCATATCACTAGGAATGACACGATTAGAGTGTATGATAAGGACCTGTGCAGACTGCTGCCTTTGAGGTAAGGTTTTAGGGATTAAAATATAAATTTTAAAGGATATTACTGAAGGGTTATTTTAAATTGGAATGCTAACATCTATTTTCTATTGTTCGTATATCTATGTATAGACCATCTACTCTAAAACGGAAATAGTCAAATCTAAATACATACAGACAGTTAACTGTATTATTCACATTACGTGGGTATAAAAATTGCGCAAACCCTCTCCCTCATTCCCGCTGGTAACCAGAGAAGCGCAGCGTTTAGATCCGCCTCTCAACTTCGCAGTCTCAAAAATGCGGTAGAGAGTGGGTCGTCGTAAAAATTGAATCCGCTTCTACTAAAGTCTGTTAAAAATTGTAATAATTTTATGTTATTTTTTATATTATCCCTAGGTATTTAGAAGACGTGGAATCAGCTGGAGTCCAAGGCTTTAGATTTACTCCACCGGAAGACGTGTTTGCCAATGACGAACATAACAAGTGTTTCTGCCCCGCCGGCCCCCCCTGCGCGCCCAATGGGCTGTTCAATGTGTCACTTTGTCAGTACGGTAAGTTTATTTATTTGGTTTGTTTATACATTTGGAAAAAAAAATAGAAAAAGATTAGTAATCTTTAAAAAAATATATTTTATACCTACTTATTTAGAAAACGCATAAAATTTTTATCGTAGCGCAATTTGAGCGTACTATACTACGTTCAAATTTCGTTTTACGTTTTCTAAAGGACTACAATTTTTGTGAACATTTAGTATAATTTTGATATAATATAAGTTTCCGCTTAAACTTAGCCGAAGCCGCGTATGGGCTCCCTAGAACGATGAACGATGTATCATATTAAAATCTAGAGATATATATATTTTTTGTAAATCACACGGAATTGTACAAGTTTATAAAAAAATAACAAAAAACAAACAATTGAATTATAAACTAATTAACAATATATATTTCAATTGTTTGTTTTTTGTTCATTAAAAAAACTTTTTTTTAACTATAATACTACAATACTGTATGCTACCTTTTTTATATATTATGGCAATATAAAAAATTATGAATTCGCAAGTTTCTTAATATTTTAATTAAACCCAATTTAATCTACACCTATTTTATTACACTGAAGAATAAGTTTGAATAAGCGAGCTAATCTCAAAAAATAATGGTTGGAATCGTTTACCAAGAAAGGTTACATGCTGTTAGATGACGTCAATCGCTTCGATGTAACCCACAGAACCTGCGGTCAGAGCTGCCTCCCGCACTTAGTATGTGTCTCGTCACGTGGCGTAAACAACGAGGACTTGTTTCCATTGCACTTTGCAGACAGTCGTTGGTACTAGCTTTTAAGTACATTACAATGAAGTACATGCATCTCAGAAGATATAGAAAACAGAGAAAAAATAAAATTTGAATTTCATTTCTCATAAAATTTTGTCTAAGCATATAGAACGTATTATTTATAATTAACAAATTATGCTATTAAATATACTTACAATTTTTTTATGTTTTGAATGTGTATGAAGATTAATAATATTAAAATTGTTGACTCTATAAATAAATATTTGAAATAAATTTAAACTATTTGTCTCACTGAAAATGTAATTTTATTTTGCACTTATAGATAACTTATAAATTGGTAAAAAATCAGATATACGCTGTAGCACTCATATAGCAGGGTAGACAGAGGGTACCTACAATTTTCGAGACACTACGTCTAGATTGAAGGAACTCAACACCGCAGTAGCTTCTAAATGTATTAACTAAACATATGCTTTTTTCACAGATTCACCCATAATGCTATCGTTCCCCCACTTCTACTTGGCTGATGAGAAGCTCCGCGCGGCAGTCGAAGGTATCTCTCCTCCAGACCCCGAAGCGCACAGATTGTTTATTGATATACAGCCTGTAAGTATACATACATATATACGCTTAGTTAAATATTCAGAAATATATAAAAAAAATAAGATTTGATTTTAAATGAAACTATTAATAGATTCATTTAAAATAATAATAATATAAATCTCTAACTCATAATCTCATTACTTCAGAACGACTTGTAATATTTAATATTGGTACTAGATATGTGTGCCTTAAGACTAGTTTTCAAGTATTGTCAAAAGAAAAAGAAATACAAAAAGAAACATGTACCCCGTAATAGACAACAATATGGACCAAATGAAAACTAATAAAAGAATCTACGTTGTCTCTTATCTGTTAAAATTATATATTTTGTATAGAAATTATATAATTTTTTTAAATGTGTGAATGAAAGCGTTATAAAAAATATTTAAAAATAGACCATTAAAATAGTTATTAACAGGATTCAATTAATTTCAATTTACAGGATATGGGAACAGCTATAAGGGCCCGAGCGAGAATCCAGATCAACTTGGCGGTGTCTCAAGTGGTGGATATAAAGCAAGTGGCCAATTTCCCGGATATCGTTTTCCCTATACTTTGGTTTGAGGAGGTAAGGGCTTCATAGCTTTTTAGATTTTTTTTCAGCTTTAAATACACACACAATAGCAGAGGGAACCTAGTGTTGAGACACTCCGATCCCCACATTCAATTCAATTTTCAAGACATTGCGTGTTCCGTGACGAAGCTTAGCGCCGCTCTTTGTCTTCTTACCCAGAAAAAGGATAGTAAAGAACGGAGTATCTTAACACTAGGGTCCATATTAATAAACCGCTCTCAACTCTGAGATCGATCTTGAGATACCGGCATCTCAAGTTCACCTAGGTCTGTCCACCTTGATATTTAAAATGTAGTCAAATATAAATAATATTTTGCTGTGCATACACTGTAGCGCTGCGCCATGACGGCAGGCATTTTATACTTGCTATATAACTTATTGCTATGTTTTCTAATACAACTTTTTTATTCCATTTTTAATATTTTTTTCCATTATTTTCCTTAATATTTTTTTCCATTATTTTCCAGGGTATAGACGAGCTCCCCGACTCTATATCGTCAATGCTCCGCCTCGCAAGCAAGGTGCCGCCGATCGCGCGCGCCGCTCTCGGATGGGGGCTGTCCGCGCTGGGCGTGTTGCTGATATTACTTGCTGTTACTTGTTTGATAAGGTTTGTTGATAACGGTTAGATTTGTTTTGGTAAGCTCCACGCTGTATCCCGCATATGCGGGAAGTCCGTCCCCTTAGCCCGCTATAAGTCAAGTTAAAGTAAGTTATTAAGTAAAATACTCCCTACATATCGCACATTTTTTGTGACCGCGTGTTGAGTGACGAAACTCATCGTCACACTTTGTATACTACAATTAGTAAATGAAAATTCTTTAAATATACTTCAGTTAAAATTGCATCTATAAATAAAAACTAATTTAGATCTTGGACGTAATCGCACCTAATCATGCAAAATAATAACCACTTTCACTTTTTATTGTGTTCTTCCTTTTTACCATACAAACACTAGCCTCACTGCCCCACCTCATATTTTTCTTTTCACCTTATATTTAAATATATATAATACTTAATTTTAGATCATCCCATCGCCAAAGCACCCTCAGGCTAGAAGGCCATGCCGTAGCGAAACCACCACCAGCAAAAACACCAAGCAAAGAAAATGGATACGAACTAAATAATAGAAGATAACATGTAAAAAAGCAATTATTATATTATATACATTTCTTTAACTTTTGTAACCGTTTTGTGACAATATAAAAAAAATCTACTAAAAAATATCGTTCTGTACCAAATATTAAATGACAGTTATTCATTAAATTTTCTTTATATATATATTATCTGTATTTTAAAAATGAAATGTCAAAAAATGGTTACAAATATTATTATTTTTAACTTTATTAGTAGTTTTTAAAAGGATTTATATCAAATTATACGTTTTTTTTATCATTATAGCAATAATGTTTTGAATAGACTCATGACTTGTAATTGACATTAATTTTGGCGGGAAAAATGACATTGACGTAAGATTTTTTTAGCATTTTTACTCGTTTAGGGAAACCACCTTTACAGTTTGTACAGTTTTTTTTATTTTGTTAGATCGATAATAATTGTTTATTTTAACAATTTTAAATAATACATCTATTTGAGCATTCAACAGAATATCTAAACAAGTTTTAAGTGGGCAATGGAACTGTATCTCAACGCTAGGGTTCTGTCTTAAAAAAAAAATTAAGTTGACTTACAAAAGATCATCGCAGCGAGACAATGCCTGAGTGTTAACGGCGATGGTTGTGCTTTGGATCCTCATTCAGAGGAATCATTATAATTAAATTGTTTTCATTTTCCCGCTCTGGTAGACAATGCACAACGTTAAGTGTCACTACTTAACCCACAATGTCTCGAAAATTGGCAGTGGTGCAAAACACCCTGTTTTAAGGGAAGGACCTTTACTTACCCTGCTCTCTTCGAGACACAGCGTAAAGGCGATTTAAATTATTATCGATCAGTAAACAAATTAAAATAGAATATAACATTACAATATAATTTGTAGCTCATTTTTTGTACTTTAAGACGATTTCCAACGAATGTGATAACTCAAATTTAAGATTCGAACAATTTTTTTAGTTTTATAAAAATTTACATTCGGATTTAATTACAAATGACTTTTTTTGAGTAATCTGTAAATATTTTTCATCTTTAATCAGGCTTCGGGTTGCCATCTTAAAATTTTTTAGCTTTATTGCAAATTTTTATTGTTTACATTGTGATGGGGATATTACTTTCATAATAACGTAACTTAAAAATAAAATATTACAGATAAAAATTACAATGACATATAACAAATTAAAAAAAATCACTTATCAACTGTCACTTACAAATTAAAAATGATTGTGACATTCAATAACTTGACCCGTTTTGATGTGATTTGTAAAATAATATAAAAAATATTTACCGATAGACTAGTCTGTATCCGTCCTTAGGTTTAGGTACTTAACTTTTTTTACCATCACTATTTTTTTTTAAGTTTTAAATGTATGGAGATATGGTCTTTAGCTTAGTTAGTCTTATTTAATGTTTATTTTTTTCTAATTATTCGTAATATCTGTTACCTGTTTTGCGCATCACAGCGATTTAAATTTTTTTGACATATTTCCTTGTTTGTTTTTCTCTTTGATAGTTATTATAATTTTGACATTTTTGATCAACAATAATTGTTGAATATTGGAATGTATTTTTTTAAGTTTATTTTGACTATGATTATGAGATGAGATTATTTCTAAAACGACAATATAAAAATTGATTTCTTTTTTTAATAATTAACATTCATAGTAGTTTTAAGTCTATAAACATACTCTTATTCTTTTCTTAGATTGTTTTTATGACAAAATATTACATTCAAAAAATTTTAATTTTATTAGAAATATATATATTGATAGATAATTTTATTATTTTAATTTTGGGTGCTTTGACTAATGTGAATTAAGAAAATTGGAAGCAATCGTTCTTGATTTTTGTTTATTCTGGCAACACTCTTTTATGTAATAAATATTGTTTTTCATTACGTTGCTGTTATATGCATATTATTATTTCAATACTGTGTTGCCATCACCTACAATTTGCTCAAAATCGTTAGCTGTTTAAAGCATATTCTTGTGGACTTAATAGGAAATGTAAATAAATGAATAAAGGTGTAAGTTATATTATAAAAAAACTAGTTTTATTTACTTAATATGTTTACTTTAAAAATATGCACATATCTATTGGCATTTCTATAAGTATGTGCTGTGCTGTAATTGAAAGAACATAAACATCATACTACCGTACACTCTCCTTTGTGTTTTCCATTCAACGTGACATTGGCGAAGTGATTAGTGCTGAACTGGCACGCTCGGATCACCATAATTAAAGAACAAAAATAACAATAAACATACATTCAATGTACAAACTTGTAAAACTAAATCCATCTTTTCTATGGGATGGAGGCCAGACATGGCGCAGGGGCACAAAGCTGTGACTGTAACGCGACGGTTATGGGTTCGATCCAAACCCGAGGATTTGATATCTATTTAAATTTATATTTCCATTTCTTCGCTCTGTTGTCGAGGTAAAAGCGCGGCGTTAAGTTCCGCTACTCAAAGCGCAATGCATTAGGTTTCATTGTGTACAATAATATTCGCGGTTGATAGACCGGATAATCACGAATCCGTATAACTGAGGGCCGGATTATCGAATTTCTACTATACGTATTAGTTATAAATATAATTTCATATCTTTCCTCACTCACTCTTACTAATTCCATCACGTTGCAGAGGGACAGTGTCCGTCTGATCGGTTTGATACATACTTGAAGAAATTGGGCACAAGCGACTGTTAACGCGATATTGTGGATTCGATTCGCTCTTGAGAAAATTAGTAATTCAATATTTTCATTTCTTCGATCAGGTAGAGGCAAAACGTGACGTTGATTTCTGCCACTCAACACGCAAATCTTCAGAATTCGACGAAAAGCGAGGAACGGAAGTGTTTTAACATTTGGTTCCCAGATCCCTTCTGCTCTATCGGGGACACAATGTTAAGTTAAAAAAAGATGGGGAAAAATAAGGAAAAAAAATTGTCTTTTAAAATATATAGGAATTTTTATATAAGATATTGTTTATATAGGTCACATCGCATTTTTAGAATTATAACTAAGAAAACATATTATGGTAAACTAAAAAAATAACAATATAGATAATAAGTAAGTATTATATTATGTTAACAAGTCTTTTTTTTTTATTTTATTTTTCTTTTTAAATACAAATAGAAAATTATATTTTATAAAACATATATACCCTAAAATAAATTAACTGACTTCAAAACTAAAGAAAAATAAAATACTTAATTTCTTTATAAGTCATATTATGCTACGTTTGACAATTAGTGTTAATGAAAATTTAAATAATTTTAATACACTATAATATAAAATGTAACTGCAATGGTTATGGGTTCGATGCACACTCGGGGGTATAGATTATTTTCATTTTAGTTGCTCTAGTCAAGAAAAAGCGAGGTATTGAGTTCTGCCACTTGCAATGTCTCGGAAAGTGAGGGACGGTGTGTCGTAACACTAGGTTCCCTTTCTACAATACATTGCAAATACACTGACAGCAGTAAAATATTTTTTCCTAGCTGAACGCTTTATGCTCCATAAAGCAGAATAGGAACAGACAATTTAGTGTCAAAACACAATGTTTTCTACTTTCTGTTCGATCTCGAGACACTGTGTGTTAAAAACTGCAGAATCCAACACGTACATATTCCAAATAAAGCGGAAAACAAAAATAATTAATTCCCCCAAGTTTGGATGAAGCCCATAAGCATTTAACAGTCTTTAATATACACATTCCGCGCGAAGCAGACAAGTAGAAAATGGAAATCGGTCTCCGATTTTGGTTATATTTATATATGTTAGACCTAATATATGAGTCCTGAACACAACTGCACAATAGTTTTATAGTAAAATGTTTAGTTTAGGAGTTAAGGGGGTTCGAAATCGTGAGTGGGTAATGAGGAATCTTTTCCACTATTTTATTGATTATGGTCTGTTAATACTGGATAATGAAATTTGTAAGAGTGCATGTCCACCACTCACGACTTCGAACGTCTATAACTAGTATACTAAGAACTGTACTATAAAAATATTGTGCAGTTGTGTTTAGGACCCATAGAGGTACACCTATATTAAAAAATAGCCAAAATTAAAAGACTTCAACTTATTTTACCTATTCACTTCGGGTGGAGTGCCCCATATACAATATTATAAAATTTTACTATTAAAAAAATTATATAACTAAAAGTGAGGCGGGGGAGCACGTCCCCCGCCCTCGTACGCCTGCAATGCACTAGACCATCTGCCTTCGTGCTAGGGACAAATTAAAAACAAAGTAAAGCAATAAAAATTTGAAAATTGATAAGACATACAAAATACAAGTGTATTTTGTTTCTTTTTAAATTATCGATAAGTGCCAACACTAGCGCATTCAGAGCTGCAATCAGCTCGCGCGCGAACTGTACATATATAGATATAAATCTGAAAATGCGAATATTTATTTATCGTTCGTGTTAACTCCGCTGTCTTTCTTCGGTTTCTGTATGAACCATACAAATTACCCAACATGGGAACGAACCTGTGACCCGATTCCAAACGTCTTAAGATATCTTAAGACTTTTTCGTTGAAATTGTTATATCTCGATATCTTGATATATCTTAAGATTTAGCTTTCTTACTTTTTGTATCTTCAGATATATTATTATTGCATGTTCTTTTTACATTCTGCTTTCGTATTATCGGTATAAGATTCGATTTGTTAATATTCAATTTGATAACTTTGGAACTACCTTCTACAATGTAATTTTGTGGTGGTATAATTTTAACACTTTTTACTACAACTTTATTATTAGTATCACTTATAGAAGGCTTATGAGTAATTTTCTCAACTTTTTCGTCGCCATTTTTATTTTTAATTAAAATATAATCACTAAAATTCTTATTTAGTTTGCCATCAAAATATTTTTGGGAAGTGAATTCATTCGCTATGAGCATTGACAAATCTCTTATATAGAATTCTGTTAGTAGAGTATTTGTGTTGTTGCCGGATAAATTATCTATGGAGGGATCAGCGCCATTTTTCATTAATATTTCAACAGTTTTCATAAAATCTGGAGATACTTTCGTGTGGTCGTTTGAATCTGAAAAATAAATAAATAATGAAATTCATGATTACACTAGAATTTATAAGTCTACGTGGGAATGAGAAGTTTTTAAACGTCGAAAACGCACGAGTGTTATAAGTTTGACATATCTGTGTTTCTGTATGTCTGTCTGTGGGATTGTAACTCCTATACAGATTAACTGATTTTGATTTTTTTTTGTTTGAATGTGTCTTGTTGTTAGCCATGGTTCGAGAAATTATTTTGAACTGTATTAAACAGTTATCAAAAAATTACTTTAAGAATTATGGATGTTATTATTTCATTACTTTAAATATTTTTATATATTGTATAGTATTTTTATATATTATATAGTACTTTAAAAAAAAACGTGCTAAGTGTATAATGTTATATAAGATTTTTTTCAGCTTCACCAAATTCTAGAAACTATAATATGCTGAGTGATGGAACTCCTCAATTCAAATTACAGAAGATCAAGATGGTTCTGGGTTCAATTGTTATTCGAGGGAAATATATATAATATAATTAATATCATAATAATAAAAAATACTACTTGTTTACCTCTACATTGTATACAAGCGGCCGCAGTAGCTAGATACAATGCAGTATCACCACTTGCAGGGTTTTTCATATTAATAGAGGTACGTGCGGCTTCTAGTAATAGTGATACATTTTCATACTTCGCAATTTTACTTGCTATCATTAATGGAGTATATCCTGGAAAAAAAAACAAATTAATATGGAGGAAGTGTACGTTCAAAATTTAGTTTTAGGGGATTTTTTAAAGTAAATTTTACTAATATCATAAATGTTTAAGTGTGTAAAGATACTACTGAACGGATTTAGATGAAACTTTACAGTAATATACCTTATACATCAGAGTAACACATAGGCTACATTTATGAAGATAGTAATCCTATATGCTAAATACAGTGAGAAACTAAAAAAATAAGATATCAATAACTTACCAGAATTATCATAAATACGACATAATTCATTTAATAATATTGATGAAAGTTCTTTATCAGTTTTGTTCTCCATTTGAGGGTTCCAAGTGTCACCATCCCTTAGAATTTCTCTACAATATTAAGAAAAATATATAAAAAAATATTTTTGTACTCCTCATACAGCAGGGTATCCAGAGGGAACCTGGGAACCTACGGGCGTATAGTATACTAGAGAGCGTTAATAAAACGCTAGGATATATAATTTATGAATGAAATCGGCATCTCAACATCGATCTCAGACTTGAGAGCGATTTATAAATAGGGGCCTAGTGTTAAGACACTTCCGTTTTCACTTTCCGTCGATTTTTTGGGTCCTGTGGTGTGGTGGAACTCCACGCCGCGCTGTTCTTCGTTACCAGAAGGAGGAAATGAAGATATTAAATATTTCGTTTATCCACGACGCTACGAGGCACGAGGCTAAATGAAAAAGTAATAATAATTTCTCTCTCACCTTGCATTACTGTTACAATATGAAAGAATTGCCTTCATATTTTCCGAAGACACTTCGGCAGCCAAATGTAGACTATTCTTGGATTCATCATCTAGGATTAAGGGATCTGCGCCATTTTGGAGTAAAATTGCTGTGCATTTTGGTCTATCGTGCTGCAGGGATATTTGGAGTGCTGTCTGGAAAGTATTTTTGATTTATATGAATTTCCTGCTCGATCATTTATTTTAAGATTCTCCCTATGCAATGAAAAGAAACTAAAAACACGCTTGTACATCAAATGCAACAAGTGCCTATAGAATTTGCCGTAGAATTTATTAAATCATGTCCATGAGCCTATCTAGAGATATTTTCTGGGGGGGACGGGTTCCTTATTTATTATTTTATATATACGGACGCCAAATTTAGGTCATCTGATATTGGAGTAGCTTTTAGATCTGTTACTTGATTTAATTAAATTATGTTTTTTTTAACTACAAATATATACGTTTAACGTCACTTAAACTCTAAATGACATCTCTGAGAATGTCTGCACGTATCTATTTTCTTTGTATACTATATATTTATTTTAAAACAATATAATTGTTTTGCTGAAATTGAATGACCGATATGACCGGAATGCCGATATTGATTTATTACTAAGAAAGAGTCAACGGGGAAAAACCTCTAATATCCCTGAGTGAGAATTATTTATGGATACATACTAATAAAATGAATATTAAAATGTATAATATATTATATATTTTTCTGAGGCCGTCGTGGCGCAGCAGAAATTTCGACTTCGACGAGAATTTTCGACGAGAATCCGACTACAAACAGAAATTGAAATATTTTTTTCCTAGCTCTGGTAAGTCAAAAAAGCCCGGCGTTGAGCTCCGCCACTCAACACGCAATATCTCGAAAATTCGGCGGTGAGCGGGATACCGCTCATTTGGTGCAAAAATTATGTAATTGCATTTTATTTTGGAAAACAAAGAAATGGCGTAAAAAACCAAAATCACTTTTAAATTGTGTCGTTTTAAAATGTTTGTTGTACACGAAATTTTCAAAGAATCGTTTGTGTTAAAACGGGGGTAATATAGACAACATTTATAGATTTTTAACATAATTATCTATGTTGTTTCAATGAAAATAATTTCAAATAAACATTCCCTCGACCGCGTATCGAACCTACAAGCGTTGCATTTACATTGAAACGCTGTGCCATTGCAAAACGGGGAACACCCCCGTTTTAACACTAAAACGCAGTATCAACAAAACAACAATCGATTCTATGAATATTTCGTGTATCATAACTTCGTCATCAGTATAGAGCACTTTAAAGTGTTAATAAAAAATATATCTAAAATTACGAAGAATTTGGGCCTGTTCACTGTAAAATGGCGACGGTTGTAAGTTCTATTCCCAGTCGTGGCTATTACTTATATTATTTTCTTAGCTCTAGTAACAACATTCGGCAGAAAGTGGGGAACGGAGTGTCTTAACACTAGGTTGAGGGAACATACCCTGCTGTGTGCGGGATATACCGTAAAGCTGCTTTTTTTAAAAAACAAAAAACATATCGAGATTAGATTCGTCTTATTAATGTGTAAGATATTTTGTCCGCGCAAGCAAAGTTGAGGGCGGGGACTAGTTGTGAATGATAGACTCAAAAGATAATATCGAAAATGGTGGAAAAATCCAAAGCAATTGTTGATAGATAAGCTTCCGCTAAACATTCTTATTATTTGACTTAATGCGACATAAAATACATATGTACATGTAGGTGATGTTAAACTCGCGACGGTCCTTTGTTCAGCTCCCACACGGGGAATTAAATTATTATCAATCCCTCGCTCTGATAAAAAGACATAGCACGGCGTTGAGTTCCACTACTAAACAAGCCATGTTTCAAAAGTCGACGTCACAAAGTTATCTATGCCTAACTTACTACGCAGCAAAAAAATATACAGGATGGAATTGTCAGCACCACTTTAAATGAAACCACAGTTTTAACTACTCTATAGAAGCCTAATATAATTCGGAAAAAAAATAATTCCCAAAAATGAAAAAGTTATTTTTTCAAACAAAATAAATAATAAAATTATCGTTTTAAAATAAAACGCCATTTGTAAAGTATAACATAGGTACGCACACACTTACCTGTCAAATCGGAAACGTCGCACACGTATGTGTGCGTCACACGAAATACAGGTATGGATAAAAATCGCGAAATGAAAAAAAAATCCTACGTCCAAACTGTTGAGGTACCTTGATTAATTTCTTAGGTGTGGGTTTGAAATATATTACCCTATATGCAGTTTCAATAAAAGAAGCGCTGCCTCTTCCACCCTGTATATTTTTTAAATTACTAAAAAAAAGACATCGTGTCGCCAGTTGTACGTCTCTAAAAATCTGCTGAAAATGGAAAAGGAGGGTTCTAAACACTACGTTCTCTCTGCTCACCCAGCCATAAGCGAAAGACGCGTTTATCTAAATTGAACCCATTACTTTCGCGTATAATTACATATATAATTATACTATACGTTTATATATAGACATTAGTTTGTGTAAATTCATGCATCGACACGTGGTATTTGATACTAGTAGGTAAATTCCCTTGCAAATAGTTTATTATCGCAGTAGAATTAATTAGGTACAATGAAAAAGATAAAACGTCACGAGTCACACGGGTTTCGCTGCCTGTACTTAGAGGCACTTAGACATGAACAAATCTTTTTTCAATATAGTGGATCTAAAAACAATGCCTTCAATTTCTTGTCTGTTTGACGTTTAGTCTGTCTGTATGTTCGTTTGTGCACGCTAATCTAAGAAACTGTTTAACCGACTTAAGTGCAGTTTTCACTAATGTATTTTGGTATATTACTTAAATACCTAATTGTGTAGGTCAAGTTAAGGACATAATGCAAAAGATATTCAGTACTATATCGTTATCAAAAGATAACATAGTGAAGAAAACGATGCTTATAATAAGCTCTTTAGTTTATTTTTTAATTAAAAAACACTATTTTCGTATTTTAAGTGGAGTATTTTTTTTTCTCCGTTCATAAATAATTCGGCAACTCTGTAATCCTGATTGTAATGCATACCTAATTATAAGCGAGCTTAGTCAAATGGTTATCACAATTGACAATTAAAGTCACTATTAACAGTTAAATCAGAATATACTTTTATTAAATTAGTGAATAAATTTTACATTTTTAAAAATAAATTATTATAACAAAATACATTTAAAAATATAAAAAACCACTCTTCCGAGGGCGGGACAAGGGTCCAAGCCATCGGTGGATAGGGCTCCAGAGTGAGGAACCTCCGCACAATACGCGCCGTCTCAAGTAACAGTTAACTAATTGTTATGGGATTTCCATACAAACAAATAATAATTTGTTAATATGTGATTGTTAATTGCAATTAAAAATTCCCCAAATTCTGATTCTAAGATTATTTTTTTTAAATTAATATGTTTGTTAAATAAATATACGCATTTAATCTATTAAACCAGTTTAATTTATATTTTACCTTGTTTCCTTCAGCTGGTATGTCCACCGGTACATTTCTGTTTTTCAACATAGCGCAATGCCTTTTTAGTAAATCGACATCGTCGTTCATAGCTGCTTGATGAAAAGGTCTATATATGATTTAAAAAAAACAATATATTAAATAAAGAAGCCTTGAGAATTAAGACGAGTAAACGTGGGGTTATGTATTCGATTCCCATTTGGGGGTAGGAAAAATATGTAAGGAAAAATACGAGTGGCGAAACACGCATTAGTTTGAAAATATGCGTGGCTAAAGGGGTGTATTTAACACAAGGTTCCTTCTGCCTAACGTGCTATAGTTTGTTATATCACATCTAGTTTGTTTGGCTAACTTCATGTACCGCTTGTTGCCAACTCGTAATTGAAATTAAATAATTTTTAATTGAATTTAAATAATATTTGTGTTGGATAGTCCATTTATCGAAGAAGTCTATGATGCACTTATATCATGTTAATCGTTTCGAAGTAACCCACTGTACCTACACTGCAGTCAGAGTTCACCTCCCAAACTTAGAGTGTTTAATGTGTATACAAAATAAGCAATTATTTTCATTTTACCCTGGAAATATTGGTTAAAATTGACAAGCGCGAGTCGGGCTCGTCCACTGAGTGTTCCGTACGAAAATTGGAAGTCTCGAGCTTTTTCTGAAATTCAAGCGTATCTTAGCACCAAATTTTGCCCCATTTTACACTTTGCCTATAACTAGTTGCTAAATTTTATAATTCTAGGAAATACCCTATTAATTTTGATTCTCTTTAGTGATAAAAATACGATTTTTTTTAGAAAATCAAGGAACCATAGTTCTGAGTATAAGATTCGAATTTCAACTTGATATCTCCAAACTTTCCTAAGAAAAAGGCTCTTGACAGAAAGACAGACAGACGGACAACAAAGTAATCTTATAAAAGTACCTTTTTGTCTTAAAAGGTATGGAACCTTAAAAAAAAATTAAAGTAATGAAATGAATAAATAAAAGCTCATGCTCAAGTTAATCAAATTGTAAAATATAAGAATGATGAGAATATAATTAATTTATACATATAAATAATTGTAACTGATTGCTGTCTGTTCATGGGAACGGGATGAGAAAATCTATTAATAGGGGTATTTATTAATGTAGTGTGTGTTAAACCCAAAACAATGAAATATAATAAAAAAACTGTCTGTTTGTCTGTATGTTTGCTCACATTAATCTCAGAAACGACTTAGCTGATTTCAATGCAGGCTTATTTTATGTTAGTTTCATTTAAATCAATTCATAAACAAAAAAGTTATATCAACACAAAGTTTGTTAAACAAAACTGCTACAAAGTATTAGTTTAATTCATTAAAACAAATATGTTATAACAGTTTTGTTAAAGTTTTATTTTCTTATCTAATTTCCAAAAGTAATTCAAGTAAAATTATAGATAAAGCAGATGAAGCTGTGCGGGGGTTGCTGGTACATTATAAGTTTAAAAGGGAGGAAAGGATTTATGTTACATATTTTGTGAAATGTAGATTGAGCATTTATTTATACTGTTCTTATGGTTTAAACCAGTCAAGACTAAGTATTATTTATTTATAAAGTAGATTTATAATGATACCCGAGAACATATACACTAACTGAAAAATATGAAAATATAAATACTAACCACAGCTGTTTCATGAATTAAAATGAAATATTGATAATATAACATAAAATGACTACATTCATTATTATTTTAATAATTGAATTGCGCTTTAACAATACATATAATTATATAAAAGAAAATACTTACAAATTCCCATCAGCATCTCTTTGCAAGCAAAATTTCCAATCAATGTACGCTTGATGACACAAAATTTTTTTTCTATCAGTAAAAGACAATTCTTCTAAAATTTCATTTGACGCTATGTGAAAGATATCTGGATTCCCTTTAATGGTAACTGATGTACCATCCAACATTGTCACTTTTGTATATGTATTCTGTATATCTGAATGTCTATCCACAGTGTCTACGGTAGATTTTGGATCAGTCAGTAAATCTATTATACTGCCTATAGAAAAATTTGAACCTATAGACATATTACCAAAACTTAGGTTCGACAGGTTGCTGTCTTCATCTAAACTAAGTTCAGGCAGGGTTTTCGTTTGAGGCTCCAATTTTATATCTTCTGGTTCTATCAAATTGACAGTGTCAGGATCGATTACAACTTTTTTCGTTTGAAATTCTTCTAACATTTCATCTTTGACTGGATAAAAGGAAAATTTTTTACGTTTTACTCTATTCTTGCTTACCTTAGCTTTGTCTTTTATTATTTCAGCACCATATGATAAGATAGTTTGAGCTTCACTTTCAACAGACATATATTTTTCAGTTAGTAAAGACAGAATACCTTCAATTCTTAACTGTGGGTTTATGATAGAGCACAGCGCTGTAAACAGAGTGTCGTAGTTCTTCTGACCGATTAGTTTTGTTATAGCGTCGGACGTAAGTTCAATATCCCTACCGTATGTATACGTAGCAACAGTACGACTGCTACACTTTAAAACATTTAGTTTATTTATTATAATCAAGTTAGGGTATTTCCCTTGTAAAAAATCGTTTTCGCTTGCCTTGTATATGACATCCTCCTTGTATCCGCTGTGTATAAAAGCTTTTTTGATAGGTATAACAAATTTGAAACCATCAATTTTGCTCTTTTTAATATTGCAAGGCATTTTACCTATTTTAATAACTTTCTTAGGTTGTTGCGTCGTTGCTGTTGCTGACATTTTTGTATAGTATTATTTTTCACACTTTTAACCTTTGTCCAGTGCGTTTTATTCATAAAATTTCAATATTTTGTACATAATTTAAGTAATACAATAATAATCCAATGTACTGAAATTAAAACTTCACTTCCAGGGCTTTCCCCTCACACAACCTAAAGGTACTTTATTGACACAGATTATTTATGATATTGTCCACAGGTTATAAATCGTATTTTTATATTAGTTCCAAAATAATTTGCTTGAAGCGCTCGTGTAGTAGCTTTAAAAATAAGTGAATCAAATTCACATATTTATTTCAATAAAGTAAAAATGTATTCTGTATTTAATTTAAAAGTGTTTTAGTCAAATTATTAATTATTTATTAAGATTTTATGAAGTTAATTGTTGTTGATTAAATATTTTATTAGTATTTATTTTTTTAATCTTACGTCTCAATTGATATATTTATGAAAATGATTGCTTAAAGAATTATAAGGATATAATTTTAAAAATTAAATAAAAATAATAATTAAGTTATATCAATCAATCAATCAATCATTTGATTCATTGTTTAATTTTTATTATTTCCTAATTTATAAAATATTAAACTATAATTATAGTAGAAGTAATAATATTTTAATGATTAAAAGTACGTTAAATTAACAATTACTTGTGTTGTTAGTAAAATTGTATACTTAGGAGACTTCTGTGCTACAAATGTCAACTGTCAAATATAGTACTGCAATGTGTCAATGTCGCTGTCAATGTCATTTTGACATCCCGCTCTTTTCATTTTGTTATTAAGTTACTAATTTAAGCGGGAAGACATATTTGGCCCTCATATACTTGAGGTTACACGTGTTGTAGTCGATGTGATTTGTTACTAGGTTGTTAATAGCTCATTATTAGCAAGTTATAAAGTAATTTAAATGTTTTAATTAATAAATATTGTGAATTGGTTAAAAGAGCTGCTATAATTAACACTGAGTAAATACCTATATGTGTTTTCGAATGTTGTTGGTGTTTTATATAAGTTTCTAGTTATTTAAACTTCAGTTTATAGTTATTTTGATTTTTAATAAATAAGATTGTATTTGTAACAATAGTGTTGTATAGTTTTATTTTCATATTTCACTTCTGAAACCTAATTTCAGAAGTGGGATACCTATCTAAGCCCATCAGGCCAGATCCTTATACCTTATAATTTTGTTATTTTTGTGAAAGCAAATAAAACACCAGTTTCATCATTTCTCTTTTCTTAAATTATTTATTGCCTATATAGAAATACAGTGTTAAATATGGGTGATGCTGGAAGTAAATCACAAAACAAATCACGTCGACCGGACACGACACGTGGTCGCGGTTAGCGAGTTAGGTTAAGTCATTTGAAAGCCATGTTATGGGACTCGAGCGCTCGCGCTGGTGCTTTCATGGTTCTGTTGCAGGACATTCATGCCGACGCCGTGCCGCTATGAGGTGCTTCTGCTCCCACGACAAGTGACGCGTTCCCGCGCGTCCCTGTGTACCTCTGCTGGCGATGTGCAACGCTTACCTGAGCGTCTTGGTGTGCCTCTGCACGACCTCAGCTCGCGATGCGCGACGCTTTCTTGCGCGTCTTGGTGTGCCTCTGCACGCCCTCAGCTCGCGATGCGCGACGCTTACCTGAGCGTCTTGGTGTGCCTCTGCACGATCTCAGCTCGCGATGCGCGACGCTTACCTGGGCGTCTTGGTGTGCCTCTGCACGCCCTCAGCTCGCAATGTGCGACGCATTCCTGCGCATCTTGATGTGCGTCTGCACACCCTCTGCTCGCAATGTGCGATGCGTCTGCGAGACTGCTTGTGATGCGGTCCCCGCGCGTATCTGCGCGCCACTGCTCTCGATGCGGTTCCCGCGCGTGTCTGCGCGCCTCTGATACTGATGAGCGACGCGTCCCCGCACGTGTATGCGCGCTTCTGCTTGCAATGCGCGACGCGTCTCTGTGTGTCTCCAGGTATCTGAGTGCCTCTACTGGTGAGCATTACAATGCATTTCTTTGGAGATTAGACAAACTTGAAAAAGGTACACAAAACAACATTTCTTCTCATAATTCAACCTGTCATGCTAGTTTGATAAAAACAAATTTAAATGATTAACTGTTAGATTTGATACTTTTCCCAAAGGTGCATTATCTGAATGTATGGCCTCTGATACCTCATCACCTTCTCAATGTACTTCAGGGGTTACCAAGTTAGCCCGTAATCTTTCTGATGCAATATCTTCTTTAAATATTTGAATAATACAAAACTATTTTATATCAAACTTTGACTCTGTTATCAATGATATTGAGCTATAGTATGAGGAGGTGGAGAGGGTTAGAAGTGCTAGTAACTGGAATGATTCAGAATGTTTATCACATGACTCTGGGCGCCTTAAGGGTGATGTTCATGGTTGAATGAGTGAGTGAGTGATTACTGGTGATCATAGGTGGTTGATGTTTTATGCAGGCTGATTCTGAAGAGTCCTGGTTGTGCTTAGTGCGCTAGAGGAGAGACGGGTGCCAGTTTGCCTTGAGATGATTCTTGTCAATGTATATAGGGCTTAGTGAATTGAATTGAATTCTTGATATATGGCGTTTCGAGCTTGCCAGTTGAGCACAATTCAGTTGAGCATAATACATAGTGACTAAAAAGAAAAAAAAAGAAAGAAGAGATTCATAGCTTAATAATTGGGCATTCGTTACACAATTCTTTTCGATTAGAACAATTTTATGGTTGGTGAAGGGGGTGTGAGTAACATTGGATAAGGAAACCTAGAAATGGTAGCAGTATGACTTGTAACCTTTGTTTGTTTTGAAATATTAGTTGTGTGAGGGAGAACCAATAAACTGTACCTTAGAGAGTGAGTAATACTGTTACTTTGTTGGAAGGAAATGGTTTTGTTTCCTTGGCTATTGATGAGCTCTCACTTGGAGGGTGAGTAATACTGTTACTTTGTTGGAAGGAAATGGTTTTGTTTCCTTGGCTATTGATGAGCTCTCACTTGGAGGGTGAGTAATACTGTTACTTTGTTGGCAGGAAATGGTTTTGTGCCCTTGGCTATTGATGAGTTCTCACTTGGAACTGACTTGATAGTTGTTCCGAGATCTTGCATGCCTCTTCTAGTTATTTTGGATGCTGATGTTATTGTATGTAGAAAGTGCGTGCTGTTATGTACATTTGGCTTTAAGTTGTTTTAAAAAAAAAAAAAAAGATTTAATCAATTAAAAAGAGATTTGGTAATAATTTAAAACATATTAATTAAAGTCTCAATCATAAAACAAATAGAATTGAGTCACAGTGGAGATAGAAAAATGTGTGGCTGTTAGGAGAGTTTCAGGTAGACTAACTATGTTTTATACTAATGACTTATTATATACGCTACTCTATGCATACATAGTATTGAAGTGATGCAATGCTGCAGATAAGGGTGCAAACCTTGTATATAACTTAGGATTTATTAAATTAAACAAATTAGGATTATTAATATTTTTAATTTATGTGCAATTGCAACAATTGTCTGCTATAAGATTGAAATCAGAATGAGTAGAATTTAATTTAATTGTTGGATTAATTGAACTAATAAATTTTACATAACAAGTGAATATAAAAATTGTAAATTTTATGTTAATAAAACCAAATGTAATATTTTCATGCCTAATGATAGAATGTATATGGAGACTAAATATTAATAATTAATTAATTACATCTGTAACATATGTTGTAGGTAACATTCTGAGTAAATAAATTCAGCTTCAAAGTTAAAATTCCAGTGTCAAATAAAGTTACATTGAAATCATTGTTATTACAATTAACATGCAATTTAGAAGATTTGAATGAATAAAGACCCATCAGTTATTACCTAGTGATTGACAAAAATGTAAATTTCCTAAAATAAAATTTGTTTTACAAATAGTAGGAAGTGAATTAAAAGCCATAACATACATAGACATAATTTCGGTTTCACAAATAGGATTATCGATTACATCAAGTTCATTATGATTACTACATATATAATTTTTGCTAAGACTAAGTTTACAACTATTACTTATATTACTGAGGATACAATAGTTAGACTTACCTCTATTAATAGCTATATAAATAATTAGCGGGAGGGATTATTGTAGCAAAAGATTTCTGTGTACTACTATTATGAGGTTAAGGAGTTTGAATTATTTTAAACAAATTAAAATGGGAAATTGAAACCAGAAGAATGTTTATAGTAAATAATAATTTATCGTTTATGATATAGGAGACAATTTCAGACAACTTAATTAGTGAGGAGTAAACAATGCCTAGGAATGTCTATTGAAGTGTCTGTCCTGGTCTGAAGTGTGAAGTGTGTCTGTATTGAAGTGACTGTCAGCACATTCAGCGTTTGGCTACACATTAATGTACCACTTAAGTTATTAGCTGGATTCTCTTATGTACATAATAAATAAATTTTCACATTATTCGATCGCCAGTGCCATTAAATGTGCAAACAACGGTAAATATGGGAAAATGCTTATCTTCTATATGGGGTGGGGAAAAGCTTAAAGTACATGAAATTGTCAGCTATCTTGAAGAGAGGAGTGTAGTATGTGTGTTGGAGGGTGCAATCCAAAGTGTGTATGACTGGATATGTGTTGATTGTGGGGCACTGAAAGGGTTGAATGTCGGAGGAAGCTATCTTCTCCCTTTGATTGATGATCACACACGGATAATTTGGTGGTGGTGGTGGTTATGAATATTTTATGTAAACATGTGTTGAATGTTTTCATATTTTTGTTTACACATATTGAATGTAGTCATGTTTTAGAATATGTTGATGACGTGTTGATAATGCGTTATGATGGGATTCAGTTACTATTAATACTCAAACAAAAAAAAAACCGATTTTCCCATAAAATTTCGAATATGTTTATTACTTCAACAGAAATTGAACATGTTGGTTGAATTATAAATAGAGGTCAGGTTAGGCCGAGCTTCTATAAGACTGAGGCAATTAATTATTGAGTGGTGGTAGTTAAACCACTCGAGGAGCTCTAACATAGTACAATGGCATGGGGATTAGTAACTGGAAATTTGTACTGCCTTTTTCGTTGTCAAGTTATTTTAACTGTATTGCACTAATTCTTGCTTTGTTGTCTAGCACAATTTCTTTCTAAATCATTACATGCTTACATACATACAGACCGACATTTTATTTTTCTCTTCCTCCATTAATTCTTTTTCTAATTGTTTAATTTTTGTCTGACAACCAAGGTGGGGCTTAGTGTACAATACTGGTGTAATGTGGCAGTTTGTTTATTGAGTTCAATTGGATGTGTGGTCCCTTTGGGCACATACATGGGGTTGGGTTGGGTGTTTTGACTTTGACTTTTGACTTTGACTTGTATCAGACGTTTGGTCTGATGAGGCATATGGCCTGAGAAATTTTGACGGGTGTGTGGCCCTGAAAGATTTTGTGAAGAGCATGTGGCTCTGAAGGACGTTTGGTCCTTGTGGTCAAGGTGGACATTTGGTCCTTGCTGACATTATGGCCTTGTGGACGTTTGGTCCTTGCTGACGTTTGGTCCTTGTGGCCATGTGACGTCTATGTGGACATTTGGTCCTGGCAGACAGAGGGGACGCCTTCTGACTGTTCTGTTCACAGGTTCCGGAGTTTGCTGCACCGGACTGAACATACTTGGATATGAAGATTTTACAGGGTTAAAAATGAGAGCTCTCAAAACTTTTTATTTTTATCTTTTGTCTGTATATTTTGATTGCCTATCCGCTTATGTTGTATTGTTTAGACATTTATAAACTTAAAATTTTAGATGATGAAGACAGCGAATATGGTACTACTGTAGAATTTTCATCAATACAGCCATGAAACGACGCCGATGACTTTGGGGCTAATCGGGATGCACCAGCATGTGATGAGGCAACTGGATCAGCTACGTCGGGGACGACGCAGGGTCAGAATGGCCGACTTAGGAGACTTCTGTGCTACAAATGTCAACTGTCAAATATAGTACTGCAATGTGTCAATGTCGCTGTCAATGTCATTTTGACATCCCGCTCTTTTCATTTTGTTATTAAGTTACTAATTTAAGCGGGAAGACATATTTGGCCCTCATATACTTGAGGTTACACGTGTTGTAGTCGATGTGATTTGTTACTAGGTTGTTAATAGCTCATTATTAGCAAGTTATAAAGTAATTTAAATGTTTTAATTAATAAATATTGTGAATTGGTTAAAAGAGCTGCTATAATTAACACTGAGTAAATACCTATATGTGTTTTCGAATGTTGTTGGTGTTGTATATAAGTTTCTAGTTATTTAAACTTCAGTTTATAGTTATTTTGATTTTTAATAAATAAGATTGTATTTGTAACAATAGTGTTGTATAGTTTTATTTTCATATTTCACTTCTGAAACCTTATTGTATATTAATTTAGCCTTACTTTTGAAATTTGTAGTATATATCAAAATGGTAAACTTTCGTGATTTAATAAATATTAAAATTATATAATATGCTGAATTAATGAAAATGTAGATAAATTCTCAATTCATACACATTCATACGCTCATAAAGTGTATGAGTTTGTTTTGAAACAATTCTGATTTAAAATAATTAAGCTGATGATATGCCGAACAACAAATAGTGAAAATGATCGTACTAAGTATAAACCAAAACTGGGCTTGGTTTTGTTGAATGCAAGTACCAAAAAATAAACAAATCTTCTCAAATCTGAAAATAAAAATGAATAAATTTTATTTTCAAATTTAAAAATATCAAGATATTATTTTTTAGTGCTGCCATGACCGAATCGCTTCGCGGTTATGCCCCTCTGATAAATATTTGCGGAAAAGAGAGAGAGGTACAATGTTTGGCAAACAATTTAATTGATTATTTATTATGTAAATTTAAATGCGTAGAAACCATATTTTGTGACAAGGTTACGCTTAGGCCTCTCATATGACGATAGTGTCGAATATCAATATTATGATAACTAAGTAATTTATTGTATATATGTTATTTTTAATCGACATTCAAAAACAAGAGGTTCTCAAATCGTCGGAATCTTTTTTTATTTTTTTAATATGGAATAATAAATACATTTTTTCCATATTATGGGAAAGATGGAGGAGGATAAATACATTTGTTCTGTACTTTTTATTTATTTATAAATATTTACTAGACAAGAGAAATATGTATAATTTGGTTAAATGTAATTACTTAGTCTGTATGAAATAAACTATGTGACTGTGACCAATTTGGGTGCAGAAGGCGAATTTTGGCCTTGATCTGTGCTTATCACTAGTTTTTTCTTATGAAATACATAGTATGATATATTCAAGAGGGGCATATTCTAGAACTGTTAATTGATCCGCAGAAAATTATTCCACGTTTCAAATAATTCAGGAGGCATTGCGTATTGAATGGCAGAACCCAACGCCGCGATGTGCCTCGGCACTAGAGCGAAGAAATATAAATATAAATAAATATTTCATTTCCTCGAGTGGGAAGTGAACCCGCACCAGCCGCATTTACAGTCACACTTGTGCCCCTGCGCCACGGTTAGCCTCTTGTACACTAGTAGTATGCACAGTTGTACCAGTATTTCATTTTAGGATTTTTCTTACTTTTGTAATATTCTTCCCAAGTGAACAATCTGTTGTATGCATTGTTTAAAAAACCCAACTTTAGGGCTGCCACGATTTTTTCACCGTACTGTATCTCCATAGATAAAAAACTTCGAAAGGGGAGTTCCCCCGACATAGAATTGCTACTGAAATAAATAAAATTTATTAATGACGAACTACTGTATTGTGTAGTTGGCTAGCTATTATAGTTACCTTAACCGAAATAAGATTTTAAATATAACATGGAGCTGTATTTTTTTAATTATTAGTGTACAATTATACAGTATATACAAATATCGAATGTTATTCTGTTTTTCATTTATTTCATTTAACGACATCACGAATTTTCTTCTGTAACATAAGTTGTTCATGACGGGATGTAAAAATTATATTATCAACCTCTTACCTTAATGCTTGGTATACGCACCATAATAATGTTATAGGTGGTAAGAGGGCGAATAGATGTGTATATCACTTTACAATGTATATTAATATTTATAATATAATAAAACAGTAAAAATATTCTGTCTGCACATTTAGTATTTTTGACTGAAATGGATAGAATGTTACTTAAAAACAATAATAGAATGCAAAAATATATTTTTAAAATTTCTTGTCTGTTAGTATATATGATCGTGTTTATCTCCGAAAGTACTGAACCGATTTACTTAAAACTTTCACCAATTGCTTTGTTTTAACTCAACTTAACATCTAGTTTGTTTCATCAAAAACTGTTCATTAAAAAAAGTTGTCGGCATTTGAATGAACTCAAGGCATGAGTTCACCTGCAAATATAGCGAGCAATCCATATGTATACTTATAATAAATCTATGGCGACCACGTCTCGGCAAAAGGAGTACAGGCCGCCCTCCAACCAGGTGGACTGACGACCTGAAGAAGACAGCGGGAACCCGCTGGATTCAAAGGGCGCAGGACCGGACGGAGTGGCGAGCATTGGGGGAGGCCTATGTCCAGCAGTGGACTTTAAAAGGCTGATGGATGGATGAATAAATCTATATTTGTTTGTGATAAATCTGTATTTTTAATCGACTTACAAAACGAGGAGATTCTCAATTAAATATTTTCGATTCGATATTCAATCATTACAGTTATTTTACAAAGAATATTATAAATCCTTACCCAAATCAATAATTTAACATTTAAAGCTGTTTCTGAACGAGTAAATTAAATTATTCATTGACATCAACACATTTGACTGTCAGTCAAATCTGTTTATTAAATGAATAATCATGTAGTTACGCGGGCGAAGCCGCGTGCGGGCCGCTATTTATACATATAAAAAAAACAAAAAAATCAAGTATAAATTTATTACTAAGTTTTAAAATATTACAAAAAGGGAGATCAAAACTTATACATATATTTTGCAAAGAGGTTTAAAATTTTATAATTTCACAGGAATCGTTTTTTTTTTTAAATTACTTAAAATTGACTTTATTAGGGACGGAAGGATCGTTAAAATAGAAATATACATTAAAAATGTAAAAAACAATGCAAATAGATAAAAAAAGTAATCGTTTTTTATAGTAATTATAAACCTACAAAGCAAAATATATATTTGTATATAAATACAAAAATATTGTTATCATTTAACAGTGTGCTCTAGAAATTTATTATTTGAGAAAAAAAGTAGAATAAAAAAGATTAAAAAAATTAGAACAAACCTTGTTTTCGTATAGAAACAATAAAATAAAAAGGGAGAAAAGTTCAGATAAGTTTATTAAATGTAATTTATAAAAAAAACCTTGTTTTCATATAGAATAAGAAAAAATATTAAGGAAATAATTTTACTTAAAAAATATATCTAATTTAAGGAAAATATAAACCTTAGTTTCAGTTCAATCAGACAAGTTGCTATTTTAAAAAAAAACTAAGTTGAAAGTAAATAATAAAAACAATTTACTACTAGGCACAGATAACATATAAACTATTAATACAGATTCTGTATTAATAACATGTTTACAAAATATAGTATTTATTAACTAGAAATAATCTAAGGCACTAAGTTACTACCATAACTAGAAGGTACATTTAATAATGGATGTTCCTATAGCAGGGTAGGCAAAGGAAACCTAGTGTTGAGTAGCAGAACTGAATGCCGCATTTTGACTAAGATCGTGAATTTCAAAATAGTTTTGGATATAATAAAGTAATCATGATTAAGCATAATAATATTTTTATAGCTATTTAGTTTAAATTGTAGTTAGGCATTTCACGGCGTTGAGTTCCGCGAACTAACAAGCGCTAGTTCTTCAAAAAATATGTTCTAGGTTATTTTTGTATAGTGATAAGGTTACAGCAATACACAAAAAGGTCATTATTATTATTTCACTATTTTTTAAAATTAATCAGTCAATATTTAAGACTTCAAGAAACTTAGTAAACTATTCACAGTATATTTAAAAAGATATCTAAACAACATTTCGTAAATTGTTTGAAAGTTGAAAATAATCGAAGATATCTTTAAAAAAAAGATAATAATATTTATATGGTGGGAATTAATAGTCAATACAGTCTTATATTATACCTTTTAGGAAATATTTATATATTAGAACGTAGCATGATTTGAACTAGCGCTTATTCTGTACCGTCCGCGCGTCCTGCCATAATATGTTCTTCTTATATATACGCTTTGCGCCTTATAAGTAAATAGAGTCATATAGAGAGAAGAACGCATCTCTTAGCGCTTCGAAAGTGAAGATTCAAATCTCGCTACATTCAAAATTTTATATATTTTCTAAGAGTACTTTTATTTTTAAAATGTAGAACTGCGCTTTAAAAAATACAAATCTGTGTTCTATTGTTTTTAAAATTAACAAAATACAAAAAAAATATACAAAATACACCAATTTTATATTAAAGAAAAAAAATCGAGTTTCAAGAAGTATATCACAAGTGTTTCAATACTTATGTATTTCACAAATATTTGCCACAAAAATGTAATTATTTAAAAAAAAGATAGAAATAAACAGTAAAAAATATTAATTTCATTTTAAAGCAGAAAGCTTAATCAGTCTTTTTATTAATATTTTTTACCACAAAAAATGGTAAAACTAAAGAAAAAAAATGAAAATCAGTCTGTATAGAAACACCACCAAAATGGTGTTTTTTGTGGAACATTGTGGGAATTTTTACTAATATAATGGTAATACCGTTAGAAAAAATACACATCTTACAAACTAATAACTAATAAAGGTGGGTATTCTTTAATATTTTTTTACACTACAATATACTATTTCATATAATCAGTCATTTTATATTGAAAATATTAAAATAAAAAAGGAAGAGTTTTAAGTTTAACATTAATGAAAAACAAAACTGAATTTAAAATCCTACTTAATTATAATACAAAATAATTAATATTATAAATGTGAAAGTTTCTAAGGATAGATGTTTGTCTCATATTGATGCAACTGCTCAACGGATTTAGAAGAAACTAATTGATATACCTCAAACATCACAATAACATAGGCTCTAATTTATGTAAGCATTTATTATAATTTGATTACAATATATATCAATAAGTTTAAGTAGACAGACCATGAAGTTTTTTGCAAATTACTTTGTAAGCTCTTCCTTTTTTAAGTATCAAAATTATTTTAATATATTTCTGGAAAAAAATAGTAATAAAAATACGACTTACTCATATACTCTATAACTAATTTCGTATCAGCTTCAAAGTCTTGACTATCACCATATTAAAACTCAGCGCTGCCATTTGTCATAAGCATTGACAAATTCCTCAAATAATTCTTCATATTAGCTGTCAGTGCTACCATAATTTGATTTTCTATACTATTAACACTATTAACATCTGATATTTCATTGTTAGATTGTAATAAATTTGCTAATATGGGATTAGCTTTTAACATTTCAGACTTGTCATTCTCTTTTTCTCTTTTTACGTGGGTACGTCTGTGTAGAAGGAAAACGTCTGGATCTTTGAAGCATTTTGAGCACAATGCACATTTATATGTATCAGATTGAGTTCTATATTTTATCTTTGATTGTACATTTTTATTATGACCTAATGTGTGTGTGAAATTGTTTGTAAATGGTGTTTGTGTTTCTAATTCTTCTGTAGGAGATGATGGAGGTTGTTCTGTAAAATGTAAAAAATATATACTTTAACATAAAAATCTACATTCATTACTATAAAGTCTTTAGTAACTTTAATAATAGGAGCTTTTATCTGTAGTTTTGTGTCATCAAATGGAAACAATTATTCCACTGCCTATGACAAAACTAAGTATCTACATTTACATAGGGTAGATCAATGCCATATGTATATCTCAATATGTGGACTACCCAAAAGTACAAGACAATTTTAATCTAGGCCAGTAGTTTCTGAGAGTAGCGCTTTCAACTAAACAAACAATTCAGCTTTACAATAACAGTAAAGAAGTTAAGATAGCAACAAAGTATGGAGACATTGATAGCTATCAGATAGATTAGAATCTTACTCTAGTAATACTGAGGTTAGATACTTAATAAAAAGAAAACAAAACATTTTTAGAATGTCTCTCAGCATTTTTGTTGTTTGGTGAACAATTATTTAATATTTACAAAACCATTGATATCAAAATATATTACCTCTAAGTCTGCCCACAGTTAAAAATCAACAAAGATGGAAAGAAGTATTTTCAATTGTATCTGTATCCGTACGCAGCAGGGTACTCAGCATACGGGATACAGGGAACCTAGTGTTAAGATACTCTGTTCCCCATTTTCCGCCAAATTTTGGAGGCATTGCATGTGAAGTGGCGGATCTCAACGCCGCGCTAATGCCTCGACACCAGAGCGAAGAAATGGAAATCTAGATTTAAATAAATATTTCATCTCCTTGAGTGGGGATGGAACCCACCTGTTGATTTTACAGTCACACTCTGTGAACCTGTGCCACAACTGGCCTCAATCATTATAATATAATAAATTGAATATAATAATTTTTAATTTCTATTTTAAAAATAAATGGTGTAAATAAAATATTTTGCTTATAAAGTAAGATTTCTTACCACAATTCAAAGCACTAACACTCGCTGCCTGCATAGACACCATAGTTTGTACATATATTTGAGCCATTTGTTGATGCCTCTGTAAAATAATCGTTTCCATAGTTTTAAATTGGAAATGGCTTATGTTAAAATAAGCTACTTTCTAAAAAGGTTTTGAAAAAAATCTTTGCACATAAAATCGTAAGCTCCATATTTTTAGAAACATGAAAAAAAATAATGTAGTGGGATTTGAACCCGCATCTCTTGTTTACGTAGCATTTAAAGTCGCAAATACAAACGTTAAAAAAAAGAACACAAGCCCCTGCACCAACCAAATATTCAACATTTAAAACATATTCTAAAATTGGTCTGTTAGGTGTGAAATAACAGTTTTAAATAAAAAAAAAAACATTAAAAACAAAACAAAAACATACTCTTGCATCAGTTACATCATATGGTGGTGTCCCTGATGAGTTCCTTCTTTGGTACGGCAATGGTGAATCGGATGGCAAATTCCTTGAAGGAATCGCATCCTTTTTTAGTGTTCTCCATTGACCTGTAATTTTTTATATTTTAAAGTTAATAGATATATTATTATTATCTTTATTTGTATCTTGCATATAGAGTAGGTAGTAACTGTTCCTAATACTTCACTGAATTTCAAGGCATTGTGTTTTGTGCCGAAATCAACCACTCCACTCCAAATCCACTTTGTATTGTTACCAGAGTGAGTTACAGATAATAATAAAAAATAATTAATTTTGATAAATGAATGTCAAACCAACAACTATCATGTTTATAGTATTGCACCATGCCACAAAGGTTTCTAATTCTAATTCTTACTTTAATGTATTATGTAATAATAATTCTACTAATATTATAAATATAATAGTCAGTAATGGATGTTCATTGCACTTTCATGCAAATAAACATTCATCATATGCAAGTTTACAGTATTATAGCTTACTAGTGGACCCGAACGCGGCTACGCCTGCTTGAACTTTAAGAATATTTATTAATTATTATATAATATATTTATTTTTATAAGGATGAATATCAAAATAAAAAAGTATGAATATCAAAATAATAAAGTTCATTTTGGGTGACATTTTCTTATAACAACAAAGAAACTTTCCAAACCGGTGCTTAGCAACGACGGTTGTTATTAACATGGCAGAATAAATTGCATGTCAAATTAGAAAGTATTTTCATTTATTAGTACATATGTGTAATGTAATATTATATAGCCTATAGCACTTCTGAAGAATGCAGCTTTCATACAAAACAAAAACATAGTAAATCGGACCAGTAGATCCAGAGATCTTAGCATTCAAACAAACAAACAAACAAACAAACTCTTCCGCTTTATTATATTAGTATAGATACATCAAGATATCACATAGACTACAATTTATGTAAAGATTTTGTATAATTTGGCTATGATATAATAATGTTTAATCATGTAAAGCTGTGTTTGGGTTGCTAGTGTATTTATAAACAGTTATATAATAAAGCATATATGGTGTTAGGGTGCCTAAGTATATATTGTCAGCTTAGAGTGTATTCTTCCTAAATCTGTTCTTGTTTGTTATGTAGTCATACATTTTTATACAATTTTTTAGCTGCACTAATGCAACACTTTTTAAACTGGTTTCATTCAGTCAAATTGTAATATACCAAGAAAGTAAAAGTTAAATCTAAGAATCTAAATAACATACACTTCTAATTGTTATATCAGCATGAAACTTGGCAATTATATGTAGACTAGAACACCTGAGCGGCTATGCCCGCTTGAACTATACAAATATGTAATACAAATATATTTATGAAATTATATTCAGTCTAGGGGGTAATTCTAATAAACCACGAAACACGTGTTCAATGAAATATTTTTAAGAATTTCAAATTTTATAAAAATCAGTTGCGATTTTAAAAAATTCCATACAAACTTTCAACACCTATTTCGTCCCTATAGAGTTAAAATTTTTCAAAATCCCTTCTTAGTTGATGCCCAGATTACGAAAGTACACATCTATCCAAATTTCACGTTTCTATCATCAGCAGTTACAGCTGTGCGTGCGTCCTACAGTCAATAGGAACATGTCCTTTATAGATTCGATGATAATACAATATGATGGTACTATGAAGCTGAGGTGAAGATGGAATTTGAAGATAGATAGCTAGCGTCTTTTTTGTAATTTTTTAAACATTTTTTTTTTAGAGGGTAAGTAAGAAAAAAGCAAAGGGGAGTAGGTGACGACTATTTAATTATCACATTTCTAGAATAAAAAAATTGGCTACGTTGTGTTTAACACTTAATACAAGCTGTTATGTAACACAGTTACTTATAAATTAACAATAAAACATATATTCGTTTCCCGCCCCCATAATTAACACGAGTTTATTTACCTTTATTTTGCTGTCCGCTAGTTATTGTATAATCATCGGGCGTAAAATGTAAGCTGCATACTTTAGAATACTTTGTGTAGGGCTTTCCTCTTTTAAGTATTTCATTCCAAAGTTTAGCTAACTCTTCATCTCTAGGAAACTGGTGAAATGATACGTTTTTAGCTTTACCGGCCATCGAAGTGCACCGCGGCACTGTGCAATAATACGGCATTATGTTAAATATCACTATTATAATTCCTTCAATAACATAAATTATAATGGTGTTTCTATTCAATAAATTTGTATTGAAATTACAAAAACAAACAAAACTGTACATATACAACAAGCCGACATGGATGTTGATAATGAAATAAATATTTTACCAAAGACAAAATACAAATTGTTACGAATGAGTGTTGCTAGCTATATTTTTTTTCTGGAAACATGTATAATGTATTTATACGAGAAAATCCAATATTTTAAATAATTTTATTGATATATCAATTATCAACAAATACATTTAAACAAAATAATATTTTTGAAAGCAATGTTATAACGTTGTGGCCGTCATGGCGCAGCGGCACAACTTATTATTTTATGTCAGCTAAGATAACAAGCGAATGACAATTAATAAGAGTTATTATTATCTATAGTCATTGTTTAGACAATTGTCTATGGCCAGAGGCCATTTTTCCTTAAAAAACCGAGAAGTGGGGAAGGGAAAAAAAGGTGAACAAATACGAAACATACATGTCAAATATTTCAAGGCTGCGTTGTGATGATTTCAATTACAATTATTATAAACTTGATAACGTTTGCAACAAATAATATATCCTGAGTGTCAATAAGTTGTACTAGTATTCTGTTTTTAATGGTAGCCGCGGGCGCGAATACTACAATAGAATAGAATATTAGAACTAACAATAAGATGGGTTATTATTGTACTGTGCCACAATGTACCTCGCTTGCCGGCAAAACGAAGAACGTGAAGTTCCACAGGTTCCCCCGCGACGAAATGATGGCAGACAAGTGGAATAACATACTGAAGAGAGGCAAGCCTTACACAAAATACTCGAAAGTTTGCAGCCTGCATTTCACACAGGCGGACTATAACGTCACAACAATGGGTAAGAATAAAGGTATTTTGGGTTTTTCCATGTCTGCTTGATGTTAATATGTGTTTCCTATATTCTCTCCGTGACTCATGTTTGTAATGGTAGAATTTTTTGTGTAATGAGAAAAAAACTGCGCCGGAAGCTTTTAGAGAGCGGAATTATGCATGTAATCGTACAAAAACATCGCCAAACGCCCTTTATCTCGCTTATTCGCGTTTGACATTCACAAGTCCTTTTTTTTACGAATTTTCGTTGAAACAAGCTTGAGTTTTTTTTAATTCAAAACATAAAATGTTATTTATTCATTGTTGGTTAGTTTTGCCTTTGTGAATTCTCTTTTAAGATTTTCCTCCGTGATTCTTACTTTAAATATGGGATTTTTTAATAATTAAAACAGACAATGATGAAAATAAATCTTAACATCTCAATTATAAAGTTTACTCAATTTTTATACATATTTTAGTAATATGCTTTTCCTGTTGCATTTTTTCCATTATTAGTTCTGGTGGTAAAGTTTGACTTTGAATAATTTAGTTTTGTGTTTCAGTTTAACAAAAAAATGAAATTTTCCGAGAACAAGCTATATGCTAAATGTTCTACCAAAATTTATATAGCTTGACATTAAATTGTTGTTTTTACTGTTTTGAACTCAAATTCTTTAGTAAATATTAGTTTTGTTTATCTTTAACTATGTTTTATATAACTTTACAATACTTTTTACGGACTTAAAATTAAGAGAATAAGTTACTTTTCAAATTCAAATATGATGTGATCTTAAATCTCCACCTTTTAGATATCAGGCCATTAAAATACTAATGCAATATAAAAACAGATCTTTTATTATTAAGCTGGATTGTTATTTTTAATAAAAATATATTTATATACTATATTAAGAATTAATTAATGAATTTGTTGACTAATTTCATAAATTGATCTAGAGAACAATTTTTAACTTATATTTTTAAGTTTATTGAATATTTCTTTCTAACATATTAATAGTAGAGTTTGTTGTAGGCAGTGGAACAGTGTCTGAGTGTAAGCACAATAGCTACAAATCCGTTGCTATTTAATGAATTATTTTCATTTGTCCACTCTGGTAAAATGTGGCATAGAGTTCTTCTATTCAACACACTATTTCTCAAAAATTAGATGGTCTCTGGGGAATGTAATGCCTGAACACTAGGTTCTATCAGCTTACTTTTCTATATGCGGAATACACTGTGAGGCTGAAAAACTTATAACTACATAAAAATAATAAAAATGTGTTAGGTGTTCTTACTGTAAAAATGACAGCATAATAAATTAAATATTTTATATTGTTATTTCTCATATAAAGTTATTGTCATAAAGAACAATACATATATTTTGTAGGGCATATTGCTTTGTGTATATATTCAATATGATTCAGTTTTTATATATATTTTAGGCACAAAGTACCTAAATTTCATCTATGCAACAATAAAAAGAAAAATAACTTTTTTTATGGACAACAAAGTGATCTTATAAGGATTCCTTTTTTCCTTATAAGGTATGGAACCCTAAAATTCAACTATATCCTCGGTTGACCAAAAATCAATATAGTGTGATCGGTTAATAAATGTACAAACTGATTCAGTCTATTTATCAATCATTCTGTATATATAAACTTCCGTTATTGAGTGACTGACAGAAAATGCACAGCAGAAATTCTCGAACCTAAAAACATTGAAATTTAATATTGTAGGTCTAGGTAGATGATAGAAGAAGGGAAGTATTTAATACTTACTAGAGAATTTCTCGTATTTCTTATAGTTTTGTGGTTCACACAGACAAAGTTCTGAACTACAACAATTTTTACATAAATCTTATGTTGCTTTACGGGTGTAATATCATAAAAGTCTACATGCAAAATTGATTGAAACGAAAATAAGAAATATGAGTCTAGATCGCTTGAACGGCGTGGTACGTGTGGATTCCCCCGATTGGCCAAATGGAAATATTAAGAATGTTTTCGAAACACTCAGAAAATCCTCCTTGAATCCTTCCTTTTTGTAATATTTGACATTGTTACTCAACTCGTATTGGTCATAGTGTGTTTTGATATTACATTCCTTAATAAATAGGTTATCCGACACAGTATACAAAAAGAAAAAATAAAAATAAAAACCGCCCACAGATAAAAAAAAAAAATACTTTTTCGGCTTTTTACCGTGATTAACAATGCTATGAAAAAAAAAAAACCTCGTTCAAATCGGTTAATTCATTGGAAGAAGCTACGGTGACACACACAGACCCACAGATAGACATGTCCAAATTATAACACACCTCTTTTTTACGACGGGGGTTAAGATTTTTTCTATTCGATGCAAACAAGTTCCCGACATTAGCTCGATCTATGAAACAAACTTTTCAGCTATAGATTGGTTATTGGGTAACAGAATTGAACAAAAGATGTAAAATTTAAAACATTTCCTGTATTAAGTTTATAATGCACCTTTGTTGCTCAGCGTCACGATGTCTGACTTGTGACTTTAAACATGGCAGTTGTGGGTTCGATGGGCACTGAGAGGGGTAAATACTCTCTATATGGGAGGTTCCCTCTGCTTACTTTGCTAGATGCAGGAAGCTAAAAAAAGTTTCCCCCCTTTTTTTGAATGTTAATCGCTAAATAAATCGAATCTGCTACTGCTGTCTCAATAAGAAGTGATGATTTGAGCGCTCAAAGGTCGAAACATAATTGTCATAAAAATATTAACAATAGTTTCAAATGACGACATAATATGAATCACTTAACCACATTTATATTTAAAATAATATGTTTAACTTGTATATTTAAACTGTCATTGGTAGTTAGGGAGGCGAAGCAGCAAACTGTGGAGTCACTCGAGCGTCATGGAGACCTATTGGGTTGCGAAGCTTAGATGATAACAAGAAGAAATGTCATATAAAAAATTTCGTTTCACCGGTGGGTTGAGGGGTTATAGATTTTCAAAAATGTAAAAAAAAACTGTTCCATGGACATACTCGAGCGCGTCAGATATTGATATCATCAATTGCCTACGTCTTCTTAAGCATGAAAATATGTTAATCTGACAGTTTCCGTGGTGGAGGTGGTCGTACGTAAGAGTTAAAAATGGCAAAAAAAAAAATATTATCGAGCGCGTCAGATTTTCTAAGGGGGTCTTAAGTGAACCTAAAAAATGCTCTTATGTAATAATCTGACGATTTGGATCTGACGCAAGCTCGTAATCGTTGTTTGAAAATGCAAAAAAAAATCGTCATCTTGAAATACTCGAGCGCGTCAGATTAAGATATACATGGTTCATCTTCATGCCCTAGACGTGATATCTCAAAATAAGACGATTATCTGAAGGGACTTGCTTAATCTCACAATTATTAATATTTTTTTAAACCAATAGAAGAAACAAGTCAGCTTTACGTTGTATCCCGCACACAGCAGGATATGCAGAGGGAACCTAAGGTTAAGACACTCTGTTCCCCACTTTCTGCCAAATTTTAAAGGCATTGAGTGTTGAGTAGCAGCACTTAACGTCACTGTTTTGCCTCGACACCAGAGCGAAGAAATGGAAATATAAATTTCAATAAATATTTCATCTCCTGGAATGGAGATTGAACCCGAACCAGTCTGTTTTACTGTCACACTTTGTGCCACTGCGCCACGACTGGCCTCAATTTTTTTATTCATTGAACGCAATCAATAGAAAAGCTCAAGAAATAGAATGTAACTAAAAGAATGTATGTTTGAAATAGAATACTTGTATTTATAAAAAAAAAGTACAAAAAAAATTTTTTTTTTTCGAGTATTTTTTTTAATTTATCATCTTTATTGATGAGTTAGGGACCAATAAATAAAAAAAGAGTGCGATAGGAATAGAAATACGGTGAGAGGAATATATGCAATTCTTAGGTATATTAAACTTTATCAATTAATTTCTATTACTTCGGTTTGTGGAATTTGTCAGATTATATGTTTTTCGTAATCCTTGAATGATTCCCTTCAAAATAAAAAAAAAATTAGCCGCGCTCGAGAATGTCCAGATAACGTTTTTTTTTTACAACTTTGGAGCCCTCTCCCTCCTTTGCGTCACTCTCAAATTGTCAGATTAGTGGAATATACACGATTTAGCATGTAACTAACTTACCCTATCTTAATCTGACGCGCTCGAGAATGTCCGATGATCAATTTTTTTTTACTAATCTGATCCTTTATCCTAGACGCGCGGCTATACATAGGAAGCTCATATTTGGTGGAAGTACGTAACCGAGTACAAGGAATCCCCAGTATCTTAATCTGATGCGCTCGAATGACTCCACAAAGTCCCCTCTTCGCCGCCCCTACTATGGGTGACAGTCAGCAATGGAACAATGTTTAACTGTAAACGCGAGGGTTCTGGGTTCGATTCTCCATTCGAGGAGTGGCTTTGGTAAGACGAAACGACCGACTACTTCGTTTTATTACGTGTATATTTTTTGTGCATAAATATTAGTTAAATGTTTTTTAATCTTTTTTAATTATAATTTATATTTTGTAATATAATAAAGCTAAATGATGGATTTGTTTAGTTGAACGCGCTCACCTCAGGACGCTTTCGAAATGAAAAGTACTTTCAGCACCTGGAATTAGGGGTTTTCGTTATATTACATAACTAATATTTTTAAAGAGTATATTCAGCTGTTTATAATTTAAAACAAGTAAGCGGTCTTTTTTAATGCGTTCTTTTTTATGTTGTTTGTTGAACACATGTTCAATGAAATATTTTTAAGAGTCAGAATTTCAAATTATATATAAATCGGTGCCAATTTTCAGATTTTTTCCATACAAATTTTCAACCTTATTTAACCCCTTCAGGGATTATAGGGAGATTACAGAGATTTCATAAATATATTTAATAAATATTCGTATAGTTTAAGTTTATTAAATATATTTATGAAAATATTTTCAGTTTAGGAATAGAATTCTAATAAACCATGAAACACGTATTTCATGGTTTATTAGAATTATTAGAAATAGAGAGCGAGAGAGCAATATTAGAAATAGAGATTTTTCCTTACAAACTTTCAATCCCTATTTTCACCAATTCCCTCCAAATTCAAAATCCCTTAATGGGTGTTCACGTTATGAAAATAAACATCTGCCAAATTTCACGTTTATACCATCAGCGGTTACATTCAGTCAGTGGGAACATTTCCTTTCTTATATATATAGATATCTTAAAAAAATATTTAAAAGTATTTGTTTGCGTGTCAAAACGGGGAATAATGAAATAGGCTGTAGTCATAATCATGTAGTCCACGCGGTCGAAGCCGTAAACAGTACCCTGGTATCATATAAAGGAGAAACACTTTTCAACGATTTTTTTTTAATGAGCGAGAAAAGTATTGATATCATTATATACAAGAACGTGATTGTTTGGGTTTTTTTTTGAAATAATGTTTCAGTTATCCTCCTATTAATTTACCTTATTGCGTCACTTAACATATGTTTAATGTATATTGATTTATAAGTAAATTATACTTTTACTATTATTTAATAAACAGGTAAAATGTTAATGTTTATATACATATATTTTTCTCTTTCTTTATTTGTGATTTATTAAGGCAATATTATTTTTAAATGTTGGGCGTAGGTTCTGGGGTTGATTTCAATTTTTTAGTTGATTTGAAAAATGAAAACATTTCTCTTCTATTGTATTTTGAATTCTAGTTCAATCTAGATTTATATAGTTATCGTTGTTTATAATATTTTTCTTATTATCTAATCTATGCTATAACTTGTTTTAAGTACCTACCTATATGCCAAATCTAATACATTGACAAGATAAAATACGCGGCAAAACAAGATAGCTGCAGGTTCAAATTCCAATGAGGGAAAGTAAAGTGTAGGTTTTTTAATTTTATCTGTCTAGATATGAAAAAATCTGGATAACGTTACACTTGTTTAAAATGGGCGGTACGTAGGTATTTAAACTTTAGTGTTTTGCGGGTAGATAATTTTTTTTATTTCATAATAGATAGTAGAAATTTGATTTGAATTTCACAATAGATACAATAATTTTAGTATGTGACATACATACTAACAATACAAATAATGTGTAAACCCAGGTGAGACCTGGGTATTTAGTATGTATGTCCGAATATTATTACAAATAATGTGTAAACCCAGGTGAGACCTGGGTCAGACGCTACGTCATGTCAGATAACATTTAAGCCTCCATGGTATTTTGATAGATCATTTCATTATCGCTTCCTGTTGATCAGTTTGTTATCATTTCCTTTCTATATTATTTCTTTATCAGCACGCATCTCCCATTTATTGCACTATGGTCTTTAAATTGCTGCTTTTACGGTCGTTGTTTTTTGTATGGCGGGGATTAACGCTGCCGTTTACGTCGTCAAATGGTGTCATTTTAAATTGGTGCTCAGTATTTATTGCGTTGTATATTTTACTACTGATTCACTATAATACTTAAGAAACTTTTATATTTTTTTCTTCAAAGAAATTTTTGATATTCTACAAACATAAAATTATTTATTTGTTATACATTTTTTGGATGGGATTATTTCTTACACTATAATTTTGTTTTTTTAGTTCCCCGTTTTCGACTAATTGCAATGGCATGCCGTTTTATCTTGTTGCTAGAGGGAAATGAAAATAATCCACTCCCCCAATTTGGAATTGAACCATCGCATTTACAGTTAGATGCCATCTGGCTGCGACAAGACGGAATCTATCTTTTTATTTATACAATATTATACAATAATATAATTAATTTGTATAAATTGAAATAAAATATTGTTTATTATTTTTGCAGTTAGCGGAATTTAACAACGCGATCGGTTTCGAATTTCGAACTTACAATCATGGTGGACATTTATATTTTCTTCTTTATGGTGTTGTGATGGCGTCAATAAATTGTTAAATATTTTAATATAAATTAATACTGTATGCCCGTGTACGCATAAGGTAAATAAATTTAAGGTTAATATCGAACGTTGCTACAGATTTTGAAAATACAGGTTTTACCTAAATTAATTGTAGCAAATAAATAATGAAATAAATATAAATGAAATTCTTCCCGTGTTGAAGTGCTATCGCACAACGCACAGACGAAACTATGCAACGTAGCAAGTTGCTACGTTGCGTAGTCTTGTAAAAGAAACGTAAACTTTTCTTTTTAACAAATGAATTTACTTTTGTTTCACTTGTCTTACTTTTTGTAGGGGTGTTATCAGTGTTATAAAAAATGTGATAAAAATAAACGTGGCCTTAGCCTTATTTGCTTGCTGTGTTAGTAGTAAAAAATTGCATAATATTATACCTTTGCATTGCACATTACATATATACATTTACATTGCATAATAGCCATATTTACCTTAAAAATCCTGTAGGACAACGTTCTCTGCACACACTCTCTGCGATGATTGATATTTACAAATCTATTGAAATAATTGCAGCCCATTAAAAAGCTTAGACGAGTGCAGTTTTAAATTGCTTCGTTAAACACGGAAATGAATGGAATCCTTTCCTCAGATTTTTTTGTATAATTTTAATATTGTTATATTAATATTCCGTCACCGCCGCCGCTCATCGCCTTACTATCACGCGACGGTTTGGGTTCGATTCTCATTCGGGGAAATGATTTTTTTTTCCGCGGTCAGACAACAAGACAAAGCGCGACGTTGAATTCCGCCACTCAATAAGCAATACCTCGAAAAGTAGGCGAAAAGTGGGGAATGGAATGTCTTAACACTAGCTTGCTGCACTAGCCTCTGACTGCCTTGCTGTGTGCGGGATACAGAAAGAAGCTAAAAAAATATAAACACATTTTTTTTATATGTATTATATGGACCGTTTATTTTGAAAGTGGTGTAAGTCCATTTTTGAGAAAAAATGAGCTATCACGTAATTCATGCTTAATTTAATGTAATTTTTTTATTTATAACAAGTCCATGTTTAATTTCTCAAAAAAATCCCATGTTTTGTACAACTCAAAATCGGTCGGTTAATGAAATTGCATAATCATTGATTATGAAAGTGGTGTAAGTCCAATTGACAGAGGTATAGCAGATGGATGGCGATCTGTGTTTTGTTATTTTTCATTTATTTTATGTGTCCCGCGGACGATTTGCATTGTTTCCCATCCGTGTTTCCACTACTCGTAAGTTAAAAGATATATATTAAAAAAATAGAGAGATGTATTAGAAAACGTACAGCGCATAACCTGTGAGAAGAAAATAAATACGACAAGGCTGTATGACTCCGTATTTTTGCCCGTATTTTGGCGAATTAAAAAAACAGCAAAAACAACAGTAGAACATCTTTTTGCAGAAAAATCCCCAATCTTATTACGATTTTTGTAATTTTATATTATTTAGGAGTTGAATTTTTAAATAAAATGTAGCCTATGTACTATTCCAATTCATACTCTAGCTGTGTATTAAATTTGAAACCAATCTATTACGTACTTTTGGCGATACCTTTACCCAAATAAAAATACTTACAATGTTTCTGACTGATAATAATTTATAGGATTACGTGTGATATCACGTGAAAAATGCCAAAATGCCAGACCTATTACGTACGAAAAATATAAAGACATGAAGCAGCTCTACCCTACATACCTCCGGTGCATCATGCATATTTTAATTGAGAATATGTAAATTCTTGTAATGACAATGTAATTGCCGTCTAAAATAAAATTTTATGTGTTGTTATGCGTATTTGTAAACAAAATTATATTAAAATGAAGTATATTTTAAGTGATATTTGATTTTTCAAAATTGAAATTAAACGATTTTTACAATTGCCTAATTTTGAAAGTGGTGTAAGTCCATTAGCAGCACATAAATATGTGTTATCGTAGTCTAATTAGCTAAAAACAAATTTATATAAACAAATTAAATGTTGATAAAACAATAGAAACAATGCCAGGCCTCATATGATTTGCCTATATTTTTAAATCAACAAATATACTAACCTTTAATTTTCTCGACACAAAAGAAAATGGACTTACACCACTTTCAAAATAAATGGGCCATATATTAAAATACTTATTAATTTGACATGCAATTTGTTCCGCCATGTTAATAACAACCGTCGATAAGCAACGATTTGCAAAGTTTATTGTTAGAAAACGTCACCTAAAATAAGCTTGCTTAACGCATCTCTCTATTGAAAACTGAAAATAATTTTATAAATGTATTTAATAAATATTCGTATAGTTCAAGCGGGCGTAGCCGCGTTCGGGTCCACTATTATTTAATATAAATTGTAATAAACTGATAGAAAGAAGCGCACATTTGTCGCGCACGTATTATAACTGGGTTTCCCAGATCGATAGATATTGCTATACTTATGTATTAATGTCGATCATGTGTAAAGACAAAAATACGTTTAAATCATTTACTGATTGATAATAATTATAGTGCCTATTTTCCTTATTTAATTCCGGATGTACAGGATTAGGCGATGATTATGGACATATATTTTTCCAATTCGAACCATTATTAGTTTGAGATTAGCGCGTCAACCAAACAAACGCTTAGTTATAATATTGCTATAGGATTATGGATATGTATACTTAGACATCTAAATTATTATGGACAGAAATTTTCTTTTTTTATTTTGGACACCATAAGTTGCATCAGGTATAAATAAACCAATTATATTTTAAATTTAAAATGTTGTATGCAATTTATTTTGAAGTTTTAATTAAAGTTAATTGACTCACCTTGACTTATATCCTTCAAAATGTATCTAAGAGACGCCGAATGAAATCCTAGTATGTTTCATTTTTATATGTTTCCTAACAAGCACCTATATTTTTTTCCTAAGTAACGCAAAAATTGTAAAAATATTATAATAAATAGCGTTCTCTCGTGCTAAATGATAATTCTAAGCAATTATGTTTGGGTAGCGGAAAATCTCCCACTGCGCGGATACGTAGTAGCTTAATGAGAACGTATGGGTTAGTGGTTAGAGCGCTTGGACGGAGTGCAAGAAGCACGGGTTCGTATTTGCAATTTTTGTATCTATGATTGCAGGAGACGCATTTAATTTCTTTTTTTAAGTAAATATCTTTTTTCTACTCTAAATAAACTCTCTTCTACCCTTATAATCTCTCTTCTATCCTACTATATGCGGGATACAGCGTGAAGCTGAGTATACTAAACAATATCTATACATATATTTGTATATGTATATATATATGTGTATTTAGTAATTTACGATGATATTATGAGATGAATCAGAATGGAGAGGAAATGATTTTATTTCATTCAAGTTATTATTTATATAAACAATATCTGAATACTTTTTTGATGTCTTATAACAGATTAAAATTTTACTTGAACATTAAAGTACTTAATCGAACACGCTAAAAGGACGTAGATTCAATTCCTGTTTATATAAAAGAATTATAACTCAAATTAATTGTTATAAAGGAAGTGACAATTTAGCAGATAAATTGTAGGTCAATGAAGATTTATATACAATACCTATTAAAAGATAAAGTTGATGTTATCTATATTATATCTTGCAAACCGTTTAATCGTATTATTAATGTATTATGATAATATTTTCTACCTACGTTACTTTGGGTTGATCTTAAATTATTAAAAAAATCCATTTACTTTAGTTCGGTAAACATTTTTTTTAATAGTTCACTCTGTATTCTAGATATAGTAGGGTAGGCGGGAACCTATTGCTAAGACATTGCGTTGACGAGCGGGGAATGTTAATGTTCTTCATTAGAGAAAGTGAAAGTATTTTTTTTTATGGGAATTGAACTACAAGCGTCGCGTATACAGTAATAATAAAATAAATAAATAAATAAGAATAATAAAATATTTTTTTGTATATAGCTTAGTTTCGCTTGTCATAATAAGAAATAAACTGTTTGAAGGAAAACACTGTCATTTTCTTTATAACAGTAGGTTTTATTTACGACAATGCTTCATCATACAGAATCAAATAAAGAATATCGATTTTACCCTGATATATCTATATATATAAAATCGAAAGGTCACTCACTCATCACGAAATCTCAGAAACTACATGTGCTAGGAATCTGAAATTTTGCATAGGAGCTATTTATAGGACGTAGGTGCTCGCTAAGACGGGAATTTGCAGTATTCGACTTCTAAGGGTTTGTTTTGGGGATTGAAAGATTGTATGAAACTTCGTTACTAATGACATTTGTCTTTGTCATTCGGTACTAAATGCTAGGAGTCTCAAATTTTCCATGAACGTCATTTATAGGACGTAGGTACTCATGAAGACAGAAATTAATAATAACGTAGTTCACGCGGGCGAAGCCGCAGGCGGGCCGCTAGTTAATAATAAAAATGACACACCTAAAGTTTCTTAATATGTATATTTAATGTCCTAAAAATTTTCCTTATTATTTTTTTTTTTTGCGTCGCGCTGTATTTCACATATAATAGGACGGGAGAGGGAGTCTATTATTAAGACACTCGCTCCCCACTTTTCCCGTATCCTGCCTCCAGGATTACGTGTTGAGTGGCGGAACCTGACATCATGCTTGGCTCGCCACTAGAGCTAAATCAAAAGATTAAATATTTCTTTTCCCCGAGTGGGAATTCAACCCACCACCACCGCGTTGTATCCCTGTACCACTACTGGCCTCCTTATTTAATTTCAGTATTTTCATTTCAAGTCGGGCGGGATTTGATATGAATCCACCATATATAGTAGGTTAGACAGAGGGAACCTAAGACCCCCGTTCCCTAATCTCCGACCAATTTTTGAGACATGGAAGTGTCGTGCTTTTCTTGGAGGAAATGGATGTAATTAACTCAACCCACTTTTAATAAACCCACAATCGTCGCATTTACAATCTGTTAAGACATTGTCCACTGATTGCTAATATATAACAAATATTATTACATATACAATATCTACAATTAACTATATTCATATACTAGCGGCCCGCTCGCGGTTTCACCCGCGTGAACTATGTTATTATTAATTTCTGTCTCCATGACTACGTCCTAGTGACGTCTATGTAAAATTTGAGATTCCTAGCATTTGTAGTAACGGAGTTTCATATAAACTTTCGACCCCAAAAACAACCCCTTAGAAATCGAATATTGCAAATTCCCGTCTTAGCGAGCACCTACGTCCTATACGTAACTCCTATGCAAAATTAGAGATTCCTAGCACTTGTAGTTTCTGAGATTTCGTGATGAGTGAGTGACCTTTCGATTTTATATATATAGATTTAATTCTTTTTTTTGTAGGTCAGTGGAAAACATTATCAAAAGACGCACTTCCATCACAAAATTTGCCTAAACTTAACCCCGACGGCACAGTAATGGTCATCAGGAAGAGTCGCACGGTCAAATACAAGGAGTGCAAAAAGGAGGACACATACAGGTATATTTATATTTCTACACTAATATTATAAATCTTGTTAAGAAACATTTATACATTTTTTTTAACTTCACGCTGTATCCCGCACATTGCATGGTAGGCAAAGGGATTATGTCTTTCATTTACAGACACAGATCCATTACGGTTTTATAATAAGTAGGTATAAATATGAATTATATACATTTAATTACCTTTTAATTAATCTTGTCTTATCATCATATTAGGCAAAAGACAATATCATAATAAGCCATTTAAGAGACGGTAATTGAATTAATAAATAAAATCAAAATAAGTTGCTAATAAAATTATCTAAAGACAAAAAAAAACAATTCTTATTTTCCTGCTTTTAGCAGGGCAGGCAGAGCAAAAAATAGTGTTAACTCTCTACGTTTTCCAGGCACCGCAAAATTTTCGAGATATTTTTTGAGAGGTGAAATTCGACGTAGCGCTTTATCTCTTTACTATAGAAGGAATTGAAACTAATTCATTGCTCAGAGTGGGAATCGAGGCCACAACCGTCGCATTTTTGTTCATAGATTATAATTCAGAAATTATAATCTATAAATGAAAACGGCATATCAAGATCGATCTCAGAGTAGAGAGCTGTTTATAAGTATGGATTTAAATTTCTAATACGTGATTCAATGTTCAAGCAAATACGACGACAACAGTCAAGAAGTTAGTTTTAAATAGCGTTGAAAGAGTTCGTTCCCTTGCAAATATACGGAGAATTGATAATATGCGGAGGTATCATATACTCGTATACATTTTTTCATTTTTAATTTTTTTTAGTGACAAAACCGATAAATGGACAAATATGGCGCACACGACTCTGCCTTTAAATTCAGAAAATCAAGAGCAACATGAAAATAGTGTAAGTATATCTTTTAATATCTTTTAATACTTTTGAAATTTTTAGTTACGCATTACTCAGCACACTATATACCTCGAGGATTCGGCGGGATAGTAGGAAATGAAAATGTCTTAATAGAATCATAGTGTCTTAACATTAGGTTACCAGGTTCCCTCTGCGTATGCAGAGGGAACCTACCTAAAATTTACACTAATGGAAAAAAGTCTTATTAGTTTAACGCGCCTCTTAAGATCTTATTAAACTTGTTAAGTTTTTTGTCTGTAAATGTTATAGTATTAGTAGGTACAATATTTAAAAAGTAGAAACAGAACATTTTAAATCATTAACGTGGCATAATAGCAAAGAGCTTTGCTGACAGTTTTATTTGAATAAGAAGAAAAATAAAAATAAAAGGAAAATATATACAGCACGGTTTTGGAGTAGTGAAGTTGTCTGCTGATGGCTGCGCTGTGTCAATATTAGCAATTTTCCTTACGTATACGCGCGATGCGCAAAGTATATAACACCTAACTTCATGGCGGCTACGACACTTCAGCCATGCTGTATGATATATAAGCTATTCTTTTTCCTGTGTTTTTTAGTATGCTCGTAATTTTCATAAAATTAAATAGAAAAAAAAATGTTGACAATAGTAAGAATAAATGTTCGTATAACACAAAAAATTGGAACAATAAAGAATGATAACACGTGACTTGTAAGTTATAAATTAAAGCATTAGTGAGTCATAAAATAAATTATGAAAATTAAATCGATCGGTTTGGTGGGAGAGATATTTTTTATCTTGTATATATGTAATTATTATTGATTGATTAATTAATTTGTTTCAATTGTAATTTCTTCTAAATTTTATAATATGATTTATAATAATTACTATATCTGAAGTAATTAATTGGAATCGTATCAGTTGGACAGCGTTTAACTGTACACGCGATGATTCTGGGTTTGATAACACGGGGGAGTGTAATTTTGCAGCTTCACTATGATAAAATACAGCGTTGAGCTCCACCAGGCGGAAAGGAGTATTTTGACACTAGGTTATCTCTACCTACCCGGCTATATGCGTAAAGCTGAGGCGTTACTTAATTCGATTTTATGTCAATCGATCATTTCCAACTTTTAATTATCTTTCTACAGATGGCGTATCGTTTACAAGCTTTAAATTCACTCGCAAATAACATAAGTCCGGCACAAAATGTACCACAAAGTCAAACGATTAAACCTGAAAAACAAGACGCTATAATGCAAACTGATCCAGTACACTCAGAAGAAGAAGAAACATATCAACACAGCTACACGGAATCCGAAAAATCGATACCAGATATCGATTATCATCAATACAAGGGCAATTATGATGATGAATTAAAGAAATATGAAATACCCAAAGACTTCTCAAAGCCATCAGAAGATTATATTCCGCAAACCAACGAGGAATATAATAAAGAAGCTGAGAAATATGCCTTAGAAAGAAAATCGCATAATATCGATTTTCCTAAACAGCCAATTGAGAATGGTTATCCCAAAATGGCTGATGTGTACAATTTCGATAAGGAATATCAAAATAGGCCGGATTTTTGTTATTCTAATCCAAATTATCAAGATAGTGTCGAAATTTTGAGAAATCAACAGCATAATTTGCAAATTCTTCAAGAGCAACATCGTGTGACGGAAAATCAGAATTTTTTCAACGAGAACCATATAAAGCAAGAAATCGATTTTGGCAACGATGAGGATAAATTTATATATGAAAGGAATAAAGATCAGATAGGTATGTTTTTTTAAAAATTGGAAGCGGGTTTTTTTCTAAAATCGACTTATCTAATATTTTTCTCGAGATATCGATTATTCGATTTTGTTATCTATGTTTTTCTTACTTTATCAATTCAAGTAATGTATATTAAAGTATATAAGGCATATAATATGTTGATGGTATAATATTTATAGCACAGATAATGTATATCTAATTTTTTATTCGATTATTTTAATGAAAATTAAACAATATAATATTTTTTTATCAGCAATATGTTAGGCTTACTTAGATTTGGCCAACGATAACTGAAATAAATTGGATTATTATGATACTAATATATGTGCATGTATAATTTATAGGTTTCTTAATCTTTAGTAAATAACAGAGATTGGATTTAATTTTGGAACTTAACGACGTGGTTTGCATTCCAGAGAGGGGTAAATGAAAAAAAAAAACTGTAAATATTGCGGCTTTGGGTGCGATTCTCTCGTGGAGAAATATCTTATTTATATCTTTGAAGAATTCTGTTTTATTATACACTATTAATTTGGCTATCCTTTTATATGTGTAAGATATATTTTTTTAAGCTTCCATTCACTATCGCGCATATAGCAGGGTAGGCAGATGGTATCTATAGTTGATACACATTCGATACAATGTGTGTTGAATGGCGTAACTCAACGCCGCACTTTGCCTTATTACTAGTGCGAGGAAATGAAAAAAGATCCGTCGAAGTATCAGATGTTTTTGCTTCACGTACCTAACTAATATGTAACTTTTTTAGACCCAAACACAATATATGAAAATCAAAGGAACATAGAGGAGCAAAGGTTATTAGAAATACAACATCACGTGAAACAAGAACCGGATACGTCTAATGGTAAAATTATATTTTTTATTATTATTATTCAGTACAAATATAAATTAATGTATACAATCTGTGGTCACCGACTATGTCTGTGACGTCACACCGTCCTAATCAAGATCGACACAAGGATAATATAATATTTATAGGAGAATTTTTTAGTCTGTAAAAAATTCTCATAAGATGCAACCGATACTTAATATTTATAAGTATTATTTTTTTAGCGTCACGCTGTATCCGCTTTGCGTCGGCACCAGAGCGTAGAAATTAAAATAGTAAATATTAAATTTCCTCGAGTAGGCATTGAACCCACTACCAGTCGCGTTTACAGTCACGCTGAGTGACCCGCACGACGGCTGGCCTCATAAGTGCTATCTTTGGTCCTTTTTGGTTTGTGGTCAAGACGGACAATGTGACACGTCACAGTTATTGTTTTGTGAATAATTACAAACTTTTTCATTTATTGTGGTATTTAAAAGATTTTTTTGATAGTGGTATTTAATTTTAATTATTCTTTTTTTTTGATATACAAAGAAAAATCGGTAAACTTCTTCTTTCTTTAAATTAATACTAATATTATTTCATTATTTCAATTCTTACCTATTCAATTCCAGGCTGTGATAATTCAGTGATGCAGCCGCAGACCAGTCCGTACTACACAAACACTAGTAATAGTGTTACAGGTAGGATACAATTTTTTTATTTCATTATTCTGTTAGATAATAGCTGTATGGTCTGCAGGACAATTGAGTATTTCTCTAATTTATAGAGCAACTAAATAAAACAAACAAAATTTTTTATGGGGAAATTAGTTAACATAATATAGTGAAAATTGCATTTTAAATTTTCTATTATTTGATTTTTGCACAGGGCAATCAGGGCTTCCGCCTTCAAGCAACTGTTCCCGTTCACAATTCCCCTGCTTTTATTGTCGTCTTTTTCACCTAAATCTACTCACTTTTACACGAATATGCTGACAATATATGTTCTTCAATTTTATTTTCAGGTGGTGGGTATTATCAACAAATTACGCGACCCGGACCTGAACTACTGATCGCGAAGCAGAATGCCCTAGCGGCGCATCAACAACTATGTAAATATTAATCTATGTAGAGTATATACAATTAATGATACTAGAGGGAGAAGAGAGATAAATTGAGGCCAGTCGTGGCGTCAATGTCTGACTGTAAATGCGATAGGTTGTGGGAATCTATCCCAAAGAAATAAAATATTTAATATTTTCATTTCCTCCCTCAGATAACGAGGCAACGAGAGGCGTTTAGTTTCGATGCTAGGACAATGATTATATTTAAATTATTTCCATTTCCCAACTCTGATACGAGATACTTCCCGTTCAAGAATTTGGCAGAAAGTGGGGAAAAGAGTGTCTTAAGTCCGTCTACTCTGCTATACACTTGATACAGCGTGAAGCTAAATAAAACATTATTTATATAAATATTAACTTTCAGGGCAAAACACAATGAAGCGGCCATTCTTCTATAGTGAGAGTCAACACTATAACACGCAGCAGCTGATACAGCGGTGTGAGGTCAGTATTCCTGGTAGTGATAGCTCACTCTGTATCTCGCATCCATTGGGTTATTGAGGAAGGGACCGTCCCTTTCCCACATTTCAAAACAAATTTTGAAATATTTTGTGTTGAGTGGCAGAACTTAACGTCAGGTTTTGTCTTGTTATCAGAGTGAGGAAATGAAAATATGTTATATATATATATATTATAGATTAACGTGCACAAACGCACAGACAAATACAAAAAATATATTATTTTGGGTAATAAATGAGCAATTATTGAATTTCAACGCACCAGCGGAAAGAATGATCACTTACAATTTAGAGAAACTGTTTAACCTGATTAATTGCATATATTTAGTATTACACATTTTTGGAAACCCGACGTTTCGATCACTTTGCAGTAGTCCGTGGTTGCGGGTAGATTGAGGTGGCATTTGTCTGTCAGTTGACATAATTATTATATCCAACTACCCACTCATGTCGGTACATGTCCTGGATTCCTGCAGAATGATCTGACTGTATCTTGCCCCCTAGTATGGTGGGTCTGTAGTGGATGGTAAGGTTTCCAACCATCATTTCTATTGAAATTAGGATGTTTTTGTATTTCATATCATTCTAGGAATATATTATAGGTTATATATAGATTTATCAAACCTGATGTAAGGTTGGGTTTATCCACAGTATGTTCACACACACCTAACTTCGATACATGCCCATTCTTGATGTTCAACATTCAACGTTCAACACAAATGTTTCTCTTTGTTTGACCAATATGTGTCTCAAGAATTGGCTCACTTTCAGCATTCGAAACGTCATGTTTCCAAAAATATATAATATTAAATATACGCGATTAATCCGGTTAAATAGTTTAATTTAAAATGTATTTAATCGTGAAAATTAAAGATCTTATTAAATGATCAGTTACAGTCTTATTACGTTCATATTTCTAAATAAATTGTATTATTTTTTCTTTTTTCAGGACTTACCAAGAATTCTTCAGTGATTGAGAGACATTCCAAAGTAAAAGTTAATGTAACTTTTTTTTAAACTAAAAAAAAGTATTCTCTATGCGACGATAATCTCTCGGTGGTTTAACACTTTTTTTATTATTACTATTACTACAGATTATTTAAATTTTTCTTATCTTATATTATTATAATAATATGTCTATTTCCATAGTAGAAACCCGATTATCCGGTCCTTAGTTATACGGATTCGCTATTATTCAGACTATCAATTGCGACCAAGACCAATAAAAATATTGTATTTAAATATGTATTTACATCGTACTTTGAAAAATGTTTCCCTGAATATTTACTTAACAAACGTCGATTTTCGTGGTTGTTGTTTATATAAACACATAACTATTACATTTTACAAATGACGCACGAAACCAGCTATTCTTCATACATTCGCATATCGAAATTTTGATTATCCAAATGCCTAACGACAACAATTAGTCCGGTTAATCGAGTTTCTGATGTGCATTGTAAATAATTTTTTTAGCGTTTTCTTTTTGGCGGCAGTTTTGTCTCTGAATGATGACAGTTCAGCTATATTTTTTTATCTGTATTAATAAAGAAATTTAATTTCTTTACTTTTTTGGATATTTGATTTTTGTTGTCTTTTGTTGTTTTTGGCAGCTTTTTATTTTTCAAAAATTATTGATATCGTGTATTGTGATCATTATAAACATGTATTTTTTAATTTTAAACAGTATAGCTGTGCTGTTATTTTTTTTTCAGTGAAATATTCGATATTAATCTGTGCATTGGTTTAGTTGTCTAAAGAAAAATTATATACTCTGTTACAATGTAATTCTTTTTTCTTGTTGCACAGATAAATAGAAATTGTTGCCATTTCATTCTTTATTTTAAATGTTATATTTGTTTTCAACATATTTATTTTTGAAATCTGATTTTTTTATATAGTTATGTTTTTTTAATTCTAGGTTTATTTTTAAAAATCTATTTATAATCTTACAATATGGTTACCATTAATTGCTTCATCATTTTCGATATAGCATTTTTTTTTAAATATTTTTTTTTTCTAAAAAAAGGAAAAAGGCTGCTTTATCGATTTTGATAGAAATCTTTAGGGAGGTGATACTTTATCGAATTTACGTGGCAATTATAAATAAAAAAAGTAGTAATAAGTTTATTTCTTCGTCACAATTGGTTTTTTTATTATTTTTTGGTTTCAAATATTAGATCTTGCCAAAGTGTTTTTTTTATTTTTGCACAAATTCGTGTCATAGACATGATTTCTATGATATACAACAACATGATTTTTTTGCTTATTGTATATATAATATTAATTAGAACAAAATCTTTAGTTTTTTGTACATACATATACCATTTTTATGTTATTTTAAAATTATTATTGTATTGTCATGAACCATAATTGAAAGAGATTTGTTTCATATACATTTTCTTAAACGTGTCTATGGCAGATCATAAATACAAAGTTTTTTTAATATTACTGTTTATTTTTCTATTTTTGGTGCTCTTAAATATATTTTATTTATTTTATTGTTTTTTTTTTAATTTGAAAATTGTCTGTATTTGATAGAAATAAATGATCGAGTACAATTTTTTTTATTTTGGGTTTAAACGCACATGTTGTAGAGAAATCGCTAGTTTTTTTAAATTTTATTTACATTTTTTGTTAGCGCTTAAAAAATATTATCGTAGCAAGTAAGATTTTTAAATAACGCGGGATGGTAGATTGAACGGAGCGTGCACTTTTTTTATTTGTTTCTTTTTCAAAGTTTTTGGCCATTTCTTTTCAAAATTGTGATTGTATATTCGATGAATATTTATAAAAGATATACATATATATAAGATAAATAAAAGAAAAGATTATATTTTTTATCTGTACGCTCTTTTTAGACCAAAGCTGTGAATTATAAGGATGTTAGGGTCTTAAAAAAATATTGCGAAAATATAGTTTTACTCGTTTTGCTGATAATTGTGATAATCTCTAAACCAAACTTAATTTAGTTAAAAAAAATAATATTTTTTTTATTATTTTTTTTAAACACTGCATAGGAGTAAAACTATTTTGTCGATCACTTTTTTTGGGGATATTTCATGAAAAACTTTGAAAGAATGTATTTTTTTAATGAGAGAGCTTGTTTAGTACTATTACTTAGTACTATAATTTTTATTACTTAGTACTATTTTTTCTTTTTTTTTGGAGTTTCCCCAAAAAAAACAACGTAATGTCTAGTATAAGTGGAAATGTTAAGTGCTACAAACATTTTGTTTATATATTTTTTACAGCAGTGGCCATTAAATAAAAATAAGTGGATTTTTTATAACTTGTCTTTCTTTATTCCTTATTTATAACCCGAGTTTCGTGAGTTTCGTAACCATAGTGTAAAAATAAAAAATATAGCATAAGTGTCTTAACACTAGGTTCCGAGGTTCCTTCTGTTACCTTGCTATGTGCAGGACACCTGTATGCCGACTTAGGCGAAAAAAAACTAATTACGATAAATTCATATATTTTCCGCTAATTATGAATTACTTTTGATGTTCATTATTTGTTCTTTATGTTTTATTGTAACGTTGATACTTTGGAATATTAACAAGATATTTAAAACGAACACAGATTTACAATTATTTTACTTCAAAAAAAAGGTTATTACTTGGAAGATAAAACAATAGTCGACTGGAATTTTAAAAGCCCTGAAAGGTACAAAATAGAGATGCTGTAAAAGCTTGTCATTATGTTGTGTTTTATTGTGACCATGGGGATATTTAGAGATATTTTCCAAGGGGGTTTGGCTCTCAGTGGTCATTTAGAAACAATGATGATTTCATCAAAGTTGAGTTAATGAATAATGTACGAAATGTTTTTAAGAGTAACGATACTGGACCTCACATCTACACTTGTGATCTCATATTCACATATGTGACCTCACATCTACACTTGGAATCACACATCCACACTTGTGATCTCATATCCACATATGTGACCTCACATCCACACTTGTAATCTTATATCCACATATATGACCTCACATCCACACTCGGAATCACACATTCACCCTTTGACCTCACATCCACACTTGTGACCTCATGACCACATATGTACCCTCTCATCCATACATGTGATCGCACATCCACACTTGTATTTTCTTATACACATATGTGATCTCAAGCCCACACATGATTAAACATCCACATACATTAACATATATAGAGAACTTCTTAATACACCAATCAATTGAAATACATTTTTTTTATTAGATGGCAATTATCTAATTATTTAGTAGGCCCCCAAAATAATAATAAACCCAGGGCCAAAGAGGGAAAAACGAAAATAATTTAAAATTAAACATTCCCTGGAGTAGAAATTTAAATCAATTATTTATACTCACATGTTGATTTCTTATTTAAATTTTACTTTATAAATATTAATATGACATTTGACTTATAAAGAACAATCGTTACGTGTTCGATTTATAATGTAAGGAATAAACTAGTTTTGACCTTTTATAGAAATAGTTTTGTGTATACATTATTTTTATATGTATTAGCCTTATATAATACACTAATGGACTGACTGCATACGCCACGGTTGTGGGCTCGATTCCCACTCGGGTTAATTAATTATTTCCATTTTATTTGCTCTGGTGTGGTGGACTAAGTGTGGTATGAGTTCCATTCACTATACTACCAATATCTCGAAAATTTTGCATACGGAGTAGAGCATGAAGCTAAAAACTATTAAAGTAATATAATAAAAAATAAACAGTAGATTATTATCTTAAATACATTTATAAGTGTGTGTGTAGTCATCGAAATCGCGGCGTTGAGTTTCGCCACTCAACTGGCAATGTATCGAATTCAGGGGGAAAGTAGTGAACTTACTTATTTTAATATTAGTAGTATGCGGCGGAACCCAACGCTAAGTAGAGGTAAAAATATATATAAATATTTATTTTGGTGCCATCATAGGGCAGCAGGCAGTGCAGATTTTGTGAACTTAAACGTCACTAGAGGGCGTTGAGTCCCATCACTGAACCTATAATGTCTCGAAAATTTTGAGACCGTAGAGAATGCAGTGTATTCAAACTAGGTTTCGTAACCGTGTGTACTCTATATCTCTGGCTATATGTGGGACACTAGAGCGTGAAAACATTTAATAAAATATTTTTTAAACATTGCCAAATTCTAAACTAATAGATATAGATTTAATCTTCAACTAATCAATTATTAATTAAACATACATAAATCAAAAGTAAATAAAAAAACAAATGTCGTCACAGTTGCGCAGTTTTGATGTATGGAAAGAGATAATTGTGGGTTTAAATGTCTGTATCCACGGCAGAGAAAAATTAGTAAGACACTCCTTTACTCACTTTCCGTCTCTCTCTGACCATAGCGGGGAATAAAAAATAAATAAAAAAGAGAAATAAGTATATAGACTCTATCTCACTGAAACTTAAGCCAGTAAAAATTTTGTATTAAGATACTCCGTTCTCCACTCCGCTTACTTGAAGACAACTAAATATATACGTACTACCACCTTACTAATTTGAGTGGAGAAATTCATTACTTTTTTCAATAAAAATATATACAAAAATATTATAAAATTAAATATTTTAACAATTTGAATAGGAATTAGGTAACGTTAAACAGCCTTGTGATTGAATTAGGCAACTCCATTTCCATATATTTAGTTTTGCACAATATTTATCCATCCATACCTATATTATAAATTCGAAAGTAACTCTGTCTGTCTGTCTGTCTTTTACGCAATCAGGGCCAAACCGCTAATTTAATTGTGATAAAATACTCGTATAGAGATACTTGAGGGTCTCAGGATGAACATAGGATACTTTTTTTCTCATATTTGTAATATTTTCGATATATACCAATATATTAAAATACTTATTAATTTGACATGCCATTTATTCCGCCATATTAATAACAACCGCCGTTGCTAAGCAACGATTTGCAAAGTTTGTTGTTGGAAAACGTCACCCAAAATGAGCTTGCTTAACGCATCTCTCTATTGAAAACTGAAAATAATTTTATAAATATATTTAATAAATATTTATATAGTTCAAGCGGCGTATCCGCTTTCGGGTCCACTAATATGTATACATGTATTAGTAATAGACTGGCCGTGACAGTCAAAGTTTTAGTGAACGAAGGTCTTTTATAAGGTCACTGAGGATTTAGACCATAAAAGTACTAATACTTATATTAGTATGAAAATGACAGTTACAGGCTGTATCCCGCATATTATATCGAAATGGTCCAGCTTCCGCACGAGATAATTTGCGCCTGTTTTAGGGAAAATTAAAGAATTCATGAACAAACACTGCTGCTGCAATGTCACGATACGCTCAAATATTTACTCTTATTCGTCACAACCTTACAAAAAATAATTTTGTGGTAGAAAAGGTCTTCTTACCGATAAGATAGGTCTAACTTGGATATGGTGCATTTATTAAAAATTAAAATAAATTGGAAAAAATTAAACTTCAACAACATTAAGGAACTACCAACCAATTAGGTTATACGTCCACATAAGAGAACTGCTAAATCTAAATCTAATTTAAGTAATTCTAGCCTGTCTTTATAGAACTCATAAACATCTACTCGGGCTATATCTGTAATGGACTAATGGAATAAAAAATATACATTAGTCCATTTTTTATCCGTACGTGTGACGCAGTTACGTTACTAAGTTACTTACTACTACAAAAATACTACGAGACGTTGCCGATCTATCACTGTTCATTCTCAAAAATTACCAGAACAAAAAACGGATATCTCTCGTTCTATTTTACACAATTACCTATTTTCTATAATAAAACTAAACAACGTTTAACTCCACCGCTAGTAAATACGAATCGATTTCGTGAATGAGGCGTGTGCGGCGTTGTCGCTTTGATAGCTTTGTCTTCTGCGTCATTCTTAACAAATTTTACAAAATTAATAATCGGATCTTTTCGGAGAAACTGAAGGTTTTGTCTGTGCAATTATGGACGAAGTTATCAAGACACGGAACTACCAGAGACATATTATGAAAGATGGCACTATCGACATCTGCCGGGCGTGTCATCGACCTGGGGAGTCCCTCAGACATATTGTCTCTGGTTGTTCTCATCTTGCTAATGGCGAGTATTTGCATAGACACAATCAAGTAGCCAAGATAATACACCAGCAACTTGCTCTTCAATATGGCCTTGTAGAATTGGAGGTGCCTTACTACAGGTACAATCCCATGTCTGTTCTTGAAAATAGCTGTGCTTTGCTCTACTGGGATCGGTCTATTATTACTGACAGGTATATTGTTGCCAATAGACCTGATATAGTACTAGTAGACCGAGCGGCGCGCCGCGCAGTGATTGTTGACGTTACTATCCCACATGATGAAAATCTCGTGAAGGCCGAAAAAGAAAAACAATCTAAATATTTGGACCTAGCCCATGAGATTACCGCCATGTGGGATGTCAATGCGACTATCATTGTGCCGATAGTGGTTTCGGTTAACGGTTTAATAGCGAAAAGCCTCGACCAACACCTTAAGAGGCTATCGCTTAGCTGTTGGATCAAGAACCGGATACAGAAGGCAGTATTACTTGACGGCGCGTATTGTGCGGCGGTTCCTCTCTCTGGAGCCCTAGCCACCGATGGCTTGGACCCTTGTCCCGCCCTCGGAAGTGTGGTTTTTTATATTTTTAAATGTATCTTTTTTATAATAATTTATATTTAAAAATGTAAAATTGATTCGCTTATTTAATAAAAGTATATTCTGTATTAATTATTTTGTTTGAAAAAATAACTTTTTCATTTTTGGCACAATCTCTTTTATTTTAGTGATGTATTAGGCTTTTGATTGTTTTAGGCTTTTATAGAGTAGTAGTAAAATGTGTTCATTTAAAGCGGTGATGACAAAAATTGAATATACCTATATTTAAAACAGATTATTAAAAAAGGTTTTTTTTCAGCTTCACGCTGTATCCCGTATGTAGCAGATACTAGAGGGAGCCTAGTTTTAGGACATTTCGCTCCTCATTATTCGCCGAATTCATTGATTCATTGATTTGTGTGGCAGAACTCAACGCCGCCCGTGCCTTATTGTCAGAGAAAGGAAATGAAAATATTAAATATTTAATTCCCCCAAGTGGGAATCGAAACAACAACCGTTTACACTTACACTCTTGTGCCCCTTGGCCACGACGACGATCTGTGTTATTATCATGACATAATATGTATATTAGTAGCTGAGGCCAGTTAGTAGCCGAGGCAAATGGTTGTCGGTTCGATCCCCACTCGAAGAAATGAAATATATATATTTTTTTTTCCTTTCACGCTGATGTCGAGGAAAAGCGCGCGAAAACCACTCAATACACAATGCCTCCAGAATTCGGTGGTAAGTGGAGAACGGAGTGTTTTAACACTAGGTTTCCTCTGCCTAACCTGTGATACAGCTGTGTGCGTGATACAGTGTGAAGCTGGTTTTTTATTTTTTATTTAGTAGTTTTATATTTTATTCCTTATACAATGTAAATTACTTAAAAAATTTTACTCAATATAGTATTTCTTGAAATCTAAACAGATTATAAAATTTTAAAGATTTATATTGGCATTATTTGCATCGTAAGATCATTTCCCATTTTCACATATATCAGCAGTGTTGTCAAGAAACTTTGTGTTTTACTCTATTTACTTACCAAAAAATTATGCGGCGTTAAGTTCTGCCAAATAAGACAATACCGTCTTAATTTTAATACTACATTATCTCTGTCTACTTTGCTATCTGTGGAAAAAAATCAAGAGTCTATTAAGTTCCAGAACGTTTGGATTAGAGGTCAGAGCGATTCCAAGCAGCGCAGGTTCAAACTGCAGGTTTAACCTTATTTTTTCCTAAATGTAGAATTACACTTTAAAACATTATAAAAATATACTTTTAATATATCAATAACATTTAATCATATAGTATACACTATCCATACTATTATAAATATAAAAATATATATATTTAAATTATATTGACAATTTTCTTTCAAACACAATGATAATTGACGTCCAAGAGTTTGAACTGGTGACCATTACATGTCAAAATGTCAAATTAAAGTCTATTGAACATAAAGTATGTAAAGGAAATGATTTTAGATCGAAACGGTCAGTTAAACCCGCGTTTCGCTATAAGTCGGACGTATTTAGTGAATTATAATCTATAAGAAATATAATATAAAAGGTAAGATTTATTATTTTATAGGGTTATTCTTTTCTTTTTAGAAATTCTTTTTTTTTTGGTGAAATTCGCTTATAGATTTTTTTTTAGTAAAAAAAATATATTTTTTAATAAACCATCAAATAAATATGTAATTTTTAAACTATAATATAATAATCAATAAAAGTGTAATATATATCTATACAAAAATATATATTATTAATTCTAACAAAATACAAAAAAAGAAATAAGAATCATTGAAAAGTAATAAATGACAATATATATATATTTTTCTAAAATACTACATTAGATTACTTTATATTCAAATCCTTGATACATAAAAAAACGATTTTGGCATACCACTATCCTACATCTTGCCAAATTTATAATATATTTTTTTTATTTTCGGAATTTAAAAAAAAAAACGTTTTTTATGTAATACATTTTTTATAGAATATTTATAAACGCATAGTCATTAACGCGTGTTTTTTTAAATTGTAAATTATAACAAACATTAGCATTTGACTGAATGTTTAATAAATAACTTAGGTAAAATAATTAAAAAAAAGATTATAGAGTCGATAACTCAATAACAATTCGTTATTTGTTGATTTTATTTATTTTAACTTCTCGCTGTATCCCGCATATGGTAGAGTTGGCAGAGGGAACCCAATGTTAAGTCACTGCGTACTCATGTACCGCCAAATTTTTGAGATATTGTGTGTTGAGTGGTGAAACTCTACGCCGCGTTTTGTTAATAAGAACGAGAAAATGAAAATAATTCATTCCCTCGCGTAGAAATTGAAACCACAGCCGTCGCAATTAAATATTTTTAAATTATATAAACAATAATTAATTAAAAATATTATTTTATTTTTATTTTATTTCATTTTTATAATTATTTTTAGGAGGACCTAGTATTACATTTAGTTCTTTATATTTCTTTAAATTACTTTTGGAAAGGTCGGTATAGAGGAACATAACACCGCCTTTAATGGAATAAGAGGGAATATTAAGTTAAGGTATATGCACATATTAAAAATATTCTTTGAATATACTTGAATAGACAACCTTAATAACCAGAAAAGCTAACAACATAAAAAAGCTCTAAAAGTGTACAAATAATTAAAATACAGCTTTTTGTTTGAAAATAATAGTTTTGTTTAGCAGCAACGATTTTTTTTGTTTAAAAAAAATTATCCGTTTAAGAGCTACGGTGCTTTCTTTGCACGTGAATTACAAAGGAATCTTGAAACGAACACTCGTTGCCCCGAACGGGATCGAACCCACTGTCTCTTTTAATAGTCATACCCGTAACAAGTTATAACATTCTGTTATATTCCACTACATAATACTATTTGCATAATAAAATTTGATTAAACGAAAAACCTTGATCTAAGATCTTTTGTTTCCGCTTCAATACGTGATGTTGTTTTAAAACGTTTTTTTTAACTGTATGCAAAAAATTCAAGATTTTGCTAGAACTGTTTAAATGATCGAAGGTAGCGGATTCGATTTTGATGAGTTGGAAATTCTTTATAACTCAAAGGGATACGACGTGAAACAAAAGAAACGGTAAGATGATTATGTATGATGAATACATTTCTAAAGATTCCACATACGTTCATCAATATTATGTGTTTTCCATAAAACAATAATTGATAGTAATTAAATAATCTGAAGTGGACTTGTTTGAATTCGCTTTTTTTATAATCTGGTTTTTTAACATATCATGATGAAATGAATGATTCCTGTTTGTTATTTTCCATGTTTTTTTTTTCGTATTGGTTGATTCCTTATTTAACAACAGTCGGAACGGACAACAGTCCGTTCACGATTTTCGAGACATTTATTGAGTAGCGGACTTCAACGCCGTGTTTTTTATTTTGACGACGGCACCGTCTGATCAGTCATCAGAGACTGAAAAATTCCTTATTTATTTTAAAAAAGAAACACTATTTTCTTACATTCTTAATAAATTCTTTTTTTCGCAAGACCATCGCTGTGGGACGACGTTTGACTATAAACGTGATAATTGTGAGTTCGATTCCCTCTTGGGGCTAATTACTTTTCTTACTGTTTTTCTCCCGTCTGCCCTTCTACAGATTGAACCTACTACTGTCGCCGTTTAATCATATTCCAATGCTATGATACTAAAATATTTATAAACGTTTCTATAAAAAACATATACCTAACACATTGCATAATAACATTTAAATGTTTCTAAATAGATCTAAAGTGTTAAATCAACATCGCGTTTTTTATATACATTTACAAGTTTTTATATGAAGAAAAATTATTAATTTACTCGTACTATATATGACAAGTGTTGATTACGAGAAATATTTTTGATTTATTTATTATTCATGGTATGTATAACTGAAGGGTTTGTTTAGTCGTACGCGTTAATCTTAGGAACTATCTGGAGATTTACAGGATTTTTTTTAAATTGAACCAGAAATTGAAAAAAATCTTTTTGTATGAAATAATGTATTTTTCGTTTATTCCGCTTAGGTAGACAAAATGCGACGTTGAAAGCAGCTAGAAAAGACTAAATCCAAAGCGGGAATCGAACTCAATCCTCTGTCAAGTGTCCAAAGTCTAGAAGAATCTATAATATTGAAATCTACGTATTTAAAATTCTACCGGATGTCACACTCGCGGTTAAGTTTAAAAGTTAAATAAATTAAAATAAACTTAATATTGATTTTAATTAACGCCACTGAATGCAATTCGTTGCATATGGGCAGGGGTTGACTGTGAACGCGATGTTTGTGTGTTCGATTCCCGTTTGGTGGAACGCTTTTAATATTATTTTTTTTAGTTTATGATATTAATGGATATGATAAATTTAATTATAAGTTAATTTGTTACTAATGTCAATTTAGTTTTTTCCTATTTTCTTGCCTCTGGTGTCGAGGAAAAGCGGGGCGTAGAGTTCCACCATTCAATACGTGAAATGGTGAACATCAGAATTCGAAAAATGGGGAACGGATTGTATTAAAACCAGGTTCCCTCTACCTACCTTATGTGTGCGGGATACAGCGGGAAGTTAAAAAAATAATTCAAAATAATTGAAACGATCATTATAAAAAAAACGTTATTGAACTTTGATCGTGATGAAGGAAATAAATTACATACTTAATATATATAATATATTTTTTTACAATTCACATCGCAAACTCCAAGGTGGTTTACTTGTAGTAAATTAATATAAACATCTCTATAGCTCAGTCGACTGACTGACTAAAACCATCACTACAATGTCGTCAAGGCGCAGGGGCAGAGAAGTGTGATTGTTAACGCGACGATTGTGGGTTCGATTCACACTCGAGGGAATGAAGTATTTAATATTTTAATTTCCTTGCTCTGTTAACGAGAACGGAAACTGGGAACGGAAGTGCCTTAATGGGAAACGAAGTGTTTTGATACTAGGTTCCATCTGTCTAAATATTTCATTACCTCGAGTGAGAATCAAACCGACAACCTGTCGCATACAGTTATAGTCACACTTTGTACCTACCTGTCTGTGCCTCTGTTAATAATGTTAAAAATGTGAAGTTATTTTTGTGTTCTTAGAAACAGTCTAAAAGTCTACAGAAATAAAAATGCGGACGAGAATTATGAATACAAAATTTTTTGTAAGTCCGTAATATTGTACTTCTTTAGTATTTTTTACCTTATTAATTATTCTACCTTATAAATAACTAAATCAATAAATATCGTATAACAATAAAAATGCTTAGTAAGCATGATAACGTAATTAGCAATGTTTTTCTTATTGACGTCATTGTAGCGCAGTGGAACTGTGTTTGACTGTACGCGAGACGGTTGTGGATTCGATACACACTCGGGGGAATGTAAAAAATAAAGGGTTACCTGAGTGACTTTCATCATAAATATTTAACAGACAACGCACATACGAAACGCAATCTAAAATGTTGAAATTGTGAATGTGGGCACGTTTGGTCGACGAGGTCCTAGAGGAGCACTAAGAGCTATAGTGGCGCGGGGTTCATGCGTGCGATTGTGAACGCGATAGCTTGTGGGTTCGATTCTCACTCGAGACCTCGAAATATTTAATATTTTCATTTTCTCGCTCTGGTAAAGATTAAATAAGCAAAACGCTTTGTTCTCAATTGGATCAAATGGATCAAAAATAGCGAACGGATTGTCCTTATACTAGGTTCCCAAATTCTATCAGCTAGCTTAAAACTTATATAAAAAGAAAAAACACTTACAAATTAATATAAAAAGAAAAATAACTACAAGACTATATATAAATAGGGACCAGTTCTAATCTACTTACGGAAATATTGTTTTTATATGAATTAATGAATATCTGACAAAAACATGACGGTAGCCTTTGCTATGTACTTGTACGTTGCTTATAAAAAACCTATTAAATACTGTATCAATTCTATCTATATAGCGACGCGTTGGCAAAGGGAACCTAGTGGGAAGTGGGGTCCCAACAGCAACACTAATATTGTTGTTTTTATTTATATATAATACATAAGTACATATATTGTTTTGAACCCGTGACCTATGTAACCTATAGGTCTAATTTTATTAATATTTATTATTCACATCAAAGTCAAAAACGGCCCGCATAGTAGGGTAGGTAGAGAGAACCTAGTGCTACTACACTACGTTAATCACGCACCGTTATCGCCGAGTTTTTTTGTTGATTGGCGGAACTCAACGTCGAACTTTGTCGTACCTCTCCATAGCATGGTAAATGCAAATTATTTCTAGAATTTTCTTATTTATGTAGAAATAAAATTAAAAAATGATAAAACTTTGAATTTTGCGCAATGATGTTTATTATGTAAAACAAAAAATAATGTTGACTGAATTTTAATTAGAATCCAATATTTCTTCGATTTATTTATTCAGAAACAAGTTTTTATGATTTTGTTTTGAAGGTTAAAAGAGCAGGGTGTCAAAATTAAAATATTCTTTTATACTAATCATATAAGTAAAGCTAAAAAGTTCGTTTGGTTGAACGCGCTAATCTCAAGAATTGTTAATTAAATTTGAAAAAATATTTTAGTTTTTATATAGAGGAATGCTATACGTTTATAATGCTTTATTGTATTGCCTTAATCATTTCTATATAACCGACTGTACCTGGGGTCATATTTACAGTACGGTCAACAAGTCGCGGCCGCCCTGTAGATGATTGCGTGGATTTGGGCTTAGGATTTTTCTTACTTTTAATTATTTTCATTGCGAGTGAATAATGCTAAAAAGAAACTCTAACTTGAGGGCGACAACGACTTTTTGACCGTACTGTACCTCACACACTTAGAATACGTCCCGTGTCATAACAACACTGAACGAATAGATATTTCCATTTGACCACGGGATCTACTTATTTTTTTAAATGGACAACAACTGTGTGTTGAGTGATGGAGCTTAACGCCGCATTAGAAATAACATAGTAGGTATATATAATCGCTTAAAGACCTATTCTTGTTGGTTTACAAACTCTGTCATAAGTCATAAAGAATACTACTTATTGCATCAATAGAAGTACACTTAAAATAACTAACATTTTTCTCATATACATATTTATACTATAATTATCATAATATTATAATTTTATCACAAACTAGTTCGAAAGTATGGTTTTTCCTACGAAATAATGATTACAAATTTAAGGTTCCCCTAGGGCACCTAGTGTGAAATCATCGAGAGACTGTCCCACAACCAACGCACAGTTTTGAGACATTACAAGTTGAGTGGCGGTATACAACGCCGCGCTTTGTCTTGATAGCAGAATGATGAAAAGAAAATGTTAAAAATTTCATTGATTAGAAATCTTCATTACCTCGAGTGGGAATCAAACCCACAATCTGTCGCGTTTACTGTCCTACGTGCCGCTACGCTACGACTGGCATCAATTTAAAAACATAATAACTGTAGTAAAAAAATACAAAGAGCAATTTCATAAGCAAGTAGTTTGTAAGCATTGTGTGTGATCTGATATGGAACGCGTACCGACCTTACTCTACAGATGGACAGATGGACAGACATTGTTCGCGCTAATCTCATAAACTACTGGTTTTAATTGAAAATATTTTTTTGTATCAAATAATCCATTTATCGAGAACGTTCTATAACATTATGAGTTAGTTATTTAGTTTCGATGTAACCTACTGTACCTCTGTATAGGAGAAATCAAACAATAGGTATCTCTGTTTTACGTTGTATCCCTCATGGCAGGGTGGGCAGAGGGAACCTGAGAATCTATTACTAATACACTGGGTTCCCCATTCAGATACTTCTGTTCCCCATTTTTGACATTGCGTTGCAACACCGCGCTTTGCCTGGTCGTCAGAATCAAAAAATTAAACTATTAATTATTTAATTCTAACGAGTGAAAATCGAACCCACAATCGATACGTTTACTGTCCAAAGCTCGAGCACCTTCACTCATACATATGTATTAGACTATTTATTGCTTATTTTATAAAATTCATAATAATATTAGTAGAAAAAACAAAAAATAATTAGGTCAAGTATAATTCGCTTAGATTTCACAATGTGCACATTGCCGTGCGAATATTTTATATTTAGTGATGTGACGTCACACGTGCTTATGATACAGATTAAATATTTAAATGTCGTTTAGAAGCAAATCACATTTACATATATTGCATAGATTTATCATAATTTTATTTTCTTATACATTTTATAAGATAAATATAGTGAAAATCGGTTTGTTAAATAGCTTCATTCTTAATTTACGCGGCGTTGACTTTCGCCACTCAATGAACGGAGTGATTTAACTTTGTTTCTTCCGCCTATACGGGAAAACTAATGAAGCAGAAGCTGCTTTCTTCACCTTTCCCCATCAATTTTACATTGACCCTTCAATTCGATTTTCGCTTTATTTTTTTTAGCATCATGTTGTATCCCGTATATCACGGTAGACAGAGGCAACCTGGGAACCTAGTGTTAAGACACTCCGTTCTCCATTAAAAAAGTCCTGTTCACTACTTTCCGCGGAATTGTGTTCGTGTTAAATGGCAGAAGGTTGTGGGATCAATTATTACTCGTGGAAATGAATTATTTTCATATCCACGCTCAATAGAAGAAAATGTACGGCATTGAGGTATGCCATACAGACGCAATATCTAGAAAATTGGGCTTTGCGTGGGGAACAACTTGTCTAAACACTAAGTTTGTAGGAGGGGGAAGACCTTCTCTGTCCCCTCCCTCGAAATACAATATGAATCTAAAAAGTAAAATACTTTCATACTAATTACAAATAACTGTTTCAAGGCCATAATATCTAATGTAACATAGTATAATTAGCAAATTTACTACAATAAACTATATAAAACAATATAAATAGAGGAAATAATTAGACTAACGCAGCAATGTCTCAACTCCTAACCTTCTCTCTTCAATGTCGATAAAATCGACCTTGCTTGATTGTATTTGTATTGTAAAGGAAATGAGTAAAGACGAGTTTAACTTTAAATCCCATTTTAAGAAATTTTCCCTTGGGAATGATTTTTTTGATGTGTTCTTTTTGGTAACAAGACAAAACACTTGAGCAAGCGTTGAGTACCGCCACTTAACACGCAATGTCTCGGACAATTGTGCGTTGTGCACCGTGCGTCGTAACACTAGATTCCCGCTTGCCTACCCTGCTATATGCGGGAAACAGCGTGATTCTTAAAAAATAATTTAAAATATATTTCTGTTATAATATAATTATTAATGAAATACGTAGCACAATCTTAATAACATCAATATGTGGTCCACATATACAATGCACAGCGTAGAGTTCCGCCGCACAGCTCACAACATCTTCCTTATACATTGCAACAAAATATTCACCTATTATTTATTTCCTGTATTCATTCCAAACAAATTGAACCAGCGACCTTCGTCTTTAAAAGCTTGTCTAAACTCTAATGCCTTGCAGAAAACATATAATTAAATGATTTTATAGTTTAAATAGTGGGACCGGTTCTTCGGCCTTTGAGACTGATTACTTGTTAATGACCTAGATACTAACTTTGTTTTCTATAAGGAATCAATGATATCTAAAGTATTTAAGGATATTTCTTAATGCTGTTTTAGGATAAATGTTTATTATATATAGTAAAAAAACAACGAAATCAATCTCAAATATCTGTCCATTTTCTTTAGATTTACGCTGAATCCCCAAAATGGAAAGGTAGGCAGAGGGAACCTAATGTAAATATACTCTGTCCCCGATCACCCCACAATTTTCGTAAATAAACGTAAATAAAAACTATTATGAACTGATTTCTACGAAACTTGGACTACGTTTACTGAAAAATTATTTAAGTCTGCTTAATATGTAAATACGGTGATATTACGTTTCTTATCAAATAAAATATAAAATGAAGATCAATTTTTTCGATCGTGTCCATTTTTTATTATTTTAGTCATGGAATTTACATGACTCTTAATAAACCTAAAGAAAAAAAACCTATTAGCTTAGTATTAAAAAAGTATAATTAAAAAAGGTTTTTGACAGATAATTAAAAAAAATGATGATTATTTATTTTATGATTAATAATTTGTTTGTAAATAAATGTAAAGACTTAGCAGTAATTATTTTAATTATTATCATTATTTTTTAATTTCACGCTAAATTATTTAAGAAAACGCTTTTCTTTCGATATTTTTAGTTATAACAGCAGCTTCGTATCCGCATATAGCAGGATATGCCTAGAGTACATACTGTTCCCCACATTAAGTTGTATCTTCGAGAAATTGTCTGTTGAACGGCGGAATTCAACGCCGCTTTATCGGCCAGAGCGGAGATATGTAAATAATTTAAAATACAATTAATCCCATGAGTGTGATTGAACCCAACCTTCGCGAACCAAACGAGTCGGACAATGTCACACTGCGTCACGCTACAAACGACGCCCGCAAATATCAGTCTTAGTCCAAAATAGAACATTTAATAATCAGTTGCTAATAAGTACACCATACCCTCTATTACGTAATTGAATAACATAATATAATAAAATTGTAACTCGTCGCTGTCTGTACATGGAAAACATGAGAATGTATCCATCCATCCATCCATCAGCCTTTCAACGTCCACTGCTGGACATAGGCCCCCCTAATTCTCGCCACTCCGTCCGGTCCTGCGCCCTTTGAATCCAGCGGATTCCCGCTGTCTTCTTTCTTGTCTTCCACTCCCACTCTTCCCGTGGAGATCGTAGGAGGCGATGGAGGGATAATTACCAGAATATGTGCAGCAGCGTCTTCTTGTGCAACAAAAAAATAACTACTGCTGTCACCAACACGCAGTGCCAAGCGTGGTGACTATGGCAATAAGCCCCTATGAGAAAGTATACACAAAATTTTTTTTTTAAATTTTTTGGCTGTTTGTGGGTTTGTATGCGAAATATCAGAAACGAGTTAACACGTTCAGTGCGGCTTGAGAACGATTTTTGCTTACTTATAAACTTCACGCTGATGCGCGTTGTTACCTATGTATATAACATGGGGCCGCAAAGATCTCAAACGCACCAGCTGAAAGTTCTTAAAAATAGGTTCCACGGTGAACGTGGTCAGTAGTAATTTGACAAACTTCCCTTAACATTAGTGAAGTAGTGTTTGTTTTTTTTTTTTTTTTTAAATATCTCAATAAAAATAGTATCTCACATGACAATATTGTGTTATTGAATTGGCTCAAATTAAAGTTTTCAATATACATTTTCTTTAAATTATTACATTATTAGATCACGGAAGTAATTCAGATGGGAAGTGATTCAAATAATTTTCTGTACTAGTACCAGGAGATGAAAATATTTTAATCCTTTGAATCATTGTCATCATACTATTCAATGTAAATATAACTTTATCGCTAGAATGACATGCCGTGCCATAAAAACGTTAAAATATTGCTAAATTATAATTTATACTTCGACATAAATTATAAATACGAGTAGGAACACAATATGGCGAATCTGTTAAAACTAGTTTTTTTTACCGGTTATTCTTTAGTTTATCTCAATTAATGATGCCGGGTTGTGAATTCAATCCCCATATTTTATTTATTTTCCTGTCTTGGCTCTGGTAGACGAAGCACGGAGTTAAGTTCCGCCGCTCATCAATGAGCTCGACAACGGGGTGTCTTATGACAATCTGTTTCTCACATTCAGCAAAATTTTGCCTGGCTACTAGAGCGAGGAAATAAAACCCAATTGATTCCCCCGACTGGGAATTGAACCCACAATCAACGTGCTTATGACAATTGTATATTTGTATTATAATAATATCAATCTACAATGTGATCCGAGCATTTTATAATAATAATGCTAAATTAGTGTTCCATAGTTTACCACAACGAGCACGTACCGTATTCAAGTATGAGGAAAAAAAAATGTTTTAAACATGTTTTTTTTCTACACGCTCATATTTTTTTTTTATTGTACTAACACGATTATCATTTTATTATATGTTGTTTTTTTAAATGTTATTGTTAGGCCTTCATGTTGTTTATGTTTTTAATTTGAACCTATTATTTAGTGTCTACAATAGCGATCATATCCATATGTTCAATTTTTATTTGGGTAGAACAAAATAAGGCGTAAAGTTCCGCCACTCAAGCTGAGAATATCTTGAAATATGGTGGAAATTATAGAATGGACAAGGGAGAAGTGTCTTGTTTCAAGATTCTCTTTGCCTGTTCTACCACGAGTATATGCGAAGATGGGATGCTATACAGCTATCATCTTCAGCTTCAGCTTCAGCATCTTTCAACAAAGATTTTTTCATATTAGTTCATAAAAAAAATCTACCTTTCTCATCGGTATTGGCTATATGTAGCATGGACACAACTGACATTATATAACTTGATAATTAAAAAGTATTTACTTGCAATAACTTAATTGATTAAATAATATTTTTATTTAGATTTCTTATTTATTCAATTTCATAAAAATAGGTAGGTAAAGGTGATACAGAATGACAACACCTGTTTTTAACGAGTGTTTTTTTCCCGCATAGTTCTTGTAAACTGCTGAATATTTATACTTTTTAATACGTTTTTATTAGTATCGGTCATATGTATGTTTGTTTGTATATTTGTAATGGAAACGTCAGATTAATTTAAAACTTTGCTTAGGATTATCAAGGACTATTACTATTATTTATCAAGGACCGATGTCAATACAATAATATGAAAAAAATTGGCCAAGTGCGAGTCAGACTCGCCCACCGATGGTTCCGTACTAATTTACGTATCAGGGTATTTAATTCATGTATTGCAATATAATAAGGAAACTCAAATTCAAAATAAAAAATAGAAAATTCAAATTCAAATTAGATTTTTGACAAATTTTATTTTGAATTAGTGTTTTACGAAGTAGTTAAAACTGTGGTTTCATTAAAAGTGATGATGACAAAAACACAGTGCAGATACGCTGTAAGTGACGCTGGTAAAATCGTATTCAAAATAAGTATAACAATCATCATCATCATCATCAACAGCCATCTTATGTCCACAGTTGGACATAGGCCTTCCCCAATTCTCGCCACCACACTCGATCCTCAGATTTTCAGTATAACATATTACCAAATAATAAAACGATCCCTCAACCATCGCAAGAAGCATAGTACATCCCACATACGTCATAATGACGCAAAATCTAATAAATTTCCAGTTCTTTTTTTACATAAAAAAATAATTATGTGTATAAACCATTGTGGGTAGGAAGGTATCTATAGTCATTATAAAAACTTGCTGTCTCAAAGCGATTTTAACTAGTTTTGAAACAGGTATCGGAATGTGAATTCTAACGCGTTTTTTATACTTATTTATCTTCCTAACATTTTTCTATACAATCCTTTTTAAAAAGTCTCAGCGATTCTATTTGTAGTTAAAAAACCGGAGAAGCACGAGTTGGGCTCGCCTACCGAGGGTTCCGTACAATAATTGGTCATAAGAATTAACAAAATATGTATTGGAATATACACACCAATCCTTTTCTTTCTTGCTAGCTGCTAATTCAAGTCTACCAGAAGTATCCTATTTCATTCCTTTCATAGTGTCGAAATACGTGTTTTTGTAGTATATACGCTCATATCTTTTTTTAAGTAATTGTATAAATATGAATTATTCAGGAAATCAAGAGACCGTAGACTTGAGTATATAGTTTTAATTTAAACTCAATATCTCAAAGCGTTCCTGAGATAAAAGCTCTTGACAGATAGACAGACAGACAGGATGAACGGGTATAAGGGTAAGGGGAAGTAAGGTTATAAAGATTCCCTTTTTTGCTTAAGAGGTACGGAACCCTAAAAAATATGAATAAATATCTTTTTTTGGTTTTTAACTGACTAACTATTGAGGCGGTGAAGTCCTTAAGGAGTGTTATGTTTTTAGCGCTCTCCGCTTTTTATCGCGGTGTTATTTTCAATAATTTGAATTCAAAATTTATTTTTTCCTTATGGAAAGAAATTAATCGATTTTATATTAATTAAAAACTGAGAGATAAGTTAAGAATTTACTTTACTTTGTTTAAATTAATTATCCATATGATGATATCATTTGAGCAATAATTAACAATATCTAAAATACTAGCGATTTTAAAAGCTATACGATTTTTTATGATTTTAAATTATAATAAAAATTTTGAACGTTCTTATTTATATAAATATATAATTTTAAAATCTAATAATATTTAATAATAGTAGATTGATTGACAGACAACGCACAGACGAAACTACAAGACTTAAAAACGTTCACATTTGTCATGTAAGTTAGGCAGTGTAGGGAAACACTAATGAAGGAGAGTTCGAAGTGAGAACAAAGTGTTTTAGCACTAGCTTACTTCTGCCTAGGACAGACACTTGATATGTCCAGTCTGGTCCACCGTACCGACCACGGCGGATCCTCGCTTCAGTACGTTTACCTTGTACTTTGTTTGTATAAAATTTAAATTAAATATTAATATGTATGCGTGTAAATACACTCTTAGATCGTTTACCTCAATATTTATATTATTACACATATTTTAAGTTATGATATTTCCTTGAAATACTTTAACCCTAGATTACTAACTTTAAGTGGTTTAGAGGCTGTTTAAGAGTGTTTATTGTTAATATTTATATTTATATCAACTGCTGGCAGGCCAGTCGTGGCGCAGGACATCAGCTGCGACTGTAACACTTACTATTGAAGGCCTCTGCGCCACGACTGGCTCGGTCTTCAACAACATGGTTCACTTAGTCGCTATTTGATGGATTTTTATCTGATGAACTGTGTAATCAATAATAAATAACATTAAATATAAATAAAATAATAATATAGACGAAAAATGTACAAGCCACGAATTACCAAAGTTGGTTTGGATGGCGACGGCGCTCATGGAGGCATTGCGTGTTGAGTGGCGGAACTCGACGCCGCGTTTTGCCTCGACACGACACCACAGCGAAGAAATGAAGAAATATATATTACACAGATATGGCCTATATTTAATTATATAATGTTTTGGTTCACAGAAAAATGAATTATTCACTAGAAGAGTCACCGTTAACTCGAACAGATCTAACAAAAAACAAAATGAACAAGTGGTTAGACGCGCAACGCAACGGCGGCGCTTCTGAGGTGGACGTCTACGGGAAAGCCTCAGATAAGCAGATGAAGGAACTTGACAATGTTAGGAAACTAAGCAAGGAACTGCAGGATAATTTACATGTAAGTTCAGATTTTTTTTGTAGCTTCACACTGTATTCCGCACATAGCAGTAGGCAAAAGGAACCTAGTGTTACGACACTCCGATACGATGGCGAGGAAACGAAAACAATTCATTCGCCTAGTGAAGGTTCCCTCTACCTACCCTGTTATGTGGAAACAGGCGTAAAACGACTGTTTTTTATTTATTCAATTATTGTACTAAATGAATAATAATTTAAAATATATCTACATGTATTATGCAATACATAAAAGAATAATATTGTAACTCGTATATTATTTTTTTTTACTGCATGCTAGTTATTACGTTTTAAATTTAAAAACTATTATATTTCATGAAACTTTAAAGTCTCATTGATTTCGGTGTCATTCATTGTAAAGATTGAATAAAGATACGTAGTAGACGGTGAAGGAACGTTGGTATTTGCCAATGATTGGATGGCTAATAAGTGGGGGTGAATTCAATATTATGTTATTTTTTATTGGGATTGTCAAAGCTGCAATTTGTCTTTTTGGAGAGAGAAAATTAAGAATTTTGTGTGTATTGTTGGTTGTGCTGTGTGCGGGATACAGCGTGAAGGTAATTTGATATGTCCTTAAGAAACTATTAATAATTTTGTAACACAAAAAATTCCAGGAGCTAGAAAACTCAGTCCGAGTAGCTGATTTGGAGAACCAGGCAATGAATCCCACCGCCCCACTGCTGGACTTCTCCGAGGATCACGAATTCGTATCCGCTAACCATCTCGACGATTACTATTCACAAGAAGACCAAAACGACGCTAAGGAAGCCGAAAAGCAAAGACTGACAAAGGGTAAAGCGGCTAAGACAGACATACAAAAGTTTTATAAGGATCAGTGTATATTTTTGACTGGTGGTACTGGGTTCTTGGGGAAAGGTGAGTGCATGGTTTAATTGGTTGATTCATTTGTTGTTTTTTTTTTAATTTAGGATATTTTTTTTCCATTTTATATTTAGGAAGTCTCATAAGAATTACTATGCGTATTCAAATGGAATTTAGGTATTTATTTTTTTTTTTTTATATTAATCCAATTTATGATATGAAGATCAAAAAAATTACGTAAAAAGACCTTATTACCTGTTATTAGACAAATGCTAAAACATCGGATATTAACGGAAAAATTTAGAACAATCTAAAAGTATTATCGAGATTACATTGAATTTGTTTTACTTAACCACTTAAGTAGTTAGTGAGTCAATTTATCTAAATAAACATGTGTTTATAATTATTTATGTATGAGTTGATCCGCGCGCCTTCGCCCGCTTGAAATACACGAAGATTTTTTAATATATGTATTTATAAAATTATTTTTTCAATATTATTAGAAAGAAAATATAAACCTAAATTATTAAAATTAGCCGATAAAGAATAATAAGTAGGCATAAGTAAGGGAAATAAAATTCTTAATATATAAGCAAGCGTAACTAAAGGAAACGATTTTCCAGCGGCTTCGCCCGCTTGCACTACATGATTATTCATTTAATAAACAGAGCTGACTGTTGAAATCAAATGTCAAATTGTCAAATGTGTTGATGTCAATGAATAATTATTTAATTTACTCCTCAGAAACACCCTTAAACGTTAAATTATTATCTTACCTAAATTAACCTAATTATCTTTATAAATTATCATTAAAATATATTTTTTTTCTTTTTACTGTCTTAACGAGATGAGCTTCATATTTTTCAGTACTTGACGGAAACACAGCGGAATACTAGGGATATTTTTTAATATTTTTTTACACACAGTAGGGTAGGCCGAGGGAACCTAGTGCTAAGACACTTCGTTCCCCATGTTCCATCGGTTTCCGGTACCATTGCGTGTTGAGCGGTGGCACTCAACACCTCGTTTTGCCTCGACACCAGAACGAAGAAATGAAAATATTAAATATTTCATTTCCTTGAGTGGGAATCGAACTTACAACCTGTCGCCTTGACAGTTACATGCTTGTGCGCCTGCTCTACGACTCTGCCTAATATTATATTATAATACCATATATTATATATGAATGAGTAAAATGGTTTGGAAAATTGTGTTTTTTTTTGTTCTACGAAACTCAACAACCTCCTAAGTAAGGAGGCTGCATGTGTTTGAAATTGTTTTTTTTTTGAAATTTGCGTTGTTTGCCTTTTTTTTAATTTGTGTGTGTGTGTAAAAAAACACGAAGTTTGGTTTTGCTGTTATTATTTTAAAGCTTTAACAGCAAAGTGGTCTAACTTACAAAAAAAATATCGCGTTAGTTTTAGTAATAGTTTTGGTATTTAATCTTTTTTCAACATATCGATCTGATGATATGATACTTTGCGTTTTATTCTGATATTCTTTTAAAATGTATGATTTTATCATATTTATTAACGAATTTCATTTAAGAAATGAACAGGTTTCAATATATCGCCAACCACTAGAACTTCAATAAACTTTAAATGCCGCTTAAATTTTCTAAACTACTCTATTCATTTAGTTTTACTTCTATCACCATTGTTCATGTCGATTATATACAGTTATTCAGAAAAAAAGTAAGGGGTCATTTTAACTAAAAAAAGGTTTTTGTTAAAAAAATATATAAATAAATATAAATTATTTGAAAATGTAAAGTTACGCCACTTTAGCTAAATATTATCGAGTGTTTTTGTGTTTGTGTTTCTCTATTTTGGGGGGTAAGTTTATTTTATTATATTTCTTAATATATGTATATGTACACATATATACATATATTTCCTATAAAATGAAGTTTAAGAGAGAGGGGCTTTATTCTTTATTTTCTTTACTATCTATATACCGCTTTATAATATCTAATAAACTGTTGCACATGTTAACCAATTTTTTTTATTTTTAACATATCTGAATTTGAACCTATACTTTCCGGTCCATTTGAATAAAAGGATCAAGAGTATTAACTAAATAAGATATACGAGTATATGTCTGTAAAAAACGTATCTAAAAGAATGTCGTCGTTGGCATAATAACGTATACCTTAGTAGCGTAGTGGTAGCCTATCGACATGAAGTACAGGTTCGAATACCGATATGCTTAAAGAATTATATGCATGTTATTGGTGATTGTTTTTTATGTATATTTATATATATAGTACTAAAGTGCCCTTAATTTTTTTTTCAGATGGAAGAATAAGCTTGAAGGCTAGTCGTGTCGTGGAAAAGGTGCTTCTGTAATGTTTTTTGTCTATTTTTAATTTAAAAATATTTATACAAGGTGTTTGTTAAGAATAAATTATGATTATATTTTAATGTTTTCTGTTTTATTTACTGTATTAAAAAATATGAATCCATTATTTCTTATATAGTGTTGTACTCATTTTTTATTCCTGCCCTAAACTGATAACTTAAAACCCTAACAAATAAAAATTTCAAAAGTATGATAAATGTAGTATTTAATGTTTTTGTTTTATTTCAATCGTATAAAAAGACTAAAAAGCAGGTAAAGAAAGCCTAGACTTTTTTTTTAACATAATAAGATACATTCATAGATTAATTCAGTTACTATATTATCTTTATAAATTCCATAAAGAAAAAACATAAAAATCCTATAGAACTTGAACATGGATTATGATCCATATTAGCGTTGTTGATGATATTTTCCGTCCCTAACGGCATCTATGGAGCTCATGAAAATAGTTTCTAAATAATAGACCGCTGGTCCCTGCTTTTCAAAGATTGACATAGCAGAGCAGGCAAAGGAAACCTGGAAAACTAGTGTTAAGACACTCCGTTACCCACTTTCCGCCAAATTCGAGGCAGTACATGGTGAGTGGTGGAACTGAACGCCGCGCTTTGCCTCGTTACCACAGCGAGGAAATTAAAATATTATTAATTTCATTCGCCTCTGTGAGACACGAAACGAATCCACAACCGTCGAGTTTAAGACCTGCGCTACGATGGCAACAAATACCTTAGTTCAAATTCAATTATTTAAATGTATTTTATATTTCGATAGTTGAAAATTTCACGATAAAATTTATGAAGTAACGGTTTTTATAGTCTTGCGGTGACATATACAATTGAAAAAAAAAACATAAAATTAAATAATTTGACGTTTTATAGTCAAAAAGGGAAGTAAGAAAAAAGTACTTCAGACGGTGAAAAATAAATTGGTAAAGTAAAAATGTATGATTCCGGCCAGGAACGAACTGGCGGCCTTCTGCGTGTAAAGCAGATGTGATAACCACTACACCACGGAACCCCATATATAGTACTTTAAAAAGATAATAGTCATTTCAATAATAACAATGAGTAAAAAATATTTTTAGTTTTTATTATTTTTGCCGAGAGGAAAAGTAAGATGACAGTGATAAGAGTGGAGTTTCGTAATTCTTTTATCAAGCAAACATACGTATATGTACCTACATAACCTTTAAAAAAATATTAAAAAACTAAACTTATTAATTTAAAACTATTAAATTATTATATATATTTATTATTATTTAGTTTTTTTTAAACTTAAGCAAAAATTTCATCTGCGGGTGCGGCGGGTGGAGCTGAGCGAAGCTATGTTGCGCAAAATTTTGCGAAATTTCTGCGAAGATTTTGCGAAATTTTCTGTTACTTGGAATATATGTCAGTATAAATTCTCATTTTTCGAGATTTTTCCTTTATTTTTACTGCAACTTTACTTTTTCTCACTTTTGAAAAAATCCAAATTTCATAACTAGTTAGGTCTACGGGAATTACCCATCAGTTTCGATTAGGTACGCAGTGAATAAACTTGGCAAACTTAAAATAGCGGGAGTATGCATTCATTTTGTATGAAATTAATTACAGAGGTATAGAGTGTACAAATAACCAATTAAAATATTATAAATTATTATTGTTACAGTTATCATAGAGAAATTATTAAGGGCATGCGGAGAGATCGACACTATATATGTATTGGTCAGATCTAAAAAGGGTAAAGATCCTATGACAAGGATTCATGAGATGTTGGATGACTTTGTAAGTATAGCGATATATTCTACCTATCTTATCTTACCTTATCTTATCCTATATCATACAGGTAAAAGTTTTGGGGGATGGATATCCGTTCCATTTTCACGCAAAATCCACTGAACAGATCTAAATTTAACTTTACCAGCTGGTAAAGCCACCCCTGGCTTCTAGGGACTGTAGATATATGATATTTCAGCTTAATACCTCCACATCCTCCTCAACCTCCACTCCATATCTTGAGATAAATGCTCTTGACACACAGTCAGATAGAAAAACTGACTGACGGACAACGATATAATGGTGCGGCTTATTTTTTGAGGTACTGACAACGTTTGTAATTTAGTACCTTTTTTCTATTTTCCAGATCTTCCACGCGGCACACAAAATCAATCCAAAAGGTATACACAAAGTGGTGCCAATTGTAGGTGATATGGAGCTTCCCGGTATTGGTTTAAGCGATGAAGATAGAAGATTACTTGTTTCCAGAGTAAGATAACTTACATGCTAATCTCATAAGCGGGTTAACCGATTTAAATGTAGTTTTCACTATTTTATTTTGTCAAATTTCTCTTAACATTGATGTTGGTTTTATTTCAATCATATCTTTGTAGGTTATTTAATAAATTTATGATAACTTAATAACACTAAGTGCCCATGAGACTGTCTCCATTCCAGGTAACAATAATAATAAATTCAGCGGCCACTGTGAAATTTGATGAGAAACTATCAATAGCAACGGGGATAAACGTGAAAGGCACGAAGGAAGTGATAAAACTAGCTAAAGAGTGCAAGAATTTGATAGCCATTACCCACGTGTCGACCGCATTTTCCAATACGCACGTTGACTTTATTGAAGAAAAGTAAGTATTTTACAAGCAATATTATGTTTATTATTAAGTAGGAATAAGTATGTAGTGATAAAACACTGTTTTGTATGTTTTTCTTATTTTGAGTGGCAAAACATCACGTTTTATATGTTCGCTGTGATAAACCACCTTCACGCTTCTTCAACATGCAATATGTTGAGTGGCGCAACTAGACCTTCTGGTCTTGACGGACGGATCGACAGACAGACATTCGGACAGATAAACAAAGTAAATCCATAATAGTTCTGTATTTTTCTTTCTAGGTACGGAACACAAAAAAATATTTAAAGTAATACATAATAAAAAATATTCTACATTTTTCAGATTCTATGAATCTCCTATGTCAGTCGAAGCATTGGAAGCTGTGTCACAGTTAGATGATAATGTTATAGAATCCATCTTACCAGCGTAAGTTTTTTATATTATTATAAACATAAATCGAACCCAAAACGTCTTTTTTTATAGCTTTACGCTTTGCCTCATAGCAGAGTAGGCAGATGGAACACGGAACCTAGTGCAGAGATACTGCGTTTTTCATTAAGATACTTCCGTTCCTCAATTTCCGGTGAATTCCTGAAACATTGTGTGTTGAATGATGGAACTCATTGCGTTTTGCCTTGTTACCAGAGCAAGGAAATGAAAATATTAAATGTTTCATTCCCTCGAGTGGGAACCGAACCCACAATCCCCGTATTTAAAGTCACATCCTTATGCTCCTGCGCCCCCCACATTTTCTAACATATCTATACTTATTTTTATTCATATTTTTCAGTCTCTTAGGTAATCGTCCAAACACATACTGTTTCACCAAGGCAGTGGCTGAAGAAGCAATTAGGACGTATGGAGAGGGAATGCCCATATGCATCATTAGACCTTCTATAGGTATTTTTTAAAAATTTCATATTAATATATATACATATGTTTAGATTTTTTTTGAGGTTGTTGTGGCGCTGAGGCACGAGCGAGAGAATGCAAGCGCGACTGGCTGTGGACTCGATTCCCACTTGGAGAAATGAAATCTATACATATAATAAAATTATAAATAATCGCTATCTGTACATAGAAAACATGAAAAATCTGTTTTTATGGCATTCATTTATGAATGTTTTTCTGTGCATTTGTGCAAGCTAATCTCAGAAACGGCTTAACCGATTTAAATTCAGTTTTCATTATTGTGTTTTTGCTAATTTCTCACAACATTTAGTGTGCGTTTCATGTCAATCGGATGCCATATATGCAAACAAGTAATATCAATTGAAAATATATTGTTTGACAAACTTGCAACAAACATTTCATTAAATTGGCCGAAACTTTAGTTTTCAATCAGTTCAATTTATAAGTTAATAAAGTATATAAATATTATAATTATATTAGATAGGCAAATGTAATAACGAAATATATATATTTGTTATAGTAATATCTACATATGAAGAGCCGGTGCGAGGATGGACGGATAGCGTGTACGGCCCCACTGGATTAGTTGTTGGGATAGGAACAGGGGTACGAGTTTAATGATTATTTTTTGTTTATTAAATTAAAAAAACACACATACATCTTCAGTGTGAATCTAGTGTTTGAACTACGTTTTGCATGCAATTCTCTTTGTCTTATTACCAGAGGAAGGAAATGAGAACAATTAATTCCCCTGAGTGGGAATCGTCTAACAGAGAATTTTTTTTTAATCAATTTTTTTCCTGTATTTTATGAATTGTATAGAGAATACAGTGATGAGTCACTCCATTCAGCAAATTTAGTCTCGAACATTGTGTGATAGTATAACAAAATGCAAAAGTAATCTGGCGAGAAAAAAATAATTTATTAATTATTGACTTACTTTACATGTTTATTATTTATTTATTTGCCTTTCTTTGTGTTTCTTCCAGGTGTTGCGTACCATGTATTTTGATGTCAATAAGGTGGCTGATATGGTGCCCGTAGATCTAACTGTCAACGCTATCATAGTCTCCGCTTATCAGACCGCTATGAATTTTAAAGAGAAGTTAGTATTATAAATGTTTTAGGTATTTTTTTTTCAACTTCACACTGTATCCCGCATGTAGCAGGGTAGGCAGAGGGAGGCAGAGGGAGACAAGTGCTAAGAAACTTCGCTCCCCCCTTTTCGCCGAATTCTGGTGGTATTGCATGTTGAGTGGCGGAACTCAACAATGCTTTGCCTCGACAGTAGGAAATAAAAATATTACATATTCAATTTTCTCGAATGGGAAGTTAAAAATATATAAGTATATTTTTTTTATTTTCAGTCAAACATCTGACATCCCAATTTACAATTTCGTGTCAGGAGCACAAAATCCACTAAAATGGGGTGAATTCATAAAATACAACATGAAATATGGCATGGACAACCCTACAATAAAGGCTGTGTGGTAAGAAGTTTGTAATCACTTGTTTAAATAAAAGAACAGACTAAGTAGTGTTACTTTCTGTCTAGTCTGCTATTTGCGGGATAGAGCGTGATAATAAAAAAACGAAACAGATTAGCGCAGGAAGTATTCCGTGCCGTTATCAACTAACATGGGAAAAAAAATAGGTTTTTTAGTATTTTTTATTGCTATATTATAAGCGCCATTAAAAATGCATTATCTGTTGTCAAAATTTCTACTGTCCAACTATCACTGTTCATGAGATACACTTGGTGACCGACGGGCAGACAGACAGGCAGACGGACCGACGGGCAGCGGAATCTTAGAAATAGTTCGTTTTACTGCTTGAGTACGGAACCCTAAAAATGGCGTTGACAAGTCCTACAATACAGGCTGTGTATCACTTGCTTAAATAATAAAAAACGGAGAGATGTTTCCTCTACCGTGATTTTGTAGCTGACAAATGTGTATACTGTACATGGTTTAAAAGTCTTATGGTACGTTTAGACTACAACAGAAATTCCGACATTACTGTCTGACAATAATGTAAGACATTAATGTACGATCCGTTTACACTTGAAAAGGTTTTCTAACGTAAATAACGGAAATATTGTCGGAGCTGTCAGCAACATTGATTTTTTTAAAAGCCAGTTTTAAAATAAAGCTAATTCATATGTAAATATAATTTCAGGTACTACGGTTTGACACCAACAAATAATTTCTATATTTTCGTATTTTTGGATTTCTTCCTACATTACTTGCCTGCGCTGTTGATGGATGTGTTCAGTGCTGTCACGGGAAAGAGACGAGTGTGAGTATAAATCTACGGGATTGAGTTTCACGCAGTATCCCGCATATAGCAAGGTAGGCTGAGGGGAGTATTAAGACACGCCGTTCCCCACGAGCTGCCAAATTTCCGAGACATTTCGCGGAAGAAAATTACACTGTAAGAATATCGTGGAAGATGGTTTGATTTTTTTTTCGGAAAATGAATGATTTTCACTTTCTTCCTCTGGCAATAAGACAAGCGGTGTTGAATTCCGCAACAGGGCGTCTTGACACCTTGTATATGCGGGATACAACTCAACCTTATATTCATATAAGTAGAGAATTATAAGAGATGAATTTATAACTATTTTAGCTAAAATGATAAATAAATAAATTAAAAATATGGTTTTTTTTTTCAGAATGCTAAAATTCTATACAAAACTAAGAAAATTAGCCAACATCATGTTTTACTTCTCGACCCAACATTGGAAGTTTAGCGACGAGAACGTCAAAGATATGTGGAGTTCGATTTCTGCGCAGGACAGAGCGGTGTTCCCTTTTAGTATTGGTGAAATTTCATGGGATTATATGGCGGAGACTTTCTTGTTAGGTAAGAATACTATCAGATTTTCTATTCGTAATAAATAGAAAAAACTGTTGAGCTTCGCCACTCAACGCGTTGTCTCGAAAACATGTCCAAAGATGATATATTAACATTTTCATATGTAATGTTCACTATAATGTTTTGTTTTACAGGTTTACGAGTATATTTGGTGAAAGACGATCTATCAACGATGCCTGAAGCAAGGAAGAAGTGGAGAAGGTATGTGTAGCTCCACGCTACAGACAGAGAGAACTTAATGGAAACTTAAATAAACGTACATCCTGGTCCCCAAGAATCATATGGTCCAGTGAACTTTCGTGTTGCATGAAACTGCAATATAACACCGTGATCTATCAGAGCGGGAAAACGAAAATAATTTATACATAATCTTATTTAAGGTTGTCGTAGTGCAGAGGTACACTGACCTCAAAACTAACTAGACTTGTAAATTGTAATTAGGGGCTGTCCATTAATCACCTGATGTTTTTTTTAATTAAGTAATTAAACTACAGCTCGAAGTTAAAAGTAATTTAATGTTTTTTTTTATTTCAGGCTATACTATCTTCATCAGTTGGTGAAAATCACAACTTTATGCTTAGTATTATATTTAGGTTATTTATTATTTAAAACATTGTTCAGTCTTGTTTTGGGCTAGATATAAGTAAAATATGTAAATATATATAAATGCTTCGTATAAGGCTTCGTCTGCTTGAATTTATTGTTATCATAGCCAAATTACCTATACAAAATCTTTTCATAAATTGTATATTTCTGGAAATTTCACCGAAATTCGTTCAGTACTTTTCGAGTGAAAGTGGAACAAACGTTCATCCTGATAAAATTTCACATTTATAATATTAGTGGTATTAGAAGTATTTCTAAGCTAAAATAATTTTCTTTAAAATATTTGTAAATTTAATTTCAACATATTATGTTATAAATATGCTCATTTTGCCTATTATATAGTTAACTTAGCTGTAATTGTATAATAATTACATATGTAAATAAGTTATTAAGAGGGAAGGATATAAGGTAAATTATAATAGTCGCCCTATAGGGTATTATAGCCTATATATTATGTAAGTTTGTATGAAACCCACATAAAGCAGGGTAGACCTCTGTCCTCCTCTGATGATGGGCGATACTTGAAGAACGGAGTATCTTAACTCTAAGACAGTCGGTTTTTCAAGTATCGCCCATGTTCGAGACGCTGAGTGATAGGCCTCAACGCCGCGCCGTCTTCTTACCAGGGCGAAGAAATGTATTTTTTTCACTCTCCGGAGTAGTAATAGAATCCACCACTGTCGCGCTTACAGTCATTTCTTTTATATTTTAAATATTCATTTATACATTAACACAATAATTTTTATATACATATATGTATTTAATTACACAGCGTTTTGTGTAGATATTATATTTTTGTATCATAAATTTAGATAATTGAACGGGTAAAGTTATTATTTGAAGTAGTAATATTTAGTAACACAGTTCTCCTGTCATTTTTTTGTAAAAATAGAATGGTCATTTTACATACGATTTTCTGAATTCTTAGACATACTTAAATGTGTATAGCTATTGAAATTTGTGTAATATAAAGTGTGATGCTAAATGTTTTTTATTTGTACAGATGTAATTTATTTTCCATTTCTTTATAATAAGTCTCGTTAGGTGGCGGACACTCATTTCTGCACTTTCCAAGGAAATATCGAAGCAAAATTAAATATTGATGCGTGTTGAGAGGCGGAACTCAACGCCGCGCTTTGCCTAGTTACAAGAGCGAGGATTAAATAAAATATTAAATATTTCATTCCCTCGACTGGGAATCGAACCTTACAATCGTCATCTTTATCCCTGCGCCAAAAAATATTTATTAAAAACTATACTTTTTTTTTGACATTATTTAAAAAAAAAAACACTTATTTCATTTATAAAAGCACTATATTACCTAATATACAAATACAACACATTTTCATACATTCACTATCAATATTTATAACATCGATAATAATAAATTATCTAAAATGTCTAAAAAAATCTTATATTATACATTTATAGGGAAAAGAGCTATTATTTACACACTTACCCACTTTTCGCAAAATTCTGGAAGGATTGCATATTTGCGCCAGAATTCGGCGGAAACTAGGAAACGGGAGTGTCTTAATAGGAACGGATTCTCCTAATACTAGGTTCCCAGGATCCCTCTGCCTACCTGGCTGTGTGCGTAATATAGAGTGTAGCTAAAAAACACAAAAAAAAAGAAAAATAATCACACAGGATTAAATATTTTTTTTTATTTTCATTTATTTTTTTTATTAAAACATCTTTAGTTTCATTTTCACACTTTCTTACGCATACAGCGCGGTAGGTAGAGAGATAGTAGTATCAAGCCACTCCGTTCTCCGCTTTTAACCCGAATTCGAGATATTGTGTGTTGATTGGCGGAACTCAACAAAAAAAGTTTATACTCTTTTTCCATTAAATAATTAAAATTTTTAATAATCTTACTACAAATACAAATTATATTATTTATATTATATTATACATCTATGTATAAATTCTCACATAAAAATCACATTTTATAAATCAATCAACTAATTGTAAAGAAATGTCAAAGGTAAAATAAAATAAAATAACATAAAAAACTAATATTACTAAACTGAAAAGTTAGTTTGGTATTTATTATAGTCTTTTATTCATACATAAATTATTTTACTACATGTTAAACATCTTATAATACAATGTACCTACATATATCATAGTAACGATATATACATATGCTATATGCTATATTATGATTACACTTGCATACACTTAAAAAATATAGGATAAAAGGAAGACGACACTATTAGTTATTTATAAAAATGTCAAGTCTTTTATTTTTCAAATATTCTATTAAAACTTAAAATTAGACTTTTTATATGAGAAAGACTTAAAATAAGACTTTTTGAGCAAAGAAAAACGATTAAATGGAATAATAGGATATCGTGTCTTCATAGACATACTTGAAAGTAACAATGAAATTTTTTTTTTTTAAATTCTTTCAAATACCGCTGTACAAAATTATTAATGACTAGCGGCCGACTCTTTCGGTACTATATTCATTTTAAAATCACAGACAATTCCTTCAATTGTATTTATGTGCATATATATTGCATTTCTTTTTCACAGAAATGTTTTTCTTTAAAAAAAAAATATCTTTTCATACGAATGCATTAAATACAAATACATTATAGAGTGGTGTCTCGCTCTCTTGATGTCAAAATAAACACTAGGTGTTAAGTACTATTTTTTTTAAGGTTTACATAATTTTATAATATGACTTATTGTAATATTTACTTCTTCAAAAGTAATACTAATTTGTTTCATAATTTGTAGTAGTAGCTGTCAAACTGATATTTTTTCTCCTTTTTTTTCTATAAATAAAAATATATACAAAAAAATTGTACTAACGTACTTTATAGTAATTGGACCTTGATACCAAATACATTAAATATTAACTAAATAAATGTACAACAAGTAAATTATAAACTAAAAAGCCGTCTGCATAAACTATATTAATATATTCAGTAACACTCGCACCAAGACAAATCCAACGACGTATTAGTTATCAGGAAAAGTTACAAGGAAACAACAGAACGGAGATACATACATACGCACCTATCACATAACTCTCCTCTTGGGCTTCGATGTAGTCGGTTAAAAAAATTGTTCGACATGTTCTTTATGTTTTTTAAATTATAATTTCTTGAACCCCACGTGATGATAAAAAAGCTATTAATTATTTTTGTGCTATTATTTGACAATTTTATATTTTTTTTATTATTGCCAATTCAAAAAAAATGCCAGTTAAAATTATTGGTATAAAAAAAATTAAAACTAATGAAACAACAAAAATCCACAACATACATTCTTTTTTCTTCCTTCAATTTAATATTGCCATTTAAAAATTCTCAATGTTTTTGACGACATATTTTTTTATTAAAACAACCTCAAATTTTAAAATTCCTTTACCATTATAGAATCAATGCTCATGGCCCATTGTCAGTAATACCGGCAACATCGCACCTACAGCTAAAATAACGACCTCACATAACGCTAGCCCGCCAAAACCCGCAATTTTGTTTGGGACACCATCTTGTATTGGCAAGAGTGTGTGTGTATGTGAGTGCGCGTGGGCGTTTGTGTGAGTGAGCTCTGGTAAAACGTGAACTGTTGCTACGTATAGAAACGTACCTGCTGAGAATAACATGGCGATACCTGTAAGGAAAGTTGTGTAATTAGTAAATATTTTATTTCAATAGTGTGTAAACGCGACGGTTGCAGGTTCATTACCACTTGAGGGAATTAATTATTTCATTTCTACGTTCTAGTAGATAAAGGATCTTTGTGACTCAACACGCAGTGTTTCTAAACACTTAGTTTCTTAACGCTAGGTTTTTACAGCGTGACATTTAAAATAAAGAATCAATGTGAAAAACCTTTAAAATGGAATAAATTGTATAGAACAGAGATAACGGTAAAATTATTTTATTCACTCCACTCTGATATGTAAGAGTAACGCATAATTTTTATTGTCACGCTGTATCTCGCCTATACCAAGAATAGGAATTTAAATAAATAATTGCATTAAATATCTTCATTACATTAGAAATCACTCTATATATTTTCAAAATTAAGACATTGAAAGTGTATTGATATAAATTAAGTTTTTTTTCCAAATCTAACCATACCATTACATACCATAATCTCCAAAAAAAAAGTATCAAAAATCCATATTAAAACACTAAAAATATAGAAAAATATTTCTAAAATAACAAGTCCAGCTCAAAGGACCAACATTTTTTATACAAAAATAATTAACAAAAATTACCTGTAGCATTAAAATCGCTCAGGGTCTGCTTACTTTCGTTACCTATACCAAAATAGGTGAGCAACGCTAATAATGGCGCCGAACACGAGAACACTAAAAGGTGTTTACGGATACGATTCCTGAAATTACAAAAAATAATTAGCTTTTTAGTAGGCAGATAGAAACTTGGGTTAAGACATTTCGTACCCCACACAACACCCAATTGTTGAGACATTGCGTATTGAGCTCAACGCGAAACTCAACGCCGCCCTTTGAACAGTTACCACAGCGAGGAAATTAAAATAATTCATTTCCCCGTGTGAGAAACGAAGCCACAACCGTTTACCATTTACACGCTTGTTCTATTGGGTCACGACGGCCTCTTTTATATATATTTTTTAAAGTAATTCAACATTTATTACTTTTAGAAAGCAGATAAAACTTGGCCATTAACACCTTGCGATGCCATTTTCATTCATAGATAAATTAAAACGGCATCTCATCGATCTCAGAGTTAAGAGCGATTTATAAATACGTGCCTTAGCCATTTCACTTTCAGCATACTTTTTTGTGATAAATTATTAAGTAGGTTATGTAAACGAAATATACAAAAAAGAAATCCATAATGTCCTGATTATATAATTTTTTGTAAAATAGCGAACCGCCACTAACCTCTCAAGACCGGCGTGCATCAAGAACGTGACAAGGCCGAAAGCTGCGGGTGCTTTATGTAGCATTATAGCTAGAAATACTATCATTTCTACATCAGCATGAGACGTTGTAGCTGCGGCGCCTAGGGCGATACCATCGGCTGAAAATTATAAAATTAGTAATATTATGTTACGTTGTTATTATATATTTAAATTAGTAATGTTATTATTATGTTTGTTCCAATTTCACGTAAACACTACTTAACAGATTACTCATACATCGAAATAACATATAGGCTAAAGTTTACAAAAGCCAAATTATACAAAAGTTTTTTTATAATTTGGTTATAGTATTACAATAAGTTTAAGCGGGCGAAGCCGTGAGTGGATCGCTAGCATGATAATATAATATACAAGTAATATATCTTTTCACTCACCAGCAGCGTGTACTACAAGACCAACTGTTGCAGTGATATTTTTCTCTGCTGGATTACTCGCGTCGTTGTATCTTGATGACATTTGATCTACCAATAACATGAATACAAAACCTGAAAAAAATATATAAAAAATATGGGTCATGTGTTCACATGCGATTTGTTATTTGAGTTACTTCCCGCTCTTTTAACACATTTTCAGACATTGCTTAATAAATGGAAGAATTTAACACCGCACTTTGTCTTATTAGATCGAGGAAAGAAAATATAAATAGTAACATTATCTCGGGCGGGGATTTAAACAATACAGCGGAGACTCAAATATCTAAGATCCAATTTTACGGATTCTGTATTATCCAGACCGTCAATAAGGTATAGGTACATGTACAGTTGATGCGGGACATTGGATTAACACTATAAGTATTAGGGGTGTTCATTTTTTTATTATATAGCTGATAAAATCACTAATTTGTTTAGAGAGCATATTTATTTGTTCATTATTTATAACAACTAAGTGTTGTTTTTGCGCTTTGAACACGACTAGCGATCTAATAGTACTAATTACGATCGTAAATTCATATAATTAAATATGGCCGCTGCGGACATGTTGCTATATAAACATATTGTACTAATAAGAAGACATATAGGGTAAAATACAAGTTGTATAAAAAGAGCATATTGTTCATTCACATTCACAAAATAAAAATATTTGCAAATACTCCTTGTAAATATTACAAAAAATATCAGTGTTTCACCACTAGAAATGGACACGGAGGTGAGGACACCAAGTTCCAACCAACCAAATACCAAACATGACTTTCAGCACTTTCAGCCCCCGTGTATGCAATTTACTTTTATGTATCTATAGTCAATTTGCCTTGTTACCAGGGCCAGGAAATGAAAATATAAATCAATAAGTTATTATTATTATTAATTAACCAAAGACAAGCTCAGAGACAAAAATGGCATGGATTATCAAAATCTATGATGGAATAAAATTAATTAAAATAAAACAATAGAAATTAGTACTTACCTAAAACTAAAGAAATTCCAATGACTGAATGAAGGTCATCATGTCCACTCGGTTCAGGAGTATAATCCTTTGTCACCATAACAGTTCTTTCTGAGAAAAGAGCTCTCACTCCTTCAGGTATTATAACTGCTAACGCTGTACCAACTAAAAGGCCTGCACCAAATACCGTCACTTTTTGGAGTTTATCCTAGAAAAAAAACAGATCAATTGAAATATATTTAAAAAAGGCAACTCCTGCATAGCAGGGTGGGCAAAGGGAACTCACTGTCAAGGCAAGAACCACCCAATTTTCGAGAAATGCGTGACGAGTGACGGAACTCAAATCCGCGCTTTGTCTGCCAGAGGGAGGAAATGAATATAGTTAAAGATCAAGCTCAAACCATCGCGTTTATACTGAGGTTTACATTTATAACTTATAACTTGGTTAAAAAAATATTTTATAATTGGGCTTAAAGAAAATATTACATAAAACAGGTTCATGACAAGTTACAAAAGTAATAATTACTAAACACTATATAACTTCTAAGATAAAGAGAATACATGTAATAATTGTTTACACAATACAAAACAGCTGTTAAATACAATATTATATTTATATATTATTAGGTGTTATATATATAGAACTTTTGCTTACCTCCGACATATTCACATTTAAAGGAATACTTCCGGCTACGTAGGAGCCGATGAGCATAACTAAAGCAAGTAAAACCAGGACCCAAGTACCATCCATTTTAATTATATGAAAAACACCAAATTATAACAAAAAGTACAATCTTAAACAGCTAGACAGTTAAAATAGACATACAATTCATATATTATTCATGATTTCTCAAATGTTTTTGTATGTTTATTAGGTTTTTCAATATATTTATTGTGTAGATAAACTCGAAACTAGAAAGTGTCCAACATTTGACAACACGACAAATATGTTCTAATGACAATTTGTCAAGATGACAGCTGTTCTGTATTTTTCTTCTTAGTATGCGTGCAATACAAGTATAAAAAAATTATAATATTGTCTATGATTAGTTAACAAGGTATTATGTATAGGACATGTTGTAATAAGTAAAACGGGAATTTAAAAAATATAATATATTTAATTTAATTAAATAATGGAAAAGCATTTTTTATGAAATTTAACCAGCCATATATTGTGATTTTAAAAAAATATATAAAATTTATAAAATTCAAATGTATGAATCCGCTATCATTACATAAAACACAGGGATAGTTATGCTATGTAAATAAATTATAAGTTTCATACGTATTTAATAAAATTTAATGAGGTTAAATATTTCTTCAAATGTAAAAGCTTTTTAATGTAATATATTAATACAAATGACTCACAAATCACTATTAAAGTCGAATTTTCCTTCCCTCTAAAATTATTAAATCGTAACAACGTGCATTACCAAAGGCGATTCATTTAAAATGTTCTGGCGTGTTACTTTGTGTGTTTTTTTTATGATCAGTACTGGTAAGAGAATATGTACTGTTAATTATAACATTTTTTATTTTTTTTTAATAATACTAAAATATTATCACTATAATAGAAATTGTTAATCTCACCTATGTGTAGTAGGTACATACATGTGTAACTAAACATTTTATAAGAATTTTAATTTTATTTATAACAAAATGCAAAACATTTATGCATGAATGAATCTTATTTTTTTATTCTTAATTCGAAAAAATCTTTTCCCCGCAGCTATAATATGATTGCTTTACAATATGTTAATGATGAGAAAGTAAAAGTTTTACCTACTCCTACCTCTTTTTCGTACTCTAAAATGTAATGTAATACATAACATATGTCCTTTTAGGTTCTAGTAATATGGAATTCACAAAGACATTACAAATAAACTATAAAGATAATGAAAGCCTTCAAGTCACAGTTAAATTTCAAAATCCTGTAAACTATGTCAAAAATGCGGTAATAAAATATGCAAGTAAGTGAAATTTATATTTAATCGTAATAATGATAAAGCCGACCTGGGCGGCTTCGCTCGCTTGAACTGTATGAATATTTATAAAATAACGCCGAATAAGTAATTCGCCGAATAAGAAATATTTATAATTCAACGTCGCGTTTTACCTCGACACTATTTTTTTTTATATTGGTGAGCGTTGATGCGATCTACGGTGGTGCATGCTTGCCTAGCAGATACCTATTCACTCTGGTTTTGAAGACCCTCATATTGTATGTCATAGGAAATACAGATGCCGGCAATGAGTTCCAATCTCTCGCAGTGCGGATGAAGAATGTAGCCTCAAAGCGTTTCGTTCGTACGGTAGGAATTTCTACCATGTACGGATGGCGTGAAGCTGTATTCCTAGAAGTTCTTAGGTAAAAAGGGGGAATGGAGGGAATTAAGCTATGCAAATCAAGGGCACACTCTACACTAGTCTACACTAGTAATATAAATTTAAATAAACATTTCATTTCCCTGAGTGGGGATCGAACCCACAACCTGTAAACGCTACAGTCATCATTTGTGCCATTGCACCATGAGTGACCTCACAAATTAATTAATCTGACTATTATTACTTTCCAGGTACTATTGCTACCTGCAAATTAGATTCGGGAGGCCAAAGACATCTTAGCTTCAATTTGTCGAAACTTATATATAACGAAACAGAGGTCATAGTTAATTTTAATGATAACAATAACAACAAAATACAATCCAAAATTTTAATACAACTTATTTATAATCCTAAAAGAAGTAGTAAGTTTTCTTCGATTTAATTTAAAAAGTATAATTATTTCGTTCCTTCATTTAGGGGACAATGTTTGACTGTAAACTCGTAAACTCGACGTTGTGGCTAATCCACATAAGATGAGTAATGAGGATTTTCATCTTGAGTAATGAGTTACTTTCATTTCCTCGCCCTCATAACAAGACAAAGCGCAACGTTGAGTCCAATATAAATTACTCGAAAATTTGAAGGGGAGAAGGAGAAGTTGGTCCATCCATTTCTCCTCTTCAAATTTAATTTAAAGAATTTAAAGAAATGTTTAATTACTTCAGTATTTTGTTATAACGGTGGCAGTGACAGCGCTTCTTTTACGGGTCCAGCATATAGGCTACTTCAATCTCTTACTTAACTTAATTTTTAAAAATAATCAAGATTGAGATTGCTTCAGAAAAGAAAGAAATTATCGTTGAAAAACACAACGCATTTGTAAAAATACACACTCTTACGCATCCTCTTTAATTAAAACGAAGAAATAAATATATTTTGATTATTTGCATTCCTCCCACTCAGAATCGATCCAGTACGGTTGCTTGTAATTATTCAATTTCTTCGCTTCCTTTTTAATTGTAACATATATTTTTTTGTTTAGAAGAACCACATGAATGTTTAGTGCACTGCATAATCAATTTTGACATAGAAAACGTTTTACATGATAGTCAATCGACACAAGAAGGTAAACAAAATGAAGAATATGTAAAATATAACGTTAATACGAATTTTATAGGTTGGTGTATATTTCAAACTATTTTTATCATCTTTTTTATTAACTTAACAATAGGTTCTCATGTTCCCTCTGCCCTCCCTGCTATGTGCGGGATACAAGTGAAGCTAAAAAAATATATTTTAAAAATATAAATATTTCTCCTTTTACCTATTATGATTCTGTTTTGGTGGAGCCTAATGGCAAAATTATGGGTTCAAATAAAGTGTGAGACGATTTTTTATATATAGTATAGTATATATATAGTATAGTAGTATATATAGTATAGTAGTAGTATATAGTTAAGAATATCCTTCAAGCAATCAGCAGAAATGAATAAGTTCTCACTTTGTATTTTGCAAGCCTAGGTCACAGTTGTATAGATTAAAATAAGAATATAATCAAAGTCAAGTAATTTTATTTATAAAAAGTTACATGCTTAATTTTTTTTGTCTTCAAACATAATTTCCCACCGGCTCACTAAAGTTAATGCCTCAGACCTGAGAAATGCCGGCGAAAAAAATTTAGCGGGACTTTTTTAAATCAATTATATACAAATTCAAATGACGAGCTACCAATTATAATTCTTATTTTTATATATCAGGTAATCTATTCTTATTTGTTCTTATATTTCACAGAAACTGAAAAATCCAATAATCGGCAAACCGGGTTGCCTCGTATAATAAAATTATTTCCAGACATACGTACATATTATTACTTTCCCAATACAAATTTAACTTTAACGTGTAATGCTTCTAATTTTCCATTGGGAAATTCAAGTCTTGTTTTATACAAAGGTGAGTTGAATTTTTTTGAAAAAGTTTTAAACAATTGTAGGTGCAATTTTCACTGGTGGAAATATATTTTTTAATATTTTCTTTTCCGCTCTGGTAACAAGGCAAAGCGCGGCGTTGAGTTCCGCCACTCAACACGCAGTGTTTCGAGATTTTCGCAGAAAGTAGAGTACGTTTTGTGTTAACACTATTTTACCTCTGGCTACTCTGCTGTATGCGGGTTCAATTTCCATTTCAATCAAATTTATTTATGTATAGGTATCTACCCACTTATATAAAAATATTTGTAAAAATAAAAAAAAATACACAAACAAATGTAGGTACACAAAGGTGGTCTTTGGTGGCTAAGTTTGATAAATATTTTCAGATTATATGAACAAAAATTATATGAAGATAATCCTTAGCCGTACTTTAAAAAATACATTGGAGTATAATTTAGATTTAAAAGAAGAGAACAATTACTTTAGTTTGTTTTGCGCAAAAGAGGAGTATAAATCGAATAACATTATATTTCAATTAAACGGTAAACCATCATTTATATATTTTCATTGCTTTAGATAATTTCATTTATTTTTAACAATTTTAAAGTGTTATTCTATACTTATGAAAGAAGAATACTTTTTAGAAAATGTATGAAAATTTGAACGTAGCGAGAGAATGGCTTAGCGGTCAGAGCGCTTGGATGGTTTCCAGGAGGCTTCATATCCCGCTACTTTCAAATTTTAATGTTTTCTAAAAAGTAAGCTAATTTATTTATAAAAAAAAAAGTTAAAAAACAGTGTGACGGATTTACTTCTTATTTGCTTTGCCAATGTAATCTCGCGATCAATCCAAATATAATAAAAAAATCGGAGAATTTAACATGAATCCACAATCGTTAAGTTTAGACGACAATATTAATTAAACATTTTTAGAAACATATATTGCTAGTACGACCATAACTGAAGATAACGAAGACATCAAGAAGTACCTCGCATATGCCTTAGAAGCGTTGCTAGCAGTGATTGGAATATTATTATTATCTAATATATTATTGTACTGGCGAAAGTCACGCGCCGCGCATAGTGCTACACCGGAAAATGATGTTTATACCTACGTAAGTTTTAGAATCTGTTCCCCTGTTCTCTTTTCGTATTTAGAAAAATCATATGAGTAAGCAGAGGGAACCGATATTTTTGTCTTAATTTTTCTGTTGAAATGAGTTTCTTGCAAGTATTTATGCTTGATTTAATAATGGAAGAATCTATAATTATAGCTTACAGTCAAACGTATTCAAACTTTGTGCTTGTTGGTATTTATTGTTCTATCAGCATTGTTTTGTATATATAGTATTCAAATATATACTGTACATTTGAATGTACAGCAGCCCATCTCATCGTCCTAGGGCAGACACACGCCATCTTTAACTACTTTTCGTATCAATCTTATCTAAAAAATATTTATATATAAGTACTTCACAAATATTTCACTTTATTAATATAATTATAACAAGGACTAGATAGCCGCTGCATTTGACTAACAACTCTTTTGAACAACTTTAATTATGGTAATGATATTCTCAATAAATTAAAAAAAAGAACAAGAACAATAAAGGGAACAGACGACATAATATGTCCGTCGTAAACCGTGTGTTTAAAATATATATAATAATATATTATATTTTTCAGGCTACTTCTCAATTGACGTATGCTCAACTGCAACTCAACGCACATGAAGGAAGGAATAGGCAGGTGACTAGGAACGTACCATACGCAACAATAGTTGGTGTTCTTAAACCTAAGACTTAAATGTGAAATATGACAACATGGACCTACCTACGTATATGAAAATAGCTTTTTAGAACAGATTTATATAAAAAAAATTTCATAAAATAAACAAGCCAGACAGAAACCAAGACACTGACTGATAGCTGCTTAGTTCTATTTTTGACATTTTAAGGTGGTATTCCACACTTAGGCAAAAAATAAATTTTAATGTAGTTGGAAGTGAGGCCGTAGCTCCTTGGAAATCATTGTACATAATCAACTTCTAATTTCGTGATGATGACCTCTTGTTACTATTTCAGTAATAAACTAAATAAAGAGAAAATCAAATTAAATTAAATCAGCTTCACGCTGTATCCCGCAGCTGCATAGGCAGAGGAAACCTCCTAGAATGCTGGAGATATATATTAAATAAAGAGATTTATGTTAATTCCTTTTTATATTCGATAACTATTGTAATATAAGAACTTTGTAAGTAGGTAATATATATTTTAATATACTAATATATAGTTTTACATAATTATACAGTGTTTTGTCATCACCAATTTAAATGAAACTACAGTTTTAACTACTCTATAAAAGCCTAATACAATTAAAATAAAAGAGATTTTACCAAATAAGCAAAATAAATAATAAAATTATCGTTGTAATACACCGACGTTGTCAAGGACGACGCACGCAGACAAACCTATCACAGGGAAACCGCCGCACACGCCTCGTTCACGAAATAGAGTCGTGGTCGTCTATTGGCAGAGAAGTTCAAAGTTGTTTAATATTTAGTAGTATTTTTGTAGTAGTATTTACTTATTGGTATCTATTTGTATCTGTGTCACACATACAGTAGGAATAAACATCGTGAAATGGAATAAAAAATCCTACGTCTAAATTGTTGACGTATTTTAATTTTTTTTTTTTTGGTATGGGTTTGAAATATTTTTCCCTATATCCTGCAACTGTAAAAGAAACGCAGACGCTTCCACGTGTACACTGCCGCTTTCGTAGAGCTAGTATAATAAATATGCATTTTCAAGAGGCAATAAATATAAGACATATTTTATTTATTTAGAATGATCTAATTCTATTAAGGCATTAAATATATTTTTAGGACCACTGTCTCTCTTCTTTTCCTATACATTCTGTGGGCCTTAAAAGTTAGAAAATAGTAGCATTAAGAAAAAATATAAAAATACTCAAAAAAACATTAATAATAAAAAAATATAAATAAAAAAATATAAATAATCGGAAGCAGAACGTTACGCAGTGCACGCAAAAAAAAAATCATAACGATTTTGATTCCCATTCATGAGGAAGAATTACTTTCATTTCCTTTCCCTGGTAACAAGAAAAGCGCAGATGAATATTTTCCCACTCTACACGCAATGTCTCGGAAATTAAGTGGAAAGTGGATAACGGTGTTCTAACATTAGGTTCCATCTCCTTACCCTGCTATATCCGGGTATGCATCGTAAAATTAAAAAAAAAAAACAAAATGTTGTGGCAACATTAACATTGAAAACGAACCGTCAATGTCAAATTGTCAATTCAAAATTGTCTATGGGAGAATTTTGACGCACGCGGAAGTGATCATAACCAGTTTCCTTTTCCTAAAACATTTTCAAATATATTATTATATAGAACTACAAAACTTTTACTTAATAAATTTATTATACCACAATTGTATTTCAAAAGAAGAAGTAAAGGCGTGTAAAAATGGAAGTTACAGATATCAATGATTTATTAAACGTAAGAGGAATTAAAATGGAAACAGGTGATGGTAATTTTCCAGAAGACTCTGAATGCGTTGAAACTGATCCTTTATCAATAATGCCGCAGTATGTAACTGAATCAGATTTAGGTAATAATTAACTTGTATTAATTGATTATATATAAATGTAATTTTTTAGGTAAAATAAACACTGGCAGATTTGTTATGAAAGTTTGTTAACATGTAAACTTTAATGTTTACATGTTAACAAACTTTCATAGCAATAGGAAAAATATTAAGTTCATTATATTGCAAAGGCTTTTGACTTTGTAGTTTGAAATTAAATGTATGTTATTATTTATTTTTTATTAAAACTATATAAAATTCAAATAAAAGGACTTTTTTATGATAATATTATTAAAAATATGAACTATTTGCTTTCTAAAAGATTATATGCTATTAACCTGAAACGCTTCTTAAGTTATGTTTAATGTTTAAAAAAACCAATTACATCAGAGAGAATCTAATCATAAAATAATTTTGTCCCTATTTTTCCCCAAATTTTGGAGACATTGCACTTAGAGTGGTAAAATGCGCAACTACAAAGGGGGCCGAGCCCAAATGAGGATTGAACCCACAAACATTGCATTTACATTTTAAATATTATTGTTATTAAAGAAGAACAATTAAGATTAGTAAATAAATAATACTAGGTGCAAGGAGGTCACTAATTATAAAATTTATTAAATTTTTCAAGGGCTTTTGCAAGGGGGTACGGAAATTCTAGAAGCTCCTCTAGCAGTCTTCACAGATACACCTGATGATGATGATACTATGCAAAGTACTGATTCCAGTGGTAGGTATTAGTTTTTTTCTATTTTTGAGTTAGATATAGAGACATCTACTGTTATATATTCAAGTTTTAGCTATGTTTCAGGTTTTCATAGTTTTTCGTTTAAATATAATTATCATCATTCCCTTAAATGAATAAGAAGTATGAACACATAACCATTGTATGTAAAGGTTAACACTTAATGATTAAAATTATGTATTACGTATCAACACTGATAACATATGATTATTACTATATTATGCAATGCATTTCTTTTTCAATTTCTCCTTTGTTGTTTATAAAAAAAAATCCCCCTAGTAGTAATGAGGTTGTAGAATCCACACCATCATATATACAGGCAGACAGTGCCCTACTGCACTATGATGGTATCATCAACTTTTATATATTAAAAGCTAGTGATGCTACATTCCTATAAAATAAAGAATTAGCAGAGACTGCTAAATACATGCTTACAAATAAATCTATAGGATTCAATTGTTTCTAGAAGAAGTTATAGTGCAATTGATGGATATAAGGACAAGATTGTCTCGACTAAGATCAATGTTAGAGAGAAGATTGAATCTGGACCTATCGGACTATACCTTTTGGTTGCAAGATGCTAAAATGGTGAGGTTTATCACATTTTAATATAATACATTTTTTTTCTATATTATCCTTTTTTTTATTCTCCTGAGTGGGAATTGGAGCCATAACCATTGTGTAACCACAGCCAGGCCTGACAGTTAAACCTTTGATTTGCTGATGTTTACTATTTAATACTAATTTAATTCTCATGTACTATATATGATTATGTTTTCTTTATCTAATTAAAGAATAAAAAAACTAGAAACATATTAGAAAAAAGATGAATGTTTGTTCCACTCTCACACAAAAACTATTAAACAGATGTAGGTGAAACTTTACAGTAATTTAGCTTGCACTTTAGAATAACACATGGACTGCAATTTATCTAAAAATTTTTTTATAGTTTGACTATAATGTAATTGTTTTTTTAAATATATGTATGTATTCTTTTTAATTACAGTTGGAAAACCACAAAACATTAGTGGAACAATGTATCCGTGGTTCGGGAGTGGTTCAAGTGAATATCCAAATAAGAGCATCTCAAAAGAAAATCAACATAATGGATGTGCTCAAACCCGACGAAGAACTGCTACAATTACCACCAGAGGATGACTGTGAGTTAATTAGTGGCAGCCTAAAAATTCTTATTTCTCTAATTACCTGCGTTTTTCTGGTTAACACTGAAATTATTAAGGTTGTAGGTACTGAACCTGGAGAAACTATAATCTAATAAATAATACAAAATAACCCCAAAGTATACAGGGTGGAAGAGGCACCGCTCCTTTTACTGAAACTGCATATAGGGTACAAAATTTCAAATCCAGAACTAAAGAAATTAATCAAGGTACCTCAATTGTTTGGACATAGGATTTTTTTAAATTTCACGATTTTTATCCATACCTGTATTTCGTGTGACCCATACATACGTGTGCGACGTTGCCGCTTTGACAGGTAAGTGTGTGCGTGCTTATGGTATACTTTACAAATGGCGTTTTATTTTAAAACGATAATTTTATTATTTATTTTGTTTGAAAAAATTCCTTTGTCATTTTTGGGAATTATTTTTTCCTGAATTATATTAGCCTTTTATAGAGTAGTTAAACTGTGGTTTCATTTAAAGTGGTGCTAACAATTCCACCCTGTATAATGTTTGTAAATGTTTAATTAATAATTTATTTGCAAAATTAACAAACGACGCCATTGTGATGTAGTGCCACAGTGTATGACGACGCGGTTGACGACGAATTTCTTTATTTATATACAGATTAGTGTTTTAAACTAAAAAAATACACATTTTTTCCTCCGTATTTCCTTTCAGACCCAGAAGACAATGGTCACCTACCACTACCGCTACCGCTGCCGCAGTCAGACACGGAGCAGCCGCACGCGGCCGCGGTCAAGTGGGTGGTGGACGCGGCGTTCCGCGCGGATCACAGCCGCGCCAGGGTGCCCGACGACCCATCTCAGTGGTAAGACACGCGGCTTCGCCCGCTTCAACTTTTTTTGTTTTATTTAATGGAAAAGACAACGGCGTGGAAGGAACTTATTATATTATTGCCAAATCATACATAATGCTTGTAAACGTTTACTTCTGGTGTATAAGATATATTACTGTAGGGTTTCAGCTAAATTTCATTGGTCTGTTGTTTTAGTCTGAAAATGCAACAAACATCCATACTCGTAAATTTTCATATTTATAGTATTGGTAGGAAATTTATTTAAATTGAAAGTAGATGTCACGTTACATAGAATGTTATATGTAAAGATTGATATAAAAAATAACGTTCTTAGCAATAGTTTTAGTGTATTTATTAAAAATAAATATAAATATTTTATAAAATAGAAAATAATTAAAAGCTCTGGCTATCAACGCGATGATTGTAGGTCGATTCCCACTCAAAGAATTATTATTTAATATTTTCATTTCTTCGTTCTAGTAACAAGGCACAGTGCGGAGTTAGCTCCGCCGCACATAGTTCCTTGCAATTGGCGGTACGTGTAAAACACTAGGTTTCTTCTGCCTTCGCTTTTATACGTGAGATACAGTGTAAAGCTATTTTATTTTATTATTATTATTTTTTCAGGTCAGTGCAACACGTAAAACTCTGGATACAATGGGCGGTACGCCAGTTCAATCTCATCGGTATTAAATTATCCGATTGGAATATTAGTGGTACAGAACTGTGTAACATCACTAATGTTGATTTTAAGTGAGTATTATTTTGTATGTTGTTTGAGTAGGTAGTGATTTGACACGCCAGTTTTTTTGTATAATGTTGGATTTTTTTTTTGTTAAATATATATTTTTTTAATTGCAGAGATAAGGTACCCTCAGATCCAGGTGACTTATTCTGGACACATTTTGAGTTGCTCAGAAAATGTAAATTTATAGGTAGGTAGAATAATAATATTATTATTATAATAATAATATTATAAAGTTAAATGTGCTAATCTCCACAACTAATGGTTCAGATAGAAAATAAAAGTGTTGTTAGATAGTCCATTGTTTTTGAACTTTACTGTGTTACAGCTGTGTGTTTACACAGCTGTAATATTACTCAGGATAATATTTTAATTTTAGTATTTGTAATTTAATCTATACGAAGATAGTATTTTTTATCTTTTTCTTTACAGCCGTAGTACAAAACGAAGAACAACAAGGTATATTAGAGAAAGATACGTTAGTGTTGCCACAATCTGCCATTAAAAAGAAACCGAAACAGGTAAATATTACTTACGCAAACAGCAGGGTAGGCAGAGGGAACCCAGTGTTAAGATATTCTGTTTCCCACTTTCTGCCGAATTCTGGAGGTATTGCGTGTTAAGTGGCAGAACTCAACGCCACGCTTTGCCTCGCCTCCAGTCACATCCTTGTGCAGCGGCGCCATGACGGCCTCATATAATTAATTAGTTAATCAAAATTCTTGTTAATCCGATTTTTAATAAATTCATTATATAATAAATATTTTAATGTATTTGTTTCTGAAGGATTACATTATATAAATTATTTCATTAATTTATTATTATGAATAATTTAAGTAATTTAAATTGTGGCTAATAATAAATTTATCTATCATATTTTGAATCATTCTTCAAATCAGCTTGTAAAAAGGTTGTTTTATATAGATTATTTTAATTTAAAATATATAAAGAATAAATATATATAAATAAATCTAAATTTATATATATACTAGCGGCCCGCTCGCGGTTTCACCCGCGTGAACTATGTTATTATTAATTTCTGTCTCCATGACTACGTCCTAGTGACGTCTATGCAAAATTTGACACTCCTAGCATTTGTAGTAACGAAGTTTCATACAAACTTTCGACCCCAAAAACAACCCCTTAGAAGTCGAATATTGCAAATTCCCGTCTTAGCGAGCACCTACGTCCTATAAATAACTCCTATGCAAAATTTGAGGTTCCTAGGACTTGTAGTTCCTGAGATTTCGTGATGAGTGAGTGACCTTTCCATTTTATATATATATATATATATATATATTGTGAAATTTATATATATTGTTAGAAACTATTGGAAATATTAAATAAAGTGGGAAAGGTAATGAATTAAAACAAGGCTTCAAATAATTATTAAACAACCAAAGGAAATTATCTAGCTGTCTAATAATAATATCTGGTTCTAAAGAATCCATCGGGCAGAGTCGTTCTTATATAACCTCTATGGTCATTATTTGATTATTTCTAACAAAATATATTGTGAATAATAATAAACCGAATAAATCTCGATTCCAGTTAATAATAAGACCATCCAATGACGAAGATAACTATCAATACGTGACATCGCGCAACGGCAACAACGGACAAATACAATTGTGGCAATTCTTATTGGAATTGTTGACGAGCGCCGAATATTTTGATGTTATCAGATGGCATGGTTGGTAGTGGGTTCATTTATTATTAGTTAAATAGTTAAAAAAAGTATGGCAATGGTTACGGGTTCGACGATCACTCGGGGGTATGTTTATGTATAGATTGTTTCATTTGCTCGTGCCTACAGACAATTATGTCTAGTTCCAAACCTACTTTACGTAGCAGCATAAAAGAAAATACAGTTATAAGTAATAAATAATTTTACAAAAGTTGAATATTTATATAAAAAACTAGATCCAGCAACATTTATATAAAAAAATATAACATTTTTACTTACAGTCAATGTGAGATATACACATAAACAAATAAAAAAATCCTAATAAGTCTACTTACATACAAAATTAATGTTTATTCTCAAAAAAACCTTTTTTTTGCTTATATGTGATTGTTTTTGCTTATATGTATTTTTTTTATATTTTAAGGTACAGAAGGTGAATTCAAACTTCTAGAACCAGAAAGAGTGGCGAGGCTATGGGGCAAGAGGAAACACAAGCCCGCCATGAATTATGAAAAACTATCGAGGGCCCTACGTTACTATTACGACGGTGATATGATTGCCAAAGTTGCTGGGAAACGGTATATCTGTTTATATCATATATCAGCTTCGCACTGTGTCCCGCATACAGCAGGGTAGACAGAGAGAACGTAGTGTTAAGACACTCTGTTCATCACTTTTCAGAAAAATCAGAAAGTCAGTAACTGTGCAATAAGATGAATAAATATATGATCAAATTGAAAGTATATATTCATATCATTCATCTTCTATCTTATTTTACAGGTTTGTATATAAGTTCGTGTGTGATTTGCGGCAATTGCTCGGTTACGGTGCGGGGGAGTTGGCTGAGTTAGTCAAGGAGGTCTATGATGAAATGCAACACGAGAATGTTATTGTGCATTAACGTTTAATTTACCACTGTGAGTGAGAGATAATGATAGAAACAAAATATATTTAGCTTAGCCATACATCAGAGTATCTAGTATTAAGATACTCCGTTACTCAAACGCTGTGGCAAAGCGTGTGATTGTAAATGCGGCAGTTGCGAGTTTTTAATTTTTCTATCTGAAACAGGCGACGAAGATGAGAAGCGCGGCGTTGAGTTCCGCCACTTAACACGCAACGCTTCAAAAATTCGGTAGAAAGTGGGAAACTTTTTCGGGATTGGAAATGAAGTCTTTTGTCACAAGGTTCCCAGGTTCCCTTCTTTTTAAGGTTCCGTATCTCAAAAGGAAAAAATGGAACCCTCTTAGGATCACTTTGTTGTCTGTTTGTTAAGACCATCTAGAGACCGCGTGGTGGCACCAAGCTTACATTAATTCAAATATTGAAGTCTACTTCTAATTGAGTTGAGAGAAAAAATCAAAATTCTAAGTCAACGCAAGAAAAGATAAGGGCGTTCATGCATCGTTTTTGTTGCATTTTATGTGAATATTTTTCTCGTAAACCTACAGCTTTCTCGTAAACCTACAGCTATGATATTTGGCACAATGTAAGATCTTATAACACAAATAAAGGAAATAAATCCGAAAAGTGAAAAATTTAGATTAAATAAAAACTATTACAAATTTATAATTGTACTTAATTTCATACAAAATGAATGCATACGCCCCTAAAGATTGCCAACATTTTTAAGTTATACTTCCTCTTTACCAAAAATTGATGCCTTCAGTGGACGAGTCCGACTCATATTTGATCGATTCTTTTTTTTAAATTTTCACATATTATTGTTATGAAGGGTTAAAGTAGTTGTTTTTTTTTTAAATAATCTAGTTCAGTCTGTGCATTGTCTATCAATGACTCGGTGCTCGATTCACACTTGAGGGAATATATTTAAATTTAGTGCATGGAAGAGTAAGTCTTTATTTAACTCTAAAAGAAAGTGTTTATATTTTGTATTACAATTAGAAGAAAATATTATATTAAAATTTTGTATAAAGTTTATTATTGTTGTTAAATTATTGTTTTTTATTTACTTTCCTTTTCCTTTCTATTACATAGTTATATAGTATACTAGCATACTCAGGCGGCTTGTCCCTGCTTGAATCATACGAATATTTATTAAATATATTTATAAATTATTTTCAGACTGGGGGGTAAATCACATGTGCGGGATGTGAGATCGTATGTATGAATGTGTGATTGTATGTGTGGATGTGAGATCACATGTGTGAATTTTTGTTGTCATTTTTCCATGGGATATTTTATCATTTTTTTATTAGGTCCAGTTGTATTAACTTAGCTTTGTAACTATGTAATAAAATCTAAGAAATTAAATTTGGCCCAATTGTATCATCAAGTTTAATACTTGCCAGGTATTTGTAGCTTAATATAATAATGGTGGTGGCATTGCGCAGATTGATCAAGTTTAAGCCATTATAATTAAAATTGTATGATTAATAATTCATGCAATTAAAAATTTTATAGCTCCAGGTACATTCCATAACATTTGCAGCAATTGGTGTAGAAAAGCAAGTTTTTATTTTTTTTTATGTTCTATTTAGAAAAAATAGTTTTACAACATAAATTGTTACCTAAAACATATTTTTTGTGTGCACTAAAAAGCCTTTTAATTATAATTTGAATATTTGAAACACATAATAAATATGTATGAATAAAATATTAATTACTTAAGGCCGTATTTTTTGTCTTATTTTTTTATATTGAAGCCTTAAGTTTGACCTACGGTGGTGCACGCTTGCCTAGTATGTACCTGTTGAATCTGTTTTTGAAGACCAAAATAAACGTGAACAAACTAATTTAAATCATAAAATTCAGAAACTATTCCATTTCATAGTTAATAAACCACGTTTTGAGTTGTGTGTTGAGATTGGGTGTTCAAAACCGCGCTTGCTTAGTGGGTAAATGAAAATAATTTTCGATTTGACATCGATACTACAACTTTTTAATTAAACAATTATAGATATAATAAATGAAAATATAACGTATGCTTTTTTTGTATTATAGAGGCCATCGTGCCGCAAGGACACAAGAGTGTGACTGTAACGTGACGGTTGTGGATCTGATCCCCACTCGAAGGAATAAATGATTATTTATTAATATTTACACTTCTTTGCTCTGGCGGCAGGGCAAAATGCCGGCGTCGCCGTCGTCGGCGCCTCCAAAAAAAATTCAGCGGAAAGTTGGGATCGGAGTATCTTAACACCAGGTTCCCTCTGCCTACCCTGCTACATGCGGGAGACAGCGTGAAGCCGATTTAATTTAATTATTATTAATGTAACTCTTGAACCGGATTAGTAATCGCGTATGTAATTAGTATTCAGTATACATTTATGCAGTGGCGGACTAACCCCGTCGGAGGCCCGGGGCGGTGTCGCTGAATGAGGCCCCCTCAACACCCCCCCCCCCCCGTGTAAAAAATTTTTATATATAATTTTTTTTTCATGTACAAATTAGTGTGTATGCTTACTTCGTTTACATTTTGTAATGAATGTTTCCAATATAGATAATAATTTGTCATCATGAGCTAGTTCACACGCTATAGTAATATTAGTTCCGCGTAAATAAACTGACATCCCAGGACCTCCAGACCTACGTCATTTTAGTAAAGCTGAAATTTTGAAGATTATACTACTACTTGAAAATGAGGCCCTTTCAAAGATAGCGCCAATTTAAGGTACACACTCACCTACGTTAAAGTAACGACGCTCGTATTTAAATATGTTTTTGAAAATAATGTAAAAAAATTTTATTATAACCAAGCCCATTACGTTGGCTTTACTCTTGCCAGACGTCCTAAAGATTGATTAATATTGTGACAAAATACGTATACTTCTACTTCTTCTTGGCATTAATCCCGGCTATTTCCAGGGTCTGCCTTCCTACTCTACCTACTCCGTTTTGCAAGGTGTTAAGTGCCTCGGTGGTGAGTCCATTGGCTCTCATGTCCTGCATAACAATATCCAACCAGCGCTTCCTTCGGCGTTCGATAGGTCTCACTCCAGGGGCTGAGATACCATGGCACTTGCATCCGCGTAACGTCAGGCGATGCTCTTGGAGTTTATCCGCTACGTCACGGACTCCAAGACTATCTCGAATTAATGTGTTACGATTGCGGTCATACCGTGTTACGCCGTACATCCACCATCTATAGCATCTTCATTTCCGTGATGTGAAGCTCCTGAATGTGCCGAGATAGTACTGGCCAGCATTCTTTACCGTATAAAATAACAGATATGCTCTTGTATATCAGCCGTCACCTCTGCTAGGAAGTCAGTCTGCATCGGTCCATTCGGCTACTTTTTTCTTCGGGGTGACGTTAAAGTCCAGAAGAAGACGATGTTGGGCCGTCAGACTTTCGCCTGGAATTATTTTACAGTTAGTTACTTTGCCCATATGACACCGTCTGGTCAATAAGTAGTCAATTTGAGTTGAGTGGGACCCAATTTATACGTAATAAGGTGCTGAAAGTTCTTTTGGAAGAACGTATTCGCGACGGCCAGATCAGACGCAATATAGGTTCTCAGATTATTTTCTCCCTCTGTATTACGAAAATCCAGTAAGAAAAGTCGAAAGTCCGTATCTAAAACCCCCGTGAACACGTTCATACGGCTCAGCAGCCTTACTGACGTGACCGTTCAAGTCTTCCCCAACAACAAACAACCATTTCGGTAGACGGTATAGCAAGTAGAACCTCTTCATTCTGCTTTCAGAATGACTCTTTTTTGGACACGCTACAGCCGGCCTGCGGCACATAGGCACTATTTTAGTTTGTAGTTACGTCTTCAACCAGCACCCTTATACGCAACAAGCTATTGCAGAGACCATCAGCTTCAAGAATCCAGTTCTGAAGCTCTTCAGAAAGAGCTACAGCCACACCGTTTTTACCTGAGGGGGACCCGGTGTATATAAGCTGGCAAACCTGTCCGTTATTGCGGGACTTATTGCCCTTCCAGCAAGCTTCCTGGAGGAAAGCACAGTGGACCCGAAGTTTTATAAGTGCATCTGCGAGTTCTCTGCATCATCCGGTTAGAAAGCCAATATTCCACGTTGCAAAGCGGAGTTTCTGTTTGGATACTAGCGTTTTAAGCAGTGTTCGTACTTGACACGTTGTTGCGTTCCATATTAGAGGCGGATGGCGCTTTTTAAATGGAGCAACTGCCATTTGACTTCTAAAACCACTTTGAGAAAGTACGCTATAATTTTACATATATTATTTATGGACTATTTTAAGACCCCTTATAAGCACCCAAACCGATCTGATGGCTCAAACATCCTCCCAGACAGAGCAGAGATGTACCTTTATTTTGCGCTACTTGTGGAAGGGCCCCACTTTCAGGCTAGTGAGTACACAAACTTTTATAAAATGACGTCGGTTTGGAGGCCCTAGGAACTTGAAGTAAAAAAATACGAAACTGGATCCACAAGCAAACTAAATTATTTACATTACACACAGGCTGCACTAATCCTTGTACCTTTTTGTTTATTTGAGGCCCCCTCCAACTTCAAACTTCCTCTTAAGTAGATACTATGCGTTTTTTCAAAGGCTTATTTAGGATTTGATCAAGGGAATTTGTACCATTTGGAGGCCCCCCAGGACCTGAGGCCCGGGGCGGACCGCCCCCGCCGCCCCCCCCTTAGTCCGCCACTGCATTTATGCAAACCCGACGCGACGTGTGGAATACTTCGCAGTAGGCACTCAGCGGGTACAGTTAGACTGACAGATATAAGAATGACTGACGAGAGGCCTACTGTAAAACTTTAATAAAAAATTGGCCAAAGGCGAGTAGGACTCGCATACCGAGGGTTTCGTACCAATTTCAGCGTCAGCTTCATTTATACTGCAAGTTGTGCCTTTTCACTAAATTTTATTATTGTACGTACGTACGGAAAGAATCCTATAATTTTTGATTTCACGGAGAATTTCATACAAAAAGTTGCAAATTCGAGGCATAAACCCTCGTATCTTTTGATTGCGATGACTTAAAGCTTGATTTTTCCTTTGATTGAAGACCGTAAATCGTATTTGCTACTTCCACGCGATCTCGAGATAAATGCTCTTGACTGACGGAAATAAAGTTACATAGTTTATTAGTTTAGTTTTTTTACCTTTGAGGTACGGAACCTTAAAAAATCTTTTTTTCAAACGTTTAAAACTAAATATTTGCAATTAATTCCATTAAAGAGTTTCATTTAAAATATTTAAAGATCGAACATCGAGGATCTTATAATTTATGTATGTACATATAGCTTTGTATGTCTCATCCAAACCACTTTAACCGTACTTTACTTTCAAGAGTCCTTCACATTCTTTCCTCGTTTCAAAAAGCTTACGTAAAACAGTCATTTCTGTTACTACAATACTAAGTTTATATTTCCTTAAAAAAATTGACAAAAATAAATAAATAATTGTATTAATAACAAGAGATATATTTATCACAGTTTATTATGCAATAATAATTATTTAACCGAAACGACACACCTCACGGCTGTCATGGCGTAGCGGCGTCGGGTTATTGGTACGATTCCCATTCGAGGATTCTCGATTTTCTTAATATTTAATATTTCATTTTCTCGCTCTGGCGAGGCAAAATAAGAAGCTGAGGGTTCCGTACGAAATTGGAGGTCTCGAGCTTTTTCATGAAATTCGGGCTAAGCTTAGCCAGAGCTGGCGACTTTCATACCAAATGTTGCCCCCCCTTTTAAAGCTATTATGTTTCAAAATTTAACCATAAATGTATAGTTTTTAGATCTTTTCCGGACTAGTACTATCTGTAGTTGCTAGCAGCCAACTTTCATAATTATAGGTCAATCGGAAGTAGGCTATGAGTTTTGATTTCTTTTATAATGTGGATATACGTGTTTTTTACTATTTGAGGCTATTATTTTTTACAACAACAACAAATGTATAGTTTTCAGATTTTTTCCTGAACTCAAGTTCCCTTTATAGTGTCGAAATACGCGTTTTTGTGATAGAAACGGCCATATCTTTTTTTAAGTATATATATCTACTTGAATTTCAACTTGATATGTCTAAGCGTTCCTAAGGTAAATAAAGGTCTTGACGGAGAGACGGACGGACTACAGAGTGATCTTATAAGGATTCCTTTTTTTTCAAAAAGGTAAGGTAAGGTATTTCCAATTGCGTAAATGCAATGCATAGTAAACAAGTTTTATTTTTTTTTGTTTTGAACATGATTGACTTCACCGAAGTGGATTTTTTGTAATTATAACTACCTACCAATCTATAACTATAAAAAGTCCACGCGTCAGAACTTTTTTTTTTTTTTTTTATAAATATACTACTTGCATTGCATTGTTATACAGGGTGGAATTGTCAGCACCACTTTAAATGAAACCACAGTTTTAACTACTCTATAAAAGCCTAATATAATTCGGAAAAAAAATAATTCCCAAAAATGAAAAAGTTATTTTTTCAAACAAAATAAATAATAAAATTATCGTTTTAAAATAAAACGTCATTTGTAAAGTATAACATAGGCACGCACACACTTACCTGTCAAATTGGAAACGTCGCACACGTATGTGTGCGTCACACGAAGTACAGGTATGGATAAAAATCGTAAAATGAAAAAAAAATCGTACGTCCAAACTGTTGAGGTACCTTGATTAATTTCTTAGGTGTGGGTTTGCCCTATATGCAGTTTCAATAAAAGAAGCGCTGCCTCTTCCACCCTGTATATGTGACTTCATTAAAAAAATAGAGTATTCCCCGCATACAGCAGGGTAGGCGGAACCTAATGTTAACACACTCCGTTCTCCACTTTCCGCGCAAATTTGAGACATTGCCTTGATGCCAAAGCGAATGTGAATGTTTCCTGTTGTCAAACGATGAGCCGCTGATCCACGACAGAATTAAATTTTTATTACACGTATAATTTATTTAACTCTATATAATTGACTTATCTTTGTATTTATTATTTTTTTAACTATTTATTATTTAATATGACGTTATTAGCTTCTACGAAAACATATATCTACCCGTTCAAAGGAAAATTCCGTTAGGATTGCCGTACATTGTGTAAATAAAATTGTCGTGGCAAAACGTTCTGTAAACGCGACGGATCTGGGTTTGATTCATCGGGACAATGAATCATTTTAATTTCCCTTGCTCTGTTAACAACACAAAACACAGCGTTTAGTTCCGCCTCTCAACATTGCGTATGTCTCAAAATTGGATATCAACGCCTCGACTTGCCTTGACACCAGGGTGAAGAAATGAAAATTTTTATATATTTCATTTTCTGGAATGGAAATCGATTACACATTTGTGCCAAGAGTGGCCTTTTCCCATTTATAATTAACATAAATTTATACAAAACATCATTCATTCATAATTAATCTGTAGTTAATACCATATTTATACGTCTTTATATAATTAAAGAATTTAAATATGCTAATACATATACATCTGTATAATACATGTACGAAGGTCCTGACATTTTACTATAAATTTTTATAGTAAAGAGTTTTGTCATTCCTCCGCTTGCTTGATATCGTACTCTGCAAATACCAGCGACGATGTATCCCGTTTATAGCAGGGTATACAGAGGGAACCTAGTGTTAAAACACTCCGTCTCTCACGCCCAATTTGAGGAACATTGGAGTTGGGTGACCGAACTCAACGTCTGTTTTGTTTTGTTATTAGGGTGAGGGACGTCCAGACTGCAACATTAAATATATACAACATTAATATGTATAAACGTAAAATTTGTATAATTTCTAAGTCAAAAACCCCTAAACACAGGCTACAAATTACACTAATTTAATATTCTGTTGCATATAAAATAGAAACAAAGGGGAAAAAAGCAATTCATTCTATTTAACATGCAAAGGTCGACGATAGTTCCAGAAACTGAAATAAATTAAAAATAATTTAAATCGTGATAGGTGCGTTTATATTTTACATATTTGTTTTAGTTTTAAATTTTATCCTGTATTTAGCAGAATAGGAAGGTAGGCAGGCACCTGGCTCTCTTACACCATGGACCGCTTCGCTTTGACCGGTTTTTATTTTTTTTCGAACCTGAGGTACCCGAACCTGTTGACCCTGTTGACTTTTACAGCAACACCGGGTGGGTAAGGAAGAGGGTATTCTATCCCTGAAAAAATTAGCAAGCACTGGCTCCTTGAGACGATGTCTACGACGGCATCGACGACAACTACTTGCATAGTTTGTTTATTTTCTAAATCTTTTTGTGGAGGTTTCAAATTATCAATAATGTACATATAGGTAATTATTTAATCAGATCGGGAACATGGATATAATATAAATAAAAATAAACATTCTTGTTATTTAATAAATTATTCTACGAATGGAATGTAACCCTACATCTTTGATATTTACAATAAAAAATAAACTTGAAACAACTAAAAAGCTGCAGGGAATTCCCTTATTGAGTTAACTCACTTCTTTATCTAAAAATAATCTTTTATATCGTTAACCGCAAATGTAAATTATATTCGTGTACAATATACCTTTTGTTATTTGCATGTAATAAATTATATATACTGTAAGAAACTATTGGAAATATTAAATAAAGTGGGAAAGGTAATGAATTAAAACAAGGCTTCAAATAATTATTAAGCAACTAAAGGGAATTATCTAGCAGTCTAATAACAATATCCGATTCTAAAGAAATCATCGGGCAGAGTGACGTTAGCGATCCTTTTCTTTAGGTCGCCGTTGACAGCCCATAAAGGTGCCAGCCAGTAATTAGCGTTTATATTGGCGTGACGAAGGGGCACAAGTGTAGGCCTGTAACCGCGACGGTAACGGGGTTGATTCCAAATTGGGGGATGATATTTATTTAAATTATTTTCATCTTGTATCTTTGTCTTATACAAAGCACTTGGCGGCGTTGAGTTCTGTGAATAAATTTGCAATGTCGCTGTGGAAAACGGGTAAATAATAAAGAGCGGATCTACAACGGATATATCTATACGGATAACGGAGGTAATAATATAATAACCTTCAAACGTTGGTTTGATTAAGTGAAAAACAATATGATTAATCAAATATGAGCCGTAGTGGTGTTAAGGTCCATCGGATGACTAAAAACGCGAAGGTTGTTTGTTCGAATCCCATTTATTATTCGAGGCCTTATTATTTACCTTTCTCGTCCCGTTTACAAGAAAAAGCGTGACATTGATATCTCCTCTCAATGTCACGAAATTTGGATGGTGGGTGTAGAACGGAGTGTCTTAACATTAGGTTCCCTCTCCTTACCCTGTTATATGCAAGTCGAGCGTGAAGCTGTTATTTTTTTATGTAAAATTATATATATTACATAAGAAGCCGTCGTGGTGCAGGCGCACAAGCATGCGACTGTAAATGCGATAGTTTGTGGGTTCGATTTCCACTCAAGGAAAAAAAAAGGAATGAAATGTTCAATATTTTCGTTTCTTCGCTCTAGTAATGAGGCAAAGGGCGGCGTCGAATTCCGTTATTTAACGTAATGTCTCGAGATTTATCAAAGATTTGATACAAAACTGAAAATAACGAGAACTCATGTAGTTCACATACACGGGATAAAGCCGCGCGCAGCACTAGTTTTATAACAAACTAGCTTTTACTGGCGCCTTCACCGCCATGGTTTGGTATAAAATGGAAATAGCATGACATGATGTAAGTGTGGGAGGTAACTTATCACAGGTACCTACAGTGGCTTACAGCGAAACGATTAACGTCATATTAAATATACTTAGCTTTTCTTAATAAATTGCTATTTAAAACAAAAGCAAGTTTTAATTCGAACCAACATTAAAAAAAAAACAAAGTCGTCAGCTTTATAATATTAAGCATAGACATACCTATATATATTATATTAACATTATATCTTACAATATTTTTACTTTTTTTTTATAAATAAATAGAAAAACTTTAATCTAATGAACATATCGGCCTTTGCTGTAATTAGTTAAATATTAAATGCCATTTCGGCCTTAGAATAAATAATTTAGTCCGTCAAGGTCCGCGATGATAGTGGGTTAGTATCAATATCAATATTATAAAGCTGAAGAGTTTGTTCGGTTGAACGCAGTAATCTCAGGAACTATTGGTTGAAAATATGAAACTATTGAAAATATTCGTTTTCTCTAAATTCATTTGTCAAGGATGGTTGTAGGTTATTTTTTTGTTAAAGTTTCGATTGTCACTCGTAAGAAAGAAATATTTTCATTTTCTGCGCTTTTCATACGCACTGGTAACGAAACAGATCGCGGCGTTGAGTTACGCCACTCTACATGCAATGCTTTCAGAATACGGCGGAAAGTTAACATTATATCAAAATTACTTTTACTTCATCATGTGTAAAAATATTATATTATCTATAGATATTTATTACATATATTTTGTTTTACTTATCTAAGTTTGATAAGACACGTTAAAGTTAACGTATTTTTGTAACTACCTTATTATACCGTGATAAGAAAATCTCATCCAAGCTCCCTTTTTTTTCTCCAGTGGGAAACAAATGTTAAGAAACTACGTACTCGACTGTCGAATTTTTGAGACATTTGCGTGTTGGGTGGCGTAACTCAACGCCGCATTTTGTCTATCAGAGTAGGACAAATGAAAATAATTTAAAATGTAGCTGTGAATCGAACCTGCCACTGCGTCATAATGACGTCGTATAATTAATTTTAGTATTTAAATAACAATATTGTCCATTATATTACCTGTTACTTTTATAAACTGGTTTCATTAAAAGTTATTGAACTTATAAAAATTGTATATCACTTCCTGATACAATGCATGACTGTCTAGATTTATTAATTTACACATTCTACACTTTCTACGAAAAAAAAGGAGAGTTTGTTTGGTTGAACGTGGTAATCTCACGAACTATTGGTCGAATTGAGAAATTCTTTTTGTATCTAGTGTAGTAGTCCACGTACCAAGGAATGTTATAGGCTATAATCGATATTTAGATATTATGGTGGATTTGGAATATCAATTTCAAATGTTGTAAATACGGAACAGCTTCCGTTGTTTTTCATGTAGGAAGTCACTGTAAGCGACACTTAATGGCACGAAAATTGGAGGGCGTCTGGGGAATAGAGTGTTTTAACATTAGGGTCTCTGTGTCAACTCTGCTATGCATATAAGGAAGTTATTTTTAATTATACATATTTACTGTATAAACTGAAAAATTTATTTATATTGATTTTTTTATTATTGTTTTTTTAAATTACTTTAAATGTTAAAATTACCGGTAAGTTTTACTGACCTAATTACAATTAATACATTTGCAATTAAATAATTAATTAATATATTATTGCTACCTTATAATTTCATTGTTTTGGCTATATGATGATTAATTAACAATAAATTACAATTAAAGGCGAAGATTGTGGATTGGACTCCCCATTGGGAGAAATAATTATATTCATTTCTCTTCTTTTCTCACTCTGATAGACGAAGCTCGTCGTTGAGCTATTATTTAGGTATTCACTGGTCAATATCTCTCACATTATTAAATATTAACTTAAACTTAATAACTTATTTAAAAAAAATATGCAGCAGAAAAAAATATAGAAAAAATCTTGAACGTTTATTGGATTAAAATTCTAGAATAAAGAAAAAAAACCCAGAGAATAAATAGCTAAATACAAGTCCAATAGAAAGGTGAATTGAAACTATTATGTTATGAAAAGTGCTTATTTATATACATTTTAAATTTTAAAATCAATATCCCCATTGTATTTAAATTATATATTTATACATAAACATATTATAGTCTATTTATTTTGAACTTTTATTTATGTAGGGGAAAATCGGGATAGATGTGCCATTGGAACACACGCTCCACTCTCTAAAGTCCTATTCACAAAAAATAAAATTGCAAATTGTAAATACGTTATTTACTAAATATTATGTACATTCGTCCTCTTTTAAAACATTTTCTACCTTAGTGCAAAAGAGAAGAAATGAATATATTATTAAATAGTAATTCTTTCTCAGTAGGCATAAAACCACAACCTTCGCGTTAGGTTGTTTAGCGTTAGTATTAATGTAATAAATGTTGATAATTATTGCTTCCTATCACTAGGCACCTAGTGTTAAGAGATTCCGTTCCTATAATATATACAGTATTCAAGAAGTGAACCATCTATCCCAGTTTTACCCTAATTATAAAAATATACTAACATTTACCTGCGACATAAACAACATCAATTTCAACTATCAGTTCCTGAGATTGGCGTGTTTAACCAAACAAATTCTTCATCTTTATATTATTAGTTCATAATTTACCCCCTTTATAGTTGCTCTTTATATTCGTAATGACATTATAATACGGTATTAACAATATTTCCTGGTTCAAAACAATTTTTTAATTATATATTTTTAATTGTATAGCTTAAAATTGTTTATTTTAATTCTTTTTAATATGGATCGTCGCAGTGCAGCGGAATAGCGTCTGGCGGTAAACGAGACGGTTGTGGTTTCTATTCCACTCAGGGTCTGAATGTTTGACGGTGCCTTGGGAACGGAGTGTCTCAACACTTGGTTTCCTCTGCCTACTCTACTGTGCAGGCTACTGCGTGATTCTATTTCATTTGAAAAAGTTTATTTTGCTACAATAATAAGTATATACGTTGTCTTTTAAATAATTAAGTCATAGGTCGGGGTTGTATTTACTGAAGTAACAGTATTTATTATAATTTATTTGTTAATTGTTTAAATAAATAAGTAGGTAATAGTAAGAAAACATAAATTTTATTATCGTGATAATGTTTTGACTCAAAGCTTTTAAGGCCGTTTTGGCACAGTGGCTCAAGCGTGCGACTGCAAACACGAAGATTGTGAGTTCAGTCCCATTTGGGGGAATGAAATATTTAATAATAAACATATTATATATATTGATGTATCGTATATAATAGTAGGAAGAAGGAAGTAAAGAAAACGATGTACATAGAATATACTTTGATGATTTTAAAATGATAACAATTTCGATGATACATTATTTTACTATTACTGTCGCTAGAAACCTATACGTAACGACATTGTTGTTATACATCTTCACACTTTTTCCGCATAGGCAAAGGGAGCTTAGTGATAAATCTCTCCGTTCTCCACGACCCGATTTTTATATCAATGTCAGATACATCGAATATTGAGTGGTGAAACTCAATATCGCAATTGGCTTCTTACCATAGCAACGAAATGAAAATGAAATCATTCCGAGAGTGGTAATCGAACCCGTAGCCGTCGCGTTTACACGGATTGCCATATACGGGATACACCATGAAACTAAACAGTGATAGTTTCCGAGGCAAAAGAGGTACGTAGAGACCGTAGCGTATAGCGCTCCGCTGTGCTTGTTTATCCCGCTAGGGATGAAGCGGGAAGCGAAAAAAGGGATAAATCATGAAATAAGACTAACAATTTAACTTTCTATTGTTTTTTTAACATGGTAAATGGACATTGGCGGTGGTTTGTGGGTTGTGGTTAGTTTTTTTTTGTAAAGACGCTCCCTAACCCACTAGTCGGTAAATTTTCTAGACATTGCGTAAAAATCCATATATTTCAATGAATTGACACATACGTGGTCTTACCTCTACAATAATGTACCCACACGCCGCCGTTTAAAACTTTATAGTGAAAGTTGCACCATATTATGTTTAATCATTAATATTAAGATATTGTAGATTACATACGATATAAAGAAATTTCCATATAATAAATTTTCCATCTATGGAGTAATTTTCAAGACATTGCTTTTTGTGTGGCGTAAAAGAAAAAACGATACTAAAGCCATTTTAAAATATAAACGAGATAAATCACCCGTTTACCTTCTCTTCCTTGTATTTTTTTAATGTACGTACTTTTTTTAGTATTTATTTTTTTTACTTAATTGTATTAATATTTAGATAAAAAGAATCAATAAATAAAAGCCTTTAAGGCGAGTCAGTTTGGAATTTTGTTAATTGTCATATAAGGCATACAACCTTGATACAATTATGTTAAAATTTTAGAGGTTGATACTCAAACTGAGTTCTGTATGTTAAAAATATCCTATACCTAGGTTCCCTTTACCTACCGTAGTAGAGTAGGCAAAGGGAAACTTAAGACACTCCGTCGTCGACATTGCATGTTCAGTGGCTGAACTCAACGACCCTCATTGCCTCGACACCAGAGCGAAGAAATGAAAATATAAATGTAAATAAATATTTTATTTCCTCGAGTGGGAACCGAACCCAGAACCATTGTGTTACAGTCACACCCTTCTGCCGTTGCCGGCCTCAACGGAGCATCTTAACACTAGGTTTCCTATGACTAACCTGTTATTTACGAAATACAACGTGATGAGAAGTAAAGATAAAACATAATGCTATCAAATCTTGTATCATATTAAAAGAAATAAGTACCTATTCAATTTTTTCAGAAGCTTCACGCACAGATGATTTTAAAAGTTTTTTTTTATTTATAACAGTTTAATTGTATAATTATTGTTTTAAGGTTATTAACTTACAGTGTTCTATTTATATGTATTTTTGTATCTTTTTATACCTTCACGCTATAACCCACATTTCTATAGCAGGGTATGCAAACGGAACCTGATGTGGAGACAATACGTTCCTCAATTTCCATCCAAAAGAGATATTATGAAGTCGCGGAGATAAACGCTGTTTTATTGTCTTATTACCAGAGAGAGTAAATGAAAGAATTGCTTATTCTTCCCTCGAGAGGGCATTTCTATGTTAACCTACTCTATGCTGAGTTTTAAGTTAAAATATTTTATGAATCATTTCAAGAACTTTAGTTGCAAGCATTATAGAAAAATCCTTCAGAAATGAACGTCTTTGGAACAAAATTTTGGTAAATAATTTTTTAAAGGATTAATATTAACAATTAATTGCTTTTTTTTGTTTTTATAATCATATTACCATAAATTATGGAAAATTTTAATATAACTCATACGTTAGTTTAATACACCCATTAATATAAGAGCATTATCAATTGCAGCACGCACGTTTTCTATGAGAAAATTAGAAAATTATAAAATAGAGAAAGAAACAAAAAAAAACTAAATTTAAAATGTTATGACGTTATAAATAGGGAGAGAGGGAGAAAATGATATAATCCTACAAAAGAAATGTTTCTTCATTAGCTCCAAGGGAGGCACTCTAGTGTTAAGAAACTCCGTTAAAAAGTTTTTTATTTAAAGAAATATACTTAATTTTTTATGTTGTATTGTTTTTATGTTTATGGAAAAAATATATACTTGTAAATTATCGTAAAAATATGTAATTGCCTAATTTATTGATGATATTTTTGCACAAAACAAAACAATTTAATATCCTTTATTTAATTATATGATAATTATGTGATTAATTATTTTTGATATTCGTAATTTTATTTTTTTTAACAAAATTAGGTACATTCATTACTTTTCACGAATGTTCTTCGCTTAGTTGGGTAGTACAAAATTTTATCAAGAAAAAAGCAAGCGTTAAATTTTACATGGCTGTCTTCCGTCTGATGGCAAAGATGATAGTAGCGGATTCGATTTCCATTTCGAGAAAATGAATTATTTTTATTTTCTTGCTCTATTAAATTGAGTTTCGCCACTCAACCCGCAACCTCTCGAAAATTGGCCTCTGCCTACCGCATAATGCGGAAAAAGAGTCCAATCCCTCCGCACTTCACTTCTTCATCCATTTAGTGACTTATCCTGTTGGTGGACCTAGAAAGTAACCAACACTACTTTAAGAAGGAAGAGTTTGTACTCCACCGCTACCTCGTACGTCACACTCACAATGCAATATGCAAAGGAATTATATAATTATTATTAATTAACAAAATATATACTATTATGACGTTAATGAAATATTCCTTTCTGTATACATAAAGGTCGTGAAATTAAGAAATATAGGTGTTTATGATACAATTGTACAGTAGTTGACGGTAAACCGTCGGTAACGGACGCGTGACCGGCACCCTTGACAATTTTACGTGTAAAGTGATCTTTTTATACTCATTTATATAAATTTATAGTGATTTACAGTGTCTCGTGTGCCAGTTGTTTTACGGGAATTCATTTATGAATAAGGTAAAATATTATATATATATTTTTTAATATTTCTTTTGTATAATTTATTTATTTTAAAAAAAATTATAATGTTATATAAATTATATATATTTTTTATATAAATAAAATTAAATTTTTTATTTATATTTAATGCTTAAAATGTATATATTATCATAAAATTATTAAAAATATTTAACTTAATTTTTTTTTATAAAACTGGTATATATACATTTAATTATTTTATTATTTTGGTGGGATTATATTATTTTATAATTCTGGTGAAATATACATTTAATTATTTTATAATTTTTGTAAGCAATATTTTTTAAAATGTATATTATATCTTGATAAAAATAAACGTAACAACATTTATTTTCGAAAATAAAACGTTAATACTCGTATTTCCATTTTCCTCGCTCTGGTGTAGAGGCAAAGCCCGACGTTCTGCCACTCAACACGCAATGCCTCCAGAATTCGCCAGAAAGTGGGGAACGGAATGTCTTAACACTAGGTTTCCTCTGAATTTTGATTTTTAATATTTATGAACCGATGATAATAAAATAAACCCCATAGATAAGCTTGCCAGAATACAACAGTGAAAACCGCATTTAAATCGGTTAAGCCAATTCTGAGATTAGCCATAACAAACGCATAGACGAAGAGTAAAAAAATTAAAAAAAATGTTTTGGGTTCTATTATGTTAATAGAGGTCCCCAATAACATTTCTTTTTTAAATATCTTCCAAGTACAGACCCGCCTTTTTACGACTTTTTTATAATCTGTAGATAATTACTTACGACAATTTATTGTTTAATACAATGTCTTAACCTTAGTGTTCGTTACGACTTCGTAAAGTTCATAATTTTCCATAAATATAAAATAAATAAAAATTTATCGTGTAATAAAAAAAAACATAATATATTCTACAAATATTTACATTGTATAAATAAAACATTTTTGAATGAACACAAATTTATATTCAATAAAAAAATCTATTTAGCATAAAAAACTATTAAAAAAAATAGTGTTACGTATTTTTGATTAGTGATCCGTAATATTTTTAAAGCCAGCACATTACTAGGAGCGACGGTTGAGATTTCAATTAGGTACCATATACATATAGCACTACGCAGATTGGGCAAAGGGAACCTAGTGTTACGACACTTCGTTTCCAACGTGTTATTTTATTACCAGAACGAGGAAATGAAACTAATTAATTATTCCAAATGGAAATCGAACCTACAAACGTTGCGTTTGCAGCAAGACGTCGCGTCGGCGCGTCGGAAGCTAGTTATATGAATTAAATTTACCATTTAATTACTAAAAACATTTAGAAATGACAAACAAATGAATTATGTAAGAAAATTAAATGTAGCCTAAGTTGAAATATATTTAAATCAAAAGGATCTAAATATTAATGTTAGTAGATAACGTTAGCGTGCTTGAAAGCCTAAATCGATGGAATCTTTTTGAAGTTAGTAAATTATATCTTTTTCCCGTAAATATATTAGGTACATACCTACATATATATCTTTCAAAGATGACATATGCATATTTTTTTTTTCCAACCATTAATCTTCTAAGAAAATGAACTCGTGACCCGTGTTATAATGAGATTGGTGTTACCTATTTACGATAGATAAATATTAAATTAAAATACGTAGTCATCAGGTATATTTTATTATTATCTTTTGTAAAGTTAGTAATTTAAAATTGTTAATAGGAATATATATATGTAAATTTATTACTAGCTATCCATCACCCGCAACTTTGTTGTTGAGACGTAAAATGGAAATTCCCATTATTTTCCGTACCCCTTAAGTAAGTAAGTGCTCCCTTACACTCCCTGACCTACCTGCAAATAATTTTCAATTTTTCTAAGTCTGTTCTGAAATTCCTGAAATGATTCCATTTATTTATTTTGATTAACATTAAATGAGGCAAGAAGAAATAGTCATTCGTCACTTTCCGTTCAATTTAAATGACAAAATTAATTAAACTCAACGTCGGGTTTTATCTTATCAGTTTTTCCTATTTTCACATAGTCGGAACTAGATTTTATTATGTACAAGCATATGCTTTTCATTTACATAAATGATTATACATAATTAAATGATAAACTATTTTTTAAGAAATAAATAATAGTTATATTAAATTGAATATATTTAAATATTGCTGAAAAAGATATCACTGTTTAGTGTTTAAAACTGATTCCTAGATCCAAGTGAGCTTAGCAAAACGGAATCCAATAAATGATATATGAAGATGTAGAAATTTTGTATATAACTTGTAATTTCACCTCAGGCGTCACCACTTAACACGCAATGTCTGCAGAATTTGGTGAACATGAGGAGCAGAGGGAACCTAGAATAAATACTAGGTTCCCTCTGCCATATGCGATATAGAGCGAAAAGCTGAAATAAAAATACAAAAAAACGTAATTACGTAAAAAAAAATACATTATTTGAATTATCAACATACAGTGAGTTTCATTTGTGGTTTTTAAATACATCCTAACGATCTGGTCGAGATAAGAAAGTATTGCAAAATTGGTTAGAGACCTTAAACTCATTCTCAAAGACAGCGTCGTATCCTGTTACTTGAAATTTTTCGTACGATCTTTTATCAGTCATTTTATTACACAATTTTCAATAGTCGATTGATTAACTAGTGATTAAAAAAAACAATAAGTTTCACGCGTCCTGCATAGCAATTCTGCTATTTTGCCTATTCAGGCAGAAAGTTAGAGCCAATACACTAATTCGTTCACGTTCTCCACTTTTGTAATGATGATGACTCATTCCCTTAAGTGAGGATTGGACGTACAACCATCGAGTTTGCAGTATGATGTGTTCCTACTGCGCAACGATTACTACTATACTTACTACTATAAAGTATTTCATTAGTAATTTTATTACTCGATTTTGATTTATGAGGCCGTAAACGCGACGCACTCTAGGGAATTTAATATTCTCATTTCCTTGCTCTGATAACGAACAAAGCGTGACGTTAAGTTCCATCACTCCACACGCTATGTGATCAACGGAAGAAGTGAATGGAGTGTCCCAACACTAGGTTCCTATGTTCCCTCTGCCTACTCACCCTATGTGCGGGTTACGACGTGAAGCTAAAAAAATATTACCTATTCCATTTTCGTTTATTAATCAATTTAGTTAATAAAAAAAGTTCTATAACTAGACAAAGTAAACATTTATTTGTTTTAGTTTTACTCGTGATAATAGGAAAGTTGTTAAGAGCTTTAGCCTCGATAAAGCATTCTTGAACATAAGGAAAACTAACAATTAACTTAAATATGTCTATGATTTAAATCAAACATAAATAAAATGGGTAAATATTTATGTTTATTTATATGTATTTATTATATATTTTTTACGTTAGTAAAAGTTGTAGCCTTAGTATTAAAATTACAATAACCCACATATAAGCAGGGAGAATAGAGTTGAGACACTCCGTTCCCTATTTTCCGGCCAATTTTCAACCAAATTTGTAGATACTGCTTTTAGTCTGGTTTTAAGGCACTTTAAGTAACATTTTTGTTATAAGCTTCACGTAAACCGTAATATGTACCGTATAGGCATGGTAGGGAGAGGGAACCTAGTTTTAAGCTGCGTATTCAGTGGCAGAACTCAACGCCGCGTTATGTTAAGGAAAAATTTATTTTCTCTTTCTATATTATTAGATTCGAATTCAAACCATAAGGTATTTCAAGACATAGACTGCGTCACAATGGTGTAAATATTAAACTATTTATTAGTATTTATTATTTAAATACTACCGGTCTAGATGTCTAATATATTCATACATCTACATCTAGTTTCTAACTAATATAGCAAGAATGCAATAGTTCCGTCTGCCTATTATGTGCAATATGTATTTTATAAACATATACTAATATTATTAAACTGAACTGTTTGTTCGTATTTTGACATTATAAACGGACTTAAAATTATTACGGTACTTCCGGTTAACCTAAAATTCTAAAATTGACAACTAGCATCTATAGGTAGCTTAGAAATTTCTGAAACTATACATTTGTGGTTAAATCCTAAAAAATAATAGCCTTAAAACGGGGACAAAATTTGGTATTAAAGCCGCTAGTTCAAGTGAATACCTCCACACAAAATGAAAGGGCTCTAGCTAAGCTAAGCCTGAAGTTCAAAAAAAGCTCGAGACATCTAATTTTTGTACGGAACCCTCAGTGTGCGTGCCCTACTCGAGCTTGTCCGGTTTTTTGACATAGGTCACTATTATTCTATTTAGGTCACAAATGCAAATTAATAAAAAAAATACATAGAACTAACAATATGTTTCTTTTTAGTTTCACGCTGTATCCTGCACATAGCAGGTTAGGCAGAGGGAACCTGGAAACCTGTTATGACACTCTGTTTTAATTAAGATACTTTGTGATAATATCAAATATTTCATTCCCCTGTGCGGGAAGCAACCACGATGTTTGCTCTCCTATGTCACGACGCCCTCTTCATCAATATGGTGAATTATAAATATATATATATATAATACAGTTCCATATCTTTAGGATGTAAACCTTGATATTTGATGAAACCAGATTGAAAATAAACAACTTTTTTTGTATTTAATTGGGCAAGGACAGGTCATTACATAATAAATGTTTTAATGAACGCCCTGTAACGCACTTGATGGGATGTCTGTGGGTTCGAATTTACATTGGATTTTTTAACCGTAATTTCAAAAAAAGGAAGTTATTAGTTTGACATTGCGTGCCTATGACATATTTTGCGGCATATAAAGGCTATCGTGGCATAGGGGCACAAATGTGTGATGGGTGTGGACTCGATTCCCACTCACTAGCATTTACCTACAGCTTCGCCCGCGTGGTCCAATGGAAACAACCAAGAGATTTGTAGGTCATATGATACCTTTTAAGTGCTACGTCATGTAATATTTCCAACAACCTTCCTCGATAAATAATTTATTAATTTGTATCATAAATAATTAATTTCGAGACAATTCCTGAGATTAGCGTGTTCAACCAAACAAACACTTTTAGCTTAGCTTAGTTTTATAGTATTACTATAGAAGTAGAGAAGTGGAATGGAATTCGAAGCCATAATAATCGAGAAGTCCTCGATGTCTTATTACTTATTAGTAATTAATGCATATAAGACCTAATTAAAAAATCATTATATAGTATTCCTATATATTTTTATTTATCGTCACGTAGGCAGTTAGACATTGGTATGATATACGTCACGCTATTCAATTATACTATGAAAGCCTCTTCTTTATAGTTTAATTAAGTAGCAAACTATTAATGTGATGGGTGTGGATTCGATTCCCACTTGGGAGGATTCATAAATTTTTATTTTCCATTTTTTTCGTTGAGTTCGGCCATTTAACAGACGTTATCTAGAAAGGTTACGTTTTTTTAACTTCGCACTAAGGAATTAAATATTTAAACGAAAGAAAACTTTTCTTACTAGCTTTTATCTACTGTTTTGCCCACCTAATCATACAGGTTATGCAGAGGGAACTCGGGAACCTAATGTTAAGACATATACATTTTCCATTTCCATTAAAACCCTTTCGTTTCCCACTTTCCGCCGAATTCTGGAGGCATTGCCTATTGACTGGCGGAACGTAACGCCGCGCTTACCCTTTAACCAAAAGCGAGAAAATGACAATATTACATATTTAATGCCTTCAAACGGAAATCGAACCACAACCTGTCTCATTTAGAGTCACATTTGTACCTCTGCGCCTTGAATGTTCTTAAGTAATAATTTAAATAAGTTATTATCGTGTCAGTCTCATACTATTTACTATTTGCATGCACAGTTCTAGATTTCTAAATCAATATCTTAGTAGATCATCTAATATTAATACATTCACTATTGGTAATACAAATTTACATCATTCTCGGTTATAATAGTTTTGACATGCAGTTTTGCTTTACTAACTACTAGCGACCCGATCGCGGCTTCGCCCACTTGAACTATACAAATATCTTCGTTCTTGAGAGAGATCTCAAGAACGAAGACGCAGGTACAAAGTAGTTATTTGTAAAGAAAATATCACGATTCTACAACTGATTTAATTATTTACGTCAGCAAATATTCTCGAGTGCATGTATTTTGCATAATTCCTTTTAACGCGTGTTTTATTAACCTTGTTTAAGTTCTTTATTATAAACACCCTTATGGCGCAGTGGTACAGTGTTTGACTAAACGCGACGGTTGTAGGTTTGATACAAATCAGGGAATCATTTTTTAAGGATTCCGCACCCAAAAAGGTAAATCGGGAACCTAGGAATTCTAATATTCCGCTTATCCGTCCCTCTGTCTATCACCAGGCTGACCACCACTACCACCACCATGCATCTCATGAATCGTGATAGTTGGTGTGTTGAAATTTTCACAGAAAATTGTGTCACAAGCGCACAACCCAACATGGAGATATTGCCTGTTGATTTTCGAGACATTGCGGAACTCTACACTGCGGATTGTCTTGTTATCAGAGTGAGGAACTGAAAGTAATTCGTTCCCATGATTCTGCGTGACGACTGGCTCCACTCCTGCATATTGTATTTTTCTTGAAGTGGAAGCTCTTTGTTCACATCTCACGACATCGCCCCCATACAAGTATAACAACGTTTCATAATTAGTAATTACCATCTCTGTGGAAAAATTGTTGCCAAGAACGATTACTTCATCGATGATACACAGCAGGATAGGCAGAGGTAACCTAGTTTAAACTACTTTTCGTTCCCCACTGTTTGCCGAATTTTGGAGGCACTTCGTGTTGAGTCGCGGAACTCAACGCTGTGTCTTGATATTATTCTTTTATATTCTAAAGAGTTATTTAGTAAAAATAATAAAAAAGCATAATAATCCCTCTACAATTATCTCATCTCGATCGGCGTAGATTTAAGAAATGTTTATAATTAAAAATATTTGAAATGCACATACAATTATTATAAAATACCTTTGTAGTGTAGCGGCACGTATACGCGAAGGTAATAGATTCGATTCTAACTTGGTAGAATCAATTGTTTTCATTTCCTCGCTCTGGTAAGAACCAAAAAGACCTAACCTACTTTCTAGTAACTTAGAAAAATTTAGAATACCTAATATTTATTTAGTATCTAATTAAGCAGCAATTTCTGTTGAAATGCATAATCTGTTACCTTACCTCATACTATGAAGTAAACGCTATTAACCATTGCAAAGAACTTTCGCTTATAAATATTAAATTAGAGTAATTTTGTTACAACTTACCGATAGATAGAAACAGCTAGTTAATAATTGGGTATGACATGACAAACTCTACCTACCAGAGGTAACTGCAGAAATTCAAGATCCACATCTTGGAAAAGTGGACTATCTAAGACGGAAATAGAACTTTATTTCAACTAGTAGTTCCTGAGATTAGTACGTCCGAACAAACAAACTCTTCAGCTTTATAATATCAGTATAGAGTGTAGATATAGTCCATCGTAGCTCGCGTTCCTGCTGCGTGGAAAATAAGGTAAAAAGCATAAGCTTAATTTCATCCCAAAAAAAAGCTTTCCTCTGTTACTCCATTTCCCATTTTCGAGGAAACGGAAATTTATTTGCCCAAATGGAAATCGAACCCACAATTACGTTTTCGATTTTTTCTTTATTCACACAGTTCCAATAAACATATTTTTTGCACTAACAACATACATATATTGATTATATTATTGTCACCTAAGAATTGACTGACTGATTGACCTTGCGTGTTCTAGTTTTATTTGGTCACGGCCGAGGTCGACACCTTACACGTTGGTGGAATTGTAATTATCTAATATATATATATAAACTTTTGTTTATATTTTTTCTAAATAACAATTATGCAAGGTTACGATACCTTGAATTTTAAGGATACATTTAGATTGGCGTAGTAATGTGGAAAGCAGTTGGTCTGTGGCTATTCGAAAAATCTTATGCCTATCCCAGAATTTTAAGTAATAAAAAACTACTCATATAGAAAACATATAAAAATTTGAACGTAGCAGGACTAAAACCCGCGCCACCTGGAAATCGACCAGGCGCTTTGACCATACGTTCTCATCAAGTTACGTCGAAATTATTATACGTTTGTTACAACTTATTTTATGTTGAACAGAGATGCTCTGTAGGGAGATTTTTACAATCAACACTCCTGCTGCCGACGACGTCCTCTCAAGCAGCAGAGTACCTTCTTCTTCTCTTAACCGGTATCGATGTAAAAGTCCATACGTACTAATAGCCTTAACCTCAAATTCGAAAAAAAATGAATAAAATGACCTAATTTTTGTCCCCCAGATGGAAGTACATACAAAAACAGACATCAAAAGTGACAAGCACATCATGGACAATATAGAAGATTCACAGATACAGAAGACGTTTGCAGGCTCGACCATCTTCTTGACCGGAGGTACTGGCTTCTTGGGAAAACTTATGGTGGATAAACTACTGAGGTTAGTATTCCAAAAATATTTACTTTCATAATACGTTTACAATTACAAAAAAGATTCCCGCTGTATCCCATATAGCACGGTAGGCTAATGGTATAGGGAACTTAGTGTTAAGACATTCCGTTGCCCACTTTCCGCTTGTTGAGTGGCGGAACTTAACGCTGCGCTTTCCCTTGTTTTCATCATTGTTACAGGAACGAAAAAAAAAAGAAAGATAGATGCTAAAACTAAATAGCTCCCAATTTTCTTTTTTATTCTCTATGGCTTACTAGTCTAAAAAGTTCCACTATGCAGGTTTTAGCTCCTTCATAAGACCATTTCCATGATTTCATATACTTGTATTATCACTTAAGTTACACATTAAGCTAACTTTCATATGTTTATTAAAAATTAATTATTTTTTTTACATTTTATTGTAAAAGTCGACGTATAAATAACATGTTAATTAATAATATAGAAAAACCAGCTTCAAGCTGCTTAAGACACTCCGGTCCTCACTTTCCGCCGATTCTTTCGAGACGTTGCGTGATGAATTGCGGAACTCTGCTGGTTTCTGCCTTGGTGCCAGAGCGAAGAAATGAAAATATTAATAAATAATATATTCTGACTATTTACAACTGTCGCGTTACAGTCACACCTTTGTGCCTCTACGCAACAACGGCCACATTATATTTATATTACCAGAATTAAATAAAAGTTTTTATAATTGTACAAAAAAACGAAGCGGATATAGTCATTTAATAATATTTATAGAGTTTGGTTGACGAGTTGTGGCCTCTCTGCTAGGCATTTTAAATATTTGCGCATTGGCCACTTGCGCTTGGAAAGGAATGGAATCGTTAGGGTACATGGAAATCGTAATCTTACTCAGTAAATCTTAGTCGTGGTTTAATAAAAATTAAGAAGTATCCATACGCTTTCATTAAAACATGGAAATCGCTTAATCGTTTACGGAGCCAGATTGGCCGATGCAAAGAGCATCTCGTGAAATGGGAGTAGGCACTGAAGGATGAATCAACCTGTGACTGTGGCGCCACAGACGATGGCACATTTACTCTCCTGCCCCAAATGCCCATTCACCTGCTCATATGACGACTTGATTAAGGCAACAGATACCGCAGTCAACATGACTAAAAAATACTGGCAAAATATGATCTGAATTGTCCAAGCATTGACACGAAGAAGAAGATTATAGATTATAATATGGTATCAATTCTTGTCATAAAAGGGAAGAGCACTATTATATTTCTAGTAATAGTATATATCTAGTAGTAGCATGCTATGCTGTCATACAATAATGGACTTAAATGGACAGAATGTGAAGAAACTTGTCTTTACACTATGTTTATTCTACTTCCAACCGGATGAAAAATAAATGTCCTTCAACTTAGGGACAATTAATTATATTCTTAAAAAAAATATTAATTTCATTTGCTATATATATGATAATCTTAACATATTTACGTCATAGAATGACAAAAATAATTTTTTTTATAATTTTATGTACATACCAGATGAGTATCGTGGCGCTAGGGCACAAGTATGCCACTGTAAGTGTGACAGTTGTGAGTTCAATTCCCATTCGGGGAAATGAGATATTTAATATTTTCATTTTAACGCTTTCATAACGAGTCAAAGTACGGCGTTGAGTTCCGCCACTCAACTCCTATATGTGTCTACATATGTTTCATATATCCCTGATTAAAAAGTATACACGTCCAAGCGTACAATTAATAAATAATGTACGTTTTGACCCCCAATTAACCTGCTTTAGAAATTAGTAAGCAAAAAATAATTAAAACCTGTATAAGTAATTGTTTACGTAAATGTATATAAAATACTAGCGGCCCGCTCGCGGTTTCACCCGCGTGAACTATGTTATTAATAATTTCTGTCTCCATGGCTACGTCCTAGTGACGTCTATGCAAAATTTGAGACTCCTAGCATTTGTAGTAACGAAGTTTCATACAAACTTTCGACCCCAAAACCAACCCTCAGAAATCGAATATTGCAAATTCCCGTCTTAGCGAGCACCTACGTCCTATAAGTAACTCATATGCAAAATTTGAGATTCCTAGCACATGTAGTTTCTGAGATTTCGTGATGAGTGAGTGACCTTTCGACTTTATATATATAGACTAGCGGACCCGGACGCGGCTACGCCTGCTTCAACTATAAGAATATTTATTAAATATATTCATGAAATTGTTTTCAATTTTCAATAGAATTAGTAAGAAAATATAAGCTTAAATAATCGAAAAGAAAAATAAGTAGAGACATATTATTAGAAAAAAATATCTGAGTTATTGGAATGAATCAACAAAAGGATTAAATGTAACGAAAGGATAGGTTATTCTTAATATTAGAAAAAGTACCTAAAGTTTTCCGTGTGTGCGTACATATCGACTCTATGAAATAAAACATTTCTCTCTATTAAATAGGATAATTTTAGCGGGCAATATCAAATACAATAAGAAGAGAACCAAAGTGTAGTTTAAATTAATTATAAATAGCAAATAATTACATAAAAATTAATAGTTCGAAAATGTATGAAAATTTATAAAACCGTCAACGTTATCAGCCCGTTCGCGTCGGTCATACTATAGCGCCCGTAGGCTAGGTCATTTGGAATCAGTGACATCTCCTTAATTATTTATTAAAATTTTATACAGTAAACTATAATTTCAATCAAGGTTAAATGCTAAAAGTGACTATTATATTTATTTTCATAAGGATCAATATCAAAATGACGCGGTAACGGTTGCGTAGCGACGCGACGGTTGTTATTAACATGGCAGAATAAATTGCACGTCAATTTAGAAAGTACTTTAAAATATATTAGTATATATGTGTAATGTAATGTTATATAGCCTATAGCACTTCTGAAGAATGTAGCTTTCATACAAAACAAAAACATAGTAAATCGGACCAGTAGATCCAGAGATCTTAGCGTTCAAACAAACAAACAAACAAACAAACAAACAAACAAACAAACAAACAAACTCTTCCGCTTTATTATATTAGTATAGAAGTATAGATAAACTGTCTTGGCGGCGGGGTTACTGTAACGCGACAGTTGTGGGTTCGGTCCCCACTCGAGGAAGTGAAATATTTATTTACATCTATATTTCCATCTATATTTCCAAACGGAGTGCCTTAACACTACGTTTCCTCTAACTACTTGTTGAAAAAAAAAAAATGGATTAATCCAGAATCTTTATAAACTAGTGTCGTAGGTACGCAACAAGTACACTACGTACGTCGGTTAACCGAACTATTAATAAAAAAAAACACAAATATTCACATCCTATTACAAGTCCTAGAATAGTCGATACTATAATATAATTAATGGTAATTAATAAAAACATAATTATATTTAACGTTAAATGTAATTTTATATTATGGAATGTTTTTTTAATTATAATAAGAATTGAGGCAGACGCGACGTGGCGCTATAGAGCTGTTTCCAGGGTTTATATCCACTCGAGAAAATTAATTATTTTCATTTATAATGCACAGCGTTAGGTTCTGCGAATTAAATTAACCACGTGATGTGTTGAATTAACCACGTGATGTGTTGAAAGTGGGCGGAAAGTGGCGAATGGTCACACCTTAGCAGAAAGCTTAGGCTTTTCAGTGAAGAGGACAAGAGATGGGATTTACAGAAATTTCTACAGAACGAAAGGCAATGGGGTTTTATGTTTTTGGACAAAGTTATATCTTGGTTTTACCTACGGCTTCGACCATAGGGTAGCCGCAGCTATCATAAAAGCTAGTTCCTTTTAGGTACGAGTATATATGACAAACTTACGAATGCCTATAAAATATTTGTTTACATGTCCAAGGCGAAACTTGTATTGTTGATGTATGATGTCATACATCCTTTAGATATTTGCTATCCTTTAGATATCGTGGCGAAGTGGACTCTAGACGCGATGGTTGTGCTAAACAATAAGCTTTTCTTCTCTGAATCTAATGTTAAGAAGGCGTTCCCATTCAGACCGTTCCCCACTTTCCGCGGAATTCTGGAGGAGGAGAAATTGTTTACCTACTGACCAGAATCGAATACAGAATCCATGTCGCCACGATTGGTCTTAATGAAATATATTATAAATTTTAGCTCTCCACACTAAGTCTTAACACAATTAGTGTTCCTTTCCTTTCCTTTTCCTGTGATAAATCAATGGTTTAGTTAATGCGGTGTTTAGTTCCGCTAATCAACAAATAATGTATAGAACTCCATTTGAAACAAAAGAATAGATAGGATAGATTAATAAAAAAAAATACTTTCAAATACCAGTAATAAGTATCTACTTCTTTAAGTCATAAAATAAATATGACAATTGTGTGTGAAATGTGGCAGTTGATATAAAACTGTCATTGGTTCTTAAAATATTTGAGTTTTACTCGTGCCACGGAATATAAAGGAGAAAATGAAAAAAATAGAAAAAAATAGAGATACAATAAAATACTATGAATTTTAAAAATATTGTTATATTGTGTATCTTCACGCTGAATCCCGCATATATCAGGATAGGTAGAGGAAACCTAATCAAAACACTCTGTTCTCCACGCACCACCCAATCATGGCGATGTTGCGTATTTATCTTGTTAACAGCAGTTTACCTTGTTAACAGAACGGTAATATGTAAATCGAATGCGGAACCTTCGCGTTTCTATTCCAACGTTTGTGCCGCTGCGCTATGACGGCCTCGATTATATATTTTTTTACCAATTAATCAATATTATTATGTACTTTTACATATTTTATATAATCATTTTTATTATATACACACTATTTTTAATGTATAAAAATATATTTTATATTGGTTTTTACTTTAATGTTTATATTATTAAATATTTACATAAGCTCAGCATTGAGTTCAGCCACTCAACACCCAAACCCTCAAGAATTCAGTGGAAAGTGGGATATGGAAGTGTCTTAATGGAGGTTCTCAGGTTCGCAGGCATACAGCGAAAGCAAAAAAACTCTTCAGTAACAGAGTGACTGGTGTAGGGTAGGTATATTAGAAGAGTAGGGAAACAATAAGAGATCCCTAAATTCCGACGGGAATAGGAAAAAAGAGAATGTGTTACAGTTCAAGCAAACAGAAGTCGCGGGCTACAAATGGTCTAGTAATAAAATGTTAGAATCATTTCAATTCTATTCAAGTGTAACCACACGTGTAGAATAGTAATGTTACATGATGAAATCGAAGAAATAGGGCCATCGACCTTCAACGCTTTTTTATTTATAAACATCTCCCGCATATAGCAGGGTAAACAGAGGGAACCTAGTGTTAAGACACTCGGTTCGCCTCGCGCCGCCTACATATATTCGAGACATTACGGAACGGGTTTCAACGGGAAAACAGAGGATTGAAGCAGTATATACAGTAAAAAGTAATAACTGTAATGCGTGATTGGGTTGGCGTCACTGTTCCACTGCATCCAGACGAAAAATGGAGAAAGGAGTGTTCTAATAAATGGATTATCCCTGCCTACCGTGCTGTGTTATTATAATGTGTTACGAAAATTGAAAAATAAAATCCCGATCTTCGATAGCATATCTATATATTTTAATTGACACATTCATAAAATTTCCATAATGGCAAAATAGTTTGAAAACCTTTAAAAATTCCTTCAATTCTTCTTCATTCTTCATTCTAAAAATATTTTATTTTTGTTGCCCAAGTTGGTGAAAATAGTGATGCAAGATTTTTTTACATAGGCACAGGTAAAGTTAAAAAAACCTATGAAGAATTATACTTAATCAGTTACACGCTCTATCCCGCACACAGAAAGGTAGGTAGAGGGAACCTAGTGTTAAGACGCTCCGTTCCCCTGAATTCTGGAGGCATTGGGTGTTGAGTGGCGCAAATCAACGCCTCGCTTTGCCTCGACACTAAAACGAGGAAATGAATATAAATTTAAATAAATATCCACACCAAACGACCACCCATCCTCAAACCTCCTTGATCCACCGTCACTAACCTATTACGTTACATTTACATTACATTTAATATAACGTACACAATGAGCTAACTCAATGCCATAATTGTAGGAGGAAAAAAAATCATTTATACTACAACAATTAAAATACTACTATACATTACAATACTACAATAGTAAACAATAGACAACTATGACGTCACTTTTGTTACTCATATCTGATCTGAGCGAACTGTGGTTCGTTCCTCATTTTCGCCGAATTCTACACACACTTCACTCTAGTCTCACTCAACACAAAGCCGCTCTTTGTGTTGAGTGAGACTAGAGTGAAGAAATGAGAATATAAATTTAAATATGAAAATAAAAATAAAATATGAAAATAAAAATAAAATATGAAAATAAAAAGAGGATTTTATTGATACTGCTTTTTTTGCTCCCCATTCATTGTTTTTTCAAATCATGGCCATTAGAGCGAAGTTGATCAGGTCCAGTGTAACGGCGTCTAACTGTTAGGAAAATGGTAAAATGCTTAGGTATATTTTAACTATTTTGATATCTTCAAAATAGCAAAGCAAGGTTTTGACAGGGATCGCAACCAACAAACATTCGTATTCTTTCAAACAGTATTCGTTCTGGGGTGGGTACGGACCACCCGGCTCCCCCCCTTTCTATGCCCATGCTGTTTACCTTTTAAATGTGACGCTGAAAAAAATCTTACTATTAAGCTTTATCTACTTACAAAAAAATACGTGTGACAGTTTGTTTTTCATAACGTGTAAAATGATTTTCTTTCTGTGGAATAACAATTAAATAAATAAAATAAAATGATTATCAAATAATTTTATTTTGCAATATTTTGTATAAAAAAACCACTTAGCGTTTTAATAAAAGTTTATTCTTCATTTTCGGATATTAGCGGGTCTATAATAATCCTCTTTTATAGGTGTTAACTAAAGAATATTTTAATAACTAATTATTATGAGGCCCTCGTGGTGTAGTGGCATACCCGTGTGGCTGTAAACACGATGGTTGAGGGTTTGATTCCCGATCGAGGGAATGGAGTGTCTTAACACTAGTTTCCCTCTGCCTACCACACTATATTCCACAGCGTGACACTGAAAGAAAAATAGTACGTAGCGCAATGGAACGGCGTAGCATGATGAGAGTAATTTATTTTCATTCTTCAATTTTTTCCCGCATATAGCTAGCGGGCACAGAATATGACTGTAGACGGTTCTAGGTTCGATTCCAACGTGAAGAAATAAGTTATTTTTCAAATTGCGGTATCGAGTTTTGCTCAACAAGCAATAATTCGAAAATTTCAGCAGAAAGTAAGGATAGGAGTGCCGTTAATATTGGGTCCCCTCTGCTTAACCTGCTATGTACGTGAAGCTTCAAAAAATACAATGTTTTTTATTATTTATTTATATTACGTCGTTAACTTCTGTACGATATTGTTGCAATAATTCCAAACATGTTCCATTGTATTATAATTTATTATCTTTTAAGTATTACTTGTGTTTAGAAGTCGGTTTTATTATTTTTACGTTATATTTATTTATATTGTATTATTTTAAAATATTACATATCTTTTGTAGCCTCAACCTCCACCCTGCATTTTCGCCTACCAGTCTATTTCAGTATAGCATAATGATTCCTCCCAGAAAACCGAACCCATAACCAGTAGTAAAGATTGTTGCCGACTCTTTCAGCAGAACTACCTTCCGAAATAGTGGAGAAACGTGTTCATTCGATAATTCAAAAATGCTTGCAAATTTAAAATACTTATTTAATCAAATACACTTTATTTTATTAAATAAATATTTTAAACTTAAATTTAAATACAAAACAGGTCGCCCATCCACTCAGCCTATCTTAACTTAACTGTGAAAGTAACCTATCGAGTCCATGTTTAGAATATTTATTAAATCACGTATTATTACATGTATGTACGTACACACATAAATATTGTAACTTGCGGTTAAAATCTTTCTAAGGAATGTAGAGAAAAGCTATTTCTATAAATATGATCCTCCTCAAGGTTCGCCTCTAGACTAAACGCGGCGTTAAGTTATGCCACTTAACACGGAAATTTGAAAATTGGGCGGACACTTCGTAGTGCTATCCTATCCTAGAGATAGTAATCCTGTCCTGCTATAGGAGAGATGCAGTTTGAAACTATTAATGCGTTTATTTTATTTTTTATTTTACAGATGCTGTCCGAAAATAAAAAAGCTGTATTTATTGACGCGACCAAAGAAAAATAAAGAAATAATGAAGAGATTGCAAGAACAGTTCGATGATGTTGTAAGTATTAACTAGATTAGTGATTTAGTGCCAATACACTCCGTTCTTCGTTGTTGAAAGGAAATTGTATGTTGACGTTACAATCATCCTCTGAGTGAAGATCGACCCCACAACCTTCGCATCGTAACATAACTAAAGTTTCAGCCAATTCAATAAAACGTTTATTTTATATTTACAGGAATTTTATTGAAGAAAAAGTTAATATGGGTTTAATTTTTTATTATATAAATAAATTTAAATAAAACAATCACTAAATTTGAATGGAAGTTTGTCAAAATAAAATAGTCAAAATTATACTTAAAAAAATAGGTTAAGCTTATTCTGAGGCCCAGTCAAATAGATAAATAAGGCTTTCTGCAGGCAGGTTTGCCAGTAAATTTCAATTTATTTAAAACATATTTCGTCAGGGTAAAAAATATCTACAATCACATTGACCCTATATCAATTTTTTTAGCTTCACGCTGAACCCCACATATAGTAGTGTATGTTCTCCAAATATTAAGTTTAAAATAAATACTTTTTTTAAAAAAAATATGTATTTTATTTTAAGCAAAAGCATTTCTTTTACAGCTCTACGACAAGTTAAGAAAGCAAATGCCAGATTTCATGGAAAAAATTGGCATCATCCAAGGAGATATGGGACAACCTGATTTGGGTATAAGCGAAGAGGATCGAAATAAGATTATTAACGAGGTATGTTGTACTAATTTTACTAAATTTCTCCGCGCTACGCTCTCCGCATCCGCCGGAGGAGTCGCGTCCGGTTCTCGAAAGTGAACCTAGGTCTCGTTCTGCCTCTCTTACCCACTCTTGCCTTATTAATCCTTTTTTTGTCATTCTCTGGACGTGTCAACCGTCGTGCCACCTGAGCAAGTTCTTCTTTATTCTCACCGTAACATCCTCGCTAGAACCTGCCATTCTGTTTCTTCATTTCGAATTCGATCGGGTAGCTCCTCTTGCTCCAGGTGACACTCTCTCCCTCTTTTAATAAGATCCCGGCGTTGAGTTCCGCCACTTAATAAGTAACGTTTTGAAAATTGGATGGAAAGTGGGGAACGGAGGCTTCCTCTGCATACCTTGCTGTATGTGGAATACTGCGTGTATATTTATGTATATGAGTGACAAATAACTATTCTTCCGACGATTAATTAATATCCACTTAGATAATATAATAGCAATAATTAATATTCACTTAGAACTTGATTGTTGCAGTAATTTGTTTATTATTGCAATTTTGTATTATTACGTTTTTTTTCTAAATATAAAAAAGTTGCACTTTTTGTTTGATTCTCACATATAATTAACGTCAAACGCAATCTATCTTGTTGGAATGTCTAATTTATTATAAAATTGAATGTAATATATGAGTAGGTACCTATAGCTTTTTTATATCATAAAGTTATTTATATGAGGCCCTTGCTTCTTGTGGCGCAGCGACACAGAGAGCGGCACTGTCTATAAGCGCGACGGTTTCCGCTTCGATTTCTACTCGGGGAATTGAATAATTTAATATTTTCACTGTGGTTGTTACCAGAAAATGAAACGTTCAGTTCCGCAATGCCAAAGTTTGGACGGAAAGCGAAGAATGGAGTGTCGTGACACTAACTTCTATGGAGGATACAGCGTGAAACTAAAACAAACAAATATTAATATTTATATCAATATTTGGGGGGCCTTGTATAGCAGATGGTAAACGGATATAATGATTTGGTGCAACATTGATTGTCGAGGTCGGAATGCTGAGAGTTGATCGAAAGGTATAGATTCTGTTCTTGCGTCATGCAGAATAAAAGAACTGAGTGTTTATTTTTTGTTTTTTAATTAAACATCCTTTCACTAAAATTAGTAGACCTGGCATTGAGACAGCAAATAATACTATACTTTTGTAGATTAATTTGTCTTAACTCACAGTTAGCCTTTGTTTCACAGCTTCACGTTTTTTCCCTCATACTCATAGCAGGTTAGGCAGAAATAATCTAGTGTTTAGACACTCCGTTCTCCGTATTCTGAGTGGCGGAATTTAACCGCGGTTTGTCTTCCGACGGACAAATATCCGTCCCCACGACTGACAAGAAATCTAGACAAGATCATATTATTTCATACAAAAATATTTAAATTACAGGTAGAATTCATCTTTCACGGAGCAGCAACAGTACGTTTTGATGAAGCACTGAAGACAGCTGTGGCCATCAACGTGCGGGGAACTAGGGAAATTTTACTATTGGCACGTTCTTGTACCAAATTGCGTGCCCATGTGCATATTTCTACGGCTTACAGGTAAAAGTTTTAAAAAAATAGGCTTCACGCTGGATCCCGCATATAGCGAGATAGGCAGAAGTAATTCAGTGTTAAAATACTCCATTCCCCAAGCACCGCTAAACTTTAGAGACATTGCTTGTTGAGTGGCACCACGATGGTATGGGTTAGGTCATGTGGTAAACATAAAGTTTCTATGCTCTTTTAAATCGTAGAATTTACTTGGACACCATACAAATGAGTTTGAATTCATCCATTCCACCATGTTCAATTTTTTTTTCTTACAGAGGACGCATTAAAAAATTTTTAAATTCTTTTTTTTCTCTATTTAAACAGAAAGTAAATAAATATTTCATATATTTTATTTTATTATAGCAATTGCCCGTTGAGAGAAATTGATGAGAAATTCTACGATAGTAACTTCTCCGGAGACAAGCTCATCGATCTTGTGGAGAACATAGATGAGAAGACCTTGGACAGTATTACACCGGGGTTAGTATGAATTCTTACTTCACCCTTGGCACCCTTAAAGGATCCCTTTTCATCTGTTTGTCCGTCTGTCATGCAGCCAACAGTACTTGCTACAGACGGCTGAAATTTGGTTACTTTCTTAAGGTACAAGAAAAAACACAGGATTTAGCCTTTGTAGTTAAAGCTAATGAAAATTAAAGTATAAATTAACTTTGCATAAGCTTTCTATGTACCTACAATCATATTGAAAAATCATCATCGGTGTGTATTCGCTATTTTATTAAGACAGGGTCTTTTGCAGGAATTCCATTTAAAATTTTGAAGATTCCTCCTTTTTATATTGGGTTTTTTATTCATATAAAAAAAAATTCCGTCCGAATGCCGTCTTAATGCAGCGGGTTAATGTGTGTCTACAGGGTGGAAGAGGCAGCGCTCCTTTTACTGAAACTGCATATAGGTTAAAATATTTCAAACCCAGAACTAAAAAAAATTAATCAAGATACCTCAACAGTTTGGACGTAGGACTTTTTTTTCATTTCACGATTTTTAACCATACCTGTATTTCGTATGACGCACACATACGTATGCGACGTTGCCGGTTTGACAGGTAAGTGTGTGCGTGCCTATGTTATACTTTACAAATGGCGTTTTATTTTAAAACCATAATTTTATTATTTATTTTGTTTGAAAAAATAACTTTTTCATTTTTGGGAATTATTTTTGTTTCTGAATTATATTAGACTTTTATAGAGTAGTTAAAACTGTGGTTTCATTTAAAGTGGTGCTGACAATTCCACCCTGTATAGATACAGCATTTCTCTCCCGTATATAACAAGTATATGCGACGTCAAGCTAAAAAAATATATAAATTAATATAAATTACGCATTATTTCCAGGTTGTTAGGCGAATACCCTAACACATACGCGTACACGAAATCGGCAGCCGAGGATATCGTACAGAAATATTCTCAAGGTCTGCCCGTCGCTGTGTTCCGACCATCTATAGGTATCTATATATTATGCAAATCTTTAGTAATATTTTATAGCTGAAAAGTTTGTTTAGCTGAACGCGCTAATCTCAAGAACTACCTACTATATGTACTGTTTCAATTATTTATTTGCTGGGTGCAGTGGAGGGTGTATAATATTATATTTATAATATTATATAATTATACATACATTATATGCTGACATATATATGTTCAAATAGATTTTGTTTTTTTTTTTAGTGATCTCAACAGCACAAGAACCCGTTCCAGGTTGGATAGATAATGTGTATGGACCTACTGGAGTAAGTATTTTATATGCATTACAAACATATAAAAAATACGTTTCATTAAAAAAAAATAACAAAAAAGTAATAATTCACGCTGTATCCCACACAGTAGGGTAGGCAGAAGTAACCTAGTGTTACGACACTTCGTTCCCCACTTTCTGCCGAATTCCGGAGGCATAGCGTGCATTTCTTTTGATGATTTGTTTTACGTATAAAAAATCTATATAAATTGTCTAAAGAACTTGAGAGGTTTAAGGCCATCGTGGTGGTAGATTCAAACACCATTTGTGGAAATTTAACTTATTTTTATTTAACCACTGCGTTACGTCAGGATAACAGAGAAGATAACCTATTTTTTTTTTATTTTCCAGGCAGTAGTAGGCGCAGCGGCAGGCCTTCTCCATGTGTTACTCTGCAACCCATCGGTTATAGCAGATTTGGTTCCCGGAGACTTCGTAGTGAATGGCTGTATAGCAACCGCTTGGAAAACAGCAAGAGACTATCCGGGAAACCATGAAGAAGCTCCAGTGGATAACTTGCCAATGACTTATAATTATGTTTCTTCGGAGCAAAATCCTTTGACTTGGGGTAAGGAAAAATGTAATTTAAATTCCAAAGATTTTTTGGGACAATATTTTGTTTATATAAATAACCATACAGAGACTAGTAATATAACTAAAGATTATAAAACCAAATAAGGAGTAAAAAAAACAGACAAACGGTTAAACTGAACCGAGTGAGGGATATAAGCAAAATCTATAAAAATAAATAATAAATTCTCAAAATCAGTCAAAATCCCTCAATATAGGAAAACATCTTTTATTTCAGAAATGTTCATGAAATATTCAGAAGTGTACGGACTGAGAGTGCCGTCGATGCAAGCGATATGGATGTACCTATTATGGCTAACACCCTCCACCGTTATGTACAATTTCTACTTTTTCCTCCTCCACTGGATACCGGCGTATATCATAGATTTCTTTCTTATGATTATTGGGAAGAAACCAATGTAAGTATAGAGGGAACGGGTTAAAAATGTTGTCTTTTAAGTAATGATTTTTCTACTTCATTTTATTATTGAGTTACTTGTTCTTTCAACGTTCAACATAGAACCAGTATTTGTGATGTATAAATAAAATTTTCTAAAGAATCATTTAATTCATACAAATTCACTCTAAATTTTTATTTAGACCAAGATGACGTAACTTTTAATCCCATTATACAAATTTACACTTTTTAATTTCAGTTTAAAAAAAGCATACGTCAAAATAAAGAAATTCTCCGCTGTCATCGGTTACTTCGCTCAACGGGAATGGAAATTTCACAACGGAAATACTCTAAAACTGTACAAAGAAATGGATGAAACGGATAAGCAAATGTTCAACTTTGATATGGAATCTTTAGTTTGGGAAGAATATTTCCAAGACTATGTAAAGGGCGTTAGAATATATTTATTGAAAGATCCCTTAGACACAATACCTCAAAGTCGTAGAAAGCATTTTAAATTAATGTTAATACATTACTTTTTACTTTCTCTAATATGTTTTGGACTATTTAAATTTGTATGGTTTATCGCGAAATTGTTTATATAAGCATTACGTTTACTTATTTTTAGGCTCCAGTGTGACTTTTTTCAATCGGTACAAAGGGTATGTTGTATGACAGTGTTAGCAGGTTCAATTTGAAACCCGTATATAATGGTGTGTTTTGGTTTTATTTATACAAAGATGTACTCGTATAATTTAAGTAATTATGTTAATTAAGTGATGACATAGTTGTGTATATTTTTAGTATAGCTCAATAGGTTAGTGTTGTCAAAGAAGCGAGAATTTTATAAAGAATTATGATGAAGAAGTTCAAGGGGCTGATATACAAGAGCATCATCCGACCGGTTATTTTATACGGCAGCGAATGTTGGTAAGCACTACCTCGGCACACTCGGGAGTCTCACGTCACGGAAATGAAGATGCAGAGATGGATGTGTTGGATGTCGTGATGCAGGACATGCGAACCAATGGTCTAACCACTGAGGACGTCACAGAGAGTGCAAAGGAAGATAATAACGTTATGGTCAATGGTCATGGTGGCTTCAATCCCCACTCAGGCAGATAAAATGTTAGGATAGTCTATAGATATATTTGCAATGACTGCATTAAGTTAGGTTCGAAATTATTTATCATTTTTTATGTGTAAATACAATATTTTTTAAATATAATCATTTACTACATTTTAATAATTTTTCTGTATGTTTGTTTTGTTTTTATTATTATTATACACGAGTAAATCATTTCTCTGTATTTTAATAACGATTGGTATAAAAAATGTAATGTCATGTCAATATATATTTTTTTAAATTTCTAAGTGTTTTTTTTTCTAATAATAATCACAAGTAAGACAATGTCTCGGTCTTAATAATTTTTTGTCATAGATAGAATAATATTTCTGTATAAATGTAGGTAATAAAGTGTATCGGAAGAGTTTTTCTTTTTTTTTTTATTTTATGTATAAATGCTCGGCCACTCGCAATCTGTTTGACTGAAAATGCAACTTGGATTTAAGTTCACTCATTTTCATGTCCTTGCTCAGGTCAGAAGACAAGGTACCGCGTTGATTTTTGCAACTCAATACGCAATGTCTTGAAAATTGGGTGGAGCGTACGGAGTGTCTTAATATAGGTTTCCACGTTCTGTTCTGTTAAACGCGGGATGTAGTGTAAAATTAAAAAAAATCCATTATTTTCCAATTCGTCACTTACTATAAATTTAGAGCAATTGTATATTTGTCTAACCGTACTATAAAAACCCATAAACTACGTCAAACATTACCTATCACTTTCCAGCACGACAGCGTCAAGAGATCGCATGTCCACGGCATTCATCTTTCTTTCATCAATATAAAACATTTTTGTGTTGTATCAATGTAAAACTAAATTGACTGACTGGTTATTAAACTTAGATTATGATCAGACAGAGAACCTATTGATCGTATAGCTTGATACCGATGAAGCCATCATACGTACGCACAAACACATTACCACACGCACACACACATCCACACACGCACACACACGTCCACACACGCACACACACATCCACACACGCAAACTCACACACCACACATAAACATCATGTACATCGATCACTCTAATAATGTTTTGTTTCTTGTATACCTTTTTATTTTATTTTTTCTTTTAATTAATTATTTTTTAATACTATTATTGCATGCTTTTTTAATTATTACTTTTATCATTTGTTATATTTTAAAGTTTTTTTTTTTTTTTGTAATTGAACTCATATTGATGATAGTAATTTGTGAATGGATGCTTGTGAGGCGGGCGTTAATAACTGCCACACAGTTTGTAACTAATGCGGTTATTATCGTTACAAATTGTTTTTTTGTAATTTTGTTTATGAATAAATTATATTATTATTATTATTTCATTCTTCTTCTGTAATACCCACGTTATGAAAATAACAGCGTCGCGTCGGTACCAAAATCAAAATCTAGTTTCAAAGTAATAAAAAAAAATCAAAATAAATAGACTTATGTTTATGTATATATATATAATTTGAATACAATGAGAATATTGTCTTTAAATTTTAAAATACTAGTATATAATATGCGATTTTTAACGTAATTTTTCTTTATTCTAGAATTTTAATTAAATAAACCTCACCTTGAACTATTTGTTGTTGCATATTTTTGTTAAAATAAATTGTGTTTATATTCCCGATAAGTGTAGGTGTTTTGGTCTTCGATAATTATGGCCGCCATTATGAATGCCCCAAAATGGTATATTAAGGCCTCGGCCAATATAACTCCTGTGAGCCTTTCCGCAACACTGTTTATGTTAACACTGTTCATTGTGGAATTTGATCTTATCGTTTCTTGTGCAATTAAAAGTGATCTTACTCCAGTTATCAGATCACCGTCGGGGACGAACTTGTAGATCACCCAGGTGCATTTACCGCAGCCAGGAACACCATTCATCCATTAGATGCTCGGTGGCTCCCAATGCTCCTAGATGCGTGTTGAACTGTTGGAGGTTTGAATGGTGTGTGCTAAGTATTTCCTATAAAAAGGACAAATTATTGATATATATTTTAGGATAATTTTGACATAAAAATATTTTTTTATTAATATTTGTTCGTCTTGTACTCACAAAACACAGGTAGTGAAATTAAGAAATATAGATACTAATGCACAATTGAATCATAAGCACTGCCTTTGATACAATTGTATATTAGTTGGCGGTAAACTGTCGGTACAGGACGCGTGAACGGCTGTCTTGATAATTTTACGTGTAAAGTAATGTTTTTATACACTTTTATATATATTTATAGCAATTTACGTTGTCTCGTATGCAAGTTTGTGAATTAATTTACGAATAAGGTAAAATATTATATATATTTTTATTTGCTTTCTATTATAAATATTTATTGTAAAAATTAAAAATAAATGTTCATAAATTATATATATTTTTTAAATATTTAAAAAAAATATATATATATTTTTTATTTATCTTGTCATTATTTTTATGCTTTTAAAAAAATCATTAATTTATACATATACAGAATATACCATTTACATTTTTTTTATTTAAAATATTTAACCCAAAAAAATTTATATAACTGAAAAAAAAAATTGAAAATAGTAATATTTTTTAAAATATATATTATTCACATTTTGTTTTTTACCTTCACGCTGTATGCCACATATAACAGGGTAGGCAGAGGGAACCTAATATTAAGACACTTCATTCCCCACTTTCCATTATATTTGTGGCGGAACTCAACCCTGTCTTATTAGCTGAACGAGGAAATATAGTAAGTAGTGTCTAATATTGAAATGAATCTCTCGTCAGCAACGTAGTGCTTGCAATTTCTCATTGACAAAATATCTCTTTCCTGCCCAACCGGTGTTGCTGTAAAGGCCACTGGGCTAACAGCATTAAAGTACGAAACATAAATTAAATAAAATGACCTTATTTTTGTCCATTAGCTGGAGGTACTACAAAGTAAATCAGATATCAAAAGTGACAAGCACATCATGGACAATATAGAGGATTCACAGATACAGAAAACGTTTGCGGCATCTACCATCTTCTTGACCGGAGGTACTGGCTTCTTGGGGAAGCTTATGGTGGAAAAATTGTTACGGTTAGTTTCCCAAAAATATTTACTTTACATAGTATAAAATAATTACAAATGATGCTTCACGCTGAATCCCGCATATAGCACGGTAGGCAGAGGGAACCTAATGTTAAGACACTCCAATAATTTTACTATACGTGTATGGTTCGTTCGAGTCGTGGCAGCCCTGAAGTTAACCACGCTCCTAAGCCACGCTCCTAAGCTAACGATAAAGTAACTTTTATATTGCAAAGAACAACTCTTAAGATGTTCTTTTCAGCAGAACTGCCTTCCGAGCTAGTGGTAACCTATTACAAAATGCTTGCAATATGGTATTTGAATAAATAGTATATTTGAATTTAAATACAAGGTCACTTATGCTATCCTATCCCAGAAATAGGAGTCCTATCCTGCTATATACGGGCGTGAAGCTTCTTTTTTATTTTGTGCAGATGCTGTCCGAAAATTAAAAAACTATATCTCCTGACGCGACCAAAGAAAAATAAAGAAATAATGAAGAGATTGCAAGAACAGCTCGATGATGTTGTAAGTTTTAATGACTTACTGTCAACACACTCCGTTCTTCGTTATTGAAGAACATTTATTGAAGAGAAATTGTATGTTCAACATAACGTAATAGCGTAACTCACCACTGCATTTTGTTCTAGTAAAATGAAGAAATATTAAGGGTTTGCCAAAATACGATATTAAATATAAAACTGTACTTAAATAAAAGTCTAATCAAATCAAATTAGCTTCACGCTGTATGCCGTACTCGGCAGGGTAGGCAGAGGGAACCTGGTGTTAAGATACTTCATTCCCCATTTTCCGATGAATTTTGGAGGCAGGACCAGGAGTTTCGCCGCTCAATACGAGTGGCGAAACTCAATGTCGCGCTTTGCCTGGATACCAAAACGAAGAAAAGGAAACAAATTTAAATAAATATTTCATTTCCTCGAGTGGGGATCGAACCCACAACCAATCGCGTTTACAGTCACATTTTGTGCCTACTTTTGAGATTAGCGTGCATAAACTCACATACAAATAGACATACGTACAAAAATAAAAAAATCTATTACATTGATACATTTCCTAGTATTAGGTTTTCTTAGATATCTTCCATGTACAGACGACGATGCCAAGCCAAAAAGAATCCAACCAAAAAACAAACAAAGATTATTGCAATTGCCTATTTGCGACCTCTCGGACGCCCAAGGAAGCGCTGGTTGGATGTCGTGATGCAGGACATAAGAGCTAATGGTCTAACCACCGAGGACGCAAAAGACCGTGCAAAGTGGAGTAGGTTGAGTAGGAAGGCAGACCCTGGTAATAGCCGGGATTAATGCCAGGAAGAAGAAGACTAATTGTTTACCTTAGCATTTAGCATAATCGTTTCATTTACAGCTCTACGACAAATTAAGGAAGCAAATGCCGAATTTCATACAAAAAATTAGCATCATCCAAGGAGATATAGAACAGCCTTATTTGGGTATAAGCGAAGAGGATCGACACAAGATTATTAACGAGGTATGTTATACTTATTATATTATTAGCTATTAAAGCTAACAGCTTTTACCCCACATGGGGTAGCGAAAGAGAAGGAGCGTTAAACCTTATGGTATGCAGCTACACCTTTTCGCCTCGTCCATCATCACTGACGTCCATCGTCCGCCGTGTCATCAATCTCTTCCTATACGTCTTCCAGGGGACCTCTCTCTAGTATCAACGATTCCGAGTTGTCAAAGGTCAACCTAGGTCTCCTTCGATTTATCAACCATCTGAACAAGTTCTTCTTCATCCTCACCGTGACACCCGCGTTAGTAACTGCCCTTCTGTAAGGATTCGGTCGGATAACTCCGCCTGCTTCAGGCGACTCTGTATATCCTACGTCTTGGTCAATTCAATTGTTTGGTTGCATCTCCACAATTTGTAATTATAATTATTACAATATTATTTACACGTATGCAAAGGCGGTCTTATTGCTTTAAGCAATCTCTACCAGACAACCTTTGAAACATTACGGATAAATTGTAATGAGGAGAAAGGGGACAACGTCTCAGTGCAAATTTTATGAAATATAATTAAATATTATATAATATATAATAAACTAAGTCAATAATATAAAATAAACTTACACAAAATGTGTTTAATGTTTATATACTTTACACATACATAAATACATACATATATTGAAAAACAATATATACTTACACATATATACATACATACATAAAACGTACTGAGTATATATTTGTAGTATAATTTATCTTTACTCATAAATCATAATATCCTTTTGCTTCACAAGAAACTCCCTCTCTGCTTTGCGCCCGTATTTGAAACTTTGCGTATTAAGTAGCAGAACTCATCGCCACGATTTGTTTATTGAAATCGAGACCAAACTATATTATTAAAGACAAAAATATCGAAATTTCAGGTAGAATTCATTTTTCACGGAGCAGCAACAGTTCGTTTTGATGAAGCATTGAAGACAGCTGTGGCCATCAACGTGCGGGGAACCAGGGAAATTTTACTATTGGCACGTTCTTGTACCAAATTGCGTGCCCATGTGCATATTTCCACGGCTTACAGGTAAAACTTAAAAAAAAAATAGCTTCACGCTGAATCTCGCATATAGCGGGGTAGGTACTTACAGGGAATCTAGTACTAAAACATCCTATGCACCTCCAAAGAGACATTGCGTGTTAAATGGTGGACCTCAATGGCGCTTTGTGTTGTTACCAGAGCAAGGAAATGTAAATAATTTATTCCTCCGAGTGGAAATCGAACCCACAACTCTCATATTTACACCACGACGATATAAGTTAGGTTAAATTTTAGGTAAAAATAGAGTTTCTGTAGTTTAGTATTTACTTCCCTTCCATTCGTCACGGAAACTCTTTTCATTTGTTTTTTTTTCTGTATTAAAATAGCTTGCTATATAACTATCTATATAATTTTCAGCTTTAGGTGTATATAATATACCCATAGTCATATTATGTATTTTTCATTTAGCAACTGTCCATTGACAGAAATCGATGAGAAATTCTATGATAGAAACCTCTCCGGCGATAAACTCATTGATCTTGTGGAGAGCCTAGACGAAAAGACCTTGGACAGCATTACACCGGGGTTAGTACGAACTTTTACTGGTTTTCATAATTTATTATTCCCCTGGTAGTGTATGCATATTTTATATACGCATACACTACCAGCATAAAGAGTGCACGAAAATGTGATCATCATACAGTTATTTAATAATAGAATCTGTTTACGTAGTAGTAAATTAATGAATTAGTAATAAATAAAAACAACTAAACCGATTTAAGATACTAATGCTTAATTTTACAACATTTATATCAACAAGTATGTGACCACAATAACTCACGTACAAGGGTGTGACTGTAACGCAACGGTTGTGGGTCCGATCTCCACTCGAGGAAGTGAAATATTTATCTATTATTATAATATTTATCTAAAATTTTTATTTCCATTTCTTCGCTCTGGTGTCGAGGCAAAGCACCACTCAACGCCTTCCGTCCAGTGGCCGTCTTATCCCAGCGGGAAAATATGTGACTGTAAATACAGCGGGATGCAGCATGAAGACAACTAAATATAATTTAATATAAATTACACACTTTTTCCAGGTTATTAGGTGAATTCCCTAACACATACGCTTACACAAAATCGGCAGCTGAGGATATTGTACGGAAATATTCTCAAGGTCTGCCCGTCGCTGTATTTCGACCGTCTATAGGTAAATTTATTTATTTAATACTTAATTTACCTAATTTATTTATTTTATACCAAATAATACATTAAAAATAGAACTTTTTTCAGATGATTCTTCCAGGTAAACTTTACAATAAAAAAAAACAAAACACGCATGGGTATTGGTTGGTATTTAATCCATCCAAAAAATGATAAATTATTTATATATGGAGGCCGTCGTGGCGCAGCGGCGGAAGGGTGTGACTGTAACACGACGGTTGTGGGTACGATCCCCACTCCAGGAAGTTAAATATTTATTTACGTCTGGTGCCGAGGCCAAGCGCGGCGTTGAGTTCTGCCACTCAACACGCAATGCCTCCAGAATTCGGCAGCGAGTGGGGAACGAACTCTTAACGTCTTAACACTAGGTTCCCTTTGCTTACCCTGCTGTGTGCGAGATACAGCGTGAAGCTGATTTTTTTTTAAATTATATATATTAAAAACAGAAAAGTACCAAGAATATACCCCTGTGGGGACCCCTATACTGACTAATGACTCGGGAGATTTATTGCTATTCAAATCAACCCACAGAACCGTGTTAGATTAATAAGAGATCAGAAGATTTAGCGCACGTTCAAACGAAAATTACGCTGTTCCCTGTTTCCATCCCTTTTAAAGAACCTTCCTTCGGCCTTCCCTGTTCGTCCGTTCTTTTATAATATACATAATATGTATAATATATGCTCAAATTGATTTTGATTTCAGTGATCTCAACGGCACATGAACCCGTACCAGGTTGGATAGATAATGTGTACGGACCTACTGGAGTAAGTATTTTATATGCATGACGATTATAGAAAAATTCGATTAATTTAAAAAAAAAGTGTTTTAACCTATTAGATTAGATCTCCTTGTAGCGACATAGCATCTGTCTATAAATACAACAGTTGTGATTTCGATTCCCACTCGAGAAAATTAATTATTTAATATTTTCATTTCCCCCAACATGACAAAACGCAACATGCAACTACTATATATGGACCATTTATTTTGAAAGTGGTGTAAGTCCATTTTTGAGAAAAATGAGCTATCACGTAATTCATGCTTAATTTAATGTAATTTTTTTATATATAACTAGTCCGTGTTTAAACACGGACTAGTTATATATAAAAAAAAGAAATTAATTTCTCAAAAAAAAACCCACATTTTGAACAACTTAAAATCGGTCGGTAAATGAAATTGCATAATCATCGACATACTAACCTTTAATTTTCTCGAAACAAAAGAAAATGGACTTACACCACCTTTAAAATAAACGGTCCATATGTATGTACTTATTAATAGTAATAAATGTATAAAAGAACGATATAAATTAATCGAGGTTTTATAATTATTAGAAAATTAAATAAAAGGTGTATAGGGATACATGGGATGTTACTTTATTTTATTCCCCAGGTAGTTGTAGGCGGATCGGTAGGCCTTCTCCGTGTGTTACTTTGCAACCCATCATTGATAGCAGATTTAGTTCCCGGAGACTTCGTAGTAAACGGCTGTATAGCAACCGCTTGGAAGACAGCAAGAGACTATCCGGAAGAAGGAGCTCCAGTGGATAACTTGCCAATCACTTATAATTATGTTTCTTCGGAGCAGAATCCTTTGACTTGGGGTAAGGAACAATTATTTGGGCAGTTCGAGACTAGTAATAAAACCAAATAAGGAGTAAATAAAAAAACATTAAATAGACAAACGGATCGGAGATCGATAATTGTGGGCTAAATTTTAGGAAAAAATGTTTCTTATATGTCGGTATATCAGCAAGCTACCTATAGATTTCTATACGGCACCTGCCGGTTACGCCACTGTTAGGCGCGTCATCAATTCTTATTCATTCTACCCTATAACTTATTTGTTAATGAATATATAAAAGGCCGCACGGGCATTGTACGAGCACCGGGCAGTTTTGGTTCTGGTGTACCTCGGAGCACTACTCGTGCTCTGACACTGGCTGTCCTCGACAATTTGGATAATTAATAAACTATATCTCTATTTTCAGAAAGTTTCACGAACTATTCTGAAATGAACAGACGGAAAATGCCATTGATGCAAGCGACATGGATGTGCATATTTTGGCTAGAGCCTTCCAAGTTTCTATACAATTTCTATTTTGTCATCCTCCACTGGATACCGGCGTATATTATAGATTTCTTTCTTGTGATTATTGGGAAGAAGCCCATGTAAGTATATAGGGAACCGTACAGTATATAACAAAGTCAACTACAAATATACGAGGTGTGTTCAAAAAGTAAGGTGACTTTGTATTTTTAAGAAAAAATATTCATTTATTTATCAATATTTATGATGTCCCCTTCAAAGTAATCCCCCTCAGATACAATACACTTATGCCAACGGTTCTTCCAATCGTCAAAGCACTTCTCATAAGCACTTTTCGGTATAGCCTTGAGCTCTTCCAGCGATGCAGTCTTTAGCTCTTCAATCGTTGCAAATCTCCGTCCTTTCATAGGTCTCTTTAGTTTTGGGGACAAGAAAAAGTCACAAGAAAAAGTTATGACCCTTTTGAGTAAATCTGGGTCGTCGTTGACGTCATTCAACAGTTCTTGAGCGATGCTCATGCGACGGTTCTTTTGGTTAAAATTTAGCAATTTCGGAACAAACTTCGCTGACACACGTCTCATGCCCAAAACGTTAGAAAAAATTTCATGGCACGAGCCAAGCGATATACCAACATCCTCAGCAACTTCTCTGATAGTGATTCGACGATTTTCCAGAACAATTTTCTTCACTGCTTGAACGTTTTCATCAGTTGTTGACGTGCTTGGGCGTCCAGAGCGAGGCTCGTCATTGGCATCTTCCCGGCCATCTTGGAAGAGTTTGTACCACTTGTAAACATTTTTTTTACTCAGAACAGTTTCACCGTATGCCACTGTCAACATTTTAAGTGTTTCGGAGCACTTTATTTTATTTTTTACACAAAATTTGATGCAAATCCTTTGATCCATATTTTTCGATAGCAAGAAATCGCCGAGCACGCAAAACACTTATAACCTTTACGCCTCTCCCAACCAAACAAAAAATGCTATACACTTGAAACTTGGTACAGATGTTCGGGAAGAGTGTACCAACATAACAAAATAAAAAAATCGATAATCGAAAGTACGTTGCCCGCCAAATTTGAAAAGTCACCTTACTTTTTGAACACACCTCGTATATATAAAACAGAACACGATAAATACAAATTTGGAAAGAAATATTAAGTAAAACAAAGGAAGTGGAAAGCATCGACTGTTAGTTTTATAATATGACAACAAGGCGGTAGGTATAAATATTACGACACCCTACCGGTTCAGTCGACGGCAGCGAGCCCTTTCATATAAATAAACTAAATACGAATAATTACTACAAAATATATAAATCTATTAAATGTATGTATATAAATGATAAATAAATAAATTAAAATATTGAAATATATAAATGTCACATATTAAATAAACTATAAATATAAATAATAGTTCCCTAGTTCAATCTAGGAAATGAATTATTAGTTATTAATATTTTAATTTCGTCGCAACAAGGCAAAAGCCCGGCATTGAGTTCCGCCACTCTACACGCAATGTTTCGAAAAATTTGGCGGAAATAGGCGACTAGGTCTATTTGGTTCCCTCTGCCTACCCTGCTGTGTGCGGGGTACAGCGTGAAGCTAAAGGCTATTCTAGGCGTCTAACTTAGCTATGATCAAGATGACGTTACTTTAAATCTCGTTTAAGATTGACACACTTTAATTTCAGATTAAAAAAAACATACGTTAAAATAAAGATATTCTCCGCTGTCTACACTTACTTCACTCAACGGGAATGGAAATTTCACAACGGAAACACATTAAAACTGTACAAAGAAATGAATAAAACGGATAAGCAACTATTCAATTTTGATATGGAATCTTTAGTATGGGAAGAATATTTCTATGAATATGTAAAGGGCATTAGAATATATTTAATCAAAGATCCCTTAGACACAATACCTCAAAGTCGTAAAAAGCATTTTAAGTTAATGTTAATACATTATTTTTTACTTTCTGTAATATGTTTTGGACTATTTAAATTTGTATGGTTTATCGCGAAATTGTTTATTTAAGTTAATCCGTTAAGTTAATTTTTAGGCTCCAGTGTGATTTTTTCAATGATGAAAATGATGTTGTATGACAGTGTTAGCAGGTTCTATATGAAACCCGTATATAATGGTGTGTTTTGGTTTTGTTTATACATACATGTACTCGTATAATTTAAGTAATTATGTTTATTAAGTGATGACATAGTTGTGTATATTTTTAGTATAGCTCAATAGGTTAGTGTTGTCAAAGAAGCGAGAATTTTATACAGAATTATGACGAAGAAGTTCAAGGGGCTGATATACAAGAGCATCATCCGACCGGTTATTTTATACGGCAGCGAATATTGGTCGGCATTACCTCGGCACACTCAGGAGTTTCACGTCACGGAAATGAAGATGCAGAGATGGATTTGTTGGATGTCGTGATGCAGGACATGCGAACCAATGGTCTAACCACTGAGGACATCACAGAGAGTGCAAAGGAAGATAATAACATTATGGTCAATGGTCATGCATGTAGTGGGACAGCGCCTGACTGTAAGCACGATTGTTGTGGGTTCAATCCCCACTCCGGCAGATAAAATGTTAGGATAGTCTATAGATATATTTGCAATGACTGCATTAAGTTAGGTTCGAAATTATTTATCATTTTTTATGTGTAAATGCAATATTTTTTAAATATAAATATTTACTACATGGTAATAATTTTTCTGTACGTTTGTTTTGTTTTATTATTTTTATATACGAGTAAATCATTTCTCTGTATTTTTATAACGATTGGTATAAAAAATGTTATGTCATGTCAATATATATTTTTAATTTTTAAGTGTTTTTTTTAATAATGAGCACAAGCAAGACAATGTCTCGGTCTTAATAAATTCTTGTCATAGATAGAATAATATTTTTGTATAAATCAATATGTTAGAGTTTTGGAAGAAGCGAGTTCCAATCCTACTATGCTCAAATTTTTATACGGAATTATATTTTTTTTTTCAACTATACATTGAATTTTGAATTAACAATGTTGTTTAACCAAACGTGGTTTAGCTACCATGCTAAAACAATAATATTTAACTGAACTGAACTCATAATTCATTATAGTGTAGGTTACCCTTAAGAGATACACATATACTGACTTTTTTATATTCCTTACGAGTAAAGGCTATGTAACATTGCAGTGTATTTCTTAGTGACCCTTACGTAACAGAATGACAATAATAATCGACGATGTCCTTTTGTGATTTCAAAATAACCATGTTGTTCAAGTTTATATGGTACACACGATACTAAAATATAAAAAACTTTATAATTTTTGTCCTTCTATTTCATTAAATTTTTTTAATAAATAAAAATTTAAAAATATGATTTATTAAGTACAACAGTATAGATAACCATATTTTCCAAATTACACTTAAATAACATTAAATTAAAAAGAGGCAGTCGTGCCGAAACTAGGGAACGGAGTGTCTTATCACAAAGTTCCCTGCCTACCCTGCTGTGTGCGGGATCCCGCGTGAAGCTATTTAATTAATTATTATTTGCACTTAGGTATGTTTTTTTTTATATTATATATATATTTTTTTATATTTAATTTTTTTTCTCTACACTGTGGTTGCCAGAAAAATAAGTGACTCAGGCTGAGGTTGTCATCATTACAATTATTTTTTTTGATTCCGGATGACTGTAAGCAAAAGAGGCGAAATGCGCGCGCTTCTTTGTGTTATAAAAATACTATAATGTAATGTAGTTAAAGTCAATCTATAAACTACGTAATTAAATGTACTATTGAATTGTTTACAGGAATAGTCAACTGTATACTGTATCTTCCTGGTGTGGCGTCAACCATGTTAACTACTGTATTAAATATAAATGAATTCTGATTTTTGAACTATTGTATTATCCACAATAGATGAATTAATTTATAGCATTAGCGTCACATTATAATTTAATTTAAAAGAATATTCAGAAACAAAGAGTTCAATGTGAGGAAGTGCAAAATAAAAATCTAAATCACAATAAGTGTATATTATAATTTTTAAATTGTAGTCAATATCCCTATTGTATTCAAATTATTCATTTAAAAAAAATAAAAAAATGTAGTCTATTTTTTTAGGTCTAAGTAGGTCGTGAAATTAAGAAATATAGATAGATGTTTAGGACACTACAGTAGCTGACGGTAAACCGTCGCGTCGCGTCGGTAGTCGATGCGTGACCGGCTGCCTTGACAATTTTTCGTGTAAAGTGATATATTCATTTATATACATTTACAGTGATTTACTGTGTCTCGTATGCAATTTTCGGGTTCGGTTCTTTATTTAGCAATTTTTATACGAGATTTTTTTTATGAATAAGGTAAAATAGTATACATATATATATATAATTTTATTCGTTTTAACAAAATAATTATTGTAAAAAAAAATTAAATAAATAAATTAAATAAATGAATTTATTTAATCTATTTTTTTCTATATTGCCTATAAAAAATCATGAATACAAGATTTATGCTATTTACAATATTTTATATGCAGTTCTTTAAAATATTTACCAAAATTTAAAAAATATATCGTTTTTGAAATTATTATTTTTTTAATTATATATTATATATTTTTTTTCTACAGCTTCATGCTGTATCCCGCACACAGTAGGGAAGGCTAAGACCTCCGTTCCCCATTTTCCACCGAATTTACAACTGTCGCGATACAGTCACACCCTTGTGCCCAAGCGTTACGACTTCCTCAAATCGGCCGCCTAATAAAAAGGATAGTGAATGCCAAAATTATTTATAAATATATTTAATTTATTATAACGATAATAATTTGTATATGCATCTTTATAAATTGTTATATTTATTTTCGAAAATAAAACTTATTGTATTATAATAATTTACAATTATTGTAAAATAATTACTTACGACTACATATATATTATTTAATACAATATCTTAACCTAAGGCATTGACTAATAGTCCTCAACATTTCAGATTTGCTAAAATAATGTAAGTCTGGGATGTTGTGATGTTGGGATATTAGTAGTAGAACGAAAATGTATGAAAATGTATATAAATTCAAATATTATATTTCATTTCCTCGGGTGGGGATCGAACTTCACGAATTGTTCCGTATATTGTATGGTAGGTACAGTAAGTGTTCAGACACTCCGTTTCCTACTCTCCGCCCAATTTTCCGAGATATTGAGTGTTGAGTGGTAAAACTCGCCGCTACGCTTTGAGGATTTGAAAATGTTTCATTTTCTTGAAAATTAAAATAATCGGACCCACAATCATTGTAGGTTAAAACTAAAACGACCATCTCCCAGGGACTCAGTATCCTCTTCCCTACCTAACCGGTGTCGCCGTAGGGTTAACAACATTAACCTGAAGTATGAAAAAATACCTTATTTTTGTCCACCAGATGGAGGTACAAATTAAAACAGACATCAAAAGTGACAAGCACATCATGGACAATATAGAGGATTCACAGATACAGGCAATGTTTGCGGGATCGACCATCTTCTTGACCGGAGGTACTGGTTTCTTGGGAAAACTTATGGTGGAAAAATTGTTGAGGTTAGCTTGCAAAAATATTTACTTGACATAACATGAATCAATTACAAATAAAGCGTCATGCTGTATGCCGCATAAAGCATGGTAGGCAGAGGGAACCTAGTGTTAAAATACTCCCTTCCTCCATCCATCCATCAGCCTTTTAAGGTCCACTGCTGGACATAGGCCTCCCCCAATGCTCGCCACTCCGTCCGGTCCTGCGCCCTTTGAATCTAGCGGGTTCCCGCTGTCTTCTTAAATTCGTCGGTTCACCTGGTTGGAGGGCGGCCTGTACTCCTTTTGCCGAGACGTGGTCGCCATTCGAGGACCTTTCTTCCCCATCGGTTGTCGGTCCTCCTGACAATATGGCCTGCCCCTTGCCACTTCGAATTCTGTCGCGTAGAGAAATACCTAGCATAGCTCTTTCCATCGCTCGCTGAGCGACTTTTAGCCTGTGGATAAGGCTTGCGGTGAAAGACCACGTCTCAACGCCATACGTTAACACTGGCAACATACACTGATTGAACATTTTGACTTCAGGCACTGAGGTATACTGGACAAGAAGATATTTTGCAGTTTCGCAAACGCTGCCCAGCCGAGTTGGATTCTACGAGTGACCTCTCTCTGAAAGTTGGACTTACCCATTCGGATCACTTGTCCCAGGTAGATGTACTCGTCAACAACTTCCAGAGGTACGCCTTCAACAACGACCGGTATGGGTGTAACATGGACGTTAGACATGATCTTTGTCTTGTCCATGTTCATCTTAAGACCCACCCGTTGTGAGGCGGTATGGAGGTCCCCTAGCATGGTACTGAGTTCCTCCAGAGACTCTGCCAAGATTACTATATCATCGGCAAATCGAAGGTGTGTTAAGTGTTCGCCATTGACGTTAATACCATGGCTGTTCCACTCCATCAGCTTAAACACGTCTTCCAGTGCAGCGTTAAACAGTTTCGGGGATATTACATTCCCCTGTCGTACTCCGCGCTGCAGTGGAATAGGTGCTGTTCTTCCGTCGTGGACACGGACTGACATGGTCGCGGCTTTGTATACACACTTCAATACTTCGATGTATCGATAGTCAATCTAGCATCGTTGGAGAGATTCTAGTACCGCCCAGATCTCGATAGAATCGAAGGCTTTCTCATAGTCCACATACGCAACACATAGCGGCAGGTTATACTCCTCGGTCTTCTGTATGACCTGCCGTAGCGTATGTATGTGGTCCATGGTACTCTAGCCTTTTCGGAAACCGGCTTGTTCGGGAGGCTGGAAGTCGTCAAGTCTGCGCGCGATACGATTTGTAAGAACCGTTGAAAAAAGCTTATAAATGTGGCTCAAAAGCGCGATAGGTCTGTAGTTCTTTAAAAGAGCTCTATCGCCTTTTTTGAAGAACAAGACCACCACGCTGCTACTCCAATCTTCCGGAACAGTTCCGCTACTGATGACGGTATCGAATAATTTTTGTAGCACCACTAGGAGGGGTTTACCTCCAGCTTTTAGTAGCTCTGCTGTAATACCGTCATCACCCGGTGCTTTGTTGTTCTTAAGCTGATTAAGGGCTCCTCTAATTTCGTACAGGCTGACGTCCGGAATATCTTCGGTATAGCGTCGGGTCAATTTGGCTCTCTTGTCATTCACCAATTTGGGAACAAGAGGTTTCGTGGATTTATATAGGAATCTCCCTTCCTCAATTTGCGCCAAATGTCGATCGAAAATTGCTACAACGGGGTGCAGCGTGAAACTAAGTGTCTATTTTATTTTTCAGATGCTGTCCAAAAATAAAAAAGCTGTATCTACTGTCGCGGCCAAAGAAAAATAAAGAAATAATGACGAGATTGCAAGAACAGTTCGAGGACGTTGTAAGTAACCACTGCTAACACACTAGGTTCTTCGTTATTGTAAAGCGGAGAAATTAACATTTTAAAGAGACACAATCATTTACAGTAACTAATTTTCAAAGGAAATTTGAACAGCAATGACAACAAGTATGGGCAGACTCGACCGGATTATTACCGCCCGGCATTTAAAACTCGCGTTAAGTAGTGACTTTATGCCACTGCGTTTCGCATTAGAGAATTCCGGGTTCCGGCGCCCACTCAGGAATATGATAGCGGCATTTGGAAAAACCTACCCCAGATGGGTACCAGCATCTCTGATGCTGGAGAATTCCTCCTTGAATCTTCAAGATCAGGCTGTTCTTCGAATTCTGGGTTGGGCACAGTACTGTGCTACACACAAGGCAAACAAAGTGTACGCTACATGGCAACCGCTACCATGCTTAACGTGGACTTTCTAACGTCAGGGGTCTAGTTCCAACCTGAATGCCGGCCACCACCACATTGAGGTGGCATGACTGGCCTTGTTATTTCTGACGGAGACTCAGATTTTCCCGACCGAGCGACACAGCCAATCTTCAATACAAAATAGAACATAATTTACACCTCATGCCGGGGTCAATCTCCAATTCTGAAGGTTGGGCGCTGTCAACTATTTAACTCTCTATTGGCTCGAACGATCGTGTCCGAGTCTACTCTTGCCTGTACAGTTCCTACAGTAGTAATGCAGAAACGGGTCGACTCGCGGAGCACATGCAATCGGCTATAGACTATATATGCTCTCACTGGTTCCCTCCATCTAGGTCTTGATACTTGTCGTTTTTTATGCGCACTACTTGTGTTACACGGGGTCGTGTGCGGCGTTGATTATTAACCGTCGGCTGCCTTGTCTTTTTGTATAAAAATATTTTCCATGTACAGGCAGCGATCAGTCACAATTTTATGTGTAATGCGTAGTATGTACTTGTATAGATTAGAAATTGGCAATAATCTTTATTTTCAAATACATATTATAATAAGTATTAAATTTCGCATTTAACATTTATAGAAAAACTGGCTTTCATCACGCGGGTTGGCCAACATATTCCCAACCTTTCTATATTATAGTGGCCCTAATTCTATTATTTTAGCTCTATTTCTTCACGCTGTATTCCGCATAAACTAGTGGAGGCGGAAAATAATTAGTACTAAGTCACTCTAAATAATTCATTCGTTTTCTATACTATATATTATGTTTAAAATATAATTATAATATAACACTAATTGTTTACTTTATATATTTCATGTTAAGCAAAATCATTTCATTTACAGCTCTACGACAAATTAAGGAAGCAAATGCCGGACTTCATGGAAAAAATTGGCATCATCCAAGGAGATATGGGAAAGCCTGATTTAGATATAAGCGAAGAAGATCGAAATAAAATTATGAACGAAGTATGTATACTTATTTTCAAAACTTATAGCTTTGATCCTACTTGGGGTGGTCAGAGACAAGGAGCGTCAAACGTTACAGTCTCTACATATCTCTTTAGTCTCATCCACTGACGTCTAACTTCCTAATGTCTTTCGGAGTTCCTCATGTTTTTGATGTGATCTTCGTCCAATATTATCGATTCTGTGTTCTCAAAGGTCAACCTGGGTCTGTGAAGAGGGCTAGGTTGACGCAATTAATTGCGGATTCGGTCGGGAAATCCTCTTGCTTCAGGCGACTCTGCACATTCTATGTCTTTGTCAATTCAAGCGTTTGATTCACACGTTGTAATTATAATTATTACAATATTATTTACAACAGCAAAAGTGTCATTGGTTAGAACCTAACGTTGCAATTTGTCTAGGGAAGCGGACAAATATTGCAGTGCGCACGACGGATGATAATGACAAAAAATCTAGACAAAACCATATTATTTAATACATAAATCTAAATTTCAGGTAGAATTCATCTTTCACGGAGCAGCAACAGTTCGTTTTGATGAAGCACTAAAGACAGCTGTCACCATCAACGTGCGGGGAACTAGAGAAATTTTACTATTGGCACGTTCTTGTACCAAATTGCGTGCCCATGTGCATATTTCTACGGCTTACAGGTAAAAGTAAAAAAAGATTCACACTGTAAGTTGTGCTTTCAGATTCAGTGCTTGTAACTTAAGATAATTATTGTTAACATTAATTGTAATTACAAAATTTTAAAAATTTAAAAAATTGTAATTACAAAACTTACATGAGTTTTGTATTTTAAATGAAGTGTTATTCTTATTTGGTTCATACTACGAGTATAATAATATATACAGGGTGGAAGAGGTAGCGCTTCTTTTGTTGAAACTGCATATTGGGTAATATATTTCAAACCCACACCTAAGAAATTAATCAAGGTACCTCAACAGTTTGGACGTAGGATTTTTTTTTCATTTCACGATTTTTATCCATACCTGTATTTCGTGTGACGCACACATACGTGTGCGACGTTTCCGATTTGACAGGTAAGTGTGTGCGTGCCTATGTTATACTTTACAAATGGCGTTTTATTTTAAAACGATAATTTTATTATTTATTTTGTTTGAAAAAATAACTTTTTCATTTTTGGGAATTATTTTTTTTCCGAATTATATTAGGCTTTTATAGAGTAGTTAAAACTGTGGTTTCATTTAAAGTGGTGCTGACAATTCCACCCTGTATATCTCACTTTTTTAGAGAATTTTTTTTCAAAATTAGAACTTAGGGCAATTCTAATTACCGTTCATGTGAATTCAAATCCCGCTATGTTCAAATTTTAATATTTTTCTTTCCTTAGTGAAGACAAAAAGCATTTAAAAAAAATAAAGTTCTATTCGGTTGCTTTTTTTTCTTTATTTAAATACTTCAAACAGACTCTTCTCATCTTTGATTTTAGATAATGTAATATATTCGTTATTCAATATTTAATACGATTTTTATTTTAGCAACTGCCCATTAAGAGAAATCGATGAAAAATTCTACGACAGTAACCTCCCTGGCGACAAACTTATTGATCTTGTGGAGAACATAAATGAGGAAACCTTAGCCAGTATTACACCTGGGTTAGTATAGACTTTTAGTGCATCCATCTGTCTGTCAAGATAATTTATCTCGTATCGTATGGAAATATCGTAAGTTTAAATTTACAACGAATGTTCTAGCTTCTAGTTTATGCATCGTTATAGCTGCATTTTGCATGAAATTCGGCGCACGATCTAAATCTATAGGGCACTATCCCGTTTATAAACAATTTTGAAATTTGGCCACGTGACAACTTGCAATTCAAATAAAGGAAAAATCCAAATAGTGAATATCTGTAGATATTTCATAGAAAGCAAATTACAAATTTACAATTGTAGTTCACTTCATACACTTCCCGTTAAGAATATATCTTCTCTATCTTGAGATTATATTTTTTAGTAAGTCCGATTAAACTAATTACGCTATCGACAAATGTATCCTTTGTCGAAACACTTGATATTACTATGACTTTGTCAGGCAGTCTTGTGGGATAATTGGTCTCTCTCTCTTTGAAATACATAAGATGGTCTGTCTCTATAGTTACTTTATCCTCTCCTTCTGGTCGGATTTACATAAGCCCCGAGATGTGATTCTTCTCCTCAAGCTACGCTTGATGTTCGCCAAGCCGTAGCATGCGTCCGTTATACGTAGCCAGAAACAATTGGTGTCGATGGCCTACCATAGACAGGAGATTGTTAGCACGCTCTGTCCCACTCTTACCAGAGTCGACACCTGGACTTGGAATAGCGGAGCGACCGGCAACAGAGGGCCATTGTGTGTGTACCCTTGAGGATATTGCCCGTAATCACCACGAGGAGCAGGAGTATTCTTCTTCACCCAGCGGAACGTGAACATGTTCTTCTTGACTATAGACGCAGTGTTCCACATACAGCGTATGGTTAGAACATATATCATTTAATATAAATTACGCACCTTTTCAGGTTATTAGGCGAATTCCCCAATACATACTCGTACACGAAATCGGCAGCCGAGGATATTGTACGGAAATATTCTCAAGGTCTGCCCGTTGCTGTATTCCGTCCGTCTATAGGTAAATTTATTTATTACGTCATTACCCGACAATACATACATAAAAATAGATGTAATGATTTTCATTTTGTGCAAATGCGGCCTTATCACAGATGATTCGTCCAAGCAAGCATCATTTCATAATTACGTGGAACCTCTTTCCGAGTACGTTGGAAACATATAGACGGTATGTTTTTATATCGTATTTGTTTTAAAAACGTTAACCGCTTCCGATTTCTAACAATATTATATTTATTTTATATTTGTTACGAGTCTTAGTCTTACGGATGCAGGGGGCCAAAATATCTAAGTGCCCTCAAACTGTCAACCTCACCTGCCCGTGGTGCATCATGCTGATCTACGAATGAGGCTCTGACGACCGAACGATGGCGGTATAACCATCCCATCAGCCAGGCTTCAAATTAGGCTGGTGACGGGTAGTGTGACCAGTGTAAGTGGGCCAGGCCCTGCGCTCGCCAATACGCATTTACAAAGCGTGGCGAGTAAGGGCAACACTTCCCATGTCAGCACATAGAAAGAAACGGCCCCTACTATTCCCTACTATCGTGGTGGGATGAATCGTAAATTTAAAATAACTTATAATATTATCGTCCCTTCGTCTTATACATATAATATATGTTCAAACTGATTCTGTTTTCAGTAATCTCAACGGCGCAAGAACCCGTACCAGGTTGGATAGATAATGTGTATGGACCTACTGGAGTAAGTATTTTATATACTCGTACGTATGAAAAATATATCAAAAATACGTTTAAATAAAACAAGTGTTTTAAACTTATTAGATTAAGGCCGTCGTGGCGTCACAGCGTCTGATTGTAGACGTGCCGGTTGTAGGTTCGACTTTTACTCAAGAGAATGAATAATTTTTAACATGACATCGGCGTTGAGTCCACGCCACTCGACGTACAATATCTCGAAAATAGATAGAAAGTATTGGAAAGGAAAAATGAAAAAAAAAAACGTGAAGCTAAAAAATATATATTAGGTATCTTTATCACCTATAATGAAAATAATAGAAACTATTTTTGAGTCCAAAGTTCAAATCAATGTTTATTTTTGCGAAATTTTAAAAAATATTATTTCTATGAAAATGAGGCATGCAGACAGATTGTGATATAAGCACGACAGAGAATGTGGGTTCAATTCCCAATGGAGGATAGGAAATATTTTATATTATATTAATTTCTTTTCTCTTGTTACAAGGCAAAACGCGGTTTTGAATTCCGCTACTCGACACGTAATACTTTCAGAATCCGGGGAAAAGTAGGGAATGGGAGCGGAGTGCTTTAACATTAATTTCCTTGTGCCATTTGCTGACAGTCTGAGTCCTTTATGGTTTTGCCTAGCTCTGAATCCTCTTAGCACTATGTTAGAAGATTCAGGTTTAGGCTTTCGTCTTCGCCGGGGGGGTAAGGTCATATCTCACTTGCTGTACATGGATGATCTGAAATTATTTGCGTCAAAACGTTCTGATCTTATGCGGCTACTAAAGGTAACTCAAACTTTTAGTAGTGATATAAGAATGGATTTTGGCGTCGATAAATGTGCTAGCATGCATGTAGTGCGGGGGAGTGTGATAAGATCTGATAATATTTGCATTTCAGATTCTGTTTCCTTCAGAACTCTTGGTGAAGGTGAGACTTATAAATATCTTGGAATGTCTGAAGCATTGGGTATTGATGAGCGGAGCATAAAGCAATTGGTGAAGGAGCGTTTCTTTAGTCGCCTGAAAAAAGTGCTTGGCAGCCTTTTATCTGGTGGCAACAAGGTGCGTGCTTTCAACGGTTGGGTTATGCCGCTTTTAGCCTATACTTTTGGCATTGTAAGATGGACGCAGACTGAGTTAGACTCCGTAGATCGCCAAATACGTAAATTGTTGACGACATACCGAATGCACCATCCGCGTTCGTCTGTAATGAGACTGTATATCCCGCGTGAGTGTGGAGGTCGTGGCTTTTTGAATGTCAAGAACCTCCATAACCACGAGGTATGCAGTCTTAGAGAATATATTCTCAAGATTGACGTGGATATGCACAAGGATGTGGTAACAGTTGACAAAGGCCTTACTCCTCTTTCCTTGGGCAAAGAGAACTGGCGTCGGCCTGTAGTACTTACTACTTCTGATCGCATGGCTGTATGGAAGAGCAAGGAGTTGCATGGTAGATTCCATAGAGCCCTAGTGGGCCAGGACGTGGATACTGCTTCATCATTATCTTGGTTACAGTTCGGGGATCTTTTCGGAGAAACTGAAGGTTTTGTCTGTGCAATTATGGACGAAGTTATCAAGACACGGAACTACCAGAGACATATTATGAAAGATGGCACTATCGACATCTGCCGGGCGTGTCATCGACCTGGGGAGTCCCTCAGACATATTGTCTCTGGTTGTTCTCATGTTGCTAATGGTGAGTATTTGCATAGACACAATCAAGTAGCCAAGATAATACACCAGCAACTTGCTCTTCAGTATGGCCTTGTAGAATTGGAAGTGCCTTACTACAGGTACAATCCCATGTCAGTTCTTGAAAATAGCTGTGCTTTGCTCTACTGGGATCGGTCTATTATTACTGACAGGTATATTGTTGCCAATAGACCTGATATAGTACTAGTAGACCGAGTGGCGCGCCGCGCAGTGATTGTTGACGTTACTATCCCACATGATGAAAATCTCGTGAAGGCCGAAAAAGAAAAACAATCTAAATATTTGGACCTAGCCCATGAGATTACCGCCATGTGGGATGTCAATGCGACTATCATTGTGCTGATAGTGGTTTCGGTTAACGGTTTAATAGCGAAAAGCCTCGACCAACACCTTAAGAGGCTATCGCTTAGCTGTTGGATCGAGAACCGGATACAGAAGGCAGTATTACTTGAGACGGCACGTATTGTGCGGAGGTTCCTCTCTCTGGAGCCCTAGCCACCGATGGCTTGGACCCTTGTCCCGCCCTCGGAAGAGTGGTTTTTTTATATTTTTAAATGTATCTTTTTTTTTTATATAATAATTTATATTTAAAAATGTAAAATTGATTCACTAATTTAATAAAAGTATATGCTGTATAACGTATAAAAAATCGACATAAATTGTCTAAATAATTTGAACACATTAAGACCATCGTGATGGTACGAGATTGAATTGGGGAAATTAAGCTTATTTTAATATAACCGCGGTGTTAAATTAGGATAAAAGATGTTTTTTTTTATGTCCCAGGTAGCAGTAGGCGCAGGGGTAGGCCTCCTCCACGTGTTACTCTGCAACCCATCAGCAATAGCTGATCTGGTTCCCGGCGACTTCGTAGTGAACGGCTGTATAGCAATCGCTTGGAAGACAGCAAGAGACTATCCGGGAAACCATGAAGAAGCTCCAGTGGATAACTTACCGATCATTTATAATTATGTTTCTTCGGAGCAGAATCCTATGACTTGGGGTAAGGAATAATTTAATGCAATTTTTTAGGATAATTTGTTTTGTATAGGGTAATGTTGGATACAGAGTCTAGTAATATAACTAAAGTCAATAAAACCAAAGAGGGAGTAAAATAAAGAAAAAAAATAGACTAACAGTTGAACTGAAGCGAAAAACTCATTATGTTTATCTAATATCTCATAATTTGAAGTTTTGAGTGGTATTATTTATTTAATCGTTAATTATATACACGGGGGAAAAATTGTATTAGACTTTTATAGAGTTAAAACTGTGGTTTCATTTAAAATGGTGCTGACAAAAACACTCTGTATATGTATCCCGGTCTTACGAATAAATAGACAATTGATATTTTTCAACTTCAATTTAAGTCAAAAATATAGAGGCTGCCATGACACAATAGTACTGCGTCTTACTGTAAACGCAACGTTGTGAGTTCGATTCCCACTTGAGGAAATAAATTATTTCTTCGTTCTGGTACCAAGAGCAAAACAAAACGCGGCATTGAGTCCCGGCAGTCAACACGCAATTTCTCGAAAATTTGGCATAAATTGAGGAATGTAGTGTCTTATTACTAAGTTCCCTTTACCTACGCTCGTAGTTACGCACGGGATACAGCGAGAAGCTAAAAACAATAGTCAAAATCCTCCAAAATAACACAATATCTCTAATTGCAGAATTATTCTTGAAAAAGTGTGAAGTGCACAGAGCGAGAGCGCCATTGATGCAAGCTACGTGGATGTACCTATTTTGGCTAACATCTTCTGAATTTATGTACAATTTCTATTTTTTCGTCCTCCACTGGATACCGGCGTATATAACAGATTTCTTTCTTGTGATCATTGGGAAAAAGCCAATGTAAGTATAGAGGGAACCATATCGAATTTTGAATATATTTTTTTATGAATTTAAAACGCGCGGAGCGCGTGCCAAGTTCTGGGTTTCAGAACTGGCGAGCAGCACCGTGTGTTATTTTACACGAACCATTTGAAGCCACTTTTTACCTATTCGTAACTCAAAAACTATTCCACCTAAACCTATTATATTTGGCTCAAATATTTAGACCCCCTACCTGTATACGTGCATAAAATTTCATAAACACAGCTCAAACAGTTATTCAGATAATAACGTCCAAAAATCGTTAATTTTTAGGGGGGTGACTGACCTATAGACCTTAATGTTAACCAAGTTCCAGATGACCTGGAATGGTGAAATTTAGCATCCGGTTAAGTAATTGGGTGTATGTAAAGGAAAAAATCCGAAACTAGTATTTTTTTAATATTTTCTTATAATTTTTCAATAAATAGATTTAATTAGGAACATTTACTTATAGCGCCTGTAGTGAAAGCATAGCAATCAAAGTTCATGATAATTGATTTTTAGGCTTAGCGCCTGCCAACAAAATAAGAGCAATGCATTATTTATATATGTTACTTTAATTTATGTCACACGTTAGTAAATATTTTATTTGTTTTGTAGACTAACTTCACTTTTACTTACGTAAGCCATCTAAAACAACACGATGCTTTCAAGTATATTCTAAGATAAGATATGTCTCCATTTGTAGCTAAAAATGACACTAATTTATTTCCTGAGAAAGCCTGCCATCATGTGGACTTCAAGGGATTCACGTAAAAATATACAAATATAATAAATGGATTAACATCCTTTATTATTATTTATTATAATTTAAACATATGTTTTAGTACTTATTATACTAAGAGTATTTGCATATTCGATTAACGTATTTGATATTAAATTATTATTACAATATTTAAGTACTAAGTCCTATATAAGATCCTATAAGGGTTCTGTTTTATTGCTTTCGAGGTACAGAATCCGAAAACAGAAAAAAAATTACACTAAAAAATAAATATAAAAAAAAATAATTATATTGATAGAAATATAAATAGAATCTGAATAGAATAGAATTTGAATACATCCATTTATATCGATGTAAATTAATTTGAAAACTAGCCAAGTCAGATATTACACATAAATAAAGTCTCCAAGTTGTAAGAAGAATGGGCATTTTCAGTTGTTATAAAATAATTTATATTGTTAAAAATAAATTTCAGGACTGACCATTGAACTTGGCATACATTTACATCTCACTTCTTTTATCGCTGAAAGCATACGTTTTATTACAGAACTTGGCTTTCATTTTACATTTATGTTTTTGATGGGATTATTATTTTACATATAGACTTTTTCTACTTTATTTTAAAATTAAATTTACTTGTTTTCCGTTGTTCCGAAAATAATTAGTACCAGTGTTGTATCTATAAATAAAAAGTTTTAAAGCATCATTTCAAAAATTTGAGAATCATTTCTTAAAGTAATTTAAGTAATTACTAACTAAATAAAAAAGAAGCAAAATGAATCATAGTCATTTCATTTTTTTTATTAGTAATTAGTTACTAATTAACATTAAATTATTCAAAAAATATATTATCCTAGTCTAACTTAATTATGACGTAATTAACGTCCCGTTACAAAGGTTGACACTTTAATTTCAGATTACAAAAAACATACGTCAAAATAAAGAAATTCTCCGCTGTCATCGCTTACTTCGCTCAGCGGGAATGGAAATTTCACAACGGAAACATTTTAAATCTGTACAAAGAAATGAATGAAACGGATAAGCAAATGTTCAATTTTGATATTGAATCTTTTGTATGGGAAGAATATTTCTATGAATATGTAAAGGGCATTAGATTATATTTAATGAAAGATTCCTTAGACACAATACCTCAAAGTCGTAAAAAGCATTTTAAACTAATGTTAATACATTACCTCCTACTTTCTTTAATTTGCATTGGACTATTTAAATTTGTATGGTGTATCGCGATTTTTTTTATGTAAGTTATTCCGTTAAGTTAATTTTCAAGCTCCAGTGTGATTTTTGTGATTGGTATAAAGGGCTTGATGTTGTGTTAGCACGTTCAATATAAAAGATGTTTGTCATATATAGTATATGTAGGTAATTATGCTAATTTAGTGATAAAATAGTTCATTTTTAGTTAGTATAGTTCAATAAGTTAGAATTTTGGAAGAAGCGAGTTCCAATCCTGCTTTGCTAAAATTTTTATACGGAATTATAATCATTTTTCCAACGTTGAATTTTAATATAATATATTATTTTAACAAAGTATATTATACTTTTTAAATTATATAAATATTCATTTAAACTTCAATTAATCCAGTTACTTTTAGCTGTTCACTAAATCTTGGTGTTTTATTTAAATTATTGAAATTATTGAAATCTTGTAATTAATGTTCAAATCGTCACTACTATTGCATGTCATAGCTCCTAAATTACACAGTACCTATATCGTATTTCTCTCGAGATGCTTATCATCTATTATAAACTTTACTTCTACAAGGGTACTAAGAAACATTTTGTAATCTATTTTACATATTTAGAAATGAATTCAATTATTTTTAATAATAAAATGCGTCTATACTTTGTGTTTAATTTTATTCGTCATTCCTGTCACCAATGATTCAAAGTTCTTGTAAATTCAAATCTAATTCCTCGATCAGTCTCTGGTACTATGTAGTGAAATTATTTACAGATATTAAATTTGTTAAGCCGCCAGCTTAAAAACAGTGTGCGTGCTCAGTTGGTATGGGTATGTCGAATGAATGATTGACGAAAAAATAGCAAAAGAGATTTATGGTGGAAAAGTGAGTAAAAGAGGTAAGGGAGAGAGGTTGAAATTCGAAAACATAGTATCAAAGATACTGGAGGGAGGTCACTTAAAAAGCACCCGGAGGCACTAGGGGCGTTAGGGTAGGGCGAGGCTGGGCGACCGCCCAGGGGCGCCGGATAGAAAGGGCGCCGTAGACGCTCGTTTAGGGCGCTTTGAGCAAAGATGTATTGGGTATTTGCTGCCCGGTGCGGCTTAGGGGACTTGATGTCCTTTAAAATGGCCTAAGATCTAAAAAAAAAAAACAAAGTCATCGTCGTCTTTGATATCTAAAAAAAAAAACAAAGTGATCTTAACAACTTTGAAAATAAAATTGCAGAAAACATAGACTTTGAATGCCTAATAAAAGAGTTCGCAGATAGAAAGGCTAGAAGAATAATAATAATAATAATAATATAATACTTTATTGCACAAATAAGAAGAGAAAAAAAAAATACAAATCATTAGAAACACGATTAACAAGTGTGCAATGGCGGCCTTATCACTAAAAGCGATTTCTTACAGGCAACCAAAGAAAAACGGAAGGATTAAATTTAGAAAAGAAGGCAGAAAGGTGCAAAAAGTACATAAAATATATAAAAACCAATATTCAGAGAACACAAAATAGTTTAATACATTTATACATACATATCTACATATATACATACATATCTACACAAATGCCTACATATATACATATATACATACATACAACAATTAAAGATAAATACATATATAATTATAATATTGTCGTTTTATGAATTGAGTTGGAGATAGTAAAGTTTAAGACGTCGTTTAAAAATCCCAATTGACTGAGACCGTCTTACTTCCAGCGGCAACTTATTCCATAGCTTTACTGTTTTAACCGTAAAAGAGTCACTATAGCATTTCGTGTGGCATAGAGGAATTTCGAGGATATGGTTAAGGTGGGAACGGAGGTTTTGGGAATCGAAGGTGTCTGACCCCAGGAACTTAAAACGCTCCTTGAGGTAGGATGGTGTAACAGGATTGAAAAGGATGCTATAAAGAAGAGTGAGGGCATGCAAGTTACGCCTGTATTCTATTGGCAGCCATTTCAGTTGACTACGATACTGAGACACATGGTCATGTTTCCTTAACCCAAAAATAAATCTAATTATAAGATTTTGCAGACGCTCAAGTTTATTTAGTAGTTGCTGGGACAGATCTAAGTAGCATGTATCAGCATAGTCTAGGATAGGTAGAAGGAGAGCGTGGGCAAGAGAGATTTTAGTCTTTAACGGTAAGACGTTCTTCCATCTTCTCAATCTACCTATGGTACAAAAGACTTTACGACTAAGCTCAGATACCTGAGACGACCAGCAAAAAGAACCATCCATCCTGATTCCCAGATTCCTAACACTCTCACTAACCTCCAAACAAACATTATCATAAAAAATTGAGGGTAAAGGAGAACGTAATTTAGACAATTGTTTAGAGCTACCAAATATACACACCTGAGACTTGTTGGGATTGACAGAGAGCCCAAACGATTTACTCCAGGAACTAATGATTTGTAAATCTGAATTAATTTCACTAACCGCATTTGGTATATCGTTTACAGCTGCAGTTGTGTAAATTTGCAAGTCATCAGCGTAAAGGTGGTACGATGACGATATGAGTTGAGTGAGAGTGTTAATGAAAATGGAAAAGAGTAATGGTGATAGTACACTACCTTGTGGGACGCCAGCGTTTATACTGCAAATTGATGAAGCTTTTCCATCAAGCTTGATACTTTGTCTGCGTCCGTGTAGGTAAGAGGAAAACCATTCAGTAGCTTTCGAGGAGAAGTTAATAGATTTTAAAATAGATAATAGAACATCGAAGTCAACTGTGTTAAATGCATTAGAGAAATCCAGCAGAACAAGTAAAGTCACTTGCTGGTGTTCAAAACCGCATCTTATATCGTCGCAGACTTTATTTAGAGCTGTAACTGTGCTGTGCCCAGGACGGAAACCAGATTGGAAAGGAGATAGTATGTTGTTATTGTGTAGGAAAAGATAGATTTGTTCGTGTACAATGCGTTCAAGAACCTTAGATAGGAAAGGCAGTATGGATATAGGACGATAGTTTGAGAAAGATGCTGGGTTAGGTACTTTAGGAATAGGGATCACAATTGCATGACGCCAAGCATCAGGGAATTCGTTATGAAAGGGAAAAGTTATAAATATGGCACAGGACAGGAAGAATTGAGTTAAGTGTAAGAAGAATCATGCGTCGACTAATATTATCAAACCCAGTAGCGTCGGATTTAATTGACAACACATGCTTGCGAACCTCCGCTTGTGAAATAGGAGAGAAAAGGAAAGGTTTTGTTGCAGGATTAGATTTTGATGACAAGGAGTGAAGGGTTCTTGCTTTAGTATTATCAGCTAATACATTGACAGAGGTAAAAAATTTATTCAGCGAGTCCAAATCCGTACAGTTGTTTAAGGTAGCTGAATCATTGGTGCGCCGGTCCCCTATTCCCATCGCGTTCAGAAATTTCCAAGTTTTTGCGGGATTGCTATTGTCAATAGACGAGAGAATAAAATTACGTCGTGCGTCTCTGCAAGCCTTGTTACATCGGTTCCGTAGTGTTTTGTACCTTTGCAGATTTGCGTCCGTAGGATTTTTCTTGTATTTTGACTTTGCAGTATTACGTTTGGACATAAGCAACTTGATATCTGAAGTTAACCAAGGAGCGGGGAGATGTTTTATTTTAACAGGCCGGAGCGGTGCGTGACTATCAAAAAGCTCTGTCAAAATTGAATTAAAAATATTCAATTTGTCATTGATATTACCGGCACTAAATATACAATCCCAGTCAATACAAGCAAGATCGTTCATCGTTCAACTGTCGGCTTCCGTTTTGGTGGACGTATTTTATATGACAGGTAGACAAGGTCGTGGTACGAAAACGCATCAGCTGACATTTGACCAAAGCTTGCAACACGTTCTGTTGATGATACAATCATGAGGTCTAACAAGGAAGGCGCACAGCCAGGAAAGAAGTGGGTAGCGTTCGTAGGAAAAATATTTAAGTTGGCACTGTTGATAATATTTTTTAATCTATTCGTACGAAAGTCACTCTTAATCAAGCATGTGTTGAAGTCACCCATTATAATGGAGTGATCAGCCCCTGGGGCATATCTATCTAACAGATCCTCAAAGTCATCAAAGTAGTTTATATGTAGGTTGGGACTGTAAAATACACCAAGTAAGACTTTGAGAGTGCCAAAAAGGACTTCTATTAGGATATGCTCCGATGAGTTTGAGTAGGCAGAAGGAGATTTGTGTAATATTGAGAAAGGAATGTGACTGCGGAGGTAAATGGCTACTCCCCCTCCACCCTTCTCAGTCCTATCATTGCGTATTAGGTGAAAACCAGGCAGGGGAAATGCAGTAGATGGCAAACCTGGCTTAAGAAATGTTTCAGATATTAGAATAGCGTGGATATTTTTTAAATTAAATGAGTCGAGCAAATCTGTATAATGCGCCGGTAAGCTTTGCGCATTGATGTGCACAACATTAAAATTTTTAGGGAAATTATTAAACTTGTTTTCAAGGATGGAGCTAAGAGGATCCGAAATGCTATAGAGACTGCAATCGGAAGCTGTCGAATCACAGTGGCGAAATGAATCATTATTTGTACCACTGAAGCTGCTATTACTATCCATAACGAACAATAAATAAATAATTAAAATATAGATGCGCAATATATATATATATATATATATATAATTGTAAAATATATAATTATAAAATATAGAAATATAATATATATCAGTATAATAAATAATTTAAATTGTTAAAAAATTATATAAAAATACTTATACTATATTGATATAGATAAAAAACAAAATAAAAAATAAATAAAGTTTAAGTACGTTGATAAAATAAATAAATTTATATATCCAAAAACTTAATTCACCTGTCAGCAGTGTTTTGATATTCAGAAAAACAAGAGAAGAATATATATATATATATATAAAATCCAATTATTAGCGTGTAAAGAACCGGATTTTAGTGAGAATGCTTGCTACATAATCTGTGGTGACAACACTGTCAGCTGTCATAACAGCGTTTGTTTACAAAGAAGTGACATTTTATTAGTTTTTGTCATTGTTTATTTTTTTAATAGATGGTTATTTCGTTGTACCCATTCCCTTTTTTGTATATTATTAAAATGTAGTTAGGGGGCGCCGAAAAAATTTCGCCCAGGGCGCCGGTAGTGCTAAAACCGGCACTGCCCGGAGGGCATGTATGACAGTGGACGAGGCGCAAGAGGTATGTAAAGACCGTAGCGTTTGGCGCTCCGTTCTCTATGACTACCGCGCTAAGTATGTAAAAAAGAAAGGAGTAAAGTCACGCATGGGCCACTAGTACTTAATATTTTCATGTGTATTTTCGTATTTTCATGTGTTGCGTCAATCATGTTAATTAGTGAATTAAATATAAATGAATTTTTAGTTTTGAACTATTGTGGATGATTTAGCGTCACAATATAATTTATTTTAACCAAAATATTCAGGAACAAAGAGTTCAATGTGAGGTTTATATAAATAAAATTCTAAAATATAAAAAGAAATACAGAAAATAAATAACTAAATCCAAATTACAATAAGCGCATATTATACGTTTTAAAATGTAGTCAATATACCCATTGTATTCAAATTATATATTTACGTGAACTACGTTATTATTTATTTCTGACTCCCTGAGTACTTATGTCCTATAAATGACGTTCATGCAAAAATTTGAGACTCCTAGCATTTAGTAACGAATGACAAAGACAAATGTCATTAGTAACGAAGTTTCATACAAACTTTCAACCCCAAAAACAAACCCTTAGAAGTTGAATATTGCAAATTCCCGTCTTAGCGAGCACCTATGTCCTATAAATAACTCCTAAGCAAAATTTGAGATTCCTAGCACGTGTAATTTCTGAGAATTCGTGATGAGTGAGTGACCTTTCGATTTTATATATATAGATAACTAGCGGCCCGCTCGCGGTTTCATCCGCGTCAACTATGTTATTATTAATTTCTGTCTCCATGACTACGTCCTAGTGACGTCTCTGCAAAATTTGAGACTCCTATCATTTGTAGTAACAAAGTTTCATACAAACTTTCGACCCCAAAAACAACCCCTTAGAAGTCGAATATTGCAAATTCCCGTCTTAGCGGGCACCTACGTCCTATAAGTAACTCCTATGCAAAATTTGAGATTCCTAGCACATGTAGTTTCTGAGATTTCGTGATGAGTGAGTGACCTTTCGATTTGATATATATAGATAGGCTGGGGCAGAAGTATTTTCGTATTTTGAATGTATTATTAGAAAAAATCAAACCTCTTTGGCTGTATTGAATGTAACGGGCTGGTTCCCGCCAATTTTAAAATCTTTTATTTAACTTGCAATGTATGTATGTGTGCTGAGGTGAAATCTTTGAGCTCAATTTTAAACTAGATATCTTCAACTGATTGAGCTGAAGCTTTGTATATACGTTTAGTTTTTTTTAAGCTTACATTTGCACGCTTATGTCCTACTATACTATATATACTATACACTTAACAATGGGGTGTATGCACTAATTTTGTAAGAAATCAACTATAAATATAAATAGTTTGTTTCGTTGTGACATCTAAAGTTCTAAAGTATACGATAATTAAGTAGACCAAGTAGTAAGACTAAGTATACGAAAAATATTCGGCCATTAAAATAGTTTTAAGGTATACGCACAAATTTAGAAATAAAAGAACGCCCGACCATTGTTACATCGTAAATTTTATAAGAGTCTATCGCGACGATGAATCTTAATTGGGTCGTGAAATTGAGAAATATAGGTGTTTAGGACACAATTGTACAGTAGTTGACGATAAGCCGTCGGTAGCCGATGCGAGACCGGCTGCCTTGACAATTTTACGTGTAAAGTGATCTTTTTATATACATAACACATTCCTCATAATTTATGAAGAAGGTAAAATAGTATATATATTTTTATTTGTTTTTACATAATATTCATAGTAAAACAAAATAATTAATCTTTTTTTAAACATTTTTTAGATAATTATTATTTTTTATTTTATTTTTTGCTTACAAAAAATACAAGATATGTCATTTACAATATTTTATATGCAGTTTTTTTAAATATTTAACCCAATTGAAAAAAATATAATATTTATAATATATTAAATATATTTTTATTATCATTTTTGAAATTATTATTTTCTTAAATTATCAATCTATAGATATATATAAAATCGAAAGGTCACTCACTCATCACGAAATCTCAGAAACCACATGTGCCACATCTCAAATTTTGCATAGGAATTATTTATAGGACGTAGATGCTCGCTAAGATGGGAATTTTCAATATTCGACTCCCAAGAGGTTGTTTTTGGGGTTGAGAGTTTGTATGAAACTTCGTTACTAGGAGTGTAAAATTTTGCAAGGACATTTCTTATAGGCCGCAAGTGCTTACTAAGATGAGAATTTCCAATATTGTTCTCCTGAGGGGATGAAATAGGGGTTGAAAGTTTGTATGGAATTTTTTTTAAATCGCCAACGATTTTTATAAGGTTTGAAATTTAGACTCTTAAAAATATTTCATTGAACACGTGTTTCATTGTTTATTAGGATTCACCCTCTAAATTGACAATATTTTCATAAATGTATTAAATAAGTGTTCATATAGTTCAAGCGGGCGAAGCCGCCGAAGTTCACTAGTACATTATTAAATAAAACGTATTCTATTATAATAATTTGGAATTATTCTATAATATTTACTTACGACTATTTATAATTTAACACAATGTCTTAACCTAAAGCGTTGACTAATAGTCCTCAAAATTTCAGCTTTGCTAAGATAGCGTAGGTCTGAAATGGTATGAAAATTGAAAAACGTCAATTAAACGTCGTCTGCTCGTTCGGACTTGTCATTGCGTAACCTCCTGAACCATGCGGTTCGTACTCAATGCGTACCATCAGTGCTATCTCCAAAAGTTTTTATTATAAAGTTCAAAATATTAAATTTAGACTTTATAATAAATATGTGAATCAGCTTAATGCCGTCTCCCGCACACCGGAAGGTGTGTGGCAGTGGGAACCTAGTGTTAAGGCACTCCGTTCCCCACTTGCCGCCAAATTCTGAGGTATTGAGTGTTGAATGGCGGAACTCAACGCCGCACTTTGCCCCTACACCAGAGCAAAGAAATGAAAATATAAATTTAAATAACTAGGTATTTCTTTTCTTCTAGTGGAGATCGAACACACAACCAGTCATTTGACATACATTCACACTTTGTGTCCCTGCGCGCGCTATGACTGTCCTCTACTGACTAATAAATATAAACCTAAATAAATAACTTCACGATTTGTCCCGCATATTGTATGGTAGGTACAGTAAGTGTTCAGACAGTCCGTTTCTTACTCCCCGCCCAATTTTCCGAACCGAACTTTGAGGATTTGAAAATGTTTCATTTTCTTGAAAATTAAAGTAATCGGACCCACAATCATTGTAAGTAAAAACTAAAAAGACCATGTCCCAGGCACACCGTATCCTCTTACCTACCTAACCGGTGTCGCCGTAGAGTTAACAACATTAACCTGAAGTATGAAAAAAACTTACCTTATTTTTGTCCACCAGATGGAGGTACAAAGTAAAACAGACATCAAAAGTGACAAGCACATCATGGACAATATAGAGGATTCACAGATACAGGCGATGTTTTCGGGGTCGACCATCTTCTTGACCGGAGGTACTGGTTTCTTGGGGAAACTTATGGTAGAAAAATTGTTGAGGTTAGTTTGCAAAAATATTTACTTGTCATAACATAAAGTAATTACAAATAAAGCTTCATGCTGTATGCCGCGTAGAGCATGATAGGCAGAGGGAACCTAGTGTTAAAACACTCCTTTCCTCACTTTGCGCCAAATGTCGATCGAAAACTGCCTCAACGGGGTGCAGCGTGAAACTAAGTATCTATTTTATTTTTCAGATGCTGTCCAAAAATAAAAAGCTGTATCTACTGACGCGGCCAAAGAAAAATAAAGAAATAATGACGAGATTGCAAGAACAGTTCGAGGACGTTGTAAGTAACTACTGTCAACACATTAGGTTCTTCGTTATTGTAGAGCGGAGAAATTACATATTTTAAACAGGTACAATCATTTACAATAACTAATTGTCAAGGGAAATTTGAACAGCAATTACAACAAGTATGGGCAGAATCGACCGGATTATTACCACCCCTGGTATTTAAAACTCGCGTTAAGTAGTGACTTTATGCCACGCGTTTCGCATTAGAGAATGCCGGGCTCCGGCGCCCAACTCCACTCCTCTTAGGAATATGATAGTGGCACTTGGAAAAACCTACCCCAGGAGCGTACCAGCTCCTCTGATGGTGGAGGATTCCTCCATGCATCTTGAAGATCAGGTCGTCCTTCGAATTTTGGGGTGGGCATAGTATAGTACAGGCAAGGCAAACAAAATGTACGCTACACGGTAACCCTTGCCATGCTTAACTTGGGCTTTCTAACATCAGGGGTCTAGTTCCAACCTGAATGCCGTCCACCACTATCTTGAGGTGGCACGACGGGCCTTGTTATTTCTGACGGAGGCTCAGATTTCCCCGACCGAGCGACACAGCCTATCTTTAATACCCCAGCTACAGAATAGGACATAATTTTATACCTCATGCCGGGGTCAATTTCCAATTTTGAAGGACAACTATTTAACTTTCTCTGTGACTCGAACGATCGTGTCCGACTCTACTCTTGCCTGTAAAGTACAGTAGTAATGCAGAAACGGATCGAGTCTCGGAGTACATGCAATCGGCTATAGACTATATGCTCTCACTGAGGTCTTGATACTTGTCGTTTTTCGTGCGCACTACTTCTGGTATTACACGGGGTTATGTGCAGCGGTGATTATTAACCATCGGGTGTTTGCCTTGTCTTTTTCTATAAACATATTTTCCATGTACAGGCAGCAATTTAGCATTTAACATTTATAGAAAAACGGGCTTTTTGCACGCGGGTTTGCCATCACATTCCCAACCTTCCTAAATTATAGTGGCCCTAATTCAATTTTTTTGCTCTATTTTTTCACGCTGTATCCCGCAAAAAGTGGTGTAGACGGAAGATAATTAGTGCTAACTCACTCTAAATAATTCATTCGTTCTCTGTTCTATATGTTTGTTTGTATCTATTATATTATGTTTAAAATATAATTATAATATAACACTAATTGTTGACAGCTCTACGACAAATTGAGGAAGCAAATGCCGGACTTCATGGAAAAAATTGGCATCATCCAAGGAGATATGGGAAAGCCTGATTTAGGTATAAGCGAAGACGATCGAAATAAAATTATTAACGAAGTATGTATACTTATTTTGATAACTTATAGCTTTTATCATACTCGGAGTGGTCAGAGACAAGGAGCGTCAAACGTTACAGTCTCATCCACTAACGTCTAACATCCTAATGTCTTCCGGAGTTCCTCATGTTTTTGACGTGACCTTCGTCCAGTATTATCGATTCTGTGTTCTCAAAGGTCAACCTAGGTCTCTTCATTGCGGATTCGGTCTGAAATCCTCTTTGGAACCCAACGCTGTAATTTGTCTACGGAAGCGGACAAATGTCCTATTATGCACGACGGACAAGCATGACAAAAATACAAAATCATATTATTTAATACAAAAATCTAAATTTAAGGTAGAATTCATCTTTCACGGAGCAGCAACAGTTCGTTTTGATGAAGCACTAAAGACAGCTGTCGCCATCAACGTGCGGGGAACTAGAGAAATTTTACTATTGGCTCGTTCTTGTACCAAATTGCGTGCCCATCTACATATTTCTACGGCTTACAGGTAAAAGTAAAAGAAAGGTTCACGATGTGCGCATGAGTAGGTATGTACCTTTAGATTATGCAGTATACTCAATAGTTATTCATTGTTTAATATGATTTTTATTTTAGCAACTGCCCATTAAGAGAAATTGATGAGAAATTCTACGACAGTAACCTCCCTGGCGACAAGCTTATTGATCTTGTGGACAACATAAATGAGGAAACCTTAGCCAGTATTACACCTGGGTTAGTATAGACTTTTACTGTATCCATCTGTCTATCAAGAGCATCTATCGCATCAGCATCGTGTGGAAATATCAAGTTGAAATTAGCAACAAATATTCTAGATCACAGTCCCTTGGAGCACAGATAAAAATAAGCTTCTAGTTTATGCAAAAATTCGGCGCGCGATCTGAATCTATAGGGTACTTACTATCCTGTTTATCATCAATTTTGAAATTTGGCGGCGTGACAATTTGCAATTTAAATAAAGGAAAAATCCAAAACCTAATATTAAATTTGCCGACAAATGTAGCCCTTGTCGACACACTTGATATTTCTATAACTTTGTCAGGTAGTCTTATGCACCACAAACCTAACCAATTATCTCAAGTCAGTACTTGAGATAATTGGTCTCTCTCTCTCTCTCTCTGAAATACATAAGATGGCCTGTGTCTAAAGTTACTTTAACCTCTCCTTCTTTTCGGATTTAAATAACCCTAAGACGTGACTCAGAAGGGGAATTCGAGGAAGGAGTGATCTTCTTGACCCAGCGGAACGTGAACATGTTCTTCTTGACTATAGACGCAGTGTTCCACATACAGCGTATGGTTAGAAAATATATCATTTAATATAAATTACGCACCTTTTCAGGTTATTAGGCGAATTCCCCAATACATACTCGTACACGAAATCGGCAGCCGAGGATATTGTGCGGAAATATTCTCAAGGTCTGCCCGTCGCTGTGTTCCGTCCGTCTATAGGTAAATTTTTTTATGACGTCATTAAACCCCACAATATATACATAAAAATACAAGTAAAGATTTTTAATGTGTGCATATGCGGCCTTATCACAGATGATTCTTCCAAGCAAACTTTAAAAAAATTAAAAAGGTGGCTAATGACTTTACCAAAATTGGTGATGATTATAATAAAATGAAGAAAGCGTAAGACCACCGCCCCGCCCCTACACCCTGTATTTCTACCAGACCGCTTCTTCAGCAGTATTTGTTGAGCCCTCCGGGACGTTTGTGTATGGTTATTTTAAGGTACTTGTTACGCTTGTAAATATTAAAATGATATTAGAATGGTGATTCTTGATATTGATTGATTGGTGAGATCTATATCCTCGTTGGATCGAGCTCACCACCGCAAATTGACCTATATGTTAGTAAAACGCGTGCCACACACCCGCAGTAGCGTCTCGAGTGTTTTCTGTGTTCAAACAAGGAACCATAGGCAGAGACTACAACATATACCGGAGTTCCAGGACATAAAACCCCCATACCCGTACGAGACGAACGGACATACACCAGAGCTGGCACATAAAATACACACTTACTAATCTCAGAACCATAGTTGTATACATTATGTCAACGACCAACGCTATACAAGCATAGTTTACGCACCGCGAGCGCACCACGAGACGACTTCAGTCACGACATACTTAGATAAGGTCGTTATAACAGTTTGCATAAGCACATCATGTCAGCCTCCGTAACGTCCAATAACATTCAATATTGTCATTTTGGTCAAAGCTTATTCTAATAGCATAAACAAGACAGCTATGGGGTTTGAATTTCACTCAATAGATGTTTTTTTTAACATATTGAATTCCACCACTCCACACCTAATGTTTCGAAAATTAGGCGGTGCCTGGGGGACGTTTTAAGGAACTTTCCTTCTGTCTACCCTAGTATATGCGGAATACAGCGTGGAGCTAAAAGTTATATTATAATATGTATACCGTATAATATGTGTTCAAATTGATTTTGTTTTCAGTAATCTCAACTGCGCAGGAACCCGTACCAGGTTGGGTAGATAATGTGTACGGACCTACTGGAGTAAGTATTTTTTATGTATGACAAATATTTGGGAAAAAAAATATTTAGCGGCGTTAGGTTAAGATAACAGAAAAGAGATTTTTTTTTATTTTCCAGGTAGTTGTAGGCGCAGGTGTAGGCATTCTCCACGTGGTGCTCTGCAATCCATCAGTGATAGCGGATATGGTTCCCGGCGATTTCGTAGTAAACGGATGTATAGCAACCGCTTGGAAGACGGCAAGAGACTATCCGGGAAACCATGAAGAAGCTCCAGTGGATAACTTGCCGATTACTTATAATTATGTTTCTTCGGAGCAGAATCCTATGACTTGGAGTAAGGAATATTTAATGCAATTTTTTAGGACAACTTACTTTGTATAAGCAATGTTGGATACAGAGTCTAGTCTAGTAAAGTCTATAAACTCAAATAGGGAGTAAAAGAAAATAAATAAATAGAGGAACAGTTGAACTGAGGCGACTACTCAGTCCAGTATGCTCATCTAACATCTCATAATTATTTTAAGGTTTTAAGTGGCCAACGACGAGTTCGATTCCCACTTGGGTGAATAAATTATTTCCTCGTTCTGGTAACAAGAGCAAGGCAAAACGTGACGTTGAGTCCCGGCAGTCAACACGTAATGTCTCGAAAATTTGACATAAATTAAGGGAACGAAATGCATTATTACTAGGTTCCCTCTGCCTACGCTCGTAGCTATGGACGGGATACAGCGCGAAGCTAAAAAATAATCAAAAGTCAAAATCCCCCAAAATAACACAATATCTCTCATTTCAGAATTATTCATGAAATACATTGAAGTGTACGGAATGAGAGTGCCATCGATTCAAGCTATATGGATGTGCCTATGCCTGATAACACCTTATGAATTTATATACAATTTCTATTTTCTCGTCCTCCACTGGATACCGGCGTATATAACAGATTTCTTTCTTGTGATCATTGGGAAAAAGCCCATGTAAGTATAAAAGTACGGTTCGATACGGTTCGTATCGAATTTTGAATCTTTTTTTTAATTATTATTTTACATATAGACTTATAAATAAAATATTTTCTACTTTATTTTACAACTAAACTTACAACTAAATTTATTAGTTTTTTGTTGTTCCGGAAACAATTAGCACCAGTTATTTGTGTTGTAACTTGTACCTATGCAAACCTATGCAAAGTTTTAAAGCATCATTTCATAATTTAAGAATCATTTCTTGAGCAAAATGAATCATAGTTATTTTACAATTTTTTCTTTTATTAGTAATTAGCATTAAATTATTCAAAAAATGAGGCCGTTGTGGCGCAGCGGCACAAGGTGTGACTGTAACGCGACGGTTGTGGGTTCGATCTCCACTCGAGGAATTTACATTTATATTTCCATTTTCTTCGCTCTGGTGTCGAGGCAAAGCGCGACGTTGACTTGTGCCCCTCAATACGCAATGCCTCCAGAATTCAGAAAGTGTTGAACGGAGTGTTTTAACACTAGGCAAAGGGAATGCCTACCCTGCTGGTGCTGTGTGCGAGATACAGCGTGAAGCTGATTTGATTTGATTTTTTATTCAAAAAATTTATTATTCTAGTAGTCTAACTTAATTATGACAAAGATGACGTTGAAGATTGACACTTTAATTTCAGATTAAAAAAAGCATACGCCAAAATAAAGAAATTCTCCGCTGTCATCGCTTACTTCGCTCAGCGGGAATGGAAATTTCACAACGGAAACACATTAAATTTGTACAAAGAAATGGATGAAACGGATAAGCAAATGTTCAATTTTGATATGGAATCTTTAATATGGGAAGAATATATGGAAAAATACGTAATGGGCGTTAGAATATATTTATTGAAAGATCCCGTAGACACAATACCTCAAGGTCGTAAAAAGCAGTTTAAACTAATGTTAATACATTACTTCCTACTTTCATTAATTTACATTGGACTATTTAAATTTGTAGCGTTTGTCGCGAAATTTTTAATATAAGTTTTCTGTTAAGTTAATTTTTAGAATCCAGTGCGAATTCCTCAATTGGTATGAAGGGTTTGATCTAGTATGACAGTGTTAGCAGGTTCAATATGAAAAACGTTTGTCACGGTGTGTTTGATTTTATTTATACACATATACCTATTATAAGTCATTATAATAGTTAGTGATAAATTAGTTGTGTATATTTTTAGATAGTCTACCTCAATAGATTAGCGTTTTGAAAGCGAGTTTAATGAGGAATAACCACTAAATTTAAGTTTACTAATGACCTAGCTTAGTTAGAGTTTTTGTTATATTGTTTTTTTTATATTTTAACATTTGAGTAAACCTGGACTAAATAAAAAAGTTACATAAAAGTTTTAGAAACAGTATGTCTTTGTTTACATTTTGTCTAATGCCAAATGAATAGGGTTTAAGATTATTAGGGAGTAAGATTCAAACATAATTGAATTCAAAAATTTTCATTTTTTTATATGTATATCCAATATTTTTTAAATATAGGTACATCGACATATTTCTTTTATATACATACATAGCTTCACGCTTTATCTCTAGTCGGGTAGTCGCAAAACGCTACAGCCTCTACACACCTCTTTCACCTCGTGTACTGTTATCAAACTCTTCATACGCTACCTAAAATGTCCCTGACACTCTCCCTAATCTCCTCGAGTTCGCCTAATGGAGCTGAGGATACTGGCTCGTATGCCGCTAACAAGAATACTCTTGTTATCCCCAGCTTGCAGCGAACCCAAACCAGCCTCGGGTGATCACTAACGGTTGATCCAACCGCTGCACTATTGCTTATACTATTGTCATATAAAATATTTTTCTCTATTTTTTCCAATAATTGGAATAAAAACTGTCATTTTGAATATTAAGCAGAAGACAGTGTATCGGTCTGAATAAATTCTTGTGATACATGGATATTTTTGTATTAATGTAGATAATAGTGTTTGCAGAGATTTTCTTTTTTATGTATAACAACAGGTCGCTTTTGGAGTAGCGGCGTAGTTCTGCCACTCAATATGCAATTGGGCAAAGTGAACGGAGTGTCTTAACATTGGCATTAAAACAAAAAAAAAATGCTTTCCAATTATTTCCTTAGTGTGCTGTGAAAAATTGTATACTTGTCTAGCCTGAATAAAAATTCATAAACTACAGTTAAAATTTCATTTTCCGCCACGATAGCGTCAAGAAGAAAAATATACTAATCTATATATATAAAAGGACTTGTCCTCACCGACTGAGGTAAGACGCACGCACAGCCGTAACCGCTGTGCGTAGAAACTTGAAATTTGGACAGATGTTTTCTTTCGTAATCTGGACATCCACTAAGAAGGGATTTTGAAAAATTTTAACCCTAAAGGGGTGAAATAGGGGTTCAAAGTTTGTATGGAAAAAAAATTAAATCGGCACCGATTTTTATAAAATTTGAAAATTAGATTTTTAAAAGTATTTAATTGAACACGTATTTCATAGTTTTCTAGAATTCTCCCCCTAAGGGTGCAAATAAGGGGTTGAAAGTTTGTATGGAAAAATCTTTAAATGGCCACCGATTTTTATAAAATTTAAAACTTAGACTCTTAAAAGTATTTAATTGAACACATGTTCTATGGTTTTCTAGAATTATCCCCCTAAGGGTGCAAATAAAGGGTTGAAAGTTAGTATGGACAAATTCTTAAATCGCCACCGATTTTTATGAAATTAGAAATTTAGACTCTTAAAAATATTTAATTGAATATGTGTTTCATGGTTTTCTAGAATTCACCCCCTAAGGGCGCAAATAAGGGGTTGAAAGTTTATATGGAAAAATCTTTAAATCGCTACCGATTTTTATAAAATTAGAAATTTAGACTATTAAAAATATTTCTTTGAACATGTGTTTCATGGTTTTCTAGAATTCACCCCCTAAGTGAGCTAGCAAAGCTGCACGCGTCCGCTAGTCATATTATATAAGATTTTTTTAATAAAAGCAACCACGAGTCCGTTTCAAAAAACCGAAGTAAAAATGTATTAAAATCAATTTAAAACAAAAAAATCATAACCTAATAAATAATAGAAAGCAAAAAAAAAATCAAATCAACTAAAACATAATTTTATTAACATAAGTTATTTTAACACAGTCTAATAAAAGACATACATATAAATAAAATGATAAAAAAAAACAATATTTTCTTCCATTTAATTATTCACTGTATCATTCAATTCAAATTTTGTTTTATGTACTTGGGTAAATTGATTTTTTTTTTCAATATTAAATAATTTTCTGACTGAAATATCTGAAAAATATTCCATAAAATATAACTTTCATTATTATACGCATAGACAATTATCAAAATTAAAATAAAATTCTAAGTTACTATAAGAAAGTAGTAAAGAATAATGATAAATAGTATTGTAATAATAATAATTAAAATAAGCATAAGTTACAAGAAAGAAATAAATTACATTATCAAAACAATTGAATTTGTAGTTATTTTTTTTAATAATTGCATTCACTTTTTTCCTTTTACTTTATTTGTTTATAGTTTCTGACTTTTCTTTACATTCTGTCAAACATGACAAATAATACTAACGAAAGACGAAATTAACAAAAAAAATATTCTTTCTACTACTCAAATATATTATATCGTATTACAAATCTATTAAAAAAATTACAACCTAAAATATCAACAAATCGGTATAATCATTAAAATCAATAAGTAATGATATATCATTATATAATTCATTAATTATATACAAAGCATCAGTTAGTAAAAATTGGCAAATAAAAGAAGTATTAATATGTACATGTATTAAGAAATACATTATTTAATCAATTTATTCCAACAAATTCCAATAAATAAAGTTTTTGTGCAAAAAAATCATAAAATCATCAGGAAACGATCACACTTTGGTATTCTTTTTTCATCAACAATAATCACATCATTTTATTATTATTTATTTATTCAGTACAATCATAAAATAATATAACTATTTTGTTTCGATCAAAACATTTATTCCGTATATATTAATATACATATACTTGTTTTTAGAATTTTTATGACAAAATATATTAATTATTAAATACTAAAACAACTCACTTTTTCATTTTCCGATAAAAAACGGAGTGTAAATTTACCGAAATATTCTCATGTTTGCAATATACACTACACTGCATTAGATGTAATTTTATTATAATAAAAGATTATTATAATAAAATTACATCTAATGATAGTTGAACCATGAACCTACAACCACTGTGTTAACCAGACTAAAAAAAACAAATTAATCAATATATTTTGTCATATTAAAACTAAAAACAATTGTAGTCATTCACTAACGGTTATAGCCAGTCAACCGTTTAGATACGGTGTATATTATAATCTATTAAAACAGTTATAATCTTTTAAAATCTGTTTTAACCGTTCTTAATCGGCTATAATCAGTTATAATCGCTCCCAAAGGCTGTAACTGGTTATAACCTACTATAAACATTCATAATAATTAATCAATTGATAGGTTATAACTGTGCCTAGTCAGTGATAATGATTAATAACCAATTATAACCACTTCTGATCGTACTACATAACCGAACATTGCGAATCCTGTGCGGGGGGTGCGGTAAACCCTTCAGGGGGTACAGAAATGTCTCCCACTAATTCTGTGGGGGGTTGACCTAGGTCTTGCATCTGAAATAAATAAAACAACTATATTGAATTAATGAAAAAAATATTGTGTTCTTTAATTTCATGCTGTTTTTAGATTTGCAGGAGCAAATCTAAAAACAAACACTGTTCTAAACTATATAAAGCGGCAGTTCTGGTTTCGATTCCCACTCGGGGAAACTAATTATTTAACATTTTCGATTTCTCACTCTCTAACAAGACAAATATAGGTAACATACATATAGTATGAAGCTAAAAAATATGTATATTCTTCACACCTGTTGCATCATTTTCAATACAGATTCGAATCTTTTCCTTTTCACATCTTCTGGATCACTTTCTTGTTCCGGTTCTAATTCTGCGCATACTTTCTTCATTAAGTCTTGTTGTTTTTCAAACCTATAATTAAAGTGGATAATTATTCCATATATGATTTTCTGTTATGGATAAAATGAATAATCATTTTACTATTAAATTAATGGAATAAATTTTAAAATCATTTTCTATAGGTATAATATAATTATAATCTTTAGGCACGCACAGCCGTAACCGTTAATGGTAGAAACGTAAAATATAGACAAATGTTTATTTTCATAATGTGAACATCCTCTAAGAAGGGATTTTGAAAAATGTTAACCCTAAAGGAATGAAATAGGGGTTGGAAGTTTGTATCAGTAAATCTTTAAATCGCCACAGATTTTTTTATAAAAAAATAAATTCAGACTTCTAAAAATATTTCATTGAACATGTGTTTAATGGTTTTTTAGAATTCACCCCCTGAAATTAATTTCATAAGCATATTTAATAAATATTCGTATAGTTCAAGTGGGCGAAGCAGCATAGGTCGGCTAATGAATATATTGGCCAAGTTAAAAAAAATGGAGGCTGCCGTGGCACATGGTTCGTTCCCCACTCAGAAGAATGAAATATTTCACATTTCCAATTCATGCCTCTGGTAACTACCTAACTAACTAACTAACTAACATTATACAAAGAGTAGTTTCACCGCTCAAAAATAACTGAAAAGAAATTGTTAATGAATGCGGAACTGAGTGTCTTAACACTAGGTTTCCTCTGCCCACCTTGCCATACGGCGGATAGAGCGTGAAGCTGAAAAAAAAAACTACTTACCTTTCATATTCACTCTGTTCTATTTTCCCTTTATTATCTTCCAGCCATTTTGGATACTTATCTACTAATTCCTTCAAAGATGGATACAAAACTTCCTTCGATAGAAGCGATTGCATCATACCTTGCATGAATGGCAAAAACATGTTGCCTTCCTGTAAAAAGAAATAAAAAAATAAAGTCACAAAAATTCTGCAATGAGTGTGCTTAAATGCAATTTTTAATAAATAACAAGGAAAAAATTATATTTTTATTAACCTCATGCTATACCCCGCAAACAGCAGGGTAGACAGAGGGTAACTAGTGTTTGTTCCTCTCACATTGCCAAATAGAGGCATTACATGTTAAGTGGCGGAACACAACTTTGTCTTGTTACCAGAGCGAGGGGTTTTTTCATATATTTAATTATATATTTACATAAAACAAGTATTAAACAAACAATTAGTCCACAGTGTTAAACAAAAACAGTGTTAAACTTAAAAATACTTCAAATACCTGATTCCCTTCACCAAGATTAAAATTATTGAACATGTTCGCTAAGTCCGCTTCAGAAAATGGCGTCTGTAGATTTTCCGAATTTGTGTTCAAATTTTGTAGCGTTTGTGATATGGCTGCGGAAACCTGAAGAAAATAATGATAGTTAAATATAAAAGCTGTTGTTCGCAGTAGCATAGCATGTGACTAAAACTTACTTACTGAGTAAAATATTTAACATTTTAAATTCCCCGTTTTGGTCACACTAAACAACTCAGCGGTAAATGGGGAGCAGAGTGTTTTAACACTAGTTATGGAACCTAGTGCTATGTGCAGGATACAGCGTCAAATTATAAAAAAGTATACATACCTCGTCTATCTTTTCCTGTGAAGCAGGATCGGTAGGTGTAGGTTCATTGACATTATCTGAAGGCTTCAATACTTGGGCCGCTGCCTCTGAGAAATTAAAGAAATATGTTATTAAAAACTTCAATCAAATGGGAATAGTTAGTGTTACACATTATCTATTTCTTTCATTTATCTTAACATGACGTTGCATTTTCTCATAGTTGGAATAAGGGCCATGAAAACAGAATAACAATTTTGGAGGAATTTAGATGAACAAAATACCATATAGATACAACTTTATTTATGAACCGATTTAAATAAAACAAAAATTAAATATTAAGGAAAGCTTGCAAAAATATAATAGTGTAAACAGGAATTAAACAGTTAACTTGTTTCTGAGATAAATGTGAACAAACATACAAATTAATTTGACTGAATGGGAATCAATACAGTGAGGTGACGATGGCCTCCATAAATAATTTTAAAATAATCATATAATTTAAAAAAAATATATTAAAAAAAATTATACATACCTGCCATTTTTGAAAATGTTTGTGCTATTTGCTCTTGACTAATTTGATCCTCTGAAAATAAAGAAAACAAATATTTATTTATAACATAATTTATCATGTTACTATTAATGACCCACATGCAGCTTCACCTATTTAAACTTGTATATTATAGCCAGATTATACAAATTATTCACATAAATTGTAGCCCTTGTGTTACATTCACGCTTACGTTTTTTTTTATTTTAGCTTTATGCTGTATCCCCAATGGAACAGGGTAGGCAGAGGGAGCCTAGTGTTAGTAACTTAAGACACTTTTTGCCAAATTCTGGAGGCATTGCGTATTGCGGGCTGCGGCGAAACTTAGCGAGGCCCCAAGAATTACTTTGAATTTATATTTATGTTCTGGCGCTCTGATAGACGACATGCGGCACCTAATATATGTACTCGTTTTTTACCTGGAACACCACTAAATCCACCCAATATGGCTGCCATATTACTTTCAAACTGTGCGGCGGCCTCCTTAATAAACTCTTCACTCCACATATTTTGTTGTCCACTGTCTTCTGGTTTAGAATCTTGGTCCTTTTTAGTCATGTCTTGTAAGGCACCTGTAGGAAGAAATATCGGGAGAAATTAATGCTGTATGCAGTATGCCACATACAGCAAGGTAGGCAGGAGGAACCTTGTGTTAGGACATTTCTTCTCATTCTCCATAAACTGTCCAATTTTGAAGGCATGTGTGGCGTAAATTAACACCTCACTTTAATAATTCATTTTCACTCAACTGGGAATCAAACCCACAACCATTGCTTACAGCTAAACAATCTCATATCACAAAATTCTTTCTGAATGCTTAATAATGGAAGGAAAGAGGATAAAAAATATATATTTTGAACAAATTACTAAGTGATAAGCCTCATTAGACTTTAGGCATTTTATCAATATAAAATGTTATCAAATTTGTAAATAAATATTATTATTATTGTAAAAGGAAATTATAAATTTGTGTATTTAGATAGGACTTTTTATTCTTTTTATTATAGATAATTTGCTCTATTTCAGTGAAAGAAAGAAAACACAATATTTAAAAAACAACTTTATGCTTCATCTCCTTATAGCAAAGTAGACAGAGGGGACCTAATGTTAAGATACTTCACCATATATCACCCAATTTCCAGATATTTAATTCAATAGAGTTCTGTCACTCAACACTAAACACCATATCATACTTCGTTTTATTACCAGAGTGATGAAAATGAATTTATTCCACCAAGTGGGAATGAAACACATAACTGTCATGTTAACCATCAGACAAAGTTTACAGTATGTTATAATACTGTGGTTTCATTGAATTCAGTTTAGTTGTTCTTGCATGAAAGTGCCACAAACACAATCAAATATTTATTATTAGTAGCTAAGAGCATAGCGTTAAACAGAGAAAATTTTGTTATATATCACTGTAGGATAGTATCTGACTGTAAGTTGGTTGCAGGTTCGATTTCCATAGATGAGATATTAATATTTTTTTTATTGTGATTGAATAAAATAAAAACGACAAATAAATAACACAATATGAGTGTCAAAGAGGAACTTTGTTTTTATCTATTATTTTAAAGACACAAAAACAAAAGAATATAACAAAATAATATCTTATATGTTTAGCAACAAAACTAAAGATTTTTTATTTAAAGTATAAATAAATATAAAATATAGCTTTTAAAATAATTCAAACACAATAATAATTTAGATTCAATACAAGAAATATACTATGTAAATTGTTACTTTTCTCTTCTTTAATTTTTTACTTATCATCATAGAGTTCAAAGTTTACATAATTTAAATACTTTAAATTTATTAATAGTACAGAACAAGTAGTGAACTAAATATATGATATATAATCTTTTTTGGAACCAAAGTGGTTGATATTAAGTTCTTTCTCGTATATGTAAATAATGGTAAAGAAGGACAATTATAATATTAATAATAGAATAAGTTGTGTAACATATTTATTTAGGTTATTTTAAACTTACTATCCAATAAGTCGTCGAGTTCGGGGTCTGCGTCGTTTTTCTTATTGTCAACATCTTTATTTTCCGACATTATTTAATATTAATTAAATAATTTATACTACAAATTAAGTTATTTAAAAATAAGCCCCGAAATACGTACTCTTTGATTAGTAAAATTTAATTGACATTGATGATTAATGACTATTGTTGCTAGATAGAAAAAATGTCACAAGACTATAAGCACAGATAACAAACTTCTATTTGTTTTAAAACATATATACGTTTTCTTTATATTAATATAAAGAGTGATGTAAATATTCTGTATAGTGATCTTTTTCCCGACTGCTAAGGAAGGGTTATGTTTTTCGCGCGTTTCTTGTATATATGTATGTATGTAATATTCTTTATTAAAATATTTTTATTTTTTTTTATTTATTTATTATAAATTTATATACATTTTTTAAATATATTTATAATTCTAAGGTAATGAAAATTTGGGAAAATTAATTAAAAAATCTAATAAATCTTAATTATAGAGATATTTTTTGGTTTGGTGGCTGGACTTTACCTTTGAACTATTCTCTATAAGTTCGTGTAAACGGTGTTTTTTTTTATTTTTCGGGGTAATTTTAATGTTTGTAAATATTCTGAGCACCAGAATATTCTGGGATGAGCACGGTCCACCCGGCTTCTCTTTTCCTATATTCATACGTGCACTAGTAGTGGTGCGTGTTATTAAAATGGCAAAAAGAAAGTCGCGATAAGAAACCTCTTTTGATTAAAATTAAGAGCTGCTCTTTTTACACGTTTATTAAATACTTATTTCATATTATCGACTAGAAATCACACGCTTAGTTCCATGCGCTACGATTGCCCATTTACCTTAAGCGGCTGACATTCAGTAAAAATACGATAGGCGTGGTACATCGAGTTGCTTTTCTATAACATAACAGTGTTTAATAAAGATCATCTTATATTTCGATCTATTTCTATGACACAGAATCAGAAGCACATGCGTGTGACTATCAACACCACATTTATTGGTCCAATTCCTACTCGAGGATTACAATATTAAATATTTTCATTTCTTTGCCCTAGTAACGAGGCAAAACGAGGCTTTAAAGTACAAAAGTAATGTAAGCGGAAGGATTTTATGAGACGAATCATTTTTATACTTTATATTATTTCAATATGAAAGTAAAAATCTCAAATGTGAGCTAAAAAAGTTGTAAATGCTAAAAAAATTACATAATTGTCCTTTAAAGTTTTATTTTTTCTACGTTCCCTACCCTTTTACAGGTAAAATATGAAATAAGGTTTTTTAATGTGAAATAAAACAATTTTTTAAATATATCATTACATTTATCTTGTATTACACTTAAATGTAGGTATTTATCTATTTGTTTATTATAATTAAAACTAGTTTTGGTAAGTTATGGTCATGACAATGTCTCTCCAGGGATTGTAAGTTTTTACAAAATTATTGTTTATACTTATAGATGAAATATTAATAAAATCATAACCGTAGTCAGAGTAAAATTATGATTTTTTTATAGTAAAAGTCTTAATATTTTACTTGATAATTATGTGTAAACAACATTCAATATCATTTTAATGTCTAGAAATAGTGTATTGCAAGAACAACTTTAAAGTTAAAATATGTAATTTTGAATGTAAAAATATTTGACTGAGTAGGAATTCAATTGACAACTGTATTAACTTGTACTAATATCTAAAATCTGGCAATATTATTGTGCTAATATTAATGCAACCTAATATTTTCGTATAATTTTCTTATCATTTTACAATGTTGTTCTTGCAAAGCTCTAAGTGATATAATTATGTGTTCTAGACTAGAAATTGAAGGTTTTATATATCTATTATTTTTAAAAGGAATACTTTTCTTTCATTTAGACGAGAGGCCAGATTTAGAAATAAAAATATGGATCACTAAAATTACACCTTTTTGAGCATTCTTACGCGTCGTGCATTTAAAAATAAATATTTCTACTAAAATTTTTACACAGATAAAATTACTATTTGATTTAGTTATACGCGAGAAAACATACGAGTACATTTCATACTACTAACATATATTATTTTATCATAATAAGTAGCTTTTGATAGGTACATATTTTTAAATCAATTCTCGTCAATATTAAACGACAATATAATTTTTATTATATGGCAATATTTTACATACTTTATTTAAAATGTATGGCCGTTGGCGATTTTAATTTAGAAGTGACTGTTACGATATTATATATCTTTTGGAATATATTAGGTATGTTTTGCTTATAATTTGGTAAAACTTACATTAAATTTCGTGATTTCAAATACGTATAAAGATTACTTATATTTTTTCAAAAAACACTTCGTTTTTCATACGTGTAAAATTGAGTATTTACAAGGTTATCTTTCATTTATTTTATTAATATTTAACATTGAGGTCTTGTGTGCAATGACAAAATTCCTATCGCAGACGCCCAGCTAGGAATCTAAAGATATAATATCCTGTGGCCATTTGGAATAATTTGTGCACCCAATATAATCTGAAAAGAAAAAGTACAGGAATTTAATTTAATTAAAATATTTTACGGTATTCTTAATTAATAAAATCTATCTACTTTTTTTTTGTTTCTATATTCTATTCTATTCTATCTATTTTTTGTTTCTTTATTCACGCATCTGCCTACTCTATTATATACGGCACACTGCAGACAGTATGTTAAGCAGAGGAAATCTAATATTAAGATATTCCGTTCCCCAATTGACACAAAGAGAGATAATTTCTAATTTCCGAGATAATGCGTGTTGTGTATCTTCAACGAACAATACGGGTAAGTTAAAAAATATATAATATTATAAAAAAGCCTTAATGTTCTCCAAGTTTGTATCAAATCTACAACAAACACGATTTCTCTAATTGGAAAGGAAATAAAAATTTCATATTGGATTGAAATTAAATTAATTTAGTAAAAGAAAATATTTTATATGAACTTTCTCATTGTGAATATGAACGTCTCATTGCGTTTAATGTAGATGAATCCTAAGACATTCATATTAAAATTGCAAAAGTGAAACAAAAAAAACAAACAATTATTTAGTAATATTTAAAAATACCTTTTCAACTTATTCCTAGCTTGCGGCAAAGATTCAGTACTATCCTTCAATATAAATCGTCTTATACCAAGCATATAAGACCCTATATAGGACTCCCAATTAAACTCTCCCGGCCAATGAGCAAATGTGCTGGCATCACTGGCAACACTCGCCTCGTTGTGTAGAGACGTCAATTCTGAGACACCGAATTGCCATTCATGATTGGCAAAATACTCTCCTGTGGCTGCCGCCATTTTGAAACGTCTTGCCAGTTTCATCATGCTGAAAAAAATTATATTCTAAAACTTCTATTGTTTATTACTTATTTCCTGGGTAGTAAGTAAGTGGTAGTCTTTTGTTTTTCAATTTCTGCCAAAAATACTATTGTGCTATATTATATTTATAGTTGGTGTAAATTAATATCTCTTGTAATCTGCATATCGTAATTATATTCAAATAAGTACTTAGGACTACTAATTATACAAAATGTTTATAGACATTATAGCTTACGTGTTGTAAATTGAAGTAACATTTTATTAATTTCCATCTTTGGTTATAATAAAGATATAACATAATAAAGAAAATGAGAAACTAATTGGACTTACATAGCTTTCCTTCCTTGAGCCCTCAATAGTAAGTCGTAGAAGAAAGCTGGCAGGAAATGGCAAAAGATCTCCCAAAATGTATTAACAAATCTCGATTCCGTGAAAGCGAAATTTGGATACCACATGACGTATCTGTAAAATAAGTTTTTAATTAGCAAAAAAATATTTTAACTTGTTAATTTTAGATGTACTTAGTAAGTCAAATTTCATTAAGGAATATTTAAGTATACGTATATTTTTTTAATTTCACGTTACCTGGGAAGCTAATGTTAAGGCACTTCGTTCCAATTACGATACTGTCGTTCCCAACTTATCGCCAAATTCTAGAGCCAACGCGTGTTGAGTGACCGAACTCAACCCCGCGATTTGCCACATTACCAGAGCGAAGAAATGACAATATTAATTTTCTCGAGTGGGAATCGAACTCACAACCAATAGCTTGTGCACCAAGACTGGCTTCAATATAGAAAATATTTTTATTCAATAAAAAGTCACGCGTTTCCCCGCATAGAATGGTTAGGCAGAGGAAAGCAACACTGAAGCAGCTGTCAATGATTAAAAACTTACTTTGTAGGATTTTCTCTTGCCCATTTTAAACAAAGCTGAGTGAAATGACCCCACTGTAGCGGGTTTATAGAACCTGACGTTACATTGTACACGGGACAACGGCCTGGCCTGTAATAGACAAAGAAAAAAATACTGTAATAGTTCAAATATTTATTAATACAAATTAAAAAAAATACATAGTGCAACTTGAACTTAAGCCTCTTGGAATCCGTCCAAGCGCTCGGCTCTCTGAGCCATACGTTCTTCTCGAGTATAATATATATAATTTTCAAGTTCCATTTCTTTTATTTCAATAACATTGTTAATTTTATTTTCTTTAAATTAATAGTAAAAAGAAATAATTGCTAAATGGCATAGATACCGTATTTGACTGAGCTATAAAGTCTTATTCCGTACGTGCCTTTATAAATAACTAGTGGACTCGGACGCGGCTACGCCTGCTTGAACTATAAGAATATTTTCGCGTCGGTCATACTCATACTATGCCGCCCGAAGGCTATGTCATTTCGAATCAGTGACATCTCCTTATTTATTTATTAGAATGTTATACAGCAAACTATAACTACATCTATATAAAATGCTAAAAGTGACTGTAACATTTATTTTCATAAGGATGAATATCAAAATGTCGCGGTAACGGTTGCGTAGCGACGCGACGGTTGTTATTAACATGGCAGAATAAATTGCTTGTCAAATTAGAAAGTACTTTAAAATATATTCGTTTATATGTGTAATGTAATGTTATATAGCCTATGGCACTTTGAAGAATGCAGCTTTCATACAAAACACAAACAAAGTAAATCGGACCAGTAGATCCAGAGATCTTAGCGTTCAAACAAACAAACAAACAAACTCTTCCGCTTTATTATATTAGTATAGATAAAAATTTGTACTCGCATTTTAAATTAAAGTGGTTTAAATATTACTAGATATTTTTTTTGAATAATTTTAGTCTTCTTTTTCATAATGTCCGAATATTCACTTACTTCTTCGAACCCTGTCTCCAAGCAGCCAAGATACAGCTGTTCACCACCATGTCAACAGGCACCAAGTCCACTACATACCGCTCGCGACAATACCCCGAACGGTAGGTGCCACGAGATATTTCCATTATAATACCTATAACATTTAAAATTAGATGTTTCACGATTATTATATTTAGAAGGTTAGTACGAGTTCGAATGCGTATTCTGAATTTCACTAAAAATAAGGAACAGACTCTCTTCTACGCTATTATTTTTAAAAACTGTATTAAATGACAATTATTTAAATATAACTGATATTTGAAAAATCACTATACAAAAAGTTGTATAAAGTAAACAAGCAAATAGAAAGGAGCTGATTACCATACAGATACACCGAGTGGGAATCGAACCTACAACCAAACGTTCACACTTACTCCAACTACACTGTGGTTTATACTTGACCGTAGTAAATACTAAATAATAATTAAATCTAAATTACCTGTAACGCCATAAATATTATCTATCCATCCTGGGAACGGCTCTTGGAAAGCAGCTGTCACTGTAAATATAAAATAGTAAGTAGGTATGTTATATATATATTGAAAAATATATTTTTGTCGATTTGTTTTTTCTTTTAACTTCACAATTTATTCCTAGCAGTGTAGCCAGAGAGAACGGAGCGCCGAATGTTGCAGTCTCTGCATACCTCTTTCGCCTCGTCCACGTCTGCATGCCTTCTGGGAAGTCATCATGCTTTACATGACCTTATTCCAGTATCTTCAATACTGTATCGAAGGTCAACTAAGAGCTTTCCCAGAGCGTTTCACCTTACTATTACTATTTCCGACATTCTAAAAGTCACTTTTAAAAGAAAATTAAATTAAATTTTCAAGTAAAAACACAAAATAAACCTAGTTTCTAAAAATACATATAGTTAAATGACCTCGCTGTATTTCATTTTATGGGAATCGGTCCATATGTCGATGATCAATACTTATGCATATTTAAATACTTTTGTTACTTTGTTACGAAGTAGCTTAGTTTTATACTAAAGAAACTAGTTACCAATGACTTTGGGTTAAAATGCCCTGAAAACTTCATTTAAAAAATATTTTTACTCTTCTTCATTTAATATAACAAAAAAAAATACAGTCGAATTGATAACCTCCTTTTCTTACAGAAGTCGGTTAAAAACAGGCTACATCATATAAATTTAAATATATTGATTCATACCAATATATTAAAAAAACACCATCTATTCATATAGATGCTTGAGTAAGACTAGCGATGCCAGATGTCACAATAAGAATGAAGAAGAATATGTTTGGGTTAGATTTGGCAGATTGAAGAATTGGCGAAAGAATGGCTACTACCCCGATAGGAATAAATCATGAACAAAAAATAAACTACTTACCAATAGAAGGTCTTACTATGCAGATGGGTAGTTCCGTGTGGCTGTAAACTATTGACTCTGCTAACGCCTTCGTCAATGTATAGGGGTTGGGATGTTCACCCTAGAAGAAAATAAAAATCGTAAAATTAAATCAGCTTTACACAGTATCCTGTACATAACAGGATGTTAAGCAATCCGTTTCTCCCTTTCCGAGGAATGTAGCATCTACAGGTAGTAAGTACTAGTTCAGGAACAAATCTAAAAACTATACATTTGTTGTTAAATCCTTAAAAAATATAGCCTTAAATGGGGGGCAAAATTTTGTATTAAAGCCGCGAGTTCTAGTGAGGTATCAAATGAAAAGCCTAAGCTAAGCCTGAATTTCAGAAAAATCTCGAGATCTCCAATTTTTGTACGGAACCCATGCTGGGCAATTTCGAATCGGATTTGTCCAATTTTTTATATACCTACTTCATATGTAAGAGAACAATGACTTTACTTTTTACTCATTTAATTGAATTGACCTATATAACGTTTCTTATAAAATTTGATTGGTAGTTCACGGACGGTATTTAACAATAATTGTATCGGGAGACAGTACAAATAAAATGCGTCAGCAGTCTGGATTCCGAGTGAGTTCCTTGCTTTTTTCTTTATAATATTATGAAATATTAATTTGCCTGACGGAGAATAAGAAGAAGCGGTCGTAACTTTTACTATAGAGGATAAATTATTTCTAAATATATAATTATTCCAGATGCAAACATTATTCAGCTTCACCATGTTTCCCACACAGCAGGCAGAGAGAACCTTGAGTTAAGACCCTCCGTTCCCCACTTTCTCCCGAATTCTGGATACATTGCGTGTTGATTGGCAGAATTAAACGCCGCGTTTTGCCTCGACACCAGAGCGAAGAAATGGAAATATAAATTTAAATAAATATGCATCTCCTCGAGTGGGGATCGAACCCACAACCAGTCGGTTTTACAGTCACACTTTGTGCCCCTGCGCCACGACTGACCCCTTATTATTAATATTTCAAAATTTTAGTTTTAGTTTCGATGTAAAAATTCAAAACTCTATAAAAATATCGATACCAACTAAAGTTGGCTTCCTTAGGTGTTTGGTCGCTATTTCAGATACAATAATAGTAAAGTAATAATTGAAACAAAATTTGTTTGCAATTGAACAATTTATCTAATAGTTATATTTCCTAATCTCGAACTGATTAAACATAAAATTAAATGCAACAAAAAATAAACAACCTTATCGTAGATTTGACATGCTTTCTATTATTTATAATTAGAATTTAAAAAGTTACAAATAGATCTTAGCGAAGTCGTACTTTGTATAGTGTATATAGTATATTGGGTTCGATTCCCAATTGGAAATTATTTATTTTCATTTTTTAACTTCAATTAGAACGATTTCGCCACTCAACTCGTAATTTCTCGAAAACCAGATTGTCATAACTCTAGGTTCGCACTGCCTACCGGTTACAGGAAAAACTGCTTTTTGTAACGTGAAGCTAATAATTTTCTATATATAGTATGAAAGAAAACTATACAAAAGTTAGTCCCTATCAAGAAACTCTCTCACTCGGGCAATATATATATTTAATATTTACATTTTCGTTACACTTAACATGCACTATCTCAGAATTCAGTGGAAATTGGGTAATATAAGTTTCTTAATAAAGCGATTCAAAATCATTGATTTGAAAAAAATTAACATATAAAGAACACATATCTTAATTTTTTTCAAATCAGTAATTTTCAGCACCAAACGCTATGGTCTTCGCATTCCTCTGTCACTTCGTCCACTGTCAGAAACCTGTGCCACCAATGTCATTTACCATAAATGCCCTTATAAAGATCCTAATAAACAGTCGCTTACAAAAGTTGAGTGGAGTGGAGAATAAAAAATAAAAGATACTCCTTAAAGCAGAAGAAAACAAAGACTTTGCCATTTTACCTGTAAAGATTCAGCAATTATATCAACAGTTTCAGCGGGCAGCATCTTCGCGCATCTCACTATACTTTCAGGGTCATAAGGAGGTGGGTACACTCGTTCTTCAATATAGCTCTTGGGCGCGTTGCTGTATGCTGTGGATACATGGACTAGTGCCTGGAAGATAAAAAATAGTTTAAAATTGTAGTTTTGATGGTAATATTATAAAGAAAAAAGTAGCAGAGAAAGAGAAAAACGGGAAAACGTGAGGTATACAGGTCGTAAGTTGAGTTTGTTTATATACGTGGAATCAGTGAGTGTATGATAATATGAGAATTTTTATAGAGGAGTGCCCGAATGACAGCCATTGTAGTCATTTGTAAAATGTTGAATAATGAATGCTTTCACCGGACAACGTACTTTCCCCACGTAATCAAAACCTACAGGGTATTTCCCGATGACCTAGTTTATGAAATTTGTCAAAAAATAAGAAATTATTTTACTTATTTATTTTACAAAAAAAAAAAAAACGATTACAAACTTATATTTATAGTTCAAGACATACATAACTAATGTATATGCCTTAAGTTAGTCAACTTTTATAAGTCGTACTTCCCTCTGCTCATTAAATTGAGACAGAATCTCCGGTGGGCGAGTCCAATTTGAATACGACGGGTTTTTAGTTAGTAAGTTTTACCTGTAGAAAAGGCATGTCTCCAGCTAATTTTAACAGTGTAGCTGTGCCCTGGACGTTTAAAGTGGCTGCAGCGTGCAGTGGCTCAGTAAATTTCACAGTGGCAGCTGAGTGGAACACTGTATGACATCTCTTCAGCAGCAGTTGCTGTCCTGGACTAACGCCAAGATTTGGGGCAGAGACGTCTCCAGTTATTGGATACAATTTGCTTAACCGTTCTGGCCATCTAGATCTTATACGATCGAATACCTATAGAATAATTGGTATTAATAAATGTTGTTGTAATGATCAGATTATGACGAAAGAAAAAACAGTTGGAAGTTAAAATGTGTGGACAATCGATTTTTCCCACGATTGCTTAGAAATTCATGAATTCCCTACCGTACTGGACGTTACTTAGTCAAAATACAATTACTATTCTTGTGCTCGAGAATTTTTGTTTTTTTTAAAGAAATAACTTGTTTTTTCCTATTTTTTCGTAAATCATTAATAGAAAGAAGGACGGGATAAAAACATATACATAGGAAGAAAGCTTTTAATTAAATTTAGCTTTTAATGAAAAATTATACAAACCTCCCGATTAGGAGAAGACTTACCTGATTTTTTAAAAGTTCCTTATACCTTTGATCCACAGAAAGACCACGTTTGGGGCGCATCAGGACATAAATGGTATCAATTCCTGGACAGCTCCTGAGGAGTTTCTCCAAAAGAGCTTTTCCAACGAAACCGGTGCCACCTGTCACAAGTATGACGGAGCCCTTGAAGTAGTCAGCTATCTTCTCTTCTTGAAAATTCTGATTGAGATCTCCAAGATCATTGAAATTCGGTAGCATTGGATTATTACCATTCAGATATTCCATGTTTTTCCTGAAATTATATTATAGTTTGAATAAAGCACAGAGATTGTGTATAAGTATGTCGCGACGGTTTCCCATTTTTCTCGGTTTGGTAAGAAGACAAAAGCGTGGCGTTGAGTTTTGCCACTCAACACGCCAAAAATTTGTGTTGCTCGGAAAACGACTTATCTCAAAACTACCCTTTGACAGCCAATAAAAAATGCATAAGTGATATTTCAGTATTCTAATTGATTTTGGAATAGAATCTTTAAATATATTTAAAAAATTAGTTAAACATTATTATTTGAAGGATGATTCACCTTGAAATGACATCAATATGTACAACTCATTGTTATAAATAGTATTATTATATATATTAGTATATTATAATGGTATGTATTTTTTCAAATATATATGTATTATGTTTATGTATTAGAATTTACTATGACATGTAAGTTTATTTACACCACCCACTCTATTTTATCACAGATTTCCTAACCCAAAGGTTGTCTGGTAGAAATCGCTGATTAGCGATAAGGCCGCCTTTTGTGTGTCAATTGTTATATTTTTGTCGTTTTTATACTCTTCTTTTTCTTCTTAATATGTAATTGTGCACAGTAAAGTGTAAATAAATAAATAAATAAATCATAAAAGTTATTAATACTTACAAGTTCTCTATATTCTCGCACATTTTGCTGTTTTCTTTGTTGCTTCCAGTTAAAATTGTTTAACACAATATTCAATTCTGTAAAAAAATATTAAACTATTATAAATATTTGAATAAAAAATAAATAGAAGATTAACTTCACGCTAGTTATTCGTCTATGAATGAACTATTCAATAGAAAAATATATTTTCCATTGGAACCAGCAGTGCCTGAGATTTGCACGTTCTACCAAATTAAATGCAGATTTATAATATTAGCATAGAAGTATAAATACAAAAGGAATAATCTATGAAACATTACTATTATGAATTATTAGAAAATCGTAAATAATTAAGTTATATAATTATTTCGACATATCCATCTCTACTTGCCTTGGCTCATATATAAAGTTTCGAACGAAAGTAGAGTAAGTAAATAAGTATATGACATATAATATTACGTCTAGTAATTATGTAATTAATACAGTTAATAAATACGTAATATTTACATACACATCATTAATCTATACTAATATTATTAATTTTAAGAAATAAATCTTAGAAACTAATGGTTCGAGTGAAAAATGTAATTTTAAGTTGGATAGCACCATTTATCGAGGTAGGCTATAGGTTACCTAGGGTATTACTAGACTATAGGTATTTTAACCCTGTGGTCAAAGTTACCTCATGGTTATGTAGGGACATAACCGTACTACTGTAAGCTGTCGTGGGTTCGATTCACGCTCAAAAAGACTTAATATTTTCATTTTCTTGTTCTAACAACAAGTTAAAGCGCAGTGTTGACTTCCATCACTCAACACGCAATGCGTCAAGAATTCCGCGGAAAGTGAGGGAGGAATATATTAACACTAGGTGCCCGGGTTCCCAGCGATATGATACAGCGTGAAATTAAAAGAGAGAAAGTTACCAGACACTTCGTTATAGACATTAAGGAAAAATGTAAAAAAAGAAATAAACGAATCTAATATAGGCACTTGCTGTATAATTTGAATTATTAAAGCACGTGATGGTCAGTCAGTCAATTATGAAACGTCGTGTTCATTATTTACATCAATGATTTTCAACCTTTTATTTCTTTTTGTGGCACACTTTCATTGATTTCAAAACTTGATGGCATACAAGGAAAATATTGTTAAGTTACATGTTTAATTTCACGCTGTATCTTGCACATAGCAGGGTAGCCGGTAGGCAAAGGGAACCTGGGTACCTAATGCTAAGATACTTCCGTTCCCAACCTTCCGCCAATTTTTATTGTGTGTTGAGTAATGGAAGTCAAGGACACGCTTTCCCTTGTTAATAGAGCGAGGAAATGAAAATATTAAATATTTCATTCCCCCGAATGGGAATCGACCCTACAGCCACATGACGTTCTTATTTTTTTGTAATTTGAATTCGATAATTTATCTATAAATATTGAAATTAAATACACAACCTTTAAGATTTTAAGAAATTAAAAAGGGGAACTATTAATTTTATCAAAAGTATTTTAATTTAACGCAAACAAAAGATACGATTATTTATGCATAGATTGTGTACATTTTACATGAAATTCGCCCCGTAATAACAACCTATAGGGTACTTCCCGTGGACCTATAGTTATGAAATTTAGCATGAAGTGAAGTGAACAATTTCATAGAGGCAAACATAAACTTAGTAGGTGTATTAATATGGTAAAACAATATTCATACAAAAGGTATAATATTCATATAAATAATATAGGTTTATGAAATATATAAAAAAGAGTGCATACGCCCGCAAACTTAAATTTGTCAACTTTTATAAGTTGTAGGTACTTCCAGTTGAAAATCTTGATTGTAACGAAATCCTTGGTCGTCAATTCCGACTTGCACTTAATCAGTTTTTTTCTATTGATATTAAATATATCTATAATTAGGAATTTTTTCATGATTTAATTAATAAAAAACTCACCTGCATTTTTGCGACAGTTTTACAAACACAAAATAATAATAATATTAATTTCATTAGAAAAAATGGCATACTTTATAAATTATTTTTACTCAATTTATTTTGAATAATTTTAATAATATATCTAATATATATTTTTTAAACACAAATCCTGTCCGAAAAATAAACAAAAAAAAAAAGAAAAAACTTACCAAAAAATACTGAGAAAAAAACTTCTTTTCAATGCAATTATAATATATTTAAAATATATTATATTTTTTAATAATATAATTATTTATATACAAAAATCGCGTTAGAGCATACCGGCGGCGTACCGCCCTGCGTCGCGCTTGGGCTTTCACTACGGTAAAACATTCACGTAATGCGTTACAGAGCTGCCCGGAATGTACATCTCTAGAAACGGGTAAAAAACGCAGCGTTTTTTACTTTGAGGCTAAATACTTATAGCTTTTACATGTTTAATCTGCGTAGTCAAATAGGAATAATTAAAAGCATATATGTCCGGATTGTTGCAGCACCCAGTGTCCCAATTTCTAGCCCAAAACACAAAGGGACATTCACAAGATTTCTTACACACTCAAGATTTGTAATGTGAAAAATATTAAAACTTGAAGTTACATTATAGTACTTCTCATAAAAATATTCAATTGAATATTTGAAAAAAAAACAGCTTATCGTGAAGCATGGCCTCCGACGCCCCGGCCGGCCGGTACCACCGCGTTATGCTCCACATTTTAAATCTGAAATATCGTCGAAAATGTTCATTTAATTATATAAAATTGCTTTGAAAATAAGCCTTTATTTCTTGTAAAAATTAAATGACAAAAAAGTGTTAGTGTTTACCATTGCGGAGTTTTCTATAGATCTTTTCAAAGTGTACAATACTAAGTATATTAATTTGATAAAGCTCGTAGAGTTCAGTCTGCGTTTGTAATGTAAGCGGAAAAAATGTATATACATACGATATCACATTAGAAACCTCAAAAATAACAGTATTTCTTTACAATTTAATGGATGATATTATACATATAAACCTTTATCTTGAATCACTCTATCTATTAAAAAGAACAGCATCAAAGTACATTGCGTGGTTTTGAAGATCTAAGCATACATGCGAAAGATAAGATAAGAGACAGCGGAAAGTGACTTTGTTTTATAGTATGTAGTGATGTTTGTTATTTTAGCAACTTTACGCTGTATCCCGCACACAGTAGAGTAGGCAGAGAGATTCTAGTGTTAAGACACTCCATTCCACATTTTTTTTACCGAAGTTTTCGCGCAATGCGCGTGTAGTTTTGGAACTCAATGGCGGGCTTTTCCTTAGTACTAGAGCGATGAATATTAATCAAAATCAACAATAATTCATTTCCTCGAGTGAGAATCGAACCCACAACCATCGCAGTTATACTTTTGTACCCCTCCGTCACGACATTTTCATTTTATTTTTATTTGTATCTTTAACGCAGCGAGCGGGTCGCCACAAAATTATCACCCGTGTATATACAAACGTAATGCGTAACATTTAGCAAGCAATAAATTACTAAATAAGAGAGACATGTCATAGTTTGCGTTAAGAGTACTTAAAAATTAAGAAAAAATATAAAAACTAAAATAATATGTTTTTTATCAATATCCCAATCTTTAATTTGACTAATATTACACATATTTTTTTTATATTATAAATTGAACAGCTCTTTTATTTTAGTTTTATTTTGAAACGTAAAATTACGTTAAGAATATTACACAACTTTTATCTGATTCTGTAATCCCGCACAGAACAGGGTAGGCAGAGAAAACCTGGGAACTAAGAGTTAATTCACTCCGTTCTCATTAAGATGCTTCTTTTCCCCATTTTGCGCCGATTTCTGGAGGCGGAATAAAGAAGAATTCAACGCCACTAGTTAATACCCTCTGCCTATAGAAAATTAAATTTAACACTGCTCGGGATGCTTATATATGTTAGTTTTATACGCTCACGCTATATTCCGCAAATAGCAGGAAAGACAGAGGGCATATTCTCCCGAGCGGAAAACCCACAACCGCCACGGTTACAGTCGTACGTTCTTTTTTCTTTTTTTTTTATGGAAAAAACCAGGCAAACGAGCGTACAGGACACCTCATAAGGATGCCATCGCAAATGATCACCGCCGCCCACGACCACGTGCAGAGGAGCTACAGGTGCATTGCCGGCCTTTAAGGTGGAGATAGACGCGCTTTAAGAAGGTACCCATGTCGTAACGACCTGGACTGCAGGTAAGCCATTCCACAGTTGTGTGTCACGTGGAAGGAAGTTCGAGGAAATTAAATATTTATTTAAATTTATATTTCCATTTCTTTACCGGGTGTCGAGGCAAAGCGCGGCCTTTAGTACTATTGGAAAAGAGCGCGTATAAACAAACAAATAAACTGATTAATAATTATATATCGTACTCTTTACATTTACCCCAGAAATTTTACTTACAACAAAATTTGCCCCGAAAAATTTAAAAAACAATATTTATATAATAAATAACAAATTGCATCAATAACTTTCGTATGAGCGGGGAACGGAGTGTCTCAACACTAGGTTCCACTGTCCACCATGTTATGGGGGATACATCGCTAAGCTAAAAAAATATGTTGGCTATCTAATATAAGCAGTCGCTTTCGTTTCAATAACATTATTTACTTCTCACAACATATTATTTAATACTTAATGTAGCTATTATGAAAATTTCCAAATTCCTTTATAATATTATGTTTAGGTAAGTAGGTGGGTATATAAGATTTTGTCACACCGGATTTGAATCTGGGTCATCTCACTTAAAGACGTCAGGCTGTCTACGTATTTGTTATGTAAAAAAAAATATCTGCCGCCTGACACAGTGGTAGCTTTTGTGGCATTTTGTTACATTGAGGTAGATATAAGTTTGATTTTAAAATAAGATACGTTGAAAAGTATTAGTATTACAGCAGTGTTTGACTGTTGCGACTGAGCGTGATGATCGTGGGTTCGACGGTCGTTCGGGGTAATGTTTATGATAAAAAAAATATATAAATAAGCTCTTCAAAGTATTAGGTACTTATGAACAAACAATTTTACTTATAAAAATCCAGTAAGATGGCGAGTGGGACTCTACCATCGAGGGTCCCTTTTCAATTTCAGGATTGTAGGTCAACGGAAAATACAATTACAAAAGTTGACAGTTGAAAAGTTGAGTTAAGTTGTTTTATTTGTACTTGTTTTTTATTGTTTTGTTTGTTTTTTATCTATAATATAAATTTTATCTTGGCGTTTTTTTCTACTGCAAGTTCTCACTTAATTTTTGGGTACGGAACCCTAAAAAGGCGGAGGCAACTTAATATTAAGGCATTTTGTCCACCACTTTCGTTTCCATTCAATTTCGAGACAGCATAATTGTCGGAACCCAACGCCGCTACGTCTTATCAGAGTTAAAAAATTAATTAAATATAAATATAATCGAACCGACATCCAACGTGTGTCAGTTACAATGAATGACCTTTTTTAATTGAAAAGTTTATTATAACTGTAGGCTTTCATAAGCTTAATGCTTTATCCTGCTTTTAGCAGGGTAAACGACGGAGTGACTTGCTCCGTTCTTCACACAATTTAAGAGACATTGCCCTTTAAGTGATAGAGTTTAGTGCTTTATCTTGATAGCACAGCGAGGAAATGAAATAAAAATATAATTCCTTCAAGTGGATATCGAATCCGTAACTGTTATTTTTACGCTCAGACGGTGTAATACGGTGCGTCTCTGTAAATGGACATAGTTGCTGAGATTTGCGGCTTCAACTTATCAAATTCTGGAGCTTTATAATTTTACTATTTCTACAGTACTTATATTTCTATAGTATACTTCTGTATAGATATAGATAATAAGTCTTAAGATACTCATTTTTCCACTTTTCATTTTATTTACATGCATAATATGTATATATAAATAGATATATTAACACGGTTATAGTAGTTAGCAATGTTTGTAGGAAACACGCTAGGGCGGTGAAAGTGGTTGTGCTTCATTACTTTATTTGGCTGCGTGTTTTTTGGTTATCGATATCGATAGATAGATTTTAAATATTTTCAGTAAGCGTACAAAAATGTACGCTTTTGTAAATTTTCTTTCCTATTTACGGAATAACAATATGTTAAGACGTTTTTTTAGCTTCACGTTGTATCCCGCACATAGCAAGATAACTTCACTCTTGAAGGTGCGCTGCTCGGTCAATTTCCACTGTAGTGTTTACTGCTTGTACAAGCCTATCTATGGATTGTCTTATTTTTAGCATAGCTAGTTAATATTTTACATATAAATAAATACCACTCATTCAATTATTACTTCCACGAAAAAAAAAGAAACTCATTAATATATATAGTTATTAGTATGCGGTAATGTAATTGATAACAAGACAAAATGTGGCGTCGATTCTGTCACTTTCTTTGTTGTGAACTTCACGCTGAATCCTGATTATAGCAAGAAAGGCATCGAAAACACAACCGCCTCAACATAAAATATCTTGACAATTGAGCATTAAATAGAATACGAATCGTCATATATAAAAAAAATATCGATATTCGACCAATCATACGCACAACACTAACAAACAAGTCCGCTTATGACCAATTATGTAGGTAATGTTACGTCACATTACGCTGCTATTCGTGCCATCGTCGATACACGTTTACACGATATCTAATTAAGTAATCATTTTATATATGTATGCATTTATATTTGAGAATGAGGCCGTCGTGATGCAGTGGGCCAGCGTGATCTTGTCTTGGTGGTTGTGAGTTCGATTCCAACTCGGGAGAATTTAAATTTTTATTTCAATTTCCTCGTTCTGATAGCAAATCAAAAATCAAGCAATGAGTTCCACCACTCAAGACACAATTCTCGAAAATTGGACGATGATAAACGGAGTGTGTCAACACTAGGTTCGGCTGAGCATTGTTTGTTTTTTGTGATTAAATGATTACTTAGTTAGTCAAGCAAGAGTATCAAGTTTAAAAAAACAATTTCACATTTTCTCGCATGTATCTCATCATCTACCGTCGTGGGGCCGTCGTGGCGCAGAACCAGAGCGTTTGACGGTGACGGTGATGGGTTCGATTACTACTAGGGGAAATAAATTACTTTCATCATTCATGGTTCTGGTAAAAAAACAATAATTGAGCGGTGCATAGTATCTTATGCTTAGTATCTTAACACTTAGTGTTTAGACATTTTTCCATTGCTCGCTTGTCGAGATATTGCATGTCATATGGCCGAACTTAGCAGTGCGCTTAATTTTATTATCAGAGCGAGGAAATGAAAATAATTCATTATCTCAAGTGGGAATTGTACCCACTGACCGTTTGATACCACCTCTTTTATATAAAATAACTTTATTGAGAACGTAAAATAAACTTTCAGAAAGATCATTTTTCCAAGAGAGAGTTCATTTTTTGGGGTTCACTTTAAAAACAACGCCATCTAGTTTAATATAACTGTACTTTATATATCTAACCATAACTGATAAAAATTATATTTGTTTATTTTTTACACTAGATGGCGCTGCGTTCGTAATTAGTACTTTGAAATTTAGTTACATTTATTCTTTTTTTCTATGTTTTTTTTTTTATTATATATAGCATTTTGAGATGGAAATTGAATTTAAAAGTAAAGTTGAAAATTGTAATAATATTTTAAACATAATATTAGCGCCATCTACTGACGAGTAGAACTGAAGTTATAAAATTGAGCAATGCCTAATAGTAATTTGCGTAATAACAATAGTATTGTGTGTATTGACACTATTTTACATTATTATAAATTAGCTAAAAATGTAAAAAAAACGTAACAAACGAGTTAAGCGATTTATATACCGTTTTCACAATTATCTTTTGGCAAAATTTCCTTAATAATAATTAGTTTCAAAGTTTTGTAACAATTTAAAAAAAATGCTCGACTAAGTTGCTACAAAACTACAGTGTTATTGAAATGGCTGAAATTTTAGCCTTCAGTGTAAAGATCGGAGAATCCTTAAAATTATTAGAATTACACAATTATAGGTAGGAAAGAAGAACATCCTCATCAGGTGATTTGGATACGTCGAGATCAATGATGGAAGGAAGGCTAAAAATAATTGTATTTTCATTGAAAACTCGATTTTTGTGGAGCCGTAATTAAAAAATAGTACTTTGCTAAGCGCGGCGTAGAGTTCCGCCACTTAACAAGCAATTACCCCGAATTCGACAGAAAGTGATAGCATAGAAAGTGATAGGATAGCAGAGTGTCTTAACACTAGATTCCGAGGTTGTTTGAGTGTTTAATCTCATAAGGAAATGAAAAGATATAAGAAATAAAGCTAATCTAACATTAACTAATGTTGAAATTAAATTACAAAGTAGAAAAAAATAATCAAATCACAATCAAAAAAGATAATTTATTTGTTTATTATGTTTCGTTTCAGTATAATAATTATATTACAACAGTAAAAAGTATATTAAGTAATAACATTTATATTATTTATAATTGCCCCGGTAATGAAGCAAAACCAAAGAATTCGGCGGAAAATAGAGAACGAAAGGTTCTTAATGGGAATAGCGGCTTATAAGTCTAACATTAGGAGGGAACTCCGTGTTTAGGGCACTCCGTTCCCCACTAAAATGTTTTCCGTGTATGTTAACGAACAAAGGCAGAAACTCTGGTGCAAACTCCCGCAGCCAAGGTCAGTTGTACTGTTAACATTTGTTCAAAAAGTTTAACATAAATTAAAATAACTTAAGATTTAAATAAGTTTGTTTTATATTAAAAATATTTTTTGTTATACTTTTTCTACAAATTAACAGTATTTAACCGACTCCATAAAAAGAGGGGATTCAAAATCCGACAACCGTCATTCACAAGGCGATTTTTTTTAACTGAAAAAACGTAGGTACTTTCGTGATACACTGTTGCCAACAAGTCAGGATCTAGCGACAGAATAATGATGACAATAGAAGACAGCTGTTCAAGGATCACGTAATCGTAAGTGTGTTTTCTAAATATTATATTCACTTAGCTGCTGCGGAACTATAAAATTATTGTAGTAAGCTGCTAAAGTTATCTATCTATCTATCTAGTCTATTTTCGATATATTTTCGTCGGTACTAATTATCCCCGGCACTTTCCCATATCATCTTAATATATGTAACCCACTGTATCTGTAGAAGAGTAATGTGTTATTAAGAAACTGTTATTTATTGTTATTTGAATACGCGGCCAAAGCCGCCGGTAAAAGATAGTATTACGATGTCCATAATTTTATACTCAATGATTAATAACTTTAATCTTATCATTTAAAATATTTTTTTAACATACAACAAAATTTTTAAGGTTCCGTACCTCAAAAGATAAAAAGTGAATCACCTACCTGGAAAATTTAATTTAATTTCGCCTGTATGTGCGACTGTTAAGATAATTTTCCTCTAGATCGCGTGCAGGTAACTAGTTGAAATTAAATCAAATATCTAGATTTACAATCTCTTAGTGCAAAACACGTGAAACTCCTAAGTTCAAGGCAAGCAAAAGATAATATTGTTAATGTAGTGTTAATGCCGCATTTCATAAACCAAAACCTATATAGGGCTTAAAATTATGAAATATGCCAAGATTGAAATTTTTCAGTACAGTTAAACAGAAATATCTAAAAATAGAAATTTATAGGTACATCACAGAAAAAACCTACATAAAAACTTCAATTTGCAGTCAATTTCATACACAATAAGTATTTACCTGCAAATCTAATTATGTGAACTTTGTTATAAGTACTACTCGTTGATCTTACTTGACTTACTTACGTGCGATTGGTACAAAACCCTCAGTGGGCGAACCCAACTCGCACTTGACTGATTTTTTACATTTTATAATTAAAGTAGCTTCCTTTAAATTTTTTAGTTTCCGTATGAAATTTTGAAACCAAATGTATAAAAGGGTTCTATTATTATTCTTAAGTTACGTAAAAATAATGTCAAGGCAGTTTTATAATAATAGTTTTTTCACCTTCATGCATTTCCCTTAGTTGTAGTATGATCCGGTGGGCTCCTTAGTAAGTACCTTTTGAGTGATATTGGCGGAACTTAACCCTGTGATTTATTTACATTACACGATTGCACGACAACGTCAATCGATATACGATAAACCTAGTTGAAACGTCTGAAATTAATAAGTGCGACCACCGATATAGAACAAGCAAAGTAACGTTCCAAGATAGTTATAATTTTTAACAAATAAAATCGACATTCCATAATATCACCCCTTTCGATAAAAAAAGAATCATCAAAATTGGTCCCGCGCGAGTTGGGCACGCTCATCGAGGGTTCGAACCGATTTTTAATTTCGAGAAAATACTTCAATCCTGACATACAGACGGACACTATCACCCACGATATCATATTCAAACAAGTTTGTAAATAATATTATTATACATATCCAAGAAAGTTGCAAAAGATACGCTTTTATGCTTTCGACATATGACACTATAAAAATAACTATTACTATTCATTATTTATTTATGTACTAATTTATATCTAATTGCATACTAAAAAACTGTTATGAATAAAGATATTGTAGCTTGTAGACTTGTAACTGCTGCCGATCCACGCGCGGCTTCGCCCGCTTAAACTTATTGTATTTATTGTAACCAAATTGTACAATTTTTTTACTTAAATTATAGTTTATATAGAGATAGTAGAGATAACAGATTGCAATATATACTAAATCTAACAATCAATTTACCAATTGAATTGTATGTTAATAAATAAGATTAAGTACACATTTTGAAATTCATCATTGTTAGAAATTACCTAAATTGCCTACTGAAAATTGATTATTTTACTAACTTCGCGCATGCCAGTAGGAGGAGGCTAAACAGAGGAACCTTTTTTTAATTAGACCTCGTATTCTGTATACAGCAGAGTAGCAAAAGGGAACCTAGTGTCAGGTTCTAAGGTTCCGTTCCTCACGCACCGAGAAACTCAATACCACGGAGAAATGCAATTAATTTGAGTATATTTACTCATAAATATAACAACCTGCTTATATTTTTATTGTTATGTCTTATACTTTATTTAGTTTTTTTTTTTACACTGAATTGCACACATAGTAGAGTAGGCAAAGGGAATCTGGTGCTAAGATAGTCAATTCTCCATTTTTCTCTATATATTCAAGATATTACGTGATGAGTGGTGGAACTGAACGCTGTTATAACTACGATAATGACACTTTATTCACAATTCAAATACTTATAATTGACAAAATACTTGTTCACATGATTTATTGACCCTTCGTACTGTTAATAATTTGTTTGTGGTTTTTTCTTGTGTCCTTCCCTAAAAGCATAAGCTATAACTGTATAAGTACATACATTGCTTAACAATCACAGGTCGTAAAATGTAATTAACTATTGCTCAAATCGCTAAGCCGTCGAGTAATTGAGCGAATTGTGGCTTTTAATTTACATGTAAATATGGTTTGTATGTTTGTTTGTATGTATATTAATCGTTTAATTAACTTTGTAGTGGATAAATATATTGAAAAATAATTCATAACATTTTTTTATTTATTCCACAATCATAGGCAGATAGATACCATTATGTGTTGAGTGGCGAAACTCAACGCCTCACTTTACTTCACTACTAGAGCGAGGAAACGAAAATATGAAAAATATAATTCTCTTCAGTGGGAATCGAACTGAAGGCTATCGAACCGCTACGACGGTTTCTAATAACTTAATAAGTAATAACCGAACTACGTACATACATAATGACAATGAAACTACGTATACATAAAAAGGCGATTAGTGACGTGACTCAAACGTCTTTAACGGAAAACCCCCCGTCATTAGGCTATGAGGCCATCGTGGCGCAGTAAGCTGTAAATACGACGGTTGTGAGTTCGATTCCCGCTCGGGGATAAGAATTATTTAATATTTTCATTCCCTCGCTCTGTCAACAACGTAAAATGCACCATTGTATCCCATTGTATATAGCAGGATAAACAGAAGGAAGTAGTGTTAAAACACTCTATTCCACATCCGCTGTCCAATTTTGGAGATATCGCGTGCTAATTGGTGGAACTTAACGCCGCGCTTATCATATTAGTTTCATTTACAGTCAGACGCTTTGCTGCTGCGTTACGACGGCCTGATTCAAGATCTGTTATACAAAGAAAACATTAATAAATATTAATCATATAAGGATTTCATATTAGATTTTTTTGTCGTATTTCGCAGCAGGATAGGCAGAGGAAACCTAGTGTCAAGGTAGTCCCTATTTTCGTATCATTGCGTGTTGGTAGAACTCAACGCCGCAGTTAGTCAATTTACCAGAGCGAAAGAATAAAAATTATTCATTCCCTCAAATAGGAATCGAACCTATAATCGCCGCAGTTAGCCGCTGTCCCGCTGCACCATAACGGCTTCGGGCTACGTATTAATACTTTCTGTTGTTGAATCATAGTATAAATGCATTAAAATAATTTACCATAAAGGTATTTTCCCTATAAATAAACCAATTGCGACATTAACTTCCGTTACCTAACATGCAATATATTTCTTTTTATTCAGCTTCACGCTGTATCCCGTATATCGCAGGGTAGGCAAAGATAATCTAGCGGGAAAACATTCCGTTCTTCATGCATCGTCAGAATTCAAGATACATAGAACACAGAACAGAGGCAGAGTACTGGAATGCAGATTGAACCAACCGTTCCATTGAACGACAACTGCCTGATACATGTTTAATTAATAAAATAACAAAAATTGCTTACAATTATATTATCTTAGCCTAATACATGGTTAAAAACATTACGCTTTCATATACCAAGTGATACAAATGTTATAGATTTTGCTAGGAGGTATCAATTACACGAGTCTAATCTCAAGTGGTTTACTAGTAATCTCCGAAAAAGATCCACTATTCAGATCCTGGCTCCATCATCACACCAGATCGATGATACCATATATCTAAGCTACGTATAACTGTGATGAAGATTAAAGAGATTCATGAAGATACAATCATTATTATATAGCAAGGTAGGCTGAGGGAACATAATCCCACTCCATTCCCCACTTTCTGTCAAATTTCCTAGATATTGAATGTGGAGTTGCGGAATTTAACAATTTGCAGACAGAATTGAAAATAATTTCCCCCGAGTGGGAATCGAACCCACTGCCTCTGCGCCACGACGGTTTCAAGGAAAAAGAATATAATGTAGGTAAACCTATTTTATATAGCTAGTCTTAAACGTCAGTCATATCGTGTTAAGTATGCTAAAGTATCACTTATTAGTTCAGGTCATTCTGCCTCCAGACACTGCACGTTGCGGACGAATAAAATTATAATTATAATAATTATTATAGAATTATAGAATCATCGTCGTATTCAAATATTATATTATAGTCATAATAAAAAAAGATTATAGTGAAAAAATAGTGTCGATTTCTTTTATAATTTTGTATGTGGTTTGTGATATAGTTGTAATTCTGAGGGTAAGTAGATTTTTTTATTTTTTTATATTATTATATATTTCTTTTGATATGTGAAATTATTTTTAAAAATCTTATTAAAATACTCGTATGTAGTACGTTCAAAATCTATAGATATTATTTAGATGATGCCAGCATATTATTATCTTTATAAATATAAAAACACCTTCTTTTACTTACCTTCTTTCAATACATTTTTCATATATTTTTTTAATTATTAATCAAATTAAATATAATTGTAAAAAAAAAAACAATCTTGTATAAATTACGCACTTTCCATTATTACATTAAATTTTAAACTTTTGAAAGTCACCTTATTATTAATTAGTTAATTAACATCTTAATTATATTATAATTATTGAGTTACTTCACAGTCATTATAATCATATATAATATATCAACTTGAAATGTTTGTTAATAGGTTTTTTGCCTACTTTTTGTAATAGTGTACAATTTATATTTTTTTATTAATATCATTGAGGTAAAATTATTAAGATTAAAATTATAATTATTATATTATACATTTAATGACGGTATATAAAAAAATTAAGTTAACCTTGAAATATGGTGAAATTTTGATCGTATAATATTTGTTTTGGTAAACCATTTAAAAGTATACGTATGCATTCACGTTGATTGAGATATGTTACGAAATTTCATATCGAGTGAGTTGGGGATAGTGCGATCAGTTTCAAAATTAAAATAAATAAATATAAAAATATAGAATTGTGTTTTAAGTAAACGAAATAGACTTTCGGTATCTAAACAAAGCACAAAACAGTTTCAGGTTTTCCTGTGTAACACTCTAAACTGAGGGCATCTAGATCTGAGCACCATAATTTTTTTTAGACATTCCATGTTTAATGACGGAATTCAACGCCGCATTACGTCTACCAGAGGGGGAAATGTAAACAAATTAATTGTTATCATGCCTCCGAATAAGGATTTAATCAATGAAAAATTAATATTAAAATTAAGAAAAAAAGCAAAACAAAATTAAATTTATCAAAATAACGCTAATATTACCTCCTTTCCTATAAAATATAAATTAAAGTAATTAATTTCAAGTGTCCAAATAGCCCCGTTGTTCCCATCGGCGATGGTCTCAAGGCGGATCAGTTTATTGCGTAAAAACACGTTACAATATTTTAGTCATGACTTAACAATAAGTTGGGCCACCAGCAGAAATACCCATACATGTTGTTGCCCTTGATTTTGCCTATCTGTTGGCACACTAAAGCTTAGATTTCAATTTAATTACGTTACATCGTGGGATAGAAAAACATCGTGTTAATTAATCTGATATTTCTGTACGTTTCCAAGATTTAGCGAGTTTAGTGGTGGTTGAGTGGGTTCACGCTTTACACCGCGCATAGCAGAGTCGGCAGAGGGAACCTGGGAACCTAGTGTTAAGACACTGCGTTCCCATTGAGATACTTACGTTCCTCACTTTACGCCGAATTGTGAAGGCATTGTTTATTTAGTGGCTGAAGTCTACGACACACTTTGTGTCGTTATCAGAGCGAGGAAATGTAAAATAAATAAATATTTCAGTTCCGCATATTTATTGTCATTGTTATTTCATTAATTAAAAAATATAAAAATCTATAATTAATTTAAAAATATAATAATATCAAAATAATCTATACAAGTATAGTATATACATATCATTAAATTGTAACTGATCGCAGCTGTGCATTGAAGATATATGAGAAAATTAATAGAAAAGAAAATATTATTGGGGGCATTTAAACATGTAATACAACACAAAACAATGATTTTCATCATTTTTGTTTGTTTTTCAGTTTTCCTTTTAGTTTCCTTTGTGATTTAAATCCAATAATTTAAGACATTTCCCTTCCCCGGTGTTTGTTTTATTTATTTCGGTTCGTAAATAAAAAAGCTTTACTAATATAAAGTATTTTGTTCGAAAAAATTGCTGCAAAATAATTATTTGTACGAATACTGTCTGTTCAATAATTAATTAGAGTTCAAAGGTAATTCAAATTAATATGCATTATACAAATAATTCTGTAATTCTGTATTTTTAATATAAGCACCTAAATGAAGTCATTGTTGCCGTGTCTGAAAACGCGATGGTTCAAGGTTCGATCCTCGCTCGGGGTTACAATTATATTTTACGCTAGTTTTGACCCATCGTTTCTCCCCTCTAGTCGCATGGAAATAATTAAGAATTGTTTTTGTCACATAATTCATTTTAAGTGTAATATTTATCGATAAATCCAAGACAATTCAAACCACTAGTTCCTGAGATGAATGCGTTAAGACAAGCAAACTATTAAGCTTTACAATATTTTAATAGATAGATTATTTTAATTTCTCCGAATGTAATACAAATCTAGGTTAATTCATAACCGGATGACCTTAGCTGCGTCACGTGTAAAAACATATAACTATCTAACATCGCGCTATTGATTGCGAAAGTTTGAAATTTGCTGTTAAGGTGAAACTACCTGCCCTCAAGCCTCTAGGCTTAGATGACCTTGTTGAAGTGTTGAGGTCGTAGGTTCAATTCCATTATGTACATTTCTATTTTTTATATATTATACTAACCTCCCGCTCGCGGTTTCACCCGCGTGAACTATGCTATTATTAATTTCTGTCTTCATGGCTACGTCCTAGTGACGTCCGTGCAAAAACTCCTAGCATTTGTAGTAACGAAGTTTCATACAAAGTTTCGACCCCAAAAACAATCCCTTAGAAATTGAATATTGCAAATTCCCGTCTTAGCGATCACCTACGTCCTATAAGTAACTCCTATGCAAAAATTGAGATTCCTAGCACTTGTAGTTTCTGAGATTTCGTGATGAGTGAGTGACCTTTCGATTTTATATATATAGATATATATAGATATTCTTATACAGAGATAACCGAAGCGTTATTTGTTGTTGTATACAATATTTTTTAATGTATAAAAAAATGTTTGAATGAAAGATAGATGTAATTTATGAGATGTAATTTATGTAATTTATGAGATTCTTTCTGTCTTTTGTTATTACAAATATTTTTAGATTAAAGAGATACTGCGGCGTTGTGCTCCGTTATTGAATATTGTCGAAAAATGGGAGAACGGCGTATCTTAAAAAAAATTTTCGGACGTTCAAATTAAAAAATAAATAATACGTAAGGGCGTTAGAGGTTAATGGATAAGCATATAAATTATTTAAGTAAATAATAAAGAAACTAATGGACGTGACAATTTTTGTTTACTGTGGAAATATTTACTTGAATAAGATAAAATGATACTTATACGAGTTAAGTATTATAGTGTTTTACATAGTAAGTCAGTCAGTCATTTAAGTTACAATGGAACACGTAACCTAACGCCTGTCTTTGTCATTCCGTATTGGAATTATACAAATAATTTAAATATGAGGCCGCGAAACACGACGGTTGTGAGTTCGATTTCCACCTAAGGATAACGTCATTCAAACAAGCACGTCGAGGAACAAAGTGTCTTATTTTTCAATTTTTCAAAGTTTTCTACACAATTTGGTTTTAAACTAGACCTGCATTATTATGTCTATACTGAAATCTTCAAAAATATTAAAATTTTGCCTAGCAGCGACAATATGCGAAAAATTCTAGAAAAATCTTCCAATTTAAAGTCAACGCACGTTTGGACAGACGAACAAACAGCCAATGTAAATATACACATAGGATTTACACTGTCATGGTCACTATATTATATAATACCTACTTCTTTATTTAACTTAATAATTTGGATTGTATCATATTACGTTTTTTTTGCTTCACGCTGTATCCCGCATATAGCAGGGTAGATAGAGGGAACCTAGTGTTAAGATACTCCATTTTCACGCACCGCTATTGCAAGTTAAATGGTGGAACCAAAGCGAGCAAGTGAAATTATGAATTCCTCCCAGTCCTCGCTTACAGTCCGAGGCTGCCACTGCCACAGGATGGCCCTCATACGGCGGGGGTCACTCAACACGCAATGCCTCCTGAATTCGGTGGAAAGTGGGGACAGGAAGTGTCTTCTAACACTGGGCTCTCAGGTTCCCTCTGCCTACCCCGCTTTAAAAAACCTATCGCAAGCACGAACACTTTGAATCGTTGCTTTTTGATAGTTAATACGTATCGTAATTATAATACGAAAATGACCGTAAGTTTCAATAAAATTTACATTTTGTTTTTCGTTGTGTTTACATAAATTACGGGGTTAAGTCCCGTCATTAAAAAAACAATAATTCAGCTTAAATAAAAAGCGAAAAAAAATGTATGAATATTCCACAAGTTGATCTATTTAACATTAAATTAAAGGATAAATAACTAAAGACCGGGTTCAGGGGCACCAGCGTGTCTATACAAAATACGACATGCCTTTAAATAAATTTAACCCAGCGGGATTTGATATAGCGCCGGCTGGTACCATCTAAGATTTGGACAGTTCTCTTTCAAAATTTTGTTTCAAAAATACTCTTTTGATTCGAAGCCGCTACTTTCGTAATACATGACAGTGACATTCATACGTAACCCGCTATTACATACAAAATTGGGCAACGAACTGGTATTTTTGATGAATTAACGAATTTAGTTACTACATATTAAACATATGTGTGTCAAGATCAGAATTTATATTAAAGGGTTTGCACAATATCTCTCGTTTTAAATTTAAAAAAGCAATTTCACGCTGTATCTCGCAAATAGCGGGATAGTTAAGGATAGGTTTTACCTGCGACTTCCCGCACATAGTAGAATAACTAAGAAAAGTGAAAACACTAGTCACTGTTGTTTGATTGTTTGTATAGTGGTTTACAGCCTTTTCGATAAATGGACTATGTAAATCCAAAATATTTATTCACTTCAAACCAATACTTCCTGAGATTAAAGTGCTCAACCAATTAAACTATTAAATTAATTTTTTCCCATAAATATGTTTAAAATATTTTATTATTCCATTTATATAAGATCTTGATAGCGGACAGTATTTTTATCAAAAATACGGAAATACTGTGGTTTTGAACCCCATTTTATATTAAAAATAAGTCAATTTAAACTACGCCACTATGACTTTTCATACTTGTATGCGCTCTAAATGGACAGAAAGAGTGTCACATCACTAGTCAGTATTTCATCATTAAATGAAATGCAACATTCTAATAAACTATGACACGTGAGTAACAAAATCAAAAGATATTAATAACACATTAATATTTAATATTAGAAAAAATATTTTAATGTGTTATTAACTATTTATTTAATTATTTTCTAGTAATAAGATATTCCTTATCCCACTTTTCGACGCATTGAGTGAGTGGCGAAACTCAACCTTGTTACCAGCGAATAATACATTAATAAATAATAATCATCACTCTGATGGGGAATCGAACCCGCAATCATCGCATTTACACACTTGTATCACTGCGCTACTACGGCCTAATAGATTATTTATTTTTTACAATAATAAATCACGATGACGCTTCAAAATAATTTATTATTGAAGAATGACCTACATAACTGTATGAACTGTGAAGTTATTGAAATGTAAGCTTATTAGTACAGTGGTGAGTTCTAAATTTATATAGATATATAATTTAATTAAATAAAAAATAAATACCTACAATAATTAAATTAATTTAGTTAAATAGTTATAAGAAAATGTTTCTAATTAAACTAAAATATAAAGAAACATTAAATCTACGGCGTTAAGTTCCACCATTCAAATATAAATTACAAATATAACTCCCCCGTGTGTGTATTGAACCTGTAACCATGTCATTTACAGTCAAACAACTTATACTGGGCCGCGATAAAGTTTTATATATTATTTTTATAGCTTCACCTATATACTATATATAGCAGGCTCTATTAAGGCATAATTAAGTGGCGGAACTCAACGCCGCGGCGGTTCACTACGCCGCGGTCAACTTATATATTTAGAAGTTGTCATAATTGAACTTGTATTACTTCTATTGTATTAACATAGAAGTACAAAAGTACTAGTAACAGTATATAACTATTACGGCAAATTCCCACGCCCTACTACCGCTACCGTTTTGTAAGCAATGCTAAGGAAAAAACATGACTGTATGAATGTAAATCTATGTAGGTATAGATTAATATACTAATATAATAAAGCAGAACAGTTTGTTTGGTTTATCGAGCTAATCTCAGGAACTGTTGGTTCGAATTGAAATATTATTTTTGTCAATTTATTAAGGAAAGCTATATCAAATTATAATAATCATTACCTGGGGTACTAAGAAAGTTTGATACCTACATTACGTACTCTTAATAATTTTTATTGGACAACGCACACAAACCACATACTTATACGCATAGATTCACGCCTTATCCCTAGCAGGGTAGCCAGAGAGAAAAGAGCGCCAAACGCTCTTCATCAACCTCCTTCATACATGCCCTCCGGCTATCATGCTTTTTCTTCCTTCCTACCTTTCTCCAGTATTCCTACCTTCCTACCTTCCTCCACTGTGTGTTCGATGTTCAGTCCAGATCTAACTCTGCCTCTCTTGAAACTCTTTTTTCCTTCTTAAATCTTTTTCGCTATTCTTTCATCACAGCTAAGGCACAGTTAACTCTGTTATCAGTAGAAATATGCCTAGCACATCCACAACACTGATTCTAATATCTTTCCACTTTGCATTCCGTCCTTTCTTCGTTTCCTTCAGATACCTAAACCTTTATTTTATTCGCGTTCAGGCTTACACCATCATTTTCATACCCGCCTTTCAAGCCACAGGTAAAATATAGTAATATAACAAGGCTGAAGAATTTGATTGTTTTAACGCGCTAATCTCAGAAACTCTTGGTTCAAATATTTTTTTAATGTATTGGATAGTTCATTTATCGAGGAAGTTCATTCAGTCCACCATTATCATCCAGTCCATTTATAGGGTATATGGGAGCATAACAACGATTAACATAGCGTTTACCGTTGCTATGTAACCAACTGCACCTGCGGTCGGAGGTATTTCCGGAATTTAGAATGTCTTGAGTCATACACCATTTATCGTTAATTCCTTTTGATGAAGGGGACGAAGCCCGCTGGTGAAGAATGATAGAGAAACAATAATAAATATTTTTATTGTAGTTCGTAGGAGGATGTTAAAATTTTGTGAGAAGGGTACAACTGTTAATATAAAGGAACAGCATCGCTGTCAGTTGCAAATACAAAGTGCGGCGTTAAGTTACGTCAATTAAGAAGGAATGTTTTCTATTGGTGCGCCATCTCTCAGCCATGTGGATAAATAATGAAATGTTTTTAGGGGGACATAATTTTAACAGATTTTCATGAAATTCACGAATATTATATTATACTGTTTAGCCCATAGCAGGGTGGGCAGACAACCTGGGAACCTAATGTTTAGAACACATTCCCCAGTATCGTTGAGATTGACCTTTACCTACTTTCCGCGGAATTCTGGTGTATCCAACGCCACGCTTTGCCTCGTTACCAGAATGGAAAAATGGAAATATTTAATGTTACATTTCCTCGAGTGGGAGTCGAGCCCAGAAGCCTTGCAAATTTGAATCTATGCTTGCTTCTATTCGTCTGGCGATTCAGTTAACTTAGTGTCTCCTATATAATTATATTCACATTCCATCGCTAGATCATTAATTGTCTCATACGAGTAGTTTTATAGGTAACACCTCTATAGAAAGACTGTTATAAAGTAACTACATAAAAATGTTTTTGCTCAGTATGTATACATTTTATTTAATAGTATAGAACTTAAGATTTGGTTTGGTTTAATTTTAAGAACTATTGATTCGAATTTAATTTTTTTTTGGATTATAGTCAATTTGTCCAAGGAAGAGGCCGTCGAGGCGCAGTGGTAAAAGGGTGTGACTGCAACGCAACGGTTGTGGGTTTGATCCCCACTCGAGAAAATGAAATATTTATTTACATTTATATTTTCATTTCTTCGCCCTGCTATCGAGGCAAAGCTCAGCGTTGATTTCCACCACTGAACACGTAATATCTCCAGAATTTGCCGGAAAGTTGGTAACGGAGTGTCTTAACACTAGGTTTACTCTGCCTATCCTACTGTGTGCGGGATACAGCGTGAAGCTGATTTAATTTAAAAAACGTATTAATTGAAATTTAATGCCTATCATGGCTCAGGGTAACAGCGTTTCACTGTAAAGACGATGATTATTATTTATTACTAGGTTCAATTTCCAAATGAGGAAAGTTTAATTAGTATTAAAAATAATTTCCCCAATCAGGCTAAATTAATTTTTAGACCTTAAATTGCACTCAACACACAGTATTTCGGCATAAAATGGAGAACAGTATCCTAACACTAGCTTTTTTATCCTTTCCTGCTCTACGGGATGCAGCGTGAATATGACGTCTTTAATAATAAGTCGTTGCAACTCAGCTGCCATACTTGATTCTTTGTTTACTTAGATATACGTACTCATACATACATACAATACAGTTGTCATGTATCAAGGGTGTTGTTCTCATAAAACGTGTTTAACATGTCAATACGATTTTATAAATCATATATATATATATATATATATATATATATATAAATTTAAATTTAGAAAAATTATTTATTTCTTCAATATAGAATAGGGAAAATTCTCCGATAGATTCTCCGGAGACTGACATGCAGTGACGATTCACTGTATGTGATTACTACATAACGATGTGCAGATGTTAAAATAAACATAAAAAATATATATATTCATTGGTAATGACGCAACTTTTAATAGTTATCTAACGTAATGCCTCTCTTGTTTGCATAAATAAACGATTTAAACGTACGTACGCCCATATATACATATTATATTTTTTATATATATATATATAGGTAGATAGACGATTATTGTGGTCAGTGTTGCTCAGTTAGCCAAACAAAACAATGTTTAAAATGTTCGGACGTTGGAAGCGAAGTGTCTCAACACTATGTTTTCTCTGACTACGCTGCTGTATTCTTTTTTTTCCCGCCCAATAACAGCAGTGTGGCAAAGCGCGGTGCTAAGTTCCGTGACTCAAGTCGCGATTTCTCGGATTGCGGCGATGCGTGGAGAACGGATTGTCTTAAATTAAAAGAACTGCTGTTAAGACTCTTAACACTTTTTATTGAAACTTATATAGAAAATGGTATGATAGATGTTTTTGTTAGCTTCAAACTCTATCCCACGCATATCAAAGTAGGCAGAGGGAACCTAGTGTATTTTTGTTGGTGTGTTGAAATAAAAATATTAATTATTTCAGTGCCCTGAGTGCGTCATGACAGGCAGTGTGATAGATATATAGCAAAAACATTAATTTAAGCAAAAATTATAAATAATTACCTACTTTAATGACAGTGTAAAGTAATATAAAAACTTTATTATACTTATCATTATAATTCCGTTTCTTTCATCATATTTCATTATTTTCGATTAATGATAAAAGTCATTTGAATAATTGAACCAATATAAAACAAAATATATTCCTTATAATATTAATATATACCTACTATATATATTCTATACTAATATTATAAAATTAAACTTTGCTTTGGTTGAACGCGTTTAATCTCAGGAACTAATGTATTGGAATTGAAAGATTATTTTTTTGTTGAATAGTCTATTTGTCAAGGGAAGCTATGCAAATTATATGGCTTAAATTGTTTCGAACCGATTGTATGTACGGTCGGAGTCTCTCTCTATCTCAACTCTTATTTACTTTTACTTTTAACCTTTACTTTTTCTTTAGGTAAAACTATTCTTGTCATCAAAGTCAAAAGTTAAATGCTAATTTGTGCTAATAATTAATATTAACACTTTTAACTTTACTCGATTTTTTGCTTACTAATTAAACGATTGTTGTTAAAAAACAACAAATCATCATTAAAAAAGTCATCTTTTAATTAATAAAAATATTAATTAAAAGATTACTTTTAGAAATAGGCCCTCGTGTCGCAGTCGGATAGCGCATGAGTGTAGCGTTGATTCTGGGTGAGGAAACGAAAAAAGAATCGAACCCAGAACCGTTGTATTTAGGGAACCTTGTAGAACGTATATACGATAATAAAAACTTCACGATGTAGGCAAAGGGAATCTACTATTACGACACTCCGTTCCCCACTTACTTCCGAATTGTGGAGGCATTGCCATTACCAGAGCGAAGAAATAGGAATATATATACCTAATAGACGTAAATAAATATTTTACTTTCTCGAGTGGGGATCGAGCCCACAACTGTCTCGTTACAGTCACAGCCTTGTGCCATACTCGATAATAAATTAATATATTTATGTAAAAAAAGTTAATTACTTGTTTCTTTAAGTATTTTTTTATAGGATTAAATATATAATATAATTAATAAAATAAGTTTAGTATAAATTAATGGAATATTTATTTTTTCTTAAGATTACAAAAAAAAATTCTTCGCACGTCATTGTATGGCGTAGTGATTATTTACCGTTCGCCAGTTTGTTAATGAAATATTACCGCCTACCAGAACTCTTCTTCTTCCTCCTGGCATTAATCCCGGCTATTGCCAGGGTTTGCCTTCCTACTCAACCTACTCCACTTTGCACGGTCTTTTGCGTCCTCGGTGGTTAGACCATTGGCTCTCATGTCCTGCATCACGACATCTAAGCAGCGCTTCCTTGGGCGTCTCCGGGTGACCTAGCCGGGAGGTCTCACTTACCGCCTACCGGAACGAGCAAAATAAAAAAAAATAATACAATAAATAATAATTATTCCCACGAGTGGAAATTGAACCCCTAACCACCGCATCTAAGTCACTGTCACTGGTTTATTACCTCATGGTTTCGTCATTTCTCATTTCAATATTTGTAAACTAAGCGACAAAGTATTGTAATATGAGTTGCTACATAGTATATCCGTTATTGGTTAATATAAATAAACATAAATAATCATAAAATGCTTGTAAAATTGTGTGAAATTCAAATAAAATATATATTCTATAGTTCTATACTAATATTATAACGTTGAAGTTTGTTTTGCTGAACACGTTTATGTCAGGAACTTCTGAATGGAATTGAAAAAATATTTCTGAGTTAGAAAGAAGGTACCCAAGGGTTCCCTTTGCCTACCCTGCTGTCTGCGGGATCCAGTGAGAAGCTGATTTTTTTTTGAGACATAGAACTATATATAAATGCAATGTGTCGAAAATTGGGTCTTGTTAACCGAGCGAAGAAATAAAAAAAAAATTCCCAGAACGGGTGTCGAATTCACAACCATCGCACTTAGAGTCCGACTCTGTGCCGCTACGCCACGATGTTATAGAACCCACTACAACTTTAATAGTCTATTTAAATACCATGTAATCATATATATTATATCTTTGCAATGTGAATGTGGAAATTTAGGAAAGAAATGCCAAGGCTTTTTGTTCTTACAACATATTTTGATACACACGTAGTAATGTTGGCCCTGGTGTTTATATTTTGGTTAGATTGGTTTTTGGTAAGATAGAGCTTGCAGATTCAGTTCCCATCCAGTACAGAAGCAGAGTATGCTACTCAGCAGGCAATGACTCAACACTACATTCCTTCTTCTATATGCTGAAATTCACACTTTTAAACTTCATATTTTTATGTAGAAAAAGATATCATGCATAATTATGACGTATGTTTTATTTGACCATAGATAGAATTATCGTCCATTAATATCCGTTTTTATGTAATATATGTACAAATAATAAAAAAGTACAGATAATTAATATAAACTTATTTATTTTTTAGCAAAAAATAACCTTAAACCTCTTCTATACATTATGAAAAACTTATAAAATTTATATATTCATCATGCAATATCTTGACAATAAGGCGATGTGTGTATAACGAAGTGTCTTATCACTACATTCTCTCTGTCTAATTTGGAAACGAATTGGCTACATACATACGCAGATACAGAGTGAAGCTAATTAAAAATAATAATTTGTTTGTTTCAGAACACAAAATGGCGCCATCTATTGGCGTACCAGAGTATTATGTTGGGAAAAACATCTTTATAACTGGAGCTACAGGTTTTATGGGAAAAATTTTAATAGAAAAATTACTAAGATCGTGTCCAGATTTGAATAAAATATATTTTTTGATGCGACCGAAGAGAGGACAGAGTGTTAAAGAACGACTTGATGATTTTATTAACTGTAAGGTAAGTTTAAACTGTTCAAAGTCAAAGTTAAAGTCATAGTCAGATTTAGGATCAGAGTCAAAATTGAACTCAGATTCAGATTCAGAGTCAAAGTCAAAGTAGAGTTAAAATAATTTTCTTCAAAATAAAAGTTACATGATTTTTTAATGTTAACATTTGACCATTTGATGGTAAAACAATGTTACTTATTTCTGCTAGTCAACGATAGATGGCGCTAATAGACCACACAATAAATATAACAAATTGCAGAAGAGTCCATCGTGGCGCAGAGGTCCTTCACTCTGAAAAATAAAGCCACAACACGGTGTTGAGTTCCGCTGCTTATGACGCAATGTCTTGAAGTGTCAAGCCTCCCTCAGTGTACACTATTGCGGGATGAAGCGTGAATCTAGAAATAAAAAATATTATTATTTAAATTGCAGGTTTTCGACAGCCTCCACGACAAATCACCCAAATGTTTCGACAAGTTACACGTAATATCTGGAGATATACTTCAAGATGACCTCGGTATTTCCATAGAAGACTGGGATTTACTCCAGAAGGAAATACAGATTGTCTATCATTGCGCTGCTTGTGTACGGTAAGTTGTATTTCAATTTTATATTTATTATTGTCAGAATTTTCATTTTCTCCGTCTACAACACTTCATATATGTACAATGTCTCGAAACTTAGCGCAAAAAGTTAAGAATAAAACACCTAGGTTTCCTCTGCCATGCTATACTAAATGCAGGATATAGCGTAACGGTAATTTAATTTAATTTTTAATGTAAATTAGAAGATTGACCATAAATTTGGGAAGGAGAGAGCAGAGTACGTCAAACCCACCTCAAAATAATCTGATACCTTAGAGCTTTTAATAAACATTAATAAGCCCAAACAGCGAGTAAATGAATATAAGTTATTTCGTATTATAGTAATATTTTACATATTTCCTTTTTAGGTTTGATATGTTTATACGAGATGCGGTAAACATGAACACGCTGGGCACTATGAAAGTATTGAAGTTGACTGATGGAATGAAAAAACTTGAGGTAATTGTTAAAACTAATATTTACAAATGTATGAAAAACTAGCGACAAGTAGCCTAAATAATTAAAATGTATAGTCTTTCAACTTCCTAATTTTTAGTATAATTTATTTTTAAAATATTTTTTTCTACCCACATTTTTATATGTTTGCAAAGTACCAACATTTTAGGGATAGGCGAGTTGGAGCCGCCATAGTCACTGTGTTATACAGTCAAATACTGTATTATTGCTGAGTTAAAACTAACATTTTTTATTAAAGAAATAGTGTTATATATTAAAATAGATTAATAGTGGAGAACGGAGTGTTTTAGCCTCCGTCCAGCCTGTTTACCCCAAATACCTAACTAAAAATATACTTATTAATATTCTTTCTTCCACTCAGGTATTTGTCCACGTCTCCACAGCGTACTGCCGATGTGAAGTGCATACGTTAGAAGAAAGGTTATATCCGGCGAATCACAGACCGCAAAATGTCATGGAATGTATCAAATGGATGGACGATGACTTGCTTAGTTATTTACAACCGAAGTAAGTTAATATATTCATATATAAACAAAGGATTTTTTGTAGGATTATTTTATAGGATTTATCCTCAGTCTGTCTATATGCTTGTTCGTATACGTGCGTATCTGTAAGTTTTTTTTTTTTTTCAAGAACGTGGTTGTTACTCTATACCTTATAAGTATTTTTGATAGATAGATAGATAGATCTTATTGTATAACTAACGGAAAAAGCCGAAAATTGGTAGTATGTAGGAAAATCGGTAATAATACCTTTAGCTTCAGTAGAAACATAGTGCTAAGACACTCCGTTGTTCATTTATTTTTTTAAGAAAAGAAAATATTTAAAGTTCTAGACTGGGAGTTGCCAAGACAGCCTCAAAAATAAACTTTATAATTTTTTTTATTTTATAATTAATTTCATTGTTAATTATTTATTTCTCTATTTTACAGACTAATAGAGCCTCAACCTAACACGTATGCATACACAAAATCTCTGACAGAGGACCTTGTATCACAGCACGTTGGAAAATACCCCATAGTGATCGCGAGACCATCTATTGGTAACTATTATTTTAAAAGAAGTTGTATTACCCTAATTTTTCTGTAGACCATAAAGGGTTAAATCACGTTACCGTTCCCCTAGAAATTTTGGGACATCCTATGGGATCAACATCCATTTGGGAGAATGAATTACTCTTATTTCTCCGCTCTTTATTGAATTTCGTCGCTTAATAGACAATGTCTCGAAAATTGGGCAGGCAGGATGCGTCATCAAACTAAGTTCCTCTGACCTATCCTGCTAGTTGCGGGATACAGCGTGAATTTGAAAAAATCAAAAAATTGCATCATGGTTCACTTAGTATGTCTGATTTCAATAGATGTGGGTCCAAATTTGTTTAAGAGAATTAATAATATTTCTTTATATCTATATTTTTATTTTATTCCAGTGATTGCTTCACATAAAGAACCTCTACCTGGATGGGTGGACAATATGAACGGTCCTACTGGTCTGTTAATTGGAGCTGGCAAAGGTAAGTTCAAATGAACCTTGCTTCATTAGTGTTTTCTTAGTTTTACGCTATTTATCCCGCACATAGCAGGATAGGCAGAAGGACCATGGGGACCTAGTATCAAGAAACTCTGTTGAATTCTGAAAGTATTCTGTGCTGAGTCGTGAAACTCAACGCCGCGTCGTTGCCAGAGGATATGGAAACTGGAATATAATCTCAGGAATGACTAGTTTAATTTGGACATCTTTTCGTGTAAGCTAGATCATTTATCGCCATAATCTATATGATAAACCTGAATTTTTTTTTTTTCCAGGTGTAATACGCAGTATGCACTGTAACGACAGCTACTTGGCGGACGTGGTGCCGGTCGACATTGTGGTCAACGCGTGTATACTACTATCATTTATTACAGCTATGGAAAAGTAAGCTATTTTGTCATTTTTGTAAAATCTTAGTCAAATAGCTTAATGAATAAAAATGGCTTAATTAAATTAAGAAGATTTAATTAAGCCATTTTTTTACTCAAAATTCATAAAATGTTGGTAGTTGACCCTACGTCCTATAACTAAGCTATCACCAGCTCTGAAGGCATTTCAGCTGAGAAGAACACCAACTCAATTTATGTAACCTATATATTATAGTTTTAAAAAAATAAATATTTTTCTGGAATAGGACCGAAAGGAAACAGTTGAATGATGAAAAAAATCCTTTTGTTTACTTTAGAAAACAGCTTGAGAGCTGTAAATTAATAGTCGACGAAGTATATGTATAAGACTAAATATATTTTTAAAAGAAGCCACAACGGCACAGCATCTGACTGTGAACGCGACCGTCCTGAAGTCTTTTCCCATTCGGGGATTGGTTTTCAATTATCATTGACTTACACTGATAAGACGAAACATGTTGAGTTTCGCCAAACAACATGTAATTACTATAATGTTGGGAGATGCGTGAGGAAGTGATTTTCTTAGCAAGAGGTTCCCTCGGTTTCCCTGCCCTGTTACTGAACATAGATTAAAGCGAAAAAATAAAAAATATATATTTATATTTTTTCAGACCGAAGGAAATCAAAATTTGTAATATAACGCAGTCCGGATACAACCCAATAACTTGGGGAGAAGCGTTAGATATGGGTATGTACTATTATAAATTAAATATTTAATATTAAATTAATAAATTAGTTATAATTAAATTTAATTATAATTAATTTATATAAAAATTTAATTATAATTAAATTATATTTATTGTTAATAGTTAAAAGTAATATTAGGGAGCAATTCATACAAAAAAGTCACATTTGTTATATGGGAGCCTCCTTAAATATTTATTTTATTCGTAATTCTCAGTAAATATATCATCTGTGAAAATCTGTGAAAGTAAATTATTATAATTTCTATCAAGTGATGTGAATAATTTAGTTTCTTGTAAAATAGAATGTAAAAATAATGATTTATATCATTTATTCAAAGGTCGTGTCCACGTCCAGGAATTCCCCTTCTCCGTCTGTCTATGGTATCCTGGGGGATCCCCTAAAAGTTCTAAGGTTCATCATTTAATAGCTGCCTTCTTCTTTCACCTGTTACCAGCTTACCTTGTGGATATGATGTGCGTTTTAATGGGGAAGAAGACTTTGTAAGTTTTTTTTGATTTATTAAGAAATAGTTATAAATTAAACTAAAAAAAATATTTTAAAAAGATATTTAGATGAAATTCGATGAATTTATTATAAAGTAACATATTTCAATTTCAATGCCTAACTGATTATAAACACGACGGTTACGGATTCGATTTCCCCTCCGGCGAATGAGATATTTTCATTTCCTCATTCTACTCATTTGTTACTTGCCTTGAAAAACCGCGGTGTCTTCAAAAGTTTACTGCAATTTTTTTAAAAGTTTGTATATAATTGTAAATACTGTTCATTCCATAATAAATGATTATAATAAACTATAATAAAAAACTGTAGTTACATAAATGAATAATCTTTTTTTATTCTAGAATAACTTACAAATACTTAATTGAAATTAAAATAAATTAATTATTCACAGAATAAAACATGAAGTGTTAGTTTCAATGTCAGTTTTCAAATAATATCCTACTAATATTATAAATGTGAAAATGTGAGGGCGGATGTTTGTTCCAATCGCACGCAAAAACTACTGAACTAATTTGGAAGAAACTTTACAGTTTAGTATATAACTATATATTTTTTATAGCATGATCAAAATTCAAAAGCGAGTGAACTACGGTCTAGAAGTACTTCAATACTACACAACCAAAGAATGGTTCTTCAAGAACGACTACTTTAGATCGTTACCGAGCTTAGTGTCGAAGGCTGATAATGAAACTTTTTATACGGATGTCCATGTGAGTGTTTCTTTTTTAATTATAAAAATAAGTTAATAATCTGTCATTTTTTTAGCTACACGCTGTATGCTGTATACAGCAGGGTATTTTTAGGTTCCCTATCCCTATAGGGAACCCAGAAACACCCATCACACCAACGAAAATTAGGCGTTGCATGAGAAACAGTGTGTCTTAGGTAACACTAGGTTCGTTCTGCTTTTCTTGTTATGCGAGAAAAAAACGTTACCCCCAACGAAAATACCCATATGTTATTATTGTGTGGATATGCGCACAAAATTACTATAAAAATTTGTATCGATTTTTTTTCCTTCGAAAGGTGACTTAATCGAGTGTTCTTAGCTATGATTCAAGAAAATATGTTCAGCCGTTTGAAGATTGTCGACGTTTTTCTAAGTGTATATTTACTTTTTAGAGCTTTTTTGTGTCGCAAGTTTTTAATAATCAATTATTATTCCTCAGGATATCAATTGGAATTCCTACCTAAGAAATTATATAAAAGGAGCTCGAGAATATTGCTGTAAGGAAGATCCCGCTACTTTGCCACAGGCCAGGCGATTGCAAAACCAGTAAGATTTTTTATCAGGCTGATCGACTGATTGATCTTAGAATCAAATTTACACGCTGTATCCCGCACAAAGTGGGGTAGCCATAACCTGGAAACCTAGTGTTAATATACTCGGTTCCCATTAACACACTTCCCTCCCTTATTTTCCACCGAATTCTGGAGACATTGCGTGTTGAGTGACGAAACTTACTGCCGCGCTTTGCCTTGTTACCAAACATTTCGCTCCCTCCAGTGGGAATCGAACCCACAATCTATCGAGTTGACAATCACACGCTTGCGTCCGGCACCACGACAGGGCCATACGAATTTATTATATAAATGCAAAGGGATTTAACTCACTATTACCAACTACCGCTTACTGTACTACAAGCAAAACAACAGGTTTTACAACTATTTATTCACCAATTAAGTCTGACTGAATTACACACTGTATTATAATTTGTTAACTGCTAATAATATACCCCAGATTCCACCGTTTATTTTTAGGGTTCCGTAGTTTTTAAGGAAAAAATGAAACTCTTATAAATTCACTCTGTTGTCCATCTGGCTGTCAAGACTCTTCATCTCAGGAACTTCCAGTTGACCTAGAATTATGAAATTTAGTAGCCAGCATCTATAGGTAGTAGAGTTCAGGAAAAAAATTAAAACCCATAAATTTGTGGTTAAATCCTAAAAAATAAAACCCTTAAAAGGGAAGCAAAATTTGGTATTAAAGCCGCTAGTTCAAGTGAGATATCAGATGAAGGGTCTTTGGCTAAGCTAAGCCTGAATTTCAAAAAGCTTTTTGTACGGAACTCTCGGTGGGCAGACCTACTCGCGCTTGTCCGGTTTGTTTTATTAGACAAAAAAAACCTAGAAATACATATTATTATCATTCTCCTCAGTGGATCGAACCTACAACCATCGTGTATACAGCCTACTAATATGATAAATTTCTATATTATAAAATAATATATTTCATACTAAGGATTTTTTTTTGTTACAGATTATACTATATCGACAAAACAGTACAGTTCGTCGTCTACACTTTGATCGCTTATTTTATATATTATTATATTATAAGATTTTTTAGTTAATTTTAATATTATAAGCTAGATCAATAAAATAAAATAAATTTAATTAAGGGCTATATTACTAGCTGATAAATTTCTGTTAATTTATATGATATTTATATTATAGAAATTCATTAAAGAAAGGTTATGATTATGTATTCATTGATTTAACAGGAAGTTATCAGACGGTTGTAAAAAAAAGGGTTTTACTCATTTAATTGTATTTTTTTAGTGTTTCGGTGTAATTTGTATCTATGTATATAAACACAAACTAATATTCTTTGTTCTTGTTATTCTGTTCATAAAATATATATCAATATTGTGTAAAAAAAAATCTCCTTTTTTATTTGTTTTACTGATTTTTTTTTGTATTTTCAAAGCTGCTATACTCAATTGTCTATTTATATACGTATATTTTAAAACATAAATATGATTTCCATGCGGGCTTCTTTGATTTTAGAATAGCACTTTTTAAAACAACTTTAGCTTCCTTCCTTTTTTGAAACACACTGTACATATAAAAATAAAAACAATAATAAACTATAAATTAATAAAAAATCTTTACTTTATAATTATTTATGAAATAAGTATTTTATTCACACACTTAAGTAATAATTTATATTTTCATGTACAAGTCCTATAAAACTGTATAACAAATTCAATACATCTTGATAAGAACGTATAGCTTAATTGTCTTGTCAACTCTTAGACATAAACAAGAGGCCCAGGTTCATATTCTAGTATGTTACATTATAAATAATATTAATTTTATTAAATAACTTTAAATAAGAAAAATCAATCGAGTTTGTTAAATATTAATTTCTTTTCTCATTTTAAATGAAACTTTAAATGAATGGCGCCGTAAATGTAATGTCAAAGTAAATGAATGTAAAAATAAATATAATTATGACATGTGGACATGTTCAAACCTTGTTGTTAAAAACTTTAAAAATGTGTTTTGGTTTGTTAAATAATATAATTCAGATTTTTTTTATTTTAAATAATAAATTTAATAATTGAAGTCATAATTAATATAAATATCGATATGACATGTGGACATCTATGTTATGTATAAAATATAGTTGCTTATACAGATGTAAACAAATAATTAATAAAATAATTTGGCTTGATTACTGTCTTGAGGTAGCAGACGAAGTCACGGCCAAAGATTAGTTTTAGTAATAAATATGAGTTACTACAAACATTTTTTTTTTGAAATAATAATAATATGTAAAAAAAATTATATATATGATAATGGTATTTTTGTGTTACAAATATATAATATGATGACTTTTTATAAAGTTTTATTTTTTAATTTTAAATCATCCAAACATTTTTAGTACCAACTTCACCCTTTACCTATAGCTGGATAGTCAGAGAAGAATGGAGTGCCAAACACTACGGTTTCTGCATATACATGTACGTCTTTCGCCTCATCCACCAAATAAACCCACATGTATATGCATGTGGCATGCATGCATGCCCTCCAAATGGCGGGGATCTTGCTTTACGTGACTTTTCTCCAGTATAATTGATAGTGTACTCTCATAGGTCAACCGAGTCAACCTACCTCTTTCCACTTACTCTTTCTTCATAAATCTTTCTTCACTCATTCTCTCGAAGTGAAAAAAAAGGTATATACCCCGACATATTCTGCCAAACGAACGAACATACTATATCAAAAATGTTTCTTATACATATCTACATATGTATATAATTTTATGCAATAAAACGTGAAATAGATGTTCATTAAAAGTTCACGTTATTGTTAGTATCATCAATAGATCGGTCAAATAAAGACGCGTTTTGTTGTAACGGTGAGTTTTTAAATTGATTATAAAAAATAAGAATTTAATTATTTATTTTTTAATTAAATTTTTTTGGTCGCAAAAAACTAATATTTTTATTGTTTTTTAAGCTTCTTAACGTAGCTATCATTGTTCGTCATCATCATTTAAGTTAATTTCGTAACTTTCGTAATTTCGTTCCGCCGCTCAACAAGTAATGTCTCAAAAATTGGGCGACGACTGGGAACGAAGTGTCTTAACTCTATGTTCCCTTCGCGCCTTCCTTCCTTCTAAATACGAAATACAGCATAAAATTGTATATGCTTATGTATAAGTATAATAAATAATTTAATGTAATTTCCACATAATGAAAATAAGTTTTAATAATAATCCTCATTTGGAATCGAATCCGCTACCTTACATTAACATTGTATCAAAACCACATATTATAATCGCTAAAGGCAAGTTTCTTTATATAATATCTAGAATTCATCGTAATAGTTTGCAATTAACGTTAACGTTGAAAGTTATACTATACTAGTATATTTTACTTTAAAGTGTATGAACGGTATGGCTTTCTTTACTATGTCAACGATCGTGGGTTCTAATTTGGGGCGATTTTTTTTTGGATTAGAAAAAAGAAAAAGAGAAGACGGAGTGGTACAATGTCTGACTGTATTTTTTTTTGTCTTGAAAATTCTGCAGAGATTGGGGTAGTTAGTGTCTTAGTGTCTTGACACTAGGTTCCCTCTGCCTACCCTTCCTTAAGATACATACATACATAGCTTCACGCTTTATCCCTAACGGAGTAGTCAGAGTGAACGGAACGCCAAACGCTACGGTCCTTAAGATACTCAACTATCCTTCCGTTTTCATTAAGACAATTCCGTACCAACTTTACGCTGAATTCTTGAGGCATTACGTGTTCACTGGTGGAATTCTACTCACCGCTTGCCTGAAAATAAAAATATTAAATATTTCATTTCCTCGAATGGGAATCGAACCCATAACCTGTCGTGTATACAGTTTACACGCTTGTGACACTGTACCATGATGGCCTCAAGAAAACGGGAAAACGAAAACTATTTATTACTTCGAATAAAAATCGAATCTCTCTATCTAATTAGAAAAACTCTAATTAAATCAAAAACTTTAATTAAAGTTGTATACATTTAACAAGTATTATATGAACAAAAAGGGTCAATGATTGATAAAAAAATGTAGTCATTTTTGATAATTTCACTGAAGCGTTGAATGATATTGCCGCACTTGGGAGAATGATAATTTAAATTATTTTCATTGCCTCAAACCGGAGTAGCATTACGGGAACGGAGTGACATAACGGGAACAGAGTGACTTAGCACTAGGTTCTCTCATAAAACACTCGGTTCTTCGCTCTCTCCCCATTTTAGAAGCATTTTTGCTTTGCCGTGATACCAGAGCAAGGTATTAAAAATAATAAATATTTCATTTCCTCGAGTAGGAATCGAATCCACAACCTGTTAACAGTCGCACGCTTGTGCCCTTATGGGCACGACTGGCCTCGACAAATACATAAATCCTGCTATTTTCATATTACTATTACTATTTATGTTTCAAAGCCTTATTCATTTTGCCCTAATAAAAAATACGTAAAGTAATTTAAAATGAGAACAGAAGGTAGGAAGGCTGAAACTCTTATTTTTCTGAGGTGGACTCTTCTAGAGTATTATAATATATCTCAACTAATAGTAATAATAATTAATTTAATATAGCAAAAATGTCTGATTACACTTTAAGTATATTTTTTGCTCAAATTACTCGTACGATATTATGTTCCATTTTTTGTAAGGCCTGTTTTGCTTTGTGAAAACAAATTACAGCGTTGAGTTCCGCCACTCAACACGCAATGCCTCTAGAATCTGGCGAGAAGAGAGCAGTGGAGTGTCTTAACACTAGGCTCCCTCACCAAGTTATATGCAGGATACCGTGTGAACCTAAAAATAAATACATAAATATTGCAACTTTAATTAGGGCCGAACTAATTTTGACAGTAATTTTTGTCAGCACAGACGTCATCTACCGCTTTCAAACAACGTTTAAATTTGCAATTTAAATTTGAAAACATCCGTTGTCTATTATTTGGTAATTAAAACAATAAAATACATATTCAATTTGACAATGTCCTTAAAGATTATTTAATGAAACTCTTTAACTCGATTAATCGCTTATAAAGTAAATATTAATCCCGCATACAACAGTTCCTAACTTTCCGTCTTATTCTTTGAATAATTGCGCTTTGTAACAGAGCGAGGAAAGGAAAATATATAATTATTTTCCCCGAGTAGGATTCGAACACAACAGCTGTGTGCAGTTACTATACTGTGCCGTTGCACTATGACAGCTTTATTTCTTTTTAGCATTATATATTCTTGATATCACACTGCTATATAAAAGTCACTTATAGAAAACTGTATTACGGTTAAGCGGGCGAAGCCGTGTGCATGTTGCTACTGTAATGTACATGTTATATTACATGTTTATATTATATCTTGATCCATATCGTCGTCCATAATAGAGGTCGCTACATCGCAGTAGACACAGGATTGACTGTGAGCGCGATGGTTGTGGGTTGGATTCCCACTAAAGGAAATATTTTTTTAATTTCCTCGCCCTAGTAAGTTGGCGTTGAAGTCCGCTATGAAACGAAATGTCTCAACTCGTGGTCTCTTGTCTCTGTCTGAACCCACCATCGCTAGTAACGCTAACCCATAATCAGGCGAAGTACCGCTGTATGAAAAGTGATTTCGGCGTTCAGACGACCAGAAGCACGGAGTGTTTTAACACTGTTGGCAGGCTCTCTCTATCTACCTTATTATGTAAGAAAAAAAAAAACGAAACTAATTAACTAAACAAATATATTTGAAACTTTTACATTCTTAAGTGTCAACTTACGAAAGAAAAAAAAAATATGTAGCACTAACTTTAAATTCCAACAAGCAAGGGTTCTATTTCCATTTCATTCAAATTTTATTAATTATACATTTTCTAAAAAAATACATATAAAAACAGCAAAAGTTCAAAGAGTTCATTCTCGTACATAACCCCCGAACTGAAATGCTTACAAAAAAATGGACATACGTCGAACGGACATACCTATGAAATATTTGTTGTATTGCGAAAAATTGGCTCGTCACGGTGATTGAAAGCGATTACACTGATATATAATTGAAATGTGTCGATATATTTTTTTTCCTGTACTATTTAACAAACACCGACGTTTATATTATAGATGCTAATGCCGATTACAAAATTCTTAGCGTATTTTCTACAAATAATGTCGAAGTAAGGCCTATAATTACGCAGGGCCATAATGGAAGTGTATTTAGGAGAATAGGTTAAAAACTAGGTTCCCAGGTTTCCTCTGCCTACTCTGTTTTATATAAATCAAATATAGATACGCCAAGTTAATAAATATGAGATAAAGTTATTCATAGAAAAAGAAACTATTCGTACAGTTAATTAGTGCTATCGATTGCAGATGGAAATAATTTAAAACTTTTATACATTAATAATTTCGTTGACTGTTCGTAAAACCAGTGTTTTAAAGCATGATCTCTTGTATCTCGCGAAGTAAGCAGAGAAACCACTTTGGAGACTCTTTTCTGCACTTTCCGGATCCCTTTAGACTGATGAATTAATTATTTTCTTTTTATTAAATTTAAACAACTCTTTGACTGGAGATCAAATCTTTAATATGATATATTTATATTAATATTATAAATGAGGTCTTCGTGGCATAGGAGCATAAGCATATAACTGTAAATAAAACTCTGGCACCGGCCCAAAGCTGGTTATTGAGTTTCGCCACTGTACCAAATGCCTCCAGAATCCGGTGGAAAGTTAAGAATAGAAGTGTCTTAATGAGTGCCTTAACATTAGGTTTGCAGGTTTTCGCGTGAAGCTTAAAAAATACAAAAATTGTTACTATACAGAGGTAATATACGTTTATTATTATTGTTTAATTTCAGTTCAAAATGCAACCCTCCGTCACGGAATACTACGAGGGGAAATCTGTTTTGATAACAGGTGCTACTGGATTCGTTGGAAAGGTATCTTATCAGACTATAAAATAACTTGACAGTATTTTAATGTATTACTTACTCTCTTACCAAAAATTATCAATTTCTAAGAGATTCTTTTTATAAACGTATTTTTCTTTGGAACAATACCATATTTATATTTCACAGACCTTAGTCGAAAAGTTACTGAGATCCTGTCCTGGAGTAAAAACGATATACCTGTTGATGAGAAAAAAGAAGGGAGTGTCCAGTCAAGAGAGAATCAGGGATCTTTGCAGTAATATAGTAAGTGCAATAGTTTCTATAAATTCGGCGGAATTTTTTAATAAGGAAATGGAATGTCTTAACACTAAATTCCTTCTGCCTATCCTGCTATGTGCGGGATACAGTATGAGGCTATAAACGTTAGATTAAAATTAAATCTAAATTCCCCAGATCTTCGACCACCTACGTGAAAAGCAACCTGAAGCTTTTGAGAAAATTAAGCTGGTTGCTGGAGACATATTAGAAGAAGGGTTGGGCATATCCAATGATGATCGACAGGAACTACAGAAAAATTGCAATATTGTCTATCATAGTGCTGCCTGCGTAAGGTGATTTATTTGTTTTTTTTTTATGTTAGTACTTGGTGCTCTATGTGTTATTTTATTTTTCCTACTAGTGGGCCCGGACGCGACTACGCCCGCGAAAATATAAGCCTAAATAACTAAAATAAGTTAAAAAATAATAATAAGTGGAGATTTATTATTAAAAAATATCTGAGTAACCGAAATGAACAAACAAAAGAAGTAAAAGTACCTAAAGTTTGCTGTGCGCGCGTACTAAACATTTTTTTATAAATCATCTGCCCGTTCGCGTCGGTCATACTATACCACTCGTAGGCTAGGTCATTTGGAATCAGTGACATCTTAATTATTTATTAGAATGTTATACAGTAAACTATAATTTCAATCTAGTTGAAATGCTAAAAGTGACTATTATATTTATTTTCATAAGGATGAATATCAAATTATAGAAATCATCTAAATTTTGTTAATGTATACAAATCTATATCGGCGCGCGCCATGTATGGATTAAGCAAACTCACTTTGGGTGACGTTTTCTTAAAACAACAAACTTTGCAAGCTGTTGCTTAGCAACGCGTAGCGACGATTGTTTCTAACATGGCGGAATAAATTGTTTCTCAAATTAATTATTTTAATATATTGGTATATATCGAAAATATTACAAATATGAGAAAAAAAAGTATCCTATATTCATCCCGGGACCCTCAAGTATCTCTATATGAGTATTTTATCACAATTTAATTAGCGGTTTGGCCCTGATTGCGTAAAGGACAGACAGACAGACAGACAGACAGACAGAGTTACTTTCGAATTTATAATATAGGTATGGATTACATTTTTTTCCGCGAAATAAAAGTAATTCGTTTCCCTGATTCTTTTTTCTAAATTAACCAATAACCGTCGCGTTTACAATGAAACTTTGCCACCGCGCCACTACGGAATATAAAAAATAAGTTATGGCCCAACTGGGTGAATTATCACGAATTTTAATGTTTTTTTTTATCATTTTCAAATTTGCAACAGCGTTAACTTAATTTTAATATGTTTTTTAAATTTTTTATTTGGCATTGGTTTTTTTTCTACAAATCATGTTGACACTTTCCAAGGACGTCTTAAAAAAAAATATACGTAGTGATGTGCAAATATAAATATATTTACATGCGTAATATATCTATTTACATTTTTTTTCTTTTTTGTATAACAAATTGATGATCTTTGCTTGAATAGTGAAGGGGATTTGTTTGTTTGTTGTGATTTTACGTGTAAGCCGATCATTATTAAAAATATTTTAAATATTTATTGTTATATTTTTCAGATTTGACCAAAAATTAAAAATTGCTATTCACATAAACACCGTTGGAACTGAAAGAGTTCTTAAATTAGCTGAAACAATGGAAAATCTAGAGGTAAATACTTTTTTAGGGTACCGGAGTCAAATGACAAAAAAATCTGCCTTTAAAATTCCGTCAAGTCCGTCCGTTCGTCCATCCGTATGTCACAGTCATTTTACTGACAATAACTGACTATAACTGGTGTTGTATGCTGGTGTTGGACAACGGAGAGTAAAATTGCAAAAAATTAGAATATAGAAATTAATGAAAATTTTAAACGGAACTCTTCGTAGACGAGTCTGGCTCTTGGCCGGGTTTTTTTATAATAAACTGTAATCCCATAATATTTGTTATCTCCTTAGAAGCCCCCAATTATCCACAAAATATTTAACCAGCCATTTTTAAATTGATCACTTAAATGATATATAGAGTGACAAGTCACTACAATTTTCATAAATATATGTTTTTATCATTTCAGTCATTCCTACACCTTTCGACAGCGTACTGTCGATGCGATTTGCCAGTGCTAGACGAGTTCCTCTATCCTGCAGTCCACGATCCTAACAAGATTATGGAGTTAGTGGAATGGATGGACGATGATACTCTCGATTTTTTGGAGCCTAGGTATTTTTTTTAACTTACCCCTCAGATTTAGATAGGTGATTTTTTTTTTACAAAAATGAAAAAATTACAATAAAATTCACTTATCAATGTCTAATAAATGTTAAATATGTGATAAGTGACAGCCAGGTAGGAGTTTGTACTATTGCGATTTGTTTTAAGCTATAGTGTAATAGAAGACCTCGCTTAGGAATATGTCACTCAAACTGCTATAAGCGGGATAGAACGAGAAGATTTTGAGACATTTTATAGAATTTTTTATACCTATAGATTATTAATTATTTTGTAATCTTACAGGTTAATTTCTTCAGAGCCAAATACCTACTCTTACACAAAAGCAATAACTGAAGATTTGGTAGCCGAATACAGCCCCAAATTGCCCATCGCTATTGGACGACCTTCAATTGGTAATTCATTCACATTAATATAGGCTAACCTGACAACAAAGGCAACGATCGTGGGCTCATTTCTCCGCTCTCTGCAACAAAGCGGGTTGTTATAATCAGGGATTACTATTATTAGTAATCTCAACTTTGAAACCTGATTTAAGTCACATAGTAAAAAATCTAAAACCATTTTTTGAATACGTCCTTTCTATTTATAGTAACTGCATCCTGGAAGGAGCCCATGCCAGGGTGGGTGGACAATCTAAATGGACCTACAGGCCTGTTAACTGCTAGTGGAAAAGGTATATGTTATATATAAGTGGGTTACATTAAAACGATCATCGTGATGTAAATTAATATAGCCTACTATTTCAACTAGTATTTCCTGAGATGAGCGCGTTTAAACATACAAACTCTTTATTACATTAATAACTGACTTTGTACGCATTTAAAGATATGTATAACATAGGTAACTAACGAATATGTATTCAAAGTCAGTTTAATTTTCTACAATAACTTTTTTAATACACATTTTTGTCATATTTCCTTTATAACGAAAGTATGACAAGAAGACTTTATTTACTAAAGTTATAATTTTGTTTCAGGTGTCCTACGTACTATGCTCTGCAATCCGTCTTATACTGCAGACGCTGTTCCCGTAGATGTGGTGGTCAACGGATGCATATTGATCGCTTATTTGACAGCTATTGATAAGTAAGGTTTAAATAAAAATACCTTTAAGTTAATAAAAATACGAGTACTACACAGAATTCCGCCGTGATTATAAGCGCGACAGTTATGAATTGAATTCTTACTCGAATTAATTGTTTTCTTTTCTTCGTTCTGCTAACGGAAAAAGTGCAGTGTTAAAAAAATATTTTTAAAAACATATATATAGTATTCTTATTATATAACCACCCGTACCCAATGGCAAATAAATAAGGTTATCACTGTTTTTATGGTACTAGATAATACGAATATGTATAGATTAATATGTTATTGATAGTATATTATATATTTAAAGCTTACAGTCATAAATTTTCATTCTGAACGTTAAAATGTATATTATTAAAAGATTCCATCCACATTTGTTTATTTCAGACCAAAGAAAATGCCGATCTACAATATAACCCTGTCAGGAGTACAAAGGTTAACTTGGGGAGAAATTATTGAATTAGGTGAGTTCTTTTATTTATACTTTAACATTTAGGTAAGACGATATCACGATACGCGGGATAATGCGTGAAACAGATTTTTTTTAATATATATTTTTTCTTTTTCTATTCTTCAGGTAAGCACTGGGTTTTGAAATATCCTTACACAGTGGCTCTGTGGTATCCCGGCGGAAATATCAAGTCGAATCGTCTATACCATTATACAATGGTATTTTTAACTCATTTGATACCGGCTTATTTGATAGATATGCTCCTGTTTTTATTGGGAAGGAAGACGTTGTAAGTATTTCTTGAAAGATTAACAAAGTCAAAAGCTCGACATAGATTTCTTTTAATCAAAAATAGAGCGAATATTTTGGGAACGTAGTATCTTAAAATAAGGTTCCCTCTGCCTACCCTTAAAAAATATTATTAACGAAACAAAATTAACATTATCGTTATGCATGTTGGATGGCGAGGTTTAGCTCGTTACCAGAGAAAGGAAATGAAAATATTCAATGTTTTAATTGTCCGTGATGGAAACAAACTCAAATTTTATTTATACATTTTTGGGAACCTGGCATTCTGGGCACTTTACATTATGCACTAGTCCGTGGTCACGGGTAGTCTAGTCCAATTTTAGTGGTTCATCTAAAATAATTACATTTGTGTTTTGTTCTCAGTATGGTCAACGTATACAAACGTATCAGCCACGGTATGAAAGTACTCCAATTCTACACAACCAAGGAATGGCACTTCAGAAATAGTAACTTCCTCTCATTAAAGAACAGAATAAATAAAAATGAGAATGAGATATTCTATACAGATTTATCGGAATTAAACCTCGATGCATATTTGAAGGATTATATATTGGGCACAAGGAAGTATATTGTTAAGGAAGACGAATCAACCTTGCCTAGAGCTAGAAAATTGCTTAAAATGTAAGTATTTTTTCAATCTATATCTATTAATATTATAAAGTTGAATTTTTAATGGTTGCTTGCGCTAATATCAGTTAATATCAGGAATATTGTTGAAATTGTGTGTCTTAGTTCGAGGTTCCCTCTGCCTACCTTGTTATACCCAGTGTGAAGCTAAAAAATATATAAATATAATAAATAGTTAATATAAATATTTTAAAAATGTATTTTTTCCCTTCCAGACGTTTCGTAGTCCACGTGATAACAATAATGATAACGCTATCACTGATGGCGTGGTTCTTCTTTTCAATATACAAGAAGTTTACCATCGCATACTGAAATATGGGACCTTATTTAAGAGTTCGATTATTTTTTTTTACGTAACAAGTATATAAGGAATAATGGATGACTAAATTTAAATTTTCATATGATAATAAAAAACACAAAAATACTTTTTTTGTTAATTATTTTTATAATTTAAACATATTAATTACCCTGTCAAAGTATGAAACTTGACTGCAAACGCGTCAGTTGTGTGTTCGATTCCCACACCGGAGAATGGATCGTTTTTATCCCCTTGCTCCTTTTTTTAAGTTTATCCCGCATATAGCAGGTTATACAACACCTATATGAATTGTATGTATGTGAATTATTTTAATTTCTCCGCTCTAATAGACAAAGCGCGGCATTGAGTTGTCTCGAAGATTGAGTGGTCCATAGTAAACAAAAACTATATATAAAATTAAATCAAGAATAGTAATAGAACCGCGTTGGGCTCTAACTCGCCAGTCTCTCGTTTGTGTCGCATAGAAAACGAATATTCAGCAACAATTGATATTTTTTGGGAATCACTCCATAAAATTAGGAGTAAACTGGCTTATAAAGTTAAATAATAGTATTATATCGAATCTTGTTGTCACTTTTTGCAATTTAGAATTTACTTTTATGCAGTTTTAGTTGTAAGGACAAAATTTTTATTTTTTTTTTAGAATGTGATTGTTATTAGATAATCTTTTTCTCACACATAAATATTTGCATTTGGAGTTTATCGTAATAAACATATGTATAGTTCTTATTTTTTTTAAGTATATATATACCAAACTTACAAAGCTATACTACCTACCTACCTACCTACCTGTACCTATGTGATAAACCAAATAAATAAATAAATCAATCAAAATCAGGTTGACGCTGTATACTGCACATAGGAGGGTAGGCAGAGGGAACCTAAGTAGAGTAAACACACTACGTTTCTCACTTTCCGCCGAATAATAGAGGCATTGCCTGTTGAATAGCGCCACCACCATAGAAAAGAATAAAAAGTCACATTTTGTACCCTAGCACCACGACTGGCCTCAATTATATAATAATTTAAAATTCAAAATTCAAAATATTCTTTATTCAAATAGGCAATTATTATAAGCACTTTTGAATCGTCGAATGAACATATGAACAAAAAGCTACCACCGGTTCGGAAGGCAGTTCTGCTGAGAAGAGCCGGCAAGAAACTCAACAGTTGCTCTTTTCAAAGTCAATGGTATATTTTACTATTACATTTGCTGGCAGCTATCGAAAATCCTTTAAATGTATATATTAAAATTATTTTCAATTGCCAGCTCTAGTAAAGCCCGATAGCCACTGCAAGCGGAGAGGGACCATTAATGACTACGTTGAACTCGCAAAAGATATATATTTTCACTTTATTTATATTTATATTTTCACACATACAACATTGTTAAGATAATCCCACTGGGTTCCCTCTGCCTACTCTGCTGTGTGCTATATATATATATATATATATATATATATATATATATATATATATATATATATATATATATATATAAACAAACAATTATATTTATATATATATATATATATATATAAATACATTATATAAATATAATTGTTTGTTTTGTGTCTGTTGAAGTTTTCAACTGAAACCATCATGGTTAATGAAATACAACCTGGTGACAGACGGACAGATAGACAGACGGGTGAACAGCGGGATCTTAGTAATTGGGTCTCGTTTTACTCTTTGGATACGGAACCCTAAAAAACAACAAAAGTTCAGAACAATCTTTTATTAAAAACTTAATATAAAATATAAAACGTTAAAGCTACAGCCATTACAAAAATTTACAATAACATACAAAGCTTATTACAGAATACACTATAACAATCTCTTACATATTTTAAATGTCATTCCACACTATAAAATAAACGTTTCCCATTTGAATGTAATAGCTAGTTTAGTTATATACAATTAATATTCTTTATATTTTCAAAGAAATATGAGAATAAAATATAAGTAGAGCCATTTCTCCATTTTGATTTAATATATGTTTTTATTTAAAAATTAAAACACATAATACTGTTTATATTTAAAATAAAGTTTAAAATTAAAGGCTCTTTTAAAGTTAGAGGCCTTTGCATTAATAGCATAAAATAATCATGATATAAGTAATTACTTTTTTAATTACTCATTAAACTAAGAAAGTGTTTTCTATATATTATAGCTATTTGTAGTCTTAATACACTTAACATTCGTACATACACTTATATATAATCTTTTATTGGCATATAAAGTTTAGAGTCCCCTGAAGAATTACTGGAACTATTTTGGTACAGGAGAAAAAAAATAAAAAATGTTACCAATCGTTACGCAAAGTCTAAAATAAAAGTTTTTTATGTTTTTTTATTCCACCATGGGTTTATGAGTTATTTCACTCGAACCAACTAAAAAAGTGTAGAACGTCGAGATCCATCCACTGAGCCAGTAGAAGATGAGAGCCCAAAATATAAATCTGGTCGCTAAGTCTACAAACCACATGCTGAAAAAAGAAATGAAAAGTTGAAATAAAAATTACAATAAGATATTTTTATAGATCATTATTATGTGTGCGGGATACAGCGTGAAGCTGATTTCTTAAAATTATATCTTATAGCTATTAATCTATGAGTTTTTAATTAGCTTCACGCTCTTTCCCGTATAGCAGGTTAAGATACCTAATGTGAAATATTCGCCCGAATTCGATCCCGGTCGGTTATTAGCATAATATGTTTTTTGTACTATTTTAAATTGTTTTCCTTTTTCCAAAGATTGTGAAATTTAAAAATTTAAACTATTTGCTTACATTAGCATATGCCTTCTAGCTGCCGGCAAAGTGTCATCGGTCTCCTTCAGAATATATATACGAGCAGCTTTGATGCAGTCCTCGAAGTATTTCAATATGTCCAAACCTATTTAAAATATAATTTAATATTTTTTAAATAAAAATAGAGAATGAATCACTTTTTGAATTTAAATTAGTGAAAACCACATTAAAATTCTTTGTGTAGGTTAAAAAATTAAAAGGACAAATTTTAAGGGGCTTTGGAAATACAATTTTAGAAAACCTTTAGAAATTTGAACTAGGTACTGACTACGAGATATGAATCCGCGCATCTTGGTAAAAAAGGTCCAAAAATTCGTGGGTCAAATCCTTGAAATTTTTATACATTTTCTAAATTAATATTTTTATTTCTACGTGTTTAATAACACTTTAAAATGTTTAAAACTTTCAATATATTTTTTTGACGCATAGGTATATCCTATATCTTATAAAACAAAGTCGCTTTTTGTGTCTGTCTGAACTTTCTAACTCTTCTTCTTCTAAACCACCCAACGGATTTGAATGCGGTTTTCACCATTAGGTCGAGTATTTCTCAGGGAAGGTTCATATATAGTTTATTATTTGTACATTCTTATGTAAATTTACATAAATACGATAAATGTGTATAAAGTCCTACCCGCTGAGACACTTTGGCGCATGCGCTGCTTTAATGGTAAATACTACATGAAAAAAATGTACTGGAGTATTGTTCCTCTTAATAAGATCTACAAAAAAGTCCGCGATGGCATATTCGTATCTTTTAAGAATAACGTGTAGTGATCATATTTCTGTCTAAAAATAGTAATTTCAATATATTTTTTATTGTGAGGGATATTTCTCCATAATGGTATTAATCTTTATCCTTTAAAATACTTTATTAAATTTCTACGTTAAACGAAGATAAAATTTGTTTTTAAACTATTTCGAAATTGCGAATAGTTTTAGAGAAAAACGCATTTAATTATTGACACATCACGCCGTTCACACATCAGCTGTATCGAGTCAAGTTTCACTTATCCCTTTCAGCATATAAATAAGTATATTAGTTACGTTGGCCATTTAATGTAGATCAAAACAGTCTCTTCTGTTTTTTATTTTAATAAGTACTTTAGAAGTTGTTACAATATCAAAAAAGCGAGTCCGCCGCGCCCGCCTGTCTTACACGCATTGGTGGTTCAGTGGTAGAATGCTCGCCTGCCACGCGGGCAGCCCGGGTTCAATTCCCGGCCGATGCATTCTATTTAATTTTCGTCACAGGCAGCCACGTAGTGCTTGCTTTTCATCAGGGACAGAATACCCTCTTCAGCATTAACCACAAGCTCGAAAAAAAAAAACCCGCCTGCCTTTATAGCAACGAAGATTTAGATGCGTTTGCACGTATTGGATAATTCGAGTTGAATGTATTATTTAATGTCATTTAACTATCTAAAAATAGTAATTTAAATATATTTTAATAAGTACTTGAAAAGATTAGTAGCACAGATTTAAAATTACGGTACCTACTAAAAAATCCTTGCTGTGTAAAACAATTGAAAAATCCTTATTGAAACTACGAAAATGCGGGTTGCATTAGGGTTTAATTAATTTTCACATTATCTTAAGTGCTTTGCAAACATACATTATATGAATAATCCAGTAGTAAAAGCGGGCGAAGCCGCAATAGGGTCGCTAGTTTAAGTATAGGTTATTAAGATTAGGCGATCTCGAAGGTCTTTTATAATGAAAGTTTACCAATCGCGTCAACTTTGTAGTCTCTCCTTTCTTTGGGATTTAAACTTTTTCTAACAGTCTGAGCGATGTCAGATTTGAAATCCCATTGGTTGTTCGTGTAATATTCGAATACGTCGAAGCCTTTGCTTATACGGCGGTGTACACGCATTAGGCTGTAAAATAAAATAAAATAAAATAAAATATTAGCTATTGTAGGATAAACTTGGATAACTGCCCATATTGATAAAATATGTCAACTAGAGAGTTTTTAAATAAAATTATAGATTTTCTTAATTAGGTCTCTTTTTTCGCACTTTTTATTTTGGTACAGAAAAATAGTAATAAGAATGGCGTATGTAGGCATTTCCGGGCCACTTGGCCACCCTCTTTAATTTTTGACTTTTTTATTGTATGACTTTTTTATATGTTTTGTGTATTAAACTTTTGAATTCTGCGTCACACTACTCTGAGGTGGGCATAGCCATTTTTCGAGACAACTCAACCTCGCACTACGTCTACCAGAGCGTGGAAATGGAACTAAATTAAGTACCATCATTCAGGGCGGTACGATTGGGAACGGACTGTCTTAACAGTAGACTTTGAAGATATATCAAGAAGTAGATTTTTTTAAATAAACACTTACACTGGCTTATAACCTAAACAAAATAGTAGGGTGTCAATAAGTATAGCTGGGATCCAGTGGAAGAACAACGCGCAGATGTTGTGGTACAACCTGGAATGTTTCATAGAACCGCCTGGATACCTGGAAATATTTTTTTTGTGAAATATGAATAAAATCATTAATATATAAGCCATAAGTATATTTATTCATTTGTAAAAACAATTCACGGTTTCACGGCCGTATCCTACTACACTCGTACACTAATTATGATGCACATGAAATGCATATTTTTACTATATAATGTATAATCATATTTGTTATAAAAATATGTATAAATAAATGAATATTTATTTTTCTAATCTTAATTAGAGATACGAAATACCAAGACCAAGAGCGAAGAAGTGGAAATATAAGTTTAAATAAATAATTCATTTGCTCGAGTGGGGATCGAACCCACACCCAGAACAACTTACCAAACAACACCGTTTAGAGGCACTCTCTTCATAATGATCTCTCGCCCAGCATCAATCATCTCGAGCCATGTCACTTTGATTTCGGCGGATGAGGTGAAATTCACTACAGTTCTTTGTGTGTCACTGAAATTTTACAAAATACATAGGTAAATAAAATAATTTTAACGTACCGGGAATTGAACCTGGGACTTTTAAAAAAAAATTCTTACAAAGAAAAAAATAAATGATATTCACACTTAAAAAGAATTTTGTGATTACGTTTTTAAATAACATTTAACATATAGAAGCTCTTTTGCCATCTGATCATTCTAAGCAAATTATTCTATATTTTTTAGTATTAAAAATCTCTCTAAAGAGATACTAACAACAAATATAACCTTGCAGCAAATATATAACAATTTTGATGAAACTTGATAATAATATATGGCTTAGTCGTAGAAGCGCTTGGGTAGTTTCCATCAGTCGCGGATTCAAATTCCACTATGTTAAAATTTTTATATTTTACATAAAAATTATATAATATATATAGATAACCTAATTAGTAGTTAATACAGCAAATTACCCATTCTTAATATAATTCCAAGTGCATATCATAATGCCGTTTATAAAAACATCCACTGGCAAGTAGTCGGCGTAGCTGTTGCTTTTGCAATACATCGTCCTTATAACTCCTTTACCAGCACCTGGAAAATTATATATATTTTTAAATATTAAGTAAAATTACTTTTTAAAAATTTTATATTCAGGTCTAACATGTAGATCTGAGTTCAATTCCCATTCGAGGAAGTGAAATATTTAAGCAACACGCGGTGCCTCCAGGATTTGGCAGAAAGTGTGGAATAGCTAGATTTTGAACATAGAAATAAAGTCGCGGCGTTGAACACCACCAAGTCACTGAGTATTTGAAGTCGTAGTTATAATTTAGTAGTACCTACCAATTAATAATCCAGTTGGTCCATTTATGTTGTCAGTCCAACCTGGTAATGGTTCTTGCCAGATAGGTATCACTAAAAATTCAATTATTCATTAAATCTTCATACGCAAAAATGACAATTAGTATTTAATTAACATTAAAATTTAAATAATATGTAAATTTAACGGATTAAATGCTAAATGGTAACATTAAATACAAAACATTGTATTAATTAGGTTTAGGCCGACGCGACGCAGTGGCTGGGATGTGGGTTGCATTTCCATTCGGGGGAATAAAATATTTTCATTTTCTCACTCTCCTATCGACGCGCATTGCTTAAAGAGTTCAGCGGAAAGTGAAGAACGGAGTATCTTAACTTAACACTAGGTTTCCTCTACCTACTCTGCTATAATATATATAACAGTTGAAAAAAAAGATTTCGTTTAGTTGAATGCTAATTCATTTAATTTAATAAAGTTAATTAATAATAAAAACAAAACGCCGTTTAAATACTGTGAAATTTTCCAACTTACCTATAGATGGTCGTAAGATAATTACTGGTATATGTTCCATCGCTTCCACCGCCAGGGCTTCTCCTAAAGCCTTTGTAAAGGCATAGGAATTTGGCAGCTTACTTAGTAATCTGAGAAAATTAGTTATAAATAATCATATTTTCATATAGAAGCCATTCGTGTCGTATATTTTGGATCCGATTTCTAGTCGAGGGAATGAAATATTTAACATTTTCCTTTCTTTGCCCTGGCAATGAGCAAAACGCGACGTTGAGTTTCGCCAGAGCTCGACGGAAAACGGAAAACGGAAGTGTCTTAATAGAAACAGAATGTCTTAAAACTGGATTTCCAGGTTTCACCTGCCTACTGTCACTGGACCAGACTTCCAGCTTATATTGGACTTATATTCTTAGCTATATTTAATTTGGTGGTAAAAAACTTACTTAGGGGTAATTGTAGCTATAGTCTCCTCATCCATCCACTCCATAGCGTCGATTATCTTATGTGGGTCCGCTGGCGGTGGATACGGACGTTCTTCTAGAAGCTTTTCATGCAAATGACAATAGGCAGTCGATATGTGGATGAATAACTGTAAACAATTAAAAATATAATAAAAAATAAATTAATAGAGCATAAAAATGTTTTTAGATAACGTATAATATTTTGAACGGTATTTGAAGCTGCACCTCTTGGATGTCGTCCAAACGCTCTGACAACTGAGCCTTACAACATAAATAACGACGTCGCTTAGAGAGAGAGTTTGAGTTTAAGAGAGAAAAATAGAAGTAGCAAAAATGATAACATTTTAAATACCCGGTGAAGTGTGTGCGGAATGAGCATTACCAAATATTTTTCATAGATAATAATTTCTGTTTTATTTTGGATTGTAAGTCAGTGTATAACGTAAATTCAATATACGAGTAAAATTCCAACAATAAATAATTGAGAATTTTTATTTAAATTTATTTATTTATAATTTTATTTAAATTTGAACCCGATAATAAAATATATATAAAAATCACCTGTAGGTTTTTACACTTCTTCCCTAACTCAAAAACGAGTTTTGTTCCACGTACATTAAGTAACACTGCCTTTTTAAGTTCCTCGTCGAATCTGTAATATAATTTATATATAAATAAACAAGATTTAGCTTTACGCTATGTCCCCCATACAGCACGGAATGTAGGGAACGAAGTGTCTTAATGAGTGTCTTAACTCTAACTTTCCAAATTCCCTCGCCTACCCACACATAGCAGGATGGACGAGGGAAAGTATTACGCGGTGTTAATTTCCGCCAAGACGTAATGTCTCTTCAAATTGGGTGAAGTGTGGGAAAGGTGAAAGTGATTTAACTGTAGGTTCTCTCTGTTTACCCTGCTATATCCCCAACAGAGGAATATATAAGCCATGTCCTTAAATACGCAGGAAGTAGTTGAAATAAATTTATTAAAATTTTATGACATGTCCAAGTGAATGTTAAGCATTTTTATGGAATAAAGATATTTTGACTTGACTTTGACTTTGACTTTAAAACAATATTCTAGATATCTATAACCTTTGTTTTACAATCGGTTATTAACTTTATAATAATTCTCAGTATCTCACAGCAATAAGTTACTCAATGACAAACATATAATCTTTAAACACGCGAAAATACCATTAGTAATTTACAAATATTAAACTTGTTTCTTAAGGCTAAGCTTAAAATTTTTATAACAATTTAAATAAAACACAGGAAGTTATCAAATTAAATAACATATTAACTTTAAATAGTTTTTTCTCACGTCACTGCCATATTTTGAGAGCTCTTCGTAAATCACTATTCTCTACTTGAATAATATGACTGCATCAAGATAGAAGGTTATCAGTAAAATTAAATTATGTTTTTTTGGACACTTCATTGTAATTTTCATTGATAGTAGTTATTTTCATTGATAGCAGTAGAGCTGAATAGTTTGCTTGAAAATGACAATTTTTACTTTTAATAACGAAACAATTCCTACCTGATAGTAGCAGCAGCGTGTATTATAATATTGACGTTATCAATGATCGTCTGTCTGTCTGCTTCACTGATAGCGAGATCTGGTGCAGACGCATCTCCGTTTACGATCTCCAATTTCTCCAGTAAAGGTTCTACACCACCTCTTAGAGATCTGAGTTTTCCAAATAACTGTAATTTACAAAATAAATTAGATTTTTTAAGTAGCCAGAATTTTCCCATTCACCTCGTCTACTATCATCACCTTCCTCATACATGCCTTCCAGGAGATCCTCTTTTTACGTTAACATATCACTATGATCAACACAGTGTTCTCAAAGATCAATTATGTCTAAACCCTGCTTCTCTTATCACTCATTCTTGCTTCATAAATCTTTTTTTGCCTTTCTTTCGCCACTAATACTTTCAACATGCACGACCACTTCAGACGTTTTTTCTTCAGTATTATCGTGACATCACTGCTAGTACCATTGTGGGTATCGAATTTCGTTAGCTAAACTGATTCCACATACATTCGTAACTTTTCGAATATGTAGGATATATCTATTTCTATATGGAAAGACAAAAATTATAAAAAAACACTATTCTATTTTGAATAACTATCTATACCAAGACAAACAAACCCAATATAAGGTCACTGGTTTTTTGCACCATTTTTTAAACATTTCGATTTCGATTCGAAAGCCAATGACGCGCTCTCGACATGACGCGACTCCTGACCGAGTCCAGAATAAGTAAGCAAATTAATTTTGGCACATTCACAGTCAGATGCTATTCCACCAAGACTTCCTCAATCTATAGAAATATGTTCCCATAGTAAAAATATGCAAGGAATCTTAATAAAGCATTTCAAATACAAGCTAACGAACGATCACGAAATGACCTAAATACTTAAACGTCGCTATTGCGTTAGAATCCTAGAATGCGTTAACTATTTTTGTATTATGATTATTTTTTATGTTACCTTTATTTCTTATTTTTTTTAAATGTACTTCTGACTACAGCGAAGACGGTAAAATAATTTCATTTCCCCGAGTAGGAATCGAACCCACAAGCTACACTTTTGTAAAATTATAATTCCGTAAAATGTTTGACAACTCCATATAAAAAAAACTCGTGTTAAGTGAAAATTTCGTACTAACATTTCTGAGTCATACAAACATTAGTGCTCTGTTGTAAGTGAAGTTGTGAAATAGTGAAATAACTAGTCGAGGGCACTTTACCAGCACGTTTAGGAAACCTCTGGACTTTTGGAATTGCGGCATTTGTGGTTTTATACATTCGTAGATGATCGTAGATTCATATAATAAATACATTATGTTTCACGCTAATATACAATCCTTAACACTACCTAGTATTAAGATAGTCCAAAGGATAAGCATAAGGAAACGTGTTAAGACACTCCATTCCGAACTCTTTACCTAATTTTTCAAATCATTGCACGGATGCTGGTGAAAATCTAAGCACTTTGTGTTGTCACTAGAGAGAGGAGATGAATATAATGAATTCTCCCTAGTGGGAATCGAACCCGCATTTATAGTCACGCTGTGCCCTTACACCACGACGGCTCCCTCTACTATAATAATTAGATATACAAATACACTAATTACCTCATCATTGAGCATTTCTTCGAGACGCTGTTTAGGAGTTTTACCTTTTTTCGGTCGAACAAGCAGCATTATTTTTCCAATATCTGGACATTTTCTGAAAATAGATTTTTTTTTTGAGTTTACACTCGCATTATCAATTAATAAAACGTTTTTATAATATTTTTTAAATTTTTATTATTCTAAGCTTCACACTGTATATCACATATAGCAAAATAATCATAGAGACCTAGGAACCTAGTGATAAAATTCTCCGTTCCTATCAGGTCCACATCCGTTCTCCATTTTTCACCGAATCCTGAAGGTACTGCATGTTGAGTAGCGGAACTCAATACAGCGTATTTACCTCTTTACCAGAGGAAATTAAAATAATAAATATTTAATTCCTGTTCAGTTAGAATTGATCCTACACCCGTCTTGTTTAAAGTCGGACGCTGGTGCCCTTGCGTTAACGATTTTATTTATTTATATATTTTCGAACTTTTTTTTTTTCTACGGCATGTCGGTGTTTATTTTTTTTTAATATTTATATAAATGTGACGAGAATTATATTATAATATACCTCAACAGCTTTTCAACCAGCACTTTGCCCATAAACCCAGTACCACCAGTCACTAACAAGTGCAAGCCGGTGAACGTCTCAGCTATACGGTCAGGCATCGACTCCAACTCGCTGGACGAGTACCCTTCTGAGGCCATCGTGGAGTCTGAAAGAAGAAAAAATATTACATGATAAACTAAAAAAAACCTTAAATTATTTTGTTGGTATTTGTGTTGTCTTAGCCAGAAGAAGAAAAAAAAGAAGAAAGTCCGGTAACAACGCAAAGAGCGGCTTTTAATTACGAGAATTGAATATAATTTGGGGAAGTCCTCCTAAGGAGGAGTTAAAGAGTCAGAAAGCAGGCATTGATTCCAGCTCGCTGGACGAGTACATTTCTGAAGGCAGAGGCCTACAGCGCTATTTGTATGCGATAGAACGTGAAGCTAAAAAACACATTGAATTTGAAAAATAAATGTATAGCATTTTCATACTATTATGTAAATTAAATCTTGAAAGCCTTACACGCGTTGAAGTCTTTTACAATAACAAGTAAGCTATGTGTATTGTATAGTCCAAAGTGAATTTTGTTTTTCCGAATGAAAAAGGAGACCAAAGAAAATTGCTTTTTCTCCCGAATGGAAATTGAACCCACAACCATTGCGTTGTGAATCATGCACGTTATTACAAAATCATTAAAAGTATTCTAATTGCGTCATCCAGTCTGTTATTGTAAACAATATTGTGACGACAATACATTGTTTCACGTGTAATTTAATTCTGATGAACGTCTGGAGGTAGCGATGCGTAAGCAGACAGGGGTCGCGAGTTCAAACCCATGTGGCTTATTTATTTAATTATTTTGTTATGTTTTCCTTAAAACTAAACGTGTCACATTTATTTCAAATAAACAAAAATATTTTTTTGTTCTTCTTACAGGTCATTTGAGGAGGTTGTAACAGTACATTTGTAATTGTGAATTGAAATTCCTCATGAAGGCCACAACTCTACGAATTAAATGTATTCATGTATTTAAAAAAAGATTAGGTCATCGTAGCGCAGTGGGACAGCGTCAGAATGTAAACAAAATGGTCATGAGTTCAACACCATCCAAAAGAATTAATTATTTATATTTAATCGCGCTGATAATATAAAACGTTTTAAATTAGGTAGAAAAATAGAGAACACAGTGTTTTGAAACTAGGCCCACTCTGTAATGGATATCGGAAAAATGGGTCACTAGTTTCTTACAAAGTTTAACAGTAATCTCGGTATAGGTATCTAAGGCTGCCGTCCTTGAGAAGTGAAATGAAGGAACAGAAAGTGTAAGTGTACATTACGAGTGCTGTATTTTAGTATCCTTAGCGTAGATTTAGTTAAATTAATTAATGTTAGGCAACAGTTAGTTCTATTAACCAGTTGCTTTAAACTATTTCTTAAGCTCGTATGTAGGTACAAAATATCTTAAGTGTATGTCATAGATATGCTTATATTTTCATAAATGTAAAAACTCTTAGAACATTTTTACAGTTTAAAACATATATACTTATACTTTTTTTACAGTTTCACACTACACTCTTCATACAATAGATAGTCAGGAAAAATCTTGTCATGAATGGAAAAAGAGTCTACATAGTGACGATGACCACAGCGATGCGGTTAACATGACTTCATGCCTTCCGAAGCATGGACAAGGTCACCTGCAAGCCCATCTTGCATCTGACCGAAATATATGTTGCTTAATATAAGTAATCTGTTTCAAAAGTCACTTAACTAAATATTTTGAAGCAGTTGTTAGGCGGTTGTTTCTGTTAATGCGACGGGTATTTTTTTGATCCCCAATCGTCTATTTCGTTTATTATCGTTTCTAAGCTTTGATAAATAACGCGCGGCGTTGAATTCCGACACTAAGCACACAATGTCTCGGAAATTTGGCGGAGTATCTTAACACTATTAAGACAAATATCTTTTCTTTTCACTTTTTTCCTCAATTTCATTTTAATTTTACAGACATTACGCTGTTGGCACAACGACGTTTTGGCTTACCAAAGTGAAAAAATTAAAAACAAATTTTGTTTATGAAATTAGACATTACAGATTATTATATTAGTTCCTAAATTGTACATACGAAATCTACATATAAAAACCTCTCACGCTTGACATATTTTTCTATTACTGCATAATTATATAGAAAAAGAAAAAAGACAACAATGAACTCAATTCTTTGGAACAATGCAATATTATGTAAGCGCATTTACATTATCTTTCACCTTGACTCTTTTATTTTATTTTTCATACATCTCCCGTATATAGTAGAGTACTAAATTACTAATCTTTTAATGATGTAAAAATAAAGTATGTAACTTTATAATCATCACCTTTCTAATTTAAAAAAAATTGAGAATGGCTGGCAACGGTTGCCTAACATCGATCTTAGTGGTGTGCTATTGCAGAAGCCTATATATATCCAGCAATGGACAAAGGCTGTTATAATTAAAAGTTGTTTATAGTTATTTTTTCGATCAATTAAATATGGTTTTCCTTTATATAATTATTATATGTCAAAGCGAAACTGTAGTGGCGCAAGTGTAACAAGCCTAACCGTATATGCCATGGTTCTAGAGTTATAACTCCACTCGAGGAGCGTTCAAAAGTTTTAATTTCCTCTGTTCTATAAAAGCATCGATGGTCCATGGTAAAGTATGGAAAGTGAAAAATTGCGAATCTATTTATTGCTCTTTTGTACTAATAACAAGTGTAGTTTTAATTGGTTTTTCAAAATTTCAATGGTGTCTGCATGTAAAAGCAAAATTTTGCGTTAAGTTCCGCAACTCGACACGCAATGGTTGGAAATTAGATGAAAAATTGTAAACGAATTGTTTTAACATAAAGTTCTCTACCTATCCCGCTATATGCGGAATAAAGCGTGAAATTAAAAATATTACAGTATACCATTAACACCAACCAGCCACTGTCTAAACGAAACAAATCACCTTGATTACAATCATTATAAAACATGATACGTTTGTAATAAATGAAGATAACGTCATTGCACGTTTCTAAATAAGTCGCCAGGTCGCTATAATAACAGAAAAAAAAATTTCCATTGTTTTCCTCTAATCTAAAGACTTGAAATTACCATATTCTCCACATTTGTAATAGTTTTAGAGACCGAGGAAATTAAAATATTTGATAATTATTACTATTTTACTAAACTTAAATATTTTTTGGTAACATAGCTAGTTAAGTGGCAGAACTCAACACGCCTTTTCTTATTACCAGAAAATAAATTCATTCCCTCCAGTGGGAATCGAACCTCAACCGTCGCGTTAACAGTGAAACACTGTCAACGACGGCAGCTATAACCATTATAGTATCATCAATGTCATTATTACGCTTCTCGTGTAAAAGGTGTCTTATTACAACAATAATGTTGTAGAAGTTACCAAATATGCTTATCTAAATGTTGAAAGATAATTTTTGAAGATAACTTCTTGTATACATAGTAGAGTCGTGTTTTCATTTAGGCGTAATTGTGGATTTGTGGCCCAAGTTGAGAAATATTTATTTAAAACCTAGACTTAAGGCACGTCCTTCCACACTTTCGAGACATTGCGTACTAAGTGGACACTTTGAGTTTTCGTAACTCACTTTGAGTTGAGTCCAAGTACGAGTCTTGCTACCATAAGCATAGATATGGAAATAATTCTTTCTCCCGAATGTGAATCGAATTCATATTCATCGCGTTTATAATCACACTGCTATGCCCTGATGTCTTCACTTTCAAAGGTTTTGCATATTAATTAAAAGAAAATCATTTTTTTATCTTTTCCTTTGTATTGGTTTTGCGTACAATTAAAGTATTTCTATCCATTTGTTTATCTATCTATCTGTTCATTCATTTATCTATCTATTTATCCACAGTTCGCAATCTATGATTTTAGTTGCGAAAAGTCAAGGATATCTATATACCTAGTATTACATACAGTTAGGTAACACCGTGTCGCGCACGTATAGGGCATGTAGTCGTTACATAAGGATTGACTGCGACATACTTTGGTCGTTTGTAGCTTAGTGGTGCTTAGGATGATAGTTCTCAGTTCATATTTTGTTTTGGAATTTAAAAAAAAATAATGATATTTTATATTAGCTGTATTTTTTTCTTATAGGGGTAATTTTAAAGCAATTTTGTGGTTAAAATGAGTAAAGGTCTATTTCAAAAAATATATCAGGCTAGTTTGCCTTATTGACTCCTTAATAAAAAATAATTAATTACTAAAAGAAATGCATATAGACACATCTGTGTAATATCAGTAGTTTCCTGAACAGAATAATTAGTCAACTTGGTAGAGTCAATAAACTCAATTCTCTCCATTTCGCAAATAAAAAGAAAATAAATGCTTAGAACTTAAAAAAGCCTTGTTAGTTTATCTGTCACCTAACTTACTAGATGGATTTGACATAAGGACAAATAGGTCAGTCTATTTTCTCTGTTTAGTACAGAAATATCAACGTTTCAACGATAATATTATAAAGCTTAACAACGTGTTTGCTTATATAGCAACTACTGGTTCAAATCCATTTATAGAGATCGCTTCATTACATTAATGGTTTCCTTGTAGACGTTAACGTTAGACCACGCGGACCAAGTCACAGGTAGAAGTATGTATATTATTAATACTAAATAGTAATAAGTACCATTGGTGGAGCAGGGCTATAAGCGTGCGACAGTAAATGCGATGGGTTGTCGGTTCGAATTTCACTGGAGAAAGTGAAATATTTCATATTACCATTTCCTCGCTACGATTATGAGGCAAAGCATAGCGTTAAGGTCCGCTACTCAACACGCAATACGTCCAGAATTCAATGGAAAGCAGGAAATGGCGTGTTTTAGTACCAGTGCTCCAGAATCCCTTCACCTACCCTGCTATGTGCGTGATACAGCGTGAAGCTAAAAAATAATTTTAAAAAGATCATAATAAACAGAAATATACGTTCTTTCGACAGTACGATAAGCAACAGCAAGGCATATACCAACTATTTGAACAAAGGTATCTAATTATCAATGAATGTGTTAAGAATTAGTAAATCCTTCGCCCAATATGTAAAGTTACCTTGGACATGTCATCATCCGCGCGTCCCGAAGCTTTCTCTAACGCAAACTCAAATAACACGTTCGTGCTAATTTTATTTGTCAATATTGACATTTATTATATGAGATTATATTATAAACAAGCGGCCCGTTCGCGGTTACACCCGCGTGAGCTATGTTATTATTAATTGCTGTCTCCATGACTACGTCTTAGTGACGTCTATGCAAAATTTGAGACTCCTAGCATTTGTAGTAACGAAGTTTCATACAAACTTTCGACCCCAAAAACAACCCCTTAGAAGTCGAATATTGCAAATTCCCGTCTTAGCGAGCACCTACGTCCTATAAATAACTCCTATGCAAAATTTGAGATTCCTAGGACATGTAGTTTCTGAGATTTCGTGATGAGTGAGTGACCTTTCGATTTTATATATATAGATTATTTTACTAAATTTACGTTTTATTAATAATGTTTATTACATGATCGTAGTGGGTGAGCGTGTAACTGTAAGCGAGGGTAGCTAGTTCGATTCTCGCTTAAAATAATCTCTCTTTCCGTCCAATATCAAGACATATAGTTTTTTGGTAGAAATCAACTCCGCTCTTTCAATTCAATGAATGTCTTAACTCTAATTAGATTAAGATTAATAAATTTTATATGGGTAGAATGTGAAGTTCAGAACATATCACATGGTTTGATTTAATTTATTTGTAGAAGTATGGGATTAAGAGGAAAAAGAAATTATTTTCTGAAGAAACCTATTGAGAAATTATTCTCTTACTAAGACGGTACGTGTTAAAGATGGAACTGAACCCACAACAACCTTAGATGATAACAAACACTGCTTACTGTGCTATAAAATACAATAATTACATCATTAAAGTAACAGTAATTTCTATTATTAAACCTATTGTAACGCCTTGCCTTATCAATTTGACAAGTTGTGTTGAAATAGCCTTGACCGTTTTTATTTGTTGATAATATCGACACCAATTCGACACCAATGAATGTCAGTTCGAATCCTATTGACGAAGCGATTGTATTGACCATATTTATATTATAAATATATATATCATTTATAAAGCTGAAGGGTGTGTTGGGTTGATCGCGCCAATATCAGGAACTATTGGCTCGAATTCAAAAAATCTTTTCTAATTCGAGAATGTTACAATTAAGTATAATCTAATAACCCATCGATTACCATTTTTTTCCCAGAATCGTATCAGAATTTTTTCATCTCGGCAGAAAGTGGGGAACGAAGTGTTTTAACACTAGGTTCCCTCTGCCTACCCTGCTGTATGCGGGATACAGCGTGAGGCTGATTTTAGTTTTTTCATTTCCTTACTATGACAAGAGTAACAAGACATAATAAGGCGTTGAGTTCTGCCACTCAACACATACATTTGTCTTGATTATTGTCGAAAATTTGAGCTCTGGCTCTCAGTTAAGTTCTCCTAAGCCTAAGTTCCTTTTGACTAGTCCGGTATATGCAGTATATAACGTAAACCTATAAAAATATATCTAAAATATATTACTTTCATTCGTATTTTATTTAAATCTAACATATCTTGCCACCCATTATGTAAAAACAACACCAAGTTATAAATTGTAATGAATGAATAACCTCAGTACACTTCTTGTACGTGTTCCGAATTTAATTCTTATGTCTTAAGTTATCTATATTTATAGATATATTTTGTATGTATTCTGGCTCTTCCGTTACTGAGTGACAGATTGAAATTTGTCATGAAGGTAGGCTAAGGAGTATAGGGGAGCATTAGGAGATGATTTCTCGAAATTCCTACCGAGACGAGAAAAACGTGATTTACCTACTAAGTCCATAAAATCAAAATTGGGACTAAAACAAAAACCTTTGAATATTATGTCGGTATACACGCGTTGGTTGTCTATTAATAATAATTAAAATAGTATTCCGTGTCTTATTAGACAAAGAAAGGCCTGAAATGACCCAACATCGAACGTTAAGGACATCGAATATTGTGGTAGGTATTAATGGTTGGGGATTCAATTCCTTCCCCCTCCCTAGCAAGAGATTATTAATCACTAAACACTGATTGTTACGAATTCGTAGGCTCAGTTCCAAAAATATTTTTATATGTACGTATATAAGTGTGAGATATATTTACTAGTATTTGCCGGTAATTTAAAAAATATCAATAAATTCATTAATTTTATTATTCTATAAATTTTGAAAATTATAATATAACTCCACTCCTTTTAAAGCATATTGAGCTGAGAAAACATAGTGTCAAGACACTACGTTCCCCAAATCTCCATAAATTTTAATAACATTGCGTGGTCCAATACATACCACAAAAAACTTAATAGCGTTGATTTTACACAACTCTCGGTGCGTTACAGCTAACAGGATGTTAGTTATTTATAATGAGGTCACTTCGAGGAAAATATTACATTTTTCAATAGCGCAAGTAACATGGCGCAACGGCTTGGATGTGGAATTGTGTGACAGGTCGGAGGTCGCGGGTTCAAAACTATTAAGGGTATAAATAAGACGTAAGATACTAGATATATTTAATATCTTTTACCTGAGGCTTAGCTGGCGTGGTCAAATGGATTATTTCTATTACGATTAATAAGAGTTGTGTGTGTTAATGTTAAAAGATTATGAATTCAAATCCCACACAAAGATATTTCTATTTTAATAACATAATTATAATTGCCAGCCAGCCAGTCGTGGCGCAGGAGCCAGAGTGTGACTGTAAAACCGACTGGTTGTGAGTTCGATCCCCACTCGAGAAAGTGAGGAGCGGTCTCTCTTAACACTAGGTTCCCTTTGCCTACCCTTCTGTGCTGCGGGATACAGCGTGAAGCTGATTTCGTTTTTAATTTTAAATATTTTATTTCCTGGACTTTTAAGGGATTATTTTGGGGGAATAGACAAAGTCGGCAAAGTGCTTTGTACCATATGTAAACAAAATTCGAACCCGTGACATTCGTCATGTAAAACAAAGAATTATTTTACAAGTGTCCATTTCAGAGCTGAGCTAAAAACTTATTCAAGCATATCGTTACTTCATATCGTGGATAAGTTGCAAAAACAACACTAACACTGTGCCGGTCGGTTAACTGGCTTACTTAATACTTACTTAGTACTTACCCTAACTGACTTTACTTACAAAACCCTACTAATATTATAAGTGTGAAAATTTGTAAGGATATTTGTTCCATTTTCAAGCAAAAAATACTGGACGGATTTAGATGAAACTTTAACATAGATAAAAGATCAATATGACAAATGGAATGAAATGGAATATAAACACTGTATAATTTTTCTATAATATAAAAGCGAGCGAATCCGCATGTCTGTTGGTAGTATTCTAAACAAGAATAAATTGTAAGCCATAGAACAGGTAAAGATTTTGTATAATTTGGCTAAGCAGGCGAAGCCACGTTTGTGATCCTAGTATTAAAAAAAATATTATGCATTTTTTAAGTGCCTACTTATATTTTAACGTAAATTAGATTAGAATTTGTATTATTATATTTAATTTCATGGCATATGATTATCGTGTAAAATGTAATTATAAAATTGTTTGTCTTTAAAAGTTGCCAATTTTTTCAATATTAAATTCGTTATATTAATTTAATGGTTGTGAGGCAATTGTAACCTAGTGGGAATTTCAGTTCGCAACCACTACTGAACACGGACATTGCGTGTGTTTGTGACCTCGAATTTAGGTGAAAAGTAAAGAGTGTCTTGACACTTTATTCTACTCTGATGTAGAAAACGGATATAATGAGAATACTTCTTAAAATATAGAAAAAATTAACACATCAAAAAATTATATTATAAAAAAAAGTTACGCTATATACCGCATGTACCATTGTAGACAGAGAGAACCTAGTGTTACGACACTCCGCATAATTTACAACGCATAATTTTGGAGACATAATGTTACTAAAACAATGATGATAAAATGTATTATAATTTATAAAACAAATTATATTCGTATGTAGATTTGTACGTGACGTGATTTAACTTCCTTCTTAGAATGTGTACCTACAACAATGTATAAATAATATATATATATATATATATATATATATATATATATATATATATATATATATATATTCTGGGGATGTATTTTGAATGGAATACATTTTTTTAGTTTCACTCCAGTTGCCAGAGCGGATAAATGTAAATAATTAATTCCCCACAACTAGGAATTGAACCCACTATCGTTGCATTCACAATTACAAAAAAACAAACACTAACCCACTGCGATACAATGACCTCAGTATGTTAGTTTAATTTTAACTAATTAACGTTTAGTTATTATGAGAATTTTATGCAAATCTAAAATTATTCGTATACCTATGAATAATTAAATTATTAAAATAACTTATGCTAATTTTATTGTGTTTTATATTAGTTAAACTAAATTTAACATGAGAAACTATTGCAATACATATAATGTACAATTGTACATTCACACTGATTAACACAAAATGCCAGAGAACGAAGGGCTAGGCAGAGGGAACCTAGTGCTAAGAGATTTCCCCATTCATCGCCGAATTTTCCAGACATAGCGTTTTGAATGGCGAGAAAATAGAAATAATTTTCCATGGAAATTAATCCCACAAACGCTGTATTATACATTTTTGTTTTATAAATGAAAAATATATGTAATATAAAACTAAGTTCTTAATGTGGATATGGAGTGTTTTATATTTATAAAATATATACACATACATTTGAGGCCAGTCGTGGCGTAAGGGAATCGGGTTCTTTTACGAATTATAGACATATTACTAATACTTTATAACCCCAAAGTAGATTGAACTTACGATGCCGTTAATTTTTGTTTCTCTACTTCATCTTCATCTAAATGCACCCATATAACCCAAAACTAAACGCATCTTTCTTAACTTCCCTTCGGTTAAAAATAAATAGATAATATATATATTAATATTATTGAATAAATGATATATAATTTTCATTAAGAATATTATTATTTTAAATGAAAAAAAAAAAACCTTTGGCTATCAATTGAAAGTATGAACAATGTACAAGCATAGTACAAAAAACTGAATCTCGCAGTCACTTTACACGATTTTCTATTTAAATAACTAAAAACGAAAAAACTATTTATTATTACGTTTACCATTTAAAATACTACGTAGTAATTGATAATAAATAAAAAAACAATTAAAACCTACCTCTACCTACAAAAATATTACTCGGTAATTAAAAAATGAGTAAATATTGTAAAATTTACTTGTAAAAAATATTACTCGGTAATCAGTAATTTAAAGATAGGGTAAATAATATAAAACTTACCTTTAAAAATATTACTCAGTAAATGGAAAACTAAACGCGTGTTACTTACAGCTCGAAGAAAACTACACTGAAGTAAAATGATCGTTGCAATTCTACTTCGCAATGATTGTTTCTTAACTCTGTGCTATAAGTAAAGTACACTTTGTAATGACAAATTTGTACTAGATTTTATGTTTGATTATCCCGCACATAGCAGGTAAGGTAGAGGAAATCTGGGAACCTAGTGTTTAGTCACTTCGTTATAATTTGCTAAATTGCTTAAAAAGTTTATTTTTATTATCATTTTGTTTATATTTACCCCTTACATGTTTAAACGGAAGCAGAGTTGGCTAAAAAACAATCACTGTATTCTTCAGTTTCTATTATTAAAGGGTTTGAAGCTACAACCATTGCGCTTTTTTAAACATATTACATTATATCATGACATCATATAAAAAATGACTTTTAATAATAGTCTCATTACTATTATTAATAATTCACAATGAAACCTACCTTAAGTAGGTACTGTACTTTCTAACAAGATATAGGTACATTTATTAAAGGAAAGAAACTTATTAGTTAAGCCATATAAGGCACACCGTCTGACATTAAATGTTACGACTGTGGATTCGATTCCCACTCGAGGAAATGCATTAATTTAATTATTTACGCTTGGCGTTGATTTACAGCACAAGCAATGACGCGAAAAGTTGGCGGTGCGTGAGTGTTTTAAGCCTAAGTTATGCCTGCCTATTCTACTTACTATATGTGAATATAAAAAATAAGATCTTTACGTAATATTTTCGTCTTGTTTACAATTTTTTGTAATATCTCAATCGAGATTTTATAGCAAAAAACCCAAGTACGTGAAAACTAAAAAAAATGTTAAAAAATGGTACCCGACTGTTAAACCTATTATTATTTATGTTATTTCTTAATTTTAGGTCTTAACTAACATGGTTCACGAGATACAGCCTGGTGATAGACAGATAGCAGAGTCTCAGTAATAGGGTGTGGTTTGGGTACGGAACCCTAAAAAACAAACAATACAAAAAACATTAATAACTTTATTGATTTATTTTTTACATAATCTATTTAACTCTAATTAATACTAGAAAAAAAAATACTACTGATACTTTTTTAATATTAAGAGTCCTGCTATTCACACTTATAACTATTAATAATCGATATATATTATCGACATCGATCGATTTTCGATATCTTTTTCAAATGTTAGTTTTGACATTTTGTTTTTTTTTTAAATATTTTATTATAGATAAAATATGTAAAAAAAAAATTACTAAACATTCGAATATTGTGACTGTAACGCGACGGTTGTGGGTTCGATTCCCTCTCGAGGAAGTAAAATATTTATTTACGTTTAAATTTCCAATTCTTCGCTCTGGTATCGAGGCCAAAGCGCAGTGTTAAGTTCTGCTACTCAACACGCAATGCCTCGAAAAAGCGATTTTTTTTAGTTTATTCCTCAACTTAATTTATGGTAAAAATCGATATATCATAATATAGATATGTTAACACTGTATACATCGATATTACGTGCAAATAAAGATACATTATGTATTTCGAATTGTAATACATTTGCTACAATTTATTTAGTAACATTTATAATAACAGTTAACTTAGTGAGTAACCTTTTTATGTACATTTAACTTCATTCCATACAAATTTCTCTAATCTTTTATCTTCAGGCAGTAATTGATTTAATTCATCAATATCTTGTAGTGCCTGCAAAAAAAATATTGTTATAATTTTTATTAGGTTTAAGACAGAGTACGGCCTTGAGTTCAACCAATATGTTTGGCTTTAAAAAAATTAATTTTAAATAAGGATTTCTACTTATACTATTTACAATTTGACTTTTGTTAAAGTGACTAATTGCACACAAAATGGTTGTTGGTCCAATTCCATTTTAATCGATTCTATGAAACTCGAAACTCTATGTTCCTTCCACACTATATGTAAGGTACAGGTCGAAACTATTATTTAATTTATCATTTTTTATATAAAAAAAAAACTTACGTGATTCAATAAAGAATTGCATCTTGACAATTGATGGGCAATCTCTCTCACTCTGGAGAATCTCTCCGCGTTTTTTGCGTTACTTCTCTGTTTTTCCACTGTTATTGCGTATAGGCGGGATACTTCCGTGTCAGCCTGCAATATGAATTATTATTATTTGGAAATGAAAGACAAATATTTTATTTCCTCGAAAGGGAATCGGACCAACAAACTGACCTGTTACAGTTGCACAGCTTTAATATAAATAAAATTAGAAAAATTAGACAGACAAGAGACACAAATAGCAAAGAATTAAAGATAAATACCTCTTTAATCTTATTTGCCAAATATATTTCTTCAGCAGCGAGAGGTTGAGCGCAGGCTGCTAAGTGCGCTTGTATGCGTGACGTCATTCTGATCCATGGTTTTGGGTCTAGACCTGAAATTAGACCGAAATTGAATAGTAATTCTAAATTTTTACATAAATAAGTGCAAAATATTAATAAATATTTTGACATATAATATAAACATTATAACATCCGTTGCGAACTAGTATGTAGGTAATATGTTCCGCCCTACCCTTAGAGCGTGAACGTAAGTACATTTATAACACCAAAGAGGTGAATTACAATTTAAAATAATTGTATTAAAACGAGTATTTGATTGAAAAATGTCCAAACTGAGTGTCCAAACATTAATTTCTTTACTCATCTATTACCTTCCGATACTTCCGGATCTCTTGCGCCTGGAAGACCTAAAGTTCCGCGCATTATTGGCAAAAATGTTGGTATTTCCTGCAAAATAAAGTTTTTTTATTAAAATTTTAAATTAAATCAATATATTATAATATTTGAGGTCGTCGTATCGCAAACCACAATCGTGGTTTTGTTTTCCAATTTAATATTTTCATTTCGTCACTATAGTAACAAGGCAAAGTGCAGCGTTGAGTTCAGCTACTCATTACCTAATGCTTCAATAATACGGCAAAAAGTGAAACAGAAATATCTCTTAACACTTGGTTCTGCGCTGCAACAGCCTTTTTATAAAATTAATATGGATTCACACAAATGTGCATTGAACCTGGGACCTTCAGCATACTATATTCACCTGTAATCTTCTTATATCCTCGTCTAATTGCGTATCAGTCGCGTGTTTCACTACAATTATGTCTCTTGCCCTTTTGTTCCTTCTCGCTTGGAGGCTAAGTTGCCTTTTTTGTAGTAGAGATTTTTTATCATTCCTTTGTTGTTTCGCTGAATGTTTTGGTGAATCTGTATTGAGAAACAAAATTATAGCTAAAAATGTGTATAATATTTATTAATAATTAAAGTAAAATTCATATTTTAAACACTATTTTAGTCTATTTTTTACTTTTGTGAAGTTTTTACTAAATAATAAAAATTTATACAAGAAAGAATAATCTGAAATTTGCTTAAAAGGTCAGATTAAGATTAAAAATTAGTAGTAAACTATTCCTGTAAAGTTTATTTACATATTCCATGACATCTCTGATTAATATATAAAAATATACATAATAATATATTGTGGTAGATAAATAAAAATACAAATGGATATAATGTAGCCACAGTAAAACAACCTGTAATAGTAGTTATGGTTCAATTGATTAATTATAATATTTTTTTCTGTTCTAATAAGAAAATTATGGTGTTTCCCTCTGCCTACTCTGCTATATATGCTATGGTATACAGCTTGAAACTAAATAAAAGTAGTAACATAATAATGTTAGTTATCAATACTGAAATAAAAATATTACCTCCAATAGGCCTATCCACTGTATAAGATATGTATGGCAGTTCGGAATCAGAACACATACTTGCTCCCGGTGAATTATTGCCACTTGGTGTTGGATCCTGCCTTCTTGTTTCTAATTAAATATTGTAAAAATAATATACAAATATGACCAACATAATGGATAATTAAAGAATTGATTGTTAGATGAGATTTTAGGTTTCGATTCTGCCATTCAACAAGCAATGAGTTTTAAAGTGGAGTTTTATATAAATATGTATATTTTAAAATATAAAAATTAAATGAAGTTGAAGTAGTCCAGAAAACATTTTATAGAAATTACCTGGAAAACTGGATGTAGCTATGGTGTGACCTCTTCGTACTGGCGGAGCTCTTTGAGGCTGTTTCTTAGGAGGCATAGATTGTTCGGAACCCATTATTGATGTTTGATTATTTCAGTCTGTAGTATAAGTTAATTGATCAACAAAAGCATAACATTTCAATAATTAAAAGCTTTATAATCTAATCATCCTATTGAAATTATTTGTATTTATGACACCAGCAATTCTCTTGTAGGAAAACTATGAGGGGACGAATGGATAGAACGGAATCAATTAACATTAGATTTTTTCTATATACTATTTTCTCTATATACTATTTTCTCTATATAGTAGCATATAGTAGTATATGCAGGACAGGAATAGAGGAATAGACAATTAAATGTATTTAATGATTACTATCTAATTTGTTTGAACATCCAATGAAATTATTAACTGGTCACAGTAAATTAAAATTTTATTAAGCAAAACAAATGTTCTGTATAAGAAAATTATCTATAGTTACTATACTTACACAGCGAAAAACTATTTGATTTTGTGTAGTTTACAAAACAAGCACCTTTATAATTTTACGCTGTAACTTTTATAAGTTGACTTAAGAAATTATTATTTTATAAGATTTTCTAGTCGATTATTTTTCCGTTTTCATATACATTTACATAAGATTGTTAGATTGACAATCTCCTCCTACCCCTACTACAATGACAAGTATTGATATTTTCGAAAACGTCTAGAAATATATTAACTATAACGTATATAAGTTATTACTTTTGTCAATAAATATCATAAGAATGTCTAAATAATTAACAAAAAAACAATAATTACATATTTAACAATTTTTTGTTGTGTTTTCTTCAATAAATTTACACAGAGATTAATATCCTAGTATCTATACAGATAAATAATTAATTAAAATATAAAACATGACACGTAACATGACGTCTTATGTCACTTTTGGCATAATTTATGAAATTATGACATTTAGTTTGTGTACGCGAACATTCCGCACGGAATTGTATATTTAGAAGTAAAATATTCTTATGTTTAATATTAAATATATTAAAAATGGTAGATGAGGGCACACGGAAGACTTTAAGTAGTATACCCTTGTTAAAAACTAAAGCTGGGCCCAGAGACAAGGAATTATGGACGACACGTCTCAAAGAAGAATATCAAGCTTTAATTAAGGTATATTGAGTATTTATTTTAATTGTTTTCGTGTAAAAATGTATTTAAAATCTAGTTGTAATTTAATTGTCTATTATATATGTAAAATGTCGAAATTCTACAAGAACCAATCAAAAATGTTAACTTTCACTTCCTGTGTTTTGTAATTGTATACATAATTATTATTGTTCTAATAAATTTCAAGAATTTCTATTAAAAATTTAAACTACTTTTTTAATAAGACATCTAGTCTAGTCTTAATGAAAAAATAAAAATTTACAGTTTAAATTTTAGATAATAAAATGTTAATTTTATTCTAATGATATTTTTATATGTATATAAATATAGAACAAACTCTATGTCTTAGAAATTAACCTTGTACATTATTAAATACAATACTATATAAATTAAAAAATCATTAATATTATTACAGTATGTACAAAATAATAAAGAAGCTGACAATGACTGGTTCAGGTTAGAGTCAGACAAAACTGGCACAAAATGGTTTGGCAAATGTTGGTATGTGCATAATCTGCTGAAGTATGAGTTTGATTTGGAATTTGATGTAAGTATATTAAAATATTTCCTCACTGCAAATTCAAACATAATATGTACAAATTAAATAGGTGGCATTTACTTGAATTACTAACTAAATTATATTTATTTTACTATTCTATCTATTTTTTAGATACCTATTACATATCCAACTACTGCACCCGAATTGGCATTACCTGGTCTTGATGGTAAAACTGCAAAAATGTATAGAGGTGGTAAAATATGTTTAACTGATCATTTTAAACCCTTATGGGCGAGGAATGTACCGAGATTTGGTATTGCACACGCTATGGCTTTGGGAGTAAGTATTATTTTTGTTAATTGCTGACAATACTGACAATACAATACAAAACAAGTTATATAAATTGAATTGTACTAAAACAACGATTTTTTAAATTTTTGTCTGTTTGTCTGTGCGTTTGTATTCGCTAATTTTGGAAACGGCTGAACCAATTTATATGCAGCTTCCACTATTGTATTTTGTCGAACTTCCCTTATAATTTCACCAGATTTTCGCATTTCAATCACCTGATTTTCTTTGTTACCAGTGCAAGGAAATGAAAGTATTAAATAATTCATTCCCCCGAGTGGGTATTGGACCCACATCCGTTATGATATGACGGCCTTAATATTTTATTTAAATTAATATTTTTATTATTTTTTCAGCTCGGTCCATGGCTTGCAGTAGAAATACCAGAGCTCATAGAGCGAGGTGTTGTCAAGTATCAAGAAAAATCTGACGAAGCAAAGTGAAGCCTTTTGTAATTTTGTAAATAATAAATGTATATTATATGTTTTATGTTTTCTTTTAACTATAGCTACATTTTTCCATCTCAGATTTTTTTAAAGTTTTGACTACTGCTATTTTGTTGAAATTATTAAAATGAGTGGAAAAATTTATGGATAAGTGAGTCAATAAGTGTAGTAAACTGTGAATACATCACACTATTTTTAGTGCACAAGGTTTAGGTCCGTTTAGATAGCGCTTTCCGAATTAATATTTAATAACTCTTAAGCGAAGAACTCAAGATCGAGCTCAGTGGCGTGCCATTGGAGAGGCCTATGTCCAGGCTGGACAGGCTGAAGATGATGATAATGAACTCTTAAGTCAGATAAGGGGAAGGTCTTATATTAATATACAAGCTTTAAATTAGCTCACACGAAAATTCGGCGGAAAGTGGAAGTTGTGGAGAACGGATTGTTTTAACGTTAGGTTAATCTCTCTCTGCCTATCCTGAAATATGCGAGAAACAGCGTGAGGATGATAAAAAAGGTAGATTGGGCAGAGGAGCACTGAGAGAAGAGAGCTTGAAATTCCTACGAGAACAAAGAAAATTGCGATATTCCATTTCACGCAAATAAAGTTACGGGCGACGGCTAGTTTAATATATTTTCAATTCAAATTTATTGTATCATAAAAATGGCTAGTAACTTATATTATATATTTTAACTATTGTGCACAATATTTTTCACAGGTACTTATATGTTTATTTTATAACGAAAAAATTTTTACACTATTTGAAAAAATATTTACCTACGTGGCGCCGTGCAACATGGCTAACGAGGTTATTGTGGATTCGATTTCTACTTGGATAAGTAGATTATTTTAATTTCCCAGCTTTAGTAAGACAAAACGCAGCGTTGAGTTCCGCGACTCAACACGAAGAAAATATTGTTTTTACATTAATTTCTTTCACACTACTATGCCGTTTAAACCGTGAAGCTGTACAGGAAAAAAAAGTTAGCGTAGCGTTTGGTACTCTGTTCCCTCTGACTACCCCACTAGTGATACATCATGAAGTTAAGTTAAATGATTGCTAGAAGACATGGAATTTTGATTGTCAACTAAGTAAAGTGATAATATACAAATAACCACAGAGAATGCAAATTACAACGGCACAACGTCCCAATAAAATATTTAATTTTCTTGCTCTAATACATAAGATAAAACGCAGAGTTAAGTTCCACCACCCAATTCCTCAAAAATTGGGCAGTGTCAGAAACAAAATGTTTTAACCCTAGGTTCCCTCTGCCCATCCCGCTATATGCAGAATGCGTGAAGCTAATAATTAAGTATAATATCTATTACAAAAATGTTATATTTTCAGAATGCGTCGCAATATTTTAGTTCTAGCACTGGTATGCTTATTGCACTACAGTACATCACAGCCGACACCTGTAAGTTTTATTTTCTTTATTACACATTTAAATATAGCTACTAAGTTACGACAGATCGCCGCGTTTAGTTCCGCCACATACTTAAGTAATACTCACTATTTTAGAATCAGATGGAAAGTAGAAAGAAATATGTTGTTACTAGGTTCTCTCTCCTTACCCTGCTCTAAGGGATAAAGTGTGAAGCTGTGCAATAGATAGGTATACTAAGTTAAGAAGATAGTGTCGGGTCACTTAGCGTTCTTTGAAACATTTAGTTTTTCAATTTCTAATATTAGATCGCAGTCTCTTTATCTTATTATTATATTAAGTATGTGTAAATGAAACTGGAGAGTTTATTCTACCTCGCTCTGGTAAGATAAAGCGGCGTTTAGTTCCGCTACATAATACAATAACATTTAAAATGCGTAAACTGTCATGTAATATGCACATTTTAAATAACAATTTAAATTTGCAGGAAACGGAAGAAAACGCTGCGGTATGTATAAGATAAAAAAATAATTTTAGGTTTCTTTATATATATATAATTCAATAAGTTACGTTTTTTTTTAAAAAAAAATTGGAAATTACTTACTTATTGATCCGAGTGGCAGTGGTGTACCTACCTTTGTTTAGATTGTTACCCTTTGGTTTGTTTTTAAATTTTGTTATTATTACATTTTTTTTACTAGTTTCTTATATTATAGATAACAGAAACAGAACAGAAAAAAGTGCCGGAAGCTAATGTGGTACGTATAAAACTATTATAGTCGACACTAATATTAAAAAGTTGAAATTTTTCTTCGTTTAAACTCGATAATTTTGGAAACTAACAATTAACATCAAAACGCTGTACCCACACACAGCTGGGTAGGCAGAGCACACCTAGTGTTAAGACACTCCTTTCTCCACTTTCCAACGACTTCCGGAAACATTGCGTGTTGAGTGGCGGAATACAACGCCACGCTTTGCCTCGACACCAGAGCGAAGATATGAAAATGTAAATCTAAATAAATATTTCATTTACTCGAGTGGGGATCGAACCCACAGTGAGTATTTAATATTCAATGTACAGATATATATATTTACTAGTTTCTTATACTATAGATAACAATTTTTTTTACAGAAAAAATTGCAGGACAAAGAAAGTGATGTGGTACGTATAATAATACTAAGTAAGTATATAATAATCGAATCTAATATTGTAAAGCTGAAAATTTTCTTCGTTTGATTACGCTAATCTCAGAAACTACTAATTAAATCTTTAAAATAAAAGGATTAAAACTCACAATTATATCTTTTATTATATCTTTATCATATCTTTTATTATTTTTCTCCGCCCATACTTTTAATGACTTTTATGATTGAAATGAGAGGTTAGAGCGGCAAAATCTTAACATATAGATATTTAGATTTATAATAAAAATAAATGGCTCTCGCAGTTCTAATAACCTAATAGGTATTCAAAATAGGTTTGAGTTCGCTTAAATCAATAAATTTTTTAAATGTTAAAATATTCCAAAATTAATCTTATTTTAATAACAATTATTTTTACAGACAACAGAACCGGTAAAAGATGGCGAGGTATGTTCTTGCTACGAGTACTTTGCCTTCTAGAATAGAAATTACACAAGTACCCTCTGGCACCTGTGGTTGTGTCATTTCTATTCCGATTTTTGGCCAATTTAAGTGTTGATTAATGCCTTCCTTTTCTATGAACGATTCGTCTATGTAGCTTTAATAGCCTAAGTTTGTTTAAATTCACAAGCGATAAGTTAGGTTTCGCTCATGCCAATATTATTTATATATTTTTTGTATTAATATTTTTTTTACAGACAGAAACGCCAAAAAATAATGATGTATGTATAATATTCTTCTATTTTATTCAATGCATATTAAATTAGCAACTCAGCTTCACGCTGTATCCCGCACCTAGCAGGGCAAGCACAAGAAATCTAGTGTAAAGACACTCCGTTCCCCATTTTCCGCATAATTCTGGAGGCATTGCGTTGAGTGGCAGAACTCGCCGCGCTTTGCTTTCACACCAAAATATTTAATATTTTATTTCCTCGTGTCAGTCGCCCATGATCCCATGATCAGTCTTGTTTATCGTCACACGGTCGTGCACCTGCGCCACGACTGGCCTCTTTGCATATTAAAGTGATATATTAATATTAGTTTTACTATTAATATATCTCATATTTTTTCATAAATTTTTTTACAGACTAAAACTGATGTATGTATTGCATTATACCTTTACATATAAATTTAACTTTTCTGGAATGTAAAAAATATTCATCTTAAGAATTAAGTTTGCCCATATTGAAAATAACATTTTTTAATTAAAATTAATAATTAATTTCACAGGCGGCAACAAATGGTGTATGTATTTCATCGTAATTATTATATAAAAATATTTAATAAAATTTAAATAGCCATTCATCCGTGGTACAGGGCTACAGCATCTAACTATAAAGCCCGAGTTCCACCGCGAAAGAGAATTGAGCGGGCAATACCCCCTTTTAAATAAAATAGGTTTACATTCCCACCAAACAAGAATTTGTTAATTTCATCTCTTGTATTTATTCGTTCCGCTTCTTAGAAATGAGCGAGTTAATTTCATCTCTATCTCTTTGTTCAGTCTTTTCCGCTATCTATTTATTGGTGGAAATATAAGCATACAGTTCCTGAGAGTTCAACGTAGTCCTTGTTGTCCCGGTGCGGTGGAAACCGGCTTTAAACATGATGTTTTTGTTTTCTGTGTACCCTCTGGGGAATATATTATTTTCATTTTCCCATTGTAGTAAGGCAAAGTGCAAGTTTCTTAAGGTCTCGAATTCCGGTGGAGTATGGAAAACTGAGTTTCTTAACACACTAAGTTCTATCTACCCAACCTTCTGTATGTGGGATAAAGGAAAGGAAAACATTTAAAACCATGATCCTTTTTTTTCAAAAGGTAGAAATTAAAAGCATATTTCTTTATAAAAAAATAAAATTTATATTTTACAGAAGGAGACAGCAACAAATGATGTAAGTATTACATTGCACCTACCTACTTATAATTTGAAAATATAAGAATTTAATATTTTTCGGAAAGCACCAATTCATAATCCTGTATAAAACCTTAATTAAACCTTAATTAAATATTAAAGAACGTATGCAAAATTTAACCGTAGCAAGACTCGAATCCGCACCTCTTGGCAACTATTGGCAACTAACGCCCAATGTTAATAATGTATCTCCTATCTCCAGTTAACGTCAATCATGGATTGTCCGACATGTCTATCCAATCACTAACCTGCATGCCATCTTCCATCTCTGTCTATTTCAATCTATGGTTGCAATTTATGGATTAGGATTGATTATTACTTATTGGGCGTAAGACAATAAAAATACCTATTTATTTTTACAGACACAAACGACATCTGTTAATGGTGTATGTATATAAAAATATATAATTAATTTAATAACGCCAGTCCAATTCAATAGTAATCTCTAGTATTTAAGAATGTCACATAATTTTTCTAAGCAAAATAAAATAAAAACATTTAGAAAAACCATAAAATTAAAATAGTTAAGTTTATTTATTGTTTAAAATAAAACCCTTTTAGCAATATGCGAGTACAAATAAATAATTTTTACATTGCTTTTAATATGTGAAATTATAATAACGAGAACTAAACTCAGAATTATCCTTGAGCCAAAATTATAAGCTATTTAAAATCTGTTTTCTTTCATACATGATATAAGTATGCTATTTAAACTAGAAATTACTAGAACTAGGTTTTAATTTCTAACAGAGATTCAAGATATTTGAAATGCCAAATTTCTAAGTCTATTAATTTCGTCTGCCTGTGGTCTGTCAGCCATTCAGTAATTATATAATAATATATATTTTGCACTTTTATTAATCGAATTATCGATTATATTCGAAATAAGATTCGAAATAATCGATTTAGAATCCTAGAATATTTATGGCGTCTCAAGTTTGTTTTTTTTATTAAAATAACAATTTTATTTTTATAGACAAATGCCACAGAAAGTGGTGTGGTAAGTATTAAATAATACATTATATATAGTAGTCGTTGTTGGGTTCGATGCTCATTCGGGGTAATGAGTTATTGTCATATCTTCGTCCTAATTAAAAGACAAAGCACGGCGTTAAGTTTCGCCACTCTACACACAATATTTCGAGAAATGTTCGGTGTGTGGGGAACCGTAGTGTTTTAACGCTATGTTACCTTATTATACATATCTCATAGATTTATTTTACTATAATGTTACCTTCATATATGTGTGTCTTAAATTATGATTTTTTTAGCTTCACTATATCCCGCATATAACACGGTAGGCAGAGGGAACTTAGTGTTCAGACACTCTGTATTCCACTTTCCCGCTCAATTTTATTTCAAACATATCTAATGCTTATTTTCATATTCACAGACGATTGAATTTTCCGTGGGTCCCACAGAATATATAAAAAGAATTCCAGTAAGAACTTAAACTACTTGTTTGTTTTTCCATCCCGGTGCATAAAAATATAAACTTATATACATGTAACTATATTCTATTCACTATGGCATGAGACAAAATGTAAACAAAGAAATCCTGTTTCTCAAACTTTATTGTGCTTTTTTATTTCTATTTAATTTATTTATGCACAAGTCTTAACAAAAGGTGACTAAACTATGAGAAATCCCTGGAATTAATCCTTAATCTTTATATTAAGTAATCAACAAATGACATAACTATATTAAACTAATATCATGAAAATAAATATATATATTTTTTCAGATTGTAAGTATTTTGTGATAATTATTATTTTCTTCATTTCATGGCATCGCAGCAACAGTTATAAAACAAAAAACATTGTGTGCTGCTATTGTTTCAAATTTGGGCCATAATTTCGTTATACAATTGAATTCTAGGTCTTCAAGAAACTAATACCTATCTGAGTATCTTTGAGTGTAATGGCTGAGGCCCTCGTGGCGCAGCGGTACAAGCCTGTATGTAATGCGACGGTTGTAGATTTGATTCCCACTCTGTAGACAAGACAAAGCGCGGCGTTGAGTTACGCCACTCAACATATCTTCAAAATAACTATAATTGTTAAAATATATGTTTCTTTATGATTTCATAATAATTATTGCTAGTTGTTTAAGGTCTGTCCTAACAGCTAGTTACAAATGTTCATTTCACATTACAGCCTGGTGCAAGTATTATTTTTGTTAAATTGCTACTTTACTTTCATATACCAAAATCATTGATTTTTGAAAAAGTATTATATAAAATTAAAATATTAATTCCGGCCGTATCACCTTCGTAGCTCAGTAGTCACAAGCGTGAGGTTCCGATTCCCATTTAGGGGAATCAATTATTTACAACTATTTTAATTTTTTCCCTTAACACGCAATACGTATAGAATTCGGCGGAAATTAGGAAACGTAAATATCTTAATGGGAACGGAGGGATGGGAACCTTATTGGGAACCTATTCTGCCTACTTTGCTATATGCGAGATACGGTGTGAAGCTAATAAAAAAAAAAAAACACTTTACCACAGTGTCACTGCGTAACGAGAGGCCCAATATCGAAGTTCAAGTTATATGGAAATATTCACTTTCCAAAGATTAAGGTAAGTTTTTCTTTTTTCCTCATTAATTATAAATATTCACATATCCTCGGCTTAAAACAAAGGGGGCAGACAGAGAGAAAGTCCCGGTGACTTGGTGGCTGGTGAAAGACCGTTCAAATACCCTTCAAGATTGGTTATTGTTGCTTAAACAAAACTGAAATAAAATATTTCATTCCCCCGCGAGGGGATCGAATCCCCAATCTGATGCATTTGTAGTCAGCAGATTTACCTTTGAATTACATGAAACAGATACGTTCGTGTATAGGTTTTTTTTTTATTTTTCAGGGCTAATTTAGGATTAATAACATTTTTAGGATGGACACAAGACTTATGGCACAAGACTTAGGGTTGGAGCCACCCCCATTTCCTACGCCAATGGCCACTCAACATCCTGTTTTAACGCTAGTTTCTCTGTACTTAACTATCCTATACGGGAAAAGGCGTGAAGCTGAATAAAAATATGGTTTTGGTATATTTTATTCCTTGTTTACAGGTGACACCAGAGAGGTACGTGACTGTACCCACAGAGCCGAGCTCCACGGTGTGTCCACCTTGCGAATGCCCCGCTTGCCCTTCACAAAATGATTTGTTTTGAATATTATAAATATTCCTGAGTTTCACTTTGACTTTTAATTTATTTTTCCTAATTTTATATATTATAAAATGTCTGCCTCTATTTAAATTCAATTTACTTGACTGCAGGATACAAAGGAGTGTAATGTTGTTATTATCAGATTAATAAAATAAATGGTTGTACACACGATGCACAACTACTGATTTTATCAGCATGATATTCAGGAATAGTCTGATTTTGTATTGAAATGTTTTAATGTTTTAATATATCTATACCTACCCTACTAACATTATAAAGCTGAAGAGTTTCTTTAGTTGAGCACACTCTCCAAAATTAGTCGTCTAAAGGCTCATGATGAGTGTACACAACTTTGATTATTCTCATTTGGCTACGAGGGCAAGAACTAGTAATTATAAAAAAAACAGTATTAAAGAACATTTTAAATTATATATTACCTATTACAAAACAAAATAAATAACTTAAAAATTAAAACGAAGTTCTAGACTCACTTCTTTTCAGTGTTTTCATACAAGTCGAGCCATTACTAGAAGAATACACAGAAGCTTTAGACATGTGGATTAAATGGACCTCTTTGTTTTGGCCAGGATCAGAGGATGGACCTGGCTTAGACTTCTTATGTAGAAGAGATAAAACATTTTTGATAAAACTTTTAGATGTTTTACTCGAAGACGGTTTCACGTCATTTGAATCATTTGAAAAGGTGTATTTTGATATATTCTCACCAGCCATATAAATAACACCCCTCTCTGACAAGAAGTCGTCGATAGAATCGTTCGAAAAATATGCTTGGGCACCTTTTTCTGTAGAATGTGTTTTAACGATCTTTTTAGTTACCTCACTGTTGAAACATTCTCTAGAATTTAGGTAATTTGTGCCGTTAGTATAATTATAATTGTGACATTTAATTTCCTTTTCAGAAGAAATATCTATGTCTGCGTTATCATCTTCACAATTCTTATTATTTTTTTCTTCAGCCTTAACAATATTAACAACTTTTGATCTATTTTTATTTGAATCTTTAACTTCATCCTCAAACGCTACTTTAGTTTCATTAATTTTAGCAGGCTCTTTGTATACGTTGTTTTGGATATCTTGTAGTAATATTTGATTATCAAAATTGTAATCATTCGTTACTTCAGATTTTATTCTCTTCCAATCTCGTCTATTTAAGCATTTAGATAGAATATCATCTGACATTGCCATTTTTAGATGGCTATTATCTTTATTACATGCTTTATAAGATTTAATTTTTTGATCCGTATTAGATTCATTGATATATTGGTAGTCCATTTCAGTATCAATATTACTAGTGCCTATCAGAGGAGTGGTGATAGAAACGTCTTGTCTATAATTAAAGAATTTCCTAACAACCTTCTTATCTTCTAAGCAATTACAAGTTCTGGATAAGCAATACATCATTGTACAAATCAAAACACATTGCACAGTGATGACTAAGCTTAAAATTATTAATGTCCATTTACTATTTGTAAAATGTCTTGTTAAAATATTCTTGATCTTATTGGCTTTTAAGTAAGTTTTGGTTTGTAACGCTTTGGCTTTTGAAGCTAATGAATATTCATCAAGAAGTTGTACAGTATCAATAAATTCCGTTACGTTAGGTTCAAATTTTCCTATAATGAATATATCTTTGCCCGTTCTATGTTTCCTGCTATTATCCAAGCTTTTTATAGAATTTACGTCGTCTTCAGTAATAGATTCTTCCAAACAGGTATTTGTGATAGCATTGTACACGACTGAAGGATAATCTGAGTCAGAAATACAAGCAGGTACGTCGACGCATCTTTTAAATTTTCTACTGAAATAGGATTTCTTCCCATTGTAGTGTATTTCACAGTTTACTGGTTTGCACTCGTTAAATGGATCTTCGTCTACATTTGTACAATGCCTATAGTAACTTGGAAAATTATAATTTTTCTCTTGAGTAGTATCAAAACTAAATTTTAATACATTTCGTTTGATTTCCTCTCTGTCTGATTTGGAATCGACATATACAATGCATTTTCCTTTTCGATCAAACACATCTAGTAGAGGTGCGACGAGTTTTAATATTTTCAATGTACCTAATAAAATGGTATAAATTAATTAAAATAATTTTTATCTTACTAGTGATATTGGAAATTCTATTTAGCGTTTCTAAAGTTACCAAGGACGATTGGGTAAATGATTATTTATTATTTACATTGTGTTTTAATCTAAGCAAAATCAAAAGAACGAAACTAATTGGTATCTAAGCCTCGCCAAACAAAACATTTAGTAAAAAATCCTTTATGAAATTATACCTTTATATACAGTATCCGTACAGCCGCTTAAAATATTAACTGAGTCGCAGTCCACATCTTCATCTTGATAGAGACAACATTTGTATGGCGTGATTTCAACATCATAATCGTTGCTTCCGGAAGTATTATTGATCTTAATTAGAAATATTAATCCAATAGATGACGGCTCAGGAGCAACTAATCCCTCAGAAATGACTAAATCAGAATTCTTTTCACTTTTATTTCCATAAAAAATTGTAAAAATTAAAAAGACACATATGTAAAAATTCATCTGTCATAGCTTATCAAAATGTAAACGTAAAGAAAACATGTTATGACAGGAATGATCTTTAGCGTTATGGTACAAAGGTACGTGTCGTTGATTTTAAACTTACCAAATTGAATTACCTAAGGTTTTTAACATGATTAAATTTAATAACATGATTAAATTTAAACGTTAGTTATTTTTTTTTTCTAAAAATGTTTTCTTTCCAATTAAGGTTCTCATTATTGTTTAAAAAACTGTTCAAATGTGAATCGGTCTCGAGGACAGAGGATTCCGTATCAATTTTAGGATTGTATGTCAACGGGAGATACAATTTATGAAAGTTGACAAATTTAAGCTTGCGGACTTATGTATTCATGTTACTAGTACATGAAAGTACAAATATAAGTTTGTAATTTTTTTTCTATGAAATATCCATAAATTTTCACTTTTTATTTTTTTCTTTGCTATACAAGTCTTCACTTTATGCCAATTTTATAGCTGTTGATCCCTATAGGTGTTGATTACGCGGCAAATTTCATATAAGCTCGTATGATTGCTTTGACTAGGAAGTTTGATTTCGTCTGTGTTCCAAAAGACTGTAGATATTTAATATTAATTTCAGATAGACAAATCCACGAAATCTAGATAAGATTAACCGTGGCAGACATACAATAATGTGATGCAATAAGAGTTCCGTTTTTTCTTTTTGTACGGAATCCTAAAAATAGAGCCTGTAAAAACGATGGTTGTTGGTTATATCCATTCGACGGAATAAACTGTTATTATTATTATTAGTAGTAGTAGTAGTAGTAGGGCATGCATCGTTCAGGTCTTTAACACACGTCATGTCTCAAATTCAAGCAAAAAGCTTACTACGGACTGTCTTACACTAACTAAGTACTTGTCCTTTTACTATCCCTTACACATGATAAACGAAACTACCTTTATGCACAATAAAACAAATTGAAAGTTCAGAGTGAAAGTTAGTTTAATTTAGTACAAAGTTAGTTTATTTTACAAATCAGTTCAAAAGCTGAAAATACAATGTGTCAAAAAAATCCTGTCATGAACATTCAATCGAACTTCTTCTCTTTGGAATATCATCGAAAGGTGGAAGTCCAAAAATTTCTGGACGAAAGTCCATTAGGGATCGTAAGACCAGTGTTGCTTGACGTGTTTGCTCGCGATCAATACGAGGATGAGGTGTCATTACTACCTATAAACAAAAGATTTATTATACTTATGGTTGTCAGATAAATCCATTTAAAGTGTAATGTGTGAAATTTTCAACATTGAAAAGATTATAGCTCAAGTAGGTGTTTTTTTATTATCCCGCACATAGCAGGTGGCACTCGATGTCTCGAGTTCGGATAGAAAGCAAAGAAGGTGATAGGTGTCTTGGTACGAAGTTCTCTAGTACCATTCTCCGCTTTTTCCCTACCCAGCTGTGTCCAGAATACAGGTGAAGCTGGAATAAAATAATCTACAGTTCTCGTCGTATTACAACCTGCATTCCAGCATTTTTGGCAGCTATCACACCGACTGCTGAATCCTCGAAAACGAGACACTAAAACAATATTTTTACTATTACCCACTGTATTTGGAAAACATTTAAGATAAATCAAAATTAAAAATTGACTCTTCATACATGCTTTGGTTTTGGTTTGTCTGAAAATCGAGATGCCGCAACGAGAAAAATATCTGGATGTGGTTTCCCTTTGAGAACATCAGGGTCAGTTGCACAGACCTACGATATATTATAAGATTGAAATAAAACTTGCATACCTATAAATCTCTACCAATGACATATTATCAGATTAAATAATAAATATGAGGCAGTCGTGGCGCAGCGGCACAAGAGTGTGACTGTAACGCGACGGTTGTGGGTTCGATCTCCACTCGAGGAAGTGAAATATTTATTTACCTTTATATTTTCATTTTTTCGCTCTGGTGTCGAGGCAAAAGCGCGGCGTTGAGTTCTGCCATTCAACACGCAATATCTCCAGAATTCGGCAGAAAGTGGGGAACGGAGTGTCGTAACACTAGGTTCCCTCTGCCTACCCTGCTGTGTGCGGGATACAGCGTGAAGCTGATAAATATGAACATTTCTCCATGAAATACGATTATACAAATCAGTCATAGCATTATTTAAAGTTATTTGAAATTTTAAGAACTATTTATAAAATAATTGACGACTTATTTCCAAAAACTAACTTTATGTTTAAACAATCCAAATAGCTTGGGGCGTGCGGTGGCGTGAAGTCTGACGGCTTGCTTAGTTGAGTTAGTTGCGAGTGCCATCGGTGTATTGTAGTCGTGGAGATGAGTTAGTAAACGTTCAGCTCCTGGTGAGTACAAGACTTAGAAGACAAATAAACTATGATCGACGGTCATATTTTTATGCTAAATTACAGCAATTTTCACTAAAATTAGTAAATTTAGTACCTCTCTGTAGCGGTGCACTCGGTAACAACTTTTGACACAAATCAGTTAATTGTGTCTCGAACTCGTCCACTGATATTGGCATTTTAAGTTCATCTACAACTTTCATACATATATCTCTATCGGTTGCTCCATAAACCTAGAAGAAGTGAGATTTAAAGGAAATTACTTGCGCCGATTTCTACTTTATGTTTATTTTATTGAGATTGATAAAAACTGGCTAAGTGCGATTCGGACTTACGCACGTAGAGTTCTGTATCATCCTATATCTTATAAAACAAAGTCGCTTTTCGTGTCTGTCTGTTATTCCTAACTCTTCTTCTTCTAAGCCACCCAACGGATTTTGATGCGGTCTTCCCCATTAAGTCGGGTGTTTTTCGTAGAAGGTTTATATATAGTTTATTATTTGTACATTCTTATGTAAATTAACATAAATACGATAAATGTGTATGAAGTCCTACCCGTTGAGACACTTTCGCGCATGCGCTGCTCTAATGGTAAGTACTACATGAAAAAAATGTACTGGAGTATTGTTCCTCTTAATAAGATCTAAAAAAAAGTCCGCGAGAGCATATTCGTATCTTTTAAGAATAACGTGTAGTGATCATATTTCTGTCCAAAAATAATAATTTCAATATATTTTTTATTGTGAGGGATATTTTTATATAATGGTATTAATCCTTATCGTTTAAAATACTTTATTAATTTTCTACGTTAAACGAAGATAAAATTTGTTTTTTACAATATTTCGAAATTGCGAATAGTTTTACAGAAAAACGCCTTTAATTGTTGACACATCTCGCCGTTGACACATCAGCTGTATGTTACTCAAGTTTCACTTATCCCTTACTCTCAGCATATAAATAAGTACATTAGTTACGTTGGCCATTTAATGTAGACCAAAACTGTCTTTTACTGTTTTTCATTTTAATAAGTACTTTAGAAGTTGTTACAATATCAAAAAAATCCGTGCTGCGAAACGGCTCGCCACTCGCCATGCGTCCGCCGTGCCCGCTTGCCTTACACGCATCGGTGGTTCAGTGGTAGAATGCTCGCCTGCCACGCGGGCATCCCGGGTTCAATTCCCGGCCGATGCATTCTATTTAATTTTCCTCACAGGCAGCCACGTCGTGCTTGCTTTTCATCAGGGACAGAATACCCCGCAGCATTAACCACAAGCTCGAAAAAAAAAACCCGCCTGCCTTTATAGCAACGAAGATTTAGTTAGATGCGTTTGCACGTATTGGATAATTGGAGTTGAATGTATTATTTCAGCGCGATGTATTTGGTTTCATATTTTTGGTAGTAGTTATTAGTAGGTAGGTCTTTGTTTATAATTTCTTCCGTTTAAAAATAGTCATTTAACTATCTAAAAATAGTCGTTTAAATATATTTTAATAAGTACTTAAAAAGATTAGTAGCACAGATCTAAAATTACGGTACCTACTAAAAAATCCTTGTTGTGTAAAACAATTGGAAAATCCTTATTGAAACTACGAAAATGCGGGTTGCATTAGGGTTTAATTAATTTTCACATTATCTTAAGTGCTTTGCAAACATACATTACATGAATAATCCAGTAGTTAAAGCGGGCGAAGCCGCAAGAGGGTCGCTAGTTATTTATAAAACGGTAAACACCCAAGTTTCTTATAAATAGGTATGAGCTCTTTTAAATATTCAATTGTCTGTCACTTTTCATTAGATACAGCCTGGTAATAGACGGAGATATAGGCAAAAGGGGTTCCGTTTTCATTCGGGATCTATCTAATAAACAAATCTATATAGATATTTATAAACTTTATAATGCATAGACCAAGTGCAATTCTCACCGGAATTCGAAACATTGCATGTCGAGTTATTTCATGATTATTTGACAGCCTCGTTTGGATTTTTCGGAGCGACTGGAGACTGAGAGATACTCGAGGAAGGTCACGTGAAAAGCATATGGACCCCCCGGAGGGCATGTATGAAGAGGTTGATGACAGTGGACGAGGCGAAAGAGGTTTGCAGAGACCGTAGCGTTAGGCGCTCCCGTCCCCCTCTGACTACCGCGCTAAGTATAAAGCGTGAAGCTATGTATGTATGTGTATGTAAATGTGAACTATTGCGTTTACAATCAGACGGTATCTAAACCACCAAGATAACATTGCCAAATATTCTTATATTATAAACGGCATCATGACGATCACCATGCGATAAATTATTAAAAACTTAAGAAAACTTACTTTAGCTTGTAAATCTTTGGTATATTTCTTGTTGTATTTTTCACAAATTTTCTCTATTATCTTATGATACATAACTTCAGAATCTATGAAGTAAATGTAATTAATATTTTATATTAAAATCTGTATATTATATATATATATATATATATATATATATATATATAGTTATTATAATATAATATACTTAGCCTACCTTGTTATGTACGATACATCATGAATCTGATTTAAATACCTAAATTACCTACTTACTACTTAATTAACTCTTATCTAAGCACTAAAAGCGTTGTTGGTTATAAATAATCGGTATTTAAAGGTTTAATAAATGTATTAAACATTTAAATATCGAATATTTACTAGTTACTTAAGTATTAATATTTCGTAGCTTAGTATAATAATTAGTACAAAATCTTATCGATACAAATAAACGAATTGTTTAATTATAGTTACCCAAAATCGTCCCATCCATATCAAATATACAGTGTGTTACTTTATCATAGCATTTCTTGTAACCGGCTCCGTTATTGTACGAAAATTCTTCATATTTTGAAAACACCCTGTAATTCTTATAATCTGAATGTTACGGTGCATATTGATGTGCTTTTTGTGTTCTTTGTTAATGGCGATTACATTTATTGTATTGATTTGGTTTTTTTAATGGCCTGATTTTGCGATTGATTTGGTTATTTCTTTATTTGGCATAATGGCGTTGTTGTCAAATTTAACATTTTTCGTGTTTCTTTTTTGTTTCCTTATAGATAGATTATATTATATAATCATCAACAGCCATCTTTTGTCCACTGCTGGACATAGGCCTTCCCCAATTCTTGCCACCACACTCGATCAGTGATCACTCGACTCAGCTCTTCGGACCCATCCGCTTCCCGCCAACCTCTTTATGTCGTCGGCCCATCTGACAGGGGGTCTTCCCATGTTATATTGTAGTAGGTATTTAATAATAATGTTTCAAAATATTCAGGAAAATAGAAAAGAAACTATCAACAACAAACATTTTGGACTATTAGTTGATAGATAAGTATATTAGTTGATAGAATTAATAAACAATCAATCATTTTGCAGAGAAACTCGAGCTTACAAAATATAACCGTTACGAGCACACAAATAGTAAATACTTTTTTTTTTATGGTAAAAGGACAAGGCAAACGAGCGTTCGGGTCACCTGATGATGATCACCGCCGCCCACGAGCCCGTGCAATACCAGAGGAGCTACAGATGCGTTGCCGGCCTTTGAGGTGGAGATAGACGCGCTTTTTAAAGGTACCCATATCGTACCAATCTGGAAACACTGCCGCGGGTAGACCGTTCCACAGTTCGGTGGAGCGTGGAAGGAAATTTCTACGAAACCGCACAGTAGTGGAGTGCCACGTATCCAGATGGTGTGGATGATATTTAAGTTTGTGACGTGCTGTGCGGTTAGAAAATTCGGCGGCAGGTAACAGGTAAAACAGTTCTTCAGAACACTCACCATGATAAATGCGATAGAGAACGCACAGCGAGGAGACGTCTCTACGCAGAGCCAAAGTGACAAGCCTTTCACAGCTTACTGGGTCCTTAATGATTCGAACAGCTCTACGTTGTATGCGATCAAATGGGTCAAGCTGATACTGATACTTAGTACTTCACTTCAAATAGAAGCCTCGAAACGCTTACAACACGAATTAGATGTTTGTATTGCTTTTAAGTGGGTATCCTACGCTTATTTTTGCTACATTTGCTACATTTTATCATTGCTACATTCTAAGCTACAATAAAATGTTAGATAAAAGATGAAAATCAGAACTGAGTGTAAGTATTTGGAAGAAATTGGATGAATTCAAAGTTACTATAAACTATGTTATTCATTTATAAACTTACTAAAATACCAAAGATTTGTCTAAACACCTCTTGGTGGTGGCTTATAAAATAAAAGACAACCAATTTATTTATTTTTTATTAACTGCATTCACATATAGCCAAACTCATTAAAAGCACGTTACAAGATTAGTATTTACTACAACTTTTTATAAACGTTACAAATAAAAAAGTATTATATTAGAAAAATACGTCACATAGATCACTATAGAGGGAGCTTTTCCAAAGTATTTTTATTTTTAATATTTTATCTTTCGTGTTGGTTAAGTCTTCTCAAGCTTGTCACATCCATTCCGTAAATGGAGAATGTCGCAGGTTCTTCGAAATGTACCTACATTATTTTAGAATAATAATTATAGAGTACCATTTTTTGTAAATATAAATTATAATCTGATATTTTTGTAAAAATAAAATAGTTGTAATAGTTTTTTTTAGATATTTGAGTTCTATTACAACAACATTGTTAGGTATTACAAATTAATAGACCATCTACTGTAAAACTGATCTCACAAACACATGCATATAGCCTAAGATCCCAGGGCCTACAGACTTACATCATTTTAGCAAAGCTGAAAATTTAAGGATTTGTCTAATATGTAGTTCGAACGGTATGCGTTCTTAGTAACTTGAGGGAATGAAAATATTTAATATTTTCATTTTTTCGCCCTGGTAACCAAGAAAAGCGCAATGCATCGAGAATTCGGAATCGAGTATCTAAATCTAATAAAAGAGTTACTACCTCCTTGACTTCTTCCGTGTCTTTCTGCGCTTCCCCGTTTGACTTGTCAGCGATGACGGTGATCTACAAAGGTACGATATTAAAGTAAGCCGAAAATATGAATTACAGTAAATGAAGCACATCTTATTTCCATTTAAAATGAAGGACTCACTTAATATAAACAAATAAATTAGACATGTGCATGTCACAAGCACACGCATAAGTCAAACATGTCTGAAGTGAAGTTTTTTACTGTACATTTCCTGATAGTAAATTTTCTGGTAAATTTCATGGTACGTGGACGTGGCACGGTGGCCTCTATTATAGATAGGTATATTATTAACTAGTAAGTTAATGAAAGTCATAAATAAACTCTTCACCTCTTTAGGATCCTCAGGTTCTGCACTTTCCTTCACAACAGGCGGTATATTTGGTCCTAGTTTTTCAACTAAAGTTCTGACCTAAAATAAAACATTATTCAAAAATATTTCATGTATTTTACAAATTCAATTTATATCCATAGGTACGGGTAGCTGCCCGTACCTACACAAAATGTAATTTGGTATTTTGTTACTGCGGCCATATTGGATTAACAGAAATATTATTTATTTTTTATTTCATTGTCATCAGAACTGAAGTGGTAATCCAAGTTTCTCCTCAATGGAACACTGTGAAGTGGGTCAAATTGAGCTTGCAAATATTCACATTCGCATAAAGTTTTCAAAAATAAATAAGCAAATACATATATTATTTATTATACTTACAAATTTTCAAATTATCGTACATAATGTAAAAAATATTCCCCAGTTTCCGCCGAATTCTAGAGGCATTGACCAACGCCGCGCTTACGCGGCTAAGCCAACAAAAACGAAACAATTAAAATATGAATTTAAATCAATACTTAAAACAATAATTAACACAAATATGCATATATAAATATAATAAATAATACATAAGACTAACATTAGGATACTGCGAGAAGCACGCCCTGGCACGTCCCCGGCACGGCGGCGCGACGGCGCGCCCGTAACGGTCGCGGTCGTCCGGGTCGAACATGTAGTAGCCTGTCGTAACAAATACATATACATTTGAACACAGCGTGGACTCGAACAACCCGTATTTATGAAATTATTCAACGTTTGTAAAGTAAATAAGCACAGCACAATATATATGCACCGTTTATCTAAACAATTTTGAAGCTTTGATCAAAAGTTTCCTTACCTCTAGGCGTCCTGAACAACGCTACAGCGAAACCACCATTAGTCTCTAACACGCCGACACGCTCTTCACGGAAGAATTCCGTTACCTATAATAAAATCATTATTTTGTTAAAATCTAAACTACTCGATACAATATTTTTTATTAGCTTTACGCTGTATTACGCTCATAATCCGAATCGGCAGAGGAAATTCTGGGAACCTAAGACATTCCCATTCCATTAAGACGTTTCTGTTACCCACTTTTTTAATTCTGGAATGCACTACGTGTTGAACTCTTAACTCTTACCAAAGCGAGTGGGAAATTAACACACAACTTGCCACGTTCAAAATTGTATGCAGGGTACAAGCTTCCAACACCTGCGCCATGATTGGCCTAAATAGCTGTATTTTTTTTGTAAATGAGTAAATATTCATTTCAAAAAGTAAAGATTAAATTTATTAAGGAGAAAGATATCTAAAGTAATTTATTAAAAATAAAAATAAAGTAATCTATATATATAAAAGGACTTGTCCTCACTGACTGAGGTAAGACGCACGCACAGCCGTAACCGTTGATGATACAAACGTGGTATTTGGACAGATGTTTACTTTCGTAATCTGGACATCCACTAAGAAGGGATTTTGAAAAATTTTAACCCTAAAGGGGCGAAATAGGGGTTGAAAGTTTGTATGGAAAAAAATTTTAATCGCTACCGATTTTTATAAAATTTGAAATTTAGAGTCTTAAAAATATTTCATTGAACACATGTTTCACGGGTTATTAGAATTCACGATTATTACGGGTTATTAGAAGCTGCGCGCGTCCGCTAGTAAATAATATAACTAAAACAACTAACCTGGTTCTCAAGATCCGTATCCACGACCCCCGTATGTCGCGGACGGTATACAACCACGCGACACACGCAGTTGCCCGGCGTGTAGAACTTACGTAGAACCTGAGATTAACACACTCTATTTTAAAGTTTTTATTATATTATTCAATAAATACATACATACATTACAAATTCACAGTTCATAGTAGTATAGTAACATAATTATGGGAACGGAGTGTCTTTATAAGTACTAGTTTCCCAGGTTCCCTCTACCTATAATAATAGTAGGGTACCATGCGCGTGAAGCTAAAAAATAAAGTTAAGAGCGCTAACCACAATCAAAGAGTCTCACCTGTACAATGCTTAATATCTTGCCACCAGGCCTGTAATGCAGGTAGCTGTCCTGGTAGAGCTGGTCCCCGCTGTCGAGCACCTGGTCTAGGGTGGAGGAGCACCAGCGACACACGTCCTCCACGCGGGACATCGCCACCGCCATTATTGAACATGCTAACGCCTGTAAAATAGTTTAATTGTTAGTTAATTAACTTCTTTTTTTGGATATCACATAACGAGTAAGTATTCAAGTTCAAAATAAGTATTTTTCTTTCCTAAGTGTGTAATAACATTTTAAAAACTTTTAAAATATCCTAGTTTTTGACTATTACAATATATAGTATATATGATATCTCCAAAATTGCATAATGAAGGAATATATGGATACCTGATTCCCTCTTGAAGCGTAGGGGAACTTTCTACAACACATGGAATGCTGCGCAGAAAGGAACTGGCTACCGTCATGAAGTACCAGCCATCCACTTGTGTTTCTTTGTCCTGTTAACAAGCGATTATACAAATTTCAATTTTTATTATATGTTTTTTTCTATCACTTTGCTTTACAAGGCATTACGTGTTGTGTGGTGGAACTCAACCCCGCGCTTTGACCTGTGTCTGAAGTGATTAGTTAAAAAGCACTTACCTTTTAATTTTCCTTCTTCCTTGTCTCTCATCTCGGAAGCTCGTACCGCATCTACACATGTCGCACTTCCTGGAGGATGTTTTCTATCGCCTTCTGAGGCGCGACGCTTTTTACCATCTATCGCTACCTGTTGTTTGTTAATGGAGATTATATTAAAATATATAAAGGAACGGCTTGTTATTAAATGTATATAAGATAAGCATACGGTGGGAAAAGTAGACCGGTTCTCCCAAAAATATAAAATTAAAATATTTCAAGAATAAAAATATTTCTAGAAAGCCCAATGGGCTCTATTTGAGGTGTAAATACATGGAAAATAATTTACAAAGGAAAATCATAACACAAAAGATTTACTTGTACAACATAAAAAGAAAATAGGATAAAATCTTAAAAATGCTCGTACGAAAAGATCTCAGCCATAATATTCTAATACCTAATTTCTCAAGTAATTATTCTACTTCTTAAATATTGTTTTTATGTTTATTGTTATTATTTTGATAATTATATCAACAAATACTTAATCTACAAATAATCTTCGTTCCAAAATATCTCATCGATAATGTACGAGTAATATTTTTTCTAATTCCAAATAAACTGATCTTACTAGCAAACAAAAAAGCCAACAAATAAGACACATCCTAAGATGTCATCCATAAAGTCCAAAACAAGTTCCCCTAGTTCCAATTAAACTAACCTTACTAGTAGCAGGTACTAATTTGACCCCTGGCGGAGCTCGCACTAGTGGAGGTTCAACTCCACCCAACTTCTTAATAGGTTGTACTGTCACCGATATGGCATATAGTTGGAAGTCATGCTTTGGTCGTTCCGTTACTGGTATGTTTTGTAGATATCTGAGGGTAAGAAGTTATTTTAATTTATTTTATTACTATAATGAATATAATGTGTATTTTTTGTGTTTTTTATAGTTGAGAGTTCGATCTTTTTAAAAGGTACCTACAAACAATTTTTTTTTTCCAAAATATCAAATTTGTTAGTGAAACACTGAGAGATTGTATTGGCAATTTCTTTTATTAATATTAAAATTGGGTAAAAATAAAAAAAAAAATCTAACACAACTTACGCAAAAGCCATCATTTTGGCAGATGTGAACGTCAGGACACACGGTGCACCATCGTCCTGGTGACAAAATGATAAGAATTTAAGAACTAGCAATGGCAATTCTCTGTTTGTAAATTATAAAACCAACATATGTCGCATACTCCTAAGAAAACGTGTGTTCAGTTATCTTAAATCACCCCTAAATCTCCGAAAATCCCCAAGAATTTCCACCAAATCAGACCTGAGCGTCGATCCTCAGTCCTGTGGCGCCGCAGGAGTGCGGCTCCAGCATGTAGAAGGGCGGGTTGCCGTAGCGCCACACCGCCACCGCGTGAGGCGCCGACCACAGGATGCCATGCGAGTGGCGGCTGAAGAAACGCTCTAGAGCGCATCTGGTACAATACAATGTTTAGTGTTAAAAAAAGTCTGCTTATTCCTTTCGATAAGTTTTATGATAACTTCACACGAAATTTCAGCTTCACGTTGTATTCCACACATAACAGGATACGGAGAGGGAACCTGGAAACCTAGTGCCACTCAGTTTCCTATTAAAACACTTCCGTTCCCCACTTTGTCAAATTCTGAACCATTGTGTCATGTGTGTTGTGTGGGGGATGTCAACACTTATAAATTCAAATGATCTTGAACCCACACATCTTTAAACATAGAGTTCGATTAGATAAATAAAATTATACCATAAGTATATGAGAGAAATACAGAGGGAAAACAATACATTTACGCTTTTAATAATGCTAACTTTTAATAATAAGCCCTCCTTGCCAGGTGCCATTGAGCAAAAAATATCAATATGAATAACCGAGTTTCAAACAAAATGTTATACTAATTAAATTTTAAATTTATTTTATTATTATTAAGGTAAGTATAACATAAACATTATATTTCATTAAAAACACAACTCACTTAAATTAAACTAACCTGACTGTCATCTCCGTAGGTTCCTTCTGTTCCAGTTTCCCGCTGTATATTTGCTGTAAGTCGTATCGCACATAATTCACTCCCAGCACGAATCTCTTTAAAACCTGATACAATTCAATCACAACTTGTTACTATGTTTAAATCTTACATTAATTATATTTTTGTGTTATTTACTGGAGTTTGCTTTAATTGATATATATATACAGGTATAGATATATACAGATGGATGTATAAAGATGAAGCTGATAAGCCACTTTCTCACATAATATTCTTACCTGTAAAGGCAGAAGAACATCCTCTCCCGGTCTAAATTCATATCCCAAAGATCCCAATGAAGCTGAGAACAGGTGGCCGGCACTCGCCATGATGTCATCTATAGTGTTCCTTGTCCATAGATGTGGTTTCCTAATGTGGGACATGCATACACCCACTATGGCACCGCATGATGATTGGAGGAGAGCGTCGCGAGTAAATCTGTTCGTTTTGATTATTAACTTATCAGATATTATTAGACAAATTGCTACTATGAGATAAATACAAACAAGAAAGTGCTTTTTTTTCATAAAACATTAAGTAATTAAAGAACATGTGTATGTAAGGAGGAACCAGTCAGTCAAAAGCTTAAACTTAAAAAATATTCCAAAATAAGTATCTGAAATAAGCGAGGAAAAAAATGGCTTATTAACATACTTGACTAAATCTGCTGGTCTTGATCCTCTGAGGATGGTTCTGCCTTTTGCCATTTCAACATAAGCTGTCAGTACCTTTTAATAAACAAAATTATTTAGTGATTTAACTTGTATTTTATCAATAAGGATTGGTATTATTGTTAAAACATCTTACTAGGTATTTTACTCGTACCTAGCAATGCAAAGCGCGGCATTAAGATCAGGAGAAAAGTGAGGAACGGAACCGTTCTAATGAGAACAGAGTGTCTTAACACTAGGTTCCCAGTTTTCTTCTGCCTACCCTTAAATTTACACAGCGTGAAGCTAAAAAATCTTGTATCTATTTTAATACGTCTAAGATTATTTTAACATATAAATGATAAATATTTATTTAATGGCTTACTTTAAAAATAGCGAGTAATCTAATTGGGAAAAATCATTATACGATTTATAATTCTTTTTAATTTTAAAAATATCCATAATATACAATACAAACCTTGCACTCATATCCTTCATCAGGAACAGCGGCTTGAGGAGTGACAGACGCCGGAGTTTTAGATAACTCCCAAGTCACTTTAATTGAAGATATACAATATCTGCAAAATTTAAGATATTAGTAGGTGCTGCTAAAAAAGGCTTTTTCAAAGTGCTTATTAGGAAGATGATGTAGAAAAATATGATTTCTTTTAATCCACTACAAAATTTTACTAATTCTACTTACACTATAAATGTGAAAATTTGTAAGGATGTTTGTTTCAATTTCACACAAATACTACTAATCAGATTTAAATGCAACTTTACAATAATGTTACTTATACAGAGGAGGAGAAAGATTCTATGTAATTTGGCTATATTATAACAATACACAACTTCCAAAACTACACAGACAACCAAAAATATCTGACCTATTAGATCCAAGCCTGGCCAATTTCTCCAAGCTTGCCTTAAACGTATCTGCCAAGATATCAGCAGTAGTTACTACTACTAAGGCAGCTGCTCCTCCAGGAGAAGCCACTACTCCCGAGGGACCCACCCCATGGGGCTCCCACAGACAGAAGGATTTGTCATCGGCCCCTTGCCAGATACCAACGCAATAGTCTTTCGAGCAGAGTATTCCGTACTTGTTCTATTAGGATAGTTATTATAATTTTTTATTTTTATTATTTATTTACATTATTATCATAATTTGATTTAACGTTACATTTATCTGTTTAATGGTAGATAATAATAGCTTATCAAATAAATATTTTTCCTACTCAATTTTAAATTTATTTTCCACGATCTCACTAAATTGCAGAAGATACGTAACAAATTAGCCTAAAAGCCTTACGGAAAAAACTCCAAAGTGCATTATAGCACAACGTTGTCCAAGATTCTTTCACTTAATTTTTTTGGCAAAAAATATCGGCAAATCATTTGTGATGATTGCAGTAACGAGTCACTCTGTTTATTAGTTCTGGTGAATCCAATCCAATCCAACCAACGCGCGTGTAAAATCAAACATTATAATGATTATGTGATATAATATAATAATGATTATATTACATAAATAAATATAACGCACCGATTCAAAAAACTTCGATATGCCTCTCTTCAAGTTGAGCACAGAGCCGGTGTCTCCGGCCTTGATGTCGCCCGTCACTACGTTACTGTCTATGTCTAGTTTAACCTATAATTGATATTAATTAATTAGTCTAGTTGAACGATACTCTTTAAGGAGTTTTTTTTTAAAAAAGAATATGAATAATAATAATAATCAAAATAAAAGTTCATGTGAAGGTTCTGGGTTCGTTTCCACGACCCTTTTTATTTTTATCCACTTGATTTAATATTTTTATTTCCTCGCTCTGATAACGAGGCAAAGCGCTGCGTTGAGTTCTGCCATTACAAAGTCGACGAGATTTATCCCACTCATTTATATAAAATATTTAAAATATATTTGAGAAAGGATGTTTGTTCCATTTCCATCCTGAAACTGCAGAACAGATTTAGATGATTTTATACAATAAGACAGCTTATACATCAGAATAACACAAAAGATGCAAATATTTTGTATAATGAGCTAGTGTTATTATACACCATACTTACATTAAAACTAGTAACATGAAAATCTGGTTGTATCTCCCCTGGCGTCAATTTCGGGGGCGCAGCAGCTCTCGGCAGGGACAGGGTGTAGAGTCTGTCACCGTACTTGAGGATGGCGTCCAATAACTGAGGCTTCCAATATATGTAGGGCTCGATGTGATCTACTACTATGCCCATTGCTGCGTTTGCTGCATCCTGAGCATATTTGGTATAACTTTGGTCATTTATATTTAAGGGCATCATGACGATGTTGAAATATATTAGGATGCAAGCAAAAGAATAGGAAGTGTAACATAAATACACTTTTATTTTGTTTCGAATAATATGAAATTAATTTAAAATTCTTAATTTACAGGATGTCCCGTAATAGATAATTTTGACACTCACACATACGAGTACGTAGTGTGATCTATGGCGCGCCAAAATAAAAAATAAAGATATTTCCGAGGTAGTCCTCAGAAACATCTTTAGAAATTATTTCTAAGATAAGATTTTCTCGCTTTGGTCACAAGATCAAGTACCTACGGCGTGAAAAAAATAAATTATAAAAGCGTTAGTAAATAAATTATATCAATCGTTTTTACAGTGCTATAACATTCTTCACAGAGTGTAATAATATTATTTTAAAATGATATTGTTATGTTTCCGGATTATCCATTTATTATAGAAGCCTGTAAGAAACTTAGATTTATAAAAAAATCTAATCAAAATATTAAACAACAACCACAAATTTTGATACAAATACCAACAAACCTGACGATCTCTATTAGGTGTATCCAAAAAGTAATTCTCGTTTTGAGCCACTCTGCCCCTGACAGATGCTACCGCCCGAGACACTTTGTTGAAATACTTGCCGAAGGCCGCGTCGTCCAACGGTTCTATTAGAGTTTCACTCTCTAAGGGGAAAAGAATGACAGAATTATAACATCACCAAAGGAAAATCTATTCTTATTTTTTTTATTTATTCCATTTCCCATTAGACAAAACACAGAGTTGATTTGCGCCACTGCCTTTTTATTTTTCAATAATTTTTCTCCTGAGTCGGACCGATTCGAACCCACTACCGTCGTTTGACGTACACTTGGCGTATACATATGGATTATTATATCCTAGTTAATATATATAAGTTTATAATTTAAGGTCATATTAACGCATTGGGACAGTTTCAGTTTACTCGTCCATTATTATACATTTTCTTGATTGAACTATTTTTCCAGGATAAAATTAAATATAGACAAGACTTTAGATGTCAATTTTTCTTACATTTCTAACATTTGAAAGTGTCTCATATAACTGACGCGCTATCAACTAAACGTTTCGTATTTTTTACTTCTCTCTTACGGTAATAAAAACATTGTTTATCTTTAGATTTCTCTCGCATATGTATAGCAAATTATATAGAGAACCTAGTGTTAAGCCACACCATTCTCCACAAACCTAAATTCTAATACATCAAAATCTTCTATAACTACATAAATCAGATCACCTTCTTCATCAGCAGCTTCATCTTCACCTCTAGGAGTAGTTGCTTTTCGTTCTTTTAATACCGATGTCAGTTCGTTCGTCACTGTAACTGGGTACAATTTGTACGGGGCCAGACATTGTTTTCTATCGAGGCCGCCTTGAAGTGCTAGTTGAATAAAAATATTGTATTAGTTATAATATTTATTAAATTATTAATCAACATTCAACGACTTTATCGAGTTCGAGAGTCTCAAAGAGAATATCGAAAGTGAAAAACAGCAAATGTTTTTATTGCTCTTTTGAATTATTAAGAAGCGTTAATGATTTTTTTTTATAAAGTAACTTATATTTATACGTTTTTTAAGTGTTTATTATCGAAAATTCTCCTTGTTAGTATTTTTGGGACCATCGATTTGTTCATCGTGCATTAAAAATAAATATAAATCTTTCAGCTTACAGCCATGAAGCACTTTAATTAGCAATTTGTATATGAATGCTAAATACCTATATTAAATAAATAAAACTTCAAACAATAGAAAAAAAAACAAACTTTCGACAATTCTCCATACGTTTTCTTTTTTTCTATCCATCTCATTTTCTACTAATAATATTTAAATTCATAACAAGCACTCACTAAGCTTATCAATAAACTCCCCGGGGCTCGCAAACACCATCAAAGCGGGGCCAGACTCCGGCGGTACGAACTCTGGCTCCGGTTCCGGTAACGCTTCACCCTCTATAATTATTGAAATAATCGTTATATCATTCTATATTTTTGTAGCAAAAGTTATGATTCTATAAAATAAATACACCAAACACTCGTTTACCAATCTTGACGTAAATACCTAAAGTTGATCAATATTAGATTTACGACAAAATAAAAAAATGAAAACAAATCATTAGGTACAAAAATAAGCAAGCACTAAAATTCGGTTTAAAATTGGGCTTACTGGGAACGGAGTGTTTTAACACTAGGTTCCCAGATTCCCTCTTCAAACTGAACACAAACACGTGTCATTACTCGTAGAATAAAAGAACAATTAAGCAAGTATTCACCGGCACCGGCTTCTTCATCTTCTTCATCACCACCGCCGCCTTCACCCGCCATTTCATCTTTGATACGCTGGATTCTAAGTTCATCACCTTGAAATAAAAAAAATGGAATATTGTATAATAATCGAGCAGAGTGTTTCTAGTTTATATTACCAATATACTGCAGGCAATATACAGCGTAATCCATTAACGGAAATCCAGATTCCTAACTTTAAAAGGATAAAATCTTAACACTATACTTTATTAACACGTCCTAATCTTATCATACTTATGTTGATGATGACGATAAGAGATATGACTAACCCTTTTTAACCCTCTGCGCGGTCAGCCGTCCCCGCATGATCTGGGGCGCGGGGTCGAACGCGACCACGACGCCACCGGCGCTCATCCACACGCCGAGCTGGTGGTAGTCGCCCACCAGCAGCGAAACCGACGTGGGCTTGGTCGAGTCGTACCACTGCTTGAATAGGGCGTCTTTGATTTCTGGAAGTTTGTTTTAGGGTCAGCAAAGTTATTTGTATAAATAAAATAACATCAATTTTAAAAACTTCGCTAAGCAGGTTCATACAAATATAGTTATTATTTAGACTAGAAGACTAATTTAACGTTTTAATTATAATTTATGAAATATAGGTCATATTTCCATAAGGGACATTTACTTCAATTTGGTCCAACTTTTTAAAATATTTCTTAACTTTGCTACTTAGTAAAGATATTTTCTCACGTTTCATGGGCGGTTCCTTTACTTCCTCCTCTTCTTCACCAAGCTCTTCTTTTTCAGCAGTTTCTTCTTCTCCTCCTTCCTGTATATAATTTATTATATTATTTGTAATCCATTATATTTTGTAATTCAAATAAATTATTGATCTTTAATAGCTCATTTGTTCAAAAGATTAGTTTCCAAAATATTAATATAATGGTAGACGTGAAGTTAACTGTAAATTGCTGTGCAGCTTTTATTTTAGTATTTATTTCTACTACTAACTAAGAAAGTCTGCTTATGTTAAAAAAATCTCTTGAAAACGACACGGAAAATATAAACAAGATTATTTATCTTTCTTTCAGGTAAGGAGGCAAAATACAATCAAACCTTACCCCAGCAGGTTCATCGGGCAACCTCAAAGGCAATCGTATGGGTTCACCGAGTTCTATAGAAAAAGTGTTTGCACCCATCTCGAATTTCTCCGTTAAGTCTTCTGGCTCTATTTCTTTACGTCCGGTCTTTTTAAGGTGATTTAGGTAATAGTCTGCTCCGGCGTCTTTTATAGAAAAAAAAGCATATTTAAGAGTGACATTGGAATTTAGAAAATTTATTTTTACTGATTAACTTTTTGTTTAAATGATCTGACCTTCATATCACGACCTGACCTGATGACCTCAAAAAATAAGCTAAGGCTAAGCATTGGATCTAAATGTATCTAATTTTCAATAACCTTATTATTGGATATACTCGTATAATATATACTTATAATGGTGGTAGTAATAAATTCACAATGTATAGGAACGATATCTATCAAAAGAATAAAAAAGAAAAAAATTAATGGCGCAAAATTGACTTCAACCTATTATATAAATTGTACATGAATATTCTTCAGAAACTCTCTCACTCCATTAATAAAAAAGTAAAAAAATAGAACCAACCAAGGAAGTTATACATATGATCCTGATGCATATGCGGTGGAGGTACTGAATCAGTTGCTGCGGTAAACGCCGCAGCCGCCGGCAGAGCTAAGGTGCGACCTGCCATGTCTTCTTGCTATATGTAAAAGAATTACTAAATTATGTTTTTTTTTTTTTTAAGGAAAAATTTTGGATTTATGATATTTTTTTTAATTTTTATATAATTAATTTGTTGTATTTTATAAATTTAATATAGAAAAATATGAAAAATATTATTCGAAAATATTATTAACTATGCATATTTGACAATAAATGACTGCTGAATGAAAACTCACAGGAACAATAACTACTCACCCCAATACCGGCTTTCTCAGCAGCTTTCCCGATGGCCGTGTTCTCCCCTCGAGGCCCCGGCATCACCGCCGCCGTGCCTTTCGACACCCACTCGAATGCTTTACTCTAAAAGGCAATAACAAAAAATAATGGGTATGAAAAATTATTTAACCAAAACCAACATCATAGCTGTGGCTCTTAAACGGTGAAATGAAAAAAGTGGAGTTATGAAAAGAGAGCATAGCACAAAAAAATCACATACTTAAGAAAAACAGTTACAGTTCCATATTAAAATGAAACGGTAAATACAATGGTTGTCAATTCTACTATTTTTGAGGCCCACCACCCATGAACCCCATGTAAATGTTAGAAAACTGGACATTCCATTCAACACCAGGCATATTGCGGCGTGAAAACACCTTCCTAACCTCCAATTTAGTCTCAGGAGCGCCAATCATAGCGTTCAATTTGCTCGCATTAACTAAAACCGGGGATAAATTGAAGCTGTCATCAGCGCCGGGGGATAGATTTCCTAATATAATATCTGCTAGGTCCTTTTCAGTTCCTTTTATTCTTATCAGACAGGCGGCTGCTCGGGGATCATCTGATGGGTGACCTGATGACAAAAATAAATAGAAGTATACTAATTATAATATTGCAATTTAGTTTATACCTGACCTAGAAAAAGAATCAAAAATTGTCTAAAAGCTTTGTTAACTAAACGAAACACAAACATTAGGTTCCCTTCGCCTAATCCTCCTAATAATTTGTAATCCTCCTAATAATTTGTACTCTAATAAATGTCATTTAAAATTCAGTGCACAAATATGTTACTTAAAATTACTAAGGCAAAATAACAATTCATTCCAGAGTGGGAATCGAACTCTCAACTATCGTGTTTACACACGCACAAGCTGTGCCGCCGCCTCACCCCGTTACCATTCTGATCTAAAATAATACAAACTTCTTACCATATTCATCACATCCGTGAGGATCAAAGAAATAATAACTATTCTCGTGTTTCCATATCGCCGTGGATCCTCCGCGCGCTGTTAGCACTGCGTGCGTATTTTCCTTAAATAGTTGTTTGATGGAGTCCTTTAGGGAGAGAACACCGGAACCTGGTTCTGGATTGAGTTGACCTAGAGAGTTTCATGAGCTTTTAATGTTGTCTTATATTGTACAGAATTTTTTTGGCGGCTCAAATTTTTATTAAAAGAAGGAAGTTCAAGATGTTTATTCGGAAAAGTAATAATTAACATAATTTAAGTATATATTAATGACATGGAACAATTCACAGTTGGCAATTTTCTTCTTCTAATTTTAAAATATTGAGCACTATATTTGGTTACGTATTTTAAATACACTTTATTTATTTATAATTTCATCGTTTATAACTATTTTTACTATTTCTTTAAATCAAAATCACAGATTTCACCTTATCCAACATTCTACCAAAAATCAACCCAAAACCCAACTAACCACTATAAGCACTGTCCATAACATCAGTCTCAATACAATCGTACTCAGACACCCTGAACCTGTTGAGAACGTCGCCTGCTGCGAGGGTTCCTGAGGTACTTGTTTCTTCTTCTTCACCTTCTTCGCCACCCTTGGGAGACTCGAGAGTGATGCCTAGACGATCGAGATGCTCCATTGTGTTCTGATAGAGGATGTCGCCTCGGACTAGGGTCTATGAGAGTAAGAAAATTAGCTTTAGGAAAAAAACCATAAAATTGAGTTCATTTTTAGGTAAATTAATTTCGGTTACATTATTCCACATCAAGAAAAGATTTTGATTTTAATAAGAAAATACGGTTATGAACACATAGGGGAGGTTTTTTAACTGAGAATCAAAATAAAGGTATACTTTAGTGATCGAACTGCGTGCAGTCGAAACTTGTTTAAATAACCTTATATCTAAATACTATCTTTAACTTCTAAGTAGACGTAGGAGATAAATAACAACCAACAATAATAACATTTCAAAGATGGTCTTACTTCATCAATATCATCCGGCGTCCACTCTGAAGGCTCCAAGACATGTGACATGGCAATAGCTGCAATAGAGGCAGGTGTCGCTTGTTTTCCACGATGTTCTTCGGGAAAACGAGCATCTGCTTCATGGAAGTGAGCTCGGACTATCCAACGATTTGGGGCTACCGCTGTAAATTGAGATAAAAGAACAATCATAGAGTAAGAAATAGTGTTAAGAGTGTTAAGACACTTTGTTCTGTATAAACATATAATTAAAAAAAACTGTTACAAGTAAATTGACAAAAATTATTACCATTAAATTATAAATTTACATTTAACATTTAAAGATATTAATTAAACACTAACGTTTCAACTTATTGACGGGCTCAGGCAGTTCACCAATCTCAGTGACGTATACATCAGATATGCTGAACGGTTTGCGTTTCATATCCGCGACACTATCTAGGAAGTGTTCGCAGAGACGCGACACTCTGTCAAAATACAGGAGGCAAGATTTTCCGCCTTCACGGAGACCTACCTAAAATTTATTTCCTATTATTTGTGATCTTAAAAGTTGTAAGAATAATAATGTTTTTCCAAGCTTTATAGTTTATCTCGCATATAGCAAGTCCATTCAGAGGGAACCTAAAGGAAGTTAATGTTAAATAATAATAAGATACTACGTTCCCCGCGAACTCTCCAATATATATCTATATTTTTCCTTTAAAAAAAGTACTATGTCACAAAAATTTAACAAACCCGCGACCTAACTTTTTCAACTTATTTAGTAAAATAATTTATATATTTACTTACTTTATACCCATATCTGTCCGCAGGCCAGGGATGATAGACGTAATATTTACCACCCTCGTGAAAAATACCCACTTCTAGTTCACCAGGAATCTATGATATAAAAGTCATAAGTATATATTAATTTTAGCGTCACTCTAATTCCACACATAGCAGGGTAGATAGAAAACTTAGTGTTAAGACACTTCCGTTCCCACTTCCCGCCGAATTCTGGAGACATTGTGCGTTGAATGATGAAACTCAACACCGCACTTTACCAGACCAGAGGATACCACACCAGAGGAAATCAAAATATTAACAATTTCATTGCCTAGAGTGGGGATCGAACCCATAAGCTGTCGAGTTTACAGTCGCACGCTTGTGTCACTGCACCACGGCTGGTCTTAATTATATATTAATTTCAGGCTAAATTACCCAAACCCAACAAGTAAATGCCAAACATTTTTACCTGTAAAATCCCACTATCAGATTCCTTAAAGAACGCCTCAAGTCCACGACACAGGTCAAACACTTTCGGACTATTCGATATTAGTTTACCCCAAACAGCTATGCCTCGGTCCTAAAACAATTTTTTAATACATTACTTTAGCCTCGCTTGTATTTTTTAGCTTCATACTGTATTTCGCAAATAGCAGGGTCGACCCTAGTGTTAAAAGAAATCCATTCCCCACCAATCCTTAAATTTCAGAGATATTGCGTGTTCCGTGGCAGAACTTCGCGCTTTGTCCCATTAGCAGGGCAGGGAAAATAATATCATACAATATTTATATAATTCCATTGTTTTCAATAAAAAAAAACCTAAGTCCTACGTCCATGATCATGCCTAGTAAGTTAGAACACTCTCTTATGATAATTAAAAATCATCCCATTCTTTGGGGAGCTACAGTACCACTGAAAGACGTACATGCACACAAATATATCAAACTTCTTTTCGACTAGGTGCTAAGTGAAAAAGCATAGAATTAAAACATTATCATACTTTACGAGTGTATTCCTTATCTCGTATTCTGAATGTATCTTTGATTTCTCCTAGCACTAATCTTCTTATTGGGCCACCTCGGTCTAATAGAGATTCCTGTAGACACATTGGATGTTAGCCTTTCTTTAAGCACGTATTTACAAAATGCTCTCGATTTTGAGGTCGATCTCGAGAACGATCTTAAGAAGCGGTTTCTAGGATTGAAAAACGTCGAGAGCGATTTATAAATACGGCCATTAGAGAGTTCCTTGATAAATGTACTATCCACACAGAAATTCAAACAGAAACAATTTTACAATTCGAACCAATAGTTCCTGACATTAGCGAATTGAACCAAACGAATAAGTCGGCTTTATGTTACGCCAATATACCAAGATCGAACGCCGAATTCGAGAAATCGTGTATCGAATGGCGCAACTCAACACCGCAAATACAGAGTCAACATCATACAACTAACTCTATACAAGTTGTATCCTAGATCCAATGTCTCGTCTACGACATCCTCGTTCCACGCTCTGGCGCGCAGTCTCAGCAACATGGCGAGAGCGGCGACACAACACGACACCCCCGTAAACGTTTTAAATGTTTGATATCTAATTGATAAATGGTATTTTAAATATTTATATTATAAATTTTCTTATTTTATTCTGAATATTTAAAAACTTTCTTATTAAACTTTTCACTCTTATAACTTGGTCTCCAGAATAAAAAAAAGAAGTGGAGGAGTGTTTTAACACTGTCTCCCTCTTTCTACGCTGCTACATATGGTATACGTAGGGGAGAGCGGGGCTAAAAGTTACCGAGGTAAGTTGTTCCGATGGAAATAATTTCGCGGGGAAAAGTGATAGGAATATTTGGTAAACATGTAGTGAAATGCAATGTGATAGCGCACCCATGGCCATCATATTGAACAATCCAGCAGTACCCGAAACCAATGGAATAACACACAGGTGTCGTTGGTGCACTATTGTAAATATTTTCGCATTTGATATTTTTGGTCTGTCCCACAAATTTTAACGATTAGCCTCGAGTATCTCAGTGTTTTTTTTACATATGTTATCTACTATTTCGGAACACTATTTGTAAATTACTTATGTTTCCCAATCTTGTTTATATTTAATTTTTTTTCAACACGTGTTTTTGGGACTAGATGTTCCCTTTTTTTGGGGCATGTTGTGACCTCGGAAAAACTTTCGTCAACTCATTTGTACCAATAATGGGGTGTAAGTATTGTAACTTTTCATACAAAAAAATATTGTAATTTAGTAACATACGGACTTATGCTCGAAAATAAACTCGAGATTATGTGTCATATGAGTTGATGCAAAAAGCAGCGGATGTAGTTTTCAAAGATTGCATGAATAAGATAAAAACTGTTACCAAAGAATTATATATACATATTGAGCGGGAAAAGCTAAAGTTATAAAAACTTTGTTTATTATTATGGTTTAACAAAATCAAAATAAGTTTTATTTTATTTAAAATTATCTTTACTTTTTAGTTCGTTGTTTTTCGGTTCGGTTATTTTTTATTCAAAATTAATTCTTTTTACGATTTTAAGTGATAAGTAACCTTAAAAGGATACTTCTTAAACGAGTGTTGGTTGTGATGGTAATGGTTGTTAACGAGTGGTTGTGATATGTAAAACTTGACTCAATTAGGTATTATTTTTGTGGAAACTAACATTTTGGTATATTGACAAGAAAATACATAAAAAACATTCGGGTGAATTGGGAACCTCTCTCTTTTTTGAAGTCGGTTGAAAATGAAAGCATCTTTTTTGATGTTAGTTGAAAAGAAATGCAACGATGGGGAATTTTACTTCTGACAATAATTTTAACAAAGTTTTCCCTTGTAACTATTCCAATATAATTAAAATTTACCAAACAAAAACTATTTTTCTCAATTTTGACCGGATTTTATAATCGAAACCTAACCAAACTTTCATCAAACTATCCTTGAAGTGTATCCTTTTAAATAAGAAAAGAATCATTGGAATAGGTTGGCGTGATATTGAGTTATTCGTAATTTTGTCGCACACGTACCAATACAAATTTAATACTTATGTGATTTTTTCATAGATACCATTGTCAAAAATAGACCAAAAAAAAAATTTGGTTCCCACATGGGAAGCACTACCTTTCAAATTAAAAAATCATCAAAATCGGTTCACCTAATCAAAAGTTATGAACTAACATACATTAAAAAAAACAGTCGAATTGATGAATCTCCTTTTCTTACAGAAGTCGGTTAAAAAAGATTTGCTTTTGCGCCTAGTGATTATTAATGATACTGTTGATTATTCCTTAAATAAACAGGCTTTGTTCGATTATTTATTGTTTTTTATTTTGCAAATAATAGCTTTAAAAAATATAGTAACAATTTATCCCGGTCTGTTAACAACTTGCCCCAAGTCGGGGTAAGTTGTTACTTTCCGACTTCAGTCATAAAAAAAATCATAATAAAAAAGTCTTACAAAGAATACCCCAAATTACTGTTTTAATTGCAAGTCTAGATATGTAAGTTGAATTTGATTATATTGTATAAATACTGAAATCAAGTATTCGTAGCAATATTTGAGGTTAAAAAAAAATCGGAACTTTTGGCCCCGCTCTCCCCTACTAGCATTAGTTTTATTATATACTGCTGAGAAGTTTTGACCAAAAAAAATTAATTAGCTTTAAAAATAATTTCTTTTACACTACTGTCTCACCTATAACTAGCCATATGTCTGGTGCCTCTCAGTATCCATTTACTAACGTCAATCTGTTTGTATTGCGAGTGGAAGTTCTTATCGGCTATCTCCACCATACTGTGTAAAACTGTCTCTGATTTCGGACGGGGAAGCATATCGTCTCTAAAAAAATTTAATTTGTGTGTATATTGTTTTTATTATAATATTTTTTATTTTTTCAAATATTAATAATAGTATTTCATATTTTGTTGCGCACCACTGTTGTTGAATTGTTTTTAAGAGAAACATATTCATATAATGGAAATGTAATATATTTTTATATAAACTTTATGTATCCAATAGATACCTGCTGGTGTCTATATATGAGTAAAAATATCTTAAACTTTGTATTTAAAAACTATTTTATTAAAATAAAATACAATTATTATTAAAACTAGTTCTTAACTATAAGAGTGCTGGTAGTGGAATCCGCCTTATCCCTAAGGTTGGTCGGCTTTAATACAAATTCGGGTGTCCCCACCCCTTTGGCTCGTTTCCCACGATGCTTTGTTTCTCATGGAGTTATTATATGAAATTCCCTGGAAGTCGGAAATCATCGAGCCTATTGTCATCGACATCCAAATGTTCATCTGCCCCAACATGTGCAGCAGGGTTCTCGTAATGCTTTTAAAGAACTTTCTCTCGGAGTCATAAATCTACCAAGGGCCCACATGCCGTCGGGCGCTTGTTTTATATTTATTATCTTTTATTTAAACCATGTGTTACAACAATGTTAGACTAGGTTAACTGTCCCCCTCCAAATTCGAAGTACATGTTTCGAACGAAACCTGGATCTGAGAATTTAAACATAAATTAGGCATATCAATATAATAGTAGTTATAATAGTTGTCAACCATATTATACTATGTCGTGATTTTCATAGTTAAATGTTGGAATTTCATTTATTCTCCATCTTCATCAGCTGTAATTCTTTTTTTTTTTAATATTTCCTTTGCATATTAATGTTCTAGTTCAGTATAATCTTCGACATCATATATTTCATTTCCATTGTATGCTATAATTACCGTTCGCATTATAGGATAGGGACAGGGAAGGTTGTATTGGATAAAAGGTACAATATTTCATATTTTCTATATACTACTTTACACAATTAAAAAATTAATATAAAAAATAAATCAATAAAAAATCAAATTAAGTTTACAATACAATCTAGTATTTACTAAAACAATTTTATTTTAATATGTTCTAAAATAATATGTATACTTTGATATCTGTGATTTACATCTTTCTAACTTATGTATAATAATTTTTATTTCTAACTTTTATATATTTATTGTATAGCACTTTCCTTCTAATATTCGAGTAGGTTTTACTACATTTTCCGAAGGGTCTAACTACTGGAACTTATATCCGAAAGAATAGAGGATTCTGAAACAATTAACTCCTCTACGTGATAAATTTTTCCATTGCTTATTTTATATTTATTATGCGGTTCTATACTTAAGATTTTGTATGGACCCAGAAATCTTGATTTCGTTTTGTGCCTATCTACCATTGAATTTTTTAAATAAACCTTATCATCTATTTTAAATAACTTTGGAGGCTTAATTCGTTTATTCAATCTATCATTCCTATAATTCTTTTGTTTCCTACATAATTCACAATTTACGATATATTTCTTAATAATCTTTCGCATATTTTCAAAATAATATTTTTTCCGTAATTGCTTATAAACACTTTTAAAACCTGCATGTTTATTATTTAATAAATGACACTCTTTAATTAAATGTAATTGTTCCTCTTTTTTATCTATCTCTATTAAAAACTTAGTATATCTTATTGGCTTAAACTTACTATGATCAAAATATTTCCTATATATTTCTGAAACTTTAAAATATAATTCTTCATTAGGAATTATAAACGCATATTTTTCTTTACTTAAATATTCTAACATAAAATTTTTAATAACTTTTTCCTCATTATTTGGTGGAATATAAAAATACCACATACTTTTTTCATATTTCGCGCTTTCGTTAGGTGCACTTTCAAACACTACACGTCTTAAACATTTCGGTGGATAATTGTTAATAATTGGTATGCCACTTTTTTTATCGGTATTACTTAATATTTTATTATCTGAAAGCAATGAATTGGACCCTGTATTTACAGTAGAGTCCGTTTTACATGGTGTATTGTCTAACGATATTTCCTCACCACAATGAGATTGTAATGAATCCGAACTTGTCTGGAATATTTCAATTATATTTAATGCATCTGCAACTTTATTTTCTTTACATTTCACATGTTCTATACTATGTGATTTTTTGTCGCGGTCGGCAACTTCGCGAAAATTTAAATTATTATTATCAAAATTATTTTCATGGTGGAATACTTCCTCAGCAACAATACCTTTCTCTAAACTGACCTGACCAGGACGTAATGGAGGGGCTGATTGCATTGAAACATCCCCCATTTCCTGCGGGATCCTATTTGTATTAGGATGATATTGATTCCTTTTAAAATAACTATTCTGCGGCCTAGTAAAAAAAATATTTGCATTCGGAATCCATTGATTTTTATTATGGTTGTAATTATTATTATTATAAAAATTATTATTATAATTATGTCGCATCGGAAAATTATTCGATCGCGATGTAGACGGATTAATATGTCTCTGGTTATAATTATAGTTCGGTTTATATTGTGAATACCCATTTTGATGTACATTACGCGGCGGCGGTAAAACACTATAAAAATTTTGTTTAAAGTTGTCATATCTCCCTTCTGCTTCTAATTGCAATATTCTAGTTGCCGTTTCATTAAAATTACAGTTAGATACATATATTTGGTCATGATACGGTAAACTATTTCTTAAGGTGTTCTGGGCGGTATTTATGTACGGCTCCATTACCTCATCTACTAAAAGTTTTTCACTATATTTATCTAATAATTTACTTCTAATAAAAAATAACTTTTGTTTTAATTCGAATATTAAATCTTTATATAAACCTTTTCTCTTAACATTTCCTAACTCTATTAATAACGTATTTAAATCTCTATTATCTCCGCATTCTCTTTTTAATGCTAATTCTATATTATTCCATTTAAAATCATGCTCAATCATAGATATTGATATAGCAGCTTTAGATTCTAATTTACTTAATAATAACATAACATTTTGTGGTGTATCTCCACCCACTATTTGTAGCCATTGCTTAGCACAGTTAATATAATTATATAAAGTAAATGCATCGCCCTTATACGAAGGGACGAACAAAAGTAAGGTTTTTGGATCCATTGTTTAATGTAAACACGGGACTCTAAAATGGTAGGACGACTAACTCGCTCTACTTTCACTACTCTCACTATCAGAAGGAGAGTGAATAACACTACTAGTATTCCTATAGCTATTATATACAAAAGTTAGGAGTTTCAGATGGGAAGGAATGGTGACAAAGATAATGCTACTTGGTACTTACAGAATGCTCACGACGGCAGCTTCCTTGATCATTTTCTTCCACTGATAACAGTATTTTTACGTATTTATTTGGTTTCGTTGCCTAGCCATAGTCTTGAGAGACTTCGCGAAACTTTTTGCGGAATTACTTATGATTGCGCGTTTTGTTCACTTAGCTAGGCCCCACGTTGGGCGCCAGTAAAAATATCTTAAACTTTGTATTTAAAAACTATTTTATTAAAATAAAATACAATTATTATTAAAACTAGTTCTTAACTATAAGAGTGCTGGTAGTGGAATCCGCCTTATCCCTAAGGTTGGTCGGCTTTAATACAAATTCGGGTGTCCCCACCCCTTTGGCTCGTTTCCCACGATGCTTTGTTTCTCATGGAGTTATTATATGAAATTCCCTGGAAGTCGGAAATCATCGAGCCTATTGTCTATGTATGTACGTACCTGCCATAAGAATGCCCATCTGTTTTTGGACAATATAGAAAGAAATTTTCGCCGCGTAATTGCATTATTTGTTCTGTCGTGTATCCGGCAGGAGGTCTCTCGGGAGGTATGGGGAGTTGCGGGGGAGGCTTAAAATTAAATAATAATGCTTATAATATAAAAAAATATATTAGATATTAATAATAGTTAGATTTTTTTATTATTATTTTAATACCTCCAGAATTCGGCTGAAGCAGATATTGGAAGTGTCTTAATGACAACGTCGTGTCGTAATACTAGGTTTGTAGGTTCCCTCTGCCTACCCTTCTTTGTGTGGGATACAGCATAAAGTTTAAAAAAACTTACTTCTTTAGGTGACTTTTGATAGAAATCCTGTACTTTTCTTCTAGCAGTTGCTCTCGAAGTTGCCAAACTGACAGCACTCAAAGAGCCAAGTGGGTATTTTCCCTATAAATAAATACACACGGTTACATAGGCCAAGTGGAGAATAATAAATAAGTAAAAAAAATGTAATTTACATTTTTAAGCTTTTTTTTTATTTGCAAATTTTACGTACCTATATTCCAGTTTAATCTGAGCAGGAGCAGGGGCAGCTCTAGCTCGTGTAGCGCCCGTGTGCAATGAAACCCTGGCGCCCCTAGGCCTCCCCATCTATTTTATTCTTTTTATGTCTCTACGCAATCATATTCTTTGTTTTTTATAATTATTAATAATGTTAATTAAGGACTTTTCTACTAACTTCTTTTTGTTTCTTCTCAATAAGAGCGTTCATGTTCATACTCTCCCACTCACTCCTACAGTGTATCCTCAGGGCTTTCAGATCGAGATCGTAATTTGGCTCACGGAGGAGTGGTTCTATTTGCACCACCTGAATAAAAAAAAAATTTAAGGCCCATTGTGATAAAAGTCAGGTACCATTATGAAAGTCATACATAATGTATCTGCATGTTTCAAAAAATAAAACAATTTGGTCATATATAGCAATTTTTAAAGTTATTTTTTTATTATTTTATATTTATTTTTTAAGTAAATACATACAGGGCCATGATTGGTCACAATTTTTATGTGCATAAGCTTTTTTATTCTTTAAGGTAAGATTGAGTTTTGAAGAGTTCACATCGTTTGAGAAGATGAGGAATAGCCTCATTTGCGATTTGAACCCTCAACACTACCCCTGAGTACTAGCTTAAACTACAAACTAAAATAAAAATATATATATGTTCCAAAACCTCAATACTGGTCAGCGTGAGGGCAGGTTTCGGTGTACCTTTCTTGGCGGTGTCAAGATCTCCATAGTTAGCAAGGAAGTCCAATACGAAGGAAGTAATTCCTGCATACCTTAGAAAAGCTCCGGCACCAAATCTGAGGATATTTGTTAATTAGTAATGATAATATTATTTATTAAATTAAGTTTTAGCCACGCCAAAGACGCCAGTTGTAGGTTCGATTCCGACTCGACGAAATGAGGAATTGGTAGGTGGCCCTAAAATAACTAATAAAACATTAATCTATGATTTTTAAAATTTTTATGTATCTATTTGTGTTTACCAGAAACCTCTTAGTGTTTCTTTACTTATCTCACAAAAACTACTAAATATACAAATAAATTGTTAGATCTTAAAAACTTCATAAAAAAAGAAAACAATTACTTACAATTTATGAGGCTGCCCATATTCATTCAGCATGTGCGGATCAAATATATAACAGACTGTCTTCACTTGACTTCCCGACTCCGGAGATGGGGCGTGACCCCAGATGAGGAAGTGCCTGTCGCCCGCTGTTAGTATCAACATGTACGTAGCGCCTATGCGTTTTTCCATTAAGCTAGATAAAAAATAAGGCGGTGTTAAAAAACTAACAAAAAGTATAATGAAAGAGGCAAAAAAAGAAAAAAATTGTGTTTACAATATACAATATAATTTTTTTCAAGTAAGAATGCGATAAATAAATCAAGTAATAAACTATCGCAAAAATACTTTTTTATATATTTATGCTTCACGCTGAATACCGCACATAACAGGGTTGGCAGAAAGAGCCTAGTGTTAAAACACTTCCTTCTCATTAAGATACTTTTGTTCCGCACTTGGTGCCGAATTTTGGAGGCATTGCGTATAGGAACTCCTCAAGTGGGAATAGAACCCACAAGCTGTCGCAATTACTATCGAACGCTTGTGGCCCTGACTGGCCTCGTAGTGACCACAGTAATAAGTATAATACTCCGTTTCTCGCCTTCCACCAAACTTTGGAAACATTATATGCAATATGGGAAATATGCAATATGGGAAAGTCACTATGGTGACTGGCGGACTTCAACGCCGCGCTTTGTCGGCACGAAGCGAAGAAATGTAAATAAATATTTCCCTAAGTTATATTAACAGTCAAATATACTAACGCCATCAAATCCGGTTCGGTTTGAATATTGTCAGGGTGTTTAGCTAACAGCCCTCTGTCTAGTTCCTCCATTTTGACCGTATATTTGTTGTCGTGAAAGAAAAACGAAGTAAGAAGCTGACTGAGAGTCAATTGTGGTTTTCCTATAGAAATTATAATATATTAGTATTTTTTCTCTTATAGCTTCACGCTGTATCCCGCATATACCGTGGTAGGCAGAAAGAACATAGTGTTACGATGGTCCGTTCTTCAAATTCCATCCAAATTAGATACAGTGCGTGTTGACTGGCAGACTTAATTTTTCTTTATGTACTCTACTAGTAAAGAAATAATTAAAAACTATATGAAAAATTAATAATGTAACTTGAATATAAATAATAAATATAATATTTTAATTATTTTTTTACAAATAACAAAAATACACCGCAATGATAAACAATTAGCAGAGCGTGGTTTCGATCCACGGACCTCTGGGTTATGGGCCCAGCACGCTTCCACTGCGCCACTCTGCTCTACGCGATGAGTTGGGAATTTATACTTCTATATATTTGGTGAAACTATCATAAACCTATAATGCAGTATTTAACTTAGTATAAATGCGACAATTATGGGTTCGATTCCCATATTAGATAAGTACATAGAAGATAAGAAGTTATGAGTAAATAATTTTTAAAAGTTACGAAATTTCTACTGAACGCCCCGCTTTGCCACGACGCGGGCGAGCAAATGTACCTAAATATTAAATATATCATTTTCTCGAGTGGGAATCGAACCCACGAGCCTTTTCAGTCGCGCGCTTGTACCCATTCATCACGACTGGCCCCAACGACCACTCGACTGGTGTACTTAATAGAGAACACAACTGACTAAGCGGTAAAAAGCGCAAAGGAAAAAATCCCACCTTTATAACATTTCATGGCCAACATACACTGTCTATAATATCTATCGCCAGCGTCTATTAGTTCATCTACATCGTACTTGACTAGTTCCGCCGCCGTCTTTTCTTCTAAAAGTGCTCTACATATAACTGCTATACAAGCTGTTTGGGAGCCTGAAAGATTTTTTATAAAATGTATAAAAATTTGGTCGTAGCGGGATTGAAATCATACAATATGTTCTTTTCAAAGCATGTACAAAATTTTTACAACACATTTGCATTTTTAGTTTTATTATTTTTTGTTATGAAATAATGTAGCGGATTTTATACGCAATATACGACCACACTATTTATGGAGTGGGTTAAATATTTCATTCCCTCGAGTAGGAATCGAACCCACAACCATTTACATTCGCAGCACCTACAGAAAGTTTTTGTTTAAATATTTAGATATGTTCATATTTACCGCAAGCAGTAGAAGAATATTTCTTTGAATTGCATCCAATACTGCCTTGGAGCATCATCTTGTTCCTTTCCACTTGACTAAAGTTATGCCAAATCTAAGCAAACAAAAGATAAATAACATTATCTAAATATGAATAATTATCATTTTAGAGGTCCTAGTAACAATCCACGACAAAGAACGTCGTTGGCTTCCAGCACTTACCACTTCTTACTATGCTATTTACAGTCAGACAATAAACATCAATAAGTAGTTTAAAAGTGAAAACCTTACCTTTTTCAGTTTAGCACACTCATACAGAGGCTGAGTCATTTCCTCTGGAGGTATTCTCGGTAGCTTCCTTCGGCGCCGCCTTCTCTTCATGTATGGGGGTACCCATTTACGAGTTATTAGTTCTGGTAGATCTATCATCTAGGAAAATGGTTAAAATTATTTGTTTTATTAGATTTTAGGTAAATAATATGAACAAAAAAAATTATACAGAAATTAGAAAATCCTAAATATATGACAGACAAAATTTTGTCGCTCGCTCGCGATCGCTACAGTCTCAGCACACCTCCTTTGCCGTCAACCCGCACGTGCCCATCATGCCCACCCTAAGTCTCTCTCTTACCATTCACTCTTAATTCAAAATTTGTATTTAAAACTACACAAAACTTAACTATTCTTGGCATCTTCTGAGGTGGAGGTGGAGGATGCCATGGTTTCGTTGCGATATGGACTTTTGTGATCTCTGGCCATCTTCTTTTGAAACGTTGCTTACGAAGAATCGCTCTATATTCAGCTTCCCTATGGCAAAATAATGGAATAAAATATTTTTTTTGTTATGCAACATTCCTTGGTTGTACAGGACGTTGACGAGTCATGGCCTCCCTGAAGTTGAGATGTTAGTGTTTCATTCAAAATAGAATCGTACAATCATTTAAGATACAGTTTCACACTTTTCCCCAAGTTAGAATGTGGCACATCATGTGTGTGCTATAGTAGCACAGCGTAAAGACACACTCCTGTTTGCCACTTTCGTCCAAAACATTAAGGTATTCGGAAAAGCGCAGGAAATTTATAGTAACTGATTAATCCAATCCCACAAAAACCTTGACGAAGAAAGTAATAATGCATGGCGCTTTTTGCACCTAGTTCGTAAATTCTTGATAGCTACTTAACTTACTCCCGTGCAATTTGTGAGGGTGTTTTCGGTATTTCCTCCGGTTCCACGGGTTCATCTTTTATCTTAACTTTGGATTTACTCTCCCCCTTCCTATCTGGCGCGTCCCCAGCTGCTTGTGACCTGTAAGGAAATAATAATTTCAAAAATTCTAGACAAAAAATAATTTATCTCCTATTGACGCCAGTCGTGCCGCAGGGGCACAGAGTGTGACTGTAAAACGATTGGCTATGGTTCGATCCCCACTCGAGGAAATTAAATATTTATTTAAATTTATATTTCCATTACTTCGCTCTGGTGTCGAGACAAAGAGCGGCGTTGAGTTCCGCCACTCAACAAGCAATGCAAGGCGGAAAGTGGGGAACGGAGTGTCTTAACACTAGGTTACCTCTGCCTACCCTGCTGTGCGCATGTGCTGCTATGGATACAGCGTGAAACTGATTGAATTTAATTTAATCTCCTATTAGAAAATATTTTGATTAATTATTTACAACATAAAAGAAATCTTCAAGTTCTGTAAAAAATAACAAAAAATGTTGTTTATTAAACCTGTGTGTAAAAAAAGAATGCATAAATAAGAGTTGAAATTATGCTTGTGGGTAGATTCGAGTATCGGGGGAACTAAAAGAGAATTTCTTATCAGGAATTTTATACGAGAACAGGAAAAAATTGATACTGGTATTTTCCATCTATGTACTGTTTTTTAACATACCTAATAATAACTTTTAAGAAGATTACTTACTTCTTTCTATCTGCCATTATAAATGACTCAAACCAAAGATTAGCTAAAAAAAGAAAATATATTTATTACGTAAAATAACGTTTACGTGTTTTCCTCGTTTGATTTTTCAATTTTTTTGTTTGTTTTTTATTTATTTTTGTAACAACATGAAATTTTTACACATTTTTACACAAATGTTTTTTTATTGTTTTATATGTCAATTGGAAAAACCTTAAAAATTATGTTTTTTATAACTTGTTTAGGTGCCAGTATTTTTTACTATAAATGATTAAAACAAAGTAATAAACATAAAAGTAAGTTTCAATTTTACTTAATTAAATGTTTTTTAGTTCAATATCTATAATTAATTTCCATTTTAAAATTCTTGAGCTAAATTATAATTTATTTCGGTTTTTAAAAATATTATGGGGCCGCGCTACGCCAGCATGTGATTGAAATTTGACAGCGTTACGATATTGGTTTCGATTCCCACTCGAGGAAACCGGAAACGGACTACATAATTTAATTTCCTCGCCCTGATAACAATATGAAAAGTCGGCTCCGAGTGCGACACTCAATACGCAATATTTCGAAAATTGAATGAAAAGTGGAGAACGAGGTGTCTTAACACTACATTCCCTTAGCTTAAGTAGTACATGTACATGCTACTCGTGAGATACAGCGTGAAGTTAATTTTTAACATTACAAATTAATTTATAATAATGAACTGATAAGTCTTGATTAATTGTAAATGAAAAGATGTTTTTGATACTTATTTTTTTCGATTTTCATTTTTTAAGTTACAATGCTTAAGAACATAGAAACTAGTTTTGTATTAACATGCAGATTTTTAAATGATTATTATTATATTGCTTGACATTATAGATGCTTGAAGGTTGTTTCAACTTTGCGCTGTATACGATATACTAGTGGTTAGACACTCCATTCTCGTTAAGTTACTTCCCATAAATATATAGTTAACTATATTAAATTATTAATGCATTTTCAACCTTGAATTATAATAATAAATATTAATACATTGCATCAGAAACTATGACTTGCTTATTACAATTTACACATAATAAGTTTCTCGTTTTTGTTTCACATTATTAGAACATCGATTTTGTATTTATTTATCGATTTTATATCATTTATAATACCTACGCAGAACACTATAATAATTACACTACTGTTAAAGGTCTTTATTCTAGAATTGATACTTTTTAATGAATTCCATACCAATATTATAAATTCGAAAGTAACTCTGTCTGTCTGTCTGTCTGTCTTTTACGCAATCAGGGCTAAGCCGCTAATTTATTTGTGATAAAATACTCATATAGAGATACTTGAGAGTCTCGGGATGAACATTGGAAACTTTTTTTCTCATATTTGTAATATTTTCGATATATACCAATATATTAAAATACTTATTAATTTGACATGCAATTTCTTCCGCCATGTTAATAACAACCATCATTGCTAAGCAACGATTTGCAAAGTTTGTTGTTAGAAAACGTCACTCAAAATTAGCTTGCTTAACGCATCTCTATTGAAAACTGAAAATAATTTCATAAATAAGTTTAATAAATATTCGTATAGTTGAAGCGGGCGTAGCCGCGTTCGGGTCCACTAGAATATAATAAAAGAAATATCTAGCTACGAAACTGTCGCCATTAGTCTCCATTCATTAATTGATTTCTTAATAAATTTAAAATTATAATAAACTTCACATAGTTTTGGTTTTTATATCTTTAATATGTGGGAAATTAATATGTTAAATTTAAAATTAATCCGTTTATATTTGAAAATAAATGTGGCCCCAACTTTATTTTTTCCACAGGACTCTCATATAATTATATAAAATAATAAAAGATAAATGGAATAGTATTAAAAATATTTTCTTCAAAAGTACACGACTAAAAGTATTTAAAATTTTAAATATAAAATTATTTATTAAATAAAACTTAGCTAGCGAAATTTTATAATCGACCCGTAATCGATATCCTGAATGAAACATCGAACAAACCTATTCGTCATAAATTTTTAATCTGTGCCCATGTTTATATTAGCAAGAAGACATATCACTACGACTTTTACAAAATGGCCAATCTGTAACAGACGTGTATTTCTTAATTATCGATACAATGGAGCTCAACAACTTTTATCATTCTCAAGTAAACCTATTTAACTGTTCTGAAGTAACACGCGTTAGTTGTGGTGATACAGTGTGTGGTACAAACGAATTAGCTTACCAAGACTCTGGACTAAGAGAAGACCCTCAAATAAAAAACGAGGACTTCGATTGTTTTAGAATAAAGCACAAGCCCTTCCCTTGTTATAATAGATTGTGTATTTTTAACATGTTCGCGTGAACACAAATGCCTTAGCATCCTCTCAGAACCTGTAAAATATAGTGTATGTATTGTTAATAATATAAAATTTACATAACTAATAGTGATAATGAATACGATAGGTAATAATATGCGCAATAAGCGCAACCTTCTTGATATAAACAGTATGTCACTCCAATTTCCTATGTCTAACTATTCTACGGACGCCCAAAAGCAAGAAATGGAGCAAATGTACGGAGACAACCTAATGTTGAACAAATTACAACTACTACCAGATCCTTTGAAAAAAAACCTAGCAGATTCTGTAATTACAGGCGAAAAAACAATGAAACATAAGGTAGAAAAAGTAGAAACAAAAGACTATCCATCTGTTAAGCCGTCTAATAATCAGGAGACTTATAATTCATCTCGAGCTACAATAACTTATATTATGTCTGGAATTTATAATATTGTAGGTGCGTTATTCTCTTCACGCTCACAATACCAAGATTGTCAGAGTAAATCTGACGAGATGGCGCCACAGTTTTGGCAGCCTTCCAACACCGAGGTTCTAAATAAGAATGAACCACCAGATATATTTTTTAGTGATAGCTCAACAAAATTGGATGATACCATGAATGTGGATTGCAGAAGGGCGGCTGATGAGTGCCAGAGGAAGTTAGACGAGGTATGCTCCCTAATTGGTAATAAAAGTAAATTAAATACTCAAAATACAAAACAAAAACTTGGTCGACCAAAAAAGGTGTTCGTTGATCCTAGTAATATAGTAGAGGACCAGTTTGAAGATGCTTTCTGCCCTGAAATTTGTATTAGTCAACCTTGTAATATTAACATTCAATACCACAGTCCTTATAGCTATCATAATGAACAATTTGTCGAAGCTGCCTGTTGCAAAACAAAGTCAGAAATAAAAGAATCCATGGATATTGTCAAAGACTTAACAAATGATGATAAAAATGATTTAGTAAATGCAGATTTAACTAAAACTGATGATATAGTATCTGTATGTGATGATAAAATGAATAAACTCAAGTTGTTGCTACAATCTAAGATTTGTAAAAAAAATATAGAATCAGAGCCTATAGTGATTCCAGAAGTACCTAAAGACAACATATTACAAAGTTCTAATTCTCAAGAGAGTGACTGTTTCAATGAAATTTCTGGAAGATTCTTATCATCATCGATAGAAAGTGAAGATTCCTTCCAAATAGTCTTCACAGATGAACCACCAAATCGTAAACGATTATCATCAGATTGTGATTCAGAAGATTCATTTATAGTGTTCGACGAGAACCCTGATTCATGTTACATGTCAAATGATGTTTTTGGTGATGGTAGCGATGAATCTGATTCAGATGAATCAGATGAGCCTGGTAATTGTAAGTTATTACCTAGTTTCTCCAGGACTTTCTGTGATTTAACAGATAATAGCTTATATATACATGATGAATTGGATGAAATGGATGGAATGGATGAAGTGGATAGTGGTAAAGTGAATACTTTGGATGATTTAAAAGAATGGGATGGTAAGGAGAATAAAGGCTTGCTGTTGGATGCTAGAAGAAAAATAGAAAAGAAGAAGTTACCACCTAAGAAGGTAGGCTTTTACTTTTTTTAATATAAAATAGTTTTACTATCATTGAAGCTGTTTTGACACAGTGTAACAGCATCTGACAGTAAATACCACAGTTGTGGATTCAATTCCCAGTCTTGAGAGTTTTTTTATATTATTAAAGTGTTTATATACCCCACTCTAGTAATAAAGTAGCTCTAGAATATAAACATATTAGGATTGGATAGGATTGTGTCACAAATTTATTTCTATCCCCATACATCATTGTAAAGGAGAAATATGCCTAGATAAAAACAATTATCAGTAAAAAAACAGATTTCATAGTAAAATATGTGTAATATGCATGACTCATATATAGTTAGTTTTAGTACAAATACTTGTTGTGTAAATAATAATAGGTAGATTGTTTGTTTGTTTATCCTACAATGATGTTATTGAATGAAGTATGATCCTGTTTTTGTTTCATAATTATTATTTTATTATACTTACACTATACAGGGTGGAAGAGGCAGCGCTTCTTTTATTGAAACTACGTATAGGGTAATATATTTCAAACCCACACCTAAGAAATTAATCAAGGTACCTCAACAGTTTGGACGAAGGATTTTTTTTTCATTTCACGATTTTTATCCATACCTGTATTTCGTGTGACGCTCACATACGTGTGCGACGTTTCTGATTTGACAGGTAAGTGTGTGCGTGCCTATGTTATACTTTACAAATGGCGTTTTATTTTAAAACGATAATTTTATTATTTATTTTGTTTGAAAAAATAACTTTTTCATTTTTGGGAATTATTTTTTTTCCGAATTAAATTAGACTTTTATAGAGTAGTTAAAACTGTGGTTTCATTTAAAGTGGTGCTGACAATTCCACCCTGTATACATAGATATAGTATGGGGCCAACATGAATGCTAACAATGCCATCTAGAATTATTTTAATAGCCTCCTTTTGTCCATTTTTTGTAAATTGATAATAATAAAACTGTTGTGGTGCAATGCCCAGTCTCGCCTATAAACCGGACCATTGTGGATTCGAATCCCACTATGGGGACTAATTTATTCTCATTTAATTTAAAAATTCTCTTTGTTTGACCAGGAAAAGAAAACAAGTCATTCTCTAAATGTGAAGCTTAAACATAAAACAAAACAATGTAATTAATTACCAAGTAAACTTATGTTATTTGTTTACTTAATTATTTTATCACTTACTTCTATAATGAAGTGCACGACTAAGAGAATAGTCTCGTATACAGATAAGGTAGTGATTGCCTTAACCTTATTTTGCTTATAACTTAACTTGCAGTTACATTTCGTCATCTATTTAATTAGTTGTTTTTTGTTTTTTGAGGTGGTTGTGCGTTTGATTTCCGTTCTGGAAGAATGGTTGTATTTTAATTACTTTAATTTTACATTGTTAATACAATGCACGGTGGAAGGTTCCACTAAACATATGATGTTTCAAGTTCGGATGAAAAATTAAGTACTGTTTGTTGTCGACAGTATATTATCTATGCGATGCTAACATTTTTTTTTAAATAATAAAAAATCTCCACTTTTCATTCATTGTCTATGGTCTCGCAGTAAAATATCATAATAGAGATATTAAACAAAAATATTAGAAATTTTTACGTAGCACTTGAACCTGCTCCTCTCCTTGATCACCCCATAACTATCCGTAAAGAACTGAAATTATGTGCATATTATATAGCTCAATTTACTAACTGTCTTAAATGTATATCAATGCTAATACTACCAAGCCTAAGTGCATTTATGGAGGATAACTATGGGCTATGGTATATAACAAAAGAGTTGCCTCATACACTTAGAATGTGTCAAAACAAGGTTCCCTCTGCCTCAGATCTGTATGACACAACTTAATTTTAGGACACTGGTCCACAATTTCTGCTCAATGTTCGGGACATGGGTTGAGTGATGGCACTGCGCCATCCTTTATCTACCAGAGCAGGGAAGTAAAAATAATTAAATACATGTATCATCCACCCGAGTGCGTATCGAACCCACAACCATTGCGTTTACATTCAGACGACTGCGACGGCCTCGACAATTGAAACTTATAATAAAAAAAGTTTTAAGTTTTATCAATATTTCTTTCGTTATCTCCCAAATTAGTGAATTATCTCTAACATATATTGACAACGCAATGTGGCATGACAGAGACAATTAATGCTTTTATTACCGATTTATGATTTCTTTTAAAACTCACTTTTATATTCTGATGTTATGGTGATAGATAGAGTTATTAATGATATTGGCTAATCTCTCCGTCTCCCGCGTTTAGAATGTTTAAACAACATTAAACGCTGGATTATCTGTCTAATCGGACTGATATAAGACAAATGGCATTCTCAGAATGTAAGTTGTCTAACTCAAAATGCATATAACTTTTTATTTCGATTGCTAAAACCCTCAATGAGTATCTCTTACCAACCTATTTTTCCATAAATTATATATATTTTTTGAATTATTTCGCTTTTATTCCTAAGGCTATGGCTAGCTATACCTACTTCTATTATAAAACTCAAAAGTATATTTGGTTAATCGCGCTAACCTCAGAAACTGCTGGTTAAAATTCTGATTTGTATTGAATAATTAATTTATCAAGGAATATATTACATTACCTTAGTCGTTTTGAAATAATTAACATATAATAGTAATACTTTCCATTTGTCCACGCGGGCGAAGCCGCAAGATAAAGTTAGATATAATATTAACCATACCTAATTTTAATTAGGCATATCCTACTGTCACAAAGATATTATTTTGTTTTTGATAGTATATAATAATTTAGTCATATATTAATTTGATATCTTATCCAATACATTGCGTTTATCATTCATTAATTGGAACTAGCTTTTTGATAGTACGCTTGGCATGTTATATTAAGACGCAATGAATATAGTGCGGATAAATTTAGTTAAATTCACGCATCGCCGCAATGTGGAATACACTGCGACGTTATGTTCCGCCACTCAACACCCAGTATCGAAAATTGGATGGAAAGTGGATACAGACAGAGGACAACCTCTGCAAAAAAAATTCGTGATAAATGTGATGGTGCGTGGAGAACGGAGTGCCTCAACACTAGCTTCCCTGCTATACGGGAAAACAAGAAAAGCTGATTTTTGGCTTTTGGAAATTATTTATTTTATATATCAACATTTAAGTTTACCGTACTAATATACAACAAAAAACTAATTATCCTTCAAACATTTTTCCTTTGACCTTGCACGTATACTTTGCTTCACGCTTATGCAATAGAATATATATTTGAATAATAAAATTATCACGCAGGTGTTTAACGCTGTCGTGGCGAAGGTGAGACGTGTAAAAATGCACGTACGTAAAGGTGGTTGTGAGTTCGAATTTACTTAGGGTACTATTTATTATGACTATGTTATTCCGCGGTACCTAACGCATATAGAATGTGTCATCCTTTTAGTTATTTCCATTTGACCACGGGAGCGTAGTCCAGGAAAACCAGTTGCAATGGTTTTTTTTTCAAAATTTTAAGGAAAAGAAAACCTCATGATGAAATGGTTATATATTTTCTGAGTTATATTTTTAGATGTTGCAATTTGAAGTAAATAACCCACTTAATAGGAGAAAATAATCAAAAGTAAGAAAGATCCTAAAAGCAAGTCTGCACAGCCGTCTACAGCAATCTTTAGGACGACCATACTGTAGATAAGAAGTGGGCAAATGAAAATAATTATTTTCACCGAGCTTTGCTATCCCCACTAGCAATTCCACTTTTCGCTCTTTACACGCTATGCTTTATTAGGTCAGAGTCAGAAAAGGATTTTTTTATAGAAATATTGCATTCTAAGTCTAACTCAAACCTGCAACTATCGCGCTTAACAGTAGAACACTGTTATACTTCTACGTCATCATAGGCCTTCATCGTTGGTAGTAACAATATGTTTACATTTGAAATTTCCCGAGTGAATAATATTTATCATCTGACTAACTGGGAGGGATGACCCCTTTCATAATATATAATGCATGATGTGGTAGTAAAGCAATGTTTGTAAATTGTTGTGTAAATATATGATGCCATCGAGCAGCAATGTACGGTGTCTCACTGTAGTCGTAGACGGTGGTGGGGTCAATGCCTACCAGGGAATATTTACGTTTAAAATAGGATATTGTGTTTTTAAGCGAAAACTGAAGTTGTGAGGGGAAAATATATGTGGATTGTGTGATATTTATCTACTCGTACACTTCTAAAGTAATTTTATGAAACTGGAGAGTTTGTTTGATTGATCGCGCTAATGTCGGGAACTACTGGATAGAATTGAAAAACCCAATTAATTAAATATTGTTAAATACATAGTCAAAGGTAGTCAATTCGATCTCTACCTAGGAATATCTTATTTTAGGTTTTCACTAACTTTATACCCAGAGACATCAATTAGCGTTAAACTAACATTAAATCGGTGCACTTGTACCCATTTGCACTGACCAAATGTTATGATGATGATGATTAACATCAGTGGGTCATCTACTGAAATTTATTAGATTATTTCATCCTTCCTGACTAATGCGTGACGTGGCTAAATATGTAATAATAAATGTAGTTAAGTACAGTACGGTCAACCAGTCTTGGCCGCTAGTAGTTACTCGTAACGTTTTTTTTGTTTTCTTTTTCGTTTTAGTTTATTGATTTTTTTATATATTTATTTTATTTATTATAAACTTTCACCGTTTATATTTTTCATTTATTATTTAAATACATTTCTCACGAACAAACTTTTATTGCAACATTTTAACTTTATGTTTCATCAGTTTAGTTTACCGCATTCTTTTTTTATACTTTTAAGTATAACATTGTTTTGATTAAATGTTATCTTCTTGTCCTCTTATCTATATTGTATTAATATCAATATGCGAAATTGTAACATACCGTCATTGTCAACCGGGGAGGTCGTTATTCTGAACTTTCCGGATTTAAAATATGAGTGGTACTTAAATATGAAACCATTAAGGAAGTAAGTTCTACGAAGTAAGGCTCACGAAAAGGGAAATCCCCATGTTTCTGTGGTTAGTCTAGTCTAGTCGGAATTATCTATCTCTTTTTATCTTGAGCGGTTTGTAAAGTAAAAAAAATTTTCCGTCTCTTTTTTTTGACAGCAATATTTGTATTAATGTCAGTTTAAATTTATTATTTATGCAAATCATATTAAAAAACTATTTCTTGTATTATTATCTTCTCGCTCTACCCCGCATATAGCAGGGTAGGCAGAGAAAACCTGTGAACCTAATGTTAAGACACTCCGCTCAACACTATTACACTTCCGTTCACCATATTCCGCCAAATTATTAATATTCTTGAGGCATTGCCTGTTAAGTGGCTGAACTCAATGCCGCGCTTTGCCTAGTTACCAGAGCGAAGAAATGAAAGTATTAAATATTTCATTCACCCCTGAGTAGGGATCGAACCCACAACCATCACGTGTACAGACGTACGCACCCCATTAGTGTAAACCATAGGTATAAAAAAATATGAAGTGTAATTTAGTGAATAAAACAATAGAAAATTGAGTCTCTGGACATTCTTCTGTCAACCAATTAAAAATTACTTGCTGAATTCTGGTACCAATAAAAAAATCATTACTCTGGCGATTTCATTTCCTTTGTACGAATTCCTAGTGTTTCTTATCAATTTTAGTGTTAGGTATGGCATTTCTTATCAGGCATACATTTTTGTTATACTATTTATAAAATATATAAGGAATTTTTAGTTTTACTTACTTATTGCATGTTTTTGTTCACAATAGTTTTGGGTTGGAATTGAGCTATCCGAAATTCATCACTTATCTAAAAGACAACGTCGTTAAACATAAAGTATAAATACACTATGCAACTACCCTCTAAAATGCCAATAATATCATGTTATATTTTTAGCGTAGTCATTACTGCGTGAATTTAATAAAATATCCACTTACTACAGTTCGCGTTTATTGCCCAAAGAATATACAGGGTGGAAGAGGCAGCGCTTCTTTTACTGAAACTGCATTTAGGGCAAAATATTTCAAACCCAAAATTAAAAAAAATAATCAAGGTACCTCAACGGTTTGGACGTAGGATTTTTTTTTCATTTCACGATTTTTATCCATACCTGTATTTCGTGTAACGCACACATACGTATGCGACGTTTAACAGGTAAGTGTTTGCGTGCCTATGTTATACTTTACAAATGGCGTTTTATTTTAAAACGATAATTTTATTATTTATTTTGTGTGAAAAAAAAACTTTTTCATTTTTGTGATTTTTTTTTTCCGAATTATATTAGGCTTTTATAGAGTAGTTAAAACTGTGGTTTCATTTAAAGTGGCGCTGACAATTCCACCCTGTATATAGGTTTTTTTTTCTTTTAATTTAAAAATGTTGTCAAGGAGACGCGATCATTCAGCCACATAGGGCTATATTATGTAGTTCATTTTAAGAACAATTAATTAAAAACCTCGTTTTATTATAATGCTTAAAACCTGTTTGGTTGATTAAACACGTTTGTTAAATGTCGGCTGTATTTGGAATTCTTTTTAAAATTATAATATAAAATTTTATAGTTTTTATAATATTCAACGTATTTGACGCTCCATAGCGACCTTTGCTAAGGTGTTGTTTACCAACTTCTATTATAATTCTTCATATAAAAATTATAAATGTGATATATGTCGTCTGAAAGTAAACGCGACTCGAGTGAATGAACGAGTTTCAGTTACTCGTCCTGGTAGCCAAGACAAACCGCGACGTTGAGTTCCTCCACTTAACCTGCATTATCTCTATAATTGTGTGAAATATATATGAAGAACAGATTGCCTAAACACCAGATGTCCTGCTATTTGCGGGATAAAGCGTGAAGCTGTAAAAAAAATTACATATTCACGTAGGTACTGTGTACCAAACAATATAAACTTCTTTACGAGCACGTTTAAAGAATATGTACTTATTTGTAATAAATTTTAATACGATTTTGCAATAAATATAACACGCACTATAGAAAATAAGTGCGTTTGAGCAACTATACCATACGAAACTCTGAACTGGTTTATACTAGTTTCATTCAATGACATATTTATATTGGTATGGTTCCGTTACTGCTAATGTCACAAGACTTTTAGAATAAGTAGCCTTGATTAGTCCTATTTAGGTAATTATTTTCTTTTATCATGATAAAATACCATCGTATTGCAGTGGGACAGCATCTGACTATAAAAAGTCAGTGGTTGTGGATTCGATATTACTCGGGTAAAAATCGAACTCGTATTATATTCAATTTTTTCAACTAAGTAGAAAAACAGTGGCGGTGAGTGTTGAGGACGGCGTTGAACTATTTAATACGACATGTCTCGAATATATAGGGGTGCTCGGTGAACGGAGTGTCTTGCCACAACACAAGGTTCCCTCTGCCTACCCTGCTGTTACTGGGGTACAGCGTGAGGCTATACCTAGGTGAATTTAAAGTAAGGTCGAACGAGTATTTATAAGCAACGTAAGCTTCACGCTACCTCAATCTCAAGGCTCAGCATAGTGTAGAGTATAGCAAATCACTAACCACCACGTCTAGTGGTTAACTGACAGTGCACTGAGAGTATGAAGTTCGATTCGGCTATATATTATTTTACTCGCGGCTTCGTTTGCAAATAAAAATTTGTAAGACTTTGTATGACATAGATGTGAATATAGCCAACCTGGATAAATGGATAATCCAACGCAAAGAGGTTTTCTCAATTTAGGCCAGAAGTTCTTGAGCTAAGCATGTTCAGACAAACAAATTCTTCATTTTTAAAGTAATACTATAGAAATCGAATTGATATTTATTGTTGTTTGAGATCTGTTATCCAGAACCGTCGTTCACTGACTCGGAGAAATTTATGCTTAAATGTTAAAACATTTTATCGTCAACCTTCAAGCAAAGTATTCAACGAAATACATACGATTTCTTGTGACCATACATCAGCTGTCGTTCAAATCGGTACCAATTTAATGCCAGTTAAACTTCAATTGGCGTTTGTGTGTGCGGCTATTAACGTAATCGTAATTATAATTGCTTTGGCATACCACCAAGATCCATTATACATATTGTTCTGCGTGTTAAATTAAAAGGGGGGGCAAGAAGACGTTTAATGCCTGACTTTGCCAAATTAGATAGCTTTTGTCTGTCAGTCTAGACAATGAATTGAGTTGCTAAGTAATCTAGATATATTATGAGGCCTGGCGTGGTGCAGGGTGTGACTATAAACGTGACAGGCGATTTCGATTCCCACTCGAGATAATGAACTATTTAATATTTTCATTCCTTTGCTCTGGTGCCGAGAAAAAAAAGGCGTTGAGATCTGCCCCTCAACACTCAATGCCTCCAGAATTCGGCAGAAAGTGGGGGATGGAGTATACTAACACTAGGTGCCCTTTGCCTATTTGTTTTGTTTAATTTTATTTTTTTTAACACTACAGACACTTAAACCTAAGTTTTTGAGACATTGCGTATTAAGTGGCGGAACTGAACACAGCACTATGTCTTGTTATCAAAGCGTGGAAATCAAATGATGATGTTTATGATTGAAACTTGAAACACAAAGTTTAAACGATGATTACACAAAATCTATATTCCTTTATTAGCTGATGAAATGCATGACTCAGAATTGAATGCAATGATGTTTGCTTCAAATTCATTTCGGGGTTATGGGACCTTCCACTATTAGAAAGATATGATTATAATATAGAAGAAAATTGGAAAGCGAAGTGATCTCTCACGAGTCACGACTGGGTTCTCTCCGCCCACCACAAAAGAAAACACGGAAACATTAATTTCAACATCGACTATTTTGAACTTTATGACTGCTTGTAACAAAGGCCTGTAAGTTGGCTCATGCTTTTAAAAACATTTGATGGTAGCCAGTTCAAATTTAGCTTGGGGAAAAATATATTTACGCAGCCTTTAAAGTAGAGGGAACGGAGTGTCTAAATTCTAAATGTTCTCTGCCATATGCGGTGTATGCGCAAAAACAAGATAAACACGTTTATGACCGCTCGTAACTATACGTTTTAAGTTGAGATAACTACTGTTTACTGTTTATCTTTTGTTCTAATGTAATCTTATTGTGGATTTTTATGTTAGTGATGAAGATTTACGATGTCGGTGGTCGTCGGTTCACATTTTTTGACAAAAATAATCTTTTGTTTTTATATGCCTTTATTCTCTTTAGTTGAATGGCGGAACCGAACCCTGCGTTTTGTTTTGGCATGCCGTGGAAATGAATAAGGTTTAATTATTATGTTTCCTTTGTTTGGGATCAAAAATCGTAACGACAGGTACAATAATTTAACACGAAAAAAAATACGAATGGCACTTCAGTGTGGTAATAATTCATATATTCATTAAGTAGATTTGCATTTTTCCGGTTAAGCTAAACAACGCGGTGTTAGGTTTTACCACCCTTTACCTACGCAATGTCTTTAAATACGAAGATTAGAGTGTCTTAACACTTTGATTTCTGAAGTTACATCACTCTAGGCCACGCGCGAAAGTGGAAAAATAACGTATTTATGATTTTAGATTTGAGATGTAAATTTAGATACAAACTGACGTGTTTACCCGAGGTCGTTGTATGGTGACGGTGACGACACTAATGAGTCAGTGCACCAATGACGCCGCTATACGTAATATCTTTAAATATATCTGGACATTCTTTCAATACTAAGGTTTTTAAGATTCTTAGTGTTTTCAAGCGCTCTGATCACTAAATTTTCAAGAGGAGTGGGTTCAAATCCCGCTACGTTCAATTTTTATACGTTGCCTGAAAATAATTTGCCTAGCTAAGAGTTGCGTATGGCAAATTTCATACTGTAATCGTCCGAGATAAATTGTGACTTACATTTTAGATTAACTTGATTGAAGTCTTGATACATCGATAATTCTACAGAAATATATTTTTCAATAAGACCCAGCAGTGGTTCCTGTGATTAGAGCGTTCAACCAAACAAACTCAGTTTTAATAATATAATTATAGATAAAATACTGAACAACGGTCAGTTAGTCTTGCTCGTTATATATGTAATTTGCGTGGGTAGCTGAGAAGCCCTACATCTGTTGTCTTACCAAATCAAAGCAATTCTTAACATCTATAAATAAAACATGATTATGTTATGTTGGTAACAGTTTCTTTAATCTGATTGAACAATTCTTCTAGTGGTAGTTGTAGGAACGAAGTGTCTTATCACTTCCGAGGGAAACTCGCTCTGTCTAACTTGCTATTAGCGAGATACAGCGTGAAGCTGATTTATTATCCAAAATTTACAATATTTTTCCTCATCAAATTCCAGGTCCAATTCTCATCAGAGCCACCCAAGGTCCATGTGATGAGGGTGTGGGCATTCGCAGCGAGACAAGCCAGAGCTGGCCGCTGGGAGCGGTATGCGTTGGATCGTGAGAGGTTTAAGCGAAGGTTTGTTATTTACATTTTTGTTTTACTTTGAACGCGGCATTAACTGCCGCAAGTCAACACAAATTATGTGTAGTAGACAGGAAGTAGGGAATGAAGTATTTTGATATCAGATTCTCTCTGTCTTCACTTTTATATGAGGGGTAAATGGTAAAGCTGAAATGAAAAGTTACTTGTTTATTAAAGTAGGCAGAAAGAACCCGGTGTTAACATGAAAACGAAATCTTTCACTTATCGTCCGTCTCAGGGAATCCCCGAGAGCGAAAGAGCCTACAGTTATCACTTGTACACTAACAATTACTAAGTTCGGTACAATTTGCGCTACCAATCGTATTTAATTTCCACGTTTTTTCTATTATTTTAAATATTTCACATGTTCAAATGTTTATACGTTGTCTAAAAAAATATTTTTACTTTATTTTTCATATCTACGTTAAATAATAATATATATCTAAATAGACTTTAAATCTAGTGTATAATTCTAGATACATACAACTATGTTGAATCATCGAAACTAACAAACTAATAAAAAATGCTATAGCGGAAATATTTAATTATCTTCATATAGATCTAACTAATACGTCATAGCATACCGTTGTTTAAGAAATAGTCTTCATTGTGTCTGTACAATAACTAAGAATCGCACTCAGAGATGTCAATTACCGTTAAATTATAATAAGATCGCGCTTCACGCCTTTTCCCACATAGCGAAGTAGGCTGAGAACATAGTGTTAAGGCACTCCGTTTCTATGCTATTGTTTGTCTTGCCATAGCGTGAAAATTAAGATCGTCATCCCCAGGAATGTGAATTTAACATATGGCTATAAATTTATTTGTCAAGTCTTACATCTATTTGTATAGATTTAATCTTAGTTAAATTCCAATTAATGTCTCTTAGTGCCACTTATAGAGATAGCAGTAAATCAACTCAAGTGGAATGAAGTAGTTGGGCGTTGAGATTAGAAAGACGCCTTAGAAATGTAATCCATCTTCTTGCCAATAGCTAAAGAAAATAGTGATCTAGGTATCACTCCATTCTCCACTTTCCAGACACGGCGTACTGATTGGCGGTCCTCAACGCCGCGTTTTTTCTAACTGTACAAGGAAAATTGAGGATTTTAAAATATTAAAAAAACTCAGTGTGGATTTCGAATTCACTAAACCTTGGGAATTGGGATGTACCCAAAAACGGAAAAAAAGGAAAAGGAATTTAACTTAAATACAAAGTTTTTATTAAATAAACTTAAAGTATTGACTTCAATTTAAAATTATGTAGCTTTATTTTCTATACAACTGAAAACAATGAAGAAAGTACTCGGAAAAAACGTGGGTAAATGATGAGAAATCTTAAAGCGTTTGTTTAGTTTTCTACCAATTTCTTATTATAATTACGTGTTTCTTATTAATAAATATTTCGTTTGTTATATTTCTCGAACGTAGTACGTTCATGACCAAAATGATGAGTAACATCTACAGTTTAGACAGAGTATTGTTTTATTTTATTTTGAATTATTATTCTATATGTGAAAAAATCTAGTGTAACTTAATTGCAGCGTTGAGTTACGCCGCTCTATATAGATAATGCGTTTGTTTGTACTGAAAGTGGACTATGGAAGTATTATTTCATCGATTACCAAACCCATCACTTGGGTCGTAGTTCTTTTAATCATGACGACTTTATTTCCAATTAAATAATAAACTATTAGTATATATATCTTGTCAATTTTTTATTATTTTATAACAAATAATTTCACTTATCTACAAAATATTGCTTAAAAATCTGTAGGTATTACATAAGGTTGATAAATTGTGTAATCTAAATTTCACTGATATTTTCCTGTCGCAACAATCGGCATTACCATTTTGAAAAGTCATCGTTGATACGTGTTTAATAGTGATCGAACAAACTTACGAAATAGTACAAGTTTTACATAACAATAAAACTTGTATTATTGTGGAGAGACGATGCACAGCATCTGTGAGAGGGCGCTGTATACTTCCCTTTGATTATCCAATGATTTTCACTTCCGGTTGCTGTCTTCGACCAATCAGCGATCGCCGGAAGTCACGTGGTCTCAGGTGGTAGGGCGCCGGAACGTATAATAGGCGACACTACGCTTCTTACCTCATAGCAGATTCTCACCAGTAGCCTTAAAATGATGCTGTGCATCGTCTCTCCACAATAATACAAGTTTTATTGTTATGTAAAACTTGTACTATTATTTGGGATGTGACGATGCACAGCATCTGTGAGAGACGTGTTTATAACTCCTGGTGACCACGCACGACGCTATGTGATCTAAATCAGAATGATTGTATAAACTGATTCTGATACATTCAGATAAATTGATCTGTAAAACCACAAAAAACATGAGTAACATTGTTTTATTTATAAGCAAATTGTTAATTGCTTAATTTTTTAATTCAATTAATAATCGCTCTGCCGGAAGCTGAGCCAAAATAATCTAACTTCAATTATTAGATTTACTTATAATTTGCATACAAACAAATTTTAAAAGATGATCCGCAACTCGCTGATAAGCATGAGTAGGAAAGGAAGCTCGCATAACCGTCTAAATAATAAAGCTAGACGTGCTCACTTCTTTTGATAATAATTTAATAACCTGTAAGTATTCATTATTATTCATGAAGCCCTTGCGTAGCCTCACCTCTAAGTTACACAACAAAATTGTTACCTTTTGTAGCGTGTTTCCGGTGGTCTAGCTAGTTTCTTAATGTAGAACCTAGAAAAACATTTTTCTTAGGATGACACCACCGTCTCTAGAGCGTAATTTTCGACAGGTCACCTGTTTCACCAAAATATTTCTAAACGAAATATGATGTTAGAAGTACGAGCAGGATCGAAATGACAATGAAAATGTCGTCCGGTCTATTGGAAACCATCACCACCGCTCAGACAGCGGGTCGTAGATAGAACCGGCAACCAACTCTATACTTCCTTTTTTAACAACTATAATAAATTTATAGTAAGTAGACGCGTTCTAGAGTGGACACCACGCCTTGGCAAGCGTAATTAAAGACCGTCTTCTCACTAAATGGGGTGACGATGTCCGCAAGGTGGCGGCAACGGCCGGATGCAGAGAGCCGAAGATAGAGCCCAGCGGCGCGCCATTGGAGAGGCCCACGTCCAGCAGTGGACGAGGACAGGCTGATGATGATGATGATGAAGTAGTTACCCAAGTTAATTTTTACCTTGTAATTGATGCCATTAGTACAACATATTTATAACACTAGAGTATTTAATAGAATGCTCTATAAAATATTATGTACTTAGCCCAATAATATATTCTTATACTGGTCAAACCTTTGAACGCATTTGTAAAATTTAAGACTTGATTTCATTATCACATACTTTGAGTATTACAACTTCACAAAAGCATCAATGAATGCTTACCCGATCCGCAACCAGACCGACAATTCATGATATGAATGTCCTATCTGCTACTTAGGTACAGTTTTGAAGCAAACTGTACTTGATATACGATGCGTTAGAAAATGCGAGTTTATGAGCTCATTAGTTTTTCACAAAATTTAGGCCGACTAATGATTATATCATTCTTCGAAGTGTAATAAAGTTTTAATCAATTTTATAATATTTCAATTATCGCTTCTTAGCTGTATTTTAGAACTACAATAGTTCACTCTCTGAAATTCGCTTTTAGGAGCAACTTCACAGTGTCAAAATATACGATTTAAATACAGATGTACTCAATTTAAACGTCCGACTTCCCCGGACTTAATGATATCGTAGACATCCAACATGCTCTCTGCCATATTGGAGTTGTGACTACGTGTATACCTCGCTAGCCAGGTTCAGTTTATGCAAAACTCATGGCAATATGCAGCGGAATATCTACGTTACGCACGTGGATATCGCCAAGGTATATATTATGTAACTACCTTTACCCAGCCCTCATGTCCCATGAAGACGATTATTTTCATTAGCTTTCCTCAGCTTTGGAACCAAAGTTACAAAAAATGAATGAAACTTCTTGATAGTCTTTTTTGCAGTATTATTGATTATCATACTTTATGGTATCCAACAACTTAATAATAAAAGGTTGTTGTCTGTAATTCTCGCATTTCATATTTTGTCATATCTGACAACTTCAGTAATAAGTCGCTCAACTGGCGACATTAATTTGGTCTTGATGTGCCTTCTGAATTATTTAGCTGCCTTCTTTTCCTCCTCCTCCTGCTTCTTACTCTTGCTAGATGCAAATTTTACTTCTTTTTCCAAATACTAACATCAGTCGCCGTCGCATTTTCTAGCTGGATTCTTTTCTTCTATATGGATTATAGATTTCTTCCACTACATCAGCTTCAATTCTGATGGCTACTCGAATGCACCACAGGGATGTACGGTATCTATTATATAATACGTCAGCTATAAAATACTTTTGCCGCGGCACTCGCGGGGATGTGCACTCACTTGCACGAGGGTAATGCCAAATTAGCCCAAAGAAACTTTCGGCGACTTTTTATAATACTTGAACCCGCTATTTTAGTCCGTTTTTTAATTTAGTTTTGACACATTGCTTCTTTTTATCCATTACTCAACCATCCATATCCTATTGGTTTGCTTTATCAGTTGTAGAACGTTCGACTCGAACTATTTTCTATCCTTGCTTTCTCGAACCGCTTGAAAATTCTTATTGGATAAAGCCAGAGACGATATGGAGAATGCTCATTATTAAGTCGAAAAGAGTTTTCAGAGCCCCCAAACCATCTACACCCGTTTCCGATATACCCATAGGCAGCCTCCGTATTTCTTAACACAATTGTATACAGGAAGACACGGTTACATTTAAATAAAATTATTAACAATCATGCAACACCCTTGTACTAAGTTCTGGGCTTGTGTTACCCGTCGGCGGGTTCTCACTCCATACTTCCGATATCCGGTATGCACTGATACTTGACAATTGCTAATGTATAATTAAACGTGCTAGAGTTTCATACTCAACGCATGCTTCTCAATTTTTGATGCATGTACGGTTGACGAAGGTCTAACTGCTTCAAATAATCTTGGAAAAGGATTATTGGTGGCATGGAGGTAAATGGCTAGATGCATTCCCGCGATTAAACCGGGAAGGGCCTACGGAGCCCAAACCATCAGCCACTGCCTCCGATACGCTCAGAGGCAGCCTCCTTATAACTGCCCCCCTCCCGTACAATTGAGAGCATTAAAATAGTACCGAGCTTTTTTAAAATCTAATGTACGGATAAATGTACGGATAAACTTATATATGTCGCAGAATAAGGTGGTTGGGACCGGAGCTTGTTCCGATCCCATTTCTGATTGTCATCGATCGGTGTCACGTCAGAGTGACAGGCAACGCCATCTGGTTTTGACAACTGGCAACTATTAAATAATCCGCTTCTCTGATATATATGAGGAGAACAGAATTTTTTATATATTTGATAACTCGCTCAGGATACGCTCCTAACGAATTTATCGTATTTAAACGAAGGTAGTATATTAATGGATAATACAACAACTCCGTTTACATCGCATGACATTATGCCGAGAGCGTTAAACAAGCGATGAGTCCTCTTGCTTTTTGCAATGCCCGTTAGTTGAATAAAATTGGGCCATAACTGTTGAAAATCTGAGACATATACCTAACCTTATTGTAGGTTATAACACAGCCGTGTTCGGTAAGCTCAGAAGCCACTCAGTATTGGTATATATAATACCAAGCAATAGAACAGTATTACATGCATGTAGAAACTTGTTACACAAGAGATTCAAATGACTCACCCGTTGTCCATTTTGTTACCTTTGAATTTCACAAAAGCAAATTCTCTTGATGAGGATGAACATCTTTGCTGGAGGCCTTTCCAGGAGTAGGCCCGATATAGAAATCCGGTTCACGATGTGAAGAAATTCCACCTTCAACACTACACTTACCACAGCACTTTCACTTTTAAACGATGTTACTCTAATGGGAAATAACGACGCTATAAGGTAAGAAGCGTAGTGTCGCCTATTATACGTTCCGGCGCCCTACCACCTGAGACCACGTGACTTCCGGCGATCGCTGATTGGTCGAAGACAGCAACCGGAAGTGAAAATCATTGGATAATCAAAGGGAAGTATACAGCGCCCTCTCACAGATGCTGTGCATCGTCACATCCCAAATAATATGGTATTTTTACTTATATTAAAAAGGTAAAGAGTTTGTTTGGTTGTAATTGAAATATTTCGTTTAGGTATATTAATCGTTATACATTGTACCTGCGGTCAGTTTTCTTTGCTCCACTTCCTTGTATCAACCGTTGTATACGGACAGAAGCTACCAATTATTCCATAAAGAAGCTATTCTTATTATTCTAAATGTACATTTAATTATGTTTTATTTTACAGGGTGTTAGGGAGATAGATGCAAAATTTTTGAATTTGATAGTTTATATTATTCAGAAAATAGTAAAGTTACACCATAAGTTACAACATAACATGTTTACTTCCTTATTATTAATAATTAACATATTTTTTATGAATAATGGTTATTAATATTATCGTTGGGAATTTCTTCCATATTATAATAAATAGTTCAGTCAGTTTCAACTGATGAAAATAAACTTAAATTATTTTAAAAATATTGAATATATAAATAAATTTGAAATTAAATAAAAAACATGATAAAAAAAAATAGATTTTTATAGATAACATGATTAAAAAAAATAGATTTTTTTTAAATTTAGATACCAAATTTATATACCTTGCGAAAACTACATATCCACGTCAACATTATGTCTAAAAATTTAAAAGTGTTAATAAATAAGCTTTCTAACCAATATTAAACTCTAAAGATTTTGCATCTATCTCCCTAACACCCTATCCTGTCCTCATTTCAGGATAGCAGATGTAGAAATGGCTATATCATGGGTCCTGAAACCCCAACATCGAACCAGGGTTGTCTTCCAGAGATTCAGACCCTGGTGGAACGCCCAAAACCGTAAAGAACAAGAAGAGAAGAAACTTGAAGAAGAAAAGAGAAGAAATCGACAAGTAGTCGAAAATAACGAAACATACCCTAAAGAGAATGAAGTCAAAAGTATAGGTGAGGATATCGAGGCATTAGTTGAAATTAATGGTTTGGATAGCGTATCTAATGGTGAAATTATAAGAAATGATAATAAACCGCATATAGATATTACAGAGGAAATGCCGAAAATTATAGAAAAACTTAAAGCTTTACACATAAATGGTACAATAGTTGATATGAATGTTATAACTAACGACAATGTTACTTGATATATAGAAATAACTTAGCAAAGTCATTCTTTTTATATTGGAACTAAAAAGAACGAAAATATCGAGGTTTTTTTGCCTCAACCGGGATTCAAATCTGGGAATCTAATGTATGTTCGATGGCCTCTTTCTGATTAAGTAACGAAACGAAACGGATTTTTCCTTATTTTTAAATTTAGTTTCATCATCATCATCATCATCATCATCATCATCATCACCCTGTCCTCTCCAATGGCACGCCACCTCCAAAATTTAGTTTCATCATCAACAGCCATCTTTTGTCCACTGCTGGACATAGGCCTTCCCCAATTCTCGCCACCACACTCGATCCTCAGCTCTTCGGACCCATCCGCTTCACGCCAACCAAAACTTAGTTTGGTTTGTTTGAATTTATTTAGTTCAAAATATGTAAGGAATGGCTTGATAATTACTTTCAAAAGTTCTTAGATGATTTGGATAATGATTCTTGTCATACTGTGATAATATTAACGGTTTAACTGCAAAAATACTTTATTTTACATATTTTCTAAATATCCACCTAATAATTTGTTATTAAATATATTTATTTTATTATTTCTAAAGTAATAATATGGCTATACAAATGCACGTGTGTAAAACACATGATGTTTTGTCGACAAAAGTTCTAAATACAAGTCATACAATATGAAAGAATTAATTAAAAAAATATAAAAAGAGGTTGTAGAAAATCAACATAAAAAAATATATATACATATAAGTTGTCATATCTTGTAAAAGAATAAAAAAATATATAATTGACCAAACGTAAATTTGTAGAAGTTATTTTCACAAAAGATTTTTTGCCAAAGCTTTTATTGGTTGTATATTTTATTATAGACTAAAATCTAAACTATTTACAAAGCAAAATTCCAGTATAGTTATGTTTAAGAATAATAAGTAATAAATAAATAAAACGGGTCATTAAAAAATATATAAACTGACTGACAGATAACGCACACTACAGATAACTACCGTACCTTGAAATGGATAACTAACAGAGCGTTTAACTACCCAAAAGCGGCTTCGCCCACTTTATCTTATTTTTATATCATAGCCAAATTGTATGATATTTTTTGCATAAATTGTAGCCTCTGTGTTATTTGTATAAATTGCGTCACATTTTAGGGGGTTGACAAAATGTGATATTGTGTGACAAGATGTGGGGATGAATAAATTTCTTGATATCACTTTTCAAAATACACAAACAATTATATTTAATTTTATGAATTCCTATGGTAAATTAGGTGTAAAATTACATACATAGACGTAACAGTTTTTCTCACAAATCCAGGACGGGTATGACAGGTTAGGAAAGTTGGGGGAATCTTAAATAATATGATTTGTGTGACGTAATTTATAAATGGCCCCTATATTGTTAATACTTAATAATAGTTTAAGTGGGGTAAATCGTGCCTCGCAACGACACGATCCTTACGCTTAAATTGCTATTAAAATGCAAATTTAGAAATACATTAGGCAATAGACTTAAATACTATATATGTAATGATGGTAACTAATAACCTGTTCAAACCGGTTAGTATTAAATGTGTTTTATTTTGTGTTTTCAAGTGGTATATCTGGTTTAGGTTTTCCATTAATAAAATAAAATAATTTCAAAATTTCTAAATAAATATATGAAAAATACAACCAATTATAACTATGGCATTTTTCATTTTGGTGAAACTTCCGCCCTGAAGTTGGCTCCAGATGACTGCTTAGATTTAATTTTAGGACATTTCCTACTTTCTCTCTGGATTATTTTCTCCCCGAGTGGTCTCGTGCTCGCACGAGTAAACAATGCGCTAGCTCAGAAAGCCTAATTTAGGGCCACAATTCGTCGACCGTACTGTACACACGTCGTGGATGTTTCGAGTTAAATATAATATAAAATATATGATTATTTAAATTCCATATACTTAATATTACATAATCATTATATTTATTTTTTTATGAAAGGCATATAAGAAAATTAGCTTGGACCTAGCTAATTAAATCTATAACAATACAATGGCAAAAAAAAAGGAAAAGTTACTAGATAGAAAAAAAAACAGCCCAAAAAAGCATTTTTATCATAAAGAGACGAGGATGCTAAGTGCCTACAAAACTTGTGTATTTAATTAATAGATATTAATATATTAAACATAAATTTATATATTTTGTATAGTTTAAATACAAGATCGTACGAACATAAATGATTGTTAGCTAGGTTCTTCACGCTGTATTTCACATATAGTACCGACATTTTGCGGCGTTGAGTTCCGTCATGTTGCACGTCGCAATGTCTAAAAATTGAGAAGTGCGTGAGGAACACATTGTGTCAACACTGACCTTCTGTCTACCCTGCAATATGTAGGATACACTGTAAAATATAAAAAAACCTTTGTTAAATTATGCTTTTATTAGCACCATTGAATCGTTTATTGACATAAAGGTTTAAAAAAGTCGACTTTTCCCAAAAAAATATGGTTTTAATTAAAGCATCTCTGTTCTTACGATCTTATAAAAAAATACTTAAGCCTTTTACGAATTATCATTTTTTTTATTTTAAAAGGGATATTGACATTTAAGGATTATCTTTTACAGAATATCCAAATTAAATGTGAAATAATATATTAAATATAAATAAACAAACTAACATTGAAGTAATGATAAATTAATTTCATACAAATGTTAATTTTGCAGGAAAGAGCTTTCTAGCTGTTGTTAAATCGAGTTTAGAAAGCTTGACTTTTTTTAAAATTTTTATCTGTCATTATCCCTGTAATGGCCGAGAATATAATAGTTATTAGATTTAATATAAATTAAAACTATTGTTATTATCATATAAAATATTTGGTTAATTTATAGTTTGCTTATGTATTTATATTTATAGCTTTTACAGTTATATACTATATTAGTTTGATGATGTAATAAAAATACATTTTTTTGGTTTTATATTGATTTAATTATAAATATAATATTACTGAATTAAATTTAAATTATTGTAATATACTTTTGATTTAATTATTTTTGAACACTTTGTATGTAATCATTTGTTTGATTGTATGTAATAGTGAGTGTACTTTAAACATACTCATAATATATAAACATTTATTAAAAATAAGAAAATTATTGTATTTGTGCAATAGTTTTTTGTTCTTATAAAGTAAATTATTCTCATGTATGTACTTCAATCATAAAAATACTTACTTAAATATTTTTTTCTTTTCATTTAAAATGTTTTTAAATTAAACTTAAATATGTTAAATACAATTTTTTATGTATTATATTTAAAAATCTCCGACACAAGAAGCTCTGAAAAGTAAATAAACAATTAGAAAAACGCTTCAAGAAGAAAAAAAAATTTAGGACTATTTTCTTGAATAATGATTAAGAACAGTCTCGATTAAGACATCTTTAAAAAACCATTCGGTTCATCCGTTTAGGTGCTACAATGCCACAGACACATCGCAGACATGTAAAATGTAATATAACAACACCCCTCGGACGTACAAATTGTTTTAAAGCATTTTTTTTACTTTATATATTCATTATAATATTAGAGTACTATTTTCTGTAGTGATCCTGTAGTGAGAAAGAACATAAACATTGGTTGTCATGGAGTATATATATATTATTAAATTAGAAAATTTTGTTTTTGAATGTCATTTTATGTTGCCTCTAGTATATTTTTTGTTATTTTTTTTAAATGAATATTGTTGTTTTTTGTGTAATGTAAGCAGATTTAATTTTTAAAGTCGCTGCACTTGAATTTAGTATGTAATGTTTATGCATTATTTTTTCCTGTTTTAGATTTTCACTTATTTTGTACTATAGTTGTAAAAAAACGATATGGTAATAATTGCTTAAGGAATTTAAAAATATTGTGTATTATACTTGCATATAAATATGTATAAAATATATAGGTGTGATAATATAAGTTGGTTTTCAATTAAATTGTAAGTTGCATATACAAAATGTATATTTTTTTATTTAGTTTGTAATATCCTGAAGTGAGAAAGAACATAAATATGATAAGCTGTAGCTGTAGGCTGTAGCTTCGATTCCAACTCGGGAGAATAAATTATTTAATATTTTTATTTCTTCGGTGCGCGGCGTTGAGAGCACTCAACAGAGTGGCGGAACTCAATGCCGCGCTGTATCTCGCACATAGCAGGGCAGACAGAGGGACCCTGGGGACCTAGTTGTAAGACATTACGTTCCCCACTTTTGTCCATCACTTCTAGTAAAAAAAAAACATCTTCACGCTGTATACCGCACACATCAAGGTAGGCAGAGGGAACCTTCCACTTCTAGTATACTTTTCATATTATATCTTACGAGTGCATTAATGTTAACAAAAAAATTTACTAATACCTTAAGTTGTACCTAATAACACTCACGCCATCAAGACAAATTGGTTCACTGATATGACAGTTGAAATAGAACAAAGGGACGGACATACATACATTTGTGCTAAAAACATAACCCTCATTTTGGACTTCGCCGCAGTCGGGAACAAGGCTCAAAGATATGATTTATTAGAACGAGTAGGAATTGAATCCAAACCCATAGTCTATACAGACACGCACTGTCGAATTATACCCCATTGGTCTTTCACAATATACAAGTCACTAAGAGTCCTTTATTTGATGATACCATTGATTTTTTCCAACAGGTGTGAAGCAAGGATCATCAATTCTTATTAGTTAGACATTTTTTTGTATGTGTGTATGTATGTGATACAGATTGAATGGGCTATACTATACAATTGTTAGTTGTTTAGTGCGGGTTAGAGTCCAGGTGGCTGCCTTTTTTTCCCTAAATTGTAAATTGTAACAGGATTGAAGCTTCAGGTACCTATATTATAATCATTTTTTTTTTGGTTACGCATTACTTATTTTCCCACAATCGGTTTTGAGATTTAAATGGATAATATTCGATAAAAACTTCAATTACAGAACCTAACACCGAAATATATGTATTCATCTCTCTTTCTTGTTACCAGAGCGAAGAAATGAAAATATTAATAAATAGTAATTCATTTCCCCGATTGGGAATCGAACCCAAAACCCTAGAGGATCTAGTATATTATTAATACAATATAATTAAGTATACTTACTCCATATACATCTGTTCTAAATAACAGCATGGCAGGCTTTCAGAAATAAAATATAAATGTTAACTCAAATGATTCTTGCCTTGCTTTTGAACTTACACTCACTACCTATATTATCAAAAATATATAACATATACAAGTAAAGAAGGGTGCAACAATATGTATGAGGTTTCTTATACACCGACACTAAAATTACCTCTTACTGCTATTATGTTCATTTGTTCACGTTTGAAATGTGCTTTTTATACATTGCGATTTGTCGTGACGACATCACGCTGTCGGGGAAACATCGTAAACATCGATGGTCGTCTGTTCAAATCTGTTCGGGGGAATGTTAATTACAATATATGGAGTTTTTAGCACGCTCTATATATTAACTGAAGAACCCAACACTATCGTATAATGTTATTTCAGAAACTCACATTTTTAATTTAGGTAGTTATATTACATACCTACACAGCAGGTTCAGAGATCAAAATTAACGCTATAAAGCCAATTAAAAGTAACGGTGGTAGGGTAAGGTCCACGAGCTCCCTGCCAATACTTTTATCTCATCTTCCCTACACTTAGATGGTCTGCTTTGCTTTTTACTTTATCCCTGGAATGCCAAGGAATAACTGCCTACTCTTTTTACTATATGAACTGTCTCTCCTCACTTCAGCAATATGAAATAACTATGAGTACATAAATACATAGTGTCTCAATTCTCCGTTCCTACAACACGTACGTACAATCTAAAAGTCACTGTATCTAAATCACCGTCGCAACGAGCTAGCAAATTAAATCAAAATCAAACTCAACTGTCACAATCGTTTAGGCAGGAACATCTCATCGCGTACGTTTGTCAAAGCAAAAACTGAAACGCACCTACATTATAATTTCTATAGACGTGGCTTGCGAGTTGTTCGGACGTTTTGGTGGATATTTCTTTCTATTTCGAGAGAGTGTGGTTAGTGATGGATCACTTTGTTTTTATTTTTTTTTTCTTTATCCCTCATTTAGGAGTGTAGGTCGCGGGAAGCTCTCTTGAAAGACACCGTTTCCCAAACGTTCCCTTCTTGTTACCAAATAGACGAAATAAAAATAATTCCTGCCCCAATTTTTGTGCATTGTTGAGATATTATATAGTACCAAGGAAATAATAAATAATATAAAACAATAACTTTATTACTTTCTTTTCGCTTTTAATACAATATTAAATCGAAATTATTTTCATCTTACTTTTAAGTGCAGCTTAGCTCGCAATCAAGACCTCGACCAAACGAACTCTACTTTTTTAATATTAGTATAGATTATTACTAAATTAATATAGATTTTTCTTTTCATTCGAAAAAATATAGAAAATATAAACAAGAAAATCACCAAGTCCACTTACCTCACAAGTCAACGCTAAATCCTCGGCCATTTTGTTTACAGAATTCTTAATTACTCCAATTTTTTTGACTCCCCGCCAGCCCATTGGTCGAAATCGGCAGGACGTGCAGTTTTTACAGTGCGGGTTCCAAGTAATGAATTAAGAAAGTACATTTAATTTGAAACGTTTTAATTTTCGGCGTCTGCAGAACAATTATGTGTGTTGCGTGTCTGTTGATAGATGGCGATGACGGTTGACAATTATAATTTTTATTAAAGGGCGAAATGAGTTAGTGATTTGTCACTCTCTTCTCCGTGTCCTTTTCATTTAGGTCTACTGATAAGCGCAACTCATTCCTGCATTTTGTTTAGACCCGTGGAGAATATATGTACATTTTCTTTAAGTTTCACGCGGTATGCACTAAGCAGCTCAGGCAGAGGGTACCTGGTAACCTCAGTAGCCTGATAACTAAACCACTCAGTTCTCTATTAAGATTAAGATATTTCCGTCTGATTGATTGATCTGTTAGATTGTCCGTACAGTTTCGCCCGCGTGACATATACAGAAAAGCACCTTCACGCTTATTTTTGCATATGGGGGATAGGGAATCCATGCATCGCCTAGATTCCGAGATAAATAACTAAATAAATAAATGTTAAAAAAAAGTAAAAGAAAAAATGTTTCAATGATATCTACCTAAATTTTTAAAATCATTTCGTTTTAAAATTTCTATACGATGATAAAAAAAATAATACAGATTTTGAATCCGCTACCTTCGATAACAAAAACACAGCACTAATTCAAACGGAACACTCATATAAAACAAGCTTTTCTTACTTTGGCCGAAATCCAAGCCTTTCCCACGGATACATAGTATCGAATGACATAATAAAAATTTCTTACTCCAAAATATGAATAGGAACGACTTCATTTTATTATTTATTATTGTAAATGAAAATATTTGGATTGATTTCCATTTCTGTAGTTTTTACTTTTGGATGAAAAGGAAAAACTCTATTTATTTGTGATTTTTAAGTTTCACGCTATATCATAGCAGAGTGGGCAGGGTAACCATGGAAACCAGGTTCCCTATTTTCCGCTGAATTCTTGAGGCATTGCGTGTTGAGAGGTGAAACTGAACGCCGCACCATGCCACGTTACCAGGGCCAGCGAAATGTTAAATATATCAATCCCCAAGTGGGAATCGATCCCACAGCAGTCGCACGTCCGTCCTCAATAATATATTTAAAATGCGGTAAGAAAAATATTTTACCGATTTTCTTGGAGCTGGTTCGTCACACTAAGAATTAAATGAGGACATAAAATAGGACTAGAGATGTATAATTAAAATATCGATATTATTCAGATGTCAATTATCAGGTTAAGCACAGCCTCTTACTATAAATGTAACGGTTATAGATTCGATTTCCAATAATATTATTTTTATTGTCCCACTCTGTTAATATGATATAGGGCGGCGCTGAGTTCTGCCAGCAAACGCGAAAAACGGAGAGAAAACTACCATCTTACGAACATATAAAAATCCCATTACGTTCATTTTTTTACTAACGAATTTTTATTTCCAAAGTGTGGAATAAAACTTCTTGTTACAATTAATTGGCTATTTGAAATAACAATAATCCCTTAGTATAATATCGACAATTGAAGTAAATTAATTAATTTTTCCACACGTATGTCACATCACTAGCCCTCATAACCGAAGCCAAGCTAAGGCTTTGTGTTTTAAAATAAAACGAGTAAAACTTTTATGAGGCTGTTTTAACTAATCACATGTGGGATATTTTTGAAATTTTAACTACTTCTATACTACTATTGTTTCTTAGAAAGTTAAGCAGAGAATATCTAGTGTTAAGACATTACGTTCTCGGCTTGCCTCTCGAATTCGGAACACATTAGATTAACAATTAAGAAACCATTGAAACAGTCTAATCTTGTTATAAAGACTATTTTTATGTTCTGGACCGCGAAGCGTGTTGAGTTGCGGAACTCAACGCCGTGCCTTATTACCAGAGGGTAAAAATGAAAATATTAAATATTCATTTCCTCAAAGTCTACTCGCAATGCCTCCAGAATTCGGTGGCATTCAATGTTCAATGCAACTACGAGTACATGTTGTCCGCGAGGTCTAAGGTGAGCTTTGAATTTGTGTAAGTATTCATATATAGAGTAGGTCGTCGGCCGTCAAGTGTGGCGTATCCTTTGCTTGGTCTAAACAGGTTTATACTGCTTTTTACAACCGACTTCCACATGTTGTACTGATAGCAGAGAAACTTGTTGAATTCTTTATATTTTATTTTTGTGTTCGACTTATTAAACGTAGAAAATAAATTAAGCATTATCACTCGCTTGTACAAGCATGGAAAAATTCAGGAGAGCAGTCAGTATAAAATATAAAATAAACTAGGGTTTGACAAAACCCCCCCAAAACCCCCTAAACTACTTACTAACTTAAAAGTTCACAGCCCAACCACCTCACTCCCCCCCATTCTTACGCTGATAGTGGTATGATGATAATTTATAAAGAAAAATCAATATGTAATTCCAAAAATCAAGTCATGACAATTCAATTTTTTTTAAATCCCTGACAGTTATTTTATAAAGAGAGGTCGCGTAACCCAGCGGCACCGTAAAACGACAGATATCAGTTCGATTCCCACTCGGGGAATTTTCAAACGCTCGGCTCCCTCTACCTTTCCGCTTTCCCTTTCCTGATATATGCGGGATACAGCTAAAAAAAGTTTTATACATTCAGAAGAATGATTTGCAAAACATGTTGCTATTTCCTGCTAAGAATGACAAGGGACGCATTCTTTAAAGAATTATAGGCTGGAGTCGTAAAGCTATACAATAAATATTTTGTTTTTCGACGTCAAAAATAGATTGAGACGCCCAGTTGGCACAAATTCTGTTGTCTGATTATTGACGTAGCTTAACGCCGCGATTCGTCATATGAAAAATGAAACAGGAAAGGGAAAAGGGAACAAATAGTGGGTTCCCTCTGTGATCTGTCTACGCTGCTATATGCAGGATACCTATAGCGTGGAAATAAATAAATTTTATAGCTTAGCTTACACAGTAGTTTATTATCATATTAAAAATTGTAGCTAATACAAAGATTTACAGCACCCCCTCGTAACCGGATGCGGCCCTTTTGACAAATTCACGGAATTACAATAGTACAGACTGTATTGTTGAATGGTAGCTTTGTCTAGTTCACTAGAACATGATATTTGTAATGGTAAAACAAGGCGCGGTGTAGAGTTCCGCCACTCAATATGTAGAAAGTGTAAAAAGGAACGTCTTAACACCAAGTTCTGACTGCTAACTCTACTTAGCAGGATAAAGCTTGAAATTAGAGAAATAGATAGCAAATAGAAAAAAGGTAAACCTAGTTTGGTAAACCCAAAAGTTAAAACCCCAAAGGCGTCTGTGATAGTAGTAAGTAGATCATAGGACGAGAAATAAAAAGAAGCCTTCGTGGCGCAGGGCCAAACGCGTGTGACTATATAGGCGACGGTTGTGGGTTCGATTACTACTCGGGGGATTGAAATATTTAATACTTTCATTTCAAGCGCGGCGTTGAGATCCGCCACTCAACAAGCAATGCCACCAGAATTCGGTGGAAAATGGGGAACGGAGTGTCTTAACACTAGGTTCCCTCTGCCTACCTGAGTGCTCCTCTGCTGTGTGCGGGATACAGCGTGAAGCTGATTTATTTAATTATATGTATATGCAGGTTCAAATTCCAACACTATAATTTTTTTTTCAAATTACATAGATAACTATGACCTATTGTTCGTAACAAACAAACAAACAAACACACGAAACGCAAACGAATATTGTGACAGGAAAGGGGAATGTCTGTATTTAGCTTTTTTTACCTTTTGGAACCTCATTTGCCCCTTATTGTTATTTCGTTGCATTCGCTTAGGAGTCAATGGGACTTTTTAATAAATTGTTTAATTGAAATATTATATTTTATAGATTACTAGCGGGCGCGCGCAGCTTCGCTTGCGTATTTAGGGGTGAATTCTAATATACCATGAAACATGTGTTATATTAAATATATAATTTTAAATTTTAATAAAAAATTGGTCCCGATTTAAAAAAAATCTATACATACTTTCAACCCCTTATTTGCACCCTTAGGGGAAGAATTCTAAAAAACCATGAAAGATGTGTTCAATTAAATACTTTTTAGAGTCTGAATTTCAAATTTTATAAGAATCGGTGCCGATTTAATTTTTTTTCCATACAAACTTTCAACCCCTATATCACCCCTTTAGGGTTAAAATTTTTCAAAATCCCTTCTTAGTGGATGTCCAGATTACAAAAGTAAACATCTGTCCAAATTCCACGTTTCTACGCACAGCGGTTATGGCTGTGCGTGCGTCTTACCTCAGTCAGTGAGGACAAGTCCTTTTATATATATAGATAATTGAACGTGATAGTTGTGGGTTGAACTTTAACTTGAATTAAGTATTTATAATTTGAATCGATTTTTTATTATTTAAAAAAAATTATATCAATGACATAAAATATAGTAGTGTAAAACTAAGCACATCATGTGTAAGAAAATTAGAAAAATACATCGATACTCTCCAAAAAGTGTAATTTCCCCGTCAAAAAACACGTCCCATTACATCAACAATGACGTAAAAGTCAGAAATGGACCCCCAATCATGTCACTTTCAATCAACTCTACAACTTTATAATTTATAAACAAATGCAAAAAATCTATACGTAAATGTTTTTCCCCTACTTCCACTCAATGTTCGAGACATTCCCAGTTAAATCGCCGGCGCTCGACACCGTTTTATCGCTTTTTCTTGTAACCAAATAGAGGAAATGAAAACAATTCATTCCCCCAAATGGGATCGAATCCACAACAGCCACATTTAGCACTGTGCCGGACGGACTTTAAAATATAAAATAATAGTTTCTTAAGGAAGCACTTTGTAAGTCCACTTCACTCGTATAACAAACCTATGTATGTTTATTTAGGCGCATAATTACAGTATTGTGGTAGCAGACAACTAGACCGGTGTATGCGGTACGAATAAACTAAGCTATCCTGTGAATTGTATTAAATTAGGAAAGGAATACACCTTTATATTTTTACGTATCTCCTTAGAAGGTGATTTGGTTATAAAAAAATTGAAATAAAAATAAAACCGGCGTTGAATTCCGCTATTAAATACACATGCTTTGATTGAATTTGGTTAAAAAGATGGGTATGGAGTGTTTTACCGCTTTAAATCGTTTGATTGCAAATGCGACGATTGTAGGTCCGATTCCTCGATTAGCAGTGTCTTAAAAGTATCGGGGAAAGAAATTTCCTCGCCCCCCATTTTCTGCTGAATTTTCGAGACATTGCAAGTTAATTGGAAGAACTCGACGGCGTGCTTCGTCTATCAAGGCGAGGAAATAAAAATTATGAAATATAATAATTTCTTCGAATAGACATTGAACCCACTTAGTCGCATTTACGGTAAGAGGGTAATGGTTTATTGCTGCGAGGCTTCATGAAGTCCCTTCTAATCCAAGGCTACTTCTACGACTAGCTCCACCACTGATTCCTTAAACGGGAATCAAACTGAAAACTCACATCTGTTGTATACCGCATATAGCAGGGGAGAACTCAACGCCGCACTTTGTAGTGTTACCAGAACGAGGAAATGTTTTTTTTTTTCCCGAATGGGAATCGAACCCAAAACCGTCGCGTTTTCAGTCACCAGTTTGCCACTGCGCCACGACGGCCTAAAATAAAAAAAATACTTATTTCAAATTAATTTACTTAAACAAATAATAGAAGTAGTTCAATCAAAATAAATATATTTTTATTTGATTGATAAGAAACACTTAAATGTCCTGTTCCATTTGTTATTCACTGAAAGAACAACGTTGTTTTCTTCCACTGGTAAGCGAAAGCTTTTAACATTATAAGTTTCATATATCTTTCGTATATAGCTCATATCTTCAACATGTAAGGTGGATATAGAGAATAAATATTATTTGATAAATATATTTGACATTTTTAATAATTTGGTCATTATTTTCCTCAATGAACTCTATTTTATTCTTTTTGACTTGATTTTTTCTGCTTTGTGCGTTCCATTTCCATTCGAGGAAATAAAACATTTAATACCTAGTATCTTAATAATAACGGAGTATTATAATACTAGGTTTCCAGGTTCAATCTGCCTGCCCTGCCATGTAAACAATGCAGCATTAAAAAAAATACCAATGCTTACGCTATCTCCAAAACGAAATACATTAGAACAAAAACTACACGATAGCTAAAAAAAGTTAAATCTTTTAGTTTTCCATGGACAACATACCCAAATACGCAGAAGCAGACCGATTCTTAGTACCTACCCACATACGTCAAAAAGTTTTTCAGCTTTTTTGTATTTTCTCGCGTCCCATACTTTTTTGGCTCCAAAAGTGACGAAATTTATTCAATGTCTTTATACATTTGGAGGCTATCTTGAAACATATCTGTTTTGTACGAAACTTGTTTTACTTTTTCATCTACCGCTTATAGCTGGCCAGGCAGAGAGAATGTAGTGTCAAGAAACTCTACTTTTATATAACAATTGTTTCAGAAACTTTACATTTTGAGTTGTTTTAGTGTCACGTTATATCCCTAGCAGAGTATGTCTCTTTCGCCTTGTCCATTGCCATTTACTTCTTTAAATACGTCCTCCTTGTGGTGCTTCTAAACTTCCTCCAATATCATAAAGTAGTTGCAGGATGAACAAAGTCATCCGCTGCATAAAAAATGATTTTTTTATATGGTTCCTTATTATTTTACCTATAATATCAACAAAATTTTTCAGCATTACATTTGTACTCCCCATATAGCAGCGTGGGCGAAGGAGCTTAGTGTTAAGAAACTTCTCATTCCATTTTCCGCCGATTTCTGGAGGCATTGTATATTGAGTGGCGGGACTCAACAAGCCGCGCTTTGCTGACACCAGAAAGAAGAAATTTATATATTAAATATTTCATTTACTCGAGTGGGAGTCGAACCCATGACCGATAGTGTTTACAGTTACATTCTTGTGCCCTTGCGCCACAACTGTCCTCTAACTTTATATACCTATATTCTAATTCTAATTTTATATAGGTATATTTATTTACATATTTTTTCATTTCGTTAAGCAATGTGCAGCGTTGAGCTCCGAAACTCAACACGCAATGTACCGAAAATTGGACGGAAAGTGCCAAATTTTAAGATTAAGTTCTGCCTTCCCAGCTCAATGCAATGAAAAATAATTTTCAAGTTTTTCCTTTTTTTTATAATAAAAGAAATTATTATAACCTACAACCATCATATTTATATAACCATCTTACATATTTATATATTTACCAACGTTTACATATATAGTCTTTTGTCTCAGTTTTTTTATGTTATACAGGAATGAAGAAATATATTCACCGTCTTCATATCAGATGAAAACAACATCATGTTTGTATTCCTTGTTTTATTACTTTTTGTTCAGCTTTACGCCTGTCTTCCTTTGGCGGAACTAAACGTTGTTTTCTCTTAAAAAAAATGTTGTTACTTAATTTTACTTAATTAATTTTAAATGATTGCACAAAATCAAAACTAAAAATAGAAAAAAAAAAACAGCTCTACGATTTTTCTCGTATAGCAGATTCTCTAGATCAGCATCAGCCTCAGCCTCTCTTCTTCAGAGAGGCTGATGGGAACATAAAATTAATAGAAAATATAAATAATTAATTTTCCCAAGAAGAAATCGAACTCACAACCGTCCCGCTTACAGTCTGACACTGTGCGATGACAGCCTCAATATTACTAAGAATAGAAAATTACAAAATATCTGTCGTGTCATTAAAGAGATGCCTTTTGAAAAACTGCCTCCATGACGGCTTATAATATGACTGAAATACATTGTAACGTCAAAATACTAATACAGACTTTAAACAAAAGGGTCTAGGTTCGATTTCGTGCAAAGCAATCCTGTGTAGGCATCCACAAAATGTAACTTAGTTGGCCAATTAAAAAAAACATTTTAGAACAAAAACATGAAATTAAGGAGTTGGCCGTTTCACTAAATGTTTTAAGCGTGTATTTAAGCGAGCTTAACATATATTGAATTGCGTTATAAACACAGACGGAATGATATTTTAATTGTGTGTGTGTGTGTTAGACATAGATGGTAGGAACTAGGGAGAGATACAATACACTGTGATGATGGTAATCTCAGAAAATTATTTAATTACTAGCTTCACGCTTTATCCCGCGCATAGAAGTGTAGGCAGAGGGAACCTTGGGACGTAATGTTAAGACATCCCCTCCATTAAGACATTTCCCGTTCCCCGCTTTCTGCTAAGTTATGCAGACATTGCGTGTGCAGGGCGAGGAAAATGAAAATATTGCAAATTTAGATGAGATATTAATTAGTTTCATTTGAAGTTATGCATAGCTTTTATATCGGATTTGGTCACCACTAAGGACAGTTTTTGGGTTCCGTATCTCAAAAGAAAAAGCGAAATCCTTGCAGGATCACTTTTTTGTCAATATGTCTGTATATCAAGACAAACAAATCAACTCTTAATGAACTACTATCCTATCCTACTAATATTATAAATGTAAAGACTTTATCCATGAAGTGAATGAAGATGTAACAAACATTTGTTCGACTTTCATGAAAAAACTACTGAACGGATTCAGATGAAATTTTACAGTAATATAGCTTACATATTAAAATAAGATATAGACTATAATTTATGTAAACATTTTATATAATTCCATTATAATATCACAATATTTAAACGGGCGAAGCCGCATTTGAGCTCCTCTTACATCTACAATTCGTATAGTCTGTGCCACACAGGCGGCATACTATGTCATCCCGTTTGATGAATGCCGACATTCTGGTATGAGATGTGATATATTAAAAAAATATATATTAGATTAGCCCATTGTGTCGTGGTTGGGCGGTATATGACTGTGAATGAAATGCTTGCAGGTTCAATTCCAACTCAGGGGACATCATTTTATAAATTTCCTCGCTCTCGTTACAAGAGGAAATGCATCGTTGAGTTCAAGCAAATACGCAATATCTAGAAAAATTGTGCGGTGCATGAAGAACATAGTGTCTTAACGTTAGGATTTTTCTGCCTACCCTGTCATATTCGGGATAGAGCGTAAAGATTTTTAAAAAAATGTTCTAATTTCCCCGCTGTGATAAAGTTAACGGTGTGCCTTGACTCTAAGTTTCCTTTGTCTTCCATGCTATAAAAGTAAGATACAAAATAAAATAAATATTATAGTATAATTTATATCTTTATTATAGATGGGGAACGCTACATTCTACATAGCAGTGTGGGCGGAAGGAACCTATTGTTAAAACACTCCGTTCTCTACGCAAAAAAGGTTAAGTGATTGTATGTGCACATAAGTACTTTGTTGTAAATGTATGTAGGCTTCATGACAAAAATCCGAATAACTTGGTTAATCTGTTGGCAAGTACCTACAGCTTTTTAGGGTTTCATATCACAAAAGGGAAAATGAAATACTTAAAGGATTAATCTGTAGTTCATCTGCCACAAATAAACGAAAAAATCTACAAGATTCCCGTTCAATTATTGACCTACAATCCTCAAATATGTACGGAACTAATGGTGAGCGAGTCCGACTCGCGTTTGACCGGGTTTTTTTTTAAGAAATCAGACTAGAACATTTCTATACTATAATATTATCTATGATATTAAAATCGAAATGGTCCCTGGGTAAAATAGTGGAAGCTAAAAGTCGCTAGTATTTTATCACTCTTTTAAATTACTAAGAAGTATAGTTTTCGAGTTTTTAAAAGATATAATTTGTTACTTTCGATACTGTACTTAGTGAATGTTATAATATTATGACAATCAATTACAAAAGAGGAAACGCCACATCGTTTAAATCATTGAAATTACTTTAAAAAAATAGATAATCAGTCAAATCTCAGAAAGACAGATGGCGTATATTTGTGCGCTCGCGTATCCCGTTAGGGATAGGGAAAGTAAGTGAGAGGGAAAGTAGAGTCTTAACACTACTTTCCCTCTGCCTACAATACTATATACGGGAAAACACGTGAAAATAAACGTATCAGGACTACGCTATGCTGTCTAAAGAAGCGTGAAGTTGGCTTTTTCTTTTATAATATGATAATATTATGGAATATTTGATAAACTACTCCAAAATAAACACTCCAAGAGGCAGCGGTCGCTTATTAAGACCAAAACAAACACACCATACAAACATAGACGGTTGTTAAATCGTTTTTTAATTACTAGAAATGTTTCTTATGCAAAGTTAGATTTAACGTGAGATTATGGACTATAAAAAAAGGACCACCAAAGCCATACTTGACATTATACAGGCTGTTTGAAAAAGTGAAGTAAAAAGTAGATTTATAAAACTTTTGTAAATGTTTTTATTAATTTTATGAATATGTAGAGGACTTCGTAGCTCAGTAATACGACGCCTGACTGTTAACACTATTGCCGCTGGTTCGATTCCCACTCCGGGGAATGATTTCATTTATTTGCTCGGTCTGGCAAGAGGGGAAATCGTGGTTCGCCACTCATGATCGGTTACTTTGGTACCAATTTTTCTCTTTTCTATCTCCTTTAGGGTCTCCGCAGTCGACAAAAAACAATTCATTTAACATTTTCAAGCAGCCTGTATAAATTGTAGGCATAGCGACGTGTGACATTCGTCAACAAACAGACAGACCGAAATCACTTGGTTACTAATTTTTATTTAAAACAAAGCAAACGTAAATAGTGTTTTTAAAATATCACACTGCATGCCTGAACAGGAATACGATTAGATAAAGACATGTATTATTATTTTCTCCCTTTGCTTCTATAGAAGTTAGTGATGAAGCTCTCCGATATTTTTATCTTTAGGCACTAGTGTAGCGTAGTGTAAGCAAGGATATATAAAACCCAAAAATATCTATGTATCTATACTACAGCTGTACTATAATTATTTAACGCTTAATATTGCGTTTGATTGAACTCATTAATCTCAGGAACTACTGACTGGTTTGAATTAATATTTTAAATTATCTTTGTGATGAAGGGTCTATTTATTGAAGAATAGAATGCTATATTACATCATGTTAACCCACCTGTGGTCAAAGTACACTTAGAATGGGTCCTGGTGTCATATACAACTCTTGGGTCTGATTTTCTATATAAACAATCGTTATATATATATTTCCTAAACAAATAAAACAAATCTAAGCTTAAATAAATCCTTCCAGTAAATTATGATATTCCTAAAAATGTGTGCGTTCTTAGAAACAGATAATCGATTTAGTACGTCTTGGGGTCCGGCGAAGTCTTTTGAAGTTCGAAGGTCGCGGGTTACATTCCTGGTGAGTCAACTGTCATAAAAGGTCTTAATTGCTTTGTTTTTTGGATATTTTTTCATCCCGCTTATATGATGGTAGACAAGGCGAATCTAGTGTGAAAACACTCCGTCAATTAACACAAAAGTGTATTTTTTTTTGCATTGTGACGTCGACGCACAAGCGGAACGAACTCGGGGCAATGAAATATTTTGTATTTTTTTTATTTCTTCGCACTGGTAACAAGGCAAAGCGTGGCTTTGAGTTCTGCCACTAAACACACAAGGACTCCAGAATAGGGCGTAGAGTGGGGAGCGGAAGTGTCTTAATTGGAACTGAGTGTCATAACATAAGGTTCCCGGCTTGTGCGGGTATCCCTCACATTTGAAGCTTTTATTGCATTGTTACAAAATATTTTGCACTCCTTCTCTATACGAATATAAACTATAACTGTGCCAAATTAAACATTCTTCGTCCACATAATTTAAAAAAAACTTAGCTTTTGCTTCACGTATTTATCTATATGCGTATATGTATAGATATTCTACATAATATGATCTCAAAAATGTAGATCGGGATTAGTCTCAAATTTCCTTCATCTTTTGTATAAATCTTTTTTGCCGATCCCTTTGTAGATTCAGGGACAATTGTATGAAATTTCTGCATCTTCCAAATCTTCTAAGTCTTACCACCCGTTTATAAAGTTGAATTTACCAAACCGTTTCTTTTTGTCAATGGTAAATTCTTCTAAGTATGTGTTAGACGCTAATCAGCAAATATTTTTTTTTTCGATGTTCCCTTTAGAAATTCTTGCTCCTATTGAAATTAAAAAGATTTATGTTAGTATTAAGTAAAGGTGTTACTTTTGTATATGTACGATATATAGAAGTATAGTGATTTTTATAGAATAGGTTTATTTTTTGTAGGGCATTTTAAATTTAAAAAGGAAATAATTATTTTGGCAAGAATTTAAATTTGTCAACAATGAAGGAAAGGTGTTCTAATAACGCTATTTGATATTTTTTTCACTATTCCAGTGAGTCTCCACTGGTGTCAGTGAGACATTTTTGATAAATTGATTTTCTATTTTTTCTGCGCCGCGATGGCCTGCTGCTTAATAAATTGTTTACAATAAACCGCGGCGTTGAGCGCCGCTACTGAAAACATGTTTTTTCAAATGAGCGGAAGCTTATCCTGTCCAGTTTGCACGTTTGAAAGTGAAAATAAACATGCCAAGTAATAATGCTGTAATATTGCATTCACCTACGAGTAGGTATACCTATGTATCTGTTTTAACATATAGAACCTAGAGTCAAGACACTCCGTTCCTCGCATACCGCTATAATTTTTGGAAACGTTTTAGTGGCGGAACTAAACTACCCGCTATGTCTACTAGTGAGGGAAAATTAAAATTTATATCTCGTAATATAATCGGGTTTGAACCCACTACCATCACGCCTATAGCCAGAGACTACAAAAAAGTGTTAATATTAATATTAATCATTTCTCGTATCTCGGATTTATCATTCTTTCTCGTTAAATTCAAATGACTTTAAAAGTAAACAAAAATAAACCTAAGCAAAAACCACTGCATAATATCACCAAAGTCCACATACTTCACACATAATTCCTAAGTGATAAATAGAAACACATGCTAGCTATAGTATACTCGTAGTATAGAATGTAATAAAATTGCTGTCTCTATGCACTTAGGGGTTTGACCGATTACGAAATAACTAAGAGTGTTTGTTCGAATGATAAATGAGGGTTCCGTATTATAATATTATATTTTATGAAGTTCCTAGTAAAATGAAATATATTTTAATTTCTGGTTCTGGTAACGAAGCAAAGGGAGCAATAATATGGTAAAAATATCTAGTACATATTTTGAGTTTGAGGTCCGTTCTATTGCGATAGCTGTGGGTTGATTAAAGCTTTATATTACTGGGCTAGGTATTTTGGATAGGTATATGCCAGTTTATGAGTGAACCCTCACCCGACGTCTTCCTCGCCAGTGGTAGATTCATATATGACTGACACTACTAACATTTCTATGTATCAAACAAAGGTGGTCGTAATGGCCTATATTGATAAAGAATATTTCTATTGTGATACGGGAATGGAATTTTTTTTTCAAGCAAGGATCTCCAATTCCCTCCTCCGTCCTCTAGGACACAGCTTAATGCAGGTATATATGAAAAAAAATAAAACATCTTTATGAATCATGGCTCTTATCGGCCTCTTTAAGCCTTTCGATAAATGGAGTAAAGTACTGGGCATAGAGTTGGAACGTATGTAGATGTGGCTAAATAAAAATATTCTTTATAAATTTAGGTCATTGAAAACACATCTGAATCGACAGTTTCAATGGTGATGTTTCGCTTTTTATTTTAATTTATTATACATTTAATTTAAAAGGATATGCCTATCAAGTATCTATTAATTAATTAACCACAAAAGGAACACCCATGCAAAAATAAAAGTATTTAAAAGTCAAAATTGATTTTATAGTCAAACTTTCAAAATTGTAAAAAGATTTTACTTTTTACCTTTTTTTTCTTAAGTAAACAAAATTCGCCAATTTACCATAACAACAGAGACAATATTGACTTATTTATATCCACATCTGTCAATTTATACTAATCTATGCTACCCCATATTATTTGCTGGGAGGTCCGTCGCCTTGACGAGCCCTGCCTTAGTTAAGTGAAAACCACATATCACGCTCACTTTGTGTGTATTTTTACTTAAATGATTGCTAAAAATCAAATTTTAAAAGGTAAATGGCTTATTAATTTATGTTTTGTAATGTTTCTTCGTGATTTATCGGTTGTTTTAAGTTGTTGATTGGTTGTTTTTTTTTTTGTAGCTTCAATTTGCATCCCTCTTATAGCAGGGTCTGCCTACCCTATTTAATATTTTCGTCCCCCCTAGGGATCAGTACGCTGCCAAAACACTACTTTCGACAATCTAATTTAATAGAGTTAATGTTCATGACATTGTGTGTTGAGTTACAGAACTTACAGTCGCAGTTTGACTGAGAGCGGAGAAATAAAATTAATTTATTCCCTCGAATAGGAATCGAACCCACAACCGCCACCTAAAAAGATGACGGATGGACGGATCCGATAAAAAAATTGGATTCTATGTTATGACGTAGTTTTTTTGTTGTTCGTTGCGTTGCTACGCTGCGCTACTCCATTATAGCTTCTAACTAAAATTAATTTTAAAATATCTTATACAAAAACATCTTTATTGAATATTTTTCAAACAACAATTCCATAGAAATATTGATTTAAATCACTAAAATATTGAAAGTTTAAAAACATTTTAAAACGGAAATTGAATAATCACTTTGACCTGTCAAAAGTGTGGCTTTCGCGCGTAAATCAGCCAATATGGCGGCTGGGCGTTGACAAATGTCTTACCACAGAGTAAAAAATACTTTTTAAACAATATTTTTATTGTTATATATTAATATATTTTTTAATCGCGGGTTATCAATATCAATATGCCACAGTGCCCATATTTATTATTAAGACCACCGTAGCGCAAAGGCGATTATAGGTTCGATTTCCACTCGTGGTAATGAATTATTTTGATTTCTGCTATTCAACACTAAATGTTTTAAAGTTTTTTGTAATGCATGGGCAACTAAGTGCGTTAACACGCCTATCCCTCTCACTTCCCTTTGCGGGATACATAGCAAAGTAAGCGGAAGGAACCTATGAACGTAGTATCATAACACTACCCGACCTGACCTAGTATAATAAAAGGCCGAAACAACTCCAACCAATGATATACGAAGTTACATCGAAACAATTAACGTGATGTAATATAGCACGAAGCCTTCATTGACATATGGACAATGTAACAAAAAAAACAATTCGTACCAATATGCTAATATTTACCAAAAAAATAATTTAAAAAATTCAATTCATTTCCCACGGTTCGCCCAATTTTCAAGACAAAATGGGCTGAGCGGCAAAACTCAACGCCGTACTCTGTCTTCTTATCAAAGCGATTTTTATCAGATACATTTCTTTCCCAATCGGTTAGCCATATCTAAATATTTGTTCTTCATACGCCTGTCCTATTGAGACTATTCAAATTATATACAAAATTTATGAGACGAGTGTTGTATGGAAAACACGTCGTAAATTAATTTAAAATATTGGGGATTGTATTAAGCAATAACTTCTGTTCATAATTATTTTGACCTTACGGCGTAGTGGGGTCATCTTTTACTGATTTAATAGTAGTGGGTTTTTTTCACTTTATGTTTCACGGGGTACTCGGAGAGAACGGGGCGCCAAATATTATGGTTTCTGCAGACGTCTTTCTCCTCGTCCACTGTTCCTATACGGCGATGAAGATAATAAAAGGTTGAAGAATGAGTCCCTATTAATGCATTGCTCAATAGGGCTTATAGTGGTTTTTATTTGTTTATTTATTATTATATTTGAGGCCTTTGTGATGCAGGAGCAAAGGTGTGACTATAACGCGACGGTTGTGAGTTCGATGCCCACTCGGGAATCGATTTTTTTTTATATTTTCATTTCTTGACTCTAGCACCAAAGTCCAGTGTTGAGTTTTTCCAATCAATCCGCAATGCCTCGAAAAATTCGGCGGAAGGAGAGAAAAGGATTGTCTTAGAACTAGGTTCCCTCCGCCTCCCCTACTGTTTTCGGTGAACATCCTTGAGTTGATTTGTTATTATATTCTTAATTTCAAATAATGCATAACACCATCCAAATGAAATTTGAAATATATTTGTATTAGAAAAATATAATATTACTTATCTGGTATATAACTTATTGACTTTGTACGAGTTACAAAAATATCAATAGTATTGCATACGCACAAGAGTACACCTGGAAAAGTGAGGTTGTGAGTTCGATTCCCACTCGAGGAAATTAAATATTTAATATTTTCATTTCCTCGCTCTAGTAATGAGCCAAGAGCGCGGATACGGCGTAACCCTGAAAAAAAATTGTATATCACTATTGATTTTTAAAGTGATGTTCCACCCTTAGGAAAGAAAAATATTTTTTAGAAAACATAATAATTGGAACGTAGCGGGATTTGAACCCGCGCCTCCTGGAACTGTCCAAGCGCTCTGGCCAACTATGCCATATATTTTCATCGGGCTACGTAGAAATTTTTATATGCCTTTTAAAACTAATGTTATTTTTGTTGTTAGCATATCTGTAGGGAGATTTTTACCTAAGTGTGGAATAACACTTTAAAAATATTTAATAAATAGTAGTATAATAAACAACATCTCTCGCCCAACAATTCTAAGCAATTATCTTTGGGTAGCGGAAATTTGTAAAAATCTCCCTTAAATTCACATCCCCTAAATCTCTTAATTTTAGAATTTGAACCTACTATCATACGTACATTTTCATACACTTCAACCGTGCCGTTGTTTGTTTAAATCGTGTGATTTCTTTTTATTATTTAAAATGGCTGTAGAGATTGTGAAATTTATATATCTATATTTAAATTATTTAATATACAGGTTATTACAATAAATATAAAATTACATGTAAAACATAAGAAGAAAAGTCGCTACGTCTGTCCTTAACATATTATGATTTTTTTTGTACTTTTTGAAATTTTGTTACAAATTTTAATGCGGTTTTCACAATTTATTGTTGCTTTATATGTAAGATAGCGCTTCAAGCTATTTCCTTGTATAGAAACCTAAACAGTATAACAAATAAATAATAAAAAATAGTGTCATGACTCTACGTTTCCCACTCTCCACCCGACATCGAGACATTGTGTCCTGCGTAGTAGAGCTCAACGTCGCATTTCTGGCAAGAGCCAGAGTATAAGAATGATATTGGGATTGAAAATATAAATAAATTGTATAACTCATAAAAAGTTTTCACTATAGTGCATTTACTAAGAGATAATAAACAAAGAACGGTGTTAAGATCCGCCATTTGACTCGTATCAGCTTTAAATAAATAGTCAGAATATTAACACAGGAGTGACTTGTCACTATACTGTCTTCCAACCACATAGCTTATATACAAATAAAAATTACATGCACAGGCGCAGCCATAACTTAGTTTAATCATATATATTTTTTAATGCAAATTTGGGCCCATAATTTGTCCCGCAGTGTAGATAAATATTTATTTATTACACATATTGATTTTTAATCGAATTATGCGACGGAATCGAACCTGTATACCTATTAATGGATTTCTTAATGCGTGTCGTGATTTTTAACTATTCTAGGCTTAAGTATTTTGTGAATATATGATATCCTTAATGTATTTTGTATGGAAATTTGTGGGTAAATCCGTTAAGGCGCCGTTAAGTTGTGTTCTTAGCTATTACCGAGTACGATAGGTGTAGGTTCAAAGTTTACTTGGGATATTTTAACAAGTTTAAAGGTTATGAGTTCGATTCTAACTCGAGGGAGGAATTTTTTTATTTACCCTTAATCGAGTCTCAATATCTCGTTATTTGACGATGAGGGGGAACGGAGTGTCTTAACATTAAATTCCATTTGACTATAACAGGACACAGCGTGAAGCAAAAGGAAATTTAAAAATGATAGAGTTAATTGATTTTGAAAATTATAGATAACTTTTATGCTATGAAAATATCTTCAGGGTGAAAATCGCGGGAAGAGGGAACATAGTGCTAGGGCACTCCGTTCTCCAGTTTCCACTATATGTTAGGAAATCGAGCAGAACTCAACGCCGTTCTTTGTCTTGTTACTAGAACAACCAAACGAAAATATTTAAATAATCTATTCCCCAAATGAGAATCGAACCCACTACCGTCGCGTGTACCAATGGGCCACAACGGCCTCTATAATAATAATATAAGGTTAAAAATAGACAAGGCCGAAACAACTTGGAGCGTATTAAGGCAACTCGAATCATTTATAACAAAGTGATTTCTGTTACTTTTAGATGATGTATTAATTAATCATTATAAGAAATGGTTCTACATATGACAAATGTTGTGTGGATTTAATAATCTTGATACTATAGTTGGATTTTTAACCGATTTTTAAAGAAAAACAGTTTTAGTATTGGGGAGTTCTCTATTGTGGGTAATATAGCCATTATGTTTACAATATTAGCAAGTTGAGGCTTTCATTCTCCTTAGAGGGATTAGGGAGAGAATTCCGGTAACCAACATGCAATGGCCTTATAATGGGTGGAATATTCCCATCTTAACAATAGATTTTTCTTCCTAACCACACCAAATGCAGTACTAGCTTTAAAGTAAGTTTACAGTATTGAAAAAACAATGCGAATGCGATTTTCTTCTTTTTTTAATTTATCCTTTTCATTTGCAATCTTTTATCCACAGGAATAAGAACATGAATGTAATTAAAATACGAAATTTCATCAACTACTGTAACTTCTGGACACTAGTTCACTCTGTCTATCCTGCTATATGTGGGATACAGAATGGAGCTGATTAAATTAGATTAGATAAAACAAGTCTCAAAGCATCTCAACCGCAGTACCCTGTCAGGTTATTGAGGCGTACAATCATATCATATCTTATCGTATAATATACATAAATAAACATTAAGTACTTATTGAAATATTATGGGTATTTTGTGCATTTGCAGGATAGAGTGGTAGTAGGTTCCTAGAATGTCTAGAATTAATAATCTCTGAATTAAAAAATAAATGAATAGATTAATATATTTTTTGCACATAGAGTAAAATTCAAGAAGTGGTAAGGGGCAGAGAGAGACCTCGGTTGTCTAATACTGGAAGATGTTCACGTAAAAAGCATGAGGACCCCCTGGAAGGCACGTGTGAAGACCGAAAGAGGTAGGACGCAGCGTTTGTCGCTCCTTTTTCTTTGGTTACCGAACTAGGAACAGAGCGTGAAGATAAAAAAAGTAAAATTCACTTTCACGCTGTATCCCGCACATAGCAGGGTAAGCAAAAGGCAGTCCTAAAGTAGTATCAATTAAAACACTTCGTTCCTCAATGCTCAATTTTCAAGACATTGCACGTACCCTGGCGTAATGTAATGCAAATTCTCCTGAGCCACGCCGGACTTTTGAATTATTTTTATTAAGAAACAGGAAATTATTTGATATTAGCCATAATAATATTTGAATGTCTAGAGTCTAGACATTTTTATTATCTGCATACAAATTTAAAATTGATATCTAAGAAATATATATTTTATATGAAATTTATGTTTAACATATCACATTTAAAAGTCTTATTCCATACAATGTCTATAAATTTGATAAAATACTCATTATTAATGTTGTTTTCTTTTCATTTTTTGGTCACAAGGATGCGACTGTAAATACGGTGATTGTGGGTCAGTGAGTGGCGCAACTCAACACTAGGTTCTTAGGTTCGCTTTACTTACCCTGATATGTATGGGATACGGGGATCAATGAAACTAATAAAATACGGCCAAGTACGAGTCGGACTCGCGCACAATATATTCCGTATATTATCATCATGTAAAACGACTAAAACTTATTTATATCTGTTGTATGGGCGCCTCCTTAAGACAGACGAGGAGTCTTGGTAATAGGATCTCGTTTCACTCTTTGAGTACAGAATCCTAAAAAGGCTTAAAGAAACATAAGCGAATTTTATTTTTCATAATTCGAATGACAAAATATCGAATTTGTCCTGTCAAAATCATTACAACCATTTAAGAGATTTGTCGGGACAGACAGACTTTTTTTATTTCATTTATTTCGATTACAATATTTTGGTACAAAGTAAAATCTGTGTTTTGGTTGAAATTGAAACAGACATATAAGTGAAATGCATTTATTAATTTTTATTTATTATTTTAGCTTCAAGCTTCATTTATTCCTGTATAGCACGATAGATAGAGAACCTAGTATAGAAACTTGCGCACTGCACAATGTATATTACGTGTTGAGTCGCGGAGTTCATCGCCGCTATTTGTCTTCTTACCAGAGCGTGAAAATAGAGTTGGGATCGAACCGACAACCATCGCGATTATAGTCTGACGCTGTGATGCTACATCATTAAATAAGATCTTCATTCGTTTCATCAATTTGGTCCAGACGCCAGAAGTGGAGAACGGAAACGTCTTAATGGAAACGGAGTATCTTATAACTAGGTTCCAAACTTTTTCAATAAAATACAAAACATTCTTGACTATCGAACCCACTACGATCGCGTGTACAACCGACACCGTCCACTAAGTTACAACCTAAATTTCTTTTTACATTCATTTAAAAGGTGGATGAAATAAAACCTCCATACAGGGCCGTCCTCGTGTCACAAAGTATTTACCTTTCGCGGAACAACGAACGCGTTAATGCGTGAAAATATGATCGATATTTGTACTGACTTATATTAAATATACATTTGAATATATGAAATGTTTACGCCGTTTCGAGACAAGAATTTAGTGACTAATCACTTTTGTTTTTATCTGTTTAGTTTCACGATGTATCCCGCATATAGAAACGAGGGAACCTAGTGTTAAGATATTTCTTTCAAGTGGCAATCATGACGTCTAAAACGGCTATAAATATAAAAATGTTTACAAAATCAAAATTTTGCTTAAGAACCTGTTCAATAATATCACTCATAATTCTTTCACACCTTAACCAATAAAATAATATTATTGGGATTCCGTATTCTATAAACGTTCATTCTATTATTAAATAGAAAAAAATATTGATTGTAGTGGGAAAAGTCCTATGTTACGCAGGATGAAGCTGAAAAAAACAATAAAATATGAATAAAATCTCCTCACCATTTATCTATTTAAATCATGGAAAAGTATTTAAAAAAAAATACAATGCAGTTTACTTAGCAGGGTACTTAGAGCTTTGCCTGAAGGAAAAAATGAAAACAATGAATTACCTAGAGTGAGAAACGAACCCATAACGCGACGGTTGTGGATTCGATTCCTAACCGGAAGAATAAATATTTTCTATTTCTTCTCAAAAATTTGATGAAAAGCTTGGAACGGAATGTCTCAGCTGGGTTCCCTTTGCCGTATCGTGAATCAGCTAGAAACGGAATTTTAAAACTTTATTTAAAAAAAAATATACAAAACACTCTTAAAAATACTTCTCTCACTTTTTAAAAAACATATCTTTATTTTTACAACAATATTTATGTCTAGACTAATATTAACAAATCATGAATTTATACTTTATTTATGCTACAACTATTAAAGAATATACATAAATTCTAATATGTATATATCGATACGTTTATAAGTATTTGGCATAGGCCAGACATGGCGCGACAGGTTATGGGTTCAATTCCCGTTCGAAGAAATGAAATATTTTATATTTTCATTTTAACGAAATGCGACAGATGCCTGAAAAAAAATCTACAATAAAAAGGAAGATGGCCAGTCAAATCTAACATATCTTTCTTAATGTCAGGTTAATAAAACAACTCAACGTCGCGCTTTACCTTATTACCAGGTAAACGAGTCCCTTAACACTAGGTTCCCAGAATCTCTCTATATTGCGGTGGGCATTAAGCTACTCTGGAATGGGATGGGCACAGCACCCAATATCCCTTTTTACTATGCCCATGCTCCTACCGTCCCCTGATATATGTTTTAGATGATTTAACCGATTGTATAATATTTACACAACTTAACACCGTTCCTTATAATCTTATAAGCGTGTTCGAAACGACTTTTTCTATACATCATATAAAACAACCATACTTAAATTCGTTTGCTTCAAGCACCGTCACACAAAAATTTTTATTTTTCCCCAAAACTAAAATTCTTAACGCAATTTCAACTTTATAAAAAGTAAATCGAGCTCATTTTCAATTAATGAACTAAGAATTTATGCCTTTAATTTTTAATTACCATTTTGAACCTTACTTGTACTAGTAATATAGTTGTAAATCATTCAAAATACCTTCAATCATTCAATATAAGCCAGTCATTCTTACGTTCATTATTCAAGGGTTGCTATTTAAAAATAAACGTCACTCAAAAGAAAAAAAAGAATAGACGGTCACATCACTAATAAATAGAGTCGAAAATCCCACGTAGAGTCCTTTGTACTAAACCACCATTCAAAAATTTCCTTTATTGGCCGTTATGGGATTATTTCTATAGAAATTTTTATTTTGCAAACAAAAAAAAATGAGTTTTAAAAAGTTGTATTCAACTAATTAATATGTTTTAATTGGCTAAAGAATGTTCTGGTACAAAAAATTGTGAGACCGTCGTGTCGTTGTGATAAACGCGACGGTTATGGGTTCGATTGTCGTTCGGGGGAATAATTGTTATAATTACACGCAGAGTGTTCTAAAAGATAAAAGGCGGCGTTGGGTAAGCAATATCTCGAATTAAGCCCGGCATCCAGTGCGAAATAGAAATTAGTGGGTATTGCTTGGGCGGAACGGGCCCCTCATAAATAAAAGAGGTTTACATTTCCACCAGCATAGAGTTTTGCATAGAAATGAGCGAGTTGATTTCATCTCTCTCTCTCTGCTCTCTCTATTCTTTCCTTCATACTGATTGATATGCAGGTCCGCAGTTCACACTTGCGAGTCCAACGTCCTTAATGGACTGCCCGGTTCGGCTTGGAAATAGGGCTTTAGGGTGGAAAACTGATGACGAAGTGTCTTACTTTCGCTTTACTTACAGTATTCTCTAGTCTATTTCGCAGTACAAAACTTAAAATTGATATGAAAATAGATACAATGATATTCTACATATATTAAGTATATGCAGGAGGAAACCTAGTGTAAAGACTATATTACTACTACTATTTAAATATAGTATGTAATATTATATTTAAATTTTAATTATGTTGAATTCTTATTTTCTGGCCGATTTCGCAAGAAATTGCACTTTGTCTTGTTGCCCGAATTGAGGAAGGAAGAAAAGACAATTCATTGCCCTCGTATGAGACTCGAACTAACAACCATCGCCTTACAGTCTAGTATTAGTATAATAAAAAAATTCTACACTCAAATTACCAATTCATGTATATTAATTTCACCCCCTAACCCTCAACTAGATGTATCGAATTAAGTATTCCATCACTAATATTCTCCTTTACGCCATACAGTAAAAAATGAACTAACTAGATCGATTTCGATTGTAATTGTGGACCTCCCGTGTCCTAGCTTCCTCGTTTGTAACATTTTTTTGTACGAAAGGTATGTGAATTCGATTTCTGAATTGAGTTAGTTAAATGACATTGGGATCAGGATTTTTTTGGTATTTCGGACTCTCGGACTTAATATGTAAGAAGATCGTATAGAATTCTTTTGACATCTGGCCTTTTTTTATTGTAATACTATTATATTCCCTGTATCCCGCACAAAGCAGGATAGGCAGAGGTATCCTGGGAACATAACGTTAAGATAGTACGTTTTCATTTGTTCCGTTCCCTACTTTCCACCGAATTCTGAAGACGTTATGCTTTATAACGCCGCGCTTTGACTCGTTACTAGAGCGAGGTTATGTTATCTTAAATATTTCATTTCCTTGAGTGGAAATCGAACCCCCTATCACTTTTACAGTCACATGCCTGAACTCCTACGCCACGACTGGCCTGAAATTAGGATGGAAATGTATTTTTTTTAACTTACTCTAATGTGCCACATTGTCATTAAGCCATGTAAACCACTAGATGCCGAGCCTGGCCTGGAAAATGTGTAGATACCACCATGTTAGATTGAACCCAGTGCTCAGACACTCCATTCTATTTAGAGATATTGCTTAATTGTCGGATCTTAACGCCACATTTATTCTCGCGGTGTGTCCCACAATGAAAGTAGTTTAAATATCCTTACGGGATTGAGAAAGAATGAGGATTGCACCTACTGCCTTGAGTTATGCCATGATGATGTTTCAAGTAAGTTTCAAGGCTGAGCGAGAAAACAAAAACAATCATTCCCCCGAATGTGAATCGAACTCACAACTATCTTATTTACAGTCAGATGACAATATGAAATTACTATGTCAATTGTCCGTTTAAAATAGTTTCATTATTTATGAGATATGGAATGTGTGTATGTATGTATTTGTACATGCCTCGGGGACAATAGAGGCCTCGGGTTAATTTTGTGAGCTCTTGACTACATTAGGTCAGAGGCGGCTTCTGTGTTTCATATTAGTATTAGTTAAGGCGAAGATTTTTTTTTCACGCTTTTTCACGCTTAGAAGTTAGCACTCAGTTATTCGTTTTCCATCGAATTGAGAATTTCAACGCCGCACCTGATCTTATTAATTCCCCTTCGTGAGAATCGAACTCACAACCATCGCGTTCTTTAAAGGTATTGTCGGTGTTTGCGTAAAATTTATTTTTACAATTAAAGAAGTTCAACACATACACGTTTGTATTTGGGGCCATAGTGGCACAGCGGCACGAACGTACGACTGTAGAGGCAACGACTGAGAGTTTGATTCTCGCTTTGTTAAAGACCCAAGGCGCGGCGTTAAGTTCCGCCACTACGTTAATGTATCAGATATATTTTATTTATTTAGGGGTTGTATCCTGTATATAGTAAAGTAGGCAAATTAAATTTCAATATTAAGACAATCTGTGCACCTCGTAGCGCCCAATTTTTGAGACATTGTATATTAAGTTGCAGAGTTTCACGCTGCGCTGTGTCATCTTCTCTAGAGAATGAATTAAAGTACCTAAATCATTTCTCCAAATGAGAATCCATATCCAAGTGCCAGTCTAACCCTTAACTATAAATAATTTATGAGCTACAAGTAAAATATAAATAATAAAAAACCATGTCGTCTTAAAGTCATTTTATTTATTATAATTATATTTATTTTACATATATTTACATATCTTTTAACCTGTTTTTGAACCAACGGTGACCAATTTTACGCGTGGACGATACATTGTTTGTATTATTCTTTAGTTTCACGCCTTATCCCGCACATAGCGGGGTAGGCAGATATTAAATTAGCCTTTTGTCTTGTTACTAGATCGAGAAATGAAAATAACTCGTTCCTTCGAGTGGGAATCGAACCCACTGCGCTATGGTCTTATATTGATAAAAGCAGAGAAAGGAGAAAGAAGTCAATATTTTACAATATTGTTATTAATTGTTAAGGTATAATGTACACAAAAAATAATTTTAACGATATTAAATTAATACATTGTTTTAAATAAAAATTTAACAAAGACCTCAGCGATACAACACAAGGCAATTTATACAGAAATGTTTTGGGAACACATGAAACGAAAAATGTAAACAAATAAATGCAGAAAAAAAAACAAAAATTATATTGTGAACATTTAGAACTTATATCAAAATCTAAGACAATTGGCAGTTACGTATCTTAAGTGACAAAACAATCATCGAGTTGATCTGATGAAGAAGCTGAAACCAGAACAATGAAACTCTTCAGAGGTCCAGACTTACGTCCATATAATTTTCTCAGCTGAGACCAAATTCTATAGTACTTAGTGTCGAAAGCTACATATTCATTTTTCGTTTTATACTTTCACGATTTTATAACGTTTTCTTATATTGAATACAATTGAAATTAAAATTTACAATGAACAAACACAAGTATTTACATTTATATACACATATTAACTTAAATTATCACCAAAATGTCTACTGGCACATAATTATATTTTACAATAAATATTATTTATTTGGTATCAAAAACACTATTATATCACTCGTACTATAATAAATACTAAATACTACGGGGGGCGGTTGTCAAAATGTCGTGCTATGTATAAATTACTATTTTTGATTTTGACAGCCGCCCCTTAGTCTATGTATTCTTAGGCTATATTACACAAATTATTGTTTTATTTTGACATACTGTTGACATATTTTAACAGACTGTCAATGATTTCATGTGTGTTTTCCATACAACGTGACATTGGCGAAATGAATTGTGCTCAACTGGCACGCTCGAAACGCCATATTTCGAGAAATCAATCAATCAATGATTTCATATAAGTTCATCATATTTTTACCTGCATTATAGTCAAAGAACTAAATTTAACTTTTTTTCAAAAATATTTTACATACACACAATTTTCTTTTCCATTAAATTTATGTATATGTATTTGGGGGATACATTTTTAAAAAGTAATTGAATATAATTGAAAAATAATAATTCACTGTTTTATTTACTTTTATAATAAAGTATATAATAATAAATTCATTAATTATTATTAATATTAATGAGACTATGTAACTGAAAAACTTTGTTTACATTTCTCAATTTGACTCAAAATTTTTCCTATCCTTTCGTGAAGCACTTTAGCGTTTTTCTCCGGCAAAGGAGGCAATATGTCTCTTATCACTGCATTATTCTTTTTATGGAATATCTCACTTAGTTTAACACCAACGGAACTGTTGTGTAACATATTTAGAGCATCGACAGTCCTTTTCCTAAACACACACAAATTATCTAACATTAAACTATGATATACGTTGTATTTCTTCAAAAGCCTATATCCGTGGAGTAAGCCTGATTCATTATCAAGAAACAAGAGTAACCCACTGTCCATCTTCCTTGCCAAGTTATGTGCTGGTCCATCCATTATATTTACATTCCACTGATAATTGAACAAATTGTTGACTATCCTATCTAAGTTTGCTGTTAGATAGTCGAAAATTATGAGATCGGACCATTGAGCCAGTTCCACAAATTGTTCTATTGTTTTCTTATTCAACTTAGCATCTATATAATCGAAGTCTTCTACCACTTCTTTCTTCGTTTTGCTACTTTTCATTCTTATCTTATCGATCAATATTTGTTTACTGGTTTCACTTGTTGCGTTTTCTTTTAGTGATATTTTGTAAACATCCTGTTTGTTCAAATGTCGAGTTGATGGCTTGAAAATTTCTGGTATGGTAGCAGATTCTAAGCTTGGGATATACTGTGTTAGTACTACAGCTCTATTTGTATTCCATTGAGCGGATGCAATTTCATTTGATACACTCTGCCATAATTTGTCTTTTAAATCCACAACTTTAACAACTGATGGTGCTACGTTGGTCAAGTTCAGTAACCTTGCTACGTAAAAACTGAAAATTTCGCCTTGTATTTGATCAGTATTCTGTCTATATCGTACACAGGCTTGGATGCCATCTTTGAAAGTGACTAAGCGATTTTGCATCCTTCCACAGCCTGCCTCCATTTTGATTACCTCGCTTTGGTCAACATATCTCTCCCAAATTTCAGCTGAACTCTCACCGTACCCTTGTGGCATAGAGTTTTCCACTTCTGGTCCCCAAAATATGTTTTCATATAAAACAGTATCATCGTTTGGAACATGTTTTGATGTTATATTTGTTATGGAATGCTTGTGATGCGTTGCTTTGTTATCTTTTAAAATTTCTTTCATATCATCTGTAAGTCCCTTAGGGTAGACATCCATCTTGTTGTATTTATGGTCGACAGCCCCAGTAAAAGACACAGAAGCAAATGTTTCTACCTTTTTATCTTTATCTAAATCATTACCTAATTTATCAGTATATTTAATGGAATTTAAACTTCTATAATTAAGATTTCTAGTTGAATTGATTCTTACTAATTTTCTATTGCTAAAATTAGAAGAAATCACTCTAGTCTGCGGAGATCCGACTATTGCAACACCTATTACCAATCCTAATATAAAGCTAAGGCAAACGCTTATAAAGCAATAATTATAGAATCCATATTCTCTCTTTATATGGATCCTTCTGGAAAGTTCTTCTTTATAGCCGAAGTTGTTATAGAAAAGGTAAGGTCGCCTGAGTTTGTAACAATTCATGTCTATAGGTGTTATTTGGAAGCTATCGTGGACTTTCTTGTTGTCTGTTTTTGTGTTGTGCTTCGATGTAGATAACCACTCGGTATCACATTCTTTGTTTGGTATAATTATATCAGAATTCCTCGGTGACGCCATTTCTGAAGAATCCTTTACTCCTTGTGATGCATCGTCGACAATCTGTAAAAGAAGTAAAGTATTATAAGTTAACTATCGACATTAATTTGACAGTTACAGTAAAAATGTTAAACCCTATTTAGTTTTGATGGTTGCAAATAAAATTTTTACTTCTATTTATAATAGTATAATATACATATAAGCACAAAAATAACAGTAAAATGCTCGCTTTCCTAATCTGAGAAATTGCTGAGTACGCTAATGTTAAAACGTGCATATAGAGTGGTGCTTCACGCTTTATCCCGCACATACCAATGTCAACAGAGTAAACTGAATGTAAAGACTCTCTCTTTGAGACATTTTGCTTGCCACGCATTTTTTGTTTCATTGTACGATGAGTGACAAAACTCAACGCCGCGCTTTGTCCATATTACCATAGCGAGCAAGTAAAAATTGTTTTTCCCCCAAAAAGAGATCGAACTCACACCGTCAAGTTTATAGTCTGGCGCTGTGCCATGGCACGACGACGGCAAAGAACTTGTCTCAATAAATAACCTATTAATTATTAATACTTGGATGTCGTTGTATGAAATGTAACCGTCGTTAAATATAGCCATCTAAATTAAATATTATACGTGTTTATTGCAAATTGAAATTAGATACTTATTAGATTGGTAGAGTTAGTAATGGTAAGTCGAGGTTCGATTTTTGCGTGAAGTAAAAAGATTTTAGGTTTATTCGATGTTAGCTATTTCTTGCGGTTTTGCTCGTGATGACTATGAATGAGTGTTATAATCATCGAAAAATTATTGAAATAATGAAATTCAAATTAGTTTAAGAAATTGAAATTGGTGTTGAGTTTTTTCTTCTTTTGTTCTTTTAGACGCTGTCTCGCACATAGAAGCACACACAGAAGGAATCTACTTAAGACATGTCGTTACGACAGCACCGCCCAATGTTCGAGATAGCATGTGTCGACTCAACTCAACGCTGCACTTTATCTTGTTGCCGAAGCAGGTAAAGGAAATAATTTTATATCCCGGGAAGAAATCGAACCCACAACCAACGAACATATTGAACCATATTATGGGCATAAAGAAAAAAAACGAAATTCCCAAATGATAGGCAAACAATTTCAATTTTTATTTATATCTTTAGATTATCTTTGGTAGCACCAACAGCGTATAATATTACAACATTTAAATCATTCATAATTTATATGTTTTCGTGTACAAGATAATGTTATACTAATTCTGGCTTATAAATCATAAGGAACTTGTTTTAGCGGAGGTAACAGGTTCATAATTCATATATATTCAATTTCTGTTAAAAAAATTTAACAGATAAAACGGGGGGAGCCTAATGTTAAGTACAATTTTTGAGATATTCCACGTTGACTGGTGGAACTGTCGTCTTACCAAAGCGATGATATGACTCTATACCGCTGGGCCACTACGAGGGAATAAATTATTTCTATCTTAATTATTTCCATGGGACCACGCGAAAAACAAGAAGCTCACCTACGTAGACGCCAGCTGTGATACAGACATAATAAAACATGTTTAAAAAAATACTTTTTATATTTAGAATAGAGCTAATAATATATCGTATAATGTCTTAAAATTAGGTTTTTTCTGCATTCCTTGCTATACAAGAATTATTGATTAACAAATGTACAATGCAGAAATTATTATATATATTTGAGGCCATCTTGGCTTAGTGGCATAGCATCAGGACGGTCATAGATTTGATTATCGTTTAAGGAAATAAATTGTTTTCATTTCCTAGCTGCTAACAAGACACATCGCGGCAAAAAGTTCCACCACTCAAAGCACAACTAAAGTGAAAATGTTTCAACAGAAGAAGGAACAGAGTTTCTTAATACAAATTTCCCTCTGCCTATCCTTCCATGGTCCCAGGTTACGTGAAGCTATTATTTAAAAAAAAACGCCATTATATGAAAAAAAAAATGAACATTCAACAAAATTCAAAATAGTACTACAAGTTTTTATCAGCATTTTTTTAAACAGCAGCAATTTAAACAGCAATAAACATTTAAGTCCGGAAAGGCTTATCAATAAACCTTATCTCGTATATTAGTAATTATAATATTAACATACTGTATACGTCAATCATGTGTAGGATTAAATTTATGTTTGATAGCTAACTTCATTATTAGAAACCGTGGTGGCGCAGTGGTGTAAATCATGGTAGTGAGTTCGATTGACACTCGAGGGTATGAATTATTTCCGTTTCCTCATTCTGGTGAGACAACGGCGGCGTTAACTTCCGTAAAGCTCTGTCTTGGAAATAGCGTCTAAAAAGAGTTTATAGATTAGCTTCCTTTTATCTATATGAATATGCGGTTATGCATATACGTATATGCATATACAGTTTAGAGATAAAAAGAACAAGAAAAATATCATTATAAAGTACGAGTCTTCTAAGTAGACTCGACTTTTCCTCCACAATTATTTCTACTATGGCTTTTACTAGTAAAATCTTTTGAAATGATGAACTTCTTGTCCCTACTGACAGTACTGGCATTATTGACATTATGCGTACTCATACAGAGAAGTCAGTGCTGTCAGTCTAGGGAGTTCAGGCACTTCTGCTGACATGATCTGAACAGGTAGTTTTGCTTTGCATAGTAGCAGGTAACGACTCCAGTAATTAATATTGGAAGTCGTTGATTTAAGCCCCGCCTAGAACAGATAGTTTGTGAGAAAAAGTGGGGAACGGAAATATCTCCATTAAGATAATGGGAACGGAGTGTCTTCACACTATGTTCCCAAGTTCCCTCTGCCCATACTATTTAGTGCGGGATACGATAGCGTGAAGCAAAAAAAACATAAAAATAATTGATAAAAAAAGTAATAAATGTTAGAAAAAAAAATCACTTCGACCATTAAAAAAAACTAAACATCAAAAATCAGTAGTCATATTATAAATAAACACATTAGCGTATAAAAATTACACGGTGCTGCTAACACCCCCCAATTATTTGTTTAACCGGCAATTTACTAATAATAATTCAATTAACGTTCGTCTGTATATAATTGTTTTTGTGCCGTCTAACGCGTTTAGTTCCAGTGAATGGCGCCGCGGGTGCTGTGTGAAGATAAAATGAAGCTATATTTTTGTAGAATATCCATGTTTTGATCACGATCTCCTTTTTAGTATGACATAGAATGGGCAATTATTTTATGGTTATGTACTTTTATGATTTTTTTTTATTATAATAGCGCTAATCATTTAGTAATTTCTCGGGTGTTATGTATTTATTATTATTATGTCCAAAAAAAAACTTCCCACTTGCAAAGAGACATAATTGGAAGTGTTTGTAAAAATATGTTTTTTTTTCTTATAAAATACATTATTATTCTTGCAAAAATATATATAATATACGAGTAAGTCATCTATTTTAATATATGAATTGTATCTCTCTAACAAGTACATATTATATTTATAGCAAAATACGCACAGGATTTGCTTAAACAACGTTTCATAATAATATCGTGTGTAAATTTATTATACAATTAAAATTGAAGATAAAATATATTCTCAATGACAGAACTAATAACAGGCTAGGCGATACAGCCCCTGGCTGTGGACGACCAGCTTAATTTGGATCGCGTGCGTCTGTTTTATAGAGGTGTTATTACCACTTTAGTGGAGTATTTCCGAAAGTGTCGGTATGGATCGTAAAATTAAATTTTATGCCCTGAATTCTGTTTAGACGCTATATTTTCAAACATTTTATGAATGTGGTGAAACTGGTTGTTTTCTTCACGTTTTGCATATTTTTTTCTTACTTTGCAATACCTTTTAAGATTATTGGTGATATAATATGCTTAAAACAAATTAGAAAGAAGATATGTTTGTTCGATGGTTTTTAATTTTTAACTTGGTCCAGAATTAGATTATATTTTGTTCTAGTTAAAGTTTATTGTTGATAATAACGTAATTTATCACCTAGACAGTCTCTCTAAATGTGTGTGGTAAAAATTAATAACGAAGTGACATAGCACTGAACTCTCTCTGCCTATTCCTAAATAACATATACGCAAATATGTTTTAAAATAGACATAAAACGTCAATAAAACACAAGCAAAGCCAGGGGAATCTTCTGTATATGCTAATCTCATAAACACCTATAAATATTTCTCTTTCGATATTTTTGTGTCCATCTTTGACATTAAATATATTATAAAAAAACCTGTTGGTCTCTTAAGATTAAACAAAAATCAATTTGTATTTTATATTATGATGCATAAAAATTAAAAAAGTGTAAATGTTATTACTAAGTGCCATCCAATAATATAAATAACTTAATATCCATAGTCCACTGTGGTGCAGTGGTCAATGTCTCATCTCATCTATACTAATAGCTGTTGAATTAAGTTCATACAAAATTATAATATGACAAGACTGATTTTTTTATAAAAAGTTTACAATTTACATATATTTTACCTTTTGTTAAACGCTACTCAACGCACAATGTCTCGAAAATTGAATCGAAAATTGGAACGGAGTGTCTTAACACTAGAACTCCCTGCCTACCCTGTTTTATGTAGGGTACAGGGTAAAGCTATAAATTTAAGCAAACAAATATGATAACATAAACAATAATCATAATACTAACATCAACAAAAATAACATTCAATAAAACACAATTCCCCATTTCAACACAATCGGTTAAAAGATACCTAAATTATAACAACTCTATACACATCCAAGTGTGTAGAACTAACAAGATGTTTTTTTATACAAAACTATTTGATACTTTACGTTTTACATATTTTTTTCTTCTATTTTTTGTTACTCATAAGAATTTTGTAAAACATCTCTGTGTTTTGGTCGTTTTTTATTACCAGTATGTTAGTTATACCACTTTAGATTTAGTAATCGTTTATGTGGATTTGGACCGGTTATATTGATTTGTTTTTGTTTTGTAAGGGTTACGTGTTCGATTCTCGGTTGAGGTAATATTGCTATTAATATGCTTAACATAGTATAGAATATTTTGGAGATTATTTAAAATCCGAGGCGATCGTTACGTTATGGGTTCGATTCCCTCTGGTCGATAAAAATAGGTACACAGCGTTTAGTTCCGGTTCCCGTTCCCGAAATTGAGACCATTTGTGTTCTTCACGGTTACCAGGGCGAGGAAATTAAAATATTAAATAGTTCATTCCCCTGAGTGAAAATCGAACCCACAAACTCCGCGTCAACAGTGAAATGCCGTCCCATGACGGCCTCAAAAGAAATATTTATAGTATAAAGCCATATAAGTCATCTATCATAGGTTTATTTTTTCTTATTTTGTTATTTATACCACTTTAGATTTAGTAAGATTAGGTTAAGTTTAACTTTCATGTAGATTTCAACCGGTTATTGGTTTAGTTATAAATGCATGGGAAGGTATTTTAATTTCCCTGCTATGCAGCACATAGCGCGGCGTTGAGTTCCGCCTGTTAACACGCAATATATCGAAGATTTAGCGGAAAGTGGAAAACGGAGTGTCTTAACAATAAGCACCGATATGAGAAAAAGCGTGAAACTGCGTTTTTTGCATACCTTGTATAATTACCTGTAAACATATATAATGGAGGTAATTTTTATATAAACTAATTAATGAATGAAGCAGAAACATTGTTTATGCTGTATCTTAGGTAGAAATATATACTTTTAAATATACGAGCATCTAAACATTTCCTCCAGCGAACATTGAACCAGCAACCACCGTGTATAATCATATAAATACTTTCTATTGCGCAACTCCAGCTTTTATAAGAAGATTCTCTTATAAATGTTAAAAATCACAAACAGTTATTTGCCAGGTCAAGAGCTTTACAGTATTTTGATTCATAGACGAATGAAAGTATAGAACTGGCATTCTTAAATATCTGTTAATTTTTTTTATTAACCCGCGAATATGATTTTTCGAGTCAGTATCGTAGACAATATACAAAAAATCGTTTAGCTTGATTCTATGTCCCGCACATAGTAGGGTAGATGGAGGGAACCTGGGAACCTAGTGCTAATCACTCCGCTCCCATTAGGACACTTCCTTGCTCCACTCCTCCGTCCAAAATGCGTACTTTATTATCTGTGACTTTACTATAGTATACATTGACGCAGTTGTAGTGCATCACAGTTTGACTGTAAATTTGATGGTTATTGGTTCGATTCTCATTTTGGGTAATGTACTATTTTTATTTCTTTACTCTTATATCAAGATAAAGCACGGCGTTGAGTTCCACTTCTTAACATACAATGGGCTCTCTCGGAAAATGAAAATGCTAATGGGCAACGGAGTTTCTTAATATTAGATTACCTGCGCTCTGCTATATGATATCAGTAAAATTATTAAATCTTTTATTATTCCAATTTACTAACGCTTGTTTAATATATTCAAATATTTATATAAAAAAACGCATAAAACAGTGAAATATGCTTTTCTTCGTATACATTTTTGTATGCAAATTAGATATACATTTGATAAATATAATGCTAATATAGATAAAAATAAAATATTTTAAAATGAGTTTTAAACTTATCAAATCTATTTTATCAATTTACTGTAAAATTATGCATTTATATTTAAAAAATACAAATTATTTATTTGTAAATCTAATTTTGGCATACCCATACAAAATCTTGTCTATTGAAAATGTGCAATAAAAGCTAAAAAATATAAATTCTATTATATAATATATTCAAATCATATATTTAATTTTTTTGTTCCCGGTGTAGCTTGACATAATCTGACGCAAACTTGACCACCCAATACGTTGTAGGCATCTACTACTTATGAAATATATATATTTTAATAATCACAAAGCTTTTAACGGGATACAATCCGCACATAGCGGAGTAGACAGAGGGAACCTAGGAACCTAATATTAAGACACTCCGTTCGCCAACCATTTTCGACAAATTGTTGATCTCAATGTAGGGCTTCGTTGACCAAAGCTGTAAAATTAACATAATTTAAATATTATTATTTCCCCGAGCTCCTCATGTCGCAGTCGCGTAAGTCGCGTTTACTGTTAGTTGTAGGTACGATTCTCAATCGGGGTAAAATATTTCATTTAATGTTTCACTTACGTGTCAAATACTGTTTCATACCACGATTGCTTCACTACTGTACTGTCAATACAAATGCCACATCTAACCAAATTACTAACTCTATGGCAAAAACCAAAAAGAACTCGTCATCGCGCATAATCAGATAGAAAGTTGATCTGTCAAAATATTCTCGTTAAAATTAACCGATACAGGCGTTTTGTTTGAAATACTCTTTTATATTATTAACAATTATTATAATATAATATAATATATATAAATGTATGGAATAAAATTAATTTAACCATCTTTGTATTGAGGTGGTTGTGAGTTCGATTAATCATAGCTATTGGTGCATTTGTGAAGTGTTTTGATAATTGAGCGAAGGAATGCTGTGGGAATGATTTTTTTTATATATACTCGTATAATATGAATGAGATGCGAAATTGCTTATGCAAGGATGAATTATCTCCATAAATGGACTAATTATAACCAACACAAAAAAATCAATACTAATTATTAGTTTCCAAAATTGGCACGTTTAACCAAATTAGCTCATTAGGTTTTTTTTTTCAGAGGGAACCTAGTGTTAAGATACTTCCGTTTAGATACATTCAGTCAAATTCTGGAGGTATAGCGTATTGAGTGGCGGAACTGAACGCCGCAATTCAACGCAACTAAAAGCTAGTATAATAATAATATTTAAATAGCTATAGTTAAGGTTATTAAACGATTGAGTGTGAACTGTCATACAAGATGACACCTCGCCAGACACTTGTCGTTGCAAGATAATATTGGTCACTTAAAGACTACTTGCTTAAGAGGTTTTATGTTTATTTAAGTTTATGTTTCATATGTATGTATGTATGTCTGTGCTCAGTGACCATATGGGAACAAATAGAGTTGCCGATTTAAATCTATTGAAATGATGTAAGTATTGTTATTTTATAAAAAACCAGCTTAACGGCGTTGAGTTTCGACACTCAACATGCTATGTCTCGAAAACTCTACCAGTTTTGTTCGTGGTTGTCTCTGCTTATCCTGCTATGATATATATACGTGTGAAAGTGCTATTTTTATATAATATTTCTTTCTTTTACAGAACAATATAAAGTTGCTTCAAAATTTTGTACACGTATAACTTTTAAACTACTCAACATATTTTAATGTGGTTTTCACTAATATATAGACTCGTTCTATAAAAATGTTTAAATGTATAAAATACATATAAACATTTGTATGTAGAAGATTAGTAGGCGAGAACTGTCGCCTCGTTCACTATACATGCCATCCTATAAGGATCTTCATGTTTTTTACCTGATCCTCCTCCTGCATCATCGATACTGTCAAAGGTCTGTTGTACTCTCAAAGATCTTCCAAGGTCTTCCTTTGCCACTTTTACCACTCACAACTGCTTCATAAAACATTTTTGCCATTATGTCGTCAGTAATGTTCGCTAGCTATCTAAATATACATATACAGGGTGTCCCAGGAGTCAACGATAAGTTGTTTTGTTTTGTCTTATCGTTGACTCCTGGGACACCCTGTATATGTTTTAAAGTCAATTAACTTACACTTATACAGTATCTAATAAGCTAGTTCCTGTCGCATCTTAACGCAAAACGAACGGATGTTTTTGCACCCTATAAGACGAGAATACTTCTATATAATTAGAATAGCTTGGCCTCTATATAGAGACCCCCGCGTGTTGTTGCAAATTGATGGAATTGTTTTCTTCCTTAGAATATTTTATGGAAATGGTGCGTAGGTACTTTAAGAATTAAGTGGGCTATGGGTGTAGATTCAAAATCCCGTTGGAGGAATTTTTAAAGCAGGCTTTTGTTAGATTTAGACTTGTAAGTATGTTACTTTTATGTAATTAAATATAAGAAACTTTTTTTTTTGTGTTACAGAGCGGAGGAAGGGGAACCTAGTGTTAAGGCGATCCGTTCCCTCGACTTTTTTTTTAATAATCATGAGCCATGAATCATACGCCATTTCTACAGAAATGTACTTCTATGGCAATAAACGTTTAGGTTGAACGAATATCTTATATGGACTAATAGTTTTTCTTTAATAGTGGAATTTAAATATTCCCAAGAGGTAACGAGTTCATTGGAAATTACGTGTAAACATGCAAAATAGGATGAGAAAGGAGAATAGCATATCCATCCGTGGTCTTAATAAAGAAATTCAACTTATCATATAGGGATAAACTTTCTTTTTATTTGTAGCTTCAGGCTATATCCTGCATTTAGCAGGGTAGGCCGAAGGAAACCTAGTGTTATGACACTACATTGTTCACACACTTCCCAATTTTGGAGATTGTGCTTATTGGAAAATCGCATTTCGTCTTATCATAGCGTGTTTGGACACGAATAGGAACCAGTCTTATGACAATCTATAGCAGAGTACGAGCAGAACAGAGCCCTTCTTCACTTTGTATCCCGTCCATAACATGGTAGGCAGAGAAAACCTGAAACCATTTAGACACTTCCGTTTCCCACTTTTAGAAGAATTCTTGAGTCATTGCATGTTAACGCCACGTTTTGCCTTGTTACCAGAGCGAGAATATAAAAATATAAAATATTTCATTCCCCCGAATGGAAATCGAACCCGCAACAGTCGCAGGCTTGTGCCTCTACACCACCAGCCACAATTATATTCTCGTCTCTTATAAATAAACAAAGATCAAGAAATATGAGTGTAATAATCAGAGTTATATGAAAACGTGGGCGTTACAATAAGGGCTCGAATGTCGATCTGACAAAATTATGGTATTAGTTTGTTTGTTCAATTGTTACACATTATAATAGCTTATGTAATAGACTGGCAGAGTGTTAGGTTCAAATTTTGTATTATCTAAGGTATATTTTTATTATAAGAAAACTACTTTGTAGCTCAGCCCTCAACGTCTACCTGAACGCGATGTTAGTGAGTTCGATTCCCACATAAATCATCTTTTGGACTAAATTCATTTTCTTAGGTTTTAATACACAGTTACCATTTACAAGTCACCTAATAATAAAAATAAATTTTAACAGTTACAACTTTCCATTGAAAATTGTGCGCAAAAAAATATATTTAAAGCACAAGCCCTTAGGCGTTATCAAACACGAACAGTACCTATAATTTGCTAAAATTACCTCCGACCGGAATATTTTTAGCAAAATAACCGATTTTATATCGAGATGTTGATAATTTTTTACGATACTACCTACATATGAACATGTTTATAATATGAATTGGATGAGATAGATATTGTAGTGCGGATAAGGGGTTCCGTTCGGTTATTTTAACAGCTTTACGCTGTATCCCGCATATAGGATCCTCCTAGAGGCAGAGGGAATGTTGTGTTATGATACTCTGTTTCCTACGCACTGCATAATTTTTAAGCGATTTAATAACCCATGTCACCCATAAACCCATGTCTGTCAGATGGGAAAATGATAATAACTTCAATAAATCAGTAACCAGGGGAAAACGTCAATTAACCTCAGTATCGAAGATAGTAGAGGAACACGTGAAAAACACTAGGGCCCTTTGGAACACCCCACAAATAGATAACCGTAGAAGCGAAGGAGGTAAACAGAGACCGTAAGCGTTTGGCGTTCCATTCTTTCTGGATTTCCTGCTATTTATTTTCAAACGGTAGTACGGTACCCTAATACTGATGGTTGATACTTAAACGTATATTTAGAATGTTTTGGTAAAAATTTTTACAACTTTATCATTTTTATCGCAAATAGAAAGTCATAAACAAGATTTTTTAAATATAAAGAAAAAAACTATACTTGTTCTCGAAAGGTCTCTTTGGGTATTGTGGTTAGTGATTCTTACTTAAGCTATACGTAGAGTTGATTCCTACTCGGGACAAATATTTATGATAATTATTGTGAACATTTGTGTATTAAAAAATTATATTTTTGTCATTAATTACAAATTAGTCACCATTGAATTGCTTTTGGGACCTTTGTAGCTGATCACGCGATATTTTTAAGCTTCGATCTATATTATAATACAGACAAAGCGCGGCGTTGAGTTATGCCTTCGACACGCAATGCCTTGAAAATTGAGACGTGCATGGAGAACGGAATAATTTACCACTAGGTTCCCTCTGCTTACCCTGCTAAAAAAACAATTCCAATTTTAGAAAATTTTCTTTCTGACTATCATTAAATCTTAAATTCAATAGTACTAGCAGATGCTAGTACTATTGGATTTAAGTTTTATTTATTTAATTAATTTAAGTTTTATTTTATTTAAGTTTAACTTATACTTACTATTACTACTACTTCCCAAAGGTATGAAGACTAGATTAGTCTACATGCCTTTGGGAAGTATAGGGAAGTCGCTAAAAGAGAATTTTCCGATATTCCTATGGGAAAGGGAAAAATAACAATATTTTATATTTTTTATATCATAAAGTCCGCCACAAAGCAGGCAACGACTAGTAATATCGATATCTAGATGCTAGCATCAGTCTATAGAACAAAGGTAACACGATCGCTTGTTAAAGATCATGTTTCGCTTAGTTTAACCGATCATTTTAAACTATAGTTAAATTATAGTTTATTTTAGTTTTAGTGCCTAGGTACTTTGATTATAGTACCGTAGTAGTTATTTAAAAGATAATTGTTTTGAAAGTTTTTTTTTAATTAAGATATCTATTTATTTTAATATAATCAAGACCTGTAATTTAGCTTTAAATATTAAAAAAACATGGATAGCGGAGACTTGTAACACTATACTTCACTCTGCCCATCCTTCTATGTATGAAATAAACATCTACCTACAAAAATATTCTTTTTTATTAAAATCAATTTACCAAAGTAGAAAATTAGAAATAAATTTAATATTTGATTCCCTCGAGCAGGAATCGAACCCATTGCCATCACGTTTCGGCTATAGTCTCTCAGATTATTAATTGAAAAGTAAACAAAACGTGTGAAGATTGTAAGTTCGTGTAAGATAAAATTATATTCATTAGTATAGGACATTGTCAATATGGAAGCAACGTGTCAAAGTGCATTAACCGTAATAGCACAGTGGGTCTGTACTCGTAGTTGTGAGTTCAATATACACTCGGGAAAATGATTGTATTTCGATAGTTTACTTTACTAACAATAAGATATCTGCCGACCAAAGATGAATATTCCACGTATTGATGGGTAGACAAAGGGAACTTAGTGTTGAGATACTCTGTTCCCCATTCACCATCCAATTTTAAGTAAGAATCGAACTAGCAACCACCATGATGACAACCTCATAAGTGTGGCGCAAAAATTTATTTAAATTATCTAATCAAAAAAGAAACTACTTCTTCATATCATTTCTTACCGAGGTTTAAACTCCGGTTAAAACACAATGAAAATAGCTGTAAATTTTATGGTTTCCACTCAGCAAGGACTCTTAGGATGTCATTTTTAAGACAAATCTAAATCTTTCAAAGTTCACTCTACATCAGACCTTATGATGTAGAACATAAAGGGGATTCGAACTGCAGTACTTAAGTTGTTGAACAAAACCATTTTGTCCGGTCCAAGTTTTTTAGACTATTCTGTGACACATTATAGCCTTAATACTTTGAACTCTATTTTGCAGTTAACTTGAGGTCTTATGTTAAAATTTTTCTATACGGAGGTTACAGCTTCAAAGTTATTTTTTTTAGGACTAGTCTTCTTCGTGGTTTTCCCCGCTTTCCTTGAACTACCTCTACCTCTATTAATATATAAGTATACATTCGTAATAAACAAATAAATATATATATGAACTAATAATGTATATCTATCTATTTATTACTTATATATACTTTTTTTTGTTTTACACTGTATCATACATATAGCAAGGAAGGCAAAAGGAACCTGGCGCACGCACCAACCTAGACACGCAACGTAAAGCTAAATAAACAATCAAAGGAAAAAGATTAAAAAAAGAGAACTGCGTTCTTCTTTTTTCAATAAAAAGTAATGGTTATTATGAACAAGATACGGCGTTAAGTTCCGCCACAAAACGCAAATGAGTGTCTCAGCACTACTCTGCCCCACATGATGCTAAATATAAAAAAAAAACATCATATCAGCAATCGAACTGTGAATTAATAATTCTGTATACTGGTAAAAATATATCAGTTACGATACAAAGATAAGGGAGCATACGTTAGGACGTTCAAAAAAAAGGTTAAAAAAGCCTTCGAAACACAGGTATATACGCATGAATGATATGCCCCGATGCTTTTGTGTAGGGTTAGCATGAAAAGTTGGTTTTTGTTTAGTTTATTAATTTTCAGTTCTGGGTTCGAGTCCCTTTATAGGGTAAACTAGTCGTCGAAAGTTTGTTCTCGTGAATTGTAGGGCGTAAAAAATCCATTTTTTTTTCTATTCTCTTAGGATTGAGAAATCGTCTGCTCTCCTAAACTTTCTAATCTAACCCAAATATCAATTTTTAACTTTCTGAGTGTAATAGCTGCGACAACTTAGCCGTAGTCTGTTAGTCACTCTAGTAACGTAATAGTTTTATATACCGTAGTATAAATGCTACAATTTTATAATAAATTTTTAAGATTTTTTTTTTCAATATCCTATGTATATACTAGGTAGTCTCAATTTTAAATTCAATAGCCGCTCTACATATACCTTTTTAAAAATATTAAAGTAAAACAACAAACCAAAAAAAAACAGAACAGAATATTTGCACAAAAAAACAGACATACATTTTCATACACAAAAGTATAAATCCTAAAATTTCTATGCAGACCGTACCTACTATCTCAGTAGAATTTTTGGAATACCGACGTTCGGCCGATCATATCTCCTAAATACCAGTACGACTCCTAACTGGTATTAGACGGCTCTATTCAGTACCAAAACTTTTGTAAAAAGATATAAAAATACTTATTATTCAGCTTCACGCTGCTTCTATCCCGCACATAACAAGATATGTAAACAGAGCCTAGTGACAAAACACTCCGTTCCCCCACTTTTCTCAATACATAAGCAATACACTTACAACTTACGAGTCTACTTTGATAGACTTAATGATTTTTTAGGTTTAGTGGCCAGAGGAAACATAAATACAAAACACTACGTGTTGACTAGCAATCTTCTTAGTACGAGGAGTGAATATATCCTCAAGAAGGAATCGAACCCTAAACCTGCTTACAGTCAGACATTGCCCTACTGCGCCACGATACCTTTAAAATTGTTAAAAAGATGTTTTGATATGTCAACGTGATCGTAGGCTTAAATCAAATGTAGAATATATTAAAAAATCATGATGAAATGGCAAAATTTTATGTCTAGTTTTTTGCCTCACACTGTATCCCGCACATAGCAAGATAGGTAGAGGGATTCTGAGAAACTAGTGTTAAGCCATTCCGTTCCTATTGAGACATTTCCGTTCCCCACCTTTCGCAGAATTTCGGCAGAACTGCAGATTTTTAAAAAAAAACGTGTTGAGCGGCGGAGCTCAACGCCACGCTTTGTCTCTTTACCAAAGCGAGTAAATGAAAACAATTTATTCCACCGAGTAAGAATCGAACACACAGACAATGTAATGTACCGCTACTTATAATAATAAAATGTAAGAAAAATGTTATTAACTTCGATACCTATATCTATAAAATTGAGACCTAAGAAATCGAATATCCCACTTATTTGCATAGACATACTAAAATACAGCATTTATAAAGGGTATTACCATACAGCTTTTATACATAGAGCCAATTATAATAAAAAAACATTTTAACTATAGTAATATCAATAAAATACGGTCGTATGATAACACCTTTACAAGGTCCCAGCATCTGGACCTAAATAGTTTTGAGTTTATTCTTAATAATTAATAGTTTGACACGTTTGAATAAACTTACTTTATATTTTTAGCTAGCTTTAACCTGCGGCTTCGTCTCTGCAGTCAAAAGAAAATAAGTACCAGCAGGAACAGTGGTACCAGTGGGTATTGTGGTACCAGCGGGAACAGTTGGTTACACCAACGGTTAACGTGACATAGCCTTATAGCCTTTTTATAAAGAATTTTTACAATTTTAACCAGTAGTTCCCGAGATTAGCGCGTTCAACTAAACAAATTCTTCATTTTATAATATTAGTATAGATGATAGTTCAACAAAGATCAACAAAGAAAATCAGTTTTTTTTTTATTTTTATCTTGTCACCAAATTAAAATAATTCATACCCCCTCAATAAGAATCGAACCCATAACCGCCCGCTTACATTCAAACACTGTCTCCCTGTGCCAATGAATCTTAGCATAATTATATGTATTTATTCCTAAAGTACCATCTCTGTATATGGTTTACAATTTGCATGTCACGACTACCCGATAGCTCAGTGGCTATATATAGTAATGCCTGAGGCAACGGATTCGATGCGAGCACGTTTCGAAAGTAAAATGTAGGAAAGATTCTGAAATACTAACAATTTTACGTGACTTTACTTAATTTTTTAATATGTCTGCTAATAAGATGTTAAATATTATAGACTATTGATTTAAATTACAAATATGCTTTTTCATTTGGCCAGTAAGTTTAACTGGGCTGCCATGACGCAATGCAGTGGGTTCGATTCCCATTCGGCAAAATGATTATATTTCTTTTAATTTTCCTCGCTCTGATGGACAAATAGCCACTCAACAGATATTGCCTCAAAAATTTATAGCGACCAGATATTATCGACTAAATATTCCGCTACTAAACATGCTATGTCTTGCGGTGCGGGAACGAAATGTCTTACCGCTTGAAACACTCTGCATACCCAAGAATGGTCTCGTGTAGGTCTACGCTCTAAATTGAACCCCCTACCACCTCAAACAAAACCAAAGCGCGTCAAACACCAAAAATATCAGTCAAAAGTTCACGTCATGTCGGAACAACGATCGTCATCGATATTTCTATACAAAAAGCGGGCGGTGGGGACTAATGGCGAAGAATCCCTTTGTCCCGTAGGTATGGCTTCCCCGAATGGAGGGACAATTATTCTTTTCAAAATGCAACGGCCAGATTGTTTTAATTGTTATCGCTTTTTAGTTGTGGATGTCTGCTGTCTAATGGGTGGTGTGGGTTTGATTCCTTGAGGATTTTTTGAGGTAAATTGTCCTTTTGTTTATTATCAACAGTAAAATGTTTATTATTAAATATTTTTATATAGACAGCATAAATTTTTATATAGACAGGTTTAGGTAGGATATTGTTGTAGTGGAGTTTAACGCCGCGCTATGTCTTGTTGCCAGAGCGAGGAAGGGAAAATTATTTTTTTCAAGTGTGTATCGATTCAGTAACCACTGTCGTTATAGTCAGAGGCCCCAATATTCATAATATATTACTAAACATTTAGATATGGATTTTAAAATATAAACAAATATATATAGTAGAAAAGTACGAAGGGGAAAATCGTATGGTCCAGACATGGAAAAAGACATAACTAACCCTGTTCAAAAAAATTTTGTATAGCAGCGAGAAAAGAAAAATTTCATGGAGCATTGTCGTAAACGTTGTACCTATTTTTTTTCCTTTTTATCAATGCGACGAGCGAAACGAGCGAAAGTTGACAAGCGAAACGGACACAGGGTAAAGATTCCTAGTAGATTACAAGCATACCTTGCCCCGACCCGAATTTGAACCTCTAACCAATAATTTTCCTATAAATCTGTCTATATCAACGTAAATTCTAGACATATTTCCTTAACACGAAAGACATTTCATACTTTGTTACTTTAGCTATAAAATATTTGAGTTACAACGTAATATATTAAAACAAAATTGTGATTTACTGGTTTTAGTTAGTTAGTTAGTGTTGAGTAAAATTTTTAAGTTATTTTAAGTATATAACGGGATCTATTCCCGATAGGTTTCAGTATTGAAAAATGATTCAAATTCTGTCGACCAAACGAAACCAATATGACGAAAAACAATAAAACAAAATAAAGAATTCTGAGACATTACATCTTAGGTGGCGGAACTAAACGCTGCACGTTACCTTAATAGAGCAGTTGAACATTTAATATAAAAAAACCAGTCCATCGAGAGGTTATTCTACTTTCGAAATACCTAAGTATTATTAAAGAAAACTCAAGAGAACTTGAAGCCGCGACCACCTGCTAAGAGATTTATACCAAAACTACCAACTATCAATAAAGTATAGTTAATATTCTTCTCGATACATGTATTCCCACGGGATCGTAATATATTCCACGCTGTTCAGTTGGCAGCACTGGGATTTAACACTATATTTTAATTTATAATGATTTTACACCAATGTTGGTTTGTTTAGGCGTTAGTGATGATAGTGGGTTCAAATCTCACTCCGTAAATAAGAGTGTAAGGACACTTCGATCTCCGTTTTGCTCCCGAGATATGAACCTGCGCCACTTGGAAACCGCCCAGAGGCTGTGAACACTATGTCATACGTTCTTATTACGCTTCGTCGAAATTCTTATATGCGCGCTTACAACTTATTTACATAGTCAGGATGTCTGTAAAGACAAAGAGATTTTTTGCAAAATTATTTCATTCCTCTTAATGAGAATCGAATCCACAACCATCGATTGTAGTACGTAAAAAAATATCATGTCATTTGAACTAAATACCTCTGCGTTGATAATTCAACATTTTAAAGTCATTTCCTTTCAATTTAGCTTTCTTTTACCACTTTTTGTTATTTCATTGAAAATTGAACTTTAAAAATTTCACTTTTTTATCGACACTGTCGTGTCGTCGCCGTGTCAAAGTTCGGTTAAGAGAAATTCCTTTAAAAAACGGTACAGTAGTTTATAAAAATGGATCTGTAATGTTATAGAATGACTAGCGGACGCGCGCAGCTTCGCTTGCGTATTTAGGGGTGAATTCTAATAAACCATGAAACATGTGTTCAATGAAATATTTTTAAGAATCTAAATTTCAAATTTTATTAAAATCGGTGGCGATTTAAACATTTTTCCATACAAACTTTCAACTCCTTATTGGCACTCTTAGGGGGTAAATTCTAAAAAACCGTGAAACACGTATTCAATTAAACATTTTTAAGAGTCTGAATTTACAATTTTATAAAAATCGGTGCAGATTTAATTTTTTTTCCATACAAACTTTCAACCCCTATTTCACCCCTTTAGGGTTAAAATTTTTCAAAATCCCTTCTTAGTGGATGTCCAGATTACGAAAGTAAACATCTGTCCAAATTCCACGTTTCTACCATCAGCGGTTACGGCTGTGCGTGCGTCTTACCTCAGTCAGTGAGGACAAGTCCTTTTATATATATAGATTTTAGCTTCAATCCTAGTGTCGAGACCCTCTGTTCTCCGGTGACCAGCAGAATCAACGATATTGCTTACTCAGTTGCGGAACATATAAACATAACACGAGTAAAATTTGGTGGCTTTCATTTGACATTTGAAAGTTTAAAATTATAATATTTGACATTTTTATGAATATTATTTATTACTAACCCAATATGCTGTGTATATTATTGTAAATATTTGTTAATTTATTATACGTAAAGGCGTTATTCTTACTGTATCTCTTTATGTACATGTATTCTATAATTATATTTTTTTATTACATCTATTCTATAATATTTACTTTTTATTTCTATTACTTTGGCGAAATTAAACAACGGTATTAACGCCATAACTTCGACACAATGAGACACTTCTATGTCAATTTTGTCACTGTCCATCTTCTGAGACATCACGTGTTAAGTGACATAACTTAACGCCGCGCTTTATCGTGTAACCAGACTGAGGAAATGAAAATAATTCTATTCCTCGATCGGGAATCGAACACAACCATCACGCTTAAAGCCAGCTTAACCCAAGAATGTTATTTTTCAACAATTTTTATAACCTACAGAACCCAACAACTAACGCAGGATAAATGCTTGGCACAATGTCATAATGAATCCTAACACTGATCGTGACCTCTTCCTGACCGCGTTGGTCATCACGATGTCTTCATTGTTATTACTTTTTGTCCGTCTCTCCGCTTATTTCCCACGAAATATACAGGAAATTTGTATATTTGACACCGTTGTGGCGCAGTGGACGGTATACATTTACGCACCGTTTGCAGGTTCGAGGAGGTTGTTAGGATACACGTTCAAGGTAGTTATTATGTTCTAACTATTTTCGTTTTCTCCGTCTTGGTAAGACAAACGGGCGGAGAGTGAGTTTAAAAACAATATCCATACATTGAAAACTAAAGTTTTAGCCAAATTCATGAAACACTTATTTTATAGTAATATTTATAATACTTTATATTAAATTATTTATGAACTTTTTTATTTATGAGCCGATTTAAGTAAAACTAACACTAAATTTCCTAACACTAAAGGGAAGTTTGCCAAAATACAATAGTAAAAACTGCATTTAAACCAGTCGAGCCGTTACTGAGATTAGCGTGCACAAACATACAGACAAACAGACGTACCGACAAATTGTCAAAATTTATAAAATCATTGTTTTGGGTTCTACCACATTAATAAATGCCCCCAATAATAGATTTTCTCATATATCTTCCATGTACAGACAGCGATGACTTACAGTTTTATTATATATTTATGAGATATAGATGTTTATATATATATATTTATATATATATAAGTAATAAATGTCAATGCGAGACCAATATATAACGCTCGGATAGCAGTCGTAAAAACTAAAAAATGTCATACACTCGCTATTATTTGACAAAAGTTGTGCATACAGGTTTTATTTTTATGTAAATGTAGAATAGAAGAATTGTTAACTTTTTATTTTTATTTAGGTATATGAAAATAGGAGACTTTTTTAAATTTAAAAGTGAAGTTAATTATTTTCTTTGTTTCACGCTATATCCCGCACCGCAACAAAAAATAAAAAAAATAACATTTGTTCAGTTAAATTACCAATATTTTTAAATATCTTTCCTTCAGTCTATGAATTCTAGTTGTGATGATAGTTTTTTTTAAAGGACCAAAAAAAGAAGAGTGTCTTAACACTTATTTCACTCTACCCACCCTGCTGTGCGGGATAAAGCGTGCAACTAAAAATATAACTCTACAATCTAACACGGCGTGCAAAAGGTCATTTATATGCCAATAAACTATCAAATTTTATGTATATACGAAGCAATTTTGATGCAAATTCGAAAACTGATCGGGCGAGTACTTTGTTTAACTTAATATAAACATGTTCGGAGCTATGCTAGTCATCTGACTTTCCTTGAATAAAAAATAAATGATAATTATTTCTTTTTTTATCCCGCACATGGCATGGCTAATTATTATTGAAATTAATGTGTCGGTCTCGAATTCGAAGGAAAAGTGGAGTACGGAGTGTCTCGACACATCTCTCTACCTACCCTCCTAAGTGCGGGATATAGCGTAAATTAATAATAGATCTATTGAGGCCGTAGAAGCGCACAGGGGCAGCGTGCGTCTGTTAGCGTGACAGGTTGTGAGTTACATTCCATATCGAGGAAATTAAATATTTAATATTTTCATTTCCTCGCACTAGTAACAATGAAAAAGGCAGCGTTTAGTTCCGCCACTCAACAAACAATGCCTGAAAAATTCAGCGGAAGGTAGCGAACAGAATTGTTTTTCATGGGGAACGTAGTGCTAGTAACCCTAGGATCAGGGAACCTGGTTCCAACTGATAACTGTGGAATACAGCAAAAAAATAAAAAAAACATTATTTTTGACGGACAAACAGACAATTTAGCAAATATATGTAAATAAAAATAAAAGCATACGTTTAAATTTTAAAGGAAAATATTCATTTCTGATTCACAAACAATCTGATGGACACTTTAATTTTATTTACGTAACTATTATTGTTTTTATACATGTAGGTATATCTTTTAAAACGGCTTCGCGACCCCAAACTAGGCAGAGCCAGTATTGTAGGGATCAAATAACTAATAATGAATAACATATATTATGTTTTAAATATACATTAAAAGTAATTTAATATCTGAACACAAAATAAATATAATTGTCGTGGGTGGGAATCGAACCCATATCCTCTGCGTTAGGTACTTACATAATTAACTAATTTGTTTATGGCTAAAAATAAAAAAAATATCTCTATTATAATATATCAAAGCCTAAATAAACAAGTTTTAACATTTCTATAAAGTTCTTTGATACGATATTTATATATATATATATAGTAATAGATGTGCGGCGTTGAACTCCGCCTATCAACACGCGATGTCTCTAAAATTGAAGTGAAGGTAGTGTCTTAACACTGGGTTCCCTCTTCGTATTTGTTATATGCGTGATACAGCGTAAAGCTAAAAAAAAAAATTATTATTAGTTTTTTTTTTTCACCTAAATATATATTTATATTATTTTGTCCATTTAGGAGGGTAAAATGTAAAGATTAAACGGAATGAAAATGCAAATTTTTTGCTAAAATTTACACACAAATACTTTTGTATGGATCATACAAAATTGCCTATTTTACCATTAAAAAAAACGAAAAATCCATTAAAACACCTTTAAAATATACAAACAAAGTAATAAAATATACTGGAAATCCTTAACAAACACAATCTACTTGAAAAATCTTAGACGCTTTAGAATAATTAATTCGTTCATTATTCTTTTATGTTAACTAGAAACTGTACAGTGATCGTGGCCATGGCCACTGAGTCAGAGGTCGCAGGTTCAATAGTCTCTTGTAACTCTTGTTCTTTATTTTATCAGATGAGATTATTTATTTATTTAAATCATTTATTATCTGGAATAAAAGAATATAGAGACACAAATAACGAACTACGGCGTTAATTTCCGAAACTCGATTCGCAATGTCTCGAAAAAATATGAGAAAGTGAGGCACGGAGTGTCTTAACACTAGGTTACCTCTGCATGAAGCTAAAAAATATGTATATTATATATATTGTTAATGATCAAATGGTTAATTGGTCTGGTTAAGCAAAATATGGTTGCATTGTGCAAATAGCACAACTGAACTGAAATATATATTTTTAGATGTAAAATAGAGAAAGTACCGTATTACATCCCTCTTTCGTTCCCTACTCTCCGTCGAATTCTCGAGGCATTGCGTATTGAGTGGCGGAATTCAAAACCCCACTATACCTCCTTATCAGAGCGTGGAAATTAAAATATTTAATATTTCATTCCCCCAATTAAGAATCGAACCTACAGCCGTCGAGCACACACAGTTTTACCCCCGCGCCACGACTGGCCTTATTTTATTCGATTTATACTAAACCAGTTTAGTTTATTACAGACCAATAAGCAAAGTTACGCAAATCTAAAACAATGCTTAGGATTTCGATGCCTAACGATATCTAAGAAACATGACTCATATATCTCGTTTTGACATTAATACTGAAAAGTTAATGAGCAGCTGTCTGGTGCAGACGCTGTGTAATGGCTTAAGTCGTGAGGTCGATTCCGGGGTAGAGTTACATATACGTAAGGCTTAGTAGGAAATTATTATATTGTTATTTGTATGTAATACTTAAATAATAATAATTGATTTAGGGCTAAATATTAAGTAAAAGAGGTATAAGCCTCTGTTTACTGGAAACACTACGGAAGTGTCAACACTAAGTCACCTCTGACTTAGTGTTATGACACACCGTTCCCCTAATTTCCCCCGAATTTTCTAGGCATTGTGTGTTGAATGTGGGAACCCAACGGTTTCCTTTGCTTGTCATCAGAACTATCATATGATAGGGCTTTTTATCCTCTAAATACTACTCACATATCACTCGAGTTGAACTATAGTGGGCTCGATTTCCATTCGAGACATGGCTTATTTTCATTATCTCGCTTTGATAATAAGGCAAAGTGCGGAGTTCAGTTCTATCGTATAGAATCTCTAATATTTGACAAAAACAGAAGAACTAACTTTTCCCTCTGCCAACCCTGCTATATATGCGGGATACAACGAAAAATTAAAAAAAATAGAAATATACCTTTACTCTCTCACTAGCTTCAGAGAGTTAGGCCATAAAGATTTATCTATCCCTTCCTGTCCGGATAAGAAAACCCACGTCATATATACAGAACGAATAACAATATGTCAATTTTATTGCAACAGATAAAATAACATGCTTTATCAAAAGTTATAAACAGTGTGAGGACTTCATCGATGTTGATAAAACAGTGTATTACTTATCTTCTACTCGTACTTGCCAATATTGTATTCAATTTTATGTTTATATTGAATTTTGTATTGATTCTGTATGGAGATTGAGAAAAATATTTTCTTTTTATATGTGTCATATTTTCTGTTTGTCAAAAACATAAAGAAGTTGTAGCGTCGCGGATTGTGGGTTTGATGCCTACTCGGGCATGTTTAATTTTGAGTTACACCACTCAACACGCAATTACTGGATAGTAATTGCGTGGGCGGAAAGGGGGGAACAGAGTGTTTTAACACTGGGTTACTGTGCTACTCTGCTATGTGGGATAAAGGCGGTAAAAAATAAAAAAAACTGTGACAATTGTGTAAAACTTAAGACCACTCTACTGAAGTAATAGATTCTGTCAAAGTTCTTCATTCCACTATATGACTTTGATCTCTTCTTCGTCTTATATATTCAGTTATTATAATAAAAGTCTATATTATAAGAAGAATATCTATTTTGTAGTTTTAAATACTTGTTATATTAACTTTTGGCAAAATGAAATTGTAACTAAAGTTAGAGTTTGTCTTCCCCTCGGGACAATGAAATATTTAATATTTTCACTTCTTCACTCTGTTCACAGGACAAAGCGCAGTGTTAAGTTCCAGCACTCAATACTTCGAGAATTCGACGGAGAATGAGAAACGAAAGTGTCTTGATGGGAACGAAGTGTCCTAACACTACATTCCCATGTTGTATCTTACTATCCTACGTACTGTTCGATACAGTGTGAAGCTATAAAAAATACTTATAGAAATTCCACTCTATTTGATGAAACTCAGTATTAAAAACAAAACGACTACATTTACTATCAGCTTAAAAAGTTATAACTTTTTAAAAAAATATGTAGAGTCATAAGAAATCTCTATCGTAACATAAGACCAAACTTGTCTGACAGTTCGTTAAACTTTTAAGTGTCTGTTTTGTTTGATCTTCATACAGTTCAGCTTGTGACATCCGTGACGGACAAACTCTATTTTTTTCTTGCCTTCACGCTTTATCCCCTATAGACCCAGGTAAGGAAGAGAGACTAGAGTGTTTAGTGTCAAGACACTTTGTGCTTCGTGTTCAATTCAAATTTAAGACATTGCATGTTGATTAACGAATCTCAACGCCACAATTTGTCTTCCCATTGAAAAAAAATAAAAATAATTCATAACCCTAGTCGAAATCGAACCTACAACCACCCCGTTTTAATTCTATCCGTCTATAAGCATTTATCATTTATATACAAACACTAATAGCACATTTCACAATATATTTATATATTTATACACAATAATAAACTTTAGTGACAATATATAAAAAATTATAGCTTTTAAATGTCTCTACATTAAAATTATAGAGTTGTTATGTAAAATTCATGCTTGCTCGTGATAAATGTGTAATTTGCTTTAATGTAACGTGATTTCTATGGAATTTTTAAACTAAAGTATATGTATTCGTATATCACACGACACCGTTACTATAATCTTTCTTATTATTACAGCAAGGGCAATATAAAATAAAATAAACGTTCACATAAATGGAATTGGTATACATGAATGTGTGAAAATAAATGAGTTTATTTCGAAATGTGTTTATTTTCATATATTTTTGTCTTTTTAATTTGTCCATTGATTTCAAAGATTTTATATAGTTGATTTTGCGGAATAATATAATATTTCCAATATTTTCAGCATTTTTTATAACTTGGGAAAGTGTAAAGTAGAACTGAAGCTTTTACTTAAGCCTTTTTGATACTATTGTACACTCCTAATAATAGAGAAACTGACAAAAGGCTATCTCAAAAATAAACATACAAAATAGATCGATACGAACCGTAATTCATAGATCGGCGACACGAAATCCCATTTTACGTAAACACATAGATTTTAACACAGAACACTAAATTCTTTAAAGATTTAAACTTGTACCAGTTATTTAAATACACACTATTCAATACAGTCAACAATTTCTTAAGAAACTTTCAAAAATTCACTTGAAAAACTGAAATTTTGCTTTCAAAGAAACGTATGCTGACAAAAAACACGTCCGCACTCGACGATGTCCAGTTCAAGACTGCCTAAAGTAAAAACATGCACGCCTCAATAAGAGGATCTCTGTCTCTATCTAACACACGCTTAACAAAACGAGTGAAAGAGACAGCTATAATGGCATGCATTATGGTAGTGTCTCGTTTGACTTTTTTCCGATGATTTCTTTGAACGATCGAGCGCTCGATCTATAGGATCTATAGATCATTATAGTAAGCGTGAGTTATGCCCCTGAACAGTGATTCATTGATAGGGCAGTTAGTTATAAAATTATAGTATTTGCTTTGAATCTAATAAATTGATGTTGAAGAGGAACGTTTTATAGCTGTTAGATTATTTTTAATACGATTTATTAATAAGCGTGTATCAAACACGTTTTTATAGATATGTAAGTTTTGCTTATATATACAAGGTAGTAAGTAATAACTTTGTAATTAATATATTTTTTATGTATTAAATATTTTTAACGAAATATCCGTATTAATATGACTTTTATAGGTATTTTTTGGATTTCGTTAACCTCTAACTCTAAATATAATACAAAAAACATAAAAATATAGAGTATACACCATATTAAGAAAAAATGGAGACAACAAAAACATTATATGAATTAAAATGATATTTATAAGTACATTATTATAAAGCTGCGTAATACATCTGGTTGTAATAATTTATGCATACGTAAGTCAAATTTATAAAATTTGTGTTCAAATTATAATATTTTACAACATTATAATGTAAATATCGTGAATTATCAATATTTATGACACTATTGTGATACCTTGGACAAAACAACCAGTTTTTATGAGTTTTTATTAAATAAGTAGTAAATGTAGGTTCAAGCTTTAAAGTTTTAATTGTTCTTTTTAGAAACTTTAACGATTATATTTAGTCCTTTTGTCGTTCATGAAATAACTACTAGCATAACAGAACAATATTTTTCATATAAAAGACATCAACGCGTTTTTTTATTTCGATAATGATGTTAGACATCAAAGATCAATATTACACTTATCGAGATCGTGATAACATAGCGGCACAGTGTCTAACTTAAAATGTGGCAATTGTAGGTTCGATTCCCAGTAAGAGGTGTGAATTATATAAAATTTCTCGCTCTGGTAACCAAGATATAGATCGGCGTTGAGTTACATCAAATGTCTTGAAAATTAACTGGAGCAGCTGTATTCGAAATACAGCGTGAAGTTATTATTTGCAACATTCTTAAACAAAAAATGTGTAAATAAGAAGCGTATAGCTCCATTTCAATCGGTGCGTAGCTTTAGGCGAGACCGGACACTCGGACAGTATTGATTTTTAAAAAAAGTTTTAAAAGAAACTTTTTTTCATTTTATTAAGCTTAAGCATACCGATAATTTGTAAACGTTTGCCTGTAGCATCCCAAAATGATTATATTAATATCTTATTTTGATAAAGAATGTGGAGAACAGAATAAAATTAGCCCTTTTAGCTTCACGATTTATTCCATGCAGAGAGAAGTTACGAGAAAAGACTTGTGGTGCTGACGTAATAAGTGACGAAATATATAAAACTCCATACCAGAATTCTCCAATACAAGATGCAAGTTGCTACCCCTAAAAATAAGACACCACAAACCGGATGATGACGTTCATGTTCTAGGTCGTATTCTGAAGTATGGTAGATGCTGTTTTGTTTCAACTCATGGGTAAAGTTGACGGAAAAAGGAGTGCTGGACGAAGGAAAAAGTTGGGCTGACTAACATCAGGAAATAGACCTTTATTAAATCCATGGAACGAGCATTGGACAGAGCAGGTCTTGGGAAGCCAGCCAGCTTCATGGTTGAAGAGACACCCAAATAAGAAAAGAGGAGTTAATGTCAGAAGAGACGTTGAACGTGAAGTACATGTTTTTACCCGAAGTAATCATGAATATACACGATGGTATTGAGTGGTGAAACCTATGAAAATTAATTATTTATCGTTTAAATCCAACTTATCTTTAAATGATGTATTTCTAGAAAATGTATAAAAAATTGAACCTGCGCCTCTTGCATACCTTCCACGCACTCGCACCACTAAGCCATGTGTCCTTATGAAGCTTTATTAATTTATTTACGTTGCTAGCATCTCTGTAGGGAAATTTTCTACACAAATATTATGGCTAAGAATGTTCATTAGGCAAAAGAGAATGTTATTTATCACATACTATTAACATTTTTAAAATATTTGTCTACATTAAGAATGGAAAAACATTGGACTATGTAAATGTATAAAAAATATATATTACTAAACATAAAAAACCAGCACTAGTATACGAAATAATGAAAAACTCTTCAACTTTGTAAAAGGAACCTACGACCTCCGACGTCTCAGACAGTTCTTACCTATGTCTCTACACAAGTATGTTTTTATTTACGTCGCTGTGTGGCCCACTGGTGCACAGTATTTTTTCTATATGTTTGTTTAAGAAATAAATTTAACGTGCGCGTCTCGAGTGCTATTCAACGAGATATATGGATACAGAAGTGCTTTAGCCATGAGATTTATCTTACCTATATTAATATAGACCATTAATTAAAAAGAAGAGTCCGTGAGAGAGTGATTATTCACTCCGTTTTCACATATTCAGGATTTCGAGTTGTATTACCAGGGAAAATGATTTTAATAGTCAATGTGTATAATTTTAAATCATTTATTAATTTGTTTAAAAACCGGTTACATAACCGATAATTTTATAATTATCGATCACGTCGATTACCGATCGCAAGGCCGGCACGGCGTGACGCAGGGGCAAACGTGTGTGACTGTAAATGCTACGATTTCCACTTGCGGGGATGAAATATTTAATATTTTCATTTCTCCGCTCTGGTAACAGACAAAGCAAAGCGTTGTGCTCCGCCACTCAACCCGTTATGCCTATGAATTGAAAATTGGGGCTCGGAAATATCTTATTAGGAACGGACTATGGCAGCATGGCAGAGTAGACAAAGGGAACCTAATGTACAAATACCCCGTTCCAATTTTTACCATATTCAGTGGAGAAACTCAACCAGAGCGGAGGGAGTTCTTTCCGCCTTAGTGAGATCCGAACCCACGACATACAACATTAACCTGTTTTATTTCGGCTTAGTATTAACATAAGGAATCTAAATATAAGACACATAAGAGACTCCGTTCCCCATTTTCTGCCCTATTATTAATTACTTTGCGCGTGTATACCTACTTTTTCTTACTAGGGTGGGAAATCATTTAAATATTATAACCTTTCCCTCGTCTGGGAATCCAATCCACAACCACCAATCTTACAGGAAGACGCTGTCCCACTGCACCGCAGGGAGCCCAAAACTTTATCAAAATTTTTCAAAGATTACTCTCAAACCTTATCCAAATCTCCTCAGTTCATTAACCGGGAGTGTAATTTTTTTAGGTTTTTTTCTTCATATTTCCACCCAAAAGTGAGGCGTCGTAATCATCCCGGGACGGCTTGCCAAATTAACATTGTTGTTATGATGGATTCTACACCTGGCAAGTAAAGGTGCGATCTCCTTGAAAATTCACATTTACTGAATTATTTACAGATTATCATAAAGAGTGTAGGGGACCACTGAAATTTCGCAGGTAGAATGAAAATTTAACCTACTCGTATACTCAGAGGGCCATTAAAGGCAGCTCTCACTTACATATTCGATGTAAGAATGATTTTTTTAGCTTTACACTTTTTCCCGCATAGCAGAGTAGGCAGAGGGAACCTAGTATTAAAACACTCATATCCTCACTCTCCTCCAAATTTTCGAGACATTGCATATAGTGTTGCGGTAATTAACGCCGCGTTGTGTCTACTGGAGCGCAGAAATTAAAATAAATTAAATATAATCATCCCCCGAGTGACAATCGAACTCGCAACCGCTGTGTTCACAGTCAGATTCTGCCCCACTTCGTCACGAAGGCGTCACTAACACCGAAAACGAATTCCACCATCATGACCAAAACCTAAGTCATCAATCACTATCGCGAATTCTCGATTCATTGGCGTAATTAGATTTCGAATATAAATAATAAGAAGAAAAAAAGACTAACACTGCCTTTCGGTTTTGCTTTAATACAAAATTTTGATTTGTATGGAATTTTAATGAAAAGTACCCTTTTATGTACAATACTGAACCCCTAATTATATTATGAAACGATGTTCCAAAGTAATTAGTTGATACTCATTTATCAAGCTGGACGTTATTCTTAAATTTGACATATTTGAATGTAAGTAATGGTAGCGAGTTCAAAATACGTTCGCGAATATGTATTTCTTTTTTGTTTTGATTTATATCCCGTATATAGCAGAGTAGACAGAGTAAACCTAGTGTTAAGACACTCTCTTCCCTAGGTACCAGCTAATTTTCGAGACACTAGTTTCTTAATAATAATTGAGTGGCGGACAACACTGCACCTTGTTTTGTTATCAGAGGGATTAAATAAATATAGCTCTCCCCCGAATGGAAATCGAACCCACAAGTCACAACCGTCGCGCTTACAGTCTAAAGCCGTACAGTTGCGCCAAGGCGAGATCCACATTTCTTATTGTTGTTATAACAAAAAATATAACAGACATAAACAACCACATAGCTAAACTTAAAGCTATAGCTACTTTGACTGTGAAAATATCCTGCAAAAATATAGTTCATCCTTAAATATTACAACCAATTATATATATGCACAACTGTAGTGATGCAGCGGCATAGCTTTTTGGATGGGTCGCGCCTGACGTGAGTTCGATTCCCGCTCGAAGATATGAGATTTTTTCACATCCTTGCTCTGTTAACCACCAAAACGTAATATCTCGAAAATTGAGTGCACTTGTGGAACGGAGTGTCTTAACACTATTTCCTCTACCTAACATGCTTTATGCGTGATACAGCGTGAAACTAATAAAAAACTAATTTCCATTCCACTTTTATATGCAAGTGTACACACAGTGTTGCTCTCCCATAGTTACCATGTCGATGTAGCCTCAAGTGTTTTTGCCACTTCTTAGTTATAGTATAACGTGACTAGTATGTATAAATCATAAGTTTTATTGCGACACAGTGAATTGTCACTTATTTATTTATCATTTTGCTGGGGGTAGATTAATATTGTTGAGGCCGTCGAGGCGCAGTGGAAAAGGTCTGACATAGTGGAGGTTTTGAGTTCGAAACCCACTCATGAGAGAGCAAGCAGAGGTAAATCTGTTTTCCACTTTCCGCCAAATGGATGTTGAGTGGCGGTTGCTACGTTTCCTCCACGAGAGCGAGGATATGAAAATAAACTGAATACCCCCCGAATGAAGATCGAACTCACAACCATCACACTTACAGTCAGACGCTGATCCAAATTTAAAATTAGTAATAATTATATTAGGGTTATTTTTAAAATCTTATCGTAGCATTTCCTATACACGTAGGAAGGTAGTGGGTTCGATTCTCATTAGAGGGGATAAGAAAATATAAATTGCTCAAAACTGAAAAGTGAACTCACGACCACCTTGTGTAGTAATCACATACTCCGTTTCCACATTTATGTAAGTAGTATATACTTTAAAAGACCATTTAAGCAACAACCTGAATAATACAAAAGTCACCTTTATTTTGAAAGTTACGCCCAATAAATTGACGTTAAGCATTTTTGTAACTCCCACGCGACGTAATATGTGCAGATTTTATTCAGACTTTATTTTGGTTCAAATGTGACAGCATCCGGTGATAATGAGTTCATAGCTCGGTGGGATGTTTCGTTTTTTTAGTGTGGGAAGATAGTGTTAATACACTATGTTCACCACGCACCGCCAAATTTTAGGAATTCCGTATTTAGTGGTGGGAATCAGCACCACACCTTGGGAATCCCCCGAGTGGGAATCATACCCACAATCGCCACATCTACAGTTACATAGTGGTCCCCTTGCGCCAGGATGGTCTCTACCAATCATCCTATATCTAAAATAAATAATTGAGTTCAAATCAAAATATAGCTGAAGTACAATGACGAGATATTCTCTTTTGTGTATTTATCTATTAATAATAAAGGAAGTGCCACTTCTAGAGACCATAATGTCGCAGTGGGATAGCATCAGATTGTAAATGCGAGATTTGTAGGTTCGATTCCCACACGGGGTAGTATTGTATTAGTTAAGCTTCACGCTGTATACCACACCTAGTAGGGTAAATAGAGGGAAAAAGGAATCTAGTGTTAAGACACTACGTTTCCCACTTGAGTCACATCCCTCTTTACCTTGTTACCAGAGCAGGGAGCAGATTACTTAATATACAACGTCCCAAATTCAGACATAAAGTAAAAAAAACCTTTTTAGTGAATCTTAAGAAAAAACAGTTACGTTTTCTTGATAAGTTATCTCCGACAAAGGACTCTCCATTAAGAACCACTGCACTGCCTCAGCTTACTGGTATCACGCCTTTATACTCCTGCAATATCATTTACGTGTATAAAAAAAATGCTTCACGCTGTATCCCGCATATATAGCAGGGTAGACAGAAAAACCCCAGTCCGTCCTGCACTACATTAAAAACTATGAAAATAGTAGATAAAAGTTTTCTCATTTTCCGCACAATTTTCATCACTGTGGCGTTTCACACAATGGCGTAACTCAACACCGCGTTTTGTCTTGTTACCAGAGCGAAATAGTAAATAAATAACAATTTCTAATATCCATCTAACGCCCACATAGCAAAGACACAAACATACTAACTAGTCTTACTTACATACCGTGTAAAATTTTATTAAGGAGAAGTTGAAACGATTTACTTCAAAAATATCTATATGTTTATAATTCCTGGGTTCAAATCTAAGTTTTTTTAAAATTACTTTCCTTCCTTTAGTAAGGAATAACTAAATTTAAAAAGAAAAAAAAATATTCTTAGAAAAAATGAAAACAGAAGGTTATTTCCGCTTCATGCGTAAACTTTGTAGTTACATTTTAATTTTTTACTATACCTGTATCTTACATATTAATTACTTACTTTATAGGATATCTTGCTATGTTTTTTCTCTTTTTATTTAGCTCCGCGCTGTCTTGCGCATATATATCGTAGACGTCCCATAGCAGGGTAAGTAGAGGGAACCTGAAAACCTAGTAATAAAACTCCACTAGTAGAATATCAGTATTGGATCTATAATTTTTGCGATTTTTACGCATATGAAAAGAAACACTAACCGGTCTCTTCGCGGATGGCATTCAACTGTCAGTTGACATTATTTTTTATAGGTTTAGGAGCTTAGCGGGATAGGCAGAGGGTTAGAAGTGAGAACTCAGTGGTAAAACATTTCATTCCCTAATTTTCGTCGAATTTTCGTGGTATTGTATGTTGAGTGGCGTAACTCAACGCCAGGATTTATATACGATATACATAATTTTAAAGCCACCCTTCCCCTTAACACAAACCTTTAAAGCTTAACTTAGCGTTTCGAGTTGTGGGTCTCTATCGTTGTGATTTATTGTGTGTTCATCTGTCACTTGGTGATGAGGCCACTGTTAGGGGATTAGCGGACTGATTATTTTAGAGAAAATAATTCGATGGTAATGTTTTTTTATAAAAATTATACTTAGCCAGTAGTGCAGCAGGGGCACAACATATTCTGCAAAATCGACTGGTTGTGGGTTCGATCCCCACTCCAGGAAAAGAAATATTATTTTGCGTGGGCTTTAAAACGTAACAAGTTAAATCCGTCCCGTTGATTCCCGCTTCCGTAGCAATTTTAAGAAATCCTCTCTTAGTGTCTCTTTATACTGTATCTTTATATATAATAGCAACGATTCTAAATCGAGTAGTTTCATTTGTGCGTTATATGTTAGTAGCGGAAAAGTTTTATATGTATATAAATCGTTCGCTTTCCGCTCCCGCTTCATCTAAGTTCGCTACCTTATAACCCCGACGTACATTTTTCATCTCTTTGTCATAATACCTAGTTACTTGAGCTAAAGAAGTTATTCTGTTATAGAAATGTTCCTTTAACAGGCGCACTCAGAGACGTCAATTAACGTTTAACTAGTATTAAATTGGTGCAATATTTTAGTATTGGTATTATTTTACATTTGTCACATTGCACGAGAGCTAATAATAATGTTAAGTCGCTTGGTAAGTAGCGGAATCTAACTCCGCAGTTTTTCTAACAAACTTATGAGAAAAGAAAACATTTCTTATTTGGCTTCACACTGTACCTAAATGTAGCAAGGTAAGCAGAGGGAACCTAATTTACACAATGATAGAATCATCGTCTTGTTACCAGAACGGGAAAACAAACGGAAAACAACGGGAAATATTGCCCCCAAATAGTAATCGAACCCATAACAGTCGTTTACACACAGACGCTGAGACACTCCGCCACGGCGGCGTCTAATGACTAATGAAGTTACCTGTTCAGTGACTCATTCAGGTTGACACCTTAAAATTCTTGTAAACCAATTGTTTTCTTAATTCTTGGAATGTTTTTCAAATTTTAAGTCCGATAATAAAATAAAAGGTTTTTCTAGTCATAGATTTAACATACATGTCTATATCATATTATGTCTAGAAAATAAGGAGGAATTGGGAAACGGAATGTTTTAACACTAGGTTTTCTCTGCCTACCATAATACGCAGAAAAAGGCAATAAACTATTTTTAGTTGTTTTAGTTTTCTGCTATAGTATTTTTTTCATATATTTTCAAATGTTTTCCAAAGTGATTGATATAACTATGGTATCTCTTATCCGTCCGTGAAATACCTGGAATACGTTAAGAAGGTGGAAAACAAAGCATCTAGAGATCCTGCATGTAGTAGAGCAGGCAGCCTAGTTTTCAGATACGGACTGGTTATCTGTTTACCAGAACGAGAAAATATTTTTTACCCCCCCAGTGGTAATAGAACTCACTGCCATATAAGGGAAAAGAAAAAAGTGAAAAGATGAAAAAAAATACAATTTGTTCTTTCTTTTCTAAAACAACCTTTTGTTAAATAGACCGTTATAAGTAATTAAGAAGTCCTTCATAAAAATTAGTTAAAAATAACTGTACCATTCTTAAAATATTAGTAGGTAAAGGCAATAACCGTTAAAATTTAACTGCTATAGTTAAAATAAAGTAATTAAATGACAACAATAGTTAAAGTATTTCCTAAGTAACGACAATAACAGTATAAGTGAAACAATGTTCTTGGAAAATATATTTTTTAGCTTCACGCTGCATCTCGCACATAGAAAGTTAGGCAGAGGAAACCTGGGAACTTAGTGTTAAGAGATTCCGTTCCCATTAATATACTTTCATACTCCACTTTTCGCCGAATCCTGGAGACATTTCATGTTGAATACAGGAACTCTACGGCATGCTTTGAGTCGTTAGCAGAGCGAAAAAACATATTCATAATTTAATGCACTGAGTAGGAATCGAACACACAACCGTCGCGTTTTATAATCAAACTTCTGCTGTTCCGCTGCACCATGAAACTCTCTATACAAATGTACTACATCCAACGGAATTCGAATAGACTTACCATTCATTTTATAGCATATCCTACTATATAACCGCACATTTAACCGCAAAACATAAAATAGGATCATCAAATTTGAATACGGGACCCGCATCGAATTAAATATATTCGATATCAAAGAAACTCTTGTGAGTTCGATTCCTATTCGGGGGAATTAAATATTTTATATTTTAATTTCTCACTCCGGTAAATAGGCAAAGCGCAACGTTGAGTTCTGCCACCCAACACGCAAGGCCTCAATTGGCTAAAATGGGAAACATGGGGAGTGTCTTAACACTAGGTTCCCTCTGCCTAACCTGATGGTAACTTATATGCGGGAGGATAGAGCGTAAACTTCCTTCCTCTTAATTTTAATCCAACAATTAACTAATAAGATAATAAGGGAAACATTTAATACAATAAAACGGCTAATGTTATGTTTTGCTTAGTTTAAATTTAAAAGTTCACAAGAAAAATAAAAAAAAATAGCAGCCTTTACATAATTTCGAAAGAAGAATGATAAGAGTATATCAACACACGCATAATTGGTTTAAAGTTAACATTTATTTTATAGCAAGATAGGCAGAAGGAATCTTCTGTTAAGATTTCTCCATTTTCCAAGCACCCTCCAATTATCGAGACTAATAAGAGAAATCGAAAGGAATACGAGAATATCGAACTACTCATATTGTCTTCGTAGTAACGAACGAGAAATTTAAAATATTTTATTCTTCGCCATGGACATCGAATCCACAACTGTCGTGTTCACAGTCAGATGTTGGACCGCTGCGACGACATAGAAAGGAAGGATTTGTCACTCAACTCTCTTAAAATTTAAAAGTTTTTTGTATAGTGAAAATGTTTACTTTATTAGTATACATTTTCACTATACAAAAAAAATAACGGAACAAACTTAACCTTAACAGCGGGACAAATGTGTATATAATAAATTTGTTGGGTAGCACTTTATGAACTGGTTTGCGAATTCCATACATAAATGTTTACATAGATACAAAATACCTATACACTTCTGTCTGTCTATCTTTTAATATTTTTCTTTAAGTTCAAGTAGTATCCCGCATTTGGCAGGGTAGGTGGAGGGAACGTAGTGTTATAACATCTCGTTCTATACATGCCGCCAAATTTTCGTAACATTGCGTGTTGAGCGGCGGAACCCAACACTGCGGTTTACACTAATATTAGGAAACTAAAAAACTGTCATTTTTATTTTTACGTATGCTTACTTCAATTTTTTTTTTAAAAATCTTGTAAATCCGAACAAAAAACTAAGTTAAGAACTAACTTGAAATTTTATTGCAACCTTTTGACAGCACGAGCAAAATATTTCCGAATGTATTGTCATACAAAAATTGTTGTAATAAAAAATAAAAAATTACATTTTAAAGAACAAATTTTAGTGTTTCGAAACCTTTTATTTTAGTTTTATTATATTTTGTCATATTTAGTAGGCCGTCGCGGAGCAATTGTACAAGTGTACGAATGTAAACGCAATAGTTGTGGGTTCGATTTCTACTCGGAGGTATGAAATATTTAATCTTTTCGCTCTGGCGACAAGGCAAAAGCGCGGCGTTGAAATCCGCCACTCAACACTCGACGCTTCAGTAATTCGACGGAAAGTGAAAACGTAAGTGTCTTAATGGGAAAGGAGTATCTTAACACTAGGTTTCCAGATTTCCTCTGCATACCCTTCTAAGAAAGTATACTTATAAGCAGAAAGTATACTTATATGCACAACGTCTTACTATAAATGCGGCCTGATTTTCCACTCCGGGAAATAAATTTATTTCATTTTCTCGCCCCGATACCAAGAGAAATGAGTGGTCAAACACTACATTCCCTCTGTCAACCCTGCTACATGCGAGATACAGCGTAAAAATAAAAAAATATACATCTTCTAGTAATGTATCGAACACGAAACCATTGCGTCTATTCAGACACAGAGCCACTGCAAACGAACAGCGTCAACTAAAACAAAATCAATAAATTATAAAATAATCACTTAATAATTCACGCACCACGAAAACAGCTTTAATGCTGTATAAATAAAAGGAAAAAATTAAATGTTGATACAATAACTACTGAATTTGCAAGACTTTGGTTGCACGCTTTATCCCGTGAGACTTTAAGATAGTACCTACGTGTTAAGTAGCGGAACTCAACACCGCATTTAGGCACGTATTTATAAACCGCTCTCAAAACTCACATTGAGCTGGAGATGTCGTTGTAATAATCTATAGATGAGATTGGCATCTCAAGATTGATCACAGAGTTAAGGACGATCTATACAAGTAAATAAGGACCTTAGTCTACCAGAATGGAAATGAAGATATTTATTCCACTTGTAAATCTCAACGCCGCCTTGTGTTAAGACACTCTGACAGCACCGATTTTTTGAAGCACTGTGTGTTCAGTGGCGATACTCAACACAGCACGTTGTCTTTTTACCAGAGCTAGGAAATGAAAATATTAAATATGAAATAGAGTGAGAATAGAGTGGGAATTTAGCTTACCGCCTGTCTTGTTTACAGTCGTACGCTTATGTCCCTTTGGCATAACTGGCATGGCTTTATAATGTTACTATAGATTATTTCTATTTCCTCATTGCGGTATGAAAAAACGCGGTGTTGTGTTCCGCCATGGTCTCGAATACAGGCTGAAGGTATCTGAGTATCTTTAACTTAACTGAAAACAATTCAAAAGCCGCCAAAGCTAAAATGAGACATCCACTAATTTATAATGTACACATAAATAAATAAAATAAACATAACTTTCATACACAAATATTTAAAAAAGCAACAGAAGGGCTATTCCTCATACGATTGAGATAGTATCGGCGCGTTTTTTTTCCTTATTATTCAATAAAAGATATTATCTAAGGACACCCGGTTTAAGACCTATGAGAAAGGAGATTTTTTTCTTTTTAGGGTTTCGTACCATAAAAGGAGAAACGGAACCCTTATAAGATCACTTCGTTCTTCGTCTTTCCATCTATCAAGACCATTTATCTCGAGATCGTGTAAAGGTATGAAGCCGAAATCAATATCCAATATTCAGGTCTTTTGTCCCTTGGAAAAAGTTGGTTTGCTGCAATATATATGAAATTCGCCGTGTAATTAAAACCTGTAAGAACGTGGAACTACAGTTATGAAATGTGAACTTACCGTAGAGGACGAAGGACGAAGGATGAAGGGAAAAATCTAAAAGGTAAAATTTTAGGTAATCTAATAAATATTAGAAAAAAATAATTTAAAATCATTTGTAGTTCCTGTTGACTTATAATTCCAAAACTGATACAGAACCATCGGTGGGCGCATGCGACTCGCACTTGACCGATTTTTTATTTTTTTACTTGTCTCGTTTCTTTTTTTAAATATAAAGTATCAAAGTAAACATTCTAAACATCCGTCGTAGGATATCATTTTTGAATTCTTTATGATCTCCGCCCGAATCATAACTGGTTGAAAAAAATGTGTTCCCTATCTCTTTCTTTTGTAGATATAAAGAACGAGATATCTGATGTGGAGATTTGTCTACAGATTTGTAACATGGCTGTCGCTTTTTGTTATTAAAATTTTAGTTAGAATATTTGTTTTTAAGTTATAAATATTGGTTATAAATTAAAAATAACTGAATTTAATTATAGGCCAGTAGTGGCGCAGGGGCACAGCGTGCAGGTGTAAACCGTGCGACAGGTTGTGGGTTCAATTCCCATTTGTGGGAATGAAATATCTAATATGTTCGTTTCCCCGCTCTGACAACGTGGCCAAGCGCGGTGTTGAGTTTCGGAAATAAAGTTAAAGTAAATAAAATTGTACACCTGTTTCTGCTTCAAGCAGCTTCACGTTTTTCCCTGTTGCTTCGTGGTAGAGGGAACGCCGTATTTTCAAAACATTGAGTGTTGGGTGGCGGAACCCAACGCCGCGTTTTCCTACCAGAGCAGGGAAATGAACATTATTTAAATATAAACATTCCCCAGAGTATCCCACTGCGACGGCCTCATACATTTATCTCTTTCACACAATTCTTCACAGATTATGTCCGAGTCCAAAGCGTAGCCTCAAATGAAAAACAAAATGATACAAGTTACATTTTTTTTATTTAAAGCTTAAGTATATTTTTTTTCAAAACTAGGGGCTTCCCGCGGCTTCTCTTATCTATTTACTTATGACAATATCGTCGTATCTTAAAATAAGTTTAAACTTACGTATGTATAGGCCACCGTGGCGCAGGGGCAGAAGCAGACGACGGTTGTGGGTTCTAATTCTACTCTGTCAATGAAATATTTAATATTTTTCTGAACGCTTTGCCTCTGGAAACTAGGCAAACCGTTGCGTTGAGTTACACCACTCAACACGCAACGTATCCAGAATTCAGGGAAAAATAGGCAACGGAAGTGTTTTAATGGTAAAATAGGTGTGTTAACGCAAGGTTCGTAGGTTCCCTCTGCCTACCTTGCATTGTGAGGGATTATTAAGCTAAATTATTTCCAAGATTGTTTCCTAAATAAATAAAACCATTTATTATCGAACCCACTACCAATACCATCAAAGACAACAAAACGTCAGTTAAGCTTACAATTTTATTACAAGTGTAACTTGGTATCCTTTTTTGAGGCGACCTCATATGGCGAGACAAATAGGCGTGTCTCAAATATTACTTTAAAAACTTAAATGCTTAACAATTTCATTTGTTTATTACATTGTATATTAGATTTTATAACATACTAGCGACCCTAACGCGGCTTCGCCCGCTTAAATTTATTGTTATATTATAGCCTGATTATACAAAATCTTTACATAAATTATAATCTATGTATTATTTTGATATATAAGCTATATTACTGGAAAGTTTCATCTAAATCTATTCAGTAGTTTTAACGCCAAAGTGGTAGAAACATACACCCTCCTAAAATTTCACATTTATAATATTAGTAGGTCAGGATTAGTAGCTATATTCTCTTCTCATCTTTATAATATAGCAGGGTAGGCCGAGGGTTAGATGAGGTAAGGCTAGTGTTAAGGCGCTTCGTTCCTCATTTTTCAACAAATTCTCGGGGCCTTGCGTGTTAAGTAGCAGAACTCAACTCTGCGCTTTGCCTTATTATCAGAACGAGGAAATAAAGTGGTTAAATAAATCACCTCCGCGAGTTGGAATCGAACCCACAACATACACGACATGTACAGCAGTATAGTATACGAGTATGTATTATTGCGTTAATACTTATAATGTCGAGATGATATGAATTTTGAATACGCTTTTGATAGATTTGTAACAATATAATAAAATATTACATAGGGAATCTGTCAATGAAAACGGCATCTCAAGATCGATCTCAAAGCTGAGACTGGTTTATAAATACGGGCCACGTCGTATACATAGATATACTTTAAGTATAAAGAAAGACGAAGCCAATACGACAAATGATTGACAAAGGATAAACAGACAAACAAAATACCTTATAGTATTTTTTACATTCAAACTCCACTCACGTCTGCCCTAGAGTCATCAATAATAAAAACTATTTAGAACCTTTATAGGTGACGAGATCGTTGCGACTACGATACGATTTTCATATAATTTTTATATAATATTGTGTTTGCTTGTTAATATGTAAAATTTGAAATTCCGTTTTTCCGTTTACATCAGGATTTCGAGAAATCCCATAGAAGTAATTAGAAATACTAATAATAGTTCCAATGAAACTGAATTTTCAGTTTAAAAATATTGGACAATATCGTATAACGTCTAATTGTTAGCGCCACGGTTGCCAAGATTTGCACTAGGCAGAAAAGAAAGAGGGCTGCGTGGAGTTCCACCACTTAACAAGCAATATCTCGAAAATTGTACGTAGGAATGGATTATCTCAATATTAGATTCCCTGTGCTTGCTCTGCTTTATGCAAAATATTGCATAAAGTTAAAAATTATATCAACTACAAAAGTCGTAGCATATAAAAATCATTCTCAATGTCAATTCAGTTAATCTTCAATGTGACTTATGAGCAACGGTGGCGGAATGTCGCGTTTTACCTCTATTACCTTTTTTTATGAACCTAAAAAGGGTAAACTTCTATACAATTTGTGATTCATCCCTTTTTTTTTACCATTCATTACCTACACGATAAAGAAAAAACAAAATCGGTCCCAAAACGTACCTTGTGGTACACCTGTTTTTATTTATACATATTCATTATGATTAATATCAATTTAGAGTTTTTATTGTATTGGGAGTAAGCTTTTGTCTTTGACATAGTAGTTTTTACAGTTTCACGCTGTATTTTGCATGTAGCTTTGTAGGCAGTGGGAACCTAGTGTTACAACACTCTTTTCTTTGCCAGAATGCAAGTCTTTTTTTGTTGGATAGCGGAGCTTAACGCCACGTTTGATACACATATCGCTTACAGAGAATTAAAATTAATTACTATTCTTTTTCTTTATTATAACTATTCTTTACTCAATTAAGCTATTGCATATACTATAAAATAGTCAAGTTACATAGAAATGTCAGTAGTATTTCTACAGGAAGCTACCACAGTATCGGAAGACAGTTTTGCTGAGAAGAGATGGCAAAAAATTCAACGGTCTCCAACAAAATCTGTCCTTGACAATGAACCCACGACCTCCTCGAGCCAGCCTAAATTACTATATCCTTTAAACCATCAATTAAATCCGAAAAGATCATTAGTTACCGTCTATCTGTCTGTCCGAAAATTTTTCATTATCGCAGGAACTTATTAACGAAAAATAATTTATAAAATTTGCAAAGACATTTTGTATGAGCGATTGTATACTTTGAAAAGGCCGCGTAGGACCTTTACCCACCACGCTTTACTAACGTATTAATAGTAATTGAAATAGACGGAGTGACCTCAGTGACCAATTTCTGTCTTTTTATAGTTCTGGATGCTATGAGGGTTTCATTTAATAAGCCTTTATAGGTTCCCCTTGTTATCCATCTGTACCTTTGTCAAAATATTTTTTCTCAATGTTCACGTAGAGAAAGAAAGCTCACCAAGAGTAATTAATATAAAATATCCAGAACTGCAGTCTCTTTGAGTACTAAGGAAGTACTTTTACTTACTTACTAAGTCAAAGCAATCAATACATACAAGTGTTCGCCGCGCAATTAATTCGTGAAGGTAATATACTTCCTGTTGAAGTAAGATATTCTAGTATAAATATAAGACAGTAAATTCTGATTTTTAATTTGAGTCATCTATGGGACGTCACATTCAATTTAATTTCCCAGCGCACCCGTGAGACGCATGCAACGATGCCTCAATTGTCAAATTACGATGAATATTTTAGAATCTACAATGAATAAGAACAGACGAACAAACATACATACAGGTCAAAATCATAATCCTCCTCTTTGCTTCGCCGTAGTCGGGTCGAAAATAGACAACACCCGAGTAAAAAGCGTTTACAGCCAGACGAAAATACTCTTGAATTTTCTTTAGTACTATACCGTTCTAAGGAACTTCAAAACTTCGAAATTATAAAGAAATAACACATAATTGGTCCCAAATTCGAGTCCCGATTGATGCAAAACAATAATTATTATACGTAATTAAAAGCGAACAATTAAATTTAATAAACACCGATTCGCCCGCAACATACTGCTGGGTTTCTTATAAATAATTACAATAAAATCGCGCAAAACGTTTTGAATTTTGTCCAAAAAAATTAAGTAAAATTTTCTTCGTTTTGTTTTTTTGAGAAAAACGGTTTCGAAGAATATTTAGTGGTTGAACTCCGTCATAATAGTGACTGTGATGGTGGAACAATGGAGGTGGCATGTCTAATTTCATTTTATATCTTGAAGCCGTCTTAACTGTAAGCATGACGGTTGTGGGTTCAATCCTCGCTCGGGGGAATGGATTATTTTCATTTCTTCGTTCTATGTCAGGAAACAAGACAACACGGGAAGCGCGAATACGGCAGGTATATTCCTTCCCTGAATCCCCATTCAAAATTTAGTTATTTTCGATTCATTTCTATTTACATAAAACTAACAAAGCGAGATATTTAATACAAGTTAAGCGGGCGATACTAGGTTCCCTCTGTCTTGAAGCTAAATAATAAATATATATGTCAATGTGAATTCATTTTTATTATTAGAACACTCTTCTATATAAATTTAAACATACTTCATTAATTATGTAAACATGCGTATTATATTTTACATACAAACACAAAAAACTCAACAAGAGGCACATCCAAACGTTCACGGATCCGCGCTCAAATAATTCCTCAGAAGATCTTGGAAAAAATACCAACTGAACAAAACATAGCTAATTACTAACAATTGAGTGGAAATTGCCTCAAGCAAGAACCGAACCTACAACCATCGTCTTAGAGAACAAATTGTATGACCACATACACTTTTCCCTATAAGCACCGCCCCATACAAAATTTTTTGTGGAAATTTTTGACTTCTGGGCGTCTTTAATTTTGACCCGGCCCAAAGTAATTGCGGGTACGATTTAAATTTGAACCGTGATGCAATTTCGACATTCTGACACGTTTGACGTTCAAACTTTTTAAATTTTAACTTTTTTTTGGTAGAAAGGTACTTTTTTCATTTTTTTTTTACTTATATTCTATAGATATATTGAAATTAGAAACAATAACTTTTAATGTGGGATTTGAACCTGGAACTCTTAGTTTTCATCCTATTTCAACCATCTCTGCAAATAAAAAACTAATGCGTCTGTCCGATAATAAAATGAAGATCTCAGTGACTTGTCACTATTTTCTAACTGTTTATCTATGAAAATAAAAAATTGCAACAAAAAAATAAATTTATCAACCATTTTTAACTTTCTTATATCGCTAAATTCAACGTAGCAGGATTTGAACCCCCGCTTATTTACTGTCCCAGCTTGCCAACTAAGTCATACGTTCTTAGAATTTTGTATAGATAGATCAGAGCACTGATAGTTTACAAGAGGTGCGGGTTCAAATCCTGCTATGTTTAAAAAATGCTTAAACGTTTTCTAAAGAAGTATTTACCCACTAGAAATTTCTCTATAACTTTATTATAGTCAATATATTTGTAACACCACCACACCGGTTCCTATAGAGATACACACCGTGATGGGACTATTAACTATAATCGGATTACGCGTTCAATTCTCGGCTGAAGCAAATAAAACCATTAGGTACTGTGGATATGTTCAAAACATAGCATGAAGCGATTTAGCAGCGTTTGCGTTTCCCTATAGCAGTACCGTAGAGGGTACTGGTCTAGAAATAAGGAGGGGGTAGGGGGTAGGGAAGTGGGAAGTGACAAAAACCGACCGTTCATACGGCAAAGCCACGTTATTTTATCTGTTAATTAACACTTGGTTCCCAGGATTCCTCTGCCTACCCTTATATGTGGTGGATACAAATCATGAAGTTAAAAAAAAATCTTACTTAACTACCTTCACTTTTTAGAAAAACCAGAATTCGCTTCTTCTTATACCTCGAAGCCGACTCCTTATCTCTTAACAAATTGCAACAAAGTATTCGTTTGACATTCTAACAGAGATGTAAATAGTGTGTATGTACTATTATATACGTACAATATACAACCAGTCGTAGCCCGCAACCTCGTTCGAGCGGATAAAATGTAATATCTTGTTTTAATCCTTACTATTGGAAGTTCTGGACATCCTTGTCCATACCAGATTGCAACTTCTGCCGCGTAGAGTCGGCTGTGCGTTGTCTGTCAGTAAAGGAAGAGTTTTATGTAAATAGAGAAAATATTAGGCCGTCGCGTCGTGACGAAGAGGAATAAGGGATAAAGGCGATGAATGTCGTTTCGATTTCTACTTGGGAATTAAGACTTGATAGATAGTAGGGCTGGCAGTCAGAACCTTCCGCTAAAACACTCCGTTCTTTGCTTTTCTCCCGAATTCGATTTATTATGTGTCAATATTTGTTAAAAACATATTTGACCAAAGACCACAGACCACCAAAAAATTTACGCTGGAAATTAAAAAAAAAACCTTTACACAAAGAGATCAATTCGATACTTAAGTCAAGTGAAAATATCTCTACCATACTCAACGCCATATTTCGTCTTGCATTGCCGTTCCCTTCCCCTCCCGATTTTATAATAAAACTTCAACTAAAAAAAGGCATATTTCTATTTAAAAAACCATTTATTCCAAATCCACATTAGACAAGTCTTCTGTTATTTTCTTAACCTCTTCTTCTGTCCTCTGTCCCACTGTTTTCGCTTCTTCTACCTTCTCCCCATATAATTTCTTAAGTTTATTCAACGTATTTTGTGATATTGCAGGGTTTGGTTGGTGAATCTCATATTCACCTTTCTCGTTCTGCACGAGTTCTACCATAGAATCTTCTAGATTGAACACTTCGGGCTTGGTTTTTTTTATAGGCTTTTGAGGATTTTTCATCTTCTGCGCCCAATTTTGGAGGTATTTACCGGCGTCGCTTTGTAGGAACTGTAAATTTAAATTTTATATGATAATTGTTGTTATGCATATTTCGCATTTAAGAAGGCTGCCTGCTAAACGCTACGATTGTGGTTTTTTTTCCCACTGGAGGGAATGAATTATTTTCATTTCCTCGCTCTGATGAGAAGACAAAGCACGCCATTAAGTTGCGCCAATCAACACGCAATTCTAAAAGTTTTATGTTTATTTAAAAAATAGCCTTTAGTTCGAAATATTAAGGTGGAAAACGTACATTGATGACAGATTTCTCGATTTTTTTCTCGGCCAATTATCCGAATTATAAGATTCTTTATTGCACTAAATAAAATAACACACATAATAAAACATACATTAAGAAAAGACATACACAACGGTGGACTTATCTCTAGAAGAGATCTCTTCCAGTCAACCCGTGGAAGTGGATAAGTGCAAAGTAGCGGGAAAGACAAGATAGTGCAGGGAAATTGAGAAAGACAAAAACAAAAAAAATCATAAAATAAAACTAATAGTAATAATAAATATAAGAAAATAAATAATTAGGCATGGCATACACATAAATAAACATAAATATAGTTATACGAAATAAATAATATATTATAACATCTAAATATAAATACATATATACTATATAATAAATACATATTCTTTATAACTTAAATATATACGTATATATACCTATATAAAAAGGAACAAAAAGAAAATTAAGCTTCACTATATAAGATAAGGAAAGATTTTATAAGTAACCACTATATTAAAAAAAAGGTTAATTGTCTAACGATGCAAGAAGATGTAGTTTTAATTGGGATTTGAAGGACTTTATGGAAGGGCTTTTCTGGATAGTTTTAGGGAGTTGGTTCCAAATGGATGCGGCGTATACAGAGAAGGATTTCTGAAGGAATTTGGTGTTGCTCTTAGGTACGTTAAGTGTCGGTATGACACCAGACCTCCTTGAGCGTGTAGGGATAGGGAGAACGTCAAAGCGGGATCGAAGATAACAAGGAAAATTCTGGTAGTTAAGGATCTTAAAAAGGAGTGACAGGATGTGCATATCTCGGCGAAGTCGAATTGGGAGCCATTTGAGCTGAGTTCGAAATTCGGAGACGTGGTCATACTTACGCAAACCGTAAACAAAGCGTATGGCAAGAAAAGTAACATCTTTTATAATAATAATATACCGCCTGTCCATTATTTTATAGCAATAGTACTTACAATAATATTGCTTTATTTTCTTACTTTATTAAATTTATATTTGGCTCAATTTTTAGAGGATTTTGTGCAAAATTCTTTGTGTTTTAACCAAAAAATGTTGAAAATAGTAAAAGTGTTGTACATATAAGTGACTTCGATATTTTATTAACTATCTCCCGTAACTTTGTTTGTGTGGACTTAAAACTTTTTTTTCACTTCACGCTGTAACCCGCTCATAGCAGAGCAGGCAGGGGATACCTTAGCAGTTAGTGTTACGATTGCCGTTCCCCACCTTAAAATTAAAAACGGAAAAAACCTAAAGTAGGTACCTTCTCTCTATTCTTGTTGACTTTCACTGGTGGTAACGGCGCTTGCCTTTTGCTGTTGCTGTTACCATTTTTGGGAAATGGTTGCCCATCTGAAATAATTATTTAATTTTTGTATTTAAAATATTTTTATATTTTATTTTATTTCACTATGTATCCCACTTGTATTGTTGCACAATTTTCGAGTCATTGTGTGTTGAGTGGCGGAAATCAACGCGCTTTGTTTTGTTACCAAAGCAAGGAATTGAAAATACTTGATGCCCACGATTGGGAACCTAACTTACAACCCTTCACAGTCACGCATAGTTCTGGTGCGCATTATATAACCGATTAGAAAAAGAAAATAAGAGTAATGGGCTAGATTCCCACTCGTTCAAATGTATCTATTCAAGTAAAGCTTTTTTTTACTTTTCAGGGTGAACTTTTTGTTACTAATACTTCTGGAATGGGCGCAAAGTAGTCTACAGTGGACCCAAGACTATTCTGGTGTGGACACTAATCCCTCTGATTCCTACGCCCAAACGTTAAGTATTTTGAAAACTTAAATTCTGTTAACTATGCTCTAACTCTGTTAATATATATAATTCTGTATATTACAATTGAATTACTTACTTAATTTCATAGTTTCAGTTTGGGGGCCGAGCTCGAGCATAACCTGGAAGTCTGCATGATTCCCAAAGGCGAAACCAAAGCCTATACGGGAATCGGTACCTGTAATATAAAGAGGAGATAAAATTATAACTGTTTTTATTGTACGAGTAACTTTTATGCATGTAGCAAAGTAAACAGAAGGGTAGGTATATTAGTATATTAAATCTTCGGACTTTTTCATGTGTTCATTTTCTAGTTCTTGTGTCGTAGGATTTTTTGTGATTCCTTGATGTTTTTAACTCTAAGAGTGAATATGGGATATAAGATGGGGGAACAGAAGTGTCTTAATGGGAACGGAGTGTCTAAATATAAGGTTCCCTCTGCCTCTGACTCTGCTATGTACGGGATACAGCGTGGAGCTAAAAAATATTTTAGTCCATAGCCTGCCTCGATCAAAAGACTATCCAATATAATAGAATTTTTACAATTCGAATCAGTAATTCCTGCGATTAGGTCCTTCAAGCAAACAAACTTTTTAGCTTTAGTATTATTAGAATATATTAAGACATTTACCTACTATAAATCCTTTAATTCCTCCTTGTATTCTAAATCTATATCTTTATACATAAAGGTCATAACCACTTTTTGTATTACATACATTATTTAATAAATATAAAAAAACTACTAAAAAACAAAGGAAATAACGAAACTACTTTTAAATAACCTTCAATTAGCATGTATTTGTATTAAGGTCTCATATATGTAATTACAATTTTAAAGTTTAAGGTTCAACCCTGAATTTTAGAGTATGATTTTAGAAACATTTCATGATTTTTATTTTTAGTTCCTTTTACGTTACGTAATATTTTGTTAAATTACCAAAAAAAATAAGATTTTTTACCTTTCTTAATAGGTGGTATATTCGAGTATGCAACAGACAGCAAGGACGGTAATTCTTCAGGAATAATAACTCCACATGACACTGAAATAAAATATATAACATTAATATTTTAATGAGAGGCCAATCTTGGCGCAAGGGCACAATGTGTAACGTGGACCCCAAAAAATGGAGAAGGGAGTATCTTAACTACAACCTAGGCAGGTTTTCTCTGCCTACCCTGCTGTATGCGGAATATTTTAATATTAATCAAGTTTTCGTTTATATAATAATAGAGGAAATATCTCCGTTCCCCATTTACAGCCCTATTTTTGAGAGGAATTTACTTCATTAGGTTTCCACTGCACGACGGCCTCAACAATAGACGTGACTTCAAGTCCCGGTTAAAAAATGTTTATATAGATATGTATATAGCTTTTCAACTTTACGCAGTATTCCGCATATAGCCGGGAAGGCAGAGGAACCCTAGTGTTAAAACACTCCGTTCCCCACTATCCAACCAATTTCCAGATATAGCGTGTTAATTTCGTGATTCAATCTTAAATATTAAATACCTTATGTAGGTTAATGTGAAGTAAACAGAAAGTTTAATGTTTTGCAAACATCCTGTAGAATGCAGGTCGAGGTCGTGCATGGTCGCTTTAGTCAATTTTTAATGGAGCATCTTAAAATTTAAGTACGTAATATATATTAGTCACGTGTTTACCATAGCGAGGAAATGAAAATTTTAAACATTTCAACCCCCTTAAGTGGGAATCGAACCCATAACCAGCGCATTTAAAATCACACGCTGCGCCAACGGCCTCAAACCAAACTAGACTTTAACCTAAAAGAGAAATGAACCTGTTACTTAAGTACCTATATCTTAATGATTAACACTTCCAGGAATTAATTAAGAGTATATTATGAAAATTATGTTATTCATATGTTATTTCTTCAGTAGTTGCGTAAGATGTGAAGAAATGTTATTATAGAAAGAGGAAGTCGAGCGGAGTCTTAATTTAATTAAAATCTTAGAATTTATTATCTTAGAATTAGGATCGATTAATTTCATGCTATACTTGCTAATTTTGTTTCAATAGAAGCTAAATAATTTTTTAATTAAATAATCAAACTATGTAGATAGTATTTTTTTTGTAATTTGATGGTTATGGCATATTCTTCAGAGATCAAAGACCTTAAGACTTTAATGCTTTTAATAAAATATTTTAACATATTTAGTATTATAATAGAGAATCACACAGTGTCAAAACTCTACATTCTTCATTTTTCGCCGGAATTTAGTTAATTTCATTATTAATTTAGTTATTTTGTTAAATTTTGCAATGTCTCTAATATGAACGGAAAGTGAAGAGCGGAGTGTCTTACGTTTCATTATATTATTTTTTTAAACTTTCTTGTATCAAAATATATAGTAGGTATATGTAGATACTTTTATCGACTAAACATTTCATATAGAAAGTTTCCTCATAATTTGCTTAGCATCATTCATTATACAATATGTCAATATAAATATAAATCAAATAATGTATGTACCATACATAAAAATATCCTCCCATACAATTTTCATAACACGAACTTACCAAAAGAAAGCAGGAACAGATTAAACACCAAAAAACTCTCCATATTGGCACGAAAATGTTATATCATTGTCACTTTGCGAGTAATTTAAAAAAAAATAAAGAAATTAAAAAAAAATACGCACTCTCTTTACAACGATTTGCCGCCAACTGACTGTGAGTCTATATGTCGTACTTTCACTATTGCGACAAGGTTTTACTACACTAGTTGTTTGGCCCCGATTTTGTCTGTCAATGTTATTATTCATGTAAATATTTTTCACGCTTTATCCCGCGTATAGTAGGGGGACCTAGTGTTAAGATACTCTGTTGCCCTGTTGATAGGGAGGAAATTAAAATAGTCGAGTGAGAATCGACCCTACAACCGTAGTAGGTACACAGATATATGCTGTGCCGTTGTACCAATACAACTTCAAAGAATTTCTACAGATATATATATCGCGAAGATAAAACAAATTATAACTTGTGGGATTCCTTTCTTTAAAGAAAATAAACCCTACTGTCCATATTTTTTTAAAGAAAAATAATTGTGATAAGCCAACAAACAAATTAACTAAGTTTCTTTAATATTATTTATGTGTTATATGAAATTGAGACTTATTAGTGTTTAGTGTTAAAGCACTCTGATCTCTGCTTTCTGAACATTGTAGAGACATTGCATGTTCTGTGGCGGAGCTCAAGGTCGCGGTTTGTCTTTATAGGGCGAGGAAATGAAAATAAATTTAAATAAAACTATTCCCTTGTTAGGAATTAAACTTAAAACTACTTATTTATTATATTCATCATGTGGATCTATTTCGACTCGAGGAAATGAGGCAAAGCACGGCGTTGAGTTACGCCACTCAACATGCAATGCCTCCAAAATTCGGCGGAAAGTGTCTTAGCACAAGGTCGTGGCCTACCTACAAAAATGGACTATCCAACTCAGTTAATGCCAGTAGTTCTTGAGATTAGTGCATTGAACCAAACAAACTCTTCAGGTTTGTAATATTAGTATAGGAGTATGGATTATTAAAGAGAACTATCTTCTATTTAAATAGATATTAGATTCAATTTAGTTTGAGCGAAATTGATAGTTATGATATTTTTGCTTTTAAGTAAGTTACTTTCATATTAGTGAAACGTAAGTAAAGTAGATATTGCGTTTAGTAGTAAAAGGGACTTGTGTAACCACTGTTTATATAGTGGGTTCAAAACACCCACACAAACGTAAGAGAATTCATAAAATTTAATTTAAAATATCTTAATATAAAGAAACACATACAACAAAATAATAAATTAAATTTATTACTAGGCAGATTTATTTAGGCAGAGGGTACCTAGTGTTAAAAAATTCTGTTCTCCAAATTCCACTCAATTTTCGAGACATAACGTGTGACATAACTGAACGCCGCGCCGAGTCTTTTGGCGTTAGCGGGAAATGAAAAGATAGATAGTACCTACTCCCATGGGAAGTAAATATCTTTGTCTAATTTTAATGAACACTAAAAATTAATCATTCGATAAGAGACGATTACAATGAATAAGAATATAATCATATAAAATTGTTTACAAGAAATATAAATGTTTTTATTAAATCTATTCATTATTATTGACATATATTTTTTATTATTATTAAAGCTTATTGTTATATTATGGAGAAATTATACAAAATGTTCACATAAATCATAACCTATTGTGGTTTATAAGTAATATAAATAACTGCAAAGTTTCATTTAAATCTGTTCAGGTTGTTCTGGTATTTTTGCAAATTCCTCCATTTCAAATCTTCTCATATATCATATTATTGGCATAGGACTCGTTTCTGATAACAATTTAATATGTTGAATAAAAGAATAAATAATAATATTGGGTTCGATTCCCACTAGAAGAATAAATATATTTAATTTCAATGATTTACAAAACATTATAGAATTATAGGAGTTATCATTTTCAGGTAGTCTTGGTGCAACGTATGACTCTAAAGAAGATGGCTGTGAGTTCGATTCCTATTTGGGGATATGAAAAAAATCATAATTTCTTTAGTACAAAACGCGGCGTTAAATTCCGTCACCAAACTCGCAATATTTTTAATTATAATCGAAAGTGGGAAATACAGTGTCTTAACACTTGGTTCTCTCTGCCTAAACCTGCCTCTGCCAGATGCGGGATACAGCGTGAAGCTATTATTTAATTGAAGGTTACACCTATGCGTGTCATTTTATTTTCTTTAATTATGGGAAACAAACCTTGGACATCGGCGACAATTGTTTTGTCATCATTTGTATTTTACCATTCACTAAAGCTGTTTGTTTATTTTAGATATTGTTATTTAATTATGAAAATTTTCATAGTTATTGTTATTTTAATGTTTCATTGTGAGTATCAGTGTTTTTTCTTCTTAAATTACGTGATAAGTTTCTCCGTTTTGAAGTTTCTCTATTTACACAAAATGTAATTGTGTAAAGTGCGGAATTCAACGCCGTGTTCTATCTTATAGAATAGAGCGGTGAAATATTTGTTTTGTAACTTCGTGCTGTATCTGACGTATAGTATAGGAAATTATAGTAGTATATTTCTTTAGATATTGCGTGTTGAGTAGCGGAACACAACGCCGCAACTTGTGTAGTACAGTGGGAAATGAAGATAGTTTATCCGTAAAATAACCCATAATTATCGCTCTTACAGACAAAAAGTGCCACTGCACCAGACTGGCCTCATACAACACAATTATATTTTTCAATATATCACTGTAAGATAATTATTTTTAAAAATCATGCACAAAGGTTGCTTTAACGAATGACCATTTGGAAAGAGAGATCGTTATTTAGGTACTTCATTATTTTATAATTTTTATATAAGCTGTACGGCGTTGAATTCCGCCACCCAATAAACAATGTCTCATAAATTTGGCGAAAAATAGGAAAAAGAGTTTCTAAACACTAAATTTCCAGGTTCCTTCTGCCTACCTTGCTTTGTGTAAAATATGGTGTAAAAAAATTAATAAAATAATAGTAAACAGGTCACTCCATACTGTAATTTATATTTGTATGTTTTTTTATATATTATTTTTGATCTTTTTTACACAAAAAAATAAATCAAAATAGAAGTCATATAATATATTATGTGCATATTATATATGCCTACATTAAGCTGTTTAGAATCGATTACATAAACTTGCGCACGCGCAGCCTTGACATGCATAGTGTTTAAATGTACGTAAAAGTACGTAATGTTTTAAGAAATTGTATGGAAATATTGAAATTTTGAATTAATCAGTATACAGAGGCCGGAGCCGCGGTGACGGCCGTGAGTTCGATTTCCACTTGGGGGAATGAACTATTTTCTTTTTCTCGCACTCGTAAAAGTCCTGGCGTCGATATGTGAATTAATACACAATGACTCGGAAAGCAGAACTATGTCGGACGCAAGTGCCTTGCTATACCAGTTCCTGGGGCGCGACCTCCCGGACGCCCAAGGAAGCGCTGGTTGGATGTCGTGATGCAGGACATGAGAGCCAATGGTCTAACCACCGAGGACGCAAAAGATCGTGCAAAATGGAGTAGGTTAAGTAGGAAGGCAGACCCTGGTAATAGCCGGGATTAATGCCAGGAAGAAGAAGAAGAAGAAGACTCGGAAAGCAGTCTGAGGGAAACGGAATGTCTTAACACTAAGTTCCCTCTGCCTACCCTGCTATGCGCGAGATACAGCGTGAAGCTAAAAAAAATTATAAGTGGAAGTCACGACCCCCAACACAGACAATATTACGTAACATAATGTTACTTAATTTATTTTAGTGTTAGCTAATGATTTTTAAGTATCACATTAAAAATAATATCTAATGAACTTTCTCTTTAACGACTTGAGAAGATAAAATGGGTTTTATGGTTCAGTAGAAATTATTAAGTTATTGTGCTAGGATTTTAGGTTGGTTCTCGATTATTGCTTGGTTTTTTTTGGCATCTTTTAAGGCCGCCGTGCCGCAGAGGTACTAGCATGTTACTATATACAAACGTGACGATTGTGAATTCAATTCCCAATCGGGGGAATTAAACATTTAATATTAACTTTCCGTCGCCCTGTTAACAAGGTAAATCGCGCTCAACACCCAATGTCTTAAAAATTCGGCGGAAAGTCACGAATGGTGTGTCTAAACACTAGGTCCCAGGTTCGATTCTCACTGGGGGGAATGAAATATTTGAAATTTTCATTTCATCGCTCTTGTAAAGAGACAAAGTGCGGCGTTGATTTCCGTCACTCAACACGCAATGCCTCTAGAATTAGGAGAAAAATGGGGAATGGAAGTGTCTTAATGGAAACGAAATATCTTAATACTAGGTTCCCAGGTTCCTTCTGCCTACCTGCTATGTGCAGGATATAGCGTAATTCTAAAAGAACTGGTAATAAAAGTCATTCTTCTTTCTCTAGGTTCTTTAATCAATGGTTTCTTCTTTATTGTGCCAGAGGACGTCGCTATGGGGTTCACAGCGTATTACGGCTTTGCTCCCAGGATCGTGAAAGGTAGACTATAATGTTTAAATTCAACATGTATCAGTTCTGCTGAGAAGAGCCAGCAAGACGACGAAGATAGTGCAGGGGAAAAGTAATAAAAAATGTGTGTATGTAAGATCGCATGTATGGATGTGATATGACATATGCAAATAGATAATGACATATGTGGATATAGCGTCACATGCGTGCAGGCTATAGCAGTGGTGTAGCTAGGGTATTTGCTGCCCGGTGCGGCTCGGGGAACTAGATGCCCCTTTCCTGTTGATGAGTTCAAAAAAAAAAAAAAAAAACTTATCGTCAACTTTAATCCCTCTTTTTTTTTGATGAGTTCTATAAAAAAACAAAGTGATCGTCAATGTTGACTTCTAAAAAAAAAAAAAAAAGGTGATCATCGCCGTTGAGTTCTAAAAAAAAACAAAGTAATCGTCGACTTTGATGCCCTTTTCCTGTTGATGCCCGGTGCGACCGCACCGCTCGCACCCCCCTAGCTACGCCACTGGGCTATAGCCCACTCAGCCCGCTACTAAATCTTGTTGAGTGAGAGAGGTTTCTAGCTTCACGCTGTATCCCGCATCTAGCAGGGTAGGCGTAACGAAGGTTTTTTTTTAATATAATTAATATGAGTATATATTTTTAGGAAACGATCATCGTATAGGTTTTGGGTTTCGTTTCGGGAATCATGCCGATTTACAAATACTCTATGAATTAGGCCCTCAAACATCCACAAAGCCTTTGCAAGTCCAACGTAAGTGTATCCAAATTATTATTATTTAGAGATTGTTAAGTATAAATGCAGCGTTAATAATAATATAATAATTAAATTACATTTAAAAATAATAATAATCTAATAACTATATTTTTTTTTCTTTTCATATATATATTTTTTAAATTATTCTAGGTATACCAAGGCAGCGTGAGATAAGACGACCTATATTAGAATTCTTGATAAGGACAGGCATATTGAGAAGGATCAACCAAAATATAATCCGTTCTACAGATAAAACAAAAAATATTGAAAATTAATTAAACTTTTTATCTTTAATTAACATTGTCTTGTATTTTAATCATTCTAGTTCAAAAATTAGGATCTACTCAGTGGCGTAGCTAGGGTATTTGCTGCCCGGTGCGGCTTGGGGGACTTGATGCCCCTTTCCTGTTGACGAGTTCTAAAAAAAAAACAAAGTGATCATCGACGTTGAGTTCTAAAAAAAAAAAAACAAACTTATCGTCAACTTTGATGAAAATCAATGCCACACTTTGTCTGTTTACCAGAGCGAAGAAATGAAAATAATTAATTACTCAAGTAGGGATCGAACTAGCAATCGTCGCGTTCACCGTCCGACGCCTTACCATTGCGCCAAGATGGACCCAAGCCATTATTATTAGTAGAAAAATTATAAAAATAAAGATATTTATTAATATGATTTTCGAGCTTTTATTAGAAGAAAAGACAACACACAATTGAAATTCTTTTATTTTTATCAAAAATGACCTTACATATTAACTGTACATAACATATTGACTCTCTTAGAAGTCGGTTAAAAATAATTCAAAAACTACCTCCAACTAGTACATACTTCGAAGCATTTAGAAAGAAAAATAAAATATTTATAAGTAATGTCATTATTTTAAGCACTAACACATTTTGTTGAAATTTTATAGTATAATAAAAATAAGAAGGTACTTATTGGATTGGAATAAAATTATATAGTCTATCTTTTTATTATATCTATATGTAAAAATATTACAAGCCAATACGGCCCATGAGACCGTCGTGGCGCAAACGCGACGGTTGTTGGTTCTATTTCCACTCGGTGTGATGATGTATTTTATATTTTCATTTGATCGCTCTGGTAAAGCAAAGCGCGGCGTTGAGTTCGCCACTCAACAAGTAATGCTTCAAGAATTCGGCGGAAAGTGGGAAACAGAAGTGTTAATGGGGAACGATGTATTTTAATATTTTTTTGTAATTGATAAGTAATCAAAAAGTACATTAATTAAGTGAAAATACAAAACAGAATTATCTTGCCTTGCTATTAAAATAATGACATTATTTCTAAATATTCTAAAAAGTGAATATAAATGATCCGCCATTTTGTGATGAATATAATATACAAAATGGCGACTTAGTGCAGTTTATAGGTTATTTTATGATTAAGCATTTATTACATGAAATGTTTGCTTTGTTTAAGGTGAAAAGGGATAAAAGTTCAATTTTGTGGTGCATGAGTTAAATATACAGTACCTACTAGTGCAGCATCGATTTAAGTGTTACTGATTTAAATAGCTGTGTTTATACATATTTAACATATTTAAAGTAATTTCATTTCCTTGTTTTGATAACATAAGCCGCGGCGTTGGGGTCAGCTACTCAAAACAACATGATTGTCAATAAAAAACGGAGAACAAGTGGTAGAGAGATGATTTTTTACTAAACTCTCTGCCTAAGTATATGAATAAGAAAGGGTATGTGCTTATTGTGCGTTAGAAAACTAACTTACCTCATATTATTTTAAAATCATTTTCGTTTGTCAATTACAAGATCTTGATTTAAACCCCTTTTCACTTAAAATGTGTTTACATGTATAATGAAATAACATAAATAATTTATTTGGAAATTATTATCGTTTCAAAATCGTTTATTTTTTTATTTTAAAAACCTTTGGATAGATTATTTACGTTTATTTAAATAACGCAACGACGAAGTGATGAATCTCAATATTCTTTACACCCATTTAATAAAAATATGTAAATAAAAATAATTAGGAAAAATGTAATATGAAAAAATAACTGGTTCATACATGACATTTTTTGGCAGTGCTTTTTTGTCTTTATGAGGGTCCAATACAGCAAATTAAAAACCAACCTTAAAAAACTCTACCACTGTCTTTCAAAACGATAATAATGTTCGCAAAATAATAAACATTAACTGTATGTATGTAAATAAGCGTATATTATACAGCGTGCTATAAAATGAATAGTGAAGATTTTTAGTCAATTCTTTTCAAATCCTTTGAAAAGTGGTCTAACTTTGAATTTGAATAAATGTGAAGGTCTTAGTTTATAAATCGTTTCTTAATGATTGACTTCTGACAGTAAACAAGACGGTTGTGGGTTCGATTCTCACTCGGAAGAGTGAATTATAGTACCCGTTCTGGTAGATAACGCTCGACTTTAAGTTCGGTCACTCAACAATGTCCAGAAAATTGACAGAGAGTGAGTCTCTGAACTCTAAGGCCCCTTTGCTACCTTTGCTTTCAAATGCTGCCTGCACTTAAAATTTTATTGTAAAAATTGAGTTTTCCTAAATATTCATGTATATACAGGGTGGAAGAGGCAGCGCTTCTTTTATTGAAACTGCATATAGGGTAATATATTTCAAACCCACACCTCAGAAATTAATCAAGGTACCTCAACAGTTTGGACGTAGTATTTTTTTTTCATTTCACGATTTTTATCCATACCTGTATTTCGTGTGACGCACACATACGTGTGCGACGTTTCCGATTTGACAGGTAAGTGTGTGCGTGCCTATGTTATACTTTACATATGGCGTTTTATTTTAAAACGATAATTTTATTATTTATTTTGTTTGAAAAAATAACTTTTTTATTTTTGGGATTTTTTTTTCCGGATTATATTAGGCTTTTATAGAGTAGTTAAAACTGTGGTTTCATTTAAAGTGGTACTGACAATTCCACCCTGTCTAAGGAAATTTCAAAAATCTGAGAAATCAACTGGCAATACCGAAAAATATGTGCTTTGAGTGAAGCCAAACTCATGATTTCCATCTAGATTATTATAACAACAGATTCGCGCTCAGGAGACATGAGTAGACAGAGGGACCCCTAGTGTTTAGAAACGCCGTTCCCCAAGCACCGTCGAATTTTCTAGATATTACACCTTAAGCGGTGAAACTCAACACATCGTTTTGTCAACCCGTGCAGTGAGATGAAAATTGTTTAAATTCGCGATATGGGCCGAACTCACAAGCATCGCGTTTACAATCAGTCGCTGTCCTGCTGCACCGACTAAAAGTATAGGCTACAGGGGGAACAAATTATTATTTTTTTCATATATAAATGAAACGTTTATATTATATCAAAATTTGCGTTAGACCACTTTTGCTTATTAACTAATATATATTTATACAGGGTGGAAGAGGCTGCGCTTCTTTAATTGAAACTGCATATAGGGTAAAAAATTTCAAACCCGAAGCTAAAGAAATTAATCAAGATGCCTCAACAGTTTGGACGTAGGATTTTTTTTTCATTTCACGATTTTTCTCCATACCTGTATTTCGTGTGACGCACACATACACATACTACTACAAAAATACTACTAAGCGTTGCCAAACTTCTACTTTTCATTCGTCAAAAAAAAACCGAACGAGAAAGAACGATATCTCGCGTTCTTTTTCACGCAATTACCTATTTATTATAAATCTAAATAACGTTCAAACCTCTTATTAAAATTGTTTAACAAAATCCTACTTTAAGTCAATTTATTATATCACCTTTATTATGAAATTATTTAGAAATACTGCATGGTTATTGAACCACCCACAAAGTTATATTCAAAATTTTTAACACACAAAATGATATTGAACTACGATAGATAGGTACTTACATTTAACATTAGTTTTACATCGTCGTTGTCGCATTCTCCTTTTACTATCACTAATATTTACATCATAAGTAATATTAAAAACTCAACATTTGTTTGAAATGTCTTAAAAAAATGTATGTTTTGATAGTACACTCAAATACTGACACAATAGTTTCACATTTGAGAAAAATACTCAGTAATCACATCATCACGATCACGAAACATTCATCACGATTTTAGAAATCCGATTAATGATAAAATTAATATTAAACAACATCCAAATAATTTAAAACACTTAATAATTATTCAACGTATAAAATCGAACAAAATAATGATCACACACACAGATAATTAAAAACATTGTAATAGTTGCCATTAACTAAAATACTTATCGAATATACTATTAAATTTTTTATTAAGATTTTCATTATTATTTATATTTGTATGATTATTTTGATAGAAAATCGTATAAAAATTAAATATTAAACGAGTTTTATAATGTTACACGAGGACATGCGAAAACTCAATACGAAATAAATTAATATTTAGTAATTATTTGTAAATAGTATTGATAATTTTATTAATTATTTTAATATCAAATCATGCGTAAAAAGTATAATCTACATTTATTATTAATTATAGTGTTATATTGCACAATCAATCAATATTAAAAATGAATTTTGTTATCTGTACAAAGACACCCCGCTCACGCCGCACCGATTACCGGGGATTCCCATAGAATCGGTGCGGCGCGTACATTCTGCGCAATAGTAGTTGGGTCGGACTATAGCTGAATGCTATTTACTAAACCATATAAATACAACGGGTTATGGGCCCAGACCACGTCGTAACAATAATAAAGAAGATTGCATCAATCGTAGAAAATTAGAAATACTGGCGAGATTAAAACAGCGTTACTTCACGCGACGCTTCGGCGTTGGTATTGAAATTTGGAGGTTAAGTTGCCGGGAAGGAATAAAAAAGAAAAACAAGCAAAATAAACAATCACAATGAAAAGGAAACAGCACAGTAATAAAACTGGAAGGAGTAAAAAATTGGAATGCTTGGAAGTTCTAAACCATAATACTACTACGGGGGGAAATTGTGTCATCATCATCTGCATTTATTGTAAAAAGAAATGCTACAATTAAAAGAAATATCAAATGTTTCAAGTGTAATAATATGGGTCATTATCGAGCTGAATGTAATGTGGACAGAAAATGTAATATTTATTGTTAAAAAAAGTGAAAAAAAATGCTATTATTGTAATAATTTTGTAAACATGTTAAAAATGAGTGTTAGTTTAAAACGGGAACATAAAAAATGTGTTTGTAGTGCAACAAAAGTAAAATTAAAAACCTAATAGAAATAATTCAATAAAAGTGTGTGTAAAGTGTATTCCTAAGTGTTGCGTTAATTTAACATCAGCTCGCCGCCGTTGCCTACATAGCTACGCTAGTTGCTGCGAATCGATTTCTTGAATGAAGCGTGTGCGACGTTGCCGCGCCGACAGGTAAGTGTGTGAGTGATAATATAACACTTTACAAATGGCGTTTTTTTTTAAAACGATTATTTTATTATTTATTTTGTTTGAAAAAATAACTTTTTCATTTTTGGGAATTATTTTTTTTCTGAATTATATTAGGCTTTTATCGAGTAGTTAAAACTGTGGTTTCATTTAAAGTGGTGCCGTCAATTCCACCCTAAGAATTTATAATATAACCAAATCCTCATTTTACTGTCAATTCCTAACTAAATTCCCATATTAAAATAAAACATATATAAAGAAAGGAGAAATAATACAAAAAAAAAACAAAAAATACTTCAATGGATGTGTAATATCGTACATAACTATATTATTTATAAAATTAGTCTTTTTCGTAAATGGCATTACAATTTTGAACATTAAATTAAAAAAAAGAAAAATATCTACATCCCTATATCCTGTCCTTGTTACAATTATTAAACAAAAAAACAATCAACACCTGTCAAAAATATTTTGTATTTGTCAAAAAATTTTACAGGTAACTAAACATAATTCATTTTTACATCTAATGCATACAATACTTTTCACATTATTAACGTACGGACTATAAATATATTAAACAAAATAATCCAAAATATATTTGACAGGGGTTAAAAATCTCACATTCAGTTTTGTTGATTTAACCATGTTTTGGTAAAAATTGATTAAAAAACGATTTTATTAGTTTAAAAGTATCGTATTGAGTATCTCTTATATTCTCTTTAAATACAGATTATAAAAAATAAAGAATATAAAGAAAAAATATTCAAAAATCACATACATAATTTAAAAAAATAAAATTCTGCACATCTTTTTTAAGAAAGAGAGATACTTCTTACGGAATAACCATTTTATGTTACAACCATTATTAACCTATAAGTTAATCATCAGTTAAACATTAGTTAACCATTAGCTTAACCATTTAATCAATATTTAACAGTTTTTTAATTAAGTTATTACTTTAATTGTGACAAATCGAGACCTTATATATATATAAATATTGACTTGTGGACGTTTATTTATAAGTTACAATAACAAATACTAGAAATATATTAAAGGAAAGCTAAAAAAACACTAAAATTTTGACTACTATTACAACTCAATCATTATTTTTTGTAATAATTTAGTTATGCTTATAATATTTAGCATACTTTTTACTCATTCATTAATTGTATAATATATTTATTAGTTACTTATACGGTATATGAAAAAAAATGCTAATTGATATTTCATTAAAAAAAATAAAAAGGAAGAAATTCACAAAAATATTCAGTAATTAGAATCGAACCTGCCTCACTTGTATTACATATTTTGAATAATATTTATTCACATACTGTATAAGAACCTAATTACACTAAGTTTACTTTTCATCATTTTAAGCCTTATTATTTACACAATAAGGTAATTGGATAATAAATTAGATTTAAATATTGTATTGGACATTTTTAAAACCATTTATAATCTATTGGTTATATATTAAAAGTGTAAATAATATCAGTTTAAAATTGAATAATATGAGCATAAGTCTAAGAAAGGATTAATTATTCAAATAAAATAATCGAAAAAGATAAATGTCAAAATAATTCTGGTTAAAATGTGTTAAATTATTTTCTTATAAAATCTATCTAACCAACAGATTATAAATATTCTTTGTATGATTTTTTTAATAAATAGTAAAATAATTAATGTAAATGTCAGGTTTAGATATAGATAATTAAAAAAAGAATCAAATCAGTTTAAATTATAGGTTATTTTATTTAAATGAGTTAATTATAGGACAAATTATAATTTTAATCATTCTTTATACAGTTATATATGGTGTTATAGAATAAGAAAACATAATTATCCACAAATGATATATTATTATTACAAAATTCAATTCGACAGACACACTCACTTTATATATATTGAAAACTTACATACATTTAGTTTTATTACATACATTTTAGAATAATTATGGAATGGCTGACATAAGAATGAAAATTAAAAAAAAACGCTTTAGTGATGGTTAGTTAAAAAGTATGATTGCATCTAATCCAATCATAGTTTTTAATATTTATCATAATTTTAAGCAAAATATCACTTTTACTTTTTAAATTAAAAAAATTCCAAGCAAACACTCATAATATAGAAGAAACAGTAATATTTTTTTTAAGCTTCACACTGTATCCCACTTAAAGGTAGGCAGATGAAAATTAGTGCACATTCCATTCTTCACACCTAGCCAAAGTTACAATTTTTTTCCATCCCCCCAGATTGTACCCACTATTCCACTGTGGAAAAAAAACTTGTATGTTACACAAAACCATCTTACAATTTTTTTTTATTTTGAAAATGAGTGAATACTTGATAATATTTTCACTTAAAAACTGTGGATATAGTTTGAAAATTTACACTTTTTGATTAAAAAATCATTTACCGAGTCACTTTTTTTGATAACACTTTCAATATTTACTTCAAACACTTTGGACCAAGATTGAAATATATGAGTATACTTTTACACAAAACACCGTTTGCTTAGTCATTTCTTTAACACTTTAACACTTTTGGGTAAATTTTTGTCACCAAAAATCTATAAATTAAGTCCCCTTTCTTAATACTTTTTTACAATTTCTTCTCATCCCATCTTATCATCAACTATCTTCACGGGGTGTCGGTGGTAGACTTTGAGGGCTCTGTGAGAACTGATTTACCATTTTACTTTGCATCATGTTGAGTAAAATATCGGAATACTGTTCTATTAGTGACATCGCCGGATTAGAACCTGTTGTTGCCTCTAAAAAGAAAATTAGTTTGATTAGTTAAATTTAATCAGGAAATTCACATATAGATCTAACTCAAAATTGAGGTAGCTCAATAATCAATCAACAACCTTTAATCATTTTAGCCTCATGCTATATTCTGTATTTAGCAGGGTAGGCAGAGGGAATCTGGGAACCTAGGGTTGGACACACCGCTTCCATTAGAACACATCCGTTCTCCACTTATTGTAGAATTCTCTACCTTTCTTTCAAATTGACCATTTACATTATTTTAACAATAATTCGTTACACAATAGGAAAAAATATATATTTTTACCTCAAAATGCATGCTAATTATCTGGGTGAGGTAAAACTTACCTTTGGCAACCAAATGGTCTAGTCTCTGTCTCGTACAGTCCACAGCTAGGGAATCACCTTCAGATCCGTTCTGCACTACGACTGCGCTTCTTAGTACTTTTTGAGTTTCTAGTATTGCTGCCTCTAGACCTGCAATTATTTATATGGATACATAAAAGCAATATATACATATAAACGCGGCGGTTGGGGGTTCGATTCCCACACGAAAAAACAACAACAATACAACAAAAAATATAAATATTGTATGCTCCTTATGCAAGATTGTAGTATAATTAAAATTATTTTTGGGATAATTAAAAGAAATAAATCCTTTTAAAACGTCAATTATGTACAGTACTAGCTTTACTATAAATATCTTTTTTTTTAATTGACCATTTAAACTAATTTTATTTATTCTATATCTATATTATAATAAAAGATATGAAATTTCATAATGTTAAAAACCTCGACTACTAATTAATTACTCTATGAAAGCCTAACTTAGTTATGATCTTATCTAGGAGGTCTCACTAACACGAACTCACTGCTTAATTTCATAAAATTATTGTTGAAAATTATTTTCATTTTCAATATCATTTTATGTCTTTAAAACATCCATCGCCAGCTCAAATTCCGTCAAAATATATTGAAATTTATCAAAATATATTAAAATCTATCAAAATCCCTCAAAAGCCACACTCACCACTAATATCGGTAGCACAATCAGGGTCACTCTGCAGTGTTCTGTATAGTTGTACGACTTTGCTCGCTGTTTTCGTTAATTGTTCCGTTAGAGCTGAACATAATTGTGATGATGATACTGAAAATAAAGGAAGGTAAGTTTATTTATAATTTATTAATAATTTAAGTGCGACAGGCTGTGGGTTCAATTATTCCCACTCGAGGAAATAAAATAACGGTAACGAGGCAAAGCGCGGCGTTGAGTTCCGCTACTCAACATGCAATGCCTTCAGAATTGGACGAAAAATGAGGAATAGAAGGAACTATTCTTATTTTTTAGCTCTCTAAGACAAAGAGCGACGTTAATTTGCGTGACACAATGCACAATTTTACCAATTCGGCTGCTCTGATCTTCTCTGATATGCTCGAAGATGCGTGAAGTTGCTTTTTTGTTTGAATTTTAATTGGAGAAACATTTACATTATTTTTTCATATTATTGTATGGTTTTATAAGTATAAACTATTATTTATATTTTCAAATGGGTAAACTAAAATTGAGAAATAGAAATAGACAATATACGGAATAAGTGGGTTGCGGGTCTGTACTAGGTGGAATAGCTACATTCAAAATAATAAGAAAATATTCCTTACTATCTTACAAGAAAAGCCAAGCGCCACACCATTCAACACGCAATATCTTTTAAAACAAGCGGACACAGAATATATGTTTTAGCACTTGGTTCCCTCTGCCCACCCTGCTGTTGCAATCTAATAAAATAATTTAAAAAATTACATACAGTTACTGTCACCAGTGGTTTCTTGTTTCTGCCTCTGCCTCGTATTTGACGTTAGTCGCGCGGTGACTTCTTTCGCCTTTGCGGATATATCGCGTTCACTGCCTGAACGACCTGGAGGCAAACAAAATGTAAATTAATTATACTTTTTGGGATTTTATTTGTAAATTTATATAGTAAGTGATTACAAAAGAAGTAATGTTTCTTCTTAGTACAAAAACGTGTTATAGCAATAATTCACTGATAAAAAAAAATTGTCTGCGCGAAATTAAGCTAAACGTTGTTATCTATAGAAACAACTTGTTAATATTCTTATATACCTTTTTCAGCTTCACGCTTTATCTCGCACATAGCAAGGTAGGCAGAGGGAATCAGATAATCTAGTGTTAGGATACTTCGTTCCCCATTAGCAGTTCCGTTCCCCACTTTCTGCCGAATTCTTAAGGCATTAAGTGTTGAGGGACTCTCATACTCGAGTTTTGCCTTGGTATCAGAACGAGAAAATGAAAATATTAAATATATCATTCCCCGTGTGGGAATCGAACTCACATCGATCGCGTTTACAGTCGCCAGCTTCAAAAATATTTTTTAGCTTAGCTTGTAACACTTGCAAAAAACTCTATTCTTTCCCTCATTTCCTGTATCTTTAACCCAAATATAAATTTCATCGTCTCCCTCGTATCCTTCCCTCAATTGCCCTTACAATGAAACAAGCAGTTACAATTTAATGGACCTTATTCTCACCTTACAACAGATTAACAACAATAGACAATTACAGATCAAGACAATTAATATTACTTTTTGATGTCATTATTACACTCCCTCTTTATCCATTTTTGGATTTGAACCTGTACTTACCCAATCTCCTCTGAGCCCTATCCACGGACGCGGCTCTAGGTCGATGAATATCTTCGGTCTCAGAGCTGGACTCGGAGCGCGCTGTAAACGTGCGTTTAAACTACGGTTAATTATTAACTAGTGGTTAACGCGTGCTTTGTTAAAAAAGCGTAGATATTGTGGGAAATTTCTAATCGTTCAATATCCATACGAGTAAATATAAACAATATTTTCAGTTTTCAAATGTCTTGTCAGAAAAGTCGCGGCGTTGAATTTCGCTATTCAAATAGCCGGTCAATTATCTCTATGTAACATTGTACTGGTGGTGGTGGAACTTAACTCCACACTTTGCCTTAGTTACATTATTGTACCAATTTAATTCAAATATGTTTCAAAGTTTTCTTTTAAGATAAACTACTATTATTTATTATCGTCTTAACTTTTAGTTACATCAAATATAAAAAAAGGGTTATTCAAATCTAACTAACTAAATTAAAATAAAATACAATCAATGGTTATATTATGAAATCTAATCTATACCCAAAATGTCTGACCATTTAAAGCATTTAAAAGTAGTATAAATTATTTTTTTGGTGCTCTTCTAAAACACTAATTATTATTTGCTTTTAGATCTACCGTGTTTGGTTATATAAATATGTGAATAAAACTTAAATATAAAGTAATGATATACAATTAAAATGAACTCAACAAATTATACAATTTTTAACAAAAAATCATCCTAATCCTATCCTGTCCTATAAATTAGGAATTTCTGCTCCTTTTTTTATTAGACCAACCATTTCTGAAATGTAAGATCTATATAAATCTCACGCTTAATATTACTTAGCAATAATTGTTTTCAAATCAATTTGGAATTCCAGCTCACGTATCTAACTCTCCTCTCTTCCACTAATACAAACCTTACCCATAACTATTATAATACTAGAATATTAACAGATTAGATCGTAGGTCTCATGTGGCCTTTGCCTCGAAGTACCCAAGTAACCATGATGTCTTCAGATCTAATTCAGAATCAAGTTCAGAATCATAATCAATCTGGAATACGAAACCACATCCTTCCACTCCACCCCATTTCCCTCCCCCCTACCCCGCCTATTCCCCATACAAACCTTGTCCATAACTATTATTAGCATTGGTTCTCCTCCTAGCAGTATTAGCGGCTGCTTTATTGGCGGAAGAAATAGTCGGTCTCATGAGTCCCTGGCCTCTTGGCACTTGGCGTGAAGGCTGAGGGTCCGATTCGGAATCGCTCTGGAAATAGAGAATAAAAATAAATGATTTGAGTATCAAGTGTTAAAACACTCAGTTCTTTAGTTTTCGCCCAATTTACTAAACATTATGTTGAGTGACAAAACTCATCATAGCGCTTCGTGTAACAGAACGAAGAAATTAAAACAATTACTATAAAATAATTCCCCTGAGTGGGGATAGAATCCACAACTATTGTGTTTAAAGTCAGGCGCCACAATGGCCTACAAATCATATTTAATATTTTTTAACCAAAATTACCTGATTATTTAAGACACCAACGCTAGAACTCCTAGTCATGTTAGACTTTGTATTATAACGGGGCGCCGGTCTCACGAAGCCACTCGGCGATTTGTTTAAATTTGTATTTTGCTGAACCGATTTTGATGATGCTGTATAGAATAGTATAATATTAACTAATGTTTCATTTATATTCTTTTTATTGGCTCTAAGTGCATGTAATTCATATGTTATAGATAAAGCTAGAGAAAAGTTTTGATTTATTGGTTTTTATTTGATTTTTGACAACAAAAGATAATTGGTTAAATAAAAAGTACCATAATGGATTAATTTTATAAACAAAAATTACTATTATTTATATCATAGATTGAATATTCCTAGATTTCTTTTTTATTTTCATCGATTTCCGAAGAAACATAATTTAAGGTTTAGCTTTTTTAGAGTAATCATTAACACTAAAAAAGTTAGTAAATCCGAGGTTAGGCAAGCAAGGCGGTACCTGAAGTAGTGTTAAGATCAGATACAGATCAAATATTAATCATAAAGATAAGGTACAATAAGATTGAGTAGAAGCATGAATTAGTAGAAAATTAATAAAACAAGCGTGCTAGTATTTAAAACAATGTACTAACCTAATAATAACCCTTCATATTTACGTGTAGTCTAATATTGCCAAATTCAAATTTGACTTATTATAATAAATTTGTCTTATAATTACATAATTCAAATTTGAACTTCAGAATTAATTTAATAAGTAACCTATAATTATTAAAAGAAAAAAATAGAACATGCAAAAATAACCAATGCCATTAAATATTAATAAAAATTATCTATATCTCTCAAATTTGATCAAAGTTTCACTGAAAATAGTTTTTCCAAATTCCCCAATTTGCATTAAGCAGGAATGGAACCCGCCACCTATAACCATAGCCTACCTTGTGGCGTTCTAGGCGCCGGCACGGGTTTCGCCGCGAGGTCGGACAGTGATATCGCTCTCCTCATCCCACTGTCTTCGGGCTCGGAGGACAGGTTACGCGCTGTCATATTTACGACGTTAAAACATGCATACATACATCCAGAATGGTCCAAATTATGTGCTGATATTTCGAGACAAATATAATTTTTGGACCAAACTAGAACAACACTAAAAGCACTTGGAACAATCGTGCACTGACCAAATACGATATAAAAATAATAAAAAGCATGCCATCTTCGCAAAAATAAACGCAAAATTAAGCAAATGATTTGTGATGCGTTGTGAAGTTAGGTAAAAACTAACCAATTCCATATTCCTCACAAGATATCACAAACGGTTAAGCCTGTCCTAATCTATGGGACCAAAGAAAGATCTAGAATCGAAGCGCAAACGAAAAGGACCATCACGACATCTAAGTCCATGCTCCCACCTGTCATTGGTGAAAATTTCGATGGCAGAACTGGTGTTATTGGTAGCTTTCGCACTAACCCTCTTACACCATTCCCTGAATTTAATGGAGGCCTTACTCTCCCAGAAGCCATATATGGATTTTCCATAGACATTCTAGGAGTTGAGTCACGCATTATTTTGCGAAATGGTGTTTTAGGTCGGTTGAATCCGTAACACAACATTCTCTTAGGAGAATTTGTACAACTAGAGCTAGTGGTAGAAGATTCATAATTCTCACTATCTAAATGTACATCTGTTTTAGGTATAACCATTTCGTTGTAGACTCTTTGTGGCAGTGATTTTGGTAGTTTTACTATGTTTTGAAATGTGTTATTTAATTTTGCTGGTTCAATTTCTTCTTTTTCGACAAGTTCATTTCCAGCGTCATTGGATACATCTACCCCTTCCACTGTTAAGCCAATTTGATCGGTATCTAAAATATCAGGTAAACTTAAATTTCGCTTTATCTCCTTATTATCAGAATTTTCTGTATCCGTATCTGCTTCTTCTAGAGTGAGAGATGCAAAATTTGAAACAGTGCTTTGTTTTGTGGCTAATTTCTCAAATTTTCTAGATAAAACTTTGACGACACCTTTGCCGTCATTTATATTTGCTTTTAAAGGTCTCATACGATATTCCTTTAATATTTTTTCCTGTAATATTTTTCGTTCTTCCATTTCGACCAATTTGTTTATTATTTCTAGCTTTCTCTCAATATACTTATACTTTTTCACTTCATCGCTATCATCAGGAGCAATATTTTCTTTAGTTTCGCTATTTTGACCGCTGTGACACGGCATATCTAATTCATTTTTAGCAAACTTCAAATTTCTTTGGTCTTTCATTGACTTAGTGTAAAACTTGCTGTCTCGATCTGCGTAATAGTCTAAAGAATCTTTAGTAAAATCATTATTATCTTCTATAACATCTAACGAATCCATGCTTACATGTTTCATTCTTTCCATTCTTTGCATTGCGTATACTTCGAGACTATCCATTTGTATTTCAGATCTATTTTCGTTCACATCCTTTTCCTTAACAAATACATCAAAAGTTTTCTCAGAATTGTCAGTGGCTTCTTCTACATTAGAATTTTTATCTTCTTGCTTTCTGTTAGAAATGTAATTTTTATTGTGTAATCCATCTAATTTGGCTTTATACTGGGAAGAAATAGACGAGCTAAGTGCAGATTTATCTAAACCTGCTTTAAGTCTATTGTTAAGCTTAATGGAAGACGTTCTTTTAATGGGTTTGGGCGGTTTATGAGGAACAAATTCCATCGATATTTTAACATTAGTATTCTTTTGCCCCGAATCTCTTTCGAGACTTTTAGTGGCATTGTTATATTTGGCAACATTTGCTTTCTCTTTATTCATTTTATTTTTACAAGTTTTACTTTGAGTATTCTTTCTTATTTGCTCTTCAAACTTTTCTAGATTTTTCTTTACGTGGGACCGTTTTTCCATTAAATTTTTAAGTGGATTAGGTTTTGATGCTGGTTCTAAAACTACTTCAAAACTGCAACTCTTTGACTTAACCATTGCATTGGACTGATCGCAGCCTTCCATTTCGCTTTTATATTTATGTTTATCAGCGAATTTCGGTTGCAACGATTTACTAGTATTGGCCATGTAATCTTCTTTACTCAATCTTGGTATTTCATCCCTCGGCCTATTTTCTTTACTATATTGCGCTATATCATTTCCATCAAAATAGTAAGCTATATTTTTAGCTGGAGACGGAGCTTGTTTCGAAGACGAATCGTATAAACTTCGGGATCGCGTTACAGTTTTATGTCCAGAAAATTCTCCTGTAGGTACATCAAACCCGTAGACTTTGTGCACTGGCGGTTTAGGACTTGCTACCATTGGCACTTGATTATTATAATCCGTTTTTGGACTTGTTCCTTCGCCAAAATAATTATTGTACATGTATCCGCTAAATTGTGGAACGTTATTAGGACTTGACCCGTAACTTTTGGATGTGTTGTCAAATTCGTAACAGCTTTGACTATTTGGCACACCAGGTTTATTTTTAGTACGTGATCTAGCACCTTCGAATAACATTTCCAAAGGCGCACTCTTAGTGCATTCTGAATCATCAGAAAGAACACTTTCCAACGAATTACAATTTGTTCGTGACAATTGATTGTCGTTGTCTAAATATTCGTCTGATAACACTGACTCTTGACTACAACTATTCTTCATGTATTTCTTTTGATTTAAGAAGAAACTAGCACTACTATGTCGATGATTTTCAAGATATTTCATATCCGGTTCATGAATATTTTCAAATGAACAATTTTTCGAATCGTTTAAATTGTATCGACTATCCGTGAACTTTGCTTGCTGGAAAGCAACTTCATTACCATATTTTAGGAATATTTCATTCGAAACACTTGAGCAATTGGAATGATCACTTAAAACTGATTCATTAGAGCGAGTCACACATCTCTTAGTTAGAACACTTTGGCACCTATACATGGAATAACTAGGATTCATATCTTCATCGATTATATCATCCAAATTCGAAGGCATATTACGAGGCAAAGTAGAACTTTTCTGTGACCCGCAAACTGTAGGCTTTAATGGGATCGCTGGTTTTTCATATGTCCCACCGTATATTTCATAATTTGAGATAGCACGACGCGGCATACTTCTGGTCTTATTGTGTTTTTTGCATACTTTCTTTGAATACAGCTTATTTTTGCAACTAACATCTTGACTTAAACTACAATCTTCTAAAGAATCAGATGAAAAATTACCATCATCTCTTTCTTCCACTTCTTTAGTCGGTTGCAAGTCTAAATCACCTTGATTATTAGGTTCAAATTCGTCTAAATCTCCATACTTTTTAGTGATTTCAGCAATCATTTTCTCAGTATCACTTTTGATAGTGTCTACAATATTTCTACTATCTTTTATCTTACTATCGAGACCTACAAAGAAACTGAGCGAATTTCTTTTTCGAGTATCAACATTTTGTTTAGGTTTTTCGGCCTTTTCAGCATTACTTTGATTTTGGGCGACTTTATCAGCCCATTTACATTCCTCCGAAACAGGAGAAACTGGACACGATTTATAATTCTTAAATATGCTCCTGGAGTTAGGTTTTGGTGTTTTCGGTTGAGGTTTCTCAGTGAGATTTAAATGAAAATTTCTGGGCGGTAATTTTGGAGGTTCTTTTTCCTCGCAAGCAGTTGGAAAAAGTCTGTTAAACACTTTCGAAGTTGGTTTTTTACTCATTTCTATAGTAAACGATAAATTTTGTTTCTGTGGTATGTTTTCCTTAAACACCACAGGCTTAGTGGTCGGTGGTAAGTTTACATTTCTTCTAGGATTATGTCCAGGTTCGACATTTACTCTAGGAGGTATATACGGAGGTACATTATCATAATACTCTGGTATCATTTTATGATTTAAATTCGCGGGAATGGCATAAGGATTTTTATTACGAAAATCTAAGTTTTGATAGTTTAGGCTATCAAAGTAGTTAGTGGATAGACTGTCTAGAACCTCTTCGGGGCATATGGGTGGGTTAGTAATTCCTGGTCAGCGTTAAGGGAATAACTTTGGTTAGTTTAGTAATAATGTTTTTGATAAAGTGGCATAGTGTGTTATTGAAAAAGTGGCACAAGCTTTTTTTATTTAAAACTAATAAGTATGTACAGACATTCGGTCCGTACCAACTTTCTCCATACACAAAATGTTTAACGATATTCAAAAGTCATGTCACTTTTGCAATACATAAAAATGAGTGATTTAGATCTATTTCAAGTTATGGCTGAAAAAATTACATTTTAAACATATCTTTTATATAATGTTTTATTTAAATTTTACAGTTTATTCAAGCCGATATCAAAATGGCTTTACTGTGATATTAGCATATCCAATATTATAATTCCATTTCATTATTATTGATCATTCTCCTATGATATCATGTATTTTAAGATCTTTAACATTTTTGACATTTTTGACTGTTATTTCACACTTAGGTAAGAAAAACACTTTTTTATGAAGACGTACAAAAATTTTAACGTAGCGAGATTTGAAGTTGCGCCTCTTGTTTAACATCCAAGCACTCAGATTACGCTTAAGCAGTAAAAAGCAGGTGCAAGTTCCATCCCGCTATAGTTTTCAAAAAAAGTATACGATTTTCATTACCAATATAACACATTAAAAATTGTAGTCCTTGTTAAATAGTGTTTGTTTACAATTACATTATTTACTATATAAAGATCTCAAAACATCATTTTTTTTTTATTTTTCTCTACTTTTATCTGACTTACCATAATTTCTGGAATTACTAGGCACAGCCATAGAGACGGGTCTGTTTCTTCGGGAATTTTCCTTTTCTGGTATGTACGATAGGTCTGTGGTCGATTGACTCGATTTTAAATTAGATCTGAATGCCACCTGGATAAAAAAAAAAAGAAAATTAAAAATATCATATTACATTATAAAATTATAAATATTAGTTTTAAATGTCATAGCTCCAAAAAGCTTGTAACAATCGGTAAAGTATATTTACAGTACAGTTTCCTTTCTTCCTTCGTTTCCTTCTGCAGTTCCTCCCTGCGTTAGAGACATAACTCAACGCCGTACTTTTAAACAGATAAACAAATCAACTCACACTCTCCAATTGTCGTCTCGTTTCCAAGATCCGTCTCTGCAGTTCTTCTCTCCGTCTTGCCGCTTCAGGGTCGCGGGTTCCCGGTCCGCGTGATAAATGTTGAGATGAAAGGGATGTTGTATTTGGTGCTGTATGAAAAATATATATACGTATTTAATTATATTACATGAAATAATATATAGCAACGTTTATGTCACTTCATAAATACAAAAATGTTGTGATCTAATGTACTTTATAAGCATTACTTAGCATTATTGAAAAGCTCTCCACATACTTCTCCTACATATAAATTATAAGTGTGCCAAATTTCATACTCCTCCGCGCAGGTATATTTAAAGGTATATTTAAACTTGGAAAATAATTGTAGTTTCATCAAAATCGTTTTTGTAATTACGATATTTGTGTATATCTACTAACACTAATTCTAAAAGGTACATGTACAATATAAGTAGGTACTTAGTTAATTAACATGTTTTGGTTATTATTAATAATGATTCTAAAAAAAGCTTAAAAAAGTTTATCCTCACCAGCGACACTATTATCCTGTTCGGGATTCCCACTAAGACTGTCAAATGCTGATTTTATATAGCTCTGTCTCCCTCTTTCCAGGGATTCACATGATCCGGATAGGGGGTTCCTGTCCGCGTTGTCACCGGACGGCGTTGATACCTGGTGGGATGATAATAATTAATGATTGTTGATAAATAAAATTTGTGGAATTGTAAGTATATATTGCTCATTCAATTAATTCTTTTTCACGTCAAAATTCATGACATTCTAAGAATTGAAATAAACACTGTAAATGTAACAGAATTAAAACAACTTTTTAAGATAATCGAATTTAAGGGTCTTAATAATTCTAAAGTATAATAGCTTTAATCAAATATAAAAAGACATGATTATCACACCAAAGCCCCCTCCCCCACCCACCAAATAACACATATAAAAAGGAAGGCCTTTCCTCTTAATTCAACATCAGGAGGTATGTCGAGATAAGGATATATCGATAAACGGAGTTGAAAGTCGAAAGCTAGCACCATTCCATTTGTTCCCCTATACACTCCCTCTCTCTCCACTACATAGCCCCTACAATCCCACCTTTCCCCCTACTTATCTTTCCTCCCTATCTCCCCCCTTACCTCATCATCATCAGAGTCATGTGGAGACCCACTTAGAGACGCGGGTGGAGGATCACTAGCGCCCGCCCACCTCCTCGCACGGCGCAGCGACTGACGCAGCTCTGTAGCGTCCATGGCGTTTACCATGAATTCACTGTAATGGACAACTTCAATAATATAACAGGTGACGTCATCGACGATACGAATAATCAAACGAAAAAAAAATTGAACCCACAAGCACCCCCAATTAATTACAAACTAACCTTGGAGTATCCTCGTCATTATTGCCAGGATAATAAGTGGGTCGATTTCCTCTTTCAGAAGACGATGTTCTTTCACCGTCCGATATATCTTCTATATCGCCATCGTGCTCTGTTGACTCTTGGTCCTGAAGAAAAAACAAACATTAACAGTATGTAATAAAAAATATAAATAACTAAAAATGTTTTTATTTTACGTTTAAAATTATAATTAAACAAGAAAAAGTATAATTTAAAATATCTTTAAAGTTAATAACTTCAGATAACATTTTAAAATATTTTGGCACAGTTGGGAGTATAAGGTGGCAAATAAATATATTTTTTTAGTTTCATCCGTATTCCGCATATAGGGGTGTAGACAGCGGGAACGTAGTGTTAAGACACTCATTGTCCACACGGTACTATTTTTCAAGACGTTAATAAATTAAATAATTATTTAGATCAATTGGAATGAAGAATTTCTTCATATTTTTACATATGACTAACAAAAATATTTAAACTTCTTGTAAACTAAGTACTAATAAATGTATTAATTTACGCAGCTATCTGGCGTATTTAGAGTTAAAATCTCAAAATCAAATAGTTCTGAAAATAAGTATATAATACTTGTTTTAATACAAATACCTTTTATGCAAAATAGCAAACCCAGCAAACTCTTTATATAACAAGATTGACCACCATACAGCCTTTCATGATTCATAACTGCACAAAACTTCTTTTAAAACAATAAAAAAAACAATAATACCCATTTTTTGCACCGAAACAAAAGAAAAAGCAACCAAAAAAAAAAGGAAAAAATCTAACCTCAAATTTAAAACTTCCAAGTGAAGAGTCATCAGTGTGATGTCGAGTTCGAGCGTCCAAGGTTCGATTTTTGGATAAATTTACTGTCACCTATTGATGTGTATAATAAAAAAGAACATAAATAAAAAATATAAAAACGCAAATTATATAAGCAAAAAATGTTTGCAAACACAAAACAAGACAGCGAAAGCGTGATTTTAAAGCTTAGGCATTATAAAAAAAATCTTGTGTATTATTGTTTATTAAAATCTTTTATACCAACTAATATAATTAATAAATCCCTTACCAAAACTATAAAATATATCTACTATATAATTTATTTACTAATCAGTTAAAGCAAAAGGAACTCAATATTTCTCTAAAATACTTCTTTTTTTTTAAAAAAAAGTATTTTACTTATTTTTAATGTAATATTTATTTCATTATTTTTTTTTCTTCACTATAATAATAATAGCCTTGTAATTATTATAATAGCCCACTTCATAGCCAAACAAAACTAATAATGGATTAAAATATACAGTAAAATAAACCGTGCCAACGTAAAACAAAACATGCAAATAGCGTTTTAACGAACTTCAAAGCCATAAATGGAAGATGGTAGAAGAGTAGATGGTTTATCGCGTACAATTTTTTTGTAACATTATTTTAAACAAGACGGACGGACAAAATATGTTATTTGTGTTTAATAATCGCGAAATCCAAAGAAATTCAAAAAAAAAACAATTTTAAATTTCAACACTATTAATACCAAAGTCTGAAAGTGTCAGACGTTAAAGAAAAGAAAGCAAGAAATAATATGCATATACAAAAATTTAAAAAACACTTAAAACGATCACAAAAACGGCACTTACAATATAAAGTGCAGACACACACAAAAAAATGCCAAAAATCGTCATTAAACTCGTGACAAAAAAAAGGCAGCAAAAATAAAAAAAAAGAACCTTTTCCACCCTCGGCGATATAGATAATATATCGTATGTAGTTTTCATTTTCGCATCGAAATTCCTGAACAACGCTTCGACACGAGGCAGTTGTGATAGGTTGAGAGATTTCGGCCTCTAATTATATATAACCATTACCATGTTGCGAATTTCATTTATATTATTAGAATAAAATCCAAAAAATATATTATTAATAAAAAAAATGTAATAAAAACAATATAAAAATAATATAAATGAAATTCAGATAAAGGAATAGAAATTAACATATAAGTAAAGAAAATTAATACATTATTTAGGTAATATTTTTTTTTGTTATATAAATAACCATTACCATGTTATTAATTTTATTTATATTATACAAAAACACTAAAAATTAAAAATAATACTATAATATAAAAGGAATTCAAAACAAATTAAATAGAAATTAACATAAAATAACACGTTAGTTAGATAACTTTCTTAGTTTTACAAAAAAAATGTGTAATTTGCATATAAAAAGAATTAACCGCCACCAAAAATAAAGCTTGTGAGTGATAAGACAGCACAAGTTAGTGAGATTATAATTACTACATAATATAATACCTTAATCAAACAAAAAAAAAAAAAAAACAGAATATATCGCATAATTGGCAATTTGGCAGTTTAGCCATAAGTGCAATAGTTGTAGATTCCGTTCCATTTGTACCATCTGGTTAAATAAAGTATCGTACTACAGTTTGGCATAATAAAAAATAACTGGCGGAAAGTATAAAAAAAAGTATCCTCGGTGATACTTTATACGTGCGGTAAAAAAAACAAACATCATCATACAATTGAAATAAAACTCCAAAAACAAAACACACATGCTGCATTTAAATTTAAAAGTATTTATAACAGCAATATATCAACACAACAACAATGAAAAAATCGAATTTTTCAAAGTCAAAGTCAAAGTCAAAATATCTTTATTCCATAAAAATGCTTAACATTCACTTGGACATGTCATAAAAGATAAAAAAAAATGGAAAACAAAATAACCAAAAAAAATGTGCAATTTTGACTTGAAAAAAGCCCGTTCAAATGGTTGAGCTCATGAGAAGATACAGGCAAAGAAACTCATGGCCACTCTTTTCAGTAAAATAAAGTTCACAAATACGAGATATTATTTACATAGATATTTTGACATGGAAAAAGAGCATTTGTCATCATCATCACACGCAACATACACACAAAATATAATAATATTGGAAGAAACACTACACATTGGAAGAAAATATAATCTGTCATCATATTTTTTTTAAAAAAGATTGACTTACAGATTTGTTCATTCAAAAAAATTGTATAACTCAAAGTCCACAAAGAGACATACATACAAAAGTACATATAAACATACATACAACCATACACACATACAAACGTACATACAAACATATACAAACATACATGCAAACACAAAGAAAACATATCTGTAATAAACTGGGAAAGATTAATTAACAGATATTTTTCTCATAAATTTCACTAAAGTTGCATAGCACACAATCATACACATTGATATACTCACACACACTTATATACACATACAGTCACTAACACACATGTACATACCTTGAGTCCAGGCTCCCGTCGTTTATCGTTGTATCTGGTATCAGTTCCGCTGTCTATAGAACTATCCTTTGAACCGTCAGAGTCTACGCGTTTGTCTGTTTTGAAAGGGAAAACACAATTATTCCATTGCTTTTTTTTCATTACACACGAAAAATTGAGACTGAACGAAAAGTAACAGATTCAATTCGCAAAAAAAAACGCGCTTTTACCATGCTTATTATCACATACTGTAAGTCAAACATAATTTCAACTAACAACTTAGAACATGTATGTATAAATCATTGATAATTATAAAGGTCTGTCTTAAGAGTAAGCACTTTTATAATAAGACCAAGAAAAAACCTTACAATTTATTTTATTGTGTTAACTGTATCTAAAATTGGGGGAATGATTTATTTCATTCATTTTATCGCCCTGCTAAAACACGGCGTTGAATCCCGCCACTTAACATACAATGTCTCATACATAGTAAAATTTAGATAATTTAAAGTAGGTTCGGCCTACCCTACCATATCAATACTCCAAACTCACCGGGATTGGGTAATATCCTCGTTGCCCACTTCCCCCTAGCGGGAGGTGTTGGGGGTGTTGGAGCTGCGATTCCGGGGGGTCGAGGGGAGTCACTGGACCATTCATCCCCTAAACTCTTTTTAGCCCACGTTGGCAGTTTGCCTATGCGTAAGCTGGAAACAAAATATAAGATAGTTCTTGAGATTACCATATTCAAACATACAAAAAAATACATTGGTATATGTTTATACAATATGTAATATATTTTAACACAATGAGATATTTTACTATTTACATTATACATACATGCCGCCATACCGACCGATAGTTGCTGATACAAGTCCCACTTGAGGGAAAGAACAGTTTTCATTTATTCGCTAACAAAACAAAACGCGGTGTTGAGTTCCGCCTTTCCTTTCGCCTGTTTTTTTTCCTTATCGCAAATAGCTCGGTAAGTCGAGAGACGGATTGCTATATACAGGATACAGCATAAAGCTGTATATACTACATTTACTCACGTATAATCAGGTACCACGGGCGCAGTGAACTTCTCGTCGGGGTTTATCTCGCGGGGCGGTGATCCTAGATGCGAATCGGTTTCACTTTCTAGGCCAGACATGCCGTTTGTTGGTGGTAGTTTTCTGTAAAGAATACAAAAAAAGCACATAAAATAAATTGTAAAAAAAGGGGACAAAGTGTGACTGTAAACGTAAGAGGTTGTAAATGGTGCAGGTAATCCCTAAACATTATAAAAAATAGTAGTTCAACTATGTTTACATCTCAAAATGTAATCTCTTATATGCCATATGAAATTTTAAATACAGTATTTATTTGTAATTGCCTAACTCTCAAATGAAACTATCAGAATTTGAACCTACCGTCCCTGCCTGATGGCCTGTTGGGCGAGCCTCGCCCTCATGGTCACCACCATGTCGTGTGGAACGCGCCATATGAAGATACACCCGTCCCCTGACGCTGACACCAGGTGTTGACAGTCGGGAGTGAACCTGTTATCATCGTAAGATAAAAGAATTTAATATAGAAAAACAGATTTTAGAAAATATTTAACAAATAAATAAATTGTAAGTGTGTGTATAAGAATTTCGACGTAGCTCGATGACAATATAATAATGACTTAGTGGTCTAAGCAAGAGACGCGGATTCAAATCTCGGTACGTTCGTTGCCATTTGGGAGGTAATTATTTAAGTGTGCCTAATATAAACTAAATTAATAAACATATGTACATCTATTTGATTCGATTCTCATACATTTTCAGCAATTCATAACAATTTACTATTAAATAAAATTAACAAATTATAAAGAATGTTATATAACTCAAAACATTTTTTATACATTTACAAGTAAAAAAAAATTAATAAATTACAAAAAATTGCCTCAAACATACCTCAAACCCGTTACAATCTCTGAATGTCCGTACATGGTGGCCATACATTCACCAGAGTAATAGTCGTAAACGCTCAGAATTTTATCCGTACTTGATGTGGCTAAATAAATGCCACTACTATCTAGTGATACCTAAAGAAAAGAAATTATAAATTAAATAATAAATAAGTACCTATATTAATTAATTAATTTAATTTTCTCAGTATAGTAGACCAAATGGGGTTTTAAATGTTGATTAACACGCAACAGATAAATCATTTAAAACAGTCAGATGGTGTTCTACTGTGATATTGTTAATATTTCCGTATTTATAGCACATTATTAGTTTCACGCAGTATCCCGCATGTAGCAAGGTAGGCAGAAAGAACCTAGTATAAGACGCTCCGTTTCCCAAGCATCGCACAAACTCGGAGACATTGCGTATTTGGGTGGCTTAACTCAACGCTGCGCAATTCTATTCCGTTTAGTGGGAATCGAACCCACAACCGTTGCATATACAATCAGACGCAGTGTTCAATATATTTAATATTACCTTAATAAGCGTCCCGTCCTCTGCTGTAGTACCACGGAACGTCTTTGTATGTCTACCGTGGGCAGAGCTGTACACACGGACATTACGGTCCTGTAATATAAATGAATATTAGTGTTACACTTTTAGTTACTTCTTGTTTGGATATAAAAGGCAATTACAAATAAACAGACCTTTCATTTATTTTACATAAGAAATTTTATTTTTGAGGTAACAGCTACTACTACTGAGCACATGATTGTAGAACTGTGTACGCGCCATCTTATTAACAATATAACGCATTTGCCGCTACACTACCTGCGACTTTGTTCGCACAGTCAAACACTGACCTTGAACACTGACTCATATTCTTCAGTTCAGTCTTTATTTAAAAAATAAAGACTCAAACATAATTTTGAACTTGCTTCATAGAAATGTCAGGAACCAAATGGTTCCGCCCCATCTTCTCTTAGTTCCTACATAAACATAAAACAAACAAACACACACCTGACAAGCAGTAAGTATGTGCCTGCCGCCGGCGTCCACCTCCATGTCGTACAACGTCGTCCTGCCTGACACATTCTGACCGCGGGCGAACTGATAACTGCCATCTTGTGTCTGCAAATTAGTAGAAAAATAAAAATTAAACACATTTATTACCATGGAAAACATAAAAAGTATATACAGTTTTTTTTTTCTCTTTACGCTGTATCCCGCATTCCGCATGGAGTGAGGGAACCTGAGAACCTAATGTTAAAAGAGAGTTCAGAAAAAAAAAAAAAAATACTCACAGTCCTCAACTGTCGAAACAAAATGGTCTTATCGGCTCCACAGGAGACCATCTGGAGATTAGACCCCGAATTGAGGAACCGCACCGCCGTGATTGAGGACGAGTGCTCGTCGAGGGTCTGGAGTATCTGATAGCCCTAAAAGGTAATATTAAAATTTAAATATTCATGTTTATACCAATCATATATCATTGGTAAGGCCAATACAAGTGTCAATATCATTGTTAGTGTCATGGTTAATGTCAAATGTTTGTCAATGTAACTCACCCGATCCACATGAAACACGTGCACAAGTCTATCTCTAGAGGCGGAGGCGAGAAGACGAGGCGAGGAGGCGTACTCCAAGCACAGTACTTCTGCGTCGTGCGCCTCCAACCTATGGAGGGAGGCGCCGTTCGTATCGAATATCCAGATGTTACCAGCTCTGTCACCGGCTGCTATGTGACGACCGCAGGGGGATATGCGGACGCATCTGAATTAGAAATGTTAAATATTCTTTATATTGAGATGTCAAATCATTCTGTAAATTCTAAACAACTGATCAATTTCAGTTCAAGTTAAAGTTAAGTTATTTTTAACAAATTCTTACCTAACCCCAGTCTTATCATCATATGTTTTCGATTTATCCTTATCACTAGTTGCGGTTAGATCGGCATCCTTGAGGAACTTTAACTCAGGATCTATATATAGGACTTTTGAAAGCTCCTGAAAAGAAAAAGAAAATTAAATTAAAATTATGCAAACTGTGAAATAAAATGTCATTTATCATACCCCATGAATTGGATTAAACAAAAGGCTTTAATACTCACATTGCTATATATATTGGGTGCGGTGCCACCCGACTGATGAGTCCTCGGAGACCACAACCGTACAGTGTCATCGCTTGAACATGAAATAAAGGCACCGGTGCCCAGTGGCCCAGTGGTTATCATGTCCACGCCCCAGATACAGGCCGAGTGGTAGAGGGCTGAGTGTGATTTGCCCACCTGCAAATTAAAAAATATACATATTTACAATTATACTATTACTATTTTAATATGGTTTAGTTTTGTTAGGCCATAGCCGGACAATATAAATTACTTATTTTTTAAAAATATATTTAAAAATTAGATTTAAACTCAAATAGACCTATTTCGATCTCTTTAGAGGTTGTTGTGGTATAGCGATACACTAACTGTTAACGCGACGGTTGAGGGTTCGATTTCGGGGGAGATAATTATTTTCCTTTTCTCGCTCAGATACTTCCGCCACTCAACACACAATGTCTCAAAAAATAGGAGCGATACGTGAGGAGGAAGGAGGAGTGTCTCTACACAAAATTCCCTCTGCCTTCCTTACTATAGCGAGATACAGCATGAAACCGATAGAATTTCATCTATCACTTACCCGTTTAATATCTCTCACGTCCCACACGTAAAAACTATGATCGTTGTATACACACGTCAACTTGTGATTCCTCTCATCGTATGTGAGGGCGATGGCGTCGGGATACTTCGCGTTGCTTGGCTGACTGAACATGTGGCTGGAAATTAAAACAAAAATTATATGTTTGGATTGTAAAAAGAAATATAAAATACCATGGCATGTCAGTCATGTCACGTTACTATCATGTCATGTTACCGTCACGTCACACTAATTACCTGATATTATCCCCTTGTGACACGTCAACCCCAAGATAATGCGTTCTAGGTAACGTAGTAACATATCTGAGAGAAGTCGGAGCAAAACACCGCACTATACCTTCCGCACAACCTACGAATATGTATTCGGAGCCTACCGCCATGCAGTTCGCTGATGTCGTCTGTAAAGAAAAAATAAAAATAGCATATTAATTGACAAAATAATTATCTGAACGCAATCTAAAATAACGCCCTTCTCCTTCTCCCACTCACCCTGAGCTCCACCCACTTGTCCAGCAATCTCCGGCTGTTGAACTCGCAGAGCAAACCCCCTCTAGTTATCGCGTAGGTGCTGTCCGCCGCCTCCCCCCTACCGCATACGACGTCGCAGAATTCGTTGTCTTTCTGTTCACCGAGGATTGCTGAGCGACCCATGAGAGGGACTGGTTCTTTAAACTGTAAAGAAATAAAAACTAAAATCTTTTTGTGCCAATATTTAAATAAAGCTTGTCAATTCTTGCTGTTGTGTTGTATGCAACACAACAGCAAGAAAAAGATTCAAATTTACAAAATATTTTGAGTGTTGAGTTGCGGATCGCATCGCTTTGCCTTGTTACCATGGCAGCCAGGAAATGATCAAATAAATGATTCCCCAAAGAGAGAATCGAACCTAACAACGACGGCCTCGATTACCTGTGCGGAATTCAAACTGAAATGATCCATCATATTCTTTAGACAGAGATTAGTACAAACGGCTGTAATTCTTTTGAATTATCTAATATATTAAAAAAACATCACATCTGCATAGTTTTCTTGACGCGATAAGCAAAATGCAGGCAAATATTAATAATTAGGTATGACGTAGATTTATTAGATATTATATTACTTATGTATCTGTAAAGATAATAAATGTCCTTTCCCAAGGAGTATCTAGATTTTATCTAGAGTATACGAGGTTCGTGAGTTCAAATAAACAATAGTTAATACTACTAAGTACTAGGTTTCTACCGATTTAAGAAGCATTTTTTTGCTTTTGCAGGGTGGGCAGAGGGAACCTGTGATTGTAGTGTTAAGACGTTCCGTTCCCATTATGACACTTCCGTTCATAACTCATCACATCATTTCCGTTAACCGTGAATCGTCTAACACGTTCAAATTTTTAGACGTTTTTTAAATATTATAAACTTACAATACTATATTTTTAATAAAAACAATTACCTTAGCATTTCTCGAATATTCCAAATACCAAAACTTGACATGTCTAAATCCAACCGTCACAAAATAGTTCCCACTCTCGGAGAAACTCACTGCCTTTACACGAGATGAAACCTGTAAACGAGACAAAAAATATATTTAGGTTTTCTCTTCAGAGGGATCGACGCAGCGAGTAGTCTTGTTGGTTAGGTACAGTCAACTTGCATATTCTTTAAGAAAATAATATAGATATAGCGGCAGTCTCGACCTTGCAGGTCGAGAATTATTTAAGTACATCTGATGTAATTAAGATGTTTAAGTAAGTAAGTCTTCCGAAAGGCCATATTAAAATATACTAAATTCATCGATTTTGTCTATACTAATATGGGCTAACAGCTATGTATTACGAGACCTCTCCTCGTCTCTTCCTCTACAAATTTAGTTATCATTTTGAAGCATTTTTGAATCGATAATAAATATTAATCGATACACGTAGACAACTAGGCAACTGAGTTTTTTACAAATATTAAAGTACAGTACGACTGTAGTGTCGTCGTGCCCGCTTTTTGAAATTAATCAAAAGAAAATAATCTAAAGTAATAAGAAAAAATTTTAATTTGATTTTATCAAATCTGCGCAGTGATCTACAGCTAATTTCAATGTGGCCACGACTCGTCGGCCTTACTACGGCACTTACCTTATTACTGGCCAGTTTCAAGTTAGCTCTCCAGTCCCACACGTTTACAATCATATCATGTTGGGACCCAACTGACACTAGATATTTGGACGATGTTGAAAATGCCTGCGAAAAGTGATACACATTTATTTTTTATAATTACATAAACGAAACATTAAAGTTAAAATAAATTAAAGTGTAAAGATAATGTGTAAATATTCATCAAGATAAAACTGATAATTTAAAAACTTAGGAAGCTCTATTAAAAGTTTAAAAAAACATATAGGTAAATGTTTATATGAAAAGATTCATTCCAACACTTCCAACAAAAACATATATTATAAGACAAATCAAACAATCTTACCACACAATTAACTCCATGAGTGTGTCCAGGGAATTCAGCTATCTGTACCGCACCGGATGCTGTCGGATCCTGAAAGTATTTAAAAATAAAAAAATATATTGAAGTACTGTGATAAAGCAGAGGATATGAAAGAGGGTAAGGTTAGTGTTGTTATTAATGACATAATATAAAAAAACCAAACAATCAACTCTACACTAGATGGCGTTAGGAAGAACACTTATTTATATTTTTTTCTGTAACTTCACATATCACTGTATCGGGGTCTGTATCGGTCAGAACTCAGCGCTGCGCTTTGCAGACCAAGGAAATAAGAATAGTTCATTCTTTGAGTGGGAACCCATAACAGTATGTTTATCATCAAACGTCGTGACGCACCAAAAAGAAATTGGATTTAACTAACTAGCTACTAGCGTCGAACCCCAACTAACCTGCAAGTCCCACACTCTGACAGCGGGTGCGTGTCCACATTCTCCCGTGGCCAAGTACCGTCCATCTGGCGAGAAGGCGACGCAAGTGACACTCTTACGGGACGCGTTGAGCACGTGGGACTGTCTGTTTTTGCGTACATTGTAGAGGACTACTGTGCACCTGTGGGAGAACGGAGAACGGATAGATTAGGAGGGGTGTGCAGCGGCAACCTATACTTTACTACTATTGAGTAAGGTAACTCAAAGACGCGCTTCCACTTGTTAACAGAGTTAATAATAATGGGGGAAGGTCTTTTCAAAAGCATGAGCACCTCCCAGAGGACAAATATCAAAAGGTTGATGACAGTGAACGAGGCGAAAGAGGTATGCAGATATTTTAACAATCACCCGAGAGTTTTAACTATTATATTCTAAACTTACTTAACCACATATTGAACAACGTGTTACGTTTAGGCATTTAGTTTAAACATCAACGTCTATAGCTGTCCGTGAGAAAGGCCGTTTGAGCATCCGCCGTACATACTAATGATCTATGGGATAGGACTGTATGCAGAGAGGGGGCGACGAGCGTGTTATAAAGTAATACTTTACACTATCATGGCACAATGGGATAGCTCCAGAACGCGACACGCGATGATTATGGGTTCGATCACTGCGGAAAATTATAATAATTACATTTTTTCCAAATGTTTCCTCTATATGGTAAGTACAATGACAAGCAATGTCTCTACAAGAAAACTTAAAAAAAGTACTCTACAAGTAAAAAATACAGAATTATAAACAAAACAAAATAAATGAACAATATGTATATGGAATTCTCCTATTGACGTGTATCGTATCTTTAAAATTTTAGGAAACCCCGTGTGTTCTTAGTACAGCGAGGAAATGAAAAATAACTCAATCCCCCTTGAGAAATCCTCACTCACAAAAGAATCTATCCTGACAAAATCACTATCACGCAAAATCCTCATCACTAAGGCATTATTAATACCACAAACACGATATCTAATTAATATGTATCCCATAACAACATACTGGCGGGTCACAGCCCATAGTGTTAGTTCATTTGAATTTAAAGGAGCTTCTAACAAAGTGTCCATTTACGTTGACAGTTAGTTAGTTATAAGTTATTCTTTGGAAATGGATGGGTCACGAATTCGAGATCCGCTTGAGACAATATCAATATGAATTTGTTTTAGATATACTAAAGTATATCTTTAGTTAAGTTTTGTCAGCAATATAGTATCAACATTAAACATTTCATATATAGGCTACAATTGATGTAGGTACTATAGACTTTGTATAATTTAATTTAGTTCGTTTAGTTGAATGGACTAATCTCGGGAACTACTAGTTCGAATTAAGAAAATATTTTTGTATTGGAAAGACCACTTATCGAGGAAGTCTATATATAGGTTTTGTTATATGATTTTAATCTTTTCCATATAACTCACCTCATCACCTTTGACCTTAACAACGGAGAGATAGAGACATAAAATAGAGAACTACCAAACCCAAAGATAATAAGGTGCTTATTATCATTAATTGTAAAACTGTATAAAAATAACTTCAATCACTATAAAAAATATAGGTAGGTACATGGATTGTAAGACTTATCAAAAAAATCTAAACATTTGAAAGTCATTTTATTATAGTTATTTAAAGAAATTACAAAATCAAAATCGAACCCAATACCGTTACCCAACAAACTACGGCCACCGTGATTCACGGTGCGGAAGAGGAAGTCGTAAGGTCTACGAACTATAAGTTCTTTATTAGTGTCCGTTATTATTATACTCAACTGTTGACAATGCTACGGTAAAAAATGTATAGAATTATTATTATATAATTTTCTATTGAAAAAAAAAATATAATAAAAGCTCTAGTCTTTTCTCTTATTTTTCGATCATTTTTATCAGCAAAATTAGAACGCCCTTTTCATCAACAATAGAGCATGTTTCTAGATAATCAAAGTTTATCGAATCCATTCCGATTCGGTTCCCGTTAATGAACACACGACTACCAAGCTTTATGTAAATATCCTAAAAAATGCTATAATTTCAACCCCTCCGAGATACCTACCCATATATTAAGGGGATGTATTTTAAAGTAATTGAGTACATAATGAAGGGGGAGGTCGGCACTTGGGAGCGCCCAGACGGGGTGCGCCGGACGCGCCCTTTAAATCAATATGTTTTATAGAGAAATAAACATTTTTTGGTGAAACTTTTATTACGGGGTATAGTACTTAAAATCATGAGTCCGTCGTGGCGCAGGGGCACAAGGGTATGACTGTAACACGGTGGTTGTGGGTTTGATCCCCATTTGAGGACTGAATTATTATTAATTATTAACAATTTAATTATTAAATATTAAAAATATTAATTATTAACAATTTCGAATCAATCAATTTCATTTTCGAGCTCCGCCACTTAACACGCAATCATTTAAAAAGCATGAGGACCCCCGACATTAGGAAAGCATATATGATGAGGTTGGTGACAGTGGATGAGGCAACAAAAGAAGTATGCGGAGACCGTAGCATGTGGCGTTTCGTTGTCTCTGGATATCCTGTTAGCGATCAAGTGTAAGCTAAAAAGCTTCTTTACAAGATCATAATATGCTTTTAATATGAAACTTATATAAAATTTCTCTATCATTTGAATTAAATTCACACTAACAAAATCCAAAACTAACAAACACCTTCCCATTTACAAATATGAATTCCAATCACGTCCAAATCGCGCACTCAGTCCAACTAAGGGTGAGGATATGACGTGTGACAGATGCACTTATGAAATCAAGTTATGTCATTGTGACGTAGTCATTGACCGCGGTTGACCGTGACTATTGCTTATTAGTATTTTATAATTGATAAATTGTATTATTCATATCCAAAGAAGGTGAAGAACGGAGAGAATTATCACTAGATAAGAAAAAATTCGATGCAGTCGTGGCCGAGCGACACAGCATTAAAGTGGGTTGATTATGAGTTCGATTAAATTTTCGATTCGATTAAATTCAGTTGGAGAAACGAATTATTTTTATATTCTCACTCTGGTACCAAGTAAAATAATGACATAGGCAGATATTGAGGAAAGGATCCCGCATATAGCAGAGTAGGCAGATGGAACTAGGCAGACATTGCCTGTTTGTATTAGAGGCGAAAACCATCGTCGTGCTTTGTCTATTTTTTACACGCTCACGCTGTAACCCACAGGTAGCAGGGTACGCAGAGGGAACCTGAGGATCTACTTATAAGACACGCCATTCCCATTGTGACATTTCCGTTCCAGACTTTATATTTGTGTTATATTTTACATATATACTTCCATAAAAAAAACCAAAAAAAATCCAATTCCACAACATAATAATTAAACAGGGGTAACATTTAAACAAAGTTAGCCACTCCACAAAGTGGGCCGCCACTAGAGGCAGGTCAAAAGCTCATCTGTACGTTATTACAGCGCTATATTGCACTAGTAGTTTATACTGACTTCAGTGCTTCAAATAAAATATCAAAAAGAGCAAAAATCTAGTTCTTTTTAATACTTTAACAAGGTATATATTTTTAAATTATTTTTGAATTGATTGTAAATGCGAAAGTGGTGGCTATCAGCTAAATCGTGTAAATGTAAATGTTTTATTTTTAAACCCTCCCTTCGGTCTGGTAACAATACAAATCGCAGCCTGCCTCTATTTCGGGGAAAAACATAAAGCGCGGCCACAAGTAAAGTAAAAAAGTAAAAAGCTTATCTTTTATAGCTTATCTGATATCATTCGCTCACGCAGTATCCCAAATGAAGCAGAACAGGTAGATGCAACCTAGCGTAAAAACACTCTTTTCTCCACTACCCCAAAATTGAACCTGAACCACAGCTCCACCAATAAACTAAAACCCTAAGTTACAACAGATTGGTTGCAATCTCTATCCAACTATAAATCGCGATAGCGATATTTATATGTTTATATAGTTTATATAGATTATATACAAGTGGATAACGAGCTTCTATACCTACAATATATATAATTAACCTGACCGAGTATCTCAGAAAGCAATACACGAGTAGAGGTACTCGTTAGCAATTGTGACCCAAATGTTTCATTTCGCACCGACGCATGCAAAATTGCAATTCGAATGCAAATCTATTTATAAATAAACACTATTTTAATGATAGACAGATGAATTAAAAGTTAAAATAATTAAAAACTATTCTATTCCCCTAGTTACTTTACGTAGCAATATGTAATATGGCTATATTTATTTTAGCTTCACAAACGGGAAACGAAAATAGTTTTAATATAATTCTGTTTTGCTTATCTCCACGCTTTTTTTCCACGCCCACACAGCGGGGTGGGCATGTGGAAACCTAGTGTTAAGTCAATTCGTTCTCTACTTTGAGTCGAATTTTCGTAATAATAATGCTTGTTGAGTTGAATTTCGTAATGCCTGTTGAGTGGCGGATCTCAACGCCGGGCTTCGTCTACTAATGCAGGGAAATGTAAATAATTTGTTTCCTAAAATGACAACTAACGAGTGTACACCTACAGGCCGTCTTACAACTCTAAATTGACTGAATGAATTAATATAAACATCCCCCTCCCCCCTCCCCCCCTTACATTTCATCTTCATACTTGATTTAATACAAAATTTCTTCACATTATCTACCATATCAATGAAGACGAAATGACGAAATGACAAATATTTCCAAGTATAGCGCTTCAGAAATACTTTCCCTAGTAAGGCTGTATCGAAGTATGCCGAAGCAATTTCCTAAAATACCTCCGCAATCGCTTCAACGGAAACAGCCTGTATATTAGAGTGGATGAAGCTCGTATATTACCTACTATAGATAGAAACTATATATAAATTATAGGGTATAATGACGCAGTGGGGGCAGGAACGACAGATGCGAGTTCAGTTCAGTCATTTTATTTATTATGTACTCTTATTTGAGAATATATTTTTCTCGTTTACCCTGCTGTGCGGGATAAAGCGTGAACCTGTTTCCAAGAAAAGACTTACTGATCCCACGTCACCTACTATACAAAATGCTGATGCGGGATAAAGCATGAAGCTAAAAAATATCTATAATGTAAATAATAAAAAAAAAGAAGAAAAAAGTTCATTAATTCTGTAGAAGGTAAACAAAATTGAACTTCAAACAAAATTGAACTTCAAACCATCTATATATCGTTATCAGAACATTAAAACATTCTTCATATGGATATTACCAAAGGATTACCCTACAAACGTTAGATACTACTTGTTATACGATTTACAATTTAAAAGCTATTAAAGTTAGTAGAATTATAGGAAATCGTAGGAATTTATAAGTAATACATACGAATATAACCCTTATCATAAGCACAGCACAGTTCGGCACTGGATCCATGCACAGTGGATGTGGATCCGAGTTACATTTTTTAAGCTACACGCATCCAGCTGGGTAGGCAGATGGAACCTGGTGTAAAGATGTTTACCACTTCCACGCCCAGTTGTCAAGACATGGCGGTATGAGTGGAGAACTCGATGCTCTTGCTCTTCTTACCAGAACAAAGTAATGAATAAAACTCATTCCTCCGAATGGAAATCCAACCCGACACTGTCGTGGACTGACGCTGTCACTGAGCTACGACGGCCTCAAATGCGAATTTATTGATCTTGTTAAAGCCAATACTATAATACTAATATAGAATGTACGCTTTAATAAAAGATACATTTTCCTCTCTGACCCAGTGACCTGACGTGTGAGAGATAATTATGTTATATGGAGAGAAATGTATTGAACCAATTAGGCTTAGTGGAAATTTTGTAATAAACTTTAAACGTAAAAGGATTTAAAGACGTATCTTTTGATAACTATCAGCTGCCAATCTACATAATATATCATATATATAGGATAAACATATTTTGCTACTAATGCAAGCGCACAGACGAATCTATATAAATCAGCATAAACACTCAAAAACTATAAGAAAGCACTGAGAGAAAAAAAATCCAAATTAAATAATGTTTTCGAATGTTTGTTGCGGGAAAATCAAACAATTTAAATATAATAATTTCCCCGATCGGGCATCGAACCCACTATGGACTTCTAATTGTAAGTAAGAACTTACCCAGCCGGATAAGCGACAACTTCGGTGTTGGGATCGCAGTCGAGCGCCGCGTTGCTGCTGACCGTCAGCCCGTACACAGTTTCCAATTTGATCTGTGGACAAATATATTAAATAACGTTAGCAAGTGATATAGATATTAGAGTATTAGAGATATATTATCTTAACACTAGGTGCCCATGTTCGGCATACACCGTGAATCTACAAAAGAAAGAATGAAATTGTAGAAGAATCTTTTACATGGCATTAGTCTCGGCGTTTTTTGCCAGGTTCCGTCTTCCGACTCAATCTACTTCACTTATTGGCTCTCAATTTTCCACTGTTCAACACAACATCCAGCCATCGACATAAAGCTGAAATCTGACATATATAGGTACCCATACGAGAAGAAGGAGAGGAACGGTAGAAGAAGTATTAGAAGAGCAAGTCCCGTATTTATAAATTACTCTCAAGATCGAAGTCCCAACATGAACCCAAAAAAAATGTCTCTTCTGAGGCGGTTTAAACTCTTTGTATGCAGTTTTGATTATTATTATTTCGGCAAACTTGTACATGTAGTGGTTGTGTTTTTTTCAAATCCATTCATAAATAAAATGTATACATATCAATTTTAACTATTTCATTTGACAAAGCGTGCGAAGCCGCGTGCGGGTCGCTAGTACATATAAGGTGTACATAGGGCTTATTTATAAACCTATTCTATGTAATATTAGACTACTATCAAAGTAATAGATAACGTCTGTTTTTCGCGTGAAAACCATAAAGTCAGAGTAAACAGTTTAAATAGAGGCAAATAGTTTTCAAGGTGGATATGTACAAACATGTGATAAGCCTTGGCGGTAAGGGCATAGTCGTGCTTAGTAAAATACACCAAAAATTTAAATATTAAAAGGAAGTAACGTAGTATTGAGATTCAAATCCCAGTTGGGTAAATCTTTTTTTTTAGCTTCACATTGATCCCGCATACGTTCCACAAAAGTGGGGAAAGAAAGTGTCTAAATAAGAACGGAGTGTACACTGAGTTACTAGGTTCCCTATCTTCATTGTTGTGTATGAAATACAGCATAAAGCTAAAAAAATTATTCCACTGCGTTCTGGTTTGACAAAATCGCCCGAGCGGATATCGAACCCACAACCATCGTTTATAAGATATACTAATACTACTAATAATAGTATACTATACTACTAATAATACGAGTAAAACATTTAACACACCATAAAACCCTCATAAAAATTTAAAATCGAAAGGAATTCGTATTAAACTTTATGGGGGGAACAGGGGGGAACGTTACATAATTATGTAAATGTATATGTGAAGGTCTCGTTATGAAATGCTAGAACCGTGTCAAGATAAGTGAACCCACGCTTTGGAAGCTATTTTATTTTTTGAGCTTTCTCTTTCTATAGCCGCATTTTAATGTGAGGCCGGTGCTCATAAATAACACATAAAAATTATTTGAATATCTATACATAAGATGAATAAAATTGAAATATATGTCTGTTATTACAAAATAACCGTATTTCTAAATGCTTGTAGTTATTTATACAGCAATAAAACACAAGCAAATAATTTTTATTTTGTGGTAAAAACAGCTATATTTTTTATTTAATAAAGCTTCACGTTTATTATACGGCAGGTTCATACAGCAGAGGGAATCTGGTGTTAATAGATATTATTCTCCACCTTTCGAGATATCGCGTGTTGAATAGCAGAACTTAACGCCGCACTTGGCCACCAGGGCGGAGTAATGAAAATAATGTAAATACAAAATATTCACTCGAGCAGATATCGTACCATACACTCATCGCAAGATGGGCATGTCTATTTATTATTTACTTTATATAAAAAAAAACACAATCAACACTCAACACTACCTATAGGTAGACACTCGATCCTTGACAAGGCAAAGGCAAGGACGCGCATCCTTGCAAGGACTTCTCAGTAAGGACGTCCAGTTTTTTATTCGCTTTGTTACCGGTTTGACTGGATTCAAGTACGCATTTAGTTAACGCCACTGCGAAGTAGTTATATGTTTTTCCGTACGACAGTTGTGGGTACGATTTCCTCTTGGGGGAAGAATTATTTCAAATTCCTCGTCCTGGTGATAAAACAAACCATTCCAAAGGCAATGCCTCGAAAATTTTCTCTTGGCAATTTTCTTTCTACAGGCTGTTCTCAATTATAGACCAAGGTCGCTCGCTATTGTGCCTTGTAATCGATTAGGAACAGCTTAATCGAATGATCGGCTTAACATTCGAATAACTGTTAAGGCTTCGATACCGAAGCGAATTGATAATCGCATTTCCCTACACAAGTAGTACGTAGTAAAGAAAATATCTTCAACGATGTTGCATACATTGTATAAACATAAAAATTATTTAAAAAGTAATAAATAAAAAAATATAATTTATATTAAATTAACTTATTAACATTCGTACACCGCACAAATTCTTCAAGAAAGGTAGAGATAAACTTTGTATCAGTTAAATCAATTCGTTATAAGATTTCGACCATTTTTTTCTTAAATGCAAGATACCATGAGACATTTGAACAATAAACATTCTCTCGAGTAATATTTGATTATATTCAATTATTTTTTATTTCTCCAATAGTCGAAGCGCGGCATTCAGCTCCGCCGCATACGCCACGTTAAATTCTCTTTCAAAAAGTGTCAGAAATTCGTCGATAAGTGGGAAATAGTGTCCTATCACTAGTTTGAAAAAAGCGTAAATATGCCAAGTACCTAGAACCAATATCTTCAACACGATGTTGACTAAATATTTTCCTTAGCATTTCCACATAGACCTTAAAAATAAAACCAAAGTAAAGTTTATTTTAGCACCTTAACAAAATACCTGAGCGTATTCAAATGTGACCTTCGATCACACCATGTTTCTTAGTATCTGTGCGGTTACTTATTATTCAATCGATGTAACAATAGGTACGTATTCCATGGAGATGATCGTGTAAGCGTCACACGCAAACTTACATACATTGTCTATATACCCATATTTTATAGAAATTTAAAATTTTATTTCTACAAACTTTTAGCAGTGAGACTGGATTATAATTATAAATTTCAGGCTTCATTTTTTTAGTAACAAATCTTGGGTGGGAACCAGACTATTCTGGGGTGGGCACGCATCACCCTGTCTTCCCATTTCTACGCTCATGAATCCGCGCAGTATTTTGGCATAATAGAAAAGAGAAATAAGAAATAATTTCCCTTACGAATACGGATCGATCATATTACCATCACATCAATTTGAGACCCCTTACGCGCGCAAGTGTGAATAATATCATTAAAAAATATTTTAAGCTTATATTTTTTACAAGTCTAGTAGTAGTCTTAAGTAACGGAAAAAACTAAAATACTGTTATAATAATGTATAATTACTAAAAAGTCGAATCTGTACTCAGATTTGGCAGAAAGAAATGAGAATACAATAAGGTAGTAACATAAATGAGCATTTATATTACTACCTAGTAAACTCTTGAAATGCAGGCGAAGGCACGTCGCTTAACACGCAATATCTTGTAAAAGTGGCTATACTAAGCAGACAAGAACGTGATAGTGCTTAGGAGATAAATTAGTTATAACATTACACTACATTCTCCCTAATTACACCAATATTATTGCGGGAATCGAACCAGTTACCTAATATTCACCAACAAAATTCCATAAATATCTATCGCATTGCATTAAGGAATGTCGTTCGGTGGGCGGCAGTGGGTGTTTGTCATCGCTGACCGCAACCTGTTGTGTACGGATTGTAGTTAAATAATAGAGTTAAGTTAATCGCTTAAAAAGTTAACTATAGTTGATAATTAAAAATCTCCGATACAAAAATCTCTAAAGTGTAAACAAAAGAATAGAAAAAAGGAAGAGCTAATAATATTAAACAAGCGAACATATTTTATGAATACTTGGACAATAATGAAATAGCTAAGTGCACTTTTGATTAAGTCACCTTTCAAATACAAAATAAAAAACGGTTCATCCGTTCGCGAGCTACTATGCCCTAGACAGACATACAGACAAACACATCATACTTTTATCACTTCTCTACCTACTACATATTTATAGTACGTGCAGTTTGGGTACGTCGATAGAATGAGTGATGAAAGAATTCCAATTTGATTGAATTGCATGAAGCAAGAATGACTGGTAAGAGAGGCAGGGGGAGACCTTGGTTGACTTTTGAAAACACAATATTGATGATACTGGAGGAAAGTCACGTAAAAATTATGAGAACTGCCGGAAAGCATTGTTTTAATTTATTCAAAGGGTTTTTTTTATAATATAATAGTATTTGTATAGTTTCGCTGTATCCCGCACACAGCAGCGTAGGCAGAGGGAATCCAGTGTTAAGACACTCCGTTCCACAGTTTCCTCCGAATTCTGGAGGCATTGCGTGATGAGTAGCAAAACTGAACGCCGCGATATGCCTCGACGCCAGAGCGAAGAAATGAAAATATAAATGTAAATAAATATTTCACTTCCTCGAGTGGGGATCGAATACTTCCTAATATGATCAGATACACCAGATAAACCAACAATATCTATATACATAGGTATAATAAAATCAACATCCAAGCCCCGAGCCAACACTAATTGCCTACGCGATGTCTGTCCATCCTTGACACACTCACTTATCTCCGAAACCATTGAATATTCATTACACTTAGCGAGCAACCTACTTTCGTAATAAATATAACGCTCACACTTGACCGAATTTTATTGTGTCTGGGGTAAAATAACATTGTTTATTCATTTTTTGCACGAAAATCGTATTCTGAGAGCACAATGGTGAATAAAATAGTATTTCCTGATTGTTATTCTTAATGAAACAAGTTTTTATTTTTTATCTCGATATATTGTATTCTACTTATATTTATGTGAATTTTTTTCGTTACTGAGAGTCTTCACCTTTATATGCCTAGATTTTAAGACGTAAAAATAACAAAAGCATAAAGTAGATAGCATACAAGTAGCAAGAAAAAAATATACCTAATCGAAATCGATCCATCCGTTTTACACACATACACATACATACATCAAAGTCAAACTTATAGTAACCCCATTTTTGCATCGGTAGGTAAAATTCTCGGAATTTCAAGAAATCCTTCTCTTAGTGCTACCCTGTGGTAGTTCGTTGTATGTCAGTCAAAGCAGTAACGGAACAGTTTCATATATCTATACTAATATAATAAAGCGGAAGAGTTTGTTTGTTTGTTTGTTTGTTTGTTTGAACGCTAAGATCTCTGGATCTACTGGATCGATTTACTATGTTTTTGATTTGTATGAAAGCTGCATTCTTCAGAAGTGCTATAGGCTATATAACATTACATTACACATTTATACTAATAATTTAAAATACTTTCTAAATTGACATGCAATTTATTCTGCCATGTTAATAACAACCGTCGTCGCTACGCGACCGCGTTCGTTACCGCGTCATTTTGATATTCATCCTTATGAAAATAAATATAATAGTCACTTTTAGCATATCATCTAGATTGAAATTATATTTCTATAGAAATTATATTCTTATATTTCAAGCAGGCGTAGCCGCGTCCGGGTCCGCTAGTATTAGTATATAGAAATAGATATACATTAACAAAGATTACAGAGTACAAAATCAAAGCAACATGTGAGTTTTCTCACACTGTAGGTTACATTAAAAGAATATCTATATAGATAGATAGTAATAGATAATTATCTTTTTACATTATCTTTTCATCACATAATACTTAATAACGTAATAACATTGAATTATACATTTATTTCAAGTCACTTCTTATGATTATCTAAAATTTTCAATGAAAATAGCAACTCATGATTACCTAATATGTTATTAGAGTGAATCCGTAAACGTAGTGGCGTAGTGATGATGTAGCTTTGCAACATATTTTGGTGTCCTGGGGTCAAATTCACTAGCTGTTTATTAAATTTAATATATTTTTTTTGTTATTAACGTAAAATAAATAGAAAAAGTTGTGATTATTCTCAATTAACAGATAGTATATTAATAATAAAAAGATATTTTTTAAGTCTTTGCAGTTCCAAATCTTTTCCTTTTTATATATATTCTTTATTGCACATGTATAAATAGTAAGAAAACAGTTAAAAAGTTATGTTTACAATGGCGGGCTTATTTCTGAAAGAAATCTCTTCCAGCCAACCTATGGAAGTGGATGAGTGCCAAACAGCGGAATAACAACACAGCGCAACACAGAAAAAAAAATTAAAATATCAGAAAAATATATATATTAACTATCACATTATAAACATAATACATGCTACAATATATATATATATATATATATATATATATATATATATATATATATATATATATATATATATATATATATATATATATATATACCTACACAAATTATAAATATATAATTATATATACTGTTAAATCGACTATATATACATATACATACATATATAATACATACATAAAATATACCCATACATACATACATATATACATATATATATAATATATATAGAAACACTGATTAAAGCTATGTCTAATTGCTTTCACTTTTGAGCAAATGTTTTTTAAGTTTGGATTTAAATGAATTTAGGGAATGGCTTTTCTGAATAGGATTGGGAATTTGGTTCCAAAGGGATGCGGCATATACAGTAAAGGATTTTTGAAGGAATTTGGTATTGCTCTTCGGTACGTCCAACATCGGAATGACATACGAACGCCTAGAGCGTGAGGGACAGGGAAGCAGATTAAAGCGGGAGCGCAGGTAAACAGGATAATTCATATAATTCAGGATTTTAAAAAGGAATATAAGGATGTGCATATCACGGCGAAGGCGAATTGGGAGCCAATTAAGCTGAGCTCGAAATTGGGAGACATGATCATACTTACGCAAGCCGTAAACAAAGCGTATGGCCAGATTTTGAAGACGCTCTAATTTGTTAAGTAGCTCCTCGGTCACATCCAAATAGCAAACATCGGCATAGTCGAGTATTGGAAGCAGAAGACATTGCGCTAGCATAATTTTGGTTTTGTGAGGAAGGAAGTATTGGAGACGCCTAAGAGTATGATAAGAGAAATGCATGCGCTTGCTGATTGAATTAATATGGGGAGCCCAGGTGAGGTTAGAATCCATTATAAGGCCTAAATTTCTAACATTTTCGCAAAAAGGAATTGTAACTCCCGAGTATTGAATCGCAGGGACGAGATACCAGTTGATTTTAGATCTGAGTCTGCTACTACCTATCACAATTGCCTGGGATTTTTTTGGATTGATTAATAAGCCGAAAGAATCAGCCCAAGTTTGTATAGCAGACAGATCGCTATTTAAACCATCAATAGCTGCAGGCAGATCGTTTAAGCTACAGTGACGATAAAGTTGCAAATCATCCGCATACAGATGGAAGGGAGAAGTAATGACTCCAGAGATGTTGTTAATAAAAATAGAGAAAAGAAGTGGGGAAAGAACGCCACCTTGGGGAACGCCGGCAGTGAGATCAAGCCATGACGACGTGGTGTCGTTTGCTTTTATACATTGCCGGCGTCCGAAGAGGTAAGAACGAAACCAGCTTATAGCTTCGAAGGAAACATTGACTGACCGAAGAGTGCCAAGAAGTATATCGAGGTCAACAGAGTTGAAAGCACTGCTGAAATCCAGCAGAACCATGACAGTGAGTCTGGTATTGTCCATGGCACACCGAATGTCCTCCGTAATGTTCAACAGTGCTCCCACTGTGCTGTGAGAAGGGCGGAAGCCGGACTGAAAAGGACATAAAAGATTGTTGGATGAGAGGAAAGAGTAAAGTTGGTTGTTGACTAAGGATTCAAGAACTTTAGAAAGAACAGGAAGGATAGATATAGGACGGTAATCTGTGACATTGGAAGCGTTAGAGATTTTAGGAAGTGGGATGACAAAAGCACTCTTCCACTGTGAAGGAAAGACATTGCGAGACAGTGAAAAGTTAAAAATGTGGGTGACCACTGGTGCAATGCTCTCCAACACAGGAAGAATCATCTCAAGACTGAGATTGTCACATCCGAAGGCTTTAGAGGAAATAGAGTGAACATACTTCTTGACATCATCTTCTGTTACAGCTTTGAAAGAAAAGGAAACTGAGTCAGGTGGGACAATATTAGACAAAAAAGCAAGTGTTTTAGATTTTAACTGGGGATTTATACTAACTGGTGGAGTTGCAAAAAATTTATTGAGAGTCTGAAGATTTACTGAGAGTTGATGAGTATCAATGTTTTTGCCCACACCAAACGACTCCAAGAATCTCCAAACTTGTGCTTGACAAAGATTCTGAATAGTTTTATGGATGTAGCGACGTTTGGCATCCCTACACAGCCTGTTGCAGATGTTTCTCAACTTCTTATACGCACTTAGGTTATCTAGCGATGGACATTTTTTGTTTTTGGCCTTGGCCCTATCACGTTTGGTCATAGCGTTCCTAATAACTTGTGTTAACCAGGGAGCAGGCGCATGCTTCATACGAACCGGTCTTACAGGGGCATAGATGTTGTAAATATTAATCAGTTCAGTAGTTAATGATTCCACCATAAAGTCAATATTGTTTGAGGACAATATGGGAGACCAGTTGATGTTCCTCAAATCATCCTTTAGGCGTTCAACGTCCATATGCCTAAAATTGCGCTGAAAATGGATTTTGCCTTTAATTCTAGGTGGGCGTAGTTTATAGGAAAGATAGATTAGGTCATGAAAGGAAAAAGGAGCGGACATTTGGCCATAAGAAGTGACGAAAGTGGGGTTAGAGACAGAAATAAGATCAATAAGGGAAGGCCTGCAGTTAGGAAAATAATGGGTAGGAGAAGACATAGTTAGGAGGAATAAATTATAGGAATCATTTATATCTTTTAATAAATGAGTCCTTCGATCATTTTTTAACAGGCAGGTATTTAAATCGCCCATACATATGACATGTTCATATTGAGGTCGGAGGTTCTCAAGAATATTGTCTAAAGTGCTAAAGTAATTGATTTGGTCATTCGGGGAGTACAGGACTCCAATAAGAACTTTGGTGTGACGCAATTTCAATTCTAAAAAAAGATATTCTAGAGAACCATTAGGATGAGGAGCGGAGCAAGAGACTACACTGGCGGGAATATGGTTACGAAGGTAAATACCAACGCCACCACCACCACGTTCAGTGCGATCATTACGGAATAACTGATAACCCGGTAAGGAATAGCAAGAGGACGAAAGGGATGGCTTTAGCCAGGTCTCAGAAATAAGTATACAATCGACTATGCTGGAGTCAAAGGATGTGAGAAGATCGATATAGTGAGCAGGTATACTCTGCGCGTTTATATGCACCAAGGATAGAGAGGAAGGAGTGATGAAAATATTAGACAGCTTGTCAGCAAGTGTTTCAGTATCTGAAAAAGACGAGTGACTACTAACAGTACTGTCATAGTTATTGCTAGATGAGCAAGAGAAGAATTCATCGTCAATATCCATTATTATATACTATATAAAAAAAAATATACTATAAATAAATATATATATATATATATAAAATATTATATATAAATAAATTAAAATATAAATATGAATGTAATATAATTTAAACTATAACAAATGACACAGAAAATCCACGTGCACAAGTTGACTATATAAAAAAAAATAAGATTATATACACTAGACATTACATTAGATAAAAGATTATTAAAAAAAAAACAAAACTACAATTTACCAAAGGACTTAAGAAAAATAATACATAAACAATCTGCAATACACAAAGACAATTAACTTACTAATGTTATCTGTATAATTTCTATTCTATAACAAAATGACACATGTCAGATATATACGTGATGTAAATTACAAAGTAAACAAACTCTTGTTTGTCTAATAATAATCTTTTATTAGAAAAAAAAACAGTTTAACATAAGTATTTTAAAAAAATATATCGGCTAAGAATAAAAAGATGTACCCTACAATTAGAACACACAAAAAAAAAGTGAGAATGATCAACGAATAGATGACTACACAAGTTATCACATATAAGCCGACTAATTTAAGGTGGTAACAAATAAGATATGCGGCTACTTATTGACGGCGGACTTTAGGAGTGGATTTTGTTCTATTAAACTATTAAGTTCATGCACAGAGGAAATCTTGACTCGTGATTTGTTGTTAAGTAGTATTACTATCATGCCGTCGGCAGACCAGCATTTTCTAATACCGAAGTGTTTACGGGCCGCTAAGAACACTTCCTGACGCGATTTCGTTAAAAATTCAGTCATAGTAATTTTAGTGCCTTTTAGTGATGTTTTTGCATTCCAAACGTTGGAGCGTATCTTTAGACTGGTAAATCTGATAATAACAGGCCTGGCAGAATCTTTCTTAGTACCAAGTCTATGACAAGATTCAATAGAAGTAGACTTAACTTCGGACAACTTCATTTGCCTGGATAGTATTTCTATTGTCTTCTCTAAAATATCCTCATCCTTCTCCTCCTTAATTCCATGAAGCAAAAGCACCTTTCGCCTCGAGTGGGTGTCCAAGCGGTCCATAGTGCGTATAACCAGCTCAACTTGTGACTTTAATAGGCCGAGTGTCTTCCACACAAAAGCCTTAAATGTATGATAATCTGCGGCCAAAGCCTTCAAAGTGGGTGTTGTGGTGGCTGAACTAGGCTGAGATAAGTTCTTTTCGAACTCACCCATGCGAGAAGAAAACATGGAGGTTAGATCGTTCATATTTCTTAGTAACTGTTCCACAGGCGTATCCATGATTGAGTCAACTAGCGTAAATTTGTGTTGGAAAGTTAGTTATAGTCAACTTAAGCACCAGTATTTAAAACTTAACACATATATTCAATTATTAAACTAATTTATTAAAAAAGATTTTTAAGAGCGGACAAAAAAGACGTGTATGCACTTTTGAGTCTACCCGCGAAAAAAAAAGTTACTATTTAAATTCCATTTAAATAGTAACTTTTTTTTTCGCGGTAACTTCTTTTTTATTGTATATTTTTTTTTATTAAATTCCATTCACCACGTTTTGTTGTAAATGTTTTAACCGACATTTAAAACAAAACGTGGTGAATGGAAGAACTGAGCGGAGAAATAAAAATAATTCAATTTTCTGCGCGGGAATCGAACTGTTTCACGAAGACCTCATAATACAAATCTTTAAATACGGTATACCTATAGCGTAAAGCAAAAAAAAATGACATCGTATATTTATAATAGTAATTAATTATTTCCAACATAATAATTAAAATCACAATATAAAGTTACAAGTTTTTGCTTTAAACAATTATCTAGTAGCCACTGACTTCTGCAATGCGTCAAGGACTGTTTGTGAATTAATAAATTATTATAGAACAGCTAATAGAAAAATGGCATAACTTAAAAATATATATTTTAGACAAAGATCGAGGAATTATTATTATTATTAAAATCCTATCCCCCTTCCAGTCTGGATTTCGACCTGGGCACAGCACGGTTACGGCATTAAATAAAGTAAATGACGACATTAGGTTGGGTATCGATAATCAACAAATTACTATTCTTGTACTACTGGACTTTTCGAATGCTTTTAACACTGTTGATTTTGATATCCTCTTAGCAATTCTTAAGTCCATTAATGTATCCTCTGATGCTATTGAATGGTTTTACTCCTATCTACATGAACGAGAGCAAACTGTTCGTATTAACGATCAGCGATCATCCGTATGTCGTCTTAGTGCTGGGGTTCCGCAGGGTGGCGTCCTTTCTCCTCTCCTTTTTTCCATTTTCATTAACTCCGTTACCAAGCTCCTATCCGTTTCCTTCCATTTATACGCCGATGACCTGCAAATTTATTTGACCGCGGACGTGAATGACATTGCGAAAGCTATTGATCTAGTAAATTCCAACCTGCATACAATCAGTACCTGGAGCAAGTCATTTGGTTTGGCAATAAATCCTAAAAAGTCACAGGTGTGTTTCCTAGGCAGTCGCCAACAAATAGCTATATTAAATTTCTCTTCCTATCCTCATATTACCCTTGACAATTGTAAGCTGGAATACAGTAACACTGTTAAAAATCTGGGTATCAAGGTGGACAGCACTCTCTCCTGGGCTCCTCACATCTCTGAGCTGAGTCGTAAGATGTACTACACTATTGGTAGGCTAAAGAGATGGAAAAATCTTTTGCCCATACAAACCAAGATCTCCCTGGCGCACTCACTCTTGCTGCCTATATTAGACTATGCTGACACCTGTTATCTGGACATTTCGCAACAATTGCTCAATACACTTGAACGCCTACAAAACCTGGTTATTAGATTCATCTTCGGACTGAGGAAATTTGATCACATCAGCCAGTATCGTGTTAGGCTGCGGTGGCTTTCTGTACAAAACCGTCGGAACCTCCACACTGTCACGCTCCTCTATTCCATCCTTTTCCATCCCGATACTCCTTCCTACCTTAAGGAACGCTTTTCCTTCCTTGGCTCTAACTCCTGTATTCCTTTCAGTCTCCGCTCGAAACGTGATAACGTGCTCGAGTTCCCGCTGTGCCGCACTCACTGCTACAGTAAATCTTTTACTGTAGAAGCAGTGAAATTATGGAATGCGTTACCACGAGACGTGAGACGGTCTACGTCTATAAATATCTTTAAGCGTAAAGTTAAGAATCATTATCTTCGGATGTAGTATATGTATACCTATTTGTATTTTTATCATTTATTTTATCTTATTTTCTCTTTCCCAATTATATTATATATATTTAATGTATATGTGTATGTATATTATCTATATATTTATGTATGTGTATTGTATATATATGAATAACTATATGTACGTGTCTATATGTATTATGTATTGTATGTACAGGTTATATATTTATTAAGTTTACTCAAGCTTTGCACCACATTTTGCCCTCACTCTTAGATGTATTCTATCCTTGGATTGGTTGCCTGGAAGAGATCACTTTTAGTGATAAGGCCGCCTTTGTGCATTTTATGTCTTAAAATTATAATTTTAACTCTTGTAGATGTGCAATAAAGACTTTTTATCTTATCTTATCTTATTATTAACGTGCGCATTAATCTTATTAATTGTAAAGAAAAAATATTTTTATTTATGAACTGAACTACGATGAAGTATCAAAAAAACCTATTCGAACCAGTTATGGAATTCGCAGTATACGTAACTTTGGAAATTCTAAAGTTCTTTCGTTCGTTCTTCTAAATAAGATTCGTTTAATATGAAAATCGAACCAACAACCATCGTGTTTAGGGTCAGACCCTGACCTAATGAGCCTCTACCACCTCTATTATATAATTATTCTTTTTAATTTTGCTATTTCCCTCTACACCACAATAAATTTCATCCACGCCAATTGTTATGGCAACCTTATTTTTATATAATCTTTACATTTAGATAATCATCAAAGCGACTAAAGAAAACTATAAAAACATTATAATAGCATATTTTTACTTATAATTTTAACCATAATTTAGCGTATTAACTATAATAGGCTAGCTTCACGCATATAGCACAGGGTAGAAAGTGGAAACCTAGGTGTTAAGACAAGACGAAACTCAACACCGCACTTAGGCTAAATAAAACAAAAACTAAGATATACCAGTTTTACATTAAAACTTTAACATATTATGTATGTACGTATAATTAAATCTGTTCCTTACAATGTATATTAACGTTGAGTTCACTTCCTTATTTTTTATCCGACTATGCCGAAGAGCGAAAAGGGTTATTACTTAAATTTCCTTTGGAATCTTATGTAAGTACATAAAAAGGGCAGAGATAACTTCGTGTCAAGACACTCTGTAGGTACCTCACGCACAATTTTCGAGACATCGAGTGTTAAAACACGACGATCAAGTGATGAAACTCAACCCCGCTTTTAGTCTTGCTACCAAAGCGAGAAAATTAAAAGCAATTAATTTTGCTAAGTGAGAATCGATCCCACAACCATCGCGTTTACAGTCCAACGTACGTATGCTGCTACGCCAAGACGGCCTCGTAATAATAAAATACTATGGTTAATTCATTTTTTGTAATGAACTACACTAACATCTGCATCTTATTTTCGAGAAGCAACAAAATAAAACGACATTTAACACTTAATCCTTTACAACCATCAGAGACAAAAGTCAAACCAATTTGTCACAATGAGGTCATACGAGTATATATCAGGGCTGGCAAAATTATAATTATTTGAGGCCATCGTGGTTGGCACATCCTCTAAGCGCGACGGTTATGGGTTTGATTCCCACTGAGAGGGCATTAAGGTAAAAGAAAAAAGTAGGAGCAAAAGTAACATTATTTGCCCTGTTAAGGTCTTTTTAATATTTTCATTCCCATTCTGGTAGGCAGAACGCGGCGGTGAGTTCCGCATTTCAACACGCAATGTTACGAGAAGTAAGCAGAAAGTTTGGAACGGACCTTGATATACTACCGAATAAATTGATTTTTCAATAAATTAATATATTCATATACAAAGAATTAAAAAGATTGATTCTTGACTGAAGCAACAAACAAAATTTTATACAAACAACCCTATTAACATATAAAACGACAAATTGATATACATACATTCATTCATACATACATATGAATTCTAACAAATTGTCGAGTGTGGGTGTACCGTGAATAACAGTTGATTCAAAGTAAATAACTTCATCATTATTTTTATTATTGAGAAATCTGTCTTTTCCGTCTCTACTACATATACATACAAAGAGGCGGTGGGCGTGATTTTCATATTGTTTAAATCGGACTAAATTATCATATCGTAAAATAACATTAAAAATTCCGTCAAGTGAGAGTCGAACTTGCCCACTGAGTGTTCCGTACCAATTTCATAATACTACAATTGTAGGTCTACGGGAACTACAATTTATAATAGTTGACAGACTTAAATTTGCGGAAGGACGGACAGATGGAAAGACCGACAGACAACAAAATGATTCTATAAGGCTTGTTAAGAAAAAAAAGAATTTTCCTAATCAGGTCACATAAAATCAATAAATCTGTTTACATAAACAGAATCTTGGCAGCTCTCCGCTTAGACGCAAGACATAGTATGGGTGAGTGGCGTAACATGCGTATAGAGTATAGACGAAAGAAACTATAGGTAATAGTTAATATCATAAAGTGAAAACATACAAGTTAATAGCTTTAAAGTTTAAAAGAACTATTAAATATATTGGTTTACGAGATTATCATTTCTCCAATGAGAGTATAATCTACTTAGACGTTACTTTAAGGCTTAAACTTTCATATATTATGAACACATACTACTTATATTAATAAGAAAAAAAGAAAACAGCGATGGGGCTGTCGAGGCGCAGAGCCGGGCGATACGTGTAAATGCGAGGGTTGTAGATTTGATTCCCACTCATCAGAATGAAATATTTAATATTTTCATTTCTCCGCTTCGGTAACATGTCAAAACTCGGCGTTGTGTTTCACCGCTCAACACACAATAGCTCCAGAATTCGGCGGAGTCCCCCCAATGGGGATCGAACCCACTACTGACGCGTTTACAGCCGGACACTGTTTCACGAAGCGGCTTCAACAAAATGTTATCACTTTCCAATTATTTTTGGATCACATATTCGATTAATCAGAGAAAAATTGTCGACACGTCCTTGCGGATAATTCAAACATGTTTGTCACATCTTAAGCCAATATTAGGGTTGCCTATGATATGCAGCTATTAATATTACTTGTATTTTTTTTACTTTTTTTGCATACACGACATGAATTTGTATGTTAGACGGTTGTAGGTTCTATTCCACTCGGTACAAACTTAATATTTTTACAATCATTAATTTTCTGCATTAGTTGGACATAGTACGACGTTCGACATGTATTAAAACTCAATATCAGATAAACGACCGACGAAATAGCCTATTTTGATTTTGATAAAACAACGCTAAAAACACCCATAATTTTCTATAATAAAACTAAAAACGATCACGTGCATCCCGTCGACACTTATATTATTACATAAATCGCATAGCATTCCATCGCGTCGTAACAAAGTTTATTCACCTAGCTGCAGAGTAGGCTAGGGCACCCGCGCATAACGAGAGTTAAGTTACAATAGTGGCGGCTAGATTTGGATGGGTGACCGTTCGTCTCGAGTGCTCGAAAAGTTTACGTGAACTTACAAAAAAGCTTACAATGTTTTTTTTTCTTATTACGCTGTATCCCACGCCATAGGTAGCAAGGGTAATGACAGAGGGAACCTAATCTTAAGAAACTCTATTCCCCACCGGTCAATTTCCGAGACAATCTGTGTAGAGTGGCAGAACTGAATGTCGCACTTTGTCTTGGTGACAGAGGGAGGAAATCAAAATACTTCCCAATGGAAACGCTTAGCTGCCACAAGCTTAGAATAACCATGCTATTTTATAAAATTCCTTTGAGAGATCATTGTTTTGCGTGTAATATAGATATTCAATGTAAATTGTCTTAAATAAAATAATAAACGACAGTAAAAGTACATTAGTAAAAAAATAAGAAAAACAAAAAGAACAGCCTACATGTATAATGAAAAATTCCGTGCCCTTCAATCATTACTTTTTCGGCCAATTGAAATGGAGAGGCCATTTCAGTTAACCCCATCTGCTTTCCATAAACATCATACTCCGCGCACCTAACAAGACCGAGAAATCGGATACATTTTTTTTTAAAAAAACAACACTTTATCTCGAATGGAAATCGAACCCATACTCACGGCGTACTGTCACATACTTTACAATTAAGCCACAACCACTCTAAAAAACTAACATAACTCAAGTAAAATACCCTGCACATGTAAACAAGTATGTCAGTAAGTACGTGCTTAATCGGTGCTTGCGCAAGTAATCATTTACAATTGTATACGCCATAACACATTGCTAGCGACACTGGGGCAGCGTAGTTTAGACGCGCGGTGGTTATAGATTCGAATTACACAAAGGGAAGCAAAGGGACAGTAAATTGTAAACGCGATGGTTCTTGGTACAATCCGAAATTAATGATCTTTTTAACATGGGGTTAATATCCATCTGTCATAATGCACCTTATATGACTCGGACGGAGAGCAGAGTGTTTTAACACTAGTTTATTTCTGCCTTCCCTGTTATACTATACGCGGGATAAAAAGGAAAGCAAAAATGGTCAAATAAAGTACTATGCGTGGTCTCACACTGAAAATAGCTTCTTTATTTCAGAGCAAAGAGAAGAAACGAGTACTTTCATTAAATTCACACAGTTTACCTCGCCTAGTATAGTATATGCATCAAATAGAAATAATATATTTAAATACAAAAAAAATATAAATTGAATTAAATTGTTCCACAAAGTCCATAACGTATACATTGACGTTACAATGTTCCTAAACAATAATACCACAAGTGTTTACAAAATTCCTCATTGTGCAACAAAATATCGCACGTTTTATTTTATAGCTTCACGCTGTATCCCGCACTTAGCACGGCAGATGAAACCCAGTGCTCCTTTGAAATATTCCGCTGCCCACTCGCCGCCCAATTTTCCAGACATAACGTATTGAATGGTGAAACCTAACGCAGCGGTTTTACTTTGTTCTTAACCCGAATGTGAATCGAACTCACAACTGTCGTGTTTACAGTCAGACGTTGTGTCGTTGTGCCGCGACGGTCTCTCTCATTGTATAGTAAAAAAGTTGTATTTTTTGTAACGTAGTTATTTCACAACAAATATACTTCTTTCAATTCCTGATATTATTAAATACTTTTTTTGCTTCACGCATCATTTTAGCTTCATTAATGTCTAAAACGTACGTCTAGTCAAAATACAACATACAGTTTCCACCACTCGACATATCTTCTTTCTATACTATACACCATAAAGTAATGAAAATATATAAAGAAAAACAATTAATTTCAAAGGCGATATAGATAGGCACTACATAAAACAAAGCAATGAAAATCATTATTTAAAAGTTCTAAAAACAAAAAACTTACCTCGTACGCCGGTGTATGTAGACTGTCCTTAATAACGGGCGCACTGTTCCTCGGCCCAATGAACGCCATTTTAACATTTTACATATAGTGTTGTATCACTAGCTCTATTTGTGTGTCACTAATTTTATCACTACACTACACTAACACTACACTATTACACTAGAGTAATGTAAGGTAATGTTTAACCATTTGGATTTTAAATGGATTTAGAACTGGAAATTCAATTTATGTGATGTATTTTTAATGGTGTTATAAATATGAGAGTTTGTAGGTTATATAACGTTAAAATGAGTGATCTATTAAAGATAAAATTGAGGGACCGTCGCGTTTCCAGTCGGACGCTCTGTCGTTGCACCACGACGGCTTCAAACAGTTTATAATGTACTACCAGAACTCTCACTCACGGCTTCGCCCGCTTTAACCATTAAACTATTATTTTCTCATTTGAATTACTTTCGAATTATGTATAACTAGAAACACTATCATTTTAATGACAACATCCATATGGTACAATTTTCAATATATATTGAAAACTGAACTTTCAGCCAACTTAAAATACACTTATTTTGTAGCAATATTGTTGCACGCAATATTTTAGATTAAAATAAAACTAACACTTAATGTTAAGGGTAATCTGTCAGAATTAAATAGTGAAAACGGCATTTAAATCGGTTAAGCCAATTCTGAGATTAGCATGCACAAAAGCATAAACCGTCAAACAGACAAAAAAAATAAAATATATCTTAACTTGGAAGTCCTACGATATAAATATAGATTAAAAATTATTTACGTAAAATAAAAGAAAAAAAATTTAAAAAAAAACCACCTCACAAAATAAAAAAATAACGTTACACACCACTAACCGAACCTAACAGTGGTAGGTACCACCACCATTCACCACGGTGTCGCGTGCGACCCACTGACGAAATATCGGCCGACAGATACGTTAATGAAACGGTACGTCTCAATGAATTCATTTTCACGCTCATTCATTCGATTTTTAACTGTAATATTCAAATGGTTTTTTTTTTTGCGATTGCGAGAAGAATGTAAAGGGAACCTAGTAGTAAGTAACCCCGTATATTAGTAATATTATTACTAATTCTGGAGACATTGTGTACCTAGATCGATATCGATCGATCGATAGATGTAAACTCTCAATATAACATTTTTATTATATTTTTATCATCACACAACAGAACAAAATATATACAACGGAAAATGAGTGTTTTACACTAGGCTTTTTCGGTTCAGTTTTGCAGGATGTGCAGAAAAAAGTAATTTGTAAAACGGTTAAATAAACAATAATTCAAATACAATCATAGCCCACAGTGGGTGCCGAATGCACACCCATCACGTTTACTTCCCGTTATTTTGTAAAACCCAATTAAATTATACATACCTACCTAGATGTTTACACAAAAACACTAGAATATACCTATATCTATAAACAAAAAAACTATAACATCCTACTACAAAAACTATACATCTTTGTCAAGGACAGAGGAAATTAACACTTTTGACTATTATTAGATACTAGCGGACACGTGGATATGTCTAGATTAGATAGAACGAAATATCAACTGAAGTATATATATTAGTCAAATATTAATTGCGGCCAGTTATGGCGAAGGCTAGGCGTGCGACAGTTAACAAGACAGGTTGTGGGTTCGATTCTTTTTGCTACGGTAGAGCAAATTTAGTTTTAAGACACTCCGTTCCATATTCTCCACTTATAGTTCTATCAAGGAAACATTGCTTGTTGAGTGAACAACATTGCGTAGTGTTTAGGCCCACTGTTTTCTTGCTATATGGGTTTGAAACAAAAAAAATCCTTGTACTGGCGCAACGCCGGGGGGCAATCATAGATCGAGAAAGCGTTTCAATTAAGCTGGTTTCTCGGGTGAAAGTCGGTAAAGGGTGTCCGTAGTACCTTGTATGGCTTTAGTATCGTTATGATAGTTACTGGATTATTATTATTATTATTGATTTTAAACGCCTAAAGGGCTTACGTATTTACTATCGAGTAGGTACTAGACGAGAGTATATATTCGTATACAGTACAATCACGGGCTTTGAAGTCGTGGACTCTGTTCTTAATGGAATTTTGTAAATTTATAAGTAATTTACTAAAGATACAGCTTATTTTAAATAATTAAAATACGATATCTAGATAAAAATTGTAAGGTAAGTAATTCATTAAGTTATCACCCGACTGTGCATTTCAAAGGAGGGTAATATATTTACCAGTCTATGTACATATGTTTATTTCTTTGTAGCATTGAAACGACATCGTTTTAAAAAAAAAAATTAAATATTCTTTATTCAAATAGGCAATTATTATAAGCACTTTTGAATCGTCGAATGAACATATGAACAAAAAGCTATCACCGGTTCGGAAGACAGTTGCTGACTGCTGAGAAGAGCCGGCAAGAAACTCTACAGTTGCTCTTTTCAAAATCTATGGTATATTTTACTATTACATTAGCTGGCAGCTATCCTGCATTACATTCAATAGACATTAATTCCATACATGCTTATCCTCTAAATATTCTTGAACAGTGTAATACGCTTTATTTGTTAAAATTTTTTTTACAGATATTTTAAACCTATTTTACCTTTGCGAGTATCACTAAAGACATGTCAACTATCAAAATTTACCAGAGCGACTATATTTGTTCCTTAATACCTATAAACAAAACAAAGATTTCAGCTCCTTACAATTTCTACGCTTTTAGCTACACTCGAAACCTAAACTACCCACGATTGAACTTTCACGATTGATTTTCAGTATAATAGCTCTTGTTTCTGTAGGAATAAGGGTGTTTCGATCAAAAATATGTGAGGTCGCAATATAGGCGCAACAACAATCGTACGGGGTCAAGTGCTTTAAAGGTTTCCAGAGTGTGGGAACTTGTGAATGGTCAGTGTGGATACATTATGTGTAGATAAAGAATTTTTTCTTAGTTTTACGCAAATTATCCCGCATATAGCAGGATAGGCAGAGGGAATCTAGTGATAAGACTCATCATTCTCCGTCTTCTATCTATTTTCTATCTATTATCAAGTTACTAGAGTGAAGAAATGAAAATAACTAATTTCTACGAGAGGGATTCGAACGCACAATCGTTGCGTTTACAGCCAATCGCAATGCCACTGTGCTACGAGTTACAACGGCCTCAGTGTACAGATATTTCTCGTATTAGCGTAGCTAGATTATCTTGGCTATAAAGTGCTTTATCTACCAGTGTGCCAGCATACCCGCGAGAGGGGACCGAACCCACAACCATCGCGTCTACAGACAGACACAACTGTGCCACTATGGACCCAACATTATTATATTACATAAAAATATTAATTATAACCTATATAGCATTCAAATATATATAATACCAACTGCAGTTGTACTGCAGTTGGACTGACGTAAGTATAAATAAATATAAATAAAAACTATTGAGATTAAAAATCTTTTCATTTCATTTAGAACTGCTTAGTTTGAAATGGAGCAGGTGCTTTTAGTTTGGGGGAAAACTTATTCTTTATAAACATGTACGGGTTTAGCTTTGAAAGAGTTTAATTTAACCTAAATTAAAGTATGTTTACGTTAACTATGGAATACAAACTAAAAGTACCTACTTTTTTCACCTCCACGCTGTATCCTGCATATGGTAGGGTAGGCAAATGGAACCTAGTGTTAATAAGAGACTCCGTTCCTCACTTTCTGTGAAATTTTCGAGGCATGCCGTGTTGAGTGGCGGAACTCAACGACACGCGATTGCCTTGGTATACCAGTGCGAAAAAATGAAAATATTAACAAATAATAAGTAATGTGGAAATTGAACTCATAATCGATAATAAGTAAATATAATAAAACTACCGCTGTCTGTACATATGAATAAAAGTTTTAGACTACGTAAATTACATTCTCGATTTCCGCTACTTTACACTTAGCCTCTAAATGGAAAATAAATACAAACAACTACATAATATAACAATAATTCACATTAATATATGCCAATAATCACTCTATCAATCATTCAATAAATAAATCGTGCAAGTATGGCATCCGTCACGGCTGACTTGGTCGAGAATCAAACCCACTCTCACAATTATGTAGCGAGATACTATCACGGATTGGAATTTAAATATCGATAATAGCACTTGTTTTTACTCTTTAATTCTCTTATTCTTTAATTCTTTTTAATTCATTAGTTTTTTATATTATTTCATAGAATAGAAGTTAATAACGTGCAGTACAGTAGTACATAATGACACATCGTAACTTTTTAATTTCTTAGAATTAATCAAATTAGCTTTAGGTATGAAAGAAAGCGAAGAAATAAAATATTAATAAATAATAATTATTTCCCCTGTGGGTATTGAACCCAGAACCACTACGTTTACAGTCACATGTTTGTGCCTCCGCGCTACTACGGCCGCAACACTATATTTCAATTATTAAATATATTCAAACAAATACAATGCAGAGAAAAAAATCACTATTCCATCCAATACCCAAATTTCCATCGCCAGGCAGAAAATTAACATACATATATAACTGTCTCACCAACTACATTATACTAAGTACTAATGGACAATCATTAAGCAATATCTTAGTATTTAACATTAGAATAGTGAGTACGTCACGATCGAAGCCGGTCACGAGTTCGAATCCCGCCAAACCTCCGATGAACCATATTGATTAGAGAATGTATGTGGACATTTAAGACGACTTGTGTTTAGTATATTACAGACTACAGTATGAAATGTGGCTACAAGTATGTGTATTTATTTCAATCACTAATTCGAGGGGACGAATAGGTAACGCACAAGGAACCCACCTCAAAAGTTTTGAATTTTTCAGTCGATTTCAATTGGAACCAGTAGAATTCCTGAAATTATTGTATTAAACCAAATAAACTCTTCAGCTCTTTTACTTATATTCCAATATTATACAGAAATAGCTTGTTTGAACGCTCTAATTACAGGAACTATGGGTTCGAATCGGTTACATCACCCTAATCCTTACTATGCCACTGTACCTTCAAAGTTACTTAGAACCTGTCACACATCAACCAACTCTTGGCTGCTGGGGGGTAACCATAAGTAAAAGCATGTTTCAAATATACGGATATAGGTAGTGTCATCTCGAAACGGTGAATGATCTTGGGCGCGTGCAGGAAGCTGCATCTCACAATAACAGTGTACGGCGTGCACGGTGTGCAGTGAAGGTGCATGTCAAACAACTTTCCGATCGCTCGATTTCCTCTTGTACGCGGAAATGATACATTCTTCATATAATGTGATATGGGGAAATATTATAAATAAAAATGTTGTTTATTGAGGCTTGTTATCTCTATAATACGAATTAATTTTCAGATTAATCAAAGTTCAAATATTAAATCAAAGTAAAAAAAAAAGTGCCTAAATAGAGATTGTGAAAATAAAAAATGATAAAAAAATATAGATTCACTCTGTAACCCTGTGAAGAGTAGCGGAACTTAAAGTCGCACCTAATTTCTATATTCGCTAAAAAATTATACTTAATTAGTTTCGTTTAGTTAGAATTGAACACAGATTATCTATATACATAAAAATCATCCGGTATTGTCGGCCAGACTCGACTAGAAAGTTGAAATTTAGCATAAAGTAGGTTAGGATGTGTAGGGGAACACTAAGAGAGGATCTCTAGAAATTCCTATAGGAACGACAAAAAAATTAACTTTCGATTTTTTTTGCAAACAAAATTGCGGGCGAACATTCATTTTAAAAGAAAAGAGAAACTTATCAATAAATAATTATTTAATACCAAAATTAGTTTAGCAATCGAAACTATTAGCAAAATAGAACTCATCCCCATATGGTGATGAGTTCATAGTCAATTAGTCACACTTAAACCAATTCTACACTAAATGGAGAACCTTACCTGTTAAGGTAATTAACGAAGACTTAGACATGATTTTACCTTTAGACAACATACAACATCCATTCGTCGGATTCTTTTAAATAACAAGTAATTTAATCAAAGTGGAACACGGTGGTAGTTGCACAGTGTCAATTAAGGTAATTCATCGTAATTAGTAGGTTCAAATACGGGTTTCTCGGTGGTTTACTTGGGCAATGTTTATTGCATTTTAAGTTTAAAAAAAAGATAATCTAGTTAAAGATGATTCTGTCATTTGTTTTTTGCCTACATGTAAATATTTTTATTATATGCTGGTTCTTCTCAGGTCTGAGGCGTTTTTTAATGAACTGGTGGTAAATTATTTAAACATGTATCATAATAAAAAAAATCGCGTATGCATAGCAGGGTAGGCAGAGGAAACCTAAGTTTAGACACTCCTTTCCCACACACAAACAATTTTTCGACTTGAGCCGCGGAACTCAACACCGCGCTTTTCCAATACAAAAAAGACCTAATAAAACCGTAATTTTCCACTAACACAAAACATATCTAATACAAAGTTCAACTTTCTTGTGCAATTTGCTACAGAGTAGGAACGCAGACATTAAAATATAAAAACACGTGAATGCAATCGATCGAAAGTGCTCTCGATGGCAAACTGGAATTAAAAGTATAGCAATTAATAGAAAATAAAAGTGAAATTATTATCAAAGCAAATTATATAATTGAGTGTTACTGTACATGTTAATTGAGTACAAGTCAAGGCTATAATTGTTTAATTCAAATTTGTTACTTTTAATAATCTTTTACCTGGAAGTATAACAAGTAAACAGGTATATAATACTAGCTCCCACTTGCGGCTTCGCCCGTTGCACTGTTGTGTTCAAATTTAAATAATTGATAGTTATGGCACTCTAAGTGTAGGAGATAGCTCTGACCTCAGGAATCCCTGTTTTGAATTCCACAAAAATATTTTTGTATTATAGATTCGATGTCACCTATACTGTACTTAAATGTGTCAAAGGAGACGAAGCCGCAGGTAAAATTAATAGACTATAATATAAAGCCAATACTTTCCAAACAAAAAAGATGCGCATACGCCGGGTTTTTCTACTAGAATATGGAAGTACCTGGTAAGTACGAGTATATTTAAAGTTAACTTTCATTCGCTACCTCTAATTACAGGACACCACTAGTCTTTCTTTACCGAGAACGAGTTAGCACTTTGCTTGTCGTTAATGGTTTTTGCCATCATATTATTAATGATATAAAATTACTATTCACCTAATTTCGCCGGAATGAGGCTAATGATTATCACATAGCTACATTCATATATTATATTCCTTTAGATACATAAAAATATTTATATCGATCTTTATTCATATGAAGACAGAAGACAGAAGTGATCTAGTGTTAAGGCACTGTCATCCCCGTGAACCGTCCAATATTCGAGACATTGCGTCATAAGAAGCGAAACCTAACGCTACGCTTTATGTTGCCAAAGCGATGAAAATAATTCATCCTTTCGTATACAAATCGAACCCAACCGACCGATGAACGGCGTTTATATTCACGTTGTCCTACCCCACGGCACCCTATCCAAAATCCTGTTATTGAAAAATACTCATACATTTTCACAACTAATCTCACAACTTAAATCATATCTGTCCTCAAAAAGCTTAGCTTTTAATTAATAAATAACCACAAAATAAAAAAAACACAGACACAAAAAGGCGACCGGAAGGGCTGTAAGCACCGGATACGTCGGTGCTGTCCATATTCGCGACAATCCCTTACTTGGGTGCAACTTGAAATGGTAACTTAACGTGGACTAAGTAATTAAGTGATTTAATAGTCAACCATAGACTTTAACGAACAGCATTAAATTATTTTTTTTTTTCTAAATACAGTAGGGTGGGGGAATCCAATGTAAATCCAATGGCACAAGCTCACGATTATAAATTATTTATTAATTCCCTCTGCCTACCCTGCCATAAGCGGGATATAACGTGAAGCTAAAAAAGAAAACTATTTGAAACATTGTAAACAGTATTGTATTATTCACATACCTAGCACATCAACACACAGGTGAAGCCGAGAAAGTCGTTTTAAAAGTGAAATGCAATCGATTATGCGTGTTTATTGTACGAAGACGGGAGAAATGTTCTCATCGATGCGTTAGAAATACAATAATTAGTTTGTAAGTAATATTAACCAATGAATAACAGATTTTAATTAAGCGATATGAAAAAACTTGAGTTATTTTTGATTGGGATAATAAATTAAAATTGTAGTATACCTAAACAAATAATGATTTTGTTTATATAATATTATAGTCGAATATTGATGATAGATTTTCTTACATTTTGAAAACTAAAAAAATAAATAATAATAAAATAATTAAAAAACAACAATTTTATTTTAAAAATATATATAAGACATCACGTTATTTAAACTAAGTGGCGGGCAATTTTAGAAGCAATCACACGGCCTGTTGAGCGTAGAAATGTCAACGAGATCTACCCTTCGGTATTACATTTTAAATATTTATTTATACGTCCTTATAAATAAACCTTAAACTATTGGATCTAACATGTATTGAAAGGCTAAAAAAATATAAATAATCCCGTGGAATTCGAACTCACTACCTTATTTGTAGCGTGAAACATAACTCTTTGTTTTCAATTCCTCATTCTGATAAGGGTGCAAAGAACGATATCGCCCAATTGTTGTAAGTCTTGAAGTTAGCTGTAAATTAGGATTTTTCTTACTTTCGATCAATTTCTTGCGCAAAAGTTCTAAAAACCTATCTCCAGGGCGGCCAAGACTCGTAGACCGCACTGTATGTATAACACATACAATTTTCAACCCTTGCCCGACCCCAGCACATCTCCCCTACGGCTAGGGCTATTAATTAGATGTCGAGTTAGGGATATACCTACTAGTAGTTAGAGTTCCCATACACTGTAATGAATAGCTTCGCTTTTGCTTTGTGTAGATTTTAGGACATTGTGTGCTATATATACGATGCTTTTGTGTATATATAAACTCTAAGGTTTTGATTTTGAATCTATATAAAGATTAATTTTATTATAGCGGTAAATGAAAAGATGTATAATTTTATTTTTTCTTTTCAAAGGAATGTATAAACACTAAGAAAATATATTTGCTTATTATTTACAATATATGGGAATATAGTGTTAAGACATTCCGTTGTCCACTAGTCAATTTTCGAGTCATTGTCATATGTTGAGTGGCGGAATTCTACCTCATTTTTTTACGTCCTCATACGAGAACCAAAATATATTTAATTTTCAAAATATAGAGGCCACAGTGACATAGTTGTGACAGTGTCTTATACTATAAACGCAAGGTTTGCGAGTTCCATTTCCAATAACTTAATTACATTTGCCCAATCTGGAAGGCGCGGCGCTGAGTTCCGCCGCTGAAGTGGAAACGGAGTGTTTAATCACTGCTTAATGCGTAAAAAACAACTCAAGGCGCTGTGTATATAAAAATATTCAAAAACATTAACTAGATTATTTCACCAAGGTCATGCCATACGTTGGCTCCCATTCATACTTGATTGAGCTCGAAATGAATAGCGGTTTCATTATAGCGTAGGTATAAAGCATTTGGTTTTGTTGAAATTTTCTCTTATAACAATACGATTGTGTTATAATATGTGATGGAGCCTACTTTTGATATTCAGATTGCATGAGATAATTATATTTTGTATCTGTAGTAGTTGCTACATATGTAGCAGGGTAGTGGTAGGGGAACCTAGTGTTCTCATTAAGTTTCCTCCCAATTTTCGAGAGATTGACTGGCGAAATTAAACGCCGCCCTTTATCTTGTTAGCAGGACAAGAAAGGAAATAATTCACCCAATCCTTTAGTATCAATCTTCAATTTAGCATTTTAACTAAGTGAGATACAAAAACTAATTACGTATACAATTTGTACGACACGATTATAATATAATCCTTGGCCTATAGCCGGTGTTTGCGTTGTATTGTCGCGCTTGTGGAGCTAAATTTGTCACAGTTTTCAAAGAATCGCGAATAGATATTTAACGAGTACATTGTGTATGTGTATTTTTTGTAAACATATCAATATTCCTATCCTTTCTAAAATACTATTTGTTGTATGTAACTTGGTTTGTATGGAATTTAAGATGTATAACCTAATCCTTTTACAGAAGTCGAATAATAAAGGAAAATTTGTTTTTTCTCGTTCTTGTCGAATTTAGAAAAATCCTTTCCCCATGGTCAAATTATAAATAACAATTAAAGCTAAGCTTCAATGACCATTAAAAAGCAACTGAAATTCCCTCAAAATTTCAACTAGGTACAATAAAAGCCATAAGTAAAATATATTCCAAGCAAAATTTAATACAAAACTTAACCAATACAATTTCATATTGTCATAGTCGTATGCAAACAAGTAGTTAAAGAGTTAAGACGCACTTGTCTAATGGCCCCCGGAGATCTAGTTTGCGTACCTGTTCCAAGACAAGGCCCCAAGGGCAGGTTTGTAGTAAATACCTACTCTTAGTACTGTTCAATTCCAGTTATAATTTTAGTACCATTTAGTCGTATTAGGAATTTTAAATAATATATATTTACTATTTCCTTTATTAAGTACTTTTTTAGGTTCATAGTATATCACCGCGTTTTGCATCATTACCAGAGCAAGGAAATGAAAATATCAGAAATTTCATTCCCCCTGTTGGCAATCGATCAATTTATACGATCAGCAATTCTTGCTATTCGTTATATTATTTGTATATATGTACATAGTACTAGTTACTAATTAACGAAAGATTTTTTATGCTTTTTTGCCGAAGAAACCACCAGCTAAACACACTGTCAATTTGAAACAAACCAGTAGGTACTTCTCATCATATACATCTTCACTCGAGTTACATCATCTTATAGTCAGTTATGCAACTATAGATCTTTTTACCCACTTTACAGTCTACCCGAGTAAACGTATACATTAACGTGTTAATTTTTACGCAATTTTCGTTGAAGCGTTTAATACTCTTTTTTCATTTGAATAAGTTCTTCAATGCTCGATAGAAACAATAAATTTATGTTTCTATTTATATTATTCAATATTTATTATGTAGTTTTTGGGGACAAATTAAATCGAACCCATAACCGTTGCGTTTAAAGTCAGATCTTATCCCACTGCATCTCGAAGGCCTCAACTATTTTGACATACACATCAGACATTACAAAAATTAAAAATGTAACAATAAAATTGTAAATCAATACAAAACAATCAATAACAAAACCAAAATAAAAGCAAATTTGCCAATACTATTCGAACTTGCTACCCATATAAAAAGACAACCTTAGTCGTAAAGCTAATTTTGAATTCTTTCGTAAAAACAACGTTACTTCTATAAAATTAAAGTTTTTATTCCTTTGCACTTGCATAACCTACGCACGTTATTAAGATACCTTTGATAGAACATCAACAATAACCAAAAACGTACAGCAAGGTCGTTCCATCTTATTTGCGCAGAATGGATCAATTTTGAGGTCAGACGTACTGCAGGGGCAGAACAGGTTGTGGGTTCGATACCAACTCGAGGAAATGAAATACAATCATTTCTACTCTCTGATGTCGAGGCAAAACGCGGCGTCGATTTCTGCCACTCAACACAAAACACCTCCGGAATTCAGCGGAAAGTGGGGAGCTGAGTGTCTTAACACTAGGCTCTCTATCTTTCCTGCTCCGTGCTGGATACACCGTGAGGCTTATTAAAGAAAAAAGCAAACTTGATTTATCACTGCCCATTTCCCCATAGGCGAGAAATTGGAAAACGGACTATGCTAACACAAGGACTAGATTATCCCTCTCTACTTTGCTATAAGCGGGATACAGTCTAAAAATATAAATCTATATATATAAAATCGAAAGGTCACTCACTCATCACGAAATCTCAGAAACTACATGTGCTAGGAATCTCAAATTTTGCATAGGAGTTACTTATAGGGCGTAGGTGCTCGCTAAGACGGGAATTTGCAATATTCGACTTCTAAGGGGTTGTTTTTGGGGTCGAAAGTTAGTTCACGCGGGTGAAACCGCGAGCGGGCCGCTTGTATTTAATATATTCAACCACCACCGCCGAACGTACATTATGTTATCGTAACAGCTATTAAGTGTTACGGCTCTCTTTTTGTTCGCAGCATATTTTTTGTTAGTGTTACTTAATTCTAATTAGAATACAAAATTATACAATTATGTATGCATATTGCGCATATTTTCTATACTTGTGTCGTGTGTCATGTTTGTTATCTTTACATCACCTTATGTATTTAATAATTGGTTAAATAGTTGCCGCGCGATGTCTCTGCTGTTGGTGGAAAGCGAGGACCAAAATGTCTTAAGATTAAAATATCTTAAGACTAGCTTCTCTGTAAATAGCTTATATATACTTATTTTAATTTTATCCTCCAATTTCAAATTAAAATCATATCGAATTACTTTTCATTACTTTATCGCGTTTAATTTAATATAAAAATAATAAAAAAACACAGAAAATAATTTAAAAACTCCGAATTTTTAAAATAGTCAGTAATTTGTGGCAAAGAAAAATCTAATATTAGCAAATCTAACAGATACATAATAATTATATCAATAAAATAAGAAAGTGCTTAACACTTTTTTTCTTTTACACACACTCCGTTCTAAATACTTCACACACTAATTTGAAAGGGGGAACGAGACTTATTCATACTGTCTTCTTACTGGATCGTGGAAAATTAAAATATGTAATTCGTTTCCTTGAATGGGAATCAAGTCCACGGCCGTCGTGATTACCCACTGCGCCGTAACATACTTTTTTATTAAAAAATAAGAAATTAATGAATCCAGCCAGGATTTATTACAGGCATCAAGAAGCTGTTAATCTTAGTGTTAGTCAAAATACATGTCAGATCTTAAAATACATTTAAAGGTATAGAAGTTATTTGGAGTGGAAACGTTGTAAGAAAGCGTAGCTAAAAAAATAGGGCAAGAACTGTCCTCATAACAAAAAATCACGGCGTGCGACTAAGCTGACTTAAACGCGACAGGTTGTGGGTTCGAATCCCACTCGAGATTCCCCTCCCAGTTGATTTCCCCTGCTATGTCTGGGGGACTGTATTATTTGGGGGAAACCACAGAATTGAGCAAGTAACGACCTTGGAGACGTCCTCAAGTCTAGCATAACTCCGTCTTCGGTTTACGGTCTGACGGTTTCGCGTTGCGTGAATGTGGACTACTTTTGACACGACAGCTATGTTATATAAATGTGTTGTATGTCTGTCTGTGTATATTAATAATTAGTAAAGGTTTTTTTAAGTACATTTACGCTGTTATGGTGCAGTGACACAATGTCTGACTATAAACGCGACGTTTGTGGGTTCGATTTCCACGATTATATTTAATTTACTTTCGTTTTCGCTCTGTTAGATGTAGCGTGCACAACGTTGTGCTTCGTCACTCAACACGCCACGTCTCGAAAATGCTACTTAAAGTGGGAAATAGTGTTTTAACACTAAGTTCCCTCAGCGTGCCCTGCGATATGCGGGAAAAAAAACAAAACTGTTTAAGTACAATATAACGATTTACGAAAAAAGGCGTGAAGCTGTATTACTTTACAAGTACATTGCTCCATAATACAATTGAAAACCTATAATGACCATGAAAAACTTAAACGTAATATACATTTAATGATGTCTATTTCTTTCGCGATTTAATTTTAAATAATAAAATTAAAAACAAAAAGAAACACTATCGCCACTATCACTTTCATTAAATTTGTTCTATTCTACTAGATAGCTGCCAGTTCAAGCTTGCTATTGGAATCAATATCGTAAATAATTAAAAACATAAGCCATAGTTTAATATAATAAAAATCATAATTTTAATCCTAAAAAGAAGTTTTAACACAAACAAATAAGTTATATACACTCTGGCTTTAAAAATATTAACAAAAAACGCAAAAGCTATTCCTTTATAAAAATGGATAAAGATCTTGACATGTCTATAGTCTATAGAATCCAGGCCATACAAAATGTTGTAATCGTGTAAAAAGCGGTTGTAATTTGAAAGTAACTTACTAATAATTTCTATACTCCAGTTGTAACTTTAATAACTATATTTAGTAATATGTAATTGCTTATAAGTAATTATAGACCCACAAAAATGCATTAGCATTTAGGACCTATCCGGTTAGGATGATACTGGACTGATGGTATTCTATCCTCCATATAGCAGTATAGGCGGAGGAGTTTAGTGGTAAAAATCTCCGTATATCACGTTTCCCTCAATTTTTAATTTGTGGAACTCAACGCCGTGCCTTGTAGGCCAAAAGGCAGTTTAAAGTTTTGTTTAGAGGGACACTAAAATTCGGCACATATCCACACAAAAACAATCGAGATAACAACATTATTAACGCCCCCATATAGAAATTACCAGCTTCCACAAATAGGAGTGATCTAACCGCTCGCCACTTGTCACAATTTGCTTCACTGCGCTTATATACGACGTTTCCTGCTATTTTGTGAAGAAGATTTTCTTTATTACTTCACACATCTCCGCTATATAGAAGAATAGTAAGAGACAACTACGCAAGAAAACGATTAGACCGCCAAAAGTGGCCCATCGTTCTCAACTCTACAAGAAGCCTATTTGGTTCCCGAAGCTGGGGTATCCTGGAGTATCTTCTCGCCCTAGACCTCGTATAGTGGCGGTCGAGGAGGAGCACCGTGAGGTTTTAGTGAATTTTATGGAAGGCCTACATCATTTGGGCAGCGCAAAAGATTAAAAAAGATTTCTTCAAGATAGGTGAAGCTGAAGAAAAAATACTCAAGAAACCTTTTATTGGAAGGTAGCCAATAGCCAAGGCGACATTAAAATTAAAATATACGTTAATTAATTAAGCTTTGCAAGCACATTCAAATCGTCTTATTAACATAAAAATGTCAGTAATGTCAGTCCGACCGGAAGTTCACCGGCTCGAGACATGTATATTTAAGTAATTATATATTTGTTTCATGAAAGTGAAAATATTCATTGGTTTAAAACATTTCTCTGAGATATCTGTACCTGTCTCACATATAGCAGGGAAGGCAGAGGGAAGTCTAGTATAAGTATTTTCAGAAATATCTAGAGGAACGAGGAAAAAACTAATTTTACGTTTTATAATTAACCCAAACTGCAAATTTTGAGCAGCTACTTGAGTCTTACAAAGGCAGTCGCGGAATAAAGTTTTGAGTATTTTATATATATGTAAAGTTGAATGTGGAACAAATAGTGATGTCACATTCAATTTAATAATATATTAAACTTGTTTTAGAGCTAAAGTCTAGAACTAAATCGATAATTTCAATTTCCATCACGTACAAGTAAGGTTGTGATAATATCTTAGTTTCCTAGATATCGATTAAACTACAGGTGTTTATTTAAACATCTCTGTGTATCATCTTTAAAGAAAAGAGATACAAGTATGATTTATTCATGGATTATAAATTAAATTTGAAAATATATATGTTCGTTCGTTCCCCGCTTTTCTCCCGTATTCAAAAAGTTGTTAGTCCTAAAATCCGACCTTAAGTGAGAATCGAACACACTACTATAGTGATTACAGTAAGCCACATCGATAGACCCATAATTATATGAGATTACATAATTTCATATATTTAATCTTCTGTCAAGTCCATAATATATATATGTACATAGGTATACAGACAAACAGTATAAATTAACTATACTGCGCATTGAGAATGTGATGTCATCTTGCAAATTGATGACTGCCTTAGATATTTCTGTGTAACTTAAACTTAAAAATTAATATACTAGAAGATTTTATTCTAGGATATGAACCTGTATACCTTAGAAACTATCTAATAGTATCATTTTTAAAATACTATAATAATTCATTTAAGTTTTTATAAATTTCTAGTATTGTGACGAAAATGAAGGAAATACGGAATTTCACGTTTTATAGTTCACGTAAACAAAGTTAAAACGGCTACTGGTTTCATATTCCTTTAATTTTTTTATTATTCTCGCTTCACGCTGTATCCTGCTATAGCAACGTAAGCGCAGAACAAGACACTCTGTTCCCCACTTGGTTACACTAAGAAAATAAAAATTACATCAATATGCAAATAAAGGACAAACATACAAATAAATCCATAAGAAACACTATCGATGTATTCACAGAGCGCCTTCATTAGCTTCCGTACAAACAAACACATATCGGTCTATATACGGAGGAAGTCTAGGACTCATTAATACTCTGCAAGTGGCAAACTCTATAATAGGCATTGTGATTCTATAGGTTTTCCTGCATTTTTTTGCCTTTTCAGGTAAAAATTGGTTGCCTAAGCATATGTTATTACAAATAAGATATCTTAAAGATTCTAAAATCTTTAACATTCTATCTACAAAAATAGATATTATAGCTGACGAGTTTGTCGGGTTTAACGCACTTATGACGGGAACTGCTGGTCCGAATTTAAAAATATTTTTTGTGTTAGATTGTCCATTTTTAGGGAGGCTATGAGTAATATTACATCGCGTTAATCGTTTCGATGTAAACCGGTGTAACAGCAATCATAGTTAGCGTAGGTACTTAGATTATTAAAAATTCTGAATTATTTTCATGTCCTAAATAGTCCTAATATCCTAAATTCCTTTAACATTTAATTAGACTCATAAATAAAGAAGCGATATTAATATAACATAACGTATTTAGATCGGCAAGGTTGCTATAAAACAACAAAATTAGCTGAAATTTTAGTTTTAAATGTATGGGTATTGTCAGATTGGGATTAATAACTGAACAATTGTGCAGTTCAAGCGGGCGAAGCCGCGGTCAGGTCGATAGTAATAAATCATTAAGTATGCTGTAAGTCATAACTTTTTATTATTGATATAATAATTGTTCTTAATCCCAAGAACTGGCTATCAATTATTAATATAATAAATTCAATAAATTATACCTACTATATTAAAATCAATAAGTGCGCAAATTAATACACATAATATATTATGCTCGTGAGGACATTCCTAACGTAGTGGGCTTAATGGCTTTGTAGGCAGGAGATTTGGCGTCCTTAAGGTCGATAAATAAATAATGAAATATATTTACATAATAAATAATATGATTAGAGGTATCTTTGTTTCATATTATTATATTAAGTGAAGAACGGAGTGTCTTAACACTAGGTTCCCTCTGCCTTCCCTGCTGATGCGGGATAAAGCATGATGCTACTTACTTTTATAAATTTAAAATCGAACAAGTTTCACAATTACATGTAAATGAAACATAGGTACCAACGTTACGTACAGCAAAAACAATTAACATTACAGATTATGTCGCGGCTTCTTCGAGTGTACAATATTTGCCTTCGTTATCTCATATTTGCGCTGACTAGTTTTAGTGTGTTTAAATCTTAAGAGAAAATAGTTACAAATACATTATGTAGGTTAAACGAAGTCAATGATATATTATATTATATTATAAACCCGTTTTCCACCGCGAAAGAGAAATGGGCGGGTAAAGTTTAGGTGGAACGGGGACTCCTTTTTAATAAAATAGGTTTACATTTCCACCAACAAAGTCTTTTGTATTTTGTAATTACTTGGCTCCGCTTCCTAGAACTGAGTGAATTCATTTCACCTCTTACCACCCGACTATTTATTGGTGAAAATATAAGCATGCAGCTTCTTCTTGCGAGTTCGACGTAGCCCTTAATGGGCTCGCTCCGCTCGCGGTGGATTTTTTTTCCGCAAAACAGCAAAAGGAAAAAATTGTGTGTCGAGTGAAGGAGCTCACAATTAATTTACGCTACCTTTTTCTTTATAAAAAATAAGGCTTTGTTTCAATTTTAAATCTATGACATCAATATTCTTTTATATCCTCGAGTGGGAATCGAATCCACAATCATCACGTTTACAGTCAAACGCTTGTGCCACTGCACAACGACGGCTTCAAATTCTGTATAAAATCAACATAATATGTACGAACATACCTACAAAACCACGTATCTATTACATAAACAAAGTTTATTTACCAAAATGGTTTAGTTTTAGAGAATATTAGATAGAATATACGACGGTAGTTGTTACTTTGTAACTGAACAACGAGCAAACAAATATTGTGATTAAAGTAACTCGACATATGTTTTAGAATAATTTAAAAAAAAAAAATTCTTTTTTCCGTTTCCATTATATTTTAATACATTATTCATATCACTTTTAATAATGTTTTCCAAAAAATGAGACCAGAAAAACAATAAACAAGAATAGACACAAACATAGAGATTACGTAAAATTTGACCCTACCAACCATTATTGTACAATTAGGCACTCAACTGAGTTATGATAGCATTAACTGGACCGTTTATTTTGAAAGTGGTGTAAGTCCATTTTTGAGAAAAATGAGTTATCACGTAATTCATGCTTAATTTAATGTAATTTTTTTATATATAACTAGTCCGTGTTTAATTTCTCAAAAAAAACCCATGCTTTGAACAACTTAAAATCGGTCGGTAAATGAAATTGCGTAATCATCGACATACTAACCTTTAATTTTCTCGAAACAAAAGAAAATGGACTTACACCACTCTCAAAATAAACGGTCCAACTGACTAAATTGCACAAATTATCACACACATTGAGGCCGCCGTGGCGCAGCGGCACCAGTGTCTGACTGTACACGCGACGGTTGTTGGTTTGATTCCCACTCGGGGAATGAATTTGTTTTGAATGAATGATTCTTTGCTTTGGTTACGAAAAAAAGCGCGGCGTTGGGTCCCGCTACTCAAATCGCAATGTCTCGAAAATATAGGGTTTTATATAGGGAATTAAGTATAATAAGAATAACTAAGTTCCCTCTGTCTACAAATAGAACCTGTTACCATCAGTATACCAGAAATCAAACTGATACACAATAGCTAAAACTAACTAATAAATACACAAATTATCACACATTTAAGTAAGAACATTATCATATCAACATTAACCTGAACGACATTTAAGCGATAACAATAATGCTTATATAAATTAAAACTCATTTTCTCGATCTTAATACAGCCCAAATAACTCTCATATTATAACACGTATGTAACTATATATTAAAGCAGTAACAAACTAGAAAAAAAAATACAAAAAAGTGCTATACTAAACTAATCACATGCTATAACCAAACTAAGTTTTAGCCAAAAACAAAAAACTAGGGAAAAAAAGTAGAAAAAATTCACCATTTTCCGAAATTTCCACTACAATTTGTTTACAAAATCCTTTCTACATATAAAAACTTCTGGATAAACACTGTAACACACAAACAAACACACAAAAAACACAAGACTACTCTCAGATAAGAGAATTCAACGTGTATATCGCGCGACGGGAGGAGCTGTACTGACTTCACACAGACGGTACTAGTGGGAGTTCACTTAGAACAACCATTTAGAAATGGCATCTTATTGATATTAGTTATTTAGTTTACTTAGTTAGAGGGAACCTAGTGTTAAGACACTCCAACCCCTATTACATATATTAGTTTATTTAATTATTTTAATACTTTTATAATAAATAAGTCTTTTATTGTAGTTGAATGAAGGTTTATATGGTTTAATTTTAAGGATGTTTTCTTTTTCAATGGTTTCTCCCTTTTTACCGTAAGCTCGAGAGATACAATTGCAAATTAAAAATAATATTAGAATTACATTAACCGAGTATAACACGTAAAAAGTTGTTAACAATTAATTTAATTTGTTACATAAATTACATGGAAAATACGTGGCTGTAAGTTTGTAAATGTATAATAAAAGTTGGGTAATAAAAAAATACTAGAATAATACATAATTATAGCCCAAATTCAATGGCCAATATGGCCCTGATAAAACTTCTTTTTACATACTAGTATAAAACTATTCCGTAACTGAGTGACTGACAGATAACACAGACGTAACTACTGTAACCGGAGTGTTGGGGAGCACTAAGAGAAGAAGGTTTCCCATTTTACGTATTAAAGAGGAGAACAGCGTCTTGACACTAAGTTGCCTGTGCCTACCCTGATGTGCGTGAAGCAGATTTTTAAAAGCATTAATGTCCACGAATGGGGGGATATAAAAAATCAATTAAGAATGAAATATGCGCACATATCATTTCTAACATTAGACATTTATACAACAGGTAAGCGACGCCAATGACAGAACAAATCAAGTCAAGTTATTTTGTTTACACGTTTTCTTATTGTATTTAAGTCATAATCTTATAATGTTTGTATAAAATTATAATAAAACGAAACAAAAAAGAAATATTAACTGTTTAATATTTAAAATGTTCATAGGTAATATTTTTACATAAAATATTCCATCGTCTTCGTTATCTCCGATTTTCTTCGTAAAAAAAAACTTCTGCTAATATCTCAATTAACACTAGCCAGCACAAAAAGATGTGTAAAATTCGAACTAGTTCCCAAGATTAATGCCTTTAACCAAACAAATCTTTAGCTTTATAATATGAGTATAGCAGTATAGATACAAATACAGAGTCTACTTTCGCTGAGTCATATAGGAAATTAAATCTTGATAAAATTAAGATGAACACCACTCAATGAGCGAACTAATAATAATTATAGGGATCGAGATTATTTCATACAATCTATTGAAGCACTCATTACAAAGATCATTATTATTTATCTGTTAAAGAATGTAATGCCATAAGGCGCAGAATGAATAATATAAGAGTGTGGGTTCGATTTTTAGCTGCATTAATGTTAGATTGTATTCTACTTGCTTTCGTATGCGATTAATAAATTAAAAATAAATGAATAATATAGCTTACACGTTTCCTGAATAAATATAATATCCAATAAAAAAAGAATATTTAACAAGAAGAGATTTAACAAGAAGAGACCAAAATTCGGCGAAAATACCGGGGAACGGAAGTGTCTCAATGAGAAAGGAGTGTCTTAATACTAGGTTCCCTCTGCCTATCCTGCTATATGCGAGATACGGTGTGAAGCTCAAAGAATATTGCATTCAATAAAACAAACTCTTTAAATTTATTAATTTGATATAGAAATATAAATAGCAGTTCAAAATATTTTTGCTTGCCGCCTATCTACAAAGCGTAAACGAGTGACATAAATCTAGGTTTTACTCACTTCTAACGTGGTAACATTGCATTAATCTCTGCTTACTTAGCCAGATGTAGTGGGATTATTACAGGCGCTTATATAATAAAAAAAATACTACCAAATCGACATTTTAGTACTGTAGTTATTTTTAATCTAGTAGTAGTAACCGTTGAATATTTCTAGAATATAATAAAACATTAATTTCCAATAACATAGAACACGTGACATTCATCAAATGCATACAAAATCAATTATACACGCTATTATACGGGTGATTAATGTCACTTCACGTTTTATATACAAAACTATAACAATAATAAATAGAAGTAGGTAGACGCCAAGGATATATTTTAAATGAAAAGTAAGTTATTGTGCCAGCTTGTTGTGGGTGGTGGGTTCAGAAACGCTAAAGTGACACAAAGCTCAGCAATGAGGTCCGCCACCCAACACGCAGTCTAGAATTGGGGCTGAAAGACGGACAGTTTTCTGTCACAGTCTAACGAGACGAGGAACGAGCCCAGTAAGACTAATGATGACACAAATATAATCACGATAAATAAATAAAAATAATGTAAACGCTACGGACGTGGGTGCTATTCTCATTCGGAAAAATGCATTATTTGAATTTTTTCCTTCTGGTAACAATATCTGGAATTGAGGTTAGAGTATGTATATAGCCATTTTTTACACTTGATCGAACCGACGACCATCTACAAGTATTACAGTAAGAAACCAATTAGGTACATCCTTAATCACGACACAAATATTATCACAAAAAAATTAAAAAGGAAAACGATAACAGTTCCAAAATGACCGACATCATCAAAGATTCATGAAGAACAAAGCCCCTCGAGGGCACGTTTCACAGACTGAAGTGCTCTTGGTCTCAGCACTGTAGGCCAAAGACTAAAAGGGATTTAGACTCTTTATGGAATAACACTACTTTATTTGACACCTAGTACCATACCGTAATAAGATATTTGTTTTAGTTGAGCTCGGTAGGCAGAGGGAACCTGGTAGCCTAGTAAGTTAAAACACCTCCACTCCCCACTTTTCGCCGAATTCTCGAGGCATTGCGAGCGGCGGAACTCAACGCCGCATGTTGCCTCGTTAGCAAGGGGAGGAAAACAAAATACTAAATATTTCATTTTTCAAACGAGGCTTCGGGTTCCGCCACTCCAGCTCCAGGGAAAGCATTTCCATATTTCTGCATTTAATTAATATAAAGTTATTTTAACGTTGATCTTCCATAATTGAAATTGCCAATCAAACGGACAAAGTTTGTAATTTAATGAATAGCAAAGAGATTCCATGCAAATAACTCTTATATTAATTACTGTGACTGACGGACAATGCTCAGCCGAATCTATGCGGCGCGGCGTAGAACGCCAAAATTTGCCACGTAGTAGATTTTTGATAACCTTTACAACAAATCTTTTATAAAATCTTCTGACAGACTTCATATGTTTTTATTTACCTTTTTAGTGCACAAAGTTAAACAATCGAAGATATTGTATAGAAAAAGTATATACTCCTAACTTCCCTACTCCACACTAGATGTCTCTACCCAAAACAAATAATTCAATAACCTAGAGCCCCAACCAACGGTTATGGGTTCGACTCTCACACGGAGAAATGAATTACTTTGAAAAAAATGTTTTTTTACAAAGTAAAGCAGAAAAAAAGAAAAACTTACCCTATCAGAAATAGCTTCCTCCATTTTACCCCTCTTCAAGCCCGGAGCCCTAATAACGTTGACCGAAGGCGCCACTACAGAGTGGGGCGGAGCGCTGGCCCCCGCCCCCGCCGTGCCCGCGGGTATAAACCCCGCTTCCATTATCACTTATCACTAACACTAGCACGGACTCGAAGCTGCGACCACCATCACTGTTAGATGGCGCTGTATCAATTCCACTTGGTAAACACTTAACATAATACACGATAGATGGCGTTAGATTATACTATTCAATTCCGAATTTTCCATTTTAAGGAACTTATTGAGGAACGTTATTTTTTCGATTTTCTATTAAAAAAACATTCACGCAAACACGTAGGGTTTATCTTTCACGAACACCTGTAAAAGAGAGAGAAGTGTGTGTTAATATATATTTATTCTTCAATATTCTGCCGTATCGAATATCGAGATAGATATAGGGTGGCATAGAAAGCTCGGTGTTAAGACTCTCAGTTCTCCATTTTGCAACGGAATTTGAGACAGTACATTGAGTGGTGGAGCTGACCGCCGTGTTTTGTCTTACCACATGGAGATATGATCCAGAAGTGGAACCCACATTACTTTTACCGTCCCAGTACGCTACGATACATACGATAGCAATGAGATATTAAATTATTAGTCGCCTAATAATTTAATTTAATATCTCATTGCTAAATAACATAGAAATGTTTATCATTCGATCACATGAAGCAGTCAATCATTTAATAGCTTAAGTAATTAAGATGTCAGTATATAATTCTCTTATAATATTTTAATATTTACATTAAACAATTTAAATTGTGTGTGACGGAGGATGAGCTATCTTCACTTCTCTGATCTGGCAAGACAAAGCACAGCGTTGAACTCCACCACTCACCACCCAATGACTTACTAATTCATGGGTATCTTAAGATTAGGTTCCCTTTGACCACCGTGCTATACGAGTCTATTTAAAAAACCTAAAATAATAATACCGGCTGAGCACTATCTACTACTATTTGTATGGAAATTACAATAAAATACCTAACATACCAGTTTCGGTGGTTACAAATTACAATATCAAAGACCAAGGGATTGCGGTTGGATTTAAATAGATGTCATCAATACCTGTTTAAATATAGAGATTATTATTTATTGTAAAGAAACTATATTACATTAGTGTTAAGACACTCTGTTTCTATTAAGACACTTCCGTTTTCCACTCTCCGTCTTATTCTGGAGGCATTGCGTGTTGATTGGTGGAACTCAAATGGTTACCAAAACAAGGAAATAACCAAATTATGTATAATATATTTCATTTCCTAGACCTGGGAACCCACAATCTGTCACGTTGACAGTAGCACCCCTGCGCCACCACTGGCAAATTTCATCTTTTCAAGTAGTTTCTTATGAGCGTTGCTAAATATATCGCAATGCTATTATGGCATAGTTTTATTATAACCGTAAATGAAGTGGGTTCGATACTCACTTACGGGGAATATTAACGAAGTAAAACAATTTAATCATTAAATTCCCTAATAGTAACCGAAGTAATTTTTTGTATAACATTAAAAATTGTAAAAGAATAGCACATAAGCAACGATTAGAAGAAAGAAATTAGAGAAGCTTAAGTAAACAATCCTATTGCTGTAACTGCATAGCAATTTAAATAAATCAGAAATTAAACCCACAAGAGTGCAGGTTCAAATACAGCTACATTCAAATTAATAGACAAAATTACAATTTATTTACAATTCTACATAAACTTCATATGTACATATGTTAGTTAGACAACACGACATTGAATGTACGTAATACGTGACCAATGACGGCGTTACGTGATTTATTTAAAAGATTTGTATGAAAACTAAATAATTATATGAAATAAACATATTCAATATTATAAATAACAAAATCTATGATAAAAAAGTCGTTGTGACGAAGTTGCACCACGTCGGACTATATAGCGATGTTTACGAGTTCGATTCTCATTAGCGCGAATGAATTATGTTCCTCGCTCTATAAGGAGATAAAGCGCGACTATGAGTTACAGATATGAGAGACATCTAATACGGTATTGTCTTGAAAATAAGGCAGAAAGTGGAGAACAGAGAGTCTAAACACTAGGGTCTCTCTGCCTACCCTTCTATAGGCAGGCCGCTGCTAAGCTACGATAGTCACAAACTACTTCATTTATATTTTTTTACGACATACAACTACCTACATACAAAATATATAAAATTATTACCACACAAGTATATTATAGTTATGTATGTATGTACCATGTTACAAAACTCAATAACATATTAGAATTTTTTGAAGCAGACTAACAAGCTGATTTTAGGAGCAATTTCAACAAAAACTCGTTTTGATATTTCGATATAAGAATAATTTTGATTCTTGTATTTACATCCACTGAGCGGTCATTATACTCTTGAGAAAAAAACGTTATATATATTAGAGCTATCCTGATAAGGTTTTTTTAGCTTTACGCTGTATCGCGCACATAACAACATTTTTGTGTTGAATAGTCCATTCCCCGGGAAGGCTACAGTACCGTTTTTGACAATGGGGATGAAACCCTAGAAAAAAAGTATAAATAAATCGTTAGATTCATATCACATTTTTTGAAATGTAAATACATTTAAAAAATAAGATTTAAATCCACAAATTCCAATTCCTGAAATAAACCCAATTATACTACAGAGGTATCCTACTATTAACTTTCACATAAAGACCAGTCTGCTCTTCTCTTATGATGTCATTCATATCGTCCTGGAACAGTATACAAACAGTGCAATCCTTCAAGACGTAAGGAGTTTATGTAACTTTTATGTATGAATTGGCACTATATCAAAATAATTTACGAACCAGACGTCTAGACGTTGTCTCAATGATGACATATAATAGAAAACTAGTGGTGTACCCCGGCTTGGTTTGGCCCGGCTTTTGTATTTGGGATACAGTGTGACACTAAAAAATAGCAGAAAAATTTTAGTAATAAAGATGAAATTGATATAAATATACGTCTCAAAGATAATTTTTAAACCACTTCAAAAAACAAGGTTATCAAAATAAGGTGAACTGAATATTCTGCCTTCATATACCTACATAAATAATTTCAAATTGCATTTTATGATAAAATTAAGGGTGAATGGGTCACCCCACTTCTTAGGAATGACCTGCGGGCCCTGAGGTAGAAACATTTTTTAACTTCACGCAGTATCCCGCACACAGCAGGGTAGGCAGAGGGGACCTAGTGTTAAGACACTCCGTTCCTCACTTTCTGCCGAATACCAATAAGAATAATAATACGAAAAAAAACATTCGACACAGACCGCTGGTTATCGATTTGACATAATTTGTTTCAGCTATTGACTCTATTAGCATATCCTGTCGCACCTACATATTTTTATTTATTACTTACTAGCAGACCCGCGAACTTCGTATCGCCTAACAGTCGATTTTTTTTTATTCTGCTATTAGCGATACCGGGTCAGCTAGTAAGATAAAAAAAATAAAAACTTAAATCATTTTTAATTCTTACAATATTCATTAAAAATTATAATAAAAATAACAATTTCCGATATCTTATTATGATGCCTACTTATTATATTTTATTTTATTTTTACTTATTCTAAATTCAGTTTCATTTTCATTGTATTTTATGTTGTATGTTTATTATATGTGTTTATTATATATTGTATTTTATGGTACACGTTATTTTTTGTTTGGTTATCTGGCGCGTAAACAAACAGAGCAGATTGTTTTCCAACACGGGAACAGGCAACATACAACAAACCATGCGAGAAACATGAGTTTTCTATATTAACCTTTAAGTATGGACGTCGGGTCTCACAGACCCATCTAGGTCTACGAATTCTACAAATCGGCCACTTCTCGGTAACCTCCGCCACTGAGTCGCTCAGTACCTTTCGTATTAATGACAAAATGAATGTAGATAGCAGTGGTTGTGTCTCTGGGTTCAAAACACGTGAGTATTTAACTTTCTAAACGGGACCTGGGTCTGTCAGACCCGACGTCCATGTTTTCCATACATAATGATTTCAAAACACGATATATTTTTATAATATTACAAAATATACTTTAATATTTTAATTGTATTATTTGTATTCAAATGTTTTTATTGTTATATATCATATATTATTTTGCATTATTTGTTATATATTTTAGTAGTATAAATATTATTTACGTAAAAAAGAAAAGTTTTTTTTAGTTTTTATGATAAAATGGAAAAAAATGATCGACTAAGCACGTCAGGGACAAATATATCGGTACTTTATAATCAACATCAAACAAAAGAATTGGACGACGACATTTTATAAAGAAGATAGCATTTTATCAAATAAAAAGACGCGTTTCGTATACTAAACTACGCTAAGAATTGAGAATGACTTTGACTCGCGTTTCGCGATCTGATCTATCATTTATTGAACATGAAGCTAAAAAAATAGTTTTGGGTTCTTGAAAAACATGTACACTTTGCCCCCAAAAGATATATAGAAAGACAACACATACTTATGTTGACTGCAATCGTCCTGTTAGCCAACAATGTTGAAAGCCATTGTGTATCGATGTTCAATTGTACCTTATATTGAGGTGTTGTCAAAATTTTTATTTTATACCATAAGATGTTATTTCTTTATTTTTTTTTAATTGTTAGACTTTAAATTTTGTTAAAAAAATATTTATTTTATTATCTGTCTTTTTTTATAGTATTATTTTCTTAAGAGTCATCCCATGTGGCCAAAGACTGAAATTGTGACTTTAAGTTACTTAAATCGTTGTGATGCGTAAAGTTTAATAAAAAGCGATTTTATTTATATTGATTTTGTTTGATTTGAGGCTATTTATGTAAACTAAAACATAAAATTGTCTTCTTCCTTTAAAAAACAGACGGAATATGACCAATAAATACACTGGTCTGACAGACCCGACGTCCATATGTGTGTTATAAAAAAATCACGTCCATAGTTAAAGGTTAATACCACAAACACTTAATAACTGCCCCTGGGATTTGTTTATAGTCATTGCGAAAGCAAGCCGTATTGGAAACTGTAGTCTTTTAAGCTCGAATGGTATGTCAGTCGAAATCATTGGGATGCCCCGCATCATCAAAAAGTCTTCTCCTTTATACTTTCCTTTTAATATGATTGCTTCTATTACGTTATTCATTATTTTTTTATCGCTAACCGTGTGCCGTTACAAAGTTTCAGTTGGTTAATATTTCGCAACATTATAACTACACATTCAAGCTTTAATTGAAGGTTGTGAGGCGGCAATCCTGGCAAATCAAGAATTTAAAAATTCCGGTGGATAGTTCACGACATCATGTTCATTAGTTGCCGTATCAACTGACTTATGTGTCCTTATTTTGCCAGGAATGCCATCTTGAAAATGTATGTTTAATTCATTTACATCAGTGTGTTTGGCAGCCAGTAAAGCTCTTTCGCTCAACCAATTATGGAATCAATAATCAGCAACATTTGGAAGCACTATATGAATGAGTTCATCTTTTGATTACGTTAAGTGACAAGAACTATCAGGAAAGGTGATGCAGCCAGTCAGCGCATCTACAGGAAGTTTGCCATTACCAATATCAATGAGTTGTTTAGAGAATATGTCTCCAGATTGATCATTTTGCAACATGACACGCATATTCTTGCTTAAATGTAATACCTTGACATGTTTCCACAATTTCGAGGACTTTAAACATGAATTCAGTTCATCAGCTTGCATTGAACATGGAACCACTGGCAATCCTCCTCCTTATAATAAAATCATTGCGCCACCAAATTGATTGGCAAACTGAGTTTTTACAATAACCTTACAATATTCGCAAGCAGAGTTCATAGGTCCAAGAGCAACACAGGTGTAGGCACTGCTGGCATCAATTGATATATCGTAACAAAAAGCAGCTCGATTCAAATTTGCAACATTATCAGTCAACTATCGTGGTCACGTTCATTACAATTTTCACGTTCTGGGTACGATTAGATTCTTCTGGCTAAATTTGTCCACCGCCTTATAGAAGGCATTTTTTGTAAGTCACAAATACACAACACTTTATTAATTTTATAAAATTTGTGGCTTTTAGATTTAGTAATATAGACGCACAATGAGACGTTTACATTTCAATTGACATCTTACCATAGAAATATTGACAAATATTGACATTAATAGACTGAGATCCCAGGGCCCCCAGACCTACATCATTTTAACAAAGCTGAAATTTTGAGGATTGATAGTCTAATATGTACTTAAGACTCTCTAACTTAAAAAACCTTCAGAGATAGTGCCAAATTAAAGCACACTTTCAGTTGCGTTAAAGAAGAAAGTCTCTTTTTTTCTCATTTATTTATGTACCACACAATAAAGAAAGTACAGAAAACTTATGATAACAGAAAAAATGTGTACAATGGATAACTTATCTCTAATAGAGATCTCTACCAGAAACCCTTGAATGTAGCGGATGTTAAAAGAAATGATTCGGGTGCGGTATTTTAATATAATGTTAATAATAATAATAAACCTACATACAAATATACATAATATTAATCAATATTACTATACCTACATAAATATATACAATGACATAAAAGAGTTGAAACAGAAAAAGAAAATGAATAAAAAAAAGACAAAGCGACTACTAAAGATTCTAATTGAGATTAAGAAATGTTGTTTTAATTTGATTTTAATAGTATTTAGAGATGGATTGCCCGACAGTATAGAGTTAGGTAGTGAGTTCCATAAGCGCACTGCTTGAACTGTGAAGGATTTTTCATAGAAAGAGGTATTAAATATAGGGCACTCAAGCTTTCTTAGAGTTACACATGAGCGTACAGGTCTCTCACTTGGAAGTGTCAATTGAAAACGCTCCCTTAAGTAAGGAAGAGAGTTTTTATATATGTCTTAAAGTAAAAATGTATATTTCACATTCTTTCACGTGGACCTTTACTTCTGCCAGACGTCATAAAGGTTCTTTAAAATTGGGGCAAATTACATTAAAGTAAATCTAAAATTTATAATATATTATTTACGTACTATTTCAAGACCCCTCTAGTCCCAGACCTTAAGCAACCAGATCAATCCGATGGCTTTATCATTTTTCCAAAAAGAGATATACCGTTATTTTTCTCTACCTCTGAAAGGATCCCATTTTCAAGTTAGTGAGTAAGCATACTGTCTTAACTACATGTAAGACTAATAGTCCTCAAAATTTCACCTTTGCTAAAATGACGTCGGTCTGGCAGCTCTGGGTTCTTGGGCTATAATAGTTATACGATACTAACGTCACTCAATTGTTTTGCCTTCCAGGAATCCAGCTACTAACATTTAAACTTTATAGTAGTGTATTAAAGTCCAAATTGACTTTTAAGTAGATATTAATACGAATCTTTTGTATGGGAATATATGATCATGATTTTGGACCTTTTCTGGTAAATTTTATTTTTTTTCTGTCCGTTTGAACCATCCTCGTACTTCAAGGAATATTATAAAAAAAGAATTACCGAAATCGGTTCAGCTGCTCTCGAGATTTGCGCTTAGCAACACATTCAGCGATTAATTTTTATAAAAAAGAAGATATTTCGTATATTGTTTTGATATTATAAAATTTCTTTTGCCTCCTTCCAGAGTGAGGTAATGAAAATATTAAATATTTCATTTCTTCAAGTAGGAATCGAACTAAGAACCTGTCGTGTATACAGTCCGGTGCTTGTGCCACTGCGCCACAACGGGCCTCAAAATTATAAGATTTTTTTTTTATCTGTGATACACATATATGTTACCGATTTATGGATTTTCTTTTTAAATTTTATTTAATTTGTATATATTTATTAAAAATATTTACTTAAATTTATATCATTTGGTGTTGAACCATTTTAAATAATAATTATGGTATTACGTAAACGTCAAAACAAATGTTTATTACGTAGAATAATTTATTTTAAGACGACTGACGAATTATATGTTTAGCTGGGTGACTGGGGTTCCACATTGGATCCAATTTTTTTTTATGTCAACAGAAAATGCTCATCACGTTGAATAACTTTTCCTAATTCGTTGTATTGATATCTCTTATAGATTAGGCGGGCTGCTAGGGTTTCACATCAGGTATACGGACTATCAAAATAAATTATAGCCTATATGTTGCCGAAGACTAATAGCTATACAACAAAAGAAGTTTCATTTAAATCTGCCCAGTAGTTTTTGAGTTAAAGAGTCACAACAGACAGACAGACAAGAATTCCAAAAATTATATTTTTACCTTCTATTAGTTGTATTGAGTCCCCCTGAAGTGTTTTTTTTAGTTTATATTCAATGTACAGATTTTACCCCCGTTACAGTTTTATTATATATATAGATATAGATATAGATAATGACCTAATAGATGACATGCATTTCTTAATGCATAACATTGTTATGATAGTGTAACGTTAAATATTCTTAGATGAATGCGGAACGGAGTGTCTTAACACTAGGTTTGCCTACCCATCAATATATACACATATAGCTGATTATTAGTTAGACGAATAATTTATCATTAGATTCTTTTTTTTAGCAGAGGTAACATAGTTAAGGCTCTACGTTGGCTATTTTCTATTTCGTTCTATCTTTGGGCTATTTTGCAATTTTCGAGACATGTTGAGTGACAGGACCCAACGTCGCGCTTTATCTTGTCACCATAGCGACGAAATGAAAACAATTAAATATCCCAAATGGGAACTGAGCCAGCAACCACCACGTTTCCACTTAGCCACTGTCCCAACAACAGCCAAAAACATACCCAATACCAAAATAAACCATAACATTAAAACTTAAAACTAATATATGATAAAAAGTAACATAACACTAAATCTCATCGATACAATTATGAAGAAGATTACCATTAAAAGTAACAAATATTTAGTACAAATGAATACCGAAACAAACAACATTAGTCCACGTTTAATCGATTTGTGACCGTTCGAGCGTGCAGTGAGATCGGATATTCCTACTGTTTTCGCGTCACGGATACCGTATTTATCTACTTACCATAAAAAAAATTGTAAAGACATATAAACAATGTTATGTCTACATATATATATATATATATAGATAACTTAGTACGTAGGTTCGAATCAAGAACATTATTAATATATAGAAAATTATAATAAGTTGCTTAAATGACATGCAAAAGTTGTTTTTAGCTTCAGATATCCGTTTTATAGCAAAGGAAACCTAAAGGATTTGGAACCTACCCAATTTCAATACATTGAGTGTTGAGTGGAACGAAAGGAAGTGAACTCAACTAAAAGTGGAAAGAAAGTGAACTCAATAACTTTGTCTTGTTGCCAGAGCGAGGAAATGGAATTAATTCATCCCGCCTAGTGGGAATCGAATTCACAATGGTCGCGTTTATAGTTACCGCCACGCCACGATGGTCTAAGCACATTATAAAAACGAGAAAGAAACAGTATCCGTGACCTTCACAAATAAACCAGTTTGGTTTAAATATAAAAAATGCTTCAATAAACAATATTTTGCAAAAAAACAAAAGATATAATATGATATGAATATATGTTCTGTATGTATGTGCGTATTTAACAATTCTAGCATTTAAAATTTATTGGAATTTACATATAAATTAACATTTATGTCTCAGTAGAGAAGTTTACTTGAATAATATAATTTTATACCGTACATATTCAATATAAAAAACCGGTCAATTGTACGTCGGACACGTTGAATAAAGATTTTTTTAGCTTTATACTGTATCCGGCACTTTGGAGTGTAGAAAAAGGGAACTTTTGAACGTTGTGTTAAGACACTCCGTTCCTCATTAAGAAACTTCCGTTATCCACTTTCCGCCGTATTCCTAAGACAAGGAAAGGCTAAGTGCTTATAAACTAGTAAACTTCATAAAAAAAGCCTCGGTAAATCCGACACAAGAATACTCTTTAAATTCACACCAATAATTCGTGAAATCTTGAGATGTCGTTTTCGTGATAGATGATTAAAACGGAGATCACAGAACATCTCAAGATCGATCTTAGAGTTGAGAGCGGTTTATTAATACGAGCATACGTTCTGTGGTCCTGTCTTGATATGAAACAAGCGAACATACCCACGAGTGAGAATGTAACCCACAATCATTGTGTACATTATATCGGAGGCACTTCCCTGGTCACCCATAAGGTATATTGAAAAGTAAAATTAATATAAAGATCCTTGTCTTACTGACATCCATGTGAGTAGTGAATCAAACTTTTGCAAGCACTTTTTGAATCGTCGAATAAATAAAGCTACCACCGACTGGAGAAGAGAAGTTTTGCTAAGAAGAGCTGGCAAGATTGCTCTTTTCAATAGAAACGTTGCAATTTTTTTAAATAATTTACCAAGATTTAAGCTACGGAGTGTTTATAAGTGTCTAGACTCGCAGTGGCAAGGCATTAGATCTGTCTGCCTTCTCTATCAATATACCTACTGCAATATGAGGAATACAGTGAAAATGTAAAAAAATATACTCCGTAATCGAAGAGTAAAATAGTAACAATTTCCGACATCTTCTCGCGGAAATACAGCCAACCAACAGAACAGAACGTAAGCTGATCTGTAATAGATAAAAGTAATGGCTTTGGGCCGTTTCTAAATCTTTTGAAAGTGAAAGTAAGTTGGGAGTATTTAATCTGATACACCATAGCTGTATGTAATTGATCTCATAGATTGTTCTTGCGAGTTTATGGTTATTTTGGAAAGGAATTCTTTTGTTGTAAAGAAATTCCATTATTTTTATATTTATGTAATTTCGGTGCAGTTACTTATTTTTATTCGATCAGGTGTCAAGGCGCGACGTAGTGTTCCATCACCACACGCAATATCTTCGAAGTTAAGAGGTTAGTGAAGAGCGCAAGGTTTTATATTTCTTAATCCTACCCTAATATGTGATAAGCTTTGATGCCCTGGAACACGATGGTTGTGGGTTCTATCTACGCTCGGGATAATTTAATTACACCTTTTAATTCCCCGCTCTCAGAAGATAACACAGATAAAATTAATGCAAAGATTCTAACTAATGTACACAGATACACCAAAGTAATAATTGATCTCTTAGATTGTTCTCAGAGATTATAGCGATTTTCTACATGGAATTCTGTTATTGTTTAAAGAAATTCAATTATGTTATATTTTTTACTAATATCCTATTTTTTTACAATGATAGAGAAAGAACTCTAGCCAGCCGAGGCGCAGAGGCGCAAGCATGGGACTGTAAACGCGACGAGGCAAAATGCGGCGTAGTGTTCCACACCTCCGGAATTCGGCGGAAAGCGGGAATCGGGGTGGCTTGACAGGACGCCCCCTCCGCCTGCTAAATGAGTAAAAGATCTTATGAGTCACTCGGTTCTGAACACCGTACGTTCAACCAACAAAACTCTTCAGCTTTGCAATATTTTTATAGATATAGATATTAAGCGCAACGTCATCAACAGTAGTACGCAGTTCAAAGAACGGAACTTGTCATCGGCGTCGGCGTATGCTCTACTTGGCACGTATTTCGCGATATTTAGACCATTAGCCATATTTCCATAGGTCATTCCCATCAGAGTTGTGAATGGAATATTTTGTCGTAGATATGTTTATTACTAGCTTAAATCTTTTATGGCACAAAGAGACGCAAAATACCTGTACTTTAAACTAAGAGATGACACATGTTTATTAATATTTACAAATTATACCTACTCTAATAATCATACGATAAGATTGTTATTTATACTCCAGCATAGCAGGAATGTTGAGTAATTGCCACTAAAATGGAAAGAGATACGATAAAGGCAGGATCTCCCACCCTGGCAGAAAGAAGAAGAGCATAGCAGGATTATGGCTGTCATTCAAAAATTAATATCTTCAAAATTCAGCGGCGAGAGGTGAACGGAGTGTCTTAACAATAAGCTCTCTCTGTCTAGCCTGCATAGATGCTGGATACAATCTCTGATTTGTTCAAAATAAGTTCGATGTCTGCTTAAAGCTAGAAAAGAGTAGGCGGGTAACGATAGTGAAATCTAACACGTGAGTGTATATTTTGGCATCCATTTATAAAATAGAAATAATGTAGGGGGACCTGTGAATTGAGAAATTGTTTGCTTAAACTATTTCATACAATAGCTTTGAATTAACTTTCTATTAGAAGACCGTGTGTTTCTGTATGAAGTTTTCCCATTGTAACACATATATTATATATTGTTAATTTAAATAATAATAATAGTCGTACGCTGTATCTCGCATATAAGTAGGCAAGGTAAGCAGAGAAAAACTAGTGTTAAGACACTCTATTGCTTATGGATATCTAAATCTCTCTCTTTCTCTCTATATATGCTATAATCATCGTTAAATCTTTTACAGTGAAGCGCTGTTCGGCTGCGCCACGGTACCAGCTTATTTTCAAATGAAAATCTATTTCTGAACGGTCATCTAAATGCCTTGCCATATAAAGTCTTATTTGTGTTTTGATTTTGAAGTAAAGTCTGTATTACACTGGTTACAAGTATATTTTCTCGCTTTCAAACATTTAAAAATGTAAAAAATTTTAAAACTATTTTTTTTTTTTAAATTGCCATGCAGTTTATTGCTATAATAGCTATAAAATGTACTCTGGGATATACCGCATCCAATAAAAAAGATCTGTCAGTATCTAATTAGTCAGTAAAAAGAAATGCGAATGCGAAATGTTTAAACATAAAAAAGTAGCGCGTCGAATAACAACGATATTTCCAAGTGATACTATTATTAAAGCAGGAAGGAATCAAAAATATTATATGTCAGAATGAACTATTGTAAGTATTACAATACAAAAAAAAATTACACCGTTTATTTTAAGAACTGTATTTATATAATATATATTTTTTTGCTATTTCCAAAGATAATATTTACGTTTATACGTTAAGTACGATACATAAAGTGACAAGAACGTCACTTCACGTATCACTTATTGTAACCACTAAGGAAAATCAGCAAAACTAAATCAAAAATGAATAAATAAATGCATTATTCAGTGTGCTCTCAGCCTAACTAGAATTTGGCGATACTCCAACCAAGAATAAGCCTATATACGTCATTTTCTGATTCAATATTTTTAGACACAAACCAAAACCGCCTCTATTACCGAGAGTGCAACGTTCAAAATCCAACAAGAACTATCGCACAAACATTAATTCCAGGTCAACGAATATTGAATTTAAATTATAAAGGGATAAAGTTGAAATTGAGTCGTACAATATTTGTTTAATTTCAATTATAAGAGCTTTTGCAACATTAACACTATGCAGTGAGACGCGGTTATTATTATAGTTTGACTTACTTTAATTGTTTTAATTGTATGTTTGACGCAGTGGGAAAAAGAAACAGAATATTACATAGATACGAAAGGAAAAAGAAACAGAATATTATACAGATAAAACAGAATATTTATATAGATACCAGCATTTTTGAATGAATAAGTATAAATTGTGTATGTATGACACCAGTAGTTCCTGAGATTAGCGCGTTCAAACAAACAGACTCTATTGCAAACATTAACATTATGCAGTGAAACATGGTTATTATTGTACTTTGACTCATTTTAATTATTTTATCTGTACGATTTGAGATCTAGCAGTATATTGGAAAATATATTAAACTAGTGATGTCCTCAAACCTATTAATGAAAAACATAATTATATAAAAACAATACCTCATTGTCCGTCCGTCTGTTATTCAATACGGTTAGCGAAGCGAGTAAAGACAAAGGCAGGATGTAGATAATAAATTTTATGTGCTACGTCTAAGAAATCGCAGTATAATTTGATCTTTGTAGGTAATGCAGCTTTAGTAATAGTAAAAATTAGTACATTTTTTTACTATACTACTAGCATTTTTTTTAGCATCACGCTGTATTCCGCACATAGGAAGATAAACAAAGGGCACCTAGAAACCTAAAACACCCCGTTCCCATAAGACACTTCCGTCCCCCATTTACCGGCGAATTCTTGAGACATTACGTTATTGTATGTTGAATTCAACGCTGCGCTTTGCCTCGTCACCAGAGTGATTTTACTAAATATATACGTATAGATACATAAATTATTATATAATTAATATTTTTATTAACGAGAGAGCGCTTGGACTGACCCTATCAGGATTTTATCCATCAACCGTCGCGTCGCATTTAATCAGAAGCCTCGTCACTGCGCCACAGTAGAGTCCAAAGAACAAATAAAATGTAATTTATAAACCTTGAAATATTTTCAAACAGGTTTTTTTAGTTAAACAACGTATTCAAATTCATATTGAACGAGTTAAATGGGATTTAAATTATAATTTAATTATTATATAACTAAAAAAATAAATTATCTACGAGCAGATGGTTATATAATTTGTTAAATTATATTATACACTAGTGACCTGCTCGCGGCTTCGCTCGGACTATTATTTATTTACAAATCTTTAAAAAAGTACTTTCGTCTTCTATTGAAAAATTCTATTGTAGTTTATTTATGAACCCTTTGAAATAAAACTCATACTAAATGTTTAAGGGAAGCTTAGCAAAATACAATAGTAAAAACTGTTTTTATATTGGTTAAGCAGTTTCTAAGATAAGCGATAAATTTACAAAAATTAAAAAAATATTGTTTAGACATTAGATTCCTCCTCGTAAAATAAATATTATATTATTATTTGGAGAACACAGTTATTTAATATTTAGATTTCGTCGCTCTGGTAACAAAATAAAACATGGAGTTGAATTCTACCACTAAACAACCTATCATTAATTAAAGTACAATATTGAAATAGTAAATAATAAATTTGAATGAACTGAAACCTTCCAGCTTTTTGAATAATAAATTTGGCCAAATGATTTACTTTCGATTACGTTAGAAATCAATCAAACATCAACAAGTAAAAGTAATTTGCCACTTTCACATTTAACAAGGCGTTGTTTTTAATTAATTTAATACTTCGATAGATAGATATTTAGATGAATGAAAAAACGGTATAGACGGTACCGTCGTGGTAGATAGCTACCCCGCGTATCCCGCGATATGCGGGATACAGCGTGAAGATAAAAAAATAATACATACCCAATATAAGAAATTTTATAAAAATTAAAACGGGTTAAACCCAAAAGTTCATTAAACCGGTTGAAATTATTAGCATCAGTCTCTGAGGTATAAAAAATTAATTCATATTCCACTCGTTCATTTTAATACTATAATAGTCTTCTTCAACCATTATAAAATTCTATTCGCTTTTCCTCAAATTGTAACGTGACGTGACTTATTTTATACTATTTTAAGATATTATTTAAACACTTACGTTACTGACAATACATACATTTTAAGAAAATTGGCAGTTCGGAAATCCTTGTATAAACATTTTGACTTATCTTTTAGGAGAATAATCCTTAGTGCTATCATTTATCTTAGTATTCTATAGATTTCCATGATTGATGTTAGTAAATAAGTACAAGTATAATTAATGTGTCTTTTCCGGTGAAGAGAACAAAGTTAATTTAACAATAAGTCACTATTAGGAACAGAGACAATGTACGATGGGTAACAGAACCTAACGCTACGCATGCTGATTTAAAAATTTCATTATGAAAACAAAAATAAACTTATATCAATCAACATTTCCCTGAGAAGGAACCGAACTCACAACCATCACTGTCGCAATCCAAGTCGGTAAACTAGTAAATATTAAAATAAATTAATTAATTATTTTTATAATATATTACCATAGTATGCGCTATTGACAAATGGTGAAAAATAATAGAAAAAAACCCTAGCGAGATCGAACTTACAACCACCGCGAGTACGGACGTTTATGAAACAATTAAACAACACTATAACTACGCAGATATTATCATCTCTTTGGTAGAGGCCTCAACTTTCCAAATCGTTACATGTAGAGGTAGAGCAAAGCAAAAAAAACTCTATTGCATGCAAATTCCTAAAGTACAAGGTTAAAATGGATATTTTATTTTACATAATTAATCGAACAATTATCTCTGTGCAACTAACAATGTTAACAACTCTCAACAACAATTCTCTTAATCTCTTTAATTCGTACAAAATAGGTAGTGATAATGAAAATCTAGATTCTAATAAAGAAAAGTAATGAACGTATTTTTAGCGGGGTAAGCAGAGAGAACGTTTAAAACATTCCGGTCCCATTAAGAAACTTTCGTTGTCGACTTTCCGTCGAATTCTGCAGGATTGCGATTGAGTAGCGGAAGTCAACACCGCGCTTTTGCTTCGTTACCAGAGCGAGGAAATAAAAATATTAAATATTTCATTTACTCGAGTCGAGTAGAATCGAACCCACAATCACAACAATCCTAACGTCGCACTCTGTCTATCAGAGCGGAGAAATGAAAATAGCGTTAAATATAAACATTTCACCGAGTGGGAATCGAACCCATGAAACTCTATAATCACGCAGATAGTATCACTTATAAAGACCTCAACTTTCCAAGTCAGGTAAAACAGTATAGAACAAAGCAAAAACATTATTGCATGCAAATCTCTATAGAAAATGAGCGAACCACTGATGTATGCAGTCGGAAAATAAAATGGATATTCTTGTGATACTATTTTTTATGCTTAAACGTTACGTAGTATAAAAAAGATTAAAAATGATAACATTCCTTAATTTACATATATCTATATATCTCTTATATCTTAATTTTAATAACCATACTAAGAACTTCCTTTAAAATAATCATAAAGTAGTTTTTAGAAAATATATAAAAACTTTTGCGTAGCGGAATTTGAACACGTGCCCCTTGGAAATCGTCAGTGAAAAATATAATGTAACAGCCATGTAGTAAATTTGCTACGAAAAGAAATAAAAATTCCATGTTAGTCCCGAGGTGTTCGATTTTATGACAAACATATCCAAAACCACAACATAACTCCACGTTGTCATTATTGCAAAGTATTCACTTTTCCTGTCCTCATACCTCATAAACTAACACAGAAACATCGATCTTTTGAAACAATAAGCAAGTAATTTTATTTTTTTAGCTTACTCAGAGTGTTCAGAGTTAAGACACTCCGTTTTACCAGAGCCAGGAAATGAGAACATTTTCTTCCCTCGAATGGGAATCGAACCTGTGACAGTAGTGTATACAGTCAGACGCTGTTCCGCTGCGTCATGATGGCCTCAAAAACATTGCAAAAAAAATCTTTACACAACTTAAGCGATGGTCAAAGAGAATCTAAGTGTTAAGAGATAAATATTCCGTTCTCCGCTTTTAACTTTAGTAGTAGAGTTCGTCTAAACCTAATATAATAAAATATAAAAAATACTAAAACGTTAAAAAAGACAATATTATTGAACTATTATTTGAGGATATAAACATATTAATTTTAATTGTTCTTGTTATTCCCATATAGGAATCTTAATTCCTACAACAGTAAGTACCTGTAGATTTATTTAGTGAGGAGTCGTGTTCAAAGCGCTGCGTTGAGATCTGCCACTCAACACACAATATCTCGAAAATAGGGCGGTGCGTAGGGAACGTAGTGACATGACACACGTGAAGTGAAAACATGTGCGCTGGCGCGATCGCAGCAAGCTAATTATATGTAACGCTAATAACACGTCCACGCATAGCTTGTTTGAGGTTTTCCTCTTAGATGATGGTGTATTTAGGTTGTGTTTATAGGTGGTCTTTCCTGGAAATTATCTTAAATCTAAATATAAAAATGGAATTTAATAATTGTTACTAATTCATTGACTTAATAAAATTGATAATTATTTTATAAGCAATTTGCCCCTTTACACGCAGTGTGGGGAATAGAGTTTCGTAACATTAGTTTCCTTTTGGATTCCCTGTTATAATGCAGGCAAAAGTAAAGAAAAAACATATATGGGTATTGAGTGACCCAAGCTCAACGGCACGGTGTCTTGCAGTGAGAAATTGCCTCGATTTAGAATCGAACCCACAACTGTCACGAATACAATAAAAAAAATTGTAATAAAAATAAACTAAAAGAACACAAAACATGAAATAAATTTAGTCATACCTCTTACACTAACGACCGTATGACTAATAACGGGCATCGAACTAGTTACCGTTGTCGTGTGGGAACGCGAACAATGAGGCTTTGTAATAAAAAATATGTATGTATGTATATGAAAACGAGTCGCTGTGGATGTGTGTCAGTTTTTATGAAAGAACCGCCTACTTTAAATAAACAATGTCACGTCGTACGATGTTTTACTTAGTGAGATAGTAAATGCATTTGATTTTTAGTTTCACTCCGCCGAATTCTGGAACGGAAATCAATACTGCCAAAAGGTCGAAATGAAAATATTAAATATTTCATTTCCCCGAGTGGGAATCGAACTCCCAACCTGTTGGGTTTACAATCACGCTTGTACCCCAACCCTACGACTGGCCTTATTAATTACAGCGCGGCGTTGAGTTTCGCCACTCAACACGCAATGTCTCGAAAATAAATTAGTACGTGAAAAACAGAGTCTTAAATTACTTCAGCTCTCCCTATATGCGGGGGGATAGGTACTACATGTAACTAAAATATAAACGTTAATTCATATCTATAAATGTACAGCTAATAAATGTCTGAATCTAACAATGAGACCTTTCTATAACGTAGTTTAAAATGAAATCATAAATAAAAAACTAAATCGATAAACATTATAGAGCGTATGCCAATTTAATTGTATCGATAAAGAGTTTTCTTTTTAACCCCAAAAGCAATAAGGAAGACATAAGTTAGACGACAATGTGTGTATCTATAAAATGGCCACAGGCATCGTAGTTCCCAAACAGATGAACCAATTTTGATCTAATTTTCTTTAAGATCGATCATTAGCGCTATTCTAGTTAATGAAAAGATACAAGCAAAGAATTTTGTTGGTTCTTTAATTTTCTTATTTATAATTATTTCATAATTTTATTATATAAAGAAATCAGTTAATTAACGCAATGCAGCACCACTCATTTCGTTTGTTCCCCTTTTACTGCACTTCATAATTGAAAATATTAGCTAGCATAGCTTAACCAGAAGAACGTAGCTTAACCAAAACAAATCCTGTAATAATTACATCTATAGCAACTATAAATTAAACTAGAAGCCATAGTACCAAACAATATCTACATATATTCTATACTATAGCATGTAAGGTATTGTACTATCACAATTGTAATCGCAAACGAAGGTCGCGCACCCACGTTCACTTTGCGTTATATAAATCAAAATATAACGACGTGTCAATCATGAGTGGTGGGTCACCACACTTTATAATTAAAATGGAACCTATTAATATAAGGTATGACATTTGTTGATTTGTCGAGGCAATGGGTGGCGTTAAGCTCCGCCATTAAATACGCAATGTCCCCGGAATTTAGCAGAAATTGCAAAACAAAATTGTCGGAAAGAGCGGAAGTGCCTTAATGGAAAAATGTCTTAAGTTTCTTATCACTAGGTTCCCAGGTTTTTTGACTATAATAGTTAAAACAGCAATACTTTCGAGATTAGAGCGTTCAACGTGTCAACCTTTTTATTATCAGCTCTATAATATTAGTATAAATATATATAGATAAAAAATAATTACCCTAAGCATATTCAAATCTTATACCACCGAAAACAATAAATAACTAAAAATCGCACCACTTCCTACAAGCAAACCATTAAATATACATTATTTCTTTGAAATAAAACCTTAAGTATTAGAAAGTATTAAATTACTTTCTAACCAATTAAAGACTTCGATAAGTAATTACATTTTTCATCGACTTTTTATCTTTATGGATCTATTTGTATATAGATTAGAAATCTTTAGGAGATATTGTCCAGTTCTTCCGGATTATACATATAATCTTTTTAGACATTTTAGGCAGAGAGAATCTAATGTTAAAAAATGCCGTTCTCCGTTTTTCGCCCGAATACGAAACATCGTGTATTGAGTGACAGACTTCAACGCCGCACCCCTTTTGTGTTGTCAGTACCGGGAATTTAACATAAATATAATCATTTCCCGGCGGGGGACTTTATCTATACGTATAAATAAAATTAAAGACTCCATCTGTCATTTCCAAATAACCCTGTTACTCCGAGCGTATAGAGATATTTACACGATATCAAAACAAATACATAAATAATTTTATAATTTCTTTCTGTTTATCCGGGATAACCTCCGGGACAGCTGAACCGATTGTCCAACGCAGTTCTGGTAACAAAAAAAATGCTGTTTCAAAAATTAGATAATACAGATCTATAGAAACTTCACTTTCATTGTAAGTTTTAAATTATTATCGCAAAAACATTCGCGAAATAACCTTGATCGATTAAGGCACAAAATTATTTGATAAAGAGATTGATACCGTTTTAAAAACAAAATTCCTTGTGTTATATCTCGATAGAACACGCCCTTAAGTTATAAAAAGGTAGTTTCCTTTTTCAAGAATTAAGAAAAACAACTTAAAATCGTCGCGTTTACAGTACGTCCACTGCGTTGTGACGGACCCTAAAAATTAAATGTATTACTTTAAGAACAAGCGCTCACCTAGCCTCAAGACACCAATTTCCGCTCATTTTAAAGGAAAGTGGCGTAACCCAACTCTGTCGTTTATCTAACCTCTATAAAACCTGACATCCTAACATCATTGCAACCTGTGGCTTTGACTGATAAAAAAAGACAAAGATACCGCAATGCTATCTTACTTAACCAATATAGATAAGATAAGACAAATAAACATTTTACTGTGTAAACGGTAAACTCATATTAATATTAGCCAAATGTTAACCAATTTGTGTATTTTTTATCTTTTTTTAATATGTCACATAATCAATAAATATAATATGAAACTCTTCCGTATCTAAGTGAATGACAGGTAATGCTTAGCTCAAACTACACAGAGGTACAAAGTTTAAATTCCTGTTGTTGTTGTTGAAGTATGATGTTGAGTTCTGACACTATACATGCAGTATGGGTGCAACTTGGGTTGAGTGCAGAGAATGCTGTCTTAACACTGGGTGGTCTCTGCCTACCCTGCTATATATGTATATGATAAAGTTTGAGGCTATTTAAATATTTGTTTATGGCATACATTTATTATTTTTTTTAATGTTATGATTTGGGATTTAAATGTTTATATTTATATGTTAAACATAAATCTTTCCTATGGTTGGTATGTTTATTAAAACTTTAGCATTGAATTAAATGAGATAAAAAAGATAGTAATAAATGATGTATTATTTCTCTTGCTATGATAGTAATGTCTATTTGAATTAAGGAATAAGATAATATAGCAACTTTCACGTTGATTGAAATTAAAGGAATGTAATGAACTTTATTGTAAGTATATAATATTAAGGCTTGGAGATGCAAGTAAATTCATTATTGTTTAGATTGCAGTTGCATGCCTGTGCTCCTGCGTCACAACATACTCATTTGTAAATTGCTTGTTTATCTTTAAATATATATATATATATATATTTGCCTTGCATTTACATATCTAATTAAGTCAATACAATACAATAAGTAATAAAGATTTGAATATGACACATAAAATATTAAAAGGAAAAAAAAGCTCTTATAATACTCTTTTCTCCATGCATTGCTCAATTTTTTGGCTAAATAGAGTTGAGTAGTGGAATTTGTCTCACCGACACTACATTTAACAACACAATATAATAAAACAGCATTAACAGACCAGAACATGCACTAATATTCAGTTTTAATTTTTTTTATATATATCTAATTATTCTAAAGATTGCAATCTTTACTACAAATAACATAAGACAGTTTTATTATTACAAGTTTAACATTTTGTTCCCTTAGTCATATTCTTTTCAATTCTGAGAGAAAATATTTAAATTTATCATGTATAAAATTCATATTATTTTATAAACATTGATGATTCATGTGTTGACTCATTTTGCAAAATTTATTTAAAAAAACAGTATTTAAATTTATAAAATATAGCTCTTTATTATGTGAAATTCTTTCAATTCACATAAATTGAGTGATTACTATTTTTTTTTAATGACATCTAGTTATTTGAGATTTATCTACATGAATAGATTATCGAAAGTTTGTAGCAAAAAGAACCTTGAAATTAAATGTCGAGGCTTTATAGGCAAATAGTATGAATAATTTTCTATTTTCGCACTTCATATTTGTAATTATTTGTGTTTATCTTTACAAGTTATGTAAGTAATTGAATATAAGTTGTACAAACAATTTCGTTTATGAAATCGGCAGTCACGACTGTGAAACAAATGATAATAACCAAACGGAAAGGTCACAAAGAGATATTATTTCTCGCTAAATTACACGACCTTTTCATATTACTTTCACCGTTTCATCAATCAAGTGCTTACCATTTAAACCTAGTTTTACTATGAAAAATGTACTCAACAAAAAACCGTTGAATCCATTCCATACATATCGTACAGTAAGTTTAACTAAAAATGCATGAAAATTACTCACTTGCGACAATACGTGTAGGATCACAGTTGCATCGGCACGACCAATTATGATAAGAATTCACGATAAAATATAATTACATATAAGGTAAAATAATTTTTGAAGCAAAATTGTGCGTTGCTACAATATGTCGCGGTCACTCACATTGACACAAACAAATAAAACAAAAACTAATAACACTAACTAAAGCAACTTTGGTCACTTATTAATACTTGTTTTGTATAAATATATTTAAATAATAATAAAAAAAACAATTGATTAAGACACATCACATCCGAGCCGTGTCGGTACAAATTCTTTTTGATTTTTTGAATTGATTGATTGATTTCATTCAACTACTAGTACCATATCAGATCACTCATTCGGGTGAATACAGATTAAATATGTATTTGCTTCTTTTTAAACTGTGGAGATACACAGATTAAAAAGAACTCGATTTATAATAGAACTTATTATTTAGCGCTTGCTGATATGATCAAAGTTTTTAATTTTGCATAACATAAAAAATATAGGGCCACCGACACCATAGTGCGGTTGAGGTGCGATCATACTTGGGAATATCAGAATATAATTATCTTAAATAGTAATATTAAGAAATAAAAGATTAACAATATTGAATTACCCAGGTTTGGAAAATTCACAAGAATATTAGATGAGAAATTATTTACCTACTGATAAGTAAATTTTACATCTGAATATGAGCTTGTTATTGTTACATCTTTATGTTATGTTATAAGTAAATGTGTTCTGTGGTTATGTCATTATGACATTTATATAGAATAGATTGTATTGTGTAAGCTGAGCTATGTATTATTTATATAAAATGAATGTTTAACGATTACGTTGAAAATACTATGCTCCATTAAAAAATATTAATAATTTCAATATAAATCATTTAAAATAATAGCATAAATATGGCCGACAATGCAGAAAACTCGGAGTCGCCAAAGCAAGAAAAAACAGAGTTTAAAATGCCTGTGCTGGTAGGACGAATAGGAAAATTGCCTAAAAAAGTTAAACCAGAATCTGAAAGTTGCAACGAAAGCTCAAGCCAGAAAAAAACAAGTGAAAACACAATTGAAATTAAATCTAAAAGTTCTCTACCACCTGCAGTTTTGTTAAGAGAAATATCTACTGCTATACCATATAAAGAACCTAAATGGTCAGGAATATGCCCTGATGGTAGGTTTTATAGGGTTTTAAATAAAAATAAAAGGCATTTTTAACTAAACTTAAACCAGATGAATTATGAAAACACTTTTCAAACACTGCAGTAGTCCTTGGTCACGGTTAGAGTATGGAAACTAATATATTAGATTAATCCAGCCTAACAGTACAGCTAAAAGATCGCAGAAATCTAAGATCTTATTTATTTATGATGCCTTGACTTAGGATTTATTATATATTTTAAGTTTTATCTTTACAGGGTCTGATTATGGTCTAGAAGTTTTGAAATCAGGTATGATTGTGGAAAAAGTGGATCTTACAAACAAGCCTTACTATGTGTTTGGGAGATTAGCTAATTGTGATGTTGTGATGGCTCATCCAACTATATCCAGGTGATGAAAATGCTTAAATATCTTGATAATATTTTTTAGCTTCATGCTGTTTCTGATCATGCATGCTGATCATACATATATCCAATTTTGAGACATTTCATGTTGAGTGATGGAATTCAATGCCACACTATATTTTGTTACCAAATGAGGAAAAAAAAGTCAGATCTTTTATCTCTCATATTAACATCATTGTAGCAAAGTTCAGTGTTGAATTCAAGCACTCCACATAAAATATTTCAATTTTATATTGAAAATTCTTATTCCTTTTTGTTTTACTTAGTTCTTCTTGCCTACACTGCTTTATATGAGTAATGGCATGAACCTAGAAATTCAAATGTGCCCCTTAATATACTGTCTATCTCATATTGCTAACATTTTAGACATCATGCAGTACTCCAATACAAAGCATTCGCGGAAGAAGGCGAACAACCCTCTGGCTGGTATATTTTTGATCTCGGCAGTACACATGGCACATTTGTTAATAGAGAGAGGATAAAGGATAACCATTATATAAGAATAAGAGTTGGATATCAAATTAAATTTGGTTCTAGTTCAAGGACTTATATTGTTTTGGTGAGATTTTTATAATAATTTAAAAAAAAAATAATTTTCTTAGATATAATAGTGTTTTCATTACCTACAGTATAAAAATTGAAAGTATTTGATATACATATATAAAATTACGTGTCTGTCCTGTTTTTGTATGTTTTAATACCTATTTTTTTTACTTTTGATACCATTATGACATATCTGTCTTGAAATTACGACATTTATGATATATTAAGATACTTAGATATGATATTAAGATACTTTGGTTTCCTGCGTTCCACCAATTTTTAAGGTATTGCATATTGAGTAAGATAAAAATATTAAGTATTTCATTCCCTCAAGTGGAATTGAATCCAGAATTTGTCATGTTTACATGTCCCTAAATATATTGTCTATCGTATGTTGTTTACATAATTTATATATTTAATTCTGATTATTTTTTAAGGGTCCAGACTTTGATAACGAAGGTGAATCAGAATTAACCGTAACAGAAATAAAGAAGAGAGCATTAAACATGAAATTAGAAAGGGATAGAATAATGCAAGAAGCTATAGAACAAAGGGAGAGAGATAGAGTCCAAGAAGAGAAGAGAAGGGAAGAGCAGGGAATTGATTGGGGAATGGGTAAATATGTATAGAATATACACTTTCACTCTGTATCCCACATGTAGCGTTGTAGGCAGAGGAATCTTAGTGCTCAGACACTCCATTCCTTATATATCGCCTAATTTTTTTAAAGTGTTGCGTGTTAAGTGCCGGTATTACACGGTGAGGTTTTCCTAGTTACCAGAGCGAGAAAGTAAATATTTTAAATAGTTAATTCCCAAGTGGGAATCCAACCCACAACCATTGCATTTGCAGTCAGACAATTTCCTACTGTACAATAACTCAAATTTAAGCAGAAAGCAAAGAATGGAGTGACATAACACTGAATTCTGTGCCCTATATTGTTATATGTGTGTTTATACGAAATGCAGCATGTAAGCAATAAGAAAGCAAGCAATTGCCTTGATGGTTAATTTTTTTGTGCTCTGTGGGACTGTAGACATAAATATTTTACATTATCGAGATAAATAGTCTTCACTAATGAACAGATGGACAACAAAATGATCTTTTAAAGGTTCCATTTTTTTCTTTTGAGGTACTCTAAAAAATTGCTTAATATATTTTTTAGGTGAAGACGCAGAAGAAGAACCGGACTTAGCAGATAACCCATATGCTCAAACTACCAATGAAGAGTTATACTTGGATGACCCTAAGAAAACACTCCGAGGTTACTTTGAGAGGGAAGGGCATGAATTGTCTTATAATTGTGAGGAACGAGGTGTTGGACAATATATTTGCAGGTGAGCTTAGTGCAGGTTTAATTCCTTTTAAGGGAAAATTAGTTTAGCCGTAATTTAGGGTAAAATGCAATTTTTAAGACTCTTGTGACTATACTATATACCAAGTAGTAAATTTTTCAAGCTTCTTAAAGTTTTTTTAAAAAACCTTTTATAAATATAATATTAAATTTTACCGTTAACAAGCCACACTACAGTGCCTTCTATGAGAAATATTCTTACATTACTTTATTTCTCGTATAGTAATATTTTAACAGACTGAAAATTGTGAATCAACAAAAACAGTGCACAAGAAGTTCCACGGCATATATCACTGAATTTGTCATATAGCTTCCTTGAGAAATTTCCTTGGGGACAGGAAATACTAAGACAGAATTAAGTAAATAAGCACTAAGAGAGAACCAAAATTCCTATAGAAACGTGAATACAATGGGGTTTAATAGGATTTTACATTTTAAAGTCCACACTACTAAGATTTTTATAATATCCATTTTTTTATAATAACCATTTATTTCTTTCTTTTAACATTATCATCTATATTGTGCAAATCAAGCATTACATATATTATTTCCAGAGTTGAACTCCCAATCGATGATTCAGTAGGCAAACCTGTCATAGCAGAAGTGATCCATCGGGGTAAAAAGAAAGAAGCAGTTATTGCTTGTGCCTTAGAAGCGTGTAGAATATTGGACAGAGCTGGTCTTTTGAGACAGGCGAAACATGGTAAATTGTGTCTAAATTGCTTTAAAGAAAAATATTTTTGAGTGGTAAAATTTCAAAACTTTTCTTTGACCCTGTCAACGTTGCTGATTTAGAGTTAATTAATTCAGTTAAACAATAACGCTATACGTTTTTTACTGTTACAACTCAAATTCAGTTAGATTGAGTAAAGCTTTTTACTTATTTTATATTGTTTCTAGTCATTGTGACGCAATAGGAAAGCGTGTGACTATAATCAGCAGAGGTTATAAGTTCGATTCCCATTCGGGGAAATGAAATATTTTATGTTTTCATTTTCTCGGTAACAAATCAAAGCGTGACGTTGAGTTTCAAGAGTCATCTATGTCTATGTTTTGTTTTTCTATTCCAGTCCATTATTTTGTTTTTCTTACTTTCTTTTTATGTATTTCTTTCAAGAATCCCGTCGACGAAAGCAAAGGGACTGGAGCGCAGACGACTATTACGATTCTGATGAAGATACCTTCCTAGATAGAACTGGTAGTGTAGAAAAGAAGAGAAGAGCAAGAATGGAGAAACACGGGGTGGTCGCGGGTGAGGCGGAGCAACCTGTCACTTACGATGGTTTAGTAAGTATGGCGCTGGTCCCGCTCAATTTCGAGACACTACATGTTGATGTTGAGTGGTGGAACTCAAAGAAATTAAAATAATTTTTCGCTCAATCAAACCCACTATCGTGTTTATTAATCACACGCAATGTTCCATTATGGTCTTATACATAAAATTGTAACACATACCCAAGGGTTTCGTACCAATTCTATAATTATAGAACAACAGTCACATAACTTTTAATGGTTGACAAACTTAAGTTTGTGTAAAATTAACTATAAATATGTCTTTGTAACGGATTCTGTGATATACATATCAATTTTTTGGCTTTTTTCTTTGTAAGTAAGTTTTCACTTGCCAAATGTCAAATTTGTAACTAATAGGGTTTGGTTACGCTCAATTTTCATACAAAATGCAGCAAAAATGCTGTACACAATAATATTTTGATTGCATTAACTTGAAGAAGATATTTGATATTAATTTCAGCTTGATGCTTTAATACACTCTTGGGAAAAATGGTTTTGGACAACAGAATGATCCTATAAGGGTTCAATTTTTTTTCTTTTGAGGTATGGAACTCTAAAAATACGCATATATTTAATATTAACAATATTTCATTTTCCACAGCTAAAACAAATAACAGAAATAGAAAAAAAAATTACAATAGAAGAGAAAGCTCTTCAAATACTCCGTTCAACTAAAAAAGAGAAAGAAGACACTAACAATGAGGAAGATGCATTAGATGAATATATGAATTCTTTAGGAAAACAGGGACAGAGTATGGCGGATAAAGCTGAGATATCTAAGACTAAGGTAAGGGGTAGTTAAAGTCTATTTTGAAGTATATTGTTTTTTTTAGCTACACACTGTACTATTCCCCACATACCAGAGTAAGCAGACAAAACCTGGAGGTTCCCCACTTTCCACTGAATACTGAATCCATTGAGTGTTGTGTGATAGAACTTAATGCCGCGTTTTGCTTCGTTGACAAAGCGAGACAATGTAAATATTAAATATTTCATTTTCTCTAGTGGAAATCTAACCCATAACTTGTAACGGTTACAGTCAAACGCCTGTTACCCTGCGCCGAGAATAGCTCCTAAGATACATCACATTGTTTTTAGTTATATCTCAAAAAAATCTGTTATGCAAGATTTACACCTCAAAATATTATTTATAATAATCTAATATGTAACTTTCTATATAACATTATATTTCTTTTAATATTAATACTTCTTTATTTTTTTTTATTCCAGATGAACATACTAAAGCTGAAAGTGGAACTTTCCAAAACACAACGTTTAGCAGATTTAGCGAGACCGGCGGACTTACCGCCTATTGTAAAGAAAAATGATAATAAAGTAACTGTTAAACAAACAAAATCTGTTGTTTATGGTAAAAGGTAATATAATTTTGTCTTCTGCATATATAAAGATAATAAAAGAGAACCCTCCTCTTTTCTCTGAATACTAGATAAAAACTTCATTTTACGTCAATTACTGTGAAATTAGCTAATTTAATTTTGAATTTCTTTATTTTTGAGTAATTTTTCCTGAGTCAGGGTGAAAAGTCATATAGATATTTGCACAAGAATGTGCAAATATTCAGGAAATGTAACTTCAGGCTGACCATAATTTATCATATATTGCTCAATTGCAGGATAAAACTAAAAGATGACCTTGAGAAACGACCTAAAGTCAAACAACAACTAAAGCAAGAAAATTATGAATTTGTAGAAGAAATGGATTCAGATGATGAAGAACCTTCAAACATACCAGAAACTAATAAAAAAGAAGAAATAATAGAACCAAAAGAAGGTAACAGTCAAATAAAAGAAGAAAGTAAAAAAGACCTTAAAGAACATAAAAGTGAAGGTAAAGAAATAAATAAGAAAGAAAATAAAGAAAAAAAGATGTATGGACCAATGAGGCCTCCTGAAAATTATGTTATACCTGAGGACTACTTCAATCAAGAAACAGATAGAGATTTGCCAGAGATTGAAGAAAAAGATGCAATGTGACATAAAATCTGTTAAAGTTTTTTGTGTTTGTTTTATTTTAGTACCCTTAGTCATTTACATGGATTAAAATTTCAAATCTAGTGTAGAAATTGAAATGGTAAAGTTGTATTACATTGTAATGGTAAAGTTATATTTCATTGTAATGGTAAAGCTGTATTTCATTGTCTTGATAAAAGCAGCAGCCCCAGCAGCTGGGGGCAGCCTGCTATATTTACATATAACAGGAGGAGAATAGAGAGGAATTAGGTGAGAAACTCCAATTTTCACCCCAAACCCATATTGGATGTTGAATTTGTGAACAATACAATACAAACCAAAATCAACCATTTAAGTATGTTATTAAAAGAAGAGATTAGGCAACAATTTTGAATTAGATTTACAGATTATATTTGGAATAGGAATAAAAAGTGTTGAAATTAACTAAAAGAAAAGAAATATTATACTGTGAAAAAAAAGATTATTTATTCGCTCAACTTACACTTAAATATATTTACATTCACAATTTAGTCTGTAAACCAACGAGAGCACAAAAAGAGAGGTTATAAAGGCTATCTAGTAGACACAGTGGCTTCCTTCCTCGCGGCATCCTGTAATAACTGAGTATCCACTTCGTCTGCTGGCAATTGTACATAACGTACTACGGAGCCTCTTATAAAACAATTCTTAACTGATAACATATGAGGATATTTGTCAGGATCTATGACGCTTATATCTGAAAGCTTGATATTTAGATATTGGTCTACAGAGTGTAGTGTTCCACATATGCTAAGATCGTTTTTTAGCTCTACCACAACGTCTTTTCCAACTAGAGATTTGAAGAACGAGTAAAATAACATTTTTTGTTGTTTATTTTGATCTTAGTAGCGGCAAGCGAGATATTCGACGTCCGAAACGTCTGAAAGTTTCGCACAGATAAAGAATGTGGGAGCCTTTTTCAAATATGTCAAGAAATATAGATTGTAAATAAATGGTTTTGATTTTTTAAATTATTTTACCTTACAGCTGTACAATGTACCGTAATATTTAACCATCACGTATAAATGAGTAAAGCTAATAATAATATTAGCTTTGCTGGCTGTTTTCATGTTTCCATGCTATTTTTATTTCGGTGCCTTGTAGGAAATTATATAAGAAGTTTCCAGAATCTATATTATACATATTAAAAACGATTGCATTTAGAAAATATTACTATACTTCGCTGGGAAGCAAGTTTTTTTTATATCGGTGCTTTCTAAAAAGATACATTAGTACATAATCTTGTGTTCATAAATTTAATTTCTATAAATGAGTTACTATGAATACGAAAAATATTCTATTATATATTTCTTTGTTTTTCATAAAATCAAATTCATTAAAATTTAATAACAACAATTTTAACAAATTCAAATAATATTTATAATCTGTGTTACGATAATGTAAATGTCAAAGCCATGTCAAATTGTTAAATAATTATAATTTGCATTTTTCAAGCGCGGCGTTGTAATGGAACACGGCGTTTTTGAAATAATTTTAAACTGTAAAAATACTTATAAATATGAAATTACGTTTTAATTAAGAAGTTATTACTGGAAAGATTTGTTAATTTGTATAAGTGATCCTAAATATAGTTAATTTTACCTGTATTACGTGTCTTGAAACTTCGACATGGCTACAGACGACAACGCTGAGATTGTAAGACTGAAGTTACTTAAGTTTTTATATAATTAGCTATTCCTGCGAAATCCTCATAGAAAGTGAAATACTTTAAATTATTGTAACTTTTTATTTAGTAATAATTATAAAACAACACTGATCGTAAAGGGACGTTTACTAATATACAATAGTGAAATGTGCTTTCAAGTCTGCTAAACCGTTTCTTAGATCAGCGTGCACAAACAGAAATATTTTTATGATCCTATTATATTGATAAATGTCTCTGTAGTTTTCTCGTATACCTTCCTTATGCGGATAGTGATAAGTTACATTTTTATTATATGTATAGATTTATAATGATAGAACATATAATAATAAAAAGAACAGAACAAATAATAACTTACTTTAATATATTGTTACAAGGATTGGGGAAACGAAAGATTAATTCGAGCTCAAAGGGCAGTGGAAGCCAACATTTACGATGTAGACTCATGGTCTCTTTTGATCCGTGAAGCTCAGACAAGACCTATAAACGAGGTTAGGACTATGTATGAGAAGCTGATTGTTGCTTTTCCCACAACGGGCAGATACTGGAAGATTTATATAGAACAGGAGGTTGGTATTTGTTTTAATTTTATTTGAAAACATTAAACAAAAAAATAACACAATATGCATTGTAATAAATAAATCTTTCTTCAATTACACCCATAAAACTTGATTGTATGGAGAATGGAGTTTTCAGACACTCCATCCAAGTTTAATGATATTACATGTTGAGTTTCGGAACTTGACACCCTTGTCTTGTTACCAAAGTGAGGAAATGGAAAGAATTAATTCCCCCAAGTAAAACTTGCTCATTTACTTTGCATTTTAAATGTTAACATTATATTCTGCTATATGTAGGATACTGTGAAGCTTATCAAACATAATATTCAAAAGTTTTGATTTTATACATAGAAAAAACAAATGAGTTTAAAACATTTTGTGTATTTTTCAGATGAAGGCGAGAAATTTCGAAAAAGTAGAAAAGGTTAGTATGGTTCTAGCGTAAAAATAAAAAAAATCATAAAGAAACAATAAAATCTGTGATAATAAAAAAAATAAGAACAAAAGACTGAATGTATAATAATAAGATAAATAAATAAAAGCAAATCTGAAACTATATGTTTTTTTTCAGTTAGGGTGTCTGTGTTCAGACATGTTGGAGGCGATTTTTTCTGGCAAATAAGAAAAACAATAAAAAAGATAAAATATTATTGAATTACTTTGATATTAAAAGAATTTTGAAAATATTGAAAGGTTTGCCTCGAAAGGTCACTTTTGACATGTATTATTTCCCTATCTTTTTAGTTTTACTTATATATTATTTTATTCTAAAATAACATTAAAAATAAATACTATACATCAATTAGAATTCACATTGACTTATCTATTTAATGGCTATAATTATATAAAAAGATAAAGAATATGTTTTGTTGACAATATTTATGAATGTTGTAGACTATAATTCATAGTATATTATTTATTATAAATGCAAACAATTGTTGAAATAAATTATTTCTTGTTAAAAAAGTGTGATGAATGGTTGGATGATGGAGTGAAAGATGCAATAGAAAGAAAGAAGAAAACATGGTAGGATTATAATCTTATGCTATTTCCCAAAAGATTTTGGGAAGGGATTAAAGTACGAGAGAGATGAAAACGAAATAGTATAGGTTGCAAAAGTACCAAAGCAAAAGATTAAGATCGTGATCGTGATCGTGGCGCAGCGGCCCAAGGGTGTGACTGTAACGGTTTGTGGGTTCAATCCCCGCTCGAGGAAGTGAAATATTTATCAACGTTTATATTTCCATTTCTTCGCTCTGGTGTCGACGCAAAGCGCGGGGTCGAGTTGTGCCACTCAACACGCAATGCCTCCAGAATTCGGCAGAAAGTGGGGAACGGAGTGTCTTAACACTAATTTCCCTTTGCCTACCCTGCAGTGTGTTATGTTTCGTTTCCTTGAATGGAAATCGAATCTGAATGAATCTGGAATCGAATTGTGGTACAGAGATACAGCTAAGTACAGTACAGTTTGTGGTACAGAGATACTAATACTTATATTTATGTTATAAATTTATAACATTTAAACTAAATTCTTAATTCCAAAAGTATTAATGATTTGTATTAAAACAAATATTTACATTGAAGTAAATTTTTTCTCTATATATAAAAAAAATCCAGATTATCAATTGTTAAGAATCACATGTAGAACAAAAAGTAGGCCAGTCATGGCTCAGACTCAGAGAGAGCTCTGAAACTGCACACGCAATGTTTCCAAAAATCGGCGGAAAGCAGACAGAAGGGTCTTAATGGGAACGGAGTGCCTTAACACTAGGTTCCTAGGATCCCTCTACCTCTATCCTGCGATTTACAGCGTAAAGCTTAAAAAACACATGTACCTACATTAATAGAGTGAGCGAAGGGTATTTATAGATCACGTTTATCCTGTTATTTCGAATACAAATTTGTGTGCTTACTTCCATAGATACCTGGATGGTATTAAAATGCAATTGGACCTGGTGGGTGGCGCTGCAGTATATATGCAGTATATATGCAGTATATGCAGCGCCACCCACCAGGTCCAATTGCATTTTAATACCTAATAATATATATATATATATGATAATTGATCACCTTAATTATATTAAATGAATATACATATATTTCTATGTCTATACTTGCTTTTAGGGTAGGACAATGTATACCGGGTTCGTTAATATTTAAATAAGTTTTCCCCTATAAATAAAAAAAGTGTTTTTTATTTCATTTATTTTCTTTCGCCCCTACCAGTTGTTTCAGAGGTGTCTGATGAAGATCCTTAACATAGAACTGTGGAGACTGTATTTGAACTACGTTAAAGAGACGAAGTGCATGTTGCCGACATACAAGTAAGTATATTTTTAAGTACTTAATTTCTATTAATTGTTGCATAAAAAGTTTTAAACGTTTTTGTAGAATTATTGGAAGATAGCATATGGCTTTTTGTTTTTTTTTTTTATGTTTTACACTGTATCCTATTCAGAGACCAGTCGTGACGCAGAAACACGCGTGTGCTATTGCAAACGCGACAGGTTGTGGGTTTGATTCCCACTCGAAGAAATTCATATTTAATATTTTTATTTACTTCTCGCTGGTGTCAATACGATTTGGCGGAAAGTGAAGAGCGGAGTGTCTTAACACTATGCTGCCCCTGCCTACCCTGGTACATTCGGGATACACTGTACCTACCTACAGCTGAAAAACAATTAAACATATCAAACAGCAACATTAAATCATATAATACAATAAATAAACATGCTTACGACTGTTTTATTGAATTGGCAAACTTTACTTTTCAATATAGGTATGAATATTTATTAAAAATGTTATTATTTGTATAAATCGAAAGTAATGCATCAGCATCAGCATTAGTAAATTAATAATTATATAGTTCAAGCGGGCGAAGCCGCGAGCAGGTCTAATAGAGCGGAGCTAGTAATAAATAAGAATTGTTAAGTAGGGAGAGTATGGTATTAATACGGATTTTAAACGTCTAATTAGGCTTATGTGTCACAAGTCCAAGGTATTGCTCCGAGCTGCTCACCCTGCAACGTGACCGACACCCTCCCAGTGAATCCCTGAGATGCTAAAGTTAAATTTTATATTACAGGGAGAAAATGGCCCAAGCCTACGATTTTGCCCTGGACAAAATAGGTCTAGACATCCACGCGTATCCAATATGGAATGATTATGTTACGTTTCTCAAGAGTGTAGACGCTGTCGGCTCCTATGCTGAGAACCAGAAGATATCTGCTGTTAGAAAGGTTTGTTTTAAATATATTTTGTTTTTCTCTCTTTTTTACATCTGATTTTTTATCTAACGTTTCATTTTATTCAAGTTAAAAGAAAAATATATCAAATATTAATATTCCTTCGAATGGGCATTAACGAGTTATACTAAATTGTAGCCTATTGTTAACTTTAATCTAAATCTATTCAGCAGTTGTTGTGTGACAAACATCTATCCTTACAAACTTTCACATTTGTAGTATTATATAATTATCAGATATTAACTAGTACCAATCCTTAAAAAAAGTTAGTTTAAAACTTGAGGCGAATGAATTTGTCTTTTAATTTCATTATTTCACTAATTTATAATGTCCGAATTTTATTTATACCAGTATTTCTAAGATTTTCGTGTAAATGTAACTAATTAATTTTTTCATTATTTTCAAGGTCTACCAAAGAGCAGTGATAACACCCATTATTGGAATAGAAACACTATGGAAAGATTATATTGCATTTGAACAAGGAATAAACACTATAATTGGTAAGGGTTGTTTCCTCTTTCGTAACGATTCATAAAACCTATTATCATAGTTGTCCTTTACAATGTAGAAGCTTAAAATTGATTTTCGTTCTGTATTTCGCATATAGAAGAGTAGACACAGGAAACCTAGAATTAAGACACTAATAAATTTATTTCTTTACAATTTCCCTAATAATTTATTATTAGGCTAATAATAAAATTTTACAATTTGTTAAAAATAACTATAAGCACAACTCTACTCTACTAGGACTACTCTACTCTATGGAGAATTTCTACATAGCTAGACCTAAATGGAACTTTTGTTTGATTTCTTCAGAAAATTTGGTCAAGTCCAAGAGTCCTACATTCAAATCCTGTCACATGTAAAATAAAAATAAAAACCTTTATTATTTCTTAGCTGAACGTATGGCAATGGAGAGGTCCAGAGAGTACATGAATGCAAGAAGAGTCGCTAAAGAATTAGAAACTGTCACTCGAGGCCTGAACAGGAACATGCCGGCCACTCCGCCTAATGTGGACAGGGAAGAAATGAAACAGGTACGATAAAAAAACTCCCACTGAGTTGCTAGCGGTTCTTCTAAGGTCTGCGGTATTAACTTTAGTGAAGTAGTACAGTAACGTCGATACTTTGTCCTTATATTAACTGTGGATGGCTGCGCAGATTTAATTTTAGGATTTGCTATGTTTAACCCATTATATCCAAAAATATTACTAAGAACAACAGTTTTTTACTTTATTTAGCATGATAGGCTGAGAGATGTCAAGCGTGGTGTCAAGATTCTCTGTTTTCCACATTCCACCTAAATTCAAATTTGACTACCGTTTATTCAAAATTTAAATTATTCAAAACCGTTTTTCTTCTCTTTTAGGTGGAATTATGGAAAAAATACATAACATGGGAGCGCTCCAATCCACTTCGTTCAGAAGATACTGCGTTAGTGGCCAGAAGAGTGATGTTTGCTATAGAACAGTGTTTGCTATGTTTGGCGCAGCACCCCGACGTGTGGCATCAGGCGGCTCAGTTTTTGGACCATTCGGCTAAACTCTTGACGGAGAAAGGAGTGAGTTCAGAGATGTTTCTGTTTTTTTTTTATAGCTTCACGCTGTCTTATCTATTATTATTATATCTTGTATATAGAAGGGTGTTGAGACAATCACGCGCACGCCAGACTTTTTTCATGGCATTGCGTGTTGAGAGGCGGAAATCAAAGGCGCTTTACCTTGTTTTCAGAACTATAAAGGAAAATATTAAATAATCTATTCCTTCGAGTTGCGATCGAATTGCGTTTACATTCATATCCTGTGCCTCTATTTATTAGCTTCTAGTTAGCTATTAACTTCTATTTAAAAATATTAACAAAGTAAAGACAAAAATGATCTTAGTTAATCGTTCTAGAATATAATAAAGTAAAAACAGTAGTTTATTTATTTATTTTTATATATTTACTTAATATTTTTTTAGGACTCAAACGCCGCTCGTCTGTTTTCCGACGAAGCGGCAGCAGTATACGAACGTGCGACCAGCGGCCCCTTGAAACAGTCCACGCTTTTGCACTTCGCGCACGCGGACTACGAAGAGAGCAGATTGCATTATAATAGGGTGTGTAGTGGGTTTGACATTCTGGATACTATTTTTATATAAAATCCAAAGCATTTCCTCGTTCCGATAAGAAAAAATGCAGTGCCAAATTCTTCTGCCAATCAACATATAATTAATATTTCTCTAACAACTCTAAGCTATATTTATTTATATTTATTTTTCTTTTCTCCTTTCAAAAGGTACACCAAGTATACACACGTTATTTGGACATGGAGGATATCGAACCCACACTCGCCTACGTGCAGTACATGAAGTTTGCGAGACGGGCGGAGGGTATTAAATCTGCTAGGACAGTGTTTAAACGGGCTAGAGAAGATCCTAGGTGAGTGACTTTCACGCTCTATCCCGCATATAGCAACTAGCAACTGAGTGTCTAATCGCCAAGGTTCCTCTGCTTATCTTGCTATATGCGGGATACAGAGTAAAACAATGGAAACCGGAGAATTGAGTCACTAACCTATTTTTTTCCCTAGATCTCGTTACCACGTGTTCGTAGCAGCTGCATTAATGGAGTACTATTGTTCAAAAGATAAAAACATAGCATTCAGGATTTTCGAGTTGGGCCTAAAGAAGTTCCCTCATATACCGGAATATGTGCTATGTTATATTGATTATTTGTCGCATTTGAATGGTGAGTTTTAGTTCTTTTTATATATTCTGACTATTTTTTGGTGTACGAACTACTTTTAGTTTAAATAAATAAATTTAAGGATTCGTTCGTTGGTTAATAAGAGGATATTTTAGTTAATATTACGTATACGTATGTTTTTCAAGAGCGTGTTACTGTAGAAGTGTCGGTTGTGGGCGCGACCCCACTTGAGACAATATTTTTTTTATTATTAGTTTTCTCGCTTTGGTAACAAGGCAAAAAGCGGCATCGAGTCTCGTTAACACACAATGCCTCCAAATGGACGGAGTGTCTTAATTTCAGGTTCTCTCCGCCTACATTGCGATTTGCGATATACAAGCCAAAAAAAATTAATTTTTTTCCTCACTTAATTTTCAGAGGATAATAACACACGAGTGCTATTCGAGAGAGTCCTCTCTTCAGGCAGTCTAAAGCCAGAGAGCTCAGTAGACATTTGGAACAGGTTTCTTGAATTCGAATCCAATATCGGAGATTTAGTTAGTATTGTTAAAGTGGAGAAACGAAGGCAGGCCGTTTTGGAAAAGGTAAATTAATTTGGTTGTTCATTAATTAATTTGTGTCTTTTGTTTTTATTTATTGTATTATATAAAAGGTATAATACTTTCTTTTATTTCTTTGTTAATTACTTAAGAAAATAGCAATGTTTTTATAATTTTGTTTTGCTGTGGTTCATTTCATGCATTTGTTAAAAAAATGATATACTTTTGATTTATTTATTTGTAAATTTACATTTAATTGGTCATTTTATTAATATAAGTATGTATTATGATTTCTATGTAATTATTATGTACATTTTCATAAGAAATAATTTAAAATGGAAAATTTGTTTTCCACAATTTTTTTTTAAAAATGTTTTTTTTTATAGATAAAAGAGTTCGAAGGCAAAGAAACAGCTCAACTAGTAGATAGATACAAATTCCTAGATCTATATCCGTGTAGTATCGCGGAATTAAAGTCCATTGGTTATACTGAGGTAAGAACGTGTTCAATTTTTATTGTTTTACAACTTATTAATGTTGTTGTTTAATAAGTTTTCTAAAAATATATATTTTGCTTTCCTAAGTGTGAAAAAATAAATATTTTAATCTAACTCAATATATATATTTTAATCTATAAACATATTATTTTTTTCTATACGTTTTAGGTAGCATCCATGTCAAATAAGTCATGGGCATTAGGCGGCCCTCTCGCGGGGATTTCCCCAGAACTAGCTGCTGTTATTTTGGGACAGAAGTAGGTTCAAGCCTTTATCATATTTAACTCTTTATAATATTTTTCTTTTTTTTTGTTTCACACTGTATCCTGCACATAGTAGCAGGCAGAAGCAACCACGAAACCTAGTGTAGAGACACTCCGTTCCCATTAACACACTTCTGTTCCCCACTTTCCCCTGGATTCTTAAGGCATTGCACGTTGAATAACGGAATTCAAAGCCGCGCTTTGCTTTGATACCAGTGAAGAAAATAAAAATATTAAATATTTTACTGCACTAAATGGCAATCAAACCTACAACTGCCGCATTAACAGTTGCACGGTTGTGGTACTATGCCACGTAGACCTCAATAATATAATAGCAGTATTTATCCTTGTGACATAATATACTTGAAAAATATCAAATTAAATTTGTGATAAAATATATATTATTTGTGATGAGTATATATTTATTTATAACTTATTGCAAACTCAAAATGAATACAATTGTAAAAAATAGTGTAATCAGTTTCGACAAAAGATTCATACTCCCATATCTTATAAAAAGAAATCTTTTTGTAACACTTATTTTTTTTTCAGGGACAACGACCCTAACAAGGACATAGCTCGTCCTGACACAAGTCAGATGATACCGTACAAGCCCAAAGCTAATCCGCTACCCGGAGAGCATCCTATACCCGGTAAAAACATTTGGTCTATAGAGAAACATAGTAAAATAAAACATGTGCCCTAAATTTGTACCCTTGTTTTGTTCCCAGGTGGTGCCTTCCCGATGCCGTCCCGAGCAGCCCAGCTCTGTACCCTCATGCCGCCGCCGTCCTCCTTCAGGGGTCCATTCGTGGCTGTAGATAGACTTATGTCGCTGTTTAATAGAATATGTCTGCCTGATAAACGTGAGTATTTTTATTTTTTAATATTTCTTTATCACATTGATCGTATAGATATTGTATTATTATATTTTTTTATGTAAATTGCGAGTAAACATTTTGGGAACCTTGTACCCTCATGCTGCCGCCGTTTTCCGTCACAATATATTTAATTGATTACAAATTTTAAACGGTCAGGTCAGGTCAGGATTTGAACCCGTGCCCTTTGCCGACCTGCTTTACCGGCAAGCAATTTTTTCTATATCAATTTCAACAAATAATTATTAATAGTCTCTAACAATAACCACGGTGATGTCGGTTTGATTCCAGCTCCAGCGCCGACACCGGAAAACGGCTGCGATACGAAACTCTTCGACTTGGCCAGATCTGTTCACTGGCTGGTAGATGATGATGGACTCTCTTCTGTACACGCTAAGGTTAGTGACCGCTTTGACATGGTTTCGTTTTAGAGTCGTTAGCTTTTATCGTTCGATGAGTCAAAACAACTTATAAAAGTCTATTTTATTAAAGAATATTTTGTATTTCAATATACATACATATAGTCTATGTAATTTTTCTTGTACTTTCTTCTTTTTTGGGCCGCACAAGCGACGGTTGTGGGTTAGATTCCCACTTGGTGCAATGAAATATATTATCTTTACATTTCCTCGCTTCTTATTTACGGTACTTGTTACCAAAGCGTCACTCAACACCTAAATGTCTTAGTAAATTCAGCTGTGTTTTCCTAAGGTTCCCTCTGCCTACCCTGCTCTATTTGGGATACATCGTGAAGTTTAATATTTTTTTCTTTTCATACAGTCTCGTCGTCGTCGCGCCGATGACTCCGACTCGGACTCGACGGGAGCCCCGCCGCCTTTGAACGATATATATCGCGCGCGACAACAGAGGAGAGTAAAGTAGCGATATGTTTATATTTTATGTGTTATATTACAATATACTTATATATGAATTCTGCTGATAATGAAAGGTGTGTTTTATTTATATATTTCTATTTTTTATCTTTGGAACGAAACATTTTATACATATAAATGTTTATCATATAGCACATATCAAGGTAGGCAGAGGCCCTCCTCACTTTTCGTTGAATTCTGAAGCATTGCGTGTTGAGTTGAGGCAAAACTCAACGCCGCGCTTTGCCTCGTTACCAGAGCGAGATAACAAAAATATTTCTACAAAAAAAATCTCAAGTGTCAACTACACTACGGTCGGCGCGTCGTGGCCACCCTAAAGTTAGGTTTCCGGACATACATTATTTAGGTTTCCTGAAATTAAAACATTACCATAGAGTGACTTTCATATAAATATTATTTTAATAGAATTTTCAGATCAAAGAATTGTATAGGAATTATATAAAAAAACATTTTGCAATTTCACATAATTTATTTGCTTAACTTAAAATGTACAATATTCTAAGTGTACAATCGGAGTGTTTTTATACATCTTGTATTTACTATTACTATTATTTTGTCAAAATCTCTACAATATTATTATTATTTATGTGTTGTTGTTTCATGCGATAAAAAGATAAAATTAATTAATATCTCTTTTAATATAACAAAAAACAAAACTCTGTATATTGTCAGATGTTTTAAACAATTTCATATATTGATTTAGTATTCTGTACTATATGAAATGAAATTCAGGTCGAAATTGTATTTTTTTTAACACTTTTAAATGGTATAAAAATGTATGAGTAATAGACGACAAAAAACGGATTTAACAGATATTTTTATGCTTTCTATACCTTAATGTATACTGTAAGGAATAAAGTAGCTTAGAAGAGGTTGAAGTTTAAGTTTATTCCTTTGGGTGTTATTTATATCTTTATATACCAATAAAAAATACTATTATTACTACATATACGACATTTGAAATCTGAAGATTTAACGGATATTTTATTAACATTGATTTTTCTATATAATAACAATGATTTTTATGACAATTATGTTTTCAATACTCCCCAATACACTATTAAATATATATTCTACTATATGTGTGTTTGTCTATCGATCGATTTCTCCGAACACAACGTCCAGGGTACCTATAATGGCGACGATGTCAGCTAACATCGAGTTCTTGCCTATTTTCTCTAAAGCCGCGAGATGGGCGAAACCAGGTGCCTTTATTTTGCATCTGAAATACAAATTATTATGTAAGTATATTTATGACTACTAAATAAAAATAAATCAGCTTCACGCTGTATCCCGCACACAGCACGGTAGGCAGAGGGAACCATAGAACACGGTTAAGACACTCCATTCCCCATTTTCCATCGAATCATGGAGATATTGCGTGTTGAGTGGCGGTACTCAACTGACTGGCCTATGATTACTCTATAATTCACTATAAAGAAATTCGATGAAGCCATCGTTTTGTTTCATATATTTTTTTCAGATTTTTTCCAATACATAAATAAATTCAAACCCACACACCTATAAGGCTTTGAACCACCATCGGACACTAAATAAACACCAAACTCTCCCTTGGGAGCCTCCACTGCGGTGTACGTGGTACCGGGCGGGACAGCAAAGCCTTGCGTGAACAGCTTGAAGTGATGGATTAAGGCTTCCATTGATGTCTGCGAAGGAAATAGTAAATAAAATTGGTTATTGATTTAATTTAAAGAAAACAGTAATGTACAATAGTGAACAAATTAGGTTGTTGTGTTAAATACATTAAATTGTATAACTTTTTTTAATGAGATATAAATTAAATTAAAACCAATCATAAAAATATTGTTGATAACTTCAGAATGGAGAATAAACATATTTAATATTATATTTTACAATTTTTAATAAAGAAAAATAAAATCTAATATTAAATTTTATATTTTATGATTAGGGCTTTCATTGAAGTCTGTAGAGTATAGAAGAAAAAAAGAATATATTAAGTTATTTTAATTATTTACTGCTTAATGAGATGGACATTCACGTGTATAGAGAGTGACGGTTACAGGTTCGATTTTCACTAGAGGTAATCAAAATATATTTCATTTCCGCAATGTCTCCAATCCGGACAGAAAGCGGAGAACAAAGCGTCTCAATAAACAAACAAAATTTTCTTAACAGCTACTAACAAACTTGAACCAGTTACCTTCATCTCTTCTCTAGAAGGTGGCGTGAGCTTAGCATCATCAGTTTTAATCTCTCCGGAAGGCATTTGGTTCAAACACTGATCTATTATACGTAGTGATTGACGCATTTCCTCTACGCGAATGAGATATCTACAAAAAACATACAGACAAAGTATATAAGACGTGAATAAATTTAAGTACCGGTTTTGAATTTTACAATAATTAGCTAGAAAATATAGAAAAACATTTCAAAGCGGCGGGATTTAGATCCGGGCCTTCTATTTTAAGATGCCAAGAGGCAAGGGTTAGCAAGATGTTCAGAAGAAATTTAGTGTTAAGACAGTTCCTCGCTTTGCGTGTCGAGAGGCGGAACTTAACTGTATAAACAAACAAACACGTGAAAAATAGAGATATAACACTAACCTGTCATAACAATCACCGTTAGTGCCTATGGGGACATCGAAGTCAACCAAATGATATGCATCGTATGGTTGACTCTTGCGGAGATCCCATTTAATGCCTGAACCGCGGAGCATAACGCCACTGTGAAGCAAAATAAGTGTTAAGTTTATAAATACATATTACTGAACCTGTACTAAAACCTAGTTCGCATTACGCCAGTATTTTAGTTTAGCAGTGAATAAATTAGAAACTGAATGTAAGTGAACACATAAAATATTTTGGTTTTTTTCACTTCACGATGTGTCCCGCATATAGCAGGGTAAGCAGAGAGTAGTGTAAACACTCCGTTTCCCACTTTCCGTCGAATGTTCGAGGTATCACGTGTTGAGTAACAAACCTCATTGCCACGCTTTGCCCCGTTATCAGAGCTAAGAAATCTAAATATTTGTAAATAATCATAATAATTTATTACCCTAAGTGGGAATTGAACTCACAATCGTCGCATTTATAGTCACACGCTTGAGCCACTGCACCACGACGGCCTTAGCTTTGTCGACCAAAAATTTTATCAACTCAATCAATTTTAGTCTATTCTATTCGTGCAAGTAGCAACTCTCATCTCACCATCCGTACTCATTCATTCTTTAAATGTCTAAAGAAGTCCGAACTTGTAGTAGTCTAATTCATAAATTTTAGGACATTCTCATACTATCCAAGTATTCTTTGGGATTCTCCAAAATTAATTTCTTCAGAAGACCTTAACACCTAAAAAAAGATTAAAACTCACTAATTTCTCACCTAAACCCATAATTCAATGAGTCCTGAGCGGTCACCACACCCACATCTTTAGTTCTTTGCACCCATATCCTGTTAGTTGTTAGTACGTCCTCAACTTCGTCGAGTCTCTCGCTAAATTTACTAGCGAATTCGTATATATCGTCCATTAGACCCAGGGGCATATCCTGGAATTTAAAAAAATGTTTTATAATAATATATAATTCGAACATTTAGGTAGTAGTAATGACATGTTTTCAAATATATTGTTGTTATGTTTTTTATAAAAGTACTTAAATTAATACTTTATATTTACAATATTAATAGGATAGAGCAATTTAAAAAAAATGAATCTCACCAAAGATACACCACCCGGCCGTATATAAGCTGCGTGCATCCTCGCCCCACTCACTCTTTCGTAGAACTCCATCATCTTCTCCCTCTCCTCGAACAGCCAGAAGAACGGCGTCAGGGCTCCTACGTCTAGGGCATGAGTACCGACTGCCATTATATGGTTTAATATACGGGTTATTTCCGCGAAGAGAGCTGAAAAGAGAATATATATAAGAGCCAGTTTCACGCTTATACATGCTAAATATTTATGGTAAATTTTTTTCTGTTTTCCAAATAATAAATTAAAAAAATAAAAACAACTCACTTCTAATATACTTAGCACGCAAAGGAATATCAATGTTAAGCAACTTCTCAACAGCTAAACTATAACATTGTTCATTGCACATCATTGATACATAATCAAGACGGTCAAAGTATGGTAAAGCTTGAGTATATGTCTTGTATTCAATAAGCTTTTCCGTGCCACGGTGTAGGAGACCAATGTGGGGGTCAGCCCCACGGACTATCTGAAAGAAAATAATAAGACTTAATTAAAATGTGTATGTGGCCAGTCATTCTGCGGGGGCACAAGTGTGTTTATAAACGCAACTGGTTGTAGGTTCAATTCCCATATGTAGATATATAATACACACTCTACATACATACCATCACCTGACTAACCAAAAATTATTTAATTACTATTACAATTTAAAAATATACAAAAATGGTGATTTTTATACTATTCATTTAACAAAGTTGTTGTGGAGTTTACACAGTATATTTAAAGATTAAAATCATTTGTTAATGTTTACCTCCCCCTCTAATTCAAGAACTAAGCGCAACACCCCATGAGCAGCTGGATGCTGCGGTCCAAAGTTCAATATCATGTTCTTAACTTGCTTTTCAGTTGGAGCTACAATGCCTGTAAGAAATTAAAATATTGTAAAGTTTATTGAACCATATATATTTTTTTATTCGCCTATTAAAATGGTTAAAGATTATTATTTACTTAATAAGATCAAGATTAAAATTAGTCCCCATTTGTGCAATAAAGTGTTAGCAACCAACATCCTTTATGTTTAAGCAAATTTGAAATAGCTTTTTATATCTCCTAAATGTACTGTAGGACAGGCAGGAATGTTCTTTTCTATGCAATACTAGAGCTAAAAAATAAAAACAAAATATATAATAATTTAGGGGAATTTATTACAAGTAAACCTTTCTGAAACCATACCATTGCAACACTTCTTTTTTTTCTCTTACTAATCAATTAATAATTGAATTAAGTTAATTAAATCTTGAATAAAGATAATAAAATTGAGAATAATATCTTACTATTATAAGGTGGGTGCTTCATGAGGGCAGTAACACCCTCAGGGTACATAACAGCCCCTTCGAATTGTTTCACGAATGTTTCATCGGGCATCCATCTATGAGCTTTACGTTGAGAGCTAGGAAAAATAATAACTTTTAAGAAATTGGTTCACTTCAAAATCAGTTTCGAGAAAATAAGCAGCAATTTTTAAGTAAAGCAATTTTAAATGTCTTGATTTTTTTGCTACAACAAAATAAACAGAAAAGACTGAATAAATAAAATTTTAAAGACTAATATTGCGCACAATAACCTTAAATGTTACATAATTTTAAAACTCATTTTATATACGATTTAAGGGAAAAAATATATATTTATGAATAACAGCACTCACTTCACATTGTAAACGGCAGGTAAATTTAATAATAAAGCCTTAGATTGACCCAAATTTGGGCTTTTTCGCAGCAAAACATTCACCAACGAAGCCATTTTCGAAGGTACTGTGTTCCGTTTCAGAAAATACGATAGGTAAAATTTTTATCGAAAAGAAATAAATGGTTCAATATTCACATTCAGCTTTTGTATAATTTCATTAATAGTTAATTCTTCAATTATGAATAAAATATAATTTCAAACGCGAATAATATATATTTTTAAGTCAATAAGAATATATTAATAAACTGTTTTCTCAGGTCATTTGCCGTAAAACGACAAACTGGCAAATATTGCGATTTTGTCTAACGACAGCTGTCAATTTGACAAATTAGCTGCGTTCAATAATAAAATTCTATCATATATATTTAATTAAGGAAAAATTAAATTTACAATACGCTAACATTACAATAATAAAACATTTTCCAATAATTTATGATTCAATAATTTAAATGTATTATTTATATATATTAAAATAAAAATTTTAACAAAATAAACAATTTAAATATTATAGTACACTTTTATAACATAATACTATAAGAAATCATTTAAAAGCATCGTTTATAATAGATCTGAGTTGCCAAATAAAATTTAAAATTTACAATGATATATTGATTTTATTAACAATATTGCAGCAAGTATTACAACTACAAATAACATGTAGCAACACCAGTAGCTTCTCTTCAATCTCCATCCTCTGCTGTCGCCGTCTGTTGTTAGTGTATATTTTATATCTACCTAGCTGTTTTAATTCAATTCGATAAAATTTCGCCTTCAGTCACAGAAAGTAACTCGTCCCGAGTGATCCTAGGTGCTTCACTTACATAAACACTTATAATGAACCTATTTATGTTTCATGTAATACAGATTTACGTATAATACTCAATAGCTAAACTATTTACTCTTAACATGTGATTATAAATGTAAATAATTAATTAATAACGCACAATATGAACGTGAAAGTATTTAATCGTGGGTGTGATGTGATGTGATTTGGTGCTCCACGGGATTCTTTTTCCTATGTTTTTTTTTATTTGATCGTTGACGTCCAAGCATCGGTCACTGGCTAGAACATAAAGTAAGTGTTATTTTATTTTCTATTAATTATAATTGAAATTTACTCTTGTAACATAAATTACAATATAAATTTATGGCGTTTTTAATTACTGGCTACCGCACATCTGCTTCCAACATGTACATAGTGTATGTATGAGTCATCACAATAAATTTTTAACTTTATTGTTTTTGTTTATGATACAAAACAAAATACAAATGATAATTAACCGCGTCTGTTTCACTTTAAATTAGTGTCAATATGCACAATAACATGCATATAATCTGTTTTGTAAATAAATATTTTATAAAAGCAATATGAGTAAGGCATGAAGAATTTAATAATGTCAGCGTATGCAGTATAAATAATTGATTAAGCATGAATATATTGTTTATCATCATAAGATCTTTATAACTAAGTCCATATTTAGACCAAATTGTGCTAATTATTGAATCCACAATAAGCCTAATGAATTATTAATAAACTATTTTTTATATGACTACATGAATATAAAACATTTTTTTTATTATGGTTTTGCATTCATTATTATTCATATTAAATGTTAAACTAAATTTGGTTAAATAATGTATAATTGAGTTAATTAAAACTGAATTTACTCTGAACATTCTCATTATAAAAACACTTTTGAATATCGTCATTGTTGTTTATTTTAATGTAAATCTAATAAAAATTAAAAGTTAAACTTATTTTTGATACACCTATTTTAAATCTACACTAAAATTATAAAGCTAAAGATTTTCTTTAATTGGGCTTGCTGATCTTGGTAATCAGTGGATCAAATTCAAAAAATATTTTTGTATTATACAACACAAATAGACATACAGCATTTCTCTAAACTCTGTGTCTCTAAAGTCTGGACTCTACAGTCCATTTATTGAGAAATGCTATAGACTATATTACATCACTTTAATCATGTCAATGTGGGTCACCAGATGCTGGCACCTGCGATCAGAGTTACTTCCCACATATATGTAAAATATGTCATGTGTCATACACAACTCTCATTTACTTCTATTTGACCATGGAAGCAAAGCTGTCTTATACATTCTGCCCAAATGATTTTAATAATAATCTTTGTAAAATTGAACTGTAAATAACATATTTTATACAGGTTTTATATACCTAGTATATTGTTGCAAAAAAAAAACAATAGAGACTGATTCTTTTATTATATTTTTTAAAATAATGCATAAAAATGTTACATTTAATTAAGTACATCATTGTTTATTTAAAAATGAAACCTAGAATATAATAGAAAGTCTATTTAATTTTCTGACAATGAGAAAGTAATGTTTTTGTAATTTATGTCATATAATAAAAAATCCTTTAAAATAAAATATATAAAAGTAGAAAAAAAATGCAATTTAAGTATGATAATATTTTGTGCAAATTTATAAAAGAATTTGGACATATGTATTTTTGTATGCTTCACACTGTATGCAACATATAGCTGGGTAGGCACAGCAAACCAACTTGTGTTAAGACACTTTCCCCACATAGCCCAATGTGCGAGACATTGTATGGTGAGTGCGGAACTCAATGCCGCTCTTTGTCTGAATGAAAGGGATATGAAAATAATTGTCTTGTGGCAATGAGCAAAAATCCATGACTATTGCATTTACAGTGTAACTTTATCCTTCTGTTTTTTTTGTGAAAAATGTATAGGAAAAAAAACATGTGTAATAATTAAATATATATATATATATATATCACAAATATATATATATATATATATTTATGCTTTTGTTATTCTATCATAATAAGAATATTGTTACAAGTTAATAAGTATGTAACTATATATTATCTTCCAAGATGTTAACAATTTTATGATTAAAAGATTGCAGTATTTTTTTTATCATACAAATATTATATTGAATAAATGTTGACTAGAAAAATAACACAAAATTCAAAATTCTACAAAGAAAGAGTAGTTATCTTAAAGCAAACAGTTTAGCGGGGAGCTTCCTAAGTGCAGTCTTTAAGCGGCAAGGACTATTTAAACACTCCACCTATCTGTCAACACTTTAGTTGTGCTGCAAATTTGCAAGGAACGTTGCAGTTTACGTTTATTATGGTCTTTTTGTTCTTGTGTAAGTAGTTGAGGCTAATGTGGTGTAATGGAACAGCATTTCAATGTAAGCACAGCAGTTGTAGATTGAATTTCAACTCGGGGATTATTCCATTTGGTAGACAATGTCTTGTTGGGGTACTGCTACTTTTTTTTAAGCTTCACATTGTGGTCCGCACATCGCAGGGGGCTCCCCCAAAGAGAACATGAGAAGCTAGTGTTAAAACACTTCCGTTCTCCACCTTCTGCTGGATTCTGGAGATATTTCGCATTGAGTACCGAAACTTAACGCCGCGCTGTGCGTCGTTGAGTGACCAGAGCGAGCAAATGACACTATTAAGTATTTCCTTTCCTCGAGTGGGAATCGAATTCACAACCTGTCACGTTTACACCGGCACGCTGGTGTCCGTGCGCCGCGACCTGCCTCAAAAAGTTACTTTAAACGATTTTGGGGAATAATTCGAGAATTGAAGTCTATTAACACTAGGTTCTCTTTTCCTATCCTGCTATATGCGGAAGATATCCCGAAATACATATTTATGTACATAGTGTACAATAGACACTTATTCTAGTAATGATCGATAATTTGTGTCAGCAAAACGCTATCAGACAACATTATGCTCGGAATAGATTGATAATAAACATGTTTTCTAATACATTACGTCAAATTATTATGATTTAAGTGGAAGATTGTTTAAGTTATTTGTATGGATAGGTATATGATGTTGTCTTTCATTATATGAAAGTAATATTAAGTAATTAAGTTATTCTATTTAGTTATTAGGCCTATGTCCAGTAGTGGACGTTGAAAGAGTGATGGATGGATGGATGGAATATTAAGTATAATATTATATTATTATGAAGTCATTTAAGAGTTCCCTTTGAGTGGAGTTAAGTTTCATCATATGGTTGTAAAATCTGTTGTCTGCTGTAAGTTTGCTAAGAATTTTGATCTGATAGTTAAATTGCTTTACGCTGTATCCCGCGTATAGTTAGCAGGTTAGGCAGAGGGAACGTACTGTTCAGACACTTAATTCCGTAACCACTGACAACTTTTTGAGACATTACGTGTTGAGTAGCAGAACTCAACGCCGCACTTTGTTTTGTGTACCAGCGAGAGGAAATGAAAACAGACACATGGGACGTTCTAAGTGCGGGAGGTAACTGCATGTACAAAGGGTTGCAACGAAACGACGGACGTAATGACATAGCCCTTGTCGATAAAGGATTTATCCAACAAAAACATAATTTCAATTTGAGCCAGTAGTCCGTGGTCTAAGCGCCCTCAACCAAACAAGCAAAGCTGAAGGGCTCTTTATAAGTAGTAGTTTTGATAATTAGTCGTGGAATCCTATGCTGGAAATTGTTATCTAATCAGATAGAGAAAAAAAAAACTTTAAATTACGTCGCGATTGTACTAATTTCTTCATTGTTTTCTTCGTACTTCGATGTGATTTTTAAAAGGATATCAACGTTATCCTTTATTTTAACAAAATAAAAAAATAGCAGATGTATTTTTGCAAATAATAAATAAAAAAAATCACATTATTTATTTTTTATGTGATTTTTATAATGTGCTATATATTTTAGAAAATTAAAATAACTAATATACAATAAGTAATCACCTACAGTCCACCTACCTAACCACACCACTACTAAGTTTTTTTATGGAAATTTGATCTATACACAATGAAATATACAAATTTCGATTTAAAATTAAATTGAACCTCCACCCACCTTCATACAACATACGTATATAACGTAAATATAGTATTACCCTTGAAGCGTCAACGCACGCTTATCTCGCGTCAAAGGTCCTGATGAGGAAACCATTCGTCATAATAATTGCAAGTGTGTAAAGTTTGTGTTGTACTACCTTCAATGATTTATAACGACGTGTGAAGCTATGAAATGTTTTTTTTTTAATTTATTATTTTTAGTCGCGTTGAGCCTGTTGTAGTCAGTTAGTTATTTTTGTAACGTTTTCGTGTTCTTTTATATTATATGAAAACATTTATTATCCGCTGATATACCTACATTTCATAAAAAAATTGCCTCTCTATTATCGTGCTTTCTGTTTTCGGAATGAAAAATATTCGTCTATTTAAACGTCTATTTAAATTTTATTATTTTAAATTATATTTTTTTTACAATTAGTTTTAATAACATGAAGAGATCCTAAAAAAATATTCTACCGTATTCTGAAACTACTGTAATAATACGATTCATTATAATATCTTCGAAAACTATTTCAATTCCCTGTATTACTAATTTTTTTTCAATCATTGTTTTTAGGCGATGTTGCGAGTCTTATTGCATAAAAAATCCTTTAAAAAAATATTTATCGCTGAATATAGCGCGCTACATCCAATGGACGTTTCTAACGAGAATGAATTTATATAACGTTTGAGCCTGAGCTTCCGCGAAATGTATAAAATATTTAGCACATGGCGGTGCGAGTTAAATACAGTTAGGATAACATCGAGATATCAAAATGTTTGGAATTTCGCTTCCACTTTCATTGTACGTAGGTATTGCACGAGGCAGTTGTGAGTTCGAATTCGAAGTGAGGTGTGAAAAGCTTAATTTATATGTGAGCTTATGTGATAGTCTATCTTTTGTCTCAACTTTTTTTGGGAATTTGTCAATGTTAAAGAACATAATTACGCAGAAGAAAGGTGTCAATCACATTGTAAGCGCGATAGTTATGGATTCTATTCCCACTCGGGGGAATATTCATAGACCTAATCTATAAATAGTTTAGTAACTAATAGTTGGGTAACTCAACAGTTACTTATCTTGGTCAGACGATATTACATTCGTCATAACAATAAAAAAATGAGAAAGTATGCGAAAGATCAACATTTTATTAAAAACATTACGACTGAATTGTATGTATGTATGAAAGTGAAAACTTCCGTTATAAGAGATCGTGGCTGTGATTCATTACGTATTCTGCCTAATCGCAACTGTCATCATTGTCATATCTTTGTTTTATCTGTTTTAGATAAGTTTCTGTTAAATAAACCAGATGAATATCTTTTTATATCTTATCTATGTATATGTTGTGAGAAAAATGTGTAATTTTTTTAATCATTAAACTGGATAAGTGATCGTTGGACCAATGTCTTGGATTTTGTATTAGTAGTTGATGTTACTGCATTGTTTTTAAATATAGTAAGAAGTAAAGTAAAAATACATAATTTAAACGTAAAAATCATATGAGAACTTTTTTATTCTTATGTATTTATTATTATGTGATAAAGCACAAAGATGGACATCCAATTTTGTTAAAAGTTAAATATTATAAAAAAAAAAACATTTAAAACTCTCTATGGATCTCTATCATAATTTTAACAATAATATACCAAAATAAATTAGGAAAATGAAAAATAAAAGTTTAAATAAATATAAATTAAAAATAAAAATTAAAAGAACAATATAAAAAAAGATTTGACAGCGGTGGGATTCGAACCCACGCCCTTTCGGACTGGTGCCTAAAACCAGCGCCTTAGACCGCTCGGCCACGCTGCCTTATACATTATACGACGAAATTACCATACAGTATCGAGTTATTAGAATGTATTAAATTTATTCTTTATCTTTTGTAGAGATGTATTTTCTTAAACAGCTTTTTTTTAATATAATATATAAATGTTAAAGAAAAATAGCTATATTTTATATGTAGAAGCGACTTTGAACCCATTGTGGTGCAGTGGGATAGTGACACTAGATAATTGTGGACTCACTCTTTTATCGACAAACCGCGGCGTTGGGTTCCGTTACTCAAAACTGCCTTAGTAAATTGAGCGGTGCTTGGTGAACTGAATGTCTTAACACCTGGTTCCCCTTGCTTACCTCAGTACGTACATCCAAAATAGACATTACAAAACTGTGTTCCAAGCAGCACTTGAACTCACTACCATTAACGTGTAAACATTACACTGGCACACAATGAAAGTCGTCAGCTTTAGAAAATATAAAATAAAATAATGTTTTAGCATTTTCTAGTTTTTTTTCCAAGCGTTGCGTAGCGTTGTATAATACCTACATATAATTTAATTTTGCTAAGTGTACTAGGGAGGGTAGTCTCGTTGGGTAAATAACCAAATTATGAAAACATAGCTTTGGCGCGCGGTTTTTTTCTTAGATTTTTTAGGGTATGAATTAACATAATAATAAGTGTGTAGTGGTGTTTTTCCGATATCACAGACCAAGGAATTTTCAATTTTATGATTTTTTTTCTTTATTTAGTACTGTGAGTTTGCACTTCTTGGCATTTTTCATAATTATTTAAATTCGACGGGAAAGTACCCTGTAGGCTTTGATTATGTGACGAATTTCATATATATATTTTTTTCTGTACAATGACACCCCCACGTCATCTTGAGAAAAATGGACATAGCAAAGAGACCTTGAGTTCTCCATTCAACGTGACACTGGCGAAGTGATTTTGTGCTCAACTGTCACTCTCGGAACGCCATAATAAAAAGACTAGAACAGCAAAGAAACAGACAGACATAAACGGATAATATAGTATAGGATTATAAGGGATTCCGTCTTGCATAGAACCCTAAAAACAAGACATGTAGTTCTTCTAATACAAAAAATATAATTATATCTATATATGTACTAAAATAACAAGCACTTGTCAGACAGTGATCGACCCTCAACGTAAAGTCAAAGTAGAAGTCTTGAATATAAAATACAATAGTGTAAACTTTATATCAGCGAACTGAAGAGGTCTAGACGAGTATTTAGTTTAGGGCTTCGCTTGATTGAGAGGTCGTCGACATTCAATCGATGGATATAACCCATAGGGGTGGTTTGCACCCCATATATAGCGTGCGTCATATTTTATTAGTATTATTATTTTTAATTTTTAGACGTGTCATGGCTTAATGGGTGTGTGATTGTGATGGTTGTGGGTTCCATTCTGATGTACGCTAGCTGAAATTATTTTTTATATTTTTTTATTTCTCCTCTCTAGTTAAGATGTAGCGTGGCGTTGAGTTACTCCACTCGACATCCAATGTCTCGAATTCGTTCTTAAAGTGGAGAACAGAGTGTCTTCACAGACAGAGTTTTTTTAGTATTTGTTAATTTTTTTTTGTATTTTGAAATGATATGAACATCTCTAAAATAAGTCGAAACCAGAGTTCAAAGAAGTGCATCAGTTCTGTTACTGAATAGGCTCTATACTGAATACCTCTACACGTGTATATAAAAGCTTTCAAACATCGCTACACATTTCCATTTCCTTGTTCAGGAGTTATGCGAACTAACAAACAAACTGATAAATTAATTTTGCAACTATTCTCATTCCATACGCAATTGTGTTACTTCTATTCATACCTTTTAGTTCGTCTCTATTGCGATGGTACAGGGTTCATGTAGAAGTTGGAGCTTTAGTTTTCATACTATGGTGGGCGTCCGGCGCATCCTGTTCGTAACTTTTGTTAGTAATTTGTAAGCTATATGTGTTTGTATATCGTTCATACTGTTATATAGTTGCAATGAAAGAATTAAGGAATTTTCGGATACTGATTGATAATACTGATTATTAAAATTAAATCAGCTTCACACTGTATACTGCCCACAGTAGGGAAGGCAAAGGGAACCTAGTGTTAAGATTCTCCGTTCCTCATTTTCCGCCGAATTCTAGAGTTATGGCCGGTTGGTGGAACACAACGCTTTCCCTAGATACCAGAGCGAAGAAATTGAAATATTAATTTGAATAAATATTTCATTTCCTCGAGTGGGGATTGAACCCACAAATAGTCGCGTTTATAATTACACACTTGTGCCCCTGCGACCACGACTAGCCTCAAATTATTGATTATTATATAAATTTAGAAAATCAGTAATAATAAAAGTCAATAGTCAGTTCTTTGTAAAAATTGCGTGAATGCTAAGATACACTCCACAGCTGCACGCTCTTTCCCGCATATAGTCCCCCGCCCCAAGTTTTCGAATAAATTATAATTACTCATACCCCCGAATAGGAATCGAACACAAGCGTAGCTTTAACAGACTCAAACGCTGTGACTCTGAGCTGCAACGGGCTCTTAGATATGGTAATCTATATATATAAAAGGACTTGTCCTCACTGACTGAGGTAAGACGCACACACAGCCGTAACCGCTCATGGTAGAAACGTGAAGTTTGGACAGATGTTTACTTTCATAATCTGGACATCCACTAAGAAGGGATTTTGAAAAATTTTAACCCTAAAGGGGTGAAATAGGGGTTGAATGTTTGTATGGAAAAAAGTTTAAATCGGCACCGATTCTTATAAATTTTTAAATTCAGACTCTTGAAAGTATTTAATTGAACACGTGTTTCATGGTTTTATAGAATTCACCCCCTAAGGATGCAAATAAGGGGTTAAAAGTTTATTGGAAAAATCTTTAAAACACCACCGATTTTTATAAAATTTGAAATTTAGACTCTTAAAAATATTTCATTGAACACATGTTTCATGGTTTATTAGAAGTCACCCCTAAATACGCAAGCGAAGCTGCGCGCGTCCGCTAGTCATAGATAATCATAGAAACTTATTCTATTGTTTCATTTTAGTATCTAATCGGTGAGATAAGACTTATCAATGCTTTTGCCTGCGCTTATTCTATTTAGATATTCTTGTTACCACACTCAGAGATATTAATTAAGACTTAATTAACGTTAAATCGACACAAAACTTACCAGCCGCTTTTAGAATGGTACGCCGACAGGACCTAGTTAAGACACTTCGTTCTCCATTTTTGGCCAAATACATTTTCCGCCGCCGAGACTTAATTACCGACTTAATGTCAGTTAAACGCTAATTGATATTTTTAATTTCATGTAATGAATTAAATCTGAAATCAATCGATTTTCCAATATCGTACTAACAATTTCGTGATTTCACTCTACAGCTAGAATACCAGACAATCCTAACACATTTCAAGACAAGACTGTCAAATAATTTCCTAGACCCGTCTTAGTGGTATATTTCGGCAAGTTGAAATATTGTCTCTATATTATTAGAGTAAGAGAGAATGTTGTGTTAAGACACTCTGTGCTAAAAATAAACATTTATTTATGACAACGTCTAATAATAAGATATGACGGTTATGGGTTCGATTCCTATTTTTTTTGGGCAATTTATTATATATTCACTCGAAACAAGATAAAATGCGGCATTGAGTTTCGCCACCGAAGGTTCGGTAATGTACGGGGAACGGAGTGTCTTAACACTCGGTTTCCTCCACCTACCTACGGGATACAGCGTGAAATAAAGTATTATCACGGTATTTTAAGCAGAATTCGTTTTAAGTATTTAGCAGGACAGTGAAACAGAACTAGCATTGCGTAAGTCACCTCAATTTCCACCCGTTTAGATATTGGTTTTCATTGCGGAAATAAACGCCGCATTGTAATTTACACCTGCAACCGCACCGTTCAGTTAGCTAAGTCTGAAATGGGACATCTTGGTGAGGTATTTATTAATATCGTCGCTTTAGTGGTGTAGAGAGTCGACCCAAAGATTCCAAGTTGGATACGATCAACAATAAAGTGGTATGATAATTTAGAAAAAATATACTTCATTTGTTTGTAGAACGTCTTCCAAAAGTGAAATATTCGTCGGTGCAGCGTTAGAGAGTACCTAGTGCTAAGACACTCTATTTTCTCCTCCTCACACTTAGCTACTTTCCCTGGAATTTTCTAAACATTGTTGTTAAGTGGTGGAACTTAATGCCGCTCTTTGTCTACCACACCGGTAAAATAAAAAAAAAATACAATCATTCTTCCGACTGGGGATGGAACCTACGACCATCACGTTTGCAATCAGACGTTGTTTCACTGCGCCACAACGGAAAAAAAAAATATATTCATATTTCTCACTTATTTATGCATATTGTATGAGATACAAAGATTTGTCTCATCACATTCTAAGAGACTGTCCGGTCCGCAATCAGCTAAAAGGAATGCTCCATATCCATTCCTATTGTTCATTTGGACATGTATAGTGAAATGCCGTTCTTAATAGCGACTAGTGATGAGCCGCGGTTTTACTCGCTTGGGATGGCTTTTCGCATTTTTAAGGAGTTTAAGGAGAGACGGAGAGTGTAAGTAGATGTAAATAGTCCTTCGTTATTATTAATTCCATGCGTTTATATATGTTTCATTTTAAGTAAAACTTAATGTTTATAACTAATTTCATCACGTCCCAAAAGTATGCAGGTTCAATTCCCTTAAGACGTAGTAGGTATTCTACGTGACAACAACTAACTGTCAATCTCGACTCAAGTTCAATAGTTATCGCTCGAGTGATTTACGTCGTCGGTTGCATGCGCGCATACTGATTAAGATGACGTTGAAATGCTAGTAGGGTGCCTTTGTATGTTTGTATGTATTTGTATATAATAAGTAGCTTTATTAAATTATTTTGTGGTTTGGGGTGACTGGGTGTGTGTGGGTTCGATTCCCACTTGAGGAAATGAAATATTTGAGTTTTCATTTCTTCGCTGTTGTGTCGCTGCGTTGAGTTCCGTCATTTTACACGCTATGTCTCCGATATCTCATGCACAAGAGAATCGTGTCGGTAAAATTGTATCTTCTCAAAAAATGGATGAGCACATACAGAATAAACATTACATAAATAATCACTTTAAACAGATCGAACCCACGACTTTCACCGTACTATTCCACCACTAAACCTATGTCTAATCGAGTCGGATACAAATTACAATAATCGATTAACATAGCATTATAATTACTAATTAATTACTCATTAGTCACGGCGAAGTCGATTAAATAAAAAAAAAACAATGTTATGTCACGGTCGAGACCTACTCAACCCATGTTTGGATTTAAATGATTGTTATGGAAACAAGGACTTCTTATATATACATATGTATGTATGTATGAATGTTAAATGGAGGATAATTTGAATAGCATTGTGTAAAGTCGTAGGTTCAAATAATTTTCACTATTGTGAAATTCAAGTGTGTTAATGGAACGGAGTGTCTTATCACTAAGTTCTCGGGTTCCGTCTACTTTTCGTGCTATGTGCGGGATACAGCGCGAAGAAGAAAAAAAATTATACAGTCAAGTAGAGCGGAAAATGCAACTCTAGTTATGCATATCACTAACATAAAGCAGTTAACAGAATATATTTATCAATTTTCAATTGAAGAGTCCTAAATCCTAATACTTCCATAAGAAAACGTGTGTGACATAAACGCAGGAGACAGGACAGACAAACTGACGGTCAGCTCGTCCAATCCTAATTGCCTTTTTATGGTTTTCTTCTTTTTTTATCCAACATGGATAAAAACTGAATGAAATGATAAAATAAATAATAAAGAATCCGAAACTGACGTATGTAGTCAAGTACAACTGCGCCAAGACGGTGTCCTACATTAAATTCTAAATAACGATTTTCCTTTGAACTTTCAAGAGTTTAACAGTTGGTTTAAATATAAATAATGTTTTGCATTCAATGTGTGTCAGTCGGTTACACTTGTACGTCTCAAGTGATTTCGTCATTTTGGTTAGTCTACATATTAAATTATATAGGTTTAAATTGTATTATATATGAGATTAACTTGTTAGTTCAGTGGTTAATGAATCTTACTAGTAAGACAGAGGTCCTAGGTTCCTTATCTTCCCCTTAATTTAAAGATATTACTTTTTGATTGCGCTTTGTATTTCTAAAATATATTTTATAAATATACGTTCCCTCAAGCTTGTATATGATTATGAATATCCATAATCGTTTCAGAGTGTAGATATTTACTTATAAACACACAACTACGATATAGTGTAATTGAGTACATTTTCATTTAAAACTTAATACACTTATCATTGAGAACATAGTGTCTAAACATTAAGTATTTTCTGCTTAAAAGACAAAACAAGCGAAGGACAAGACAACGCGCAGCATCGTTACCGCCACTCTACACGTAATATCTTGAAAATTTCGCAAAAACTAGGCAACGGAGTGTCTTAACACTAAGTTTTGTCGGCCTACCCTGTCAAATGCGGGATACAACATGAAGCTAAGAAACGCAAAGATAAGAGAAATGTAAATTATAAACCTATCTTTTGATTGTAATTTGTAAGCCGCATATCGTTAGTTGATTTCCGTACAAACAATGCATTTATTTTTTATCCCTTAATGGCTGATATCATTCCTGCCATTAATGTCATTAAAAGTGCTGTACAATAAAAAAGATCCATAGTAAACAAAAAATAAATAAATAAAAGAAACTCTTTTGTTTATTTTGACGTATTCATTTTATAGCTTCCCTAATATTTCATTCACAAAACTAAAATAGAATATGCGCACTGCGCATACAGACATAACATCTTTATAATGTAAATGTTAGTTTTTTTTTAATAATAAAACACATAAAAAATTTTACGGCCGCAGAGAATATAAAAACTCTTTGCACGTATTTTAGGCTGTATGTTGTAACACATGTTGCTAAAAGGACTACTCTCCATGCAGGTTCGTTGTGCCGCGATACTTTTATTTGCAGGTCTTAAATTATGCGTGTGCATACGTGGAAAAAAAAGAGTGTTTAAAAAGCGCGGGAAACGAGCTCGTGCCCCGCCATAATAGAATGAAGAGCCCATTCAAATTTCGAATTAATTCAACATGGCGGATTAGGGAAGTCACTTTTACGATGTAAATTTGTTTTCGTGTGTTCAATTATAATAAGTTTAATACGAATAAAATATATTATATATTTAAATGGAATATTATATATTTGGACCGTTAAAAAGTTGTGATCTCATTTTTCATATGGTCGCTAATCGATTTATTAGTTAATAGTATATATTTTATTTTTTACCTATTTTTCCATATAGGTAATTAATAAATTCATTCTTTCAAATTTACTCATAATATTTATTAGAATAATCCGATTTTGAACCGACGTCCTGTAACTATCTTTAACAGCGTTGTACCACCAAATCTATGAGTATAATTCTTTACATCCTATTTTTAATACAGCTACCGGTGATAAAATATGATATCGGTACATTTTATGACCGCTGATCTGAAATCTAAATAATGTCATGTTGTTTACTTTGGGACGTCAATCTATGGCTTTTCACAAGGACAAGTGGCGCAGCGGCACTGTTAACGCGATGGTTGTGAGTTTGTTTGTTACTTGCTCAGCTTGCGCAGTGACAAGACAAAGCGTAGCGTGGGGTTTCGCCATTCAACATGCAATGCCACGAAAATTGGGCGGAAAGCGGGCAACGGAATGTCTTAACACTTACATTGTGAAGCTAAAGAAAAATGTCAAGTATTATTCGTATGTTACGGAGGAGAGGTTAGTGATAAACCACTTTGTAGGACTTAAGAAACGTATTTTATTTATTCAAAGTCAATTACACTTTCATTTCATTCGGCAGCTTCGCGCTCATTTAGAAAGAGGACAGCCCAGTCTCTTGGCTCTAGATCTCTTCGTCTTCCCTTTTATATGAGGGATACAGAGTGAAGCTAAGCTCAGCTTTTTTCATTAATATTTCATTAAAAAATCTAAATAGAAAAAATAGTATTTTTCATGAATATTCTATATTGTCGATAGTAGTTCCCAGCCCTTCACTAAACTCCACGTATGGATTCCAGCCTATTGTTTCTTTCCGCGTTTATTAGGCTCCATCAGTCTGCGTCGATTTTTTTTGTTATTGATCCGTTTCAAATGAATTCTGCGAGATGGACGGATGGTTTTGTGAAATGTTTGTTATTGTTGGAATTGGTATATGTAATCTTTTATTTTTTTTATTTTGCGCATATCTTGGTAATTGGTAATACACTACGTTCCCTATTTGGTGCCTAATTTTTGAGGCTTTGCATTTTGAGTGGCGGAACTCAGCACCTCGACCTACTTACCAGAGTGTGAAAATGAAAATAATTGAAAGAATAGAATATAATCATTTCTTCGAGTGCCTAGATCAAATCAGCAACCGTCGCTTTTACGATCACACGATGACCTCAAATCACATAATATACATTTTTTTAAATATTTGGTCACTATATTATAACGGAAGTAAAAAATGACTAGTTTTTTTATTGGAAATATTAGGTTGTTTTTAATATATTTTTTAAATTGCTAATTGTTTCTCGGGGGAGAACATAGTGATAAGTCACTCCACCTAGTGTTGTCGCATCTCAAGTATTAATTTATAAATCTAAAAATATTAAAATTGTAAAAAAATAGTATTTTTACTAAAAAAAAAACTAAAACTCCTAAGGGATACTAAATTCAGCCGTCTCTTGTTAGACATTCGTTCCATATATCACTGTTAAACGGTCCCCAGAGGAGACGGTTCAACTTCAAGTAATAAACGGTTATATATGGATTTTGATTCTAACAGTATTATAGTTAGAATAGAATGATTAATTTAATGTGGAATGCTATATTGTGCTGGGAACCTGAAACGCGGTGTTAGGTTACGCCATTCTATGTACAACATTTGTAAATGAACGTAAGCGTAAGTAGTGGAAAGTAGAGTGTCTTAACACTGTCTATATCCTGCTATAGGTGTTGTGAATGTGCGTCAAGTGAAAAAAAAAGGTTCTGGAGGCATTGCGCGTGGAGTGACGGAACTTAATTCCGTGCTTTACCTCGACTGAAACTGGAAATATAAAATATTCCATTTCCTCAACTGGGAATCGAACCCACAACCAGTCGAGTTAACAGTCACCGTTTTGGCCCCTGTGCCACGATTATAACGTCCTCGATAAGAGACTATCTTAAACAAAAAAAAGATTTTTTCAATTGAAACCAGTATTTCTTGAGATCAGCGCATTCAACCAAACAAATTCTTCAAAATCTTATTCTCTATCTCTTCTTTTATAATATTCTAATAAAAATAGAGTAGGTGTACGTAGTTGCGTAATATACACTAAGCGGGAACCAAAGTCGCGACCTTGTTCTTACTGCGGTAATCTGCGGCATTGTTGCGTAACTATCGGTCTTTTATATTGTATAGAAGTAAGATGAAATTAAATTAATTTTTATACTACTTTATTGAGTGATGGTATAAGATTACTGTTTAGTACTATAGACTACAATGTAATGGCATGAAAGAACCTGGACATGAGAATAGAAATTCTCTCATCTCTCATCTCTCTTTTCCGATTGCTAAGGGAGTAATGTTCTTTTTAGTCTAAGCTCTTATAGGAAAACTTCATATGTAGCTTTCACGCTTTTTCCTACGAAGCGGGGTGGACAGATGGAATTCAGTGTTCGGATACTCCTTTCTCGCACTTTCCTTTAACGCACATACGGTGCTGAGTTCCGAAACTTAAAACGCAATATCTCAAAAAAAAACAATGATATGTTTATTAAAACGTATGGCAATGAAGTTGAGAAGTCACGTGACCTCACTTAATTCAATACTATTTTGAAAATTTTAATTAACGTCGTTGACATTTTTTTAAGCACTTCTTCTATGGGTATATAAAATTATAAAAATATTTTAATACATATATTCTTCTTCTTTCAAGTAGATGCTAGAGTGTTCAAAAAGGCAATAAATAATAATTTTATGTTTTATATTTATGTATATTGACAGCACACATAATGTCTTGTAGTTAGTTGTAGTTCATGTGACGGTTGTGAGTTCGATTCCAACGCGGAGAAACTAATTATCGTTTGCTTGCTCTAGTAAGTAAGACAAAGCGCAGTGTTGAGTTCCGCCTCTCTAAAAAAAAAGCAATGTATCGAACATATGTAAATATTTTAATTTATTAACTGTTTACTCTGCAGTTCCTGTCTAAACATTGCGTGTTATATGGCGGATTCGAACTTATATTATACATAAGTATATAACTGTAATTTTAATATACTTTTTCCCAATTGCGATTGAATTCAAAACTACCACTAGCATCATTTAGATGTAAGTAACAACTGTGCCATTTGGGTTTTCTTTATGTTAACCTTATAGTGCCCACAGAGATATTTATAGCATCGCATCTCTCTCTAATACCTTACAGAGAATCTACTTGACATATTTTGTACCTTTACATAGAAGGTTTTATATTGAAAATAGTTTTTACTTATGACTTCGCCCCCGTATTCAAATGGGAATAACTAAGAGCTGTGTATGACACATATTATGACATGACACATTATATATCTATAAATAAATATGGCATCTCAAGATCGATCTCAAACTTGAGAGCGGTTTAGAAATGCGGGTTAAGTGCCCGGAATAATGGTGATCGTAGGTTTTTGGTTTCAATTGTATGGAAATGAGGATGATATAATATAGCCCATAGCCCTCGATAAATGGACTATCCAATGGAAAAGGAGCTTTTTTTAATCCGAATCATTAGTTTCTCAGATAAGCGTGTGCTACCAAAAAAACAACAAATAGATTAATTAAACTATTTTAGTTTTTAAAATTATTGGCCGAAATAATTTCTAATAGTAAAAGAGTATTGTTTAAAACTATTGTAAAAATCTAGAAATAATTAATTTCAATGATTTATTCTATTCTATGAATTAGATGTATTTGTATTTATTCAAGTATAGCTTATTCCTATATTAAGCGTATTGGTGTTTGAGGTCTGTGAAAATCGCTTCATTGCAGATTTATAAATAACGTCGGTAATAGGTAGTGTTTGCAGAAAAAATAATTTGGTGTTTTTATTTTTTATTATCTCATTTTGTAGGTAAATTATGTGCCAACTTAGTGAAAGGCCGTTATTTACTTTTTATAGACTTTAGTACGTTTTTTTTGTGAAAGCCAAGATATTTTTCGCCTCTTGCCTAAAACTAACGAAATTCTTGTAAATTTACACGACTTTTTTTCAAGCTTAGTATATGCCTGATGATAGGCAGAGAAAATCTCGTGTAAAGATCAAGACAATTCTTTAAAACTAGGTTTTTTCTGTCTATCCTCTAATGTTTAGGATACAGCGAGAAGCTAAAAATGATAAAAAAAAAACACTTTCCTGAGAGAAACAATATAGTCAGATGCTGTCCATTTTAAGAACGCAACGAAGTCAACGCTATATCGAATTCCAATTATAAGTAGTTCAATTCTGATCGGTATACTATTTAATTTCTCGTCTTATCCCCTTTAAAAATCATTTCGTGAGGGTGCTTATTCCCATTGAAAGTACATCAATTTACGTTAGTTATGCTTTCCTTTATTAAAGCGTTTCTTTGTATCGACTACATATTTATTATACTATTTATTTTATACGATGCTTAGGGCTTCAATTTGAAGAAAGTTTATATTTCTGTTATAATAATTTCAATAAATTAGACACAAAATGCAGTTTTTCTATTAGTTTTTTCACTCTTGTTGCAATACTTTAATACGACTACGATTGGAACTTATAGGTCATAACTAAGGTGTGTACGATGAGCCTCATGGCTCTGTGGATCAAAGCTTAAAGTCTTATTAAAAGTTGGCATAAAAAAGCGCAATATTCGAAAATCTATATATTTTTTAAATCCAATGGAAACGGGTACAAATGGTTTTATTAATTTTACTTTTTAATGTCCACGCAAAGTTGCAGGCGACGAATAGTGGAATACAATATTGACATGCTGTCGATACAACGTAGGCGTAAGCCACTATCGATCTTTGCCGACTCCAGGTAGTCTTGTTGGGGCTTTTATATTTTACTATAAACTATATAGGTATATATCGAGGCCGTAGTGGCGTAGGTGCACAGGCGTGTGAATGTAAACGCGACAGTTGTGAGTTCGATTACCATTTGGGGTAATTAAATATTTTTTTTCTCCATACAACGTGACATTAGCGAAGTGAATAGTGCTCAACTGGCACGCTCGAAGCGCCATAAATAAAGAACCGGACCGAATTAAATATTTAATATCTTAATTTCCTCGCTCTGGTATCGAAGCAAATAGCGGTGTTGTGCTCCGCCACTGAACACGCAATGCCTCAAGGATTTAATCAATCAAATGTTGCGTTGTTCTCTATATTAAAATTTCTATATAATTTAGCTATAAATTCTATATTTTATATAGAGGCATTGTGATTAAAGCTTATTTTAGTATTAATGGAATTTTTATAGCCTAGATAATACTAATCTACGTCCATAAAATTATTTATATTTTTTGTAGCTTCACGCTGTATCCCGCTGTAGCAGGGTAGACAGAGGGGTACCTGGTAACCCAGTGTTGATTTACTCTGTTCACATCAAGACACTCCGTTCTCTACATTCCGCCGACTTCTTGAGGCATTGCGGGTGGAGTGGCGGAACTCAACGCCGCGCTTGTTCTGGTTACTAGAGCAAGGAAATTAAAATATTAAATATTTCATTTCCTCGAGTAGAAATCGAATCCACTATCTGTCACGCTTACAGTCGCGCGCTTGTGCCCCTGCATCAAGACTTGCGTTCATAAAATAATCTTCCTAGATAATATTTATATCTATTTATATTTTTAATGTCTTTTCTCTATTTTATTGGTCCTATATCGTCATCGTCGATAACTCTCTTCTCTTTTTTAACTAGAGACCTTTGCTCACTTTGAAGGACAACGATGTATTTTTTTTTCATTATGACAGTATCCTTTATTTAATAAAAAAAAAAGAATTGTGCAATTTGCATCAATTGAAGCATTTAAAATGTGGATCTGGAGAAAATATTGCTATTAATATAATCTTTCACCATCAAGATGGACCGAACAAGTAAAAGAAACGTAATGTTTTATTCAAATTCTAGGCGGTTTTGAGGGACGGCGGCGTTAAGTTTCGCCACAACCCCCAATGTCTCGACAATTCGTCGGAGTGAAAAATAAGATAAATTGCTTTATATAATTTGAATCGTAGGTTTAATGCATAGTAAAGTTAAAAGATTTATGGTTAACTCTAGTAGTTAAATTTAACTGTTGCTCGTCTAAATGATTTCCTAGTTGTTTTTGTCTAAGTTTAAGCTTTGGTAATTTATTATTACGTTAATGTGTGATAAAGGTAAAAAACAAGCTTTTATTTGACTTTTGGTAAAAAGTATTAAAAGTGAAAAATTGCAAGTATCTTTTGTAACAAGGGTAGTTTTCTATTACACACACTTTTAAAAATGCGTAAATAACTATATTTTTTTCTAAAAATTAAAAAATCACTAACTTCGAGTCTAGGAAATTAAAAATAACGTAACTTTTTAAATGCTTATTTAAATAACACCTTAGGGACCCAGAAATGGAAAAGTTAAATTCATTTAATTATACGCCATACCTAATGACGCGGCTAGAAAGCATCTTAGTGTAAACTGCAAAGGTTTTTGGTTCGATTCCGACTTGAAGGAATGAATGTGACTGACAAGATAAAGCGGGGCGTTGAGGTTTGCCACTTAATACGCAATGTCTCGAAAATTGAGTGGTGTGTGATTGACGGAGTGTTTTAACTCTAGGTTCCCTTCCGGCTCTGCCGCTATTACACTAAAAGCATTCACTCTCTGTCTGGATAGTTACCCAGAGTTCTAAAACAAATAGGTAGGATGAAGAAAAAAAATATGGAAAATAGAAACAAAAAAAAATCTTGGAAATTGTTGTTAATAAACCTTTATTCACCGCGGCTTATTAAAACTTGCAAGTCCTTTGAGGTTCAGTCTGAGTGAGTACAGAACAGGTTGTTGCGGAGGTGATATTTGTGTATTGCTTTTCTTTTTATTCTCCTTTTTTTTTGTTTTCACTGTCATCGTAGGTTAATTAAGAAGAATCCTTTTTTTTTTTTTTTGAATTTGTGGTAGGCGGTGAGTGGGGGCTCGAATCAAAACCTCTCATGTAACATGTAACTATCTAATGAGCAGCCAGACCTTTTGTCTTAAATGTATCTATTTTTTCTTTACCTTCACATTGTATTCCTTACATAGCAAACTAGACAAAGGGAACTTGGGAACCTTGTATTAATACTCTTGAAGTGCTCTTAAGTCATTGCGTGTTAAGTGGTGGAACTCTGCTTCTACACCGGCTTTTCAGAAGGCAGTTCAGAAATATGGAAAAAATAAAATATGTGAAATTAATATCATTTCATACTACATGAAAGCTAACCGTAGTCAATGTATTTACATTGTAAATTTTATTAATAAAAGACCAACTGTTAAATTTGTTGCCATCTCTTCTCAGCAGAACTGCCTTCTTGCAATTAACAATATTTAAACAACAAGTTTTAGATTTTTCTCCCTCGATGCCATCTTTAATTTCTTGTTCTATAATAATTTCTCTCCGCACCTGAATATTTTATGAAAGTCCGGTTGAGTGTTGGCTTTGCTGATTCCACGGGGCTCGTTTGTGCAACGGTTTATTATGAATATGTAACTATGGAAACTTTTGGTTATTTTAGCTTTTCAACTTAAAAAAGAACGGCAATGAAAATTTTAATATATTTCTTGAGCGACTTCGCTCCCGTGGTAAGATTGCTGAGTTGCGTTATGACACATGTGGCATGACACATTTGTCCAAGGTATCTCTGATCGCAGGTAGTGGGTTACGTCGAAACGATCTAAGTGAATGTACCTAATATAACCTAAAGACTTCCTCAATAAATGGACTGATTATTCAACACAAAAAAAGGTTTTTAATTCGAACCGGTAAACTACAAAACAAACTCTTTACCTTTATAATATTAGTACAGTATAATGTTACACCAGAGCGAAGAAATTAAAAAATAAATATCTTTTTGCTTGAGTGGGAATCGAACCTTAGATCGGGAGTCTTGTCATAATATGTCATATAAAGCTCTTTTTTTTTCTATTTGACTACGCGGACGAAGTTAGTATATAATATTTTCTAAACATAAAATCTATGAATATATAATTTGATTCTTGAAACTTAATATGTATTACCAAATGGTTCCATAAATTATGACTATTATAATATGATATTAAAATTTTGTACGACGTCTCTAGATATGGCGAGGCGGAAGTTCCTTCCTTTCCGCCCACGTTAGCGTTAAGCTGTTTATATATAACTAGCTTTTCTTTCTAGCTTCGCTCGCTTGAAGTACGCACAGATTATTTCAAAGAAATGTATTAGTTTTACCCTGTACCCTGTGCAAAGCAGGTTAGGCAGAAAGAACCTAGTGTTCTTTATCGGGATAGATAATATGTATTTTAGGTATAGCTACGCGTCGCTTTCAATAATACTAGCTACTTCCCCTCAGTTTACACGATAGAATAGATACAGTTAAAAATAACCATTATTCTATCCTGTGAAAACTTTTTAATTCTCATTTTATTTACAAACTCGCTTTGCCAGCTTGATCAAATGGTACCTGTAGTTGTGTTTGAACTATGAGCATTCTAAGTCCTTAATTTATTGAATCTGGCAATACAAATCACGGCGTTGTGTTCCGCCACACAACTGAATTATACTTCTTCTTTAGTTAGTTCTATAAACATATAAATATTTTTAAATAAAGTAATTTGAACAATAACTGTTATAGTTATTTAAACAAGTATAATAAAATAGTTAAACACAGATCTGAGCAAAGTTTCCCACGGGCCAGGATGAGTAATGAAAACGTGTAGTACATTAGTCTATGAACGTGTGGTGTTTCTTGTTGCTCTAGATTAAAAAAAAAACGTTGAGATTGGATATTGGATTCGTCATAAGATGATATGATGATACGAGACCAGTGGTGGTTCTGGGACACAAAGTGCGAGTGTAAACACGACAGGTTGTGGATTTGATTCCCACTCGAGGATATTTAATGTTTCAATTATCTTCGGTCTGGTGTCGAGGCAAAGTGAAGCGCTTAGTTCTGCCACACAACACGCAATGTATCCGGAAACCAGTGGAAAATAGGGAACGAAGTGTCTTATCACTAGGTTCCCTTTGTCTACCCTGCTGTATGCGGGATACGGCGTGACACCGAAAAAATGATTAAGATGATACGAGCGAACACTTTATATATCTTTGACGTCATAATGACGTACAATTAATTAAATTTGACATACTAACCGTTTAAAAGGTAACAAACAGACAAACAGACTTTCTTCTATCATTTACATCCAACATTTATTGCAATTCAAGGAGAAATTATATTGAATCGTGTATTGATTTCGAAACTTGGACGTGGGCGCTATCCAGTGCAAGTTTAACTCTGCCATACGAAATTGAATCTTATATCTGTAAGAAATAAACTAATTTTACTGTGTTAAAAGTTAAAAGTGGATTTTTATATGGAAGTATCTCGAGTTAGTTTTATTTATTTTTCCCCATCTGTACCTGCTCTCGTGTTACAGTGGCGTATACTGGTTTTAAATGCATATGAGAGATCGTCGTGGCGCAGTGATCGACTTTAAAAGTGACGTTTGTGGGTTCGATCGCCATTGGGGGGAATATATTTAACCTAAATTAGACGGATATTAGGGAATCGATCAATTAGTGGCTTATCACTAGGTTCCCTCTGCCTATCCTGTTATATGGATTTAACGTGAAGCTTACTAAAAAACCTATACGTTAGACCGTCGTGGCATACCTAATAGGGCACTATTCGATTGTAATCGCAATGGTTGTATTTTCAAAGCACACTAGGCAGAATGATAATTCAAATAATTTAGTATTACTCCGCTCATATGAGACAAAAGACAGCGTTGAGTTCCGTCACTCAACACACAATGACTTGAAAATTGGGGGTCGAATTGTCTTAACACTACGTCCCCTCTGTCTGTCCTGCTATATGTGGGATATAGCTTCAAATAAAAATAATAGGTAGCAAATTGTATTCTCTAAGTGCGGTTAAGACAAGTTGAGGTTGATTCTTGTCACTATTATATTTTCATCAATTCTCCTTATCAGTAAGGAACGGAGTGCAGACAGACGGTGCACTTTTATTTTTTTTCTTATATACCAAAAAATATTATATTTTAAACCTTGTGTCTATATCAATAAAGATCAAATTCACGAATTATAATAAAGTGTTTTTAAATTGATCCTCTACAGTCTTCCGGTAATTGAGAATTAAGAAGGAAATTCATTTATCCGAACGCCATGGATAAGTAAAATGCACTCTAATGTAATGGTAGTAGATTCGATTTTTCTTTAAACCATCTATTTGACATGGGGTTACGCCAAGGAGTGTAGACGTAAAGTTGTTTGGTTGAATTTTTTTTTCGAAAAAAATATAAAGGGTGATTTTTTCAAAGAATAATTGGTTGTGGTAGTATTTTTTTGTATTAAGTTAGAGTTATAATATGTACCTGTGTAGATATTTTATTTTCCCTTGTTTTAGTCGTTAGTTCAAATAGGTATTTACAGTGGTCGTGAGTTCGATTCTCAGTGATTTTTGTGTAGGTGTAGTTAGTGTTAGAATTTCATGATACTTAATAATATTTAATAATCTAAAATGCAGAGGCAGACTAGGTTACTTTATACAAAAAAAAAGAAAAAGAATGCTTGAAAATTTATATATGTTTTTAAAACGTATCGAAATACAAATTTCAAGATAATTGTTATCAACTAAATTCGTCGTCCATAAAATTTTGAACTCATGATATCTATCTAAACAGTTATTAACCACTGAACTAGTGCATGTAAAAAGGCATTCCGTCCACGGGAGAGACCCTTTTAAGGGTTTTTATGATGGCGCGATCTTTCAACACCCTTATGAAAGGGTTGAAAAGATATTCAGCGCAAGACCTAGGGCAGAGACCTATATTAGGTTTTTGTAAGGCAAGTAAATAGGGCGTCTCTAGTGCTATAAACAATGACCTATCCTATAACGGAGGAGTTATAAATGGTTTTTTTTATTTATTTTTGCAAAGTGTCTTATATGAGCGTAGTTTTAGTGAGCCCCCTCTAGATATTTTACTAAAGAGAAATTAAGTCAGATTAATAAAAAAAATCATATATAAAAAAATAAATAATGGTTTTGTGTAAAGGACTTAGACAAAAATATTAATTGAAAGGAATCTATTTAAGGCATCTACTGGAAAATATCTCTAGAAGCGCCCGTGGTGTCTCAACACTCTTAACATAATAAATAAGGACATTTCGTAACGATCGGAGTGTCAAGACAAGGTTTCTTCTACCTTCACTCAAAAGTCAACTAATATTTTAAATGTTTAATCTTTTATTTCTGTGTAAATGTATTTTCGAATTTATTTCTGTTTATTTAAATTGTGTATTTCTTTTGCTCCAGGTACTCAGCTCCGCTGGACCTCAAAATGACTTAACTCATAACCTAGAAGATAAATACTAATCCAATACGTCTAGAATGACTGGAATCTCCTTAGAACCTCACACATGTGATACGATCTACATATACAAACCTATTTTAATATAAACAAATCTTTAAAAAACAAAATTTTGTCAAAACGTTCCTCTAGTATAGTGTCAATTACCAAAGTAGCCCGGAGGGTTGCCCTAAAAGGCGTTGAAATTATTTTTTTCTACCAAAGCTAGGTTAAGATGTCTAACATGCCGATATACAGCCAGGTGCTGCCTAAGTCCCAGTACAGGTCGAAAACCTCAAAAGGCAGTGCTTCAAGGGAGTCTCGCGCCCCAAATTCTGGGAGGGATTTCGATCCCCTGAATTATAATCATGGTGGTAATATCCAACTGCTGAATGCCCCAATGGAAAGTAGGATAGAAAAGATGGAGAAAAGGGAGTCGAGGAGAAAGGATGAGACGAGGAGAGAAAGAGAGGCGAAGAGAGTGCAGAATAGGACTGATTCGAATGAGGGGAAAGTTGAGGCCTATTTGAGGCAGAATCAAGTGAACATGAGGCAGCAGCAGCACAGACACTCAGCTGTACGGCAAGCAGAGCATCGGGTTAACTTAAGGTTAGTTTAAAGTATGAAAAACTCTTTCAAAATTTGAATGTAGAACATTATATAATGTGTAATATGTTAAATATATATAAATCTTTAAGTATAAAAAATATGTTTTTATGGTTTCTCTAATTTAGGACCCAAAACTATCGCGTATTATAAAATACTTAATTATACTTCCAGATCGCTTCCCCTAAACGAGATGTCCCCACGTGGCTATGACAGAACACCTACTGACCGTCACCGGGGCTTCCCCGGGGATCGGGAAGCAAGGGAATACCGTCGGGAGAGAGAGAAGGACAGAGATAGAGACAGGGACAGGGATAGGGAGTTTGATTTTGATGGTGAGCTTTTATTGTTTAATGTTAGCGCATTTCTTTTTTAATTTTACGCTGTATGCATGCAGGATATCAGGACAGCAGCTATATCTATATTACTTTTTAAATTTCAGGGTCGCCCCTATCACCCATGACGCCTAGAAACATTGACAAGGATCGTCCAGTCCGCAAGTCCACCTCCGCCCAGCGCGTGTCAGAAATGATAACGGCTGATAAGAGAAAGTTTTTTTGTAGAGAATGGGTGTTCCAGAAGATAGCACATTGTCTGGAGCAGCGGGCTGTCAGCAAGACATCCGGTACCTTGATATTGGGTAAGTCATGTGTTTAAAAATAAGTGTGACTTTTAATCCTTTTGAGATTTAATGGAATATACGGAATGTGGAGTACAATTAGTGAAACGAAAAATTTAACATTATTGTGGCTTCTCTCACAATAACAACATTTTTATAAGTAGTACCGCTTATTTTAAGGATATTGATTGATAAATTTGGTATAGATATATAATTTGGTTGAGACCTAGGGTAAATAAATCACTACAATATAAAATAGTAAAATTCCTCATCGATTGCAAATTGACTATGGGATGGAAATAAACATAAGCGTCTCCCTCCGCTATAAAAGTCTTCTCCAACATAAAAACATTTTTTCTAATTGAACTAGTAGTTCCTGAGATTGGCGTGTTCAACCAAACAAACTCTATTATATGAAATATAGATAAACCTCTAATTCTTACTTATTAAGCAAGAATAAAAGAATATTAAAAAGCCAGAATATAGAATATATATCTTATAAAATGTATTATATCTTTTATTATTTTGCACGTTCCAGGCGACGCAGGCAGCGGTAAGACAGCGCTATGTCAAGAACTAAGTCAGCCTGGCAGCGGCCCTCAGGCGAGGCAGCAACGCGCTTTGAATAGACGATTGCTGGCTAGACACTTTTTACAGGTATGGGGTTCGATTTCGGGTTGTGGGGAGATTTAATACTATATATTTTTTAAAATTTTAAGTATTAAAAAATAAAAGATGTTGCAAGACAGAATGCCATTCAATGAACATTTTGAACATTTAAAAATTACTTGGTAAACCAGAGGCGCGGCCTCAAATCCTGTTATTTTAAAAATTTTATGTTTTCTAAAAATCTTTTTTCTTCCTTAAGTTTGTAATAACACTTAAATAATATTCAAAATATAATTTTTCCTCATTCAAGGGTCCCGGCGACAGCAGCCAGCGTACAGGGGAGTTTATAAGGTCACTAGCGATGCAAATACTCAGCCATTCGTCTCACGCGAAAAGCGGAGAGAGGGATCACTCGCCTGATGAGGGCACTCCTAATAGTAACAGGTAAATTACGTAGAACAGGTTTTTTTAGACAAGGTTTTGTAACTTTTGTATCCTGGTCATCTTGACTAATTAATTGAACTTGAAGATATTTGGTTCACGCTATAACGATATGATGTGATTATAATCGGATCCTAACATAAAAAATCTAATTAAGTTTATTAACATTGCATGAATGTACAGATATAAAAATATTAAAATCAGGTAAACAGTAAAAATAAAAGAAAGCAAAAAAGATCAGAATAGTGATTTTTAGCTTCACTGTGAAGCTATGTTGACGTTTCGCCGTCTCATCAGCGCAGCCATCGTTAACTCTGTTACCGGCAGCACAATACCCTTTTACATATCAATTTCGTATCTTGTGTTTTTTTTATTATTTTTTTAATTAAAAAAATATTTTATTTTCTTATTACAGAAGAAATTCAACAACAGAGGAGAATTTGATACAGCGTTTCAAAGAAATGGGTGATGATGGAGAGGAGAGTTCGAAACCTTTGTTGGCTGATAGTGAAGGTAAGAGAGAAATTTTAGAAAATATATGTTTTTCATATTAAGGCCACTCGCGTGGCGCAGACCGCGGCGTTGAGTTGCACGACACAACGCACAATACCTCCAGAATCCAGCAAAAAGGGGAGCGGAAGTGTCTTAATATGAACTGAATGTCTAACACTAGGTTACCTGGTGTATTTTGCGTACCCTGCTAAATGCGGGAAACAGCGAAAAACTAAACAAAATGTGTTTAATACATATTACATAAAAATAATAACCATTTTTTTCCCACAGATCAACGCACAGACGAGGAGGACGCTTGTGCCCGAGCTCGTACCGCGGAAAGAATAATAGATAAAGATACATACAGAGATTGTATGCCGGATGCGCCTTTGAGTGCTCATAATGTAGGTTTTTATTGTGTTTAGGGGTTCCGTATCTCAAAAGGAACAAAACGGAATCTTTATAGAAACAGTTTGTAGTTCGTCTGTCAAATCTATTTATTTCGAGATCGTGTGAAGGTTTTGAGCTGAAATAAATATCAAATATTCAGTCTACGGCTTCTTGTACCGTAGAAAAACCCAAGCTTCTAAGTCAACACAATCAAAAGATTCGTTTTTTTATTTTTTATGAGCAATGTTTTTACTGCATTGTGTATCAAATTCGCAGCGTAATCAAAAACTATAGGGTTCGCTAAAATAAGGCACTAAAGAAGTAAAGGAAAAATAATGATGAAAATTAAACAATAAAGTTCATATTTTGTTTTCTTTACTGTTCTTTCTTATATTTTGTTTTATTTTTCAAAAAATCCTTTAAATAGCCATAGTATATATATTTTATCAAAAACACAAATACTTTAAATGAAAATGTACCAGTTACAATCAAGTCAATATAATATTGGCTTAAAATATCCCGGTAATAATTATTAGTGCCCTACCCTAATCCAATATACATTTTCTTTGTTACCAGCTCCCAGAAATATTACCAAGATCGAGTATCAAAGCCACTAACCCGTTCGTAACGAACGAAGACGACAATGAATTCCGATTGTACGAGAATCACGAGAATCTGTTCCTCCGTAACATTTCGCAAAGGCAGTCTAAAGAAGCTCGAAATTCACGTCTTCTCCGACAAAGTTCTGAACCGTTGTCGGACAAAAAAGCTTCCGTTCTCCAAAAAAGTCTCTCCACCGAAGCCAAAGATGACGAGAAATCAAAAGAAATAAGCAACAGTCCACCCAAATCAAGAATACCAGTCGCAAATTTCCGTTATCCCAACAAAAGTGATTTAAAACCGCAGTCCGCTGAAAGTTCTCCAAAAAAATCGGAAACACCTAAAGAAGAAGAATTACCCGAATATACTAATTTGGTGAATATCCCAAAAGATGATATACAAACGGATATCGAGAAGTTATTGGAGAAGAAACGAACGGAAAACGAAGATGTTCCACCACCCATACCTAGCCTTCCCGTTAATCCTAGAACTTTAATAGCAAATGCATATTACGAGAAGTTATTAATGGATACGGAAATACAACAGTCTCTTTTGCCCCAAAATCTGGATAAGAACCCGGATGAGTGTTTCAAGAAGGCTATACTGTTTCCTCTTTTGGAGATTGATCCGCCGAAACAGTGTTTGTTTTTGATGGTCGATGCAATTGATGAAGGAAATACTAATGGTGAGTATATTTTTAGTTACTACGTCGATATTTTTATATGATTATTGCCACATTTAGTTTTGGATCTTTTTTTTAATAAATTGACGATCGTAGATGATCTCTTGAATACTTAGAACTATACACAAAAGTCACAGTTTCCAATCTCCCCAACAAAAAATAGTAATATTTTTCTTTACCACTATTTACCGTATATATTTTACCATTCAAATAACAGAAACAACATCAGAAGAGAATTCAACCACCATAGCTGGACTATTAGCGAGACATCAACACCTGTTACCTCACTGGTTGTTGCTTCTGGTGACAGCAAGGCGGCATGCACGACACACTACCAAGATGTTCACAGGTTCGAATATTTTCTTTACAAAAGATTACCAACATAAAAATCTACTGAATTTTAGTTGTGTGATAGCAATATTTGAAGATTATTCTTATCATTGTTTTCATTATTAATTCACTTTTTCGTCATCAGGGTTCCGTAAAATAATACTGGATGAACTACAACGCGCTCACGTATCGGCCGATGTACAGAGATATGTGCTAGCGAGATTGGATACGGAACCCAGACTTAGGTGGGTGAATATTGTTATATGTTGTATGTATGGTTCAGTTATTCATTCATAAAATATATTTTTTATGTATATTCATTTATTAATTGCATCGACATTTCTTTTCTTATATATTAATTTAAGAGTAAGTATTATTAAATGAAATTCGTAAAATAAATCGAACCGAAAATTATTATGTCAATTTTACTTTGTATAATATTAAATTGCTTGAATGCATCACCTGTCGCGTTTACAGTTACTTGCTTGTGCCCCTGCGCTACGACTGTCCTCACTTTAAATTCATTATTATAATATGATTTTTAATTTTAGAGCCCGAGTGTCAAGTGACTCCACAGCGGCGGCGGCAGCAGCAGCTGCATTGGATAACTTGAGAATAAAGAGTGATGGGTGTCTCCTTTATTTAGAAAAGGTATATTGAGTCATTAATTTGAACGATGTTTAAACGTTTTATGGTACGGTCGACGAGTTGTGGCCGCTCTGGAGTTAGATTTTCTGAATAAAAAGTATCATATTTCTTTTCTAATATCTCTAAAAATATGTGTACAAATATTCATGATTATCAGGTGAGTAGTTTTGGCTTGAAAGCGTAACAGACAAACTTACATTCACATTTATAATATTAGTATGGTTGTTACAGGTGCTAGACGGTGTGGCAGACGGCTTCATAGCTCTACGTGAAATCCGGGAGATCCCCGGAACTCTAAACGGATTGTACTTGTGGCTGGCGCAACGGTTGTTTCACGGACGACGGTTTAATAAGGTAAGAGAGAGAGAGATAGACATATAGTTAGAAAGTGATCAAGTAAGACAGAGAATTTAAGAGAGAAATAGAATACTATTAGCAACTCACTAATTGTATGAAAAGTATTTTAAAACTATGAAACAAATTGATATATCAAGTTTTTTTACACGTTTTATCGATTTTGAATAGCAGTATAGACAAAGGGAATCTAGTGTTAACACACTTCGTTCCTCACGTACCGCCTAATCTTTGACCTATGGTGGTTTAAATGGTGGAACTTAACGCCTCTTTTTATTTGCTTGCCAGAGAGAAAATCAATCTCCCAAAATAAAAAAAAAAAAAAATTTGAATTTGAATTTACATACATACATAGCTTCACGCTTTATCCCTAGCGGGGTAGTCAGAGAGAACGGATCGCCAAACGCTACGGTCTATACCTCTTTCGCCTCGTCCACTGTTATCAACCTCTTCATACATGCCCTTCGGGGGGTCCTATATTTGAATTTAAATAAAATATAATGTAATAATCTTTTTTTTTTTTTTAAAGATAGAAAAATTAAAAGTGTTATGTAGTATATATAGATACTATCCAAGGAATATGAATTTAAATCCCTTCTATTAAAATCCTTTTTTTTTTTCATATAATTTAAAGTATTTTTTTTCTTCATGGATCGTAGGTTCGTCTTCTGCTTGATGTACTGCTAGCGGCGCGTTGCGGCGTGACGGAGGACATGCTGTACAAGTGCCTTCTCACCAAGGAATACAGTGTTACTAGAGAGGATTTCAATCGACGCTTACATTTGTTGAGACGGTAAGAGATATATTACTTTTTTGTTATTATAGTACAGTACGGTCATTGCATTATGGTCGTTCGGAAGTTCGGCTTTCGTAACTTTAGCTTAATTGTGTAAAACTTAATTGTGTAGCTTTATGTTTGGAGGAGGTAATGAAAACAATTAACATGAAATGTTCATTTGATCTCACTTTGGTGACGAGGCAAAACGCGGCGTTGGATTTCGTCATTCAACACGCAAAACTTAAAGAATTCGGTGAAAAGTGGAACGGAAAGTAAACGAAAGTATCTTTATGGATAATATAGTGTCTTTTTTTGGTTTTTGAGTTGCCTCTCAGTATTGACCAATGTGTAATGTGAAATAATAATGTTATACGTCAATTTGATGAATTAAATGTTTTTCTTTCTACTCTTGCAGTATCTTGGTGATGGAGCGTGGCAGCGGGTTCATATCTCTGTTCCACCCGTCGTTCGCGGCGTGGCTTGGCGACGTGAAACACTGCACGCGCCGCTACCTGTGCGCGCCGCCCGACGGACACGCAGCGCTCGCCATGCACTACACACTGGAGGCCAGGAGGTGAGACACCTCTCCCAGAGACGAAAAGAATGGGAAAACCCTTACACTCTAGTAGTCATTTCTCTTTTCTGTTCTAAAAACACCTACACGTCTCTGTTTTCGTCTTACATCTCCTCACCATTTCTTCTCTCGAAAAATTATATCTCCCTGCCTTAGTTTTCCCCTCTAACTATTAGGACGCCAGAAGGTAAGAAAGGGCACCCACCTCTTTATTCTCTTTCCATTTCTCTCGTATAATGATACCTAGACCTTCCCATCTCCATCCTCCCTCTAGCCACATGGAGTTCAGATAAAACATAGACTATAGAGACTCTTGAACCTCCATTGTACAAAAATAAATAGTGTTTAAATTATATATATTTTTTATTTCTTACAGATTGAATGCTCTAGAAATCCACAATTATGTATATCACATGACTCAGCTGGAACAGCATTTGGCAGCTCAAAAGAAAACTAAATCTGGGTAAGTTATATTGAATTAATTGTTAACGTTTACACGAGTACTGTATGTAGAACCATTGCGCTGTGTTCGGTATATAACGGGGTAGGCAAAGAAATCCTAGTATAATAATATTGTACAAATTGCCGTCCGAATTCACAACCATCGCATCTACACTCAAACGCTGTATAACTGCGCCATGACAGTCTCTATAAGGAAATTGTAAATTAAGGAGTCATATCCTCAGGAGGATAGTGCTATACATTATATTTATTCTAATTATCAAACAAAATAAACTAAACTACAATTCTTGTACTCATTTGTAAAATAAGGCCAGTACTGTAATCCTATGTATAATTTATCGAAGTTTCTAAGTCACTATCTCATTTTACATTTGCCATCTATATATATATAAAATCGAAAGGTCACTCACTCATCACGAAATCTCAGAAACTACATGTGCTAGAAATCTCAAATTTTGCATAGGAGTTACTTATAGGACTCAGGTGCTCGCTAAGACGGGAATTTGCAATATTCGACTTCTAAGGGGTTGTTTTTGGGGTTGAAAGTTTGTATGAAACATCGTTACTACAAATGCTAGGAGTCTCACTAGGACGTAGCCATGGAGACAGAAATTAATAATAACATAGTTCACGCGGGTGAAACCGCGAGCGGGCCGCTAGTTTCTAATAAATCCGTCTCAAAACTGACGACACGATTTGTTTTACAATTTCGAAAGATTAAGGAGAGAAATCATCCTCCATACCTAATTCGCGATTTAAGAAGAACTTTCTATAAATAAATTAATGTTAGCTTGAAAGAAAAAATAACTTTTTCTTTTAATTTCAGGGATGGAGAGGAACAAATAGACTTACATACACTCATCTTATTATGGGTGTTAGATTCAGGTTGTGACGTAGAGGCGGCCTTGAAGCGAGAAATTGAAGTTAAAATTATTGAAATTGATAATACTCAGGTATTTATGGATTATTTTAGATTCACTCTGTATCTCGTATGTAGCAAGGTAGACAGAGGGAACCTTGTGTTTAGACATTCCGTTCCTCACGCACAGCACTATTTTTATGATATTGCGTGTGGCTAACACGCTTTGTCTTGTAACCGGACCTGACAGAGCGAAAATAAAAATAAAAGAAACCGAGTGGAAATCAAACCCCCACAACCGTCTCGTTAACAGCTAAACGCTGTGCGTCTGTGTCAAAATGACAGATTGTAGGCAAAGACTGTGAGTTCTGGTTCTATTCAGGAAGAGAAAGGGTATTTTTTATCCGATTACACGAAGCAAAGGGTAATTCGTTCATCAGTACATCAAACAGATTGACAGATTTTGTTGATAATCAAAATTTACAATAGCAAAAACTAGACGCCATAATGTCAAAATAAAAGTATCAACGAACTAATAAAAAAATATATATTTTTATTTTATGATATATTTTCTTACAGAGTGAAGAAGTGAAATATGAGGAGAAAGATCTAGATCCTGAATCAGAGGGGAGAGAAACTGTTTCTTGTAAATCACGTGAGTTTTATTGTTGTCTTTTTTTTGTATTTTTTAGGTTCACGCTGTACCCCGCATTAGTAAGGTGAATAAAGGTAATTTATGGATAGAGGAGAGATTTAGGAATAGAGGATAGAGGACTCAAGCTCCGCGCAAATTTTGAGCATAATTGATAAATTTATAGTTTTGGGTGGTGCAACTCTACGTTGAGCTTTTTTTTTGCCATATATCTCTAAATGGATAACTGTGAGAACAAAACTGTCATAATAAAAGATAGTTAAAGGTTTTATTGCTATTAGATGGGGGTCCCAATCTGCCCATTGTCCTTTATAACATTTATTTTTCAATATGAATTTTAATATTTTTTTAATAAATTTAATGAAAATTTACACACTTTGAAGGAAGATCACGTCTCCTAATTGTTAACCACAGTTATTTATGATGGGACATACAAAAAACCGGCATGCACTTAATAATTATCCCATTTTCCTTATATGTGTATTTTCGTTTAAACATTTACATGTAAATAATCAATTTATTATATATTACAAGCCTTTGTGACGCAGTAGTACAGTGTATAACGGCTAACGCGGTGTTTGTGGGTTCAATTTCCATTTAAGTATTGTTCCATTGTATTTTTATATTGAATATACAATGTGTCACTAAATTAGGGAAAATGACATATAATGAATGAGAGATGCATCATTGGAGATATTTATAGTACACATTACAAAATAATTAAAATGTATGCCTTTCCCCTTTATTAATATTTAATATGTCTATAAATAATTTAAAATTTGGCCTATTACATAATGTTATAAAAAAAATATTAAAAATATGGAAAATAGTCTTTATAGACATTTTTACATCTTTAAGCAGAAAGTGTTTGACATTATTTTTTAAAAATATTTTTTGATTGACTTGAACATTCCTGCAGATATTGTAAAAAAGGATGATGTAACGTTAAAGTGTATTTTTTAGGATAGCAACGTCATAAGTTACTCTTAGTTTATTATGTAGTAAAAGTGGACAAGTAAGTAAAATAACTGAATCTAGATATTATGTATATAATTAGGAAATTGAATCTGTAACTAATAATTAGGAAAGACCATGGTGTAGTAACAGAATAGCGTCGTCTGATTGTAAACGCCAAGATTGTGGGTTTAATTCCCACTTGGGGAAATGATCATTTTTCTTTTTATTTACTTTGATTGGTTCGTATCTCGACATTATGTGATTACCCTTCTATACGGGATAAGCCGTGAAGCACAAAAAACCTAATATTTTTTTCCACAAATCAGGTCAGTCATATTTTGATTTTGACATCAAAATATGACTGACCTGATTTGTGGAAATTGTGGATTGACAATTACTGCTAATTATTTATCATTTCCTGTCAGTTTTATGTTTTTCAAATTTTGACTTTAAACGTATAAGTATAAAGTTGATATTGTTTTGGGTTTTTAGTTTTACATGTCATAAGAAATGAATTTATAAGGCAATTTGTAGTTGACTTTTATAAAGGAAAGACGTATTGTTTAAAATAAAATATATACAAATATTAAATAACATTATTTAAATACATAAATAAAAGGTGCATTTGTACAGATTATATTCAATTTTTTTTTCAAATAATGTGTGACTTAAAAGTTAATTCTAAAAGTAAGGTTTTAACTTTAAATGAAGTTTTTGATATTTATGATTTTATATGTAAGTATTGCTTAGATTTTTTTTTTTATTATAGATGTACTCTGTTCCCTATTTTTGGTTAGTACTATGTCTAACTAAACTAAACGAAATGCTTAAATACTTTTATTATTTTTCTTTACACTCGCGTAGAGCACTACACACACTCTCGGCCTATCGGGCAGAGATAACGTAGTGTTAAGACATTCATTTTTCTACTTTACAGGACTTAATTTCGCGTATTGTCTTGTAAGAGCAGGGAAATGAAAATAATTTATTCTCACAGTCTGGTACTGTCTAACAGCGACGCGATGCGCGATTTTACCTTGCTTATATTTAAAAATTTATTCTTTTAATGGAAGTTTGAATTTTGAATCTACATTATCTACTACATAATATACTTAGACATGTTCGTGTTGTACCGTGTCAGTTTTGTGTTCGATTACCACTCGATGAAATGATTTTTTTTATTTCTTCGCCCTGGCAATGAGACAAAGCGCGGCGTTGAGTGCCGCCACAATTTGGCGGAAAATAGGAAGCTAAAAATATAGCAAATTATATTGTGTTGATTTTTTGTGACGTTTGTTGATTCATACTTTTACCGTAGCTTTTAGTCATTACAAGGTATTCAAAACTGCTTCCTTTAAAATTCTATTACTCACTTTTTGTTGAAACATATTTTATTAGTATCTGTGGTTGTCGGTTCAACTCTCAATTGGGGGAATATTTATATTTCCTTTTGATATGTTAAAAAAATTAAAATTAATATATTTTTTATCTTTACGAGTTTTTTTTAATATTGCAATATTAGTATACATAAGTTCCAATACACTTTGTTCCCAAATTTGATATCCCGCATATAACAGGGGAGACATAATGTTATGCAACTCCGTTCCCATTTAGCCATTACCGTTCCTTACTTTCTTCTGAATATTAATGAATTATTTTTTATTTATAGTCGAGCAATCAACCCTAGAAAGCTTAATGCCGGAACTAGTAAACGGGAACACAACCCACTGGCCCCGCGATAGGAGAGTGTTAAAAGCGCTATTAGAACTGAGCAGGACGGACTCTGCGCAAACCGAGCCCGAGGATTATAATGATTTGGTGAGTTTTGGGATTTTGTGTAGTGTGTAGTTTGGGTAAGTGTATATAAATTTTATATGTATCTTTACAAATCTCATCTATACATATAATAAAGTTATAATTGCCGCTTGTACATGGAAGATATATGAGGAAATCCATTATTACATTGATATATATAAAACCTACGGCTTAGACACTTCCATATAGGAATTCAGTATAGAAATATTATAATATCGTATATAACATATAATTCCGTATATAACATTACAATGCGATCTAAATTTAGATTTTCTGAACTGACGTTCACAAAGATGTTCACATCCTATCAAAATTTTATAATTCCTAAATAATAAATAGAATATTTTAAAATATCTATTTCTTTTACTATTCTTCCCTCCAGCTCTCAACCGATCAAGCAATTGAAAGTGAAGACAACAATGACGCCACAGGTGATGAGAATGATGATGAAATACTAATAGATCCGAGTACGGTACACGAGCTTGCGAGTCGAGGCGATGAGGACGGTTTGGCTGTTTTATTGAAGGTATGTAGGGATACTTAATGTTTCTGTGATTAATTTTGTCTATCTTTGTTACATTTTGAATGATTTGAAGTAGACAAGTATATCTTGTGTTTTGAATTATCATGTTGTAATTTCGTTTTTAAAGTAGGGGTTTTAATGGTTTAGTCCCTCTTTGGTCCGTCAGTCTGTTTAAATACTGCAATTTACTATAACAAGAAGTTTTCATACAATAGAATTATAAAGAAATATACTTTATCAGTTTGTTTAAACGTCAATACCGATAATTTTATTTGAACTTCGGTTCAAAGGATATCCGTTTAAGAATTTAATAGAACCTCAATTAGAATATTTTAAACCTATATATTTTTTTCTATTCAGTAGTTACGTCTATTTAGAAAACATCGATGTTTAAGTTTTTAAAATGTTTGGTTCCTATATCAACTCAAGATAATTTTTAGAAGATATATGTTAGAAATTAACGTAATTAAAACGTAAAATAATAATGTTATATTAAACATATCCACTTTTTTGTTTCAGCGTTATCCCGAACTAGCTCAAGCGACGGACGCGACCGGCAGCACGGCGCTCCACGCTGCGGCGCGCGCTGGGAAACCCAACACCGCGGCCCTGCTGTTGAAGAATGGGGCTTCTGCTGTGGCTGATGCTGATGGGTGGAGTCCACTGCGCGCTGCGGCATGGGCTGGACATGTGGAGGTGAGTAGGGAAGGAGATACCAGGGAGGGGCAAGCGAGAGGAAGTACCGAGAGCGGATACAAGTGGGGGGGAGAGGTGAGGAAGGGCAAAGGGCAGAAGCTATTTAATGTGTCATCGTTATTGAGTCCACGAGCGTCCATCAAGGCTCGTACTTTTTCTTCCCCGCCCGGTGACGCTGTCAAGATCAGTCCAGGTCAACAGCAATAAAGCCAATTCGAAAAAAAATTCAATGATAATATTAAAATTTATAAAAAAGATTATTCACTAACACAAAATGTAAAAAATAATAATTTATTAGTATTTATTTAAAATTATATAATTAACAATATTAATCATAATATTTTTTTTTATATTTACAGGTTGTGGATGTGTTGTTAGAGCACGGTTGTGACGTAGACTGTGTTGATGCTGATAACAGAACAGCTTTGAGGTTAGCTTTGCATACCAATTATTTAAAAATTCTGAAATATTTATATTTTCTTAGGCCTGTCGTGGCTCAGGAGTACAAGTGTGCGACTGGGGAAGTGGGAAACAAAAGTGTCTTAAACGGAATGGAGTGTGTTAACACTAGATTCCTGCTCCCTCTGCCTACCCTGTTACATGTGGGATACAGCGGGAAGCTAAATAAAGATGTTACATGCCTCATATTTTGAATGTCGGAAAACCTACCACTGGTTCACTTAAGAACCGAATCATCGGTACTTTCTTTTCTAATCATTAATAAAGACATCACTAATAAAAACTTCAGCCACGAACTGTACATAAATAAATAGCATTTTCTCTATCTATTCTCTAGGGCAGCAGCCTGGTCCGGTCACGAGGCGGTAGTAGCCCGTTTATTAGCTGGTGGTGCTCAACCAGAACGAGCTGATGCAGAAGGCAGGACGCCGTTGATGGCGGCCGCGTATATGGGACACGCTGATATAGTCCGCCTGCTGCTGGATGCTGGCGCTGGTGTCGATCACGCTGATCATGATGGTGAGTCACTTAGTCACTAAAAGTCACTGATAGTTAATAATAGTTATTAATTGATCGTTTTCCAACATTTTTCCAGGCCGTACAGCCCTTGCAGTTGCAGCGTTGTGCGCTGCAGGCAGTGCCTGCGCTGCGCTCCTTATAGAGAGGGGCGCGGATGTGAATAAGGCGGATAGGGATAGAGCAACGCCGTTATTGGTGGCTGCTTTTGAGGGACATACGTAAGTATTTTATACCTAACTTTAAACCATCCTACTTTGTTTATTTTTTATGTTTATAGCTTCTGATTTCTAATAATAGAATATACAATAATATTTGATTATTGTATAAAATTAGTACTTATACCCTCTATAAATTTATTCTCTTTTCATTATGACCAGAGAAACCTGCGAACTCCTACTCGAAGCTGAAGCCGACATCGAATCGTCAGATTTGGCAGGTCGCACAGCCCTCTGGGCGGCCGCAGCAGCAGGACACGCGGCACCAGCTCGCCTACTGTTGTTCTGGGGCGCCTGCGTCGATAACATGGACGCTGAGGGCAGGACCGTGCTTAGTGTTGCTGCTGCACAGGGTAAGATAATTGTACTGATGTGACTGACATGACTGACAGTACGATAGAAAAGCAATGATTGATTGATTTCTCGATATATGGCGTTTCGAGCGTGCCAGTTGAGCACAATTCATTTCGCCAATGTCACGTTGTATGGAAAACACACGAAGGAAATTGACCGGTAATAAAAAAGATAAATATACACAATTATAGAATACATGTAAAAAAAGCAATGATAAACACTGATCTTATATTCGACACTTACACTGACATTGACGATAATGCAACACTGACTGACATTCTACATTTGACACTTATTCTGACATCAACACTCAAACTGACATTAACACAAAAAGATATTGATCCCAGTGATAGCAATGACACTAATATGACACCAACCAACAATATTACAGATACTGTCTCAATATCCTTCACATCAATGACATTGATTAATTTTTTTAAATTAATCAATGTCATTGATTAATTAATTATGTATAATATCACTGACATTAAAACTGCCCATGGTTCTGCTGGTTCCCACATTTTTTTTCATTATAAATTTTATTAAATTACTAAAATTTTACATTTTGGTATACCATTCTTTTATAAATAAAAATTTTGTAATTAAAAAAAGTATACTTCTTTACTCCGCGTTATTTGCTTATTTAAATACGTATTCTCTTCAACAGGCAATGTGGAAGTAGTCCGCCAGTTGCTGGACAGAGGCTTGGATGAACACCACCGTGACAATTCGGGATGGACTCCATTACATTACGCGGCTTTTGAAGGTTCAAATACAATTATTAAAATTTTCTTGAATTTTATACATTAGAGTATTTACAAAAGGAGGTATTTACAGTATTACATAAACAGTGTTTTTTTATATCAGCAGGAAAAATACATAGCTATCGGCGGACGTGATGGGCTAGACGACAATTCAAAATGTTGCCACATTTATTTTTCAATTTGGTTTTATTTAATCGTTCAAATCCTGCTGCTTCCAAATTTTTACTATAATAATGTATATATAAGTTATAGCTAACATTGTAACGAAATTAGAGAACTTTGTCTTGTCAAGCATCAAATTCACAACTAATTGTCTTTTTTAAACACATTTCTTATTTCCTATCAGGTCATATAGAAGTATGCGAGGCTCTCCTTGAAGCTGGGGCCAAAGTCGACGAAGCAGACAACGATGGTAAAGGCCCCCTTCTACTAGCAGCTCAGGAGGGTCACACTCGACTTGTGGAACTTCTCATAGATCAATGGGGGGCCCCCGTGGACCAGAGAGCCCATGATGGGAAGACTGCTTTGCGGTGAGTTATGTTTTTTCTGTTCAGTTTCGTGCCCGCATGTAGCAGGGTAGGTACAGCGATAAAGAGACACCCTAACACATTCTTCGTTTTCTTCTTAAACTGGAGATATTGCATGTTGAGTCGCGGATCTCATTGCCGTATCTTGTTTTACCAAAGTAGCAGATGCCAGAAGGTCATATCGCTCCATCCACGCTGAGCTGTGTGTGTACTATGTGTTAAATTAGGACAACCCTCAAAGCATTTTAATATTTTTCAAAGATTTCTTTTCTTTTTTCTTTAGTCTGGCAGCACTAGAAGGACAATTCTCGACAGTTACATCGCTCCACACGCGAGGTGCTGACGCGGACGCCTTAGACGCGGACCGCCGCAGTACATTGTATGTACTGGCGTTGGACAACCGACTGGCGATGGCCCGACACCTGGTGGCGTGCGGCGCCAGCGTGCACTGTAGTGATGCTGAGGTCAGTGTTATAAGATAACAGTAAGGTCGTCAGTCGTGGCTGCCTTGAATTAAGGCTTTCTGAAATTTTGTACAATGTTTCATCGCGCTCCAGAAGAAAATATTCAAAAGAAGGATAGCTAGAAGGAAATAAAATCTGCTCAGCTACCTACAGCTAACATCAGGGCGGCCTTAACTCGTCAATAGTACTGGATACACTGCATTAGGGTAGAACACAAAAGACTAGTAGTAAGCAATACTTACTTACTACCTACTGTTAGTTACAGAACAATATACAATATTTTGTTGCACGTAAACTAGTGTTAAGACAATCAGTTTCTCATTCTCGGCTCGGCACTCGGCACATTTAATAATACTACATTTCCCCAAGTGGGAATCGAAGCCACAACCTGTGTTTACAACGCTTGTTCATCTGAGTCACGACTGATCTCTAAATATATACGAATGGATTATATTGAAAAAAAAAAAAGGAAAAAAGTAATTTTACCTATTTCTTATATACAGGGTCGCACTCCACTGCACGTGTCGGCGTGGCAGGGACACACTGAAATGGTGAATCTGCTTATTAAAGTTGGTAAGTATATATTTGTATGTGTTACGTATTACTTTAAATTAAATCAGCTTCACGCTGTATCCCGCACACAGCACGGTAGGCAGAGGGAACCTAGTGTTAGACACTCCCTTCCCCACTTTCTGCCGAATTCTGGAGACATTGCGTATTGAATGGTAGAACACAACGCCGCGCTTTGTCTCGACACCAGAGCGACTAGAATAGAAATATAAATTTAAATAAATATTTCATCTCCTCGAGTGGGGATCGAACCCACAACCAATCGGTTTTACTATAATATAATCATGTAATTTCTGAATATATTATCTATACAGGGTGGAATTGACGGCACCACTTTAAATGAAACCACAGTTTTAACTACTCTATAAAAGCCTAATATAATTCAGAAAAAAAATAATTCCCAAAAATGAAAAAGTTATTTTTTCAAACAAAATAAATAATAAAATAATCGTTTTAAAAAAATACGCCATTTGTAAAGTGTTATATTATCACTCACACACTTACCTGTCGGCGCGGCAACGTCGCACACGCTTCATTCAAGAAATCGATCAGCAACTAGCGTAGGTATGTAGGCAACGGCGGCGAGCTGATGTTAAATTAACGTAACACTTAGGAATACACTTTCAACACACTTTTATTGAATTATTTCTATTAGGTTTTTAATTTTACTTTTGTTGCACTACAAACACATTTTTTATGTTCCCGTTTTAAACTAACACTCATTTTTAACATGTTTACAAAATTATTACAATAATAGCATTTTTTTTCACTTTTTTTAACAATAAATATTACATTTTCTGTCCACATTACATTCAGCTCGACAATGACCCATATTATTACGCTTGAAACATTTAATATTTCTTTTAATTGTAGCATTTCTTTTTACAATAAATGCAGATGATGATGACACAATTTCCCCCCGTAGTAGTATTATGGTTTGGAACTTCCAAGCATTCCAATTTTTTACTCCTTCCAGTTTTATTACTGTGCTGTTTCCTTTCCATTGTGATTGTTTATTTTGCTTGTTTTTCTTTTTTATTCCTTCCCGGCAACTTAACCTCCAAATTTCAATACCAACGCCGAAGCGTCGCGTGAAGTAACGCTGTTTTAATCTCGCCAGTATTTCTAATTTTCTACGATTGATGCAATCTTCTTTATTATTGTTACGACGTGGTCTGGGCCCATAACCCGTTGTATTCATATGGTTTAGTAAACAGCATTCAGCTATAGTCCGACCCAACTACTATTGCGCAGAATGTACGCGCCGCACCGATTCTATGGGAATCCCCGGTAATCGGTGCGGCGTGAGCGGGGTGTCTTTGTACAGATAACAAAATTCATTTTTAATATTGATTGATTGTGCAATATAACACTATAATTCATAATAAATGTAGATTATACTTTTTACGCATGATTTGATATTAAAATAATTAATAAAATTATCAATACTATTTACAAATAATTACTAAATATTAATTTATTTCGTATTGAGTTTTCGCAGGTCCTCGTGTAACATTATAAAACTCGTTTAATATTTAATTTTTATACGATTTTCTATCAAAATAATCATACAAATATAAATAATAATGAAAATCTTAATAAAAAATTTAATAGTATATTCGATAAGTATTTTAGTTAATGGCAACTATTACAATGTTTTTAATTATCTGTGTGAGAACAGAACTTAGCCGCGGAACGGCTAAGTTCTGTTGTATTTACATTATTTTGTTCGACTTTATACGTTGAATAATTATTAAGTGTTTTAAATTATTTGGATGTTGTTTAATATTAATTTTATCATTAATCGGATTTCTAAAATCGTGATGAATGTTTCGTGATCGTGATGATGTGATTACTGAGTATTTTTCTCAAATGTGAAACTATTGTGTCAGTATTTGAGTGTACTATCAAAACATACATTTTTTTAAGACATTTCAAACAAATGTTGAGTTTTTAATATTACTTATGATGTAAATATTAGTGATAGTAAAAGGAGAATGCGACAACGACGATGTAAAACTAATGTTAAATGTAAGTACCTATCTATCGTAGTTCAATATCATTTTGTGTTAAAAATTTTGAATATAACTTTGTGGGTGGTTCAATAACCATGCAGTATTTCTAAATAATTTCATAATAAAGGTGATATAATAAATTGACTTAAAGTAGGATTTTGTTAAACAATTTTAATAAGAGGTTTGAACGTTATTTAGATTTATAATAAATAGGTAATTGCGTGAAAAAGAACGCGAGATATCGTTCTTTCTCGTTCTGTCTTGTTTTGACGAATGAAAAGTAGAAGTTTGGCAACGCTTAGTAGTATTTTTGTAGTAGTATGTGTATGTGTGCGTCACACGAAATACAGGTATGGAGAAAAATCGTGAAATGAAAAAAAAATCCTACGTCCAAACTGTTGAGGCATCTTGATTAATTTCTTTAGCTTCGAGTTTGAAATTTTTTACCCTATATGCAGTTTCAATTAAAGAAGCGCAGCCTCTTCCACCCTGTATATGATCACAGGCATCGTCGACGGTACTGTATATTTTTATTTTCTTTCCCACCAGGTGGCGCTGCAATAGACGGTCGTGATCGTTGCTCCCGCACGGCGCTCCACGCCGCGGCGTGGCGGGGTCGAAGCGCTGCACTAAAAGCTCTTTTGCAAAATGGTGCCTCGCCCTCCGCTGTTTGTACGCAGGGTGCTACGCCTTTAGGTAGGTAGATATATAATATAAAGGAATTAAAACGTATAGCTTGTGGTGTAATATAGTTTAGACGTTAATAATATCAGCAAAATTATCTTTTAATTATAAATTTAGTGTGCTGGTGCATTAATTAATGGTTAAAGAAACTAAAACAAGCAACAGAATCAGAACACATTTTTAACAGAACACATTGATAAGACTATTGAAATGAGCACAAATTATATTTACTAAAAGGTAATCCAAATTCCATCAGCAGTTGAGAGGTGTCCAAAAACATTCATGTGTATATATATAATAATATATGTATGAAAATTAAACAAATTACAGGTATAGCAGCTCAGGAGGGTCATGAGGAATGCGTGCTTTATCTATTACAACATGGCGCCGATCCGCTACAAGCTGATCATTGTGGTAAGTAATGAGTATAGTACGGTTGACAAGTCGTGACCACTTTGAAACCTAACTAAAAGCTGGCCACGACTCGCCGACTGTAGTGTATAGTGGTTAGACAATCAGGTTTTTTTTTACATTGGGACATTTCCTTTTGGCGTTTGAAGATGTAAAGCAATTAGTAGTAGTTAAATTGTGTTGTTTTTGTACATATTTTTTTTTTTATTTAACTATAGTTTTTCGTCGTTAGAAACATACGTTTCATTTTATTTTTAAACTAAATTTTAATCTGAAGTTAAAGATTTTATAATTATGATACGATAGTAATAAATAAATAATCAGCTTTTTTAGATGGTACCCGGGAATTTTGCCTTTTTACCTGAGTGAAGAAATGAAAATATTAAATACTTAATTCCTCCAAGTGGGAATTGAACCCACAGCCGTCGCGCTTACAGTTGCACGCTTGTGCCCTTGCACCACGACTGTCTTAATCCTTATTATTGTTGTCCCAACATAATTATAATATCTTACAAAATTAGATACTATATCAATCGTAAACTGTAATAAACCTAAAATATAAACCTTTTCTTTTTGAGCAGGTCGAACCCCTGCTAAAGTGGCGTGGCGGGCGGGGCACGCTAACATCTGTCGTCTTTTAGAGAGGTGGGCAGCGCCCTCTGCGCCTACAGATGAGAGGGCTGGGAGGACTGGTAAATATATATCTTTTTAATTATATTTTATTAGTGACTGCTTATATATTATATTATAACCAGATTATACAAAATCTTTGCATAAATTGTAGCCTATGTACAATTTTGTTATATAAGTAATATTACTGTTTCATCTAAATTCCTTCACTTTATGTGTGAAAGTGGAACAAACCTGTGTACTTAGAATATTTCACATTTATAATATTAGCGGGATTACAAACAAACTTATAACTAACTAAATTAAAATGGTGACCGCGTGCTAAAAAAATGTTTTCGTTTAATTTGTGATGTAATTGTTTAATTATATATTAGTAACTAAGTAAGTAAGGGTATTTGCTAACTTCTACATTAATATGCTTTTTGTGCTTCAGGCTCACCGGATTACAAAAGACGGAGCGTTCACAGTTCGAATTCTACAAAATCATCATCAAACATGACGGGCGGTTCGAACAGATCTCATGAGCACAATGAAGAAATACAAGAGAAGGTAATATTTAAATATTTTTATTTTATTTATACCACATTTAAGTGGTCAGAGCTTGGACCGTGAACAAGAGGCGCTGACTCATATTTCGCTACGTTACTATTTATATATTAATTATAATAATAATTGTTGTTTTTTTTATTATTATATATATATATTTTGAACCTGTGACTGTGACTTGTGATATTTTAATGGAGTTATGTGACTTCCCAATCAGAAATTTATAATGATAATACACTTAGGTATTAATACTCCACCTTGTTAGCAAGAGACCTTTTTTATAATCAAAAACAAAGTTCCAAATAAATTCAACCTACTAATTTACAGGCAAACCGAGCAAATCTCTCATTAACCTTCGTACAACAAGTGACAAGGTGCGGTCGTACTCGGAGAGAGGAGAGTGAGCCCATACCAGAACATAGGGCTGTGGAGCAGGATTCGAAGCTTAGGTGAGCTTGTTTTTTTTACTTCCCGCTATATATAGCAGAGCAGGCAAAAGGAACCTGGTGATAAGTTATGACGTCGATACAACTAAGAACTAAGATTTTCTCACTATGTTTTTATTATTTTCACTACATGTAATGGTATTCCAAAAGACATTTATTTTATTTCTTTGGTTTTATATCATAGCATATCATGTTAGTTTGTATGCTATAATCTGTATTGTATTATGTTATTTCGAATCCCTCGTATTGTATGAAATAACGAGAAAATACTGTGAAATATGAAATTTATAAAAACTATTTTCTAATTTCTTTCCATCGACCCACCCAGGAGCTATACAGCGAATGAAAGAGACGGAGAATTGAGGGGGTACGCGCGCGAGAGGGATAGACGACGTGAGCAGCGTCACGGCGCCGCCAGCCCTCTGTACGCGTCGCCGCCGAGGAGCCCCAGCGAACCGAGGAGTCCTTCGCCCTTGCCCGGTAAGAGAGAGAGGGAGAGTTTACGCGACTCATTTTATCATATATTGATTCATTGTAATGTTCATTTTAATATGCTATTTAAATTCCAAAGTAATTGTTACATACATGAAATCTATATTTTGAATTTTCAATTCGGTCTTTCAAACTTCATCTTCATAGTTGTTTTTATATTAGTCCTATTTAATATTTTCCTTGTTTTCAATTTGGAAATCTTTACAAAAAAAAGGCTTTTCCTTTAACCACAGGTTCACAACCACCGAGCCTTACCAACGCGCAACCACTTGTAACTGACACACACTTCAACAGAGATACGCATATGCGTATTATATTAGGAAGAGGCAACAAACCGGCCAACGAGAGGCAGGAGAGGTGAGTTTTATTATTATAGTAATACATATTGCAGTCGACAAGTCACTTTGAATTGTATTGACTGTAGACGTCTGCGCAGATTAGATTTAAGAATTTTTCTTACTTTTGATTATATTCTTTTAGAGTGCGAATGAAATGTGAAAATATTTATAAAATTTGAAATCGACTTAGTTAATCAATTCTTCCTTAAGCAAGTAACGAATTTAATTATATTAAACATTTATTCTCATATAAGAATCGCATAATAAGAATTTTGTGCTTTTGTACTAGAAATAACAATTATATGTAATTGTATATTTTGTGTTGTTTAATAATAGGGCTAGCTTTTAATATAGAAAGAGATATAAACGGAGCTAAGTGGCTCTGTTTTCTTTTTCTATTATGTCTTATTTTGAGATTAACTAATAATTATATATTTTATTATATTATTTATATGTTATTTATATAGTACTATTACAATTCTTTTGTAAGATACACACTGGTTGCACGTTACTACATTTTGTAATTTGGCCAAAAATATATATAAAATAGCATGTGGGTAAATGTAAAAATTGCCTTTTAAGGGAAGTCCCTAAATATTAAGTAATTATTAAATCGTTTTTTTTTTTATTTCATTTACTATTTTTGTTGTAAATACTTATTTCGTATATTACAAATATAATAGCGAGGTGATATTGGCGACGCGGTTAGCGTACAACCGAATAGTGGGCAGTTTGGGGAGAGCGAGAGGGAGGATATTTAAGAAAACGTGAGTGAAAAGGATAAATAGATTACTCGACTGAGTTACTGTGGCAAACAGAGTTTTGTATAAATATAAACAAAAGACAAAAAAATTAAAGATAATTTAAAATATAAAATAAAATACTTATTAGATAACATTTGTAAAGAATTTTTAAAAATAAAAAAAAAATGCCTATATTTAAAATTTTTATAATATGAAATTAAAATTAACCCTTCCACATGTATGTAAAGGTAAAAAAATAAACATATTTTTTTACCTTTACACCACCTTTACACCTTTTTTTACCAAACACTCCATATTACGTTTTGTAATGTTCTTTAAGCTACAGTAATTCAAATAAAGTCGAGAGTTCAAAGCAAGCATTGGCTGGTCTGCTGTAACTAAGTTCATTATGGTTCATTATTCATTATTCTTTTTTAATTTTGTATGTTGGTGTATGAATGTGTTTTAGATTTTAGGAAATTATATTAGCAAAGATAAAGGGTTTAAATGACATTTATATTATACATTTTGTTTTCTGTAAACATTTCAATCCCTAGAGTAGAAAGAGAGAAAAGGCCGGACTCGTGATGTGATGTTTGCCAAACTGCAATAGTTTTATTAAAATACTGAGAAAGAGACAGAAACTGTGACTGAGAAATAGTATGTAAAAAGGTTTTATGAGTACGAACCTTTAACCAGCACGTTTAGTCCCTTAGATTTCAACGAAAAGGGGTTATGGGAAAGATTTTTTTAAAGCTTCGTGCTATATTCCTCACGGGGCAGGTAGACGGAACCTGGGGTTAAGAAACTTCGTTCCTCATTAAGACACTTCCGTTTCCCACTTAGCGTAGCATGTTTTGTAGTAAACACTCCGTGAGTTACTAGTTAAGACACTCCGTGGGAATAATAAATAAATCATTTCTCTGTGTCCCCTGTCATCGAACCCACAACTGTCGCGTTTATAGTCAGACTCCGTGCTGGTGTTCCATTGACTTAATCGATCAATTATCAATAACAATTATTATATTATATAATTAAAATAACATTTAATATATGAGAAAATACGAATAACAAAGATAAATATGTAAATAACTAGCTTTTTTATATAAAATAAGTATTATTTTAAATCTGTGTAAATTGGAAATAACTATATAGTTACTTACTCTTCTAACCATTCATGTTTTCATACATTAACTTAGTTACAGTAATTTGTATAATAATTATTAACAAAAGAAAATGCTTTGCTTATTAATTATTAACAGAAAAAAGGTTTTTGATTTTGGTGGTGGAATGGTTTTGTGGGCTTATTTATTAACATTTTTTGTGGATGTATGTATTTTGAATATTAACTTTTTAATGATTGTTATTTAAATAATAATTATTCTTTCCGATATGACAAGTAAAATTTGGTTATTAAATTACATTTTTTAGATTCTCATGAAATGTTTGAAACATTCAGCAGTAAGTTAACGTAAGTTCTGTATATTGGCAACCAGTTATTCGTGACGACATATAGATTATCGAAGAAATCATGGTGAAAAATGTACTTTAATAATAAAATTATATGCGATACATTTACATATACTTCTTAAGAAAAATATGTATTTTATTGGACTTACTATAACTAGATTTTTTTTTGTCAAATATAGCCGCCATAAAGATTTTTTATGTTAACTTATAGATAAAAAAAGTAAAACATTTTTCAACATTATTGACGTAAGTGGGTCTTAATTTTGATATTGTAATATACAGCGTATTTTAAAATATAAATTGTATATAAAATATATACATTAATTTACGAATGCTTGTTCACAGTAAAAACAAAAGGAATGGCATCGTGACAAACCCTGCGATGCGTTTAGTGGCCAACGTTAGAAATGGTCTCGGTGAGTTTAGAAATGATTATTTATTTTTTTGGCTTTATATGCAAGTAGCGTGATAGGCAGAGAGAACCTAGAAACCTAGTGTTAAGACGCCGTTCCCCACGTTTCCTTCAATACTGGGTTTGACTTTGCGTGCTAAGTTGCGGAATTTGACGCTGCGCTTTGCCTCGTGACCAGAGCGAGGTAATGACAATATTAAATATTTAATTTCCTCGAGTGGGGATAGAAACCACAATCGGTCTCGTTTACTTGTTTCCTTGTGTCTTTCCTTTAACTTTTACATTTTTTATGTTTATTAGATAGTGCAGCAGCCAACATTCGTCGCACAGGGGTGGCACTAGCAGCGAGTGCCAGTTCAAATCCCGCTGTCAAAACTAACGCATTCCAATGGCGGAAAGAAACACCTCTATAGAGTAAGAAAGAGAAATACAACATGTGAACAAAATAATGGAAGGTATATGAAAGATATACGTATTATATGAATTGTAATCTTCTAAAACGAGAAGGATATAGTTTTTCCATGTGTAAGAAAGAGACAAAATGATATTAAGGAGATCTATTGTAATTTAAAAATGATAATATTCTACGCTTAAGCGTTTAAAGCTGAGCTAAAAAATATACATATATTCTTTTCTGCATTAGCTTAAAAGTTGATATTAATATTTGTCTATACTATTATGTATGAAAAGTAAACTGTTTAAAACACCAAATTGGCTGTTAAATAAATAAGGATAGTTCATTTTAATTTTAAAAAGATAAAGATAGCATAGTACATACTTATCGTATCTAAAGTTAGGGCTAAAGAGGCCTAACTCTTAATATTATATTAAAATTAGGAATATGTAGATATATATTATTTTTTGTTTGAAAACTCACTGTTCTATCGTTTCCTTTATTAGGTTTAAAATGATAAAAACATACATTATATTCTGCTTTATTTTTAATTTATACATATACAATTTTGAGATAAGGCCCTTTAGCGCTAGCTTTTGCTTTTGAGGAATTATTTTAATGTATTTAAAATAAAATATCATAAATGTTTATCGAGCGTGTCACAAAATTACAACTACGAAGTACATCAATAATTGTAATTAAGGTACATCAGTTGAAAAATTATAAACACACAACAAATAAAGTAACCGAGTAAATAAATATTCGGTTACTTTTTACATTATAGTGAGATTGAAAACTATAATTTCTTCTTAAAAAAGAACGAATGATAGTTTACTATCACTCAAAGTCATTGTTTTCAATTAAATTAAATAAAAATGGCTTTAAATCACAAGGTTGAAACTGTAATAAAATATTCGAGTCCCGGTTACTTAAAATGAACATTAAAGTACCTAATCATTCCTATATAATTGCATTTGAAGTTAAAAATAAAATACTAGAGAGAGAGAAAGAGAGACTCTCTCTCCATCTCTGCAAATAAAATTTCTTATTACCAAGTAATGTGAGGGAAAGACACTATTTGTAGTGTGTCGGTAAAAAAGTCTTACTTTAAACTTAAATATAAATAATACTAAATTCATCGAATTGCTTCTAGAATGGAAAGTTACAACTAAATATATATTTTTGTATATTAGTTTCTAAATATCAGAAATTAGTATACTAAAACATATATTATTAACTACCTAATGAATTAAACTAAACAAATTCTACAAAAAATCGACTACATATTCACCATATGTACCTAAAACTTAACATTTCCTAAACAAAAAATAAAAAACTTACAAAAAAAACAAAAAATCATCATTCGCCTTCAAATTCTACGGTATTTTTAGAACTGTGTAATCTCTTTAATTAGATAAATAGATTTCTGATTATACTACATTTTTAGTATGCATTATGAAAAATATATTTTATTATCGATCATTATGTATGTATGTAATTGTTGAACGTGAATAATTTAATTAGTTAGTGAGATTCGAATCCCATATATAAATATGATTTTTTGCTAGTTTTACAATTTTTATGAAATATTTTTTATTAAAACTTTTGGTATGGTTATAATCACTTGATGAAAAAGTCATGCATATATGTTTTTTAAGCTTTTTATGCAGACAAACAGTTCGATCTGAAATTAAACAAGATATTGTTTTTAATATATTATACAAAATTTATCTAAATTAGCATAAAAAATGAAAAACATAGTGAGTTCTGTTTGTTTTCATTGGAGTTGAACTCGTCAGTTATTCACGTTCGATACATTAGTTTAGTTTCATAATCATGACGAAGCTTAGGATTTGTGGATATTTTATACATATTTATATAACCAAAAGCAAGTCAAAAAACGTCGAGTGATTATTTCGCTTATTATCATTTAAAAAATATAAAAATAATAATTACTATATAAGAAATCCACATGTCCAAAGCTATTTAGCGTTTAAAAGACTACAAAATATATACAATGTTGCCAACAAAAAAAAAACCTACTAAGCTATAGAATTCCGTATTAACGAATTAAACAGTATTACGTATAAAAAAACATTTCAAATTTGCATTTTTTTTGTACAATTTTTTGTTTAAAAAAATGAAGAGCAAAAAAACAGCCTCTATATAGTTTATAGTTCGGTAATTATTTTGATCTCAATTTGAACAAAGTTAACTAACATAGTGTTTTGTTTTATAATTATGTCTTATTTTTTCCTAGTCCAGACGAGCAGGTGCCTATCTGAAATGCTATATTATATAATGTAGTAATTAAGGATCTAAAAAGTGGCATAACTAAAATTGTGATGTGTGTGTTCGTGAATGCGATAGTTATTTTTTTTATTATTTTATTGAATTTAGTAAAAAAAAAATCCTTTATATTTGCTAAAAATTGGTGAAAATGCGTGACCCTAAAATACGTAATATTTATGCATTTATGAGTAAAATATATATTTTGTTATGCCACTTTTTTATAGACCCTTTTATATTATATAGGTTGGACTCTGCGATTTTTTAACTTTATTGTATTATTTTTGTTATTTAAGTAACATTAATTTGAATTTTCTTTTAAAAAAAAGAAAAAATATAGTTTTTTTAAAAATCGCATAGTTCACTCTCGAAAATGTAGATGTTTTATTAAAATTAGGAAATTATTATAACGATATAGCAACACCAATGTGTGAGTGTGTTAGCTTTTTATTTTGGACATAATTGTGAAGCTATTATAAGTTAAAATGTATAAAACAAATATTTTTCTATTTTTTTTCGATTGAAAATAATAAGAGTTTGTGTATTTTTTCTTTTTTTTTTAAGACAAATACAACGATGATTGACAATTTTTTCCAACTCTAGAAATCTTTTCACGTCTTTACATAGATAAAGAAGAGAAAAGATAAAAAATACTTTTTTGCTTGCCAAAATATAGAAGAAATATATATGTCTATTAATAAAGCTATTATTCAATTATAATCCATAGACAATAGGTGCTGTATTTTTTTTTATTTAATATCATTTTTTAATTGTGTACAAATTTAGTTTTTCGAGTAGATTTAAAATATGATATATACGTAATTGACTTGTGAGAATGAAAAAATGGAAAAGATGTCTTTTTTCTTGGATTTTTTTTTAAAATGGCGTCATTTAAGTAGTAATTTTTTATTTTAGAATATGAATGTATATATTAGCAGTTAAAAGAGAATGTTGAAAGAGTGGTTGTTCTCTCTGCATACTTCATATAAATATGCCCCAATTTATAAAAAATGTATTTTTTTTTGGAGTGAGATATTTTTTGGAATTTTGTGTCATATTTTGAGGCTATTATTTAAATTTAGGGAATGATTGTAATTTGCTATATATTTAGTTAAAACAATTAAAACTAATAAGACATGGCAAAATTAAATATCTATGCAATATTGTTTTATAATATTGACAAATATTGTGTCTGCTTATTTGGCGTTGCATTCTATATGGAAATTGTAACAATGGTTTTTTGAATGAGAATTTTTTGTTTAAAAATATATATAATTGATTTTCGGACACCATTTATAAACTTTAATTCTTATAAATAAGAACAAAAGATATTGTAAATGGACAAAAAATAATAATTTCTACCAAATTAATAAATAACAATGGTTTAGGCCATTGTGTCTCTAAATGATTGTGGGTTCAATCCCCTCTTTGATTTCTCCATTCTCCGTGGACTAAAAATGAAGAATGGAGTGTTTTGACATCAGGTTCTTCGCCTACCCTGCTTTATGGGGTTAGAGCGTGAAGCTTAAAGGAAATGGTAGAAATTCTCCTTCAAAAACAAAATTTTGATAAATATACGCGACGCTTATTTTGTAAAAAAGATAGCAATATTTATTTATTTATATTATATTTAGATTTTCGTTTTTGTAATCGCGTGTGAGTGATATTTGGTATGGACTATTAAGTAGCTGATGTGAAATGTTGTGAAGAAAATATATTGAAATATATATAATTTCTCTTATTTATGTTGTTTTATTTACCTTGAATACAAAAATCTGATAGCTGGTAGTTCAATTTTTTTAATTAACAAAATCTACCCACCTTTAATCAACTCTACCTTTTTTCAAGTTTGCACTTACTATTTTTTTAGTATTTCAATGGAATGGAGACAAGGGAGATTTCAGGTTCAAATCTATCTTGTCTCTCTACTTTATGGTTATAATTAAGCACTAACAGAATGTAGATAAACAAACTGTATATAAATAGGAGCAAAATAAAAAGACTAGTAGCAGTCATGTTAGTTTACTCGAATTATTTTGAGAAGTGGGAGTGATGCTTAAAGATTATGAAAGGAACTAAAACAATGTTTTTTATATATGTAAGGATATAATACAATGAATTATATCGAATATACGCTACAAAAGAGACTGAAGTGAAATGTGAAGAAATATATTTAAATACTATATAATCTCTTATATCTTTAAACTTCTCTTATATCCTTAAATACAAAAAGTTGGCGTCTCAAATCTTATAGTTGCGGGTTCAATTCAATTTTACGTACGTAGTGGAACTCGAACCGGAACCTCTCAAATAATATCCAAGAGATTTCTAATAAATCTTTCCGCCCTGGAGCAGCCGCAACGTCTGTCAGTAAGCGCGACAGTTGTGGTTTCGATTTTACTCGAGGAAATGAATTATTTAACAAGACAGCATAGCCTTGAGCTCCTCAACTCAACACACAATATTTCGAAATATCGTCGAAAGTGGAGAACATACAATTTTAGCTATTCGATAATAGATGGCGCTGTAACCTCACTTAAGTGACTTTACATTACACATATACAGCAATGAGTACCACAACGGATTACATACAAGAGGAGAAACCACTTAACATTCCATGGATTCACTGTGCACATGTCTTGAGAACAGTGCCTGGGACTTGGAAAACCAATGTAGGCTTAAGGAGGCTCCTTCAAATCGGCATTAAAGCTCACCTTCAGTGTCGAAGCAATTTTTAGGAGGGTCCTTGGTTTTAAACATTTTTATAAAGTTTTTTGTTAGTAACAGCTCTGGGTTGTCACAGACTATTCTTTACCCCTCCAATCCTACATCATTGACAATACGACATTGACCAAAAATAGATAGGTACAAACCTAAGAAGAACTAAACATTTAACACTAATTACACGCTAATTGACGTCTCCGAGTTTCAACCTCAACTCTAAACTAACCAAAGCGAAAGGCAATTATATAAAATATAAAACTTAATCAATCAAAACTAACAATCTGTCAAAGTAAGCGTAAAATGCGTAATGGCTGTATAATTGCACTGGCTATAAAAACCCCTTGTTTGCAACTTGATCGGCACAGACCCCCTCGGAACTTATATCCCTACTAATAAACCCTACGGCTGAGTGTATACTAAATGTTTGTTTTATTAGATGTAAGTGCGGCGTTGAATTCCGCCACTCAGTATGCAATGTCGCGAAAATTGGGTGGTGGGTGATGGACTGTTTTAACACTAGGTTCCCTCTGCCTTTTCTCATATATTGTAAAATGCTTAGATTTCATTCTGTTTAAATTAAATTAGGCGTAGAGTTTCACGCTCTTGCATTTCTCGCAATATTTTATTACTGCATGATTACTTTACAAATCACAGACCAAATCAATCTCAATCTCAATCTCAAATTGATGTCAGTCGTTGTATAGCGGAAAACGCGTGTTCCTTTAAACAAAATAGGTTGCAGGTTCGATTTCCACTTCAGAAAATGAAAATTTAATACTTTCATTTACTCGCTCTACTAATAAGATAAAGTGCGGCGTTGAATTACGTCACTCAGCGGAAAGTAGGGAACGGAAGTGTCTTATTGACCTTTATCCTCTGTCTACGCTGCTATATATCTACGGGATATTTTAAAACAAAAATCGAATGCACTACCATCACATCTACTTCCCAAAGCCTAACCTTAACACTAATCCCTACCAAATGAGCTCACCACATCCAAAATCAACAATCAAAATCCCATAAAATCTCATATAATTGGTAACAATGGGACAAACACGGTGTCTTATGTCTGTAGTCTCCACAAGGGGAACGACGCGTGTCGCTACTTCCCTATTGTCTAAATATCCTGTCACTTGAGGGGGTTGCTTCTTGAGATGAGATCTTTTTATAATAAGCACCTATTTCCTATTACCATTTTGAGAAAACTTTGAGTTTGGTTTAAAGATGCTATTTTTACACGTTTAAGTTTTACCTATGTAATTGTAGGAAGCGGATAAGCGAATAAGAAGAGGATAAAGCGTGAAGTAAAAAAAAAGCTTCGCTTCAAAAGTTTTCGAATAAGGTCCATCTTTATATCTTTTATTTGTACACATATTACCACTAGCTTTTTTGTGCGCATAGATCAATAGTAATAAAATTTAAAAAAAAAACAAACGACTAGTTTCTGAGATTAGCGCGCTCAAACACACAAACTCTTCAGCTTTCTTATATTAATATATAGTACCTATTATAGACATCTCTACATGACGTGTCGTTTAATAAACTATCTCATAAAATTCGAACTCCGTACCATCGAATAGGTACAAAGTTACAACCACTATGCCATGAACCAACTAAAATTACTCACGTACAAAACAATTATTTAGTATGAAAGGGTCTAAATTATATAACAAAATAATAATAGAGCAATATTATTCTTTTGATATTCTCCCCTTAGGTTCAGTAATTAAGTTACTTTCAAAACATGTTGTGAAGCTAAGATTGACGCGTGTGCCTTTAATAAAGTATCCTTTATGGTATATGATTTGATGAATCTCATTTAGTAGCGGTAGGTGTAGGTTCAATTCAATACATAATCATTTATGTTGATATTATAAAGCTGATGAATTTGTACCTACAGTAGAACGCGCTAATCTCAGGAACTGGAGGTTTGAATTGAAAAGTTATTATGAAGTTAGTTCTTAGGCTGTTGTGGTGCGGGGGCACAAGCGACTGTAAGTGTGACGGTTGTAAGTTCAATTTCCACTCGGGGGAGTAAAACATTTATCTAATATTTTTATTTCCTCGCTAAGGAGTTCCTCCTCTCAGGGTCGCGCTCATGAGAAGTCCGTAAGATAGATGAACAACAAAGTTAGAGGATATAATCAAAAAAGTGAAAGAGTTAAAAGGGCGACTGACAGGACACATTACATATCCTACATATTTCCTCCTATTCCCATTATCCGCCAAATTGCGTGTTGAGTGGTGAAACTTAACGCCGCGGTTTGCCTTGTTACCAGAATGAGGAAAGGTACCTACCTGTGAGATAATTAATAAAAAAGTAATATAAAGTATAAAAAACCCATATTGCACCATTATTTAACAGAAAAGATATTCTATCTACTATATTTAAAAACTATAAGCACGCCTATTAATAATATGATAGTTCAAAACATCCTTTGATAAACACAAGGGCGTCGCTACGAGGTGTAAAAGGTTTCCCACACAATTAGTAGGTACCTATGAACTACGAACGACGTTGCGTCGGCAAATTACGAGATGCTATTCATTTTATATGAAAAAGGTCTTTATATAGGTATTTTATTTCGTCGTAGACAGAGAGAGGCTAGTGTCAAGACACTCTGTTTAGAGACATTGTACGTTGCACGCACTGCTTTTTAAGACAATAGACATTGTTGAGTGGTGAATTTACCTTGCATTTTGTCTTGTTATCAGCGCGAGGAAATGTTTGAATGAAAAAAATATTCATTTAGCTAAGTGGGAATCGAGGAATCGAACCCAGAGCCTGTCGCGTTTACTGTCTCATGTTTGTTTCATTCTTCAAAGGAATCAAACCAACTATCATATTAAAGCCAGACAACCCCACACCACAGTAGCTAACAGGCACTTGTACAAAGTATGCAAACACAGATTCATCTTAATTCTCAACAACATTCACACAGCATCCGTGTTGTATCTCGTCTATCTGTCGAGAGCGGAGTGCCACTCATTGACTGCACCGTGCCGCTTGATTGTCAATAAAAAGCTTAGGCGTGAGGAGTTTTTGATAGGTTTTTTGTTATTTTATTATATTGTAGCATAATTAATAAAATGTGATAATGATGTAATAGTCACAATTTCCACAACTATAAATCGAACCGTAGTGGTTGGAAATTGTGACTTAACTAAACTTTGTTATTGCCTATTTTTTTAATTATTAAAAATCTATTTTAGCTTCTCGAAACTGAACCAGGAAACCTAGTGTTAGTCCGTTCTTATTAAGACACTTCCGTTCTCCCCTTTCCGCCGAATTCTCGTGGGATTGTGTATTGAGTGGCGGTACTCAATCCCGCGCTTTGCCTTGCAACCAAAGCGAGGAAGTGTATGTATTAAATATTTCATTTTTCGAGTGGAAATCGAACACAGCCTAATTTCTCTGAATCTTATAATATTAGATACTATTTGCAAAGAACTATAGTTTACATTCAATTGAATTAACATTTACGTGTTTTATCACCTTCAAAGTTCAAGTTAAATTTTTATTCCGTTACAATTATATCTTTAGATTTTGAATAATAACTCTCTTATTAGAGGAAAGTAGTGAGTTTAAATCAATATTTCGTATTCTTGTGTGAACTAAGCTTATAAAGCTTAAATATACAGCGCGGCGTTAAGTTCCGCCACGTAATACGCAATGCCTTTAAAATATTTTGCGTGTGGATGATTCATTCCCACGAGTAAGGATTGAACTGGAAACCATCGCTTTTAAAGTCACTGTGCTATGATGGCCTCCGCTAGATAGGTAAACCCAGTAAAAGCATAAATATATAAAAAAAATATACAAGCAAAGTAGATGCAATACAAATTAGTCCTACTTCCTACTAATATTATAAATGTGAAAGTTTGTGAGGTTGAATGTTTGTATTAAAGTAAAAAATAACGCAGCAGTCTGGAATAACACTTAAAAATTAAAATGTAAAAAGTATTTGATAAAAATAGCATTTTATCTTGCCAAACGATAATTCTATGTAATTGTTTTTGTGTAGTGGAAATTTAGAAAAATCTCCCTACAGATATACTAACAACATAAATTGTTGTAACAAGCATAAAAAAATAATTTCGACGAAACCAAAGCTTTGATGAGAACGTATGGCTTAGTGGTTAGAGGGCACAGACGGCTTATAGGCGCAAGTTCAAATCTCGCTGCGTTAAGATTTTCATACGTTTTTTTAAAAAGTATTTATATAACTAATGAACTGATTTAGGTACATAAAACTTTACAATAATATAGGTTCTACATCTGAAAAAAATTTTGAAAATATTATAATAACAAGATTAAGCGGGCGAAGCCGCGCGTGGATCGCTAGTGCATAATAAGCGCTAACAAAGCGGCAAACGGCAAGTGACCCCAAACGTTACGTTGCGTTTAATTGGAGGTCTCGTATTGGTCGATTTTTGGTTGCTGACTGCGCATTCGTTTCTGATTGGTGGAAAAAAATGGGCTCCGCCCCGTTCACGGATTAGGGGTAGGGGGAGGGGGTAGTGTTGAGAAAATCGTTTTGATAGTTGAGATTAAGGAGTTTTTATATATTTTTTTTTATAGCTTCACTCTGTTTCCCGCATAGAATCGAGTAGACAGCCTATCCAGTTATTTACGGGATAACTTAGTGTTAAGACACCCCGTTCCCACGGACGGTCACGAACCGAACAATATCTTAAACAGCGTGTAGACAGCGTGTTGTTTGGTTGTCACAAACAACACGCTGTCTACAGCGGGGAAATTAAAATATAAAATAATTCATTTTATTCAAATTATTTGTTACACGCAACAATGTTCGCAACTAATGTGAAAATATGAAGTCGGAAGAATAAGCACCGCAGTGTAGCGAAAGTGACAGAAATTAGAGGATTCGCTTTTTAAATACTATGCCTGTGTCGATTTTTTGTTTCTGGAAAAAAAATCCATTTGAATTTTAACAGCACAGTATGGATTTGAATATAATGTATTATTTGGGGCTCTAGAGAAATCCAGCATGATATCTATTTTAATAATTATTATCAATATTTTTGATTTTTTCTGAGGCTGTTGTGGCGCTTGTGATTTCATATTTTCATTTGTTCGCTCTGGTAGTGAGTCAAAGCGCGGTGTTGAGTTGCGCCACTCAACATGCAATGCCTCGAGAATTCTGCGGAAAATGGGGTTTTAAAGGGAACGGCTTCCCTCTGCACGCCTACTATGTGCGGGAACAGCGTGAAGCTTAAAAATTTCTATATAAAATATATAAAAGTATCAAAACTCGCGCACAGTACTATATCCACTTTGCATAGGATGATCTGCCCCATCTTACGGCAACTTAACCCGTATGCTATACGATATGTAATCTGTAAGGTTTGGACAGACGGAATGCTTTATTTTCTATATAGGTATTTCATGTATTTAATATATTCTATTTATATTATCACGTTTTCTCGCATGTAGCGGGGTAGGCAGAGTGAAACGAGTGTTAGGAAACGCATTAATCATATTTCGTTCAATTCAAGATATTCTCTTCTTCTATTTCGGATTCGTAATATATGAATTTTAAATGTATTTTTGCTTTAGGTTGTGTTCCACATATACCTACTAGCAGCCTGGTCTGCATCATGGGTAACGTGGTAACTAGTTCGAATAAAGTCTTTTTGTATATTACAGGGCAAATTTATTGTTAACAAAATTTCTGGGATAGGCACAAGACTATTATTAAGTGGGCACGGCTAGTGTTAGGGCAATCCGTTCTATCCCCCACCGATTTTCCGAGACGTTGCGTGTTGAGTGGTAGAATTCCTCGCCGCGCTTTGTCTTTTTTCCAGAGCAGAGGATTGAAGATCTTGAACTGCCCTCTATGTTACGTTTTATAATTAAGATTATTTAGTGAATATTTTTTTAATTACTTCTTGGAAAGCGGAAAACTCGTTCAATTTGTCCTTATTTACTTTTCCTTAGGTAATATTAACAATATACGTCAATTATAATAGTAAGATACACATAAAATAATATTTTATAACGCACCGTGGATACAGAGCCTTATTTTATCGGAAAATATTACTCGATTTTCATTTTTATTTCATTTTTCAGCATGATCGTATGGAATACGTATGAACCATGGAGTTCATACTGGGTCAGAATATTTTAAGATTCACATTACTTACGTACATATATAACAAAAAAAAAAATTAAAATAGAATATTTCGTCACTGTGTTTCTTTGTTTTCTCAGAGGTATTTTAAATATACGCTTAAATTGAATTTTATAATTGCAAAAAAATAAATAGATCATATTTTTATTTCATAATATTTCGTAGCTACACTTTTTTATAAATGTCAAGCATTGATCGTAATGTATTAACGTACCTATTAAGTATAAATTGACCAATTGAATAAATTTAAACCAATATACACAACGTTTATTTATTATTAAAATTTCCAAAAAATACAAAAATATAAAATAGTCATCTCAACAATATTTAAAAGATTTTTTTCGTCTTATTTTTTTTCCAAAAAAACTACAGGTTTAATACAAAACCAATAATAATACGTTAAAATATAAAAAACCTCACTCAACATCCATTAAATCAACATTAAATAAAGATCATAGGTAAAAATTGTTCTAATCTTACCTCGAGGGGGTGGCCCCCGTAGGCGTATCCAACCCACCCCGTTGAACGACAGTTTAACTCAGTCTCGCACCAAACGACCTCGTTTACACTAACAACTACCAAAAACTGCTCAAATCGCACAAATTAATATAAATAAACGTTTTAAATGTTATAATTTCATAATATTATAACAATTATTTATAATGGAAAGAGATTTTGACAGTTAAAATTAAATACGATTTCCCGCTTTAATTGTTTTTGCACAGATTATTTAGATCTTTTTTCGGGATCGCGAAGTGTTTTTAATTTTAAAATGTGTTGGTAATAATTATTTTAGAAATTCAAATAAACGATAAAAAGTGAAAATTATTAATTATGTAAATTTAACATTAATTTATTGAAAACAAAAAACAAAATGGAAGAAACACGCAGTGATTCGCCAGATACAAATCAGGGGCAGAACTCTAAAACTTCCTTCCTCATCGAGGATATTTTATATCGTGGACAGAGGACATTTAAGCAGCCTGATCCCAGGCGATATGAGTACGAAAGGGAACCTAAATATTTTCCTATGGCTAATGAAGTCCGGCCTGTCCCGAGAGAAGGGTCCTATTTACAAGTAATGGGAGCGTTGGGTGCATATCTTCATACACCAAATACTTATAAAGCTGTGGAAACACCGTATTTTCTTTCTCAAGGTGTGTAATATAATACTTAGAATTAAATTTTGTTACTTCTGGTATAAGTTTTTTAATATTTGTTTTATTTAAGCTTTGTTAATATTTAATAAATGCGCGTATATATTTATATATTTTGTATAATATTTGGGACGAAATTGTAAAATATATATATATATTAGGTATACGTATTTTTTCGTAAAAAAATATATTTTTTTACAACACTTTGCAACTATCGCGAAGTACTCGTGTCTATTAGGGCAAGAAGTAGTTTTGAATAAGATATTAGCCTAGAGACTAAAAAAATATTTGCGAAAACTTTAAAAGTCATCATTTAGGTATACCTAACCATATATGACGAGTGGGAATCGAACCCACACTTTGACAACCGGCAGTGGAGGGGTTAAGTTCCACTTGGGAAATATGGATAACACTATTCGTTTTAGCAGTTTAGTTTCACCAAAATGTGATCTTGAGATCCGCCAATTCAACACGGAATATTTTGAAAATTTGGCGGTAATCAGGAAACGGAATATCTTAACACAAAAAAGCCTATAACTATTTATAAGCCGCTCTCCACTCCGAGATCGATCTCGAGAGCAATTATAGAAGTGAGGACCATAGATTATTACTTTTTTAATTATAAAATAGTAGGCTTTGCTTTACAGGAAAAACTAGAAGCGGCTTTTTTGTCGTAAAATGGTTAAATCATTCTAACCAGCTAAACTATGTACATATTTGTCGATACCCCGTTATATTGTTGCAAAAAACACTTCCCTCTACGCCTACTGCTTCACTGGCAGTAGACAAAGGGAACCTAGTGGAGGGGATTTAAATGCGTGTTCAGGAATTTAACACCGCTCCCTGTCTTGTTATCAGAACGATGAAATGAAAACAATTCCCTCGAGTGAGAATCGAATCTACAACCGCCGCAATTGCTGGCAGAAAAGGTAGAGGTTTTAATTACGCAACAGGCGTTACAAATATTTCATATATCAATGCATCTCTGTAGAGAGAAAATATATAAACAATATCTTTGATAAGAGTTTTCAATATATTTTTATATAGGTGTGCCCTACCACGCGCTGTTCACACCTTCGGAACTGTCTCTCTCCGCGCTGAAGCACTGCCGACGGAGGAAAGCTAGGACTGTGTTTTCAGATCCACAATTAACAGGTTTGTTTAAGTTATAGCTGCATAGTACGGCCGAAGTGTCGTGGCCGTCTTGGTTATGGCTTTGTTAAGTTTTACGCATCATTCACTTTTCAAGGAAATTATGAAAATTTACAAGTATTCATACAATCTTGTTTATTTTTGAACAATGATTTTTTTCTCCACTTTCGTATTGTATTTAATAACTGTCCATATGTATATATATAAATAGTATTTTAAGGAATTTTGAAAGCGCAGGGAATTTTTTTAAAACTTAGGTAGGTATAGCTTTAGAGGTATTATTAGCTTTTTAATTTCTAACTTGGAGTTACTTTTTTTTATATTTTGTTTTTTTAGCTCTACGCTGTATGTCGTGTATATAGCAGGTAGAAGGAACCTAGGAATCCAATGTTAAGACATTTTCATTAAATATATTTCTGGTCTCCATTTTTAGCCGATTTCTGGAGGCATTGCGTGTTGAGTAGTGAAACTCAACGCTTGTTTCCTCGCTTACCAGAACGGTGAAATGATAATATTTTATTGTTACTTATTTTGTTAGCCTTACGCGTTATCCCTGGCGGGGTAGCCAGAGAGAACCAAACGCCAAAAGCTATAACCTCGTATATCTCTTTCGCCTCGTCCACTGTCTTCCGCCCGCATTCTCAAGCTTTTCGTAATATTGCTCCAGTCTCATAGATACTGTGTTTTTGAAAGTCGACCGAAGTTTCCCTCTATCTCTCTGCCCACTCTTTGCCGCTCATTCTTGCATATATTTTTTGTATAAATTACTTTTTTCAGCTTCACGCTATATCCCGCATATAGCAGTGTAAGCTGAAGGAACCTAGCATTAAGATACTCCTTAAAGTATTTATAATGTATTGATATTATATTGACTTGACATTGATTATATAGTTCATTCTTATATTATTCCCACAGGTCTAGAAAAACGTTTCGAATCACAACGCTATTTGTCAACTCCTGAGCGAGTGGAACTGGCTGGTGCCTTGAACCTTTCAGAAACCCAAGTGAAGACATGGTTCCAGAACCGACGGATGAAGCATAAGAAGCAGATGAGGAAACAACAGCAGCAAAGAGGTATGAGAGTGTAATGTGAAAGATTTTTTTATGTTTGAAAAATGTTTACGTATAAAGCCTATTTTCAATTTTTATTTTGTTATTAATAATTCTGGGGTGGGCAAGGACCATGGCCTGGCCCCATTCCTAAGCCCATGCTACTTGGGCGAAGCCATACGTAAAAGCTAGTATATCATAAAACACTTTATAATATCTAAAATACACCTCAGTGTTATCGTAAAATCTATTCAGATACTTGATTAGAAACTTCTACTAAGATTTAACTTTGTTAGAACTTTACAAGACACCTAGGTTACAGCTTCAATTACTCGCATAGTTTCGTGTAGAACTTGGAAGGAATGTACTGGAATTTATTAATATGATAGATATTTCGGTACCGCTACTAAGTGGAACACGCGGTGTTGCTTGGCTTATGTTACGAGATGAAATGGAACGATTGAACAAAAATATGTTATTTCAATAAAAGAATCAAATCTAATAAAATATTATTAAAATTTGACTGTCATTCAAAAGTAGTAGACAAATACAAAAAACACCAAAATTATCAAAATTATCATCACTTAAAAAGTATCATGTCATACACAACTCTTAGGCTTTCCAAATGACCACAACTAGTACTTATAGATTAATTTGTATTTGAATTTGAACGGGAATTGAACCCAAAATCACCGATGCAATAACCAATCACTGCGCAGAATGGGAAAACCTCAAAGTCCTGGCAAATTGAATTTGGAAATCGCGCCACAACTCAAGACGTTCCATAATTGAATTGGGGACACAAGATGGCTGACTTGGTTGCCATAGCAACGTAACGTCTTGGAAATACCGTTACGAGAATTTGAACTTTAAAACAAGAAAGTAAAGTTTATTTTATGAAATTATAGATTATTTGTAGGGAGAGAGAAGTTATTGTCAGCGATAATGTGACTTATTTTATGTAGTTAGGGCTTCTAATCGCTTGTTGGTGTAATTAAGAATACCGTCTTATAGAGTTTGGCTGTTTGGGGACCGCCTTTGCCTGGCTGAAGAAAATTTCATAGAATTTTCTATTTTTAATATGTTCCTGCCGTAATTTTTAAAAAGACTATAAGTTTCTACTTTGTTATTTAACAATTTGTCCCTTATTTATACTTATAACAATTAATACCTAATAAATTTTGAGCTTCTAATAATTGATGTATAAATATAATTAAAAACATTGATTTAATGTGTTAATCAAATATTTTTAAAACAATCTTTATTTAGCAGGTTCTATCGCCGTGGACTTTACTACCAAGCATCCTTCTCAGCCCGTAGAAAGAAAAGTAAGTATTCGTTATTTTTTTTATTTTCTGGCATCTTTAAATGTTTTCGCTCTGGTAAAGAGGCAAGAGGCTCAGTAGAGTCTCGCCACTCAACACGCAATGCCTAAGAATTGAAAGGAAAGTGAGGAACGTAAGTATCTTAATGGGAACGGAGTGTTTTAGCACTAGGCTCCCAGGTTCCCTCTGCTTAGCCTGCTATGCGCAGCATACAGCGTAAAGTTCTTTTTTTTTTAAATCTGCATGATAACCAGCAAGACAGTTCTCTAGAGGAGAACGGGGTAATTGGTCGTTTGTATCTGTAATCTGTTAACGTAATTAACAAAAAATAATATTATAAGAGATTGAAACAATCTTATGTAATAAATGAATTTGTAGTTAAAAGTGTCTTGTAAAAGTTAAAAAGTGTCTTGAGAGGAGGATGTCAACCTCACGTTTTGTTTATAGCCGGAGCTGGAAAATGAAAATCATTGTTTCTCTCGACTCGTAATATAACCTACATCCATCGTGTTTCTAGTCAGACGACGTTGCCCAGATCTGAATTTTTAATACCGTAATAGATTTTAATTACTTTTATTTCAAAAGGAGGAGTCACGAATATCAACCACGCATACATCAGACTCTGAAACGGAACACAGTGACAGTGACATCGACATTGTAGGTGAAACTAATTATACGCACTACAATAACACGTAAACTTATAATTTTCAACTTTAGTGCTTAAGATATTTAGTGTTACAGATGGTTCTTCAGCAAACGAAATAAGTTAATTTTATTCTGTAAGTTCAATATTTGAATAATTTAAATAGTTTCTTTTTAATTATTGATTGATACATACAGTTCTTTCTCAACTTATTTAAGTTATTGATATATAACGGCCCACGGAATGGTAAAATTAATCTGTAGGGCCTTTACTGAGTCTACCATGAACGGAAACTTTATTATATTATATTTTACAGTCTACGCAAATGTAATTATAAATTATATTGTTTGTTTAAAAACCGTTATTATGTAAGGACTCTGTTTTTGTCCGTATTATAATAAAATAAATAGTCAATAATATTTATTTAATATATTTATTATTTATTTTGTCCTGCAAATTATTTTATTTGTTGATATTATGTTACAGTTATAATACTAATCTAGTCACAATATATTTTTTTAATACAGTTAAAAGCTTAAACTAAATATGTTTTACATATTAAGGTAATTTATTGTAAAGTTTAACGCGTTCGCGGACAGTAAATAATAGGGCCTGAATATAAAACTTTTGCATGACAATCAATAAAAAGTTAAAGAACAAAATAATTCGAGAAAACGTTAGGCAATATATTCCAGAATATATGCATAATCTATCTAAGTATAAAGTATTTTTAATTTCAAAATATAAAAAGCAATAGACAAATTTCAAAATTTAGGTATTACATTCATTTAATTATATAAGTATTAATAAATATGAAATTACAGTTAATTAATAAATATAATTAATTTATAATTATCAATAATTAATATTAAAATACTATACGTATAGCGCATAACGGATTTTGGATGAATAACATATTTTAATGGTTTAAAAAAAAACATAATTTATTAATAAAATAAAAGAAATTCTTCTGGTTGCAAAGACGATTACTAAAGGTTCGAGGGTTTCCACACAGAAAGTGAATTATTTTCATTTCCTGGTTCTGATAACACGAGAAAGTGCGGCGCCATTCAATATGTAACGTCTCCAAAATTGGGCGAAGAATGAAGAACGGAGAGTCTTAACCCTAGTTCCCTCTATATAGCCATATGCGGAATACAAAGTGAAGCTATAAAAAAATTAATTCTTTTCCAAAATGCGTTATAATTGATAATCCCGAAGTAATGACAAATATCATAGACTTTTCTATATATTATAAAAAAATGAGCATTATAATATAAATATATCATAAAATAATAAATCAACAAATATTTATCATATAAATTGAGAATCAAAGCTATGCATATATATTATAATATTATAGTTTATTTCAGTAAAATAGATGGTTTTAATTTGCTGTTTGCTTCGGGGTAATGAAACTTTAGATATAACGTGCAATAGTAGTGTAAGTGTTTTATGGTTTAGAATGTAACTAGTCCATAATCTAGTCATTTTGTGCTTATTATCTCGTTACAAGAAAGCTGTGAAATTCTTTATGAATTACTCAATAAAAAACACTTTTGTATCTTTAAGTTACAAAAAATGTCAGTAGTGTCAGACCTACGGGAAGTCCCCGTCGGCACGAATAGCAATTTTGCTTAGAAGACCCGGCAACAAGCTCAACACGTCATTTATTCTGATTTAGTTTATATTTCCATGGTTTATATAAGCAATTGGTAGTTGTGTTGAATACATTAAAAAAAATGATTTGTTAAATAAAAATAGTACACAATATCATATTCGTAAAAATTGCTGTGTAGTACTAATCATAATATAAGTTAGTAAATAGAATCAAATGATAATAATAGTAGTACATACTGTAAATATTAGAAATAAATAATGCTCAATAAACAAGATTATTACAATATGTGTTTAATTTTCCTTTCTGTTTACTAATATATAATAATTGGTTAGTAAGGTGCATCTATGATAAGGGGACACTTTTGGGTTCGTCACTTAAGCAGACAAATGTCTGCAATAAAATATGTATCTTAGACGATGAACTAAGATCAAAAAGACGACTTCAATACTTAGAAATTGTTTTGAAATGACGTTAACGAACTTAGTAGCAATTATTTATAATTCTTTTTTAGCTTCACGTGGTATTCCGCACACACCCTGCTATCCTGCTAGGTAGAGGCAACCTGGGTACTTAATGTTAAGATATTCCGTTCTCATTAAGACACTTTTATTTCCCAATTTCCACGGAATACTGATATGATCTTATATATTGACTGATAGATTTCGATGCCAAGCTAGGCCTTCTTACCAGTTTGAAGAAGTTAGTTGAAATATAAAATATTTCATTTCCTCGAGTGGGAATTTAACCCACAACCTTTTGCATTACAATACAGTCGCACGTGTTAGAAACATGATATTAGATAATATAAATAGAGATAAATTAGAATAATTGTCTGAATGAATTATAGGATTGTCGTATCGAACCAACATCAAAAGCGGATGGTAGCCATAAGTAACGTTATGTTACCTTTTAAATGATCTGAAGCTTGGAGCAGTGCCGTGGACTTGTAACCACAATTGTAGGCTTAAGGGATCCCTTTACGTTATAACAACACTCGCCTTTCACTGCTCCAGCTACTGGGCTGATTCATAAACTATTTATACTGATAAATACATATAACTTACCTGTATTATACGTACCACATTTGCAATTACAATAATAGTTGATTCACTGAACATTATAATAATGATAAATCTTGTAACATTTATAATAAAGATCGCCGAGGATATATAATACATTTTCAATAATCCTATAAGTCAAATATTATCGTAATTCCATTGTTTTATATCACCAGCCAGCAAATCATAGGCAGATGTATCAAACTACAAATCCTAGACAAGTGTCCATTATCAATTATAAAATATTATTTATTGTAATTATCATATATGTATTATTTATTATTTAATTACCATTTACTTTATAAATCTATTAAATATAATCATAATTCTATAGTAATCCATTACTTAACTACCAAATCATAGATGGATATTTTAAACGCCAAATCAATGACAAGTGTCAAATGTCAATTACAAACATTATTTATGATAACAATCATATATGTATTATTTATTATTTAATTATCATTAATTCTATAAGCCTAACACACGCTTATGCCCCTGCACCACGACTGGCCTCTAGTTTTGATATGTCACTATTATATATATTATACATTCTTCTTTCACAATTTCAGGTAATTGTTTCACAAAATTTTATAAGAAAGTGTTTTAAATATATCACTCAAGTGCCTATCGATGGCACGAACATAGCTTTTATAGCTTTTTTTTTCAATTATTAAGAGCTATCCTTTAACATGTCTAGCTTCAATAATGCAGACATAAATACACATACAAATAACAACCCTTCAAACAATTTAACAACAAACACAATAAGTAAAAGTAGAATGCCGTGCGAAAATTTACAAAATAATTTCGAGCAATTACACAAAATAACTTAATTATTTCTGGGGTTTGAGCAAATTGTTGTAATGAAATGAAATATATAAATATATTAAATGTGCACGCGTGTCAATTTTACCCCCGACCTCCCCACCTATAAACTCATTACAATAGGGTGACTATATTGTGGGATTAATGATATATTTTTTAGCTTCTAGTTGTATCCCGTCTATAGCAGGGAAGGCAGATATAACGTAGTGTTAAGACACTCCGATTCCCACATTCCGCCGATTTTTGCAAAACATTACGTGTTGAGTGGCGGAACTCAACGACGCGTTTTGTTTTTTTACCAGAGCGAGGAAATAAAAAAAAATAGTTAAATAAAATTATTCCTCAAGTGGAAATCGAACTCACAATCGTCGCACTTGCAATCACATTCTGTGGCTCTGCGCCGCCACGACCTCACGATGATATTACTGGCACTTAGAATGTGTTGTTATAACAAAATAGTTAAAAATTGAATGAAGTTTAGAACATAAAAATATATTTTCATCTGAACCAGTAGTTTCTGAGATTAACGAGTTTAACCAAACAATCACTTCAATTTTATAAAATCAGTAAAGCTCGTATATCTAGGCACCCTACCAACACGCTCAATTGCTCGCATTCATATTGTTATATTAAATTGATTATGTCATACTTTTGTAAATAAAATTCAACTAAATTACATAATTTTAGATGAAAATTAATTAACATATTTATATTAGTATTATAAAATTGTACAGTTTGTTGGATTGTACGCGTTATACTCAGGGAATTAGACTAAAAATTTAAAAATTTAAAGAATTAAAACACGTTTTTTTACAGATCACATTAATAAGAGTTACTAATGTAATGAGCACGCAATACTAGCAGACAATCGAAGGTTCCATCAGCTATGTTCAAGTTCCATCATTAGACCAGCTCGATGGTACCATAATATTGTGTTGCCATTTAGTCTAAATACCTACATATCCAATATAATTGGCAACTGTCATGCTCACGCTGTATCTCATTTTCCGCCTTATTGTGAAGTCATTGTGTGTTGAGTGGCGGAACTCGCCGTGCTTTGCCACAACACCAGAGCGAAGAAATAAAAATATGAATTTATTTATATAAATATTTAATTTGCACGAATTGAACGAGACAAAGCACGGTGTTGAGATCCGCCATTTAGTGGCGCAATGCACACAATATTTCGAAAATTTCACGGTGCATAGAGAATAGTGTCTCGTTAGATTCCCTCCCTGCCTTCTCTGCTATGTGCCAGAAACAACAAGAATCTATAAAAAAATATATTACGATTTCTTCATCAGACACTAGTATATAATTCAATAACTTTACAATAAAAAGGTAGCGCCATTCTTTATCTATCTATCTATTAAGTATAGAAGGGTCGTGAAAGGGCGTCAAAAATGTAAAACATAAAAGCTCTTGAAACAGCTGGTTTAATAGCAGAATGTGATTACCTTCAAAAGAACACCGAAAAAGTGATATTGCTGATTATAGGATGGTCTTATGTAGAATGGGTTGTTTTTTATTCTTAAAAAAAACTATATTTTCAGAAAAAAATCGCCACAATCATAAAATTTTATAAAGTTATATTATAATATTATAATATTATAATTCAGAAGATTTTGTTTGGTTGAACGCGTCAATGTCAAGAAGTATTAGTTCTAATTGTAATTTTTTTTTGTGTTATTTAGTCCATGGAGGAAGGCAATAACATCAGGATAGAACCCGGAGTTTGAATTGACTCTAGCATTGGTAACGTGACATGTAAAATTAAACTAACTAATGGTAAAAAAATAACGGAGACTCGTTGTTATAATACAACATTACATTAAAATTAAGCAAACAATATTATTTTAAAGTTCTATTAAGCGTACAAGAATTTCTACTACGATAAGAACGTATAGTTTAGTGGCTGGAGCACTTTGACGGTATCCAAAAGGCACTAGATTCGAATCCCATTATTATTTCAACATTTTATTCGTTACAACGATAACGTCGTCTGTTGTACACCTTTATGTAGAAATTTTATAAAATTATGCATTTCTCTCTCTCTCTGCATAACACCGTCCACCCTAATCGAATGACAATAGAAGCAAAATATGGCGTCACGTCACTAACCATTCTCTATTGACCCCTCATTCATACAAATACTCTTATGTTAGAGATGATTTTAGATTTAAACTTGTCATTTTACAGTGGTTTTAGCTAACATCCCTAGAAAAATATTTTATCACCCTTATTATTAAAGGTATAGGGTGTATTTTATATTACATATTCATATTTCATTCAGTTAAGCTATAATTCGCTATTATAGACTGGAATGTACTGCTTTGATCCAGTTATAACCGGATTTATTCGGTTCAGAGGTTTTGCGATAGAACTGTGTCGTAGTAAGCATCTAGAATAATTGCGTAAAGTTCTAAACTATTATTTGCTTGGAAGAGTTTGACAAAGTACTATGTATAATAAAATAAAGTTTTAGTGCACCTGTTCTGTGATTAAATAAGTAATATTGCTTGTAATTGAGTTTTAAAAGGGTTTTGTGAATGCATTTAAACGTGTCGCTTAAGATTTTGATACCTTTTAAGGCAAACATACTGTTTTGAATTTTTTTTATAATTTGGCTATAATAGATAATTAAATTTGCTTATAATAGATATATAAAAAAACGCAAGTCGCGTTTACAAGCTGCGTCACTGCGCCATATCAGCATCGGAGAGTGTTAACACTCACTTTTTCTCCCTGCCATGCTACACGCAAGATATATACAAGAGCCAAAATAAACGATAAAAATACTCACTACATACATAAAAATAACCTACACGACCACTGTCCCATATAGTAGAGATGAATAGTTTTGTCATTATTACAATTTTGTCAAAGATTAAAGTCATTAAAAGGTTAAATGGTGTCGAGGGAGACGGTGACATTTATATAACTATACACACCCTCTATTACGAGTTCATAATGGTATAAAGCTAGTGTTCCATCGTGGTACAATGGAACAGTGTATGTAAAAGACTGGATTCGATTCCCACTCGAGGGAATGCGTTGACTTCCGCTACTCAACATGCTATGTCGGGTAGGGGAGTGTATTAACAATAGGTTGGTATATCTGCGCTCTGGTAACGAGACAAACCGCGGTGTTGATTTTCGCAACTTAACAAGCAATGCCTTCAGAATTTGGCGGAAAATTGGGAACGGAACTGCTTTAATGGGAACGCCAAGGGAATAAGACACTCTTGACACTAGGTTCCCTCTGCCTACAATGCTACGTATGGGTAAAGCTAAAAAAAAAGTTTATTTATTCCGCATAAATTAGCGTATAATATATGTATATTATGAGAGTATGTATTCTACTATTGAGAAAGACGTTGTACATTGGTCGGCGTAACTCAACACCGCACTTTGGTTTGGTGAAGGGAACAAACGAAAATGCCTTAATTTGTATTAAACACTGCCCAATTAGATACACCACAAGCACAACCTTTCTCCATTTTTAAATTATTATTATAATATAAAACTACTAGTCCCGCAACTTTCTTTGCGAGGACCTTTTAGATATATAGAGGAAAATTCCATTGTCTTTGGAATTTCAAGAAGTCCTCTCGCATTGCTGTCCTACACTCCCTAAATGTATAAAGGTACGTAGGTAGCACGCCAAATTACAACAGTTTCGTCTGTACGTGCGTCAATAACTCAGTTTATTTTGATATATATTATAATATATTTGTATACAAAAGCACCGACAAGACGCTTCCTAGTTTTTTTAATTTTAAAAAGCTCTTTATCAAGCTTCAAAAGACTTAAAGTCTTGCGAGCAAATTGTTCGTTAACTAAGGTATCTTGAAGTGGCTGTAGGTTTGATTTTGAACTTTATTTCAAAGCAGTACGGTCGGAGTTCGATTCCTTAAATGGTTGCAAGCTGAAGTACTGTTTAGCGGTGACAGATACTAACAAGGCAGTATAGGGTTGCCAGAATTGTGATTTTAAATAATATAGTTTTATAGTTTTGTCTCCCTTCTTAATAAATAGGAAAAAGAAAATGCTTTTATTTGTTTTATAGATCTTTAAAATAAAAACAATTAATTGTTCAGTAATTAATTTCTTCCTTTCTGAAATTCCCATTCTGAAGAATTAATTGTGGTATGCCCTTCGCGATGGTCTCTACTCTAATAGTCATTTAGCAACAGTGCCTACGCAAGGTTTTTCTGCACTATGCGGAACAAAGAGTTAAGTAATTTTTTAAATGGGTAAAAATAAAAAAAACAGACATCTTTTATGAACGCCATATATAAATTCGGCGATGGGTTCCGGTATTTGATACTTACTGGAGTAAGGCTCATCCGTCTTTGCAGTGAAGCTTAAAAATATATGTACTTAAATTAAAATTCTTATTTAAAGTAAACGCACATCCCTAACACGAGGGGTTGTTGGAAATATCAGATTACACGAACGTGAAGTCACACGTGACGACTTGCCTCATTAAAAGTTCTATACTATATTTATATATCAACTATAAAATATATACAAAAATATATTAATATTGGCAATCATCTTGACGCAGTGGGACGGTATTTGACTGAAAGTGCCCTGGTGTGGGTTCCATTTCCACTCGGAGGTATGAATTAGTTTCAAGACAAAACGTGGTGTTGTTATCTGCTGCTCAATACTTAGTGTCTCCAAAACGGAGTGGGAAACGGAGTGTCTTAACACTAGCCTATTCAATTTAAAAATATTTTTTTATTGTTTCTATTCATAGCTTTCAACATACATACAAATAAAATAATTATATACTTATTAAATAGTCCACATAATATGTAATAAAAGATAACTGATCTGATAGCACAACTCCTTACTCTTTTAAAACTTAAACAACAAACAATTGAACCCACCACCATCGTCAACAAACAATTATATCCCAATCCTGCCTCAATAAGTATAGATAATCTCACTAATTGTGAAACAAAAGCCAATTGCCGTTTTGTCGTCAGCGTACTCTTAACGTCAATTATAGGGATTATCCTACTGCCCGCTAGATGGCGCTCTACAGATTATTGTGTGTGTAATTCCCTTTATAGTGTAAGGGCTAGTTATTTTTTTTGTTGTATTTTTTTGTATTTAAATATATAAATTGCGGATCTTATTTCTCTGATAGTCCAACTAGTAAAGATTGGCAGTCAATTTCGTATATTTAGTCCTGTCCTTGTCTAGATGAAGTATATCTAAAAGTTTAATGGATTTAATGTTTTATGGAATTTCAGTAGGTTTTTTATCTCAAGTATGTGAATAATACGTACTTTTAAATGTTAAAGTACATAAGTCGAGTGTAAAAACATGTAATAAATTGTTTTATAAAATACTTCTTTTTAGTATGCTCCTCCTAGACTACAAATTAAATTCTGATAGATGAAAATATGCTTTATATCAAGGTAACAGAAATATTTTTTCTATGTCTAAGGAAAGATTGATTTCATACTTAATGGACAATAATACGCTTGAGAATAAACTTTTATATGACCATTCAGTTAAGTAATTGTATGTTTATGTAATTGTAGTGCTTTACGCTTTTGCCTACATACTTTTAATTATCAGATAAATATAAAAAACAAGTAACACACTCCGTAACAGATCCATAAAAAAAATAACTTTTAATAATCTAAAAATCTAATATTAGTAACTAAAATAATCCGAAACTTCATTATAAATCGAAATAATTTTATATAGCGAACAAACCCGAAATCGATATAATAGAATACTTCATATATTCGTATCCAGATCCAAGATGTGACGTGTATATAAAACAATGACCAAAATATTTGTTTATAACGTATTCTTTATATATATAAACTTATGACATAATAAAAATATAAGTACTGAAATGTTTGAGTCATACATGCAAAGAGAATAGTTGTATTTTTCATAGAAACCAAGGCGTGTTATTCTATCAATGATAAGAAAGCTGATAAAATTGTATGGACTGACTGTAAGCGGTTAATAAAAGATGTAAAAGGAATGACGATTTAATGAATACTACTTTAAAATGTACATTAAAATACTACAAATTAACATTTTTTTTACCGATTTTTTTTATAGTTGTTTCCCGCATATATCAGAGTAGGCAGAGGAAACCTAGTGTTAAGGTGCTCGGTTTTCCACTAACCATCAAATTTTCGAGACATTGCATGTTGAGTAGTAGAACTCACCGCCGCGCTTGGTCTTGTTATCAGAGTAAAGAAATGTAAGTAAATCATTCTCCTAAGAAGGAGTCAAATCAACAGTCATCTCGTTTACAATCTGACGCTGTGCCGCTGGTATATGACGTCACCAATATCTATCGCTTTTAATTCACGAGGTATTGATGTGATTAATACTTCGATCGCGGCCTACGATTCTGTGAAATCGCTGTAACTCTCGCCAAACATAAACTTATACTGATAACTGATAACAATATGATAAGCAATGATAAGACAGCCATTTTGTAGTGAAACCTGGTCAATAGTTTTATATACCAGTGTAAGTGTTGACGTAAATATATTAGAAGAAAGTATTTAAAGTGTGTCATATGTTTGTATTAAAGTGTAAGTGTTTTTTAAAGTGTGTTAGTAGAAGTTATTCTTTGCTTTAACGTATGTTCCCGCATATAGCAGAGTAGGCAAGTGCGGATGCACCTTTGTGGGCATGATGGGCACGCCCACGCACCCTAATCCTCACATAGTTTCATGGCTTATTGAGGTTGATAGGCTGACACTGCAACCATGGAAATTAATCGTAACCATTTTACGTGAAAGTGATAACTGTTTATAAATTAGATCCACATCCCGACTCATAATTAGTTGATTTAAGGTGGATGTGCCCATAACCTTATTTGATGGTTCGATCCATCTTAACGGACGCGCCGCTCTCCACTTTTTGCCTATTTTATAGCAAATGTGTGTTATGTGGTGGAATATAATGGTGTAATTTATTTAATCAACTCAAAAAAATTAAAAGACTCTTGAGATACGAATCAAATCCTCAATAATCCACGAAATACACTGTCTTAAAGTTAATTCTGTTTATAAATTAGCCGCGCGACTTTTTATAATATCTAAATCCGTTAAGCCATTTTTGAGTGATTGAATAATATTTGTTTAGCTAAATATATATACATACGTCATATGTATGTGTAATATTTGAATAAACTGACAGACATGTTTATATAGCTAGATTTGGGTCAAATCGATTTGCTTTTTATGTTTTTGTCTTAAATTGTTTTTGTGCCTATTCTGATTATGAATGTAAATAGGTCTATTTTTTAAATTAAAAAATAAAATAAAAAAAATAAAATTTTATGCCTGTCTGTCCGGGCTAATCTCCAGAACAGCTAAACCGAATCTTATGAGACTAACTTAAAAATAGCGTCTATATTACCCCCTCCACAACCCCTGGGTTGTGGACCAACACATAGGCTATATTTGAACCCGAAATTCCCGCGATATCGCGTACTTGTCGCCTACCTAGATAGATATAAAATAACTAAACATTTTTCTATTAAATACGACAATTTTAGCGTGCAGAATTAAGTAAAATAAATAGTAAATATAACCGTACTAAATTTATTTATTAATTTTCCTTATACTAATAAGGAAAATTAATTAAAAATTTAGTTAACTAAGTAATATTAAATAACAATTTATATAGTTCATGCAGGCGACGCCGCGCGACGGCCGCTAGTCATAGGTATATATATTTAAGATGATTTGAATATTCGAAAATTTTAAAGAAAAAAGAAACTAAAATTAATATTTGAACCCTGGAGTGTTCGTGTAGTATACACAAAGATGTTAGATAAAAATAGATTACTTATCTTATCCTAAAGATAGCCCAGTTTTATACGAAAATAGATATTACTAATTTAGTTTCTTCGTTTCAGAGAAAATGGAAAATATCATATCCGTTTTCCTTTTGATAATTGTTGCTGTGTATTGTCAAAATGGTGAGTAATATTATCTATTTTGGCCCGTTGTGACGCAGGGATGCAAACGTGCGTTTCTAAACGCGACAGGGCGTTTAAATCCCAATCGAGGAATTAAAATTTAAAATATTATAAATTCCTCTATCTGTTAAAGGCAAATGCAGCATTGCGTTACTTTGGAGAACATAGTGAATCAATAATCCTGTTTTGATTTTGTTCGATGTACTATCTCCCATATAGCGGGGCAGGCAAAGAAAGGTCCACTCCAGCTCCCAATAAAAGGCCGCGTCTTGTCCTATTACTAGAACAGATTCTAGATTGGGAATCGAACCTACAATCGTTGCGTCAGACGCCCTGCTGCTGCACCACGGCGGCTGTTAATTATTACATTACTAAATGTTATAAAAGTAAAATACTACCAGAGCCATCTAGTATCCAATAGAAGAACTTTTTATTTTAGAAACGACTACGCTATCACCCACAATGCAACATTGGAACGAGACGGGTGTATGCAGGAAGTGTAGCTGCAAAGACGCTAAAGTGAACTGTTTTGATCAAAGCCTTACAGATTTCTTCGCTAAGGAGGAATGGGCTAGTAAGTAACTACAAATTTATCAGATTTAATAATTATGGATTTGAATCTGTTCTTGGAATCATTCAACGGAGGTGTTGGTTTCATTCATGTATGTACTTATATGTGTATCTTTATTAGCCAGCAACAGAGAAAGAAGTAATTTATCTCAATTTATCTGAATTTTGTGTTCTTTCTAAAATAAATAATAATAATAATAATAATAATAACACTTTATTGCACTTTTACAATTGGAATATACATTTGATATACACAGTACATAAAAGATAAATGTGCAATGGCGGCCTTATCGCTAAGAGCGATCTCTTACAGGCAACCGACAATACAGGATATATAAAACACAAATGCAGAACGGTGCAAAAAGTACAGTATTACTTAAAATATCTTTTACAAACATATACCTAAATAAACTTACATAAATAGATTAATACACACATACACATATATATATATATATATATATATATATATATAAATACACATATATACATACATAGATACATATATACATACATACACAAATATTCATACATAAACTAAGTGTTATAAAATCAGTTTAGAGACTGTTCCAGGTAGTATTGTTTAAGACGACGTTTAAATATTGAAACCGTCTGAGATTTTCTAATATTCACCGGCAGCTCATTCCAGAGCTTTACTGTCTTGACAGTAAAGGAGTCGCCATAGCATTTTGATCGGGACGAAGGTACTTCAAGGAGATTGTCAGTGCGGGAACGGAGACATTGGACATGAAGGGAATTCGACCCCAAGAACTTAAACCGTTCTTTAAGGTACGAAGGAGTAATAGGATGATAAAGGATGGTATAAAGGAGAGTGAGGGAATGTAGATTACGCCTGTGGTTTATTGAGAGCCATTTCAGTTGAGCACGAAACTGTGACACATGGTCGTACTTTCTAATTCCAAATATAAATCTTATAATAGTATTTTGCAAACGCTCGAGCTTATTAAGCAGTTGCTGAGACAAATCCAGATAGCAAGAATCGGCGTAATCTAGAATAGGAAGGAGAAGAGTGTGGGCTAAGGATATTTTGGTTTTCAATGGTAAGAGGTTCTTCCATCTTCTTAGTCCCCTTAAGGCGGAGAAAACCCTACGACTAAGCTCAGAAACGCGGGGTGACCAGGAAAAAGTGCTATCCATTCTTATCCCCAAGTTCACAACACTCTCACTAGGCTCTAAACATATATCATCAAGCGAAACCGATGGTAAAGGTACATGTAATTTAAACAGTTGCTTAGCGTTTCCAAAAATACATAACTGGGATTTATTTGGGTTTAAAGAAAGCCCAAATGATTTACACCAGATACTTATTAACTGAAGGTCGGAGTTAATTTTAGCAACCGCACTAGAAATTTCATTCGTGGCTACGGTTGTATAAATTTGTAAGTCATCAGCGTAAAGATGATAAGAAGACGATATATGTAGAGTGAGAGTATTAATGAAAATGGAAAAAAGGAGAGGAGACAGCACACCACCCTGAGGCACGCCAGCGCTAATATGGCTTATTGAGGATTGTCTACCATCCAGTATGACACTCTGTCTGCGGCCGCGAAGGTATGAAGAAAACCATTCAGTAGCTGTTGAGGAAAAATTTATAGACTTTAATATGGCTAGCAATATATCAAAGTCAACAGAATTGAAGGCATTTGAAAAGTCTAGCAGAACAAGTAGAGTAACTTGCTGGTTGTCAATACCGAATCGAATATCATCACAGACTTTACTAAGTGCAGTTACTGTGCTATGTCCAGGGCGAAAACCTGATTGGAAAGGGGACAGGATATTATTATTATGTAAAAATAGATATAGTTGCTCATGAACAATACAACTAACTAGACAACTTAACTCATTACTTTTATATAGTAAACACTTGTAAAAACTATTTTAAAAATTAATAAATTATGAGAGCTCTAAAATCAGCTGTTGTCACTTTTGCACCTACCCTCCTTCCTAATAATGTAGGTAATTTAAATTATGAGTGACCTCGATGAGTCGTGGCCGCTCTGAAGTTAGCTGCAGACGGCTGCGCAGATTTGAATTTTTATTACTTTTGATTACTTTCTTCCGAGGGAACAGGACACGGCTCGTCAAAACTATACTGCTAGAAAACGGAAGCGACACACTAGATACCTTCCAATCAGGGCCATCGCCTACAAACAACTGCCCGTTTGACATAATTCCACTGCTTTTATTGCCTTTTTCACCTAAATCTACCCACTTTTACACTTGTACGCTAATAATATTATAAAGAATCTTAATTATTAAAAACTACCCTCTACAATTTCAGATTTGAAGGAGTTCAAACCAACGGTCGTAGATCTAAGTGAAAATTTAATAGTCAACGTGACAGCCATCGCAGAGCTACCAGTGAAAGTACTGAATCTCTCCCACTGCTCCATCAGTTACATAGAAAACGCAAGTTTCAAGGATTTGCAACAAATGGAAGTTTTGGATTTAAGTCATAATAAATTAACTACAGATAAACTGAGTCCACATGCATTTGAGGTAAGGAGCTTTTCTTTGTATAACAGGGTAGGCAAAGGGAACCTAGTGCCAAGAATTTTGGGATATTATGTTGAGTGGAGAAACACTCCACTCTGCCTACCAGATCGGACTAATTAAATAAAATAAAATTCCTTTTAGATTTCGTCTACATATTTGATATATAAGACAGCACTGTCCGGTATATACGCTATTAATAATAATACTCGGCACGGAAATATAGCACGGACTATAAAACTAGTAGTCCTTTAGCCCAAAAACAATATTTAAGTTTTTTATCTCCTATCCTTCCAGGGTCGCTACTCTCCCGAAGAATATGAACCACTAGCATCAATGAGAACACTGAATCTCGCTTACAACGACCTCCATTCGCTCCACCAAGACCTCTTTGAACATTTACCGGAATTAACCGAACTAGATCTCAGCGGGAACCCCCTGACGACCATTGACCACGTGACGATAATAGCTGTGTCGAGTTTGCCGATGTTGAAGGTATGTGAAATTAGTTTAGTCTTAGATTATTTATATAGGTATAATATAAAACTCATGCATCACTGACAAGTATCTCCAGGAAAACTATTGGAATTAGACATTTGAAATGTCGTGAGAGAGAGTTCTTTATAATCCTACGAGAAGGGGAAAAAACGAGATTTTCCATTTTATGTTTTAAAGTCCACGCAAACAAAGTTTTTATTGTTTGTATATTTGTAGAATTTTGTGTTTTAAAAAATATTGTGAAATAATCAGTTGTATTTATCATACGAAACCGATGAAAGGGATCGATAGGAACTGTTATTGACTACTGTTTGATTTACCTAGATGTAACCTAGTGTGGATTTAATCTAATGAAACCTAATTCCAGCTAATTTATGAATTTTATTAATTACAGTTTTTTACCAAAAAATCTGCTTTTGTTAAAAAATTACAATATATGTAAGTCTAGAATACCTATGTATGTATATTTAGGTCCTTCGAATGCGCTCTTGCGGTCTCACAGAGATACCTGACAAGTTCCTTCACACTCCTCGGTTTTTGGAGCATTTGGACATCAGCGATAACAAGCTTACTTCGGTGCCCCAAGAGCTGGAAGAGACTAAGAATTTGAAATACCTTAATTTGAACCAAAACCCTATTGTCAAATTGGAAACCGCGTCGGAGGATTATCCGTGAGTTTCTTTTACTTTATGTATTAAAGTAGTATAAAATAGTTAAAAATCTATACAAAAGACTCAATGAACTATTTTGTTGGAAATATAAATATAATTTAAGTGAAGTTAAATTTGATCCTCACTCGGAGGAATGAAGTATACAGAGAACGACAGTGAATTCCTTCACTAAAGATAGAATGGCTGGAATTCTACTCTGCTACATGTGAAATACAAAAAAAGAATAATTGTCACCGAATTTCATACTTTCATACTCTATGCCTACCAACATTATGCCTTCATTTATCCAAAATTTTGTTTCTACATATTTCAGGGGATTCCCCCGTCTTCGCAAGCTGCAAGAGCTGCACATGTGCAACATGGGTTCTCTTCTCTACATCGGTGTGGGAGCTCTCAGTGGTTTGGAGAATCTACAGAAATTGCACATGAGCTATAATCCTAAGCTAGAATACATTGACGCTAAGGCGTTGGCGCGTCCTGATGAAATTGGCGAATCGTATGACTGGCCGCTTGTTAAGGAGGTAAGAGGTGATTTAGATTTAGCTTTAATATTGTACGATCAAATTATAATTATGACTTCAATTCCAACTCGAGGAAATAAAATATTTAGTAATTTAATTTTTTCCACTCTGGTATCGAGGCAAAGCGGTGAGTTCGGTTACTCAACACGCAATGCCGGAAAGTGGGGAGCGCAGTGTCTTAACATTAGGTTCCCTACCCTATATTGTGCAGGATGCAGCGTGAAGCTGATTTGATTTTTATTTATTTCAGATCTACCTCCAATCTAATAATCTAACAGAGATAGACTCAAGGTTGCTCTCTCGCTGGGACCTCGTGAAAGCTGTAGACGTCACCAACAATCCTTACTTATGTGATTGTTCTACACAGTGGATGGTCGATATGTTGGTGCCAATCGTTGAAGCGAAATCTGTTAACGCTTCAGAAAAGATGGTGTAAGTAATATTTTCTATTATATTCCCCAATAATCCATACCTATATTATAAATTCGAAAGTAACTCTGTCTGTCTTTTACGCAATCAGGCCCAAACCGCTAATTTAATTGTGATAAAATACTCATATAGAGATACTTGAGGGTGTCGGGATGAACATAGAATACTTTTTTTTTCTTATATTTGTAATATTTTCTATATATACCAATATATTAAAATACTTATTAATTTAACATACAATTTATTCCGCCATGATTGATTTCTCGATATATGGCGTTTCGAGCGTGCCAGTCCAGTCCGCCATGTTTATAACAACCGCCGTTGCTAAGAAACGATTTGCAAAGTTTGTTGTTAGAAAACGTCACCCAAAATGAGCTTGCTTAACGCATCTGTCTATTAAAAACTGAAAATAATTTCATAAATATTTTTAATAAATATTCGTATAGTTCAAGCGGGCGTAGCCGCGTTCGGGTCCACTAGTTCAAAATAAATTAAAATTCATACTAGAATAATAACAAAAATAATTGTTTTTAAGATTGTTTATTAAAAAAAAAAAAACAAAATATTTTTTAAAACAGTATTGGATAAAAAAAAATTTCAGCTTCCCTTTGCCTAGTCTAATTTGTATTCATATATTTTTTTATGTCAAAATTGATACGGTTTGGTATTTGAATCAAATAATAATAACTACTAAATACGAAATAATACTACACCAACCAATAAATTTCTTTCACACTTTATATTCCTTTATTTCCAGATGTCAAGAACCTATAGAGATGAGAGGTTACACGATGAAGCACTTACACGATATCCACCGCAACATGCGCTGTTTGGACAAATACGGGAATCGTCCTGAGAAAGATGGTGCTATGCTACTAGGAGCTCTCATTGGTAAAGAAATGTCAAAAATCTTATTATTAAAAACATATGTATTTATTTTCACGCTGTATCCTTCATAAAGTAGGGTCGACAGAGGGAACCTCGGAACTTAGTGTTGAAGACACTTACCTGTTCTCTACTTCCGTCGAATTTTATTGGCATTCCGTGTTGAGAGATGGAACTTACCGCCGGGCTATTGCCTAACTACCAGAGCGAATTAGTAAAAATATCTATTACATATTTCATTACCTGAGTGGGAATCGAACCAGCAACTGCGGCGCGGTAACAATCGCACATCTGTGCACCTGCGTCACGACGGCCTCGTATGTTGATGTTATTATAATAAAACTACCACAGTAACAAATAGAAGAAGAAGAAACGCGTCGGATCTGGGTTCAACCCCCACTTAAGGGAATGATTTATTGCTTATTAATAATTTCATATCTTCGCTTTGATACCGAAGCAAATGCCCGGCGTTGAGATCCGCCATTCAGCACGCAATGCCCCGACAAATCCGGAGGAAAGTGGGGAACGGAGTGTCTTCCCTCTGTGGAACCTGTAGTATACGGGATACACCGTGAAGCTGATTTAATTTAATTTATAAAAAACATCTTTTCTAGGAGTTCTTCTAGCCGTGCCCATAGTATTCACAGTCATACTACTCTGGCGTCGCGGATACTTCAGTTGGTTGGGCATGAAGCCCAGTGAAGGATCGCGGGCGATCTACAAGAGAGCACCTAATGACGATAATTATATATAAATTACTAATAGATATAGATATTACGTAGGTATAAGAATTATATTTTTTGGGAAAATAGACTATAGTTTTTAATATAAAGGCATTTTTTTTAATAATTATTGGCCTTTTTATTTTTGCAGTCTCCCTTTTCATTATAAGTAGGTTATCTAGTAATAAGTTATAAGGTTCTTCTGAGGCCCTACCCTAGAAGAACCTTCTTCTCATCTGATCTATTTTACCTCTAAAATATTTTTTAACTTTGGAGGAACTCACACATTGAGGAATTTTAAACAAAATTAATATTAGACTAAGTTTTTTGTATTACTTCACTTATTTTACCTATTGTTTAAATAGAAAAAAAAAAAGATTAGTAATTCAATTTATTCTTTACATGTATAGATAAAAAAAAATAACTTCAACTTTTTTAGGCTTGCGAGGTCATAATGTGGACGAACTGTTTATCTGTAAACAATAATATTATATTATTTAATTTACGTGTAAGAATCCTTTTAATATTTTTAATTTATTTATATTTTTTTTGTTTCTTCTTTCTCTTGATAACAGCACGAGAAAAGAAAATAAACTCGTATTGGCCCGAGCGGGAATCGAACTCGCAACCCTCCCGTTTACAGGACGCAGCGCCACGACTGCCTGCTAATGTTAATTTTAACAAAAAAAAAAACAACTGATAGTAATTACATACAATTAGCTACCTTCTTATATATATTACTTATAGTTATACTAAAACTTAAGAATGACTTACTAAAATTAAGAAGGTTTCTGAGAAATTGAAAACACAGAATATCTTTTAATTTCCGACGCAACACTGTCAACCTGTAAAAAAATAATATTTAATATCCGCAGCAAATGTCAGGATATTGAGATATAGCAGAGAATATCTAGTATTGAGATTTAAGACACTCTATTCCTTGTCTGACAGATCGGAAAATAGAAATAAGTTCAATATAATCATTCCACTGAGTGGAATCGAACTCAGTTCTTCAGTAATTGGGCTACAAAGAGCATAAGTATTTGTAACATTTTTAAAGAGTTATTCCACTCTTAAAACTTAAAATATTTTTTAGGAAACGTATAAAATATCCTACTTCAAATGACATTTAAAATAAATTTTCAAAATGGTCAATCCTCCTACTCCCAGATAGATACAAATATATATGCAATACACCTGTAGCTATTTGTAATATATACAAAATTGTGGGTTCGATTCCCGCATACAAATACAATGGAAAACTATCATATAAAAATCATGAAGATTTACTTTTTTAGGGATAAAGTACCCTCTGCCCTACCCAACCAGCACCGCTGTGCAGGCTAATAGGGCTACTAACCGCAAGTCAGTTCTCTTTGTATAGGTATAACACATGTGTTTCTCATAAAGAATCAATCTTACTCGCTCCGCGTGGGACCAGCCAGCCTCATCACTTGGCTCCGCATACATCGGTAACTATGGGACGTCCTGAAGTGTCTGCACCTACAAATAAACTGATTAAAATATATGAAAACTATCGTGGTGTGGTTATAACCGCATGCAGTATAATAGTGTTTAGGCACTCTGTTCCCCAAATCCGTGAAATATTCCTACAAGTGGAATTGAACCCATTATTCTCCGGAATTTTGTACGACGAACTACCAACCTTAATCATAGTACAGTATAATTATCATGTAGCTACTCACCTCTTTCCATGACTTGTCCCAAAGGAACCGGAATCTCTGAAATAATGAAAAATTAAAATTAATATAGGTATTTGATTATTTTTTTTATATTAACAAGTGTGTGGGAATCGAACCCACAATCTGTCACGTCCACATCTGTCTTAAATCGCCTTAATTTCTTGTTAGTAAAAATTTGGTGTTCCCGTCAAGTCTGACAGAATGTTACTATATTAGTAGCTTAATGAAATTTTTAGTTCCAAGAGACGCGTGTTCAAAACTTCAAATCTTGCAAAAAATATATACGTTTTCTAAAAAAAATATTCTAATAATTATTATAAACTTTGTTGTTTTTTAATGTTTTCGAAGGAATCACAACAAACCTTTCATCTTGAGGTATATTATCCAAGACTTGCAACCTGAAAAAAGTTATAAATTTTATTTTTATTCAATATCGAGACCGTCGTGGCCAGTAGAACAGCATCAGACTTTTAAAACGTTGTGTGTGTGTGGTTGTTGCCTTGGGGTTCGACAACCAATCGAGGGAAGACTAAATAAAACCATACCTATATTGTTTTCATTTACCCATTCAAGTAGAAAAGCGCGCGGCGTTGAATCCCGCAACTCAACATGTAAAATTCAGAAAATTGGGCATAGAGTATGGAGTCTTAACACTACGTTTCCTCTGTCAACCCTGCTCTGTGAAGAGAGCCGCAAAATAATAATTATATAAAAAAGAAGGCAAGAGAGGTGTGAGAATCGACCAGAGGACGAAAAGACCTAATATTAATATTATATGATAAAATATAATAAGACTTGCCATCCAAGCTTATAAGGTATTTTCTTTTGATTGATAGTAGAAAACAGTCTTCTTAGACCTCGACCTGAAATGTATAATTTATTTTATAATTCCCATTCGCTTCCCAGTGGGAGAAATGAAATATTTATTGTTTTCCCTTCCTCGGACTGGTAACGAGACAAAGCAAGGCATGCAAGGCATTTAAATTAACGTCAGTTAAAGTATGTACTGATTTTAAGAAAGTGAGAACTCACGCTGATGCTCTGTTATTTCTTCTCTGAATAAAGTTCTTATTCTTCTTAGAATACTTCTAAAAACACAAAAATATATTTTTATTATACGACACCAAAACTGGTAATGAGTTTATAGCAATCATTTTCTCGGTACATTACTGTAAGCACACTATTTGACGCAAAAACACACAAATAAGGCATTTTGTACTTTTTATTACTAAAAATTAAAAACGTGGCGTAGCTTTTCTATACGTTGCCGTTGAACAACTTTAAAAAAGAAACCTATTTTACTGTCATTTAAATAGTAACAGAAAAAAAAGGAATAACTCACTCTGAAATTTCTTCATCACCCATAGTGGCACTTACAAGTGAACTTCTGTCCAAAACACTTCTTTTGACTAAAATAGACAATACAAAAATTACATCACTTAATTGAAAAAAAAGATATATTAAGGCAGTTTCCACGAGACGCGGCTTCAAAACTAGTTAAACGTTACTAAACTACTAAAACTTCCTTTTCTTTGCTAAGTTCAGAAAATGACATTTAAAAATTTCAAAAACATTTATTAAATAGCGTTCTCTCTTACCAAATAATAATTCTAAGCTAATCTGCCTCTAATAATATTTATGTCGCTAAAATTTTCAATATCTTCCTATCGAGATGTCAACACCATAAATAACGTAAAAAGTGTATGAGAATATCGACGCCGCTTTTTGAGAACGTATGACTTAGTGATCCGACTCAGTTGCCAAGAGGTGTGGGTTCAAATTATTCAATTACGTTTCCTATGGTGGTTCCGTGGTTCGAATGGAATTCGAAGTCACAACTATCACATATAATTATTAGTAAAGTCTACTGAGCACAACTTCAATTTTTTCAATGATCTACTTACAGTTTTTATATGGTAATTTCAATATACTTCCTATCCTCCTGTCTAACCAGTGGCTGGAAATATACAAATAATTTAGGCACATATTTAAAAAAAATAAAGTAAGAAACCCCTGCTCGCTTCGCACATCACATCTCGCTCGCTTCGCTCAATAAAAATTTTTGAAGGACAATGAAGTAAGAGAGTTGAGAGAGGTATGGGTTGACCTTCGAAAACACAGTATTAAAGATACTGGAGGAAGGTCACGTAAAAAGCATGAGGATCCCCCGGAGGGCATATATGAACAGGGTTGATGACAGTGGACGAGGCGAAAGAGATATGTAGAGACCGTAGCGTTTGGCGTTCCGTTCTATTCGTGAATAACACGAGTTCCCACGCTTTGTACAAAATCTTAAACAAAAATAAATTCTTTAAAGGTAACTTACGTCTTCATGATTTCTTTAGAACCATAACTAGAGTAATCTGTGTAATCTGCCGAAGATTCTGAAATAAGGTTGGAGAAGTTAATTATTTTAGTAACCAGAGAGAAGGGAGCGCCAAACGCTACGATCTTACGGTAGTTGGTTGTCAACAACCTCTTCACACATGCTTTTATGCTTTGACTTAAGCCTGAGAAAGTGTCTTATTGGAAACCGAGGGTTCCGAGGTCTCTAGGCTCTCAAGTTCCTTTTGCATACCCTGCTATGTTCGGGAACAGCGTAAAGTTAAAAAAGTGCACGAAAACAAAATTGCAGCAGGACTAAAAAGGGAAAGTACGACTATATAATTGTTTTATAATTTATTTAGTAAACGATGCTACTTCGTTTGTTTATAAATGGCGCGTAAAATTACCTGACTCTTGTGTTATAAAGGGCAAATCATTCGACTTCAACGCTTTCAGTTTAGACCTAAAACAAATTTAAATATTAGTAGTACCTATAATAAAAAATATGGTCAAGCAGAAAAATAAGGAACAAAACAATACACACGCAGGTGGTTGCTAGATTGATTTCTATTTGAAGAAAATTACTTGAATAAAATAAAATCTTACTAATAAATTTGGTGGTGAGTTTGGGATAAATGAGGTGGTGAGGTTCCCTCTAAGTTATACTTACTCAGATTTAATAATGACGGGTACTTCAGAGTGACCTCTCAGTGTTACGTGCGCTATCTCGGTGGATATGCCTAGCTCTAAAAAGGTAAAAAAAAGGTGTTTTTTCCGTATAGCACACCAGGCGGAGATGACCTAGTGTTAAGACACTCCGCTCTCCACTTTATAAATAGAACCCGATTTAAAAAATAATATGTTAAGTGGCGTAATTCAAAGCCGTATCTTACCAGAACGGGAAACAAAAATAAGTAATTTCCCGAAGTGGGGATCCGAAAAGACCGAATGGTCTTTTATATGTATACATGCAGCATGTTCCTTTTTTCAAAAATTATAATTATTAATAAGCACAAGTCTGTGACTGTAAAAAACGACGATTGTGGGTTCATTCCCACATGGGAGAACGAATTATTTAATATTTTCGTTTCCTTGCTCTGGTGACACGGCAAAGCGTCGCGTTGAGTTTTGTCGGTATCCTCGCCACGCCTCGAATAAAGTTAGGCGGTACGTGGGAACGAAGTGTCTCAACACTAAAGCGTGAAGTTATAAAAAGTATTACTCAAAAAAAACCAGCAGCAATAGGCAGTCTTGTATTAAAAAGAAAATTACCTGCAATTCTCATGTCGCTGCAAGCATATCTCTTCTGGAGAGGAAACAAAATATTTATTAATTAAAATAAAAAAATCATGTTAATAATTTAAAATAAATGTAAAGAGCGGAGTTAAAGCCTCGATATGTATAATTTTTTAAAGAGAAATTCTGTTAATGCTATAACAATTTTACTGTCAATTTAATTATTAGGTATTCTAAGGCCCGTATTTAAAAATGTCAAATTTGAGATGCCGAGATATTGATTTTATCATATATTACAGCGTTAAATTACATATAAGAATATATGTATGTAAATAATTGATTACAAAAAACTCCCGCAGAGTTGCATCCATTGGTTCTTGTCAAGTCTGAGGCATTAACTTTAACCAATTAGGGGCAAATTATTTAACGTTCAAATAATTAAGCATTTAACTTTTTATTTATAGCAAAATTAGTTAGTATTGAAAAGTTTTCGAAACTTACTTTCATATTTTTTTTCAGGTCTTTCCTTTTCTTTCTTGGCTTAGCGATTGATGTGAAGTTTTCTTTGCTAAAACAAGAAAGAAATACTTAAAATAACCGTCCAAGTGTAATTACCAACTTTCAATAACAAGAGATTTTCAGTTTGAAATGTATGAAGGGAAATTTTTAGAATTTCCTTAGTAATATTTGAGTATGACGTTATAATGCTTAAAATATATTTATATATATTTTCATATAAATCGTTCTTCATCCCCAGTCTAATGAAATATGGGGTAACAGAAAATCTTATATCTAAATACTGGCCCTAACAAATATAAACCTCGCGCTTACCACGATTACAAAAGTACATACTTATTTTCTGCTGAAAAAAAGTTTTCTAACAGTTCTTGTGTTACGTCTGTGGTTGTTGCCATATCTGAAATTCAAGAAATTAATTTCTATTTATATAGAAATACAACTTTTTAGGTGAAGAAATTAAAAAAATGATTAATTTTATGTGGATTATATGAGTTATGAGGTTTATGGACCAACAGATCGATACATTGTGTATTGGGTGGCGGAACTTAACGTCGCGCTTTGTTTCTTTTTCTTTACATTTCGAGAATTGCTCTACATGAACCAGAATATTCAAACATAGCCACTCTGTTCAGTTTCCTGCCAAAAATATATTTATTTAGGTATTTCCTTACCAATACTGCTTTTCTTCATATTTTTTAATTCTGTTTCTCCCTTCTGAAAATAGTTAACCTACTTTACATGATTTTAAATTGTATAAAGATCGTAGTATGGTAAATAATTGTAGATGTATTTATTGAAAATTCATACTCAAAATGTAAATTAAAAAAAGCAAATTAAGTCTTTAATTTATTTGTAAAGTCAAGTTAATTTTAATCAGCTTTAAGAAATAGATTGTCAGTTTGACATACTTACATACGTAGGTGAATAAAAAAACAGCTTCACGTCGTATACCGCACATAACGGGTTTAGCAGGATGGGCAGAGGGAACCTAGTTTGAAGATACTCTTTTCCCCACTTAGGTACGTATTACTTAATATTTAGGCCAGTATGTGATATTATTGAAAATGTATATTTGATTACGGAGATCTATTTAGGCTTTCAGACACAACTATAAAAAAATACTACTTTAATAGATTTCACTCACCGCTGTATAGGTTTTATTTGTAATCATTGTGTTGTCTGTGGACTGTGAATTGCTAAAAAAAAAATCATCAACTATAGCCATAGCATAATCTATAGTAATATCGTTAAACTGAAGAGCTAATTTGAACTGAACCCTTATTTATAATTCATATATTATTTCACTATTACTAATAGTAAATATGTAATTCCAAGAAAATACTATATATATTTTCTTATATCTTCTTATTAAACCAACGAAATGAAAATAATTAATTTCACCGAGCGGGCATCGAATCCACAACTGTCGCGAATACCTACAGTTTACCTAAAAAATACCTGGTTTTCAATTTTGAACTATCACTATCAATGATAGAGTTGACTCTGGCCAATTCTATGATTCTGTCTCTCATTTTCCTGGACTTGTGTTTCTTCTGCCGTCTATTCTTCTCTTTACGGGCAGACGAGCATCCTTGGAAAATTCTCTTGGAGCATCCGTAACAAAATATAACACCTTTGAAAATTTCAGCGTTTTCAAGATTTCTTTCACCGCAGACATCTGTTAACAATATTATTGATATATATAAAATTTTAATTTTCAATATACTTCTTATGCTTCTCACCAGGGTATAGCTGCAGGCCTGCAGCCTCTAGAGTTCGAAGGAAAGTAGGGAGTGTCTTAACACTAGGCTACTACCCTACCTACCCTGCTGCAGGCGGGATACAGCTGATAATATTATGAAAATAGTAATATTATTTACACTTACAGCATTTTCTACAGGTTCTATGGTAACTGTATCCCTCTTTAGTGACAGAGTCTTCCGCTTTGACAGGAGTGTTGCAGTGTTCACAGACTTCACAGCTGTTATGTCAAAATAAAATCCCTTATTGGTGATATATGGCAGGTCTGATTATTTATACCGACTACGGTTTCCGTTGTAAAGAACGTAATGTTCAGTTTTATAAACCTGTCCTCCAACGGAAATTTTACACCGCAACGATTGCGTGTGCTGTCAGAAACTGCCAGTATAGCGTTCACAATTAAATAATTAAAACGGAATGGTCGTGGGTACTCCGGGGAGTTGGGGAATTGGAAGTATTTTCATTTTACCGTTCTTTTAGAAGACGTAGCATGATTTGCAAAGTGCGTATCTGTTTCACCACTCAACACGAAACGTCTCAAAAATTGGGTGCTGCGTTAGGAACGTAATATTTTGAAATGGTCCCCCACCTCTGTTGACCCTATAGCTTGGGCGATTGATAAAAGGGAAAGGAATATGTGGGATACGGGGAAGGGAAAAAGAAAAACAAATGCATGAAGCTAAAAAGAAAAACAAATTATACTAATTTAAATATGTACATAAACCTTTTCATAAATATTTATACTCACGCCATTTTTCTTTATTTATTGGTATATTTTTACATTTTTATTGGCTTTTCTAAAGATTTATGTTTTAGTCAACTGACATTTTGTTTTGTTATATGTATAAATAACAGTTTCTTCTTTACTGTCAGTTTTAAAGTCAACCAACTCTTTAAAATAACATAAAACCTTTTCTAAGCTGTACCGTACTTTTACATTTTCTTCTTTTTATATTTATATTTTGAGATCTTCGCTCTGGTGTGGGGGCAAAGCCAGATATTGAATTCCGTCACTCAACACGCATTGCCTCCAGAATTCGGCAGAAAATGGGGAACGTACAGTCTTAATATTATGTTTCCTCTGCCTATTATTATTACAATTATTTAATTATAAACATTTTACTACATCTCTTTCTAACCAACCCGCTAGGGATAGGTACACCGTGAAGCTAACTTAAGTTTCTTTAAGCCATGTTACTATATAGGAGCGTAGTGTTTTCGAGATAAAAAAAAATCATAATAAATAAAAATAATAATCATTTATTATAATAAAATATACATATATAATAGGAATCAATACATTCAAGCTTATAAACAAACATACAAACAAATAAATGTACATAACAGAAACACTAAATCCATATATTTTGATCTTTTTCATTAAAATTAGCACCATTTATAAAAAAAAATATTTAAAGTAACAATATGCTTAGTACTTGTAATTTACAATAAAATCGTATTTTAATTAGTAATGATTTATATAAACAACTAAATTCATCTATATTATAACCAAATAAGAGATTTTTTAAAATGGGGGCTATTTTAAGCAACCAACAGAGTGTGACGTTAGTATTAGTAATATATTGGCAATTTAATTTTTTCTTATCATTTTCTTATATTTAATGGTAGCATAATAATCATAATTAATATTTTTTTAAAAATAAAATTGAAAATAATGTGTATATTCACACGAATAAAATATATGACATATATATATAGAAACATAACATACTGACCATATACTTACTAAATACAAAATAAAAAAACGCTATAAAATATAATTACAGCATAAAAATATAACTATTTATAAATTGTATATATATATAACATTTAAATCTTAAACTATTTTTTTTACTGGCCGGCAAAATGCTGGTATACGTTATCATATTATAATTAAAATATTTATAATATAGAAATAACCTCTGTTTAGGTAACAGATAATGAATACATAATAGTTTGCAATTTGAGTCATTCATAGACAAGTTAAAAGATAATTTCAAAAATATATCTAATAAATATTTAATAATGTTTTACGAAAGACTCGATTGATACAATTTATTATCGAGAAACTGAAATTTTATAAAAAAAAATTGTTTTCTATACGTCAATGACAAAAAAATAATTATCATATAAAAAATAATAAAGATATAAATTCTAGTTTTTTATTTACTGGCCGGCAAAATGCTGGTATTTTCTAAAACCTAAAGTAAATTATTATCTAAAAACTACAATATAAACTAAACTTATTGCAAAGTGCGTATTTGAGCAATATATAGGCTTTTCTATTTTATAAAAATACAAATTATATAATAAAAAATATAATTATAAATTCGTTCACGTATTTTTCACATGTAGCAGGAAACACATAATGATTCAAGTGTTAAGACACTCCGTTCTCTGCTGTTGTATTCCATTTAGAGAGATTACATATTAGACGGAATAGCCCATATCGTCTAAGATAATTGTAAAAGTGAGAGACTGTTAGCAATTTTACACTCTCACCGACGATATTATTAATTTAAAACAAATTAATAACATAGATAAAAAAAATGGACAGAAAGAGACGCTATTTTTAACGTTTAAATATTTGAGATCAAATGTTACAGAACGAAAGGAATATCCAATTCGAGATCATCTTTTCAATTTTATTGCAATTTCTTAATAATAAAATATAATAGTTTAAATAATTTCAATAATAAAAAATACTGGCCCCTCTTAACCCTTTGATAATTTTACTTTGCTAAACTTAAATATACAACCGTAAACTTACAAGTAAACTTAGAATTGAGATTTAAAAAATAATAATACAAAAAAAAATATTTGATGAGAATGATAATGACAACAGATTACTTTCACGGTGTATTATTGCCTTTGATTGAATAGTAATAGCTACATAATACTTTTTTTAAATTTTAAAACTCAAGTTAAGTTTTTTTTTCGATATATTTATTTTAAATTCAATCTAAGTTTTAAATTAAAAAAAATAAGTGACTTAAAAAAATAAACTATATCAAATATATCAACTATTTAAGTACTTTATATATAAACTTTAGAAACATAACAATAATTATATTTTTTAATATTATATTAACTTAGTAACTCATTTACTAGGCCTTGGACACTTATAATAAATAAAAAAAAACAAAAAATGTTTTCTTTTTTATTATACATTCTTAATCTAATTATTAATAATATAGTAATGCAAAATAAAATTTTATAAAGACGTTTTTTATTTGCCATTTTCCTAATAATCAATGCTTGATGTAAAAAACAGACAGCATTATTTATTTTATGAATTTCTGTTTGATATTTCGTGCTAAATTTTGGATGTTTTCGAATTTGAATACTTATACTGGCCCAGTTTTAGATTGGATATATAAATTGACCCATTTCTAATGCCAACACAAAGTTTCCATCCTTTTATATTGCTAACTAAAATTAAATTATTGTCATTTTTTTAAATAAAAAATACTTTATATTATATACTACATCTGTCTCTGTAATTATAAAATTCTTTAATTGTAATATAGTAACTTCCAATAATTTATTTACGGTATACTACCGGAGTTTTTAATTATTTTTCACAATTTTTTAAATTAAATTTAAGTATAAAAATAGTATTTTTAATAGTATAAATATAATTTTAATTTTAAACCTAATATTGCCACAATAGCCCTGTTTTTGTGGAACTTTTTGAGCATAGCTTATTTTTAAAGATTTAAACAAGATAAAACAAAACTCCGTCTTAAAGAGAGAGCGATAGAAATACAAGTATATAATAATTTTATAAGAATTGGTTGAATAGAGACAGTTCAATTAAATTATTTCATTAGAATATGAAAATTGGATAGCTATTTATAAGCTAAAAAAAAGATAATTTGTAGCACTTTTAAAGTCCACACGAAGAATAGAAACATATTATATAATGTCTGAATATTTGAACAAAACGGGATTGGAACCTGCGCCTCTTGTTTGCTGGCCACATGCTCTGATTTTTACTTAATACTGGTTACAACGTTATTTATGTGTTTAGCAAAGCAAATAGCAATAGCAATAGCAAAATTCGGCTACATAAAGGTTATTGCTGAGAAAAATCATAATTATATCATCAAATATTTTTAATATTAATAAAATGTTATTCTATTAATAAGATAGAATTGAAGAAGAAGTGTAAAATTCCGCTACCGTCAATTTTTTATAATTTATTACTAACACAATTATTTAAGCAATTCTTACAATATATTATTTAACATGTATAATATATAATGTGTATTTGCATTTTTTTTTTCTATTATAATCAAAAATATAACATAAATTATAAAAAAAAATATTCGTCATCTTGCTTTATCTTGTTTAAATTGTCAACTTACCTTAAATTGCGACTTTAAGTCTATATCTACATCTAAAAATTATATTTAAAAATAAATGTATACTCTATACTGGCCATTAAGTGTGGTAATGTCACAAAATGATTCTTATAATATTATTTACAAAAATAATATTATGAAGAATTGTTGACTATTAATAATAATCGTGAATACTTACAATATATTCAGTGCTCTTTTAAAGCCATAATCATGTCGGCTGGATTTTTTATATGTTGCTAAATAAAAAAATATAAAAAAAAAATATTTTTTAGGTTAAAATAAATATATATATATATATTGACTTTTAGTCACTTACTGGCAATACTAAACATTTATATTTCGAAATGAAAAAAAAAATGTAATGAAGTCTTAAAAATTTAGTGGTAAAATAAACAAAATAAACTGACTTTTAGTCAGTTGCCGGCACTTCTCAAAAGTACATGTCCGTTTGTCTTTTACATTTAGAAGTAAGGCACTATATTAGTTTATCAAAGAAACATGAAAAATATATTTTAGAACACGGTTCTAATAATCTTCGAATTAAAAAATCGAACAAAGTCAGCAAATAAATTAAATAAAAAACACTACAGATAATAGAAAGTGCCATTGTAATAGCCGGGATCGAACCTAAACTTTGAATCTTGTCTTAATACTTACTTCTCCATTTCATTTGTATAAAAGAATTATTTAAACTTTGATTTTTAAAACAATAATTACCTCCTATTAAGTCAAAACTAAAAAGGCCCCCTGGATATTGGGGGCCTCGATACATTTCGAATAAAATAAATAAAAAATATCGTTATAACTTCTGATAAATAATATTTCGTTTTCAAAATAATTTTCGTTATTATTATCTTAATGTTGTCGTATGTATAGACCGAGGTGGTCAGATCGAGCAAAGGCCCTCCTTCGGAAAGGCAAACTATAGCCTATGTGTTTACGTGTATGTCGAGTTAGTACATCAGATAGGGGGGAAACATATTTCAATATTTTTACATATATTATATTACATAGAGTTCAAATAATTATATTTTTTATTAATTTAGTAATAGTTTTGTCCTAATGTCGTCGCATATGCAGACCGAGGTGGTCAGATCTGGCAAAGGCCCTCCTACAAAGAGGGCATGCGAAGGGCCTGTGGCCTGTATGTTTGCGTGTGTGTCGGGTTAGTTCATCTGATCTAGCGAACCTCCATCCACAACCCGCCCAGCCACAACTGTAAGGCTTTTCCCCTGAAAAACAGAAAACTTTTATATAATATAATCAGCTTTACGCATTTTTTCACCATGGCAGGGAGAATCTAGTGTCAAGTTTCCGTCCTCCGTTTTCAATATACTAGGTAAATGGTAGACAGATATATAAAATAATTGTAAATGACCTACTCTATGACCTGTACCAATTTATCGCAGTAGTATACTGTACCAGTAGCTTCAGTAGAAGATATTATTGTGTTATTGCAAAAACAGTACTGATCACTTCAAAAGACAAATTGAATTTAGATGATTCTTTTGCTTCACGCTGTATCCTACAGCAAGGTATGTAGAGGGAATCTGGTATTGAGATCGTAGAGCGGCGGTGTCGTACTGAACAATGCGCGATGGTAGTAGGTTCAATTCCTACACGAGGGAATGCATTGTTTTGAATTTCTCGCACTAGTTACAAGACAAAATCACCACCCAATCTTCAAAATACTGCACTTTGAAGGTAAAAATATATTTATACATACCAGTATGAGTACGTTTATGTGCCTTCAAATGAGAACTTTTCGTATAAACTTTGTGACATCCGGCGACGTCGCATTTATGGAGTCTCCTTCGACTTTCGTTGACATATTCATTATCTGTCACTGTCACTTTATCTTTTTTATTATCTGTATCAAAACTATCGTTTACTGTTTCTTTTTTATCTATGGTTATTTTTTTCTGAGCTAATTGTGTAAGAGAATCTGTTAAGGCATTATGTAAGGCTGTATTGAGAAAGAAATTTTTAAGGTGCATTTCCGGCGGTGGTTTAATTTGGGCGGGAATCGTAAATGGCAGAGGCGGGAAAAGATTTGACATTTCGATGGCCGTTTGCGGAGACTGTTGTAGAGTTGGTTGTTTCGTTCTGTAGATACAATAAATTTATGTATTTTAAAAAATGGCAATGAACTTCTATTAATAAATTGACTGAACTCCATCATTTTTAATTCTTTTTTTTATCAGCTCTCCCACCCACTAACCTAGTGTTGAAACACTCCGTTTCCATTAAGATGCTTTCGTTCCCCACTTTCTGGAGACATGGAATTCTGGAGACATTGTGTGTTGAGTGGCGGAACTCAACACCGCGCTATGCCGTTACCAGAGCGAGGAAATGAAAATATTAAATATTTTATATTTCCTCGAGTTGAGATCGAACACACAAACTGTCGTGATGGTTTTTCCTATTATTATTTTTAAAAATACTAGAAAACCTACCTGGCAATATTCTTTATTTTTCTAGCACTTCGAAGGTCGGGACCTATCTTTATTCTTGGAAGCTCATGACTCGGGCTGAAATATTTAAAATAAAAAAAATATATTAAATATCTACATAATATTAAATAAGCTTTAAAGCACATTGTATTATTGATTTTTAATTAATGTTAATATTACACAGCACGTGTAACATTCAACGGAATTAAATTAATTATTTACATATACTGTAAGGCGACGGTTGTGGGTTGAGTCCCCCACTCGAGGGAATTAATTATTAATTTCATTTCTTCGTTCTGGCACCAAGGCAAACCACCGGCATTAAGTTCCGTCACTCAACACGTAATGTCTCTAAATCAAAATATTAACACTATCAGATATACAATTAACGTTAGTACTATTAACTTACTTGAAATGTAGCTGTGATGACGTTGATTCCTCTATTTTGATCACTTTCGATGATGTTGGGTGGTTGTAACCTGCTGAAGAAATAAATAAGTATAAGTAAATATATAGATGCAGTAGGAGGCTGTCGCAGTGGCATGGCGTCTGGGCTACGTTGGCATCACAAATATTTTTTCTTCAGCAGAACTCAACATAGTTAATGTTTGAGGCCAGTCGTGGCGCAGATGTACCAGTGTGTGACCTTATAGTCACGACACGACAGGTTACGGGTTCGAATCCCGTTTGAGGAAAATTAATATTTAATATTTTTTTTATTTTTCACTTCTTCGCTCTGGTAACGAGGCAAAGAACGACGTTAAGTTCCAACGGAACAAGTGGAACGGAAGTCTTAACGTGGACGGAGTGCCTTAACACCAGGTACCCAAATTCGTGCTGTGCTTTTATTGTCAGAGCGAGGAAACAAAAACAATTACTTAGTACGAGTGGGAGTCGAACCCACAAACGTCACTTACCACTGCGCCACGACGACCCCACTGTGCAGTACTATCTGCCATATTTAATAGTTTCATTAAACAAAATGGCGTGTAAAATATTAGCGTGTCTAACATGGATCATTTAAAATATTTGTATATTCTATTCCACATTTAGCTATCGCGTGTTGTTGTAATGAAACCGATTATTTGATATATTCGTGATTTAATTAATAGGGAGGTTAATTAGCCGCTTTGGCTGGCTTGGAACATTGTAAAGTTGAAGAGTTTGTTTGTTGGTACGCGCTAATCTCAGGAACTACTCGTTCGAATTAAAATATTCTTTTTATTTTACATAGTCTACTCTTCAATATAATCAAAATACGATACCGAATATCGAAATTCACGAGAATTTTGTATTATTGTGTATAATAGATGACACGTTCTCCCTTAGTTATTATTATTTGAATTCGCGGGAAAAGCCGCAGGTTTAAGATAGTTTTATATAGTTGTACTTGTGATTTGATTGTATGTGGCGCTGTTGAGGGTTCGGGGGGATATATTTAATTAATTATTTTTATTTCCCGGCTCAGACAAAACGCGTTGAGTTGCCCCACTCAAAATGACAATCTATCCAATACGGAGGGAAAGTGAAGAACAGAAATGAACGGAGTGTCTTAACACTAGCTTCCCTAGTTTATACCACTAAAAGTGAAGATACAACGCGAAGCTAATTTCAATATAACAATACAATGCTAACTATACCTATTGCATGAAATTTAATTATTAAATATTTCGTGACTATCAAGGCACGAGCCCTAATCATTTTAAAGTAGATATTTCTAACTAAAAATATATATTCGCGTGTTGTCAATAATTACTATTAAATCACTATGATGCTTCTAAAGGAATAATTATAATTTGTCCACGTGTAAAGGATTTCATTTAAAAAATCTATTAAAGTCATTGTGACCTTATTTAGAACCTTCTGAGCACGCGATGGTCCTGGGTTCGATGAATGAAGCGCTAAAAAATTAATTTTTCAGCATGCTATTTTCCATATAAGGAAGTCATAAGGAAATTTCTATGACTTTTTTACTCTTTATAGTGCACGCCATGGTCGTCGTTTCGATATTTACTGAGGAAAGTCATACTAAATATTTTCAATTCCCAAAGAGCAGTGAGGGGCTGAGTTCTGCTACCTAAAATAGGCGGCAAGTGTACTTAATATTTTTAAAGTAGGGAAGACCGGGGCTGGTGCTAACAAAATTTGTAATATGGTTTATATTATTGAGGTTAACATTTAATATGGAATGTAGTCGTTTGTTAAAGATAGTAACGTTTACCTACTTTAAAATTTAAATTCCTAGTAAGGCAAAAGGGAAAATACATTTCTCTTTTCTCTTTCCGAACCGATAAGATTTCTCTCTTAACGCTCAAACTCTCCAAAATTGGACGGAAAGTGAGGAGAGTCTAGAGTATCCCGTTAAAAAAATCGTAACCACAGGGGCCGAGCACAAGGAACAAGTATTTAATAGAAAAAATCTATTTCACGCTGTATCCTGCACACATCAGGGTAGCCAGAGGGAACCTAGAGTTAAGATACTCCGTTGCCCACTTTCCACGGAAATCTGGAGGCATTGCGTGTTGAGTGGAGATCGAAATAGGTACAAGTTATTAATGGTAACGTAATGTAGCTCCGCACACAACTGGACTACCAGCCTTAAGATATTCATCTGAGATGTCACCTGTATATAACTTTACAGCCTCCGTATCTCACATCTTTAGATCTCAGATGTATTTATGATCTGCATAGTAAGTGTGATTTAGCAATTGCTTTTGGTTCGAGTATCGTTATCATTTTAATACGTAATCATTAGTAATTGTTAACTATAATAAAAGAAAAACTAAGAAAATAGAAGAACATATTAAAAGCATTTAAAATATAAAAATGGAATTTTTATTCCGTTCTCGTAGGAATGTCGAGAAATCCTTTATCAGTACTACCCTACACTCCTACATAGATTTAAAAAAAGGTTAAAAAAGAAGGCTTAATTTCTATTTTCCAAGTCCAGTAGTTCCGTCTGTGCGGGTTCGACATTTATTAACAACAAAAAACAAACATAATATATAGGAATATGCATATAGATTATTTACCTACTATATTTTAACATTATGTTTTTTTTATAGTTGACTCATCTTTAGCATTTAGCAGGGTAGGCGGAGCGAATCTATTGTTAAGACACTATTTTTCCACTTTCTGCCTATTTTATGAACACCGTTGGGTGGAACTCAACGCCGCACCATCTCTCACTAGAGCAGAGAAAAGACATCATTCCATTATTGGAAATCGAACCAACAACCATTGCGTTTACACTGAACAGACGCTGTTCCCACTGCACCATGGTTGCCTCATTATACTCAAATTCACATAAATCCATCAATACATTACAACGCTCGATAAAACGATACTATGCCATAGATAACGGATACAGTGGCTGTAAGCGATAATGCGCGAGTTATGAGCAACGAAGCTTCCGAGATAAGCATCTCTATGTAGCAACGCTGTATATATCTATATAACTACTTTTGTTGAAGCCAGTCGTGGCGCGAGGCACAAGTGTGTGAATGAAACACGATTGGTTGTAGGTTCGATCTCCATTCGAGGAAATTAAGTATTAATTCGGCCGAAAATGGGGAACAGAGTAACTTAATACTAGGTGTCCTCAGTCTACCTTGCTGTGTGCAGAATACAATATGAAGATAGAAAAATAAACTATGTCCTAACCCGTGACTCCGCCCCCGTTGGTCAAATGAATATAAGGAAATTTCTCTAAAAATGGACAAACAACATTTTTCAATTCAAAAATCACATACCACATAAAAAATAAGCATAGGTTGCTAAAGCCACTATTAAATATAAAAAATATATTTATCCAAGTTCCGGTCAGTTGCAGGTAAGTTCCTATTCGGAAAAAAAGGTGTTTTTATAGCAGAGTTGAGACATTCTTCTTTAGAGACACATTACGTATCCGATGGCGGAACTTAACGCCGCACATTATTTGAACAATCGATCTATTCAAATAAATCCGTTTGAAATCAAGTAAGATAGCCATCTTTAAACAGAATGTCGACTTATCGTAAGCTATAATATATGAAGCTATAAATGTTATAGCTTTCTCACCATATAGCCTACTAGAAGCAATTTGTGTACTTTAGAATTTACCTTCACTTATGAAAGTACCTCTACTTTCATCCGTCGTGGCCCAGCATCCAATTGTAAAAGCGACAGTTATGGGTTCGATTCCCACTCAGAGGAATGAGTTATTTTCATTTCTTCTCGTTTTGATAACAAGACAAAGCCCAATGTATAGTTCCGGCTAATAACAAATGTCACGCAAATTAGGCAGTAGCTAAAAAAATAAATAGGCAAAACATGGAAAGCAGAGAACTCTCACACTTAAACGTGAAAATTATTAAAATCAAAGACATTGCTCTATTCACTATAGTATAATGGAGTTGCTATACTTTCATATTCAACTTAATTTTATTATACTATAAACATTTACTACTCCTATTACGGAACGAAAACACAAAATACTAAAAGCTATAGAAATAATAATAAGATATTTAAGTTCCTTTATGTACTTATATAGAATATACGCAGTGGAAGTGATGCAGCGTCCCTTGATTGTTGTAGGTTCGATTTCTACTCGGGAGAATTCTGGGATGATGATGATGATGATGAGATCTCAGGTGGTAAATTATTTCACATTCAAAAAATGAAGATTGTGACATCTTGATAATAAAATTATTTGGCTTTGACCTTATAATCTAGGATCGAAGTTGCAAGCTATTATAACTTGTGTTCTATCGCCCGCTCTCGTATGATATCCCGCAGACAGCAGGGTAGGATTAGGGGGTAGATTTTATTATTAACATTTTATTTGAATTATTTTCATGTTCTGCTGTAGTAAGTGAACTTAAATAGTTGATTGAGGTCGGTCGTGGCACAGGGGCATAACTGTAAACGTAACTGGTTGTGGGTTCGATACCCACTCGAGGAAATTAAATATTTATTTAAATTTATATTTTTATTTCTTCGGCGGGAAATAGGGAACGCAGTGTCATAGCACTAGATTTCCTATGCCTATCTTGCTGTGTGCGAGATACAGCGTGAAGCTGATTTTATTTATGCTCTAGTCAGACAAAGCACGGCTTTGAGCTCAATCACTCATGAGGTAGTCTCTAAAGCGGACTAAAAGTGAAAAGCGAGCGAAGAAGTGTATTAACTAGAGGTTATATCTGGTTATCTTGCTATATGTAGGCTAAAATGCTTCACGCTATTCTCTCGCTCGCTATTCACCTTCTATAAAAGGGTAGATAGAGGGAACCGTGTGTTAAGATACTGCGCTCCTTACGCAACGCTTAATTTTCAGACATTACGTGTTGAGAGACGAAACTTAACGCCGCGTTTTGTCTTGTCAATAAGACGAGAAAATTAATATTCGTTTCCCCATTCCAGTGGGTTAAGAAGAAAGACTTATTTAAATTTTACCTTGGTGGCATCGATCTGTTTACTTTGCAAACATTTACGGTCGTGACAACTCGTAAGTCTATTCTATATATGCGGCCAATATTTGTATAAACATATACATATATATATATATATATATATACAAATATTTTTATGTATACACAAATATTTGTTTAGCTTTCCTTAAGAGAAGCCGTTGTGTTGCCGGACTACTTTACACTATGTGATAAGTGTTACAATTGCGCTATATAATACGAGAGTGAAGAGTGATATGTCATTTATGTTGTTTTTATTGCTATAGTACATATACACCCGCAACCCTGATTGCGTGTTGAGTGGTGTTGAGTTCTGCCACTCAACATCTAATATCTCAAAAATTGAGCTGAAAGTGGGGAACAAAATATCTTAACACTAGGTTCCCACTGTTCACTCTAGGTACTAAATTCGCATTACACCGTAAAGCTATACAGATAGATATAAAACTGGCTTTTGTATTCCATGAAGCTTTTAAAGGAAATTAGCAAGCTTTTATTATATCGAGATTCTATTGACACACAAATTCTATAAAAAAGATTTTTTTTTAACAAATATATTTATTTTTTTCTTTCTATCTAGTGATAGAATAAAGTTTATAATATATTTAGTTAGATTTATCGAATTTCAAAATTATTTTTACATTGGAAGTACATAGATGTACCTCACTGCATCTGTTGTCAGAGTTATATGGGCACTTAGAATGTGTCACGTGTCATACATAATGTTTATTTATTTGCCTTTTACCACGGTGGCTAAGCCGCAGATATTATAAATATAGATAGAACAATTTGATATACACTTGTATAATTTGGATCAAAACTGATCTACAATAAATATCCAATACATACATACATATCAATACCAGTTAAACAACATGAATATTACTAATATCTTGAGTCAGCAATTTGGTCTATTGCTTACTACCATTGCTGTTCCAAAACAATTCCAAAGGCCAACGTGTTGGAACAAGAATTGAACATAACAATGAATTTTGGGCCAATACCTTGGCGTGGGCTATGGAAATTCCTTTCTAAATGGACTGTACTGGATGGACAAGTTGTATTACAATAGCTATTATAGTGCGTTATGATAAACTATCTAGTTAGTGTCTCAGTGCTGTTTATTTATAACTTAATCCTGACTTGGTTTTAGTGGTAGGATATAGAGCATAAGCGGTAGCGATTCTTCTTCTTAGCGTTACGCTGTAATCTGCATATAGCAAGGCATGCAGATATAACTAGTTAAGACACCTTTTTACCCCACCTTTTTAGATATTGAATGACGGAACTCAATTTTGCACTTTAGAGGCATGAATTGAAAATAATTCATTGGCTTAAGCGAATAAATATCACGCATTTCTCTTTAATGATAAAAGTTACTTACAAGCACTTTTCCTTTTCAGATGTTAGATTCAAAATATTACGTGTGAATGAAAAGACGATATAATCATGATTGTTTCTGCCATACTTTACTATTAATAATAAACAGACTAAAAAGCCATAAACAAAATAAAATCAAAATTTAAAAACGTTAATCGCCCCTCTCATCACCCAATCTCTACCTGAGCCGCAGTTTAAATAACACCTAACTTACAAATAATTACTGTCACCGATTATTTAGTTGTAAATAATATCAATGCGAATTTATTAAATGTTATTGTATAATCTTGTTTACCAGACGCTGTGGCGTAGGTTGAGCGGATTAGCTACTTGACCATTGACTATAGCAATGGAATCAAATTCTAGAAACATCAAACTAGAAAATAATAACAAATAAAAATAGGGCCTCCCCTATTTCCATGCCCTCCCATTATTTTCCCAGTCGTGACGAGGGGCATACTGTGTGACTGTAGACGCAGCAGGTTGTGAGTTTGATTCCAGCTGGAGGACATAACACATTTAATTTTTCATGGAACTCTTCTGTCACCAAGTGACTGTGTCACAGACGAAACTCTGTTAAAATTTGGCATGTAGGTAAATTAATGGATACCTATAGGGGAGCATTAAGAAAGGATTTCTCCATTTCACGTCTTCAAATGGTCAAGTAAACAAGGTAGCGGGTGACAACTAGTCTTGTTTATAATTCGTCAAGAAATATGTATACTTGTTAAAATCTAATGAAATTTTCACCTCTGACCTCTCAAAGCAACCGGCCATCTCACTCGAGTGCGCCACTAACTTCGTTTACATGTAGCCCAACCGTTGTACGGTGTAGTCAGGTTAGATATTATTAATAATATTAAATCCCGGGAAAATTATGAAACTGTATCCCGCATGTATCAATTTAGGCAGAAAAATATTTTCTTCTGCCGCTAGCTCTCTTCAGGCTATTGCGTTAGGATACTCTATTTATTTCACACGCACCGCACAAATCTTTGAAACGGGTTAGAGTGTACCAAGTCCTGCATCCCGCACACAGCAGGGTAGACTGAGGGAACCTAGGTTTAAGACATGGGGGGAAATGAGGAACAGACGTTCACCATTTTCCGCCAAATTCTGGAGATATAACGTAGTGAGAGGCGGTACTCAACGCAGCGCTTTGCCTCGACTTCAGAACGAAGAAATGAAAATACAAATATAAATAAATATTTCATTTCCTCCAGTGGGGATTGAACTCACAACCAGTCGAATGATATATCTATCACAAATTCCTCTTGTAGAAGAATACACAAAAAATACTATTAAAAAATATCGATATATCTTATAAAATCGATAAGAAAACCAAGATGACCAACACTACCAACACGCAACGGTAACCTCACGGGCGTGGTGTGACCCAGTGAGTATGAAGCTATAGGTAGGTACATATAAACATAGCCATATATTTTATATTACACCTAAGCCTATGCCAAGATAAGACAAAATGCCTGTATTTATAAAATCGAAAGGTCACTCACTCATCACGAAATCTCAGAAACGACATGTGCTAGGAACCTGAAATTTTGCACAGGAGTTACTTATAGGACGTAGGTGCTCGCTAAGACGGGAATTTGCAATATTCGATTTCTAAGGGGTAGTTTTTGGGGTTGAAAGTTTGTATGAAACTTTGTTACTACATATGCTAGGAGTCTCAAATTTTGTATAGACGTCACTAGGACGTAGCCATGGAGACAGAAATTAATAATAACATAGTTCACGCGGGTGAAACCGCGAGCGGGCCGCTAGTAATATAATAAAGATAATATGAGAACTTTGTTGATGAACTCAAATTATATCGATTGAATGTTTACGTTTGAAGCCGTCATGGCGCAGCGGCACAAGGGTGTGACTGTAACGCGACGGTTGTGGGTTCAATCCCCACTCGAGAAAGTGAAATATTTATTTACATTTATATTTCCATTTCTTCCCTGCCGTTTGCGAGACACAGCGAGAAACTGAACCAGATGAAGAACGGTGTTGAGTTTTGCTAATTAACTTTGGGTATCCTCTGCCTATTCTGCTAAATACGAGATACGAAAAAAATGTAAGTCTAAATAGGATTTGAAACTTCTAATATTGCGTGAAAAATTAATTCATCAATTATTATTACACCAGTTGGTAGATAAAATCAATGAGCCGTGTATAAGTGTTTAAATAAATCACCGTGTATGGTATCGTTTGCTAATAAATACATATTTATGTTAGTTTTTTAAACGTAATATATTCATTTAGAAATTGCAATTGTTATACTTTTAGGGTTCCGATTATAAATTTTTGGAAAAAAATATTATCTATCTACTATATAAAAAATATAGGGTAAGCTAAGTAAGTAGCATTAATACAAAAAATATATTTTTATCCAATAAAGCAATTAATTTTCATCATTACAGCGAACTATGCGAGCGTGGCGGAGCCGTTGACGAGCGAAGCGAATAGGAGGCGAAACACGCCAGTTTCTACATTTACTTAAACTGGCACTATATTGAAAATAATTATAAAAAATATTGTATTCGGGGCCCCCATATCACATATATGAAATATCTGATGCATACGCGTTGGTAGTGGGTTCAATTTCAACTTGGGGCAATCTCTATTATCCAACAGGCAATTTCTTGGAACTATATGGACTTTGCTCACTTTACATTTTTTTCAGCTTTACTATGTATATAGCAAAGTGAGCAAAGAGACGTGATGAGGCTGCACCACAACACAGTCGTCCACCATAATGTGAAAATTAAACTAGCTGACAGCACGTCGACATGAAAAAAAAAACAAAAACATAGTAAAAAAATCCTAGAATACATATATTATAAATTTATCGATATTATAACTTAAAAAAAGCTGCTCCACCATAAACGATGCTATACCATAAATAGAATTTTTTCACGCGGAACCCACTCATAAAAAAATATAATCACATACCTTTAGGTGTACATAAATCACTGTATCGTACACAATTTTTTCAACGGAAGCGTTTACGCTGATTGAACGCCGTATTAAGTGTCTTGATATTTTTGTAATTATTGCAATTGCAACATTGTATGATAGGTATAGTAAATACTAATATAGTTCTTTTTTGTACGCTAGGCCGGTACTTAGACATTGAGTGCGAACGCGATCATATCAGAAATGATTAAAATTAGTTTTTCCTAATGGGAAAAGAACCCGTAACCCCCATTTTCTTACATAATTAGAGCATAAGCCTGCAAACTTAAGTTAGTAAACTTTTATAAGCTACGTTTCCATTGAGTAACAATCTTGAAATTATATGGAATCCTCAGTGGACAGGTCTAAATAGCCTCTGACCAGGTTCTTTTGTATATTCCCTTTTTCTACTCCGTCAAACTATAATATAATACAACTATTTGTAGCCCGCAACGTCTTCTCCGTGGACTACAATACATATAAAATCTTATTTTTTCCTGTTCCAGTAGGCATTTCGGGAAATCCTCCGTTAACGCTCCCCTAGACTCTCCTGGGACCTCCCATGACGAATTTCGGCGTTCTACGTCGCGTAGAGTGCGTTGTGACTGTGCGTTGTCTATCAGTCACTCAGTAACGGAAGAATTTTATATCTTTAAATTAATGAAAAGGCAAATAGAGAGGACTCCAACGATCGCCATTGGCCCTGATATTTATTATAGCTTCTTGGTAAATTTTTTGTTGTATAAAATTTGCAGATATAAAAATATATGAATATAACAAGCAGCACACCCGGGTGCTTGATTTGAAGTAAAAAGCTGTTTTTTTTAAATCAATATTAAGTAAACCACTCGAGTTGTGCTCAGACTCTAATTTATAGCTCCGAGCATATTTTATTGGACCTGTAGCACTGCATGATTTTTTTATTTCAGATTCACGCTTTTCTGACATCCCAGGATAAGTAGAGAGAGAGAGGGAGAACACAGGAAAAACGGGAATTTGCTAATTTAAAGTTTCGTTTGTCTGTTTACAAGTACGAATCTTTCTTCAAAAGAAAGAAAATCATAAGCATTAAAAAATACTACGCAACAGATGGACACTCAAATTATTTATATATACGTATACAATTTTAAATTAACACAATAATCGACTATTAAATATCCATATACAATAATAAAAACGTAATGATGTTCATTTAAAAAGAAACTTATTAAACTGATACAATAATTGTACGATTTTTTTTATTTTCGTGAAGGGCATTTACAATTAATATAATTATTATTCACTTATAAAACAATTTGAGGTCGTCGTGGTGCATTAGCACTGCGTCTGACCGTAAAACCGGCGATTGTGGGTTCGAGACTCGGGAAATTTATTTTTTTCTTCGTTCTGGTAAAGAAACCAAGCATTGTGATAAGTACGTAGGCATTATAAAGGTAAACACGCGATGTCTTGAAAATTGGGAAAAGGAAAGGGAATAATTAATAATAACATAACACTAGGTTAATTTTGCCTAAATTAATTTAATTATTAAACATAAAAAAAATTTTTTGTAGGTATATATTTTTTAAGAAAAAAAAAAACTATCTAATGCAATTTATTTAAAAGAAAATGTTTATCTATTTATTTAAAAGAAACTAAAAAAAATGTTAAAACGTTATACTCGTTCTTATAATAAATCTATTTCTCGTGTTACCAGAGCGAGGAAATGAAAAAAAAGTGCCCTAAGTGACGCGTTATGTCGCTATTCCATGGCACTAACGACAGTGCCTAAAATAATTTACATTAAACTATTATATAAGAAAAACAAAGGGAAAGATAATAATTACCTCCATATCTAGATGTACGGGATTTATACAAGAAGCATGTTACGGGTATAGTTACTTGTCAGACAATCAGCAACAAGACCAACTAAATTGGGCTAGACCACGTTACATGGAATGCGACTTTGATGACAATTCGTGATTTGGCCGGATTCCAAAATTTGCATACGAAAACTGTCGTGATAGTTGCGACTAATGATCTGGGCACAGATATGCATATTTATATGGCTATGGGAAGATTTGAATCGGTTACTACAGATATTTTAATTGAACCCTAATTGGGATTATTGGGTATTTGTGCAATGGGTTATTAGAAATACGTGGTATAGATTCGATTTCTGTGTGGTAAGAATTTAAATGTGTCATACAAATCTTATTTCATAATCGGATACAGAAAGTTTATGTATTAGTTTATATATATTACAAAAAAAATACAAATCTATATATATATATATATATATATATACATATTTTTACCGAAATATATCAAAAAAATATTGAATGCGTTTAGAAGTTTTATAATTATTAATTTATTTTTTAAATTTACACTTCATTCCTGCGATAGCCAGAGACAACGGAGCGCAAACAGAAAAAGTTTTCCTTTCTTAATTTAAAACAATTTTGAAATACCTTATATTTTTTATGAAATTCTAATTAATACATAATATAATATAGGCCAAATGTTCAGTACCACTCTCCGCCACTAAAGAACTGATATGATTTACCATCTTTACGCCTTTTCCCGCATAACAGACTTGGCAGGGGGAACCTAGTGTAAAAAGTTCCGTCCCCCACGCGCCGCCCAAATTTCGATCATTTCGTGTTTGAAATGTTATAACGTTGTTCAGTAATGTGATACCACTATCTACCGCGCACACAGCAGGGTAGACAAAGGGAACCTAGTCTTAAGACAGAGGTATTGCATGTTGAGTGGCAGAACTCAACGCCGCCCTTTTCCTCGATACCAGAGCGAAGAAATATAAATATAAATTTTAAATAAATATTTCATTTCCTCGAGTGGGGATCGAACCCACAATCAGTCGGTTTACATTCACACTTTCTGCCACTGAGGCACATATGGCCTCATCGCTTTAATTTAAAATTGAAAATAACAATAACAAACCAAAAAACAAAAATACAAACAACCAAACATTTTAAAATAATCCAAAATACAATCTGCAAGTGAAAATCACTAGTGATGTACCTAGCCTACAATTTACTTTAGAACAATTTATAGGAACAGTTTGAGAGGTACGCGGTGAACATTAGCTAGATTAGTACAGCGTAAACTAACCAGCCCTAAATCTAGAACTGCGTTGATTTGTGTCGATGGTCTTTTCCTATACAAGGCACTACCTACAAGATCCTACCCTATATATAGATATGCTACAGTTATTGTGTTAAATTGGACATTGCATACATATCCACCGCTAGAATATAATTGCTTTATTATTTTTTTTAGGTTACAACTTCAAAATTGAAATATAAAAAAATATTCAAATGCTTGTCACTTCGAGAAATATTATAATTATGACGAGGTTATCATATAAAGATCGCGTATCGCGGTTGGGTTTTACGAATAGAACCTTCTTTTAGCTTTACACCCTTATTCAAAAAAGTGGCGGAACCTAACGCCACGCTTTTTCTTATATAAAAAAATCCCCGATAAGAGAAAAATCCCACAAACACCAAATAATAGTGTACAGTCAAATACTTTCTCACTAAGCTGCAGCGTCAGTGATATATGAATATTGTTACAAATATAAATTAAATGAAAATCAATATATTATCTTGCGGCCGTTTATACGCGTAATGGAATGTCGGTTAGGCATTAAATCTTACGTATATCGACAACTAACATAATAGCGAAAAGCTCCTACATTATGCTCTTGTACTTTAAATTAACTTGTATTTTGAATTATACGTATAACTATAAAAATCAACTTCAGCCTCACGCATTTTAGGCAAGAATCGAACCAACAATATGTCGCGTTTACAGTCACATGTTTGTGCCCCTGCACCACGACAGGGCTCTGCATGTTTATTTTTTGTTCATATATAAAAATCGATTATCAAAAACAGTACGTACCAGTAGTACCAGTACGGAACTCTTAGAAGCCAGCTAAACTATAAGAATTAAAAATATAAAGCTTTAATTAAAATTGTTAAATGTAATTACTTAATTTAATCTTTTTTTCACATATAAATAAAATCAAAGGATACGTAGACATTCAATATGGACTTTTACGAGATTAGCTAACTATAAAAATAAGATGTGACTCTTACCGCTTTGACATTTTTTTATATTAAATTTGATTTATTCTTAACTACCTCATTTCTCTATGAAAAACTTTCTCATTTTCAAGCTTGATGCAACTCAAAAAAAAAAACAATCATTCTCGCTGGTCTATAGTTATGACTATATTAGGTATCGAACCCACAACCATCGCAGTCACTCGCCAAGACTACGACATTTAGTCCCTAACTAAAAATAATAAATCATGTAACAGCTAATACGCATAATGGAGTGTCGGGCAAGCAGTAAATCTTATATATACGGCTGCGTATCGACAGTGCTACAAGTTTACTTGTCGCAGTTGCCTTTCGAAATGCGATGATTTAGCTAAAGACCACAATTAATATTATTTATATTATTAATAATTTATTTTATGATACCATACCAACAATGTTAGTTTCTAAAGTTTATTTATAACAAAGACATTTATCAAAAATATGGAAACTGCAGTTTTCTAACATTCGCAGGCGAGTACCTACGAAACCGTGACTTTGAAATTCACGCGCAAAGATTGAACTTGACTAACCTAACCCAGCGCTTGCGGACAAAACGGAAAATTTCGCAAAATTTTGCGCAATATATGTTTACTCAGCTCCACCCGCCGTGCACAGCATATGGCGGATCGTAGTTATAAACTTCTACACACATCACTATAACAGATTTGGGCATTATTTTAAAATTTCGTTTTAAGTTTAAAACTAATCAGCTGGAGAACCGCAGTATTTATGTTAATATAAAGTAAATGATAAGGTTCATTACAAGTAAAAATACATTAATGTATCCTGCATGTATTAAGTAACGTGCGGCGTAGGTTTCCCTTATTAGGTACGCAATGTAAACACAATGTAGGTACATATTATAGTGTTCTCTCTGTTATATATGCAATATGCGAAAAAAAAATATGAACGAATTTATGAAGAGTGGACAATAAGATTATAGATTTTACATAGTTTCACTAAAATAAAATTCCACATAGAATAATGAATGTATATTCCGTTTATTCACTAATTATTTTATTTTCTTGTATCTTTTTACACAAAACTTAAGAGTTATTCACGTTGTCTATTAAAATAGAAACTAAACAATGGAAAGCAATAAAGTAGGCAAGTCGTCGCGCAAGCGTGTGACTGTAAGCGCGACAGGGTGTGAGTTCGATTCCCACTCGAAGAAATTAAATATTTAATATTTTCACTTCTTCGCTCTGGTGCCGTAGCAAAAGCGCGAAGTATAGTTCCGCCACTCAACACGCAATGTCACCAGAATTAGACGGAAAGTGGAGAGTGGAGTATTTTTATATCAGGCTCTCTCTGCCTTCTCTGCTACATGCGGAATACAGCATTTGATTGTAAGATACAGCATCTGATAGTTCAATGGTTTGATTCCTACTTGTGGTAATTAATGTATTTAAATTATTGTATTCGGCCGGAAATTGGGAAACAGAGTGGCTTAACACTACATTTCCTCTGTCAATCCTGCTATGCAGGAAAATCTTATACTACACACACATATACATACGTTATATACAAGAGAGAATTCATTGTAGTGCAGCGGTACAGCGTATGACTTTAAATGACGACGGTTTAGGGTTAGATTCTAACTCCGGAGAGTGACCTATTTCTATTTCCTCGCTCTTGCAACAGGACAAAGCGTGAAGTGGAATTCCACGATTTAATACACAATTTCTCGATAATTAGGCAGTGTGTGGGGAGCGGAGTGTATTAACACTAAGTACCCTGTGCCTACCCTTCTATGTGCAAGATTCAACGTGAAACTAAAAAGAAGGAAGATTGAAACAAATTAAATAACTCATTACCAAATAGAAATCCAAACCAAATTAATAATTATTAAAGCGAATATCTCTAACTATTTAACTGAAACATCGACTGATAATTAAGCAAAACATATTTCAACAGTTCATGCAGCAAAATGCGAAACTGGTATAACCTACAACAAAAAACTTATTACAAATATAAATAATAAAATTATATTTCTATCATAAATTATAAAAAAAATATTGAAATTTCACATGATTCTAAACAAAAAATTATACAAAATACAATATAAATATATAAGCTAAAATTATAGAAAAATTAATTAAATCTAGTTAGGCCATTTTGGTAATGAGAGGGCCTTAGTTAGTGGGAACTGGGCATTTCCATAAACACCGTGTTAATATATCTGACTGCAACACAATCCCTTTCACTGCCCCTCTTTAATTAACGCGAAACGCTAAGGCTAAGTTGTGTAATAATGATAACGGATGGTAATACACAAACACAATTGTTATAATAATATAGAACACACTGACTGTGAAAGATACGATTATAGGTTCGATTCTCACTTAGAGGAATTAATTATTTAAGTGGGTAAAGTCCTAACATTAGATTTCCATTGGCTACCCTGCTATGTGGGGTACACCGTGAAGTTTAAATAAATACTTATACTAGCCGTCCCCCACGGCTTCGCCCGCTTCCACTTGAAAGAATTGACTGACAGTCAAATGTGTTGATGTCAATGAATAATACAACAAACAATACAAACAAACTTTACATGTTAAGCTGGGTTAAAACAAAGAAATTGGTGAAAGTTTTACATTTTTTACACAAGTAAATCGGTTCAGTACTTTCAGAGATTACACAGCGTGACCATATATTCAGACAGACAGACAAGAAACTAAAAAAATATATATTTGCTTTCTATTATTCTTTTTAAATGTCCCTCGATCCATTTCAGTCAAAAATAATAAATGTATAGACAAAATATTTTTCCGTTTTATTATATATAGAGATTATGTTATTTAACTTCCTCGCAGTTTCATATACCTCTATTAGCAGGGTAGACAGAAAGACATTTAGTGGGGATCGAACCCAGGACCCGTCACGTTTAGTCACATGCCTCTCCCCCTGCGCCACGACACGCCTCCATACGTTAAATCTCGTATATAAAAGGGTAGGCCATAAGACACTCAAGCGTTGTGCGGCGAAACTCAACGCTGTTTTACAAACGCACGGCGAGCTGATATAGATTGTAAGATTAACGTGAAATCATCTTTTCCTGCAAAAATAGGGCTTCCAAAAAGGTAGGCTTTTTGGAAAAAGTGAAGCTAAAAAACCATTTTGTAACAGCTAGTAATTGTAAAATATCTATATAAGGCATCGTCGTAGCGCAATTGGACAGCCTGTGATAGTAAACGGGCACAGATAAGGCACAGCGTTGAGCGGCGAAACTCAAATGCCTACCTTTTTGCCAACCCAAAAAGCCTACCTTTTCGGAAGCCCTATTTTTTGCAGGAAAAGATGACTTCACGTTAATCTTACAATCTATATCAGCCCGCCGTGCGTTTGTAAAGAGTGGGCAAGTCATGAAAAGTCGAGGTCAAGACGATCCGGACATAATACAGGATCTTGTGACTGAGGTCGGTAACGATTGTAGTTTGTTTTGTCAACGGCCCGCTACATCGGTTTGGTTATAAAGGACAATAGTATCATTGCTATAGAATTCCGTTATTCGTGTCATCGTGGCGAAATGGTCGTGGATTCGATTTCCACTCGGGGGTAACAAATATTTTCGTTTCCTCATTCTGGTAACAAGACAAGGCGCAGCGTTGAACTCCGCTCCTCAACACGACATGCCCCGAATTATTAAGCGGCAAGTATTGATTGGTTCAGACACTGCAGTGCCTTAACATTGAATTCTCTCTATGTACCCTTCTATATACTAACGTGAAGATACAAAAATAATATAATTTAATTATAAAATAATATGGAGAATGGCAACGGACTTTTTTACCACTAAGCTCGCAGGATACCTCTGCCTACCCTACTATGTGAGGAATACATCGTGAAATTGAAAATAAAATAGTTAAGAGTAGACAAGCAAGTGTTAACTTACCAAAATGTCTAGCCCGGCGTCGCGGTGTGGGAGAGCGTCGTTTCAAGCTGAGGTCCACAGGTTCTAACTGGATGGGCGGTTCGCAGGCCTGTTTAACAATAAAATAAATTGTTAATTTAAAAATGATATTTCTAATTCTCAGGCCGGTAATGAGGCAAAGCGCGGCGTTGAGTTCCACGGCTCAAAAAACGTTGGAAGATATATTTTTGTATATCAGTAGATATTGTTTAGAAAACGTATAATAACTTGAAGGCAGCTGGACCCACTCGCCAATTGGAAAACGTCCAAGAGCTCTGACCACTAAGCAATTCTTTTTCAAAAGTATAGTTCTTTCAAGAGACGCGGGTTCGAGTCGCGATAAATTCAATATTTTCTACAAATATTTTTTCATCTTTCGTAAAGAATAACAACTTAAAAAAAGAGATAATTAAAAAAAAATTAAAAAATTGCTCTACAATTTAAAATTTAAAAATATTCCAAATCAATTTAATAATTAATCATTTAGTCAAGAATTAGAAATAGCTAAACTGTTGCAATTAAAAATATGAATATTTACAAAGGTCTATCTAAAAAGTGACTAATTAAGAACAAAAGGGATATATTTTATTTTCTCCATTTCATTTGTTCAAAAGGACCTTGTGTCCTTTTCCTTGATAAAAATAAATTAGGTACTTTCGATCACATACCTACATATTTTAATAATAATTTGTACAGTATGATAGGACAATGTCTTGGTGCATGCGCCATAGTTGTGGGTTCGATTCCCATTAGGAAAATAATCTCGCACAAAGCAGGATAGGCAGAGGGAACTTGGAAACCTACTATTAAGACACTCAGATCCCATTAAAGCACTTCCGTTGCCCTCTTTATGCCGAATTCTGGAGGCATTACATGTAAGCGGAACTCAACACCGTGCTTTGTTTTAGTACCAGAGCCAGGTAATAAAAATAAGTATTAAATATATCTTTCTCTGAGTGGGAATTGAATGTACAATCGTTGCGGTTACAGACAAGCCATGACGGTATATACGGTTCTGTTCTGTTATTTGAATAGGATGTGGAGGACCGAGTGTACTGACACTAAATTCTTTCCTGCTATAAGCGTGTAACATATAATAACTACCAAGCGAGTCGTGCCACGATAGTAACAAACCAGATCACATAAGGTCGAGATGGGTAGTATTGCGTAAAGGACGTCGTGTACCACGCCTCTGCCTCTTACTACTTCATAGTATAACGTTAGAAACTAACTTTAATAGTAAACATTTGTTATTAAATTAGTAAGTAAATTTCCCGACTGTCCCGGTCATTTTCATGAATGAAATATTTTTTTCATAATGTTCGAATACCGCACTTCTACTAGTAAATTATTAATTTCCCAGAACAGCCTCATCACCAGAGCAAAGGAAAGAAAATATTAAATTTTTATTTCCTCGAGTGGAAATCAAACTCACAACATATCGCGTTGACAGTCACACGCTTGTTCCCCTGCGCCACGACTGGCCTCGTAAAATATTTTTTATACATATATTCATTAAATCGCTCATCCACCCGCTACGCCACACCACACGACCTCTCCGAGATGGGTCACATGCCTAAGGCCAATCGTGCGCCACGCCTCTGATGCCACTTACGAGCTAAAATTAGATTCTAATGTATCCAATATGGATTATGTTTGCCCATTAGTGTTTAATATTGCAATTATCAATAATAAAATAACTATAAACTTGTCAGATAATTTAAACTAAAAGCTTGGTTTAATTTTCTAGTTCTACAGTTAAGGGCCATTAGAGTGCTACTTTGTTGTTTTAATTGCTGCTTAAATAAACCTTGGATATTATTATAATGAAAATTGTTATATTTCTAAGAAAAAAAAGGTTAAAATAAAAAAAAATTAAAGATGTATTCAAGTTGCTAAAATTTCATAAAACTTAAACTTTACTAAAAGTATTTTGTTTTCGTTGGTACGACCGTAAAGTAATTATGTAAAATGTATATTTTTACGTACATATGTAGAATAAATACTTTAAGCTTTTGAAGGCTGTTAATTAACTTGACATAGTACACACTATTACTGTAAAATTAAATCTGAATAGAAAATATATAAAATTGCCCTCTTAAATCGTCACCTACTAGGCAGCACATGAACGATAAATAAAAACAAAATTTATGGCTAGTCTCTTTTTTCACTGGGTCCCAGAAGAACGACTGAGAGACTGACTGACTGAGAGAAGTGGGGTACATAATATACGATGAACGTAATGTAATATAACACCCTAAACACCCCCACGCCTGCTTCGATAAATAGACTATCAAACACAATGTTTTTTTTCATACTGTACCAGTCGTTCATGACATTCAAGCATTCAACCAAAAATTTTTTTCAATATTAGTAGAAATTCACGCCGCTATAAAACGGGCCATACAACAACTTTCAAGAAGCGCACATGATTTACGTAACGGCGTCGTGGTACACGCGGCACACCACACCCGAAGTTGAGATGCAAATCATTAATAACTAACAGACGCTCATGTATGGGATTCATTATAAATTATTGTGCCCTACTTTAGTTTGATGCTTTATTAAGCAATGTACACAAATATCATGTTACTTTCAAACAAATTTTGCAATTTATATAGGGAATATGTTTCTTTTAAGCAACTAATTGAGCGGAAAGTGAAGAACGTAAAGTCTTAACATTAGGTCACATTATATTCATTTAAATACCGTTTGTTGAATTTTATATTTGGATAAGAAAATATTTAAAACAAAAACACCATCAAATATTCAACATATTATACAAGAGAAAAATACTACCATAACCAACTACTTTAATTAGATGTATAATTTGATAGCTAATATTTTACAACACGTATTATTTAGAAAAATGAGGAACGGAGTCTCTTAACATTAGGTCCCCATTAGGACCTAATGTTAAGTTAAGTTAATGCTAATGTTAAGTTGCAGGCTACGCAAGAAAATTCGTGAAACTATAAAAAAATCAAACCATCCTCGCTAACACTTCTACCATACAAACGAAGAAGCGCCATTACTTACGCAAGCCTCGATCGTGCAGTTTTACCAAGCCTTTATAAATAGCCTTACGACGTTTGACATATTACTAACGGAACGGGGGTTGCGGGTTCACATCGTAAATGACGTAAATGTATTTAATGAACGTAGATTCTTTAACATTTTTAAAGAGTTATTACACATTTAGTAAAGAAAAAACCTACCCTTTTTCCTACTTTAAATTCTTCTCTTTAAATAAGACTACACAAGTGGAAAAATTCTAAAAATAACAATCAGTTAAAATCTCACAATTCGTATTAATTAGTATAAAGAAGAGTATCACTACATATCTTTCTTTATATCATGCGATTCTTATTTATTTTATATATCCAATAGGTGAACATTAAAAACCCGTTCCCGCTAGAAGTATGGCCACACCACTACAAGTGAAGAAGCGCCATGAATTGCGCAAGCAAAGATCGTGCAACCAAACCACGCCCGATGTCCAAATAATATATTTTGTATCTTACTTTATATATAACCTTAATGTATTTGATTGATACGTGAAGATTTGGAATTAAAATGTATAAATTTTAATAAGATTACCTCAGTCGAAGAAATGAAATATTTATTTCCATTTCTTCTCTCTGATGTCGAGGCAAAGCGCGGCGTTGAGTTCTGCCACTCAACACTCAATGCCTCCAGAATTCGGCAGAATGTGGAGAACGGAATGTTTTAATATTAAGTTTCCTCTGCCTACCCTTTTGTGTGCGGGATACAGCGTGAAGCTGTGATTAGACACGATTGACAAATAAATCATTTTGATAAGACGTTAATTATAATTTCACTAATATTAAGCTATTACTTTTTAAATAACTATTAAAACTACCAATACAACTGCTTTCTATTCTAGAAAAAAAAAACTTGTACGTACGTACCTCTTTAAATAAAACGCAATGAAAATTCCCCACAATCACAACTATAAAACTGTAACATCACGACGCTCTCCATTTAAATTTCAATGCCTTTTACGCAGGCGTCCTTGCTCTATATTATAATCTTTTAAAAACTTTCAAACACTATTACTATATACGTATGTCCATATAAACATTTAAGATGTATCTTGGAAAAAATGGAATATGAACCCGCACCTCTTCTAGTTCGTGGCAAGGTGGTAAAGTGTGTTACTGTAAACACGACGTTCGTGAATTCGATTCCTACTTGGGGGAATGAATTATTTTATACTTCCATTTCTTTGCTGTGGTAATAAGACAAAAGGCGACATGAGCCACTCAACACACAATATTTCTTAAATTCGGGGTGACGGAGTGTCTCAACACTATCTTATTTCTGCCTACACAGATATGTACAAGATACAACGTCAAGCTGTGATTAGATACAATTGACAACAAGAAATAGACTAACTTTCTTTAATTAGCCACCGAGAAACACGCGTGTTTTTATTACCAGCTTGGTAATCTATATACATACTCGTACATATAAAGTGTACGTCTGTGATTTGAAAATATATTTTTTAAGTACATATAGTGTAGTACTAAAACAAATGATTTTAAAGTCTATTTGATCGTGCTAACTTCCCAAGCCGATTTTTATGGAACTGTCACTGGATGGATGTCAGAGGAGGTTGTGGCTTGAGGAGTTGAGGAGCAACTTAATAGGCCATTACGAAGGAAACCCGCGCGAGAGTACCTTCTGCTCACAAAAGATAACAATACTATTTTAGTATTTTCAACCATACCAACCTTGTATGTTTTCCTAAATATACTTAAAAGTATTTAATAAATAAATAATCGTACAGTTCGCATAGTTCCAGCGGACCGCTAGTTAGGTAGTAAAACACGATTATGTTTTATTACCTAGTAAAAATCAGTCGAGTAGAGCCAGGGTTTTTTGTAGTTAATTGTAAATTATTAATTAACTAGATGAATATACGTAGGTACTCTTTATTCTGGGTGAGTTACCAAGTTAAAATTGTGCAAGATTTAATGCAGAAAACACTTATTTTTATAAGACAAGAAAAATATTTATATTTTTTTAGCTTCACGCTCCACACCACAGTAGGGTATAAGGGGGCACAAGAAAACTATAGTCTATTCATTAGGACTTATCCATATTAACTTTGCGATTGAAGTTCGAAAATCTAGGGATTTGGGTGCTTTTACACGTAAACTATTTTTTTTAAATAAAAGAAAATAATTTAAGGCATCTATAATATTCGATTTCTATCAAGTCTGCAAGGGTTCCTTAGTTCTAAAAATTACTAATTTAATTTAATTACTTCCATAGTTATTTTTGAAAATATATGAACTCCATCAATCATGACCTGTAAAATAGCCGCCTTGGTTAATTTGTCTTTTATCTCACGGCTCCCTGAATAGGGTATAGTGTTGGAACCCTCCGTCAACACGCACCGTCGCGTTCACAGTCAGACGCTGTACCGCGTGCAGCCTCATAAATTATGTATTATAACAAAAAGTAGGCACTCCATCGTATTATTTACACGTTTATATAAAAACTATCTACATGTATTCATTATATACAAAGGAATTTCTTCACGCACATGTTATTTTAAATTCATTTAGTACCTCATATTTAGGTGATTGTATATTTCATACGCTCTGTTGGGTTTGACGTGCAGTGGTTAATATAGAAATGAGACAGCTTAACGTATATAGTGGGGTGGGCAGAGGGAACCTAGGGTTAAGACCTGTTCCCACCCAAAAAGAGAAATGAGCGGGTAATGTTTAGGGGGAACCGATTCTTTTTAAATAAAATAGGTTTACATTTCCACAAACAAAGAGTTTTGTATTTTGTAATTACTTCGCTTCCTAGAACTGGGCGAGTTAACTGTAAACGCGACGGTTGGGGGTTCGATCCTGAATTAGGGGAGTGTTGGCAAATGCTGCATAATAAAATTATTATAGGCGGTATGCGGGCGAAGCCACGACTCAGCTGCTAGTGTTTAAAATAAACTAAATTCAGTAAATAGGTAAATTTGAATAATTTATGAATGAAATCCTCTACCCTCAGGTAGAAATTACAATTATCCCTTAAGAAGTATCATAATCAATTTAATATTAATTATTAATAACACGCGAATATATTTTTTAGATCATCATAGAATCATTTTAAGCATGACATTGTTTACAATGTCTTGTTTAAAATGATTTGGACTCGTGCCTTGGTAGTCACGATATATAAATTATAATTTTCTGTTAACGACACGCTCGCGGCTTCGCCGGATTCAACAGTGTGATGATTTATCTATAATTATTTGAGAGTACTTAGGAAAATATCGTAAAATTCTTTTTGGATTTTTATTTGTTATATGTAATAATTATAATTGCGTGCTGTACCCACTTTAAAAGATGGTGCATTTAGTCGTAAATTTTACTTTGTATTTCTTTTCTTTGTCACTATGTAATGTTATCATCACTAGTGGAATTAATAAATAAATAAACATATTGCATATAATAAAAAAAAATTGGCAGCACACGCGTGCGGTTATCGCGCTTTTTTCCGGGTAAATCCCGATCTAATGCAAATTCCGGGATAAGAAGCACAACCAAATGCCAAGCCAAATGTAGGTGGCTACACAACCTCTTACAAACACTCGGCTACGCACTTTCCACTCAATTTTTCAAGACCTGAAAATATTCCATTCCCTCGAACGGAAATCGAACCCAGAACTGTCACATTTACAGTCATACTCTTTAAGTCGCTGAACCTCTATGATGTCTTTAATAAAAAAAATGTATCTTTTATTATTATTTTTTTTTAATAAATATTGTATTTATTAAAAAAAAATCAATTTGCATGACACAGCGTATCTACCTATATCTCGTAGGTATAATCAAATTAAATGAACACGCAATAAAAGCAGAAGTGTGCCAGCTGACATAAATATGAATAATTTCGATTAAACATGATTTTAAAGTGTCACGACACTCCACAGTGACGGCCTTCACTAGCTATGGAATAATACTACAATTAATACAAGTGGTTACAGAAATCAATAAAAAATGCAAAGATGTGTCAAACTATAGGAAGATTACTGCAAGATATTTCTAAATGCACTTTGTCAGGTTCCCTCAGCCTACCCTGCTATGTGCAGGATGTGTGGTTAAAGAGTTTATTTATTTCTCAATAGAAATTACATTTCACTTAAAGAGAATACAGATAAAATATATAGATAGTATAAAGGAAAATAAAATTCTACTTTTGTTAGAGCTACTGCTAAAATGTAAGATATGTAGGTACATACATCAAGCTAAAAAAATAAATTAAAAAGAAAATAAATATTGAAAATGGAAAAACATAATTATATATTTTCGTTAATCACTTTTCGTCGGATTTTCGACGCGTGCTTAACGGTGGAACTTAACGCCGCGCTTTTTTCTTCTTGCAGGAGCGAGGAAACGAGAACAATTAATTTCTCCGAGAGGGAATCGAACCTACAACCGTGTCGTTGGGGACGGTTATACGTACTTAATTACTTATAAATAATATTTTATTCTCCATCTCCATACATCACAGCAGGGCGTGACTCGCCACACCTCTAGTAACATCCGATTGCGGATTCGAATAGAAATCGCGCCTATTTTTACTAAAACTCGATACATTTGTTTATAAACGGTGGACATTTCTAACGGAAGACCATTTAAAGGTATACATTATTTTTTTCATTCTACTACTTATTTTGGCTCATTTATTTAATAACTGAGAGCACGTTCTATAGCACTTGCAGCACTTGGTGGAGAAAAGAGTGTTTTTTAGTTTTATTAAACCATTTATTTTGTTAAGTAGAGCTTTGTGGCACAAGCCATTGTAGGTTGTATTTACGGGGAAATGAACTATTTAATATTCTCATTTTTTCACTCTGCTAACAAGGCAATGCGCGGCGTTGGACTCCGCCACTCAACACGCAATACCTCGAGATAAGTGCGAGTAGGATTCGCCTACCGAGGCTTCCGTACCTACTTCATGATTGTAGGTCAACGGGAAGTACAACTTGTAAAAGTTTAACAATGTACTTATTTAGTATGAAATGAATCACAAATATAAGTTTGTAATATTTTTTTACTATGAAATAACTATAAACTCTCACTTTTCAGAAAATTAAGTTTTCATAATTTCATAACTGTAGAGCCACGCGAACTACCCTTTAGTTTTATTTCCGCAATTTTATACAAAATGTAGCAAAATCGGTGCATAAATGCTCGTACCTTTTGATTGCGTTGACTTATAAGCTTGATTTTTAACCGACTTCTGTAAGAAAAGGAGGTTATCAATTCGACTGTATTTTTTTATTTTTTTTTATTTTTTTTTTATGTTTGTTACCTCATAACTTTTAACTGGATGAACCGATTTTGATATTTTTTTTTATTTAAAAGGTATAGCTTCCCGAATAGTCCCATTTTTTTTTGGTCCATGTCTGACAATGGTATCCATGAGAAAATCACATTAGTCTAACATTTGCATTAGACATGTGCGCGACTAATAGCCGAATAACTCAATGTTGCGCTAACCGATTTTGATGATTTTTTTTTATTTGAAAGGATACACTTCAAGAATAATTTGGTAAAAGTTTGGTTAGGTTTCGATTATGGAATCCGGAGAAAATTGAGAAAGTTTGTTTTTTTTGGTAAAAATTGATTATACTGTTAAAAGTTACAAGTAAAAACTTTTTAAATTGATGTCAGAAGTGAGATTCCTGATGGTTGCATTTCTTTTCAACCAACCTCAAAAAAGAGGATGTTCTCATTTTCAACCAACTTCAAAGAAAGGAGATTCCCAATTCGCCCGAATACTTTTTATGTATTGTTAATATACCAAAATGTAACTTTGCACAAAAATAATACCTAATTAAATGAAGTTTTACATAGGACAATCACAACCACTCGTTGAGAACCACTACCACCACAATCACCACTCGTTTAAGAAGCATCATTTTAAGATCTACCGTCGTCGGTGTCAAACTAATGCTACAACACCCTTACTACAATATCTAATTACTAAGCCTGTTTGTTTTACTTGGCACCGACTTCAAAATTATAAAATCTTTGTAAAATTATTTTTCACTTTTTAGTTCGTTGTTAGAAGTCGGTTTTTCTTTTTGTTAAAAATTAATTTATTTCTGTGCTTTAAGGAACCATAAACCTAACTATTTTGTATTCTATATCGAGATAAATAGTCTAGACAGACGGACAGACGACAAAGTGATAAGAGTTCCGTGTTTTCCCTTCAAGGTACGGAACCATAAAAACAAAAAAAAGTAGACTTAAAGGAACGAAATCTAATCTCACACAGATAAATGACAAATCAATAGATCAATTAAACGGTATCATTTGGATCTATGGATCTAAACGTCAAATTAGTTTTCTTACAATGGTGCCTACAATCTGTAAGGCTTCTATCGAAATGCGTCCCGGTTTCTATATAAGGTTATGTCGTGAAAACACCATAAAAATAAGTTTAGCCTTTCTAAGCTTGAACATAATTTCAATCTTTATTTAGTAAGGTTCTTAGGGGGGATAAGTGGCCTAATAGCTTAGTAGTGAGGTTCATGGGTTGCTAATCTCAGTTTGTAGGTTTAATTTATATGTGCCTGACATGGATTATGTAGATATAAAAAGTTATTACTATTTTTATTTCCCCGCTTGAGTTCTACCACCTAACACGCAATGCCTCCAGAATTCAGCTGAGAGTGTTGAGCGGAGTGTCTTAACACTAGCTCTGGGTATACAGCGTGAAGCTGAAAAAAAATTATGTTTATGTAAAACGATCTTACCTCCATAGAGTTGGGCAGCACGGCGCCATCGCGGCGCCCCGCGCCCTCCCTTTCATCCTGTAAGAAAGTATAAAAATTAAAACAAACTATCAGCTATGATAAGAACGTCTTGGCGCAGTGGACGGCGTCACTGTAAACTCGATGGTTGTGAGTTCGATCGACTCGAGCGAATTAAATTATTTTCATTCCCCTTCTCTGGTAACAAGACATCGCGCGGCGTTGAGTTCCACCATTTACCACGGAATATTGGACCACTGGACGAAAAGTGGGGAGCCCATTGTCTAAGCTGAACAATAGGTTACCTCTGTCTACCTTACCATATAGTCGCAATATGTTTCCCTGAAAGCTAAAAAAAAACAAAACCGCGTATCTACACTAGTCCTTATTACTACATTTTCAAAGCAATGTTTACAATTTGCGTATTAAAATCTAGATGGTACTGTTTTGGATATAACTGTATTTTGCGAAACGTTGCGAGAAGCTGGTACAGCACACGCACTGCGGTAAACAAATTTCTATAATTTTACTAAAATGAAGTAAATATTAGTTTTTTCTTTTGTTTTGCTTTTTCTTTTTGTTTTGGTTTCGGACGTGCTTGTGTTAAGATTTTTACTATTTATTAATATTAAAAATATAGTAAGAGTTTGTATGGTTAAAGGCGCTAATATCAGGAGCTCCAGGTTCGAATTAAAAAATATTTCTATGTTGAATAGTCAAATATTTATCAACAAAGGCTATATTACATCAGATTGATACTTGCAATGTAACACTGTACATACGGTGAGTTACCTCCTGTACTTAAAATATTTCATACCACATATTATACACAACTCTTAGTTATTATCGTTGGACTACAAGAAAAGCCGCAATTAAAAAATAATTTAATTATTCTATTAAAAAATAATCAACTCACAAAAAAACCCGCAGTGAGCAAATGGCAAGGATGAGGGATAAAGAGAAAGGGCGTATAAATAGAGCAATTGGACATCACCGTCCTTGTCGCACGCACTATATCACTGACGTGTGAAAGGGACGGAGAACGGCACCGTGGGAACTTAGCATTTGCTTTCACTTCGCGTTATAAAAATATTGTAGGTACCCACTGAAGATTTGAAGGCTCCAAACTATTAGATTTTGTATTGGAGTATTCTCATATACCGATACAGTGCGGTTGACGAGTCGTGGCCTCCTTGAAGTTAGGCTTTCTAGTTTCAAACGTTAGGCTGTTCATTACTCAATCGAGAAGAAAATAATCAAAAGTAGGAAAAATCCTAAAGTCAAATCTGCACTAACTTTAGGGCGGCCACGAATGGTCGTCCGTTCTGTATGCATACTAGCTTTAACTTCTAACTCTCGAGAAAAGAAATATTAAATATTTTCATCTCTTCACGTTGTATCCTGCAGCAGGGTAGGCAGAGACAGTATAGTCTTAAGCTAGCTCACTCCGCTAACCACTTTCCGCCGAAACTACGTTCTGGTGTCGGATCAAAGTGCGCGTTGCGTTCCGCCAGTCAACGAAAGATGGAGAACGGAATGTCTTAACACTAGGTTCCCCGTGTTCGCCCCTGCTTACTAAAAAAATATATTAGGTACTTTCATAATCATGAAAAGCTTTCCAGACATTTTATAGACGAGTAAAATCAAAAATTACTATATGTAATTGGGGCGTCGTGTCGTGGCGCAAAGGCCTCTAACTGTAAACGCGTCGGTTGTGGGTTCGATTCTCACTCGGGGGAGTGAAGTATTTAATATTTTAATTTCCTTGCTTTGGTAACGAAGCAAAGCAAGACTTTGAGTTTCGAACTCAACACGTAATGCTTCGAGAATTCGCCGGAAGGTTACCTATACAGTTATGCCACCGGACCTTCAACGGCATCATAAGAAAGAAAAATCAGGCCCAAAACGTGACTATAATATCGACTGGTTCCACAACCAGTCCTAGTGGGGATCAAACCCACATTCGATTTTAAATTGAAAATAATTTCATAAATATTCGTACCTACAGTTCAAGCGGGCGAAGCCGCCCAGGTCAGCCAAGCCCAAAGAGAAAAAAAAACGTTGTTCTCAATTTGTCAAATATGGGTGCGCAGTTTGTATTTAGGTCCTAAGTTATTTTCAGCTAAGAATCTGTAAACGTGAAAGTTCCATAAACCTTTCTATTTTATTAGTGCATTTGCTATTAGCACAATGTGTCACTATAAATTGGTCTATATTTTAAATGTACATATTTTGTATTAATAATAGTCTGTGATAGTTTTTATCTAATATTTTCGTATTATAGAAATTCTTATGATGCCGTTGTATCATAGATACCTAGTGTTAGACACTCCGTTCCCCACTTTTTGCCGAATTCTGAGGGCATCGCGTATTGAATGGCGGAATCGCCTAGACACCAAAGTGAAGAAATGAAATTTTAATATATGTATATATAAAAATTTCATTTTCTCGAGTGGGAATCGAACCCGCAACCGTCGCGTTACAGTCACACCCTTGTGCCGCTGCGCTATGACGGCCTCATATACACATATAGAGCCTATATATCAAACAAACCAAATTATCAAATAAAACGACAATATAATAGCGGTACACTACAAAGTGGCGTTGTTAACTTCTAAATTGCCTTCTACAAAACTGTATTGATCGTACATCGTAGCTTAGCATCGCAACATTTAACTTTACTGGTACACAATGGACGTGGATTCAATTCCCAGTTTCAACATAATATTATAAATGATTTTTATTTACCCGATGTGTTAAGCTTACGACAAAGCGCGACGTTAGGTTCAAACACTTTTTACACCATTAGAAATAATATAGTCGTAGTCAACATAGGCGTAGAAATGGGGAGGGGGTGGGGCTCTGTGTCCATCCCTGATTAGTTTGGTGCCCATCCTAGATCCTAGATCTTAAAAAAAACCTAATTTTCAATAATAAAAAAAAATACTTTTACAGGAACAAATTTGTACAAAGCTTAAAGCCCAGTTCCGCCCTGGTAAATGTATATGTATATATAGAAAATATTATAATAAAATAAGCTATAGAATGTACTCGAAGCTATAAATTATTATATGAGTGTAAACTCGAAAAGTTTACCAGTACGAGTAACTTCTGAAGAGATCGACTGAACTGAAGACCTGCATGGTCTTGGCTCCATCATCAGATCAGCTCGATGACACCATATCATTGTATTGTGACCTAAGCTATGTATAACGCCGAGTTTCATGACGACACAATTACTAGAAGTGGGTCAAATTCAGTTTCTTAGATTTTATTACTTATTTACAAAGTTACATACTTAGTTACAAGTCGACCTAATAAAAGCGTAATAAAATAATAAACTATTAAATCAAATATATTTTTAAAAATATGCTTTCTAGACGTTTTTTCATAGTGTATTGTAGTTTACAAAATAAACTCTTTCATTTAATGTTCATATAAGCTTGTACCTAGCTAAGTGAAAACTTAGACTACTAAATATACTAAGTTTTATCTTATTTATTTATTTTACGCTCTATGCCGCATACAGGTGGGTAGGCGCATTTAAATACAGCCCCTAGTGTTAAGACAGCCCCTTCTCCAAGCACGGAATTTTTGAGATTACGTGTTGGGTGGCAGAACTCAACGCCGCGTTAATCAGAAATAACAATTCCCTCGAGTGTGGATTGAACTCACAACCGTCGCCTATGCAGTCAGACGCTGCCCCATAACGGCCTTAAGGGAAGGCATAATAGCCTTGTCTTATGGCTTATCGGTTATCCAAAATTACAATAATGATAAAAAAGGTTTGAAATTAAATACTGCTGAAGTCCACTCGGGACGATGTTTGTTATGTGCATTAATAGTAAATTATACTTTAAAAAGAACAACTTTTGAGTTTTTTGCCGGCTCTTCTCAGCAGAATTGCCTTTCGAGCCTAAGGCCTAAGTCTTAACAACAATATACGATATTTTCAAATTCAATAGGTACCAATATTATAAAAGCTGAAAAGATTGGTTAAACGCACTAACCTCAGGAACTACTGATTCGAAATGAAAACAAGACAATCTTAAAAGAGATAATCTTAAAAAAAATTTATAATTAAATGCATTCACGCGTTTGAACATTGAACAGTATCTACGTAACATCATTGACACGACACGATTAGTTGAGAAAAAAATAAAAGGCTTCTTCAGACTGGGTGAAGGTTAATACGAAGTGACGCTCACACCTTTTATATAATTATACTAATACTAGCTACTAAGTTTTCGCGCGGCTTCGCCCGCTTAAGCTTATTGTTATATTTTAGCAAAACTATAAAAAATATTGATGTATATCCATACCATATTATAAATTCGAAAGTAACTCTGTCTGTCTGTCTGTCTGTCTTTTACGCAATCAGGGCCAAACCGCTGATTTAATTGTGATAAAATACTCATATAGAGGTACTTGAGGGTCTCAGGATGAACATAGGATACTTTTTTTTCTCATATTTGTAATATTTTCGATATGTATCAATATATTAAAATAATTATTAATTTGACATGCAATTTATTCCGCCATGTTTATAACAACCGCCGTTGCTAAGCAACGATTTGGTAAGTTTGTTGTTAGAAAACGTCACCCAAAATGAGCTTGCTTGACGCATCTCTCTATTGAAAATTGAAAATAATTTCTTAAATATATTTAATAAATATTCGTATAGTTCAAGCGAGCCTACCCGCACTCGGGTCCACTAGTCTATATATATAAAATCGAAAGGTTACTCACTCATCATGAAATCACAGAAACTACAAGTGCTAGGAATCTCAAATTTTGCATAGGAGTTACTTATAGGGCGTAGGTGCTCGCTAAGACGGGAATTTGCAATATTCGACTTCTAAGGGGTTGTTTTTGGGGTTGAAAGTTTGTATGAAACTTCGTTACTACAAATGCTAGGAGTGTCAAATTTTGCATAGACGTCACTAGGACGTAGTCATGGAGACAGAAATTAATAATAACATAGTTCACGCGGGTGTAACCGCAAGCGGGCCGCTAGTAAGCTATATAATCGTAAAATTTCATCTGAATCCGTTCAGTACTTTTTGCATGAAACAAAAACAAACACCCACCTTCACAAATGTTAGCGTTTATAATATTGAAAAAAATATAGTAAGACTAGCTTTAACCTCCGGCATCAACCTCAAAGTAAAATGGAAGTAACTATAATATAACACATAGAGCTTTCCTCGATAAACTATCCAATACAAAAATATTTTTTTCAACTTAAACAAGTCTCCGAGATTAGCATGCAGTACAAATTTTTCAGCTTTATTATTATTCCTCGAGTGGGGATCGAACCCACAACCGTCGCGTTAGTCACACCCTTGTGCTGCTGCGCCACGACGCGTCAGTAATTTAGCCAGCTTTATTATGCCTTAGTAATTTAGTATTAATATAAACATTGTGAATATTTTGATTACATAGAGAACGTATAAGCAGATAAATCAAAAAAGAAGGATTTACGGGAAAACGGAAAGAAGATTCAGGTTTTATAAACTTAGTTTTATAATTTTATTTTATTTTTATTCCATTTGTGTTAAGTCTAATTTAATTAAAAAATATTTAAGCTAAAACTTTTGAAATAGTTTAACGCACGCATCTCTCCGAATAAGGGTCCCATCCCATTTAGAGGTGAGATAAGCATCCAATCACATGAATTGTTTCAATATAGCCCCACAGTGAGCCATATGTCATACATAAGTTTGTCTTAGTTATTATATTATCTGTCTTAGTTATTACTTATTTCTATTCGAAAACGGGGCGAAGCCGCGGGTAAATCTAATAATTTATATAGATTAGTATTTGGAGGTACTTACTTAGAACTATATACCTAAGTACCTCCACAAGAACCTTTTCGAGTTTTGAACCGGCGCCCACCAAGCCTTGTCTGCCATCCAAGACCCACAAACATCTATACATCTAAGCTACGATGATACATTGAAACAATCGAGAGATTGCAAGGTCGAGAAGCTCCGCCTCGTGATGGATGAATAGTTCTATGCAATAAATCTAATCGAATATATTAAAATCAATTAAAATTAAAGCGCTATGGTAGATAATTGGTGATAAATATTTAAATCGTATTCAGTGTAGGCAGATACTCGCTACTCGGTTCTTCTTCCGTGTATATTTAATTAAACATAATATAAGACTACATGTTATGAAGATGAAACGTGCCCGCATAACAGGGGAACCTGGTGGTAAATATTAGTTGCGTGTTGAATAATGACATCAATTCCACGAATTGGCTACAAGAGAGGGGAAAATAAAAAAAGTTACAAATAAGCATTCCCCCCAGTGGAGACCCACGGAAAGAACCCAAGATGCCTTTTGATTAGGTTGAATTAGAAGCTTTATTTTTTCTGTAGAGCTTCTCTTCTATGTGTAATAAATCATTCATATAATGGAGAAAAAGAAGCATGCATGTAATTCTAGTATTTCAATGATCATCAGAAAACTTGGCATGACTCTGTCATGTATATGAACATCCAAAGATAACATCTTTATCTTTTTGTGTCTATACAACATACATATGTTTTCTTTTTAATATACATGCCTGGCTGGACAGGTATTCAGATCAGGATCCTGGCAGGATGACCTGTACCCATTCAGTCTAATAGATACAACCACTACAGTTTTTCTAAACAATAACTGTAATAATATATAGCTTATAGCTTTTCTCAATAAATGTACACAAGTCTAAAATATTATTTCAATGACTAATAAATATAATACTTTTTAGTCATTGACATAATATTTTGTAGTAGTTTCTGTAAAGTATAGATTTACTTGTATAGCAATCTGCTTTAAATCTTTTTGTTGTATACAATAAAAGAAAATGATTGTCTGTAATGGTTGTAAAAAGAAATAATTATAAAAATAAAACATAACTCATACAGATTTAATTTAAATTAAATAAATTATTATTACATTATTACAGAATAGTACCTATACTTACAGCAAATAATTATAAAAAAATGTGTAACTCACCATGTACACCATTAAGTGCCTTTTGTCCCTAGTTGTTCTATAGCACTTATCTGTAAAAAAATATAAATTATTATTAATATAAGAAATATTTGGATAAAATACATTTGAATTAATTGGATATAAAAGAAAGAAAAGAAAATTGATCATAAAATCATTTTAATAATATTAATAACACATTTAATCAGTGCAAATAATACTGGTTTTAATTATTTGATATTAAATGGGATCAAATAAATTCAACTATATCCCAAAAATTTTGTTATTCATTTGTTTTAATAGTTTTATTCACTTTCACTTTTTATCTTAAATTTAAAAAATTTAAAAAATAATTTCATTTTAGAAGCCCTGTCCAACATTCCTTTCCATTCAGTAATATAACAGAGTGGATAAAATAAAAATAAATTCATTCCCCCCAAGTAGTTGTGGAGCCCAAAACTATGTTGGTAATATTCAGACTTTAATAATAATAATAATAATAAAATATTTACGAACAAAAGTGTACAATCCGATAGAATTATTGAATTAAAAAGAGAAGTAGAAATTAAATTAGCTAATAGTAATACTTTAACAACAAATATTACAGAGTCGAATTCTGCTAGCAATCAAACAAATGAAATAAGTAATTCTGCATATCTACAAAGAAATTTACAACCCGTTGAATCACTAGACCAACATTGCATAAATAGATACAATTTAATAGAAAAACAACTACATTATATTGAACAAGAATTTAATAATGCTCTAATTGAATTTAACAATACAAATCCTGAAACCAGACCTTATATACCTAAACAAAAATCATCGCGTAAATTTTCTCAAATTGTTAGTTTCTTAAATAGCAAAATACTTCCGAAACATTTAAATAACGAAGTAGATTTCAATGCTCTTCATAACATTATATATACCGCTGCCTACACTGCATCTCTGTGTAATGGAACAAAATTCAGTTTCATTGATAATTACCGAACTCGTAACAGCAAGCCATCGTGGCAAAGAAGACTCGAAAGTAGAGTAGACAAATATAGATTGCAAATAGGTAGACTTACGCAATATATATCAGGAAATAGGAGCCGTAAAATACTAAAAACTGTAGAAGAAATAAAAACACAATATAAAATTCATTCACATCACGAAGAACCTAATACAGAATTACCACATTTCTTAGACACACTAAAACAAAAATTAAATGCAACTTCGAACAGACTTAGAAGATATTTGACATGTACAAAACGGAAGCAACAAAATAATACATTCGTTAATAACGAAAAACATTTTTATAGAACTCTATCTAGCACAAACCAAAATACCACAACACAATTACTAGAAAATCCAACGCAAAATAATTTGCAACAATACTGGGCCAATATTTGGGAAAATTCAATAGAACATAATACAGACGCAGAATGGTTGAAAAAAATACCTGACTTAGAAATAAATGTAATGAAATTCAATGATATATCCATAGAAACATTCAATCAAATCATCCAGCGAACACACAATTGGAAGGCACCGGGAACCGATAATATACACAACTATTGGTACAAAAAGCTAACATGCACTCATTCAATTCTTCTTAAACACATAAACCAGTTCATACAATCACCTTGCACACTACCTTTATTTGTAACAAACGGAATAACGTATATGCTACCGAAAGGCTTAGATCGCACAAACCCAGCTAACTATAGGCCAATAACATGCCTCCAAACAATATATAAAATTATCACTGCGTGTATTACTGACATAATTTATAAACATATCGATCAAAATAACATATTAGCTGAACAACAGAAAGGCTGTAGGAAAAATAGTCAAGGGTGTAAAGAGCAGCTTACTATAGACGCAATAGTTATGAAACAGGCACATAATAAAAATATTAATACAATGTATATAGACTACAGAAAAGCATTTGATTCAGTTCCACACAGTTGGTTACTATATATTTTAAAAAAGTACAAGATTCACCCTATTCTAATAACATTTTTAAGCTCCGTTATGCTCTCATGGAAAACTAGATTAAAATTAATTAACAATAATGAAACACTGATTACTGATTCGATTAAAATACAACGAGGCATCTTCCAAGGTGATGCGCTGAGTCCATTATGGTTCTGTCTAGCGTTAAACCCTCTCTCTGAATTGCTTAATAATACCAATACAGGATTTAAACTAAAACATAATGACACATATCATATAATTTCACATTTAATGTACATGGACGACATCAAACTATACGCCAGTAATAATAAAGAACTAAAAATACTAGCCGACCTCACACAATCCTTCTCTACAGACATACGCATGGAATTTGGAATTGAAAAATGCAAGGTACATTCAATTAAACGTGGCAAATCACAACAAAATACATATATACTTAACACTGGTGAACTAATTGAATCAATGGACGAAAATAGCACGTATAAATACCTTGGATTTCAACAAGCTAAGCAAATACAACAAAAACAAACCAAGATAGAACTAACCAATAAATTTCATTTGAATCAAATTTTAAGATCACAATTAAACTCACGTAATATTATAAAAGCCATCAACACATACGCAATACCGATTCTTACTTACTTTTTTGCTATAATAAACTGGTCTCAAACGGATTTATCGAATCTGCAACGTATAATAAATACACACATGACTACACATAGGAAACATCACCCTAAATCATGTATTCAGCGTCTAACTATATCACGTCTGGATGGAGGACGAGGTCTCATTGATATTCGCAACCTACATAATAATCTAGTGACTAAATTCCGAAATTACTTTTACTCTAAGGCGGAACATAGTGAACTGCACAAATTCATAGTTAATATAGATAATAAATATACACCACTTAATTTAAACGATAGAAATGTACAACTAAACCAAACCTTAATAACTAAGCAGCAGAAAATAGAAGCGTGGTCTATAAAGTCACTGCACGGTAGACATTTAGCCGATCTTAGCCAAACACACGTCGACAAAGTTGCATCGAAAGAATGGCTAAGACGGGGAGATCTCTTCCCAGAGACGGAAGCCTTCATGATGGCTATCCAGGATCAAGTAATAGACACTAGGAACTATCAAAAACACATAATAAAACGACCAAATATGATTAATGATTTATGCAGAAGATGTTATTCTAGTCCTGAAACAATCCAACACATTACCGGAGCCTGTAAAACCATAGTACAAACCGATTACAAACATAGACATGATCAGGTCGCTGCAATTATTCATCAACACCTAGCATTTAAACATTCTCTCATCACACAAGCACAAAAAACTCCCTATTACAAATATTCACCTCAGGCTATTTTAGAATCTACAAATTTTAAGCTCTATTGGGATCGTACAATCATCACAGATAAAACCGTACACTACAATAGACCGGATATTTTACTTTATGATAAAGTTAAAAATTCTGTATACTTGATAGACATAGCCATTCCAAATACACACAATCTTGCATCCACTTTTTCAAACAAAATAGATAAGTATACAGATTTAACCATAGAGCTCAAAAGTCAATGGAAAGTCCAATCCGTCACTACAGTACCAATAGTTCTTTCAACAACCGGAGTAGTACCTCATACGCTACACACGAGTCTGGAAACTTTGGATATTCACCGGTTAAGTTATATTCTTTTACAGAAAGCCGCAATCTTAAATACATGCCGTATAGTTAGGAAGTTTTTATCATCAAATAATTAACTTATTGTCAGAATTCCTTACTAGTAATAATAATTATCGCTGAAAATCTCCACCCAAATATTGCTTGGCTATATGCTCGCAATTTTTGGTTAACGTACCCCAATGATTTGGGAGAACAAAAATGGTAAAAATATAAATAATAATAATAATACTTTATTGCACATGAAAAGAAAATATATACATATAAAATTTACACAGAAAAAAAAAAGAAAGAAAAGAAAAAGAAAAAGAACGATACATAGGTACTTAAATTAACATGTGCAATGGCGGCCTTATCACTGCAAGTGATCTCTTACAGGCAACCATTAAAAGTACAGGACTTATGCAAGAAATTATAGTAGTAAGTAGTAGCGCAAAAAGTATTATTTAACAAAGTAAAAAAAATATATATAATTAAATAAATAATATATATATATTTATTTAATACACATACATACAAATATAAAAACATATACACACAAACTACATACATACATACATACACATACATACATACATACATAGACACATACATACATACATATTAAAATAATACGGAAATGTATACATACGTACATATTATGATACTTTATTTTAAATATTGTTCTAAGTAGTAATTTTTAAGCTACGCTTACGAATATTTACTGACGGAGATCGTCTAACTTCACCTGGCAGAGCATTCCAGAGTTTTACTGTTTGGACAGTAAAAGAGTCTCCATAGCATTTAGTGTGACATGAGGGGATTTCTAGGAGGTTGTTGTTGCGGGAACGAAGGTGTTGGGAGTGGAGGGCGTTCGACCCCAAGAACTTAAACCGTTCTTTGAGGTACGAAGGAGTGACAGGGTGGTAAAGGATTGTGAAAAGGAGAGTGAGAGAGTGTAATTGTCGTCGGTCTTTTACAGTGAGCCATTTAAGCTGAGTACGGTATTGTGTTACGTGATCAAACTTTCGCAATCCAAAGATAAATCGGATTATAAGATTCTGCATCCGTTCAAACTTATTTAGTAGTTGTTGAGATAAATCTAAGTAACACGAGTCGGCATAATCAAGTATAGGGAGAAGAAGAGTTTGAGCCAATGAGATTTTAGTCTTTAATGGTAGTAGGTTCTTCCATCTTCTCAAACTTCTTATAGCACAGAAGATCTTACGGCTGAGCTCGGCAATTTGAGGCGACCAAGAAAATGTGCTGTCCATTCTGACTCCTAAGTTCTTGACACTATCACTAACCTCTAAGCAGACATTGTCAAAAAGGATTTGAGGGAGATTTGGTTTTATTTTAAATAACTGCTTAGGATGCCCAAACATACATACATTAGATTTACTTGGGTTAATAGATAGTCCGAACGATTTACTCCAAGAACTAATTAATTGTAAATTGGAATTAATTTCATCTATCGCTCTGGGTGTGTCATTAGCAGGTACCGTCTTATAAATTTGTAAATCGTCGGCGTAGAGATGATAAGATGTTGATATATGTGGAGTGAGATTGTTAATAAAAATGGTTTACTTTTTATGCATGCCGCAACCACTACAGTTTTTATTAGTTAAATTACTATTTTGTAAAATATAAATTGAAAATATATATTGTAAAAATTTAATGTAATAATTTATAAAAATAAATACTTACCAATAAAAAATATCCATAATTTTCTAGAACAGTATAGAAAATATTATAAAGTAAATTCATAATCCTAACTTAAAAGCTAATACTGGCCATAGCTGATAGACTAAATATAGTTTACATTGGATGTTTTTTTTTATTTATTTGTTTATATTAAAAAATAAGCAAAGACCCTACTTTATATCACATTTTTTATTTTTCTTCTAGCATTTTGTTTAAGTTAATTTTGATCTGCTGTTTTCTGTATCTGTAACAAAAAAAAATGATTTAAGGTGTGTGTTTAATTTTTTTTATTCCTTTTTAATTTTACATGATATCCTTCCAATTTTACATGATTATCATGATGTGGTTAGCAGAGAGATCTTAGTGCTATAACATTCCTTTCCTCACTTTCTGCACAATTTTCCAAATCATTCATTCATATTATTCATCATAAATTTGTTTAATAAAAGAAAATATAATAATGACAAGTCATTATTATATTTATCTCTGGGCTGGAACATTGCATTGTGTAGAATTAAAGTTACCAATTTCAAAATTCATTTCTTCTCATTTTGCTAAAACTTCTTAAGAAAACTAAAGAAAAATAGTATATTTTTCTTTAGTTTTCTTAGGTTTCTTTAGTTTAATTACAGAGGGAGAAATTAGAATACAATTTTTTAATGTAATAAATAGATATTTATTCCGCTGGTGGTATTCATATAAGACTATATAATCAAAATGTAATTGGTGGACAATATGAGGAATACTGTATAAAAATATTTTAAAATGAAGTTATAGCAAAAGAAAGTAAAGTCTGTAAAAAATCTTGTAGTAATGTAAAAATGTACCTTGTAAAAAATTATAGAATGACTTTTTCTAGTTATTTTAATAACATATTTCTAATAATAATTTACCTACACTATATAATATACAATGTAAATAAAACAAAACAATGTATATTGTATTAATTATTAACTAATTTAAGTATAATTTTGTAATAAAATCGCAATAAAATAAATTAATTCTAACTACAGCTATAACAATTATATGTACATAAATATTTTATAAAGATAGTTTTTTTTTACATACAGGTGCTTATTTCCTATTCGCAAGTTATGAAACGAATAATTATAAAAAGGAAGTATTACAAACCTGTATACAGCAATGTAATACGAAACGTTATATACAACTCGTCCTAATTTCACAAAACACACGAAAATACAATTTAATTTTCCACTTAAAATATAAAACGAAAGAAAAACGCTAAACAAAAAGTATTTTCACTGCTATGTAAATATTTTTATCGAACTGTCAATGTCATGATAACACCGTCCCTTTTGATGGGTCAAAAAATTTTGGATAAATGTCACATGTTTATAGAACTTTTTAATCTGGCCGTATAGCAATGTTAATCATAGATTTTTTTATTTTTTTTCGTTTGGAATTATGAACTATTTCTAAGTCAATTTTTTAAGAAAAAATAAGTGACAGCAGCTAATTAGCATAAAGCTTTCCCGCTTTTTTCCAACCAGTTGAATATTGTAACAAAGAAACCGACTTAAACAAACACTGTTAATCAGCGAAACTTGAGAAATATGCGAGAAAATCGTTGGTGGTAAGAAACAGTATATTTTAGTAAAGTATCACGCGACACAACACGCCCGTGGCAGTCTAGCACTGCATAAGTAATGTTTAGTGAAATATTACGTCCGCCTACCGCGGCCGGTTTACTTACAATGCCATAATCATTATAGGGATAATTACGGATACAATATGCACTCCTGTTAGAGGTCGCATTCAATTCGCTTTTTGTTTGACCTACCTTTTGTTAACCGGCTTTTGTTAGTTAGGTATTATCAATATACCTAACAGTAGCTTTTTCTGCGACTTCACCCGCTTGGCCAAATGAAAACAATGTTGAGAATTGAGATGTCTATGACACTTTCGACCTTATATCCAGTGGATTAAGTACATCGAATTGCTTAACATGGTTAACAGAACTGTTCCTGAGATTAGCGGTTTTAACCGAACCAACTCTCGTACTACTTCAGCTTTATTGTTTTTTATTAATGTGTATATGTTGATGTAATACATAGCCAATAAAATTTTATTTTCGTGAATCTCGGCCTTACTGTACATTAAAATGAACTTAAAACTTTCATGGTATTTGAGCATACTATATCTATATATATAAAATCGAAAGGTCACTCAATCATCACAAAATCTCAGAAACTACAAGTGCTAGGAATCTCAAATTTTGCATAGGAGTTACTTATAGGACGTAGGTGCTCGCTAAGATGGGAATTTGTAATATTCGATTTTTAAGGGGTTGTTTTTGGGGTTGAAAGTTTGTATGAAACTTCGTTACTACAAATGCTAGGAGTCTCAAATTTTGCATGGACGTCACTTATAAGACGAAGATACTCATAGAGACAGAAGTTAATAATAAAGTAGTTCAGCAGGCGAAACCGCGGGCGGGCCGCTAGTTTACTTATATTGTTAAATGTTACTTATTATAGGTATTTACTTTGTAGGTAGAGTTGTTCCATGCAATTTTTTTTTCGGGTTCTGCTGTATCCCGCATATAGTAGGTATGGTAAGACGTGGGAATCTAGTGTTAAGACACTCTGTTGTCCACTTGAAATTCGTTGAATTTTCGAGGCATTGTGTGATGAGAGGTGGGGCTCGACGCCGCGATGTTGCCTTAGTATTAATTGAAATTATTTTTTATTCATTAAAATTTATATTCTAAATTATATTTATATAGGTGGTGTTATACAATTTTCAACCCTCTAATAGTACTGTTCCCTCTAAATATTTTAAAAAATTTTAAGGTGTTATTCCACACTTAGAAACAATAATCTTTTTTTAGAAAACGTAAAAAGAAATTTAACGTAGAGGGGTTTGAATATGCGTCTCTTGAAAGCTATCCAAGTGCTCGGACTACTAAGCCATACGCTCTCATCAAGTTACGGTCAAATTCTTATACGCGCGCTTACTACTTATTTATGTTGTAGCATATCTGTAAGGTAAATTACCTTTTACATTCTATCGTGTTATTTCAGAAATTGCAAGTTTTTTATATAAAATCAATTTTATGCTTTTTATTTGGATATCGTATGTATTTATGTCGCTTCAACAACTTTGCTTATTAATTTCCCCTTTTTTAGGGTTCCGTACTTCAATAGGCAAAAATCACTTTGTTGCTCGTCAGTCAAGACCATTTATCTTCAGATCGACTGAAGGTAATTATGTCAAATATTCAGGAATATGAATATTTGACATAATTAAAACATAAAAATCAAGCGTCTATGTCAACTCTACCAAAAGATTCTAGAATTTATGAATCGATTTTCCTGGAATTTTCGTGAATCTACAGTTGTGAAATTTGGCACAAAGTACCTAAAAGCTTACAATATAAATAAAAGAAAAAAACTGTGAAGTGAAAATTTAAAGTTATTTCATCAAAAATCGTTACAAACTTGTTCTTTGTAGTTAATGTTATACAAAATGAGTGTAAACGTAAGTTTGTCAACTTTTATAAGTCGTACTTTCAATTGAATTGATACAATACTGAAATTGATACGGAAACCTCGGTGGGCGAGTCCTACTCACACTTAACAGATTTTTTTATTATTCCCTCATCGTACGCCATTATGATTTATGACGCAGACGCATGGGATATGCTTGACTAACCGCAGTGGTTGTAATTTGTAGTCAAATCCCAGTTAGGAAAATATTTATCATTTTCCTATATTATAGCGTATATTTTTTAAATTATGAGTGCGTGAAAGTACCTAATTGAAATAAATATTTTAAATATAATTATTTTCAGTCACTGGGAGTATAAGCACCTACCTAATAACCCACAGCTATCATTGTGTACCTACAGTTAAACGCTGTTCCACAAGATGGTTAATGTCGCTTTCTTTACAAAGAAAATGTATATAGTGAATGCACTCAAGTTGTGTAGTACCTATCCATTTATTGTGTGATAAAGCGGAAACCAGACTGATAGGCTATCTCAAATTCAAAAAACCGAGTAATGACTCCATCGTAATTAAGTCAAGTCCACACGTGATGCTTGAGAAGTTGAAAAGCTTCGATAAGACCCTAAAATCCACATTATCGTAGATATGGGAAGTACAGCTGTTGCGGTAAAGCACCATGGATCATAAAACACGGATGGGGATATCATTACCACCAACACAACAGAAGCAGCCAATGAACTTAGGGAGAAGCTGTCGGTACGCATGGAGAATTTCGTAAAAACTAAGATTCCTGGTTAGGGAATTGAGGAATTAAAAAAGGGGAAAGGTCTAATTGTAGATGAAGCCCTGATAAATCAACTCACTCAACTTCACGCATTTTATGGAAGTGATATGCTTTATTAGGCCAGTCGTGGCACAAAGTTACTAGAAATGTGGCTAAAACCGACTGGTTGTGGGTTCGATCCCCACTCGAATTGTAATATTTAATATTTTCATTTTCTGGTTCTGGTAACGACTCAAAACGCGGCGGTGAGTTTCGCACTCAACATGCAATGTCTCCAGAATTCGGCCAGTCGCATTTACAATCGCCTGCTTGTATAACGACTGGCCTTACTGGTACGAAATATATGTAATAATTAAAACCAATGTGTGTAATAAATTTTAATTTATAATGCAATTTGACAAAATATTTTATTTGGTTTCATTCTTTTCTTCAATTTTCACTATTTTCCTTCTTTTGCTGTAGTGTTCGATTCTCTCTTCTAATGTGGCTGAAAAAAGAAACAAAAGCATTAGAATTTATTTTTTTTAACAAATTTTGATATCGTTAGTAAAGAACAAGTATGTTTCATTATAATACAAAATTTCATTATATTTATAATTTCAACAGAAAACTGTCTGTTCTGTTGACTAATTTTATTCTGTCTACCCAACTATGTGGCATAAAGCTTAGTTATTTATAATTTTTAACTTACAACAAGTTTCCCTTTTCAATAAAGGTTTATATACTCTAGGCTTAATCCCCTGTAACAAACAATCTGTGTACGCCATTATGTTGTCTCTTCCACTCATATTGTTTACATCTGTTTGTATGTTTTTATAAACCCCTTCTAAATTATTAATGCAGTCCTTTATCATAGTTGCTCTGAAATAAAGGAATATCATAAAAAAATGAAAATCTTTATAAGTGATACATTTATTTAGAAATCTTTCAATGCTTATTTTCTGTTGTATTACGATTCCTATTGACTGACAAGTCTATTATTGACTCTTTCTCTAAAATATCACCTCACGCTTTATCTCTTGCTGGGTAGCCAGATAAAGTATAAATAAAATATTTGTATACTTATTACATTTACATTAGCTGTTTTAACTTAGTTATCCGTTAATATTACTAATAAAATAATGGATCTGTATCTTTGATATGATCTTGAATATCAACTCAAAACAAAAATATTTATTTAATTTCAGATTACTGCAAATAGAAATTCGAACCACAGATAATACAATACTTACTTTATGCCATAAGAAGTCCATTCGTTTTGTAAATGTTCAATTGTATTTTTCAGTTCGTCTTCCTCGTGTATCCACTTATCGTCTAATACGTAGGTACAGTGGAAGAGATTTAAAGGTACATCCAATGCTAAATTATATTGGGGTTTTCTAAAAAAAAAATTAAAAAAATATATTCACGCATTTTCATATTTTAAAAGGTAATAAAGTTTTCTAAATACCGCATATAACTTTGTAGACAGATTGAACACAGACTCCTAGCGTTATATCTTAACGGTAGGTTTCCGTATTCGTCTCCATTAAGACAATTCCGGTGAATTCTCGAGGCATTGCTTGTTGAGTGGGGAAACTCAACGCCGCACTTTGCCTCGTTACCATAACAGGGATATGAAAATATTAAATTATATCATTCCTCACCACCGAGCCACAACGGAGAGGTATTTAATCGATAGTGGTGTAGATTCTAGCCTTATCCATCATCAGCCCAGTGAAACTTTTTAATAATTTTAAGTTTGTAACATGTAATATCTTTTGTGTATTTTTAAGGCAATAAATTATATGTTTATTTAATCTTGACCGAAAGAAACTAACCTAGGATACTTTTCTATATCCAACAAATCTTTAATAACATCCGGGGATTCCTTCTTACTGCCTATTAATAACAACACTCCCATTATGCATCGTATCTGGTGCCAGAGGAAAGCGTTGCCTTCTATAAATAATATATACATCGATGTTGCTGTAAATAAAATATTGTGTTGTGTAAACATAAAGGTAAAAAAAAAGTAAGAAACGAAAAAGGAAAAGATGTCTGAGTAGTCTGACTTATATATGCATCATATGTACACATATTTTTTTTATGGAAAAGGACAAGGCAAACGAGCGTCCGGGTCATCTGATGGTGAGTGACCACCGCCGCCCACGACCCCGTGCAACACCAGAGGAAGTACAGTATAGTTCGATCGATGTGTCGTGGCCACGTTAAAGTTAGGAGTCGTGAACTTTTGTGCAATGTTCATTCGCGCTCGGGAAATAAGTAATTATAAGTGGGTACGAATCTACACAGCCATCCATAGCTATCTACATTGCGGCCACGACTCGTAGATCGCATTGTTACTTACGTTACTTTTTACTAACGCCCAATGTTAATAACCAATCCTAATCCAAAAATTGCTACCATAGATTGAAATAGACAGAGATGGAGGTAGGCAGGCAGGTTAGTGATTGGACAGATATGTCGGACAGTACGAGATAGACGTTAACTGGAGATAGGAGATACATTATTAATATTGGGCGTAAGAGTACTGACGCGTCCATAAATCCATTATTTAATTAAATTCTGCCTGTTTCATAGGTACTAATTGATTACTATTGGTATAGATATAATTCTTATTGGCAATAATGAAAGCGATTTGAGACATATTCGCCTAATCATGTAATAATTCTTTCTGTTTCTTCTTGCAATTAAAGTTTTTTTAGTCAAATAAAAATAGCGCATATAGAAAAAGCTTAAATCTCACGTTCATCTAAATCCTTCTTGTCTACCGGCCGAATATCCGCCATTAAAATTTCCCGTATAAACTCAACGACGCCATTACCCACGTCCATCTTGCAAAGATGGCGGAAGTCATGTGAGCCGACAAGATGTGCACACGCATGTTTCATGGCGTCTATGTCGAGGTTGGAACGGGGGAAATAATATTTGTACTGACGTTTTTTACAATCAAATCTGGAAAAAAATAATATTAAAGTCAACGAATAAGGCCGTTGTGGCGCAGCGGCACAAGGGTGCGACTGTAACGCGACGGTTGTGGGTTCGATCCTCACTCGAAGATGTGAAATATTTATTCATTCCATTTTTTCGCTCTGATGTCGAGGCAAAGCGCGGTGTTGAGTTCTTCCACTCAACACGCAATGCCTCCAGAATTCGCAGAAAGTGCATTGAGTTGTGGCCGCTATGAAGTTAGCTGTTGTGTGTGAACAATGCGCAAAAGGTCAGAAAACCCAACTTCAGGGTGGACATGACCATTTGACCATTCTGTAATTTTATTACCTTGCACTAAATTCAGGCTTATCATCAGGTACAGGTAACCAGGATACGGCTCTTATATCTTTCGGTAGCAATCTATTTAATATTTTACAATATAACAATTCATTTTTAATATTTTCATTTTGTTCTTCTTGTGGATATTTACTTCTTACTGTGATGGATATGACCTGAAAATTAAAAAGTTATAATGTCAATAATATTTGGTTTACCTACAAACATTATCATTTTATTTTCCTCGCTCTGGTATCAAGGAAAAGCGCAGCACTAAGTTCCACTACTCAATATGGAATGCCTCCAGATATAAAGTAACAAATCATTTTAAGCCATTCCCCCCGAGTGGGAATCGAACACACAAGTGTCACGTTACACTTGTGCTACTGCACCATTACACCCTTATTTTTTATATATAAAAAAATAATAGGTACCTGCCCAAAAGCACTAACGCCTTTATCAGTTCTACCACATCTATGATACTGAGAAGATTCCCTTTTTTCTATTAAACAGGATTTTATTAAGGCATGAAACAAATAGTGTTCTATAGTTTGATTTGAGTCCTCTTGTACTGCAAGGCCTTGATAATCCCAGCCAAAATAGAGAATGTGGAGAAGAATACGACGGTAGTAACATCTGGAAAGAATCACTTCAATTTATAAGCAATCTTAGAAATATGTTTACTTGGTACAAATTAACTGTAAATGCCAATTTTTTAAATAGAAATATTTAAAAAGTTTTTTAATTTTATTTTCATTCCTCACTCTCATTAGAATATGAAGAATATAATAGAATCCTACTATGTGAAGGTTGAGTGGTGTGTGGACAATAGTGTTTTAATACTTCCAGTTCCATCTGCCTATGTGAACTGTAAAGCTACAAAAAAAATGTAATTCTTGAAAAAGTTATTTTAGCATTGTGGCTAGAAATAAGGCATTATAATAAGAGGCTTTAAATATTAAATAGTTAATATATTAAATAATCAATAATCAATTTACCAGATAATATAATCAACAACACAAAAAATATCTCTAATTAGTGCATTACCATAGCTAGAGCTAAAGAGTTTGTTTGGTTAATAATGTCTATACTATTAGATTATTTAAACAAACACTTACTTAGTAAAATCAAACTTTTTATTGTGTTTCACATTTTCATTATCATTGCTTTCAAATACACTTTTATTTATTATATTCTTTAATTGTACATTATGAGCTTCTAACTGCATAATTTTTTCAACCAGCTCCTGAAAAGATATACAAATAAATATATAAATCCTACATTTAATATAATTTATTAAAATAAATGTATAAATGTTTAGCCTATCTATATACATATTTCAATTCAAATGTATAGTTTACGAGATCAGCAGGTTCAAAATTATATAAATTCTTCAGTATTTAAGTTATTTCAGTAATATTGTCTTAACATGACTAATGTCTAGCTTCTCTTAGACTATTCTGAATAAAACATGAAACAAAAAAGGAAAAAGAGCCCTTTCTTCAGTACAAATGTTAAATAAGAAATAAACTTTTATATTTTAAGGTTATTCTATAAAAAATGGAATTCGTCAAATATTTACGTTTGTATCCATATTCAACAATTCTTCACGTGACAGTCCTTTTACTCTTTTATATTTTGGTGGCATTTTGGCTACTTTTTCTGTCATATTAAAAAATTGTTATACGTAATATTTTGTAAACAAACGTGTAAGTTGTCAGTCTAATGTCAACACTGTCAGCTTGACGTGTAGTAGAGATGTTAAAAAACTTGTAATGAATAAAATCGATTTTTCTTTTTAATACATACTTATATTGTGGTTATAATTAGTTATGTTCGACTAGGGATAAAAGTTCAGTAACCTCTGTTTTCACAGAAATAAACAACAGACTTTATTATTGAATCTGTCTTTTATATCATTATCATTATTATGATATTGTTTCTGGTTTTATGAAAACTATTTAAATATTTCTCTATATTCTGCACTGCCCTTCCCACTTTCTGTCGCATTTTGGAGACATTGCGATTTGAGTAGCGGCAATCAACGCCGCGCTTTGCCTCAATATCAGAGCTTAAAATTTAAAGTGTTTCAATTTGTCGAGTGGGAATCGAACCCACAAACCCCTGTCGATCTCCGACTTCAATCATCATTTTCTTCCGACATTATTTCCTTGAATCAAGAGCAATCACGTTTACAGTCAAAAACGTATTATGTCTAAATACTTAATTGAGCTACTATTTAAATATTTCATGTTCTCCTATAAAGTTATAAATTTTATAAATTTACGTCACGTCACGTCACATCGTACGTAAAACTTGACCTGACCCACAATCGAAACAGGTGTTCTTTTGAAGTGATATCTATTCTCGTAGTCTTAATCAAGTATGTATAAAAGAAATTTACTCCTTACGTTTGTAATCTATATTTAAAGTTAAATACGTAATTGGAGGCGTACTTTTAGAAGTAATTACTAACATTATGATTTTCTGTCTGATTTGTATTTTTGTTAATTTTTAGTAAAAAAAAAACAATAATATACATAGGATTATAATAGAGCCTAGCAATGTAAGAATAAATCAATAAATGTGATACCAAATATTAAACACATAGCTATTATATCTCTACGATCTAAAATATCCAGCTATTATTTACTAAATATTTTATATCTATTTCCTTTTTATTTTAAGTACATATTATTTTTTGCCGGTGACGGGTGAAGCCGTCGCTCAGTTCTGAATTATTTATGGCAAACATGAGGTCATTTGAGGCGTACTTTCTACGGCGATCGCGTTGTTAATACTAAAAATATCCTACGGCTGTCCTTAGTTTTTTTGCTGAAAGTATTGCAAGCGTCAGACTGACGCCGTCATGACGTAATTTACGTCTAGCACTAGACTATAATACGATGGATGCTTTTTTTCAAGCTTTACTCCTAGCGATTGGCGAAGTGTCTTTGCTGGCGATAAGTGACAAGGATTGCGGCGTTGGTGACCATGTCCCTACACAACATACCCGGAACGGTGGGAAGTGAGACTTCTGGAGTAGGCGTTCCCTCTTGCGCCTAAAAAGATGCTAACAATATAAATAATTTGTAATAAGCGTACAAGAATTTCAACGTAGCTTGATTATGTTTAAAAGTTTTATACATCTTCTAAAACATGATGTAAGAATCACACTGCCAAGTTATTAGATTCAGCTTCACGCTGTATCCCGCACACAGCAGGGTAGGCAGAGGGAACCTAGTGTTAAGACACTCCGTTCCCCACTTTCTACCAAATTCTGGAGGCTTTGCGTGTTGAGTGGCAAAACTCAACGCCGCGCTTTGCCTCGTCACCAGAGCGAAGAAATGGAAATATAAATGTAAATAAATATTTCACTTTCTCGAGTGGGGATCGAACTCACAATCGTCGCGTTAAAGTCACACCCTTGTGCCGCTGCGAAATGACGGCCTCATTTAGCCTTATTTATTAGATAGATTACAGATAATTAGGTAGTAGACAATAAATATCTGAAAGTATAATTTTACATGTTTTCATGAACTGATTCCCGTTCCGTATGTTATCAGGAAAACTATTAAGTAAGGTATTTTTTCTTTAAGATTCCGTTTCCATAATAGTTGCGTACATTACTTTGAATTTAGTATATTTTAAATGCAAGACCATAGTACAGCCCTTATTGAGTTTGGGATACCCGAAGCAGTTGCTGTAATAAAATAATTAAATATTTATCTAAATTTAGTTTTAAATTTGATTCACCTTTGGAGAAATGTATTATTTTGATTTCCATACTCTAAAATAACAAATAAATAATAATCCTTTTAGTAGTGTTAGTTAAATATTAGCAACAAATAGGTAATAGAATGATAAAAAGCGACGTTAAATTTTGCACCTCTGGCAAATCCGAGTAGAAAGCAGAGTGATCATGACACTACTTACTTAAACTTATACTTAAATAAAAAAAAAACTAAACATGAGCTTCCAAACATGTAGACATATGTGATAAATTTAGATTACTCAAAGTAGGTTCAGTCGATCGATTTGTTTCCCTAACGACATACGCCCAATGTTAATAACCAATCCTAATCCAAAAATTGCTACCATAGATTGAAATAGACAGAGATGGAGGTAGGCATGCAGGTTAGTGATTGGATAGATATGTCGGACAGTACGAGATAGACGTTAACTGGAGATAGGAGATACATTATTAATATTGGGCGATAATGTAGTAAGCTTTATTAATATGGACAGATTGATTAAGGTCATTTCTATTTGGACTTCTTTTTTAAAAAGACTAAAGATAGTTCACAATCATTAGTTTTGTTTTGAAAGGGTTTTCCTATGGTTTTTTTAACGTATGCAGCATGTAACAGCAGGGTAGGCAAGAGCCCAAAGGACGTCCAAATTTAAGACACTGTGTTTGCCAATATAAAGCGGCAAAATGAATTTTATTAATTTCTACGAGTGATGATAAAACCTACAACTGTTTCGCTTACAGTCAAATTGCCCCACAGTTATACAATGGTCATTATGTTTTTTTTGTATATTTGATTATTTTAAATAATATTTTTTATATTATTTAATCATAAAATTGATCAAACTATTATACATACATACTTTTGTGATATGAATATGGGGTATTCTTACATCGTGTCACTAAATTATACCCTTGGTAATAGTGTTGTTGCGTTTTAATATCGATGTGACTATAGAAAACAAATGACAACCTGCTGTACATTTATATCTAGATTTTATATTAATATTGTAAAAATAAAGAATTTGTTAGGTTCAACACACATTTTCAGGAAAGACTAGTTCGAATTTAAAATATCTTTAGTAAATTTATTAAAAGAATTGGTAAGCTGAAGTGGCAATGGGCGGGGCATATCTGTCGTAGAGCCGACGGCCGCTGGGGCAGACGTCTCGTAGAATGGAGACCCCGTACAAAACGACCGGTGGGACGACCTCCTGCCAGATGGGCCGACGACATAAAGAAGTTGGCGGGAAGCGGATGGGTCCGAAAAGCTGAGGATCGAGCGTGGTGGCGAGAATTGGGGAAGGCCTATGTCCAACAGTGGACAAAAGATGGCTGTTGATGATGATGATGATGATGAAATTTATTAAGGCAAATTACATCACATAAATCATTTCAATATCGCCAACTGTGCTGGTGGTCCTTTACCTCAAGCACTTAGAATTACAATATGTGTAATATAAAATTTCTGAGTTATTCCCACTTGAACACGCGTGCGATGTTGCGGTAAAAGCGAGTCGTAAAATATAACACTTTTATCACACTAATCAAGCCAACACATCTGAACTATTGATGTTCGTCTAAATAAAACTTGCACCCAAGATCTCTATTAGATATGTATATTAAAATTGCGTCAAAACAATATTTACTGTTAGTTGAATATGTTATTTTAAAATATGACATGCATTTACATAAATTGTTGAACACGATCCAAACAGAGTTATATGTAACGAGATAATAATTTAAACATTTTACATACTAATATTGATGTCATTATAAAATTAAGTATTTATGATATTATTTAAGTTATAACTGTTGTTAATAGTTTCGAAATTATATTATATAATTATTAAGAACTAAGAATATATTAACTTAAGTACTTCATACAGGGAATATATGGAATTAACTCAAATTGTTTTACACAATTTGAGTTAATTCCATATTGATTCCAGATGTAATATTACCACAATTTAATATAATTTAGGAAAATCAATTCAAATAGTAAAAAAATAATTACAAAGTTTACAGAGGTGGACGAGGAATACATTTCTCAAAATCTTCTAATCAATTCAATAGCTCAATATTGTTATAATGCAATATAGATAAATCATGCTATTATTATCAATATTTTTTCTAGAATTAAAAAACCTATAAGAGTAACTATATATATCATATATAATACTAAAAATCGATAAAAATATATCGATTTTACACTATTGTGTACAGCACTAACTGTCAGTTAGGCGGCCATCTTGGAGAGTTTATTTGAAAAGCGGATGTCGGCGGAAACGCGCGTGAATTAATACAATTTCATTATTGAAATAATTTCATATTGAAAATAATTACAATGTTTCATACAAAATTGACAAAATAATAAATGGCTTGACGGGAAATAGGTGAGTGCTATTGTTAAATTATAATTATATCTGTTTGGGCATAGCGCCACAGTGTCTGACTGTTAAGGCGATAGTTGTGAGTTCGATTCTCACTCGGAGAAATTATTTTTCATTTCCGCGTCCTGGTGGTTAGACTGTGAGACTGCCTGCCATGCTGTACGATATACAAGAAGAAGCTTGTTTGTTTATAATTGTATTTATTTGCGAATGTCTGTGTTTATTTTTTAAGTTAAATGGGTATAAAGTTTATAAAATACGCGAGTGTAAGATAAAAACAATTGTTAGATCAGTGCTAAAGTAGGGAAAGCTAACAATATAATTTTCCCGAAAAACTTTGTGTATAAGAAGTTTGTATTATTTCTATTTTTTGTAAGGCTTTTTAAAATATTTATATACTTGTACCTATAGCATATTTAACCGACTTTAAAAAAACGTGGTTATCATAAAATAAAAAAGAGATAGTTTGACATGTATATATGTGTGTGATATTGTAGAATATATATAATATTTGAGTCTGATGTTCTGTTTAGGCTTCGAAGAATGTGTGAGGAATTTCGTAAGTCTGTATTTTTGTCCACAAATTTCTCGAAAACACAAAGTCATATAGAGAGGATTCTCTTAAATTTAAATAAGGCATATTTCAGGTTAACGAATAATCTCAATTTCATTAAAATAGATTTTGTAGTTTTTGAGGTATGCGCTTTTATATTTTGAGGTTACATTAAGTTCATATAATACCCAGCTTATTACATTTCTTCGGTTTACAATTTTCTAATACATTTTAAGTGTTTAAAAAATATACGTGGATTTTAAAAATAAAAGTTATTCTTAGCGGAATTAGAACCTTGAGACACTGACAGACACGTCCCGACTGCGCTATAACGGCACATTTTGACAATGTGTAATTATTTTTGATTTATAGCATAGCGAAGCTACGTGCGTGTTGAGTGGCGGAACACAACGTCGCATTTTGTCTAGCAGAACATGGACATGGAAATAATTTAAATATAATCTTTCCCTCCAGTGGGGATCGTACCCACAATCATTGTGTTTACAGGCCCACTGAACTACGACGGCTTCAATACATTTATATAACCTACGAACCTAGTGTTAAGACACTTCCGTTCTCCATTTTACGTTTTTTTAATTACAATAAAAAATTTAGATTTAATTTTTTTATATTTCATTAAATTTAAAATATTATAGCGTATTACTAATCTTATATACCACATATTTTTTTAAACATTTTGCTATTTACAGAATATATATTTAATTAAAAAATAATTTATAAATACGGTGTTGCGTTAAGTTGCGCTATTCAACACATAATGTATCCTTAGATTTTGTGCCGATATAATACATGTATATAAATAGAAAAATGCCACTAAAATGTTATAAAAACTAAAACTACGTTTATAATACGTGGGAACTTTAAACTATTGTTCAACTAATAACAGTGTGGACGTCGTGACAATCTTTATCAAATAATTTTATAGCACGCAGTTAATCGATTTTTCTATCGATTATAACATTGAATTAAAAATTTAATTTAATACTGAATTTATGTGCTTTCCTTGTGTATAATAAAAACTGTTTATATAATTAGTAAATAAATCAAATAGCTTCTCCGCATGAAACAAGTAGTCAGAGGGAACCTAGTGTTAAGTTGAGGGAAATTTTGAGACACTGTGTGTTGATTGGCGACATTCATCGGATTTTGTTACCAGAGTAAATGGAATCTATGAAGAATATAGGTAACTTTTCGGAAGTAGCAAAAAATAGAAATATAATTATATTTCATTAAATTAGCTTCACACTGTATCTCGCACACAGCAAGGTAGGCAGAGGGAACCTAGTGTTAAGACACTCCGCCGAATTTCAGAGGCATTGCGTGGTGAGCCTAACTTCATATTTAACATATATGTATACAATGGATATTGAGGAAGTAATGGCTTCTCAGAATTTAACAAGTGTATCCAAATTTAGATTTGTTGAAAGCAATCTGCAAGTAAATATTAGATAGCGTTAAGTAAACTACCAAATTACCATACCTACTAATACTGTATTAACTAAGATCAGTTTTTATATTTGTTTTTTATTTTTACTAATCTATCGCATTTTGTGAGATCATTATCTTATAACTTCCTTTTCTCTGTTACACAATTAAGCAAACTATTTCACGCTGTATTCCGCATATAACAGGACAAACAGAGGGAACCTAGTGTCAATACACTCAGTTACTCACTTTCCGTTTAATGTTTGAGACATTGCGTGTGGCGGAAATAAACGCCACGCTCTGTCTAATAGAAAGGGAAAATGAATATAATTAAATATAATCACTCTCCTTATGTTATGAATAACCATCGAATTTGCGGTCTCTTTCTAATAATTCAAAGAAATGACGTATTGCATTAAAAACACCAGGCCCGTCGTGGCGCAGGGGCACTGGATACGCTACGGGTAGTGGGTTCGGGTAGGTGGGTTTGGAGACAAAAATATTATATTATATAAAATATATAATATAATATTTTTGTCTCTTCGCTCTGGTAACGAGACAAAACGAGACGTAGACTTCCGCCACTCAACACGCAATGCTTCCAGAATTAGGCGATAAACAGGGAACGGTTTTATTGGGAACGGAGAGTCTAGCTAGGGTACCTCTACTAAGTTCCAACACTATGTTCCCTCTGTATACTCTGCTGTATGCGGGATACAGCGTGAAGTTAAACAAAATGCACTAACAAAAGACAGTATTATAATAACATTTGGGTTCATGCAGACAGCTAAGCATATTATATATATTATATATATAATTTTCTTTTCCATAAATAATTTTCCCTAAGGACGGAAAATGGAGAGTAGAGTATTAATACCTACTTCTGTTATTAGTCCTCAAATGGGATTTGAATCTACAATCATTACATAGGTACCTATAGTAAAACTAACAACTATTGTACCACAAGGGCGAATAATATTGAACTTTGACATATCCTTGATATGAATCGATCAGGTCGTTTATAGAAACCGATGAAATTGATGTACCCACTAGTAGTATCTAGTAGTAAAGTGCTATTGCGTGTTAGTGTAGTAACGTAGCAAATGTGATTTTAGTTGGTAATGTATAAAATAGGTTATATAAAAAACATTGTACTATTGTCTAACACGGTTGAACGCGATGGTATCCCGCATATAACTTGGTAGATAACGGGAGGGAACCTAGTCTAAAAAAACTCTGTTGACCTGAATGCCGCGCTTTATCTTGTTACCATACCTAGTTGGTCCATACATTGAATAATTAAGAAATATTATATTATATTTGAGGCCCGTAGTAGTAGAGGGCCTGTGACACAGCTCGTGAGTTCGATTCTTACTCGAGGAAATGAAAAACTTAATGTGGAAGAGAGGAAATCCTCTCTCTGAAAACGAGGCAAAGCACAGCGTTCAGTTCAAACACTCGTCAAGCAATGCCTTTAGAATTCGGCAGAAAATCCGGAACGGAAGTGTCTGAAAAAGGAAATCAAATATCTTAATATTAGGTTTTCACGTTCACAAAAAAAGACACTATCCACTTTCCGAATTTTCCAAACAAAGTGTATCGAGTGTCGGAACTTAACGCCGCGCTTAACCTTGTTACCAGATCGTACTGGTAGAGACGGCCATACATTGAATAATCAAGAAACTTTTTATTATACCCATCAATACCTTTCAGAAAAGAGGAATAACTTTTAAATGTAAACATTCTTCCACATGTTTCTCGTCGCTGTCAATCTAAAGTGATATACTGCTTCTACCATAAAAATTCTATCAGTGTTTTTCCGATACACTATTTATGTGTGTCTAATGTGATTTAAAAGCAGCTTCATGTTTTTCTAGTGTTGAGTAAGTCTGGGTTTCCCACTTTCCACCTAATTTTCGATGCGCACTTTTGCCTTCTTACAATAAATAAATGAAAATAATTCGTTCCTTTGAACGTGGGGAACGGAAGTGTCTTAATGGGAACGGAGTGTCAACCCTAGGCTTACAGATTCCCTCTGCCTACCCTGTTATGTTATGTGAAGCTGAATTCATTTCTCTAAGTGGAAATCGAAACCATATCCGTCGTACTTACAGTCAGATATTTCGTTGTTCATTTTATAATGTTAGTTTTCATATTTTGTATGGACGGCCTTCCAACATTTACAGAATAAATAGCGTTGCGTGACTAACAACTATGCTTCCGATTACTTTTGTTTCTAATTACCCAATACCCTAGTTAAGGTTATCTTTGGAAATTATGCACATGTGGATTTTCAATACTAATCTGTGGATAGGTCTAGGTCGGTCGTGGGTTGGGTTCTTTTATTTTTTATGCACTAATATACTAAAGGGGACTTATATATAGAGGCTCCTTTGCCCACGCATCGCCTAATTTTCGAGACTGCGTGTTGGGGCCTCTAGTTATATATCTAGAACAAAAATGTAGTTTTTACTCTTCTCACTTCCGTCTTAATTTTAGAATTGGTTATAATTTACCTGCGTCTATTTATAGTTTCAGTAATATGATTCTAAATAGGGAACCTAATTATGCGCTTCATTTCCACGACGATATAAGACGACCACATGCTACCATTTCACATTTAACTATTTGGTTGAATTAATAACTAATCTGAAGAAATACTTCTTGTATAAGAAAAACTATTTTTACGTTAGATAGACCATATATCGAGAAAGGCTATAGAAGTACCTATAGACAATACAATATTGGACAATATAATATTGAACCCACTATACCTGCGGTCAGGGTTACCTCCCCTAACCTCCCTCATATACAAGGAGGAGGATTTTCGTTTGACTTCTCTGGCGAAGTCGTAGGTAGCTTTAAAATAAATAAACCTTAACTCGAGCGGAAATTGAACTCGCAACCATTACACTCAAACACTTCCTTTATAAACAAAAAATATATTAAATATCCATATATTAACAATATTTTTTATTAAATAAGTATGACAGGTAGAACATTTAATTGTCCATGGGAAATTACCAGGCTGGTGGCACGCGGTTGGTCATTTAATTATTGATGGTGTATCGATTTTACTACCTCGGTTTTCTTTCAATCTAGTTTTATATTAAGCTAGTCGTTGCCCGCATCTTTGTTTACGTGGACTTAAGTTTTAAGAGGGAAAATCAAATTTTATCGGTTCCCGAGAACGTTTTTCTTTTGAGGTATGAAACCCTAAAAAAAATAATTTAAATTTACACGCATATGGCTGTTATTACAAATTACAGTAAAAATTACTTCGGCGATTCCGCCTTTTCTTTATAATCTTCTCTATATTATATCTAGCGCACGTAAACTATTTTTGTAATTTTTGGCAATATATATTGTTAATCTTTGTCCAACCTAATTAGAAATTTTTAATATGTTTATTGTAGGTACCTACGTAAGTCAATTCTAAATATTTTTTGTATCTTCACGGTGTATCCCGCATATAGGGATAGGCAGAGGGAACCCAGTGTTAAGATGCTCCGAACCCCACCTTCCGCCCAACGTTCCAGAAATTGCGTGTTGTGGCGCAGTGGGACAGCGTCTGACTGTCGATGGTTGTCTGTTTGAACTCATGCGGGGTAAGGCCTCTTAAATATAGGGCGGTGCATAAATAACGTAGTCTTAGCACTGGATTTCCTCAGCCTGTCCTAGCCTAGTCTAGCGGAAACGAGGCTAAAAGAAAAAAATATATTTTCAGTATACAATGGAAAATGACCATCAACCGCTCGAAGAAATTGCAATCAAGAAAATCGTCTCCAAAACTCAAAGAGTTCCAAAACCTCAGCATTTCGGTCGAAGTTTGGATAGAGTTAGTCAAATAGTACCAACTTTAGAGCCAGGTATTTTAGATCGAATTACTTTTGAAAGTGAAAAGCTGAGAGATATAAGTGGTTCTTCTTCAAGACGACATAGCGATGATGGTGGAAGAGCTAAGAAGGAATTCCGAGATGGTAATTCTATTCGAATCCATTTTGTATTTGTTCAATTTATTTTTGTATTTTCATCGTCAAGATTTTACACCACTATAGAATATAGAAGATAAAATTTGGTAAATAGGTAATAACAATTTTAGATGGAACCAGCTCAGAACCACCGACAGCAGGTATAACTAACTACAACGCGTGGAACGATCTAGCTAGCTCAAGGTCGACCACGCGAACTGAACTCAGTATATCTGATGGACATGTTGATGATGAGGTAAGTTTACCAAAAAATTCTGGTTTATATTAAATTTATTGTTTTGGTCTGAATGGCCAAATTCCCGAAACCAGACACTAACATTTTCAAATAAAAAAAATAACACCTAATTTTAGGTAAAATTAAAATTCATTTTCGAAAATAATTAATTTTCTCTAAAGATTTTAATTCGTCGTCGAAGTCACGATTCAGCGTTACCCGCCACTCCAATACATAAATCGGTGTGGCGTTCCGCCGATAGTCTTGCACCGGACTCGGCTTTCGGAACTTCTCTTGCTGATATCATGGAGAGTCCTAGTAATAAGGTAATTTTAATAACAGTAGTTTTTCTAGTTAATAACTAAAAGAAAATGATATTATCGATTGACTGTTAAAGCTGAAAAGCTATTGCACTATAAATATCAGTCACATCAATTTGTGTTTTAGAGATTCAAGGTAGTAGGTAGTAGGTACGGGTAAAAGACCCGTATAGCAGAATAGTTGTCTACCTAACGTTATCAATGGAATGTCCGTTTCCCACTCCCCACACAGTTTTGAGACATTGCTTGTCACAACTTGATGATGCCCTTTGTCTTATTATTGATTAAATAATGAATACTGGTAAATTAATCTAGGCAAAGTGCTGCGTTGAGTGAGACTCACCACTCAACACACAATGCCTTGGCGGAAAGTGGGGACAAAATGTTTTAACACTACGTTTGCCCTTTGGTGGAAAACTTGATAACGTTGTAACGGTCTGCCTATCCTGCTATGTACGTGATACATCGTGAAACTTATAATTATAAAAAATATACGAAATTTATTAACAATTCTTATTTCATTAATTTAAGATTCGTCTTAGAGATGATATTAAATCATCAAGGGACAGTTCAGAAGAAAGAAGAGCGACACTCAATTGGCGCTTAGTCAAAAACATAACACACGCGGCCGTAGCGTTCAGTAAGCACAACTTACCTGGTACGCCGTTACCTAATTTTGAGGTAAGTTATTTACATTTTAAAATAATCTTAGCTAAAATTTGAATTCTTGAGACGTTTCCTGCTGAGTGGCGAAACTTAACACCATGGCTTACCTTGTTACGAGAGCGAGGAAAGGGACATATTAAATAATTCATTCCCTTGAGTGAGAATTGAACTCATAATCGTCGTGTTTACAGTCACGCGTTTGGGCCACTATGCCGCGACGGCCTCTGGTAAAGTACTGTAAATTTATTATACCTATATATATTTTTATTTATTAATATAATTTTTTTAAATATAAGGCTGAGTAGTATTTCAATACACAATGTATGCTTCGAATTTTATATACTTAGGGATGTGCAGTGGTTACACAAGCCAAATCGGGTTTAAGACCACCAAAAAAGGGCTGTAGATGAATTAATTATATTATAAATATAAATAAATGTATATATCATTTATAATTTTATAAAATATCCCAATTATATTATATAGAACTAAGTTAAGACAAAACTTATAATAATATTTTTTTAAGCATTTGATATGATCGGTTCCTTAATTCACTCATATGCCTCTGAAATATTATCTTAAAAACGCAGCTCCAAATCCTACTACACGCAAAATGTATTTACCGAATTTCAATAACATTAAAAATAAATTTTTAATGATTTTAGTCACAAACAACAAGTCAAAATTCATTTTATAGAGACGATAGAAAACATTCGGTTTCGCAAGCAACGCCGAATTGCTCATATGTGCATAATAACGAAAAAGAAGATAATAGAGGAGAGACTAGTTATGAGGTAAGTTAAGAAAAATTGTAGGAAAAAGAATCCAGACTGCCGCTGTCGTATGCATGAAAAAAAGGGAAGCCAGGCAGAACCTTCAAAATAAGCTTCCCTTAGCAGTCGGGAAAAATCTATTCCCTTCAGAGAGAAGAATCTGCAAACGCCGAAAACAGTCTATTGACAGCCTTACTTCTATTATTACTATTTTTTTACTTTTTTTTATTAGACTATTTTTACCTATATTTTCTACTTTAGGGTCTAGACCCAAGTTCTTTAATGTTTCGCGACGGAAGACGTCGTATAGACATGGTGCTAGCGTACGAAGAAGAAGACTTTGGCGTAATGACTGAAGCTGAAGCAAAGAAAAGAGATTACAGACGGACCTTTCAGGTATTTTTTATAGTTGTCAATAGAGAACAATGATTTAAACTGGGTATTACTTAATCTTACTACTTACTTAAATACGAGAGGTACTTAATTATTAAACAATAACAGAAAATTTTCTCAGAATAGGTACACTTCGTTATGCCAAAATTTAGATAAATAATTAACGAAAATTTTTAATATTTAATTTTAAATTGTTTTGTACTGTTTTGTGGGGTGTTTGTGCTAGGCACTCCACCCTAGTGAGGTGGTTAGAAAGTACCAAACGCTAAGCACGCACACTTCATTTACTTGTTCTAATATCTTACCATTTACCCTGATCTTGCATTCAATGCTTTACATAATTTTCGCATTTTAATTATACCTATTTTAATTTTACACTTATATTTTTCAGGAAAACTTAATAAAAGAAGGCTTAGAGCTCGAACTAGAAAACAAATGTCTATCATTCGATGGTAAAACGTGGTTTCTAAAAATCCATATTCCATGGAAAACGGAAATGAGACTGGCCGAAGTTATCGGAATGAAGCTGCCTACTAAGAAATTTATAACTATAGCTGTTAGAACTTGGTAATTTGTATCGTGAATTAGTATAAGGATAGACGCGGGTTCGAATCTCGTGGGGCATATTTGTTGATTTTTTCCACCTTCATTCTGTATTCCGCAAATAGTACAGGCGGAAATCTAGTGTCTAGATAAGTTTCCTTATCTGAACTTGAATGAACATATTCAAGTTTACATTTTTGTAATGAAATGAAGTCAGACGAAATTTATTTTATTGATTATTTAAATAGTAATTATTACAACTATTAATTAATAATAGTACAGTATGGTATTGGACCGCCCTGAAGTAAGATGACTGTGCAACTTCGATCGAAGCTGTGAAAGTTCAGGAAGCTTCACTTCAGATCGGCCACAACTAGTCGACAGTTTTGTATTTAAAATTACGACCTATTTTTTATTATTTTTTTATGGTTTACCACTAATGTCATTTAAGAAATATATAATTTTCGGGTAAAACACTTTTTTTTTAAACAGAGTGAAGAACCAGGAACTGAAATGGAACAAAACTGGTACAACAAATGGCGGCGGAAATGGCTTGAGTTTTACGAATATGATCATTCGAGAATCGAACCTGAACCCTCTTATTATATTGCCACTGAGAAACCGGGGATTAGGAGGGAGGAACAGTATGTTATTTTCAATATATAATAGAAAAAAGTCAATTTTTTAAAATCTTCATCATTAATAAACTAATAATGAATCTGAAAAAATAACAAAATCACAAAACTACCTACCTACATTAACTATTAATATTTAACAAATCCTAGTATAGTATCCTATATTTTATTAATTTTAATTTGTTTTTCAGATTTTTAGTAAAAGACAGATATACACAATTTTCACCGGCACAAAGGAGTTTATTAGTTATGCAAATATTGCTTAGAGCCAAATATGACAATATTGACACTAAAGTAAGTTTTTTACCTTAGTTATAGGTAAGTTTTGGATAAATAAATAGATATTAGGTAGTTTAAATGAAAGTTAAGTTTTATATATACTAGTACATATTGAGTAATTATAATTAGAGTTACTTATAGTAAATTTATTTTTTAAAAAAGAAATTATTGACGCCGTAGTGGTGTATCGACACAGCCCTTGAGTGTAAACTCAATTCTCTGTTTCTCTGTCAGTATTATTTTTTATGTATTTGTAGATGGGAATTCGTAGATTATTGAATGATGGAACCTATTTAGCTTGTTTTCCCTTACATGAAGGTCGATATGATGTTGACATGGAGGATAAGACACAGTCGGATAGACGGGTATAATTTTTTTTTTATATATATTTGTATTGTAATATAGTGTATAAAAATATTTAAACTGGCTTAGGCTTTGCCAGTTTATGTTTTATGTTTTTAACTAATTTGTACTAAATTTATTTACAGCTCTTATACCTTGAATGGGCTCGGCCATCTAAATGGTTTAAAAAACAACCTCTATGGTTAGTTAGGAGATATTTCGGAGAGAAAATAGCATTATATTTCAGTTGGTTGGGTTTTTACACGAAAATGCTTTACGCGCCCGCCATCGTCGGCACTTTGTGTTTTTTGTATGGTTTAGCTAGTATGGAGTCTAAGGATAATATACCTAGGTGAATTATTTGTATTAAGTATGTTTTTTACGCGTTCAGTTCCGCCACTCAACAAAATGTCTTAATACTAGGTTCTCTCTGCCTACTCTCTGTCAGTTGCCACTGTATAATGGTGGTTGTGGGTGTTTATCTTATTAGATTGGATGAAATATTTAATATTTTCATTTCATCGATCCATTAAAGAGACAAAGCGCGGCGTTTATTTCCGCCCCTCAACACGCAATGCCTCGAGAATTTGGTGGACAGTATAGAACGGAAATGTCTTTATGGGAACGGACTGTCTTAGAACTAGGTTCCCAGGTTCTTTCTGCCTGCCCTGCTATGTCCAGAGTACAGCGTGACATTAAAAAAATATATATAAATATTTTGTACTTAATTTCAGTATGGAAATATGCGATGCTACAGGACCAGGCAACATAACACTATGCCCACTCTGTGATAAGGCATGTCAATATCAATCGTTATCAGATTCGTGTTTATTCGCTAAACTTACTTACCTGTTTGACAACCCCGCTACTGTGTTCTTCGCTATATTCATGTCTTTTTGGGGTAAGTTATATTTATATTTGGGTAAAACTTACCCTAGTCGTATTAATTGTTGTAAATATTACTAAATAGTAGATAATATTTTTGTATATGTTTTACACACAATACAATATTTTTTAAATATGTTTCTTCGTTAAACCAATAGATAATTTTAGTATAACATCTCTAAATAAGGGATAAAATGAAAAAAAAATGTACTGACCCCATTGAAATATATTTTTACTTTGTTTTTAATATATTTTCTTTGCAAAATGAAATAAAACAATTACTTAAATTACATTTTTCAGCAACTACCTTCTTAGAACTGTGGAAACGAAAACAGTCGGTTTTGAGGTGGGAGTGGGATTTGGGTGGTGTTGATCAAGTGAGTTCTGTATTAATTTTGTATATACGCATGCAACGTAATGTGCAAGCATACAAGCATATATACATATATTTATATATGTATATATGCTTGTATGCTTGTACAAATTACAGTTTGTAGGTATGTATGTGTGTTACATACATTTTTGATTAATTTAGAGGTTCCCTTTCCCTTTGTTATAGAATTTCTTTTATTGCTTTCCATAATTATTTTATCATCACCTTATTTCTCACATATATCACCCTGCTATGTGTGAGAGGGAAACTGGAAATCTATTGTTATTGTAAGATACTTCCATTCCCCACATTCAGCCGAATTGTTGAAGAATATCAAAAAATATAATTCTTTTATTCCAGGACGAGGACCTTCGACCAGAATTTGAAACTTCAGTGAAGACATTCCGAATGAACCCTGTTACTAGAGAAAAAGAGCCATATTTACCTGGATTTCAGAAGACCATGCGTTACGTCGCCACTAGTTCTGCAGTTTTGTTTATGGTAAGTTAAATACGTGGTAAGTTCAGAACTTCAAAATCTAAGATTATTTTTCATAGTAAAGTAACCAGAAAAAATATCGCGCTATTTAAGATATCATTTTCTTGTTATCGTTGAGCGGAGTGTCTTAAAACTAACTTGAATGCAAACTTATTTCTGGACACTTTCTCGTATATAAATGTTCAAACAAATCTTATGACAAGCATTGGATCAAAACAACACTAAGGGTAGAAAATAGTTTAAGACAACGCATAAAGAAATGTTTTACATACATTTCAGATAACTATAGTAATGGCGGCTGTATTGGGCACAATTATCTATAGAATATCGATGGTGTCAGTCATTTACGGCGGTAGTGGGTTCTTTTTGAAGAGGCACGCAAAAATATTCACCTCTATGACTGCTGCGTTGATTAATTTAATCATGATTATGATTCTTACTAGGGTGAGTTTAGTAGAGTAGTTTTAAATTATTATTCAGTAATTAAATTTCAGTTTATTAAGTTGTATATGTAGTTATGCGATATTGTTGGAATTGGACAATATTTAAGTATGATGTTTGTCCACAAATTCCTCGAGAAGTAAGTCATACTGACAGGATCCCATTTCGGGAAGGGACATGTATAGTATATGTAGCTGAGAGGTTTATTTTATTTTTAATTACCTTTTTATTTACTTAACACTCTTTTCCCAACGCAAGTGAAGACTATTGAATAAACCCACAACCACAACGGCCCTTTTTATAAAGATATATTCTTGAAAGACACGACATAATAGTCTATTTATATATTTTTATTTGCTTTACAGATATACGGCAAAGTAGCCGTGTTTCTGACAAACGTGGAGAATCCTAGAACTCAAACTGAATATGAAGACTCTTATACATTTAAAATATTCTTCTTTGAATTCATCAATTTTTATTCCTCACTCATTTATATTGCATTCTTTAAGGTAAGCTTAAGTATATTATTGAAGCCGTCGCGGCGAAGTGTGTGACGGTGGATTCGATTCCCAATCGGGAACATGAATTATTTATTTTTTTCTTTCTCTGATAACAAGACAAACGTGGCCTTAAATTCCACCACTTAACACGCTATGCCACGACTACTCAGAGAAAAGTGGGAGTGAAAGTGTTTGAATGGAAAGGGAGTATCTTAACACTAGGTTCTCTCTCCCTACCCTGTCATGTAAAGAAAAATCTTTTTTTAATTCCAGGGTCGTTTCTACGACTATCCCGGAGACGATCAAGCCAGGAAATCTGAATTTTTCAAACTGAAAGGTGATATTTGTGATCCCGCGGGATGCCTCTCGGAACTGTGTATACAATTAGCTATTATAATGATTGGGAAACAGTGTTTTAATAATTTCGTTGAGTTGGGATTTCCGTGAGTACTTTTTTTTTCACAGAGTACCTTTTTTTCCAGAGGGGAAGTTTGATTTATCTATGTATGTGTTATCGGTTATTCTGTCTGTGATATCGTACCTCCCAAAGAGATAAGCTGATTTTGATTTTGTATGGATCGTTTAAGTGGTAACTTCATCGAGAACGTTCTTAGTCATGATTTAAGAAAATATGTTCAGCCGTTTAAACATTATCAGCTCTTTTCTAGGTGTTTGTTTACTTTTTGGAGCTTTTTGTGTCGACTATTTAACCGTCACTTATTACATACTCTATCGTTACATTTTCTATCATTTTTGATGTATAGACAAAAAACTTAGCCTATAGCCTTTAAATCAATATCTTAAACATTCATTCTCTCCCCTGAAATTTATAGTAAACTAGACAGTAGTAACGTCAAAATACCTTTATACCTCTAAAGATATATGTTTTTCTTCAAAATCTGGACATTTAATACATTTTAGTATTTTTAACCTCCAATTTCTAGTAAACTCCACAACTGGTGGCGTCAAAGGTCCCATAGAGCTGTCACTAGAGATCCGAGCAAACCTCATATGGCTTGGGAACAGGACTACCATCTCCAAGATCCAGGAAGGCTTGCGCTGTTTGACGAATATTTGGAAATGAGTAAGTAATACTTTATTTATTTAAAAAAAATGTAAACAATAATCTTCGATTTTTTCCCTTGCTGTTTTGATCACCTTTTTCGTACGAACACTACGTGGAGAGAAGAAAGAAAGTTTCATTGTACCTATTAATAGCCCGATACATAAACATTTGACTATTATCAAGCGTATATTGTAAAACGAAATGAACTAACGTACAAAATGACAGATTCCAAATTCGAAAGTTATATTTGGTTTATTTTTAATTATATCAGTATTTATGGCCAGGCTTTTCTTAAGCATATTATAATTTCAGTTCTACAATATGGTTTCGTAACGTTATTCGTGGCGGCGTTCCCTCTAGCGCCTTTATTCGCGTTACTAAATAACATAGCGGAAATTCGCTTAGATGCTTACAAAATGGTCACGCAAGCGAGGAGACCTTTGGCTGAGAGGGTTGAAGATATTGGAGCTTGGTAAATGATTTATTATTTTATTTTTTTTCAACTTCACTCTTAAAATGAATTATTACTTATTAATATTTTCATGACTTCGCTCTGGCATCAAACAGAAGCCGGGTGTTCAGTTTGACTATTCAATGCTTCGAAAGAAACGGCAAAACTTGGGGAACAGATTGCGTCAACACAAGGTTCCCTCTGCCTACCCTGCTATGTGTTGGATACAGCAGAAAGCTTTGATTTCATTTTTTTTATTTTAATCTTCACTCTTTTTCTCATACTGTAGCATTGGCACAGATAACCATGATTGCTTAGACATTCTATAATTATTGTTTAATAACGGGTGACGTAGCGCACTGGGCACAACGTTTGACTATAATCACGACGAATGCAGGTTCGATATCTATAAGTAAATTAGTAAATTAAACTGGGTTTCTTATATGTTTTAAGGTACGGAATTTTGAAAGGTATAACTTACGCTGCGGTTGTGTCTAACGTAAGTGTTTTAAATATCTTTATGCCTATAAATAATCATTCAAATTTATTTGAAACTCTCATCACGCAGGGGCATGGGCGTATATTGGTAAACGCAAAAAAATCTCTGTTTTCTGAAATGATTAATGATGAAAATATTATCAATGCAAATAAATTCACGGATTTTGAACAAATTTTATCCAAGAAATAAAGACGAAAGAGAAAGTTCGATCTTCACTCGAGGAAATGAAAATATTTAAATTTATATTTCCTCTGGTGTAGAGGCAAAGAGTGAAACAGTGTCTCAACACTATGGTTCCCTCTGCCTACGCTACTTTGTGTAGGATACCGCGGAAAGCTGATTTATTTATTTTTTATTTTCAATATGCTTATGTTATTCTTTGCAGGCATTCGTAATAGCATACACAAGCGACTTCATACCGCGTATGGTGTATAAGTATGTGTATTCCCCGGATAATACTTTAGCCGGTTATATAGATCATTCTTTATCATGTAAGTATAGTAAGAATATAGTAAGAATACAGTTATAATTATGATTATAGTATGGAGAGTGATACAGTATAGTATACTCGTGGTTATAGCTATTATTATTGATATAGTATTATTTTTATTATGTGTACATTTTGTTGAAAAGACAACTTAGTGTTAAATAATTCCATTTTCCGCTTTCTTATTCAGAAAGGAACATAACCTCGTGCTTTGCCTTACAATCTAAGAGTAAAAAATACTTAATATTAACCGTCCACCATCGCGCAGTCATATTCCCACTATGATGCGATACTAAATTTTATATATAAATCATATTATTACAGTATTCAACACATCCGACTATAAAGAAGATTGGGGAGCCGATGAGAACGAAGTGGACCCCCCGGTATGTGCGTACAGGGGGTACAGGAACCCCCCACACCACCAGGACCCGTACGGCCTGTCCCCCCATTACTGGCATGTGTTTGCTGCTAGATTGGCTTTTGTTGTTGTTTTTGAGGTAAGTATTCTGTAGATAATTACTTATACTATAATCTGTAGATATTCATTTAAAAATTTATAATACTAAATATTTTCCAGCACGTAGTTTTCGGTCTGACGGGTCTCATGCAACTCTTCATACCGGATGTACCAACGGAATTAAAGACACAAATGCAAAGAGAGACTTTATTAGCGAAGGAGGCCAAATATGAGCACGGAAGGCGGAGACTTTCAACGGAATACCGTCAACTTATGAACCAATGTAGTGAGAATGGTGAGAATAAATTGTCTTATTAGTAGGTAACCGGGGTAACCTGGGGGCACCGGGACAAATGTATAATAACTTTGTAATCCCATGTAAATATTTAGAATAACAAAATTAAATTTACAGTGAATTAAGCAGTATATCTTATCTTTATATATAATAAAACAGTCATTTATTTTGTCCGTAGATTTTGTATTTTTGACTGAAATGGATAGAGGGGCACCTAAAAAGAATAAAAGAAACCAAAAATATATTTTTTAAATTTCTTATCTGTCTGTCTGTTATTATAAATTTTTTTCAAGCATATTATTTTTCAGGCATATTATTAAAAAATAAAAACGCAATATCTTTAAATAGCCGGAATGAAAATATCAAGGTTAACCTGTAGTGTCTTAATAATTACAAATTATGGATTTTGGCGCAATGTCTAAAAACCAATTGCCAAAATAATAAAAGGCCGTTACAGCCCAAGGGCACAGTCTCACTAAGAACGACATTTGTAGATGTTTTCGATTCCTTTTTTTTTCATTTTTTCGCTCTGGTAACTTGACAAAGCGCGGCGTTAAGGAAGGCTTTACCTCGTTACAAGATGGTGTAAATTAAAATATCAAATATTTAATTGTGCTGAGTGGAAATGAAATCCACAACTGTCGCGTTACTTGGTCCCCTGAGCCGCGACGGCCTCTATGATATTTGTATATAGGTAATATATATGTATATTTTGTTATATTATAGGACTGATAGGAAAACCAGTTGGGACCAAAACTGCAAATTCTAAGAGAGGATCTATAAGTCATAATAATAACAATATAAAAGGTAAAAAAATTGAAGAAAATACTACTTAATTTTTTTTTTTAATTTAACAATTCTGTAATGCAATTACCTAGTATGTAGCCCACTGGAAAAGGTGGAGGACCACCTTCTCCAGCTCAATTCCGTATTTATGAATATTTGAATATGACTTTACATATATATAAACATTGATGAGGCCAGTTGCAGCATAAAGCGTAGGGTGTGGAAAATATAGCGTGAAGCTTAATTAATTAAATATTAACTTTCCTTCAAGTTTGAATTAGTAAGTTAGTAAGTAGATATTACTAAGGTTAAAAATTGTATTCTTTTTTTTACTTTTAGATGAAAAATGAAAATCGTGAATATTGAAAAAAACGAATAAGCACAGGATAATACTTAATTACTTAAACATTAAAAGCAAAGTGTGATAATTATGAAATTATGTAATAAAGAAACGCTTGTCAAGTGCGAGTCGCACTTTTACATCGAAGTTTCCGTACTAATTTCAGGACTATAGAGTACATCTTTTAAAAGTTGACAAACTTAAGTTTGCGGGCGGGAAACTTGCACTAATGTTTAGCTGTGCACTGATTTTATATAAAATGAACTACAGTTATAAGTTTGTAATGAAATATCATTAGACAATTGCGTTGCATGCATTACTTTTTGAGTGGCGTAACTTAATGCCGCGCTTTGTCCCGTTGCCGGAGCGACAATACCGAAAATATAAAAAAAAAAACATTTTGTCGAGTAGGAATCAAACCCACAACCATCGCTTTTATAGTCACAACCTCGTGCTAGCTAAATGAATATAATAAACAGTTTTCTTCATTATATTCGCTTAATGGTAAAATTAAAATAAAGGGGAGGCAGGGGAAATGTGTACCTATATTTTTTTTCTAATTGGTATGTCTTAGTGTGAATTATTTTATACATATAATGTAAATTACGTGTACTTAAGTTAGATTAATAATTAAAATTCTATAGATACTTACTTATGTTTTACGCGTTTGTTGTTGAGAATCGTATTATTATAGTTTATAATAGATTTAAGGCAGCTATTAAGTATTAATTGTAAGTTATATTAGTGTAATTTATTTATAAAATGACATTATTATAAGTATATTAAGGAAGAGTACTGTTAGAAAATAAAATATTTTTTAAAATCTAGTAAGCTTCTTTTTTAATTGTTTTTTAAAATTTGTATTGTATATTAAAGTTCTGTGAATAATTCTTATGTTTGATATGGAAGTATAAAATCAAATATATATACATACATAAATATATGTTGTAAGTGACTTAATAATAAATTTAATCGCTTTCCTTGACTTTTTTTAGTTTAGTTTTCGTAGTGATTTCAAAAAGCGAAACGAGGTGGGCCTGGCGGTTGTTTTTTTAAATTAGTTAAATACAAAACAAGTGACAATTTTTTTTTCTAACAGTACTCTTATATTAGGGGTCCAAGTTGTTTTAAAGTGTTCTCGTTAAACCTAGTCCGTAACAAATTAAGAACAAATGAAACAATATTATTAAGAAAAAAATAAGTTTAATATATTTAATTTATTTATTTAATTATATTTGATGTATAATAAACTTGTGTCAACATATCTACTAAGGACTTATTTTTCCTGATTCTGGTTTAAGATATGATAAATAACATCTATTGTATTGTTGTTGTTTTTGTGTTGAGTTGCGCCAGTCAACACGCAATGTCTCCAGAATTCGACTGAAAGTGGGAAACGGAGTGTCTTAACACGAGGTTCCCTCTGTCTACCCTGCTGTGTGCGGGATACACCTTGAAGCTGATTTAATTATAATTTATTTTTTTATACATTTACAATATTATTTAAATACATTAATGGTTTAATTAGAATATGTATAACAAATCCATCCATGGTTATAAAAGATAAGCATTTTTTGTTTCATTGACTATTTGACCTGAGATAGTGAACTATAATTTGTTTCAAACTGTCGTAAATATTAACAGCTTTTATATCTCTCTCCTACATAAGAGGTTAATCGAGTCAAGTGTGGCTCGAAATATGGCTCAGGGGCACGACGGTGTGACTCGATCCCCACTCAGGGGAATTATCATTTATTAATATTTTCATTTCATTGCTCTGGTATAAGGCCAAAACCTCTGCGTTGAGTTCCGCAACTCAACACGTTTTGCCTCGAAAAATTCAGTAAGTGTGGTACGGAGTGTCTTTACACTAAATTCTCGCACCCTGCCCTGATATATGCGATTGAAAGTTGAACTCTATAATTTTCCTATATACCTAGTTGAGGGAATCACTTTAGTGACTCTCTTATATCAAAAATACGTACAGAGATGTATCACTAGATATCGCTATTCATCGTAATCCGTAAAATTATAAATACGAATATGAGTTTATTTGCTTGTTACGTAAATACGATGTGATCATATAAGGGTTACGTCCGCCTTTTCCTTTTGACTTACAGAATTCTAAAAAAAATATTTTTTTGAATTAGATGTTTGCATAGGCATATGACATTGACGTGAAATTAACGACGACGTTAATTTACGTTTTAATGATTATTCCTAGTTATTTTACTATAGGCCATCGTGGTGGTGGCACAAGTATGTGGGTTTGATTTCCCCTCGGGAGAATGAAATATTCAATATTTTCATTTTCTTCGCCATGGTAATAAGGCAGGGCAGCATTGAATTCTACCACTCAACTCACAATGTTACGAAAATTTGGGGGGAAATAGGGGAACGGCGTATCTGAACACTGGGTTCCCTCTATCTACCGGGTTAATTGCGATTAATAATAATACTAGATTAAATTATATATTTTTAAATTATTATTCTTCAAGTGTGTATCGAATTCACTACAATCGCGCGTATTAAATATTGATACAAGTTTGAACAAAAGGGTCAATTCAATCGTAACTCGTAAAATATGTTAATAGAAACAACGGACGTTGACTTCAGTCCGACATGTCATTTGTAGGGGTGTGCAAGAGGGAAAATAATAATTAAAAATATTTTTAAAAACCTGATGACAGTGGATAATGTGAAAGGGACCGTCCCTCTGGCTACACCGCTACAGATATAGGCTTAAGGATTAAGGCTTAAGGCTTAAGGCTTAAAAAAAAGAGAAAATAAATTTCATAGTTGTGATAATTATGAAGACATAATTATCACAACTATGAAATTTATTTAACGTAAGGCGTAAGTAACGTAAGGCGTAATTTCAAATAATCAAACCGCCAAAACGTCAGATATTATTCAGGTTTATCTTCATGCTCACAGCTCGACTAACACACTTCAGTTTTCCACGTTCACGACGACAGAACCCACGCTGCGCTTTGCCTTGTTACTGTTACCAGAGCGAGCAAATGAAAAAAAAAAATCTTTCCCCGAATGAGAATCGAACTCATAGGCTGGCTTGCGCCTCTACGTCACGACTACGACTAGCCTCAAGATACATACTTTCAAAATATACATACGTACAAAATATACATACACATATTAATCTGTTAGTTAAAACTACATTGTGACATCCCTACAAATGAAGACACAATTCACAAACGAACTAAATTGTAACTTCCTTTCAATTTCAGTCTAGATTTAGTCAGATTTTGTACCTGATACCTTGGCTTTGGGACCTTATGCGTCTATTTCCACTTCGAAGGCCGGGAACGCACCTAGCTTCTCTGGTGCTACACAGGGTCATGAACACTTACCATCAATTTATTCATACACGCGTCTGCCTCATCTTTTCAATAAAAAAAATATACCCTGTGTACACAGAGAGAACCTAGTGCTCTGACACTTTACTCTCCAATTTCCATCCAAATTCGAAAAAAATTGCGTGTCAGCTGTTGAAAATTGACCGAATCGAATCGAACCCACAATGGTCGCGTTATATTCACACCCTTGACTCTCCGCGCCACGACGCGTCGGCCTCAACTTATTTAACTTAGTGAGAATTCATATTTCTTACAATATACGTGTATGAGTAATGTAATTACAGGATGTTATTTATTAAGACAAAGATTGTACACCGTTTACACGTTCGTTTTAAATTGTTTTTTTAGGGTTCCGAAAAAACGGAACCCTTATATGAATATTTTGTTGTCCATCAGCCTGTCAAGACTATTTATCTAGGGATCGCGTGGACGTTTCAAGTTCAATACCAAATATTTAAGTCTCTTTCTTATGTCACCAAATATTTAAGTCTATGGTTCCTTGAAGCGTAGAAAAATCAAGCTCACTTATAGTGAAAGCAATCAAAAGATACAAACATTTGCACCGATTTTGATGAATTTTATATGAAATAAAAAAAGTCTACGTCATCATATCAAATGTAATGCATAATCAAACCAGATGTAATAAAAAAATAATGAATTCGCAAAGTAAAAACAAATTAATAAAAAATGAAAGCAGTAACAAATCTAATTACATTGATAAAATTATGTATAATTTGTAAACTGTACTAATTAAGTTATAGCTCACGGAAATTCCGCTATCGATAAAAAATACCATTTTCATATTGAAAATTATAAATATATTCCTCCAGTTCAGTAAGACCTCTGTAAGTCTTTATGAACTGGAGTGGACTTCTGTGCACCCAATATAAAAGAGAAAATGAAATCTAAAAAGAGTTCTCTACCTGCCAACTTTTACGACCACGGTACAGTGGGAAACGTCTTACTGTAAGCGCCACGGTCGTAGGTTCAATCCCCAAATAGGGGCGAATGATTACATTTTCTAACTTAAACTATATTGTTTCTTCACAATTTCATACTTTTTAAAATTTAATATTCCTTATGTAATTATTACTTATTTAAAGTTCTACCTCCAAAAAAAACTTTTGCAATATTTTAATTGTTTGAATTAGCTTTCGTACGTACCTGATTTAAAGATGTTGTGTAAAAAAAACTCGTTAAGCAAACTAGTTCACTTGTCCTTAGATTGAGAGTAAATATTTAAAATTTTAGAAAGTCCTAAAATAAAATATTTTTGTATCTTCACGCCGTTTCTCACATGTGCAGGGAAGGCAGAAGAAACCTGGGAACCTAGTGTTAATTCACTCTTACTTATATGTTTAGTGGCGGAACCCAACGATTGCCTCGTTACCGGAGCGCGAAAATATTTTTTTGAAAATATAAAAAAAAATTAATTTTTTTTGAGAGAGAATTGAACCCTCAACGTCTCGCGCTAATAAAAAACAATCTTGTGCTCCTGCGCCATGACGAGCCTATTATAGTCTTGTCGAGTCTTGACAACTACTCTAACTACCACTAACATTTAAGATCATAGCGTCTGATGGTAAGCGCGACGGTTGTCGAATTTTATAAAATCGGAGAAAAATGTGAACTTTCAACCCACAAACATCACCACTGTATTCCCCTTACATTATGTCGCATTTACATTTAAAAATGAGATTTACACCAATCGGGAATGAACCCACGACCTATTACGAGATAACATCGTCTGACGATCATCAGATTACATTTTTCTCACAATTCGAGTTGACACTTGCCTTAAATTGACGAAAGGTTTTGAAAGGTCAATTGTAACTACGCATAATAATGATAGTGCTTACAATACAAACCAAATATATACTAACATATAAATTTGAATATAAATTTATAGCCATTTCCTTAAGCGCGACGGTTGTGGGTTCGTTTCCCGTGCGGGGTAATAAGTTATTTTCATTTCCTCAATCTGTTACAGCCCTCTAACTGTTGGACGGAAAGCCTGAAATGAAGTGCTACTATTTTTGTATAATGTACGGCTCTATTTAAAAAAATAATAATAATCAGCTTCTCGCTTTATCCCGCACACTGCAAGGCAGGCAGAGGGAACATGGTGTTAGGACACTCCGCCGAATGTTTCGAGGCATTGCGTGTTGAGTAGCAGAACTCAACGGCGGGCCTTTGCCTAGGTGCCAGAGTGTAAAAATTAAAATATTAATAAATCATAATTAATTCCCTCGAGGCGAGATCGAACGCACAACCGTCGCGTAAAAGTCGCACGCTTGTTCCTCTGCGCTACGACGGACTATAAAAATTTACTCTTTTATAGACAGACAGACATGTTGATTAATGAAAAAAAATATTTACAGATATTTTGAGTTAAGTTTAAGCCGTCTTGGCGCAGGCACAAGCGTGAACTGCAAACGCGACGGTTGGGGGTTCCATTCCTACTCAAGTGAATTAAATTTTCAATATTTTCGTTTTGATGCTTATAACATTTTTGGTATAACTACTGTGCTATATCCAGTAAATCTTCAGACTAATATAAAAAACAAACATTGGATATCTTATATCTATGTCTTATATGTCATGTTACCAGAAAAAAATCTATTTGTGAACCAAACACTGTCAAGGTTTCAGCTTGGCCATGAAATGACAGCTATTTATAGTATGTGTATTCAGTTTTTAGGAATTTCAGCAATATGTATAGTAAATCTATCTTTCCTTCCTTCCTTTCCTCTTACTTTTCTCGTTCTCATTACAAAAAAAAGCACGGTGTTGAGCTCCGCCATTGACCACGCAGTCACTGAAATTGGGTTGTACGTTTTCCCCGTGCCTACTCTGCTATATGCGAGGTAAAATGTCAAATTATAAAGAAAATCCTTTCAACATGATTCGAACTTACACCCACCATTCAACTATTAAACACTTTTAAGATTAAAAAATTAAAACCATAACACTAGAACAATATTAATTCCACACTACTATTCATCATGATAAGAAGTTTTACTATTAACAATAATTACTTCAATAACTACACTAAATATCAGTTTGTTCCGAAGCGTCGCGACGGACGGACGTCTGTCCATCATGGATCACCAGGACTTGGGGAAAACCACCTCATCATCACTGATGTTGCCTAAGGAAGAGGAGAAAGTGGTTATCCTGGCTCCTAGCAGTGCCGGCAAGATTTTGATAAGGGAAGATACGATTTTAGCGAATTTACAGGGTTGTGCTGGCTGTGGTAGAAGACAGTTTGCCTGTGCTGGAGTGAAGAAGCAATGGTCAGCGCTGTGCTGGGGGAAGCAGTCAGACAAGAAGTATTATTGCTGTAAGTACAGGTTCAAATACCGTTTTTTGATTTGTTAATTTTGTGTAAATCGCTGTATATTTTCAAAGAATAGCAAAAATTTAGAAAATTTTGAAGAAAATGCTTTAGATATATTTTAATTTTTAAAATAAATAATATTTTTTTGTGTTTTCGCGTAGTAATTCATAGTTAAGAAATAATATATATATGGTAAAAGATTCCTTTTAATTTCTTTTGTTATGAAGATAGTGTCTTTGTTAGATAAACGGGGAAGTACATTATAAATACAAATATAAATATAATTGAAAATTTGAATGCGGGATTCGAACCTGTCATCGTATTCATTTAGCCTCAATTCTATAATTTTAATATAAATATCGTTATCTATACTAAATATTACAAGGTTGAAGAGTTTGTTTGTTTAAGTACGTAATCTCAGGAACTAATGCTACGAGTTGAAAAAATCTTTTTGTGTTACTTAGATCGTCGAGAGATCGTTGTGGCCTAGAGGCACGAGTGTCCGACCGTATACGTCATGGTTGAGGGTTCGATTTCCATTCGGGGGAATGAGATATATGTAATGTAATAACATTACAATGCTAATCAAAGAAAAAAATATATGTTGCAAGATATTTTACTCTATAATCTATCGTAATGACCTCCTAGCTAGTATATGTATTGTTTAGGTACTTGCTTTTCAACTAATTGTATAGAGTAAATATACATTCGGAAGAATGATTAAATTCAAATTATTTTTATTTACTCATAGTGATAATACGAAATGCAACGTTAAGTTCCGCCATACCATTAAATATCCTTCGATACGTAATGCCACGCCATGTGGAGGACAGTCGTGGCGTAAGGGCACAAGCGTAGAAGTGTAAGAGCGACAAGTAGTGGTGGATTCGATTCCCACTAGAGGCAATTAAATTTTAATGTTTTCATTTCCTTGCTACGAGGTAAAGCGCGGTTAAGTTGCGCTACTCAATATGCAATACCTCCAGATTTTAGCGTAAAGTGAAGAACGGAAGTGTCCCAACACTAGGTTCCCAGATTCCCTCTGCCTACCCTGTTATGAACGAAAAATGCATACAATCTAATAATTTAGTGTCATACTGACAGCTGACCTCTTGTACCTATGTTAAACAGTTTCAAAACTGCTTGCTTATAGTATAGGCCCAATTGAATAAAGATTATTATAATTTTATTAACATTATCAAAGCCACATAAATCTTTATTTTCTATAATTTTGATTTCTCTTTTCTAATATTATATACCAACAGCTTACTATTGGACTAAGCTTAGTCTATTCGCTTTGCTTATTGTAATGTTAAGATTTTTAATTTTATTCCACTTTTACGTCAATGTCTCGGAAAAGGCGGTGCATGTCCTCATGCACCTAGCAGGAAGCTAGTGTTAAGACATTCTGCCTACCCCGCATATGAAAATAATACTACATTGTATTTCTAGACAAATCAATTAAAATTATTGTTTGTGGTTCATTTCAGAAAGTGTCTGTTAGTTTAAGAAATTCAATATTAAAATACTTTAAGTAATATGTTTGTTTAACAACATAGTAGTGGCGAATGGGTGGGTTTGATTCCCACTCGAGGAAAAGAAATAGTTAATATTTTCGTATCTTCGCTTTGATGTCGAGGCAAAGAGCGGCGTTGAGTTCCGCCATTCAACAGCCAATGCCTCCAGAATTCAGCGGAAACTGAACATTAGGTTCCCTCTGCTTACTCTGCTACACGCGGGATACAGCGTGAAGTTGTAGCTATTACATTAGTCTGTATAAAATCAAATGAACACGCTTTTATTATTTCTTGCAATATATAAAATATAATAAACTAGCGGATGCGCGCAGCTTCGCTTGCGTATTTAGGGGGTGAATTCTAAAAAACCATGAAACACATGTTCAATTAAATATTTTTAAGAGTCTAAATTTCAAATTTTATAATAATCGGTGGCGTTTTAAAGATTTTTCCATACAAACTTTCAACCCCTTATTTGCACCCTTAGGGAAAGAATTCTAGAAAACGATGAAACACATATTCAATTAAATGCTTTTAAAAATCTAAATTTCAAATTTTATAAAAATCGGTGCCGATTTAATTTTTTTTCCATACAAACTTTCAACCCCTATTTCTCCCCTTTAGGGTTAAAATTTTTCAAAATCCCTTCTTAGTGGATGTCCAGATTACGAAAGTAAATATCTGTCCAAATTTTACGTTTCTACCATCAGCGGCTACGGCTGTGCGTGCGTCTTACCTCAGTCAGTGAGGACAAGTCCTTTTATATATATAGATAATAACAAGCCAAATGTAAGTCGGATTCACGTAGGAAGGGTTCGTTCTAAAAAAAAAATCGATTTATTGTATGGGAGCCCCCTTTAATATTTATTTTTTCTTATAGCGGCAACTACATCATCTGCGAAGTTCTTAGTTGTCTGACTCTCACGGTTCATGAGATACAGCATCGTGACAGACAGACAGACACATGCGGGGTCTTAGTAGCAGGGTCTAGTTTCACCCTTTGAATACGGAACCCTAATGAAAATTACCCACGCGTGCCCGACTTTCGAAAATTACGTGTTGAGTGGCGGAGCTCGACACGAAAAAAAACACGGAAATGATTTTTTTTTTACAACCCACCACGACGGTCTTTTATTTAAATGAGATTGCATTTAATTTAATTTTGAACTTATAATTTTAAAAGGCACTGCATTTAACTAAATAAAAAACACATTCATTGCAACAGGTAAATAAATAAAAATAAAAGAAATAAAGTCTAGGTATAATTATGTTTAAAAATACCAGTACGGCTATCTTACACCAAACTAGGAAAAGCCCGCTAAGGAAAGACAAATTATAAACATACTTTTTATATAGATATTTCTATATACATACATAAATAACAAAGACTGCATTTTATAGATTTTTTTAAATACAAATACCTACAGCTGGAACATCGCTTGTAGCGATAAGTTAAGTTTTTTAATGTTTACTTAATTTTTCCGTATTTTTTATGATGTACTTATAATAAAGAATATTATTATTATTAAACTTAAACGCGACTGGTTGTGGGTTCAATCCCCAATCGAGGAAATTTAATATTTATTTAAATTTATATTTAAATTTCTTCCCTCTGGTGTCCAGGAAAAGCGCGTCGATGAAGGTGTTCAGCGGAAAGTGAGGAATGGATTGTCTTATCACTAGGTTGTTAGCAGCTTCTTGTTGTATCCAGAACAGCGAAAAAAAATGTTAATAAATAAATATAATCCTATATTTATGCGAGATAGAGAGAGATTCGAGCGGGCGAAGGCGGTCTGCTTGTAGGATTATATAAAGAGTCAAATTATTAAGTAGATATAAAAATTTTCTAGTTCTAGTGCTATTTGTTCATAAAGTTGCTGATTTCCACATCCATTTCGTACCATGAGTCTTTTCTAAGCTTACAAATTACCAAATAATTTAATTAATTTGTTATAATATCATTTTCTCTTGCACTCAGTCACTTCTTCATTTCTTTCAATGACCGAAACATTTGTCTTAAAATATGTAATTTCAATATTTTTCCTCGTTTTCCACTAAGTTATTAAAAATGCAATGGTCGTGGGTTCGATGCCCCAACTTAACATGCAAAACTAGAAAAAATATCGTAGATAACCACTGAGATACGTTGTTAGCCCTTCATTACTTTTTATTGTTTTATATCGTGACAGGAAGCTACTATCTACAGTTCATATTAGGTTCATTTTTTAAACTGAAACAATTAATATCTAAGTGGTGTTAAAAAATATATTCTATCTAAAAGCGTTTATTATTTCTTATTTATGTAAAAAGATAAGTTATCTGTACATCATCTAAAAGTAATTAGTTCCTAGAAAAAGGTGTGAATTGAAGCTTTGGTGACACAGGATTAGTATTAACGACTGTATGAGATGGTTGTGGATTCAAAAATTATATTTCTATATAATAAAATTGTCAGGCCAGTCATGGCGCAGGGGCACGAAGTGTGACTGTAAAATCGACGGATTGTGGATTCGATCCCCACACGATAAAAAATATTTATTAAAATTTATATTTCCATTTCTTCGCTTTGGTGTCGAGGCAAAGCGCGGCGTTGAGTGCCGCCACTCAGACTATTTAAAACTTGGATTTGAAGAACTTAAAACATCTCAAGGTGTGTACTATAGTAAAATTATACAAAATATTTACATAAATTGTAGCGTATGTGTTATTTTGGTGTAATTTTTGCGTGAAAGGGAAACAAACATCCATATTTAGGCCAAATATACAGAATTAAGCAGAAAAAGATAAAATTAAAAAGATATCATCGACCAGAACCTATTAATATCTATTTCACTTAGACAACAAACGACAGGTCTATTTTTTTAAACATGCCCGACGTATAATTACTGTTGAGAGAACCTTGGAAAAATTATTGAATTCGCTAAGTCACTTTATTCTACGCCTTACACATGTAATATATCTAAGGTAGCACTATATTTTTTGCTTTCCCATATATGTTCTTTTCATGCAATAAGCATCAAAAGCTAGAGATAAGTCACTCTGTCTAGAAAAAAATTGTTTAAACTAACTAGTAAAACTACAGGACCCTTTAAGTGTTAAAAGAGAATCACCGCCCACGCACCATCTTGTTACCAAAGCGAGGACTGAATGACTAAACCTCATTCTCCCGAATGAAAATCGAACCTACACAACAACAAACGCAACATTTGTGACATTTTTCTTTTAGCTTCACGCTGTATCCCGCACACAGCGGGATAGGCAGAGGGAATCTAGTGTTAAGACACTCCGTTCTCCACTTTCTGCCGAAGTATGAACAATTAGCGTAATGTAATATGACCTTTCACAAATCGACTATCCAACACAAAAATAATTTTTAATTCAAACCAATACTTCATTAGATCAGAGCGTCCAAACGAACAAAGAAAATGATCAGATTTAGTATATTAGTATAGCTTTAAATACATGCATATGTATATATGAATAATTCTCACAAAAAAATAATGAAATACAAACAACTTAATAATTTATTCATTTTGTATAAAATATACCTAGCACAAATAAAATATAATATTCCATGTAAAAAACTTACATACACTTACAACTAGCACGAGTTGCCATTTTGTTTCCTGATATCTTGTTTTACGTCTTTAGTTCTTACCACCCTTTCCCTCGCTCGCTTATATGATTCTGCCAATGATCATTATTAATAATTAGGGGAGGACGAAGTCAGGAAGGGGGAGGCGGTAACTTTTAACAGACATGTTCGTTGTGTTTTTCAACTTTTAGGGACAATCTATGGTTAGTAAAATTTCTGGGGTGTATATCGCATTCGCATCGCATGTACAAATTCAAATTCAAAATATTCTTTATTCAAATAGGCAATTATTATAAGCACTTTTGAATCGTCGAATGAACATATGAACAAAAAGCTACCACCGGTTCGGAAGGCAGTTCTGCTGAGAAGAGCCGGCAAGAAACTCAACAGTTGCTCTTTTCAAAATCAATGGTACAATCTATTACATTAGCTGGCAGCTATCCTGCATTACATTCAATAGACATTAATTCCATATTTGTTTATCCTCTAAATATTCTTGAGTAATAAGCTTTACTTGTTAGAATTTTTTTACAGATATTTAAAATCAGACAGACACTGTCCTGTTCCAGCATATTTCAACTGACTGTAAGCTTCACCTTAAATTATTTCGATGTTTACAAAATTGAGCGGAAAATGAGGTACGGTGTATCAAAAGAAAGGGAGAAATAGATCAAAATCTCTTTCTCCCTGCATAACCCTGCCATATGCGGGATGCGGGATACAGCGTGATGGTAAAAAAATCTAACACGCAGGAAATAATATTAAATAAATAAATATATTATCATTCAATCTATATATTTATATCAGTGTACAAAGTAAATTTAAAACACATCATTATTATAAATTATAATCGGAATCAAGAATAATTGTTAGTACCACTTTTTATATAATACATACTAATCGACAATTGTAACTAATTTACCGTAGGTTAGTTATTTAAAAGTAAGTACTTATGTAACATACGTACCTACTATTTCTTTTACTTGGCGCTGTCCAACATGAAGCAAGGTATAAGTACAGAGGGAACCTGGGAACCTTGTGTTAAGACACGCTGTCCTCATAAGACTTCCTCTCCCCTCTTTCCGGTTAACTCTCGAGGCATTGCATGTTGAATGGTTCCTGAGATTATTGGGTACAATAAAATAAATTACTCAGCTTTATAATACTAGTATATTTGATATAGGTATAAATAGTATAAATAAAGCAATAAGAAATTTTTAAAAGATACATTTTATATAAAACATTGCTTGTTTGTACAAAAAACCTTATCAATCAATAATAATGTCTTAAAGTTACTAAAACAAGAGTGGTGTGATCGTTTTAGTTAATATAAATAATAAACATGGTCTGATATTGCGACTAGAGACGCTAGATAGGTAGTGGGCTCGATTCCCATTTGGGGGAAATGAAAAGTTGTTCGGTAACTCAATACGCAATGTCTCCAGAATTCGCGAGACGGAGTGTCTTAACACTATGTTCCCTCTGCATGCCTACAGCATTAAGCTAAAAAATAATAATAATTAACATTCTCTTGTGGTATTGTTTTTGTACTATTTTCAAATGATAAATGATAAAAAAGCGACTGCATCGCGACGCTTTCTGTGTTCAATTCAATTTCAGTGGGATATATTTAATTTCCAAAGTTATTAACTTATATGTCATCTATATATACAGGGTGGAATTGTCAGCACCACTTTAAATGAAACGACAGTTTTAACTACTCTATAAAAGCCTAATATAATTCGGAAAAAAAATAATTATCAAAAATGACACGCACACTTACCCGTCAAATCGGAAACGTCGCACCCGTACGTGTGCGTCACACGAAATACAGGTATGGATAAAACCGTGAAATGAAAAAAAAATGCTACGTCCAAACTGTTGAGGTACCTTGATTAATTTCTTAGGTGTGGGTTTGAAATATATTACCCTATATGCAGTTTCAATAAAAGAAGCGCTGCCTCTTCCACTCTGTATATATAAAATCGAAGGGTCACTCACTCATCACGAAATCTCAGATACTACATGTGCTAGAAATCTGAAATTTTGCATAGGAGTTACTTATAGGACGTAGGTGCTCGCTAAGGCGGGAATTTGCAATATTCGACTTCTAAGGGGTTGTTTTTGGGGTTGAAAATTTGTATGAAACTTCGTTACAACAAATGCTAGGAGTCTCAAATTTGACATACACGCATGCACGTCACTTATAGGAAGTAGGTACTCATGGAGACAGAAATTAATAATAACGTTGTTTACGCAGGCGAAGCCGCGGGCGGGCCGCTAGTACATTATATAATATCATATTTAAATTACTTTATATATTTAGTTCGTAGTTATAATTTAAAACAAGTAATTATTATTAATAGAAATGACAAAGTAATATTACCTATTAAACTATAATTTTAAATAAATTATGTATATTGTACTACTTAAGTTATTTTAATTTTACTTACATACATGTTAATAGATTTTTCTTATAATTCATATTGATCATGTAAGCGCGCGGTGCGGCGTCGGAATGTTAACGCGACGGTTGTGAGTTCGATTCTCATTCGGGGGAATGAATTACTTGTCGCCATATGCTTGTAGAATGTCATAATGGGAACAGAGTGTTTCAACAAAAGTTCTCAGATTCCCTCTGCCTATCCAGGGGGGAAGCCGAGTGGGCCGTGCCTGCCCTATTATAGTCAAAGTCAAAGTCAAAGTCAAAATATCTTTATTCCATAAAAATGCTTAACATTCACTTGGACATGTCATAAAAGATAAAAAAAAAATGGAAAACAAAATAACCAAAAAAAATGTGCAATTTTGACTTGAAAAAAGCCCGTTCAAATGGTTGAGCTCATGAGAAGATACAGGCAAAGAAACTCATGGCCACTCTTTTTAAATGCCAACATTTGTTATAAATCACAATTAACAATTTTAACTTAGAAATAGAGCAACTCATTTCCAAACATCTTTATCGCGAACATAACCTTTAACAGAGTAATAAGCTTTTTGGCAGAGCCTGTGCTTTACCACTTTTTTAAATTTGTTCAGTGATAAATTAACCACGTCGTTTGGAAGTTTGTTATAAAAGTGTATACTTTGACCTACGAATGAGTGAGACACTTTATGGAGCCTAGAGAAGGGCACAGCAAGCTTATTTTTATTTCTTAAATTATATTGATGGAGGTCACTGTTATTATTAAATTTATTAATATTCTTATGCACATATACTAAGTTGTCGTAAATATATTGGGAGTGTAGTGTGAGGATGTTAAAGTCTTTAAATTTATTCCTTAGTGACTCCCGTGGACCCATTTTATAGACTGCTCGGACAGCCCGTTTTTGGAGCACAAAAATGGTATCTATGTCAGCGGCACTACCCCAAAGTAATAGGCCGTAAGACATAATGCTATGAAAATAGCTGAAGTATACTAAACGCGCGGTGTCAACATCGGTCAGTTGACGAATCTTGCGGACAGCATACGCTGCCGAACTAAGTCTACCAGATAAAGTTTCTATATGCGGACCCCATTGTAACTTAGCATCTAATGTTATACCTAAGAAAACAGTTTCATTAACTACTTTAAGTTCCTTATTGTTCATCAAAACCCTGGTTTCTACTTGTTGAACATTCTTAGTAAAGAACCTGATACATTTAGTTTTACTACTATTTAAAAGCAAGTTATTGGCACTAAACCAGTGTAATATCCTAGAAAGAGCATTGTTTACATCGTCAATTTCCAATAGCCGTCTATTAACCTTAAAAACTAAAGATGTATCATCTGCAAACAACACCATTTCACAGATATCTCTCATAAGGTGAGGTAAGTCATTAATGTACAAAAGGAACAAAAACGGACCCAGAATACAGCCTTGTGGCACCCCCAATGCTACAGGTGACCCGTGTGATAGTTTCCCGTTGACATTTACCTTTTGAATCCTATCACTTAAATAAGAAGTGAGAAGATCCAAAGCAATGCCTCTTATACCATAGTGGTGTAGCTTCCTGATAAGAGTTTTATGCTGCACACAATCAAATGCTTTGGATAAGTCACAAAACACCCCAAAGGCATCACGTGACTCCTCCCAAGCCGCGAATACACTCTCTAATAATTTGACCCCAGCATCAGATGTTGACCTTCCACGAGTGAAACCAAATTGACCTGTGTGCAGTAATTTATTTTTATTAAAATAAGTAAGAAGCTGACTGAGTATCAGCTTTTCAAAAATTTTACTAAACGTAGGTAGTACTGAAATCGGTCTGAAATTTGTGGGGTCTTGCGTACTACCTGATTTAAACAATGGAGTTATTTTACTATATTTCATCAAATCAGGAAACACTCCACAATCAATACATCTATTAAAAATTGTAACTAAATCAGGAATCAAAATATCAATTAAAGAATTTATGATATTAACTGAGACACCCCACAAGTCGGCTGTCTTTTTCATACTAATTGATTTGAAAGCTACACTAATGTCTGAATAATTTACATGACGGAAAACGAAACCATTATAAAATTCGGGAACATTGTCTTTAATTAACGATTCTGCAATAGTGGTGGAAGAACCTAAATCGTTTGTTAGACTGACTGGGAAAGTAGAGAAAAACTTTTCAAATGCAATGGCCACTTCCAAATCGGAATCAACAATGTGACCGTCAATACTAAGTTTAAAATTAGAATCTTTCACCCTAGTTCTCCCAGTCTCGGCATTAACAACCTTCCAAGTGGCTTCAATTTTATTATTACTATTTCTGATTTTTGTTTTAATAAATAAAGATTTAGCAATTTTGCAAACTCTTTTGAAAATTTTAGAGTAAGATTTTAGGTACTCTTTAAACTCTTCACCACTATTAAACTGTTTTTCATAATATAACATATACAGTGTCTCCCTACTCTTATAAATACCTGCTGTGGCCCAGTCTCCAAAGATAGGACTATCAGTAATTGTAATCTCTTTGGGAGTAAATATTGAATGAAATTTATTAATAAAAGAGTAAAAAAAAGAATTGTACAAAGAATTGGGAGGTAAAGTTATATCTAAAACTAGTAAATTAGTTAGTAAACTAACTCTCATACGTTCCAAACGACTAGCTGTGACAGGTACAACAGCAATTCTTTTCTTAGCCACCTGTTTTTTCTTACTATAGAATTCTACTAGCTGACCAGAGTGGTCAGAATCCAATTTATTAATAATGCTTTTGTAGCATGGAATAATGTCAGTAAATATGTTATCTATACAAGTACTAGTCGTAGGAGTTATTCTGGTTGGCTCCATAAATAAATTAAGTAAATTGTGTGACTTAAAAAGACTTAATAAATTAATGGTGGGACTAAAACTTTCCAAAATATTAACATTAAAGTCCCCACACACTAACAAAGGCTTACCCGACTTGGTAAGTTTGCTTAAGGCCTCATCCATTACTTCTAAAAATAATTTTAAATTGGCGGAGGGAGGTCTGTATACACATATAACAATGAATTGATCTAATTGAACACACGCTAATTCGATAGAACATTCTACAGAAAGGGACACAATATCTTTCCGTTCCTTGAACTTAAGGTTCTTGTTTAATATTATAAGCGACCCCCCGTGTATTGTGTTGATTCTGCAGAATGAGCTTCCTACCCGGTGGTTTCTGAAATTAAACATGAGCTGGTTCACCTTTAACCAATGTTCAGTAATACACAAAATACTAATTTCCTCCGAGTTCATGAATAATTCCAGCTCTAGCTGCTTGCCCCCCGTCAAGCAACAGATGTTCTGATGAACTAATCTAATAGAATTAACATTTTTATTATTATTTTTGCACGGATATTGTGATGATGTGCAATGTGCGTGATTATTGTAATTTAATTGTAAAGCTGGCTGGATCAAATGGATATTTAATAATAAATTAGAGCTAGAGGTTGCTACCTCTGTTGTCTGAGAAATTAATTTAAATGTTGAGAAATGTCAACAGAGTGTAAATTATTAGACATAATGTCAGAATAAATTGGAATGTCAGTCTGCTCAATAGAAGCAGTTGAAGTAGTAGCCAAGTTCTTGGCTGATAAGTCAAAATAATAGGATAGCACAGAAGCTATCTGTCTCTTAAACCTATGACCAAAATAATATTTACTTTGAGTCAAAAATAAAGTTTTACTAACTATTTTGTTAGTGTCAATTAAATGAAATTTGTCATTATATGTACTTATTGTGTGCAGAGTAGAGTTTAGCTTATATCTGTAATTATTTTCCGCTTCTGGCTGATTTTTACAATAAGGAAATGTAAACAAAATTATTTTACTTATATCTAAGTTTAATAATGACTTACAATACTCATTTAACTGTTTTTTGTTTAAATTTCCCCTATTACTTGATAATATAACAAGTTTGTCACACTTATTAAATTTATAACTTAAACTTCTCTGCATGAGAACTTCAAAGGATGCTGACGGATAACAAAAACTAACAGCTGACTGTCCCGGTAAACAAGAATTCAAAATTGAACCCATATTCCTTCCAATATCATCACTAAATAAAACTATGTTTTTTGCATTAACTAATGAACTAGGTTCATGAATTGATGCACGAAATGACTGCTGTGACCTGAACCTACTACTACTATTATTATGAAGGCTGTCACACAAGGGGTAGTCTGGTGCCCACCCCAAATATTTTACTTAAAATAAAATTTGCCCCCGAAAAATGAGAAAAAAATACACGAACATATCTATTTAAAGCTAAAGTCTAGGCCCCCCAAAAAGTATCTAGAGCATGAAGCTAAAAAAAAACAATAAGGCCTTTATGGGATATAAGTCCTTTATTTTTATAACCAACCAACCAATCGCTATAACGAATACATCCGCAAAATCCGTATGTATACAAACATATTTTTTTTTGTTAAAGTGAAAAAAATACTAATTATAAATAATCTAAGCTGGGATCTTTATGAATTTTGATGAAAAAAATTGTATAATTGATAATAAAATCAAAGAAACGTAAACAAGTAATAATTTGACTATATATTTAACATTTTCAATTTTTTTATTCCACTCTTTAGAAATAATTAATAAATAGCATTCTGTCTAATAATTCTAAGCAATTATCTTTGGGTAGGGGAAATTTGTATAAATCTTTCTATAGAGATGCTAACAACATAAATAAGCATCGACATCGCCCGATGAGAAGGTATGGCTTAGTTGGTCAGAGCGCTTGGACAGTTTTCAAGAGGCGCGGGTTCAAATCCCACTACGTGCAATTTTTTTTATGTTTTCTCAAAAGTAACAGTTCACTGACAATAAAATTAATCGTTTTAATTGTAAAGTAACAGAAAACAATTAAAACTCAGAAATAACCAGATTAAATCCGAATCATCTGTATAGCATAGTGCTCAACAAAATTTGATAATGTTTTTAATTTTAAAAAAAACGAGATAAATTTAAATAAAAATTAAGAGACTGAGCATAGGAATCAGAATCCTGCATTTCTATTAAAATTTAGCAAATCTTGTCTTTTAATAATAGTACTGTAGGTACCTATAGATAACCTTTCTATTAATTTTACGTCCAACACTCTTAAGAATATAAACATATTTCGTCACTTATTGCGACATTTTTTCTTATCGTGTACAGAAAAATGAGGATTAAATCATTTTTATTATTAAATATAGTTTTTTTTTGCTCTTTTCTGCTATATCCCAGACATAACATGGCAGTGGGAACCAGAAACTGATATTAAAACCGAATTCTGTAAGCATTCTGTGTTGAGTCCAGTTCACTAGATCAGATTACCAGGGGAATTAAAAATGATTCAATTCTCAGGGAGTGGAGATCAAACCTATGACGAACACGTTTACAGTCAGATTCTATACCACCGCTCTAGGACGATTTAGGCGGGAAGCAAAGGACGGAGTGTCTTAAACATTTTGTTCCGTCTGCCCTTATATGCGTGACGTTGAGAAAAGAGGAATATACTAATACTAAGGTTTCTAATAAAAATATTGAAGGTAAACTTTTATAATAACATAATTAATTTTAATTTCTGTTTGTTACAGCACTCATAGTCTTGTCAACAACATTCGCTCTAAGTCTTATAGGAACTATATTCTTCTGCTTCACCGATATCCTCAACGACGCTATATTGTCGGTAAGTACCTTACTTAAAATTATAAATTAATTGATTGATTGATTTCTCGATATATGGCGTTTCGAGCGTGCCAGTTGAGCACAATTCATTTCGCCAATGTCACGTTGTATGGAAAACACACGAAGGAAATTGACCGGTAATAAGAAAGATAAATATACACAATTATAGAATACATGTAAAAAAAGAGATCCTGTGTAAGTACAGCCTTCACCTAAAACAAAACAAACACAAATTTACAATATATACACAACACATTAGATTAGTAATAAATAATATTTTACATGGGGGTTAATTTAAAGTTTTATTTTGTTAAGTTTAATATATTTACATAAAAATTTACATAAAGGACTAAACACAAACATTAACAAACACTGAACATTTAAAGGACGAGGGACTTTATGAGGGAGGACATCATATAAGGGACGAGTTAACTTAGGACAAGAGAAAAGGATGTGGGAAAAATTATAAATTGTTGGTAATATAGGCCTATACTGTCTATATCTATTTATTATATTTTTTAGGGTAGGCAGAGGTAACACAATTTTTAATTTCCTCGCTTTGGTAGCGAGATCCTCCACTCAAAACGCAATACTTCAAGAATTCAGCGAAAAGTGGAAAAACGAAGAAACTTAACATTAGGTTCCCTTTGCCACCTTTCTATGTACGGGATACAGCGTGAAGCTAAAAAAAAGGTTTTTTACTAAAATAACATTATAACACAATTTCTTAATTCCAGAGCATGGTGATAAGGAACAACTCACTCGCATTCTCCATGTGGAGAAGACCTACTGTCCATCCGTTGATGAAAGTTCACGTTTTCAATTATACTAATTGGGAACGAGTAAGAATGGGTGCGGAGAAGAAATTACATGTGGAAGATATAGGCCCTTTTGTTTATGAGTAAGTTTTAGTTTCTAATTTTGTATCAGTCCGGAATTGAATCCGCACTATACGATAACTAATTAATGCTACGTATAGTTTTAAAAAAACATGTTATTGATTTATTTTGCACGTACCTTTTGCTAGCTTATAAATGCATTTGCTGATTATAAGTACGTACGGGCACGTACGAAAAAACATGACTCATTGTCACGTTCCGCTTGAGCCGAGCGTGCGAGTGAGAGAACGCAACAAACGATAGAGGGGTACGATCGGCATAAGCGTTTGGCTTGTGACGCATCTATCCATTTATTATTACTTATAATTAAATAGCACATTGCTACTTGTAATTAATCTGTATAATTTAAGTAAAAAAAAATAATTAACACTTGCAATTAAATGTTAATTTATCGAAATAAAAAAAATTGTTTTCAATTAACTCCTTCTTTGTATTATTATTATACAAAAATATGTAAATCAGTGAAAACAATTAAATTCAATAAATTAAAGTATGGAGTTTTTCATCAATGTTTTCAAGTAAAATTATCTTGACTGACAACTAATTAAATTTAAAAATTAATTAGGTACTCTTCAAATTGCCGTTCCCTAAAGACATTTCGCGTTGGGTAGCGAAACCCATAGCCGTTCTATGTATTACAGTATTACTTGGTCTTTCCTGCAGTACTCTCTGGTAATACACCAATGACTATTGAATCCAATTATATTTTAGACTAGCGACCCGCTCACGGCTTCGCCCGCTTGTAATCTGAATTACTTATTTAATAGTATGAATTTACTGTAGGTATATAAAAAGGGGATCCTTTTCAATATTTACTATGCAATCTGTTTTCAAAGTCCGAAAGGATACGTTATCAGTCAGTCTTATCAGTGAGCGAAGTGCACTGGCATTTCTCTGAACTTTCATTATACAAATTTAAAAAACCCACTTGTATAATGTAAATCCCATTTCTTGTAGGAAGTTAGAAAAATCCCCACGGAGTGCCTACACTCCCTAACCTGCCTATATGACACGTTTTTTTTTTTCAGTAAACTATTATAGATGTATTGCTTTAATAAACAATGCGTCTAATGTTGACGGAACTAAACGCCGCACTTTGTTTGTAATAAGTACGGAAAGAACGAAAGATTACGAAAGTACGAAAGATTTGAATAATTTCAATATACGCATTTTGAGTGGATATCGTTCCATTGTCGTCTGTCGATCAGTACCTATTGGAAGATTTTAATAAGTATAATGTACTGTAATCCTGGAATCAGGCAGAACGAACCTGGAAACCTAGTGTTAAGACACTCCCTTTCCACTAAGACACTTCCGTTCCCCACTTTCCGCCAATTATTGGATACATTTCGCGTTGAGTTTATATACGAGTTTCTCGTATATACTTCTATGTATCGATAAAACTTGATTTGTATACAATAAAATATTTTTATCTATCCAAAAATTAAGCTGAGAGCAGAAAAAAAAGGACTTCCGGCGTAACCGCCCAGTGTATACACAGATAACACGAGGTCCTGATATAAACAATGTCAATTATCTTTTTTTATCTTTAACATTTTAACCTGACTTTTTATATAATGAGATAATGTAAATGTATATACATCTTAATTTATTTCCAGCATCGAGGACGTTTGTGAAATTTACTAGAATAAATATGCGGAATAATAATACTACTCTGACTGTAACCACGACGGTTGTGAGTTCAGTTCCCATAAAGGGAATGAGTTATTTTTATTTCCTCGCTCTAGTAACGGGACGAAATGCGACGTTGAGTTCCTCCACTCAACACGCAATATCTCGAATATTTTGCGTAAAATGTTGACATTAAAGCCCTAATAAAAAGTTAACTAAACTCAATTTCCCGATTTTCGCCACTGTCTTATTTACAGTCGGTCGCTGTCTCTAACTTTATATCATTGAAATATTTTCTTATTACAAAACAAAATAAAAATAAAAAAACATATATTAAAATTAAGAATATTCTTTTTAATAGGAATCATCATTTATCAGTATTTCCGCATCTTATTATGCGAAAAAATATTATAAACAACTTTAGAGATACGTCAGTGACGTACGCGGTTAAAGTCTACAAAAGATTCTTTAATACATTAATTAAACCGTTTACTAGTTATTAAGAGTCATTCAGGTCGTCTTGGCGCAGGGATGCAATCGTGCAACTGTTAACGGTACGATTGAGGGTTCGATTCCTATTTAGTGGAGTGAAATATTTAATCTTTCATTTCGTCGCTCTCCTAACTAGACAAAGCGCGGCGTTGAGTTACGCTACTCAACACACGGTGGCACGAAAAATGTGCCTAAAGTAAAGAAATAATTATTTTTAAGAAAATAGAAAAAAGACCTATAAAAAAAACAGAGTACCGCATTATCATTAAATAGTATAGCTATTTCATATTATTTTATATATGGGTACGTAGATGATTTTCTGTTTTGTTTACACAAATGCTGTATTGAGATCACGATTGTAACCATCAATAGCTTTGTTGTTCTTTAATTATGGCGTTCGGGGCGTGATGATTTACAAGTGTTGAAAAATTGATACACAAAATTCTCTGTTCCCGACTCTCCGCCGAATTTTTGAGGCATTGAGAGTTGATTGGCAGAACGAAGAAGTGAAAATATTAATAAATAAAGATTCATTTTCCTGAGTGTATATCGAACCTACAACTGTCGCGATTACAATCACTCGCGTATGCCCCTGCCAAAAAACAAAATTAACTGTAGTGTTTAGGTATAAAAGAAACGCTACTATTTTCAAGAAAATAAATGCCAAAAATGATGAGTTCTAATGTTTTTTAAGCTTTTAGCTATATACCACACATAACAGGATAGGCAGAAGGAACCTGGGAACCTATGGTCAACATACTCCGTTTCGATTAAGTCATTTCGGCTACATATTTTAGTGGCGTTGCCTGTTGACTCGCAGAAGTCAACGCCAAGCTTTACCTCATACTAGAGATGCCACGATATTTAAATAAAAAAATAAGTTTTTTTTCTTCAACAGACAACACCTAGAACGCGTGAATATAAACTTCGAGGGTGACCAACTGAGTTTTCAAGAAAAGAATAACTACAAGTTTCTCCCAGAGTTGAGTGTGGGACCGCACTTCGACCAAGTAAATGTTCCTAATTTACCTTTGTTGGTAAGTAAATATATTTTTTTATCCCGAAATCCGAAGTCAGTCGATTTATCCAACACAAATAAAATTTTCAATTCGGTCCAGTACTTTCTAAGAAAAATTACCGCGTTCAACAAAAAATAAAATATAGATAGCAAAATCAAGTTGACTATTTACGTTATCTTGACATAGGAATTAAACTCGCGACCTATTTCGTAATACACTAACATCCAGACAAAATTAATGGCTGTTATGATAAAAAAAAAATTGAGAATTCTTTTATTTTTAAATAGTTCAATATATTTTAAATTACATTGATTCATTTGACCTTGTGCCGTTACAACAAATTGTATTGACAACCACTGCAATAACCATTCGTTATCTGTATGTAAATATACAGATAACAAATGGTTCTTAATGACATCTTAACCTATAGATAAAATATATTGGAAACGAAATATATAAAAAAAATATTTTTTACACGTGACATTTGCGTGGTATTGTTTTTTTTTTCTTTATTTTAATATTTCCTATCAAGGAAAAGAATGAGAAATATAAATAATATCTTAGTTTTATGAGTGTTTCTCTTGTTACTCTAGATTTCTAAGCTCTAGAGCTTAGAAATTAATATAAATCATTCTTCCGAGTTGAAATCGAACCCACAACCGTCAGCCCCAATGAATAACAATAATAATAATAATATCTTAATATCGCTTAGCTGTTGGATCAAGAACCGGATACAGAAGGCAGTATTACTTGAGACGGCACGTATTGTGCGGAGGTTCCTCTCTCTGGAGCCCTAGCCACCGATGGCTTGGACCCTTGTCTCGCCCTCGGAAGAGTGGTTTTTTTTATATTTTTAAATGTATCTTTTTTTTATAATAATTTATATTTAAAAATGTAAAATTGATTCGCTAATTTAATAAAAGTATATGCTGTATAATATCTTAAAAAGAGGCAAAAAACAAAGTGAAAATTTGTCGATAATTAAAAATAATCTTTTTTTTCTAGGGAATCGCCGCCAAAGTATCGAATATGCCGTATTTAGCCCAGTTTGGAGTCATGTCATCACTTAACACATTCGCCGAACACAATAATGCTTTCCTTAAACTACCGGTGCAAAGGTTATTTATTCTTTACATTTTATTTTTATTTCAGGTATAGGTATAAGTAATATAAACATAAAATAAGAATGAATTCTTTCCACAAAAGATATTTTCAAATCTTTGCATGAATAAAAAACAACATAACAAATAACCGTAAAAGCTATAAATAAATGACAATAACGATAAAAAAATTAAAAGAAAAGGAAAAAAAAAAACAAAAAATGGAAGTATTACTATAGTATAATATTTTTATAACATCACAATATATCCCGCACATAGCCAGGATCGGTAGAGGGCACCCGGGAACCTAGTGTTAAGACACTCCGTTTTTCCGTTAATATAAGGCACTTCCGTTCCCCACTTTCACCGAATTCTTCCGGCATACGATTTCAATGTTAAGTATGTTACGATTTTAATGTTAGCGTTACCTTGTTCTCTGGTAATAAGGCAAAGCGCGGCGTTGAATTTCACCACGCATCATGAAATGAAGACGTCCAGAATTCGGTGGAAAGTAGAAACCGGAAGTATCTTAATGGAAACGGAGTATCTGAAAACTACGTTCCCAGGTTCCCTCTGCCCGCCCCGCTAAGTAGCGTAAAGCTAGAAAACAGTTGTTAGTGAATTATTTATTTTTATGAAAAGACTAAAGTTTATACTGTCTATAAAATAGATAACAGATATTGCTTCTAAGTAATACGAAAACTGCTGATGCAAATGACGCTAGTAACAAATGACGTCACCAGTTACGTTATGTTAGCTGTGTTTTAATCAACTTCAAAAAGAAAATTCTTCATTTCGACTTGTATGTTTTTTTTCTGTTTGCTTTGCCCCGTCAGTTATGAATCGATTTTAATGGGTTTTTTTTAGATGGTAGGTATATCTCTTTGGTTCAGAAAAGAAGATATAAAAAAATTTAAATAAAAAAAATGTTTTTTTTATTCGTCTCACGGAAAATATATGAATTTATATATACTAATCTATTTCAAATAGACTTATAACTTCTTAATTAATTTAGCCCAACTAAGTAATCAGTGGTAATAATAATTAAAGTTGCAACGCCCTTTCTCATTCTCTCCCTTTTAAAAAGACAAGGACGACGTTAATACTTGGTTGTCAGTATATACGTTCTGTTATAACATAGAAACATTATAGATAATTTACACAATGAAACATAAATTAATTATATTATTTAAGACAAATGCACGCAAAATTTGTACTTTGTATTGAAGATAATGATTTGTGTGTCTGAGCTATATTTTAAGTGGGGAAAGGACGTATCTTACCACTAAATTCCCTGGTTCCCTCTACCCACCCTCCTATGAGAAACAGAAGGTGCTTATAACAGGTTCGAATTCTCTAAAAATCTGACCGGTGTCACAAATATGAACAAAAATGTACCTTTTTATCTGACTAATCCGAGTCTCAAAAAGGCCTTACCCAAGAGGCCTGAAGGGTTTTCCGGAAATACTAAATATTTTTTTGCTTTTCAGATTTCTTTGGGGCTACGATGATAATATAATTGACATAGCAAAACCAATTCTTAGTCTTCAAGGGCAGTTGAATTTCGATAAGTTTGGTCTTCTCGTCACAGTAAGTATATAATTTGATGGCTTTAAAAATTCAATTATTAATCCGAATATGAATATAACTTATTTTTGGGTAATTCTTTTTCTACATTTTCTGAAAAGATCCTCCTATTCCTATTGTGGAATAACACTTTTAAAATATAAATTAAAACTTTTTACGTATTTCTATTGTACTTATATGTAACAGCAAATTTTTAACAATCAGTAAGAGTAAACCGGCAAAGCGCAGCGTCTGATTGTCAATGTGTTATGGGTTCGATTTCCACTCGAAGAAATTATTTATTAATTTTTTTATGGCGACAAGACAAATTGTGGCGTTGAAATACACTGCTAACAGGTCGATTATTAACGGATGAAAGCCATTTTAATTCTAAAATATAAATAAATTAAGAGTGCTATTTTTAATATAGGTATATTTATTTTAGAAAAATGGCACGTCCTCCGACCGATTCACGATAAACACAGGAGAATATACCAAGAACAGAATGAATATTATTGAGAAGTTTAATGGTGAAGAACGTTTGTCTTTCTGGGGAAGCCCCGAGTGTAATAGGTATTTAAATATCATGTTAATATCTTTACATAGTTGCCAATGCCAAAAGTTTGCTTGATTGAATGCGCTAATCTCAGGAACTACTTACTGAAAAAATATTTTAGTGTAACAAGTTTTTAATGATGTTTTTAATGATTTGTTATGACTTTGTTACAAAGCTGAATCGTCAGCTTAGTAGCAAATGTCGAGGAAGGCTAATAAGGGTAAATAATAATAAGGGTAATAATAGGGTAATAATAATGGTTAAATAGGGTAATAATAAGGGTAAATTGCATTACGTTAATTAATTATTAAAACATTTGCTACTAAACTAACGATTTAGATTCGTAGCAAATCGTCCTTTGAGCCCAGGATAACTCTTATTGCAGGAAGAGTGGGTGACATGAAAACTATTAGCGTAGTTCGATTCAGCTTAGTAGCAAACTCACAACACATCATTAAAACTTTTCGTTGTATTCCGCACATAGTAGGGTAGGCAGACGGAAGTTGAACCTGGTCTTCCCGTCTTCGACCCATCACGACACTTCGGTTCCGTCACTTTTCGCCGAATTCTGAGGCATTGCGTATTCAGTGGTGGAATTCAACGCCACCCTCAGTCTCCTGGTATTAAATATTTCATTTCGCCGAGTGGGAATCGAACTCACAACCGCAATTCACACTCTTATGGCACCGGCCTCAGAATCTACAGTATTTCTAATATTCTTATGTTATGTAAGGATGTAAGTATGAATGGATTCAAAGTAGACTATCTCGGTTCATAGTTTATCGTAAAAGATAACTATAGTTAGCCTCATGCCACTAAAACGTTTTATATTGGGCTTCGCAAACAAAATCGTTTTAAGTAAGTATTTTATAAGATTTTATAGTGCTGTTTTTTATAATATAAAGATTATTATAAACATGTCAACATGTTTTAAATGGCCAGGGGCGCAGGGGCCAATGTTTTATTTTTTAATATACACAAAAAAAACATTATATGTTACAGTATCCTAAATATGCAAATGATACTTTTAAACGTTATTTTATAATATGCTATATATTTTTTATCTGGGTATAAACGATTGTGGGTTCGATTCCTACCTGGAGAAATGAATTATTTTTATTCTTCTGCTCTGGTAACATGACAGAGCGCGGACTTGATTTCCGCTACTCAACACGCAATGTCTCGAAAATAAGATGGCAGATACAGTGTGAGGCCATAAAACATATTTCAAATTAGCTATTGTTTATTTCTTCTAAATATGTTTTTTTTCTTTATTATTTTGCAGTATAGAAGCATCAGATGGCACAATCTTCCCACCCTCGATGTTGGACAAGAACTCAACTTTACACGTTTTCAATCCCAACTTGTGTAGACGACTGCCATTTAAATATATGAAAGATGTTGAGGTTAGGTGGTTTCCATGATTTATTATATGTTAATAACCCAAATTATACGATTAGAATGATTATCTTTTTTTATCTATGTCATCACAAAACCATGACCATGCCCATATCAAAAAAAAATGTCTATCACATGTCATAGCAATTCTGCAATAGATCCCGGGTCTTTTATCTTAACAAGAATGGGAACACCAAAACAAAATATCTCTTTTATCATAAATTTTAAATCTTTTATTTTTATAATTTTCTCCGTCAACAGATAGGCGACGGTGTTCAGCTCTTCCGCTACGGTTTACCGGCCGACGTGTTCGACGACCCAAGCAACAACCCAGCGAATGAATGCTACTGTGAAACAGATTCGGGGACGTGCCCGCCACGCGGTGTCATTAATGTTACTAAATGCGCTATGGGTAAGCATTTCTTTTATATAATACTAGTAGAGCATCTAAATAAGGAGTAATTAGCCGTACTTTGAGACGTAAAATAGCGTTTTTAGGGTTCCGTACATCAAAAGGCAAAAACGGCACAAAACAACGGCAAAAGCTGAATCATGTCAATCATCAAGTATAAAATAATTATTTCTTGTTTAATAATAGTGGGGATCGAACTCACAACCATCACGTTTATAGTCAAACGCTGTCCTACTTAGTCACAATCTTAGGCGTTGAGTTCCTTCACTCAACAGACAATGTCTCCACTCTCCAGTATTCGGTGGAAAGTGGATAACGAAAGAAAGAAAAGAAAGGAGCGTAGTGTTTTAATACTAGGGTCTCGGGTTCTCTCTATCTGCCCTATAAGAAGAAGCTAAATAAAATTAACAAACATTAACATAATATCCTAGATATAATATATCCCTAAAATAAACACCCCTTTAATCAATTCAGAAGTGACTTTAGATGTCAAATTAAAATTTCAAATTGCTTAATTAATATTCATGATTCCTCAAACGAATGGACTCGTGAGAGTAAGTAACAGGAACAAATTTAGTTCGACGTGATCTATTAATATGTTTACACGTGAATATATTTCACGCGTGATTTCATATCGTCCATAGGAATATAGATATGCAGGCAAACCTATTGGTGTGTTAACAAAAGACACACAACAGTTATTGATTCAAATCCCATAAAGAATAGTGCTTGTAAAGCAGATTTAAGCATTTTCCCGCATAGCAGTGTAGGCAGAGCCAGTTTTAGAGATATTGAATTCTGAGTGGCGGAACACAACGCCGCACTATTTTCCGCTGGGGTGAAAAAATTAAAACAACTCATTCCCCGAGTGCGGATCGAACCCACTACCATCGTATTTACAATATACGATGGTAGTGGGTTCGTACAATATATAAAAAGATAATGACTGAGTTGATTATTTTCTAACAACTTTATCCTTTCACTCATATAAAATGTTTTAATTTACAGGTGCTCCAGCGCTCGCTAGCTTCCCACATTTCCATCTTGGAGATCCTATGTTAAGAGAAAAGATTAGCGGTCTTGAGCCTAAGGAGGGGGTCCACGATTCATATTTAGACATACACCCTACTTTGGGAATTGCGCTAAGTGGAAAGTCTAGGTAAAATAAACTGTTTTTATTGTATTTGAGACCGTCATAACACAGTGGTTGACTGTGAACGGGACGGCTGTAGGATTCGATTCTCATTCGAGTTGATGAGCTATTTTCATTTTCTAGCTCTGGTAATAAACAAAGGTTCTCAGCACTCGTTTTCCTCTGCCTGCTTTATCCGGGATAGAGCGTGAAGTTACTAGTTTCAAGTGTTGGTTCTGGTTTCCTCAGGTTTAAATTATTTATAATATTTTTTTTCTTTCCCAGTTTACAATTAAACATGCAAGTGAAAAGAACTAATGCGTTCGGATCTCTTAGTTATTTGGAAAAAGGACTTATATTACCCATAGCTTGGATCGAAATGGTAATAGTTTTATTAAATACCTACGTTTTTTTAATAATACAACTTTAACAGATATCTCGCGCAGGGGTACATGCGTGCATGCAAATATATACGAAACAGGTTTTGGGTTCGATTCCCACACGAGGAAATGACGTATTTAATATTTTCATTTCGTCACTCTGATAACGAGGCAAAACGCGGCGGTAAGTTCCGCCGCTCAACACGCAATGACTTCACAATTCAGCCTCCAGAATTCGGAAACTAAGTTTGCATGTTCCCTATGCCATGCCCATATACTTACATAATCACAAGTGATGATCTTAATTAAAATGGTGTAACGTAACAGACGATTCTGCGACCACAGATCATAAAGAATTAGGTAATCTGTAACTCTGTCATTTATTTATAGATAAATTCTTTTTTACTACGATTATTTAATTTTTGTTTATTTTTTGAAGCTTTTAAATTTCGTACATTTGTTTTCCTATGTATACAAATGAATCTCTATAACATAAAAATATATTTCACTTTCTGCTTACAGTCAGTAGAAAAACTACCAGAAAGCTTACAAAGTCTGGTATACCACGGCACTTATTCGACAGCGGCAGCGAAGTTAGGGCTAACAGTGTTCTGCATTATCGCCCTGACAGTTTCCACCGTATGCCTCTTCGCAATGATCGTTAGAAGGCGGAGAAAACCTTGCGCGACATTGAAAATTATACCAGTTGATACTGAAATGAAAAGTCAATTATCTTAGTTAATTAAAAGTTTATATTGTATTGTGCATTTTTAAAAGGTGCGGCTTCGGGGCCATGTTGAGGGATTTTTTTATCTATACTAATATTGTAAAGCTGAAGCGTTTGTTTGTTTGGACGTGTTGATTTTAGGAAATGCTAGGTCTTACTTTATGTCGCGACAAGCCTGATAGTCCTTTGAACAACTACAGTACAATTACAGAGTCATGGCTGTCCTGAAGTTAGTTGTAGATGGCTGCGCAAATTTGATTTCAGGATTTTATTACTAATTATTTTCTTCCTGAGCGCGAGTGAACAATACGCTGAAGTTCAGAAAACCTAACCTCAGGACGATCACAACTTGTTGATAGGTTAAACAAAAAACTGTTACTTATTTATGGTAACCGTTGGCTGGTTGGTTTGCTTGTATGTCATGACGTCACAGTTTAAATTAAATAAAACGATAATTCCGACCAAGAAGAACGAACCAAAGATTGATATAATATACCAGCTCGTTATATTATAAGTATGAGTAAAAATATTTAATACTCGCTAAGAGATCGCGAGGCTTGCGTACAGAATAATCATATTTTGTATTTTTACATGTACAATCCGAATAGCCAGACAGTGATACATTTTTAAAATGGCAGGCAAATGTGTAATGAAATAATTTCACAATGTTTTTTACTCACCCCTAGGATAAATAATAATAATATATATCTTCCTATATTTTTTTGATTTAAGTGTACATATTGAATTACGAATTAATTTAGTTAAATATACCTATCGAAATTAGGTTAATTTATAAGTTTTAAAATAACGAAACTATGCGAATGTTCGATATTCACTAGCGGCGTTAGGGTAGGGCGAGGCTGGGCGACTGCCCAGGGGCGCCGGATAAAAAGGGCGCTGTAGATGCCCGTTTAGGGCGCTTTGCTTTGCGCAAAGATGTTTCCTCGCTGCAGTGGCGTAGCTAGGGTATTTGCTGCCCGGTGCGGCTTAGGGGACTTGATGCCCTTTAAAATTGTCTAAGATCTAAAAAAAAAAAACGAAGTCATCGTCGTCTTTGATATCTAAAAAAAACGAAGTCATCGTCGTCTTTCATGTCTAAAAAAAAACAAAGTCATCGTCGTCATTGATATCTAAAAAAAACAAAGTGATCTTAACAACTTTAAAAATAAAATTGCAGAAAACAGACTTTGAATGCCTAATAAAAGAGTTCGCAGATAGAAAGGCTAGAAGAAGTGAAATTTTATTACTTTTTGTCATTATTTTTTTTTTAAAATAGATGGTTATTTCGTTGTACCCATTCCCTTTTTTGTATATTATTGAAATGTAGTTAGGGGACGCCGAAAAAATTTCGCCCAAGGCGCCGGTAGTGCTAAAACCGGCACTGTCGATATTATTATCTCTAAGTAATTATTATTCATAGCAATGTTAATATTGGGACACTATGCGATTTCTATTTTATATTCCTATAACTTTATTTCCAACAAAAGGAGCAAAAATGTAAATGTATTTCAATTAGCGTTGCCAGATGGCCGAGAAATCCGGGACAGTTCCGAAATTTTGCGTGTTGTCCAATGTCTATTACTTTTTACTTACTAATTGTATTCAATCAAAGTTTAATATTTAGGTAAACCTTAAAGAAATGGACTTTCAATTCTGTAGCATAATTTACATAATCAAGAAGCTTAATTTATCAACCATCAACTCCAGGTAGTTTAATCTCAGATCGGACACCAAAACGCTGTTTCCATTTTTGGCCTCGGAAATATCCCGGAAATGGCTCGGATCTGGCAACACTAATGCTCTCTAATTGTAATAAAAGAAATACATCATTTTATAAATGTTTCTATTTTGTAATGATAATCATTACTATTTAGTCATAACATAAAAGTGTTTTTAAATAAATTAAAGGTAATAAAAATGAAACCAATTATTTATGTAGATACATTTCCTTGAATTAAAAAATGTTTGTTATTTTGACATTTAGTGAGTTCCTTATCTTTTTTCATATCTGCCTCATGTTTTGTAGTTTTGGACATTCCATGTAAATACAAATATAACTCATTAATTCCATAATACTAATATGCATACCGTAGTTAATTTATTTTTAAGTAAGACATAAGTACTGTTGAAAAATTATTATAGAGAGGATATTTAATAAATTTTATATAATATTTATAATATATTTACTATATGCTAGATAAATGTTGTAATTTTTGTAATAATATTGCTCAATACATGTAACTTTTTGGGTGTATAAATGAAGCCTGAAAAGATCTGATTTTTTTTACAATTTTATAAATGTGTATACGTAATGTGTGTTGTTAACTTTATTTTATAAATATACGAAATTCAAGATGTTTATTCAGTTTATTTTGTACCCATTCGCTAAATGAGATAAAAGTAATTTATAAATAGATGATACAATAAACTTTTAAATATTAAATACATTTAAAAATGCTTAGGCTTGCAACACCCATACAATATTTGGCCCCGCATACCACAATATTATTGACTACATCTCGTCGTAAGATCTGACGCTGTCGCTCAGTAGCTTAACTTGTGTGCGGATATGTATATGTTAAATCTAAAATGGATGGAAAACCATTGCTTTAGTTTTTACATTTCGCTTACATACAAAAATGGCAATATTTTTTTACCAAAGACTGAATGAGGAATAAAACTGAGTTTAATCATTTCAATATTATTAATAAACTACAACTAACAAAGATGATTCGTAACTCAGGGGCACAAAGTGTGACTGTAAACGTGAGGTTGTTGTGGGTTCGATTCTCACTGGTGGAAAAGTGGGAATATAGCAAAGATATTGTTTTCAATGACCTACTGCTTAATTAATACCATGATGAAAAATGTTAATCTATTTATTCTGGTAATTAATTAATTGATATCCTAAGGTTCCCTCTGCTTACCCTGCTGTGTGCGGCACTCAGTGTGAAGCTAATTTTACTAATAGCGGATGATTTAAGAAAATCTTTTTTTTTTTGTAAATATTGAGCAGCTTTTTTAACGCACTATTTTCCTTAACTTTATTGCAATATGCTTTTATAGATATGTTTCATAGCTCTGGATAAGTTTCCCATGATTTAATAAATAGAGTAGTAATATCAACATTATTTTCGCTATTAATTTTCCTAATTAAGTATAAATATTGCAAAACAATAAGATAAACCAAACACATTTAATAATGTTCATAAAAAAATATGAATACAGTATCCTCGTCAATTCCACAGAAACAGAATTAAATATTGCAAAAACACATTTTATATTTAGCCATAATCATTTGTCAATTTATTTTTAATCTACATTCCCCCATCCCACCCATAAACAACTGTCCAATAAACGTCAGACGCTACGTCCATAAACAAAACTTAGTCTTTCTCAAGTTTGATATTGAACATGGCGGTTGGTAAAAATAAAGGCCTTTCGAAAGGCGGCAAGAAGGGAGTTAAGAAGAAGATGTAAGTCGGAATATACTTCGCAGCCTACATTTAAACTATTACTCTTTAATATAATTGTATTTTTAAAACAATTTAAATTGTGATGGCCAAAATATTTGTGGATAAAAGTTGATTGTCTCGTGTCAGTTAAATAATTTAATGTGTGTTACTATTATACCGGTCTATTTATCTATTAAATTAAATACATGGGCTTTTAAGTTATCTTTTTGCTAAATATAACAAATGATAATAGTTTATATAAAATAACTGCAATATTTAGAATATCTACCTATCTGTAAGTAATTTAAGGTTATATTCTAAACTTAAATTTTAATTTCAGTGTAGATCCCTTCACAAGGAAAGACTGGTACGATGTTAAGGCACCGTCTATGTTCACTAAGAGGCAGGTGGGAACCACGCTCGTCAACCGTACTCAGGTTAGTTATTATTTTAATTAAAATGTTTTTGCAAAACTTAGGTTGGGCAAACTATGTGATTCCATGATATCTGCATAATTTTTAATTAATAACTGAATACTTTCGTTAATAAAAAAGTATTAACAGTAATTCTAGAAAAAATAACTATAAAATGAATCTCTTCTGTACACAGACAGAACATGGTAAAGTATATTACTTAACAATTTCACTATATATAAAAATGTAGAGTGGAAAACAAATTACTGCAATTTTTTTTCGCTAATTCTTTTAGTAAAAATTAACCTTAAAATACAGAATGTTAACCTTGTTATAATCACCATGGCACATGGCTTATAACACATAGCATTATTATTTGGAGTTAGATCAAGGAATATATATATATATATATAATTATACTTCCTTAATTATACTTGTAAATAAATAAATATGTAGATAAGATACTATATGATGATCCACCTAGCTCGCAATGACACAGAACTGATGAAAACATTTGTTCCCTTTTGATTTTACTGCTGAACATATCTAATTATATTGTTTAAATTATTTTTTTAATTAAAGAGATATACTTAATATAATATTTTTTGGTTTTAGGGAACCAAAATTGCTTCTGAAGGTCTGAAAGGCCGTGTGTTTGAGGTTTCTTTGGCTGATCTCCAAGCTGATACTGATGCTGAGAGGTGAGTTAGTAGCTTTTTTATTATATACATTTTTGCTTATTGCCATTATATCAAAAAAACACAAAGTAAAAATAAATTAAAGTAAAAATATCTTTATCTGAAGCTATTATTGTTACTTTTGTACTATGTTAATTATTTTATTGTTTACTATCTTAAAGATACCTTATATGAAGAAAAAGCTTTAACTAAGTAAGGCCACCTGCTTAACTCTCTTTTGAACATTTACACTAACAATTTTAATAAGGACATTTAATTCTATAATAATTTGATTTTTTATTATTTATCAGGTCTTTCCGTAAGTTCCGCTTGATTGCTGAAGATGTTCAGGGACGCAATGTGCTCTGCAACTTCCACGGTATGGACCTCACAACTGATAAACTCAGGTATATAAAAATTATTTTGTGTAAGCATAAATTGTAGAAAATAGACGATATATTATTTATATCATTATAGTGCAGCCCAGCTATATAACATTGTATATCGCTGTTATATCGTTTCAAGCTGCACATAGTGCTGCTGCCACAGGATGCAGTGCCTTTATAGCCATCTATCTATATAGGCCCTTCTTGTCGTTGCTACAAATTTTATATTAACATTGTTGAGTGTGTGTTGGTTTGGCATAGTATCATGCCATCGTGGCATAGTATTTGAATGTGAAAGCGACAGTTTTGGGTTTGATTCTCAGGGCAATTAATCATTTAATATTTTCATTTCCTCATTATGGTAGATGAATGGTGACTGTATGGTTGAGTTGCAACACTCAACACGCAATAGCCGATAATTCGGCGGGAACGGATTATGCGACGGTGTCTTAACACTATTCCCTCTGCCTATCATGCTTTGTGTGAAACAGTGTGAAGTTAAAGATAAAATAAAGAAGAATGCTGTTTGTTTAATTACTTAGATAGAATTCCAAAATATTCCAAGTTCAAATCGTAATTTTAAAATGTCCAATTTTTTTTATTTGAAAACCTATTTCTTCCATAGATGGATGGTCAAGAAATGGCAAACACTGGTTGAAGCCAACATTGATGTCAAGACCACAGATGGTTACCTCCTGAGGGTTTTCTGCATTGGTTTCACCAACAAAGACTCGTTGAGTCAGCGCAAGACATGCTATGCTCAACATACTCAGGTTTGTTTAGCCTTCTTTACTAGATCTTTTAAATGTGTGAATGATAATAAAGATATTGTGATTTTTTTTATAATCTATGCAGTCCAGCTATACAAAGTTGGTCTATCGTCTTTGTATCGTTTCAAACTGCAGAAATTAAATGCTTCCATACAATAATATGCCTTCATATGTATAATATTAAGGTATTTTGTGTCGTTGCTACAATTTTTTTTTACTTTAAACTCTCAGAGTGATAGAGATTTCAGAGGATTTTGTTAAATTAATATAATTTAAATATATCTTTTTTTTGTCTGGTTATGCTGCCAAAGTATAGTATTATTGAGATTTTCCACTTAGGAGTGCTTATATACACATATATCATTATCATTTCTCTGAGCTTTTAGGTCAATAGGCAAAATTGATATATTTAAAATTATAGCAAGAAAGAGAATAATTTGTATATAAAAACGTATAATAATATCCAAAAACATATATTAAACATTTTTCAAAAATCTGTCCCTCTGAGGTCTTTGAGTGCTTGGATGATTATAACCAAGTGTTTTTTTTTTCTATTAGTATTTTTATTCTTAAATGTAGAATAACACTACATGTTGTAAATAATACTCATCTATGTCAATAATCCTGGATATTATGCAATATGATTGAATTTACTTCTCCTGCCTAACAGTTAAAAACATTAAAAATAGGGCAGCACATGTAATTCTGTTTTGAATTTTATATCTAACTAGCGGACCCGGACGCGGCTACGCCTGCTTGAAATATAAGAATATAATTTCTATAGAAATATAATTTCAATCTAGATGAAATGCTAAAAGTGACTATTATATTTATTTTCATAAGGATGAATATCAAAATGACGCGGTAACGAACGCGGTCGCGTAGCGACGACGGTTGTTATTAACATGGCAGAATAAATTGCCTTTCAAATTAGAAAGTATTTTAATTTATTAGTATATATGTGTAATGTAATGTTATATATCCTATAGCACTTCTGAAGAACGCAGCTTTCATACAAAACAAAAACAAAGTAAATCGATCGAGTAGATCCAGAGATCTTAGCGTTCAAACAAACAAACAAACAAACTCTTCCGCTTTATTATATTAGTATAGATGAAAAACTAATTTACAGGTACGCGCCATCAGAAAGAAGATGTGCGAGATAATTACCCGTGATGTGGCCAACTCTGAACTGAGGGAGGTTGTCAACAAGCTGATACCAGACTCCATTGCCAAGGATATCGAGAAGGCTTGCCACAGCATCTACCCATTGAGAGATGTGTGCATTAGGAAGGTAAATAAATTTGAATAATGTTATTGGTTTCTTCTATGTGCAATAAGTAATAAGAAATATATTATATAATTGTTACCAATATGGCAGAAGTAAAGCCCAAGAACTAAATTTACATCTTACCTAAATGATGACACACCTAGCTCGCAATGATACATTACATGATGAAAACTCATGTTCCCTTTTGATTTAACCTCTGAACTTGTTTACCCTATAAACAAATAACTTTCTTATCATTTCACTAGTGAACTATAGGGATGTTTCCTTTTTTTATAGGTAAAAGTACTGAAAAGACCCAGGTTCGAGATTTCCAAGTTGATGGAGCTTCATGGTGAAGGCGGTGGCGGCAAGCGTGGCGAAGTGGGAGACAAGTCTGAGCGTCCCGAGGGTTACGAACCGCCCGTGCAGGAGAGCGTTTGAATATATTATTGAATACTGAGTGGCTTTGTTTTATTTTTTGGGCTTTTGGAAGAAATTTTATCGACTCCTTTTTTATTTTTCGACTTAGTTGTGGGATGAAAGTATAAAAAATATATTTTTCATTGGCAACATACAGCTAGTGGTTTAGGAGTTAGTGTTTTATAGATAAAAATAATAAAAATAGCAAAATCTATTGAAATAAAGCAAAAATAATAAATATTACAATAGAATAGTTATAAATCCAATCAACCCCTGTATAAGTGACTGGAAAACATTTATTAAAACCGTAATAGAAATAAAGTTGGGCCAAGGACACCCTGCGGCACCCCGTATCTCACGTCGCATTCATCGCTTTAGTACCCGTCAATTTTTACTTTTTGGCTCCTATTTTGGACGTAGCTAGTAAAAAGTGCTAGTGAAAGTGTTATACCGATACTTTCTAACTATGCTTACAAGAATGGGGACGGATACCCCGGATGCTTATAAGAAGGATAGCCAAGCCTTTTTTACCTTTATCTATTTCTCCAATAATTAAAGACGTAAGGCTAAAAGTTCAAGTCCAAGATGGAATCTTGGGACTTGAACTTCGTTTTTATAAACGGGCGGAATAATATAAATACTATAAAAGAACAACTAGATTTAGTGTCATTTTATCCGAGATTGTTATAGATGTGCATTATGAAAAAACTTAGTTTAGCATCCGAAAGCTGAATGAAGCTAAAAATTCCACATTTTATATAAAATCGATTAAAAATCTTAACAATACGCGATCTCGACCAAAAGTAAATGTGTTCTGTGATCTCGACTGTCAATGTCAAATATCTAATGTGATATTGTAATCGTGACATCATTGCCATCTGCCGGCTAGACGTTATATTAAACTAATAAAATTAATCGCTTCTACAAATTTGTACCGATCGGCCGTGTTTTTTATTTAACCCACGAAAAAGGGCGTACGCTTTCTTTTTCTTACCAAATAATCGTAGAACAGTGAATAAATATATAAATGTGAAGGAAAGTTGTGTTAAAAATGGGTGCTAAAGTATCCAGAACTGATTTCGAGTGGGTCCACACAGAGGAACCTCATGCGAGTCGCCGAAAAATCATCCTAGGTATTTAAATGGCCTTACGTCATATATTATTATATATAAATAATTAATAAGGTAGTGTTTTGATAAACTTATATGATTTAGTTACTTATGGTTGTATGAAAAATTAATGCATCATTACTTCTTATTAAAATATTTTCTTCTTAGCTTCCTGCTATGTTACATATTTCATTTATTATGAATTTACTTAAAATAACTACTCTATATTAATTATTTACTCGATTTGCAATGTAAAAACGTTTAATTTCGTCGATCAACACAATGTTACGAAAATTGGACAAGACGTGGAAAATAGTGTCTTAACACTAGGTTCTCTCTGCCCAACTTGCTATATGCAAGAAAAACGTGAAACTGCGATATGATTGAAATATTGTTATCATAATCACTCGTATTGTTTATACTTTTCTAAATTCCTATTTGATAAAATATTTTAAATTATTACTTTATAATTATTATACAATATAAAACAATAGCGTAAATTGTATCATGTTTTCATTTAGTTTGCATCCCAAAAATACTAAAACATTATTAAAGAAATGTCAATTTATCCCAAAATATAATTATTTTTTACATATAATAAATAATTTGGCTATAATAACATTTAAAAAAAGTGGTAAAATAACTTTATATTTTGCAAAAATAAAAAAAAAATCTGTAGAATATCTTGTATCTATACAATAAGAATGAATCACATTAAGGAATATACTGCATTGAAAATTGACTAGAATATTATAATTTATCGTAACAACAGTATGAAGGTTATATTTAAATCATTATAACATATATGCCATAACTATGTTCAAACATATTTTTTATGAACCTTATACTAATACTATTATTTTTTTCTTCAAATTTCTTTATTAATGAAAATTTGTGGAAAGTGGAAATTGCATGTGTTGGGAGACTCTGCAGAATTTGTGAAACATTTTTGTTTCAACGTCACGCTTTCCCTTGTTACCTAAGCAAGAAAATGAAATTATTAAATAATTAATTATAGCTGCACCCCACAGCTGTCACAATAACTGCGCAACAAAAGTTTCACGCAACCATTTGATTGCTCATAATCTTGACAAAACTTTATTAGTATTTTAATAAGAAATAAGAATTCTAACTACCAAAGCAATAAAATATTTCTTCTAGGCAAAGATAAAACTCTGTGTTCCTGTGATTTTGGTGGTTTTTTTGTAGTTAAATTCATCAGGCAGTTAACAAAAAGGTCATCTTAAAATACACTTTATGTTTTTACTTGAGCTAACTTGATAGGTGTCATTGAAAAGAAGATTTATCATTGTAAAATTTTTCAAGCATTGTCTCGAACATTTGTCATGACATTTGATTTGATATCGCCTAAGGCTTCGATAAGCAAACAATACAAAAAAACATAACTCTTAGTTGCTAAGGTCAGAGTATTCAACCAAACAAACTAATTAGGTTTATAATATTAATAAGTATAGGATCTTATTAATATTATAAAGTCACTTTTAAACTTTAAAGTAATACTATTGTTGATAATAAATAGATATCTAATATATATATTTTTCAAGTTTAAACTTTTTATGTAAGCAACACCAAGTATTGTTAAAAAAAATAAGAAACTGATTTTTATAACAGTATTATCTAAGTACCAACATCATTCAGGCGTAAAACCTTTACACAAAGTTTGCATTGCCAGATAAGTTTATTAGCAATGTTAGTGGCAGACAATTTTAATCTGTATTTCTTTTATGCAAATTACATTTTTGTATGTTTATAATTTTCTTTTTAGTTTACCTTTATTTTTAAACAGTAGTAAACTTGTAAATTATCAAATAAATTTGTGACTTATATAGATCTAATAAGAGTTATTTTTAAATAAGTTAATTTTGTTGTACAATTGTAAAGAAAATAGTTAAATGGCAATAAATAACTGAATTGTATTGTAAATGTAGTTGAAATGCCTTGATATAATGACTACTGTGTCATTCCTATTTTTTAGAACATCTAAGTACTCAGTCTGTTTAGATATAGAGCACAGCTATTGAATTGGATAGAGAGACGTGAAAGGATGTATGCGGCATCTTTACCAGATTGTATCTTAGAAATAAAAAAGCGAATTCTCCAAAAAACGGGACATGAAAAAAATATTTTTCTTTCCCAAAAAACTCCTAGAACCTGGGGACCTAGTAAAACGACATTACGTTCCCTATTCAGATACTCCTGTTCCACATTTTCCGCCGAATTCTTGAGGTATTGTATGTTCAATGGCGAAACTCAACGCCGCCGCGTGGTTATGGTAATATAATAGGAAAAAAAAATCTTGTGAGAGCATTTTATCACGAGTGTACTGTGCTAACTCTAACTAATTGGGACAATTAACTTATTAACAACTCTAGTTGAAGCTGTATGTCTATACATCTTTTAATATTAGACTTGCTTGCTATATTCGTTAGTTGTGGGTTCAAATACTGATTGAAATATATATTTTCGTCTTTTGGTTTAAATAAAATAAGTTTTTTTTGTTTTTACCCTGGGGACCAAATCAACATATAAAACCAACGTAAAATGGAGGACTGAGTGTCAGGCAATATTCATATCAAACTGAACTGTTTTTCCGCATATATTAACATGTTTTACTTTTAAGGAAAGGTGCAATTACGTCATTTTTCCACCAAGTACATCTCATTATAAGATTGTTTCGTTAGTCTCATTTATGTAAAGACGTTGAAAATTAACACATTAGTTCAAAATAAGAGGAATTAGCAGCTTTATTGAGGAGCGATCGTGAGAAAACCATATTGTAGCTTACATTATACAAGAATTTGTATAAATTGATTCTATTTTATATATATTTATTTACTCATTAATAAAATAAACATTATAAGATGTTACTATAGTTACTGTTTGTTTAAATTCACTAGGTTAATAAATACAAAAGTTATATAATTATAAAAAATATTATATTTCATAAAATTGTTTATAACAACTGTTTTATTCAATTGGTTGGAACTCTCTTTTTTCTGTTTTAAGAAGTATATTAAATCATGTGAATAATATATTAGAAAACTAAAGTAATGCTGATTAGTAAATTAACAATTATGTGGTTCCAGCGGTTAAATTCCTATTTGATAAAATATTTTAAATTATTACTTTATAATTATTATACAATATAAAACAATAGCGTAAATTGTATCATGTTTTCATTTAGTTTGCATCCCAAAAATACTAAAACATTATTAAAGAAATGTCAATTTATCCCAAAATATAATTATTTTTTACATATAATAAATAATTTGGCTATAATAACATTTAAAAAAAGTGGTAAAATAACTTTATATTTTGCAAAAATAAAAAAAAAATCTGTAGAATATCTTGTATCTATACAATAAGAATGAATCACATTAAGGAATATACTGCATTGAAAATTGACTAGAATATTATAATTTATCGTAACAACAGTATGAAGGTTATATTTAAATCATTATAACATATATGCCATAACTATGTTCAAACATATTTTTTATGAACCTTATACTAATACTATTATTTTTTTCTTCAAATTTCTTTATTAATGAAAATTTGTGGAAAGTGGAAATTGCATGTGTTGGGAGACTCTGCAGAATTTGTGAAACATTTTTGTTTCAACGTCACGCTTTCCCTTGTTACCTAAGCAAGAAAATGAAATTATTAAATAATTAATTATAGCTGCACCCCACAGCTGTCACAATAACTGCGCAACAAAAGTTTCACGCAACCATTTGATTGCTCATAATCTTGACAAAACTTTATTAGTATTTTAATAAGAAATAAGAATTCTAACTACCAAAGCAATAAAATATTTCTTCTAGGCAAAGATAAAACTCTGTGTTCCTGTGATTTTGGTGGTTTTTTTGTAGTTAAATTCATCAGGCAGTTAACAAAAAGGTCATCTTAAAATACACTTTATGTTTTTACTTGAGCTAACTTGATAGGTGTCATTGAAAAGAAGATTTATCATTGTAAAATTTTTCAAGCATTGTCTCGAACATTTGTCATGACATTTGATTTGATATCGCCTAAGGCTTCGATAAGCAAACAATACAAAAAAACATAACTCTTAGTTGCTAAGGTCAGAGTATTCAACCAAACAAACTAATTAGGTTTATAATATTAATAAGTATAGGATCTTATTAATATTATAAAGTCACTTTTAAACTTTAAAGTAATACTATTGTTGATAATAAATAGATATCTAATATATATATTTTTCAAGTTTAAACTTTTTATGTAAAAAAAATAAGAAACTGATTTTTATAACAGTATTATCTAAGTACCAACATCATTCAGGCGTAAAACCTTTACACAAAGTTTGCATTGCCAGATAAGTTTATTAGCAATGTTAGTGGCAGACAATTTTAATCTGTATTTCTTTTATGCAAATTACATTTTTGTATGTTTATAATTTTCTTTTTAGTTTACCTTTATTTTTAAACAGTAGTAAACTTGTAAATTATCAAATAAATTTGTGACTTATATAGATCTAATAAGAGTTATTTTTAAATAAGTTAATTTTGTTGTACAATTGTAAAGAAAATAGTTAAATGGCAATAAATAACTGAATTGTATTGTAAATGTAGTTGAAATGCCTTGATATAATGACTACTGTGTCATTCCTATTTTTTAGAACATCTAAGTACTCAGTCTGTTTAGATATAGAGCACAGCTATTGAATTGGATAGAGAGCGGGCGAAGCCGCGAGCGCGTCACTAGTAAATAATATATTTACATTTTTCATGAATTGAAATCACCGGAAGTCTTAAATGATTTACACACAGATAAGGATACCTACTTGTGCAAAGGCCGTTGTGTGTACACTCACGTTTTTGATATCCTATCATAAAAATATTATATACATCGATAGTAAGAAGATAATGTGGTATTAAACATTCAAACGGATTTAAAGTGGAAATTTTACTTCATTTTTTGAGCTTCACGCCCACATGTAGCAGAATAGGTACAGGGAACCTTAAAATGTTTCCTTAAATGAAAATACTTCTTACATCATACCCAAGAATTAAAATTTTTTCTTTCATCCTAGAGGGAATAGAACCCACAAGCGTCGTGCTTATAGTCAGATGCTGTGCCTGTGCATATTGTATCCCGCACGTAGGCTGAGGGTAACAGGGAACCTAGTCACTTATTAATCCACTTTGCGTCGAATTCTACATTGCGTGATACGTGGTGGAACTTAACACCGCGCTCTTATAGTATTAATATAATACCTTAGAGCTCATTGATAAGAACAGGTAATAAGATAATGTTGTATTAAACTATTAATCATACGAACGGATTTCGATTGGAAATTTTACATACTTTTGAGTCTATAAAATAATCTAGCCTATAATAATTAATTTATTACGCTATATCAGATAAGAATCAGTAATGTTTTATTTTAATTTTCACGCTCTGAATTACTTGCTTTACAACATAAGTTAATGAATAATCACTCAGGTTTTCCACTTCCGTATTTGTTAAGATTTTTTAAACTTCACGCGTTATCTCTAGCTGAGTAGCCGGAAAGAAGGGACTAACAAATGCTACAGTCTCTTTTTAGCTTCACTCTGTATACTGCACATAGCAAGGTAAACATAGGGAACATAGTGTTAAAACTCTGCGTCTCCCATTAGAATTTGTACTCCCTCAAGAATTCGGCAGAAAGTTGGGAACGGGTCTTAAACGGAAACGGAGTATCTTGACAAAAGGTTCCCAGATTCCCTCTGCCTACCCTGATATGTGTGATAGAGCGTTAAACTATTCTGTTCTATTTGTAGTTCCGTTCTCTACTTTGTTAAGATACAGAACAGTAAAATACTTATCGCAAATAGAGATGTAAGTGTCTTGGCACTGTCTCTCTGTTTACCATACCTACTTTGCTGTAAGAAGTGTGAAGGTTAAGAAAAATAAAGAATTGTCCCCAGTATTCGAGCACAAGTATTAACTGTGATGACCGAATCGTATTAGCCATCGTCCTCTATAGCGGTCAAAGCCATGAGACGTACATGGTCGATATGAAAAATGTTAATTCTTCGTAAATTTACTGCTTATTATTGATTAGCGGACCCGGACGCGGCTACGCCTGCTTGAAATATAAGAATATAATTTCTATAGAAATATAATTTCAATCTAGATGAAATGCTAAAAGTGACTATTATATTTATTTTCATAAGGATGAATATTAAAATGACGCGGTAACGAACGCGGTCGCGTAGCGACGACGGTTGTTATTAACATGGCAGAATAAATTGCATGTCAAATTAGAAAGTATTTTAATTTATTAGTATATATGTGTAATGTAATGTTATATAGCCTATATCACTTCTGAAGAATGCAGCTTTCATACAAAACAAAAACAAAGTAAATCGATCCAGTAGATCCAGAGATCTTAGCGTTCAAACAAACAAACAAACAAACTCTTCCGCTTTATTATATTAGTATAGATTAGTATAGATTTTATAATAAAACAATAATGTCCCAAAAGTTTTTGATACGAATATTCTAATTACACTCTCTATATATAATAATATATCTTTAATTTATAAATATTTTGAATTTATTTTATTAATAATAATTTATTTATTGTTTCACAGAAAAATATCCAGAAATCAAGAAGCTGTATGGTTTCGATCCAATGTTCAAATGGGTGGTGACGGGGATGGTGCTCGCCCAGTTCGCGGTCCTCCCGTTTGTGCAGAGCATGAGTTGGCCGGTCCTGCTGATCCTGGCGTACTGCTATGGTGGTGTTATAAATCATTCTCTTATGTTAGGTGAGTGGTCCTGAATATGTTTAGTAGATTCGAATATTTTAAGGCAAATGTTTTGGCAAAGAAATAACTAATTTCTTAATTGTAAAGAATAGATTTTCTGCGATATATTTATTGATTACAATTTTTCTAATTATTCCTTTATTCATAATGTAACTTTTTAATTCTAGAAAATGTTATAATTCTACTAGGAAGTACCTACCGTGCAGAATTTCATACAAAATGTGACAGAGATGAATATAAAAACTCGTATTATCTAAGTTAATTTGTCTGCTCCAAAGTTTTCTAAACTCCAAAGGAATATAGATCTAGATATTTCATGTTAAATTCAGTTTGTTACCACCGGGTTATATTAAAGAGGAACAACAAAGCGATCCTATAAAGGTTCCCTTTTTTCATATAGGGAACTCTAACAACTAAATAGGTTAATATTTTGACCATGGCCTGAGCTCTAATATGAGATTTCACCTGATTATATTCATACTGAAGAAGTCTACACCTATTAAACAATACAATGATAAAACAATGTAGACTTGCGAGTTGCGACTGATAAGAGATAACATGAAGTATTTATAATTTCCGTCGGCCGATTATGATGAATTGCCTTTTAATGGACACTTGTTATATGTCTGGGTGTGTGTAGTGGAAATCGAACCCGGGACTTGTTGACATAACTTTAATAACATTATTATTATGTGCATAAAAACATATTTTTGTAAAATATAATTAAAACGTAGAAGAATAAGTTATTAATGTGTGCAAAAATTCAGGTCATCGTGGTTCAGTGGGACAGTATCTGAATGTAAACGCGTCGTCATCGGTTCAATTTCCAGTTTATAGAATAAATTATTTTCACTTCCTCCGAGGTCCGTCCATCTTATTTTTCTCATTTAAGTCTAAATTAAAATATTGTTTGTTCCAGCGATTCACGAAATAGCCCATAACCTGGCGTTCGGCCACAATCGGCCGTTGCACAACAGGTTGTTTGGTTTCTTTGCTAATTTACCAATTGGCATACCGATATCTATTAGCTTTAGAAAGTATCACTTGGAACACCATAGAGTAAGTTTATTTTATTTTGTGCTTTGTGATTATTAAATGGGAAAGAAAGATTCATGGGGAACTTAGTATATCAACACTAGGTTCCCAGGTTTCCTCTGCTTAACCTACTATAGGCGGAATATAGTGCAAAGCTAAAGTAAATCTTTATTTTCAGCACCAAGGCGACGAAGTAATAGATGTCGATCTACCCACATTAGTCGAAGCGAAACTTTTTTGTACGACTGGTGGGAAGCTGCTGTGGATAATATTGCAGCCGTTTTTCTATTCTCTCCGACCTTTGGTGGTTAGACCCAAACCACCCACTCCCTTGGAGGCCATCAATCTCATTATACAATTGTTCTTTGACGCGATAGTTGTTAAAATTTTTGGTAAGTTTGTATATTTTATACTATCGAGGCCGATGTAGCGCAGAGGCGAGACGAGCGTGTACTGTAAATACAGCAGTTGTGGGTTCGGTTCCTATTCGGGGAAATGAAATATTTAATATTGTCATTTCCTCACTCTGGTAAGGCAAAGCGCAGCATTAGGTTGTGTGCATGAGCATGAGCTCACCTCAAACGCAGCCTCAAAAAATTGCGGAAAGTGGAAAAGCAAGTGTTGTAACACTAGGTTCCCAAGATCCCTTTGCTATGCGAGGTACAGCGAAATACTAAAAAAAAAAGATAAAAATAATAAACCTTACTTCTAATAATAAACCTTAATTCAATGTTTAATTAATAAATTTATTTTAATGTTTTCAGGCTGGAAAGTACTAGGCTACCTCTTAATAGGTTCTCTTTTGTCTATGGGGATACATCCTGTAGCAGGTAATATATTTTTTTCTCTCTTCTTCTTTATACTGTAAAGTTAATTGAACATATTAAATGTAGCAAGTTTATTATAATTTACGTTGCCTTTGTTTTGTTTTAAATAAATATATTAAGTGGGAATAGAAAGCACAATCATCACGCAAACAAAAAACTAAAGGAAAATTAAGATTATACGTATAGCTTATTAAGGCTATTATTGCACAATGTAACAGTATCTGTCTGTACACGGGATAATAGTGGATTCCACTTCCGCTTCCGTCACGTTGATTGTATTTAAATTATTTTCATTTACCTGCTCTGGTAGATAAAGTGTATCGTTAACTTCCACCACTCCAAACACAATATCTCTAAAATTCGAAGGAGAATGGAGTGTCTTAACATTATTTTCATTATGCCTAACTGCAATTTGTATATATAAAAATTTTGTTCCAGGTCATTTCATATCAGAACACTATATGTTCCGCAAGGGTTTCGAAACTTATTCTTACTACGGACCCCTAAATTGGATAACTTTTAATGTCGGCTATCACAACGAGCACCATGACTTCCCAGCTGTGCCTGGTAGCAGGTTACCTGAGGTAAGCATTTACCTATTTGAAGTTTGTCTAAAATTATCTTTTTTACCTAATCTGAAATTGTTAATTTTTATATAAATTAATTCAATTCTAAGCTACAAAAAAAGACCAATTATCTGATTTGAAAACAATAAAAAGAATAAGAAATCGAATGCCTAGAAAGATCTATAGATTGCTTAGTGATAAGCCACTACATTCCTCACTTTCCAAATATTAAGTATATTAGTAGTAGTCTAAAATTAATAAACGAAATATTAATATTTATACTTAAATTGGAAGTTAAGTTCCGCCACTCAAATGCAATTCCTCCAGAATTTGGCGGAAAGCAGAGAACGGAAGTGTCTTAATGGGAACGTAGGAGTATCTTAATATTAGGTTCCCATAACCACAACCTGTAGGACGTTTGTAACCCCGGCGCCACAACTGGCCTCTTTTTTAAATTCAAATCGTTGTAAAATATAAATTCAAGTATCCTTATCGATGTTAATAGAGATATAAATGACTGTCTATTGATAACGTGAAGTGTTGTAATATGTGTGATAAGAAGATTGACGTTAACTAGTACTGAGTGCTGACTTTGCCTGGATTTAAATAGGATTTTCTTTACAAACTATAAAATAAAGTTAAACTTTTGCCTCAGCAGTAGGGATGAGTTCGATATATCAAAACGTAACTTAAAACCGTTATGTTAAGGAAAACATAACGTATCGATACATGTTTTTAGAAAACCGTTTTTACAGAAACTTAAAACTCAACATAGCTGTGATCTGAACAAAAACGTAATAACGCAAAACTTCTGAAACGTCAAACGATTTTATATCGAAACTAACTTCCCCTCTTTCTAAGTAACTTATTCCGAACGGGCGTAAATGAGATAAGGCGAATATCTGATGAACTGATATTCGCTACCCCTCGGTCCATCCGTACATTCTTCACGGGTGTAAAAGAAATGAAGCGAATACCCGATAGCTAACTAACTAACAGATTCATGTTTTGGCGGTTTTCTTAGTTAGTTACTAGTTCTTCGTTGTGAAATCGAACTTCTAAATAAATGAATAAGGTTGAAATTTGGATTTAAAATTTGATTTTGTATTTTAACATTATTTCAATTTAATTACTAAATATTGTTTTTTTAACTTATGTTTATAGTTTATAAAGCATGTTTTATGTAATACTAATTAAATATATAATACTAATCTATATATATAAAAGGACTTGTCCTCACTGACTGAGGTAAGACGCGCGCACAGCCGTAACCGCTGATGGTAGAAACGTGAAATTTGGACAGATATTTACTTTCGTAATCTGGACATCCACTAAGAAGGGATTTTGAAAAATTTTAACCCTAAAGGGGTGAAATAAGGGTTCAAAGTTTGTATGAAATTTTTTTTTAAATCGGCACCGATATTGATAAAATTTGAAATTTACATTTTTAAAAGTATTTAAGTGAACACGTGTTTCATCGTTTTCTAGAATTCTTCCTCTAAGGGTGCAAATAAGGGGTTGAAAGTTTGTATGGAAAAATCTTAAAAACGCCACCGATTATTATAAAATTTTAAATTTGAACTCTTAAAAATATTTAATTGAACATGTGTTTCCTGGTTTTCCAGAATTCACCCCCTAAGGGTGCAAATAAGGGGTTGAAAGTTTGTATGGAAAAATCTTTAAATCGCCACCGATTTTTATAAAATTTGAAATTTAGACTCTCAAAAATATTTCATTGAACACATATTTCGTGGTTTATTAGAATTCACTCCTAAATAAGCGAGCGAAGCTGCGCGCGTCCGCTAGTTAAATATATTCATCATTATATTATAATTTTATACTTATGATTGTGCTTATTGACAAGTCGAAAAAAAAACGATATCTGAAAACCGTTTTTGATATCGATACGAAAACCATATATCGGTTTCATAACCGTTAACGGAAAAAAACGATAACGCCCATCTCTACTCAGCAGCATTTCTTTTCTTATAAAAAAAATATTTTTAATTTAATATACAAATTTTATTTATATTTAATTTTTTTTTTAATTAAAAATTTCTATTAAAATATTTAACCTAGCTATCCGTCCGTACCCCAGAAACACTTGATTCCAAATGTATTACGACTAAACAATTGAAATTTAATTAATATTAGATTTTTTTTAAATATATTTTGTAATTATTCACATAGTACCAACTATCAAGTATGATTCATTTCAAGATTTTTGATAAAAGTACAAGTGGCGCGTTCATTATCGGAAAAACGTAACAGGTGTTACACATGTCGATAAAGTGCTATTCAAGTACTCGTAGATAAAAACAAACATGCACACAAAAATATTATTGTTTTTTATCATATCCCGCATACAGCAGGGCAGAGGGAACCTAGTGGTAAGACACTTCCGTTCCTTACTTTCCACCGAATTCTGGAGGCATTGCGTGTTAAGTGGCGGAAGCGCCGAAGCTTTTTTTGCCTTGGTACCAGAGCGAGGGAATGATAATATTAATAAATAATATTTCATTCCCCCATTACTTTGTTTTTCTTTGAACTTTTACGTTTTTTTTTAGCGATTCAATTTTGTGATATTTTTTTTGTGCCATTGCCAAAACCGATACATTTTTCGTCCCAGTACCGTCTTTGGAGTCAACGGGACTTCCGAAGGAGAATTCGGACGATCCCGTTTAAAAAGGGACGTCTGGTCACATTCAGTATGACTAAGAATTTTGTTGATAAAAATGTTATAAATCCAAGTTTATATCTTTCATTCACTTGTCGATGAGATGTCAAGTCACGATGAGTAACAGAATGTGTTTTTTTTTTTTTTCATACAAAAAATCTCAGTAAAAAGTTTAAATATCTTATATTTAAACTTTTTAAGCCAGTCGTGGCTCAGGGGCACAGTGTGACTGTAAACGCGACTGGTAGTGGGTTCGATTCCGACTTACAACTTACAGGATTTTTCTTACTTTTTATTATTTATTTCCCGTCAGCACAATGCACAAAAGTCCACGACTCGTCGGCCATACCTTCTGTAGTTACATATATTTTTGAGTACGTGACAAAATCACTGTACCTATACAAATATTACGTCATTTTAACATGCAATACTTATATCATTTAAGTACAACTTGTGTTAAAATATTGCGATTTTCCTTAATTGTATATTTCTATATAACAATGAAATACTTACTTTTCAACAGTTTATAACTTAATTTAACATTACTGCGTCCATTTTAATTTTTTAATTTTGAAGTGACATTACATGTTGAAAGTGGAACTTAACGCCACATTTTGTCTTATAATAGCCAAGGAAGTAAAAATATGTAGGTACTTATTTAACGTTATGATTGAATTAACCTAATAAATACTATACAGCATAGGAACACCATCAGATGGTAAATGTAATAAAATGATTTGTATATATATTGCCGTACATAAAGTGCGGTGTTAAATTCCGCCAATATCTCGAATTGTGGCTAGGTTCTCTCTGTCCAAAATAAAATATACACAAAAAATATATTTACAAGGTTTCCATACGTTACGACAGTATCCTAAGGAATTTCCATGAGATAAGATAAAGATTATGAGATATTTATGAGATATACTCGGTTAGTCATACATACAGTAAAGCCTAGATTTATGTCGATAATCGTACACAGCGATGCGTTAACTTTCTTGATAAAGGGAAGGATTTATCAATGTATGAATGAAAATGCCTTTAAAATGGTGAGCTTATTTAAGAATTTGATTTTTTTTTTTCATTTAAAAACTTTCTGCTGAATTCTTTACGTGTTGAGTGGTGTCCACCACTAAATGCCGCGGTTTGCATATTTCAATCCCCTAGTGAGATTCGACTCTACAACCGTCGCGTTCGCAAGTCGTCTGCGCTACGACCGCCTCAAAAAATATATAGAATTAAAGTGATTTTAATAGTTAATTTATTTTATTTATTTATTTATTTTAAGTTGGGAAACAAACAGCATTTTACAGTACTTTTTAGTATAATACATATCCATATTCCAACTGCCAATAAAGTTTCCACTTATACATAAAACATGGAGTGAATATGTTGCTAATTAACAATTAAAAATTAAATTTACTGTCTAAAGAGAAAAAAAAAAAAAAACAAAGATTTTTACGAATGAAAGGTTAAGGTTTACATTAGGTTAGGATTTACAGAATTTTGAATTTTGTCAATGATCTTACATGAAAACTGCATCAAACTACTATGAAAAATGTCAATATCACTAAAGCAATTATTGTATGCCCTACAAGATCTTAGTATAAAACAATTTTGGGCATAATTGGTTTTTCGAGCAGAAATGTAAAAGGTGTCCCTAGATCTGGCACTAAAAGTTGGACATTTTATGTGAATATTACTTAGCAGATAATTGGAATCTATAAGATTGTGTAACAATTTATACAAAAAAATTTGATCTCTATATCCTCTTCGTTTTTTTAATGATAGTATATTTAGGTTATGAGAGTTATCTAATTTAAATTTGTAAAGTAATCGCCGTATAAATTTATTTTGGACACTTTCAATTGCAAATACATATTTATCATACTGTGGGTTCCAGACTGGCGAGGCATACTCTAAGTAAGGTCTAACATATGAATTATACAAAAGCTTAAATGTATGTATGTTCTTAAAATCACTCCCCTGTCTAAATATAAAACCGAGCATTTTATATGCTTTTCCTATAATATTCGCAATATGTTTGTCGAATAAAAGACCGGCGTCCAATAATACACCAAGGTCCTTAACAATGGAGACTCTTTTTATTTTCCTGTTGCGAATCAGATAATCAAATAGAATGGGAGATTTCTTTCTACAAAAACTAATTACACAACATTTGTCAAGATTTAGAGATAATTGATTAGACGCGCAGTATTTATCAAAATTGACTAGATCCTCCTGCAGTTTAGTGCAATCCTCTTGATCTCTTATAATTTTGAAAATTTTTGCATCATCGGCATAAAGAAGTATCTTAGAATGTTCAAAAGATTGTATAATATCATTGATAAAAATGTTAAAAAGAAGAGGTCCAAGATGGGAACCCTGTGGTACACCAGAAGTAATAGGCACAAAACTAGAAGTAAAGCCCCTCACAGCAACAGCTTGAGTTCTATCTCGGAGATAAGACTCAAGCCATCTTAGAAGATCACCATGTATACCAGCTTGTTTAATTTTGTCAATTAACAAAGAATGTGAAATTTTGTCGAATGCTTTCGAAAAGTCAGTATAGATAACATCGACTTGATACCCACTATTCATAGCGTAGAGGACTTCAACTATAAACTCACAGAGGTTAGTTTCTGTGGAGCGTTTGTTTATAAAACCATGTTGTTGCGGGATTAGTTGAGGACGTATAAGAGGAAATAGATTATCGTAAATAATTTTTTCTAATAATTTGGGAATAACAGAAAGTTTTGATATTCCACGATAATTTTTAACATTTTGCTTATCACCACTTTTATAGACTGGGACAATAATAGACCTTTTCCAAATATGAGGCAAAGACCCCGATTGTAAAGATTTTGAAAACAATATGTGTAATGGAACAGAGATTTCAGAACTGCAACATTTTAAAAATATAGGATGTAATTTATCAGGCCCAGAACCTTTAGAAAGGTCAAGTTTCAAAAGATACTTTTTTATGATCTCACGAGTAATACTGACATTATTTATAGAAAGATTATTCTCCGAAGCACAATTAGTTTCCCCAACTACAATTCTTGTATTAACTTCAAACACAGATTGGAAGTAAGAGTTGAAAGTGTTGGCAATAGCCTGGCCATCAGAGGAGATTTGATCGTTAAAAACCATGCTGTCAGGAATACAATCATTCACTCGTTTTGACTTGACAAAGGACCAAAATTGTTTTGAACTGTAACGAATATTGCTTTCAGCTTTATCAATAAACCGAACATAGCATTCCAACTCCATATGTTTTGTCTCATGCCGTAGATCAGAAAATATTTTATAGTCACTACTTCTGCCGTAAATCTTCCATTTCCTATGCAATTTAAGTTTTTTATTTACTAGTTTTATTAAACGTCTAGAGTACCAAGCTGGAAATTTGTTATTGCTGTATACAGTTTTAGTTGGAACTAATTTGTCAACAACATTATTTATTAAAAGGTAAAATCTATCAACTGCGTCCGAGACATTGTGAGAAGAGAGTTGTTGGACCCAATTAATTTTATTTAATTCAGAGTTAATGGCCTCATAGTCGGCATCATGGAAACGATGTACAATGCGTGGAGGCTCTCTCAATAATTTGTGAGGGACACCTTCCTCCACACTTATTAAAAGAGTTGGATGATGGCCATCTTCAGGTAGTGATAATGGGTCAGTCCTCGCAACAACACAAGCGGAATTGGATAAAATGAGATCCAATAGCCTATTATACTTATTAAAAATGGAATTGTATTGTCTCCATCCGGTGATTGACATGAATGCGAACAATTGTAAGATTAGGTTATTGTCAGAGGGATTCTGAATAGCGAGGTGCTCATCAGACTGTAACAACCACCTTGCTTCGCTAATATTGAAGTCACCTAATATAATAAAGTTATCGCTGCGGTTATTAAAATAAAGGTCCGACATGTGTTCAAAGAAAATCACTTCAGAGTCGCGTTGTTTCGGATTTTGGGGGAAATAACAGCAAAATAGGTGGAACTTTTTACGATATGAGCCTTGCCCAAGAATCAAACTAAGGCTCGTTATATCAGCATCAGGTAATTGAGGGGGCGCGCTGGGGTGTTGAATATCAATAAATGCGGCTCCTTGCCGGATAGCAATGAGAGTACCACCTCCTCTCTTTACTCCTAAGCGTGTGTAGTCCCGATCATTTCGGTATACAATATAACGGGGGTCAAAGAGTTCCTTATCACAAATTCCGTCTAACAGCCACGACTCCGTTAAACAGACTACGTCATAATTATTGTTTAGCAAGCTATGATAAAATTGTTCAGTTTTAGTACGAAGTCCCCTGACATTTTGATAGAATATATTAAGAGCCATAATAATGTGAAAAATAATTATATAAAAACAAAGGTATAATAATTATGTTTAAATTTGAATATAGCAATAAAAATAATAAAGGACATATCACATTAATTGACTGAGTATAATTGCAGTAAACCAACGAAACGCAAGAATAAAGATGAAAATAATTATAATAGCCCAAATAGAGACACCTTAACACTTCCATAAAGCAACAATTGTAAATAAAATAAAAACTAATTAACAAAATAACACAAACACAATAATCGTATATCAATATCACTATAGTTCTTACGAGATTTTTTTTAAACAGTCATTAGAAGAGATATGGATAACCGGAGAATTATGTGTTTTACGGACCATAACAGTACAATTTCGGACCCAGCAATACATGTACCCTTTCTCCTTACTTCTGCGCCTAGCATTATTCAGTAAAGCCTTATTATATGTAGATAGGTGGTCATTGACATATATGGGATTATTTATGCCGGTGAAGCCCACGTCAGACGCAAGTAGTCCCTTCAGCTTGCGTATTGATGAGAGAAAGTCGTCTTTTTTATAACGCGACTGCATTTTCAAAATAATTGGACGGGGTTTACCGTCAGTAGTATCATTCTTTACTGCTACTCTTGTTACAAAGTCCACATCCGTATCAACATTAATAGGAAAGCCGCTTTTAGATGCTAATGTTTTAACAATCTGGATTAAGTTTTCGCCTTTCTTATACGGCACTCCGTTAATTTGAATGTTAGAACGACGAACCCATTGGTCACTTCTAATGGAGTTTTCCGACAATTCTTTAATCTTTAGCTTCAAATCATCGACTTCGGTACAATAGTTATTTAATTTAGACAGTTGTAGGTCAAAATCGTTCATCTGCTCCGTTAGACAATTGACAGAGGACTCAATATGAGCAATTTTTGAAGACCAGGTATTAACAGCCTCAGAGAGATTTCGAAGTTCCTCAGTGACGGAACATTTAAATGATTCCACAATGGCATGAAGGTTATTGAAACGGTCATCAAAATAAGTGATAATTGATTTCAAACCACTATCTTGCAGTAACTGTAATTGAGGTTGAGTGGACTCCAAGGCGATACAGCTTGAACCTGCAGCGGACAATCCAGGACTAATATTAGTGCTGCCTTTCTTAGTAGGCTTACAGGCAGGACATTTCCATTTGGCCTTGTTCATAGGCAGCATTTTTTTAAAATCAATGTCTTTTAAACTGGCACAGGAGTAATGAAAAAATCCCAAACAGGCCGTGCATTTGATTGAGTCCTCAATCTTTAAAAAATCAGAACACAATTTACATTCCATAATGCAACGAATAGCACGTTTATTTGCTTTATAACTACGCGTACGCGTTTGTAGTAAACACCTTTCACTTGACCTTGAACTCGTTAACGAACGAACGTTAAAAATAGAATCTTCGATATGATAGTTTAATATATTCACATTTCTTCTATATATAATGAATATTACAGGCTACGCACTATAAATTGGATATAGTAAACAAATTCACTCCCGATAAATAACTTTTTCCACCGTTTAATAAATATAAGCGGCACGACTGAAAAATATTTCTTTCCTTAGATTAACATTAGAATTTGTTTGATGAATGGCCCTTCCTTAAAGTGCGTTTCATTGAGCTCCGCCACTCAACATGTAATGTTTCGAAAATTGCACATGAATCGTCGAGTGTAAAAGCGTAAAACAAGGAAAATAAGAAAAAAATATATATTTCCTCTCGTCCTCACGAGGGGACGAACTCACGACCATCATGCATTAAAAATATAAACAATAATTTTATTCTATTTAATTTGTACAATTGGTAATCCTTAGGTACTGCGGCTATTAGTCACGCCTCAAGTACTTTCCTTTTTATCACTTAATCTATTTCGTGGAAAACACTTAGTAGTTATTATAATCTATGTAATATTACAGGTATTATTTGTTTATTTTATAATGTACTTTTATGTATGATATATATATAATGTATTTATGTATCTGTGGATAACCAGTATCCGATTATCCAACAACAAACAAAAATACAAAGTATATATATATTATATATATATATATATATATATATATATATATATATATATATAATATAATATTTATTTATAATTAATACTTTTTCCAGGTGAAACGTATTGCATCTGAGTTCTACGACGATTTACCACAACATCATAGCTGGTCATCTGTTATTTACGATTTTATAATGGACCCCGATATAGGCCCTTACGCAAGAATCAAACGCAAACACTACGGCTTAGAAAGTTGAATATTGTATTGATAAATGTAAAATAATATTTAAATAATCTGTTTTTTGTTATTTTTTATAGTAAATAAAAATATATATTAAATATATTTTTTAATTAAAAAACGTGCTTTTATTTTTTTATGTTAGGCTGAATGACCTTAAGTCATTTGGTTTTATTTGTAATCTGTAATTTGAGTGGGAAATATTTTTTGACTCCAGTTGTAAATGTGAAAGTTGGTCTGTTTTTTTTATTAAATTACTAAAAATTTAGAAACGGGTAAGTCTTTTAGATATATTTTTAATAATTGTCACAAGAAATTTATTACTATATTATACTTTTAATATTATTATTTACGCCTATTTTAATTTTTGATTAATAAAATATTATAAAGTCAACAGTTCCTGAGCTTGTTTTCGCTATGTAATATAATTCGTATTTGTCTTAATCTTATTTATTTTTATAATTCTAGTGTAATCGTTATAAATAAGATTCTAATATGTAATATGAATGCATTTAACATGATATTCATAGAAATATTGTTATATTTGGATGTTTTTTTTTAATATATTACCTACATTAAAGTCTATAAGCTGTAATCGCAACGTTTGTCAAACTTTAATTTCAGACAGAAGAATCTATAGACGAGTCACTATTCGAATATGAATACCGCTTTTTGCTTACTTACAGGCTCACAGCAGGGTAGGAAAAATATTTTGAATACAAATATTTTATATATTACCATTATTTTTACTCCTAATGATTGAATCGTTCAAGAATGAATAAAATATTTTGAAAACATTCTTTCTATAATAATATTTGTAATAAATCAAAATATTTGGAAATGTTCTACTGTAAATGCGGTGGTGGCGGAAACTGCCTTAACACTAGGTTCCTTTTGTCTTTCTTGCTATCCGAGAAAAGAGCGAAGCTCATATTTTATGTAATTTGGCAGAATATAAACAGGTGCTTAATATATTACTATTATTTTCTCTTTTACTTATTTGATATTCTCTTTCTGCTTTTAATATGATATTATTTTTATTTATAAATAAGTATGTAATGTCCCTACTTTAATATTGAAAATGTAAAAAAATTCTGTGAATGATGTTGATTGCAGTTTCACGCAAAACCGACAGAAGAGATTTATACGACATTACAGTATAAAAACATAGGCTACAATTTATGTAAATATTTTGTATAATTTGGCTATATTATAAATCCAAACAATAAATTTAGACGGGCGAAGGTAGGGTGCGATCGTTGGTTTTCTATAAAATTAATGTTAACTTTTGTACGTGAAATTCACTAAGCAAGGTATTTACAGGTTGATATTATCTACTGTTAAAATGAATGTTATATGAAATAAAATTATATTTAAATATATATGTGTTTTTCATCTTTTCAATCTTCATATTATGTAGCCAGAGTGCTGACTGGACTAGTCAGTCGTGGCGCAGGGGAACATGCGTGCGACTGCGAACGCGACAGGTTGTGAGTTCGATCCCAACCGATATTTATTAAAATACTAGCGGCCTGCCTGCGGCTTAGCCTGTGTGAACTACGTTGTTATTAATTTCTGTCTTCATGAGTACCTACGTCCTATTAGTGAGGTCCATGCAAAATTTGAGACTCCTAGCATTTGTGCAAAAACAACCCCTTAGAAGTCGAATATTGCAAATTCCCGTCTTAGCGAGCACCTACGTCCTATAAATAACCTCTGTGCAAAATTTGCAACTCCTAGCTCTGGTAGTTTTTGAGATTTCGTGATGAGTGAGTGAGTGACCTTTCAATATTATATATATAGATGAATAGATGTGAATCCAAATTGAGGCTGTTTTGTCACAGGGGGACAGCATATCCCACTTCAGAAAATAATTTTTATTTCCTCCCTCTGGTGTCAAGCAATAAATACCAAAAATAAAGAGTGGAGTAAATTAAAGAACACATAGAGAAGTACAAAACTTTTATTTATAAAAAAATATATATAATACAATAACACTCCTTCTAAATACAATCAAAGACATTTATAAAATTAGATGGTACAATGCTGCAATACAATAAAATTAATCTTAAATATAATTTAATTAAGTCATTAATTAAAGGCATGTAGGTATGTAGTTGATATCAATTTTTTTTAGATGTAATCTGTATCTGGCATATAGCAGGCAGTAGTTCTACTCCATTTCCTTTAAGATTTAGTTTAGTGGTCTACTTTCTTCAGTTCCCTTCTCCCCACTGAAGTCATTGGCTCCACAATATGAACATTTGGAATGGTGGAAACATTCTTATTGAGTGGCAGAACTCAACTGCCTTAGCGGCAATTAGTATAACATTTAGGTGTAAATATAGTTTTTGTATATTTTATATTTATATCATTTGTATACTAAGAAAAAAGTTAAAAGAAAAAGTTTAATGTAATAAAGTAACATAAAAGTATTACTCTTAATTGTATCGTATTGTATAGTATGGTCGACGAGTTGTGGGTTGCCCTTAAGAAAAAGAGAAGAGGAAAGACAATTAAAAGTGAGAAAAATTTCAAAAGCAAGTCGCTTACTTCAGGGAGGCCATGACACCTCAATCATACTATACAATTAATATATAAGTTAATTTTAGGTGTAAAGCTTATACAATATATAAATATTGATATTATTTCCATAAATGGTTACATTATTATATGTTTAATAATTCTTCATGTGATGCAAATGTTTCTAGAATATTTATAGTTATACAGAGTAAAAACATGCGGAATGTGACCATTTTTTATGTTATACAATAAAATTAATAATATTAAATCTGTCAAAATTAGATTTTTCTTTAATATTTTTAATTTAAAGCACAAGTGTTATACATATAAAAATAAAAGAAGTTTCTAAAAAGAATTCATCTTATTAAAAGTATATATTTTATCTTATTATAAGTACAATAAAAGAAAGTATAATAATTGAGATTCATTAATTAAATTATAAAGCATGTATAACAATATAGTAATAAACAAATCATTGGACGGAGATATAAATTTACTAAATAAGGGTTTTTTTAATTAAAAATATAAACATATTAACTTCAATAAAGTTGTTAAATATTCTCTTTATACAATATTAAAAAAAAAAAGAATTATATATTGAGATAAACCATTTTTTTGCTGTATAAAAAAATTGTAAACTTTAAATAGGCTAGACTTAGAGTGTAAACCAGCTAATTCTATTTTGCGCCATTATGTACTCATACATGTTTATACCAAAAGTGTATAAAAAAAAACAAAACCAATTTTTTTTTTTTATTTCATATAGTCTCTACTACAAGTCACAACTAACTTAGTATATAATTAAATTTTCAAAAACTGTAAAAACTTTCTAATAATATAGATAAAGTTTTAATTGTGTTTTTTTGTTGTTGTTGTTGTTAATATAATAAATTCAACATTAGTATCAATATCATCCATTTGTAAATATAAAATAACGCTATATATACTATAACTATTTTACTTATACTTAAACATCCTAAAAAAATATTGTGGACGGTTTAAAGAACACTGTAAATGCTTGATCAGTGCGAATAGCTTAAAATTGACTTAATTAATAACAGTACGGTCGACGAGAAGTGGTTGTGGTGGTTGAGTAGAAATATCATTAAAGTTAAAAGTAAAACACTATGCAGCCATTTACAGCTAACTTCAGGGCGACCACAACTCCTTGACTGTACAATACTTATTTTACATTTGATTTAATGTGATTGAGATTGATATTACTTAATTAATCAATATTGAGAATATACACTTATGTAGTATATATTTTTCTTTATCAAAAATTCATTTTAAGAACAATTCACACAAATTTATTAAAACTAGTGATGGCATCATATAAATTTTTCATTTTTATGATAAAAGTGCTGTAATTCAATTTCTACAAAATTTTCACTCTCAATTTTTCATTAAAAAACCTCTTGTTCTTGTCAGAGCAAAAAAAATAAGAAAATGATTTCCCTTAACTTGGGATCCACAAACATATTGTTTACAGCCAGGCGCTACGGCACAATTGCCTTCAATATCAATCCTTTTATTTTTTAAATTTATAAAGAGACATTTTGGAAAACTTAAAAATGCATTTAACTTAACTATATACTGTTAAGTTAGCAAATGTTTAATGTTACTAAAACATTTCTCCTACCTCTTGCAAATTGGGAAACAAAACTTCTTTTCAATTTAAGAAACAAAAAAAATCACTCTTCACACTAACAGCTGCTGTTATCACTCACTACACTATCACACCCACATCACTATCACTACTTATACCACTACACTTCAGTCTGCATACCCTCAGTGAGAGGCACCTCTTCGGGGGGCAAAGCTGGTCACATCTGCGAGGCGGGCATGGTGGATACTGTGGAGTGGGGAGTAGTGGGTCGCGAGCCCGCAAGGGACGCATTCAAGGATGCCATTGTGCCCATCTGGAATACAAGAATTAATTAAGTTTAAAATTATCATAAAGAATATACATTTTTATTATAATGTAATTTAAATTATACTATTATCAGATACACTAAATATTTCAAAGAAGCTGTGACATTGAAAATTATTATAATGAATCTTGTAAGAGTATGTAGTGAAAACCTTGACAGGCCATTCTATTCCCAATCGAGGTTATAATTTTTAACTTATGTTTCTTTTTAGTCCTGCCACACAAAACAATATTTCATTGTCTATTTTAATATATATTATTAATCTTCATTAATTATATCATTATGTCTTAACACTATATTTCCTCCACCCTGCAAGCAATATGCGTGATAGAGATATAAAATAAGTGATATGTGAAACTAAACAAAAACTTACCCGCAAATGGGCCAAATCCTCCAATTTCGTCAAATCAGACAACTCCAAGTACAAACTGTAGACAAGCACCCATCCATATAATCCAACCAAACAAAAGACAATCCAACAAAGACAAATAAATATGTTGTAGGCAAATATCATATCGTTGACTATGGAGGCAAAAATAAAAGCCACCGTTCTGAATAGAATGAAAACACCGAAAGAGTACAGCCATGGTACAATTCTTTTTTCATATTCCTGTAATAAATAATAGGAAAAAATTAACATAATGCTGCAAAATAATTAATAGATTTATCTATATATTTAATAGTTATCTATCTATCTATACAAATATGATAAAGCTGAATAATTTACTGGTTGAACACCCTAATCTCAGGAATTATTGGTTGCAAAATTTTTTTTTGGATAGATTGTTACTTTATTGGGTAAGGCTATATACTTTACACGTTATTTGTCATGGAAATACTATTAGACCACCTCTGCAAAGCCGCAGGTATAAGCTAGTATTATATATTTTAACAAATTACTATTCTCAGGAATATTCAAATTTTTATATATTTTCTAATATTTAGGTTCTATTACAAGAATTAAAACTGTAATTTTTCAAACCATACTAAGCATCTACCATTGCACGTAATTTAGACTGTTTTTTATTGAATCAAGAAGGAATTAATTATTTTTATATTAATTGGTATATTTACATGTTCATACAGTTTAAATATTACACATATAGACATAAAATTTCAAACAAAAATGATTTGTTATAATAGCCCTTAATAAATAGATAAATAGAAAACAATTAATTTAATGTTTGGCTGCTGGGTGGATTTAAACTTTGCTATAATTCAATTTTAGAAAAATATATTTTTTTAAATAAACACATACACACAAATATGAAGCTCACTCCACACAAAATTTAAAAAACACAAATTTTGTTTTTAAAAGCCACACAGACTGTAAAATTCTACCTTATTTTTATTCTTCGTCACTAGCTATAGCATGATGGAATAAAGAAACATACAAATGAATTGGCATTTGTGATTTTTTTTTTCTTTAAAAACTCATAATTCAAAAGTAGAGGTGATACTATTAGACTATTAGATTTCAAGTTTATCAATGATTTTATTTCTAATGTATTGAATAATTAAAAATAACCCTTTGTTGTTCCATAATTATATTCTCTTTAATAATTATTCTATTTTATGTATAAAAGTAAAGTAAAACAACATAATACTAACCTTTCTCAGTGCTATAATTAAAATAATACTCGTCACTAAAACAGCTACAGAACCAATCCACGAGAACAATGCAAACACTATAAGAACATTTCGAACTGAAAATAAAAAACATTAAAGAATATATTAAAATTAATAATTATGGAAATGTGAACCTAGTACTTTATAATTGAAATCAATGGTGGCGCAGGGGCTCAAGTGTATGTAAAGTTGTAAACACGACTGGTTATGGGTTCAATCCCCACTTGAGAAAATGAAATATCCTATTCTATTTAATTTTCCTCACAGGCAGCCACGTAGTGCTTGCTTTTCATCAGGGACAGAATACCCTCTTCAGCATTAACCACAAGCAAAAAAAAAACCCGCCTGCCTTTATAGCTTCGAAGATTTAGATGCGTTTGCACGTATTGGATACGTCGTAATTAGAGTGGAATGTATTATTTCAGCGCGATATATTTTTTGTAGTAGTTATTAGTAGGTAGGCTTTTGTTTATAATTTCTTCCGTTTAAAAATAGTCATTTAACTATCTAAAAATAGTCATTTAAATATATTTTAATAAGTACTTGAAAAGATTAGTAGCACAGATTTAAAATTACGGTACCTACTAAAAAATCCTTGCTGTGTAAAACAATTGGAAAATCCTTATTGAAACTACGAAAATGCGGGTTGCATTAGGGTTTAATTAATTTTCACATTGTATTAAGTGCTTTGCAAACATACATTATATGAATAATCCAGTAGTAAAAGCGGGCGAAGCCGCAAGGGGGTCGCTAGTATCTTATAAAACAAAGTCGCTTTTTGTGTCTGTCTGAACTTTCTAACTCTTCTTCTTCTAAACCACCCAACGGATTTGGATGCGGTTTTCACCATTAGGTCGAGTATTTCTCAGGGAAGGTTTATATATAGTTTATTATTTGTACATTCTTATGTAAATTAACATAAATACGATAAATGTGTATAAAGTCCTACCCGCTGAGACACTTTGGCGCATGCGCTGCTTTAATGGTAAATACTACATGAAAAAAATGTACTGGAGTATTGTTCCTCTTAATAAGATCTACAAAAAAGTCCGCGATGGCATATTCGTATCTTTTAAGAATAACGTGCAGTGATCATATTTCTGTCTAAAAGTAGTAATTTCAATATATTTTTTATTGTGAGGAATATTTTTCCATAATGGTATTAATCCTTATCCATTAAAATACTTTATTAAATTTCTACGTTAAACGAAGATAAAATTTGCTTTTTAAACTATTTCGAAATTGCGAATAGTTTTAGAGAAAAACGCATTTAATTATTGACACATCACGCCGTTCACAGATCAACTGTATCGAGTCAAGTTTCACTTATCCCTTACTCTCAGCATATAAATAAGTACATTAGTTACGTTGGCCATTTAATGTAGATCAAAACTGTCTTTTCTGTTTTTCATTTTAATAAGTACTTTAGAAGTTGTTACAATATCAAAAAATCCTTGCTGCGAAACGCGCCTCGCGACGTTATGCTTATACCAGCGAGTCCGCCGCGCCCGCCTGCCTTACACGCATCGGTGGTTCAGTGGTAGAATGCTCGCCTGCCATGCGGGCGGCCCGGGTTCGATTCCCGGCCGATGCATTCTATTTAATCTTCGTCACAGGCAGCCACGTAGTGCTTGCTTTTCATCAGGGACAGAATACCCTCTTCAGCATTAACCACAAGCTCGAAAAAAAAAACCCGCCTGCCTTTATAGCAACGAAGATTTAGATGCGTTTGCACGTATTGGATGATTCGAGTTGAATGTATTATTTAATGTCATTTAACTATCTAAAAATAGTAATTTAAATATATTTTAATAAGTACTTGAAAAGATTAGTAGCACAGATTTAAAATTACGGTACCTACTAAAAAATCCTTGCTGTGTAAAACAATTGGAAAATCCTTATTGAAACTACGAAAATGCGGGTTGCATAAGGGTTTAATTAATTTTCACATTATCTTAAGTGCTTTGCAAACATACATTATATGAATAATCCAGTAGTAAAAGCGGGCGAAGCCGCAATAGGGTCGTCTTCTCTGGTTTTGAGGCAAAATGAGGCTCCCCTCTGCTTACCCTTACCCTTAGTGTGTGAGGGTACAGCGTGAAGCTGATTTTACTTTGTAATAAGGTAAACCAAGTAGGACATTGTGGGTGAATTGCACAGCATCTAGCTGTGATCACAATAAGTATAATTCTTACCCAGTTTAATAATCATTATAACATAATATTTAAATTATTTTAATTTTCCTGCTTTGATAGACAAAGCACAGGGTTGACTTCCGTCACTTAACATGCATTCAATGGGAGAAAAGTGAGCCAAACCTACTGTTGATACACTCCATTTCCCACACACTGCCAAATTTTCAAAACATTGTGTTGAGTTTTTTTATCAGAGTGGGGAAATGAAAATTATTAGTCCACATTTACAGTAACAAATGTTTATAATAAAAGAAAACATTAAAACCCTTACCTGGTGCACTTCCAACATAAACAAACTGGAAGCTAATCACATAGTAGCCATAATGTACGGAACCAGGGGCCGCCATGCCCAGGCAATATAGGTCAAAAATACTTTGTGCGAATGTGAAGAGAGCTATGAACTGAAAATTAAATAAATCCAACATAAGTTAATTAAACATATAGATATGTATATATAAAGCCAGTCCAGGGGTTGGGGCACAAGTGTGCGACTGGTAAAAAAAACAGTGTTGACTTCTGCCACACTTTATCACTATTTTGCATTTGCACACATTTAAGCCTAATGACAATGCAAAAGTCACAGAATAAATAAATAATAAATCTTGTCTCAAACATATGATGAAGAAATGTGATTAATGATTTAAAAAATCAGTGTCTTACTGTATCCTGCATATAGCAGAGTATCTAGTATTAAGATATAGAATTACCCACTTTTTGTTTAACTCCAGAGTAAAGAATGAAGAAGAGAAGAGTGAAGAATTTATGTGTGTTGTGTGTTAGAACTCAATATTGTTCATCTTTTTATTTAATTTATTCCCCTGAGTAGAAATCTCTTGTGTTGACAACAGTCACATGCTTAGAACACATATTTTATTATTGTGCTCAACTGGCACACTTAAAACACCACAAATGAAGAAGAGAACTATATTTCAATATTAAATTAATACGATAATATATTAAATTAATACTTACTAAAGATATGCAACCAGTCAACAAAGATCCTCTCTGTAGATCTAACACAAATGCATCATGTAATATAGGCTTTTGATACCATGGCAATCTTAAAGAACGAACTGATTTAGAAGAACGCAAATTTGTGGATGATCTGTAATATGAATAATATAAACATTTATAACAATAACAATATCTAGATTTTTCCTTAAGTGAAATTTTGAACTTCAATAAATAGGAACTTCTACTTAGAAGCTAAGGTTTTGAATTTATTATTCAATCATACATATTGTTGAGCTATTACATTTAGCTAGGCCATAGGTTTGAGTGAATGTTACTAAGATTTGTATATGACACATTCTTAGTGTGGGAGGAATTCTTAAGTGCAAATACATGAAAATTATGATTTTATGTAGATAGATAGATTCTTAGATAGATTAGATATTGAACTTTTTTCACATTTTCACTTTGAGCTTTTAAAGAATAAGTTTATTTATATTTGAAATGGAATGGAAATATTTGACGTGCAATAAGATACTCTTATTTGGTTCCCAATAAACAGCTTAACTTAAAGTTCAATTAATTTCATTATTCAAATATTTCTTTTTATCTTCTTTATTACTCTTAAATAACTTACTTTCCTGTATAATGAGAATATACAGAAGGGGTAGATCGATATGTCGATGGTGTTTTTCTTCCGTACATTGTGAGATTGTTGTGTACTAAAATCGGTTAACGCCCAATATAGCAACTATTGTTTTTCTATGAAAACTAAGAAGGTAGATCAATTAAAACACCATAGTAGATGAATATGGCACTAAAATAAGCATTAAATTTATTATTTCATGTTATTTTATAATTTTAAACAATTTTTTTAATTTAAATTTTGAATGCCACACCTGCGTCCTCGATTGTTTGGTTTTGGTATTTGCGAAACGTCAAAACTCGAAGCTAAGCCATAGATTATATATTTTAACGATGATAAATTAATCGATTTAACTTTCTATTCGACTATTGATTTAAGAAAATAATTTTATCGGCCTGCTGTAATATCACTCCATTTAGGTAAACTGCGATTCAGGTGACAAAATACTTTAAAAGGACCGTAGAATATATTGTTTGATAGTTTGTATTTATGACACCTTATATTAATACTAAAAACAAAACTACTAGACGTTATAATAAGGAATCAAAATAAAATATTCGTTCACGTTACACCACATTTATTACAAAAATTAATTACCAGTATCTAACATATCTCGTAAAATTTCATTGTCTACAAAAATTGGACCACTTTGCCACAAACACTTGGGACAATCATATGATTTATAATTTTTTTTACTTTGAATATCAATCCAACCATGGAGCGAATCTGAAGGTGAAGAATTCTGTTCTAAAAATTTCCAATTTTCTGTTGAACTCCGCTCAGTTCCACTCATTTTGTGTAGATATTTCGTAAGGTTTTCAATTTTTTCAGCCGCGAATTGTATATTTGCTGATTCATCTCGCCCTGAATTTGGGACCGATATAACCTCGGTTCGATCTTCGAAGGATAAATCACAAGATTCATCTTCATTACAACTAATGGCTGGAGTCGCAGCTGTAAAGATTTTTCCTTTATTCAGATTTAAGCACCTAAAAATTTAATTCACATTATATCAAAATGTGTTAAGTCCAAGTGTCGAAAACAAATAAATTAGAAAATTAGGTTTTACATTTTTTAGGTTCGTTCGGTTGAAACCATTCTTGAGGGCCTGTTCCACATCGACAAAAAGGCGGCTGTTGGCCTTGCATCATGAAGATAAAAGGAGAAGATTCCTTGTTTCCTCCCATGAAATCCCTCATGTTTTCAGAAAATTGCGTATTATTTTGCCAGTGTTCGAAACAGTTCTTGAAGAACTCAGAGGGATTATCTTTGTTACGGTTTAAGACATGCCTATGAAAGCATTCTTCACAAAAGACTTGGCCGTAATAAATTTTAAGGTTATTTGTTGGCGTTTTCCGGCAAACATCTAAAATAATATTTAAAAAGCATAATTTACAAGAATAATAATCATTTTATTTTAATGTATGTATAAGCATTATAACAAAATATTTATACTAACAGCATTGTCCACATTGGCTATGAAAACTCTGATCTCCAATAGTTACTCTTTGACTTTCAGTAACGGGTTGTAAGCAACGTGCGCATATAAACCGCTTATTCGGCTCCGTTGAATTTTCAGATTTTGCATCTGTTAATTTATAAAATGATTATAATTTATTTTTACACAATTTTAAGAGACACCTTGCCTTTTGTTTTAATTTTACTACCTTCATACATTTCCCTCATGTTGTGGGATAGATAGTGAAATTTTAGTGGTGTAGGATCATTTTGCACGTCACTTTTTCAAGTCAATATTTAAATTATCACAGAAAATTGCACCCACAAAGACCACGTGCGCGCGGCAAATAGTCAATTATCAATAATTTGCTCACGACGTCAATTATTTGTAAAATGTAAAAAATAATACGTACTAATAAATTAAATCAATAATTTAACATTAAAATTTATCATTAGACATTAATTTTTATACCTTCCGTATTATCTTCAGTTTTAACGTCTTTTTCTTGAGGACTACTACCAGGCGCCCACTGCATCCACCAACTGTTGGACTGGACACAAGGATTCTCCCCCTTACACCGCGTCATCACATGGTTCTTAAAACATTTACTGCAGAACACATGCCCGTAGAACATTTTAAGTGATGTTGGTATTGTTCTGCATATACCTATGAGTTTTACCCAAAGAAAAGAATATTAAATACTACGCTAAAAGTTTCTATGTAGAATTATGGTTTTTTATATATATATATATATATATATATTTTAGGATCACACTAAAGTTTTCAGTTAGGAAAAAATGTTTCTTTTAGTACATAATTATGGACTAACGCAATGGGATAATAATATCTCATTTCTATCGCTATTGAAGTGCAGCGGCATGGATTTCTATAAAAATATCACGGGGTTGGTCCGCCACCGAAAAAGAACCGCTACATAAGAATTGACAATTATTATTAACATATTATATTTATTATTATACTTTTACTTTCGTAAAAATATAAAACTTTCAAGTAGGTAATGCAATTGATATTCACAACAAATATTACAAAAGGCAAAAAGTTAACTATTTCAATAGTTAAAACTATATATTTTCACCAACATAAAATATGTACTAAATTTATTATTCGGGCAGTTAGGTTTTCTCGTTTCAGTTACTGTTTTTTTTTTACTAATATCCTAACAACACTTACAACACATGCAGCAGATTCTATGAAAATTTTGACCTTCCACATCTACTTTATCTTCTGATTCAATTGGCAGAAAACATCTCGCACAGAAGAATTTCTTAGTTTCTTGATTTTTCTCCATTCTGTAACGTAAAATTTAAATTCTAATTAAATCTAATAAAAAGATGTTATTTAAGATGTTGATGTAGAACCAGCAAACATTTTTATGATAGTGTCAAATTATTAGAAATAAAAGAAATAATTTCTTTGAAAACAGAACGATATTTAAAAATTAAACAAAATATAATAAAAAAGGTTTGTGCATAAACATTACACAATAATAAAATATAAATTGATTTCTTACTAAAAAAAGTATATCAAACACTGGCATATAATAAAAAAAAAAATGAGATGAGTGCCAAGTTAATTTTTAAATAATGTGTTGTTCACGACAAAAGAATGGGACTCTTTATCATTACTTTTTGTAAATAAATTATTACTATTCATCGATAATACTTTATCTGTACTAGGAAAACTATAAATAAAACTATTAATTAAATAATATATTTTTCTTTATGTTTTCTTTATTTCTGCAAGTTATATACAGTAATTAATTATGATAAGTTACTACTTTCCCAAATTCATGCCTTTTTGGGAAATTAGGTGGTTAGTGGTACTTATGCCACTTTATTCCAAATCAAATCGGAAATCGATACGTTAATATTTTAATATGTTTAAAATTTACATTTATAAGGGCAGTACCAGCTTTTATTTAAATTTTAATATTCAATTTTAATTATTGTTAAATGCTACTTATTATATAATACATTTGATTAAATTATTTAACAATCTTCGTAAACAAACAGTAATGTCAACTTGACACGCCATTTTTATGAGAAAAACATCACTACAAATATGTACGAGATGTGACGAATCACGAATAGTAACGTAACGAATGTATGACATCACTAGTTCTTGCCTATGTTACGATTGCCATTTTAGTATTAACTTTGCTAGAATATAGGGAAATCACTTATATTTTATATTTTTTGAGTTTTAACTACTTATTATAAAAATGATAAATACATTTTTCAATAATAGAATTGTTATAAGGTTGATCAAAATATATATTTTTTAAAATACATTTTCATTTTATTGTAAGTATTAAGAGGAACGTTAAAACCATTATACATAATAAAAATATTAAGATATCAAGAATACGTGCTTTAACTTATTTTGTTACAACGGTAATTTACGTTTGGGCAAATAACTTTCTAACACATGGCAACCCAAGTTATGTGTTAACCAACCGATGTTTGTAGTGTTATCTATCATGTTTTTATCAAAAAAGTGATGTTTTTCAACTTGTTTGAAGTTAAATCTACTTATATTTAGTGGTAAAGTACATTAATTATCTAGACTTTATCTTATCAGGCGATAACATTGTAATATAACAAAGTTTGCTTAGGTTATATCGAAAGACGTTTTGGGGCCACTATACATTCATGTTTTTTAATATTTCTTATACAAATGCTGGCGTTACTAAACGGGCGAGGCCGTTAGATGATAAAAAACCCTCATGTTATGATATACAACAACTTTTCTCTCAACTACAATTCATATTTTATGAGTATATCACACAAAATCCTATACTGATTCAAGTATGTAAACTTTTTGTTTTTCGTTCGACCTCGATAAAAATATTTGGCGGGACACAGCCTTCGATTGCGTTACTCTAATGCAATTTATTAAGTAACTATCTTTATTCAGACTATGCAAATAAAATAAATAAACATTGGGAAACAATATCAGTGATATGCTTATCACGTTTTATTTTTATTGCAATTTGTAATCGGTTTTTATTGTTAGTCACTTATTAATAATGTAATGAGCTAAATATAATACAATTGTATTAATATGGTTTATAAATTTTTTCGGATATCTTGAGTTCAATTTTTTATATTATTTTAGTATTGATATAATTGTAAATATGAAAATGATGTTTTAAAATATTATATAGTGTTACTTTTATTTATTATGTTCTTTTAGAAGTTACCAGGCTCCTCTATTTAATAACCAAATAGAAATTAATCCTTAAATACAAGTTAAATAAAAAAATACACTAAATTTAGCATGATTGTTCAAAATTTAAAAATATAACACCAGAATATCATTCAATAGAATATAATTGTTTGGATTCATTCTTCTTTTTCAAGAATCAATTATATACTATAGTGAATAGATATCTTGAAATTGGTCGATAAATAGACATAGAAGTGTTTTGATGCTAGGTTCTTTCTGCTCATTCTGCCATATGCAAGATAAAGTGTAAACATTAAAAATATATCTACAAATATAATAAATCAATTTATATATTTTTTTCTGATATGATATTAATATTATACAAAATAATATTTTTAAAAAAATATATATTGAATTTCAATTGTTGACATTGATTAATCTACCTAATTTGGCCTTAGTGTAATCTTATTATTAACTTAACTGCGGCTGAAGGAGGAAATACATTAATAACGGTTTTAAATAAACTCCTATTGTTTTGTTTGTGCTTCTATCAATTATACATGTGTATTTTGTTTACTAATATGAAAATTCTACTTAATTAAATCTAATAGTAATAATTTTAATATCACTTTCTGTCCATTTTTTTTGAGGCAAATTGTGTGTTGCATTGCAGAACACTAAATTGAACAGTGTCTATGTAACAAAATATTTAGCCTTCATGTACTATTTTTAGTCATAATCCTTATTCATCTTACACTAAGAATGTTTCAAACTCTATCTATCTATCTATCACTCATTTAGTGCAAAAATAATGTAATTGCATTATTTAAAAGTCCATTCATATGCTTGCTTCTGCTTAGTCATATGGGGAAATGAATTATTTAATATTTTCGTTTTCTCACTGAGGTGACAAGATAAGGCCTAGCACGCAGTTCTGAATAAATTCAGTAATAAAAGTTAAAGTTCCAAATAAATCGAAAAAATGGAGTTTCATGATATATTATAGTAGGTATATTTTATTCAATTTAATTTTACTTTTTACAGAATGGTGCATCTGAATGTTCACAAGAAAAAAATGTCCCGCCATGAGAAAGCAAAAAGTGGCTTTGTGAGTATTAAAATATTCTTTAAATGTTTTTTTTTAAATATGCTGTAACTTTTTTTATTAAAAATAGCTAGAGAGCTATTAAAAATAAAGGTACCCTTAAGCCTTTATAAATGTCTTTTTATGTTTAATTTAATGTTTTTAAACTTTATTTTGAATTTAGATAGTAAATAGGGAAGAATAATGTGTACACAGATAAAAATATTTCATTTATAGAAAGAAAATATTTTATTATTCATTAGTTGTTTATTAATGACATAAAAAAATGTACTACAAAAACTCATACTAAATTATCAAGGCCCTCATGGCGCAGTGGCACAGCTTGTGACTGTAAATGCGGCGGATGTTGTTTCGATTCCCACTCGGCCTAATAAATTATTTAATATTGTAATTTCTCCACTCTTTATTTAGTGTATCGAAAGAAAAGCAAAATTTTAAATTATTACAACATTTTGAGGCCAATGTGTCGCTGCTGAAAATCGTCTGGCTGTAACCGCGGTACTTGTGGATTCGATTCCCAATCTTGATATTGAAATATTTTCATTTCCCCGCCCCGATAAGACGAAGAGCGGGGTTAAATTCCGCCACTCATACAACGTCTCGAATTATGGCGCAAAATAGTGTCCTAATATTAATTTCCCTCTGTTTACCGTGCTGTACGCGGGATACAGCGTGAAAAATAAACAATTTTGAATGCCACTCAACAATCATTGTCTAATCTGTCAACATTGCGATACGTTATCGTTGCTGGTTCAGTTTTCAGGTGACTTTCGATACGCGAACACGTAAGATTTGAATTTATGTTAGGAAAAAAGGTATTTTTAATAAAAAAAAATAGAAGGAAAGTGTTACCAGTGACTCAGTGGTTGTGATAAGTGTTAGAATTAGTTAAGTTTTAAATCATTTAGTGTATTTTAGTGTAGTTCAATGTGAAATTCTTGTATTATCAGCAAAGTGAATAATGTTTATTGAATACTTACATATCTACATATACACATATTTACTTGTAGCCCAATAATTAGTATGTACGTAGCTCAAAGCGATGGTTGTGGATTCAAATCTCTTTAGTTTTTGTACGACAAAGTTCGGCGTTAAACTTCGCCACCTGGCACGTGAAATGTTTTAAAAATTGGAGAAAAATAGTAGCAAAGTAGAAGTAGGTTTTCTTTATATTGCTATATATATTTATAGATAGGTACTAAACCATATAAACGAATGTTCTAGTAACTAGTTCCATGCTGCTGCATAGATAGACGTTAATATGCTATTAAGTGTCGATTATAAAATTGGATCACTAATATTTACCAGTTTTAGTGTTTTTTAAATCGTAAACTCATACAAATGTTGTTTCTTGTTGTGACTATAAAGCTACGTCAGATAAAGACAATTTTTCTTGTATAGCAGTTCCATTTTTTTCATCCATCCATCCATCAGCCTTTCAAAGTCCACTACTGGACATAGGCCTCCCCTAATGCTCGCCACGCGGGAACTATTCGCGGGCGGGTCGATAGTAGAAATATAAAATCTTAGGTATGCCGAGACTAGCGTTTGGCGCTCTGACCACCCATCTATGGCTAAAGCGTGAAGCTAAAAACGCAGTATATAAAAATTTGTAGTGGCATTTGAAGCCGCACCTCTTCGGAAAACAGGTACCTACAAGTGTCCCAGCTTGACATTTTTACTTTTACTTTCGTTCACATCCTGCAACAATGAAATTTCTAAAAGGCAAGTGATGTTAGTAAACCATTTTATAAGGCTTTCTGTTCACGTATCACCCGCATATGGCTATGGAGACTAGTGTTGTGATACTCCGTTCTCCACTTTTTATTCGGTTTACAGACATTGAATGTTAGGTTGCGGATCTTAACATCGCGCATTCAGAATGAGATGAATGAGAATACTGAATGGAAACTGAAGTAAGATTTAGAAAAAAAATTAGATAAAAATTAACTGCGCCATATTGACCTTTTTTTAGGTATAGGAATAATTAATTCAAGTGGAAATCGAACCCACGACACAACAACCGTCGTGTTAGTCAGACATTTTGCCACTGCGACACAATAGTCCCTAATATATTAATTTATTATGTCTACGTGATATGAATCTGTCAATCTCTATGTGTAAGCGATGTTAGATACATTTCAATTATATTACGAAAATATACATACAATTATTAATAGGGTACAACTAAAGCTACTTAAAATTGATAAAGCAAATATTAAATATGTATACAGGTTGCTTAGTCACGAAACGATGATATGAAATATAAATATCGTGTCATTACGACGAATATATGCTTTTTTATTTTACGCATTTGTCGGAAGAGGCAGAGAGAGAAAGAGAGAGAGAGAGGATTGAAGGTCCTCTGGTCACCAAATACTAAGGTTCTCTGTGGCTCCTTCTCAGCAAAAGTGCCTTCCAAATTGATGTTAGCTTGTTGTTGGGCTGACATTGCTGACATTTTTCTATATTATTGCGATTCGAAATTGCTTATATTGACTAAGTTTAATATAAAAATAGCTTCACGCTGATGATGTGTCCCGCACGCAATACCTCGTGAAAATGGTAGGAAATGGGAAACGGAGTGTCTTAACACTAGGTTAGTAATATGAAACATGGTGTTGGTGCTGCCATACCTGCTAATTGCAAAATACATTGCAAAGTTAAGGCCTGAAAAACATAGCTAATAAATATTTAAAAATGAAAGCTTCGGATACTCTCCATCTTTCCTGGTTCCGGGTCCTGGTCTTGGCGTGATATAATATAGCCTATAACACTTCATGGGCTATCCAAAACAAAAATAAATTTTAAATTAATAAGAAATGAGAAATAAAACTTGGGAAACGCCAAGTACAGATATTAGTTATCTCTTATCATCATAACCTACATTCAGAGTAAAAAGGTACTGTTTATTTTATATCCGATAGATTATCATATTATCATAAAGAAAAATAGAACTCAAGTATTTGTTTATAATTTAAAAATAAATATGCGACAGACGCTGAGAATCTGTGGGAGATAGATAACTATCTGTTGTCTGTAAGAGCACTAGTGATAAGGTTTTCACGCTGTATCCCGCACGCACCACGGTAGGCAGAGGGGACCTAGTATTAAGACGCTCCGTTCCCCACTTTACGCCGTATTCTGGAGACATTGTGTGTTGAGTGGCGGAACTCAACGCTGTGTTGCCTCGAGACCAGAGTAAAGAAATGTGTTTAAATAAAGATTTCATTTTCTCAAGTGGGAATCAAACCCACAAACAGTTAGTCGCGTTTACAGTCACACTTTATGTCGCTGCGCCACTGCCCAGGCCGGCCTCAAACTGTACTGGTCATTGATTATTTGACTCTTTTGGCCGATTATACTAGAGTCTAGACTAATACGAGGTTGTGGGTTCTTGTCATTATAATTTATTAAAGAAATGAAGCCATTGTGATGCAGCGTGACAGCGTCTGTACGTAAACACGGCAAAGTGCGTTGCGCTGAGTTCCACTAGTAAAGTGGGGAACTGAGTGTCTATCCCTGCTTACCTTACCATATGCATTTTAAACGTAAAACTAAAAAATGCATTTCGCATATTTGATAAGGCAAAAGGCAAAAGGTGCTAATTTCCGTCATTCAAGTCGCAAAATTTTGGAACTCGAGTTGGGTAACGAAATATCTCAATAACAGGAAGTCTCTTCCTACTCTCAATGCTCATGGATAGAGCATGAAGTTGAAAAAAAATTAGTTTGAACCTACTACCATCATTGGTCAATCATTCTAAGTCACAATGGAGCTAGATATCCAAATTGTAGGTAAAATTCGAAACCACAGTGTAATGAGATTAGTATATTTAATTAAATGTATATATGGATGTCGCGTGTTATTGAACCACTTAGTGTAAATTAAATTCATTACGTTTATTGGTATAGTTTTGTTTACACTTCAATTATATTGTTGTTTGTATTTTATAAGAGGTCGTCGTGGCGAGCGTGGTTCTGTAAACGTGACGTTTGTAGGTTCGATGCCCATGAAAGTTAAAAATGGGCAACGACGTGTCTTAAGTAACGAAGTGTCATAATGCTAGGTTCCCTCTGTCTATCCTGATATGTGTGGGTTACAGCGTGTAGCTTAAAAAAAAGAAATAAATGGTTTACAAGTAAATCGTATATTTTTCATGACTTTTTCGTTTCCTATTAAGACGCATTGAATACATAAAATGAAAATATTAAATATTTCATACCTTCCACTGGGAAGCGAACTCTCAACCTGTCGCTTTTACAGTCACCCCCTTTGCGCCCTCGCGCCACGACTGGCCTCAAAAAGCTAGAAATACTCATATATATTATCCCCAAATAACAGCATTTTTTTCTTCAAAGGCATTAATATTTTTAGCGTCAAAATGACTTGATTATACAACTATACAACACAATGCTACATACATTCATCTAAGCAAGAGTTTACATAACAAAAGGTATCAAGATTCGTCTCCGACTTACGCAATAGTGACAGACGGACGTACACTGTTTAGTAAATAATTAACTATTAGCTAGTGTTATATGTATAGATGTTAACGTGAAAGACAGGCGTGAAATTGTGGTTGAAATTGATTTGTATTAGTTTTTTTGCATTTAAATTTGAAAATGGAGTGTCTTAACATTAGGTTCCCTGTGTTCCTTGTGTCTGAAAAACGTGAAGCTAAATAGCAAAGTCCGAATTAGATAAATTGTGAGTTGAATTGCGTAACTGAACGCCGCGTTTTGATTTCCAGAGCAGCAGAGATATTACAATATAATTCATTGCTAGTTGTGTAGAGGGAATCCAACCCATAACCACGTTTACAGTCAGACACTGTTCCACTGCGACAAGACAGTCTCTTAGGACTAATTATTAAAATTCATTTTGGATAATTTTGATTATTTTAGTCATACATAAATATTATTTATTGGATTAATATTAAAGTAGACTGACCAATCAATAGTGTGGTATTAAAATCGTGATTCATTTGTAAAATCAAATTTTCTATGTTAATTTCTCTAAAATCCCCTAGTAACCAAGTAAAATCTTACAAATGTTTTAACAAAACTTTACATTGTATCACGCCTACAGCAGTAGAGCAGGCAAAGGGAACCAGGGAACCTAATGTTAAATTTTGACAAAATGTTTGCATACGTTAACTTTACGGGGGAAGAGAATCAGCCACTGTATTTCATTATTTTATTCATAAAATTCCTCTACTCCAGTTATTTTTAGTTCATACAAAAAGAATTCTTGTTTTTTTTTATCAGTATCATTTTTATCTTAAACGATAAGTAATTTTATTATATACTGCCTTGAGTGGACAGTTTTGCTTTGTTTGAGGTAAATGGTGGTCAAAGTTTCCCAGTTTTTTTTTAAAAAAAAGTGACTAAATATAACTATATAAGGATTAATTAGGTATTTAGTAGTTATTTGGTGTTCTCTAATTGTGTATTCTACGGCTTCGCATTACATATGAATCATCAGTTAATTTAGTGACAAGTTACTTCATTCTTTCATTTACGTTAATAGTTGGACACTACTAGTTGGAACCTAACGCCGCAAACTTTCCAATAGAATAGAGAAACGCTACGAATATTAATGTAAATAAGATTTGATGCAATATGTTCATATGATCTGCCATATTTTACTCACTTATATATCCAGTAGCTTTTATAACATGGTTTTTTTATAGAAATAATTTTTAAAAATGACTTAACTTTATAAAGTAGTAAAGATAAAAGCGTAAAGTGTTAATAATGAAAGTGAAGTTCTTATTCATAAGTGTAAGTGCTTAAGTGAAGTGACAAAATGTATAACAGTATGCCAAGGTTAAAGAGACGGGAGACGTGGAAGAGAAGGAGTGGTGTAAGTATTAATAGTATAATATTGATACCATCCTCTTGTTATAATTCTTAATATTCTTTACCGGTTTCATTTCTTCGCTCTGACTCCAAGGCAAAAAGTGGGAAACGGAGAACACTATGTTCCCTCTGTCTACCCTGGTGAGTGTCCCACACCCTGATGTATGTCGCTGTATCCCACAGCGAGAAGTTGATAAAAAAATGTTATATATTCATACATTAAGCGGTTTTTTCCCGAGTAAATTCTGATACAGCGGGAGTTCCAGGATAAAAAAACCGGATAAGCGGGAGTCGGGCTCGCCCGCTGAGGGTTCCGTACAAAAACTGGAGGTCTTGAGCTTTTTCTGAAATTCAGGTTTAGCTTAGCCAGAGCACTTTCATCTGATATCTCACTTGAATTAGAGACTAACAATTTTTGCCCCCCTTTAATTAAGGCTATTATTTTTTAGAATTTAACTTAATTTTTTCTAAACTATCTGTAAATACCGGAAGTACCCAATTAATTTTGATTCCATATTTTTTAAAGTAAATGTAGAATTACGTTTTTTTGTCAGGAAATTGTGGGGTTAGACCTTTTATAACATAACGAAAGTCTGGCTCTCCTAATATATTTACAAACAGCGAATAGTTACATTTTTATTATATACAAACCCACACACTAATATACTCATCGTATTTATTTGCATATGATATCATAATGACATCATAAAGATGCCTCGATAGGAGCATTTTTATAAATATTCATAGATATGATGGATTATATTAGTTGTTTATATAAAAATTTATTTTAAGGCATTTTAGTAGATCGCAATGTAAAATTTGATGTAGAGACATTCTGAGGCATCTTGACTTTAAGCTCTACATTAGACTTGGCTATTTTTTACCACTACTTGGCTATTTTGTACCATTGACTTTGAAAAGAGCACCTGCTGAGTTTCTTGCCGGCTCTTCTCAGTAGAACTGCCTTCCGAACCGGTGGTAGCTTTTTGTTCATATGTTCATTCGACGATTCAAAAGTGCTTATAATAATTGCCTATTTGAATAAAGAATATTTTGAATTTGAATTTGAATTTACCGCCCAAAATTGGCTAAAAAATTGAATTTTATTCCAGTGAATACAGAACTTGGCACCTATTGATCTATCCATTTTTTATCGGTAAGGATGACGCATTACTTGACAAATTAACTTTGGTCTCATTTCACATTTATGTTTTTGATGGGGGATGGGATATATAATACGTATTATTTCAAATGCTTATTAGTATTAATTATTACCTTTCCTATTATATATATTATTTTCCTGTAATATTGAAGGTTACTGGTTATAGGTCTATAGAACAGTTTATAGGACAAACGACATTCCTCCTAGTGATCTAAGGTCAATATGTCGATTGTCGACACTGATTCATTGAATTTTTATTAGGTATTAGTTATTTCTGTATCTTCTTACTTTTTTGTTTTTAATTTCACGCTGTTGAGAAAACTTTATCTTCAGACGTTCCCTGATTTTTGACCAATTTTCGTGACATTGCGTGTAGAGAGGAGCCACTGAAATCAAAAATCGCTTGTGGCTTTCGATTCCTACTCGGGAAAAATAATTATTTTTGATTTTCTTGTTAATTCCTCGTTGCCAAGATGTTGAGAAATTCTAGTAAAAAAAATGCATAGAGGTGTGACCGCGTGATGCAAACGTTTAGTCATCTGTCACATGGTCAATGGGAAGGTCGCGTTTATACGCGTATTGTAGGACGTGGTAACCCTGAATTAATCTTCTAGATTTATTTAATACTTTGCTTACGTATAATATAGGTTTATTTTATATTTTGCGTTTTTTTTCGTATGCTCTAGCTAGAGCAAGGGTTCTTAATTGTTTTTTGATTAAGGACCTCTTTTATAGAATTCTTGTTGTCATGGAACACTTTGTTGGTATATTAAAAAAAAACAAAGCGGGAGTTAGTCCTGCTGCTTTCCAGATGGCTCTCCAGATTCACCGCTATTCGCCATTTGTGCTATTAGAGCGGGGATATAAAAATGCTTCACTCCCCCCGAATGAGAATCGAACATACAACTGTTGCTCTATGTACGCACTATGTAGCAATGGTGTTGACTTTAATACTATATATTAAGTAACTTATCTCATCTAGATAAAAATTAGAGCTTAAATTCTCACGCTTTCATTTTCTATTATTTTTATATCATTGTTGAGTTTTGAACTCCATTTATTAATTAAAAAAAAATATAGGTACATTTTATCGGCTTTTTTTATTTTATATATTTCCCGGATGTACATAGTTGGGAAAGAAATAACTTAGTCCGATCTCCACTTCCCTCTAATTTCTTTACGTTACAAGTAGATGGCGAAACTAAACACTGCGATTTATATTACGTGTTTTGTAGCTTCACGCTGGAACCCGCACAAAACAGGGTAGATAGAGGGTATCTGGGAACCTAGTGTTAAGATATTTCGCTCCCATTAAGAAGAAGACGCTTCCTCCAAATTTTCCTTTTCGCTGTTTCGAAATTATAAGTCTATAATTAGAATTTGTATAAAATTGTATAATTTAATTATTGCTTATTACTAAAATAATAATAAAAAGTTATATTTAGAAATTACTATTGTAAAGTAACTATAACGTAATATGAAACAGATGAGAACGCGGGAGGTTATGTCATTAACGTCATGATCAATTGAATGTGTGTTGAGGCGCCAGTGCGCTATTCATAGCTAATGATGCAAGTTTATAATATTATTTATTTATTTTTTTTTAAATTAATTTTAAACGCGATGGGTTCGATTCCCGCTCGGGAGAATGGTTATATTTAAATTATTTTCATTTTCCCGCTATGGCCCCGACAGATACGGAATTTAACGCCGCGCTAGGTCTTGCCGCAGCAGGGAAATAAACAATTATTCGTTCTCCCGGGCTTAGTGTTAGAATTTAGTTTATTCGTCCGTGGGAATCAAATCCACGACCTTTGGGCTTACAGCCAGACATTATTATGGTCATATTTGATTGATGTATCATATAAATTTATTTATAAAGGATTATTCCATAAATTTTATATATAATGCTTTAAAATATATAAAATTAGAAACTTTTTCGTTCGAGCTCTAAGAAAAAGTGACTAAATTAAACACTAATTGCAAATGAAGGGAAATTCGTTTTAAATAAATAGTTATAAAGCAATTTGTCCTTTACTGGAAGGAGGAAGTTAATAAAATTAAATTTCCCAATACTTAATTTTTTTAGCTTGGCATTGTATCCCGCACAACGTGTTTTTAGCACTTGGTTCCTTTTGCCTACCCTGCTGTGCGGGAAAAAGCGTGAAACAATATGACATCATATTAATTCCAGTCTCATACTATAAACTATACAAGGTTTAATCGACGCAAGCGCATAATAATTTAACATTGTGTGTGACTAAAGTACAGTAGTTGGTTTATATTCGTTATAAGTTGTTGTGTTTTTTGTTGCCAGTACTTTTATTTTTAATGGTGTTTTTTTTTATTTTATTATTATTTTTTTAATTTTGAAAGTTATGATGATGTTATAAATGGATGCCATGTGGGATATGTTTACTGTAAGTAGATAATGTTTTTTTTTGCATTTTATACTATAGGTCAGGAAAGCAATTGATTGATTCAGTTTTTTGATTTTTTTAGAAACATTTAGACCATTTTTAACTGGTTCAAAGAAAATCTTACACTGCTAAGCAGCAGAATAGAGAAATATATGAAAAATGTATATTTATTATAATAATTAATTAATATTATAGAAGTTTAGAGCATGAGCTGGTGGTGGAAAAAGCAGTACTGCCTGATACAAGTGTCGCAGATCTACTTAGTTTTTTGTAGCTTCATGCTTTATCCCGCATTTAGTCAGGTAGAACCTTGTGTTATGGTGTTGAGTAGATTTCGATCTACTCGCCCACAACCGTCTCGTTTACACTGACTGCTTTGCCAATGTGCTACACTAATTTCCTTCGAAATACATATTTATATTTTTAAATTATTTATGTAATTAAAGTACACTTTAAAATTAATAATATGTATCACAAATGAGTGAAAATATGTTAAATAATAGCTTAGTAAAAAATATCGGGACGATGATGTCATGTATTAAGTAAAACGCACCCGCTAAGTTAAATGATGAACACATGTTCATAGTTTATAATTATTATAAAAGACTACTGACGCCATCATAACGCAGCAGTTGGGTAAAGAGTGTATGAATGGAATGGATCTAGATTCCAATTCACGCACCGGGAGATTGTTTTATTAAATTAAATTTTCTTATTTTAAACACGCTATGGAGCCTCACGAGCTGATTATCCTCAAATGTTTCCATCAAGATAGGTACCTTCAGCCTTCCTTGCTACTTGGGAAACGTAGTTCTAGTAATTCCTTTAAATTTAAAATTTCTTCCATTTCTTAGTATTACTTTCTGTCTGACCTACGAGAGATATCAAAAAACTCATAATTTAGATAATTATAATGTCAGACTGCATACTTTAACTGTGAACATATGTCTATATTTTATAATTATTGTAAAGCAATGAGTCACTAAGTATTGTATATGAGGATATAGCCTTGTATTTGAAAGACTGAGTAAATAGTCTGTGGTTTATTCAAATATTGGGACAAATGGATTTGAACTCGTGGCCTTCATAGTAAAATATATTTACTATATTTTAATTTTCATTGCCATCCTTTTTTTTGTTTACTATATGTGGTAAGACAAAGCGCGGCGTTCAGTTTCGTTAATCGAAAGTTCTCAATAGTGGCTTAAACTATAAAAATTAGATATTTTTCAAGAGAGTAGTTTTGCTTTTAACAAAGATAATATTTAGTTATTTACTATATAGGCCGTTCTGGTCCAGTGGTAGAGAAGTGTAAAGACGGTTGTGGGATCAAATCTCATTCGGTGGAATTAATTTCCTTGCTCTGTATCGAGGCAAAGTGTGGCGTTAAGTTCCACCACTCAACACGCAATGCGTCAAGAATTCGGCGGAAAGTGGAGAACGGAAATCTTGGCTTGGTACATATATGCAATACACCAAGCCAGGTAAAGCCGCATATAAAGCTTGTTTCATATACTTAACAATGTTTCCGTGAGTATATAATAAATCTTAAATAGACAAAGCACGCGGAACAGTCACTGTTAGATCATCACGCGGTGTTTTATGCATTTATTGAGTATTGGCTGTTGGAATGTATCCAGCCACGTGTTTGTATTGACGTATTCTGTGTTCAATATTGTTGTTTTTACTTTTGATGTTTATAGTTTTTATCTTTTTAATAAAACAGATAAGAAAGAATATTTTTTTTGTTGGCGACTGTAAAAGCGACGCTTATGTGGTCGATTCCCACTCAAAATGGGGAAGGAAGTGTCTTAACACTGGGATAACGCGTGAAGCTAAAGAAAATAAGGGATGTAGTACGGAGTATAGGCATTTAATGACATGGCATTCCGTTATCCACTTTGTCCTCGAATAGTAGACATTTCAAGTTTAGTGGCTAAACTCAACGCCACAGGCTATGTACTATCGAAGTTTAAATTTTACATTTTCGTTTATTTATATCTATCTATACTAATATAATAAAGCGGAAGAGTTTGTTTGTTTGTTTGTTTGTTTGAACGCTAAGATCTCTGGATCTACTGGTCCGATTTACTTTGTTTTTGTTTTGTATGAAAACTGCATTCTTCAGAAGTGCTATAGGCTATATAATATTACATTACATATATATACTAATATATTTTAAAGTACATTCTAATTTGACATGCAATTTATTCTGCCATGTTAATAACAACTGTCGTTGCTACGCGACCGCTACCGCGACGTTTTGATATTCATCCTTATGAAAATAAATATAATAGTCACTTTTAGCATTTTATCTAGATTGAAATTATAGTTTACTGTATAACATACTAATAAATAATTAAGGAGATGTCACTGATTCCAAATGACCTAGCCACCTAGCGGGCGGCACAGTATGAGTATGACCGACGCGAACGGGCAGATGACGTTGACGGTTTTATAAATTTTCATACATTTTCGAACTTTATTTGTTGTTTATAATTAATTTAAAATACACTTTGATTCTCTTCTTATTTTATTTGATATTGCCCGCTAAAATTATCCTACTTAATAGAGAGAAATGTTTAGTTATTTCGTAGAGTCGATATCTATGTACGCACGTACGGAAAACTTTAGGTACTTTTTCTAATATTAAGAATACCTATCCTTTAGTTACTTTTAATCCTTTTGTTAGTTCATTTCAATAACTCAGATATTTTTTTCTATTAATGTGTATCTACTTATTATTCTTTTTGATTATTTGAGCTTATATTTTCTTACTAATTCTATTGAGAATTGAAAATAATTTGATGAATATATTTAATAAATATTCTTATAGTTGAAGCAGGCGTAGCCGCGTCCGGGTCCACTAGTACACAATAAATTGATAAGTTATACTTCGTGCCCCATATTTCGTTATTTTAATTTATTTTTGTGGCGCGACTAGATCTAGACGTGCTCTATCTTTATACAATTAAACTTCTTTAGCTATGAATAATGATTATAAAAACACCTGTCAATTCGATATAAAGTAGAAATATAAAAAAACAAAAACTAGATGTCTTGAAATTCTATGTGCAGAATACAGCGTAAAACTGTTATAAAATCAAAGACATCATAAAAATATTTAAAACAAATGTGATAGCCCTACTAAGTTGTTTTCCGTGACTTGAAGAGGTTCCGTGTCTAGTAGCCTAGAAATGGAATGTATAACGTCGTTATCGTTCGTATCGTTATCCTAGGCGAGGGATATATTAAATTAATTTAAAACAAGGCGCGGCGTTGAGTTCCGCCAAACGATACGTAGTGTCTTGAATTTGCGCAGAAAGCGAAGAGCAGAATGTTTTCAACTAGGTTTCCTCTACCTCCAACTGAGGTGTTGAATGTTACAAAAAAAATGCTAATTCAAATCTTTTTATATCTACTAAACATACAGTAGCTATTTAAAAATAAATAAACATAGGCCTGCATAACGCTAAAGTATATATTAAATAAATATATAATAAATCATTTAAGTTATTTTTTTATTACGGCGTTAAGTTCCGCCGTTCAACATGCAATGCCTCCAGAATTCGGCGGAAAGTGGGGAAAGGAGGGTCATAAATAATTTTTCACCTGTATCGTTAATGATTTACTAAACTGATTCATATAGCACAACGGGAGGGAGCTCCCGTGCGACCCTGCCAAAGAAAATTTAATAATATTTAAAAATAATACTTGTATACTTAAAATAATAGTGATGTTATGATCTAATTTAGACGTCCTTAGGAGCAGAATACGTTTAGAAGTTGGCCCGAAATCGCGTGTCGTTTGTTTGTTTAGAAAAAAAATGTAATTTAAATAATTTTACCGAAAAATATTGTAGTTCATCGATAATTTTGTATGAATAATGGATACAATAAAACTTGTTGGTGATTTCGTGAGAGAAAGGTCGCCGTTTTCCGTAAGTTATGCGCTTCTAAAATCTAAAATATTAAAGTTATTGAAATCTGTTTAATTGTTTGTGGTGATTGTCAGTTCAAATCCACATTGAGATATAATAATAATAGTAATATGCGTTTTCTCACCATAAAAAAAATCTCTAGAAATATAAATTATCTAAATTAAGAAGTAATGAAGAATTGTGATTATATTTTTTTTTATCATTTTACTTCCTGTTTTAGCAGGGTAGGGAGAGGTACCTAGTTAAGGCGTTTTATTTACCAGTTTCTGCCCATTTTTTGGTCATTTCTTACTGGCTCGGGGGACTGCACCGAGTGAGATCGAATCTGCAACTATCGTGCGTAGAGCCAGACTCACATCAACAGCGTCATATTGACGTCTGTTTATATTCTACCAAAATAATTTTCTTTTTATATTCTAAAGTTGGCAATACAAAATAAATAAACATAAGTTGATTGTTTGTGAAACAATAACACTTACGTCATGGTACCAACCTACATATGACGTTTTATCTTGGTTTGGACTTTATTTCTATCGGGCTCATGTGATGGTTGCGGGTTCTTTTCCCAATCGGCAGAATGGGTTGTTTTCATTGCTGTGCTCTGATAGATGAAGCGCGGTGAATTTCTAATTTGAAAGAAAAGTGGAGACCGGAGTGTCTTGACACTAGGTTTTCCTTGCGTAACTCAACATCGCGCTTTGTCTTTAAACCAGGGCGAGGTAAAGAAAACATTCATTCAAGATGAAACCCAAACTAGAACCCGCTCCATCAAAAACTAAGATTAATATATGATACTTTTAATACTTTTTTGCAAAACATAGAAAAATACTTTACTGTAAAACTTTGAAGATATTATAAATATTATGTGTTTTGTCTCCACAGCTGGACACATGGTTCGGCCGGCCAAAGAAGGCGGGCCCGGGCATCGAGCGTGGCTACGACACGGTGCCCAGGACGGAGCTCCGTACAGAAGACGACGAGCCGGCGGCGGAGTACACGAATAAGATAGATGCGCTAGATGATGACCAGCTGGAGAGACGGTTTGAGGAGATGCTGGTGAGTGGGTGGAATACTAATAAAATGTAGTTTTTTTTTAACTTTGTTTATTTTTTATATCTTCAAGGATAGAAAGGTCCATAAGTCGTGGCTCATGGCTGTCCTGAAGTTTTTGATATTTTGCACTCGGACATTTGGGAAGAAAATAATCAATAGTAAGCAAAAATTCTTTAGGCCAGCCGTGGCGCAGAGGCACAAGCGTGCGACTGTAAACGCAACAGGCTGTGGGTTCGATTCCCATTCGAGAAAATAAAATATTTAATATTTTCACTTCCTCGCTCTGGTAACGAGGCGCAGCGTTAAGTTGAGCCACTCAACACGCAATGCCCTTAGAATTCAGCGGAAAGTGGGGACATTAGGCTCCCTCTGCCTACCCTGCTACATGCGGGATACAGCGTGAAGCAATATGAAAAAAAATAATTTAGGTATATTAACCGAGTCCGAATCCTGTAATATTAACCGAGTAACTTACTAATACATAGATAGCGCATTTTTAGCTATTTCTTCATATTGATTTAAACATTTTGACTTCTGTAATTTTCAGACTGATATGAACATAGGAGAGAAGAAGAAAGAGCCACTTAGAAAATATTCTCGGGACCAAAAGAAGAAGATGTTAGTTGCCTATAAATTTGTAAATGCTCAGGTAAGAATATTTAAAAAAGGAACTAATCAATCATCGTTTCTATAGCTTATGTCTTTGACCATTTCTCCATATTCTTAAGAAAATCTATCTTTTTAATGTTTTCTTTATCATCCCCCGCAAAATCATGTAATTTAAGTAATATAATATATGAAAAGTAATTTATTATACTTAAACTTAACATTTCCTTATACTTAACAGTAACGTAATATGTCATTTATATTATTTATTTTTAAATACTGGTATGATTTTATATATCTACTATAATGTATTTATTATTTAATCAACATAAAATATGTTATATAAATAATTGAATGGAATTCAATATGTTACCTAAGAGTTACACAGGTTCAATTCTCACTCAAAAGAACTACAAATTGACTTCTTTCCTTTATTTTCAGGAAGGTCGCTCAAAATTCGAAAAACCATCCGACTATGTATCATATTTAAACCAACCGGAACTTTCCGTTGGTAAACTTCACGGCTGTTTAGAGAATTTACGTATAGCGTTGACGAATAACCCGTTGTCCTGGATAGAAGAGTTCGGGGCGAAGGGGATAGAGAGTTTGCTCACTACGCTCAATGTGTGTTATACTAAGTGAGTGTTGGTGTTTATATTATATTTTTGGTATCAAATTTTCATATAAAATAAAAGTACCTACGTTGTAATTATAATTTTTACAAATAGCATTTTGATTTTTTTTATTTTACATGCTATAACAGTGGCAGTGGATTTTATCGGTAAGATATAAAATGTATAAATGTAATTGAAAATTATTATGAAACATTCATAGCGAATGTTAGCAGTACTGCGATATCAAATAATACAGCGGAAAATAGTTACCGCTAGACTTTTTTACTATTTTATTTTCACGACTCTTTGTAATACTTTTATTATATTATAGATATTATCCTGATTTATCTTGAAACTCTTAGTGAGAAGGGTTTCAATGTATTTCTTCATAGGACGCCGTTGTTACGACACAATTGCAATATCATACTGTTGACGCGATGCTTATGGATTCCATTCCTATTCGGGGGAATGAATTATTTTAATTTTTCCCTTCTGGTAAATCAAACTGGTGTTAAGTTCTGTTAACACGCAATGTTTTAAATATTGGGTGCGTGGGGAACTGAATATCTTAAGTCTTAATACTAGGTTCCCTCTGCCTACCCTACTATACGCGGTATATAATGTGAAACTAAAAATCTTATTGTTTTTATAAAAAAAACAGCTTTCCGCTGTATTGCCCACACAGTAGGGTAGGCAGGGGGGAATCTAGTGTTATGACACTCCGTTCTCCACTTTCGAAATCTGGAAGCATTGCGTATTAAGTGGCTAAACTTAACGCCGCGCTTTGCCTCGACACCAGAGCGAAGAAATGGAAATATAAAAATTTTATTGTTTTTAATAATTCTTCATGTTACTCCTTTTTCCAGTGATTCTCGCTACGATCGTGTTCAATATGAATGTATAAGATGTCTCTCAGCCATATTAAATAATACAGTGGGAATTCGAGCAGTTTTCGAATGTAGGGAAGCTTTGCCCGTTTTGGCGAGGAGTTTGGACGCTAGGAAACCTCATTGTGCTTTAGAAGCTGCTAAAGTAAGAAAATCTATTTATACTAATATTAAAAAGCATTACGCAAGTTTAGTATTAATTGGAGTAAATAAAACCTAGTTTTGATTTTTCTTAGAGTAAATTAATAAATGTTGAAATTATTTAAAGAAAGTGTAAAGAAACAACTTTACTGCCAACAAAATCAGAAAATATTTCAGGAAATAATAATGAAAATTAAACAAAATTGATATTAATATTTTTTTTCTTATTACAGGTGTTAGCAGCAATATGTCTCATACCCAACGGTCACGAGAAGGTTCTAGAGGCTATTACTATGGCCGGGGAATCGAACCGGAAACCGCGGTTGTTACCCATCATAGAAGGTTTAGTGGCTAAAGCGCCGGAAAGCTTAAAGGTATTTTTATGTTAACCTAGTCTTAAGATACTTTTTTAAATTTATTATTTATTTAACTGAGAATCCCCCAAAAAGATGGAAACGGAAGTATATAAATGGGATCAAAGTGCGGAATACAGCGTGAAGTTAAAAAATATATTTATTAATACTTAAAACTATCAATAAAAAATATAACAATCAATAAAAAAAATGACATGAAACGTTTTACAATTTTGGCGTAAAGCCGGTCTTGTCAACACAGCTATATACTGCATATAGCTGGGTAAGTAGAGGGAACGTCGTCGACGTCCTCATTATTTAAATTGATATTATTATAATATTTCAATTATTTCTTTTCAGAATGGCTGCATGCAACTTATGAACGCAATAATAACGGAACCTGAAGAATTAGAATTTAGAATGCATTTGAGAAGTGAATTCATGAGAACTGGACTATATGATTTAATAGGTATGTTTATTTATTATTCTTAATGTTTTTATTTTGTTGAAGCCGTCCTGGCAAAGGGGCAGCCTCTGAAGGAATTACTATATGTAGGCAAAATGCAGCTGCCTGCCTGCAAATAAGTTCTCAACGCTGCTATATGCAATATGTAACAGAACGGAACGGAATGTCCTAACACTAGATTCTCTCTGCCTACAACGCAAAATTTACCTATTTTTATTACGTTTTTCCAGATGAACTACGCGCAGGCGCAGAGGAAGGCGGTAGGTTGATACAAATGAATGTGTTCGACACACACGCTGCGGCCGATCAAGAGGAGTTTTTGGCTAAATTTGATGATGTCAGGTGGGTTTTTGTGTGTTTTCTGTGTGTAGGAAAATTAAATTTCATGTTTATAAAAATAATAGTTGATTAAAATAGAAAAAAGAGGATCAAGAGTGTGAATGTAAACGAAATGGATGTGAGTTCGATTCCCACTCGGAGAGTGATTACATTAAATTATTTCTGTTTCCCCCGCTCGTGTAGACAAGCGCGGCGTCGAGTTCCGCCACTCAACACGCAATGTTTTGAAGATTTGTTTCGCCTCCCTCAGTTTACCCTGCTATAGGATAGAGTGAAACTCCTCAGTGGTTTTTTAATTATATCTATATAACCTTAAAATATATTTTATTATTATTTCAGAGTGGATTTCCACGACGTGAACGAGTGTTTTGAATTAGTGAAGAATTTAGTGGTTGAAACACCCGCAGAGCCATATTTACTGTCAATATTACAACATTTGTTGTTTATACGGGATGATGAATTAATAAGGTAACTTTTTATTCTCAGAAAGTGTTTTTTTAATTTTTTTATAGTTAATAATTGTCATTTTAGTTGTATGTTGTATAAACAGTGATTAAAAAAATATCATATTTTGCTTGGTCTGGTTAGACAAGTTACAGCATTGGTTTGCGCCGTTTAATATGCAACGGTTTAATATTAAACGACGCTGGCGGTAGGCCTTCTACTTTGAAAAATTAAGAATATAAACGAGAATATTAAAAAGATTTATAAGAATATAAACAAACAAAATACTAAACACACAGGCCATATCTAAACTGTAAGTGTAATAACATACCATTATTTTTATTATTTCACTAAATATATGTTTTTTCTTTCAGACCGGCATACTACAAATTAATAGAGGAATGTATAACGCAAATAGTTTTACACAAAAATGGCTACGATCCCGACTTCAGGCTCACTCAACGCTTCAACATTGATGTCCAACCGTTGATTGATGGATTGATCGGTTAGTTGTATTATGTATTTGTTTGAAATAGTCAGATTAATTGATTTACCTTTAGGGAATCTGGTAAAATTTTATAATAAAATGTAGAAATCGGTACCGTAGCCTAATATATATATATAATATTTATAATTCTATTTAATTTCCATTTGTATATTTTTGTAACAAGACAATAGTGGTCGTAGTAGTCGTGGCGCAGTGGCGCAAGCGTGTGACTGTAAATCCTACGGTTGTAGTTTGATTCCTATTCGGAGAACTGACTTATTTAGTTTTCTTTTTCTTCGCTCTGGCAACAATCCGAAGCGCGGTGTTGATTTCTGACTAGATTTTTCCTGCCTATCCAACTTTATGCGGGATTCTTCATTCCCTTTTCATTCTCTATCCGTAGAAAAATCCCGTGCCGAAGAAGAACGTAAAGTGGAAGAATTAAAAACTAAATTAGAAGCGGCCATCGCTGCGAGACAAGAGGCAGAGGCTCGAGCGGCGCATTTGGAGGATAGGTTAAAACAGACGAGCACACCGACTGGGCCCGGTGGTGTGACGCAGGGGAATATTGCTGCTATTGCTAAGGTAAGAGAGAGAGAGAGGAGTGTAGAGTATTGTGTGCCGGATCTTAATGCCGCACTTTATATTAACAAAATGGAGAGAAAGATATTGCGCATTGAGGAGCGGTACTCAACCCCACTTTAGGTATTTGTAAGTCGCTGTCAACTCTGAGATCAATCTTGAGATGCCGTTTTCATTCATAAATTATAATTTATCTATGAATAAAAACGGCATCTCAAGATCGATCCTCAGAGTTTAAAACGATTTATATGTATAGGCTTAAGTCTTATCACAGTAGGAAAATGAAAATAAGGTAGAGGGAGAGAAGGACAGTTAATATGTATGTAGCGGATCGGCCGCAAAAAAGGCTGCACTTTCTTTGCTACTAGAACGCGAAATTGTAAATATTAAATAGTTCACTGCTCCCGGTGATAATCGAATCCGCAACCACCGTGTTAATGGTCAGATGGAGTCACATTTAGTCACGATATTCACATGAATATTATAGTAATGATTATTTGTTATTTTTCAGGTGATCGGCAGTCCCGGTGGTCCACCCCCACCGCCCCCTCCACCGATGCCTGGAGGTAAGATATATACTTATATAACCTTTAATGTTATATTTCAAATTTATAAAGATAAAACGCGGCGTTAAGTTGCGTTTCGCAACTAAACATGCAATGTCATGAGCTAGAATTGAATCCGCTACCATCAAATTCAGTCAAATATTTTTAACATTTTAAATGTGTTATTCCACATTTAGGAAAGAAAACACTTTTTAAGGGAACATAAAATTTTTAACGTAGCGGAATTTAAACCCTCGCCTCTTGGAAGCCATCTAAGCGCTCTGACCACTAAGTAATACGTAATTAACATAACTTGTTGAACGTGTGGCTTAGTGGTCCAAACGCTTACACGGCTTCCTTGAGGCGCAAGTTCTTATCCCGCTACATGTTTTTTTTTATACATTTCCTAAAAAAAGAATTTTACAATCAATTAGTGATTATAATTTTGTTTAACCGAAATTTTAATAGAGAAGTGGTTCTGGAGTAGTATTTAAATATTAATATTATATTATTAAAATATAAATGCATGCATGACTGAACAATATTGATATTAATATTAATAATAAATTGCACCTTACTTTATTATAAAATATATTTACATGTTTGTGTTATATGTTAAATTATAAAAATGGAATAAAATATAAGAGGAATGTGGGGTACGTTGTCATATTTACATATAAAAAATATTAGAAAGATAATTTTATGTTGCAAAAAATGGCTCTTTTTAATATTTATAAGTATAATATATATTATCATTTATATATAAATATATAGTAAATAACTTATATTTAACAAATATGCATGCCTTAATGTTGGTATCTTGGTTTATATTTATAGGAGGTCCACCGCCACCGCCACCGCCTCCTATGCCTTCAGGTAATACTAATATTAAGCAACGATAACACGAGTATTTATATTATTATAATTAACTATTAATAATATTTTGTCAGTCATAGTTAAGTGTAAATTATACATAATATTTGTGAACACTATATTCCCACTAAACTAACTAACTATAAAATCTAAGGATTTATTAAATGTGTCTAAGGTATTAAAAAAAGTATGAAAAAAAGTTTTATCGATAAGGTTAATAAGAATAAAGGTGGCCGTCATGTTGCTGTGGTGTAACGTAAACAAATGTACAGCTATTAGTAAGAATCTCAATTTGCTTACAAGACCGTATAACGTCATATCATGGAGGCTGCGCTGTTTCTCTTATTTAATAATACCGATTAAAATTTTCAAAATTCAAGGCAAATATGGAATTTTAAAGTTGATTTTGTTATTTTCTTATGAACTATGAACTTTCATTTTTTATTATTACTTAGGCTATTTCAATTGTACACATTATAAATTTTTCTTCCATATTTCTAATTATAATGTATTTTTTCCAGGTGGCGGTCCCCCACCGCCCCCACCTCCACCGTTCCCGGGCGCGGGTCCTCCCCCTCCACCCTTACCTGGTATGGGAGGAGCTCCTCCACCTCCCCCCATGATGGGCATGGGGCCGCGGCCCCCACCACCACCTGGATTCATTGCGCCTAGAATGGTAAGTGGTTTTTTAATCGATTTGTGTAAGAAAAGGAGGTTTTCAATTCAACTGTATTTTTTTTGTCTACTTACTCTTGACCTGGTCAATAGTGTTTTTTTGCGATGTATTTGATTTATTATACTAATAATATATTATAGGTATCAACGGATGTGGGTTCAAATTTCACTAGGAAGAATATTTATGCGTTTTTATACATTTTTGTGGTTGATTGTCCACTCGGACAATATTTTCATTTTCTCTCTCCGGTGACCAGGAAATGCGCGGTACACAATGCCTCAATAATTCGACGGAAATTGAGAAACGGAAGTATTTTAATGTGAATCGGAATGTCTTACGCAGCCTAGTGTGGTTGCGTGTATAAAATTGAATACATCTTTTTTTTGTATTTTCAGCCTCAACCAGACATCTTACCTCATGGTTTGAAACCTAAAAAGAAATGGGAAGTCGAAGGTCCGTTGAAAAGGGCTAATTGGAAAACTATTATACCTCAGAAAATGTCAGAAAAAGCATTTTGGGTTAAGGTGATATATATTATGTTTATAGTATTTTATGTCTACAATAATTTATACTTCTTGACTATTATTATAAAGCTGAAGAGATTGTTTGGTTGAACGCACTAATCTTAGTAACTACTGACTCGATTTGAAATATCCTTTTTTGTTGAATAGTCCATTTATCGGGGAAGGCTATTATAGGCTATCTTCATATTAGTCCATTCTTTGTAACTATAAGTATACCTGTGTCATTTTACTACAAGGGCGAAGCCGCAAGTTAAAGCTAGTGTTGTTATATAATAATTATGTAAGAGTTTTAATTATGTTTTCTTTTAGGTACAAGAAGATAAATTAGCCTCGCCCGATATTCTTACGGGCTTAGCACAAAAATTTTCAAGTAAGAAGCCAGTTGCTAAGAAAAATGAAGATACTCTTGATAAGTGAGTTTTATTTTGTATGTTATATCTCGTGAGATAAAGTCAGTTTTATAGTAAAATTTAAAATAAATTATTTGAAGTATTAAAATAAAAGAGCATAATTCCCCGCCTAGGAAAATTAGTCAAAAAAGAAACTGTGATTGTGTTACCTGCTGATGTCTGTGCAGATTTGATTTTAAGGTTTTTTAACTTATGATTATTTTCCTCTTACCGTACAACACTTTTTAAGAAAACGTCCAATCCATCTCGGACAGTTCCCAAGAAGAGCGGGCTTAAATCCCGCTACGTTCAAATTTTATAGGTTTTCTAAAAAAAGAATCTAAGCATTTTTTAAATTATATTATGTATTTTAATCTTATTTCAGAGTCCACACATTAAAGAAAGTGAAAGATCTCAAAGTATTAGATAGTAAAGCGGCACAAAATCTATCAATCCTCCTAGGAGGGTCACTAAAGCATCTCTCCTACGAACATATAAAGACATGTATATTAAAATGTGATACAACTGTGCTCAGTGGGAATGTATTGGACTTATTGATACAGGTATGTTATGGGTTTGAATCTGAATGGGGGAAATTTATGTATATATTAATTTCCCCTGTATCTTTACTAATATTATAAAACTGAAGGGTTTGTTTGGTTTAACGTGATATATCTTAGGAATTGTTGATTCCAATTGAAAAAATCTTTTTATAGAAAGTCAATCAGTCAGGTTGATCGTGACGATGTGGTCTACTGTAATTATCATATAAGTTTGATATAATATAAAGTTTTACGCTGTATCCCGCACATAGCAGGAACCCAGTGTCAAGACATTACCATTCCTCACTTTCCGCCGAATTCTCGAGGCATTGTGTGTTGAGTGGCAGAACTCAACGCCGCGCTTTTCCCCTTAACCAGAACAAGGAAATGAAAATATTAAATATTTCATATCCCCGAATCCACAACAGTCGCGTTTGCAGTGACAAAATTATAAGTAAACATTTTTCTTTCTTTCCAGTATCTACCTCCAGCGGATCAATTAAAGAAATTATCCGAATTAAAATGTAAAAGTGAAGATTTGACCGAAGCTGAACAGTTTGCGGCGACCGTGGCGGATATAAAGCGTTTAACGCCGCGGCTAAGAAGTTTGGCGTTTAGAGAGCATTATAGGGAAATACTATCGGAGTTGAAACCTGTAAGTATTATATGAACCCTGTAACGTAATATACCCAGTAAATTTGATTTTATGGCAAAGCAAATTAGAAACTAAACGAATTTGACGAGAATTTTAATAAAAAAATATGTACCGCTCATATTTTTTTATTAAAAAAATATATTAAAATATTATAAACGGTAGAAAATTGATGTTTTTTTTTATCTAAGCTAATATAATAAAAAATGATTATTTACTCAAAGATTTTATTAATAAGATTTTTTAATTACATTAAATATTTTATGAACTAAAGTCGCTATGGCATAATGGTATATTTACCGTATATCGTGTTTCCAGTTGTATATCTCTTAATGTACACACAATGGTTGTGGTTTCGATCCTATTATTTATTATTTACAACCAAATTACTCGCATAAATATGTAAAATAATACATTTATTTTATTTGATATTATTTAATATTAAGTTCTTTGCCTTAGGATATAGTATCAGGAACAGCAGCATGTGAAGAAGTCAAATCTAGTGGAAAATTCGCGAAAATTCTAGAACTTTTATTATTATTAGGAAATTATATGAACACTGGTTCTAATAATGCCGGCGCGTATGGTTTTGAGATTAGTTTTCTTACTAAGGTATGTATTCTTTTAATTTTTTATTTTGGGAATTTGAACTCATACTCACATAAAATATTTAGTATCACAACACTATCTACTTTATATATATCTTTAGTAATACACAGTTATTTTTAATATTCATTCTAAATAAGGGCAATGACTGTTAATTTTGTTCATGCCAAATATTTAAAACTTTTAAAAGAAACAATTACGATTGTAAATTTATATTTTTTAAGTAATTATTATTTATTAATTAATTCTATTTTTAATTTCCAGTTAACAGCCACGAAAGATCTGGAAAACAAACAAACATTGCTACATTATTTGGTAGATACAATAGAAGGTAAATTCCCCGATGTACTAAACTTTGCTGAAGAAATGCCACATATTGACAGGTAATGTTTATATTACTAGCGAATCAAAAGCGGCTTCACCTGCTTAAACTTATTGTTATACTAGCGGCCCCGTTTGTTTTATATTATAAATTTATCTTTATATATACCACACGTATACAAACATATTAAAATCTTTCATTTTACAGGGCAGCTAGAGTATCAATGGAAAATTTACAAAAGTCCTTGAAAAAAATGGAGAACGACATCAGAGCTTTGGAAACCGATTTAAATAATTCAAGAGTTCAACAGAATCCTGATGATTTGTTTAACGAAAATATGAGTGTATCCTTTTTTTGAAAAAGAAATAAAATATGAGTCAATCGTGGCGACCCGCAGCGAGAAGCGTGCGACCCTCATTGCGACGGTTGAGGGTTCGATTTCCATTCGATGGAATGAAATACTTAATATTTTTATTTCCTCGCTCTTGTACAGAGACAAAGTGCGGCGTTAAGTTCCACCACTCAACGAAATTAAATAAAAATCCGAATGATATATAAATAGAATTAATTTCCGTAACTAAATAAAAATCAGTCATTCGCAAAAGAAGCGAGAGAGCAATGCGATCTACTTCACTCAATGTTCCGTAAAATGGAGGCTCTTTACGGTGAACTGGCGGAATATTATGTTTTCGATCCACATAAATACACTTTGGAGGAATTCTTCTCGGATATAAAGACTTTTAAGGATTCATTTGCGGTAAGTTTTTTGTGCTTTTTTTACCGTACTTTCTTTTTTATCGTGTTTGTAAAAATGTAGAGGGAAAAAGCGATTTGACAGCATGTTATAGCCTGTTGAAATATGTGATTATTGTTGAAATAATAATATAATCAATCAATTCTTATGCTTAATTAACGCGACAACACACAATGCCTTACGCAAAGAATTAGGCGAAAAGTAGGGAGCGGAAGTGGCTTAATAGGAACGGAGTGTCTTAAATATCTAAAATATATATAAATAATTTAGATAATTTTTTCACTGTTTCCTTTAATTGTGACACTATTTTATTTCCTATTTCATAAATTCAGTGTTATATGAATTAATTGTTTTTTTTAAACAATTTTAACCAGAGCCGTGTAACAGAACGAAGTTGCGGGCATCAACTAGTTATAAAGAACAATTAATTTGTATCATATCTCACAGACCGCCCACCAAGAGAACGTAGTGGCACGAGAGACTGAAGAGAGAGCGCGGAGAGCAAGAGAGGCGCGAGCGCAGGCGGAGAGAGAGAGGAGAGACCGGCAACACCGATACAAACAGTTCGTCGATATGGAACAAGCGCAAGACGGTGTTATGGACAGGTGAAATATATATTTATTGTTATATAATATTTTCACTTATTATGTTTTCATTTGTAATGTTTCATCTAAATCAGTTTACTAGTTTTTGTGTGAAAGGAAACAAACATCTATCCTTGCAAAGTTTCACATTTATAGTACTAAGTAGGAATTTGAAAGTGTTATTACACACTTAGAAATATTTTTTTACACATTCAAATTTGAGTGGGATTTGAACTCTCTACAAGAGCCGTTGCGTTCCGTCACTCATAACGCAATGCCTTCAGAATTTGGAAAATGGGAAGCGGAGTGTCTTAACACTATGCTCCATCTGTCTACCCTGCTTTGTGTCAATAAAATTACAACGTTTATATATTTTTTGCACAGTTTAATGGAGGCGCTACAAAGTGGTTCTGCCTTCAGTAGAGAACGGCCCAGAAAGAAAGCTAATCCCCGAGTTGCTGGCGGTAAGAATTATTAAGTTTTATTTTAGATATAACTAAAATGACTTTATTTTTAGGTAATTTACCCACATTGGTTAAATTAAGATTGTTTCTAAAATAAAAAAAATACACATACCGACAATACTGTTTTGGATTCGTTCGACCCCCTTAAAGTTGGCTGTAGATGGCTCGATGGATGGATTTGATTCTGGGATTTTAGTTACTTTTATTCATTTCCTTCCTGAGTGAACAATGCCAATGAAATTTCAGAAAGCCTAACTTCAAGGCGGCCCGTCGACTGTACTGTAAACAAATGTTACTAATTTCATCTGATAATTTCATGAAAAAAAAACACTTATTGTTCTCTGTGTGTAAATAATTATTTATTTGAATATATTGTTCCTTATTTAAAGATACACTATTTTATTTTAAATATTATTGATTTTTACATTATATGTCTGTTACTACATCACTAGGAATCGAACTCCACACTATCATATAGTAAGCACTAACTCATAATTTATATAAACTTCTCAACTCAACTCAATAGTAATAATTATTAGAAATAACGAAAATTCCATATAAAAAATATACCATTATCTTAATAGAGAGGACTATAATAAAAGTATAGACTGTATAGTAATTTCGAAATAATGATAATAACGTAAAACTCAGTAGTGTAAAGCACGGATGTGCATACGAGGATGTGGGTTCAAATATCGATAATTTTATTTTAAATAAACCGTAAACCTTGCGGGGTTAAGTTCCGTTATTCACCACACAATGTTTCGAATTTGGGTGGATGTGGCTATCTTATGTGTAAAAAAACTCGAAGCTGAAAAATAATATTTCTAGAAAGAAACTTGTTAACAAAAGACCACGATTCTAATCCGGCTACATACAACATCTTATATGGAATTTTAGTATTGTCATAAGATTCATTTTCGCACGCACACTTAATAGAAGATAGTGAAGACGAACAAACATTGGTGCAAGCGATTTTACAACGTATTGCAGGTAAAACATTGTGTTAGGCACTGTTTTAAAAAAAAATATGCACCTTTTCATATTTTTAGTATTTTTACTTTTTTTATGCATTAAGTTATGGCTTTTGTTGGAATACACTTTTAAATTAAAGCTATATGATTATAATAGACGAAAGAAAAATAAGGATACATTAAATGCGTCGATTATCCTAAGTAATTGCTTGTGCGAGAAATCGATTTTTTTATATAAACGAACAGTATCTTTATGCTGAGGTGATGCGCGGTGTTGAGTTCCACCACTCAACCCACAATGCCTCCAGAATCCGGCGGAAGTGGGAAACGGAGTGTCCTAACTAGGCTTTGCCTACCCTGCTACATGCGGGATACATCGTGAAGCTGAAAAAAAATAAGGGAAGAATAGTAATAAAATTATTGTCTACTCATAATTGGCCTTTTATCAACCAAAAGTAACTAAAGGTGTAACCGTCCCATACATGTTAATTTATTTTTTATTATTTTTATTGACTTATAACTATAAAATAATGCATAACATTATGATGCTTTAAAATCTTCAACGTTCATTTATGTATTAGAATCGTTCGGATAAGAGATCGTTCGTTTCATCAACGTTCGGATAATCGACGCTCAAAGATATATAATTATGTATATATATTTAATATGCAGAAACAACGTCTATAAGATGCGGTCTCAATCGTAACAGAAGGAAGTCGTCACCGAAATTAGAAATATATCGACAAGTTTTTATACATTTTTTAGTATTCAATGTTGTTTCTTAATAAATAATTAACTAACCAATTTTTTAGATGTTGTCTGTGTTTTAGTTCATCTTATATTAAAATCGATTTATAGCCATGTTTACTGATATCGATTAATAACCCTAAGAATTAGGATAGAAAAACTATTTTGAGATATTATAGCTTTTAATGTCAAAGTAGATTGCTTTAGATGTTACATTTGGTTATTATAGGTAGAAGTGTGATTTTTCATCGTTTTTTTTTTCAATGCATTAGTTATTCAATATGTATCCTTGTCTTCTACCTACAAAAACCAAAATATTGCTATTGATGTCATCTTGTTCATGTATTTATATATATTTTTTGCAAATAAATTAAAAATATATATTTGTGTTCTGATTGGTTGATGATTTTAGATTTTATTAAGAAATATATAAATTCTTATTCTTATATTTTTAAATTTATAATTTCATATTACTATGCAATCAATGTCATAAATGACATGTTCACTTTCACATTTAACACATATTATAAATATTGCTATTTTTTTTATTTTCCATAGCTGAAAGAAGAGCACAGCTGAACAGATCGAGGTCCCGATCGGGATTGACTGGCCCGTTGACTACTCGGGAGCTTACAAAGTAAGAATTTTAACATATTTTTGTCGTTTTAGAGTTATTTTACTGGATATTGTAATAATGCAAAAAGTTTATAGCCACACATATTTCTCTTTATAAGCGTAAAATTTTACTAGATACTCTATATTTACTCTACAAATTTTGACAATTAATTAGAAATATGAAGAAAATAAACTTTTCAGTTCACTTAAAAATATATATATGTATATTTATTATATTTAGTATAAATAAAAGAGGCAGAGAGATCTTGGTTGACCTTCCAAAACACAGCATCGATAGTACTGGAGGAAAAAATGAGAATTTCCTTTTTTATATTTATTTCTCATGTGGCGTAGAGGCTTAAGCGTGAGACTGTAAACGCGACAGTTGTGGATTCAATTCCCACTCAGGGGTAATGAGGCAATGTGCGACGTTGAGTTCCGCCAATAAACTCGCAATGCAACAAAATTTCGGCAGAAACTAGGGAACGGACGAACGAACGAACGAACGAACGAACTTAATGGGAACATTAGGTTCCCTCTGCCTATGAGTGATGCTAAAAAATAATAATATTGTTTATATTTTTTTTTTCCAGTGAGTTACTGAGTAACGCGTGATGCTTCCACAGTGATACTAGGCGATACATATAGTTATAAGTATACAAATATATTAATAATATTATTGGCCTATTTTATATTTGAATTGGAGCGTTTTTATATGATGAGCCTTTTAATTATTCTTTATTTTGTATAAAACTTAATTATCTGTGTAAAAAAAGGAAATAAATGTTCTTTTTATGTATAAAAAATGTGTGTGTGTAAACACCATTGAGATGTGATATAAATAATAAAACATGTTTGAGACTAATAATTATAATATGGGTGGTGTATTTTCTTAAATTAAAATATTTAACATTATATTAATATATTAATATAAAATGGACATTTTTTTGTAGAATTTGAGCGTTTTTTTTCTTTACAATTAATTTTTTGGCTAAGCAAAAAATAACGAATATGATGCCAAAATAATTAACACTTTTATTGTGTTAATAAAAAGTCTTCCAATCTAACACCCCAAAAAAAATCAAAATATTTTTAATGTTCTGAGAAGTATTTTTAAATAATAATTTTGTAATTGAGCGTTTTAAAAACGCAGCGGTTTTTTTTTCACAATACTTCGTATAAAAACGCTCTTCATCGATTTATTATAATATAAATTCCGTCTTTATTAATAATTGTATAGACAATGCTTAATATGTCCATAAAGCAATTTCTTTTTTTCTATTTAAAAAAAAATCACAACAAATTATTATTTATTAATAAAAAAAAACAAATATATAGTACTTATTGTATTAAATGTAAAGAAAAATGATATAAACTCGTACTGTATTTTTTTTTATTTAATTTAATTTTTTAATTGTATTGTTAATATAAAGTAGTGTTAATAATTAATTTTGCTACAATAACCTACAGACAGAGTTAATATAAAATATATTCCATATTATATATAGCTTGATAGTAAAAGAAATTACTTAAAGCACGCAATGGTTGTTGTGGGTTCGATGCCCGTTTGTGGATATCATATTTAAATTACTTTCGTTTTACTACTCTGGTACACCAAAATGGAACTTTATTTGGAGCTAATTCCGCCAATCAAAACGCAATGTTTAATACGTGGTAGGCGGAGCGTTTTAACACTAGGTTCACTCTGCCTACTCTGCTATATGCGTGGTGATAAAAAATCTTTTTATTATTAAACTATCTAATTTCAATATTTAATACTTTGCACTTTACAAGCTCAAATGTTATTTTAAAGGTAAGTACTGAGTTCATTTCCGGGACAGCACAAATATATAGTGTTCTTACGGTCAATATTTTAAATCATTTCGCTTGTTAGTAAAAGTGGGTTAATCTACATTAGTTTTTTATGAATAAATTGTGTATTTTTTTATTGTGACATTGGATAAACTATTTATATGCTACCTTTTATTACTGTAGGCTTATATATCTACATACACTAAATTATAAGAAAATAAATACACATTTTAAGGTGCCAACCAAATATGACCATATTATAATGACTAATTGTTTTTCGAAAAAACATTTCGTTTTGTGGATTAGGCCACTTTTACTAAAAACCGTTTGTGTTCATGCACCAGCAGACTAATAAATAATTACAGTATATAAGAAATATAATTAAATAACTTTTATTTACTTCAAATGTCTCGAAAATAGATCAAAGGGATACAGGTTCAAGTCTTTATGTTCAAATTTTAACACAAAAAAATATATGTATTCATAACATATTCATTTCATACCTCCCATAAACGCACAATAGATATTAACAAAAAAATTTAAGTATTAAAAACAATATTATAATACGTATTTGACTACATTTTTCTTTATTTATTAATAAAATCTTGTATTAAGAGCGTCAAATTAATAAGTATATATATGACTGTAAAGATACAGGTTGTCAGTTTGATTCTTAGCTGAAACAAATTTTGTAAATATCATATTTTTTTTTTGTAAATGATCTGTTCAATCAGTTGTTTTTCTTGTATACAATTGTTTTTACTATAAATAAAGAAGTATTATGTATATTTAGTTTTTTAAAGACAGTAAATTAAAACTATTAATTATTTTAATGTATTTTATATTGTTTTAAACATATTGTAACTTGTACTAAATGCTAGTAAAAAATTATAATCGCTGTATAAAAGTTTTTAATTACAAAAGGTGCGCATTCAAATACGGATTACATATTTATATTTTTTTTTATTCTAAAAATTATAAGGACGTCATAGTTTCATTGTATGAATTTACATATAATGTATAATAATAATAATAATAACATACATATTAAATATTTTAATTGTATTGTAATTACGAATCACTAAAAATGTAAAAATTGAAGATTTTTAGTCAAATGGTATTTTAAAATCATATGTAAAAAAATTATAAGGTTTTAATGGAATAGAAGGAAAAGAAAAAAAAATTAACAAAACTCTTTTTATTTAAAAAAATATGTTTTCTTGACGCTTGTCCAGTTCAAAAGCTTTTTTGTTTTATTTTTTTTATGAAGGCTCAACTCGAGTAAATTTGAGTTAAAATATATTCGAGTCATTTCAATAGTTTAATTCTGCAGTAGTTATGGCGGCATTTTATTAATAATTTAAAAATATTATTTTGACTTTAGGTATCAACATAAATTTGTAAAAAACACAAGTTTATAAAAAAAATTCAATAAATTTAGAACAAAATTTGCGAAAGTAAATACTTTTACTTAGAAAACACAAACTAATAAATAATTACTCTATTAATTATTTATTTTCCTCTCATTTTGAACTAATAATGATATTTTCGAGTTGGCCTATATTTTAAAAGCTTTTATTTTACTTCAAATAACGTTTTTTTAACTGTCCCAATAACTTAAGTATTTTTTTAAGAATTTGTATAGAAAATTGTAATTAAATAATTCTCTCAGATAAAATTTGATAGATGTTATAGTTTTAAGTCCCCTTTTTATATTGGATCTAGTTATAATTGTATGTAAATATATTTTTGTAAAATGTTACATTTTTTTAATTGATTACACGTTTTTTAAACTATTTTTGTGTTTTTGATGTTGTTATTATTGCAATGGAATTTAATTAAGTTTTTGTTTGTGGAATTGTGGGTTCGATACACTCGGGGGAAATATTTTTTCAATTCACCGTTCTGCCAAGTCAAAGCGTAGTTCTTACAATCAACACTGATGTCTTGAATCCAACAGGAAAGTGGAGAGAGGACTGAACGAAACACTAGGTTCCCAGGTTTCCTATGCTTACCCTGCATGCTATTTGTTTCAAACTTATATAATGTAACGTAAGATGAATAAGTAAATTTTTGGTGTGATATTTCTAAAGTTATTATTACTGATTCTCTAAAATATTAACTATATTAATTATTTGATGAGTGAACAACCTGTATATAAAATCATTTTTCAAAAGTGTCTATCGAACCCATCACTATCACGAATACACACTGACACTTCCACTTTACCATAATGACGACCAAGACGTCTATATTTATTATTTATGTTTAATATTATTAATAAAATATAATATAATTTATTAAATCCCGCCTCTTTCACAGTAAGTGCCAAATATTATATCCAGTTTGATGTATTAACGAAATCGTGACACGCCTTGTAGGAGGAAACTTGGATATTTTATATTTATTATTAACTTTATTTCTTATGACTAAAAAAGTTTATATATAGACCAGTCGTGGCGTAGGGTCACAAGACTACGACTGTAAACACGATAGGTTGTGGGCTCTGCCTACGCAGCTATGTGGGGCCCTTTCGACGATCGACGATTTAAAGTCAAGTTTTTCTAAGCTGTATCCATAAGTCCATACCATATCTAAAAACTGATTATATCAATTCACGTGCATTTCTGAAATGTTTTCTGCTATGTAATAGCTTGACTTGAGATGATATCGAACCCACAACCGTCGCGCTTCCATTCAGGTACTATTCCAATGACTTATATTGACTCAATAAAAAAAATTAAAAACAAATAAATCTACAATATTAGAATGTATAAATAAACGTACATTGAGTATGGGGTAGGAGCGAGGGCGTTCCAAGCATTCCCTCAAGTGCCAAGACACGCCCACTGCGTACGCGCATCCATTCTGATTTATCATTCATGCGTTTATTATTGATTTATATGTCATTTTAATTTGGCGGTAGTGAGTTCAAATACTGTATGATTATTTGTTTTTAAGACAGGAAGTTTGTTAAAAGGCCGTCGTTGTCTTGTGGTAAAACGTTGAATGCAGTCTTTGCCATATTCTATAGGAATATAGAGAAATATCCATTTAGTGATACCATACACCCCCCCAAAGATAACAGGCCTACCTTATTTCAGCGTCCTTGCCGCGTAGGTCCGGCTGTGCGTCTGCCAGTCACATGGAAGACTTCTATAGTTAGTGAACATAAAAGTGCTTGTGCAGTTAATTACAGTAGGTGCAGTTCTTGTAAAGCGAATTAACACAAAATGAAGATAATGGAGGGCATACTCCTTGAACCACGTAGACTTTATTTATACTACTTTTGTTTATTCATGCTCCATCTTTTTTCGTGGTGAATTCGTTGTTTAATTTAACGTATTGTATGGTCACATTATATTTTATTTTATCAGATCGATGAAACATTATAATTATAAGTAGTTTACTGAGGGGAACCTTAGCCGTCCGTCGTCATCTCGTCACCAATAGCCCTGGTTTTACAATAGATATGACAATATTTACTTAGAAAATTAAGAAAAATATAAATAATAGAAAAATACATATCGTATTTCAAAATAAAAACCAAATAAATTAAAATAAATATTTATTTAGTTTGAGCACCAAAATTACAATTACAATATAACTTATATTTACAACTAATTTATATAATATTTGCCTATTTTAGGTATCCTTCGCCAAAGCTTGGACGATACAGCGAAGTCGCGCTAAACTATTAAGACCACTCGTACTTGAATCCCCTGTAAATTTAAGAAAATCGAAACTGCACTTATTGTAAGCATAGAGATATTTCATCATGGTGGCACAGTAGAACAGTGTCTGTAAACGTCATTATTGTCAGTTCGATTCGCAATCGGGGAAATGAACATTATAATATTTTTCATCTATTATCTAGATTATTCATCTCAAGATCGATCTCAGAGTTGAGGCAGAGATTTTTTATTTTTTTAATATGCAACAACCCTTAACTCAGTAGGCACTTTGTGGATTCCATGACTATTTTCTGAATATTATATTTATATTATTTAAAATATGTATGTTTTCTCGATCCGGTTGAAACAAGTCAGTGTTAAGTTTTGCCAACAAACTCACAATGTCTTTCAGGTTAGTTGTTGTTATATAAATTTCTCTTACTTGTCTATACCCACTACAGGATGAGTACTTCCTGATGTGAAATATATTTTTAAGTAAGTTTCCAAATGATTTTCCTTTTTCATAATAAATTGTGCAATATTTCACGAGGCACGAGTAAAACCCTGCTTAGGATTTCCATTATTTATGGATGTTTTTTATATTTTTATACTTTATGTTAAAGTTAATTTTGTCACTATATTTTTTTAGCTTCACACTGAATCCCATATGTAGTGCCACTAAAAACTGTTCGCCACTAAAAATAATACTCACCGTTAAGAAAAGGCTTTTCTCTCTCCATTTTTATTTCCTTAGTGTCAGATGACTTCGAGGTCGGCTCTACGTAACTTTTACAGGTGTCAGACTCTAACTGTCGAAGAAATTTTAGTAATTAATATTTTAAACAAAATTTGTATTTTTTAATCAATCAGCTTCACGCTGTATCCCGCATATAGCAGGGTACTTAGTGTTAATACACTCTGTTTCCTATTTTTTGCCGATTTCTGGAAGCATCGCGTGTTGAGTGGCGGAATTCAACGCAGCACTTCTGTTCGACACCAGAGCGAAGAAGTAATAAAATATTTCAATTATTCGAGCGGGAATCGAACTCACAACCCGTTGCGTTTAAGCTTGTGCCCCAGCACCATGACTGGCCTCTATGAAAATTATTATTTGCAAATATGCATTCAAAAAAAAAACAATTATTTAACCTTATTCATACTTAAGATATCTATAGAAAATTATTTCTAAATCAATATTTTATTTAACAAATTAGACATAGATAAATGTCTATAACTACATATAAATATATTATATAGATAGAGCAGCGTTCCTGTCCGCGTGTCCGTCACGCTCGCTGCCTTCCAGTGAGGAATGATAGAAATAAACTTAGTTTTGTTTGTCTGTTTGTTGATCCATTTCATGTCCTTTGGCCCATTATAGGTGTAGCTTATTAGCATGTACTTGTTTTTTATGTATCGTATTAAACTTAAACTTAGTTATAATTAATGAAAGTTAGTTTATGATTAATATTTTTAACGCCTTCGTGATGCCGTGGTGTCTGACTGTAGACGCAAAAGTTGTGGGTTCGATTTCCACTCGGGGGATGAATTATTATTTATAAATATTTTCATTACTTCGTTCTTGCAGCACCAAAGCAAAATTCCATCTTTGAGTTCCGCCACTCAACACCTAATGCTTCGTAAAAATCGGCAGAAAATGGGTAACGGAGTGTCTAAACACCCTCTGCCTAACCTGCTTAACATCAGAATAACACATAGGCTACATTTTGTAAATATATTGTGATTATAAAACAACAAAAAGTTGTAGCGGGCGAAGCCGCAACTGTGTAGCTAGTACACCTAATATAATATAGATTCTTAGTATTCTATTTCTCGTTCTAATAAATTATATGGACGTGAATTAATGAGGATTTAACATCGCGACATGCGTTTTAGTTGGACGAGATCTATTTATACGACGGTTGACAAATTATATACGGCTTAGGAGTTAGGATGAATATGCTTTATATTGCTCGAATATGCTTTTAGGGATGGAGTTGTTATGTATTGAGGTGGTTTTGAGATAGATTCCTGTGGAATGATGTTTTAAATAATGCTTAAGTGGAATATTTTTTTTGGAACTATTTAGCTATTTTTATTAAAATTTATGTCTGGTAAGGTATCTGTCGTGGTGCAGTAGCAGTATCTTTATACGCGAGGGTGGGTTTGATTCCGAGGGAACGAAAATTGAGATTGAAAGTGGACATGAAACACTCTGGCTACCCTGCTATATGCGGGATACAGTGTGAGGCTAAAAAAGGGTATTAAAGACTTACAGCGGCAGCAGCTCTCAGTGCAGCTTGCAACCTTTCTATATGCTGTATAGCGGCTCGGAGAATTTCTAACTTTGGTAGCCGCCCACTACCCGCGCGTGCTCTTATTCTAAGCTCTTCGAATGCTGCGTTTACCTAAAATAAAAAAAAAAAATTCTTTTACGAGCTATAATACCACAGACAAACACACAGATACGTCTAAATTATTAGAGCCCAATCTTTTTGCCTGTGTGTGGCAAAAAGAAATTTAACAAAATATAATGAATGACAAATTGAAAGTAAATGTGACGACTGTGGGTTTGGGACCCAATCCCAAATCACAAATACTAACAACGTAACTCGCCCTTCTAAAAGTGCTTAAAAAATATTAGGGTAGAAACAGTTCACAATCTTTATTTAAAAAATATAAACGTCACCAAATGGCGGACACTTAAGGTTTTTACTAAAAAAAGAAAATACTGTTTCGAAAATCATTATCAATAAATGATAACAAATTCTACAATGTAAAATAAACAACCAAAAATACTTCTTTATAAACACTTATAGAAAAACCTAAATATGCAAAAGTTTGGTTAAAACAAACGCACCTAGAATTACATCTAACGTTTGACACCGTAGTATCTAACTTATCTTTTAATTCTAACTTTTTCATTTGTTTTCTTATCTTTCCTTGTGATTTATGCACGTTGGCTGTTTTGAGAAAAATGACGAAGAAGAAATGACGTGGATCGCAAAAACTTGTTCAGATTTGAGTGACAATGTTTCAGTTTACTGATTTTCCGTCGCGACACCACTCTCTTATCCTTCTCCTCTCCCCCTCCAGAAATGCTGAAGTTTTATCATTTAAACTGCTTTTTGAATGCTGTAGTGCGACGATCCTTATCTATAGTAGTTTCCTTAATCAAAACCTTGGTAGTTAAGGTCTGTAAAGTTGCTTGGTCTCATATTTTTCTCCATTTCTATTTTGTTCCGTTCCTTTTTACTCTGATAAATCGAACAGCCTGTGTTAAATTCTGATATACAAGCTATATTACTAGCTTCATTAAAAAGTTTATCTAAATCTGTTCTGTAGATTTTAAGTGAATGTGGAACAAAAGCCATTCTTACAAACTTTCATAATTATAATACCAGTAAAAGATATAATGCTTTGTTATTTTTGAACCATTTAAATCAATTCTGTTATAACATAAATCTTTGAATTTAAATTTTAACGATTCAGATTATTTATTAGGATTGCAACTGGTATAATTTTGTCTGTAGGATAACATAATAAATAACTTAGCCACGATCAGAGTTGGTACGGATGTAGCATTTTAAATCTGGATGACTGAGGCCGTCGTGGTGACGTGACGGGTTCGATCTCCACTCGGGGGAGTTTATTTTCACATTCTCCTTTTGATAACGGTGCCGCGTTGAGTTCCGTCACTCAACACGCATTCAACACGACAATAAAAATATTTGAATTTAATCATTTCCCGAGTAGAAATCGACCCCACAACCATCGCTTATAGTGGTCGTCTTGTGTTTTTTTTCATGTTTTACAAAAAATACAGATCGTATTAATATCTACTCATCTACGTTTTTCACACAATTACTCAGCGACCTTTCTACCAAATATTCGAGACATTGCGTCTTTATTGAAAGGAGCAACTGAACACCACGCTTCATCTTCAAGAGCGGGGAAATAGAAATAATTTAAATATAATCATTCTCCTAAGTGGAAATCGAACTCACAGAACAAACGATTCAGTGATAGGAATACTACTGCACCATGACGACCTTAAACTAGAAACTACACTAAAAATCTAGATTTTTTCATATTTAACATGAATGTAGATGGTATTTCTTAATAAAAACGCGTACATATTTTACGAAATTAGCCGGCGGCTATTAGTTCCGCGACGTTTGACTGCGGCGACACTATTCCGAGATCAAATAAAAATTGTTTTGACAACTATAAAAGTGAGTAACAGACGGATGGTTTATAATTTTTATGTTATTAGCTTGCTAGTTTGAATTCTATTTATATATTTATTTCGTGATATAAAATACCAATATAAATAGAATACAATATATTATACCTAATTTAAGTAATGTACCTACATCACTCCGATTTCGAGTTCCCGAGTTCCCAGTTTTTTTAATTTTTGTAGAGTTTTATCGGATCTACGTAAAGAATAGTAAATATTAATTAAATACTTTTTTATATATGTAAACACTGAATATTAAAAAGATTTTATTAAGTTTATGTAATCGGCAGTTATATGCGTTTCCATATCCATTTCGTATCCTCCATCTCTTCTAAACATACTTCTAAAATATATGTATATACAATATCTCACCCTTTGCGCTGATCTTCCACTTCGTCCATTCTTAATTTCTTTCAAATTCTGGCTTAGAGCATTATTTTCACATCCTCCTTTCCGAGTGGTGACCAATGCCTGCAACTTGCCTTGCGTAGTAAATTCTATACTAAAATATCAGCGCGAAGAAGATATCCGAATGGGACGGACGGTAGATGTGACCTTTCTCTATGTACCAGCATAAATTGCACAAAAACCAGAACAAGTCCAAGAAGCGTGGCCAACGTGTGGCCATCTCAACTGTAACTCCATCTGCTCCTGCTGCCTTACTATGGCATTCTAAACTTCTTCTTTACTGGTACATCAAGACTTGACGTTTCACTGTTACTTGATTATCACATTTAGACATGTCCTTGTTGAATTCCGCACGCTAAACTGTATCTGGTGTCAGTTACTATATTACTTAGAATATATCTTGAGACATACCTACATATAGAACACTGAGCTATTTCCTTTTGACCACAGGCGACGTAAGCAAATAAAAGCTCATTCATAATAAAGAACATTGAAATTACGAACCAAGATTCGAACTTAGGTCCATTTCTTTCTCCAAACATCAACCACCATTTTAAAGTAAAAACATAAAAGTAACAATATCGCCCCATACGACAGATTTACGATAAGCAATCATAATATTTAGTGTCGTTTACAAAACGGTATAAGCGTTTTAAAATAAAAATAAATATAAATTGTTAGAGCGGCCCACGTATAAATTAGTTTTTATGTGAAATCAAGATGTCCGACCGTATATCCTTGGGTATATTGGTTGACTTCTATTAAATGTCACGTTATATGTTATATTTATTGCTTCGACTAGGTATATGTGGGGGTTTGGATGAGAGTGGATGGAGTCGTAGGTTCGATGTTTTCATAGCAACCTGTATATAGCAGGATAGGCAGAGGGAACCTCCTTTCAACACACATCGTTCAATTGTCGACACATACTCGTAGCGTGTTGAATGGTGAAACTACGCTGGTCGCTGTGCCTTATCTTGTTGTCAGAGGGAGGAAATAATTTATTCACCCGAGTAGGCATCGAACCCACAATCGTCGCGCTTATAATCAGACTTTGTGTTACTGCGCCAGGACGGGTGCGATTTTGAGTTTAATTTATTGTTTTAGTCCTTAGGATCGCTCATTAAATGTTTCATGTAAATATACTGGAGATAACTTTGATCGCGTGAAGCAACCCGCTACCGCTGCCTATCGATAAGGTAATATAATATAGCCTATAGTCTTTATCGAATGGACTATCCAATACAAAAAGTTAACGCTAAGAAATAGTTCCTGATATTAGCGCATTCAATTAAACAATCAGTTCAGCTTTATAATGCTAGTAGATATAGTTTATAGTTTCCCTATGTCTTTCCTGTTATATGCGGAATAAATCGTGAAAGAAAACTAACCTATCTTTATAAAAAATCACGCTCTATTTCGTTATTCAGTGGCCACCATGAAAAGCATGAAAAATATATAAAAAGGCTTTCTCTTTTCCTATTATTGTATATGAAACAACATTTAAAAATATAACAAATTTTATTTCCATCGAATTTGAACTCACAATATGACACATCCACTGTACCACTATGGTGTATTTTTAAATTTACATTTAAAATGTCGTCTATCTAATGACGAAACCGCATTAGACACGTTTTAGACTTTACGCTCGTACTCTCGAGGGAACGACGCGAACTAATTATAGGGTAGTATACGTTTGATATTTATGTTATATCTTTGTAGAATAGAATAGAATGTTTAAAAGGGTCTTTTGTAATGTATTGACGTTTTTTTGTTATATATGTCAGAAAGAAGCGTATAAAGTATTTCGGCGTTAAGTTCCGCCATTTGGGAATAGGGCGGTGGTTGAGCAACTGATTGTCTCAACTCTAGGTTTGATATTTGAATATGATAGTGACGCGTGATATAAATATATACAAGTATATTTTAATATCATTAGGTTACGCTATCTAAATTTAATTATTAAAGAATATTTTTTTATAAGCGTTAGTAGTTTTTAAGATGGACAGTAAAAAAAATATGAAATATTTTTCTACATCTGAAAGTTAGTATTAACCACCATATAAATGCATTAGATAATTCACGGCCTAGGTAAGTTTTACAATATCAAAATATTTGTTGGACTATAGTTGACTGGTGATAACTTTGAAGAAACACAAGTAAACACTTGAAGAAGTCGATTTAAGGGTAGTCAATTCTTATAATGAGAAATGAGTATAGCAATTATTCACTGTTTCATGATTTAGTAGTTCTTAAAATTACTTTTGGAAAAAAGTCAAAAGTATTTTTTTTCGCTACAGCCCCGAAAGTTTTCGTTATTTATTTGTATTTTGATGTTACATATTTCCAAGATTTATAGATTGATAGTTTTAAATTATTGTACAATTCAACAGTTCTACTATTGAGATATATTGAAGAGGAAAAAATGACGAGCACAGACCCAACAGTCGGTCTGTATTTTCCAATTTCCTTCAATAATCGGAGTTTTTCATAAAATCACAAAATCCTAAATATCTGGTGAACCCGTGAAAATCGCTGAACAAACATGGGGTTGAAACGGATAGTTACTGAGGTCCTCTACCCATAGACCACCGTTGATCCATTGATCGAGCTATACAGGATAACTGTATGTATTAAACAATAAAATTTTCAACTTAAGTATTAAAAAGAGCCACTGATGAGTTTGTTGCCGGTCCATCCCTACTTGTGATATCCCGACTTGGTTTCCAGCCGTGGCGCAGGTTCCCTCTGCTGGCTCCTGTGTGCAGGAGACGGCGTTTCCCTTAGTGTTATTCAAACCCATAACAGTCCCGTTTACAGGCTACGAGACTAGAAACTACTGATTATAATAATACTATTTAGATATATCAGTGGTTCTGGGAAGTAGAAATGCGGCGTTGAGTTTTGCCACAATATGCAATTACTAGAAATTAGTCACTACGTTCCCACTGTATCTACCTTAACAAACATAGGATATATGTATTACGTAGAGCTAAAAAAAACAATTTGTTTTATCGAACCCACTACATCATTCAAAACAATGAGTGCCATTCTAAATGTTAACTACAACACTACATTTTCATTAATCGTCCACTTTGAGAGTGTCACAGCCATTAGCGTCTAAACGACGCCTGTCACGACACTCTGTCACGTCAAATTATATGTACCTATGTCTATGTTTAAAGCTAAGCTGTTTTGTATTTCAGGGAAGCGGGTTCGAATGTAAAATATTTTCAAATTTACATAGTATAAAATAAATAAGGCTGTCGTGGCGCAGTGGTTAAGCGTGTGACCGTAAACGCGACGGTTGTGGATTCGTTTTTTAATTGGAAATGAATTATTTTTTGCTCTGGCAACACTAGATTCCCTATGTGTCTCCTGGTATATGCGAAATAAATCGTGAAAGAAAGCTAACCTATCTTTATAAAAAATCTCGCTCTATCGTTTCGTATGTTCGTTCGTTCGTTCAAATATGCCAGTGGCCACCATGAAAAGCATGAAAATATATTAAAAGGCTTTCTCTTTTCTTTCGTTCCAGACATAGCAATGTTGGCATAAAGTTAATGAGAAAACACTAGGTTCACCCGCACTTTATCTTACATTAATTATTGTAGTGATATGTCACTAAAAATCAGTATTCCGCATATTATTCTGCATAAAATAGTATACAGGGAAGTCAGTGTTAAGACACTCCGCTATCCACTTTCCACTTAAATCGCCCAAATATATCGATTCCCGTGAGTTGGAATCAAACCCACGACCATCTCGTCTTGAGTTATTGATAATCTATCTTTAGCCACAAATGCTATTTTAAATAATCTACGGAACACAAATTTCCAATTCTATTTCAATTGACATCACTAATCCTTTGTGCGCGGGATAAGTCGTGTTCCGGAATTTAGATATCCCATAATCCCGGGATGTATGCGACAACGTATTTACAAAACTAAATATAACTTTGATACGAAGATACTCACATTTTGTTTATTTCTGTTTTTATTTTTGATTTGTTGTTGGAATTTTGTCGAGACTTGCGGTTTTATTGTGGATAGTGTAGGTTCGAATTTTGTTTAAGTTATTTAGATTAATCACGCATTTTCCTACAAAATAAACAACGCAAGCGACAGTCACTCTATGGTAAGGGATCACTTTTGCCCACGAACCCGTGTAACACAACAGAAGCTAAAGGTGCTTTGCGTATCCAGCATATAACGAGGTAGGCAGAGAGCTGGTGTTAAAACATTCCGTTCAGTTTCAAAACGTGAGAATGTCATATTAATGTTCCGTTTTAAAAAAAGTTTCACTGGATAACGTGATTTTTACCACTTTCTCCTATATACTCGTATATGTTACGGGGATAATGCTGGACGATGGAGTAAACCTAAGGTTACACGGATATATTTAGTATTACCCAATAAATTTGGGTTAACTCAAAATTCCAATTTAAAATATTGAAATAAATTTTAATTTGGGATTTACCCATACTCACTTCAGTCTACCCAACTCTGGCTGTGTCGTACATAGCGCGGAAGTATCTGCTTGCATTTCTTTGCAGTTAATGAAAAACGCAAACGCTATTCCATCGTGAAAAGCTTTCATGAGAGCTTCTTATGTAGCTATGTTCGGTAGCAATGTCAAGTAACATATATATATATATATATATATAATATAAAGAAATAAGAAGAATAAACAACTAAATTGGAATACGCCTGATTAAAATAAAAAATAAGAACATCTCCATATGACTAAAACTTGCCGAAAAGCTTACATATAAACATAAAATATTCTTCTTTTATTTGCTTCGCTTGCTTAAACTAATTTTAATATTATAACCAAAGGGTTAATATTTTTCTAAAATGTGTTTGTTAATAAAAAAAAACAACCCTATTCTTATATCTCAAAGAATAGTGTTATGATAATCAGTTGAATAGGTTTGGCGTGAAAGCGTAACAAATAAACTTCCATTCACATTTTTAATATTAATATGATGATATGAATTATTTTATAATATTCTAAAGTCTAGTCTATAATATTCATACACTAATGACTGTTCGATGGTTGTAAGTTTGATCTCCGCTGAGGAGAAATTATGTGATGTATTCTAAGTACGGGAGTTACCTTACACATGTGCAATGGGTTACGCCGCACTGTAGCTTTCTTTAAAAAAGAATTAAGAATATTTTTTTAATTTGAACCGTTTCGATTCGAATTTTAAGGTCTTCAGTTTTAAAATCTAATCTGGTAAAAGTTAAAAACAAAAGTATATTTTTAATTTAAATTGGAATTATTTACTTAAAGGCAAAGAAAAATAATTTAAGTATAAGCTTTCCACCTTCTAATTAACGTTCGAACCCACAATAGTGTATACACTATACAGTTTATTTTATTATTGTTACATTTATAGCAAATGTATTCAGATAAGAGTATAGACTATTTTATATATATTTTTATAATATCACGTAATTTTTTTTAATCCTAATGTACAGTGGGTAAAAAAAGTATTTGCACACCTAATTTTTTTGAAGTTACACCTAGAAAAACATAGAATTATTTCAGTTAATTATTGTATTTAATAGCTTAATCTATATATATTTAGAATTGATTATTAAAAATTCTTAGAAAATAGAAGTAAATAAATGAGATGGTAAAAATACCTTTTCTTAAAGTCAAATAAGTATTTGCACACCAACCATTCTCTTGATACAATATTATTCCCGCGACATTTGGTCACTTTAGGTAAAATGTGAACATCGTTTGTATACATGTGAACATCGGGAAACGTATTCTAATAACGAGACATTTGTTTAGTGTTCAGAAAAAATCTTGAAGCCGACATACCGAAAGAATTTGATCTGTCGTTATCGACGCGTGAAGAAATTATTTTACTCCGTAATGAAGGTTGAAGTTATCGCCAAATCGGGTGAAAATTAAAGTTAAATTACTCTGTGTAGAAATGGATAGTGTTGAAAATAAGGCAAGGTCCCTTCTTCCGAAGAAGCTCAGTAAAAAAGAACAAATTGTAAAATTGGTACAAAATAAACCATTTACAAGCGCTCAAAGCTTATCAAATGATATCGGGTCAAGATCAGGTAAGGTTGTCTGTGCCCAAACTGTAAGAAACGTACTGGGTATCGTTGGTCTTCGAAGAAAAATTATTTCATAAGTGAGGCCAATATAACAAAAAGACTAACTTTCGCGAAAGAATACGTAAATACCCCTTTAGAATTTTGGAACAATTTTATTTTTTTCTGACGAAAGCAAATTTTATCTTTTTGGAACGGACAGACACACATTTGTGTGGCGCAAGCCAAATACTGAACTGCAGGCGAAACATGCGCATAGTACAGTCAAACACGGCGGTGGTCTTGTGATGGTTTGAGGCTGCATGACAGCAAATGGTGTGGAAAACTTGGCTTTTCTTGAAGGAATAATGAAAGCAGTAGATTACGGTAAAGTGTTGCGCGATATTTTATCTTGCAGCGCATCGAAATTAGGCGTAAGTGAGACATACTACTTTCAGTAGGACAATGATCCTAAGCATACAGCTATGAAAACCAAAGGAATGGGTGATGTACAATGTCCGTAGAATGCTGAAAACTCCGCCATAAACGCGAGATATCCACCCAATTGAAAATTCATGGCATCTGCTGGATTCAAATTTAAGGAAAATGAAATTTTTAAATAAAAATTATTTGAAGCGTGCTTTGGTGGAGAAATGGGCTCAAATCTCGATTTAAACAACGTCCAAATTTTTGGAATCGATGCCAGGGAGATGGTAAGCCATCATTGATGCTAATGGAATGCACACAAAATATTAAGTGTTTCTTTCATTTATTATTGATTTTTTTTATAAAATACGTACAAGCCGGTTGGTGTGCAAATACTTATTTGACTTTAAAATATGTGTTTATACCGTCTCATTTTCTAATTTCTATTTTCTGAGAAATTTTATTAACCAATTTGAAATATATATAGATTAAGCTATTAAATACAATAATTAACTAAAAGCATTCTGTTTGTTTGTAGATGTAACATCAAAAATTTAGGGTGTGCAAATACTTTTTTTACCCACTGTAGGTATTACAATACAGATATATTACTTTAAAGTTTAATCTAAATTATTTAGAGTATAATATTAGTAGTAAAACATACTTTTCGTAATCGCCGTCTCTCGCGCAAAGTCGCCGCTTTTCTTCTATCCACTGCTGCTGTTTTTCTTTTACAAGCTTTACATGCCCACGCAAGACACCGCCTACTCGGGCCCAACACGTGCTGTATATGTTCGTCCTCTTTCAACTCAACCGTTTGCCCATTCTTTGTCTCTTTCTCACAACACTCACTATTATACACACTAAAACTCATTGTTACACCTATCTACTATTTAATAAATTAATATATAATAATTATCGTATTGTATGATAAAAAAGTTTTTGCCGCGCTTTTTTGACAGTTATTTCTATGACAGATGTTCTTTTTTTTTTAATTTTCCCGCGCGCCGCCCGCCGCGGCAAACGCAACACTGAATTCAGCCGAGGGGTGATTCTTAAGTCGAGATTTACAAAATATGTTCTCTATTAATAAACTAGTCGTGTGCGCCGAGAGATGCCAATTTATTACTGTTTGTATTGAAATTGATGCCGGCAATATTTTTCCTTTGAATTTGCTGTGAAAGTGTCGACGTTTTATCGTGTCTTCGTTTTCGAAATCGATTTTTTTTAAGTACGTTTTTTAGGACTTGAAAGAAAATAGTTATTTTTTTTATGATTTATAACAACAAGTTCGTTTTTAATATTTGTCATAATTTAATCATGTTTTTTGTTGCGCTATCAAAATAAAAATGTCATGTGCAATTAAATTATACATGATTTTGTTTCTAAGTTGTTTGATATAATGTTATTAATAAATATAACTGTCACATGTAAGAGAATAAATATGTTAGTACATTTAAAATTATTCAAATAATATAATGAATGCTTATACGTTTCCTTCACCTTTTTTCAGTGAAAATCAATTATCAATTATTTATGATTTAAATTGACAAGTTTTACGAGTCTTAAAATAAGCAACTATCAGCTAAGGCGGCATTTCCGCTAGGTAGAGCCACAGATTAATTCAACAAAAGCAGCTAATAACGGTTTCTATACTGACTTAATTTTCTTCACTGACAAGCGTATAAAAAAAAAATTTAATAAATTAATAATAATAAAACAATAACTTTACTTTTAACAGCTTCACGCTTTATCCCGCATATAGCAGTGTAGGCAGAGGGAACTTAATATTGAGAGTTGAGACACTCCTTTCCCCACATTCCGTCGAATCCTGGAGGCTCATTTTATTTAAATTTAAATAACTAATTATAAAATAACTAAATATGCAATACACTTTGTTTTTTTTATAAAAAATCCAAATATATTTCTAACTTACCTACTGAGAGCAATATAACAAAAAAAAAGAAAAACTCGAGACATTCTTCAACAATGCCTCAAAAGCTCTTTATAAAGAAAAGACAATTGAATAGCTAATCAAAGTTCTTTTTTAGTTTTTTCTAGTTCGCAAGACTATTTGAGAAGCTGTCGTGGCGCAAATTTAAAATATGCGCAATGCGATGGTAGTGAGTTCGATGCACACTGAATAAAATGTTTAGACTCATGGTTTTGGTAATATAGTTGGATAGAAAACGGCGCTTAACGCTGGTAGAGAATTCCTAAATGTGTCTAGGCGTAACGATCAAATCAGCTTCACGCTGTATACTGCACACAGCGGGGTAAGTAGAGAGAACCAAGTGTTAAGACACTCCGTTCCCCACTTTCCACCGAATTCTGAAAGCATTGGCTATTCGGCAGAAAGCGGGAAACGGAGGGTCTTAACACTTACTTCCCTCTACTTACCCTGCTATATGCGGGATACAGCGTGAAGTAACAGAAATAAAAGAAATAATATAAACTACATTGTCATTATAAGCTATCGGAGTGTCACATTATTTCTGGTTAGCGAACGCCATTGGGTGTCGATCTGAGACGCGCACGCGCGTTGAGATGTTAGAGGGATGCTGTGGACAGAGATTACTTTAGAGACGTGTTGTTATGAGATGTATTTAGTTTTATTAGATTAGTAATTGGAAAAACGGTTGCGAGTTGAACTTGATATGTCGACTTGATGTATATACTTATTTAGCAAAGATTTTATAAAGGATCAGTTTTTTTACGGGTATGGAATCCAAAAAAATATGATTACTTTTAAAAGCAATTTAATTCAAATTAATTTATCTATTCATTCATTTTGGGTTTACATGATCTTATATTAGATTTATTGTATTCTTGCCGTAAGAGTTATAGTACTCAATAGATTTATTAAATTGCATATGTAGGTAAACGTGTTGGATATAGGTTCAGTTCCCACTTCGGAGATTGAATTATTTTTATTTCCACGCTCTGGTATTGTTACCAAGTGACCCGAACGCTCGTTTGCCTTGTCCTTTTTCCATAAAAAAAAAGAAGACAAAATGTCTCGGTGATGCGTGAAGGGCGAAGTATCTTAATACTGAGATCCCTCTACCTTCCCTACAGGATATAGCGTGAAGCAAAAAAAAAAAGAAAAAGAAATTGAGTAAAAATTAACATTTTTAAATATTTTGAAGAACTTTAACATTATACATAAGTTTATATTTCAAACTTTTCAGAGATAATTATAACAACATTTTAAAGAAGGTCAAATGCACTGTACTTACGCCACTTAAACTTACAAAATGTTGCAACTCCACTCTACAGACGCCTCTGACCGTCACAAAACAGCAGCCGGGGTGTGATCCGCAAGCGACGACTTGCGCCGTAAAATTAACAATAAAATTCTAAAAAACAAAGCGAAATTTAACAAAAAACATAAAATAAAATCTCTAAAAATAATTGTTTTTGACAAACAAATGAATTTGTGAAAAAGAAAGTACAAATTATACATTATATTTGGACAAACGTAAGTAACGATTTTTCGTAACCTCTTTCGTTTTTATGTTTTAGTCTATTTTTAAATGTTATTATTAAAAACAATTATGAATACATGCAATAACAATTACACATCAAATTTGCATTTTTGGTTTTAAATGTCACATGACATTTGAAAATCGAAATATTTTTTCTATTAAATAAAAATAAAGATTAAAAATATTTGTAGATTAAATGAAATAGATAAAGGGATTAATTTTTTCTTTATTTTTCTTTTTTAACTTTCTTTAGTTGCGTAAATCTAAGGTGATATGACCTAATTTGTAGGGATGACATTTACCTAGTATATACGTATATAGGTGACCTAGGTCATGCGGACAGGATATTTTACGGCCAAGATGATGTAGGTAGTATTTTCTATTAATATTAGCTTCTTTTTGCATTATTTATAAATATCAACACTATTAATAGTAAATTTAAAACTAAAATATTTTGTATTTTTTTCTCATTAGAGTTGCAATGACTTCTTGGCCTTTGTCTAAAAGATACATCTGTTAATAAATTATAAATAACATTGCAAAACGTATTTAATAGTGCTATAATTAAGGTGTTTTTAATTTTTATAAAATAAACTAGTATATATTTTACTTAATCTTGACGCAAACACAGTAACAATGGAATGTATTAACGTATTTGTTATATAGTGATTTATTGATTATAAATTGATAGATATATCCATTATTTTAAAAAAGTTTTTATTAATTTGACTTGTAAGTTTTAAGAAACTGAATTTGATTCACGTTTAATAATGGTATCACAAAACTTAGCAGTTATACGTAGCTAAGGTGACAATATAATAATATGGTAACATAGAGTCTGATGATGGAGCCAGGACGAAATGCGACGTTTGGGGGTTTAATTTTCCTTTAGGGACATGAATTATTGTCACTTTCCCGCTTTGGCAAGACAAAAGGCCGCGTTTAGTTTTAAATTAAATTATGGAATTTAGAAAAGATATAAACATAAATCAAATAAAAATTACTATGAAAAAATTGTTTGAAATTTATTATTATTACAGATTATGTCATCTTAAAAATGGACGAAAGTATTTGTGGAATAAATATGGAAATAATTATATTTTACAACGCTGCCTGAGTCGGGTATGTAAATATATTATTTTTGAGCTTAATTGGCCAGTAGCGTTTGGGTAATGAACAAGGGACGCGGGTTAGAGTCTCGCTATGTTGAAATGTTTATTCGTATCTGAATTTTTCCCTTTTGAATAAAAAAAAACTGAGTTCATCGTGCCTCATGTGGCCCAGCGGCACAACAAACTGACTTTATATAAGACGGCTGTGAGTTCGATTCCCACTCGGGGAAAAGATTTATTTTCATTTCCTCGCTCTGCTATTATGACAAAAAAAAACGAAAATTGGACGGTGAATGGGAACGGAGTGTCATAGCACTAGGTTCCGGCTGCCTACTCTACCATATGCGGGGTACAGCGTGAAGCTAAACAAATTATATTATAAAACGATAATATTTCAGAGAGTTCCGTGGTGGAGAAGACGGAGAACGCTATGCACCCGGCGGGCAGGTGACGCTGCCGCCTTCACCCGCGGAACATGTCATGGGACTCTTTAGAGTCGCGCGACTTCCTTGGGTATGTAAATATTATGTTGTAATGTTTTTGTTGTCTTGTTACAATTTTCTCGCTCTAGCGATGAGGCAAATCGAGGCGTTTGAGTTCAAAGTTTAAATCTACGATTACTACCGAGAAAATCTACTTTCTTAGATGCAACTTTTTTTAACACGCAAGGATAATAGCCTATTTGAAAAAAAAATCAGCTTCACGCTATCTCCAGCAGCAGCAGCTGCACACAACAGGGTAAGCAGAGGGAATCCAGGGTTAAGACGCTCCGTTCCCCACTTTCCGCCGAATTCTGAAAACCAGAACACCTGAGCGAAGAAATTAAAAAATATAAGTTTTTAAAATCATTTCCTCGAGTGGGGATGGAACCCATGACCAGTGGAAGATACAGCCACACATTGTGCAGGGGCACAACTATACGCCTCGACTATAGCCTATTTGGATAAAGAATATTTTGATTTTAAGCATATAACGAAGAAATTACATAATTTCTTATGTATGTATTCCAAGCGGGGTGCCGGCGCACCAACTGTCGGCAACGAGGCTTCTCAGCTCACCTGATCCATCTCGACATATAGAAGAACAACCTGGTATGAACTATGACTTTTTATCTTCTTCTGTTTTTTTCGCTTCTTTTTATTTATAAAGACACACTGGAAAATACACTTTTAAATTTGAATATAATTAAATAATGTCACCCAATCCTGTCACCCAATCGATTTCACACATTTTTTTTTTGTATTATTGAAAACCTTATTAATAAAATCATTTTCTTCTCTATGTTGGAAATGAAAATAATCGTTTTTTTTTAGTTTTAGTAATATTGTTAAAGTTATTAGGGTAGGCAGAGGGTACCTAGTGTTAAGACACTCCCTTTCATATTTTCCACCTAATTCTGGAGGTTCTTGAATAGCTGTGAGTAGGGGAACTCAACGACGCGCTTTGCCTCGTCATCAGAGCGAAGAAATGATTATAAATATATTTCATTCCCCCGAATAGAAATCAAACCCGTGAGCGTCACGTCTACAGTCACACTCTGGTGCCACTGCGCCACAACGGCCTCACTTATTGTACTTACCTATTGCTTTTCATTATAAAAGAAATGCGCATACTTTCATATTTCCAGAATTATTTCCGTTCTCAGAGGAGTATCCGACCGAGCGGAATGGGGCTATACGCTGGGGCTCTCGCTTCGGTCCAGCTCACCGACCATCTGCTGGTGTGCTGGAATGTTTCAGGATATGCAGGTCGCGTCTCGATCAGTATCTTGCGAGACGGAAGGTGAGTGTTGAAGTTTTGTTATGTCATAATGTTAAAATATAATATTAAAATATATTTAAGATCGTCGTGCCACAGGCGCACAAACGTAGGACTATAATCACGACGGTTGTGGGTTCGATTCCTACTCGAGGCAACGAAAACTTTCATATTTTCGTTTCCCAATATGTTAACAAGGCAAAGCGCAATGTTGAAAATTCCTCCATGAATTGTTTTCAAACGCGGTATAGAGTTTGGCCACTCAACAATTTTTCTCCGAAATTGGGCAGTGCGTGGGAAATGGTGTCATAACACTAGTTTTCCTCTGCCTACTCTGTTATGAGCCGGATACAGCATGAAACTAAGAAAATTATTATATGTATACATTATTAACAGTGTCCGTCATACACGCGTTGAGATGGGTTTAGGATTGATACTTATCCTGAAAAAGTTAGTAGTTCAAAATTCAATCTGAGATTTAAATTCAAGTATCTATAATATATTTATACTCACAGCTTCCCGCAGTATCCCACATATGGTAAGGTGGACAGAAGGAACCTAGTGTTAAGATACTCCGTTCCTTACTTTCCGCCGAATTTTTAAGTGTTAAGTGCTGGATGGAACTCGACGACGGGCGTTTCCTTGGTCATTCAAAATATTAATAAATTCAAATTAATATAAACTCACAAATGAATATATTTAAAAATATCCCATCTCTGTCATTTTATTGATCGTAAATTGGTATATCATACAAGACTTGTCATCTTTAATTAATAATGCTAATAATTCAAAAGACCTGCTTGCTATCTGTGACAGCCATCGGTATATAGACAGTGGACAATGGCTTCCGTGCCAAGATCTATTGTTTCAATTTAGTTATTTATTAACTACCTACGTAAAGAGAGGGGTGTGTGAGTTTGACGTATCTGTGCATGTGTGTGTGTGTACGAGTATGTCTGTCTGAGGCATCATAGCTCCGAATCGGACAAATAGATTATTATTTTTTGTTTTTTTTTAAGATGACTGACCATGTAGCCTAAGGTTATCAGCTCGTTTCTAATTGTTTGTTTACTTATGGGAAATTCAGAACTTTATGTGTTGGAGGTCCTTAATTATCAATTAATATAGATCACTGGTTGAATTAAATTTTACTGTATAGGTTGTAGATTTGATTACCAGTTATTCTTTATATTATATTTTTTATTAGCTTTACGTTATATCGTTAACGTTATATGTATGTCCAGATTTTTTTAAAAAGTTAAAGTATTATATTGTTTTAATAATACAATGACTTTCTTGATTCGAATTGATATTTAAAAAATCATATTTTCTTTTTTTAGATCGAGCGAGGTGTCCGTCTATATGGCCAAAATGAACAGCGATTAGCAGTGAAAGTATGGTTGTCTGCTCTCCGCGGTGTTAGACACCGCAGTGATAAATTCGCTTTGCTGGGACATCTCTATCAGGCGTATATGGACTTTGGCAAATATAGGTATGTACCTGATGGCGCAATGAAAATATAGATTCTAGAAGATTTTTGGCAAATTATGATGATTCTAGATATTATTCCATAACTGACCATCATTGTCGACGGTCGTGATTTCTGCTTAGGTATGGTGTGGATGGTACTACTTTTATTTCTTCATTCTAGTAACGGAGTATCTTAGCACTAGTTTCTCCGTAGCTACTCTGCTATATATGGGATACAGAGTGAAGCTAAAAAAAATACTATATGAATGCCATTGATAAGTAGTTTTCTTCTAAGGAAAGAAACACTAGATTTTAAAAATTATTTCTTAAAATCTAATCTTTCGTAACCTTTAGAGTAAGTTCCCTAAATATGGACTAGTCGTACCTACTATTGACCATCGTTGCCGTTCGATATGTATAGCTACTAGCGAAGTGAATTTAGTCATATTAGGTGACTCTGCCCCACCTCTGAATCCCGCTGCAAATTTGCGAACGTACCACCGCATCAGTGTCAAGTTTAATGGCAGCCATTTTTTACAAATTTGATGAAGATTTTTAGTAAATTATCTAAGATTATTCACACACGACTGATAAAACTTAACAATATAATACTGTTAAAAAAATGTACCAGGGAATCTCTGGAGTTTGCGAACCGCCAGCTCGGTATATCAGAAGAACTCGACTCGGCTCCTATGCGAGCTGAAGCCTACTTGAACTTGGCTCGGGCTCATCAAACTCTGGGAGGACTTGACAGGTGCTTTGTTTAATATATATAAATTATTATTTTACTGCATGGTATGTACGAGTATAAGGAGATCTATTACAGTGGACGAGGCGGCGATGGACCTTCTCCAAATAAGTGTCAAATTGTAATAAAATTAAAATTATTGTGACCCACACTGGGCGCCAAAAGATATTCATTTATAAAAAAAATATTACATTGAGAAAGTAATGTGATATAAAATTGAATATTGATGTATAATCTTTGTAATAATAATTTATGTTATTAGGAATATTTTCCTTTCATTTTGTAAAAAAATTGTTTAAGTATTAATTATATGCTCTACATAAAATAATTCTGGTTTAATTATATTTTATTTTTATTTCTTTATAGAGCTCTCTCTTACGCACGCCATGCTTTATACAACGACTGTGGTGGAGGTTCGACGGCCGGCTGTGTACATCTCACAGTCGCCGCCGTTAGCTTGGAACTTGGCGCTTTTTCTAAAGCAATGGATGGATTTCAGAAAGCACTCGCTGTAGCACAGGGGCAGAACGATAATACACTTTTATTGCAGGTATTTATTTTTCTATTTAGTTAAAGGTAAATTAGGTACTTCATGTTGCTAATTTTCTCAAATTAAAAACAAAGGCTTACAACTCTCTACCTCACACAGGTATACGTAGGTTTATCAGAGCTTTGGCGTCGCCTCCGCGACACAGAGCGAGCTGTAGCGTGTGCAGCACGAGCATGCGACCTCGGCCGCGGTCCACGCGCTACTGACCTCAACACCAGACATCATAGGACTGCGTTATTGCAAATGGCGGCTGCTTTGCGCGCGAGAGGCGAGCTCGGGGATGCCCATGATTATTGTAATGTGGGTTGCCATTATAATTTATTATTTATGAAGTATGTTAATGTTACCAGATATAACAAGTTCGATAAAGTAGATATGACAGTTTCCCTGTCTGAAGTAGAAGAAGGAAAGGCATCATTCTTTCTCCACTTTCCACTAACATTACGCTGTATATTATTTTACTAGTGAAATAAACAATCACCTCATGTACTTGGAGCGCAAAAGCGTCTATTCTAATAACAATTCATAATAAAATTTATCAGTTATGTTTACATATTGTACATGTAGATAGACTCTCCCCGACTCGGTAGCTGTCTTACACAATTCGTTTCTTTCATTTTACTACGAAAGTAATATCATAAACTCTATTATACTTACTTAGTATAACTGCACTTCTCACTCACTGTTCCAGGAAGCTCTAAGACTGGCAGCTGTCGCGGGAGATCAGGGATGTTACGCGCGCGCAATGAGAATAGCAGGGGACGTGTACAGACGGAAATGCGACTATGGAAAGGCTCTTAGGTAGGATTATTGACTTATTTTGTAGTTTGTTAGAAGATTGGATTAAAAGGCTTATCATGATTTGATAATAAGACTCAATTATTATTTTTTGCTAGTTTCATAAAAAAAACTTACCATGTTATTCCAAAGTAGTCCTGTTTTGACAGAATAATTAATATTAGCACTCCACACTTTTTCCACACAAAAGTGAAGGAAATGTAATTTTAAGATACTGTCCCACTTTTCGAGACATTGCATTTGAATGGCAGGGCTTAACGATGCCAATACTAATTAATAAATGTGTTTTTAAATATTATGCTATAATTATATTAATTGTTTACAAACAGACATTACGAAGTAGCAATGGGTGCTGGTCAATCTTTAGGAGATCGCTTAGCTCAAATGGAAGCCATGGATGGCGCTGCCAGGTGCTTAGAAGCTCTACGCATACAAGGAAGAATATGTAATTGTCGTCCTTTGGAATTTAACACGAGATTACTTGAAGTCGCTACTTCTGTTGGGTCTAAGGTATGTTGTTAGTGTTCTATTTAAGTAATAAAAAAACTAAATCTTTTCTTTTTTGTAAAAAAGGATTGAAGAGAATCTCATCAGGGGAAGATAATAATATCTATATTTTTCCTTGATCTTTTTAAATAGACTGTGATTCTTCGGTTTTACTACCTCTGGAACACATGAAAGAAATGTATTATATATTTTAAAAAATTCTGGCTCGAAGGACTAACTTTATTTATTCTCTATATAATTCACAACATTTTATTTTAATTATATATATATATTTTTAAAGATAACTTAATTTTAAGTGAACGTTACATTACAATCACAATTGCAAGGATTTCCTTTATAATTCAGTTCGAAGGACCAATTTATTTAATTCTTTATATTCTTTCCAGATGCTAGTACGCCGAGTCCGACTCCGTCTCTCAGACATTTACACGGCGTTAGGTGACAACAATGCGGCGGCGCGTCAGAAGCGCGCGGCGGGCTCATGGGCGGCACCGGCTTGCGCCAGATGCAGGGAGCCCCTGGCGGAGCGAGCTGAACCACTGGCCTCGTTGCCTTGTGCTCATATTGTGCATCATGCGTGAGTGACTTTAGTTTTCTATCCAGTTGTTAAGGATTATATAAATTGGCTCAAAGGACCTAAATATAATAATACTCAAAATATAATATTGTTAGAAATCGGAAGCAGTTAACGTTTTTTAAAAATAAGATAAAAACACTTGTCATCTACATGTTTCTAAATTATCCAGAAAGATGTTCTACGATCTACGTAATTGTAATAAGTGATATGTATTACCTAATAATACTATTTCACGCGAGTTTCCTTCCAATAAAGGCTGTTGCCTACAAGCAACTGCCTCGATTGACTTTCTTTTTTTTTCGACTTGGCTTGTATTCTACACTTGTTTTACATTTTATTATTATATTCCAACAGCTGCATGCCAGAATCCTGGTCGCGTCGCTCAACTCGCAGTTCAGGAGGCGCGGAGTGTGCGGAGTGCGCGTCGCCCCGCGCGCCGCGACACCCGCCGCCCGCGCCTCCCGCGCCCCGTAGCTTACCATCGCAGGTTGTGAGTATCTTTTTATTTTTATTTATTTTAAATAGATATAATGATCCTAGTGTTAAGACACTCCGTTCCCCATTTTCCGCCGAATTTTGCAGGTATTATCCCTCTTCCTACTTCCTTATGTTTCGCAAAAATAAACGAAATATTAGTCTATTTCTGTATTAATATAATGTATACTTTATAGGACTTCCCCTTCGGAACACCTCCAACTTTACGCGAATCGGACCTGAACTCTGTACTCTCTGACCACAGCAGCCAACAAGCAACATCGAGCGTTTAATCCAATATTACTTACATAAATATATATATATTAAGTATATTTGTGTTGAATACAATTATTTTTAATAGATATGTCGCATAGAATTTTCTTATTACAGTACAATTAGTACCAAAAAATGCGCCATATATATATTTAGAATATAATTATTCTGTACTCTTTACCAGAGCATCGAAATGGAACTAATAAATATTTCATTCCACCGAGTGGGAATCGAACCTACCGATGTCGTGTTTACAGTCAAAATTTATTGATTTATTGAATATATTTTTATTAAAACAGTATACTTAAAAAATATTGATGATAATATTATATTTTTTTCAGTTTAGGAACAGCAACACCATAGCGCTATTCAATTTTGCTTTTCAACAAAATTCTTACCTGAAATCTTAATATTGTTTTTAATAAAAGCTTTGTCGTCATTTTTCATTCCAAAGATAATATATATAATAATTGGAATTGAAAAAAAAACATTAAGTGAAATATATGAGATGAAAGTATAATTATATTATATTACATATATTTTAATGTTATCTGTCAATTTAATAATTTATCAGATTTCTAGAATATTAAAATAAAAAACCTATTTACCTATATTGAAATAAGAGTAATAAAATATATGTTATCTAATAGTGAATTTTGTCAAAAAGATTCAACAAATTAAAATGATAAAATAATTATACATTTATAATTCAAAAATAATAGATAAAACTTTATTTCCGAGCTTAGTAGATAATTATTTTGCGTATGCTATCTGTGTAACACATTATTATTTATCTACTTAAAATTAACAGAAATTAGCGCTACTTTTCTTATATGAGCTGGGCTGAAAGATAAAATGATAAACATGATTCGCATTAATCTAATTTTTAAAAATTAATTAAACATTATTAAAATATCAAAAGATACGCACACTTATAATTGTCACTTTGACAGGTTGTATAATCATGAAAAAAAGTGTTGAAATATCTCATTTTATTAATAATATGGTAATGTTTCAATTTTTATCGTCATTGTTGTTGTAATTAAATTAACTGCATGCGTAGTTGTAACACAATGAGGTGATTTAACTGCCAGTTTCATTACGCCGTTGGTCGTGAATTCAATTTCCACGATATGATCTTTCATGTGGATCTTCAAATCGCAAATGTATTTGTCTTAATGTGTAGTGTTTAAGGCAAAAACATTTGGGTTCACTTCCAACGTATTGTCTTGGCAGTAACAATGGTAAAATAGGTGAGATGAGTTTGCGCCAGGACGACTAACTTTCATTATATATTTTTTTCATTGCTTGAGACACTATATTCAGTACCTTAAATATCATTAAGTAATTCTTTAAAATAGAACAAAGTGGGAAAATAAAAAATTCTAATATTACTAATGTATGGAGGTTATGGTGATTTTTTTTGTTCTTCTTTCTGGCGCTAACTTTAATTCTCTTGTACAAGGGATATAGGGTGAATAAAATGGAATTAATATAATATCACAAGTGATATAAGATCATAAAAATATTATTTATTATAAGAGAACGAAATGTCCATATCTGTGAATCATTCTTAAGTAAATAAGATATTTTAATGAACGCTTTATTATATTGGAGGCCAGCTACTGAATTAGTATCTTATTGTATTGTGAACCTATTAGTAATCGGTCATCCATTTTTAGTTTTAAAATTGTTGATGTATATCTATTGCCGTTCATGTGGTGTATTATAAGATATGTATAATGATACACGTAAAATTTTATTTTTGTTGTTTTTAATAAATTTTAAACACGCTTGTAACGTGATAAAATTTGTTGCGAATATTTTGTTATACCCAGTGATATTATTCGAATTTTCTATTAAAACTATTGAAATTTTAATATACTGAAGAGAACTATACTAAAGCCATAATTTCAAATATCTTAATTATATATTGACATGTAAGGAATAGTATTAATATACAAGATCAAAAATGAAATTAACCACAAACTGCCAAAATACTCTTGTGGTCAATTAAGCTACTGTAAAAGATACAGAACACTTGATATAAATGAGATTAGTTACAAGCACTGGTTTAGGAATCACGTTTAGGAGAGTTATTAAAATTCAGTAAAGTAAAGAAAAAAACGAAAAAAAACTATTAACATAGCAATATAAGCTAAACTGAACACTAGATATACAAAATTATATAAATAATTTATAATAATAATAATAATACATCATTTATTAACAACATATATTTTAAATTTTCACTTTCTCATATTGATTATAGATTTTCTTGAACTTTATGGCTGCTATAATGTTAGTAAATTTGAACTTCATTTCCAAAAACTAATAATTTAATTAACACTTGTGTTGCTAAGTTTTAGTTCATATAGTAACATGCCATTTATTAATTTGCTTACAATATGATATAATGCGGCTGCGTAAAATAAAGTTTAAGAAGATCTATAGTCAATAATTACAATATAAATATTATTGAAATTTTGTAAATTTTTTGCAATTTTTTAACTTTTAAACGTAAATACGTTTGAAACTTATAAAAATGCGGAATTGTTATATATTTATTATTCAAAGTAAATAACATAGAAATATTATAAAATTATATAAATGTTATACATTTTAAAAATCTATGTGGTTTGATTAAGTTTTATATTTATAATATATAAAGCAATATATCTAAGTTTTAATCACCTATTGAATATATTTATCGATTATCCATAATTTGATGTCTCAACTATTTCTATGTATGGAACATTGATTTATAAAAATCTCAGGATTTTTATATATCAATGATATGGAAATATATAATTATAATGTGGTAAATGTTACGGATATCTCTCAAATATAAATTATAATAAAAAGCAATTTAAAGTGAGTAATAGTTATAGTGTTAAGGTCTAGATAGCAAACAATATTAAATTTAATTTATTCTTGTAAAAAATATACCTATTACAAATATCTTCATATACTATCTTAAAAAATATTTGTTACATAAATATTATATTTTAGGTTCCGGTCATTTCTAAAAGAATTATGTACAAATTAGTTTCAAAGCAACGATATTTACTTTTAAATAAAAAAAACAGCTATTAAAAGCACAGTTATTTTCACTTTTAAATAATATTTCAAGATCAATGTAGAAACATGTAATTATAAAAAAAACTTTAAAGTAACTCAGATTACGTCAAATCATGCTTTATTTCTAATTCCAACGTTTTTTGTTGGCTTATTGAGATTTTAGAGTAATCCATCTAAATCAAACTAAGAATATATTTTTGTTCATTAGTAATAATGTAATGAAATCGAATGTAGTCCTAGTTATTTCTTTTATTATTTTTTGTCTTTATAATAAATCCGAATCTTTCATGAATAATTTTTAATTTATTATATAACAGATTACCATTATACTATTATATTTTTAACCACTGGATTTATATAGCAGATATATAGCTAAAATATCTGCTATACGTTTTCTTGTTTTATATACATTTTGTGCTTCTAACTAAAAATTTCTTAAATCTTCTATATTTCTCACTTTGTTAGTTATAGTATGCACTTTATACTATGTATGGACTTATTATGTGAGCTCTTACAAGTTGTGATGAAGTTGTTTTAAAAAATGTTCCTTCCTGATAAGTTAATGAACCATTTTGGGCTATTTTTATAAAATCTTAAAGTTTATCTCTAAGACTCTTCTTAATGTTTTGTAAAAATAGTTTTGTTTTCTTTTATATTTCCGCTTTTACACTAGTACTTTATGATACTGCTGAACCTGCCCCTAAAAAGAACTATAATTACCGTTATAAAAAACATGTAGTTGTGATTTTGGCGTTGTGTTTATCTTATTTTAGATAAAAGTAAGAATATAAAATATAATTGTTCGTTATATTTTAAAATTTTAATTGAAAATATATGAATAGAAAAATATTGTGTTTGATTTTTTCATAAATATTCCCGTACTACTTAAGTTATTTTATTTGAAATCTTTAAATATATAATCTTTTATATTATAGCAAATACAATCTTATCTAAAATTATTTTTAGCAGAACCAGTGCGTACTTTTGCAGCTTAACACTTTACCGTCATCAAATTGTACCTAATAAAATATAATTAATTAATATGCTATTAATTCGTTTTAAATTACTTCACTAATCTTCTGCAAAAATAGTGAAATTATTAATTACAAGTCAAATTAATAGAATATTTATATATCATGAAATACAATTTTTTTAATTCATTCAGGCTTGAGTTGCCGTTTAATATTTGACCGATCGTAGTATATGTTAAATGAGCAGAGCTTTAAAAATTACGGTTTCAGAATTCATTTATTCTCATATAGAATTTATAATTCACTTACTAAGAATATACTTATATATACACTTATACATACAATATCTAATTGCCGTGCCGTTTAAAAATTAAAGAATATTTTACTGGTTTTCACTAAACACATATTCTCAATTACTAACTATTCCAATAAATTAAAACATCTAAAAAAATAGAAAAATATAAACAATTTCGTGCGTGAATACCTTGCAACCTAAATTGCATTTGACAATGACATTTTAAGTAATAATTACTTCACAATTCAAACGTCATAAAGTATCAGCAACGAAGATTAAAATGATAACATAATTTTAATAATTCAAAATATTAACTTTATTTTAACATTTATTTATATTATATATAAAAATATATTTAATTTTGAATGACATTACAAATTCCGTCCTTGCCATATTAAAATAACATAACTCAAAGGGTTGTTTATAGAAAAAAAACAGCATTTGTATTGATTTTCCGTCGCTTTTCTCGCTAGGGAGTTTTAACTTGTAAAAATCAATTAATATATTAATAAACCATCTATATATCAAAGCAAATTATTGAAAGGTACACAATTTTGCCAAACAAGAACTTAGGACTCCTTGTACTCATTAATATAGCTTTGTTAATCGACCCGTAACGAATATAAAGAACAAGAATTTCAATTGTAATATTCTTTATGAATTAACCAGTTTAAAGTTGTAAATCTATTATTTTAGGTAACAATGAGTGCCATAGCGCAACAAAAGTGTCACGTTAAGGAGAGTTTATTTCAGTTTATTAAGACAAATGTCCCATCGGCGGATGTCTCTCTCATCGATGATATAGTCCTCTCCTATGTGATTTCTATCCTGGAAGAAGCCTCCCAGGATCCCTGCTTTGACTTAGATGGTAATATTATAAAATATAATAATTTTCTTATGCTTTATGTTTAATATTATTTACTTAAGTAATTCTTATTAGAGGTAAGTTTTAAAACATTGATATTTACTATTCCAATATTATATTTTATTCAGTTGTCTTGTGCATTTAGTCATATAATAACTAAATGTCATATATAATTAAAGATAAAAAAGTATTAAATATAAACAAAAGACTTACTATACTTGCTAATTTAACTAATAAGAAGGAGATAAAATTATTAATATTTATTTTCATTTATCAAAATTTATTTATTTTTTATCTCTCCTACTTGTACTTCATTTAGTGTAATTTTAAGAAATACATTTTTTTTATTAATTGTCTATTTTAAAAGCATTCTGATTAAATCTAACATTTTTTAAATGAAAAATAAAACTTTAAAAACTTTAAAAAATCTTTTCTATTCTAAATAAATCATTACAAATTGAAACAAATTATTTATAAAAATACATATAAACATTAAAAGCATTGTACACAAATGTTTAAAAAGTTAACTGGTTTAATACTTTTATAAAAACTTCTTAGCATTCCATGGATTGATTGTGCAGGTGTAGGTTTAAGGGGCCTCTTTAAATGCACAACATTAAAGGTTGCCTCCACTGTACAACCTCATCTCCATACTGACAATAAATTTGAAATTATCATACTAGTGCCTCCTTTGAAGCACATGTTATCCGTTATATTCAAGTAATATGCACAAAGCACAATAACTATAGAGCTAAATTGAACTAAATAACATTTTTTTTACCTTTACATTGTATTTCACATATAGAAGGATAGACAAGGGGAACCTGGTATTAAGAGCCAGTTCTCCACACATTACCCTATTTTAGAGACATGGAGGAACTCCCTGCTGCGTTTCGTCTCGTACCAAGAGTGAGAAAATGAAAAAAAAAACACTCCCCCAACTGGGAAACAAACCCACAACAATCGCATTTATAATCAGACACTGTCACACTGCATCATGATGGCCCTCATGTTAATAATATTAATAATATTTTAAAACTTTAATATTACTACAAAATTTACCTAAAATTCCTTAAAATCTAAACTAGGCTTCATAGAGATGATGGCAGCATATGTGCCGAAATTCGCAAGCATTGACCCAGGATTAGTTTGTTCCTGGTTTTTGGAATTGGAAGCTGAATTGACCCGACAAGATGAGTCTGATAGCAACTCTAATGGTAAGTAGTGTTTAATATAAGTGTAGTTGTAAATATTATAGGTGTGGTAATGCTTTTTTCAGCTTCACACTGAAAACTTCACACACATATTAAGACTCACTACTCCCCGAGTTGCGGAACTCCTATGTGTGGAATACAGCATGAAACTAAACACTTGCCAATTTTAATTAGAAAAAATATTACTTTGTGATACATAACCAAAGGGTACACAATATATCCAAAAGTGTGTGAAAACTGAGAAAGAGAACCATATATGTATGTAACCTCTTTGGCCGCCGGCAATGTATTAAAGCTAACGATATAACATCTCCTTGGCTTGATCTTACTGCTGGCGTTCCTCAAGGCGGCGTTCTTTCTCCTCTTCTCTTTTCTGTCTTTATTAACAATATATCTAAAGTCATTACTTCTCCCTTCCATCTGTATGCAGATGATTTGCAAATTTACCGCCATAGTAACTTAAATGGATTGCCTGAAGCTATCGATAGTTTAAATAGTGATCTCGATGCGATACGTACTTGGGCCGAATCTTTTGGCTTAATTATCAACCCCAAAAAATCTCAGAGTATTATCATAGGCAGTAATAAATTAAGACACAAAATCAAATGGGATACTGTGCCAGCGATACGCTACTCAGGTGTAACGGTTCCCTATTGTAACGAGGTTAGGAACTTAGGACTTATAATTGATTGCAACATGTCTTGGGCACCGCATATCAATGCAATCAGCAAGCGCATGCATTTCTCTTTCCATTCTCTTAGGCGTCTCCAATACTTCCTTCCTCATAAAACCAAAGTTATGCTAGCGCAATGTCTTCTCCTTCCTATACTCGATTACGCTGACGTCTGCTATTTGGATGCGACTGAGGAGCTACTTAACAAATTAGAACGTCTTCAAAATCTCGCCATACGCTTTATTTTTGGCTTACGTAAGTATGATCATGTTTCTCAATTTTGTGCTCAGCTTAAGTGGCTCCCAATCCGTCTTCGCCGTGATATGCACATCCTTACCTTACTTTTTAAAATCATTAACTACAAAAATTTTCCTACATACCTACGCTCCCGCTTCAACGTTCTTCCTCCTCCGTCACGCTCTAGGCGGTCGTGTGTCGTTCCGGCGCTTGACATACCTAGGAGCAATACCAAATTCATGCAGAAGTCCTTTTCCGTATATGCCTCATCCCTTTGGAATCAACTGCCTCATCCTATCCAGAGAAGCCCTTCCCTAAAATCCTTTAAATCCCAATTAAAAAAGCATTTACAAACTGGGAACAATTAATATATATTCCGACAGAGTTTCAAATTATTGCATTTCATTTTTCTTGTCATTTAACTCATCATAATAATATAATATTTATGTATTTATATAATATTTATAATAATGTAAGTATGTATTTTTTTTATAGAATATATATGTGCGTATATATGTATATGTAGTTTATATATATATTATTGTATATTTATATTTATAGATTCAAATATAATATTTTTCTGTTATGCACTATACTCTCCCCGCTGTTTCACATATATCCACTTCCACTGGTAGGCTGGAAGAGATTTCTTTTAGAAATAAGCCCACCCTTGTCAACAAAATTTTTCTTCTCTTAAGTTTCTGTATTTTGTTTTTTGTGCAATAAAAGAATATAATATATGTATAAGAAGATTATGAGATATATATGTTACTAAGTTATAAAACATATTTTGGGTGTCACAAATAGAAAGACGGAGTGTCTTTCTCTGCATTTAAAAATATATTTTCTTAATCTTAAACATACAATCGACACAAAAACATTAATATATCACGTAACTTCAATTAAATGTCAAATCTACGTATATATAAGACGGTATAACATTGAAAATTGAGAGATCCGTCTGTAAACACAGGATGTTGGCAATAAGTGCAATCCCATTCATAACATCGCGAACAAAATGTACAGTACAGTACGGTGGACGAGTCGTGGCTCCCCTGAAGTATTGGTTTTCTGTACTTTTGAGTTCTGTGCATTGTGCACTCAGGAAAAACCAAAAGTAACTAAATATCCTAAAATCTAATATGAAAAGTCATCTATACCTAAATCCAGGGCGGCCACAACTTGTTACCGTACTGTATTATACGACTATTGTTTCATAATACATCTCGCATATAGCAGAGTAGGCAGAGAAAACTGATGTTAAGACACATTATTTTCCAATTTGTGGCTGTTCCTCATCTATTATTTAATAGGTGACAAAATAAAATGCTGCGAGTTGTCGAATTAGGACAAAGTAACAATTTTTTGTCATTTTTAAATATACATGTCTACCTCTATATCCCTTGACAGGGATTCGAACCTACAATATAGTGACAGTACAGTCAAATACTACCAACTGCCCCACGCAACGATTGTGGGTTCGATTCCCGCTCGAGGAAATGAAATATTTAATATTTTCATTTCCTCGCTCTGGCAACGAGACAGAGTGGCATTATTTTCTGCCACGCAACACGCAATGCCTCCAGAATTAGGAAGAAAGTGACGAACGGAAATGTCTCAATGGGAAAAACGAAAAAAAAAATTACTTAAAACAAAAATGTGACCGCACCCAGTTTTAGGACCTTATTCGGGTCACTGAATATTATCAGTACGAATCTCTCGCAGTTCGCCGCTCACTTCGTAATTATTTTATAATTTCAATGTGCCATTTTGTTTAAATATTCCCAACAATGGAGAACGGTGTGTTTTAGAACTAAGCCATTAGGTTCCCTTTTCCTACCCTGACATTAGCGGGATACGGCGTGAAGCTTTTAAAAAACACATGTAGGACTACACACCTATTTTTGTAGGAAAGGGAGGTGGAGCAGTCTGGACCGTGAAATTATTATTCTTTTTTTTATTTATATATTTTGATTTTTTTATGTGAACAGGAAAGAATGTGTTTTAGCTTTCATAGGCGAAACTGCAGTAGTTAGAATTTGAAGGAGTTATAAAGTGGGCACAACAATAATTACGAACGACAACTATTATTCTGTATATATTAAAAGGCAGGGGAACCTAGTGTTAATACATTCTGTTCCTATTAAGATATATTACTCTTATTCCCCACTTTCCGCTGAATTCTGGAGGCGTTGCGTATAGTATTAAATCGATGCCGCATTTGGCATCGCTTGTAGTAATATAATATATAAAGGAATACAAATGAAAATAATCGGTTGCTATTTCGATTTCCTAGATGATTCCGCGTGCAGTGATAAGATCAGCATCACTCTGCAGAGTTTGAGCGACATGCTGCCACCAGCTACTAAGCCTAGTCGGTAAGTCAATTTATTTAGTATGTTTATTTAAAAAATGTACTTATTCATTTTTTCAAACTTGGAGAGTTTTCTTTAATTGATAATGTATGAAAATTAACTACACATGTTACAAGTTTCGAGACTGTGAAATTATAATTTTAAGAGAAAACTGTATTAAATAAAAATCTCGTCGTCCCGCAGAGGAGTTACGCCAAGACTGTGAGTTCGATTCCTACTCGGTTGAGTGAATCATTTGCATATCCTCGCTTTGACAACAAGACAGAGCGCGACGTTGAGTTCAATTTCGCTACTTAACACCCGACGGCGGCGTGTTTTAACACTAAGTTTTGTTTATCTACAGCTGTTAGTGAGACTTGGTTGCCTTGAATTTAAGTTTTCTGAACTTTTGCGCACTGTGCTCTCAGGAAGAAAATATGCACAAATAAGAAAAATCCTAAAATCAAATCTGCGCAGCCATCTTCAACTAACTTTAGGACGGCTCTGACTCGTCGACCGTACTGTACCTTGCTACATACATATATACAGCGTGAAGCTATAAAAAAAAGAAAAATAGATTGTTAAATGGCAACACTTTTCTACACATTTTTCCTAGCTCTCACTCCAACTCGGAGAATTCGGAGAGCTCTGAGAGTTCAGAGTGCTCTTCGCGCGATCGTCGCTCGATCGTAGACGGAGACGAGTACGCCGACCAGTGCAGGGTGCTGCATGAGATGTTCCCTAACACGTGTGCTATGGAGGTAGGTACAGGATTATTTTACGTCACTAAAGCATTTGACACTGTGACATTATTATATAGTGAATATAGCTTCTTGTGTGTCATCAGTTATCACGACACTGGAACTGGTGGTAATCCTTCGCATTTATATTCAATAGGAACTCCTTTGACTTTATTGTGTGTAATTCTTATTTTTTAATCCTAAGTTATTCAACGTCTCGTCATCTTTGGGGTCCATTGGGATGTTAGGTATAGCTCGTTAAGTAAGGGTGTAACAACAAGCAATTGTTTGACACTAGGTTCCCTCTGCCAATTCTCTCTATATAGGATAAATACAGTATGGTAAAAAAATACTGTAGAACTAAATTAAAATAAGTGTCTTAACACTAAGTTTCTATCAATCAGATAAAACACTGCGTGTCCATCGCTTGCGGGGACGCGGAGCGCGCGGCCGCCACCCTTCTGCACCGCCGCGAGCAGGGGCAGTCGCTGTCCGCCGCCGCGCTGCACGCCGCCGCGCGCGCCCCTCTCTGCAACGATAACGAGCTGAAAAACCGGATTATTGCCAGGTACGGCGTTGAGTTCTAGTCGGGCGTTACATGTGGAATACGGTGTACATTGTAATATACGTGACAAAACGTAGAACTGTGATGACAGTTTGGAAAAACTAATTCTAGTTGTAAATACCAAAGAAAACATCACGTTCCAAACTATACGGTTGTAAAAGATGCGCTGAACGGAAACCAGTAGAAGCAGCTCAACTGCTTGATGCTGATCAATATCCAAACATTAAGGGCCGATTAAAAAGCCAAAAAACTTATAATATTAGTATCAGACTTTTCACAAAGTTATGGTTATTTTTCCAAAAATATAATTATTCTCATACTAATAACGAAATTACTTGCTTATAACAATTCAGATATTCGTACGTGGACAAGAACTCAGATACCAAAGAACATAAACCATTGGCTCCTAAGATCGAGCCCAAGAAGATGGTCCGCTACAGAGACAACAAGATCGTTTCTTTGAAAGGCGAGAGGTATACTGAGGTAAGTTTTATATGAGACTAACGACGTAAACGCGGCTTCGCCTGCAATACATTGTAGCCTGTGTTATTCTGATGTATGAGCTATATTTCTGCAAAAGTTTATCTTAATCTGTTCAGCAATTTTTGCATGAAAAACTAATCAGTATTTTCTTAAGTAAATGAAAAACTAAATCAGCTTCATGCTGTATTCCGCACACAGCAGTGTAAGCAAAGGGAATTTAAGTGTTAAGACGCTCCGTTCCCCATTTTCTGCCGAATTTCTGTAGGCATTGCGTGTTGAGTGATGGAACTCAACGCCGCGCCTTGTTTCGACACCAGAGCGAAGAAATGAAATTATAAATTTAAAATAAATATCTCCGGGAATTGAACCCACAACTATTTGCGTTTACAGTCATACTTTGTGCCCCTGTGTCATGACTAGAAGCAATGAAAATACAATTATTACTTTCATACTATTTCGTGCATGAAGTTGAAATCGGAAAAATCGTTACTATTTATGAGATCATAAATATTGAATCACCGGCTGTGTTTATTAATGTTAATACTTTTTACAAATTTTCTAACGTTCAGGTACCAAAGGCTGGTGTCGATGAGGAGAATTTAAAGAAGCCAAAAAAGCAGCATTGCCCTTAACCATTAAAACCACGTCAGTACGGTGAAAAAGCGGAGCCGCGTCCCGCCACCACCCCCCTCCCCCCGACACCCCCACACACTGCAACACTCCTAACACCCCCAAAACCCCCCGTGTGCCCAGTGTCCAAAAAACGCGCGTGTGGAACGCCCACAAGTTGCCGATATCCCTCAAAGATAAAGTGCGTTCACACCTGCAACAAAAACGCACGCGTTTCTAATGCATATACAAAAACGCGCGATTTATATCGCGTCAACGGTTATAGGGATAGTCAAGTTCGCCCATTGACGTGGGTATTTTATGCGTTTTTGTCGACGCGCGTTTTTTCAGACGCGTCAGGGCGCGCGTTTAGTGTTAGTTTAGACGCGCGTGAATCGCAACATGCGAACGTTTTTTTACCCGCTTTTTCATGTACTGATTATTTGTATGAGTTTATTCGGCGTTTGAGTGTTTTCAGTTTTGTATTTAAGCTTAAGTTTAAGCTCTCTTTGAGACAGCTCAGTATTATTTGCGTAAAGAAGACGTCGTGCCGTAAGAGAGAGATGAAATGTGTTCAAAACTACCGGGAGAGACGGATCGATGCCATACAAAGAGTGGAGGGTACGCTAAAACAACGCCCGACGTCTATAAAACGTCACAACGCCGCGTTTTTTTTCAGCGACCGTATAGTTTTAAGCGTTCTAAAACCTGTGATTTTAAATTATAATTTTAGTAAGTTTTTATATACATCTGTGATGTTGAGGCCATTTTATATATAGTTACCCTATAAGCGGTTAATTTTAGGTTTTTTAAAACATTTTTTAAATTTTATTCGTTATGCGTGTGGCCCACGCATTACTGTGATTTATCTAGTTCTGCGGCTGCCAGTGATTTAAAACTAAATTATTATATACATAATATATATTCAAAATTATGAAAATTGACGTATTGTTATTATATTGACTTAAAAATGTCCGTCTCGAATGTTGCCATATATGAAAATGGCGATTATATTTAATATATTTAGCAAATAAATGTTGTTCCTAAGAAATAAATCACTGGCATACGTCAAAATAAATTTTAGACTTCGTATAGACTGATCCTAGGAAGATCTCATTGAATAATAGTATTATTTTATCTGTCTCAGCACAGCTGAATGATGTTTTTTTTTATTTATTTATGATCTGTAAGACGCCTCTGCTGTTAACTTAAAATGTTTTCCGCCTATAAATATACGTACATGTAGTATGTATAGCAAGTATTTAGAATACTCAAATTATTTTTTGATTTTCAATCAAAATAATACAATTATATTTTTCGATAGAATTTAAAATTCAAACTTTATTTGGCACAGACTAAAAAATTTAGTAAAGGATTTTATCTAAACCATAGATAATATATTTATTTTTGTTACAGCAGAGGAATTATACTTTGTCTTTCGCTTACATTTTTCGATTTCTTTTTGGTTAAACTTATTGCCAAAATTGGTGCTTAAATGAAGCCAAAAAGATTAGATAAATCTTTAAAAAAAAATTGTCTTTATTTAACTTTTATCTTTATTTTGTATCTTCTTTAGTTTTGAGTCGTAGAGAAAATATATAAATAACTTTAAATATATGGAATTTTAAATACATTTTTATACATTGACCTTTAAATACATTGACTTAACAGATAAAATTGACTAATATTTGATGAAATTATATTCAATATGCGACTCAAAACACATTTATATAATTTATTTCATTTGATCTGATTTTTGTGCCCGTTTATCCGCAAACACCCTAAGATGTCAGAATTTATTATTAAAAAGCGGGTATTTCCGAAAACGAAACAATATCTGACATCAATCGAGGGATGGCAACATTAGTTCAATTGAATATTTTGAAATTGACATAACAAACAAAATGATTTACAATAATGATTGTTTGAAACTGATTAAAAAATCCTAAAAGACTAGTGTTGCCATGTTCTGGCGTCAAAATCACAGATGAAATTAAAAACCGTGAAGCTGTAATGCCGCATTTATTTTCTACTTAATTTTTTATTAATGATTTATTTAATTAATTAAATTAATTAATTATTATTATATTATTATTATTGTAAGTGTAGTTATTGCGATGAGCGCGCACTTGATGTCATATCCAATCTGATGTGAACAATACAATGTATCAATATATCGTTAAATACCCCAATTAGTGTTTCATTTCCTTTATTATAAATAATTAAAACATTTTCTATGTTATTCCACACTTAGGAAAGAAAAATAAGTAAGAATGTTTTTGACTCAAAAAGAATTAAGTAAATTATTCTCATTTCTGTTGAATGAAATCGCGATGGTTGTAGGCTCAATTCTCACACCGAGGAATGAATTATTTTCATTTCTTCGCTGTGGCATGAAGACAAAGCGCAGCATAATGTTCTACCACTCAAAATGCAATTTCGCGAAAAGTGGGGAAGCGTAGTCTTACTCTGCTTTATGCGAGATACAGCGTGCAGCTAGGTTGAATTTCCCACGATGGCGTCTTACTACATAATTATACAATTTTATATCAACTAAAATACCATATATTTTTACAATTTATTAAATAATTAAGATACATAAACATTTAAGTACAATGCGTAACAATGTTTGAATTGTCACATAGCGAGTAAAAAGCTTAATTATTCCATTGTCTATACATCAATAGCTTTCCAAAGACAATATACACAATTGTACAGACTGATTAAATCTTAAAGATATCTTTACAAAAAGATAAATGAGATTGAACTGACGACCTTCGCTCTAACAGTACATGACTAACCACTAAGATCAACAGATTAGTAGATTTAAACCATACTTTAAATTAATTTTACTGACATTTAACATTCTTCATTACTCAAAAAAGGTTTGTAACTACTGGGCTGTAAAATTTGTTTTAAAATATATATGTTTTATAATATGGACCGTTTATTTTTATTTAACATGTCTAAACATGCAGATAAGTCTTAAATAAATAAATATTTTAAATATTGCAACATTAAATCAAATCTACACACAAATCTTTTTAAATTATGTACATAATGTAAATTAATTAACAGTACAATAGTATAAGGGTACTTTTACAAAAATAAAATTAATATCATGTTTTTTTTTTTACAAAACGACGACATCTTTCTCTTTAGCAACAGGAACAATGTTATCTGAAATGTAAAGTTGAAGAAATAATAATATTTTCTGTCGTGATTGAAAGAAAAATTTGTGGAGTTCTAACCCGAGAAATGATTTGTTTAATATATATTTATGTCCTTACTCTTATTATAATAAATATTGTCCTATTGGACGAAACGCGGCGTTGAGTTCCGCCAATCGGCACAAAGGCAATGTCATAAAAATTCGGCGGAGAGTGAGTTTTACTTTCATTATCTTTTCTCTTCTTACGCTACGTAATTCGCGGTATTCAGCATGAAGATAAAAAAAATATTTTCTTCCTGACTGGAGACGCGATATTGTCGGTTCGATACTCACTTACTCAAAGAATGAATAATTTTTTTTCTGCCTACTAAAATCTTATATAACGGACAAAGTTATTTTACAACAGTCTCATGACTGGTACATTTGGTAATGACCAAAGTAAAATAAAATAACAGCTTCACGTTTTTCTCAGGAAGCAGGGTAGGTACTTGAGCAGAGAGAACCAAATGTTAAAACACTACATTTCCTACTCTCTACAAAATTTTCCAGTCATTGCGTATTAAGTGGCGGAATTTAACGCCGCGCTTTTATCAATCAGAGCCAGGAAATGAAAATGATTTAAATATAATTATTTCATGAGTGTGTGTCGTCTGCCTCAGTTTCTAAATTATTTTTCCTCATATGCATCGCGTGCACAACCAGACACCGTAACACAATTGCTTCTTAGGTAATTTCTGAACTTTTACGCATTGCCAAGTCTTAAACTTTAAGCCAAATCTGCGTAGCCATCTACAGCTGACTTAAAGACGGCCACAGCATATCGACCGTACCATACTTTTATTTTGTTGCAGCACCCTCATTTAGCAGGGTAGACAGAGAGAACCTAATGCTAAGATATTTATTTTGCATAATCCAAATCACAGATCACGCTTAAAGACCGGGAAATCGAACAAAAATAAAAACCATACTTTTTCTTATGTAAAATGAAATGAGATAAAATAGCTTGTTTAGCATTTAAACTACAACTATAATACAATAAAAAACTATCACTAACTAAAAGGGGTTTTCAATGAAAATGAAACAATACTAAGATTTCGACATTTATTACGAACTAAAATAAATAAATTAATACTCAGGGTAACTTTTTTACAAAAAAAATTGTCTATCACATGATAAATATACATTAAATAACATTTTTTCTATTAAAACATGTAAAGATTCCAAAGTGGTTTCAGAATTAGCTAACAGATAAGAACAAAAGCTTAAAACATGTTTGTAATTCTTACTTTAAATATATTATTTTTGACCTGTTAAAGAAATATGAAAAAATCTTTTTAAGTAGTTTTGATTTAAGCTATTGCTTTTATTATCTGTATAATGAAATAGAAATACTATAAATACGAGCATTGTATGATAAAAGAAATATTGTTTAAATTAAAATCGATTTTTGTAGGAGAATCGATTGTTAATTTAAAAATAGATATCTAATTGAGTTCTTTAGATATACTTTTGGCAGCAGTTGTTTTGCTAAATTGATATTTATTCACAGCAATAGACTGCTATTTCTAAATTTACTATTTTAAAATAAATAAAATAATTTTTAAGACATAACTTTAATCAAAAGTTACTTTTTCAAATTGCATTTTTGATAGTGTCGTAATTTTAAATGTGGAAATATACATTTTAAGGTCAGAAATTAAAAAATCAATTATAGATATTTGTAAAATGTGTGTCAATACGAACAATAAAGTTACGTATGGCAACACACAAAATTGAATTATCATTTCATGTCAAAAAATAAAACAACATAAACATTTATTGTCAATGACATTGTGCGTACAACAATTTGAAATATTTAGTGATTTAATAAATAAAAGATAAAAATTATTTAAATTACCATTAAGCCAAATATAAAATTTTAATGGTTTTTTTAAATTCTAATAAGGCAATGATGTAAAATTTAGAGTCCAATAGATCTAATTTACAATTACACAAACACTACTATGAATGAGAAAAATATCAAATGTGTGATATACTATTTGTATATATAAAAGAAAATGGCCTGTATACCTGGATAATTTTAATAAGAAATGGTCTAGTTTTTCTTTTTTAGCTTCACGCTACATCCCGCACATAGTAAGATTACAGTCGAAGGCTTGTACTTTTAGTAAAAAAATATAATCTGTTATATCATACCAAAACAATTCGGTCTTTTGTGATATGTCTTCAGTTTTCATTTTTAAGTAATAATGTAGAGCTTTTATATTCCATAAGTTAACTACTTATTTTTTATCTAATAAGAAAAATATTTATAAACTAATATAATATAATAAAGCGGAAGAGTTTGTTTGTTTGTTTGTTTGTTTGAACGCTAGGATCTCTGGATCTACTGGTCCGATTTTCATTGTTTTTGTTTTGTATGAAAGCTGCATTCTTCAGAAGTGCTATAGGCTATATAACATTACATTACACATATATACTAATATATTTTAAAGTACATTCTAATTTGACATGCAATTTATTCTGCCCTGTTAATAACAACCGTCGTTGCTACGCGACCGCTACCGCGACGTTTTGATATTCATCCTTATGATAATAAATATAATAGTCACTTTTAGCATTTTATCTAGATTGAAATTATAGTTTACTGTATAACATTCTAATAAATAATTAAGGAGATGTCACTGATTCCAAATGACCTAGCCACCTAGCGGGCGGCACAGTATGACCGACGCGAACGGGCAGATGACGTTGACGGTTTTATAAATTTTCATACATTTTCGAACTTAATTTGTTGTTTATAAAATACACTTTGATTCTCTTCTTATTTTATTTGATATTGCCCGCTAAAATTATCCTACTTAATAGAGAGAAATGTTTAGTTATTTCGTAGAGTCGATATCTATGTACGCACGTACGGAAAACTTTAGGTACTTTTTCTAATATTAAGAATACCTATCCTTTAGTTACTTTTAATCATTTTGTTAGTTCATTTCAATAACTCAGATAATTTTTTCCAATAATGTGTATCTACTTATTATTCTTTTTGATTATTTGAGCTTATATTTTCTTACTAATTCTATTGAGAATTGAAAATAATTTCATGAATATATTTAATAAATATTCTTATAGTTGAAGCAGGCGTAGCCGCGTCCGGGTCCACTAGTTTATAAATAAATTAAGATATTTAATTATGAAAATCAATATCTGTTGGAATATAAAGAATACTATTAATTATAGTCGCCAATATGTTAAAAGTAATAACATGTGTAGGTCTTGTATAGCTAACAATTGTAAATGGTGCAAAAAATATAATTAAAATTCTGGCGACCACATCTGATGAAGATGAACTGCCTCCGACATAGGAAGTCAAGATGTTATTAACGTTGATCGTCTTTGATATTGCTCATTAATTTATATGACAAACAATTTACTTGGCAACTTTAAGAACAAATCTAAATATCATACGAAAAACAAAGTAAAGAGAAAAAAACTAGACCATTTCTTTTTTATAGTAGAAACTCGAATATCTGGGCCGTAGTTGTTCAGATACACGATTGTCCGGACTACGAACCACCACCAATTATATTAAATATATACGTAAATTAGTGTATAATGCACCATATGTTGGAAAATGTATCTTTTAATAATTTCTTAATAAACATTGATTTTCGTTGATTTGTATTAGTTGCTATTAATAAACTCAACAATATGTTATAAAAATAACAACATATATATATATATATATATATATATATATAAAAGTAGCTTTTCTTTAAATGTCCAATTATCTAGATTTTCGATTATCTAAATGCCTAAAAATAACGGTTAATCTGGTCAATCGAGTTTCTACTATAATATCAAAATCTTAGTGTATTGACATTAACAACGACCAATATTACCCATGATACTGGCGACCACCTCTGATGATGATGAACTGCCTCCCACATCTGGAGTCAGGATCTTATCAACGTTGATTGTCTTTGATAACGCGCGTCTTATTAAGTCGGCGTGGAAATGATGACCGAGGTGTTCTAGCATGTCGATTGATGCGTTGATCATCGCTATGGGGTTCGCTACGTTCTTGCCGGCTATGGCTGTGCCTGGAATGAGAATTATATAGTGTTATTCTTGCTTCGCCCACTTCCCCGATAGTAAGTTTTACTTTTGCTTTTTTATAATAGCCGAATTTTGAAGGCATTGCGTGTTGAGTGGCGGAACGACGTCAACGCCGCAGTTTGCTTCGGTACCAGAGTGAGGAAATGAAAATAATAAATAATTCATTTCCTCGAGTGGGAATCGAACCCAAAACTTACAGTCACACGCTTGTGCCCCTGACCTACGACTGAACACTGATCTGTGGACTTGGAAAAGGCGTTTCACAGGATGGTGTAAAAGAAATTGTCGGAGATACTGCCCCAGTATAATGTAACCTGCTGCAAGTTTCCTGCGTGCGAGTAGGAGCTGGCATGTCGCCTTGGTTTGACATCCAATCGGGTGTTAAACAAGGTTGCACCATGTTAGCTTGGTTGTTGAATTTGTATTTGGAGAGCTGTCTCCAAGGAATGAAACAAAGTGACATTAGAGTGAAAGCAGTTGACTTAAATGTTAATTGCCTGCTATATGCAGATTATATAGTGCTCATTACACGATAAGAATGAGAGTTACAGGTATTAGTCACCTTTCTGAAAGAAGGATGTAAAAATAATGGCTAAGCTTGAATATCAGTAAGACAAGGTTCTGGTAGTTGAAAGAAATATTGAAGAAAAATGCGGTTGGGTAGTGGGATATGCGGAGTTAATATACCTGACCGAATTTGCAATGAAGATATATCCAGAATGGCAGGTACTAGCCAGAATGTCACGGTGAGAATGAAGAACATGCTCAGATGGTTTGGACACGTTGAGAGAATGAGTGATGAAGGCATAAAAAACGATTTATGAGTGAAATGAGTAAAAGAAATAACGTATGACCTCAATCAATCTTTGAAAACAGTGTCCATGTTGCTGGAGGAAGGTCACGTAAGAAGCGAGACAAGGAAGAAGGGGTATGCAAAGATGGAAGCGTTCCATTATCTCTGGCTATCCCAATAAGTGGATGGAACAAAAAGTGAATCTAAAAATATCTCACCAGTGTTACGGGTGCCAGGTTCAAATACAGCGTAATGGTCACCGTAGTTCCTGCCGGAGAGCAACCCCGCACCACCTAGCAGTCCACAGACCACATTTGACACTATTGATCCGTAGAGGTTGGTCATAAGCATCACGTCGAATTGGTGTGGCCTGGAATAACACGGAAAATAATAGGAAATAATAAAACAATATATGGATTGAACACTAAGTAATATTATACATTTTTAGAAAACATAAAAATGGGAATAGGATTGGACTAGAGCTTAAGTGTGATGATCGTGGGTTCCATTCCCGCTTGGGGGAGTGAATTATTTTCATAACCCCGCAAAACAGAACAATACGCGGTGGTGTCGTATGACTAACATCACCTGGCGCTAAAAAATAAAATGAATTTGTTTATATTGTTAGCTTCACGCAGTATCCCGCATATAACAGGGAAGACACAGGGAACCTAGAGTTCAGACAATCTGTTCTTCATGCACTATACATATATCTTATTAATTTTTTTTTTCATATATTTTAAAGCTTATATACTTTTTTAAAAGTTTGTTTAAGTAATACTCACTTTGCAACCAACTGCATGCAACAATTATCAATAATCATATCGTTGTGTTCAATCTCTGGGTACTCTTGAGCCATACGACGAGAAGTTTCTAGGAAGAGACCGTCTGAGAGCTTCATTATGTTAGCTTTGTGAACTGTTGTCACCTAAAAATTGAGTTAAATTAGTATTTATATATATACCTATTACTAACAAAATTTTAAATGTTAACTAAGATTTGGAATAAAGGGCTTTATTATTATTATTATATATATCTTGACAGATCCTAATTTACTATTAAACTCACCTTCTTCCTCCCATTTCTCTTAGCAAACTCAAATGCAAATCTCGCTACCCTCTCCGAATTGCTTGCGGTAACAACTTTCATTGACTCAATGACACCCTGTACGGATTCGTGTTCTAACATGGCGTATTCACCTTCTGTGTTTTGCCTGGAAAATAACGGAAATATATTAATAAGCACGTATCTAAGATCACAAAAATGTTTTGTTTTTTTTTTATCTTCACTATGTATCCCAGCATGTGGTAGGGTCGGCAGACGGAACGTCGGACCCTAGGTTCCCATTACGATGCTTCGTTCCCTACTGTCTACCGAAATTTTGAGGCATTGCGTGTTTAGTGGCGGAACTCAACGTCGCGTTTTGCCTCATTATCAGAGCATTAAAATATTAAATACTTCATTCCCTCCCATTGGAAATTGAACTCACAACCGTCGCTTTTCCAGGCACACACTTTTTGCCCTTGCGCCAAGACGGCCTTAGAAAAATGTTTTGATGTCAATAATTTTAATAGATTAGGTTTTATCTATATGGTATTTTGTTTTATTTATTAGGTATCTTCAGATAATGTTACTTCAACCAGATGGAAAAAAGATATAAGAATTGTTTTTATCCATTGTCAATATTGTTAGAATCTCTCTATTTATCTAAATAATTACTTATTATTTAGATAAATAGAGAGTAGCACTCAGTACTTCCGTTTTATCTAAATAAACATAATTATTTACTCAATATGATTCCACTACCACTCAAAAACAAAACACAACTCACCTAATAATAACAACATCTATATCCTTATGGCGTGTAGGGACACCAGGAAAAGACTTGCAATTTAGGACATATGCATACATATCTAGTTCGTTACGTAGAGCTACATTACGGGATGTTACATAGGCCGCTTCACTTTTAGTTTCAATGTTGCCCTGAAAAGTATGGGAGAAATAATTAAATTTGCATTTAATTAATATAAATGAGGCCGTTGTGGCCTAGAGGCACAAGGTTATGACTGTAATGGTTTAAAGTGTGGATAAATTATTATTTAATAATATTTTCATTTCCTGATTGATGAGATCCAACACTCAACATGCATTTCCTTGCATGCGCCACGGAACTGTGGAATGGCCTACCCGCAGCAGTGTTTACAGGTCAACGCGATATGGGTACTTTCAAAAAAGTGCATCTATAAAAAAAATGCAATGCTTCGAAAAATTTGGCAGAAATTATTAATTTTAATTTAATATAAATAGAGGCCACTGTGCCACACAGTGTATGACGGTAATTGTGATTATATAATAATTATTTTCATTTCCTCACTCTGCTAACAAATACAGAGTGATGTTGAATTGGGCAGTGCTTGGGGAATGGAGTGACTTAACACTAGGTATTAAATTTAAAACAATTATAAGACGTAAAATATCAATATTAAGTACACAATAATCATCATGTAGTCTTTTCCTGACAATAAAGATCATATTTACTTCTATACTATTAATATTCTAAAGCCAAAGGCTTATTTCATTGAACATGCTAATCTTAAGAACTAGAGGATCAAATTGAAAAATTATTTGTGTTGAATAGTGTATCAATCAAGAAAGACTATTACATAAGCTTAAATATTTCAATGTAATTGTAACCTGCTATACCCGTGGTCAGTTACATCCCACATTTAGAATGTCATATGTCATGTGCCATGCACAACATATAATTATTTCAAATATGATAACAGGCCGCAGTTAACAGCATATCAAAATACATATCATAGCATATTAAAACAATTGACTAACCTTAAGACCAACACCATTCCTCTTAATAGTAGTAATAGCATATTGTACATCATCATCATTGTCAACATTAGGATCTATGTCAACAACCTCAAAATCTACTGGAGCACCAATATATCTGAAAATTATATAGTTTAAATTATATTTCATTTATATTAAATTATTTTTCTTGTAAAATGAAGTGAAAATTATGAATAATTAGTTGCTTTAGTAAAACATCATTAACAGTAAATTGTAAAACATCAAGCAACATGTTGTTTCTAGGCTTTTATTATTATAAAGCTCAACACCATTGAAAAAGTTTCATACATTTTCCTACATAGCAAGGTAGACAGAGAAGACCTACTATCAAGTTCTGCTTGTGTTTTCAATTCTGTGTGGGAATCAGAGCCACAACAGTTGTATTTGCAATCAGATATTGTCCTACAGTGTTATGATGATCTCGACCATTAAAATATAAAATAATAAACTATTTTAAACATATATAAAATAAGAAATAAGAATTACAAATATTTTCATAAATAATATTACTCTAAAATATTTTTATCAAATTATTAAGAAAAAATATGAAAACACTTTTTCAATATAAATAAAATTTAAATAGATGATAATTTTTTTATCATATGAATTTGGACAGAAACAGATGTTATCTAGTAAACAAAATAGTTAAACTATTAGACTATTACAAATGGACAAAATAAATACACCAAGAATATGTAAAGCTGTATTTATTTTAACGTGGTGTGAATGATGCGTGTTTAAACATTATTTACTATTCTTTACCACTTATAATAAGGCTAGTTGACTTTTATTGTGTCATATTACAAATACGCATTTGACAATGTGGTACTCACTTGAAGATGTCTCTGACGTAACCCATACATTCTGGACCAATTCCACCACCAGGTAACATGGTAACAGCATGACGACCACCGTATTGAGCCACGGGAATAAGTTTTTGCTTGCGGATTACAGGAGTCTTATGTTGAACTTCGAAATCTGATAATTGTGCGGGGGCTGCAGCTGAACTAAGATACGCTGTTCCTCTGAGCTCTGGTAGCAGCTTTATTTTCGACAATAGTCTCACAGCCATTTTATTTAGATAAAAAATATTATAATTTAAAGGAGCCCTATCAGATTGAATAACCACAGGAAGAGGAAGATGGTATGACAGTTCAAGATAAGTTTCAGCAATAGGTGGCGTTTTATAATAATTGTCAAAAATGTGCAAAATATTTTTTATAGCTTTTTATTAATAAAAATATTTTATAATGTAATATTATTGTGCTAGAGATATCCATTTAATTTACATTTAATAATATGCAATTACTTTAATTTACTTTCATCTATTAAATAAACCGAAATAACAGAAAATCTGTACAATCTTCATTATTAGCTTGTGCTAATGAGCTTATCTTTATAAAAATAGTGTGTTATTTTATTATATTTAGTTAATTTACCGTATTTAATGTATGAATATAATTTCTAATTAAATTATAAATTGACTTTGAAAAACTTTAAAATAAAAGTATTTTTTGTATATGGCAGCATTGTAAAATGTATTTTTTCACAGGCTTTGTGTGTTGCTGCTTTTTCCTCGAAGTATCAGCGGTACGAGCGGGCGTCCATTTTGCATCGCCATATTGAAATTGGTCGGACATCTTTGGACGCCATGTTTAGGCGGACATATTTTATAAACATTTTCGCGTAAATTTCAAATATTTTTGCTCACTAATTATAAAACTTTTTTTCACTGAAGTGTATGGTATTGATTGCAGTGGAAATTGTCAAGGAAAAATCCTCGCCCACGCAGCAGTCCATATACGTCTCCAGGGGGCCGTGCAGCTTTTGTTATAAGCTAAATAAAGGTAAACTATTTCTACTGAAAACAATCATACTTTTTGACACATTGTAACAAGTGTTTCGAAATTTCTATGTATTTACGATTCGATTTGCGTTCTAGAGTCTATTAAAATGAAGGTCAATAAACGTAGGGTTGGTATAAAGAAAGATTGGCGTGGCCGTTTTGTATAATTATCTAAAAAAAACATTTGATGTCCCGGCCGGTTGAGCCGAGACGCACCTACTGCGACCAAATATTACTTTAAGCAGTAGATTCAGTTTATAAATATAGCAATATTTGAGTTTTGAAAGCGATGGGATCGTAGACAAACTATAAATTAATTACGCATGTAGGTTGTCTTGTAATGTGATATTAACACTAACGAAACTAGTTCGGCGAACGTTCTCCGCCCATTAACTTCTTATCGTCGATTTTCTGTAATAAACAGCACACTGTTTTCCGTTATATCCAAATCAACATTCTAAAAATAACTAACAAGCTCAATTAAAACGATAATGAATACTGCTAATTTCCATGACAATTCCAATTACTACTACAAAAACAAAAAATGACAGTCGTTTTTTAACTAGGCAAGACATTGAACAGACAATATAGGGCCACAGAATTATAAATGTTTTGTATAATTTCCATAATATTATTAATTCATTTGATTTTATAATTATGTTTATTAATGTAAAATTAACAAAAAAACAGGAAAAAAATATAATTATCAACCTTAAGTTGTTTTATTACATTAAGTAAAAAAGTTAAATTAATAAAAATAAATCAGCTTCACTCGCTCGCTTTAGAAAACATATAAAAATTTGAACTTAGCAGGATTTGAACCCGCACCTCTTTTTTTTTTCAAGTTTTTATCATAAGTGTATTTTACACAATTTAAATTTGTAAAAAAAATAGTATTTAAACAAAGATAATTTTTAAATTTATTACAAAAACAAGTTAATAACTATGACTTTTATTTGATATAAGATTAATGAATAATGCTGGAATAAAATACTATTATGCTTTAACTTTTCCTTTTTTCAATTTTAGAAAGGCTGGCTTCATAATGATGAATCAAGAGATAATGTGTGAAGTAGAAATAGGTACTCATGGTAGTATGGTTGAAATAGATGGGGATGAACAAGTTGGTATAAAGGTTAGTCTTTCAAATGAATTATAAAATTATACAAGTTTTTTCTTTATACTATTATTCTACATAGCGAAGTAAGTAGGGAGAACCTAATCTCAAGACTGCATTCTGTATGAATTTTAAGCATTGCATATTGAATTAGTGAACTGAACATTGCACTACTTCTTACCAGAGAGGGGAAATTAAAACATATTTAATGCAATCTTTCCTCCTAGTGGAGATAAAACCTATAACTTTACTGACAAATGTTGCCACAATGGCCTGATGATTGATGCTTTTCCTATATAAACAAAATATTTCCAGCACATAGCTGATAACAAAAAAACTAGTCTCAAAATGCTATGTTCTTAAATTTCTTTTTTGTTAAAAGACTAACTTGTTACACATCAGCCAATACACTACATTTGTTTCACTTTAGTGAGATGAGAGAGTCATGGACTACTATAAAAATACATAATATACAGTACCTCAAGTGAAAATCAAGCCTGCAATCATCAGCTTATATATATGAGCTTCTTATAGCACTACAATAGAGTTTTCTTTTTTAAAATCAAATCAAAATCTATTTTTTTACGTTCAATAATAAAAAATATATATTTTGTTATGATTTTTAGTATGAAGAAATAGAACCTGGACAGTATGAAGAATACATAACTGATGATCAATATGAAGAAGTTGAAGAACAAGTCATTGGTATGCAACATTTGGAAGAAGGTAAAGTTAAAAAAACATATTTATGTTGTAACAAGCATATAAGAATTTTGACCTAGCTTGGTGAGAACATATTCATTAGTGGTCAGAGCTCTTTTAATGAGGTCCAAGTTCTAACTCCACTACATTCAAATTTTTATGTTTTCTAAATAAGAATATTAAAGAACAGTAGGGTCAATGAGTTAGCAGCACTGAAGTCAGCAGCAGATAGCGACATATATTTGATTGTAGGTGTGGTGGATTACAATGTTGTCCAACTTGTTTTGTAATCAGAGCTTTAAGTGGCAAATGAACCCAGGACCGTCAACTTTACATTCAGACGCTGTACAATTTAGCCTTGACGACCTCATCTCACCTCAATGTTTTTGTTAATGATCTATTGGGTTTACATATAAATATAACATATCTTACTATTAACTAAATACATAATTTCAAAGTTATCTTTAAATGAGCTATGTTGTTACTTGTAGTTCTACATTAAAAAAAACTAAGCATGGGCTTAGTCTTTGTGGACCTCTTTTAATTGATTGTACGCACTCACACTAATCCCGGAAACTACTGGTTCGAATAGAAACATTATTTTTGCGTCGCCATTATTTATTTAGGGAGGCTATATAGGCTATATTACATCTAGTAATATGTCATACTATTTGGACACGGTGGGGAAACCGCATTTAAAAGATTCTATAATTATAACAAATATTGTGAAACAACATGTTGGCACGGCTGACAGACTACAAAATTTCAGTGGGCAGCGAAGAAGTCATTTTGCCGGGCATGCCAGACGAGGTTATGCACCAAGTGGAGAATCCTTACGATACGGTGTATCATGCGCCGGCTTCTACTAGCAGGTGGATATTTTGTGCTATTTCTGTTTTATTTGTATCCATTTGCAGATTTTGATCAGGTTTTAAATTTTGTAATTTTTAATTGTTTTGCCGTATTTTAATATTTCACACTTTGAGCCGCATATAGAAGAGTGTGCCACACAAATCCAGTCATCTGCTTATTCATTCTGATGCTGTCACATTGCAGCCTCATTTAAAATATTTAATTAACTAATATATTTTTTTAAGAAAACCTATTAGTTTTACACTTACATTACATTAATTATTAATTTATAATACATTATAATTATTTACACAATCCAACACAGTTTATAGTCCAAAATCTAGTTTTAAAAATTAATTGTAATTATGTTTTGTTCCAGAAGAGTTCGTGGCAGACCGCGTGTTGGAAACAATGCCAATAATATACACCATTTAATGCCTATAGGTGAGTATAATGGAAAATAAAGTTCATAAATAAATAAATATTGACTTTAAAATGATAGTGTTAGCAGAACAGGAAAGTAATTCAAATTAGTAAACAAAAAATAGTGCAGATCAAGTGGGTGAAGCTGAGAATGCTAATATAATAATTTTTTTGGGAATTCAGGTGAAGTCCCAATGGGTCTAATGGAGGGCAACAATCGTGCAGCGAGGAGATGGGAACAGAAGCAAGTACAAATAAAAACCATGGAAGGCGAATTCTCTGTTACCATGTGGGCTACAGGAGAAGATGATGGTAATATTTATTATTTATTCATATACTCTGTTTATCTATGCACTGCTCATTTTTCGAGACATTTCACTATTAATTGCTTGTTTAAGAAATATGGCATGTTTGGTAGCAGATAGCTACTTGGGAAAAAAAATCCTCAAGTAGCGATCATATCTACAGCCACTATTCAGTGTTACATAGACTTAGGAAATAGACTACGAACTATTTAGCAGAATGTTGCACAATTGATTAAAACATAGTAAAGTAAAATAATTCATGATGAAAAGTTTCATATATTAAAAAACCCCACACCCATTGCAACCCAAGGTGTCGCAATGGCCTATATAGCTTGTAAATGGTTTTTAGTTCTTACTAAAAATGTTAGCAATATTTTGTAAAAAACTGTCTTTATTTCAGATGACGGATCAAATCCTGAACCAGACCCTGATTATACGGAGTATATGACGGGGAAGAAGAATGTATTAGCAAATGATAATATGCCAGGTACGGACATATTTGTCATAATCTGTTACAGTACCGTCGACGAGTCGTGGCCGCCCTGAAGTTAGCTTTCTACAGATAAATATCTTTTTACAGGCTTAGATTTGTCAGATCCGAAACAATTAGCCGAGTTTGCGAGGCCAGGACACAAGATTAGACTAAAGAAACCTTCGCCCGAGTCGTCTGATAGAACAATAGGTATATAACATATTATCTATGTAATAATGTATTTAAAAAAAGACGGCTGCACGCTGTATCGAAGCACCGCATATAGAAGGGTACGTAAGGGAAACCTACTGATAAGACACTGTTCCCCACGCACCGTATGATTTTCTAGACATTGTGCTTTGCCTTGCTAGAGCTAGAATTGCAAGCATTTCTCACAAGTGGAAATTGAACTCAAAACCATGGCGTGTTGTAGGATCAGACTATATGTAATTTAATAATTACATATCCTCGCCTCGAATATCTTAGAGGCCTTTGGCGCGGGGGCGCAAGCGTGCGGCTGTAAACGCGACGGTCGTAGGTTTATTCGCACTTTGGGGGAATAAAATATTTTATATATTCGTTGCGTGGCGTTGATTTTCGCCAATGATCACGTAATACCTCGAGAATTCTGTGGAAAGTGGGAATCGCCTACCTGTCTTGTATGTGCGGGATGCTAAAATGCGTAGCGGAACTCAGCCCCTAGCTTTGCCTTGACACCAGAGCGAAGAAATGTAAATATTAAATATTTAATTTCTTTTTTTATTTCACTTTGACGCATAAACTACCGAACAGATTTAAATGAAACTTTACAGTTATATAGTCTATACATCAGGATCGCACATATTTTTACAGATTTTGTATAATTTGATAATAATATAATAATAAGTACATGCGAGTGGGTCACTAGTAATACATTATTTTTTTTTTTAGCGTGTCCACACAAAGGTTGTTCCAAAATGTTTCGCGATAACTCCGCAATGAGGAAACATTTGCATACGCACGGACCTAGAGTACATGTTTGTGCTGAATGTGGTATGTACTTATATTTATATATGTACTTTTTTAGCTTAACGCTGTATTTTGCATATAGAAGTGTAGACACAGGGAACTTAGGAATAAGACACTGTTCTCCATGCACTGCCCAATTTTTGGAACATTGATATAGCATAGAGCTTTTGTGTGGAAATGATTATAGTCCATTCCTCTGAGTAGGAATCGAACCTAAACCGTCACGTTTACAGTCAGATGCTGTGCTGTTGGACCACGACGATTAATGTTTCTTATATTTTAAATTTTCAGGCAAAGCCTTTGTAGAAAGTTCCAAGTTAAAAAGGCATCAGCTGGTCCATACTGGTGAGAAACCTTTTCAATGTACATTTGAGGGCTGTGGAAAGAGATTCTCACTTGATTTTAATTTAAGGTTAGTTTTGATGATTGATTTATTATATTTTTATTTATTAATTATTGTAATACAAACTCGATCACTCGAAACACTCAATCTATAGTGGTCTGCTGGCCGTACCTTTGATGAAATAGGAAACTGAATTATTCTGTAAACCACCAAAGAATAATTTATCAACGTTAAAAAAATCGTATTAACGTTGATAAATTATTGTTTATTCTCTCTGTTCTTGTAAGGCGCGGTGTTAAATTCCACTACTCATATGCTTCCAGAATTCAGCGCAAAGTGGGGAACGGAAGAGTCATAATGAGAAAGGAGTGACTGCCTTTGCTATATGCGGGATAAAACTAAAAATAACTGTTCTTGTAGACGGAGCTCGATGTTGAGTTCTGCTACTCATAATTCACATAATTTTATACTATTTTATCATATATAGTTTACATACAGCCTTAATTCATTCTTGATTGTAAATAATATTTGTTTTCTTTTATCTCTTTCAGAACGCACGTCCGTATACACACAGGTGATAGGCCATATGTCTGTCCATTCGATGGCTGTAACAAGAAATTTGCGCAAAGTACCAATTTGAAGTCCCATATACTTACACACGCTAAGGCTAAGTGAGTATAATTATACATTTAGAAATTTATTTCAATTGAATAAGTATTTTAGCTTCACACTGTATCCCGCATATAGAAGGGTATGTGGAGGCCGAAGTCTTGAGGCATTGCATGACCAGTGGTGGAACTTAAAAGCTAAATAAATTAACAATAAGTATAAGATTAAGATATATCGCAGTGCTTGTGGTGGTGGAGTCACCCAATGCGATGATTGTGGTTTAGATTCGGGAGAATTGTTATATTTAAATAACTTCTATTACCTCACGTTAGTAGACCGAATGCTGCATTGAGTTCCTCTGTACGTATTGTTTTGAAAATTGAGGATCAAAGTGGTTTAACACTAGTTACTTCTCTTTAACTATTTTTGATAATAAATAGTAAAATGACTTGACATTATGGTTGTGAAAAAAATAAAATTCTCTTTGTCTTTACATAAGATTATTTCCAGTTGTGCTGCTTCCACGAAAAAAGAGGAAATATGTATAGATATTTTATTAATATTTGATTTAGAAATATATATTTTTTTGTTTATATAGAACAGTTGATTAAAATATTTTAATTTTTTTTAGATCAAGAAACTGCCTATCACGCAATGGAGGCGCGTCCTACGAATCAGCAAGAACGACACCTCAATATGTTCAACTAGAAGTGTCCCCCGACGATTCGAACCCGCAACTAATCTTCTACACCCATGAGTGATAGTGACTTAGTGACTCAGTGATTAGTGACGTAAACATGTGATAAATATATGTACAGTTTTATATATGTATAACATAGTGTCTAGGTAGGTACTGTTGAATTATTGATGGATATTGTCTTGAACTGGCAACACTACATTTAGGGTTGCCGTTTATTGCATCTTTTTTTTTCATATTGAGCCAGTGTCAAAAAGTCAATTTTAAAATGTCATGTTCTGTTATGTAATAATGGCAGCCCTAAATATTTTGGTAAATTTTTCAAGACTGTTTTATCTTTATTGTAATTATAACAGTGAAACTAAAAGTTCGTTATGCATTTGAAAATGGATTTTTCTATTTAACTTGGTAGGTGTTGCCATGTGAAAAAATTTACACCAAGCATAATAACTTCCTGAAAAATACGCTTTTATATGGTAACACTAGTTTTAAAATATTGTTCACATACATGTAGTTGTGTTTAGTTTTAATTGTGCATACATTTACTTATAATGCTATAATACTTTTTTTATCAAAATAGACATAACTTTATTTTTTAAATATAGAGTTATTTTAAATATATTATTTTTCTTATAAAAAAAATGTCATTTCATTTAACTGTAAGAATGACATAGTAATGCATAAAGACAATAACTTTTGTACTTACAAAATAAACAAATGATTAAGAATGTTAACAATAGTATCATAAAGTTCAAAATTTTTAAACAACATAAATACAGAACTAATATTCAATAGGAAGCATAGGTTGAAATGTGTATCTTCATAATAAGTAAATGATATGTACATTCATACATAATTTTATGTTCATTAATACTCTGTAGAACAAAATAGTTGAAATTTTAAAAAATCTATCTGTGAGAGAATATATGTAACGAAATTTTTATTACTTTATTTTACTATGTAAAGGAGTACCCTCCTCCTCCTTGTGTTTATTATATATATATTGTATAGAGACTAAACAGATGGACCGACTTCATTGACTAATATGTCCATTGGTTCATATCAACCTTGGAAGTGTCTTTGAAGACATGACTGTAATCAAAATTCACCACAGCCACAAGCAGATGCTATATTGTCAAAATTTAAAAAAAAAATGTAAATATTTTTGATTTATTTGTTGATTGATTATAGAACTATTTCATTGATGTAGTTGTTCAGTATTTCCTTTGAAGATATTTTAAAGTATTGTTTTTTTTTTTCTTATTAAGTCTTAAATTTTATAATAATATAGAATTTATAAAAATAATACAGAATAATAAAATAATACAGAATTTATAAGTTTAAATTTTAATAGATGGAATCTAAAGTTATAAATAAATTCTACAATTTATAATATAATACATATATGTACACTCTTTTCATTTTGTTCTATAGAGTATCAATTGTTCATTATTGTATAAAAATGCCAAAAAAAAAAGATTTGTAATATAGATTAAATATATTTTTTAATTTGACAGTTTTTGCTAAAGAGAATTTATGTAGGGGTGAATAAATTTGTATCTTAGTCAGTTATATTTAAAAAAAAACATGGTATACTAATGTTTCATCTTTCATTTTTTTTGTATTTCATATCTTGTATTTTTTTATTTTGAAACTTTACATTCTATAAAGTCATATGACATTTTATGTTCTAAAAGATTACAGAAAAAATAACAGACTGAAATACAAATTTTAAAGTATGGAAGTAGTCAGATCTTTCTAATGGTAAAAAAATATTGACCAAAATATACTATAAAAAATGTTGTTTATGCAAATATCTTTAAGTAATATGTATAGTTTAAACAGCAGACACAGCAGCACATTTTACTGCAGTTGTCACTAAAATACGGAGTAATGAGTTAAGAGAACGGTATATGTTATTATATTGGTATAGTTAAAATGGTAATAAGTTGTGAGCTAAATATTATTATTTCATATTTAACTTTCATATGTAACATGTATGTTTCTTTGTTTGAAGTGAAAATATTGGTATTTTCTTAATTCAATTTGATAAATATTGTTCAAGGCAACGGCACTGATTTTATTATGTTTGTTTTTTCACTCCAAATCACTTGTATGAGTAAATTTTTAAGTATTGACAGATCGATCCTGTTTTTTTTTAACTTATTGTAGAATACATTGTTTTTTATCTTCTTTATTTTTAACCAAATGAAAAAAATGTCATAGATGCTAACATTTTCTTTTTTTCGAACTTTTGTATTGTTGTATATTTTGGTCAATAAATTTAAAAAAACATATTTTAAGCAGATTTTTTTATTTTAAGTATGTCTCTGTTGAAATAAGTTCATAATGACTGATGTATATAGTGTATGTTATTATCAGCAGTCCGACGCTTTGTGATATTTGATCATTTTATTTTATATGAAATTAAGTATGGGAATGTTTCAAATGTTGCAATGGGTCGAACAAGATTGTAGAGAACAATCTAAAGAAATAAATTGTAAATATTTATATAAATATTGGTTTTATTTGCTATCTCAATGGTCACCTAATTATGTAGATTTTTATCTTACTTACAATTATGCAAAAAATTCACCTTTTTAATCTGTCACCATTTGAATTTTGGAATTGTCAGGCAGACCCTTAAAATTACTGTGCAACATGCTTCAAAGATGTTGCTGATATTGTAGATATATTTTAAACTAATTTTATTACTGAAAATCCTTTGGTAAAATCTGCCAAATTATTCTGTGAAATTCAGCCAGGGTAGTATCTGACGCCATTATAATGTCGACCGCTATGCTGGATAGAACAGCCTGTTAGCCCCTCTAGTCGTTTCTATCAAAGTAAATATATTTTTCACTATCCTAGTTCCATAATAATGTCATCGTCAGAATTGGATATTTATTAATATTAAGAGAATTGATGATTTATTCAGATTTTCACATGTGCTTAAGTTCGCAAGCTTACGTATGTTTGTCCACAAATTTCTAGAAAACAAAATCATATCAAGAAAATCCTAATTGTTTTTCTATGGGATATTCTAATTTAGGGAACAAATATGAAATTCTAATATCTGCATAATAAATAAATAACATTGAACCGACTCGATTTTTTAAAATAAAAAATTAAAATGGAATAATTTAATTTACAACTATTTTTTCTGAATATATAACAAATGACAGTTGTCATTTGACATTTCACAAGTGACAACAAATCGAATGTGACGTGTAAGCCGAAAACTGTATTCTACGGCACCGAACTTTTTAATTTTGCCTAAAAAGAAGCTCAAAATGAGCTCTTTTAAGCGAGACAAGAAAGAAGAAGAGGACAATGGAGGCAGTCCTTACGCTAATTTAGACAAAACAATCGTTTTGCAAGACGCAAGATATTTTAATGAGACTCCGGTGAATCCACGAAAATGTTCCCACATTTTATCAAAAATCCTCTTTTTATTGAATCAAGGTGAGAATTTTACGACCCAGGAAGCTACAGATGCATTTTTTGCAACTACTAAGCTATTTCAATCGAAAGATGTAATGTTGCGCCGTATGGTATACTTATGTATAAAGGAATTGAGTAGACTCGCTCAAGATGTTATTATTGTGACATCTTCCCTAACTAAGGATATGACTGGGAAGGAAGATTTGTACCGAGCGGCGGCCATAAGGGCGTTATGTAGTATAACTGATAGTACTATGTTACAAGCTATAGAAAGATATATGAAACAGGCAATTGTTGACAAGAATCCAGCAGTTAGTTCTGCTTCTTTGGTGTCTGCTTTACATTTGTCATTCACTGCTCCAGATTTAGTTCGACGTTGGACCAATGAAGCTCTGGTATGTATGATATTAATCTTTTTTATAGCTTAAATTTTAAAATTATATTCTTAAGTATTTTAAATATGATTAAATTATGTGAATAAATTTTCATTTACTTGACTCTGCAAGTCTCTTGAATTTGTGCTTTTTTGATAGAGTTAGATACTCCCTAAAATGCAATTTTGTATTTTATCACCAAGCAGGAATGAGTCTGAATGTGGAAAGGAAAGATTTTTTTCTCTTGCTGTGTTCTGCATATAGCATAGGAGAAGTGGAGGAACCTAGTGTTAAGACATTACACACCCCATTTTCAAGTTAATTTTATTTGCACTTTCTTGTGTTACTGGAGCAAGGAAATGAAAACAATCCATTTCCTCAAGCTAAAATTGAACCCACAATAATAATGTTCGTAGTCAGACACTGCCACGGTGTCCTCCTATGGAAAGTGAGAATTGAGTTTAATGTTCAAAGATTCATTCCATATATGCAAAGTATTAACAATCTTATCATAAAAACATTGTAATTTTTTTATCTCATCTGATAATATTAAGTGTAAAGGAATTGGATTTTTAAACTTTTTAAGGCTAAGCAACTTTTCATATAGTTTTGCTTTGTGAATTATGTTGTTTATTTATATGTTATATTATTAGAAATTAAACTTTTTATGTTACTTTATTAATATTTTTATTTGTTTCTGATATTATTATAATTAACTTATAATATGCTATGCATAATTTTATTTAACATTGTAAATTTTTGTTTTGAAAATTTTAATTTCCATATTTTTTTCCAAATCAGAAATACACATTTTTTCTGAGAACCAAACCTGCAACTATTGAGTACACCACCTTTAATTGTTAACCCAACAAACAACAGCTTCATTTATTTTTATTTCATTCCATATAATACACATTATTCTTATCTATTGTTACAGGAAGCTTTAAACTCAGATAATGCTATGATGTCATACCATGCTTTAGGCATTTTAGCGTGCACTCGTAAAAATGACAAACTTTCGATAGTGAAACTAGTATCCAGATTAACTAAAAGTCCCTTAAAATCACCATATGCTTTATGTTTATTGATTCGCTTAGCAGCCCAATTAGTTGAGAACAACGATTCTGAAGCCGCCCAAAGTTATATAGAATTTATAGAATGCTGCCTACGTCATAAATCCGAAATGGTCATATATGAAGCAGCACATGCTATTGTTAATTTGCGGAAAACTGCTAGGGACTTGGCACCAGCGGTATCCGTGTTACAATTATTCTGTGGCTCATCTAAAGCTACTTTGAGGTTGGCTGGAGCTAGGACATTGGCTAAACTAACCATAAAACATCCTACAGCTGTCGCAGCATGTGCTGTCGATTTGGAAAATTTGATATCTGATCCAAATCGATCAGTTGCAACACTAGCTGTTACCACATTGTTAGCGACCGGCGCAGAAAGCTCGGTAGATCGCTTAATGAAACAAATATCAAGCTTCGTATCGGAAATTTCGGATGAGTTCAAAATCGTTGTTGTCCAAGCGATACGGCGTTTATGTCAAAAGTTTCCCAGAAAACACCAGTCGTTAGCAGCGTTTTTGGCTGGTATGCTTCGTGATGAAGGCGGTCTAGAGTATAAAGCTGCGATCGCTGATGCTATTATAGCCCTGGTTGAGGAAAACCCTGATTCCAAAGAAACAGGATTAGCTCATTTATGCGAATTCATTGAAGATTGTGAACACACAGCTTTGGCTGTCCGTATATTGCATTTACTTGGACGTGAAGGTCCTAAGTCACGACAACCTTCACGTTATATTCGATTTATTTATAATCGAGTTATTTTGGAGTCAGGACCGGTACGTGCAGCTGCCGTATCGGCTGTTGCTCAATTTGGCGCACAAAGACCAGAATTACTTCCAAATATTAAAGTTCTTCTTGCTAGATGTGAATTAGACGATGAAGATGAAGTCAGAGATCGGGCTTTATATTACAATGCTATTTTGGACTCTGGAGATCAACAATTGATCAACGATTTTATAATAGATGTCCCAAAACCGAACCCTGTCTTGCTAGAAAAAGCCTTACGAGATCACATTGCCACAAAGCCAAATGAGCCATTTGATATAATGAACGTCCCCACGGAAGAAAAACAAGAGACAAAGGAAGACGTAGTGCAGATTGAAGTTCGTAAACCAAAAACAATGTCTCTAGAAGAAATATATATTGAGCAACTTGCCAAAGTGCCAGGTATTGAAAAGCTTGGTACACTCTTCAAAACTAACACACCAATAGAGCTAACAGAACCAGAAACTGAATATAGAGTGCGCTTGTTCAAACATGTTTATGTTAAACATATTGTATTTCAATTTGAGTGTATCAATACTCTCAATGATCAAATCTTAGAGCAAGTTCACGTAAGATTAGAATGTCCTCCAGAATTTGAAGTAAAATCGATTCTTCCTTGCCAAAAGCTAGTTTATGATAAGCCAGACAGCGTTTTCGTTGTGGTGGAATATCCTTGCGCATTTCTAGAAAGCATGGGTTCATTTGGAGCGACATTAGAGTTTGTTGTGCGAGACTGTGACCCGAACACCGGTGTACCAGATCCTGGCGATGGTTACGCTGACACCTATCCTCTTGAAGAATTTTACATGGGCGTTGCAGATCAAATCAGGCACAGAATAATTGGTGATGATTTTGAGCACACCTGGGATCGTGCATTCGCTATTCCAGAAATAACTGATACTTACGCCTTGCCAGAACTGGATCCTAGTTCAGCAGCTAAAGCGGTTTGTGAATTCTTGGGCTTACCCAAAGCAACAATATTGGGTGAAGCAATAAAAGAAATAAGGGGGTGTGGAATTTTTAGAAGTGGCGCGCCTTTTATGGTTCGAGCACGGATTGCGTCAGGTGCTGTGGGAGTCACAATGTTGATAACTGCAAGGTCTCCCAGAGAAGATGTTGCGCAACTTTTATTGGCAGCAGTTGGTTAAATGGTACTTAAGTATGTAGTCTTTACTTTATTTGTAAACATAATGTTAAGTTAGATTGCAATATTTCCGTGTGTTGGCATAAGTATTTAATAAGTCTCACATACTACTACTTGTTTATAATGAATAAGTTTTGATTGAACGGTAGTTTAGAATGTTATCAAAATTATTTAATATATAATTATACCTAATATATTAATTTATTTATTTTTTTATGCAATTTTTTATATTTATTTAATTTCGAGTATAAACAGTGAGTAAAAGAGTATGAGAAACATCATACTAATAGTTATACTTTTCTTCCTAGAACTTTAAATATGTAACGTGAAATACACAAATTATAAAACGCATAAAGTAAAAGACCCAATATTACTATTTATATATTTATATTGTGTATGCATTGGAATCAGTATTGTAAGTCATTCCATTTATCACAATTAGACAACCTTTTGTAATCAATAAAAATTTAAAATAAAGTTTGTTGGTATTACTTTGAATATTTCCTTAAAATTTTAATTTAAATAGAATATTTATCAAACAATATTAATATCTGTAGAAACATTTCGTTCAAGAACAATTTTAATACATATACATAAAACAACGTTTAGATTTGAAATAGAAAATGTGAATTATTTATTGTTTTGATCTAAAATATAAAATAATTATAAAATTTAACTAAATCTCTAAATCTCTTAATGAGTAATATGAATTGATTATCTGGAAATCGATTTCTTAATCGATTTTAAAAATGAAGTTTATAATCTACTACTGTCACATTTTTCGCGGGTAAGCAACATTTTTGAAACTTCATTTATATTTATATGTAAGGTACATACAAGTTTCAAATAAATGTCGAAATTTGGAGAATCATCGCAAAAATTGCTTTGTGTTTCCATTGTATTTATAGTACTTTATTTGTGATCTATCAATAGTAACTTCATAATGAGTAATTCTAATACATCAAATGAAAATTGGATTTTATGTCGTTCTAAAAGTATGCCAGGAAAGTTTTATTATTTTAATGTAATTACTGGTAAAGCTCGGTGGAGTGACGACACTGATGTAAGTTTGTCTATAAATAATCTTATTTCACTAAGGTTACATTCGTTTATTTATTATTTTTAATTGATGCCGTCGTTGCGCACCAAGGGACAAGTATGCTACGGTGATACGATGTTGTTGCTTCAAATTCCACTCAAGGAGAATTCCTCTGGTAACGACAGAAAGCGCGGTGTTGACTTCCTTCAACACGCATTGTCTGGAGAATTCGGCGGACAGTGGGAAACGAAAGTATCTTCATTTTAATGAAGTGTCTTTATACTAAGTTCCCAGGTTCCCTCTGCCTACACTGCTACCGTGCTACGTGCTAAACAGTGTGAAGCTAAAAATAATTATTATATCTTTGACTTTTAGGGAAACATACGAAAAAAAGATAAAAATATTTATAAAGTTATAGACAATTCCTATGTGTATCCTGAACCTGTTTTTTTACCTGAGGAAATACAAAGAAACAATATTAAAAAAACTATTTATTCTTACACCAATAACCAACAAAATTTGAATAAACCTTGTCCTAGCTTTGGCCAAGTGATGTTTCCTCAATATTTCCATCATTCACCTTCACTCATGCCAGGAGTTATGTGGACACCAATTCAAATGCCAACTTTTACAATATGTAAAAAAGGAAAACCAACCTTAGATCAATCCACTCAGACTTCTGAATTATGTGATATAATGATACAAACTTGTAATATATCTTTATCTGAAAGATTTACTATGCTAGGATGTACTACTGACTTAGAAAGTTATAAAAAGAAAATAGTTATTTCAAGCCCACTTCATTCAGTTAATTGGTGTCATAAAACAACTTTAATAAGCAATGATGATGATAATTATATGAAACAGCACTGCACAAGAAAAATAAGGTCTCCTATACTAAAAGAACCAAATTTCTCAGAAAAAACATTCAAAGAAACTCAGAAATTACCATTGAAAATTAACAATTCAAAAGATAATATTTCAAATAACAATATTGAAACTGTTAATTCTTCTCAATCTAAAGAATATATTAAAGAAAATATGGATAAAGAAAAAGATGTATTTCAGAACTTAGATAAAACTGATTTAAGGCATTTATTAATTTTAAAAAAGCAAAAATCTATTGATTCTAGTGTTTTTGGAGGCCATAAAAAGGAAAAAGGTAAGATTGAATTATTTATAAATAAAATGCATCTAATATAATCTATATAGATAGATTAGATGCATGCAGATTAGACGCAGTATACACTAATATTATAAAGCTGAAGAGTTTAAGTGGTTGTACAAGGTAATCTCAGTAACTATTAGTTACAATTAAAAATCCTTTGTGTTTGATAGTTCTTTTATAAAGGTTGTAGTCCATATTACCTACCACTGCTCTGCCTATACCATGTGCGGGATATAAAATCAAAGGTGTTTCAGTCACAAAATACTGAAACGGAGCAAACTTCTATTGTATTTTAATAAACAGTTACTTATACTTCAATCAGATGTTAGTCCTTTCCTTGGAGTATATTACTCAAATAACATTTATCAAATAATTTAAAATTATATTAATAATATTATATAAGAAGAAGAGCTTTTGCTTATTCACCTCTCATTTCATACACAATAAGTAAAAAAAGCCTCAAGTAAATGTTATTAAAGTTATATTGTGTGTTGATTGACTGTACTAGATTTTCTGTATCCCATAAAAAAATATAAAACTAAAAACCATTACAGCATTATTTAATTTTTATGTATGATGGTTTTAATTAAATTTCAATTCATTTAAACTAACAGGTAAACAATTTATATTACATTTAATTAGTATGAATGAGAAATAACAAGGAAATAAAGTACTTGGAATATAATAAATTCCCTGGAATTAAATCTACAAACTAATTACCATCCAATGCATCTTAAAAATATATATTTTTAGGACTCAAAACAGTGCAAAACGTTCCAGTTAAGAAAAAAATTACTTTCAACCTTGATACAATGGATGATATTTTTGATAATAAGATAAAAAATGGTGACAATGTAAGTAACGAAAAAATATTTTAAAAAACCTGTCTTCAAATCTACAATATGTACAACCTTAACTAAAAAGTAGATAATGTTTTTATTAAAATTTAAAATTATTGTAGGAATAATAGTAGTATTTTAAAAATATTAATCAATTATCTATTGCAAATTTTTACCTATGTACCTATAATGTACATGTTCATATCTCAAAAACTACTGAGCTGATTTTGATAAAACTTGGACTATTCACAAAGTTGGAATAAGCCTCATTTAAATAAAAAAGAACAATTTTCTGCTTAAAAATTAATTAGTTAAAAGGATGCAGGTTCTATTCTCGTAATTTTTCATGGATTTCTCAATGCCTGCAATTTTTTTATAATTTCCAAATTGTCTAATATTTTTTTTTAGAAGATAAAACCACCTATGCCCATATATTTATTACGAAATCTCGTTGAAACACAAAATTTAATTGATAATTGGTATATAATAACCGATAGGGATGTTCTCTTGGACGATATAAATTTTATCACAGATTATATTAATGGAGGTGAGTTGGTTTTATTTCATTTTATTTTGACATTTTGTTTGAATGCGCTGATCTCAGGAACTGATTCTGGTTCCATCAATGTATTGAAGGTTGTCGTGTTGTCAATTATCGAGTTTGGTCTACAGGCTATAATTATTTTACGTTAATCGTTTACTTGAGACGAATAGGTAAATACACAATATGTACAAGAGCCACTCGAGCGAGTTGTGGCACTCAAAATACAATGCGGTGTGTGAGGAACGGAGTGTTTAAACACAAGGTTTCCCAAACTCCTATAAGGATGTTGCAAAAAGTTGATTTTTTTATTTATATTATTCCTCAACTTTTAATCTACAAAATATTATTTTCAGATGATATTTGTAAATTATTAGTACTAAAGTCTGTTTTAAAAGTCGTTGAAAGTTCTGGACGCGGTGACGGCGGGCGTCCTGAAGTACTGGCCGCGAGACAAACATATAGACACGTTGTAAATTATAAGAAAGGTTACTTTTATACGTTTTTTAAATTTAAATGCTTCAATGTTATTTTACAGCCAAGAAGGAAAATCTTTTTTTAGAAACTTTCCGAAATAACTATTCATATAAAATCAAACTTGAAAGTTCTTTTTATTTAAGTACCAGTTAGGTACTTTTGTAGCATTGAACAATTATAAACATTAAAATTAATAATTTCAGTTGAAATAATTGATATGGGAAAAAATATGACATTCAATGATCAAATCATAAACTGTTGTTTACAAGGAATCAAAGAAGAGAAACATGTAGTGAGTACTTCTATAGTAAATATTGTAAAGGTTCCACTTGAATTTTTGTGGGCTATATTATATAGTTACCCTTCGCACTTACGTCCGTACACCTACCTCTAGTGACGTAGAAAGGGGAGGGGCAAGGGGGGGGGGCATCATGACCCGGGCGCCGCTCATAAAGGGGCACCATAAAGTCCGTTAAGCTCGCTACGCCACTGGGCTTCTCTCAATGTTGATCTCTGACATACTCTATATACAGACATGTTATAATATACTTGGCCGGACAAAGCTACACGTGAAAGCTAGTTTATTTTATTTATGAGTTTTGTTTTAATTTGTACTAATTCAACATACGAGTATATACGCTCCTCCTATCGTGTATATATATTGTGTGTCTCTTTTTTATCACACAATGTCCTTCGAGTGTTCTCCATACAACGTGACATTGGCGAAATGTTAAAAGTGTGTCGAAAGTGCTTAAGTTATTGGTACTCTCTTTCTTAATGCCATAAACTAAGAATTGAATTGAACTAATTGAATATAATGAAATGAGCAAACGCATCTATTAATTAAAAGCATGTAAAGAAAATGTTACCCAATGTTTTTTTTTATATGTAGTACTAGTTAATATAAAAAATACCTATATATGTATCAATTTGTAATTTAGAAAAATTTCTGTTATATATTCTGGTTTTAGTTTGTTAAATATTAAACCAATGTATTGTCTGGCATATTTTTCAAAAATGTTTTTTAGTTACCTTAGAAATTTATATTTAATAACATATTGAATAACAGGTACTAATAACAAAGAATACTACGTTACTAGAACGAGCGAAATGGTTTCAAATACACGCATATTATTTAGATGATATAAAAAATTGTAATTCTGAAGAAAGATTCCACACTAAATCATCAAAATCAGAAGGAAACATAGATATAAAGAAAAATACGTTTCTACAAACAAAAGAAGATTATTATGATCCATTCGTTTTCAATAAATCTAGTAATTTATATAATAATATTGACAATCAAATTGAAATTTTGAATGATTTCGGATCTAATGGTAACAATAATGATAAAACTTTTAGTATAAAACAAGATGGTAAAGAAGATCTGAAGATTTGTAGAGTAATATCTAATTTCAATAGTAGTAAACAAAAAAATGTTTGTAATAATTCAGAAGAAGTTTCAAAAATCATAAATAGTACATATACTAATAGAAAAACAGATAATAATGATCAAAAGTCATTCAAACCATTAATTTTTCAAAAAATATTTTCAAATTCTGATAATGTTTTTGATAAAACTGATGCAGCTCAGGAGGATAACAGAGGTTGTGGACGTGGCCCCAGTAATTATTACAGAAATGAATCAAAGACATGTCAAAATTTTAATCAAAGCACAGATAACAAAATTAATAAACATACAGATAAAGATAAAATTGAAAATAAAATGAGTTTTTATATAAAAGATAAAAATATGGAAAAAAATATTGTTATAAGAATAAATGAATACAGTTGCTGTTATGTTCAATTGATGGAGGAATTCATTAATATTGTTTTAGAGGTAATGTATACTTTTTTTATTAGCTTCACGCTGTATCTGGCACATAGCAAGGTGGGCAAAGAGAGCACAGTGTTAAGACATTCTGTTTTCCCATCAAGGCACTTTTGTTTCGGAACTCACGGCGCGTTTTGATTTTGATGGAGGTAACATTTATCTTTAAATATAAAATAATATAAATACATCGTATTTTCCGGGACGCGCGGGTTCATAGCCCGTTACGTTCAAATATTTATATGTTTTCTAAAAAAATATATTATCCAGCGTATAATATGTATTACAATCGTAAAATTATTTAGTAAGTATTTAAAAGTCTTATTTATAATTACTAAAAATAACGATATTTTTATAAGAATTTGTTTAGTATCGTATATGATGGAGACAGACATGAAATTCTGAATGCTATACAAAAATATAAAAAAAAAACAATGTAATTTTTATTACCATGAGTTGGCAATCGAAGCAAGTGGGATATAAAACAAAAGGAGGGTTGGAAAGCGAAACGAGCGAGGGTTAGCAAATGAAGCGAGCGGGCGGTGAAGCGAAACCGTCTCGTGTTTTCATAATCATTATTTATATCCTTTAAACTATTATTTATTTCAATCAATTTTTTTTAGAAAAACTCATTTGTTAAGCATTTGGTGCCATGTTTCTTCCACGAAGGACTGGAGTGTCTAAAGGAATTCTGTTTGAATGTCAACGTGAAACATGTTATAGATAAACTTTTATTGCACTGGAAAAAAAAAGGTAATAGTATACGTTAATTATGATATTTAACCAACTTCAGAAAAGAGGTTCTTAATTAGACTGTATGTTTTATTGTATGTTATCACATTACTTATACAATTATGAATGAATTTTGAAGATTTTTGTTTTGTATAATAAGTTATGTTTTAAATATTAATTTTATAGTAATTTTTTCAATACTATTTAGAAAAATCAACAAAATGCGTTAATATTGCTCCTTATTTTTATTTAGACGTACCTACTACTGTGTATATGGCTTTAAATAGAAAATGAAAATAATTCCCCCGTGTCAGAATTGAACCCACAACAGTCGCGTTTACAATCAGATACTGTGCCCTGGGGCGTAGTATCATCAGAGGCTCCATAGTTCTTTAAATTTCTCTTTCTTCTTTGACATTTTGATAATTAAATTTTGTTATTTTTTAATACTGTAAAATTGTTTTTGTTTACTTACATTTGTTTTATAACTTAGGTACATTTTTTTTTAGTAAATTAAAGGTTATTTTTACAGCTTTATTATATTTTAATTTCTTTTAACAGATAATATAAAAAAAGCAAAACCCAATGATTTTATGCGTTTATTAGAATATGGATGGTTATTAATAGATCTATTGAAGGTGTGTGTATGTTTTATTATAACAATTAACTAATTACTTAATTTGTGTTTATATTCACTTTATAGAGCAGGTGTTGGGAACCTATTTTTTTTTAGAAAAGATAAAAGTTTTAATGTAGGTGAATTGCAGTATTCAACGCCGCGCTTTTGCTTTGATGGCAGAGTAAGAAAATGAAATATTTCTGTTTATCACTCGCTTGTGCCAAACAGCACAATTTAAAAATATAATTTTTGGAACTCACTTTTACATTCTTTATAATACCTACATATATGTTTTATTTATACTAGTAAATAATGTAATGTAAATTTTAAAATTTTCATAAAATACTTTTAACGTATTTGAATAGGATTCCATACCAGACGCTTTTAAAGAAATTATCTATTTATATAGAAAGTTATTAGAGAATATAGAAAATCCAGTAGTAGAAGACATTGAGTTTATACAAAGATCGCCACGGGAATGTCAAGATAATATAAATAGATGTAATTGTAAGTAAAATTTTATATATTTTCTAATAATTTTAAGATATCTTAGAATAACAAAACAGAATCCTTATGGGACTACTTTGAGCCCGTGTGTCTGTTTACAATAAGTAAGATCTTACAATATAAGTAAAGGAAAAAATCGAAATTATATCACGGAAAAAAGCTATCATAAACTTATATTTATAGTAAATATTTCGTATAAAATTTGTGAGACTCCGACCGTCACCCGCAAACTTAGGTTTTCAATTCTTGTGAGTCACGTTCCCGTTGATGTATTCGTACAATTATAAAATTGATACCGAACCCTCTACCGGACCCAGTCCTATATGATGTACGAGTTGGATAGGCCCGGCGAAGGTTCCTTACGTAAGTACGCAAGTACGCAAGTGCGCTTGATCGGTTTGTTCAAAACTACTATGTTAGGTTCCGCTCCTTTTAACTCAAAGTAGAAAACAGAGTTTCCTAAAACTAAGTTTACCTCTCGCATTCGTCAGAAAGTGGGGAATGGAGTGTCTTAATACTAGGTTACAATTTATTTTTGTATTTAATAGTTATTATATGTAATTAATAATAAAAAATAAAATATCATTTTTTTATATTTTCTTTTACAGTTGTCAAAGATAAATTTGAAATAGTCCATTATCTGAAGAAACATTTCTCCGAGTGGAAAGATTTTGAAATGCCTGAGCAAGAAGGTGATTTAAAGGTATGTGTAATAATCTGTTTACTTATTTAGAAAATGTATAAAATATGAAAGTAGCGGGATTTTGACCCGCACCTCTCGTTTCTCGTCCACGCATTCTGACCACTAGGCCATCTTCTTCGTTCTTATTCGAGCTATGTCCCAAACACTGCTCCATGTTCCGCTACCTTAGTAACGTTTTTTTTAATATCACTTCTAATACTACACCATACTATATACTACACTTCTGCTTTCTAACAATATATTATCTTTTTCAGAATAGTAATGACGATAATAAAATACAAATAATAAGAACATCTGGAAAACATTTAAAATCATTCAAAATTGATAATAAAAAACGTATAACATTTTGTACTAATAGTGAAAATGAAAGTAGACTAAACAAAAATAACTCAAAAAGTAATAAAACTGAGGCAACATTAATAAGAAATCCAAAAGTAATGGAAGAATATGAAGAAACAATTAAAAAATCCGATTTGTTTTTAGATTTTAATGAAGCAATTGAATCTAGTTTAACTATCGTTACAAATAATGAAGTCCGTGATAGTTTGACAAATGTGAACTTAGTAAATGACAATGAAATCAATGATAGATTGATTAATGATGTTAAGTTAGTTAATGATAATGAAATTAATGATGGTCATAATGATACAATTGATAGTGGATGCGAAACTGAAATGCATACGTCATCGTTTTTGCAAGATTTTTTTGTTCATTTGAGTTGTACACTTAAAGATATTTTTAGTTTTGTGTGAGTATATTATGGCCCAAGAGCCAGGTGTTATAAAATCGAGCGAGCTCGAGCTCGAGATGCTCGAGCTCTAGATGGCTTTATTATTGATATTTAATAGACTTGTAGTTTATACTAAAATAAATTTAATTTTGTCGTATCGCAGTGCTACAGTGTCTGTCTATATGCAATTAATGGTTCTGGGTCCGATTCAGACGGATGGGGTAATGAATTATTTTTCTTTGCTCTGGTCAAAGCGCGGCGTTGAGTTTCAATACCAATCACGTAATGTGATGAGAAATTGGGCAGTGTGTGGGGAAGGAAGTGTCTCAACACTGGGTTCCATCTGCCTACCTGCTATAGGCGGGATACAGGGTGAAGCTAAAAAATTTATTTTTGTTATTTAATACTGAATATATTAAAAATCGATAATAATATTAATATTTAAATATTTTAAATATTTAAATTTCAGTAATAAATGTAACAACAACCTGCGAGACGAAACTATAAAAAAGAAGGATAGAAATTGTATGTATGAGCGAGCGACACAAACCTTTGACAATTTGAATCATATTATAGATAAATTAAACAGGTATTTTTAAACGAAGACAAAAAGTTTCGAATTATGAGTCACACCAACGTCTTTTGCTAATTTAGCATTACTGAAAAATTTTTAACTGGCGAAAAATGAATGTGTATTTGTTTTTGAAACATCGATACAATTCGAAAAAATTAAGTTTTTTTTTCACTTTTAATAATTTTTAACCTCAATTTATATATATTTGCAATGTTGAGAAGAAAACGTTGATTTTACAGCAATATTATTTTATAGCATTGTGCGACGTCACGCTGCGATTTGCGCGTCTTCGCTTGCGTACACCTACATACTGTGACTCATTGCGCTCACACTGTTTTGTTATAAATTAAGTTGTTTTTCTTATAGTGAATCTATAAAATGGTTAAGTAATATTGTATTGTCTACATATATGTAATATTGCATAATAAACACCCTAAAAATATTTTTTTACTGTATCATATTATAAAAGTATTCGGAAAAAGTGTTTGAAAAGAGTAGATCCACACAAACAAAAATTAAAATATTTAACTTTTTACATCTTTACATAGGGAACTTACTTTAAATAAAATAAGTTATTTTGAAAATGTTTTATAGTTGACTTTGTTTTTTATATTTGACTAAATGTCAAACGATTATTATTATATTATAGATATATAACTTAAAATGCATGTAGCCAATCCGCATAGCCCACAATAAGACATGATACTCGCAGCGTGACGTCATCGTAGTAATAGCGAGTGAAGGAACGCAAATTTTAAAGTGTTCAAACTTTACATCGCTGTAACTTTGGAAATCCTGGTCCGATTTCGATGAAATTATAGTTATTTGCAAGAGTAGGTGCAGTTGCGGTATTTTTAATATTATGATGCGTTGGTGTGATCTATTAATATATAATAATATATATAATAATGCTCTTATTTTATCGTAATTTTGTCGAACAAAATATTGTTTTTTTTATTGATGAACCGATTAAAATAAAACATTAAACCATTTAAACCGTTTCTGAGATTAGCGTGAACAAGTAAAAAAAAACATTGGTAATTCACATTCAGGAAACATAAAAATTTGAACGTATCAGAATTTAAACCCGCGCCTCGTGGACACTGTCCAAGCGCTCTGATCATCAAATCACGCTATGTTCAAATTTTAGGTTTTCTAAAAAGTGTTTGATAATGTTCCCAATAATATATTTTATCTTCTACAGGCTGCAATCATTTACAATTTTATTATATTTGATTTCTTAATTTTATTTTCAGTATTATTGAAAGGGAAACGAAAGAAAATAGCAAATTGAAGGCTCTACTAATAAAGACCGGTCAAGACATGTCCGACGATAAACGAATCACGAGATATAGGTGAGATATATCTTGAGATATTTTATTTTTAATTTAGTAGAAATTGTACATGTTAATTTAGTAGAAACCTATATGTTCTAATTTTAATAAGGAATTCTTGAAATAGTATTTATAATTTAAAATGCATGAATAATTTTATAATGTGTAATGTATGACAAATGGAAATAATTACTCGTTGTGTATGATACAGCCTATTATAGACCTATTTTCCTCGATAAGTGGACTACATTACACATTTTTTTTTCAATTCAAACCAATTATTCCTGAGGTTAGTGCATTGAACTAAACAAACTATTCAGGTTTATAATATTAGTATAGACAGTATTGATTAAATATAGATGTATATATGGGGACACTATCAAATGTGTGTACGCTATGACATGCAAGACAAAATAATTTTTCAATTGAAACTAATAATAGTTCTTTGGATGAGCGCGTTCAAGCACCCAAACTCTTTAACTTTATATATTATAGATATAGATATATTCTTGATAATATTTTTACAAATTCTTTAATTTTTCAGGCAAACGGTAATAAAGTGTCTGGAACAAGCACAGATATTAAAAAGTTGTTTAAAATTACTATTAAACACAAATAAACAGAACGTGACAGATAATGTTTCAATGGACAGTTACAATGTTACTTATTTTAATATTTTTGAGTGAAAATCTTGTTTCTTTTTTTAATATATTTTTATTCTTTATTTTTTTTCTTGTTGTTAAAGATTGTTTGTTTTGTTTTCTTTGTACGTAGTTTCACGTTTTTTCCCGCGTAGCCGGGTAGACAGAGACATTTCGTTCTTCCGAATTCGCCATATTGTGTTGTTGAGCGGTACCCAACGTCGCACATTTCAGTCTGGTCGCCAGAGCAAGGAAACGAAAATAATTAATTCCTTCAAATGGGACTCGAACCCATAACCGTCGCGTTTACAGTACACGATGGGCCGCTGCGACACTTTCCTTTTTTTGTTTGTTTTGATTAAGTAAGAGTATAATTAATTTGTTTGTTGATTTTTCATATATATTTTTTTAAATTAGTAGATTTGATGTTTTTTTTTTGTTTAGTATTTTTGTACCATTAGGATAATTTTATATCATATTCAATATTACCTATTTTTTATCTAAATTGCTTACTATTTAAGATACAGTTGTATCTGCTTACATAAAAATTACATAACACACATAAAAATTAAATACTACACATTTTTTAAAATTAAAATTAGTAGATTTGATGTTTTTTTGTTTAGTATTTTTGTACCAGTTATACCATCTAAAATGTTTACTAAATACATAAATTTGAAATAAGTAAAAAAGTAATAATATACATTTTTTTTTTCTTTAACATTTACTTAAAAAATATGTTTATTTTAAGCATAAGTTGATTTTATTAATAGATTGATTAGTTATTTTCAAGTCAATTTTTTGTTGTTAAAAATCAAAAATAAGATATTTAATTATTTGTTGTTTTATTTTACAAAGTTTTAGTTAATACGTCAGTACGGATATATTATAATTAGTAACCCTACGCTGCAATCAGTGGCATATTTCACATATGATACAACAGATATAATTTTAGGTAGCTGATGGTAGTAGACTGTTGGACGAAACTATAGACTTCACAAGTATTTAATACCATCAATCAATACCATCAGGTATTTAATGCTCTAGTTGGTTTGAGTAATTTGGAAAAGTAGTTTGTGCGAAATTTCGGTGGTTAATTTCCACTTGCACTTTATGTAAATAATGAGTATTTCTACATTCTTGGGTAGCCAACGTCGAGCTGCATTCCGTCAGTACATAGGGAACGGAGTTTATTAGCACTAGGTCCCCTCTGCCTACCCTACTATATGCGGGATACAGCGCGAAGCTATAAAAAAAGAATGTCCGATCGTGACAAAGTCAACAAAATACAAAAACCGTTCTGGAGGTATGGGAGAGATTTACGTTCAACAGTGAGCGTACAAGATGTAAGATGCAAGATGCAGCATGGTGATGAAATCAAATACCTTGGGAGGAACGTAGAACCTTAATTAATTTCTTTTGTTTGTACAGTAGTAGCTCTAAAGTTGGCTTTAGATGGATGAACAGATTAAATTTTAGGATTTTTCTTACCTTTATTATTTTCTTCCCGAGTGAATAGTGCGCAAAAGTTCAGAAAACCTAACTTCAGGTCCTCCACATCTTATAGACCGTAGTGTAATAAGTGTATTTGCACGTGAATGTTACTTATTCCAAATAAAAAATCCTATAACTACTTATATGTAAGTATTTTAAAAATATTTTTTAATTAGGTAAATAAAGAAGTTCGTTAGAAGAATTTCACTTTTACAATAAAATTATCGTATCCTACTAATATTATATCTACTAGGGCCAGAGCCAGAATGTTAGTGGCAGAGTTTAATAATAATAAAAAATAAAGGTCTAGTTTTAAATGAAAATATTTTTTTTATAAAAAATCCTTTATTACCTTAAAGCTGTATCACTGAGCAATTTTCAAAATAATACACTTACATTTATAGGAACATTAAGAAAGTGTAATTTCTTATATTTTTATGAAAGTGGTTTAATTGGTAAAATACTTTGTACATTTGGTTTTACACTTAATATCGGTAGATATGGTACATAGAAGTCATTGACATTCAAATTCCAACCCACAACCGTAACAAGAATACTTCAATATAATTATATTTTTTGCAATAATATTGTATAAGTACTTTAGTATAGAAGCAAATAAAGCAATCTATATTTAGAGCAATATCTGGAAAATTACATGTTATCGCAATAATTATCTACTGTAAATTAAGAAAAAAATATATTATAACTATAATTCTATTGTGAAATTGGATATTGCTGTATTTTCTTCTATATGATTCAATTTTACATATAAAGAAATTAACAAATATGAAATAAATAAATTTCCCACCAATTTTTGTGATTCCAATTATAAGCTTAACAATGTATGCATTTGTGTGTTACTTAAGACCCCGTTAAATTATATATAGAAATTATAGTAAAAATATTGTACCTATTATATTCTAAAATAATCTAACCCTGTATCATTGTTCAAACTAAAAAGAGAAATAATAAATCTACCATGCACTTATATATCTACTAATATAATCTTTGATTTGCCCTTTCCTCAGTCTTAATTAACAAGTAAATGGTATTTCATATAATATATTTTAAAATAGGTATTTTTATTTGAGCAATTTTCGGAAAAATACTTAATGTCTTAAAATATATATTATATTTTTTGCTTTCTATTCAAAAATATATAAATCAGTATAATGGTTGAACATCTTTAGTCTTCGACATTTATTAGTTTGTGTGACATAAAAAAACAAATGCTTTATCACAGCCTTTCCACTAACAAAAAATATGTTAGTAGTTACTAATTTTATTAGTATTTATTTCTTGTATTGCTTTTTTATTTCAATATTGCATTCTATATATAAATTGTTTTTAAACTTTAACTGTTATTACATTTCTTTATAAAATTCTCTTTTTCGTATACAAGTATATTATTTTCTGCTAAGCTTTTATTTTTATTTTTCTTTGATAGCATTACAAATATAAATAATTTCTTTTTAAATTTATTTGGTACAATTTGTTTCAATATGAGGTAAACGCCTACGACAAGTGTCAAATTGAAAATGACAATTGATAAGGGCGGCAAAATGATGATCATGAAGTACACCATGTAAATAATTGTAACTGGTAGACCTTCTTGACTCTGAAAGTAAAAATATTTTACATTAATATTTTATTTATTATTTCCTTGATTTCATTGAGGATTTGTGTTAAATACTTATTGCGTACCATTTTGTCAAAAATACACTAAGTGTATGAAATACTTGTGTAGGTATTATAGAATACAAGAACAGGCCGTCGTGACTCAGTGGCACAAGTATTCGATTGTAAACGTAACGTAACGAGGCAAAGCGTGGCGTTGTGGTCCGCCATTGAACACGCAATGCTTGCAGAATTCGGCTGAAAGTGGAGAACGGAGTGTTTTATTGGGAGTGACTTAACACTATGTTCCCAGGTTCACTTAACACTATGTTTCAGGTTATAAAAGTTAAACGCACGAATTACATGTTCGGAAACATGTGATTGCTCAATCATCATTATGACGTGGAAACCTGCTCACGAGCTTCTCATAATAGTGAAATGAATACCTCAAAATACAAAGCATACCACACTGATTTGGGATCAAGGCATCCAGCAGCAGATCCCAGCTGATGTGTATCATATGCGATACATAAACTAAATGATTTATCTCATCGTAGGAGCTCTCTCCACGTATTGTCATTGTGTGATCGTATATCCGTGTGTAGATGTATCTACACATAGGATTACACGTCACACGTCACGTACACATCCGTCACGTACACGTCATGTGTGACCTCTGATCCACTCAACTTGAAGTCGACCACAACTAGTCGATCGTACTTTAACTTAAAGAACTTACATATTCAATCCATCCTAAGGGTAAAATAAGATTAGAGAACTTATTCATTTCCTGCGAATAGAAACCAGATAGATCGTTGACTTGCAAGTTGCATTGTAACCTCGCCACCGCTTGAAATGGTATTCCTGTGTTCTGAAAAATATATAATAAATATCAAATTATAATATTTTTTTAGTTTCACGCTGTATCCCGCATATAGCAGGGTAGGCACAGGGAACCTAGTGTTATGATCTCTGTTCACCATGTAATGCCTAAATTTCGAGCGCCGCACATAGCGCGTTGAGTGACGGAATTCAACTCTGTGCTTTGTTTTGTTCCCAAAGCGAGGAAACGAAAATAATTCTTGCTCTCGGGTGGGAATCAAACCCACAACTGCCGCTTTTACTGTCAGACGCCGTGCTGCTGCTGCGCCAGCTGCGCGAAAACTTATTTTTAAAAGTAAACATTCAACATACCGGTTCGAGGTAAATAAAAGAGCTGTGTTTTGATTTATTAGGTTTTAGTCCTGTTACATATTTGTCTTTGGGAGGAGATCCTGTGTAGAAATGAGGGAAAGAAGCCACCATTGGGAAATCTGTAAAAAAAGAAAAAAATATGTCAAACTAGCGATCCACCCGAATAACCAAATTATACAAAATGTATACATAAGTAGTATTCTTATAAGGTATATTTCTGTAAAGTTTAATCTAAATCTGTTTGATAGTTTTTACGTGAAAAACATCCATCTTCACAAACTTTCACATTTAATAAATATTGAAAGAGTGGAACATCGTAGGTTAATCAAATTATTTTCTTTTGCCCGTTGTGAACTCTGGTAGACAAAGCACTTCGGTACGTGGGAACGTAGGGTGTAAGCACTACGTGTTCCTAGTATCCTGCTACACCGATAGGTAGAGGAACGTAGAAAGCAGTCATGGGGGTATTTAAAGATATTTTCTGGGGTGCCTGGGCTTTAAGTTTTGATTTGTTCGCTTAACCGTTTTTTGTTAATAAAATTTCCAATTTTTTGCTCGTAAAAAATTTGGGGTTTTTACAGGACTATTCTGGGATGGACCCGGATCACCCGGCTCCCCTGGCTCCCCTATTCCTACGAGCATGAACGCAGTGTCCGCTTATAAAAAGAAGCCTGAAGTTGCTTTTTGTGATAACATCTGAAGGACATCAAAAGGGCAAACTTTTAACATATTTTTTAAAAGAGAAATAGGAAAACTTACTGTAAAAGCAATTTGATGTATCACTTATTCCATCAGGCAGGGGTGGGTTCGACGAGTAGCAGTCGGTGCCATTATCGTTTCTATCGAAAACATTCTCGGGCAAGGAAAATTTATATACATTGACACCTTTCATGACAGCTTCTCCTGTAATTTAATAGCAATAAAAATATATTTAAAAATATAAGCTTATGGTTTACAATTGGTAAGGATTAAAAATTGGGAAAAAGGAAATTAATTTTAAACTTTAAGTGGCTAGTACCACTTGCTTGGCTACTTGCCAAATCATTTCGTTCAACACGCTTTGCCTATCTAAAATATAGGTTACATGTTTTAAAGGTCGGGGTCCCGGGAAAAGACAGATAAACCATTCAATGAAAATAAAAAATATATATATCTCATTATTTCTTCAATTCCAACCAATACTTCCTGAGATTAGGACATTCAATCAAGCAAACTCCCCAGCTGTATAAAATTAGTATAGACCTTAGAGTTCCTTAGAAATACTTACTTTCATAATGTAAAGGCATTAATTTACAAACGGTTTTTCTTAAGCATAAAAGCACATCATCTTTGGTCACATGTTGGTGATATATAACACCTTCGGTCGCCCCATTCAGACGATCTGGACATTTCTGTTGATAAACAAGCATGTTAATAGTAATTAGAATCGAGACCGTCATAGCGCAGCGGCACATCGTCTGACTGCAAACGCGACGGTTGTTGATTCGATTTCCATTCGAGGGGATGGATTATTTTCATTTTCTTCAAGTAAAACTTTCGTAAAATCGGTTCATAAATAACAACCGACAATTTATGCCCCAAAACAACTGTTTTATTTAATTGGTTGAAACTTTACTTTCCAATATACGGATATTGTCTTCAAAATGATAATGTTAATAGAATTCGACAGTAATTCAGATTGGTAAATAAATAATTGTGTAGTCCAAGCCGGCGAAGCCGCGAGAGGGTCGATATTTAGTAATAAGCTTGTGTGTCTGTCACCCAAAAATAAACAGACAAACTTACATCTGGATCATATCCGGTGATGTGAGATCTTCCCCTGACTTTGTCTATAGTAAAGAAGTTCTTGTGTCCCCATTGAGGTCCTATCTTTACTGTGTAGTCATCTGTGAAGTCGGCATATACCTGAAATTATGAAAATATAATATTCGACTTTAATATTTATTATAAAGCAAGTTGTTATTGTTTGCATAGAGTTATAAGGCTTCATATTATGTAGAAAATTAAAATTAGTCTTGTAGGTATATGTTGTCGTAGCATACACATTGTATATTTACAAATTTATTAAAGGTTTTTTTTAGGTTCACGCTGTATCCCACACATAGCAGGGTAGGCAGTGGGAACCTGGGAACCTTACACCAGCAAACGTGCAAAGTTGTTCTTTCCGTTCACCTACAATCTTGAAATTGATACGAAATCTGCGGTTACCCACTTTAACGGTTCTTTTATTTAATAGCAAAAATAACTTTGTAATAGGTATTACAAGACAATTTCTTTATTACAAATACAGTTCGTAAAACATACGGTCAGGACATTTTATTTGAATAATGATGACGTAAATAGAAAAACAAAAATATTACCTTAATTATAAACAAGAAACGCACCTAAGAAAACAACTTTTTTTATTTTTACAGCAAATGGTTTAAATCCATAATGCCACATAATTTTATAATAGCACCAGGAAATGCGTGTAATAAAAAAATATATATGGCTACTTTATAACTCAATTTAAGTAAAAAATGCTCATTTAAATTTAATTGGAATCAATTATATTTTTTTTATTTATATTTCTTTCTAAGAACAGCAATACCAAATATGTTTTTGTTTAGTTAACAACAATAATTAATTATCTGTACCTAAAATTATCCACTATGAAATATATTTTTTTGACCACGTACAATGAAATATTCATTTAATAATAAAAACATAGCCTTGTTTACGCATTTGTTTTATTCTACTTTATGTTGCGTTATTAGGTGGCGAAATTTAACACCGTATCAGTATTGTTCCGCCCTTCGATATGCACTGACTCCAATATTCGGCGGAAAGTAGGGAACGGAGTGTCTTAACACTAGGTTCTCTTTGCCGACCCTGCTGCGAATCTGATTTAATTTTTAGCTAAGAACCACCGTGATGAACAAGGCTTTCGATCAAATCGGTACATTAATTTAGGAGTTACAATGCTACAGATAGATATAGAGACAGACAGACACGTCAAACTTTAACGCCCCTTCTTTGCGTCCGAGGTTAATTAGGGGTACCTGTGTCAACATTCCCATATTAGTATCCGGTACCATGGCCGGTGCTAAGTTCTTCGAAGTGTCCAGAATGGGGTCCCTGTTGTCCCACAGATATTCATATATTGTTTTTTTTACAAAAAACTGCGTGTTATGTGTGTTCGCTAATAGTTTGAAGCCAGTTCTAACGAAGTAATTTGCGTTGTGTAGATATGACAGTATGCCCTGTGAAATTGAAAATGAAAACGTGAAATAAATTAAGAAATATATAATAGAGGGCGACGGCTATGGGTTCGATCCCGTTCGGAGGAATGATATATTTAATATTTTTATTTCTTCGCTCTGGTGACGAGGCTCGGCGTTGAACACCGCCACTCAACACGCAATGCCTCCAAGCTTTCGCGGAAAATGGTGGACGGAAGTGCCTGAATAGGAACGAGGTTTCCAGGTTCTCTCTGCCTTCCCTGCTATGTGCGGGCACAATGTGAACGTGCTAGAAAAAAAAATACAGAAGGAAAACAGACTGACAGACAGACTGATGGAGAACAAAGCAATCCTATTAGATTTCCGTTCTTTTTCTTTTAAGGTACGGAGCCCTAAAAAGATAAAATATAATTGAGATAGACAAATAGACAGCGGCTTGAGGTCACTATTGTACTTAAATACTATAAGTAAATATTTACTTCCCCGATAATAAAATATCATAAAAACGAATGCGTAAATGAATTACTTAGAAACGTTTCACACTTGTAATAAAATTATATAAAGGTCGGCTATATATTGTTATTGTTATCTTTAATAATTTTTATCTGCGTCCATAAAACATTTAAAAATTTAATCATAAATATACGTTTTTTTGCCTTCTCGCTATATCATTCATGACCACAACGAGGAAATGTAATAAATTCCCAAAAGTCGGAATCGAACCTAGAACAGTCAGTTGTGGCGCTGCGCTAAGACGGCCTCATAATATATTTGTTTGGTGGTTTACCTACAGACAAATTGAAATATTTTTATTTATCTTTTATGTTCGTACTTTGTGCTTTAGATAGATAGATATCTATCGTATATCTAAGCGCGATGACGATTGTGAGTTCGATTGCCACTCGGGTTCATTTCCGCTTAACACGGCAAAGTGGAGCGTTGAGTTCTGCCACTCAACACGTGATGCCTTGTATGTGGTTAAAATATAAAGTTGAAAAAAAAAAAATGGTATGTGGAATAAACACTAATCACTAAAAAAATCTTTCCCTTCTATTTAATCTAAAAATCACTGACTCATCAACACTAGGCCAAGGTGCAAAAATTACATCATTATGTACTTAAGCAATGATTATAGTTCTTTAGTGCGGAGCCTTGACTCAAGGTACAATTCCTGCCTAAATTCTGATGCTATTCTCATCAAAGTGTTAATTGGGATAGCCAATAGTAAAGTGATCTAACTCTGAATTATGCAATTTTATTGCAAATAATCTCGTTATACAGTTTTGGAGAGTCTACGCATTGCCACTTATATTATTTTTTAAATATATGAAAAAAAAATGTGTTAAAAGGTATAATAAGAATAATAGTTTAATAGCCTAGGTTTAATTATAATTAATGATTCCATAATTGATAACACACCTTTGAAATCAATCCAGTCTATTAGGTTTATAAAAGATCAATTAACGTAATGCAAAAAAGAACAAAAAAAAATTATGAAAAATAAACTACCTGACGTTCTAACAACTAACCATTTAACTTCTTATATAAAAAAAATATTAGACTTCGACTATACTTTTTATCTGAGGAGCATAATAGTACAAGTTTTACATAACAATAAAACTTGTATTATTGTGGAGAGACGATGCACAGCATCTGTGAGAGGGCGCTGTATACTTCCCTTTGATTATCCAATGATGTTCACTTCCGGTTGCTGTTTTGGACCAATCAGCGATTCGCCGGAAGTCACGTGGTCTCAGGTGGTAGGGCGCCGGAACGTATAAAAGGCGACACTACGCTTCTTACCTCATAGCAGATTCTCACCAGGAGCCTTAAAATGATGCTGTGCATCGTCTCTCCACAATAATACAAGTTTTATTGTTATGTAAAACTTGTACTATTATTTGGGATGTGACGATGCACAGCATCTGTGAGAGACGTGTTTATAACTCCTGGTGACCACGTACGACGCTATGTGATCTAAATCAGAATGATTGTATAAATTGATTCTGATACATTCAGATAAATTGATCTGTAAAACCACAAAAAACATGAGTAACATTGTTTTATTTATAAGCAAACAAAGAATTGTAAATTGCTTAATTTTTTAATTCAATTAATAATCGCTCTGTCGGAAGCTGAGCCAAAACAATCTAACTTCAATTATTAGATTTACTTATAATCTGCTTACAAGCAAATTTTAGAAGATGTTTCGCAACTCGCTGATAAGCATGAGTAGGAAAGGAAGCTCTCATAACCGTCTAAATAATAAGGCTAGACGTGCTCACTTCTTTTGATAATAATTTACTAACCTGTTTATATAAGTATCGATTATTATTCCTGAAGCCCTTGCGTAGCCTCCCCTCTAAATTACACAAAATTGTTACCTTTTGTAGCCTGTTTCCGGTGGTCTAGCTAGATTCTTAATGTAGAACCTAGAAAAACATTTTTCTTAGGATGACACCACCGTCTCTAGAGCGTAATTTTCAACAGGTCTCACCTGTTTCACCGAAATATTTCTAAACGAAATATGATATTAGAAGTACGAGCAGGATCGAAATGCCCATGAAAATGTCGTCCGGTCTATTGAAAATTAAATCCGGCTCAGACAGCAGGTCCTAGATAGAACCGGCCAACTCCATACTTTCTTTTTTTTTTTTTTTTTAACAACTATAATAAATTTATAGTAAGTAGAGACGCGTTCTAGAGTGGATACCACGCCTTGGCAAGCGTAATGTAGGACGTCTTCCCGCTAGATGGGGTGACGATGTCCACAAAGTGGCGGCAACGTCCGGATGCAGAGAGCCGAAGATTGAGCCCAGCGGAGCGCCATTGAAGAGGCCCACGTCCAGCAGTGGACGAGGACAGACTGATGATGATGATGATGATGAAGTAGTTACCCGAGTTAATTTTTACCTTGTAATTGATGCCATTAGTACAACATATTAGTAACACTAGAGCATTTAATAGAATGCTTTACAAAATACTATGTACTCAGCCCAATAATAGTTCCAATTTTCCCAATTTAGAGTTAAACTGGTCAAACCTTTGAACACCTTTGTAAAATTTAAGTCCATCATCACACACTTTGAGTATTATAACTTATTATAACTTCATAAAAGCATCAATGAATACTCACCAGAACCGCGACCCGACCGACAATTCATGATGTGAATGTCCTATCTGCTACTTAGGTAGAGTTTTGAAGAAAACTGGATTTGACATACGACGCGTTAGAAAATGTGAGTTTATAAGCTCATTAGTTTTTCAACCAAAATTTAGGCCGACTAATACTTATATCATTCTTCGAAGTGTAATAAAGTTATAAGTAATTGATACTACTATACATTGACATATAAAGTTATCAATTTTATAATATTTCAATTATCGCTTCTTAGCTGTATTTTAGAACTACAATAGTTCACCCTCTGAAATTCGCCTTTAGAAGTAACTTTACAGTGTCAAAATTTATACGATTTAAATACAGATGTACTCAATTCAAACGTCCGATTTCCCCGGACTTGATGTCGTAGACATCCAACATGCTCTCCGCCATATTGGAGTTGCGACTACGTGTACACCTCGCTAGCCAGGTTCAGATTATGCAAAACTCAAGGCAATAAGCAGCGGAATACCTACGTTACGCACGCGGATATCGGCCAAGGTCTATATGCAGACATCATATAATAAGACTGTTGACAGTAATAATTAGCACAACTACCTTTACACAGCCCTCATGTTCCATGAAGATATTATTTTCATTAACTTTTCCCAGCTCTGGAACCAAAGTTACAAAAAATGAATGAAACTTTTTGATAGTCTTTTTGCATTATTATTGTGTATCATACTTTATGGTATCCAACAACTTAGTAATAAAAGGTTGTCGTCTGTAATTCTTGGAGACTAATTTCGTCTTGATTTGCCTTCTGAATTATTTAATGGCTTTCTTTTCCACTTTCTCCTGCTTCTTACCAACGTTTCCTTCTATTTAGATGCAAATTTTTACTTCTTCCAAATATTTTCTGCTGGATTACAGATTTCTTATACTACATCAGCTTCAATTCTGATGGTTACTGCGATACACAACAGGTATAGACAGTTTCTAATATATAGTACGTCAGGTATTAAATACTTTTGCCGAGGTACTCATGGGGATGTGCACTCACTGGCACGAGGATAATGCCAAATTAGCCGAAGAAACCTTCGGTGACTTTTTATAATACTTATGTGGACTTTAATTTAGTTTTAGACACATTGTTTCTTTTTATCCATTACTTAACAATCCATATATCGAACTTTTTATTCTTTTTTGATAAACCTTTCGTTATCTATTACAAAATTTCCTATTGGTTTGCTTTATCAGTTGTCGAACGTGATTCGAACTATTTTCTATTCTTGCTTTCTCGAACCGCTTGAAAATTCTTATTGGATAAAGCCAGAGATAATATGGAGAATGCTCCTTATTAAGTCGAAAAGAGTTTTCAGAGCCCCAAACCATCTACACCCGTCTCCGATATATCCAGAGGCAGCCTCCGTATTTCTCTACACAATGTATACAGAAAGATACAGTGTATCTGTATCTGTTTAAATAAAGTTATTAACAATCATGCAATACCCTTGTACTAAGTTCTGGGCTTGTGTTACCAGTCGGCGGATTCTCACTCCAAACTACCGATATCCGGTATGCACCGATACCTGAGAATTGCTAATGTATAATTAAATGTGCTAGAGTTTTATACTCAACGCATGCTTCTCAATTTTGATGCATGTAGGGTTGACGAAGGTCTAACTGCTTCAAATAATCTTGGAAAAGGATTATTGGTGGCATGGAGGTAGATGGCTAGATGCATTCCCGCGATTAAACCGGGAAGGGCCTACGGAGCCCAAACCATCAGCCACTGCCTCCTTATAACTGCCCCCCTCCCGTACAATTGAGAGCATTCCTAATTAAAATAGTACCGAGATTTTTTAAATTCTAATGTACGGATAAATGCACTTTAAATAATTGGACATACCTTATGTCAAGTAATAGTCCGAGTCCCCCTTAAGGCAACTAAGATAAGGTGACTGGCTAGAATCTTTGCCGAAGAGGCCATACAGAAGATCCCTTGATTGCCAAATACTATGACGCCCACTGCTAAATGTTATGACGTTCATAGCGATGGCAGTAACCACGAATAAGCAGGAAATCCACAATTCCTTTATCCTCTCTCCTCCAGGATTGAGACACATTTTTTAAACACTTTTCCTGCCAGGAGGCTTTGAAATTGTCTTCGAATCCTTGTGTCTAATTCTTCCGAGTATTCGCTTGCAATTGTCAAAAGAAGCTAAAAGAAACTCACACAGATATATCCATTGTTATTCGTTAACTCGCTTAGGATACGCTCCCGAACATTTCAACAACGTTGAAATGTTCGGGAAAGGGGATGACCCAAGACTTATAAGGACAGTGCTCGAGTCCGGGGTCTTGCAGGCGATATACTCGGTCTTTGACACATTGCCAATATGCATTGCCAATATGCATTTCATTCATAGAGAATGGTTATGTAACGCAAATGCTGCAGCTAGAATGTATCGGAAAAGATACCAAAAAGCTGAACGTCATCCCGATTATCGTGTATTTCGATTTTTCTCTCTTCAACAAAGAAGTAATCCAGCAAGTGTCGTACCATTTCGGAATCCAGATTAAATGCGCCAACTTTTAAAGTTACTTGCAAAAACAGTGTAGTACATTTTTTTTATAGTACAGTCGGTTAAAGTTGGGTGTACTAAATATTTTGAATTTAATGTTTGGCAAAAACACCACATTTTATTGAAAACTGATGCAGGTATGTTTAAATCTTAAACTGTAATTCACAGAAGGGTTACTCATGATTACATTACAGAAAAAAAAATGAACAAAGAGTAATATTTGTAGTCCTGGGACTTGAAAAACCATCACAGGGTGTCGGTTTTTGCGATATTTTTTAAAATCAATATAATATGAAAAATACATGACAAAGATTTTTTTTTATATTTTTCTCATAACTGTCACGACTTGGTCTATCACCTGGTTTCGTTTTATCGTTGGCTCCTGGGACACCCTGTATATGTCGAAGAATAAGGTGGTTGGGACCGGAGCTTGTTCCGATCCCACTTCCGATTGTCATCGATCGGTGTCACGTCAGAGTGACGGGCAACGCCATCTAGTTTTGACAACTAGCAACTATTATGATGAGAACAGTTTTTTTTTTTTTATATATATTTGATAACTCGCTCAGGATACGCTCCTAACGAATTTATCGCATTGAAACGAAGGTAGTATATTAATAGATAATATACAACTAAGTAAACTCGGTGAAAACCGATTTATTTAGTAAACTCCGTTTACATCGCATGATATTATGCTGAGAACGTTCCCAAGAGCGTGAAACAAGCGATGAGTCCTCTTGCTTTTTGCAATGCCCGTTAACTGAATAAAATTGGGCCATAACTGCTGAAAATCTGAGATAACCTAACCTAACCTTATTGTAGGTTATAACACAGCCGTGTTCGGTGAAGCTCAGAATCCACTACTGTATTGGTATATATGATACCAAGCAATAGAACAGAATTACATGCATGTAGATACTTGTTAAACAAGAGGTTCAAATGACTCACCCGTTGTCCATTTTTTACCTTTGATTTTCACAAAAACAAATTCTCTGATGAGGATGAACATCTTTGCTGGAGGCCTTCCCAGGAGTAGGCCCGATGTAGAAATCCGGTTCACGATGTGAAGAAATTCCACCTCCAACACTTACCACAGCACTTTCACTTTTAAACAATGTTACTCTGATGCGAAATAACGACGCTATGAGGTAAGAAGCGTAGTGTCGCCTTTTATACGTTCCGGCGCCCTACCACCTGAGACCACGTGACTTCCGGCGAATCGCTGATTGGTCCAAAACAGCAACCGGAAGTGAACATCATTGGATAATCAAAGGGAAGTATACAGCGCCCTCTCACAGATGCTGTGCATCGTCACATCCCAAATAATGTGTCATTATTAAATGGATTAAAAACTATTTTGTCATATAAAAATGACAAACAAACATAACAACATAGATAACATTTCTTTTCTTTTTTTTTTAATTAATAAATAAAGGTAAGTTTAATACCACTAAAATTATATATATTTTTCGTATCTAAAAGAAGGAAGAAAAAAGATAAATTAATATTTAAGAGTAAATAACTATAAAATATTGTGTAAAGTAATAAAAAAAACTGTATATTTAAATATTAATAAAAATACAACCGATTCAACAGAAAGAAAAATGAAGAGAGATTTTCGATTGAGTACTGGCATTGGCTGAGAGATTATAACCTACCTCAAAGACACCTAATAATACAACATGAGAATTAATCCACAACAATCAAGATCAATTAACATAAAAAAAACTAAAAAGGAAATATATTTTTTTCTTATATTATACCACTTGTAAAATAAATAAAAAAACACTTATGATGTTTATTGTTATTCTTAGATGCAATCTGCCTAAACTTAGATCCGGTGTTCTTAACCTTCACGTCAAACATTTAAAGAACAATATGGAGAACAATATTTTAATAATTAAAATAAATAAAACAATCTGAGGCCATCGTGGCGCCGTAGAAGTGTTTTATTGTAAACGTGACAGTTGTGAGTTCGATTCCCATTCGAGGCGAATGAATTATTTTCATTTCCTCCTTGTGGTTTCGAAGTTAAGCACGTCGTTGTACTGCAACTCGCAACGCAATGTCCCGAATATTGGGGGGTGCTTGGGGAAGGAATGTCTTATCACTAGGTTCCCTCTGCCTACCTTGCTATGTGCGGGATGCAGCGTGTTAAAAAGAAAACCGTCAATTCTCGATAGGTTAAGATAGAAAACCATTAAATAATAATTAAATGTTACTAAATAAATAATTAATTTTATTTACCAATAAAGCTACATTGGGCGAAATGACGGTCGCATTAAAATCAATGGTGTTTTCTTCCGGCAGGAATATAAGATAGCGCTTCGCCGTGTACGACATCGTGCTATTTTCATGAAATTTTATGTTGTAATGCTTTAATTTTTCTCTGAAAATAAAATATTGTTATAAGCTCAATGACGATTGATATTTGATAATATCATGGTGTTCGACCATAAATGTGGCGGTTGTAGGTTCAATTCTCATTCGGGGAGGCTTCCTCTATCTACCCTCATATGCAGGAAAAAGCTTGAAGTTTAAAAAATATATATATTTACTATGGTGTGCATTTCTTGTTGTTTTGTGCGCGCGTTTTAACGTTACGCTTTGTCTTTTCCCCGGAGTGGAAGAATGAAAATATCTGATTTAAAATATAATCCCCGGTTGGTAATTGAACCCACAATCATCAGGTTTACACTATGACACTGTGCTACTGCGCCACGACAGCCAGTACGGACGGACCTTATTATACCATAAAATTACATACAGATACACAAAAGGTCCGATTTCCTCCACATTTATTTTATCATCGAGTCCTTGTAAGAACCTCTCGTGGTTTGTCACGTTGAATATGTGGGCTCTCATCTTTACTTCGTCTGGAGGGTCTGCCCACATGTCGAATGGAGGGAGCCCTAAAAATATTACACGTTAACCTTTTTTTATTTTTTTTACTGTATCCACTTCTCCGAGTGGGAATAGAACCCAGTCAACGGCCTATTTTGGATTTTGTTAGAGTTTATCAGTAAACATAATTAATTTCCCATAGATCCTAGAACATGTAAGTTGCGATATAATAACCTTCTCTCGTCTATTGTATATTGTTTAAAAGGCTCAGATATTATCTTTCGAATACTAAAAAAAATAATGCAAGTATATACTAATAATAATAAAATAAGAATTTCTTACCTGGCCTCATATTTAGTCTTTCCCATAACAAGAAGTCTAACGGTGGAAAAATAAATCCAATAACTGAAATTACTATTAATATAACACCCCATACTGTTTGTCCCGTGGGATCTGTAACAAAATATAAATTTTATAGACACAATTAAATTTAATAAGCTCACTCCCTTCTTAAAAAATATGTAGTACCCTTCGTGTAATTTATTACTTGCCTGAAAGAAATCGCTGTTTTATAGATAAAATATTTTGTGTTTAATAGAACATATGAAACTTCTTATTATTATTCAGATGAGCGCTTAAAAGAGGAGAGCCGTAAAATCGGTTGCATGTATCTATTGTATTTAAGCCAATAGTTTCGAGTATTTATTTATGCAAAATGATATAATTTATTCTAATAACATTTCTAATAATGATGTCTAAGAGGATGTAACCATAAATTTGTCACGAAAGTAATTTAAAAATTTACTGGGATACCTCCAAAGTAAGAGTGTAACAAACTGCCCTTTAGTACCTTTGTATATTTTTTATTTTCATTTTCATTTCCTAGTACCTCAAGGTGTAAGAATTCGGCTCGTGACGCATCTATCCATTTATTGTTACTTGTAATTAAATATCACATTGATACTTGTAATTAATCTGTATAATTTAAGTAAAAATATATTTGAATTAACAAGTGCAAATAAATGTAAATTTATAGAAAAAAAAAATATTATTTTCAATTAACTCCTTCCATTTATAATGATAATTCAGTGATAATAATTCAATTCAAGTCATAAAAGTATGCAATATTTCATCAAAGTTTTCTGATAACGTTATCACGTAAAATTCTCGTCGGTAAACCGATTTTACAGATGATCGTTTTTTTCGTTTTTATTTGAAAGGTGCTGTTAACTCAAATGTAATATTGAAATTTGTTTTTATTAAATAAAAATACTTTCCCACATAGCATAGGTGCAAATCTCGCGTAATCACGTTTTTATATGTTTTTTAAAAAAAACTATATTTACAATGTTTACATAACAGTAAAAAAAAAATACAGTCGAATTGATAACCTCCTTTTCTTATAGAAGTCGGTTAAAAAATAATGATCTATGACAGGATTGTCACGACCTACATTACGAAACTTCAAGTTAAGTAACAATTGAAGTGTGAGAAAAAATAGCAACTATAGATAATTATCAAAATTATTTACATTAAAACACGATGTGAACGAAAAATGTGTTTATTTTATTTTGTTGTTATTTGTTCAAGGCTACGGTGGAACAGCAACCATCACAGGAATAGTCTTAATATAGTAAATAAAATTAAAATTGCTTTTTACTCATGTATTGTATGTTTAAATCTCTCATACTACGCAACAGATTGCATTTTTTTTTTTAATTTTTACCCGCACATAGCAGGATAGGCAGACTTGGAACCCTAGTAAATCTAGATTTCAATGCTGTTTTCACTATTATATATAGTCATTTAAGGGAAAAAGTTTGTTTTATCCAGTCACGTGCCGGCGTGCCCAGCCAAGTTAAAAAGCTGGACACGCGCAATGTGTATTTTTAACCGACTTCTGCTAATGCTACACAGTGGCGTAGCTAGGGGGGTGCGAGCGGGGCGGTCGCACCGGGCATCAAAAGGAAAAGGGCATCAAAGTCGACGATCAGTGTGTTTTTTCTTTGTTTTTTAGACTTTATACCAATTTAAAGGGCATCAAGTCCTCTAAGCCGCACCGGGCATCAAAAGGAAAGGGGCATCAACGTCGACGATCACTTTGTTTTTTTTTTAGAACTCATCAACAGGAAAGGGGCATCAAGTACCCCAAGCCGCACCGGGCAGCAAATACCCTAGCTACGCCACTGATGCTACAACACCCTTACTACAATATCTAATTACTAAACCTGTTTGTTTTACTTGACACCGACTTCAAAATTATAAAAATTTTTGTATAATTATTTTTCACTTTTTAGTTCTTTGTTAGAAGTCGGTTTTTCTTTTTGTTAAAAATTAATTTATTCATGAAGCATTTCAAGCTATTTTTATATGCATAAAAATTACATAATTCCACGAAATTAAATTCAATAAATTAAAAATTTACATATCCTTGCTATGGTAAAAGTGCGGCGCTGAGCTCCACCACTCAACAGGCATTGCCTCTAGAATTCGACGAAAACTGAAGTGGGGGGGAGGGGGGTGTAGTGGAACGGTAGTGTCTGTGACGATCAACATTACTTAAATGGAGACATATATTGAGGGACAATCTGGACAAATAAACTGAAGAGTTTACAGTTGCATGTTAATGCAATTTAATGCAATTTAAATGCAAATTAGAGTCTCTGAGTGCCAATGTTAGATAATCTAATCATTGTACGCATATTAAATAATTGGTTAACGCATTGAGGATAAATAATAACAGTTCAAGTTCAAAATTTCGCAATTTATATAATTTAGCTTGCGTTATAATCATAGAATATTAATTATTATTGTCACTATTATATATTACTAGCGGCCCGCTCGCAGCTTCGCCCGCGTGAACTACGTTATTATTAATTTCTGTCTCCATGAGTACCTACGTCCTATAAGTGACGTCTATGCAAAATTTGAGACTCCTAGCATTTGTAGTAACGAAGTTTCATACAAACTTTCAACCCCAAAAACAATCCCTTAGGAGTCGACTATTGCAAATTCCCGTATATAAAATTATATATAAAATAAATATATAAAAATTCTACTATTGAGGATCTAAACCACATTTATCGCGCGTACTTTCGAACAGGTCCTTTCCAAGTACGATAACGTCAATCACGCCAATCAATAGAGGAAGACTATATTCATCCTATTTTCTATCCATTATAATCCATATTATTCTCAATGTTTATGAGGATGTATGTTTGTTCCACTTTCACGCAAAAAATACTTAACGGATTTATCACACTCCTATATTTAATATTAATAACTTACTTTATTATCGCACATTATGATTTTATTATACTAATTAAAATATCTTAACAAAAACTTATAATAATATTTTTTTAAAGATTTCAATAAGATTAGAAGTATTATCGAGAGGTCATTTCCTTTTACAGCTGGCAAGTGATTCATGCTGTGATGTGCCATGTGAATGCTTGTACCCGCGTGCCCTCGTGACCCTGTCGTCAGGACCCACGTCCTTAATTGTGATAGACTTGTTATATTCTGGAGGCAAGATGGACAGTTCTATTAATCTATATATATAAAAGGATTTGTTCCCACTGACTGAGGTAAGACGCACGCAGAGCGGTAACCGCTGTGCGTAGAAAATTGAAATTTGGACAGATGTTTATTTTCGTCATCTGGACAGTCACTAAGAAGGGATTTTGAAATATCTCTAAAGGATGAAATAGGGGTTGAAAATTTGTATGGAATTGTTTTTAAATCCGCACCGATTTTTATAAAATTTGAAATTTAGGCTCTTAAAAATATTTCATTGAACACCTGTTTCGTGGTATTTTAGAATTCACCCCTAAGGGTGCAAATACGCAGGCGAAGCTGCGCGCGCTCACTAATAGTATAAGTATAGTACTTATATTTATAATAAATCTATATATTTATTTATTTTTTGTACCCTCGTATCACAACGGCCTTGAAATTATAATATTATTTATAATTTGTAATATTAGTATAAAAATATTGATATTTTATTGTTTAACTTCCTTGGTCTGGTAAACAGACAACGTGCGGTGTTGAGTTCCGCCACTACTAGACACGCAATGTCTCGAAATTTGGGCGGAATGGGTAACAGAGTGTCTTAATACTTGCTTTTCTCTGTCTACCCAGCTATGATAGCTGATTGATCGGTGACCTATAGATTTTTTATTTTTTAGACTTCCACCGTTCTAAACTTCGTAAAATTGATAATATTATAATGAATGTAAAAATACTATAGAGCTAGCTATACAGCTCTACCTTGTAGTCACATCAAAATGTCGTCAATTTCAAAATGCCATAACCTTTTCATTTATTATTATAAACAACAGTAAAAAAAATTATACGTTTTATATAATTGAATGCCTCAGGGCACTCTTTGCTCCCCTCAAGGCAGTCGTTGCGCAGAGGCACAATGTAAAAGTAGTTGAATTTCCTCACTAAACCATAAATTCGTATCCACTATACTTGAATTTTTACTCCATTGCTATAAATTTTGTAGCTCACTTATTAGTCATAAACACACTACCCTCCTTTGCATCGTCGATCCGATAAGAAACAAAAGCAACTTACTGCAACATATCGATCTTTTCTTCGTCCTGTCATTTGGGCACGACATAGAACAAGTGGTTGCAGGCGTTTCTTCAACTTTGTCCAAATCCTCTATCAAACTGTGTAGAGACTCTTCGCATTTTATATTCACGCAGTTTGAGGAACTGGAACAGGATGACGTCGCGCTTCCGAGAATAACCCTTGGTGTGCTTGTCATGGTTACTGAAAAGAAAATATAATGATAATCACAAAATACTTAAAAAATAATAAAATATTTTTGTCTATTTATCCTGTTCGTAAGATTTGTCATCTTTCATTTGTCATTTGTAGTAATGAATTAATTACATTTTCTCCCGAGGCCGTCGCGGCGCAGGGCACAAACGTACGACTGTTTTCATGAAAGTTGGGTTCGATTCCCACTCAAGGGAATGAAATATTGAATATTTTAATTTCTTCGCTCTGGTAACAACGCAAAGCGCGGTTTTGAGTTCCCACACTCAACTCGCAATGACTCAAGGATTTTATGGAAAGTGGGGAACGGAAGTATCTTAATGAAAACAGAGTGTCGTAACACTAGGTTCCCAAGTTTCCTCTGCATATCCTGCTAAGTGCGGGCTACAGCGTAAATCTGAAAAAATCCCTTCTGTTAAGACAAATTCCCGAATTATTCTCGAATTATGTCTTGACACTAAGTTTTACCTGGATACCGTAATATGCGGGAAAAAGCGGGAAATCATCGGCTCTAATACATTTGTAAATTTTCAAGCAGATAGGTACGTGTCTTAATTTTTTTTTTTGTGTATGAGCTATGAGCTCATAGACACGTTTAAATTTGATTGTAAATATTTTTTTTAATTAGAACAAAGTAAACTGAGGGTACTAAAGAATTTGTAGGGTACTTACTAGGTACGTAGATTATTCATCAAATTTCAAGATATTATGTACATTTCCACAGAAGTTTAGCAATATTTATGAATCTTAATAGCTGTTTATGAATATTTATGAATGTTTATGGTAGCGTAAGGTCAGTTATTAAAAATTATAGTTATTTTCACTTTAATTTTTACCTGGACGCTTCTATTGTAAGCAAATGCGCAAATATGACGATGGCCGCCTTAAAATACAAAATCATAAAAATACATGGGAATTTCTTATATTGTGGAGTAGAGGCTGTCATGTAGCGTTACAGAGTTTGACTGTAAGCGCGACGGGGTGGTGGTGATGATGTGGGTTCGATTCCCACTGAAGAATATGAATTATTGTCAATTTCTCGCTTTGGTAATAATTAGACTTCGATAGAATTCGACAGAAAAATCTAGATGACCTATTATTTAAAATTTTTGTATTGTGATAATGCAAGGAAAGACTATTTATTAATAAAATCTTTAATTAATTACGAAAAAATAAATTTTATTCTTAATCAGCTAGCGCTGTGGGTGCGAGGGAGAGAAGAGGAGCCTTTCTTCCGCTGCTGTAAGCGTAAGAGAAAGAGAAACCAGACAGACTGATGCCGTTACGCGTTACGTAACGAAGCAAAGTTGTAACAATTCAATAAGAATTTTGACGTTACTTGACAAGAATGTATTGTTTACTGTTGACAGCTTACAGTCACACTGTGCTGTGCCGCTAACTCTATGACGGCCTTAATTGTGACAACTTTATTTTATTATTAACATCCACAATTAGTTTTGAAAATAAATGTCTAATTTTAATAAAATTATAAAATGCTTTTCAGTGTTTGTGGATTACGTCAAAAAATATAATTAGATAGAATAATATTAAAATAATAAAGCACATCTCTTAATATTATGTATGAAGATTGCACAAACAAAAATATAATGTATAACGTTATTTAAATATTTTAAATAAATCATAGTTTTATTTTTTACTAGTATGTACTACTGTATAGTATTTTTATATAACACAAATAAAATAAGACGCAAAAGTTATAAGACCACTCGTGGCACATAAGGACAAGAGCGCGATTGTAACCTGATAGGTTGTGGGTTCAATTCCCATTCGGGGAAATGAAATATTTAATATTTTCACTTTTATAGTCATAAATAACTAATTTTTACCTGTGGCTTCTAGTGTGTGGTCAAATGAAAAACTAAAATTATCTATGACACATGTCATATTCTATGTCCTAGGTAAGAAACTCTTCCCGCAGGTACCTACAGTGAGTTATATCGAAACGACGAAAGTGATGCAATTAATATATCTAAAGCACTCTTAAATAAATGGATTATCAACCTAAAAAAAATTTTCAACACAAACAAATAGTTCCCGAGACACGCGATTCAAATTTCAAACCAAACAAACTCTTTAGCTTTATAATATTAATATAGATATACTAAAAAGGTAAAGAAAGACACGTCGTTTTGATAAAGATACAATATCTCCACATAAATACACATTGACATTGTAAATGTTAATTTAAATAATAATTTATTATTATAAATAACAATTATTTGTTATATTAAGCTGCCCATGACCATTTGACTCTACCGGTTATAGTTCTTTCATATGATTAACGCTATCAGTTTATATATGTATAAAATTGTATATCTACATATAGTATGTAAGAAAAATAAATCTGAAGCTAAAATATCATTGTACGTTACATCGCGACGGCCTCTACTTTTTTATAAATAAAAAAATATTTTCAATATTTCATTGAAATTGAAACCACAACTGTCGCGTTTATTCACACGCTCGTGCCCCTACGTCACGACGCCCTCATTTACTTTTCTAATTAAACAATTATTACATTCAAAATGTAAATATGTTGTACTTATGAAACATTTAGTGTTAAATATAAGAGTAAGAATTTCACACTATTATTATAAAAGACTGGTCGTCACCCGCAACTTTGTTTACGTGAATTTAAAATGGCATTCCACTTTTCCGCAGGACTTTGAAGAAATATGTACGCTCGGGAGAATTTATATACGACTATGATTCACAGATTAAGCGCGGAGAGTAGAGAAAGGGGTCTTAACCTTTAACTATGGACGTGATTTTTTTATAACATACATATGGACGTCGGGTCTGTCAGACCAGTATATTTATTTGTCATATTCCGGCTGCTTTTTAAAGGAAGAAGACAATTTTATGTTTTAATTTACATAATTAGCCTCAAATCAAGCAAAATCAATATAAATAAAATCGCTTTTTATTAAAGTTTACGCATCACAACGATTTAAGTAACTTGAAGTCACAATTTCAGTCTTTGGCCACATGGGATGACTCTTAAGAAAATAATACTATAAAAAAAAGACAGATAATAAAATAAATATTTTTTTAACTAAATATAAAGTCTAACAAATAAAAAAAATAAAGAAATTACATCTTATGTTATAAAATAAAAATTTTGACAACACCTCAAGATAAGGTATTATTGAACATCGATACACAATGGCTTTCAACATTGTAGGCAAACAGGACGATTGCAGTCAACATAAGTATGTGTTGTCTTTCTATATATCTTTTGGGGGCAAAGTGTACATGTTTTTCAAGATCCCAAAACTATTTTTTTAGCTTCATGTTCAATAAATGATAGATCAGATCGCGAAACGCGAGTCAAAGTCATTCTCAATTCTTAGAGTAGTTTAGTATACGAAACGCGTCTTTTTATTTGATAAAGTGCTATTTTCTTTATAAAATGTCGTCGTCCAATTCTTTTGTTCGATGTTGATTATAAAGTACCGATATTTTTGTCCCTGACGTGCTAGGTCGATCATTTTTTTCCATTTTATCATAAAAACTAAAAAAAATGAATCTTTTTTAGGTAAATAATGTTTATATTACTAAAATATATAACAAACAATGCCAAATAATATATGATATAAAACAATAAAAACATTTGAATACAAATAATACAATTAAAATATTAAAGTATATTTTGTAATAATTATAAAAATATATGGCGTTTTGAAGTCATTCATGTATGGGAAACATGGACGTCGGGTCTGACAGACCCAGGCCCCGTTTAGAAAGTTAAATACTCACGTGTTTTGAACCCAGAGACACAACCACTGCTATCTACATTCATTTTCTCATTAACACGAAAGGTACTGAGAGACTCAGTGGCGGAGGTCACCGAGAAGTGGCCGATTTGTAGAATTCGTAGAACTGTCTGGTCTGTCAGACCCGACGTCCATACTTAAAGGTTAACCCTATCATCATCTAAAAAGCGTGTTACCTACTACTTTTTTTTAGCGGGAAACAAATGAAACTCAGACAATCCATCTACACGTGTTAAGTCGTCACGAGACTTACGTAATTAGTTAATTCATTAATTATGAACAATTTTAGTTCTACAATGTCCCTTTGTTTTAGCCATTTCTTATCAAAAATATAATTAATATGATTTACTTAATCATTATTTCAATACTTATTTATTAATTGATAATTTCTCTTAAATGTCTCAATCTTTGCACGAGGTTCAGTGTGTAATTTGTTTACAAGCTTTTATTTGCAGTTTCGCCCCCTTGAATTCATGATACGATTTTTAGTTAAGGTGGGGAACGACGTGAAAAATAGAAACGAAACGAAAGAAAAATATAGAAAAAAATATTTTATTTGTGGTCTGTGTGTCATTACATAACATAGTACAACGTTACTATGCTCTAAGTTCAAGCTTATTATATTTACGACTTGACGTCTTTAATTTAACTCGTGATTTTCATATCACCTTGAAGTAAGAGATGAGAGTGATTTTCTTCAAAGCTCGAATTGAAAAAAACTCCTTTCCCCACTTCACGCTGAATTCTGGAGGGATTCAGTGTTGATAGGCGGAACTCAACGCTGCGTTTTGCCACGACTCGACACCAGAGCGATGAAATAAAAAAAAATAATTTTCTCGAGTGGGCATCGAAAATGCCACGGCTGGCCAACAATGACTTTTATATTTCTTAATTACTTCGCTTCGCTCCCTAAAACTGAATGAACTCGTCATTTCAACTCTCTCTCTGCTTGCTCGGTTCTTTCCGCCCTATATAGTGGTGAAAATACAAGTGTGCAGTTTACTCTTACGCAGTTACTAAGAGTAACTTAAGGACTAGCGAGGTAGAAGCCGGGCTTAAGTGGGTAACTTTAGAGTTTTATTTATGCCAATCCTAATTGCTCCTCCTTGTACCTAGTACTTATTGAATTTATGTAAATAAAAAATAAATTATAAGAAGCAATATTGACGTCGACTCTCTGGTCAGTTACTTATTTGGTAAAGAGAGGAAGAAATCGATTCAAAACATGTTTTTCACCACCTTTATTTTAAATAATTAGATAAAAGATTTAAAATAATAAATTAAAGTGTAATTTTGAGAAATAAAATAAAATGTATGTTTGCAGTAACACGTTTTTAACAAACTCTATACGTCTGTTGTACTAGTCTGGTTTTTTTCATTGAATATGTAGCTATTTAATATGTTTTGTTTAAATATACATTTATTATGTATAAAAAATTTAACTAAAAATATAAAAATATAATTACATAGTTTTTATAATACATGTATAACGTACAATATATAAAAAGAATAATAAAACACAATGAATATATATATATTATTAACAGAAGGAATAATTAAATCATTTTTTTATTAAATCTTTAAATAATATAATATAATGTATATATATATATATAATTATAATTTTATCACGTTTGCATATCAACATATTATGTACCTACCTACACATAATAATAGCTATTTTTATTACTTAGGAAAAGAAAAAACATTTTCACCTAAGTAGTTTGTCCACATAAAGTGACTATTCTATAGTGAAAGATGAATGAGTCCAAACATCACTTTGGGATATATTATAAGTACATATTATAAAATAGCAAGGGCACAAAGTGTGACTGCAAACACGCACTTCTCACAATACCACAATATTTCATTTTCTTCGGTCTGGTGGCGAGGCAAAGCGCGGCGTTGAACTCCGCCATTCACCTTGCAATGCCCTACGATGATTTAAATTATTTAAAAAAAAAAAAAAATAAAAAATAAAAAAAAAAATTAAGATTGAGACATGAAATATCTACAAATTTTTACATTTTGGATTTTTTTCTCTACTGCAAGTTCTAACTTCTTGCCATAATTGTAGGTCCACGGGAAGTAAGTACCTTATAGGTTTTGATTACGAGGCGGCACCTTATTTCGAGATAAATGCTCTTAAAGATACGTAGTGGAATTTGAACCCGATGCCTCTTGGAAACCGTCCAAGCGCCCTAACCACTAAGCCATATATTCTCATCAAGCTACGTCGAAATTTTTGTACGCTTATTTTTGATTGCTTCAATTTGTCTACTTTCTGGGATTAAATAATTATCATTTGGGAAGTAAGAATGCTATTTTTAAATATTCTATACATATGATTAAAATAAGTATTTTTCGAGCTTTGAAATGATTTAATTTCTAATATACCTTTAAGCATTTCTAGAGTCATATGTGGAGATATCTCCATGCTCTACATTTACTATTTAGAAAATACATTGTAAAGATTTGAAGGTACTACCATCAAGTATATTTAACCAAATTCACTGAGCCACGTGGGTACATATCTATAACTAACCTTTGCTTGTATTTCAATTGCGCAAACTTGTATACTAGATGCCTTTTAACTGGAACGACATTTTCTAATGTCTAGATTTTTGTTAAGACCTTGTTTCTGTGTGTACCATTATTATACATAAATGAAACATAAATAAATAAATAGCTTCACGATGACGTGATAGCAGTTCACCACGCACAGCTTCATTTCTGAGACATTATGTGTTGACTGGCGGAGCTCAACGCTGCGCTTAGTCTTGTTTCCAGTAGTTCTTGTTCTATAGTAGGAATCCAACCCACAATGTTTAAGGTTAAACTCTGAAGGCCTCTGTCTTGATAGACAGACAAACAGACAGACAGATAACAAGTAAATAACAATAGGTTTCCTTTTTAGGGTTCCGTACCTCAAAAGGTTAAAAACGTAACCCTTACCACTTTGTTCCTCGTCTGTCAGGAGTATTTATCTCCAGATCCTGTGGAGGTATCAAGTTGAAATTAAAATGAAATATTCAGGTCCATGATCTCATGAAGCACAGAAATAAAGCTTATGAAATTTACCATGAAGTGAAAACTTACAATACAAAAATGAAAATTTATATATAAAAAAAAATCTTTAATTAGCCCGGAAACTTAAGTTTGTCAACTTTTATAAGTTGTACATGTACACTGTACAGTATATGTACAGGATGTAATCCCTAAATTGATACGGAATCCTCGGTGTGCGAGTTCGATTCGATTTTTTTATGAATAAAATTTCTAGGGTGGGCAAGACTATTCTGGGGTGGGCACTGACCAACCGGCCCTCTATTCCTAACCCCATGTTCGACTATATTTAACACAAACACAACTTAATGGCCTTATATCTTAGTAGTTAGTTACTAACTGCTTGTAAGACCGAATTTAAAAGACTCAGACGAAGTCGGGATGACTCATTAGTGAATAGCAAAATGCTTAGTCTTAATATTAAGGTCAATATAGCATTTAGGTCATTATATATCATTGATAAAGCCAATAGTCTATCATTCTTAGTACTACATTACTAACGTACGATTAATAAAGGGCTGGGTTAATTGGTCGTGGACTGTAAGGTACACTTTTTTAGCTTCAAATGGTATCCCGCAAATATCACGGTAGACAGATGGAACCTGGGAACCTAATGTTAAGACATTCTTAATTTTTTCGAACTATGAAGGCAACGCCTCCTTCGCCTCGTCACGAGAGCGAATAAATGAAAATATTAAATATTTCATTCCCCCGAGTGGGAATCGAACTCACAACGCGTTTCCAGTCGCATCCATGTGCCATGTTGTGGTTCACTAGAAGATTCTTTTAATTACTTTTAATATTTATATTAAATATGAAAAGTAGTTAAAAGGTATTAATATTTATATTGCCTTTAACAATCGTCATCCTACTTGCGTCAGACGACGATCCTGGATTCAAATATCACTCAGGGCCCGGGGGTAAGATAATATTAATATAGATATGTATAAATTATAAAATACTAGTGTTTTCTCGTTGCCTCGCCTATGTTGATTGTGGCCATTTTATTATTTAGTATGTTCGTCGATGCGCACACGCACAAATCTTTAATATTAAGTAAATAAATCAATAACGCCTCACGCTGTATTCCGTACACTTAGCAGAGGCAGAGGGAACCTAGTTTTGAGTGGCGTAAAAAAAAATAATAACAAGAGAGAATCTAATATTTCGAATTTCATACAAAATGCAGGAAAAATAATGGATAAATGCTCGTATCTTTTGATTGTGTTGAACAGGAATCTCCTCCCTTGTTTGCATTGCATTGCGTTGATTTAGAACGTAATTTTTTTTCGTGCTCTAAGAGACTGAACACCTGGATATTTCATATCAATTTCAATTAGATACCTCCTTGTAACCTCTAAAAAATCTTGAAAGACTTACAGACAGACGAAAAGACGGAAAAAAAGTGACCTTGTAAGGGTTCCGTTTTGTTCTTTCGCCTGCTGGTATATAGAACCCTAAATAAACACATAATTTGTCAAATATATTTCTAATATCTACCATAAATTATAAATATAAATTATGGGGATTTTGGTAGAATTCTTCACTGTTATTTACGTGATCGTTTTACTAATGATTTTATTAATATGCCTTTCTCAATACATACTTAATTGGCTAAACACTAAAAATAATTGAGGCCGTCGTAGCGCAGCAGCACAAGAGTGTGACTGTAACGCGACGGTATTGGGTTCGATCCCACTGGAGAAAGTGAAATATTTATTTACGTTTATATTTCTATTTCTTCGCTCTGGTGTCGAGGCAAAGCGCGGCGTTGAGTTCTGCCACTCAACACGCAATGCCTCCAGAATTCGGCAGAAAGTGGGTAACGGTGTGTCTTAGCACTAGGTACCCTCTTGCCTACCCTGCTGTGGGGGGGATACAGCGTGAAGCTGATTTAATTTTTTTTATTAAAAATAATAATTCTTATATGAAAAAAAATAATCAACGCCAAAACTTAACCAGTTGGTGTTGGATTTTTTAAATATTAGCTTTTTGCTATTTGCTATTGTGATAGATAAAAAGCGGCGTTTGGTTACGTTACTCAACACACGATGTCCGATTTGGACGAAATTTAGACGAAATGTGACACTTGAAAAGGATTCAATCACAATGTCTCACAAATCGCAGTCTCGAAAATTGGGCAGTGCGAGAAAGGAATGTCTTAACAAAATCTCTTTTGACTATTCTGCTATATATTTTTTTTTTAATTTTAGACTAAAACATGTGTATTCCGAATTCGCTCCAAATATATAAATAACCTCATAAAAAAGATATTAAAATTTTGATATAATTTCGACATCATCTAATGCACTGTAATTACTTCACGTTATTGTATGTAAATGTGTGTTATAATGAAACTATTTCGTTAACCAACGGTCCTTGAGCCATTCACTGCGATTAAAGATTCATCCATCAATATATTTAAAAGGCAATAAATTATACTGTCCATATTATATGTTTATTTATTTATTTTTAAATATATGAAAGTTTAGCTTGACACTGTCGTCACGTAATTGAGATGTGGATGATTAAATGCGATGGTAGTGGATTTAAATTAATTTTTATTTATACTTTATTGTACGCCAACAGAAAGAAAACAAAGTTACAAATTACATCTAGTAGTTATATGCACATAACGTGTGCATATAAGTTGTTGTGTGAAGTACAAAGGCGGTCTTATCGCTAATTAGCGATTTCTTCCAGACCACCTTGAGGTTAGGAGACATTAAATTTAAAATAAATAGTTGGTGGTGCAAATAAACATTCTAATACATAAACTTAATACAAAAATATTTATAAAATAGTACAATATATAAAGTAATATAATGTACTAATACATAATAATATACAATATAATATATAATATATATTGATAAATTTCATGTTGGTATATTTTTTTAGTTTCACAATGTATCCCGCACATATCAGGGTAGGCAGGGGGAATCTAGTGTTAAGACACTATGTTCCCCACTTTCCACCAAATTTTCGACACATTGCGTGTTGAGTGGCAAAATTCAACGCCTCGCTTTGCCTTGGTATCAAAGCTAGGAAATATTTCATTCCCCTTTATGAAAATATTTCATTGCCCTGAATTTGAATTGAACCTACAACCGTTGCGTCTACAGCCACACGCATTTGGCACAGCACCACTACAGGTTTATGTTCGTATATAGGTTTTTCACTCCTAATTGGTATTTTTACGCACCAAATTCACTAGCTTACACTCCAAATTAATATTTCTTTACATCAAGTTAATGATTATACACCTTTTAAACCTCAAATTCATACTTTTTAATTCAAATTGGTACAGATTTTACATTTCAATCATTAACATTGCAAATTCACATTTTGCCTTTTATTTCAATAATTTAAATTATCTTAACAAACATATAAAAAGTGCTTTAAAAGAATATTCTATACAAAAGTACGTTGGATTTGAAATCATTAGGAAATTTTTCTCATTAAATGATTAACTTAATTGACTAAATTCCAATACTATCATTGCTCAACACAACACATATCTTAAGTATTGAACTTTTAACAAAACACACAAACTCATATTGCCGAGTTCATTACCTTTGGTGTAGGTAACAATGTTGCTTATGTTTATTCAGACATTAAGAAGATTAAATATTAATAATAATACTGATAAAGATATAAATAAATATTATTATTTTTTAATATGATGGATTGACTTAAGCCGCTGACGAAAACAATAAATAAAATTTCAAAATAATTAAATTTATATATTGCCTTGATAAAGTGTAGTGTAGAGTACCGCAACATGACACACGATGTCTCTAGTTTTTAGACACTCCGTTCCCCACGCACCGCATAATTTTCGAGACATTGTAAGTTGAATGCCGCACATTGTCTTACTGAGCAAAAAATTAAAACAATTTATTCCCCCAAGAGAGTTGAACCCTATACCACTGTGCCGCAGTGGCCTTAAAAAGATAAAGATATTTTTAATTTATAATTTTTCTTCACTTAGCATGCAGTCTTTGAGTACCTATTATGGAATTCGTAAAAAAATTGACATAGCAGGATTCGAAACAATGGCTCTTGGATATCGTCCAAGTTTTATAGACAAGCGAGCTATAGAATATAGATACGTTCCTTATATTTTTTAATTTCGGCATTCCATTCCAATAATCATTGTGACTACCCAAAACAATGATTTTCTCACTAATTTCTTTAAAAGTAGTTTTCACTATTGGATTCTGGCAAACTTCCCTTAACATCTTAGCTTGTTTTATTACAATCATTAGAATTCAAGAGAATACCGAAAACTGCATTTAAAACGTAAAAGCCGTTTATAAGATTAACGTAAAAAAACGTACAGACAGACATTTTAAAAATCATTATTTTGGGTTCTATATTTCTATGTACGAGTAGAAAAACCGATCAATTATGATTTTATTTTAAGTATCTACTTATACATATAGATTTTCATTTTCTCGTTACCAAATAACAAGCCAAAAACATGGCGTTGAGTTCCTCGAAAGTTCTGCTGTGCGTAAGGAACGGAGTATCTTGACGGTTCCTTCTATTTTTTTAGCTTCACGCTGTATCCCACATTTAGCAGGGTAGGCAGAGGGGACCTGGAAACTGTTGAGACACTTCGATCCTATTGAGACACTTCCGTTTCCACTTTCCGTCGAAGCGAGGTGAGGAAATGAAAATATTAAATATTTCATTTCGTGGAGTGGGAATCAAACCCACTAGTGCCCGTGCGTCACGACTGGCCTCAAATAATATTTTATATAATAACATTTTTTTTATATAGATATGTACATAGATATTATAGTTAAATTTTATAATCCCTCATATTTACGTTACTTTAATTATATTTTTTATTTAATTTTATATTAAGTAATGTAATTCATACCGAAACTAACATAACTATGATTACCTATGTATTTTTTTTTGTTTATTTTGTGTCTTATTCACTTCACGCTTCGTTCCGTTCCTTGTATGGTAGGGTAGGTAGAAGGAACCTAGTGTGACGACACTCCTTTACCTGCTTTTTGTAGCTGAGTGGAGGAATATCGAACTCACATTTGTCACGTCCGACGCTTATTTAAAAAATTATAAAGCTTAAAAGTATATGCATAATATTAACCTGAATCTTGAAGATACGCAATGGAAGGACCTATAGATTATTTGTTTAATTATTAATAATTAATTAATATTGCAGATTAAAACAAATATAGGTACCTAAAAACATTCATAAGGTCGTCGTTACGCATTGGCATAAGCTTGGGATTGTAAACGCGAGGACTGTGGGTTCGATTCCCACTCGAGCGGATGAAATATTTAATATTTTCATTTCTTCGCTCTGGCGACGAGGCAAAGCGCGGCGTTGAGATTCGCCACTATCTTTCATTCCTCCGAATGGAGGAAATGGATTTTGCGCGACGACATTCTCAATATAAAGTTAGTTACACATTCTAGTATAGTACAGGATAAAAGGAAGAACATGCGACTTGTAAGAAATAAAGATAAGTAGCAATTTCACTTTATGACCAGAGAGCGCTGTTTATAAATTATAATAAGCAAATAAATCCTTGACAGGATTTTCATTCACACCATCGATTATAACGAAAAAAACTAATTAAATCTATTATTATTTATAATTTATTGTCTCTGCTGATAACAAGACCAAGCGTGGCGTTGAGTTCCAATACTCGACACACTGACCGTGACTTAACATTAGATTTCCTCTGCCTAAAATATTTTGATTTTAATTTTTTATACATGAATTTATCATTGTAAACTATCCTTTCTAATTTTATTTTCCTTTTTTTAATAATACAAAATTTGAATTTATTTCTATTTTGTATTAGTCCTATGCAGGTGTGTGCCATGAACTATGGGTCAATCAACTACATTCACTATAAAAGGCCATTCCCTTAAGTTAGTTCGCGTAAATACTTAATTTATACCTTAAAATGTAATGTACTATGTTTTATTTTAAGCTTAAACATTTTTTTTATATATTTAATTAGTAAAAATGTATATAATTTTTTATTGAATTAAATAATAAATAGATTTTTTACAAATTGTAATGAGTTAATTATAATAAATCAGTAACATAACCAATAACAAACTATTATAAGTAATTATTATATTTTTTCTGATATAAATAAAAAATAATAAGAAAGTAAAATAAAAAAAAATACTCACCACAAATATTTATAACAAAAACTAAAACACACACAAATAAGTATTTAATTTAAAAAGACAGACTACATTAAAAAAAATGCAATGGCAGAATGAATACATTAATTTTTTTATATTAAGAAATATATTTTTTAAAAAATCGAAATGTCAAAACGCGCGCGCTTTACCGCGGTTATGTTGTGATTCTGTTGCGAAACTGAATGCGAACTCATTCATCTTGGCCTCGAGTAAGAACGATAATTTTATAATAAATTATTAATTGTAACTTCAAAGTAGCAATGTCGCACGAAAAATATTATCACAATTACGTTTAGATTATTGGTCTTTCTTTTCTCACTTTTATTAATAGTTTCTTTTATCAATAAATTAAGTAGGTGCAACATACTTAAGTAGGTAATAACATACATTTCAATGACAGCTATATACCATACCCTTTTTAATTCGGTTAGCTTTTTACCATTTGGTGATAGAATTTTTCAAAATTTAGGTTAATTATGTAATATCTTAAATTTATAGCTGAAATAACACTTAATTTCCGCCGAAATCTTTAAAATTGCTGGTTGAGTGGTGGAACTCAAAGACGTGCTTTGCCTTGATACCAGAGCGAGAAAATGAAATATTAAACAATTAATTTCCTCAAGCGGCTATCGAACCCACAACCGTCGCGCTTACAACCACTCGCTTGTGCCCCTACGCCACGACCGCATCTAAGATATTAATACAAATATTAAAATAAAAAACATTTGAGTTAAGCTTCTCGCTGTATCCCGCATGCAGCAGGGTAGGTAGAGTGTTAAGACACTCCGTTCCCCGCAGTATTCTGGAGGCACTGCGTGTTGAGTGGTGGAAATAAACGCCGCGCTTTGCCTCTATACCAGAGCGAAGAAGGTTGTTTTCGGGTTGATAGTAACTACAAGTGCTAGTCCTAAAAAGATGCAAAATTTGCATTTGCCATCTTTTGAGGACGCAAACGCTACTCAAGACAGGAATTTAAAATTTAAATTCAAAATATAAACTTATTTTACGCACTTGTGAATCGTCGAATGAACATATGAACAAAAAGCTACCACCGGTTCGGAAGGCAGTTCTGCTGAGAAGAGCCGGCAAGAATATTGAAGCGGGATATTTTTCAAAATTGGACACCTGACCCTTTTTGGAGTAAATAGATAACATCTATCAGCTATATATGTAAAGAAATCAAACACCTCGAGGCTTTTACAGAACTTATATTTCTTCCAGGGCTAAATTCCATTAGACTTGTACAATTTATATCACAGGACTTTTACAGAACTTATACTTCTTCCAGGGCTAGATACAATTAGGCTTGTACAATTTATATCACAGGACTTTTACAGAACTTATACTTCTTCCAGGGCTAGATACCATTAGGCTTGTAAAATGTATATCTTAAATTATAATACAATATTTTATTCTAGAGGACCACTTTCCTCTTCAGCTCCAAATCTAATAATGCGCATCAGAATTTTCAACACATCAAGCGTCGCGCTAGTTCTATGTATAAATTTTCAAATATATCTTTCTATTAAACAAAGAGGTTGATTTACATTTTTCTATAACAAATTATCGTAAATATAAAAACTATTTATATAAAATCATTACATTCGGCCATCCGACTTCGTGCAATCTCCCGATGCACGACTACTCACAAAAACAGTTAAAATCAACCATGTATTATTATAAACTCATTACATTCGGTCGATTACAAATAATATATGTATTGATATTGCCGCAGCCTACTTGACATCACTAGTTTCAACAAATATACAACTAATTAAATCATTGCGTCTTGAGCTAGTACAATCATATTATAACCAAATGCGCAATAGATACTAGATAGAACATATAATTTACAAAAAATAATTACTTTTGAGACCAGAAGACTTTTGGAGTTCTCTCAGAAGTTTAACCATATTATGTACATATAACGAAATTGTAACTTATCGCTGTGTGGAAGAAATACGAGAAAATCTATCAATAAATAAAACATGTTTTGTTAAAATGTTGTCTGTCGGTTTTGTCGGTTTATGTGTCCTTGCGTTTGTCTGTACGCATATCCTGAGATTATGAACACTTTAAACATTTTTAGTAATAAAAGTTGAGCAAGTAAAGAAATATGTAGTATAAAGTTTAGTTTCAACTTAAAGTAACATCAATAATCATACACACAAATTTAAATATTATGTTCTAATGTTCTAATCTTATGTTCTGGCTACATGTTTGTTTATCTCTACGTATATTGCACTCTTTACGTACATACTATTTAAAGTTTATTTCTTGCTGTTACCTATTATTATCTGTCACTTCCGTTATTGAACTTTAATTTCACTCTTAAATATATAAAATAATAAGGATAGCGTATTTATATTTGAAACTCCGCTAAAATTACAAATATCCTACGAAATACTTTGTCCATCATCAAATAAAGAGTAGTAAAAGAAAATGCTTCACATAAGAAAATGCACAGCAGGCGGCCTTATCGCTGTAAGCGATCTCTGCCAGGCTACCTTAAGGTGCACTCGGAAGTGTATGTCAATCGGTAGCCTACCGCTGCTTTATATCCTTATACACATACGTAATATATCCTATTATATTGTATAGAATTATTAATTATAAAAAAATATAATTTCTAATGTCAACAAATATATATAAATACGGTCACGTTAATTTGTAAAGAAAAGGATACAAAAACTTAAATATGTCTAGGTCTAGGTCTAGGTATAAGGATACCTAGGAAATATTATTAAGCAATTTTAATTAACACAATAGATATATGTTGATAAGTATGTAAAAAAATCCATAACAGTACGTTCAGAAAAGTAAAAGGATCAACGATATTACAGAGCCAAGTAGTGTGCATCTAGCTGGGCTAATATAATGTTTGGATTGAGAACGTTACATTCGATAGGAATACAGCGTCGAGCTATTGGCATCATCAAAAATAAATATATATAATAACAATTTTGCAGTTGAGTTATAACAATTACTTCACATACATACTCATAATAAAATCGTAAGAGGTTCGGTCTTTACTTGAAAAATATTTTTAAAAAAAAAAATGTTATTAACCTAATAGAACCCAAAACAACTATTTTTAAATTTTTATTTATTTGTCCGTCTGTCTGTGCGTTTGTTATCTCAGAATCGACTTAACCGATTTAAATGCGGTTTTCACTATTGGGTTCTGGCAAGCTCCCGAAAACATATAGGGTTTATTTTATTACAATCGGTTCATAAACAAAAAATTTAAAGTATTTAGTTCGACAAATTTGCTAATTGCCGTAACAGTTATTTTATACAACTGTTTTACTGAACTGACTGAATCTTTAGTTTTCAATTCCTTTATTAATATTTCTATTTTAGGCGGGCGTAGCCCCGGACGGGCCCACTAGTAGTAAATAAATTCTTATGTAATGTAAAGAATAACCTCATGAGAAACACTATAACGATTTTACAAAGTTATTTTTTTATTTTAAAATCATCCAATATGAGAATTCCAATTTTAATTAAGTAGAACAACATGTTCCCTGAACTATTCAAGACCGACCTAAACACAGCAATCCCTAACCATGCCACGGAACGACATGCAAGGAGAGTTGGCTGCGGCTGAAATATTCGAAACGATCATCTGTTGAACTATATTTACATAAAAGTCATTTAAACCATCAAATATTCTTTGCGTTGTAAAATTTACTCGTTAAAGAACCGATTCCGAAAATTCCTCAAATTTTTGCAATTGAAATTTACTGAATTTAGGTAAAATATAAATATATATATATATATATATATATATATATATATATATATATATATATATATATATATATATATATATATATATATATATATCTATATATATATATATATATATATATATATATATATATATATATATATATATATATATATATATCAAGGACGAGTAATTTCGAAGGCTAAATCGAATTTTAAAAACTATGATTTATATAAATAAAAATTAATTTTCCGTATTATTTCTTAACGTATACACACACAATGCTACAAAAACTATTTTTTTAGTCCTATGTAACTTCCCTAGTAATTTCCTAAAAGATATTTATTTTGAGATACTTTAATTTTTATAAATAAATTTAGAAATCTTTATTGCCCATTTACGCTTAATGACTAGAATTGGTTTATGAATAAAAACGTTATGTTAATATGAAGCACGTTTGTTAGACAAAATTGCTGCAAAATAACTTATTGAATCGGCTAAAAATGTAATTTTCAACGTATAAACATTGTTTCTAAGTCTACGTTGACGATGCGGTCCCAGAACGAAAATACACTACGGAACAAAATCGCGTTTAAATAACTACGTACGTAGCAGTTATTATTATTTACAGTTACCAGCAAACAAATTGCGATCTTTTACGAGCTACCAATTGTTAAAGTTTCGAGTTCGTAAGAGAGTAAACATCTATCTTCGTGACAAATTTGACTAAGACAAGGTAAGCAACAAACGCGGAACGCCATATTTTAATGCAGTAAAATCTCATCTACAACTAGAGCACTAACGCCTGCCTAGTCATCAGATGAATTTTCAAAAGGTAAGTGAACCCCTGGACAGAGGTCCAAGAGAGGTGAAGAGAAACTAACAAGTTTACTAGTCTTAGTTTACATGTTTATTAAATTTATGAGCTTAAGAAATGCAGATATTGACACTCGCTCTATGTGCGTTTCAATTCGCTACCATAAAGAAAATGGCAGAATACATAAATATACATTTTGTACTAAATAATATGTTTTGGAACTGGAGAAAAATATATATAAAGACAATATACTACCTTTTTAAACATAGCGTTTCATTTTTATGACCCCCGACAGATGTCTATAATTAATTGACAGCCTCGTACAAAGAATAAAATAGTGAATACGTGTGAATACAAAACCAACGTAAGAAAATAATAATTGCTATAAATCAAAGCAGACTGGATAACGCTAAAAGACAACAAAGTGAGATGAATAATTAATTGTGACTGTCGTTTCTCTAATTTACACATAACTTGCAACGTCTGTACATATTGTAATTATGCTAATAATAAAATTGTAACGTGTGTACGCTAATAAACTCTTATGTACATAGAAACAAATTTAATTAATTTATTCCAATCACCCCAACCCGATATAAATCACATATATGAATTCTACTGGAAATAAAAAAAAATGTCGAAACTTGTAGGTGGTACTACACTGGCGGCAGAACCTAATGCTGTGACTTTGTTATCGTGTTTCTATCAATTTTATCAATAATTGATACATAAAAATATATATCTTTCAATATATAAAATTTTGAACTAGCAGACCAAACTAACACTGTTATGACCTATGATATTTATGACACTGACGGTACCTGATCCTGATCCTAATCCTGACCCGATACCCGAGTGAGACTAACTTTCTACTTTTAATGCATGATATCTGAGATAAATCAATAAATCTTCTGGTTTTTTTTACATTTCTAATAGGTTTATCGAGTATCCTAATACAGAAAATAGCTTTTTTCTTTCGTTTTAACCAGATCTAAAAGTAAAGCTAAGGGTAATTTATTACAGAAATATTGATGTATATTTTTTTATTGTCTAGTATTAGCTTTCATTTCTTTGAGAAACTGATCATAATTTCGCTCAAAGCACTTTATTAAACTTTTTGTAGATACGAATTATTTCCTCACAAGACCCATTATAAACAAACGAGCAAAATTTATACACTCATTTACTTATGTAAGCCAATTTTCTATATGTCCCACAAACTGCGGAATTACATTTAAATGTGATCTATTAACTTTTATAATACCAGTAACTAAAGTTTAACTTTAATTCTTATCTATTACACAGAAATTTATAAATCTAAACATTGCCTTTGTATCCCAGTAAAAAGTTCCTTTGCTTGTCTTTATGTCACCGAAGCGCTTTATCACATCAGATGAACCGCTCATCAGAAGATGTAAATCACTCCTACGGCCGCGAAGATCTCGAAGTTTTGCATTTTCGATAAATTCCTTTTTTTTTGTTTGTCATTGCCATCATTCCACTGGGTGGTTCCTCTAGGGTGCGTCTCAGCATCCGACTCCATTTCCCTCAAATTAATGCAACAAATGTCATTAAAAACTAATAATCTTAACAAATTAATTGATGTATTTATAAATTATCAATTCAAAAGCACTCTCTTTTAAATGTCATTCAAAAAATATTTAAAATGGATCGTCAAAATGTCAATAAATAAATCAGAATCAATCAGAAGAAAAAAAAAAAATACTAAAATAATCAATATTAATAAACAAACATAATAATTTAAGCTTACATTACTTAAAAAGACTACTACACACTATGCCTGACTGCCGCAATCATCAGTCACGAGCAGGCGCTTACTTAATGTTTTACTTTACTACTACGCCCGACATACCGAGGCCACCACCAGCCTCGAGCAAGCAGGCTCTTACTCTAAATACATAATATCAATCATCAATCTTCGGCACGCTGACCGATAATTCATCTATGGTATTCTAACCATTCTTCTGTGGCACGCTGACCACTAATTCATCTATGGTATTCTAACCATTCTTCTGTGGCACGCTGACCACTAATTCATCTATGGTATTCTAACCATTCTTCTGTGGCACGCTGACCACTAATTCATCTACGGCATCCTTAGCCGTGTATCAATCTTTATACTATTCTATAAAATATACTTAATCTTCATACTATTTTATAAATTACACTTAATCTTCATAGTATTCTATAAAATATACTTTATCTTCGTACTATTCTAATAAAATATACTTCATCATCACACTATTCTATAAAATATACTTCATCATCACACTATTCTATAAAATATACTTTATCTTCATACTATTCTAATAAAATGCATAATAACTCTTAAAGTGACTAAATTTTCAATCAAAAGCTCTCCGATCAATAATATCTACAAAAGCTAGCAGTGGAAAACTTGATTTCCATGTTTTTGTTGTACGTACCTCACTTTGGGGCGGAATCTGGACCACTTCTGACTGTAAAGAAATCAAACACCTCGAGGCTTTTACAGAACTTATATTTCTTCCAGGGCTAAATTCCATTAGACTTGTACAATTTATATCACAGGACTTTTACAGAACTTATACTTCTTCCAGGGCTAGATACAATTAGGCTTGTACAATTTATATCACAGGACTTTTACAGAACTTATACTTCTTCCAGGGCTAGATACCATTAGGCTTGTAAAATGTATATCTTAAATTATAATACAATATTTTATTCTAGAGGACCACTTTCCTCTTCAGCTCCAAATCTAATAATGCGCATCAGAATTTTCAACACATCAAGCGTCGCGCTAGTTCTATGTATAAATTTTCAAATATATCTTTCTATTAAACAAAGAGGTTGATTTACATTTTTCTATAACAAATTATCGTAAATATAAAAACTATTTATATAAAATCATTACATATACTATATTCTATTCTATATTTATTTATTTCTAAGGGAAACATACAGTAAATATTCTAATAACACACAAAAATGTTACATATACCAATCAAGTTTCCACAAGCACTTACTCATAAATCACAATTTATGTACAATTTATGTACATACATACAAAAAACAAAAAGTGGAAAACTTCCGTTCGGGACAAAAAGATACAAACTCCTACAAATCTCTCTACTCCTAAAAATATCAACACCTAACCAAGTACAAAAACAAAATACAATTCCATAAATGTTTCTTTAAACAGCCCTTGGAATTATTGAATTTTAAATTGAATATATCTAAGTCATTATGCTTAAAATTAAAATATTTGCACGCACGTGACACAAAGTTACCTATTAGAGGCATAATTTAGGAATTGCAAACAAAGGTTTATTACGTGCACCAAATCTATGACACGCGAAGATTAGTTCACTCACGAGAAGGGGGGAATCGATCATATTGTTTACCAGCTTATACAAAAACACTTGTTCTTTGAGATCACGGCGCTTCTCCAGAGATATACGTATCTTTTAAAATCTTAATTAGAGGTTCTGCGTTAGAATGTCTCTGTTTTAAGTGACGAAGGAACTTGTTATATAAATATTCAATTCTTCTGGTATAAGCTTTATATTGAGGATTCCAACATGTGGAACAATAGTCCAGTGGCGTAGCTAGGGTATTTGCTGCCCCGTGCGGCTTGGGGATTTGATGCCCCATTCCTGTTGATGAGTTCTAAAAAAAAAAAAAAGATCGTCAACGATGAGTTCTCGACTTTCATGCCCCTTTTCTCTTGATGAGTTCTAAAAAAAAAAAAAAACAAAGTAATCGTCAACTTTGATACCTTTTGATGCCCAGTGCGGCTTAGAGGACTTGATGCCCTTTAAAATGGTATAAGGTCTAAAAAACAAAGAAAAAACACACTGATCGTCGACTTTGATGCCCTTTTCCTTTTGATGCCCGGTGCGACCGCCCCGCTCGCACCCCCCTAGCTACGCCACTGCAATAGTCCAAGATTGACCGAACCAGAGCATTAAACTTATCAGAGGATTTTAAACGGGCTGAAACTCTTATTACATTTAATGAGAGTTTCAGCCCGTATAAAATCCTCTGAAAATCCCACCTACACATATCTATAATAAAATGCAATTAGGTCCGTTATCTATCGATAATAAAAGGATTTGTCCTCACTGACTGAGGTAAGACGCGCGCACAGCCGTAACCGCTGATGGTAAAAACGTGAAATTTGGACAGATGTTTACTTTCGTAATCTGGACATCCACTAAGAAGGGATTTTAAAAAATTTTAACCCTAAAGGGGTGAAATAGGGGTTCAAAGTTTGTATGAAAAAAAGAAATCGGCACCGATTATTATAAAATTTGAAATTTATATTTTTACCCCAGCAATTTTTATCTGTCTGTCTGTCTGTTAGTTCGTTCTCGAATCACGCAGACACTAATCGTCAATCTCAAAATTAATTAATTTAGGTTGGTAAAGATTATTAGAATGTACAGAAGAAACAGCGTAGGGCACACCAGGGTCCATGGGCAGAGTCAGACAGACAGTGTCATTGATGCTGCGTTCAATGGAAAAGCTGGTGATCTACTTGAATAAATTCTCAGCAAGTCCGTAAGCTCCTAGTTTTGCAAGGAGCGCCCTTGCTTTCAATATCCGCAACCTAACGGAGGATTAGGTAAACTAGAAGATCAACAGATGCCCGACCATGACGGAAGCCATATTCATGGTCATTGATCAATCAGTAATCCTCCAAACAAATTAAGAGCTGGCTATCTATTATTCTCTCCATTACTTCAGAGAGCAGGTAGGTGACAGCGCTAGGCCTTAATTTTTTTGGATTAGAAACATCACCTTTCTTCGGGATCAACTAGATGAGAGCGCTCTTCATTCATTGAGAAATTATTTCATTAGTCCTAAATATGTAAATTAGTTAAACAAAAGAAATAAAAAACTGCCTGGAAAATATGCATACTTTGTGTGCACTGTAATAATTATTGGTAATAAAAAAAGATATATATCGGTAGTTGAAGGGTTAATTGGGACAATCATAAGATGATAATGGCAATCTCATTAACGCCATTTTTTGCGATATTGAGTTAAATACATTATATAGAATCAACGGATTTTTTTCTTTTGAGCTCGATTTCATAATTTTCAAAGCATTTTTTTGGCACTCAAAACCCTTAGTTACTCTGCCCTCATTTTTGTCCCTTGTATGAAAAGACATAAAAATCTGCATATTTTTCAAAATTGAGAAATAAATTAATCTGATCCCGAAGATGGCCCTTGTGTCCTATTTGTAGTTCATAGGCAGGTCTTCGTCATAGTAATATTATCTTCTATTCGTAGTATTCCATATGATTTAATCGTTTTGTTCTGTGCTTTTAACACTGGATTGTATAATATTTCAAATTTTCTGATAAGAAAAGCCCTTAAATCTATTTATTCTGAGTCTCTAACTAGATAAGAAATAGATTTTGGGCATGAGAAATCGATGTACTTCCTCCTCTTTCCATTATGAAAGTCCACCTATTTAGATTAATTTTTTTATACTTAAGTCCATGTCAGACTCGCTCATATGCGCCCATGCAATATACATATATTGTAATCTATGTTTTTTGGCACTTACGGTCCTTGTGAATTGATATTTCTTAGAAATAGTAAATTTTTATAAAATTTATTTTGTACACATCAACAAAATAATATACAGAGCGGCACTTCGTCTGATTGTAAATCTGACGGTAGTGGGTTCGGTTCAGGTCAGGTTCAGGTTCGGAACCAGGTGAATGAATTATAATCATTTCCCCACTCTGGTAAGAAGATAAAGCGGGACGTTGCCTTCTGCCACTGTTATGCAATGTCTTGAAATTTGGACGATACGGGAGGAACAGTGTTTCTTAACCTTAGATTTCTTCCGCCTACCGTGGAAGTGAAAAAAAATAGTTTTTTTAGCCACCATGTCGTCATATGTAATCAAAAAGTGATATAATAAATTGAAAAGGTTGCTCTTAAAAAAAAAAAAAATTAATTCATAAATATAAACTATTGCAGACAGTTCCCTTGACCTAACCCTGGTTTATTGCATTTGCTGTTATTATAGCAAAAAAACTCCGCACAGATATAAAATTTGAATGTTTCTAGTGTAATGTAATAATTAAATCCATTTTTCATCATATTTTTATTAAAATGAAACGTATTAAAATATATTATGGCGACTTTCGATTCCTGTGCTTGATGGTTGTAGTTTAGATTCCCGAATCGATTTTAACAAAATTCGGCGACAACTTTCGTCACGTACTTAATGCGTATTATTATAAGGAAATAAGGAATGGAGTGTTTTATCACAAGGTTATCTCATTTTTCTCGACATGATCCGGTAAACGTATATAGATATAACAAGTACTTAAATAATGAATATTCTCAGTAATTTAGATATTCGAGGTTCCAGGCCGTCATGGCGCAGAGGCACATGCGTGCGACTGTAAATACCACGATTGTGTGCTCCATTCCCACTTGAGGGAATAGAGTATTTATTATTTCCATTTCCTCGCTCTGGTAACGTGCGATGTTGAGGTTCCTCAACACGCAATGCCTCGGCGGAAAGTGGAAAAAAGAAGTGTCTTAATGGGGAATGACTTGGACTTAATATTAGGTTCCCATTATCCCATATTCCCTCTTTCTAACCTGCTATGTGCGGCATACAGTGTGAAGCTAAAAAAATATTGTATTCTACAAATTCTTAAAGATTCAATATCTTTAAGAATTTGTAGAATACAATATTTTTGTAATATAATATAATTTAATATTTTAACAAATGATTAATATATATATTACTAGCGACCCAAACGTGGCTTCGCCTGCTTAAACTTAATGTTGTAGTTTGTAGGGTAATAATTGTGTAATATATAAATTCTTGAACTGTGCATGCATAGGACAAAATTAAGTTTGTAAATTCACATGAAATTAATTAAAAGTTAACAAAACAAATCAATAATTTATAATAAATAAAATAATTTACTATGCGTTGTATGTTGAGAACACAGTATCGATGGTGATCGACAGAGAAAGAAAGGTCACGTAAACAGCATGAGGACGCTACGAGGAGGGCGGGTATGTGCGGGTTGATGACAGTGGACGAGGCGAGAAAGATATGAAGAGACCTTCTCTCTGACCAGGGACAAAAGGTCAAGCTTTTAAATATAAATAATAATAATAATTATATTTTATTTAATTTAATGATATCTTATAGTATGTATGTAATGTAATGTAAATACATAGTACATTACAAAATATTGTTGCTATCCGCTGATGTACCTACATTTAGATCTTTCAACTACGCATTTAATTCTATTGTGGTTATTATTAATAGAGCAATTTAAGAAGGCGTCGGGGCTTACTGGAACTGCAACTGACGGTTGTGGGTTTAATTCCCATTCGAGGGAAGTGATTATTTTAATTTCCTAAAACCTTCTGGTTTGTGTAAAAGACATACTGTTAGAGAAAAGCAGAGAATATCTAAACAAAAAGAAAGAGCCATTGTCGTGTAGTCTAACGAGCGAAATCGAAATGATTCATAAGTATCTAAATTAAAACTTTAAAATAAATTACACACTTTACCTCGGGCAGATATTGAACTCGTGTAAACTCGAAATTAATTAGTATATAAATATTGGCATAATGATTAAATATATAATTATAATTTTGATAACAAATGACTAAAACAAAGAGACTTTATAGACTTCATATATCCATTGGTGCTTTTATTATCAATATTGTTATTGAAAGAAAGAGAGATAAAGAGAGAGAAGAGAGGGAAAGAAATATAAAGTTTATTTCTATAAACTTTATATTATTGAATATCAATTAGAAGAGAAGAGGTTCCTCTTCATAGAGAGGAATCTGTGCTGTTTCGGACAGGTCTTCTCCAACAGATGTATTTTTTTTGCATCACTTGTAAATGTATTTTTTATCAACATTCATTAGTTGTTATTTACATTTACAAAGATGTTTTTGTGTTATTTTTATTATTACATATTTTACGTAAAGTGCAAAAAACCTTCAATTAGTTGACTACTTAATATTTTTATTTGTCTTCCATGCTTCATAATCTTTACAGCAAACTTCTGGTAATTTGATTTTCTTTTATACATTCCATTCCAATGAAAGACCATGCGTTTTAAATGGCGGAACCAGACGCCACGATTTGTCTCTCGCTGTTGTTTTGTCGGGAAGTATCTAGATATAGACTACTTTACGTCCACGCTGTATCTCGCGCAGCAGGGTAGGTAGAAAAAGCTAAGAATTAAGACCCCATTTTCCGAGACATAGATACTCCGTTTGTGTATTGAGTGGACAATGCTGCGCTGTGTCGTTAAACCAGAGCTCAGAGCGAAGAAATGAAGGATCAGATCAGAGCGAAGAACCATTTCTTCGAGCGAAGAATCGAGTCGTACGCTTCGGTTGCCGCCGACGACAAGCCTCTCAAGCAACTACTACTTAGTGCTTGTGATTTCTCAGGGACAAAATACCCTTTTCTCTACCCGATATGTGACAACATTAACCAATATTTCATTTCTTCTGTCTGGTACCAAAGCAAAAGCGCGGCGTTGAGCTCCTCGAAAATTCGGTGGTTATGGTGGAGTAACAATAGGTTCCCTCAGCCTACACTGCTATATGAGGAATACAACGTCAAGCTGAAAAAAAAACATCAAGTTACATCTGCATCACTTATCAAAGCTTCACAAAAACCCCAATAATTATAACAATAATTATTAAAACTACTTATTATTATAATTACAACAATAATTACAAATAGATATGTTTATGTATTTTTATAACAATGATATTTTATAATAGAATCGATATTTTTTTTAATATATGGAAATGAAATCGATAATAGTGTTAGAAGAATATGTATTATCTAATTATAAGGCTAATTAAAATTATGTGTCATTTTAGAGTGGGTACCTATAAATTTAAACAAAAAATAAGCGATATTAACTTGTCAATAATGAATTAAAGAAAAAAAAAAATATGGTAGTTCAAACATATTAGCATCTTACATTAGCAAAGTCAATGAGAATAGGGAGTTTTTTAAATTACGAACACAATAATACAAGGCGCCAACTGTAATCACATCTCAATATACTTAATATTCACTTAATCTTTTTATATTATTTTTTTGTATAAAGGCTCAAGCTGACAGTTATAACATGGCAATACGAAATTTAAGATTATACGAAATTTATATATATATAAAAAATATTGTTTTCTTTTTATTTAATAGTATAACTTACAAATACAATCAACCCGATAAAAAGAAGAAAAAAACAATGCTTAACGATGATAGTCGTAGTTTATCTAGCATCAATTGAACTTAATACAAGTTCACTTAATTGTTATAATAAACAAACAATGTTTTAAAAAGTACTATAGCAGAAATTGTAACTGTAATTTTTTCTGAAATTTTTTTCTATTTGTCTCTGTTTATGATCATCTTCTGAATTACTGGACATTCTTATAGGTTTATTTTTGTTGTGTAACTATTACATCAGGGGTTTTTTTTCGATCATGAGGTTAATGCTGTTAGACCTATTGGTTTTTACAGCGACACCGGTTGGGTAGGGAAGAGGGTACTCTGTCCCTGAAGAAATGCAAGCCAGTTGATCTGGGCAGGATCTGAGATATATTTGATTTTGAAGACATCGACACCAAATGTAGAACCGTAGAGGTCCAGCTAAATTATAAGAAATAATAAAATAGCATAAGTTAAGTGTGTATAGCATCTAACATAATATTCGATGTTTCCTGGTTAACTACATAGCATGCAATCTTTGAAGCTGTTTTTTTCATTAAACAATATAAAAATAACCTTTATAGGTTATCTCGAAGGAATGGCGGCTGCGGCCCTTTATCTACTGTATCTGATCTCTGATTTCTAAAATCTAAGTATTCATTGAAATAAATACACTGTGTTTTACAATGTATATTGTTGTTGCAAATTTTGATAAAGTGCACATTGTATCTAATGCATTCAATTTAAAAAAACTATATTGTGTAAAATAGTTTCGTAAATATACCGTAATGAGTGAGTGAACTGATTTTGATGATTCTTTTTTTACTTGAAAGTTGGTCCTTCCCATGTGGTAACATTTTAATTTGGCTCTTTTCTGATAGTAGGTATTATGCATGAGAAAATCACATAAGCCTTAAATTTACATTAAGTAATTGCGCGACAAATAGCGCGACAAAAACTCAATATCACGCCTTTCTTTCGATTCTTTTTTTATTGTGTCTAAATCCGGCACTGGTAGGGAACCTAATGTTAAAACACTCCGCTCCCCACTTTCCGCTAACTCAACGCCACGCTTTGCCTTGACACTGAAGCGAAAAAATTAAAACAGCTTCACGTTGTATCCGATCTCTATGCGGTGGTTTATCTCATTAACAAATTTTTAAATATTTTTTAAATTTTTAAAAACTTTCTATTTTTGTTTGATTATTTTCAGCAACATAAGCTGAAAATAATCAAACAAAATAGAGAAGTTTTGAATAAATGTGAGGCTACCGCTATGTGAAACATTTTTAGGATTTTAGTGGCTAAAATTTTAAATAAACTATTTACAAGTTAATAATTCTATTTCTTTCTAAATAGTATTTAGCGTATATTATACATATAATTATGTCTTCATAAAAAAATATAAAGTTTTCTTTGTCTCAATTTTTTTATGGACATTAGTGGTTGCTGCATATATTTTATTGTTTATTTCTATTTATTATTATAGATTAGTCTCGTTTTACTACTTAGTTTATATTAGTATATACGATAGTTACTAATTCTATAGTTTTTTTATTCATTACATTATAATTATAGCCGATTTCAGGTCAGTCGTGGCTTACGGGCACAAGCGTGGCGCTCACTCTGGTAATGAGGGAAAGCGCGGCGTTGAGTTTCGCCACTTAACACGCAATGCCTCCAGAATTCGGTGAAAAGTGAAGAACGGAGTGTCTTAAATTCTTAATACTAGGTTCCCAAGTTTCCTAATCTGTTATATGTGGGATACAGCGTGCGGCAAAAAAATATTGCATTACAAACAAAACTATAAGATCTCATCATTCACCCAAGTAGAAAAATATACAAAAAATTCAAACTTTTTTTCTGAACGCAAGTGAAGAATAGTTATAAAAGTAAAGATAGACTTCATAATTATCATTGTGTGACTGTGATTATTATTTGCATCACTTGTCAATGTCAATGTCACTTTGACAGCAGACTGATATAAAATGATATCATATTCCTCAAAAATGCGAATAGAATAAGAATTACACTAAAAATAATACTTTTGCTATGAAAAAATGGCTGACCGCATCCGTCAGATCGCTCAAAGGGTTAAAGATAAGATACATTTGCCACAAATTAGGACCAGCAGTCGGGAAAAAGTCGATCAGTTGTTAACCAAGTATGTGCCCGCATCCAAAGTGTCTGAAATAGCCGAAAAGTTCAAGCACGAAAGTCTTACTAATAGAGTGAAGGAATTAGTGTCCCGATATGAGAAATTCACAGGAATTGAGGAAATAATGGCTATACAAAACACTGTTATTGATGCACAGGTTTGTTTCTTTTTTAGTGAAATGTAGCTTTCATATATTTTTTTACATATTATATATGTTATCAAAGTTCTACTATCTCAAAATGAAGTTTCATTTAAAATACTTTAACTAATTATTTAATTGAAGAAGGGCATCAGAATTTAAAACTATCTTTGCAATACTACTCATACATAAACCTAATTGTTTACATTTTTTTCAGCTTCATGCTATTTGCAAAGGAAAATTTATTTTCGTTTATTAATTAATGAAAAAATCTTTCTTTGCTTAATATGTATTTTATTAATTAATAATGATATTAAATATATTCTTTGATTTTTAGGAAAGATTTGTGACAGCACAAGATCGAAGGCGCGACTTAGGCAGAGAACTAGCTTCCATTGAATCAAGACTGAAAGAACTACATTCAGAAATGCAAAATACTATGAAAGGGGATGATAAATATTTACAACTCTGTACTGAAGAACATAAGGTAATAAATTATATTTGTTTTTATTTTACACTGTATTCTCCATATAGCATTGGGCAGAGGGAACCTAAAACCATACACACCACTCAATCTTTTAAACATTGTGTGATGATTGGCAGGAGTCAATGTTGTGCTTTGCCTTGTCACCAAAGCAAAGAAATAAAAGTAAATCATTGTGCTGAGTGGGAATCAAACCCACAACCATTTAAAGTCATGCCATGCTACTTCTCTACAACAGTAAATTCAAATTCAAAATTCAAATTCAAATTCAAAATATTCTTTATTCAAATAAACTTATAATAAGCACTTTTGAATCATCGAATGAACATATGAACAAAAAGCTACCACCGGTTTGGAAGGCAGTTCTGCTGAGAAGAGCCGGCAAGAAACTCAACAGTTGCTCTTTTCAAAATCAATGGTACAATCTATTACATTAGTTGGCAGCTATCCTGCATTACATTCAATAGACATTAATTCCATACATGTTTGTCCTCTAAGTATTCTTGAACAGTGTAATAAGCTTTACTTGTTAGAATTTTTTTTACTGGTATTTTAAATTTTGGAAGTGGCAAATCTAGAATACACTGTGGAATTTTATTATATACACATATGCTCAGACCCATAAAAGATTTATTAACTTTTTGGAGGCGAAAACTTGGAGTAACAAACTTATCTTTATTTCTTGTTTCTATTGTATGATTGTCACTATGTTTACTATGACAATGTATATTTTGTCGGACAAAGAGAATATTATAGTATATAAATTGGGAAGCAACTGTAAGAATACCTGCATCTTTGAAAACATCTTGCAGAGAATCTCGCGCTCTTAGTTTATAAATATATCTCACGGCTCTTTTTTGGAGGATAATTATTGAATTTATGTCTGAAGCACTGCCCCATAGCAGCATTCCATAAGATAAAATACTATGGAAATAGCTATAGTAGACTAGTCGGGCAGTGTCAATATCCGTCATTTGTCTTACTTTTTTAATTGCAAACGCGGCAGAGCTGAGTTTATCCGCAAGTGCTTCCAGATGAGCGTTCCACTGGGGTTTGGAATCTATAGTTTACTTAACAGTTATAGTTGACTTTTTTATTATATTTACAGGACATGTTTATATTTTATAATTAAATAATAATATTGGGCTAATATTTAATCAGCCTAACCCTGTTATATGTAAAAAAAAGTAATGAAGATCTTTGTATGTCTTTAAAATAAAATTAATTAGCTATTAAACTTTGAATTTGTTTATTAAACTTAACACCTCAGCTCAGTTACATAGTGTCTTACTATAAACAGTGGTTTTGGGTTCAATCTCCATGCAAGGAAATTAGTTATTTTGAATTAATTATTGGGTTTGTATTCTACCACTTCTGTGTGGAGTGTCTTACCACTAGGTTCCCTGCCTTTCCTGCTAATGTTAAATAAAATTTTAACGAAAATATTATTTACTTAAACATTATTTCATTTTAAACTATACTTAAAATTTATTTATATTATTTATAAAATGACAAATAGTAGTTATAGTAGAAGTTACATAAATATTTTCTCACATTCAGTGTTGCTATATACCAAATATTTCTACCATTAATTTTACAGTTAATTATTCAAGAGCGTGCATTGCGTTCATTATTTTCTGACGCAGAGAGAGAAGAAAGAGAGTTGTTCGCGACAATGTCGGCGGCCGTCAAATTAGGGCATGAAAGGGAAAGAGCACACGCAGAACGAAATAAATATTGGTATATTGTGGCTTCTATACTTGGTAAGTAAAAAAAGTAGGAGGATGGCATATTAATAATTTTGTTAATTGATAAATTCTTTAAATTTATGTTTATTTATGTTATCTACATTTATGCATCATAGAAACAAAAGTAAACAAAGGTAAAATCACTCAGTTCTTTCTCTAAAAATAGTTCCAATTTTCAAAAAGAAGTATGTTCTATATTTATTTTTATGTATGTCCCTTGATTTATCAGTCAACTGATTGATTTGATCTCATCTGTTAACTGATTTTAAGATTATTTTTTACAATATATAACTAAAAATGACATCACTGAGTGATGACTCCAGTTGAATATTTTGAATATATTTTTTCGTTACTAGGTACTTTACTTGGTATTGGAGGTTCGACAATAAACAATCGTCTCAAAATGGCGGAGTTCAGAGATATGATGGAACAACAAATGGCTAGAAGTGCAAGTGTTTTGTATACTATAGCAGGTGGAAGTGGTGGTGGTACAGCAAACAGGGCAGATATTGCTGATGCTATGAAAACCGAATTTGCTTATCAGGTAATGTAGCTTCACTCTGTATCCCTCATATAGAAGGGTAGGCAGAGGCAGTGTAGTATTAGTACACTCTGTTCCCCATGCATCGTCCCATTTTTAAGACATTTCATGTAGAGTGATGTAGCTTGGTGGATTCCCACTTGAGAAAATTAAATATATTATGTTTTTATTTCTATTCTCTATTAGTAAGACAATTTTATTAATTTTTTTTACTAATCGTGTATTATTCTTGAATATAAGTTTCCTCAAAAAAAACAGATTCCTGCAGATATAAGCAATCTTAGGCCATGTTGTGTTTTTTTATATAAATGATGTATTTTTATTTACACTTATTTTTGTATGATGCTTAAGCTATATTTGATTTAGCTATATTTTAACTTTGTATACTTTTTTATAGGAACAACTCGCTAACAATTTGGATTTAATGCAGGAAAATATTAATAATTTAATTAATAAACAGGCATCTTTAATTGGTAAGACCTTCAATATTATTTATTATTCAATATTTAATTTAACTTAAATATTAAAAATGGAGTCAAATTAAATTAAGTTTATTACATTTTCTAAGTGTTTGTAATTCAAAATATATAATTTATTATTGAATTTTAAAGGGACCTTTTATATTAATATATCATACTAAGGCCCCAGCGTGACTTCGCCCGCTTGTATGTATTATATAAATTATAACACAATTATTTATTTTCTGATCTTAATTACTGTGCAAAAATGTTTACAGTGACCTAATAACATGATTTTAAAGATAATATCAATACATTGTTTGCATAGCTTAAGTTTTAACCAGTTCATTAAAACACTTATATTGTATTTACAAATATTGACATAATTTTTTTTGTGAGCCGATTCAAATAAAACAAACATTAAAATATAAGAGGAGCCAGAATCCAATATTGAAAACCATATAAATCGTTTTAGTCGTTTCTGAGATTGTCACAGATAAAAACAATCTTATATATTTTCCATGTTCCTCAGATACTAATCTGTTACGATTTTATTATGAGTATAGATAAAAAGGTGTTAATAAATATGTTGCCTATTTTTATTTCAGATCATCTCAATCACCAAGAACACGTATTAGAAATTCAAATCAAAGAATTAAAGCGATTAATAATAGCAGCTTCACAAACTAGCGCTAAATCTGATGCGGAATTAGCAAAAGCATTAAATTCTGTAGCTCATGAATTCGACGATGACAAAGAAAAAGAAACGTCAGTATCAATAGATGGAAATCAAATTTTGACAGGACTAGGCATTCTGATGTGTGCTGCAGTCATTTTTGGCAATATTTTTGGAAGAATTAGTTGATTTTTTTTAAATAAAATTCTTAATTATAAGTGTTCGCTTGTTGTTTATTAGAATTTCAAGCTTTGTATTTAATAAATTTTCTTTTTAATCTTTTATTACGTATTTTTCTATGTATGTAAGTCTTTTTGTTTGGGCTAAGGCTAATGAAATAGGTGAAAATTATTTATTGGACAATACATGTTAACTTTACTGTTCATGTTAGCACTGCTGGTCGGTTTTGTAAAAATTTTGTCTCGAAATAAACTATAAACATGATTTTTTTTATTTCTTACCCATAATTTTTTATATAATAAATATTGTTAGTAAATATTTTAAAAGTTGTAGGTAAAGGTAAAATAAAAATTTCGTCGATATTTATTTTAAACAACAATACTAATTAGATTTAGTAGAAAATTAATACAAGTATATTGCATCACCAAACAGTAAATCCAAATGGCGCTTCCTTTTTTGACATTGACAGTTGTTTCATATCAAAATAAATAACCGCGTATTTGCTTATTTTGATATATAAGTTAATAAATACCCACCTAAAATGCAAGAAGGTAGATCAAATTAGTATTTTACTTGACATTTTACATATTTTTTATTGTATTTTAATGTAAGATCGATAATCTTGAATTTTTTGGATCAATTTAGATTTGGAAGTGACGGGGGTATCACGTAGTGGCAGGGTAAGAAAGAAAAGTTCGAAATTAATGGATTTCGAGTCCCCTGATGATATAGAATCGAGATTTCGTCGTCAAACACCAGTGAAAACATATTCTAATCCTAAACACGAAGAACCTATGGAGTTCCAAGAGTCTACACCGCAAAGGCCAGCGGAGGACACTGGCACGGCGTCGGGTAGCGAATCTGATTATTTTGAAAACAATGAAGAAAATGCTGATAGGTAACTTCTATACGTTCATAGAAAGTTTATTTTTATTATGGAAACTTTAGATGAAGTTTAATATAATTAGTAAAATATCAATTAGGGAAATGTTTACGTAATTAGTTTTATTGATTTTTTCATATAGTTTTGAATCAAAATTCTTTAAATGAAGCTTGATTTGTACTAAATTATTCCTAATAAAGGCATGATTAGCAAAATTACTAAACTAATTTACATAGGGTAAACACTTATTGCTAACCAGGTTGTACTTGGTGGGGTATATGATATATGATACATTCTTACTCTGATGGCAGGAATAGAAAAACATTGTAAACAGTGGAATACATTAAAAGAAATAACAAGTTTATATAAATTATTATTTCATTTGATGTATCCCACTGTTCCTGCCTGTAGCCATTGTTAACAAATGGACTTTGTGCTTACACAAATGGATTACTTACACTTAAGGAATTTTTTAATAGAGTATCTACCAATTAAGATTTCTTATTTTTTAATTAATATTTATTTTATATTAAATAAAAAACATTTTTCAGCCTTGAATCAGATAGTTCAGGTTCAGAAGATGGTTCAACTCGAACTCCTGCAAACTCTTTATACATGATGGAGAAATGCAAGAAGAAATTGATAGTTAAAGATGGCAAAGTTGTGGGAAGAGCCAAAGCTCAAAGGAAGGATAAAGGTCTGTTTCTTAAATTTTGCTTTGGCTTTTCAGATTTTTTAGAAAAAGCTTTTATAGAAAACATAAATATGTATACCCCATACATTTTAATTTTCCTATGTCATCTAAAAAAATATTAATAAACCTTTCATGCACACAACCTTTCATTTTCATTTTCGTTTGTTAAATTTGTATATGGCTATAATTTTTTTTAATTTTTTAGGTAAAACTCGTATAACAGCATATATGATGTGGGCAAAGGAGGCTCGTAACGATTTATTGAGAAAACATCCTGATATGGACTTCTCGGCTATTTCTAAACGCTTGGGTGAATTGTGGGCTAATGTAAGTAAAATATAATAGTATGAATAGAAGAATAAGAATACATATTGCCAAATTGTTACATCACATAAGCTATATTATTAAAGGGTTTTGTTTAAATCTGTTTAGTATCTAATATCTGCATGAAAGTGGAACAAATATCCATCCATGACTGATAGTTGATTATGCATGACATACTTTCATATTTATAGTATTAACTAATAAGATCTTTATGCATATAATATCACAAAAAACCGTAGATGAGTAATATTGAAAAATGTAATAATGCACAGGGCACTTAGATGGTTTTCAAGAAGCGTTCAAATTCTGCCATGTTCAAGTGTTTAATTTTTGTGTAATATTTCTATTTTCTAGATGTAGAGTAGATGTAGTGAAAACATTTTTATTATAGTAGGTAATTTTATTTGTATGACTATGTTTAGGTGAATTACAATGAGCGTTATCTATGGAAAAGGAAGGCCAAACGCTTTGCAATGCAGAAAGATCAAAACCAAGCTGGAGTTAGCAAAATTATTTCTAATCCGAGTATGTTATTTTATTTAAACTTACTTATACTTAATTAAATGAGATCATTATGGCGCAGTGGATTTAAATGTAATGGTTGTAAGTTTGATTCCTACTCCAGTTAATAATTTCTACACTCTGTTAGAAAAAGTATGGTGTTGAGTTCCCGCACTCAATATGTTATTTTTGGATCTTGGATTCGATACATTTCTAAATATGTTTGTTTCCTTAGTGTGTGAAAAATACTTTAAAAATGTCTAGAAATAATCTTTCTTTCGACTTTCGCATTACTATTGTTGATAAATTAATGTAAGCAATATTAATATTAGGACTGACTTCAATACTCTTTTTAAAAGTAATTTATAATTTTCCAGGTATCAGATCCACGCCCAGCCAAGGTCCAGGAAGACCATTGAGTAACAGAAGTCAAATCAAGCAAAGTCCAGTTACTCCGCCGCAACAGGCTTTAGTGGTATTTATATACTATACTATTTGTACATATTGAGAGCAGTCGTGGCACAGGGCCCTAAGTGCAAGAGTAAATGTGACTGGTTCAATTCTCACTCGAGGAAATGAAATATTTATTTAAATTTGAGGCAAACTGCGGCGTTAAGTTCTGCCACTCAGCACGCAATGCCTCCGGAATTTGGGAAAGTGGAGAATGTAGTGTTGTAACACTAGGTTCCCTCTGCCAAGTAACTTCATTCGCTTTAAGATACTTTCGAGGCATTGCATGTTGAGTGGCGTTACTCCACGTCGCCTCGTTACCGCAGGGAATATATGAAAATATTGAATATTTTAATTTCCTGAGTGGCAATTCTTGCGCCACGACAGTCTAAAAAATATAGATAGAATATTAATCAATATTGCGGTGGTTGTGTTAAGCAATCAGCTTCATGCTGCATTTCGCACACAGCAGGTAGGCAGAGGAAACCTCGTGTTAAGGTACTACACTACACTTTCCGCCGAATTCTGGAGGAAATGCGGGTTGAGTAATGGAACTCAACGCCGCACTTTGCCTTGACACCAGAGTGAAGAAATGTATACTTTTATTAAGTAATGCAAGAAAATCTGTAAAGTAAAAGCAAAAAATCGATGTTTATCTCTTTTCTAGCCAAGTTCCTCCAGTTCAGCAGCGGGCGTGTCTGTAGTGTACCGGGTCACAGGTTGCGGACCGGTTGAGGTAGCGGCCCATTTACGTCTTTTGGGCGAAAGTTTGGCCATTATAGGCGAAAGGTTAAAGGAACATGAGGTAAAAAAAAGTTTTTTTTTAGTTTCGAACTTTTTTATGTGTCCAAGTAGGTTAATGGGAACAGGGTGTCTTAACACTAGATTCCCAAATTCCCTCCACCTACGTCGCTAAGTCAGGTATATAGCTACCTACAATGTCCTAGTCCTAGAGACTGCTCTTTTTTTTCTCTATCTACTTTGCCCTTGTCGACCTGGTTTCCGCTTCAACGTCATAGTGCACTGCTGAACGTCAGACATTGAGACACTTCATTCCCCACTTCCCGCCGAATTCAGAAAACATTGCGTGTTGAGTAGTGGAACTCAACGCCGCACTTTGCTTCGACACCATAGCGAGGAAATTAAAATATTAATTTAAATAAATATTTATATTCAAAGTAAGTTGGTGCAGATGCATGCTTGTTTCACTTTCACACAAAAACTACTGACTGAATTTACATGAAAGTAAACAATATAAAAGTGCGTGTGGGGGCAGGGGCAGATCGCGGTGTCGGGGTCGGTGTCGGTGCTGCTGGACACGCTGCTGTGCGCGCTGGCCCCACTGCTGGGAGTGGCGCGCGCGCTGCCCGCCCTCGCGCCCCCCGCTCGCCTCGTCGCCGACACGCTGCACAACATCGCATACATTATGCCCGGACTGTAGGCACCACCCTCAATAAACTATATATATATTTGATGTTGAGTCAATAAACTATATATATGATGGACGTGGTTCGTTTATTTTTGTATCTTCAACCACCCCCTATTTGCAGATTCTTTTTTTTTTCTTCTCGATGTAATCCAGGGTGGGCAGAGGAAACCTAGCAACCAAGCATAAAGACACTCCATTACTCACTCTCCTCTGGATTATGGAGACATTCCGTGTTGGGCAGAGGTGTCTCCTTTACAGCCACAAGCCCCTGCGCCGGGACTGGTACATTCTTTTTAATTTAACTTAAAATATAATTAAATTTAAATTAATTAACTTTTAACTATGAAAATTATTTATCGCCAATAATTTACCACTTGGTAAAAAAACCATTGAGTTGAATAATGTTACATTTAGTTAATTATGTTTTTTTTGTCTGAATCTTTTTATTCATTAAAAAATAATACATTAATTGAAAAAACGTTGTGAAAAAAAAAAACACTAATTAATGACTGATTATTTATTTAATTACCACTTAAAACATTACAAAGCATTGCAACATACATTATTTACAATACAAACAGCATTTTCTTCACTCATATTATTATTACATATGATATCTGAAAATAAAAAGAAACTATATGACACTGTATTTACTAAATGTTATCTCGTATTGACTAAGGTTAACAATAAATTTTAATGTTTCTCACTAATATCATTTAAAATCTTCTTATTATGAAAGAAACCTAAAAAATATATTGCTACTACCAAGTTTTCCAAATGAATTTAATTTATTACTAAAAACTAAACTCTCAAAGTTTAAAAAAAAAAGTCCAATGAAAAATATTTTGTATGGTGACTAATAGTATTAAAAAATAATTATAAGAATTCCTTAGAAATGTGCTTTAATACTTAAAAATATATAAAACATACATACACCATAGATAACACAATTCTTGCAAAATCACTTTTCTTAGTATATAAATTTTCTTAGTATATATAATTCATCAATAGTAAAATTTTAATTTTTTAATTATATAGATCTTACAATAATAACTTTAAAATAATCTTTAGGTACTCCTTGCCAAGCTTACTAAACGCCTAAAAACTAAAAAAAAAAAACAAAAAACCCACTAACCTAGCTCACAACAGTCGTCCCCTACAATTGGGCGCTCCGCAGTAACAGTAGAGTACCTTGTCGGGAACCGAACCCACGTCGTAGTTGTAGTTCCAGGTCAGCTCCGTGCCGGACTTTATGGATGAGAGCGCGAAGAATGCGACCCAGGGGAAACGAGGGTCGTGGGTGTCCACGAATACGTTTTGCACGAACACATTTGGGGAACATGAATGCTGTGAATGAATAAAAATAAATTAATATTTTCATTTCTTCATTTTTTGAGGCTAGTCGTGGCGCAGGGGCACAAGCGTGAGAGTGTAGACGCGACAGGTTGTGGGTTCGATTTCCATTTGAGGAAGTTAGATATCCAATATTTTCATTTCTTCACTCTGGCATAAAGGCGGCAGTGTGTCTCCCACTTTCAGAACTCAATGCTTCCAGAATTAGGCGAAATCGGGAACGGAGTGACTTAAAACTAGGTTCCTTCTCCCTACAATGATATATGCAGGATACAGCGTGAAGCTAAAAAAAAACAAATAAATAATACAACTTACATTTAAATATCTGCCTATATTTCCTTGAACCTTCGCGTCCATGATGTAACAAGCTTCGTCCTCGCCGAAAAGGGAGCGGACGGACCTAAAAAAACATATAAATATAAAAAATTGAGAGAGAAAACGCAGACGCGCTTGTAATTTATAAGGGTTTGGAGGTGTCTGCAGGTGTCAAGTGTCTGGCAATGCAAAACGTTATTTCTTATATTATTCCAAAGAAAAAAAAGTTATTCCTGTTATAATTTCGCGAAAGTTAGGTATTAATTAATGCACTTTATTTACCTATAACTGGCAAAGCAACTACCATCCAAATGTTATTTTCCCCGATAGTGCTAACTGGTATTGGGTGAATGAAAAGAGAAAGAAAAGAAAAGAAAGAAGAGAAATTTTGAGAGAAGATTTATAAAAAAACAGTGGTCTAGCTGTCATGGGCTTTACTTCTTTTACAGCCATATCTCATTCAAACGGACTAAGAAAATCGTTTGTTTACAACATAGTTCAATTAATTTACTATAACACATAAATAGTTACCTATATTTAGATATAAATTCATTTGCCCCCATACCAGCTGCAGCCGTGAAACAAGATGGCTCTCGAACTGTAAAAAAAAACAGAAAATTATTTATTAAATATCTTGAGCTTATTGATATTTACAACCTTCCTCGATAAATGAAATAAACAACACAAAAATATTTTTTCAATTCGAATCAGTAGTTCCTGAGATTAGTGCCTTCGACCAAACATTTTTTTCAGTTTTATAATATTAGAATAAATGTATTTATATAATGTAATCTATCATATACACGATATAAATAAACAATATAAAATCGCAGAAAAATTATCGTAATATATCGCCGCGTTAACAACAAGTTATGTATATCGAAAAAGTAAGTTGGTCAGAAAAAAGACACCTTTATTTTGCCACTACAATTATTACAACCATACCTTCTTCATCATCACTAATAGTGATACAATCTTCATCTTGATTTTCTTCTTTTAATTTTTCTTTCTTTTCTGGTTCTTTTTCTTTCTTTTCACTGTCTTTATCATCTAAATTTTCTTTTTCCTTCTTCGAATTTCTTCTACGTAAACGTTTACTGTAAAAAATTAGAAAAATAGAACTTAATCGTTCGTTTGATGCAAAAACTATGTATTTGCACTTTATGCAATACCATAAACGCTCTTATGCCTCGCTTACACCACCGCTGCATTATAGAAAAAAATATAAATAAAAATATAAATTATTATACAAATAGTAGCCTATGTGTTATTCTGATATAAAAGCCATATTACTGTAAATTTCATCTAAATCCGTTCAGTCGTTTTTGAGTGGAATTGGAACAAACATAGTTTCTCACAAAATTTTTACATTTATAACGGCAGGGACGGGACATTTATGAGTAGGAAAGGAGTTATAAACCGTTTTTAACCGACTTCTGTAAGAAAATGAGGTTATCAATTCGACTGCATTTTTCACATACGTTCACATGTTTAAATATGATCAACCAAACTGCACCAAAAACAAAAATGCACCAAACGAGTGAAATTTACTACAATAATCTATATATATAAAAGGACTTGTCCTCACTGACTGAGGTAAGACGCACGTAATAATAATAATAAAAATAATAAGCCCCCCAAAATCCTACCTTACGTCCTAGCTGAACATCTTGCTAACGTGGGGGGCGGTAACGTGTACAAGTAAAAACTTACACGGCTAACAAGGTTAAGGTGACCCATCAATATGGAGACACGAAATAAAAATAAACGTATAGGGCCGCTTCCCGGGGGTGAGCGCCGGGGCGCACCTGGAGCCGATGCTGGGTGCCTCAGCATGCGATCCATCGGCGGTAGGGAATTGAGCAGGCGGGTTCTCACCGATAAGAATGTTACAGCCGACCCAACATATATACCGACAGACTTGACAGACAGCAGTAGCAGCAGATCCCTTACTCCGGCTGAGGATGTTTCGCAGGAGGCATTAGTCAACCAACCTGCGACCACCAAAGCTGGCAAACCCAGAGTGCGTATGCAATGGACAGAGGAAATGAACCTATTTATCATGCGCACATATTTTTACATTACCCGTTTAGAGACTGACAACACCATGTACTGTAAAAAACTTCACGACAATTTTATTTTAAAATACCCAAATATAAATGTTTCTTCCCAAAGGATTGCGGATCAAAGACGTGTAATTGTTAGAAACAAACTTTTACCCGACGAAATTATAAAGACATTAAAGAAAGAAATAGCGGACCTTCTTAGTAAAGAAGAAAATAGCGACTCATCTCAACAATTGGTTAAAACACATACGTCACTATCACAAGAGTCACTTGAACCTTCATCTCTTGTTTGTCCCACACAAGTGTCATTACACACTCAATTTTCCGCCATACCATCCTCTCACGCCTCAACTCAAACAAATACATCATTAACAACACTTCAATTAGAACATGAACAAAATCCGGAACAAAGTCCTTATAAGATGCAACTAAATATCAATAAATTAACTAATGATTTGGAAACTGCTCTTATTCAATATACAGGAATAGATTCCACAGCCCGTCCTAAATTGCCTAAACTAAAAGAAAATAAGAGGCTATATGAGTACTTAGATATATTTAATAAACAAATTCTTAAACAATTTTACTTCATAGATTCTGATTTAAACCATATTCATACTTTAATTTACTGTAGTGCATTAGTAATAGCCGAACATTCTGGATATAATATTCGTCACTTGCAATCAAATTTACCAACTACAAACCGTAAACCTCAAAAACCTGCATGGCAAATTAGACTTGAATTAGATATAAAAAAATTAAGAGCCGAATTAGGAAGAGTGACACAGTATATAAATGGTAATAGATCTTCAAAATTAGTTAAAAAAGTCCAAGATATTTTTAAAAGATTGTCAGTTCATTCTATACACGAAAGCAAAAACAGTAGACCTGAAGAATTCCTTGATACGCTTAAGCAAAAATTAAGTTTAAAATCTCAGCGATTAGCAAGGTACAATAAAGCACTACGGAGAAAAATAGATAATGTTTTATTTCATAATAATGAGAAAGTATTTTATAGGAACTTAAACGAAAAACAAGATGCGGTTAATAGTGAAATACCTGAAAAAGAAGCACTCACAAACTACTGGACAGATTTATGGAAGAAGAAGGAAAGCCATAACGAGGAGGCCGAATGGTTGAGTGATGTGGAAAATAGATGGAAAGATGTAAGCGATATGGAATTTGTACAGTTTACCAGAGAAGATATTGAAAAAGTAGTCAGGCATGTTAAAAACTGGAAAGCAGCAGGAATAGACGGTATTCACAACTTTTGGTACAAAAAGTTCTACGTTCTTCATGATATATTAGCTAATATAGTTACGGATATTGTCAATAATAAGCAAGTGCTACCAAAATTTGTTACAAAAGGAATTACTTATATGCTTCCTAAAAATAGTGATACAATAAACCCTTCCCAATATCGACCTATCACGTGCTTACCAACTATTTATAAACTTATTACAGCTTGCATAACACAAAAAATTAATAAACATTTAATGAAAAATAGTATACTTGCAGAGGAACAAAAAGGATGTAGGCAAAACCATAAAGGATGTAAAGAACAGTTAATAATAGATTCAATAGTTTTAAAACATGCTAATACAAATAAAAAAAATCTTCACATATCATATATAGATTATAAAAAGGCATTTGATAGTGTCCCGCATTCTTGGTTACTTAAAATACTTAAAATATATAAGATAAATCCATCTATTGTAATTTTTTTACAAAATGCCATGGCGGAATGGAGAACTACGCTGCATTTATCAGTCGGAAATAACAAAATTATGACTGACGAAATTTATATTGAAAATGGTATCTTTCAGGGAGATTCTCTTAGCCCGTTATGGTTTTGCCTCGCCTTAAATCCCCTATCTCATCTTCTGAACGCTATGTCATCATGCGGATATAAATTAAATAATGATACTGCTATCACACATTTGATGTATATGGATGATATTAAAATTTTTGCAAAGACTAAGAAAGGTCTTCAAACTCTCCTCAAAATTACTACTCAATTTAGTCAGGATATAAATATGTCTTTTGGGGTAGATAAATGTAAAATAATTCATATTAATAGAGGCAAAATCGACAGTAAAGTTAATAACGAAGAAAATATTTCATTTAATTTAATGGAGTCAGGTGATACTTATAAATACTTAGGAGTACATCAATCTAATAGTATAAATCATATTAAAATAAAAAAACAGTTAAATATGGAATTCAGTAAACGATTAAATGCAATATGTAAAAGGCAACTTCATTCAAAAAATATTTTTAAGGCAATAAACACTTACGCTATCCCAGTTTTAACATACACTTTTGGAATAATAAAATGGACTCAAACTGACATCAAACGGCTTCAGATAAAAACAAGAACAACTTTAACTAAATATAATTATTTACATCCAAAATCAGCAATAGAGAGAACCAATATTAAAAGAATAAAAGGCGGTAGAGGACTAATAAATCTGGAAGTGTTATGGGAAGGACAGGTCAAGAACCTTAGAGATTTCTTTTACACAAAATCAGAAAGCACTTTACATTCTGTAATAATAGATTTAGATGATAATTTCACTCCACTTAATTTAAAAAATAGATCAATTTCATTCAAACCACTTCAAGACCATGTAGAACAACAATTTAATAATTGGCGTAAAAAAGAACTACATGGTCGACACCTTCATGACTTGGAACAGGTGCATATTGACTCGGAGGCTTCGAACAAATGGCTAAAATTAGGTTCTTTGTTCCCAGAAACCGAAGGTTTTATGATCGCCATCCAAGATCAAATCATAGCAACAAAAAATTATAGAAAATTCATTGTCAGGGATCGTAATATACAAAATGATAAATGTAGAAAATGTCATAGACAACCGGAAACTATTCAGCATATAACTAGCGCTTGTTCTTCCTTAGCACAGACAGATTATACTCATAGACACAATCAAGTTGTACAAATTGTGCATCAAAAGTTGGCAATAATAAATAAGTTAATACAAGATAAGCCCCACCCATACTATCAATACGTACCAAAACCTGTGTTGGAGAGCCCCAATTGCAAGATGTACTATGATAGAGCAATTCTAACTGACAAAACAATACACTACAATAGACCTGATATAACATTTATAGACAAAATAAATAAACAAACATACTTGATAGATATCACAATTCCGAATACCCATAATCTGCAAAAATCTATAACAGAAAAAATTAATAAATACACAGAATTAAAAGAAGAAGTTACAAGAATATGGAAAATGAACAAAGTATATATTGTACCATTGGTGCTTTCCAGCACAGGAGTTATACCAAAAAGTCTTTTACATTATTTAGAGCAGATAAAATTACCTATAAACATATACATAACTATGCAAAAAGCCGCAATCCTTAATACTTGTCGCATTGTCAGGAAGTTTTTACAGGAAGACATTACTTCCCAACCAATTCCAGGAAATGGACCACACTTGGCTTGAAGCTCGTGGGGTTCATATTAACCGAAATTATATTTCGAGAAAAAATATATATAAAATAATAATATAATAGTATACAATAAAATTTTAAGTGTGTTTTATTAATAAGAAAGAATGGGGAATTTTAACAATTTATTTTTCCTACCATTATAATATTTTCCATCTGTATTAATTTTTGTGTAGAATACATTAAACACACATTAAAAATTTATGTAATAATTACTTTAATGATTTGCTTTGAAGATTATTTGTCTTATTTCAAATTCAAAGAAAACAACATACACGTCAAACTCATAACACCCCTCGTGTTATGAGTTTGCCGTGTCTCCCAAGTCTACCAACACTTACTTAAACTCAGATACCGAGTTAGTTATATTTCCTGGTTGGAAGTCATCATCTGGTTCCTCATATTTACTTGCATTCGATTCATCTTCCGAAGAGGCTTCCTGTTCCGACTCTTCCGATGCTTCTTTAGGTGATTCCTTAGTAATAAAGTAGATAAATAAATATTACTTTTAATATTTTTTAATGTTATTATTATTTGAGAAAGAAAAACTTTTCTCTCTCGACTAAGCTGTAGCTGTGTGTAGAGCAGATAAGTAGAAAAATATCATTCTAAAAAAAAATATATATAATCATCGTGTGCTTCGAACACACAAACAACGCGATACCAGTCAGGCACTACCCCACGGTAACATGAAGACCTGATTGTATCAAAAAATTATATAAAATAAATTATTTAAATATAGTAATTTGTTTGTAATGGTGTTACAAACAAATTTCTATACACATTTGTTGATTCATCATTGAAACACTCACTTTATCAAGTTTCTTTATTTTCTCTGGTATATCTTCCTCGTATCCTTCCTTCATTTGCTCCACTACTTCTATGTAATCTAATTCCGCTAGATATTCGTCACCTTCGTTAAGACCGTCCTGGAATAAAAAAAATAAGAAAAAACAATTACAGTAATACTTAAATTTTCATTAAAAATAATATTACAAATGTAATTGGTTTTGAGTATGGATGCTTGTTCGTTGATTCGAGTGGAAATCGAACTCACAACCGTCGCGATTGACGCCACACTCTATGTCGAAAATCACCACGGTGACCTCTAAAAATGTTATGCTAAAAACAAAAAGAAATTGTAAAATATTATTTCAGATAGAAAGTGAGTGACGGAACTCATTATTCAACACCGCGTTTTGCCTTGATACCAAAGCGACAAAAACTAGACTAAAATAGAAAATTAAATAGCTAACTAAAATCCACTCTATATTATCACATAAATTTTCTAGCCTAAAGGTTGTCTGGTAGAAATCACTAATTAATAATTAAGATAAGATAGGCTTTTGCTCATCAATTATTATTTTTTCTCTTTTGTTTTTCCTAATGATAATATTGAATTGTGCACATTAAAATGTAAGTAATTAAATAAAAATACTTAATAAATAAATAATAATATATATATAATATCATACCAAATTTGCCGTAGCATCTGTAAGTAAATTTCCTGCGTAAACACAAAGGAAAGCACCTTTGGGTATATCGTTTAACGCTCGAATACCCCATCCACGGTTTGCTGTTTTAAATACCTGGAAAATACCATGTAAGTAACTTATATATTCTATAAATATAATATATAGTAGTATAAGTAGGTATATTTAAAAGATTCCTCGTAAAACAAATACGTACAAATAACAATAAAAAGAGTATTAAATATTAATAAAAAAGAAAACTTACTTGTAATTTGAGTTGCAAAGGATGTTGCGCGACGCGGTTGAGACATGTATGTTTACATTTACACCTGTAAAATATAATAACAACCAGTTTTTACTTTCCCACGGTAGATTAATGGTAATGACATATAGACCCATTCTAAGCGGGTTACATCAGAACGGTCCACATTTTGTAATATACCCTATACATAGCCTTTCTCGATAAATATACTATGGAACACAAAACTTTCAGTAGTTCTTGAGATTACCGATTACCCAAAAATAATCTTCAGTTTTATAATATAAGCGCAGAACCTCACCTAGAGTTACATTCATAAATCCCCGACGGCAATGGTTCCGGCAGCCTCTTGTACGAATAACCAACATTGTTTCCCTCTAAGCCTATTGTTTTTGCCCCTTCTAGTGTCATCTTCCAGCAGGCGCATTTTGTTTTATCCTAAAACATATAAAAAATAATATTTACAGCTTCACGCTGTATCCCGCATTTAGCATGGTAGGCAGAAAGAACCTAGTGTTAAACACTTAACATACAAGATTTTTTTTTATTTATCCTATTTACAAACAAGAACTGGGAGGTCCATATAGAGCAAAACTAACTAACTAAACTACTCTGTATTGTGTAAATGGATGACGAATTGAAAAAAAGGGTTAAATATAGATTAAAAGATAAAAATACAGTGTGTATATCTTTTACTATTATGCTTTGAGGGAGAGACCAGACACAACGTACATATGTTTACATGTGTAAGAGAGATATACTAATTTCACAGTCACGCTCTGTGTGTAGTATTTGTAAGAGAGAGATTTTTAATTTGAAAAAGATTTTTTGATTTGAAAGATTTGAGATTTATGTGTAGTATGTGTGTCAATATGTGTAAGAGAGAGAGATAGATGTACTAACCTCACAGTCATCTTCACAATCGCATCCACACAAGAACTCGGGATCCAAGTTGAGGGGAACCCCCGCAGTGGGCGTCCTCTCTGTATTATATGAGCAGAATTCAGGTAATGAATTATCATAGTAGTTCACACAGGGCACTGGTACGTTTTCTTTGCCGTGTGATAAATCCTAGAAAAGGATTTAATTATAAATAAATATTTTATACATTTTATTAATTTTACATACATATATTTTATTCTGTATAGAGAATTTTAAATTTCGTTCAGGGTACACGAACGAATACTGTTATTTATCGAATTAATAAAATATATTTTAAAAAACTTATTAGAAATGTCACATAAGATTGAGTTTTTAATTAGTTCTAATAGATTGTTGATAGGAAATAAGATAACTATTTTAACGTTTTTTTTTGTATGTATTTATACTTTTTATAATACTTGTTTAAAAAATTAAGCATAATTTTGACTTCAATAATAATTGTAAAATGTTTAAAATTCAGCAGTTTAGTTGAACAATTTATTTAATAAAATATACCTCGTATATCTGTCAGACATGAGGAAAAAAAGAAATTATTTAATTCATTTCTTTACTTTATAATAAAAACATCCATTTTCAGTGTATATTCAAAAATGTGTAAAAGTTTTATACAAACTCATTGATCTATGAATAAAACATTAATATTAATAATTTTTGGCATTATTTTAGGTAACAAACAAGTTACTACACGTCGTTAGTTCTCCACGTCGCCCATAGATTTTGTCTATTATGTGGCGAAACGTAACATTGCTAATGTTCTACCAATGTTCTACCAATGTTCTATATACTTTTTAATCATACTAACCCTAAACCAATGTCTAAATGACCAAGCAAAGGGTAGACCCTGCAGGATAAGCATGGTAAAACTGCACTGGTTTGTAATGAAACATTTATACAATTATTTTATTGTATTTTTTTCCAAAAAGCTATACATAATTTGACTGTACATGTGACAGTTACGGGATCAATTAATTTTTAAGGAAAAAATTATAATATGATTTTTTTTAAGACAAATAGCATTATTAGATTCCAACACTCAAACTCAAACTCAACTTCAAATTATTTGTACATAAATTGCTCTTATACTTGAATCAAAATCAAATAACCAAAAATAAAGTCGAATAAATAAAAAAATCGATTAACGATTGGGTTCCGACACTTAACACAAAATGTTTCTTCACTCTCTATCTATTCTAAGAATTATTAACTTTTACTCTGCCTTTGTTGAGTAAAAAAATATATACTCACATTTTCCCAACAAAGCAGTTAAAATAAATTCGTCCAATCAATGCGTGCGGGAGTGAAGTCACTTAAATTCGCCGCCATGTCCAATTCCATATTTTCTCCAGTATTTGTATTTGAACATACACGAGATCGTTGTGGGTTCAATTTAATAACGTTATTAAATTCGTTGCCGTCTTAAGTATAATCGTACTACACACGCAATACCTCCAGTATCTTTGATACCGGTTCCGAAGGTCAACCGAGGTCTCCCCCTAACTCTCTTAACGCTCACTTTTTCATCATAAATCTTTTTTGCTATCATATCACATGGCCAAACCATTATTACCGTTTTCCAACCAAAATTTAAATAGATATTCACCTTTTTTCCTACAAAACAGTTATTCAATACAAATTCGGCTAAACAATGCGTGACTGGGGAAAAATCAAATAAGTCCACCGCCATGTCCGATTGTATATCTCTCAAATACTTATGGAGTTCCTTCATGTTCCTCAACCGTCTGCCGCAGGGTGCTTTGTACATCACTTCTTTGTTGCACTTCCATCTTACTATTTGTCTGTTGAAAATATTAAAAAAAAATCTAAATATGTACTTAAAAAGGTTATTTTAATTTAATTCTTTTCTATCCATTTCATGAGCAATAGAAATTTGTAATTTGTCTTGTAAATTAATCTTTTTTTTAGCTTCACGCTGTATCCTGCAAATAGCGGGGCAGACGGAACATAGGAACCCAATATTAAGACATACCACACCCACAACACTTTTGCCCCTGTGCCACGACGGCCTTATCATCATTAGAATCATTTTACATTTTTTTTGTTTTATATGTTACCGATGATACTAAAACTACAATAATTTAATCTAAAGTATTAATATTAACATCGTGGGACCAAATGACAATTTTTTGAAGAGGAATATGAATTACTTTAATAACAGTTTTATATTGCTTTAAGTTATATGCATTGACAAAAAAAATCATAAGCCAGATTACCAAAATATGAACCCACTACTACCTCCTTACCTCTCCCATCCACTTAATAACGGTTTCGCCAAAGGATTGTAAGTCCTTAGATCTTTCAGCGCTAACACATCTTTCCTCTTACACCTCGGGGTACAAGTGTGTGGCACCATTTTGAGAGGTTTCACAGCACTTTTTGGTGTATAATACTAGAAAATAACAAAAATAATAATAATTAACCAAATTTCAAATGTGAAGAACGGAGTGATTGCCTCATTTTTTTGAAGCTTCATTCATTAGAAGAAGAAGAAGAAGGTAGACAGAGGAATCTAGTTTTAAGACACTTCGTTCTCCACGCAACTTTCGAGAGTTAAATGGCAGCATTTAACGCCGTCTTTATCTACCAGAGGAAATGAAAATTAAATACGAACATTATTTCAAATGGTGATCGATTCTATAACCATTGCCTTTATAGCCAGACTGCGCTACAACGGCTTTACTTTTCTTACTATATAGGATTTTTTTTAAATAAAAAAAAACTGTATATGATACTTACCACAACTCTACTACAGACATTGTCTAAATTAGCAACATTTTGTTGCGGCGGCGGTACTGTAGTACTCGTAGATTTTTTTGCAACAGCTCTTTGACGACGAAGCTCCTGAGTTAATAATAAAATGATTATTAAGCTGAAGAGTTTATTTGGTTGAACGCGCTAGTCCCAGGAACTATTGGTTTGAATTGATTTTTTGTTTTGTTTTGGATAGATAGTTTGGAAGATATTTATCGAAGAAGGCTAAATTACAAAAAAATGAGAAATGAAATGAAATGTATATCTTATATATAACTTAAAATTTTTGATATTGTTTTTAGACTAGTATATAAAAAAGAAACCAATATTATCACTATCTATTTCTCACCTCATTTTGTTGTTGAGTCGTTTTTGGTTGTTGTGTGTCTGTTTTACTTTGTTCTTCTGATCTCGTATATTCTACATAAGGCATATTTCTCTGAAAAAAGAAACGTAAACATAAATAAAAAGTCGTTTTAAAGAAATCGACTTGAAATGTCCGTCAATAACTTATGTTCTTATATTGTTCGTGTCCTCCCCAAAGTACTGAACTGATTTTGATGAAACTTAGATCGTTCTCGAATAACGTTAGTTTCTGAGTAATTTGTGAACCAACACACAAGCATTCTATCCAAAAGGCATCCTAAACCTATAACATTTTACACGTGTGTTAAGCGTTTGTAAGCCTAAATAGATTGTAATACTCAAATATTATCCAATTCTAACAATATTACGTACAAACATACACTTATATATGTAATATGTACGAACTCACAGCCTTTTTTTTGTCGGTTACCAATAAATAAAAAATAAACATAAATGACAACACAGTTAATGCCAATTTGACTGTACGTGATGATTTTGTGAATTGAATGGGAAATCTCACTTGAGCTACAATAATTTTAAATTAGATTAGCTCCACGCTGTATCCCGCATATAGCAGGGTAGGCAGAGGGACCCCAACCATTCCCAACTTTCGAGACATTTCGTTAAGTGGCAGAACTCAACACCACACTTAGTTTTATTCCAAAAGAGAGAAAATGAAAAAAAAATTTCATCTCATGAATATCAAACACAAAACCCTACAAACAAAAACAAAAAAAAAAACAAAAGCCACAACTCACCCTTGACTGCAACTGAGTCCTAGGCATGGCCCTAGACCGGTGACGTTCCGCGGCTTTGAACTCCAGATACAACGGTGCGAGGCGCGTTGAGCCACGGTATATCCACTCCCTCTTGTTGATACCGATGAACAGTACTTCCACTAGCGAGGCGTCCACACGCGATACCTTTGATGGCCACCATTTACCTGATTATTAATAGATTTCTTATTATTAAAATATAGAAATGACTATTGAGGCCAATTGTGGCGCAGCGACACTAGCGTGCGACTGTAAACGGGATTGTGAGTTCGATTCCTACATGAGAAAATTAAATATTTAATATTTTCATTTCCTTGCTCCCATAACGAGGCAAAGCGCGGCGTTGAGTTTCGCCTCTCAACACGCAATGCCTTCTGTAAAGCAAAAAGAAACTATTCCGCTGTGTATGACACATGACACAATCTATGTAGGGGAGGTAACTAAGACAGATACGATAGGAAGAAAAGGCCTTTCCCGATGGTTAGATTATCTGACACAAAGAGATTTTTATCGAACCAGTAGTTCTTGAGATAAGCACATTCAATCAAACAAACTCTTCAGCTTTATAATATTAAAAGACATAATATGTAATAACCAGAGTTTCGCACTGAAACAGCGTCTGGCTATAAACTCAATGGCTGTGAGTTCGATTTTCCCACTATAGTGGGCAGACGTTAAGCTCCGACACACAACTGTTAAATTATATAAGGAAGAACGCTTTTTAAAACGTATAACTAAAAAAAAAAGAATTCGAACTCCATACCCTGCCACTCAGTCTTCAAGTTCTGTCCCGCGTGCAATCTAACCATCGGCCTCTCGGGGTACGCCAGCAAGTATTTCCTCACAAACTCCCGCGAATAGGTTTGAACTTCGTCCCACACGAGGTTGGCGCACTCGCACACTAGACGTATGTGCGCGTGCGGCGCGTACTGGGCGTAGCCGTCGTCGAAGAAAACTAGGTATCTAGTATGGAAATATTGAAATTATTTTTAACAATTTAATTTTTTGTTACTGCGTTTAAAAAAGATTTTTTTTTTAGATAAATAAAAAATTGAACTGTTTCCAAGAGGTTAAAATCCCGATAATTTAACATTTTTACATGTTTTCTTAAAAAAGTAAGGCAAAATAAGTACATTAAATATGAGGTATATTTTATTACCTGTAAGAATTAACCGGATTCGGTATTTCAGCGACGATGCCCGAATAATATGATTCTGTTTTGTTATTATCTTTAAACATCGCTATGATCCGACGACCTGTTGACATAATATAAATGAAAAAAAAAAAAAATCTAAATAATAAATTTGACACACGGTTGTGAGTTCGATTCCAACTCAAAAGGCGGGAAATACTCCTGAGAGGGAATCGAATCTACAACTGTGACATGGGAATAATTTAATTTCATCTCTCCGATAACAAGACAAAGCGCACCTTTGAGTTTCGCCTTCCAACAAGAAAATTGGGAGGTGGATGAAAAAGAAAATAAAAATAAAACAATTGTAGCACAGTTTGATGATGACCAAAATCATAATTATTAGTATGTCAATGTCATAATTAGTATGTCAAATTCATGTGATGTCATTACCAAATGTGATGACTAAAGTAAGTCATAATTAATGAATGACTATGACTTAATCAGATAGTTGTTTATTGAAATTCTTTTTTGTTACACAATATACCCAAATAAACTAAAAAAAGAAAAATATAGTGACCCAACACAAAAGCCCCTTTTTTTACTATCCGGGGTGGAAGTTAAAACTGTGGTTTCATTTATAGTGGTGCTGACAAGAACTAAATAAATCTTCTTACCCATTTAGGTAAAAGTTACTTACCTATTGTCAATCTAACGTCCGGAGGTTCGCTGTAGGCTAAGTACCTTGCTGGCACCGTCTTAAACAACTGTTTGGCTAATTTATGTTCGAATTTAACTCTGCAAACTGTGAAAGCGTTCTGAAAATAATTATGTAAATATAAAATAAAATATGTAGAGGCTGTAGCGTGACGGTAGCGTGTGAGTTCGATTTTCACTGGAGGGAGTGAATTGTTTTCATTTTCTCTCTCTGGTAACAAGAGACGATGCGGTGTTGAGTTTCGCCACTCAAAAGATAATGTCGCGGTGCAGCAATGTATGTATGTATCTGTTTGTTTGTAAATTAAACTTTAAACGTGACTTTGCAACTTCGGCTTAATTTCAAATTATTTATTTGTAAATATTACTTACGGGCCCTCCCTTAGGCGTAATCTCCACAATCTTGGCCTTCATCCACGCGCACAGTGGTTTCTTCATGGCGTACACTGTCATCCCGATCTTGAGGGGCGGGGGTAAAATATCCCCGGGTGGAGGGAGGTCTTTTGGGGCGGACTCCGCTGATAACTTCACTACTGATACTTCTTGGAACTAGAAATTAAAAATATGTATGACCCTACTAACATTATTAACGTGAATGTGTGTGGATGGTTTTGTTTTCTACATTCACACAAAAACTACTGAACGAATTAAGATGAAACTTTAACAGTAATATAGCTTATATATCAGAACACATAGGCTATAATGAATGTAAAAACTTTGTGTAATTTAGCTGTAATAATAATGTATAACAATAAGTTTAAGAAGGCGAACCCACGTGTACAACAAAAAAAATAAACAAGGAACTGTCTCACAAGTGTACATTTTTTCGTGATAATAACAGAGGAGTTTTCAAAGAACTCTGTTTTTCGCTTTACCCCCAAACGCAAGAATACCTACAGATCGATTTTTAAAAATTACATTGAGGTGCCTAAAATATACATTTTTTTAATTCAATCTTTTAAAGGTTTAGATGCCAAAATCATAAAATGTATCATAAAATAACTTTAAAAATAAGACATTGTTGAATAGTTATTTTTTGCAGGAGAAAATGCTTTCATTTGGGCTGTTTTTTGTACTACAACATAAATAAATAATACAAATAACATATTGGACTTCAAACAATTTAGGTTTTTTAAGTGTTTTATTTTTTAACTATAAATGAGTATACTAACATCATCTTCCATTTTCTCAGTTGTTGTTTGAGGTGTGCTCGATTCCTAAAGAAACAGACAAATAAATTAAATGTATTCATACAATATTAAAAAGACCTTATTATAAAAATCTTAATGTTTTTTTACTTTTTTAAAGAATACCATACTTAAGTAAGAAAAGTACTGATTTAATAAAGGTATAAATATTTTAACGGCATTTGAACCCCTTGCCTCTTGGAAACCGTCTAAGGTTCGTAAAAAATTTGTTGCTTTGTTGTAACATGTTTTCTTAAAAAGTATTCTACTTTTAATATTTTACTTACTAGATATAGAATGACACTTTAAACACATTAAAGTTATATAGAGGCCGTCGTGGCTCAGCGTCATAAAGGTGCTGCTTTAAACGCGACAGTTGTGGATTCGATTTCATTCGAGGAAATGAAATATGTAATGCTTTCATTTTCCTCGCTCTGGTAACTAGGTAAAGCGCGGCGTTGAGTTCTATCAATCAACACGCCTTAAAAAATTGGAGGAAAATGAGGAACGCAAGTTCCTAGGTTCCGTCTGCCGACCCGGATTTCAGCGTGCGTGTGTGGAATACGGTGTGAAGGTGAAAAATAATATATAGCTAACTTTTTCCTTCAAAGGCGCATATCCCAATGGTATGGCGGGTCGTTTGGCCGGCACTTCTTTACTCGGCGATAGACTGCGCTTAGATTTCGATACTGTCAAGTCTTTTGTAGTCATTACATTCTGTTAATAATACAGCATTGTTATTTTGAGCCCAATTCAAAAAAATAAAACTAAAAAAATAAAAAGAAAATAAACAAGCCCAATAGTTTATTAGGATTAACAGTCGACACTTAACGTTGCGCTCGACTGTACTTTAGTGTTGTGAAACAAGTGCTTCTCATCTATACTTATGCAATAAAAAGCTGTTTTCGGACTATACGGTCTACGAGTCGTGGCCGCCCCGAAGTTGGCAGTAGATAATTAACAGAAATTCCCTCCGAAAATGGAACCCACAGTAGTACCGGTAATAATTAAAATCAGACACTACAGAAAGGTGTATTTATAATCTATAAAAATATATAAAATGTATATGACATACGTACTTGATTTGCTGCTGTACATGAATACTGAAAAAATATATTAAATAAAACCATTAAAACATATAAAATTACAAAAGTTTTCTAAATATCTAGTTAAAAATATTTTCTAACTATTAAAAATATGTCCATAGTGGCACAGGGATACAACAGCGCATCTCTAAGCACGACAGTTGTGGGTTCGATTCCCACTTGGTGGAATAAATTATTTAATATATGAGGAAATGAAATCCCCAGTCACTTTCAAGAGAAGAAGAAGTGTCTAGACCCTTCACTTTCCACTCAAATACTAGAGACATCGGGTATTAGGTGGCGGAATTCAACGCCGTATTTACCTATCTGATTGTAATATTAATACATACAGAGCAAGTAGGCGTATCGAAAATTGTCAAGGTTGGTAATTCTACGATACTGGGTTCGAATGCCGCGTACAAGTCGTTCCTTAGTTTATCTGTGACAGCTTGACACTCATTCAATAGGTCATTTAGTTCTTTACTTTCTTCTGTAAACAAAATTATGATATATTCAGTTATTTCATACATTAATTAAAAATATTAGTTAATTCTATAAAAATCTAGATATAAAAAAATATTTTCTTTTCGGTCTTCACGCTGTGTCTCGCGTATAGCAGGCTGAGAGAACTCGGCACCGAATATTATCTTATTAAGTAAGATAATTTTAAATTATTTTAAAATTTTAGTTAATTACAAATGCATAAAATTTATATTAAAATTTTTTAAAAAATCAGCACAATATACTTAACAATCTATTTTTTATATTTTTTACATATTTTTTAATAGGCAAATGGAATATCAACAATATTCATTAATTTGTTTAAAAAATAATAATAGTCACACAAAGAAAGATAAAACTTGATTATAAGGAAATCGTGAAAAAAACCGATTATATTAAAAATACTCACTTTCTATTCTACTCATCTCTTCTTGTAAAGTGTCTTTTGATTCCTTCAAACGATCATCCATTTTGTACTTGATCCACGTTTCATTGAACATGTCCGCTAATTTATCTTCGACCATTCTAGTGATTATTAAAAATTATTTTACAAAAATATATCGAATCCGTAGTGACACGTGACTATAAGCACGTTTTGGGTTCGACGCATAATTGATTCAAAAAAGTGTATTATTTAACATTTTAATTTCCTCGCCCTTGTAATGAAGGTGCTTTGCCTCATAGCGTTGAGTTCCGCCACTCAACACGAAATGTCTCGAAAATTCAGCGGTGCGTGGGGACCGGAGTGTTTTAATACAAGATTCCTAGGTTCCCTCTGTGTACCTAAAAAACCTAACTAAAAATACAACTTACTTAAACAAATTGTAAGAGCGCGTTTAAGAATTAGAAGAATTAGACCTAGTATGGTCCGAACGAAGCAAGAGGCGCTGATTCAAATCCTGCTAGGCCAAATTCTTATGTTTTCTATAATACAAAAGTATTATTCTTTCGCAAGTGTGGAGTAACACTTAAAAAATAACTCACTTGGCACCATCCTCTCCTATAATAAGTGCATTTTCATCATTCATTTCAATTTCACCGTCTGAATCGGAATCGGATATCTCTACTAATTCTTCTCTACACTTTTTTGGACTCAATTTTAGTAGTGGAGTAAAGTCCTTTAAACCGTTTATTAGTTCCTATATAAGAAAATATTATGTCATATACGGAATATAGCGGAAAGCTAATGTAATTTAATTTTAGTATAATCATACCTTATTTCGCAGATCCACGACATCTAAACAAACTTGACAAATGTACAGACGTTTTTTTTTATCGCCATCATAAAAATTAACAATTTGACTGTTCGCTATGTAAAAATCGTAACTAGTTTTGGGACACGATTTATTTATACATTTTGGTACATCACTAGTTCTTGTTATTTGTTCTTTTTGGTTGGCTTCTTCTGGAACTGTTAAAGAAATAGGAAATTACTATATTATTATAAGATATGTATTTTATATTCGAAGCAAGTGCGACTGTATGCAAATTTAGAATTTTGAAACTAATTAAATTAGAGGGCGTCGTGGCGCAGTCCTCGCTCTGGTGGTGTCGAGGCAAAGCGCGGTGTTGAGTTCTGCCACTCAACACCTCCAGAATTCGGCACAAAGTGGAGAACGGAGTGTCTTAACACTAGGTTTCCTCTACTTACCCTGCTGTGTGCGGGATAGAGCGTGAAGCTGATTTTATTTTTAAAACTAACTAAATCTGCAAATATAACAACTGTACACATATAATAATTAAAATTGGTGCAATGTTGTCACATATACCACTATAAGAAGATATCTTTAGATAGGCCCTACCACTAAATTTGATTGAGATACTAAATTAACTAAACAAATCAAACTATTGAAATTCTTAATAAGTCATTTACTGCAACTACAACTTCTTTTTCAATTTAATTAAATTAACAATATTTTAACATACCTTCATTTTGTTTTTCAACTTTTTGTTCAGATATTTCATCTTCATCAGAATCTAAATTGTATACTTCTAAGCCTAATTGAGATTTCTGAAATAAAAAAGATAGACATATAAACCATGTGTAAAAAACGGTGCATCAGAAGTCGATCTCACACACTGAGAGTTTGATACATAAAAATATGTTCTTTTCAATTCAAATCAGTGATTTAGAATATTAGTATAGATACCTTAATTTCAGTTGTGTTATTATCTTCTTCATTTTTCTCCAATGTCTTCTGTTAAAGAAAAAAAACTAATAAAACTCCTTAAAATAATGTATAAATTCAACATAATGTATAGTTTTCTTAGCTTCGAAAATATTTAAAAAATTGAAGCCGTCGTGGCTCAGGGGCACAAGCGTGCCACTGTAAACGCGACGATTCTAGGTTCGATTCTCACCGGGAGGAATAAAATATTTAATATTTTCATTTCTTCGCTCTGGAAACAAAGCAAATGCCTCGAAAATTCGGCGGAGAACGGAAGTGTCTTAATAAGAACAGAGTGTCTTAACACTAGGTTTCTGGGTTCCCTCTGCCTACCCTGCTAGATAAAATAAATATTTAAAAAAAAAACAGCACGCAAGTAGATTACTAAATAAGCAAAAAGGTGACTTGTTTTTAAATAATTCTTTGCCCACTACTAAGGATAATATAAATAACTTAAACTCACAGTCTTTTTCGATGAAGTGATTTTGTCTTCAGGTTCATTTCCTTCATTTATTTCGGCGTCCATTTTGTCTGTGGGCGGTAAATCTTCAACTGGCAGGGTTTCCGATGATTTTTCTGGAATAAAAGATCATAAATAAAGAACGAAAAACATTTAAGTTATATAAATTAATTATCGTACAGATATGCTTATTGTATTGCTTATAGTATTGTAGATTATATACAAGAGGAGCAGGTTCATATTTTAAATATATATTTATTTTTTTATATTCTTTAGTAATAATAATTTCAACACAAGAATGATAATAAGTTACACAAACGCTTGTTATCAGCATATATAAAACATGTAACTCGAGAAAAAAAGAATCTGTTTTATATTTTTCTCGGCGGTAAAAATCTTGCCAGTAGACGCTTACGAACCTTCATACTTTGGCTCGTTTAACTCTCACGGTTTCGCTATAAATTCAATTGTTTTTTATAGTAAATAAATATAATGGTTAAGAAGTATTGTATAGTCCCTAGGAGCCAGTCGTAGCGCAGGGGCACAAACGTGTGACTGTAATCTCGACATGTTGTAGGTAAGTTCGATCTCGGAACGGAGTGTTTTATCACTAGGCTAAGCAGAAGGCCTACCCTGTACATGCTGATAAAGAATGATAGACGGAATACAGCGTAAAGTTTAATAAAACATATTTCGCCAACATAACTTTCTCCTCCTGCTCTATAATAAATTTACCTTTTATTATTTTGCGATTGAAGATACGCAATACTTTAAAAACATATATTTTACATCAATGCAATCAAACCTAAAAAAACATCATTCAGTTTATTTTTGTACAGAACTATTGTACCTATTAAAAAGTCAATATTAAAAAAATAAAATTAAGAAAATGTTTGCTAAATAATAATAATGTTGCTTGTTAAACACAAAATAAAAAAATTATGTTAAACATTATCAACTCAGAAAATGTTTCTTTTTTCTGCCATTTAAAATTCGAAAAAAAATATTTGCCTTTTAATAAAACTTAATTGAAATACTATCATAAATGAGTAGTTACACATTTTATTACTTAGTCAGTACTACCTACCTACTTTTGGTGGCCTGACCGAATGTCCTTTTACAAAACTTTCTTCCATCATTATTTTAATTTAATAAGAATAATGTAAATGAAATATAGATAACATACCTCTTTCCTCATCAGAAGAAGTCTCTTCTAAATCAACAATTGTATCATCAATTTCATTATTTTGTTTAACGCAATCCTTATCAGATGCTTTTTCTTGTTCTTGCAAGGAATCTTCTAAAACAAAGTAAATATATAATTATATTATTTTTGCAAGTAAAAAATATTATTTAATAAGCAGCGTCACGGTGTACCCCGCATATAGCAGGGTAGACAGTACAGAGTAGTCTAGTGTTATATCACTTCCCTACACAACACAACGCTTTTTGGAAACCCTGCATATCGAGTGGTGGTGGGCATTGAACCCGTTACTATGATTAGTTACATCTCATTATTATTGTAAATAGCTATAACTGAAAAGATGGTTTGGTTTAATTGATTCCAAAAGATTATTTTTGTGTGAGATTCAATTTATCAAGGAAGGCTTTATTACATAACAAACATCATTTTGATATAAAAAAAAATCACTACATCTGTGGTCAGAGTTACCATAAAATGTTATATCATGTGTCGTCACAACAAGTAACTAATTCCGTTTGACTGTGCAATAATATAAAATAATAAATAAAAGTTACATTCTCTTGCAGAGCAGGGTAGGTAGTGGGAACCTAGTGTTAAGCCACTCCATTTCCCATGCACTGCCCAATTTCTAGACAACTACTTAACAGAACTAAGAAATAAAAATTGTTTATCTGTCTGAGTGGGAATCAAATCCACAACCATTTAGAGTGACACATGGTGGTGCTGCAAAACTACAGCCATGGTATATAATAAAAATAATTTATAAGCATCAACATACCATCATCTTGGAATAGTAATTGTTTTAAAATGGTATTATTTTTTATTTCTTTTGTATCATTCTCAGTTACATCATCTTGTATAATATTCTGTAACAACAAAAATTATATATTACTCCTTTTGACATTGCAGGATACACTACACACTATATCCTGCAATCCCAAAATATGCTAATTACTTACTGCATCACAAGAATCTTCAGGAGTTACATCTTCATTTTTTTTCTCATTTTCATCCGACTACAAATTTAAGAAAAAACAATATTAATTTTGTTTAAGCAATTTATTTACAAAATAATTATTTTTTATATTCTCATCGAATGCAGAATCAGATCTCATCAAAGAGAACTTAGTGTTAAGACACTTCAATTTCTGCCTATTTCTTTTCACCTAAAACACTATGTGCATGTGGGTTCCATTTCCATTCAGAGAATGAAGTATTATCGTTTCCTTACCGCTTAGGTAACAAGACTAAGCGCGGCGTTGAATTTCACCGCTCAATGTCTTGAAAATTAGGCGGAAAGTGGAAAACGGAGTGTGTTGACACTAAGTTTCCTCTGCCTACCTTCCTATATGCGGAATACAACGTGACAGGTTCACGAGTTCTAATTATAATTTAATTTATTAAATTTACCTCCTCATTTTTCCCAGCTATTTGATTGAATGCATTACTTGTAACATCATTGATAGTAAACGTAAACTCTTTATGTTTTGTATCCATCTTTGTGTCTGTTTCCGATTGCTGGGCGTTAGAATCTTCAGAATTCTCAGCTGTCATTTGCAGGCTACTTTCTGGAATTGAATATTTATAATTAAAATTGAAATTTAAAGAAACAATTTATCTGAAAAATGCTATGTTTAAGTGATGGGGTAGAAGCACAAGCTTCCGATTGTAAGAGTGACAAGTGTGGGTTTGATTCTCACTCAAGGAAATGGGATATTTTATATTATAATTTCATATATGGGATATTTGATAGAAATTACTAATTGTTATGGTCTACTTATTAAAATATTTAATATCAATATATAGGAAAAAAGAAGAGAGATAGACCACAGGAAAGGTGGGATGATGATATTAGACAAGTGGCAGAAAAACAACATGGAGTAGAGTGGCCATAGATAGGCCAGAATGAAGAAGACTGGAAGAGGCTTTTGGCAAACAGACACACAAAAATGGAACATAAGGAAAATTTTATATCAATATATTAGACAAATGTCATGGTGCAGAAGCACAGTGTCTGACTGTAAACGCGACATTTGTAGGTTCAGTTCCCACTTAAGCTTAATTTCCTCCTCTGGTAACAAGACAATGCATGGACATGCATGGCTTTGAATAAATGAGACATACAGAATATCTCGGAAGGACAACATTGCATATTGAGTGTGAAGTGTCTTAAATTCAATTCTTAAAAAAATATTCATTCTGCCTTGCCTATGACATATGGCATACAGTTTGAAATTATCAAAAATACTTAAAACATGAAAAAAAACTAGACATACCATCTTCATAATGGTCAAAGTCATCATCTTCATCTCCATCATCATCATAATCCGGTTCCTCATCCTCCTCCATTATCCTAGACGTTTCTGCTAACAGACCAAGACTATCCGATTCATTTACATCATTATCAAACATTAAATTATCATTGTCCATATTAAAATCTTTTGATGTTTCAGATTCATTAATTTTTTGTTTCATTAATTCATTAACATTCTTGTTGTCATTAATTGATTCATTTGTTTTAGTTTCTACAGCATAAGATGTAGAAGGTTTTTGATCAACAATTACATTAAGCCTTTTAGATTCATTTATAATATCAAATTTTGAATTTTCATTGCTTATATTATAATCTTCAGACTTTTCTGATTCATGTTTTATTTGTTGTTGATCAATAATTTCATTAACATTTTGAGATTCTTTCGTTCCAGTTTTTTGATTTATCTGCAAATCATTTTTAATTGATGATTCATCTTGATTTTTATTTTCTTTTACATTATTATCTTTAGGAGTTAAGTCAATGTCATTGGAATTTTCTTCTAAAATTTTAATATCCGTAATATTATTATCATTATCATTATCGATGTTATGGTTGTTATCATTAATTATTGATTTATGATCATTTGTACATTCAACAGTTTCAGTTTCAACGTCCATTGCCATATTTTCTGCCTCATCAGTTTCATTTTCATTCATTTTATCACTATTTTCATCTGATTTATTTGCAGGTGAAGATAAAATGCAATCTTCACTTTCATTTGCATCCATATTTTCCAAATTTGTAATATTTTCAGCTTGTGAGCTTAAACCTAGCCTTTTCTCTATAGGGTCATCTTGAAGTAACATGTTTTCTTGTTGGTCACTTATATTTTCATTTTCCATTGTATTTAATTCTTTTGTAATGATATCTGTGGCTAACCTGACTTCTGTTTCAGCATCGGGTTCTATTTTCTCTGACGTTTTATTTATATCATTATTACTTTTAGATGTACCACCATCAAACAATGGGGGTTCATTCATTTCTTCATCACTACCAAGCAATATTTCTTCATCTATATTTTTAGAATTATGCTCATTTTCTAACACTTCATCTGGTGACATTTCCAAACTATTAATTAGATTTCCTTCTTCATCACTAAAATCAATAAATTCTTGCATCGGTATATCAAGCATCATATCAGGTTTGTTAAGGCCATGAGTTGGTTTTGAATCATTTTTATCTTTTACATTCCTATTTGATTCCTCAACTTCTAATGTCTTCAACATTTTTTCTTCTTGTTCAATTGTTTTTATAACATCTTGGAACTTTGAGTCTGTTTTAGATATAGGTTCAAAATCTGTTTTTTCCACTAAGTCTTCTAAGAGAGCTGCTTCTTCTTCAATATCATCGTCCCATCTTAATTTCAAATCATCATCTTGATTATCACTGTCTACTAGTTCTAGTGAAGAATCATTCTTTTCATTTAATAAGATATCCTCCATGTTGTTATCATTTCTTGCTTTTTCACCAGTAATATTTGATAATTCTTCGTTCAAAACAGATTCCTCTAAGTCTAATTCTTTTTCTATAAGACTCTGTATGGGTGCCATTTTTTCAGCTTCCTCACACTGTTTGGAGATTTGTCCTTTTTGGTCGTCTGAAGACATCTTGAAGACTAATTTTAATACAAATTATTATATTGTAAGTAATGAAACACTATTATAACCATATGTGAAAATATACAAGTTTATATATGAAAACATATATTTTGAAACGATTATGATAAATATTGATATTTGAGATTTACATAAAACCACATTTTAACACATTATTAAAATAAAACTAGTATAAAGTCCATGCTACTTAATTATACCGACAAATAATAATATTTTCATTTGACAGATCCCCAAAAATCAATGAAAGAATGATTTTATTACTGTCAAGTGTCAACTTGAAAATCGCGATCGATCAATAAATCGACTTAATATCGATGTTGAAAGTATATTAAAAATAAACGATTGTTATATTTGGATTATTTTAGCGAAACTTTGAATATATTGATCACTAATATAATATGTAATTAAATGTAGGATCGGATTCAAAACAAGATTATCCTACAGAGAGTCGAAGTTATTAACATAGCCAAAAGGATTACCAAACAGAATGTAATGGGCGGTTCTGTGACAAATAGAACTATTATTTGTTACAGAACCGATAACAGTTGGAATAAACACATTCTGGAATAGAGAACGCGCGTCAGCAAACCTAGTGTAGAACGCAAAACGGCTGTCAATGGTTAGATGCGCAAGCCAAAGATCTTGAACAGTGGAGTGTCATTATAAAAACCAAAACATATACACAACTAAAAGACTAAAATTGCTTCTCTCTATAGAAAATTTAATAAAACAGTGAAAATTATGAAAATTAATGCAATTAACACATAATTTATATTTTTTTCAAATTGTGGGCATCACTCACTATGTCAAATATATCTGTCAATTTGGGTTTGAAATAATTAATGGTTTGACTTTGAAGTTTGAACTCTGATAACTTCAATTCATTATAATTTTGACATAATAATCGGATTTTTATAATTTTTCTGGCATATTAAATAATAAAATAATAGTATTTTGTTAATAAATAAGATCCTTAACAATCTCAATAGTATAGTATAGATAAAGAACATTGTTTCAAGAATATCTGTTTTCCAAATAATATATCGCAACTTTCTCCACTCATAAACCACAATAGAAAAAATCGCTTTGTTTTTAATAGAATTTTAGTACATTATCAACATTTATCCATTAATTCTTATTAAACTTGTTTTTAATTACTTATTAACAAAGTGCTTAAGTATTAATAACGGTATATTTGAGTTTACAACTACCACATTTTTAAAATATCAAGTATAATGAATGTAAATAGCTATTTATCTCCTCGTATGATGGTGGGAGCCGCTATTGTAGGGCTTGTTGGTGCAGCTGGAGTATTTATTTATGAACAAGTTTATGCTGAAAAGCGAAGAGCAATGTTAGGTGAGCTTTTCATTTATTTTCATATATTATTGTATTATGTAATAATATATCAGGCAGTTTAGTTTTTATTTTATTTATTTATAAACAATGTTTAATATAAAAAGAATTATTAGGTTAATATTTTTATAATAATGTTTTAATTTATATTTTTTTCTTTTTTTTCAAATCTTTTTTATAATTGTACTGTGAAATTCGGCAGAAAGCAGGGACAGAAGTGTATTAATGGGGATGGAGAGTCTTAACTGTAGTACCCAGGTTCCCTCTGCCTATCCTGCTATTATTATACTGTGCGATACCGAGTGTAGCTAAAAAATATACTGTACTTTCTTCCTACTGTTTGGCAGTTTCCACCGAAAGCAATTTATTTTAGCAATACCACCTTTGTCAACAAACCTTTTGATAAAATTAAATAAAAGTGAATATAAGTAAAATCAATAAAAAAATAATAAAATAAAAAAATATATAATAAAAAGATATTCATAATGTTTCAGTAAGTGAAGTAGCAAGACTGGACAAACAATTAGCATCAATGAGGACTGAACTTGAAGCTTTAAGAGAACTTCAAAAAGAAACGTAAGTAAATTTCACAATAACCTATAAATATCAATTTCATTGTATTTCTACCATATATAGTGAGTGTGCAGGCAATATAATTCAGAGGAAACTGTTTTAGGACACACAGCATTCTTCATTTTCCACCAATTTTTTTGAATTCCACAACTAACATTTACAGTCAGACTGCTTTAAAATATTTAATGAACATAAATCTTTCTATGTATGTTAAATATATAAATCCATGTTAAATATTAATTTCCTTATAATCTCAATTATTTTTGTTATAATATATTTCTTAATATGTTTCATTAATTTGTTACTAATGTTTTGCAATACTGGTTTTGAAGGTAATAACAGTGTTAAAACATTTTGTAAATATAATTTAGTGGAATTGTCTTAACACTTATTTATATTTTTGTAAATATTATATTTTTTACCATCACACTACCTCCTTTTCCCGCATGTAGGAGTAGGTAGGCAGAGAAAACCTAATGTTAAGACACTTCATTCCCCATGCCCTGCTCAATTTTCGAGATATTGTTAAATGAGGTAACTCAATATTGCACTACCTCACTTAGGTGAGAAAATGAAAATTGAACAGAATTATAGAATTAGAATTATTAGAATCGTAATTAATAAAATATGGAGCAACTTTATACTAAGGCCCTTAACCATTCTCAAGTCTGACGTCAATCTTGAGAGTGATCTCAAAAGAATCTACATATACTGGATTGGATATTGGCCTGTAAATACAGACCTAGGTTTTCTCTTACCCTTCTATGCAAGATACACCATGAAAATGAAAAAATAAAATCTCATTAATATAATTTTTAAAAGCAAATATAGCAAAATAAATCTTATAGGCAAGATTTTTTTTAATTGACCACCTATCAATGAGTATAAATTTATGTGTCTTAGGTATGAAAAACAACAAGCTACTATACCATCACGGTGAGTGGATCATTTGAAAGGATTTATAACAAATTTTTGACAATTAATGCTATTAAAATGCATGTTTTAAGACAAAATAATTGGTTTTCGGTAAAAAAAATGATTGTGCTAAAATATAATTACTAACTAAATTAAAAATATTACTAAAAAAATTAAGAGTATTGAAGTCATGATTGGATTGCATGAATGTTTTGGGATAACTTAGTCAATCAAAGCTCTTCCCCTTTTTTAAGCAGGAGATATGTTAAAAATAAAAATATGTGCTATACTTATATTAGGAAATGCATGAAATTCTTAATGTAGTGGGACTTGAACCCACACCTTTTAGGACCGATTAAGGCAGACATCCTAATCAAGTTATAATGAAATTATATATATGCTTTTTATAACTTATTTCTATTGTTAGCATTTGTGGACTAACCCTTTTAAAATGAAAAATGAATATTGATAGTATTGATTTCATATTTGAAGTTTGATCTGTACAGTATAATACCAATATCTAATAATGGCACTATAGTGTAATATGATACTCACAGGTTCAATACCAGTCAAGGAAATATTGTTGTTGTTGTTGTTCTTTAATCAAGGCAATATTTATATTTTCTATATATGTAGATTCTTTTGGTCAAGATAGGAAAAGAAAATTATAAAATTCCATTGACTGGTTTGTAACATATGAATGAAAAAAGATCTGTCTAGGCTATTATTAAACAAAGTTAAATTTGTCTTGTGTATTGTGTGAGCTGTGCATGTATGAAATAAAATTATAGGAATGTGAATCAGAACAAATCAGGATATATTATTTTGGCTATTTTTACAAAAAGACTACACAAAATAAATAATATAATAGATAACATAAAAGATGCTTGAAAAGAGGCTGATTCAATTAAGGTCTGTGAGTTAAATATCAAATTAACTCTGTACCCTGCACATAGCAGGGTAGGCAGGGGGAACCTGTGAACAAGTGTTAGGAAATTTCGTTCCCATTAGAACACTTCCGGTCACCATTTTCCGCCGAATTTTGGAGGCGTTGAGCAAAAGTTAACCCCGCACTTCGAAATCATTAATTTCTTCAAGTGGGAAACGAACCCGTAACCTTTCGGGCTTACAGTCACACGCTAGTGTCTCAGCGATGTTTACATATTAAATAATAAATTGCATAGGTAAATTTAGTTACATGGGTTCGATCCCCACTCGACGGGGAATCGAGTGTCTTAACACTATGTTCCCCCTGTGTTCCTACCCTGCATTGTGCGGAATACAGCGTAAAGCTGATTTATTTACATTTTTATTTTTCAAACACAGAACACTACGGCGGGTCCGACAAAAACCTCGTCCTAAAAGAGAAGCTATCGCATCGGCGGGAGATGCAACCGATTCAGAATATTTCACTGATTGTCAATCTTTAATTGGTAATATTATTTATTTGATTTATTATGATATTGATTATATTTTAAATAACTACTAATATATTCTTTTTTTTAAGTACAAAGTTGAACACAGGTTACATAAATTGTTCTATCGTTAAAAATTAAAATTAAAATTTTATATATAACTTCAATTATATTGTAATTCTATATAAAATATATTATATAACCGACGTGATAAGAAAGAATTTATTGCAAAAATATGAAAAATAAAATATACCATGATAAGTATTTTTTAAAATAATTGTAATTTAGGTACAGACATAGAAATGGACAGCGAAGAGTTCTACGACGTGCCGTCAGATGAAGACGATACCCTCAGGGAGCCGGTGCAAAATGGGCATGTTGCTGTTGATAGTCAGGTTAGTTATTAGATTTTTTCAAGTTTTAAGATATATAATCAAATCTTATAAGTTAAACATAAAGTACTTACTACTTTTTTGTCTTTTTATATATTAATACTAGTGGGCCCGGACGCGGCTACGCCCGCGAAAATATAAGCCTAAATAATTAAAATAAGTTAAAAAATAATAATAAGTGGAGATTTATTATAAGAAAAAATATCTGAGTAACCGAATGAACAAACAAAAGAAGTAAACGTAACTAAAGGAAATTCTTAATATTAGAAAAAGTACCTAAAGTTTGCGCGTACTAAACATTTTTCTATATTAAATAATTATTAATTTTTGCGAACAATATTAAATAAAATCTCAAATGATTAAAATTACGATATTTTAAGTGTATAACATCGGTATAGATACCCGAACTGAGATAAATTAATTATAAGCAGCAAATAATTACACAAAAAATAATAGTAATTCGAAAATATATAAAAATTTATAAAATCATCAAAGTCATCTGCCCGTTCGCGTCGGTCATACTATACCACTCGTAGGCTAGGTCATTTGGAATCAGTGACATCTTAATTATTTATTAGAATGTTATACAGTAAACTATAATTTCCATCAAGATGAAATGCTAAAAGTGACTATTATATTTATTTTCATAAGGATGAATATCAAATTATAGAAATCATCTATTTTTTGTTAATATATACAAATCTATATTGTCGCGCGCCATGTATGCATTAAGCAAACTCACTTTGGGTGACGTTTTCTTAAAACAACAAACTTTGCAAGTCGTTGCTTAGCAACGCGTAGCGACGATTGTTATTAACATGGCGGAATAAATTGCTTGTCAAATTAATTATTTTAATATATTGATATATATCGAAAATATTACAAATATGAGAAAAAAAAAGCATCCTATGTTCATCCCGGGACCCTCAAGTATCTCTATATGAGTATTTTATCACAATTAAATTAGCGGTTTGGCCCTGATTGCGTAAAAGACAGACAGACAGACAGACAGACAGAGTTACTTTCGAATTTATAATATAGGTATGGATAATTAATGGTAATTTTTTTCTTTGTTATTAGTGAAATATTAGTCCTGAATCACAGGCCTCTAAACCAATATACTGTCATAGAGTTGGTGTAGATTTTTTATAATTAATTTAAATTTGATATATTTTTCTTTCAGAATAATACAAAATCAGAAGAAACAAAATCGTCTAATGACAGTACGTAGCTGTCATATGTAAATTGTACTGGTAAATATATATGTTTAATTTTAATTTGCCAAATAGTGAAAAAACATTAGGAAAAAACCTTTATCTTATTTTTTTTAATTTTACATTCTTGGTTTTAAAAATATAAAAAAAAATAACAGATTTGACTTTCAATACACATGAGTTATAAAAGATTTTTAAATTGTAAAGGTATTTTTTTTATATCTTGGTCAAATTAGTCTTTGAAATATAGAGGAAGCACAATTGTTTTAACACTATATAGAATCATAAAATTTTATTTTCTTTTTTTTTCAGGTATAATAGACAAGAAATGGTTTTTTGGGTATTAGGCGGGGTGGTGTAAAATGTACTTTATAATTTATATATAAACTTCACAATTTTTTTGATTTATTTTATCAACATTTACCGGATATTACTATTATTATTAAAAATGCACATGTTAACACGCTTAAGTAGGTCTTGATTGACGTACCTACTCTAATGTATTCTGGATTGAATTCTTATTAGAGGGAATACTTTTTTATTTTATAGGCGTTTTCGTGATCTAGTTAGAAAAATAATAATTATTTTGGAATTAATGAAAAGAATTGATTAGAAAGAACAATCTCTTTATGCCACAATATAAACAAAAATATATGATATTGTTTTAAGTTTACATTCACCATTGAAGAATAAATAAATTGCATAATAAATCTTAACTTCTTCAATTGAACTTAAATACTTATACTTATTATACGAGCTCTGCTACTTTGACTAAAAATATAGTGAAAAAGATTCACTATTTATTTATTTCATTACTTTGTTAATACTTCACATTTTCTGACGCAACTATTATTTCGATTCGAAAGCGCGGCGTTGATACCCGCCAAACATACAATGTCTCCGAAAATTGGATGGTGCGAGGGTAACAGAGCCCCTTAACACTAGGTTTCCTCATTCTTCCTTGTATATATAACGTGAAGTAAAAAATATACGAGCAAGTATATTAAATATTTGTGTTTCTTTGATTTGTTTTAATGGGATGGTACTAGGTTCTTTTACCAGTTTTTTATGGTTGCTATGTAAAGAATAGTGGAAATACATGTAGAGTTTAGTTATGTTTAAAATTAAATGTCTCGAATATAATGGGATTTAGATATTAGGCTGTTTAATCGAATATGAAATATTTTATATTTTAATATTTAATTCAATAATAAAACAATAATTAATAAATCTATTCAATTAATACAAGTTGCAAATTCAATAAATATAAGAGGATGATATGCCTCTTGCACAATTGACAAAAAAATACAATAATAAATGAATATATAAAATTATAAATTGTTTTGTTTTTTGCTAAAATCAAAAGTGGATTGTATTTTATTTACAATTTATTTTTCCTGATCGTTAAAATTAAAATGATTTGTTTGAAGTGATGACTTATTTTTGATCTTATTTCAGTATTTTCCAAAAAAAAATAATAAATTTGTTTTCTTTTCATATTTGACATTTTCGTATATGTAGTAATTTTATAGATGATTTTATTGCATAAATTTTCTATGTAGTGCACATAATTAAACAAATCAAACTGTCTTTTGATGTTATTTATTCTAATTCAAACTATCGACAATAATAAATCGAATATTGTGCCATTTTTTCATTAAATCTTGTATATGATGAATAAAAATTCTACTTTGTTGCAAGATATTTTAAAATGGAATTATACACATATATTATTTATTCAAAATACAAACAATATACTATAAAAATACATCATCGTGTTCTTATTAATTTTTGTTTAAATATTTAATGTTTATTTTCATATAATAATGCTTGATCATTCCAATTGTTTCTTTTTCATCATTTATTTTATTTTATACAACATTAATTTAAAATTGGCTTAAAATATTGATAACAAATAATGTATTTGCAATTGTTTTTTCTGACATATTGATATCGATCGATATTTACATTCTATTTTCATTGCCAAATCGATATTTACATTCTTCAATATATTACTCTTATTTACTTATTATAGTACAATATATATTAATATTGTGTAAATAAAAAATGGGCTCAATTATAAATATGTTTATGTTTTTTTTATATGTCAATAATTTCCATCAATAAACCTAAAATGCCTTAACTAGGTGTTAATGTTTATAATATAGACATTTTGTACTCAAAATTGTAGACTTTAAAGTAGAAATTTGTACGATTTAGAAAAAATCTTTATTAATATGATAATGAAATTAAATAATTATTAATAATATATTTTATGTTTATATTTGCTCAAATTCAACATTGTTTTTGATTATTGTTTCTTTTATAAATATAAAATAAATAATTATATTATTATCAACTTTGAAGCTCCTGTATAAATTTTTCACTGTCGTCCATATAAATATTAGATTTAAATCATTTGTAATTATTTATGACACAGAATTTAAATCATTATAGGCATTTATGCACAAATTATAATAGTAATTATATGTAGTGAAATTGTATACTTCCCACCAAAAAATTGATTTGTAATAAAAAAAAATATTCTTAATTAATATATGTATTGTGTTTTAATGACATAGCCAAGATCTAAACAGAATCTGCTACTTAATCAATTTATATATAAATTACTGAGAATAGTAAAAGTAATTATATAATAAATAATCTGTATTACAGATCATAAATATTTTTTTAATATTTAACTTTACGTTGTATCCCGCTCACATCAGGGAAGGGAGCGCAGAGAGAAGTGTCTTAATGGGAACGGAGTATCTTAACACTTCCTCCCTCTGCCTATCCTACGTGCGGGATACAGAGTCCGACTATTATTGTGATGATCATGAGTTCGATTTCCACTCGAGGGATTGACTTCTTTTTATTTATAGTAGGAAAAACTGCGCGATGTGAAGTTTCGCCACCTAACAGGCATTATCTCGACTTTGAAGAAGGTATTTCATTTCCTCGAATGGATATCAGACCCATAACCTCTTTACAGTGACATACTTGTGCCTCTGCGCCGCGACTGGTCTTAAGAAGAGAGTTTTAAGATCTTGGACTAATATAATAATTTTGTTTATCCAGATAATTGTGTATTGTTTATAAATATACGTATATTAATTATGAATGTAAAATAGTAAAGAATATTTATTTTGGTATATGTTTTAGTTATATTTTGTTATTAAAATGTTTCTTCGAAATTGCTTTTTTATTGGATATCTTGTAATCCTTCCGAGGTGTGTCGCCTCTTATTTTAATTATCAAAAATTATATTTGTGTTATATTTAAAATGAAATATTATTTTACAACATTTATTGGACTGTTTTATGAATTGCGCCATTTACCACTCAGTCAATCTATCAATATCGATCGTTATTAGTCGAAATCACGGAGAACAGAGTATCAACACTAGGTCCTCTCTGCCTATCCTAATATGCGGAAAAAATATGTAATTTAATTTCTTTGAATTAATATTCTATATTATTACTAATATTAAAAAAAATAGATATACTAACTACACTAACTTACGCGACTAATTGTGGGTTCAACCCCCACTTGAGGAAATGAAATATTTAATTAAATTTATGTTTACATTTCTTCGCTCTGGTTTCGAAACATAGCGCGGCGAGGAAGTTCGCTACTTAAAACGCAATGAATCCAAAATTCGGCAGAAGGGAGAACAGAGTGTATGAACACTAGGTTAGGTTCCCTTCACCTACCCTACTGTGTGCGGGATACAGCGTGGAGCTGGAGCTTTTTAAATATTCGTTCACTTTGTTAAAAGGGACAATGTTTAACAGAAAGCAGGTATAAAAAATAAAACAACATTTTCAGCCACATGTTTTACTAAGGATACAATAAATAGCCCTATTTAAGGATTTAATGTGAAGCATTCTTTATATCTAATATCCATATACAATTTATATTATATTTTACTTGAAATTTTATATACGGCCGGCTATAATTAAAAAAAAAAATGCGATACTATATATTTTTTTTTATAAAATCTATATTTCATACATATATTTTTTAATATTGAAATATTTATATGGCATTATAAAACAAAACATTTTTAAATGGCAAAAGTTAAATATTATAATGCCATAAGATTACAATAATATATTGATTATTTAATTTTATGTGTAGTATATGAAATACTATTATATTAAAGTTATCTATTTTTTTAATATACATTTATAGAAAAAAAAATAACAAACATTTGTGACGTCACTACCTTGTATAGAAAAAGATTTTGAAAATGTCAACTTTTTTTAAATTAACCCTATGAAATACATAAAAAGTGACAAATTCTCTATTTTTAATATATATATTTTCAAAAACTTTCATGTATTTTTATTGCTTTTAGCAATTACAAACATTTTGAGGCAATAGCGGTGGGTAGTTTTAGCAAATTTTTTTTTTCTTAGAATAAAATTGTGTAGAACTAGACATGTTATAATAGAAGTTCACTGTGTTTCAAGAGATTAAGGACTTAAGCATTCCAAATTAATTTAAGCTTTATATTTCAAAGCGTTCTTGAAAAAAAGCACACACAGACGTACATCAAAGTAATCCTAAAATAATTCTGTATCTGTATGTGAAAGGAAGCTTTTTTACGAAATTTTATTACTAGCCAATTTCTTGAATAGTTGTACAATTACATTTTTAATTAAATGTACAATTTTACTCTAAGAAAAAGATAGATTATAATAACACACTTAATAACTTACTTTAGGCTTTACGAAACGACTAAACCGATCTAACTTATTTTTAAAGATAGTAATCATGAATTTTAAAACCAAAAAATTTTACAGGAAGACATTTATTTGTGACATTTATTTTTTCATAATAAAAAAAACTAAATTAAAATAAAACATAACCCTTAAAATAAATTCCAATCTTTAAATACTTAATAAAAAATAAAAGAATGAAAGTTTTTTTGTTATTTTACTAATTTAGTGTGATTTCAATATATGTATATTTTTTTACCAATATTTGGTTTTTTATATTTATGAAACCTTTCATATAGTATGAACAGAGCTAACTATAGAGTAAAAATTACAAATATGTAATTCAATGTTAGCTAGTTAATTACGATTAATTACTAATTTTATTTCGTTGCTCTATATTTAAGCAAAAAAGTATCAACATACTGTACATACATATTTATGTATTTACTTATAATAAAATTAATTTGTACTATAGTTTGTAGGCACGCTATTTTTTTCAATTAAACATGAAAAGTATGAAATAACAGATAATATATTAATGTGTGACTGTATGAGTTATATCCTTGTTATTTTTTATTTTTTTTATAAATATGTTATATATATTTAATTTATAATTAAATATATATTTGTAAGTATATTTGAATTGTAGGAACTGATAAAAAAGTGTTCTTATGACATTTTTTTGCTAAAACTCCATAATACAAAGTTATTTTTGCAGAAAATTGGAAAAATATTGAAATAATAAAATGTGTGATTAAAATTTTGAAATATGTTAATGCTAATGTTTTTTAAATCTTTTCTTTTATTTGTATGTCAAAATTTTAACTTATCGATGATTATAAACCCTGGTACATATAAATCTTGTAGTAAGTATAATTTTGTAGTTGTCAAGAAGGTTTAAGCTTGAATGTTATCACAAACGCTTAGCTTGTACTCTACCTGTCAGCAAGTCAGTCAGTCATTCAGGTCTATTAAGTCAGTAAGTGATTCAGTCATTCATTTCATTAAAAAAGCTTTTTACTTTTATCATAGTACTTTTTTAAATTTTAATTTATGACGAAGTCTAACTAACATCGCTTCGTCATACAGAGAGAGAGAGAGAGAAAAAGAAAGTCTAGAGAGCATTAAAATATTATCACTCTAACATAATCATCGTTTGTACTGTCAATATCGCAAATACAATATTATTATTTGGTGACATCGATATAGTGACCATTATATCAGTCATAATTAATTTGTGCTCATACTTTCACAATTATATTTATATAATGAACGGAATGGACAATTTGTATAATAATAATTAATAACAAATTGAATAATTAATTTTATAATAAAAATTGATATCCGATACTTATTTATTAAATCAATATTGCTAATACTCGCTTTAAACATTGAATTTTAAAACTACGAAAAAACATAAATATGAATTAGGCCTCATATGAATCATATAAATATTTAAAAAAATGCCATATAAGATAATTTAGGCGGAGAACGGAAGTGTCTTAACACAAGTTTCCCAAGCCCGAGTGTGGGATAAAAAAATAATTAAAAAAATACAATATGTAAAATTAATATTGGTCATATGCGTATTTAATTAAATAAATTGTCCATTCCATTATAAAACTATATTAAAATTTAAATATATCTAACATCGAGACGTACAGACAACATTTACTAAGTAAATATATTATAAATATATTTTTTTAAGTAATATTAGTTTTATATAATCTCAGATTAGATTTAACACGTTTGACAACAGGCCAAGTTGAATTCCTGTAAATAAAAAAAATATTAATAGGGGACGCTTGATTATAAACGTAATTCGGTTGTGGGTTCAATTCCCGCTGTTAAGTTAAGAAATGTTTATTTCTTAACTCTCGTAATAAGACAAAGCGCGGCGCTCAGTTTCGCCGCTGAATACGCGATGTCTTGACAATTGGGCAAAAAGATTGAGAGCCCCCTAAAATATTTATTTTTAGTATTTGTTAACGGCAACAAATATACATCACAGATAGACAGACAGATAGCGAATTCTTAGTAAAAGGGTTTTACCTTTTGTGTACGAAACCAGAAAAAAGCAGATAAATTAAATATATTTGTAAATAATTATTATACATACATCAGCACTTCGCTAAGTATCCTGTCCTGTTCCGAATAAATTAGGCTGACGGAGGACACCTGAAACAATATCTCTTATTAACAAGGAACTAATGACTTTTTTATTTTCACCCTATATCCAGCACATGTAGTTCATCCAACAAATAATTTCCAACTACTCGACCAGTCCGGTTTGGTCGGTCTGGATCTAGCTGTGCTTATCTATATGTCTACCAAATGTATACATAATAATCACCTGTATATCTATGTTCATCCAACAAATCCCCCCTATCCCCCCGGTCAGACCGGTCCGGTCGATCGGGTCGGTCTGGCACAGGTCGGTCTGGGTCTGGAGGTGCCTGGCGCGTGCAGTCGTCGCCGGGCAGGCAGGTCTCGACCATGGCCTCTAGGCAGTTGACGAATAGCTCACTGCTTTCTGGTGTGCACGCGTTCTGGAATAATAGGGTTGAGTAGATATTTTAATTTTAACGGTACTCATATACTTTCGCAAATGTAGAGAGAGATCTGTAATTACATCATTAAGTATTAGACTTGTAAGACTATACAAACAATGATAACTAATTTATATTAAGTGTTGATCGTATGCTTACATTATCTATTAATAATGATTGAAATATACCCCACATTGCATTCCATGCAGCATATTAGAAATAAACAATATAAACTTGTAACCTATAGAATATATAAATGAATTATTAATAGGTACCTTAGTAAAAGGTCCAGCAAATCTCCACAACCCACCAAACCCACAACTCTGCATGTAATGTAATTGTTGTTGACTCGCGTCTTCTGATGCTATCATATTCTGTAAAACATCATATTTTTAATTTTCTTTTAGCGTCACGCTGTATCCCGCACATAGCAGGCTATGCAGAGGGTACCTGAGAACCTAGTGTTAAGACACTCTGTTCCGATTAAAACACTTCCGTATCCCACTTTCCGCCGAGTTTTGAAGGACTTGCGTGCTAAACACGAGACTATTATCGGGTAGGGAGCACACGGCCCTGCGCCTATGCATATAAAATATAAAATCATGTATAACCTGTACCTATACCTGTATAATACTCTGTACAGCGCTCAATATGACTTGATCGTGGCAATGCATTAACACGTGGTTTATTTTCATATCGAGAAGACTGTGACTGTGAAAACAATATTATAATATAAATAATAAATCATATAAACACTTCATTTTTTAAGCTTTACGCGGTATCCTGCATATAGCAAAATAGGCAGAAGGAACTTAGTGTTGTGACACTTCGTTCCTTACTTTCCGCCGAATTTTCGAGTGGTAAGCAGCGGAGCTGATGGTAATCATTTTCAATTTATGTCATTTATTAACAAAAAATATTTTAGTGACACGGCAGCATTTTCACCAAGTTGTTATTTGTATATATTACTTACATGACTGGAAAAACTTTTGGAAAAACTACGGAACCCTCAGCCAGATATTGATATAAGATTCTTATTTCATCTTCATCTGAAATTTTAATATTGTTATAGACACAGTGAACAGTCATAAATACAATATTTAGCTATAATTTTATTTTTAAAAGTATTATCCACACATTGATAAGGTACTTACCTACTAAAAATTTTATTACCAAAAATAATCCGATCAATGTTTCAAGAAAAGTACCTTAACGTTTTCCCGTTTCTAGTAGTGAGTAAGAAAAGATGAGATAGTGTTGAGATGCTCAGTTCCGCACGCACCTAGGTAGTGCGTGCATTTAAAGGACGTTTAGTGTTACGAAGCGGAATCCAACGTTGCGTTTTGTCAACGAGAGCAGGAAAATAAAAATAAAGGTGGCATAATTTACTCAACTAACTTTAACTTTTTACTAGCTTTACCTTATTAAATATCTTGTATTAAAGAGTCACCATCAAACAGTAAGTATGTTAATTTCATTATAAAACTTACCAGTAGTATATTTAACTAAAGTAGCCAAAACTGTTAATACAAGGGCCTGTGTTGTGAAATCGTTGAGAACTGACGGGTCTAGTAGAGAATTACATTCCGGACTATTTGATTCTTTGTCTTGTGATGCTTGCTGAAAACATAGAAGAAAATCTTAAATTTTTGTTTTCTTAAAGCAACGTAGGATTATAGATATAAAGAACGTTGTTATTAAAGTAGACTGCCTAAATTCTACACGAAAATTTTCAAACACTAAAAAAAAAAATATAGTTACAAAAAAGCGATAGTTATGTCATACAGTTAATATTGTACAAATGAATTTAAATAAAAAGAAGATTACTTTAGTAGTGGTATCTGGATATTCGCTATCTGTGGACTTAGTGGAGGAGGGTCGCTCAGTGTCATCCGTACTGCCTGGAGATCCACGGCCATCATCGTCTACCACCTATTATTTATAAATAATCTTAAAATCATAGCTTAATCTTTTTCGGCGAAATATTGGAAAATTATATCTTGCTGTTCTGCAACTACGATGACCTAAAAATACAGTCGAATTGATAACCTCCCTTTATGCGAAATGTCTTTTTTGTTTTATGTAATATTTCTTAAGCAAATTCGGCAAAGACAACCTGATATGACATTACCATCAGTTTCAAATAAGTACATCACTACAAAAAACCAGGAATATTTTAAAATAAAATTTCGTATTGAAACAATAATTTTCAACTGTACCTAAAGTGCCCCCATTAAACATGACAAAAAATGAAGTAATTAAATATCATTTCTACTTACATCTAACCCACTATCGACGTCCAGTTCTCTCGCCGCGTCCCCCGCAGCACCGTGCTGTACACTATGCGCTCGCCCTTCACTGTCCTGTGTATATATGTATATGTGTACACGTGTAAGTATGTACATGTGTGGTGCGTGCGGATCCGATATTGTGGATTTTTTATAGGTATTATATTATCATACTGAGTATCGACGTCAGAGCCGTAATGGTGGAAATAAACCACAAATAAATGACAAGACTAAAAAAATGTTTTCATTTTTTATAAATGATTAAAACACTTTATTTTATTTATTACTAAGTGACGTCGATACAATAGTAATAGTGATGTTCCGAATTAGGCAAGTGTGAAAGCCGAGTGTTGTTTAATTTATATGTTTCGAAGTTGATTTAAGCTATTTATATTATTAAAATGCATAGTTTCTTCGATTATGAAAATCATAATTTGATGAAATTGTTAATTAATATCCAAATTCTACATCAGATAGATTTGAACACAAAAAGATAACTCTTATTTAGTATGAGCTAATGACGATCAAACCTATGATTTCACTTAATAATAAAGTCAATATATAACAGTAAGGATACAAAGAAAAATACTCAAAAATGTCTTTGAGATGATTTAAAAAATATATTTTTGATTATTTTGTTCGAATAGAGGCGAAAATTTTTATGATGATAAAAATAAGTTTATTTTTATGTATTTGCATACCTAATACTACATCACTTCAACTAATTGGATGAATGTATTTGTAATTGTTGGACCCGCACTTTTTTAAATCTAGGGAAATCGATTAGCAGGGAACCTTATTTATTTAATAAGGATTTCTCTAAGTTAGGATCATTTCCTTTGGATACAAGCATCTTAAAAAAATGGGAAATCGATTGGTTTTAAAAAAACAAGCAAAGCTAAACAATGCAATATACAGACTGTTAACATATTATGTTTACTATTTAAGAATTTTATGTATATTATTTAAATTTAATTATTTTTTATGTTAATTGTTTAATATTTAATCAGTCTTTATTAATATATTACAAAAAAATATCAATTTTCACATTTCACGTGTCCTTTTAGTCTTTATTAAATTCTGTTAATCCGAATGTTCATAATAAATATTAAAATAAATACATATTTGTTATAATAGTTTTATATACATTTAATAAACAAATTCTATACCCTTGGCGGTCCAATGGTATCTTTGGACGTGGGTACCGAGAACGAGCGTTGAGTCTTAAAACGCATTCTAGCTGACGTCTAAACGTGCAAAAGCATAGGACATACATGCATATACATATGAAAAACGTTTATTTACGCAATATTCGTTTAAGTTAGGGTACAAACAGTTAGACCAAAAAGCGACATTTAATTGATATACTTCGATAGTTAGAATATATTTTTAAAAGATTATATAGAAGTATATATTTTAAATTATATATTTTTAACACATTTAGTAAATAACGAATATGCGTATATAGTCAATGTGAGATACAAACGAATACAAACGCAACACGATAAAGTCCATACAAGTTGCATGAAAGAACGTGATAGAATGATTAGTTGTAACTGGAAATAGAAGAAATGTTTTAGTTTCATTATGGTTACTGGAAGTAATTTTGTATTATTAAATTTTTTTTAGGAAGAACTTGCCTCTTTTCTTACCAAGTACATATATACAAAGTGTTTAATTTTATGATCTACTTTTAAAGAATTAAAACAGTACAATAAAATTAGATACAAGAAGTTTATGTAATCTCCCAAGAACCATATAAGGAAATAACAAACAAGTACAACAATATAATACGATACACCATCGTTCACTAACTAGACGATAATTAATACTAACGTATAGCCAAATTATGAGTTCATCTTAGAAATAAAGGAAATTTAATTTTTTAAGCGAATTATATTTTTAAAACTACTCATACTATTAAAGAGGATTCTAATGTAGATTCTAGGATGTATAAGTTTTAACTGTACTTTGAATTAAAATTATTAAAAAATAAATAAAAAGAAAATAAGCAAAGGCTCGAAATTAATATTGTTTCTGTAGAAAAATATATAAATTAAAAAATAGAATTTGGCTATACGTATATATATATATATATATATATATATATATATATATATATATATATATATATATGAGAAGATTTCACGTGAAATATTTAAATGGCCATACATTTCAATAACACTGTCATTTCAACGCAATGAAGCCGCACTTTTTACTGTATACATATATTATTACGTAAATATCCATAATAAGCCAATTGCCTCAAAAGGGAAAGGATATATTTGTATAATGATAAAAACTTTTAGATAAATAAATGCTAATCCTAAACTAGACAGAATATAGTGTTATTATGTTAAGTTTAGTAAAAACGTGACATATTCTAGGGCCAGAGGTACTTCTTTACGAAGGGGCAGCGCAGTATATCATAATATCGCCTTCCATGATAATTTATGAATTGATTATGACTATGACATAATATGATTAAAATTTCTGATGTTAATGCGTTCAACCAAACAAACTCTTCCATTACAATATAAGAACAGAATATTCTAAAATATGATGTAAGTGTTGAAAATTATTGTAAAGTACGAACTTGAATGATAAGAGAATAAATTCGGTAAAGAAAATTTCTTGTCTACATAGAAATATATAATCTGTGCTAAATAAACGCTTCAAATTTATTCTATATATTATCTAATCTGAATACAAAATATATCCTTTCCGATTTTTTTTCTCAATTCAAACTAAACATATATTAAATAACCAATTCTCACAGAAACATTTAAAACAAAAACAATAAAATGATAACTCAATGCATGTCATTGTCAAAACATGTAGTAAATATACATACATTTCAATAACAAATAACTGTTATTAAGTTAGTAATTTAGTAAAAGTATGCATTAACTTTTAGTTACTGAATTCATCTTTTTTTTGCTTCACGCTATGTCACACTATGTGAAGACACTTTGTTTCCCTTATAATAAAGATAGAATTTCTTTTTTCTATTGTTTAAAAAAAACTTTAGACTTTTGACGTACATATGTTATATTACAAAACACATATATATATAGTACGGTGAAAGAGTCATGGGCGACTTAGATTTACTGAAGTTTTGCGCACTGTTACCTCGAGAATAAAACAATCAGAAGAAAGAAAAATCCTTAAATTAAATGTACGCAGCCATATAAAGCTAACTTAAAGGCGGCCACGATTCGCCAACCGTACTGTATATGTTTCTATATTAATAAATATAAAAATTGTACATTACCTGATGTGCTATATTCATTAAATGTGGACTGTGGCCGCCGCTGCTCGATTGTTGGAGTGTCGGTGACTTTCCTATATTCAAAGTTTTTAAGCTTTTACTATATGTACAACTGGATAAGGTTTTGTTCCGAATGATCATGAGAATTTATTCAACCGGTGCCAATTACTTAGAATATATCTAGAAATCTATTTTGTTTAAACATCTTCATACAATAAAATGATGATTTATTAATATATAACTTATGCACTCTAATAACATTTAAAAAAAAAACAAAAAACATATTTTCCTTCTCACTCCCCCTGCATAACATACAAAAATATTTCTCACCCCCATGAGCTGAAGACAAAGCGGCTTGATCCAGGACATCCCACGATTTCTGTCGTCTCCCTTGACACGAGGCGTGCGACGACTGCGGATGGATCAGCATTGATGACTGAGCGGAAATTTATATTATTAAATGAAACATTGATTCCCTCTCCAGGAATGAAATATTTAATATTATCATTTCCATATGTTGGTAAGGAGACAAAGCGCGGTGTTAAGTTCTGTTACTCAACACGCAATACTTTAAGAATTCGGAAAATAGGGAGTATTTTAATTAGTAACAGAGTATCTCTTAACACTTCGTGCCCAGGTTACCTCTCTCTACTCTGCTATGTGCAGGATGCAGCGTTTGGCAAATAAAATGTAGAATATGGTGTCACAGCGATATCATTAATTTTCTCTACTGTAATAAAATTATATAAAATTTTTAAAAAGTCACCTGTTGATGTTCCACAGCTGGACAGTAGTGATCACAGTTGTCCGGCAGCCATTTTGGTAAGGAGTGTTTCACATTGCACCTTGACCGAACTTCTTCGCTCACGCACACTAATGCTATGGAAGAATATTAACCTAAATTAAAATTGTCAATTGTCAGACAAAATTAAAATTTCAGTATAAATATTTAAAAATATGGTTATTAAATTTGTTTGTGTTGACGTAAATTGAAGAATGTGAAAAATTTTAATGTGAGAAGGTATTGTAACTCGTTGCTTAAGTGTGCAAAAGTCCAGAAAGCTCTGCTTAAGGGCTGCCACGATTCATCGATTATACTGTATGTATGTCTGTGAATATGTGAGTGAAACTAGCATGACAAAAAACGCGGTAGTGGATCGCGGTGTGGATCGGCATATCTATTTTATTAGATTTTTTATCATCCACTGTTACATTCTCATATGTTCCATATAAGTTTTGAATGATATGTTAATTTATTTTAACTAATTTAAATGTTAATCGGAAGCAGTTAACATTTAAAAAAAAAACAAGATATAAACATACATCGACTATATGTTTCGAAATTATTCAGATAGAAGTTCTACGTAGGTTCTACGTTCTACTAGGTACTACGAGGTGCTCCGAGCACCATACAACATTATTTACAGTATTTGTGTGTGTCTGTCAGTGTATTCGCACACACACACACTCACCAGTAAGATAAGCAACAGTCCTGGTGGTGAGCTGGAACTTGTCCCGGGTGGGACGCGCGGCGAGCGCGAGCAGCGCGGCGAGCACGCGGCACGCACGCGACACCGTGCCGGCCGCGGGGTGACGGAACCCCTTGATGAGGTGACCCACCAGCGCAAAGTGGAAGTTTGAACGGAAACTGACAACATAACGACCATTATTAGATATCACATTCAGTCATCCAACATATACATACCTAAAAATTTAATGACATAATAAATGTCACATTTCATTTTATTTATTTTTTAAGCTTACCTTAAACCGACAGCGTGATCTAATTGTTTGAAGTGCCATTCCAATGGCTCCCTTGTTTCCATTAGTACTTGTTCTAGCGTCTGAAATGTCAAATGTATTTAATATTTTTTTAATTACAAATTGAATAAATCCTAATGCATCATTGAAATATAAGTAGTGAAAAAACCAATACGATAATCCAAAGGTAAGTAGGAATAGGGAAGCGGGGGGAGGAAGGATGATCCTTGTCCACACAGTTCACAGTCCTAATACACCCATGCAAAAAGCAAAAGCTTAAGGTTTTTTCCCAAACTTACCCTATTATCGAAAGCGCCTTGCGAATCCAATGTATGTAAATTCTGTTCCATCAAAGCTAATCCCGCCGCGTACAAAGTGGGGTCATCTAGTTGTAACACTGATAGTGCTACCCAGAATAACGCTTTGTGGATTGGCGATTCCTTGGGAAGACGAGACAAATATATTTAGTTTAACTTATGACAAAGGATTTTAATGAATCGTTAACTAAAAAAATACAATCTGTTTTTTTAAGTCGGCTGAAAATGGTACGGTACCATGTGGCATACACGTTGACATGGCAACGCCAACAAGTATTATTATACACGTAAATTGCTTCTCTTATATTTATAATTTTACAAAAAAAAATACTATAAAGACATTTATAATATGTTGTGAAAATGATATCGAATTAAATACTTAGTTTTATAAAAATATCAATCAATTCATACATCAGTTCTAATATGACGACCCAGAATTATATATAAAACTTACCGGATGTAAAAGTGGCTGTAATCTCGTCAGGCACATGATTATAGCCTCCAAAAGTGCCAAATCATTGAACGATTCTAATGCTTTCACTAGAATGCGTAACAATTGTTTCATATCGCCGTCTGTTACGTTCTTACCTGAATATATTGAAAAAAAATGTATACTGTATTTAAGAGACAACATGATAACGTCCCACCAGTGGGTTCAAATTTGTAATCATGCATGCAGGCATGTTAAACTTAGTTTATAAAATTGAAAACTTGGAAAACGAAATTACTTGCACGTAACACGTTAACACGTTTTGTAAATGTTGGAAAAGCGAGGAAAGACGTGTTCCCAGCTAAAATAAGTTTTTAATATATTTTCATGTAAAATTTATTTGTAAATGATTTAGCAAAATTGTTCCTCACTTATGCATCCAAAAACAATAAGGGCCCGAGGTTGTAGCGCTGGGTTGAAACAAAATGCGAAACTTTTAGCTAATGATGTCCTGAAACAAATAAAATAGTATGCAGAAGATGAAAAAGCGTCTGAATTTAAAATCCTACTATTAAGGGTGGTCTGCAGTTAATTATAAATTATAGTACATAATTATACTTCGTTCCAAATTCGCAAAATAAATACAGAACGGTAGACGAATCGTAGCCGTTCTGAAGCTATCTGTGGACGGCTGCGCAGATTTGATATTAGGATTTTTCTTGCTTTTGGTTATTTTCTTCCGGAGCACGAGTGAACAATGCACAATAGTGTAGAAAACGACGGTTATAGTACCATCGATGAGGCGTGGCAGCAGACTCACCAAGTATTGAGCCAGTCGCAGTCAGGTATATCTCGCATGCAGGCCTCCATGATCTCTAGCAGCGCGTCCGCTATGGTCTCAAGCGACTGTAGGGGGAGCCTCTCCCTGTCTGATTGTGAGGACGTGCCCACTCCCACGCCCACCCCCACTCCTGCTGTGTTAGAGCCAGCACAGCTGCTGCTAACTTCTGAGCAAGTGTAGGAGTGCTCTGAATACCTGGATGGGATGATGTATGAAGTATAAAATATATAATAAATATAATATTAATATTTAAAAAATCACGTGTTTATCATTAAAAAGCGGAAAGTTAAAAAAAAAAACAAATAATCCTTACCAATCTCCAGTATGTCTATTATAAGGACTTCTAAATGCAGTGACAGCGGCCGACTTTACTTTAGAAATACCAAACATTTGATAGAACTTTGGTAGAGCGAATTCGTCTAGTGAGAGCATTAGGACACGTTGGGTCTCCTCTGTAAATTATAAACATTGTATATAATTAAATCAAGAAAATTGTCCATTAATCAATGTATTAATTAAAGGTTGTGTTTACCTATTAACCAATCGATTGATCTATATTTCAATCAATTGATCTTTTGATATATCAATTAGTGTATTTATTTTTAGGAAATCTAACAATCAATTTATATATAATTTTACTGCCCGCATTTTTTCCTAGTTCAGTTTTTACGTATTGCAATTTAATTTTTTATAAAAATTGGTTTTTGATTGATTGGTTCTTCATAAATATATTTTTTTTATTATGTTACCGTTTCTCTGCTTTGATAACAAGACAAAGTGGGGCATTAACTTCCGCCACTTAATACAAAAGGTTTCGAAAATTCGACGGTGCGTGAGAAACGGAGTTAGTAGGGTAAGAGGGAACTGAGAGTAATACTAAATGCGCCATACAGCATAAAACTTAAAACAAAACTTACCAGAAAAAGTCGGTGAATTACAAGTGCACAACGAATGTATAATGTTGATGACCAGACCGTGAGTCGCCGCTCGCATGGACACAGTGCCGGAGCACACTAGGAACGTCACCGTGTGGAACAGGTAGGGCAAATGGCGGGCCACGTCGAGGCAGTTGTTGAACGAGAGCATTAGCTAAAAAATAAAAAAATAAATCAGCTGCTGTGTGCTCCTGCTGTGAAGCAGGGTAGGAAAGTATTGTTAAGACACTCCGTTCCCCACACAGCTAAATATAAAATGTAATATTTTGTATGATGCAAGATATTGAGCACGTACTGTAAACAATTAAACTATTTACATATTTTAACAGAAGAAAAAAAGAATGGGATTTAAATTCTTTACGATTTATATTGTTGATTATATAATTGCCATTTTTTTTACAATTTCATGTCATACGTAGATCATCATCAATTCTATTAATAATATTAACATTTTCTATAAATAAAATAACACAAAACGAATTTGATCAATTTAGTTTTATACTGCTATACAAAAATCAATAGTGTTATTTATTTTAATAATAAAAAGATAAATAAACGATTAGATTATCCTTCTATTCTATGCTTACCAAATATCTCGCTAATATAGCAATATCATCCCACATCATGTGTTGCTCTAACATAGCCGTCGGCGAATGACAAGTTTTGTCGACCACCTAAAATTTGTCAAATAAATGTTTAGTCTACATCTTCACATATAATAAAAAATGAGCGGTTCCATTAGCGTTGTCTGTATATAGAATAAATAAATATTAATACAATAAGAAAAATAAAATACAACAAACATAACAATAATTAATTATAACATAAAGCAAAATAAAAAAAACTAAAATAACTTACAGTTGCCGGTGTAATAGGGCTCAGGATGTTATTAGGCAGTTTAGATAGAGCCTGTTGGAATATAATTAACATCCACTAAAATAAACGTATTTAAACTAAAAATAATAAGTATAAAAATAATGAAAAAAACAAAGCAAACCCAATTAAAAGATACATAATGAAAAATAAGTAGGTACGTATAGGTATGTATGCACAGGGAAACTGGTGTTAAGATACCTCATTTTCTTCTTTCCATCCAATTTTGGATTGGAGACATTGCGTGTTGACTGACACAACACAATGTTAGCGAAAATATCACTTTACAATGCATTCTCATTATGTAATAACACATAGTAGTGTGGGTAAAGCGAACCTGCATTAAATCAATTTTAAAAATATTTCTTGGCGAAACTAAACCGTGGTCTTTTTCCAGTACACCGGGGAAACAAAAATATGTAATTAAAATATAATAATTTCCTCAAGCGTGGATTGAACCCATAATTGTCGCGTGTACATATTATAACCATATTTCAATATAAGTTACTCCTAAATTTGTACTCACTCTACACATTCTGCCAATAACTTTCTTAGACACTAGCTGTACGTTAGCGGAGGCGAGAGCCACCGCCGTATCCGCCATTATTTCAATCATTGGCGAACCGAGACCTACAAACATAATAAAAAGTCAATAAATCTTTTATCTTTAATTTTTTTGTCGTTTTTTTAAAGTCACGTTGAATCCAGCACATAGCAGGGTAGGCACAGGGAAGCCCACTGTTAAGACAATCCGTTCCCATTAAGACACTTCCGATCATCAGTTACCGCCGAACTCTGGAGGCTTTGCTTGGTGAGTGGCGGAACTTTCGTAACAGCTTACCAAAGCAAGAAAATAAGAATATCATATATTTCATTTCCTTGAGTGGGAATAGAACCCACACCATTCGCATTTACAGTCGCAAATTTGTGCACCTGCACCACGACTGGCTTTAACCGTGGCGCAAAAGTAGCCAATCTGATTATTTATGGAATTTCACAACTTTTAGCTCAGAAGAGAACTTGAGAAAGACGGGGGTTTAAGAACGACCTAGTACAACATTTTCTTTTAATTGTCGCAGTTTATTATAATGACCTTTACCTTTAACGTACAAATTTAAAAAATAAATAAGTCACATGTAGTCACAGTAGTAATTCATATAACTCATAAACAATACTCTGCTGTAAAACAATTGATCTGAACTAAATAAAACTAACAATAATAAAATCTCTCTCTAAAGTCACATGACAGTGTCTAGTGACTCACCTGATGTGACACTACGCTGTATAAAGCTGTCCAACACCATATCAATGAGCTCGGGCACGTGTCCTATAGAGCCCCATATCTTGGCCTGGACCGAGGGATACATCTCCGTCTCCTCTATGGTCAGAGTGATCAATTTCTCTAATATTTGTGCTACTTGCTTCTGACGGCGGGATTCGTCAGAGGGTTTGCAAAATCTGTAATGTTAGAATATTTTTCTTATTTTCGATATTTAGAGCTTTAATATATTTTTTAATAATTGTAAAAAAATGGATAATCAATTTTTTATTAATTTAAATTTAGAATATTTATCAATTAAATTTCATATAAAACACAATACACCTAATGTATAACAAATAATTTCATAAAAAATGTATATAAAACATACCTCACTAAGTTCGCTAACCATGGGGTCATATATTCTAGGCATAAATGCTTCAATTCTATTGTGGATCCTCGGAAACCCTTTGTAGAATAAAAAATAATAATATAAGAAAGAAGAAAGAATGGGGTTAGCTTATGGCTTTAAGAACCTTTTCACTCTTGTTAAGTATTTTTTAAAATCTCATGAAAAACATGCATTAAAAAAAGAAGGTTTTAAATATGTTACGGCGCAAACAATATATCTGATTCACTATGATATACATGGATCAATTTTCGATGAGGAATTATTACATTAAAAATACAAGGTTTGCTATATATCTTAACATAAAATATCCTTATACCAGTATAATGTTTCCTCAAAACGCTGTTCATTTCTTTTTCTCTTTAAAACACTAAATTATATAAAACTACTAAATTATATAACACTAAATTATATAAATTATATTAAACATTAAATTATATAAAACTTACTTGTATACACTCTTCTAAGAATTCTAGTGTTAAATGTGGCTCGTTATGCGCTAGTTTCTCACTGACCGATTTTATGAAAATTGTATTATTGGACGGTATGCATAGGCCTAGAAGAAAAATGTGGGAAATTAGAAAAATAATTTATATATATTTTCAAACTAGTGTGGAACGAAACAATCTAAATTCCCATTTACGTAGTGTCTAAACTCTAAAAAATATTATAATCGATAAAATTTCACTCACCAGAAGTCTCCAATAGTTGTCCTTCTATTTTCAGGTGGAAAGTGGCAGTGAGAGCGCAGAGTTGGTTGTACGCAGCCGTGCGGAGAGTTGGGTCACAAGAGCCCAGGTTGAGGAGAGCCATGTTGAGAAGTGTTCCCGGTACGTCCTTTGGACGTATCTTTTGGTGAACTGTTACTGAATCCTGAAGATATAGGATATTAAAAATAATTGTTACTTACTTTTGGTGAATTTTAAAATTTCAGTAAAATTGTATGTGCACATATTAAGTGTAAAAATAGCAAATATAAAAAATAATAATCACGAATTCCAACGGGCATATCTATAATGAATAGAAGTCATTCGCGCAAACAAGAAAACGTATGTAACGCTACAAAAACAAAGGATATAATTAAAAGGATATAATTAAAAAAAGGTGCATATAATTAAAATAAATAAATATAATTCTTAATGGATACATACCGGCTGACTTAATTCCCATCTATTGCGTATATGTATGATGGACTGTACGATGTTATCACAGTCGTTGTGGATGAAACTGAGGGGAGTGGCTTCATTTATTATAGAGAGAGAGAATTGGTTGTCATCTACTAGACATACCTGAAATAAAAGACAAGAGAAAATAATAATATATTATAGATATTTAGGTTCCAGCATTCTCGAGCATTTTTTGTTGAGGGGTTGCTCAATTCTGCGTTTTGCCTGGTTACCGGTGCGAAGAAATAAAAATAGTCAATATTTCATTACCCCGAGTGGGATTTGAAACGACAACCGTCGCGATTGCAGACGCTGGTGCCCCTGCTATGCGATACCCTCACATATATATACAGAATTATTTTTTTATATAATATTTAATTACCTCATCTATCTCAGATGCGTAATACACGTCGTTCAACAAAACGGGTAAACCCAATACTTTTGTCTTCTCCACTGATGTTATTTGTAACGCTGTTGGTCCTACCTGTTAAAAACACTTTAATAATACAACTAATGTACAGTATGGTCGAATCGTGGCCGCCCTTAAGTTATATTTTCGCATAGTTCACACGGGAGGAAAATAGTCTAATAGTCGGCCGTAGTGGAAAGTTTAGCGGTTGTTAAAGCTAAATGTCCTTTTGAATCTAGGAAAAATACCATTAACAGTAAATATTTCATTCCTCCGAGAGGGAATCGAACGAAACAAATCGTCCTGTTTATAATCGCATCGTCGACATTATGTGTAAAACTACTTCTTTTATAAATACCATCTTTTATAAATATCATAAATATATTTGATATATGTTACTAAAAGATAATGTATATATTTTTCAAAATTAAAAAAAAAAACTTATTTTATACTTACTTTAATAGCAACCTTAGTATCTTTATGTGATAGTTTCAATGCATTATTAAATACTTTTAAATCTTCCTCCAAGGCGAGAGTAGCTCCGGGTAATTTCTGTTGTTCAGGATCAACGTAATCGCTGAGACGACTGTGATTATCTATAAATATTAGTTTACGGTTTCCCTGAAAAGATAATAATAATAATAATAATAAATTCTTTATTTTGGGAAAAAACAGTACAGAAACATAAATTTGTGTTCGGTAGTGACTGCATTAGTGCAACACTGTATTGCAGTCATTAACGCCCACCTCCGGATTGGGTCCACAATATTCCCTTTCATCTTTATTTTTATTTGTACAACTTTACGTACATTAAATTTGTATAGTATTCCTGTGTGCATGTTTGTGTGTGTGTGGTGTGTGTGTGTGTGTGTGTGGTGTGTGTGTGTGTGTGTGCGCGTGTGTGTGCGCGTGTGTGTGTGTGTGTTGGTGTTTGTGTGTGTGTGGTGTGTGTTTGTTTGTGCACCTGTTCTTGAATGGGTGTGAGTAAAATAGATAAGATACGGGAAGTTATCCATTATATGATACGTATATGACAGGTTTTGAGTGTCATTCTTAAAGATTTTGACGCTTTTGTCCGATTAGAAGTGTCTATGTGAGCTAAGTAAATCTGAAGGCAAGGATAATCTTGTATATTTTTTTTCCTTTCCGCCAGAATTCAAGGCCTGTGTTAAGAGAGTGGTGTAATAAAAATAATTAAAATATACTCAATCAGAGTGCTCCTACGCCACGACGGCCTCTCAAACACCTATTATTGAGCTATGTTGAATCAAGTTACAATGTAATATATTAAAATGGAGTATTTAGAAAAATCCGCTGATTCTTGCGCCGGTTTTTGTCAAGTCTTCCACACATATCCACATTAACTTTGGTGGTAAATTATTTGACGTTCAAAAATATAACTTCTTATATGAATAACTTTTTTTGCTTTAACTTTAAAACGGTTGCTTTATACAAAATCAAAATCACAATAAATTAACACAAATCTTACCCGCAAAGGAGCTAATATAGCCTCATGGAACTTCGTGTACTCTCTAACCCAGCTGTTACAGTTATATATGTAACACGCGTGTGCGCTCGTATACGCCACTTCGGGGAGAACACTAAACCATTTTTGTAAGAAATCCGTTCTGAAACGACAAGATATTGATATTTTTGTATTTTTATGGTTTGTAAAAACATATTATTAAATAATAAGAAACATTTTGCTGTAACAATTCTTTCATATACAGTTTATATTGTAAACTAAATAATTTCTTTTCAGAAAACCTATTTAAAAAGATTAGAATGTAGGTATTTTCTTTTAATATTATTGCGCAATATGAAAAGTTGTGCAATAACATACAACTTTAAGCATATATTTCAGATATTAAAAAAATAACAAATGATAAGAAAGAAAATGTAAGAATTCAATCAATTTCTAAACATTTTGTTACGGAAAATTAAGACTATAAAATATTATATATTACAGAATGGATTTCGAGGCAACAACTTTCCTTATTTATCTTTTTACAAATTACATTAAAATTTTGATTTATAATAATATCATATATATCTTAAGTATATCTTCACTACTACAGTGAAGTACTTAAATAAACAAAAAAAATATAAAAAAATAGAAAGTCACACAAAGTAATACCTACCTGAATCTATTATCAGAATTAGTATGAGTAAAGTCCACAATTAATTCAAACGGTTGTTGACAGAATGGCTTCAATGTTAATATAACATGATAAATTAATAAATCTGCATTCACTTCTCCGATTCTGTAAGAAAAAACCAGTGAAAATTTATATCATAGACGATGATAGCTATCTGCTTTTATTTTTTTTAATTATTTAAAGACATTGCACGCTCAGTGACGAAACTTAACGCCGCATTTTGTATAGGGTGACCGAAATTAAATTATATATTCCTTCGAGTATTCTTGATAATATTAAAGAATAAAATGAAATAGATTCATCAATCGGTTATTCATACGGTTTTTTTAATATTAATAAAATTGAAACAAAAACTATGAATCGACGACCACCTCAATAATAGCCAAAACCAACACACTTGTATCTCCTTGAAATGAAGTAAAACACCGGATTCCCAATTTTACTTGTACCAGCTTGATAGAAAATATTCAGACTTTTTATACTTTTAAATTCTTCTTTTTGATGCATATTATGTTTTACTATGAACTCTTCGAAGTTTGTAGAAGACATGTCTATTGAAGACCAACGTGCGTATGACGAAAAAAGTAGGCTTGAAGTACTGAAAATTAAAAAATAACATGTATTTTGGATATTATTAAAAAGAGAACTTAGTGTTATGTCTCGGGCCCTCGACGAGGTGTTTTAATGAGAGGGAAAATAATGTTAGGATTATTAAGATTATCCATTTCCCACTTTCCGCAAAATTCTTGAGGCCAGGCTTGTTGAATAACGAGATAATGAAAATATATAAACATGTAACATATTGTGTAGCAAGATGAGCAAAAGTAATAACAAATACTTACGACTCCACGGGTTTATGTTCTGGTGGTCCCAAATATGCTAACAGTGTCGCCATCTATTATAAAAAAAGGTATTTATTATAGAAGTTACTTGCTGTATCCCGAAAATAGCAGGATAGGTCGAGGGTACATCGTAGTAACACTAGAGTGTTAAGACACTCCATTCCCTACTTTCAGCCTAATTCTGGAATTTGGAACTAAAAAAACCTTCACGCTGGAGGCATTGCGTGTTGAGTGGCAGAACTCAACGCCGCGCTTTGCCTCGAAACCAGAGCAAAGAAATGGAAATATAAACGTAAATAAATATTTCACTTTCTCGAGTGGGGATCGAACCCACGATTGTTGCGTTGCAGTCACACCCTTGTGCCGCTGCGCCACTAGGACCTCAATATTTCGAATATTTGAAATTCTTGTCTTTATATTCCGTCGAACGGACAAATTTAGTACTAAGAAACGCTATTCCGTTCTCCGTTATATGAGAATATACCTAATAAACACTCGTGCGAAGTGACATCGCACACGTCTCACAAATCATACCACATGAAAAAACACTTTATAAATATCTTAAATTACCTTATCAAAAGGCCGCCTCCCAACCGCTTTATGGTCTCTGCTACAAGACAAATAATCTCCTATTTTCTCTTGATGGTTCCATAGTAAACGGTGTAAAGCTACCACATTGGCGTCCGATATGAATGACAGATTGTGTGACGTTTGATCCACTGTTTCACAATCTGACGCTATTTCTATGAAAAATCTGGTTTAAATGGGAGAAAATTTATTGTTAAATAGAATAGTATTTACTAATTATAAGTAAATAATGTAAAAAATATAACACTATTAAAACATCGATAAATACAAAATAAAAATAACTTTATAAGATATAGAAAAAAATCACCATTCTCCACTTCTCCCTTCATTGTGTGTTGAGTAGCGGAACTCAACACCTTTGTCTTATCAGAAATAAAAAAATGGGGAAATTAAAATAATGAATTTATCTGACTAGAGAATGACAATCGAGTTTAGTAAGTTTTTTAGTAAAAAGTTAAAATAAAAAATCTACTTACTTGCGTCCAGCTTCAAAATGCTCTCTCAGAAAGTCGTTAAATGGCAACATATGTTGTTCTTTAGAGAATTCCACGTGATTTGCAATATTTTGTAATATTTTGGACATCAGCATTAATCCTCGTTTTATGTGGGGAGGTATGGGACGGTTGACAATGCCCATCTCTTGGGGGGAGACTGGGGAAAAAAGTATAATGAATATTTATTTATTTCGTATATAAAATTATACATTTTATTTATTGAATTATAGTTTTATCAATTTAGAAAAAAAACGTATATCAAGAAAACTTGCGTTGCAATAGCAGGCGAAAATAGGCGAAAATTATAAAGACGTTGTTTATGATTATTTTATGTCAAGTTCAAAGTTAATTATAATTAGTATAATGTACTTTACATTATAGCGAGAATCCAGAAATAATCTTTTATGTTTTTCATCTCCGACCGTTTAAACGACTTAACGCCTCCCTTAGTCTAACACGTCAATAAAATAGCTGGGGATCGAACCCACAACTACCGCACGTACAACCAGTATCCCAATAAGTAAGTCAAAAAAGAAATTTTCTATATGAAATTATAATTTAACTCACCTATAGCCGGGTTGATATATCGCAAGAACAATACAGTACCGACCGCGCCGACGCTCGTTTGAGGGAACTGGACGAACCTTTTGCTTAATACCTATCAAATTTATAATTTTATCACTAAATATATAATTTTATATAGAAAAAATATATATTTCATTTATGATATTTGCGCTCTGCATAAAATAATAATAATAGTATGTTTTATTTTTGTAAATAAAGATGAAAGAATCAGTTTTGTAATTAAAACAAAAAAGGTTATATAATTTCTCATAAAAAAATGCTGCAATTATGTGTAATAAACTTTAACCTAGCAGATGTTCACAGCTATTTTTAAATGCTATACATTTTAAAATATGTGCGGTTTCTTACTTGATATGAAAAAATATTACAATATGCTCCTAGTTATTAGAAAAAATACAGAAATACCTGATATAAACAATGGCACATGCTTCTAAGCTGAGAAGGGAATCGATCAGCAGAATTAACTATACGCTCGAACACTTCACGAGTAAGATCCCGTAAATTATTACGGTTTATTATAATATCTTGACTTGGATCCAGTCTGAAAATATAGTATATATTTAATTATAGCAGGGGAAGCAGAGAGAACTTAGTATCAAGACACTTCTTTCTCTACTCTCTGTGCATTTTACACACGTTGCGTAATCTATGAGATTGTAGTTAATATGTTCATACGTTTATTAAAACTCTTAAAAATTGTATTTTTTATCATTTAAGGAATATATTACTAAAAATATATAAAATAAGACAAGTTCCGTTTAACCTCAATTTAGATAACGTCTAACCAGACACATATTCTTTCCCTTAACAAAAAATCTAAAGACACATAATTCAGCGTTAACCGGGAATAAAATCCACAACTCACCTAGCAGGATCAACTTCAAAACTCAAATTGGGATTACTCTCGGCTTGATCCAGCAAAGCACTTATTAGAGGTTCTAATAAATTCTGTAAATATCCGTATCCGTATATTTTGAAACAAAACGCCATTATTTTACTACCTAAGGAGTTCCCACGAAATAATGTTTGCATGCAGTCTGACACCTGGAATTAGGGAAAAAACAAAACAAATAACATATATAATAGAAAACACATATAATAAAATATCTCTAAGATTCTGTGGTAATTATCAATAAATAGATTTTTTTTAATTATAGTAATGATAACCAAAAACTGTTCATTAAGGAAATTTTGGAAGGCAATGAGATTCTAATAAATATCTATAAATATTATGAAAAGTCTGGAAAGATCCATTAATAGGAAAAGCCTAAGTATTTTTAAGAAATAAACAAACTTTGAAAATACACATCACAATAAAATTGGATATATTTTAAACACTTACCGCGCAAACTTCAACTTCTCTATAAAATATATTCCATAATAGAGGCGCTAGTAAATGCTTAGCGTCAAACAGAGACACCAACACTCGAGCAAGTTCGTCCATTTGAGCTGAACCCACTACACTCGCTAACGCCATTGCTATTGGTAATTCACCCTAATATAAAAAAATAAGAATACAAAAATTGTTGTAGTTGTGCCATTTTTATCCATTTACCCCTATTTTATTATTATTCCATGCTTTTATGCCGTAAAGGGCTACGTAGGAGGGGCACTAGTGTTGAGTTACTCTGATACCCACTTTAGATACTAGAGCGACTGTACAATAATATTCTATCCATCTTATTATGGTGGCCATATTATAATTACAACAATACTGATCATGTATTATAGAATGATCATCTCAACTAAAAATGATCCAACTAAATCGAAATTAACTAAGTAAATCAAAGTTGACTTGAATGTCAATAACCAGAACAGGGTGAAATTAAAAAAATAAAATTTTATTATTAAAAAAGAGTGATTATTTTCATATAAAATTTGTTTTGAATTGTATTTTTCCCAAATAAATTTCAGTTAATTAAGACTTTTACATACCTTATCAGAAATCATAGTGACTAATTGCACCAACTGCTCGAAGCGATCTGCTAAGACTGTTTCAGCCAGGGTATCAAACTCCGTACCCTGTTGAAGTATCTTAGTTAAGACTTCCATAAAGGCTGCACGCGTTTGGAGGTCTCGGTGGTAGCCTAGATCTGGAAAAAAGAGTGAATTTGAAATCTTTTTAATGTATAAGAGTCATTGTGGAGCAGAGGCTATTATTATTTCCATTTCCTCAATCTGGTAAGAAAAGGGAGTTATCATCATAATTGAATTCCGCCACGGAATGCTTCCGGAATGCCTTAACACTACGTTCCTTTTGTCTATCCTGCTATGATATGCGCGATATAGCGTGAAGTTAATAAAAGTTAAATTATCTTATCAGAAGACCGTCTCCTAAATGTTTTGTGGTCTCTACTACTAAATATATTAGAAAAAAGTTCTAGGTTCCCTTTGCCTACTTTGCCTTATGTGAGATACAAAATGAAGATAGAAAACATAAAAAAAACTTACTCACCAATGCTATGCATCAATCCAGAATCAATATTAGCAGATAGTAAATTTGACATGGCTTGTATTGTTGCATTCCTTAACGTTTCTAATCTCCCAGGACCTTCTGTTATTTCCACTTCGTTACAATCGTTTAAAAGATTCATGAATAGTGTGAAATATCTGTGGGATGTTCATTAGGGTTTTAAAGTTTTATTTTAGTTAAATAGTTGCGCTATTTTATGTGTTTTTTTAATATCTATGTGAATAAGATACATTATTAATTGACTACAGAATTGACAACGAAATCCAATGCTATGTCTTGACAGAGTAAAGCTAGAAGGGCAAAATAATTCGTATTATAATTTTTTTACATTATAACTATGTATATATATTTTTGTAAAAATTATCGATAATTTATTTTAATATTTTATCAACAAGTAACTTACAATAAAATTTTTTATTCATTTTTATAATTTTAATTTTTCTAGATACTCACTTCAAGAACAGTTGGCTCTTGGCCTCCATGAGATCCCCGCGGTCGGACTCCTCGGGTTGCAGCGGCAGGCCCTTCAGCAGCGCCGCTACCGCCTCCATGCACGCCTGGTCCAGCTCCCTGGACACATACCACCTGCCCCGTGTTACACACACATACACACACACATATATACGAACACATATGGCATGTGTACGTACAACGACACGCACAACACACATACGCAACTTTGAATGCATTCATACATACACACACACACACATAGTTTTGAATTAATGATCTATGAATTACAGACATGCTTTGAAATATGAATATCAAAAATCTTTAATATTTGTCGTCCTCACAACAGAAAAGCTAACTCAAAAATTACACTTATTAAAAACTTAACGGTCAATCTTTATCTTCCAATCAATTCTATAAATATTATATCATCAATTATAAACTGCTTTGAGTGATTCACAACAATATCTTCACTATATCTTACTTAATCTAGCACACAACTTAACATTTTTTTTCCTAATTAAAAAATATAATAAACTACTATATAATTTCATATATAGATAAATATACGCAGTACGGTCGATGTGTCATGGCCGCCCGTGGAGTTACGCTTTCCGAACTCTTGGCTATTGTTTGGACGTGTTGACCGCCACGACTCGTTGACCGTACTGTAAATTTGTAACATATTTACCTAGTAATAGAAGACGCGTCGGCTCTAAGAGGTGGCGCTATTTGATGAGACGTCCCTAACACCCAATCTGTTACGTATTCTACCATTTTGTTGCGGAATTTCATTTCCTGTGGTGATAAAGGAATAAAAGCAAAGAAGAACAGTAAAATGTTTAAGTGCCTTAAATATAAGTCTATATGACTTACATATATATACTTATGGTTTATAAGACAAAATGAAAAAGCTGTATGCCACACGTAGCAGAGTATAATAACAAATTAATGGCAATAACCAATCTGTATTTTCTACGAATAATACAAAAATCACAAATTACTTGTCTAAAAGCAAGATCATCTCGTCGTCTCATCATGGCGTCCACAACTTGACAGAGCTTGGTCTTTATTTGAACTGATAACACCGTCATGTCCAGGTGCCGTACATATCTAAAAAACCGAAAAAATATTATATATTTATTTGTAATAATTTAAAACACTGTTACAATAATTTAGAGCGAAACAGCGTTTAGCTCTACACAAATTTTTTTCATTATGGTAACAAGACAAAGTGTGGCGTTGAGTTCCACCACTCGACGTGCTGTATCTCGAACATTAGGCGTCGTATGGAGAATGATGTGTGCTACATAAGGATCCATTTGATATAAGCAGGATACAGCGTAATTGTACGCCTATGGATATATTCATCCATTCGATTTTGATTACTCGGTGAAAATATTTCATACAAAATTATAACGAAACAATCCAGCAAAGACGAAGCATAATTATTGTATCTTTTGATTGCGTTAACTTATAAGCATATATTTTTCTCTGCTCTACGAGACTATAATGGTTCTGTTTTTTCTTTCGAGGTACAGAACTCTAAATAGGCGATAAAAAAAACTAACCTAACTATAGCCAGCATGAGTCCCTCAATGGAAGTAGTACTGAGATGCTCGCACGGTTGATCACATTTCTTGTTATCTAATATACTCTTCATTATGAATATTGTGTGTTCCACAAACTGCGTATTAATGTCTGTTAGCATTACCTGTTTGAAAAATAATATTACGGAAAATATTTAAAATATAATCTATATTATATATTAGGCTATATTCCAAAATTATATAATCTATTTTTTAGCGGCCGTCGTAGCGCAGGGGCACAGGCATGCGACTGTAAACGTTTCGGTTGTGAGTTCGATTGCCTCGAGGGAATGAAATATTTAATATTTCTTATTTCTTCGCTTTGGTAACAAGGCAAAGAGCGGCGCTGAATTCAGCCACTCAACACACAATGCCTCGACAATTTGGCTAAAAGTGGGGAGCAAAGTCTGTTTATGAGAATGTCTTAACACTAGATTCCCGAGTCTCTTCTACCTACCCTGGTCTATTTTAGATACAGTGTAAAAACCGTATAAAATTCGTAATAATAAACATTTTTTTTTTATTTCAGTTATCTTCCAAAAAAATAAAAATATAACTTACATCAACACAAAAAAAAATATAAAAAAATCAATAAAAACACAAACCTGTTGATGTTGATCAAAGAACTTATCAACGATTGCCTTTATTTGATCAAACAAAATAGGATATAGCGCTGGCGACATCTCATTTCCCACTAGTTCTTTAACGTGACTTTGTATTTGAGAACCGAACCTTTCATGGCTGTATAATAATAGTCTTAGCAGTTGACCGATGAATCTGAAATTATTAATATAATTAAAAACCCCAGACACTTAAAGCTCTGAAAATGAAATAAATCTTTTGACAATCTTGTAAATAAGAAAATATCTATATTAAAAAGCAGTTCATTCGTTTAGGAGCTTTGATGACACAACTAGGCATAAAGATAAACACATACACAAGCACGTCAAACTTATAAAACCTATCTGTTTTCGTTGGAGATTAAAAAGGACAATAATCTATAATTTTATAGTAATGCTGTAAAACTTGAAGAGTTTATTTCTTTAGACGCGCTAATGTCATGAACTACTGGTTCCAATTGGACAAATACATTACGAGAAATGCTATTCATCCAGAGGATGTCCTGACTAATATCTGTCCGATATTTGTTTGTGGGCATACGGGTACGCGACCCCGGATCCTCGAGCCGCCACTCTTACATCCTCATCCAGTCCGTAAGAATGGTGTCCTAACTCCCCCCCCTTCCCCTCCTCTTTTCCTTAGCTCCCTCCTTTTACCTATCCTACCCCTTCTATTTTCCTCTCCCCTCGGTTTTTCCCCACAAAGGGGTTTTGGAGGTCAGACGGCAGTCGCTCCATTTAAAAACCGCCAACCGCCACATAAATGGACCGAAAGAGAAAAGAAACACTGGGTACGGCTAGGGCGTCACCGCAAAACGACGCGCAGGCACATCGCCCTACACCTGCGATAAGTGGGCAAGGGCTACCGTGTCAAGTACGGGCACGGTTAAAGACGCGAGTACCCAGACAGAAACTCCGCTTTGCAACGTGGAATATTGGCTCTCTAACCGGACGATGCAGGGAACTCGCAGATGTACTCATGAGACGTCGGGTCCAGTGTGCTTTCCTCCAGGAAACTCGCTGGAAGGGCAATAAGTCCCGTAACATCGGACAGGGTTACCGGCTTATATACACTGGGTCACCTTCGGGTAGAAACGGTGTAGCGGTAGTGCTTTCTGAAGAGCTTCAGAATGGGCTCCTTGAAGTTGACCGTCGCTCCGACCGCTTGATGCGAGTGAGGGTACTGATTGAGGGCGTGATCACAAACTTAATCAGTGCCTATGCTCCCCAGGCGGGATGTAGCGCGGCCGAAAAGGAGTCATTCTGGGAGCAGTATGAAGGGGTGCTACTTGCTGTGCCGTCTACCGAATTGGTCTTAGTTGGGGGGGACTTGAACGGGCACGTCGGTAGGGCCGCTGAGCCGTATGAACGTGTTCACGGGGGTTTTGGGCACGGTCTTCGCAATGCAGAGGGAGAAAACATTCTGAGAACCTGTATTGCGTCTGATCTGGCCGTCGTGAATACGTTCTTCCAAAAGAATTCTCAGCACCTTATCACGTATAAGTGCGGGTCCCACTCAACTCAAATAGACTACTTATTGACCAGACGGTGTCATATGGGCAGGGTAACTAACTGTAAGGTCATTCCAGGCGAAAGCCTAACGGCCCAACATCGTCTTCTTGTCATGGACTTTAACGTCACTCCGAAGAAGAAAGTAGCCGAGAAACGTAGGCCTCGGATCAAGTGGTGGTTGCTGAATGGACCGATGCAGACCGACTTCCTGGCAGAGGTGAAAAGTCATAATCTTTCGACTAACACCGAGACTGCTCAGGAGGCTTGGGATCGGGCTCAGTCGGCAATCATTGCGGCAGGCAGGCGAGTTCTTGGCGTTTCTAGGGGAGGACGTGTCATCGACAAGGAGACATGGTGGTGGAATGACGAGGTCCAGGAGGTGACTCGTGAAAAGAAGGCTGCCTTTAAGAAGTGGCAGGAATCCAACTCTCCTGAAGACAGACTGGAGTACACAGTAGCTAAACGTGCCAGTAAAAGAGCTGTAGCCAGAGCCCGCAGTGAGAGTTTGTCACCATTGTATGATAAACTTGAAACTGTGGAGGGGCAGAAGCTCATTTACAAACTGGCACGTTCCCGGGATAAAGTGACGCAAGATATCGCAAAATGTCTTTGCGTCAGAGATTCCCAGGGCACGCTGCTCTGTAATCATGACTCTGTGAAGGAGAGGTGGAGAAGCTACTTCCAGGAGTTGCTGAATACTCAGCACCCATGCAGTCTTCATCACGACCCACCGCCTAACCTCGGACTTATTGCCCCAATAACCCTTGACGAAACACGTAATTGCCTTCGACGCATGAAGAACGGAAAAGCGGTGGGACCTGACGACATTCCGATCGAAGCGTGGAAATCGTTGGGCTCTCTTGGTGTGCTCATGCTTACTGACCTTTTTAACCATATCTTGAACACTGGTAAGATGCCGCATCAGTGGCGGCTTAGCTTTATTACCCCTATTTACAAGGGAAGGGGCAGTGTTCAAGATTGTGGTAGTTATAGGGGCATTAAGCTTATGAGTCATACCATGAAGCTCTTCGAGCGCATGATCGACCTCAGGCTCCGCCGAGAGTGTACTGTCTCTGAGTCTCAATATGGATTTCAGCCAGGATCGGGCACCATGGACGCCATTTTCGCCCTCAGAACTTTGATGGAGGCATACAGGGAAAAAAGGAGAGCTCTGCACGTGGCCTTTTTAGATCTGCAGAAGGCCTTTGACTGTGTGCCTCGTCAGTGTATCTGGTGGGCATTGCGATCCGATTCCGCTTCTATGGTTAGGACTGCTGTTGGCGACACTAGACCCTTCCCGATTACAGTGGGAGTTCACCAGGGCTCGGCTCTTAGTCCGTTCTTATTCAATGTAGTGCTCGATACTGTCTCGGCTCACATCCAGGACCAGCCTCCATGGCTGATGATGTATGCCGACGACATAGCACTCATTGCCGAGAACCGACTGACGCTGGAGCGTAAAGTGAACCTCTGGAAGGGTACGCTTGAGAACGGCGGTCTTAAACTAAATGTGTCGAAGACAGAGTACATGGCCTGCGGGAGCCGGGACTCGAGCACCATCCTTATAGGTCCTGAGCCAGCCGTTAAGTCGGAGAAGTTCAGGTACCTTGGATCCGTTATGCACGAGTCTGGAGGCATCGATCACGATGTCCATGGCCGGATAAGCGCTGCCTGGGCCAAATGGCGGGAGGTCACTGGTGTGGTCTGCGACCGCAGAATACCGCCCAAGCTCAAGGGGCTGATATACAAGAGCATCGTCCGACCGGTTCTTTTATACGGCAGCGAATGTTGGCCAGCACTATCTCGGCACACTCAGGAGCTTCACGTCACGGAAATGAAGATGCTGAGGTGGATGTGCGGCGTAACGCGGTCTGACCGCATACGCAACACATTCATTCGAGGTAGTCTTGGGGTCCGTGACGTAGCGGATAAGCTCCAAGAGCGTCGCTTGAGATGGTTTGGCCACGTTACGCGCCGGCCTAAGAACTATGTCGGACGCAAGTGCCTTGCTATACAAGTTCCTGGAGCGCGACCTCCCGGACGCCCAAGGAAGCGCTGGTTGGATGTCGTGATGCAGGACATGAGAGCCAATGGTCTAACCACCGAGGACGCAAAAGATCGTGCAAAGTGGAGTAGGTTAAGTAGGAAGGCAGACCCCGGTAATAGCCGGGATTAATGCCAGGAAGAAGAAGAAGATTACGAGAAATGCTATAGAATATAATACAAAAAGTTACAAAGGCTGTGAATTCGATCCCCACTCAAAGGAATGATAATGTGTTTTAATGTTTTCGGTCAGGCGAAATCGATTGGGACTCGGAATAGACCCAGAATGATAAGAACTGGGTGTTAAAACCTAAAAAATTAGTGGTTATCGACAGTAAAATATGAACATTTCTTAGTAAAATTTCAATTACTTAATTTCTAAGTAAGTCTACTAATATTAAACATTATTTTTTATGATAATATTGATTATATATATACTTACTGTGTAACAGGACAATACTGCACTTCTTGAGAACTATTCGCTAGGACATTGTACTTGCGGGTATCTTAAACCAAAAAAATCGAAAACGAGGTCAAAAATGGAGAATATAGTGTCAAAACACTATATTCTTTCTGCCAAAATGTATATACAAAAATATAAATAAAAATCTCACCATGAGTATGCATTTGTGACCACACCGGCGTCGGCCTCCTCTGTAAGCATACTCCGCCCAGCGCACATAGAAACGATGTTATGTTCGCCCACTCTTGTATTTGCATCTGGTAAAAAACAAAAGTATTTAAAATAACATATTCTTTAATCTATTAAAAAAGCCGGCCAAGTGTCGAGTCGGACTCGCCAGTATAGAAGTAGTAGATCAGTACGAAGTTCATGATTGATGTATCTATAAATTTTAATTTGTCGGATTTTTTCTTTTCTATTGTAAGTTCTTGTCAAATTTCATAATTGTAGGTCCACAGAAAGTACTCTATAGCCGACCTCTATAAATGGAGTATCCAATACAACATAAATTTTTACCAGCCAGTAGTTCCTGAAATTAGCACTTACACTATTAGCAAAAACAAGGTTGTTTATATACAAACCTCGATATCATGTTCACTGCTACTATGATGGGACACTCTCCGCTTGGCAGCGACACGGTGTAGGGGTTCCTGTGCATCATCAGCTCCTGGACCACCTTTGGGGTATTTTTGGAGGAGTTTGCATACTGAGTCCCTGGGACGAGAGCAAAATAAAGTGAAATTGATTATACAGTACGGTCAAGAGTTGTAGCTGCCCTAAGGTAGCCGTGGATGGCATTTGATGTGATTGATGTGTGAATGACATCACGTTGTAATCCGCACACAACAGAGTAGGTATCGAACCTACAACCAATCGCATTTACAGTCACACTTTGTGCTCCTGCGCAACAACTGGCCTCAGAAAATTTTTTACGTTTGATTATTCCATTCTGGAGTGAATAATGCGCATAAGTTCAGAAAGCCTAAAATCAGAGCAACGTCACATTAGCCCAACTGTACTAGTACTGTATTTATGAATGAATGACTGTATAGAATGGGCGAATGTAGGAAGAAACAAATATACATACCAACAACGAAAAGTTTCCTCCCAGACAGGTTGAACTCCATTCACACAGTGTTCAATTTTTCTTAGAAGCACCATTATACGTTTTTGTAGCGCCGCTGAACCTGAAATATCAAAGTCAAGTGATGAAAATAATACGAGAGAAGTTAGAATAATAATAACCTGTATTATTATATGAATACTCTGTTATTTATTATTAGTATAGTAACAAAATACGTCTGTTTAATTTTTCTATGATTTTATTTTGAATAATGTTTTATTGAAGCTCATATTAAAACATACAATGTATTTTCAAATACCTCATATTGAAACTATTTTAGTTACATTTACATTTTAATATAAATAACATAAGTCAATAATAAAAAAAATATAAATATTAAAATTTATATTTATTAAACATAAATAAATAAAACGTGTACTCACTGTGTATATTTTTGTAGGAACATCCCCTGACCATGTCCTGACAAGCTACTTGTAAGAATTGCGAAAACCTTATTAAATGAAATAATTTTAAATATTCACTATACTATATAATATATGTAAGTGTGTAAATTTATTATATGGTATTTATTTACATAACGTTAGAACACTTCTGTTCTCCATTTTCCGTCGAATTCTGGAAGTGTTGCGTGTTGAGTGGCGGAACTCAACTCCGCGATTTGCTACGTTCTCAAAGCGACGAAATGAAGGTATTAAATCTTTCATTTCCTCAAATGAGAATCGAAACACCTGTCGCGTTTGCGCCTGTGCGCTTATTCTCGAAATAATTATTTGACACATTAAAGAATGTGCAAAATCGCGATACTCAAAGATCTAATTTTAAAAAACTAGCAACACAAACGCAGATTCACCCGTTAAATTTATTGTTATTTTATAGTCAATTTATACAAAATAAAAGAAGTTTTATTTAAATTCTCTCAGTAGTTTTGCGTGAAAGTGGAATAAAACAACCATCCTCACAAACTTTCACATTTATAAAATTAGTAGGATTACCATAATTTGGACATTATGGATCGTAAGATTATCTAAAATCGAATCCCATAACTCACCAGTAGTAAGAACAGTGGACGTATGAGCTATTTCCTGGAAAACTGTGTAATTAGGGAGTAGACAGTGGGCGGAGAGGTCGTCTGAACCACACCTAATGTCTGCCTCTTGACAGAGCAGGGCGAAACAAGACATGGCTACCAACACCGCTTCAGTGTCAATTGACCAGAGACACATAAAGAATACTACCTAGAAATTAAAGAGTGATATATTATTATTATGTTAATTCAAATTAAAATACATTTAGGTCAATTAAGGCCAGGAGTGGTGTACAGGCAGAAGCGTGTGACTGTCAACGCGACTGGTTGTGAGCTCGCCACTCACTCACTCATCACTCAACACGCAATGCATCCAGAATTCCCTCTGCCTACCTATACTATACATAGCAGATGTAGACGTGGTACTTTGCGTGAGTAGTACGGAACGCAACACCACGCTTTGTCTTGTCAGACCAAAAAAAGCTAAACTTGCACTATATAACTACTCCACTAAACCAAACCAAAATTTACATAAAATTGGAGTAATTTAAAATTAGGTAACCCACTTACCTCTAATTTAATATGCGCCTGTTTACAAATAGGTATCTGCGACCCGACGTTCGCGTATTCCTTGTGTTTCGCTAAGAACTCATTGCGACAAGTGAGTACATCACGTAACCACCGTAACACTTCACGGTAGTTGCCTATTTGACGCTGAATTAGTTTTTGGCTTATGTTGTAGAGGACTTGGGAGCTGGCAAGAGAGAGAACAGAGAATATGTCAAAGAAGGATAGCAATAAATACAATATAATAAATATAGTTTACAAAATATATGTACTGAAATCAGAAGCAGACTAATAACATCCCAAAATATAATAAAAACCACTTTAGAGTTCCATATATACACACTATGGTCTATGTGGTGCTAATTAGGCATCCATTGATTCTTGACAATAACATTAATACATATATAAACTCCAATATCTATAATAAAATTTCTATATCAATAACAATAATACCGATACTGATATCAATACTGTTAGGGGAGAGCGGGGCTAAAAGTTACCGAGGTAAGTTGTTCCGATGGAAATAATTTCGCGGAGAAAAGTGATAGGAATATTTAGTAAACATATAGTGAAATGCAATGTGATAGCGCACCCATGGCCAGCATATTGAACAATCCAGTAGCATCCGAAACCAATGGAATAGCACACGGGTGTCGTTGGTGCACAATTGTAAATATTTTTGCATTTCATATTTTTGGTCTATCTCACAAATTTTAACGATTAGCCTCGAGTATGTTAGTGTTTTTTTTTTACATTATATTACCTACTATTTCGGAACACTATTTGTAAATTATTTATGTTTTCTATATCTTATTTATATTTAATTTTTTTTCAACACGTGTTTTTGGGGCTAGATGTTCCCTTTTTTTGGGGCATGTTGTGACCTGTTGTTGTGACGAAAAACTTTCACCAATTCATTTGTACCAATAATGGGATGTAAATATTGTAATTTTTCATACTAAAAAATATTGTAATTTAGTAACATGCGGACTTATGCTCGGAAATCAAAAAAAAGCAGCGGATGTAGTTTTCAAAGATTGCAGGAATAAGATAAAAACTGTTACCAAAGAATTACATATACATATTAAGTGCGAAAATCTAAAGGTATCAATTTTTGTTTATTATTTTGGTTTAACAAAATCAAAATAAGTTTTATTTTATGTAAAATTATCTTTTACTTTTTAGTTCCGTTGTTTTTCGGTTCGGTTTTTTTTGTTCAAAATTAATTTTTTTTACGATTTTAAGTGATAAGTAACCTTAAAAGGATACTTCTTAAACGAGTGTTGGTTGTGGTGGTAGTGTTTGGTAACGAGTGGCATCTGTTGTGATATGTAATACTTGACTCAATTAGGTATTATTTTTGTGGAAACTAACATTTTCGTATATTAACAAGAAAATACATAAAAAACATTCGGGCCAATTGGGAACCTCTCCCTTTTTTGAAGTCGGTTGAAAATGAAAACTTCTTTTTTGAGGTTGGTTGAAAAGAAATGCTACGATGGAGAATCTGACTTCTGACAATAATTTTAACAAAGTTTTCCCTTGTAACTATTCTAGTATAATTAATATTTACCAAAATAAAAACAAATTTTCTTAATTTTGACCGGATTTTATAATCAGAACCTAACCAAACTTTCATCAAACTATCCTTGAAGTGTATCCTTTCAAATAAGAAAAGAATCATTAGAATCGGTTGGCGTGATATTGAGTTATTCGTCATTCTGTCGCAAACGTACCAATACAAATTTAATACTTATATGATTTGCTCATAGATACCATTGTCAAAAATAGACCAAATAAAAATTATTTCCCACATGGGAAGCACTACCTTTCAAATAAAAAAAAATCATCAAAATCGGTTCACCTAATCAAAAGTTATACATAAAAAAAAGAAACAGTCGAATTGATAATCTCCTTTTCTTACAGAAGTCGGTTAAAAAAGATTTGCTTTTGCGCCTGGTAGTTATAATGATACTGTTGATTATTCCTTAAATAAACAGGCTTTGTTCGATTATTTATTGTTTTTTATTTTGCAAATAATAGCTTTAAAAATATGGTAACAATTTACCCCGGTCTGTTAACAACTTGCCCCAAGTCGGGGTAAGTTGTTACTTTCCGACTTCAGTCATAAAAAAATCATAATAAAAAAGTCTTACAAAGAATACCCCAAATTACTGTTTTAATTGCAAGTCTAGATATGTAAGTTGAAATTGATTATATTGTATAAATACTAAAATCAAGTATTCGTAGCAATATTTGAGGTTAAAAAAAAATCGGAACTTTTGGCCCCGCTCTCCCCTACCTAAAAACCTTACCTAATGTCCCAAAAAGTATTCAAAGGTGCTTCAGGATTCCACATATGCACTCTATCCGGTCTATGCAATGCTAGCAATGCGTCCATTGCTTCTTGGGCTATTTCCCCCATGCCTGTGTTATGTACGAGGGAAACTAAACCATTGATAAGCTCAGTGGTTGAGGATTGGATCTCCACGCCGGAACGTCCTGGGTTCTAATACGTGTACAATTTTCTTTCCGTAAATTAAATTGAAATAAAACTTTAGAATCAAATGTATTGTAATATCCATAGTGTTTGTGAAATGGACTATCGACTTTTATTAACTTTTTTTTAGCTTCACGCTGAAATCTTCACATTGCAGGGTACGCACCGGTAGATGGACCCTGGGAACGTAGTGTTCAGACACTCTGTTCCCTGTTAGATACTTGCGTTTCCCACTTTTCGCTAAATTTTGAGGGTATTGCGTGTTGATTGGCGAAACTCGACGCCATGCTTTGCCTCTATCCAACGCCGCGCTATTTCATATCCTCGAGTTCGAACTCCTGTCCTGTGTTATTTACAGTCGCACACTTGTGCCCCTGTGCTAAGACTGTCCTCGATCTATATATGTATGTAAATATATATTATACCTAAAATACTTACGCTTAGCATAACCATAGGATCGGCATGTATCAATTTGACCAGCAATAACAATAAGTGTCTATATGCTGGCATTTCTTCAGATTTATTGAACTTAGATTGTACTTCTTTCGACTTAAGCGATAAAGATATCATTCGTAATGGCGTGTGAACTATGTAGCCCTGAAATTTTTATTATTGTTCCTTGTAAATATAATTGTCAAAAAATATTTCAATACAAAGAGGATATAGACCTATATCTATTTAAGGAATCTAGCCGTTTAAGCTATCTTAAATAGCCTGAAGTGCACTATAAAATATAAATACAATAAAAATCGTAAATATTTTATAGATAATCCATACCTGTGTAGCTTTATTTAAAGTATCTGTAAACATAACTCTTAGTTCCGCCGCTTTTGTGTACACAAGGTCGATTTGAGGCCACCATGGCAACCTCGGTTGTTTTATAACCCTGAAAAAAAAAACCTTATTAAAAAATCATATTTTTTTCTGTTTCATGCGTTATCCCGCATGACAGGGTAGGCAAAAAGGAAACAGAGCCAAGAAAAGTTTTAATCAATATAAGAATTTTAATATATATCAATGACCACAAAACTATTAGAAGATATAATACCAATTTTGTTTTCCTTAAACGACATTAATACAGGCTTTATTTTTTTCTTAATATTTAATTATTTTTTACTTATTTTGTCAATATTTTAACTATTTTTCATAAATAAATATACATATCATGAAAAAAAAATAACTTACCTAAGTAAAGAATTAATAATGACATAGTGATAAGATATATGAGTGTTCAAGTTGAGGCACACTTTGAGTGCGTCGTTTGAGTGCGGCATTATACGGAAGAGGGATACGAAACAGTCTGTTAATAGATCCAACTCGGTATAACCGGGACATGGGGATCGACAATATGGCTTGCTAGGATTGAATAGTAAAGACTGAAAAGGAAAAATAATAATAATAATATTTTCTCAATCGTTCAATCAAATTAAATTTTGGCATTTTATATAGATAGAATAATAAAGTTAACTGTGGAATTTTAATAATAATTGAATTTCATTGTTTTCCAAAAACTTAAATTACATAGAAATTGTCTATTATTATACGTCACTTCATGGATTGATAAAGAATAATTTGATGCCTTTTCATCTAAATATTATTATACTAGCGATCCAAACGCGGCTAGTATAGTTAGTAAATTGTAGCCTTTGTGTTATTCTTATATATAGGATGTACTAGAGTTAAGTTGAAAACCTCAATTCGTAGATTAATTTTGACGTGACATTTGAACAAACCATCCATCCATCCATCTTTATAAAATTTCACTTTTATAATGTTATATATAATTTAATAACATAATAATTAGTGGGGTATAGTTACATAAAAGTATATAAAGCAATAAATACCTTTAAATCGTTCATAACAGATTTAACAAGTATAAATGTGACGTTGCTCGAATCCGATGTATTCAAATACGTAGAGGCTTTGCATAACTTAACGCAAGTTACTATTGCGGCTTCTGTCATTTGTTTCGAATTGTTTTGTGGACCTAAAAAATGTGTTTTTTAGTTTTACTCTAAATTCCGCACAGAGCAGTGTATGGTGAGATAACGCGTGTGATTGTGTAAACCACACACGTTTCTACACATTCACATATGTGTAAATCCACACATAAAACAACACATCCATCCAATCACATGTATGGGTGTATACATACACACTTCCAACTGTAGAATTAAGGGTGGCAAACACTAATAAGCTTGAAAATGTGTTGATCCACGACTTATTTACAGTACGGTTGACTTGTGGTGGCCACCCTAAAGTTAGCTCCTCCCGATTGTACAATGAAAAACAAAAAGTTTAGAAAGCCAAATTCCACGACGGTCACAACTTATCGATCGTGCTGTATTTGGTAACAATTTTAAAATATCAGGAGACTCCTACATAAAAGATATAAAAAAATAATAGTATACTCACTAAGTCCACGTTTAACAGAATCAATGAAATGTTTCTTTTTAGTATGTCGGGGGCTGCACGGCGCACCACTATCGGCATTTACAATTTCTTCTAGAACTTTCTAGAAATACATATATAAGTTGTGTAATTAAAAACAGTATAAACTTTATAGAATTATTGAGAGAGAGACGAGAGAAATGGACAGAAGAAAAATCTATATATTTTTAGTCAAGAATATAATTTAATTTATATTTTTTAACATCTCCACCTTTTTGAGGTTGTCGTGACCAGTTGGCGCAAGGGTGTGACTGTAAACGCGACGTTTGTGGGTTAAAATCCTACTAAGGGGAATAAAATATTTAATATTTCATTTCAACGTCACGTAACGCGGCAAAGCGGTGAAAGGGAAGTGTCTTAGTGAGAACACCAGATTACCAGGTTCCTTCTGCCTACCTTGCCATATGCGGGATACACTACTTTTCTTTCCAACAGTTGAATTAATAATAGATAATACAAAAAAAATACATGCTACGTGAAATGTATAATTATATGAGAAATAAGCTAAACCAACTTTAGTAGAGTGATTTTCAAGCTTTAAGGTAAATCAAGTGACGTTACATTAAAACTATACTGCATAACAATAATGTGGTGGGGGTAATTGCGTAAATATATTATTTTCTATTATTAGCAACACTTACCGGATTTAAGACTAGCAACATAATTTGTAGCGGCCACATGGCAACCCTAGATTTTTTATTATCAGAGAAAACATCTTGCAATATATCAAATAATGTATCACAACATTTGCTTAGCTCTTCGTTAGGCCGACTTTGGACTTCTGCGAATTCCTGTTAATCATATAAATATAATAAAAATAGTTAGCAGGTCTTAGGAGAGTCTTAACATACCTATGTATAGTACGGTCTCGGAGTCGTGACCGACCTGAATTTAACTGTAGATGGCGGCGCAGAATTGATTATAGAATTTTTTGTTACTCTTGATTACTTTCTTCCCGATTCTTGTCCCAAGTGTACAAGCCTAACTTCACTGCTGTGCAGATTCTTTGTAAAAAAAATTAGATCAGCTTCACGCTGTATCCCCCACGTACCAGGGTAGGCAGAGGGAACCTAGCCCACTCTCCGCTGAATTTTGGAGGCATTGCGTCTTTAGTAGCGGAACTCACCGCCGCGCTTTGCCTCGACACCAGGAAGGAGGTATGAAATTATAAAAATTCTTTCTTTGATTTGTTTGTAAACCAATATCTCTCTCACCTGGGGGTAAGTGTCCATCCAGTTCCAGACCGCCTTCTCCAAGGACACTACTAACACTATGTGCGCAGATTTTCTTAATAATTTAAATTTTTGTATAGATTCTGTAAATAACAATATACAATATTTTGTGAATATAAATTGGAAGTAGATAGGAGGAGGTATTTACTTTTAAATAAAGAATGATTTAAATATTAATATATTCTACATAGTATATTTTTTAGAGAAAGTATCAGAACCTATACTTTATTGAAAACAGCTATTTATTCAAATTAAACCATGACCACAACCTGTAGCGTTTACAGTCACATGCTTGTTCCCATGCATTAGGACTGGCTGACTAACAAATCGAAAACTTACCAGTAAGTAGCCGTATAAGCCTCAATATATCAACATTGACATGTTGTATCAACTCTATGTCAGTGTAGTCGGGGTTTTCCTCTGAGCTAGATGCTAGTTCCTATTTAATCAAAATAAAAATTATTATTATAATGTGTATATTGCAAACATAATAATCCTATGATTTTTTCCTACAAGAAAAAACATGAGTTTGTTTTAAGTTCAATTTCATCCTAAAAAGATATGCTACATATAAATATATATATTTATATCTCACAAAAAAAACAACAATCTCAAACTGAAGCTATCTCTTTCCTACGAAAATTACCATTAGAAAAAAATCTATTGACATAGCATATTACTACTATTAATAGGTTAATAGGTTAATAGAAATTTAACAAACAATTATTTATATGACGAACCTGTAGTCTTGCACTAATTCTATTAAAAACTGCATTAAAAAAATTAAGACTGAGGGCAAATAAAACTTTGCTGGCCAACTGTCGCAGGAGTGTGTTGTTGACATTTGTTTCGTTGCGGAGATCTGAAATTAAAATATTATAATACTAGTGACCTAAACGCGGCTTCGCCCACTCAAACTCATATTGTAGACAAATTACACAATTTTTTTACATAATTTGTAGCCTATATGTTATTCTGACGTATAAGCTACATTACTATAAAGTTTCAAATAAACCCGTTCAGTAGATTCTGCGTAAAAATGGAACAAACGTCCATCCTCACAAAATATAACATTTATTCGTTTCTTTTTAATAGTAGACTACATTCTATTTCTATTCTATATTATATTCTCCATAAATTATCTAAAGATATTATGTGTAACACATTATATCTTTAAATAATTTATTCTCTCCATTTACCACCGGATTTTCGACGCATTGCATATTAAGTGGCAGAACTCAACATCACATTTTTTGTTACCAGAGAGGAAGAGATATTTAAATAATTCATTTCCGCCGCTGGTATTCGAACCTACAGCCACAACTGGCCTTAATACATGTAAATTATTTAAAGATATTATGTAAGAAGATAAAAGTAGGCATTACTTAACCTTAGGTTTAGAGTAAATATTTCAACAAATAGTAAGGAGTAAGACGGTATGGACTGAATGTCTGTATAGTTATTAAGTTTTGAATGAAAAAAATGTAAGTTCCTATATCTCTACCTACTTACCTATAAACTGGCAAACTTCCCTCAACAGTATCTTAACATTCATTGCTTCCTCATATTTTGCTGTATCCTTAGGTTGGGAACTTAAACATATTTCTAATGTATCTAAAACTATTACTAAACTGTCATGATAGCCTTTCTCTGTTTCAGTTTGTGGTCGATTCACGCATGTTGATATTGCTGGTTGGTACTGAAAGGTAAATATGAAAAATATAAGCATAATACCTAAATATTATTTAATTATTTATTACTTTTTTTAGCCTGATGCTTTAGTCCACACATCAATCAAATCAGCCTTTTCGGGTCCACTGCTGGACATAGGCCTCTCCCAGGGTGCGCCAAAGCTCCCGATCCTCCGCCTTCCGCATCCAGTCGAAGCCAGCAACCTTCTTCAGGTCGTCGGTCCATCGAGCTGGAGGGCGCCCTACGCTAACCCGGGGATTCTTAGCACCCCCTGACCCTCCGATACCACAACCGCTACCGTAGTTGGGCCTAGCGGGTCTGCCGAGAACTGGGGGCCTGTTTTTATTTAAGACACTCATGGGATGAAAATGCCCATACTCGCCGCGCTGGGCAAGCGTGTAGGCGAGCGCAGTTTTTTTTTTTTTTGTGTGAGAGGAGATGCTGCTGCCCATCCCTCTTAATTTGTCCCTTAGTCGCCTTTTACGACACCCACGGGAACAAATGGGGAAGTGCTATTCTGACCCAGCACTTCGCAGGCGTAGCACTTTGCCTCAACACCAGAACAAAGAAATGAAAATATTTAATATTTTTCTTTAAGTGGGAATCGAAACCAGCTGTAGCGGTTACAGTTACACACTTGAACTCCTACGCTACTCGGTAGTAGGTCAGACCTGAGCAAATATATTTTAAACTTATTTATGAAAGTTTTGAGACACTGGACTGAATATAATACATTCTACGAAGTGTGAATCAAATCAAAACATTGATTCCCACTAGCACTAATAAAAAGAAACAATTTTTTTTTATAATCATGTTGTATCCCACACATAACAGGGTAGGCAGAGGGAACTGTTAGGACACTCCATTGTCATTAAGCCTTTGTTTAATTGTTGTCTTATTACATTTTATTATTACTTTAAGACATATCTTTATAACATAAAAATGTAAATTTAACATATTACTACATTGGAAATACAATATAATTTAATATATAATCTAAAACAAACTCACCAATTCATTAACTCTCTGCAATATTTTAGTTAGACCAGCTATAACAAGTGAGAATCTATGACGACTGATCTGCACCAAACATGCCTTGCATTGTTCTTCATTGATACGGGAGTGAAGGTTTTGAGCTCCGGTTTTGTAGGGAAGCTGGTAAAAAATATATCTTTTTAATTATATTCTAATATATTACTAGCCACCCAAATGCAGCTGTTAGAGCAGGGAGAAAGTACCGTACAATTAGCAGTAAAAAAAAATTTTATAACATAATAATCAAAAATATAACTTTAAACTTGAATTACTTATTTTTTTTCACATCCTGCTATGTTCATGTTTTTAAGGCATTTTCTAAAATGTTTTCCATACATTTTGTGAAATAATATTTTAATAAGGGTGAAAAAAGTTATTTTATATTACTGCTGTTAGTATATCTCATATTTTGTTTTAACCTCACACATATTTAACATTATTTATTTATTAAACATTAGTTTTACGTCATTTTCGAAATTTTAAAACCCTTCTGATAAAATATAAATACTTATAGTTTTAGTCGTTAGCAGGTCTACACTTCAACCCTTTTTTTTCATTCATAAAGAAAAAAATAATAAATATTTAAAGCTAAAACAGTGGAGAATCCACTGTAAAAATATTTCAAATAAAAATATTTTTTTTTCTTGAAATTAAGGAAACTCGCAATTAAGAATATGTATCAAATTTTGCGTAGGTGTATAGAAAGAAAGGAGTGTAGTTTAAATGAATTATAACACAAAATAAAGCATAGGGTTCTTTATTATTATTGAAAATAAAACAAGTAATAAATATAGCGTTCAATTTGTAAAAAAAATATAATAAAACAAGATTGTTTACATAAATAAATAAATCGCTATGGGTGGGTCACATACACTTTTTATAAATAGTATATATTATACCTGTTCTTCAAATCTTGATATAAGTGAGTTGGCCCATTCTCCAGGTTTTTGTGTGCCCATTTTCTTTATTTTAATAGTATTTTTAGGGAATAAATTTATAAACAATTATTTCGTGCCATCCCATGATTTCCCTTTCGATTTATCAAAACTTCAAATAAAAAACCTTATTGATTACTAAACGTAGACAATACCTGTCTTTTTCAATGTAATTTTTATTTATTTAAATTAGAAATGTAATTCTTTCCAAAATATTGATAGACGTTTTTTTACAAATTCAATATAATTATACTGTCATGAATAAAAATTAAAAATACAGTGAAAATCAAAGCCACAGGGTGAATAGGCACAAAACCAGGGACGTTTTTACTCATTATTGAAGTTACTATTTTCGTTAGTATAAAAACATAATTACCGTATAATTAATGTAAGTTATACTTATAATATTAATATTTTTTATATATGTCGAGGTATTTTAAAACTCAATTCAAACTCTAAAATGTTTCTACCCACATTTCAGTAATCAAAAAGATATTAAATAATATTATGAAATTATTAGTAATATAATTTCACTTTCAGAAATAGTCGATAAAACAACACATCACTATTACTAGCAATATTACAAAAACTAAAGTGACATTTGTCAGCTCAATTGACAATTATTGTTTTGTGTTATTCGGGTCGCCGAATCATTTGATTCTAAGTAATATAATTAAATTACTACTTCCTTTAATTCTAACACATCTTTAACATACCAATTAATACAAAATGATGGTAAGTTATTCCTTTTGAACATAAAGTATATGAATAAAAGTGATTTTTTTACAAAACCAGGGGGCGTATCCTAGAATCCTGTTAGATTCTTAGTCATTTTTTATCCACTTAAACCTGAAAATAAATATATTTTCATCTCATTGAGGGCTTTTAAAATAGCTAAAAGTACTTAATGTAATATTACAGTGAACTATAAGGAAATATACCAATTACATTGAATTAATTTAGTGAAATCGTGACGTGGTATCTGGTTTATATTAGCTTAGTAAAGGCTGTTTTCGATATCAGTACGATTACCTTTAGAAGATAATACGTTTATTATGTGATTCATTATATTAAATATTTATTTTGCTAGGAGTTAATTGCTTAAATTGATTGTTTTTAATCTATTATTTTAATTTAATCTATTTTTGGAAATCGGCAATATTGCAATGACCAACTCATTAATTGTTTCCATTATTAGAAGAAATATCTGTATAAACACAAATTTTTTGTTTTTAAAAAAATTAAAATATACATATATACTCCTATTAAATCAGCTTCACTCTACACACACACACAGAAACACACACAGCAGGGTAGGCAGAGGGAACCTAGTGTTAAGACACGGCATTCCTCACTTTTTGCTGAATTCTGGGGATGTTGAGTGGCAGAACTAATGCCGCGCTTTTGCCTCGACACCAGAGCAAAGAAATGAAAATATAAATGTAAATAAATATTTCATCTCCTTGAGTAGGGATCGAGCTCACAACCATCACGTTACAGTCACACCCTAGTGCCACTGCACCACAATGTCCTCAACTTTTGATTTTTATCTTTTACCCTTATTTTACAAGATTTATTCAACACTTTTAGAAAACACAAACTGTAGTCTTGAGTGTGGAATAACAAAAAATGTTAAAATATATGTTTTTGCTGGATAAATTGGGATCTGTTTCTTATTTTTAAATACATTAATATATTTTTTTCTATTTCTTAAAGGACTCAGTGGATGATAACAATCATGATCCCTTATCAGTGCCTCCAATATCACCACCGACAAGTGGAGAAATTAAACCTGATAAGAAGAAACCTAGTGAGACTATTTCTTTAGCTGACAACAGCTTGCTGGTTAGTATTTTGAGAATATTTGTTTCCAATTAGAATGTTAAGTCATGCAAGGCAAGAAAGGAGAAAATGTTTTCTATTATTTTTTATTACACACCTCAACCACACCTTTTAAATTTCAAGAAATGAGAAACAATACCTAATAATTATAAATAATAATATGCTTCACATTATATCCCACAACATAGTAAGGTAGTCAGAGGGAACCTTGTGTTGAAACACTTTGCTCTCCACTTTCTGCCGAATTTTTCAAGGCAGAATGAAAAAGAATGAAAAAAAAATTTTTTACAGGTGGACATATCAGATGCACTCAGTGAAAAAGAAAAAGTGAAATTCACTGTCCATACAAAGACAACTTTGCCAGAATTTCAGAAATCTGAGTTCTTTGTTGTTCGACAACATGAGGAGTTTGTTTGGCTACATGATAGATATGAAGAGAATGAAGAGTATGCTGGTTATATTGTAAGTATAGGGGATATCTATAATAAAAATTTTCAATAGTTTATAGATTTTTTAAAAATTCTGAATAAAATATAAATAATATATATAACAGAATGTATCGCTTAGTGGTCAGAGCGCTTGGGCAGTTTCCAAGGAGCACAGGTTCAAATTTTCATATATTTCTAAAAAAGTATTTTTCTTTCCTAAGTGTGAAATCATAAAAATACTAAATAACATTTATTCGAAGAAACAAACATATCTTTTCGCATAGCAAATTTTTTAATGAAATTTTTACTTTTTTCTTGACAAAATAGAAGAAACATTGGTTTTTACTTTTATCCTTCCATAGATTCCACCCGCACCCCCAAGGCCAGATTTTGATGCATCTCGAGAGAAGTTGCAAAGATTGGGCGAAGGCGAAGGTGCTCTAACTAAGGAGGAATTTCTTAAAATGAAAGAAGAATTGGAAGAGTGCGTTAGATTTTTCATTTTTATACTGCATTACATTCCACACATTGCACAGAATACTTAGGGTTAAGACACTCTATTCTTTGGTTACCACCTGAGTTAGAAACATTACTTGTTGTGTGATAGATGTTGCACTTTTTCTCCAAAAGTGCGGCGCTGATATCCATCACTGAACATGCAATGGCTCCAGAGTTCAGCGGAAAGTGGGATTGGAGTATCTTAACATTAAGCTCCATGTGACTACCCTGCTTTATGCGGGACACAGCATGAAGCTGATAAAAAATATAGTACATATCTATATTTTTGTTCTTACCATTATAACATAATTGGAACTAAAAACTACAACCCATTTGTACACAGTTATTGACTCACTGCAATACGATTGTATCTTTTTTTAATTAGTGTTACGTTTTTTAATGCATGGCAGGGTAAACAAGAACCCAGTATTAAAACACACCATTCTAATTTTTTAAAGTTATCACATGTTGAATGGCAGAACTCAAAGTCTCTCTGTTTCTGCCAGAGCTGGGAAGCTCCAGAAAATTATAATTCCGCCCAAGAGAGGATCTCACTCTACTACTCTTTGATCTTTTTTAAATTCCTTTTAGGGAATATTTAGCCACTTTCAAGAAAACGGTGGCCATGCATGAGGTATTCTTACAACGTTTAGCGGCACATCCTGTATTCAGAAATGATGCTCATTTAAGAGTATTTCTGGAATACGAGCAAGATTTATGTGCGAAACCTAGAGGCAAGATGGATTTGATTGGAGGATTGGTAAGTCTAAATAATTATAAGCCCTAAGAATAAAAATGGTCTAACTCAAAAAAAGTATTTGGTAGGAAATTACCATAAAATGTTGGAATAGGCTTTTTTAGGAAGAGTTTATCACAAAATCAGAAATTACAGTAAGTTTTGTGTTATTTTATTTTTATTCTAATATTTTCCTCACTATCTTTGATATACATATACACAGATTAAACCAATGCCTCACAAATACGATTTTTTTCTTTAATCTCATTTATATATTTGATAAGGATTATTATACAAAATAAGTTTCATTGTGGCCGTCGTGGGTTCTATTCTCACTTGAGGGAATAAAATATTTATATTTTCATTTCATCACTCTGATGAAAAAAAAAACGAGGCAAAGTTCTGACACTCAACGCGCTATGCCTCAATAATTCGGCGACATTTTAAATGACTTTTTAATATTTTTATTCAAACAGGTCCGTTCAATGACAACAACAACTGATGAAATATACTTAGGCGCAACAGTCCGTGATGTAAATGATTTCTTTGAGCAAGAAACGGCGTTTTTGCAAGAATACTATTCGCATTTGAAGGAAGCCGTAGCCAAAGTGGATAGAATGACGTCGAAGCATAAAGGTTTGGGAGAATTGATCGTTGTTTTTGTTGTTTTTATGGGTCCGAACTCATTTATGTTGTAGCATCAATAAATTGTAACAACGCAGAGGAATTTCGACGGGAGGCAAGATTCAAGAGGCGCGAGTTCATGTCCCGCTATGTTAAAATTTTTTATGTTTTCTAAAAAATATTTTTCTTTCCTATTTGTGGAATAACATTTTAAAATTGTTAAAAATAGTAAATACTTTTTTAACCCTATGCTGTATCTTAAACATGGCAGGGACAAGGACCCTAAAAATCTAGTGTTAATTTCCTTTCCGCCGAATTCTACAGCCATTACATGTTTAGTGGCAGAATTCACCAGTTACCAGTTACTCACTCAGGGCGACTAAATGAAAATATTAATATATTAATATTTTAATATATAAAATAAAATTATTTATTTGCTGGTTTCTAAATTTTTCTTATACAAATTAAATTGTTTTCTTATGCAGACGTAGCAGATGCTCACATAAAATTATCATCCTGTATAACGCAACTGGCGACTCGAGAACAACCGCCAACTGAGAGATTTTTGACTAGAGCCGCTGAAACTTTTGATAAGTGTCGGGTAAGTTATCATATGTGTGTATAATGTACATTGTATATAGGTGTGGTGTAGTATAGTGGGTTCAAATCGAAGGTAAAGCTTTTTGAAAAAAAAATGTTTATTTTATCTTATTCAGTTTGCCATACAGAAGATAATGTGTTCAAAATTTATGGAAAGTGAAAATTAGACTGTTTGAACACAAGTTTTTTTTGCTATTTGCGGGAGATACGTGGATACATCCACGGTCATCAACCTGCACATACAAATCTCTTGACTCTCTTCTTAGTATCATCGATACTGTGTTCTCGAAGGTCAACCGAGGTCTCTTCCTGTCTCTCTTATGTAAAACCTATTAAACCCTGAATAAAAATAGAAGGGTTCTCTAAATTTGATGTGTAAAAATAAAATTAGACATACACAAACGTGTATGTTTGTCTGTCTGTCTGTCTGTCTGTATGTGACATCATAGATCCCAAACAATGGGATTTGACTTGACGAGGGAAAAGTGGTTTTTTTTTAAAGATTATCAGCTCTTTTCTAGTTGCTTAGCTTACTTTATAAAGCTTTATATGTTCTTTTTGTCATTTGTTTTTTTAATATCAATTACTCCTTTAAACATTTACTTTTTTTTTCAGAAAATAGAAGGCCGCATGGCGTCCGACCAGGACTTGAAACTGGCAGACACGCTTCGCTACTACATGCGTGACGCACACGCAGCAAAAGCAGTACTTGTTCGACGATTGAGGTAATTTTATTGAAAATTCGTATTATTTACAACATTTTTCTTTTCTATATATACTCGGTTAATTGTTATACTCACATAAATCGATAGAAAAATATCGCGATCTTATAAAATTTTCCTAATTACTTTCATTTTCATTTCAGATGCCTCGCCGCGTATGAAGCGGCCAATAGGAACTTGGAAAGAGCACGTTCAAAGAACAAAGATGTACACGCGGTAAGTATTAATTATTATTTATTTGTAACTATATGAGTTATTAATATATTTTTTATTTCTATACTTTTATTTTTATTTTTACTCTTTGTCTTCATATCTTCAACCTTGCTGGCTTAATATAGAGAAATAAGTCATATGTTACCTGTTATGTTTCATTTCTGTTCCATAAAAAGTCGTAAATTGTATTTTTTGAAATTTATGAATAAATTTTCATTACATAATTTATGTTATTCTTAGCCTTTTTTGATGTATAAAAATGTAACGTTTTTTATACATAGCATTATTTAAGGTATATAATAAATAATGTTTACAATTAAAGAATGAATTCTAGAGAATTCTATTTAAATGAAGTCCTTATAAAAACAGCTTCCCTAAAGTAAACCATTTTGAAAATTACAAATATTTCATTGTCCAATAATAAATTGTGCACTTTTTATCATTTTCATCAACAATAAATTAGTTCAAATTGTTTTTTTGTTAAAACAAAACAATTAAATATCCACCATTTTGTTTAATGCACTCACAATCAGCCGATGGAAGTCCAAGAGGTAAAAGCACGCTTTATAAAACTCATAACATTTATTATAATTATTATATACAATACTAGCGACCCACGCGCGGAATTAACCGATTAAATTCTTTACAAAAATTGGAGAAAGGAGTGTCTTAATACTAGGTTCAGGTAGGAAGAGGTTCTACCCTGCTGTGCGTGAAGATTTTTTTTTAAATTTTCATATAAATTGTAACCTTGTTCTTGTGAATCTGAATATAACTTTTATCTATATTAATGTAAATTTTCATGTCTCATGTTTCATGTCAGATCTATTCAGTAGTTTTAGCTTTAAAGTGGAACAAACACCCATCCTCATAAATTTTCATAATATTATACAGTAAACAGTTATTTATACAGTTATTTAATTTTCGATTTTATTACAAAAAAAATATAATAATAAAAATTAGAACATTTTACAATTTGATCTTCTTTTTATTTTCTTCTAATCTGATATTTTTTTCTAGAAAATGATATAATTTTTCCCAATTTTTATGTTTTATATAGGCAGAACAAGCGCAATCGGACGCGTGCGCCCGCTTCGAGCAGCTCTCGGCCCGCGCGAGAGAGGAGCTGCTGGACTTCCGCACCAGACGCGTGGCCGCTTTTAGGAAGAGGTATATACATACATATAGAGTGTTGTTTTCATGAAATTTATGTACTAGTAGTACTAGGTAAATGAAACAGTAGCATGCCAAAACAATCGTTTAGATCTCACACGAGCTAAATGTGTGTGTGTGTCTGTGTGTGTGTGTGTAGGCGTTGCCTTTTAAGCAAAGAAACTTATCTTAACATGGCCCTTATTGATCTTTTACAATTAAAAATATATTATGTCACTCATTGTTCACCAGTTAAAGTACTGTATATTTAGTCTCTACTAAATTGTAAGAAAATGTGTTATTTTTTACATTTTAGTCGATACTAAATGCACAGTGTCTATAAAAAGGGCAAAAAGGAAAAATGGAATATCCTAAAACTTCACACTATACAAAAAGAAAGTAAAACAAATATTTTTTATTTTCCACAGTTTAATAGATCTGGCGGAACTCGAGATCAAACATGCGCGCGCTCAACAAGAATTGTTTAGAAAATCTCTTCAAGTACTTAGGGAATGTCAGTAAGTGAGAGAAATAAGCTAATAAACTACCAAAAGAAGGTATTACATTTTGATTATTATTCCATTTTTAGAATAAATGTTAATTTTCATTTTATTATGATGCTATTTTTTTTAGATTTTCATTTTGATGAACTGATTTTTTTATTTTTCTTTAGAATTTAAAATGTATGTGAGTACTTTTTGTTTCTTTTATTAGGTATAGAAAGTATTTAGTTATTTTTAATGTTGTTAATATATATTGAATTTGTATGTATTTCCTATAAACTTTTAGTTTTAAATATATAAGGCATAACTGAAAATTTGTGTAAGTTATATTTTTACAAACAAAAAATCCTGCGCACAGCGTCTTGACTGTACAAGACGATTGTGGGTTCGATTCCCACTCGGGGGAATAAATTATTTAATATTTCATAATTACTTCGTTCTGGTGAAACAAAGCGCGGCATTGAATTCCGCCACCTAACGCGCAATATTTTTAATTATATTATATTATAATTATCTATATGAATATATAAAATAGAATTACTTTTGTAATGAATTCTTTTTCATAATAACAAATTATGCTTAATTTTTAAAAAATATTTTTATTCAAATTAATTATTGTTATACTAAAAGAGATTTCTAATATTTTTATTATATGTATGTATATATAATATCAAATTCGGGGATGCCCGTGTTTGAATCGGTTACCCACGCCAATATATGAAAATTATTCCAATAACTGTTGTATTAAATATCTGTATATATAGTAGACTTTATATAGACTAAAAAAGCTTTCTCAACCTTTTTACTCTAATAATACTATTATAGCGCTGTGAGTTTGTGTCTGTCTGTAAACGGTTGTGGGTTCGATATACACTCAGGGGAGTTATATTTAATTTTGATTATCTTTTATTTCGGACTTTTTGTATTGGAACTTTAAAATATACTTTTATTGGTTTGTTCTTTACGCTGCTTAACAGCAATAAAATATATTTCGAGATAATAAATTTTATTATTTGTGCGACACTGAATGTCTCGAATTTGGGCGGAAAATGGAAGACGAAGTGTCTTGACATTAAGCTACCCCGCTATAGGTCTCAGGGTATAGTGTGAATCTAAAATAAATAATATAATTATTTTCTCTTCACTCTGCTAACTAAGTATGGTGTCAGGTTTCACCACACAACTCATTATGTCTGTAAATCAAACAGAATGTAAAGTAATATGCGGGTTCTCTCATTATATAAAGCGATGTTAAAGTTTGTTATTAAAATATTTTAAAAAAAATGATGAAATGTTATTTTTTTTTGTGAGATTATTCATAAAAGGTTGGGAACCGCTAGTATATTATATTATTATGTAATTGTATTAAATTTAAGAATAATTCATACATTATTAATAAATAAATTTATATTTTAAGTGTCATTTTTGGATGCGCATAAGTCAAAAAATGGTTTAGTCATTGTTACAGTAAGTCAAGTGATATTTGATATTTTATTTTTTTCTATTTTAATATCAACAACATTTTCTTTATCAACATGCTGTATAAGTTCTTTAGATAAAAAATCTTTATTAGTTAAAAAAATCGGTTTATAATACCTATTCATAAGGGTGAATTAGCATTTTAATTTTAATATGAACAGCTCTTGCTTAATTCTGACGTACACCATGTTAGCAATGACTATGTTACTTTATAAATGATGATGTTAAAATATATGTCGCATTTTTTTTCATATTGTTATGCCTTAAAAGCTAATAGCTAATAAATAATTAAATATATTTTTTTTCGCATAGAAATTAAAATAAAAAAAATATCTTATTTCGATTATATTTTTAAATTAAATTGAACTGCTTAAATGTATTGAATTATGAATATATCTAGTAAATTAAATATAATTATTTGATTTCAACGTTTCGGCTATGCGAGAGAATGTGGTACTACTTTTGTAAATGTGAATATACGAATTATTATTGTATACTTTGTTTTATTTTCTCATAAGGAAAAGGAAATATATAGAAGTTTGTTATCACGGTACAGTGTCAATGGCGTAGCGAACTTAACTCGCGCCCGGGGCAAATACTTTTACAGCGCCCCCCATGCGAACACAATATAATTTTATATGTATGTTTAAATAGTTTTGCGGACTATTCAGCGGCGCACGGGGCCTGATGGACCCAGTGGCAGTGCCTGACTAAACTTGCGATAGTTGTGTGTTCATACGTCACACAATCTTCGGAGGCAATGGTTATTATGTTAATGTATTAAAATATCTTAAAATATTTATATCTTTAGGCTGTGTGTACCCCGTACGTTTAGAGTAGGTAGAGGGAATCGGGGAACCTAGTGTGCTAATATCTATACTGATTGCAAGGTTTATAACCCGAAAGTTGGGGAGAATAGAAAAGTAATAAAATGTACTATAGACATATATTATTGTTAGTCTAGATATTGCAGAGAAATAAACTGTGTTTAGATATATTTTAACTTTTAACTACTCTTACTTTTTTTACTACCAAGATTCATATTACTGTTATATTTTTTTATTAATTGCATTTTAAATATCTATGAATAAACAACAGGGACGCAAGCGACGCGTTGCTATAGTAACGTGAGGTCACATCAAACGATCCAAAACAATTGATTGTTAATACAAGTTAAAAGCGTTCCTTATAAAAATATATTAACTTCTATAGAAATTAAGTTTATTAGTTCAGAAAATGACATAAGGTAAGTGCTTGGTAAATTGTATATCTTTTTTTATATAAAAAATGGTTACTTATGTGTAATTTTATATACAAGAGTGAAATCAAGAGTTATCATGTATAAGGAAACACAAAATCATACAATTTTATTATTTTTTTGTATCATAAGACAATCAAAGCGAGCAAGTGGCGAAACTTCCTAGTTTTTGAACAGAAATAAATGTATCGTATGCTTTCGTTCTATAATGTTGAGACATATTTCGTATTGATGCTCATTCTATTACCATTGCGATTATAATTCACATTTATAAGTATATATATTAATAATATAATTATATTGTAGTACTGAATTTTTATTATTATAAATAATTGCTTTTACTTAGATTTTCATTTAAAAAAAATCTTTGTCTATCTTAAAAAAAAACAATATATAAACTTAATTTTAAAATGCTAAGAATGATATGTATAAATAATCATACGACATACAAAAAAAATAATTATACTATTTTATAAATTTCATTAATAATATTGCATATGTATGTACCTATTATTAATAAGATCTACAGTAAGAAAATAATTTCATGTAAAACTGTATTCTATATATAAAGTGATACATAGGTGTGTTTGTAATTCCAGAATTAGCGTCCCTAACAATAAAATGTTATATCAATATGATCCTGACAACGGTATTTGTTCTCACGTCGATGACGTCACTGGCACAGGCGAAGTGGGTGGAGGGGAGAGTGGATACGAAAGAGGTAAGGTCGCGGGTTCGACTTACGATGGTCTATTTTTCAAACTATAGGTAATAATACTTCGAAGTCATTATAAAGGTTTTAGGCATTTTGTGTTAACGCTATGGTACTGGGGATGGGGTCCGATATACACCCAAAGTGATTGCAACTTCATCAGTTTGAAAAGGCAAAATTTAGCAATTCACACAACTCATTTTACATCTTTAAAAAAGGAGAAAACAAACTAACTTGTCTCATATATTTTTCAGAATTGGGCGTTTTTAGCTCGTTTCTGTTTCCTATCTCTGGACGGTCAATTTGAGTATTTAATAGAATTCGATAGAGACATGGGGACGCCTAACTTGTTGCTATACTACGATGATGAGAGCCAGTGGCCGTCGGTATATCATAGCAGTAAGGTTAGTATAGGTTTATTATTTTTAATTTCGACAAATATATATTTTTTCTAATATTACGTAAAATTTTTAGAGTTCCGTATCTGAAAAAGATAAACGGAACCCTTATTTGTGTCATTTTCGTCCGTTTGTCAAGACTATGATAGCGTAGAGATACCAAAGTGAAGTTAATATCAAATATTGAAGTCAACGGTCCCTTGGAGCACAGAAAAAAAAATCAAGTTTCTAAGTTAACGTAATCAAAAGATTTTGTACGAAATTCACCGCGACATCAAAACCTATATCGTACTTCCTGTGGACCTACAATTATTAAAATAGACGCGAAGTTAGAACATACAATACAAATACCCCTATTTATAAAAAATTGGACAGTAACAATTTATAGGAATTTAACTCAAAAAAAAAATAAAACGGATTATGCGTGCTAAAGAGACCATCTTAAAAGTTTTTATAAACAATTTAAAGTTAATCAAAACCGCGACACTTAAAATTATAAACAACAGAATTGAAACTATTTTGAAGAATACTTTGATAATTATAATTTAAACATATTTTCAGACGTGTAAAGAGCGTGAGGCAGTATTAAACAAAGGCGGGCAAAACCAAATTATTAAGCTATCTCACTGGTATCCCGACACCGAATATTCTGGATGTATACTTTCTCAGGCAAACAAAGAATTGCCTGCTTCGAAAAGGTAATAATACTACTAAGGAATATTTAAAAAAAGAAATACAAAACATTGATATTAAGGAATATTAAGAAGAAGAGAGCTAAGACTTCAACTCCGTTACCCATTTTACACTGAATTTTGGAGGCATTGCGTATTGAATGGCGGAACTCAACGGCGCGCTTTGTCTCTCGACACTTGAGTGCCTCCGCCAACGAAGTGTTTTGACACTAGGTTTCCTCTGCGTACCCAGCTTTGTGTGGGATACAGCGTGAAGATGATAAAAAACGTAACCGTCCCTTCACAAAATATGGACCCGACATCACGTGTACAGTGTAACTCTATCGGACTTTGAAACGCTAGCCTCCAGCTTGTAATGGAGGATTATTTTAACTATGGCAATACTTTTAACTAATTAAGCCTTAAATTACAGTACAACCTCAAAACCAAGTATAAAAACGAATACCACAGCAAAACCAAATACAACAAACATAACTAAACTAGACTTACCATCAGATCCAACATATTACGATCAATTTCTAAAAACCACGACGCTACCAAAAACTACCATTTCCGATACAAATTCTACCATTTGGTACGAATTACTACCAACTGATGAGTTTAATTCTACTACCACGGTGCTGCCAGATGATGAACTGTGGGAAAGTGTTGCCAGTGATGATGAAGAAAAAATGGAGAATTTGAAGGATGTTGAATTGTTATTTGATAATTATAATGGGAGTGGAGTAAGTATTCAATACTTTTAAGAAACTATAATATCTACTGTTTTATGAATATATGTCGGAGAAAGAATTCCACAGGTGTTTTAATAAAGTAGCACTGCTGACGTAACGCATACCCTGATCTTTACAATCCATCGATCACAGTTAAATGACACCAGGTAGCTTAGACACCTATCGCGTAGTTTTATATTAGTTCACTTTCTTGATAGTTCTATATAATATCTAGTATTTATTATCCATTATTGTTTTATTTTAGTATAAAATAAAACGATCAACATTTGAATTATTAGAGCGCTACCGTCGTCGCAGATTACACGCAGAGTCCAATCAACATAAGGCTAGCCAAAATGCTAGAACTGTTAAGTTTTTAATATCTTGTCATAATTCTAGAAGATTTCGTTCAGCAAGAGAAAGATGGTGGTTTATAGCTATCAGCAATTGTGATAGCCCTAAGGTATGAGTATACATCCTACTAATATTATAAATGTGAAAGATTGGGAGGATGGATGATTGCTTCACTATAATAGTGAAGCTATTATCCATCGTCAAAAACTGCTGAACAAATTTAGATGAAACTTACCAGTTATATATATATGTGTGTGGCTTATATTTTAGAATAACACATAGGCTAGAAATGGTTTCATATTTTTATTTATTTAATATGGCTATAATATAACAATAATCTTAAGCAGGCGAAGCCGCGCGGGTGGTTGCTAGTATTAATATATATTTGAATTAGTAGAAATAGTTATACAAACGCTCGTTTGTCTTGTCCTTTTTCCATAAAAAATATATATATTTGACGTAGTATTTGATTTTACATAGTATGATGGTTGTGGCTTCAATCCCAATTTGGATTTTGTTTAACTTCACGCAGTTCAGAGGGAACCTGGGAACCTAATGTTAAGACACTTCCACTTTGTTTCCATTAAGAACACCACCCACCAAAAACGTGCGCTGCCGGCGCAGCTACAAGGAACAGTTAGCCTGCAATTCTGCAATCTAAAATGAAAGGGCGTTCGAAAACTAGCACAGTACTTTTCAGCCAAATAGTGATACACGTTTCATTGGTAGTTCATCTCCAAACTAAACCAAATAAGACTCAATCATCACAATGATTATTATTTTACAAGCAGATCGCTTAGTAGCAGTCTACATAAAAATATCCCCGTCCTGGTAGACAAAACGCGAAGAGTTTTGCCACTGAACAAACAATCTCTTGAAAGTTAGATTGCGTAGGGCACGAAGTGTCTTACTCACTAGGTTCTCTCGGCCTCATAGCAGAGTTAATATGCGGCCGGCCATATAGTTTTCGCCATTTTCATACATTTTAAATGAATATGAGGAATCTGTGACCAAAGATTTCTTTATCAAAGATTTCTTTATCAAAGATTTCTTTCTATACTTAGTTTTAAAACGTCATGCTGAGAATAGTTTTAAATTAAATATGAATAAATATTTTTCCAGGGTTTAGACGTCCGTTACAAATTCTTAATGACAAACGGACCTAATGGTGACTTTTGGCACGAACACTTCTCAGCTGATGAATTTTGTGAGTATATTATAAACATGGTTTTATAATACTAGAGACCAAATTGATGCGTAGAATACGCGATACGTGTACTTCATATGAAAGTGTTCTTTTATTTCCAGATGTCCTGCCAATTCTACTAGCCTACACTTTTGCCTACGTCATAGTATTGGTAGCAGTAGTAATGTGTAGTGTCGAACTGAAGTCTAGACACTTGCTTCACTCTACGTACAAGTTATTTCTAGTGTCACTAGTGTCACAACACATGGGCGTGACACTGCAAAGTCTAGGGGGAATACGATATGCGTATAATGGGATTGGAAGTCCGGGTCTTAGAGTTACAGGTATTTTTTTTCTTGTTGGCTTTTGTATGGTATTTGTAAGAATCCTTTTATACGCTTTTCCTAGTAGCAATATTGAATAGGAATATATTTAACATTGCGGATGATGTATAGAGGTCCTGAAGTTGAGAATATGAGCTTTTAAGCATTGTACACTCGAAACGTAAATTATCAAAAGTAAAAAAAATCTAGGTGGCCATGGCTCACTTCACAATACCAATAGTAGTAAGGCGGAGTAAGTACAGTAGAGGAGTAATAGTAGGAGGGGCAGAGGCCAGTCGTGGACATAAGCATGTGGTAAGGTTGTGAGTCCGATTCCCATTCGAGGATATGAAATATTTAATGTTTTCATTAGCTCTGGTATCCAGGTAAAGAGCTGCGTTGAATTACGCCACTCAACACGCAGTGGTGGGGAAGAGAAGTATATTAATGGGAACGGAATGTCTTATTACTAGGTTCCTAGGTTCCTCCCAATTCTAACCTGCTATGTGTGGGATACAGTGTAAAGCTAAAAAAACAGTATGTTCTCGCTGCCTATTCTGCTATATGTGTTAAATAAAAATGATAAATTTTTTTACAGGCCAATTCTTCTGTGGCATGTCAGAAATTACTTTTCTTCTTCTACTAATATTAATGGCGAAAGGCTATACAATAACTCGTGGACGTCTCAAAGTGGGATTTACAGTGAAACTAACTATATTTATGTGTTGTTATGTACTGACATATGTTGTATTGTTTGTTTATCAAGCACGGGTAAGTGTTTTTTCATACTTTTTTATTAAAATGACTCGCTCTTCTCTCAATTCTAAACTCAACACAGTACTTTGTTTTATCACCAGAGCGCAGAATGAAAATAATTCAATACCTTGGATGGGAATCGAACCCACAACCGCGTTTAAAGTCAGACGCAGACTGACCCTGCGTTACGAATAATAATATACGTCTTTAATCATAATATTATTATACGTTATTAATATTACATTCCAGGCATTTGATCCTGGTGAGGTATTATATTTGTATGAGAGTCCAGCGGGTTACGGGCTCATCGTACTACGTATATCAGCATGGTGCGCTTTCTCCTACGCTACTTTCTTTACAGTGAAAAAATATCCGGAAAAGGTAAGTCACGACAATTTAGAATATTTATTTATTGTATGTACTTATTTGGTAACACCCTGAAATTTATAAATATAATATTTTGAATTAGTTATATTTTTTGCTATTTATATTTAACGATCCTTGTTTTCCTACGAAAACCACTTCTTTAATTTAAAAAAATCTGAAAGTACTTATTAATATTTAAAATAATAAAATTAATAGAACACTATTTAACCAGTGGAACTTGGAGTCACTCTTCCAATCATTTAAAAAGCATTAAACGCCGCGCTTTGCCTTACCAGACGAGAAAATTAAAATATACCTAAAGTTTTAAATATATATAGTTATCTAATATTTACATATAAAAAAATGGACCTTAAGAGATTTATTACAATATTTATAGCCAATTTTTAGAGGTTTTATTCAATTATTTTCATTCCAGAATATGTTTTATTGTCCATTCTTTATCTGTGGCACGTTGTGGTTCTACGCGGGACCATTATTTATACTAACTGCTAATTCTTATATTGGTAAGTAATAAGTTAAAATATTTAAATTTTAAATGAAAGAAAGATGCATTATTATAAGTGATTAAATTTGACTTTATATGACAATAACTTCATCCCTGCAGCTTCCGATGAGTATACTAATACAACACAAAATAATTTTTCCAGTAGAACCAATAGTTCTTGAGATTAGTGCATTCAACATAACAAGTTTTTCGTATTTAGAATATACGTCTTCTATATAAGAAGGGTGGAATAAGAAAAAAACTAGTATTTCAATTTACATGATCGTCTTAGAGTTAAAAAACATGTATCTACTGTTTTTTTTTCCCTGTGAGACATAAACTCGATTAACCGGACTAATTGTTGTCGTTAAAAATTATTGTCCATAATAACTTAATAAGTATTATCAATTTATTCATTATTATATAAATAAATACATTGACTTGGCAATCGCACTAAATAATTCAAATTATAATAAACATTATATGTTATTTATAAACAACATATTGTCATGCCATTCCATTGCGGTCGAAAATCGTCTGAACTGTTTGGAGAAAAGTACGTAAATCGTCCTACGATATTTTGCTCGATTTGGCGGGTGCACTACCGTGCCCACAAAGAATAATTCGTTATATAGGGGCTATATAAAGTGTTAATATATATATACCTATATTTTTTCAGATAAATGGGTACGAGAAAGCGTCGTTACAGCCGTTTTACTGTTTATAACATTTAGTGGACATGTTATGTTTTTGGTAAGATTTTTTTTGTTAGACTCATTTCCCATATACATATTATACGTTATAGAGAACCTAGTGTTAAAATATTTCATGTCCTTATTGTATAATTTTTATTTAATGAGTACTTTATTAATTAATATTACCGTCCAGACGCACCGACACAGTGTTCGACTGTAGACGCGACGAGTGTGGATTAGATTCTCACTCGGGAGAATTAATTATTTCTATTCCTCGCTTTACTAATAAGACAAGGCGGCATTAAGTTTCGCCACTCAACACGCAACGTCTCGAAAATTGGTTAGTGCTTAGTTTTAGCTCTAGGTTCCTGTCTTTTGCAGAAACATTTCATCAATAAGTGTGGAAAGCATAGTGACCAGTCACTAATATATATTTTATAATTTTTCTTTCAGCTATTAACGTTACCAGTATTCGCAAATAAGAATTTTCCGTACCACGTTCGTACTACACAAATAGGTATAATGGAGGTAAGCACAGTAGTTGCAAAACGTTGTTATGAATATAAACTTTATTCTTCAAATTAATTAGAGAAAATATATAACTGGGTGGCTGAATGCAGATTCATACGCCTCTTTAGGTAAAAATTATACTTATAATATTATTATTTAGTTTTCATGTTTGACAAAATCTCTTTTATTTTTAATTGCTAAAAAGCCTAATGCTGTTATAGAATAGTTAAAATTGTGTTTTCATTTAAAGTGGTGATGACAAAAACACTCTGTATAATGTATTTGTTATAAGTCTTAATATTTTTTTATAGGTAAGTGGGGGGTCACATCTAGACAGATTTGGTCCAACCGCCTATCATCCAAGTGAAGGGACAGCGCAAACTGTTATTATACCACTTACAAGGTAATTTTCTGTATCTTTTTAAGTATAAATATTGGAAAATTATGAAATAATTGTTAGTGGTCCGACAAGAAACTACGGTAATATTTATATTAAAAGTTAATATTCATGAAATTTATATAAGAAATTTAAAGACTCAGTGCCTAGTCCCGCACCTCTACTATACATTCACGCGAATATATTTTTTATACATTTATTATAAAGATGGTTACAGTGCGAATAACATTTTCAAAGAATTTAAATCTAAACACTTATTTTTATGATTGATATCAATTACAGACGCACAGAAGAACTAATAGGGAACATGTACAATCAATACATGGCGACAAATCCTCTCTCGATAGAAAACGGAACGCCTAAATTAAATGGCATACCAAAAAGGATAGACTCAATAAAGTCCAAAACCAGTCTAATACCTCAAATAAGTACAGAAACTAATAATTCTGACGATATAAACCCATCAATAAGCGAAAATAAAGAAATATTTACCATCGCCAAAGCGCGGCAAAATGAACTGTCGACGTCAACGGCAATGTCAAATGAATTGACAGATGACAAGCCGCCGACAGATAATGTAGAGAGTGAAGTGAATTTGCCGGAGGTTTTAAGGTCGAGGAGAAATATTTTGGAGCCGATAGGTAACATTAGTAGGGATGTGCCGGTTTGGTCGTTGGCAAAAGGCCCTTGTGTGGTTGCGATGCAATTAAAGAAGTCCGTTGTTAAGGAGGAAGGTAATGTTTTTTATTTCATTAAAAATATTATAAAGTAATAATTATGCTATCGCAGCGGTACCGCCTTACCCGTTACTTGATAGTTATAGGTTCGAAGAGTTAAATGCTTTAATGTCCACGCTCTAGTACAGCGCTGAGTTCCGCCACTCAACATTCCAAATCTGAAATTCGAGTTCAATGGAAAGTGAAGAATGGGGATTTGAATAGATTATATCTGTTACAAAAGGGTACAGTGTTGATATCTTTAATCACTGTGTAACATATACATATGCCTTAAAAATGTTATCGTTAGCCAAAATATTTTTTTAGCTTTATACTGTATTCCGCACACAGCAGGATAGGCAGGAGACCTAACGTAAGGACACTCTATTCTTCACATTCCGCCAAATTCTAAAAGCATTGTATGTGGAGTGGCGGAAGTCAACGCCACGCTATGCCTTGTTACTAGAGCGAGGAAATGCCAATATTAAATATTTAATTTCCTCGATTAGGAATCGAACCGACAACCTGTCTCGAATACAGTTTCACGCTTGTGCCCCTGTGCCACGACTGGCCATGAACATTTCGACCGTGATAACCATTTTTAAATGTGACGTCATTTCAAACAAAGTGTTTTTTAGATGAATCAGACCAACAAAGTGGAAGAAAGCCAACGCTTCGTTCAACGCAATCTGGTTCAGGAGAAATGAGCACTATACATGAAGGCAAAGAAAAAAATTATGTCAGACCGCCGGTTGATATTTTCACTGTGCCTACACGGGGATGAAATTAAAAAGAAAATGTAGATTAATAAGGTAATTTGGATTTTTAGCATTAAATTTTGAGACTTAGTAATAAGAGTATAGATCTTTAATATGTAAAGAAATAAGGGGGAAATTAATAACGTAGTAAAGTATTTTAGATGTTGTGGGATTTTTATGTTTAAGGATTAGGATACTAATACTTTTGTAAATAACTTTAATAAAATTGACTTATTGACTTCTTTCTTATGTAATTAAAAGTAATGAGACAAAAATTATTAATCTACTTACCTATGATATTTTATTTTATACTAGTGGGCCACGCGCGGCGTCGCCCGCTTGAATTATAAATATAAATTACCTAAATGGAATCCGAGCTTGTATATATTCAGGATTATCTATATAAAAAAGCAAAAAAATGTAGGTATCCCTCTCTCAAGAAATAGTGCGAACACCGGAGAACATTTGACACAATTATATAGAAAAGCAGAATGTATATATTTTTTAAAATTATGTATAAAAATCAATTAAATTAATAAAATAAATATAACGCACACTACCATACCATGCTTGACAATACTCACTTTTGTATAAAGTGCCATACACATTGCTATTATACGTCACCTAGTCATGACTATCAAGGCATTTCTTTGTAAATAGTATGTATTAATTATTTAATTCAATTTGAAACACAATTTGTGTGATATTTCCTAGTTAAGAGCAATAAAGTTTATTCGTTTTTTATAACTTGTTTTATTTGAATATATGTAACTTGATATTTTGCTAGTGACCAAAAAATTCACCATATAATATCTATCTATCTATTTAACTTTATATTCTTTTCTTCCTTATTTAAAAAATCGGCTTTACGCTGTTTCCTGCACCCAGCAGGTAGGTAGGCATGTAGGCAGAGAAAACCTTGTGTGAAGACACTCCGTTTCCCATTTTTAGCCGAAATCTGGAGTGGCGGAACTCAACGCCGTGCTTTGCCTCGACACCAGAGTGAAGAAATGAAAATATTAAATATTTCATTTCCTCGCTTGGGATTGAACCCACAACTTCTCGCGTTAACCACCACACTTGCGAACCTAAAAGGGGCAATGTCACAAAGAGACGATAGGGTGATAGAGGCACTGATCCAAAAACTTAAGGAAGGCGTTCTGCATAAGCCAGGGCAAATCTAAAATTCCACACCTATATACATGTATAAAATAATTATATAAAAGACAATTATATATGTAATGTACATAACATATGTTAAAAAAAAAAAATGATTGTCGGGGTCTCATCCAACCCCTCTAGTATAAGCTCTAGATATAAGTACAGTTTAAATTGTCCCAAAATTAAGTACGCCACATTAAAAGAACTTACTTAAAATAAAAAAGGCACGGGCAAACTTGGTGGCCGCCGCGACTGGCCTGGTCTTTCTTTATTTTTTTCTACATATTCTTTTACTTTAAAAATTCAATGTTTTTTTTTTTTTTTTTTTTTTTTTCGGACTTGACTTTAATGCTGTTAGCCTTACTGGCCTTTACAGCGACACCGGGTGGGTAGGGAAGAGGGTACTCTGTCCCTGAAAATATGCAGGCACTGTGTGGCTGCCTGTGGGGAATAAAAAAAATTCAATGTATTATTTGCTTTTAAGTTTGAAATATAAACCGTTCTCAAAAAAATATAGAAAATTTTTATTGGAAAATAAAACAATAAAATATATATTTAAAACATTTCAATACTTATATATCTAATACAATCAAGGAATGTCTTAGCACTAAATTCGCTTTGCCTACCTTGCTACATGCGGGATACAGCGTGAAGCTAAAAATTTTATTTTAATGTGATTTTGGTTTAAAGGCAGAGTGATTCAAGGTGAAAGTTTCTTCTGTATGTTAGTGAAAACCGTATAAAAATTCGTAGCATACTTTGTTAAGTCTAAGTGGATCGTTGGGAAGTGACTTTGTTTCATTATATATGTATATACTAGCGAGCCAAAAGCGGCTCCGCCCTCTTTAAATTATTACAATTTTATAGCCAAATTTCATAAAATCATTATATAAATTGCATCCTATATGGTATTCTGATATATAAGCTATAGTAAGTAATATATTACTATAAAATTTCATTTAAATCTGTTTAGTAGTTTTTGCGTGAAAGAGAGACAAAAAATCATAATAAATTAATAATTAACTTTCACAATAATAATATTAGTAGGACATAATGTAAAGACATTCAATAATAATCAATAAGATCAGTTACTGTTGGAATATTTGAATGAGACATGAATTCTATTTTCATTTTACAGTTTAAATTCTTGAACTTTTCCTTCGCATCTCTTATTATCTGTGAACAACAACAAAACAATTTAGGTAATAAAGTTTGACAAAAAAACTTATGAGTTTATACACTTGTGTGAAAAGAAAATTGTCATATTAAATTTATAGCGTTACAAACGCAAAAATTGAGCGGTGTATGGAGAACACAATGTATTAACACTACAGCTCCTCTGCTTAACCGCGGTATATACCGAGGGGTACAGCCTAACGTTGAAGTTTTTTATAATAACTTACCGAATTCCCTTTTTCCTTAAGCTCTGGTTGCGATTCAATTTGTTTCCTTAACTTATACATTTCATTTGGAGTATAACCAATTACTTTTTGAAGGACTTCATTTGAAAAATTTACATCAATATTGTCAGTATCGTCAGTTATATTACAATTTAGCTTCCAAAACTCCTTTGTAACTGATAGTTTCGATAGAATATTAGCAATCCTAGCTTTTACTGTGAAAGTTTTATATGCTTTATCATTAATTTTATTTAAATCTTGTATATTAATGACTTCATTAACATTATCGTTAAAAATATCATTCTCATCGACATCACTGAAATGTTCTTCATTAGAATTGAGTAACACGAGATCATCATCATCATTAGGGAATTCATCATTTCTGTCAATTTTCAGTTTTTTTTCTGGCGGCATTAGAATATCATCAGATTCATTAAGTTTCTCGCTAAATTGTGCTTCGATTTTGTCAAGTTCTTGAGGATCTACATCAATATCCATGTCTTGGAAGTCATTCTCTTCTAAAGCTTCTGATCTTTCAGAGATTATTCTGGAAGGTCCAGATATTGGATTATCTAATGTCAATCCGATTATTGATTGCTCTCTAGTATTAGAAGTTGATGTATTTCTAGAAGTATATGAAATCGAATCTAGTACTACACTAGAAGTTATGGAAGTTCCAGATATTTGAGATCTATTAGGCTGTGTTATTGAAGCAGACGCTGTTATACATCTCATTTTATCAGGATCTAAAAAGTACGGGATATATTCTTCTAAATATTCTTTCGAAACTGAATTATAGAAAAGTAGTAAGTTTTCTAAGGAAGCATTAAAATAAGTAGGTATTTAAAAAATATACGTATTGCTTAAATGTAATGTAAACGTATCCCACGAAATTATTAAATTGATACATTATAAATTATTTTATTTTTAAAGAAAGAAATTAAATTTATAGCACTCTGTTTTACACAGACACTATGCAAACTTCAAAAAATTTAATATCAATATATAAATAAAACTAAGGCTAGTTTTTAATCGACACTTATCCATTGGGTAACCTTAACGGGTCTTTACAAAAGAAAGGGAATGAATTAATGTCATTTCACAGCTGTGGTTATACAAATTGCGGCGTTGAGTTCCACCACTCAACGCGCAACATTTAAAATTTTGGTGGAACGTGGAAAATTTGCGAGAGAACCGGACAAAGGAATCTTAGCACTAGGTTCCGTGTGCCTGCCCTGCCTACATGCAAGGTGCAGCTTATGCAGTATGTGAAGCTAAAAAATATAACTCACCGTGTAATCGTAATTGCCGCTCCAATACTTTAAATTGTGAATTATTTTCCATCAAGACGTCCACTTCACCATCAAGCGGTTCACAATTTTTTTCTTCGAGTAACATAATACCGTTTTTACATTTCAATGGACCTATGTATTATTATTATTCATGACGTGAAAAAAATATAATAAATAACAAAAAAGTCAAAATACCTAAATAAATACTTTAAAAACTACAAAAAATAGATTAACAGTATTTTCTCGTAAAAAAACTGTAATAAAGAGCGGCAAATAATTAAATCCTTTGATTAATTTCCCCGGATTACAGATTGAACCCACAACCATCAAAGTGATAAATGCAAGCTGATAAAATGTTCTATTTTACCTTTAATAAGAATTTTAAATCCGGGAGGTTTATTTATGTTTAAACTTTTTATAGTTCTGTATTCAATTCCCACTACGTCTTGCACACCGTCCGTCATATTTAATTTTAACATTCTGAAATTGTTAAAATATTGAAGTTAATGATTATTTAGGCTGTATAGTCGCCGCGCAGATGCCAGATTTTTTTTGAGCTAAAATCCAAAATCCCCTAGAAAATATCACTAGATAAGTAGATACGCTCATGGACAGTTCTTATAAAAAACTATTCAACTATAAATCAGACGGCTTATGCACCTATTAGATTAAGAACGCAACAAACTTTCATAAACTTTTTCAGAACCTGTTTCCAATGTCCACTTCAAACATAAAAGAGCACTTCTCGACATTCGGAAGACATGCCAGTGAAATTCAATAAAACAGAAGTCAACAAAATTATACTCTATAATTAATCCCTTAATTAATTTGTTAAGTTTTCTTTAAACTTACCTACATGCCGGTATTTTTTCTTCATATGTCTTAGTTACCTCAATATTTCCTAAATCTATTTTCTGAAGTTCCATGTATTGTTGATAGGCAGGTTTGCCTTTAATGTGAAAAAAAAGTTTATCTTTCATTGTGTTAGTTACACTAACTGACAAAGATATTTTTAACATTTTTAAGTGTTTTTCCACAATTAGAAAAGAAAAATACTTTTTTAGATATGTATAAAAAGTTTTACTTTGAAAAAGATTTGAACCTACGCCACTTCGAAACCGTCTAAGCGCTTTGACCACTAACCCATATGTTCTTATCAAACTACGTCGAAATTCTTATATGTACACTTGTTACAACTTATTTATGTTGTTAGTCTCTCTAGGGAGAGTAGTTAGTTTTTTACAGCAAATATACAACTATTAAAATATTTGACGCAACCAATGCACACGACTAGCCTGACAGGTTCGGATCTATTCGGTTGGATCAATGACTAAATTAGTTACTAAATTGTTCAATACTTTTTTTGTGTTCAAAAATGTTCAGCTACGAAATTACTTGCTACTCAATAAAAAATAATAACATAATGTGAACTAGGTTTGAGAGATATTTGGTTGTTGAGCATAGTAACTCAACACTTCACATTGTATCACTACCAGAGTGAGGAAACGAAAATAATTCAATGGTCTGAATGTGGATTGAACCCATAACTATCATAATTACATTCTAATACAATTTTTTTGTACCACAATGGCCATTTTTAATAGCTTTTTCGGTTAAATTCAAGGTAATCAACAAATTTCAAAATTAAGTCACCTTTTACCACATACCAATATCAATAATAGAATTAATTTGCAATATATATTTATTTGGCAGAATAATTTCCTTTTTTAACTTCAAATTAACAGGCAAAGATCCATTGCATGTGTCCCTTAGGTCATTCAAATAATATTGTTCTTTCACACCATTTTGAATTATATTTATATCACTTTCGGTTAGTTCACTAAGGAAAAATTCAAGGCATCTGAAAATTTTATAAATTAATAATAATTTTTTGTATTGCAGAGTAGGCACAGGATACCTAAAGTTATGAGATTCACTACATACTACACAATTATAGAGACATTGTGTGTTAAGTAACAGACCTTAAGATGGCTTTATAGCTAGCTTCTCTTAGCCTTTCCAGAGCAAGAAAATGAAAATAGTTCAATCTACTTGATGAGAATCAAACCCTTAATCCTTTAGTTTGCAGTCACATACTGCACAACAACACCCTATATTTTTATTACTTACAATTTATTGCATAATTCAATAATGATAAAACAGAAAAGAAACATGATTGACACACAAAAGATGGTCTTAATCAATGATTTGTTCCAAGCAACCTTTGTACTGTACTGTACTATACTGTACTCCATTCATAACAGGGTGAGCAAAAAGAACCTGTAACCTCAGCTTTAAGACTCCATATTGCCATTAAGACATATGGGGATATATTATTCTGCCAAATTCTGGAGGCATTGACTATTGAGTGGTGAACACAATGCCCCATTTTCCTAATGTTTCCTCATTTAGAGGTATGGAATGAACAATATTCCATTTCCTTGAGTGGGAATCAGATCCACAGTCTGTTGCATGCTTGTGCCCCTGCACCATGATTGACCTCATCCTTTGGGTTAGGCAATAGTTATTCTTAGATAATATATTTTAAATAAATGTTGTAGGTTTAAGAGCAACATTGCCAGATTTTCTCTTGGTTAAGGTAAGATTTTACATAAAAAAGTCTAAGTGTTGTTTCAATACAACCTATTAACTAATAGATAAATGGGATTCAAAAAATAAAAACATAAAATTTTGCTTACTGTGTTAACCATGTTTCATTTACATATATGTTATATAAACTTAAATATCTCCTTGTAGATTCGACAAGATTTGCAGAAGGCATTTTATAAAATTTTCTTCTAGATTTATAACTAGAAATCCAAGAGGAAATAATTTCACATTTCTTTTTAATTGGCTTTATATGAATTTATTATTAGCAAGGTAGCCTTTAAACTGATAATATAGATCAAGATATAAGTATTTATTAATTTTCCTTTCATTTAAAGTAAGTAATTTTCAATTAACTATTTTTTTCTTCTGACATTTATGGAAAAAAATAGTTAAAGCTTCATAGCTTTAAAATAAATATATTTTTAAATAAACTTAGCACTGTACCAATATTTACAATAGCTATCATGTCAATGTCAATATGTGTCAAATTAAATTTCATTTAATGTAGGGATGTGTATCGCACACATCGAATTGATCAATCGATGTTTATAACACATAGATATAATAAATCGATTCCATATTTTGGATACTGATTAATCAATGTGTTGCCATTCATTTAAAGTAGTAATATCTTGAGTCTATTTAAAAATTTAGTTTTATCTCTAAACGATATCCATTAATTATATTTTTCCTTTGGATCCCTATAAAAGTCATAGCTTTTGTTGCTATAATTATGCAAATAGTAGGCAAACATCATTTCCTTAGTTACTGTATAAACTTAATATATAACGCTTTCGGTGATTTAAATGTAATATTTTTTGTATGAACATTGTTTAATAGAGCAAAAATACAACCGATTGGTATCCAAGAATCGATAAAAGGAGCGGGAGAAGGCAGCAGAGATGGGAATATGAAATTAATTTACCAGCAGGTCTTAACTGCGCAAATCACAACCGGCGCGATTGCAGTCATACACATGACAAATAAATAAAAGAAAACAGAATTAGGTTAATAAATAAAAACCGAGATAATAATAATAGTATTAAAGTATATATTTAATTAACTCTTTCATAAATATTAATCCCATTTCTTGTACTCAATGCCTTCTGGTGGTTTCATTTCAACTTTTTCTTTGGCCACTTGATCCCAATTAGTGCTTAATACCGTACCTCCTGATTCAACCTGAAAGTTAATAATATATTAATAGACATTGTTGTAGTGGCGGATCTTAAACCCGTGGTTTGACTTTAATTTCAATAATTGAGGATCTCGACAACCATTGCATTGTACAATCAAAATTAAATCAGTGCTTTGGTTAATAATAATAAATTATTAAAATATATTTCCAAGTCCCCAATAATATTTTCTCCCATATATCTTGTTTATACAGCAATCAGTTAGATACATATAAAGGTATACATTTATTATACTGATATTAATACTTACAAAACTCTTGTTCATTGCTTTTCTCACTTCATCTGAACCTTCCCCATATATTTTTTGGAAGAGAGCATTTAAAGCTTGATCTCCTTGTGGTTTTTCTTCTTCTTCCTAAAATACATATATTAGAATAATATTATTTTCTTTGTAAAACTACAAGGCTCTTTGCAACTGTATATACAATCTTTAAAATTTGTGCAGAAAGCATAGGATACTTGAAGCTAAATAAAATAGTTTTTATGGTTATTTTTAAGAAACCTTTTCATTTGACACATATTATAGGAATGGATTGAAAAAACCTAATCCACCATGCCAAATTTAAAATGATGTCACACAACTACCAACATTTGTCAACCACACTAAAAGTATATACAAAATTTTAGCTCAATCGGCTGATTATATCAAATTTCAATTGCAAGATTCTACCCAAATATAAACATATAGCAATTTAAAAAAAAAGCTTGTAAAAAAATTATTTCCCATATTTCATAGCATATGGTTTCAAAAAAAAGTGATTTTATTTCCTTAGTATAATATAATGCTATAAAAATGTTAAAAACTAGCATTTACTACTTTACCATCTTTATAATATCTTTTTCTATCTTATCCCAGTCTTTTTTGAATAATTTTGGTGGTTTCTGAGGTCCAGAGGCATCTACAACAGCTGTCAACAGATATGTTAAGAAAAATATAATTATCATTTTTTTTCATTTAAAAAAAAAAGAAATTTACATAGTTTTCATAGCAGGTTAGGCAGAGGGAACCTAGTAAAGTCACTCTGCCCCCAAGCACCATCCAATTTTCAAGACATTTCATGTTTTTGACTAAGAGCGAGCAAGACATTTCATGTTGTTGATAGGCAAGCATTTGTCTGCTATCTCACCTGGTGGTAAGTGACGATGCGAACGAAGGTGGAGCATGCTTGCCTAGGTAGTACCTATTCACTCGTTCTTTAATTTATATAATAATCATTCCCCTAGATGAGGACTAAACCCACAACCATCACATTTTGTCACATGCTGTGACCCTTTTGATTTGAAATCTTTTATTATATTATCATTGTAATTTGTATGTATCTTATACAAATTAAACTAACCTTGTGGTATAGCTTTAATTTCATCCTGCTGACTCTCTCCTTCTAGAAGATTCCATCTTATACCTTCCTTCTTTCGCAACTTAACCTCTATTTTAGAAGGAGACACTACATGTGTACACATTGATGGTATAATCTCATGGGACAATTCTAATTCTAAGCTATATTCTGAATCCGAATTTGGTATTACACTTGATACTGAAAGCTGAAAAAAAAATATTAAATGAAAATAATATGGTATTAAAACATTCAATTCTTTATTACATATATAAAAAAAAACTACCCTCTATACAAATTTTGTAACATAACAGTGTCTTACTTTTACTTAAATATAAATAAATTAAATGTCACAGTACAGAAAGAAATAAGTAAGTAAAGTCATCAAGTATGAAAAATTACTTGCATCAAATGAAGATCAAACCCACAACCACCTTAGGCTGATTCAGAAGCTACTCTAATGATACAGAATGGCCTACACATAGAAATATTATTAAGAACAATACTTACACTCTTATCTCCATAATTAACTTTCACTTTATCACTAGGAGTATTTTTGAGCAGAATTGTGACTACTACTAGAGCATCTGTCTGATACCAATCATGCTTAATTTTAGGTTTTACAGGCTGGAAAGTGCATAAAAGTTTTAATTTCACCAAAGAAATACAACATGTATTACATATTTTTATATAGTGTATACAATGTGTCCACTTATGTAGATTTATAATATAAAGTATATTTTAATCATAATAAAATAATTAAAATTAATAATTAATATAATTAAAATTAATTACATGTTTAGTACAATTTCTTTTTTACGAGGAACGATATTTACTTTTTATATACAACATTGAATAGAGGAGAATGTATTTTCATAGTATTATAATCATATTTTTAAAAAAAGTGACTATTCAACTTTTTCCAAAAGGAAATATGTATTTAAAAAAATAGGAAGGCTACCTCAACCGGCGGGTTTTTATCCTCGCTCATTTTAACTTTCTATGTAATTGTTTCTTTATTCAAAGATTACTTATTCTTTGTAATATAAAATGCGGCTGTAGGTGTTTATTTTTAACACCAAGTGACAATTGACTAAATATTTGAAAGTCAAGTCAGAGACGTTTCTCGATTAAATGCGTTCGGAAATAACAGTAATTTGTTCATATTAATTTAAAATCAATCAGCTTCACGCTGTATCTCGCACACAGCAGTGTAAAAAGAGGAGACGTAGACGAGAGTAGTGTTAAGACGCCGTTTCCGCAGAATTCTGGAGGTATGGCGTGCTGAGTGGCTGAAAAGCGGAACCCGCACTTTGCCTCGATACCAGAGCGAAGAAATGGAAATATGAATATAAATTTACATAAATATTTCAATTCCTGGAGTGGGGACCCACAATCAGTCGCATTTACAGACACACTTTGTGCCCAGCGCCACGACTGGCCTCTTAAATAAATATTTTTTTTTATACTCATATATGTGCTGACCTTTAAATAATATTTTATTACGTTTTTTTAGGGAATTAGTGGTGATACTTTTTCCTATTACGCCCAAAACTGTACATACACGCTTGGTTGTGATATAGTTTCAGGGAATATAAATTATCAAATCAACAGGTAAAGGATAAATTATGCCAGGAAAGGAAGTTTTTTATTTAAAATTTCACACTAGTTGAAAACATAAAGGAAAATTCCTATTAATTAATATTTTTTTATAGCTCTCATAGGTAATATATTTTGGATCACTGGAAGTTCATGTCATTGCAATCTTTTTAATGTCATTTATAAATTATTATGAGATAAAACTTTGAAGTTTGACATTTAATGTTTGCATTTGCAACCTAACAGCTGATAAGGTTAAAATAATTATTTATTTTTGTTATTTCTCAGCGCTTATTGTAGACTTTTTATAAGAAAGAAAGTTTTTGATAAGTATGTTTATTTTACATATATTATAAATTTTGGTAATTTGTCTTATTAAACTACATACTTGGCTGTAAATAAAATATCTTATCATGGGGGTAAGAATATAGAATTACTATAATGTATTTAAACATATATTATATAAACACTAGTAGTAATTATCTCCACTTACATACTATTTGCAATGTTAATAAATGTAAATAAGTTTGATAAATCTTATCAGTAAACTACTAATACTTAAAAACAACATTGTGAAACTCGAAAGTACTAATAATTATAATTTAACAATTACTGTTATTTCAGCATTGGACAATATCTCTTTTAAAACGAATAACACATTTTGAAATAAAAAGACATATCAGCACAATGTCTAAAAGAATAGCAATATGTCAAATGACATCGGTAGCTAATAAGGAAGAAAATATGAGTGTAGTCAGTAAATTAATAAATGACGCTGCAAAAGATGACATACAGGTTTGTTTTCATTGTATTACTTTTCCGATATAAAAATAAAAAAAAACAACAGTAAAACAGCCCTTGTTTTACTAGCAGCTACTTGTTTCTTAATAAATATAGAAAATATTCTTAACCATACAAATATTTTGCATTATTACACATATCATTATAGACATAGAGAAACTAGTAAGACTGCATGTTTAGTGATGGAATTTAAAGCTCCACATTTATTTACATCTTAAATACATATTATGTCTTGAAATTTGGTGGGAGAAAATGGAAATGTTAAATTTCTTCAAATGGTAATTGAATTTGATGCCTTTGCATTCAAAATAGTTAAAAGTAATTAGCTTCATGCTATGCATTGACATCAGAGTGAAGAAATAGAAATAAATTTAAATAAATATTTCATTTTGTCAAGTGGGGATCTAACCCACAACCAGTTGCTTTTACAGACACACTATACTTAATAAGTAAGTAAATAATTTATTTATTATTTTGTCAACATTTTTCTATAATACATGAATATTTATTGAATGATTTTTTGGAGATTGGTGTTTCAAGGAAATGAAAAATTTCCCATGAGTGGGAATCAAACCCACAACTTTCCGATTTACAGGCGCAGTCAGGTTCAATGGAGTGTCTTTACACTAGGTTCAGCCTACCCTGCTATATACAAGATAAAATGTGAAGCTAAAAAGAAGAATAAAAATATAAATAATAATTTTTCAGATGATATTCTTTCCTGAAGGCTGTGATTTTATATGTGATAATAAGAAAGATACAATTAGTTCCGCAGAATCTATTATGACTGGTAATACAGTAAAAAAGTATAGAGAATTGGCAGCACAGCATAATGTATGGCTGTCTATGGGCGGAGTGCATGAAAAGGTTTGTATACTTTTTTAAACAATACTTTTTATAATCATATAAAAGTTTCGAGGCCGTTGTGGCGCAAACGCACAAGCGTGTGATAGTAAACGCGACGGCAGTGGGTTCCATTCCCTCTCTGCGGGAATAATCGGCGTCGCGATCTGCCACTCCACACGCAATACCTCCAGAATTCCCTCTCCCTCTGACAACCTGGAAACCTAGTATTAAGACACTCCATTTCATCACCAGAGTGATGAAATAAGAATATTCATTTTGTTGAGTGATAACCCACAACCTTTGTCCTCACAGTCATACCCTCGTGTTCCTATGCTACGATGGATTCAAAAATTAAAATAATTTGAATATAATCAACCTCCTAAGCAAAGATACAGCATACAGTCATTATTTGTGAATTACCTCATATTTGGTTATTTTTTTCTAGAATGAAAATGATTCAAGTAAAATATTCAATACACACATATTAATAAATAACGAAGGTGCCATAGTTCAAACATATAGAAAGCTACATTTATTTGACGTTGAGATTCCAGAAAAAAATATTAGGCTGAAAGAAAGTGATTTTTGTACGCCAGGCCGACATATTGTGGCTCCAGTTGATACACCAATGGGAAAAATTGGTAAGTATCCTACTAATCCTACTAATATTACATATTAATAAATATTAATATTACTAATATTACAAATGTGAATTATTGTTTAACAAATAAACATAAATGTATGTTTATTTGTTAAGCCTAGTTCGCATTATGTCAGTGCTTTAGTCAAATAGCAAGTTATTTAGTGTCTAAACATAAATATAAAAATAAGCATACATATACCAATAAAAAATAAGTTTAGTAAAATACATGCATATATTATCTATAATATAGTATGTGATCTGTGTTTCGAAGTCAACATTCTGAATACTAAACAAAAAAATATTTATATACAATAATTTATAGTAATTATAATTTTCATTTCAAATTGTTTCATTTAATAAAGTTATTAATTTAAATTGAGTTAAAATATATTATTGATTATAACATATATTAGTTAAGTATTTAACATAATCCTAATAATAATTTATTTTAAATACTAGGTCTAGCAATATGTTACGACATGAGATTTCCAGAACTGAGTAGCGCTCTAAGTAATTTAGGTGCGGAGATTTTAACCTTCCCATCTGCTTTCACCCACGCGACTGGTGAAGCACATTGGCATATTTTGTTACGGTAAGTTTTTTTTAAAATTGTTTCTATTATATATGTATCTGTCAATCTACCAATTTACCAATCTATTAATCTAGTTTTCTATCTATCAATCTAGCCATCCATCTCAAATGTATATCAGTAGGAAGCAATTGTTTTATACTATACCATTTAAAGATAAAATATTATACCACTTTCCTTGCTTATTCTGATCTTTTTTATAGTAACAGTTACCTGGAAGAGATCACCTGTAGTCACAACGCCACCTTTACACCAAAATTGTATTTTTTTATAACATCTTGTTGATGTAATAAAGCATTAAATAAATAAAATATTTCAGAGCTCGTGCAATAGAAAACCAATGCTATGTAATTGCAGCGGCTCAATCTGGTCATCATAATTCGAAAAGACGGTCTTTTGGACATTCCCTTGGAGTAGACCCCTGGGGGAAGGTGATAGTAGACTGTGACGTCACAAGTCCAAGCTACAGGGTGCTCGAAATAACGGACAGATTGAAGGAAGTTAGGCGGAATATGCCCGTGTTTCAGCATAAACGGTAAGATGGTTGTGGGTTCGATTCTCATTTGATTGGATTATATTTTTGACTTTGTTTTTGAATATAATGAGCCTTCTCATCATGCTGTGTCGAATTTATTATACTTATGTGATGTAATGTTCCAACATATTTATGTTGTTAGCATCTCTGTAGGCAGGTTTAAATCCCGCAACGTCAAATTTCAAAATCCTAACAGGCAGATTAGATTAAAAAGAAAGGTAATTATAGATGTTATAATGGAATAGAGAATAAATATTTGTTTTAAGTTGAACTTTATAAAGAATTTAAAATGTTCTTTGAATCAAAAAATAAAGAAGAACTTGCAAACCCATCTTAATTTGTTGTGCTGGTATTGCTCAACTCAATCATGTACGTGGGTGTTTATTTATCAATAATATAAATAAATATTTTCTCTTCTTTAATCTCCTTATTATATAAATAAACCTTTAACACTTCTCGTTGTATATGACACATGATACATTGTATACTATCCAACAAAAGTTTTTTTTTAAATTTGAACCCGTATTTCTTGACATTAGAGCCGTTAACCTTATAATAATTGTTTATATATAAATTATCTTTTTTTCAGGCCAGATATCTACTCCCTATATACATTAAGTCTAAGAAACACTCTCCTACCGGAACATAAAGAACAAATTACACCAACGGAGAATCGACCTCCCACTCCACAAGGACCGGTGTACGAATTCGGCCACGTTAAAATACCTGAGTCGTGTGTGTTCTATAAAAGTGATTTGACATACGCTTTTGTTAATTTAAGGTAAGGAATTTTATTACTCTTTTTTAATCCACGTCCACGTTCCCTTTCAGTGTGAAACTGTGCCAATGCGATATGATATATTTGTTGCCTTTATTTTACCTTCATGTTGTATCCCACATTTTTTTTTTTTTTATGGTAAAAGGACAAGGCAAACGAGCGTTAGGGTCACCTGATGGTGATCACCGCCGCCCACGACCCCGTGCAGCACCAGAGGAGCTACAGGTGCGTTGCCGGCCTTTGAGGTGGAGATAGACGCGCTTTTTAAAGGTACCCATATCGTACCAACCTGGAAACACTGCCGCGGATAGACCGTTCCACAGTTCGGTGGCGCGTGGAAGGAAATTTCTACGAAACCGCACAGTAGTGGAGTGCCACGTATCCAGACGGTGTGGATGATACAGAGAACGCACAGCGAGGAGACGTCTCTACGCAGAGCCAAAGTGTCAAGCCTTTCACAGCTTACTGGGTCCTTAATGATTCGAATAGCTCTACGTTGTATGCGATCAAATGGGTCAAGCTGATACTGGGGTGCACCAGCCCAGAGATGAGAACAGTACTCCATGTGTGGGCGAACCTGGGCCCTATATAGGGCCAATCGGTGTTTTGGCGTGAAGTACCGTCTCGCTCTATTGATGACCCCCAGTTTCTTCGAGGCCAACTTGGCCTTGCTTTCCAGATGATCGCGATACTGGCAGTCACTCGAAACATTAAGGCCAAGTATGCTGATACTGGGCGCGGCTGAAAGGGGAGTGTTCTGAAAGACTGGCGATACGATAAAAGGGGTTTTTTTTGTGGTTAACGCGCAAACTTGTGTCTTCAGGGGGTTAAATTGGACCAGGTTCTTTTCACCCCATGAAGAGACATTCTCGAGGGATGCCTCAACAGAAGACACAAGTTTATTTCGGCACTGTTCAGCGTTTTCCCGAGAAAGACTTGCGCGGCCGGAGTAAACAGCGTCCACCGTGGCTGCATAGCAATGAATGCTAGAATCCTCCAGCATGTCATTGATATGCAGAAGAAACAGCGTGGGGGACAGCACGCAGCCTTGGGGAACGCCTGCGTTCACGGGCATTTGATTGGAGCAAAAACCGTCGACAGTGACCTTGATGCTGAGCCCAGTGAGAAAGCTGGCGATCCACCTGCATAAATTCTCGGAAAGCCCATAGGATGGAAGTTTAGCAAGGAGCGCCCCATGCCACACTCGATCAAAGGCCTTCGCCATGTCCAAACTAACTGCCAGGCCCTCTCCCTTGCTTTCGATAGCCGCAGCCCAATGGTGGGTTAGGTAAACCAGAAGATCACCGGTTGAGCGACTATGGCGGAAGCCATATTGACGGTCATTAATCAATCAGTGATCCTCTAGATAAACCAAGAGCTGGCTATTGATGATGCTCTCCATGACTTTTGAGAGTAGGGAGGTGATGGCAATAGGCCTGTAGTTAGATGGATCGGAACCATCGCCTTTCTTCGGGATCGGGTGGATAAGAGCGCTCTTCCATGAATCTGGGACTACGCCGACTGAGTAAGAGTGCCGAAACAAACGCGTTAGCACCGGTGTCAGCTTAGCAGAGTAGACAGAGTGTTAAGACACTCCATTCGCTGCACACCGTATAATTTTCGAGACATTGTGTGTTGAGTGGCGGAACTCAACGTTGCGCTTTCCTCTTGTTACTAGAGAGATGAAATGAAAACTTTTCAATCCTTAAGTAGGAAACGAATAAACAACGTTACGTTTATAGTTTTCGTCAAAATATTAACTATTTCTTCTACCATATCTTTTAATTTTTAATTTTGTTGTTTTCCAGGTGCGTTATTCCCGGTCACGTATTGATAGCGCCATTGCGTTTAGCGAAAAGAAATAAAGATTTGACACAAGAAGAGGCCGAAGATTTCTATAAAACCGTTCGTCTCGTACAAAATGTATGTATCCGGCGTGGATGGGGGCAATCTAGTGCCAAGACACTCCGTTCTTCACTTTTTATCTGTATAAGAGATACAATGTATTGTATGTCTCTCACTCGCCATGTAGTTAGTTGCTCCGATAATATTTTTTTTCACCTATACTATAAAAAACATTTTAAATGGCGATAAAAAATATGATAGCTGTTATAATGTATATCTTGCACTGAATGAACGTGTTGTATGGGGGAAATTAACGCCGCGTCTAGTCTTACCAGAGTATGAAAAACTTTTTATATGATAAAGACATTTGTAAATTGATTATTAACAAAAAATACCTTTCATTATCATATATATTTTTTTTCATTTTGTTTTAAATTACAGTTAATGGAGAAAGTCCACAACACTGAATCTTGTACCGTCACCATACAAGATGGACCCGACGCCGGACAAACTGTTAAAGTAAGAAAATGATTAGTTTTATTATATATTGATATCCAGTTATAATATATTTTGTTTTTCATATGATAACATAATTTATTCATGTATCTTTTATTGGACACAATTAAAAAAATGTATCGTAAAGGCAGACTGCATTATTAAGGATAATATATAATATAATAAAGTGTTCTCTAAATAGCCTACGTGAAGTTAATAATTTCCTTGCTCTGATAGACAAACGGCGGCGTTGAGTTCCGCCACTCAATTCGCACAGAAAATGCAAGAGAGTGTTATAACACTAGGTTCGATATAAAAAAGATTAAGATTACGAAGTTTTAGCTTCATACTGTATCCCGCACATACAACGGTAGGCAGAGGCAACCTGCCTTTAGACACTTCTCTTTGCCATTTTCCGCCGGATTTTGAAGGCATGTTGAGTGGCGAATAAATATTCTATTTTCTCGAGTAAGAGTCGAACCTACAACCTGTCGCGCTTTCAGGCGCATAGTTGTGCACCACGATTGGCCTTGTATATTTAATATTATTATAATATATATCAAACATTATTTCTCTATTTTTAGCATCTCCACTGTCACATAATGCCAAGAAAAAAGGGGGATTTCATAGAAAATGATCTTATTTATTTAGAATTGGCTAAACATGATCAGTAAGTAAATTGCATTTTTAATAAATTTTATTCCTATAATAAAATCATAACTGATGTGTGCTGCCCGTACATGGAAGATATCTGGTAAAAGCTATTAATGGAGGCAATTATTATCAATATAATAGAAATGGAACCCATTGTTTTGATTTTTAAAATTTTTAACTGGTTGTCAGTTTGTGGGTTGGTTGATTTTGTATAAAGGCTGAACAATTTTTTTTAATCTTTTATATATTTTCTAGAATAAAAGCCGGTCATCCATCTAAACCCGCCAGAACTTTAGGTGAAATGGAAGAAGAAGCCGCCATGTTGAGAGAAGAACTAAAAACAGTTAATGGAGAAAAATTATAAATACTATAGCGTGATAGCTTCACACTGTATCTCGCAGGTCCCATCTGGCTGCCCTGCTATATCCGGTATACAACCTGAAAAAAGAAAATATTATGAATTTTATAAACACAGATTTTTTGTTAAAAAAAATATATATCATAAGTTATTATGTAAATATGTATAATAATTAATTAATAAATAATAAATTTGTAAAGTATTATTTTTTATACCTATTCTGTTCCGTTTTTATTTAAAAAAAACTTGCTGTATAGAAATTATGTAGGCATTGCGTAATTAGTGGTGAAACTAAACGCCGCGTTTTGCCTCGCGCGAACCACTAGGGCGAGGAAATGAAAATATTAAATATTTCATTTCCTCAAGTTAGAATCGAATCCACAACCTGTCGTGTTTACAGTCACACGCTTGTGATCCTGCGCCACTGCCTCTACATCACTGTATATCAACATACAGATATTTTATATAATTACATCCTCGTTTTATATAATCATTAATTATATAAAACGAAAATGTAATTATATATACACTACTACTACTACTCGTATATATTATTGATATATATCTAATATAATTGTGACTGATTGCTGTCTGTACATGGAAGATATGTAAAAAAACGTTTTTTAAGAGGATCTATCAATGTAATAGAACTAACAACAATTGTGTTAATTTTTTTCTGTTGGTCTGTGCTTTTTGTCGTGGGCTTTACTAATTTAAATGCAGTTTTCACTATAGTAGATATTTTGGGTGACCATACCTTAATATTTTGTATTTGTTTTACACAACTACAGACTAATAAACACCATATATAATAAACTATTAAACAAATAATCGTGCATTACAAGCAGGCAAAGCCGCGAGCGGGTCGCTAGTGTGCAATAAAACTATTTTAGTTCATCGGTAAAGTCCCTACGTGAAATAATACCATCATACATCGGCATGAAATAAAGATGACGACATTTCTTTACTTCCAATGACGTTTCCTTATCTATACCTATACTAATATAATAAAGCAGAAGAGTTTGTTTGTTTAAACGCTAAAATCTCTGGATCTACTGGACCGATTTACTATTTTTTTTGACATTTATATTGAAAACTTACGATCGAAAGTTCAAATGAAGTCCATCATCAAGGAAATTTAATGAAGATAATCTTTGGCTTTTATAGCATATAATTTGTATGGTATACTTTCGAGAGAATGTAAAATTAAAATAATTCAACGCTCTGTTTACGGCCACAGCGTAGGCTACGCTGGAGTCCCGCAGGGGGTGCCCTTGCCTCCTATCATATCATAGGTACTGCCACATAGTGTTCATGATTGTATAGGTAGAATGCGGGTAAAGCCGCGAGTGGGCCGCTACTTATATTATATAAGTACGAAATATAAAATTTTACGAAACAAGTTGAAAACATAATTTAGTTTTTTAACTTTAAATAATGTTTTAAAAAAGCAGCTTCATGCTCACAGCTAGAGTTTTATGTGTAAAGCTGAAAAAATCATATATATAGTACAAAAGAATTTCAATTGAGAAATTTTAGACAAGATTCAGTTTTTAAAAAACTATATAAATTTTCGATATTTTTAAAATGTATACCTTTTTTTACTAGAGGACTGACTTATAAATACATTGATGATATTCTGCATGTAAAGTAATTCCCCTAATAAATGGCATCTTTTATTAATGACGAACCGGTTATTCATTGTATAGGCAATTAGTTTTTTTTAAATTGCTACTATAAAGGCTAGGTTTTTTTTATAAATGTAATAAAATCGCTAAAATAGGCGAGAAGTGAAGAACGGAGTGTCTGTAAACACGATGGTTAAGGGTTCGATTTCCACTTGGGAAATGAATTACTGTTATTATCTCACTCCGATAAAATAGACAAAGCGCGGTGTTGAATTCCGCCACTTAACACCTAATATCTCGAAAATTTTGCGATACGTGGGCAACGGAGTGTAGTAACACTAGGTTCCCTCTATCAGTCTGTGATATGCGATATACACGTGCTTAACTGCTTATCTTGTAGGTACACTAGTTGACTTTTGACCATATTTGCTTAACCTCATCCTTCTCAAACCAGTTATTTTGACCTCTTACTTAAAAGTGTTTGTACATTTAGCAATTGAAATGCGCGTTTTATAGTCACCTGTTATAAAAAAATCATAAAAAATTATAAAATATCTGTATTGAATTTTAAATGAAGTTTTTTTGGATTTCATGATGAAATTTTATTCTAAAGTTTAATGTGAATTATTTTTCAGCTTAAAATATTAACATGAAAAAAATATAAGTATTTTCTTAACTATGAAAACACTGTTTTAACGTTTGAACGTAGCGGGATTTGAACTCATGACTCTTGGAAACCGTCCAAGATCCGTGGGTGCAAATTCCGCTGCGTCAAATTTTTATACGTTTCTAAAAAAGTATTTTTGTGTCCTAAGTGTGGAATAACACTATAGAAATGTTAAGAATATTAAAATACATACGTTTATTAAATATACACGGCAGATATCAACACGAATATTTTTTTAACGCTTGTTTAACATATAAACATAGCTTCACGCTATATCCCTAGCGGGGTAGTCGGATAATACGGTCTCTACACACGCTTGTTTAAAACGCGCGTTAATAACGTACAGTGTGTAAAATTTCTTATTTCGTATAAATTATGGTGTATTTAGTATTTACACAGTGTTATTCCAACTGTCGACTGGAATAGTTGTGTCAATGTTAAGTGAAGTTTAGAGTAAATTGTAAAATATTTTCTTGTAAACACTATTTATTTAAATATTTTAGGAAATGCGATACATTTGTATAATATTTTATATAATTTTAGGTAAGTTAAATATCTTTAAGTGCTGTACACTCTTTTGCGATAAAATATTTTAAAATTTTACGCTCTATCCCGCACATACTACGGTTGGTAGCAGGAACCTGGGAACCTGGCGTTAAGACATTTCTTTTTGCCATTAGGACACTCAGTTCCCCGCTTTCCGAACAATGCTTTCTCGAGGCATTATCTGTTAAGTAATGGATACTATCGCCGTTATAAAAAATTAAATTATAAAAATATATATTTAACTTGATTTCTTTACGTAGGCAATAGGCATATCATATTTGTCTGTATTACAAGTGATGTGGGTGCAAATACTATATAAGGTTACTGATTAATTAAAACATTCGAATTCTTGTACCATTTTAAATATGTAATACATTTTATGAAAGTCAGTATTGGTAGTTTTTTAAAAATGTCTCACTTTCCCCTTATGGCATGGCAGGGTGGGCTGAACCTTACTACTTTAAGGACGGCAGGAAAATAATAATAATTAACACATTTTTTTTTCTTATCGTATAATTTCAATCAACTTACGTATTGTAAGTTTATGAAGCAAAAAATCCGAAATCTGAATATTTCTAAGTATTTCTCCATTTTTGTCATCGGATAAGCTAAGCCGGTTAAGAATACTTTTTGTTCCGTTATTATACAATTCATTTTCTTTAAAAAAAGTTTCTTTTTCAGTTATTAATTTTCACAGTACCAGCAAAGTCTACAAAAGTCGTGCCTTGGTTAGTATAAAATAGTTACAAAATTTTGACTTTTTAAGACACTTTGTACCTTACTCCTTATTGCTTGCTAGTAGAGCTCAACGCTGCGTGTCGTCTACCAGAACGGGAAAATGAAAATAAATTCCCTGAGTGGGTATACCTACCTGAAAAAGTGAAAACCTCGTAAAGCCATCATATGGGAGATGAAGAAACAAGAAGGTACATAACATTATAATGAATATTAATAGTGTTTTTTATAATTGTAAGTAATTTTTTTTCAGCTCGACAAACCGTGGATATGGTCGGATAATAACTTCAAACCAATTACACATGTAAGTAGTATTTCATATCTATATATATAAAATCGAAAGGTCACTCACTCGTTACGAAATCTCAGAAACTACATGTGCTTCCTAGCAACCTCCTCCTCAAATCTCTAGACTCCTGTCTCAAATTTTGCATAGGAGTTATTTATAGGACGTAGATGCTCGCTAAGACGGAAATTTGCAATATTCGACTCCTAAGGGGATGAAATAGGGGTTGAAAAATTGTATGGAAAAAAATTTAAATCGCCACCGATTTTTATAAGATTTGAAATTTAGACTCTTAAAAATATTTAATTGAACACGTGTTTCATGGTTTATTAGGATTCACCCCTTAGGGTGCAAATAAGCGGGCGAAGCTGCGCGGGTCCGCTAGTTTCTTATTCGATATGCCACTGACTAACTGGCATAGATTCTGACGTTGACAAAGACACTGGGTGGGGCATCCCAGAATTTTTTCCTACTTAATATTTTCATTTCTTTGCTCTAATGTCAAGGTAAACCGCGGCGTTGAGTTCCGCCATTCAACACATAATGCCTCCAGAACTTTTGTCTCAAAATGTCTTTTTCTACTTTTTTCAGGATAAATATCAGCAAACGGAGAAAATAAAGAGATTTTCATCTGATACTCGTGATGACTGTAACTCGGATATACCCCCTACGCCAGACTTTAGGAAGCCTGGACGTAGAGTTAGTAAAACAAGTTAGAATCACTATTATTTTTATAAATCTCTCCAAGTCGGGCTCGCTCACCGAGGGTTCCATGCAAAATTGGAAGTCTCGAGCTCTTTTCAGGCTTAGCTTAGAAGACTAAAGACTCTGTCTTTTCATCTGATACTTCACTTGAACTAAAGGCCTTAATGTCACCCTCTTTGTCTATTATTTTTTAGGATTTAACCATAAATAAATTTAGATTTTTTCCTAAACTAGTACTACGAGTACCTGTAGAAGCTAGCTGCTAAATTTCATAATTCTAGGTTAACTGGAAGTGCCCTATTAATTTTGATTCCATATATAATGTTCCACTTTCACGCAAAAAGTACTGAATGGATTTAGTTGGACACAGTGCTTGGACAGTTTCCAAGAGGCGCGGGTTCATATTCCGCTATGTTGAAATGTAATATGTTTTCTAAAAATATTTTTCTTTCCTAAATGTGGAATGACACTTTAATAATTATAATTTTTAACAAAAAAAAACCGATCAAAAACTTTACAGAAGTCGGTTAAAAATGTAAAATAATATTTTATTATTATATACAGCTACTCGTATAATATTAATTTTATTTAATTTCGTTGTAAATATATTTAATATTTTTTCAGAATGCTTCGAATATGTTTGGGACAGGAAAATCAGAGAAGAAGTAAGATTAAATTTTATGAGTTGTAAGTATTACAATTATTTAAAATTATATATTTTTTTTATATAGTGCCCGGATGCTCGTTAACGTGACGGTTGTGGCTCGAGTCCGGCTTACGAGGATGAAATATTCAATATCTTGATTTCCTTGCTCTGGTAGTAAGGCAAGGCGTCGTTGAGTTCCGCATCGCAACACGCAATGCCTCCAGAAGGCGGAAAGTGGATAATTAAAGTGTCATAATGGAAACGGAGTGTCACTATAGGTTCCCAGGTTCCCTCTGCCTACTCTGCCATATGCGGCATGCAGCGTGATACTGATAAAAATAAATTTTAAGTGTTTTTACGTTTTTGTTCTTGTTAGACAAGTCATGAAATAATTTATATTTGACATTATAAAAATAAAGCATGTATTGTAAAATTATTTTTGTACTGTGAATCGGAAGTTCCGATGTATTGGAACTGGAGACGGATTTTCGTATCCTCCCTGATTCCTGACTCCCATTATCTTCAGTCTTTAGTGGTATCGATAACTGTTGTGCAAATTGTAACATAAAAATGAAGCCTTGAATTTTGGTTGCCTTTCCAGGTATTAGAGAATTAAGAAAGAAAAATAATTATAATGGGTCTCATTTTGCCATCGGCGGAGTGAATGCGTTGCCTGGAGAATTTTCACACATGGTATATTTTTCTTACTTTTCGGTATGAAATGTTTCTTAATTCTTAGAGGGGTCACTGAAAATGAAAGAAGAGATTTAAGAAATGTTATTTAGTACGACATAGTTATAGAGCAATTATATACTCTTCAGGGCGGAGTAGGGTGGAGAGCCAGACACGGAACTTGGATATTTAAGTGTGGATGCTCCCTCATCAGCGACCGGTTTACTCTGACAGCTGCACACTGTACGAAGTCTCCGGTTGATACGACCGTGGAGAATGCTGTACCAGAAATTGTTAGACTCGGTGACAAGAATCTTATTAATGTTGTAAGTATGTTATTAGAAACCATTTTGATGCATTTTGAAATAAGGCCTGACTGTACATGCGATGGTGATGGATTAGATCCCCACTAGAGGAGAAAGATTACACTAGTTTAGTACGCGTAGGTATTCAACTTCACTAGTTGAACGTTGTTTAGGCTTATTATAGAAGATAGGTAATTGTGTAGAATAGAACGAGATATATCTTTTTCTGGTTCTTGAGAATAAAAAGTGGATGCGGAGTGGTAGATCGGATATTTTTCTAGGATTTTCTTGTGAATCAAAAAATAATAAATATTTTAGAAACATGACGGGAGATTTTTAAATTGGATTGGGTTGACATTGGGTTTACGAAATTTTTTTTGCCTCAGTTCATCTCAAATAGTAAGAAAAAACACTTTTCAATTCAAGGACAAAAACCATGTGTACTAGTGTTCTATGTATTATAAGATTGAATATAAATTATTTAAACTTTCGTATAACGACAATCAATGACCTTCACACATACCGTATAGAAAATTTTGTGGAAAGTGGCAAATAGTCTCCTGTCGCCAATTCGTTCAGCAGAGGAAAAACCCTTTGAATTTTTGCTAGATATATATATATACAATTCAGTAAACTACTTACAAAAAAAAATTTCAATAGTTTTAATCTGTTTTTTAAAAAAATGGGACAATATATATTGTTATAAATTTTATTATTTTATAATTTACAGATGTTTAACGGCCTGCCCCCACAAGATTATAGAATTTTGTCAATAATAATTCATCCTAATTATAAGGCGCCTAAGAAATATTATGACATAGCTCTAATGAAAATAGAAACGATAGTAAGATTTACCAATAACCTCCAGCCAGCGTGTCTTTGGAGTGACTTCGATACTTCACAACTTGGTACATCAGCTACCTTGACTGGTTGGGGTGTTGTTGAAACAGGTAAATGAATATTGAAAAGAAAAATCTATTCAATCTGTATCAATTCAATTTATAATGAATATACAAATAAGCTTTAGGAAGATACGAGTACAATTATTATCAGTATTCTCCAGTGTTGATTATCGTCGCCCAGTATATACTTAATGTCTTTATAGACATTGTAAAACAAAGTGTTTTATCACACGACATATTAAGTGTAATTCCGCCCTTTAAAAGAGTAGACAAACATAACCTAGACTTGAGACACTCACGAATTTTCGAGACATTGTGCATTAGGCGGCGGAGTTCAACGCCGAGAAATTAAATTTCTATTAATTCGTTTAATATTAATAAAAAAACTTTTTAGCAACGAAAACCACATCTCCCGAGCTTCAAGCAGCGGTCGTAGATATTATAGATTCGGAACAATGTGACAACTTGCTTCGACCTGCATGTTACCGACATTGGTGTGGGATTGAGGAACATCAGCTATGTGCTGGGAAGTTAGCTGGTGGTGTTGATGCTTGTCAGGTATTTGTAACACTTTATGTATACTACTAAATAGCAATAGCAGTAGCTATTTAGTAGTATAGGAAAAAATATTAGAAATATTTGAAAAAACAGAAGTTTTTTACTTTCTCATAAATATATTGGTGGGGCGAATTGTCCGAAACAGCGACTTAACGATTTATAAACTTAGTGAGACGTATGGTACAAACAGATAGCAAATATTTTGACTTGACTGACTGACTTATATTATCACATTTCAATTCTACTGGATATGAATTGGTGACATTTTGTTTTTTTCCATTTTAAAAATAACCAGAAAAATTTACTATTCGAAGTTATTTTTCTCTTCAGTGCTCAATGCGCTATAGCAATGCATTTAAATTACAGCTCTGTAATATTAAATTGTCAAGTTAGGAACAAAAAAAAGTGTATCAACAGTTTTCCATATCTCTCTTCTCTTCTACAGTAATGATAAAATTATTTCGTCCTTCGGGTTTTTGTATTTTTCTATCTTTGGCTTACAATTTCCTTTTACTTAAACCGTTTAATCGGAGTGAGTGATGACAAGATAGGTACTTCTGGCCATGTACAATTTTTATCTGTGACATGTAGAGGGAAATCTTCAAAATTTTTAATTTTTAAATTGCAGGGTGACTCTGGAGGTCCTCTTCAAGTGAAAATCCCGCTCCCTTACACCGTAGAAGGCTCCATGCACTATATAATAGGAGTAACTTCCTTTGGAGTAGGCTGTGGCAGACCTAACTTACCAGGAGTATACACCAGGGTTTCCAGTTTTATAGATTGGATAGAAAGTATTGTTTGGCCAGACGAATCATAATACATTTTTTAAAAGATCTTTGTGTTTCATTTATTATTTTTTTTAAGTATTTTCTCCGAGATGAGAGAAAGAGGGCAATAAGATTTTTTATATATCAGTATTTGACTATTTTTGCTCTATCTTATCCTTGTCAAACCAGTTATTATGTTCTTTTTCTTATAAGTGCTTGTACACTTAGCGTTTTAAACGCACGTTTTTAACAACCAATAAAAAGTATGATAATAAGTGAAAGAACTGATGAAATGTTCTACAGAAATTTTTAATATTTTTTCTGCTTTTTAATAGAGAATTTAATATTATTTTTAAATATATAATGTAAACTAAAAAACAGTCGAATTGATAACCGAATACCATATTACAGAAGATGCACGACCGTAACTTACATTTAAAAAAGTATAAATAAAAATAAAAAAACGAATTTTTAAAATTGTTCCACAAATGACAGAGAAATCGACCATTCGTGGCGCAGGGGCACAGGTGCAAGGTGAGACTGTAAAAGTGGCTGGTTGGGGTTTCGATCGAGTGGGGACTCGAGGAAGTGAAATATTTATATAAATTTATATTTTCATTTCATCGCTCTGGCATCGAGGCAAAAGCGCGGAGTTGAGTTCCGCCACTCAACACGCAATGCCTCCAGATTTCGGCGGAAAGTGAGGAACGGAGTGTCTTAACACTAGGTTTTCTCTGTCTACCCTGCTTGGGTGTGTTTGGGATACAGCGTAAAGCTGACTGACAAGCATAAAAATATGTAGTTAATGTATGTAGAACCTTGTCGTTCTCGAAAAAATAACAGATTTCACATTCGTTTAAAACGCGCGTTATTATAGTACAGTGTGTATATATTTTTTATTTAATTTCCGTATAAATTATAGTATAATTACACATTGTTATTCTGACAGTCGACTGTAACAGTTGTTTCATGTGAAATTTAAAATAAATCGTCAAATGTTTTAAAGAAAATACTGTTGCATAATATAAATGAAATGCGATACATTAGTGTTATATTTTATTTAGTTTTAGGTAAGTTACATTTAAATGTTTTTAAATGTGTTATTTTAAAGTTCTTAGAATAGGCATAGCGTCTAACTGTAAAGCTTTTGTGTAGGTCTATTCCCTTCTGTGGAATGATTTATTTGTATTTCCGCTGTCACTCCGGCAACAAAGGATGGCCTTGAGTTTTGTCACTCAGACCCATAAATTGGGCGGCTATTAGAGATCGGAATGTCTTAACCATTAACTATTTGCCTATTCTGCTTTGAGGAAAAAAATGTAAACCTGCTTAGGATAAGGAAAATATATTAAATAATGTTAGTTTAGTTGTAATTTTTTTAACGTATCATAATGAAAACCAATATATATATATATATATATAAAGGAGTTAAGACACATATTAGTTATAAAAACATTACTTCCATTACACAACATTCTTTTAATTTTATAATACTTAGATAGTAAATCTACCTAATTTATTAACGTGTTCCAGTTGTAATATAAGAAACAATTTTGAAAATCGGCTAAGAAAATAGTTAAAATAATGAAATTTGATGCGTCGTCAAAAATAATAATTTAAAAAAGAAGAAAAGACACATTAAAAGTGAGGATTTATAGGTATATTATAGAAAAAAATCAAAAAACGATTTTTGTACAAAATAAGTGCTTACGTCGGCAAACTTAAGTTTGTCAACTTTATTCGCCGTGCAATCAAAACTGATAGGATATTTCCCGTAAACCTACAATTATAAGATTTGGCAAAAGCTTGCAGTAAAAATAAAAGAAAAAATTCGTAAAAAGGGAAATCTATCTTTACATTATAGCTAAAAACTATGACTACATAAATTCAGTGCACACGCCCACAATCTCAAGTTTGTCAACTCTTATAATTTGTAGGACCTGAAATTGGCACGGATCCCTTGGAGGGGAGTCTAACTCGCATTTTACTTTAATGAAATAGGAAAACAATAATAGGAATCATTATACGAAAACAATACACAAAAATATTATTTTTCAGTTAATGACATCCATAGTACCAGCAAAGTCTACAAAAGGTCTTTGGTTAGTATAAAATATTTAGGTACCTAATAATAAACCTCTTTAAAACACGCTTACATTAGATATAGGAAATGAAGGAAGATTATATAAAATGATAATTATTGAGGCCAGTTTTGAGAGATTCCATACCCACTCGAGGAAATATTTATTTAAATTTGTATTTTCATTTCTTCTCTCTGGCGTCGAGGCAAAACGCAGCGTTGAGTTCCGCCACTGCATACGCAATGCCTCCAGATTTCGGCGAAAAGTGGGGAAAGGAGGGTCTTAACACTAGGCTCCCTCTGTCTACGTATACTACTGCGCGGGATACAGCGTGAAGTTGATTTGTTTATAATTATTATTATTAATAATATGACAACACATACCATAAATAAAAAATATATTTTTTATAATTATCAGTACATTTATTTTTTTAGCTCGATGAACCATGGATATGGTTGCGTAATCGCATCACAGGTGTAAGTTGTATATTAAATTAATTTATATATTTTAAGAGTGACAAATCACTTAAATATATTTCTAGGGGTAGCCTCACCTCCAGTGGTTTACCCGGATAATTATAATTGGCAAGACTAAAGTACTCTTTTTGTGAAAAGTTTTTAATGGTTTGTCTCGACTTCCTGAAAATCCTGCCAACTCATTCCTACGGTCATGATAATAAAGATGAACCAGATGTCTTTTTATTTTTATTTTTTCAAATTGTCTCTTTTATCTTATTTCAGGATGGTTATATAAGTATATATAACACAACAAAAAGACCTTCGCCTCAAACTCTACGTGACTGTAACTTGGACAAGCCCCGGACGCCAGACTTCAGGAAGCCTGGACGTAGAATTAGTGAAACAAGTTAGAACCACTACATTTTTTTAATATTCATGATATCACTCTGACATTATAGAAAACAATGTTAACTATAGAAAATATTATAATTCTGAATCAAGGAGAGGCTTCTCCTCCATCCAACTAGCCTATCCTTCTACCTCCTACCTAACCTATCCTCTTTTATCCAACCATCCATCCATCCAACTAGCCTATCCTCTAGCTAGTGGCAGGAAAGGTCCTCGGCAGTTGTCCAGTAATTGTGGATATTAGGAGCTATAAACAGACACACAGACGAACGGACCAACAGGCAAAGTGACAGACCATAATTCTTATTACTATATTGCTACATATTTTTCGTGGTTGTTAATATTTTACTTATACATTCAGAATGCATAGAATATATTTGGGACAGGAAAACAAGAGAAGCAGTGAGGGTCAATTTTGGTGTATGTAAGTATAAAAAAATATTTTTTATTAAGATATAATTATCACAATGAAAAACCGACAGTTTCAATGAAAATGCAACATTTGTAAAGGTTCAAATCCCACTCGTGGGAATAAATTATTTTTATTTTCCCGTTCTGGTAACAAGACAAGACGCGCTAATGAGTTCGGCCCAAATATCTTAACATTCAAGCGGTGCTTGGGGAACGGCATGTGTCCATTCCGACATTCAGGACCAATCATGTAAATGAGAAGATTGGACCCAGAATGAACCGTTTACGGCGCTATACTGTGAATCCTCTCTAAGTTCTCTTGCCTGCCTTTCTACCTAGCGTGAAGCAAAATATATCTTCAATCTTCGTTTTTACCCATTTTAAGGGGTAATTTTGAAAAAAAATATATAAATACTTGGTTTGTTTTTATGTATAAAGAAAATAAATAAAGAAAGAAATAACTTTTTCTTAAGAAAGCTTTCCAATCGTGAAAGCCAGTCGTGGCGCAGGGGCACAAGTGTGATTGTAAACGCGACTAGTTGTAGGTTCGATCCCCACTCGAGGAAATTAAAATGTTTATTTAAATTTATATTTCCATTTCTTCGCTCTGGTGCTCGCCAGGCGCGGCATATAGTTCCATCACCCAACACGCAACGCCTCAAGAATTCGGCGGAAAGTGGGGAACGGAGTGTGTTAACACTAGGTTTCCTCTTCCTTTCCTGATGAAGCTGATTTGATTTTATTTTAAGATTTCACATAAATAGATGTTTTATGATTGATATATATTTTAGGTATAGCAGAATTAAGGGCGAAAGGTGGATTAAATGGGCGTCATTTTGTCATCGGCGGAGTGGATGCGAGGCCTGGAGCATTTCCACACATGGTATGTATTTCTGATTTGTGCTTGCTCTAATGGGACTGTTAATGGAAAGTAATGGCCCTTTATTTTGTAATAGATGGGAAACAACACAAGTCCAAAAGTAGGTTCGTTCCCCATTTTCCACCGAACTCTGGAGGCACTGCGGGTTCAGTAGTGCGACTCAACGCCGCGCCTCGTCGCCAGACCCAAAAAATTAAAATATTAAATATTTCAATTCCTCGTGTGGGAATCTTGTCCACGACCTATCGCGCTTATAGTAATACTGTAAGCCTCTGCCACCACAAATAGAAGTACTGGAATTAGCCATTTTAAGATAAGTCACATTATATCAACTTCAGGGAGGAGTAGGATGGAGAGCCAAACACGGAACATGGATATTTAAGTGTGGATGCTCCCTCATCAGCGACAGGTTCACTCTGACAGCCGCACACTGTTCTAAGTCATCGCTCGACACGGCTGTGGCGAATGCTGTACCAGAGATCGTTAGACTCGGTGATAAGAATCTTATTGATGTTGTAAGTATGTTAATATTTTATACAGTTTGAGTACAGTTTGAGTTATTTTATACAGCTGTATAAAATAACTTTTATTGAATCAACCTGTAAATATAAATTATTATTTTCATTTCTGCGCTTTGATTAACAAGAGAACTACCTTTGATTGGAAACCGGTGTCTTGCCTCTCCTCTCCCTATTATGCAAAAAACGCATTATTGAAAATTGTTTTTGTTGATGGAAATTTGGAAAAATTTTATTTAATTTTTGTTTTAAAATTAATAGCATATAATCTTACTGATTTACAGTATTCCAACGGCATGAAACCACAAGATTATCGTATTTTATCAATAATCGTTCATCCCAATTATTCGTCGCCTAAGAAATATTATGACATAGCTCTATTGAAGATTGAAAAGATAAGAAGTTTTACAAATAACCTGCAGCCAGCGTGTCTTTGGGGTCACTTAGATACTTCAGCACTTGGTAAATCAGCTACGTTGACTGGGTGGGGTGTTGTAGAAACAGGTAATACAGTTCTCAGTATAACCAACTACTAATTTTGTTATCATTTTTGGGATTACAATATTTTATAAGGTATGTAATGACATACGTAATTGGTCCTCTTGTTTTTGTGGTCTAACATCATATTTTTAGGGTTTCGTACCCCAAAATTTAAAAATGGATCGGTTCCGTACAGAAAGTCCGTCTGGAATGCCGATTTATCTTGAGATCGCGAGAAAAATCAAGCTTCTAAGTCAACGCAATCAAAAGATATTTGTCAACATCACGTTAACTACAATTCTAAAATTGGAAGCCTAGGTGGGCGAGTCTGACTCGTACTTAACCGGTTTTTTTACATATTGTTTATCCAGTAGAAGGTCAAATACATTTAAGTAAAAATAAGGTAATCTTTATATTTAATATATTTTTTAGGGTAATTCCTAAATGTAACTTAAAGGGTAGGGTTGACATAAAGGAACTTATTGTAAGACGCTTCGTTCCCGACTTTCTAATGAATTTTCGAGATTGTGTGTTGAATTATTGAACTCAACCCCCCTTTTAAATTACGAAATAACCTTTTTAGCAACAAGGGCCACAACTCCTAACCTCCAAGTAGCATTTGTAGATTTTATCGATTCGAAGCAATGTGACAACTTGCTTCGACCTGCATGCCACCGACATTGGTGCGGGATTGAGGAACATCAGATATGCGCTGGGAACTTATCCGGTGGTGTTGATGCTTGTCAGGTATATTTATGCTACTATTTAATTTTCTCTTAATTTTTACGTTTAAATAGGAGTATAGGATATGTAAACAGGAGAATAGATTAAAAAAAATCAGTAGTGTTCTACACGACTCGAATTTTGATATATAAATCGGCGACCCGAGTGCCTTCTTACTAGGTTCTCCGTGCCTACAAATTGTTGCAAGTTTCACACACATCACAGCAGGTAGTACAAGGGCCATAAAAGTCCAGGCAAACGAAGTGTGCGGTCACTACTAGTATATAATAATAACTTACTTTAGAATGAAGAGTTGACAAAACTCGTATGTCGAAATAAATAAATAATGCTTTTTCGAAAATAGTACATTGGCTTTAAATTAATTATCTACTTTGAATTGAATAGTAAAAAACATGGATCCTGTTGATCCTGCCGAACAAGTTTAGCTCAGCAGCTTTCGTGGTTAAAACAATTGATTATTTATTAACTGACGTGGAATGGGCTTAAGGGAAAAATTTAAGTAAATTAATATAAAGATCTTTGAAAATGTAATGGACTTAAAAAATTAAGTTTCACGCTGTAGCCCGCATGTAGCACGGTAGGCAGACGGAACTTAGTATTAAGATACTCTACTCGCCTCTTACCGCGGAATTTTGGAGACAATGCAAGTTGAGTGGCAGAACTCAACGCCGCGCCTTTACTTCGTCACCAGACCGAAATTTAAAAATATTTGAAAAATTCTACACCTTTGTAATCAGTTATGAACAAATCAATTGTCTCAATCTTTAGATAATAAGTGATTCATTCAAAATATTGGCTTTAAACTGCTTAATTTCCAAATACCAGGGTGACTCTGGAGGTCCTCTTCAAGTAAGAATCCGGCTACCTGACCCCATAGAAGGCTCCATGCATTATGTAGTAGGTGTAACCTCTTTTGGAGTGGGCTGTGCCAGACCTAACCTACCAGGAGTATATACCAGGGTCTCCAGCTTCATAGATTGGATAGAGGGTATTGTTTGGCCAGGCAACTGATAATAAAATTTTATTAAAAGTTTTTTGTTTCATTTATTAATATGATTAGCAATTGATGATATTCAGAAACCGTCGTGATGCAGCGGAGTCTGATTGTAAGCGCAACGGTTCTGTGATCGATTCACACTCGTTGGAATGAGATACTTTAATTTCCCCGCTCTGATAACAAGACATGAACGTTAGGGAATAGAATTGCAGAAAAATAATAAAAATAAAATAAAATAAAATAAAATAATAGAAAATAATAATAATAAAATCTTAGGTAAATTTTTACTGGATGGTGCATATTTTTTTTTTATATGTTTAACAGATTTGTTTTGTATTAGAGTTGTAGTAGCATTGTCCGTCAATGTAAACTTGGACAGAAGTGTTTTCTAAATGTGAGGTTAATAATCTTAATTTTAACAAATGTTTTAATACAAATTAGGTAAGACCAAAAAAAATTTTGACCATAATCGTTCTGGTGAGAAGATGAAGCAGTGCGTTGCAAGATTCCCTCCCTAACGAAAGGTGTAATATAATTTATATGTTATTCAAATTATCATGAATTTCATTGCGCTTTTATATTATAGCAAATGACTTCTAGATGATCCTAAATGTATATAAGGGGAAAATTCTAAAAAGTTCACCAAAGCTATTATTATTTCATCAAAAATATATGAGACATTTTTTTTAGATTATTTTATTTCCTACAACAGTAGAGTTATGTGTAATTGTATATGCCATGTTATATATCAATCCAAGCTCGGCTTTTAATGGATCTTAATTTCACTGCACAGTGAGGCGTTATCGAGTTAGGGCACAATACGTTCTGGTCTGCCATTGTGTTATGAGATTACGCTGTTCTAGCCAGAAATCACGTGTACGGTTTAGAAGTTTATTTATATAAATAGTTATAAATGCATATAAAATTGTGAAACTGTTATAGCGCAGTGGAAAAGTTTTACAACTTTGATTGTAAATGTGATGATTGTGAATTCGAGACCCACTCGGAGAAAAAATATTATTTTCATATCTCTGCTCTGACAAGGTAAAACGCAGCTTCGAGACCTGTCATAATTCGGGTGGACAGTAAAGAACGAAATATCTTGACACTATTTTCTTTCTCTCTACCCCGCTGTTCAGAATACGTATGTATGTATGTTAAATTTGTCATACTAATTTGGTTTTATATTGTAAAATATTTTGCTTTATATTTATATGTGTACTTCTATGTCTACTTCGTGCAGAACGGAGTGTCTGAACACTAGGTTCCCTCTGCCCATCCTGCTATGCGAAAAAAGTGTAAATCTGCAAATATACCCCACTTTTAGTTCTCCCACAGCTGGATAAGCATTCAAGCGGGAACATTAATGTAATCCATTTTTGACGTTTCCACCGTAATAAATTAACAATCTAAATCCGTCTAATATTTCTTCAAAGGAATTTCAACTTAGTTCCTTTTAGGCAAGAGTTTAACTTTGTTTAGCATTTTTATAAAATATAAATCTAATGTAATACCAGATTATAGTAATATACTTCTTAAGAGAGTCTATAAATATTTGTAGGAAAGAAAAATATGTGCAGAATATCATCTGTTCCTGATTATACGAATATAAACCTACAAGAGTTCGTTTCCACCGAATTCGTTTTAAATTACCGCACACAGCAAGGTAGGCAGAGGGAACTTAGTGTTAACACACTCAATTACACATTGCATTCGCCAAAATACTTTTATCGATGTCTACTAGGGTTTCTTTCCGAATAATCTCTACGAGAATAAAGTAGTAATAAAGAAAGCTATACAAAAAATCGTAATTTTTAAAATATATTTTTCATATTAGACAATTTAATAAATATTTGAAACCGTCCTTTTACGACGACGTGTGCAACTCTCACTTCTGCTGTCCACTTTTTGGCAAATTCTTGAGGCGGAATTCAACGCCGAGCTTTCATCTATTATCAGAGCGAGGAAATGAAAATAATTAATATAACTATACTTAAAGTGAGATTCAAACCCACGACCGTCGCGCTTGCACTCGCACTTGTGCCTCTGGACGCGACGGCCTCGCAATTACATAAGTCATATATTAGGACTCCAAACACGTTGAAGTAAGCTTGCTTGTATTATATTACCCTGTTAAGACTATGGCAATATTATTGTTTAATTTTACCTTATATATGTAGACAATTTAAATAGATGTATAATATAGGCCCACACGTTGTCCTAAGATAATATTCGTATTTTAATATTTAATTGGCATAACAGTAAGTATAAGCACATATATAGATCAAAATCAGTTTCACTATGTATTTCTTAAATAGAAAGATAGGCAGAGGGAACCTAGTGTTAAGACTTTTTCACAACAACACTTTTCGCACAATTTTTCGATGCGTGTTGAGTGGCGGAACTCAACGCCGGGCTTTTTGCCTTGGTGCCAGAGTGAAGAAATGAACATATTAAGAAATAATAATTTATTCCCTCGAGTGAGGATCGAACCCACAACCATTGCGTTTTAGTCACACCCTTGTGCCCCTGTGCCATGTCGGCCTCAATATATTTATATAGATCATTAGATTTTTTTAAATTAAAGTCGTACACAAGTATCACTTAATATATGGAGAGTAAGGTGAAAAGAATATTTAGAGATATATAAAAATATGAACTTATGGGAGTCGAACCCGTTGGTTACTATTCAAACGCTCTAACTAATAAGCCGTACGATCTTACTACTAAATTATGTTTAAATTATTATGCGTTTGTTGCAACTTCTTTGTGTAAAGTTTTAAAGATTTTCTTAAATGATGTTTTATTCTTAGAGAGGAATAATATTTGAAAAGAAATTGAACTATTTCAGAAATAGCATTCTCTCCTGCCATTCATTCTTAGCAACAATCTTTGGGAAGTCGAAACTTGTAAAGTTCTCCTTGCAGAAAGAAATGTTAAGGATAGAAATAAATTGTATTGTTTCGTAGCTTAATAAAATCGTATGGCTTAGTAGACCACTTGGACGAGCTCCAAGAGGCGCGGGTTCGAGTCCAGCTACGTCAATTTTTTTATACGTATAATGTGTTTTATAATTATCCTTGGATATTAGGAATGTAACAGTAAAACTATAACTAGAATTGAGTTGCTCTGAAAAGAGATTTATTACGTAAATAAATGTTCACACTTTTACAAATATTCTTTAACCTTAATCTATTACAAACTCACCTGAAAAGAGAAACAACATTTAAAGCTATTGTTTCACCAGTTCGTATTAATTAAATATTAAATTATATTTTTCTCTTTAATTTTTAAGAGACGTCAATGTGATATGTGAAAGAAGTATCACTAACTTCTTTTACATACGTTTAAAAAAATAATTGCAGGTCACCTAGGAAACGTATAAATTTCCAACATAAATCTTCTTCCAAGTAATTTGAATGAATTACCAATAGCGTATAACGATTGTCCAATGCTATAAAACCGAGACTTTATCGTGATTGTCAAGCTGTGTTTATTACCAAATTGCTGTCCAGACGAGATTGGCTTTTGTTAAGATTAATTTGGTTGTTTAAGACATTGTTAGTTTAGCTTCACGCTGTATCCCGCATTTAGGCAGAAAGAACATAATGCTAAGAACAGTGTTCTGTTCTTTATTCTCCGCTCTTTGTCTTAACTTACACAGTGTTTGACTGTAAGCGTGTTGGATGTGAGCTCGATTCCCACTCGCAGAAACGAATAATTTAATTTCCTCGCTCTGTACTAAATTTATTAGGTAGATTTTTCTCGAAAATTGAGCGGAAAACGGGGAACGGAGTGTCTTAGCACTAGATTACCTCAGCCATACCAAATATGGGATGCAGAGTGAACAGTCACATATGGGTTTGGTCCCCACTGGGGGGTATGATTATTGATAATATAATCATACAAATATTGATAATATAATTTATTAACATTAATTAATAATTTATTTACTCAACCAGCATAATGGAACATATAAGCTATAACTTAAAAAGTAACAATTTAATACTAACGTCCGCCTGACGACCAGAAAAGAGTAAAAGTACTTACTACAGTTGAAAAATGTCATAGACAAATGTCAACTGCCAATATGGCCGTTTAAATTGTTTCCATAAATAACATTTTATTTTATATATGTATTTCTTATTATTTATTAAATATAAAAAATAGTGATGATTTTATAGTAATTAATTAAAGTACTTTCATCATAATATTTAATTTAAATTTTAATTTTAATTACATATTTTATATACGTATAAAAATCATAATTTTATAGTAATCTTTTACGTGAATGTAAAAAAAAAAAAATAAAGTGTGTAAGCACCTTTATTTCGTAGATCCTTTCAGTATACCGTCGGTTTTCGTAGCGGGCGGCTGCTTAACGCTACTTGTGTCTATCTAAATAATTTAATACGGTGTGTTGATAGTGTTGTGCTGTGCTGTGTAGTGACACAGGAAGTTGTTTTAAAAAGGTAAGCTTTTCTGATTTTCTTTTTAGGTTTTTTCAGGTAATTTTTAGTAATTTTACAAAATATGAGGTAGTTATTGGTAAGTTCTTTTGTTTGTAAGTTTTAGTTGCGGTCAAATGTAGGTAGTTATTTATTGTTATAATTTTTTTTGACGTATCTCCTGGATATTGAGACCGGCGCAGCGTCTGAATGTAAAGGCGACGATTGTAAGCTCGATTTCGAAATAAATTATACAAAAAAATATATATATTAATGTATATTTTTAAATTATAAATACAAGTATTTTATATCCATACATCCACCTGTCATTTAATTTTTACTGCACGCTTAAAAATACAAAAAAAAGATCTTTCTATTTATATTTTAACTGTTTTTAAATTAATTTTATTATGAGTTGTATTTTGAGATTAAGCTTTAAAGGGAAGTTGTAACGAAATTTTAATTGAGATTCAGTAATTAAGTAAAAAGGGTTTTTTCATCGTGTTTTTCATTAGCATACGTTTATATTAAACTAGTAATGATTCACAACTTCGCTTGCGGGGAATACAAAACGTAAACTGGAATATTGAGCGTATGGTTTAGTGTTCAGAGCGCTTGGACGGTTTCCAGGAAGGTTGGGTTCAAATCCCGCTACCTTCAAATTATTATACATTTTCTTAATCGAATACTCTTATATAACGGTTTATGTAGGAATTTCAGATAGTCCTTTTTAGTGGTTTTCTACACTACACCAACACCAACTTACATGTCAAATTGCAGCGTTCCACGCCGCGTAGTTACGGCTGTGTTGTCTGTCAGTCATTTAGTAATTAAAGCACTTTATATATATTTATTGTACATTTATTGTAAAGTTAGAAGGAGATGAGAAGAGTGTAATAAACATAATCGAAAGATTTTTAACATAGCATGTTATTAGATCCACTTGCAAATATACAAATGATTTCATAAATGATAACACTCTTTGGGAATCATCAATTATTTGACGTTTTTTTTTAAAAAATATTATTATTTATAATATTCAATTCATTAAAAATTAAAAGTAAATGTATAAAGAATTGAAGAAAAAAAAAGACTTTGAAAGGTGGTTTTTGAATACCGGAAGTTTCTACACAGATGCTAACAATATTAACATGTTGTAACAAGTCACCCTATCAATAACCATTGTGTTTACAGTCAGACGCTATTGCATAGCGCCAAGATGTCCTCAAGAAGGGTTTTTTTAGCTTTACGATATATCGCACACAAAGCAGGGTAGGCAGTGGGAACCTGGGAACCTAGTGCTAAGACATTCCGATTCCATTAAGATACTTTATTTCCCCACTTTCTGCCGAATTCTGCAAGCATTGTGGAGCTGCGTAACTCAACGCCGTGCTTTGACTTGTTACCACAGGGAGAAAATAACAAAATAAAATACCAAAAATACTTTACCAATCATCAAAAGGGGGAAATATAATAACGAAAAAATAATACTTATGTAATTGTATTTATGTACGACATGCCTAAAGCTATATCGTGACTAGAAACGTAATTGTTGTAATGCCTTATATATAATGTATGAGTGGTTAAATAAGTGAGGGCAATGTCCGAAGATACACGCGACGATTGTGGGTTCGATTCCCACTTGAGGAAATGAAACGTATAATATTTAATTTGTTCAGCCTGGCAACGAGACAAAGCATGGTGATGGCGGAAAGTCGATAACCGAAGTGGCCTAATGTACTGTCTTAACAGAAGGTCCTCGTCTACCCTTAAAAAAATAAAGTGCTAAGTGTGTATGGAACTAGGTACTATAAGTTCTCATCAAGCTACGTCGAAATTTTTGTACGATTGTTATAACATATTTATATTGTTAGCATCTCTGTTAAGACAATTTAACAAATTTACAACCCAGAAATTATTGCTAAGAATAATTATAAAAGAAAATACTAAATACTAATATAGAATTTTTTCCTATATATTTTCAGAAAAAATTTAAAAATATGGACGAACCTGGATTGAAATTCTCACAAATAAAGAAAATTTAGTGACCGTACAAAGTTTTCACAAAAATACATGTGTTGTACATCGATTGACCTAATTTAGAGTTGACCGTCCAGTTTGACTAGTAGTCACTGAGAAAAATCACATATGTACATACATAAAGGAACTATTTTATTTTCTTTTTGTCATTTGATATTTTTTAACATTCATATTGTTGTCTAAGATAGAGTGACTTTTTCAATTCAAACCAGGAGGGTTCCTAAGATTTAAAATTAAGATTGGCGCAAACTAAAAAAGAAGAATTCGGCGGAAAATCAGGAACAGAAGTGTCTAAATAGGAACGGAGTGTCTCAACATTAGGTTCCCAGGTTCTCTTTGCCTACCCTGTTACGTGCGGGATACAGTGTGAAAATCCTTCAATTTTATAACATTAGTCTAGATAGACCAAAATAGGTATGACCATTTTCACTTTCAATTGCGGCCAATAAATTGGTCTTATTCATGTATTTGAATATAAAATGTGGATTTGGTCCCCGATTTAGATATAGTATAGTAGTAGTGTAGTATTATATGATATATTGAATTTTAACAGAATCGTTTCAGATATATTTCTTGACGCTGATATTTTGATACTGAGACCGTCCCAGCGCTGTGGCACAATGTCTTACTTTAAAGATGACGTTTGTAGGTTCGATTTCCACTCGCGAAATGAAAAGATATAAGCTACTTCCAAGGAATCAACATTGGTTGTGATTTCTTTTAGTATCTCCAGAAGATTGTTGATTGATAAAATGATAGGCCTTCGTGGTGTATCAGCACTACTTCTGATTGTAAACGCGATGGTTGTGGGTTCCTTTTCACTCGGTGAATTAATTATTAAGTTTTCCTCGTATTTAGCGTTCTTTACTGAACAATTATATAGGAAAATATATCCACTGTTGGACAAAGTCGGGGCAAATTACAGTTGTCTGTATTTTTACGTACAAAGTGAGAGTTTTTAATTTATAATGAAAAAAGTTAGACCCGAAACCGAAAAAAGAACTTCTGGATGCAAAAACAAAAATGAAATAAAAATGTGTGGATCCAAAATAAATTATTCAACGGTGAGCGAAGTTTTGAAAACGGCGTAATGTACCGAACCTGGAACAAAAATAATTTGGATTTTTTTAACGTTTGTAGCAATTCTTTACACATTAGGTATTTTGTAGCTTCTCACTGTATTCTGTATATAGCTGGTTAAGTAGAGGGAACCCAGCAAAACTAAGACACTCCCCATGTTGTGTCCAATTTTCAAGACATTGTGTGTCTAGCGGCGGAACTCAACACCACTTTCTGTCTCGTTACCAGAGAGAGAAAAATATATCATAAAATTTTAAATGCTAATTAATAATAAACAGTAGGCCATATTTAGTATAACACTTCTCTACACAAAGCATATTAGATTGTATCTAATTTCAATATCAACGAATTAGCTAACGAGTCTCCGTATGTACATATAAGGACATTACAATTTCAATATTAATTTTTGGTATTACCATCGTAGAAAATAAATGTGTGTGACAATTAATAAAAGAAGAGGCAGAAGATTCAATTCCCGAGTTGGGTCAATAATTTTTAATCTGATAATACAAGAGATGCAATGTGTTGAAAATTGGGCGGAAAGTGGAAAATATAATTTCTTAACATTAGGCTACCTTTCCCTACCCCGTTATATGCGGGATACAGCGTGAAGTTAAAATAAAAATAAGTAAATATATCTCACGGGGTTCGATTCTGTCGTGTTAACAGTCGCACGCTGTGCACCTGCAGCCTGTACGTTTTTTTTTAGGTAAGATAACAAATTTTGTCCTATTAATAGAAAGCAATATTTTTTTTAATTGACTGAGTCAGTGATTTCTTTTATGAAGTGGAAATTTAATATCCGGGCTCAGTGTTATTTTATTAGACGATTGTGATCCCAAGTAATGATATAATATAAGATTACCTAACTTTAATTTATTTAAAATTTAGTTTTAGATATATGTATATATGTGGGGTGCCTTTAGCTCAATGGACCGACGAAGTGATGCGGAAAGCGGAGGTCCGGGAGCCCTGGCACACCCTGGAAGGCTGACTTCATTCGTATAATTGCGTTCTCTGTTTTATAATTAGTTAGACGATTTGTTTTGGGTATACTCATCACTGCAATAACTTCTTATATAAGCACTCCTGGAAGTTGAGGCCAGGACCATTATGACATATGTTTCTACAGTCAGCACACAAAAAACGGTGAGGCCGTTCCTCACCGTTTTAGTACCTTAATGGGAACAGAGTATCTTAACACTAGATACCCAGGTTCGCTCTGCTTACACGGTTATTTGCGGTATCTAAAAAATATATATTACATACATCGAGGTATAAAACTATTAAAAAGACAGCGGGAATCCGCTGGATTCAAAGGGCGCAGTTTCGGACGGAGTGGCGAGAATTAGGGGAGGCCTATGTCCAGCAGTGGACGTTGAAAGGCTGATGGATGGATGGATGGATGAATAAAACTATTTACCACATGTGAGAACAGGACACACTATCCTTTTTGCAACTTAAATACGTTTCAGGCTCTTAGCCTTTATTGTTACTAAAATAACACTAATGAAAATACACAGTAACCATTTCTATATATAAAATGCTCTACAAATATATAGGTGCAGACCTTTCGTAGACCCTTCATAGACCCTGCGTAGACCCTCGTAGACCTTTTGTAGAGTTAAAATTGTGATAAGAGGTATATTGTAAGGCGTGAATGGAAATTTAATAATTTTTTTACGTAAATATTTAATGAAACCACTGAGAGGTAAAAGTTAAAATGCTATATGCTATATGTTAAAATGTTATTATATATGTTAAAATGTATGTTAAAAAAAATATATGTTAAAATGTTATTATTAAGCTATTTATAAGATTGTTTTTTAGCGTTATGCTATATTCCGCACGTTAGTTCCCCGCTGTTTTTTTTTGCTGATTCGGACATAATCATAAATGTGAACGTTCGAAAATATAAACGTTCCCCACTTTTCGCCGAATTCCAAAGGCTTAGTGTGTTGAGTAACGGAACTCAACGCCGTGCTTTGCCTCGTTACCAGAGCGAGGAAATAAAAATATTAAATATTTAATTTCCTCGAGTGCTAATCCAATCTACAAGTATCAATTCACAAATTCGGAAACTACAGTTTTTTTTGGTTCGGAAATTTTATTTAAATTTCAGAATTTTAAATTAGTAGCAAATATTAGGGAATGAAGGTACAGGCGATGATCTAGAGTTCAAATATTTACATGTATCTAAAACTAGATTTCACCTGCAGCTTCACCTCCTCCTTCTCCTCCCAAATCAGTGATTTACATCGAAGCTAAAAAAAAGTAATAAAAACATCGCCTTTTCACAGAAATAAGCCTTAATATTATATTTTTTTCTATTTAAATATACATATATTTTTATCGCTTAAACCCTAACTCACTTATGAATATGTATTAACACTAAATCCCAGGCATATCGTACAGCCTTTATCAAGTTGATATCGATTTGTACGTCACCGAATGAATGCTCTCGATAAGTGGACGGTTGCTTAATTAATAAATTGATTTTTCGAATATTTACCTCTTATTTCGTTTTTTTTATGACGCTATCGTTGTGCAGTCATTATTTTTTTTTATGGTTGTGGTTCTATGCTCTCTCGAGGGAGTTGTTATATTGGAAGAATATGATAATTTTTTCGAGAGCGAAGACACTTTTAGAGATATTGCGCGTTGAGTAGCGAAAGTCAACGTCACTCGTTGTCTTGTTTCCAAGACGGGAAAATAAAAAAAAATACAGTCGAATTGATAACCTCTTTTTCTTACAGAAGTCGGTTAAAAAATAATCTAGTTTACAATTAACAACATACAATGTCTTGAATTCGAATTGGAAACTGATTACAATGTTAGTGTAATGAAAATAATTCTCACCCCCGAAACGGTAATCGAACGCGTAACACAACCAACCGCGCTTATCCAGACGCTCTGTCGCAATGCGCCATGATGGCTTCAAAGATAATTTAGCTCAACTCAAATTTAAATTTCGCTGGGAAAATTATTATACTTAAGGAAATTTTCATAATAAAATATTTTCTTAACTGAAAACACGCTCAAATATGAATCACTCTTTTCTATTCTTCTTTTTACAATACATAGCAAGTTGTTTCAAAACTATAAATTAATAAGAGAAACAGAATAAGAATAACTTTCAAACTTTTATAATGGTTTCCTCTACTTTAATGTTATATGGAGACTTTTGATAATTTTCGAAAGAAATACAACTTTATATAAGGCCTTCGCGGCGTAGTGGTACAGCTCTATCTGTAATCGCAACGGTTTTGGGTTCAATTCCCAGTTAGGGGGATGAACTATTTTAATTTCTTTGATCTTGTAACAAGACAAAGAGCGGCGTTGAGTTCTATCACTCACGTAATAAATAGTTTGTATTTTAGTTTTAATTACATGCAGGTAAAGCAAAACAAATGCGGTGTTATCCAATTTAAGTGACGTCGCGTGTTGTTAGGCGGTGTTAAACGTCGCCTTATGTCTTACATGCCTTATGGTAAGTCATTCATTCTCTTTGAATACATTGATCGATCAAAGGAGAAGTGAAGTCGTAACAAGAATTAAAGACAAAGGCGCTAATTAGATTGTACATATCAATGGAAACTGAGTTGAAGGATTTTTTAATGATCGACCCAGATCTTTTGTTAGTGGAGACCTTAAGTGTTCAGAAATAGTTTCAATGGTAGAATAACTTCGAATGTCTAATGACTTCTATTACCTATGTAATATACATGTATCGTCTAGAAATGCGTCTGTATCTATGTATGTCAAAAATGACTAAACCGATTTTGATTAAACTTCGTTGAGTGAATACTACGTTGGTATATAATTGCTAGATTTGGTTCAAAAACGATGATCTACGTATGAATTAGGTTTTAAAGACATAATAGACCAACTAACGGGAAAATTAACAGACGTCATACTTTAATATTAGCCAGTCAATTAAGCAGTTCCTAATGCCTCCAATTAAAAGGCTTTATTAACTTTGCCTTGATTTTACCAAGTCAAAGAAATGAATGTAGGCGGAAACCTAGTGTTAAGACACTATTTTTTCCGAATAACTTCTAGACATTGCATCTTCATCAGTGATGAAACTTAAAGCTTTCATTTCTCTACCAGAGCGGGGAAACGAAAATTATAAATGATACGTAATTTTTTTAGCCAACGCCCCAGTAATCACACCAAGTGTCCTACTCCAAAATTACATCCTCTAACCAATAATAGTTCCATTTCACTCTTTATTTTTACTAAGCGTAGTGCAACTTGAGCATGTAGTGACTCATCACTCTACCCTCGTTAAAATAAGGTTAGACACTTTCATGAAAAACCCTCCATTAAGCGAGAAAGGGTTAGACCGGAAGTAATTTTAGTTTTCCAAGGATCTAGGTTAAGTATATAATGAAAGAATCTTGGCAAGCTCTGCTTGAGTTGCCTAATGTCCCTTAAAGACGCTAGTGTATAAATCATAATATGTTCTATTTACATATTATATTGTAAGTACATTCTATAAAATACCAATAACTATGCCAATAATAAGTATGCCGATGGAAGCTTCTAGTTGGACTGACACTACTGACATTTTTATATAACGTGACGACTCAAAAGTGTTTGTAATGGCCTTATATGAGAATAATATATTTTTTCTTTTTTTTAGCTTCACGTTGTATTTCGCACATAGTAGAGTAGGCAGAGGGAACCTGGGAACCTCGTTCCGCACTTTCCACTGTGTTCTGGATGTATTGCGTGTTAAGTGGCGTAACTCATCGAGCTTTGAATCGTCACCAGAAGTGAGAGATTAAATATTTCACTTCCCCGAGTGGGAATCGAACCCACATCTGTCGCGTTTACAAACGCATATCAGAACCCAAAAAAATGGGTGTTGCTGTGTCATGGACACGACCGTGTGTTATACGTTTATGTAACTGTTATTTTTTAAAATTAAACTAACGTCGTAGCTTCCCCGACTCAAATTATACTAATTGAAAATCTCGATACGCAGCAATATAACCTCAAAATGGCGTCGCTTCCCCGTGCTTCCGCGAGATGCTTCACTGTTCTCGTTAATTTTTATAATTTTTTTTATTCTTTAGCTACCCAGTGGTATATAATTTTACTTTTGGATGTAGAGGATAGATTTGAACCTACAAAACCAAACTGTAACCCCCGATTTTATTATCATTAGGTTCTTTGGATTGCCTTAGTATGGTAGCAAATTTAAAGACGAATTCGCATCAAAATATTATTGTAAATTTTAATCTAAGATTGATTGTAAAAATGGTGAATCTGGGAAAAAAATTATATATCGAAGCCGTTTCAATTTCGTTGCTATGGTGTCGAAACAAGGCGTATTCTTGAGTGTTACCGTTCATCACGGAATGTGTCGAAAGTTGACGTGGAAAGTGGAGAACAGAGGGTCTTGACACTGGCTCCCCTTTGCCTATCCCGCTATCGCCCGGATATACCAGTTACGTTTACAAAATCGATAGAATAATCAACGTGATATAATATGAATGAACAGACTTGCGTGTGAAGCCCAATACATTTTAATTATTTCATTTATTATTTAAAACTATACCTTTGGGGTTTTGTATGAAATGTAATGTTATATGAATAACACAACTTTATTACGATAATTACAGGGTTATTTTTTCAGCCTCGTGTCTCACAAATACCAGGTTAGGAGGCACCTAGTGTCAATACTCTTTGTACCCACTTTCCCCTCACGTGCTTAATTAAGTGGCGGAAATAAGCGCCGTGCTTTAATACTAGAGCACTCGGCAAGTTGTTATACTATAAACGCGACGGTCGTGGGTTGAATTCCCCATTAGTGGAAGACAATATTTGCATTTTCTAGTTCTTGTAACAAGACAAACCCCGGTTACGTTGAGCTCTCACACACTTAAACTTGAGCAGTGTGGGGAACGCAGTGTCTTATAGGGAACAAGCCAAAGGATAGATTTAACTACCATGCTATATATGGTATACAGTGTGATGCTATAAACACATTCCAACAAATTAATAATTTAAACAACATATTTCAACTCGAAACCACTGTTTAAATTTTAAACTCGACCAAAAATCGGGCTTCTATGTAAAGCCAAACCTTTCAATAATATAGTAAGGGCTAGTTTGTTATTTAAGTTTAACCGACGTTTACTGGCCCGTCTCGCCGCTCTCTCCCCTTTCCCTCTTATCACTTAGAACCCTCTTCAGAATATAAAGTTCGGTTCGTATTGACTTCGTTGGATCATTCATTATTCAATCGAGAAGTTTCTAGGGACAAAAGTGTCATGTGACCTTCTAAGTTCAACCTATGTTTAATATTTAAGCTTAGGTACAGGTTTTTGAATAGTTTTCTTTTTTTATGAAATTTGTAATTGTTGGTTATCTAACTATATACGCTATGGTTACAGGTTCAATGCCAACTAAATACCCCCCATTTAGTAATTTTTTTCCGTACCCCACGACGGAGCTAAAAAAAACGACACAGGCAGAGTGTATATAGTGTCACTCCATTCTTAATTTTGCACCCGAGTTCGATATCTGTTGAGTGGCGGAACACAACGCCGCACACTGCTCACTACAGCGGGAAAATGAATTATTTTCACGTGTTTCAAATGGAGCTAATATATAATGCAATTCATGCATCAAACGAAGTTCAATTGTCCTTTTTTGCTCCACCTCCCCCTTTTCGTAGAATCTTTACTTCATCTCATTGTAATTCTAGGAACAAATGTAATAATAGTTGTAGAACCTAGACACAGCTGTCACATCATCAAGCAGATGCTAGTGCAATATGTATTCCAAATGCATAATTTCCATTTCAAATGCGTCGTGTTGACTCTGTAAGTAGTTGCTAAGGGTGATGTAAATTCGTTGTATATACGACTAACTTTTCCCTGCAGCTTTGTCCGTTTGGTCAAATTACTTAATAACATCAGAGGCCGTAGTAGCGCAGTGGTACATGCGTGTGGGTCTAAACGCGACAATTGTGGGTTTGATCCCCACTCGGAGGAATGAATTATTACTTATAAATATTTTATTTTTTTGGGTTTTGCCACTCAACACGCAATGCCACAAATATACGGAGGAAAGTGGGGAACAGGATTCCCAAGTTAAAAAAAAAAACATTAGCTTACTAAAAGTAATTCATACAGTAATTCTATTGATACCATATACATAAAAATATATAAACATAAAGCCTTTACGAGGACACTAAAAAATATGGATCGAATACATAGTATCGAACACTGATAAGTGTTGGTGATAACAGTCGATATTTCATTAACTGAGTGCATGGACGGGTTCTCATCAGAGATAGTACGTAAAATGTACTATGATGATGTAATGGTTATACTATGGAAAAACGTGATAGTAACTTTTAAAGAAAGTTTTAAATATCGCAGGTATTATCCCGCACGCAGTATCCCGCATATAGCAGGGTAGGTAGAGGGAACCGAGTGTTAAAACCCGAAGTTTGCAAATTTTTGATCTTTGATTGGAGAAACTGGATGGTCCATCCGCTGTGCCACTCAACACGACGGCCTCAGAAGCGTATTTTATTTTAAGTTGTTTAACGAAATGTAATGCTTGTGACTTTGAATTACATTAGAGATAATGGAACATCCCTCTGGTAAGAAAACGAACCGCGGCGTTGAGTTCCGCCACACATAATACAATTTATCAAAAAATTAAATATAATTGGGAAACAGAGTGTCTTAACACTAGGGTCCCTATGTCTAACCTGGTAAAAAATACAATTCAATTCGTAAACAAAATACAAAAAAGGTAAAAGATAAATTTATTTAGATACACAGTCAACAACTGGATCGGACATCGTCACGGACCATGTAGCACGAGGTATTGTGTTTCAAAAGTTTATTACGATACTCCCATTTTTGTTTACAATATAAAATCGTTTGTTTTAGATAAAAAGATATATTGTATTTTATATACTTCACCATAGCTCGAAGGTAGTCTGATAATCTTGACAAATTTATTATTGTTGGGAAAGTAGACGGTAGAAGACCTAGAGCCCGATCACCTTGCCGATGCGATGGTCCGACGCCGTCAAAGAAATTACTGGACTCCCCATGATTAGCGCAAGGAAAGCATCTCATTTGCTCTTCCACCAAGACCTACCAGAACGGGCACGAGCTGCAGTAATGAAGAAAACGACGAAGAAGAAGAAGAATATTTCACTAAGTCACGATGGAATCGCTCAAAACAGAACTTGCTTATTTCGTTTTTCCACAAAAACCTCATTTAAATTAAATTATACTAAGTAAGCAATTAAGCATTATCTTTAATTATTAAAGGATTTCTAAAAAATCTTTTCTATTTGAAAATGAATCATAACGCGGATGAAATAAGTTTTAAAATTGATTAAACGGAAAATTAAACTGACTCTCCGTCGCAGATAGACGCGGCGCATTATCTTCCTTGAAAGAGATTATTTTGATTGAAATATTTTGGATGTGACCTTTACTCTACATATTGTCGAGATTTAGCGGAAAATATTATAATTATATATGTTAGAAATCGGAAGAGGTTAACGTTTTTTTTTTAAAAAAGATAAAAAAATTATCATCTATATGTTTATTAATTCATCAGAAAGAGATTCTACGTAATTGTATTAAGTAATAAAGTGGGGAACGGGATAAGTTCCAAGACATCTCATTAAGATGGGAATAGAATGTCTTAAAATCGTCCCCTTTAAGATTTCCAGGTCTCCAGGTTTCCCTTGCCAGCGTGAAGCGAAAAGTGAAAATAATAACAATAATTCGTAGGGGGAACTGTAGTGTCTTAAAATTATATTACTCTGCTATATCTATACTAATATAATAAAGCGGAAGAGTTTGTTTGTTTGTTTGTTTGTTTGTTTGTTTGTTTGAACGCTAAGATCTCTGGATCTACTGGTCCGATTTACTTTGTTTTTGTTTTGTATGAAAGTTGCATTCTTCAGAAGTGCTATAGGCTATATAATATTACATTACACATATATAATAATATATTTTAAAGTACTTTCTAATTTGACATGCAATTTATTCTGCCATGTTAATAACAACCGTCGCGTCGCTACGCGACCGACCGCGACATTTTGATATTCATCCTTATGAATATAAATATAATAGTCACTTTTAGCATTTCATCTAGATTGAAATTATAGTTTACTATATAACATTCTAATAAATAATTAAGGATATGTCACTGATTCGAAATGACCTAGCCTTCGGGCGGCATAGTATGAGTATGACCGACGCGAAAATATTCTTATAGTGTAAGCAGGCGTAGCCGCGTCCGGGTCCACTAGTAAGGGATATAAGGTAGAGTTTGAAAAGAAACATAATTCGTAAAATGAAGATAGATGAGGTAAATTTGATTGATTAAGAAATACCTTTCAAAAGTAAGTTTCCCTTTAGCTATAATATAATTTAAAGGCCTCACATTACACGCCTCACTAAAACCAATTGAGACGTAATGAATTAGATCATACGATTCTGAACATTCGAAGATAATTTCTTTGAAAGTAATTAGCTTTATATCATTTATTATTTAGGTAGTTGAGGCCGTCGTGAGGCAGAGGCACAAGTGGGTAACTGTAAATTTCTGTAATTTTCTTGTTCTGGTAATGAGGTACAGCGCGCCGTTGAGTTTCGCCACTTAATACACAGTGTCTCTTGAATTCGGCGGAAAGTGGTAAACGGAGTGTTTTGACACTAAGTTTCCTTTCCCTATACTTACCTTCCCTATACGTACTTTCATATGCCTACCCTGCTATATGCGAACTATAACGTGATTTTTGTTTTATTTATAAAAATAAATTACCAATAAATTTTTATATTAAAAATTCCTCCCTCATTATATTTTTAATAATAAAACTAATACTCGGATATGTTTCTTACAATTTATTAATATCATAGAGAAATTATCTTTTATTTCATCCCTTATTGTATATACTAGTCGTAGCCCGCAATTTTGTTTATGGTGGACTTTAAAACTAAAATGAAAATCCCGTATCTTTCTGTTTCATATCCTATTTTCCATTTTTCCATCCTATTTTCGAGAAATCCTCTCTCATACTGCTCCCCAACACTTCCCAACCGAACTAATACCAACAGGTTAAATTCCAATTTTTTTGGTCTTGCAATTTTATTTGTGCGTTGACTGTCCGTCACGTCCGTCAAAGCCCGTCAGTCTTTTCCCGCCCGGAAAAGTTTTATGTAAATGAGGAGAAATGTGAGTATGATGATCTATTTAGGTTGAAAGCCTTACATAAATAGACATATTCCAACTTGGAATTTAACTTTCTAAATTTGAACAAAATCGGCATAGTAATAATTATAAGATATGGTTATAAATGCATTTCTTCTAGAGGGGACATAATAGGTAGGTATCTTAGGTAAATGTTTTTAAATTGGCAATTATTCTTTTATTAATTTCATCACACGACGACTGTGGATTTGATTCCCATCCAGGGAACTGCATGATTTTCAATTATTCGCTCAGGTAACAAGACAAATCGTGGCATTAAGTTTCGTCACTGAAGGCGGTCTTGAAATCTGGGAAAACCTAAAAGCACCGATATAAGGTTTTGCAAGTGTACTATAAAAAATAAATTGATCCATTTCTTGCCGTGTTGTGGCTTGAACATTCGCACACGTGTCGGTATCTGATAACAATACAATATTATCATAATTTGAACCTGATATGGCCACCAGGATGACTAGTAGGATAACGAGAAAAAAATCTTTATTTTCTCAACTATTTCTTTTTTCTACAACCTTTTATTAATTTTAAAAAAATTATAATAAAAGCGCGGCGTTGAGTTGCACCACTGAATACGCAATGTCCTGATAAATTGGCAGGATAATGGAGAACGGAGTGTCTTAGCACTAGGCTCCCTTCTGTAGACCCTATAGGATATAGCTTCACCGATATGTAATCAAACCTTGCAAGTTATTTTTGACCCAATTCCTGGTTTCCGATCGATCCGAATTTTGTTATTTATTCATCTTTAGTTCCGATGATAAATAATACAATTATGCAATCAGTGCCATGTCCAATACGTTTGCAACGAAAGGCCGGATGAAGGGTTTCAAATAAATAATTCTTCTTCTTCTTTTATATACACTTTCTCTTCTTCTTACCTTTTCTGGTTACAAGACAAAGCGCAACGTTGAGTTCCGTTACTCAACATGCAATGTCTCGATAAATTGGCCGGACGATGGTGATCGGAATGTCTTGAAGCTAAAAAAAGTTTGGAAAAATAATTAACTTTTATTGTGATGTACTTACAAAAGAGAAAACAGAGTGTCTTGACACTAGGATCTCTCTGCCTATTTTCTTATAAGCTAGAGATATGAAAAAAATACAAGCAGGTTTAAGCAAATTTGTACTTCCAATCTATATTATCTATTATACTAAATATTAAAAAGCTAAATAGTTTGTTTGGTCAAAAGCGCTAACCTCAAGAACTAAAGGTTCGAATTGAAAATAAATATATTGGTTATATATATCACATTAAAAGTCTCGATGTGACCCACCGTTGTCGCAGTCGGCAGAAAAAGCTTGTATATATTTAGATAAATATATGTAATTTTAGATGAAGACATACAGTATAGTGACATTTATATGAGATATTATTTTAGATGAGATGATCAAAAAGGCAATCGTGCGGAAAGTTTATTCCGTCCGAGTGATCCTTTGAAGGCTAAACTTAGAACAGGGCTCACGGAGAGGCTATTACATTCCTTTTTTTTGGTATTGATTTTATAATTAAAAATATCAATGGCGAATCAAAATAATCGACATGATAGGGTGACGAGAAAATACTTGAAAGCCTATGTTTATAGTTTTTTTTTAATTATTTACGTACTATGTATTTTTTTTTTATTTTAGACTTTCAGCATTCTACATGAAAAATCTCGAATATAGGGCGGAAAGTGGGGAATGGAGTGTCATGACACTAGGTTCTCGCTGCCCACCCCGCTATCTTAGTAATATATGGGATGTGTGTGTAATCAGGCTAGAGGCTATTCTATTCCTTTTGTTCTATATTGACTTTGTAATTAAAAACATCAGTAGGCAAATAAAAATAATCCACGTAATATATATTGCTTTTTTTCACTACAATTATATCGACTGGATGTGTTCATGCCCAAAGCTATGATATGTTTGCTATAATATAAAATGATGCGAAGTTATACGATACAGGTACGCGCGTATGTGTACACAAACACGGGCACAAACACACACACACACACACACACACATGTTCACACACATTAAAATTCTATATAACGCGACATCTAATTAAATTTTCCTTTAATAATACACAAATCTGCTCCTGTCCAAAAGCAAGAAAGGTGTACAGAATAAAAATTACTAAAAAGAATTTTCATTGTAGGCCGTTATCACATAACAGTTTGTAATTATGTAAGTTAGCTCTTTGTCTTTTCACAAAGCCTGAGACTGAGGCAGAGCCTTGCTTGAAATTATTAATTCTTCAAACTTGCGGCATTATGAAATTTGTTATAAAGAATATATGAGGTGTACCTGTTTCCAGCTACTGATTATTAAATCAAAGAAAGGAGATTAATCGTTTTTTCCCATAGAAGGGTAGGGTATAAGTGTTGAAACTCTCTGTCGTCCACTTGCTTGCGGCTTGCTGCCCAATATTCGAGATGAGAGTTGTTTGGAACCAGAGCAAGGAAATGAAAATTAATAAAATCAATGCATCGAGTAGGGATAGAATTCACAATCGTCGCGTTTATAGTTAAATGATATCCACTGCGCCATGGAGGTCTCAACTTAGTTTTTATTATAAGGCATGTATAGGGTGTATCGTGACCCATTATTTTTTTCATCTAAAATCCATTGATATTGCATACAATTTACTAATTGACTAGCGAAACACAACGCTGCACTTTGCGTTACCTTCAATTTTCATTGATTAATTCAGTTTTAGCTAGCACAAAATGAGTTCCTTTTCATGTCTCCAAATGGCCTAGCCCTATATTATTTAGGGCTAGGCCAGTCTTTCCATCACAAACACTACCAGAGATACCTTAAAATGTACTTGTGTTCTAAACAAATTATTTTTACATAAGTATGAATCTGTTGAAGAGACTTATTTGACTTTCGAAACAAATTTTAGTCTCTGAAAATCTCTCTCTTGAGACGTACTTTAGAGGGTATCTTAGTTTCAATTTCTTTACTTGTCCAGTCACCTGAAAATGTTGTCAGACATATCTTAGTGTAATATTCTAAAATAAGACATTGTTGACATTGGCAAGTTTAGTAAAAAAAATAATATACCTATTATATATACAAATATATTTGTGCTCAACTGGCACGCTCGAAACGCCATGTATCAAGAATTCAATTCAATTCAAATATATTTGTCATCCTTTTTTAATACTACTGTTTGTATAATTTGCATAAATTTTCAAACGATCATTCTAATAATCTCCAAATGTGTGGATAAAGCATTGTGTCAAGCTCCTTACAGACGAAATTGTGACACACGTGTCATGTGGACATAGCTGGTTAAGCATCACAATTACAAGGGCTATCACAGGCTAACCCGCATGATGCGAAACATGAAAGAAAGTAAATAAGAATATCTATATAATATTTACTTTGAAGTAGGAGAATTCATTTTGACGTGCCGCAGTGACAAAACAACGTGACGGTTGTGGGTTTGATTTCCACTTGGGGGTATTAAATTTACAAACAAAGTTGTAAAGTGAACTTTTATATACAGTTCTTCATTGCTTCTGCTTAACTAATTTAATGTAAGAGATTAGATTTATTTTATATCAAAGTGTTTATTCTTTTATTTAAAATCCAATACAAAAGCGTATAATAGAGTAATCTTTATACATACATATACATACATCCTAAAAAATCCCATGGGATGCTCCCAAAAGTTTTACTAAAATCGTATTTATACAAATCTAACATGAAAATCCACATACTGACAGACCGACTATCCCAAAGTTAATTTTAACATAATTTAGTTTCACACCACCTTTTACCTTTTGGCCCCAAACTTTACTGAATTTACTATTCAATAAATCTTTTACCTAATTCCAAGTGATTGAAGTTATTTAATGTGAAGGATTTCTAGGGTTGTCGATGTTGTTTTTATAGTTTCTAGGTTTTGTTTCATAAACAAAGAGGAATTAATTGTAACAAACTTTGCATTTTGTATTCCCATTTAACTAAACACATTAAATTCCTTATTAAGCCTTGCTTGTTGTATCTATTATTATTATTATAGCATATCGCTGATCTAGTGCAACAAGAACATATTTGTAGATTTTGACATATTTCAGAACGCACAATAAAATCTTGTATATAATATAGTCTTTTCACATTATTTTTTTTCCAAAGTGCAATGACGTCATAACTGCATCAAGTGACCGATATATTAACATACACCCGATTGATATTTGAATCCACAACCATCTCCTTAGTTATTTATTCACTAAGTTACATTTTGTTCGTTGGCTCATGTGCCACTTTGTTCTATGAAACCCTTAAAACAAAAAAATCATAAAATTAATTCAATTATGAAATAATTTATTACATACAACGATTTCTAAATATTATTATTAATACAACATTGAATAGAAAAAATCTTATACCTATAGAATAGAGTAATAGGCAACCCTACCACAAAGCGCTAAGAGGAGATAATTGAAAAAGTTTTCGAGTACAAATGCGATTGGCTTGCGGGCCGAGCTGTGTGCTTACTTTTATTTTATAAATGAAAATAATAATTGTTATATGGGTCATAATCAGAAAAAGTGACCATTTTGTGTCTTTTCTTGTCCCGCTACTTTGAATGCGTTTTAAAAATACAATTTTAAAGATAGCTTAAATATTTTGCCATTTAAGATAAATTTACTTATTAACTTAAAGATTTTTGTAATATTTTAAATGTATTATGGCTAATAATAGTATTTTTTGTTAGTTGCAAAAATCCTTTCAAAATGCTTCCATACAATTTTTCGTGTCCCATTCACCACTTTACTTTTTAAAAATAGATTTGTTACGAATATTTATGGTTTTATTTGATTTCAGATGTGTTTATATTACTTTACATTATGCATAATATTAAATAGAACTACTTTTATTGATATATTATTTAGTAAATAGTATATATTAGTTAAGTAAATTTGTCCCAAAATATTGTCTTTTTGTTACTCAGGGCTAGTAACGTACAATTAAATTATGAACGCAATTATTTTGAATGATATTTAATATTATTTTTTATTGTGGCACCATAATTCTTAAAGTCAATGCTGTCGTAACTACAACCAGTAGTGTTCTCGCAGCAGTTGAGGGGTTCAAATGTTTTAGAGGGAATGCGTGAAATTACATCTCAGGGTTATAAACGGCTTTTATTTTGGTAAGTATTCTATAATTTCGTTTTCTTGTTTATGTTATTTGCGTCTTTTTACAAAATCTCAAAAAAGAACTTCAGTGCTTGCACATGCAACACGTGGCTTATGAGCAAATATTTAAAAAGGTTAGAATTTCTCAGATTTTATTCTCAATTTTGTTATATTTCGTTACGTAACGGAACTGAGAAAATATGAAGCCTAGTTCATAATTACGTTACCATAGGAAGATTATGTATATAAAAAAAAATGCTGGCATATGAAAAAAATAATTAGTGACTTTTGATAACGTGAAGTAACCAAAAATAATGATTTTTAAGTTTTTTGTCTGTTTGCTTGTTTGTTTAATGTGTTTGTGCACGCTTATCTCAGAACGGCTTAACCGATTTAGTTAAAAACATTTTTTTATTCTTCCTGAAATTAGTAGTGATTTTGTAATTTTTTTTTTCTCTGGAGATAGTGCATTAATAAATATGTAGCTCAAGCGGGTGAGGCTTTTATTTAAAAACAAATAGGTTCTGTACTAGACAATATACATGAAATATTATTAAATACCTATTGATAACTATTTTTTATTTTCAGTAAGCGTCATGGCTCCTATGTCAAATGCTGATAGACAAAAAAGATATAGAGAACGTCTTAAACAGACCAATCCTATTAATGAAGATATGCGAAATAAACACTTACAAAGAATTCAACTTAATTCCCGTGATAACGACTCAAATTTTGATATATTTTAAAGTGGGTTTAATTTTATCATTAACTTTGTGATTTCTAACTAGAAATATAAGTTTATTACGTTACGAACTAGCGTTATTATATAGTTAATATTGTCACTTTGTTATGTTTTCTTACATTTATAATCTATTAATTCAACGATTGAATCTTTAAAATTTTAATTTGTGTCTCATTAAATAAAAAAAACCAATAGTTTTATTCATATAATATTCTTATTTTGTTGTGTATAATGCCTTATAACATCAGTTTCGTAACAAACATTATCAGCATTGTTACTTATCAGTTACGTTACGAATTCGAAAATGTCCACTTTTCTGATTATGACCCATATATAATATTGAGGCAGCTGGCTCAATGTTTATAAATGAAATAAATGTACGATTTCCAATTACACATACATACATACAGTTCCGGGATACAGTTCCGAAGGACAGTGAATGACGGAGTGTCGCGACACTAATCTCTCTTTAGCTCCCCTGCTATGAGAGAGTAAAAGTTAAATTGTAAAGGAACTTTAAATGTATACTTTTATTTTTTAACAATAATATAATATATAACATTCTATAAAATGTTCAACTATCGTACATGTTACATTAAAACCCCTTTAGCGTATCGGATTTGTAGGGATGAGGAAACGATGCCTTTCCCTAGAGACTTAAGTTGAGTGAAAATCTTATTGAGAATACTATTTTATTTTAAATATCGTCGGGTATTTTAGATTATCGTGACGCAGTTTTCGATATTACTATAAACATATGCTATATTTTCGTTGTGTTGAGTTCCGCCACTCAACAGGCAATGCCACGCAAAGAGGTAGAAGGAACCTACTGTTGATACACTCAAAAATTGTACGAAAAGTGGGAAACGACTCTACTTTTGTCCAATTTTCGTCCATTGCGTGTTGTTTGGCGGATCTCTACGCCCTAATTCATTTTCCCGAGTAGGAATCGAGCCCACAGTCGTCACGCTTACAGTCGGCCTGTCGGTCGGCTGTGCCACTGCGTCACGCCCTTTTATTCATCTGCATTATAATGACGACAATGTAGAATTTAAGTATTTCCACCAAACGAAGTTACCAAAAAAATAAAATTACACCTTTTCTTATCGATATTAGATTTCATTTATCTTCGCATGAACAGGAGTGAGGGAAAATCTGATAAATTACAAAGCTTTCAAAATAAGGGTGGCTTACACTTTTTTATCTTAATAGAAATAAAGTAAAGTCTATCATGGCGCAGTGGCACAGCGGGTGAATGTCAACCCAATGGTTGTGAGTTCCATCCCCAATTGGGTTCAAAAAAAAAAAAAAAAATATTATCAAAAATTTAAGTAACTTTCTTTGTCCCGATCTAGAAGACTGTTGAATTCTACTCAATACGCAAGGAGAATGGAATGTCATCGGAGTTAGCTGCATTCCATTTCTCTTGCGAAGTGAGTGGTAGATGGTTAGGTTCGCCAATCACTTACCCTCTAATGTTCCAGACACTGGGTGTGTCGAAACTTAACGCCGTGTTTTATCTACCACAGAGGGAAAAATTACAATATTTTTATTTATCCCAGTGAAAATAGAAGCCACGATCGGCGCGTATGTGGTACGCTACCCCACTGAGACATAACGGTCTTAATTTTATTCCACTGTGCTATAATGGTGTCGGTTACAAAATGTATAACCATTTGAAAGATTATAAGATTTTTTTCCTGTTAATTTATTTGAATAGACTCTTCTTGAAGACGGTTGAAAGGGATTAAAGGTTATTTCCTTATTTGATCAAATAATAAGCCGAGGTTTATTTCAATTTATTAATTGTTAAAAAGAAGTTAATGAAAAATAAACAAAATTAGGCTTCGTAGATTAGCGAAACAAGACGGATATTCGATTCCCACTCAGGTGAATAAATAATTTTTATTTCTTCGCTCTAGTACTAAACAAAAATAGAGTTCCGTCACTGAACTGAAAATTGGATGGAAAGTGCTAGATGAAGTGTCTTAGCGTGTATGTAATAAAAAAATCGGTCAAATGCGAGTCGGACTCGCATACCCAGGGTTCCGTACCAATTTCAGGATTGTGTATCAATGGGTAGTACATAAAAGTTGACAACCTTAAATTTACATACGTCCATTCATGCTACAATTAATAAATGAAATTAACTACAATTAATAATTACAAATATATATTTTTTTAGTGTTAATAAAAAAATACAAATGTGTATATCGTATTTTTAAATTCAAAACAATTGAAAATTTTATAGAAATTACAATAATATGATAAAAAATAATATTAGGAGATTACAGATTAAAGTAATAAGAAAAATATAGTACACGTCATTCTATAATGACAGTTGCCAGATAATTCTGTTTTTGAGTGGGACTAAACGGAGTCTCTTCTTAGTTCAAGCGGGCGAAGCCGCGGGCGAGTTTGATGTTTGTGGTTGACTTTTATATAAACTGTGTCGTGATTTACCATTTATGTTCAAACTATTTGTACCTACTTTAAAGTGGTGTTGAATATAAACAGTGTTAACAGCGAGTACACTTATTCATCTCCATCAACAATACAACTGAGTACACTGTTTATTTTCGTATACATGTCAGTTGTGTCAGTACGGCGGTTTTATATAAAATAAACGGTTAAGTGCGAGTCGGACTCGCCCACCGACTAACTTAAGTTGACAAACGTAAGTATATATGTCATTTTGTATGAAATAAACTACATATTTAAATTTGTAAAGATTTTTTCTTTAAAATACCTATAAACTTTTACTCTTTGGATTTTTTCTTTATTTGCACGCTAAGTTATCACTTCTTGCCAAATTTTAAAACTGTAGGTCGACGGGAAGTATCCTATAGATTTTGATTACGTCGTATATTTTCATTGCGTTTACTTAGAAGCTTGATTTTTTCTGTGCCTCAACGGACCATAGATCTAAATATTTGATATTATTTCTTCTTAACTCCTCCTATAAGGAGGATAGGAACCCTGAAAACAGCTTCACGCTTTTTCACGCGGGAAAACGGTGAAAGTTTTCACCGCTTTCCCTCTACCATCCTACCTAGGGAACCTTTTTCACCACTAATTTTCGATACATTGTGTGTAAAGTGATGAAACTCAACGCCGCGCTTTGTCTTGTCACCAGAGCGACGAAACAAAAATAATTCATTCCTCCGAGTGGGAATCGAACCCACACCTGTCGCGTTTACAATCAGACACTGTGCAATTGGCTGTCCTCGTAAAATATAAATAAAATATATTTATATATAATAGAAATACCTACACGTAAAATAATCCTTTGTATGAAATAACATCCTCTTGTCAAACGACAAAGCTTTGTAAAAGATATTCCAGTAAAATACAATTTTTGTCCATTTTACTATAGCTTTTGTAAATTTTCTTTTACGAAAAGTTATATAATTATATAGATAGACCTTTATCTTTTTAGTGCTATTGTTTTTTTTATTTTTTTAATCTATTTACTTATCTTAACACACATAGAAGTAGTGATAAATAATTTGTATTTATAATAACTTTTTTAATAAATAAATTCACTCCTGATGTTTTTTTAGCAGCGTTGAAAATTGTGTAATTGGATTTAAAGCTTACCAGTTGATAGATTCACATAAGTTGTATAACTGATAGTATTCGCCTATATTATGTAATCCTTTTGGGAATATCTTGTTACCATTTGAGCTAAATTTGGATCTACAGTTTAGATTTCTATCTAGGATATGGTAAATTAAATGAAATAATCAAATGAGGCCGTCCTAGCGCAAAGGCACAGGCGTGCGGCTGTAAGAGTGACGGCTGTGGGTTCGATTACCATTCAGTCAAATAAAATATTAAATATTTTCTTTTTATTGCTCTGGTAAAGAGGTAATGTCATTCATTCAGTCATTCAATTAGTTTCATGCTGTATCCCGCACATAACAAGGAAAGCAGAGGAATTTAGTATTACGATACTCCGTTCCCATGAAGACATTTCCGTTTCCCATTTTCCGCAGAATTCTGCAGGCTTTGCGTGTTGAATGGCGAAACTCAACGCCGCACTTTGCCTCGTTACCAGAGCGAGGAAATGAAAATATAAAATATTTAATTTCCTCGACCCCACAACCTGTCCGCCCCTGCGCGACGACTGGCCTCAGTTAGTTTTGTTAGTCCTACTTTAATATAATAGCACTCTATTATAATCTCGGTGGAAACAGTTTAAACTACCAGTATTATCTACAACTAAGCTTTAGTTACTTAAGGAACTAAACGGTCAGCAAAGTTGTCAAAGCTCTATTTGGCTTCACTTGAGCTTAAAATATTGATCAAACTTTCATATTTCTAAGTTAAATTAATAATAAGATTTTTTTATAGCTTCTCGCGGTATTCCGCTCATAGCGGGGTAGGCAGAGGGGACTTGGGAACCTGTTAAGACACTCCGTCCCCATTAAGGCACTTTCGTTCCCCACTTTCCACCGAATTTGCTTCATTACCAGACTGAGATAATAATTTATTCTGTCAAATATGAATTCAACCTACAATCGTCGAGTCTAGAGCCAGAGTCTAGGCACTGTGCCACGACGGTCACCAGGACAGTACAATTTACCTTTTTACATCTAATTAAGAAAGCTATAATTATAAAGATATTTATTAAACTGTATAAACTATGAAAATTTGCTTTGTCTGTTTATTTTGTACTCCTACACAACGGCTGTTAGCAAACTACTAGGTCAGCTTGTTCAAGTTATGTCAATCGTTGATTTACTTGAAATAGAATGATACTCCGGACAAATAATTGTTTTCATTCCCCCACCCTAGATATATAATACAGACAACGGAGTCTTTTAACACTAGGCTCTTTCTGCCTATTGTAAAATCTATATATATATAATCGAAAGGTCACTCATTCATCACGAAATCTCAGAAACTACAAGTGCTAGGAATCTCAAATTTTGCAAAGGGGTTACTTATAGGACGTAGGTGCTCGCTAAGACGGGAATTTGCAATATTCGACTTCTAAGGGGTTGTTTTTGGGGTCGAAAGTTTGTGTGAAACTTCGTTAGAACAAATGCTAGGAGCCTCAAATTTTGCATAACGTCACTAAGACGTAGTCATGGAGACAGAAATTAATAATAACATAGTTCACGCGGGTGAAACCGCGAGCAGGCCGCTAGTATAGTATAAAGCTTGAAGCTGATAAAAAAAAGAGTAAATATGACGAGGTAGTCGTACAGGACAGACTGACTGTAAACGTGTTGGTCTTGGGTTCGATTCAAACACTCAGGGGAATAAATTATTATTATTTTCTCGCTGTAAGAAAAAAAGTTCATTGGTTCCGCCATTTAATAAATATAGTACCCACTATATTACGGAGTGTTATAACACTAAGTTTCTCTGCCTCAGAATGAGGTTGCTAAACATGGATTTATTTTTAATCTGATCAAAATTTGTTTTGACCTAACCACCAAATTCAATATAATAAATTAAGACCTTCTATTGATTTTCCATCAAACTGTCAGTTTCGTCAACAATTTACATAATAACAAACACATAAATCTCAACAAAAAGAAGCTTTTTCACTAACTTCTACACTTATTAGCATAATTTCTTTAATAACTTTCGTTTTACAATGTAAACACTTTCCTTATTGTATTAAAGGAAAAAATAAAAATTATATGCGTACAGGCATAGGTTTCTTTTTAGTATATCGTTGTATCTTGCATTTTCCGACCAGTTTTAAGATATTGCGTGTTGAGTGGTGGAACTCAGCGCCGATCTTTGTCTTCTTAGTAGATGTTAAACATGGAAGGAATTAATTATTTCTATTTCCCAGTTAGAGTAGACAACACGGCGCTTAGTTCCGCTATTCATCAGACAGTGTCTCAAATTCAGGACGTAACGACCTACCCTGTATAGTGTGAAAAACTCATGAAACATTAAAATTTAAGAAAATATTCGAAACATTAATTCGTTCTATAAATTAATCGGGAATAGAACCTACTACTCACATCGTATTAATATGCAAATTTAATTAATAACAGCAGTCGTTAGCAAAATGTGACACAGCGTAAATACAGTGTGGTAGGTGCTATAATGTGTACTGTACACGCGATAGTCGAAGTTGCCTTTAGGGTGGGTTTACATTAGACACCAGCGTTTTAATATTATAAGTATTAGGTATATTATTAGACTAGTCATGGCATAGTTATTTATAAATCCTTTGAGTAGTAATCGAATCCACAACTATCACTTTTAGGTATAGCTAAACGACTACTACTTGTAATATATTAATTTTATTAAATTTAGTACGAGCCTTCGTTCTCAGAACGACTGAGTGGTCTAAAGATCCTTTAACTTTTAGACAGTTTTGCGTCTCAAGTAAATTAAAAATTTAAATGTTCTCAGAAAAATCACTTTGAAACGCAACTTTTTACATCAAAGGATTATTTTTTGTATATAGAGTTGAGTTTTAATTTCCTTTTCTTGCTTATATCAATTTTCTTGCTTATACGAAAGCGCCACCTTCTAAACATCAGCCAGCCAGATAAAATCTGATGAAATCTGTTGTAATTATATATATTTTTTAAAATTCTTTGGATATTACGTAAATTTAAATGTTAATAATGTAAAAGTTTATTTATTTTTAGGAAACGTTTAACGCGTGTGGGACTCTAACTTGCGCCTCTTGTATGAATAACGTCCATTCTCATCGTCGTTTTCGGCCTTTATTATTCCTTTTAGATCTAATATATATTCATCAATCGATTCATTTAATCAATCGACTCGAACCCGGGCCCCTCCTAACCCGTCCAAGTTTTTCTAACAAGCTACGTCGAAATTATTATAAACTCTATACAAGTTATATAAATTATCCTTGCATTATGTCTTCTATGACTATTTTGCTATATACAGGAGAAACGTGAAGCTATGTATAATTAACGGTATAAACAAAAAAATCGCTCGCTTAAGCAATAAAAGTCAACCCATGTGACATTTTGTAAATATACCATGACTAACACCTTTCATAATAGTAGCATAGCTTAGGAGGAAATTTAGAAGTAACACCTTGTGGTGTAGTAATACCTTGTAGTTGCTGATTTGATTCCCGTATCGGGCATTTGTATTTTCACAATATACTAGTACATATTAATCCAGTCTGATTAAATAAAGCGAGGCATTGGGTTCCGCTATTCTGTCATTTATAAGACGTTTATAAACTACGTTTTTTTAGTGAAAAGCAAGGTACGATAAATTAAAGGTACGATAAATTAAAGTTAAAAAATTAATAATTTGTCGTATCTCTAAAAGGATTTGGAAAAATAGATGTCTTTTCTTATATTTCTTTTATAGTTCAGTATAAATAGGACAGTAATATAAAAAAGTTATAGAATAGTATTAGTATTTTTATGGATACAGCGTTTAACTTCAAACAGGGATATCTTTCTTATTACCTTTCCACGTAATATCTATAAATCAAAAAGCGATTCATCTAAAGTTCATTTAACAAAGATAAATTTTGTAAAAATAATCTAAGAAATAGAAAAATCTTAATTTTATTAAAAACATTTCTATTTAGTTATCCTTTCTATGTATTTCTTGTTCTGAGTCACAAATGTGTCAACCGGATAAGCGGATACGGCAATATAGTGGTTGAAGTATAGTTGTTATTTCCGGAACAAATTGTTTCAAATCTATCCTAATATTTTATTTTAGTTATCTATCTTTTTATCAGTGGAAAGTTTAGTTTGGATTTTTTCAATGAAGTGCCATAATACTTTTTTTTAGCTTCACACAGCAGAGGGCAGAGGGAACCTGGTGTTCCTAGCTTCTTCTGCTCACCCTGCTCTTTATCAAAAAATCCTTTTATATTACTCTAGATCGATAATAATTGGTATAATGAAGTGATCTTGCATTGTTTTTCAGCTTCACGCCATATCCTATCCTATATCTTATAAAACAAAGTCGCTTTTCGTGTCTGTTTGTTGTTTCTAACTCTTCTTCTTCTAAACCACCCAACGGATTTTGGTGAGGTTTTCACCATTAGCTTGAGTATTTTTCGTAGAAGGTTTATATATAGTTTATTATTTGTACATTCTTATGTAAATTAACATAAATACGACAAATGTGTATAAAGTCCTACCCGTTGAGACACTTTCGCGAATGCGCTGCTTTAATGGTAGTACTACATGAAAATAATGTACTAGAGTATTGTTCCTCTTAATAAGATCTACAAAAAAGTCTGCGACGGCATATTCGTATCTTTTAAGAATAACGTGTAATGATAATTTTTCTGTTTAAAAATAATAATTTCAATATATTTTTTATTGTGAGTCATATTTTTCCATAATAGTATTAATCCTTATCCTTTAAAATACTTTATTAATTTTCTACGTTAAAAGAAGATAAAAATTGCTTTTTACACTATTTCGAAATTGCGAATAGTTTTATAGAAAAACGCATTTAATTGTTGACACATCACGCCGTTCACACATCAGCTGTATGTTACTCAAGTTTCACTTATCCCTTACTCTCAGTATATTAATAAGTATATTAGTTACGTTGGCCATTTAATGTAGACCAAAACTGTCTTTTACTGCTTTTCATTTTAATAAGTACTTTAGAAGTTGTTACAATATCAAAAATCCTTGCTGCGAAACAGCTCGCCACTCGCCATACGTCCGCCGCGCGCATTACACGCATCGGTGGTTCAGTGGTAGAATGCTCGCCTGCCACGCGGGCGGCCCGGGTTCGATTCCCGGCCGATGTATTCTATTTAATATTCCTCACAGGCAGCCACGTAGTGCTTGCTTTTCATCAGGGACAGAATACCCTCTGCAGCATTAACCACAAGCTCGAAAAAAAACCCGCCTGCCTCTATAGCAACGAAGATTTAGATGCGTTTGCATGTATTGGATAATTGGAGTTGAATGTATTATTTCAGCGCGATATATTTGGTTTCATATTTTTTGTAGTAGTTATTAGTAGGTAGGTTTTTGTTTATAATTTCTTCCGTTTAAAAATAGTCATTTAACTATCTAAAAATAGTCATTTAAATATATTTTAATAAGTACTTGAAAAGATGAGTAGCACAGATTTGAAACTACGGTACCTACTAAAAAATCCTTGCTGTGTAAAACATTTAGAAAATCCTTATTGAAACTACGAAAATGCGGGTTGCATTAGGGTTTAATTAATTTTCACATTATCTTAAGTGCTTTGCAAACATACATTATATGAATAATCCAGTAGTAAAAGCGGGCGAAGCCACAAGAGGGTCGCTAGTTCCTTATATAGCAGGGTATCCTACGTCAAAACACTCCGTTCTTCGAGGCATTTTGTGCTAAGTGACGGAACTTAACGCCTGTGTTGTCTTTATAAGTGGAAAAATGAGAATAATCAAATTAACTTTTTTTTTTGCATTTCAGAAGCGGAAGTTAGCATAGAAGTAGAATAATAACATTTTAAAATTCTTAAATTCACTTTCTTAGCATTTGTCTCTTATATTCGTTTAACATAAGCCTGTTAGTGACAGATGTAATTTGAAAAGGATTGTTCAAGGAAAATGTGGAAAGAAATTCTTTATGCTATAATGATATCATAAGTTATATATCTATTTCTATAATGATGGCAACAAAGACATATATATATGTTGAAATATATTTTTTTGGTGGTAGTTCAGGGGAGAATCTTTTTTTTACTTCACCATAAATCCTGCATATGGGTAAGCAGAGGGAACCCAACCCATATCGTTCTTCATTTTCTATCCAATTGCTTGCTGAGTGACTAAACTCAACGGTGTTTCAGTGGGAATCCACAATCGTTATTTTTTCCTTTTTTATCTATGTATTGTTTATTCATATAGCCTAACTAGACGAAAACGGAGCTTATTTTTGTATTGTCCCCAAATCATAAAAATTACAAGATATGACTAATTGCGTATGCTTAAGGACATACATATTTTGCCTAAATAAGTTAGGCAAACGAACATCTGCCTATGTGCAAATGTAAAAAAATTGCACTGTTGCCGTTTTCATTTCCTTGATATGGTAGTTTCGGTGGAAAGAGGGAACGGAAGTGAGTTAATGGGGAACGTGCCTTAACACTAGGTTCCCAAGTTCCTTCTGCTATAAGCGAGATACAGATTGAAGCTAAAAAAATCGATATACAAAAAGACAGTGTTCCACTATGGCATTGACGTTGTCTTTGTTCATCATATAAAATATAATTTCATACCTACTATCTGTCGTGTCGACACGCCGTATCTGATTTCTAAGGCCGAGGCCGCAACCCCAAATATTGTATATCGGCCAGTGACCTCAATTCGACCAGACATGGTTGCTTTGACGTTTATTTTCATATTTTCACTATGAATAATATGGAGGCCGTCGTGGCACAGCGGCACAAGGGTGTGACTGTAACGCGATGGTTATGGGTTCGATTCCCACTCGAGGAAGTGAACTATTTATTTACGTTTATATTTCCATTTCTTCGCTCTGGTGTCGAGGCAAAGCGCGGCGTTGAGTTCTGTCACTCAACACGCAATGCCTCCAGAATTCGGTAGGTTCCCTCTGCCTACTGTATTGTAGGTATGTCGTTTTCTATCGATTCTTTTCTAGCTACTTATTCTAATATTATTATCTAGAACATTTTACCAAAGTGGACGCTAAAGTATGACAAAATCAATATTTGTTACTAACAATAACACCATAAAATATAACCTTTTAGTAGAATTAGCGCGCACGTGGTGAAACTGTTAGGTGACCTATATTTTTTTTCTTTTTAGGGTTCCGTTATCGTTTCGATACCAACCGTTATTTAAATTAAGTTTCTGCATTCATATAGTGGATGATATATTTCTTATAAACATACTATAAGAGTTTGTTTCGTACAACGAGTCAATCGCAGTAGTCGTTCCTTCGTACTATAATTCAATAACCATATATTTTCTATGAAATGAACTTCAAATATAAGCTTGTAATGATTTTATTCTATGAAATAAATAAATTTTTCCTTAATTTTTCCTTAATTTATATTATGACTTCTCACTTCATGCCAAATTTCATAACTGTAGGTTCACGGTTTTGATTACGGTTATTATATAAAGATAGGTAATCTTTAAACAAAATATAGGAAAATCAATTTGATACCTCCACCCGTTCTTGAGATAAATGGTCTTGACAGACAACAAAATGATCCAATTTGAAAATCCAACAAGGGTTCGCTTTTTTTTTGCGGCAAAACCCTAATAATGTAAATAAATGCGCAAAGTACCATTATTAAATATTGTGAGATTTGCGGGACCCATCTTTTAGGCTTACGTCGCACTTTGACATTTTTTGCTTACAGAAACTTATTAAGCTATTAAGGCGTACTTAACTCAATTATCTAGCTATAATTATAGCCTAGTTGTTAGTAGATATATGTATATCTATATATATAAAATCGAAAGGTCACTCACTCATCACGAAATCTCAGAAACTGCAAGTGTTAGGAATTTCAAATTTTGCATAGGAGTTACTTATAGGACGTAGGTGCTCGCTAAGACGGGAATTTGCAATATTCGACTTCTAAGGGGTTGTTTTTGGGGTCGAAAGTTTGTATGAAACTTCGTTACTACAAATGCTAGGACTCTCAAATTTTGCATGGACGTCAGTTATAGGACGTAGGTACTCATGGAGACAGAAATTAATAATAACATAGTTCACGCGGGTGAAACCGCGAGCGGGTCGCTAGTAATATATAAAAATATATATTTATATCTATACTAATATAATAAAGCGGAAGAGTTTGTTTGTTTGTTTGTTTGTTTGTTTGTTTGAACGCTAAGATCTCTGGATCTACTGGATCGATTTACTTTGTTTTTGTTTTGTATGAAAGCTGCATTCTTCAGAAGTGCTATAGGCTATATAATATTACATTACACATATATACTAATAAATTAAAATACTTTCTAATTTGACATGCAATTTATTCTGCCATGTTAATAACAACCGTCGTCGCTACGCGACCGCGATCGTTACCGCGTCATTTTGATATTCATCCTTATGAAAATAAATATAATAGTCACTTTTAGCATTTCATATAGATTGAAATTATATTTCTATAGAAATTATATTCTTATATTTCAAGCAGGCGTAGCCGCGTCCGGGTCCCCTAGTACTAATATAATAAAGCGGAAGAGTTTGTTTGTTTGTTTGTTTGTTTGTTTGTTTGAACGCTAAGATCTCTGGATCTACTGGTCCGATTTTCATTGTTTTTGTTTTGTATGAAAGCTGCATTCTTCAGAAGTGCTATAGGCTATATAACATTACATTACACACATATACTAATATATTTTAAAGTACATTCTAATTTGACATGCAATTTATTCTGCCATGTTAATAACAACCGTCGTTGCTACGCGACCGCTACCGCGACGTTTTGATATTCATCCTTATGAAAATAAATATAATAGTCACTTTTAGCATTTTATCTAGATTGAAATTATAATTTACTGTATAACATTCTAATAAATAATTAAGGAGATGACATTGATTCGAAATGACCTAGCCTTCGGGCGGCATAGTATGACCGTCGCGAACGGGCAGATGACGTTGACGGTTTTATAAATTTTCATACATTTTCGAACTATTGTAAATGTTTATGTAATTATTTGCTGTTTATAATTAATTTAAGCTACACTTTGGTTTTCTTCTTATTTTATTTGATATTGCCCGCTAAAATTATCCTGCTTAATAGAGAGAAATATTTAGTTATTTCGTAGAGTCGATATCTATGTACGCACGCACGGAAAACTTTAGGTACTTTTTCTAATATTAAGAATCCTTTAGTTACTTTTAATCCTTTTGTTGGTTAATTTCAATAACTCAGATATTTTTTTCTAATAATGTGTATCTACTTATTATTCTTTTATTAATAATCATTAAACTTATATTTTCTTACTAATTCTATTGAAAATTGAAAATAATTTAATGAATATATTTAATAAATATTCTTATAGTTGAAGCAGGCGTAGCCGCGTCCGGGTCCACTAGTATGTGTATAAAACTCTTTCGTTACTGAGTGACTCACAAATCAATGCTAAAACAAAACTTCGTGGTGTTAAACCCCTCAATTTGGAATGGGGTATGTTTTAGAGGTTTTCGTGAAAATCCATTATTAAATACCTAATATTCATTTCCTTGAGTGAGAATCGAAACGACAACTTGTAGCGTTTACAGTCGCAGCCGCTATCACACTAGACAATTAATTACTATTAATTTATTATTGAAGTTATATTTTATTATACCTTTATGAAACGCCAAAAATACCAAGTAAATTAGGATTTGGACCTAGAATCTTTTGTTCAAGCTATTTAAAATATAAATATCTTACTTATACTTACATGGAAAATATGTATTTATAAATATAACCAATCTACATTATTAATGAAAGAATAATTTAAAAAGTTTGCTGTTAATTAAAAAGTCTATAATGTCGAATTTAATTTTCTTGGATAAAATGTAATTTAGATTATGAATAATTTAGGTGTTATTATATTAAGAATGTTTCTTTAAATTTTTATTAGGTTTTACTTGCGGTTTGGCTTCGCATCAAATATTTGAAATGGGGATCGGGGTGTCTTAACGTTAGGTTCCCGGAAGGTTCCCGGTTCGGAAAAAATGAAAATTAACCATTCGCGTTTTTACCCTTGCGTCTTCAATGTACCTCTACGGCGCTTATAATTCCAATACAACAAAAATTATCTAATATATAACACCGAATATGAATTCGCAACCAACACATTTGAAGAAATACATCCACTGTACCTACTATATTATTAATACATTATAGATCCCATAAAGTTTCAATTACATTTCCCATCAGATGGAAGGCAGAACTAAAACTGATAACTCGATTTGTACCGGCCCCTAACTTAGTTAACAACTATTCTATCTATAGACAATATAATTTACAGTGATAGAGTGCTTATTAACCGTATACACCTGTATCTATATATATAAAAATTTTAACCCTAAAGGGGTGAAATAGGGGTTGAAAGTTTGCATGGAAAAAAAATTAAATCGGCACCGATTTTTATAAAATTTGAAATTTAGATTTTTAAAAGTATTTAATTGAACACGTGTTTCATGGTTTTCTAGAATTTTCACCGCAAAGGTAAGGGGTTGAAAGTTTGTATGATTTTTTTTATATCGCTACCAATTTTTATGAAATTTGAAATTCAGACTCTTAAAAGTATTTAATTGAACACATGTTTCATGATTTTCTAGAATTGTCCCCCTAAGGGTGCAAATAAGGGGTTGAAAGTTTGTATGGAAAAATCTTCAAATCGCCACCCATTTTTATAAAATTTGAAATTTAGACTCTTAAAAATATTTAATTGAACATGTGTTTCATGGTTGTCTAGAATTCACCCCTAAGGGTGCAAATAAGGGTTTAAAAGTTTGTATGAAAAAATCTTTAAATCGCCACCGATTTTTATAAAATTTGAAATTTAGATTTTTAAAAGTATTTAATTGAACACGTGTTTCATTGAGAATTCTAGATAACGAATTCTCAACCTAATGGGTGCAAATGAGGATTGAAAGTTTGTATGGAAAAATCTTTAAATTGCCACCGATGTTTATAAAATTTTAAATTTAGACTTAAAAATATTTCATTGAACACGTGTTTTATGACTTATTATAATTCACTCCTAAGGGTACAAATAAGCAGGCGAAGCTGCACGCGTCCCCTAGTATAATATAATTAGGTTTCACCTGCATTTTTTTTCAATTTCACGCTGTAGCACTCCGTTCCTCACTTCCCGCTCTATTTTCGAGATATTGCGTGTTGAATAGTGGAACTTAGTGCCGAACTTTCTTGTTACTAGAGTGAAGAAATGAAATTTCATTCCCACGAGTGGGAATCGACTCATAATCTTCCCGTTTACAGATAGACTCTGTGCCGCTGCTCCACCATGCCCTTAAATTCCTACGAGAATAGGAAAAGATCCTGATGATGATAGGGAATCTTTCACTAACGAAGCTGGGAGCAACAACTAGTAAAGTATATTTATATAGTCATTTATATTTATATATTTCATCGACGCATCGTAAATAGGTCTAACAACTCCTTCGTTCAGGCTTTTAGAGGGAAATGCATTTTAGTTCGATATCAAGCGTTCAACCATTAGGTACTGATAAGTTACTTTGTAGTATACTAGTGATAGGCTCTGGTTTTATTTTATTAGTTAAAAAAAAACCTATTTGGAAAAGAGCTCCCAAATCAATGAATATTGAAATGAATTCTTAATATTTTTACAGCTGAAATTAGCTGAAATTCTTGTTAAGATTTTTAAAAAGATTATTGTTTTTATCTTTGTACTCTATTATTTCATTAATTTATGAACCTGTGACCTAATTAAATAGCCACTGTGTAAAAGTATCATTACTAATTCAACTGTGTTTATTTTTTGTATATTCATAATAAGTATTTATTTTGTCTAGACTTGGCGGCGTCGTGTACCTAAAATAGGTAAAAGTACTTATATGGAAATGTTGTTTTGGATTCATTTGAATTATTTCATTCTATTGAATTACTTTAGTATTATTAGAGGGAACTCAACGTCGCGCTTCATCTCGTTACCAGAGCATAGAAATGAAAATAATTCATTATTTCGCGGGGGAATCGAACCCACAACCCTCGCGTTTAGATTTAGACTGGCTTAATAATTCGTACCTAACAAAAATGTTATAAAAGGAATATTATATTAAACTTTACATAGGAGTCTTTAAAAAAAGTACATATCTACCATAATAATAAAACATAAAATCTATACTAATATAATAAAGCGGAAGAGTTTGTTTGTTTGTTTGTTTGAACGCTAAGATCTTTGGATCTACTGGTCCGATTTACATTGTTTTTGTTTTGTATGAAAGCTGCATTCTTCAGAAGTGCTATAGGCTATATAACATTACATTACACATATAAACTAATATATTTTAAAGTACTTTCTAATTTGACATGCAATTTATTCTGCCATGTTAATAACAACCGTCGTCGCTACTCGACCGCGTTCGTTACCGCGTCATTTTGATATTCATCCTTATGAAAATAAATATAAAAGTCACTTTTAACATTTTATCTAGATTGAAATTATAGTTTACTGTATAACATACTAATAAATAATTAAGGAGATGTCACTGATTCGAAATGACCTAGCCTTCGGGCGGCTTAGTATGAGTATGACCGACGCGAAAATATTCTTATAATTCAAGCAGGCGTAGCCGCGTCCGGATCCACTAGTCTACCATAAAATAAAAGAATGACGTATTTTTCTAACATCAAAATTGAACACGCGACCTCTGGAGAGCCTTTTACTTTTATTGAATTCTACTTAAGAATTCCATTCAAGCTATTCTAATAATTGATACGATTGTGATATTGGAAGGGTCCTATTGAATGGCGTTTGATCCTTTATATTCTATGTTGACTTAAAAAGATAATATATTATTGTAAGGAAAGGTATTGAAAATGCCGGCTATTTTTATAGTTTTGTTACAATTTTGTTTAGAAAACGGCTTTTTATGTCCAAGAAGAATACTAGAAATTGAAAAGCAATAGTAAAATAATAATATTTGTAGTGGGAAAAGGTCGATTTGTGAACGCGATAGTGGTGGATTTGATACTTTCGAGAGGGGAGTTTTTACACTTCGGTTTCTGCATACCTGGTAGGCTAGGGAGAGTCTTCATTCTTTTAACATGCCCTTGCTCCAGGATCATCGAAACTGTGGTCTCCAATGTCCACCGAGATCTCCTCCTGTCTCTCTTACCACACATTCTTGGTTCGTATATCTCTTTCGCTACTTTGTATCTGCGTTCATAGCTACCTCAGGGACTTAGGATATGGTATATCGTGTCATACAAAACCCTAATAACTAACCGCAAAAGCTATTTTCATCTTACCACCGAAGCGAAGCTGGAGGAAACGCTAGTTTATAACAAAATCTATTTCTACTAACTCATTCCAACCAATCTATTATGGAACTCTTATTATCCAAAATTAATTGCTTACATATTCATTGCCGCTTGAGGCGATAATTTCCTTTAAACAATTGAAAATACCCAAAGGGTGTATATAGATATACTGTATAAGATAAATATTGGTTTTGAATTGAGGCTGTTGTGGCGCAGGGCACAATTGTGCGACTGTAAATGGTAGTGATTGTGGGTTCGATCCCCACCCGGGGGTTGAGGAAAAGAGTATCTTAACACTAGGTTCTCTGTTTCCCTCCTTATATCCTGCTATGTACTTTAAAGTAATACATACGGGATACAGCGTGAGGAAATTGAAATATTAAATGTTTCATTTCCTCGAGTGGGAATCGAACCTGTCGCGTTTACAGTCACGCGCTTATGTCCGTGTGCGACGACTGGCCTTGGATTTTCGAAGGTATAATATAAATTTATACTCATCAGATTAGCACATGACGCAGTTCAAATAGTTCCCGGGGGACAGAACAACAATCAATATTACACGAGCTTCGCAAGCTCTGTGAGAACTGGAAACACCAAATTTCCTATTAACAGAATATTTAGATTTCAAATCTAAATTTACCAAAATATTTTTAATTTTAATTTAATTTCCTCACTCTGGTAATGAGGCAAAGCGGCGTTGAGTTACGCCACTCAACTCAGCGGAAAGCAGAAGTGGGGACGGAAGCGTCTGCCTGATTATACATAAATAAAAAAAAAGGTTAAGTGCGAGTCGACATCGGCCGCCGAGGGCTCCATACTAATTTTATGATTGTAGGTCAACAGGAACGTAACTTATGAAAGTTGGGATACAAGTCTGTTGGCGTGTGCACAAATTTAAATAAATTAAAATTTAAATAAATTTATTTTTAATAATGGTTCCTTTTTGTGATATACCTATAATATACCAATTTTCAGAAAACTTCTTTAGTTGTATTAGTTTTCACTTCTTGCCAAATTTCACAACTGTAAGTCAACGAGAACTATTCTAAAGATTTTAATTACGCGGAAAATTGCATACACTCTGCAGGAAAACGAAGCACAAACGCTAAGCAAACATTAATATTAATTTGAGAGCACCTCCACGAGTTTTCGAGAAAAAGGACGGACAACAAATAATCCTATAAGTATTCCGATGTTTTCTTTTAAGTTACGGAACCAAAGTGATGTGTCACTCACTTCTCTCCGCAAGATGTGGTAATTACTTACAAAGTTCTAAACATTGAATAACTCACAGTTTCAACCGGGATAAGCTACCAATTTGTATTCAAGTACCTCTAAACTAATGCGGAAACTTGTCACGCCTCAACTTAAATTGCTTTTACATCGACAGTCTTTGTAATTAGAAGTTTATTCTAGAAATTTAGTTATAAATTTTGAGTCTTACGCGATTGTATTAATTTTAAAGAGTCTTATGTAAATAAAATATTCTACACACACAGTTTTAAGCCTTTAGAAGGAACCCCTCCCCAAAAATGAGAATCGAATTCTTAACTGTCGCCTTTGCAGTCTACAGTCAGACATAGACTCTCCGACCATGAACACCTCAAAAAAAACTCTAATAAATTAGTGTTTGAATTTGGAAGTTGCACCTTGCAGTTTAATAGCGATAATGTAACCAAGATATATACTTCGAGGCGCAGTGGAATAGATTCTTAATATAAACGTGATAGTTGTAGCTTCGATTTCCCTTTTACGTAATTACCTTCACATAGCACCCTCAGGATAAAGCACGGCGTTGATGCAACACGAAAAACATTTCAATATTTTTCTATAACGTTCATTTACAAACGAAAATTCAATAGCTCTTTGAATCTTCTGAAAAAAAAATAAAAAAATATCCTATACAGTTGTTACAAAAACTCAATGCACCGTGATTGAAATATCGAATGAATAATTAAATTAACAAACCGCTAATGAATGGTGCTGTGCTGCAACTATGATTTATTCCAATCTGATAGAGATTTTTTTTCAGCTTTATCCTTTTTTCGGCGTTGCCAGAGAGATCTTGGTGTCAAGACACTCCCTTTTTCATTTTGTTTTGAGTGGCCGAGCTTAATACCGCGCTTTGTCTTAAAAGAGCGGGAAAATGACATCTGACGCAAGGGTTGTGGGGTTGATTCCTACGCGGGTTGTGGGGTTGATTCCTACGCGGGTTATGGGGTTGATTCCTACGCGGGAATGAAATATTTGATTTTTTCATTTCCTCGCTCTGATAACGAGTCGCAGGACACTGTCGAGTTCCCCAACTCAACACGCAATATCTTAAAAATTTTGTTTGGTTTATTTTATACCTTTTTTAAAAAGTATTTTACTTTCCTAAGTGTAAAATAACATTTAAAATGCTCGCATAAAAAAAAGTAATATTTAAGCGTTTGTTTATTTCGATGTCGTGCAGCGGCACAGAGTCGGACTGTAAACCGCGACGGTTCTGGGTTAGATTCCTACTTGGGGGACGGAATTATTTTCATTTCCTTGCTCTAATAAGAAGATAAATGGCTTCAAGGGGTTGAGCCCCGCGAGTCAACACGAATTGCCCGAAAGTTCGGTGAATAGTGGATGGAGTGTCTTAACAGTAGATTCACTCTGCGTGCTATGTGAGAAAATAACGAGAAGCTGCAACCTTTGTATACATCTATTTTATTAACCACTTCACTAGAAGGATACATTTTCAAAAATACAGTTCAAAAGAGGAAAAATCGATTATTCATGGTACCCTTAGACCTTTGTACGTGATGTAACTGATAACATCCTATATGGGTTAAAAGATTAAATACGACTTTCTAGAGGATTCGGGACGCAACTGATAAATTATTTAACATGTAGGGTGGTAGTCGGTTCGAATTTATAATTTACATTTTTTTTGAAAGCTTCATGCTATATCCAGAATATAATATCAAGGTAGGGAGGAGAAATCTAGCGATAAGACACTTGGCTTCCCACACATCGCTCAACTTTCGAGATATTGGTTTTTTTTTTTTAAAAGCTACATCCACGGACGCATAGTTGCCCGTGCCTTTTTTTATTTTATCAAAGTTCTTTTAATGTGGCGTACTTAATTTTGGGACAATTTAAACTGTACTTATATCTAGAGCTTATTATACTAGAGGGGTTGGATGAGACCCCTACCGATAATTTCTTTTTTAAACATATATTATTATCGTACATTACATATGTGACTGTCTTATATATAATTATTTTATACATGTATAAGTGTCTTAGACTTGGGCTGGCTTATGCAGAACGCCTTCCGATCGAGATATTGGTTGTTGAGTGGCGGAAATCAACGCCGCGTTTTGTCTTATTCCTTATCTTTCAGCGCAAAATATTTCATTATTTTCCCGCTCAGGTTAGAACCACAGAACACACAATGTCTCTCGGCGATACATGGTGAACACAGTCTCTTAACATAAGGCTACCTCTGTATATACTCTGTCACATTTGCCACTTTTTTTCTAATATATAGAATGGTTGAAGAAAAAAGTTTATATGTATACCTAAAACATGTACATAACATTATACTGTAGCTGAAAATATCAAATTATTGTAATGCGATATCGTAAAATATTTTTATGGGCTTACCCGCCATCTAGGTACTAACAAAATACCCTAATAGGGACTAACTCTAAAGTTAATGCAGGTGAAGTCGCTGGTAATCCACTCATATTATAGTGGAGGCGAAGAATTTGGTGCGATGCCAGTCGTCACGATAACCTCTTGCCATCCAGTAGTCACCTACAATGCTTTGTCCCTCAATTATTTCAAGGAATATATAGTTTATTAATTTTGTAGATAGACGCATTGTTTTGAAAATTGAGCGGTGGATGGGGGTAGAAAAAAATAGATGTGAATCTGTCTCCTTAATCTCAGATGGTAAATATTATGTGGGCCTACATTTTTTTTTCAGATCTAGTAAGACAAAATACGGCGTTTTGAGTTTCGTCCATCAATATATATCTCGAAAATACAAGTGGAGAATGGAAATAATGTCTCTACCTTTTGTATCTAAAGTAATAAAATAACTGAAGACGTCGTGGTGCAGCGGCAAAGGGTTTGATTGTTGTGATCTCGATCCCCATTTGAAGAAACAGTTAGAAAACTTTAGTAAAAAGACAACGGGCGGCGTTGGGTTTCGCTACTTGTAATTTCTTGAAAATCAGTGCTTAGCGAACGGAGTGTCTTAACACTAAGTTAGTTACGTTACTTCACAAAATAAGTTCAACTCTAAACATTGTATTATAAAATAAAATATAAATTTCACAATATTTTTAAGATATTCGAAAGATATGAAAAACGAAATGAATCGACATTACAAGGCTTATATTTACAGTGTATTATTCACGCTCCAGACGAAGGGGGGAATGCTTAATATCAGCGATTACGTAAATACCTGATTCATTTTTATACCTTTAAGTTTAGTGGTTGTGAAACGCGACGGTCGTGGTTTGATTTCCACCGGGGAAATAAATAGTTTAATATTTTAGTTTTCCTCGCTCAAAAACGAAGACAAAGCAAGGCGTTGAGTTCCTATGCCCGCCTTGCTATATGCAGGATCCAGAGGAAGGAGGGAAAGGAGGAAAAACCTGAAAAAACAAAAAATAAGAAAAATATATAGTACAAAAATATGTAAATTCTTTTTCATATTAAAATACCGCATTAGCCTAACATGTCACGAGAGAATGTTTTCGCCTAAGTACTGTTGTATGTAAGTACTCGTATCATTAGAGAAGGAACATGAATCTCGTTATATTCGGTGTTTTAAGTTGTTTTGGCGCATTTCTTATTTATTTTTTTCATCTCCAGGGAAGAGAAATTCTAGTATTAAAAAATCCGTGCTTCAAAAAAACATAAATAAATTGTTGTTGCATATAGAAAGGTAAGAAGAGGGAACCTAGTGTTGAGATATTCCTCTTTCTGCTGATTTTTTTCGATACATTTTTGCAGAATCTGACTGCATAATGTGACGGTTGTGGGTTTTATTGGGAAATGGAGTGTTTTAGCACTAGATATGCTCAGCCTACCCTGGCTAAATACAGGTTAAACACACAGCGTAAACCTACATTTTTTTTGTTAAATCCTTTCATTTTGTGACTTTATTCACCAAAGCGGTATTATATTTAGGTATGCATTTTAAGTGTAATGAGGGTTTCAATAGTACAAAAATAATATATTTCATTGATATACATTGTACGTATCTATACTATCTATACTAATATAATAAAGCGGAAGAGTTTGTTTGTTTGTTTGTTTGTTTGAACGCTAAGATCTCTGGATCTACTGGATCGATTTACTTTGTTTTTGTTTTGTATGAAAGCTGCATTCTTCAGAAGTGCTATAGGCTATATAATATTACATTACACATATATACTAATAAATTAAAATACTTTCTAATTTGACATGCAATTTATTCTGCCATGTTAATAATAACCGTCGTAGCTACGCGACCGCGTTCGTTACCGCGTCATTTTGATATTCATCCTCATGAAAATAAATATAATAGTCACTTTTAGCATTTTATCTAGATTGAAATTATATTTCTATAGAAATTATATTCTTATATTTCAAGCAGGCGTAGCCGCGTCCGGGTCCGCTAGTGTTTTAATATACGGAGCGAGTAGGAGTTTTCATTTTAATATTTACATCTTAATAAAGTATGTACGAGCGAGTGCGACGCTCAAAGCGAGAAAGTATTGAGTAATATTCAATAGGTTAAAAGTAAAAAGGGGGTAAACAATGTTTGGGCAATACAATAATTTGTAAGAAACTATGTACATGCATAAATTAAATAAAAAATAAATTGAAGAAAACATTATTTTAAAGAAAATTAAAAAATAATAAATGAATTTATTGATCGAGCCACCGTAGTGCAGTGGCATAAGCGTGTGATTGGAAACGCGACGGTTGTGAGTTCGATTCCCACTCGGGGAAATGAATTATTATTTATTAGGTAATATTTTCATTTCTTCACTCTGGCCGTCTTACGGCAGTTTATAGTAATTTATTACGGAAATGAAGTCAAAATGCAACATTTATCTCTATTTTTTTTAACATCTAATAAGAAATTTAATAAAGTGAACTATTACATGAGAAGTTCACAGACTGTGTATAAGTTGTTTTATATGAGCATGCAGTATATTCTAAAATATACCTTTAGCTATCGATTTAAAGTTGATTTTACAACAAAATAGCTAGCTTGCATATTGACAAGTTCAAGTTTGGTGAGGCATGATTTGAAAAGTATTGTAACCATTGTTTGGTACCCTATATTTATTTACTGGAAATATTGAATTTTAGAACTATGAAAAAGTAATATAGCTCTACACTTCATAGCAGGTTAGACAGAGGGAAACTAGAGTTTTTTCGAGAATGTTGATGGCGGAGCTCAACACCGCGCTTTGTCTTGTTACCAGGGCGAGGAAATGAAAATAATTCATTCCCTCACGTGGGATCGAACCTATAACGCGTACAATCATATGGTTCGATGAGATAAAAGAGTAATATATTTATGTACATTTTTTGTTTCATTTCAGGTACACGCATCCTCCCCTAAGATCAGTATACCCGGATAGGCAAAGAGAACCTTGGGTTAAGACACTTCGTTCACCTGTTTTCGTCTAATTTCTAGACAATGTGATTGCAGGTACGATCAAGAAATTCGATCAAGAAGTTTAATAAGACGTGAGAACTTGTAGTACAAATATAGGAAAAGAAATCCAAAAAATTGAAATTTATCTATATTTTGTAGAAAAACATCATTAGAAACTTATAATTGTACTTCGCGTCATACAAAATGTATACTTATATTTGTCAACTTTTTTAAATTGAACTTCCCGTTGGCATACGATCATTAAGTCCCCGCCTATTGTTTACCTTCGACCGCTAAGCCATACGTAACTTATCAACCTACATCAAATTTCTTACAGCTTATACTCCTGTTACAGCTTATTTGCTTATTTAAGTTAGCATAAGTTAGCATGTAACTTATAATAAAAGCTTTTTGAAATCTTTTCCACATAAAAGAAATATTTTTTTTACGCTTACTTTACGCTGTATCCCACAAATACCAAGATAGAATTGTTAAAACACTCCATTCTTCACTTTCCGTCTGAGTTTCGGTATCTCCAAGTCGGAATCAAACCCACAACCATCGCGTCGCGACCCCTACGCTACGACGTCCCCAATCTTTGTATATTTATTAATATTTATGCATATATAATATGTTTTACATAGAATTTCACAATAAGCTATCGGGTTAATTGCCAATAATTATTGTTAGGTCAACAATTGGACAAGCCGCTTATCGTTATGACAGATCTATATTTTATAGGACATAGGTATTTATCAATATTAACTTAATTAAAATAAATATTTAGCATTCAAAAAAATAAATGCCAACCTATTGGTTGATATAGTTATGTCAAAATAAAATATGAAAGAGAGAAATTAACTGTGACTGTAAATGCCACACGTTATGGGTTCGATTTCCACACAATGCCTCCAGAATTCAAAAGAAAGTGCAAAACTTAGTACAAAAATAAAAAAATATGTTACCATTATTAATTCTGATGTATTTAAGCAATATTAAGTAAAAAATTACGGTATAGGCTTAAGTGAAAATTCATAAATGTAGATGTAGTAACCCCTTCCATAAGTGGTGAAAATTGGGCAGAAAGTGGAGAATGGAGAGTTCTAATACTAGGTCCTCTCTGCCTTTTTCAGGCAGGCAGGCAGTCAGGCACGGTTTTACCGTGAAGCTGGCTGAAAAATAATAGACATGAAATATTTATTATTTTTCTCACAACATGTCAGTCTCATTTTGAGGCTAAGTTAAATAAACTACCCTCATACATAATTGTTGTGAATTTTAACCCCTTTAAAATAAATTATAACTTTCAGGACATAACATGACCCTTTCTGTTAAGCACCTTTGTTTCAGCTTCCATACAATTCTGTATTAAAATTACAAAACTCTTGTCTATTATACTCAGTTTTTTTTATGATTACATTAATACAGATTTATTTAGATTAAGGCTGTCATAGCGTAAGGGCGTCTGACTAAAGGTTAAGGATTCGATTCTCATTCAAGGAAATGAATAATTTAAATTTTCTCTCTTTGGTAACTGGAAAAAGCGTGGCGTACTAGGTTCCCTTTGCCTACCCTGATGTGTGCAGGATACAGCGTGAAGTTGAATAATAATAAGTATTGAACTTTGGGGTGAAAACTAATTGTTAAATTATATGTTACATCAAGTCACGGCGATTTTTTTTTGTTGTTACCATCGACAAGAATTTAAATATTCGTTGTTAAATGGTTATCTTTCTGAAAACGATGACTGTGGGTTCGGATCCAATTTAGAGGAAGCGGCAATTAGGAAATATTTGAATCATTTTGAATTTGCTGCTTCGGTAGGCCACTAGTTGTAGAGACTAGTTTGGTAGCGCAGCGTTGACTTCTCCCATTCATTAAGAAGTATTTCAAAAATTGGAATCGAACAATGGGAAATGGAGAATTAAATAATACAGTGAGGTTATTTTAGGAGAGAAAACGAAACATTACATTTTCTCTGCTAAAATAACTTCAATACACCATAGTCGCTACAATGGCTACTATAACTAATGAAAAAATAAAATGAATTCGAACTTATGTACCCAAATTATAGTATTCAGATCAGCGATCAATGCTTTATATGAACGTGTCGAACTTAAATGTATGCATTAGATACATGTCGGCAAACTTCCACAGCAATTTGTAGGAGCGGAGACATCGTCGTCGTAATGACGTGTGAATAGAAGAGATTACAGTAAGTATTAAACTTTGGGGGTGAAAATTACCTGTTTTGGTAAAGTTATTTTGTATAGTCTCCTAATGGATTAAATGGAGAAATAAAGTTGAAATAGTAAGTAGTTCTTGAGATTACCGCAATCAACCAAACAAATTCTTAAGCTCTGTAATATTAGTATAGAAGTATAGAAAGACAAAGAAGAAAAAAGTGTACTTTAAAAAAAAACAAATACAAAATACGAATACATAACATTGAGGACGTGCAAAAAAAGTTTCATTTCAAATTCCTACCGCAATTCAATTCGATGAAAGTTGAAAGCCACTCTAATTTCACAGTTCTTTTTTCATAAGACATAATTATGATAGAATTGCATTAACACGCTGTTCTCACCCTTATGCCTGTTCATTAAAATATGAATTTCTTTGAAAACAATCCCCCGGAATAGATATTCGAGGGAGCTGAACGAAATGTTATTAGTCTCATTTTCCTGCCCATTTTGATGGCATCTGAGTTGGTAGAAACTTCAGGAGTGACCTAATTATATTAAGATACCATTGTCTTTGTATTTTAATTGTGAGTTTGTTTATTTTCTTGTCAGTCAAATGTGTTGAAATTCGGTACTGAACAGCAACTCCTGGAAAATTGGCTTTGATTTTGCTTACCCTGCTATCCAAGAAAAAATCTGTACTCCCTCACTCACTCACATTATATTACCAATTTAAATATAAAATATCAATTAAAAAACCTTTTTAAAAACACGCTTTCGAGATGTTATCTTTTGATGGATTTTATTTTAAAAAGCAATCCATTTTAATATGATACACACACAAGGTGGGATTTGCAATAATTTGTAATCCGCCATTTTGTTGCGGCAGCCATTTTATATTAAAACAATATTGATTATATGTAATTTCATTGTCATCACTGAAGTCGTAACCTAAATGTCAGCTCAACTAACTTACTAACTCACATACCAACGCAGCAAGTTATTAAATAAAAGCTTGTAAAGACAAAATATTTTATAATACAAATATTCTTCTAAGAAATAAAAAAAAATATAAGCCCCAAATATTTCATATTAAAGACAGCCAAACCAAGAAGGTCAAGGCGTAAGATGACGTTATCAACAGTAACCCTGAATTTATTTATCGGCATATTCTATTCTTTATGGGGTTGTTACGATTTTCCATAAAGTTTTCCCTCTGCTGTTAGATCTTAAGCTATTTATATACCGCAGTTTTACTTGATTTTCTAGCACTTGGTTAAGGTTACATACAGACATACAGACGCAACGGGTAGGTACCAGTTGCAGGAAGGGAACCGGGAAACCTAGTGTTGATACATTGCGTTCCCATCAAAACACTTCCAATGCCGCAATTTTCGGGGCGTTACATGTTGAGTGCCAGAACTTAACGCTGCACTTTGTACAGTCGCCACCTACCTACATGCTAAATTTTAACTTTTAAAGTTCAGCAGTTTCGTCTATAAATATATAAATTTTAATGCTAAACATTTTTTATTTTAATAATAATTCATATAGGTTATCAGGGCTTTAAAATCACTTAGGAGCGTATAGCTTAATTGGCTAGGACGCTTGAATGAATTCCAAGTTTTGCAAGTTTTTTTTTTTAAAGAAATTCTTGTTTTTTGCTGTATATCTTATCTGATATAGGGCTGGTAGAGAGCCTAGTGTCAAAAGACATCATTTTCCACTTCTCATTTTTTTAGCTACACGCTTTATCCACATATAGAGGGAACCTGGGAACCTAGTGTTAAACTGTCTTTTCTCCACTTCCCACAGAATTCTTGATGCATTGCGCGATGTGTGACAGAACTGAACGACTACTAACGACGACGCAGTTTGCCCCACTACTAGAATGAAGAAATTAAAATATTAATTATTAGTTTGTTTATTTATTTTGTACCCCCGAGTGGGACTCGGAACCATAACTGTGCCTTTATAGCCTCAATTTCTCATTCTTTGACCAAATTTAAAATAGTATGTCAGTCAAGACTCGGTGTTGATTTCCCCCAATCATCACCGTGCTTTGTCTTATTAGATTGAGGATATTTATTTCACTTTAGTATAAACGTCTAATATTATGTAATAATAGCTAAATAAACTCGGTTTAAGACCTTTGTTGTTTTATCAGTTAAAATGCTACTTAAAATTGAACTTTAAAATTTAGAATATAAAGTTTAAAATAAAGTAACAGTTAAATCGATTTATTCTTGTTATGAAAAGCTATTGTGCGCAAAGTAATTTTGTAAAATGCCTTACAATTTGTAAAGCTGTTTTGTATTTGCTTCTTCAATTTTAGCCGACTGTGGATGGCTTGAAATGTGTGTTGAGTTTAGCTATAGCTTTAGGTATTATTTATTTTCTTCTTGTTTTTTTAGCTTTCACAGACTAGTATTTAAATAAAGATATGTTAGAAAACTTTGCCCCTATTTTCCAGTTTTTATTTGCTAAAACAATGAACTTACAACAGTTCCGTTGCGTTGTCCCCTATTTAAAAGACAATTTTTATAATGTCGTAACCACCTCAAAGGCCGGCAACGCACCTGTAGCTCCTCCGGTGCTGCACGGGATCGTGGGCACCGGACCGACCGAACGCTCGTTTGCCTTGTGGCATAAAAAAAATGTGGCATAAATCTATATACATAAAAGAAATTCATTACTGAGTGACTGACAGACAACGAAGGCATAAAATTACGCGGCGTAGAACGCTGAAATTTTTATTTGGGGAGTAACGGGGGGCACAAATAGGGAATTTCCTTAAATTTAGGGGAATCCTTTTTTGTTAGACGGTCTAACAAAGTCGCGGGTGGTCACTAGTGTAGACAATAATGTAAAAAATGTAATATTCCTGTACTATACGAGTATAGGTATTCCTCTCTTGAATGTCAAGCGCGCTCGTGCATACAATATTTCGATTTAAATATTAAACAGTTCTTTGCAATGTTTTATGCTACTTATTTATTCTTTTACCCTTTTTGATATTGCTATGAATAAAATAACCTTTTTGTGGAGGGGTTGGATGTTTTTTTTTCAGTTACACGCCGCACATAGCAGGATAGGCAGAGGGGATTTAGTGTTAAGACACTACGTTCGCCACTACCACTATACAGCGTGAAGCTGATTTATTTATTTTACCATATATATTCATAGGTATACTTATATTAAATACATTCAATTCGTTGAATTAAAATCATCAACATTTAAATATATGTAAGTAGACTTTTTATTTACATTTTTTATATTGAAACGAAGCCCTCTAAAGTAATTAATAAATGTAGATAACTGTGGGTGTAATTAATAAAATGGCGAGCTGAGTAGAGTTAGATATTAAAGGAAGGGTTCCGTAGAAAAATAAATTTATATAAAAAAATAGTAACTTCACGTTTTATCACGTATAATAGAACCTAATGTTAAGAATTCAACGCCTCTTCGTCTTGTTACCAGAGCGACGTTGTAATTACTTTTTCTAGACAGATAATGTTATGAGCCACTCTGATATTTTATCTTCACGCTGTATTCTACACATAGCAGTGTAGGCAGGTGGAACCTGGGAACCTAGTGTTAAGTACTATTCCCCACTTTTCGCCAAATTCTCGAAGCATTGCGTGTTGAGTGGTGGAACTCAACACTATGCATTTTCTCGGTACCAGAGCGAAGAAATGAAAGTATTAAATATTTTATTTCCTGAGTTGGATTTGAAACCACAACCACCGCGCTTACATGCAAACACTGTTTCACTGCGCCGTGGTGGCCTCTCGTTTTTTACAACAACATTTTTAATAGAGAACTCTCTACGAAAAAATCGGATATCCGTCACTGCGGTTAGGACTAATTAATACTTGTTAGATACAAAGACAAGAATAAAATGCTTTTCTTTTTTTTAAAAGCTATCTGAAAAGTTAAAGTGAATTTTGAACTATCCAATATAAAAATATTTTTTAAATTCAAATCAGCCGTTCCTGAGATTAGAGCGTTCAAACAAACAAATTCAACTTTATTATATTAGTATAAAGCTTTCAGCACGCTGTATCCCACTTGCCACCGAATTTTTCAAGGTATTGAGTGTAGCGAGTGGCGTAACTTAACGCCGGTGCCTCAACCTTGGTGCCAGAATTTATGTCAAAAATAACATCTAACAATAACATTTGTAACACATAGCTCTGTTTATGTCGAACATAAACCTTATGACATAATTAAACACTTTAGTTAATGGAAGGCATCGTCACTGAGATTTATGATCCGGCACGTTGTAATAAACTTACAATGGTTATGAGTTCTGTTCCTTTTTTACCCGATTGTGCAATGCAAAGGAAGGTAATGTGTTTATATGTTAAATTGTAATAAAAAAGTGTGATATCAGAAACAAGCGAGTGACTATAAAGGCGACAGATTGTGAGTCCGATTTCCACTTGACGAAATAAAATATTTAGTATCATCATATAATTTTTGGTCTCTGGTAACGACGTAAAATGTGCGAACGTGTCTTGATGGGAGCGGAGTGTCTTAGAACTACGTTACCGGCGTGATATTAAATACAGCGTGAAGAGCTCTCTAGCACTATGAGAGAACTTTTCTTATTTCCGACTGAAATGGGAAAAAACAGAACTCAAAGTCCACGCAAACTTGCGAGCGGTGACTATTAATATATAAAATAATTATGTAAATAAACACACAGTTATAGCCGTATCCAAATAATATTGTATTTTACGAATCCATTACTTCTAGCATATTAATTGGTAATTTGTTTCTATATTTACTTTAAGAGAAAAGATCGTCATGGCACAGTGACATGTGTGTGTGTTAATTTTCCCGCTCTGGCAGACAAAGCGCGACGCGGTGTGTGTGGGGAACGGAGTGTTCTAACACTAGGTTTCCTTTGTCTACTTTATAATAAAGTGGTAGCGGAGTGTCTCAACACTACGTTCCCTCAGCCTACCTATCTTAAGTATATATCTAGGATGCAGCGTGAACCCAAAAAGATCTTTTTGTAAGTTCTGAAACATGAATCGTGTCAAATTGCATTATTTATACAAACTGAGTTTAAAATGTCATGGCATCGTTCCAGACAGCGCATAAATTATTTAAGTTTTAAAAAATTTGTACAATACATTCTTTTTACTAATATTGCTAAAGTTTAAGCAAATGATGATGGCGCCTTTGTGGTTGGTGTATTAAATGCATAGAAAACTAAAAGAAACAGATTCGTCTTTTTTTCCGCATATTCTTCTGTGATATTATATTGTTTTAAATAATAGATCAAATATTTTTTGAGACCAGTAGTGGCGCAGACAAACGCGACTGGTTGTGAGTTCGATTCCCACTCGGGGGAAAAAATAATAATAATTTTTTAGATTTTTAATTTCTTCGCCCTACCATTATTAATGTAAAAGCGCAGTGCAGAGTCCGCCACTCAACACGCAACGCCTGCAGAATTCACCAGAAAGAGGTGAATGAAAGTGGAAGTGTCTTAATGGGAACGGAGTGCCTTAACATTAAGTTCTCAGGTTCCAGTAAAGCATATTTTATGTACGCTATCCTATCAAAATGGAAAATAACGAATTAAACCTTAACCTCAGAGTCCACACGGATGATCATTTCATATAATAAGCACGTTTCACGCATCTGTGACCTCAAACAAACTTTCAACAGACATTTCAAAGTTTGAAAAAAGCTTTTGAAACGTGGAAATCCGCAATTTGCTATTACAGCTTATTTTTAAAGTTTCTTTATCTCGAAGTTTGTATTTTTACCTCAGTTTTTTTTTCATTGTTATTGGAATAGTTTTTTTTATATTGTTTGTATAGTACAAACTTTTTTAGATTGTAAATATAATATATTTTATCAGAGTAGAGCAAAGGAATTAATTGGTCTATGACAATATTATATTTTTCATATAAACCTTGATTACAGCTATGGTTTCGAGAATTTTGGTATAAGCAGTTCTGGTAGCAAGACAGAATGCGGTGTTGGGTGCTTCCACTCAACACACTAATGTCTCGGAAATTTGGGGGAAGTGGGAAACGTAAGTCTTCACACTATTTGTGAAAAACTAACTTAACTAACTTAACTTTAACTTTTAATTAAAATATGAAAAACATAAAGATGTATAAATTATATATTACAGTATCCTCAAATATTTAAATTTAAAACTAACTCATTCCGTCCATAATACCATTATTCTATTTTTTTTTCAACCAAAAAGAGCTTAGAGTATGAAAAAGCTTCGTATAAAGTTGTGACCGAATTGAAACTTTTGCTTGGGGACCAATTAGTGAATTTACTCGGGACTTAGTAATTTTGTTTCAAAATACTACTTTATCTTTATGAAGTACGTCTAAAGATGAATAAACTCACTCAGACACCTCATTTATCTTTTTTCCCGAACCTGGTGATGATACACTCCGTTCGCCATACACCGTAGACTTTCGAGAAATTGCTTTCTTCGTTTCTAGTTCGAGGAAATGAAAATAATTAATTGAACCGAAGCGGAATCGAAACCATTACCGTCGTATTTACACCCTCTATTATATGTTGAGGAAATGAAATATTTAATATTTTCATGTCTTCGCTCAGGTGCTGAGGCAAAGCGCAGCGTAGAGTTCCGCCACTCAACACGCTATGATCTCAAAATTCGGCGTCCCTCCCTTTGTCTATTCTGTCCATTTTCTGAAATTGGTAAATTATTTACGTCTAAGCCAAAAGGTCTAGCTGCTATCAAGATACGCGTAATGATATCTTCAATGTACAGCGTAAAGATAAACATTTACGTTAGTGGTTTTAACCCCCATAACTCCATTTCTGTAAGGGTTAGGGGTATAAAATTGGATGGGCACTATTTTCAACGAAATATGAAAAAAACGTTCATTAGAAAACAGCATTGCTGCATATTATATTGAAAATGTATGAAACAATTAACTTAGCGAGATTTGAACCTTTTGAAAAATGTAGATTATTTAGTACAGTATTCTAATATAATTTAATTAAATTGCATTAGTTACCCATCGAAGATTCTTAATCGTTAAGACAAATTATTGAGAGGCACTCGATTCTCAATATTATGGTTAAAATTGTAATTTAGAATTCATCGATCACGCTGATTGATGGGTGACAGTGTATTACCCAATAACAAATAATATATAGCCGTAATTGCTTAAGTCTTTAGCGTTAAAATAAATTTGTAAAACATATCAGCAGGTTCTAGGTAAGATTTCCTACTATTAATTTAGAAAAACAGTAAAAACATGTTGTTTTTTAGACTGTACTATTAGACTACTCTATAATTTAGATCTCTACTACTCTATAATTCCGACTAGATGGAGACAACCTAAATCTAAAGTAAATAGACACTGAGGCCGTTCTCTCCTATATACAGAACACTCCGTTCATTCCCCAAAGTGGGTATTCAAATCATTTTCATATAAAAAAAACCATGTGAATTTGAACCTACATCTATTACATATGGTTAAATGCTTTCCAATTGAGGTACAAGTCCTATAGTTTGATCGATACAATTATTTTCATGTCTTTCACTATTAAAGTGACATTTGAGTGAAGCGGGTGGAGCTTTGAGGAAGATTGATAGGATGAAAGTATATTATAAAATGTAATATTAATCATCTCGTTGTATATTAAAACCATAATAACATAGTAACCATAGTAGTAAAGTTTGACTTGAAAGAGGTTACATGTTCAATGCTCATTGGTGCCAACCTTGGAAGTATTTTCACTTTCTTGGTGAAATTTTTTGGAGTGGAAAATAGAGTTTAGGGCTTTTGCGTTTACCCTAAGAATAAGAATTATTTCTTCAAAAGCAGCCAAAATATACTATCTAAAACCGATTGAATCCCCTACTATTTGTTTTATATTTCAAAAAGAGTTAGTTACTTTACAAAAAAATACAGATACCCACATAAACTACTACACACCCTCTTTAAACAAAACCCTGATACAAGTACCCTCGTCCCACGTGATTATACAGCTCTTGACATTTAAAAGCAATAAAATTTCGTTATAAATCTCTTTTTTTTTTTTGGTTGAAAAATTATATTTATTCGTATTGACATCATTACATCATATTGAAGACGTGATGGTGGTACTATCGGGATGCCAGTGTGAGATTTAAAACCATAATATATTATGATTTTATCTTTTTTCCCCTTTTTTATCTTTTTTTACCTTTTTATCTCTAGCGGGGTAGTCAGAGAGAACGGAGCGGCAAACGCCACCTCTGCATACCACTTTCACCTTTACCACTGTTATCAAGCTCACCTTGATATAAATACCCTTCAGGGGTCCTCATGCTTGATCTTCCTCCAGGTCATGTAATGTGTCTTAATGGGAACGGGTCGTCTTAACCTTAGGTTCCCAGGTTACCTCTGCCTATTCTGCTTTGTGCAGGTGGTGCAGAATTGTTGAAACTAAAACAGTCTAGTCCTTAAAGTACTCAATGCTAAATCTGAAAATGTTATATTCCATATATTTAATTGTATGTATAGCTAACACAGGATGAACATAATCTCGTTCATTATAGGTTAAAGCACGATCTACTGGTTTGCTTTGGGTTTAAAATTGGCAAAACGTTTTCAATAGTTTACCGTTTATTTGCGTTTTCATAATGTTTTTGTATTATCTCTAGTACCTAATGATAAAAAATAATTATAGTCCCCGATTAGTGAATATTTTTATTTCGATAAAACGCAGCGTTCAGTTCCGCCATTCAACACGCAATGCCTCGGTAGTTTCTTTCTCTATTCTACTATATGCGGGGTATACCGTAAGCTTAACAACAAAAGCTTACATAATATAATCCCACACATATATACTCGTATTACATATATCTATATTATATCTACAATTATTGTACCAACCACTTATAGGCACTGAAAATTCAATGGCCCCAGAGTGGCTCACTACATTCTATTATAATCGGAATATGGATTGTGCTATCATAATTCCTGCCTTTATTCCCCGTAATATAACTATTCAAGCTTGCCTCGTGGTAGTTATATAATAATTCTAAACTAATATTATAAAGCTGAAGAGTTGGTTTGGTTTAACTCTCTCGTAATAGTAAAGGAAGGCACTTTTTAGCATCATATTGTATCCTACACATAGCAGCATTATGCATAGAGAACCTGGGAACAGTGTTGAGACGGTCCGTTCCTCACTTAAGACTTGCGTTTTCCACTTACTGCCGAATTATTAATTTCTGTATGTTGAGTGCTGGAGCTGCGCTTTTCCTCTTTACCAGAGTAAAAAATGAAAATATTTAATATTTTACTCCGTCTAGTGTAAATGGAACACGCAACCGTTGCACTTACAATCACATGCTTGTACCCCTGCGCCAGGATGTATTGGTAACATTTACACTCATATCCTAAATATTTAAGATACAATAGCCCGACAAAAACCTGTTGCAAATTGTTCGAAACCTTCTCCGTTAAAATTTGAACAGTAAAAGCCAAAAAAAAAAAATTCTATTTTCCGATTTTTTTTAAACAAAAAAAAAGTATATTTCGGGTTCAAAGTCGAGGTTCCGGCAACATCAAAGTAACATTCCCACGGACGCGGCGATTACATGCCCTTTAATTAGGACAGTGAAAGTTGAAAAGTTATAATGGCTTGAAATAATGACTTAGGGATTTTAGTTACGTTTAAATTATTTTGAAAGCGACGATGATAAATATACCCACCCATCCATGGAACGGGCTAACGGAAGTGTTTTAATAGAAACGGAGAGTTTTAATACAAGGTTCTCAAATACCCTCTGTCTACCCTGCAATGTGAGGGATACAGCGAGACGCTAAAAATATATATATATTTGTTTATAAGTATGTCATTGTCAGCCTATCGTATGCAAGTGGGGCAGTGCCTGAATATAAACGCGACGGCTGTCGGTTCGATTCCCATTCAAGTGAATTCATTATATTATCCATGTCCCCCTTTAACAAGACAAACCACGGCATTGAGTTACGCCATTCAACACGTACTATCTCTAAAATAGAGCGGTGCGTGATGAACAGGCTTCCCTCTGCCTCCTCTGCTATTTGCGGGATACAGCTTAAAGTAATATCTATATAAGCACAAGGTATAGGTATATATGTCCTACCTCTCTACCTCGCGTTAAGACAGGTTCGTTTAATTTATAGAACAATTAGTACAACCCTCGTTGTATCCAAATACTTACCAAAAGGTATAGCGATGCCACAACATCAATCTTCTAGAAGAATAGCTTATGTATAAGATAAAACATCCATTGGAATTAATTGTAGTTGTATCGTTTTTAGGTTCACGCTGCACATATTAGGGCAGGGTAGAGGGAGTAGTAGTACCTAGTGAAGACACTCTGTTCTCATTAAGATATTTCCGTTCACCATTTTCCGTTGAATTCTGAAGGAATTACATATTAAATCGATTGGAGTAATTGAGAAAAATATTTATAGATAATAGTAATTGTGGCGCAGCGGCACAAGGGTGTGACTGTAAAGCGACGGTTCTGGATTCGATCTCCACTCGAGGAAGTGAAATATTTATTTACGTTTATTTTTTCTATTTCTTCGCTCGCGCCGCAAAGCGCGGCGTTGAGTTCTGTCAATGCCTCAAAAATTTGGCGAAAAGTTTGAACGGAGTGTCTTAACACTAGGATCTATGTTTTTTTTATAAACATTCTGTGGCAAATATGCAGTAGGTATAAACATTGTAGCAGAAAAGCTTAAAGTATTAAAACATACACATATGTCACTCGACGTTGACATTCTTTGCGACTTAGAGTTTTATTACAGCCATAAATTAAAAGGCGTAACATTGCTACAGTAATTAAGCTGGGAAATGTATGAAAATTTTTAATTATTATTTCATTATTCTTATTATAAATGTTTAAATTACTATTAAATTTAATTTAAATTTTTTTTTTTCATCCTTTATTTTAATCCATTTTTCCGAATTCCAAATATTTATTTCAGTTCAAAACAATTTACAGTTAAAATTAATGCAAAACGTTCCACTTGTATAAATTTCACGCATCCTGCATTGCGGATATTGGGTGGCCACGTACGAATTGGCCACGCTGTCCTCACATCTGGTACAACTCGAATGAAATTACTATGAAACTTAAATTGAAAGGAAGTTAGGAATATATTATTATGATTAAAGCAATGCCTCCAGAATTCGGCAGAAAGAATGAAAATAATTTACTTATAACTTTTTTTTTGACTGGAGCCGAAGCCCCGATCGTCGTGTTTACCACTCATACAGGTCTCTCAAAAAATGTTTAGATATTAAATAATCAGCTTCACGCTGTATCCCGCACACAGCAGGGTAGGCAGAGGGAACGTAGTGTTAACACACTCAACCTTCCTCTTTGTATACCGTCTGTTGAACTCACATAATTATTATAAATATTTAATGTACAAAACCCTAAAATAAAATTATCAATTTGAACACGTTCTTCTAAACTATACAATTTCTATAATTACAAAGAAAAGTGAAGAAAGTTATTTCCATCTAATTGCAGATCGTGACCCGTAATCATGTTTGTCCCGAGCGGGAACGACGGCTAATAAACTCTTAATAAGTCCTTGTTAAAAGCGATTTTCTTTGTTTTATTTTATACTAGTTGGCGCCCGCTACTTCATTTTCATAGACTGTTGAACGTAAAATGAAAAATTCCTTTTTTTTTATTGAAATAATTAGTAGTAAGTGGATTGTCTGTCAGTCACTCGGTACGAACTGTCGCCTGGAAAAAGCAAAAGGAACTTAAGACATTCCGTTGTCCACATTCCACCCTATTTTCGTTGAGTTGCGGAATTTAACACCACGCCTTGTCTTTTTACTAGAGCGAGGGAATCAAAAAACTCTATTTCTGAATAGAACCCACGACCATCCAATCAGACGCCTCCCCACTGCACCATGATGACCTCAACAAAGGTTAATTAACTCTTAACAAGTCCTTGTTAGAAGCGATTTGCTTTGTTTTTGTTTACATTTTTATAATAATTTGTTTTAAGAGTACTTCTAACGAACTAAAGTGGGTGCAAATCTAATATTAAAATATAATTAGATTCGAGTTGTTTATGGAGAAAAATATAGTATTGAAATTTTGTTAAAACGTTAAAGTAAAGTAGCGTGTATTAATATTTATTACTTTTCTAATATAGTGATGAAACATAGCCTATATAGTCTTGCTCCACAAATGGACTATCAAATATGTAAATATTTTTCAATTCGGACTACTAGTTCTTGAGATAAGCAGGCTTAACCAAACAGACGCTTCTGTTTCATAATTTAAATAATTATGTTTCTAATCGTTGAATTGATTGCGGACGACGATTCCCATAATCGTCGTTCGAATTTATACCATTATTATAAAGCTGAAGAATATGTTTAATTGAAGACGCCAATCGCAGGAATTAATTGAAAAAGGCTCTCAAAGGAATCGAACCCACAACCATTGCGTCTATAGTCAACGCCTAGACTTACTGTGAGAGTAACATTTTAGTAATTCACAAGATAAGTGGTACCAGACAACCGCCATACATTCAGACGGCCAATTGAAGCGAGAATTTGACCGGCCCTTCAATTACTATAACACTTCTATGAATGCGAATTGAAAATTTGTATTCTATATAACGTTATAGTTCTATGGCATTATATTTGCGTTCGTGTCTCTAAAGAATTGGGGGGTTGAAGTTATTTTCTTACAATCTATAAATTTTATTTTCTTTTTATTACTTTCATTTGAAATTTGCTTGAAGTCTGAGGAATCCAAAGAAGTACATTTTCCAATTGAATATTATTGTTATTTATCGACTTCACGCTATGTAACGCTAACTTAAGGCAACCCAGCTTATGGATATGTCCACTAAATCAAAGAGTTACATTAAAATCAGTCAAAATCTCGAAAATTAAAGTTCCTATTATATTTTAATAACAAAATTTCCCAAAACAAAAGGAGTTGCTATATTATTAATTGTTCACTTAAAACGTTTTCCAAGTTGTCTGAGACGTGCTGGACTTTCTCGTTAAAGCTCTTTTGAACTGAACGCTAATATTGACTTTTGTTCTATATTTTTGGTAGCTTTTTCTTAAAGCTTCTGTTTCTTCAAAGTTGTCTTTTGTTAACTGAAACAATTGATGCTTAATATAGTACTTTATTACAATTTACGGGCCATTGTGGTGTAGTGGTGAATAGGTTTGTAAATGCAATAGTCGTGGGTTCGATCCACACTATTGCATTTTGATGTAACAAATAATATAGAGGGAGAGAATAGAGTGTCTTAACACTAGGTTCCCTCTGCTTACCCTGCTATATGCGGGAATATATGATAAATAGAAAGACGTAACCATACAACCGAATCGAAATCGAAAGCACTACCATCAGCATCCTTGAAATCCGAAAAATAAACTTAAAATAAAATGAAAATCGAATTAAAAATTAAATGCTGTTGCCATAACCACCAAATAAAAGCCTTAAACGTATGGCGATGACGTTTCTCATCGAAAAGCCACGTGACCTCACTCATGCCAATTCTATACATTTCGGACATTCCATTAGCGTTATTGAAAATTGAACGATCACTTCGGTGTTGTCACGCCTACCGTAAAAAATATAATATACATATATATAAGAAGGTTAGCATGGCAAAGAGAGTATGTATCTATAGCCTTGAAGGTTATGGGTTCAATTCCCACTCGGAAAAAGAATATTCATTCCCTTTGTCATTCAGTGAAAATAATTATTTTTCTGGTAATAAAACAAAGTGTGACATTAAGATCCACCGGTCAACGCACAATGTCTCGCAAATTGTACGGAAAAGCAGGAAAAGAAGTGATTTTACTCAAGACAGGGGGTCAATCTAGTGTAAAATCACTTCTTTTCGTATTGGGGGTGCTGGGGAGTACCTCCTGCCTGCTACAGCATGAAGCTAAAAACAAAGTTTTTAGTGAGCAATTTTAATATAGTAGATTTAAATTCAAAATATTATTTATTCATATACTTTTGCAAGCTTGTATGACTTATGGGTCTCACTGGGCCACGACGACCTCGCTAATATAACAATAATAAAAAATAAAATGATTTTCCACTATATTCTCTTTGCCGATATATGTACGTATGTGTGCACATAGTGGTAGATAAAAGTTTTATTTATATATTTTTTTCTACCTTCATCCTCTATCACGCATGCAGTTATGTCAGGCAGGATACGTAGGATACGCAGTTGTCAAATTCAAAGTTAAATAAGGCACAGGGAACCTGAGAACCTTGTCAAATTCTCGAGGCATGTTTTGTGGCGGAACTCAACGCCGCGCTTTGCCTCGTTACCAGGCTTAGGACATAAAGATATTAAATATTTCTTTTCCTCAAGTGGGAATAGAACCCACAACCGTCGCGTTTACAGTCGCAAGCTTACACTCCGCGCCACGACCACGGCCGCCTCTACCAATTATCATATAAAACATAAATGAGGTAGATTGTGTTTGCAATCACTACATTGACCCATTTCCTTTGTATAATAACACCGGTGACATTACAAATTAAAACGGACGTGAGTATTAATGTAGAGGTATTATATTAATGTCATTTATAATATTAATTATGATTATAATTTTAATTACTACATTTTAGAGACCAGGCGTGCCGCTGTAAAAGCACCTGGTTTTGAGTTCGATTCCCACTCGAGGGAATTCTTAACAAATAATGCCTCCAGAATTCGGTGAAAAAATATATGTTTGATAGTAAAAAGTATTTTCATTTTAACGCTCCCATTAAACAAAGAACAGTGTTGATTTCAGCCACTAAATTAGCATGTAACACCTCTAAAAGCTGTGCTCTGTGGGCGGAGACTGTAGAAAGAATATCCTAAATATCCATTAACTACAGAATAAAAATGTGAAAGAAAAACGTCAAAACATGGTAAATAACAATATAGGTATATTATCTTAAAACTGTTAGTAATAGATTAAATAACTCATCCCCTCTAGTGATAATCGAACCCATAACCTACGTGTTTAAGGTCATGCTACCCCACTTTGCCACCACCTCCATTTTGAATCATAAACCGCTATACAATAATTTCATACATAGCTCAAATATTCATATGGCGTTGCGTTTGATATGAAATGTACCGCAATTGGGCTTAGATATTGATGGTATTCCCTTATGTTATTTTGTGGCATAATATATGTTTATATATATGTATATAGTATATACATATATTTATTTGTGGCCATCATGGCTCAGTGGTTCTTTCAAAAATATTTTCTTTTCACTGCCCTAATAAGAATTTTTATGGTCTAACTTTCATATTTTTTACATTATTTTTGATTTCTTGATACGAATTCACAAATAAGATTACACACGACGCACTCCCAGTTTTTTTAATCGACTTCTGTAAGAAAAGGAGGTTATCAATTCGACTGTATATATATATATATATATTATTTTTTAACATGTCTGGACATGCTTCCGCGTGTCTTAATATATTACGTTTACTATATTATATCATAGACTTATTTATAAAATTTTTCAAGATCTACAATTTTCTTGCACATTATTCTGATGGAAAATAAGAATTCTACGTCAATAGCTAAAACCATTGTGTAACATACTCGTACTTTGTAAAATTTCTCTGGAGATTCTCTTTTGGGTTTAGTTGCTGACTATCGTAATTTAAATTAATAGAGAGGATATTGACAATGCAACAAAAGTATTTGAGGCCAGTCGGGGCGCGAGGGTTACGAGTTCAATTCCCACTTGGGGGAATAAAATATTTAATATGACCGCGGTTTAAAACTAGTTTAAAATAAAATAAATATTTTTATTTAGATTTCTGTGCCTATATAAATACTTAGTTAAATATAAACAAACGTAAAATACAGAATAGAATATTATCCATAATGACATAGCAGTTTCATAATTTAGAAGGATATTTTATGTAAAAAGTTTTACTGAAATGAAATAATCGATATTCCCATCAAACTCCGTGATTCGTGACTGGTTCTGCCATCTTCATTAATCAACGTTGTAATAAAAATTTGTAATTTTCATTATACTTTGTATTAGAAAGTTCCTATGTAATGCGAGTTATTCTAAATTCTACCAATTTTGAGGCATTATTTTTATGGTTCTTTGCACTTCTACTTATTTTTTGAAAATCTACTTCTAAGTTAGTTGGTTGTTTCAACCAATTTTTACACTATTAAACTTCTGATTAAAACTGTCCACAATTATCGTATTTCCTTAACTTCGCCATGATGGCCTTATTTTGTTTTCTGCTTCCAACTGCATCCTGCATAGAAGAAGATGAACAGAGAGAATCTCATATTAAGTCACTGCATTCCATACTTTCTGCCTGAATTTAATACAGCCAGTTAACAAAATTTACCCCAACCAGGATTACAATTCATTACAAAGCTTTCAAACAAGAGACAATTACTCTACCATATCAAATACTTAAATGTTATTAAAGATTTTCTATAGAAATATGTAAAATAGGGATTAGGCCGCTGTAGCGCAGTGAGAAGCATCTAACGCGATCGTTGTGGATACGATTCACCACCACGGGAATTAACTATTTTCCTTTCTTCGTTCTGATAACATGACAAAGCCCGGAATTGAATTCCATAACTAAACACGCGTAATCTCGAAAGAGAATGGAGCTTCTTAACGCTAGGTTCCCTTTACCTACACTGATCTACGGGAAAGAGCGTGAAGATTAAACGGTTCCCTAAATAAATATAATAAAAGATTTTCTATAGAAATATAGATAATGTTCGTAGTCATAACCCTAATTGGTAGAACCGCATCGAGTTAGTTATTCACAGATTGTAAGTCGACAGAACCTACGTATCACTCGTATGAGAAGGTAGCTTTGAATGGGCAAGTGTGCTGGAATGGTGTATAATTAAATATTATTTTTATCACGCACATTTCTTATTCTTAATTAAAGCTGTGTGTTTTAATAAGCTTTCTTTTACATGCTTTTGTTACGTCGATATGTAAATAGTAATTAAAATATAATAATTTGAATTACACGCACTTCTAATTATTGTATCATCATGAAACTTGGAGATTATATGACAATAGAATTACATTGGTCTTTCAAAGTGTAAAAGTATTGATTTGTTTAAAGATCTATTTAAGAAAACTTTACAATGCAAAAATGCATTTTTTTTAATTTTTACATATATTTATTTTTATTATGGGGATACAAGTATAGTGGTCAATATTTGAACAGGACTGCATTTTCTTGGTATATATAGAAAAGAATACGTACCATAATAATGTCATTATTTTCTTATTATCTTCTTAATACTTTGTAAATATAAATTCGTTCTACATATTTAATTTTTTATAATGAACATAGCGAAATGAAACGAAATTAAGTATATATAATTATACAAAGACCATGAGAACTATAAAAATAATTGTATGTTATTTTAATATTCTTGTTTCAATTTCACACTATTTCCGACACAACTTTTCACACTTTTCACAAATTTTCACAAATTTTCCACACTATTTCGTTGTCTGTTTTTAGTTCGAAATAAAGTCTTCTAAAAAAATTGTCGTGCTCATTTTGATTTGCCTTAGTATCAGAAAGTAGATTGATTGATTTCTCGAAATATGGCGTTTCGAGCGTGCCAGTTGAGCACAATTCATTTCGCCAATGTCACGTTGTATGGAAAACACACGAAGGAAATTGACCGGTAATAAAAAAGATAAATATACACAATTATAGAATACATGTAAAAAAAAGAGATCCTGTGTTAGTACAGCCTTCACCTAAAACAAAACAAACACAAATTTACAATATATACACAACACATTAGATTAGTAATAAATAATATTTTACATGGGGGTTAATTTAAAGTTTTATTTTGTTAAGTTTAATATATTTACATAAAAAATTACATAAAGGACTAAACACAAACATTAACACAACAAACAAACACTGAACATTTAAAGGACGAGGGACTTTATGAGGGAGGACATCATATAAGGGACGAGTTTATCAGAAAGTAAAAAAAAAATATATTAGTCACTGTCATTTTTGACATATGAACATATGACATTGAAATATGGCCTATTTAATTTTTTTTTTTTTTTACTTGATCGAATACTATCCTGAGCTTAAACACACACCGGTCGATCGACCTTCAGAGCTCGCGCCCTCCGAATTTGTGGCACACATTTCCATTCTCCGGAAGTTTTGATTCTTCGCTACCACGTTACATATAACATACATACATATATATATTTGTTTTTGATTTATGTTCTATTGTTTAGACAATCCCGTTGTAAACAATACGTTATTTGTTATTGTTTATTTTGTCGCTATTGTCCTGTTAATTAAGTATTTTTGGAGCAATCGTCATTCATACGTGAATTAAATACCCGTAGATATTTCCTTTTCCACTCCGTTCCCCACTTTACATCTCAATTTTCGAGACATTGCATGTGTTGAGTGGCGGAATTCTTCTTAAAAATTATAAATAATTAATTCCTCCTAGGGAAAGGGGAATCGAACCTACAACCGCGTTTCAGTCACATACTAGTGCCCCTGCAGTACTACGAGTAATACCAGCACTAATAGTTTTACAGAAATTACTAAATTCTGCCTTCACTACGGTATTCTAAGATCGTCTTACACACTAGAGACCTAAGTGCTAATAATTACATTTATTTAGAATTCTCCCCACATCTATCGGAGAAGCGGACGGGATCAATTTGCAGGCAATTTTGTTAAATCCCTATCAGAAGACCCTTTAGGGTATAATTGACCTTAAAGTAATTAGCTTAGGACCCAAAATACTGTGAAGCATTTTCACATATATTAGTATTCATGGGAGCTATCTTGAATCGGACGTTTCTTGTATAAAGAAATTTTTGAAACAAAAAGGAGTAGATTTATTGGTTCATATTTTTTTGTATACGATTTATTGGTTTGACTAATAGAATAATATACATATTATATCGTTATTAGCCGATTTTAAAAATGACGAACTTCTCAGTTCAATTATTAGCTTTTTTTCAACTAAGTAAAATAAAATAATTACCATTTCCCTACTCAGTACGCATTGGTATCATAATTGAGCGGGAAGTGTAAAACAGAGTGTCCTAACACTAGGTGGAAAGTGGAGAAATATCCTACCACTAAGTTTTCTACACCAACCACGCTAAACAAAAAAAAGTTAACTTAGAGTTAAAAAATTCTACCTGAACTCGTGTATCTCTGGCATGTACCCAATACTTACGCTTCATAGAATTATAAAGAGCCTTGTAATTCCCAGCTTTTCACATAATAGCCTGTAGTGGCTCCCAAATTGACCGAATCGTCCTTTATTTTCAGTTCATTTAAATTCGTCGAGAATTTCAGCGTACATTTGTCGAGACGCTAGGAATAAATTTCAATATTAAAACAAGTCTCAAATTGTTATTTGTTTTGATCGTCAGGCTTCTGTTGTACTTGGGGTAAATAAATCGTGACAATTAGGTCTCTGTACTCTCCGTTTTTATCTAAATTAAGACATTCTTGCTCTGATCAACATCGCATACTATTTGGATTCTTGTAAAATGATAATATATTTTTTTAGCTTTACACTTTATCCCATACTTAGTAGGGTAAGCAGAGGGAACCTGGGAACCTCGTGTTAAGACACTCAGTTCCCATTATAACAATTCCGTTCTCCACTTTCTGCCGAATGCTGAAGACATGGCGTTAGTGGTGGAACTCAAGGCTGCGCTTTGTGTTGTCAACAGAGTAAGAAAATGAAATTATTTCATTGCCACAACTGAGAATCGAATCCATAACCGTAATATTTATCCCCATGTCGCTGTGCAACGATTGCTAGTGGAATCGATTTCCGAAACCGAAAAATAAAAAAAAAAGCCTAAGTAGTTTAGTTAGTTTTGTTTAGTTTAGTTTAGTAGTTTCCGTTCCGTTGTGTATGTCTTTTCGTAATGTATGTTTTATTCTGTGTTAATTTAGTGCAATAAAGAATCTTAGTAGTTTAGTTAGTTTAGTCGTTTCGTTAGTAAGTACTAATACCACCATTTGATGTCCCGAAAAAAAGAGCAGAGAATGGTAAACAATGTGTCTAAACACTCTTACCTTCCCTGGTTTATGCGTGATATAAAAAGAAAAAGCAAAAACAGATTTTACAAACTAATCCAACAATGCATATAGCACGGTTCACGTTGAAAAACGTGCGACTTCGTTTTTGTTCATTAGTATCTGACGCCTCTCGCTCTGTCTCCGTTCCAATTTATTTGACTTTCTGCAATTTTCTTTCTAGCTAAGATATTATTAAGTGAATTCAATTAGTATATAATACTGGGTCAGTCATGGTGGTGGGTTCTAATCCCAATCGAAGAAATTAAATATTTATTATTTTTTACTTTGTCCTGTTTACGAAACGAAGTGCGGCGTTTATTTCTGCTGCTCAAAATGCCTCCACTTTATGGGGGAAAGTGGGCATCGTGGATGTCTTAATGGGATCCTACCCTGCAATGTGCGGAACACAGGGAGTATCTGCACCCTACTCTACGTAGGTCGATTTCTATTTTGAGGTGTTTTTTTTTCGGCTTCACGCTTCATCTCCAATAGCTTTTACCTGAGGCTTCGCTAACTTCGTCAAATAGAAATACTAGATATTTCGTTCTCCACCCTTCTCTCATATTCAAGGCATTGTGTTCATGCAGAGGAAATTATCGACGCCGCTGTATTAAAATAATGTAAATATAATCTTTTCCCCAAATCGGGATCAAACCCATAATTGCCGTCAGTCAGCCACCTCCCAACGATATAGTCAATAAATTATTTGTTCTATCGAAATCGAAAAGACCTTCGTTTATGTAACGGGTCAACCCAATAAAATTGACATACGACGTGCACGTATTATTCAGATAACTACAACTCTTGGACGTGTTGCCTGGGAGCCTCGGACTATTATGTTTCATTTTAAATGCTTTTTAATGTTTTAGTATTCCGTAGCCAAATGGTGGTGGATCCCTTATAGATTCATCATATATATCTGTTTGTCTGTCTATCAGTCTGTCTCTCTGCTTGTCACAGACAGTTTATTCCGAAACATTGACTCTACATTTAAAAGGCACAGCCTTACTATTTTTATATACAAGTAACTAAAATAATAACTGGGGAACGAAGTGTTTTATCACTAGAGTTTATTTTAAATTTACACAAAACGACACAAATTTAACACCTATTACAACGAGATACGGGCTATATTATTGTTATAAACATCTAAATACTATGGAATTTTGCCAAATTTCAGGCACCACTTAAATTTCCGCTACATTTCGTTGGAAAACCTTTGACCCCCTTTTTCTTGTATTTATATCTAAAAAAACAAATTTTCTTAACTTTCACGTTTTATCCCGCTTAACGGAATAGACAGAGGGATTCCAGAGATAAGACACTACGTCCTCGACTTTGCACCAGGTTCTGGAACATTATATACTGAGAGAAAAAAAAATACAAACCACTTTCTCAGATGGGGATTGAAAACACAACCATCAAGCTTACAGTAATATGCTGTCAACATAAAGTACCAAAGCTACGCTTTAAGTGTCAATAGGATCTCGAAAGCATTAATTTGCTTTAAATTTCACCTCGTGGTGATAATCTGTACGATAAATTTGGCTTAGTCTCGCGTATTTCGAGTTCATAAGGAATTTGCAATATGTATTAGACAATTCAATGGATTTGAATTCCATTTTTTTTCATTTTTCCTACTATAACAGAGGTACAGCTTATGTTGATTCAGCTATATCTCTTATATAGAGGACAAGTAGTGTTAAGAAACTACGTTCCCTACGCACCGCTCCATTTCCAAGACTATACGTGTTGAGTGGCGGAGTTTAACGCTTAGGCGTGGGAAAATATAAAAAATCGTATTGCAAAAAAAAGTCAAATATGCCACACGACTTCAAATATCTTTCCAAAACCAATGAAAACTGAAAAAAGACGCGAAAGAAAGTATTGCGTGTTGACTGGCGGAACTCAACGCTGCGTTTTGCCTAGACAATAGAGCGAAAAAATGAAAATATATATTTAAGTAAATATTTCATTTCCTCGTGTGGGTATCGAACCCACAACCAGTCTATTTTACAGTCCTTAATTAATATAATTTAACTTATATACACAGTTTCACATTTAAAGTTTAATAGAAATAAATCGTCAGGTCAGGATGTCAAAAAAATTAACATGATGAAATAATTATAACGTATGGGCTTCTTCGATAAATGGACTAACCCATACAAACTACCAAAAAAAACAATTTAAAAAATAATTTTAAAATATTTCAAATAGAAATTTAGTATTAAAATGCCTTTAAATTCAACTCACGTAAACAATAATCTGTGTGATAAATCCAGCTTAGTTTCGCGTATTCCGCCTTTGCTACTAACAGAGTAGAGCTGTTAGTAATGTAGCATAAATTTAATTTGAAAATTATAATATAAAGTGAGGCTAAAGTAATATAAAAACCGACTGGTTGTGGGTTCGATCCCCACTCGAGATGAAATATTTATTGAAATTTATATTTCCTTTTCTTCGCTCTGGTGTCGAGGCAATGCCTCCAGAAACCAGCGGAAAGTGGAGAACGAAATGTTTTAACACTAAGTTTCCTGTGCTTACTCTGCTGTGTGCGGGATACTGCGTGAGGCTGATTTGTAATATAAAGTAGATTGAGGCCGTCATAGCGCAGCAGCACAGTGTCTTACCGTTAACACGACAATTATGCTTTCGATTCCATCTCGGGGGAATTAATTATTTCCATTTCTTCCCTCTGGTAGCAAGAAAAAGACCGACGTTCAGTTTTGCTACTCAAACCGCAATATATCTAAATTGGGCGGTTCGTGGGAAACGGAGTGCCTTAACACTAAATTTTCCTGTGCCTACTTTTTATTTTTTTTCCGCCTGTACGGCAAAAATGAAAAAAATATCGTTATTAAAAAAAAAAGTACCTTAAAGAATCTCCATAGAAACAAATTGTTTTGTGAAATATATTCTGAGCTTATCTAAGCTTACGCCGCAATGCGTTAAAAGCGTGAAAATAGAAAAAAGATTATTTTTGTACTATTTCATTAATACATTATACACAATTTAAATATATTTCCATTAGAGGAGATATCATAGCGTAATGGAATATATATAAATTGAATATTTTTTTAGCTTCCCACATATACCTGGGTAGGCAGAGGGAGCTTAGTGACAAAACACTTCGTTGCCCACTTTCTGTACAATTTACGAAGCATTGTGTGAAGCGTCGCGAAACTTAACGCCGCATTTTGTCTATAAGAGTGGGGAAACTAAAATAATTTAATTATTTTAAGCAATTTACAGTATTTACATTTCAATTTCATAAACATCCAATACTTAGAAGCTAATATAAAATTTTAAAATAAAAAAAGCTCATATTTCTGTACACGCTGTATCGTGATGCACGTTATATTGCGGGTTGCAACTTTATTAATATAATATGAAATATATTGGCAGCGTGAGACTGTAAGCGCTACGTTGTGGGTTCGATTTCTAGGAGGAATGAAATATTTAATATTTTCATTTTCTCGCTCTAGTAATGAAGCGAAGCGAAGTTCAAGAAAGGACTCCACTTGGGAATTCGGCGGAAGTTAAGGAACGGAGTTTCCTAACTAGGTGCCTACCAAACTATGTGTGGACTACAGCGTAAAGCTAAAAAAAATAAAATCATATAATGTTTCGAACTGCATAATAAAAAATGGAGAACAGTGTCTTGTCACTAAGTTCTCCCTGCTTCTTTGAATATAAGAAAAAAAATATTAAAAAAGAGTTAAATTTATTAGGCAGAAGGAAATAGTGTTAAGGCTCTCCGTTCTACACCCACGGCCCAATTATAAAGACATTTCTGGATGAACATTTCTGGTGGAACTTAACTTCGCGCTGTGTCTAATTAATATTCCTCTATATAAATACGAAATACCGTTGAATTTGGTATGGCACTACTACTATAAAGGCAATGCGTTATTGCATTCCTAGTTCGTTCATTGCACGTTTCCTAGAATTTATAGTTGAAACTTACAGGAAATCCTTGTAGAAAGAAATTCTATAGAAATGTTCATAAATTTTCTCCATATATTTTATCTATAGTAGAAGTGTGGCTAATATTTGCTATTCTGTTTTATATGGATGAAATATTACTTTCCAGGTTAAACTTTGCCATTTTTTTAGTTTCACGCTTTATATCTAGCGTGATAGCCCGAGAGAATAGAGCCTCAAATGCAAGTGCAACTCTCCGCACACTTCTTTTGGTCACACACTCATCTACTATCGTCCACTTGTTTTTAAATAACCTCACGTGCTTCAATCCAATTTCAATATTGTGTGAACTGATAATCTCTTTTTCCAAGTCGGTTAAGAACTAGATATTGTTAAGTAATTCTCCGATTTTAGAAACTAATGATTTTAATATTATTTTCAGATCAAAATGAAGACTCGTGATGTGGTGTTAATATCTCTGCTAAGCCTTGGAGCTGCCGCGGCGTTGTTCGCCGTGGCTGCTTATTTATACATACGAAGAAAAAGGAGAAAGAGGGAAGACGACGAAGACGGTACTAGCTGTGCTATCAGGTATGTTTATTTATAGCATCTCCCATACACATAGACATAAAGCAGGTTAGGCAGTAAACCTACTTCTAAGACACTGCGATCTCTACTTTCCGTTTAACTTTCGAGACATTTGAGAGATGAGTAGTGGAACTCAACACCGTTTTTTGTCTGGTTACCATAGCGAGGAAAACGAAGATAAAATATTTCCATAGACTAAAAATGGAACCTAGAACGGTGAGTTCCCCATGCTGTGCATGCATATACATATATTTAAGGGATACAGCATGAAATTATAAAAAAAATGCAATTCACACAATGCTAATAGATGGTAGAGCGTATTAACTAAGCCTTGTTTACTAACTTTGTTTTATCTGTAGAGAATCTTTCGATTAACCCACGCTTGTTCTAACCTTAGGTTTAATTTCAAAACTTTACATCAGATATCATCGCCATGAATAGATAAAGGCCTTCATGACGCAGTAGGACAGGCGTCAGATTGTGAACGCGATGGTTGTGAGTTCGAATTATACTCGGGTTAATATTTCCGCTTTAATAAGACGAAGCACGGCGTTAAGGTGCGTGGCTAGGGATGCATTGTTTTGATTTCAGGTAATTGCTAAGTCCAATGAATATATCTTAAGATCAGTAATTTATTTTATCTTTCCATTCTTCTCTCATTTTTCTAAACTGACTTTAAAATAGCTTTAATTACTTTGCCTGGTAACCTTAGACATATTTAGTAGTAACAAAGCCTTTAGTACAATAAAGTCTTGAATACAAGATAACCTACATAAATAAATCTTTTTCAAGTCAATAAAGTAAAGGGAAAGGAAACAACGGTCCATCAATCGTTTGTACACTTTATTAGCCCTTGACACTTGCGAGTCAATGACTTACGAGTATATAAACTTTTGATAGGTTTTCTTACTATATAAAGTGAAACTAAAATGAATTTTCGGTAGTTTAAGAAAAAAATATTCTAAAGGATTTAAGTGGAGTACAGAAGTGTCCTAATGGGAACGGAGTGTCTTACCAATAGGTCCCCTCTACCTATACTTTAAAATTGTTTAAATATTTTTATCTTTTCCAATAAAATAATTGACCTAAACAAAACAAAAACAGTAACTTATAAATTTAAGCATACAAAGTAAATGTGGAAATAAAATGTTGTGCCTATTCACAAACTCGCTTTATCCTTGATGTAGATCTTCAGAATATCTCCCCGAGGACTCAAGGAATAATTAAGGCAAACAAAAGACAGCAGTAGCAGTAGGGCTTGTTTTTATAGATGTTTAAGAATTTGGGGCAGAAGTTCTAATATATTTTATCTTTTTGGATATCTTGGCAAAGTAAAACGGTGTATAATTATAAATGCGACGGCGCTCAGTTCGATTTCTGCTCGTGGGATTTTGTTTTCGATTGTTCCACTCTGGTAAGACAAAATGTAACGTTATGTAGGAGCAGCAGTTTAAGAGAAGAAACGTTTGACGGTAAATAAGACGGTTGCGAGTTCGATATCCACTTTGGGGAATGTAATATTTAATATATTTATTTCGTCGTTCTGCTAACGAGACGAAGCGCAACGTTGAGTTCTGCCACTCATCATGTAATGCCTTAAGAACTTGGCGGAATAGCAGTATATAAATATATTTAACATAAGATAATATCTTTCCTAGTGGAAAACATATAAATTGTCAACTAGAAAATAACACGAGGTATTCGCAAACAAACAGAATTGTAAAAATAGTGCCAATGTCGACTTGTAATAATGGAATTGGTTCCGTATTTTCGTATTTCTATTGTATATAAAATATAAGGATAGAATAGGGATAGGATAGATATAGAAAACAAGAAGGAGTTGCCATAGCTTGTCTGAAACACTAACAACTATTTATCGAACGCTTTTCGATGCAAAAATGAGACAAATACGTATTCCAATAATATCATAAATGCGTAATAATAAAAAAAATATTTAAAAATAATATAAGCAAAAAAGATTTATGCCAATAACAATCTTCATGCTTATTTATACAAGAGCATTAAATGAATTTAAAACTATAACTTAAGTCCTACTGAAATAATGATAATAATATCTAGAATTATAGTATAGTAATAACACGAGAAGATCCCTATATGTCGAGAATTTCCAAGTACTTTATTACATCGTAAAAGTGTTGTTCCTGAGACTCCGAATGGATTCCACAAACAACGTTTTATACAACTTTTGTTATCTACACAGTATAAAGATTTGATAGAAAGATTTATTGTTAATCGATTTTTTTTACTTTTACGCTTACGATTGGGTGAACTGAGAGAGATTAGTGCTGTATCATTTTGTTTTCTATTTTCTCTGTTTTTTTTTTATTTTGAGTTACAAGCGTATCCCGGATATAGCATTAAGGCAGGCAAGCAAGCTTAGCAATTATTAAGACACTCTCGCCAGTTATCGGCACTGCCAAGTGGCGGAAATTAACGCAGCGCATTGTCTTGTTACTAGAGCAAGGAAATGGATTAATTTTCCCTTTTGTTAGAATCTACATTTCTAATCCCACCCAAAATTCTTATAATTGTGGCTTTGGTTCCTATACAACGACGTGACGCAACTGTAGATATAATGATTATGAGTTCGATTCCCAAATATTTTTATGGCGTTGAGTTACGCTACTCAATGCGTAATGCGGCGAAACTTATGTGACACGACGGTAGGTGATGAACGGAGTGTTTTTGAACTAGGGTCCCATTAATTACTCTACTATATGTGTAATAATGCTTTACAAATAAAGACGTGATTTGCAGAAAAAAATTAAGAAAATAGAAAAATAGAGTAACACCCAGGAGTATTCCTATTTTATTCTATAAATTTACAAAACTTCTAAAACTTAGTATATTTTGCTTGTAGCCTCAACTAACCACGAAATAAGCTAGATCATAAACCAGAAGTTTCAAGTTAGGGACTTGAATTTTAAATTGTTTTGTAATTGATGCTTGAAAATTTAGTCGACTCAAGACTCATGGCTTAAGAATCGGACCCAAAAACCCAAAAGCCTCTTTTTTACTTAATAATGATAAAATATATTAAAAGCAAAAAATCTTATTTAGAAAAAGCTTTTATTTAAGGAGAATAGGCAGGCAGAGGCAGGGTAGGCAGAGGTAACCTAGTGTTAAGACACTCCGTTCCCCATTTTCTGCCGAATTCTGGAGGCATTGTGTGTTGAGAGGCAGAACTCAACGCCGCAAATTAAAACTTTAAAAATTTAAACTTAGCAGATTACACTTCTTATTATTAACTATCAACACTACACATATATAATATTATTTTATGAGTTCTCTCTACTTTCTACTAAAATAACAACCATTTTATTTCACCAACTAAAATTACATAAAATTCGACAGTCTAGTTGTACACGTTTCTTAACCTTTTAGAATGGTACGTGACATTGTTAGGAGGCACTTGTACTCTCATAAGAGAAAGGCTATATACACATATATATTAAAAATACTGTATTTGCTTCACTTTAATTATATTTAGAAATTTGTTATTTCTGAAATTATTCAAGTCTTGAGGTTGTCGTGGTCTGATGATGACAAAAGAACTGTAAACGCAACGGTTTTGGGATCGATTCCCATTTGGGAAAATTATTTATTTAATATTTTCCTTCTATCGCTCTAGTAACGAGGTAAAACGCGGCGTTAAGTTCCACCACTCAATATGCAATGCCTCCAGAATTCGGCGGATATTGGGGAACGAAAGTGTCTTAAATGGAATAGACTTTTTGTATTAATACTTAAGTTTATACTTAAACTTTTTTTTAAGGTCTTCATGGCATATTCAATCACTTACAAGGCAGTGTCTCGAAAATTGAGCGGAAAGGCAACGGAGTGTTTTAACACTAGGTCCCTCTGCCTTTCCTATTATATGCGATATATATAAACATTAAACATATTGTTTCACTGGACAAAATAATACATCTTAAATTATTATTTTGTTGGGATTAGAATCCGCTACCATTTCTATATAAAAATTAAATTTTTTAGTTAAAGTTCAAACTGTCAAGTATCATTCGGTACTAATTATATGCTTTCTATGGTAGAGCTGGAGAGACCCTAGACCTAAGCACTTTCAAGCGTCTGGTTTCTTTAGCTTCTAAGTTAAAGCTAGTTTTATTAAGAACTTATGTTTATATATAGTATAATATGTGAGTAGAGGCCAGTCGTGACAGACGGACATATGTGTGCGACTGTAATCGCGACGGGTTGTGGGTTCGATTCCCACTCGAAGAAATTAAATATTTAATATTTTCATTTCCTCGCTCTGGTATCGAGGTAAGGCGTGGCGTGGAGATCCGACACTCAATACGCAACGCCCCCTAAATTGGAGCGAAAGTGGGGAATGGAAGTGTCTTAATGGGAACGGAGTGAGTGTTTAAAGGAGCTTTCCTTATCTTGCTACGGTTAACACATACAAAATTCATAATAGGTATTTAAATATAAATGTAGTATTTCAAATATAATAAACAGTTTTCGTGCAAAGTAAAATCCACAGTCTGGTCGTATGATAAAGAAAACCACAGAATAATCCCGCTGGCATTGAAAATGGGATTGCACGTAAATCTCTTATAGTATACTAGTTTTTAATTACGGTTTTACTTGCGTGGTCAAATGGACATAACTATGAGATGAGAATGACTAAGAGTTTGCATAGTTGAATGCGCTAATCTCAGGAACTGGTGGTTCCAACTAGTGGTTGGAAAATATACCAACTCTCTATGAATACCCCTTGTTAAGATTTTCTTTTTATTTTTTTTTAGATTCAAGCGTTTATCTCATACGTAGCATGGTAGGTAGAAGGAACTCGGAAACCTAGTGTTAAAACACTCTGGAGGCATTACGTGTCGAGTGGCGGAATTCAATACCGCCTTTTCCCTCCTTAATAAAGCGAGGAAATAAAAATATCAAATATTAATTTTTTATGAGAAAAAATCCTGGTGCTGTTTTTTGTATAGGTGTTATATTTTCTAGGCAAAAAAACAATAATTTAAAGTTCAGCCAGAATTTTATATAAAGAAACTTGCAGTGTCTGTCTGTGACTTTAAATATAACTGTGCTTTTTCAAGTGCAAATAGTTACTTTACTATACTAAAAAGAACTTTCAAAATTAACTGAAAGTCCTATACATAGATCGGTCAAAAGTTACGCATTTGCTAAACAAGGCAATCGGGGAGCGAATTTGCTAACCTTAATAGAATAACATCTTTATAACAACACGCTTTAGTAAACTATACTTTAGTATAAAGCAATAAAGTTGAATTTAGCTTTTCGTAAATTAAGGGTTCTTTCAGCTACAGAGTTGATACAGCAAATTGAGTTTTAAGACTAGTTGGTAGAATTCATTTTTGCTGGGCCAAAAGTTTTGATATGAAACGCCAAAATCGGCAATACTCCAGTCTTTATACAAACCTGGTGGGTAAATGTTGTTCTCATATATTCTTGGGCAGTGTTTGTGTGTTCAAAGATGGTTTCTGTGACAAGTGTCGAGTAAATTGTGATAAGGAATATAGGACTGACTGACTGAACAGAATGAGTTTGAAAAGGTAAGTAATGTCAGTCAAAATATAGTACAAGAATTAGATAAAGTTCAGCCAGATCTGGCCGTGAACTTCGCGGAGATGCGCTATGATTTTGAACGGTATATATGCATATCTTTAAATCCTTTTATATATGATATAGAAATATGTATGTTATTTATTTTTTTTCCCCTAGCTTGCACCATCCCATTGTTGGGCAAAGGCCTCTCTCCACTTCTTCCATTCTGGTAATTTATTTTCTTTCTTTCATTTATTCTGGTTTATTATTTCATTTAGTAAAAAAATATAATAATATCTATATTATAAAATATCATTATAAAATATTTTTTTATATACTTACACTATATTTGTATATAAAGATTTATTATTCAAAACTTTTAACATTTCTAGGTTTACGAGTCTTTATTTAAGTTAAATATAATCTATGAAAACTCTAATATTATGAAGTGGAAAACTTTTGCTTGGTTAAACTAAAATTGAAAAAATATTTTTGAATCCATTTTGAATCATAGACGCTATATCGCACAAGCTATAAAGGCTATATATACTGTTCCTATGGGCAGAAGTACTTCGGACAATTAGAATGGTGTGTGGCGTACATAACTGTTAGTTGTTTTAATTTATATAATTTTATAATAATAATTTTAGACAAAATTAAACGTTACAAGCATATTTTGAACATCACATAATTTACCACCAGTTCACTAAAGTTAATGCCCCAGACCTGAGAAGAATCGTATAAAACTTGAACTGCGAAAACTTTACGAACTGCTATAAAATATAATGTCCTCAAACTATAAATGTATATATAGGAGAAATAATAAAGTTTAATAAATATCCATTATCTATAATCTATTATTATATTAAAATAATTTGTTTTAGCTTCACACTGTATCACGCATATAGCAGGATAGGCAGAGGGAACCTGGGAACCTAGTGTTACTTATTAAGACACTTCTATTCCCCAGTATTCTGGACACGTTGTGTGTTCTTTTACCGGAACACGAGAATGAATTATATTCATAATATTCATTGAATATAAGTAATTATTCTTATACCTCGATCGGGAAGCAAACCCAAAACCGTCGTATTTTTCCACTCTAAGTATAACAAATAATTCCATAAAGGCTTAAAATCACAAGATTGATGGACTCGAAAAATAAAATTATACGCATCGTTCGCTCCAAATGCGCGATTTATTATGAAAGGTCCTGAAATGAAGTAGAAAATGATTGAAAGCTTAAAAAGTATTACGGATTTGATATAATTTTTTGAAGAAAGTCTAATAATATTGCTTTAGTTGTAACGCAGGGGCGTATTGAGAGGAGAGAAACGCAGTGTCTTAACACTACGTTATCTCTACCAACCGGTGTACAGCTTGAAGCTAATAAGATATATTACAGTATAGTAATCTATGGTACTACAGATTTCCACTAAATCACGGCTATCGACTCCATAAAGATCGCAATCTGACCCTGAACTTGGAACATTCGCCAAGAAACTCAATGCTATAGGTACTCGATGTATATCAAAATTGGGTCACATTGGATACAGATTGTATCAATTCTATTGATTTTATTGTTTTGATAAGATATACTCCGATTGTAGAGGTAGGTTTGTATTAAAGTTAGGGAAACGTCCATGCTTTATATTTACATATTTTAAAAATTATTTATTTTATTAAATATTTATGTTCTGCCGCTTAACACGCAATGTTTCCAGAATTGGGTAGAAAGTGGGGAACGGAGTTTCTTAACACTAGGTTCCCTCTGCCTACCTTGCTGTGTGCGGGATACAGCGTAAAGCTGATTTATTTTTTATTTCATTATAATACAAATGGGTTAAATTCAGTTTCTAAGATTTTACTACATAGTTATAAAGTTCCAAGTCAACCTAATAAGAACGTGTTACAATATTGAATCTAATATTTCTTTAAACCTTTGAATTTCAAGTCCATTTAAGCTGTGATTTCTCTAAAGTATATACTCGTACTTTCAAACAAAAACTTTAGAGCTCAATGTTTTAATGCGGGTATTGTCATTGAAGTGGAAACTTCTGGAATATAAAATGGGCACGGGACCTTCAGAAGGGTTAAAAAATATTATAAATTTTTGTGACATTCAAAAATATTTTGCAATATGTGAGAAACTAGAGTGTAGTAGCTAGAGAGCACATAATGCCAAACTACGGTGTCTGGACGCCTGTTTCGTCTCGTCCATTGTAATCAACTTCCTCATAAGTGCCCTTCGTAGGTCTTCATATTTTAAATACGTTATTGAAGGTAAATTGAGATCATCACCTACCTCTTACTTTTGTTTCATAAATATTTTAACTATTCTGTCGTCATTTATTCACTCAACGTAAATATAATCATTCCCCCAAATGAGACTTGAACCCACAAACAAACAGACGTTGTTAAATTGCGCTCTCATACATATCAGCTATACATACGTAGTTTATGTTCATCTTCTTTCATGCATATTTAGCTTTTGAACTGAAGTTCCACTTGACCGATTCGTCTCTAACGATCGCTGGTGTATAAATAAACAAGGTGGTAGTAAATACGAATGAATAGAGTTACTTGGTAAACCATTAGATGATTAATGATTATGTATTCGGTAGTAGGAAGGTAGTTGAAATATTATGTATGTTTTTCAGAATTTTTGTTTTAAATAATTTATACTTACAAAATTAACTTGAAAATTGAGCTAAGGTTCAGCTTAATTCTTTGAAACTACGCGCCCCCAGCCACCCCCCCTAAAGGGGAATCGAAGCCGCAACAGAGGTGCTAGCAGTTTCACGCTAGTCGCTTGAGTGGCCCGAGTCTTGTTAGCGCTAACGCTACGAATAGAAAATATAATTTATTTCCCCGACTTGGGATCGAACCTACAACCGTCACGTTATACTCAGACCCTGTGCCACCGTGACGTGACATACATTTTCAGTAAAGCCATATCCACGTTCTGTTCACCATAATCAATGGAATGGCCCATAATAAAAGACTATTAGGGAATGACGTATGCCATAAAGGCACGTTAGTTATTACACTGTAAGTGCTATAGTTGTAGCGTGTGTAATTTACCTTTGGCATATATTTTCTTTTTAAATTGTAACTACTGTAGAGTAGACTTGGTTGAGTAACCGACTTTGAATTGGTTGTCAGTTCAAATTTAATTTAGGGGTAGAAATTATATTCATTCATATAACTGAAATTTGATGAATTGAAAAAAAAAAACCTTTTTTAAGATAATATATCTATTGACAACATATCAAAATACAAATAAACAATTTTAAAATTTTTAACTGTCTGCCTTTTTGTTTGTCCGTGTTAATTTCTGAAATCGATTATTAACAAGGAAGCTATGGAGCTGTAATATGAAGGTTCATAATTGGTATATACATATATATTATATAGAAAATATTAAAATATCACACAATTGAAACCACTACCATCTCGTAAGCTTAAATATATATTTTTTTACTACTCAAATAATATTCATATAAAACATTTTATATGTTTAATTTCATAATCGTATTGTCGTCCCAAGAAATTCAGGTTTGAAATCAATAGAGAAATTGCTTTACAAAATTCAATTTTATTTATAACGAAACAGAGATCATTTTATTTATACACGCTATATCTTACAAAATACTTTATTACGTCCTGACAGCCACTTTGTCACAGCTTAATGTGTTAAGTTATATTAAAAGTTTCGTTCAGAGGTGAAAGGTATTATCTTTTTTATGAACTACCCGCAATGGTGAGCTTTCAAGTTTTTGGCAATTCTAGGTCTTTTATTTCAATTTCCAATTTTTGCCTAATTTGAGACATTTTGTGTTGAATGGTGGAATTTAATGTCGCGTTTTGTCTGTTTTTTTTTATTGAAAGCGTGGGCCGAGGTTAATTAATGTTAAAACTTTCGGTTCTAAACCTTCTGCCCAATTTCCAACAAATTGCACGTTGACTGGCGTAAACGCTGCCCTTTTTCTTTTTTTATCAGAGCAAGGAAATTAAAATAATTCATTTACCCGAGTGGGAATCGAACCAGTGGACTGACAATCATTTGCCAGCAGCGCATAGAAGTAATCATAATATCTTATAGTTATTAATTGTATAAAAATAGCAATTTCATGATTTTTTCTAAATAGCATGGTAAGCATAGGAAACCTAATGTTGAGTGGTGGAACTTAAACCCGCCCTTCATCTGTGAGAGCGGGAAAATGAACATATTAAGTCTTTGTATATGTTCTTTTAGAACCTCCGAATTTCTTTTTTCCTTTAAAAATCTTTCTGGAATAGCACTATAAAGAGTGGTTTATAGTATTTCAAGCAAAAGATCGAACTAGGGTTACGACCACTCATAAATATTTATAGTGAAGATATTTTTTTATCAAAACAAGTTACAGTATAGATAAAACTCCTTAAGGAGATTATATTATACCTTGGAGATATCCCAGAATTGTGTAGGATTTTTATGCTGTAGTAAACTGTTTACTATTTTTCTATTAAAAATAATATTTGAATTAAAAAAAAATAATAAATTAAAACAAAAATACCTCTTTGTATTGCATATAGGTGGATAAGGAGATAAAACTCTATATTGAGACACCAGACACCTACACCCCTCTCCATGCTCCGACGAAAACTTTTTTTTCCTGAATGGAAATCGAACCCAAAACAACTTTTACAATCAGATACTGTGCCCTGCACCGCTGTAGTCTCAAATCCTTGTAATTAAACGAGTTATCAAAATTATACAAACTTCAAGCTGTCTGTACCAACTTTCGTTTATGTTAGTTCTAAACTAGAATCAAATGTTTCATAGGTCTCCAAAACACGAGGGAAATATTTTAACCGGTCTACTTTTTAACGACAGTTAGGTAAATGTTAACCAATTTAAATTAAATAACGATAGGTTCACGCTGTATCCCGCATTTAGTAGGATAGGAAGAGAGTGTTAGAGCACTCCATTTGCCGCCTTCCGCCCGAATTCAAAACGTGTTTGTGTTGAGTGGTGAAATATAGCACCACACTAATTAGTGATCTATTAGGCTGTTTAAAAATTTTGAAAAATATGATACTTTAGTGAAGGCGCAAAGATTTGGGGTTATATGGGTTCGATTTCTCCTCGAGGAATGAACATTTTTCATTTTCGTACTCTGGTATCATAACAAAAGAATCGTAACAAAAGTAATAGAAATTTGTTGGATTCCGCCATTAAACATGCGGTGGCTCAAAAAATTAGGCGGAAAGTAAAGAATGGAGGGTCTGACAGGATGTTCTCTCCTTAGTCTAGCCTGCGAGGCCTTTGAACCTACTATCTATCTTTCATATCCTACATTATAGTCTATATAGCTCATCCAAAAGAAAATTAAAAGAAAGCACTTAGCAACTTTGTCAGCATTTATCAAATGTATAGATCTTTAGCATCTGTTGGTCAAACGATATTAGCTTGTTATAGATATAAGATCTACTTTAACTAATAGGACCCTTTTGACACTTAAGATCATGAAAAAGATTACATTTTATTTTCCATTAGTTGCCGTCCGTGAATTTCTATACTACTTCTTTAAAAAAAAATTCTTTTTATATAATTTTTCTTCTAAGATTCATGTTCTTTTACTGCCTTTGCTTTACACTGTATCTGTAGGTAAAGTATAGAGAACCTAGTGTTAAGACACTCCATTGAGTAGCGGAACTCAACGGCATATTTAGAATTTTTATCAGTTTTATGTTTTTTACCATCATCATTATCATCTTGGAAATCATCTACCAGATGGATTCCAAGATCTAAAAGGAGAATTGGCAGACCAAAACGGAGATAGCGGGACGAGCTGGACCATTATAGGCCTGACTAGTGCTCAATAGCGCTAAATAGACCGTAATGGAAGAAGTGGAGAGAGGCCTTTGCCCAACAATGGGATGATGTAGGCTAGGGGGAAAAAAAATGTTTTTTACCGCAAGATTCCGCCCTCCATTTTACATCCGAATTCGAGATATTGCTTCTTAAATTGCAGTATTTAACGCCGTTTTCACATTACATAATTAAAATGATTATATAAAGTGGAAATCAACTCACGACCAATCGCATTTACAGACACTGGTCCACGGCGCCATAATGGTCTCATGAACTGGAACATTTAGTTTGACACCCAATTATGTATGCAAATTCTGATTTGTATGAAACATACATACATAATGAACGAGTATGTTTCAGTAGATGTAATTAAATAATTATAATACTTTTATGTCATAAAGGATATTCATATTCATTATATACATATATGTATATATCAAGTCTATTTACATATTGTAGTTTATGCTGTATGCTGCATAGAGTAGGGTAGACAGAGGGAACCCAGTGATAAGATACTGTGTTGAGTGGTAGTGTATTGAAAATGATACGGAAAGTAAGGGATTACTTTTTGTCTAATTTTCAATACATTGCATGTTGAGTGGTGGAACTCAACTTTGTCTTGTTACCACAGAGAGTAAATGAAAATAAATAACTAACCACTCTCCACACAATGCCTCCAGAATTCGGCAGAAAATGGGGAACAGATTGTTTTAACACAAGGTTCCCTCGGCCTGCCCTGCTGTGTAAATAAATAGTTAACTTCCCGAATGTCTTGATTTTGGATAGAAAACTGAGAACAGAGTGTCTTTATAGCAAGTAGATAAAATGTGCTATTTTTTTAAATTCGTTGCCACCTAAATCTTATTTATTTTGCAATGTGATTCATTAAGATAATTTATAGGAGTTGTCGGTCCTCGCTTCCATCAGCTTCACTGAGTAACTGATATATTTTAATGGTTCTTTCTGCGTTATAAAAAAATGGCTTCTGAATTTTGATATTATTGTTTTTTTTAACCGACTTCTGTAAGAAAAGGAGGTTATCAATTCGACTGTATTTTTTTTATTCTTTTTTTTATGTTTGTTACCTCATAACTTTTAACTGGGTGAACCGATTTTGATATTTTTTTTTATTTAAAAGGTATAGCTTCCCGAATGGTCCCATTTTTTTTGGTCCATGTCTGACAATGGTATCCATGAGAAAATCACATAAGTCTTACATTTGCATTATGCATGTGCGTGACTAATAGCCGAATAACTCAATGTTGAGCTAACCGATTTTGATGATTTTTTTATTTGAAAGGATATACTTCAAGGATAATTTGGTGAAAGTTTGGTTAGGTTTCGATTATGGAATCCGGAGAAAATTGAGAAAGTTTGTTTTTTTTGGTAAAAATTGATTATACTGTAATCAATGAAGTTCATCGCAAAAGACCGTGCAAAGTGGAGTAGGTTGAGTAGGAGGGCAGACCCTGGCCGGCCGGGATTAATGCCAGGAGGAAGAAGTTACAAGTAAAAACTTTTTAAATTGATGTCAGAAGTGAGATTCCTGATGGTTGCATTTCTTTTCAACCAACCTCAAAAAAGAGGATGTTCTCATTTTCAACCAACTTCAAAGAAGGGAGATTCCCAATTCGCCCGAATACTTTTTATGTATGTTCTTGTTAATATACCAAAATGTAACTTTGCACAAAAATAATACCTAATTAAATGAAGTTTTACATAGGACAATCACAACCACTCGTTGAGAACCACTACCACCACCATCCCTACTCGTTTAAGAAGCATCATTTTAAGATCTACCCATCACTTAAAATCATAAAATCATAGACTTCAAAATTATAAAATCTTTGTAAAATTATTTTTCACTTTTTAGTTCGTTGTTAGAAGTCGGTTTTTCTTTTTGTTAAAAATTAATTTACTGTATCCACATGTAGCTTAGTAGGCGGAAGGAACCTAACCTAGCAAGCAGGCAAACATAGAAAATAGTATCTCAACATAAATGTCTGAGTTTACAAGCCACTCTCAACTCCGAGATCGATTTTGAGATGCCATGCCGTTTCCATTCATAGGTAATTATATATTAATCAATACAATATTGTAAGATTATAATCTATTTATAAATACGCGCTCTCCGCCTACACCATATAATCGGGATAAGCTAGAAAATAAACTAAAAATAAATAAGAAATAATAAAATAAAAACAATTTCTTTCATATTTAAAACATTCACCTATAGATTTCATAAGCAACATCTGTTGCTGACGTGTCGCGTATGCGATATTAACCTAGCGTGAATTAAGCCACGCAACTCTACGAGACAGCGTTTCCCAAACTAAGGGTCTATAGCAAATATTGAAACAGCTAAAAAAATCATAAGATAATGAGACTTAAAATAAAAATATTTAATTGAACACATGTTTCATGGCTTATTAGAATTTACCCCCTGAACTGAAAATAATTTAATAAATATATTTAATGAATATACGTATGATTCAAGCGGGCAAAGCCGCCCAAGTCTGCTAGTGTAATATATCACTCTAGATTAGTTATTCCTACTATAATAATTGAATTGTACAGTATTGTCCGTATTGCCTGAGACACTTAGGGTTGTCTGTAAAGGTATTTTTTTCATATAATATATTTTTTCATATTAATATAAAAAATGTGTAGATTTAATTTATTTCTCTAAAGTATTAGAATTGTGAAATTTGTCAAGAAATAAGAACTTATAGGTTATTTACCTATATATATAAAAATACAGAAAAATAACTCGCATTTGCAGTTCATTGCACACACAAAATTAATAATATTAAAACTTATATTGACCTACACTCATCCAATTGATACGAAAACTTCCGTGGGCGAATCCCGAGTGGCACTAGAATGGTTTTTTATTTTTATTGGAAAATGCTAATTGACAACCCTAACTTAAGCTTGACTAACAGCACGAGGCAATTACGATAATTGATGTCTCGGTTAGCCTTTAATTTGTATTAGAACAATTGAGTTTGTACTTTATCATTAGAAATATATTAAAAGTTAATCAAAAGAAGAAGAAATCTTTTGTAGGAAACAAAGTTGTACCGCCAAGCTATGTGGTCGTGGGTTCGATCTCCATTCGGAGGTGTCAGTTATTTTCTTTTCTCCTCTTTGGTAACAAGACAAAAGGAATTGTAGAGGCGTTATGTATTAAACGCGGCGGAACTTAACGCAGCGCTTTGTTTCGTTACCAGAGTGAGAAAATGATCCCTCTGTCTATGCTCCGATTTTCTAGATAAAGCGTTAGGTTAAAATATCTCCATAATATTTTTTGAAAATTGGTAAACGGTGGAGAACGGAATGTCATTAGACTTTTTCTGTTTAACGCTTTAAATGAGGAAAGAGGGTGAGCTAACAAAATATAGGTACAATTAAGTGCTATATTTATAAATATTGCGTTCAAAGTAATATTTAGTCTCATTTTTTTATACTCGGAAACATATTTTAAGCAAACCGCCGCACCATTGTAACGGACAGTATTCACTTATAGGTGGCTTAGAAAGTGTAGGGAAACATACCCTTTTTAAAGAATGGATTTCTTAAAATTTCTAAGGAAACGGGAAAAATATAATTTTCGAATTTAAGTTAAGTTAAGTTGGAAGGTTTGAAATATAGGCAGGTACTTTATTTGCATCATAAAACGTATAAACGAAAATAAAAAATATATTGCGCCATCTAGTAGTTAAGTCTTGAACTCTTGAAGTAAATATCTAAAAATATAAATATGTATATCGTAATTTTAGTATATTTCTATAGATGGCGATAAAATAGAGACCTTTCTTGATATTTAATAGATGCACAATTAAGTTTGAGATACTGTCGAATAATTTTAAAACAATAAATTCAACTCCTATTTTAATTACTTTATGTTTTTTATTTCAGGGCGGACTCAACTACTGATAGTGGCAGAGAAAAAAGCTTGAGTAGGCTCAATGGATTCCTAAGTTTGAAGACACCACTCATAAGTACTAAAACATTAGGGTGAGTGTTAGTATGTACAATTATAGCACGTAAATTAAGTTTAAAGATAACAATATGTCAAGAACGCGTAGCAAATATTTTTGTTTAGCTTCACTGTATCCCGCATATAGCAGAGTACCCGCATATACCTGGGAACCTAGTCTTAAATACTCAATTTTCGATTCAAATATTCGTTTTCCACTAACGAAATAAATTCCCTCGAGAGGGCATGAAACTAACAACCGTTGCGTTTACAATCTCATGCTTTTGCTCCTGCTGCTGTACGTTTGTATGTTTATATGTACATAAAAAAAATGTGATGTTATACGTCTTTTGTCTTTTTAAATTGTTTGGCAAAATGTTTCGTCGAATAAAAAGCGTTTTGGGCTTAAATTATACTTTTAGTACAACGCCATCTGTTGAAAGTTGAACATATTACATCAGCTATCAGTGAAGATAGTCACTGAAGGTTCAAAGCTAAAAAGTTATCTATGATATAGACTAGATGGCGCTGTTTAGTTTTCATGAAAATATATTAATGATGTGTGAAGAGAAGCTTAAATTATATTGATTCCAGTTAAAGGCAAAGCTTTTTATCTCTTTTTGTAATGTATGAAATAGTTTAATTCTTAGTGTAGATACCAAAATGTGGTAATTTAGTATATTCAATGGACATTCAACAGTTGTTCGATTTTCACTCAATGGAATAATATATTTACTTCCCCATTCTGCACTAAGTGTATCTCTAGAGTAACAAAGAAGACAGAATGAAATTACTATTAAGGCATGAGGTAAATGCGTAAGGACTAGGCTTCCTCTGCCTCTCCTGCGGGTACAAGCGGGATACTGCGTGAAGCTATTTTAAATCTCATTTTTTTACATTATATACATATGTATTATGAATATGGATAAAATTCATTGAAAGGGTAAGCTCGCTATGATAACAAACAAAGCGTAGTCCTCATTATCATCATAATGTGAGCTAAACAATAGTCAATGCACGGTTAAATAGCTCTACTGCATAAAAATTCCATAATAATGACAGATGGATGAAGGTAGGCAGTGAGATACTCCGTTCCCAACTTTCGAGCGATTGCGTGTTGAGTGGCGGAACTAAGCGCCGCGCTTTACTTTCTTAGCAGAACAAGGAAATGAAAATAATTCCCGAATGAGATTTCGGAAAGATTTCAAACCCACAACCGCCGAGTTTCTAATCCTTAAATCATTTTTAAAATATATGTAATTTTAAAACACAATAAACAAGATAACAAATTCTAATACAAAACAAACTTAATAACATATGACAACTGTCAAATAAATATGAAGATAACGATGCTACCTCTATAATTCATTTCTCAAGCAAACATCTCTCTTAGAAATTAAATTTAAGTTATTGCATACTTCGGGTTTAGTAAAGCGGAGACTACTAGTTCGATTTTGATAAGAACACGTGACTTATTCTAAATGTCTAAAGTTTACATTAAATGTAGGTACGGTAAGTGTCTTAATGGAGATCGGAGTGTCATAACACTAAGTACTCAGGTTACCTCTACCCTGCTATGTGCGGTGAAGCTGAAAAAAAGTATTAATAGGATCACATAAGTAGAGTATTTTACGTAGTAATATCAAAAATGCCGTATGAAAAATATTTTATTTTTCATCCTTTCAAATAAAATGCTATTTTCATAGAACATTCGCAGGGTCTCTACTGGATTCTATTATTGTTAGGATCACGTTACAGTATAGAGCGAAACCGAATAAATATTATTATTATTTAGTTTTACTTTAATTCAGCTATCACGCTGTCTCCCATAAATAAAAGGAAAGGCAGAAAGGAATTGTAATGTTTAATATTTTTACTTTCTTGCTTTGGTAACGAAGCATATCGCGGCGTTTAGTTCGGCCACTCAACACACAATACCTCTAGAATGCAGCGGAAAATGTGGAAAATGGAACGGAAGTGGAACCCACCCTCTGCATATTGTTATGTTCGGGATCCAGCGAAAATCTATAAAAAATACTTAAATTATAATGATACCATAATGGCACAGCGGCACAGCGTCTGACATAAAACGCAATAAATGTGGGTTCAAATCGAACTCATGGGAATAAACTATTTTCATTACCATTTTATTCGTTAATCAACGCAGAATTTTCAAAGAATTGGAAGGAGTGGAGAACAGAGTGTCTTAACACTACGTTTCCTCTGCCTACCCTGCTAAATACCTACAGCGTGAAGTAAATATCTCACAACTTACACCACACATTCCACACAAATATTTCCTATATACCTACCCACCATATACTATCGACAGTGGCTTAGATATAATTTACGCAACGACTGTCGTGTAATGAGATTACTTTCTACGCTAAGGTAAAGTAAATACGTGAGCAAATACGTGAATTAGGTTAGACGAGATTTTGTTGTGAAATTAGGTTGTTTGTTTGTCTTATTTCTTTTGTTTTTTGTCTTTTGTTTTATTTTGTGGGTTAGTTAAATAAAATAAAGTGACACACTAATTCTTTCTTTTTTTTTATTTTTTCTTTTCTTTTTCGACCTAAATAAAATGTTTGAGGTACAATATAATAGCGTCTCTATCAACTGTAAACAGGACGGACGGTTCGATTCCCACTCGCGAATTTTTTTTTTTATTTTAAAGAAAAAATGTATAAAAAAACTTTCTTATAATAAAATATGTTTATTTTCACTTTAAAGAAAGTCTAAAGGTAAGATTTATAAGGTTTATTTCATGTCATGTTTATTTTTTTTTTTCATTGAAATGAAATGTACAAATAAAGTCTAATATAATTGTAAAATCATATTTGAAATAACTCCGAAAACTGAGACTGCCTAATTTGAACAGCATGTGGGGAATGCAGTGACATGATACTAGGTTCCCTTAACTTACCCCGTAGTGTAAAAAAAATCGTGAATTCAATTCAAATAAAGAATATACAATCAACCTATAAGAACAATCTATAAGAATTAGATTTTAAGCACTAAGATATCAGTACTAACAAGATATTCCGTCCATTTGCGATCTGTCAGCTTAGACAGATAACTAAGATGAATTGTTAGAGCTCTTATGACACATGGTCTTGTAGGATGACGATCAGGAACTCGATATAAAGAAAATAGGTATCAGCTTCACGCTGTGTCTTGAGTGAAGTAGTACTCTGCTGAAGAAACCTAAAAAGAAGTTATAAGGAAGCTAATGTTAAGACACTCTTTCTTCTATTCTCTGCTCTGATAAACAAAATGCGACGTTGAATTTTCGCCACATAACTAACAAAGTCGCGAAAATGTTGTAGAAATATTTATAAAATGAAGTGTTAAACTTGGTTTCCTCTGCTTATCTTGTGTGTAAAAGCATGAAGCTGCTTTTTCCTTGCAGTTTTTATTTTTACTTTTCCTATTTCTAGCATTTTTTTGAATAAAAAATACAAAAGAACAATTTTTTTTAATAAAAAAATACAATGTGTGACATACACGTTACTATGCCAACGTATACTGAGCGTGTCAAAGGGTTTTCTAGTATACAAAGGTACCCGTCCGCCAAAGCAAGTCTGCTTTTTTTTATTATTTCTTTATTAATTTGTTATACAATACGTGATGAGCAGATGAATAGTGACAAATCACTCCACTCTAATCTACGTCCAATTGTTATATAAATATTGTCACTAGTAATTCTAAACAACCGTATGTTCGACCATGTTTTGCAATGGAGTCGGATTTTCACTACGCTTCAAATGGATGAGACTTTGATTTGCATGGCGAGCTCCTTTGATTACGCCGATCGGATTATACAGCAGGATACACACTATGACATATCCGTTCAAATCCCCAGTTGCCATCCACTGGAGTAAAAAGAAATTCTTTATTTACTTTAAAATTGTCGAATGATCATGAAGGTACTTCACATTCAGAGAGCGAGAGAAACTGGCAAAAACTTGATAGTTGCTCTTTTTAATGTAAATCTAATATTTCGGGCCAGTCTTGGCCAGTCTATTTGGAGAGCAGACGTTGGGTAGGGATACAAACCTTAATGACAGGTTATGGGTTCGATTTCCACTCGAGGAAATGAAATATTTAATATTTTCGTTTTCCTCGCTCTGGTCGGCGCGGTCTTGAGTTTCGCCACTCAACACGCAATGTATCCAGAAATCAGCAGAAACTGGAGAACGAAAGTGTTTTAGTCGGAACGGAGCATCTTAAAACTAGGTTCCCAGGTTTCTTGTGCCTACTCTGTCTGTTATATTCGGAATGCTTGCAAATAATGTAATATTTTTAAACACAAAACTTTCTTTTGGATAATTCTTACTTTTAGTACAAATCACATTAAAATCTGTTGCGTAATTTTAAAATTCTAAAGCACGTCGTTGATGGGAAACCTTAGGGCATTGCTTATACTGATTAAAGAGATACATCTTACACTCAGCCTTATTTGAATATGATACTCAAGGGGTCCATATGTACAAGAAAAACTGATTTAGGTAAAGATTTTTCTTTGAAAAACAAGGAAAGTAAGCAAGAACCACCTAAATTTGTCCCTTGAGACCAGACTAGTTGAACAAGCAAGTTTTCTTACTATTGCAAGAACTTTTGATTTATACAAAAAATGGCCAACTGTGAAGCACATCGAAAATTCAATACTTATTATAGAGAATTGTTCAATTCCCACTCAGGGAAATTATTTATTATTAAAAATGAAATTAAATATTTTCATTATTTCGCAGTTCAGTAACAAGACAAACCGCGGCTTAGTTTCATCATTTAAAAAGACAATTGGACGATGCATGAGGAACAGGAGGTTGATGAGGGAGTGTCTTAACACTATAACTTTTGTACACCTTTTTATATATATGTGGTAAATAAATATAAAAGGAAAAAATGGCAAAATACAATATAAGTTTTTAATAACAGAATTTTTGATTCAACATTCGAAATTTGGCCTGAAATCATTTTAATTAATGTATATTGTGATTTATGATGCGAGATTCAAGTTATTGGGAATGTGTAAAATCGTGAGAATGACAATCGGGACCTATATATACACGTTATAAAGATTCTCCTTGACGGTATTGGGTTCAAATACATTTTATTATTATGTTATTTGAATATTTCCATAAAATTATAGGTGTTTTTATTTTTGTTTAAAGCTAAAATATTTTAATATTGATTCTAAAATCTCTTTGCTGCTTCTAAAAAAATGGTATATAATTTCCAAATAAGCATAATATTATTATTATACATTACATATACTTACAACTATGAGAGTATGAGATATAGAATTTCATTTCATATGTATCCTGTGTGGGAGTCACACCCACTGCCAGCAAAGCCAATATGAGCTGAAAATGTCAATTATCGAAATTACAGTTCCTTTTCACAATCGTACACGTTTTTGTCTTTTTAATTAGCTTTGAAATGAATAGTACTGATGAACTCTTTATAGTCTGCATTCTAAATGAAAAACAAAACACTGATGCACTGTAAAATTAATTACGTTGAATTTTATATTGCTTAAAATAAACCTCAACAGATGAAAGAACAAAAAATCTAGACAAAAAATAATTGCACTTTGAAAATAGAGTTTAGTGACTAAATTCTCCATTCGCCAAGAGTCGGTCGACTGACTGGTATAAATCAAAATTCCGATTTTTTTCGTGGAACAAGTATCAATTCATCCGATATTACATACCGGCGATGCATCAGGAATTTGGGTCGAGCACGCTTGAATAGAACGTATGGATGTTCTCACGTAAATTGTATGCCTTTGACGATCGTTTGCGTACGCTTTTCATTAATCCACAGTTTATATTGTTTCTGTCTTGTTGCTAACGGTGTTTTGTTTCTACTACGAGTGCCTACCTACGGGTAAAGTCTTAACTGGTTCAAACCGGCTTAAACCAGTATGGACCGGTTTAAGTCAGCTGGGACAGTATACATAGAAAAATAACTTTTTGCTAAAAGAATCTGTCAATGTCATCAGCATCTGATTTTTTTTTCTTTTAAATTTAAACTATCAACTTATAACCTCACTATACACGCGATGATAAATATTTAATTCAATTGAATGTTTAAAAATTTAAACTTAGCAGATTTTACATATCTAAACTAGCACTAGTTTATACAAGTAAATCACGCGACAAGCTTTTATACGAGTATATACAATTTAAAATATATCAAACTTAAAAATATTTTTTAAGCTTGTGCAAAACTATCAAATTGTTAACTGTCGGAACGGTACATAAATAATTATATTGAATCTTCAAATTGCAACGTATCTGTAAGCTCGAAGATTGTGGTTTCGATTCCCACTCGAGAAAATTCGTTATTTTCATTTTAAATTTGGTGGAAAGAGGAGAAAAGAGTATTTTAGCAGCAGACTTCCTCTTCCTACACTGATTTTTGCGGAATACTGCGTGGTGCTAAAAAAATAACAACTTAAGTATTATTTAAAATGTAATGGGTTATTTTAATTTTATAATTATGTATGATGTTAATGATTATATGTATGAACTGATGTTCATACAAGCTAACGTATAATTAAGAATTTCACAATAAATAACATTTTTCCTCTCTCTGTATTAATCCTACAAAGTAATTATCCTCAACTCCGTTCCCAGCAAAAGACTTGCAACTAACAACTAGATTGTTTTAAATACTACAAGATTACTTCCAAGTGGTACACTGAAGTGACGTATCCAGATAAGATGGCTCCAAGCCAAACGAACTGTAAAAAGATTGCGAGAATTCATTAAAACAGTGCCTTTGTTCTAAACAGAATGTAATATGTTAAGTTAATTATTTTATGAGGCTAACGTGGCCCAGTCAGACAGTTCTGGCTGTAAAGGCGATGGTTATGGCTTCAATCCTAACTTGGAGGAATGGCTATATTTATATTAATTTACGCTCTGGTAGACAAAACGTGGTGCTGAGTTCAGCCACTCAACACACAATCTACTAATTGAGAACGGAGTATTTTAGCACTGGATTCCGTCTACCCACACTAATATGCAGAAAAACGTGAAGGGGTTTTTTTTGCAAATGCTACGCCTTAAGGGCATCTATAATACTGTCCACTAAAAAGATTTACCATTTTAAACATTTCCTCTTGCCGCAAGGAAATTGAATTCGTGACTTCCTCCATATAATAAATGTTTAAATATAAACTACTACCTACTTGTTAGACTACAAAACGCGACTATTATGAGTTCGATTTCCACTTGAGGAAATAAATTATTTTCATTTTTCATTTTCCCCCCAATCAACACGCAATGTTTTGAAAGTTTGATGGGGAAGTGGAAAATTAGATAAATGGAAGGTGGGGAACAGAGAGTCTTAACATTGGGTTCCCTCTGCCTTTCCTGCTCTTTCCTACTACACAGCTTGAAGGTAACCAAGCAACCAAATATAAACTATATACGAATTTTGATGAATATTCTAAGCTTTCTCACATTTCACACAACCGCAAGACCGTATGCGGAGATGAAATGTATCAGAATGTGTGCTTTAAATTTGTATATAAATGCGAATTTCCAAACAAAGCGACGCGACGTATAACGTCGCATGAGATGTGGATGTGGGCCTTAGCATATACTGTAGGGTTGGAAAAAAAATATTTATTTTGCAGCTTCACTCTTTTTCCCGTAAAGCAGGGTAGATATAGTGATAAAGGGATAGAAAAAACAGAGTTGTAATAAATTAGGAAACGGACGCATAAACAAAATAAATCTAGACATACAAGTAATACTTGCCTAATTGAGTCAAATTATATATTTATTGAAATATTTACTTATAACTACTGAGCAAAGAACAGAGTTTAATTGAAAATGCGATGATTGTGGATTTGATTACCACTCAGAGGAATGAATAATAAACTTCCCTGTGCTGCTAAATAGATAAAACGCGCGGAAGAGTTCCGCAACGCAACAAGCGTCACAATGTCTCGAAAATTGATGAATGAAATTTGACCTTCAAGAACTGAAGAACCCTAGTGGTTTCTCTCTCTCTTTCTCTCTTTCTGTCTCTGTGCCTACCTTACTACTTCGCGGGATATAACGCGAAGCTATTAAAACAATCTCATTTATTTTTTTCTGCTATCTGTACAATACTACGTCCGTTACAGTATATTCAGAATATTTCAGCGCATAATTACGACTTCTTTCAGTCTTAATTTGAGCTTTAGCAATCCGTCAGTGTGGCCAGCATTTCTTTTTTAAACGACTATCTGTTTTATGTGTATATTTTTCAGTCTCACAATTTTTCCAATTTACATTTTTTTGAGTGGTGTAACTCAACGCCATGCTATATCTTAGCAGAGATGAGAGAGAGAATTGGTACTTATCATTATCGACTTTTTTTCTCCATATTTCATTTATAGATTTTTTTTTACTGTATAGATTCTGCTGTAATATTCAATATGTACTTTAATTTAAATATATAAGCATGTATAAAACTCTTTTATAGCTTTTTTTTTTTGAAGATAAGGTGAGCGAGCCTAAAAAGCGACAATTTAATACTACTACTTTGGCAGCACGGCGTTATGTTCCTCTTCTCAACACGTAATGTCTCTAAAATGGGATGGAATGTGGCAGAGTGTCTAAAAAGAACCTCGTTGCTAGAGTATGAAAAGGCGTGAAACTGCTTTTTTATAATAAAATTAAAATTCAATATGTTTCAAAAGTCGAGTACATGTCAACACAGTAACAATTCCATTAACTTGAAATATAACAAAAAAAATTGAAACGAACAATCACAATTGAATTTCACGTTAATTTAAGATCCACTTAAACTGAGCTGCACTTAATACAGTTGGTAGTAATAATGCTTTTTCAAAAGAAGCTTTTAATCGCTCTCTTAATAACATAATTGGCTTCAATTTTTGCTGAGTGGGGAATAAATTATACTTTTTTCTAGCTTCACGCTGTATCCCGCATACAGTGGGGTAGGTAGAGGGAACCTAGTGTCAAGACTCATCATTCCCCATTTTTAACCGACTTACAAAAATGGAGGTTCATAACTCTTCGGAATATTTTTTTATGTATGTTCAGCGATTATACGAAGACGCGTGAACCGATTTGGATAATTCTTTTTTCCTCTTAATGATCGAGGTATTACATATATTTTCCTATATTTATTTTATATTTTCAAACGGTATCCTGCATATATCTGAATAGAGAGAGAGAGATCCTAGTGTTGAGACAGAGAGAACCTAGTCTTGAGATATTCCGTTTTCCACGCATCGGCCATATTATGGTAGGTTGAACGACAAAATCCTGCAATTGTCTACCAGGATAATTGAACAAAAACAGATGTACACACGGATACTTCTCGGCTCAGTTGAGTTGATAAAAATTAAAACGTATACTCATATTATAAAAGTAAAGAGTTCGTTTGTTTGAACTTACAAATCTCAAGAACTACCTAATCCATATGATCCATTTATGAAGAAGTATTTACATAATATTGTTAATAGTTTTGCTTGGTCCTACTGTACCTACCCACCATATCTTGTAATATGACATAAGCCACATCGATATGGCTCATTTCCATTTGACAACAAGTACCCTATGTGATACAAAATCGCTCTAATTTTGTGTCACGTCCAACAAATTCACCGTAGTTATTTCCTTAGAGATCCTCATTTTAGTTATTTATAGCGACCTAAATTTTCTTACTTGTAGCACTAAGAAAGTGAGCGGTTAAAATCTAGGTATAAATAAATAGCTTACATTTTAAAATGTTATTTTTATATTTCTCGTAGTATTGACTGTAAACTGTAAGATTTTTGGATTTTAACGAAAAATACAAAGCGCTTATTTAGCTTTATGCCGCATTTATCAGATCGAGAAAATAATTGACTGCCTGAAGCGGGAATCGAACCCACGTCTGTCACGTTTACAGTCTCATGCTATGCCTTTGCGTCTCGGCAGCTGTTATATTGAATTAATAGTAAAGTAATAATGTTATTTTTTACTTTTTTAATTTTTTACTATTGGAATGGCCTGTAAGCAATTATGTATTTAAAAATTCAATCAAATCGATTCTGACATTCCCAACCGATGCACTTGCTAGCAAACAGAATTAAATATTTATACAAATTATAGATTTTTCCCGATTATACTTTCAGTGACATATATTTTTTTCTATATAAAAAAAAACTAATCGTCACCACCAACTTTATGTGTGAAATTTAAGACATTAAATGAAAAATTCTGTTTTTTCTATTCCTGTAGAAATTTCAAGAAATTATCATTTAGTTTTTTATTTTAATTTTTTTCTGCCTTACACTTTTCAACTAAACTATATGCCAAGAATTACTTTAATAATAAGGCCATTCGTGGCGCAGGGGCACAAAAGTACACGACAGGTTCCTAATCGGAGAAATAAGTTATTTCATATTTTTATTTCCTCTCTCTGGTAACAAGACAACGTGCAGCGTTGAGTTACACCAGCCGACACAATGTTTCCAGAATTTAGTGGAAAATGGGGAACAAAGTCTCTTAATACTAGGTTCCCTCTGCTTACCCTGCTTTATGCAGGCTATGGTGCGAAGATAAAAAGAAAAAAAATAAAATGCTATAGTAACTGCCTACCAAAAATAAGTAATACCTTTAATGCATTAGTACTACGAATAAGACTTTCATTACCCATATGACAGAGGAGATAATCCCTCGAACGGGACAGCCGAAAATGATAACGAATATTGTACGCTAGCAGGATAAGGAAAGATAACCTAGGACTCTCTCTTACGAAATTCAGTGATAAAACACTACTATGTTTTAATCTTATGAAATAGAAAAATGAAAATAATTTAAATATTATCATTCCCTCGAATTGAAATCGAATCCCCTACTATCATGTTTTAATACAAACAGCCAAAACCAGTATAAAAGTGTGCAACGTTTTATTTATATTTGTCGCGAATAAATTATTTTTACTTAAGAAAATGACGCGAAATAATGCTTCGCTTAAAAAGCTCTTATTGTAGACGTCGAGAAAAAGAGTTGACTATTTATTATACAACTGGCTTCTGCGTTGAGATTTACTCTATATAAACACTAAATTATGTAAATACATATTATATAAGAAATACATATTTATTATTTTTAATTAGGGAACCTACTGTTTAGACAAAATGTCTAATTAGTACAATATTGTTTTAAAGTTTAGCTCTATCCTGCATATAGCAGGGCAGAGACACCTCGTGTTAAAACTCAGCTCCCATCGCACCATTAACCAACAACCTATATATTTCTACAGAAAGATTTAATCTTAAATCGACTACTTAATTTCAGGGCAAATATTCATTTTGAAGTAAAACAAATAATTATATTTAAACAATTTCCATCTTCCCACTCTAGTAGATAGACCGCGGCGTTTACTTCCGCCATTTAACCGTAATCTAACGGAAATTGAGATATGAAGTGGTACCTTTTGATTACTCTATTGTGTGAGATAAAAGTTAAGCTGTTTTTTATAATCGAATCTAAAGCGCTTCGCCCAAGAGCAAATAGCTATGTTACATCGAAACGATCAACATGATGAAATATAAGCCATTAAAATTCCTCAATAAAGGGGATCGTGTATAGAACACGATAGAATGATTTCAATTGGAACTAGCTATTCCTGAGGTTAGCACGTTAAAACAAACTAATTATTTAGCTTTATAATTCATATTAGAATAAATTTAATACACAATATGTTCTTTATTAGTTAATTAAATTATTCTAGCATTGTTCAATTTATATACAGAGAGCCTTAGACATATTAGACGGATCAACTTAAATTACTTTGACTAATTAACTATAGCTTATTTATGACGCTTTTGTGATAAAAGCTGGCTGTGTTTTAATTTAAATATTATTATTTAAGTTCTAGAGGAGAGTATATACTCTCCTGACTGAAAATGCGAAGATCGCTGGTTTGATACTCACTTGGGGGTACAATTTTTCCATTTTTTCAGCTTCACGCTTTATCTCTCACATAGCAGGGTAGACAGAGGAACCTGGGAACCTAGTGTTAAAATACTCCGTTTGCCATTAAAACATACATACATAGACATAGAGGCATTTTTTCACATTCTCCTACGCCACGTCTTGACGTACAACAATGTTGAACAGCTAGCAACCTATTGAATATAGCCTCTTCTTATATTAGATGTGTATAAAAAGCAAAAGTATCCTTTCAAACAGTTTAAATGTTTGAGTTAACAACGGCATGTGGCGAAAACTTTTCGAATCGTCTGCACTCTTATCCGATTTAAACAGAACTATGACTTCGTGATAAACCTAAAAGAGTTCCACATTTTCCCTTTGATTTACGGAATCCTAAATATGTGAAGTGCGATTCAGACTAGCCCATCTAAGGTTTTTTATTTCTGCTGTCAATTCTCACTTCCTATACTATTTACAACATAATCCCACAGTTAAGATTTATTTCTCAAAAGACTGAAATGGAACCCTAAAAACGATCATGTCGATACTTATTAAGAGCTTAGTATTAATACGCTCATTTATCATTTTGCATATAAATATGAGGGATATTTAAAAAAATGATGCATCATTGATGGATTACGTAACATAGCAGTCATATTACAGGAGTGGGTGGGTGGGTTACGCATTGGGACAGCGTCTCCTGCAAGCGCGATGGTTGTAGGTTCGATTCCCACTCGGAGAAATTATTTATTTTTATTTCCGATCAGATATCTCTCTGCTCTGCTCTCAATATCTAATGTCTCAAATACGGGCGGTAAGGTGTTATAATGATAAAAATTAAATAAAATTGCGAATGTGAACGTGGATTAATATTATAATTTTTAACAGCTTCATGCTTCATTTTTGTAAGACTTCCCACGTAATATTTAAGAAATAAACATTAGTCATTTCCTCGAGTGGATATCGAACCCACAAACCCTACATTCACAAGCTGTACCGTTGGAGGACCTTAATAAATACAATAAATATTAAGCGAAAACCGAAAAGCTCTATAAATTTCATTATATCATTTAAGCGTTATATCTTATTCAAGTGTGCTACAATTATTTTGAGTTGACCCACTTTCGAGTGCGGGCAACTTTAGATAACGTAACGGTTCTGTTTTTATGTACGTATAAACATACTTGAGGCTGTGGGACCGTTTCTGTAAACCAAATGGTTATGGATTCGATTTCCATGCAGAGTAATGAAAATTTTTAAAATAATTTTACAAGCTTTTATTTGAATTTATTTGAGTGAAACCTTGCAAGCTCAATTAGATCCACTTCCCAGTGATTTCTACCATTCAACATGCTTTACTCAATTCGGGTAGGACTTCAACGAAATGTCTTAGAAATGAGTTCTCAGCATTTTTTAAACCCTCAAATAGCAGGAAAGCAGCACTTCTTGAGGCATTGCGTGCAACACTGCGCAACCTCGTTACTAGAGTGATGAAATGAAAATATTAAACATTTCGTTCCCTAAAGCGGGAATCCAACTCACAACTCTCACGTTCCCAGTGAGCCATTGCGTGTTGAGTCGCGGAACTCAACAACTTTTATACTAAGAAAGTATAGTCGTTTTTCTAATGCAATTGACATTAAGGATACGTCACGTTTATCACATCTGTTAACACTATGAAAGAATGGAACGTTATGATAACATATGTTTAGATAAATATATATAGACACTAAGTAGGGCTTTTAAAGGGTTTCAGAATATTTTATAGCTTCATATTTAAAAAAATATTATTTAAAGCTTCATGCTTTTAGAGGGTTAGCCAGAGAGAATGGAGCGCTAACTCTACGATCTCTGCACCATCTTCACCTCGACCACTGTGATCCACATGCAAATACATGCTCTCCTCATGACGGGGGTCCTCAAGCATTTCACATGATCTTCCTGTATCCTCGATACTATAATCTGCTTATACCCTGATTTTAATACTTAGACATATAAAAAAATATTTATATTATTTTATCTAATTCATATTATTTTTATCTCCTCCTAATACCTCTATAAATATCTTTCAAAATGGCGCTGAGTGTGAGGAACTAGTTTGTACTGCCCAACCTGCTTCATTCGGGACACACCGTGACACTCAAAAATTAGGGTTATTAATCTTAATGCACAGATATTTTAAGATATCAATTAAAAGTCTAAATTAATAAATAAAGCTTCGTAAGCTCCTATATTTATTTTTGGCTCTCTCACGTTAAAGGCTCGGTTTTAAAATGAACAGATAAATACCAAAACGAGCTTATGTTACCAATTTGTTTTGGTATGTCGCTTAAATTTGTATTAACCATATTATTTTTTGGTTGGTTCTGTTTAAACAATGGTTAGGTTAGAAATTCTAATTTTATACATTGTACTTGTACATGTAAATAAAAGTAATTTAAAGGAAAAGAACCGCTTTTCGAAAAAAAATGGATCTGTCTTAGGTGAAATGCATTAAATAATCGTCATTCTAATATTATAAATCTGAATGTAAGTTTGTTTCTTACGCTTTCATGCCAAACCTACTCAACTTAGAAAGGACATACGATACTGTTTAATAAAAGGATGCTTAAGCGAGGGATGCCAAGTTCGAATCTCTCGTAAATATATAAAAACACGAAATGATTATTATTTTCCCAATCTGGTTTGATAATTAACCAAGCTGAGTCTTAACGATAGCTTTTTTTCGCTTTCAAAAGTGTATATAAAAAAATATTTACTTTATACACATTTTAAAAGTTATAATTAAACACATAAACACAAAAACAAAATTAAATTTCGCCTACGCTCCAAAAAAACACAATATGAGCAAAAAAACAATATATTTCGTAGCGTAACGCTACGCGCACTCTACGAAGCTACGGCGTAGCCAGTATGTTCTGTCACTTCGGTCTGAGCGGACGTCGCTACCATCTCTTAACAAATTCTCCTTCTCTTTCCTTCTTCTTACAAAAGCAATAGTGATTCGTGATAATATATAGTGATAATATATTTGTGATTGTTATTGTTGTTTTTGTGTTATGTAACAGGTTCGTAGATAATGATTTGAATCGAAAGTACTTGAAAGTTAAATCATTTGTCTATTTTAACTGAGATAATATATTTTTTAATTAAATATATGCTATAAATGCAAGTATTTTTGGCATAGATTTTCTAAACACATTGTCTGAGGTTGATTTTAAAATTATTTATTTGGGCATTCCTGTAGTAACGCGAGTACCTACTGAAATTTAAACTTATTTAGTTCTTTATGTTTGTATATAATACATTATTTATTAAGATTTTCCCGGGATTATCATGATTATATTTAAATTTAGATATATTCTTTATTAACTTAGTCATATTTATTTTTAGGGTATTTTTTAAAATATTGCTAGATTTAAATAAAATGATAATGAATAAGAGACAAAGAACTTTCAATAATGTACTCCATTAGTGTTTTGGTGTAATCATTACTTCATAATGCAAGATTTAATCAACTAACATTACAAATACGAAATTACATAACTGAAGGGCTTCCAAATTGCATTTCATATAAGATTTGTAGATATACTCGTATATATGTATATATGTATGTATCTGGCGGCGCAACGGTTCACCGTCTGACTGTAAATTAGAGGGTTGTGGGTTCGATTCCCATTCGGTGGGATGAGATGTTTTCATTTCCTTGCTCTGATAACAAGATAAAGCGCGGTTTTAAGTTCTGGTGCTAAACACACAATGTACCAGAAATAGGGCGGAAAGTAGGAACGGGAGTATCTTAACACTAAATTCCCTTTGCGTACCCGGCCATATAGAAAAAACGTGAAGTTATTTTATTTATATAGGTGATAAATGTATATATATTAAAGTAACCGTAAAAATAGATACACATACATATATGAACATGAACACACTTTTTGAACCAAGAGTTTGTTTATAAATAATGCTTATAAACATATTATATACAATGTTTAAAAAAAACATTATATGATATTAATAATAACATCTTTAACAAAAGGATTCAATATCCTTTTGTTAAAGATGTTATTATTAATCTGTTTTTTTTTTCTTTTATTATTTTATATGTTTATATTGCAAATTCACGCACACAGCAGGATAGGCAGAGGCCACCCAGTATTAAGATACTCTGTTCTTCATTTTCCACCGAATTCTGGAGGCATTGCGTGTTGAGTGGCGGCATTCAACGCCACACTTTGCCTCGATACCAGAGCGAAGAAATGAAAATAAATATTAAATTTCCTCGAGTGGGGATCGAACCTACAACCGTCGCGTTACAGTCATCGTCGCATAGTCATACAAACGTTATTTTAATAAATTGAATTATATTTTACCTAGACATATTTTAAAATTCTCTTTATGAGAAAAATACTTAAAATATTGTCAAGCAGAAGTGCGCGCTAGCCTCAGGAACCATTCGTTTAAAAAGATGTTTTGTTCTTTGTTGAATATTTCATTTATCCACCATTAGTTACTTACTGTACCTGCAGTCAAACCACTCAGGGTACTTAGAATGTCGTAATATCAAAATTTTAGTTATTCCCATTTGAAAGATAGCATTATATATACAAGAGATGTTTGTGGGTTCATGTTTATTTACAAAGGAATTTTCGTTTTAGAGGCACAGTGTAATGTTAAATGGTACGTCGTTTTAAGATCCAATACTAACCATACTACCATCTTTATTAGTTATTGTTAATGGACAAGATGCGGCGTTGAATTCCGTTTTTAAATATGTAATATTTTGAGAATTGAGCAATATTTGATCATTTGGGTTTTTGTATCCCACACAAAGTGGGGTAGGCAGAAGGAACCCTTATCCAAAAGGGCAGTAGAAAAATATCTATTGTTCTTAATTTTCCGCATAATTTGGATATTTTGCATCTTAGTCGTAAAGCCGCCTATGTCTATCTAATAAAATGAAAAAAAAAAAAAGGTTTAGAACCTCAGAATAAAATAAACGGAATTTGATGTCCGCCTGACTGTGTGTCTGTCCGTCAAGACCCCTTTTCTCAAGTATACATAAATAAAAAGCATTTCCTTGAAATACATGAAAAAAATAACTTTCACCACCCTGCAATCAACATATACGAACTTTTATCAGCAAACTAAAACTAAGCTGTTTTTAAATAACCATGAAACTGATATAGAACCCTCGATGGATAAATCCTATTCGCACTTGACCATTTTTTTTTAAATCTAAATATTTTGCTGGAGAAATGCAAGAATTTCAAATAGCCAAATAACCCAAAATCATTGCATAGACTAACAAACTATAGTATGAAATATGTACGTAATAATTTTCATATTTAAGCAAATTTTGGTCATAGTATGTGATATATGGGTAAATTGGTGCCGCATCGCAAAGACCTCGTAAATTGATTCTTTCTAATGCTGTGTTATTTCTGAAAACTCTTAAAGAGAGAAAGAGATGATTTCTTAATTCTTTCGGGTACTGTCCTGATTTGCAAATGAAGAAATAGTATCTTGGCCTCTGTAGGGTGTAAGACTGCAAAATTTATAGCTGATATATGCGTTATTTATTTGGCTAAAAAGTTTAAATAGCTCTAAATTACAAAATTTAACGTCAGGGTACACCTTGATAAAAGGCTATTTTTATAGGTTGTTTTTATTTTTATTTTTTGAGGCTGAGGTGGCCCATGGGCACAACGTCAAACGCGATGATTGTGGGATCGATTCCCATTAGGGGAATGGATTTTTAATATTTTCATTGCCTCGCTCTGACAACAAGACAAAGCGCGGCGTTTCCCAAAGTTAAATAATTAAATGAGCATCAAACCCACAATCTGTTGTTCTTACAATCCCACGCCTTTGCCTCTGCGCCACGTACTAGCCTCAAGACCTTCCTTGTATTTCTTGTTATATTCCCACAGGGTATATAAAAAGGACGGATAACACTTAACTTCCTCACAATATCATCATTCTACGTATGTCTTAAGGATACGCCCAAATATTTGCTCTTTAGACCCTTTGTAATGAAAAGGATGAATTGTGTTGTGTAAACAAAGAGACATAATACGGCGTTGAGTTCTGTTGCTCAATAGACAACACAATTGAAAGCTTCAAAAAAGAGAATAGTGTGTCTTAAAATCTAGTGATTTTTATTGAATTCGATTAATGTGGATAACTCGGTGCCAGCCAAGAAAAAATAACGTTAAAAGATAACAAAAAACACCGAACAAAAGCAAACCAAAAAATACTACTGCCACTAACTTCACACTGTATCTCTGGCGGGGAAGTCAGAGAGAACGGAGTGCCAAACGCTACGGTCTCTGCATACCTCTTTCGCCTCGTCCATTGTCAACCTCTTCATACATTTGCCCTCTGGGGGGTTCTTATGATTTTTACGCTTGTTACGCGTCCCCATACCTCTCGTACCGCTCAGTTTTCCTCCATAAATCTTTGTGCCATTCTATCCTTGCTCATTCGCTCGACGTGTCCAAACCAGCTGAGCACGTTCTTCTTAATTCTCACCATCACATCCTCGCTGAACAAAATATAAATTTAAAAAGTATTTTTTTGTTAAGGGGTCTGTATTTCCCACTCATCGATTAATTTTCGAGACATTGCCCCCTTTTACGAAATCGGTAGAATTTTTATTTCTTTGTCTTATCTTCCTTCACTTAAAATATTTTTATAGACAAATAAGTTATCTCAATCGATAATATTACCCCATTTTCTATACAAAAAAACAGCAGCTTTTAATAATATGTAGAGAATATATTATGGAGAGTTACGTAAGAGTTGTTCAACATTTTACATATTTGAGTCTTCAAGTTAGTGTGAACAAATAGTATTAATTTTTATGCTAACCGTACTAACTAGCGAACCATTTCCAGTTTCAAGTGCCATCATTACAAATTCATATTTTACATAATATATTATAATTTGACCTCCCTGTAGCCCACAAAAGTGGGCTATTTATAATATTGAATGGTATATGAGGCCGTCGTAGGGCAGCGTCACAGCGTAGTGAGTTCGATTCCCACTTGTGGGAATGAATTATTTTCTTCTCTAATTTCGCTCTGGTAACAAGATATAGCGTGGCGTTCAATTACACTACTCTATAAGTGTTTCTCACTTTAGGCGGAAATGCGTGATGAGTAACGGATCTCAAAACTGGACAAAATAATAAAACGAATATAAAATATATATTTGTACAAATTTTCATTTTCTCTCTAAAAAACTTGACCAGTAACTAACTCAACAAAATGATAACAATTTCTACTTTTCCACGCCGTGCATCTGAATAAGAACTTTTATTTACAAAGAAAATCTTTTGTACTAGGTTTATCCAAGCTAACTTTTTTTTCTCATTCTGCATGGATTAGGCCGAATCGTATAATGCCAAGGAGAAAAGTGAAGCAAATGAAGGGATTTCCCCTGAAATTGAGGTCTCAGATGTCGGTTTAATATAAAAATGTTGTCTAAATTTGTCAATTGCGTTCTGTATGTAAATTGTTTATTAGCATTTAATAGCTGTAATAAAGGTCGTAGTATAGAACGTGTGACTGCGCGATGGTTACAGGTTCGATTTCTACTTTGGGGAAATGATTCCGCATTTAGCAGGGTAGGCAGAAGAAACCTAATATTAAGAACCTCCATTCGTCCTTTTCCGTTTCGAGATATTGCGAGTTGAGTACCGGACCTCAACGCCGTGCTTCATCTTGTTACCAGAGAGAGGGAAAATAATTATTAATCCGCGCGAGAATCGAACCCCAGAACCGTCACATTTAAGTCGCTTCCACGACGATAGTTAAAATTCTACCACAATTTCATGCTAAAGTTAGTGAACGTAATATTGGTATTAAAGTTATGAATACAACTAAATTTGTCATAGATACGCGGTTAGCTGAACACCCGGCAAACTGTTTTACTGCACAGAGACAATACAAAATTTATTGTAATAATTTATCTTAGAGACCAGAGGACTTCGTGGCGCAGTGGAGCAATTTTCAACAGTTCACGAGGATTATGGCTTCGATCCCAGTTAAGGTTCAGAATCATTTGTGATAGGTTTTACCGCATAATTTAAATCGGTTGGAAAGTGCAGAAAAAGTTTTTAACATTAGGCTTCAATTGCCTGCCTTATCTCCATGCGGGATTTTTTTAAATATCTAAATATTTTGATTTGGGAGTAAGCGATAATAATGTTAAGACAATAGTTAAATTACGTATTAAAAATGTAAAACTAAGCCGACAGAAGTACGGCGTTTAGCTCCGCCAGTCAACACACAATGACTCAATATTTGAGTGGAAAGCGGAGAACGTGGTCACTCTGGCTACCCTGATATGCGGAAAAAAATGTAAAGCTCCAAAAAAATAAATAAAACCGAATATAAAACCCCTTCATATCACTGTAGTGGCTTTATTTTACTTTTTGTTTAAAAACGCTGTAATATCATGGAATTTAGGTGCATTCGTTGAGTTTTCAACATTCATTGCTCATATGAGTTTCAGACTTTTGCCATGAGAAAAGTTTTTTGTTCAGGAATATGTATTAAAATATATGGTGACTTAATTATGGTACAGCTGGACTATTTTTTTAATAAATTTCTTTGTCTCGTCATCAGAGCGAGGGAAATGAAAGTTTAAATATTTCATACCGAATGGGAATCGAACTCACAACGTGCTTGTGCAACTGAGCCACTATGGCCTCTAGCTTCAAACCTGAGCGGTGATATAAGAAAAATTTAAATTTTCTCAAGTAGAGATCGGTTTCACTGACATTATGTATACAAATGAGTGTTGTCTCACGCTGCGCTATAATGGCCTTGACTTATGAACAACTTTTAAAAAATCATCTTCACATGTTTTCCGCACATAGCAGGGTAGGCGGAGGGAACACAGTATTAAATCACTCCGTTTCATACTTTCCGCTAAATTTATCTAGGTAATGTATACTGAGTGATAGAACTCATCGCTGGGCTCTTGCATTGGTGCCAGAGCGAAGAAATGAAAATATTAATTAATTATTCATTTTCTGGAGTAGGCATCGAACCCACAACCGTCGCGTTACAGTGACTGTACCGTACTACCCTCGTGCCTCTGCGCCACGAGAGCTTCATAAACAACTTTAGAAAGTTTAATAAATTTAGGATTCAAGTAAAAACATTTCTGTATCTGGCAGCTTTACTCCATTAAATTCTTTGTTATTATATATTTTTTCGTAGTAACGAACTTATTTGGCTGTGTTTCCTTCATTTTTTGCCAAAATGAAATATTATAATATTAAACATATTATGTAGGTATAGAATGCGTCCTTGTAGGAAATGAGACGATGATATAGAATTTTCTTGTCTAAATATGTCTCACGTATTCTTGTACGAGTTTAAAAGGAATAATAATAGTGAATATTCTGTTCTTTTTCTATTTTGGCTTTCATATCCTGGAGAAAAAAAAATGTTTTGGCATTCCTTATGCCTATGTGAATAAAATACACCTTAGGCTTTATCCAATAAGATTGTATTTATATTTCGTCAGTTTTCTTTACGAACCCTGCAATATACGGGAGATGCGTAAAATACTATTAATCTCAAGGCCTAACCTATGTTCAAAATGTGCGAAATAATATTTTTCATATATAACGTGCATAAAAAGGATTCGTATAAAATATGGCCACATATGGCGGTAATAAGAAAAAATATAATTTCTAGTGAAGATTATTGTGAAATGTTTATCCTTCGATGAAGATAGCGGATTCAATTTTGTAACAAAAAGGGGTTAACATAGAGAACCTAGTGTCGGGACACTCCTTTCTCAGCTTTCTGCTCGAATTCAAGTACAACTCAACGCCGCGCTATATCTTACTAATCTTTGTAACTTTTTGGTAACCCAAAACGATATTTCAAAATTAGTTGGAAAATGTGGAACGGAGTGCTTTAACACTGTTCTTTCCGCCTACCCTGTTGTGCGGGTTAAGGTAAAGCTGCTTTCTGCAGTGGAAAAAATAAACGCACACGAATTCAATAAAGATCTTATCTCATCCTTCAATATCTAGATCTGGATTCACAAGTGAAACTAATGATGTAACGTCATTCACTTCTTCATTTACTTTATTCATCATTTAACTATGATATAAAATATTCAACTCCAGTGTAGATTTTAAAATATCTTGGACTCTTTTAGGAATAACTTGCCTTAATTCAAGTCTTATTTTTAAGAAAACGTTTAAAGTTTTAAATTATCAAGTGTCTATTGGGTTTTTAATATTTTTAATTTCTAAAATAATAATAATGTTGTAAGTTCTTGGCTTAATTTAGATAGTGGCAAAAGAAAGATAACTTAATGTATAGAATATACAGTTCGTGTTCCAAAGCTTTACATTTGTGCGAGTGATTTTAAAAGTATAGTTAAAAAAAATATTAAAAATATATTTATTACTAGAAATCAACAAAAAATCCCACAAAAAGATAATACCTATCAATTCTAGGCACTCCCATCCTCATAATTATTATTTTCGTTAAATGTGTCATTTGAGTTAAGTTAATAATGAATCTTTACTTTATATGATGTCGTATAAGAACAATGTTAATTTGACAGCTGACATTACATAACATATTATATGAACACCCACACAGATGCAAAGCTCAACTCAGACCTCACTTTAATATTAAATTCAGCTTTTTCCTTGGGAAAAACACAAGTTTTGACAGACAGACAAAAGGATAACAATAAGAATTTATTTTTTATGGATCCCACGAATTTTTTATGCAAGTTAATAATAATGAAATAAATAAAAAATAGTTAGTAAATACATACATTTATAGCAAATATAAGTCTTTCAAGTAAACAAGAAAACTTATAATTTGAACATAGTAGAATTGGAACTCCGCCCTCTTGGAAACTGTTTAAAAGTTCTAAACACTAAGCCATACGCTTCTGTCAAGTGGTTCAAATACGGCTACCTAATTTTTTTATGTTTTCAAAAGTAAAAAAAAAATATTTCTAAAGTATAGAATGATAATTTTAAAGTATTTAGATGACTTTCAAGTACTTTTAAACATGAAATTTTCAAATATAAGAATATATTTGCAGGAGAAACTGTTACAATTGTTTTATATATAAAAATAGTTATAGACAATACAACGATCATTCTGTGATAATAATCGAGAGATTTGTTGACTAACATTTGTTGTTGTTATATCGAATGATTCTTTTGGACGAGTAAGTGATTTTTTTTTATAACAATCATACAATTTTTTGCGATTTTAGTGAAAAACATTGATTTTTTGTGATTTTTTTCCTTATAAACAGTGTCTCAAGAGTCAACAATGACGAAGAATTTTTTAACGGTTACCAATATTGTCAATGAAGGCATCAAAGGATCGAAGATCTCACAACTGGGCCTCTCAAAATATCTGTCTCAATCACTGTAAGTATGTAGATTGTAAAAATATGTAATAATAAGTCGTGGAGAAACTAATTGTAAGCGTGATGGTTGTGGATTCTTTTCCCACCGGGAGGACAGAACTATTTCCGTTTCGTTGTTAGTAAGTAGAAGAACGCTTTTATGTTTAAACTCTTAATTTTGCGACTAATTGCTGTTTCTAATCAATACTCTATGAAACGATCCTGCTAATATTAAAAAAGTTAAAATTTGTAAGGTTGGATGTTTGTTCAACCCTCATATAAATAACTAGTGGACCCGGACGCGGCTACGCCTGCTTGTACTATAAGAATATTTTCGCGTCGGTCATACTGTGCCGCCCGTAGGCTAGGTCATTTCGGATCAGTGACATCTCCTTAATTATTTAGTAGTATGTTATACAGTAAACTACAATTTCAATCTTGATAAAATGCTAAAAGTGACTCTTATATTTATTTTCATAAGGATGAATATCAAAATGTCGCGGTAACGGTTGCGTAGCGACGCGACGGTTGTTATTAACATGGCAGAATAAATTGCATGTCAAATTAGAAAGTACTTTAAAATATATTAGTTTATATGTATAATGTAATGCTATATAGCCTATAGCACTTCTGAAGAATGCAGCTTTCATACAAAACAAAAACAATGTAAATCGGACCAGTAGATCCAGAGATCTTAGCGTTCAAACAAACAAACAAACAAACAAACAAACTCTTCCGCTTTATTATATTAGTATAGATACTAAACGGATTTAGATGAAACTTATATATCAGAATAATACGAAGGTTTTCAATATACCTAAAATGTTTAATATAATTTGGCTATAAAATAAACATTTTATATATAAACTAGCGGACCCGGACGCGGCTACGCCTGCTTGAAATATAAGAATATAATTTCTATAAAAATATAATTTCAATCTAGATGAAATGCTAAAAGTGATTATTATATTTATTTTCATAAGGATGAATATCAAAGTGACGCGGTGACGAACGCGGTTGCGTAGCGACGACGGTTGTTATTAACATGGCAGAATAAATTGCATGTCAAATTAGAAAGTATTTTAATTTATTAGTACACTAGTGGACCCGGACGCGGCTACGCCTGCTTCAACTATAAGAATATTTATTAAATATATTCATGAAATTATTTTCAATTCACAATAGAATTAGTAAGAAAATATAAGCTCAAATAATCAAAAAGAATAATAAGTAGATACACATTATTAGAAAAAAATATCTGAGTTATTGAAATGAACTAACAAAAGGATTAAAAGTAACTAAAGGACAGGTATTCTTAATATTAGAAAAAGTACCTAAAGTTTTCCGTACGTGCGTACATAGATATCGACTCTACGAAATAACTAAACATTTCTCTCTATTAAGTAGGATAATTTTAGCGGACAATATCAAATAAAATAAGAAGAGAATCAAAGTGTATTTTAAATTAATTATAAACAACAAATAAAGTTCGAAAATGTATGAAAATTTATAAAACCGTCAACGTCATCTGCCCGTTCGCGTCGGTCATACTGTGCCGCCCGCTAGGTGGCTAGGTCATTTGGAATCAGTGACATCTCCTTAATTATTTATTAGTATGTTATACAGTAAACTATAATTTCAATCTAGATAAAATGCTAAAAGTGACTATTATATTTATTTTCATAAGGATGAATATCAAAACGTCACGGTAGCGGTCGCGTAGCAACGACGGTTGTTATTAACATGGCAGAATAAATTGCATGTCAAATTAGAATGTACTTTAAAATATATTAGTATATATGTGTAATGTAATGTTATATAGCCTATAGCACTTCTGAAGAATGCAGCTTTCATACAAAACAAAAACAATGAAAATCGGACCAGTAGATCCAGAGATCTTAGCGTTCAAACAAACAAACAAACAAACAAACAAACAAACAAACAAACTCTTCCGCTTTATTATATTAGTATAGATATGTGTAATGTAATATTATATAGCCTATAGCACTTCTGAAGAATGCAGCTTTCATATAAAACAAAAACAAAGTAAATCGGACCAGTAGATCCAGAGATCTTAGCGTTCAAACAAACAAACAAACAAACAAACTCTTCCGCTTTATTATATTAGTATAGATAAAAATAAAATCTGTCTGTGATTTCAATATAACTACGTCCGTCATAGTTCGTTTAGTTATTTACATTAAAATAAATCTTAAGACGTTACCCAATATTGATATAACATATTTGCTAGTTTACACTTAGCTGGAGCACAAAGGCGTTGTGCCGTATTAGTAATTAATTTAGTTCAATTGATTTTCCGATTGATTTGTTATGTAACTTGTTGCTTAATTATACATATGAGTTAGAATCGTTCAAAAACTTTGAGGGAACCTGAGAACCTTGAGTTAAAACACCCCGTTCCCAATAAGATATAGCCTTTCCCCATTTTCTGCTGAATTCTGGAGGCATTGCATGTTGAGTGGCGAAATTCAACACCGCGCTTTGCCTCGTTACCAGAGCGATCAGATGAAAATATTAAAAAAAGTAATTTCCTCGAATGGAAATCGAATCCACAGCCTGTTGCGTTTAGAATCACATGTTTTAGCCCTTGCGATATGACTACCCTCATATAATAATGATATAACTTTTACAAGTGGGTGAAGTTAACGTTTATTACATATTTTAAACTAAAAATGCTAAAATAATTTTAAAAAATCTATCAAATTTCCTGTCCAGGCGACTCTGCTCTATACTTGTCTGTTACATAACACACATTGTCCTATTATACAAAGGCATATCCGCACCAATTGCAACACTTAAGTAAATTCATAGTAACTTGTTGACGGCTGGCGCGGCGCCAGCGAGAATTGGGAACGCATCTTGGTAACGATACTTATGTGTCATGTGGAGTTCATATAAATTTGATTTATATATGAAATTGTTGGTAAAATTATAGTTAGTTTTCGTAAATGATGGGAAGTAGGTCGTCGCGATATTGGGGGGGGGGGGAGGAATTACTTTTCTTCTTTGTATGGCGGACGTAGCTTAACACTGTATTTTACAATCAAATGGTAACCTTTAATATTTTTTTTTCCAGCTTGGATGTGTCAAGATACTCCGTCCCACACTCTTCCACGTAATTTTGACGCAACTCAACACTGCCTTGTAAACAGAGCATGAAAATGAAAATAATTTATTCCCCCAAGTTGGATTCGAATTCGAGTCTTTTACAAACAGACATTGTGCTTTACGTATACTGTATAAACATAATTAAACAAGCATCCTCGTACTCATATATGAGTAATTACCAACGCGTTATCTGTTGTGTTTAATCGTATTTAGAGATAATAACTTGTATAATTAATTTATAACGCGAGGTTAATTGAATATTATCGATGCCTTCGTGGTTCAGTGGGAGGTTAGCTATAGTGCAAGTATATATAATAAGAACTTATTGATAAATATTTGGAGACATATAAAATTTTTGACTTCTTTAGTCAATTAAAACAAGACCTGGGTCCTAATTCCCAGGTGCAGCTCTGAGTTCTTCACCCTGCAATTCAATTGACCCTCTCGAAGAATCCAAGGAGTTCTAAATAGTTTCTTTTCTGGTGCCAACGATATCATATATTTATTCCCATTATCTTAGTTTCTAGGTCACCTTAAAGTTTGAGCCATACGTAAATAAATGAGTATAAGCAAACTTTGAAATTATAAAATTTTCAGTTGTTTTAAGCAACTTTGTTAATTAAAATTACATATTACAGACATATATTTTTAGAGTTATGATTTCAAGTCCAATTGCGATGTAAGGATAAACAGTGCAGGTTCAATCCATGCTAGTATGTTAGATATGAAGATAAGGAATGAACTGTGAAATTAAAAATAAAGTAAATATAAGACGCTTCGCGCTTTTATATCTTAGCATCTGTATAGGATAGGCAGAGACAACTTAGTGTTAAGATACTCTGTTTCTCAATTTAGGCTGAATTTCTGAAAAATTCAGCCTTAAATGATGAACGCAGTGCCTTGCTCCTAACAGGGTAGCCAGAGGGTATCCAGGAATCTAATAATAAGACACTCTTTTCCCCATTAAGACACTTCCGTTCCCCACTTTCCGCTGAATTTTCACACTGACTGATTCAACCCCGCGCTTAGTCTCGTTACCAGACCGAGAAAACTAAAATATTAAATATTTTATACCACTCAAGAATCGAACCCACAACTCTCCTGACGGCCTCACTTACATAAATAATTTTAACAGTTTTATACTAAACAAATTACTATTCGAAATCGAGAGGCGAAAGTAAGTGTTTTGTAAATATTTATTTTCCGCGTCGAACTTAAAGCTTTTGACAACTTTTGCTGTCAAACTTTTAATGATACTTGTCTAAAATATCGTTCTATTTTCAAAACTCTATTCGTTTTGGAGGTAAACAGGCCAAAAGAACAAGGTAAAGGAACCAACTGCCTTTTTTACCTCGCCGCGCTTTTATTGTTACCGAAGCGAGTATATGAAAATCATTCACTCTAGGGAAATTGAACCCATAACCATAGTTTTTATAGTTGTTGATGACAGAGAGAGAGAGATATAAGATGTTGTGCCATTTTAAGCCCCAAAACAATGATTTTTAAATTTTTTATCTGTCCAATAAACATCCGTCCGTCTGCCATTATTAACATGCATGTGAAAAAAAGTAAAATAAAAAAGAACAAAACTAAAACCAATATAATAAAATGTCAATTATAAAAAATAAAATTAGATTAAAAGTTCATCTCCGATACAGATGTCAGTCACAATTAAATCATTCAATTACAATTATTTAACAATTATATTTTTGTCATTTAAGAAATCGTTAACTCTATTATATAATTTTTGTACTTATATTTTTTTAAATGCTTTTGAAAATGTAGAATTTTGTTTATTTTTAGTATTTATTCACTCTAATTTCGTGGCGTAAGCGCAGTGTTGAGTCCCGCTACTCAACACCTAATGCCTCCAGAATTCGGCTGAGTGGGGAGTGGAGTATCTTAACACTAGGCTTCCTTTTGCTACTGTTACATGCGGGATATAGCATGTAGCTGAAAAAATTACGAATCTACAATTCTTGACGTTATTAAATAAACTTTTTAGCTTTATAGTATAAGTACCTATATATATAAATATATTTAAAATTCCGTTACGTTCAGTTTCCGTTATAACTATAATATTATATTCCGTTGAAACTACCCAACCCGTATCGTTCCCTATAATATCCAGCATTAGGAATGATTGGCAAAGTTGTATACACTATACGTGTCAAAGTTTGCTATTAATTGTCGACACTGGCAATGCTCCAAGCGTATCTAGGGCGGTATAGGACAAAGGGTGATAGGGTGACTATGATACTTGTTTTGAAATATCGTCTTGATTTTTAAATTATTTTCATATAGGAATTTAAACTTTGCTAATAACTGTTTTTTTTTCTTTTTTTAAGCGAACCTTAAAAAACTAAAATATCAAGTATCGCACTTTGGCTTCTTACTAGAGGGAAACGACAGTAATGTATTCTCCCAAGTAAGAATTAAACCCACACCATCACGTTTTTAGTGAAACGCTACTCCATACCAGTTATTTTAGCTCAGCAATAAATGAATATATATTTTGATACTAATTATTGAACTTAGGTCAATAAATACCACAATATTAATACTACGTGACTAAAGTGTTCTTATAAATATTATTTTATTGGCCATTAGAGCGGTTAGTCCGGTTGATTATGATGATATATGTTAGTCTACATAATAATTTAATCACTTTCATTAGTAAGTGGTCATGGCCCGCGACTTTGTTTATTTAAGACATTACTTCTACGTTTACTTGATTTTAAGACATTTAATAAAAGCAAATGATTTAAGAGGCCCATCGTGGAGCAGGGGCACAAGCGTGGGACTGTTAACGCGACACATTGTGGGTTCGTGTTCCATTCGAGGATGTAAAATACTAAATTTTTACATTTCCTCGCTCTGGTAACGATACAGAGCGCGGTAGTGAGCTCCGTCACCATCAACGCGAATTATCTAGAAAATTAGGCGTAGTAGCTTATCAATAAGAATGTCTTATTCATGTGTATACCCTGCTATGTACTTACGGAAAACAGCGTGAAGATAAAAAAAATAACTAAATTCCGATACATGTATGTACATATAAATATTATTGTAATTATAGATTTCTCCAATTTTTGGCCGTCTACATTTAAATTGCTCTTTCTATAGATATATAGAGATGGATTAAAATTTTCATAAACCTTCACGAAAATAATTTAAAATCGTCGGAACAATGGGAAGTAGGTAGGTAAAAGTAGAATTGGGCAAATAGCACTGATTAATTGTGACGTCATAGGCATTACCTCTTGTTTTATTAATGCTACATATTTATGAGGCTGTTCTGGGTGCGATGGTTGTGGCGGTTCAATACTTAAACGGGGCTTCCGATTTATAACATATCTTTATTTCGTCAGCTTCATTGGATATTGGATTAGGTTGGGTTGAAGACCCCTTAGAATTCGGCTCCCACTGGAGAGCGGAAGTGTTTTAATGAGAATGGAGTGTCTTAGGTTCCCATGTTCCCCCTGCCTACCCTGTTATGTTTGAAAAATTGATTATACAATGTATATCTTACACATTGTAGATGTCTTCTAGATTGTCGAAACTATTACAGTCAACACCGACTTCAGAGCCTCCACTATTCTAATAACATTTTCAACTAAACTAGATACCTATTGTAATATATACACAAAGTATTATTAAAATTGATCTAGGCGTTTAGGGGGTATAGAGACAAAGACACATACAGAAAATGATAATATTTAACATTGTATAATCAATCCATGGATATCATAGTCACTCTACTGCCAAAAGCAAGGTGAAAAAACGACACACACGATAATAAAAGCGTTGCATCTTCTCTCTCTACCTGAACAATGTGTTCGTATTTGGATGTTTTTTCATGATTCTTCTAAAAATTTCGGTGTTCCGATTCCATACAAAGAGCTGGCAGCGAATGACAATTTTATTCGAAAGTTTAAGGTCTTGTGTACCGACTATTATCTTCGCTTTTACAGTTTTCATTCACAAAAGGCTACATGGTATCTGAAAAATAAAAGGTAAATGTAAATTCCCAAATATTTTTTTATTACGGATAGGTTACGTTAAGACTATTTTGCACTATCTCACATATCGCAGAATTGACAGAGAGAACCTGGGAACCTAGTGTTGAGACACTCTGTTGCTAATAAGACACTTTGGTTTCCCACTTAATAATTTACCAATGAATTCTTTCTTATCTTTCTGATATATATGGTTACGTCGTGGCGCAGGGGTACAAGCGTGCGACTGTAAAAGAGATGGTTGTGACTTCGATTCCCACTCGGGGGAATGAGATATTTAATATTTTAATTTCCTTGCTGTCTGCATCACGATGGCGTCATAATATTTCATACTTAGCCCATTCACATTCAGGTTTATTAAAAAAAAATTCGTAAAGTATTCAGTAAAAAATCCACGAAACTATCGACATAAAAGAAAAACTGGTCTGGATTCGGAAAGGTGAGCAATTTATGACGTTCGGGTAAAATGGAGCTTCGAGATAAAAAAAAATGTACTTTTAAAGTTTTAATATTTTTTTTATAAGTCATGGCAAAACCTACGAGTGTGGGTTCGTTTCCCACTCGAGGAAATGAAATAAAGAAAAAGATAACAAAAGATTGAAACCACGTATCCACAGTGATTAGATAAAATAAGGAAAAGATATAGATATTAATAATAAAATAATCTCTATAGTTGTTTATATGATCTAACTATTCAGAAAATTAGCATTTGAAAGCATTGCATTCCAACTTTTCATTAAGGAGGTATGCTGAACGAACGGACAAATTGAGTTTTGATATTAGATTCTTTCGTATACTATCTACATATATCTATACTAGTATTGTTAAGTTAAAGAATTTCTTTGTTTGATCGTTTCAATATAAGAAACTACTCCCTCGAATTTAAAAAAATCTTATTGTGTTAGAAGTTTAAATAAATAAATCAGCTTCACATTGTATCCCGCACAAAGCAGGGTAGGCAGAGGGAACCTAGTGTTTTGACACTCCCTTCCTCACTTTTCGCCGAATTTTGGAAGCATTGCGTGTTGAGTGGTGGAACTCACGCGTTACAGTCACACCCTTGTGCCCCTGGGCCCCGACGGCCTCAGTTACTATAATTATTAGTTAGTAGAGAGAGTTCTAGAAGATACTGTTAAAAAATTGTATTAGTAAAATTTTATTTTATTTTATTTATTACTACGTCGGCACTGTGTTGGGTGGTGGAAAAAATGAAAATAATTAACTCCCCAAAGCGGAAATTGAACCCTGACCGAGTGTACATTTAGACACTATCACTACCATGACAGCCTTATCGGTCGTGTTGCGTAAATAACAAACATGTATTTTGTATTAATCATACAAATGTTACCAGAGTATTTAAGATACGAGCTCGGTTGAATTTATCGAAAAAAATCGCAATTATGAAGAGTGCAGGTACCATATCTGTATTAAACATCTTTGAATCATATCTTATCTTTAGCTTATGTTTCGTGACGGTAAATACAAATGATTGTGGGTTCTATTCCCACTCAGGGGAATGTTTTTAATTCGTTTATATTCATCACTACACTCTAATAAATTAATAATAAATAAATAAAAACTCTAATAAATTAATAAAAAATATCTTGAAAATTGACTAAAACTTACCCTCTGCCCTCGCAGCAAGAATAAACAGCTTCTTCAGAACGAATACGAACCCACAATCAGTCCTTACAAATGACAGAACGTCGTCAACTGTGCCTATAGGCATTCATCGCTTGAAATTAAATGATAAAACTTGAATTTAAAAAATTTACAACTAGGTACAACAATTCAACGAACGCTACAATTTTCATTTATTAAAATCCCCTAAATTGTTTCTGAATTGTTCGGACGACAATAAAAAGCTTGTGAAACGCTTTTCATTGTAGATTACTGTTACAATGAGACGATGAGTGGAGTGCAGTAGTTTTTATTAGGTCAGACTGGTTAGTCTCGGGTTCGAATTCGATTATGGGTAGTTGAAAATAATAATACAAGAAGTATATTTACTATATCGGATTTGATTACGCTGTATTCCACATGGAGCAGGGTAGGCTTGGCAGAGTAAGCCCAGTGTTAAAACACTTCACTCTCCACTTTCCGCCAAATTCTGGATATATTGCATGCTTAGTGGTGGATTCAATGTCATGATTCGACAGGAGAGCGAAGAAATGAAATATTAATTCTTCGAGTCGAAATCGAACTCGCACCATGTCGCGTTTATAATCACTTGTGCCCCTGCACCACAGCGGGCCTCTATTGTCATAAATAGCAATAACATTTTCAAGAAATATTTTTTTCAGAAACAAAAACTTGCCATGACAAGTCATATTTAGACTCCGTCCATGTCGGAAATTGTACGAAGCTTTTATATCAGATTTAGTCAAGGTAACGGAGTTTTTCTATTATTATCTATATCCAATATATTCGATTACGTTTACTTTACTCCATAATATACTATTAGTCAGAATTGAACCCGCGACCACCGCGAATCGACAGACGCTGTTCCACTGACCCTGACCCCGAAAAATAACGCCGACAGTACTTAAGCTTCACACTGTCAAATCATCTTTTGATGCAAATCTCATTACTCAAACGAACTTCGTTTTGTTTGACACAAGTATAAAACGTTTTAGAATTTAAAACACTTGTTTTTGTACTATATATTTTTAGCTTCAGGCATTATTATTCCGAATAGCAGGGTATGTAGAAAAAAACATAGTGTTGAGACACTGCGTTCTCCACTTTCCTGTTGAGTTCCAGATATTGTGTGCTGAGAGGGGGAACTCAACGCTGCCGGCGGCGTATTGCAAGAAAGTCTTATGATAGAGGGTCAAAGTAATAATGCATCGTTCCTAGTAAGAATCGAGGCGACCATTGTCGTATTTGAAGCCAGATATTATATTTTTTTTTGGCTTCACGCTGTATCCCCAAAATTGCGGGATAGGTAGAGAGAACACTTCCTTTCTATTAATATCATTGATTTCCCATCGCCGCGCCGCCGGAGTCCGCCGAATTTTAGTAAATAATATAGCTGTAAAGTATTTGACTGTAAGAGAGGTTGTGCATTTGACTCTTACTCTGGGGAAAGAATTATGTTCATTTCTTCGGTCCGCTATGATACCAAAGCACGGCGTTGAAAATAAGTTATTACTTGGAAACGGAGTGACTTAACACTAGGTTCCCTTTCTTACCTTGCGCATATGTTATAAATTGAAGCGTAATAAAATAATATTAAAAGGATAATACTGTCAATACAAAGTTTTGAAGAGTAATTCCACTCTAAGCCATTATTAGCACAAAACTAGAGTAATAAAAAAGATACTTACAAGACGAAATAGAACAAAAGACAGTGGAGTAGCGTAAAATTAAGTAGTTATCGATTGACCCTTTGAAGTGGAAATGAAATTTTCATATAATTCTGTAAAGGGATCGTTTTGTGGCTTTCGAAGAATTTATTTATAAATCTCAAGTAATACTTTGGGTCCTTTTGTATGGACACTCGAAGAACTTCGAAATTGGTAATTGGACTATTTTGTGTGACGAAATGTCAACTTTTTGTTATGACGCTTCGCTTCGCTTAGAAATATTATGTATTTTTTTTATTAATAGCTCTTGCACGCAAAAAAGTTCTCTGACTTTCCTTCCCCACAAACAGATTATATTATAGTCAAATTTTGAAACTAAGAGTTATGTATGACACATGATACATTCTAAGGGATTAAGGCTATTAATGAACTTTGGATAGGTAAAAGAAGCATAGTGATAAGATACTCCGCTTTCCACTTTCCGCCGTGTTCTGGAAGCATAGCGTGTTGCGTTGCAAAACTCTACATCCCTTTTCCTGTAGGAAAAAATATCTACACGAGAAAAACAAAAAGTAAAATATGCCTGCATTAACTTCAGTGGAAATCGAACCGACAACCTGTCCCGTCTATAGTCACACGCGTATGGCCCTTGCACCACGACTGGCCTCAATTGATTTATAATATTTGTATAGATAAAGATAAATTATTGTACCATAAAATCAATTACTTTTTACAAATTGCTTTTAAGATATCTTTAAAGAACTCGAAATCATTCCACAGCTATGTAAACAATATAAAAATTCAAATTACTTTAAACGGAAGACGAAAAAAACACAATTCAACACAATGGTTGCCGCAATTTTTATAACAGCTCTTAACGGGAAATATTTCTGGATCATTATCTTATAATGGTTTTAAATGACAATTGATATTTTATATTATTTTTTTTATTTTTATTTTAAGGTGTTATTAAGTTTCTTTTAGGTTCATGCTGTATAACATATATAGAAGGGTAGGGAGAAGGAACCTAGTGTTAAGACACTCCGGTTTTCGTTGATTGGTGAAAATCACCGTCATATTTTATTTTACCAGAATTGGGAAATAATTTTTTTTTTTCAATATTCCATTGAGTGGAGATTTAAACTACAACCTTGGTGTTTAGAGTCAGAGATCAGAGTCAGAAATTATCTGGTGGTAAGTAGGCACTGCAATGCAATATAGAAAAGATTGATAATAATAATAATAGTTACACGCTATATCCTTCTTATATCAGGGTAGGTAGAGAGAACTTAGTGTTATGACACTCTGTTACAGACTAACGGCCTCAAAATATTTCCAACCGTTAAAATACCACAAACATACACTTTGTACATACATTTAAAAATAGATAGTTATTTTTATCTCGCAACTCCATTTTACCGAATGTCATAAATTGCTCACCTTTCCAAATCCAGAACGGTTTTTCTTTTACGTCGATAGTTTCATTGATATTTTACTGAAAGCTTCAGTCCTTTTTCAATAGATCTGAATGTGATAGACTGAATGAATGATGAATGAAGGCAGCGGGTTTAAATTCGTCCTTACTATTACTTTATTTTATTTTTCCTAAACTATACCAACGAAATAATAATTATTTATTTTAAAATAAAATTTTATTTTATTTTTTATTTTATTTTAAAATAAAATAAATAATTATTATTTCGTTGGTATAGTTTATGGGTTATAAACTCATCCTTCATTCTATACAGTTACTCATTCATTCACTATTTTAAATAGAGATCTAGTGTTACGACATTCCGCTCTCCACTTTCCGCCTAATTTTAAAGATATTTTTAAGTGGCGAAACTCACCACCGCACTTTGTTTTACCAACGGGTATTTTATTTTTAAGTACTAATAAGAAATTGACTGTAGGCAAATTTAAATATAAATTCTCCTTGTTCTCAGGAGACCTGAAGTATCCAACAATATTATGATGAATAAATTATACTTATCAAAATTAAATTATATCTTTATAGCCGTAGGGAACATCGAGCTAACGTAATTATAATAATAGTCAAAGAGCTTATGGACTTTCATAGTTGAAGTAAAAGATTTGTTTTATCACAAGAAATATTTACATTATATTGTTTTACTTTTTATTTTTTTTTTATCTTCACGCTTTATCCCGCATGGTGCGGGATGGGCAAAGGCAACCTAGTATTAGGGCGCTTTATTCTATTCTTTATAATTTTCGAAACAGTTATGTTGAATAGCGCATTTCAACGTTGAGGAAGGAAATAAAAAATATTAATTCCATCAATTTCGATTCCCAAATCGATCTCAAAATCGACACGTTAACATTCACACGCTGTGCCGCTGGGCCCCCTTAGTTTAGTTTAGTTATACTTTATCGCACACAAATAATAGAAACTTATTAATAATTTTTAATATTATTATACTTTTAATATATATAATAATTTATTAATTTATTCACTCTGACATCAAGGCAAATGCCCAGCGTTTAGTTCCGCCAATTAACACGCAATGCCTCGAAAAAAATCGGCGGAAAGTAGGCAACGGAGTGTCTTAACACATTTTCCCTCTACCTATCCTGCTATATGCGGGATACAGTATGAAGCTTTCAAATTCACTTAAACTAAGTTGCGGGCGACCACTAGTTCTGTATAAAATAATATTAACACTAATTGAATAATACATTTAGTTTCAACATCTAGACAGATAGAGCTAAAATTTGCATTGCAAATTGATATTATGCAAATAGCACTGGTTTTAATTTTTACAAATTAATATGAAGCTACATAAGGACTGTAGCCTTTACCTTCGTTTACTTAACATTTAGATGACTGGAGCAACTTCACAAATAAACAAGAAGATAAAAAAAATACTATAAGATTTTCTATATTACAATTAAAATGTTAATTTTGTTAAAAAATATATTAAGAAATATAAAAGTTATAAATAAAATAGATTAAATAAATCTAACACCCAGCTCTTGGCCTATGAGACGTGCTTAACACCAACCGAAGATAAATTATTTATTTTGATAACACTACCTTTATTGTAAATGATAGTTACTTAAGTAGCGTTTTATTCCCTAGTTTCTTACTGTATTTCGCATGTGATATGGTAGGCAGTGGGAACCTAGTGCTAAGACACTCCGTTCCCAACTTTTCACTCAATTTTCGAGACATAACTTGTTGAATGACGGCACTCAAAGACGAAAGTAAGGAATTGAAAATAACTCATTCCCTTAAATGGGAATTCAGTCCAAAATCACCGCAGTTACAATCAGACTGTGCTGCGCCACGATTGCCTCAAAAATATATAATTTGTACTTCCAAAAGAATATAAGACTTAAAGATTACACTCGTAACTTAACGCCGCTAGTTCTGATTGTGTCCATATGAAATCGCTTCTATAACAAAATTCTCACTAAGCGTCCAGTGCTAAAATAAAATAATTTCAAGTTGAACGATTTATGCGCTACCCGTTTCAGCCGTCACTGACAGATACGCTTTGTTTTAGAATTGGAACTGTATAATACAAGGTCATCGTGACGCAGTGAGGCATTTAACGCGATGGTTGTCGGTTCGATTCCCATTTTTTTTTATTTTTCCGCCCTGGTAGACAAAACACGGCGATGAGTTTATTCGTATATACCAATAATTATTGTGCAACGTATTGAATTCGGAAAGCGGAGAGCAAAGTGACTCAACACAATACTGCCTATCTTTGTGTATGCGGGATAAAGTAAGAAACTAAAGAAAAAAAACAAAACCTATACCAATACGTATACCAATTTCGTCCATTCAAATTCAAAATATTTTTTATTCAAATAGACTATTGTCAGCACTTTTGAATCGTCGAATGAACATATAAAAATTGGTTAAGCGTGAGTCGGACTCGTTCACAGAGATTTTCGTACCGATTTCGAGATTGTAGGTCAACGGGAAGTACATTTTATAAATGTAGACAATATTAAGTTTGTGGGCATATTTGTATGAATATAAGTTTTTAATGGTGTTTTTTCCTATGAATTACCTAAAAGCTTTTCAGATTTTTTTCCTTTACAAATATTGTAAGTTCTGACTTCTTCCCAAATTTCCATAACTGTACAGTCCATTGGAAGTTCTCTATACATTACGAACAGATTTAGATGAAACTTTACACTAATTCAGCTTGTAAGTACATCACGATAACATATAGGCTACCATTTATGTAAAGATTTCGATAATTTAGCTATAATAAAACAGTAAGTTTAAACGGGCAAAACCGCGTTTGGGTGGCTAGTAATACATAAATTCAATATAAAACTTAATTTATCAAAGAAAATGTATGTGAAAATTTAGTCTATTTAAATTCCAGTACAGCGTTGGCAGTGAGCGATTCATAGCTATTTGGTATATTTCAAAACTGAATTTTGTAAACGAGAAGATATCGAAACCCGCTTTAGTTTTAAAAGCTTTATAGAAAAAGTGTCAATTCATTTAAAATAAAGTGTGAATTGTAGCTATTTTCACAAATGTTGGAAAGAAATGAAGTGAAAATTTTAAAATACCGTTGGTTGGTAAAATATCGTTTAGTTTTACGCTGTAGGTACATATCTCCACATATAATCTTTATATAGGAACCAGGGGGAACCTAGTGTAGTCAGTTGTTATGAAGTTGCGTATTGTGTTGCAGGTTACCCTTTGGTACCATTTGATAATAAGGAAATGAAGGAATAATTCCCTCCCTCGAGTGGGATTCGAACTCACGACCGTCAAGTATCACAGATGTACGCTACGCCAGTACGGCCTCAAGATGAATACTAACACAAATTTAATATATTAAGAAATCAAGTAAAATGGAAGATATATTTTCACAATACAATACAATGCCGACGACGTTCCCTTAACAAGGCTAACTTGCTGACAGAGCGTACGTGAGAGGATTCTTACTTCTATACAATATTAATTGTATTTTTATCTAATGTAGCAAAATAATTTCTTTTCAGCAAAGACAAATGGTAATAAAGTTAAGTCCGTCTATAAATACGCTGGTTGTAGGTTCTATTCCCATTTGGGACAATGATTTTTTTATTTCTCCGTTCTGGTAACACATCGCGGCGTTGAACGTCATCACTGAACTCCTATCTTAGTTTATATAGTATTTCTACGTGAAACGAAAAATACAAGAAAAGTGTGGTTAAAAAATATAATATCTATTTAACAATAAATATTGCCTTAAGTACCTATGCATTTCCCAAAGAATTTAATAAACACTAACTTCCATCTCAAATAACATATAGAACCTATGCTAGAAATATAATACAATAAGCACTATATAATTTGGCGCGCGGTGTTAAATTCCGCCACTCAATATATACTAATTAACGGAAAATGGGCAACGGATGGTGTTAAGTTCCATCTGCCTACCCTGCTATACAGCATGAGGCTAAGATAAAATTTTATATTTATTTAAACACAGTAAAAGTAAAGATATGCAAGACTGCGTTCAGACGTGATCGTTAATAAAGTTCTTACATTATTTTGATACTTGACTTTTACCTGAAAGCTAAAAAATAAATAATTTTCGGCTTACATTTTTAGCATCTTTTTAATTTAAAAAATGGTTGACTGATTTTATAATTTATATTACAGAGTGGAATCAAAAATGTAGTTTGTTTTGTAGCTTCAGGGTGTATCCCGTACTTAGCAGGGTAGGCAGAGGAAATCTGGGAACCTAGTGTTAAACACTCCGGTCTCACTAAGAAACTTCCGTTCCCCACTCTCTGACGAATTCTATATGACGTGCCTCATTACCAGAGCGAACAAATATTAAATATTTCATTTCTTCGAGTAGGAATCGAACCCACGACCTATTGCGTTAACAGTCGCACGCTCACGACCTAGAGCCATGCCTGCGCTATGACGATAATATATAAAATAAATAGTAGCTAGTGACACAATACTCCATTTTCCTTTTACCCATTTTTATATGCCATATTTAGTAGCGCAAAGTAAACAGTGTGTTCAAGCAGCTTGAGGTAAACTACTACGCCTTTATTCGAAAAGTAAACATGCCCTCGTGTTATACGAAGATGTAATATCGTAAAGGCAAGAGAAAAACATAATGTTTCTATATATTTATTTTACGTCTTTTTAACCCGGCGTTGCGGGGGTTGGGTCATAATTACACGCGTCTTTTATTTGCTTATAATTTTACAACGATTCATACAAAGTTGCTACTCTTCTCGGTAGCTCGAATTATTGAGTATTTCTCAACGTGATGGTTATTTTAGTACCGTAATTAGTTAGTGGCCGCATTGAAAGCAACAAAAACTAAAAAATTAAAAGATAATTATGATCCATAACTGGTCCCAGAAACTATTTTACGCTATTTTTCTTAAACAAGTTTAAAATAACTTATTGTTGTTTTCCATAATTCTTATTATGATGATGATGATGATTTGTATTATTGTATTATTATGCGACTTTTAAATTCAATTTCAATTCAAAAAATCGAGTCAGATATTACGTTGTCCTATCGTATTAGATGACCATTTGAATAAACGTAATAAGCTTACCAAAACAGAACAAGATATTTATTACCATGAATTTACCATGAACATTTGGATTTGTATGGTGTTTAAGTCAAGTTGAACAACAGATTGACGTGTTGGTGCACCTTTATTGGAACCTGTAATAAAATAACCATAAACTCGTAAGCTCATGTCAGGTGTATTCCGAGTGCAGGTAAAAACCGCAAACATCCAACGAGTACGTGTGCCAAGGGTGTAACGGACATATAAATTGTTCTTAACATACAGTGCCTTCTTGTGCCAATTGTACAAATAATTGTAATTGTTTGTAGTTTTGTTATATATTAGTAGATCAATAAAAGTACTACTAAAAATTACAAGCTAGAAATCATTATACGATAGTTACGTTTTACTTAATAAAGCCTCATTTCTATAAAACAATATATAATCCTATATCTTATAAAACAAAGTCGCTTTTTGTGTCTGTCTGAACTTTCTAACTCTTCTTCTTCTAAACCACCCAACGGATTTGGACGCGGTTTTGACCATTAGGTCGAGTATTTCTCAGGGAAGGTTTATATATAGTTTATTATTTGTACATTCTTATGTAAATTAACATAAATACGATAAATGAGTATAAAGTCCTACCCGCTGAGACACTTTGGCGCATGCGCTGCTTTAATGGTAAATACTACATGAAAAAAATGTACTGGAGTATTGTTCCTCTTAATAAGATCTACAAAAAAGTCCGCGATGGCATATTCGTATCTTTTAAGAATAACGTGTAGTGATCATATTTCTGTCTAAAAATAGTAATTACAATATATTTTTTATTGTAAGGGATATTTTTCCATAATGGAATTAATCCTTATCCTTTAAAATACTTTATTAAATTTCTACGTTAAACGAAGATAAAATTTGCTTTTTAAACTATTTCGAAATTGCGAATAGTTTTAGAGAAAAACGCATTTAATTATTGACACATCACGCCGTTCACACATCAACTGTATCGAGTCAAGTTTCACTTATCCCTTACTCTCAGCATATAAATAAGTATATTAGTTACGTTGGCCATTTAATGTAGATCAAAACTGTCTTTTCTGTTTTTCATTTTAATAAGTACTTTAGAAGTTGTTACAATATCAAAAAATCCTTGCTGCGAAACGCGCCTCGCGACGTTATGCTTATACAAGCGAGTCCGAAGCGCCCGCCTGCCTTACACGCATCGGTGGTTCAGTGGAAGAATGCTCGCCTGCCACGCGGGCAGCCCGGGTTCAATTCCCGGCCGATGCATTCTATTTAATTTTCGTCACAGGCAGCCACGTAGTGCTTGCTTTTCATCAGGGACAGAATACCCTCTTCAGCATTAACCACAAGCTCGAAAAAAAAAACCCGCCTGCCTTTATAGCAACGAAGATTTAGATGCGTTTGCACGTATTGGATAATTCGAGTTGAATGTATTATTTAATGTCATTTAACTATCTAAAAATAGTAATTTAAATATATTTTAATAAGTACTTGAAAAGATTAGTAGCACAGATTTAAAATTACGGTACCTACTAAAAAATCCTTGCTGTGTAAAACAATTGGAAAATCCTTATTGAAACTACGAAAATGCGGGTTGCATTAGGGTTTAATTAATTTTCACATTATCTTAAGTGCTTTGCAAACATACATTATATGAATAATCCAGTAGTAAAAGCGGGCGAAGCCGCTATAGGGTCGCTAGTCTATATATATATATAAAAGGACTTGTCCTCACTGACTGAGGTAAGACGCACGCACATCCGTAACCGCTGTGCGTAGAAACGTGAAGTTTGGACAGATGTTTACTTTCGTAATCTGGACATCCACTAAGAAGGGATTTTGTAAAATTATAACCCTAAAGGGGTGAAATAGGGGTTGTAAGTTTGTATGGAAAAAATTTAAATCGGCACCGATTTTTATAAAATTTGAAATTTAGATTTTTAAAAGTATTTAATTGAATACGTGTTTCATAGTTTTTTAGAATTCTCCCGTTAAGGGTGCAAATAAGGGGTTGAAAGTTTGTATCGATTTTTTTTAATCGGCACCAATTTTTATAAAATTTTAAATTCAGACTCTTAAACGTATATAATTAAACACATGTTTCATGGTTTTCTAGAATTCACCCCCTAAGGGTGCAAATAAGGGGTTGAAAGTTTGTATGGGAAAATTCTTAAATCGCCAACGATTTTTATAAAATTTGATATTTAGACTCTTAAAAATATTTAATTGAACATATGTTTCATGGTTTTCTAGAATTCACCCTCTAAGGGTGCAAATAAGGGGTTGAAAGTTTGTATGGAAAAATCTTTAAATCGCCACCGATTTTTTTAAAATTTGAAATTTAGACTCTTAAAAATATTTCATTGAACACATGTTTGATGGGTTATTAGAATTCACCCTTAAATACGCAAGCGAAGCTGCGAGCGTCCGCTAGTTTATTATAATTTTGGTAAGCACCAGTTTTGTATAAGTAGCAGATTAATATCCTATCCTATATCTTATAAAACAAAGTCGCTTTTCGTGTCTGTCTGTTGTTTCTAACTCTTCTTCTAAACCACCCAATGGATTTTGATGCGGTTTTCACCAGTAGGTCGAGTATTTTTCATAGAAGGTTTATATATAGTTTTTTATTTGTATATTCTTATGTAAATTAACATAAATACGATAAATGTGTATAAAGTCCTACCCGTTGAGACACCTTCGCGCATGCGCTGCTTCAATGGTAAGTACTACATGAAAATAATGTACTGGAGTATTGTGCCTCTTAATAAGATCTACAAAAAAGGCCGCAACGGCATATTCGTATCTTTTAAGGATAACGTGTAGTGATCATTTTTCTGTCTAAAAATAATAATTTCAATATATTTTTTATTGTGAGTCATATTTTTCCATAATCTAAATATTAATCCTTATCCTTTAAAATACTTTATTAATTTTCTACGTTAAACGAAGATAAAATTTGATTTTTACACTATTTCGAAATTGCGAATAGTTTTACAGAAAAACGCATTTAATTGTTGACACATCCCGCCGTTGACATATCAGTTACATGTTACTCAAGTTTCACTTATCCCTTACTCTCAGCATATAAATAAGTATATTAGTTACGCTGGCCATTTAATGTAGATCAAAACTGTCTTTTACTGTTTTTCATTTTAATAAGTACTTTAGAAGTTGTTACAATATCAAAAAAATCTTTGCTGCGGAACGGCTCGCCACTCGTCATGCGTCCGCCGCGCCCGCCTGCCTTACACGCATCGGTGGTTCAGTGGTAGAATGCTTGCCTGCCACGCGGGCGGCCCGGGTTCGATTCCGGCCGATGCATTCTATTTAATTTTCCTCACAGGTAGCCACGTAGTGCTTGCTTTTCAGGGACAGAATACCCTCTTTAGCATTAACCACAAGCTCGAAAAAAAACCAGCCTGCCTTTATAGCAACGAAGATTTAGATGCGTTTGCACGTATTGGATAATTGGAGTTGAATGTATTATTTCAGCGCCATATATTTGGTTTCATATTCTTTGTAGTAGGTATTAGTAGGTAGGTTTTTGTTTATAATTTCTTCCGGTTAAAAATAGTCATTTAAATATATTTTAATAAGTACTTGAAAAGATTAGTAGCACAGATTTAAAATTATGGTACCTACTAAAAAATCCTTGCATCCGTGTAAAACAATTGGAAAATCCTTATTGAAACTACGAAAATGCGGGTTGCATTAGGGTTTAATTAATTTTCACATTATCTTAAATGTTTTGCAAACATACATTAAATGAATAATTTAAAAACTAAAGATCACCAATCAGGGTGCGTTAATATTGCGCCCAACGTCAATGCGACAATTTTCCTTTTGTGACAAGTTAGAAATCTACAATAATATATAAGCTTGAAGGGTTTGTTTGGTTGAACACGCTTATCTCAGGAAGTACTCGTTTTATATTACAAAAATATTTTTGTGTTAAATAGTCCATTTACCGAAGTTGGTTAAATGTAGGCTATATTACAGCCCGTACTCGTTTCGATGTAATCATAGTCAAAGTTACCTCGGGCACTCATAATATATCGTCACGTGTTATTTCTAATTGATAGGCGAGCGGCTTTTGCTAGCAGGTTAGCTATTACCTGCAACTTTGCTCGCCCCAACGGCCGTACTCAAGGGTATAGCATTAAATTATATTCTAATTCGTTGCTAAATTTCATAATTTTATATATATATTTTCCATATTAGATTTTTGACGTAACCAGCAAACAAACTTTCTCTCTTTCTTTTATTCTCTTTCTCATGATAGTTATGAGTTCGTATTTCAATTGGGACTCGGGTAAATCTTATAGCATTAAATTATATTCTAATTCGTTGCTAAATTTCATAATTTTATATATATATTTTCCATATTAGATTTTTGACGTAACCAGCAAACAAACTTTCTCTCTTTCTTTTATTCTCTTTCTCATGATAGTTATGAGTTCGTATTTCAATTGGGACTCGGGTAAATCTTATAGCATTAAATTATATTCTAATTCGTTGCTAAATTTCATAATTTTATATATATATTTTCCATATTAGATTTTTGACGTAACCAGCAAACAAACTTTCTCTCTTTCTTTTATTCTCTTTCTCATGATAGTTATGAGTTCGTATTTCAATTGGGACTCGGGTAAATCTTATAGCATTAAATTATATTCTAATTCGTTGCTAAATTTCATAATTTTATATATATATTTTCCATATTAGATTTTTGACGTAACCAGCAAACAAACTTTCTCTCTTTCTTTTATTCTCTTTCTCATGATAGTTATGAGTTCGTATTTCAATTGGGACTCGGGTAAATCTTATAATTATTTTAATTTTCTTATTCTAATAAGAGAAATTCTTACAAGTTAATTATAGTCTTTACATTGGGTACTCTCCTAAGCAAGGGATATACGACGAACAAACCAAAACAAATATGTCCCTACATATATTCTAAAGCATTCCCTTCAAAATACTCACCTTCAGAACCGTGCTTTAACCAAATTTAAACTTTAGATTAAGTTATAATTTAGTTACAAGCTTATGTTTATCTTCCCATCCATGTATAATAACGTGTCACCTATGGCACAGAGGAATAATTTTTTTATAGTACAAAAAAAATAACTCAATAACTTAATTTGGTGGAAAGTGTGGAACGGAAGCATTTTAATGGGAACAAAGAGTCTTAATTCTAGGTTCCCGGGTTCCCTCTGCTCACCCTGCTATGTGCGGGATACACCGTGAGACTAAAAAAGGTTATAAACGATGTTCTATATATATCCACCGTATCTCTCAGCGTAAAATAACATTTTGCTACACTCTACTCTATATAGAAATTTAAAGCATGTTTGCCGTCTTGACAGCATGTCGATGAAATCCTTGGAAGTAAATGTGAAATAGCCTTATTTATATGTTACAAGTATTTTGGAAGTTTCTTCTGAAAATGTCTTTTTACTTGCATTATAGTACTTTTACGACTTTGTGAAGTGCTTTCTGAATGAAATTGGTAAGCAATTTAACTTAAAACTTTAATAACAAAAAGTCGAAAGAAGAAGGGTTCAAACAAGCAATACCTGGAAAGAATCAATGCAAAGTGGGGAACAGAGTGTCTTTTTACTCTAGGTTCCATCTACCTTACTGTATGCGGGATACAGCGTGAAGCTGATATAAAGAATAGTATTCTCATTCTTCTGTCTTTAAATGATGTAAATAAGTCGACTTCATGGTACTTATCTATATATATAAAATCGAAAGGTCACTCACTCATCAGGAAATCTCAGAAACTACAAGTACTAGGAATCTGAAATTTTGCATAGGAATTACTTATAGGACGTAGGTGCTCACTAAGACGGGAATTTGCAATGTTCGACTTCTAAGGGATTGTTTTTGAGGTTGAAAGTTTGTGTGAAACTTCGTTATTACAAATGCTAGGAGTTTAAAATTTTACATGGACGTCACTTATAGGACGTAGGTACTCATGGAGACAGAAATTAATAATAACGTAGTTCACGCATGCGAAGCCGCGGGCCGGCCGCTAGTAACTATATATAGTTTATTCTAATACTGCTGAGCTGGGAGAGCAGTGCCTGGGGCTTGCGACCACAGGTGTAGGCTTACAGTGCACTGACACTCGCCTTCACTGCTCCAGCTTAATATAGCAAATTACCTTAACAAGAGACGGAAGAATTTTCTTTTCAATTTTAAAAATTCATTCTGATTCTGAAATCAATGTAATCTGAAACATTCTTTGAAATATTCAATAATAACCTATTTCAAAGAAATGTTTTAAATTTACATGTTATTGAGGAGCTGTCGTTGCTTGCCTGTGAGTCAAGTCTGTAGTTCTTAGTAAGTTTACTTTCTTCAAATGGGAATCGAACCCACTACCGTCGCGTTAACAATCAAATGCTGTGCCGCTGCACCACGATAACCTTTATTTTTTTAATTGGATATTATTTTTCTCTCTCTCTCTATATTTATTTGCCAGATCGTTAGTTTAATATGCGGTAATAACATGCCTTAATGATAACAGCCATTACAATACGTTTTTCTTTTAACGACGCTTATTCCAACAGTTTTAGTAGCTATAAAATAAACAGTAAAAATTTTACTGCTTTAGATGCTTTCTCTATAATAGTTTTTAAGATTTTTAATAATCATGACCCAGTAGGAGAAGGAGTGTCTTAACTCTATATTCTCTCTGTGTACTCCGGAAAAGGGGCAAAACTCTATATTATATATCTCTATATTAAAATATATCATTATGTATTTTTATTAGTTTTTATTTGCAGCTTGGTCATATGGAAATAACTACTCGTTTGACGCATGAGACATACTACAACGCCCCTATTTATAAATTGCTGTCAAGTCTGAGATTCTTCTTGGGTTTTTTAATTTTAATAAATAAGGGCATCTCAAGATCGATCTCAGAATTGAGGACCTGTATATCTATACCTGTATATCTGCAGAAAAGCCAGAGTTCTCTCTGGAGTCTCCTCTACAATTAAGACACTGCTTTCCCCACGTTCCGTCCATTTTTGCTACATCATGTGTGTGACAAGTGGCGGATCCCAACGCCGCATTTTATTTACGAGAAAGAGGAAAATGAAAATAATTTAAATATAATCATTCCTCTGAGTGATAATCGAACCCACAACCATGTTTACAGTTAGAACAAAATATAACTAAAAGTAAAACATTCTCACAACTTTAATCTCATTTCAGTTTTCATCGAATATTCTGTAGAATTGAATGTGAACTGAACAGTTACAGAACATGTGGAAGTTTTGTATTGAATTAGTTCTAGTTGCTGTACGCTTTATTTGAGATGCAAATGGGATGTGTTAATTTCGATTTTGTTAACCGACTTCCAAAAAAGGAGGGTATCAGTATGCTTGTATGTATGTAAATGTAATCCTTTTCGATTTAAATTTTCATATTGATAAATGTAAATTTTTTAGTTACATCAGTTTAATTTTTGGGTATTTTTGCGTGTATTTTTTTAGATTGGAATATTTATAAACACTGAAATTTGACTCTATATTTTAGGCCGAAGCGAATTCTACTAGTAGGTATAATATACACAAAACAAAAAATCTTCCATTACCAAGTGTCTGACAGACAATGCACAGACGAAACTACTGGACCTAAATAGTTTAAATTTATCATGTGGGCAGAATAGAGAGCGTAGAAGAGAGTCACTAAGATATTAATTAAGTTTTCCACAGGAAGAGAAAAAGTAACGAGTTTTCCATTTTACATCTTACAGTCTACACCAACAAAATCTCAGGCCACGTCTAGCAACATATTACAAAAGAATTATCTTTTCGTGAAACCTAGCGCAAAGACCATGTAAATTATGTACAGTTCCTAATTAGGGACATGTTTGTGCTAACACTAATTAGTATTCATTCTGTTTCATTTAAAATAAGATATTAATTTATTTAAAAATATTATTTAAAATAATATTTTAGTTCAATTTCTTTATTTACTTAAGATGTTATGCCTCAAGAATTCGGCAGAAAGTGTTCTTATTCGTTCAAACCGTTCTCGTTGTACTTTTGTGTCCATATATCCTGCAGAGTAGAGACCGTTGTTAACATTCTGTTCTGCGGTTTTTAACCGACTTCTGTAAGAAAAGGAGGTTATCAATTCGACTGTATTTTTTTATTTTTTTTATTTTTTATTTTTATGTTTGTTACCTCATAACTTTTAACTGGGTGAACCGATTTTGATATTTTTTTTTTATTTGAAAGGTATAGCTTCCCGAATGGTCCCATTTTTTTTTGGTCCATGTCTGACAATGGTATCCATGAGAAAATCACATAAGTCTTAAATTTGCAATAGGCATGTGCGCGACTAATAGCCGAATAACTCAATGTTGCGCCAACCGATTTTGATAATTCTTTTTTTATTTGAAAGGATACACTTCAAGGATAATTTGGTGAAAGTTTGGTTAGGTTTCGATTATGGAATCCGGAGAAAATTGAGAAAGTTTGTTTTTTTTGGTAAAAAAATGATTATACTGTAATAGTTACAAGCAAAAACTTTTTAAATTGATGTCAGAAGTGAGATTCCTGATGGTTGCATTTCTTTTCAACCAACCTCAAAAAAGAAGATGTTCTCATTTTCAACCAACTTCAAAGAAGGGAGATTCCCAATTCGCCCGAATACTTTTTATGTATGTTCTTGTTAATATACCAAAATGTAACTTTGCACAAAAATAATACCTAATTAAATGAAGTTTTACATAGAACAATCACAACCACTCGTTGACAACCACTACCACCACCATCACCACTCGTTTAAGAAGCATCATTTTAAGATCAACCCATCACTTAAAATCATAAAATAAATTAATTTTTAACGAATTTATTAACGAATTCGAGACAAAGCAAGTTGAACGGCAATTCCATTGCTATTATTATTTCGTATTAATTATATATTATATATATATATATATATATATATATATATATATATAGGCATATGGGACAAGCGTTACTGTAAGTGTATGATGAAATATTTAATTATTTTTTTTAATTTTTTTTTATTGTTGATAGGCAAGCATTTGTCCGCTATCTCACCTGGTGGTAAGTGACGATGCGAACGAAGGTGGAGCATGCTTGCCTAGGTAGTACCTATTCACTCGTTCGTTAATATTTTAATTCCTTCACTCTGTTAACAAAGTAAAGCGCGACGTTGAGTCACTCACACACCGCCACTGAACACGCAATGCCTCGAGAATCTGGCGGCAAGTGGGGAAACGGAAGTGTGTAAATGGGAACGGAGTGTCTTAACACTACTTTCATAGATTTCTTCTGCCTCAAGCGTGAGGCTATATAAAAAAGGTTTAATTTTTATAATAGCTCATTGCTTAACTTATTTTTACCTAATTGCTCGCAGTATTCCATACAAGAAATAGAGAAGCGTAGGAAAAATCAACTCAACTCAACAAACTCATCAAATTAAAGTCAACTTTAATAATTTTATGAATAAATTCTATAAAACATATCAAATTTAAATCTCGATAAGTCACCATAAAATATAAAGACCCATAAAATATGGTACTTTTCAATACAAATGACAAAAAAGCCTATTATTATTTGTTATGTCATAATCACATCGGTTACGGCTTACCGCGCGCGGCGATTTAACACCATATTGAATTATATTGTCAGAAAATATTTATTTATTAATTTAATTAACAGGTTCAATGTGGCTTGAGGTTAAAATCGGCCTCATATGGACTTCACGCTGGTGCGGGTTATGTTAGCTATATAAAATATACGAGGCTGAAAAAACCTCAATTAAATTTCTAAAAAACAGGTCCTACAGTAAAAGTGAGATTGCATAAAGGCCAATGTGGATCATGGGGTTAGTTTCTAAATGTGAACCCGGCAGATGTGGGTTCGATCCCCACTCGGAGGAATAATTATAATTATTTTCATTTCCCCGCTCTAGTAAACGAAGCGCGGTATTGAGTTCCTCCACACACCACGCATTATCCCGGAAATTAGGCGGAAATTGAGGAAAGTACTGGTATATTAATACTAGGTATACCTGCCTTCCATCTGTTAATCGGGAAAATGTGTGAAGTCGTTATATAGAAATGGAGATCACTATGGGATGGATGGAGAGAGAGGATGGGAGGACATCTGGTTGTAATCACGGTGGTCATAGGCTCGATCCTGACTCAGGGCAAACTTCTATTCCTCTTTTATGTAATGAAACTAAATGTGACGGCGACCTCCCTCGTTCGACACAAGATGTTTTGAATGTGGACGTGAATCGGAGTGTAACTAAATAATTTACACTTTTATACATAGGGGATGTATAAAAGTGTAAATTATTATAAAAAACATGCATTCACGCTGTTTCCCGCATGTTTCAGGGTAGCTAGAGAAAACCTAGTAATTCTTCCAAGAGGGAATTGAACCCAAAACCAACGCGTTTACAGTCGCATAAGACTAAGCGTTGAGGTAGTCGTGGTCTTCAATACAATATATAAGATTTCGACTTTTATATATAAGATTTCGACTTTTATATGTAAGCATCAAGGCAAAAATATCGATATTTGATACGTAACACATACTAATACTTTTGAAGCTTTAGAGGAGATAAGAAAATAGAAGACTTACGACAAAATGCGATAGAAAACTTGGCAAGATATTCTTATACACCTTTGTACGAAAATATTATAGAGGCACCTGTGAAATATTTTAGATTTCAATTTTCAGAGTATGTTTACAGTTTTATGAGATTTATTGTTTTTTCAGCTTCACTCTTAATCCTGTAAGATATTCCCATCACATCTAAAGCTTAAAGATGAAAAAGATAGGCAGAGAGAATTTAAAGTGTTCTCCGCTTTCCAATTTGAAGTAAAACGTGTAGAATGGTAGAATTTGACGCCGCTTTTTGCTACCAAAAACATGAAGTGAAAATTATTTTGTTGCCAAAAAGAAAAAAAGAAAACAAAATTATATAATGCTTTCCCTCGAGTGAAGGTTGAACTCCTTGGCGTTTACAGTTAGGCGTCCCACTGAGCCATAACGGCTTCTAATCCTACGTAATCCTACTAATATTATTAATCTGAAAGTTTGTGGATGGATATTTGTTCAATTTTCACGCAAAACTTACTAAATGGATTTAGATGGAAGCCAGTCGTGGCGCAGGGGCAGCGTGTGATTGTAAAACCGATTGCTTGTGGGTTCGATCCCCGCTCGAGGATATGAAATATTTATTTAAATTTATATTTCCATTTCTTCGCTGGTGTCCAGGCAAGGCGCGGCGTTAAGTTCTGCCCCTTCAACACGCAGTGCCACCAAAATTCAGCAGAAAGTGGGGAACGGAGTATCCTAACACTAGGTTCCATCTGCCTCCCTGTTGTGTGCGGATTACACCGTGCAAGTAATAAAAAAAAATCACGTCCTTTTAAGCAATTTTAATCATAATGAGAATAATTTCTTAAGGTATTTTTATTTTATTTTGTTATGCAAAGTTAATGTTTACACTTAATTAATTTGAAAGCTAGTAGTAATAAGCTTTCGTTGCAAAGAAAAACCTTTTTTGTTGATTTTTTTAAATTGTCAAATATTATTACTCTAAAAAACTGTTAATTTGGGTTAATAAAATGTCCACGTTAGATATTTTTTGTATATATAATTTATCTACTTACTTATTACTGCAGATTCTTTTAGAAACCAAATTAAACGGTTTCAATCTACATAATTGCTTATTGTTATACACACACACATATACATACACACACATACATACATACACACACATAGATACACATACAACACATACACACAAATGGGGCATTTTATCTTATTATTTTATTTTATTTTTTTTATTTTTGGTATATATTATTACTTTTACCTTTTTACTTTGAATTGTTTTGTTTTGTTATTTCTTTTTTTATTTAAATATTTAAATATGTATCTTTTTTTTTTCTAATAATATGTTTAAATTATGTGTAGCTCTGTACTATACTTAGATAATATTTATAAGTAGAAAACTATAATTGGCTTTATTTTTTTGTATAAGTTTTTTTTTTTATAAGTAGTTATTAATAGTTTTCTGTAAAATAAAATAAATAAAAATAAAAAAAATAAATACCTAAAAGTTAATGTGTAGCTGACAAACAACGTACAGCCGAAGACACACGGCGTAGAACGCTGAAATGTAAAATATGAGTGTAAAGAAGCTTCACGCTTTATCCCACATTTATGAGTAGCACCGCGTACCGCCCAATCCTCGAAGTATTGCGTGTTGAGTGCTCCCTTGCGACGTCAGAGTATTTCTAGAAAAGTTTTAAAGTCACCACAAGTACCTTAGAATATATTTTTAGTGTTTCTTGAAATTCAAATAATGTAGACTAGTTTTACGTACAATCTTCCGCAAATAGAAAGGAAATTATTGCTATTACAACTTTTATGAAATGATGCGACAGAGAGAATAATAAAGTGACGGAGAGAATAATAATAAAATAATAATATAAATTAAAGTTACTCGTTTCCTTAAGAGAACCCACAACCGACGTTACACAGTCAAACACTCTCCCACTGTGCCATAATACAATCACTTAACTTTTCATCTTACATAATTTACAATATACATATATTATATATACTTACATATTTTATATATCCTCCTCGGCCTTAATATCGTTACGTAGCTTCCGGTCACCGGATGCTGCGGCCATCTTGAATTTCTTATATCGGTTTTAGAGTTACGGCGTGATGAGAATAAAAATTTTGTACTTTGAAATGAAAAATTTTATAAAATACAAGTTCAGAACTTATGTCTAGTTTATATTTTATAAAGATTTCTAAGTGTTTGTCTACAATAATATACAAAATAATTTGGATTTAAATTTGTAGTCTGTACTGTACTGTTTTTCAGTATTTTCATCGACTCTGGAACGTGGCGTTTAGGTTTTCTAAAATTGGTGGAGAGTTCTTTCACTATTTTTTTTTATAATCTAGCTTGAAAGAAATATCTTATTTTCAGTCCAGGCGGCCATTTGTCCAATCGGTTACGAAGGGCAATTAGTTGTTGGCTCGATTCTCTATGGAAGAAATATTTTTCGCCATTCAATATCCGTTATCTAAACACTCTTTCTCTGTCTACCCTGCTAAATGCGGGATACTGCGTGAAGCTTATTAAAGTTAATTAAAATTATATTATGTATGTGTAATTTCAATTTTGAGCAATAAATAATTTAGTAGTTGTAAATTAAACCCTTTACATCGACCATTCAAAAGAGTCAGCTATAAAAAGCAATTTTCAATTACTGGAACAGCACAAAGCGGCATATCATTAATTTATTGCTATCAAACTTAGCTCATTATTAATTTTCGTACAAAATGAACTGGAGTTTTTTTTTATAAAGTTTAACTTTTTTTTTGTTTCACGCTGTATCACGCATATAGTAGGGTCGGTAGAGGGAAGTGGGAATATCCCGTTTCACATTTTACAACCAATTTTGGAAACATTGCGTGTTGAATGACGAAATACAGAGCTGTGCTTTGTCTATCAGAATGGAAAAATAAAAATTGATTTCAAAACATTAAATACCCAGCGTGGAAAACGAACAGCGTGGAACTATTGGACTTGAAAAGTTGAAATTTGGCATGAAGGTAGTTTAAGGAGGCCGTTAAGGTCATCATGGCCTGGTGGCAACGGTGTAAGCATAAACGCGATGATGATTATCATGATTTAATATATTCCTTTCCTTGATCTGGTAACGAGGCAAAGCGTTACGTTGCGTTACGCTGCTCAACCCGCAACGACTCAAAAATTCGGCGGAAAGTGGAGAACAGAAATTTCAAATGGAAATGGAGTATCTTAAAACTCAGTGCCTAGGTTCCCTCTGCCTAACTTGCTATGTGCGAGATACACCACGGAATAAAAAATCCACACAAAGTTGCCGACGAAATCTAATAGTATATATTATATCATCCACTTAGACCCAGAGGGCCTGACTTGGGATTTTTTGAGGTAATCCTCATCTTAGCGTCACCGGAAGTTTCAAAGGTCAAGGAAAAATGTATACACATTCGTAAATCCAATATATTTGTCATATGAATATATATGATGTATTTTATCTTATCACGTTTTTTTTTGTTATTCACAATTGCTCGCTCTGTTACTAAGGCAAAGCGCGGCGTTGTGTTCTGCCAGTCAACAATGTCTCCGAAATAGAGTGATAATTAAGGAACGGAGTGTTTTAGTTCAAGAATATACCGTTACGCTAAAACAAAGACTTTTAAAAGTCATGTTAAACGAATGTTCTACGTTCAATAGAGAATTCAATTTTACTCAGGACGATTCGAAAATAATTCAAATATAGTAATTCTACCAAGTGGGAATCAAACCCGCAACCATTACTTTTACAATCAACTGTACCACTATGACGACGGCTCCAGCATCATTGCGAAAATAATACAAATATTACGATACAATTTTCATTTTACTACAATACATGTTCCAAACAATATGGCCTGGTCGTAAAATTTTATAGCACTAGAGTACTTTAACTGTATTTAATTGAATGTATGAAACAGTGCCATTTATACCACAAATGTTTATTCCTTCTAAATTATATCTGTTGTCAATTGAAAATTTTGCACGTGATTTTTTTTATTTTCACGCTGTATCCCTAGCGGGGTTGCCAGGGTCTCTGCATACCTCTTTCCCCTGGTCCACTCTCATCAACCTCTTCATACATGCCCGGGGGTGAAATTCATATTTTTTTTTATATTAATGCGTATTTTTTAAAGAATATGGAACTACTACCGATATTAATGAATATGAGGTTACTACAGGAAGGCAGTTGTGCTGAATAGTCAGTGAGAAACTCTACTGTTACTTTTTTAATTATTACTCGATTGTGTCTATGTAAATGTGTGTGTATTGGTTTGTATGTGTGTGTGTAAAGATCAAACACGTTGACCAATTATATAATTATCATAATTGGGACCCATTTTCCAACCAATGAAAATTTCTCACGCAGCCTTATAAAATTAAAATGGACCTAGAATATTAATCTATATGTCTTTATAAAATGTATTATTTATTTATACATATATTATCGATTATAAAATTGATTCAATGATGTACTCGTTCAGTATTACGTTTTTTTTTAAAGCAGCAGTTAGTTTTTTCAAAGCCATCTTCGTCCGCTAAGTCATAAGCGCAAAATAATATTATATATAATAATATTATTAATCATTTTACATACAGAATTACAGAAACTGTAAATTTAAACATAAAATAAAAATTCTACGTTTTCAATTACGTATCGTATCGATGAAAATGCAACTAGGTTTTGAACTAACCAATTTACAATTCCACCAATAATGCTAATACTAGCTTTTGTGAATTCAACCGTGAAATTAGCGACTAGTCCATGTTGCTTGAATTATAACGCAGGTTATTACGGGTTCGGTTTTTTTTATTTTGGTAGGCAACTCACTATAGTTTAATTTCTTTGTTTTGGTAACGAGACAAAGCGCGGCGTTTAGTTCCGCCACTTAGCGTGGATGCCTCCAGAATGCGGTGGGAATTACGGAACGGAAGTGTTTTACCGGGAACGGAGTGTAACCCAGGAATAGGTTCCCAGTTTTCCTCTGCCTACCCTGCTATGTGCAGGATACAGGAAAAATCTCATTTTCTTGCTCTAGTAAACGAGAGATATTGAGTTTTACCATCCTACACCAAAAAAATTTGAAAATTTAGTGTTGCGTGGGAAACAGAGTGTCCTAGCACTAGGTTCCCTTCACCTACCCTGCTATATAGCTGCTACAACCATCGTATACCATCAAGCATTTTTCAACTGACAAATTCACATTTTTCAATTCAATATAAAATTTCCAAAGAAATCTTCTTCTACTTACCTAATAAGTGAGTGTAATATGCGGCATAGAAAAGGCAAGGCGAGGGCGTGTTAATGTTCTCACGGCCTAGTTTCTATCCAAAGTTAGATGCGACAATAGCGTTTATACTATCATGAATTTATTATGTTCCTTAAGTTTCTGTGTGAATTTGTCCCGATAGCTTAGTAGTGGAAATCTTGGACCCGTGATAGGTTGTAGGTCTAATCTGCATAATTTTTTTTTTCAACATCACATCTCTCCCGCATACCAGGGTAGGTACAGGGACTCTATTATTGAAAATATTGACATATCGCCATGCTTTGTCTACCAGAACGAGAGAAAATTAATTTTAATATTTTCTTCTTTAGTATATAGTCAATTCAAAATTAATTATTATTCTATTTTTGTCTTATAGCTTTATAAACTAGTATTAAACTAGTTTTTATCTTTTGTTTCGCTCATTTGCTCAAATAGAAATAATTAAGTTGCTTAAGAACACGTACAATAACTACATCGAAAGAATTAACATAATATAATATAGCCTATAGCCTTCCTCATTAAATGGACTATCTGACGTAAAAAGTACGTCCGTAAGTAGGTAAGTAGGTCCTGAGATTGGAGCGTTTAACCAGACAAACTAAACAAATGAAATTGATTAAAATCTAATTTATTCAAATACAATAACCGCGTTAATTAAAAGACATAACTAAACCACAATATCTTTTTTTTGGCTTATTCTGTACAATTTATTAAGAAAATCTGGAACAGCTAACAAGAAAAGAAAAAGGCGGGTCTTTCTATGAAATAAATAATGTCTTAATAATACTCTCCCTAATCCTTCCAAGTATAATACAATGAGAATAAATACTGATATAAGATGACCTTTGTGTATTATACTTTCGTATAATATTTTTTAGGCCAGTCATGGCCTGAAAAATATTGGGGCACAAGTGTGTGACTATAAACACTACAGGTAGTAGGTTCGATTCGCACTCCAATTCCTGGGTCCCCTCTGCCTTGCTAGGTGCGGGATACAGAGGGCAGAAAAAAAAGATTAAATAAAAAAAATATAGAAGAAAATAAGACAGTTATGAGTACGATTCCTATTGGGAATTAATTATGTCATATTTTCAAAGCGTGGCGTTGAGTTCCGCCACCCAATATGCAATGCTTCGAAGATTCAGCGGAGCGGAGTGTTTTAGCACTAAGTTTCTTTTCTCCTGCTATATGCGGGATACAGCGTGAAGCTCCAGTTTCTTTTTAAATTAATTCTTCCCGCAAATCATTGTTTTTTTAAAGAATCTGAGATGAACTGGAATATATCTTGAAACTTCATTTTAGCTTAAATAAATAAATAGCTCTTTACTGTTTCAACTTCAACTTCACAGTTCAAAACACATCAATACAAAACGTAACTAAGAACTAAATTCCAAATTCCACTAAAGTGAATACGTATTACGCTAAAACTTGAATAACGGAGCCACCGGAAGTCGACCTCGTGAACATTGCAAAATCAATATTATATTGCATTAACTATCTATGTAGTGTGGGTTTACTCGTAATTTGCTTTTTTTAGAGGGCGATAAGAGTTTTTTTTCTCAATTTACAATTATTATTATATTAGAATTTTAATTTAGTTTTAAAAAATAAACGACAAATAAATTGAGACCAGTCATGGTGCAGGGGCACAAGCATGTTCTCTTGATTTTAAAAAACTAAAATATTATAATATAAATAAAGAAAATATATATTCTGTCAAGCTTTTAAACTCTTGAAAGTAGGTTTTTGTACTCAGTTCATAGTTTAAACTTTAAAGTAATTTGTAGGTTAAATTTATGACATAATTTAAAGAATTTTTAACCGTTCTATTGGTACTTATATTTTTTTCTTTTCTTTAAAATCAAGATTTGGCAGAAATCTAGTGTTAAAACATTCCGTTCATCACTTTCCACCGGCATTTGAGACGTTGCTTATAAAGTGACTAATTTCTACGTCCTAATCCATTTTATCCTCGGCTTAGACCTCGCGTACAGTGGTAATATTATATAGCGGAAAAAAATATTTATTTGAACGCGCTTATCTTATGAACTATTGATTTCAATTCAACGAAGAGTCATTATATTTAATTTTTTTTATTTTACCGACTGTACCTGAAAGGTTACCTCAGACACTTAAAATTTATCATGTGTGTGGGAACTCTTAGTTACGAATATATCCAAAAGCTGCGGTTAAAAGCTTATATAATCAATATATAAGATAAAAATTTAAATAATATTTGTCTATGTATATACGTACATATTCTTAATATTGTATAAATATATATATATATAAGTACAAGGCTTAGGCAAGTTAGAAGAGTTACGATTTCACGAAACGTTACAAACGTGTGATCTCGCTTCGTTCTAACAGTATTATATTTTATATATTTTTCCCACTGAAAATAAAGATAAAGATACACGATGGTTGTGAGTTTGGTGGTCCTATATGGCGATGGTTTTTTTTGTTATAGCACGGTAAGCAGAGTGAACCTAGTGTCAAATCACTCCGTCCTCACGTACCGTATTACGTTTGGCGTGGCGGTAGTCCATACAGCCTTTATTACACTACATTATTTATATATTGGATTTATCTACATAATAAATCCAATATATAAATAATTTTATCGAAGTGAGGTAGAGTTTTGGGAAATATCTGTCATATTTCATCGTTTCGTTCGGAAGTATTGATAAAAACTACATATTTTGTATCTCATGTTGAATGAAATGCCTATACGTTGTGTTGATAGGTATACCTTCGTTTGCGTCAACTATAAAATGTAAAATTCCGTTTGTTTCTGTACCCTTAAGAATTTCGAAATGTGCTTCGTTAGGCTTCCTCTGCACTCCCTATGGAACGTAAATAATAAATAAATCAGCTTTACACTGTATCCTGCAACACAGCAGGGTAGGCAGAGGGAACCCAGTGATAAGACACTCCGTCCCTAACTTTCCGCCCGATATCAGATTTAAATATTTTGTATTAAAAACATATACTTACTGAATTTTTAAGAATATTTTTATACTTATAATGATGACGGAAGGCATAGGCTTTCTGACCAATTTCCGTCGACACAGTACTGTCGTATAGAAAAAGAAAGATAAAAGTAAAAGAGCAAGCAAATGTTTTGTAAAATAAAATGTATATTTAAAAAATGCAGCTCCCAGTGTTGCAACAAAGAAAAACAAAAGTAAACAATAGAAGAATAGCAATGGACTGTAAATAGTGTACGCGACTTTTTTTACTCACTTTACTAAAAAAAGGTTGAGTTTAGCGAATATTTATCTATATACAATCTATATATATACATATAAAAAACTTTTCCGTAACTGAGTGACAAGACAACGCACAAAGAAAATTCCGCGGTGTAGAACGCTGAAACTTGGCATATATATAGGGTCTTTGGGGAATATAAGGGAGTAAAAAGAGGATTTCTTTCAAATTCTCATGAGGATAGAAGTTTACGTTTTAAATTAGAACGAGAAATGTAAGAAAATCGAACCGACAACAGTCGAGCCTACAGAGTTTTTTTAATAAAATTTAGTTTTTGACATAAGAAGTGATAACCACTATCCACTATATAAGTTATTTAAAACAGCGTTTAATCACCTCTATTGTTTCAAATTAATTTCGACTCTAATTTCTAGTTAACCTTCCTATTATTGTCGAAAACCAGCGGTCGAGTTACTTTGACCGATTTACTTAGTTAAAAACATTTTGGACTAATAAAATTTGAAAAAATATATTCTTTTTATTTCAAATTAATACAATTATACTAAACTAGCGGCCCGCCCGCGGTTTCGCCTGCGTGAACTACCTTCGTCCGTCCTATAAATGACGTCCATGCAAAATTTGAGACTTCTAGCATTTGTAGTAACGAAGTTTCATACATACGTTCAACCCCAAAAACAACCCCTTAGAAGTCGAATATTGCAAATTCTCGTCTTAGCGAGCACCTATGTCCTATAAATAACTCCTATGCAAAATTTCAGATTCCTAGCACATGTAGTTTTTGAGATTTCGTGATGAATGAGGGAACCTTTCGATTTTATATATATAGATAAAAAGCTAATTATGTTTTTATTCACATTTCAAAATATATATAGATGAACTCTATTAGGCATTTGAAAAAAATATTTTTCAACACTAAAAGAAAATAATACACACCTTCATTAGAAAGAGTGCCTTTTGTGCTAAAGGTAAGACCTTGTATAGCGAAAGTAAGAACCGAAGTTTTAATCTTGGAAGTCGCGCTTTGTTCGCTCGGGGAGATTCGTCTACGCTAGTTTTAAATGAACATCAAAAATCAATACCTAAATTAGTACCTATTTCTTTCGCTTCACGCTGTATACCAGAGAGGACGGAGTTCCAAGTGCTACGACTTCTGCATGCCTCTTTTGCCTCGTTTACTATCATCAACCTCTTCATACATATTTTTAGGGGTCCTCATGTGAAAGCTACCTCCAGTATTATCGATAATATCATGTTCTTGAACGTCAACGGAGATTTTCTCCTGCCTTTCTTGTCACTCACTCTGAATTCTTAAGTCTATTGGTCTAATGGGTGATACAGACCCCGGATCGGTATTAAATTAAATTTTGTTTGATCTTTTTTACCAATTTTAACTAACCAATGGGTGCGCCCGATATTTTAATAAGAACAGGCATAATCAAATATATTTTAATAATTGTAAAGAAACAAATATTTCAAAATCTTGTATTCATTTATTCAGCTTCTCGCTGTAACTCGCGCACAACAGGTCGGGCAGACGGAACCCAGTGTTAAGACACTCCGTTCCTAATTTACCACCGAATTCCGAGACATTGCGTGTTGAGTAGCGAAACTCAACGCCGCGTTTTGCCTCGACACCAGAGCGATAAAATATTAATTTACATCAATATTTCATTTCCTCAAATGGAGATCGAACCCACAACCAGTCTTTATTTATAAAAAAATAACAATAATTGAAAAAATACAATGTACGAGTCTAAATGAGAGAATGAATGATGATGAATTTGCATAATTGCAATTAGTGCGTTGCATAAATTATTATTTGCCTTACAGAACGGCATTTACACGTAAAATGGAAACATTTAGAGCATTTCATTGATGCGGGTGTTCTAGTTTTACAAAACTAAGGAAAATCTTCAATTTTTGTCATTAATGCTCAATAAATACTCAATTATATGATTCAAATTATACTAAACTGCAAAAAGGCCCTTGAAATAAGCTCGCCGATTTTTATCAGCTTCACGCTGTATCCTATAGCAGGTTAGGCAGTATAGTTCTACTAGGTTCCCAGGTTCCCTCTGTTACCATGTTATTTGCGGGATACAGTTTGGAGCTGAAAAAAAGGACGGTTAAATTATTTTCTTTCTTATTAAGTAATGTGTGTTATTCTCATTATGTAAATTACTTTCGTCAGCTTCACGCTTTATTATCATCATCATCATAGTAGAGTAGAGAGATTACTGAGTGAGAGCGGAACTCAACGCCGCACTTGTAGAGCAAAGAAATGGAAACAATATGAAATATCAAAAAACAACATTTATATATACTTAAGTAAATCTAATTTCCATTATTAACTTATTTGGAATTTTGGTAAATATTTATGAAATATGAGCTTAAAGTATAACAATTTATATAAAGCTTAGATGAATTATATTTGAAATTGCTTTCATTTGTTGAAACTTCGCGAATTATTAACATTGGACAATAGACATTTATTTAGAGACGTATAAAATACTAGCGGACGCGCGCAGCTTCGCTTGCGTATTTAGGGGTGAATTCGAATAAACTACGAAACATGTGTTCAATGAAACATTTTTAAGAGTCTAAATTTCAAATTTTATAAAAATCGGTGGCGATTTAAAGATTTTTCCATACAAACTTTCAACCCCTTATTTGCACCCTTAGGGGAAGAATTGTAGAAAACGATGAAACACGTGTTCAATTAAATATTTTTAAGCGTCTAAATTTAAAATTTTATAAAAATCGGTGCCGATTTAAATTTTTTTCCATACAAACTTTGAACCCCTATCTCACCCCTTTAGGGTTAAAATTTTTCAAAATCCCTTCTTAGTGGATGTCCAGATTACGAAAGTAAACATCTGTCCAAATTTCACGTTTCTACCATAAGCGGTTACGGCTGTGCGCGCGTCTTACCTCAGTCAGTGAGGACAAGTCCTTTTATATATATAGATTAAGGTAATGGGATTCGACCCCGCATCTTTTGTTTAATCTTCAACCACTCATTGCCAATTGACCCCATATATCCCATACATAGGTAAAACTTGAAAAAAAAATAATTATATACTTTACTATGTATTTACTTCGTCATTCCCTTTATCTGTATTCCCATCTCTCAGAAAAGATCTTGGTAAATGCATTCCAACCAAATTTTTTTCTTAGCTTCACACTGTATCCTAAGTTATAGTATCAAATTTTATTTATTCCTTAGCTGTAAGACCGAATTTAAGAAAGTAAATTTTGACTTATGGAAGCAAGAAAAATACAAAAAAAAAATCCAAGACCATTTTCTGATTAAAAATTGAACCCACAGCCATCGCCTACAGGCACTATACCACGAGGGTGTTTCTACTAGATATACCATTAATTACCTGCATCCTAGCGGGATAACATAATCACGTCAGCCACTATACCCCCGGGATAGTAATAAATAGCCAATTCCGAGGTGACGGTGAAGCAATTTCCTACCAATTAGTATAATTTTATTATATCTAACCAATACTTGGACAAGTTTAGGATAATTTTAGTAGGTTCTAGTTACTAAAGATGCTTATACTCAATCTATTATATATAGTAGAAGTTCACTAACTACAAAAAGAGAGTTTAGTGAACATTCACTATGATTATATTTCTTGCAGAGGACTAGAGAGATAAAGAAATCTTTTGTATAATTTAAGAGATTTATTTTTTAGCTTCACGCTGTATCCCGCAGCAGGGTAGGCAGAGGGAATCTCGGAACAAATGTCACTTCGTTCCTATTAAGACACTTCCACTTTGGTGCTTAGTTTACTGGCGGAACTCGAGCCTCGAACGAGCAAATAAAATCCTTTTCCCCGAATGGGAATCGAATACACAACCTACGCTGTTATAGTCGTACGCTCTGCTTCATATAAATATTTTTATAAAACTCCATTTTCTTAAACGGCATTGATCTTACTATCTCAGAATTCACTTATATATGATTAATCGTTTTCTTGGCAAGAATGTGTAAGTATATACATATACCTACATGCATATATATATTTAAAACTCTTCCGTTTCTGAGTGAATGACGGACAAAGCGCAACCGGAAGTATGATGCTGGCATTTTGGGAGTGTACTAAAGTAGAGTAAAGTAGAGTTCCCGAAATCCCAACGGAAACGGAATTACGAAGGTCCGGGCCACAGCTAGTATAGGTTTTTTTTCCTTCTTCATGGTGTATCCCGCATGTGGCTAGTGTTAAGACACTCCGCAACCTTTTGCGGAATTCTGGACGGACGACGCCAGAGCGAAGAAACGAAAATATTAAGTATTTCATTCCCTCGAGTGGGAATCGAATCTACAAACTGTCTCAGTTTACAATTTAGTGCTTGTACTGTTGCACTTATGTGCTTGTATAATTAAATAATAAATAAATGTAATAAATTAATAAAAGCAAGAGATTTCTTCAGCAATTCTCTAAAGCGTAAGTCATCCAAAATGGCTGTAGGTACTTAAAATTTCAATTTGTGCCAACAATTCTCAAGTTTATTATTCAAATATGTCGATTTGGTAAAGTGAAGTTAAACTTTGGAGTAAAACAAATATAATAGAAATGTTTGAAATGTAATAATGTACTAAGATTTCACATTGTATATATAGCGAGTTTGACTCCCGCTGATACCACAATTATACTAAGATTATGTTTGTTGATTTAAAATTATTTTTTTTAGTTTCATGTTGTACTCCGCGTATTCCAGGGTAGGCGGAGAGAAGTGCTAACACACAACGTTCTCCATTATGACATTTCCGTTCCCCTTTTGAGGTATATGTGTTGAATGGCGAAACTAAGCGCTTCGCCTTCTTTACAGAACGAGGACATGAAAATTCCCCCGAGTGGAAATCGAACCCACGTCGTTTACAGTTGCACGCTTGTGACTTAGCGCCACGACGGCCTTTTGACCTAAATATAAATTTGAAATATTCAAAACGTGCCTTAGAAAATCAAATTTTCTACTGATGATGTTTGTAAATTCGATGGTTATTTATTCGAGTTCCACTCGAGTGAATGAATTATTTTCATTTCAATTCAAACAGTAGTAGGGGAGAGCGGGACTAAAAGTTACCGAGGTAAGTTGTTCCGACGGAAATAATTTCGCGGGGAAAAGTGATAGGAATATTTAGTAAACATATAGTGAAATGCAATGTGATAGCGCACCCATGGCCAGCATATTGAACAATCCAGTGGCACCCGAAACCAATGGAATAGCACACGGGTGTCGTTGGTGCACGATTGTAAATATTTTCGCATTTGATATTTTTGGTCTGTCTCACAAATTTTAGCGATTAGCCTCGAGTAACTCAGTATTTTTTTGACATATATTATCTACTATTTTGGAACACTATTTGTAAATTATTTATGTTTCCTAATCTTATTAATATTTAATTTTTTTTTAACATGTGTTTTTGGGGCTAGATGTTCCCTTTTTTTGGGACATGTTGTGACCGCGGAAAAACTTTCGCCAATTCATTTGTACCCATAATGGGATGTAAATATTGTAATTTTTCATACAAAACAATATTGTAATTTAGTAACATGCGGACTTATGTTCGAAAATGAACTCGAGGTTATGTGTCATATGAGTTGATCCAAAAAGCAGCCGATGTAGTTTTCAAAGATTGCAGGAATAAGACATATTGATATTGAGCGCGAAAAGCTAAAGCTATAAAATCTTTGTTTATTATTTTGGTTTAACAAAATCAAAATAAGTTTTATTTTATGTAAAATTATCTTTTACTTTTTAGTTCGTTGTTTTTCGGTTCGGTTTTTTTTTGTTCAAAATTAATTCTTTTTACGATTTTAAGTGATAAGTAACCTTAAAAGGTTATACTTCTTAAACGAGTGTTGGTTGCGGTGGTAGTGGCTGTTAACGAGTGGCATCTGTTGTGATATGTAAAACTTGACTCAATTAGGTATTATTTTTGTGGAAACTAACATTTTTGTATATTGACAAGAAAATACATAAAAAATATTCGGGCGAATTGGGAACCTCTCCCTTTTTTGAAGTTTAATTTATTATATTTATCTATGAATCTCGACTATAGTTTTTATTTTGTTGATTAAATGACAGTTGTCAGATTAGAAAGTAATTAATGTATGCTGCGTTTAGAAATCTGAAATAATAATAATTATTTTTTTCTAATTTTATTATTTTGTTGGAATAACTCAACACGCAATGCCTCCAGAGTTCGATGGAAAGAGGGGAACTGAGTGTCTTAACACTAGGTTCCCTCTGTCTACCCCGCCATGTGTGGGATACATCGTAAAGCAGATTTATTTACTTTTTATTATTTTGTTTAAGTAATTTTTAATTTTCTCTTTTTTTCTCTTATTTTTTTTATTAACAATTACTTAAATTTTTACTGTTAATAATTACTTTATAATTACTTCTGTTAAGATAGCTGGTAGGCTGCATATATCAAATTAAAAATCAAACCAGCTTCACGCTGTATCCCGCACACAGCAGAGTAGACAGAGAGAATCTAGTGTTAAGACACTCAGTAACTCCACTTTCCATCGAATTCTGGAGGCATTGCGTGTTGAGTGGCGGAACTCTACGCCGCGCTTTGCCTTGGTGGAAATATAATTTTAAATAAATATTTCAATTCCTCGAGTGGGAATCGAACTCACAACCAGTCCGTTTTACAGACACACTTTGTGCCCCGGTGCCACGACCGGCCTTACAGATAATATACTATCGTATATTATTATTAAATTTTATGTATATTTCTATCAATATATATATTTTTTTATATTTATTTTTTAGTGTATTTTTTTTCTGTCTTAGGGTTCTGTACCTCGAAAGCAATAAAACAGAACCCTTATAGGATCTTATATAGGACTTAGTACTTAAATATTGTAATAATAATTTAATATCAAATACGTTAATCGACTATGCAAATACTCTTAGTATAATAAGTACTAAAACATATGTTTAAATTATAATAAATAATAATGAAGGATGTTAATCCATTTATTATTTACATATATAAAAGGACTTGTCCTCGCTGACTGAGGTAAGACGCACTCACAGCCGTAACCGCTGTGCGTAGAAACGTAAAGTTTGGACAGACGTTTACTTTCGTAATCTGGACATCCACTAAGAAGGGATTTTGAAAAATTTTTACTCTAAAGGGGTGAAATAGGGGTTGAAAGTTTGTATGGATTTTTTTTTAAATCGGCACCGATTTTTATAAAATTTGAAGTTTAGATTTTTAAAAGTATTTAATTGAATACGTGTTTCATAGTTTTCTAGAATTCTCCCGCTAAGGGTTCAAATAAGGGGTTGAAAGTTTGTATGGAAAAATCTTTAAACCGCCACCGATTTTAATAAACTTTTTAAGTTTAGACTCTTAAAAATATTTCATTGAACACATGTTTCATGGGTTATTAGAATTCACCCCTAAATACGCAAGCGAAGCTGCGCGCGTCCGCTAGGAATAAATAATAATGAAGGATGTTAATCCATTTATTATATTTTTATATTTTTACGTGAAGCCCTTGAAGTCCACATGATGACAGGCTTTCTCAGGACATAAATTAGAGTCATTTTCAGCTACAAATGGAGACATATCTTATCTTAAAATATACTTGAAAGCATCATGTTGTTGTAGATGGCTTACGTAAGTAATAGTGAAGTTAGTCTACAAAACAAATAAAATATTTACTAACGTGTGACATAAATAAAAGCAACAATATATAAATAATGCATTGCTCTTATATTATGCCAGGCGCTACACTATAAGTAAATGTTCCTAATTGAATCTATTTATTGAAAAATTATAAGAAAATGTTAAAAAAATACTAGTTTCGGATTTTTTCCTTTACATACACCCCATTACTTAACCGGATGGTAAATTTCACCATTCCAGGTCATCTGGAACTTGGTTAACATTAAGGTCTATAGGTCAGTCACCCCCCTAAAAAATTACGATTTTTGGACGTCATTATCTAAATAACTGTTTGAGCTGTGTTTATGAAATTTAATGCACGTATACAGGTAGGGGGTCTAAATATTTGAGCCAAATATGATAGGTTTAGGTGGAATAGTTTTTGATTTACGAATAGGTAAAAAGTGGCTTCAAATGGTTCGTGTAAAATAACACACGGTGCTGCTCGCCAGTTCTGTTCGTAAAAAAACTTGGCCACGCGCTCCGCGCGTTTTAAATTTGATTATCTATACTAATATAATAAAGCGGAAGAGTTTGTTTGTTTGTTTGTTTGTTTGTTTGAACGCTAAGATCTCTGGATCTACTGGATCGATTTACTTTGTTTTTGTTTTGTATGAAAGCTGCATTCTTCGGAAGTGCTATAGGCTATATAATATTATATTACACATATATACTAATAAATTAAAATACTTTCTAATTTGACATGCAATTTATTCTGCCATGTTAATAACAACCGTCGTCGCTACGCGACCGCGTTCGTTACCGCGTCATTTTGATATTCATCCTTATGAAAATAAATATAATAGTCACTTTTAGCATTTCATCTAGATTGAAATTATATTTCTATAGAAATTATATTCTTATATTTCAAGCAGGCGTAGCCGCGTCCGGGTCCGCTAGTATTGTATAAATACTGAAACAAAGTATTCGTAGCAATATTTGAGGTTAAAAAAAATGGGGATTTTTGGCCCCGCTCTCCCCTACTACAATTAAACACGCAATATATCATAAACTGGGCGGTAAAAGACACGAAGCTGTTTTTAAGGTCGGTTGTCTGTCTGTTCTTCTGTCACCAGGCTATATCTCATAAACCTTGATAGTTAGACGGTTGATTTTTTCACAGAATATATATTTCTGTTGCCGCTGGGGGGATATTTCAGGGGGTGTCCATACAACAACGGTACGGAACCCTTCGTGTGCGAATCAGATTCGCATTTGACCGATTTTCTTTACATAAAAACTCGTTTAAGCGACATGCGTACAGCCTAGCATAAACCAAAGTAGTAGTACCTTATCGAATATATGATAGTTTCGTTATAGACTTACTTGTTGACTCTGGCTCAAAGCCAGTTCATTCTGGGAGGTTAAACACAGTGTGCATAAACGTCAAAATGTTTTATCTAAAGGTGTAAATAATATAGAAAACGGGTCGTAACTAACAGCTTTATTACTTTAGTTTATTTGTTTTAATATATACATATATAATAGCGTGGTGTTGAATTCCGCTGACTCCATATCTCGGCTGTATGTAGGGAAACAGAGTGTTTTAACACTAGTTTTCCTCTGCATACTGGTCACCGGTTGCTGTCTGTACATGAAAGATATATGAGAAAAATTGTAATTTGGTGCATGTATCAATGAAATAGAACCCAAAATAATTTTTCTTTTTTACTGTGTGTTTGTGCACGGTTATCTCAAAAATTGGCTTAACTATTTTAAATACAGTTTGCAGATTCATAAAGGTGGAAATAAAATAATTTGTTCAAAAAAATTGCTACAATATAATTGATCGATGGCAAAATAGGATTATGACGATAGTTGCATAAAAGCTAAATAAAATCTGTAATATATCAGAAAATAAGTGTATGAAAACATATGCTTAAACTGTTATTTAACACTAAGAATAAATTAATGAGAATAAATATAAAAAATCATCGTAACGGAATTCGCACCCGCGCCTGTTGAAAACCGTCCAAGTGTTCTCACTACTAAACCATACGCTCCCATCCCGCTACTATCAAATTTTGATATGCTTTCTAAAATATATAAGGAAATATATATACAAGACAGAAAATCAAATTGGAACTGCTGGTTTCCATAATTTAATTTCATTGAAAGCGATAGAGCGCCGATGAGATATGAATACAGCTTCCACTGGCATAATGCCAAAGTCAACAAGTCTTGAACCACCTTTAAATCGAATATGCCAATTTTTGGATAATATTATATTTAAATTTAAATTACTACTTCAAAAAAAATCAGCTTCACGCTGTTTCCCGCACACAGCAGGGTAGGCAGAGGGAAACTAGTGTTAAGACACTCCGTTACCCACTTTCCGCCGAATTCTGGAGTAAAAAAAAAATCATTTCCTCAAGTGGGGATCGAACCCATAACCGTCGCGTTACAATCGCTCTTGTGCCCCTGCGCCACGACCGCCTATTTATTTTTATGCTTAAACTATGTACGATTTCTTTAACGTAAAAATTCCGTTAAATAAGCCAATGTTCCGTTTACAATTGCAAATCGTAAATCATAGTTTGCATCGCTGAACAGTGATTATTTTCATATATCTTAATTATATTTGAGAAAATACAGCTTTTAATTAAGACGATCGCATAAATCACTTTAATAGCTGCCATTTGCTACTGCCAGACGCAGGTTTTACAGATTAATTTTTATAATTTTATGTTCAATTAAGTATTTATATGGTTGTGTGTGACAGAAGTTATAATTTTTTATGCTTAAAAACGGCGTTGAGTTCCACCGCCCAGTACCCTCTCACCTGCTCGTCTTGAAAATTGAGCCAAAAGAAGGAAACGCAATGTCTTAGAACTATGTTCACACAGCCTACCCTGTGTTTTTGCGGAATATTGTTAAAAGAAACATACTATATATTGTCATTTTTTTGATCTTGTGCAATTTTGTTGCGTTGTTAAACCACGACTTTTATAGCTAACTATATTAGTAAAAACAATCATAATTAGTAAAAACTAAACAAAGTACGATAAAACTTAATTTCTTTTAATACAAGTAGTTTAAATTAGAAACTTCGAGCGTGCCACTGTAAACGCCACAATTGTGGTTTCGATTTCCACTCTAGGATTGAAATATTTTTCTTACTTCTCTCTGGTATCGAGGTACAACGCAGCGTTAAGTTGCACCACTCAACACGCAATGCTTTGAGAGTTCAGTCGAACGTAATGTTTGGGAATGGCAAAAAAGAGCGGCGCTGAGTTCCATCACTCAGCCTATATAAATCATATCACTGAACATCCAATATAATTCTAAAATAATAAGGAGAAATAAGTGTCTTAACACTTCATTCCCCTAAAACAATAAACATATACATAAGTAGATAAGACTCTTAAAACCAACCAACCTTTTATTTCTCTATAGTATCGTTAAAATAAGCCTTCTAAAGGGTGGATACTCTCAAAACGTTATATGGCACTTGTTCCGCCAGATACTGCCTAACCTTATTATAAAAGCTACTTAGAATGATATATGTATAATAATTTTAAATGCCCTAATGTTTACTGTCATTAGGGTACTTATAATTCTTATGACGTTTTGAGGGCATAGTGGCGCAGGGGCTCAAGTGTGTGACGGTAAACGCGACGGCTGTGGAGTTGATTACCAACTCGGGGGAAAGAAATATTCAATTTTTCCATTTCCTCGTAACGAGGGAAAAACACGGCGTTAAGACCCGCCACTCAACACTTTGTGTCGCAATAGTAAATTTCCTCTATCTATATGTGAAATATGTATTGACTAGCGGACGCGCGCAGCTTCGCTTGCGTATTTAGGGGTGAATTCTAGAAAACCATGAAACATGTGTTCAATGAAATATTTTTAAGAGTCTAAATTTCAAATTTTATAAAAATCTGTGGCGTTTTAAAAATTTTTCCAAACAAACTTTCAACCCCTTATTGGCACCCTTAGGGGGTAAATTCTAAAAAACCGTGAAACACGTGTTCAATTAAATATTTTTAAGTGTCTGAATTTACAATTTTATACAAAACGGTGCAGATTTCATTTTTTTTCCATACCAACTTTCAACCCCTATTTCACCCCTTTAGGGTTAAAATTTTTCAAAATCCCTTCTTAGTGGATGTCCAGATTACGAAAGTAAACATCTGTTCAAATTCCACGTTTCTACCATCAGCGGTTACGGCTGTGCGTGCGTCTTACCTCAGTCAGTGAGGATCGTTTTTCGTTTTTCGATTGAGCAGTATGCTGTTGGCCATATCGGCCTCTACAGCGTCACCGGACTTGGGGAGGCCGAGCTAGACGAGCTCTGACCTTGGCATGGCTACCGTGGAAGGTACCAACAAAAGAGAACACAGTGGCGCAAGGGCGTCTCCTTTGAGACTCGGACCGCGACTTGCGAACACCGTTCGTAGTGGGGGGCTTTGCTTCGATCGGTTCGACCAAAGCCTACTGGGGAGGGCTCTTGATGCCCTATTGGATTAATGAGTGCGGGCTCCTCTCGCGCCGAGGCGCGATTGGGCCACAGTAAAGCTGGGACCTCGTCTCCACCGGCGGGGACGGTGTGCGTAGCGTGTATGTGTGCGATTGTGTGTGGCCCTACCTACAAATTTAGGGTCGTTCGCTTTAGTGATGGGGTCAGCGTCATCGGTTAAGATATCCCGGGGTCGACGGCGATCCCACGGGCGACGTTTGGCGTAATTACACGAGTTTACCACCAGCGGATTCGGATGCGATTCGGCTTTAGTGAAATAACTACTAGAGAGCTTCCGACAGTGCTCTTTTACTGAGTCTAATTTGACGTCTCTATGGAGATCGGTATTACGCATGTACCACGGGGCACCGGTAGTATTACGCAAGAAACGGTTTTGGATTACTTGTAATCGGCTAAGGTCTGTCTGTGCGAACACAACACAGGCGTAGGCGAAAATGGGTCTGACGCATGCTTTATAGAGTCGGATTTTATTTCTAAGTGAGAGTTTACTTTTAGCACAAATGAGTGGATACAAACAACTTAGGACGTAGGCCGCTTTGCGGCGAACATAAGTAATGTGGGCTTTAAAGGACAGTTGACTGTCGAGAATGACACCTAAGTATTTGGCCTGTTTGGCCTCGGGAATTATTTTGCCTAAAAGGCGGACATGTGGCAGGTAGTCTGTCCTACGAAGGGGGAAGTAAATGATGTTACTTTTATCGGGATTGACCTCTATGCGCCATTGAAATAGCCACTGACCTATGCGGTCCATGGACTTTTGGAGTCTGTTAGCTATGCAGACTGATACACGGCCGGACGTATAGACGGCGGTGTCGTCTGCGAAAAGGGCTAGGTTTGTACCTGGGGTTTTGGGGATGTCGTGAGTGTACAGATTGTACAGAAGCGGGGATAGTATGGAGCCCTGAGGGACTCCAGCTCTAACTGGCCTACTGGAGGAAAGGGTGCCTTCTACCCTGTATCTAAATGAGCGGTTTGATAAGTAGTCTCGAATGATGTGCACGAGTCTGTCAGGTACGTTAGTCTTTTGTAACTTGTAAATCAAGCCATTGTGCCAGACTTTATCAAACGCTTTTGCAATGTCTAAGAAGATTACCGCTGATGGCATTAATTTGGCTCGGGATAACAGGAATTCCGTGAGGCGGTGTACCTGGTGTATGCTGGAGTGTTTGGCTCTAAAGCCGAATTGTTCGGGGGGGATTATGTCATTGGCCACGACTGCGGCTTGGAGACGAGTGAGGAGGATACGTTCGTATATTTTGCCCATTGAACTGAGAAGGCTTATGGGGCGATAACTGGACGGGGATGTGCGAGGTTTCTTAGGCTTGTGAATACCTATGACTATTGCCTCTTTCCATTGGTCTGGGAATGAGCACTCTTTTAAGAGTGTGTTAAAAATGGCAACGAGAAGCGTTAGAATGTGAATGGGAAGAATTTTAAGGATCTTATTCGAGATGCGATCGGATCCTGGGGCTTTCTTTGGCTTAAGGCGCTTTATAATGTCTTGTACCTCTTCGACAGAGGTCGGTCTTATAGGTTCGCCCGCTGGTGGCAACGGTGCCCACGTTTCGACCTGTGTGTCCACCGCGGCGACGTGAATTGGATCACACGGTTGTTCCGAGGGGGAGCATTGACTTTCTAGGTTATCCGCTAGGCATTCGGCCTTTTCGAGATCGTCTGAGGCTAGTGTTCCGTCCGGACGGATTAACGGCGGTAATTCGACTACGGTGTCGTTTTTGAATGATTTAGTTAATTGCCAGAACGCTACGTGCGATGGCGTAAGCTCTGATAACCTATGATCCCAAGATTCGTCTCTGAGGTCCTCGAACCGGGCTCGAACCTGTCTTTGGAGCCTCCAGAGTTTAGCGCGGTTAGCCGGCGACGGAAATGAATCGTGCGCCCTATTGGCGATGTTTTTACGTCTCATAAGCTTTCTGAGATCTCGCGGGATCTTAAAATGTCCTTCTGGATTACTTGGAATTTCCCTAGAACACTCGTCGAGAGTGCTACCCAGTCTGTCAGTAAGTTGGTTAATTTCCGCCTCGACTACTTCCACCGAGTCGAATCTGTCAGGTATGTCGTCTGTCGGTTCCGTGTCGGGATTGCCTAGGCGCTCCGCGAACTTAGACCAGTCGGTGATGGTGGTTTTAGGAAGAACTGGAGGACAATCGGGTCCTAATTTAACTATTACAGGTCTATGGTCTGAGTCTAACTCTGGTATTACCTCGATAGAGCGCAGCCTGAGAGAGACGCCCTGCAGGATGGCTATGTCGAGAATTGAAGGTCGGCCCCGGGGCCCAAATCTAGTGGGAGTGAGGGGGGCTACTATCTCAAAGTGAGAGGTGGTCAGGTCATAGATGTTTTCGAGTTCGATTCCTCCTCTATTTGTGGAGTTGCAATTCCACCTGGTACTTTTACAGTTAAGGTCCCCGGCTATGATAACCGAGTCCCCCATGTCCAGTAGTGTCTGTAGGTCGCTTCTAAGTAAACTCTTTGATGGAGAGAGATAGGCGGAAGCTATAATAGTGGGTGGATGTCCAGTCATGTGAACCTTACAGACCGAAACTTCGATGTTAGTGAGCGTCGGCGGCGGATCGAGCGGTATGACGTGAAGCGTCTTTCTGTAAAATATGACGGTGCCGCCTTTGGCGCCGTCTCTGTCGTTACGAATAGTACGGTAATTGGCTATCTTGGGATCCCTATTGCAATTTCTAAGGAACGTTTCCTGAACTAGAAATAAGTCGAGTTGTCGGTTTGTAACAAAATCGCGGACTAGCCCCATTTGCGTACTGAGACCGTTAGCGTTAAAATAACCTATGTTGAGAGAACGCGGCTTGACTCGCGTGAGTCTTAAATCGGGCGGGTTGATTCTAAGATTATTATTGACCGCCATTGGAAGTTTGAGCATTGACAAGTAGTAATTTGGCTATAAGCTTTCTGTTGAGCTTAATTACTTGAAGTCGACTTTTAGGATCGCCGTTTGAGTCTACTAAGCCTTTCGCGAAGGCCAATATTTCGTCTTTATCTAGTATATCTAAGAAGCTAGTCATAATGTCGATCGCGTCTTCGATACTATCCTGTTCTAGGTTTACCTCCCCACGGGGCTGGCGGGCGGAGGAAGTGGCCCTGGAGGGCTTGGGTTTGGGATTGGAGGCCTTAGCGGCTTGGGTCTCTGGTAGAGGTTTTTTCCACGCGTTAGTGGAAGGAAGAGGGGCTGGTTGGAGTTTTGGCTGAGGGCCGGACGGGTTTTGCGCTGGACGGGAAGGCATCGAAGCCTTAGTCAGTGAGGACAAGTCCTTTTATATATATAGACTAGCGGACGCGCGCAGCTTCGCTTGCGTATTTAAGGGTGAATTCTAATAACTCATGAAACATGTGTTCAATGAAATATTTTTAAGAGTCTAAATTTCAAATTTTATAAAAATCGGTGGCGATTTAAAGATTTTTCCATACAAACTTTCAACCCCTTATTTGCACCTTTAGGGGAAGAATTCTAGAAAACCATGAAACATGTGTTCAATTAAATACTTTTAAGAGTCTGGATTTCAAATTTTATAAGAATCGGTGCCGATTTAATTTTTTTTCATACAAACTTTCAACCCCTATCTCACCCCTTTAGGGTTAAAATTTTTCAAAATCCCTTCTTAGTGGATGTCCAGATTACAAAAGTAAACATCTGTCCAAATTTCACGTTTCTACGCACAGCGGTTACGGCTGTGCGTGCGTCTTACCTCAGTCAGTGAGGACAAGTCCTTTTATATATATAGATTATTTATGGGAAATTTTTATAGGAATTTATCCTTCTTCTAATTTGCTAGAAGGACTACATACATTGCGTGGTCGCTTTATCCTGTTACCAGGGCGAGCAAATGAAATTAATTAATTTATCCTAATGGGAATCGAACCCACAACCGATGTGTTTATCAGACACTGTACCACTGCATCACGATGACCTCTATGATGAAATATATCATGAAAAAATAGACATTACTCAATTACTTATGTCTAAATTTTTGATATGAAACATAACAAATTACCAAATAAACCTGAAATGTAAATAGTATTTAATATTAATTTTAATATTTTCACCGACTATAAAAAATATCTTGGCGTACGCATACATTGCACTCTGGGGAAATAAGCTAAAAGTGCCTAAAGGAATGGACTATCCTTAACTGGGAAGTGAAGGTATAATATGTTACATTTTTTCTGTTGTTTATGGTGAAGACCCTGCGAATCCTATACCCTGCTGGGGTAGGCAGAGGAAATTTAGGAACCTAGTGTTCAGATACTTCGGCTTTCTACTTTCCGCCAACAACGCTCCGTTTGCTTAAATAACAGAGTGAGAAAATGAAAATATTAAATATTTCATCACTTTGCGTGGGAATCGAACCCACAATCGTTGCGTTTACGTGTATGCCTCCTAGTTGCAGTAACAAGAAAAAGTGCAATATTGAGTTTCGTTACTCAACACGCTATGTATCGAAAGAGAGACAGAGTGTCTTGACACTAGATTTTTTTTACCTTTCCTGATAAGTGGGATACAGTCCAAAACTGTCAACTTGATATTAAGAAGCAATTATAAAAGTAAATTCCAAATGTCATCAGAGACAAGCGAGGCTAGTTATCTCAACGACTCAGTACGGGAGTACCTACTTGAGTCACATTTCAAAGATGTAGTAGTACTTTCTTGTCTTTTTTTTATTTGAAATATTTTCACTAAATGCTTAGGAATTATATTTTAAAAGCTGAAATTATTTTTTAAGTCACAAAAAATCTCATTTTTGTACCTTTCGTATTTTACGTCGTGATGGTTGTAATAACAAGGTTTTTAGGCCGGTTTGTAATTTTAAAATGTAATAAAATCTAAGAAAATGATGTTGACCCACTTGTAATAATTGTTTCATCATGAAATTTAGCAGTTATACGTAGCTTAAATGAAAATATAATAATTAGGTATCATCGAGCTGGCCTGATGATGGAGCCAGCATACTACATAGTGAATTCCACTAAGCAACACGCAATGCCTCCAGAATTTAGCGGAAAGTGGGGAACTGAAGTGTCTTAATTGGATCGAGGAGTCCTAACACTTTGCATACCCTGCTACAAGCAGGATACAGCGTAAAGCATTTAAGACATTACAAATAGTTCCCGAGGTAAGCGCGATTAACTAAATAAACTCATCATTTTCTAACACTAATATAGAAGTATATTTAAAAAACATCGCACATATACATACATACATACATACATTTGACATTGTAACCTCCTTTTCTAAGTTGGTTAAAATATCTAGACATAGACCGACCCTTTCAAAGCACTAATGCCTAGCATTTAAAGGTAACCGTAAAACGCTGAATCACAGAACCTGCATTTTAACAGCTAGTAAAAGTGAACACGTGAAAACCATTAAAACTTAGTTGCTGGGATTTACAGTTGCTATAGTGCTAGTTTTTAGTTTCACTGGATGGATGGTTGGATGAATGTTTACAGCGTTGTACGCCTTCATCTATTTTTTTAATTTGTATTGGCTTTCACTATTAATAAGAAGAACGGTGTTGAATTCCTCATCTTCACACAAATTGTATCGAAAATTACAAATATTAATAATGCTTAAGAGTATATTTGGTTGAACGTGACAATCTCAAGAACTACTAGTTCAATTAGAGAAAATGTGTTCGCGTCCATTAATTGAGGAAGGTTATGGGCAGTATAATTTATTCCATGATGTCAATATATTAGATGACATTTTACTATAACGATGTAACCCAATACACCGTGGCTAGAGCTATCTCTCTCCGACATTTGAATGTGTCATGACACATATTATACCTATGTAACTTGTTGTTATTAATATCTGACCACGGAAAAGCTCGACACCGAATGGAGCCTCTTCTCTAAAGTAATTAAATTATTGAATTTAAATAGGATTTTTGATTTATAAAATCCTTTTCTATTCTTTTTGTTATAGGTTTGTATTTAATTATTTTGAATGGAAGAGGAAGAAAGAATTATAAATTCAAATTAATCGTTTCTTTGTTGTGTGGGAATCGAACCCACGACCTGTGACGTTTACAGTCGCACGTGCCCCAGCCCTACGAGTGGCCCCGAATTTCATCTAGTTTGAACCTTAGTAATACATAAAATATGTTTTTCTTGAACATCTAAGGCCTCTAGGGTCTACAGACAATCTATATAATAATACTTTTTTTTACATTTCTTTGAGATTTTAACGGAAGATCCGCAGTTTCGCCGCGAGGTATAGAAATAATTATTTTCTAAAGTTCAAACATTCTATTTCAAATGGAAATTCTACATTTTTATGTATTTTTATAGTTTTTTGTTCTACTATTGTTCTTCATGGCGTGGCCTCATGAAAAAATGGACGAGGTGGATGTATATATGATGGATTTCGATAATGAAATATTATATTTATATTATTTTCATTTCCTCCCTTTGGTACGAGAGCGGCGTTGAGTTACACCACTCAACGTGCAATGTGCCGATCTGGATAGAAAGTAAAGAACGAAAAAATAATGTAAAATATTTTCATAATACAACAATGCCCAAAGCTATTACTACGGAAGTACTGATTGAGCAAAAACATTTGAGCTCACCCGATTTGGTTAACGTAAGCCAAATAACGGAAAGAGCTTGGATTTCCACATTTTTTCCATTCAATTTATATTTATTAGTGTTTTGTTTTTTTCGTTGTCGGTACTCTGGTCTGGATTAAAATTGATACCGTGTTAAAAGAGGCTTCCTTTTTCTTTATAAGACATAAATGGTACATTTATTTTATCAGAACTTACTAAGTGAGGTCGACGTGACCCAATTAACCCTGACTGTAAATATAATGGTAGTGGGTTCGATACTTATCAAAGAAATGATTGTATTTAATCTTATTTTTCTCCGCTCTCATAGACAAAGTGCGTCGGTGAGTTTCGTCATGCCACATGCAATTACTTTCAATGAAAAATGGGTGGAAAATTGTGAACGGAGTGACACTATATACCCTCTACACCCCATCGTAAATCAGCGTGAAAGTACTTTTGAATGCCAAGAATCTCCATACTTATAAGCTGCAATTTTAGACATTTTTATCAAAATTGACGTTTTTCAGTTTTCTTTCCTTAAGCAAAGAGAACTGGTGTAGACCCGGTATCATCACTTCTTCCAATCTCATGGCTGAGTGAAAGACCAAGGAACTGGATAGTAAATTCCACAATGCCTTAATGTGGTTACTCAAAGATTATTATTAATTTTAGAAATAGCTCTTTGCTTAAAGGAACCCTACACAGCATTTTGTCTTATAGAACAGGAAAATGAAAATAACTTTTCTTCACAACTTGCGGTATTACAGATAAAGATTATAATAATTACATCCATACTATGAAATACATTTAGAATCATCAATAATTACTGTCGGATAAGAACTAACAAGTCGTAAATCCAGCCAGAAGCTAAATTCTCTAAAGGAAATGAGTTTCCTTTCAAGTGTATATTCCTTTTAAGTTTAACTTTTATTTATTGAGTTTTTCTTATGGTTTACATTTTAAATATACTTAAAAATTCTATCAGAGGGTTTTTTTTCTGTAGTAGACTAAGAGCAGCGTTATGTTCCACCATTTAACACAAAACGTTTCAAATTTTAGATTATTTCTGCATATTTATTGGGACATTGCGTGTTGATCAGCGCTACACCTTGTTTTCTTATTAGAGGGAGGAAATTAAAATACTTTTATAAATTTAAATTAAATCAAATTAAAATTTAAATCTTTTGGAGTTGGGAATCGAATCCACAACCATAATTTATACAGTCGAACGCTGTCCTGCACTACGACGGCCCTTTTCATATTTTCTTTCATTCATAATATATAGGTGTAAAAAATATCTTAATCGCTTAAGTAATAATACCTAATAGGAAACAAGTGAACAACTAAATCTTATAACAGGAAATATGTTTCCAGTTCCGCCGCCAGATTACGGCCGTTAATATTGTGGATAGGGGCCATTGTTGGACAGTAGTTTAGGTTCCATTTAGTTTCACGCTTTTTCCCACATATACAAGAATGTCAATCAAAGGAAAAATAAGGTGGTATATCAGTTTTTTTTTAGCTTCTCACGGAATCCCGCATAAAATCAGATAAGTAGAGAGAACCTGGGAACGTAGTGTTTAGCCACTTGGTTCTTATTAGGCTTCGCTTCTCTACGACTGGTTGGCTTCTCTACGACGAACACGCTTATATATAAATAAAATAATGTAATTCTCCATTTTCTGTTTTGTTCTCCATCCCCGTACTCTCCTTATACATTTGAACTTGTTACCATTCTTATGAATATATGTATCCAATACATACATATTTGTCACTTATAACAAAAGACAATACTATCATAAATCTAACGCCGCACCTTCAGGAAATAGCAACGGTTTCCTTTTCCTTTGGAATTGTTGATTTGAATACAATATTATACTACAGATTATATTATTTCATTTTTTATTTTTTAGCATCAGGCTGTATTCAGCACACAGCAGAGTAACTTAGTGTTAAGACACTCCGTTCCCCACGCACTGTCAATTTTCGAGACAGCGTATTGTGATGGTGGATATCAAAGCCGCTTTTCTTAATGCTTACATGAAAATGAAAATATTTCATTCCCCCGAGTGGAAACCCCCACCCTTAAAAAATAGAAGAACCCGTTTTCCAGTTCCCGTAGGAATTTCGTGAAATCCTGTCTTAGTGCTCCCCTGCACATTATAACCTATATGCATACTAAATTTCAACTTTATTGGCATATTGATACTACGGAAGTACGTATAAATAAATATTAACAATAACATACCCCTGAGGCTGAGGTGGAGCAGTGGCACAGTAAGTAACTGTAACTGTGATGGCTGTAGGTTAGAATCCCACTCGAGGGAATAAATAACAAGCATTTGTGAGATTCTTTACGACACAAATTTCGATTTAGTGTTTCTGTGTTTTTCTAAATTAAGTTATTAGTTTGTATGGAGTGAAGAATTATTCTTCAGTAATTGGATTATAATATAGGGTCAGTCCTGTGTTTTTTGAGGTTGGTTCGGGATGGTCGCCGATCACGTTGATTACAGTTAGAGAATGAAGTTCTCTAAATAAAATAAAAAAATATTATCATTAATCATTCACCAGTGGACTTTGTCTATAGTCATTAATTATTGCCACAACTGGGAATCGAACTTACAAACATCACGTGTACAGTCAGAGACTGTTCCAAAGCGCCATGATGGCGTCAAGTTAATATTTTTCTTAGCAAAATTAGAAGATATAATCATTTAGCACGACGCAAACTTATTAACTAGGTATCTCATTAAGAAGACATCTTGAGAATAAAATTAGTTCATAATTACATCAGATTTTAAATATTTTCTTTTACAGCTTCATGCTTGTTTTCACCTATCAGGGTAGGTAAAGAGAACCTAATTTTAAGACCTTCCACTTCTCTCTTCCTGCTCAATTTGAAAGACATTGTGAGATGACTATCACAACTTAATTCCGAGTTTTGACTACCAGAGCAAGAAAAGGAAAATAAATATAAATGTTGCCCCGAAAAAAAAATAGAACCCACACCTATTGCGTTTACTGCCAGACGCAATACCACTGCACTAGGATGGCTTTTTAATATTTTTATAAATTTTTTTCTAAATCAATATTAAATTAAGAACCAAATTTGAACCCTGATCAACCGTTTAACTAACAGCTTTACGCCGTCAGTTAATCGTATTTACATAACAGTGCTATTAGGTTATCAGTTCTCATCCAGCGGTCTTATCTACTACTACAGGTTGGAACTAAGTGCCTCTAATATTGCTTGAGAGCGTTAAATTTGATTGAATGGTTATTACTTTATCTTAATATACATACAAATAACTGTTTAGTGGGGAACGGAAGTGTCTTAATAGGAACACATGTTCCCAGATTCCCTCTAGCAAAAAAAACTTTATTTCCTGCAAAAATATTAATATACGTTATAATTATAATATTTTTTTCTACATTATAGAACAATTTCTCAAAATCTGTCGTCATCATTATTAATCATTTCTCCGCACTGGTAGAACAAAACAGTTTTCTGTCATTTATTATACGAAGTTTGGAATTTTAAATTTAAAACAATTTGAGTTATTGCGTATAAGTTTCATAAAATATCTACTTAACTTTATATTTCCATTTTCTTTCACTCTGGTGTCGAGGCAAAACGCGGCGTTGAGTTTCGAATTCCGCCACTCAACAGGCCTCCAGTGACTTAACACTAGGTTCCCTATGCCTACTCTGCTGTGTGCGAGATACAGCATGAAGCGGATTTTTTTATTTATTTCATATTTTAATCTATTTTATAAAAAGTATTGCAACTAATAGGCCTGTGAATGACCCTTATATAAAACTAATCTAATCTTTTTTTGTTTCAGGTAAGTTTAATTTTCCACCTACGACAAATTAAATAGCATTAGTCGCAAGTTAGATGAATTAATTATAGTAAGTACATTATACTCCTGCAACACAGTTAGGATTTCTTAAGAATCCCACATATAACATGGTAGCCTTGAGAGACCTAGTGTTTAGACACTCCATACCCTACATTCCGCAAAATTTTCGAAACATTGGGTATTAAGTGTCCAAACTCACCGTACTCTAGTTTGTTATCAGAACTAAACAAAAAGCTTTAACTTTGACATTTATTAAGAAAATAAGTCATTTTTACTCTACAATAATTGTTAAAACAAAAAAGATTTCATTTTCAATGATATCTTTACATCTAGAGTACGTCAATGCTTCAGCACGTTCCATTACAAAGGCAAAGGAATCACTTCATAATATAGATTTGTCAGCGTTTTTAAGGAACAGGTGTAGAGAGGTCTTTGAGTGGTGAATTTTGTTTATTTATGGGTTAATATTCTTTGTTCTCGAGACCAGCCATGGTGAATGCGATTGTAAACGTAACAGGTTTGATTCCCACTCGAGGTAATGAAATATTAAATACAAATTTTCATTTCCTACATATGACGAGGTAGAGCGCGGCGTTGAGATCCGTGACTCAACAAGCCATGCCTCTTGAAGTCGGCGGTATGTGTGCAGTTTCTTAATAGGAACGGTGTGTTTTAACACTTACTTCCCAGGTTCCCTTTGGCTACCCTGTTATAAAGCGTAACGTAGAAAAAAAAATATAGTCGAAGAAAAAACCTACATTCTATTCCTAATATGACGAAACTATTTCTTAATACACATACAACAAAATATTGGTAAAAGAAACACGACAAATATTGAATGTTTGGGAACAAAGGCGCTCTGTCCTCGTGAAAGGAATTCTTAAAGTTCCTTCCGGTCCGAGTTTAACGAGACATTGCTTTGGAACTTTTCGAGGTAACGCTAAAGCTGAAGTCAATGGATATTTGAGAGTTTATGTAATTTATAAAGGTAGAGAAGAAGAAGAAAAACAATATTAAAAGATATATTTTATTTGAGAAATGACATTTAGTAGCGTAGTCACTTTTGATCCAAATTCGGTATAAAGCGTATTGAGTGGCGGAACTTAACTCCGCGCTTTGAGTACTAAAGCGTGGAAATATAAATATTTAGAGCAGGATAAGCAGAAGAAAGGCTTCCCTCTCCTAAATGGGGTACGGAATTATCTTAACTGGAACGGAGTCTCTTTACCCCAGGTTCCTTCTGCGTATCCTGCTATGTTTGAAATACAGCGTGAAGCTGAATAAAAAACATTACCCTAAGTGGAAATCGAATTTACGTATATATCTATAACGTTTCGGTTTAATCCCTTTCTACTGCGCCACGGCGGAATCTCAGAAATTTTAACCTCATGAATACTTGTTAGTGTTCTAAAAATAACCTTATTTTATACACGTTATTTCCATGGATTCCCTCTAGTATCCCGTCTCATATAAATGTTAAGATAACAAATCCCCGTTTACATGTTTACACGACGAATAAACGAGGGGTTTATATGATAAGAATTTTATATATTCTTTACTTTTGAAGTCGAAATGTGTGCAAGTAGCATTTAATGGTTAATATTATTTAATGGTAATACTATTTTAATTATAAAGATATTGTTTTATCATTGCGCGGCGTTAAGTTACGCCACTCAATCTTTCTCTCTCTCAATCAACTCATTCATATTAATTGCATGATTACACAATTAATTTACTTGCAAAATAAGTATCCCTTAGTCCAAAATGATTAGATTTGTAACTGTTTTAGAATCGTCATCATAATTTTTCACAAGATTACGTACAGGTACCTAAAGGGAAAGAAAATTTAAACTACCCCAAGAAAATACCCAAAATACCCCATGAAGTATCAAAACAAATACGACCCTATAGGAAACCACACCTATATGATGGTCTTTTATAGGAAATATGAATGGAACATCCCCAACGCTGCGCTGCACGGTCGTCTGTCAGTGTAACAGATAATACGATTTACGATGCATGTCCGGAGGTTATGGTATTAAGATAGTGTCAATGGAAAGGTATACGGGTGGTTTCAGCGATTGGATTTGGAACTTTATGGATAAGTTATTTATTTTGGACTTCCAAATAAATGTTTTAAAGTATATACTTATCCATTTTTCCAAAATAAAAAAAGTATATTCTTATTGCATAAATTTGTTGTAATTCTTTCTGTCCGTCTGTTTTTCTTTCCATCTGTCAACACCAATTTTCGTAGGATCTCGTGAAGATATCAAGCTGATATTAATTAATTAATTAAAACAGAAAATTTGTAAATATCTAAATCAACATAATCAAAGATATTCTACTATATGGAAGCAAAATCAATCCTACTATAATAGTCTGTAATAGGAAATATGAGGCCAATATCCCCAAGTACCACTATACGGTCATCTTTCATTGTTAGACGATTTACGACGCATGTCCGTAGATTATAGTATTAAGATAGTGCCGATGAAATAGTAGAAATGTAACTTCATAGAGAAGAAGATTTGACCTTAACTTTAAGAGTTTTCGAGGATATTTTTATATATATACTCTTCTTTCTTCTTTATTATTCTCTTGTTTCTTCAGGTTCTTTATCATAAAATGGAAAAAAACCCTTATATGATCACTTTGTTGTTTGTCGGTATGTTTGTTTGACTGACCATCTGTGAAGACTTTCTTAACATCGCGTGGAAGTAGCATCCTGAGTTGAATATTGAATATCCAGGTCTATAGTTCCTTGACCAACTAAAAATTCTAAAAATAGCATCAAAGCAAATTCGAACCATTACCTCCTTTGTAACAGGAAATATAAGTCCAATATCCTACACGCCTGGCCTCCACACGGTCATATGTCATTGTAACCCAGATAATATGATTTACAATGTATGTCCGTATGTTTTCGAAATTTATAAAGATAAAGTAATGTATGTAATAATAAATTTAATGAAGAAAAAAACGAATGGTTGAGCTTAATTTTAAGTGTGCTTCAAGAGAAGTTTTATTGCTTTTTTTGAAACATAAGGAAAGAAATTAACTTTTAATTAATGTAACTTCCCCTACATTTATATTTTATTTAGAAATACATATGAAGTAAGAAGCCGAAAATTTATCGCTCTTTGCCGAGTAATCGTCAACTACTGGTCGACTTTACCGACTAATTCGTACATCTCTAAAATTTATCTCATTGCACATAGAATAGGGTAGGTAGAGGGAAATTTGGGAACTTAGCGTTCAGACACTGCCGTTTCTCTCTTTTCTCTGAATACTCAAGGCATCGCGTGTTGAGTTGCGGTACTCAACGCCGCGCTTTGTTTGTTACCGAAGCGAGGAAAAGAAAATATTAAATTTCCACTGAGTGAGAATCGAATCCATTTGTTATGCCTCTGTGGCAGGGTGGCCTTCTATACATATAAATACAAATAAATCAATACAATACAAGGATTGTGACTAATTATATTACAATAAATCCAATATCATTGAGAACATCGATGGTATTAGAAAAGTCCTTTGTTATTCCATTTCCTATATTCGTTATTAGAATTATTATTCGATCAATTATATAATAATAAGCCTTTGTTTCTTATTTCATTTGAAAAAATATAAGTTTGTTTTAGCTTCACGCTATATCCCGCATATAGCAAGGTTGAGAGAGAGAAATAATTGTCGTCTTTATAACTTCATTCTCTTCTTTTCGCCCATTTTTCGAGAAATCGTGTGTTGAGTGGCTGAGCACAACGCCGCAATGCTTGTAATAGTTTGTATTGTAACCAGAGCGAGAAAACGAAAACAATTCATTGACCACTGTGTAGAAATCGAACCGACAACCGTCGTTTGACTAAAAAAGTCAGACGCTATGCCGCTGCGCTACGACTGCCTTGATTATATCGACGGTCAAAAACCAATTTCTATGGAAATCCATACAAATCCGTACATAGTGAAAATCTTATCAAAATATTTTTTTCCCATATAAAACGTGAAATTCTTCTTTCCACAACTAGGCGATATAAGAATAGATAAATATTGTTAATAATTAATTTTATTCTGTTTTTTCATTTTTTTTAATAAATAAGCAACAGAAATGCAACGTCTGTGAAAATTTCATTTGTTTAAATATCACGGTTCGTGAGATACAGCTTTGTGACAGACGGGCAGAAAGTCAACAATATCTTAATAATATAGAGTCAATTTTAAGCTTGGGGTCGGGAACCCTAAGAATTATCACTTTTCCAATAAATAATAATAAATCATATTTCTTTTAATAATTTTAATTTTATAAGAAAGTAGATTACACTATATAGATTATATCACACTACTTTATGTATTCTCTTTGATTTCTTATTCTTTAAAGCTTGACATGCCTCATTTAGTATACGCTGAATCATGTATTAAGAGATACAGTAGCCAAGTAAGTACTATAAGAACCTAGTATAACTAAAATAGAAGTATATTTAACGGACTCAAAATAGGAGAAGGCTCTCTATTCGGCGCCTAAAAATATTTTTATGTTCATACTAACATTTCTTCTTATTGAGCACTTTTAACTTAGAGATTTCTTTTTTTCATTTAGTGGGGTATACGCAGTGTACCCCAAAAGTAGTTCCAATCATAATAGTTATGTCTTTATAATAAAAATAAAAATTATCATTTATAATATAACAAATATAAAAAGGATATTTTATATAGAATTATGAGAAAAAAAATGTAACAGCCGTTATTATCGCTGTAACAACTCACAAATGGTAAAAAAAAGTTGGAAAACGACTTCCAGGATCGTTGACACTGTAACAGGAAAAATGTTCTTTACACAAAGACTGGCCATTATTTCCTTTCATCAACTTTTCCTAAAGGCCAGTTGTGCCCCACAAGTATGTGACTGTAAACATGACATGTTGTAGGTTAGATTCCTACTCGAGAAAATAAAATATTTCAATATTTTCATTTCTTCGTTCTGGTGGAGTTGCAAAGCGCAGCGTTGAGTTCCATTCAGAGAGAGCCATTCAATAGGCCTCCAGAATTCGGCGGAAATTGGAAAATAAAGGGTCTCAATACTCCCTCTACCTACCCAGCCTAGGAGCCTGCGGGATGCAGAGAAGTTGAAAAGAAAAACTTTTTTATAATTATATTCATCTTAGACTTATCCGACGGTGTCAACAGAGACCAAAATATTTTCACAAAAGTCCCTCGCTTCAGGCAGTTAACTGTTGGAAGAGGAAAACTTGGTACGTATTCTGAATTGTAAATACTTGTTAGTAAAGCTCCACAAATCCCTCTCAAAGGGGTCACATTTCAGTGACACTATCAATATTCTATGGTTGGCTTGTTTGGTTTAGTCATTCGTAATTTCGATTGGTAAATCAGAGTTGGACGTGATGAGATCGAACTCCATTTAAGACTTAAATAAATTATTTTTATTTAACAGCTCTGGTAATAGAAAACGCGTCGTTGAGTTTCGCATCTCAATACATCATGTCTTGAAAATTGATCGGAAAGTGAGAAGCAGAGAATTCTTACAATAGACTCTTCCGCCTGTCCTGATGGGAGAGAAAAAACGTGGAGCTCGTTCTTTTTAAGCACACTCTTATTTAGTTGAGGTGTAACTATATAAAAAACAGAAGAACCTGAATTACACGCACTTCTAAGTGTTGTATCATCATGAAACTTACCGATTAGGAATATGTAGATTAGGAATATCAGATGATAATACATTATTTTAGTACCATCGACCTGGTCTGATAATGGAATTGGAATATGGCTGGTAAAACCTTGGACTGTCTACCAGCAGACATGTTATCGAGTTCGCGCTCATTACATTCGTATTAATAATGTGTTAAGTATTATTTTAGTTTTTTATATTATTATTTTTGTTAAAGATATATTGTGTATATACAAATATGAAAATCCAAGAATATATTCGTACGTTCTTTTGTAACAAGTGCAAGATCTAAGCTAATAAAGCTATTCACATCTTGCTGAAACTTTAATACACTTGTTGTTACAAATTCTCTTGTTCAGCGTCTCTTTTGGAGATTTCACAAAGCTTTTCCATACAAAGATTATTTTCTGATGCTGTAAGGAAATATGTTTTGACGAGAGAGTGTGCTATTGTCTTGACAATTTTATTTTTATAAAATGCTTAAATATATCCTGAACTAAACTAAACTTTTAGAAGGGTTTTAAGATACCAACAACTTTAAAGTCAATATTTTTTTAACAACTTACCGTAAACATTTATAGTTTGGTTCTAACATTAACAGCGTATATAACATTCATTTAAATATACGTACTTTTAAATTTTTGTTAAGGTATCTCAAGACTTTTTCCTAGTTTCCTCTAGGTTCCCTACCCTGTTATGTACATCCTGCAAATCGTGAAGCTAAAAAACTCATCACTCAACTTAATCAACTTCTTTAGGAGAAATGGATCACTCCATTTACACACGTACACAAGAATAATAAACATACATATACATATGACAAACTAAATGCCACACGAACTATCAACACGTCAGTTTCAGCCCCAACAATATTGAATGTCTGCTGTGATTACGTTCGACTGCTTTACATTATTACGCGTGATTGATAAAATCTGGTAAACGACAATGGACGTTAACGTTGCATTTACTGTATAAGTGTCCATTTGTTGTCATTATTATCAATTATTGAGGCCAATTGAGGCACAGGTGTGTTACTGTTAACGCGACTGGATGTGGGTTCGATTCTGACTCGAGGAAAATATATATTTATTTAAATTTATATTTTCATGTCCAGGAAAAGCGCGGCGTTGAGATCAGTCACTGTTGAATAGCGTAACTAAACACAATGCTTCCAGGGAGAGTCGCTAGGTTTCCTCTTCCAATACTATACAGCATACAGCTGAAAAAAAAAACAATTATTTTTTTACTCTATCATGGGGTAACAAGGCAGAGAGTGAACGGAATCGATTTTCTCTGCCTAACCTCCATCTCCCTTCTCCTATATGCGGGCTACAGCGAGAAGTAAAAAAAGTATAAAATTTTGAACCCTTATAAGCAGTAAACCTTGTCCCTTAAATATCTAGTTTATGTCGACCATAAAGTGTGGTTCAGTAAAGACATCAAGTTTAAACGAACTTTAGTTGCCTCTAACTTTCTTATTGAGCTTTTACTTGAGGGACACGGCTTTAAGTTGAGTTTTATATTTCATAGCGTACTGTTTTTCTTTTGTTTAAGCTTAACGGTTATTCTCGTGTAGTAGGTAGGGTAGATAGAGGATTGTTAGTGATAAAACACTCCGCCCCAATACCCAGATTGCGTGTGAATTGGGGAGATTCACGAGATTTTATGTCTATCAGAAAGAGAAAGTAATAATAATGAATTACTTTAGATTTTCATTCCTTTTTCTTATCCGTCCATCAGCCTTTTAAGGTCCACTGCTGGACATAGGCCTCCCCCAATGCTCGCCACTCCGTCCGGTCCTGCGCCCTTTGAATCCAGCGGGTTCCCGCTGTCTTCTTAAGGTCGTCGGTCCACCTGGTTGGAGGGCGGCCTGTACTCTTATACAAGCTTAGAAAGTAAAAATGAAAAAATATTGCTCCGAACCCACCACCATCATTGACTAACTCTAATATACAGTTAAACTTTTATGAACAACTTTCCATACAATACAACCCTTGAAAACGTTAAAAGAGGGAACTCCAAAGTCAATACATAAAGTCAAATAGTACATTCAGTTAATGCTAAAAATAAAACTGTAATACTTTTTCTACGAGTATATTAGACACAAAGGGAAAATACAATTGTTCCTAAATTTACTTTTATACTAGAGTAAGTTTTTTAATTTTATATAAGTGTTCTTATTTATAAAGACGAGTGATTTCAGTTCAAATCCGAGTTAGGGCAATGTTTATGGTATCGGCAATCTGTATAGCTTAGATATTCTATCGATACTTGAATTATAGAGACTCGTGAATATATAGAATACCCGGGGCACCCAGGCAATGTATGAAATTTAGAATATTATTTTCTACTACACTCTACCTTGGTAATTTTGTTTTAGCTTCAATCTCGCTGTACCCCGTACATATCAGGGTAGGCAGAGGAAACCTAGTGTTAAGAGACTCCGTTCCCCATTTTCTACCAAGTTCTTGAGGCATTGTGTTGAGTAACGAGACTCAACGCTATCCTTTGCCATGTTACCAGAGCGAAAATAAAAATATTTAATATGTCTTTCCCCCGAGAGGGAACCAAAGCTACAATTTTACTATCAGGGGCAATAAAACGTAGTTTATTCTGAATCTTCTCTAAATCCGTTACGTACTTTCTTCCTGTTGACTCGTGAAGTAAGGGATTTATGTATATAGGATGGTAAGTTCCAAGATTTTTAGTTCTTAGGAAGTGTCAATCGATTTTCTTTCTATGTGTAACACTAGTGTTCCGTTCTGGTCTTGTCCTCGTTGATTACAAGAAAAAACAACTTCAAGTTTTTTCCCATATAGCAGGTAAAATAATATGTTAGGATATTCCGATACCCATTTTTCCACTTTCCTTCAGTATTAACGATATATACATTCTTCTTTATTTTCGCTATAATTCTTCGCTAGATTTTTAACTTCTATATTTCAATTCCTTTTCCCCTATTTGTATGCTTCTAGAAAAATGTAAAAATTCAGTTTCATTTTGTAGTGGAAAATGAAACTGCACTCCTCGGATTACACGTCCAAGCGTTTTAACCAATTACGTTAATACAAACGTACAACAACATCCTGCCTGGATAAAATTACTATAAACTAAAACTTTGAAAAAAAATCTAAAATTAAATCAGCTTCACGCTGTATCCCGCACACAACAGGATAAGCCGAAGGAACCTGGTGTTAAAACACTGTAGTCCCCACTCTCCGCCGAATTGGAGGCATTGCCTGTTGAGTGGCGGAACTCAACGACGCGCATTGCCTCGACACCAGAGCGAAGAAATGAAAATATAAATTTAAATAAATATCTCATTGCCTCGAGGTGGGATCGAACTGTCAACCAGCGTTTGTGGCCGTTTCATCATCATCATCATCAACAGCCATCTTTTGTCCACTGTTGGACATAGGCCTTCCCCAATTCTCGCCACCACACTCGATCCTCAGCTTTTCGGACCCATCCGCTTCCCGCCAACCTCTTTATGTCGTCGGCCCATCTGGCAGGGGGTCGTCCCACCGGTCGTTTTGTACGGGGTCTCCATTCTACGAGACGTCTGCCCCAGCGGCCGTCGGCTCTACGACAGATATGCCCCGCCCATTGCCACTTCAGCTTACCAATTCTTTGGGCTATGTCGGTAACCTTGGTTCTCCCACGGATTTCATCGTTTCGGATTTTATCCTTAAGAGATACACCGAGCATAGCCCGCTCCATGGCGCGCTGAGCGACTTGAAATTTGTAGACGAGGCCTTTCGATAGAGTCCATGTCTCCGCCCCATACGTCATGACCGGAAGAACGCACTGGTCGAATGCCCGAGAGTTCAGGCATTGAGGTAGTGGCGAGTCGAAGATTTGACGAAGTTTTCCGTACGCTGCCCAGCCCAATCGTATTCTTCTGTCAGCCTCTTTGTCGAAGTTGTTCCTACCAAGTTGTATAGTCTGACCTAGGTAGATGTATTCCTGAACAACTTCGATGCTAACATTATCGACGATAACTGGAATTGGATCTGCGAATGAATTGAACATGACCTTAGTCTTATCCAAGTTCATTCCCAGACCCACCCGTCTGGAAGAAACACTCAGGCTTTGCAGCATCTCCGTTAACTCATGCAGCGATTCGGCCATTATAACTATGTCGTCAGCAAATCGAAGGTGTGAAATGTATTCTCCGTTGATATTAATACCCTGCCCACTCCAGTCCAGTGTTTTGAAGACATCCTCTAAAGCGTTAGTAAACAGTTTCGGAGATATTACATCTCCCTGTCTTACTCCGCGCTTCAGAGGGATTGGTCTTGTCTGGACATCCTGAATTTGGACAGTCATCGAAGCGGATTTATATATACATTTCAACACCTCGATATACCGCCAATCGACTTGACATCGCTGCAGAGAATCGAAGAGAGAGAGAGAGAAGAGAATGTGGCCGTTTGTGGCCTCCCTATTGCCCTGAACCGCCTAATATTTGGTATATTATGCAATTCTGTGTAAACAAATCTTGGCCGTTGTGATGCAGCACTATTTTGCAGCATTTGCTTGTAAACGTGATGATTGTAGGTTTATTATTTCCATTTCCTCGCTCTAGTAACAAGACTCCCTAGAGAATTGGCCGTTGCTTGTGGAAGTGTCGTGACAGTAGGTTCTCTCCGCCTATCCTGATCTGCAAGATAAAATATATGAAAAAAAAATCCATTTAATTCTGTCATCGGTCAAAGCTCTCGACAAGGATCTATTACTAAAAGCTCAAAGAAAATATAAAAAAAAAGGTTTTATTGCGACGAAGCATGTCATCCATCTTACGGAGGGGTCATACGTTGTTTAAGCTTAGTGTTAAATTCCAAGCTTAGTTAGCTTTAAAAGTAGCTTTTAAAAGGTTTATTTAGGTTCACTTTTCATACATAGCACTTGCTGTGCTGTTTTTCTTTTATTTTAAATTTTGTAAATCATTGAAAATCAAAAGAATGAAACGGAAAATGGGGAACGGAGTGTATTAACACTAGGTTACCTTTGTGTATCCAGTGTGGGGCTGCTACTATACTGCTAAAATAAATACCATTTATACTTTACGTCTTAGTTTAGGTACCTTAACCAGTTAAATATATTGGATTTAACACAACACTATTACTCAGTGGATTTATAGGGATTAGACCACCTAAGCTTCTTATAAAGCGCCTTTTAATTTGCATTAAGCTACCGTATACATATTTTACCTCAATTACTTACTTGTAATACGTAGTTTAACCTATAAAAAAAGATAAGTAAATTTGAGGTCATTTGATTTCACGATTCATTTTGATGTACCGATTCATTTTGATGTACCGACTTTGATATAGTTTTTCTTGCTATCAGAATATACTTTTATTAAATTACTGAATCAATTTTACATTTTTAAATATAAATTATTATAAAAAAGATACATTTAAAAATATAAAAAAACCACTCTTCCGAGGGCGGGACAAGGGTCCAAGCCATCGGTGGCTAGGGCTCCAGAGAGAGGAACCTCCGCACAATACGTGCCGTCTCAAGTAATACTGCCTTCTGTATCCGGTTCTTGATCCAACAGCTAAGCGATAGCCTCTTAAGGTGTTGGTCGAGGCTTTTCGCTATTAGACCGTTAACCGAAACCACTATCGGCACAATGATAGTCGCATTGACATCCCACATGGCGGTAATCTCATGGGCTAGGTCCAAATATTTAGATTGTTTTTCTTTTTCGGCCTTCACGAGATTTTCATCATGTGGGATAGTAACGTCAACAATCACTGCGCGGCGCGCCACTCGGTCTACTAGTACTATATCAGGTCTATTGGCAACAATATACCTGTCAGTAATAATAGACCGATCCCAGTAGAGCAAAGCACAGCTATTTTCAAGAACAGACATGGGATTGTACCTGTAGTAAGGCACCTCCAATTCTACAAGGCCATATTGAAGAGCAAGTTGCTGGTGTATTATCTTGGCTACTTGATTGTGTCTATGCAAATACTCGCCATTAGCAAGATGAGAACAACCAGAGACAATATGTCTGAGGGACTCCCCAGGTCGATGACACGCCCGGCAGATGTCGATAGTGCCATCTTTCATAATATGTCTCTGGTAGTTCCGTGTCTTGATAACTTCGTCCATAATTGCACAGACAAAACCTTCAGTTTCTCCGAAAAGATCCCCGAACTGTAACCAAGATAATGATGAAACAGTATCCACGTCCTGGCCCATTAGGGCTCTATGGAATCTACCATGCAGCTCCTTGCTCTTCCATACAGCCATGCGATCAGAAGTAGTAAGTACTACAGGCCGACGCCAGTTCTCTTTGCCCAAGGAAAGAGGAGTAAGGCCTTTGTCAACTGTTACCACATCCTTGTGCATATCCACGTCAATCTTGAGAAAATATTCTCTAAGACTGCATACCTCGTGGTTATGGAGGTTCTTGACATTCAAAAAGCCACGACCTCCACACTTACGCGGGATATACAGTCTCATTACAGACGAACGCGGATGGTGCATTCGGTATGTCGTCAACAATTTACGTATTTGGCGATCTACGGAGTCTAACTCAGTCTGTGTCCATCTTACAATGCCAAAAGTATAGGCTAAAAGCGGCATAACCCAACCGTTGAAAGCACGCACCTTGTTGCCACCAGATAAAAGGCTGCCAAGCACTTTTTTCAGGCGGCTAAAGAAACGCTCCTTCACCAATTGCTTTATGCTCCGCTCATCAATACCCAATGCTTCAGACATTCCAAGATATTTATAAGTCTCACCTTCACCAAGAGTTCTGAAGGAAACAGAATCTGAAATGCAAATATTATCAGATCTGATCACACTCCCCCGCACTACATGCATGCTAGCACATTTATCGACGCCAAATTCCATTCTTATATCACTACTAAAAGTTTGAGTTACCTTTAGTAGCCGCATAAGATCAGAACGTTTTGACGCAAGTAATTTCAGATCATCCATGTACAGCAAGTGAGATATGACCTTACCCCCCCGGCGAAGACGAAAGCCTAAACCTGAATCCTCTAACATAGTGCTAAGAGGATTCAGAGCTAGGCAAAACCATAAAGGACTCAGACTGTCACCCTGAAATATACCCCTCTTTATCCTTATCGGTTCAGACGTTGCAGGAATATCACACTCCCCTAGATGACGAAGGACAGTGACCCATTGTCCCATACAAGCCTCCAAAAATGATCTCAAAGTAATATCAATCTTATATAACTCCAAGACCTTCAAGAGCCAAGTATGTGGCACTGAATCATATGCCTTCTTATAGTCTATCCAAGCAGTAGTGAGATTTTTCCTGTTCCGCCTTACCTGTTGGCTTATAGTTGTGTCAATGAGAAGAAGTTCCTTTGTACCACGGCCACCAGCCTCTCACCCATTCTGAGTCGGTGCCAAAATTTTGTTACGAACAATATGTCCTGTAATTTTTTTATTCAGAATAGATGTAAGGAGCTTATAGATGGTAGGTAAGCATGTTATTGGGCGATAGTTTTTAGGCTCCGTGGTACATCCGGATTTGTATGACAGGAATGTTACACCTGTTGTCAAAAATGTTGGTAACGATCCAGAGTCAAGGGCATCCTGGAATTGTGTTGCGAAAACGGAATGTGAACTGCGAAACCACTTCAGCCAGAAATTATGCAACCCATCTAGCCCGGGACATTTCCAATTATTAGCATAACGAATAGCACACCTCACGTCAATTTCGCTTATTTTTATTGATCTCATTGGTATAGTATTTTCGCAATTTTTCGCAATATCACAAAACCATTCACCCTCAGTGTGTTCAACAGGAGCCGACCATATACTACGCCAAAAACCAGCACTAGCATCTGGATTCGGGATCTCGCAATGACCCTCGGTCGACGATTACCCGACTTGAAACTTATTAGCTTGCCAATGAGGATTCTAGTCAGATTGATACGCTTTTCAGTGTCGTACTGCCATGCCGGCACCGTATGCTTTGATGCCTTAGTACCCCCTTTATTTGGGAACTGTACACCAGCAACACAACATACAGCTACAGCACCACAATACAACAATGAATGCGTATCAGTAAGATCGTTACAGTTGTTAAAATGACTTGGCAAATGTTGATCTAGAATCCTCACTAGTGCTATGTTACGTCTATGCATAGGCAAACGAGGTAATTTTGGTCTGAGATTTACCGGAATGGAACCATATTCCAAAATAGCATCTTTCAAGCTTCTCCTCAATCGCTCATCGTCCTGGGCACTCACAGACAACTCAATATTACCTTGCGACTCAATGTTGGCGTGCTGGAACTGTGACCGGATGTCGCAACTGTTGTTGTTGGTAGTATTGACCTGCTGAAAGCTCAAGCGTAGCCTTTCCAGTACGGATTCATCCAGCAGATGACGTCGCTGAATGATCCGCACCCTGTCCGATAGTCGCTGTGCAGTAACGGTCGCTGTTGGTTCAAGCTCCTGAAACATAGACAGTAACCTTGAACGATACGCAGTGAGGTTAGTTCCCCCCTCTGTTGCCCTATAGTACGCACGCATGACACTCTCATTCAGCTGTTGAGACCATCTCATGCGAGGCACTTTACCACCGGTAGCGGGAGCCTTGTTGAGCATCCTCGACACTCCTGGCTCCAAACCCTCCGATGGTGGGATGTCGGCGCGCCGGCGTGGTCTTAAAGCCGGCCCTTCCGACTCTGACATTCCTTCCTCCGAACCCGCAGTCGAAGCCGCAGTGCGATAGTCGTCTTCTGACGACGGCGGTTGCGGATTCGAAGGGCAACATCTCCGCCCGTGGTGTTGGGAGTGCACTTGTCCTCCTGGCATCCGTCACTATTTTTTACTCTTGTGCCATCTTTTGCCAATATTTGTTTCAATTCTAGTAATCCAGATCATATTTTTGTATCCCATTTTCTTATGGTTTTGTACTTTTTCTAAATTATTTATTAATTTATATCAACAGTGAAAATTTTTCCTGACATGTTTGTTTGACGGTTGCTAGGGTTTTTCTTGCTATTATTATTAATAAGTAATTCGGTTTGCTAAAACAAAGTACATTTTATAGTTGTTATGAAAAATTAAAACTGCCTCTTAAAATGTAACTGAATTTGAACCTACACCTATAATAATGACAGTATATTCCACCTTCTCTACCACAAAGCTGTGTGCAAGGCATACCAACTAGGAACCTTTGGTGATCAATGTCGGGCATTCAGTAATTATGGGAGAGGACTGTGGCCGCATTCCAAATGCATCTGTCGATTTGATTTAGACGGATTTATATCGAACTTAGAATTTTAATGGCTATGTTTATGTCTCTGTGTATTTTTTTATGTAAATATCTATACTATTATATAGCTAATATATATAACTTAAGGATTATATAGCTGTATATATTATAAGGGGGAGAGTTTGTTTTGTTCAATATGCTAATCTTAGGAACTATAAATTAATTAAACACGTGTTATTATATAAAATGCAGCAGTTGGTATATACGGAGTGTAGTTGAGCACAAAGAAACGGGAAAAAAGGGGAATTTTCCAATTTCCGTGTTAAGCACGCAAACGAAGTTGAACGCGACGCCTACTAAGATAATAAAAAGAAAGTAGAGTTATTTATTACAAAAATCTCTCCGTCTATAAAATACATAATGATATAGGGAAACCAAATTTATATTTCCCCACTGTCCGGTCCACTAAGCAAACATGTACTAGGTAATTGTATCAACAACTGGCTTGTTGTATTAAAGCAGTCTATATACATACATACCTACTTTAATGTATTCTTGTCGTCGTATCTTCTCACACCTTCTAACTGTAAATACGACGGTTGTCGGTTCGATTCCCATCAGGAGGAACGGAAGGATTTCTGGGAAAAGGAAAACCGGCGGTAGAAGAAAGTCATGGCTAAGGAACATCAAAGAATGGACTGGAATTAAAAACGCTGTAGATTTAATTCATTTGGCTAGGGACAGGACCAAGTATGCGAAGTTGACTGCCAACCTTCACTAGTTGGAGAGGCACTTTAAGAAGAAGAAGATCAGGAGGAACGAGTTATTTTCTTTTCCTAACTTTGGTAACAAGACTCACTATGCAATGTCACGAAAATGGAGTGTCTTGGTATTAGGTTCCCTCTGTCCAAATAGCAGGGTATGCTATGTGGGAGACCACTGCGCGTCAACCTTTCGTAATTTTCATATACATCGCTAAAACTAAAAATTAACATAAAAAATCTTTATTACAACTAATAAGTTATACATCAAAATTGAATTTGGTAATAGCCTATATTAATATTCGATAAAACTTCATAACAAAATAATATTATTAATCCATACCTATATTATAAATTCGAAAGTAACTCTGTTTGTCTGTCTGTCTGTCTTTTACGCAATCAGGGCTAAACCGCTAATTTAATTGTGATAAAATACTCATATCGAGATACTTGAGGGTCTCGGGATGAACATAGGATACTTTTTTTTCTCATATTTGTAATATTTTCGATATATACCCATATATTAAAATACTTATTAATTTGAGATGCAATTTATTCCGCCATGTTAATAACAACCGTCGTGTTGCTAAGCAACGATTTGCAAAGTTTGTTGTTATAAAACGTCACCCAAAATGAGCTTGCTTAGCGCATCTCTCTATATTGAAAACTGAAAATAATTTCATAAATATATTTAATAAATATTCGTATAGTTTAGGCGGGCGTAGCTGCGTTCGGGTCCACTAGTATTATTATATATTATCTTATATTCATTTCTTTGAATTATTTACAATAATATGGAACGAGTGCGAAAAAAACACACCGGATATTGAATAAAGGAATATAATGTAATTTCCTGTCTATATCTTTATGAAAATCTTCCGAACGCGGATAATGTCAAAGATCAAACTTTTTTGTGTATTTATAACCATAACGACGGTTGGGTGTTAAAGTGTTATATACATACATTACTAGCGAATCACGAAAGTATTAGTTTTTTTAGAGACTCTATAGCCTGGAGACGCGGCTTCTTAAAAATGAATATACGGAATTGTCTTTATGGGAATGGAGTGTGTTAACACTAGGTTCCCAAGCTCCCTCTGCCTACCCAGCTATGTGCAGGATACAGCGTGGAGGTAAAAAAAAGAACATATAATATTACTGTGAAAAAGTTGACAAGCCTTCCATAAGTACTTAAATACCGTATCGTTGCCTTGTAATGTCTAAAATTCTTGCGGATTGTGGAGAGCGGAGTATCGTGACACCAGATTTCTATCTTACTTTATGGAAAAACCTTTAAAAATAAAATTAAACTCTCATATAGAATATAATTAGCTTCCGCTTTATCTCGCATATAGCAGAATAAACAGAGGGAGTTTCGCCACCCAACATGGAATATCTCCAGAATTGGGGAAAAAATGAGGAACGGAGTGTCTTAATACTGGGTTCCTTCTGCCTACCCTGCTGAACGCGTGATACAGAGTGAGCTGATTTAATTTTTCACCAAGTGAAGATCATACTCGCAACCATCATAGTCAGACTCTATGGCGTTGCGCCTAAAAAATAGAAAAGATATTCCCACATCAATCTAAAATAGGAAGGTTGATTGAAGGCGAATAAGTGAAAATATATACGGGATGTATTTCGAAGCCCCGCGGGATTCAGGAGTAATGTAAAAATACAAACAAAAGTTCTTCCCAAAAAAATGTGTTCTTGTGACGTAGCCTCGAGATTTTTTGAGATGAATGAGATAACTATATTTACATAATATATAAGGATGTGTTTTTAGATTCATGCTAATCTAACATTTTTCTTCACTCTCTGCCCGATCTCAAGATATTATGTTGAGAGTCGAAACTCAAGTGTTGGTAGCGGAGTTATATAAATTATTCTTCTTCTTCTTTGTCGTGTCGCTCTTGACAGAACGGTTGGTCGTCCTTTTTAAAGGTTGATGGTGCGCCAGTCCGACACCATTCTACGCCATTCTATAAATTGTATATTTCCTCAAATAGGAATTGAACCTATTATCATTGTGTTTAGATTCAGACGATATCTCACTACACCATATTGATATTTATCATTATTCTATACATACTTCTTCCATTAAAAGCTATTAGAAAATCAATAACGACGAACCTTTCAATTTACGATTTACTCAGAGTATTCAATTACTCCATACATTTTAGAGAACATAATATATTTGTATAAGTCAAACATCGTCTTTCTTTATACAAATATTCTTGAATATAATTGATTATAATATAATATTAATTCTATTTGAGGCCAGTCCTGTGCGACGAGGGCCTCAAGTATTCTTTAAAATTAAATTATTATTTAATAAACAAAATGTCCTCATCAAATAAATCTTTATCGAAGTTGTCCCTTTTTCTTTGCCCAAAAAAATGAATTACACTTCATCAAGCACGAATAATTGCTATTTATATTTTTCTTTGAATGATAGAATGAGAATTCATTTGGAAACAAAATTATATCAACTGTAAATATTAAAATCAAAAAAATACAAGATTTTTTTTTATATTTTTAAGGTTCCGTGCCTCGAAAGGTACAAATCGCACCTTTATAGGGTCGCTTTTTTATCCGTCTGTACGCATGTCAAGAGCATTTTATCTCAAGATTTCCTGGAGGTCCCTTAAAGCACAAAAAAATCGAGCTTCTGAATCAATATAGTCAAAGGATATGAATGTTTATGCATCCATTTTGCTACATTCTATATGAAATTCGCCGCGTACTCAAAACGGTCGGAATTTAAAATACAAACACAGAGAAAAAATCCAACTTTCACTTAACCAATTTCTTTAATCTAGGAAGAAGTTGATGATAGTAGACGAAAGTCGCCAGAGACGTAGACGTAGACGTAGCGTTTGAAGACTATTCTATCTGACTACCCTAGTAAAAAAATGGGTTTATATTAATTTTTGACGTCATGGGGCTTTGAGATCAACGCGTGAAAACAATGATTATTCTCCACTCTCTTTCCAATTTTCGAGACATTGCTTGTTGAGTGGCATGAAATGTCTTGTCTCATTACCAGAAAGAAGAAATGAAAATAACTCATTCTCCCGAAGTGACTCATATTCACAACCTATATAAATAATTTTTTTCCTTAAATTTTATTACATCAGTGAGCATATTTCATGTAATTTATCTTTGTTCATACTTTTTAATAACGAAAGGTTAACGAGGAAGTTAAATAGAAATACTTTTTGTTTGTGGCGTCATGTTCCGCCACTCAAAATACAATGCCTCTGGAGTTTGGCGGAAAGCGGGAAACGGAAGTGTCTTGATGGGAACGGAGTGTTTTAACAGTTTATCTTGAACCTGGAATCTGGAAAGTTCCAAGGTTCCTGTTACAAGGTAATGTAGATAATTAAAACAGTAGCGAGTTCCCATATAACTGACTCAGTACTTGAAAGTACAGAGTTAATAGTAAGCAAAAAGTTATGAGACCTTTATATTTAACGACTAGCAAACGTTCATAATTTAATATAACGAGCTTTCAACTGCAAAGCTTCTACTTAGCTTAATGTAAAAAATGAAAATTTTCATGAAATGTTTTGATATAACAAAATTTGAACTGGCATCGTTTAAATATACTCCATATTATTTTAATCCAGTCATAATTATATTTATTATATGAAGCCAAGGCGATTGTAAACGCGATCGGTCGTGGGATCTATTCCCACTCGAGAAAATTAAATATTTAATATTTTCATTTCTCCGCTCTATTAACAAAGCAAAAGCGCGGCGTTAAGTTCCGCCACTCAACACGCAATGCCTCCAAAATTCGGCGGAAATTGGGGAACGGAAGTATCTTAACTCTAGGTCCCAGGGTCCCTTTGCGTACCCAGCTATGTGCGGAATAGCGTGAAGAAGAAAGAAAATAATAATAATTCACACAAATTTTACATGTACAATAATTTAAAGTAGCACTTTGGCAAGTGTTTAGAGTAGCCCTTGACAGGCAGATGGTTCAAGACTCGAGCACCATTAGCTTTTAGTACTATTATTATTAGTATTTATGTATGTATGGAACAAACAGAAGTGTCTAAATGGGAACACAGTGTCTTAACACAAGGTTCCAAGGTTCCCTCCGCCAACTGTTAGCAACATAGTCTTAAGTTTGTGCAAAAATATGCAAAAGTATATTTTCTGTAAATAAATTAACTTGACTGGCGGAATCTTATAATAAGATTTATTTTTGGGCTAACGAAACATGACCATGTGTTGCAGTATCGTAGTCAACTGAAATGATTGCCAATAGAATACAGGCGTAACTTGCATGCCCTCACTCTTCTTTATAGCATCCTTTTCAATCCTGTTACACCATCCTACCTCAAGGTGCGTTCCTGGGGTCAGACACCTTTCATTCCCAAAACCTCCGTTCCCACCTAACCATATCCTCAAAACTCCTCTATGCCACACGAAATGCTATAGTGACTCTTTTACGGTTAAAACAGTAAAGCTATGGAAGAAGTTGCCGCTGGAAGTAAGACGGTCCCAGTCAGTTGGGATTTTTAAACGACGTCTTAAACTTCACTATCTCCAACTCAATTCATAAAACGACAATATTATAATTGTATATGTATTTATCTTTAATTGTTGTATGTATATATATATGTATGTATGTAGGTGTTTGTGTAGATATGTATGAATGTATAAATGTATGTATTAAACTATTTTGTGTTCTCTGAATATTGGTTTATATATTTTATGTACTTTTTGCACCTTTCTGCCTTCTTTTCTAAATTTAATCCTTCCGTTTTTTCTTTGGTTGCCTGTAAGAAATCGCTTTTAGTGATAAGGCCACCATTGTACACTTGTTAATCGTATTTCTACTGAATTGTATTTTTTTTTCTTCTCTCTTATTTGTGCAATAAAGTATTATATTATTATTATTATTATTATTATAAATATTCAAATTTGAGACTGGACAGAATGTGCAGAACGGAGTGTTTTAACAACAGATTCTCTTTTTTTGTGGGAAGAAACTTAAAGTTAAAAAAAAAACAATTTACATACTGAAATTCAAGCCAGGTCCTAACATCATCGAACAATTTGAAGTATTTTCATATACACGGAATCACAATCAGAATCTTGTACAAATAAGCAATGCCTTACAAAGCGGGAGATGAATTTAGAATATTTCAATTAATACACATGTGGGTCAAAGGCTAAGTAACATAGTTTGAGTCAAGTTTTAAGGCTTAATTTGTTTGTCGTATACCCCTCTTTCTTCAGGTTGACGTCTCTGCTTCATATAGAAGAGTAGGCAGATTTTATTTCTCTTTTTTTACCCTACAATCTCTTTCGTGAGTTCTCCATTCAACGTGACACTGGCAAAGTGATTTTGTGCTCAACTGGCACGCTCGGAACGCCATATTAGAAAGAACAGAACAGAATAGAATAGGCAGAGAGATAGAGACACTATTATCAGATTTTCACCTTTATTTGAAATGAGAGGCGGAACACAACGCCGCGCCTTATCTTACAGAAATAAAGAAACGAAAATAGTTCGTTTCCTCGATTGGGAATCGAAACAACAATCATTGAGTTTTCAGTAAAATTCTTTAAAATAAGAAGAGAAGAGACTAAATTCGTTTTCTCAAATAATACTGGTATAAATTTAGACAAAATAGCATTAAATGTACAGCGCTCTTCAGCTAACACCAATTTCTATTTGAATTGTAAGAGAAACAAAATTGGGCAAAACGAGGAAAAGGTTAAAATTGACAATAGTATTATTCTCATCGATTTTTTTACATTTTCCTTGTAGAAAGAATTCTTTTATATAACAGAAATGTGTGAGTAAGATATTTGAATAATAATAGTTTTTACGAAGAATATGCAAATTTAAAACAATCCGAGTTTCATCGAAATCGGCTTATTAGTTTTTGACAATAACCACGAGAGGATATAGACGATAGAAGATTCAATTCTCACCCGGGGAATTATCATCTAATATTTTCATTTCCTCGCTCTGGTAACAAAACAAAACGCGGCGATGAGTTCAGCTATTCAACACGAAATGTCTTGAAAATTGGGTGAAAAGTAAGGAATTTAACATTACGTCTACACAGCTAGATGCAGAATACGAGAGTCAATAAAACCTACAAATTTCTAGAAGTCGGCTTATTTTTTTATTTTTTTATTTTTTCCCATTGAAAACATATGCTATCCATTGAAACAGACTACTCATCTATAATATAATAAATAATAAAGATTTTCCATGAGCAAAGCTTCAAAATCAATCAACATCAGTTAGCACTGTAAGAACATTCATCACCCGTGCTTCACTCGACGTCAAGAATGCCTTAGAAATGCCGTTTGAACTGTAACAGATATTGAAATATCTTTTGAATGTTTCAAAAGTAATAATTTTTAACATATTTAACATAGAGAAAATGTAATGCAAAGATATTTTGTTTTTTCAATACTGTTTTTACTAATGTTTTAAAGCTAAAGAGGCCATCGCGGTAACACAAGCGTGAGACTGTAAGCGTGACGGATTTGGGTTCGTTTTTCAATTAGGGGAATAACAGGGCAAATGCTCAGAGTCTAGTTGCCACTCAACAGGCAATACCTCGAGAATTTGGCGTAAAATGGGAAACGGAAGTGTTTTAATGGGAACAGCGTGTTTTAACACTAAGTTCCCATGATATGTGCGCGATACAATGTGATAAAAAAAATGAACTGGTACTTCCTGAGATTAACACGTTCCACCAATGAGACTCTTCAAGTTTACAATATTAAGTTTAGATTATATAAAAGAAAATTTTATATGTTTAATTTGACTGTAAGCGCGAAACGTGTAGGGTCAATTCCCATTTGAGGGAATTATTTTAATTTCCTCAATATTTCAATAGACCCAGTATTTCAACAATTGGACGGTGCGGGAGCAGAGAGTGTTTTAACACTTAATTACTTCTACTTGCCCTGCTTTATGCGGGATACAGCGTGATAATGCGTGGTAAATAATATATAAGAATATTTAACAGTCATAGTTAGGTAACTTAATAACTCTTGTTTACTCAACATAGCACTTCCAAAGTTACTTCACCTTTAAATGGATTCCTTGGGAAAGTTTTACTCGATGAAAGCTGTAAGAATTAACGATTTTTTCTACTTTTAGCTTATAACGAAATGAAAAAGAAAATTAGGACCAGGAAAGAAAAGAACGAAAAGGCACAATATACCAATTTTACTGTTAATAATAAGATAATGTCAAAGTACCAACTTAAAGGCAAACACTATTTAGTGCTAAGACACTACGCTTTCTCCTTTATGCCCGAATTTTGAAATTAGCAATTGTGTCAAATATATTTATCCGTGGCGAGGATGCTAAATCCATCAGGCATCATGGGTTGGCAGAAGGAACCTAGACTCGTTTCGTTTTCCGGAATGTGGGAATGTAGATAATTGTGACTGGGATTGATGAATATGTTTTGTTTACCCTACCCGGGAAAATAAAGACATCGTCATCTAACAGCGTTACAGCTGCGGCGGCGGGTGAAAATGTTTTAAAACTAGGTTCCCTTAGCCTACCCTGTTATATACAAAATGTTGGATAAAATACATAAAAATATTTGTAATATTTTAAGCAAATATACTTACAGAGTTTCATAATTTCAACTAAGTATTTCATCTTCTTCTATTTGGTCTTTATACTTAGCCTAAGCTGAACAAGCTCAAATAAGATAAAAGTTTAATCAAAAAAGATATTTTATTTGGAAACTTATAATTGTTATTCTAGATAGGAAAAAATTATGTACTTACTTATTCATATCTTTTTTTTAGTTTCACACTGTATCTCAAAATAAATTAGAAGTCTTGGTAAGACACTCTGTTACCCACCTTCCGCCCAATTTTCCAGACATTGCGTGGTGGGTGACGAAAATGTATGCCACGCTTTGTCTTGTTAATAATGTGAAGAAATAAAAATATTTCATTTTCCTGAGTAGAAATTGAACCCATACCAATCGCGTTTATCAGATGCCGTGCCGCTCGCCACAGCGAACTCAACCTAATTTTTCTTACATAATTAACCAGTCTAAGAGTAAGATTACTTTCACCCTTCGATCTTCATCCCCTTTTCTATCGAGTCATCTATTAAGGGTTCTTGAAATGGACTTAAAGAAGATTAAGAGATCGGTAAAACAAAAAATACTTGTATATTTATTTACTTAAATTCTTTTTAACAAAACGTACAATAATTTCAATATAGCACAAAAAAACACTCAACACGAAAGATTCCAGATTTCAGCAGAATGTGGGGAACGGAAGTGTATTGGTGGGAACAGAGTGTTTTAACATTAGGTTCCCAGAAAAATGACGTCCCAAGTTCCCAGAAAAATTATGATTTTTAAAATTTTTGTCTGTTTCTTGGTTTGTCTTACTGTTTGTCATTTGGCGTTCGTGCACGCTAATCTCAAAAATGACTTACAATCGGTAAGTAAGTAAGTAAAAGTAGTATTTTTTTAGTAATTTTTCTATTGTGTTTAGCCAATCTATACTAATATAATAAAGCGGAAGAGTTTGTTTGTTTGTTTGTTAGTTTGTTTGTTTGAACGCTAAGATCTCTGGATCTACTGGATCGATTTACTTTGTTTTTGTTTTGTATGAAAGCTGCATTCTTCAGAAGTGCTATAGGCTATATAACATTACATTACACATATATACTAATAAATTAAAATACTTTCTAATTTGACATGCAATTTATTCTGCCATGTTAATAACAAACGTCGTCGCTACGCGACCGCGTTCGTTACCGCGTCATTTTGATATTCATCCTTATGAAAATAAATATAATAGTCACTTTTAGCATTTCATCTAGATTGAAATTATATTTCTATAGAAATTGTATTCTTATATTTCAAGCAGGCGTAGCCGCGTCCGGGTCCGCTAGTCTTTCTATATAATATTTAGTGTTTATTTTAAAACAATCGGTTTATAAATAAAATTATGTCAGTGAAAAATATTTTGTTAATATTAACAAACTAACTGTTTTATTGAGTTGGCTGAAACTTAATGTATATGTAAATACAAGTTAGTAACTAAATATTTGCAGCTTAAGCGGGCGAAGCCGCGAGCGAATCGCTAGTTTACAATAAAATTTAAGTCCACAGTCCTCACGTGTGAAATGTCAAAGCTTGGCTTGAGATGGGTTAAGTTCGTACTTAACTACAAGTTTAGTTGGCTAACTTCTCAAGCATAGTTAGAAGATTCCTTTGATGCTGAGATCACGCTCGTATGAAGTAAGTTGTTCTGGGCGAGTGTTAATCATTAAAAATTAAAAAATAAATTAAAATGTATTAAAAAAATATTGTATTTCATATTAAATATTGATATTATTAATAAATTTTAGATATAATTTAAGCCTATTATATCATTCAATAGAAACCGTCGTGTTGCAATGATACAATTGAAATACAATTGAAAAGGTTATGGGCTCGGTTCCCAAGTGGGTACCTGTGGAATAAATATTTATTTGTTTTTTTAGCTTCGTACATAGGAAACCTGGGGACCTAGTGTTATGACTCGCCGTTCCCATTAAGACACTTCCGTTCGCCACTATCCGCCGAATTCTCGAGGCAGCCTACCTAGTGTTAAGATACTCCGTTCCCCATTTTCCATTCTGGAGTGTTGAATGGCCAATGTCAATGTCGCGCCTAGCCATAGCGAAGAAATGAAAATATAAAATGTTTCATTCCCGCGAGTGGAAATCGAACCCACAACTTGTCGCCTTTACAGTCGCACGTTTGTGCCGCTGAGCCACAACGGTACTCGCCTCTGCACCTTACCAGCTTTGAAAATACTCCAATCACACCATCGAAATGGAACCTACTACCATCGCGTTTACAGAGACAGCTAAAATATTAATTTTCCTTAGTAATACCACTTTTCATAATCTGTATATTCACTCTCATCTGCTAACAGCCGAGCAATTAAAAACCAAACACGTCATTAAGACATGGAGATACACAAAGCGATTGCAGTAAAAGGGTAGTTATTATCAGAGTTAGCGACACAAGTTTGTGGGGAAAAAATAGATTTTTTTTTGGGGGGAACGGAGTGTCATAACAGAAACACCCCCCCCCCCCCACATGTAGATTTCCAGTTCTTACTTTCCGCCAAAATCTGAAAGCATTGCGTGTTGAGTGCGTCCTGTATGTATATGTCATGATATGACATGTCAAAACAAGTTTCAGCTTAGTACAAAACCTTGCAGTCGGGTTAACGATGAGTTTTAAAAATTTACTGTCACGTGCTTAAATGGCTTTAAAGGTCAGATAAAGGTCAACTCATATAAACGTGTTGCATGGGGTCAGCGTTCGTCATATGTTCTCGTAAATTTATATCAACTGACACTAAGGACTGAAAAAAGTAAGTAGATAAATTAAGATAAGCTGTAAAAAGTTTACTCTAAAATAAAAATAGTGGAAAATGAGGGCTCCCCTTGTTAGACTTTGTGTTTTTGATAATAAAGTTGTAAGAGATTACATGAAAGAAAAGTATTGCTTTTCCAAGAGAAGTGAGTCTATATCCAACGCCGCGATTTACCTCGTTACCAAAGGGAAGAAATAAAAATGTTAAAATTTATGAAAATATTAAATATTTCAATATCTTGAGTGGGAATCGAACCTATAACCTGTCGTCATATATTTTATCCTAACCATCACAGTAGTCGTCATTTTTTTTTTACTTTTGAGGGTAAGTGTAGTTTTTTACCATCAAAAAAAATATTCAGTTAATATTTTCCATACTAAAAAAACAATCTGTTATGTGCTCTGTACATACATTGTCTGCGGTAATTGAGCCACACTGATAGAAGCAGGTAGAGTACTACATAATGAGCAAGTATAACAATAAATTTGTTTAAATTAAAATGGTAATATTAAATGTCTAAATTATGCGGGAATTTTTTTCAATTCCCGCTTTATCCCTCATATAGGAGGGTAGACAGAGGATACCTAGTGTTAAAACACTCAGTCCTTCTATTTTTTAGATATTGTTGAGTGGCAAAACTCAACGGTTGTTTTGTCTTGTTACCAGAGTGATGAAATTAAAATACTTATTTATTACTCATGGGAATCGAACCCACAACCGTAGTCTTAATGCGCTACGACGGCATCGTTTTCTTTTAAAAAAAATATAAATGTACAATTAGACCACTTTTAGGGTTTCGTACCCAAAAGTTCAATCAGGGCTCCCGTTTTCTGAGACTCCTCTGTCCGTTCGTCTGACCGTCTGTCCGTGTGCTACCAGCCTGTATCTTATGACCCGTGATAGTTAGTTGAAATTTTGGAGGTAATGTATTCCTGTTGCCGTTTTTTTTTTTTTTTTTTTTTATTTTAAAAAAACTACATCCACGGGCGCATAGTTGCCCGTGCCTTTTTTTATTTTAAGAAAGTTCTTTTAATGTGGCGTACTTAATTTTGGGACAATTTAAACTGTACTTATATCTAGAGCTTATACTAGAGGGGTTGGATGAGACCCCTACCGACAATTTTTTTTTTTTTTACATATATTATTATAGTCTTTTGTATAATTATTATGTATATAGGTGTGGAATTTTAGATTTGGCCTGGCTTATGCAGAACGCCGTCCTTAAGTTGTCGTTATAACAATAAATATTAAAAAAACTAAATAAAATAAATATTTAAGGGAGCTCCCATACGACAAGCGTTATGCGCGAGTCCGACTTGCACTTCGCTGGTTTTTTTGTTCATTCTCCACATTCTTAAGACCTTACTTAAAAAATTACCTAGGACTACCGTTTTCTAACATTATGTATGTAAATACACCAGAATGCTACTGTAATATGGGATAACGTTTTAAATCCAACCCTTTGCTCGGGTAACCACAATCTACCCAATTTTACGCTCGACTTGCTTCCGAATGTAATTTACTTATATAATATAACCTTATTAGAGAACGGAATGATATGTCATTAGACTCCTTTTGACTTCGATGATTTGAAAATGGTGATAATAGCTGTAGAGACCGTCTGTAAGCGCGATGATTGTGGGTTCAATTCCCATTTGGAGGAATAAAAATTAAAAAGGAATAAAACGATCCCCGGAGGAAAGAGGTATGCAGGCAAGGAGTAAAACAAAACCCCTTCAATTTTCTTATTACAAAGGGTAAAACAGTTATTTTTCATATATTATGTATATACGAAAAATAACTGTTTTACTGTTAAAAATAACTGTTGTTGTTATATTATGTATATACGAATAATAATTGTTTTAAAACCGTTGAAAATTATATGATATACATATGTAGGTACAGTTTCATGATTTGTCTTTTTGTGATTGAGGCACAAGCGTGCGACTGTAAATACGATGGATGTAAGTTCAATTCCCACTCGGAGAAATAAAATGCTTGTTTAATATTTTAAACTCTTGTAAAGATGTATAGCGCGGCGTTGAGTTACGCCCCTTTGAGTTGAGTCTTACACGCAATTCTTAAAAAAAATTGAAAATGGGGAACAGAAGTGTCTTAGAGAACGAAACATCTTAACACCGAGTACCAAGACTTGCCTTTACCTACCCTGCTATGTGCACAGATCTACACAGGATATCTATTCTTTAAAATTTTTTTTTTAGCTAAAAACATATCTATAAATGTAAAATATAATGCTAAAACCTACAATATGTAAAATATACGTTGAAACCACCTAAGCTTATTCGGATTTTAACTAACCTATCCCATACTAAATAATCGGCTCGGTTTACCGCATACTATTAGTCAATTTAATGCTTGATAACCCTCTGATATACTAGTTATTGTTCAGCAATATATAACATCATTAAAATGAAACTTAACTAACTACAAATCATTCTAATTTTATAAATGTGAATGTAAGTTTGTCTGTTTCGCTTTAGCGTCTAAACTATTCTATCGTTTATTATGGAATTTTGTACATATATTCTTACAGGGTTTAGGAAGGATATGGGATACTTTTTACTAAAATATATGTGTTCAATAAATATTTCCCATTTTTTCGCCGAATTCAGGAATTGCGTGTTGAGTAGCGGAACTCAACGCCGCGCTTTGCCTCGACACTAGAGCGAAGAAAGTAGAAATATTAAATATTTCAATTCGTCATATTAATATATTTATTGTAAGTTAAGAAAAGAAAAATAAATGGTGTTCTTATTATAATAAGATTTATCTTTTTTACAGGTAAGTTACAAGTTTCCAGAACAAGTTAACCAGTGTTAAGTGAGTAAGTTCTAAACACAACAACAAGAACATTGAAAAAAAATAGTTCACAAATATGGACTTATAAGAGATCCCTTCCTCCAGTGGAAGTGGATGAGTGACAAGTAGCGGGTGAGAACATAGTACAATTAAATTATTGCTTAACATTTATTTAAATAATGAATACACAGTTTACAACAGGTGCAGGTTCAAATCCTTTCACATACAATTTTTTGTTAGAGATTTTTTACTTTGTGTCTATGACGTATACCTAATTATATTCTTATCAATTAGTATACAGATATATCATATCTACGAGTATATTTCGATATCTTTAAAATGGGTTGGTGATTGAGAACGGAGTGTCCTAACTAGAGCTTCTCTCTGCCTGCCATACTATATATATGAAAAAAAAAATTATTAATTCAGGCGTTTTTTAAAATAAGTGATCGTTAGCGAATGTCACAATACAAAAAGCTTCATTAATTTAGCTCTTTGTGCGGAACACCTAAAAAGTTCTAGAGCTTACAGCTGTGCATTTATCTAGATTTTAGAGAAATGCAGCTGTCAGTCTACAGAAAGCTCATTTTGCAAATGAAACTGAAATTATAAATTTATGTTCCTTAATATATTAATATTGTTTCCCTTCCCCTGATCTGTAATGTTTACTAGTAACCTCTGAAGAGTTCCGCTATTACCATCCTGGTTCCATCTAGAGACCATATCATGACCATTTTTTCATATTGTCTCCTAAGTTACGCAGCATACATATTGCAGGGTAGCCAAACCTTGGAACCTAGTGTTAAGACACTCCGTTCCTATTAAGACACTTTCATTCTCCACTTTCTTTCTTTTCTTACTCAACAACTTGTCGCGTTTACAGTTACATACTTGTGCCCCTACACCACAACTGGCCGCCAAGTTTCACGATGATAGAATATTATACTACAAGTGGTCCGTTCAGTGTCTCAAATTTAATTATATACAGTTACAAAATTACATAGTTAAAATATATACTAATAAAAGTATACTAAAAAAATATTAATATGAATATTTAAAAGTGGGAACGTCTATAAAAAATTCAATGGCCACGATAAAAAGGCTGTTTCGTTTGACCGACGCGACGATCTTTTATTTATGGACAGTCTCACATCTCCTGTCACTGATTATAGATTTATAACATAGAGTATTATGGCAGCTTCACGCTTTTCCCGCAAAAGAGCACACGCGTGTAATTGTAACCCGACTTTTATGGGTTCGATTCCTAATCGTGGGAATGGATTGTTATTTATTAATATTTTCATTTTTTCGCTCTAGTACCAAAGGACAAAGCTTGGCGTTGAGGATATATAATGTTGAGGTAGTCCTGGTGCAGCACAGAGTCGGCCGGCGTGACGTTTGTGGGTTCGATGCCGCTCGGGGAAATTAATTATTTTTACTTTTTCGCTTTGGTAACTAGACGTGAAGACCTGAAGCTGAATTTTGATAACTATAACGAGCGAAGCATGGTAGTTAGCGGACGAGCGTAGAACTCTATTTTAAATATAATATGTGTAAATTAAAGCTAATTAAAGCGAAAGCGAAGCGAAATACGTATTTTAAACTATAAACTGGAAGCGTCATACATATACTCGTATGTAATTTTTCCACATCATCACAAAGGACGGACGACCATTAAATTTAACAACATAAACGTATATAAAAAGGCAAAATTATCGCAACCGACCAACCGTTGTAAATCTTATTTACGGAACCCATGTTGTGTCAATTTGCTCACATTTAAGTCAATTTAACATATTTTTTTTTCTGTTTTATCTATAAATAATATTATTTTTTTTTATATTGAAGCGGCACAGTGTCTGTTTGTAAACGCGACGGTCGTGGGTTCGATTCAGACATTGTAGAATATTAATTTTCTCGTTCTGGTAACAAGGTAAGTAAGTTTACATAAGTAATAGGGAAGGCTGAGAGGACCTAATGTAATAACTCTCCGTCTTCCAGTTAGGGGAGAGCGGGGCTAAAAGTTACCGAGGTAAGTTTTTCCGATGGAAATAATTTCGCGGGGAAAAGTGATAGGAATATTTAGTAAACATATAGTGAAATGCAATGTGATAGCGCACCCATGGCCAGCATATTGAACAATCCACTGACACCCGAAACCAATGGAATAGCACACGGGTGTCGTTGGTGCCTGTTTGTAAATATTTTCGCATTTGATATTTTTGGTCTGTCTCACAAATTTTAACGATTAGCCTCGAGTATGTTAGTGTTTTTTTTTACATATATTATCTACTATTTCGGGACACTATTTGTAAATTATTTATGTTTCCTAATCTTGTTTATATTTAATTTTTTTTTCAACATGTGTTTTTGGGGCTAGATGTTCCCTTTTTTTGGGGCATGTTGTGACCTCGGAAAAACTTTCGTCAACTCATTTGTACCAATAATGGGATGTAAATATTGTAATTTTTAATACTAAATAATATTGTAATTTAGTAACATGCGGACTTATGCTCGAAAATCAACTCGAGGTTATGTGTCATATGAGTTGATGCAAAAAGCAGCGGCTGTAGTTTTCAAAGATTGCAGGAATAAGATAAAAACTGTTACCAAAGAATTATATATACATATTGAGCGAAAAAAGCTAAAGCTATAAAATCTGTGTTTATTATTTTGGTTTAACAAAATGAAAATAGTTTTATTTTATGTAAAATTATCTTTTACTTTTTAGTTCGTTGTTTTTCGGTTCGGTTTTTTTTTGTTCAAAATTAATTCTTTTTACGATTTTAAGTGATAAGTAACCTTAAAAGGATACTTCTTAAACGAGTGTTGGTTGTGGTGGTAGTGGTTGTTAACGAGTGGCATCTGTTGTGATATGTAAAACTTGATTCAATTAGGTGTTATTTTTGTGGAAACTAACATTTTGGTATATTGACAAGAAAACACATAAAAAATATTCGGGCGAATTGGGAACCTTTCCCTTTTTTGAAGTCGGTTGAAAATGAAAACATCTTTTTTGAGGTTAGTTGAAAAGAAATGCGACGATGGGGAATCTTACGTCTGACAATAATTTTAACAAAATTTTCCCTTGTAACTATTCCAGTATAATTGAAATTTACCAAACAAAAATAAATTTTCTCAATTTTGACCGGATTTTATTATCGAAACCTAACCAAACTTTCATCAAACTATCCTTGAAGTGTATCCTTTCAAATAAGAAAAGAAACATTGGAATTGGTTGGCGTGATATTGAATTATTCGTCATTTTGTCGCACACGTACCAATATAAATTTAAGACTTATATGATTTTCTCATAGATACCATTGTCCAAAATAAACCAAAAAAAAACTTGGTTCCCACATGGGAAGCACTACCTTTTAAATAAAAAAAATCATCAAAATCGGTTCACCTAATCAAAAGTTATGAAGTAACATACATTACAAAAAAACAGTCGAATTGATAATCTCCTTTTCTTACAGAAGTCGGTTAAAAAAGATTTGATTTTGCGCCTGGTGATTATTAATGATACTGTTGATTATTCCTTAAATAAACAGGCTTTGTTCGATTATTTATTGTTTGTTATTTTGCAAATAATAGCTTTAAAAATATGGTAACAATTTACCACGGTTTCTTAACAACTTGCCCCAAGTCGGGGTAAGTTGTTACTTTCCGACTTCAGTCATAAAAAAATTCATAATAAAAAAGTCTTACAAAGAATACCCCAAATTACTGTTTTAATTGCAAGTCTAGATATGTAAGTTGAATTTGATTATATTGTATAAATACTGAAATCAAGTATTCATAGCAATATTTGAGGTTAAAAAAAAATCGGAACTTTTGGCCCCGCTCTCCCCTAATGCACAATGCACAACTTTGAATATATAAATAACAGAACAGCACAGACGTAACACAACCCCGCGATTGATTTTACTATGGCGGAGCGGTACCCAATGGCGGCAATATGAACAAGAATGAAAACTTCATTCCACCTTCCGAAAATCGAACCCGCAATTGTCGTATATACTTTTGCACTACGCTGTGATAGCGTCAAATATATATTAATAATATAATATCTAATATCATTTCTATTTGCTAAAGTAGCTTTCTTAGTGATGAATATTTCATACACTCTGCTTGATACATAAATAAGGCTCATATTAAATGGTAATACCTTACGCCAGTCGAGGTGCAAAGGTACAAACAAGCATGTGACTGAACACGCGATGGTTGGGGATTCAATTCTCACTCGAGAATATGTAATAGTGTAACGTCAAATTGGTCTGATACTAGAGCCAGGACCTAAATAATGGAAATGTTCAGAAATCATTAGTAAACTTTTTTTATTTTTTTTTAATTATATAATTATTTGTATAATTAGGTATTAGTAATATTTATTTTTAAATAAATACTGTCTAAAGATGTTTTTTGATATAAATACATTTTCATCTGCAGCTTCTTTCGCGTTCTCTATTAAATATACTACGAAGTTTTGAGAAGAACAATTCGTCAAAAGAATAAACTTTTAAGTATACTAGTTATTTAATTTTACTTGAAAATTTGTAATGTTATTTAAAAAATTGTGATAAAAACCCACATATAAAACAAAACTTTTTTACTTAACACGCTAGGTTATGCTTGAATTTTGCCGAAAAGTCTAAAGCCCTATATTTTCTCTGTATTCTCCACAAAAAATTGTATACACAGTGAGAATTTGAACCAAATCATCCTCACCATAAAGTAATTTAAAGTCAAATTAAGCCATGGTTTAGTTTAAATAATAACATTAAGCTCTATTACCGTTGCTAGGGTAGAGCGGTACCCTAATTTTAAGTGACCTACTTGCGAACGAAGGTTAAGCAACACTGGGTCCAACTGCGAAATGGAAGGGAGGGTTCGCGGTGATATTGCAAATGATAGCTTCCTTATACTTTAGTGTGTTTTTCGGGCAATTGTCTTATTGTGGAATTTTGGTTTTTATTATTATTCATATTTGAAGGATTTAGGAAAAAGATAGATATGAGTTAGAATATGACTAAACGCGATGTTTAGTTACGGAACTCAATAAGATATGTCGTTTTTAGTTTTTGTAGATATATTAATTTTAGGCAAGCAGCTTCACGGTGTTTCTCGTATATAACAAGACAGAGACAACCAAATATTAAGTACAATTACTCCTCTTACTGGAACGAGAAGATAATTAATTAATCCCTTAGTGGGAATCAAACCTACAATCGTTTTCACTGTGTTGGCCTCAATTTCTTACATAGCAATTATTATTTTGTATGTGACAAAAAGATATTAACACAATACTTTCACTTAATAATAATATTGAAACAATGAAATATCTTACACTAAAATGTGACTGTTTTACCAAACCTCATATTTGACAGTGGTACAGGGTAGTACCATTTAACGTACAAAGTGATTTTAGTCATGAGAAAAATGGATATAGTATGGAAAAAAATTTGTTTTTTTACACAATTCGTTTAAGTTCTTGATTATAATGTGACGAAAGAAACAGTGTCAAATTGTGAGTTGGGTGGTGGGTTTGATTTCCTCTCGAATTAATAATTAAATTAGTTTTTATTTCTGGTAAAATAAGACGCAAAGTTAACTTCCGTCGACACCTAATGTTTTAAAAACTATGTAAAATATAATGTAGATATGAAAATTATCTCATAATAAATAAAGAAATATATAAATTTCGATAAACTTTTAATAATATGTGTATATGTATTACTGTAATTAAAAAAAACAGGCAGGACGCATTGCGTGTTGAGTGACGGAACTCAACGCCTCCCTTGGTCTCTACTCCTAAACATATAATACATTATTATCATAAACTAACGTAATCATTTTATAATTTATGTTTTCAACAATATACAAACTGTAATAAACAAAAGAAAACCCTGAGTCTTTCAGCGCAACTTTGTTCAAATCACAAACTTTTGTTCTAACACTGCCATCTATCGTCGAAAACAAAAACTAAATCGTCATTTCTTATATAGTTCACGTTGAAAACCATAGATGGCGCTGCTATCTAAAATAGTTAATAAATACACATATTTTATTATTTAAAATATTTTGCTTATATCACTAATGATTATATTTAAGTTAGTATATTTAGCTTTAATTTTTACTAAATAAGATACGAAAACACAAAAATAAAACTAAAATTATCTTTTTGTTTGCTTACATAGTGAGATAACCACAGCGCCATCTAGACTGGTTAGATAGCACTATCTTATCACTACCCCATGGAAGACGCCCTCTATATGGCGCTACATAAATACATTTTTATATTTTACACAATAGATATCGCTTTATAAATACTTTCGATTTTACATTATTTCCCACATAGTCTGGTAAGAAAAGAGAATCTAGTCACTCTAGTGTCACAAGATATTTCTTTCTCCACTTTCTTTCCGAACTCTAGGAATGGCATATTTAGTTGAGATACTTAAGGCTGTGTTTTATTACCAGAGTGCGAAAATAAATATACAAACGATCCATTTTATGACCATAAAATGAAATTCGAAGCCATAATTGTCGTATACAACAATATTATTGTTTATCATATCTTTTATTTAATAAATAAAATTATGAAATGTACAAATTCTTTATTTATTATAAGGTGAGTATATTTCGGAAGAAATAGTTGATTATTTTAGTATGATTATTATCTGTTGCCTACTTACTCTTCTGTTCACTACTCGCTTAAAAACTTACATATTTAATAGAAAAAATATCTGTTATTTCATATTCATTTGTGCCATATCTATTCACGATAAACAGTAAAGTGGTTTTTTGTGCATCAATTGTACAGAAAGTCCCATAAAAATCGGTTTCGCTGTTCTGAAGATAAGTCGGAACAAATAGAAAAACAGACAGATTGACAAAAAAAAATTGTTTGGGTCTAGCGTATCGTATAAATAACACAATTATTTTAAAATTACAGACAGACACTTCAATTTTATCTTTATATATAGATACTGTATTAATATTTAAATTCAAAAACATAAAAGGAAAAATCATATTTTAAACAAGCTATAAAATATAGGAGAATATGTAAAATTTAATGCTGGTAATATAAAATGAAATATAGATAAAAGATTTCTAGAGTCATCTCTATTTATGAATTAGATAACAGATAGATATAATGTAATGTAATGCAAAACGTGACTTTTCTTCAAAAATAACTTTTAATAAAAATTAAATCCCGTCGACTGTTGTCGTAGAGCGTGCGCCTGTAAACAAGACGACTGTGGCTTCGATTCCCACTCGCGAAAGTAATCTTTAATGTTTGAATCCCTCGCTCTGTTAACGAGAGTGGTGCCACCGAGCAGTGGTGTTTCATCACTCAACACGTAATGCCTCCAGAATTATGCGAAAAAGAACGAAATTATCGTAATGTAAATCTTCCCTAGTATCAGCTTGACCTATTTGATCGCATACAACGTATAGCCGTTCGAATCGTTGGGGACCCAATGACTTGTGAAAGGCTTGACATATTGGCTTTGCGTAGAAAAGTCTCCTCGCTGCGCGTTCCCTACCACATTTATCATGGGAGTGTTCTGGGGAACTCTTGACCAGACCAGACTAGACATAGTACGTCATGAACTCATGTGCCATCCACACCACCTGGATACGTGGCTTTCTACTACTATGCGGTTTTGTAGCAATTTCCTTCCACGCGCCACGCAACTGTGGAATGGCCTACTTGTGAAAAGCGGGTCTATCTCCACCTCAAAAGCCGGCAACGCACCTGTAGCTCCTCTAGTGTTGCACGGGGTCGTTGGCGGCGGTGACCACTTACGATCAGGTGACCCGTACGCTCGTTTGCCTTGTATTTTTCCGTAAAAAAATCTCGTATATAGAAGAGTAGGCGAAAGGAACCTAAAGTGAAGACACTTTGTGATCTACTTTCCGTTCAAATTTCGAGATATTCTCACGTTGAGTGTTTAAGCTCAACACTCTACGTCTACAGAACAGGACGAAAAGAAAATTATTCAGATACACCGATTGTAGAATGCGAATCGAAATAACAACCATCGTGTTTACAGCCAGGCGCTGTACCACTGGGCCACGAGGGCCTCATAACTACTATCAACATTCCCAAAACAATCTCAAGCTATTCATAGAATACCTTAACTATGTAAACTTGTCCTTTGACCCGCTTAATTTATGCAAAACGTGTTTAACTATCTCATAATATCTAAGTGTATACCTTTCGCTTCTATATAATCGTTGAAAGATCTATAATAACTAACTATAGTAATAGTATAAAGTTTAATAGTTTATTTGGTTGAATGCGCCTTTCTCGGGAAGTAATGGTTCGAATCGAAAAATTCAGTTTTTGTTGCATAGTCAAATTAAGAGAGCCTTGTTTGATAGGCTATATGTTAATCATTTCGTTGAGGCCAGTCGCGGTGCTGGGGTACTAAGTGTGCAGCAAAATCAACTGGTTATGAGTTCGACACTCGAAAGGAAATATTTATTTAAATTTATATTTTCATTTCTTTGCTCTGGTGTCGAGGCAAAGCGCGGCGTTGAAGTTCGCCACTCAACACGCAATGCCTCCAGAATTAGTATATTTTCGAAAGAAAGTCGTCCAACTGTAATAATAGCGTTAAGGTTTACCATTCAACACCGGGGAACGGGTTGTGCTAACGCTAGTTTCCCCTTGTCTGCCCTATAATGGGTAAAAAAGATGAAGTTACTTTTTTAGTATTTTTAGAAAAAAATATCTCTCTTTTATAAATCCTCTAAACTATCTTTTAATTCAAACTGAACTAAAGTAATTAGTCAAAAGTTAACAGATTTAGTAATAAATTGGAATCAACTTTTAAAAATGTTTCACGAAGAATGTTTCAAAGTCTTTAAGTGTGATTAGGCTTTATAATAAAACATTAAAGACGTTTCAATTATTTTGTAAGATGCTGCTCATTTTTATTACTTTTTTTTAGTAGGCAGACGAAATCAGGAAACCTAGTGTTAAGACACTCCGTTCTAAAACACGAGTTGTGTTCTTTGCTTTTTAATGTTCGAGACCATAAGTGTTTTTTATTATAACTAGATAAAAATCGATTTCCCTCGACTGGAAATCGATTACTTACGATTGGTTCAATCCTCAACGAGCTTACATTATATTTTCCATTATTTATTTTGTAGTCTCTTTTATTAAAGTTATTTTGGAATAAAAAAATTGTAAAAAAAGCGGCTTTAAGTTACGCCATTCAAAAAAATAGGTAAAAATTCAAAAAGAGCCTTTTTCTTAATTTCATATAAAATTTAAAGAAAATAACATCTATTTTAATCACTAATTTGAACACAAATTTTTCAATACATAACAAAAGACAACAGCACAATATAATCTAATATAATAACTGTTAGACAGAGACCTGTGTACACGATTGTTGTGCGTGTGATAGAGACGGATATAGAGTATCAATCGATCAGGTTGCCATGGCAACGCGAGATAATGTAACAAGTAAGGTCTGTTCTTCTGTTTAAAAGTTTATTTAAGAAAAGTTTTGAATTTATTGATGACTTGAGATGCTTGTGGCTTCGCCCGCTTCAAATTCATAATTATTTATTAATTAACCTGTATTATTTTCATGTTGTAATAATCTTATTAGCTTAAAGACAATATCTATACATTACAAAGTATGTCGTCGGCGAGTCGGATACTGTCACGAAGGGTTCTGCACCAAAAAAAAACAGTTTCTATCCTGTGTATATCAAGATAGGCAGAGGAAACCTAGTGTTAAGATACTCCGGTCCCCACTTTCCACCCAATTGTTAGTCAAACATAATTCTTTTACTGATATAACTTTCTTATTTTTGAACCGATTGAAATAAAACTAGTACTAAATATAAAGATGGAAACCGTAATTAAAATCATTTAAGCCGTTTCTTAGATTACAATGAACAAATGACAAACAATAAAAATCAGAAGAATCAAAATCGTGATCGATAATACGAATCATCATAAATACATAACTGAGTGTACTGACACTAGGTCCTATCCCGCTAAACGGGGTAAAGCATGCAACTGAACAAAAAAAGTCTGAAGGGAACCTAGTATAAAAACACCCCATAAGTCACATACCACCCCAGTTTTCAAAATATTAAGTTAAGTAGGAGAACTTAACGCGTACTTGTTACCAGACCGAGGAATAACTTCAGTCCCCCAGATGGGAGTCGAATATACAACCGTCGTGTTTACAGTCCAGACAAAAATATTATATCTAAAAATTCAATATGTCTTTTTCATCCTAACATTGTCCCATTTTTTGGAGAAAAAAATGTTATTATATGAAAATAGCACTTTTACCTTACATTAGGTTGTGTTTGCGTTTATTTCTTTTTATGTTATTATAACATAAGGGTTGAAGCTTTTGCGACCTTTTGTTCATGGGCGAATGTAATGTCAGTTTTGTCAGTATCAAAATCCTTTTAGATGCTGTGGTTTTTTTAGGTTTACAGATTTATAAATAACAATATTATTATAAATGAATATAATTTATTTTGTAATAATATTATTTCAAAATTAATAAACATTTTAGTTTCAAATAGAATTTTTATTTTAAAATTGAAAAGTAATTAAATGTATTTTTTAAATAAAACAAAAACAATTAAATTAAGGCCATTAATTAGTTTTTGCTATTCTTATATTTTCCCGAGTAATGAAAATTGACTGAAGAAAGTTATATTCAAATAAAAAACTTTTTAAGTCGAAAAAACTGTAATCACTGTAATAAACGAGAATGAAAACGAACGAACGAAGATAATTTCAAAAAAGTTTTTATTGTATAGCCTATTACTTTGCAGATAATAAAATATTTGCCCCTCAGTATACTGGGAAGAATACTAGCTAAAAATAAAGAGTTAGAAGCAAATAATTTTCATAATTTTCATTCTTACAAAAGAAAAGTATATATTATGAAAATCTCGCTGTGCCGCATACAGTGTTAGCAGGGGGAACCTAGTATTTAGACCAGACTAGAGTGGGGATTCCCTAATTTAAGACTTCCCAACTTAGTGGTAGATGGTTGTAGGATGAGTGATGCCCTATTCAACTCACCTTTACCATGTTAACTTCACCTTTATAGCGAGAAATATATTTATAATATAAATATATAATATATTTTATAAACATATAAATATTATATAACACATATATATATTTATATAATAATATAATATACAGTCCACTGGTTCCGCCGGACATGTTCTCGAGCGTTCCTAATCGATTAGGGTACGGTCACGGCTAATCGAATATTACCTTTAAAGCTTATGTACTTATACTAAATGTATGTTTAAAAGCTTCATTTTCATTTTTTGTTTTATTTTGTGCTTAAATAGGCAATTTATGTAAGTTTTTGCCCATTTTTTATGTATTTTTTTACGGTATCCTTTTTTATTTTGGTAAATTTTGCGTTTTACTAGTAAATCTTAGAAGCTAGTAACATGAGTTGTTTTGACGGTTAAGTTAGGCTAGTCCAAAAAGTTGCAAAAGCTCATCAGATATCTAGAGGTAACCTAGTGCTAAAACATTCCATTCTCCACTTTCCGCCTAATTCTTGAGATGTGTTGAGAAGAGTTACCGTCGCAAGCTTGTGCCCTTGCGTTGACGGCGTTAATTTAACCTAGTGTTAGTTTAATTTCTTCGCCATCTATTACGTACAAGATATTGCGTGCTATGTGACAGTGAATCTATTCAATCGATACAAGGCTACGCTTTGGTGAACCGGTCTGGAGAAAGATCTACAAAAATTATATTTGTACAATACTAACTTTCGCCCGCAGCTTTACCTACGTCCCTATGTGGATTCGGCCCAACTTAATATATTATGATATATTGACCTCTTAATTTACACCCTCTGAAGAGGTTTTCTGGTCCATACATACTTTTTCTTGATAAAAAAGCGAATTTGCAGTGGTTCGGTTACATATCACAATTTTTATATAACAAATTTTGCCCTAAATTTATTTCAATTGCATCTATTGTAGTTTTTTTAATGTAAAAGTTTTTCACTAAAAATTCATACTTTTAAGTATCAAATTCGCAATATTAAATTTTAAATTCATCCTTTTACACAACAAATTACCAATTTTAAGCCCCGAATTCGTACTTTTAAATTTCGAATTCGTAATTTTATACCTCATATTCATCCAACTTACAAAAAATAAAATATCCATTTAAAATTTAAAAGATATTTAAAATAAGAAATAAATTAAATCAGCCTCACGCTGTATCCCGCGCAAAACAGGAAAGGCAGAGGGGAACCTAGTGTTACGATATTCCGTTTCACCGAATTCTGGAGGTAATGCGTGTTGAGTGGCGAAACTCAACGCCGCTGTTTGCCACAAAAAAATAAAATATAAATTTAAATTAATATTTCCTTTCCTCGAGTGAGAATCGAACCCACAACCAGTCGCGTTTAAAATGCCCTTTGTGCCCCTGTGCCACGACTGGCCGCTATATAAATATTTTTCTTAAATATAAAAAAAGTCTTCCAATAGCAATATAAACATTCCTAGCGATACATACTGTATGTTATCTTTTAAACTACGCAATGAATTTTACTATGATATTCATATTTTTAATAGACTATGTTATTATAATATGATTTTAGGAATAGTTTTATATGCATAATACATACATAATTATAATATAGTCCAAACAAATAATACAGTCCAAGCGGGCGAAAAACAGTAGTAGGCACTATTGACATGAAGTAAAGGAAGAAAACCCTCGTTATTAAATAAGGCTACAAAAATTTACTTACTTTCGTTATATTATAAGTAAATAATAGATTTTTTTTGGATATACTCGTATTATTTACATTGCCTATCAAAATATTAGTTCCTATATTCTATTTTTACTCTTATATATTGTTTTGAGACGGTCTTGGCGCAGCGGAATAACACCTGACTGTAAAGTGTATTTACAGTTGTGAGTTGGGCAACGGTTATGGGTTCAATTTCCATTCTGAGACATTATTTATTTTCATTTCATCGCTATACTGACAAGACGGAACGCGGCGTCAAGCTCCTCAATACGTAATGTCTCGAAAATTAAGGAGTTATTATAAAACAAAACATTAGATCCTGCTATGCAAGAAATAGACAGGAGTCAGGATTGAGCACTAAAAAGACTTTTCTCAAATTTTAAAAGAAACGAGAAAAAAGTTTTTAAATTTTCTTTAGCTTCACGCACATGGCAGGGTAGGCAGAAACAAACTTGTATTAAGTGACCCCGTTCCCAATAGGACACTTCCAGCATTGCAGGCTGAGTGGCGGAACTCAACAACTCTCTATATCTAGCCTACCACCCACGGAGAAAATGAAAATATTAATTATTTCATTTTCTCAAGTGAGAATCGAATCCACAACCAGTCCAAAAACTTTTTTAACAAACATTATTAATAATACCAAACTCTCTTATCAATGTCGATAAGTAAAAGACCTCGATAATTTATGTTAACGATGTCAAGGAAATGGAAATGTTGTAGGCTTGACGTAATTTAAGTTTAATCAACAGATCGCTCGATTGAGTGGAAATTGAACTGCAAATGAGAAAGTCATAATACGTCAAGATCGAAGAGTCCAGTACAGTACAAGTTAATAAGTTTTTCAGTCTTTGGCTTCATTCTCTTTTCCATAAATCAGGGTAGGATTAAACACAGTGTTAAGACACTCCGATCGTCACTATCCATCTTATTTTTACAAAGCTGCTATGCAAACCAGGCACGGTGACTAGTTGCTCCACTAAGCATGCAATGCTTCAATAACGCAGTTAAAAATGGTAAACGGAATGTCCTAACATTAGGTTCCCGAGTCCCTCTGCCTAACTTCCCCGATTGAGGATCGAATCTACAACCATCACAATACCTAAAACTCAAATATATCTTCAATTTGCACATATATCAGATTTAGCTAGGCTAGGATCCTGCCGGTTTGTGTCCAATAGAGACCATTAATTGGTAGTCAGCCTATCTAGACGTAACTAATTCAATCGGTATCGATGCCTAGATCCTACCCGCTCCGATATTGATACAATTATAGAATTTAATATTATATATCCTATATTTAAATAAATGCTTAGAAGCTTTGCGGTAGTTGTCGGTTCAATTCTCAAGAAACATGAGCATAGTATGTATACATGAGTTGGCTATAAGTTTCAATAGCAGTTGACTATAAATAAGTACAGATGTGATTCCATTAAAATACTCAAGTTCTTACTGTGGAAAGACAGAGTGCAGCGTCGTTGTACCAATTAAAAATGACAGAGTTCTGCCATTCCAAAATATAATTTTGACTGAAAGTGGAGAGTATATTATAAAAGAAAATAATTATATTTTTACATTTCGTTGTTTTGTTTTTCCATATTACAACTAAATTATTACGGAATAAAGCATTTATTATTAAAAAATAACTAAAAATTGTTAATATTTTGCAAATGGAAGAAAGATCATGTATTTGATCATCAATGTATTTGATGCATTCGTGGCATAACAGCACATTGACTGGCTTAAGGCGCGAAGTTTATGGATTCGATTACTAAGATATTTTCATTTTTCTATGCTTGTCTGCTAAGTAGGAAGAAATGCGAAGGAGTTTTTTTGGTAAATGTGCCAAAATGGAATTTAAATCCAAAATTACATACGTCACCATCATCCATCCTTCCCCAAAAACAACGTGACTTCACCATGTCTACAGCAATTGAGAATATTACAGAACTCATATAAAATTCCAAAGGTTTCAGTTTTCAAAACTAATAATGATCCGTTTTTCTTTACCCGAAAAGTTCAAATTGATTGATAAAATAAATATAGTTTGAGTGGAAGTATAAACCTTGCTAAGTACACTTACGTGTACCTTTTACGAATCTATGTATTTGTAATTTTGCTAAACTAATTTCTTTATGTTATATATTTTTTTGCTTCACGCTATTTTCATATTATTAGTATGTCTATGTATTTTTTTAATTCAGGGGCTTACATAATATATTGATATAATTCCAATAGAAAACATTTAACTTATTGTTTTTATGACTTCATTGAATTATAAACCATACAAATAGAAATTAGTTGCTAAGGCCTTTATTCTATTATAGGTAGACTAACCTTCAACTTTATGTCATTATAATATTCATTTATAATAACGTAATATTTGTACGATGGTGTGCGACTGTACGAACACCACAGGTTGGGAGTTCGATTCCCACCTCTAAAACTCAACAAACAATTCCCTCAGAATTTTGCTGAAAGTATCTTAACACTAGGTTTCTTCTGCCTATCCTGCTTATGTGCGGGGTTTAACGTGAAACGAATATTTCCATGTATACGAGTATATAGTATTAAGCGCTTCGAATGTTGTGAAATGTGAACTTTGACTCCTGCAATTTAGTAAAAATAAATAAAAATCCAAATCTATATAATTCTAAACTGACAAAATAGAGAAGTATTTAAGCTTAGGGCTGAGGTCCACCTCTCAATATGTATGCAATACAGAAAATCTCCAAAAATAGAGTGTCATCACTAAGTTCCTGTCATTCCATTTGTTCCTATATGCGGGATTCAACTTGAAACAGAAGTAAAAGAAATGTTTTGCTACTTTATTGTCCGTTTTCTGCAAGTTACATATTTTTTACGAAACAAAATCCATGTAGAGACAATACAAAACCTCTTATTTAAATTACTAAAAGCTTTACATAGAGTATCAAGGTGGAAAAGCTAGTAAAAATACGTTACGACAAACCAACTGTGGATTCCTTGTTATGTATTTTGTTTTACATGGCCAATTTACTAAGACCCCTGGAGTGTTCCTCTTCTGTTCCTCGATCCTCCTATTTTATTCGTATGTAGAGAGGGAAGGAAGGTCAAGATATCTGGTTTAGGGACAGATAGAGCATGCGCTACACAACCGACCCTCAGTTCCAGACCACTAGCCGCATGAAGCGTACGTTTTCACTGAAATTCAATAAAAAAAAATAATCATAAAATGGCCGTTGAGGTGTAAAAATGACATTTTTTAACATTTACTAAAAACTTATAATGTAGAATTTATTAGACCTTACTCTTATAGTTGCGTAGGTGATAGAGTACTACGTTTTACTATTATAAACAAACAGACTCGGGTGATTGTGTGTTAATATTTTTTATATATATATATTAATATATAAAATGTGTGTCTAAATGTCTGACGGGCCGTCTAGACTGCCTCTACCGTCGTTGTCAAAATGCAAATCCCACGAAATGTGGGCAGCAATGACTAGGTCCATTGAGATTTTGGTCGCTTTCTTCGAATATTACGCACAGAGGTAAGCTTTTTTAATTTATTTTAAACTTATTGTTCAAGTAAACTAAAAAGGACTTTTTTTATTATTTTTATTTTTTTTATTTAATAAGACAAAATGTAGCGTTGAGTCGCGCCACTAAATATAATATATTAAGACATTAATCATTAAATAGTTGTAATTAAAGACTTCCTCTTTCCACTTAAAGTTTCTTATATATGGTTCCATAAAAAAAGAGTCCTATAAATAATATCTCAAACCTGTTGATTAAGAGTGCAGCGTTTAGTTACGTCCAACTCTTGGTGCTTGTAATGTTCGCGTAACGTAGATTACGAAAGATTGTGGAGTCTTAATGAGATCGAAATGTCTTATCACTAGGTCCCCAGGTTCCCTCTGTCTACCTTGCTATACGCTATATCTTCTTAAAATTTGAAAGTTAAAATACAAATTTCAATTTAAGAATCATGCTAAATACTTTATCAATTTAAAATTAAATTTGAATTAACGTAATTAAGCACGCGCAGTTGTGGTTTCCTAATAGGAGAGAGTGAAAATTAAAAATAATTTAATTTCACTGATATTTTTTAATAAAAAATACCTCATAAATTTACATCACCTAAGTTATAATTGTATTGTAATATTGATATTTGACATGAAACCTAGGAGGACTAGGAGAGAATTTCTCAAAATTTCCATAGAAATAGGAACTAAAAAAATTCTACATTTCGCTGAATTTACCTAGTTATAGAATTTGAAAAAAATTACCAAAGAAATACTTTTCGTAAATAAAAATAAATTCCAATTCAAAATATATTTTTTGATACCCTATCTGTAGTTGCCAAAGGCGACCTTTTACGTGTGGCCCCTCAGGAGAATAGTCTCCGAAGAGATATAGTAAATGATACTGTTATATACTATAAATGTTCTCTGAGGCCAGTCGTAGCCCAGAGGCACAAGCGGGATACTGTAAACGTGAAAGGTTCTGGGTTAGATTCCCAATCGAGAAAATGAAATGTTTAATATGTTCATTTCCTCGCTCTGGTAACGAGGCAAACCGTGGCGTTATATGATATATGTGAATTTCAGAGAAAATTTCAATATTTTCAAAATTTATTTGACTGTGCACTATAAACACGATGGTTGTTGGTTCGATTTGCATTCTCGGGAATTAAATATTTTATATTTTTATTTCTCTACTCTAAAAGTAAAAACAAAGAACGGCATTGAGTTTCATCACTCAACACTCATATCTTGAAATTTCAAGATGAAGAAGAAGTAATTTCAAAAAGATGAGGAAAGTAACGTCTTAATACTAGGTTCCCTTTTCCTGCCCTGCCACATGCAGGATATAAAGTGTATTACGAGAAAATTCTTTTTACCAAAACGCGAAGAGGAAGAGAACCTATTCTTACGAGTGGGAACCAAATCTAAAATCATCGAGCTTATACAAGCTGTGCAATTACGCTACAAAGACCCAATAGCTTTTAAAATATAAAATAGAAAATATGCAAAAAATTCCACTCTATAAGATTTAGTTTAGCATAAAATTCGTGACGGTTAATAAACTTCACTAACACTAACAACGAAAATGGCTGAAAAAGTGAACTGAATTTTTTTTTCAGCAAACAAAATATATCCACGTGGTCGTTTTAAAGCCTTTCAACGGCTCTCAGCTTGTTTTTTATTGGTCATCGAAATATAAATGGAATATATACATATTGACGCTGTATCCGGCATACCTACAACAGAAAAGCCAGAGGAAACCTGGGAACCTAGTGTTAAGACACTCCTTTCTCATTAAAACACTTCCGCTCCCCAGTTTCTGCCAAATTCTAAAGACAAAGTAAAAAAGGCGGAACTCAACGCCGCGCTTTGTCTTCTTACCAGAGCGAAGAAATAAAAATATTAAATATTTCATTTCTTTTGGGAGGAATCGAACTCACGACTGTCGCGCTTACAGTCGCACTCTTGTACCCCTGCGTCGCACTGGCCTCATAAATAACAAAAAAATATATACCGCAAAATATTTTAAGCTCACACAAATCATTTCAGTATTATCCTTTGGGATATTGGTCTCGTGTTTTTTAGCTTATAAAATAAAAAAAAAATCTTGTTAATTTGTTAAATCAATGTTTATTATTTCTGATTATTCACGGCAAATTGAGGTGCATGCACAAGCGTGCAATTGTAAGCGCGCCAGTTGTGGGTTCGATTCCCATCCGGGGAAAGAAATATTAAATAATTTCCTTTCTTGCTCTTGAAACGAGGCAAACCGCAACGTTGAGTTCCAACACTCAGTTCATGTCTTGAGAATTCTTCAGAAAGTAGGGAACACAAGTGTCTTAATTGGAACGTAGTGTTTCAACACTAGATTCACTCTGCCTACTCTGCTGTATGCATGATACAATGTGAAATTAAATAATTAAATATTATTTTAAGATTTTGCAATTTCTACGATATATTAATATTAGAATAACAGTTTGAAATATAACGACATAATTAAAAGTAAGCGTTTATATGTATTAAATATTAATTTGTAATAATAATTGTTATAAATTATGTACCAACACTATGTCGCGAACTTAGGTGCAAAGCCTACTTACTTTTATGGGAAAAATATATAAAAATGAAAAAAAAAACAGGATTACTAGGACTATCTAAGAACTGGTGAACTAAAAAAAACGTCCGTTAAAGTCTAAGCTGAAATTAATACCAAACATGCAGTTCTACGGTTGGCTGGAGCACAGAAATAAAAATTCTAAATCAACACAAGTTTTTGCCGCATTTTGTAGGAAATTTATGGCGTCATCAAAACCTATAGGGTACTTCCCGTCGACCTACAATTATGAAATATGGCAAGATATGAAAATTTTCAGGAAAAATTTTGAAAATAAATTCCCTTATATCACAAAAAAGACAACTTCACATTTGTTTTTAATTTTAAACAAAATAAGAGTATACGCCTGCTGTCATATATAAAAAAGGAACCCTCGGTGGGCGTATCCTTCTCGCACTTGACCATTTTTTCGGTAGATAACACACCAAATAGTCAATTTTTCATAACCGGTCAGTACCCAATACCCCAATCCGCTTAGGGGGTATAAATCAAATTCACCTGTAATTAATATCCCGCTTTTTTGTGAGCTTATCAATTCATGCGTGGCTGGGTTTGATTGATATATAATAGAGTGTTGCATGAAATGTTTGACGTGTCGTTCTTTTATATTCTTTTTTTTAAGATTCACGCTGTGCCTACACATAGCAACCTACCAACCGAATCTGCTCTGTTCCTATTAAGACACTTCGATTCACCACTTTCAGCCGAATTTAGGAGGCGTAAGAGTGACAGAACTCAACGCCGCACCTGTTTTTGACTTCCTTATCACAGCAAGAAAATTAAAACAATAAATATTTCATTTCCGCGACTGAGAATCGAATCCACAAACGTCGTGCTTACAATTACACATTTGTGCCCCTACGCTACGACTGGCCTCGCCAAAAAAGCCAAAATGAATGTAAAAATAAAGTACCAATCACTTCTTCCTTTCTTTTTTTCCTTTTCAACCCCCAAACTGTACCAGACTAACAATTTTTACGTATATTTAACCTTCTTAAGCTCCATATTGATATCCACGGGGCAATATCGATATTCCATTATCCCTGACCCGTGCAGTGACGGCTGGTCTATCGAATAATCGAATATGAGTCAACTCAACGCTGCTTATATTGAAATTGGGCGGAAAGTGAAACTTGAACATAATTGTGTGAAAATGAAAAACGGAGTGCCCAAATACTTGATTCTTTAGAATGTTATGAAATGCCTAGGAGATAATTATTGATCATCATTTTTTACCTGACTCTTTACATTTATAACAAGTGAGGCTTATAATCAGTGGGGCCATTTTTGACTGTAAACATAGTAGTTATGGGTTCAATCTCCACCGGGTGAAATGATTATATTTACTATTTTTTTTTTTAGACAAAGCGCGTCGTTGAGTTCGGCTACTCGGCACGTAATTTATCAAGAATACGGCGATACATGCGGAACTGAGGGCTTTGATACTAGGTTCCCTCTAGCAACCTTCTATATGGGGGATACAGCGTGAAAATGCTATCAATCCTTACTACTCTATACACTCAATTCTCATATTTAATCTTCGTGAAATCCATAGTCCACGTGGCAATATCGATATTCCATTACCCCTGACCCGTGCAGTGACGGGTGGTCGGTCTATCGAATAATCGAATAACTAGTATGTGACTCGATTCTACTTGATTGGTTAGACAAATCGATGTTTGGACTTCTCTAAGTAAATGTTTTTTATGTATATCCTGGCCCGAAGCTAGAGTTGGTATTGATTGACTAGTTTATACTACAACTTTGAAAAAAATTTTTAATTGGTTAGAAATATATTTTTTTATTTTTAGCAGTTTTCCCCCACTTTTTTCCTTATTGTGACTAATTTTGAGACACTTTGTTCCTCTTTTTTCACCCAATTTTCGTAACATTAAGTATTGTGTTACAGAGCCCGCGCTTAGTCTTCGCACTGAGGCACCAGAACAAGTAAATAAAAATAATTCAACCCCCTGATTCAGGATTGAACCGTCAACCGTAGCGCTTACAGTCAGACGCTGTACCGCTACGCCACTACGACATTTTATTTATCTATTAACAAAAAATTATTCACTTTTTTTATTAACAAAATAATTGGAGCTAGACAACATGTCCTCAATTACTGTCGAAATAATAGTAAAAAATAAATAATTTCTATTTTGTAGTGTAGGAGTTGTAGCCCGCGATTTAGATTGGGTGGACTTTAAATTAGCACAAACTTTGTCAGCCTGGATTATAAACTGTAAAACTTATGTATTTCTGATCCAGTTGATATTAATTTCCCAAAATCCTGTCTTAGTACTCCCCAACATTCCCCAAGGAACCGATTCAAATTTTAGGCTCCCTAAGCCGTCGTCTACCAGCTACTTATTTAAAGAAAAGGTATAACTATATATACCAACGTAGATATAATCTATACTAATATTATAGAGCTGAAGATTTTATTTGGATGAACACGCGTATTTCAGAAACTAAATGATTAAAATAGTATCGGATAATCCATTCAAGTTGATCAAGGCTACACGTTATCTATACTAATATAATAAAGCGAAAGTAACAGTTTGTTTGTTTAAACGTTAAGATCTTTGGAATTACTGGTTGGATTTTTAAAAAAATGAAAGCTGTATTAATCAAAAGTACTAGACTATATGGCATTACAATAAATGTATTAGTTAGTCTTAAATAACGAAATAACAATAATCGTTAAATCGTTAAATATAATTATGCAACATTAAACCTATTAAGAAAATATTCAATTTCGTTAGTTCTAAAAAAAAATCCGTGATTTACTTATTACATAGACTCTAATATTTAAATAATTCAAGTAGCAAGTGTATAAATGCAATATCAATATTATCTATATTGATATTGATAGATAAATAACCATATACAAATAAAAAACCATTTCCTTATCAAAATGCACTTAAATATTATTAATGATCAAGAATAAGTCAAGTGACTTCCACAACTGACACATGCCATCACACGTATTTCCATAAGAACAAAAGAGCAAAGCCGCGGTAAATACCTAGTATTGTTTAATCGTCACATGCAAGCGATGGCTATAGCAATACTAATTTAATTAACAGTGGCTCAACAGGCAGTTTCAAATAATGGAAATGTAGGAATGAAATTCGTTTTTTTTTCTATGTAAAATATATATATCCATTTTGTATTGAAATTTCATTGACAATTTTGTCATTCTACAAAAAGAAATTTTTCAATAGTAGACAAAGGGAACCTAGTGTTAAGCACTAGTTTCCTCTATTTCCGCAGAATTTAAGAGATATTGCGTATTGGGTGATAAAACTCAACTCTGAGCTTCAGGAAAATGAAAATAAATTAATATAATAACTTAACCATCCCTCGCCACGGCATTTTCTCTCTCTCTCGACAACTCTACAATATATAGAAAATATAAACAAAAATGTACCTCCTTTAATGTGAAAATCTTTAAACGGATTAATTGAGTATAACTAGTACTATACATTTTTGGAAACCTAACATTTGGAACACTTTCCAGTCGTCCAGGATGACTGGTAAACTTATGTATCTCGTTTAATAAAATGAAAAGAAAACTACATTACATCAAAAATATCCAGGAGGCCAGTCGTAACAAAGGCCTAGAAACACTACAGATTGTGAGTTCGATTCCCACTTGAAAAAAAAACACGAAACACATAGTGTCTCCAGAATTTATTGGAAGCTAGAGAAAAATGTGCATTAATATTTACTTCAAATTTAAATAGAACTGACTACCATCACAGCAGGTACCATAAATCACCAGCTCCGTTAGAAATAATATCTTCGCTAAAATATATCCACATTATGCCGTTCAAAGCTAATGTTATCATCAATTTACGTCGTGTTATAATCTAACGTGCTTACTTTATATCCTAACAAAGTGGGTGACGTATATTAAATTTTTCATATTAGTATTGCTTATTTATTGTATGGAAAATAAAAAAGGCCAGTAGCACGCAGAGACAAGTATGGGTTCGATTCCTACTCGAGGAAATGAAATATTTAAAACAATTTTAATTCCTCGCTCTGGTAACGATTGGAAGTGCAACGCTGTTTGCCGCTACCTAACAAGCAATGCCTTCAGAATTCGGTGGAGAGTTAGGACCGAAAGTGTCTTAATGTAAACTGAGTGTTTTATGCTAGGTTCCCAGGTTCCGTTAGCCTACCTTGCTTTGTGGGATATATACATCGTAAAGTTAAATAAGCTTCTTCTACGCAAAAGAAGTCGTGGGTGGCTACTAGTATATATATATGTATATATTAAAACTAAAGTATATATATATGTATATATTAAAACTAAAGTGCCACTTTTACATTTAAAACTAAAACACCTGAAAGATTCATTGCAATATTTGCTTTGCCAGTTATTTGAATTTTGTACTGAGAGTCCTCGAAAATTGCTTTTAGCTTTCAAAAGCTAACATAGTAATAAGTTTGTTCGCAACAGCTCAAACAATATTTATACTATGTTTTTTGTATATAAAAGTTAATATTCTTTTGCTTAGTAAAACAACTTTACGCTGTATCCCACACACAGCAGGATAGGCAGAGGGAACCTAGTGTTAAGACATTCCGTTCATCAATTTCCGCAATTGTGGAGGCACTGCGTGTTGAGTGGCGGCACTCAACGTCGCGCTTTGCTTGGACACGAGAGCGAAAAAATGAAAATATACGTTAAAATAAATATTAAATTTCCTCTAGTGGGAATCGAACCGACAACCCGTCACACACAATTTGTCATAATATTTATACAAATAAGTATTAAAGTAAAAGGTTCTTGAACTTAACAAATTCTCCATACAAGCCCTATACCACCAAAAGTCACGCTAGCACCCTAATATTTTTAAAAGCTCGATAATAAATATCATTCATTAAATTACTTAGGGTCGCTTTAAGTGGTATTTAGAAAATTAAATGGATGGTCTTTTTTACGGAGAGTTGGGACGATTGTAGTAGGTTTGATTTTATACTTTTTACTCAGTTTTATTTTTTTTTCTTTCAAGTTTTTATTTGACTTGTCGTGTTGGTATGAACAGTTTGACACACTCCCATTGTCCTGTTGAGCTGAAATTTTGAGATTTTCGATGTCAGTTCTTGTGACAACGAAATTACATATGATCAATATTCTTGTCACTACAAAATGGCCGACGCAACAAAATGGCGGTGGCACTTATTTGGCACGGCATGCATGCTATAAACAGATAAATCGTAGTGTCAAAACATTCCTCTCTCCGCCTTCTGTCTGTATTGGAGATATTACGTGTTGGAACACAACGTCCCGTTTCGTTTTGCCAGTACTGGAAAATTTAAATAATTAAGTAATCTAGCGTTAAGAAAACTTAGTGTTAATTAGTATTTTTTCTGGAAAACTGGAAATAACTATTGATGTATTGATTTTCTCGCATGGGCTCGAACCCACAACCGTCGAGGTTTCAGTCAGATACTAACTACTGCCCCATGATTAACAAAAGTATATAATAGAAGAATCAAATAAAAGACACATGACGCGCCTACATAATACGGAAACGGCAATAAGCCACACCTGTACAGTATTAATTCTGTGACAATATGGATAAGAATTCAAAATGTAAAATTACATTACAGAGCCGGGCTTTTGGCCTGGTTCCATCGAAAAAATTAAAATATGTAAATAATATTTATAAAAATAATACTTGATTCCCTCGAGTGGGATCAAACCAGCAACCGCCGCGTTACTTATCACCCCTGCGCCACGACGATCAATATCAATATATGTGTCAAGAATTAGATTATGTTAATTATTTTTTATTTTCCAATTTCCCGTACAGGTAGGGTAAAATGTGGTATAGGTTTCTACCGTTCAACCTGCAGTGTCTTAAAATTGGGCGTAAACCAAAGAATGGAGTGTCCTAACACTACATTCTCTTTGCCTACCCTGCTATTTAGGAAAAAAATTAAATACCTAATATAATACAAAGGTAGGCAATTCCTCATTTCAAACCAAATGAAGTTGGCAAAGACATATATTTTACAAATTGGGGTAAATGTAATAAATTGTAACAGCGCGAGGGCTTCCCTAATTAAGGCTTGAAAACGCCTTAAACTTAGATTACTTATATAATATAGAATTTTCTTATATTTGTATTCTACTGGTTTTTTGGAATGTTAAAGAAATTAGGGAAAATAGCCTTTTTGTTTGTAATTATAGTTATTTCGAGACCACTGTGGCGCAGTGGTGCTGAGTGGTTCATTTCCCAAGTTGAAAACCATGCTTTTAAATTATTACTTTTATCATTTGTTATATTTTAAGTTTTTTTTTTTTTTTTTGTTATTTTGTTTATGAATAAATTATATTATTATTATTAAAAAAAAAAAAAAATCGAACCCGCAACCGTCGCGATATCACTCGGCTTCAAATTCTAAGTCAAGTTCTAAATTTTTATATAAAGTTTGAATTTCTATACAATATTTTTGATAGTTTTATTAACTGAAAATTGTATAGAGTATAGGATAACCACACAACGCTTCTCGTACAATCTATATTATGTGCGCTATAAAAAGGATTATGCAAAAATCATCCCTTACACAAGTGAAATGGGGTGAAATTTATATTGAAAATCAAATTTTACTAGTGTAATACGAAATATAGTAAATGGATTTTCAAAATGTGAGTGTAGATTATTGGTTGGTTAAGCAAAGTACTGAATTGAGCTAATAAATAAATATTAGATTAAAAAGTAATTTAAAGAAGAAATAAAAACTTAATGGCAAAAGACCTAATTGGGGCATGAAGTAAAACGTAAACGTGACAGATCGGGAAAATGAAATATTTAAGATTTCAATTATTTATTATATTTATAGGTATTTTCTTTTTTTATCTACTAGGCTTAGAACTAGATACAAATATCTCTAAGTATTTAATAACTAAGACAATCTAGGTTCTTAAGAACTTTAACAATAAAATTCTAAATTATTTACACGCTAGTCGAATTTTAAGGATTTTCATATAATAATACTTTCACAATTTCATTCCCACCCTTGACCGTTGAGCGTACGTTACATATTTTATTACGCGCAATAGTGGTTGAATGAGAATTTTATATGATGCAAATTCATTAAATATTTGTACGTAAAAGGTTGTGCGTTTTCAATGGTTTACGGAGATTGTTTAATGCGGGTTGTGGGTTCTAATCCTGGTAAATAAATGTGAAATATGTTTCTATAGTAGCGAGTAACTAAGGGTTGTCTTATATCCATATAAAATATTTTTTTTTAATAGGGGAAGTTCAACAAATATCTCCCACTTTTCAGCTTCTGTAGGAAGTTTACGGATTAAAAACTTTATTGGCTCAAGCAAAACCTAGTGCCTAGTATTCCGCCCGCGGGTAATTGTTAATCAGAAAGTTTTACCAAAAATTATGATAATATAAAATATTAACATAAGTTAATATTATTTATTTATAAATATGTTGTATACGTTATAGAATTTCCACCCTTAACCTTGTAATTTTACGGGTGATATTCGAAGTTTCATATCTACCCTCATTTCGCAATGATTGGAGATTACATGGTTGGATCAACGTAGAACTTATTAACTCTACAATAATTATTATACAAATTGTCTTTTAAATTTTGATTAATTTTTCAATTATATTATAAGTAGCTACGACATCTGTCCCACTCAATATATGGCACAGACTATAAGGCTTAGGTACAATAACTTTTTTTTTCTTATTTAGAATGAGTATCCATATGTATTACAAAATGTGAAAAAAAATCTGCTGAGTTTCTATCATTAATTCATTATAGCATCAACGAATTGATGGGTTGTTATTTTAACTTTTCTTATCTACCGCTCATAAAAACGCACAGCTTACATTGTTGAAACAAGAGTCTTGAAATTTGAAATATTTACCTTAAGGGAGTAAAATCAGTTAAATACGTGTAATTTGAATTCAAGATTAATAAATAAAAATCAAATATTAATTAAAAATAACCTTTTAAAAATAAACTTTTAAGATTTTTTTTCCGGTATATTATATTTTTCAAATCAAGGCCTTTCTTAAACACGCCTATGGGTGGGTTATGCAAAAAATTGTAATTAACTATTTTGATGTGCGCTGTTCAACATAGGCCTCTCCAATAGCACGCTACTGAGTCGATCTTCAGTCTTTCCTAGCCACTTTGCGAATATCCTCACCCCATCTATCTGAAGGACGTCCTACATTATGCTATTTTTTATAAATAACTTCATTATCATCAAAACTGAAGGATTTTTCTTAAAGATTGTAGGCTACTTTTTACTAAAAGATAAAATATCTGTTAGAAATATCGATAATCATGTGGTCTAAAACGTCAGAGGAAAGCTATCTTAGAATAATATTACCCATTGTATAGAATAAAGCTTTATAAGGTCTCTAAATTCGAGAATCTCTTTGGAAAGTCACATTAAATTATGTCAATCATTTTAAAGTAGAGTATAACTAGGCGGAGAGTAATGAATCAAAATTAAAATATGAACCAGAAATGAATCATTAAGACCCTACAGTCTGCAGTAAAAGCATAAATATTACTGGCACTAATTAGCACAAAAATTCTATTTTTTAGAATATTAAATAATAATAATCTCATGCAACTTCTTTGTTAGGGAGATAATTAAAAAAATATAAATGACTACAGCTATATTTCACTTTTTATTTAATAAAGCAAGGCTACGTCCGCCTCTAAATTACAGTACGCTATTAATTAAATGTAAACAAATATTATAAAGCTGAAGAGATTGTTTGGTTTAACGCGCTTATCTCAGAAACTACTAGCTTAAAATGAAAAATAAAACTTTTGTGTTGGTTAGTCTAATTATGTTATAGTTATACGGCGCTTGGCTACACAAGTTCCTGTTCCTCTTAAAATTTAATATTATACTTAATGTCCAAACGTCTTAACATTAGGTTCCCAGGTCCCGTCTGCCTATCCAGCTTTGTGCGGGATACAGCGTACACAAAAAGTAATGATAAAGTATAAATGATTTTACTTGTTAATATCGATCTAGTTCAATTTTTTTATAGTGGCATACTTAGAATACACACTTACATAAAGAACTGACTCGATAAATGATATACCCTAAATAATTTAGTATCAAGACACTCCTTTTTCTATTTCTCTCCCGATTTCCAAACATTGCACGTAGAATGGCAAAAACTGAGAATTTTCATTTAAATTTTTTTGTAAAAGTAATCTCACAATGATTTTTTTTAAATTTTGCCCTTCACTCAAAGGTTGCCTGGAAGAGATGGTTCCTTTAGTCATACGGCCGCCTTTTGTACTGTTTTAAATATTAAGATCAATATTTTATATTACAAAACTTATCTGGTGTACAATAAAGAGGATTTTTACTTTACTTATTTATTTCTACCTCCGCCCTGGGGACCTATTCTATCATATATTTTTAAATTTGGTTAGTTTTCACGTCTATCTATTTTTTATATAATTGTTGTTCTTATATAATCTTGCTTCTATGTAATAAAAAAAAATATGAGTATTTATAACATAGTATTAAAACACTATAATATTTATAACACAGCGCGACGTTGAGTTCCTCTCAATATTCAAAGTAATTTTGGCGGAAAGCTGAAAAAAAATTCTTTGCATAAATAAATATAAAAAAATGAAAATAATATATCTTAATATACTCGCATATTTATGGTGAGGCCTTGGCCATTCATACTAAGGATAATAATTATATTTAATTTTGTTTTTCCGCACCAAAGCCTAACGTCAAACTCCGTCACGCAACGCACAATATCTCGACAATTTTGCGGAATGTGAAAAACAGTGTCTTAACTTACTCAAGTGTATATTTTAACTAACTCCCACAAAAATATCTCCATTACTTACTTTCAATTCAACCTCCGCCTATATTACAATTTTTCACAAAAGAAGCTTAAGAGATCAGACGCGATATAATAAAAAAGTTTTTAGATAAAGCCTACTGAGCTCACGTAACACTAAATTACGTCTAACGATACTTTTTATATCTTTCCAAATGGTTTCCCGCTTCATTATTGAGTATAAATTATGATAATTTTTCAGATTTTGTTAATGTTTTTTTAAAGGTTTTAAATTATTTTCACTTCACGCCTTTTCACGCAAAGCCACCGCCCAATTTTCAAGCCAATGCGTGTTGGGTGCGGAATTCAACTTCATTCAATAATACTTATTCCATTTCATTTATTTATTCTGATTTATTTCATTCGTTTCCTGAGCTTTGTTTGGTTAGTAGCTTTCTCTGACGACAATCTACTGAATGACTGACTGACAACACACAGGCAAAAGTACCGTACTTGAAGATTAGTGAATGTACATATATGCACTAAGAGATCGATAAAGAGTCTAGTGCTAATACACTCCGTTTTTCCCTTTCTATCCAATTTTTAAAACAGTGAGTGTGTTGAGTGGTAAAAGTCAAAAGTCATGACTACTAAAAAATTCAAACTAGCAATTATTTTTCATAGATTCGAGCTGAACATAACATTCATAACCGAAACATTGTTTAGAATGTTCCACAAAACTCATAAATATGTATTTATTCATTCCAGGTAAGTAAGAGCGAGGTTTTATAGAGGTAAAAATATGGCGCCCGACGTGGGACTCGTGTGACAGGTTTGGAACAAATAATATATGAAAGTTCACAATACCCTTGTGGATTCGTGTGTGGTTACTTCACGCTCTATCCCGCATATAACAGGATAGGCAAAAGGAACCTAGTATTATGACACTCCATTCCCCGTTTTTCGCTAAATTCTTGAGGCATTGCGTATTAAGTGACGACTCAAAGGTCCGCCTAACCTGCTAAGTGCGGGATATAGCGTGAAGCTAAAATTAAAAAAATAAACGTGGTATGTAGCGGAATTCTGCGAAACAGCAATATATTAAGTAATACCGTACTGTATTTAAGCATTGTTCAAGCAATTGATAAGAAACTCCTGTCAGCTATCACAAAAGCTTTCCAATAACTGAAAAAAAAAATACATAAAAGATAAGAGAGAAGAATTTGAATTGAAATAAGTAAATTGAGAATAACGCGATTTTCCATTCGTTCGTTCTTCTTTTAAAGAATTTGTTCGTGGCGAATATTTTTTTAAGGATTTTTTTACTCGGTGAGTATGACAGATGATGTTAGGGTGGCTGTGGCATTTTTGTGAAAATATTTTTTTGTGTTTTTTTGTTTAAAACACACTTAGTTAAAAAAATATGTTTTTAATGCACAAACCAAGAATTAAAATAAAAGAAAATTATATTTAAAATTTTATTTTTTCCATATTTTATATTTTTCTGTCAGCTTTGTGTACAATAAAATATTTTCATCTATCTATTATTCGCATCAAAACTATCAAACTTGACCTCTCACGGTTGTGGTTGCTTTCATCAGCATAATTTACGTCCATAAATATAAGGCCAAATTGTACGATAATATTTCACGGAAACAATATTTTTTTATATAAATATATTTACTGTACAGACAGAAAAAAATATATTTACCAAGAATATTTTTATTAATATATTTTAGCATATTGAAAGTCATCTATCACCCGGCGTTGAGTTCCGCCACGCAATACGCAATATAAAAAGTGGGACGCGGAGTGTGTAAACACTTATCTCTACTTATCTTGGTCTGCCAAGCAAAGAATAAGTGTAAAGCTGGTCATTGAATATAAAAACTACATTCTGTGCAATTTCCATTTTCACTTTAAAAACGTTAAATCTAATCTCATGGAAAGCTTCCAACAGTTTTCTCGTAAAAACAAGTTCTATTCTATTCAGCTACAATTGGTCGAATTCGTTTCCGTTTCCTCTGTTTTCGCACTCAATTCTGAAAATCTCAAGTTAGGTATTATTGAAAATTCTCGACTGTATAAGAATAGAAAATTCTCTTTTAAATCTTATTTTATAGTTAAACTAGCGGACCCGGACGCGGCTACGCCTGCTTGAAATATAAGAATATAATTTCTACAGAAATATAATTTCAATCTAGATGAAATGCTAAAAGTGACTATTATATTTATTTTCATAAGGATGAATATCAAAATGACGCGGTAACGAACGCGGTCGCGTAGCGACGACGGTTGTTATTAACATGGCAGAATAAATTGCATGTCAAATTAGAAAGTATTTTAATTTATTGGTATATAGGTGTAATGTAATGTTATATAGCCTATAGCACTTCTGAAGAATGCAGCTTTCATACAAAACAAAAACAAAGTAAATCGATCCAGTAGATCCAGAGATCTTAGCGTTCAAACAAACAAACAAACAAACAAACTCTTCCGCTTTATTATATTAGTATAGATTTTATTAATTTACTAACCTTGCATTAATATAATAATTTTAGCCTTGGATTAGATTAGATTTAAAATTCATATTCGGCCAGTAAATTAATAGTGCAACAACCAAATTAGAAATAGATAAACACAAAAGTAAAAAATATTTGATTTATATTTTGATTCTATTTTCTCGTGATATATTAAGAGAACTTTTTTTCAGATTAAGTCTAGTGTTAAGGCACTCCGCCACTCACTTTCCAGCACATTCTTACTTTACAAAGGTAGATTAAATAATTTTCCTTCTAATATTAATACAAAAAACATTATTATTAGTTCTCAATTCTAATATACATACGTATTTCAATTCCAAGGAAGCGTATTTAAACGTTGTGGTTAAACACAATTCAATAGAACTCCGACTATATTGAACCAAATTCTAGATTGAATGTGAACTAATTGGTTACTTGGCTTAACTCGTATATGTTTTAACTTTAAGTTTTATCCCGCATATAGCAGGATAGACAAAGCGAATTTAGTGTTAAGACACTCCGTTCTCCACTTTTACCTATATTCAAATCCGGGCACAGGTTCAAATCCGGGCACGGTGATTTCTTTAATCATTTTCTAAGAAAAAAATATTTTTCTCTGTTTCCCAAAAAAAAAGTACGTATAGTCATCTCTATAATTCAGGCAAACTTTCATTAACACGGCGCAAGTTCATTTTGGAAGTTGCTGACAATGACACCTGCTGCGAACAAATGTGTTTTGTTTTAAAACGTGAAACGAGGCGAGTAACTGCGGTTCAACCTTAGTTTACCAAAGCACCCGTATTGTTGAACTAAATTAAGTGATGTCCAAGATTTTATTTTAGATGTAAAGTTGAGTTTTTACACATATTTTATGCTTTTACTCTCTCCTTTCCTTCCTATAAAATACATAGAAAAATACATATAATAAAAAAGTTTTTTTTTGCTTTACGCTTTAATACAGACATTCTGTTATATAATTATATTCTGTCCGATTTGCATATCAAATATTAGAACAGGGAAATGAAAATCGACAGCCATCTTGTTTATTGTCAAACATTATACTGTGTCGGCTTAAAATTTTGAAAGACTTAAAAAGCCATGGGACGCCAGCTGTTGCCCACTGGCGTAGTGATACAACGTCCAACTCATCTGAAATCATAATGGTTTTGGTTTTGATTCCCAATTGGGGAAAAAACTATTTCCATTCCCTCGCCCTGGTAACACGAAACGGTGTTGAGTTCTTCACTACATAATAAAGAATGTCGCAAAACTTGGATGAAAAATGAGGAACGCAGTAAAATTATATAAATTCATAAATTCTCGGTGGATGATTCATTTGTTAAAGTAATCAGAAACTCGTATAATTTTGACATTTGGTCTCCATACAAGGTCGAGTTGCCCTGTCATAGGTCCCGGTGGTCGTCAGGTGGCCGCTCCTTTCTAACGAGCTGAGACTAAATGACAAATTTAGTCAGTTAAACATAATATTACTATTTAAATATGATAAACTTCGTTGGTTGTTTTTGTCATTTTGAAAATATTGCGAATGGATTTTTTTAATAAATAATAAATACAGTATTATCTTAAAATCAACAAAGCTGGAGACAAGACCCTATATTAACTTTCTAATATAATCTCTCTATATGTAAAAATATGAGAACATTATCCATAAATTATTATAATTTTCACCCACATAGCACTCAGCTTCTTTGCAACTTGACGGATAATGTCAAAATAGATTACGGAGATTATATAAAAGAAAAATATATATAATCAATTTGAGGACCACAGGCAAAGTGGTTAAAAAAATCCACGAAAAGAGATGATTGTTGGTTCAAAACTTATCTTGTCATTTTACGTTTGTCACGTAAAAACAATACCTTTAATGGAGTTCTAAAGTTTGTAAGTGCATGTAGCTGGGTAGGCAGAGGGAACCTAGAGCTGAAACACTCCGTTACCCACTCTCCGACCACTTTTCGAGACAGCTGTTTGCGTACTGAGTGATGGATCTCAATACCGTTCTTTATTTTGCCAAAACGATAAAATAAAAAAAAAACATTTAATTATAGTCTTAAACTAATGGGCATCAAACCCACAATTATTATTTAAAATAGGCAACTATTAAAAAAATCTAAATAAAAAGGAACCTTTTTTATATTTATTATTCATAATTTTCCAGCTTACACCAATTAAAATACTTTTGTAATACATTTGCCGTGTTTCATTTATTATGGTGTTAGAAAAGCGGCACAGTCACGGAACGGATTTAAATTATAAAGTTGATATTGATTTTTTAATAATCAGGTCAGGTTTTTGTAATTTTGTAAAGAACTAGCTAGCTAACTATTATTATATTAGTGAAATAATCTCGTTTTCTCCATTTTCTACGTGAATTCGAGACATTGTAACGGAATTCAACGCCGCGTGCTGTCAGTGCGCTAAAATTAAAATAATTAATTTCCCCATGTAAGATATTCGTGTTCATTCTTTTATACGTTTACTTAAACGGTGTTACACATATATGTATTATTTTTTAATTCCACGCTGCATACCGCGCATAGCAAGGTAGGGGAGGCAAATACCACCTGGAAGCCTAATGTTAAGACACTTTGTTCCCATTAAGACATTTTCGTTTCCCACTTTCCGCCGAATTCTGAACACATTGAATTGCGGAACCTAACGCCGCGCTTTGCCTCGTTACCAGAGCGAAAACGAATATAAAATGTTTCATTTCCTCGAGATGGAATCGAACCCAGAACCTGTCACATTTACAATCCCACGCTTCTGCCCCAGCGCAGCGCCACGACTAGCCTATTATTATTTTTACTATTTAGATATATATAAAGTATTTGCATTAAAATATATCTAATCTATCTACCACGTAACTTATAATGGCTTGAACTAAATTGATGATGCCAGGATTTAGTAATAGAGCTTACATGTTAAAACCATTAGTTGGAAGCTTTTGAAAGTTCTTTATTAGATTGACGTTGACACTTCTAGAAAGTTCTTTAATAGTTTTTTTAACAGTTGACCTAACTTCAGTCGTATCTGAACGTGAAAATAGTAATATATAATACTGTAATGGTGGCGATTATTGCGACGCATTATCCCGTACATAACAGGTAAGCAGAGGGCACCTGGGAACCTAGTGTCAAGACACTCCATTGCAATTAATACTTTTCCGTTCCCCGCCTCCATTCCTTTACCGAATTCTTGATGCATTTCGTGGTAAGTTGCGGAACTCAACGCCACGCCTTTGGTTATAAAACGTGAAAATCCACGTTTTTCCCGTTTTCCGAAGTTTAAAAAAGACATTTACCCAATATATAAACCTAATATTAAAAGTAAAAACAGTTTATCGTGAGCTTTATTATTCCATTTGTAACGTGAACCATAATAGGCCGCCCTACCCTATTTTCCTCTACATGCCTTTGTTAGAGATAACGAATGATTATCCTTATATAAAAGATGGTTTAATAAAATCTTATATTGGCAATTGTTTTAGTGATAAATATATATGGGTATATGTTTGTATGGGGATCAGAAGTGTCTTAATGGGAACCTAGTGTTAAGACACTCCGTTTCCATTAAAACCGAAGAAAAAAGAAATAATTCCCTCGAATGAAGATCGAACCTACAACCGTCTCTGGTATAGTGAGTACGTATTTCTGAGCTATAATGTAATTACAGATAAACACATACATGTGTTTTATATATAGATTTATTTACTTAGAAGGCTTTCCAGAAGTTGTTATCAGTTCGTTAGTTAATGAAATTGAAAGGTCCCGTTTTGTATTAGTTTTACTAATTTTATCAACCCTTCGAATAGTTTAGTAAGTTCTAATTTAGTTTTAATGTTTTATTAGTTGGTGTATTAATAATAAATTAGATTTCGTAGAGGTAATTTGAGGACAGTCGTGGTGTTTCTATGCTCTGGTATTGAGGCAAAACGTGGTGTTGGGTTTCACCACTCAATAAGCAATGTGTCCAGAGTGTTAATGGGGATGGAGTGTCTTAACTCTAAATTCCCACATTTTCTTTGCGTAGCCTCCTATTTGCAGAATATATATATTAAGGCACATATTCAGGTTTCTTTATTCCATGTACATGTAGGCAAAGGGAAACTAAGGAAGAAAAGTGCTAGAGCTACACTCAATTCTTCATAATCTTTAATAGCAGACGGAGAGTGAGGAACTAAGGGACTGATCATCAAATACCCTTTCCACTTTTAAACTACAGTAGGTACTTAAACAGCAGCAAGTTAAGCAGGTTAAAAAAAACACCTAGTGCTAAAACATTCCGTTTCCCACTTTCCACCCAGTTTTCAAAATATTGCGAAGCGGAACTCACCGCCGCTCATTGTCTTGTTACCAGACCGAGAAAATGGAAACAATTTTTTTCCCCAGTCAAGAATCGAACCCACAACTGTCGTGTTTACAGTCAGACGACATACTGCTGAACTATGACGGCCGCACGTACTTAATAATATAATAAACGGTAATCATTTACTATCTTACCCTTCGGGAAATGTTTTCATAAATTATCCATTAGATTTACAAGGATCGTAAATCAAGTGTTAGAATAGAATATAGATAGCTAGTTAAATGAACAAGTAGTTTATATTTTGTATTAAATTTTGGGTGGATTTGAACCGGTACTTCTTAAGAAAGTTTGCGTATTGTAAATTAAAAGTAATAAATGGTAGTAATAAATGGTAGCATGTGTGAGGTGTTCGGTTGCGCAATTTACGATACGAAATACGGCGTTAAGTTCCGCCACTCAACACTTTCTCGACAGGCAAAAAGTCGAGGACGGATTGTCTTAACACTAGGTTATCAGGTTCCTTCTGCTTACTTTGATAAATACGTGATACAATATGAAAATTAAAAAAAATCACAAAGCGCTGCATTGGCTTCCGTTATTCAAGGAGAAGGGAGTGTCTTGACACTGCGTGTTATATGCAGTATTAATGGGATACAGTGTGAAGTTGAAATACAAAAAAAATGCCGAAATATACATATTATATATGTAGTATTTTCACAAGCTAATCCAGATGTTATCGACGTAACGAGGGTTGAAAATGCCTCCATTTACGCACCTGTGTCTAAAAGCTAATTCTACGATATCTTGTTATCACTGTATATACATACATACATACATATTACTATATTTTTTATTTACCCTGCATATAGCAAGATTGGGCGAGGGAACCTGGGAACCTGGTGATAAAATACTTTAATCCCCATTAAACCACTTCCGCTCTTCATTTGACGATGAATTCTTGAGGCATATACTGTTGTATGTGTAAGTGCATACATTTGGTTTTTTAGATAGGTCTCTACCTATATATACCTATCTTAAGAGTATTGAGACATTCGAATGTTCATAATTTAAACATACGAGGAATAATTTTTCTTCAGGGTCGTACCTACAACCACCGTGTGTACACTTAATCCATTTTATTGTTTCCCCTAAGTAAGAATCGAACTCATGATCACCGCGCTTACAGGCACATATACCTACTATGTCATGACAGCCTTTAGAGAAGCATTATTTTAGATAAAGATGCTAATATAAACGTTGGGGTAAAAAGATCCATCTAAGACGCAGGTGTGCTTAGATACTTGCTCTTATAAAGATAAAGGAATAAAACATTAGGTAATAGAAAAAACTCTTTATATAATACATTAACCGTCGTGGTTCAGTGGATTGTGGGTTCAACCCCAATCAGGGAAATTATTATATTTATTAACTTTTCCTCGCCCTTTTAGACAAAGGCGTGTGCCGTGGGCTGTGTAAGTTGGGCGAAAAAGAAAAACGCCTTAACACTAGGTTCCCTCTGCTCACCGTGTTTAGCGTGAAGCGTCCTTTGCACATATTTTGGATATTTTTTTGTCATACTTCTTTAAACTTTAAAAAAAGGCTCGTAGATTATATTTTCTCGTTTAATTTTTAAGGATGTAATACGTTAAACGATGAACTAAGACACTCGTTTTAGTTACTTTTAGGACGATAAATCATACGTTTTAGATGGCGTAACCCAACGCCGCATTTTCTCCACATAACAATCCGAAAAATAAAAATAATTCATTCACACAGCGAAAATGGCTGCATTGAAAATAATTCTATATTTAAATAGTAAATCGGTTCCATAACAAGTAGGTACTTTTAAAATGTCAATGTAGTATGAAAAGGTCAGTACTGTCAGTCTAACGGAAGCTGTCAGTGGCAAAGCGTTTGTACAACAAGAACTTTTCTTAATAATTGTATCAATATACATAGAGTAGTTTGAAATATAAAGAAAATCATTACTTTTTATGTCTTTACCAAAAATATTATACTTATGGGTACTTAGGGTACTTTTAGGGTACTTTTGGGTACGATTCTAATTATAATTTCTTGATATACAATACCGATTTGGTGCTATAGGAGTAAATGCGTAAAGGTATATTTACTTCACATATGTTGAACATTCACATAGCTTTCATTTCCGCTCTCAGACTGAACTGGAACGCGCTATTGTCTATAAATGACGCATAAAGGCAGGTATTCTTTGTATTCTACCTATAATGGCCGTAGGTAGAAAGGTAGAAAACTTCTAATTTTCTACCTGTTAAAGATCAATGGTGATAAATATTTCATGAAAATCAAATGTTGATAGAATAATATCAATTCTTTTATTACTTTCTTTTTTCTAAAATTATTTTATTACTGAGTGAGTGACAGATAACATAGACTGAAAATTGGCATGTTGGTATTCACATATGTATATCTCTTTTGGGGAGTCCTCATTTCTTTTTTTCTCTAAAAAAGACAAAAAGTGGAAAATGAAGTGTCTCAACATTAGGATCTCTCCCTACCCTACATACATAAATTCGGAGATATTAAAAATTGCTGCTTTAGTTTCGTCTACTAAAATACAAGTTATGTTATTTTCATTTCCAAATAAAAAAATAATATTATTCATACAAGTGACAATACGTTCCAAGTTCAAATAGTTTTAGTAACAGCGGTGTAGCTTCATCATATATGCAAATTAACTTTAACACGGTTGTTTGGGGACGCTCTATTAAATATAAAGGTGGGTTAGAGTTTTGTGGTACAAATACCTAAATTGTTATTTTTCAAACGATTTCTTTTTTAATATAATAACAAGGTGTTAAAAAACATCTACTTTAAATATGTTTCAAATATTTAAGAAATGTATAAAATAAAAGGGAAAAAGGTCCTACGATACAAACAAGAGTAATGAATCACATATGATAAAAACAACTCATGAAGTTTATTTATTGCTAGGCACGGGGCATAAACACAAGTGTGTTACTGTAAACGCGACAGGTTGTAAGTTCGATTCCCAGTCGAGGAAAGAAAATATTTAATATTTTCAATTCTTCTCCCTCGTGTCGATACAAAGAGCGGCGTTGAGTTCCGCCACTCAAAACGCAATGCCTTCAAAATACGGCGGAAAATTAGGAAACGGAAGTGTTTTAATGAGAACGGAATGTCTTAACATTAGGTTTCCAGGTTCTGGCTGCCTACCCTGCTATATGCAGGATACGGTGTGTCGCTAAATAAAAAAGTTTGATCAGAATCGTAATAAAGTTTTATTTAACTCTTCCGCGAAACTTAACGCTAAACTTCATTAACTAACAGCGTTGTACTACGCGATCTAAAATCAAATGAGGAAAGTGTAGAAAGCGGAGCATGCAATGATTTTTTATTAAAATTTGACCTAAAAAAACCAATTCATTGAAACAAATAAAATGTCAGTAATGTCAGTATAGAAAACTTACCAACTGTGAAATTACTTCAGCTAACAACTTAAAGACAGTTGTTCCGAATTTTTAAGACAGAACGTGAGTTTCTACTTGTGTGTGTTTCTACATATTAGCATATTTATAATGTTATATTATTATTATACTTGCATGGAGCATACAATTAGTTTTATAATGCATTTTTTATTTAAATTTAAGTTAAAATTAGTTCATTTTTATTACATACAATAACTAGAGGGTTTCGTCCCCTACTTGCTTCGCTTGGCAAGCCCATTTGCCTTCGTGTTTCCTAGATTTTATTACATAATTACAAGTCGACCTAATAAGTGTTAACTCAAAAGTAGTAAAGTTGTTCTTTTTTTTAAGAAAAATGCTTATACATACACGATATTCTTGAAATAGTACCTGAGTTCAATTAGTAAGTGGAACGAGTGTTTATCACTAGGTTCTCTCTGTCTACCCTACTATACCCTGCTGATGCCTATGCGGGAAACCGCGTGAAGCTGAAGCTGTAAAGAAATGCCTACATTTTTCGTTTTAATCGTAATTTAACGTTGAAACATAATGTAATTTGAGAACCTTTTGAAAAAATAAATAGAAAGAACACTCAAAGTAGAATTTCCAAGAATATCACAAAAATATCTTTAAATTTCCCTTGTTATTTTGTAGGCAACGTGACACCTAACCGGAACTAGCTTTGTTAGCACTTCAAAGGAAGCGTTTGACATTTTTTATTTGTTAGTGCGAAGCTTCTAGAAACATTCGACTTGTAAAAGTTTATATAGGTACTTCCTTTTCTACAAAGAATTTTTATTTTTTTATTGTTTCGGCCATCGTCGCGCTATGATGTCGCGCGTCCTTGTGATAAGACGTGATAAGGGTGGCGTGATTGAATTATGGCACTCCACAACCAATGTCTTAAAAATTCGGTGAAAAATATGGAGAGTCTTAACACTATGTTCCTCTTGCCTACAGTGCTGTATGCGGGATACAAATTAGGCTAAAAGAAAACACGCGGCAAATCTACAAAAAGAAAAGAAATTTCTTTACACAAACAAGTCTTGTTCGATTCTTCTTTCACACATGAAAGTCTATAAAAAGTTTTGATAGTAGGATTTTGGCTCTTGGATACAGTCCAAGCGCTGAAGCCAATTAAGCCATACTTCCTCTTCAGGTCACGTTGAAATTCTTACTATGTGCTTACAATTTCTGTTCCCGTACCTTCTTAATATATGAAATAAAATGATTTAAAACTAAAGTTGTCTCCTCTCTTCTAATCTCATATATGGGATAGGCAGAGCAAATTTAGTGTTAACACACTCCATTTGCCACTTCCCACCATATTTTCGAGATATTGCGTAGCGGATTTTAACACTGCACTGTTTTCTTAAGACAGCAACACAAATAACTTATTCCCACGAGCGAGAATCGAACTCACAAGAATCGCATTTACATTCAAACGCTGTAGGGCTGCCTAAGAAAAAGAAATCATCTTACAAAAATATCCCTTATTCAGGTCAAATGGGGTAGATGTAATTCGTGTAATGCTATCGTTAGGCTTACACAAACACAAAGCTTATTTGACACCCTTTTATCTGTTTATATGATGTGATTGGGATGACTTGATCTTACTGTATATGAAGACTAGTAGACCTGCAATTTTTTTTCACGTGGTCTTTAAGATGTGAATTGCAAAAAATGCAACTCAATCTCATCTTTCTATGTCCAAGTAAATAGTTTCATCAGTGCGTTATCTCTCCGTCATCGGTAACGGAAAAAGACTTTCAGTAATATATACTATACTAGCGGCCCGCTCGCGGTTTCACCCGCGTGAACTATGTTATTATTAATTTCTGTCTCCATGGCTACGTCCTAGTGACGTCTATGCAAAATTTGAGACTCCTAGCATTTTTGTAGTAACGAAGTTTCATACAAACTTTCGACCCCAAAAACAACCCCTTAGAAATCGAATATTGCAAATTCCCGTCTTAGCGAGCACCTACGTCCTATAAGTAACTCCTATGCAAAATTTGAGATTCCTAGCACATGTAGTTTCTGAGATTTCGTGACGAGTGAGTGACCTTTCGAATTTATATATGGACCGTTTATTTTGAAAGTGGTGTAAGTCCATTTTTGAGAAAAATGAGCTATAACGTAATTCATGCTTAATTTAATGTAATTTTTTTATATATAACTAGTCCGTGTTTAATTTCTCAAAAAAAACCCACATTTTGAACAAATTAAAATCGGTCGTTAAATGAAATTGCATAATCATCGACATACTAAGCTTTAATTTTCTCGAAACAAAAGAAAATGGACTTACACCACTTTCAAAATAAACGGTCCATATATAGATGTAGTAAAATAAATAAAATAAAATTTTACTTTCTAAATAAATAATCAGCAAAATTATAAGGAATGTAAAATTCACTTTTACTAAGATAACTGTGAGTGCTCTCTCAAGATAAATAATTTTTACTGCCTCGTAAAAAATCAGGTAGAGCAGGAGGTAATAAGATTTATGAATTGTATTAAATATTTATGTTTCCGAGGCCACCGTGGCGCACTGGGGTAGGGGGTTCTTATTGTTAACGCAATGGTCGTGAGTTCGATATTTTTTTAGTCTGGTAAGAAGACAATGTGCGGCGTTGAGTTCCGCCATTCATCACACAATGTCTCAAAGTTGAGTGCAAAGCGGAGAACAGAGTGTCTTGATACTATTTTCTCACTGCCTAGTCTGTGTGATCAATATTTTTTAACTTATTTCAAAAGACGAAAACATATTTCGTATTTTTTTTAATTCACACACTGAATGTGTATTTTATTTTATTACTATTACTAGAGAAAAATATCATCAAATTATTCTTCGAACCACGAAATTGAATTTAGCCATTGCTGTGACGCTTCTTAAGAACCAACAGAACGTTTAATTTTCCAACCAATGATTTGGAAAAACGTGGAAAGACTTCAGAAGATGATTTTTCAATCATAGCAATAAGAAAGTAATGATGGATGGTCTCCGTACAAAAAGGGGCTTGTTGGATTACAGCCCAGGGCCCCATAGATTTAAGGGGCCCTTGTCTCGACTAAAAGCAATAAATAATAATTGTAGTCAATTAAAATAAATATAATAGGGAACCAGTCTTACTATACAACTTACAGTAGTACTAAATCAGAAAAAATCGGTAAATTGCCTGGTCCGTTTTATAGGAGTTTATTATGGGTGTATTTTCAACGGACTTCAAAAAGGTGTTAGGAGTCAATTTTAATCGAATATCTAAACTCTATCCACACATGTGATCTTGAGGCAGGGTAGAGAACTTAAGATACTTCCAATGTACAATTAACATTTTTAAATAATTTATATTGAATAGCGGGACTCATTGCGCTTTATTTATAACCAGAAAAATAAATCATTATTCCAATAGGAATCGAACCCATAACCGTCGCGCTTCAGGTACTCCTATAACATTTTATTTCATTATAATCTCAATATGTGCCATAACATTCGTTTTTTAATGCAGATAAACAGAAGGGATTCCTGGTTACCACTCGAAGTAAAACAATACGGTCAAAAAGTCTATTATAACTTTTGATTCGAAATGAATCTCTCAAGTGCCCTCGAACGGATAAAATTTTATTATCCACTGAAGTGTCCTTTACAAATGATGCGAGGATTAATTTCATTTCGAGGCTGTCGCGGTTAAATAGCCTTTGGTTATTAACGCGATGGTTGTGCGTTCGATTTCTATTTTAGTGAATGTTTATATATATTTTAATATTCTCATTGTATTTGATGGCGGAAATATTTGTTAGTTAGTTTAATTGAACACGCTGATCTCAGGAGTTTGTTTTTTTGTGTTATAGTCGAGGAAGTATCGAGAAAGGCTATATTGCCTCACGTTAGACGTTAGGTACGTTGTAACCCATTCATTTCCATTCTGGTAATGCAGCAAAGCCTTAACTTTAAGTTTTAAAATTCCCTTTACCCTACTATGTGTGGTATTAAATAGAATGTTAATCTGCTTCACGTTGTATCCCGCATTCAGCAGGGTAGACAGAGGGAACCTAGTGTTAAGATACTACATTCCCCCATTGCCAATATTTAGGTAAGGAGTACTTACCTAAATTTTATTACCCAATTTTAGTTACCTCGAAGTTACCCGATTTTAGTTACTTCCCAAATCGTTACACACGTATACACAGTTGGACCTTTTATATTGATAGCTAAGAACCTTTAAATAGACAAGAGACTATATTGAAGAATGAAAGAAATATTTCTGCCAATAAAGTAAATAAATGTGATTACGTTTTGTTCCAGTCACTGAGCTAGTATAATTTTTTGCAATTTCACGCATTTTCCCGCATAATTGGGTAGGTTGAGAGAACTTTGTGTAAAGATACTCCGTCATTCTCTTTCCTCTCGAATTTGAGATATTACATGCTGAGTGATGCAATTCAACGATGCTTCTTGTCAAGCAATACCTAAATGAAAATTATTTACTTGAATGGGAATCGAACCCATAACCAGAGCGCTCCTAGTAGTACACTACCCAATAAGGTGGTTTTTTAGTATATTTCAAAGGATTTGTCTTCTCCTCCTACCAGAGAAGGGAAATGAAAATAATTTTAATATAATCATTTCAACGAGGCGGAATCGAACTCACAACCAACGCGTTTACAGTCTGACGCAGTCGTCTACAAGTCTAATAAATGCTTGTTAAAATATTTTACACCGCGACGTGGTCTATCTAAAGAGAAGCTCTTTTGCCAGGTTCCATTGAAGTTTATTAGATTTCCAACTGAAAAGCTCGCGTGTGGGAGATATTTCTTATTTAAATTTAGCTATTTATTCTGGTTTTACTTGGTTATAAGAGTTGTATTCTATAAAAATTATTCAGTCCTTTTATGGGGACAAAAGCATGGCGCAAAGGTATAAGCATATGATTGTAACAGCGATAATTATTGGTTCGATTCCCATTTGAGAGCAAGCGCAAAAAAACAATTTTCCTGCCACTGGGAACGAGGCAAAGCGCGCCTTTGAGTTTCGCCTCTCGACAGAAGTGGGAAACGGAAGTGTCTCAATGAGAATGGAGTGTCTTAACACTAGATTTTCTATGCCTTTCTTGCTATATAGGAAATAAAACGTGAAGCTAAAACAAGAAAAATACTAATAAATGTATTACATGTGTATGGATGTGAGATCAAAAGCTGCTTTTAGTTATTGGATTTAACTGAATGCCTTTTATAATGTTCTTGTATGAGATAAGCGTACGAGATATGTTTGGTTCTTGAAGAGATATTCTTTGGTTTTCTATTTTTTGCCAAACGGACCGTCTCATGAGACTAGAGCCCACCACTTACTTCACTTGTTCTATTGAAAACAAAAAACTTTATTGAAAAGCTTTGAAATTATTCAAAAAAACTCACACACGCTTTTCAGGCAATTTTACCTACAAAAATGGTCCAATTAAAAACGTGATTTTATTTTTTTCTTTTCTATGAAATATATAAATTGCACAACTTGTATTTTATTTAAGCGAAACAGTATAGTAGAGTGTTCGCCAATTTTTTTCTACCAAAAAGAACGAATCTGAATATTATTTGGATTCACATGTGTTTTATCAAGTGCTAGTAAATTTCTCGCTTTGTAATAAATATTATTTGTGCTTCACGCTATATATGCGTGTTAACAGGATAAAACCTGAAGCAAAAAAAATATAAAATAGGCATCTAATATATAATTTATATGTGTACTAATCATCCATTTTTTTCTTTTCATGTGCTGTATTTGCAGAGCGCAACTTGAGTGAGTATACCGTTTTATATATTTTTATTAGTTTTTTTTAGCTAGCTAGCACAGTAGGCAGAGGGTGCATAGTGTTAAGACATTCCGCTGAATTCTGGGGTCATTGCGTATTTAGTTGCGGAACTAAACGACGCGCTTTTGAAAGGAAACAAATATATTAGGTAAATATTTGGGAATAAAACCCACAACTTGTCGCGTTTACGTGTGAATATACGTTTGTACAGCCTGGCTTCATTTTCGTTATTATATAAGCCTCTTTAAGTAAAATCCAGGACTTTCTAGAGGTCCTTTTAGTCTTTTTTTTAGCTTCATACTTTATTCCTAGCGTGGTCTCCGCATATCTCTTTCTCTTTCACCTCATCTACTGTCATCAACTTATTCATACATGCCCTCCGGAAGGCCCACATGCATCCTATTCCTCAATTGTTTAATTGTATTTATTTATGTCACCGGGCCACGACGGCCTTATTATTTTAAATTATTTATTATTTATGCAGGAAAAAGAGTGTTTTGCGGGAAAGACCGTGAAGCTGGCAAAAAATATTAGATACTTCCTAACATGAAAAATATAATCAAATTTTATGAAATATTTATTTTACGTTAAAAATATTAAATTAAGGTAATAACACTAATGTACAGCAATTAAAACTTCTCAGGAAAGTGCATTTCCATTCAACTTATTTCTAAGAATCCTCATTCCAATGCTATAGGAATGCAACGCGCGTCTGACTTCATTTCACGGATGTTAGAGCATTTTTATAGGGTCTGAGAGGCCGATGAGGCACGGTGGAGCAGCGTCCGACTGTAAAGAAGATGGTCGTGTGTTTGATTTCCACTTGGGGAAATACTTATTTTAAAATTATTTCAATATCTCCTCTCTGGTAAGATAAGAATTAACTTTCGGCACTAAAACCCTAATGTATCAAAAATTTGCTGGAAAGTAAGGAACGGGGTGTCTTAACTCTAGTTTCCCTTTTGCCCATACTTTTCTACGGGAAAAATCGTGTAGATGATTTTAACTATCTGATCGATATCGATATCGATTTTAATAAAAGTTAACGTGAAGATTATGAAAAATCCGGCGAAAAATGGAGAACGCAAGTGGGAACGGAGTTTTCTGGTTCTCTCTGCCTACCCTCCTATTTATGGGATACATCGTACCCGCAAATTTTCAAATTTTCACCCGCAAATTATAATCTTGTAATATTAAAAGTTTTTCAATTTTCCCCCGCGAACCCGTATTACTTCCTATATAAAAGGTAACGTATAAAGTAACATACATATAAAAAGCTATAAAATTCTTCTTTCGCTTCCCTTATTGACTTCGTTTATGTCTTAGATCTTAACCAATATGCCTAAAAGTTAATGTTTTTTTATGTTGTTTTTTCCTTAATAATAAAACCTGTATTCAAAATCGTCGTAATGGTTATGTACTTTGGTGATGATTTTTTCTCATTTCTCCTCTCCTATAACAATACAATACACGGCGTTGAGGTACGCCACGCAGTGTCTTAACACAAAGTTTCCTCTATTTACCCTGCTGTATGCGGGACGCAGTGCGAAATCGAATAAAATAATCGAACTGTAATGGTTGTGGGTTCGATTCCCAACTGAAGGATTAAGTTTTATTAAAATCTCTCCGCTCTGGCCAAGTAATGCGTAATGTGGATTTCCATAATTCTTTGCCTTTCCTACCGTATAGAATACTGTTTAAAACTGAGAAAGTTAAATATCTAACTAGATCTTACTGTCTAAGAAGAAGAAATAAAAGTTCAAAAGTATACAAGATTTTATTTCTCGTGCAAATCCCTTTGAAATGTAGTTCCAGTATTCTTTAAAACAAAAGGCGACACTTTATTTTACAATTTTTCAAGGCATCCCCATGAGATTTTCAACGGCTGAAGAGAAATTATATTTACGCAAAAAGAAAGCTGCTTGAACTTAAATAGTGAATAAGCGTGAAATAAGCGAATGCCAACGCTATTCTTTTATTTTTATAAAAATACAAAATTTTAGTAAAACAACAAGAAAGAATAATTAAAAACAAAACAAAAAACCATCCATTTTTTCATATATAATTTATATTCCCATATAATTTCCTTTTTACGAACAATTTTCACAAACATCCCTAATTGGTTGTAATATGTTGCTCTAATAATTCTACACGACCCATTCTTCTACGTTGTTTATAACTTTGACACGGGAATTAATTAGGGAGGTCAATCGTTACCGAAATGTATGGTGCCTGTGGGAAATCGGTGAAATTGTTTTCTAAATTATAATTATGCTTTTTTATATAATACAGCATGGCGTTAAGTTTCACCATTAAATACGTCTCAAATTTGAATTGAAAGAGGGGAGTGTCTCGCCATTAGGTTTTCTCTTGTTACGCTGTAATTTTTTTAATTTGTAACTGTACACACAGCAGGGTATGCAGAGGGACCTAGCTTTAAGCCACTTCTTGCCCATTACGACACCACCGTTCTCCACTTCCAGCTGAATTCTGGAGACGTTGCTTGTTAAAAGGCGGACGTCAACGTCGCGCTTTTAAATTAAAAATATTCACTATTTTATTCTTCAAGTGGGAATTGAACCCAAAGCCTTTGCGTTGACAGTCGCACGCTTGTGCTTCTGCGCCACGATAGCGTGGTTTCAATCCAGTTGTTGTGTGTGTTGTTGTCATTTGTAAAAAAAGTGAATGATATTCCTTCCAGAACCACCTCGACTAGTTCACCACAAGCTAAGTCACCAGCTGCCAGCAGCGCTGGAGCAGCTGCCGGCGCCTCCACAGCCCAAGGCGAGAGGACACCAACGGCCCACAACAAGCAACTCCAAAATGTCAAGGGCCAAGACCATCCGCCGCATCCTTCCGTAAGTTTTGTAGAAATTGATTGGAAATAGGTTAATTGGAAAATTGGAAATTTTATATTAATTGAAAATTATAAAATTAGAAATGAATATTTTTGAAATAGTTAAAAATAATGTTTGTTATACTATTATATTATTATAAAATAATAATAGTGGAACGTGACAAAGTAAGTATAAATAAATAAATTTCTTATATAAATCTTTGTAATAAATGGTGTCGGCCGATGTGTTAGCTTTTGTTGTAACTTGTTCGTACTTTTGGAGTAATCGTTGTTTTAGATTAGTTTTGTTCATTCTGAAACTATTAATGAGGTGTTACTGGTTTAGTTAAGTTATTATTGTTATTATAATTATGTAACGTATATATTTGCTGTACACACGAGCGTATAAAATTATATTTTAAAATATATTATAATATATAATATATTTAGTTATTTTTTAAGTCATTTTTTTTTGTTATCTGTGACATATTTAGTCCATTAGTCCTCCATAAGAAATTAAACACACTGTTCTTCAAAGATAGCATAGACTAAGACTTTATGCGGCTGTAGCCGAAGAGATATTAAAATATTGGTTACAATAAAAATATTCCCATGGCACGTACGAAATTTATGTTCTCATAAAACTGATATTTTTCACTTAATATTCTCATATACTATCCTATATGATGATTATGGGTTCAAATCTCGTATTTTTTAGCCACCGACGTAAAATAGTCTTATAAATTTGACAATTTTTGGTTGTGTGTGTATATCTATGGCATCTTAACTTCAAATGGATTAATCTTAAATCTTTTTTTTTTTTTCATTTGTAATAATTGTTTCATCAACTTAGCAGTTATACGTAGCCTAGATGACGATACAAATTGGTATCATAGAACTAGTCTGATGATGGAGATAGGACCTGAACAGTGAAACTCTTCAGAAGCTACTAGTAAACTACACTTGCTCATATAACTTATAGCTCCTTTGAACTTCTTTTAACGTCTTATTTTCAATTTATATTCTCGTGTGTACGTGCCCTTAAGTAGTCTATCCTTCTAATCTATTTGGCCATCTTATTATAAAAATTATTATACTTTTTATAGAAGGATTTTTTTTAATATTTATAAAAAGCGACGTAAAAAAATATCTGAATGCTACTTTCAAATAGAACATAAAATTATACTTAAAATGTACAAGACTAAAACTTTAAAACTTTTAAGCTTTCACTAATCATACTTAAGCACTGACAAATTGCTTTTTCCATATATTTTTTCTTAGCGGATCTTTTTTCATAATTTTTATACTTAAATAAAATACACGAAGAAAAATATAAACGCTAAATATAAAAAAATAAACAAAAAATATTTTATGAGAGTAAAAGAAAATATACTTATTTATCTTAATAATAATACACTAATACTTTTAATACAATGTTTATTGTTAGAGGACGTCATGGCGCAACGGCTCACTAAGCGGCAATTATATTTCCCCGTTCTAGTACCAAGGCAAACTACGTAGTTGAGTTCCGCCACTCAACATATAATCGAAAATTAGGCGATATCAGGGGAACTGAATATCTTAACATTAGGTCTGTCTACCCTGCTAAATGCGTGAAAAAGTGAATCTTTTTTTTGCTTCACGTGAGATACAAACCAGTGAAGGCAGAAGAACTCTGGAACCTAGTGTTAAAACACTCCGTTCCCATTAAGACATTTTAGTTAGAATAGAGACATTGCTTAGACGTTGAGTATCGAAATTAAAAATGCTTTGTCTAATTCATTCCCCCGAGGGGGCATCCGACCCACAACCATCACGTTTACAGTCGCAAGCTTTTGCCCCGACGTCCTAACGAAATTATCATATTATAAAATATATATCCTCGCTCTGATAAATCAAATTGCTGCGTTTAGTTCTTTACCATCGCAAATTTGAAGCGTCTAAACACTAAGTACTTCCACGAGGCTCACTTCCTTTAAGGTTTTAGTGAATATTAGTCCACGAGTCCCATACAACCCGCTATAAACTCCACCCATAATAAGAGAAATGGTGTCTCTCTACCTTCCCACTGGGAAGCTCAGTATAAAAGTAAATAAATTCCTTCATTCTCCGTTCTTAATTTTACCTGCAGGTAAAACGTAAAACAAAAAAGTAAAGTAACAAGCCCATCAAAGAACCTATTCAGAAGGAAAAATACACTCGCACTTAGCATTTACTTTTACCATTGCAATAAAACTAATTAGAAAAATCGTTTCACGGTAAAAAGAATTAAAATGTTTACCGTTCGTTTTATAGAATATATATTGCTTGTTATTTTAAACTTTACTACCTTATAATAAAGTTCAATATCATTTTGTAAAATTGTTGTTGATTTGGTAGGATTCATTTAGTAAATGTCGAAATTGGTAAGTAATAGTGAAATAAGTATTTTGTTTTTTTTTTTCGGAAAATATTTTCTCTTATGGCGCAGTTATGGTGTTGAATAATAAGTGATGGATATGGTTTCGGGTTCATATTCTAGCATGAGTAGAGATAGTTTAATTAGTATTTTAAGGACTCCGCCAGTCAGCCTACAATCCCTCTAGAATTCGGTAGAGTGGAGATCGGGATTGTCTTAATGGGAACAGAGTGTCGTAATAGTAGATTACCAGATTCCCTCTCCTTGCTATATACGTGATGAGTCATGAAACTAAATATATCAGACATATATAGATTTATAAACAGATTAAGAAACATAGAGGATAAGAAAAGAAGAAAAAGTGAGTTTTCCATTTTGCGACTTAAAGTACACGCAAGCAAAGTTGCAAGCAACTACTTGTATAACAACAATATATTTATTAAATAGATTACTACCTTTTACAGTAAGGTAGGGAAGTAACTTTATACATTATATAATTGATTGAATTTGACATTTGACCTTAGTTAACTCGTTAGAAAGGACCTCTCTGATGGGACGTTTCCGTTTGACCTTGTATAGAAACCAAATGCCAAAATTATACGAGATTGTCATTTATCAACAAGCTAAGATTAATTATACATTTTAGGTTCATAGCTTCACGCTTTTTCCTGCTTAACAAGAAAGGCAACGCGAACCCAGTGTTAAGGCGCTCGAAAGCCCACTTTTTGCCGAATCAAGGTTCGAGGCACGAGGCATTGCGTGTTGAAAGGCAGAATTCAACACGCAATGCCTCGTGCCCCGGAGAAAAAATGCCCCGGTTTTCCTCGACACCAGAGTGAAGAAATTAAAATACAAAAATATTTAATTACCTCGAGTTGGAATAGAATCCACAACCCGTCGTGGTAACAGTCACACTCTTGTGTTCTTTTTTTTCTTTGATACTATAAAGAAATATTTATACCAGCTATATTTTTTGTGACCGCCTCTCTAAACAAACCCTTAGGGTCGTTTCCTTCATTTATACGTTATCGACGCATTTTGAATTATTTATCGTGGCCCTTTCTAAATCAATTGAGGATTGAGAGATATAAGGAAAATATAGCTGGTTGCGAGATTAGTAGTTTTAGTGAGGGGTTTCACTTTTTACTGCATGAAAATTGAAAATTGCGAAGGGAAAAAGTATCTGACTTTAAATGACAAGGCTGTCGAATCGATTTCCCTTTGGAGAATTGGCATTATACGAGTATTATAAATTACTTTTAATATATGACTCAAAAATCTATATTTATATATATTTTGGTTCCAAATAAAAATATATTTAATTGAGAATCTTACATTAGGGTTCACGGTTCTGTCAAGTCTGGGAAAATATATTTACATAACAATATTTTCGCGAATCGAATCCATTACCATCGCGTATACAATCATTGGAAATCCATTGTGTCACAATCATGTCTGTCACTCAATCATGTAATATGAAAGGAAACAAAAGCCTCCAACTTTTACCATTACAAAGCGAAAACCAGGTCAAGCGCGAGCAGAGGGCCACGTGAAGAGTCCTGCATATTTTTCCACGCATTTATAATAGCACTTGAGGCCATTGTGGCGTAGTGGCACAACTGCTTGTAAACTTAACGGACTTGGGTTCAATTCGAAAAATGAAGTTTCACTAGGTTCCCTCTACCTAACCCGATAAATAAAGCATACAAGATGAAGCGTGAACCTGAAAACAATGTATCCCTTTGCCTTAATAACATCGTATGTTTTAATATATCTAATCTTTGTACAAAAAGATGACTGACATGATTTTAATAATGAAACCGCCATTGTTGACAATTTCGGGCGACGGAACCCTAAAAATTAAAAATTACTCATGCGTCGAAAACGACCGCCCTGAATTAATCATGCCTTTGACTTAAAAGCTTTTACATTTGCCCTTTTTAATTTTCCTAAAATTTTTCTTTAAAGATATACATCCAAAGCGGCGCAGTGGTCGTCTTAATCGTGAATACCTAACCGTAGTTGTTGGTTCTAATTTTATAAAGTGTAGCGATCCTATTATATGACTTTTTTCCCGCATATAGCAAAGTAGGCACAGGGATCATATACCTATATATGTATATATAATAAATATTTTAAATATCAGCCTATCTTTGTGTAGAATTCAATCAGAATTCAAATTGAAATCATCCCACGACGGCGCCAGCTCTAATCGAATTTATATATAATTTGTATGGCGCCACATTATTTAATATACTTAATAGTATTTATTGGGTTATTTTATTTAGCTTCTTGCTGTATCACATATATAACAGAGAAGGAGGAACCTGTGGTTAAGATACTCCGCCCCCCCACACAAAATTTTTGAAGCACTGCGTGTTGAGTGGCGGACCTCAACACCGTGGTTTGCCTTGGTACTGGAGCAAAGAAATGAAAATATTAATAAACAACATTTCACTCCCCCGAATGGCAATCGAACCTACCACCGTCGCGTCTACAGTCACACCCTTCTGCGTCACACTCTTTAGCTTCATAATATTAGTATAGATTAGACTGATTTAAATCGCTTATTCGAGCTGAAGATCGAGCTCAGTTCCATGCCATTGGAGAGGCCTATGTCCAGCAGTAGACGAGGACAGGCTGATGATGATGATGATGATGATGATGATGAAATCACTTATTGTATAAATCGCGAATAAATCACAAAACACGGCGACAATACGATGTATACAAATATTAGTCCACTGAGTAAAATTTAATTAACACGAGCCAATGTAAATATTTATATTTGAAACAAAGTTCATAATAACTTTTGACGTTTAGAATCTACGAAGCCGATTTTAGAATTTAAGTAGTAAGGCGATGTCACATAGGGGAATAAATTAATTTTATACAAAGTGCTTACTTTACCAGTTGCCTTACCAGTGCCTCCACGACTGTTGTGGAAGCACTGGTAAGGTAGCAAGGCGCGGCGTTGACTTCCGTCACTCAACACACAATACCTCGAGAATTAGACTTAAAGTTGGGAATGTAGGTCTTAATAGGAACGGCTTGTGTAAGACAAGGTTCTACTTCAACTAGGTTCCCAAATTAGAAAATTTGGCGGAAAGCGGGGAACGAAATTTCTTAACATTAGGTTCATTCTGCCTAAGTCACAACCCTGCTATACGGAAAGAAACGAGAACCTATAAATTTTTAAATGTAAATTGAAACATTATTTTGAGTTAAATCGAACCCAAAACCATCGTTTATACAATTAAGTAATTTCAACAATGACAAAATTAATGTTATATTACCAGCAAAATACTTAATTGGAATAACGAAATTCGTAACTAACAAATTCAAGGTATTCATGAGTAGACCTAGGTAACCTAAGTCTTTGCCACCACAAACTTTTGCTTAATTACGTTTGACCTTTATTCACTGTGTAATATATATGAGGTTAACAAAAGTGGTATAAGTAGTAAATGTTAGTTTTTTTTTTCAATTATTGGCTTCAATGCTGTATCCCACATATAGCAGGGTAAGCAGAGGGAACCTAATGCTCTATTCATTGCGAGTAAAGTAGTGGAACTCAACGCCGCCCTTTTTTATACAAGAGCGAGGAAATGAAAATAATTTCAATATAATCGCCGTCGTGGCCCAGCGTCGCGGTAGCTAACTCAAACCGCTATGGCTGTAGGGTCATTTTATTATTGAAGCAATTAATATTTTCATTTTCTCGCTTTGATAAGAAGACAAGGCGTAGCGTTGAGTTCTGCTTTTTTATTTTTATATTGATTTGAAACGATCTAGATACAGCTTGAAGCTGAAAAGTTTTAGTTATACCCCTTTTTATTTTCACCTGCGTCCTTTAACTTTTACGACTACAGAAGCTCGTTAGAATTAACAGGGCTTTTATTCTAAATAGCTTCACATTTGATGTGGTACGGGGTGGAAGAAAAGGTTGTATTACTCAGGAATAATTGGTTCAAACGCCGAAACGATTAAATTTGCAAATTATTGTAATATTTTTTTATGAATATGTTGTAATTGTGTAATGTTAACAATTTTCCCCCATAGGAGGATTTGAACACGCAATCTTAGTGTTAACAGTGAGACGTTGTGCCACTGCACGATGATGGGCCATTTTTTTTTTATTTATGTTTTAGTTCGTTTCTTCGTTACTTTAATAACAAAATTTCTTTCAAGTTATCAACCATAAAAAATAGTTTTACATTATTTCCTTTGCAAAATAACTACAAGCAAAAAAAAACATTAACAATATAGAGAAAACATACAAATTTGATATCCCTATGAAGAGATTCCTTAAATATTTTAATTTTTTTTTTACTTAGGTAAAAAAAAAAATTAAAATATTTAACTACTACTACTACTATTGAGTAACACTAGTGTTAGGATACTTTGTTCCTCACGCATCCCCCAATTTACGAGACATTAAGTGTTGAGTGGCAGAACTCAACGCCGTGCTTTGTCCACCATAGCGATAAAATAAATATAGTTCATTCCTTTAAGCTGGAATCCAAAACCCACAAGCGTTGAAGCGTTTATAAACAGACACAGTTTTCTTTTTTTTTTTTTCAAAATTATACAAATATAAAGAAAATATAAAAATCTGTAACTTAATGTAGCTCTATAGAAACATTTCTTGAATATTTTTGACAATTTATTCAATTGTTCGAAGGTTGCGCCTGGGGAAAAATTTTAAGTACATTTTACTATATAACGAGCTGCCGTCGTTAGAAATAAATTGTTTATTTCCCAGCGGATTAAATACCGAGGCCGAGGCCATTGTGCATAGCGACACAGTCTGACTGTAAACATGACGGTTGCAGGTTCAATTCCCTCTTTGGGGGATGAATTATTTCATTTTTCTCACCTGGTAAAAACAAAAAAGGCTCTGTGGCGTTGATATCTGGCAATTAACATGATGGAAAAATGGAGCGGTGCGTGAGGAACGGAATTTCCGGAATTCTGAAACCCACACATGTCATGCGGAAACTTATAGCTATATAAATTATAAACTTATAGCTTACAGCAGGCCGTCATGGCGCAGTGGCATATGCGAAAGTAACTTATGTGGGTTCGATTTCTACTCACAGAGTTCTGGCACTCGTCACGCAATTCATCAGAAAATGTGGAACGGAGTATCTTTACTAGGTTCCCTCTGCCTACCCTGCTATAAGCAGAACACCTTGTGAAGTTGAAAAAAAAGACGTCATAAGCTGAAGCTAGTATACTAATTCCACTTATATTTATATTGATAGTTCGTTAGAATATGAGTTATTCTATTATTCTTAATATATATTATTTTTATCATATAATCTCCAAATAACAATCTTGGAATAAAAGTTGGAACTTGCTAAACATTATTTACTATTGAATTATTATCTAAGTAATAGGAACAAGTAGAATAAGAATTCGATTTTATTACATCTTTAGATCGATTGTTGTGGGTTCGATCCACACTCGTGGGAATGAGCTTTTTATATTATCACGATCTGGTAATTGAAATCGTGTTATTGAAGAGCCTAGAGGCTTTGCGTGTTAAGTGGCGGAACTTAACGCCGGGCTTTGCCTGGTTACCTGAGAGAGACAATGATGGAGTAATGGAATATAACCTTGCTCAATAAATGGACTATCCAACACTAAAAAATAAAAAAAAACTATTATTATACTCGAACCAGTAGTTCCAGAAATCAACTTAATAATATTAAATCTTAATTTATAAAATTGTTCCATACCCCGTTTTCTGTCAATTTAAAGGCATTACTTGAGAGCCTATTAAGTGGGATTCTCACTTAATAGGACTCAAATAGAATTGAACCAACCACCATCACTTTTAAAGAATCTCTCATCTCAGCCACAATTGCGTTATATTTATTTATAGCATATACTTATAAACATATTATATGAATCCACATGTTAAAATAAATAAGAAAATTATAGAATCACGACAAAATGACGAACAAACATAATACTTATAATAAACAAAAAGCATTCAGATATTTTTTATCAGTCGCCTGCGTCTTATCATAGTGATAAGTGAGTGATAAGTGATAAGAAACGAGTGAAGTGAACCAACTCTGCTATCACATTTAAACTTTGAGAACTTTTTTTCCATGCTATCTCCTTCAAAAATGGTAGGTAGAAGAGGTTGTATATGAAAAAAATAGAACAAAATAACTTATATTATAAGTTATTATATAAATAGTAGCTTTTTCTTTAAATGCCAAAGAAATTAGCGCTTAATGCTTGCTTAGATACAATGCTTCATAAAAAAACCAATATAAAACTGGTTTACTGAAGTGATTTTGATGAGAATCACCGTTTGGGATAGATTTAGTAAAGGCACTATACACCTAATAGCAACTTGATAAATAAAATTTTCAATATTTTTTTTAAAATAATGGAATATAAATTATAAATATTGAATAAAACATTTTTTTTTCTTTATTATAAATTTAAAAAAATAAATATATTTATGGATTTTATAGTTTTAAGGATTTACTGGAAAAATGTGTGACATCACTATGAATTTTATTTTAAGATTTTTATTAAATATCTAAAATAATTTTAAATAGAACACGATTATAAACACTATTATAGAAATAGCACAAAGCACAACGATAATAATTTTTTTTTTTAGAAACACGTGCACTTCTTCATAGTTTTTTCAGTCGATGAATTATTTTAAATAATAAACGTAACAATATATTTTATAAATAGCTTGTAGTAAAGGGTAAATGTAAATATATGTGTTTATGACACAAAAACGGTAGCCCCATTGAAGGTTAAGTAATCGAAAGCAACGCTAAATCGTATAAGCCTTATCGTATAAACATATATATACATATATATATCATTCGCTACTCCATTAAACTCGATCTCCAGATTTTTGAATCCAACGGTCATCATCTCACTCAGCTTGAGGACATCCTACCGAGGATGCCGCTTGGTTTGCGAATGGTTTCCACCTCACTTCACCTAATTCTTGAGTCAATGTCGACAGTTTTGGGTTTTTTGCCAGATTATCTCCTTTTTAGTTAGATCCTTCATAGGTACTCCAGGCATGGCCTTTTCAAAAGCTACTTACTCCCCATAGCACGTTCATTCTTGGCTACATTCATCATAACATTTAAAGACATTTATCTTAAGCCTTTTTGAAATTCTTTATCTTCAGCCTTTTCCATATTAGTGACTTCCACTTAGAAGTTTTTTATTATCTAACTACATAATTAGCTAAAAATGACTTCTAGACATATTCCTGAAGAACTTCGAGAGGTACTCCGTTAAATGCAATCGGTTCCAATTTGACGTATTCGTTATACCTAATCTTGATTTTATTCAAGTTGATCCCAAGACCGATACGAGCAGAGCATACATCCAAGCTGCTGAATTCCGCTTTCATCTGTAATAACATGTCATTTGCAGATAAAATTAAGTTCGCGAGGTATATTGAACATATCCAATACTTTAGTGAACAATTTGGGGGAAATTACTTCCCCTCGTCTCACTCCTCAATGTAATTCCTCCCTTCCTTGGATGGTCATAGTTTCCGCGTTTTAAAGACATCCCAACACCTTGATAATGATGTCACCAATAGACTTAGTATAGACCAGACTTAAGCGGTGTTTCCTATAGTCTACAAACGAAAGGTAGTATGTGTCGTCTGTATTATTATACCTTATCGTCTCTGTACTCTTTAGTCTTCTATATTAGTAGCCAAACTGTATGAATGAAATCTATGGTATCACATCTTCCACGAAGACTGACATGTTCAGGGGGTTGGAACTCTTCAAGTTTACACTCAAGACGATTCATAATTTTTCTGGTAAGCAACTTAAGGATTTGGTCATGCACATGGAGCAAGAGCCATTGGAATTCTCCCGACACATTCATAAAATGTTATTGGACCCATATACAAAAATGAACTCACAACCTAAAGTTAATGTTGTGTTATATAGAAAATACAAAACTATTGAACTATTTTTGATCCGATCAAAGTTTAATAAACACTCAAGATATTGTTTCTGAAACATAATTGGATGCTTCAATATTTGTACTATGAAATTGGTTAAAGTAATTTCCTAAGGTTACCGTGGTGGGTGTATGAAGATGTATATTATAATAGGATTTTTGTTTTTTATTATTAAATATTTTTGTATGGAAATGTATATACAAATAAATTGTCGTATGTTCGAATACTAGACGATTTTTTTCACGCTATATCCAGTATAGTTAATTTCTGAGTGGGAATCGAACCCACAGCCGTCGCGTTTATAATCGCACGCTTGTGCCCCTGTGCTACAAGTACTATGTTTCTGATCTTAAATATTTGCTCTAAAATTGGAATTTAATGTATGTATTATACTATTTTTTATTCCATTACTTCATATTTCTTCCTCCCTAAAGGATTTTTATTTTCTCTTAAAAATATGGATAAATTTACTATTTCATAATTACCAGACACTACAAAAACCACGTAGGTTTATGTTTTTTTTTGGCTTCAAACTGTATCCCGCACGTCGCAGGATAGGCAGAGTGAACCTGGGAACTTATTATTAAGACGGGATATGATATATATGATACATGGATATATGTGCGGGATACAGCGTAAAGCTAAAAACAATAAAAATGGGTTAAAGTATTTTGATACAACTATCGAAGTTATTCACTCAGAATATCTGTTAAATTGTAACTTACTTAACGTTTAAACTTTCGAAAGCTCTAATTTAAGTTAAAGCGATTTAAAATATAAGTTTCTATTTTATTTTGAAATATGTTATTTGATCTGCAAAGTTAGTTTAACTAAAGACCACTGGTTTTAGAAAAAAAAAAGACATACTCGTATGTCTTTTTAAATATTTAAAATTCATAACAACATGTCTTTTCATTTTATTACGAGGCCAGTCGTGGCGCAGGGGCAGGGGGACTGTAAATGCGACAGATTGTAGGTTCAATTTAAACTTAAGGAAATATTTAATATTTTCCTTTCTTCGTTTTGGTAACGAGGCAAAACGCGGCGTTGAGCACCGCCACTCAATATGTAATATCTCAAAAATTCGTCGGAAGGTGAGAAACGGAAACGTGGAGGGAGAATGGAGTGTCGTAACTCTAAGTCGTAGGGACTTAGAGTTACCCTGCTAACTACGGTATGCAGCGTAAAGATTAAGAAATAATTTCCGAAATTACATTATTAGTAAATATATATGTATATTTACGAAAATACAACAATATCGTTAAATTAGTTGTTATAGTATGTACATATATAGACATTTTTAAATATACTATACCTTATTAGTAAAGTAGATAGTAAAGGCTTACTTTTAGCTGTATCCTTAAAGATCACAAAAACCCTAAATTTCACTGATAAAATAAATTATTCCCATTTTTTTTTTGCCAAAAGTAGCTTAATTTAAATAACATTTAGACTTTTTAATATGATTATAACTGTAATATAATGTTATTACTATGATTATAATAATTTAACTATAAGTAACAAGTGCAGGTAAGTTTTGTTATTAAAAATACTTAAATCGATACATATATAAAATAATCGATAAAACAAGAATATTTTAAATTTAATTGATATTTTGTAATGTTTATTGGTTATTATAAATAAACGTGAGAAGCCAAAGTCGGTTTAATGATTTTCAAAACAATCTATCGATATAAGTATTTTGTTTAATATATATTTTTTTATGTTTACAATATAATAATCACATACTATACAACACAACAGTCAATAGTCAATAGATTTTTAGATATACAGCTTTACCATATTATAAAGAAGGGTTTGTTTATTAAAAGACACATTATTGAAATACGATTTTACCAATGCGTACGGAAATGGGTTTTCACTGAAATATTTACCAATTCATCTAAATAATCAATTGCATGTATGTTTAATTGGTAAATTTACAGATATTTACCAATAGCAAGATTTTTTAAAGATTTTATTATTAATATAGACGATTTAAATCATTCAATTTCTCAAATCATAACAATATTCATTACATTACTGCAATATCCTAAAAACGGAGTGTGTTACATTTACACATTTTTACTTTTAATTCTAATGAAAGATATTTTTTTATTAAAACAATTTTCCTAGAATACTTACATCATTGAATTAATATTTGGTAAGTTTATAAATATTTAAATTATTAAATTTTTGTAGATACAAGAAAATCTCATTTCAGATACTCGTCAAATAAACTAACAATAACTTTCCTGTCAATAATAAAACGTAACATAGAATTGCCAATAACGTGTCTTTTATATTTTAGCTGACACTTTTCGAAGTGTCAGTCTCATTTAACTGACACTTTCCAAAGTGTCAGTTAAATCCCACACCGGTCTAACTCACAGATGGCGTTTCTCCAGAACCGTTCGATATCGTTGGTGGATATGTACATCGATAACTCGGAGCCGTCCGAGAACGTCGGGCAAATACATTTCTCTTTGGAGTACGATTTCCAGAATACTACACTGATTTTGAGGATCATACAGGTAAGTGTGACTTATACCCTCAGACAGTCGTAGCCCAGTGGAACAGCATGTGATTGTAAGCGCGATGGTTGTGGGATCGGTTCCTATTCTGCGTTCATCTGCGTTCTAGTAACAAAACATATTACTGTTCCCCCCTACACACAACGTCTCAAATATTAGGTGGTGCATGAGAAACAAAGTGTCTTAGCACTAGGTTTCTTCTTAACACTCGCTTAGATGTCACCTCAGTTCTAATTAAAAATTCATAAAAATAATTAAAAGATAAAAAATAATATTTTCTTATGTTATTAATTGTGTATGTACATAATAATATTAATTAAATACAGTAATTAGATAAAAAAGGGTACATACCAAATATCTGTAGTGGTAGAGTATTTATAAAAAAAGGGCTGGATTTACTCGGTTTGCCCTACTATATACAGTATAGGACCTGAATCATCATAATGTTGTTATTTTCATGACATTATTTGATCTCTAATACGTCAATGATTTCCTCTAATTTTGAACGTAAACAGACGTTATCCACGTGTAAAATGTTCTTAATATGTAAAATGTTCATACAAATATCACATGTCCTTTTCACATTGAATACGTAAATTTGCTTTGTTTTTCGTGTTTAAATGATTATTTTGAAGCCTCGATAGAACTTTAAGGCCGAATTTAAGGTAAACGCGAAGTGGGTTCTATTCCCAGTCAGGGGAATGAAACATTATTTATTGATATTTTCTTTCTTTGCTCTGGGTAAGAAGGCATGGTAAAAAATCTAAATTCGGCGGAAAGTCCACTTTCCGTTCCACTCGTTCTCTCCAGAACAACGTGTCTTAACACTACGTTCCCTCTGCCTATCATTCTATAGGCGGGATACAGCGTGAAGATGAAAAATAATAGCTTTTACTTGCGACTTTGCTCGCGCATTCAAATTAAAATAACTATAAAATATGCATTTTACATGACAGGATATAATTCCCAGAAACAACTCTGATCCCTGGTACAAGTTAGGTTTTTCAAAAAAAATTGTGTAATGGTAAATCATTATATACAATGACTTAAAAGAAATAGAAAGATGTTTCAAATGAGACCTCCTTAATAAATATTTCACATTTACCCTAAAACTTACCCCACCACTTACCCTAACATTTACTTATCTATTAACAATATTTTCCCTACCAGGGCAAAGAACTACCAGCAAAGGATTTAAGTGGCACTTCCGACCCCTACGTAAGGGTAACACTGCTACCAGATAAGAAACACCGTCTTGAAACTAAAATAAAACGCCGCACTTTGAATCCAAGGTGGAATGAGACATTCTATTTCGAAGGTTTCCCCATACAAAAACTACAAAGTCGGGTAAGTTTTTTTATGTTATTTAGAATAACAAGAGACCGCCGTGCCACTCATTTACATATCGTGTGATCGCGAGGGTCATGGGTTCGATCCTAATCGAGGGAATTAATTTATTTTCCCGCTCTGATAAGAACACAAAATGCTAGAATTCGGCGGAAAGTCAAGAACGGAGTGTCTTGACACTACGGTCACTCTGCCTACCCTGCTACATGTAGGATATAGCGTAAAACTGAAAAAAAAAGTATTTTAATTAAATTTTTCAGTAGATATTTAAGTCTTATTACAAACAAATTCATTAATTTAGATAATGTAATAAAATTTTACTGGTGTTTGTACGTGAGTGTTTTACTTGAGATGTTATTTGATGATGATTATTATTATTATTTTATACAAATAAATAAAATCAATTACGTTTAAAGCCTTAAAGGTCAATTATATTAGGGTGGTAAAAGTTATATATATTCCCTTAAAGGTTAGCAAATTATTATTAACTTCTATTCAATTCTAGATATAGTTATAGTTAGATTATTTACGTTTTAAATAAACTAGTATCTAACATTCATATAGAGATCCTTTTGGTTAGAGTGTAGTTTATGGCAACTGACTATTTATCTATAATATTAAAATAAGTCAAAGCTGGTGAAGCTGCGTTTTGGTAACTAGTATTAAATATATTTTAAAAAAGCCAGTTGTGGCGCAGGGGCACAAACCGTGAATGTCAAAACTGACTGGTTATGTGTTCGATGGTCTCTACTCGAGGAGATGAAATATTTATTTAAATTTATATTTCCATTTCTTTGCTCTGGTGTCGAGGCAAAGCGTGGCGTTGAGTTCTGCCACTCAACACGCAATGCCTCCAGAATTTAGCAAAAAGTGCAGAACGGAGTGTCTTAACACTAGGTTCCCTCTGCCTACCCTGCTGTGTGCGGGATTCAGCGTGGAACTGATTTAAAATAGACTTAAGTCAAAATCAAAATGTATACAGACTGAATGAAAATCTCTAATTCCAGGTACTACATTTGCACGTGTTCGACTATGATCGTTTCTCACGAGATGACTCCATCGGTGAAGTCTTCTTGCCCTTATGCCAAGTAAGTATTATACATTTGTGGAAACTCGTTGTTTCAAGCACTTTGTAGCACTCCGTAGTCATGGATAGACAGTCTACGGCTTAAGAATTTCATTAAAAATTAACCGATTCTGTAAAAAGTAGAATAATATTAAATAGAATTAAAACCAAAAATTTTAACATTTCAGGTTGATTTAAGCGAGAAACCCTCATTCTGGAAAGCACTGAAACCACCAGCCAAGGATAAATGCGGAGAGCTGCTCACATCACTCTGCTATCACCCAAGCAATAGTGTCTTGACTCTTACTTTGTTGAAAGCTAGGAATTTGAAGGCAAAAGATATTAATGGAAAATCAGGTATGTATTTTTTTAACTTCGCGTTGTATCCCACAAATAAGGGGAGATAAGGGAAACCTACAGAAAATCTTATCACCAAAACGAGGAAATAAGAATAATTTATTGCTCCAAATGGAAATTGAACTTACAATCGTCACGTTTACAATCATATTCAAAATATATTAATATTTTGACATCATATACTTCTAACATATAAGTTGAATGTTTTTAAAACACACTTTCATAAGTTAAATAAAAGATCAGAAAATTTAAAAGGCTGGTACAGTAAATTTTCATTTACTGTGTCATAATGGAGAATAACTGTAGTTACATTTGCGGAGTGTCCATTTAGTTGTAATATAACTTTTGTTATTCATGAAGTAATTGTAAAATAATCTATTTTTTTATTATAATTATATGTTAAAGCAATTTTATGTGTTTTAAAACTAGTTTTACCTTTCGGCTTCGTCCGCCTGGCCAAGAGGAATTATCAAAATGTTGTGTATATTACATGACACATTCTTAGTACTTGAGTTCGATTAACGTAGTTTAATATAGCCAATAAATTTATTTAATTCAAACCAGTAGCTCCTGAGATCAAACAAGCATACAGTTTTATAATATTAGTATGTATAGATAACAGCGTCTCTCGCACGTAGGCAGGTAGGCAAAGAGAATTTAGTGATAAGACACTCCACTTTATATCTTTGTGGACTGTGGTTTAGTCAGTGTATTCTCAATCTAAAAAAATTGTACGTAGGATCTAATCTGTATCTCCTTAAGACAATTATGCCTTTAATATTTTAATAGCAAAGACACCTTAAATACAAAGGATATAGAATATAATGAAATAGTTAACTATTTATTTTAAATTTATTTATTTTTTTATTTAAAATTAAAAACTACTATGACATTATCACTAGGTTCTCACCAATTACCCCGTTATAAGTAGAAATTGATGAAACTGGAATATGGTATGGAGTATGTGCATTAGCTAATTATTATAAGATATATTTATTTCTGGCTTCACGCACATAGCCGAGTGGTAATCAAATCCACAACCTTCACACTTACGCGTCATAACGACTTCTGTATCTCTATTTTAAATTAAAAACAAACCCCATTTTAATTCCTTTTGATCGCAAAAAAATTATGCCTAACTCCCATAAATCAAGGCCATCTGAAACCGACACCAATTAAGCATTTCATTTGGAACTCGATCGTTTGGCTGACGTTATCACATTAATGACTGTTTGGGGAATTATAAAGTATTAGTAATAAATTTCTATTTTTTTATCTCTTGTAATTACTAAAAAGAGCAATCAAAAAACCAAATTAATGATGTTTTAAATATCTATAATAAAGGGGGGCAATCTCAGAAATAATACGTTTTACTAACTGTAAAAAAATTATGTAGCGGGATTTGAACTTAGGCCTCTTATTAGCATATCTATGGGAAGATTTTAACAAATTTCCGCTACACAAATTAAATAATAATAATTATCTAGTAATTATTGAATGTTAAAATATACTCGAAGACAGTGAAAAAACATGAAATAACTTAATAATGTTAATATGCTAAGCTATTAACAGTCCACAAATAACTTCCAAGAAAAAGGAGAAATGAATTTTAAAACAGATGTATTTTTTGGGGATTGCCTAAAAACGCGATATTGGGCAGGATGGTGCGAAATATTACTGTAATTCCTCTGGTGCGATATATCGTTTAATTCAGTCAACATATAGGGTCATAAAAAATATTAGAAAGTAGAAGTAGTATATATTTTAAATAAAGTACCGAAGAAAAATTGTATTTAGTATGTTTTCTTGTAAAAATAAACAGCTTTCTAAATAAAATTACAGATCCCTACGTAAAAGTCTGGCTTCAATTCGGCGACAAACGTATAGAGAAACGCAAAACGGCGGTCTTCAAATGCACTCTAAACCCAGTGTTCAACGATTCCTTCTCGTTCAACGTACCCTGGGAGAAGATTAGGGAGTGCTCCCTGGATGTCCAGGTCATGGACTTCGATAATATTGGAAGAAACGAGCTGATTGGAAGAATACTATTGGCTGGTGAGTTAGAAATTGCAGTCCTAATGGATATTACATAGGTTTATTAAAAAAATATAACCGCAGAAAAATAATCAATTTACCTATATTTTCAGGTAAAAATGGTTCCGGAGCAACAGAAACAAAACACTGGCAGGACATGATAACCAAACCACGACAGACCATCGTACAATGGCACCGCCTGAAGCCCGAATAAAATGTTACATGGGGCCTTTTCGACCCATACATATTGGATTTATATTAACGCTATAATTACTTTACTTGTTATATAATTAGAGAGGAAAAAAAATCCATTTCTATGGCTGTTGGGTGATAATTTCGTTTACGTTTCACGCGTGGTGGGTTTCAATCCCAACCTAAGAGGCCTTGCCCAGAAATGGGATGTTATAGCGAAATATTTGTCTTTTTTGTATTTGTATGTATGGGGAGAAATTATAAATATGGCAGTTCTTGGAATTTTTTTAAAGTTATTTAAGTAATATTATATTTATCTGTTTCTTGGCATATTTTGTAAAGCAAGTATATTTATGCAATTTTGGCACATTTGGTGTGTGCAAAATTGCTGTTAAAATATAAAGGTTTCCACTCAACAGTGGATGTGTCTGTATGGAAGTGGAGAATGAAGTGATTTTATTAGAATCTTTCCTACCCTTTGAATAACGAAGATATTTGAAGGAAAACAAATATTTTTGCAATATTATATAAAAAAATATAAAGAAGAGCTGCCATGTCTATAGTTAAGGCCTTTATAAAAAAATCAAAATTGTCATAAGACTGAGCGGTTAAAAAAAAGTTAAAAAAAAAACGACAAACTGAATCTCTTCGTCGGTATCATGGCTTAAAAGATGTCTAATTTTTTTTAATTAATTATTAAAAAAAAAAAACAAATTTTAAATATTGACTTCTTTTATGAAAACTAGATTTTTGAGTTTCTTTAGGATATGTTTCATTTATAAATAAATGATATAATTATATCTTTGGTCGTGATATCGATATCTATCTATGGTCTTAGGCGCTATTTGGAATTGTTCATCTTCTTTCAACTTCTCTGACTTTCAGTATAACACATTCTTCTCTAACTTTCATTGTTATGTACGTTAGAAAGAGATAGAACGATTTTATCTCGTTCGTTATATAGTGTAAAATTTAAAGTCAATGTTTCCCAAAGTTCCGTCTATGTACGATTATTTTTATATATTCTTTTTAATTAGCGCCTGATCATTTTTTATGAAAGAAGCAGAATGGGACAGTTCTTACTACTTGTTTATAATTAATTGCTATTTTTAGTATATTTTTTAAAAAAATATGTAGCAATTCTAATACTTAACCTGGCATTCAAAATGCTTAATGCAATTATTTAGATTTGGTTCAAACGAATATTGTAGATATATTTGGTGCTATTTTATTTATTTTTTGATAATATTATTTTTTATTTCTTTTTTATTTTTAAAAAATTACTTTCATCGATTTTGACGAAATTATCTTATTCTATACTAAACTATAATCATTGACGTTGTACGTGTTGAAAAAATTCAATGTTAAGATTTTTAATAAGTGGTTAGAAATATATTGTAATTAATTGTTAAAATGTAGAAATTATTGAGAAAAGGTCGCATAAAGTCGCACAAAATGAGTAGATCGTTATTAGAATGTTTTTTTTTAGTTTAAACGTTTCAATAATTGCGTAACAGTGTTTTTTTTTAATAGAAAAGAAAAAAAAAACGACGACAACGACAACTGCCAACTGTCAAACGCAAGTGTCAAAATTATAATTTTAAATATTTATAATTTTAAACATTTATACATACGTAGCTCGAATTAGAAGATACATTCTAAATTAAATGTAATTTAATAATATTTAATATTTATAATGTTGCGCAAGTTTAGGAAAGTCTGCCTGTACAAGCGATGATTGTAGGTTCGATGCCCACTTAGGTAAATAATTATATTTAAAATATTGTTTGTTACCCTTTTAAATACATTGTTTTTAAAAATAGGCAGAAAGTGGCGAACGGAGTGTTACACTAGGTTCTCTCCGTGTACCCTGCTATATGCAGTTGAAGCGTGAACATAAGGCAACAATGAAAAAACGTTTAATTTCTATATATATAATATATAAATGTTAGTTTTTATTAGATATTGTTTATAAATGATAGTATATACGCTTGTTAAAAATGTTACGAAGCTTTTCAGTGATGTCGATTTCTTAGTTTCGGTGTTGATCCATACAAATAATATTGTATACATTTGTAACGGTTTTATAGAAAAAATGTAGTTTTATACACGTTTTGGTCTACACGATGATAAAGAAAAAACATCTTATACATATATAATATTCACGTGTAATCCAGGACTATGTAGATTGTTGTTTTAGACATTAGACAGGTTATATATAATATACCCTAGATGCAAACGCAGTATCCACTAATACCCCCTGACCGAGCTTCTAAACCCGATTTTAGGAAATTGCCAACAAAAATTAAAGTAGTTTGTTAAGATAGACGTAGCAGAGTTGTTGATACCGATAGTAGAGGCGAGGTAGTGAAGTATATACCAATATAGTGATGTAACTCTTGTACCAGTGTCGATAATTAAAACAGTGTTAGTATGAAATAGATAACTTAGGAGAGAATCCATAATGTCCTGTGCTCTATATCTAATCATCATAGACCTAAAATGCTATATTTTTTACTCTCGAGTTTTTGAATGCGAGTGTAGTTTAATAAGAATGTGTCGGGATGGGCTTCTTTCATTATTTTTGCTATGCATTTTGATGTTTTTTTTTTTTCAATCTATGTGCGCAATGCTTACTAGAAATAAGCATAGACACAGTTTGGACTACTTGATTTGTTCAAATAGAATAACCTCGTTAGTTCAGATCGAGCAGTCCTCTTTGAGTCACGGTAAGTCACTTCATTATTTGAAGCATATCTTCGGTAGTAGAAAATAAAAAAAAGTTAATGATAAGTATATAAAAAAGGTCAATATGAGAGGAATTATTCTATAAATGTATATAAAATAGTAATATTTTATTCGTCACGCAAGAATTTCAAGCAAAGTACCTGCTATTTTTTTACTCTTAACGTTTTTTCGATTTCAAACCACTTCCGGACTCTACCTCTTTATATTATTTTGATAACTTACTTCATTTTTACTAACTTCACGTTTCTTTTACTTATTTTCTCCATACATTCCTAGTTGTTATAATGTACAATATAGTGACATATCATTTTTTTACTTTCCATAAAGTAGCACTAATGATTGTGTCAATGGAATACAATTATACAGCCGTACCCAACTGACAATTCAAATTTTAAAAACTTATTTCAATTTTATCTATACTAAACAATTTAAAAAATAATTATAACATTTTAAAATTATCTGTACAAATCATTCCATTGACACATTCAAATATATTTTCATGATGAAATATTGTAAAAGATTGATATTTTTCACAAAAATAATAAAATTGTAATAAAACTTTTTTTTTTCATTTTGAACTACTTAACTGTCAAATCTACAGATAAAATAAGAAATAAATATTTTCGCGGGCTTTCCAGTCGGCCATTTTGAATGCTTGATGACAGCTCAATTGTAACAGTTTTGATGCAAATCACAAATATTATTAGGGGAATTGTGATTTAAAGTATGTATAGTTGATTTATAGTAGTAAATATTTAAAAGGAGAAAAAAAAATAATATATAATATCATGTAACTAATATAAGTAAGTGTTTAGAAAATAGTGATGTTAAAATTGTATTTATGAACTGTTAAAGTAATTGGCTTGGCGGTAGCATTATAGAAGTTTTGTCGTTACATAAATACATACAAACGTACATACATACATATATACATTAATATATCGATTATTTTCAGTTCTTATATACATACATACATTTAGCTGTGTCTTTGTACGTATTTAAAATGTTGAGAATTACTGTATTTATTATTATACTTGTGAGATTCATTATTCCCGAATAAATTATTGAGTTCAACAAAGACTTTTTTATTTTGTCTTTGTTTGTTACTTTATTTTTGATTATCCGGATATTGTGTGTTGGGTTTTTTAGAGCAACTGAGCTGACTGAGAGTCGAATCTTCAATGCACACTGTCACCACTTTCTTCTATTGGAACCAAAGATATATAGGATAACTAAATAACTTAGACGTAAATAAAAATACAAACTTAGAAATTTTATATTTTTTATTGAATAACTTTTCTATTATTTTTATCAATATCACAAATGTTACTTATAATAGGCAGTTATCAAGTAAAAAGGCCGAGAAACTTCTAAAAAAAGTATAAAAAAAGCGACCGACAATGACCTATTAAATAGACAAAGGTCTATTCTGTTACGGCTTTGTGTAAAACGGAAATGGAAGCAAACAATAGGTAATTGTTAACAAATACTTAGAAAGTAATGTCGAAATGATATCTAAAAAAAAATTTGTAACCGACGAAAGTAATAATTTAAATATCTTATCAATACCATTAAAATAGTCATACATAATCATGTATAGAGAATATAAAAATATATCAAGATTTTGGAATAGTCCGAATGTATGAAATATTTGGTTTAGAATTTTAGTCGGATTTCAATTGTTGCTTGGAAATTTAGGCTTTAGCTTCTTCTTTGTTCTCCTCTTCGGGGGCTACTGGGAGTTTTGGGTATTCTAAGACAACGCCGTCCTCGCAGGTAAAGATTGGGCAGCATCCAGGGAAAGGAGCGGTCTTGTTGGTCTTTTCTATAAAAGAAATAGAATAAAATTATTAATATACCCAAACATTGATTTTTTTTAATGTTACAATTATTATTATCATGAACTTTTTCTTTTCATCAAGTCCAAAAATATTGAAAATAAGCCTAAATAAACTTACCAGAGTCGAGTTTGCACTTAGGATTAGGCACGGGCAGAGGTCCGCAGTCTTCGACCAGCTCAAGAAGCCTCTTAGGCTCATCCTGGCTGAGGACGCAAGTGCTGCGGCCACAGAATGGGGCGAGGTCCCAGGTGTTACCAACTTCTACTGTGGCGCAACGGGTTGACGCGAAGCAGAGGCCAGGGAAATCTAGAAGCAAGAATTAATTACGATTAGTATTTTAGTTAATCCTTTATAAAATAATTAGTCGAATCATTGGAGGAAACATTAATATTTATTTGAATGTGAAAGAGATTATTTGGCATTTATTTTGTATTTCTTCGTTTTCTATCCATCCGATATGTAAAGTGGTAGAGATAATAAAAGTTTTTCAAATACATTATTATTATTAGCACCTGGCTGTAAACGTCTGAGTGAGTCCGATTCCTGCTCGGAGAAACAAATTATAATTTTTATGGTGTCCAATTAGAAACATTCCAATTGAGATAGCCTTATATATACATGTCAATGATATTTAAATTATATATAAGTCCTAGATTGTTTCAAATGTATTAAGGTGTGGTAGAGTCTAGACTATGAATTGTAGAGCATGGACAGTGAGACCTTTAACAGGAAATATGGTAAATTACGCCTTATTGTATTGAAATAAAGTTTAAAATATATTGAAGTTCATTGAGAAAACGCAAAAGGGCTCGCTCTTTAAATATTTTGATTTTATCAAGTATATATAACAAGTGAACGAAACTGCTTAAGTTTGTTTGTTATCCATTTAATGTAGTAAGCATTTGATGTAGTAAGCATTTGACCAATACTAATATTTTTAGTATTCCGCTCATAGAAGGGAAGGTGAATGAAACCCAATGCGTTCCCCAGACATCGTCCAATTTTCAAAACATTGTGTGTTCAGTGCAGGAGCTCAACGCCGCACTTGACATTGTAAGCAGAGCAACGATGTAATCTAAAACCATCACATCTACAGTCAGACCCTGTGTTGCTGCGCCACGACGTGTCCATTAACAGGTACATATAATTATTTAGGTAACGTCGGTAGTTGCGAATTCGATTCTTTTTAAGGGTATAGTTATTTTCATTTCCTATTCATTAGAGGGGTAATGAATACAAAATGTATAGGACAATATACCTAGTGAAAAGAGTGAAAATCCCCAACAATAAACAAACTTCCATTTCTCCTACGCTCTGTTAGTTTTAGGACAATGCTTATATAACGGTATATTAACTAGACTGTGACATTACCATACATTATATGTGTGAAAGTTAAATCTATTATGTAGAGCCCTATAATAAAAAAATCTATTATACTTCCTCTGATCCGTCGTGGCACTGCGTTTGACTAAACTATATAATCTATGTAAATCTATATAATCATTATATAAATTATAATAATATAAATAAATAATTATTCTTATTGTCATTGTGGGCATCATTATTTATGCTCCAATTCTGTCACCCGCCATGCGTAACGCGGTACGTGGATTGTATTATATAAATATTCTACGTACAAGTTTCTATTTTTATACTAAAAAATGATTTATTAAATAATAAAGTTATATAATTTTCTTAAAAAAAGTTTAGTTTTTTTGTTATCTGTTATGCGGGAAAGCAAGTTTTTGAAGCACTTCGTGGTGAATGGCGGAACTCAACCCCGCGCTTGCCTCGTAATCAGATTGAATAAATGAAAATATTAACTATTTCATTCTTCCGAGTAGGAATCGAACCCATAATCATCGTAATTAAAAAAAAATATTAAGATTCCCTGCCCCTGCGACAACACGCCCTCAACCCAATGATCTCATATAATTTACATAATATTTTAATCTATAAGTAAGTATAGCTTTTAAAACACTGTCATCTAGTGAAAGGATTTTCTTGGAACCAAGGTTACTTTACACGCCTATTGCAGTTATTCATGGTATTTAAATTTTTAATAGCACTATATAAATGTTTTATAGTCCTTACAATATTATCGAGGGTCGTGGATTCGAATTTGCGGTAGCCATATATTTTATAATGCCTCCAAAATTCGGCAGAAAGTGGGGAACGGAGTGCCTTAACACTAGGTTTCCTCTGCCAACCCTGCTGTGTGCGGGAAGCAGCGTGAAGCTCATTTTTTTAATACATTTTATAATAATCTACTTTTTAGTTCATGAGCATACAAACATTAGGGTCATTTTCTCTAAATACCTACGATGAAATATAATAATAATATAATTTATTTTTCAGCTTCACGCTGTATCCCGCATATAGGGGAGGCAAAGAAAAGTAAGTGATAAAACACTCACGTCCTCACTTTTCACTCAATTTTTCGAAACAAGAAAGCAAGAAGAATAAGTTTGAAAATCACGAAAATTCATTTCTTCACTAGTTCCGTTCACAGCCAGATGTTCTATTTATATTTCTAAAATGCCAAACAAAGTGATGTATCTCTTCACTCTTTACTATTCAGCCCAATAATACCAAAAAACTAAAAAAATGTGGAGAAAAAATAAATAAATATCCTCAATTCTAAGACCAGTTCCACCAATTTCAATAAAATAAAAAAATATATCCTTCGCGTGTTAAATAAAATCGTGTTACCCAATCGATTATGACACAGTGATTCATAGTTCGGCGCAACTTGGCCCACATACTGACACATCGAGAAACTTCTAAACTACTTTCACTTGCTCGCTTTAAATCCTTTAGCCAATGTTAAATTGTAACGTGAATTATTGCTTTTTTTATTTTCACGTATCCCGCATCTAGTAGTTTTTTTTTAGTTTCACGCTTTATCACGCATGGCAGGATAGGAGGAAGAGAGTAGTGTGGCATATGTATTATGTTTTGAGTGGTGGAAAATGTCATCTAACTAGAAAAGGAATGTTCATTGTCTCGTTTTATTGGTTGAAAAAATAAATCTAATCATTCCTTCGAGAGTGGGAGTCGAACCCACAACCGTCGTATTTGAAATTAAACCCTGTATCTCTGCACTACTATCTCTTAGGAATTTCTATAAATAGAATATAGTAGAGAGAATCTAGTGTCAAGTCACTTCTTTCTTCACTTTATAATACGGAAATGAGAGAAGTAAAAGCTTTCTGCTAAAGCGTTTCTCGGAGTCATGTCTTCAATTACTTTCATTTAGCAATTGAATTACAGTCAAATAAATCACAATTTCGAATTGCAAGTGAAAGGTAAAGTTAAGATGTATCTATACAGTACTTACGATGGTTGTGGGTTCAATTTTAGTTTTTAGTTTTTATATAAATATAAAAATAACTAAATAAAATCAGAGTGAACGTTAAACAAAAGAACAATGACTTCGTTACGTAAAACGGAATGTTATAAAAAAATGACAGCTCACCGCGCTGGTCGAGCTGGTGGCTTTATTGGTAAGAAATTAACTTGAACACGCAAAAAGTATTGGGCTGTGGAACAAGAATGGTGGGAACCAAAATTAGATAAAGTTACTTAAGACTGGTTTTAGTTTGTTACACTAATATCTTTGGAGAACGAAAGTATATAGTAATCCTGCATATAGCAGGTTAGGCACACACATTTTTGTTTTTATTTTTTTATCATAATAAGCACGAATATGAGTCAACTTCAAAATTCCTAAGTATAATTAAACAATTAATTACATTTAATTATTTAAAAAAACATGTCGTGTATAAATCGAACCCGTAATAAACGCGTAACAAATTTATTACCATTTATCTTTTTGAACGAAAGGAAATCACGATTCCGAATCGATTTCACTTTCTCATTGTACTGAACATCTTTTATTGTCTCTTACTATATAATACAGTTAACATTAGTAATTTATGTTTTTTATTCAGCTTCACGCTGTATCCCGCGTATCCTGTATCAGGTTAAGCAGAGAAAACTTAGAGTCAAAACACACTGTTCTCCACTTTCATTGCGAAAGTGCTTAAGTGGCGAAACACAAATCCCCCCACAATACAAGACTTTTTAGAATAAAAAATAAATTATATAGAAAATATTAAGATATTTACTAATTTAATATATTTTAAATTCAAAATTACGAGTTTATTGCAACATTGACCTTTAAGTTGGACGAAACTGATAAAAATATTTGTGATATGTATTATTTATAAAGAATTTCTAGTAATTATAAATTAAAATTAGATATTCGAATATATAATTGGATCCTAATCAACACCTATGAATCTTTTTTTTTGTTGTAATTATTAAAGCCAGCGAAGCGAACGCTTATTGGTAAGCGAAGTATTTTTTTAAATACTAATAATAAAAAATATGTGACATAGTAGATTTAAATCATTATTATTATTTTATTTTGTTTGCTCTTTAGCCAAGACCCGCATATAGTAGAGAAAACAGAAAGAACCTAGCGCAAATACACTTAATTTTCCGCTTTCGAGCTGGCGAGCTGTTGAGTGGCGAAACTCAACACCGCGTTTATAAGCAATTCCTTATATAAATTCGAACTTAAGGACTTTCAATGATTATTAACCTAAAGGCCAGCTTACCTTCACTCTACAAAGTGACAGTCTCTTGACATTTAAAATGTAATCAATTTCCTACTTTACTAAATTTATTGGCTTATCATAATAAATGAGACGTAATTTTTATTTTATAAATCGTATGATATTTATTCTTAAAAAAAAATTAAGTATCGCTTAGCGATTTGTGAACGTGAATTAAAAATAGAAAGATGAGACAAGTCACTCGTTTGGCCACCATTTCTCTTTCTTCTTTTTGGCTCGGCGAAAGTGGGAAACTCTTGTTTTTGTCTGTCTGTCGGTTTTGAGTAAAATGTTACTAAATATTAAGATTTTTCGAACCTCGTGTCCAATTTTGTATAACAACACTTTTCAAATACTTTTTTACTGTACCATGAAGTGTTATTTACAGGTTAAAACCATTTTTTTACTTAAAAACTGTAATTATAATCCATAAATGGTAGTATATAGTACATTTTTTTATTAAATAAGTTTCTTATAATTAATTTTTATTTTTTCAGTTTATTTTCAAGGAATGACTCAATTATTTATTACTTGTTACAGATATTTATTTTTTTAGTTTCCTGGTGGCCTTTACTGTAAAAGGCGTTGAGTCATGTAATGTAATCGAGTGTGATTGGCCACCTTACCTTGGTAGGTTCTAGAACCTACGATTCTACATGAAGTATGTTTCTATATTACGTATTAATTGTCTGAAGTTCTGGTGGTAAGCGGAGAACGGAGTGTCTTGACACTAGGTTATCCTTGTTTGCTAATTTACGGAAATAAAAAAGTAAGTTAAAAAAGAACATTATAATATATAAATGTAATAAAAATTCTTATAATATTTCTAATAAATAATTTTGCTATAACGAAAGGATTTCTCACTAGTAATTTAATATAAAATACCGAAATACATTAGTAGAGGGAGCCTAGTGTTAAGACAGATTAATTAAAATATAAAATAATAAATATTTATTTTCCTGGAGTGGAGATCGAACCCACAACTCATATTTAGATTAAAAATCTGTATCTACCTTTTGTTAAAGGATTTACTATCAATTAAGCAATTTGTGGTTAGGGACGTATAAATAACCACAAGCTGTCGTTTAACTTGCGGATTTCCAAATGAATCGCTACAGTGGTTTTAAAAGGGAAGTAGTATTAAATTTTTTACTAAAAATGATGAGGATAAGGAGGAACCTTATGTTACTTTTAGATTACCATAAAAAAAATCAAATTGTAACATGTATGTATGGATATAGTAATAGTGATTTCACACTCTTCCTTTTAGTACTGATTAAAGTGATCAAAAAACATATTACTATTCTTTATTTAAATAAGTAATAGTATAAATATAATTTTTATGTAATATTTTCATAATATATTTCCTGTATTTTTTGACTTCACGCTGTATCAGATAGCAGGTAGTAAGAAAGACAAGGGGAAGTTTATGTTAAGACACTGTGCTATCCCCTTCCTTTTTATTTTTGGAGTTGAGTGACAGAACTAAACGCCGCGCTTCATCTTGTTACCATAGCCACAGCCGATTGACATTTCTCGAGTGGGAACCGAACTTGTTACTGTTTGTGCACTGTGCCCAGATGGAGTCAATGTTATAAATTAGTGTTAATATTTCATAAACTACGTTAAGGAAAGTTGTTGCTTATTAAAAAAATGATTTATCGTGACCTAAATCTGATATTGCCCATTATGAATTACAACATTTACTGTTTGGAAGCATTCGATTACACACTTCCTATAATTTTGTTGCAACAATTTTAGAAATTATCTTTATTTATGGAAAATTTATATGAAATAGTATGTTTGTGTGTTTTTGAACTAATTTCTCGGTAACTAAAGCGCTATCAAAAAGGTTAAATATAACATATAACAAAATAACTCAGCATTTTGGCACTTAGCCATAAATCAACTGAGCAGAATCACTATATATATTTGAAGAGCGTGAAAGTACGTGAAAGCAAGCTCTCTGTTTGTTGACATGAGATTAAATAGATATTGCCTTTACAATCACTTATATAGTATACTCTATAGCACAGTTGAGACTTATCCATAGGCTGGTATGGCTGTAGGTTCAAATCAAACAAATTATCGTCTTTCTATCATATTAAAAAGATGGTTCGAGTAATTATTATTATAATATTCTGATGTTTATAAAATAATAGGTATTACTAACCATCTATGGCAGTATTTTAACTGGATCTTTTTTAAACATACAATTATCTCTTTTTTTACCGTGCAACTATCATGTGTTCTCCATACAACATAACACTGGCGAAGTGATTTTGTGCTCAACTGGCACGGACGCCGTAATAAAAGAACAGAACAAAACATATTGTTAAGAAAATATTTTTAAGATAAGCAGATATCTATCTGTTTTGTTTTCCTAAAAAATCATCGTTAACTCCTTAATTCAAACATATTTCAGTTTGCCTCCAATGGAATTCAGATAGCTTAACGCAATGCGCTTCTGTGAAATTTAATATATCATTAACATTTATTTACATTCTTTGTTCAATTAAAAAAATTCAATTAAAATTAATTACATCGCATATAGGCGCTCCGTTTTCTGATTACTATTAAAAATTTTAAGGATCAAGTTAAAAATATTCGCAATAAAAAAATATAATGTAAATATTATAGAAATACATAAATAAAATATATTTAAATGTCACGTTATATGAATAAATCAAATACAATGAAATTTGATATGGAAAATGTTATTTTTTTTTATATTCAGTAGTGTAAAAACACTATTCCCTTTTTTCCACCGAATTCATGAGGTACTGAGTGGGAATGCAACCGCGTTTTGCTACAGTACAATTGCGCGCATATAAGTACAATTGCGCTATACTGGCTTTTATTTTTAATTATATTACAAAATATAAAATATTATGCAATAATTTAAACTTAACATTGAAAATTAAAAGTTATGCTCTACTTCATAATATGCGTTCACATTTTTTAGCCACTAAAAAAATAATAAGTATTAGTACTGGGAAGTAAAAATAAAGATTTATATGAATAACTTATATTATAATATATATCAAGGCCACGTAACTGGTTTTAGATAGACAACTTTTATTGATCAACTGTCGTCATTAAAAATTTAAATTAATTTTGCTTATGTCAGTCATTTATTTCGAAACAATTAGCATATTATTATAACATAGAATAAGGATGTTACTACTTCGTTTAAATGGTAGTTTGAGGTACAAATATTTATAAAAATATTAAGTGAAATTGAATATGTTTTGTCTATTTACAATTCAGTGTTAGCTTACATCAACGACTACACACAAACAAACATTACAATTATATAATAATATTTATCATTCTAAAGTAATATAATTTTCTTATATAGATGAAGTAAACTATAAATATTGCTGAATAAATAAAAATCACGTTTAATGTTTAAAAAATATACTTTTATATTAAAATTAATGTTATCAAATAAAATATGTATGTATAAAAGAGTACAATTAAAATACAAGCCGCGAACTCGTTGATGTCTTAAATTTATAATTTAATAATCTTTAGTTTTTATATGGTAAATTATTAAATCATTAAGTAAACGCTTCATTAAATCATTATTAATTAATTAGCGACACCAACAGGGTTTCACGCTTTTTAGATTATTGTTATATTATAGCTAAATTATATAAAATTTTTATATAAATAATAGCTTAATTAGTTATTCAGTTATTCTATGATATTTCTATAAAAAATCATCTAAAAACGTTCAGCAGTTTTAGCGTGAATGTGAACTGAACTTTCTTATTTATAATATTATTTTTTTATTTTAAAATGATTCTTCAATATATATAATATATAGATTAAAATAATAATAACGGAATATTTAATTTGATAGATTAAATATAGTAGAGTCATGACATTAGGCTTTTTTATTTAGCGATATGTAAACGATACTAAAACAAAATTTCAAATATTATAAATATTTAAGGAAATATATTTAGTTTATTTATTCTCCATTTTCCCGATTTTTAAATTAAGAAGTGAACTCTCTATTTCAAGCTGTTCCTTTGTATGGTTTTATTAAAAAATATACGACTATAATTACATTCATTATAAGGTTTATGCACTATTACAAAATTACTGTAATTATCCAAGTATTAAGTAAATTGAGTATACAATACTTGTACGAATAAAACTCTTTGGTCACGCAATTTTTGCATAATGCATTTGTAATTTGAATTAGTGGTAATTATTTCCTTACTGTAAATATAGCTTATGATTATATGGACAATGTAATTAGTTGTAATATTACTTTTATATAATAATTTTTTAAATTTAATATACAAACATAAATGCCAAATTAATTTTTACTTCAATTCTTTAAAATTTTAAAAATATATATTTCTTGTAAAAACAATAATTTTTATTATAACTAACCTCTTAAAACATCAGCGGGGATCAACCGGCTGAAAGTCTTCGACTCCTCCTTTGCCTCTTCCGCCGCGAAGGCAAAAGATAGGACGGCGAGTACAATCAGATACTTCATCTTCACACAATTTATTTATAAAAAAATATTATGTTAAAAAGATAAAAAAACCGAGCGCGCCCGTGCACTGTTTACGGTGTTCCGTGATTGACTGAATCAAAATTTCAATTTTCCCGCCGTTTTATGTCGATCTGACAGGCGGGGAGTGAGCGGCAAAATGGCGGTGGGTAGACAAGATGGCGCGTTTACGTTTCTTTTTTTATTGTTATATTATAAACTGTTTTTTGGCGTGAAGTTTTCTGTAGTAGTGTTAATACACTACGTTTTTTTAAGTTGACAGTAGAGAATGTTTGATTGTGGATATTAACGCCGCATTTGATTTGCTAAGAGAGAAAATGCAACCGTGACAAACAATTCGATTCCCACTCGAGAAAAATAAATATTTAATATTTCCATATCATCGCTCTGATCGAGGCAAAGAGCGGCGGTGAATTCCGCCTTTCAATGATGTGATGACAGTTGAAAGTGGAGAACGGAGTGTTTCAATACTATTTTCCCAGGTTCGCTCTGCTATGTACGGGATACAGCGACAAGCAAAAACAGATCGCAAAAATAGTTCGAATCTATACCTATCGTATCTCGAGTCACTTTTCAATTTTCTTTATTAAGAAATCGTGGAGTCCCTTAGTCCCTACATTTTTTTTCTTGATTTTTTTTATTGATCCACAAAACAAAATACATTCACATAAAGAAGAAATCACAAACTTAATAATTACACGTGATTGCATTTTGCTAGATGTAGAGACAGCCTGCATTAACAATAAAGTTATTATATTATAATATTTTATTATTATTTACAATTTAATATTATTTACAATTTAATGTATTTTTTGTTTTTTATCGTTTAATTATTTAATGTTTTTATGAAAAGTCAATGTAAATTTTAACGCCTTCATAAAAATATTTTACATTATATCTTTTTTAATTCTAAATTAATATTGTGTTTCCTATAAGGCAATGCACTCTTATGAATGCTTTTAAAAATTAAATAGTTTTTATACAAAATTCAATAGCAATTATAGTCATAAATTATATAAGTATAAAAAATATTTATTCAATTGAACGTTAAGTTATGATGCCACTTTTACTTTATTTGTTTATTATTATAATCTAATTACTTTTACTTCACAGCGTGAGGCTGATTAATTATTTTTTATATTGTATAATAATGTTAGTTACCTCACACAGGTTTGCCAGCTTCACCTATACGAGTATTTATTTAATATTAATTAAGTGTATTTAGAAAAAACTGTTTAATTATTTTAGTATGTAAATTTAAATCTACGACTTTTCGCACCACAGTAAAAAAGTGAATGTCAATTTTAGCAAAGTATTGCTATTTTTTTTTCAGATATATTTTTCTCATTAATTTGAATTGCATCGGGCGAAGATGTAAAAAAAAATATATATACACAATTATCGTGATATATTTAGGTTAAATATTTTCATTTTCAGCTCTAGAAGACAAAGTGCGGCGTTGATTTGCGCAAAATTTTACACGTAGTGTCTCGAAAATAAGAGGAACAGTGAAAAACAGAGTGTCTTAACACTAAGCTACCCCTGCCTACCCTGCAATGTGCGATATACAGCGTGATACTATTTACCGTTTAAGAGAATGTTAATACGAACAATAAGATGTTTTTAATGCAATTATTCTGTTTCAGGGTTGTATTGCAACAGTGGCATATTGTCTGTATGTGAACGTGTAAGTTGAATGCCTTTGCTTAATCCTTTGTTGTTGTGGAAGTTTTTTATAATGACAACTCCACAGTGGTGCAGTGAGTCTTGTAAACGCGATGGTAATAGGTGTGATTCCCAGTCAAAAATTATTTCTATAAACAAAAAACGTAAAAGTAAAGCAGATTTAAAGTAAGTAATAAGATTTTAAATTTCTGTAATTCAAATATTAATTAACTAAAGAAAAAAGTCCGGTAAAAACTTTTATTAAATAAAAGACGCTAGTAATAAAAAAAATGCATCATCTTCATTCTCACGTCTGCTTCATTAAATAAAGGAGAATTCTGGAGGCATTGCGGATTTAACAAAATAAACTAAAACAATATGGTATATTTGCTATAATTAAAATTAATATAATGAAGTCAATTTAAATGATAATGTTATTATATTATAGGTACTACTGTAGAAAAAAAGGTTAAGTTTTTAGGTTGATTTTATTTTTTTATATTTTGTATATTTTAAATTTGCCCGAACCTAGGGAACTACTCGCTAACCAACATTTTAGTTAAGTTCTCGCGTTACACTGAGATTACGTCTCATTTCACACCTTCTGGTTTTCTCTTAATTATCATTTTATTGACTGTTCGCGTCACGTAATAATTTATTTACATTTTTTACTCTTAGATTGTCATTTCTCGACTATTAATTATACTTTTTTTATAATTATTTTTCTTTGTTTTTAGCTTAACGCTACATCCCGCATATAGCAGGATAGGAGGGAAGCTGGGAATTTTTAGAATGTGCTCGGAGATACAAATTAAACGAGCCTCAACAAGTAGTTTACGAGCTACACCTGAAGAGTTCCACTATTCAGGTCCTGGCTCCATCTTCGGACCAGCTCGATGATACTATATTATTATTACTACCTAAGCTAATAATGACTGCCAAGTTTATATTATATATATTATAGACAATACTTTAATAACTAGGTCTAAATCAGGTAACTTTTTTAAAATTATTTATAAGTTAGTCATATAAGAAGAAAGCTCTCATAAAGCTTTAGCACTTTAGTTTAGGTTTAGAACTAAAGTTAGTTTTTTACAGCGCTCAGTTGCACTACTTAACACGCAAATACCTCAACCAAGCTCACGTAATACCTCAACCAACCAAAATTAAGCGAAAGATTTTGCAGGTTCCCTCTTCCTACCTTGCCGAGTGCGGGATACAGCGGGAATCTAATTTAAATTCATGCTTCTTTCACAATATCTTAGTTCAATATCAAAAGCCGTACTTTCTCTTTTCAATACAAAACTAAAAATCTAGACTATTTCCTATATATAATAGATCTATTTAAGGCGTGAAAGGTTCATTTGTAGAATTCACTTTTACCAATATAACCATATTTATATACAAGTATCTATCTATATTACGTCATCTTAGCGCAGTTAGGAATTACTAGGGACAAAAAAGCGGCTTCGCCCGCTTAAACATAGATAGATAGATAGATTGTTATATTATGGCCAGATTATACAAAATTTTTACATGTTCTAACTCTGGTTGCAGAAACTTTGGATTATATCTATACGATTAACCTGATATACTATGACTCAAAATCAAAAATATTTTTTTCAATTTTATCCAGTAGTTCCCGAGATTAGCGCGTTTAACTAAACAAGCTTTATAATATTCATCCATATATTTCCCAAATATTATTTGTATTCACAACAATCGCTTCAACGCACCACTGCACCTTCATAGCGCTTAAATTTAGTCATTACTATTTACTGTTTTTGTATTTGAATATTACTTTTTCTAAGAAAAATATATATTTTTTATCTTTTTAGAGTTGTGGTTTTCGAGATAACCTTAAGTAATTTCCTTAACCGCACGTACTAAGTCACCTAAAATACTAAGTAGTTGGAAACTAGTTTTATTATAAGTAACTAACTAACTAACTATATTTTATTTTAGCTATCTATTCCGTATCCCGCACATAGTAGGGTAGGCAGAGGGAACCTGGTAACCCAGCGTTAAGACACTCCGTATCTATTGAGACGCCTTTATTCTCCCATTTCCGTAGTTCTGGTGGCATTGTGAGAGTGAGTGGTGGAACTCAACGCTGAACCTTGCCTCGTTACCATAGCGAGAAAAAGTAATATAAAATATTTCATTCCCTCGAGTGGGAATCGAACTCATATACGTCGATTGTACCATAAATACGAACATGAACGTTTACCTAACTGAAAATCGAATCCACTACTGTCGCGTATAAAGTCAGACTCTCCCCGATTGCATCACAGTGATATCAAATGAATAATAACTTTACTTTTAAAAAAATACCAAAATGTGAACGTAGCGCAATATTAACCCACGCCTTTTGGAAACCATCCAAGTTGCCAAAGTATTTTTCTTTCCTTACTAAGGCATAACACTTTTTTTTTACGCTTTATCCCGCACAGTGGGGTAAACTGACAGAACTTTGTATCAAACACACGGAGTGTTTGTATTTCGGAATTTAACGCCAGGCTATATCTTTCCTGAGTTCCCTCACTCCTTAACAATATTTCTCAATAACAATATGTCATTTCCTCGAATGAGCATAGAACCCACTACCATTACGCTTGCAGCCAGTTGGCCTATAATAATAAATCGATTCTAATTCTAGATCCAATCAAAGACCTACCAAAGATCAAATCTGGTAGTAATATTAGCATTATACTTAATGTCAAGTCAATCTTATAGCTTCAAGGTGAAGCTTATGGACTGGATACTAATGATGTTTATTAAATACTAACTATTATATACGACTTCACCCACGTGTTCAAATGAAAATAATTAAAAATTGTGACAGATTTTTTTCTCTTTTTTTTCTCGCTTCACGTTTTATCACGCTCACAATAGGGTATGCAGATCTTTACACGGGTTCCAACAGGGTATGCAGATGGAACCCGTGTAAAGACACTCAGTTCCTCATTTTCCGCTGAATTCTGGAAGCAATTCTGGAAGCTGGATGTATTTCTGTTGCCGCTATAACAACAAGTACTAAAAAGCAGAATAAAATAAATATTTAAGAGGTCTTCCATACAAGAATCATCAATCGTTTTTGCTTCATGTTGATAACGACAACAGGTACACGCCTGGAGGGGATTGGGCACATACAACAAACGTGATTTTTTGTGCCGTTTTCATAGATGCGAGTTGCTACGGAACCCTCCTCACGTGAGTCCGACTTGCACTTGGCCGTTGGTGTTTTTTTTTGTATTTACTAATATTGTATAAGCTTATATCGAATGTGATTGTTGTAAATCTCTCGCATTAAACTCAAGGTGTATATATTGTACGGTTACTATGGATTAGGGAATTATTTATACGATATTGCCTCTTATTTTTAGAAGGATAGGGCTTATAATAGGTTAATATGTTGAAAATTGCAATTGCAACCTTTCTCTCACGATTATTTGTTTTTTACATGAAAACGATTATTTATTACAAGACAGTTCGATGATCTTTCATTTTTATGGCTTCACGCTGAATCCTGAATACAATGGTATCCCGGGAAGGCGGAGGAAACTTAGTGCTAAAATACTCCATGCCCTACGCCTGGTCCAATTCTAAGATATTGCATGTCATACTGTCTTGTTACCATGATGTCTTTTCACTGAATGGAAATCGAACCAACAACCTTACTAGGCTCTATATCTGTATTACGCATTCTGTGAAGCAAAAACCAAAAAATATTACTACTTAAGAAATAAAACGTTTTTCCGTATTCGTAAATTTTGTTCAAAGCATGTTTGGTAAGATATATCTCGGGAACAAAAGGAAAGGGGTCGTCTCGTCTTTGCGCTCGTATATATTACTATACGCTACGTCACTGCACAAACAAATTTATTGCATTTAGAAAGTTCAAATTCGATATATACTTTGGGAGTGTTGCCAATTAAAGATTTCGCGAAATTCTTCTTCTTCCTTTAGTAAAACGGAATTTTCCATTTTACTAAAAGTCCACGGAATCAAGTACAGTACAGTCAACTAATTGTGGCCGCTGTTAGCTTTACATGGTGGTGCAGATTTGGCTTAAGATGTTTTTCTTACTGTAAAAATTTCAGAAAACCTACCTTCAGGGCGCCCACGACTAGTTGACCGTACTGTACTACGACGAATCAATTACAAGAGCTTTAATACTTTAAATTATAATAAATAAGTATTTATACAATAATAATGGAGTCATTTGCTATAGCACATTCCTGGCCCGGTTATGCAAAGTAAGATAAATAATAATAAGAACCATTTGATTGTATCATAAATTTATAACTTTAATACACTTTTGTGACGCGCTTACGTAATGTTTATTTTAATTATATGCTATATATGAAACCAGATACTTGTGAGGATTCTTCCGAATCAGGATGGTTAATTAGTTCTGCCACACAAAAATTAAGAGCAGAGAGTGTGATCACTAGAGTCACTCTGCCTACCCTTCTTATACGGGATACAGAGTGAAGCTAAGAGAAATTTGAAATCGAACCCACAACCTACAGCGTTTACAGTTATACTACACGCTTATGCTCCTGAACCACGACTGGCCTCGTAAATCGTAGATAACATATAAATATAGGAAATTTTAATTTATTTGTCATTTTATTCTGTTATATAATACCTACCTAATATTTAAAGCACTGGCCATTATGAATACAACTACAGCCTTAAAATATCGATTTCACCAATTTATCATCTTGTTCCAAGAAAAAAATATAAACACTATGGCTAGAAACCTTTAAGTATATTTAATTTTTAGGGTTCCGTACCTTTTAAGAAAAAAGGAATCCTTATAACATAATTTTGTTGTCCGTCTGTCTGTCTGTCAAGAGCGTTTATCTCAGAAACGCTTGGAGATATCGAGTTGAAATTCAATTCGTATTTTGGCACTATAAATGGAATCAATATTAATAGGGTACTTCCGTACTTTAAGCGGAAAGTAAAAACAGAATATCTTAACACTAAGATGCCTCTTCGAAAAATGCGTAAAATAAAATATATATTTTAATCAATTTACCTGGAGGTAAACGTGCTTTCATTAAAAAAAAACTTGTCACCTCATCTGGTCCACTGGTCTGTGACGTCACAACGCACAATAGCGACAGCATTCACGCTACAGAAGACACGAGGGACGCGCCTTGACTCACTTTTGAAAGTTTTTTATAATGTCCAAAATATATGTTATTGTAAATAAAGAGTAAGTCAAGTATTTGATACTTTTTTAAAGCGTTACTCCTTGTTTATAAGAGGGTGAGCATAGGGGACCTAGGGTTAGAACACTACGTTCTCCACTTTCCGAATTTTCCATTTATTGCGAGATGAATGGCGGAACTCGCCGAGATTATTACCAAGCGAAGAAATTAAACTATTAATAAATAATAATTCCATCTCCTGAGTTGGACTTGGAATCCACATGTATAAAATATATAACTAAATTTGTGAACGTACATACATCCATAAATAATATTATTGACATTAATATTCATGAAACATGCACTTTGTTCTAGCCTTGTATTACTTCCTGATTAATTGCATAGACATTAAATGATAGTATTAAAATACAATTGATATGCGCTAAGATGGGCGTAAGAATAAGTGTACCCCCACCCCATAATTATACAAACAATTTATGCCCCGAAAAATTCGAAGCTCAAGGCAAATGTACCTTGTCTAAATGTCTGATAAAGGAGCCGGGTTCCTGAATAGTGGAAGTCTCCAGATGTTATTAGTAAGCATTCAACTCTGAGCGCAACAGCTACATTTATATATTTTTAGTTCCACATAGCAGACTAAATAGAGGAACCCTGGGAACCCAGGTTTTCCGGGAAAGTAGTGTTAAGACACTTTCAGTTCAACACTTTCCAACGCCTTGAGGCATTGCGTGTCTAGGAGCTGGAATCAAAGACATTTATTCCCACGAGCGGTAATCTTATCCACATCCGTCCCAATTAAAGTCGCACATTTGAACCACTCCACCACAACGGCCTCTATAATGTATTTTTTTTTATTATACAGAAGTTAAAATACATAATGGGTAATATAATTTAAGAATTAACCACATTTCAAGTGAACATATTACTAGGTCAATTTAAGGTCACACCATATTAAGAGGAACGGTAAGCCTTTGTTTATTGTTTTGACGAAATACTCTAAAGGTCGGTTAAATATGAGAAGAACGTTAATGAGAAATGAATGTTTGTTTGTTTGTTTTTTTTTCAATAGCTAAATTTTAGCTTTTTTTCTTAGTAGTGTCAAAAATTTAACTGATTGTAACATTATAAGAAAAAAATCATGAAAAATTGCATACTTTTATTATTTAAATAGAATTATTATTACTGAATTATCATTATTTGATACAATGAATATGATACTTTCATTTATGTACACGCTCAGGTAAAAAAGCAAAGCGCATCGTTGACTCCGCTACTCAACAAGTCTCAACAATTCAATGGAAACTAGGAACCAGAGTGTATTAACACTAGGTTACCTCGGCATATTAAAACAAAAAAAAAAGATGAGTTGAAAACAAACCTATAACTATTTCATTCATACCTTATATGATTTCTCATACATATTTGTATAAACAATAGCTAGTTGTTTCTAGAAGGATATATTTATTAGAACAGTTAGGTAATGAAATAACAAGTAGTTCTAGTTCTAGCTGTAAACGTTCAATACAACTCGGAGAAACCTGAAAGACCTGTTTTTATACATTGTAGAAGCTAACTAACAAAACATTTAAAAAAAAACAAATATATTTTTAATAAAAAAAATGTTAAATGTGTAAGTACAATTTCACTGATTCAGTATAAATACTATATAGTCATATTTTTAATTGTTATCACCAAAAATAGTATACGTATATTAATAAGACTGAATGCTTTAAAATTTTTATATAATAAATGTACATATATGTACTTCCGTTTCTGTCTTATTTTTTTTACATATTTTTGTTTTAATCAACTTAACAAATATTTATTATGTTTTTTTTATATCTTATGTATTATTAAAAAGTTTCATGAAAAAACGACGGAGTACTTAAAAATGGGATAAATAAATGTGTTGTAAGAAAATAATAATTTTAATAAAGTTTTTAAGTATTATTTTCTCCTGCATATTGCAGGATAGTCTATTGTGTTCTGTTGATTATAGCATTCCCAATGTGCCAAATGACGTGACGTTTTGTGGAGATCCTTGTAGAGTGTTCAATGAGAACCAAGAAAACTATTAATCTGGCTTTAATATATTTTTAGCGTCACTGTATCGCACACATAGCAGACTAGGCAGAGAAAACCTAGGAACCTTGTGATAAGATAATCCATTCCACATTACGATACTTCTTTCCGCCGAATACTTTCTCTAATTTCCGCCGTCTAAATATTTCATTCCCCAAGGGAGAGCCGGAACCTACACGTCGCGTTAACTCCTTCAATTCATGTATATTTTTTTAACTCAAACTATGTTGCTAGGTAAAAATATATTTGACAAAACGTCACTCTAATGAAGTCAAATACTGTTTGAGGAATGCTTAAATTAAAAATATTTTTAAGTTTTTCTACACAATTACAAGCAGTTAAACTTTATATTCACATAGGACAGTTACCCGTTGAGTTTACTAACGGAGTTAGCTCTAACTTTCATGTAACTTGCAATTACTGATATTAAGTATAATTACTTACAAAGTTAAGAGGACTTTCGAAATCTTTTATTGCTAGTTAAGCATAATATTGAAGAAAGTTTGCATAAGAAATATATGCATATTTTTACTCATTTAAAATAAAATTCGGAGTGTCTTAACACTCTGCCTATTGTGCTGTCTGCGGACACAGCGTGAAGTTGATTTATTTTAATTTACATAGCAGTGTGAAAATAAAAAAAATCCTGTTAAGAGAACGCTATCGTCAGAGACATAATATAAGGTAATATAATATTAAAAAAACCGGACAAGCGCGAGTCAAGCTCGCCTACCGAAGGTTCTGTACAAAAATTGGAGATCTCGAGCTTTTTCTGAAATTCAAGCTTAACTTATTTGCTTCAATTTCAGAAAAAGCCTTTTTTGGAACTGGAATAGAATGGATTTGATTTCTTGAAAAAAATAATTTCTTTTACTTAAAAAAATACATGTCCGTTTATATTGCAAAAAAATAAAATACGCTTTATTTCGAGAGAGATCTACTAGCGCTAGTCCAGTTATTATTATTACAAATAATGAAAAGAGCGCGGGTTGACGAGCGAAGCGTGCTGTTGATCCAGTCTCCTATAGCTTTATAGGAGGACCAGTCTGGCTGCGTTGGATTTATACGAATATTAGATGTGGGTAAGAATCACTGAGTTATCTTTTCAAATAATAATAAGTACATATTGCGTGTTAATTAACTGAACTTAGGGTGCAATTAACCTAACTAAATAGATAAGCGTTTATTTTTAATTATAAATAAATATTTTTCAACTGTAATTTGGAGATATATACACATCGCGTGCAACCATTTTAAACACATAAATTGTTTATTATTTATTAACAAAATTAATGAACATCATTAATATATCGAAAATTATGAAACACACGCAAGCATCTTCACGCATTTGCAGGGTTAATAGAAAATGTACTCACAAATACTCATTTTCCTTCGATTTACAATTGTTTCTTTCAAAATAACCTTATCTCACATTGTCTAAGCAGACAATACATATTATAAATATGAATCTTTCCCTACATTCAATTTGAACCGCATAACATTTATTTCAATTTGTATTAAAATAAACTAAACAAGGAGTCCCCTTCAAATCATTTGCATTATACTAATTATAACCTGTCCGATAACAATCTGTTCACAAATGACAAACAAATAAAACAAAGGCTCCAGCACATTGCCTTGCGGTACACCTCTCTAACAATAGTTGAACCCGTTGATGGTCATATTTTAATGAGATCGTAGAATGACATAAAAGTGTCCATTGTTTTACGCTTTTGTCAATTTGCACCGTGAGATTTGTTAGAAAATATATTTCATTTTAAGAAATAAAATAAATTTTAGCACATATTCCAATTTGTATAAGCAATTCAGTCGAAATATGAGTTTTAAGGAGAAAAATACATACAGTTCTAAGACTGGTTAGTTTTGTTTTTAGAGTTCCGTACTTTTTAAGGAATAAAGGAATAAATGGTTAAAATGGGATCAAATAAAATTTAAAAAATATTATTACATACTCATAGTAATCAGTATTTACTCATTAAGAGAAAACGCAGTGTTATTTTCCTGTGGCAAGCAGATGTATCAATATTTCAAGGCCTACTCCACTAAATTCAAGATATGCGTGAAGGTGTTTAAACAAACAGACTTTAATCTAACTTATCCACGGTAAGCCATTACTAATAAAACAAATAACTCTTGCAACGATGTTTAATTTGATAATTTCCGTGTCTTTATAAGTGAGTAGACTATTTGTATACTACATACATAGCTGTTAAGTAGAAAGCCTTTTTGGTGACTTTCACGAAGCTGAAAAATTATTATTTGCTTATATTTTGGTGATGGTTGTGAAGGCTGTAGTTTCGCAGCAGTTTCGTTTGTTGTGGGTTCAAGTCAAACTCTGAAAAATTTTATGTTTTTCTCTATTAATTTATCTGGTAATAAGACAAAGCTCGACAAGTCCTACAACTAAACATACAAGATCTTGAAAATTAAGCGGAAGGAAAGTTACGCATTTGGTCACAAATGTTTGGATTTATTCAGATTGCATATTAAAACCCCAAATTTTAATACATTACGTTTTGGGCGGCGGAACTCAACGTCGCAATCTGTTTTATCAGAATAGGGAAATGGTTAATTTAGTATTTAAAATATACCAATTTGATTTTCCGATTTTCATAGACAGATTTAGCCAGAAGCCAAACCTAAAACGTTATCTGTGTCCAGCAGTGGACAAGGGCACGCTGATGATGATGATGAATTATGTTTCATAAGTCATATACAACTCTTAGTTAATTCCAATTGACCACGGGAATCCAGCCATAAGTAAACGTTACTCATATTTAAAACTCATAGCTTTGCCACCATTAAGTGAACGTCCAGCTCATTTTGTCTAGTATTTAAAGCTGAAATTAAAACACATTTCATTTCCTTGTAATTATCAAAGTCATTATAACCAAGGCAGCCGTTACGCCTAATATAAACCTCTCAGTTTTGAATTTTGTATGATCTTAATGTTCTTCCTGTAACTAATTATGATGTTATTCGCTAGATTTGTGTTAATTCAATGTTTTTGTTAATTAATTAATTTATATAGCAAACCGACATTATTTCAAGAATTGTTCAACTGAAGTGGCATTGAAACACAACTAAGAGAACCGATGGCTGTAGGTGCAGAAATATTCCTGTGTATATATAGCGGAATTTAACATCCAATTAACATTATCAGGTAGACCGATGCAGTGGCGTAGTTAGAGGGGTGCTAGCGGTGCGGTCGCACCGGACATCGACGTCGACGATTATTTTTTTTTAAAGGTTAGGTAAGGTAGGTAGGTAGGTAGCACATTTTAGTGTCTGACACTTGATCTACGTGAGAGTAGAAGACACTTTGGTTTTTTTTTTTTAGACCTTAGACCATTTTAAAGGGCATCAAGTCCCCTAAGCTGCACCGGGCAGCAAATACCCTAGCTACGCCACTGGACCGATGATATCAATGGAAGATATAACAAAGGTTACGTGAAGCCGCAGCTAGCGACCAGCGCAGGGTCTTTATAAAAATGAAATAATAGTTATGATAATTGAGATTTAGTTAAAATAAGATATTGAACTTGACCCGACGTGTCAAATCATTAAGATGACACCAGCACCCAGAGATCTAAAAAATACCATACTAGTTTATCATTGGAGGGGAAAGAATTTATTATCAATCAGAGATGAAGAAGAGACTCAGGGTTTGACCAGCGCGACTGTCATAGTCGTAAAAAGCAACTCGGTGAATGTACTATTACACGTGAGCCAAAATTTAATTTCAACATGAATACGCAGATTTAATTCTTAACAAACATTTTAACTCCTTTCTAATGATAATTTTATGTATTTATTTATTTGTCAATTCACTCATACAGTGGAAGAAACAAAGTTTTAAAACGCAACTGTCAAATGTCACGTTTATTAAATGTCTAATGAATATGACATTGACTTTTATAATTCACTTATTGTTAGAGCCCTAGCACAAAAATTAAAAAACAACAATATAACTTTATATACAATAATTGTTTCTGTATATTTTAATTTATTGATAATATTAATCTTAATGAAATCTCCACAAAAATATATAAAAAACAATACAAGAATCTTGGTTATCTAGGTTAAAATTTAAAATTTTGATACGAGTTTCATTACTATAACAATCTAGTGTCAAGACAATGCGTTCTCCGTTCTCCGTCAGATTTCGACGCATTACACGATAATTTTCTCTCTCCTAAATAGGTATTGAATAAAATATAATTACAAAGTGAACACAACAGTATTTTAAATGAAATTTATTGCAAACACCGAACGTTATGGTTATTTTCTCCGACGACGCAGTACGTATAAAAGAATGCTTTGAAAGTATTGCCTTGAGTGGAAATCGAACTCATAGCCAACGCATGTACTATCGAAACCTACATACAATCTACGTCGTAAATACTTCAAACAAGCACGGCTACTGAACCTAATGTTACAAATGTTAAATAACAGTAAATATAGTTACTCAATAACGAATGCTTATAATGAATTATTCATGTGTCTTACATCTTTATTATGTAAAATACGAAAAAAAAATTCACAATATAACTACGTAAGTGCAGAATTCTTTTTGTTACTTTCAATGAAATGACACTATTGTAGTACAATTAGGTTACGTATGTTTGTGGGTTTGATTTCCATTCAATGAAGAAAATGTCTTACTTTTTTAAAGGCAACCTGAGAACCTAATATTAAGACCCTATTCCCCACTTTCCGAAGATTTTTCGAGACATTGTATGTTTAGTGGCTGAACTCAACACCGGGCTTTGGCTGAAAATATTAAATCTACGAGTATAATTTTCTCTTTCTTTAAGTGAGAATCGACTATTGTACGTGTAGTATGTATGTATGTGGAAGATATGAGAAACTGGTTTTTTCACTACGTCTAAATGAAGAACAACAAGGTTATCCTATAGGGATTCGGTTTTTTTATTTTGAAATACGGAACCCTAACAACGCACGATTATAATATGATTTTTCCCATAATAACAACTTTAATTATAATATTGCTATTATAATTACTTTTGTATCTCTAACAATGCAGATGCGATCTCGAAAATAGATAAAGGAATAAGGATATCCTCAACTACTCATTTAATTGTAATTAGTTTTTAACTGACTGTAAAAAAAGATTTATTTCGTAATTAGAGGGTATTTATATAATATACTGAAAAAATAACAAAAAAAATAACTGAACCCACTATTCAAGATAGACGGAACCCAGTTAACACGCTACCTAGTTCTCTACGCACCGCCCAATTTTTGAGACATTACGTGTTGGTTGGCGGAGCTGAGCGCTGCGCTTTGTCTTGTTACCAGAAGAAGGAAATGAAAGCAATTCATTTCCCCGAGTGGGAATCGATCGTTGCGTTTACAGATACTACGCCACGACCGAGCCTTTTTTTATTCGATTTTTCCATAGAAACTACCTGTAAGTACTACTTACCTGTAAAACCTATAATATAAAGCATTTTTTATTAAACAAATTGATGAACATGTATTATATGGTTAAGTTGTACGGTTATTAATCTAAATTCGGTGCGCTCGATGTTGTCAGAGGCCACTTTCTAAAGTGACTCATTTGTGTGGCCACGAAATAAGAGGAGGAGAGATGTGATTTTGTTAAGATTAAGTTTTATTTATTATTTAACATGACGTTATATGAAAAGAATTAAATTCTTTAATAATAAATAAGATATTGAAATTAATTATTAAGTTACACATATATTTTTTTCATGCATGTATTCTTAACCATCCGGATATATTGCGAATATTCTGCACTTGTAGATAATTTTGAAGTATAGTATAACTAAACTATATAAGTCTACCAGATTTGAATCTACAGCTTTACCGCCAATATAACTAGTCTAAAAGTTGATTCTTAATTCCCTTTAAACGTAACTTTTACTATGACTGCAATAGAGTGTGTGCAATATAGCTAAAAATAATTACAAACCAAGGAATCCTATTGTGTAAAAATAATTGATTCCGACCTACATTTTTAAAGTTTTAACCAAATAAATTAACAATAAATAAAAAATACAACCGGTAGGTTTTCTTACCACTCTTACAACTGACTATGGCTTCATATATATTTTTTACCATTGCTTCATCATTCATTCTCTCGGGCCCAAACCACCACCTCGTCATTCTCACTGTAACATTCTCGTTAGTGTCTGGAATTACAAAAGCGTGTTGATAAACGCGTTTTTAATGACTCTACAGATAAGATCATCGCAGACTCCGCGTCGGTTGAGCAACGCCACATCCGTTACCCTCTTTTGAACTTTAAATAATAAATGTAAAATAAAACACCCTACGAAAATAAATTATTATAATATTATATTATAACTTCATGTTTATTCTAAAATATTTTTTTTTTATATTTTATGTAAACACTAAACTTGTAGAATTATTTATATTTACTTACTTTTCCATCTACAAAAATCTTTAAAAATTAAGCAAGGAATGTAGTGATATATTGAGTATTCCTTTTTTCGTTTTGGACTAGTTTAGAGCCTTGGGTCGTGGAGTCAGGACCGGCTTAAGTAAAAGCCTTAATATCTTTATAGTTGGTTTAGTAATTTTTGAGATATGGGTGAATATGAATATACTTCTGGGGCAGGGAGACATTTTAGGAGAAATTTTATTTTCGTAATTAATATTTATTACTTGAGGCCAGTCGTGGCTCAGGGGTACAAGCGTGCGACTTTAAACGTGACCAGTTGTAGGTTCGATTCCCACTCGAGCAGATGAAATATTTAATATTTTTATTTCCTCGCGCTGGTAACGATTCAAAGCGCGGCGTTGAATTCCGCTACTCAATAAGCAATGTCTCCAGAGTCCAGAATTCAGCAGAAAGTGGAGAATGGAAACTCTGCCTACCCTGTTATGTGAAGGATACAGCGTGAAGCTAAAATAAGTATTATTAAATGCTTATGTTAAACATATACAAATATTTCAGCAGTTAGCATAATAGAATCATAACTTATAATGTGTATTTATAATATAAAATATACAGTATGCTCTTCCAAATATACATAGTTATTAGTTTATAATTTTTTATTATATAACTGCTTTACAAGTCAGTGACGTCATACCACTTTACATAGTGTAAAATAACGTCATTTTTTAAAAGCTTTTATTTTTTTATCTCAAAGAAGTATTTCGAAAACCAGATTAAATGTGCAAATTTTTAAAGTTACCTGCTAAAATAGTGTAGTACATTTTTTTACAGTACAGTCGGTCAAAGTTGAGTGCAGTAATTATTTTGAATTTAATGTTTGGCAAAAACAACATTTTATTGAATACTAATGCAGGTATGTTTCAATAACTATAATAATTGACAGATGGGTTAGTTATGATTACAGAAAAAAATTAAGAAAAAGTAATATTTGTAGTCTTAGGGCTTGAAAGATCATTTTTCCGATATTTTTTAAAATCAATACAATTAATATCAATATATTAATATGAAAAATACATGACAAAGATTTCTTTTTCTGTTTTCGGATTATCGTTAATTTCTGGGGCATCCTGTATAATGTTTTATATGTTTGCAGTCTGACAGTGGCTGACTGTGAAAGTGATAGCTATGGATTCGACTCCCACTCGCTCTCACTCTCCGTCACGGCACGGCACGGGTTTGAATTCTGACAATCAATATTTAATATTTTGAATTCAGGTAGAAAGTGTAGAACAGAGACTCCTCACTCCTAACACTCGGTGAAAAATCTTTTTTTTTTTTTACTATACCGTGTATTGCAAATACAAACTGTAAAGTCTTAAGGTAACGTCTTATCTATCATTACGTTGCCACTTAACGTAAACGTAAAATTAATAATATTAGGTAATTTACTATGATAGTTGCGTGACGAACTAATGGTATTGCGTTTGGCAATCGTCGGATGTGATGCAATTTTAGAAATTCGTCCTTATGATATATTATAGCTATTATTGTATTAGTTAGTGGGTTCGAATTCTTGAATTAAATGTTCATTTACATTTGTATTTTTTATGCAACTTTAAAAGTCAAGGAGGCCGACTGCGCAGGGACACAAAGTGTGACTGTAAACGTGACTGGTTGTGGGTACGATCCGAAATACAGCCTGCAGAATGCCTCCAGAATTCGGCGGAAAGTGGGGAACGGAGTGCCTTAACACTAGGTCAAGTCAGGCTCTTCCAATTTTAGTAAAATATTATAATAAATTTTTGATTATTCTAGAAACACTACATTTCAGCGGAACGAGACCTTTATAGTGAAAGTAGACGTTTTAATACTGAGGTCGGCTGATATCACGCTGTTTCCTTATTATGTACTAAATCTTGAATTTTACACTTAAGTTTATAGGTAATAATCTAAAAGACGGACTGTCACTTTTATTACGTTATATAACAAAGGAAATGAAAAAATGTACTTATGTTGAAATACAAAATCTTTATTCAGGTATACAGGGTGGAATTGTCAGCACCACTTTAAATGAAACCACAGTTTTAACTACTCTATAAAAGCCTAATATAATTCAGAAAAAAAATAATTCCCAAAAATGAAAGGGTTATTTTTTCAAACAAAATAAATAATAAAATTATCGTTTTAAAACAAAACGCCATTTGTAAAGTATAACATAGGCACGCACACACTTACCTGTCAAAGCGGCAACGTACGAAATACAGGATAAAAATCGTGAAATGAAAAAAAAAATCCTACGTCCAAACTGTTGAGGTACCTTGATTAATTTCTTTAGTTTTAGGTTTGAAATATTTTACCCTATATGCAGTTTCGGTAAAAGGAGCGCTGCCTCTTCCACCCTGTATAAGTACGTCGATCCGATGATACATTTTCTTTTAATTTCATGCTGTAGCCTACATTTAGCAGAGTAGAGAGATTGTACCTAGTGTTAAGATACTGTTCTGCCCAAGACAATGCGTGTTGGGTGGCGGAACTCAACGCCGCACTTTCATGAGATAAATGTGCTGTCTCATGAAAGTGCGGCATGTCTTGTATTCCTCAGCACGCGGTCTGAATTACCTCCCGCACTCAGAATGTGTCATTTACAATTCTTAGGCCAGGATTGACAGCTCTCAACATAAAATCGAGCTTGAGATGTTATTTTTATTTATAGATTATGATATATGAAGCAAAACGACGTCTCGAGATCACTCTCAAGATCGATCTCAGAATAGTGAGCGGCTTATAAACACTGTCCTTAATTATATCTTTTGACCACAGGGTAAAACCAGAAATAAAAGCTAGTACAAAAATAAATGCAAAGATCAAAGTTGTCTAACATTTGGTAGCATTATAATTACTGTACAATAACTAAAGAACACATTGTTATAGTATATCATACACCTATAATTAGACGAGGTTATTCATAATTGTGAGGATATTATTGTTTTCGTTTGTTTATATTTGAGTACATTTTAAGTGTATGTTAAATGTAAAATATGGTAAAATTTACCATATTTTAAAACAGAGTGCCTTAACACTAAGTTGTCTCTGATCTTTACTAAAATTCACATAGCTCTTTAGTAAAGAATTGGAACTCAACGTCGCAATATGCATTTCCTCAAGCTGGTATTTTATTATAAAACTATCGCTACGCTCGCGGCTTCGCCCGTGAAAACACTGAAGCAATCGTGTTTATATATAATACCTATATATTATGTAGTGTTAAAACGCAGCTTCGGTCGCCTATTTATTTAACTTTTTTCTTATATTCACATTTATAATATTAAGTATGATGATATTAAAATTCAATTCCATCATCTACATTCATTTCACAACTGCACTGCTATGGCATAATTTCTTGTAAAGATTGCAAGAGTCACTTAAAAGTGCTCGTACAATATGTACCTTACACAACTATATTAATGTAATAACATACATAATATCTCTAAGTATCTACAAATGAAAATAAAATTAATGAAAAAACTATATTTACCATTATGTTTACATTTTTTTTCACGCTGTATCACGCTCACTGCAGGGTAGACAGAGGGAACCTAGGGTTAAGACACTCCGTTCCCCACTTTCGTTCATTGGGTCCTCTTTTGTGTTAATAACCTTGGAACAATCTTCAATAGACTTAAGGTCTTACATAAACAGTCTACGGATATAATTATGACTAATTTTGGATTTCCTTAATTTTTGTCAAAACAAAATGACAGGAAATAGTTTATGATATACTCGTGTTGATAAAAGCTTGTGCGATACACGTTTCTACATGAGCATAATAAGGTTTGATAATTAAAAATATTGATGTTTTTTTCAACTTCCCGCTGTATATAGCAGAGAAGGCATAGAGAGCCTTGTTAATACTCCATTCCCCACTTTCCACCGAATTCTGAAGGCCTTGATACCATACCAGAGCGAAGAAATGAAAATATTACATATTTCATTCCCTCGAATGGAAATCGAACCCACAATCTGTCATGTTTAAAGTAGCATGCTTGTGTCCCTGCACTACGACTGGCCTCAACTTTTCCAAATATTTTCAAAATGGGTATCGAACCTACAACTATTGCGACAGCTATATATCACAAGGAGGCGACGATGACATCAACAATGTCATAATATAATAACATTTTTCCTCAACAAATATTACTTAAATGGCCACAGAGTGTACACATTGAAGTCAAGGCTTTGTATATTTAAAACACCATGAAGATATTATAGATATTATATGGAGGCCGTCTCAAGCGTGCGACTGTAAATGCGACTGGTAACTGGAAGAAGCTTTTTTAACCTGAAATTTTAAAAAAGAACGAATTTTCCCGAGGGAAAATATGAAAATACAATGAAAATCAAACAAATGAGAGCGAGTATTTTCATCTTCCATAAACATATAGTACCAGAAAGGTTCTAAAGAATTAATTCTCCTTAAAACGTCTCATATATTATATATCTTAGGTAATTTTAATAAATAATTACTAATTAATCGTTTTTTTCTTTTCCTACAATTAAAAAACATTATGATATTAGGATTAAAATATTTTAAAATAATTGAAACTTTGTATGTCTTACTATATAAGCAAATTTATTTACATTTACATATTGTGTATGTGCTTCTTCATTAAAAATTAAGTTTATTATCTCTTTTATAATACTTTTGATAATATGTTACAGAACATGATGTCACAGAAACAAAATAGTAAGCAGTACAATTCAGATTTTAAGATTTTTATTTGCTATTTTAAATAATAAATTATTTTTTAACTTTACAAAATAATAATAGGAAAAATTCATAAATAGTAAACAATATAAACGTTATTTAATTTATTTACTATGCTATTTAATGTTTTAATTTAACATATACATTTTCAATTATGGTAACATTAAAATGAAAAAAGAACATGACATTTATGTTGGCGTTACTGTAAAATTTTTAGTCTATGGATAAGCCTTATCTATATGTATATTCCTTAGTGTGTGTTGCTCAACTGTACGTAAGATTTGTCATCGTATAATTCACATAAATAAAGTTTATTTTATAATAAATAATACGCAATCGTTTCCTTAAAAACGTATTTAATATTATAAATTATTGTTTTAGTGTTTAATATACGTGACGTTGTGTTATTTTGTGTTCAAATCGAGTGAGTAAGGTGTACTAAACTATTAAAATGAATATATCTAGAAATCCGAAAACTACACCTATTACTGATGATTATGATATCTCAAACACCGTGCTCGGCCTTGGCATTAACGGAAAAGTAAGTATTTGAACACATCCTTTAAAATATATAATACGTTATCATTTTCCATAACTATTGTTTACATATATGACGTAAACTATCAAATTTAGAAAACTTTTTTTATATTAATGTATGTATAAATAATTCTTAAAAACTTTAATGGGTGATTAATGTTTATTATTATCTATTTCCAATAATGAACGGATTCGTCAAAATATTTTAGCATTTAACTAATGAGATGTGATCAAAAAATTTTTGAAGGTTGACTCACAAATGCGTCCAAAGGCTATTATTGGCACGATATTCGTTTTAAAAATTGTTCTACTGCATAACGTTAACAATTTTATAACTTTTTTTTTACTATGTAATTACACAAATAACCTCTAAGAATTAATTTAAATATATTTCCTTCCTGTAAAATACATTATATTTAATTAATTTAATGTTTTTTCTAAGGAACTCGTTATTTCTTACTTATCTAAGTATAAAAAAATTATAATTAATTGTAACATTTTTTATTTATATAACCATCATTTTTTATTTATATAAATATATGTATAACCATTGAGTTATATAAATATATTTACACTGTATCCAACAAATAGTAGGACAAGCAGGAAGAAGGTCTTGATAAAACATTCCATTCTCTGTCTCCTCAAATTCAAGGCAATACATGTTGAGTGGTTAAACTGAACACCCCACTGTATCTTGCCAGTACAGGTGAATAAAAATAGTTTATTTGTACCTAAAAATGTAATCAGATGTTTATAAGACATTTTTAAATAATATATAAATGTAAAAATTGTGAAAATATGACTAATAGTTTCATACTTCCTCGGGAGACTGATTATTTTCTCCACTCTCTTAGACAAAGTTAAGTTCTAATACTTATATTAATAGTAATATCTCGAACACCAAGTAGCACATGGGATTGAAGTGTCTTAACGCTAGATTCCTTCTACAAACTCTGCAATATGGGAAAAGGCTTTTTGTACAACATAAATAACCTTAATCAAATTGTTTATTTTTGCATTTATTGTTAAATTTAAAAGACATGATAACATTTAAAATAATTATAATAAAGCTCACATATTAATATTATTCACATATTGCACTTTGAAATGATGGCCTACAAAAACATTGCTATTTAATATGTATATTCATTTCTGTTTTTTTTTATTGTGCAACTTTGGTATAAAAAATGACACAATATACAAATAAACAATCCAGAAGTTTATTTATATTTATATATATATTTATACATACTATCATTTACAGACAGATTGTGAAATAATGTAGATCTTTTAGATATTATAACCTACTTTTTATCAAGTTGCAAGTTGTTATCACTTGAATGATAATATGCTATCACATTATAAATTTAATGAAATTACATTCTTTAGTGCTAAGTTTTAAGATCATTTTTGGTTTACGATAGATTATAGTTGTTGAAAACTGTTCCCTTGAAGTGTAGAAAAATCACACTGTATCATAAAGCAGTATAGGCAGAAGAAACATAATGTAAAGACACCCACTGACACAATTTCAAGTGAAAATTTCCTTAAATGGGAATCGAACACACGACTTTCGCACTTTTAGCCACAGTGGCATCGTATAAGATGTGGGAAAAGTAACATCAGTACAACTTGTAATATTGTAGGGGCTATATCTGTAGGGTAAATAACCTTTTAAAGATATTAAGTCGGTACTTGAACTAAATGACGTAATGTATGCGGGTTTAAAGTTTTCCTCCAGCCTCTTATCAATTGGAATTAAAATATAAAAATGAGTCACTGTTTTCTCTGTTTATTAAATTATTCTCTTTATATTCCACCAGGATCGAACTCAACTTTCGTGTTACAGTCACTCCTCTGTGTCTAATATCCTAGTAATAATACAAATCATAAATGACCAATCTTATACATTGAAGCGTCTTTTAAAATATTCTGCTCTAAGCGGGAATCGAACCTACATCCGATGGAAACTGATCCGAATGAAACGAAAACATATATCTAAATCAATTCGACTTCACCTTTTCAACTTAAAAGGTAACTTCCGCTCTATTGACGTGCATTAATTTTTTACGTTATCGCTATATTATGCTTACGTCAAGATATTTCTTGCGTAGCTACTATTTGTATGTATACGTATAATAATTATGAATGACGCGTTTGATCCGTAAAGCCCCCTCTCTCATTGATTTTTATATTTTTAACTGTTATGGAAATAGATATATTTAGGTATGTATAAAAAATTGAGAGGATCGTCGTGGCGCAGCGCGCAGCATCTGACTAACGTAACGGTGACGAATGTGGGTTCTATTCCCACTCGGGTAAAATAAATTTGAGATCGGATTGCTTCGATACGAGGGCCTTCCAGGGTCTTCTTATTAAACTACGCTAACAGTTTAGCCTCTATAGCAGGATAAGCGTGAAGCTTTAGCTTCAAATAAAAAAAACCCTCGGGTGGGTGTCGAACCCACAACCACCGCTTGTACAATCACACACCGTCACACGCGTTGGCGTCACGTATTGTATGAACGTAGAATACACCTTTGTCCTAGTTTCCGTCTGTCGTAACACGTATTTTAGATCTTTTTACTCATTTTCCTTTGAAGCGAATAATTTATAGAGCGTTGACTATAATGTAATAAAATTGAAGGAAATTCCGTGTTAAAGTACTAATTATGACAGTGTCGTGTTAACTTTGTTATATTTACCGATAATAAAAAATATCTGTTTTAACTCGCTATGGCAACAAATCAAAATATTCTTTACTAGCGGACCCGGACGCGGCTACGCCTGCTTCAACTATAAGAATATTTATTAAATATATTCATGAAATTATTTTCAATTTTCAATAGAATTAGTAAGAAAATATAAGCTTAATTATATATTATTATATTAGAAAAAAAATTCTGAGTTATTGAAATGAACCACGAAAAGGATTAAAAGTAACTAAAGGATAGGTATTCTTAATATTAGAAAAAGTATCTAAAGTTTTCCGTGCGTGCGTACATAGATATCGACTCTATGAAATAACTAAACATTTCTCTCTATTAAATAGGACAATTTTAGCGGGCAATATCAAATAAAATAAGAAGAGAACCAAGATGTAGTCTAAATTAATTATAAACAGCAAATAATTACATAAAAATTAACAGTAGTTCGAAAATGTATGAAAATTTATAAAACCGTCAACGTCATCTGCCCGTTCGCGACGGTCATACTATGCCGCCCGAAGGCTAGGTTATTTCGAATCAGTGACATCTCCTTAATTATTTATTAGAATGTTATACAGTAAACTATAATTTCAATCTAGATAAAAAGCTAAAAGTGACTATTATATTTATTTTCATAAGGATGAATATCAAAATGTCGCGGTAACGGTTGCGTAGCGACGCGACGGTTGTTATTAACATGGCAGAATAAATTGCATGTCAAATTAGAAAGTACTTTAAAATATATTAGTATATATGTGTAATGTAATGTTATATAGCCTATAGCACTTCTGAAGAATGCAGCTTTCATACAAAACAAAAACAATGTAAATCGAACCAGTAGATCCAGAGATCTTAGCGTTCAAACAAACAAACAAACAAACAAACAAACAAACAAACTCTTCCGCTTTATTATATTAGTATAGATTCAAATAGCCACTATTATAAGCAATTTTGAATCACTTTTGACTATTGTAAGCACTTTTATTACCGGATGTATCTTTTGCGGTCTGGATAATATAAGAAGAATACTATATCGATTTCCGTTACATATAATTAAAATTAATTAATTCATCAATTAAGTTGGTTTTGTAAAATTTTGGCTGATTTTTAAGATTTGTTAGTGTATTATTTTTTTAATTTCTTATTGACAGTCCCACTCTGGCTTCTTTAATATATGAAAATATAGTAAAAACAATATACTGGTAAATGAAAGTTTATCGTCCAAACAATGATAATTATGAAATAAAGAAGACAGAAAACCTTGCATGAGTCATTGGTATCCCCCAAACACATTGTTTATCGGCTTATCATACTATCTATTTTTACTATTGTAATATAATGTAACTAGTGGCTGTGAACGCGACGGTTTTGAGTTCGATTCCCACTCAGGGGAATTAACTATTTTCATTTCCTTGCTCTGATACCTAGACAATGTAGAACAAAGTGTGCCAACACTGGGTTCTCGCTGCCTACCCTGCTACATGCGGGATACATGAAGCTGAAAAAAATGTGTGTTGAGTGGTGATTCCCAACGTCAAATTTAATTAATCAATCAACTCATTCACTCACCACCGCGCCATGATGGCCTGAATGCAGGAGTACATTTATACCAGACTATTTGTGTATGTGACATGACACATTCTTGGTTTTTAAGGTAACCCTGACCACAGTGGGTTACAAAAAAACGTTTCATTCACGTCCTATCATATATAACCTACACATAGCCTTTCTCTATAAATAGAGAAAGCCTACGCAATATTTTTTTATTACGATCCAGTTCCCGAGATTAGCGTGTTCATCATTTTTTTTCTCTTATTAATAATCCTATTAATATTATACATGTAAAGGTTAGCGAAGATGTATGTTTGTTTAACTTTCACGTCAAAAGTACTGAAAGGGCTTAAATGAAGCCTGAGAGTATAATATAAATTATATATCTGAATAACTCAAACGCTACAAATGTATGTGACTTTTTTTATAATTAAGCTATATTCTGACGATAAGTCTTAGCGGGCGAAGTCGCAGGAGGGTCGCTGATATTACTATAAATTGTAAAAGATAAAGAAAAAGAATATAATAACACTCCCATTTTCACTTTCTTCCAAACTTTTCATAGTTTATACAGTAGACTACGTTTTTACATCAATCTCAATGTAAACAATTTAGATAAAAGATAAATATTAGTATGAACTGCGCTGTACTATTCTATACTATACTATAGAATATATGTATTTATGTATGGAACTGCGACGTAGTGATGAATAACTATAGTAGATGTTATCTTTGATCTATTCTATAGAAGTGAATTGAGAGTGTGCGATACGTGTTTATTAATACTAGCAATACTGTTTAGAATTTTAACTTTATTATATACATACGAATGCATAGATAAATAAGTGGTTTAACATATTTTAACTGAATATTTTTTTTGTTTTTTTTTGTTACTTATTTATTTAACTTCACGCTGTATACCGTATGCAGCAAGGTAGGCAGAGTGAACCTAGTGTTGAGACGTTCCGCTCCTCGCGATAGATTTTCAATATATTGCAAAACTCGCCCTATTTTTGATATACAATTGTGTACTTCAACAAAAAAAGAAAATTATTGGAAAATAAACCTATTGGAATATATCCGTTATATACATAATATATATAAAATCGAAAGATCACTCACCCATCACGAAATCTCAGAAACTACAAGTGCTAGGAGTCTCAAACATCTCAAATTTTGCATAGGAGTTATTTATAGGACGTAGGTGCTCACTAAGACGGGAATTTGCAATATTCGACTTCTAAGGGGTTGTTTTTGGGGTCGAATGTTTGTATGAAACTTCGTTACTACAAACGCTAGGAGTCCCAAATTCCTAGCACTTGTAGTTTCTGAGATTTCGTGATGAGTGAGTGACCTTTCGATTTTATATATATAGATTAAATTATAACTACAGTTGTTGCTATTGGCAAGTACTGGACGTCACAATTGATAACGATTTGAGAGGAAAATATTTTCCTTTTAATTTATTTGATCACACGATTTGTGACGGTAAAGCGTATAGCCATACGTGGTCACGTATAAACTATTTGTATTTTATAAACTACTAGCGGCCCACACACGGCTTCGCCCGTGTGATCTTATATTGTACATTTTATATAAACTAAAGAGTTTGTCTCTTTTGTGTCTGTACATCAGAATAACACAGACTACAAATTATTTAAAGAAATAAACAGCTATATTACTATAAAGTTTCATCGAAATCTGTACAGTAGTTTTTGCGTAAAAGTGGAAGCTCCAGCCCCTATCCCGCTGTATGCGAGACGCTTAAAATTAAGAAATAAGTCAAGTTATAGTATCAAGTTATAATTAATCAAAAGTACCTGCAATCTTGGAAGGTCGATTTGGTGCCTTGCTATATATAAACATGACCTTTACCCATTTTACGGGTTGTCTTTCAAACTACGAAAATAGAAAGGAAGTTATATAAAACTTCTATAGACAACAAGACCATATTCTACAGCTTCACGCTTTTACCCGTATTGCAGGATAGTCAAGAGGAAATTTAGTATTAAAACACTCTATTCGAGACATTGTGTGTTGAGTGCGGGAATTAAATTCTGTTCTGTTTGTCTTGTTATCAAAGCAATGAAGTAAAAATAAGTCATTCCCGAGTGGGAATTGAATCTACAACCCACACGTTCCCTAACATTTTCGATTTTCTTTTTAGTTTCACTCTGTATCCTGCACATATCAATAGCTTGCTCTTTCCAGGGTTTTATCTGCCGGTAGGCAGTAAACCCTGGGAACCTAATGTGAAGATACCTACTTCGGTCCCACTAAACTAATTCCGTTCCCCGCCGAAATCTCACGGCGTTACGTATTGATAAGCGAAACACAGCACCTCGGAAAATTAAATATTTCATTCCCCTGAACGGGAATCGAACTCATACCGTTGCGTTACTATCACGTTACTTTTCCTCGAGGAAAATACCAATCACTTTCTCGCCGAGCTGTTATTTTACAATTACGTAGAATTCACACGACTAATAATACATTCATGGTCAAATATTATATACAAATAGTTTGTAGAAAACGCTTAAAATACGTTTTCGTATCAATGAATAACGATGTGGGCGTCACGCGAGCCCGTACTATTGTGATGATTAGGAAAGGTATGTGTTGTGTTTGTGTAGGTATGTTCGTCTGTTACACTTTTATGCTTAAACTGCTGATCGATTTTGGTAAAGATTGAACTAAAAGCTCTTAAATAGAGTAATGTGTCCCTCCACCAGTACCCAATAACTGCAGGAAAGATATTATTCAGGGAATGCCACTTTGTAAACCTTGAATTCCTTTTCCCATGTAGCGGGAAATGTCTTATCATTTCCCTTACTAAGTAAATCATAAAACAATATTTTTTTTACTTCCCCTTGTGGGCAGACAACCTAGTGTTAAGGCACTTCGCACTCTACTTTCCGCCCAATTTTCCTGGCGCAACTCAACGTAGTTAATTGTTTTAAATTAGTCACTAAAATTCCATATCATCGCGAGTATATCGAAATACGATATATGTATGTATGATTCACAGGTTTATCTTATGTTTGTACATCGATTGTCGTTGTTCTCAATGGGTAGTACCTGTGTGACGTCATTAATTATAACGTCATACACGTATTATACATTCAAATTAAGTTATTTTTAGTGTAATCTTTAATGGTGATGACTTGTTAAAGTATATAACTATCTTATAATATATATACAGGATGGTTGGTTGAAACATAGACGGATAGCAGGATAGGCGGAGGGCATCTGGGAACCTAGTGTTAAGACACCCCGTTCCCATTGAACGGAAGTGGCCCCACTTTTCGTTGAGTTCTTATGGAACGCAACGTTAAGTCACCAGAGCAAGAAAATTATAATATTAAATATATCAATCCCCTCGAATGGAAATCGAACCTACAACCGTCGCGCTTACAGTCGCGCTTTTGTGGGCCCGCGTCAGAAAACGGCATTAAATACATTGTAAAATCATTAAAATTTAAATCATTTCCAACTCTTACACCATGTAGCGTGGTCATTCAGAAAGAATATTAATATTGTTTTTCATTTAGTAGAGAAGTCAGTGATATGTCACTTCATTTGTTAGGTAATCCTAATGTCTGCTTATTTATAGATTTTTTATGGTCGTCTCGTTTTGTGTTATAAATATCTATGGATAATTAGAATGACTTCGAGGTGGTCCTTCTGCTCCATTTGCCCATCTCTTCGATAAAAAATATACTGTTTTGTCTTTATTCTTTTTAGCTTTACGCCGAATTCTACACATAGGAGAATAGACAGAGGGAATCTGGGAACCTAATGTTAAGATACTCCGTTCCCATTAAAACACTTCCGTTAGTCACTTTCGTTCCGCCGAATTCTGGGAGCCTGGTTAAATGGCGGAACTTAACGCCACGCTTTGCCCCGTTACCAGAGCGAAGAAATTAAAAGGTCTTCCTAACCACCCTGCTAGAGATAAAACGTGTCCGTTGTTCTTCACCTATGAAAACTATTTTTGTCCAAAGTATGATTCGTGTTATTATTGTGGTAGTCGAGACCAATGTCTGTCTTAATATGTCCAGACCGGAAACACTTTTAAATTTATTTATATAAACATTTCCTTAAGTGGAATTGTAACTCATCTCATTGGGTAGTTATCGTTAGTCACCTTTGAACCATGCTATAATAAATAAAATTAATGATATGTTTTTTTAGCTTCACGCTATATCCCGCATACAGCAGGGTAGGCCAAGGGAACCTTGTGTTTGGACACTCTTTTCCCCAGTTTTCACATTTTTTTTGGGGATATTACATATAGAGTGGCGGAACACAGCGCAGCCGCAGCCATGCTTTATTTATCTACCTGTATTCATTTACCAGGAGAAAGTCTAGTGTTTTGACGTCGTAACGTCTTCTGTTACCTAAACTTCTATGCATCTTTTCATACTACATTGTCAATAATTATTTGTGTAAAAATAAATTTTACACAAAATACAAGATAACCCACTTATAGTATATATTCGTAATATTTAAATTTTATTTTCCTTCTTTCCAGGTAGTGGAATGCAAGGAAAAGAGAACAGGGGCCAAGCGAGCTTTGAAGGTGTTACACGACAGCGCGAAGGCGAGACGAGAAGTCGAGTTACACTGGCGCGCAAGTGGCTGCATACATATTGTTGAGGTATGTTACATAGACCATACTCTATACTAATATTTATAAAGCTGATGAGTTTGTTTGTGTTAACGAGATAATCTTAGGAACTCCTTTTTTCTCCTTTTGAAATGTAGAACCTTAAAAATTTTAGATATTTAACAAAGATCTAAGTTTAATAAAAATAAGAAAAGGTTATTCTAAGTTATTCACAATTATAATGTAGGAACGTATTTATATAGAACTGGAATAATAAAGAGCTTGACCTTTTAAAGTTCTGTGAATTGTTAATACAAAAGATAATATTATTCCAATTGATAATTTATTAATAATACTATTGAAATTTTATATAACAATAATAATAGTCATCTATCAAAATAAACTTCTCCTTGGTTTGATGCTGGGAAATACCTTCACGCAGACAAAGATATTGTAATTGGACCACTTACTTAAGGTCCAATTATGGCGGAGGGGTACAATCGACTTTAAAAGTGACCGGTTAGGAGTTTGATTACCACTCGTAGAATAGAAATATTTAATATTTACAGTTCCTTGCTCTGGTTACAATAAGCAAAACTCTGATTTTCGAGAATTCGGCGGTAAGTAGGGAACGAAAGTGTGTTAATCGGAACTGAGTGCCTTAAGATTTGGTTCCCTCGGCTTACTCTGGACACCACACATTGAAAACCAACCAAATTAAATAAAGGAACCCATCGCCACGCTATGGTTAACCAGATATGGGAAGTAAAATAAGTAAAGTAGTAAAATAAAATCGAGGGCAACGCCGCAAAGTAGTAGCATTTTTTTTAAATTATGTTCTTGTATGTATCTTATAACCATTACGGCGTAGAGGCACATCCTCTGACTTTAAACGCTACGGTTGTAAGTTCGATTCCCACTCGGGGAATTCGTTTCCTCGCTCTGGTAACAACAACGCGGCGTTAACCTCCACTGCACAACACATAAAGTCTCCAAAATGTATCTAGTATACTTGAATCCCTCTGCTCACTCTCCTAAATGCGGGATAAAGCGTGAGGCTAAAAAAATATCATAATCTTGCGCAACATTATTGCAACACCATCTTGTTACAAATATTACTTAGCAGTCGTATACAATTGTATACTAATAGTTTTATAGTACTAGTAGTGGTTATAGTAGTCTATAATTAATATATTAATACCTTAACTATGTTTAGATTAAGATAATTTTAACGTTATATTAAAGTCACGCAATGTTATTATAGTAAAATGTTTACTTTTTTATAGTTTCACACAGTAACCTAAATAAACCAAGTAAGGCGGAGGGAATCTAGTGTTAAAACACACTGTTACCCACTTTCCGCTGAATTTCGGAGGCATTGCGTATCGAGTGGCGGAACTCAACGCCGCATTTTGCCTCGACATCAGAGCAAAGAAATGAAAATAAAAATTTAAATAAATATTGAAGTTTCTCGAGTGGGGATCGAATCCACACCCAGTCGCGTTTACAGTTCCACACTTGTGCTACTGCGCCGCTAAGAGTATAGAGAAAAGAATTTAATTATTACTTTCGTGTTTCCTAGCTATTATGGCAAAGTAAAATTGCCCTGGGGTTGTCCATAGGCAAGACTATAAATCGATGTAACATGAATATTTTGCTACGGCGGTGTTCCGGCCGTGACCCACTTGTGATAGGATAAGGATATTAAATTTAAACAATCGATATTGAGGGTTGAGGGTATTACTCATATGTTTAGTCTTTTCTTTGGCTTTAGTTATTATTACACCATCAAAAAATGGAATGGAAGGTGTATATGTATACCAGAGTGCGTTTACCTGCAAAATTTTTCATATTTAATCTCCTCGAGTGTGAATCAAACTCACAACTTGTCGCGTTTAAAAAATTAAGTTTATTTAAAAAAATAAATTTATTTAAAAAATTAATTTATTAAACAATACAACTTTCTTTTCAGATAATCGACGTATACGACAACACATACGGTGGCAAGCGCTGCTTACTGGTTGTGATGGAATGCATGGATGGCGGCGAGTTATTCCAAAGAATTCAGGATAATAGAGAAGGAGCTTTCACGGAGCGACAGGCTGCTGAGGTAAGGAAATGAAATGAAAAAACCATTCAAGCGTAAGGCAGACTCGGCAAACCAGGGTTCCGTCAAATTGTTCAAAACCAAAGTCCACCAAATGCTCTGGTAGACTAATGGCTACGTTAAGTTATGATTAAGTTAAATGCTAGTGTTTACACGTAACGACACGAAAAATTCATGGAAAGTGGAGAACGGTGTGCCTTAACACTAGATCTCTCTGTCTACCCTGCTATACGAAAACAAAGTGTAGCTTTTTCATTTAAAAATCTGTTTTCATTTAAAATGGCAGCTTTTTATTAACGACAATGTGATCATAGTCCAATCGTTTTTCCACAGATAATGCACTCAATATGCGTAGCAGTGCGCCATCTCCACGACTCTAACATCGCCCATCGCGACATAAAACCAGAGAACCTCCTGTATACTAGTATGGAACCGAATGCCATATTGAAACTGACCGATTTTGGGTTCGCAAAGGAAACTTTGACTCAAGCGGATACTTTACAAACACCGTGTTATACGCCGTATTATGTTGCGCCTGAGGTAAGGTCTTTTTTCGCTATGTTTTTAGGGTTCCGTACCTTTTAAAGAAAAACGGAATACTTACGAGATCACTTTGTTCTCCGTACGGCTGTCTCTCTGTCATGCGCCTTTATCTCAGAAACACTCGGGGATATCGAGTTGAAATTCAAAATATATACTCAAACCTACAGTCCCTTAATTTCCTAAATTAAATGCTGAAAAAACGTATTTCAGCATTTACTTTAAAGGGGAGAAATCATAGGAATAGGGAAGGGAAATCAAAATAAATAAGATACTTCCGGTTAAGATTTTTTTTTGTTTCAGGTGTTAGGTCCAGAAAAATATGATAAGTCATGTGACATATGGTCTTTAGGAGTAGTCATGTATATCCTTCTGTGCGGTTTCCCACCTTTTTATTCGAACCATGGACTCGCCATATCGCCGGGAATGAAAAAGGTATTAATTTTTTAGAGTTTTTACATGTCTATCAGTTTATTTTAATGGAAATTTTAATATTTTTTTATTTTGACTAATTTATGAGCCTACTTTAGATCGCAGGTTTGTTTTTATTAGATTTCTTGTTGTATGCCACTAACTTAACGCCGAACTTTTCGTCAAAATTACATTGTAAAATTTGTAATTGTATTTTAGTGCTTCGCACTCGCAAAAAAAATATTTAAAAAATGCGCAACCATATGCAGCTAACTTCTTGACGATCATGACTCGTCGATTGCACTATATATTATTTGTTAATACATGTCTAACACTTTTATATTATTCCAGCGTATTAGACTAGGACAATACGATTTTCCCGAACCAGAATGGTCCAATGTTTCTTCAGAAGCGAAAAATCTTATCAAGGGAATGTTATCAGTAGAACCAGCTAAAAGATTGACAATACATCAAGTAAGTTTTATTTTATTTTTAATAATTTATAAATTTAATATAATTTATTAAAAACACCTGACTATATAAAACCAAAAAAAGCCATTTCAATTTTATATGGAAATAGTCCTTTCACTCAGGTAATGTCATTTTCTTGGATGGGTCTAAGTGCCCCTTTTTAGGATATTCTTTTTCATTTTTGCTTGCCTCTATCCTCCTCATATATTAAGGTAGGCAAAAGCAACCTAATGTAAGACACTCTGTTCTCCACTTTTCGCTGAATTTACCTGAGCAAGGAAATGGAATAATGAAATAATTCTTTCCCCCAAATTGGAATCAAATCCAACAACTGCCGCGTTTATAATCACATGGGGCCATGACAGCCTCAGGGATTTTTACAAATTTTAAATTTTTGTATATGGATATATTTTGAAATTATTTCTAAGAATGACAATTTGGCAATGGAGTACACTATTTAATAAATACTTTTTAATGTAACGTTTAGGTGATGTCAAGCCCGTGGGTGCGTCAGTTCACGCAGGTGCCGCAGACGCCGCTGTACACGCACACGCTGCTGCGCGACGCTGGCGACGCGTGGGCCGACGTGCAGGACGAGATGACGCGCTCCCTCGCCACCATGCGCGTCGATTATGACCAGGTATTATATACATGCACTCAAACACACGCACGTGTGTGCGTGAGTGCGTATACGCTCAAATATATACCGATATTCAAATTTTGACTAAATTCAAGCTTTATTCGCAGTAGTTACTACTCTACACTACAATTAAGACTGTTTTTTAAGCTACATAGAAATGTATTAATATTAAGAATGAGCACACATAATATTTATACGTAACATGTATATACTATTTTTTTATATATATTTAATATAGATGGTTCGTAATGAAGTTACCAAATTTTAATAGCCTTCGAGAATAAATTTCATTTATAATTATATTGTAGTTTTATATATAAGTATATAAATGTTTGGTATTTTTTAAATTATTTTTTCACTGAATTGAAAAATGTATTACCAAAAAATTATAACCATTTGTTTTTTCTTACAGGTCCAAATCAAGGCACTAGAACAATCAAACAACTCCCTATTAAATAAACGTAGAAATAAAGTAGGTGCATGAAATAAAAGTACTTAGTCTGACCAGAAATAAATATACATAAACACTAATAAATATGTATAAGAAACTGACACACAGACATTACTAATTACTACTAAAATTGTGATCCATAAAAAATTGGACGGATTAAAAATTATAATTGACTAAATGTCAATTATACACATGTGTCAAAATTACAGGTAAAAAATGTGTATTGTGTAAGCTTTTATTTCTATTTCAGTATTAAACATTGACATTTATTTTTAAAGAAACGAAATATAATATTAATAAAAAAAGACATAATTAAACCTACAGACAAAAAATACAGTAAAAATCAGATAAGCAATGATTACATACGTAATATGTCAAATTGACATATTTTTGTTTTAATATTATTTTTTGTCTTTCAATTACAAAAAAATATATTTAAAATAAAAAATATTAAAACAGCGATGTAATACAAGAAAAATACAAGTAAAAATCCCTATATTCAAAAGTTAATTAAAATTATGCTCCTTATAAAAAAAAACCTAATAACAATAAAAAGAAAATGTGCCAATTATTAGGTTTTTAAGAAATGAATACAATAATTAAAACTTTTGATCAAACGAATGGATCAACAGGCCAATATTGAATGAAAAAATTTAACGTAAGACTGAATGTGTTCAGTTTTCTGGTCAGACATGCTTATTTATATATTATGAAATAAAGTGTTTACAGTAGAAACTCGATTATCCGGCCCTCGGTAATTATATTAAATATGTAAATAAGTACATCGTATGTTGGAAAATGTATGTCCTAATAAACATAGATCATTTATATATATTTGTTGTTTTGAATAAACACAATATTACGTCCTACATATGCCGCTCTTTTTCATACATTCGATGATCCCGATTTTCGATTATTCGAATCCCTAACGACCACAATTAGTCCGGTTAATCGAGTGTCTACTATACGTGAAATATAAAAATATTAATATTTATATATAAAATATAAAAAACATATTTTATATAAAATATATTATTATTATAACAATAAATAATGTGTATCTTTGTGTTTAAGTTGCAAATGAGTTTGAGGTAACATTCTATTTTATTTAAAAAAAATAGCACATTTTCGTTTTTTTTATAATCCGCCTATATTATATTTTTTTTACAATTTGCCATAACCTGTAATGGAACCTGCACTAACGCCTCAAACTTGTAGTGTGAACGATTTTTGCTTGTTCTGTAGATTATATGTATGTATGTTAATTATTAGTGAAAAGATTTTTTATTTACCGATTTTTAATGTGGGTAGAATCAAAATGTCATTTTTAAATCATTATTTCCGTTAAAAATCATATAATTAAAAAATATTTAGCACAATAACGTTAGGAGAAATGTGCCACGATCAAATATCGGTAAATAAAAGACATATATAATAAGAATACAAAAATGTATGGAAATTTTGACGTTAAATAGTAAACGCTACTAGGTACAAAGTGCGATTTAGGTTTTACTTTAAAAAAAATTTTTTTTTTTAATAGATTTTTATCTCTTTAACATACGTTCCTATAGTGGTCAGTATGTAGTAAATTTAGTTTTAAAATATAAGAAGTATCACATTCTTTTGGTAATCACAGCAACGTCACAACAAACTCGTAAATTTCTTTATAAATTAAAATATATATATATATTTAAAAATTCATAAATATTCTAATACTATATAAGTAATGGCTACTTAAATCTTTTAATTAGTCTATTATAAATCTATAAATAGAGTAGTTCTAGTATCAATTGCGATTTTGCCATTTACTATAATAGACATGATGACAACTAGTGAAAATCACTAAAATAATTATATATTTATTTAATTCAAACCCTTTTAATAGATTACAAAACATACGTTAATTTTATTATTAAATATAGGATTCATTATTATTTATAAAAAAAGAGCGATTTACGACACACTTTAGTAAAAAAAGCAAATTGACATGTATTTATTATACAACTAGTGGACCAGGACGCGGCTACGCCTGCTTGAACTATAAGAATATTCTCGCGTCAGTCATACTCATACTATGCGTCCCGAAGGCTAGGTCATTTCGAATCAGTGACATCTCCTTAATTATTTATTAGAATGTTATACAGTAAGCTATAATTTCAATCTAGATAAAATGCTAAAAGTGACTATTATATTTATTTTCATAAGGATGAATATCAAAATGTCGCGGTAACGGTTGCGTAGCGACGCGACGGTTGTTATTAACATGGCAGAATAAATTGCCTGTCAAATTAGAAAGTACTTTAAAATATATTAATTTATATGTATAATGTAATGTTATATAGCCTATAGCACTTTAGAAGAATGCAGCTTTCATACAAAACAAAAACAAAGTAAATCGGACCAGTAGATCCAGAGATCTTAGCGTTCAAACAAACAAACAAACTCTTCCGCTTTATTATATTAGTATAGATGGTATTGACAGATTACTCAGACCTGACGTTACAAGCGACGCGAGAATTTTTAAAATAATTAAAATGTATTTTTTTACTAAATATTTATTTTCTGCAGAAATTATAGAACAGTTTCTCAAAGTCTGTTATCATGCCTATTTATATATTGCATTTTTTTTTGAATCACAACTTATGAAGTAAAAAAGGCAGTTATGTAATTTGACTAAAATTATATTTTGTTAATCATTTAAATTGTATTGCCATTTTTATTTGCACATTTTTGACTATAAAGTTAGCATGTATAAAAATTTATCCTAATACAACAATAAAAAACATAAACAGCAATAAATATTAATTCGAAAATATAAAAAATATACTGTAATTAATCATATATGTTTTATGAATTTATTTTTAGAAATTTGTAACGTATTCTCACAGTAAAAGTGGCCTAACTCAAAAATTTGCTAAATTATGATGGAATAGTGAAACTGGCTTTTATACTTTTTAATTAAATCTTAAATTACAAGTTATATGAATTTTGAGTTAAGACACATTCATTCTAAGAATACAATACATAGAAAATAATATTTAAATTTACAAATATAAAAAACCTAGCTTCATGTTATATTTCATAAATAGTTGCATTTACAATTTAACTAAATTAAGTATTAATAAAAATGTTACTTTTTGACGAAATAAATATTTCTCATTAACATGATAGTGTTATTAACAGCGCTAAAATAATATTAAAACAAATGAATGATTATGAATGAATCTTATGATAATAGAAAGGTCTAAGCATATTAGAATCAACATTATATTAATTAAATTACAACAGCCTATTTAAAAAATTGTTAGATCATTTTTGCTCTATTTTTTAAATTAGCTATTATAATATGGAAAAAAATTATCTTAGATTATATTTTTAAAAACGCAAAAATGGCTTAATGCCGTCCAAGCTTAAAAGTATTTACAAAGAAAAAATATATATTAAAAAAAGATATTTTATTATTACAATTGTATTTGATGTGTAGTCACAAGTAGACATAAGTTTATGTATATAGATATACATTTTGTTTTTGATTTATTACGTTTTTTTACATTATCTGTATACAGTATAAGTTTTTAATCTGTAAAATATTTGAAAAAACATTGATGTTTGGTTTTTTTTTCTTTCTTAGACATCACATTCTGTACTTATTTTTTACCCAAAATTTGTATTTTTTTATAGTCATTGTTAATTTTTTATGGAAATTTTGTTATTGTCAACTTTATTTATGTAGTTTCGTCTTATTTTTCCTTATGTTTGAGTTAAGTAACTAAATTGAGTGAAATAAATATTATGTGCAGACTATAATATTTTTGTTTTATTTTTCTTTTTTTCACATTCAAAGTACAGTGGTACAGTTAATGGCTAAGCGCTGCGGTTGTGACTTCGATTCCCAGTCAAGCGGATAATTTTCAAGGCAATGTCTAAAAATTGGACAGTAAGTGAGAAAGGTAGTATCTTAACACTAGGATACCTCTACCTAACCCGCTATATGTGGGATACAGCGTGAAGCTTGTGAACAAAGTTACATAATAAACGTAATCATCCGGTACAATCAAATTAAAACAAAATTGTGACTTATAATCCAAAAATTAAAATTCTGAGTTCTAATTGTACATTTATGAAAGTAAAACAAAAATAATGTTAAGCTACTATCTACAATTTATGAGCTCTATGAAGTTTCAAACTCAATACAAAAACCTCTGTTAGAGGAAATAAATAAACAAATAAAGATAGGACCAGCAGAATCTTTAATCCAACTAAATTAGTCAAGATTTAATTTTTTAACAAAAAAATTAAGATCAGACCAGCTATGTTATATGGATATTTTCTTTTGACAAGCGTTACAGCGGTAAAGGCGATATAATTTTATACCAACATTACAATAACTAAAATAGTTGTGAACAGCCACTAGGTTTTATAGAAAAATATAATATCATTACATTTTAGTATTTAACTTTTAGTGTCATTAAGTAACACAGGCGAAATTGCGAGAACCATTTCCTTTCTTTGTAAAATATAAATGTAAGTAAAAAAAAAACAAAAAAATATGAAACAAAATATTTATTTAAAACATCCACAAGCAGGTCACCTTAACACCTAAGTAACACCTAGACCAGTCTAAATTAGACACTACATTATACATATATTAGACACTTGCATGAAAGACGAAATTATACAAACCACAATTTTGTTATACAAAAAAAAATTAAAACGTATTTCAATTTGAACATAACTTTATACATTTTCATTACCAAAAAATATATTTTCTTATCATTTTAGTACACAATATGTAGGATATTCTTAATAAAATATTTTTCCTAGTGTTTAAAAAGTTATATAAATTACTTTACTTTCTTATATCCATTCATATCTCCGTTCTCAACTTTATTTTAAAATAAGCAAACATAAAGAAGTGCACCAGTGAAGCCGTAAGTGAAACACTGGTATTTTTATATATATAGAAATTACTTCTGTAAATAAATTACCAAATATGCTGCTTTTATATATGAAAGTATATATTTTTCCATACATATTATCAATATTGTAATATATATTTTTTATGTATAATTGTTTGTAAAACCTTCAGAAAATAGTAACTGTTTAATCGTCAACCTTATAAGCATGTACAAAATCTGTGTAATGTATTTCAGATGTTGGTATTCAAAATATTTATATTTAAATCCATTTATGAAATATTAAATAAGATAATAAACAATTTTAATCTTACGAATCGTCAATAAAAGTATTAAATTGAAATATACAAATATTAAGTTCTTTTTTAAGGAACAAACCAGTTTTTAGTTAAACACGAAAGTTTTCTTTTACGATCTTTTTACTTTCCTCATTAATATTTTATCATTTATACAGCATGTTTAAAACACTGTTTGTCAGTGTTTTTTTTAAAAACATATTAAAAAGTTACAATAAACTATACAAATAATATATAACGGGCGGCATCCAAGGCGTATGTAGCACTTTAAGGCCACAGGCGTTCGACACTAAATACCATACGAGAAATATTATTAATATTTGCCATATTATATGTACTGCATGGAGACTGGAAAAGAAGAAAAATATTTATGTATTTTTTTAAGCTTCACGCTATATCCTGCATATCAGAATAGGCACAAACAACCAAGTGTTAAAAAAACTCCTTCCCCGCGACCAATGGTTGAGTGGGGGAACTCAACAATTTGCTATGGCTCACCATAAAATAAAAAAAATGTTTTTTTTTTTTTATTTTCTGTTGGTTTAACACTAGAAGTGCCGAAGATTGAGACCCCCCTTGAACCGCCGTCGTGACAAATTTGTCCCATTCTACTTATTATGTTGATTTTTGGTATAATACAAAAAAATATTATTAAAATAATTCATAAAATATGTAGATCATCTTTAATGATCAATTTTTGTTCTTTAACACACATAAAAGTACCAAAAAACCAAACACAAAGAAAGAATCAAATATTTTAAATACGTTCTAAGGTCGTGACAACTAACTAAATAACTCTTACAAAATTATAAGTTATTGAAATTAGTTAATATTATTATTAGGCCAAGTAATGCATTAATATATTCTTCATCAGTGATACATCACAGATAATTTATAACATTGCATAGTAATGGCTCCAGAATTCGGCGGAAAATGCCAGCGGAGTGCATAGCACTAGGTTCCCAGGTTCCCTCCACCTACCCTACAATTGCCCACATTTGGTATCGAGTGTTTTTCTAAAATTCAAGCCTAGCTTAGTCATCCTTTCATCTGATACCTCACTTGAACTAGCGACAAAATTTAGTATTGACACCAATTTTACCCCACTTTTCAGGCTATTATTTTTTAAGATTTATGCATAAATGTATAGTTTTCAGATTTTTTCCTGTACTAGTACTACATGTAGATGCTAACTGCCAAATTTCATAATTCTAAGTTAACTGAAAGTACCTTATTAATTTGATTCCCTTTATAGTGTCGAAACACACGTTTTTTACTATATAAATGGTCATATCTTTTTTTAAGCGTGCTTTTTCAGGAAATCAAGGGACTGTAGATAGTCATATAGTTGATATTCATATACTCATATGAATATCAACTCGATTTCTCCAAGCGTTCCTGAGATAAAGGCAAAGACAGCCGGATGGACAAAAAATGATCCTATAAGGGTTTTTTTTCCTTAAAAGCTACAGAACCCTAAAAACTTAGGTGTTGACTGCTAAACCTACTATTCAATTTTTTCCGCCCCCGCATCGTCCTTTCACCTCCACTTCGTCCCCGAGGCATGAAAATATGTCAAATTATATCCTCAAATAATAAAATAATAATGGCGGGACAAAAATGACCCAGCGGCAGTTCTAGGTAAATCTAATTTTTTTTCAAAAAGTATGACTGCTATAAAATTATTTATATTTTTAATTAAATAAAGGTGTAAAATTGGTAATAGTCAAAAAGTTTCATCTACATGCATTAACAAACGTTTCATCTACATACATTAAAAAAAAGTTATAAACAATCAACCTTGCGTTTGGGACAAAAATGGGACGGCGGCGCTTCTAGTGTTAAGGTACTGGAAGTGATTACTTACTTGTTTATTATTTTGAAAAAAAAAAAATTAAAGAAGACTTACATAGAGTGCTTGTTCTTGGCTGCCGGTAAAGTTTTTTCACTTTCATGATTTAAATATTTTCTAACACCCAAGTGTAAGTTCACGAAATATTGTTCCCACTGAAAATTGTATATAATTATACAATACAGTCGACGAGTCGTCGCGTTGTGCAGATTTCATTTTAGAATTTGAGACATTGCGTGTTGTGTGTCGGAACTCAATCGGCCCGGCTTTGTCTTGACCAGTGCGAAGGGATTAAAACATTTAATGTCAAAAAAAAGAAGTTACTTACAACAATCGTCTGTATGTCGATAAAGTATATTTCCTTATCAACTTTATTTAATTTCTGATTTAGTTCCCTTGTATTTGTATTATGAAACTTCCATTCACTAAAAATAAACGTTTCGAGTCGACTCAGTGAATTCCATACATTTTTGTGAAGACGGAACAATCTGGAAAAATAAATATAATTATTAATATTACTATAACCGCATTTGTGGGTTCGTTTCCATTCTAGAGGGACAAATTATTTTTATTTTCTCGCTCTTATAAAAAAGGTAAGGCATAGGTATAATAACAGGGTAGACAGAGAGAACCTGGTGTTAGGACACTCCGTTCTACACTTTACGGTGTTTAGTGGCAGAACTCGGTCTTTGCCATTACCAGAGCGGGAATATAAAAATATTACATATTCCATTCACCCGAGTGGAAATCGAATCTATAATCGTCGCGTTTACAGTCACACAATTGTGCCAGTGCGCCATGACGGTATTATACCCTTATTGAAACAATTACTGTAAAATATTTTACTACATTTAAATTATAAATGTACATACATAGGCTTCTTCCCGGTAATTCTCAATAACATATCTAACAAAATGGCGGGCAGGAAGTGAATAAAGATGGCGGATATCCGGAATAGCCAGAGAGATGAGACAAAATCTAGATATGGGTACCTGTAAAGTTAGAAAACGTAATTAAAATAGCTTAAAATAATCATATTAAATTCAATCAATCTTCTTAAAAAATTTAATAAATTTCTATTTTTTGTCTTAATCCGTCTAAAATCAAATGCGCACTCACCAAACAGCACTTTTCAAAGGGTAATTTTGCAACATTTTATTCACTACGTTCTCTAACATCGACCATTTGAAAGGTTTTTGTGTTGACGACGAACAATGGTAGACTGTTAAACCTGGCCTGAAAGAAAAAAAATCCATTTAAATAATATTATTAAAATAAAAAAATGGAGGGACCCCACTACGATTTATCTACTAGAGCAAGTAAATGAAAACAATGTAGTAAATTTGAGGATGTCAGATCACACGTGTGGACGTCAAATCACATGTGTGGATGTCAGATCACATGTGCGGATGTCAGATTACATGTTTTCTGTAACATAATGGATGTGTGATTACATATTAAGTGTGGATGTGTGATTACATATCATGTAATCATATTTATGAGACTTCGATGCTTTATGGAATTTGTCTATAAATTAAGAGATATATACAAACAATACTATTTATAAAAAAACGGAGAGTCTAGTCAATAAGTCACTTACCCGCTCACTCCGGCATTCCAACCAGCTGCCAACAGTTGATTGACCACCACATCCACCGGTATATAATCCGCTACGTTATCTTTAGAAAGTGGTAGACGACGGACTACGCCTGAAAAAAAGAACAATATGTATAAATAAAAATGTGAATGTAAATATGAGGTTCGTGCGTTCGATCCCAACCTACTGGCATTTTATTTTTCGTTTCCTCGCTCGTTCTGGTAACAAGACAAAACGTGGTGTTGAACTCCACTCCACCACTAAACGCACTCAAATATTGGGTGGTTTGGAGAGTACCAAGTGTCTTATTATTGGGTTCCCTCTGCCTACCGTGATGGCATAACGCCGTTGTTTTTGGGGTTTCGCACCCCGAAAGAAAAAAACGGTACTCTCTGTTAAAACTATTTATCTCGTTTTTTCATAAGTAAATATGGGCATATTCAAACTAGTTGGTAAACTTTTATAAGTTTTTTGTACTTGCCGTTGAACTACAATCCTGAAATAGGTACGAAAGCCTCTGTGAGCGAGTCCGACTCGCCCTTAACCGGTTTTTTTTATAGTTAATATGTATTAATAAAAATATTTTTATGTATGGATTATTTTTATTTTCGGAAGATTTTACTTGTTCAATAATGTCAGAAAAGTTACCTACCTCTCGCGGCCCCCATTAAAAACCCTTGTGGCCCTACTTTGGAGCATGTCCACCCCACAACAGGTTCTTTCCACGCAGCGACAACTGAAAACAAAAAAAACTTTATTTTCTATTCCATAGACAGAGGGAAAATAGTGTTAAGACACTCTGTTCCCCACACACCACCAATTTTTCATTAGAATAACACACAGGCTACAATTTATGTAAATATTTTGGCTATATATATATATATTGGTGGGAAGCTAGTATTTAATACTTACTCATAGTAGGTCTAACAATGGTACAAGGGAATTTCTCTGAATACTTCTTAACTTCATGTTCGGCCAAATGTTTTGTAAATGTATAGGTGTTTGGATGTTCTTTTAGTATTCTGAAAGAAAATATTATGTATATTTAAACGCGGTAATCTCAGGAACTATCGGTTTAAATAGAAAAAATATTTTCAATTGTCCTTGTTTTTACACTTTTACAAAGTAAAACACAAGGCAAAGTAATTTGTAATAAAAGGTTTTTAATAATTTGTGTACTTCCATCGTACTACATTCGAAAATTTAATATAATATTATAAACTGAATGACTGTTCACCAAAAGATAGACACTAACGTTTTCTCCATATCCACTAAAGCTTGTTCACTAAGTTTCCTTGACAAATCTATCACTGATTCCACATCGGCTGGTGTATCATATACTTTCTCGTGCGCTTCCTTTAAGTAGGAATTAACGTAGGCCGATGAAACGTGTATCATAACCTAGAAAACGGAATTATGAATTAGAGAGGTATATATTATCATGACGATGAAACGCGGAGCTGAGTTCCGCCACTCACCACGCAATATTTTGAAAGTTAAGTGGTGCGTGACGACGGGAGTATCTTAACACTAGGTTCCCTCTGCCTACCGTGCAAATAAGGATACAGTGAAGCTACATGTGCGAGTTTGACTCGTGCCTATCTTCACAGCACTCATAAATTTCTTGTTGGGCTATAAGCAAAGAGGAATATCCTAGGACTTGGACACTCCATTTGCAACGTACCACCCAATTTTTGAGTGTTGAGTCGCAGAACTCAATGCCATATTTTATCTTGCCAAGAATTTCGTCTATAATTGGCTTAATATATATTAATAATTTAATACAAATATTTTTTTTCTAAAATAAAATTATTAATTACCTTCAAATTTTTCATCTGATCACACAATTCCATTATCTGTCGAGTGCCAAGGACGTTTATTTGAACGGTCGGTTTCAAACTCTCTTCAAAGTCTAACGTCGCAGCGGAATGTACGACAACATTGACATTTTCTATTAAAATTTGTCTATCTTCTTCAGAAATACCTAGATCTTTAGTACCAACATCCCCGGAAATCGGTATTAATTTGTTGAATACATCATTTGTGTTTGTGTCTAGTAATTTCTCGAATACCTGAAATAAATATATTTATATTTTTCTTTAATATGTTGGAAACATTATATTTTAATGTTATGCTAACATATACTTGTATATAAATTATGATATATCAGTGTATATTTGTTGATATTAAATTTTCAAATAGTACTTAGTGGGTGTGATTATTATTTTAATAATTGCCAGGCAGAGTGGCCATGACTTGTTGATCATCCTGTATGTTTTAGCTCATATAAGTTTTTAATGATGTTGGTGTACAGTAAAACTTGAATAAGTTTACAATTGCAAATTAATTTAAAATAATTTTGTAACAATCTACTACTACTAAAAAATTGTTAATTTTTTTAGCTTCATGCATATAACAGAGTAAGTATAGGGAAGTCTAGTGCTAAGAGAAGATTAAAGTGAATTTTGATGAACTTTATTTTTACTTTCTGTTAAAGATATTTTAATCAACAACAAAATAAAGTTTAGATTTATACACAATTATTCTCTGACTTTTCATTACTTAGCTAGCTAAAAGGTAAAAAAGGGATAAAAGGGATAAAAGGGGATCAAATTCCATACTAATGATGAACTGTAAGTGTATGCAGTAACCTTCCTCCTAAGCCTTCCTCTAACATTATAGATATAATTTTTGAGCCAGAGTTCCTGATATTAGTGCATTCAACCAAATAATCCCTGCAGATATGTAATATTAGTACAGACTATCATATATTTATATTAAATACAGAGTGCTGTAAGTATTAAAATATTGTTACTATTTACTTAGAACCTTTCTAATTGCCTTTCCATTGAAAGTAGCTATATTAATTTCTACTTGATACACTTTCATCTTAATCAGACCGAAACCAATTTGATATTATAGTATAGCTTGATTCAGACATTAACTAGAATATAGAAAAATATTTTTAGTTTATTTAATGATTCTAGATGAAGAAGTCTTATTGTAATAAAGTTATATGACAACTGTACCACAATCTACATTTGTACTAATATTATAAAGCTAAAAAATTGTCTTGTTAAACATGACCAATCTCAGGAACTATTGTTTAGAATTCAACTTTTTTTTAAGTGGATAGTCCATTTATTAAGGATAATTAAATAAAGGCTATATTATATCATGTACAGGTTACTCATGTCAATCTAACTGTTATATAGCTGTAGTCTATAATTGATAATCTTAAAATTAATAAGAATTTTAATAAGATTTTCATTACATAAAATTGTTTGTGTAATAAATGTTTTTTTGGTTAACTCTCTTTAACAACATTGACAATATTAGAAATAATATAGATTTAAGTAAATAAAAATGAATATCAAACAGACAAGTCTTAATTAAAGTGTATTTTTATAATTACAAAAATTACTTATTTAATCTTTTAATAGCAAAAGTTTATTAGTTTTATTAATTTAATTTATTAGTAATGAGTGTTAATATGCAATGTCAATTGTCAAGTTATAAATAAACAAGGAAAATTAGTTATTGCTGTGGACATTTAATAAACTTATAATTTATATTAATTATTTAATATTAATGATATTACTTATTATGACTGATATTTGATATATAGTGTTATTGTATAACTATAATGTATAATTCAGTATTTTTCCTAAGTATGAGAATTTTTAAAAAATATGGCAAAAGAAATACATTGTAGTGCAAGGTAAAAAGGATATTAGCATAACATTTTTATTTTATTATTAGTAGCTTATAAAAATATATTGTTAAATATACTACATGATAGAAGAGATAAGCTTAAAAGAATTTTTAGAAATTGAGATTATTCATTAGAAAATAATTCTCATTTTAATTTATCAAATAGAATATTAGTTCAAGCGGACAATGCCACATTAAAGTCTCTAGTAAGCCAATGAAGTTTCCACTTATTCATTAAGCATTGTAGCTACAATAGCATGTACAAAAAAAACTGTACCTTAAAAATGAAAACCAAAAAATGTTTATATAAAACGAGAAAATAAGTTAGCTAGGCACAGATATAAGAGAAAATTCAATTCGTACTTACAGGATGTTTAGCAAACTCCTGTATTCTTGACGTTATATCTTTTCCTTTCTTAGGTCGTATTAGAAGGTATAATTTCCCAACATCAGGTATAGTTCTTAGAATTTTCTCGATGAGACATAATCCCACGAAACCAGTACCACCAGTTATGAAGAAGTTTTTACCGGAATAAAACGACCGCACCTGCGATTCCTCCGACATACTTACTTTTTTATACCTAAAACAAAGGATATTTGTTAATATTACACTATAAAATGTTAATTTTAAGTTTGAAAATTAATAATTACAAGTTTATTGAGGGGACACTTTCACCGGCTAATTATTTGTTATTGAATTTGACAGATGATATCATTGTTTATTTTTCAGTGGACTTCGACCATAAAGTATATAACTAAAAATTTTAAAAAGTTATAAAACCATAAACTACACTACAAAATATTAAATACACCTTAAAAACGAAAATCATTGCATTATTTTTTTAATTATAATGTACCGTACTACAAAATAGTCTAATGTAAAGTTATATTTTTGTCAATATTACGTAAATGTCATATGAATATTTCAATATTCTTATTTTATTACGTCTATGTTTCAGTCGCGCAAAAACTAAATTCATTGTTTTAATATACCGTATTTAAAGTATTCAAGACTATCTAAATATGTAAGTTTTATGCACACATCAAGAAAGGCAGAGGAAACTTAATGTTAAGACACTCCGTTCCCTATTTTCCACTGAATTTTACAATATATCTTGCTAAATAGTATAATATAAAAATATTACACCATCTTTAAATAAGATAGGGCAAATAATTAAAATTGATCATCTATAAAATAATTGTTTCATAGTATTTTTTTATAATTATTTTATGATTGAGACTGGAATTGTTGTACTTAGTAAGTAATTGGAAATACGAGTTACTATGTAAACTTATATAATTGTATTTCTATAGTTGATTTCCATTACCTACTTAACCGAAGGTAATTTAGGGAAATAAATATATTTTTAATATTTGTAATTGCGAATTTATATGACAAATAGATGATACCATATGAGTATTAGTATTTCAAATTTTCAGTACGAGATTAAAATATCAAATCAAAATAACTAGTAATATGTATTTTGTACATATCATATTAAATAATTAATTCAATTATTATAATAAATATACAAGCAAAGGATGTCGGGTCAAAATTCAAAGATGGACGATTTTACTTTGTTTGTTCCACTGTAGTGAATAAAGTTAGAGGTCGTAATCGTGTATTGTATATTAATATATTCGTTAGAAAATTGTTTGAAATCTTATTTATTATATAATATTTCTGTATAAAGTAGAATTATATACCTGTTTGGCAAATGGACATGTTTTCTTGGTAACACTCGCTTTTACCGGTGAAAATTAATTGTAAAAAGTGAATATAATATGTACATTACCTAATAATCTGTATTCTATACAATAAATACCTCGGATATTTATAGAATATCTAAAATGTATAGGTAGATAATGTAAGAAATAATATTTCTAAAAAAATAATATTAATATATTATATTAATAATATTAATATTTCTAAAAAAAAATAATAAAAATAATATTAATAATATTAATATTTCTAAAAAAATATTATTTCTTTTATATTCTGTATTCTGTATTCTGTATTCTATAAAATACCAAATATACCGCCGATAAATTAGGTATAAGGAAGGTTAAAATGTGATATACAATGATAGAGGTATATATGTTATTTTAATGCAAAAAAATGAACAAACAAACACCAGACACCTAGCATATAAAATTGATTGAAGTTGATTAACTAGATTTTTGCTTTAATTATTACAACTGGGCGCAGTGGAAAAGACTGTAAACCGCGATAATTGGGAGTTCGATCTCCAATCAGGGGAATGAATTACGTATTTTCATTTTTCTACTATGGCAAGACGGTGTCATAATTATTATAATCATAATTTTGTGAATCAAAAATTATTATTTCTTATAAAAGAATACTCGAAGAAAATATTATTGAGGAAAATCGTGTTATTTTATTATTATTACTACAGCGACCTTATGAGAAAAATATGAGTTTAGCCTGAACAATGGATGGTCTTCGTCACAATGATGTCTGAAAAAGGCCAGTCACGAACGTGCAATTTTAACTTATATAGCCTTATACTTGAGTTAAAACTACAATATAAAATAACTACGATATATTATTATATCGAGGCCAGTTGTGGCGTTGTATCACAAGCGACTGCAAATACGAAAGCTTATGGGTTCGATTCTTACTCCAAGAAATATAAATATGAAATATTTCATTTCTCCGCTCTGGTAACGAGAAGGACGAGGCGTTAAGTTCCGCCAATGGCTTAAAATTCAGTGAAAAAATGTTAATGAGAACGGAATATCTTAGGCTCACACTAGGCTCCTAATTCCCCTCTGCCTACCCTGCTACACATAGAATAAAAACATTGCTAAATAAAAGTTAATGTCTTCGCTTCGGAGTCATTAAAGTTATGGAATTTAAATAAAACACTTAGAAACTCTAAAGCGTAGGTACCTAATTGGATTCATATTTTACACCATTTTTTTTTTACGAACGTATAGTACAGACAAAAATTAGTTTTACTTTGTATTTCGTATATAGCAGAGTAGGAAGAGGAAATCTAGTGTTAAGAAACTCCGTTCCTCACGCACAGCCAAACTTTCTAGATGGAAGTAAAGACCGTGTTGTTACGTGGTGTAAATAATTCGTTCCCCTCAGGTGAAAATCGAACCCATGGCCATCACGTTTACATTCAAACGCTAATAGTGTCACTGCGCTACAACAGCTTCTTATATTTATTGATAAAAACAAGTGAAGTTAATAATGGCGTGTTAAATATGACGAAGGATATTTTTTTTATAATTATGTTTATTTAATTTTTTGCATATCATCAATATGCATATAAACAAATAACAAGAAAAAACTGGTTTTAACTTTGTGATTTATGTTTAGATACTAATGTTAATTTTAATTTTTTTGTTACCATAAAGATTTAGCATTTTAAATGGATAATTAGTTTTTTTTTGTTGAATAAACGTTTTATAATTGCTTGTTTTATTTAATTTTGAATACGTTGAAGGAAAAGAAATTACTTAGTAATCCGTAGATTCATCATGGGGGTCATCATGTTTCTGAGTGAGGAGTTCGGAGCAGTGCCTGGGCATTGCGACCCAAGTATAGTTTTAGTGGTTCCTTAAAATACGCGTTAACGCTTACCACCACTCTCCGAATCCTTCTCTCTACTACCTGCTACAACTAGCTTCACGCGTCCCTAGGGATAGTCTCTGCAAACCTCTTTCGCCTCGTCCACTGTCATCAACCTCTTCATACATGCCCTCCGGGGGTCCTCATGCTTTTTACGTGATCTTCCTGTATATTTGATACTGTGTTTTCTTAGGTCAAACGAGGCCTCCCCCTACCTTTCTTAACGCTCTTTACTACCTACGTGAGAAAATCTAAAAATAATGTCGCTTTTGAAAAAAATTGAACCTATAGTCATCGCGCAACTGAGCTTGATACAATGGCGTCGTATATCAAATATTTAAATAGCTATGTCCACGGTAAAACTACATTAGCATATTACGTTTGTTTTACTTGTAAAGTTAAGTAAATCTTACAAGTAATAAACAAACATACACTTATTCTATTTATTACTTCTTCCTGTAGGTAAAGCAAGAAGAAGAAGTAAGAATCGAGGTTCACCATATTTTCAAGATATTATGTGTTGAGCAGCAGAATTTGTACAGAGTGCTCATTAAAGACATACTTATAACAAGAGTTAATTACTTTGGTGCCAGGACAAATTAATATCATTCCAAATTTGGTCGTTTTGAAATTCTTTCTATGAATGTTCTAATGTTGACGATACTCTATTCCCCACGTATCACCCAATCTTCGAGATCTTGCGTGTTGAGGGACGGAGCTTAACGCCGCGATTTGTCTGCCAGAGTGAAGAAATGAAAATAATTTTAATACTCCCCTGGGTGGCCGTCGAGCTCACAGCCGTCGCGTTTGCAGTCAGATGCTTTACCACTGAACCACGATAGATTAACAACTTTAAGTAATATTTATCTTGTACTTGTATTTATTTGCATAATAATACTTGACTAAGTCTAGACATAAGTTTATTAAGAGTGTGCTAATAATATAATAGTTTTTTTTTTGCTTAGAACTTTAGAGACTTTTAGAGACTTTTTCTAATTTTGTGTCTAGAAAATGTATTCTGTATTTGACTTTAATATATCTAAAAAGGAAATAAGATTTCATTTATACAATATAAAAGACACATATCCCGCACTGCAGGCATCTATCCTCCTTAGTATTTTTACAGTCGGGCAAGTATCCATATAGGAAGGCATCCTCAAGTAAGGATTCTACGAAAAAAATCATAATTCTGCAAAATCTGTAATTGATAATTTAAAAAAAAGGAAATAATAATCCAATATAAATTTATTCATATAAAATGTATATTATAAGAATCTATCCTGGTTTTACCCTAGAGTCAAATTTAAAACTACCCCCTTTTTGAAGTCAGTTAAAAAAGAATAGCCACGCCAGTGCTATACTAGTTTTCTATACAAAAGTAAACTACTTTGGTAACCAACAATGATGACTTACGCATTCTAACAACGTCTATAAAACGGTCGTTGACCGCTACACAATGAAAAAAAAAACGTTACTTTTACCTTATGATTTAAATTCTAGCGTTCTGCACGATTGTCATCTTTTCTGCGCGATGGCCAGTCGTGATACAGTGACACGGGCGACTGGAAGCTTCATAGGTTGTGGGTTTGATTCCCACTCGAGAAAATTAAATATTTGATATTTTCGGCGCTCCGGTAACAAGATAAAGCTAGGAGATGTGGGAAACGGAAGTGTTTCAATACTAGGTTCCCAGGTTACTTTTGCTTAACCTTATTGTATTTTAATACTGGTTTTTACTTCAATTTCGTGACACTGATCTAATCTAAATAACTAATATTAGTAATACATTCTAAGTGTCTCAAGTAACTGGAAACTGGAATGTCCAACACAAAAACAAATCAATTCGAATCCAAATTAGCTGGTAATCGAACCCCCAACTACCGCTTCATTCCACAGTAGGTACACTGTTCTACTGTGGAATGGATGACGATGACGTTAAATTAGTCACATAGTATAATCGTTATGTAAAGTTACCGGTCAAGGTCATAGCGGATGTTGCCTAAGCTTCCTGTTTGACGGCCTCTAGTTTTTTTATCGACTTGCCTACGGTTGTTTCGTAAATGTATGGAAAAATTATGATGTGTTTTATACATATACTTATGTAGGACTTATATTCTATCATCACTCGAAATTTAATTTGAGGTTCACTCTATATCTTGCACATAGCAGGTAGCAGGGTAGGCAGTCAGACATTGCGGTCCCATTAAAACACTTCAGGTACGCTCTTTCCGGCAAATTCCAGAGGCATTGTGATGAGTGGCGAAACTCAACGCCGTGCTTTACCTCGTTATCAGGGCGAGAAAATTAAAATATTAAATATATAATCATTTCTTCGAGTCGGAATCGAACACAACTCTTCGAGCTTAGTAGCACGCTTGTACGCTGTAAGCCATTGGCCTCAACACTACCCAATTTTTAGAAAACTGTGCTCTACATATCTCTCTCTCTCTCTCTCTCTCGAAAATTTGGCAATGCTTGGGGACCGGAGTATCTTAACACTAAGTTCTCTCTGCCTGCAATGCGTGAAAACCGGGAACCTGTTTATTTTAATCAATTTACCATAACGGTGTTTGAAGTACCTATAATATTTAATGAATAAATTAATAATCCTTTGTTACGTATGAAGTAAGAGTTACTCTACTTAATGAAGCTAAAAAAACAACTTTCAATTTTTAACTGCATTTAAAGGAATGCATTTCGTACTGCAGTTTATAAATAATCCAAGCTTTCACTTTGCACCGAATATTATACGATTTTTTTTAATTGTTCGTACTTCTTAGAAAGGATTATTTTTATATCAACTTTATGCTGTGTGTGGGTGGGTGCAAGCAGCAGGGTCTTCCAAAACGAAGAAGTGAAAATATTAATAAACAATAATAATTAAATGAGAAAAAAATATAAAAAGTAACTTCAAATGAAGGATTTTTTAACAAATAAAATAATAAACAATTTCTCTAATATGACAAAAATGTAGAGACAGGAGTGACTTATTTAGTTTTTTTTTTCAATATCAATAAGAGGGTAAAAAGTGGAAACCTAGTATTAATACACTCCCTTCTTCAAATTCCAATTTTAGAGACATGCGTGACGTAATTCATTCCCCCGAGTAGAAATGGAACCTAAAAGAACTTGTTAATCTACGTATAAGAATTAAATAGTAGTGTGTAATTAATTATTGTTATAATTCTAGTATAACCAGTTTTACAATTAATAAAGCTGTTGACGCTATCATGACGCATTTAATAACAGTCTGACCTAAGATGAATATGGGGTTCAAATTTTAATTTTCAGTAAACTTCATAGTAACAATATATTAATGTGGAGTTTTTTAAATTTTGTTGATTCAGAGATTTAATATTCAGTGAAAACAAAAATAATTACCTTATCGTATTTTAGAACGATGAAAATTAAACTAATTTATATATCAGAATGGAAATCTATACTTATAATAAAATCGTAAGGGGGTCGGTGTCTGTACTTGGGAGATATTTAAAATGGGAAAATTGGGAGATGTGTAATAGAACCCAAAACAATGATTTTTAAAATTTTTGCCTGTTTGTCTGTGCTTTTGTTTTCGCTAATCGGATAACCGATATAGATGCAGTTTTCACTATTGATTGTGGCATGCTCCCAAAAACATCTAGGGTTTATTTTATTACAATCGGTTCATAAATGAAAAAGTTATGTCAGTTTAAAGAAAGAATTAGATCGGTTTTTCTTAAATACACTTAAATAAACATTTGTATAATTAAAGCAGACGTAGACGCACAGGCCCACCAGTTAAATATAAAACACTTATCTTATATCTTCTTCGGACTTCTATATAATTAATAAAATTCACACATACAAATCTTTTAATTTTAAGAGAAAGATAAACAAAAATTTTCTTTATATATTATAAGCGACCAAAAAGGTAGTAAGTATATGACAAAACTACTAAAGCCTAGAAGCAATTATTCTGCAATAAGACAAGTTGCATTTGAAAGTAACGCGAAACTCGAAAGTCGTTATGGAAAATAACGACGCTTTCTTCTGCGGTTAGTACTGTAATGTAAATATAATGATATATCTCTACTGATGGAGGGATGCTGGCAACACTTGAAATTGTGGTTGTTATAGAAATCTAAGACTGTAGTAAAAACTAATTTATGATAAATAAATATTTCTTCTTACATATTTTTAAGCATATATACTTTTTTAAATTAAACTTTTTAATTTCTTCGAACTTTTTGCAGTGGATCGTAGTCAATATGTCTGGAAAATTTGCTTGGGGGAATAGGGTTTTATGACAAGGTTTTATCCGCTCCCTCATTTTTGCCAAATTTTGGAAGCATTGCGTGTTGAATGGCGGAAGTTAACGCCACGCTTTTCCATGCAACTAGAGAAGAAAACGACGAAGACAACTTAGAAATAAAAATATTAAATATTCCGTTTCCTGGAGTGGAATCGAACCCTAAAACGAATATAAAATATAGAATAGAGATTTAGCACTATAACTTAAGAAATTCATGAAGATATGAAAAAAATATTTTTGCTTTATCACGACCATCTTTAATTTTAGTAGCTAGATTTTTTATTAGGCAACTAATAATTTTGATGAAAGATTAGCTGTCCATATAATATAGGTAATGGACGATCAGAATCTGTTATTAAATATGAATCATTGGTTTCACAACGATCGATTCGATTTGGTTCGAGAATTTTCTCAACAGTTAAGCAATTTTATAGGAAAGTTTTGACGTTTGAAGCACGCACGGAAATATCTGGAAATTAGTCGTGTGTAATAAAAATGTAACTTTATGCTTTGCTCCGCAAATCTGGGTAGGCATAGCAGTGTTAAGATACTACTAACCTCACCTTGTTTTCCACGCACCGCTGAAATTATTGAAATAACTTTGCGAGTTGAAGAGCGAAACTCATGTAAACAATAGGAAAGAAAAAATAATGTTTTCATTATATAACGATTGTATAAATGATCTATATCTATCTTACTCATGGAAAAAGTATTGATATAATGCCATATAAAGACAAACAAGAAATCCACATCCACGGCGTTAAGTTCGTAAAATGGGAATGTATTGACCACATGAAGTTATTTTACAAGTACCTAATACCTGTAAGTTAACAGATTTTGATGAAACTTGGACTATTGCCTAAGTTAGATTTTAAATCAAAAACTATCATCCCGATACGACAATTAGTTTAGAAAAAGTTGTGGATAAAGATTTTTCGTTCGATTCTTTTTTTTTTAGTGAGATTTAAAAGAAAAAAAGATATTTATATGTTAGACAAAATTGATGAAACTGCAATTATTTTTTGGAATTTACAATTATAGTTATCGAATACGTTTTTTAACGAATTTTTTAGTGAAACCAGTTCCTGGGATTAGTGCGCTCATCCAAACAAACTCTTCAGCTTTATAATATTAGTATAGTATAGCTATAGCTCAGCACATAAAACAAGTTTTAGTTCATTAGATATCTTGTTTACAACACACTATTAAAATTTTCCACGCAACTAACGAATATCAGTAATATTATTAATAGAAAACTTGCTCTATCTTTCGTTTTTGATATATAAAATCTTCTTTATTAATCGACCCACACACGGCCTCGCCCGCTTAAGTTTATAGTAATATTAATATATATTTTTTTTATAACTCCAGTAGCAGTCTATACAATGGGAACCTAATGTTAAGACACTCTGTTCCCATTAAGACACTTCCGTTTTCCAATTTCCGCCACATTCTGGAGGCATTATGTGTTAGACAGCGGAATTCAACGCCGCGTTTTGCCTCGACACAAGAGCAAGAAAATGAAAACATTAAATATTTAATTTCCTCGAGTGGGAATCGTACTTACAATCTGTCGCGCTTATAATATCTTTAAAATTATTTTAATGTAGTGCAGAACTAAAAAATACATAGTTATGATAAAAACTAGATGATATGAAGAAATATTTTAATCATATCAAAAATTTAAATGGTAATATATTTTTTTAAGTGAAGAGATTTAGCGCGTTTCTCAGATCTCATGTCACGTTCAAAATTTGCAAATAGAATTTTAATATGTTCTTAATACTAAATGTGGAGACAACGGTTTTTTATATAATAGATTTTATAAAAATATTCCTTGACTCCTTGAGTATTTTATTTTTGTGATTTACTTAATCACAACATAAAGTAACTAAATGTAAATAAATTAAATTAAACCAGCTTCACGCTGTATCCCGCACCAGGGTAGGTAGAGGGAATCTTGTCGTGTTTTGTTGTTACAAAAGTAGTTTTATACTTATATACGAAAAAATTGTGGCGTTGAATTCCGCTACTCAACACGCGATGCTTCCAGAAGTCGACGGAAATGGAAAAGGGTCTTCCCTTTGGTCTTAACACTAGATTCCCAAATTCCCTCTGTCTACCCTGCTATGTGCTTTTATAATATACGATAAAGATTAATTTTCAACTTTCAAAGTAGATAAGTACGTATTTTTATTAGAATTATTGAATCTAGAATCTAGAATTATTCTATAAGCGAAGTACCAGTCAAAACCTAGTTTAATTCCAACCTAATATTACCATAACTAGTCGTCATCAAACACAATATGGCATACATACATATTAATGCATTTTATAATTCTATAGAATATTAGTAATTCATGTGACCTTTAATCTTATTGTTTAAATGTTGAATGTCCCAAAAACTTATTGGTAGTCATAAATTTTATAATTTTATTTTTAATTTTAAATTTCAATAACTGTAACCGAAACTTCTAGGTGTTCGAAATTTAAAAAGAAATAATATATCCATAATCGTGACCGAATCCGATGTAAAAGATTCGTATAATTTCGCATATGGGCGGAGTCTAAATGAGACTTGTTTCTGTTTTTTTTAATTTTGCACACATATTAGCGTAGATTTTTTTAAAAATAAATTTATTAAAAGTCTTTTCTCAGGTTCCCTCTGCCTACTCTGTACTATGCTATGAAAAAAATATTTTAAAAAGTTTTGAGTTTAAAGTGAAACTATTACTAAAATTATTACTAAAATACTAAAAAAAACTTATGTCGTTGTCCTTCAAAAAGTATTACCTTTATCTTATTTCGATCATTAATTACATCGAGCGAACCGACCAGGGGGCAAGGCCCTCAAGTTTTTTATAAAATAATATTTGATAAGCCTATATCCACATAACCAATGCTAAAATAATCAAAACCTAATTTTATTTTTACCCTACTGTGTCAAAAATAGGGTAATGTTTTTCGAGCGTATGTAGTATGTAGTACATAGCTATTATATTTATTGACATAACGTAAAAATTTCGACAGTTTAGTCACACGAAAAACATACCGTAAAGCAAATAACACTAGAGACTAAACAAATATTGATACGGTTTGTACGTTTACGTCATTTTTGACGTCGTTATCTCTATTTGTTGATTTAGATGAATTACTATTACTAAAAAAACTTTTTTTTCGGTGTCCAAAAATATCAGTTTGATACTTCCACGCATCCTTGAGATAAAGGATCTTGGCAGACGGACGATTGTTCATATCGAAGTGTTCTAATATGACTTAAGTATATGAAATATATATTCCAACATAGAGAACAGTTAAATGTCATCAAAATCGATTCAATAGTTTTCGAGATACCATATTATCCACGTTTTTCTGGAGGAGATATGAACAATATAATTTATTTAGGTAACTAGCGACCCTCTTGCGGCTTCGCCCGCTTTAACTACTGGATTATTCATGTAATGTATGTTTGCAAAGCACTTAAGATAATGTGAAAATTAATTAAACCCTACTGCAACCCACATTTTTGTAGTTTCAATAAGGATTTTCCAATTGTTGCACACAGCAAGGATTTTTTAGTAGGTACCGTAATTTTATATCAGTGCTACTAATCTTTTCAAGTACTTATTAAAATATATTTAAATGACTATTTTTAGATAGTTAAATGACTATTTTTAAACGGAAGAAATTATAAAAAGAAAACCTACCTACTAATAACTACTACAAAAAATGTGAAACCAAATATATCGCGCTTAAATAATACATTCAACTCCAATTATCCAATACGTGCAAACGCATCTAACTAAATCTTCGTTGCTATAGAAGCAGCCGGGTTTCTTTTTTCGAGCTTGTGGTTAATGCTGAAGGGGGTATTCTGTCCCTGATGAAAAGCAAGCACGACGTGGCTGCCTGTGAGGAAAATTAAATAGAATACATGGGCCGGGAATCGAACCCGGGCCGCCCGCGTGGCAGGCGAGCATTCTACCACTGAACCACCGATGCGTGTAAGGCAGGCGGGCGCGGCGGACGCATGGCGAGTGGCGAGCCGTTTCGTAGCAAGGATTTTTTTGATATTGTAACAACTTCTAAAGTACTTATTAAAATGAAAAACAGTAAAAGATAGTTTTGATCTACATTAAATGGTCAACGTAACTAATGTACTTATTTATATGCTGAGAGTAAGGGATAAGTGAAACTTGAGTAACATACAGCTGATGTGTCAACGTCGGGATGTGTCAACAATTAAATGCGTTTTTCTGTAAAACTATTCGCAATTTCGAAATATTGTAAAAAGCTAATTTTATCTTCGTTTAACGTAGAAAATTAATAAAGTATTTTAAAGGATAAGGATTAATACCATTATGGAAAAATATCCCTCACAATAAAAAATATATTGAAATTATTATTTTTAGACAGAAAAATGATCACTACACGTTATTCTTAAAAGATACGAATATGCTCTCGAGGACTTTTTTGTAGATGCCATTAAGAGGAACAATACTCCAGTACATTTTTTTCATGTAGTACTTACCATTAGAGCAGCGCATGCGCGAAAGTGTCTCAACGGGTAGGACTTTATACATATTTATCGTATTTATGTTAATTTACATAAGAATGTACAAATAATAAACTATATATAAACCTTCTACGAAAAACACCCGACTTAATGGTGAAGGCCGCATCAAAATCCGTTGGGTGGTTTAGAAGAAGAAGAGTTAGAAACAACAGACAGACACGAAAAGCGACTTTGTTTTATAAGATATAGGATTAACAGATATTTAAATATTAAAAATTAGGAAAGAAAAATATTATAAATAAAAATTATTTGAAGCTTCATGCTGTATCCAGCACCTAGCAAGGTAGGCAGAGGGAATTAATCCAGGGAACATAGTGTTAACTTCTATTCTCTTTTAAGACACTTTCGTCTTCCACTTTTCACTCAATTCTGGAATCATTGCGTGTTGACTGACGGAACTCAACGCCGCAATTTATTATCAGAACGAGAAAATGTAAATATTAAATATTTGAAGTCATATTGTTTATTATATTATAGGCACTATGACAGTTCAACCAAATATACTTTGTACTTTATAGAAATATAATCTCTTTTTTACCGTACAATCTCCTTTGTGTGTTTTCCATACAACGTGACATTGGCGAAGTGAATAGTGCTCAACTGGCACGCTCGAAGCGCCATAAATAAAGAACCAAACCGTACTTTATAGAATGACGCCCAACTTATACCTATTTCTAATCTATAAATAATATAAATTACTTTGATTTGGAACTTAGAACCATAGTTTTTATATAGAAAATAAACTCGTAATTTAAAAAATCTTTGCAATAGTTGTGGTTTAAATTCCAATCAGAGGAATGCGAATAATAAAATAGGGATTTTCTGAGTTATTAAAATAATAAGCTTGTGGTAAATAACTATCTTGCAATTAAAAAAAAAAAATTAAAGTTTTTAAGTGCATAGTGTAGTTACTAGCATGGACGTAGGAAGAGGACCGGACGGTCTGTGCCCACCCCAGAATAGTTTGGTGAAAGAAACCACCCCAGAAAAATTACTAACAAGAAATTTGCTCCGAAAATAAATAAAAAGACAATGCGTAAACGAGCATATCTGTTCAAAGATAAAATCCAGGCCCCCCAGAAAATATCTCCAGATACGACGATGCTTGCTAGTCATTTTATAATAGTTAACGTTTATACATACATAATACAATAATCAATAATTAATAATAAATAAACATAATACATAGATAGTAACTTGTAAATAATAATCTACGTGAACCGTTATATGTACATTATATACTAGCTTTCACCTGCAGCTTCACGCCCGTAGTCAAAGGACAATAATTAAGAATTAAGTACTGTACGATAGACGAGTCTTGGTCGCCCTGAAGTTACGCTTTCTACACTTTTAAGCAATAATCACTAGGAAAGAAAATATGTAGTCAAATGTAATAAAAATTTTATCCTGTATTCCACTAATACCATGGTAGACAGAGGGAACCTTCCCACTTTCCGCCGAATTATTGATACATTGCGTGTGGAGTGGCGGAGCTCCTCGTTGTTTCTTTTTTTTTCAACATTTTCTTTAATAACTTTATTGTTAAAAAAATGTTATTAAAGAATATCATGTAACGGCAAATGCATATTTTATAAATGACATATATTTAAATTATAATGTTGATTATACACACGTTACATTAACAATTCATTATACATACAGGAATAACATTTTTAATTATGCATGAGAAAAGCAAATAACATTTTAAATAATAATAAAATAATATTTTAAAGTACATATTTATTAAACAACATAATTTATAATCAAAATTCACGTGTGGCTGAATACTTATAAACTTGTGTCTCTAAAACAAAATAATAAAAAGTAAATAATTTTGCCGCCAAAAAGTGACAACTCTTAAAATCATTTGAATTTTACTTACAATTATTTTGATGAAGAAACGTGGAATTCAATTATATTTTATATGGAACACAACACTTGAAGTATTTTTAAAGTTAAACACGTTAATAAACGACGACGCCGCGGCTAAGACTGAATTTTAAAATGGAAAATGGTTGCCCGCGGCATTATATTGGTGAGTACTTTAAACGCTTCACTGTTTATTATGTAAAATTTAACTGTGCGGTTTTAAATTTTATGTTAACTGTTATATATGTCAATTAATATTATTGTTTTCTTTTAACTGGCTATTAGCTTTCACTTGATAAAAGTTAATGGGTCGATTATAGTATAAAAATCAGAATAAAATAATATTCCATAATCTATTAGGTTTGACTAACAAAAGTGAAGGTTATATAAATATTATTAAGCAAATTACTTACATATATATTTTTGTTTAAAAATATTACTATGATGTTAGTTTGAGCAATTAAATACTGCATTAAGTTATACTGAAAAACTAATCATTATTATAAACATTATAAAGATATTTCTTTAAAAGAATACATGTAGAGTTTCTAGTCGGTCTTTCAAGCCAGCGCTAGTTTTTCAAAGGACTGACTTTTAAATGACCTAAAACGTTATCGATTTAATATAATTTATAAAGGAATACTCTGAAATTATGTATATTTACTATTAGGTAATAGGTGTAAGGATTATGAAAAGCATATACCTATGTGCTGGTTGATGATAGTAGACATGGAGGTAGAGATATGCAGTGACCGTAGCGCTCGGTTCTTCTTGGCTACCTTGCTAAAGTAAAAACGTGTAGGAAAAAAATATTTTGAAAGCTAAATATAGATATGATATATAGAAAGGTTTGAAATCAACAATCTTTAAAAATATTTCGCACCAACCTTTCGTTAAAAAATGTCCGTTGTAGAGCGGGGACACAAGCGTGAAGTTGAAAAAAAAGTAGAGTGGAGAAATATTAATAATTAGAGTAGATAAAACGGCGAAAAATCGCGTTTCTCGATTTAAAGTAAGCACTTTTAATATCGAGGTCATTGTGGCGCATTGGTATATTTGTGGCTTCGATTCCTACATAAATTTGTATATAAATTTGTTTTCATTTTGCTGCTCTGAAAAGTCAAACACAATGTCTCGAAAATGAGCGACAACTTGAGAACTGACAAAACTTCGTGTGCCTGGTTTACCTCAATATATAGAATAAAGCTTGAATCTCAAGAAAAATAAAAAGAATTGGATAAATTTAGGAAATCATTTGTATACTTCGAAAGTTGTGTGAAAGTGTATATTGAAATTTATTGTTCATTAAAATTTATAGATTATTTCTTCCTTTGTATCTTATTAGATATGATCATAAAAAAATTATTATAGATGCAGTATGCGGATTCAAATTAGAAATCTTTCTCTACCAAGACTCTTATAAATATTGTTGCAAAGAATTGATACAGAATAGTGCGAGTCGGACTTGCGTACCGAAGGTTCCATGCCAATTTTATGATTGCAGGTTAACAAGAATTTTAGAAGTTGAAACTTTTATATATACAATTTACCCATTTTCTGATATCTTTTTTCTAGTTTAGAACGACTAGTCTATACTAATATTATAAATCTAAGAGTTTGTTTGGAGGAACGCGCCTATATAATATCTAATAATAGCTTGAAAATGATGTTTTTTTTGTGTTCGAGAGCATATATATAGAAAATCACAAAGTAAATAAAGAAACAAAATATATTTCTACAATTATTCTTTATTTCTTATACAATATTTGTAATTTATCTAAAGATTACATTTTACAATGTCTTACTTAATAATCTATGAGAGGTTGGAAAAAAAGAAAACACTATTCCAAATATGGCATAAAAATAAAACAAAGCCATTGTTATTTTATTTACTTATGAAAATTACAATCAATTCTAATTATTTAGCAAAAAAAACATTATTATTACAATATATACGCGTGATTTTATTGTATGTCCTAAATCATAATTAAATATATAAAATAGTAAAAAAAACTTAACACAGATCTAATAACAATAATTGTAAATAAAAAAAATAAATCAAACATATGGCAAGATATGATTTCATTAATTCTTAAATACTTATTAATAACTAACTAGATATTATTATATCCAATTAAATATTGTGATTTTTTTAAAATTCTACTGTGAATTCAATTAAATATTCACTTTTATACTAATTTAAAATCTAATATAATCTATATTTCTTAGGCTGTATAGTTGAGATTCTTAGACAGTTCTTAAAATGCGAAGGAAAAAGAATGAAGCCACAGAGTTAAAAGATATAAAGCTTATTTAATACCGTCAAAAATATTTATTTATTACTTATTTTTATATATTAAATGGGAATGTATTTTACGTATACTAAATACACGTTTTATTCTTATAATAATTAAGTACTGTTTTGGAATGTGTTTATGAATGTTTCATTTAAATGAAGCAAATTATTTATTTAAATTATTAGTTAAAAAATAATGAAAACTTCTGAAAATGACAAAATATACATTTATTATCTATTTTTAAATTTGTTTATAAAAAAACGTATGACATACGATGTTGAGTATTCATCTTACATTTAAAGAATAATAAACTAAACTATATTTTTTTATAACTAACTTAATGCTTGTTAGCGTTAAGCCCGCCTATTGTACATTTTTTTTTTTATCTTTTTTGTGCAATAAAGAATATAAATCTGTCAAACTCTATATATTTTAAAAAAATAGCTACCTGTTTTAAAAAAATATGAAAAAAAAATATATTTAATATTTATTTGCTTTTAAATACCAAAGAGAGAACAAAGAGGAAGAGAGACATATTTATTTGTATATTATAATATTATCATATTTATTATATATTACACAAAACTAAAATAAAATTGTAGCTTTACTTAAATAATAATGTAAAATAATAAAAAAAAATAGTATTAAACAAAATTAGCCATTTTGAATAAAGCTATTTAAATTAGGAATAATCTTAAAATTGGCGAAAATTTTAAAATTTTTTTAGAGTTTCCTAATCAATAGATATATTTTTTTAATAAATCGAACCTGCGATCATTGTTTTTATACTAAGGCATTTTTTATTAAGAAAAAAATATAATTCTGACAATAGGACGGATATAATGTATTAATTGCACTTTTAGGAATGTGTTAATTAAAAATTATATTTCATATAATATGTTGATTGATAAGTGTATGCTAAATTATTTGATAGATATGTGTATGTTTAAAAATGGAAGCATTACAATATCTATGAAATAAATTACCAAAATAATAATGATATTTGTATAGCATAATAGTAATGTTTTATATTTTTAATTGATTTTACGAATATATAGTAAATTATTTATTAATTAAAATAATTCAAAGTAAAAAAAGAAAAAAAAATAAAATATATATATATAATAAAAATCGCTTGCACCAAGTCGATTTGAATAATCTTTTTGTATTTAAAATAAAAAATGTCACAAATTATAAACCTCAATAAGTAAATCCAATATGGCGGCTGTTGTATTTTCCATTTGTTTTTTTTAATTACGACAATCTCTATATATGTGTATGTTGAACTCTATGAATGGATGTTTGTTGTCTGGACTCAGGTAGCACAAATCCTGAAAATTATAATGTTTTAGTATACAAGTTCGATTCTTGATTGACGTAATAAAAAGGCAGGTAATTTATACAGTCAGTTGATAATCAACGTGTAGTTTAATTATGTAGTGTTTGGTAAAAATCCTGATAATACTTTATAATAGATACTTTCAAACATCCATTATTGTTTTTTAATTTGTCAATCAACCGGTCAAGTTATCATGTAAATACAAAAATAAATATTTTTATTTTTATAATTAACATTTATGTTTCCTTCGCTCTGGTAAGAAGACAAATCGCGGCGTTGAGTGCCGTCAGTGACTCAACAATGCAATATCTCAAAAACTATGCGGTTTGCGGGAAAGAGAGGGAAACACAACCTAATAACACCCTAGGATAGAACAAGAAAATAATAATCATAATATGACATTTCGGGTCAGAATCAAGAGTTAGAAATTACCTTCTTTATAATTTTTTCAATTTATTAAAAAAATCGAACCCACTACAACCTACCTTCAAAGGCATAAAACCCGCTCGTATTTTCATCCGTCTGTCCATATTGCATTCCAACATTATCTTGGACGTCCAATGTTCTCCATTGGGCGTGGGTTTCGCCATTTCTCTATAATGCTGACAGTTCGTTATAGTGTCATATTTGCATTGTAAATCACATAAGCGTATCTCTTTTAATTTTGTTGATCTGTTGAAAAATAAAGAAAATGGAAAATTTTATAGTTTTTTTTGTAACTGACTTAAATAAGGAGGCTATCAGTTTCATATTCATTTATAGTTTTAGTTTATTTTCGATAAAGAAACTAACCTGAAAACTAAATCCATATGTTTGTATCCAATACAATGCGACAAAGGCACGTCGTAAGAGTAATTATGTATGGCTCTAGCGCAAACACGCTCGGTGAACACCGATGTGTTTGTTATGGATTTACTGGACACGCCTATTGATATTGTGTCGCATTCTGTGGAAGATAAGAAAAATATTTTTATTTAATTTCAAAAATATTTCTGTAAGTACGAGTATAAAATATAAAATTTGTTAGTCAATTCAGACGGTCTTAACTCTATGTTCTCTCTGTCTATCTTGTAGTTATCACCTTACCCTAAAAACTCACCTGTTATTTCATCAGATTGTTCAATCAACATCTCCTCAGAACTCCTCAACAACGCTTCATTAGTTTCCCTTATTTCTGGAACGTTCCTTTTCATTCTGCCGCCATAAGTGCTATTTACTTTATTACCATCTAAATAATTAGATTCCGCCATTTCTTCGTGAATTATATTTTTTAATTCTTCTTTTTGTTTTGTTGTATTCTTTTCTGGTATAACTGGTGTTAACGGCACTTTATCTTTGATCTCTTGACGGAACGTTTCATTGTCTTTGTCAGATTTGGAACCTTCTAGAGGTTCTTGGTTTTCGTAGGTCTGTGGTGGGTCGAGGCCGCATGATGACTAAAATAAAAATTTATTTAAAAAATACAAACCTAAATTGCAACAATAACGATTCTCAAGTGTAATGTACATATATGTTATATAGGAATAAATATATCTTACCAGTATGTAAAGCAATAGTTTAGATATGCTTTGCTCAAAATCCTTTAGCAGCGTGAAAACAATGTTAAGATGAATTTTAAAAAAATACTTAATATTATACAACAAAAAAAATAATAAAGAAGTATATTGAATCATAATGAAACTTTCAGAATTCAAAACTTTCAGAACGGCTTCAAGTTCTATATTGTTAAAAATATTATCAAGTAAAAAGAATTACCTGACATTCTCCAAATATATCCAGTTTATTGTCAGTATTGCTTGAAAAAGGACATCCTCCTCCAAGAAGTTCTGCCACGCGAGACGCTGTGAATTGCTCCATATCTAAAAACATACATATTGATAAAAGAAAACAAATTAAAAAAAAAATAACTGAGGCAATCGATTGAGTTAAAGAAATAATTATGCACATCATTTACAATGGCTCTTATATCTCACAATTCTCAAGTACCGTCAGTCAAGTACCCAATAAATAATATGAGAAACGTCATATCAGTTTTTTTTAGTCATTATTGGCTATGTTTATATTCATAGAAATACGCAGAATAGAAATATAATATAATATATAAAATTAAAGTGAAAAAAATACTTACTCAATACATTTTTAACATAATTCTTTGAAACATGCAAAGTTGTTGACGATGAATGTGATTCAGGTACTGTTGTTGTGTATTCTGGACTTGTTTTGTATGGACCTTTCTCTGAAATGAAAAAAATATATAGAGAATGAAAGAAAATACCGAAAAATTATGAGATATATAGAATTGTAATTAGTTTGCTAAAATTTGATAAACGACAAAAGAATGTGATATTCGGAGATGTAAATTATTAAATTATGTTCTCCACTTTCCAAATTCCATTGCCTGAACTCGAGATATTTTATAATGACTGACGAAACTTAACGCCGTTATGCCAGTGCCAGTTAACAGTCATGTGCTCTCCCACTGCGATACGATGACTATATATAAACAATATATTTATAAGATTATGCCAGTATAAATATTAAATATGCCATAATGTATTTATTACCTTTAGCTGTTTTCTTTGCAGTTGCGTGTTGAGAGGCTTTCAAGTTCTGAAAATTAAAATGTACTTAAATAATATTAATCTTACTAATATTATAAATGTGAAAATTTATGTAAACATGTATAATTTGGCTATAATATAACAATAACATTAAGGGAGCGAAGCCGCGAGTCGCTGGTGTTATACAAACATACGAGTACTTGTTGGTTATTAGTTATATAACGATAATTTTCTTATGATAGAAGAAAAAATGAAATTTAAGGTTCAATTGGAGAGTAAAACTAATTATTTTGAAGCTTTACCTACAAAGCTCTAGTGTGCTCTATAACAAGTAAATACATTATATTATACAAAAAAAATAACATAACACGGAAATCGAACCCCGTACCTGTATCTGGTTATGATCTAGCACAGCTCTTTGAGGATTACTTCCATATATTTTCCCATATTGCGGGTAACTTTTCAATTGCATGCGATTTTCCTTCATTGATAGTAACTCTTGATGCTCTCTAAAGTATAGCGCTGACATTACTACTAAGCTGCAATTGTAAGAATTGTTTATTGGGTAGGTTGTAGTGGGTTCTTAATATTTACAACGTTAAAAAATTAATAAATATTTTTACGGTAATAATATAGTATAAAATAAATAAATGTCTACGGCCAAAATATAAACTTGGATTAGGCAAAAAAATAAAAGCTAGATCAAATATAAATAACTTACCAAACAGCCATAATAAAAATTAAAATAGTAATAACAATTTGCAAGAACTTGTTCGATATCAATTCACCATTGCTATCACTATATTTATATTTACGTCTGCAACAGAAAGCCATAGAGTCGTCCCTAAAATCATCTTTCAACCATAAACAAGTCTCTTTTTTCTTAGGTACATCACTAAAACTCTCATCCGGTAATTTCTGTATACTATCCACAGCACTAATATACGTTGGATATTCCTTATCTTTATCTTTTTTACTGTCTTGTTTATTGTATCTGACAGAAGTTTTATTATAATTATAATATTTTCCATATTTGGAATAATTTCCGTGGCAATTTTTGCACTGTTTTCGGGTGAATTTTGGGGAGTTGTGACTCAGCTTATGGCAACATTCGTGTTTTCTGATACTTCGTGCGATATCTCTTATTTGGTCTATTGATATATTGCCATCGCTATAGAATGATTTTGATGATGCCGATATGCTTGAAAAGTGAGAATCTGAAAAATATGAAATAATATAGGATTTTGAGAGAGAGGAAGCGGTATTTACGATTTTTACATATTTTAATGACAACATTTTTTCCTTCAAATCACATATGCAGTCTATCAGCTAATAAATTAACAATTATTACTCACCATTACTAATACTAGATCGGGAGCTGTCCCGTCGTTGTAAAACGTTAATTTTACACAATTTCTTATTAATCCTTTCCAATTGGTCGATCCTGGATTCTAAGTTTCCGGTCACTTTGCATAATTCCTTCACAGCTCCGAGGTTTTCCATGAAAATACGGTCCTGAGTACAAATATAATGAATTTTTATATTGTTATAATAGTAATAACCTTAGACAAAAAAAATATATAGAGAAATAATTTTAAATCTGTTTTTTTTTATAGAAGGTAGTATTAGGAGCTTGAAACCGAATTAAGACATTTAGGTGTAATATCACATTTTCATACAAAATGTACCTTATTAACAACAAGAAACTTGGGTATTCCATCTCCATTAGGCAACATCACGTCGCCCGCCTCCTTCACAGCGTCTGGCAACACTCGTCTCACCTCCTGCGCCAACACGCCGGTGTCGTTCAACGCGTTGGTGGTGCCCAGTAAGCCAGAGTGCTGGGCAAATGACGGGTCGTAGGTGAATCTATAAGGTAATAGATGTTTTGTAGTTTTATTAAAAAAAAATACAGTACAGTAGGCCAGAGAAACTCGGTGTAAAGCTGATTTTTTTTAAGCTAATAGTGTTTTCAGCATAAAGCAGGTAGAGGGAAGTCTGTGTGAAAGAGAGAGAAGAGAAGAGAGAAGTGTTATAGCACTCCGTTCCTCATCTCATCTCTTCAATTTTTAGAGACATCGCATTTTGTTTGGCAGAAATCAACGCTACGCTTTGTCTTCTAGAAGAGCAAGGTAATGATTCCTCCGTTTTCTAAAGTTAGACGGCGGATGAGTGATATAAAGTAAAACGGAAAGAAAAGAATATTATTCACCTTAAAATAAAATCTTATGAAAAGTCTCATTTCCTTATAATTATGATCCAAAAAATTGGAAAGAAACTCACTTAACGACACGAATACTCTGCACGTTCTTCAACTGCTGCGCTGTGTCTAATTCTTCTATATTATGCTTAGCTCTAGCATCTGACGGGTGTACTATGTGTCCCATTACTTTGAGATTGCCTGTCAAAGATTATTATTTTTTTATTTATTTAAAAAAAAACTATAAAAATTAAAAAGTAGATTATATTTTAATGTGATGATTAAATTATTGAAAAACAAAAATCTAAAGCTTTGCAGAAGTTGACAGTTGAACTATCATTCAACCTCACAAACTTTACATCTATAATATCAATAGAAAAGATATCACCAAAAACCATTATCTTACCATTAATAACACAAGATTCATCAGGTCTATCTGTATTGATGCCCACCCTGCCGTTGAAATGCACACTGTTTTCAGATACTCCACGTTGCCACCAGTTTTCTGAGCAATCCGATTCGAATTGTCCTGGGTTTGATGCCTGGTGAAGACAAACTACTTAAGAATCTAAAATGTATGAATCTACAAAATTAGTCGGCTGTTTTTTTGATTTGATAATTTAATTGCACCTCTGACATTAAAACTTCAAGTTCGAATTCCAATTTGAGTCTATGCCTAGTTTCAGCAGCAGAAAGAAAAATAAACAATTATAAAAGCTATAAGTTGGAAAAAGTGAACGAAAAGTACGGACCACGTGTCCAATGTACATAGTTATTAAAAAAAGACAAAAATCTATGATAGATTATTAAGTTAATTTGTCTTGACTGTTTGAATGAGTGACTGACTCACTCACTTACCCTAACAATAATCCTATCACTGGCATGCGCAGCCACCATGTGGTCAGCATGTGAAGTGTGGGCTCTCAGACCCACCACCAGCTGAAAGTGCCTCTGGTCGGGGTTGGGGCGACCCTTCTTCCTCATGTTGTTGTTTGTTGTTTCCGCAAAGTGGAGCCTTCCTACTGTTATTTTGGCGCCTTCTCGACGTACTTCGATTCTGTAGGTGAAATTTAGTTTATAGAGACTCAGAGCTTCCTGTAGTAGTACACCCTTCCTTGATATTCACCATGGAAGGGTAACAAACACTTCAGGAGTAATGTTAAGGAAGGGTATAGCTAATGTGTGCTGTTATCGGAGGAAGATAATTTCTTAATTTTCAATTTGAATTAGTAGTTCCTGAAACTAGCGCATTGAATAAAACAACTTAGCTTACTTTTGCTTTATAATATTTGTATAGATCAGAGGTTCCCAAACTGTAAAGCGCGTCTCCCTAGGGCATAGCGTGATTTCAATTTAAACTATGTAATTATAATAATACTAGTGGCCCGCTCGCGGTTTCACCCGCGTGAACTATGTTATTATTAATTTCTGTCTCCATGACTACGTCCTAGTGACGTCTATGCAAAATGTAAGACTTCTAGCATTTGTAGTAACGAAGTTTCATACAAACTTTCGACCCCAAAAACAACCCCTTAGAAGTCGAATATTGCAAATTCCCGTCTTAGCGAGCACCTACGTCTTATAAGTAACTCCTATGCAAAATTTGAGATTCCTAGCACATGTAGTTTCTGAGATTTCGTGATGAGTGAGTGACCTTTCGATTTTATATATATAGATTAGAAGATGGACTTTTAGCTGCAGGTTTCTACGATGTAAAAAGTCTGGGAACCCCAGATACAGATGATAAATGGTCAATCAAAACACTTACGGCACAGGATGAAACGGTTTCTTGGTTCTGTCTGACTGACTTTGCTCAATTCTCACTTCCTGACTTGGGTCTTCTGCCTGAAATTTGAACATTTAAAAATACAGGGTGGTCGCGTCTGTCATATACTGAACATTTCGACGGCATATATAAATATCAGTTTTAGGCGCAGTACTATTTTTATTTTTTATATTTTTTATCCGTTACACAAAAGGCTTGCGTGATTAACCACTACTGATCTAAATACCTCTTTCATCTGCTATTTTTCATTCATAATATGTATCAAATAAATCTAATAAATTGCGGCGAACCCTTTGACTACCAACCCCACTATGGGTTGGATACAACTAAAAAAAATATATAAATATAAACATACCTTAACTCCATAAAAATGTAGACAGAAATTATTAATCTTCTTAAACCCCTCATTGGTCTTCACATAATGGGCTTCACCTTGTATTTGTATCTGACACGTCACTTGGAAATGGTTCTTCTTTTGACATACAAACGCTTCGTCAATTTGGGAGAAATTGAAACCTTTGTCTGCGCCCACTATGTATGATGGTGTTGGTCTGAAAAATAATTTATATTAATATTTTTGTTTAACTAATTATTGTTAAAGCTATGTTAAGCTTATTTATTTATATCGAAAATATTTAATTTGGCAATCGGTGGCTAAATATATTATATATCGGCCAAGTGCGATTCGGACTCGCGTACGAAAGTTTCTAAAAAATCATGTCTGTTGTATAGGAGCTATTTATTTATTTTAATTGTTACCAAAGTATTTGTTTGTATAGAGCTCTTGGACGTGCCGAATTTTAGCGTTTAACGCCGCGTAGTTTTGGCGTTCTGTCGGCGACAAAATAGGTAATTTTGTATATATGTATAGAATCTAATAATACTTACATTGGTTTTAAATTACAATCATACAACGAATGCCAAGTATTTTGCTGGAAGGGTGAAAATCTGATACACTGTAGAGGAGCGTCGTCACCCGCCTCCGACCCGTCCACTGAGGGTGGTGGGCGCACTACTACACTTTCTGGTGATAAGGCCGCTAGAAATTAAAATGTTTTGGTTGCTTAAGATTTAATTTATGTAATATTTTTCGTTCGTCCTTTAAGTTAAGTTAATATATTTTAATTATTCTTTTCATACTGAATCACACTAAGCCAATACAATAAAAAAGTCAATTTTACCTGGCTCACATTTAACTTGAGAATTGATATCCTGTGAATGTTTTCTCTTCTTACTACTGGGTTCCTGTAGATTTGTATACACTGGTGTCAAAGTTTCATGTCCTAGAGCTACCAATTGGGGATTTATCATCCCTTGCTCTAATTCCGGCAAATCTATCCTCATTTGATTATACCGATTTTGATAAGAAATTGGATCAGATAAGCCTAGATCATGGCGAACTGATCTTAATCCTAATTCTACAATACTAGGATCTTGTGGTAATACAACTACATCATTGAGATTACTTCTCAAGACTTCATGGTTTATGTTATCTGTTTTCAACTCTTCATAGATATAGTCACCATTTTGTTGTAGTAGTTCATGTGATGTGATGTGGTCCGGGACTAACATATAGTCAGTTCCTAATACAGTTTGTGATACAGCAATTGTGTGAGAGACTTGAGTGTCTGGACTATAAGGGTTTTCTGAGCCCGAATCTGGTGGACTTTCTGGTAATTGGTGACCCCTGGATAAAAGTATAAAATTTTCAAATTACTGTCTTATTGATTTAATTGCTCATGAGTCTAAGCAATGATTATTTTTTATGATCTTTACTCAAATAACGTAGTCAAGGTAGTTTCAAAAAAAATCCTTAAACCAAAATATTTAATTGTATTATGAACTTATTCGTTTCTTTCTAAGTCAGGGCAAGCTTTTCCTCCATTTCCTAAGTCATACACCCAAATTTAAGCTATCTTACCCAATACAGCGTGCGTCGATGGGTTGCGGCGGATAGCATCCTTCGCCGACAGAGGCCATGCACGCCTCCAACTCGTCTATAAGTCCCGGACCTGTAACAATGCAATACCAATATTACTAAAAAGCTGTCAAATGCTGCGCTACGACGCCCATTTTTTAACAGATTCTTTTAAATACTGTCACAAATCTTCTTTAACCTATAATATAGTAACCTATATAGCTTTCAATTATTTATATAAAGCATGGAGGAAAGAATAATAATATTTTTATTATTCTTTTTAAGCGAATTCTGTGTTAAAAGAATCCTAAAGAAAACACGCAACGTGGTAATTAAAAAGTAATAAATAATTGGTTTTCGTGTTCACGAAGTTTTCTAATACCAATTAAACATTTTTAAAGTAAACTTTCATACATTTAGACTCCATAGTGGTTCAGTATTTAAGCAACTAATTGTGAGCGGTGGGCAGAGGGAACTTAGTGTTAAGACACTCCGCTCCCCATTAATTGGAGGCATTGCGTGTTGAGTTGAACTCAACGCAGCGCCTTGTCTCGTCATCAGAGTAAAGAAATTAAAATATTTAATTTTTAATTTATTTTTTCTTAAGTATGAAATAACACTTTAAAATGTCAAAAATATTAAATATTTAATTTCCTAGAGTGGGAATCGAACGTCGCAATTACATTCACGCTTTGTGCCCCTGTGCCACGACTGGCCTCAACTAAGTTCGATTATCTTCAGTAGGTAAGCAAGGATATTAATTAGTAGTATTTACTATCCGTAATAAATTATTAATTAATTGATTTAAACATATTGCGGAGTTAAGTTTCGTCGTCTAGTCTTCTAGAGGCTCTTCTAGAGGCATATTATAAAAAAACGCTAAAATTGCATTTAGATAAAACAAAACACACACATTACTTACCTAATATTAAGTATATTATAATTAAACAACCGAAACTTCCTGTAAAACACTACAAAATAATAAAAAAGACAAACAAATCCACAAACAAACAAAACAAAAACTAAACAATTAACTAATATTATATAATAACTAATAATGTTTATAATAGTAATAAAAATAGTATTTAATGGTGCGTTCACGCGTGCCGCACCGATAGTGAACGTTAGAAACTACAGTTACAATTGTTACGTGCAATTGCGTCACATGCTTTCAGAAGGAAAATGCTGCGGGTAAAGTATGAAAATTGGTGTGATAGCTAAAAATTCAGTTTCAGATTTACTCTTTTGTTCACATAGCAAGAGGGAATGTAGTGTTAAGACACTGTGTTCTTCACACACCGCCCAATTTTCAAGACATTGCGTGTTGAGTGGCGGAACTCAATGCCGCGTTTGGTCTTAATTGTGGGATGAGGAAAAGAAAACTAATTCGCCATTTTTAGTCAGATGTAGCGCGCCACGTTCGTATCAAATAATCAATTTTAAAGTCAAATTAAATCCGCTTCACGCTGTATCTCGCACACAGCAGGATATGCAGAGGGAACATAGTGCCCTCCACTCCACTCCTTTCCCCAAGTGTTTGGTACGTGGGGAACCCGTGTTCCCTCTAATCTACTCTGTAATTTTCATGACATTCCTGGTTTACTCGGCGGAACTCAACGATACACTTTATCTAATTAATTTAATAAAAATAATAAACTATATTTCTTATGTAATAAAATGGACAATAAACTAAATACGCAAATTCCACATTAAACTATAGCATTAATAACTGAAGTATGCAAGAGAAAGGCAGGTGAACGCCTGAAGATGCAACATGAGATCAAGTAATACTGAAATAACTTGTAATTTTATAATTTTTACATAACGTTATCGTGGCGTGGTGGTTGTAAGTTCGATTTGCAACTGAATATTTATATTCAAAATATTTTTGTTGAGACCGTGCGTGCCGTGAAAACGCCGTGAAACGGTAAAGAGTGCGATTACAACTTGGAAGATTAATTTGATTTCATTACCAATTATAAAAAGTGCGGCGTTAAGTTCCGCCTTTTTGTCTTCTCTGCTTTAATTATGCAGAGTCAAAGCCAAAAGCTGAATGGGTAATGAAAGTATATTATTGTTTAGTAAATATCCCATATACCTACTTATTTAATTCGCAATGTTAGATATGTAATCTAGACTACTTTCTACAAATACCTTCCATCAACTATACTCCAACCAAATCCAATAGAAGTTATGATGCAGTGATGATGCATCACGACTGCACTGATGATGCATCACGAATGCGGCGATGATGCGTGGGCACAGCCTCTGATTGTAAACGCGTTTGACGGTTCGATTCCCACTTGGAAAAATGAAATATTTTTATTTCTTCGTTCTGATAAAAAGACTAAATGCGCAGTTGAGTTTCGCTTTCTCGAAAATTGAGTGTAAGTCGGGCAATGGATTCCCTCCCTCCCTATTTAGTCTGTTGTGTGCGGGATACAGCGTGAAGCTAAAGAAAATATAGCTTTCTTTCATGCAAGATAACATGTTTTACCCCGCTATGAGTGGGATACAGAATAGAGCTAAAACGCTTAAGCATTAACATAATAATATTTACAATTAATGCAATTCTTAAATACCGTTTCGGGGGCAGATGTATTTTCACGCATCAATAGTTAAGGGTTGTTTCACACGAGCTTGATCACGAATTAGCGATATGGGGCTATTAAAATGGGGTGTATAATGTGTTTGCCCAGTCGACCGCGTGATTTGTTGACAGTTTAAACTATGGGTAATATACTTAACTATAGGTCACCTGTAGGTAACGTGTTTACCTAAAGCTTAGGTATAATGGTTCACGGTGGCAGAAGATAATAGAAATAAAGTATAACAAGATCGATTGCAGACGACAAATAAATAAATAAATGATAAAATATTAGTACCTAGGTACACAATTCCTGTAGAATACGTGTAGAATTGTGAAGAAGAAGTGGAGTTCTGCCACTCATCTTGCAATGTCTCGAACATTTTGGGGAAAATCGGTAACAGAGTGTATTAGCACTAAATTAGACAGAGGCCTACTATGCGGGATACAACATGACGCTAAAAAAATAAAAAAAGAAGAAATTCCAAAATAATAAGATATATCCTGTAAACATCTTGTGGTACATCGTCTTATAAAGATTATTCATTATCTATAGTACATGATAGACACGCTATTCAATTATATACATACAATAACGATAATTACGATTCTCCGAGCGCGTACGAGCATATGGATAGATGTACAGACAATAATTGTGTGGAATTTTTCTACAATATAAACAAATGAGAATATAATTGTAGAGAATTTATGTTGCTCATTTTGTCTGTAAAAGAACCTAATTAATTATACGGGCGAGCCTTACAAAAAAACTGGTCAAGTGGGAGTCGGTCTCGGCCACCTAGGCTTTCGTACCAATTTGAGAATTGTAGTTCAATGATAAGTACAAGTTATTTATGTTTACAAATTTAACATTGCAGGCGTATGCACTAATTTTATAAAGGACAACTAACGAAAAAAATAAATACATAAAATATGTTAAACTAAATAAAAAGCTAAATGTTAAACTTAAAATAACAATAGGAACTCAATCCATCCATTAACAAGTGTAAATACACAATCCCTACTCATTTCATAATATTTTAATGTTTCTATTAACCCCACTAAGAATTACTAATACAATACAGTATAGTACTGTATTGTTATATATAGGAAAGTTATCTTTTTTTTATGGAAAAAGGACAAGGCAAACGAGCGTTCCGGTCATCTGATGGTAAGTGATCATCGCCGCTCACCTCCCCGTGCAACACTAGATGAGCTACAGGTGCGTTGCCGGTCGCCAAGGTGGAGATAGACGCGCTTTTTGAAGGTGCCCATGTCATAGAGACCTGGAGACTAGGAAGTTCCTACGAAACCGCGCAATAGGGGTGTGCCACGTATCCAGGTGGTGTGGATGATATTTACGTTTGTGACGTACTGTGCAGTTAGGATAGTTATTGTTCATGTAGAATTTCTAGATGGCGATAAGAACCAATATCTTAAATAACTAGAGCGGGATCAAATTAAATAAAAAATTTTAAAATATTGTTTTTATTACTATAAGTCATCAACTTTTTCATACATGCCCCCATTAAATTACTAATATAATATGTATAAACAAAACTATTTTTATTTCAACTTATGACACTTTAGTTAAAATTGTTAATAATAGTTAAGTACATTCAAAATCTGAAATTCGAAACGACAGATAACGTAATTGCTATTGTCACAGATACCATACAATCTGTGACGCAAATTGAAAATGTTTGCGGCGCAACGTCGCGTCGCGTCGCGTATAGCAGTTATTATTAAAAATATATAAACTAGCCTGTCGATTGTAAACGTTGTGGTTGTGGGTTCGATTCCCATTCGAGGAAATTAAATATTTAATATTTTCATTTCCTCGTCAAACATGCAATCTCTTCGTCAAATTCCGCCAATCAACACGCAATGCCTCCAGAATTCGGCGGAGGGGGTAACGGATATGTCCTAATGGGAACGGAGCGTTCCCTCGTCCCATCTGCCTATCCTGCTAAGCACGGGATACGGATAGTCTTGAAATTAAATTCTTCGTTATGGATTATTTATTTTTGGTACATGCATATAAATAAAATAACAAGATGACATAGCAATGCAAGTCCCCTTAGAATTTTTTTTTTACTTTACACATAGGCTAGCTTCTTCTGAATTCTGGAGGCATAAAGTGGCGGAACTAAACGCCGCGCTTTGACTTATTACCAGAGCGAGAAAGTAAAAGTATTAAATATTTCTTAAATATATTTATTACAAAATATGCAAGGGTGTCAGCCTTAAGTATATCCAACGCACTTTATACTTGCGGTTCACACAAAATTCGGTCAAACCGCAAGAAATTGTAAATTATAAACACTGATACGATCGTTTTGTTTTGATGCAAGCAGATTTTAAATATTTTGAATGTTTATTTTTTACCCTCACGGGTAGGCAGAGGGAACCTGAGAAGCTTGTATTAACACACTCCGTTCCCATTTTCCGCTGAATTCTAGAGGCGTTGCGTGTTTAGTGTCGGATCTCAACGCCGCGCTTAGTGTCGTTACCAAAGCGAGAAACATGAAACTAATAAATATTTTATATCCTCGAGTGGGAATCGAATTTGTGCCCTTGCACCACGACGTCCTCAGTTTTTATATAAACGCGTAGTGTTATAATGCATATTAAATAGCCTAACTTAAGATTACAGCCTAGTAGCGCAGTAACACAAGCCTGCGACTGTAAAAACGACGGTTGTGGATTCAATGCTTTAGCGAAATTTGTAAATATTCATCCATTCATTCTTAGCTTATTAGTGAACCTAATAAAAGAGGTAAATACTCGTACATGCATACAATATTAAATATCAATCATAGTGGTCAAACGCGTCGTCGCAAATGGAGCGGCAAAATACGGCTTAGAGGCCTTATTAAGTTCGTGTACCTGTTTACTGATACTTGTTAATGTATTTCTATCTGTTATTGTTTTCAACAAATTCCGTAAGTTTTCAGGTTTTCTTTTCAGTTCCATCTAGTATATCGCACAAAGTAGGGTACGCAAGGGAACCTAGTGTTAATACAGGAGCCGTTTTGTGTAGAGTGGTGAATTCAACGGCGCACTTTGCCTTAACACCAGAGGGAAGCAATGAAAATATACATTTAAATAAATATTAAATTTCCTCGAGTGGGAATCGAACCAGTCGCGTTTACAGTCACACTTGTGCTCCTTCGCCATGACCGGCCTCAAGTTTTTTTTTATTTCCATAAAAACTTTAATTTACATCCAACAATAAGTTTATATGTAGTTTATTTATATTATATTTGTAGATTTTAAAATTATGTACTACTTATTTTTAGTATTAAAAATATTATTCTCATTAGAAGTCAGGAACATAATCGTCAATCATAAATAAAAAAAATTCTTATTATTCAAGATCACATTCAGAAAAAAAATGTTTATTAAAATAGAAAATGGTCTTAAAACCCTTCGTACCACACTCTCCACCAAACTCTCTACATTCGTGAGTGGCGGAATTGCCGCGTGCTATACAACAAGAAGGCTATAAGAGGAGAGCCAAGAAATTACCTTGATTTCTCCCCTGGTTTCTGTTCGCCCTCCCGTTAGTCTCTTGGCTCACCTCCTCCATTTGCCACGAAAATTCCATCTTTTTTTGCTCAATCAAAAAACCATTGTTGAACGCCACTTTACGTTACATCCAAAGCGGAATATGAACACATAATTATAAGTTTATAATAGTTTTTCTTGTAGTTTAGTTTTTAATTATCAAATACGATTTCTGTAACTAATTCATAAAATTTTTCACTCAGAACATCACTCAAAATTAATTTAAAATTTAAATTTCAGTTATGTTTTTATATATTTTTTTAATTTTAATTATTAATATAATAATTTATTAAAAATAAACAAAAAACGTCCGCGTATATTATACACCCAGAAGGCACTGACGGTGTATCCTCGTTCCACCCTTGCGCGAGCGAGCCAGCAAGCGTGACATCTATACGTTAGAAGGAGACAGATATATTTGTCTTTTCATGGTTTTCACGAAAAACATTGGCGGTTAGGGGAAGGTATTGACCAATGGGGTTGATTCAACCTTTACATTGTACTAGCGACCCCCTGAGGCTTCGCCCGCTTAAATTAATTGTTATATTAAAGCCAAATTATACAAAATCTTTTCATAAATTGTAGCCTATGTTGTTTATTCTGATGTACAAGCTATATTATTGTAAAGTTTCATGTTAATCCGTTCAGTTTCCGTCAGTCCAAGTCCAGAGTTTGGAGCCTCGAGGGACGATTCCGACTCGTACTTTGCCGATTTTTAAAGCTTTACGCTGTATTCCTCATATTAAATTTCCAAAATTATAAATTCTAAGCATCCTCAAAATTGTAAATTAATTTATCTGTGTGAGTACAAAGTGTGCAATAACGATACCTAAGAGCAAAAAATCAAAAACAAGTACCGCAAATATGTTGGGGGAAACTTTACCTAAATATTTAATTGGGGGGAATTAATTTATGAATATAGCAAGATTTTCCTATATTGATAGATAGATATAGATCAATAATAAAATTGATATCTATAAGTAATAATCGAACTTGCGACCCAGCTGTCGTGACCCAGTCATACATGATCGCGTCCACCGCCACCTGACGAACGATTAAATTTCACGCGCCATTGCATCCAAAACGGTACAGCACATGTTTTAGGCAAGGTGTTTGATTTGTTATGGCCAAAAAACTTTTTTTATTATAACAGTTTTTATTTAAATTACTAAATGGTGCAGTTGTGACCGTAAAACGGAAAATAAAAGATAGTAAAGCTCTATTTTTTTCGCCAGTGTGGAATGACACACAGGCGTGCAACTGTGAACGCGAATTTAGTGAAAAGTGGGGAACGGAAGTGGCGTAATAGGAACGAAGTGTCTTAATACTCCCGAGTCCCCGAGTTTCCTCTGCCTACCTAGCTATGTGCTGGAATTGACTCTTTCTCTATCTCTCTACATTGAATATATTTCAAAATAAACAATGTAAGGCTATGTGAAAACACTTAAATATATGAATCTATGACCACGTGTCTTGGAAACCACTGGACGGATTTAAATAAAACTTTTTTTTTCGCAGGAAATAGGCTATATTCATTTTGAGAGCTAGTCTAATATATATAATGACACCTTGGTGTGAAGATAGAACTAACGACCATCGTTTTTACAGTAAAAATCTTTGCAACTACGCTACAATGGCATTATATTCTATTTATATCTATTGGATATGAGGAGTATGTTTGGTTCAAAGCGCTAATGTCAGGAACTAAGAAACTTAATTTAAAAAAAGGCTTCCCATGTTAGATATTCAGACAAAACGCGATGTTAAGTTCCGCCTTACAATACATAACATTTCAAAAGTAGCGAACGGAGTATCTTAACACTATATTCCGTGCATATCCTGCTAAACGGGAAAAAGCGTGAAGCCGTGTTTTTATTACTTACAACCCCTCCGATCGCTTTACAATAATTACACTAAACGCTTATTTACGCATTGATCCCTACCCTGAGTTGAATGAATCGCGGTCGTGGGAAGGTGGCGCTACTAATTCGTTTCGCAGGTGGAAAAGCTCCCTTTTATATTAAACTTTCATATTTCTATACAGGCCGTCGAGGCGCAACGGCAAATCGGCTGATTGTAAACGCGACGGATGTGGGTTCGATTTCCACCCGAGGGAAAGAATTCTTTTTTCTCTTTCTGTATCTTATAGTGGGGAATATCTATATTTTATCAAAAAAACTGATACAATTTTCTTTATTTTGTCTTTTTATTGTTTTTTTTTTGTTTTTTACACAATTTATTTAATGGGACTCAAAGCCTCAAGCAGAAAGTTCAATTTATTTAGTTACATATCCTCAAATTGGGAAACGAAACCATCGCATTCGTACAGACAATTCAAAAATGTCTAAGACTGTTTCAAAATTACCAATATATACATCTCAGAAAATCACATTTTTATCGTACAGTCCATTTCGAAAAACTGTTCTTGGGTTCAAAGTTTCACGAATGTGTATGCTAAAAGTTCTAGGAACATCGATATATTTTCAAAATCAATAACCGATTTAGTTGTAAATATATAATTTAAGTTTTCCTTTTACTTTTGTATTTGTGTTGCATGTTTTAGAAACTATTATTTTTGCATGTATTTTATTTACCTTAAATATTTATTATTGGTTGTAAATAAATATTCTTGTAACAATGGTTGATAAATTTAATAAATAAAAAACAGTATTACGATAACGTCATAATTAATATAACAAGTATAAGTAAAACAGTAAAATTAATAAATGTATTATGTCTTCCTGCCAGTTTATAACCTCATAGAATATATCACACGACCTTTTAATGCGGAACATCCGTTATAGATGGATTATTACAAAATATTTTTTTTACTTTTTTAGTAGAGAGTTTGATGCCCACTCAAGGTATATGAAAAAATACCTTTACTTATTTAAAAGTTGGAGCTTATAAAAAAAAGAATATGTTTTTAATTGAATATCTTTATTAGAAATATACACTTTTTTATTAAGAAAATGACGCAGAGTTCCGCTATTCATCATCACAATGTTCCCCACTTAATATCTTAATAATTAATATCCAAACAAAGGAATATCAACATTTTAACTTCATACTCATAGCCACAGTTAAAACAGCAGTCAAATTATCTTAACTTAAACTAGACATTTCATGTTTAAACTGATAAGTTAAACCCATCACTCATACTAAAGTACGACTTAAGTCCTAAACTATAATAGCTAAGCGTAATTAAATTCACATTCTGACATAGCATTGTAATTTCAACGTTTTGGGGGTATAAAATGCAAATTTTGTAATCAATGGGGACGTGGTCGAACACGAGATGGTTGCCATGGTGTTGTTAGTTCGATGCTCGGTTAAAGCATTCGAGGGGATGAAATAACCTTTAGAATTAATTTTAGTGATAAACATTGTTTCTATTATTATTTAATTTTAACTTGAGAAATTTTTGTTGGTTGAAACATGGGTCTTGACTGTTAATCCTTAAACACTATTGGGCTTTTTTTCTTTTTAGTTTTTATGTAGTCGGATTTAGTTTTTTTTATTTTTATCTTTTTGTATATCTCATCATTAAAGGTACTTAGAGAAGTTAGCGATATTATGACTTACTGTCCATTTTCTGGATGATTAGGAGATATGTGGTATTAGGCGAAACTTAACGACGTATTTTTTGTAACCAGATTATGAAAATAAAATAAAAAAGCAGCCACTCAGCTTGCCACTTTCCAAACTTTTAGTGTTGCGTGATGTAGAGTAAAACTGATGGCTGTGCCTTTTGTACCGCCAAAAAGTTAAAATACCTATAAATAAAGTAAATATTTTCGAAAAGAACCACGCAATGCCTCTACAATTCGGTGGAAAGTAAGAAACGAAAATATCTTATTGGGAACGGAGTGTTTCAACACTAGGTTGACAGGTTCCCTCTGCTTACTTTGTGCGTGAAGCTTAAACAAAAAAAAGCTTTGAAACAACATTTTAAAAATAATTGAGGATTTTCCTCATCTCTTAGCAACAATCAAGTTAATTCCTCTCAAATATTATAAGATAATATATTATTTAAATGCGAATATAAAAAAACCAAAGCACAAAAAATATGAATACAACTCGATTTAATCGTTGCTCGCTGACGTAAAATATAGAGACGTCAATATATTAAAAATTACCCACGATCGTAATGTTACTAAGGATAATAATAAAATTATGATAATAATCCATTGAATCGTTCTAATAATTCATATAAATTGGCGATGTTTTTAATGGTCTGTCTGTCTTTATATAGAAAAAGAAATCGATTCTATTTTCATTTTCTTGAATATGTTTTCTAAATACTTTTTAGAAGTTTTATAAAAACTTGATGATAGCGAGATTTGAAAAAATGTTGCTCTGGACTAGAGTGTCACTGTAGACAATAAGAAAAATACACGCAATTGTTGTGGTTTTCATAGTCATTCCTCCTTCTTACATAATAAGACAAACTGCAGAGCTGATATCCACCTCTTAAAATGTTTAAAAATATTACGAAAAGCGGAGAATATAGTGTCTACGAACTACTTAATCATATATGAGAACATCTTAAACATACAAAAAATATAACCAACTCGTTTACACAAAACCGCACTATCATTTTCAAGGCTACTTACTTCTCTATTAATACTTACATACATATATATAGAACTATCTAATATAAAAGATATTGATCAAACATTATATAGGGGGTGGAGCATCCCTTCCAAAGAGGGTTGGCGCGACCAATGGGGTTGTACTGTAAATTGAGAACACGTGAACTGAACTGAATGTCAAAAGTGACGTATAGTCAAAACATTTGTATACAGCGTGTTTAAAATTAGGAAAATTTAAAATTTATATAGCTTGTTATTATTATTTTTATAGCTTCACACTGTATCCCGCATAAAGCATAGTAGGCTTAGGGAACCTGGAAATGTAATGCTAAGAGCTAGAAATAAAACTCAATTCATTCCCCCAACTGGGAAGTCGGCTTAAAAAGGATTACAGGCGCCATTGTACCACGAAGATTGTTTGTATATAATATTCAGGCAATAATATTATTGGACATTAAAGATGATACTATCATATTATTTTTAAATTACACAATAAGATTTTTTTACGACATTCAATAAAAATATAGTAAGAAAAGTAACATTTCTACTTTTGTTAACCGATTTTTTGCATCAAGGCTCCACATACTAAAGCAACAAGCCTTGACATTTATTTAAAAAAAGATCTTTCCTAATACAATGATAATGTGTGTTAATGTGTCAATACAATATTTTAATATAACTTTTGTTTTCACTTTCGCTTCCCGCTGTATCCCGCTTGAGGCGTTGCGTGTTAAGTGGCAGAACTTTGCCTCGATTAAATAATTCAAACCCCTGAATGGAAATCAAACCCGCAACCATTGCGCTTACAGTCACTAGTGCGATTGCGCTACAATATCCTCCTCACACATACCACATACATACCATAATTAATTTAAACATGCTGTATACAAACTACATTAGGTCGCGTGCGGGCTTAACCGCAAAATCGTACGCAGTTACTATATTTTACACAAACAATCTTTCGGGAATCGAACTCTGGTCAACTGCTAGATTTATTTACATATGATAAACATATGCATAAACTCTACCCCTAAATGTATATAAACTACACATTTGTAGTATTATTTAAGACAAACTACTTATATTAATATCTATATCTATACTAATATAATAAAGAAGAGTTTTGTTTGTTTGTTTGTTTGTTTGTTTGTTTGTTTGTTTGTTTGTTTGAACGCTAAGATCTCTGGATCTACTGGTCCGATTTACATTGTTTTTGTTTTGTATGAAAGCTGCATTCTTCAGAAGTGCTATAGGCTATATAACATTACATTACACATATAAACTAATATATTTTAAAGTACTTTCTAATTTGACATGCAATTTATTCTGCCATGTTAATAACAACCGTCGCGTCGCTACGCAACCGTTACCGCGACATTTTGATATTCATCTTTATGAAAACAAATATAATATTCACTTTTAGCATTTTATCTATATTGAAATTATAGTTAACTGTATAAATTTCTAATAAATAATTAAGGAGATGTCACTGATTCGAAATGACCTAGCTTTCGGGCGGCATAATATGAGTATGACCAACGCGAAAATATTCTTATAGTTCAAGCAGGCGTAGCCGCGTCCGGGTCCACTAGTAGTTTTATAAAGGTAAAAAGTTTGTTTGGTTTAACGCATTATTCTTAGAAACTACGAGTATTTATGTACAAAAAATATTTTTATGTTTCATGGGTAATCCATTTATTGAGGTAGGCTATATGCTTTTATTATATGACGGCTACGTTAGACGTTAATTGTACTAATCGTTCCAAAGTAACCCACTATACCCGCCAGTACAAGTATAATTATATATTTTTAGAGCAGATTAGTTATTTTTAAGTGCCAAAATATCTAAATTAACCTACAGCCAAACGTAGTGGGGCACGGAATGTCTTAACACTAGGTTCCCAGGTGCCCTCTGCCTACCTTGCTTCGTGCAGGATACAGTGTGATGCTGTACAAGTATATACGAGTTCCTAACTCATAAACTATCTACTGACAATCAAATGACAGAATCAAATCCATAACTATTATCTAGCAACCTTGATACGAACCTTCAATTACGCGACCACAGCGACTGTGGACGTAGCCAACCGAATATTTGTTGTAATAATATTTTATAAAATTGTTGAGGAAAATATTTATTTACCGACCGATTGTGGGTGAACAAAAAATTTATATGAATAAAAAATGTTTATCATTTGATTATACTTTATATTGATATCAATATGTAGCGATAGAGAAGTACGATCTGTCTAAGCGTTCACATTGTTACTTGTAATTAGTCTATATAATTTAAGTAAAACATAAAAAAATCATAAACGAGTGCAAATAATCATGAATATAATGTTATTTTATCGATAAAAATGTAAATTTCAATCGACTCCTTCCTTTATATTAATACAATGCAATTCATAAAAGTTTTCAAGTTTTCATCAATGTTCTTATGACATCATTACGTAAAATGATCGCTCGTAAATCAATTTTACAAACGACTAATTTCCTTTAGTGCAAATACTTTATATTAAAATTTTCATTTAAATATCCTCATTGTAACGTCACCAGCAATTTATTTTTATTTTACTTTTTAATATTTTTTTTTCCTTATTATTTAACTTATTTTAATTTAAATCAGTTAAGTTTGATTTTAATTCTAAGTAATAATTAGACAACCATGAAAACATTAGCATTTATTAATAGAAGAAATCTAATTACTTTAAATTAGAAAAGTAAAAATCTTATTATGTCTTAAACAACATAAAATATTTTTTATCACTTAGGTAAGTTTTTTATGCCACATAAAAAAATATGGCCAATTTTTTTGTTTTCAATATAAATAGAAATAACCTTAGTTTTTATAGTGAAACCAATCGCAACCTCGTTCTACACAGTCGGTTAAGAAATATGGCCAAGTTCATAGCTGAGGTGTGCATACCTGCTTTATTTAGAGGGCGGTATAACGTTGACATACAAATTAAGGGTACAAATACTGTATGTTTAAATAATTTGACGGCATAGCATTAATGTATTTATTTAAACAAGGGTTATTTCGTTAAAATTAGTTTATATTTAAATTTATGATGGAATTTATCCATCTCGTGCACATTCTTGGTAAACAGAGGTATTTTAGTGACAAATTTCTCTTTGCTACACTTTAACATCAAACGCAATACACAAGAGGTAAGCAGAAGGAACCTAGTATACACTCCCTTCCCCATTTTCCATGCAATTTTTGTGATATTGCGTGTTGAGTGACGGAACTTAGTGTCGCGCGTCGTATACCAGAGCAGGGTGATGAAAATGTTTTAAATACTCACTTGTCCAGGAAAAGTACCCTGTACGTTTTCATAGAAACTTGGCTCTGAGGAACCATGGTTTTAATATTTTCTTCATACGATCTCCAGATGAATAGCCAATGACAGACGGACAATAAAGTGGAAAACCCTAAAACTATTGATATAGAAGAAAACTATTCAAGGCTGTCCTGGTGCAGCGGTACAGCAGCAAACTATAAATCCAATGGTTTTGGATTCGATTTTCTCTCGGGGGAGTAGATTATTTTCATTTCATCGCTCTAATCTAAAAACCGCTGTGTAGAGTTCTGCTACTCAATCCACAATATCTCGAAAATTGAAGAAGAATCGAAAATTCGTGAGGAACGGAGTGTCTTAACATTACATTACCCAAAAAAAAAGAAAAGTCTATTGTCACGCCGTATTACATGACATACATAAGTAGGTATCAACTTTTATGATGAAAAATGTTAAACAATAAAAAAAAACATCTAATAACTGACCATATATAATGCAATTAAGTAAAACGATAAAATATATTATAACTAGAATAAACGTTACATTTATAAGGTGTGGTAAACGAAATTAAAAAATATTTGACTAAAGAGAAGAAAGTAGTTAACATACCATGTTGAGGTAATCGTGGAGGAACACAAAAATGTGACTGTAACACGACGGTTATGGATTCGATGCTCAGGAGAGGGAATGAATTATTATGTCTTTACTCCGGCGCCAAGGCAAAAGCCCGGAGTAGATGATGATGCCGCCACTTAACACGCAATGCAATGCAATCTTAACACTAGGTCCACTACCCTGCTATATACGTATGCCTACCCTGCTATATATATTTTTTTAAGTTACCGCGGAATTCAACACCGCACTTTACCAGAGCGATTAAATTAAAATATTTAATTCATTTCCTCGAGTGGGAATCGAAACCAAAGCCTGTCACGTTAACAGTCGCAGGCTTGGGCCCAGCGCCATGACAACCATCTTTCTTTTCTTCTTTTATGAATAGTAAATTCAAAGAAATCCAATTCAACCGTAACGTTAGTTAACCTTTTGACTTCAATAAGTAATTTCAAAACAAAATATTTGTGTCAGTTAAAATGTCAGTACAATTGTAGCTAACTCTCAAATCGTATGCCCATTACGTACACAACAGGTGTTTAATACAGTGTGCAATGTAAGTTTGCTTATTTTAATTTTTGACTTAGCTTTTCGTGTGGCTTCGCCTGCGTGAAATAAAGTAAATTAAAAACCCCAGATAAAGCCACTATGAAGTAAACAAGCAACTAGAAAAAGCTGATAATCTTAAAAAACCTGAACATATTTTCTCGAATCATAGCTCTTAACTAGCATTATGATTAAGCCACTTTACAAACGAAACAAATACATCAAAATTATGGTTACGGTACAGTTCATGCATTTAGGAGTAACGATGCCACAGACAGCCATACACAGATACACAATAGATATGTCGAACTCATAACACCTCTGTTTTTCGTCGGGAGGTTAAAAAAAGTGTAATTTATCACAATACTCTCCGCGTATCTCTCAAAATATTTTCATATAATGAAATATTTACAATGTCATTTTAATGATAAAAATCGTCGCTTATTGTACTGTCGTAGCAATTTTTTTCTTCGGTCACCCATTGTTCAGTTTTTTGTTCGTGAGAAAAAGATTTTTAATTGTTTTAGCAGTTGGGTAATATATTTACTATGGTCTTTACTTGTCTCGCTCTAACATATGAATTTTATTTTTTTTTCCCTCTCACTCAATATTTTTTTCAGTACTGTGCAAAGATACAACGTATAAATATCTATATAATACGTGAAGCAAAAGTTTCGACCCCATTTTACAAAAATTTGCTTAGGCGGAGGGGTTTGAAATTTGGCACATTTATTTTTTATTTATTTATATGTAGGAGTCCAGAATGCTAATTTTTTTCAATAATAATACTTATAAAGTACATTAACTTAATAAATAAAACATTATACACACTTCCATGAATTCCACAATGTTTTTCCACTTATGTTTATAACGTTGCTATGGCAACGCCAACGTCTACTATTATACGCGTCAATTAATTCTCTAGTAAATAAAATTGAAATATCTCCCTGTGATTTCAAAGTAACTTTGTTTTTCCAATTGCATATTGTACATACGATAACAAAACACAAACAAAAGCAAATTGTCTGTCTGTCTTTCTGTTTTTCCGGGCTTATCTCTGGAACAACTGAATCAATTTTTATAAGACTTGCACTGAAAAATAGAATGTCATGCATCAAACTATAGGCTACTTTATATCTCGGTATTCCCGCGGTATCGGGATTTACGCAGAAAACAAAAACCGCGTTTGTCGTACTCTCGTACTTACCGCTTACTTCGATAGATTAGAAATAACTTGACTTTTCTATGAAATACGACATTTTGTGCGAGCAAAATTAAATATATTCCCAAAACATTTAAATTACGATTTATCTGTAATATCTATACATCTATAAATATCTATAAAAATCACATATATAGTACTCATCAAACAGATAACCTTTTCTTTTGAATCGGTTAAAAATTTATAAAAAAACTTTCGGGTATTTTTCAATCGTTTGATATGCTTTACTACAATATAAATCTGTTAGGGAAATTACAATATAAAGATAACAGTACAAATAAAAATTTTCCTTATTTATTTAGACAAATTATAAACATACATTATGACAAACGTCATAATTGTGGGTTCGATTTGAGTAATCATAAACATAGGCACGGGGTTGAGCTCCACCACTCAATATACTACTCCCCACTCATCGTGTAATTGTCGAGATATTGCGTAACTGAACACCGCAATTAGTCTACTACAGCGGCAAAAAGTAAATAATACCTCAAATACACTAGAAAATAGTGAAAAATGTACCAAGGCTAGGTTTTAGATGACGTTTGCACTAAAGTACTAGTAAATAAGACCTAAATGAGTTACAGCAATTTACAATTGAGCAGTAAATAGCATTCACTTGTTAACTTTGTAGTTGATTCACCGTAAAGAAAAATCAACATGTTCTTTTCTGAAGATCTCAGAAAATATATTTTTTTGTCTTAAAGCATTTTCTGAGTCCATCGTGGCGCAATGGTAGAAGCGTGCGACTGTAAACTCGTCGGTTGTGAGTTCAATTCCCTTTTGAGGGAATGAAATAGCTGTTATTATTATTTGCTTGGTCTGGCTCAAGACGAAACGCGGAGTTGAGTTTCGCCTTTCCAATATTCTATAGAACGGAGTGTCTTAACACTATGTTATATTGACATATATGGCTATATGGTATTACGTCATTATTTCACCAAATGTCAGTTATAAATTATAATATAAACGTTTCCCCAAATGGGAATCGAACTCACAACCATTACTATCTGACTCTATAAGTCAAATAGTAACCAAAACTGCCGTAACCGCATGTCATTAAAGTCAAAAATATTTAAAAAATCATGAATCCTCTAGTTTTTAGTGTTTGCTTAAAACTAAAATAATATTTGTATTTAAATGGCTTATAAATCTTACAGCCACCTTGAACTTTTATTCTATTCAAATGTTTTTATATAACCGTGCATTACTCATACACACGTCATGTTTAACCAAAAACTTATAACTACTAGGTTTTACTTGAAAACAACTAGAGGTCAGTAGTGGCGCAGTAGCACAAGCGACGTGTTGGGGATTCGATTCCAACTCGAGGAAATTTAATATATTACACTTTCATTATCTCGCTCTGGTAATGGCATTCAGCGGAAAATGGGGAACGGAAGTTTTTTAATAGAAGCGGAGTATCTTAATTCTAGGTTCATAAATTTCCTCTGCCTCTTGCCTCCTACTATGGGAGATCGAAACGATTAATGTAATATAACTTATAGCCTTTCTCGATAGTCCATTCGAAATAGTAGTTCCTGAGATTAGCGCGTTCAACCAAACGAACTCACCAAGCTTTATAATATTAGTATAGAATGGAGTTATGTTATCCGCTTGTGGCATACTTCACATATTTTAAAAATTATTGTCAGAATTTTTATTAATATTTATTGACTTTGTAAAGATTATGATATAAACTCCGATTCAAAAAACGTATCAACGCAAAAACATTTTCTTGTAAAATCGTGTTCTTTAAATAAAACATAACTAAAATTAATAATTTTTAATTCAAACTCGAAATAATTTGAATTCTACCTGAAAACTGAAGGTCTTAACACTAAGTTTCTTCTATTTACCGTGTTATGAGGGAACGAGCGTGAATTTCAACAGAATAGTCTATAGACTAAAATAATAGTCCAGGCTATTCATACAGTCTCCCAGATTAAGACATTGCCGGAAGTAGTCTTATCTAGAAACCATGTCAAGGACAATCAAGGCATTGTACAGCAACTTGTTTAACACTTACACGCTTGCCCGCTTTAGAGTTCTATAATAGGGTCGTTTCATAGTTCACTTTGTGTGTTATCTATTGTTTTTATTTGGTTTCACGCTATATCCTGCATATAGCAGGGTACCTAGTGATCAGACACTCCGTTTTTCACCATTCGTTCAGTTTGCTTTTAGTGGTTCAAAACTTTGCTTGTAGTGGCGGTACTCATCGTCGCCCTTTCTGTATACGGGAACGAGGACATGGTAATTAATTCATTTTACCGAGTGAGAATCGAACTCACAACTTAAGCGCCTACAATCTACGCACACATACATAAAAGAACACATACATACATATATAAAAATACACATAAACCACGTCTGTCTGTACATCGATTTGATTTGAATGAGCATACAATAGAGCGGATAGGATTACTTGCACAGTATTGTATAATGCCTGTTACTTCCCCCGGCCCAGTTGAAAGCAATTGGTCAATGGAATGTCTATTAGTTAAGATGTGAGAGTCACATCGGGTATGGTTAACTGGAGAACACAGCTTCGACTCTTGATTGATGCTAATATTGGCTTAATAAGATTTTCTCATTTTGTTGGGGAAAATTAATTAAGATGCGGTCGTAGCAGTTGAGATGTTTATGCTATAGGCTGAAGGATTTGTTTGGTTGTACGCGCTGATCTCAGGAACTACTGGTTCGAATTGAAAAAAAAAAATTGTGTTAATTAACCCATTTATAGGGGAATTTATTTTAAGACCAGTCGTAGCGCAGGGGCGTATGTTGGTAAACGCACCAGGTTGTGGATTCGATTCCCAAATTTTATATTTTCATTTCCTCGCTTGGTTACGAGCTGCAAAAGGCGGCAAAGCGCGGCTATAGGTTCAACCACTGACCGCACGTTGCCTCCAAAATTGGGCGGAAAGTGTCTTAATGAGGAGGGAGAGTCTTCACGCCAGGTTCTCTGGTTTCCTTTGCCGACGGTGCTGTACCCTGCAGGATATAGTGTGCAGCTAAGAAGAAAGTGAAGCTGCATGTGTACAGGCCGAATCTGTATTTAATATCTATAGAGAGTAAATAGTAAGTTAACTATTATTAACTCTTATTCACTTCTATTGACTGACACACAAGGCTAACGATGATTAGAGAAAATTAAATATTTTTCTAAAGATAACTTTTTAATTGAATTAATGTCTAAACTATTAATAATAGTTAATCAATTATTTATATTTTTCATTTCTTTTATGCTAATCCACCCTTGACTCCGTTAAAGTTATTACTGGAATGCTAATAAATCCTAATTGAACAAGATTCATTTTTTCCTCATCTTCCTACTCGGTGGGAATCTACACAATAAATTTATCGAATGAAAGTATTAAATATATTTAATTTCCTAGAGTGGGAATCGAACTTATGCAAAACTGCTCAACTAATTATCATGAAACTTTGTACACATATACTTAGAGAAGTATTTATAAAAAATAATATTAGCCTTTGGTTATAACATAAAAATAATATAAGTTTAAGTGAGCGAAGCCGCGTTTGAGTTTTTAGTAATAAATAAAGTTATCTTCATACAAAAAACATAGTAGTAAAACATAAAATATTTGAACAAACAGACTTCACCATATAAAACGATGTTAGTTACATTTCTAACAATACTGTGAAACGGGTTACTGGCACGTACGGCGAATGATAAATTTACCTTGTTCATTAGAGGAAAGTGTGGATGAAAACTCTTAAGATCTTACATGTTTTAATAGATTTATATTGATTTAAATGGAAATGAGAATTGTATGTGACACATGTGTCATTGTGTCATGACACAATTTATGTGTTTTTCGGAATGGTATGTAAAAGTGGTCGGTCGAAACAAGTTTCCGTGCGACTATTACAGTAGGCTATTTTTCAAAAAAGGGTAGTATTTATTTTTATTTGTATTTTTTTATTTAAAAATCCACCCTAAAAAATAGAAAGCCACCCTTAAATGTCCCGTTTTAAGACGACTGAAGAATTGTCACGTTAGTTATACCGAAACTATTTACCTAATATAGTATAGGCAGTATAGCTTATAGTCTTCCTCGATATTTATAATAAATAATATTTTTTTCAATTCGATTCAATAGTTCCTGAGATTATCTTGTTTAACCAAACAAACTCATCATCTTTATATAATATTAATATAGGTAACAACAAAAGTATAACAACCATATAAAAATAAATTATGTTGTCTTTTTACTTATCTTTAGAACGTGTTAATAGAGATATAATTAAATTACTTAGGTAATATTTATTATGTAGAATACTTAAGATGGAAAGGACGGGAAGGAAAATAGTCGTTCAAACTTTAGATAAAATTCTTTGAAAGGCTTGAACTATGTTATTTTATTACAATTTTTATTACAATCTCTTAGTTATATTTGTTTATTTTTCTTCTGTTACTTTAACTATGCTTATAACTGGGTCAAATCTCGAGATATTTAATTTTTAAGAAAGTCCATGTTTTTAGATTTACGCTGTACATACCAGGGTAGGCAGAGGGAACCTGGAAATATAGTGTTAAGACACTCTCGATGCCCACTTTTCGCGGTTATAGTTACTTCAGGGCCATAAGTGAAAACTACTAAACAATACTTACTTCTAAAGCTAACAAAGAAATAACGGGCTGTCTTAACACTAGGTCCTCTTTGCCTACCCTATATTATGCTTCATGGTGGAGAAGCATAATATCTCTTCCAAGATACGAGTATGACTTGATCTATTGATGATATCATCAAGTCCTCGCTGCCCTGAAGATACTTTTGGATTTTTTCTTAATTATGATTATTTTCTTCCCGAGTGAACAATGAACAAGGGTCCAGAAAGCCTAACTTCAGGGCGTGTACTGTAGATATGTGCAGTTATACATACATACATATATAAAGTAGATATACTAACCGCTTGTGATCGCTTAGCCAGACGGGCAACTAAAACCGGTTCGACATCCGATAGAAATGTCGTCCGCGTTGCGAAATCTTAGCGTACCACTATTTTAATATGATATTCTCAATGGATTCTTAGAGATTTATTTATTTATTTTGAGAAAAAATTAAAGTACAATTAATGGATTATTATTATTATACGAACGAGAGTGTCTTAACACTAGGTCCCCAGGTTCCTTCTGCCTACGTTCAGGACTAGACTTGACCGGCTTGAGGCCGTCATGGCGTTCGAAACTAAAGTCGTTAGCAGGAATCGAACACACGACCGTCGCGCCTACACCTCGAAATATTTTTATTTGTTCTTATTCTTTATCTTTACAATATTTAAGGCCTGTAACTATTTTTTTACTAAACAGATTACAAACTGGGTTAAACAATAATTAATATCTATATTATCCACGTACTGACATCATTTGTAACTATGCTACGTATAATAAAATTTGATAAGCTCGTAAGTTATTATAGACAATTTATTATTGAACTTGCGACCTATGTCGGCTTTGTTTGAAATAGGTTACCCACAATCTATATGTTTAACCATAAAAATAAATAAACTTCACGCACACAGCAGGGTAAACAGAGAGAACCCAGACAACTAAAATAAAGACACTGCGTTCCCCTTTTTTCCCAATTCTTTCGTCGAATTTTTCGAGACATTGCGTGTTGAGGGGCGGGTGCTTTGTAACAAGACAATGCACGGCGCGCGTATGGAAACAAATTTGAACTCACGTCTCTTGGCAACCGTCCAACCGCTCTTACCACTAAACCATATGCTCTCATCGAGCTACGTCGAAATTCTTATACGCTTATTACAACTTATTTATGTCGTTACAATCGTTTTTACAAACCCCTCTATCCTAGGAAGAGTTCTAAGTAATTACTTAATACTATAATTTGGCAAGAAAGAATCTTTTAAAAATTCTTAAACATTTTAAAATTGTAATTCGACACTTTAAAAATACTTTTTTTAACGTATAAAAAAAATTACGTAGCGAGATTTGAATCCGCGCTTCTTTTAATGGAAACCGTTCAATCGTCCGTACCTAGGTATATTTAAAAAATATTTGCAAAGCTGTTTTGTCCGTGTCAGTAATAACCTTGAAAATTTAATCAAGATTGCAATTAAAATTATTCTTCACATTTACAGAACTGAATTTACATTATATTTTTAAAAATTATTTGCTTATTCCACGGAAAGTGTATTAATGAAAACGAAGTGTCTTATCCTAACACTGGGTTCCCAGGTTCCCCCTGCTTGTTATCTGTGAAAAAAAAAATATACCAATATCATGCTGCAATTAAGATATTAGTGTGATAAAATTCGCAATGATTGTGGGTTCAAATGTTAGAGAAGTATAAGCCATAGCTCCTATTAAAAATAATAATTTAGCATGATTCTAATTAGATTTTTTTTTTCATTTTTACTTGCACAAATTCGTATCGTAGCAGAGGGAACCAAGGAAATTAGTATTAAGATACTCCGTTCTTCCTATTCTCTGCCGGATTTTACGAGACATTGGATATTAAATATTTCGATCCCCAAAGTAGGAATCGAACTCGCAACTGCCGTGTTCTCAATCGCAAGTTTGTGCTCCTGCACCACTACGACCTATGTGTTTTATGTATAATATTATTAAAAATTCAAAATGGTTAATTTCATAGTAAAATTTTTGTCTCTAAGCAATCTCAAAACACCTGTGTAAACATATTAAGTGAAAGTATGATTAGTTTATTCTAAGCATATATTAAACGTATGTATATGTTTATTATACGTATGTATTTTTTATAGGGAACCTTCCAAGACAATCCGTTCCCGATTTTCTACCCCAATTTTTCGAGATATTATGTATTGAGCGGCAGATCTCAACACCGCCCTTTGTCTTTTTAACAAAACTGGAAAATTGTACGTCATTATTTACAGAAATCTCCTTTACATTTATTATTTTCTCTACAAAAAGATATTAAAATTTATTATATTTAAATGCAACAATAAAATTTCTCATACATAATTCTTCGACACAAATAGAATTGGGTTTATACGTGAAACGTGAATGTAATTGCGGGCAATAAACTAAACAATGACACCGTCGTGGCTCAGTCGAGTCTTGTCGAATTCTAATAGTTGGATATGGATACAAATTTCTTTAAAAAATACTATTTATTTCTTTTACATTTTTAAAGTGTTATTCCATACTTTTTAGAAAACATAAAATTTTTAAATAATTTATAAATATGTATTTTATAAAAATACCCGCTACATAATTTTTTTTATATTTTTTACAAAGTAAATATAATATAGTTTTAAAAAAAAATGGCCTTTATTAAATTTTTTTTATTAGGTCGAGCTGTAAATAAGTAACAAAGTAATAAATCTAAGAATATAAATTACACGCACTTCTTATTATTTTATCATCTTTAAACTTGGCAATTATATACAATGTTATGGTATATCGAGCTGGTCTGAAGATGGACTAAGGGCCGCGCTTTGCCTCCTTTACAGAGCGAGGAAAGGAAATTATTAAATATTTCACTTCCTTGAGTGGGAATCGAACCCACACCTTGCCGCGTCTGTAGTCAGAGGTTTGTACCCCGGCGCCACTGACCTCATGTTTTTATTTACTGCACTAAAAAGAAAATACTAAACCAAATATTATTTTCAATTTACTTCATTAAGCCCTTAGAATATTCATCTTGCAATATTCATCAAATTAATTAATATAGTATACAATTTCAGATTCGATTCTTTTTCGCTTTTTATTGCAGAACCTAAATAAAAATGAATATATTTTTTTTTTATATTCATTTATTTTATTTTTAAAGGGTAAACTTAGTGTTAAGACACTTCGAAAATTTTCTATATATTGCATGTAGAGTGGCGAAACTTACACTTTGTCTTGTTCAACAGAGAGACAAAAGGAAAATGATTCATTTCCCCATACGAGAATCGAACTCTAAACCACGTTTTATAATCAGACGCGGTGTCGCTGTGCTACGACAATCAATGGGTACAAATTCCGCTACAAAATATTACTAAACTGACCTGTACATTGGTTATTATAGATGTATAATGCAAATTGGGACAGAAAATCCCTTATATTTTCAAGATATAGAAACTTTGAAAGCAGACAAACATTTATTAACACAGTGTAATCCTTTATTAAATTAATTTTTATATTTAACTAGCGGCCCGTTCGCGGTTTCACCCGCGTGAACTATGTTATTATTAATTTCTGTCTCCATGACTACGTCCTCGTGACGTCTATGCAAAATTTGAGACTCCTAGCATTTGTAGTAACGAAGTTTCATACAAACTTTCGACCCCAAAAACAACCCTTTAGAAGTCGAATATTGCAAATTCCCGTCTTAGCGAGCACCTACGTCCCATAAGTAACTCCTATGCAAAATTTGAGATTCCTAGCACTTGTAGTTTCTGAGATTTCGTGATGAGTGAGTGACCTTTCGATTTTATATATATAGATATAGACTAGTGGGCCCGGACGCGGCTACGCCCGCTTGAACTATACGAATATTTATTAAATTATTTTCAGTTTTCAATAGAGAGATATTTCTTGCTTAACGCATGTTAAGCAAGCTCAGTTTGGGTGACGTTTTCTAACAACAAACTTTGCAAATCGTTGCTTAGCAACGACGGTTGTTATTAACATGGCGGACTAATTGCATGTCAAATTAATAAGTATTTTAATTTATTGGTATTTATCGAAAATATTACAAATATGAGAAAAAAAAGTATCCTATGTTCATCCCGAGACCCTCAAGTATCTCTATATGAGTATTTTATCACAATAGAATTAGCGGTTTGGCCCTGATTGCGTAAAAGACAAACAGACAGACAGACAGACAGAGTTACTTTCGAATTTATAATATAGGTATGGATTAAATCATCATCATTGCCGATTTTGGAAAAGGTTTACCTAGGTTTTACAATATAGCATAAAAATAATGTTTAATATCTAGTGAAGAACAAGACAATTATTCATCTGTGCCTGCAGTCGTGGCATAGTGGCACAGCGTGGACTACAAGTGCGACGGTTATAGCTTCAATTCCCTTAGGGAAATTATTATTTTTTCCTTTCCTGGTAGCAAGACGCAACGTTGAACTCCTCAACGCGGAATATCTAGAAAATCTAACACTCACGTTCTAACATTCCATTCCCTGTGCCTACACTGCTATTTGCGGGATACAGCGTGAAGATAAAAAAAGGTTAATAAAATCACTCATCTAAGAAAAAACTTAATACATATTAACCTAAATATTACTTTCAAAGTAAAATAGACTTTGTATGACGAAATTTACATAAATAAGAGACAAAAGATCGTGAGAACTGACCTTATCTCACGAATAGTTGAAATTTTTGAACCATTACACGTTTACAGTTCACTTTATTTTTATTAATTACTAATTTCTACTTGCGACTTTGCTTGCATGGTCAAATAAATGCGTAGGCAGAGGGAACCTAATATTAAGTGATCTGTTCCCTTTAAAACACTTCCGTTTCCCGCTTTCCGTCGATTCTGGATGCATTGTGTGTTGAGTGGCGGAATTCAACGCCGCAGAACTTAAGAGTTAGACAAATGAGATGATAGAGTATGACAAATGACACATTTTAAATACGAGAGCTAATGACTGCAGGTGCATTGGGTTATTTTGAAATAATTACCTTAGTCCAACATAGCTTATTGCCTGTATAGCCTATCAGCCTTCCTTCATAAATGGACTATCTTAATTAAAAGAATTTTTCAATTTGAATCCTTTTTTTGAAGAATTTGAAGAATTTATATTAAGTAAGACAAAAAATAATTTATGTCGAAATGCATTATTCATTAACTAACCGATTTCAACTCGTTTTTGTTAAGAATATTTGCTTAAAATATATATTTTATTTTAAATTATAGAAAATATTATCCTTTACCTTTAAAGGTGTGAAAATCGCGAAAATAAAAGATATTAATATATTATACTTATATGATTAATGATAATGATTATATATAAATGACAAAGATTTAAGAGGAGAGATATATAAATGATAAATGACAATTGTTTTTCAATTATAACTTTGTTCTAGATATTAATAAATGTTTTTATTTGTAACTCTTAATCCTTAATTACCATTATATCTATTAATTGGTAGACACTAAACAAAATAAATCAAATATAACTCACTCAGCGGCGACAAATCAGATAGCAAATCCATAATTTGTAAGCACAAAATGTTTTATCTTTCACTTTAACTCGATGTTTCAACCTGTCACCCATTGCTTAGCCACGGCATGCGACACAAAACATATTAAACTTATTATTAAACACAATTCTCATCTAAATAATCATTTTTTTATAACGAAAAAATGATGAACACACACACAGACCACCCAAAAACACTTTTATTAACTTTTTCTCAATAAAATACCACTTTTTTAATGTGAATTTAATATAATTTCGTTGCTAATTTATAATAAAAATGCAATGCGATGTGTGTTAGTAAAAGCTCTACAAAACATACGCTGAACGTCATCTCTACAAAACTGGTTATGGTTTTTTTTAATATGTCACGTGATCGATTCTGGCTTGACAGTTCAAGATGGCGGCAAAAGATGGCGCTAGATGTGGCATAAAGGGCGCGAAATCGAATTGTTGCCGAAGATTTTGTATTTTTGTCGATTTATTATAAGCCAGTCGTCGCCTAATTTTTTTTAAGCGCACGTCTTATATTTTGAGTGCGTAGCGGCACAACAACTGACATTAAACGCGACGATTGCAGGTTTGATTCCCACTCCAGAGATGAATTATTTTCATTACCACGCTCTATTAAGAAAACAAAGCGTAGCGTAGAGTTCTGCTACTCATAAACAATGTCTCCAAATTTGACAGGCGTTGGGCAATTGAGTGCCCATCTGAACTTAAACGCAACAGTTATGAGTTCGATTCCTAAATAGAATATTTATATTGTATATGGATATATAGAATATTTATATGAATTAATTTAAATATTTCATTAACTTGTGAAAGCATTGTTTTAAATCAATTATTATGTACGATCGATGGCATACGCATTTATTAGAATGAAACTAACCGTTATATTTTTTATGTGGAGAACGCCATTGGAATTTTAATTTAACATTGTTCTACTGATAAGGTGATGTTATCTCGAATTTTTTTCTAAAAGCCGTTCTTATTTAGGTGAACGTCTTTTATTTTCTAGTCGTCGTGGCGCAGCGGCACAGCGACTATAATCAAGGCCATTTTAGGTTCGATTCCTGGAAACTAGAGCGAGAAAAATGTTTTTTTTTTACTTAACAAAATATATCAAGGGAAAGCTGATTTTTTAAAATATATGTTATTAAAATTAATCTGAACTATTCTATCTATATTCATTTCATTAAATTATAAACTTATAAGAACACGATTTTGGTTATGTCAGTCGTTTCTATGGCAACTGTTGTAACAAACATTGATCCTTGGTATCTTCATATATTGCTCATTTACGGTAAGTTATTATAAATTCATATTATAAAGCTGAAGAATTTGTTTTGTTGACAGCACTAATCTCAGGAACTATCATTGTAAAATATTAATCATTTAAATGTAAGCCACTATACCTACGGTAAGGTTATATTTTATTCTACCTTCACGCTTTGTCATTATCTTTATGAGGATTTACTTTCTCCTAAACGACGATATCAATAAAAAATTTTTTTAGCTTCACGCTGTTGCTGCGTGCCGTATAAAGCAAGGTATACAGACGAAACCTAGTGTTAAGACACTCTTTTCTCTACTTTCTGTCAAATGTTTCTGACTTTCGTTTTGTCGTCTACATGAAAATAAATTTAATATTATCGCTTACCACCATTATCTATTACCACCAGGGCTAGAACGACATTTAATCAATGATATTTTTCGTCTAATAAAAAAATAATGATATTATACTGTTAAGTTAAAGAGTTACATAAAATAGATTTAATTTCTAGTAATTTGGCTAGTAATGTAGTAATTATAAACATCATTCAGTGCCAACAAATTCAGTTCTATATTTTCTGCTCAAAATCGACATATTAATATGCGTCAAGTAGCGGAACTTAACGCTGCGTTCATTTTAGCAGTGCGTAGAAATGGATTTAATACATTATATTATTTTTTTAGTAAATACCAATATACAAAATGCCAGAACTAATAGAGCAGATGTACACGTCGCAACAAATCGTCATACCACCTAAATTTCCCTATATACTGAAGAAATATTGCAAAGGTGAGTTAAATAATATAATATTTAAACACAAATTTTATAAAGCTGGAAAGTTTATTTTGGCGTTAAGTAAAAGCTAGTCGTATTAAATAATAATATAAATAATATAATGCTACAGAAAGGTTTAGTTATTCAGTGCCTTCAGTACCTATCTATATTTAAATTAGAAATTGCAATATTCACGAGTAAAGATTTTGGAATTGTGTATCTTTCTCTTACTCCTAATTAATTTAAAATGACTATACAATATCTTCAAAATAAGGGGATAATAGAAAATTAAACCTTAACCGCAAATATTAAAAATATATATAACAGAATATTATAACAGAATATTATAAAAATATTTTACATAAGCAAAGCCAAAATGAAAATAGAAAAATGTTAAATTTTAAATAAAAACAAATAAATAATAAATTAATTGTTTTTTTTTAGCCGCCATAAAAACTCAACCTTACGACCTCCTGCGTTGGTCTTTCGAGTATTTTTCAGCTTTATCCGCGAATAGACCTCCACCAGTCAAACTTTGGTTGGAATACCCCATTTATACCACTGAGGGTGGACTGACAAGGGGTTGTTTGAAAGTCCTGGCTAACCAGGTAAAGATAGAAAAATCTAAATAGTCAACTTTTAAACCCGTGCCTTTTGGAAACGCTCTAACCACTCCACCATACTTTATCATCCATCTACGTTGAAATTCTTATACGCTTATCACACCTTATCTATGTTGTTATCTCTGTAGGAAGATTTTTACACATTACATTATCTTTTTCTAAAATCAGTATTTTTCTTTTATAAGTGTGGAATAACACTTTAATAAAATGAAATACGATTTTTAATTTATTATATTAATTATAACATTGTACATTGATGACAATCAAAATAATTAGGTATTATTAGATTTTCTTGCAGCTTCCCGCTTTTTGCGCATAGCAGGGTAATCAGAGGGACCCTAGTGTAAGACAAGCTGAAAAAAAATTGCACGCTGTTAGATCTGCCACTCGGTGTTTTTGTTAAACAGTATGCATATTGGTGTCTTAACATTATTTTCCCTCTGCTTACCTTGCTCAGCTTCACGCTGTATCCCACATACACTCTCTCTCTCTCTCTCTATCTCTCTCTCTCTCTCTATCTCTCTCTCTCTCTCTCTTTGAACTTTACTAAATACAGTGACTAATTTCAGAGTTACTAATTTCATCATTTTTTTAGCTATGCAGCCCATCAAATATCCCCTTATCGCATGTCCGGTCAGCGTGGCAAGGGTTTTGTCTGGATCCTCTGGAGCTAGACAGAATATTCTGTTTGTGCGAAGTCTACATGAGAGAGGAAAATGTACCTTTTTTACATTTTATTGCTGTCGCCGCTGGTTTGTTGACTAAGGTATGAGATTTAGAACATGATTGATAAGAAATAAGAATAACTGAAGCCGTTCTTTTGCCTTGGTGCCAGAGCGAAGAAATGGCAATATTAGTAAATAATAATTCACTTCCTCGAGTGCGCATCGAACCCACAACCAGTCGCGTTTACTGTGTCAGTGACGCGAGCTGACGGCTGAATAGGAAAATGTTTACGAAGCTCTTGACTCCCTCATTTGTTGATATTATTTATGTATTTTTTTCCTTATATTTTGCTATGTTTTTTACATTTTCTAGTTACGTAGTACTCAAGTCTGTTTTTGCTTTTTGTTTTTTTAATATAAATTACATATATTATTAATTCCATAAATGGAGTAACATTTTTAATTTATTTTTCTTTTAATTTGTGTATTTAATTAATGTAATGTTATTAGATCCCATTAATAAATGTTTGTTCCCAGACGTTAACTCACACTATGATACTACTCTGCGAAACGCTAACTAAAGAACCCGAAGGTGGCTCATCTGCCATACCAGTCGAGCATTTCCTTGTGATGTACAAATTTTTGGCCAAAATGGACGCTAGTTCCGATGTCAAATATATTAATGGATTTAGAGAAGGTAGTATTTAGTAAAGTACCGTTACAACAGGGTAGGTAGGAGGAGCCTAGTGTTAGAACAATCCGTTCCCCACTTTATGCTGAATTCTATAGGCATTGCGTGTTGAGTGGCGAAACTCAACGCCGCGTTTTGCCGAACGCCGCTACACCAGAGCGAAGAAATGAAAATATTTATATATCGAGTGTCACACGCTTGTGCCCCTTCGGCACGACTGGCCTCTGTACTTTATATTATTTATTTTTTTGTCAATAATAAATAAAAGATTTATATATAAAAAAAAAATTAAATTCAATATTATTGATTTATATATGGTCCCATACCTCATACATATCTTTATGCAGGACTGGCACCCGTACTGTCAGAATCCATAATGGAAGAAGAAGTAGCATCGACAGCTGAGGAAAAAGTTGAAGTGGAGGTAAAATTATTAATCTATAGCTATACCAATTATATTAATATACTTTTGGTTGAACTCACTTATCTCGGGAACTACTTGATTGAGGTGTTTTTGTTCGTGATGGAACTTGGAACTCCATTTGTCGAGAAAAGCTGTAGGCTATATTGTATGACTTTAATAGGTCCCATGTATTTATCTCATCGTACCAGCAGTCCACCAGTCTTTGCTATATATTAGTATATATTCAAAATTAGGGGGACCTAAGTACGATTAGAAAACATTACCATTCAATGTAAATTTATATAGTATCCTAAAATATCAATCACCAAAAACCTTCTAGACCTCCTCCGAAGAATTCTGGCAAGACGATAACGTACAGAAACTAAATCTCACTAACGATGTAGTGTCTCAATCTGCCAGACTCAGTGATAAACTTAACATGCCAGTAATTGGCAGGATTGAACGATCTCCGTCGGTGGAGAGAGCGGGAGAGATAGAGAGGGAGAATTATATGAGGGAGAGAAAAGGTTATAAGTAGTATTTAATATTCTTAGAAAAATATATGTCTTAAGAAACTCAGTATGCGTGTAATTTTTAAAGTAAACAACGGATTTTAATTCGGTTTTCTCTAATAGATAGAATGATTCAAGATGAGGGTTTATGTGTATAATATATACATTTTACGTTGATATATGTTATTCTAATTAACTAATCATAATAATTGCAATCTACTTTATACATAAATAAATAGTAAATGTAGATGAACAGTTTTGTTTTATCACTACTAAAGCACTTTATATTTACAGGTAGACCCGCTCAGAGCGAAGACGTGAATGTTAGTTGTAAATTTTTAAATTTATATTGAATTGTATTTTAGAAATTATCTATTCTTCTCCGGATATAGAGACGGGAAATAGCGGCAATATATTAAGATTTCACATCTTATTTTTTAAAATTATCTTTGAAGATATAAATCATATTGCTGGTGTTCCCGCACATGAATGTTAATTAGATTCTCATTATTCGCAATATATAGGAGAGAATATTTTTAACTAAAACTGGCGTACAAACAAAAGTTGTTCATTTTCTCCGTTACTTGAAACTTTCCTAGCTATAAATTACAATAGTCCTCAGGGCGCATCAATTCTCGGTCTCCCCTTTATATAAAGTGGTATTTAAACACTATATACTAGTAAATGTATATGTGTTTGTGTATTTATAAATACAATATATTTTGTTTGACCCTACACTTAAATATTCTCTTTGTTTCTGTTTATAGAAGAAACTTAAAGAAATGAGTGGCGAAAAACTACCTGTAAAAGAAGAAACAGCTGAAAGTGAGTATTTAATTTATGCTAATGTGTAACAAACGGGCTTGCTGAAGTAAATTTACGTAAATTTATGGTTAATTTTATTATAAAAAATTATGTTCCCATTTATAATACTTTTAGTATTTAAGTTTTTTAATATCTGCACTTTTAAATAATTTTTATTATTTCGATATTTTTTTTCCAAATGTAGGTATAAAAAAACAAAAAGAAGTGAAAATAGAACTAAAGAAGGAAACGGAAATTATAGTGAACGACGAAGATAATAAGGAAATACCATACGAGATATTCGGTTATATTTGATTATATTATTAAATCTTCTTCATGAGACTGTCGGGTCGCAGTGGGACAGTAACAGTTTCAGTTCAGGTTTACAACCTGAAAGTTTTTGGTTCTCTCTTTCTAAATTAATTTTCTCGTTCTGATACTGCGCTCTCTTAGGACAAAAAGGCTAAATTTAATTCCACAATTCAACGAACTCTGTGACTAATTCGGATGGAAAGCTCTCTGCCTACCATGCTATATGCGGGATACACTGTGACGCTAAAAAAAACTATTATAATTACTAGCAATAATAAAAATTGCTTAGGTGAACCTACTGAAATTATTTGTGAGAACGTACAAGAAGATTGGGAAGGTTATAGAGAAGAATATGGCAAAGAAGATGAAGAAGAAAAACAATCTGATGCTGAAAAGATTAAAGCATTTGTTGATAAAGTATTGATATTATTTAAAATTAAATCTATATTAGTCGCATTAATAGCGTATATTTTTGTATTTAAATTTATTTCATCATAATAGTGTTACGAATCAAGAGAGGAACGTCGTTTTGATTTGGAGCAAACATTTGAAGATATAGCGATGATTGTGGATAGGTTTAAGTCAGCTAATTACGATCTTGGTTAGAATTTTAAATTTTAAGTGTCTTATTTAATCATTTCTTTAGCCTGTTTAGTTATGAAAGTAGTTTGTAATGAGGTTGACTATCTTTCCAAGAATATATCAACGTACTTTGGTTTCTTGGTTCAGGTCAGGCAACACCTAATTTTGGTTTTGCTAGATACATTAAAGAATGAAATGTATCTTTTATTACAAAGAAATAAATAAATAAATGTTCTAGAAATATTTTAAAATCTAAGGCCGAAATGACCATGAGGGCTTAGTCTTAATTATTTTTTACGGAGTAGAACTAGAAACAAGAAGTACAACCTTCCTGAACAACACGTTCTAGAAAATGGCCTGCTTAAATCTATCATCAGTTCATTTCTAGAAAATATTAAAAATGCGCTATCTCGGACTGTGAAGGCGAACGTTAATGAGCATTTAAAAGAATCCATTCTTTTTTTCATATTTAGTGTTATAGGCACTAGGCATGAAAAAAGATGGGACGCAACACTATTCTCTCACTTTATATAATAATCAAATATTCTCCCGTATATAATACCAGGTATGGTAGCCGGCCGTCAAATGTCAATAACGAGCGGAGAGTTCATAGTAGATAACATAGAGAAGGAGATAATGGACTACATCAATGAACAGATAGCCATATTGCCGGATCCCGATTTGAAGAGGAAGAAGGTAAGGGACGTTAATATTTAGAAAGTATTCTTAAGAAATTATGTCGAAAGAGGTATGCAGAGATCGATTGATGCCCCATTCTCTCTGGCTAACCTGCTAGGAATAAAGCATGATGCTAAAATAATATCTACATATGAAAAAAAAAATTAAGTGTAAAGAAGGTTGAGGTATTATCCTCTTAGATAGCTTAGAGGGTCAAAAAGATCGTAGGTAAGAAAAATATTTTAATAAATAGGTTTAATTATAATTTTAGTCGATATCATTTAAAGCAAATGTTGAAATATGAACTCAAAATTAACAAAATCTCCATATGCAACATTATTTAAGGCAAAGCCCGAAGAAGTAGCGATGGTCCGTGAAATCCTAGATAACTTCCTAGATGAGAACATGGACGTGATCGTGCCGGAATTGGAGGAAGTGGAGGAGGAGGAGGAGCCTATACCGGATGTAAGTTTTTTAATAATTCTGACGCTACTGACATTGCTATGTAACTTGACTATTCAAGAGTAATGGCGTTATTGAATAATACCCTGAGATCCGGCCATTGAATCCTGCATATACGAGTTTTCTTAATTAAACCTATATTAATGAGGATTCAACGGTTGGATCTCAGTCTATAAGTAATATTTTATTTTGACAGTAATATGAGCTTTTTAAATTTCAAGACTTCGCGAATGGTCCAATGTTTCCAATTTTCCAGATAATCCAAGTTTATGCAGTACCAGGAATAGGTCCTCCAGTCGATGATGATATTATACGAGAATTTCGGGATTATGCTCTAGACGTGTGTATAGTACAAAGCGATACGTTTATGCCGAGGAATATAAGGCACTTCCTGTGCCCACCATTGGAGAAGTAAGTATTTAATTATTATCTATTATATTAGCTATAGTAGGGTGCTATACGCGGGATACAGCGTGAAGCTAAAGGCTAAAATTATTTTCATTTTCCTGTATTTGAACTTATTTTTGTCTAATTCATATTTTTTTAGATGCGACGAACAAGACTATGAAAGTAAACAACCTAAAAAGGAAGAAGTTCCTACAGGCGGGGTTATTACCGATTAATTTTATCTAATTACAATTCCTTATATTTACTCAATTTTGTAGTATTTTGATATTGCACGAATGCACTGTTTCATATTTTAAATTATTTAAATAAACGTTTTATAAAAGTAAAACACGTAGTTTTATTGTTTATGTAAATAAATTAACTAACTAAGCGTAGGGAGCTAAGCTAAGCGTCGACCTATAAACGCAATGGTTGTGGGTTCAATTCTCACTCGTAACGTCTCAGAAATTATGCGGAAATTGAGGAACGGGGTGATCTTAAGTTCTTAGCACTAGATTTCCTCTGCCTACCCTCTATATGCGGGATACTGTAGGATGCTAAAATTTAAACAAAATATTATGAAATATACCTCAGGTTTAAAAATAAAACATATCAAACTTTACATCCTTTTATTTTAATATATATGGAATAATAAATTAACCCCCCATGTATATACCGTCCTATCACCGAGACACGTTGGCTGCCTTCGGACTATCCCCGTCCCGCTCTAGCTAGGTAGTGCTGTCTCACTCTAACATTATTATTGAATGTTGCCATACTTTATTTCATTATCTATTGCAATTTTTAAAAAATCTATAGAATAAACAAGTTATTTATTTAATAATTGAAATTTAATTTTAGTATTTTATCTGTAGAGGCCGTTGTTTAGGCCTAACTAAATCGAGACGTGGACTATCAAACATTGAGCATTACTCCACCCGTCACTAAGTTAACATTCTATTTTACGGATTCCCATTATATTACTATAAACCGCTGGCGTCTAAGCGAAATAAAGTTTTATATTAAAGCATATCCTCAAGCGGTTTCCGAACGAACGCGCGCAATCTCGTTTCGGCGTACAATGGCAACACTGAAGTACAATTGATTTACACAGATTATAATGTATGTTACATATTGAAAAGCTTTTGTAATTGTATTTATAAGTATTGTGTTAATTTAGCTAAAAAAACGCGTCCATTCGTTAAGAAACCGCCGAAACACTTCAAGTAACTACACACGAAAAACATAATTCCGCTTCATTAGATCCTTGAGGTAACTAAATTCTATATACATACATAACAGTAAACGCTCGCTCTCGCAATACAAAAAGCATAACTAGAACAAACTGAAAGACGTTGTATTTTTTTAAAAGTTAGTTTTTTTTCAAAATTTACATATATACTTACAAGCAAGAAATGAAATCACAAACTCGCGTTTAGGAATCATTTATTATACACTATCAGTTACTACGACCAAGCGCGATGCGATGTATCTCGGGACGTTTAAACGTATAACAATAACTTAATAATTACATAACACTGATTTCTTCATATTTCGATTTATAACTTCCGGTCTTAATAGTTTATTAATATTAATTTGGTGCGAAAATCAACAAAAACTGGTAACACTGGCAGTAATTTTAATGAGAGAGAAGAGAAAGAGTACAACCAAACCGGAAGCTCGAAAATGTGAAGAATACAATCGCTCCAATATCGATTAAACCCATGAAAATCGATTAAAATTAATGGCAGCTAAGTTTGTGTACGCGTTGCGGATATATAAAATAACAGACACCGCGACAGTCCGAGATTGAAAGCATGCGTTAGGCTTATCAAGTAGACACCAATGCTATGGAATGAAGGACGATAAACAATAATAAACGTCAAAATGACATTGTCATTGTTAACGCCATATTCTTATGCTCAAGAATGATTATGAAATGTTAGTTTTGACTAAAGACTGAATGAAGCATTGTAGCACTTTTGAAATAAACTTTTTTTATTACTATTCATTATAGATTTTTAAGTATATCCTAAATTCCATAGCGTTTGGTTGAAATCACAAAGAAACTTAGGCATTACTTAACAGTAGAGCTTACAATATTGTGTGGGTATTTCACGTTGAAGTAACAATTTTCAAGATTTATTCAATTTTCCCGAATATATTATCTAGATTCACTAACTGACAAAAATCTATGGTCACGCGACCTTTCAACTATAGATAATATATATATCCACGTCTAGTTTAGATTGAATTAGAAAATTTATTCGCCTAATGAAATAATGGAAGCTATTGATAATATTATTATGAAATAAACTGATTTTATTTAATATATTTTATACACGAATGTACTTACATAAAAACTTTCTTTTGTTTAGTGAGATAAGAGAGACAGTGTACCATATACTAAAGATACAGAACAGAAAAGCTCAATAAATTAGATTATAATTAAATATTACAATTGTTTACAGAGTTGGTACTATATTTCATAATAATACTATCATGAAAATGACAAATCGTATAAAAAAGGAAGACTACACAAGTATGTTTGGAAAATAGGGGTTGAAAATTTCAAGAATCCCCCGCAATTTAATTGATATGAAAACATGTAAAGAAGCTAATATCAACATAAACTCTTACTCGAACTGTTTCATACCAAAAATCCCATTTTACGTTATATTAGTTATGACTTCGCCTAAAATATTTAATCATTGAATTATATCTAGCGTTAAGTTGAAATAAATAAAATTGGAAATCAATAAATTATTATTTTTTTAAAAACAAAATAAATATCTTACTAATTAACTATTACTAAGGAAGCGTCATGAAATGGAACAAATTAAATAAAATGGCATCAAACGCCATATTTAATATCTAATGTCAAAATATTGGTAATGACAACTTTCAAAGATAAATAATAAAGTTTTGATTTATTACAATTTTTATTTTGATTAATTATTAATTTTATATTGTTAAGAAAGAGTACTGTTTAATAAAACAATTACAAAGACGGTAATACTATTAATAAATTAGGAGCCATATAGTTTACTTTTACGAATGGTAACATTTAAAATTAAAGTAGGCTCCATTTTGTTATAAATATAGGATATTGTAATTTTTTACACAAAATTATTTATTTTAATATTGTAATGATGTTTTGTTATATAACATCGAATTATATAGTTTTCTAATGTTATTTGTATCTTTACAATTTCTTTGAATAAAGAAATCTAAAGCTACAATTCAAAAAAAATCTGCATACTGTATGCAAAAACCATTTAATCGCTCAGGATTCACACAAAATTGTAAAAGCTATTTTTATTCAAAGTGTCGCCACACTAAAAATCTCACATAATATTTCATCTATTTTTTTTCTACTATGCCAAATTTATATACAAACAATAACATCTGGAATTATTAATTATTTCATAACACGTTAACTGCTAAATTTTGAGCGTTTGTTTCCAATTTATAGAAAAAGAATCGCTGAAAAAATTTCACTAACATTTTCATTATAAATAAATTCACTAACTTTACACTAGCAATGTTTTAAAGTCTTCTAGAATCATTCCAATTGCAAAGAGAAAAAATGGCGGGATTGGAAACGTTTTTAAACTCACTAAATTATCAAAAAAAAAAAACAAAAAAATACCCACAGCATGTTAAAACAACTAGCTAAAATCGCAGAAAAAGTATTAACTCGATTTCTCTCTATATATCGTTCTTATTAAGATACAGGTTGCAGTTACTATCAATTTCGTCATTAGTACGGAAATAACTGAGAGACCGCCATTTGGTATTAACAAACGATACACTAGGTCATTTGTATGCGTTTTAAAATAAGGCAGTTTAATTATCTAAGTTGTTTCATCGATAACATTATAACTATGAAATTTGAACTTTATCATTTCTGTTAACATATTGAGCTGTGATACAAAACGTACGGAATTATTTAACATTTTATTAAAAAACTAACGCCTACCACTCGTTAATCGGAACGCGCTTCAAAATTGTCATCTCGACATCGAGTGACAAGTGTCACTGTCAACTGGACGTTGCGCATGTCGATTTGACAGATGTCACTGTCAAAATCAAAGTGGCAGCTGGCAGTCGAAATGTAAACGGCGAAGCGATCCAACAGCTTCGTGAAGCTTAAACGAACTAAACTTAACTATTGGTGTTTACGCCATTAACGTCAGCGTGAAAGGAAGAAACGTCAAAAGAGGATATTCTGGAAGCGTTCCTAGTTATGTGATGTTTTTTTATTATTATTTTTTTTACATCATCAGGCGATGGCCAAAAGTCTTGCGGCTCGCGTTAAAAAGTCGATTATCCGACGCCATATATTTCGCAATGCGTTTGAACGACTGAACAAAAATCTCCAAAGGAAGAAGACGGTGACCACTTGAGTTAGAACGTGCACTATGCGTAATCTGAAAACAGAAAAAAGCATTATTGTCCCTTATCTCATATCTTATTTTTTATATAATGACATTTAGTAACTTTAATGCTCGTACAGTGTGCTATTAAATTTTTAATTATTTTATTTGGTTTAAAAAAAATAACGCCGCATATATAAAAATATTACAAAAATGCAACGACAGCTAAAAGATGTGTTAAAATAGAATCGTTACCCCACACGACATGAAAACTCATTAAATACAATGAAAAACTAGCTCAAAATTGATACATTTCAAAAATGTCTGAATATTGTTTTAACGTATACATTTGTTTTTACTAAAGCAAAATATTCGAATTAAGTTAAGTAAGTACTCTATAATTTACTAAACATTACCACTATATTTGATAAAAAAATGTGCGTTGAGCTACCTTTAAAGAATAACAAGATAAATCTACTAAAAGTACAAGCATTTTACCTCAAGGCTACTATAAAACAAAATAATACTAAAAATTTTATACCTTCATTATTTTGGGATAAAAACTCACCTCCGCAGTAACTTCCTGGACCTGGGCAATGTTTCTGGACTCTCCTTGAACAGAAACCTCCTTATTCCCAACACGTAGGACTCTATATAGGCGTCCCAGTTTATATTCGTCACGTCAAAGTCAAATGTTTGTCTGTCTTCGGGCGATAGGTACGTACATAGCTCCTGAACATTATCATCGGCGAATGCCCATTGACGTGTCGTGAAATACTCTAGACATGCCGAAGCTTTTTCCAGTTTGTTTTGCACTCGCATCATCCTGTTAAAAGAGAATATTTGCTTATTATTTATGTTTTTAGGGATAGGGAAGGAAAAGGGAACCTAGTGTTAAGAGTGGTATTGTGATCCTAACAGAAAATAGGAAAAAAGATCAATATAACGCCACACTCACATAGGCTTATTCCCAGACAACTTGGAGACGAGGTCGATGAAGACGGCCGGAGCTCTGTGCTGGAGGAGAGACAGAGTGTTGTGTTTCAAACGGTTGCTAGTGATGTCACCGCCGGGGTACCACACTACTTCACCTGGAAGTGAGAATTACAACACTATAATAATTATAACAAATAAGATTTTTCATATATTTTTATATGCGTGTTGTTTGAGTTAGATTGGCTGACGATATAAGCCTATAGCTAGTGATACTCCAAGCTTGGTTGTCATGCCTTTTTTTTTTTACGAGATTAGCTCATACCCCATACTCGTGGTCTCTTGAGGACTTAGACTTGACTCGTGGACTTGGTTGACTTGAGGTGGCGGTGCACTTAATCTTAATTAGATCGCTTGGACGATCTCCAAGAGACACGGGTTCAAATTTCTTTACGTTCAAATTTTAAATATCTTTTCTAAAAGAGTAGGAATAGAATAATATACCATCATTTTCTCCCAACTTTCCTCACAAAATAAAAATATCTGAATATATAAGACTCACTAAAAGGATGTTTTCTCATATATTTGAAGCTGGTTTTGACGAAGCGCTGCCACGTGATCGGGTTCTGCTGTCCGGTGCAGCAGTTGTACACTACCACACCGTCACCTCTGGAAGCATTTAATTATATTTGTTTTATTTGAATTCTTAAATTGTCAATAAGGCCTATTGTCGTCGTACCATAAGCGTGTGACAGGTTGTGCGTTCTATTCATACTCGGGGCAATGAAATGTTTTAATTTCCTCGTTCTGGTAATGATGCAAAGCTCTGCATTGAGTTTCGCAATGCCTTCAGAATTCGGCGGAAAGTGGAGAACGGAAGTGTCTTAATGAGAACGGAGTGTTTTATGTGTGATTATGAGTTCGATGTCCAATCGGGGAGTTAAGTTCGCCACATGCCTCATATTTTTTATTTTATTTCCTTATTTTTTTATTTAAATTTTACATACAAATGTTGTGTTATTATACAATCTCGAGAGCACGGATACTATTATTTCTCCGCTAATCCTTAAAAATGAAAAAAACACTCTAAACTAAACCTACCGTCTCAAATGAGTCCGCCAAGCGCACACAATCATCAAATTGATGACTGTATCGACGGGAACCAAATCCGCTACCCTCGTGCCGGTGCCGAGCATCGTGCGGAACACGCCCTTGCCGACCGCCGCTATTATACCGTTGGGGCCGTTCCAGTTGTCCACCCATCCTTTGACAGGCTCCCGGACAGAAGATAGTACTGATAAAGGAATAAAAATTTAGAAAGTTAAAATAATCAATATACATATGAGATAGGTAAAAAAATTATAGAGATATTTTTTTAGCTTTTTGCGTAGTGAGTAAGATAAAAAAAGAAAATATTTTCATTTTCCCGCTCCGATGTCTCGATGTCGAATAATTAGGCGAAAAGTGGGGAAAGGAGTGTCTTAACACTAGATTGTCTCTGCCTATCTCGCTATATGCGGGATACAGCGTGAAGTTACAAACAATACAATTTTCTAATCCATTGTCAACGGTGTTTATATATTTTAACCTTTTACAAACAAACTAATGTGTTGATAAATATATCTGAGGAATTCAAGAATAGAATACAATAGTTTCAATTTTCATAATATCATTGATACAATTGTTCATTATTTATTGTTTTGTCTCTAATAATTGAGTGAGGGAAAAAAAAGGGCAACGGAGTGTCTTAACACAACATTCCTTCTTCCTAGTATCTGGAAGAAAGTTTTCGCTTTCTGCGTCATCGTCAACGAGAGTAAAATGTCATTCAAGATGATAATAATTATTATTTTAGGCCTGAGGCCAGTCGTGGGGCATGGGCACAAGTGTGAGACGCGACTATTTGTGGGTTCGATCCCCACTCGAGGAAATGAAATATTTATTTAAATTTATATTTTCATTTCTTTGATCTAGTATCGAGGCAAAGCGCGGCATTGAACTCCGCCACTCAATGGAAAATGGGGAACTAGGTTTCCTCTGCCTACTCTCCTGTGCGGGGTGCGGGATGCGGGATGCAGCGTGAAGCTAATTTAATATATTTTTTAATTAGTTATTTTATAGGTAAGCTTAAAAATACCTTTTATAATCTTATCGTATCGATTAAAACTGCAAACTCGTCATAATCGAGATATCGTCCGTGTAATTTTCGTTATCTGTGTGCACTTTGTCGCGTGACACAGACACAGATGACAGCTGATAAATCATGCTTTTACGATAATATTGGACGAATAATTATGTTATTGTGTCAATGTTTATCTTTAGCAAAAAAGATAAATAAAAAGAATACCTGAATTACTTTAAACGGATATTTTTTTCTCAAGCTTTACACTGTATTTCGCTCACAGCTGGGGAGGCAGAGGGAACCTAGTATTAAATCATCCATCCATGTTCCGACGAATTCCGGAAGTATTGCGTCTGTCGTCTGTGCTTTGATATCAGAGTGAAGAAATTAACATATTAAATATTTCATTTCTTCGAGTGGAAATCGAACTCACTAAACTCACTCAACATGGGTATGGGTGAGAAAAACGGACTGACCTAAGACGAGGGTCCCCCTGCTTTTCCTGCTATAGGTATGCGAGATACATTGAGAAGCTTTGAAAAATACGACAAAAATCGAACCAACAAACCAATAAACCATACAAGTCATATTTATCAATAATCGGCTTAAGACCACTTAAAGTGTAATGATAAACAATGATAAGAATCGTATGACACACTATTATATCACTTGAATTCTTAATACTTTTTAATGATTCATAAATATATAAAAATATCAATTAGAAGAATATCATTTTATCGAAATTCAAATGCAATGACGTAATTTCAATTTCCGCTTCAGTCAATATTTCGGTAAACTGTTTTTGTTGGAGAAAAATATCGCATTCTTTTACGTATGGATCACAGAATGAAGAATATATGGGACTAGTCGTCGCCCGCATCGTTATTTTCGACTTTGAGACGTAAAATGGCAAAATCTCTTTTTTCCCCGTTACCGATGGATTTGTGAGAAATCCTCTCTTAGTTCTCTCTACACTTCCCAACCACTCCCCAATCAATTTCCAACTTTCTAACTCGTGCATTGTCTATCAGTGAAGTCAGTCAGTATCGGAAGATATTTTTTATATTATATATAGAATTATATAAGATACGTATATTTTTGCTAAGAGTGCTAAGATTCAAGGTATTGTAGGGAACCTGTCTAAGGTTCTCTAGGTTCCCACTGTCTACTCTGCTATGCGGTAAAGAGAGTGAAGCTGATTATTTCAATTGTTTCTATAACCAGCAGAAAAATTACTAGCTATAATAAAGAAAAAAGTCCAATAAAAACTACAGACGTCAAAAGTCCACCGTGTTTATATTTCATAAAAAAAACCCCATTGCCATTGCCACCTGATATCACAAGACAGTGTAAATTGATAAGGAATTAAATATTACATTATCAATAGCTTATTAATTACATTAGCTGTATTATCTTATACAATATATTTTTAAGTTTTAAGAAACGTCTGCTATTCTATAATCGCCAGTTTTAGATATATTAAAATTTTGCAAGTAATAAATAATATTAATAATACGTGGAGCAAAAACTTTGTTTTCAAGGCCGTCGTAGCGTTACGACGCGACGGTTGTTATTATTGTTTATTAATATTTTCATTTCTTCGCTCTGGCACCATGGCAAAAGCCAGGCGTTCAATTGTGCCAATCAACACGCAATTCCTAGAATAATTCGGCGGGAAGTGGAGAACGGAGTGTCTTAACACTAGGTTCCCTCTACCAACCGTGCTGCATGGAGAATACAGCTTGAAGTTGATATAATATGATTTAAAACCTTGTACACCTTTTTACGGAAATGTGGGGTAGTATGAGATTTGGCATAATTATATTTTATATAGAGAAGTAAGAATTTGCCTCCCAAAAATACTTCCACATTTCTACCATATCCCTACTGAAATCTACCAACTCACCGATAGACGGTCTGACGATGGCCACAGGAAGGTTCCCACATTCCTTGATGAGCATGTCCTCTGCTAACGCCTTCGTGAATGTATACGTATTGGGTCTGTCGCCTGTAAGTTAGAGGTAGTAGGTTTATATTCAAAGCTATTTATACTAGAATAATATTAATGTGAGAAATAAATCCTTTTTTTTTAAATTAAGCATCTCATTAAACTAGTGAAACATTTATTGTTTTCAAAAATGTTTAAATTATAAATCTTACTCGCAGTTCAATTATACTACTACTTTGCGGCTAAATTAAGATATCCCGTGTTAGAAGGCGGAACTTAACGCCATTTATTGTCTTACCTTGCCCTTTTTCTAAATATAATGCAACTTCGAACTTACCAACTAAGTCCGGTGTGATTCTATCGACCAGGTCATCTGGCAGCGTCTGTACCAGCGTCACCACGTGCTCAGGATGGGCGGGCGGCGCGTACACCGTCTCCTCTACGCGTTCCCTCTCGCAGTTGCAGTATGCCGTGGACACGTGGACCAGAGCCTGTTGAGAGATTTTTTCTTAGATTAGAATCTTTTTATATCAATCATAGTAGAGGAAAGTCACTTAATAAATACTAGGACCTCCCGGAGGGCATGTATGAAGAGGTTGATGACAGTGGATGTGGAGAAAGAGTCTCTCACTACTTCTGATAGGGATAAAGCGTGAAGCTAAAAAAATAATATTTTTGAAAAGAATAAAACTATTTTCAAAAACTGATTTAATTTTTATGAGAATTAAATATTACCACCGCTGAAGTATGATGAACCAAAAAAAAAGGATCATAAAATTAATTAAATATTATTGACGATGTAATCACGTAACAAACAAACAAACAATCAAACAGTCAAATTTAGAACCGAAGAAAATTTGAAGAAACAATGTAAAAGAAATAAGTTACAAGATAAGGATATACAGACGTCATATGACATTTTCATAGAATATTAGGAGCCTCTAGAAAAAGTCATTCTCTACAAAACTCTTGGAATCCTCTCTTAGCGCTTCCCCCTAACATTTCGCACTCTACATATAAGCCGAATTTCAGCGTTCTACGCTGCTTTGTTCCGGCTCTCCATTGTATGTCATTCAGTCAGTAACGAAAGTGTTTTACATATATAAATAAAATAATAATAAAAATTAAAAAAATGCTTAAGTCCTTTCTGGGATTAGCGTGCACAACGCACATGCAAACGGGCAAACGCACAAAAAGTTTAAAATAATTGTTTTGGGAAATAACTATTTCGTTGATAATTTTCTCATGTATCATCCATGTACAGACAGCAATGAGTTATAATATCATTATTATACCTATATCTAGAATAAAATTATCGTTTACATATTTATAACGTTTAAACAAAAGAAGCATACTTATTAAAGTTCAACAATACAAAAGATTGTATTATATTTTTCTTTACAAAGCCATTCTATTCGTTTATTTTTAGTTTTTTTTTTTTTCATTTTTTTTAGTTTTTTTTAATTATAGTTATTATTCATAAACAATGTAACAGAATGGAACATCGCCTTCCCATCGTATAAATGATTTACGATTTTTTTGATTTATAATTTTTTTATTAGAGACTGTTATACAACTTATTTATTAAATTTATAAAGTGTATACTATGATATAAAAAGTAACATTACTAAATTGAAGCCTTCATTGTGCAGTGTTACTGCGGAATAATAGATTACTTTCATTTCCTCGCTCTGGTTCTTCTGGTAACAAGACAGAACGCGGCGTTAAGCTCCGTCACTTGGGCAGAAAACGAAGAACGGAGGTGTGTATACTAATACTAGGTTCCCCCTTGCCTTCCCTGCTATGCTATATATGGGGAACAGCGTAAAATTTAAAAAAAGGCAATTCATATTTAAATTGCTCTATGCTTATGAGAAACGTAGAGACTTAGATGTCTAGACAACAATTTAATTATGTGAGAATGATACCAGCATACTGGCATTTCAAGCATTTCACATTATTAATCATCTTTCAAAACGATATATATACCAATATTATAAAGTTAAAGTATTTGTATGTTTAAACGCGTTAATCTCCTAAACTACTGATACGAATTGTAAAATTATTTTAGTGATAGATGGTCCGGTCCATTTTTCTACTAGGGCTGTAGATTCCGGTCAGAGCATCAAGCATTCTATGAATCTAACTTTTCTAATTCAAGTTATTTTTTAGATTTGATCCAATGACAGTCATCAGAGGTCAGAGGCCTGTCGTGGCGCCGGGCACAAGAGCCTATAGACGACAGATTGAGGGTTCGATATCCAATTGAGGAAATGAATTCTACGAATCATGAAGTCTAATGAATGAATTCGATACTAATAATAAAATTGTAACGGACCGGTGTATGTATATGGAAGATATATAATAAAAAAGATATTGATGGTATTTTATGGTATGGTATGGTAGAACATTGTGAAATTTTAAAGAATGTTGTTCGACAAAATTGCTAAAATAATTCTTTTATTGAATTCACTGACGCTTTAGGTACTTTAATATAAGTATAGGTTTTTATAGAATTATATTATAATTAAATAAGGAAAGTAATGCAGATTAGTAAATTATTAATTACGTAATTCAAGCGGGCGAAGCCGCGAGCAGGTCGTATTAATATTTTTATTTCTTCCTTCTTGAAACGAGGCAAAGACTGAAATTCAACACGCATTTTCTCAAAACTTTAAGAAAAATGCAAAAATAAATCGAACTTTCCATTTAACTTCTTTAAAGTCCTGCAAAGTTACTAGTGCCTACAGTATAAAATGTAAAAATTAAAGAAGCTCGCTTTCTCCAAAGCAATCCTCTATTCATGGAAAAAGTAAGAAAACCCACGCCCTCCATTAGAAACGGTAAATACCTAGTCGCTGAACGAAAGATGACCCAGAACTTAAACACTACATCACATTATGGAATTAGGTCGTGCCTTCGTTTTATATGACGATGTTTTAAAACGCAATACAAGAAAGACAGAAATGAACATATATTTATTACTAGCTCTCACATGCGGCTTCGCCCGCTTGGTCAAATGGAAATAAATAATAGTTGAGTATGACACATGACACATTTTAAATGGCCGAGGTACAGAAAAAAATAATTTGAACCTTCGAACCTTCTTGAGGTTAGAACGTTCGTAACCAAACAAATTTTTGGACTTTATAATGTTATTAAAGATACTAAAATTTTATTAAAAAAATATTAAATCTAAAGAAACAATCAGTTAATAGTCCATTTACTTAAAGATATACCTAATGCTTGGATATCTAAAAGGAGCCGATTTATTTTAATCTTTCATTTTTAGAGCTTCTACAAATGGCAGAGTAGGCAGAGAGTAAGCCTAGTGTTAACACTCCGTTTCTCCCGCACCACCCAACCACCGAGACATTACGTGTTGAATGACGGTACTCATCGCGCTTTGTCTTGTTACTAGCGCGAGAAAGCAAAAATAATAATTTCTCCGAGTGGAAATCGAAGCCACGACCGTTACAACCTCAATACCAGTCTTAGACTAGTTTTAAATGTGAGAAAAGTAAGAAAAATTGTGAAGAAAGAACAAAAAAGTAGTAGAGATGCCCGTCGAATGAATATTTTATGTGTCGTTACAAAACTTCAGTTTCCGGGTCGAGGCGCTGCGTTACTCAGGCACAGGTGCTGTTACATTATTATTATTATTTTCTTCAGGTTTTTTTAGATAAAACATTCTTTTTGTATATAATGATAATAAAATATAATTTATTTTTAGCTTCACGCTGTAACCTGCACATAGCAGGATAAGCAGAGGGAACCTGGGAACCTAGTATACGCTTTCGTTTCCCACTGTCCACTGATTTCTGGAATCATTGTACGTGAGCAGAGGAACTCAACGCCGCGCTTTGCCTTGTTACTACGAGTAGAGCGAAGAATTGAAAATATTAAATATTTCATTTCCTCGAGCGGGAATCGAACCTGCAACCAGTCGTGTTACAGTCACACGTCGCACCGCTGCGCCACGACGGCCTCAAAAATGGATACTATTATAAATAAAATATATTTTTTAAATCAAACGTCAGTTTCTAATGTACGGTCAAACACACATACATACAAACATAAACATGAGTTGCGACGACATTGAACGACTTAACTAAAGACAGTTAGACTTCAGCATGGCGAATTTTATATAATAAACATTGATTATGTAAAGCAACAATTCTTGCACGTATCCTTAATAAATAGATTATTATATATTTTCTATAATCTATGCTAATATTATAAAGTGGATGAGTTTGTGGCTTGAATTCAATAATCTCAGGAACTTCTGGTTCTGGAACTGAACTGGAAAAAAAACTTGTGTTGGATAGCCTATGTATTCATGAAGGATATAAGCAATTTTTTTTAGCTTCACACGGAGATAACAGGGTATATGGAAATATAGTGTTAAAACACTCCGTTCCTATTAAGATATTTCCGTTCTCTATTCTCCGCAGAGTTCTGGAGACATGGTGTCCTGAGTGGCGAGTGACCAAAAAATGTGTGATACTCTTAATATAGTTATGTTTCATTATGTTCAAATGTGTAATAATGGTGAAAATCAAAGATTTCTTTTACAGCACTCACCTCCAAGCCCAGCATACGATGACAAAGCTGCACCAGCTGCTGCGTGCCCAGCATGTTTATTGTGACCGATAGTTTCAATTTCTCATCGAACTTCACCGTCGCCGCCGAATGGAATACAACCGATACCTGATGAAAAATATATATTTTTATATATTTGCTGTCATACATGTTATATTTGCTACTTAGAGAATTTAGTAATAGGACACTCAATTCTTCATTTTTTTTAGAAATATATGGTATGGGGATCATCATGTTACAAAAGTTGACAAACTTAACTTTGCGCTTGTGTGTACACATTTGAAATGAACAAAATGAGACGAAAAAGATTTTTTATATAATATTGTATTTAAGTTCTATATTTTTTAAGTGGAACACGCTTAGGAAAGAAAAATAATATAAAAAATAAAATATACTTTTAAGAAAAGGTAAACAAAATTGCTTATACGTTTTCTATAAAAGTAAAAATAAAGAGTATTAGTATATATTGGGTTGAGCAAATTTCGAACTCTCTACCAGCGCTCCTCACCTTTTGACACAGCATGGCCTGGTCTGGGGGACTGATGCCTAGTTCAGGTTCAGTTATATCGCCAACTATTGGTATGATCTTGTTTAGTTCCTGAGGCCGTTCTTTCCTTAATGTCTCGAAGAGCTGTTGGGATAAAAATGTTGTATGATATGTACATACATTCATATATAAATGTGGATTCTCATATATTAAAAACTGCTAAACCGATATTGATAGAACTTAAACTGTTTTCTAAATAGGAATGAAGATGTACCTACTTGATTAATTAGGAATCGTTCCAATCTGACTTTTAGTTCCATTACTTTTGTAAGTATGTTATCTAAGCTCAACAATATCAAACATAAGTACATGTCAAACTAATAACCTCTATTTTTGAAATTGGTTAAAAAAATATATATTTTGAAAGCCACATGCCACTGGTAATGTTAAGAAAATCGATGAATGTTAGAGTCATAAAAAATCCACTTAGCGTCGGCAATCACGCGACCTTTTTTTTCTAGTTAAGTACAAAACTATAACTTTCTACGATTGTAAAACTACAACTAAAGTTTCACGCTTCCCCTAGAGAAGCGTAAGTGGGGGACACTAAATGTTAAAACACTCTGCTTCCCATTTCTTGCCGAATTTAAGGATATTAGGGCGCGCTGAGCGGCGGAATTTAACGCCGCGCTTTGCCTCGATACCAAATCGAAAAAATGAAAATATTAAATATTTCATTTAGTTGCGTGGGGATCGAACCCATAATCTGTCGTCTTTCCACTTACACGACGTGCCCCTGCGCGGCGAGTTGCGTAGACTAGTTTTTTAAAGCTCAAAAGTTTATTTGATTGTACGCGCTAACCTCAGGAACTACCGGTTGAATTGAAAAAATATTTTAGTCTATTTATCGAGGAACACTCTAGGCTGTAGCCTCCTGAACCTGCTTTCACATTTGCCTCGGGCACTTAAAATGTGTCATGTGTCATATACTGTAAGTTGCATGCGGGCGAAGCCGCAGGAAAAAAGTCTGATTTAAAAAAAAATATTTCAAGCTTACCGGAGATTGTGTTAGTTCGGTGAGACGGGAGGCGACATCCTGACCACGCTTCGGCCTCATCAACAAATATATTTTTTTGATCTTTGGACAACTTCTTAATAGTTTTTCGACTAACACCTAAGGAACAAATTTTTCTTAGTAAAAATATTTATTCTTTCAGCTCCAAGCTGTATCCCGCATATAGCAGGGTAACTAGGGGGACCATAATGTTAAACCACGCACCATTAATTTAACTAATCTAATTCTTAGAACAAAGGATGGTTATTATCATAAAATGGCCTCACCTTCCCCATGAACCCGGTACCACCTGTAACAAACACGGACTTGTCGGCGTAGAACTCCGCCACTGGGGTGTAGTCTTGGTTGGGGCCAAAATGGCCACTAAGGCACGATGCCATCTCGATGCTTATGTCAACTCACAAACGAACTGTCATCAGATTTCCTATTATTTCATCTTCATGGCTGGTTCTGGAACAATATGAAACAAATTAATATTTTTTAGCTTCACGCTACATCCCGCATTTAGCGGGGTAGAAAGAGGAAGCTTATGTTTAAGATACTCAGTTCCCCACTTTCACTTTGAAAGAGGTATTTAAAAGGCGATGTCTGATTTATATAGGTTGACTGAGATTTTTCTTAGCAATAATAAAATTCTTATATTAAAAGAAGTTTCTCTGATTAAGTTAAATAAACAGGGTTACTTAATGATAATTGGTCAGGAAGATGCACGAATATTTAATACTATCCTCGCACATTGCAAAATAGGCAGAGAGAAACTGAAAACCTAGTGTTAAAACACTCCGTTTCTCATTGAGACACTTCCGTTCCCTACTCTCCGGTTAATTATTCAAGCAATGCGTGTTGAGTGGTGGAACTCAAACCGAAGTAAATATAAATGTTGAGTAATTCACTTCCTCTATATGTGACCTCTGTTAGTGGGTATTGAACCCACAACTGACGCGTTTGTACAGTCACATGCGTGCCACTGCGCCATAATGTCCTAAAAACTCATTTTAATATGAAGTTTCTGATATCCAACTTGTAGGTACTTTGCCTAATGGAAGGGTTCGTTCAAAGTGCTATAAATATTTATTACCAAATGGAATTAATATGTTCAATTTTGTAAACACAAATTTAATAGATTCATTTAGCTGTTATATATTTTTTTGCCATTGTGCATATAACAGGATAGGCAGTGAGAACCCAAATACCTAATAAATCACTAACATGAGGCTGTTCTGGCGCAGGAGCACAAGCGTGCAACTATAAACGCGACGGTTATAGGTTCGAGACATATTTGGGGAATGAAATATTTTGTTCTGTTAACGAGGCGAAGCGCGGCGTTGAGTTCCGCATATGTAATGCCTCCAGAATAATGGGGAACGGAAGTGTCTTAACAGGATTGGATTGTCCTAACACTAGATTCTCAGTTTTCCTTTGCCTACCATGTTACGTGCGGGATAAAGAAAAATGATCTAGTAAAAATGTTTATGAAGTAGAATCTACATTCACTTTTATTAAAAATCGTTCATGCTACAATTAGGTTATACATTATTTTTTGATTACGTCAAAATTGGTATGAGAACAACGTATAGCGTAATATATTATAGAGAAGAATATTATAGAGAAATTCTTCTATAACTCTGCTATACAAATTACAGAAATTGATTATTTGACAACACAGAATATTAATTACACAATTATTTTATAATAATTCTATCAATTATTGAACAAACTTAACATCTTAATGAAATGCTAACAATAAATATATTTTAACTCAATAATTCTGATTTTGATAAGAACTAACCAAAAACTTATTAAAAATATTTATAGGAAATTCACACAGATTAGAAATTTTCGAGTTACATCACTTATGTATATAGATGCTATATGAACTTCTAAACATAGAAAAACGTCCCATACCTTACACAAAAATATATTATCTCACTTCACTACTATATGTCTACCTATATATACACAACACGATATGAAACCTATATTACTAGCAAAGTTACATCGAAAACTGCGCTTGCTCTAGACAACATTGCGGGCGGCACTAATAAAATTATCTTTCTCCATTGATAAAATGACACACTGACATACACTTCATTGCATAACCTAGATTGTCATGTGTCGCTTCAGAATTTACCGGCCAGCCTTAAAGAGATTATATATTTATATGGGGATGATCAGGTTTTTCGGTATGTAAAAAAGTAAACAGAGTAAAGTTTCGCGGAGTGTTAAGATACTCCTGGAAACCTGTCAGGGTAGGCAGAGGCAACGTAGAGTTAAGACGCTAAGTTTCGTACAAACTTTTAGTTTTTTTTATCTTTACGCTGTATTCCGCACATAGCTGTGCTAACGAATGGAAGTTAAGGTAGCTAGTGTTCAGACACTTCGTTCCCATTAAGACACCTTCACAATTTCCGCCGAATTCTGGGCATTGAGTGTAGTTTGAGATAAAGGGTTACAATATCAAATATTTTATTTTGTCGAGTGGGAATTGAACCTACTACTTGTTGCGCCACGACAGACCTCAGTGCATATGCATAATGAGTTCCACATCATCAGACAGACTTTCTAAAACATTTATCTTGGACTTGTCTTGTGTAAATATGATTTTTTAATATTTTCGATCTATGATACTGTAAACACGACAGCTTTGGGTTCGATTCCCACCCGAAGGAATGAATCAATTTTGTTTTCTCGCTATTTAAGAAGACAAAGCTCAGCGTGAGGAACGGAGTGCCTTAACACTACGTTCCCGCTATTTATATTGCTATATGTGGGTAATATATAACGCCTGCCTAGATTAAGGATGCTTCCCACGCGGACCAGTGGATTTGAAGCAACGTTATAAATACTTTAGTCATAGCTTAGGATGAATACTTAGTGGAAGCGTAACTATATGCGACTTATTATTTTTAAATGAACATTGCTTGACGCGTTATACAGCAGATTTAGTCAGAGTCCAGAGGAATACCTATTACCTAAGACACTTAAGTCTAACTGGAATCACAATGTTTGTTTGTTCGATTCCTATTCGGAAGATTTTTAGTTTTTTGCATGAAGCAGGTCATTTAGTGAAACAAAGACGTAAATGCATAAAAATACTAGTTAAAGATGTCAATGTAAGCGGAAAGACTTTGAGATTAACAAGCTTTAATTGCGACTCCTTTTATTCAAATATAAATTAAAAAAAGTGCAACGTGCAAATACGTCATTATTGCACCAAATTCTAGCTTAATACTAGCTTCCACTACTGCACCAGCATAATATAACAAAACGACTAAATCTAATTTACACGTTGCTAGGATTACAAGTTGCAGTGTTGCTATGTTGTAGGGACCTGCACCGACATACATACATACATATGTTGGTTACATAATATATATTATAGCATTACTGTCGACGCGTGCCCTACTTACAATGCCTACGAGTACATACCTACCTGGTTTTCATATTAGTTTTTGATTTTTTTTGTTATTGGAGAATGTGGGAGAGTGACAGCGTCTGTATAAACCGTAAAGGCTCGTGGGTTCGATTTCGACTCGTTTCGAAAAGTTCCAATCGGCAACAACCGTCTTCCTAAACGTTCTAATTAAAAACATCACAAAAATATATTTTTTTTTAATATTATGTGGTGCATATATTTAATCATATTAAAATATAGCATGATAAGATCTGAAATTTTGCCTTTTCAGTAACTTTTTGGGAAGAGAAGTGTCTTCTTGGTAGCTGAGTGTCTGAAAGCCTCTGCCCTACCTCTGCTTACCTACCCCTATGTAGTATACAAAAAATATCTTAAATATATATAGGTTCTAATTCCCGACACGCTTCATAATTTGTATCGTTATTCATAATTTAATATTACTGCTAATAAATAAACCTGTAACAATCTTATCCGTACACTCCTTTACTGATAAGGACCGAGATAATGGACGATAAAGGTAAAGATAAAGGAAAAGTTTAAACCTAAAATTAACATATAAAATTTCGTTATTATATAATAGATAAATTTCATAAAAACGGCCATCGTGGTCTGAATATTAACGCGATGATTGTGAATTTGACTCTACGTCGCTTCGAGATCACTAAGCAACTGGGCAGAGGAAAGCTGGAAATCTAGAGTTAAGACACTCCGTTTCTCTCTTTATGCCTCATAATCAGAGCGAAGAAAATGAAAATGTTAAATGGGAATCGAACTCACAACCGTCGCGTGTCATAGTAATTTAACATAATATAGAATTCCGCCCCTCCACATGCAATGGCTCCAAAATTCGACAGAAAGTGGGGAACGGAGTGTCTTAACACTAGGTTCCCTCTGCCTATCCTGCTGTGTGGGGGACACAGTATTTAAAGATTTTATGAATTCAAGACTTTAATGAACTTACGTCATAATTAGATCACTTTTAATTTGAGGCTAAGTAATGAGAGTAATGGAGACATAATTGAGGTTTGGGCTGTTATTTATCTATGGGGCCGTCGTTGCTTGGTGGGTGTCATCGTCTGGCTGTAAATGTGATGGTTATCGAATCCTTCCTCGGTTGAGAGTTTATTTTTAAATTATTTTTATATCCCCGCTTTGCAAGACAAACCGCGGCGTTGAATTGCATCTCTCACGCAATATCACGAAAACTGAGCAGAAATTGAGGAATTAGGTTCCTTTACAGGGTAGGTACCCTGCCATAGATATGCGAGAAGCGTGAAGATATAAATAATAATATAATAATATACTTTTTTTTAAATACTAAACCTATTTACTATTCCTGCTAGACATTCTGTTTCTATTAAGAAACGCGACAGGTTGGGGGTTTGATGCCCACTCGAGTCCGTTCCTTCCACCAACCAGAAGTAGAAGAAGAAGAAGTCATTGACCAGATCGGAAAAATGAATATAATAAATTTCTCCAAGTTGGCTTAGAAGATTATGAACCTACAACCTTTGGACTTACAGTCTGATGCAGCTTTGCTAAGCCATGACGGCCTATAATTTCTCGTATATATGACATTTATTATATGTACTACAGAAAATTCTGTAAGATATCCATGCTATTTGTATTAGATGCTGATAAGATATATGACACACGTGATGTGTCTATGACATCACGTGCGAAGATAGCGGGTTCGATTACACTGAGCATAAATAGATTATAACTTCTATTTATTTTTAATTTTCATTACTAATAAAGGTAAAAATAACAATAAATATAAATATTTACTAAACATAAATAGGTGATACATACATAGATACTTTCGTTCACCACTTTCCGCCATATTCTGAAGGCATTGCGTGTTGTGTTGCGGAACTCAACGCCGCGCTTTGCCAGATAATATAAAACCAATTCATTACACTGAATGAGAATCGAACCCACAACCATCGCGTTTACAGCCAGTCCCTACACCACTGCGCCACGACTACCTCAATAATAAGTGAAAATAAGAAAAGCTGATAATTGGGCAGATGTATGCAAAATTTTAACATTTTAACAAGTGTATGTCCGCTATTTTGTGCCAATGGCCGACCCTGACCCCGATATCGATCGCAGAGAAAGTCCACGAGCCAGTGCGTTAGAGCTTTTACTTAGATAGCTCATCTGAGAAACAAAGATGAAGCATATTCTATGTACATATTAAACAAAACAAAAGGCGCTAAGGCACTAACGTGTTAAATTGTAAATGGCTGCGGGTTCGATTCCCACTTGAGGGATTAAATATTAATATTGTTAGAAATAATGACCATAGAGGATATATAAGGAAATATATTAATATTATTTATTAATATTTTTAGTTCTTCGCTCTGATATCAAGGCAAAAGCGTGGATTTGCTCCACAGTACACCCAATGCCTTGATAATCCGGCGGACATTGAGAAGGAAATGTCTTGATGTACAAAGAAATATAGATGAAATAACTGATAAAAACAATGCCTAATGTATGCCTAAATCTAGTTTATCATGAGATAACCGTATGTGAATAAATACAAGAATCGTTGGGTGTGAAAGGTATTTCAGTTCTCACTTATCAGGCTGTTAAATCAGCTTCGCGCTGTATCGCGCACAGCAGGATAGGCAGAGAAACATAAATTTAAATAAATATTTCATCTCCTCGAGTGGAGATCGAACCCACATTTTAAATATTATTCACGTGCGGTATGGCCCAGCGGCAAGCATGTGACTGTAAATTCGGTAGTTGTGAGTTCGATTTCCACTCGAAAAAAAAGTTCAATATTATCATTTCTCAGTTCTGGTAACAAAACAAAGCTCGGCGTCGAGTTCCGCCACTAACACGCAATGCCTCCAGAATTTGGCGATAAGTGGGAAACAGAGTGTCTTAACACTAGGATCCCTCTGCCTACCCGCGCTGTGTACGGGATACAGCGTGAAGGTGAAAAAAAAAATGGTATAGTTATCATCTCTCCATGTTCCGCTACCAATAACTCATCAACAAGCAAAGTCACGGGCCAAAGCTATTAAAGTCAAAGAAAGCGCTTCCTTCTTCCACCATTGATGTAGCGAACTAAATTTTTACATCATGATTCATGTTTAGTCATTTTATTCGAAAGTATTGTATTGACAGTTCCAACGTGAAAGTTATTTGTGAGTGCCATTGTGTTCTTTGATATAATATAAACATGTTATTATATTTATCTGTGTATCTGTTTCTTCACGTCTATGCGTGCGTGATACTGCGTGAAACTGATACTCGAGTATGGATGGAAGTTAGTGTTAAGAGTTAAGACACTCCATCCCCACGCACCGCTTAATTTTCGGGATTTATAATTAAAATGATTCAATATATGGTTATGTAAGTAGGCATCAGGAAATGTAGTGTTTTTCAAGATCTTGAACTTAAACTAAGTAAAAATAATAATTATAATGATGACCAAAGGAACACATAAATTATTTTATGTAATAAAAAATTAGTTGTTTTTAAATTTAAATGAAACTAGAAAAAAATAGACAAAAAAACTTTATTGGCTAAGGAAATGTTATAATAACGAAGACCATATAACGTCATGGCGCAGGGGCACAAGCGTATGACTGGAAAAATGAAACTTGTGGATTTGATTCCCACTCGAGGGAATGAAATGTTTAAAATTTTCTCTCTGGTAACGAGGCAAAGCACGGCGTTGAATTCTGCCACTCAACACACAATGGCTCGAGAATTTGGCGGAAGTTCAGGAACAAAAATTTCTTAATGTAATCGGAATGTCTCTCTTGTCTCAGGGTAGGCAGAGAGAACATAGTGTTAAGATACCCCGTTCCACACTTTCCACCGAATTTTGTGAGTCATTGCGTGTTGAGTGGCGGAATTCAACGCCGGGCTTTTGCCTTGATGCCAGAGCGAAGAAATGAAAATATTAACAAATTATCATTAATTCCCTCTAGTTTCTATCGAACCCAAAACCGTCGCGTTATAGTCACACACTTGAGCTCCTGCGCTACCGTCAACTACAAGAAAACATTTTATTTATTTTTCATATAAGAAAAAGAAAAAGAATAGGATGACAGTCTCTCGACAGTGATGTCATGCAGCCTATTCAGCATTTATTCACTGAAGTTACACATTATAAACAATTTGTTTGTTTTGTTTTTTTTTGTTTCACGTATCTTGAAAGGAACGCAACGCAGTGTTTTAACACTTAAGACACTCCGTTCCCCATTTTCCTTCGAACTTGTGGTGACTAAATCCAACGACGCTTATGTAGTGGTACAAGAACGAGAATGCTTATGCATTTTCAATCGAACCCACAGCCGACGTGTTTAAAGTCGCACGCTATACTCGCACCTTTGCGCTACAACGGCTTCAGGCCTATTTTATATAAATATTCAAAATAATATAGTTATTACAGATGAAAATAAAATTGTTGAATATATATATTTTACAATATAATAACACAATTTTTCTAAAAACAGCCAGACACTTATAATTTTTTTTATCTATTACATTTCCTTAGTAAAAAAAGATAAATGATTAGATAAATGTACGTATGTATTAATTTTTTATTGAACTAGGATTTTATAAATAAATCTTTGCCAATACAAAAAACATATTAAAATATAAAAAAATATATTTGAATATTTTTAAACTTATTTATTTTATTTCGCGTTCTTCGCTTCGCACGTGTTTTTCTTTAATTTTCATATATACATAAGTTTATTAATTTTACATGGAATAATTAGTATTAAATATTTTTTTAACTTCATGCCGTATTCTGGATATACGCAAATGGAAACTGAGAGCCTAGTATTAAGACACTCCGTACCTTTAAGACACTTCCTTTTATCACTTTTCGCCGTATACCTACCGGAGGCATTGCGTGTAGAGTGGCGGAACTCAACTCCGCACTTTGCCTCTACACAAGAAATAATAAATGAAAATATGAAAATAATAAATATTGTTTCTCCCGATTGGGAATCGTATCCACAACTCTATCCCTGCACCACTGCGGCCTCTATATTTTTTATTTAAATATATAAAAGAACAATTATAGCTAGAACCTTTAAAATATAACTCACCATAGTGAAAAATCAGTTATAGCAACAAAAATTTGTAACACTAACACACTTATGTCTCACAATAGAGTACCGCTAACCACCGTCCACCGAGTGTCAACTATCACTGAATTTCTTAGGCTGAATGCAAGTGAACTTGGTACGGATGAAAAAAAAAAGTATATTTGCTTATGACGTATAACGCGTTCCCGCGCTTTTCACTGTCACTTGATACAAATGTCATTTAATGTTTTATAATTCTTATAATTATAATTGAAAATATTTAAATTATGTATAAACATATTATATAATATTTAAATTTGGTATAATAATACTGTATAGTTCGTGAGGGACTGTCTTATTAATAGATAAGTTTTCCACACCGCTATCATTTTCCGAATTATGACTATGATTATAGTTTAATCAAAGAAGTTATTTGACGCCAATGCTTATGAGTTCGATATCCGCTCGGATGAACAATCTATATTCCTTTCATCGCCCTTGTAAAGCGAAGTGCAACGTCCATCCAGCTCAGCAAAAGAGCATCAGCTCATCCAAACAATACGCTATATCTCGGATATTCGGATGGAAAACGCAAATACGAGGAAGGAGGGAGACACTAGATTCTTTGTACCGTGCTTTTATTAGATCGAGCCCTAAGAAGTCGGCTTAACTATAGAAGAAATGGAATGTCGGCGTAACATAGTTATTCAGTGTGATGGGCCTCTTCTATTGATGTATATATGAAACCCCAAATAAAATAAAATCATTAAATATATTTTATTTTACAAAAATAATAACACAAGTTTTAAAAAATTCGGCCAGCACTTGCATAATTTTTATCTATTACATTTCTTTATCATTCAAAATACAGCAAAATCGATGCATAAATGTTCGTATCTTTTGAATGTGTAGGGTTAAGAGCCTGAATTTTAAGAAGAATAACTTTTGAAGTTTTAACGGACTATAGACTAACATATTTGTTATTCGTTTAAGAATATGGTGATCTTATTAGGCTTCCAAGTATGTACGTGTACAATTATTTTAATTTTGTGAATCTTTGTTTGCTTAAATTACATTTTAAATGACTTGGTAACATCCTTGTTGTTAGTTATGGGTTCAATCTAGGCTCGAGATGTTAATGTAATGTAGATTGTTGATAAAATAGAAAAGAGCTTCAGGCATTGTCTTGAATAGTAGGATACACAGTGTAAAACTAGTGTTAAGACACTACATTCCCCACTTTTGGCGAAATTCGGAACATTGCCTGTTGTGTGACGAAGCTCAACGCTCTCACGCCAACTTCGCTCTACCAGAGCGAAAAATACGAAAAAAAATATTCCACACAGTTGGAATTGAACTGACAAGCGTAGTGTTAACAGCCATTAGGCTATCGGCTACGAAGCCGAAGTCATCTTAGTGTCATTTTCTAACACAAAATTACTATTTATATAGCAAATACTAACTTATTTTAAATATAATAGAAAAAAAAGTCTTGTAATGGTCCAAATGGTACTAAATTGATCCGGCCCTATAGGAAGCTCTCAATTGTCTCATTACTGTCAATGTAACACAATATCTGTCTGTCCATCTGTCCTATAAAATGTATGGGAATATATATCTGTAATAGTAAACATTATATTAAGCTTATATACTACTTACCTTACCTTACCTTACTTTTAAATAAGGTTTAGACCGCGTGGTAAAATAGAAACAACTGAATGTCATGTAAAACTCATGACACATTCTAAGTGTCCATTAAACGTTCATTCAAAAAAGCTTTATTATATTATTATAGATAACTATACTAATATTGTAAAACTTAAATAGATAGAGATAATCCAGTATTCCGAAATTCTGCGTTCGAAATATTGGCATATACTGTATATCTACTAGAATAGTCTAATATAATCGAACAGCAGAGAACAGAGTGTCTTAACACTGTTTCTTCTCTGCCACAAAAGGGAAAATATTAAAATAATAATCAATCATAAGGTACGTAATTTATTACTAAATCAACCATAAGTTACGTTCATTATTAATTTTACGCAAATTTAATTAGAGATGACGTTTCACATGTCAAAAAAGGCGGGAACGACCTCGATTAGCTTTTTTTCTGTCTATGACTCACGTTTGTGCGGCCTATTTATTAACGGTATAGTTAACTGTATGTATTAGTATTCAGTATAATTATTTTGTGACGAATTTGTACGTTTTACAATTATGAATTCTTTTTAACGAAATAGCTACGGTAGATAAGTACCATATTTTTTAAGACGTTTGCTTATATATTGAATACAGAGACCGTCCTAGCGCAGTGGTACACCCATTGGTTGTGAGTTCGGAGAAATATAATTTTATGTATAAATATCAGGAAAATCGTAATCATTTTAAGTAGTCTTTTGTGACAAAGATCCATAATAATGAAATAACGCCACGATGGCCCCTTATCTATCCTTACTCATTTTTTTTATTTCACGCTGTATCCGGCAGGGCAGAGGCAACATTAAGACCTAGTGTTAAGACACTCCGTTCCCATTAAGGTATTTCCGTTGCCCACTTTCTGAATTCTCGAAGCATTGCGTGTTAACTGGGAGAACTCAATGCCACGTTTTGCCTCCGTGACCAGAGCGAGGAAAGGAAAATATCGAATATTTCTTTTCCCCGAAAGGGAATCGAATTCACAACTGTCGCAGTCAGCCACACGCTTTAGCTCTGCGCCACGACGGTTTCTTACTGGTAATCTATTCTTATAATATAATGCAATTCCTGAGTATATGACTAGTCTCTTATAAGTTTTTTAATAGAATAATCGTCCAACCGTCCCAAGGACTCAATTGGTCAACGACCTCATGACACGATTTTCGTACCGGCTGCTTTTGAAACGTACATTATTTATAATGAAATAACGCTTTTTCACTCTATTGAAATAGAAAATAATCACAGTCTTTCTGTTTATCTCTATTAAATTTTTGATATCGATGCGGAACTTCCGCAATAACGGATACGGGTGTGAATGTTCGCAAAGTCTCCGTTTTGTGTGCAAAACGGAGACTAATTGAATGAAAATTGGTTAACTCTAATTATTTTTTTTTTAACGTTTTAAAAGTGTTATATAGAAAAAAATCGGAAACGTATTGAATTTGAACGTAGGAGGAATTGAACCCGCACCTTCTGGTTTTAGTCAAAATCTATATTTATACAGCGTGATTGTCAAACAACACTTAGCCTATAATTAGCTGTTAACTGAGGTTCCTTGGGGATTGTAGGGTAACGAAACTGCTAAGAAACTCAGCTCTCAATTTGAAAAAGCGAGATTTTAAGCGTTTACAATTTCCGCTAACTGTAAGCGCGGCGTTTGTGGATTCGTTTTCTACTGGGAGGAATGAAATATTTGATATTATCATTGCCAATACGCAATATCTCAAGAATTCCTCGGATAGTGGAGAACGGAAATTAAACTAAATGAGGAACGGAGTATCGTAACACTAGATCTTCAGGTTCCCTCTGCCTACCCTGCTATGTGAGGGATACAGCGTGAAGCTAAAAAAAGGATTTTATTATAATTTTCAAGAATTTTCCGAGTTCTTGAGCTAGGTCATTTTCATTTAGCGTGTACGATATGATAACTCATCTTAGTACCTACTTTTCATTGTTCAGTTTAGAAACACATACACATACATATTATGATACGGTATCATCAGTACAAAAACTCCTGAAAATACCGCAGTGCTGCATTCGTTTTTTTAAACTTCATGCTGTATCCCGCACATGGCAGGGTAGGCAGAGGGAACCAGGGAACCTAGTATTAAAACACTCTGTTCCCATTAAAATATTTACGTTTCCGACTCTCTGCCGAATCCTGGAGACTATGCGTTAATGCAGCCAGCATTAGTAATGTTAATAATTCATTGTTTACAATATATTATTATTATTATTATTATTACTATTATTATTATTTTTAAAGCTATTTTTATTATTTTATTATATTTTTAATTTCACAGACCCCACGCAACAGAGGGAGCACGCAGAAAGCATAGGTTCGAAGTTCACGACTCAATAAGCAAGGTGCTCTAGCTTCTATCTTAATTTAAAAAAAAATCAGGTAGGTACTAAATATTAAATTCTTATAAATGCATTAGATTATGCACAACAATTTGTTCATAACCTTTACTTTAGAAAGATAAGGAGAAGAAATCTAGTGTTTAAACACTCCTTGTCTCACTTTCCATTGAACTTGCGAGACAAGAGATTTGGTGGCGGGACTTAACGCCGCGCCGCTTATTAACCAGTTATTATTGACTTGCAGCGTTTATGGTACAGTATAAACTACTATACAACAAGTAAAAACAAGCTTTCACTGGTACACACAGACAAACAATCGTGTATGACGGATACTCCGATTATGCAATTACTAATTTGAGTCTAAACAATGTTAAGGTCTTCGTAAGGGAGGATGTGTATAAAAACGTGATGGTTGTGAGTTCGATTACCATTCGGATTTCGAGTCAACGATTCTACGTAAATTATTTACATTTCTACGCCCTGGTGGGCAAAAAGCGCACTTTAGAGTTCCACTACTCAACACACTAGGACCTGAAAAATTAGACGATGCGTGCAGAACGTTAAGTAATTTAACACCAGGTTCGTTGAGCCTAACCCTAATATGCAGCAAATAGGGAATTAAGTCACATTCGGAAAAGAGGAGGTAATATTAGTTTTAAAAAAGGGATAAAACTAGAAGAGCGAAAGCCACGGGATCCCCATCTACAGATCTGAACCGTTTTTTTATGTCATATTGTTAGAATTGGCTAATATTTGAATAATATGATGATCTATTTGCTTTTTTCCAAGAGCGCGTGCTAAATTTCACAAGCGTATGTACTTACTTTATGATGTTTGTCCGGAAATTTCACCAAAAGTAAAAGTTATATCGAGATAATCCTTTCTGGTTTAAATCATATATATTACAACTTAGGGAACAGTTCTGTTTCTATACTTTTAATTTCCAGTTCTATACTTATAATAAAATCGAAGAAACTGAATTTGGCCCACTTATGTCGTCATTAATCTTAGTAATTATACGTAGCTTGTATGAAAATACGATAATATGCTATCATTGAGCAGGTTTGATGCTGGAGGCAGGCCCTGAATAGTGGAACTCTTCAAAGGTTACTGGTAAATCTATCAAGTTTAGGCCCGTATAGAGAATATTATATTTTTTTTATTTAAAAGATAGAGACACAAATAGAGAGGATTTACTGACATTGACCATGACATTTTATAGCACTTTTAAGACTTGGTGTAGAGAAGCGTGTTTACTAGAATTTTGAAGACTATATACTTTTATTTTATTTTTTTTAACATCTTCCCCTTTGCACCCTAATACAAAACGCAATAAGAAGCCGTCTTTCTTGATAGTATTTTTTTACGAACATGACAAATTGATCATCAATTTAACAATAATATGGTAGAACCCCTTAAAGTTGAGGGGTTTCTTACAGTTCTTCGATCTCATTTCTAGTAATTCGTAAAATTAAAACACGTCATCTACTTGTATATGCTTCATTTTCTGTGCTAAATGCTTGTAATCTTAATTTTCTGTGCTAAATGCTTGCAATATTCAAGTTATTAAAAGTTTTAGTATCAATGTAGATTGGGGCCAGTCGTGACGTAGGCACAACACAAGCAGGCGACTGTAAGCACGAGAGGTTATGGGCTCAATTCTCACTGGAGAAAATGAAAAATATATTTTTTTTTCATTCCCTCGCTCTGCTAACAAGAAAGCGCGGTGTTGAGTTACGATACGTTAGGTAATGTTTCGAAAAATTGGGCGATCCACTGCACTGAATGGGAAATAAACCCACAACTATGACTAAAACAATATAACAAAAAAACTGTAAAGATTTCAAAAAGTTATTGAAAGAATAAGAGGTCAGCAGTTATTTAATAAGAAATAACTACATAAATCTTCACCAAGCCAAGCATTACATGTGGAGATTCGCTGTACGTACAAAAACATACTTTATTTATATTTAACATAAAATCTAAAATACTTAAGCGAAAAACTAAGCTAATTATGAGAGTTGGTGTTATAATCCTGTAAAAGATAGCGCCATTTTAAGAAGATACAATATGATTTTAAATAACAATTAATGTATAAAATATTGATCGTAGCGGCATTTGAACCCGCACCTCGTGAAAACCAAGTCCAAAATGAAAAACTGATTTAAATCAAAAATCGAAAAGAAGACCTCTTGGACAGTTTAAAAGAGGTGCGGGTTTATTTAAATATTTTTTTTTGCGGTCCGGGTTTTTTAAATATTTTTTTTTATTACATTTTTAAATTTTGCTTGCTTCCTTTCAATGTTTATATATTTTAAAAATATATCTTTCTGAAGTGTGGGAAAACATTTTAAAAATAACAATTAAGTATTTCTAAAAGTGAAAAAATCACATGTATAAAGGTAGTGGATTCAAATATTGAGTTACTGGTTTAAAAGATTCAAGGGAGCAAGAGAACTGACTTACATATTTACAAACATACGCTAACAAACTCTAAACATAACTCTTCTTTTGGGCTTCGTCACAGTCGGATAAAAATGCATGGGAAATTAATAATAGGAGCATTACTTTAAAATTACGATATAAAGTACCTATTATCAATAATTTCAATTAATTTTCTCGCGTAGCAGGGTACGTAGAGGGATCGTAGAGTTAAGAAACTTCTTTTCCCAAGCTCTGCCCAATTATTGAGACATTGAGTGGCGGACGTCAACGCTGCACCTAGTCTACCATAGCGGGGATAAAAGAACCATTAACCACTCCCCCAAGTAGCGACTCGACGGCCAAAAAAAAAATTTTTTTTAATATGACTAATATTTTCGGTGTTTTCATGAAATTTGTATAAGCAAATAGTGTCACAGTGAAATGGGGTTGTGGGTTCGGTCTGTGCCCATGCCAATAATTACCTATATTCAATTTTTTTTTATATATCTCGCCCTGGAGCGACGAAGCGCAGCGTTGTGTTACGCCTTTCAGCACGCAATACCTCAAAATTGAGCATAGAGTGGAGAATCGATCTATCTTGATATAAAGTTGACTCTGTCCAGGTAGCTCTCTTGTTATTAGATTGTCTCTGGGATCGGTATATGACGGAGGGCGTAGAAAAAAGCTAAATGAAAACTAGCACGTTTAAGTCGATAAAAAATAGTGATATAACCTTTCGCCTACTTTAACCCCATAGATACCTATATTGCGTCTCGAGTGGCGCAACCCATTTGCTCTATCGTTGTTCTTTATATCTTGCTTATTACTTGAAAATATTCAATATGAGAAAAATACCAATTTATATATTTTTACACCTTCACGCATAGCAGAAAAATAGTGTTGAGAAACTCCATTGCCACACATAGACCAATTGATGAAATGAAATATTACATGAAATGTTACCATAGCGAGAATATGAAAATAATTTGTTCCCCCGAGAGGAAATCGAAACCACAACCGCGTTTAAAGTCAGACGTTGTGCCACTGTGCCACGACGAGGTCACGGTAGGTTATTTTTTTTTTTCAAAGCTGTATCTCGCACATAGCAGGGTAGGCAGACGGAACGGAGTGTTAATACACTCCGTTTCCAACTTTTCGCCGAATTCTGGACACATTGTGTGTTGAGTGTCGGAACTCAACCCCGCGCTTTACCTCGACACCAGAGCGAAGAAATGAAAATAAATATAAATTTAAATAAATAATTTAAAATAATATTAAAATTGTCATATTATTGATGTAGAGAGACAACACACATTACAAGTTTTGAGATTCCAATAAAAAAGAACAGTTAAACAAATAAATTTTCTAAATCATAAGTCAATTTTTTTATAAAATTTTGGTAGGATCATGGTTTTTATTGAGAAAATGTTTTATTTAACCTTTCGACTTCACTATAGAGATATTTGTCACCAAGGCCAATACTGTATCTTCTTACTTTAATATTCTTATTTAAAAATATATACCAAATTATAGAAAAGAAGGATTTTTTCTGAAATTCTACATAGAGACTAGTTTGATTGAAATAATCGATATATTACAATTATTAACATTCTATATGGTATTATAATTAAATACGCTCGGCACATATTTTCTATACATTTAAAATAAATAAATGTATTATTTAAACAATATACCAAATTATAAAAATAATACCTTTCATATTTTAATCCTAATAGACCGACTTAATAGCGTAAACGATCTCCAATTATTAATTTAAATCAATATATTTTTGTTAATAATAAGAATTTTACATATTATTTTTACTAATTCATATAAAAAAATATAATTTTTCACGTTTCGCGTGAAAGTCGATGTAATTATCTTGTAGTCCCGGGCGAGCCTAGCTGACTAACCTTGACAAGACGTGCCGAATTTTCATATATATGGCACAAAAAAATACTACACTACAATTTTCTATTAAATATGGGAAAAAATATCAATTTTAGTGTCAAAAAATACATTTTTTTATACATTTTCAATAATTTTTGAGCATTTTTTTTCATCTCGCTATCACCGCGCATGCTTATCGCCTCATTGAGATGAACTCACTCAAATTAGACCGATCTATCTTACAATTGAATCTAAAAAAAACTGTAACTAAAACCCCCCACAAAAACCAAAAAACTACTAAAAAATACCAAAAAAATTACAATTTTCGGGGAAAATTATGTAAAAAATAGTGAAAAACTGGATAAAATGTGCAGTGAGCGTACTCACCTCGCCTTCGCTGTATCACAACACATAAACACATTAAATAATGTACAAAAACTACTTGCTGTTTAACGAAATACTTAAATTTTGCACGTAAATGTGAAAATCAATGGTAGGCGCGTGCCTCGGACGCCATTTTGTCGGGAACAGACTGTGGGCATGCGCGAAAACTGAACCCTAATTACTGATATTGCCAGTACAATAGCGTTTAGGAATCATGTTTAGTTAAACGTTCAGTTAAATTTCATTCTGGAAGTTAATTTAGTATAGAAGAAATATATTTGCTAAGAATTTTGCATGGATGATAGACAGGAGAAAACATAAGTTGTATTATAATTATGTGCTTATAGGACATCACTATTATGGAATGACAAAATAAACGTAGTCAATGTATGAGCTTTTATTAAGGAAAATATTAAAATCTATTTATACACAGATTTTATAAATAAACGTGTAAAAAAGAAAGAAGACTACTGCCAAATAAATGTTAAATAAAAAACAAAACATGCTTTGAACTATACATTCCTGTCACCCTCGAAGCACCCCTCTGAAGTTTTTTAAATAAAAGGGGTGTCATTTGATATAATATATTTAAGTTTTCGTATAATTTTTATTTTGTTTTGTTTATAATATTGTAATTATATTTTGAGCTCTGTTAAATTGAAAAATTGCATTCATTTCAGCCACTCGAAAATTGGGCCGGAATGGAAAACGGAGTGTCTAATCTCTAATTCAATATTCCATTCTCTACAAATTGCAAAAATTTCCAACAGTAACTTTCGAGTTATTATAAATATAAAAAGAATTATCTTTTATAAAAAAAATTAGACGGACACCGACCGCATTGACTAATTTCAGGAAAATATATAGAACAAGACACGGCGCTAAGTACCATCATTGAACTCCGTTTACTTAACTGTATTTGTAAGTTTCACATACAATATCTTTTATGTAGTATTCGAACTCTTAGTCACCTACACGCATTTAAATATCTTTAAAAGTATTAGGTATCTACATTTGTTAGAAAATACAGCTTACTAGTTTAAAACGCTAGGACAAGAGGACAAACAATATAACTAAGTATTAATATATTTTATATAAAGCTCGTGTATAAATTAAATGTATCTTCTAAAGTTAAGCTACAGACAGACATGAGAAACGAAGTATCTTAACACTAAAATAAATGGCAACTCCCCAACATCTGGCAACGCCAGGGGTAAACGTCTATTGAAATAGATATTGCTATTTTGAGAAGACGACTCCATTCATACAGTTGTCTAAAGTTTAATCATGAATTTTAACGCGAAGTGTGTTAATACATATAAAAATTAACTGCTGGTGGGCTGCATGGGCATAGGAAGAATGGGAGGCGTATGGACCGTGTCCACCCCAGAATAGTCTGGTGCCCACCCCAGAAATTTTACTAACAAAATATTGCCTCGAAAAATTAAAAAATAACAATGCTTACATGATCATAACTGTTCAAAGCTTAAATGATTAAGCTCCAAGCCCTCACCAGAAAATATATCTAGACAAACCCTAATGGTTGTGTTTAATTCTCACTCCGAGGAACTGAAATATAATTGGGTGTCCACGCATATTCATTCTGAATACGTACAATATATTATACTGTATCATTAGAGCACATTACAATTATTATTTTACAACTTTTTACATTTTTTGGGTTCCGTAGACGAATGACAAAAAACGGGGAATGGGTCGAGTGTGTCTGTCTGTCCGTCTGTACATCATAAACACATTTTTCGGAACTTATTAGCACTAATAAAAAACAACCTTTACTTATTAGGACCAGCAATTTCTTTTTTGTTCTTTTTTTTTCTAATACATAATACTGATATTTTGGCTAAGTACCTACAAATAACCTATGTTTGCTACTACGGAGCTCATGAAGGAAGAATCCGACTCACACTTGGCCACTTTTTATCGTTGGCGCCATCTTCATAACAACCTGTAATAATTTAGACGTCGGTATAACTTAATTACAGGCAACTTAAGGTAGTTCTTAGAAAGCTATTGTTACTTTTGTAAATGGTAAATTTAAGTCATAGCCTGAAAAATATAGAATAGCTTGGAAAAAATACTTGATAATTGATTGGTGCGAAGTTGAGGCCAGTCTTGGGGCAGGAGGACACGTGAATGTAAACGCAACAGGTTGTGGGTTCCAATCCTACTCGAGGAAATTAAATATTTATTTACATTTGTATTTACATTCCTTCACCCTGGCAAAGAGGGAAAGAGGCAAAGAGCAGCGTTAAGTTCCGCCTCCGTATTTCAGCAGAATTTGGGGAAGGGAGTGTTTTAGCACTAGGTTTCGTCTGTCTACCGTGCTGTGTGTGGGATACACGATGACGACAGTGACAAAACTCAATGCGACGTTTGTATTGGTACCAGAGTAAGGTAATGAAATGAATTCATTACCCGACTGGGAATCGAACTCGCAACTGCTGCGTTTATAATCAGACTGCGCCACGACGATCTCATCATCACTGTAATATACCTAAACGTATTACGCTTATAACATTGTAATAATTAACAATAATAAATATAATTTTTCCTGTTGTACGTTCGTCATCGAAGTGCCATCGCGTTAGTCATTGTAGAGTTACCATGATGAGATTGAAAATATGGACAAATAACATATGATTAAGAAACGCCAATTAAATTACACAAGTAATGAGTTCGATTCTCAGTTAAAGCAATATTTATATTTCAGTCATTAGCCCCGGTCAAATGGCTGAATGAAAATTAAGAGTTACTTCTTTGTGATATTAATTTGAACTTGATACCTCCACGCAACCTCAGTTATATGGTCTTGACAGATTAACAACAAGGTAAACCTATAAGGATTCCGTTTTACCTTTTGGGAGTACGGATTCTTAAAAATATTAAATATCATAGAAATAAATAAAAAAATCAGCTTCACGCCGTATCCCGTACACAACAGGATAGGCAGAGGGAATCTAGTGTTAAAACACTCCGTTCTCCACTTTCTGCCGAATTCTAATAAAGTAAAATATCGCTTTAATTATGGTAACCCTACACAATCTACCAACTTCCATATAGAGCAATTGTTTTCTTTCAGAAGAGCTTTGTTCATTTGAAAATTATAATTTTTGTATGTGACAATGTTCCGTTATGTGTTCAATTTAGTGTTAATTATTGGATTATCTTGTCAAAATATTAATGAGAGTGGCGACGGTAAGAAATTATAATATTAAATAAAACTAAAAACTAAACTAAACTAAACTATAAAACTAACGTTCAAGCTAGAACCGGCTAACCTAATCTAACTTCAAACTATATCTTAATATGTATGTTAAGATACTCCGTTCCCCTCACACCGCCCAATTTTCAAAACATTGTGTTTTGAGTAAGGAACTTAACCCCAATTTTGACTCCTTGACGCGAAGAAATGAGAATAACACATTCCCCTAAGTGAAGTCGAACCCAGAACTATGGCGCTTCCGTTTTCCCTTTTCTACCGAATTCTTCAGGCATTAGGTGTTAAGTGGCGGAACTTAACGCCGCTCTTTGCCTCATTACTAGAAATGAAAATATTAAATATTGCGGTCTTACTCATCTAATATTTGTGATTTCAAACTAATATTTTAAGTTATTTAAACGATACTAAAACGGAAAAAATATTAAACATTTTGTCTGTCTGTAGAGCAATATAATTTAGACTACATTTTTTCCCGTAATTACCGTAGTATTGAGATTCGCGTAAAATAAGTATGCAATAATAATAACCACACAAACATAAATAAAATCCCAAGCCGTTTAATGTACAATACGTTATGTGTATAATAAATATTTTTCCTTAATACATTTTAATAATTTTAAATCATTTTAAAATCCAAGCCGGAGAAGCCGCAGGCGGCTTCATTGAAGAACTCATCACTCATCACTCTCGAAAACTAAATAATAAAGTACGAGTATACGAGTATATAACGCAAAAATATCTTTTCCTGAGATTAGGGTGTTCAACCAAACGAATTCATCAGCTTTATATTATTAGTACAGAATATATGAATGTTAATTCAATTCAATATTTTTTGTTTATAGACAACAGAACTATCCAACAAAAAACTAGACACGAGGACGAAACCAACGTAAACAGAAATGAATACGAAAAAGGTATTTTTTTTTTGTTTTTTATAGCTTCACGCAGTATCACGCATACAGCAGGCAGGGTAAGCAGAGTATGCGCCATATAAATATATTTTTTTGATACGCAAATACACGTAATATATGAAGGTATTGGGCTCTTTGGGACTCTAGTGAGTAACCTAAAAATTTTAATGTAGCGGGATAGAACCCACGCCTCTTGGAAACTGCCCTAACTCTGTGACCACTAAGTCATACGTTCTCGTCAAGCTACGTCGAAATTTTTTACACGCTTGTTACATTTTATTTATGTTGTTAGCATCTCTGTATGGAGATTTCTACAAATATCATTTGGCAACAGACAATTCTATTTATTAATTATTCTTAAGGCATTTATAGTATTATTCCACATATTCTAAAAAAGTCACTTGTTTAACGACCGAGTAATGGATAAGTTTTAAAGACATCATTATTCCAATATTTTTGTTACTTTCATTTAACTGTAAAATCAAAATAATATGTTAATTTTTTTATTTTTCATTTCAGTTACAACAAAACCTCTTGATAATAGTAAGTATTTTTATGAATAATACTAACTATATACTTACCTACTATCATAACTTATATATTATATTTTTATTTTTTAAGTGATTGTATAAGTACTCGTATATCATGAAAAACCATTAATTGTTTATTTTTTTTATTTCAGCTAAGGAAATCCAATCCTTTAATCCAATGTGTAAGTATTTTAAATAATAAAAAAAAAAAAAAAAACGTATATAAATTGAAACCTGTGCTTTAATTTCTTAAATTTCAATCATATCATCCAATTTCTTATAGCGATAGTAGCGCTTACGAGTATATAGTAGCGCTTTGGCGGTATTGAAGAAGCGCGGGTTTAAATGTCTTTTTTTTTTCATCTACACGGAGTATCCCTCATATATGGAGGCAGAGGGAACCTAGTGTGTCCTCACTTTCAGCGAATTTTCGTGGCATTGTTCGTGGTGTTGAGTGACGGAATTCAACGGCGCGCTTATTGCCTTGGTACCAGAGTGACACAAGCGTAGGTCATGATAGAGTGAAAGGAAGTGAAGAAAATAAAAATATTAATAAAAAATAATCCATTCCCCCGAGAGATAATCAAACTCACACCCCCTTCGCGTTACAGTTACACACTTGTGCCGATGTGCTACGATGGCCTCATGGTTGAAATCTCGATACGTTCAAATTTTAATATATTTGTTAAAAAAAAAATTTTTACCAAAGGGCAGGGGACACCTAGTGTTTAAGCACTCCTTTCTGCATGTTGAATGGCGAAACTCACTTAAAGAATTAAATATAACAATTTTTTTTCAGCTATATATATTTATGTAGGCATTGGCGTTGGCATACTGGTGTTATTCGCCATACAAACTTGTTGTTTAATATGGTACTTTAAAAGAGGTAATTAATTTAACTTAATTTATGGGTATACGACTGGCGCAATGAATATTTACATCTATACATATAATAAAATTGTAACTGATCGTTGTCTGTACATGACAGATATGTGAGAAATTAAAAATAAATCAAATTAAATCAGCTTCACGCTGTATCCCGCACACACCGGGGTAGGCAGATGGAACCTAGTGTAACACTCCGTTCCCCATTTTCTGCCTAATTTTGGAGGCATTGAAGATATGGTAAATTTAAATATTTCATCTCCTCGAGTGGGGATCGAACCCACAACCAGTTGGTTTTACAGTCACACTTTGTGCCCCTGCGCCATAACTGGTATATATGTGAGTAAATCTGTTATATTTGGCATGTATTATGTAATAGAACCAAAAACAATTATTTTTAAAAATGTTGTCCGTTGGGTTGTATGTTTGTCTGGATGTTTGTGAACGCTTACCTCAGAAACAGCTTGACCGATTTATATTCAGTTTTCACTATTGTGTTTTGACAAACTTTTCTCAACTTTTAATGTTAAGTTGTTTTATTTAAATCGGTTAATAAATAAAAAAGTCATATCGATACAATAGTTTTGGTTCGCCAAATTGCTACAAAATAATTGGCTGTAGTTTCCTGAATATTGGAATAAGAGTAATTCAGATTAATAAATAAATAATTGTGTATTTTAATGTATACTATAATTGATTTTTTTTCAGCTAAACTACAGCGTGTTAATGACATTGCACGTAGTTTGAACGAAAATACTTCAAACGAAACAGGTACGTATTTTTTTCATAGCTTCACGCTTTTTCCCGGGATACGGAAGGGGGAACCTAGGAACCTAGAGCTTACACACTCTGTTCACAATAAAACACTTCCGTTCTGTTCGTTCCTCTTCCGTACCTTAATCGGGGAATAATTGTGTATATTTTATTGTATAATCATGCTTGGAAACCCGAAGTTCAAGCCCACCATATCGGAAGAAATGGTGCAGTACGCAAGGCAATTGAGAAATCGTTGGCAGTAGTTTGATTATTTTAATAATTAATAACATTAATATTTCTTTCTATTATGATATATTTCAAGCTATATGCATATCACATTCTATAAAATATTTTCAGCCCGATACTACAAGCGTCCGACTGCTAGTGCTATAAAAGTTAAGCCAGATCTAAACGTGTATGAAAGTTTGGCGGAAGTGCAAAAGGGTAAGTTCTTATCTACATAATACACTACGGGCGACGAGTCGTGGCCGCTGTGACGTTAGGCTTTTTAAACATTTGCGCAATGTTCACTTGGGACGAGTATAATCAAAATTAAGGAAAACCTAAAATCAAGTCTCAAACTCTATATGGTAAAAGCTGGTCAATGATTTAGCAATTAAATGTAACTTTATATTCAAATTTTATTAATATTTCAATTTAAACATACATGATTTACTTAGTGGGGAACGGAATGCGAACAGTGTCTCAACACTAGGTTCCCAGGTTCCCTCTGCCTACCCGACTATGTGCGGGATATCGCATACAAATGAAAAATATTAAAATAATAATAATAATCTTTTTACTTCTAGCCCCGACTCCTCCGCCAATTAATTCATTGCCAAGTAAGTATTATTTCTAATGTGCAAAATAATGTTAAATATCATACTATAACTAACCTTTGACTTTACTCAAAATATTTCACTTCACGCTGTATCCCGCATTTAGCATTGTAGACAGAGAGAACGTAGTGTTAAGACACTCCGTTTTCCACGCAGCATCCAATTTTCGAGACATTGTTTATAGAGTGGCCGAACTTAACGAAGCGCTTTGTTTTATCACCTGAGGAGGCAAATTGTCAAATTCAATTTCAAAATATTCTTTATTCAAATAAACTTTTGTAAGCATTGAACCCACAACCGTTGTGTTTACAGTCGGACGTAGTGCTGCTGAGCCATGACAACCTCTATGCATTTTTTTATATTTAAATAATATATTTAATATTTGTTTACATATTTAACATTTATTTACAGAAACACCAAGGACTCGCAACAAACCAGCGCCTCTTTCAATAATAAGTCTAGGTAAAGTTTTATCTTTATTTTCTACTTTAACCGACTACATAAAAAAGGAGGCTATCAGTTGGTCATTTTTTACGGTTTCGAATCTCTCTGTCTACCATATAACGTGGAGATAATAGAGAGACTAAATATATATATATATATATTTCTAGGGTTTTTTACCAACCTGCGTTTTTGACTTAAGGTATCGTAAGTTAATAATATTTGAGTACGATGATCTATTTGGGTTTCCGAGTACCTATGCTATATTTTGTAAATGTACGTATGTATACTTGTGCCCTAATTTCTCGAAAACTAAAATTCATATTTGATATGGTGCTTTTTCATTTAAACCAATGGTATTCCAACTGAGAGAATTTAATTAATTTAAAAAAAATAATTAAATAATAACCTACTAATGTAAGGTGTGTTATTTTTTCAGGCAGTCCAAATTCAATTCGATCACAAAAATCAACGCAATCATCAAACTCAACGAAAAGTAATGGTAAGATAACAAGAAAAATTAAAAAAGTGGTAATTTATATTATTTTATTGTAATGAAAATAATTTTCATGTCAAAAATAAAAAAATCGCGGGGTTTAGTTCCAACTTTCAACACTCAACGAAAGCGTAGACTAAAGTGTCTTGATGAAAAGTGCACCAAAAAAAAAATTTTTTTTTAAAGATTCAGTATCTCAAAAGAAGTTTAAAATGCATTGTATTTTGTCTTTTTGCAGGGAGTGCAACGCGATAGGCACCTGCACGGCAAACCCATGTAATGCTAAATTTTACGCTGTATCTCGCACACAGCAGGGTAGGCAGAGGGAACCTAGTGTTAAAACATTCCATATCCCATCTTCAGCCGAATTTTGGAGGCACTGTCGCGCGCCTCGATACCAGAGTGACCACCAAGACATGAAAATATTAAATATTTCATTTTCTCGAGTGGAAATCGAACCCATAACCAGTCGCGTTTACAATCATACGCTTGTGCCCCTGCGCCGCAGTAATGCTAAGTACTTTGTAAATATTTAAATGTTTCTTTTCAGTAAAAGATGTAAGAACGCCCAATTCAATAAGGCATAGAGAGCAAATGCCGCTACCGCACGAAATACCGAAACCTGGTAAGATTTTTTTTTTTTGTATTTTAATGTCTATGACCGTAAACGCGTTGGTTTTAGATTATTTTTCTTTCTTAGCTAAACGATTAATATATAAAAATACAAGGAATATTTCCAAAGAGAGTAAGTACTTTTTAACACTTTACTACAAAATTAATAGCAAATAAAAATTACTAAATGACAATTAATTTATTTACCAAAATTCCAACCAAATATCAATTTTATTTAAAGAATGTCAATTTTATTTGCCAAATGTCCATTTTGCAGACATTCCACTGTCAAAAAAACCGTCAACGACACACAGACCGAAACTGTCATCGCCTACCGAAACTTCACCAATGGGTAGTTCTCTTTTTTATTTATATTTAATTCAAGTGGTAAGAGAGGTCGTCGCGACGTGGCGCGGGGCCACAAGTGTGTGACTGTAACACGACGGTTGTGAGCTCGATGCCCACTCGAAGGAATTAATTATTATATTTATGAATATTTTTTTTTCTTCGTTCTGGCACCAAGGTAAAAAACCGGGGTTGGGTTTCGCCACTCATCACGCAATTTCTCGAAAAAATCGGCGAAAAATGAGGGACGGAGTGACTGAACACTAGGCTCCCTCTGCCTACCCTGCTGTGTGCAGGATACAACGTGAAGCTGATTTGATTTGGTAAGGGAGGAAGGGAGAGATCTCGGTTGATCTATATCTGATGTGAAAGATCATGTACACAGGATGAGGACATATAGATGACATAGAACGAGGCGAAAGAGGTATGCAGAGACCGTAGCTTTTGGCGTTCTCTCTGGCTACCCCGCTAGGCATAAAGAGTGAAGGCTAAAAGAAATCTTTGGAAATTATCTTCATCTCGAAATAACCAGAGAATTTTATATTAAAAGTTATATATGTAGCATAAACATGAAAAAATGTTTTTAATATACAATTTTGTTTCAGTAAATACACTGCCATCAAAAATTGCCAACAAATCGAAGGTTACAGTTAATAAATCGAATACTTTCAACTCATCACGTAAGTACAAATCTGAATCTATTTTTATTTCTTGTTACCCCATATAACGTACACTTATCATAAAAGTGGTTAAACATAGTGATTAGTCACTTCGTACTATAATTCTTCTTCTTGAGACATAATGTGTTGAACAAATAAATATAAAAAAAATAAAGTACGGCAGACGATTCGTGGCCGCATTTTCTTTACTTTTGCCCAATGTACACTGGGGAAGAAAATAATCAAAGATAAGAAATTTCTTATCTGCGCAAACTCTTAAGACGGCCACAACTCACCCACCGTACTATAATTATATATTTGTTTTTCCAGCAAGTTATTCCAAATTAATATTAATCGTGATATCATCGGGTGTACACTCACAGACAGACACTTGAAACCAGAGCAAGAATTTTAAAATTTAAATATTTCATTGCATTTCTCCGTTCTGGTGTCAAGGCAAAGCGCGGCGTTGATTTCCACCATTCATAACGCAATATCTCCATAATTTGGCGGAAAGTGGGGAACGTAATGTCTAAACACTAGGTTTCCTCTGTCTACTCTGCTGCGTACGGGATATAGTGTTAACAAGTGATACAAGAGATACGATAAAAATAACTTAAGCTTTTTTATTTCAGAGGACACTATAGTAAACACAGAACTTTTAGAAAAGCTTAGGAAAAGAGCTGAAAGTAAGTAAAAAATGTAAACAAAGTATACTATTGTAGTATATTTTATATAAATATATTTTTAAATTATTTTAAAATCTTATCCATGTTGAGTCCGTCGTAGCATAGGCACAAGGGTATGACTGTCACGCGACGGTTGTGGATTCGATCCTCACTCGAGGGAATGAATTATTATCTATTATTAATATTTTCATTTCTTCGCTCTAGCTGCAAAAGCTTGGTTTCAAGTACCGCCAAACAACACGTAGTGCCTTGAAAACTTAAGTGGAAAATGCAGAACGGAAACAATAGAACTTAATACTAGGTTCCCTCTGCCCACCTAGCGGAAGCTACGTAAAAATTATATATTATATAATAATACAATATAATAAAGGTAATAATGTACATATGTGTAATATATTTTTCCATTTGCAGTAAATGCCTCAATAGATGAATCGAGTACACTTACGAACCATTCAAATTCACTAAGATCCAGAAAACCTGTGGAAATGAAACCAAGATGTGAGTAAATATATATTTATTCTTTACTAATATTATACATATATATATAAAACTAAAGAGTGTGTTAAGTTAAACGCGCTTATCTCACGAACTTCTAACTCGAATTGATTATTACTATTAACAAAACTTATCGAGAAAAGCTACATATATGCTATATACATAAAACTAGATTATATAACTGTACCTGCCGTCAGAGTCATCTCATATACAAGTAGTTGTTTTCATTTAACAAAGCGGGCGAACCCACAAGTAGAAGCTAGTATAAATAAAAAAATGTTTTAAAAGCCAAAAAATACCTTTTAATTATTATTATTTCTTTCAGTACAAGGAAGGCATCAGCAAAGGGAACCCAGAGGTAATATATATTTAAATCAATATTAGCCCTTAGGCCAGTCGTGGCGCAGGTGCTCAAGCGTGCGACCGTAAAAGCGACAGCAGCTACTCGAGAAAAATGAATCACAATCAAAAAAAAAATTAAAAAAAAACAAAAACAACTTTTAACAAGTCTGTGATTTTTCTATACGCTCTCTTATATAAAATAATATATTAATTAATTATTAATAATATATTTTACAGCTCAATTACAAATAACAGCAAGACAAGTTCAGTACACGGGAGGACATGATAATCGAGGTAAACACTTATATAAGTAAAGCTTATTACACTGTTCAAGAATACTTAGAGGACAAACATATATGGAATTAATGTCTATTGAATGTAATGCAGGATAGCTGCCAGCTAATGTAACAGATTGTACCATTGATTTTGAAAAGAGCAACTGTTGAGTTTCTTGCCGGCTCTTCTCAGCAGAACTGCCTTCCGAACCGGTGGCAGCTTTTTGCTTATATGATTCAAAAGTGCTTATAAGTCTATTTGAATAAAGAATATTTTTAATTTGAATATAAATATTTTGTCTTTTATATTTTGTATTTGACTGTGGGTTCGATGCCCGCTTGGGGGTACGAATTAATTAATATTTTCGTTTCCTTCGCCACTCAACGGGCAATTCCTCGAAAATTTAGCGTTTCGTTCAGAACGGAATGTCTCGACACTAAGTTCTGCCAATGCTATATGCGGGATATAGCGTGAATTAAAAATGTATATAAAAAAATAAATGCATAAAAGAAGGTATAGTCTGGCAAATATGTTATTGATAATGGGAAGCACGCGCGGTAAATTGCGCAGTATACGTATGCGCAGAGAACGTTCGATCAGTGTTACCCTGTTATGTTGTTTTACTTCACGCTTAGCAAATTACATTTACCTATACGATAATTAAAATATCTGATCATGTTTATGTTGTAGTAAATTATACAAAACGAAAATTTTATGAGGATCAGGACATCAAAATACGCTTTCTGCGCAATTTGCCGCGCGTGCTTCCCATTATCAATAACATATTTGCCAGACTTTTATACCTAAATTTAAGAATTTAATTTTAAATACTGTTGCTCTTTTCTATGGCATTTATATTGCGTTAGTATTAGTGAAATTTTAAAACGAAGATAAGTAAAATATATCGTTTTTTTTAAGAGATCTTACAATTTTTTTATTGTTTCAGAATCTTCATCAGATAACGAGTGGACAATGGAACAATTAGAACCTTACCACATATATAATATATGAATTATTTAATATTTATATAAGTATAAATTTACTAAGAAAAAAATATTGGTTGTCTCTCTAGTCGGTTTACGGACAATAATTTTTTATAGAAAACATTGATGAAAAATTGTATACTTTTATGAATTGAATTGAATTATTATCACTGAATAATAAACATTTTGTATAATACAAATACGGAGTTCATTGAAAATTTCAATTTTTTTTCGATAAATTTGCATTTATTTGCAATCGTTAATTTTTTACTTAATTAAATAGGTTAATTACAAGTAACAATGAACGGATAGATGCGTTACAAGCCGGTCTTGCCTGCCTATCGTTTGTTCCCACTTGCTCGCACGCTCGGCACAAGCGGAACGTGACAATCAGTCATACTTTCTAGTATCACGTTAAAAATTTAAATAAAGCAATGAAGTAGGATTCTGTACCTAAACTCATAAAAAAATAAATGCATAAAAGAAGGTATAGTCTGGCAAATATGTTATTGATAATGGGAAGCACGCGCGGTAAATTGCGCAGTATACGTATGCGCAGAGAACGTTCGATCAGTGTTACCCTGTTATGTTGTTTTACTTCACGCTTAGCAAATTACATTTACCTATACGATAATTAAAATATCTGATCATGTTTATGTTGTAGTAAATTATACAAAACGAAAATTTTATGAGGATATCTAAATATCGCAAAATAATCAGCTGTTCCATACATTGTTGTCGAGAATAAAATCAAGACTAGCCCGAAAAGTATAATAACATTTTTGAGTCAATAAATAATTAATCAATTCTAAGCTTCTGCTTATATAACTAATGGCACATGATATTTACGTATATGTGTATATACTATATACACACTTATGTACAACATAAACATTCAGTGTACATAATACAAGCTTATAAACTATGCAATATGAATAAAGAAATATCTGGCAATATTTAAACTTCTTAAAGATTATATAAAAGAAAATAATATTGGGTAAATTATTTCAATAAATTTTGAGGTACAAAAAATGAGAGTGCGGTATCCCTTTGCCATAGTTTGCTATTTGCGTCAGTGTGAGCGCTACGTCCTTACAGGAAATTCGCACCCACACATCTTTAAAGGTACAATCGAGCTCACACTATATTGGTCAAACAAGAATATAATTAATTGTAATTACTGCTTTGATTATTTGCTTTATTATTTATCAATTTTTATTTTTTACTTTCTTGCATGCATTAATTAACGTTTTAAATAAAACGGTAATAAAATTTTGATTTAATTTGGAGATATAATTTATTAACATAATTTATTTGTTAAGACCTTTATTTCCATTATTTAAAAAATTTTTTACTTATCCATAAGTTGATTTTACATGTTGCCTAACGCCAAAATCTTGTATTTGTTTGCATGTTTTATATATTAAATTTACTTTTTAAATTTTACTTTTTTTATTGAATTTGGATTGAGAAGATTTGTATGTGGCCTCATTATAATAATTTAATTCAGTTTTTTATTTAATTTTTCAATTTACCATATCTTCATTTTGCATGTTGCTTTGGTGTTTTTTACTAATTATTATAATATTACTGGATAAATATGCTCTACTACGCCATTCCGCATATATGATGCTATCATATGATATTATATTCATATTTCATAGTAATGAACTGATAGCGTTGCACTCGACTGTACCGTAGCCCGGTCACACCCCGCAACGATTCCCCGCGAGCCCTTACGGGGAATCGGTCCGGCGTGAGCGGGTGTCTATGTGCAGACATCAAAATACGCTTTCTGCGCAATTTGCCGCGCGTGCTTCCCATTATCAATAACATATTTGCCAGACTTTTATACCTAAATTTAAGAATTTAATTTTAAATACTGTTGCTCTTTTCTATGGCATTTATATTGCGTTAGTATTAGTGAAATTTTAAAACGAAGATAAGTAAAATATATCGTTTTTTTTAAGAGATCTTACAATTTTTTTATTGTTTCAGAATCTTCATCAGATAACGAGTGGACAATGGAACAATTAGAACCTTACCACATATATAATATATGAATTATTTAATATTTATATAAGTATAAATTTACTAAGAAAAAAATATTGGTTGTCTCTCTAGTCGGTTTACGGACAATAATTTTTTATAGAAAACATTGATGAAAAATTGTATACTTTTATGAATTGAATTGAATTATTATCACTGAATAATAAACATTTTGTATAATACAAATACGGAGTTCATTGAAAATTTCAATTTTTTTTCGATAAATTTGCATTTATTTGCAATCGTTAATTTTTTACTTAATTAAATAGGTTAATTACAAGTAACAATGAACGGATAGATGCGTTACAAGCCGGTCTTGCCTGCCTATCGTTTGTTCCCACTTGCTCGCACGCTCGGCACAAGCGGAACGTGACAATCAGTCATACTTTCTAGTATCACGTTAAAAATTTAAATAAAGCAATGAAGTAGGATTCTGTACCTAAACTCATAATATATTTACAGGTTTTAAAAATATACATTTTCTTTAAATTTAGATAGTGTAAGATATAACTTATAGCCAAAATCGATGATAAAATTATCAATATAAAAACAAAAATTCGACTGGTTAAAAATTATGTCCTGAAAACAAGAAAAATGTAGGTAAACTTTATGTTTCATTTTGAGGCTATCAAGGCGCAGCGATACGGTAGCGGGCTGTAAACGCGGCGGCAATATAGACTTAATTTATTTTTGTTAAAACAGTATAAAATTTAGATGTCATAGATCAGACTGTAAATATGCAATGGTTGTGGGTTCGATACGCGCTCGGGGGCATGAGTTATTTACTTTTTATTTCCCTTAAAGTGCTTAATTTATCTTTAAAAACTAAACTGTATTAACGTAAGTTATATCTTTATCTAAACTATATAACATAAGGGCATAGATAAAAGTATAATACTTATTAGATTTTTTGTTTCGCAGAGAGTTGGGAACACTACGTTCCCAACGCCGCACTTCGCTTTGTTACTAGAACAAAGAATTGCAAATATTAAATTATTAATCCCCTGAGTCGGAATCGGACCCACAATCGTCGCATTTGCAGTCACGCCCTTGTGCCTCCGGGCTATGACGGCCTCATATTTCATAGATTTTAAAAGAAAATGTAAATAGCTTATATGGTTTCATTATTATGTAGTTATATTTAATTGTTTTAAATTTTATGAAAATATATATATTGTTAGAAATAATCAAATAATGACCATAGAGGTTATATAAGAACGACTCTAATTACTGGCTGGCACTTTTATGGGCTGTCAACGACGACCGAAAGAAAAGGATCGCTAACGTCACTCTGCCCGATGGATTCTTTAGAACCAGATATTGTTATTAGACTGCTAGATAATTCCCTTTGGTTGTTTAATAATTATTTGAAGCCTTGTTTTACTTCATTACCTTTCCCACTTTATTTAATATTTCCAATAGTTTCTACCAATATATTTATTTAGTTTCTTTATAGAAATAAAAAAGGGTTGATTGCATTTTTTATTAATAAATTATTATGTAGTTTCTTTTATCATATATTTTAAATCATATTTTCAACAGAACAAAAATCTATTTATTTCTTATCATCCTCGGTCAGCTCTATTGTCTTGGTTTCTTTTATAATTTCATCTATACGATGCAGGTCCTTCAACGAGAGGTCCCCACTGCCTCTCTCCATGGGTTTAGGTTGGGAAGGATCTGGTTTCCACCCCAAGAAGTTAATAATTTGGAACGTTGCTGGAACACCGCGAGTTCCACGATCTGGCATTTCCTGTAATAAAATACTCTTTATGAGCCACAAACTTTTACTTATATTAATATCATAAACCTAATGAGTTTGTGTAATTGAACGATCAAATCTCGGGACCTTGCACTAGATTCTCTTTTTTAGTTTCATGCTGTATCCCGCACATAAAAATATAGGCAGAGGCGACCTGAGAACCTAGTTTTAAGACACTCCGGTCTCATTAAGACAATTGCTTTCCCCTCTTTCCGCTGAATTCTGCAGGCCTTGCGTGTTGAGTAGAGGAAGTCAAAGCCGTGCTTTACCTCGTCACCAAAGCGAAGAAATTCTTATCCCTAATATATAAAATATAAATTTAACATAAAAAATCACAGATAAATCTTACCTTCCCATACATATTGTCATAAATGGCGCACGCCGCGAACTGAATATCCTTCGATATTTGCACTGCGCGGGAATGGACCGCGTTACTTTCGCCTAGCGCCCGTATGTCATTCATTAAGTGCCAAGGAGATGGATACCATATTGTCATGGTATCCACGTCTACCGTTTGTAGGGTGAAACCTGCGCTGGATAGATATTTTGGGATATATTATTAGAATATGTTTTTTTTTTTACATGTTAGGGTCTCTGAAAGGAGACTTTTACAAATATTCATTACCCATAGATAATTGCTAAGAACTGTCATTTGAAAATGTTATTAATTAAAGTGTGGAGAACTGAAAAAACTAAAGAAAAAAATCGACTGTATATACGATGGTTTCGGGTTCGATTCCCGTGATATAAATAAAATACATATTTCAGTACAAGCCACAAAAATACTTACGCATTAAGCAACCCTCCTATGTCCCTTATCCTTGTGAAAGGTGATATATGGGTGAACATGCCTCCCAACCGTTCATTCTCCGCCAATTGTAAAGATTGCCGTAACTCCATCAGCGTGTCACCACCAAACACACAGGCTATGAATACCTTAAAAATTATTTTAATGTGCTATTCATATTGTAATGTACTATACATACATTTATATTTTATATTTTAATGTTTATGTTGTTATAATAATAAAATATGTTACAGACATATTTAAAGTATTGTAACATTTTGTGAATAGCATCATAAAATATAATAGAATTATAAGTTAATATTAAGGTAACAAAGGAACTGACATTTTTGTATTGTATCTACAAATATGCTAGCAAGAACTTAAGACAAGATAAAAATTGCAGAATTCATTCATAATAATAAGAAATACTCACACCATCTGGTGTTAAGCAATCCATGACTTTGTCGAAACATCCCGGCAAATCATTGACCCAATGCAGCGCTAACGACGATACAAATAAATCTACACTATTTAAAGGAAACTGAAAATATGAAAAAAATCTTAATGTGACGGAATTTGAATCCACATTTCTTGGAAACCGGCCAAGTTCTGTGACCAGAACCATATTTTCTTATTAAGCCACGTCGAAATTCTTATGTGCTTGTTAACAGATATGAAAATATTGATTTATTATCATGAGACCAATGGAATGCCATGCAAAACATCTGACTGCAAAGAGACAATAGCCCTAGTGGGCTGTCTTTCATTGAACAATAGTCTGTGCAATGCAAGATTTGGGGAGTGAATTATTTTCATTTTGTCAGTCTGGCAACGAAACAAAGCTCAGCGTTGAGATCCGCCACTCAACACTGCAATGTATCGAAAAATGAGCATTGTATGTGGAACAGTCTACACTGGGTTTCCTCTGGCTGCTCTGTCAGCATGTAGGTAATTGTTAATAATAAAAAAAAGGTAACAATCATTTGGAACTTCTTACTTACTTACATCAAAATTTTCCTCATCAATTACTATTTTATCAAATCTAACCCCATCACCTATTATGGCTTTATCTAAATGTGTTTGTGATGAATCACATAATGTTACTTTTTCCACACTGTCTGGTAAGAAATGTCGGGAAACATAACCTCTGCCTGCACCTGGGATAAATAAAGAAGGATACTTAATATTAATATACTTTATATAATAATGAAATGTGAGGCCAGTCATGGTGGAAATCTTTTCCACTATACTACTACTACTTTTCTCTTTCACACTAGGTTACCAGGTTCCCTCTGCCTACCCTGCTATATAAAGGATACTACGTGAAGCTATAAAAAAATTTGAGGATGGTGTGGCACAATGGCACAGCATGTAAACATGAGTAAGTTTGATTCCCACTCTGGGGAATAGATTGTTTTCATTTCCCTCTCCAGCAATAACATTAAAATATTCAGCAGAATGTGGGGTTCTGGGCTCAGCAGAATGTAGGTTTTTTCTGTCAACCATACTGTAGGGAAAATACAGTGTGGAGTTAAAAAAAATGGGACGGCCTAGCAACACTATATTTGATAACACTCTATTTAATGCTTTCTGCTTGATATTATGAACGTCAAATAATTTATTACCAGTTCATTTAGTTACTGAATCAGACCTGAAAAGAAATGGCCGAAAGAAACTCAATACTTGTTACTAATTTCTCTCTATTTTCCTGCTATGAGTAAAGATGTAAAAAATAGACAGTCTTGACTGTTATATTTAATTATTAAGGACTATATACTTAATATACCTACCCAATTCAACAGCATTTTTAAATGTTCGTTTTATGTCAAATATTCTATCAGCTGTCCTCCAACCAACTTCTTCCTTTATGTACTCAGATAAATGGTAATTTTCATCAACGGCCGCCCTTTCTTTCTGTAGTATTTTAGCTTTTCTATCAAATATATTCATCGTTCGATAAATGGAACTAGCAGTTTTCTTCTTCGTAGTGTTAGTACTTTGGTTTCTTATGCATAATTTATAGTTAATATTTCTTGGAAAGTTTAATATTGTTTTGTATAAATATATAGGAATTGAATTTAATAATTGTGATTGCGACATAATTATAAAAACTGTTGCTATTTATTTATAAATAATAATTATTTTAGGTTATATAAATTATAAACTGAACAGCTGATAGATGTCATGTCATTTGTCATAATATATTTAAGTTTAAAAAAATATTTAACAGGTGATAAAATATTTAATATTTATGTAGGACTAACGTTTTTTAATTCTTTTAACGTTTAATTAATAATTTTAAAAAAAAGAACCATTTTACTTCCAAAATTAATAATATAATTTGAAATGGTTAAGAATATAATATAACTATGATAAAGAAAAAATGTATTACTTGCAGTGACTTGATTATAGAATTTCAGAACAAGACAAAATGTTACTTAGCTACCAAGTATCGAGTTTATAGTTCATAAAAAGATAAAAATTAAATAACAGAGGTGGAAAACTTACACCCTACGGTACTGCTTAATTAAATAAATCGGGATATATGTACAGAAAAAAATAACTTAAACTAAAAGAAAAGATAGTCTATAGTTGTATACTCTATTCTATACTATACTATAGCTACTTATCATTTTATCAAATGACATAAGGAAAGTCAAGTTCAAATTTGTCAAAAATTTAGAAATCTTGAAAACATTTAATGATTACTTTTTTTTAAATACGATACACATATTTTCTTAAATAAAGGTTAGTGCATCAAAATTCTGCGTAAACATTGCTTATCATAAATTCTACATATTACACAAAATCGTATTTATTTAATAAATAATATTTTTCTTTTATTAAATTACAGATGTGGCCGATTATAATGCAATTTATGCGATCAAATGCGGCGTATATAACCTTGCCGGTGGCAGCAGTAGTCGGTGTTATTGGTTATAATTTAGAAAGCCTCTTATCAGATAGATATACGCCATATAATAGTAAGTATTTCTTTAAATATTTTTCTTTTAAAATATCTTAAATGTTATCGTATATCGTACACTAATAAATAAAAGAAAATAGAATGCAATTGTAACCTGCTACAGATCTTATGTTTACATATCCATTTTAAGGTTCCATACTTCAATAGAAAATTCTGTCTGTCAAAACCACTTTTTGTCACAAACTAAATTAATATTAAATACTCAGTCTCAGTTTGACAGTTTCTTGGAACACAGGGAAAATCCAATTTCTAAGTCAACACCATCATTATAATCTTTTTCCTTGATTAATGTGGAATTCCACATATCTATAGGCTTCCGGCAGAGTCAAGACATATAAGATACTTTCAGTTGGTCTAGGATCAAGGATCACAAATAAAGGAGATAATTTTTCCAATTTACATATTTATATTTTTTGTGTTACTTGAAATCAGTATTTTAAATTACAATAAGTAAATATATTAAAACATACAGCTAATGATACAAGATACTTCATTATGAGGCAGTCATGGCTTGGTGAGACTGTGTGGATGTAAGCACAATGATTGTTAGTTGATTGAATTGTATTTTAAAGTTCACTCTGGTAATGAAGTTGTGACATTAAATTCTGCCATATGTAGAAAAATGGAGTGTTTTAACACTAGGTCTCTCTGCCTCTCTGCCTAATAACAGTAATATTTGATAATATCATTTTCAATGCTTAATAACAGAACCTGTTCAAGACCAAAGATTTGAAAGATTAGAAGAAGAACTACTGAAAGATCCTACAAATGTGCAAAAGTTAAAATACAAAGAAAATGTACTTGGCAAGAATGTTTCACCATCTTTACAGAAAAACTAAGTCATGTAGATTAAGTTAAATAAAATATTGTTAGATATAGTTATTAGGTATTTATTACTAGATATCTACTGTTTTTTTTTCAATGTTGATAAATGAATTTAAATAAAAAAAGGAAAGTCTAGTGCAGATTTCAAATATGAGTGTGAAGTTTACAATCTTTCAATAGTATGTGGCACAGTCAATAAACTGCTGTAATTGTAAATACTGGTTGTGGGTTTGATCCTCATAAGGTGCTTTATTCAAGTAGAAGTAGATCAAGAGTAGCATTGAGTTCCACCATTCAATATTCGATGTCATGACTCTGGGCATTGATTCATCTAAAAAATATTGCAAATTTGACACCTAATTTTTGAGGAAATGAAGTATTAAATATTTTCATTTCTTCGCTCTGGTGACAAGGCAAAAGTGCGGCGTTCCTCCACTTAATATGCAATGTCTCCAGAATTTGGTGGTAAGTGGGACGTGGAGTGCCTTAACAATAGGCTTCCGTGTGTGCTGACTGTGCTACTTATTAAAAAAAATCTATCTAATAGCTATAAAATTAACATTAATTTCAGTTTAAAGGAATATATATTTTATATTTTAGAATGTTGCTCTTCATTTCAAATTAATGAAATTATTGTAACAACACTGAAATGTGAATGAAATGAAAGTAAAGTAAAATGAAAATAATTAACAATATGTTGATGATTTTTTCAGTTCCCTATTATAATATAATGTAGTGGAGATGCATGAAGATAAATAATAAAGTTTGAGCTAATAAATTAAACTATTCATCATCAATATCTTGCTTCTTATTGCTTCTTGGGTATTGCTTAGAAGCTGCATGCCTTCTTTACATATAATGTCCGAAGGCATTAAGTTGATATTGAAGTTCAATATTTCAGTTCAAAGTTCATATGTTTTCAGAATATTTTTAAATTCCTCTATTTCAAAAAAAATCTATGATTGAAGAGACTCAAGGCTAAAACGAAAATTAACATTTTTTCAAAAATTAAATACACACAATTTTTTTGCGCTGGCAGCAAAAGCAATGTCAAAAAAAATTGTCACCTTGATGTAAAAAAATCACGCTTCGCTTCTTTTTCAGTATATACTGAAATATAGTACTTGTATTTTTGGTTCGAAAAAAAATTGAAATTACAGTATGGTGACCGCCTTATTCTCTTCCCAAGTGAGCCTAAAATAAAAATGTTTAAGTTTAGAAACCCTAACTTAGCCCTAACGTGGCTTTAGAGCAGCCACGACACGACGGTACAGTAGGGCACTGTACCGATGCAATTTTGTCAACAATACGCTAGCCTATTAATGATGTCGAATTATTTAGCATAGCTTAGCTAGTTAAACATAGTTCAACAGCATTAATTTTTTTAACGTTTATTTATATTCATCCATCGATCAAAAATACCTATTGACCCCACATCCACTTTTAGAGTGGGTTTTTATTTATAGAAATTACTTATATTTTTATAATTTATGATATATTGTGAATACAAATTTGTTGTAGGGAAACAAAAAGTGGGTTATAATTTTGTTCCTAATATTAAATGTGTAATTATATTTTTTTACAGCTTCACGCTGTATTTTGCATGAAGCAGGGTAGGCAGAGCCTAGTGTTAAGACAGTTTTTAAATATTTCATTTCCTCAAATGGGAATCGAGCCGACTATAAATCTGTCACGTTTACAGTCAAACGCTTGTGCCTCTAAGCCACGACTGGCCTCAAATATTATAAGTAAAACGCACTCAAATCAAATATCTAATATTTTTATCAAATAAAATATTAGATATTCTTTTTTGCACTAGCAACAGAAATAGTGTCAAAGTTAAAAAGTTATCGCTGTCATTAGTTGTATGTATGAGAAAAAAAACCAACGCGCTTCGCTTCTCTTTTGGTATTTATGGTACTGTAACAAGGCTCGCTTTTGTATTTCACATTGAAAAACTTTTAAAATTACCGATGCAATCATGTCAACAACGCGCTAATTGCTACAACAATCGCGTTAATATAATATCCAGTATTGTTTTAAACCTAAATAACATATTTAACGGATCAATATTCCAGCTACAGCTATGTCTCCGTAGCGTCCATGCAAATGGAGACAAAGTCTGGTGCAACAATCACCGACCACTGGATGAAAATTATGATGGAGCCGGCCGGCAGCGACAAACAAATAAATAACGTGCAAAACGACAGATCTTCAATAAAAAGCGAAAAGATGGCAGAGGCTTATAACGGTCAAGAGAATAGCATTACATACGAGTTGAAGCAAGCGGAGGTGAGGTATAGGTGTGATGTTTGCGACCTAGCGTTCAACGGAATGGAGCTTTTAATGTTGCATAAAAAGTTTCACGGTAACGACAAAGACATGCCGCCCATGGAGCCCGAGCCGCCTGTTGTTAAGGAGGGCCCTAAGAAACGTCGGAAATTCAAATGTGATCAGTGCGATGTGAAAGTTAACTCCCAATATCATCTCGATATACATAGAAGTAAGCATGAAGGTAACGCGTCCAAGAAGTATATATGCCAGGTTTGCGACCGCAGCTTTGTAGCCGCACAGTTCCTAAAAAGCCACATGCAGTCCCATTCATTGACAAGTACAATCAATTGTGAGATTTGCAATAAAAGCTTTACTGGACAAGCCTATCTTAAACTTCACATGCAGCTACATAATGACATAAAGAAGTTTAAATGCTCGAAATGCGATGAAATGTTTCCAACAAAGAATTGCCTGAAAATCCACATGAAAAAACATACAAAAGTAAAAAATTTCAAATGTGATTTCTGCCAGAAGCTGTTTGTGTCCAAGATAACTATGGAGAAGCATCGGCAGACTCATGAGGGTCAGCCGGCAGATTGTCATGTGAAATGCCCACAATGCGACCGAACCTTGCACTCGTCTTTACTTCGCACCCATATAGCTAGAGCTCACCCGTCTACTATAGATGACGATGTCAAGCGTCCCCACAAATGTACAACGTGCGGCAAAAGCTTTATCGTTAAAATCAACTTGAATCTTCATATTAGAGTATGTCATCCAGATTTGGCCGAGCCAGAGGAGGAAGATGATGATGTAATGACAGATAACTCTTAGTTTTAGATTAGTTATATATACACTATCATGTATTATTAATGAATAATTATACTTTTCTATGCTAACATATTTTGGGTGTTATTTTCTCCTTTATCATTAATATTAAAGTAATGGTACAAAATCATAAGTAATTGCAAATTAAGGTCTATATTGCTTACTAATATGATATAATTTTAATTTAAACTTTATATTTCCAATGAGTAGTTACATAAATTAAAGAAGGCAAGTTATACATATATTGACAATGGAATTTTATATTTTTTTATTAATAAAACAGTTTTAATGAAATATAAAAATAATTCACTGTCATGTTACATTTCCTTTCTGAAATAAATATAATTGTAAAAAATATACCATTTTAAAATATATAATATTTTTATTGTATTGGCTAAATCTTTACTTTTCAATATCGGTACAGATACATACTGTTTTAAAATAATATTATTTCATTTCATTAAAACAATATTATTAGAAAACGACAGTAACGCAGATTTAAAAGTAAATTGATAATTTTGTTCAAGCAGGCGAAGCCGCGAGCTGGTAGCTAGTTTTATATAATTTTAAAAAGTTAATTACTTCAGTATAACAAATTTTCAAATTTATTATTATGGACGAAACATTACTAATCATTATTAACATACATCGTGAAAAGACCAATAAATAATGTAGAAGATAAATATTTGTGTTAATTTTTATGAAATTTATATCTATACATATATTAAAATTGTAACTCATCGATGTCTGTAGATAGAAGAAATAATTTGACAAAATCTTTTATCGGTGACCTTATTATTTGATATTCATTTCAGCTTTATATTACGTAATCGAGAGATGAATGGTCTTGACAGACACAACAAAGTTATCATAAAGGTGTTCGGTTCTTTCCTTTTGGGTACAGAGCCCCAAAAAGTGGGGAACCGGAAGACACTCCGTTTCCCACTTTCCACCAAATTCTGGAAGTATTGCGAGTTGAGCGGCGGAACTCAACGCTTTTCCTCGACACCAGAGCGAAGAAATGGAAATATAAATTTAAATAAATATTACATTTCATAGAGTGGGGATCGAACCTGAGTCGAGTTTTACAGTCACACTGTGTCCGTGCCTCACCACTGGCCTCATGTAAATTTATAATCACTTAAAATAACAAAAAAAAAATCATTAGTAAAAATTGGATGGAATTGAATGTGTTATGGAAACAGATTACCTACCTACTTAAGTGTATGAAAAAAATAACGCCGCTCTTTTAAAATGGTGGTTCAAGACTTAAATGTATACCTATTGGACTGTTTCATAGATAAAGGTTATTTTATTAAGAGAAGAAAACACTATAAAATAGATAAATAATTATATATTTTAATAAATAACAACTATAATGTCTTATTTTATTTTTATTGATTAGGCTTCAGCAGGAGTGGCTTCAGCGGCGGCTTCAGCGGCGGCTTCAGCTTCTTGGGCAGCTATTTCTTTTGCCTTTTGTTCCGCTTCTGCCGCTTGTTGCTAAAAATATATAAAAAGTAAAGTAAGTTTACTTACTTCTAAGGTAAAATATCTACCTATATCTTTCTTTTTTATTAATCTTTAGAAATCTCTCGTCGTGTATCTCAAAAACTAATGAACTGATTTTGATGACTGATGCCTAAGTTAGAATATAGCAGAAGGATTATCTTGATATTTGGTTATCGAGAGATTTGTGGACAACCATACATACACTCACGAAATATAACACATTTGCTTAGAAATCTAAAATATAGATACCTATACATAACTTCCTTTTTAAAAATCGTTTAAAATGAGCTAAAGTAGAAGCACCTAAGATCTTAACTCTTAACTCTAGGACCTAGGTTCTCTGAAAATACTTTTGGTAGAGAAGCGGCACTGGCTGTAGGCGCGACTTTCATTTCCTCCCTCTGGTCTGCAAAGTGTGCGTTATGTTCCAAAAAATATATAGCAGTGCTTGGGGAACAGAGTGTCTTAACACTAAATTTCCTACCCTATTATATGCGGGATACAACGTGAAACAAATATAATTTATAGCTATTATTACCGCAGCCTTCCTAATATCTTCATCTCTCTTCCTCTGCAAGTCCACGCTGACTTCTCTGATGAGGGCCAGCTCCTGCAGCTGCTTCTCATTCAAAGCATCGAACAACTTTTGAGGTTTTGTGTTAACATCCTCTAAGCTCTTCGAGAACTTTTCGTATCTCTGGCACAAGATATCGTACCTTTCTCTTGATATATGAAGATATTTGTTGTATGGCATTTTGCTGGTATGCTGGAATGGTTATAGCTTGAAAAGATGGTAACTCTATGCTGGTTTTTGGTATTATAGTTTTAATTAATAATAATAAGATTTGATTGTCTTCTTTCTGAGTACGAAATTGGAACCCTTAATTTCTTAAAATCAAATCAAATCACGGAACATGGAACAATCAATAAGGAATGAAAGTATGTTATACCTAGGTTCCCAGGGTTCCCGCTTCTGCCTATTCTGCAATGTGTACGGCGTGAAGTAAAAAAAATATATTTTTAAATAAAGTTAAAAGTATTTACCTAGATGTTGCTACTTGTGATGTAAAAATAAAACTGAACGATATTGAACTTTTACTATTCGTAAATTTCCTTGATTTTTAAATATTAGATAGGAGTTTGAAACCTTTTCTATGACATGATTACATATATTTTTTTATTTTAAATTGCTGATTTGTTGTTTATTAAGAAATATTCTTTTTTACCTGAGGTTCATACTTGTATTTAGATCTGGATTAAAATATACTCGAATACATTATGTTACTGCTATTGACTGAAGACAACTACCACAGTGGTGTTAGCGTGTATAATAATAATTACAAATTATATAAAACAAACATCTGGATCTCTATAACCGACTATAACTAAATAATAAATTGAACATTTTCTTTTGAATACATATATTATTTTTAAATAAACAACAAAAATATTTTACAAGTTAATATCTTCGTGCAGTGGTTACGAAAACAGTTTTTAACCACTGGAGTCAAACGTCGATATACGTACGTGCATAATACATTTGTTACGTACTAATTTGAATACAGTTCAAATTATAATTTTTAATTTATATTTTTCAATGTTATATACGAGTTTATTTTTATTGCATTTAACCGACTTTGAAATAAAGCTTCAGCTTTATAATATTAGAATAGAAGTGTCTCAACATCATTTCATCTTTATCTTCTTTTCCATTAAAAAAATGGAAATAGAATAATAAGGAATATAAATATTTCACTTCCTCGAGTGGGGATCGAACCCGCAATCGTCGCGTTACAGCCCTGTGCCGCTGCGCCACTACGGCCACAACTACTACAGCTACTCATTTTCTTACGTGAAGAAAAATCATTTTTCCAAAAACATATAGGTAACATCTAGACCATTCTCTCATCATAAAATTTCTGTAGAGCTTATTTTTCATATTATTCTTATAAAAAAATATTGTAGCAACCCCAAAATATTGGGTGGTTTAGATAAAAATAAAACGAACAACTATTAATTATATTAAAAAAACATATCTATTAAACCAAAAACATCACAAAATTTGAAAATAAAACCAATAATCTATTATTCTTTTCAATAATATTTATTAAAAAATCAACCCCTCATGTAACGTAGAACGGAACGCATTCCCACCCCTAAGGCTAATGACTCACCCCAGTCGAAAACACACGAACGCGCCCGACGCTACAATAACTCCCAAAAACATTTTTTACAATACAATTATGTAATAATCTTATTTTTCTAAACATTTTCCATTAAAAATTGTGATTTTTCATACAAAATAATTTCGTGTAAACGCAAAATGTAATAATTATTATCGAGAAGTGCGTGGACAAATTGTGATTTCGGTTCGTATCGATTTTCTCGAGACGTGCGAATCGTATGCGGTATCCTGTGTTATTATTAGTGCTTTAATATTTTATACCTTTGCAATTATATTTTTAAATCGTCACCATTTTTAATCTGTTCTGTGGAAGGCGTATGAGAAAAAAATTAGCAGTTTGGAAGCTTTGGAGACGAAGTGCGATATTTTTTATGTAGTGGTTTACAGTGAGTGCTAATTTAATATTTAATAACACTATCGATATTGGCTGTTTAAATGATTGGGCTTTGCTTTTTTTATTATTTTTTTTTGTAAAAAAAAAAACATAATCGATGTACTAGTTTACCGAAGCATGCATCGAAATGCATAATTGATATGTCATTTATTTATGTTTAGAGAACGAAATAAATATTAATGTCACATTTCATAAGGATTAATCATATTCAGAAAATAAAATAAAAAAAAATTAAGTGAAAGAAAAATTTATGACGTAGTCAGACGTGATATTTAATAGAAAAGTATAATATTTTAGTTATTTTATGAACTACATAAATAAATTAAATAAATTAGCTTCATCCTGTATCCCGCATACAGCAGGGTAGGCATGGGGAACCTAATACTCTCAGCCTTAGAGTACTAGGTTCCCTATGTCCCCTACCATGAGTCTAAGTTAAGACACTGCGTTCCCCACTCTCTGCCGATATTTTTTTTATAATCAATAGTAGGTGTAACGTTTAACACAAGACTAATGATAATAAAATAAATATATAATTATTATATGTCTTTACTGCGCCATATCTAATACAAAAGAAAAAATAAATAAACAAATATGAACACAACACCTATGTATGATACAATATATATTTTTGAGTAGTATAGTATTAAAAGAATATTTTTTAAGTATTCAGAGAATGTATTTAAGTTTAAAAAGAGAAGAGAAGAGTATTCAGAGAATGTATTTATTGTTAAAAAACTATTCGATTCGGACTTATACGTTTTTAGAAGAGTTCAAAGCGCTTGCGTATTATCCTGGTTGCGTGGGTTAGGATCTCAAATTACGCGATATTAAATATTTCTTAATAAATCCTCATAATACCCATACTGAGTTCACCCCGTTCCAGACATACTCGATTTTCGAGCTATGGCGTGAATGCGGAATTAAACACCGCGCTTTGTCTTATTACCAGAGCAAAAAAAAATATAAAACATTCACCCGTCTGAGAATAGAACCCACAGCTGTTGACACTGTTCACGACGGCTTACAAAAAAAGGGTAAAATATATAGCCCAATATATCAAATACAAATTACCTACTTAAATTATATAGAAGTAGATCTAAATGACATAAAAAGAATATAGAGAACGGAGAAATTTGTCGCAAAATTTCATGTAATACCAATCCATTTACTTTCCAAAATTCCTTTAAAAAAAAAAACCAATGAAAATCCGTATCAAAATAAAGGAAAAACATTGCGTGTAAATTACTTTCTACCCTTTCTTTAGTGAGGGGTTATTTTAATAGAAGTCAAGTCTTAGGAACTATACGCATAATGCGAAGAATGTTTTCCGATATGCGATAATAACGTATGGGCTCTTTGGATATAGTGAAGAGGTGCGGGTTCGAATCCTTAATTTTTTTCATACAAATTTCAACATAGCCTTAATTAGTGCTATTGTGATATTATTGTGGAATATTCTCTTTTTCTAAAAGAAAATAGGGTTTTGACGTCTTTAAACGAGTTAGTGATGATTTGTAGCCAGGGGGAATATAGTGTTAATATATTCCGTATTATTTCACAATAGGCAGAATTGAAGAAACAAGCATGCGACTGTAATTTCAACGGTTGTGGGTTCTATTCTCACTCGGGGGAGTCGAACCCACAATTGTCGTTCCTAGCTCCGGCAAGGCAGTGCGCGGCGCTGAGTTCCACCACTCAACACGGAATGTTTCAAAAATTCGATGAAAAGGGAGAACGGAGTGTTTTAATACTAGGTCCCCACTGCATACGCTGCTGTATGGTAGATACAGCGAGAAACTAAAAAGTAAAGAATAAAGTAGGTTTAAATAATGAAAATGATAATTGTAAAACCTTTTTAAATTTACCTATTAGTACAAATTAACTTCGAAAGACCTAATTTTTGGTTATAATTTGCTTAAAAAATTCCATAATGTGTATTTCTAAGAAAAGTCAAGTTCCTCAATTATTATTGCGTGATTATTACATTGTGTGCGTGTATATTTTGCTTATTTAAATTATAATATATTTCTGAGAAATTATAATATTTTAAATGGTTATTGGTGCGAGTAGAAGTAAATAGGCAGAGGGAACCTGGGAACCTAGTGTTAAGACTGATTGCCCATTTTCCGCCGAATTGCGTGCACTGCATGTTGAGTGGCGGAACTCACCGCCGCACTTTTGCCTCGTTACCAGAACGAAAAAATGAAAAAAATACATATTTCATTTCCGCGAGTAGAAATCGAAAGCACAAACCGTCGAGTTTACAGTCGTATGCTTGTATCCCTGAACCATGACTGACTTTTCTACTTTTATCTATAGATAAAAGTAGAAAAAAAAATATATTATTATCCTTTACATAAAAAATTGAACTAACGACCCTCGTAATGTAATTTAACACCAAACAACTCTACATCGACGGTATAAATTTAATCAATTAGTTTGGAAACTGAGGGTCTAATGTAATGAAAACTAAATAAATATTGCACAGTAAAATAATTTAAGTATTAAATGCTTTCTAATATCGTAATTTGTTTTTATCGTAGCTATATAAAAACTATCGAGGCTATGACTGTAAACGCGACGGTTATAGGTTCTATTCCCACTTAAGGGAATAAGTTTTTTCTCGCTTTAGGAACAAGACGGCGTGACGTGACAACGAAATGTCTCAAATATTGGGCGGAAATTGGAAATCAGAGTTTTAATATATACTACCTCTTACCTTGTAAACATACGGGATATAGCGTGACGTAACAAAGAAAAAAACTAGATATCAAATCGAAATCTAGGTTAAGCACGTTTTCTTTCAAAAATTAACCACAGGACCACTATAGCACGACTAATTCTCAATTATCAAGTCTACTTTACGCCTAGAATTGGTTCTATTTCAAAGGAGTTTCCTTTAATTCTCGGGGCGAATCTTACTATCCTTGAAGTTAGATGACTGCAGTGTTGATTCAAACCCAGATTAGTGAGATGATTGTAGGTTCGATTTCCACAAGAGCGGCGTTGAGTTACGCCACTCAACAAACAACACATCCCGAATTCAGCGGTAAGTGGAAAACGGAAATGTCTTAATGGGAATGGACTTGCTTAACACTAGGTTCCCAGGCTCCCATTGCCTATCCTCCCGTGTACGGGATACAGCGTGCAGCTAAAAAATACAAATCATTTCCTAGAATATTAACTAGAATTCATATATTCTAAACATTTTTCATAATATTATTCCATAATTAACCACTTTAACCCAGTATATCCTCAATTAACAAGTCTAATTTACTCCTAGACTTGGCTCTATTTCAAAGCACTTTATTTAATACTAAGGGTAATTACCTCGATGATCTATTGTGACTACTTATTCTCTCTGAAAACAAGTCAGTTGAGTTTAGTCACTCAACACGCAACGTCTCGAAAGTAACGTTCCCAACTTAGTGACGTTCCCTAATTTCAACCGAACTTTCGATTCCCATTTTAAGATTATGAATTCAATTTTTTTAACTCCAGCAGCTAGGAACCCGGGAACCTAGTGTTAAGACAATGACGTTCCCCCCTTTCTGCTTCTACGGGGGGCATTGCGCGTTGAGTGGTGTAACTCAACGCCGCGTCTTACCTCTTTACCAGAGCAAGGAAATGAAAATATTAAATATTTCATTTCCTCGAGTAGAAACGAACCCACAACCTGTCATGTTTAGAGTCGCACTCTTGTGCCTCTGCGCCACGACTGGCCTCAACTCGACTTCATAGTTTTTAAATATGTTTCAATCCTTTTTTTAATTACCACTACGAGTATGTCAGTCACTAACCCATCGAGGATTCAATTAACCAGTCTGGACTTGGCTGTAGTTCAAAGAACTTTTCCTTATTTCTAAGGGTGAAAACCTCAAATCTCAATGATCTGCAGGGAGTGTTACTATCCTTGAGGCTACTTATACTGAAGTGGGGATTCACAGCCAGATTGGTTATCCAATTAAAATCGTATAACAAATACTACAAATTAATATAATTAATTATTTTTTTTAGTTTTTTAAGCAATATTACAATGGCATCTCTGTTGTCTCTTGTTTCCGGAATTGAATTTGTTATAAATTTCTTTTATAAAACTTTATTTTTTATTTATGTATTTATATTATTACATTAATAAATTTTAATAGCTTCACGCTGTATCCCGCACGTAGCAGATTAGGCAAACTAAACCTGGGAACCTAGTGTTAAGACGTTCCGTTCGTTCCTTCACTTCCACTCCCCCATCCGCCAGATCTGGAGGCAATGCAAGCAGATGCGTGCGTGCGTGCACCAGAGCGAAAAAAATTAAATATGAAATATTTCATTTTCTTTGAGCGAGAATCGAACCGACAACCTCTCTCTTTTACAGTCACACACGAAACATATACACGATTGATCCCATTAAAGAGTTTCATCTAAAACATTGTCAATTTCTCAAAATTTAGTTATATCAATAGTTAGACCAACTAATTTCCAGCAGTTCATTATTCATATTGCGTTATGTAACAGTCTGTCAAGATATTCTGGACCGGGTCCAAGCTTTTAACATGATTCCATGTCGATAGTACCGCAATAGTGGGGCCGTTGTTACGCTTGCTTCGAATGTATGGAATTTATACGTTTTAAGAAATAAATATATATTCTTCTTCTCTTTATTTTTTCGTTTTGGTACATACAATGTGACAGTTAACCGTTTTAAGAGAAAAGTCTTAATAAATGTTGGCAATGCATGCAACAATAATATAGAGCCAAGTTTTAAACTATTTTAAAGGAATGTAAATGGGATGATGTTGTGGGTTCGATTCTCACTCGGGGGAATGAAACAGTTAATATTTTGATTACCTGATTCTGGTAACGAGGCAAAGCGCTGCGTTTAGTTCCGTCCCTCAACACGCAATGCCTCAAGGATTCGGCGGAAGCGAGTGGGGGGCGGAAATGTCTTAATGGAAACTTAGCGGAGAGCGAACACCATGTTCCCAGTTCCTCCTATCCTACCTGTTATGTGTGAGAACCAGCGTACAGCTAAGAAAAGTCTAGTATAGTAGTTTTTGGGCGGATTGTCTGTAACAGATGGACGGACAGACACACAAGCTATTCAAAAGGGTCAAACATTTCAAGCAGCCTATTACTAAGACTCTACTGTCCATCCATCGGTCTGTCTGTTTGTAGTCTATCCCAAATATTTCACGGGTGCTCCGATACAAGCCCTAAAAATTACGGAATGATCATAATATAGAATTTTCTATTTTTATTGTTTCAGAAACAAGCAATGACCGTCCCTTTGTATGGCACCTGAGTCAAGATGACAATTGAAATAGAAATATATATTTGAAGGTTTATAATGGAGACCAACGCGGCCGCAGAGGCCTATCAGTATGTTGGGCCTTTTAGATTGGAGAAAACTCTTGGTAAAGGACAGACGGGTGAGTTTTTATATATTTATTTACTAGCTTTTACGCAGGTAAGCACGAAGCTGCAGAGCTTCGCCTGTCTAAAATCAAACGAAATGATTAATAGTTTTGTGTGAAACATGTCACATTCCAAGTGTGAATTAGATTAAGTGATATAATATACCTTAATGACATGGGCATAGGAACGGTGGAAGTTGGGTGAGCTTTGTAACTCATCAACAAAATCTAAAAAACTGAATTTGACCCTCTTGTAATAATTGTACCATCATGAAACTTGGCGGCTATACGTAGCATAGGAACTGGTCTCATGATGAAGCCAGGCCTTGGAACCTGGATAGTGAAACTCTTCAGAGGTTACACTTACAAGTAAACCATTCGAATTTAGGATTATATAATTTATAGCGCTGAACACATTCTGTAGCACTTGTAGAACTTGGTGTAATAAAACGTGTTTTTTAATTTTTAAACTACAATATATTTTAATTTATTACATAAATATTGTTCATACTTGAATTATAGTGTTCCACTAAAATCTTCTTTTGTTCTCTTCACCTGTTACCTTTAAAAGATCGTTCCATAGTAAATTTGAGCCTGTTAAAGAAAAAGCATTATAAAATCGTAAATTCTGTAAGAAGTTAGTGGGAGTACTCTGCTCATAGGAAATACATTAATATTTCAAAATAGCAATCTACTCGAATTTGGTTTGGTTAAAAATGAAATTTTCTATAATTGTGCAGTCGTGGCTTAGTCGTCAGGGTTTATGCGCTATGACTGTGGGTTAGATTTCCACTAGGTGAATGATTATACTTAAGTTATTTACATTTTCCCATTGAATTTCACTTTCCGTCGAATTCTTGAGGCATTACATATTGAGTGGCGGAACTCTACGCCGCGCTTTGCTGCGTTATCTAAGCAAAGAAAATAAAATATTAAGAAAAACATTCCCTGAATGGAAATCGAACCCACAACCCTCGTTTCTAGTCGTGTGAAGACACTATTCTGTTTTTTTTTTCTCATAAGGTAATGTAACTTACTATATTAAATTTACGGAACTTAACGCCGCTCTAAGGCAAACAAAACCTAAAAACATTCCCACGTGTGGAATTTCAATTCACCACCGTACTGTAACGTAGAATATAAGCTTTTACCTTTATTAAACCAGTTTATAAAAGAAAATTGAAAAATTTCACAAGCACTAACACCAGACACTCGAGCGAAGAGGTTATTGTGTTGAGATGATATTTAAAACAAATATTTGCTGGTTTCCTTAGGAAAGTTACTAAAGATATAAAAGATACTTAGATATAGGTATATGCCTTCTTATATAAATTTTTATTTTTATTATTATATTATTGCAGTTAGTAAGTGCAAAAAATATTATCTTTTTTATTACCGGTCAATTTCCTTCCTGTGTTTTCCATACAACGTGACATTGGCGAAATGAATTGTGCTCAAGTGGCACGCTCGAAACGCCATATATCGAGAAATCAATCAAGTGCAAAAATTAATAAATTAATAAGTTAGGGTAATAATAAGCTAGGCTATTAATAAGCTAGGCTATTAAGCCATCATCAGGCTCTCTGCAAAATAAAACCCAATTAGGTGCCAACATTTCGCAAGAAGTTAATTTTTTCTTGATAAGTCCATCTAAAAGTTTCACAGCGCTCGTCAAAGTTCGCAGAGTTTTATTAAAAAATCTTAATTATTCAATAGAGATAGTATGGAACTATTTATAAAGGAAGCATAAACTTAATGGTATCGTAAGAACTGAAGTTAAGACATTATTCTCCACTTTTTGCCGTACTTTAGAGACCTTGCGTGTTGGTGGAATTGGAACCTAACGCCGCGTTTTCTTGGTCAGTGTGTATTCAGAGTGCGTTAAGTTCCGCCACGCAACTCGCAATGGCCCTCTGTTTCGCAATGCTAACAGAGAACAGAGTTTTTTACTTAACATTAGGTTTCCTCAGCCTACCCTGCTATATACGGGATACAGCCTCCATCCTACACCATCTAAAACCTCTTTTTTTTACTTCTCTCGTTATATATATTAAACTTGATTATATCTTAAAATTTTATTCATATCGTTATGAAATTTCATATAAAAATGTGCCAAAACTACAACGCACTGTTATCTAAAGCTAAATATGTTCAAAAAAGTACGAGAAAACTCGTGTTTCTTTCTATACAATTATCATAACATCGCTCAATCTTCGTAATTATTAAGTCCCAAAGCTCACTAAATTGAAAAGGTAGAATATGCAAATATATGAAAAAACACATAATATATATGTATATAATATTTCAAAGAACTTTTCTCATGAAAGAATCATCATCTTAGGCTTTTCAGTTACAGAGCTTATATTCAACGAGGCATATTTAAGATTTAAGTTTTAAAATGCTGCAGTATTCTATTTTGAGATGGAATATTCTGTATGTAGCAATATATTTTTTTTAAAGTTCGGTTGAACTATTTACAATATTCTTATAAATGGGTTATTTAACGCTGGTAACGCGGCAAAGCGCGGTGTTGAACTCCGCTACTCAACACACAATGCTTTTAGAATTTGGTGGAAAGTGGGGATGGAAATGTTTTAATAGGAACGAAGTGTCCTTAACACTAGGTTGCCAGATTTCCTCTGCCTAAAAAAATATTAATGTCATGAAATAACCTTCCTCGATAAATGGGCTATCCAACACAAAATATTTATTCAATTCGAACCAGTAGTTCCTGAGATTAACACGTTCAAACAAACTATGGAGCTATACTCTTCTCGAAAATTAGAAGTCATATCGTCATGATCCAAAAATTAAGGAACGGTAACATTTTCATCAAAATCATCATCTTAATTGTCGTAGCAAAATCGTAGCAACAAATAATTATTTTTCAAGCTTTTAATATTATTATAATATGAATAAATATTTCAATTAAAAAATAAATAAAATAATATAATCTGTTGTCTGTATTGAGTGGATTCCTCCGACGTCACAACTGTGACCCACATTCTGAGCGGAACAGTCAGTTCGCTGTCAGTTTACCGAGAGGTTCAAATGGTTTTCAATATAAAGATATACGTATTATATCCATCCATTCATCCATCCATCAGCATTTTAACGTCCACTGTTGGACATAGGCCTCCCCTAATTCTCGCCACTCCGTCCGGTCCTGCGCCCTTTGAATCCAGCGGATTCCGTATTATATAAATAAAAGTTATTTAGTTTTGGCATATTTTGTTCAGTAATTAACGAAAAATATTATAGTTTTAACGAAAATTGGTTTTCAATTTTCAGTAGATTGAAAATTGAATACAAACACATTTTAATTGGTGGGTAGTTTGATTTTTTTTTTCAGTTTTACAATTTGTACCGTCTACATATAGCAACATAGCCAGAGAGAACTTGGCATAGTATCTTAACACTAGGATCGTTTTGCCCTTCCTGTCATATATCTACCTTATACAGCTGAAGCTTAAATAAATTAATAGTTTAAAACTTACTCACTCTATTACTAAAGACTCATATAAGATTTTTTGGCAACAATATTTCAATATTTATGTGTTATAGCACTTTCACACGAAAAGGCCTGGAACTAGGTCAAAAACGAACTGAAATCGGAAATGTCAGTACGGAACGAGGTAGTCAGTAAAGTACGGTTCAAAGAGTACAAAGATGAGTATTTTGTATTGTTCATTGAAAATATATGAAAATAAATATGTAGACTATAGATTGGTTTTCCTTTATATATGTTACATGTGGTTTTGTTTTACGTGGTCAGTGGAAATAATTGAGGGTTGTATATGATGCAGGTGATATGACAAATTGATGTTGAGGTCAGTCGTGGTGCAGTAAAAAAATGTGTCTGTAAATAGGATAGGTTGCGGGTTCGATTCCCACTCAAGGAAATTAAATATTTAATATTTTCTTATCTTCCCCCTGGTGTCGAAGCTATTTTTGTCATATCTTTCTTTTTGTGTCTTGTTTGTAGGAAGGCAGGTAGAGGGAACCACGTATTAAGGCACTCCTTCCCCCACGCTCCGTCCAATTTTCGAGATTTTGCGAGTTGATTGGCGAAAGTAAACGCCGTGCACTATTTGTAACCAAATCAAGAAAATGAATTAAAATCCCTCGAATGAAAATCAAACCCACGCCGTCGCGTTTACATTCAGATTCCTGCCCCACAATAACCTCTAAATTAATTAAATAGTTATTAAATAAGTTTCAATTCTGTTTAAATAAGATTAATCAAATTTTAAACAATTTTAAGCGGGTCATTAAATACGCATTACATTTTCAGTGTAAGCCCTGTTTTAAATCTGACAAGTGAATGACGCGACTCTCACTGTTTACTTATTATATAGATTTGTCTACGTGATGTTAAAAACGTAAAATAATAAAATTCCTGTTAAAGTTTTATCCGTTCTCGTAGGATTTTTTTGAAATTCTCTCATAGTTCTCCTCCACGCTCCCTAACCTACCTACCTACTAAATTTCGACTTTCGTCGTCGTTCGTCGTCTGTGCGTTGTCTATCAATTATCCAGTAACGAAAGAGTTTAATTAGAGGTTAATAATTATGTTTTCATATTGATTAAGATGAAAATATCAATAGCATTGGAAATCTATAAATAACAGTTAGACTATGAACGCTACAATTTTAAGTTCAATCACCATTTAGGGGAAAAAATTATTTCATCCATTCATTTTCTCGTTCTGGTAACCAGAGAACGCAGTGTTTCTCTAAGCGGGAAAAAGCGTGAAAGCTGCAAAAAATATAATATTTTGATCTTACCAATAGCAGAGATATCATCGATTTCTTTATAAATAAATGGTAGCATTAACACACTGGGAGGGAAAACCTGGAGTGTTGCTTTGTATTCTCCACTGGGCATTGATAAGACCATTGATAATGATAATAAAAATATCCACCTGGAAATGATTAAATTTGTATCAAAGATACATTAAAAAATAATTTAAAAAGTTAAAAAATATTAAAGAGGACCGTCTTTGAAATTATACCCATATCTATACGAAAACATAAGAAAAAAACTAAACTAACTTGAAACCAAGAGGTTATACTATTATTTATATATTTATTTATTTTATACGTATGTTCGTCTCATATATATGAGCAGGGTTCGCTCGTTCACCAAAAAATAAAAATATAAAAAAAATCATAATTGGCGAAGAAATCCCGGAACAAGCAAACAAAAAGTTGAATTGGGAATTTTCTCTTTTTTGAGGTCAGTTTTCCTTTTTGAAACCAGTTCAAAAGTAACAATTTTGATGTTCAGTTACTTATCTTCTACAAAATACTAAAACATATTTATTTAAATTTATATTTCCATTTCTTCGCTCTGGCGTCGAGGCAAAGCGAGGCGTTGAGTTTTGCCACTTAACACGTAATGCCTCCAGAATTCGGCAGAAACTGAGTGTCTTAACATTAGGTTCCCTCTGCCTACCTTGCTGTGATCCCGCACACAGCAAGGTTATAATAGCATAGCTTGAAGCTGATTTGTATACAATACAAAAATATATATTTTAATCCCTAATTCCCAAGACTGGCACGTTTACATGGGAATGAGGCTGGGTGGTTCCCAGGATAGTTTAGTGCGCGCTCCAAAATTTTTATTCTTAAAAAAATGGCCGAAAAATCCAAATTATATATAATTTTTAATTATTTCTTATCAGTAAAATTCAATTATTTTCATATAAAATAAAAATATTTTTTTTACCTGCTTAGTAACACGTCCATTTTTACCACCGATTGTTCATTCGAATGCTATCGATAGATGTAAGTACACATACACTTTACCAGATACGAGCTCAAATTACATTTTAATTGAGAGTTGTTATTACCACCTTTTTTAAATTTCACGCTATATCCCGCGTTTAACAGGGTAGAGATAGGGAACCTAATGTTAAGATACTCCCTTCTCTACTATCCGTTTATCGTATTGCATGAAATAGGAACAGAACAAGTTTTGTTCTGTTAAGAGATACAATTTAACGAATTTCTTTTAGTGGCGCAGTGCTACAGCCTATGACTGTTTCGGTGACGAGGCAAGACGTAGAGTTAAGTTCCCTCACTCAATGCCTAGAATTCAGCAGAATGTGGGAACAGCACTTCTGTTCCCACATTCTGCCGAATCCTAATGACAACGGGAACCTAAACTAGAAACTCTCGTCTAAGCACTACGTTCCCAGGTTCCCTGTACCCTATTATATGCAGAGTACAGCGTGAATTTAAAAAAATATATTTTGAAAGTGGCATCATGCTGTATATGAGGGATATAGCATGAAGCTTCTATTAAAATATTAATTAAGACATCATCCAGCTCTCAGCAAATACTCTTGAAATACGAGTGGGTACAAACATTTCGCAAGAAGTCCAATTTTTCTTGATAACTCCATTCAGAAGTTCCGCAACGTTCAACAAACTTGGCGGGAGTTTTATTAAAAAATCTTAATTATTTATTTCTTAAGAGAATCCGAGAAAACTTATGTTCCTATAGGGATTTATGTAATTGATTGAGGTGTAGCGGAAGCAATGGTTGTGGTTTCAATTCTAGCTGATGAGAATATTTATGTTTATAACTACATTAGTTAATCTCAGGGACGAGTGACTTAAATAGTTAATTTATTTTTGTGTCCATCAATTGGAGAAGGCTATAATAGGCTGGATGCGAAGAGCTGAAGATCGAGCTCAGTGGTGTGCCATTGGAGAGGCCAATGTCCAGCAGTGGACGAGGACAGGCTGATGATAATAATGGGCTTTATCGCGATGTTTATACTTTCGAAGTTTCGATATAACTGTATAGCAATCCCTGTGGTAAGGGTCACCTGTGGCATTTAAAATGTATCATCAGGCATACACAGCTTTTAACAAGTATACCTATACGCATACATATAAATGGAACGTAGAGCTAAGGCACTCCATTTTTCCACTTTCGGCGGAACTCAACACCGCACTGTTTCCTGTTTTATGATATTTATTATATTGTAAATAATGTATGTACTAAAAATTTCTATTCTTTCAGGTCTCGTTAAGCTCGGCGTACACTGCGTCACTGGGAAGAAGGTCGCTATCAAAATAATCAATAGAGAAAAACTTAGTGAATCTGTGTTAATGAAGGTATAAGTTCTTTTAGGCGATGCATACTGTTACTTATTATACTTATCTAATAACATTGTAAATGATCGATGTCTGTACATGGAAGATATGTAGGAAAATCTATTATTGGGGACATTTATCAATATCGTAGATCCCAAAAGCAATTATTTTTAAACATTTTATCTGTTTGTTAATTTAACACAATTTAAATAAACTCCTAAACCTAGAACCTATCTCTAGGTACATGATTATATCAAATATGGAACATTCACTATAGCCTTAACTAAAAAGTTTTAAAATACAGGTTAAATTATAACAATTTAGTATGAAATTTAACTGACACGGCTAATTCCAACAACGTACACTAATCTATTGTTACCTATTGACCTCTATGTATATTAACAAAAGAAACGAAGGGAGCCTAAAGTTGCTTCTATTAACCGATTGAATGAATAAAAGTAGTTATAAGCGTTTTAATTACAAATGTGGCTTTAAAGATAATTAGGGGTAATCATGTTGCATGGAGACAACGTTAAATGTAAACGCGAAGACTGTGGGTTCGATACCCATTAGAGGGAATATTTACCTAATTATATTCATTTTATAAGCTGCGGTAGAGGCAGTACGGCGTTGTGTTCCGCTATGTGACAAAATATATTGGACTTCGAAGAGTTTTGACACCTGCTTCTATTTGCCAAGCCTACAAAAAAATACTTACTTATAGAAAAAGCTGATTTATAAACTATAGTGTTTCACCTAAGGCAGATTATATAGACGCTGTCCACTATGCCATGATGGCCTCAATATTCGTATAAAACATATTAATATTTGTTTTTCATTTCAGGTGGAAAGAGAAATAGCTATAATGAAGTTAATAGAGCACCCCCACGTGCTCGGTTTGTCCGACGTTTATGAAAACAAAAAATATTTGTAAGTATATTTGTTTACTTTTTTTTTTTTTTTTCTAGAAAACAAAGTCGCTAAACATCGATGTAGCTTCCAAGCTACGATTTTAATGTGGTTTTCACTAAGGGATCCAATGCGAAGGTTTATATTATTACTAGAGACTGAAACGCGGTTTCTCTCGCTTCAATCTATTTTTATATGATCGACAAGAGATTTTTATTTAAATATAATTATATTTTTAATAAGCAATACCCTATGTAATATCTAATAATATTACATAATATAAATAAATAGCATTAAAAGAAGTAATTTTCTAGTACATTTAATCCTATTACTTTCAAAGTCCCACGGGAGCGTTATTAGATGCTGTAAGAGGAGTGCCTCGAGGTTTTTAACGTCGTGCCATTTTTCAGTGGCATAAAGACTTTATAGCAAATATAAATCCTTGGAAAACAATCTTTAAGATTAAAATTTTAAATATAACCATGACTAATTTTACTGTTGTTTATAATTGTATCTTTTAGGTGTAGGTATATAAATAACGCAGAAAAGTTTGTTTAATTAAGTCATTCTCAAAAACTTCTGCCTAAAATTGAAAAAAATATTTTTGTATTCCTTACTTGTTTCGTCAGAGCTGTCTTCCAATCCACATGCAGCAAGGTAGGCAGAGAGTACAGTGTTAGTAGGGTTTCCTCCAAATTCTAGATTGGCCTCGATATCAGAGTGAAGAAATAAGACAATTAAATATTTCGTTTCCTCAAGTGGGAATCGAACCTGTTTACAGTCTACTACTACTACTATAACACTGTACTATTATAATACTAAAACATATAATTTTTCCAGGTATTTAGTATTAGAACACGTGAGCGGCGGTGAATTGTTCGACTATTTAGTAAAAAAAGGCAGACTGACGCCGAAGGAAGCCAGAAGATTCTTCAGACAGATTATATCAGCGTTGGACTTCTGCCATAGTCATTCTATATGGTAACAGTTACTTTTTAAAAAGATGTATATAAATAAAATATTAATTTTCTTATGAAAATCTATTCTGAAATAGGAAAACTCAATTTGATTTTAAAAATACACTATAAGTTAATAATGCGTATGACGACCACCTGGAGTTCAAATGTTAAGTTAAATATTGTTTGACATCATGTAACTGTATACAAGATGGTTGTGGGTTCAATCCCAAGGTTCCTGTTCAGTGAAAAGCTAACTTAATAGTTCTTATTTCCTCGGCCTGATAAGCCAAAGCTGTTCGATCCCCACTCGAGGAAATGAAATATTTATTTAAATATATATTTTCATTTCTTCGCTCTGGTGTCGAGGCAAAGCGCGGCGTTGAGCTACGCCACTCAACACGCAATGCCTTAAGAATTCAATGGAATGGGGGAATCGGAGTGTCTTAACACTAGGCTCACTCTGCCTACCTTGCTGTGTGCGGGATACAGCGTGAAGCTGATTTGATTTAATTTTAATGTTAAACATACAAACATGTTTAATTTGAGCAAAAAGTGGAAACCTATACCTATGTGGAAAACGCGTGATGAACGAACGAACTAAATTTTATATACATTTGTATACTCGAAGCCGTCTGACTCTAAGCGCGACGGCTGTGGGTTCAATTACATACAGACATAAAATTTTGACAGAGACATAAAATTTTGTTTCCTCATTCTGGTAAAAACATAAGAAGCAGGGTTGTATTCCGGACTCAACACGAAAACCTCGTCTCGAGTGAACGGCAAAGGAGTATAACGATTCTTAAATTCCCTCTGCTTACTATAGTATATAGGTATAGATTTTTTTTTTTCTAATAATTTCATAATTTCCAGCCACCGCGACCTAAAACCAGAAAATCTATTACTAGACGAAAGAAATAACATAAAAATTGCTGATTTCGGAATGGCGTCGCTGCAACCCGCTGGTTCCTTGCTGGAGACATCGTGTGGAAGTCCACATTACGCCTGCCCTGAAGTTATACGGGTAAAGTTGGGAAAATATAATATAAAATAGTGTAGTTAATTACATTCATTTAAATGTTTAAATGTATGTAAATAATACTAATAATTTGTACATAAGCTCTACATTCAATTTAAATTAGAACGCCATTATCAATGAACAGATAACAATTTAAAATATTTATCTTTTATTCTAAAAGTACTTAGTATTAAATAACTAGTGTTCTTAAAATAGCTGTTGGCTAACTTAGAATATAATTTAGCAAGTATTTCTATCTTGCTAGCTCTTCGGACTTTTAAATTATTTTTTATTACATAAATCGTAGGTATAATAAAAAAAATCGTTAAACCATTCAGGTATTTAATACACTTCTAAAAGAGTACAATAATCTTTACATTACAAAAAAATCTAAAACTAAACAATACAACTTAAATATTATTAAAGAAAAAGTTAAACATAATTATATTAACTAATTAAGTACGTATATATTAGAAAATGAAGAAAATGTCCAATAAATGGAAATATATTAAGTATGAATATATTTTACAAAGTGCTGTGTAAACATTTGTACCTTTAAAGTCTTTTCCCGCCTAATTTTATTTTAATCTCAAGCAAAATAGGCGTAAAGATTTTTATTTATCTTCTAACTTCTTCTATTCTCTAAAATAACAGAAAATTATACAAAATTAAAATGTTTAATTTTTCTTTAAAAGAAAATCTACATAATTGTAACAGCACTAATATTATGTTGTTTTTTTTTAATTTCAGTACACATATTAATGCAACTTGGGCTTAATTCCATTGTGCCATAATTTTAAAAAATAAAATTATTTTTTTATTTTCTTTTGTTTTTTTTTGTGTTCTTTTTTTAAGTACTTATAACAAATCACAGAAAAGAATTGAATATTACAAAAACAAAAAAATATAAAACAATAGTAATTAGTAACATTTCAATGTTCAAGTTCATTTGAGCAATTGGTAAAACTGAATTTTATTCATTATAATGCTTTAATCAACTTTTAAGCATGTGAGGTATTTAAAATATAGTAAGTAATGTCATGTTTTAATAGTAATATTTTACAGTATTTTTAAAATATTATACATTTATTTGGAAGTGATACAGAGTTATGTTATTTGTGACAAAATAAATACATTTAATTAATCATCCAAGCAAATTATTTAATTGTATTTTTTTAATTTCCTTAAGACCAAATTAAAGTGATATTTATATAACAACCTCAAAATATAACTTAAAAATTTAGGCATTGAGTAGTACAAATGAATATAACAAATAAATCCTAATACACATATTTAGATCAGTTCCAATTTTTTTATTAGTTAATGACAAGTTCCCCTATTTATCTTTCGACATGTCATGAGACACAATAAACTAATTTAAATTGAAAAGATGTTAACTAGCTGAGAGCAGGAAGTACAAATTTTGTACTTCCTTTAACAAATCAAAATATGATACTGACCCAACTGATGTAACATAAAAGTAATGTGAGTCATTTTTGATGATAAATTAAGTTTTTAAATATATTTCCTAAAAAATTTAATTACCAAGTTTTTGATTGAGGTAACAGAACAAAGCGCGGAGTTGAGTTTCGCCACTCAATAGGCAATGTCTCAAAATGACAGATGAAGATTTAAATAATAAATATAGTTTTTTTAGTTAAACATAATTCCTAAAGAAATGAGATTACTAGTTTTCAACACTTTTAAGTTAGGCTTAATCATCATCTACCCTTTGTTTTTTGCTGGTATTCGACGGCGTTTGTGGAGGAGAACAACCAGTTTCCCTTCGTTTCGACGAATGCCTCGCACAGTTCGTACCTGAAGTCCTATGAGATGAGTTCTTCTCTGTTGTAGGAGAAAACTGCTTCAGCATTTCCACATCATTGAAAATAACTTGGGCCCCACCTCCGCAAGTCGGCACTATATCTCCTTTGTACAACTTGGTTTCCAACTCTCCATCTGTATCTTGTTCTTGAGAAATGAGACAGTATTTCGATGATTTGGAATTAGCAATATCTTTCACATTAGTTAGCTTGTTAACAAATTTGCTGTTAGTTATTTGAGGTTTCAATACGGTGCCCATTGGAACTATTTTGGAGGGAGCGTGTTCTACCCAGCCTTTGCCATCTGCAGATAACGATCGTTTATGACGAGGATTCGCTATGGCCACGCCTCGGCGCGAAGTCGCTGGTGTTTCTCTAGTGTCTCGGGTTTCCCTCGTATGTGAACTAAAAGGAGTTAGCAGATGAGCTGGTAAAGCCCTAGGTGTAGATCCAGGTGTAAAATCTCGTATGGTTGTCTGAGCTGCCATATCTCCTGTACTCTTTGGTAAATCCATGTCACCTCGGTCGCCGTTAAGTGCCTCTGCTATAATGCGCAATCGATTCTCCTTTTCCTCTATCGCATTTCGTAGTCGTTCCTTTTCGGAGTTTATTTCCTTAGCTTTTTCGTGTTCAGCGGCGATTTTGTGGTTGTATTTACGTTCTAGAATTTTCTTTTGTTTTTCTTTGTCAAGCTTGTTCTGGCTTAGAAGTAGTTCTTTCTCTTGTAGATCGCGTTTTAACGACGATGTGTATTCTGTCATTTCACTAAGCTTTCTTTGGTGTGATAAAGAAATATTTTCCATAGATGTCAGTCTATCCTCCAAAGCTCTAATTCGACGTTCAGCTGATGCTAATTGTCCTCGCAAGGACACATTTTCACCTCTAACTTCTAGAGAATCCTTTTCTAATTCTAATAGAGCTGATCTCAATTTCTCATCTTTAATTGCTTTACTCCTCTTTAATGTCTCTCTACGACTGATCCTCATTTCTAAATGAGCCATCAGTTCCTTTATTATATGAGATGCTTGAGAGCTATTCAATTCTAAGCTAGGGAAGTCTGGACCTAGACTGTATACAAGACCTAGATCCAATTCAAGTTCTTTAGCTTCAGGCTTAGCAATATTTTCTTTAGCTGCATTAAATAGTTTATTAGCTTTACGTCTACCAGACATAAGACCTATAGTGGCTGCTACATCTACCACTTGGGGTTTAGCAATTTCTATTTCAGCAGCAACTTCAGCAAATCTCATTACTTGCAATGTTTCATCATAATCTTCTGCCCTTGGATTAGTGCATACTATCATACGAACTTGACCTTCACCCTCAAAGAAATTTTTAAACAAATGTGTAATTTTTGATTCTCGGTACGGTACCATATTATTAGTACCATTAATTTGATTTTCTCTAAGAGCTTCCATACATGTTCGTAAAGTCATTAATGACTTATTAATGTTACCAGCTTCTCTTAACCTCTGGCCAGTGTTTTTAGTCCGGTTCGTTCGTTCACTTCCAGCTAAGTCAACAAGACTAAGCTGACTTATAGAGAGAAACTTTTTGTTTTGTATCACAGCTTCTCCCAGTTCGTCTACAGGTGCCTGCACCAATCTTATTGTGAAGACCGAGTGGCTTCTACTAGACTCGGCATTAAGAGTTGTGTGAGCCATCCTCTTTCTTTTTAATCCTAAATAAAAAGCATTAAATGCATCCTCCGATGATTTAATTTCTATTTCAGTAACACCATGGACATACATGTTATGAGCCGCATCTTCTCTTATAATTTTAACAGGTAAATTCCTACTTATAGGGGGTCCATCCTCAAGTAAATCAAACACACTATTATTATAAATTTCTACATAAGTAACAAACACAGCGTATTGATTGTCCTCATTGACCTCCTCTAGTTTTGTGAGATCTGAATCAGACATAGCTAAGTCTGGGTTTGAATTATTTTTTCTATTACTTTTAAACTTGTGTAGTTCCTGCTGCCTTTCCAACATGGCTTCAGCTTCAGATTGCACATCAAACATGTTCATTTTGTCCGGCTTAAACACATATTTGTGAGCTTGGAGTTCATTGATAGTTTTAAATAATATGTTTAAGCATCGAGGCAGTATTCCACAGTTCTGTGATTCCCCAGTCATTGTAAATGTTTTACCACTTCCTGTTACTCCATATGTGAATAGCAAGCCATTTTTACCCTTTATAAGACCTTTGACGAGGGGTAAAGCGACTTTATCAAACACTTCTTGTTGATTTGCCTCTGGCGGGAAAACTTCTTTGAATGTGTATTTCATGGTTTTATTACCTTCGTTTCTATAGCTTAGGGCGGTTGGGGGCGGCGCCATTAAAACAGTGGTTGGGGATATTATTTTTATACATGAGTTATCGGATTCTCGCTGCATCGGTCGCAATCTGCAGTAAACTTGGACAGGGTCTCTTTCACCCTGATTTAAGTTTTGCTTACTTCTAGACGGCGTCCGCATATCGTTCAGTCTCTGTTTAGATTTTGCGGACTTCATTTTAGCACAATACACAAAAATTAATAACACTATCGCGTATTTACCACCAATATATTTATAACGGTTTGTAAAATTGAAGCAACGGTCGATCGTGGTGAAAGATAATAACCGATTAAATTAAATATGCGCCGTTGGTAGTATTAAGAGTTCTATCTCTTTCATATTTAAAGTAAAGTATTTGGCGTTATCTCGATTTGCATAAAACGGTTGACAAATGAGAACTTTTAAATTGTGACGGGTTATTAGTAAAAAATACTGACATAAGTACAAAGTTGCCATATACAAGAATTATAAAAAAATCAAATAGTGAAACTATGGACATCGATTATCAAGTAATGTTAATGTAGGAAAATGTTGTTAATTAAATTATTTTTTAGATTTACAAACTATGAATATAAATAATAATTTTACGAAAAACGATAAATGTGAGTTTTGAGAAGACATATTAAAATGTTAAATTCTAAGATATAATATGTTAAAATAAATATATATTTAACAACCATAAATAACGATGACCATACCGAATGTAAAGCAACTCGTAAGCAATTTATGAACTTTAGAATAAAGTTTAATTATTAAAAAACTTTATATTTGTATTTATATATGATCTAAGAGATTATATTAAAAAATAATTTTATGCATAAAATGTAAATAATAAATACAGTATTTTATGTTAGATATGTAAAAATACTTTTTATTGTATATTTCTTTATTGCATGTAACAAGAACACAAAGAAATAATAAAAAAATGTAAAGATAGTTTACTACTAACTTATATATAAATTGTCTTCAATTTTAAAGTCGGAAACATTGTGAAAATATTAGTCTGAGGTCTAAACATGTTTCTATCCACCCCTTTTTATGTATTTGAAGTCTGAAATATATTAACTTTATACGTTATCTTTGACATTCAATATTTGTAAACAAACGATTTATTCATATTTAAATTATTTATCTAATCAAAATCTTTTACCATTTTACTTTTTAAATTTAGTTCTAAAATCTAAATATTATCATAATATATTTAGGGAGAAAAATACGATGGACGCCGTGCCGATGTGTGGTCTTGTGGTGTTATACTTTACGCGCTACTGGTTGGCGCTTTGCCCTTCGATGATGATAACTTACGACAATTACTCGAAAAGGTAAATAATAATATTAATTTTTATATATTTTATTTAGAATTTTTTTTTCAAGGGAAACATATAATATATATAAAACAAAAAATGTGAGCTCGGAAGGCAAAATTTGATATTATAATGCTGAGAGGAGTTGCACACATGTATTTAAACTACTTAATTAACATTTTAGGTGAAGCGAGGCGTCTTCCATGTACCGCATTTTGTGCCACCTGACTGCCAACAACTACTCCGTGGTATGATTGAAGTAAATCCTGAGAAAAGAATGACTGTAAGTTTATTTTGAAAATAGTAATAATAAATTTATTTTACTTGAATTTTTTGTCATGGTTTTCTGTAAACACATTGGCTGTGTGCTCAGTTCTCAAATGGGGTAATGATTTATTTTCATTTCCTTCCTTCTGTTATAAGATGAAGGGTGGATGGTTAAGTTCGCCACTCAACATGAAACAACTGGAAAATTGGTCAGTGGATCTGTCTGCAAATAACATAATTTTTTGTCCAATCTCCACTTGGTTGAATAATTATACCTACTTAATTATTGAAGTCAGTCAAATTATTAAATCTCTGATAGAGAATGAAATTTGCTCATCTTTTAAACTCTTCTTTTAAATGTCTTAACTCTAGGTTCCATCTATCTACCCTACTATATTATATATATCTACATATTCTACCATACTTAATTTAATCCTAAATATTATCCCTATTCATATTTTATTATCCTTCCAGTTAGCAGAAATAACCCGCCACCCTTGGGTAACAGCAGGTGGGAGGGGAGAACTAGAACAAGAGTTACCCATGATGGAAGTAGTTCAGACCAGGGTACTACCTTCCGCTGAAGCAATTGACCCTGATGTCCTACAAGCGATATGTAGCCTTGGCTGTTTCAAACATAGAGATAAACTTATACAGGATCTGTTGAGTGCACAGTGAGTTTGAATTGAAGTTATTTTCAATTTGACATTGAATTGACATATATATACATACTATTTCATTTAAGGCCATTGTGGCGCATGAATAACATAAACATAACTCAATGGTTGTGGTTTCAATTCCCACTTAGGGGACTGCAATATTTAATATTTTCACGCACGCACGCAATGATTCGAGAAATCAGAAAGCTTAGTTATATTATATAACTAAACACATACAGTCTTAAAGAGATTGAAGCCGCAAATTACAACACTAGTAATTTGAATTAAAACTACTTTTAATTTCACATATTAAAAACCAATATTTATTCTCATTTCAGCCACAATACCGAGAAAGTGATATACTTTCTTCTGCTTGAGCGTAAAAGGCGGAGGCCTGCGAGGGACGATGAGCCTCGACCTCCGGCCCCTGCCACGCCTTCAGACCCGCCTAGGAAAAGACTAGATACTTGTAGGGTAAGATATATAGGGACACAAGTGTGTATGCGACGGTTGTGGGTTCAATATGTTGGGGGCATGAAATTGATTTTCATTTCTTCGCTCTGGTAACGAGGCACATTGCGGCGTTGAATTTCACCACTCAACGCGCCATACCTCCAGAATTCCTCGCAAAGTGTGGAACGAAAGTGTTTTAATGGGAACACAGTATGTTAACACTTGTTTCCCAGATTTCCACTTTTCAATTTCTTTCAATTCAATTCAATTCAATTTCAAGCTTTCATTTGTTGCTCTCTCTGTTTTTTTAGTAAAATATCATTTTGAATGACTTGTATATATTTTTGTTTGTATTTTAATTGCCAGGTGAACGGTCAGTCAGCGCACTTTGGTCAGATTAGCGAAGGATCTCCGATTACACCAAGGCGGTCACAGTTTAGGTAATAAACAAATTTATATTTAATGTTGTAATTTACACATTTACACTCAGGCCATCTGCTTATAGCGACTGATTGCAGATTTAAAATAAAATATAAAATATATTTAATGTTGTATGTATATATAATATATCGAAAAATTTAGAGAATTTGAGGCCGTCGTGGTACAGCGGCACAGCGTGTAACTGTAAACACGACGGTTGTGGGTTTGATTCCCAATCCCATGCTAGGAAATGAATTCTTTTTATTACTTCACTTTAGTAATAAGGTAAAACGCGGCGTTGAGTTCCGCCACTCTAGGCAAAATCTCGTAAACACTCTACCGCAGTGTCTTGACACTAGGTTCATTTTTCCTACCCTGCTTTTTACGGGATACAGCGTGAAGGTGTACATTATATTTAATATTTCAGGTCGGCGTCCAGTCGTCGCAGCGAAGGTAGAAGCTCCCCTCAATTATCAGCAAGTCCACCGGGTAACATTATTGTATTTATGTTTAACTAACGACATGCTCGCGGCTTCGCCCGCTTAAGTTTATTTTCATACGCGCGCAGCTTCGCTTGCGTATTTAGGGGTGAATTCTAATAAACCTCGAAACATGTGTTCAATGAAATATTTTAAGAGTCAAAAAGAGCCGGTGGTTTAAGAGTCGGTAGCGATTTAAAGATTTTTCCATACAAACTTTTAACCCCTTATTTGCACCCTTAGAGGGTGAATTCTAGAAAACCATGAAACACATATTCAATTAAATATTTTTAAGAGTCTTAAATTTCAAATTTTATAATAATCGGTGGCGTTTTAAAGATGTTTCCATACAAACTTTCTACCCCTTATTTGCACCCTTAGGGGGAGAATTTAAGAAAACGATGAAACACATGTTCAATTAAATACTTTCAAGAGTCTGTATTTCAAATTTTATAAAAATCGGTGCTGATTAAATTTTTTTCCCATACAAACTTTCAACTCCTATTTCCCCCCTTTAGGGTTAAAATTTTTCAAAATCCCTTCTTAGTGGATGTCCAGATTACGAAAGTAAACATCTGTACAAATTTCACGTTTTTACCATTAGCGGTTACGGCTGTGCGTGCGTCTTACCTCAGTCAGTGAGGACAAGAAGTCCTTTTATATATATAGACTAGCGGACGCGCGCAGCTTCGCTTGCGTATTTAAGGGTGAATTCTAATAACCCATGAAACATGTGTTCAATGAAATATTTTTAAGAATCTAAATTTCAAATTTTATAAAAATCCATTTTCCATACAAACTTTCAACCCCTTATATGCACCCTTAGGGGGAGAATTCTAGAAAACGATGAAACACGTGTTCAATTAAATACTTTTACAAAACTTAATTTCAAATTTTATAAAAATCGGTGCCGATTTAATTTTTTTTTCCATACAAACTTTGAACCCCTAATTCACCCCTTTAGGGTTAAAATTTTTCAAAATCCCTTCTTAGTGGATGTCCAGATTACGAAAGTAAACTTTTGTCCAAATTTAACGTTTCTACGCACAGCGGTTACGGCTGTGCGTGCGTCTTACCTCAGTCAGTGAGGACAAGTCCTTTTATATATATAGATTATAGAGTTACTATATTACTAAATGGTAGCGTATGTGTTTTTCTAATATAATAGCTATATTACTGTAATTTTTTTATGTCCCATCTCTGGTATACAAATCGCGGCATTGATGAACACACTTCACCTCCAAAATTATGCAGTGAAAGTTTTTTTTAATATTGTACATATTATTTTTTTCAGGCCACACACCACACAGGGTGTCCTCACTAGGCGGTACCCCGGCGACGCCTGGATCACCCTTAGGTTAATATTTATTTAATTTCTTTTACAGAAAACGTATAATTTTTTTAACGTAACAATAACATGATCATTTCTTCTTCTTCCTAAAGGTATATTATTAATTGAAAATTAAAGTTTCAGCCAATTCAATAAAAAAAATATGTCTAGCAATTTTGACAGATATTTTTATAGAATAAAAGCACTATAAGCGTATGACTGTAAACGCGGTGGTTGTGTCGATTACGACTCGAAATGATTATATTTAAATATTTTTAGAAAAAGATGAAGTAAGTAATGTCACCGAGATAGGCAAAAAATGGAGTAGGTTCCCTGTGCCATAGGATATAGCGTGAAAATGCTTATTTATATGTATATGTCTTTAATAATTTATTATTATATAATTTCAGCGTCGCCGTCTGTACGTGAACATCACCATCAAAGGGCTAATTCCACTGGACCTACTATTAGTTTGAATATAAGTAAGTGTATATATTTATAATTATATTAAGCGGCGTCGAGTTCCGCCACTCAACACGCAATGCCTCCAGATTTTCGGCGGGAAGTGGGGAACGAAAGTGTCTGAATGGGAATGGAGTGTCTTAACACTAGGTCCCCAGGTTCCCTCCGCCTACCGGCTATGTGCGGGATACAGTGTGAAGTGAAAAAAATAAGTTGTTTATTTATTTTATATTTATGTTTTAAAGGCGGCGAACCAGGTGAAGCGGTGATAATAATAAATGAATCACCGATGATGGGTTCCTCGGTGGCCGTCAGACCGCACAGCCCTTCCCAGTCTCATAGAGGTTAGAACAATATACATACATACATACAAACGCTTCTCCTTTTGATATTAGTATAGACGTTGTATGTTACGAGCCCGTCTTGACGCACTGTAAACGCAATGGCTGTTGGTTCGATTCCCAATAGGGGGATTCAATTATTATTTATTAATGTGTTCATTTCTTCTCTCTGGTACTAAGGCAAAGCCCCAATTAGCGGTGGTTACGAAGTAGAAGAAGTAGAAGACGGTGTAATATAACGTATATAGCCTACCTTGATAAACGTACTATCTAACTCGAAGAAATTCTGTTCTTACCAGTAGTTTCTAAGATTAGAGTGGACAATGAAACAAACTGTTCCGCTGTATAGTATTGATATAGGTTTAAATTATATTATATTTATTGAAATTAGATACACACTGTATGCAATTTATATATCTATTTGTACATGATTTCAATTAATAATATTTAATAAAAAAATAAGCAAATTTTTAACGCATATTTAAAATCTTACTTAATTTTTCAGTACGGGAAAGATCGTCGCTACTCGGCCCGGGTAACTCAACGCCGGCACAGACATCACTATTTCCTAACATGGCGACTATTCCAGGTAACTTAACCACTGGGCTATAAGGGTGTTTTAAGTATGTATGTACGTATGTATGAGGTCGTCGTAGTGCAGCGGCTCAGCGTCTAAATGTAAACGTAATGAAAGTGGGTTCGATACTCAGATTAAAAGATTATTTTTGTTTGGTAACAAAGCAAGCGCGGCGTTAAGTACCGCCACTTGACACACAATATTTCGAAAATCAGGTAAAAAATGAGAAACAAAGTGTCTCAACACTATGTTCCCTCTGCCTGCCCTGTCTATTTTTACGTACATTAACTTAATTTTTTATTATAATCATTTATTATATTCAAAGTAATTTATTATTATAGTGGCTTAGTTACGCTTAAGAGTGGTTGTCAGTTTGTAGTAAGGGATGATTTTCCAAATTATATTATTATTCATTCATATAAAAATGATATCGAGGCCAGTCGTGGCGCAGGGACACAAGCGTGCGAATGTAAACGTGTCAGGTTGTGGGTCCGATTCCGGCTTGATGCCACTCAACACGCATTGCCTCCAGAATACGGCGGAAACTTTGAAACGGCGTATCTTAACACTGGGTTCCTCCTGCCTACTGCGGTATACAGCGTGAAGCTAAAATAATATAAATTAGTGTCTTCAGTGTCTATCATCGTACTCATAATAAATAATGACCACACTCAGATCTATTCCCTTTACCCTTTATAACACGTTACGTTATATCAGTATCGACAGGTGCGGGTTCGGTTCCTGCGGGCGGGGCTGCAGCACCATGGCGAGCACGACTGGCCACGATAAAGAACTCCTTCCTAGGTTCCCCAAGGTTCCATAGGCGGAAAATGCAGAGTAAGTTGTTATTTTTATTGGACATTTTTAATGAAAAATGAGATAAGTCTTAGTTTTAGGGAGATTTTAAGGGACATTTATATAAAAATCTCGAAATTCATCTCGCTCTGGTAATAAGACAAAGCTGTGCGTCGAGTGCTACCACTCAACATGCAATGTCTAAAAAATTTATCAATATGTCTTAACACTATTTTCTCTCTGCCTACCCTGCTTTGTGCTAGATACAGCGTGAAGCTAAAAAAAGTTTTCTTTACTTTTTTACTTTTTTGTCCAGCGTCATCAGAAGAAGTTCACCTTACTCCCGAATCATCACCGGAACTAACGAAAAGATCATGGTTCGGTTCCCTGCTGCTGTCAGCGGACAAAGAAGAGACCTTCACGGCTCTAGTCAAAGGGAAACCTCTAGCTACAGTTAAAGCTGATCTGATACACGCCTTTTTGAGTGTAAGTTTGAATTTTTGAGCTTTTTGTTCAAACTCTTTGCTTCTATCAGTGGCTTAAGTTTGATTTTATATATTACTAGTGGACCCGGACGCGGCTACGCCTGCTTAAACTTTAAGAATATTTATTAAATATTATACAATATATTTATTTTTATAAGGATGAATATCAAAATATAAGTTCATTTTAGGTGACGTTTTCTTAAAACAACAAAGAGACTTTGCAAACCGGTGCTTAGCAACGACGGTTGTTATTAACATGGCAGAATAAATTGCATGTCAAATTAGAAAGTATTTTAATTTATTGGTACATATGTGTAATGTAATATTATATAGCCTATAACACTTCTGAAGAATGCAGCTTTCATACAAAACAAAAACATAGTAAATCGGACCAGTAGATCCAGAGATCTTAGCGTTCAAACAAACAAACAAACACACAAACAAACTCTTCCGCTTTATTATATTAGTATAGATAGTTTGAGTTCTTGAGTTTAAAGTTTAACAGAAAGGTCCTAATTTGGTTTCTTGCTTTACTGAAGTCTGTCTGTCGTCGCCGATCAGGCTCAGGTTTCAGGTCTGCAATCCCTTGGAACACAGAAATAAAAATAACTTCATAACGCGACGACTGTGGGTTCGATTCCCACTCGGGCCTATTAGTTTCGCCAATCAACACGCTATGACAGAACACAATACCTTAAGAATAAGTTCCCTCTGCCTACCCTGCTATATGCGGGTAAAACTATTTTTTATTTTAATGTTATTATACTTTATCTGTATTTGACCCTATATCCCAACAGATAGCAGAACTATCCCACAGCGTACTAAGTCCGATGTCGTTCCGTGTTGAGTACAAGAGGGGGTCCAACGCACCCGCAATGTTCCAACGGCACGTACGGTTTCAGGTATGTAGATTCGATTCCCAAAATTAAATTTGTGCTGTTTTGTTTTTGATATGCTGTTATTAGTTCTACCTGTGTCTATTTAACATTTTTTAGTAAAAAAAAATTGTTTTCTCTCTTTGTTTGTTATAATGAACAGTTATTCCTTACAAGGAAATTAGACTAGTTAACTGAATTATTAACATATAATATGTCTATTTAGAAATGTACAAACACTTTAAGATTACTTATTCTTGAGATTAAATAATAATCATTTGGCAAACGCTAATTACGCTAATTTTTAAATACATAATTTATTTATGTATAATATATTTTTTTCATATATTTCTGTTTTTTATTTGTTTAGTGGTGAATAAAATTTTGAAAAATATTAATTAATATATTAAAGTTGTTTGTATTAACTTTAAGGTGGACATATCGACGATAACCAAAGCGCCTGGTGAAAACGGCAAGGAGTATTTGTATGCTATCACATTCACTCTGTTGTCTGGTGAGTTAATAAATATAATTAAAATGAAACGGACTAAAAATTATTATTTACGTATTTATGTACTAGCGGACGCGCGCAGCTTCGCTTGCTTATTTACGCCCGATGTTAATCTCCTATCTCCAGTTAACATCAATCTTGGATTGTTCGACATATCTATCCAATCTGTAACCTGCATGCCAATGAAAATGAAGTACTTCGATAGGTTATTGGCAAGCTAAAACTCAAAAAATGGATTGATATTTCAATCTATGGCTGCAATTTATGGATTAGGATTGATTATTAACATCGGGCGTTAGAGGTTAATTCTAATAAACCACGAAACGTATTCATTGAAATATTTTTAAGAGTCTAAATTTTAAATTTTATAAAAATCGATGGCGATTTAAAGATTTTTCCATACAAACTTTCAATCCCTTATTTGCACCCTTAGGGGAAGAATTCTAGAAAACGATGTAACACGTGTTCAATTAAATACTTTTAAAAATCTAAATTTCAAATTTTATAGAAACTGGTGCCGATTTTATTTTTTTTCCATACAAACTTTCAACCCCTATTTCGTCCCTTTAGGGTTTAAATTTTTCAAAATCCCTTCTTAGTAGATGTCCAGATTACAAAAGCAAACATCTGTCCAAATTTCTCGTTTTTACCATCAGCGGTTACGGCTGTGCGTGCAGGACAAGTCCTTTTATATATATAGATTGGTGAAGTTCAAATTATAAAATTTGATAAACTTAAAATTGCGGTCGTTCGCATGTATTTTGTATAAAATATACGAGCATTTATACATCGTAATAAGAACCTATACTTTCTGTGGACTCACAATTATGTAAATTGGCAAGAATTGAGAATTTCTTCAAATGAAAAAGAAAATCCAAAAAGTGTAAATTTATAGATATTTCGTATAAAAAACTTTACAAACTTATAATTGCACAAAATGAATGCATACGTCTGTAAATTTAAGTTTGTTAACTTTTATGAATTTCCTATTGGTATACAATTCTGAATTTGGTACGGAGCCCTTAGTTTGCGAGTGCGACTTGACCGGACTTGACAGAGAAGGATATGTCTCAGCACCAAGATCCCTATAACCCGTCAACACGTCCCTAAAGTACCACATATATTTCCTGTGGCAGGTAACATCCGCCGCTTCCGTCGCGTGTGCGAGGTGGTGCAGGCGGCCGTATGCCGCGCGCCCGGGGCCTCGCGAGCGCCGCCCCACCATCCGCCCTCGCCGCGAGCACAGCGCCGGGGCATCGCCGTTGGTCAGTCACACACAAACACACATGTAGCACAGATATAGCACAGATGTGAACTATTATAATAAACCTTTCTTGTTTACAATCATGCAATATTGCTCCAAATTATCATTCATTGGTTCAATCGTTCAATTTGTAATAACTAGCTCACTCGCAGTTACAAAAAATTGTATATACGTATGTTACATATATCTACTGATATTTGTATTCGATATAAAAATATTTCTCAATAAAATTCCTTTTAATATATTCTGTATTTTTGTAGGGTTTTTCAAGAACATGCACATAATATGAGCTATATTACAATAAAGTTTCATCTAAATCAGTTCAATAGTTTTAGCCTGAAAATGGAACAAACATGCATCAGCACAAACCATTACATTTATAATATTAGTAGGGCTAACAATTCAAAGGTAAAATTTCCTATAAACATGTCTGGAAGGTATAGGGTAAAAGTGGAACAAACATCAATCCTCACACACTTTCACCTTTATTACAATTAAAATAAAATAAATATTTTCCAGCCGCGTCAGAAATACCTGACAGCCCGGAAACACCGCACCAGCACTCGGATCAGGACAGCGATTCATCAGTTTTTGACACTGTGAAAAGCCCAACCACGTCCATTGATCAATTAGAGGTAAAAATTGCGTTTGGCTGTTATTGTGGTAGTTGTGGGTTCGATGTACAAATGGGGAATTATTTTTCGCGCTTGAGTAGACAACGCACAGTTTTAAAATCTGTAACTCAATGGCCAATTTCGGATGCAAAGCGACAGGGACGGATTGTTTTGACATTAAGTTCACTCTACTTTATCAAATGTTAAGATGATAGAAACAATATTTTATTTAAATGTTTTTTTTTCGCGTCATCCCGACACTACAAAAATATTTGAATTTAGTTCTAGTCAATCGGAATCGGAGGTGTTATAATGAAAGTTTCCGACATATCGGAACAAAGTCGAAGTTCCGTAACACCAACAAAATGATACCTGTAATATAAGTACATATTTTTTTAACAGTAGTTGTTGGCAAGTAAAAGTAATAAATAATGTTGTATAATTTCGAAATACTTTTTCCGACTAATATAAATTAAAAAAATTTTTTTTTTTCAGAACGGTACTCATCCATTAGGGTCCAGTTCATCAGTAACTAGTGGGTCCAGTGGATACAAAGTAAATATATTTGTTGTTTCTATCATTTTTAACAGCTCCACGCTGCATCTTGTATATAGGCAAAAGGAACTTAATTTTAAGATACTCCGTTTCCCACGCACCGTACAATTTTCGAGACATTGCTCCTCTCTTTATCTTGTTACTAGAACCAGGAAATGAAAATAATTTATTCCCCTGAGTGAGATTGAACCCACAATCACCATGTTTACAGTTACCTTTAATTTTTTGTTTTTAATTTATTTTTATATTATTTCTTGTTATTACTTGATTACCTTATAATTTCTTTTACCTGTTGGTTCTTTTTGACGTGATAATGTTTTATTAATCGATGAACGTCGACTGCACGAAAAAGTATGACTTATTGTCACGTTTCGCCTGAGACGAGCGTGCGAGCGAGAGGCACGACCGGCCTAAGCGCTTGGCTTATGACGCATGTATACATTCATTGTCACTTGTAATTAATCTCTATAATTTAATTAAACGAATATTTGAATTAACGAGTTGCAAATAAATGTTAATTTGTCAATGAACTTGTAATTTTTAATTGATAAAAGAAGATTTAAATTAGGGTTCTAATCATTTTTGTTTATTTGTTTTTCTTAAATACTGCACGTTAATTTATTTCGTTATTTGTTTTGCTGATTTGCTTCCATTTGATAATGATATAAAAAGAGAGCATTTAAATGATAATATACAGGGGTGATTTTACACAATGTTTTTGAATGACCAACACTTCGAAAACGGTAAAATTTCAGACTATCCTTAAAACCCTATAAGAATTATTGGAAATTATCTCCTCTTTCACCTGTATCACTATGTCTCTCGATCTACCTACCATCCTGTATACAGTCATTTAAATGCAACCTAAATATGCAATAACATTATAAAATGTCTATTGATCGATAGATCGATTATATTTATACATATACTACAGGATGATCGTTAAATCACCTGTATAATATGTATAAACGTAATATATGTAGTCGTATATACAATGTAATATATACGTTCAGTCGTGGGATTGTAGCAGGGCGTGCGGGGCCGCCGCGCCGCCGACCCCGCCTCCGCCTCCCTCGACCACGAGATCATGAGCTGCGGACGCGACCTACCCGGTTAGTGACCCCCCCCCCTACACACTCACATACATTCAACATTCATATCTAAAAATTATTTATGTAAATTGTCAAGTTACATATTAATGTCATACAGTATGGTCCCGGGTCATGTCCGCCCTGAAGCTAGCTGTAGATTTAATTTTAAAGATCTGTTCTTACTTTTGATTTTCTTCTCGAACGCGAATGAACAATGCACAATAGTTCAGAAAGAGTAACTTCAGGACGCCAACTCGTACTGTACATTCTTATATGTGAAATTCAAATTCAAATATTTTTATTCATAATAAAAAGTTAGAAGCTTCATTTTTTGAACGTCAAATGTTATTATGTAATCTATATACGTTACTATTTACACTTACAGCTTCGCGAATTATCCATAGCAGAGTCAGAGAGAATGTTAAGACACTACGTTTCCTACGCACCACACATTTTCGGGACATTGCTTGTTGAGTGGCAAAACTCAACAGCGCGTTTTGTCTATCAGAGCAGAGAAAATGAGAGTATTCAAACAAAAAAATAATTCTTTTATGTAGTATATAAATTTAGTAATTATATGCTACATAGTTTGCGGCCAGTCACGGCGCAGGGGCAGAAACGCGACAGGTTTATCAATTCGATTCCCACTCGAGGAAATGAAATATTAAATTTTTTCATGTGCTCGCTTTGGTAACAATACAAAGTGCGGCGTTGAGTTCCGCCACTCAACACGTAATATTTCAAGACTTCGGCGGAAAATGAGAAACGGACTGTCTTAACACTAGATTTCCTCTGCCTACCCTGCTATATATAGTAAACAGTCAATTTATAAAATCATAATTCTAATTTGATTGAAATACAAAACGATTCTCTAAGGTTATATGGTTAATTCCTACAAATTGTACTTTTTTCAGTTTAGTCACTATTAAACTGAATGCGACAAATAAATATATAATATACTATAATATTTTTTTTTTTCAAAATAAAAGGTACACATACAAAACGTTCCTCATCAGAGTGTCGGGATACTACGTCCTCGCCTCGTCGCGGGCTGGAGTCCCGCGAGAACTCCATCAAAGATGAGTTGCGGAGAAATAATTCACTACGCGACAACCGCCGGGATCCGCCCACATCTATCGCGTGATTTTGTTTAGAAATTTTTAATTTTCGAAAATTTCTGAGAAATTTCGGAACTCTTCAGACACTTTCAGGGATTTCCGGAAATTTTCGATCTTTGGTGGAACTATTTCTTTTTTGGGTGGGATTTGAACGTCTTTGTGTTAAAGGTTGTCCAAAGGTGCTTTATTTATTTCGGAATTTCGTAAAAAATATTAATAAAATGTTTTAGCTGGAATATAATATGAAAAAATGTCATTTAGTTAGTAGATTTGTCTATTTTCCTCTCCCCAATCGATGGATTTATAATGTAAAATAAATAGAATCGCCTTGCCATATTTTGTCTGTAGAAAACACAGAATATAAAAATAGATTGTAAAGTAAATAAAAAAAACAATTCAAATTCCTATCGCAACTGCCATTATTCGTCCTTTTCAATAGACAAACTCCATCCTTGGAATAATTTTTCATATAATTAATAAAAAAAATAAACAATTTTAGTACACTTTACCCTAAAAGTGTAAGTGTAAACAACACTTTGGCATTAAAGCGCCATTAAAAAACCTTTGACACTAAAACGACACGTTTTAGCAATTTTTTTTATATATATTATATATAAAAAATAGCTATATTTAGTAAGCTTACCTGTTTGGGAACTTTGAAACCGGCCATGTTTAAAAATAAACGCTAATAAATAAAAAAAATAATCCACGTACTGATTTATGCTATTTTAGTTAGGTCCTCGGAAAATGTATTTTTGCAATGTCCTTTCGTATGTAGAGCCCGCGTCCAACTGCCGTTAAGTTAGCCGATAAGGTAAGGTAAAACACGTTGACTACACTAAGGGTAACGATGGGTAAATTTGTATATTGTTACCCATTTGAAATTTTCACTCTGATTTTAAATTACCTATGGTCCCATGGATAACCATTAAAATTCTGAGTCTAGGTAATTTAAAATTTGACTCAGTATGAATAGTTTACTGTATCCAGTCATATTCTACTCGGAAATTCGACTAGATTATTTTGTTTTGTAAATAAAAATACCAAGTGTTAAACTAAAATGCCAATTATAATTATAATATTCGTTCGAAAACACATAGATTTTCAATTTACACACGCTAATCACGTTTTCGCTGAGAAATAACGCAAATATTATAAATAAATGATATAATATACATAAAACTAAACACTAGCGTGGTTCTCATAGAAATTGCTGGAACGATTTTGATGTGAATTTATGATAAAAATGTGTAGATTTTAATGAAAATGTAAACAGCCACAAGCTATTATGTACCTTACGCTGTTGCAGATGTCAATGTTGATCAGCATTTAGGTTGTTGAAGGTGTTTTTGAAGCAAAGTGTAATAACACTTCTTACACTTTTGTTTGACTTTAGTAATAATGAATTGTCATTATTCATAAAATCACTTTTACACTTTCATTCCAAAAATAACATTGAAAATACATTGAAAAAAAGTTTTAAAAAAATTATTTTATAATAAAATATTATAGTTAAAAAATTGGTAATAGACGTTCGAAGAGTTGATTTTTGAAACGAATAAGTTCATATTGGCATTTTTTTTTATTTACCGTAATATTTTTTTGGTCAAATATAATTATTTGACCTATATATTATATTATTGCACTTTGCTATAAACACATATAAATCCATGTAAATATAACAAATATATAGAAAATTGTATGAAATTAGCGAATAGGGTGAATGATTGAACGCACATTATGTTGATATCGATGGTTGTTCAATAAGTTTCATTATAAAAAATACTTTTTTTGGACTAAGTCTAACTAAAAATGACTAAACTTTATAAATTTGTGTGCAGAAAAAAGCATGAACATTAGTCAAATTTAGTCCAAAGAATAATATTATTTTTTTATACGGCCATTCCATTAGATAGATCGTTTTATGTATAATTCGTCGAGTGCTAATATAATGATAATTTATTTTTTTATAGTTAAGTGGTTTTTTGAAATGCTTGTTAAAGTGAAATTTTGTCGAAGTGTTGGAAAGTGTACTCATTTGTTTTTCAAAAAGTGTTGTCATATTTTCTGCTTGTGAAAAATAGAAATGTTTTGTTTTTTTTTACTGATTTATTTTCCTTTTTTAGATTACTTTATAAATAAAACCATCAAATATTTTATAGCATCATATCATATCAAAATATATAATAAAAAAAATGCTTTGACAAACGAATATTAAATGTGGATGAGTGAACGAATGAATGGACTGAAATTGTTTTTGCATAGATAATTAATATTTGAAGACATTTTTTGATTATTAGATTTTAATGTGATCTGTCGAGTTATTTTTTTAAATAAAGAAAATAAATTGTTGTTACTGATTTTTTTATGTTGTAATATATATATGGGTTAGTGAAAATTTTCTCTATTTTGTAGTATTTTTTTTTCTTAAGAACATATCACATTAAAATCTATTATATCAAAGATTATTTTGACATAAAGTAATGTTATTTGAGGATGCCTTTGAACGAATGGATGGGACATACATACATATATTTTAAATTAAAAAGTAATTTTGTACTTTGTATTGTTAAGAGTTCGCCTCTTGCCTCTCGACTGGTGATCTTTTATTGTTCTATTTATTAAGAAGTGTAAGTGTAATACTTTTCCTTTTTAGTTTTCAGTTTTAAACGTGGTAATTCAATACTTTATATTTTCTTGGGAAGTGTTCATATTTAATACATAAAATTGACTGTTACTTTATTATTGTCATTTTATCAATTAAACTTGTGCTTAAAATGACATACGGCTATTTTCAACTAATTGACTGCTTTTAACGTTTTTTTATTAACATATTATTTTTTCAATTACACTTACAGTTTAAACATATTTTTCTCGTTGATACGAAGTGTTCACCAGTCGTACAGTAAAAATATTTTGACGTGTTTGTGAATTTATTTGTACTATACGCTATTCATAGGTCTGTGAGCACGTTTATATATACAAATTATATATAAATATATATATAAAAAAATGTATATGTAAGTGTTTTTGTTCCGGACCGGCTGTAAATTGTATAACTATGCTATGCTATCTATACTTATCGCTTAAGAGATCATTGGTTAATATTGAAAAAAAAAACAATAAAATGGAAATATTATCTGTGTGTTTTCTTTTATTTCCTTTTCTGCAGTTATATAATATTTTGAGAAATAAAATACAGTTAACATATCGTCGGCTTAGAGTGTAAACCTGCTAACAGCCTGTTAAGCTTATACTCAAAATCAAAACGTTCTAGGCTGCCAAAAGTTTGCAACGTGATTTATACACAATTGTAACATTTTGTTCAACTCATCTTAATAGTACGGTTACTATAGGGGACAATAAAAGCAAATAAAACAAAACAATTGCTTTTTAAATATATTTCAGTAATCAAAATATAATAATAGGCTTACATTGTAGTAGTTATAAATCGTATTTACTGGCGTGACCAAAAAAAATATTACAAGCGACGTAAAAATAAAGACGCTCAATAGAAAAAAAGGGACTCGGCGGAACACAACACCGGGGCCGAAAAATAAACCATTATTTACAAGCGAATCAATACAATTCCCATACATTTTTAATATTTTACATGAATCAGTGCACTTTATTCACAAGTGTGTGAATTTTTTTCCTTAATTTAACAATAAATTAAAAAAGAAAAACAACATAGCCTTAAACATTATCGTGAAAATTACTTAACGTATTGTGCATTAACACTTTTTATAAAAAAAAAATAAGATACAGGTACCGTATCTGTGACGGTTGCCGTCAGTGCTTGGACAGCTGCTGCCATTTTCTGGAAATAGCTGTCATATGTAATTTTCTGACATATGACAGCTATTTTCAGCTGCATTGCATTTTTGCTGTCATTTTGACAGTCTTACTTGGCATACTATTATTGTAAGCCCCCCAATCGTAAGCCCAATAAATACGGTAAAAGTTCTTTTTTATTTAATCATTGGAACTTCCATGTGTTACGAAAACATTGTAATCGCTTTCCAAAATAAAAAAATCAAAATATATGAACTATTAAGTTTTTTTTAATAAATAAAAAAAATATGCGGAAAAATTAAACACCTATCAATTGCTCGCGTAACACCTGACCGCTCCACACAAAAATGTCTTATAAAATATCGTATATATAATAAATTATTAGCTATTATATAATAATAATCATTATTATTTACAATATGATCCAGCTATAAGTCTGTAGGCAAGCAACTTACATACTATTCGATGAGAAATAACCGAAAATGTTAAAAAATACGGAAAAAAGAAAACACGTCAGGAACTCGATTATATATACATTTTTTTTAAATATAATTAAGATTTTTTTTATATATCACAAATAAAACTCCACACTATTATAAATATTATGAGCAATATTTTTACCTACTATTGGTCAGGATTCGTGAACATTTTGGAAGGAAGCGACGAAAAAAGGCAAAAATCTGACAAATTTGATAGGAATTTATGACGTCATAGTTCGTTAATTAACTAGATTATAGTCCAGGAGCTGTCAAAAAAATTATTCCCTTACTTTTTTTTGTTCAATAAATTTAATGTCTGTGGGTATTTTTTTTATAATAGTATATATTGCATCTAAATATGTGAAATTGGGGTAAATATTTGCTATAATTAAAGTTTTTATTACCAGTTCCTAGACTATAAATATGAAAGTATTATTATTTCTTTTTTTTATGTTATGTACAAACAGAACAATATATGTTTTATCAAGTCATTTATTTTACACTACAGAAATATATCTTAAATAAATGATGTATATTTATTTAAATATAGCTTGTGACGTCACAAATCCATTTAAAAAACAGAAAAATATAAAAAACGTGGACTGGCTAAAACTAACTATTATAAAATCATTTTATTATTATAAAATTATCATTACAAAAACAAGGAAAACAAATGATTTAATTAAATAAACCACCCACTAGTCCACAGTATAATATATCAAATCGAGTATTATAAAAAACAAAGCAAAAAGAACACAAATTTGGACGTAGAATCGAAAACGCTGAGCTGATAATTCTTCTACATTTTATTCTATCTAATTATTTTATTTTAAACTTACCAATAATTCTGTAGCATACCATACAAAATGTATACTTGAAAAGCGTTTTTTCACTATAAATAATTTACAATACAAATATAATACGATAAATCACGAAGAATTCAAAAAATACACCAAAGACTCAATTTAACGGTATTTTTTTTGGATATTTCGAGATTTTTTCGTCGACTAACTTCAAAAAATACAATAAGTAACTTTTTAAAAATGCATATCTTTTGTCTTTTCCCAATCCCTAATACCATCTTAATTATTTACAAAGATCACGTTTATATTTCGTTTCATTTAACTCTGTTTTAGTTCCCGACTAACCTAAAATTACTGTAGGAATACTTATTTTCTACCAATAAATTTAAATTTTAACCTTTAACTTTTAAAAATAAGGTCAAAATTCGAAAACACTGGTAATTAAAGACAACATTTGCAAGAAATGTAATAATAATTTTAAAATAGACACTGGTTCATAAAATTGCATTTTTATGATAAAAATAGCCTCTATCTTAAACTATAAGAAAAAAAAATAAATAACTAATACTAATAGCAAAAAAAGTAATTAAAAAAATGCTGCCAAAAATCCCTTGAAACGTCACTTCTTATCACATCCAAAGCGATTTTTATCAAAATATGCTAATTCTTAATTCTCCCCCGAAATCTCATGTTTTTTCGAATATCTGCTGTGTCAGATTTTTATAACTAATTTTGAGCAAAATTGTGTAGAAATTGAATTATTTTCTTAAAGCAAGATTTTTACAAAAAAAGGCTGTAAAATAAACAGAATATAAATATCGCTCATTTAAGTTTATACGATATTTAAAAATAGTATTATTAAAAAAAATACGACAAAAATATTACAATTATCTGCTTTACAGATAAAATATAATATTACAAAATAGCCGCTTCAAATTTCAAAAGAAATCTATATTATAAGAAACTGGCAAGACTTACATAAGAGACTACTATATATTTAAAATATATATATCGTGTACTACAATTGGTCACAATGTTTATACAAAAAAAAATAATAAGCATGATTGACAAAAAAACGATTGATGAAACTAATAAATGTACATATTGGGATAAAAATAAACAAAAAAAAACCTTAAATAAATCAAATCATCAATCAAACACAGCAGCCCATCAATCCATCAATCAAACTGTCAATTAATCATATCATCTGAACGCTATCACCGCTAGTAGTACAGCGTTTAACGCCGCGGGTAGTAGACGGTGCGCTGTACTGTTGTATTGGCTGCTTTGTTCACATGTACCTGAAAGAAAAACATGAGAAATTAGCTTATATATAGGTTTCTGCAGTTTTAGATTTTTAATAATGACGCAATTTAATAGAAAAAGATAATTGATAATTTTAAAGTGTTAAACAATACCATATATTTTTTTAATCAGACAAACGATACTATTTAGTTAAAATATAACAAGTAAGTAGTAGTAGTAGTCGCTAGGCCAGACAAAAAAAATGTTACTAACATAGTTTAAGCAAAAGTGTTGTACAAGCACACAAAAAATATGAACCAAAAAGTGAAATGAAGTTATATTTAATAAAAATATACACAAAATTACATACAAACACTTACCATTGCTAGTCAAGTTGTAAGCCTTATCCCCGTGCCGACCCGGCACCGTCGCGCGCGAGCACGACACGCCCACTGCGCTGAGCGACACCGTGCCGCCCGCGGCTGTATCTAGATGAAAATAATATACAATGATAAAAATATATAGTGATATAGTCAAAATTATAAAAGTAAAAAAAAATACATACGAGTATATACAGGTCAACTGTGGCGCGGGGGAGTAAGCGTGCGACTATCGCGATAAGTTGTGGGTTCGATTAGCACTCGAAGAAAAGAAATTTGAGTAAAGCGTGGCGTTATGTTCTGTTACTCAACACTTAAAAATTCTACAGAAAGTGACGATAGGAAGTGCCTTAATGAGGACGTTACTACGTTCTCATTATATACTGATAACACTAGGTTCCCAGGTTCCCTCTGCGTACCCTCCTATATACGGGATATAGCGTGAAGCCAAAAGAGAAATGACAAAATAAACATAAAAACTAACCATTCCGTCTCGTATACATGAAGCAGAAGGCTCTGTGTTGGCTAGAAGTGCGTGCCTGAGGCGCCGCTATCACGAACCCGCGACCACCTTCACGCCAGCTGCCGTAGCACTTGTACACTTGGGGAAAACATTTTAAATATGATTAGATTAAATATTACCATTAATTAGCAACTATAAAAAATATTGGGCATTATTTAATATAAAAAATCATTATGACAAAACATTTTTCAATTCGTTTTTTTTTTAATATTTTACAATAATAATGACCCACTCATAAGATCAAATAATTTTATTATTATTAATAAACTTTCTGAAACTTTAGTTTTTTCTAGCCCATAAGGGCTAAGTTTCAGACAATTTAATGAAACTTATACACATAACTTTTTTATTTATGAACTGAGTTACATAAAAAAACACTCAAACTTAAAACTGCCTAAAAATCAGTGAAGCCGCTTATCTGAAAGTGTTCTCAGCAGAACTGCTTTCCTACCCATTACAAACTGACACTACTCACTTTTATTTTTTTTATGACAAGAATTACTTGAAATAACCTATATAAATTTTAAATAAAATTAGAAGTAATCAACACTCACCGGTGCTAGAGCAAGCGGACTTAAACTCAATGGTGTCCTGCGAGTGTCCGCAACCGATGCTCGCGCTCTCGTAGTCTCCCGACACACACTCTGCCGCTGTCTCGGTGTCGGAGTCGCCTGGAATATTTTATTAATTAGTTGAAATTGACTTGTATGTAAATATGTATAATATATTAGACTTTCTTCTTTTTAATATTATAATTTTGAAAGTTTGTGAGAATGCATGTTTCTTCCACTTTCACGTAGAAACTACTGAACGGATTGAGATGATACTTTACAGTAATATAGCTTATACATCAAGCATAACAAAACACAAAAGGGGCTAATATATAGATGGAAAATTGTCATGGAATGTGGGAAACGGAGTGTTGTAATTCTAGATTCTCTCTGCCCGTCTGAAGCTGAAAAGCAAAAATCAACAAAGATTTTTTCCCACCATTGCCCAACTGCTGTCTTCTTCTCCGTCGATCCGCCAAAGAGTTGATAACACTGTATCGTCCGGCTATGGGACAGGGCATGGGGGTGGGCGTGGTCGCTGAAAGAAAGGATAAGTATATTAAAAAATATACATAATACATTATAAAGTTATTTCGTACGTACAGTAGAAACTTAGTTATACGGATTCCCAATTATTCGGACTACCAACCACGGCGTTTCGCGTTCAATTATCCGATTGTCTAACGACAACAAACAAACAGGTTATTGGATAGTCCATTTATCAAGGAAGTTAACTGTTTCTATGCAACCCACAGAGACCAGTCGAGTCACAAGGGCACAAATTCTGACTGTAAACGTGACTGGTTGTGGGTTCGATCCCCACCCGAACGAATTAAATATTTATTAAAATTTGTATTTTAATTTCTTCGCTCTGGTGTCAAGGCAAAGCGCGGCATTGACAGCACTCAACAAACAATGCCTTGGAAAGTGGGGAACAGAGTGTCTTAACACTAGATTCCCTGTCTCATCTAGATCACCATATTGTGTGAAAAAGCCTAGTATATTAATAAAGAAATATATCAATCGAGTACAGCCCTTGTGTCGTGGCCGTGATGTTAGGTGTAGATGCTTTGATTTAATCATTTTTCTTACTTTTGATTATTATCTTCCCGAAGACACGCTAACGTCAGAAAGCGTAAACTTCACTGTAACCACCACTCATCAACCGTAATGTACTCAAGATCTTTTCCTACTATAATACAGGTACTAAGAACTAATACTCACTTATCAATGTAACAAACGGTGGATTTCCAGATTCAGTACACGCGTCTTGAGGCTGTTCCCACAGCTCTGAGCCCTGTTGCAGTTCTAGAACGTTGCCTTCGCGATGGTAGAACTTGAGGCACACGTGGCCTGACATACTAGAAAGAGGAAAGAAAAGGAAATGACAAAATAATAAAGCATCAATTATACCACATTACATCTATTGTACTGGATTGTGTTGGGAACTAAATGTGTATTTTCTTTTTCAGCTTCACGCAGCATCCCGCATGTAACAGGATAGGGAAAGGGAACCTAGTGATAAGACATTCCGCTCCTCACTTTCCGCCTAGTTCTGTACTAAAAATACATCACAATAGTGGTCAACGGAAGTGTCTAAATGAGAACAGATACAGGAAAATGAATTATTTTCATTTCTATGTTTATTTCATGTAATAAAAATAAATTTTCGTGAAAATAGGGCGGTGCATGGAGAACGAAGTGACTTAACACTAGCTTCCTATGTGGGATATAGCGTGAAGTTAAAATAAAATAATTGAACCCATGATCACTGGAAAAGCGTAAAAAGAACTCTCACTCACCATCCCTTAGTGACATGCGCCACTAATTTTATATGCTTATTATCCTTTTGTTCTAAAATCGAGTGACACACGAGACGTTTCTCATCGAATGAACCGTCTGTATTCATTATCTGTGGAAAATGAGAAAAGAAATTAATTTATTTTTTATCTAAATCTCTAAAATATAGATAAGAAAAAAATACAATAATACTGTTCTCAAAATAAAAGGTTAAGTCGCTTTTATTTTGAGAATGGTATCAAATATTTTTATTTTCCACAAATTAATCACATTACTTACATATTTCTATAAATATTTGATTTTTTAAGAAAATTACAGGAATTTAGAGTTTTCGTTGTCATTATAAGATATTTACGTTAAAAGGGCCGCTATGAAAGGTTTTTTTGTTTAATATATAACAATGTTCTAAAAATAAAAATTAAAGCTATATTATTCAATAGAAGCAGATACAAATCCAACTAAAACGACCAATCTTGCACTAATATTTCAACATAATTACCTTTAAAGTAGCATTTTTGGTTGTAAATCGATATTGGTGCGTGTGATCTAAGCTGTACCACTTGTGGTGTTCGACTATCCAATTTGGAAAATGACATCTGTTGTGTTCGTCGTCACCTAAAATAAAATAAAATAAATATATTATTATATATATGAGGCAAAGTTTTTTGAACTGTTTTTTCGCAGATTTGACTCTCAGATTTTTCTTTTCTTTTATTCTGCAGGCATTGCGAGTTGAGTGGCGGAACTGAAAGCCACGCTTTGTTTTCTTACCAGAGCGAAGAAATGAAAATATTAAAAATGTCATTTCCTCGTTTAGAAATTGAACCCACAACTTGTCGCGTTCACATTCACACACTTGTGCTACAATATGGTTTAATATTAAAAAAAAACAACAAGAAATTAGTAAAAAGACGACTCACTAGTAGTAAGTTTCATAGTTCGACTGCCGTCAGTTGGCGACGAGAGGCCGTTGCAAGTAGCGTCGCCGGATTGAGCTATAATGTATGACGTACTTTTATCACCGTGCTGCCCTTTGTAGATGAAACATCTGGAAATAGACATAACATAGAAATTATAACAAAGGTAATTATTACTTAGGCATTAATGGAAAAAACGGATTATATGGATATACATATCAGCATCAATACAAATATCGGGAACGCAAGTGTCTTAATGGGTACGGAGTGTCATCACACTAACTTCCCAGTTATAAGATATGAGATAAGACTTAAATAGATAGATATGAAAAACCTGAATGAAGGCTGTTGAAAAATCATATATTACCTATAAGTATCTTCATCTGATGCTATGGAATTCCTCCTTTGGACCTGTGATATTTGACCGACCAGGTACCTCGTGGAGCCTTCCTTCCACGTCGCAAGGCAAACTAGTTCTTCCACTGAAAACAAAAAATATATTTATTATTAGTATGTAGGTATGTAGTCTAATGAAATAGAGAAAGATGCATTTTGCAACCCTCACCACCTGTGTCCCTGGGTCAACTCAACTGCCCGGTACGCTAGATGTTTTCTCCGCACATGCAAATTATGGAACCAACTACCACCAGAAGTGTTTCCAGATAATTACAATGTTGAGTTTTTCAACAGGGCGGATTATCAAATATCTTAAATGCCGTTCTGAAAATGTTCATGAGCAGCTCTCGCTCACTTACTCGTGTCAGGTGGAACGTGACAATTTCTTCAATTACTATAGAAACCAAAAAGTAATCATCAAAACCTACCGTTACTCTCAGTCCCCGGTACATCCGGGCACGCCATGTAGCGAAGTAGTAACCTCGAATCATCAGTGCAGGACTCCGCCCGCGACGGCGGATATACACAATCTCCTGAACCTCTGAAAACATAGTAAAATTTGTTAAATGCTGGTAAAATATTTGGAATAAATAAATTATAAATGAAACATTAATTTAAAAATATGGAAATAGAATGTCTCGTCATTAGTCTTCACGAGCAGGTTAAGCAATCTTGTTGCATGCTACAATCCGGCATTATTAATTAAACTATTAATAGACATCATGCATCGGAACCGGGTACCGCCCGGTGCGTGATTCAACGCGTTGAGTGGCGGAGTTTAACGCCGCGCTTTGTGTACCAAAGCGGGAAAATAAAAACAATTAGAACTTAATCATTCCCCCGAGTGGGTATCGAACTCACAAGTCCCTTTGCGCCACCATGACCTCAATCTATCAATATTATCAACGTGTTTAATTAAAGATACAGAGATGAGACCTACATACAAAATAAAACGAAATACTCGACATACACTTGTGTTCAATAGGAGTACAAAATCATGTTGAAATAAATAAAACTTTTTATCGTGACATACATATATTTTAAAAAACGTAACTCAAATATATTCATTTCTAATATTTATATTTTCGCTGGAATCTACTAGTTCTCCTAATTAAACCAATATTGATTGATAAATTGATGTATAAATCTATGGAGGTTTGGCGGCAGTGAACGCGACGGTTGCGGGTTCTATTCCCTCTCGGGAATAATGAATTATTTTCACTTCCCGCACAAGATAAAGGGCGGTTAAGGATCCACCAGTCGGCACGCAATATCTTCGTATGCCTTGGTCTATGTGGCAACGATAGAGCGGTGCGTGAGGAACGGAGTGTCTTCACACTAAGTTCTCTCTGCCCTGTTACGTATCTGCTATATGGGGGTTCAGACAGTACAATAAGGGTGGATATTTACCCACAGGAAACATGGGAAATTAGTGTTTAAACACTCCGTTCCCATAACGACATTTCCGTTCCCGACATTCCGCCGAATTTATTTGTTATTTGAGCAATTTTCAAGTATGAAAAAAAGAGTTTTTATGTTATGTTATTACCATTGGTTAATCTAAATAAATAAACAAATAAATATAAAATAAAACAATAAAACAAATAAAATAAAACAATAAAAGTGAATAAAACAATACCTGCTATATGTAAACGTGAATGGCGCAGGGTGGAACGGACACGACTCGGGCTCGGGCCTCGGGTCCTTCCTGAACATGGAGTACAGAGGAGCATCTCCGCTGATCTCCTCGCAGATAGATGACAGCGAGTCCTTTTGACTGCAGAATGCTGAAAAAAAATTGCAATGTAAATACAAAGAAAGTTTCACATTGTTTCAAGTATATACCCGCCGTTCCCCACTTTTTACTACAAATACATATGTAGGTGACAAATTGATCCTCAAGAGTCAAACGGGGTTAATACAACGAGGTATCTAGGCAAAGTAGGTTGCTTTCATACTCCTAATAACCGATAAGTCAACGTGTTAACATTGTAACGATTTGACTCGACTCGACTGACTGACCTGGTCTAGATACGTGTGACCGACTGCTAATAGAGAGGTTAAACCCACGAGATTCAATCTCTCTTAAAGATTAAAGTAAAATGATGTGGCACATTGGAACAGCTTCTCATTCTTGCTGCAAATGCGATGGTCGTATGTTCCATCCCACTCGGAGAATTGTTATATTTAAATTATTTTCATCTAGCCGCTATGTAATCGAAAATTGAACGAAAAGTAAATAACGGAGTTTCTTAGCACTAAGTTCCCTCGGCTAACCCCCTTCTATATGCAGGATACAGCATGAAGGTGCCTTTTTTTACAGAAGTATGCATAATACAAAATATATAGAAAGAAAGGAAATAATAAAACTCTACGCCTAAACAGTTCAAAAACGGCTATCAATTTCACTTACTTTCTTTATACTGCAGTACATATTTGTGTTTCTCGTGTATCACCATACACCTGTAGCATTCGTAACTCCTGAAATTACAAAATTTAAACATATATTAAAGTTTAAATCAATAATCTTTAGAATAAGCATAAAAAATTAATCGTAGCGGAATCTGAACTCGCGCCTTTTAATATTATTATGTAATAAGTGTGAAATAACACATTAAAAATGTTAAAAATATTCAATGAGGCTTTTCATAATTGATTCGTTACGTTGCTCTTTAAAATGAAAGTGCTTAAAAAAACAGACGCTACGTTACAAAATTTGTTAAAATTAATTAATGTACTGAAAATATAGTGAAGTATTTTCATATTCAATATAATAAATTATTACCCTGAGGTATTCTCGATACAGGATAAACCTGAAAAAAAAATTACATACCTATCATAAAGGAGGAACTTGTCATACGATTCCGTCTCTGAACACTCTCCCTTGGACTGTATGTGGGTGGAGTTGATCGCGATGAGACCAATGTAGCCAGATTGGAACCAGCTACCCGTCCACTCTGCTGGAAACGTACATCCTCCACCTGTAAAAAATAGAGGTTATAAATCATAACTCATAATAATAAATAATATTTAAGCGGGGAACGGAGAATCTTAACACTGTGCCGTAAAATAGGTAATGCTGTTTTTTTTTTTCAATTTAAGAAGCTTTTAATTAGAAATATAATATCAACAACATGTCTCAGAAATCGCCAAAAAGTGAAGACGATCTATTTATTACTAAGTATGTTATTGCCTTTCCTAAACACTGAAGTTACATAAATGTAACTTTTCTGGCTTGTTTACGAGTTAAAATAAAAAAAATAAAACCCTCTTGAATCCTCTTAAAAATATAAAAGAAAAAATAACAAGAAATCCTAAAAAAATACATCGATCGCCCATACAGAACGATAAAACAACATGAGGTGTACCACAACGACCTACTCTGGGACCCAGATTTTTAATTAATCACATGAAAACCAATATAAAAAGAGAGAAAGAACCAATGCAATATGACATTCTACGTTGAAAATAAGGGAAATGCACATACGAATGGGCAGGAATGGGAACCACCATTGTGCAGGGTTAACAAAGGCCAAGTCTAATAGAGCGGCTAGGTTGTAAAGGCTGTTTTGTTCAAACTTATTTATATCAGCGAGAATGACGAAAAAAAATTGCATTTGCGGTACAAGGTTCAGGTTATGAGAGATTTGCTATTTTAGTTCGTTGTTTAATTAGAAAGTAGGATTTTTAATTAAGTAAGTATATTAGGAGACTTTATATGAAAATGGGGCAGTTACTTATTTGCGAAAGTTAATTACGATTTTAAATGAGTTAAAAACTTGGTAGCTATACCAATAACTACTAGTTCATATTGAAAAAAAATATTTTTCAAGGCAATTTTTTTCTATTTAAAGGATAAATAAATATTGCGGGGGCAAAAGCGTGTGATTGTAAACGGACAGATTGTGTGTTCGATTCCCTCTAGGAGAAATATTTTTTTTTAATATTTTCATTTATTCGCTGTTGACACAAGGTAAAGCGCAGTGTTGAGATCCCCCACTTAATTTGCAATGGCTACAGATATCAGCGGAAAGTGAGGAAACGACTTCCATTATCACTTGTTTTAATGGGTACGGAGTGTTTTAAAGGTAGATTCTCAGATTCCTTCTGCCCTGCTGTGTGCGGGATACAACGTAAAACTAAAGTTATTAATATATTTATTTTGATACTAAATATACCTGTATGCAAACTTACTATACTGTACTCAAGAAACAATTAATGTGTCTATAAAAGTTTTTCTAAAATTAATTCAGCCGTTTCCAAGACTTATATAGTGAAATAGATAAATCAGACCATCATTTTATTTTATTTTTTAATGTTGATAAAGCAAGATAACGTTGCAAGTTACAAAATCTTTGTTAATCTGCCCATCTGTTTGAACTAACTTGATAACGGTCTTGCAGATTTTGACGAGCCTTTCACTAGCAGCACTGGACGTTTCGGAGCAAATTTCAAATTGCCTTTGATTTCGAAAATGCTTTAGAAATTCTTTTAAATGAAAATGAGAAAGACTCTAAAGAGTTTGTTTGGTTGAACGTGCTAATTTCAGGAACTACTGAACAAGACCGAATTGTACAATTTTTCTGGTGTTGGACAGTCGAGGAACCCTATTAAATCACGTTAATCATTTCTTATGTAGTACACTGGGCACCTGCGGTCAGAGTTTAATCAGTTGAAAACCGCTGCAGCTAAAATCTAATATATTAAATGTATAACTATACCCACAAAAAGGATTTGTACCTGCGACCCCTACCAAATACACCACTAACCCAAATATATACTAACATTACAAATTCAAATATTATCCTTTACCAAAGCCAGCACATTAGTGTTTAGCAATTCCACTCGTCCGTGGCGTTGATCAGTAAAACTAATCGTATTAACGTGTCGAGAGTTAATTTGGCGCGTTACAGCAGCACTCAGCGCTGATATATTACAATAATTCATATAAATATACATACATAATATATAACAGACTAAATTCATTCTAAAATTATATAATGTAATATGAAATAGTCGTCACTCGTAGCGTTGTTTGCGTGGACTGTAGTATTAAAATGGATAACCTCCTTATTCTCTGGTCTTAAGTAGGGGGAACCTGGGTACCTAGTGTGAAGACACTCCGTTCCCAGTAAGACACTTTCGTTCCCAATATTCCGTTGAATTCTGGAGACATTGCGAGTTCACTGTTGAGTGGAAAAATTCAACGCCACGCTTTGCCTCGTTATCAGACCGAGGAAAAGAAAATATTAAATATTTCACTTCGTCGAGTGGGAATTGAACCCACAATCAGTCACGGTTACAGTCGCTTTCTACTCTATTACAGATTACAAATTAAAAAAACAAATTAATATTAAGCTTATGTGGTTTCGATAGCTTACCCTAATAACCACTTGTTTGAGTTTAATTTTAACGACTAAGATAATTCAATTAATTCAATATTAACCTAAACAGTAGGTACAAAATAAACAATTAATAAAACAAAGACAACAATAATTAAAATGATCTACAATTTTGTGGTGAAATTATTAAATAAGACAAAGAGTTCTGTCACTCAACAAACAATATCACAAATTCGGGCAGTAAGCGGAGAATAGAGTAAACCACACTTGACACTTGAGCTCCTTCTGTCTATAGTGGTATATTGGATAAAAAGTGAAGCTGTAAAAATAAAGATACCTTATTCTACCTACAAGTATCGATCCTACGACCTTCACCTAATAGTATAATTCAAGTCAAGCAAAGGGTAATTTTGCCCAATTTTACCGACCGATTAAAAATATATTCTAATGCATTTTTAACAAGTCCCGAGGCAAATGATTCGTGAATCACCATTATTAAGGTATTCATGGATATCATCAATCAAACACTAATATAGACGAATACCACTCTAGTAACTAAAAAAGTTAATATATAAGATAGATACATATAAAATCGATAGTATCTGTATCGATTATACAGTAAATTCCGAGCGAGAGCGGAAAGCGGGATATGGAGTGACTTGACTCTAGGTTCCCTCTACCTTGCTATCGTCGGAATACAGCAAGTAGCTAAAAAGAAAATAAAATCAAAAAACACAAACGAAGTCGAATGCTAAAACTCGTATAAAACAAACGACCGAAACGCTAACGCTTGTTATTTAAGACGCCTTATACATTCTATTGTTATAAGTCATTGTTTTTAAATCACCAGGTGTGCTGTGCTGGTTCAGCGATACGAGTACTAATGTAGGGTACCTAAGGCATTTGCAATTCTTACATATTACTGAATATCTTTATGTTTTTAATACGGACGCAAATATTTTTAGCTTCACGCTCACAGAAACAAGGTAGCCAGAGGTAACATAGTGTTAAAATTCTCTGTTCCCTGTTAGGTTGAAGATCAGAGGATGAATAAAAACTTAAAAATTGAGACTTTTCATACTACAGAAGGAAGTGTTAAAACATTCCTTTCTTCCACGACTGGCCTCAATATTTCATTTTCTCACATGAGGTTTGACCACTTGCATCGTTTACTTGGTCTTATCTCAAAAATTTTATTATGAAACATAGTCTATTACTTAACTGTAGCCATAAATATGCAACACGGCGTTGTGTTACGCCGTTCAACACGCAATGTCTGTCAACTAAAAAAAACAATATACCCAGTGGAGTCACTCACTGTAATCCGCTTTCATATCAATTTAACTACCAATACGTTAATGCCAATTAAACTAATGTGTTTGTTTAATACATGTTTAATGGACCTTGTCTTCTAATATTATTAGCACCAGTTATTGATTAATATTGGAATTCACTTAGATAATATCTACTATCTAATCCAACTGATTCTAGATTTTATTACATGGTGGCGAAAATAGAAGCTGTAACGAGACAAAGCGCGGCATTTAGTTACGCCACTCAATACACAATGCCCCAAAGAAATCGGCGGAGAATGGAGAAAGGAAATCTGTGAATGGGAACGGAGTGTGTTCCAAAGACTTCCAAGTTATATACGGGATACAATGGGAATCTGACAAAAAGAAAAGAAAAAAGAATAGAAGCGTCTTAAAAAGTAAAGCAAGTGATGAATGAATTCGACATTGAAAAAGAGTGAGATATTTCACAGTGGCACCCTATCCGACTGTAAGCGCGAAGGTTGTGGGTTTGGTTCTCACTTGCAGGAATCGGAATCGGGACGGTGTACCTTAAGATGACATCTCTTCTGTTAGAACTGGTTTCTTTGGTTACATTTGGCTTTTTTATTGTACAAAGACAATACAGACAATAAAAACAAAGAAAAACCTACACAACAAATATCCACAAATAAAATCGTAAATATTTCAATGTAACCCGCCCCCCTCGCCTAATCGCTAATTAATATTTCGTCAATTGAACACTCGAGTGCTCGGAAACGTAACAAAATTAATTTGTTCAATCATGTTATAACTCAAATCTGTGAGGGACAGACGATACAATATTATCAAATTTTATTATTATAAAGATGGGTAGAGCAACCCTTTGGGTACACAGGGTAGGCACAGGGAACCTGGGCACCTAGTGTTAAGAATCTCTGTTCTCCATTAGACTTCACCAGGCGGTGATCACCAACAGGTGACCCGAACGCTTGTTTGCCTTGCCCTTTTTCCATAAAAAAAAAACTTGATTCATTGCTTGTTGAGTAGTAGAAGTAAATTGCTGCACTATGCCTCGTTGCCAGAGCGATTTCATTTTAGGATTTTTTTTTAAATATGTTTTTTAATGATATTTATATCACAAACGTTAAAGATGTAACATTTAAGTATATGTATCGATTTCGATTTTGTTAATTAAATTATTTCGGAATTTCAGTTAGTTTCGGATAATTTTGATTGAGTTACTAGACCATTATTTTTAAAAATCCCAATGGTGTTAGATTTTTGAAAAAAATATTTCTTGTAGAATCTATTTAGTATTTTTTTTCTAGAAACAAGTTCTTCAAATCTTTCACTATTCGATTCAGCAATATTTCATAATCGAAATCAAAACAAAAAATCTCATTTAAAGGCGACTTTATTCGATACTATCCGAAACATTCATATCGAATTCGGTAACCACATCTTTGATTAATATGGGAAAAATAACTGACAACATAAAAAAAATTAATTGAATCGAACCCACAAGCTTCCCTTTAAAATTTTTACCAAGACAACTCAACCACAACCATAAAACAAAAAGCAACAGAAGAATTTAAATTAACTTTGCTGTGTAAACCCGACATTTTCATTTTCGTTCGTATTTTAGTCAGTGTTTTGTAAAATTCGCCCCCTTGAGCCGAATAATACATTCAGATCAGGTGAGTTACATAGAGCGGTCCCCTAAAAACGATGGAATAATATGGTTTTTTTTTTACTTTACACGGCATCCCGCATGTAGCAGGATAGGCAGACGAATCAATTTTTAATACACTCCATTGACCATTCTCCCAATTTTCCAGATATTGCGAATTCTGTAGCGGAAGTAAACGTCACCAGTTACCTTGTTACCAGACTGAGGAAATGAAAATGTTTCATTCCTTTGAGCGGGAATCGAACCTACAACCGTCGCTTTTACAGCCAGACGTTGTGTCGTTGCGCCACAATGACCCTCGGACCAAATAATACATTCAGGTCAGGTGAGTTGCATGGAGCGGTCCCCTAAACGCGATGGAATAATATGATTGAGTTTCATTTTCCGAATCCTTAATGAACCAGTTTCATTTACACAACCTCTTAGTGGTTAAGGTGGTAGTGGCGTAGTGGGTGGAGTATTTTTTTGCTTCACGATGTATCCCGCATGGGGCAGGAAAGGCAGAGGGAACCTAGTGTTACGATTTACAACACACTGTTAACCACGCACCGCCTCATCTTTCAGTAGCGGGACTCTACCCCGCGTCTACCTAACTCCCGTCTTGATACTAAGTTCTCTCTGCCTATCCTGCAATATATAACATAATATGCCATATTCGTGAAGCTCAAAAAATTGCATTTCCCTCAAATAATCCAAACTATTGTTCTTTAAAACTCCGAAATTGCCAATTTTCTGCAAAATTGGGGAATTACCAAACATTAAAAACTGTCTGTCATTCGATTATAAATCTTATTAGCATAGCGTGAAAGACTAAAATTCGTCGTGTTAATGTACATTAGTCAATTAATTAACCCTTCAATGAAGGGCTGCATTCGAGAATTAATATTTCACATTTTGTATTTCATGTATAATATTTTAAGGTCGACGTGACGCAGTGGGAAAGCGTCACAGTGACAACGCGATGATTGCGGGTTCGATTCCAAATCGGAGGACTGATTATAATTAAGTGGTGTCGGTTTCCCTTGTGTGCCCAAAATAAGCGCGGCGTTGTGTTCCGCTGCGCAGTATGTAAAGTTCTCAAAACTGGCCAGAAAGGGTGATCAGAGTACATTGACACTAGGTTACAATTGGACAAAAAAATATGTTTTTATTTTTTTAACTGTATCCCGCCCAGAGCATAGTTTACAATCGGAACCTTGTGTTAAAATATTCCTTTCCAATACATTTTTGTTCCCCATTTTCCGCTGTAGTCTTTAAGGCACTGCGTGTTGAGTGGCGGAACTCAACGCCGCGATTTGGCTCGTTATCAGAGTACGAAAATGAAAATATTAAATATGTCAGTCCAGCGAGTGCTAATCAAACCCCTAAAGGTTTTGTTTTCAGTCGCTCGCTGGTGCGCCTGCATCACACGACGGCCAGAGATTTATAATATTTTAAACAACACAAAAATAAAGTCCCTAAAATAAAGTCAATATTTTAAGAAAAAATAAAATTATAAGAGAAAAGAATTAAAGAGCATTTAAAACTAAGCATCCATGTCAAAACTTAAAGCAACTGAAGTGTAGCGAGAACATTTTCCGTATCTTTTGATGTTACAAATAATATAAGTATAACAACAACAAAAAAATCGGTCAAGTGCGAGTGCGGGCTCGGCCACCGAGGGTTCTGCACCAATTTTACGATTGTAGTTCAACAGTAAGTACAACATATAAAAGTGGATAAACTTAAGCTTTCGGATTTATTTTTATTTGTACTGTATATTCCTCCTTGAGAAGTGTCTGATTCTATAAATATAACTAAACAGGAAGTACCCCATAGGTTTTGATTACGTGACGAATTTAAAAAGGGTTATTAAAAGCTTTTTAAATTCAACGCATATATGTTTTTTTCTGTGGTCCAAGAGATTGTAGAGCAGGATAGTTGATGGGAGATGATGCCGACGATGAGAGAAAATGATCTTGACCCACCGACAGACAGACATACCTATAAAACTGCCAGGTGATGTTCCGATGTTATTTCTTTGAAGGTACGGAACCCTAAAAACCACAGATTTTGATCTTTTCGGTTGATTCTCAAAGATTATAGGATCCCGGTAAGCTGTTTACGTCGGAAATTGGGGAAAAAATATATGGAGCATTTGTATACAAAAAAAAACCTGCTGTTGAGAACTTTGTTATTTCGTTTATCTGCGTACACTGATATTGCAAAAAAAATAGATTTTTTTTATTAAGTTATTCTTAATTCATAACCTCAAAATTGTTTCCGTACTTGTGTATACTATAATACTATAATAAGAATTGGTTATACTGAACACAGTACACTTTATTTTTGTAGATTGCGAACAAGACGAAGAGAGGTGAGGTAGAAAAGGTATAATGGTCAAATAAAAAATATATATTCTTCTATTTAATAGTCTTCCTGGTGAAGCAGCACAGCGTCTCACAATAAACGCGACCGTTCTGAGTTCCATTCCTACTCGAAGGAATTAATTATATTCATTTTCTTGCTTTGGTAACATAACCGAACAATACAAATATATGTAATATAATATAAGTATACTTATTCTAAGAAAATCCAGAAAGCCCATACAACCCGAGGCCAAAAACGAAACGTAACGTAATACTTATCGTAAATTAAAACTGCTTTCCAAAACACCTAATTAATAGATGCTAATGCTTCAAAACACTTCAGCGAGCTCTGTTTTTCTCTGTTTATTTCTATTAAATTCAAGTGGATATGGTTTTGACTGAAAATAGGATAGAAAAATAAATATTTTATTAAAAAAACAGCATCACGCTGTATCCTGTATATAGCAGTGTAGGCAGAAGGAACTTAGTGTTAAGTCACTTCATCCACTTTCCACTCAATTGCTCCAAAATTACATTCTGTTTCGCTATAATAGCAGATATCATATTTTTTCCGCATATGGCAGTGTAAAAAGAGCACATAGCCATAAGCTGCACCATAAGCCTCAATAATTAATCTTTTTAATTATTTTTTAAAATCTACCAAAATGGTCACCCTAAAATCCAACATGGCATCATGTTTACGTCATTAGAAAATCGGGAATTAGGCGGGAACCCCCACTCTCTACCTGTTTGCCAGACATGTACCTACTTTGTTTTTTTACATTTTACCGATGAAAATCTCCAATAAGTGAAAATTAATTATCGATTCGGATATACGATACGGTACGGTGGGTTTGTTTGATTTAAAACCTGTTTCAAATAAACTATGTGAATTCTCGCCAAAAATATTAGTGAACTAGTCTATACTTGTATACTAATATTATAAAGCTGAAAAGTGTGTTTGGTTCAACAACAGATGGTTTGAATTGATTTATTTTTGTGTTGGATATTCCATATATTGGGAGTTTAACGCTAAGGCCTGTAGAAATGGAGTAACAATAGACAACGTTGCAAAAACAGGACTTTTTTTACTTTTCTTTTATACCTATATGTATTTTGCGCAATAAATATAATACTTTGTACATATTTGTATAGCATTGCTTAAACATCTACCCATAGTGAAAATATAATTTATTGCAACTTTTAAATAAGTTTCAATTCATTCAATTATTCTCTAGTTAAGTCTAAAATAGAGCTCATTTATTTCTTATGTAAAGTCCAAGTACCTACTAAGTTACGAGAAAACAACAGGAAAAGCTCATTTTTTTCTAAAAATCAATAAACCACGTAAGTTGATCTTTAAAAAAATAAGTAAAATGAACAATAGTTTCACATCCCTAGTACTTACATTACCTACCTACATTAAAATATATTGATATCCCGCAACTATGAAGAGGGTACAGGTGAGGTGAGGTAAGGTATACACGTATAACATTCATTTGACAGGTACACAATGTAATTGTCGCGTGACAGCCGGGAATGTTAGAATAGTAATATCGTGACTTTGTCGACTCTTTTTATATTGGAAATGCCTTTATAGCTCAGCAGTTGGCTTGTGTGTTTATTAGGGATAATACCGCGGGCTCGAATCCGGCTGGTGTATGTTTTAAATTTGCGCCTCTATAATAAATATCTAATAGAAAAACTATCCCTATTAGAGTACAGCACTCTGATCCAATCTGATGCCAAATTGATAGTGATAAAATTAAATTCAAATTTCATAGTTGTATTATGGAAATATATTCATAAAACATAATTTAAGAAGTCAAACACAAAGCTAAGCAACATCCTTAGCATCATGCTTTATCACTAGCGAGGTAACCAGAACGAACGGAGTCTCCGCATTCCCTCTTCGCCTCTTCCACTGTCATCAACATACCTCTACAACTGTCATACACATGCCCTCCAGGTGGTCCTCATACCATTTACGTGACCAGTATCATTGATATTTTATTCTGGAAGGTCAACCAAGGTCTCCCCCTCTCTTACCGCTCACTCTTTTTTTGATATTCTTTCGACGTGGCCTAACCACCTGCTTATTTTCACTGAGACATACTATCCTAGTACCTGCAATTCTATGTATCTATTTGTAGCAAATTCAATAAATATGTCTCCAGAAACCAAAATATAAAAAATAAAATGTTTTTATTCAAGATATTTTGTTCCTAACCACCACGTATATTAAAGCAATATATCAATAACAATAAAAGTAAACACACACACATATTTACGTATGAAATCATGCAAAAAATATACAAAAAATATACACTTTTGTTATACTAATACAACCCCTACACTCGCATTCGGTCACCGACTTGGAAAATGACAGGTGACGGCTTCCCAGCAGTATTGGGGCCACGAGTTTATTTGACGTTTCGTACTTAATAATAATTATTATATGTAATAATAATAATAGAATTAAAATTTATTTCTGTGCTTTTAATCGTTTACTAATACGAACGTGGTCACCGTTCGAAATTAGACAGCAAAACTTAAATTTATAAACCACAATTTTTTGTTGTGGCTTCGTGGGCGTGGTCAAATGAACATTCTAAATGTCTGAGATAACCATCACGGCGGGTACAGTAGGTAAACGAAATGAATAACGCAATATAATAAAGCCTTAAGCCTTCCTCGATAGTTTTTGAGATTAGCGTCTTCAACCAATCAACTCCCCAGTTTTATAATATTACTATAGATTATTGACTTCCGCCACTTAACACACCATGTCTTAGGAATTCGGCAAATTCGGATCGAAGTGTCACAACATTAAGTTCCCAGGTTCCCTCTACATAAACTGCTATATGCTGGTAACAGCGTGACGCTTAAAATAACATAAAAAATATGTTAAAAGCCTTAGTCAAGATATCTTCAAAACACACAGGACTTACTACTACATACCCAAAATCTACCAACTAAAACCACCAAGAAAAACCAAAAAAATAAACATTTTCTCTTATCAAAGACCTGTCGTGGCATATGTACTACCAGTAGATTTAGATAACGCTACCCCACTCACAGTTGTAGCGTCAATTCAATTACACTACACTGTGTTAAAATTGTATATACATTTGTTTTAGCTTGTGATAACAAAAAAATGTATAAAAAAATATTTCAAAAACACGCTAACATCTATATACCTATTATTTGAGCCTGACGCTGTATACGGTATATAGCTGGGTATGTAGAGGGAACCTGGGAACTAAGTAACTAAGACACTCCGTTCTCCGAATTCTATAATTCGGCTTAATTCTCAACATCCAATGCCTCTATAGGCGTTGGGTGTTGAGTGGCGGAATTGTGTTCCGCGCCGTGCAGTGTGATACCATATCTCAGAATTAAGCTCTTAGAATGTAAAGCGCTATTAAATTAAATCGTAAATTTAAGAAAAATCCTCAAAATTTAGTAAAAAATAATAAAAACCGATTCGGTGGAATTGGGACTAATTTCATATCAAAAAAAGGAGAATAACATAGTGATTAATCACTAAATCCTTCCAAATTAAAAATAATCATAATTATTACATCAATAAACAAATAAATAACAAAAAACGTAACATATTACAATACAATTTAGTATAAAACAATCACAGATAACGATCTAAACGCGGTAGCTCATTAGACACACGGTTTCTAAACAAAAGCCTACAAAAACTCGGTAATCACCGATGGGAGATAGCGGCCCCCTTGCGCGATCGACCGTTTCATACTGTATAGTACAATATACACTTCACTGAATGAAATCTATAATAACTTCGGCAAAGCGTCGGATTGTAAGCGCGACGGTTGTGGGTTCGATCTCCACTCGAAGGAATGAATCCTTTTTATTTCTTTGCTCTGGTAGAGGAACTTAGTGTCTTAACACTGAGCCTAGTGCCTCCATCTGCATACCATGCTGAATGCGTGATACAAAGTGAAGTTGAACCAAAATAAAATAACAATGTGAAACAAAATAACAGTTTTCACGCATCTTGGGCTGCTTGAGAAACTAGTAATAGAGTATTTTAGTGATGAGATATTTCATTGTCTACTTTTCACATAAACTACTTTTCACTACGACACCCAACGCCGCGGCTATCCAGATTACGGCAACCCGCAACCATCGCGGTCAGTAACTTTCATCCTAAATATATAAGATATCCTATCCGCTACCGGGGTACAAATGTAAAGTTTGCACATCGTCCTGCCCGTCTCAATAACTAGCAACGGACAGTACTGACGTGGGACTGTATTAAACAATTGTGAATGTCAAATACAATTTGTGGTGTAATTTAAACATACTTTCTGGTACGGAGAAGCAATTTGACTGTGGGAGATAGTCCTTCTTCTTAACAGTTCTCTCATTTATAGTAAGTGGAGTACGCAGAGACGTTACTTTCCACAGATTTCTTTAGTATCTATAGTATAAACAAAACAATCGTGTTAAATAGCGGTACACAACGCCAAACCCTGTCTACTTTTCTTTTTTTCAACCTGTATTTTCTTCACTTTCCGCCGAATTCTCGTGACTCAACGCCGCGATTTGCCTTTTTGCAAAAGCGAAGCAATGAAAATATCAAACATTACATTCCCCGACTGAGAATCAAACTCACAACCTATCGCGTTTACAGTCACACACAGTCATCCGTGCCTCTAGTCATAAGTATCAGAAGATTTTTATACATAGAAATAGATTTTTAATTAAAGATGATATTCCACACGTTTTAAAGGAAACGAAAATACGACTAGTATTTCAAAAAAACATTTGTAATGTTGAACTCTATAGTAAGTCATTCACTATAGGCTGGAGTTTACATTATTTTGAGACTACAAATGTTCCCAGTGCTCTAGTTTTACCCGATGTATGTATTGTAACAGAAAGTAATTTTAAAGTGCAAATCGCATTACATAGTCACTTTATGATTTGGTCGGGTTGGATCGAGTGTGGGATTCAGTCTCATACAAAATAACACAAACAAAAACAATGAAATAACACACGCAGAATAAATGAAGAAACCTTATCCAAATGAATATCACATTCTATGGTATGGTGATATCCAAAAAAATAGGTTTCTTTATATTCGATACTTAAAACTTCACTATAATAAACTTGAAAATAGGGGAATGGAATATTTTAATTTTCTCGCCCTGGTAACGAGACAAAACGCAGCCTTGACTTCCGACTCGAAGAAGTTGGATCGAAAATTGGATGGAAAATGGGCAACCGAATGCCTTATCATTAGGTTCCCTCTGCCTAAATAAATACAGCGTGAACCTAAAGAAAAGTATTGGTAGTACTATATGTATTAACAATTTAAATTAACCATTCAAACGACCCCCCATTAAGTCACTTAGACCATATTTATTGACGAGTGGGAATATTGAGGGGAAGGAAGGTCTTAGTTGACAGTTAGTGATCAAATAAGAACATTTATTTATAACTGTAGCCCATACAGAAGAAAACATAGGTATAGTCGTATACCGATAAGCTATCATATGGTGAATACAATTTATATTTTTTAAACCTAAATAAATCTACATAATCGAAGTAGAGCGAAGTAAAGAGTACTCTCTAAATACAATGTCCCTAAAATTGGGCGGTCCGTGGGTAACGGTGTATTAACACTAGGGTCCCTCTGCCTACCTTGCTAAAGGCAGGATACAGCGTAAAGCAAAATAAAATAACATAAAGGAAAACAAACCCATAACCCTAAAAAAGGGCCAAAATTTTCCACCAAACGTAAAACTGATTTAAATTGAATACAATTGAAAATCTAATTTCCATTTAAGGGGTGGGCTATAAATATAAAATAAACAAAACGGGCCACTATATAAATAAATTGGCATTAATACGTACGTAATTGTGTCTGAGGTTGGGAACACCTGCCGCCTACAGTGCCTGAACGTCTTGATACTTTGTGGAATGATTAATATTCGTTTGAAAACGGTACCTTTTAATTTCAATTTGTCAAAATTGTATGTTTATATTAGAACTAGTCGTCGCCCGCAACATTTACGACAAAAAAAGGAAAATCTTATTTCTCGTTTCCGTAGGAATTTCGAGAAATCCTCTCTATCTTATCGCCTGCACTGCCAAAACTGTCTACATGTAAAGTTTTAACTGTCGATGTCCAGTAACGTCGTCTGTTATGTTTCTCGATTCACTTGAAAACAATATTAAAAAGCAGTATATTTACAGTATGAATTATTATTAATTATGAGTAAATTCACAGTCATAGAATTTAGAGAGTAAATTCACAATATTAGAAAACGATGAACGTACGACGTATAAATTAAATATTTTTATTACATATTTTTATTATTATTATTTTTTATTACGAAGCGTATATGTTTTAGTTAGTAAAAATTGCCTGGCCTCTCTATTTTTATGTTTGTATATGTTGCTATTGCAACTGGTATAAAATATTTGTTTTGTATAAACGAAATTATCATTTACTCACTACAAAACCGTGAAAGGTGTTGTCAATTCATGAATTCAGATTCACGAATTACGTTTCACTTTACGAAAGAAATTCAAATTCAAAACCTCACCTAACATAAGTTAGGTGCAAGCAATTGAAACAACAATATATCTAATAAAATCCAAGAAAACATAACTAAAACGACATCTGTATTCAAACCCGCTTCCTCCACAAGTTATCCTTACAAAGCTTAAAATCTATACAAATGTCTGTCCGTGGCTCCCGCGGGCGTATAACAAATGACAGAACTACAAGTATCAAGACTATAGGGAGAGCAGGTGTTTTAAAGAGACGTTTTTCTTCTTCTAAGCCTTAGTAGCGTCTTTATCGATGTTTAGAGATAAATTCTATTTTTATAAAAGTTTCTTTTTTGAGCTTCTTCTATTTTATATGGTACCACCGCACGTAGATGTGGGTAATTAGAGAGACTCTAATGTTATGTTATGTTTGTTCCTGCTTGTTAAGTATTGGAACTCAACGCTGCGTTTTGTCTTGTTATCAAAGTGTTATTTTTATATACCCACGATCGCGAAAGAAAATAAATATATATGGTCATACTAGTTTTTTAAACATTATTTTCTCTCGGAACTTTCATATAAGTACTACCTACAATAAATAATTAAAGTATATAAAAATTATGTAAATTCGCATATCCTTATTTAGTATAAGTTATATTAAACTTAAAATAATTAATATAATAAATGGTAAAAAACTACAAGTATCAAGACTACAGAGAGAGCAGGTGTGTTTAGCAGACGTTTTTCTTCTCGTAAGCCCTAGTCGCCCATTTATCGATGTTTAGAGACAAATTATATTTACATAAGTTCATTTTAAAATACCAAAATAAGATTCGAACATATTTTCTTCGAAAAAAAAGTAACAAATGTCAAGTGTAGGTTTTTAACAATTAACTGTTAATTAACTAAGGAAATAAAAAACCTTAATTTAGAAAACGTATAATTTTTTAACGTAGCGGGATTTGAACGCGCGCCTAGTGGAAACCGTCCAAGCGCTCTGACCACTAAGCCATACGTTCTCATCAAGCTACGTCGAATTCTTATATGTACAATATTCTACAAGCTTGATAAGAAAGAACGTTTGGCTTAAAATTCCACTTACTGGACTTATCCAGTAGACTGGTCTCTGCGTTGACAGTCAGTTACACAGCAATACAGGAGTTTTATATTTGAATATATTTACATAGATTGGAAGAATCCTTAAATAACCAACCACATGGGTTCTTCGAAATTAAGTTACTCATACATAACAATAATATTTGGACAAACTTTGAAATGCTATTTTATCATCATTTTAGACGATATTTCTTCTTATTTTTGTTAGGCAACCTATATCTTGTATTTTTTCATATCAAAGCAGTACCTACCGAACCTTTCTTGAAGGTTATACATATAGTATACATTTTTATATATAGTATACATTTTTCCATATAGTATACATTTTTCCAGTTAAGTGTCTGAATGTGTGTGTATATGTACCTACATTCTTTACCCTACATCCGTAATCCGCCAAGTAGGTACGTACCTGAAAAAATATAAAAAAAAACTTATATATAAAATAAAAAATAAAATATAAAATATGCATAAAAAAGCACAAGCGCAACAGGTTGTAAATTAAATCCCCACTAGAGGAAATAAAATATTTAGTAATAAGATCTTTGATTGAAAATCGATTATTACATCTACCCCCTTAATCTTACTACTTAATCCATTCTTAAAATATCAAACCCACTATGGAAGATTCTGCAGCCGTAAATATAAATATTTCCCAAAGTAAAATTCAAACAATAATCAAAACTATCTTCTCATTAAAAAAAATCCCTTTATTTTCCCATAACAACCCGCAAAAAATAATAACATAAAATTTTCACTTTACACCATGATACCACTGACTGGTCGTTTCTGGCACCTACTGGCTCTAAGCTACTTTCTTATCAGCGTAATAAAATTTTGTGAAAACCAAGGTGGAGGGCGGGGGAGGGCGCGGGGAGGGAGGGGAGGGTGCGCTATCTATACCTTTAAAGTAAAATACGACCCGTTCGGGTGACCCCGGCTGTGTGGAATACTGTGTCTTTTTATTATTTTTATATTTACCTACTTTGATTTTTATCGGTTAGCCTGGCGGTACAATGTTCGGTAATTCTGTTAGTGTTTGTGGGCGTCGCAGGTTTGACGGGTCATACATGTTTATTTTCCTTTGAGTCAAATCTCTTGGAAAAGCTAGCTAGCTACGTAAGACATTGCGAGTTGAATGAAGCAACTCAACGTCGCGTAACTATAAATATAAAATATTTAATTCCCACAAGTGGGAATCGAATCCATAATCCGACTCTTTTACAGTCACACACCTGTACCCCAGCACCGATCAACCAACCCAACCAACCCAACCAGGACCAACCTCCCACTAAACTAACAAATGACAACATAAAACCGAAACCAAAATCCTCCAACAGCTTCTCCCTGGTACCTAAAATCAAATTTATCGACGCCATAGGTTATCCGTACTGCAGCGTGTAGAGCACAGTGTAAGCATACGCGCGTATGACACTCATAACTCGTCAGCCTTCCCGACGAATGAATGGCAGTCAAATTAGTAGGCGTCGACGTGTGTCAGTCTGACGTCCGCCCGATACGCTGATTGCGTTCCGGGGACTGACACAGTGCTGGTCTGATGAACTCTTAACACTATCCAAATATGATGAGATTGTGATTAATGTTATGGAGACGCGTCTGTGGTTTACGCGAGTTTTATGCATTTTATACGGTACTTCCTGATGTATACATATGAGCAATCTGTAGACTTAGCGGTTCGACCAGTCCCCCTCCTGCTCTGGAAACACAAAGATTACCAGGCACGCATCACCCCTATACATCAAAATAGAAAATGAATCTATTATCAAGACACTCTCCATTCTCTTCTCAATTTCACAGCACTTTATCCAACACGACCGAAGAAACATTAGCACCTACAAATTTTAGTATACGAGTACATCTAATTAGTTCACCACAAAGTAAAAGCTCATTTCTATCTTAATAATGCTGAAAATAATAACAGTAACACCAAGTTCTATTTCATTAGGGAATAAATAACAGACATTACTTATATAATTTATATCATATTTCTTTGTGTTTCTTCGCTCTAGCTTCGGTTTTCCGACCTAATTTGGATTTGCTGAAATATTTTTAGTTTTGAGTACTGAACCAATATAGTTATATCATATATAACAACTACGGAGCAAATTTTGATGCAGTTTTCACTATTAATAGACAGATTTCAGAGATTAAAAAGATAAAAAGAAATTACATACTTAATTATCAAATTTTAAATAATTTACCACCTTTTCACTGAAGTTACTGCCACAGATCTGAGAAGAACCGTGGCAAGAAATTGTACTCTCTCCTTTTTTACTGACTCTTTTTGAATTGCACAAAATCCATATAAAAAGTATGTGGACTTATCGAAAAGCATATGTACCTATATCACCGTAATCTCCACCTCCAGGAATGATGTATAAAATATATTTTTTTCTATAATTACAGCTATCTACATTTCCAACGTTATACTGTCATAATGCGACGTTAAAACATCCATTTACAGATAGAATATTTGCTGTGCCACGGCAAGTCATCCGCTTGATTATTTCGTTGTACAACCTGTCAACATGTTAACTTGACTTTTGAAAGACATTTCTTGAAACACAAAATTATCTCAATTATTTACTGTCAATTGAAACCTAGTGGTAAGCTCTCTTCTTTCTGCATAAACATTTTTAGAGACGTAAAAGATTTAAACTGATGTGATGGCTCTTACTACTTACAGATCTAGTAATAAGTAACGCTTCTCCAACTAACGCTTTTTTAAAAACCCGAAAAACCTAGTGTTTTCCATTGAAACGAACAAAATCATATAGCCATTATATCACCCTACACAATACAATATACATCTACAGTAGTAGTAATGTAGGCATAAAACCTCAAGACCTAAGATCCAGCCTAGGCAGGATACCAAGCACTATAGGCAACCATAAAAAAGCCTGGAAACTAAATCATCCATTCCATCAGGCTTTACAACCCAGCTTTTACTATAATAGATAACTATAAAGTTTAAACTTATTTCCAGACTTCGTTCACGTTTATTGCGGGTCGACTGTCGCACGAACGTTATTTACTTCGATCTGACATGCATATCGCCGGGTCGAATTAGATAAAATTGCATAGTAACTTAGTAATATCTACCCATAATGTACGAAATAGCTGCACTTTCCAAATTGTGGCTTAAATTTAATATTTGATTGGAATAGTTGGAAAATATGGAAGTGGCATGTTTATTATTAATAGTATTAGTAACTTTTAGCTTCACACTGGTCCTGCATATGGAGCACACTAGGTTTTCAAATTGACTCTGCTTACCTTGCTAAGTGGATATCGAATCTAGCCATTTCAATAATAGGACCCATTATATACAATTGACAGTGCAATAAGAGCTATCGTGATCTAAGATCGTCAACGATTGAATATTAATGATACGATATCATGATCACTTATCGGTGGGACTTCCGTTTCCTTGTTATAATGGTTGTGTCACTGTAACCCACTGCACCTACTTAGGATGTACTACACAGTTCTTAGTGGTTTAGATTCGGCTATGAAACTAAAACAGTAGGTAAAACCTAGGAAAAATATTAAAAAATGAGTATTTCTAGCAAAATGACGTCCATTTTCATAATATGTCAAAACAAACAGAAATCTAAGGTCATCCGTCGTCAGAACAACGGGTTGCATCTCAAAAGTGTACCGAAGACGAATGGCTCGAAGAAAAAACATTAAAAAATAAAGCCTTGTAAATAAACTCCATTCATTTTCGAGCTCAACTCGTCTCGCATTTGCCCGAAACAATGGATTGATGAATAAAAAAACGTAAGACAGAAAACATTTGGAAAAGTCTCGTTTATATCTTTCTATTTTGGGTATTTAAAGAATTAATGAGGTGTAATTGTTTGAAAAGAACCGGAAATTTTGATAATAAATTATGTCACGATTTGATTAGACAAAATAATCATCTTTGATAAGGAAAATGATAATATTTTTAGAGGTCCGTACCCAAATATTACCGCTTTACTTTGCCTCATAAATTCGGCAGAAAGTGGAAAACAAAACTGCTAAATAGGGAACGGAGTCCCTTAACACTGAGTTCCCAGATTCCCTTTGTCTAGCCTGCTATATGCATACACAAAAAATAAATATAAATGGTGTGGTCTAAAATAATAATAATTTCTCCCGAGTGTGTGTGAATCGAACCCACAACCACTGAGTTAACATTGACACGTTGTCCCGCTGCGCCACGACGGATAGATACATAATTAGTAGTAGATATAAATTGAACATAATATTTAATAATTTCCATAACAACTCTTGTTCGTCATAATACAACGTGAAAGCTTTTTAACGATGAAATATTATAACGAAGTTCTTTTGTATTTATATTCAATTAAGCGACAAAACTGCGTATATTTTATTCGAAAGCGTTGATTATTTTATCTTTCACGTATGTATGTACCACCCATATTTCGCTTGAAACAGGAAAATCTATATAATATATTTAAATTGTCCCGTATATATATATAATATTTTTTAGTAGTAGAGGTCAGTCGTAGCGTAGTTGTGGATTCGATCCCATCCCGAAAATTTATATTTTCATATCTCAAGTGTCGAGGCAAAGCGCGGCGTTGAGTTCCGCCATTGAACACGCAATGCCTCCAGAAATGGGCGGAAACTGGGGAAAGCCTTAACACTGTGTGACACTACACACACCCAAAACAACAGTGTTGCCACACTAACACGAACGGTGATGGAACAGGGGCCGGCCGGCGCGGCGCGGCGGTGTGTAATACCACCGCGACAAGCGTGACAGGCCACAACGGGTGATCGATACAAAACTCATTTATCAAAGAGCCGGCGGTGCCTTTATTTATGTACTAATGTAAATATTATTGATTGATTTCGCTAACCGATTGTGGTGGGCCGGTATGGTAATTTTGTGGGCGGAGAGAAAGTAGAGTGCTTTTTTTTTGTAATTTTAGAAAATTTAAAAGCTTTGTAATTTCTGGAAATTATTCCAGACCCATCGTGTTTATTACTTTGTTTAAATATTTCGTTAAACCTAAAATATTTTAAATATAAACATACAGTTATAAAAAACACTTAAAACACTTCAATCCACAGTCGGGGAAGATATTGAAAAAAAAATCTTACAGAATTACTCTAACTGAATGAAGACAATAGACCTACGAATCAAAAAAAAAAGTGAAAATTTCTTGATCTCTGACCTCTTGGATAATGACAGATAAACAAAAGAATAAAGGTAAAAAGTGCTAAAACCGTTTACTATTTCTAAAATAACACATTAAAAGCATACTTCTGATCGGACATTGGGCGGCGTTAAGTTCCGCAAGTTTACACAATTACACACAGTTTATAGTAATATTTATGTTTGTATTGTAAACCAATAAACAATACATACAAACAGGAAGCGGACGCGGTCGAAATCGCGCGAACGTAAGAGCTCTCCTCAAAACGATTTGTCAATAGCCAGTGTGGTGGGCGGGGGACGCGTTGATACTTGGATTATAATAATAAAATATAACGAAAAGTAACTTTACGATTTTTCGCCCATTTCAGAGAAGGCAAAGGGATAATGTTAATAGTTAATACACTGCGTCTCCCCACTTTTTGTCCAATTTTCGAAACATTTCTCGTTAATTTCTATGTTCTTACATTTCAATTATATAGATCATGTACATAATTGTAAATAATAAAGAGGTAGTCGTGGCTCAATGGCACATTGTCTGACAGTTGAATGCGACGGTTGTGAGTTTGATTCCCACTAAAGGAAGTTAATTATTTTCTTTTCATCTGAAAAATAATCTAAAAACTAAACGTAGAGAACAGAGACTCTTTAAACCATACAAAGCAGAGTACGCATAGTATATAATAAAAAATATAGTAAAATTACATTACTTTATAAAGTGTCACAGATATGTACAAATTTTGTAAAGTGAAAGGGTTTGTTTGGCTGAATACGCTAATCTCGAGAACTCTAACTACATGGTTTAAAATTGATCTTTTTGTGTTCAGTATTAACGAAGGCTATAGTCTGTATTTTACTGCATATGCGGTCAGTGTTACTTCGGAAAATTAGAATGTGTCATGTGTCATACATGACTCTCAGCTATATCCATTTGATCACGCAACCGAAGCCGTGGATAAAAGATAATATGTAAAATAACGCACAAATACTGAAAAAAGAAAAAAAAAAGACACCATTACGTAACCAAGTATCAAAACAGTATATTCATGTATAGTTTTCGACAAGTTTTGATCGTCACTAGGTACGCGTCGTTAAGTGATTGGCTCTCAGCCGGACTGTCGATTTTATATACATTTGTTAGTGGACTTTTGTTTATACATAGAAAAGTAGCTTATATTTATATACCTTAAGCGGAGTGTGTACGATACATTTTTTTTTATTAAGAAACTTCCATTTCCTACTTTCCGCCGATTTCCAGAGGTACGCGTGTTGACTGGCGGATCTTATCAGCGCGCTTTGTCTCGTTATCAGAGCGAGGAGATGTAAATAATAAATAATTAATTTGATTATTGCATAGTCTTTCTTTCGAAGAAGGCTATATATAGGCTATATGCTATATTACAAATTCGTACAATACAGTTCATCAGAATTTTAGCAGTAAATTCCATTTGACCGCGGGGGCAATATTATACACTTTCTAGTTTTTTTATTTTGGCTATTACATATGTAATGTTTGTAGATACATATAAATTACACATACATATATTAAACTTATCACATTATAGCACAGCTGGCCACCGGTTACTCAACGGATAAAGCAGATTCAATCCCTGGGGAGGACATTTCACGCCCATCCAAATGGAATGGCCGTGTTCCAACCAACCCCCGCGAGGACATGAGAAAAATGTTTCATCGTTTCGTTCTGAATTTGTGAATTATGCGTACGTTAGCTTACAGTTCTAGTTGAATTATGAAATAGATAGTGTGGGATGCTGCTGTTTTTGTGGTAAAATAAAAGTATTTATTAGTTTTTATTTTTCCTTATTTTTGGTGAAAGACTTTAGAAGCAATTGTTTTCTTTTAATTTTTTTGAGAACTTTTTTATTTCTTCCTCTATGTTATTTACCGGTATTATTCGATAGTAGATTGAATTTATAACCATCGATTTTTTTGAAGTGTTAAAAGTTTTCCTTTTCTTAGTGTGTAATAAAAATTTAAAAATACGAGAGGCTGCCGTGGCAAAAGCTTAGACTACGAATGCGACGGTTTTGGGTTCGATTCTCAATCTCCCGATTAAAAATCGGCTCGGCCCACAGCTAAAAAAAACAATTTTATCGTCATAAAATTACATTATTCAGACAGAAGTTCCTATCATATGTATGTATGTATGTATATTTGACTACATCCCATTACCTACAGTTAATACTCTAATTGGTTCGTCCGTCAGTCATCGATCGAAACTAATTTTAGTTTAGCGTTTAATATTCATATAACGATAATGTGAATCCTTTGTGGCTTACTTCTGTATAGTTACTTTGTTTGAGTTGTATTGCCTTCTGTTTGCGATTGTTGCGGGTTCATATTTATTCATTGTAGAGGAATTTCATATGTTATATTAAAACGGTGTCTTATTAGCTTAATATTGTGTCTACACATATAGCAAAAGAAATCTAGATTTTAGATATTCCTTTTCCCACACACTGCTAAATTTTCGAATTTTCGAAATTTATTAGGTAAATGGCGGAACTCAACGTTGAGCTTTCTTTTGTTCAGAGCATGGATATAAATTAATTAATTCCCCTTAGTGGGAAGCAAACTTACGATCGTCGCATTTACATTCACACGTTGTGTCGTTGTGTCACGGCGGCCTCAATGTTTAATGAAATAATATTTTTCTTATTATACCTAAGTAGATAAAATCCGCAAAAACACCTAGTGCTAAGTAGCTTTGACTAACACTTTGTTTAAACGGAGAAGGGAAATAAAAACAACGTAATATGCTCCGAATTGGAAATAAACCAGCAACCACCGTGGGTAACTAAGCGTTAATATTCAGATAAGTATATTGGTATTAGAAGCTGTCTTGGCGCAGTGTCACAGCGTTTGAATGGAAATGCGACGGTTTTGGGTTCGATTTTCGATTCGGCTCTTTGGGGGAATGATTATATTAAATTTATCTTCATTTGATAGATCAATTTCAGGGTTGAGTTACTCTACTTAACATACAATGTCTCGAAAATTGTACAGAAAGTGGGGAATGGAGTGACTCAATACTAGGTTCCCTTCGCATGCGTGAAGCTGCTTCTCTTTTCTTTAGGTACCTACATATAAATTTATGTTTACCTATATTCCGAATAAAAATTGTGTTACAGGAAAAATATCATTTAAAAGGTTTTCCTTGTAACTTCGAACGCGTCGCTAATATTTAGTATGGAGCTTAGAAGAGTGTGTGTATGTTTCTGTCACGATTTCTCGAGACCACTGGGCCGGGAATAATTTGTATACAAGCCATCTATTCAATAGACATCATTTTGGCACAATTGTTGGGTGTCTAACGGGACGCGAGATAGATAGGGTTTAATTTTCAACAAAAAGCAAAGCATATTTCAACAAAAATCTTTCATATTTTATTGCATCGCTAAATCTATAAATACTTACATCTAGACTAACATTATAAAATTAAAGAAATTGTTTAGTTGAACGCGCTAATCTTAGAAACTTCTAGCTCGAACTCAAAAATACTTTTTGTATTGGATACATACATATATATATATATATTTTTTGCTCTTATTTAAGCTTCTCGCTGGATGCCGTATATAATAGGGTAGGCAGATGGAAGCTTGGAACCTAGTGCTCAGACACTCCGTTCCCATTGAGACACTTCCGTTTGCCGGCTTCCGCCGAATGCGGGAAGCATTGCATGTTGATTGACAGAACTCAACGTCTCGCTTAGCCTCGCTACCGCCTAAATATTGCATTCCCCGACTGGAAATCGAGCCTACAACCCAACCTGTCACATTTACAGTCACACCACGACTGCCCCCACCTAATATATACATATAAATATAATATCACCACCGACGGTCTGTACGTACCGACGTAGAGTTACTGAGTTATTTCATATAATAAAGTTTGTTGCATCTAGCAACTTTGCGAAGGCGCTTGTAAGCCGCAAGTCCTGCGGGAATTAGACGGGAGTATTGAAATAAAATATTTAACAATGACAAAGTTAGAAATAACTGTGGAAAATACACGGGAAAGTTGTTTAAAGCGTCGTCTTTCATACGTGTGAATGATGATATTTCTAGTAGTTTTTATAAAAAGACAAAGAAAACGTTTGAAATGTTCACTAAAGTTTTTATTTGGTTTATGTCCCGCTGATGCGACGGTTGCGAGTTCGATTCGCACTCGGGGGGATGAAATATCTTCCTATTTGCTCATTCTCGTGTCTTTGGTAAAAAGACAAATATTACTTAACTAGCTTTTATCTACGACTTTGCCCACGTGGTTTAATGGAGATAACTAATAGTTGTGTATGACACATGAGTCATGACACAACGATTAACATGACTATAATACAGTCTATAGGTAATTTTTTTTGTAGATAAACGGTTTATCTAACCCAAAAACTATTTTTTAGTTCGAACCAGTAGTTTCTGAGATTAGCGAGTTCAACCAAATAGAATAATTAGTGTAAATGAATATCTACATATGTATACACATACAAACACATATCTGCAATAACTCCAAAACACTAGAATCACAATAGACATCGAGGCATCGAGACGTAACACGTAGGTTCATTTAGCAGCCATATTGTGAACTATTTAATTAGGTCAAGAGATCTTTTTATATGAAACAGTCTGGTTTTTTTAATTAAACTGCAACATGCGGCCGCCACAAAGCTAACTCTCCCAAGAAAGGATTATTATAATAAAGAATTCTTTGCGAAAATTATGAACATTTAATACTTACGATTTTCCTTTGCATACATTTCTGTTGAGTTGTTTTTTTATATATAGGAATGTTTTCAGTCAGTCAGGTATAACCTAATAACTGACTGATTCAAAAATTAACACTAAAAATCACCTGATAAATATAAGTGTATTCTTAATTTACAGTGTTGTATTAGTAGTCACAGTTTTTCCTGATTGGCAAGATAAAGAGAGTCTGGTGTTAAGAGTCAAATCACTACTCTAACCACTAACCGACCGAATCCGAGACAATCGGTACTGAGTGACGCAACACAACGCTGCGCTAACTCACATAAAACAAAACAAAAAAAACGTAATTCCATTATACTAATTAAAATACTACCATAAGAAATTTCAGTACAAAAATTATACGCTACCACCCAAATGGACGCCAAGTCACTTATCTTATCAGTTCATAGCAAGTAGGTATCGCTATAGTAAATTGATTTCAATTCCATCCTCTCAACTTGCACGAGTGTAAGGAGCTAGGGAGACTTGCTCAAATAAAATTAGTCCCCAGACGTAGGGAATTAGGGATACTATATCGTATACTAAGGCTGGAGTACTGGTTTGCCTGTATAATTATATTTATTTTAAATAGAGATTTTGAGTTACGAGTTTCCAACTGTAAACGCAACGGTTGTGCGTTCGATCACCACTTGGAAGAATGAAATATTTATAATTTTCATTTTCCTCGCTCTAGTAACGCAGCGTTGAGTTCAACGCAATTAGGTTCCCAGGTTCACTATGCCTACCGTGCTATGCGCGAGATACTACGTCAAATTCTGATAAAACTGAGGCACAAATGAGGCACGCGATGGTTGTGAGTTTAGTTCTCACTTGAGAGAATGAATTATTTCCATTTCATACGAGAACATGATGAAGGCTGAATCGTCCCATCATTTAAGTTTTACACGCAATGCCTCGAAAGCTGGCCAGAAAGAGACAAAGAAAATAACACCAAAACTACCAAAAAAGAAAAAAAAACATTTTATTTTTTCTTTTCCCAAAAAAAAAAAGATCTCAGAAGGTCTTACTTAATCAACAATAACAGAAAGTCGACTTAGCCCCAAAATACTTAGGAGATGCATTTACACCGTACAAGTGGTAAAGTGGCGGCGTACCAATCCTTTCGTTGGTCATTCAACAGGTGTTTTTAAAAGTGAATAGACCGAATGCTTTTAGAAACGTGCGTATTGTATTTATTTAGTAAGGTAACGGTCTGAATGGTTTTGGGGGCGCGAATTCGTCCCCTGACATTTTTAGTGACCAATTTTAGAAACCAGTATAATATATCGTTAATGTTTGTTTTCAATTCAGTGAGGGTAGTCTCCCAGGTTCCCTTTGCCTACTCTGCTTTGGGCAGAATACAAATAGAAGCTAAAAAAAATAATGAAAATTACATTTGTTACCTTCAATCAAAACGCTTGTACGTAATGTAGTAGGTATATCCTATAGACTTCTTTAATTAATGGAAAATCCAACACAAGGGGATTTTTTCTAAAGGAAGGAGTACCGAGTTTTTGAGATTACAGCGATCAACCAAACAAGATGTTCAAGATATTACGTATAAATATTCCATAAAAAATAATTTTAAACTTTAACCAGCACATATCTAATTCAATTGACTATATACGTACCTATATACAACTGCACTTAATATCATTCAACACCTACATACATACATACATTTGTCTAATACATTTTCAAAACGTCTGTTTGTTCCAAATAAGCTTCAGAACGCTGACCGAACCGGAATCCTAGCTTTAGCACATTTAATTAGTTTACTCTCCAAGCTAAATTAAATAGATAATATCTACGATATCAAACAAGAAATCAGTAGTTGTAAGATTTTAATAGTTACAAAGAAATTCATTTACTCTTAAAAAATGTTACGATATTTAGTTTAAGAGACTTTTTCATTTACTTTTCTATTTTCAAAAGAAAGAAAAAAGAAACTTGAAAGAAGATGAACATTTAGAACAAAAATTATATATTTTTATTCAATCTGTACCTTGTATATAGCGGTGTAGGCAGAGGGAACTGAGTGTTAAGACACTCAATTTCCCATTTTCTGCCAAATTTTTGCAGCACTTTGAGTGACGGAACTCAACGCCGCGTTTTGTCCTGTTACCAGAAGTAAAAAAAAACGTTAAAAAAACAAAGAAAATTTAGTATTATAATTTAATCAATTTGCCCTATTCTAATTAATCAATACCTGTTAGGGTATCCAATACCGATATGTATGGATTAATCACTTTTAGAACTGAGAGTTCAAATTACAAAAGTTCCAGTGAAAAGTTAGTTTCGGTGGCCTTTCGATATTATAATACGGGCGTATGTGGGATAGTTTATATGTAGATATCTCTTTATACGTCCAAATTTCATAAAGTAATTTAAATATATTCCTTAAATGATTGAGGCCGTAGTAGCGCAGTTGGACAGTGTCTGACTGTGAACGCGATGGCGGGGGGTTCTATCTCTTGATACTACGCTCTCTTTGCATATTATGCTTTGCGTGATAAAGTGGGAAGCTGAGAAAAAAAAACATAATTAAGGTGTTTATTTAGATGCTAATTCATTAATTTATTTACAAAATACATAATATGACTATTTTAAGTAGGTTTCCTCTTGCTATTCTTTTAAGAGAAAATAGCGTAAAATAATTTAATTATAGTAACATAATATGCAATAGTATGTATAAAAAATCGTGTCACAAATAACAGAAATAAAACTAACAGAGAGAAATAAACTCGAAAAGTTTACAAGTTCAACTCAAACCAATACATTCCCATAATGAGTACAGAGTAAACTCATACAAGTGTTTGTAACAGTGTCATTACACGCCAGGGGACTGACGCGCCTTTGTAGGTGAATGCGAACGCAAATAGGAATAGCTCATTATTTAGTCTATATATCACCATGTTATAGATTATAATTTCACAATGTTGCCTCTGGCACCATTTGTTAACTATATTTAACGATTTTCTATTATTATTGATAACATATTGATAACAAGTAGTCCATTCTTACATAAATTTTCTGGATATAAAGAAGGAAAAAACTAAGTATGAGATAAATAAACCTACAAATCGTCCAAAGTAAAAATGTGCAAGTGTTTGTGAATAGTGCCAGTGTCATTACACGCCAGGGGACCGATGCGCGCTTGTACGTGAATGTAAGTCCAAATAGAAATAGCTCGTTATTTAGGCTATATATGTATATCATAGGCCCCCAAAGCTTTCACTACCACATGCGGAATACCGTGTGAAACTGAAAAAAAAGCCTCGGAATAGGAACCTAGTGTTGAAACACTGTTCTCCAAGCACTACTCAATTTTCGAGACATTTTGCGTTGCCTCGATTATTTTATATATTTATGTGATTTTCAAGTAGGCGTATTGAGAAATATAAAGCGCGCCGTTAAGTTTTGTCACTATACGCTGAGTTTTGGAGTATCTTAACACTAGGTCCCCTCTATCTATCACGCTGTGAGGGTAAAGACGTGAATACATTTCTTTTTAAATATTTAAAATTACACATAGATATATTACACAAAACTTTGTACCAAATAGCTTTAGTTAACTGGTAAGTAAATTATACTACGGGAAGCATTTTCAACGGATAGTGTTCAGGCAAAAGTGCAAAGAGCACTCAACAGTATATACCTACCTACCTACTACAAAATTACTTTAAAATATTTAAAATATTTTATTTTCCTGTCCTAAAAAGATTTTATTCCCTTCTTTCATTGCAAAGATACGTTTTATGTCTCATACAAATTACAATGTAAAGAAGTCCGTTAAGCTTGAGAAATGTAAAATAGAGATAGAGAGCGTGTACTCACAAAAATGGTTTTTTAAATTTTATTAAATAAAAATCGAGTAAACTAAAACATTTTTAGCTTTACGTCGTATTCTGTACTGCACATAACAGGGTAAGCAGAGGGAACCTGGGAACCTAGTGTTAAAAGACTGTATTCCAATTAAAGCACTTCTTGTTTCTCACTTTCAGCCGAATTTTCGAGGCATTCGTGTGCATTGGGAATGGGAACGTTAAACACATATACTGTTACGCGATAGTTATAAGTGAGATTCTTTCTCATTCGGGGAAATGGATTTTATTTCCATTTTCGAGCTCAGACCAGGAGTCAACGCCGTGTTACCGCCTACATAATATGTAACTCTTCATAAGAAATTACTACACCCACAGATTCCACCAGTAAATAAACAGACAGACTAACAGAATTCAATGTAGATAGTACCAAAACCAAACACGCATAGTGTTTAATTGCTCCAATATAATTAAGATGTACACACAGTGTCAGCGGCGGGGGAGCGAAGGCCACGCCCCTTGTGTACTGCCATGAGACTAATTGACTAACTCATTATTGTTAGTCGCATTGGATATCTGTATATTAAGAGGACGGAGAGGAGAAAGGAGAGTTTTAGACTAGGCTACCTCTATCCATCCTGCTGTATGCGGGATACAGAGTGAAGCTGCTTGTCAAGGAAGCTGTTTGAATCCATTTAAATTTACTATTTCTAACCTATTAACAACATAGTTACATAACCGATTGGATATAGCAGAAGAAATAATTTAGTTATGAGACACTAGGTTCTTAACTTTTCCAAAATTCAATTCAGTCCACAAAAAGGGTTTTCTTTTCCACTGTATCCCACATAGCAGGTTAGGCAGAAGGTCTAACTAACCGACTCCGTTCCTATTAAGACACATCCGTTCTCCACTTTCCGCCGGACGCTTGAGCCCCTGCGCCACGACTGGACTTACAATTTTTTTTATTTCAAACTAATAGTTTAAGACCAGGTTTTGTCTATGGATTCCTTAATCAAAGTCAAAATCCTCAGTTATTTTCATTTAGCCACGGGGACGACGCCACAGAAAATAGCTTGTATAGATATAAAGCGATTTAATGATATTACCTGCATATTAAAGTGATTGCTCGACGCACATAATATAAGTGCTCAGTATTTTTAAGCTGATTAATAAAATGTCAGTTCATTTTCAATGAAAAAAGCATTATGCATATTATAGGTAATGAGCGTAAGTAAAAATATTGATGTGTTGCAAGATTCTTTCTCTCTCTCTCTCTCTCTGATTCTATGTCTTTTTTGACGAAAGGATTATAAATATTATACATATATGAAAATTGTAACTTAATATATGAAAATTAGGCGCTGCGTCTACTAGGAGTGTCTTAACACTAGGTTCCCAGGTTCCTCCTTCCTACACTGCTATGTGCGTATGTAGGAATATATACAATTCATAGACTTGAAAGCCACACTAAAAGGAAACTTGATACAACCCCAATTTCGAACCCCTACCTACGTAATGATATCAATGTAAATAAGCACTCCGCCTACCCACAATATTTGGTCTTGGAATACTATTAGTTCGCTGCGTACACAATCTCATCGAATTTCAGGCTCCACTTGCCACTACCTGTTACCCAATATCTTAAAAAAAGTACTGCACAATCCTAACCTTTATTTTTAACGCAACAAGATCTAAAATCGTACAACTTTATTATATAGAGCAAAATATTGTCTTTTTTTGGCCACACGCTACCTCATATAGCTGGGTAGGTAGAGGGAACATAGTGTTAAGACACTCTGTTGCTCACTTTCCGCCGAACTATCGGAATATTGCATGTTGAGTGGCGGAACTCAGCACTCTTACCGCTCCTTTGCTCTTTATACCAGCGTAAAGAAACGAAAATAACTCATTCCCTCGAGAGGAAATCGAACAAACTACTATCGCGTTAACAGTCACACGCTATAGCACTGCACCACGAACCTTGTCCTCAACAAAATATAGCTTAGAAACCCGTCTCTAATCCAATAGAAATAGAGTTGGTACACTAAACGAGGGTAGGTGTACACTTTACAGGCGCCTGGGGACTGACACACCGCCCCCTGTTTGTAATGTGATGTCATCGGGAGGCATTTTTATGGCGCTGTTAATAATTGATAGCGTTTTATTGGCGTAGACGTAAGTGGGGAAACCCTTTAATGTCTGAAGGAGGCTGATCGATTCCATATTTCTTTAATGCTAATCTTGTTTTAGATAGGCCCTAGTAAAAAGAAAAAAAAATACCAATACATTATGTATATGTGAAATTTGTATTCAAAATTTGAATGTTGGGGTTGTTTGATTGTGAATGCGATGGTTATGTGTTCAATTCTCGTTCAGTGGTTTGAATTGTTTTCACTTCCTAGTTCTGGTAACACAACACACAACACAACAACATGCAATATCTCGTAATTCATAATTTGGATGTGCTTAGGAAAAAAAGTGACTTAACACTACGTTCCTTCTGCCTACATTGCAATATACGGGTGTTTCCTCACTCTCGATAGACAATCAAAGAAAAATAATGTTATATCATCAAAGTGTTTTTACTTGGTAAATATAAAAATGAGATACAATATACCATGAAAAAAATGTAGAAACCTTGCTTGTAATAAATTTTTTTCAATTAATATTTTATTTTTGAATTCAGGTTTATATTTTTAAGTTATATTTAATAAGTACGTCTAGATAAATAATACACATATTCAAAGTTACTAGTAGTACTGTGTATCTACTTAAAAATAAATTCTTTCCTTATTTTTATTTAGCATAAGCTACTTTACCAATGCTCACGTAGAAGAACAATAAAACATTCATAGACGACTCACAATATTGAGAATTCACGTCAAACACGTCAGGGAGCTTAAGTGAATTGAAATTTGCATCAAAAATGCAGGGAGCATCGAATCCGCGCTCACCGGTGTGTCATTTTAGGTATTACGTCAAATAACTGTAAACTATAAAACTGTCTTTCCGTATGCTGTCATAAAGTCTACAGTTTTAGAGCTGTCATAAACGAAGTCGGATGAGATACTAGTGAAATAATACATCTTGTTTGAAACTCATTTACAAAATACGATTTTCCTCGATACAATGTGTTCCTGTAATGAATATGGCAAAATAGATGAAGACATTGGGGATTCCTAGACAAAACCTAACTTCTACCAGTTAAACAGACTGCCCAATAAGAAATACGCAGGATAACTGTGCTTTAGTACAGACGAAGAAACTCCACGGAGCATCGATATACACAAAAAGAAAAGAGAGAGAATAAAAAAAATCAAACCTACCCGTATTTCAAATGAAAATATACCCCAAGAGATATTTACATTCACAACCAGCCCCAGCAAATAGATACATATACCACCACTTACATCTCACTACTTCAGAAAGAGCGACTAATTTTCAATATAACCAAATTAGGCGCATTCAATGGCAGCCCACGTTGGTCGCCATACGTAATGTATGTAGATATGTTGTGTAGAATCTATATTCTGTATTAATATTATAAAGTGAAAGAGTTCGTTTGACCGCGCCATCTTAGGAACTGTAGGTGCAAATTGAAAAAATATTTTTGCATTCGGTTCATTTTGCAAAGAAATCTACATATAAGTTATATATATTATATACTTTACGTTAATCGTTCCGTTGTAGCCCACTATACATGCGGTCAGAGTTACCTTCCTCACTTGACAGAATGTGTCATCATTTTAAGTGGAGGAACTCAACAAGTGACAAAATTAAAATAATCTATTCGAAGTAAGAATCGAACTCACAACCATCGCATTTACAGTGAAACGGCTTCTTCTAGCTATATGATTGTAATATATATTTAAATCAATACATTCTGTGAGCACGTAGTGGTTTCACTTAAACAAGTAGGTAGGTATGTGTGAGACCACTGGCATTCAGCCATAGTGCCTAAGAAGTAAACCTCAAAGAGCTATACTATAGCATACATGTAATTTACGGTATACTAGTTTAATGTACGAGTATTCTAGATCTCAGGTGATGACACTAGTTGCCGGTTCGAATCCTGTGCGATGCAAATATTTAAGAATGCTCTATGAGGTATAACTTATTTTTAATATGATTTGCTAAGACACATCAAAAAACGTTACATTTATTTAGTTAGAGGCGGCTGTCATGGTGCTGCCGACGCGGTGGTCTGAATGTAGGCGCGATGGTTGTTGGGTCCAATTTCTATTCGGAGAAATTAACTATTTTCATTTCTTCGCGTATTGTCTTCCAAGTTTCACCAATCAACATGCAATATATTTAAAAGTGGGAGATGCGGAGTGAACGAAGCTATATGCAGAATACTACGGTAAGCTAATATTCAATATATATAATACATCCAAATAGTAGGTGGAGAGATCTTAGTGTCGAGACACTTCATTCTCCAATCGAAATTAAATTTAACAGTACAACCATAGAAATAAACTGAAACAAAACACTAGACAGTCATAAAAACGCAGTAAAACCTAGAATTTGTATCTGAAACTAAGTGGCATCCAAGTCCTATCCCATATCGAAGATAATAAATAGACCTAAGCTCAGACAGACGGATGGACGTATTACTTCGGAAACATGTAATAAAATTGCAATGTATCCATTTACGCGATCGTAAAAACACTGTAGGAAACGGGACGATGTGTTATATATAGAGAAGACTAGTATAATATACTGGCGTTGCTTTCTGTTATTACTTAATTATTTGAAACCTAACTATTTCAGTAGAAACAGGGTGGAGTGGGAAATGGAGTATCTTAACACTTTTTTATTTTTTTTTAAATTTTTAATTAAAATTTTTCTTATATTTATTTCTACTACTACTTTCAATTTTGTAGAACGTCTTCATATTGTAGAGTTCCTGTGGAATGTTTTTTGACGAGATCAACTATACCACAAAAGAAAAAAATCGAACCCACTACCATTACACTGTAAGGCACAACCCAACAAACAAACAAAAAGAGCAAACTTAATACAAGTGTGTACGTGTTCAGAGTTGGTAGTATAATATTATTTGGGCGAGTATAAGGGCAAATCAGTGCTGGCAACGAGCGGAATATTAATAACTGCACGCTAATAAGCGGGTGTGTTCTCTCTTCTATAATTGATCTATATGTATAAATGTGGCCGTCGTGGCGCAGGGGCACGTGACAAGAATGTCACTGTACTGCGACGGTTGTGGGTTCGATCCCAACTCGAAGGAATTAAATAGTATTTTTATTTCTTCGCTCTGGCACCATTCAATGCCACGAAAAATTGGGCGGAAAGTGGGAAACGAAGTGCCTTAACGCTGTGTTCCCATTGTCTACCCTCTTAGGTGTAAGATACAGTGTAAACCTAGGAAACATTATAACCTAGCTATTACCGGCGATATCTCTGGTGACACTTTCTAAACAACCGAGATATCTCTGACAAAAAGATTCAACGACTAATATATACGTAAACTAGCGGCCCGCTCGCGGTTTCACCCGCGTGAACTATGTTATTATTAATTTCTGTCTCCATGACTACGTCCTAGTGACGTCTATGCAAAATTTGAGACTCCTAGCATTTGTAGTAACGAAGTTTCATACAAACTTTCGACCCCAAAAACAACCCCTCAGAAGTCGAATATTGCAAATTCCCGTCTTAGCGAGCACCTACGTCCTGTAAGTGACTCCTATGCAAAATTTCAGATTCCTAGCACTCGTAGTTTCTGAGATTTCGTGATGAGTGAGTGACCTTTCGATTTTATATATATAGATTCCATAAATGCTTATATTTTCTATTTTCTTAAAAACCCTTAGAGAAACAGACATATTTTGTCTTGACTTAAAAGCATAAAAAAAAACCGACATATATTTTTTCAACGTTTTAAAAAGTATACAAACAACTAGAAAAGAAATTATTATCTTCAAACGGCTGAATATATTTTCTTGAATCACAGTCAAGAACACACTCGATTGAGTCATGATTCAAACAATAAAAAACTAGATCAAAATCGATTCATCCATTTGGAACACACAAACACACAAATCAAACTTATAATACTCCTTTGTTTGTACGGAGTGACATATCACTGACATATAACTTATTGAAGTTAGCCATCATCTTTTGAGTAGTGGATAGTGTCTCACAACCCAAAAAAAAACAAGTGTCAAAGAGAAAAAAAGGAGAAATAATAATAATATAAAACAATAAACAAATAACAGAAACAGCCAACAGAAACTATTCGTATATACGTTATTGGGCATCTCCGAGCATCTTGAACCAATAAGGGCCACTAGTGGAACAATTGTGCACCCTGCATTATAAGTACGGTAGGGTTGAGCACGTCGCGAGTTGCCGGTACGAATCCATAATACTGCGAATCGAATTGCGCCAGATCCGTCACGGATTGTATGAACTACCTATATTTGGAATAATACTCGTTGATAATTTTAATCACTTTACATATATATATTCCTATTGTACTGATAATCCTCGTCGTTGGCTTCACGCTGCATCCGGCATATACCAGGGTAGGAACATAGAATTTAGACACTCCATACTCTACATTGTCCCATATGAGAAATTCTAAAAAAGAAAAAATTTAAAGTGAGTTTCTTTACACAACGGGGAGCGAAGTGTCTTAGCACTATATTTCCTCTGCCTACCATGCTATATGCGGGATAACTATCTATTTTATATATGAACCTACTATATATGAAAAAAAAGTGTACAATAAGCTCTTATATAAAAAATAATACTTTTCTCCCTAACTTGGCCGAAAAAAACCAATCCATATTAATTTAAAGGGTAAAAGGAACATTGGAAACGCACAGCTCTCGTGTCGTCTATCGATCTTCGCGGAGAAAACAAATTAACTTGGAAGTTCCAACTTACAAGAGACAATTGTAGTACGTGATAGATATATATTATACAGCGTGTTCTGACTTTCAGATTTGTACTAGCATTGCCTATTAAGACATAGTTCTAGGGTTCGATTCCTTTTTATTCCGAGTTATTGTAAAGATAATAAAATATAATTATTTAATAATATATATGTGGCGATTAGTTCTGCTACTTAACAATTTGAATTCGGGGGGAGAAAGGAGGAACGAATGAAAACTTGACACTAAATTATCTCTGTCAATCCCGCGATACGGGATGTAAAGGATATATAGGAAAGCTGGGTAAGCAGCATCTATAAATGGGCCAAAAGTTGAATACGGTGAGGTTAAAAAATACATGATATGAGCTTTAAATATTAGAAAAGGTTTAAAAAATATACCAAAAACACCCTGTTTCTCCTCCAGACACAACAATTACACTACAAAATTATGAGAACCTTAAAAAATAAAAAAAAACTAAACAAAATTGTATGCAGTCTAGGAACCTAACTTAGAGGACTTCACGTTATATTTAAGCACTACCGCACTAACTACTTAAATAGGAGTGGCGTTTAAAATGCTCAAGTAAAAGTGTACTTACACCGACAACAGTTGGTTGTACGTTTTCATTTTATCTTTCGACACATTGTGGAATAAACAAAGAAAATGTAGTGACTCACTTCTCTTTTTTGATTGATTGCTCAGTTTAGCGTATGTTACAGGGTAGACAAGAGAAGCATAGTGTTAAGACACTTATTTCCCCACGAACCGCCCAATTCTCCAGAGGATATAAAAATAGTTCATTCACCCGAGTGGGAATTGAAGCTATAACCATCGCGTTTACAGTCTACGCTTCATTTAGATTATCAATGTCCAAGACATCATTAAGTAATTTAATTTTTACAATACCGTAGGGTTCGACGATTTTGAATCAAACACCGTAGACTTACCTGTAAACAAATAAAACATATTTATAATTGACACAAATTAAAACACTTGTATTAAATCTTCCATTTAAGAATACCTATATATTCATATACTTCAATAAAATAGTGTAAAAATATAATTTTTCCTGAATTTGGACCATTCAGGAAAAAACTAAAGTGTAGACCAGTTCGCGTCTTTTTAAAGAATACCGCACGACGAGACACAAACTAAATCTTACTTGAAAGTCTTAAAAGTTACGAGTCGGTATACAAAAACTGAGTAACATATAGTATAAAATACATCGTATATGCTTAGATTTTACGTTTAAGAGCTTTGTAAAATCAAGTTTAAGTAACTAAACACTACGGTCTGTCACTTTTGGCCTAAAGAGACGCTAGGATCATTTTATTTTATAGGTGAAGGCAGTACTCTAACTGGACCTCTTTTTGACATGCATTCTCCTCTTAAATAATATAACCTCTTTTTTAGCGTACAATCTTCTTCGTGTTTTCTTCATACAACGTGACATTAACGAAGTGATTAGTGCTCTACTGTCACGCTCGAAACTCTATAAATTAAGAACTGAACAACACGCTAGATTCTCTCTGTTCTCCTCGGGATGAGTAGGTAGAGTAGACCTCTCTCGGGGGTAGAGCGTACCAAAAATATATTTCAATTACTTTTACCACATTTTTATATCATAAAATCATAACAGAAGTTCCCAAAATCTAATAAGACAATTGTCCAAAAAAATAAGAAAAAAAAACAAACATTCCAAAACCTCTTTGGCCTCTCAAAACTTGTGTCATATTGAACAATTTCCTCTCAGCGATTGGTTAACGAGCGGAAATGGCTCCGCCGATGACGTCACGTCACTTCCGGCGCGCTATACAGCCTATTTGAGCGCTACTGTTTGTTTTCGAAACAGCCTGTATACTCGCGACAGTTTCTCTATTCGATAAAATTACATTGGTGGAGGAGTTTTCTGTTATTTCAATGTTAATTTAATGTAATTTTTGTTTGTAGTTAATTTTTAAGGCTATATTGCGCAATTAGTTACGGGGTCGTGGGTTTGAATTTTACTTGGGTAAATTTTTATAAGTACATGCAGTATTGATTTTTGCCATTAAACAAGATTAGAGGAAAGTTGATAACGCAATGGCGTACTTTTTCGAGTATTTTCATTTATTTCTGCCGGCGCGCTACGCAGCCTATTTCGGCGCTGCTGTTTGTTTTGGAAACATCCTGTATACTCCCGATAGTTTCTGTGCTACGATAACATTACAATGGCAGAGGAGTGTTGTGTTTTTTTCAATATTAATTTTGTGTTAATATTTGTTAGGGCTATTATGGCGTTTTGTGTAGTGGCAGGTTATGAGTTTGATTTTTTTAATAGAATAGAATCCATTGTACTCTATTGTTAGTTATCTAAAAGCTTGTAATATGTGAGTCAACTTTCTTCAGCACCTTAGCTACGTTATTTATATATTATAATAATCAAGTAAGTACCATAAAAGAGCTCATGTATAATTAAAAAAAAGTTATGTATATATGAAAAATCCTACTTAAAAATATGTTATCCATACCTATATTATAAATTCGAAAGTAACTCTGTCTGTCTGTCTGTCTGTCCTTTACGCAATCTGGGCCAAACCACTAATTTAATTGTGATAAAATACTCATATAGAGTATTTTATCACAATTAAAGAGATACTTGAGGGTCCCGGGATGAACATAGGATACTTTTTTTTTCTCATATTTGTAATATTTTCGATATATACCAATATATTAAAATAATTAATTTGACAAGCAATTTATTCCGCCATGTTAATAACAATCATCGCTACGCGTTGCTAAGCAACGGCTTGCAAAGTTTGTTGTTTTAAGAAAACGTCACCCAAAGTGACTTTGCTTAATGCATACATGGCGCGCGCCGATATAGATTTGTATACATTAACAAAAATTAGATGATTTCTATAATTTGATATTCATCCTTATGAAAATAAATATAATGATCACTTTTAGCATTTCAACTAGATTGAAATTATAGTTTACTGTATAACATTGTAATAAATAATTAAGGAGATGTCACTGATTCCAAATGACCTAGCCTACGAGTGGTATAGTATGACCGACGCGAACGGGCAGATGACTTTGAAATAAAATAAATAAATTTTTATATATTTTCGAATTACTATTATTTTTTATGTAATTATTTGCTGCTTATAATTAATTTATCTCAGTTTGGTTATCCATACCGATGTTATACACTTAAAATATCGTAATTTAAATCATTTGGGATTTAATTTAATATTGTTCGCAAAAATTAATAATTATTTAATATAGAAAAATGTTTAGGACGCGCGCACGGCAAACTTTAGGTACTTTTACTTCTTTTTAACCGACTTCTGTAAGAAAAAGAGGTTATCAATTCGACTGTATTTTTTTTTATTTTTTTTTTATATTTTTTTTTATGTTTGTTACCTCATAACTTTTAACTGGGTGGACCGATTTTGATAATTTTTTTTTTATTTGAAAGGTATAGCTTCCCGAATGGTCCCATTTTTTTTTGGTCCATGTCTGACAATGGTATCCATGAGAAAATCACATAAGTCTTGAATTTGCATTATGCAAGTGCGCGACTAATAGCCGAATAACTCAATGTCGCGCCAACCGATTTTGATGATTCTTTTTTTATTTGAAAGGATACACTTCAAGGATAATTTGGTGAAAGTTTGGTTAGGTTTCGATTATGGAATCCGGAGAAAATTGAGAAAGTTTGTTTTTTTTGGTCAAAAATTAATTATACTGTAATAGTTACAAGCAAAAACTTTTTAAATTGATGTCAGAAGTGAGATTCCTGATCGTTGCATTTCTTTTCAACCAATCTCAAAAAAGAGGATGTTCTCATTTTCAACCAACTTCAAAAAAAGGGAGATTCCGAATTCACCCGAATACTTTTTATGTTTGTTCTTGTCAATATACCAAAATGTAACTTTGCACAAAAATAATAGCTAATTAAATGAAGTTTTACATAGAACAATCACAACCACTCGTTGACAACCACTACCACCACCATCACCACTCGTTCAAGAAGCATCATTTTAAGATCTACCCATCACTAAAAATCGTAAAATAAATTAATTTTTAACAAAAACAAAAACCGACTTCTAACAACGAACTAAAAAGTGAAAAATAATTATATAAAGATTTTATAATTGTGAAGTCGGTGTCAAACTAATGCTACAACACCTTTACTACAATATCTAATTACTAAGCCTGTTTGTTTTACTTGGCACCGACTTGAAAATTATAAAATCTTTATATAATTATTTTTCACTTTTTAGTTCGTTGTTAGAAGTCGGTTTTTGTTTTTGTTAAAAATTAATTTATGTTTGTTCATTTCGGTTACTCAGATATTTTTTCTAATAATAAATCTCCACTTATTATTATTTTTTAATTTATTTTAGTTATTTAGGCTTATATTTTCGTGGGCGTAGCCGCGTCCGGGCCCACTAGTATATATATAAATTCGAGATAGGTAAAGTCTTAGTTAATAAATAAATAAAAGGTTTTTACTTTTTACTCAAAATATTTAACATTCACGAAATGTGTGCGAACCTGTTACCATTTCCACCTCATGTTTACAATACATTTATCACATAAAATATACATAACGCCTGTGTTATAGCTGGTTGAGGTTTACTTCTTAGGCACTATGATTGAATGCCAGTGGTCTGATACGTACCTAACTTGTGAAGTAAAACCGCCACATGCTCACAGAATGTATTGATTTAAACATAGATATTAAGTACACATAGTTAGTAGATACCGTCGTGACCCAGAGGTACAGTGTCTAATTAGCGTAAACAGAAAGTTGTGAGTTCAATTTCCACTCGGGGAAATTGAATAGTGTTCATATCCTCGCTCGCCTCGCCATTCAACATACAATGTCTTGAAAATTAGGGAACTTTGCACTCGAGCCTTTTTCGACTTCATATCGGCACCGCTCGTGTGCAAAGGGTTAAACACTAGGTTCACTTTCCTTACCCTGATATACGTGATATAGGCACAGCGTGAAGATAAAATATCGCTAACTTATTTTTGTTTCGTAGACTAAAGCAATGTAATCGACAAAATATAATTGAAAGAGGTGAACTAATATAATAGGGTTCCACTCACACCCTCATAATCTACGGAGCCCCAAAAAGTAAATTGCACTCGTTCAATCATTCAATAACTAAACTAATTCCATAACTTAATATTAAGAGAGGCTTCGTCGATCAGTGAGAAGGCGTCTTACTGTGAAAGCGATGGTTGCGGATCCGAATCATACTCAGGAGCATGATTACCTGTAAATTGCCTTAATGTAATCGTTAAAATTGACAAAACGCGACACAAAGCAACGCGTAATGTCTGGAAAATTAAGAGAACTAAAAGTGGCAAACGGAGTGTCTTAACACTAGGTTTCCCCTACCAAGATACGCGGTACAAAGAACGAAGATACACTTTATCAATAACCTAACTAGAAAAACATAGAGAAAAACAAAATGTCATATAAAAAAAAAATATTAGCATTTCCAATTGAACATTAGAAACGAATTAAAATATAACACCTCTAGTGTAGTAAAGTTATTTTGTAGTGCACTCTCATTACAGTATACCGATGCGACCTCGACACGAAAATATTAAAAATGGCAAACTAGAATTTAATTATGGATATATACGAATAAGATAGAAAAATACATTATATTATTTTAGGCCTTCACGAATATTTTGTGCGATGTGAATAAAAAAACAAGTGCTTGTGAATTTTTGAATATTTCCTTGACATACATATATTCTGGAAGCTTTGTGCGGTCATTTTTTGTAGTTAATTAAAATAATATCAGGTTATCATAGCGCAGCGGTATAACTTCTAACTGTAAACGCGAAGGTTGTGGATTCGATTTCCACTTGAGGAAATGAGTTATTTTCATTATCTTCTCGTTCTGGTAAGAAGATAAAGCAGACCGTTGAGTTCTGCCACTCAATATATATTGAGTGAATTTAAGTATTCCCGAAAATTGAGCGAGATGACAGTGTCTTGACACTAGGTTTCGTCTGCCTACCTTCATATCAGTACGCTTCGACTTCGCCCGAAATTAATACGAATATTGTAAACCAATTTCATCATTTTCAAACTGTTACCATTTTGAGATTAATGTTGCCTTCGTTCATATTTTTTTTAAATATCTACATATATTTTGTAGTAGCTCTTTTATTAAATTTAAAAAAAACCTTTTACTTAACGTATACACTTTTCACACATTCTTCCATAATTGTAACTATAAAAACAAACGAAAGCTCCAAACATCCATACTACGTGTGCTGATTAGGTCTCATGCACTCTATATAAATTATAAATTATATACCTACGAGTATATCATGTTCACAAATTGACATAACTTGCACGATATATTAGAGCCCTAGCCTTAACGAGAGTCCCCATCTTCCCCCTACGTAGTGTAGTGCATTTTTCACTCGAACGGACCCAACCCGTAATCGAATCGCTGAATCCGGCCAATCGAGAAATACGTCGCTAATGCAATAACCGTACCGGGAATTAAAATTGTTTTAGCTTTAAATTATTTGTTAGGTACATAGATTGGCTAATCAATGCCCCTGGCTTCGCCCCCTTGGGCCAATAATCCAGAAAAAAATAATGTCTAATCATCGGAAACAATGACATTCGATATTTGTGTGATTTGTATGAGATTCATATATACTCGTCTTAGAGTGAAATTGCAAAAAAACTTGAAAGAAACTTAATTCACAAACATTCAGTTCACACACAAATATTATAAATAATTGCTACTTAAGTAATCGGACGGACGGGTCGTATAAATAGATAAATAAAGAGAGAATCGACACAAGCTCCGCCTGTACAGTCACCCATTACCCAACTGCTCACGTCAGAGTTAGTTAAAAAACTGACATTACCTAAATACAATTATGACAGCCATCACTCTCATTATTAAAGCTATTCTAAGTTTTGACAAGTATGAAACGTTTTTAGGGTTCCACAATGATAAATTATTTTTTAAATTCTCAGTTAATGCGAGGGTTAAGTGTTAAAAAATCACTACGGGAAATATTAGAACAGTGAATTTGTTGCAAAAAATGACTGCATTATGTCTTAAGGTTCGTGTGACCACCTAAAAATATGTGGCGTCTACAACTGGCAAAGACTGACAACATTCACCATGTTACTAGGACCATCTCAAAGTACTCCATACTTTTTATTAACATTAACTATAAATTAAAAATAACGGAATGAATTAGAGAAAGAGAACCACTTATCAAATAAAAGGTTGCGCTTGTCTAAAAATTATTTTTACATCCATCTAACCCTCATGAAGTGTAGGTACCCCATAACTTCTTTGTTAGGCAGACCATTGTGTTACACCCTATATCATCCCCTTGTTTTTTATGGTATTTTAGACCTTTTGAGATGACAGATCTGTTAGGACTAGATTCACACGCGGTTTTGCTTAGCTACGTACGTGATTTAGTACCGAGCACAGAAAATATTTTAAAAATAATAAGTTGTTGTGTGGGAGTCGGTATAATTTGCTAAAATATACAAGTTTGTGAATGACGTGAAGCTCCAGGCTAACAAAAGTATTTAAAATAACATCAAGTCTTAATTTATATTTCGATAAAGTAAAGAACAAATCCCTATTACCTATCATTAGTTCTGAAAACTGAGGAGATTTTTTTTAAAAACTGATGTTCTACCCGTAATTGGAAATACATGCAATAAATACACATATGAGTTTCTCTAAAATACAAAATTATAGTAAAATTCAACGATTTTTTAAAATTGGGTTGTGCACCATTAAATTAAATCGTACTTGTCGTTCGACTAATAGAAGATCAACTAATACAGGATAAACTAAAATATTTAAAAAAATACATAAAGCCCATTTTGCCTCAACCTACTCGAGCCCTACATACTATATAATACAGAAATAATTCGTGTCCACTCAAGTGAAATTTCATTATGTTTTTATTCTTTTATAATAAAAATGGGGGCCTCAAGTGTTATTTTATCTGCGGTGTTATTACAGATAAATACGGGGTGTTTATTTTTAATTAAAATATGAAAAATACGACACTGAAATAAATAATTTTTGTAAGATTGTCTTTTTTATATGTTATTTATTTATATAATTACACCAACATGAAGAAGAACACAATTTTGGTGTAAGGCCGGTCTTATCACTACAGCTGATTTGATACACAATATCTATTGAAATCTACTAAATCTAACTATCTACGATAGTTTTAATTTAATGGCACAGATTATTATTATTTCCCGCATATAGCAGAGTAGGCAGAGGGAACCTTGGAACCGACTGTTAAGACACTCCTTTCCTATTAAGGCACCTGCGCTTCCTACTTTACTATTCAATTCTGGAGGTAGTGCGTGTGGAGTGGCGCAACTCAGCGCCACCTTTGAAATGACGCCAGAGTGAAGAAATTAAAATATTTTATTTCCTCGACTGGGAATCGAATGCATGTCCTCTTAGCCACGACTGACCTCAACTGCCACAAATAACATTTATGAGTAAAATATTACACAACAGTTTTTTAATTTTCAGTTTCATATCTTATTGAAAATTATAATTTATTTTTGCTACTTTTAAGATAAATTTTAACAAAGTTTGGAGGAGTGAAGCAATAAATCAAAGCCTTATTTATTATTTGACGGATTTCCAATTAATTATTGTAATTAATAATAATATTTTTTTGTCTTATAATGTTTAGGATTACAAAAATATTAAAGCTCCGCTGCGCTGTTTTCCACCATTAAATAGGCAGGGTCTCAACAATTGGGCGCTGCTTAGGGGACAGAGTGTCTTAACGCTAGGTTCCCACTGTCTATCCTTCTGTATGCGTGATATAGCGTGAAGCTAAAGGACGTACGTACAAAAACCACAACCGTTACTCCCACATGTGGTTATCAGATTCAGAACCATCAATACATACATACAATGAGAGACAACTACAATTACTTTATTCGACAGCGGGAAAGGATCGAGATTACGGGATTAGTGTTTATTTTAGCTAGCGTAAATAAGGAGGCACACTTTTCTTTTAGCGGTTTATTAGATATTTTTTAGCATTTCTTCATATAAAATTAGGCAAGGCTTTAGAAGGCTAAGACATTCCGTTTATTGATTTTAATTTCATTATTATAGTCATCAGAATGAGAGGCTATTGCGATGAAGTTACCTAACCTAACACGAAGTTTGCAGGTTCGATTCCCATTAGGAAACATGACTGATGCAAAAATATTTAAAAAAATACGATAACTTTCCATACTCTCTTTATTTCATACATACATACATAAAAAATCATCTAAGAACGACAAACGAAATAATTTTCATTTTTAGATCATTTCACCCACGCCTGGTTACATAACCGCTATGCTATCACATTATCAGAACAATCGATACCTACAATAAGAGACACGCCACCGCAATTACTGTATTCGACGGCGGGAAAGACAGCGGGAAAGGATCGAGATTACGGGCTTAAGGGACAAGTGTTTGTTTTAGCTAGCTATAGTAAATACTAGCGACCCAAGCGCGGCCTCACCCACTTTAACTTATTTTTATATTATAGGCAAATTATACAAAGCTATGAAAGCTATACACTGTAAAACTTCATCTAAATCCGTTTAGTAGTTTTTGCATTACAGTGGAATAAACATACATCCTCACAAACTTTGATATTTGTTATATTATGTATAATAACTAAAAATAGTTTTCATTTTATCGCTCTAGTAAAAGTAAAGCCATGTATCGATACTAACAAACAGCGATTCCTCTCTGCTTTTCTGACAGAAAAAAATATATAACAAAATTACCCATTAATAAAACGCCATCGCAATTACTGGATTCGAATCCGTAACCGACAGCTGGATAGAAACGGGATTAGGGGATTAAGGGGGTATAGCGCTATACGAACATCCAACGAAGAACAAGTGTGTGTATTCTGTTACACATCTTTTGTTTGTTTCTTATAGGAAAACAATAACAAGTACAACAGAACAGTTTTTTTTTTGGAAATTCATTTGTCAATTTTAAAAAGTTATTAATTTTACAAAAAACTGCCATTCCTCATTTTACGCATTATTCGAGATATTGCGAGTTGATTGACGTGTCCACCCCACTAATCGAACCCATAACTATCGCGATTACATTCAGACAGGTGCATCAGCACGACAACTTCAAATAGTTAAAGTCTGACCATGGAAACCGCAACATATCTGAAATTGTATTTCTCTCAATTTTATTTCTCTCCGCCCAATACGTGAACAATATAAATATAAACAAGAATACAATACCCGTAATGAAACTTTAAAAGGGCATACGCTAGTATATTCAAAGGTAATTTAGTATAGCGACAAAACGCGTCGCGTGATTCGAACCCATAACCACCGCGGTGGGGGCACGGATGTTGCGAAATTGCCCTTTCGTGACAATTGTTGTGTAACTGGTGATATAAATTTTCTGGACGTACCTACTCATATAATTGTTCTTTTACTGTCTTTTAGGGCGTGTGTATATTAAACTTTTGTGTATACAGGGTGTTATATTAGGTATTAAATCAATACATTTGAGAGTGGAAAGAAGGTCAGAATTTGAACAGGAAACCAAACTGAACTAAAAACTAATTGTAAAAGTCAAAAAATATTTATTTTCAAACAAAATCTCATTGAAACGGCCTATTTGAACATGAAACGGCGTTAAGATCCGCCAGCCAGCACGTAATGTTACAAATATACAATGCTATGTGGATATAATTGATGTTTGTATCTTGTGTCTAGTGTCCTTTAGGGGTTTTAAACTTAAGAACTTACATTATGTGAGTTTTTTACGCACTAAAACCAGCAAGAACCAAGGAAATCAATAAAATTATTCTGAGCTGACTTCCAACCCGCCAGGTTTATTTGGACTCGTTACCAGAGCGAGGAATTTATGTTCCTGAATGGGAATCGAACTCACAACCTCCACGTTTACCGTCACACGATGCGCCACTGCCTCGTGACGGCTTTATAGTTTTATATTGTTATAAAATATATTTTTCAGTACAAATTCCTCAAATAAGCTTACAAAAGCTGCTCGAGTGGGTGATATTAATTTCAATCTCCGTCGAACGTCCACCTACACTTCTCTTGTAGGTATAATACCTGATACATCTTTACTTGGAAAAGAAAAATAGAATAATGGAGTTTTACAATAAAGGAAAAAAAAAATAAAAAGTATTGGATATGTAAAGACAATTACATGTAATTCTCTTTAATTTTTAATTCCTGGCCATAGACGTAACTACGTCTATGGTTTGAAAAAGATAATCTGTACAAATAGTTAAGCTATACAAAACTGTCAACATAGATCTTTTTAATTAATTTTGCTGAACACGTGTAACATAAAAATTTGTTAGAAGTAATAGACATTAAATGTCGTTTCTTTAACGAGAAACTCAGTGTGTTTTAATTACTACTATAAAATAACATTCACATTATAAAACGACATTTTTGTTTAAGAAAGATGGATAAGTTAAAATTTACATTCCAAAGTAAACCTATAATGGATGGCAAATCAAATTTCATTGCCATAACCTCAATTACGACACAAGACTCAAAAATATTTGTTATACCTGAAGAATATCAAGCAGCGTCTATCCACAAACATATACAAAGCTCTAAAGCTTTTGTTACTGTGAAAAATACTTTGAAAAAAAGGCATCAATCTAGAAGCATATGGATTAAAATGTCAGAGGATATATTAAAAACATATGTGGATGAAGAAGGAAATATGATTTTTCAAGACCAATTTTTAGAAGAAATGCCCGAGGAGCAATGGAAAACTGTCATTAAAAACGATACTGAAGATCCCATGGCCAAAATTTTAGAACAGTTAGTTAATAAGCATCAAAAAACAGAAGATCATAGTATAAAAAATTTAGCAGGTAGATTTGTTATTGAAAAATTTGATGAAAAAAATATGAGTGCACATTATTGGTTAGAGGTGTTTGAAAAAGAATGTTCCAGGTTTGAAGTGATTAAAAATGAAGAAAAAATTGAAATCCTCCGGCTATTTTTACAAAAATCAAGTATGGACTGGTATTCTTCTATGATGATAAAACTGAGCTTACAATCAGAGTGGTCAGAATGGAAATCACATTTTTTGCAAACCTATGGCAATAGGGGTTGGTCTGCTAGCAAATATGCCTTATCTTTCAAATATCAAACTGGATCTTTATTAGAGTATGCTATTAAAAAAGAAAATCTTATACTACAAGTAAGAAAAACGATTGACGAAGGGACTTTAATAGATATAATTGCTGCGGGCTTACCAGATTTTGTAACAGATAGAATCAATAAGGAAGAAATTATATACACAAAAGACTTATTTAATGAACTAGGCAAATTAGAGCATTTACTTATTAGAAAGAAATATATAAAAAAAAGGAGTATTCTAATGATAGAAAAACATTAAAAGAAAAATGTAGTATTTGTGAAAAGTTAAACAAAGGAGAACGTTACCATCCGGAAAGTTCATGTTGGTTTAGTTCAAAAATAAATTGTGAGAAAGAAAAAAAACAAATAAGGGTTATTAATAATTCGGAATTGGAATGTGAACTTAAATGTGAGGACCAAAAAAACTAATATTGCCACCATTAATTAAAGTAAAATTATTATTGAATAAAAAAATTGAAGTATTGGGAATCTATGATTCCGGATCTAATGTATCATTGATAAATTCAAAGCTACTGAAGATAAAAAATAAAGGTTTGAATTATTCGAACAATACTGATTTGAAAACAATTAATGGTGTTAAAAAAGCAAATGGTATAATAAAACTTAATATAACTATTTTTGATATTGAAAAAGAAATGGATGTTTTTGTAATAGATAGTAATAATTTTGATTACAATTTTTTAATTGGGCTGGATTGTATAAAAGAATTTTCTTTAATTCAAAATGAAAACTTGGAAGTTTATCAGAAAATCCCTTTACAGGGAAGAGAAGTAGATTCTAAGGAATCATATACTACAATTCCAAATGAAATTAAATTGGATAATTCAATAAATTTCAATGAAAATTTCTGTGAAGAGAACTTCAAAATTTTTATTAACCATCTCGATTTCCAAAAACAGGCAATGATAAATGATTTAATATTGAACCATAAATCTGTGTTTGCAAAGGATAAGTATGACATTGGAAAAGTAACGGAGTATGAAGCACATATTGATCTATTAATAGACAAATATTGTAGTAGAAGGCCATATCGTTGTACAATTGAAGATAAGAAAGAGATAGAAAATCAGATTACAAAGTTATTGGAAAAAAATATGATAGAAGAATCATATAGTCCGTTTGCTGCCCCAGTTACACTGGCTTATAAGAAAGAGGAAAATAAAAAATCAAGGTTATGCATAGATTTTCGAGATTTAAATAAAATTGTAGTTCCACAATCACAGCCATTCCCACTTATTGAGGACCTATTAGTTAAAACAAGAGATTGTATTTTTTTTTCTACACTGGATCTAAACTCTGCATTTTGGTCAATTCCTCTTCGTGTTTCAGATAGGCATAAAACAGCATTCGTCACACAAGAAGGTCATTACCAATGGACTTGTTTGCCATTTGGTCTAAAAACATCTCCGGCAATATTCCAGAGAATAATGTGTAACATAATCCGGAAACATAAGCTTGGTGAGTTCACAGTATGCTATATTGATGATATTTTACTGTTTTCAAAATCCTTTCATATTAGATTATTCATATTAGACACTTAAAACAGTTATTTGAAGCAATAAAAATTGAAGGGTTAAGATTAAAATTTTCCAAGTGTACATTTGCAGCTGATTCAGTTAAATATCTGGGCCACATTATATAGAACAATTCAGTAAGGCCTTTGAAAGACAACTTAATATCAATAAAAAACTTCCCTACTCCAAAAACCCCAAAAAACGTTAGACAGTTTTTGGGGAAAATAAACTTTTATCATAAGTATGTCCCTAATATAGCGGTTAAACTGGAACCATTACATAACTTGTTAAGAAAAGGGCAATCCTTTAATTGGACAAAAAACTGTGAAGAAGCATTTAATGAAATGAAACAAATATTGTGCTCTCAACCTATATTAACTATTTTTAATCCAAATTTACCTATTTACATATACACTGATGCCAGTATACTAGGAGTGGGTGCAGTTCTAAAGCAGCCTCAAGAAGACAATCTTGTGAAACCAGTGGCATATTTCTCGAAAAAATTGAATGATGTTCAAAAAAGAAAGAAAGCTATATATCTGGAATGTCTAGCAATTAAAGAATGCGTAAAATATTGGCAGCATCTTTTGATAGGTAGGAAATTTATTGTATTCTCAGACCATAAACCATTAGAAAATATGAATATTAAGTCGAGAACGGACGAAGAATTAGGGGATCTGACATTTTATCTATCCCAATATGATTTTCAGGTTAAATATGCTCCAGGAAAATACAACCTCGAAGCTGATTGCTTAAGCAGGAACCCAGTCCTGGAACCAAATGAAAATAAGGATGAACAATTAAAAATAGTCAACATAATAAAAATAGAAGATATCTTAAATGATCAGGTAAATAATAAAGAAATACAGTGTAGGAAAAATAAGTTAATTACTAAAAACAATGTTTATTATAAAAAAGTAAAAAAAAAGGAAAAAAATATTATATCAGAGAAATTTAGTATAGAATTGATGAAAAATGTACATACAAACCTAGGTCATATAGGAATCAATCAAATGCACAAAATGATCAGTTCACTATGTACATCAAAAAACATGACCAAAAACATAAAAAGGATATGTGAAACTTGTATAATGTGTATAAAGAACAAATCAAGAGGACTAAATAAATATGGTTTGATGTCTCACTTAGGTCCTGCCACAAAACCCTTTGAGATATGTTCTATTGATACTATGTATGTATGGTGGCTTTGGGGGTTCTAGGTCCACAAAGAAATACTTACATCTACTATCAGATCATTTTACAAGATATGCATATATTTTAACATCAAGTACTCAAAATGCAAATGATTTCATTAGACTAGTAAAAAGCTGTGCAGAACCTGACCACATTGGCGTAATTCTTTCAGATCAATACCCCGGAATCAATTCAAAAGAATTTAAAAAATTTTTAGATGACAAAAATATTCCCATAATTTTTACAGCTGTGAACTCGCCCTTCTCAAATGGCTTAAATGAAAGACTGAATCAAACGTTAGTTAATAGAATCAGATGCAAGATTAACGAAAATAATACAAAAATAGCATGGACAACTATAGCACATCATTGTGTTAGAAACTATAATGAAACTATACACTCTGTCACAGGATTTCCTCCAAAATATTTGTTAAATGGCACAGATGTCACTATTTTGCCAAATGAACTTAAACTAAAAAAGACAGAATATGATCTTACTAAAGATAGAGAAAAAGCTCTGGAAAATACAATCAAGTCTCATAATTATAACAAAGTGATTTATGATAAAAATAGAAAACATATAGATTTAAAAGTTGGTGACATTGTTTTTGTGGACAATGGAAATAAATTAAATAGAAGGAAACTTGATGAATTGCGAAGCGGTCCCTATCAAATCATGGAAAAAATATCAAACTCAATTTTCAAGATAAATACTGGTCATAAAAAATCTGAATCAAATTTTTTCCACATTTCAAAAATTACTCCAATGCCTCTGCTTGAGGAACCTACTTTGGGAGGGAGATGTAAAGACAATTACATGTAATTCTCTTTAATTTTTAATTCCTGGCCATAGACGTAACTACGTCTATGGTTTGAAAAAGATAATCTGTACAAATAGTTAAGCTATACAAAACTGTCAACATAGATCTTTTTAATTAATTTTGCTGAACACGTGTAACATAAAAATTTGTTAGAAGTAATAGACATTAAATGTCGTTTCTTTAACGAGAAACTCAGTGTGTTTTAATTACTACTATAAAATAACATTCACATTATAGATATAGCGAAGGCAACGGGTTCACTTTAAGAAGTAAATTAGTAGTCTATAATTAGTAGTCTTTAGTAGAGATTTAGTGCCTTATCTATATATATAAAAGGACTTGTCCTCACTGACTGAGGTAAGACGCACGCACAGCCGTAACCGCTGTGCGTAGAAACGTGAAATTTGGACAGATGTTTACTTTCGTAATCTGAACATCCACTAAGAAGGGATTTTGAAAAATTTTAACCCTAAAGGGGTGAAGTAGGGGTTAAAGGTTTGTGTGGATTTTTTTTTAAATCGACACTGATTTTTATAAAATTGTAAATTCAGACTTTTAAAAATATTTAATTGAACACGTGTTTCACTGTTTTTTAGAATTTACCCCCTAAGGGTGCTAATAAGGAGTTGAAAGTTTGTATGGAAAAATCTTTAAATCTCCACCGATTTTTATAAAATTTGGAATTTAGACTCTTAAAAATATTTCATTGAACACATGTTTCATGGTTTTTAGAATTCACCTCTAAAGGTGCAAATAAGCAGGCGAAGCTGCGCGCGTCCACTAGTTACTTATATAAAGCCTAAGAAAAACAAGCAATAATAATATCCCACATTATAATTATTATTATGAACAATCTGAAATTACACTCTCACAGATTAAGTCCATAGCAAATTATGGACGAGAGTAACAATTTTCCGTGTTTACGTAAACAATGTTATTATATTGTTTTTTTTATTTTTAATTTGCATCTTAACATGTTATTATCCGACTTAGAAATAATGAGAAATGTATTTGTTGGATGTGGGCGTTCTATTATTATTCTTAGCTTCATGCTATATCCTGCATATAGCAGGGTAGGTAGAAGGAAGGAAGGAAGAACAACGTGCTCAGCTGGTTTGGGCACATCGAACGAATGAGTGATGAAGTTAAGTTAGTGAGTCAAAGCGTGAAGTTAAGTTAGGTAGAAGGAATTTAGTTAAGACACTTCGTTATCCATTTTCCAAATAATTTTCGAGACATTGCGTATTAAATTGCAGAACTCAACGCAGCACTTCATCTCGTTGTTACTTCATTTACGGCTTCATGATGTCTGAACAAGTATGACATCTTCATTTCGAGAGAAAGTATAACAACAGATAAATTTTCCTCTGTTTTTCCCAAAAAAAAAAACCAAGAAAATTTTAGCAATTTTAAAATATCTGTCACAGTTGTCCTTATAGAGAGGATAAGATCAAAGTAATCAAAGGCCTTGTATGTATGTATGTATGTATATCACACACATATTTTAAAGCGGGAATCCTTACAAATATTGTTTTCCGAAACACAAAAGATAGTGAACATAGCCCTGTTACAGTCTTACGCTGTAAGAGCTTCATTTATCACTCGCTCGTTGTAATCTATCATGCTTTTTCTCTGCCACAGCGCGGTTTTTTTTATATTATAACCTAGATTTTTCAGTCGTTATCTATATCTAGATATAATAAGATCTTTGATTTTCGCGATTATTATTAAACATTTGAAATTAAACTCTTCAACCGGATCGATCGCGTATATTTAGTATTACAGATTTTTGGAAATACGTCGTGTCGTTTCGATCACATCAGGGTATTTAGAAACATAGCGAGTTGGGCAGTGGAACTCAACGCCGCGGTTTATCTAGGTATCCAGCGAGGAAATTAAAATACTTAATTCCCCAGATGGGAATTGAATTTACAATCGTTAAGTTTACAGCCAGACGCTACGGCTGAGCTTCCTTTCAGACTTAGTGACTCAACAATGTCTCGAAAATCGGTCGGAAAATAGGAGAAGGAGTGTCTTAACGATAACGATACGATAATATAGGTTCCCTCTGCTTACCTTGCTATATGCGGGATACAGTGAGAAGCTGAAAAAAATATTTAATACTTGACATATTACCACCTCATTGCACAAGATTTAGTAAGACTAAGGCCGGGGCGCGACTGGCAAATGCGATTCTAATCAAATATAAAGTAATGAACTTATAATTGTGTTATACAACTTCAGCGTCGGCTCTCGGCCTTAATCTACTGGAGATTACGTGGCATTGTCATTGTTGGGATTAAGCGGGTTCGATTATAGCTTCAGGCTATCTGTACTAATATTATAAAGTTGACGAGTTTCTTGGATTTGACGCGTTAATCTAAGGAACTACTGGTTTGAATCAAAAAAATAATTTTTTGATACATCACATATGGAGGAGGACTATAGACTATATTACATCACGGTAACCGTCTATTAAAGTATTAATACTAAAACGTAATACGTATAAAAAAATATTTCAGTGAATTTCTCCACATAGCACGAAACATAAATAAAACATAGAAAAAAGGAAAAGCGGAGATAAACGCCGCAACAGATAAAACTCAAATATTTTTCTTGCACATACATACATCATCTCTACCTTATAACTTGAAAAAAAAAAAAAACAAAATACAAAAAATAAAAAATCACGCAAAGAAAACCACTGCCGAAATAAGATAAACATCTTCCCCTTGTGTCTTCTCTACAGTATCAATCATTTTCTACGTGCCTGAGCGATTCTTTCACGGATTTTCTGGCAAAGCCTCATCATATACTGTCCAGTTATAATTATTAGACAAGCAAGGAGTTTGCCTGATTGAAATAATTAGCAAAGCAAAGATATTGCGGGCGCAGTGGCGCAATGGCAGAAGCATCTGAGTGGTATACGCGACGATTGTGGGTTCGATTACCACTCGGGGGAAAGAATGTTGTTTAGTATTTTCATTTCCTCGTTTTGGTACCAAGGGAAAGCTCGGCATTAAGTCCCACCACCATCATAACACAATTCGGCGGATTCGGTCATACTATGCGGGATAGAGCGTGAAGCACATTCATAACTTTTTTGAAACATTGCATATTGAGTGACGAAATTCAACGCCACGCAAAATGCATTCCTTAATCTGCTTGTACCTAATCGAACCCAAAGCCATCGCGTTTACAATTAGACGATTTCCCACATCGCTACTCACATGTACCTACTGTGAAAATGAGTAAATATTTTTTTCCAAGTCGGTTTACTCTCGATTAAGCATCATACTGACTTTCATCAGAAATAATAAAAAAGTATGCATACATAACATGAACATTAGAAAAAATCCAGAACTCTTAATGCTTAACCTAGTTTCTTTGATATATTACAGTAAAGGGAATGAATGAACCCATAAAGTCGCAGTGGATGTCTGTAAACTCATTGGTTGTGGGTTCGATCCTTACTTGAGCTATAAATTACTTTCATTTAATTTAATAGCGCAGCGTTGAGCTCTGTAACTCGACACGCAATGTTTCAAATTGGAGCGACACGTGTAGAACGGAGAGTCTTGATAGAACATTCTTTCTGCCCACCTCGCTATAAGCGGGATACAGCGTGAAACTACAGAAATCGAACTCGCAACTCTCTCGCAGAAACTATCATTGGCAGGCATATAACATTATAAAATAAGCAAACACTTAGAAAAAGGAGAGTCTCAACTTAGAAATATGGTTAGCACAGCGTAAATTCTTCGCAATTCACGCTCCACGATAAGGGGCGTAGGGGAGTATGCGAGCAGAAATAATATGTAGTGCACGATATGATGTTCATCGATATTTGTGGATATAGTGGAATAGTGGTGGGATAGATTGATAGTGGGTTCTTATCAAAAGAAATAATGTTTTGTTTTTTTTTTTAGCTTGATCCTGTATCTCCTATATAGAAAAGTGGCAGGGAGAACCTAGTGTCACAACATTAATTTCTTGTTTTTGGACCAATTTCGGACAAATTGTGTGGCGGACCAAAAGTTTTTTTATATGGAAAAGGCAAGTTAATGAGGGTACTCGTCACCTGATGGTATGTGATATAATCGCCAGCACATAGACCTTATTCTTTTATTCTTAGGCATTTTTAAGCAAGTTTTAAGAATTATCAGATTTTTTTAAAGAAGCTGAAAACCTACTGTGTTAAAGTCCAATAGTTTGTCTATCCCAGACCTATAATATTGATTTCTTTAAGGAAAAGCGCAGCGTTTTATTCCACTTCTAGACTTCCCCACAGAATGTCTCCAGAAAATTCTCAGAAAATTCAGCAGATACTGAGGAACAGAGTATTTTAACACTAGCTTCCCTCCATCTCTACACATATACTCGTATTACAACAAACACAACTCAAAGTTTGCTATCTATCCAAACCTTTCACATTAATTCATCGTCGGATCGGATCGTCGTAAAGTCCCCGGCCGGCTTAGGCGGCTAGACGACAGGTAAAGCCGGGCAAATACCGTAGACTTGTGACAGACAGATAGAAATGGCTGGATGGATTCTATGAAATGTAGACGATATTTTGTACCGAAGATTAAATTACATTTACAAACATACAAAAAATTAAAGTAGCGGGATTTGAACCTGCGCCTTTTGTTTGTTGTCCAAGCTACAAACTTTTGTGTTGTTGCGCTTACAGCACACACTGAACTACCTATTTAAACTAAAATACACAAAAAAAAGTAATAAATAATCTCATTACCAGCGACATTTTCAAAAGCAAGCCATACATTTATTTACGACTCGCGACGTGACCTACGCCAGTCTCCCTAGATCTAGAAATAAGTTACACTTCATAGAACGACGCGAGTGTTTTTATACTCGACTACTTTTACGATGTTGGCTTTTGAACGAGAGAGTTTTTAATATTAAAAAACTATATAAAATGAAATAACACTTTTAGGGTTCTCTGGAGGGATGGAACAATACTTAAAAAAACTAATTAAAAATAAATTAAGCGGGATTAAAAACATATGGTTTATCGGCGCAAAGGTCTTAGACGGTTTCTGAAAGGCACGAGTTCAAATTTTAATAAGTTTTTCTTACATTTCTGTTACCTAAGTATGGAATAACACTAAAAAATGTTACAAATGACAAAAATAGACGTAAGTTACAGTGAAAAGCTGCAACCCACCACTCCGGCTTCACATTTCTTTACTAAACAATTAATTCTTACTCCGTAGATATACAAAATAATAGGAACGAAATAAAGAGAAAAATACAGAAAACAATACCCAGTGACAAAGCAATATTGGTCAACATCTGTCACACATTGCTACAGCGTGTTACTGTTCCATTACAATATACTTTAAACTAACTCCGATGTTGGGGGATATAAAACATGCTGTATAAGTACATACTTACATTTTTTTTATTGTATTGGAACTATTGATCTATGATTATGTAATGTATGCTCAGAAAAAGAGAGTTTTAGTGTTAAGTCACTATGCTTCCTAATGTTGTAAATATTTGTTTGGAACACACTAAATTCACGTAAACAAACAGTTAAATCTTAAGTCAAATTCTGAAATTTAATTTCATCGTGAATAACGTTTAATATTTTTTGCTGGTTTGTAGGCACAAATGATGAATTAAATCAATTGTGAAATTAAAAAGCGGAAAATATATGTATTTTATTTTAAAAAAGAACGAAGAGAACGAGATATAGTAGGGTAGGCAGAGGAAACCTAGTATCTTTGTCCGTGTAAAGAAAGTGGAAAACGAATCCACAACCGTCGTACAACAAATTCAGATGCTATGCTTCTGCACCACGACTGCCTTGATAGTTCCTTGTAAAATATTCGCAATTCCAATAAAAAATAATTAAATTATAACTCGAATAAGCCGCGGATAATAAGCTTATAATCGGTAATTGGGCGAAAAAAATTCAATCTGGACGGTAGCGTGCGCTATCTCAATCAGGGGAATGACTGGCCATATCTGGTGTAATGAGGGGGACTGACGGATTCGCGTCATATGGCGACATTTGTTACATATTTTAGGAATGGTCTTAGGTTCGATTAATTGTGGAATAATCAAATCAATTAAGTTCTATAGGGAACGCTCGATGGACCAAAAAACTGTTTATGATAAGGGAAAGCCTCGTTTTCTGTAATAATATGCAACTCTGAATCATTAAAACGACTAGGCTGAAATATTTAAATTACACAGTGTTGTACTCGTATGCTATAAGTAAAGAATGTTCTTACCATACCAGAGATATGAAAATATTGGTCCAAAATGCTTGCTTGTTCTTATAATTAGTTATTATTATGAAACGATCATCAACATTACTAAATTATTAATGTGAACAAGATATATTCAATTCTATTTGATTTTCTATCAGATAAATTTACATTTGACATCAATTGATCAAATTATCTTAGATAGTGAAAATAATATCTTTACCAAGTTAGTTACTTCTAAAACACCATCAGTATCGGTACAGGCGGTGGAGCGTTAAAGTGTGACAGACGGACAGACGGACAGACTTCCGCAATTATCTGTTACTGTTAGTCTTCTGTTAGTTCGCTTTATGGCTATGCATCCTGTCATACACGATGTTTGAGCGTCAACTGACGCGTGAAACGGTTACATGAGTTATAACTTCCACTTATATTTAGATACTTTACTTTGTTAAACATTAAAATGGTTTTAAAATGGCTCTCGTGGCCCGGTGGTAAAACGTAAAAATTAAAAAGTGACCGTAAACGCGACAGTTGTGGATTCGATTTCCAGTCGGAGCAATGAAATATTTCTTATTCTTATTATCATGGCAAATTTTAATTTTCTTAGCCAAGTTGTGCGTTGTTTTCCAGTCATTCATTAGCGGAAGAGTTTTATAAATGTATTTATGAACCAATTTAAATAAAACTTTAAAGATAACTTTGCCATAATACAATAGTTAAAAGTGCATTTGAACCAGTTCATTCCGGTTCTGAGATTAGGATGCACTAGTGAACAGACAAACAGACGAAAATTTAAATCATGATTTGCGAACAAACGAACAGACATACAAAAATTCTACCGAATGATTTTTTCGACATCTACCTATACCTAACCGATATGTTAACAGCCAACAAGTTAATCTTATTTTAATTTTTTCTATATTTTTCATGCGCAGAATTGACTTTTCTATCATTTTATTATATATGGCGATATAGATAAAGATTATCTCGAAACACATTGTAATATGCAAGTTGGCTCTCTTCACCACCAAAGCGGATATTTATCAAAAACGTGGATTTTCGAGTTAAACAGCAATATACCTTTGACGTGCATCACGAAGCGTTTTAATTACAACGACTTAAAACCTTTGTGACGCAAGAACCGAAGCTGATGCGTGATTGGTTGTGTTGTGGGGCAGTGGATACAAGCAAGTGGTACAAGCGACGCTTGTGGGTTCGATCTTAAATTAGGAAAATGCTTATATTGAGATATCAATCGGAAAGTGGAGAAGAGTGTTTTAACACTAGGTTACGACTACTTACCCAGTGATGCGGGATAAACATTTTGTTAAAATAAAAAACCCATGTCAAGCTGACAATTTAATTTTGAAATATAAATGAAATATATTATTTTCCATTTTTTTTAACTGGATAAGCAGGGGAACCTAGTATTAAGGCATATCGTTCCCCATGCAGCAACCATTTTTATAGAACTAGTACAAACAACTCAAGATCTCCTTCTTGAAACCAGAGTGAACAAACGTAATTACATAATTTCTCCAAGTGAGAACCGAACCCACAGCCGTCGCGTTTACAATCAAACGCTGTACCGCCGCGGGACACCAATGACTTGTAGATGCGTGAAATGGGGATACAAAATCACCCCAACATATGTCACTAAGTGGATATTGTTAGCAATTGCTTATTCATTGCGGTGTGACGTGACAAACAACTATCGATACGAAATTGCTTCAAATCGCCATCGTGGCACAGATGGAAGTCTGACCGTAAGCGCGACGGTTGTGGATTTGATTCCCATTCGGAAGAATGAATTATGCGTGCTGGTAACCAGGCAAAGTGCAGCATTGAGCTACGCCACTCACCTCGCAATGTAGAGAAAATTGGAGAGTGAGTGGGGAACGGAGTGATTCAACACTAGGTTCCCTTTGCCCACCCTTCTGTATGCAGGATATAGCGTGAAGCTGCTTTTTGATTATTAAAATTTAATTACCATAAAAACATATAATTACACGGAACCCAAGTTACTAACTACTAAACGAAATAAATCAGAAACTGCACAGTCATAACGGACAAATTAAGTCATCGTATTGCGTAATTGATGACTTTCGACGCGGCGGCGCGGCGGTGGGCCGGGGGTTCAATTCTGGAATAACAATAGGTAAATTTTATTAAAAGTAAAATGTTATTTGTTGGCAAGCTGTGGTTGATAAGAGAGTAACTAAAGTATTTATAATTACAATTTCACTATAACAATTGTAGACGAATGTTGAATGACGTAACTCAACGCTGCGTTTTGCGCCGTGTCTAGCGAATAAATTATTTTCATGTCCCGCCTCATGTCAGACAAGATGTGGTATTGAGTTAACAATTGACAATGTCTGGAATTTCGAAGAAAAAAAATCTTAACACTAGGTTCCCACTGCCTGCACTGCTATATGCGGGATTAACCATATAAATTAAATGTTTACAAAACAAATTTAAAAATATCATTATTGTTAGTAGGAAATGGGATATGTTAGTAAACTCCCCTACATTTTTAAGTCCCCAAGGTAGGTTGATTAATGATAGAAACACATATACTTGATTGTTATCGTACATAATGGTTCGTGGTGCAAAGGTCACTTTTACTAGGTAGTAGTAAGTTCAGTTCTCATTTGTGGTAAAAATAGATTTAGTATAATTGACATGAAGGACGAAATCCCGGGATGCCTATTAGTAAAATTATAAGAATTTGTGTTCGTTAGATTAGTCTTAACGAAGTCTTTGATGAAAATGGAAGGTGGCTGATGACAACTTAAACATGGTTTTAGTTTCATAAAATAATTATTTACTATAAGATGTGGTCGTCGCTCACAATATTGTAGTCTTTAAGACCTAAAATGAAAAACGCGGTTTTACATCTCCTAGGAACTTCGAGCCCTCTTAGCCCCTCTACCCTCTATCTAACCTACCAAATGCCAAGTATGAACTTTCTAAGTCTAGTTTTATCTGTGCATCGTCTGTCACTCAGTAACGAAAAAGTCTTATGTAGGTACATTATATACCTACTTATTATGTAAAACAATAATTCCAATTATACTTAAACCACTTTTTAATCTATTCGCGGAATAGTTTATTGACAATGCTGGACTGTAGGCAAAAGAGATTTTCAAAATTTTCAAACTCGCAGATCAATCATTGAATTCCTTTAAAGCACGGAAGCTATGAAACGACCGTTTAAGGTTGACCGGAATGAGTGTCGCTTAGCCGAGGTATTTGTCGAAAACACATCAGAAGAACAACGGCCTATTTCTAAAAGCATAACTTTACAGAAAACAGCAGGGTACCTTGGGAACCTAGTGTTAGGAAATATGTTTTTCCACTTTCCACCTGAATTTCAACGATCGCTTGTTAAGTGGCAGAAATCAATCGACACGCAACGCAACGTCAGAACGGAGAAATCATCAAACAAACGGAGAAACAAAATGGAAAATAAAATCGCCAAATATTACTGCATTATCTATGCACAAGTTAAAAGAGATTATTCTACCCCTTACTTACTCTCATCTAAGTACATCATATCAATAAAAATTTAAAAACCGGACACACTCACGTTGGCCGGACATCCTGGCCATCTTCCGTTTCGATTGTGGAAATCGACGGGTAGATATTTTTTTTAGTCTAATCTTGTTCGTTTTCAAACCGAATGTATTATAAACCGGATGCAGAGGAAAAAGGATTTAATAGGAAAGGAAGGATTTATACGCCCCAAATACATTGCTTTATAACCTTTTAACGTTTTTTTCCACCATTGTTTCGCAAAAAACATATAATGGATATCTGAATGTGGCCACTCTCCGCTTCAATTGTTTTCATTGTTTTCGTCCACATGTTGCGGTTTTGTTGACGTCGAGTGGTCGTGGGTTTGATTAGCTAAATATGAATTGAGGTAAATTGACTAAGAAATTATGTATTGTTTTTATCATGTAATTTCGTTTGTCATATTCTCTGAAGGAACGTAGGTAATTGAGTTCGTAATTAGACTCTAGCCTTACTTTACTTCTTTTTATGTCAATTTTTTTATTTAAGCTCCATGTTTTTTCTTATATCACCTTCATGCTTTATCGAATCAATCATCGAATCTCTCTCTCTCTCTCTCAAAATCATCGAATTGACGATGATTGATGGAATCAAACCACCAACCACCGCGTCTACAACCAGACTCAGTGCGACTGCATCACGACTGCCTTTTTTAAAAGAGTGACACCAAATACAAATTTTAAAACAATTTTCTTTACAGAAATCAAACATGCGACCCCTACCGTTTCTCATAAGTCATCCTTTCCAAAACCAAAGTGTTTTCTAATAATAATTCAAGACGAATGACCTTCGCAACATTTTGATAGGAGCACAATAGCGGAGTGGCTGGTAGCCTGGTACCTACTGGCATACAGTATGGCGGAACGTGTCGACAATATATCAAACTGTGAAAGAGAAACGACGGTCAAATCTTTTTGATGGAACTTTTAAAGATTGGTTTGACGTTTTTCTTAGCTTTGGGGGTGGTAAATCAGTATTTTTAACATTTATATTTTTTTCTCTTTATAAAAAGGATCAACTATTCAATTACTACATTTCATTAAGTTCAATAAATAATTGACAGTACTTTTTTCAAATTGAATGAGCCCAAGTAATTTGTATGGATCATTCAATTACAGTTAAGTTAAAAATACGACTTCTCGCTGCATATTTGTTGTAATTATTCTGTGAGGGGAGACTGACAGGTGACATAACGGCAGGGGACCGACGACCTGAGTGGAATAAAAAACACAAAAAGAAACTATATGAAACTCTGACATGTTTACGTAAGTTCTGCTACTTAATACGCAATGTCTCGAAGTTAGAGCGGTGCGTGGAGAACAGCTTGTCTTAACACTAGATTACCCTGCTATATGAATTGAAAAAACTGAACTACCGAGATCAATCTGGAGTCAGTACCGAAAATACTAATTTAATATAAATATTTCGGTATTGCGAACCCTGGATGGTTGTGGGTTCGATTCCCACTCGAGGGATTCCTTCTCCGGGGATCCTTCTCTGATAACGACACAATGTGTGGCGTTGAGTTCCGCCGCTCAACACGCAATACCTCGAGAATTCGGCGTAAATTAGGAAACGGGAGTATCTAGATGGATACGTGAGTGTCTCAACATCAGGTTCTCAGCTACCATCTGCCTACCCAGCTATGTGCGGGATACAGCGTGTGAAAGTTAAAAAAAACATACACATACTACCTATAATAAACGACATATTCCAAGTCATCACACCCATATTATATTAACATAAGCTGAGAGATCTAAGATCAAAAATAACATCTAAGTGCAAAACAGGCGTTGACGCTAAATAAAATTAACATTACCCCATAAAAGGAGGGGGTGAAGGAGGGGGTGGGAGGTGATCTGAATTTGAATAATTCACGACATCAAAACACTAATGGCGGGAGATGGGGCGGAATGGGCTTGTGGCACAATGGTTTGAGGAATTTATTTTTAAATTTCTTTATTTAGTGAAATGCTACCTTTTACCTATAACACCTCTAAATTATTTAGTGAAACGGATAGAGAAAATGTAGTGCTTAGACACTCACACATTCTTCATTTTTCAATAGTTTTGAGGATAATGTGTGGGGGGTGACGAAAATGGATGTTTCTTTCTTAAATAAATAAAAACAATAAATTTGTAACAAAATCATACAATGACTCCAAATTATAAATTATACTAAAAAATACGGCATCGGAGTTAATTATTACATTCTAAAATTAAGCTTAGACCTTTTCCAATGTGAAGTTTCATATCCCGCTACGTGAATTATACATATACTATAAAAAATACTTTTCTTTCCCGAGTATGAAATAACACTTTAAAAATATGAAAAATAATCTTAAATCACTATATGGCACATACGAACATTGAACCCAGTGTACCACCAACTTTGCAAGGCAGAAATTATAACTAATCGAGCTCACAATATTAAAGATGTCGCATATTTATTATCTTATTTTGCACATTATCTGTGTAGTGTGTGAATAATTGCGTTAATTACTTATATATATTAATAAAAGGAGTATTTGACAGAATACAAAATTTACATAATGAAATATATGTATTATAAATATAATTAGTCTTCGCCGTTAACTTTAAGACGTAAACGGAAAATCCCGTCTTTTCTTTTTCCCCATACTCCCCAACCCACCACCAAGTCTTATATATCTATATAGACTAGCGACTATCTTTATAAAATAGACACTATATGCCAAGGGAATTTTGCCAAAATACAATAGTGAAAAGGAACGGGCGAAGCCGCAGCCAAAAGCTAGTTGTAGACAAATATTCTAAAGTAATAAGTCGTAAGATAGCAGAGAAGACGTTATAAGATTTAAAGCAATATTTTATTAAATTGTAAAGTATATTTGCCCTCATTTTAGTTTCTTATATAATATGTATATAATTATTTCACTTTATATTATGTAAATACGCCCTTTGAAATAAAATTATTACTGTACTACTTTATAGCATAATTAATTAGTAAAGAGGTATACGTATATAATATTAATTTTATTAATTAATATTAATTATGAATTTGTATATTCAAAATGTAATTACAATTTATAAAATGCGTTAATATTTTTTTATTAGCTTCACGTTGTGACCCTCATATAGAAGTGTAGGCGGGGGGAACCTAGCTTAGTCTGTTCGTACTCACGCTTCACCCAATTTTTGAAACATTGCGTGTTGAATGGCGGAACTCAATACCGCGCTTTACCTTACTTTCCCCTAGTAGGAATCGAACCTAGAAGTATTGTAATTACAGTTAGTGTCGCTCTGCGCCACGACGGCTGATGACAAAAAAAACAACACGAAAATCCAAATAGCGATTTTTCCCTGTAACTTCACTCAAGACAAACATTTGTCCTTTCATTTGATATTTAAATCAAATATAATGTTTATTCACTGTAAAAACCTCCCTCGGGGCGTAATTATATTTTATTTGAAGCTGTTACGGGATCAAATGGTGTTTTATATTAAAAAAAAGAACATTTCCAATGTTCATCATCTTTGCATTAATATGATTGAAATAGGAAAAAAAAACCGACACCTGGTACAAAAGTTATATCAAAATAATATTTAAAAAAAAAATTAAAAGATTTAAACAAATTATTACCTTACTGTTGTGTCATCAAATCGCGGGGTACTAAGTAAGTAAGGTAAAAAATAAGTACCCTTCAGGGTAATAAGTAGGGGCGTCGAAAAAGTACAAAAATTTTGCAATATTCACATAAAATCTGACACCATTGTTCAATGATTATGAGGAAAGTGTTGAAACAAAGTAACTATTTTTGGTTAGTGTTACTAGCATTATAATATTATTCACTAGCGATCCGCGCGCGGCTTCGTCCCCTTCAATTACACTATTATTTATTAACTATTATTAAATAATTTCTTTCGTATTCTTGTAAAAACAGATTTTCTCATATATTTCCTATGTACAGACAGCGATTAGTTACAATTTAATTATATGTATCTATAGACTACTAATATTATGAAGAAAATTACTAGAATGTGTCCTGCCATACCTACATAACTCTTAGTTATTTCTATTTGACCACGCGGACAAAGTCGCTTGTGAAACCTAGTTTATTATATAAAATTAGTTTCACATATATAATAAAATAATGAAACTAACTTTGAAAAGTATAATTTAGAAAAACTTTTCCAAGTTACTAAAAGCGACGCAATTTTAGTCGTTGTGGCGGACACGAGGACACGCTATAAAACATTTATGAGTCACGGAGCGGCGATAGGGTTTATTCATATCGTGTGGACGGATGGCTTAAATTCACATTTGAAAAAATAAATCATATAATATTGGCAATAGATATGTTTGGCCATGAGTGAGATGGTTGTGGGTTCGATCGCCATGGGGGGGGGGGGGATTATACTGAAGTATTATTTATAGTTTCTCCCCGATTTGGTAAATCTGACAGCATTTTATACCACAAATAAGTAAAAATTGTCATTAATCAAATATAGTTTTTGATTTATGTCAAATATACTTGTACATAAGAAATCTTTTTAATTTTTCGTAACATCTCACCAAATACTGAAGAACTACACAAGTTTTTATATTTACCTGAAACCAAAAAAAAAAACATTAATTATTAAATGATAAATTAACTTTTATGTAGACATATTATATAAAACCACATTAACAATCACTAAATATTCCTATGGGTTACCTAGATATATTAACCTCTCCCGTCTATGATGGGCCACATTTGATCCATCGATCGATACAACTTGTATCGACCTACCTACATATATTTTTCGGTCCATCAAATATGACAAGTGTTGAAAACTAATGACAAAAGTTCGTTCATCCATACATAACAAGTTCAACCGTGTGTTTGTCTGTTGACACCGGCGACGGTGACGACGTGAACGCGTGCCTAATACCTACCTACCTACGCCGTCGCGGTTTTTGCACCAAAGTTTATTTTATTAGTTTCGTATTCGCTGCGGTCACCACTCCGTTTTAATTGTGTGTAGTATCAAAGTTACTTTTGTTTTGTATCGATTGATATTTAAAGATTTTGTAATAAACAAATATAACTGAAGTTACATAGTAAATAATTTATTTTTATGGGAACACCATTCACTCTTGAGGCCAGTCGTGGCTAGGAGACACAAGCGTGCGACTCTTAACACGACAGGTTATGGTTTTCCATTCCCACTCGAGAAAATGAAAAATTTCATTTCCTCGCTCTGGAAACGAGGCAAAACGCGGAGTTGACTTCCACGTCTCAACACACAATTTCTACACACGCTCTAACACACATATATAGGTATATCACAGACTAACAAATCCCTTGTTTCAAAATCTAGTAAACCTAAAAAAACCTAGTAACCCAAAGGGAGCTAAGGCACGCAAAGCCGCCAACACGTTAGCGACAGGACGGTGGGGTGTAACCCTTCCCATAATCCGGGCATTACGACTGTTTTAGGCTTAAAGTATTTAACAGCTTTCGGTTTCCAGTTCACAAAATACAATATTCTCGTGTTAATTGCAGGTGGAAAAGGGTTTTACTTAAATGCATATGGATTTGTTCTTTTTGATTACCGTCATTACATGTAAGTTTAGAGGTCCTGGCGTCGTGGCGCAGAGGCCCTAGCGTGTGGCTGCAAATGCGACGGGTTGTGGATTCGCTTTGCACTCGAGAAAATAAAATATTTTATGTTTTCATTTGCCCGTTCTGGTAATGAGGCATTAAGTTTCGCCACTCAACACGCAATATCTCAGGAATTAAGCTAAAGGTGGGAAACGAAAGTGTCTTAATGAGAAAGTAGTGTCTTAGCACTACGTCACCAGATTCCCTAAGGTTACCCGTTACAACGTGGAGCTGAAAAAAAGGTAAAATATATTTTTTTCACGATTGTTGCAAATTCAAGTACCTACCTACGTAGTACAAAGTGAGTGGAGGTTTACCACAAAAGAGAAAAATTCTCAAAATTTCCAGGGATAAAAATGAGATTTTATATAACGTTCATCGTTCATGCAGTCCATGCAAAGTTGGCTTAGCATTGCTTGCATTGCATTAGCCTAAAACAAAAGTTCTATTTGTGTATCATCAAAGTTCAACCAGTAGGAAACTAATATATTGCCACATCTCATCAAACCATCCAAAAATTTACTTATCATTAAATGATGATATGTATATAACACTCATATAAACAAACACATAAACATTACAAGAAAACCCAGCTAACCCTATTTAACTTAACGTTTTAAAAACAGCCCCCTTAGAGGGTAGTAAAAGGCAACCCTTCGACGCAATCCTTGTATCGTGTACGAGTACGTAACAGTTTTTAGGTTAAAACCGAAAACTGCGGTTTCTATTCGATGTGTGCGACCGCACCAATTTCAAACTCGATTTAACTGCGGACATCGCAGTGTAGTTAAAAACAGACACTGTTGTGTCTTTCTTCAATTACTCCCGAACTTGACTCGCTGCTACCTCTGGATTTGCTTTTGATTTTCATTATTTTATTGAATCGCATATAGAAGGATAGGCAAAGGGACGGCCTCGATTCATTATTACATACAACTGTAATGACGATTTCGTTGTGATGTAGGAAAATGTGACAATACATGATAGCAGTGGGCATTTAATAGTATTTTAGATATTTATATCTAGAACAGAAATTGAATCAGCGACCGTTTAGTCAGTCACATATTGAAAAACTTTTAGAGAACTAGCAGAGAACCCATACCAAAACCACTTAAATTTAGATTTTTATAAGAGATCTAAAATTAAGCTATTATTTAAAATCTAAATTTAGGTATTTTTTATTATGGTAGGTAAGAAATTTTACGCGTAGGCGTTGACGGGCGAAGCGATCAAGAGACCAGGCTATTTGGTAAGACACATATTCATAATCATAATTATAATTTAAAACAAAAAAAAAACAAAAACAAATTTCAAAGTAATACCTCTACCCCCATACAACTCTATGGCGTCCGCAGGCTCGCATAAAGGAGATGGCATAATTTTTATGGAAAAAAAAACAGCGCCGGTTAATGACCCTTTGTTCGCTACCATTGTCCAGACGACCGGCAGACTACAAACACACATACACACATACACTTCATTTTTATATGAATATTTCATTTCCACGAGTTTCTTTGTTACGAACTGAAGTGTAACCCAAATCGAAAAATTGGATTGAAATGGTTTTTTTTTAAATATTGTTTTTTTTTTTAATGAAAACGTACAATTCAATCGGTTGTAGTGATTGACTAAGTTGTTGAAAATAGAGTGGGTTCGAAACCAGTGACAAGTGTTATTTTTCACTGTGAACATGAAGTATCTTAAATCTATTTATTTATAAGAGATTTATATATAAAAATAACATAAAAGCAGAGGGAACCTAGTGTTGAGACACAGCGTTCTCCACGTATCGGTCGCTAGTTTGTTCCCCCGTGTGGGAATTGAACTCACAACCTTCGTTTTAACAGGCATCAGGTCGCAGTCAGTCAGTCAGCTATGCCACTGCGCCACCACGATCTTTATTATATTAAAACATTATCTCATGTTCATATGTGTAGGTTATAGGGCATATGGCGACGATGCTAGAAAATATATGCGATAGTTATACGATAGTTAATCCTCATTTGAGAAAATGAAATATTGAATATTTTCATTTTCTCGCTATCGAAGCAAAGAGCAGCGTTGAGTTCGGCGAAAAGTGCATAACGGAAATGTCTTAAAGGGAACGGAGTGTCTAAGCACTAGGTTCCCAGGTACGGGATGCAGTGTGAAGCTAAAAAGAGGAATGAAGTTAAAAAAAATGTAATTATTACGATACTCCTATACTTTTAAATTATACTTTTACATACCTACGAGTATGCTTATACATAGATACTCTTTTATCAACAGACTATAATTTGAAATTTAGATTATTCTAAATTTCAAATAGCTATTTTCTACTTTTTAGATATAAAATAAAAAAGCCTTCCTAAACGGACGACTACGTCAGAATATATCTGCATGTTTAATTTCAGCTTAATCCTTTAAAGCTTGGGCATATGTATATATACATATACGAATATACATACGATGAAAGGTCACTTAGTCAATTTTAAATCTCAAAAACAGCTTCACGCTTTTTCCCGCATAGCGGGATAGGCAGGGACAACGTAATGTTAAGTCCGTACTGTCCACCTTATATTCGTTTCGCCTTACCTTCCAGAGGGAAAATGAAAATAATTTAAATATAATTCACCCAAGTCAGCATGGAATCCGCAATCACCACGCTTTCTGTCAAAAACTCCTGCCTTACGACGGAATGTCTGCCCTACGAGGGAATGTCACGGTAGGCAGAGGGAATCTAGTGTTAACTCTTAACACTAGGTTCCCTCTGTCTACCCTGCAAAGTCCGGGATATAGCGTGAAACTAAACAAAGTTGTTATGAATAGCGCGTTCAACGAAAGAAACAGTTTAGCTTTATAATATAAGTATAGATTAGCAAAAGGTCTTATATTGTAATTAAAACTGTATTTTTCTAAATCAACCCCTTTTATATTATATTTACCCCTAACGACCCCGTTAGGTCAGATGGCAATCGTATAAAAATATCTCATACTTAGTAGGTTAATTTAAATTTAATTATTCTGTACCTAAGTGGAAACTCCTCTGTGGCACAGTTTTGACGAATTTAAATCATTAAAAGTTATGGATTCGAAAATGATTTCATTGTATGGGTAAGTGTACCTATATATAAAAAAAATAGAAAACAAAAATACCTACAAAGTAAGGGGATGTCAGTTATACACCGCGACGCTGTCGCCATACTTCGAAATTCATTAAGGGAGTAAAATAGGGGTCGAAACGCTTATAATAAAATTTTGTAAGACAAAAACAAAATTGTATTGAATATATACCAAACTATGTAACTATGTTTGTACTAGATCATTCCTAAGGTTTCGCCGCCATTCTAAGTGCCCGAGATAACTCACAGGTACAGTAAGAGTAAATAGGCTTTATATAGGTTAGGTTTTATATAGGTTATTAAAGACATCAAAAATATGTTTTCTATTTGAACTAATAATTATTACAACCTGTTAATCTTAATAGTTCGATCAAACATAAAAAAATAGGTAAGCTTAGTAAAAAAAAGAACGTTCCAATGGATATATGCATTTATTTTACATGAAATGAACAAATACAAATTTGTAATGATTTTTTTCTGTGAAATACCTATAAATATTCACTTTTCGTTCATCCACAAGTTCTCACTTCGTGGCCAATTTCATAACTGTGTGTCCAAGGGAACCCTACAGGTTTAGATTACGAGATCTATCTGATCTCGAGATACCATTTAGGCGGACAGACGGACAACAAAGTGATACTATAAGGGTTCCGTTTTAATTAAAAATATCTTAATAAAAGCTTAGCATAGAATTTAGCTTTATAATGTTGATGTTGAAATATAGTGGGAGTGGCACTTGATGTATATGAATACAAATTCAATAAAATTGAAATAACGCACTCACGAGTAGGTGCATACCACATCGAGTATAATTAATATAATTTCTATTAATACAATATTGTAAAGCGTATCATTGAATAGTTTATTAATTTTTTTAGCTTCAGGCTGTGTTACGCGTATAGCAAAATAATCAAAGAGTTCCTAGTGTTAAGGCACTCCGTTCCCTACTTTCCGCCCTATATTGAGACAATGCGTGTTGACTGGCGGAGCACAACGTCACACTTCGTCTCGTTACGAGAGAGAAGGAATAAAAATAATCCATTCCCCCAATTGGGTAATGAACCCAAAGCTCTCGCACTTACAGACACCACGACGGCCTCAGTTTAGATAGATTCAGGTCAGATATCCTATCTATTAGGTATAACTGTAGGTTGGCAACAATCCAACTTCCCCCGTGCTGAGAGCCACTTGACGGGTGGTATAAAAAATCGGTTTTCTGCTTTACGACACGATGGGGTGTTATTGACATTGAATGTTATGACGGTGGTCGTAGATTTGATTTCTTTTTGGCCATTTTGAGACGTTTATATGATTTGGTGCAGACAAATCTTACATTGTTAAATAGGTAGTTATCAAAAAGAAAGAGGCCGTTAATTCGATTACGCTGTATCCCGCAACCTAATCTTAAGAGTCCGTTCCCCGTGCGTGTGACTGGAGCGAGAAAATGAAAATACACAAAAAAATACTTTCAAGTGTTCTATGGCTAAAATTGGAAAATAGAACAATTTCCCATGTAAAAGGTTAAACTCTAAGGTTACAATAAAAACAACCATGGGAACACCACAAATATGTACGTACATATAATAGTGCGAGAAAATCGAAACATTAGTCACCCATGACATTTGTACATACATACATTCATACAAACTATAAAAAACATGTATTTTCGCATACATTTCATTCCATATTACCTTTTATAATTACAATGTGGGTATTATTTTCTATGTAACGTTAATAAAAACACAAAGACTTATAGACAGGTGATGAGAGCTTATAGACCTTTCAATGTGTAATGTGTAATATTTGTTATAGTTTTTTTGTTTACTCATTTATGTAGGGAATGGAGCGTGTTAAGATTAGGTTCCCTCTGCTTACCCTGCTAAGGGAGAAAAGGCGTGAAACTGAATTTTTGCTCATTTAAAGTGTTCAAATAGAATGTAATCGAAACAGTCCGTTCTTTTTCTCCGTTCTTTCTCCGCCGTAAATATTGAATGTTAAAAAACTAATACTTAGTAGACAGGTCCCCATGAATAAAAAAATCGGCTTCCTAACGTAGGCATATACATAAAATAAGTAAAATCCACCTCTACATTGCGAAAAACACACACAAAAGAAACAAAAAATCCCAGTCAGTGCAACAGACAAAAATCTTTCATTATATTACGAACGATACATGAAAAAAAAAAACCAGAAATGAACCGAAAGAAAGATACGCAACAACCCAATCTGAGTTATTGATCTTGTTCTCATAAACACCGAGCTTATAACGTATAACACTTTGTAAAAATCACGCCAAACTCAACTTTAATATTATAGCAATAAGAACTTCACAGAATGGGCGCTCAGTACATTATAACACTAAGTTAAATGGTCCAAGTTAATAGAATATAAGTTCTATGACTGTCGGATAAGGTTCGATTTTCTGTGAGGGCTATTTAAGTCCGTTCGTACCGGACAGATGTTATTCCCCTTCAGTTAGCATTGTAAACAAAACGCCTATTAAAATGCGAGGTTGCACTAGTGCTGCATAGTTGACAGAGTAACATCGATGAAATTATATTTATAATATTGAAAGACAAGACAACATTTATGTATATAAATACATACTATTTTAAATATAATATATATACCAAACTAGGGCAGCATCTCACAGTAATGATTGCTGAGGGAATGATCGCAGAGCGTGATTGTTGAGGGTTCGATTTCAATTCGTGGGAAATAAATATTTTCATACATTTGATTTGGTAACAACACAAAGAGCGGCGTTAAGTTCCGCCACTCAACACATAATGACTAGACAATTGGTTGAATAATATACAATTTCTTAAATATGTATAATATAAATAACATTTAATCATAATAATACTCTACATAGCAAAAGTACTTAAGTATATATATTATGTACCTACCGTATATCTACACAATTAAGTGGTAAAAAAATAGAAAACTAAAAAAAATATATTCACATGACAAATTATCATACACTGTTATGCACACCTGATGAAGACAAAGGTAACGAATTCTTTAAAGGTTGGGCGGCGAAACTCAACGCTTTGCTTTCATTATCAAACCAGAATAAGAAAATTATAATAAGACACTTGATGAATTGAAGTAGCATTACTTCAGTTAAGAAAAAGGTAAATATATATTTCCAAACATATTATTTAAAATATTATATTCACAAAAAATCGTTCCTACAAAGTATTGTAATGGAGTACCATTACACCTAAAAATATTACAGGACGCGTCAAGCTTATCTATTTCTAGGAGATTAGCTTTAGAATCAAAAATACGCCTATTTTAACTGTCATTTATTACAGACATAGAAATTCTGCAAAAAGGGTCTAGTATTATACATTGTTACTTCAAGTAGTAATATTATTAATAAGCAACTTGTCCTTCTTTCGGTATAGCCGGAAAGCCTGAAGGGCGGAGTGGGATCAGTCCTCGAATGAGAATCAAATCCACGACCTGTCGCGTTAACCTCGCACGCTTGTGTCTCTGCGTCATGACTGGCCTACATATATGTGGTATATAGCACATATGTAGATACAAGCTTATCGACTAACCGTATCAACATCACTATTACCAAAATTGTTGTAATCCGAAACGTTAGGTTAGGGACGATGATATATGAATGTATTATTTGATTGCATCCCAATAATGACTGTGTGACGCACGGACGGAGACCAGTCGTGGCGCAGAGGTACAAACGTGTAACTGTAAACGCAACAGGTTATCGGTTCGGTTCCTACTCGAGGAAATGGAAAAAAAAGGAAGAACGGGAGTGTCTTAATGGGAACGGAGTGGTATAACAGTAGGTTCTACCGGTAGATAGCTACTGGCTATTTCCCGCGGCTCCACCGTAAGGTAACTGTACCATCTGGTATAGTGGGTTATTTAGAAACGATTAACATGATTTAATATAACCCTCTATATTAATTGAATAACCAACGTAAAAATATTTTTTCAATTCAAATCAATAGCTCTCGACATAAGCGCATTCATACAAACAAACTCTATAATATTAGATTATAAATATGTAAGTGTAGATATAATAATTCTATGATTTATAAAAAATAAAATCAATGGCAATTAAAACATAAAAAACTATAATTTTTGTTCTTGATCTCGTTTACAACGTACGTTCGCGGCGTTAAGTTCCGCCATTTAACACGGCAAATCTCTAAATTTAGCGGAAATTGAAGAACGAAGTGTCTTAACATACCCACCGCTTTACCTCGATATCTGGACGGGAGAAATGAATAAAAAGATTGGAAACAATCTTCTTCGGCAATCTCGGCAAGAAAAATAAAGCTACAGTACAAAAGAATAACACCAAATTTTCCTTTCTCATATTTTCTTTTTACCCTCTCGCTGTATTCCGTATATAGCATGTTAGGCAGAGGGAACCTAGTATTAAGACAATTTGTTAAGCATTTCCAGCCGTAATTTCCGCGTTCATTGATGGTGAGCGGCAGAACTCAACGCTGCGGTCAAGGTAAATATTGTGACCAGTTTCAGTAAATGGAAATATTGTATAATTAATTTCCCTCGTGGATATCGAACCTACAACCCTCGCATTTATAGTCACTACTGCACCATGATAGTTTCGTTTTCTCATATCCCACGTTAATATTCAAAAAGGGGTGACAAAATCAACCCCTAAGCATTAAAAACCGACAAATCGAATGACGTACGTACATTAATGTTTATTGTAAATATGGTTACGAATGAAATATTGCACTACACCCTATACAATGTATTAAATTTGAGTATCGCTTTATGTCTCATTTCTAATATTCATTTCCTTTTGGCGTGAATAATTTTGAAAATTATTATTACTTACTAAAGCAATAAAATGTGAAATATTCATATTCTTTAGCTTCATAGCAAGGTAGGCAGAGGTAATCTGGGAACACTAGGTTAAGACACTAAGTTCCTATTAAGATACTTCCGTTCCCCACTTTCCGCCAAATTCTAGAGACTTGAGTGCTGAGTGGCGCAACTCGTTATAACATAAGCCGAAAAGGAGCCGAGGTCATCCGCCTTCGACATGGTCTAACATCGCGAGTTACTTAAAAACTACCTAGGATCGTACTTCTCGACGCCGAGGAGTAAGCAGATCTGACTTCAAATAACGCGACCGAGGGCGGAAGAATAAAAGAAGGCAGAAAGGAACCTAGAGGAAAGTATTTTGCGTTACTGTTTTCTAATGGCCCCCGAAATGTTATATATGAACCATATTTAAAGTGTCACCGACCCTTCTGTCTGCAAATACAATACATAGAAAGGATTAAAAGTAATGTAATATCGCTTAAACGCTTTCTCAATAAATGGACTAGGTATCCAATGAAAAAAAAAATCGCAGTAGTTCCTGATATTAGCGCGATCAACCAAACTAACTCTTCAGCTTCATAATATTAGTACAAAATATACATTTATATTGTCATACGAGTATATCGATAGTCAACAGGGAGATCACCGACAGGCACCGAGCTATTTGCATACACAGTACACAGCAAACGCCCTTGCCTCGCCGCGGAGACAGTTAGAAATCAATCTTTGGTTGCGATCGAAATTTGACGCTATTGTGACGATATCAATATATGTATGACGGCGTTGAGTTCCGCCACATACAACGTCTTAAGTCCGGACGAAAAGCGGAGAATCTTGACCATAAAGTGCTGTCTACGAATAGGTACCTTAACTGTATAACTACTTTTCTATGCGGGAAAGAGCGTGAAGCTGCTATATATTATCCCGCACAAGACAGGATAGGCAGAGGAAACCTAGTCCTAAGCCTACCCGAATTCTGGAGGTATAGCGTTTTGAGTGGCGGAACTCAACCGGCGTCACCTGGCGTGCCTGTAAGCTTGTGACCACAAGCGCGACGTTGTGGGTTTGTTTCACATTCAAGGGAATTATTTATTTACACACACCGCAGCATAGAGTTTCACCAATATATTCGCAACATCTGGAAAATTGGACGAAAAGGAGAGAACGGAGGTCTATGTAATAAAACAACACTAAAAGTTATTGCCAATGTATTCAATTTCTTCAATGAAACTTATACCAGTGGTTGCGGGTACCATACTCATTTGCATATCTCGACACGCTTTGTTAAAGACGACAAGCTATAGCTAAACTATAACAAGATATCAATCATATCATAATATCATTTAAAATAACATCATCGTGGCGTAGCAACACAGTGCCTGAGTTTAAACTCCACTATTGGTGGTTCGATTCCCACTAGATGTAAAAAAATATTTTCATTACCTTGCTCTGGTATAGAAATAAATCGCGGCGTTCGTTCCGACACACAATACTCAACATCTCAATTGGGCCGTGCGTGACAACGGAGTGTTTTAACAATGGGTTCCCTCTGCTATTTGCGGGATACAGCGAGAAAAAATCAAAAATATAATATACTTATCCAATATACTATAACACTACATCATACTACTACACTATAGCTGGGTAAAAATAGTTGTGCAACACACTGAAACAATGTTCGCTTTGTTACCAACAATTAACCAAACTTCTGGGGGTAAGCTTATAAGAAATTTAAAAGCTTCCAACTTGATAAGCTTCATTAGTTAGAACTGAAATTATGTATACATAAACATAAAGGATTGCATACCTGGTTATGTTAGGGAAAAAAAGTCTAGAGACACTAAAACTGGCATTTACTAATCAGCTTCACGCTGTATCCCGCAAACAGCAGGATAAGCAGAGGGAACCTAGTATTAAGACACTCCGTTCTCCACTTTTTGCCAAATTTCGAGGCATTGCATGTGGATTGACGGAACTCAACGCCGGGCTTTGGTGGTAGAGCGAACAAATGAAAATATTAATAATCGAACCCACGATTGTCGCGTTACAGTTACACCTTGGTGCCCCTGCACTACCTACGACTGCCACAATTTCAAGTCAATTCAAATATATATGTATTATTTTAATTATTATATATTTCTTAGCCTATAATTTTGAGTCTTTTAGCACTCCCCTATACTCCCTATCTCCCTAACCTACATAAACACCAAATTTCAAACATCTCAGTCCCGTTAGCATAGCAGAGCAGAGCAAAATACCCAAATACGACACGTATCCACTACCACCCAAATCTCACCTGCAACTATCCACATATACTAAGCTATACCAAAGCTATAAAATCGCCAGCCCTACAATCTCATACTAAGACAATCGTGAGGAATATTTGAGAGGCTATTATAAGCTACCGTACGATACATCGCATGGCGCATGGAAATATACGTATATCATTGTTGTTTTATTGTGGGAATATAGACAGTGTACACTTATGTGTTTAAGAAAATATACCTTTGGGTGCAGTGGGTTTTTATTTAATTGATAGATCAACATTCGATGATGGCTACGAAGTTGTTTTCCAAGGATGTGTCCTTGTCCTTATCTTTTTAACTACGGAATGCAATTAAGTTTTCACTAATAGATAAAAGGTTTAAAGAAGGGTTAAAACTTCCTTCCTTAATATATATACATATTTCTTTTTATTTCCTACGAAATCCAACAGCTATATATAGACATAACGAACTCCTCATGGAACAATTACCCTAACCGGGAAAAGAACCCGCTAACCACAAAACGGCTAGCCCCACAAAAGGAGTATCACATCATATTAGTATTTCAGATATTTCAGAGATCGTCTTACCGAAACTCTGGGGAGACACTCGAACCGGAAGAACTTTAGTTACGCAATATACACGTTATTATTTGGACCGTAAACGCATAGTGAATACTTAGTCATATTTAATCCCTTGTGGAATCTGTGGATGTATCGTGGAGTCGTATCACTCTATTTTCCATTCAATTAATCATCGTTACGCTACGTATTCAAATGCTTATTTTTTTATAGTTTCACGCTAACTCCCCCATTAACAGATTAGGAAGAAGGAATCAAGAAAGTTATGTTAAGACACTCCTTTCTCCACTTTCCGTGCGATTGCGTGTTGCGTAGCAAAATTCAACGCCGTGATTATCTTCTAACCAAAGTGAAGAAATTCATTCCTCCGAGTGGGAATCGAACCCACAACCAATACGACCTATAATCCTGTGCCGCTGCCATGGTGTCAAATGTTTAAAGCATAATTAATAAATATTGAAAAGAAAAAAAATACAAACAAAAATACTGTTTGTGGAAAAACAAAAATGTTTCGCATATTGCTGTTTATATAACAATTAAAGTATTTTATATTGAAAAGTTAATTAATCGACAAGGCTTAGTCTCGCCTTAAATCTAAAGTCACAATTAAATTATTAATTAAATAGCCGAAACTAACCCAAATAAAAAATCGATTAGACAGACGGACGGAAGGGCGGGCGGAAGAACAGACAGACAGATTGACAACAAAGTGATCCTATAAGCATACGGAACTCTAAAAAAATATTACAAATTGAGAGTTAAAAACTTTTTCACTCCAATTTAAAATAGTCATAATAAATAAAGAAATTATGGAATAATATTTAATGGAATAAAAGGAATATACATATCTAAAGTCCAGTCACAAATGAAAAACTATAACTTGTTATGTCTAATGTTGGCAGCATTAATTATAGTCTCTCGAGATGAACTTTCCAGTGACAATGATATGTGCTATTATTGTTTGGAAAAACAATGAAATTTATAGACGACATATGTATGTATGTCTTTAAAGTAGTTTATAAAACGACTAGTCGTCGCCCGCAACTTTGCGTAGACTTAAAGATTTTTATTAGCTTCACGCTGTATGCCGCACATGACAAGGTAGGCAGAGGGAACCTAATAGACACTCTGTTCCACACTTTCCCGGTTAATTTTTGAGGTACGTTGATTGGCAGCGGTATTGTTCAACGCCACGCTTTGCCTTGTTATTAGAGCGAAGAAATGAAAATATTATGAAATTATTTTAAAACCTTTTGTAAAGCAAAACGGCGTCTAATACAATTTTTTATTAATTTAACGTATATCATAACAAGTCAACAGAAAAGCTAACAGAAGTCTGATAGAAATACATACTCTTAAATGTATTTAAATATCAATAACTGTGATTAACCGTTTCAAATGATACAAGGCCTTGGGGACACCTAAGTTACTGTCCTTTGTAACTTCTAAGCTAACTAATTTAAATTGACCCTTTCGATATGCTAAAATATACCTAAATTTTGGGGGTTATTTTTTTGTTTTGGAGTTTATTAAATAAAAAATATTTAACAATCTTAAAAAAGATTAATTTACATTATATGTTGCAATTTTGGTTGAGAATTGTGATGCAGAAACGTATGCAAACGCGTTGCTTGTAAGTGTGGTTCACACTGGGCAGAATGAAGGTTCCCTCATTCTACCTTGCTATATAGGGGATACTGCGTAAAGCTAAAAAAACGAAGCGTCCAAATTCCGAAAACGGGCCCGTATATTTCCACGACTTAGGGCCGCCCTTAAATAATTATACATGCAAATAACATCTTGATGGCCACTGTAAGTGATACGCTAATTCTTGGCACGAGGGATTTGTATTATAAATTGTTTCGCCGTCTTAAATACCTGCCTGCTATTTTGAAAATGACTTCTTTTGTTACATAAAAGATTATTGTTTTATTTTTGTTAAGTCATTATTTTATTATTATTATTCAGGCTTTACGCTGTATGCCGTATATTACAGGTTAGCCAGGGAAAATATTATATATAGCTATTGGTAAGTTTCCGTTCGAATGTGAGACTTTACGTGTTGATTGGCGGAACTCAACGCCGTACTATAATAACAATAATAATGCAATACATATATAATATATGTATATATATGTATAATCCGATCACCACTGTAAGTGATATGGGTTGGGGACACACGAGATTTGGACCTTGCAAATTGTTTTATTACTAACTAACTTACTAACTAACTTAAAACGTGTTTTACATACGCCGCTGTATAATCCGTATAAATCAGTTATAATAAAGTTATTCTATGGTTTTGATGAAGTTTTAGTTAGGGATTCGAGACATATGGAGACATATTGCTTACTTGTTGTATGGAAAGATGGTAGCAAGTTTGATTTTGTAGTGGTCATGGATTCATGCCGTTTCCTACCAGTTGTAATGAAAATAATTAATACCACCGAGTAAGAATCGAACCCAAAATTCAGCATTCATAGACATAATCTACGCCACGGCGGTCTCAACATATAAAATAACTAAGTATATATATTAAATAAATGCCCCGAGGCAAGAATTGAACCTTGATCACAATACCATGCCATAACAAGCATAGCCACAAGGCAAAGCTAGTTAAGTAAATCAACTAGGATTCCATATGAACCCTTGCCCGTAGGAAACGAGGGGTCGCGAGGACTCTTGTGATATTAAATGGATATACATCGCGACTGTAACGCACCTAAGAAGCACCAGAACATTATAAGTACATGGGATAAATGATGATGGGGGGGTTGATTTTTTTTCTAATTATATACTTGATGACTAAAAAAATAAGGCATTTGAATTTAAAATTGTGCAGACGGAGAAGAATGAAATGCTAATAATTTTTACATTTAATTGATAATATAAAAAAATATATATATACATATTTTATTTATCACTGACAATACAACATGTTTGACAATATACGCTTGTATAAAGTGACATACACGTTGTTATGGCAACGCATATTGTACGCGTCAATTGGTTCCGTAGTCTCCTTAATTGCATGATTATCGTTTACTTTTGCAACAAGTTTTCTTTGATATGCCTTGTTAATATGTGTATGTGAAATCTTGCCAGCTCTATTTGGCACACTTATCAATGCCTGGTTGAACTGAAATTTGGATAACGACTCCAGCCCTGATAACAAATAAATTACATATATACCTATATCTAACTTATTTGTTATCAGATTATTGTTAATCCAAGTGACCACCACAATAAAATAGTGATTTAAAATGTTTGCAAATCCCACCTATTAAATATATAAAATAAAAACTTTTAAAATGAAAAGGCTTGATTTGTAAATACAAATAAATGCACTATAAAAAAAAACCTTTATAAAGGTTTTTTAAATAAATGTTTTATATATTTTCGAAACGAATAATAATAAAGTTATAACAGAACAGACAGTCCGATTCACTCGATACGCGAGGGAACCCTGAAAAATAACCAAACATATGGAGTTTCCTACGTCCTATTAAAATAACAATAATAAATAACATTTGTGCGCCAAAACTTTTCTAAAAGTTTCGAATTAGAAATGGAAAGTGGAGAAAAAATGTTGACAACATATAAATTGTACTTTCCGGGGGCACGATACGTGACTCTGTAGTGACGGGGAAAAAGCTTATCGATATTTAACCAATAAATTTAAAAAGTTAAATGTGTTATTCCACACTAACGATGGAATTTGTACAAACCATATAAAAAATTAAGGCATCAAGCCGCGTGCAAATAGTAATTTAGCGTTTGCAAAATTAGTAAAACTGTTTTTTTCAGATAAGTTTATAATATTTTTTAAAACTGTCAATTACTCTCATGATGCAAGGTCTCATGATAGACAAAAATTAGAGAACGAGGTCACTCATCATAAATCCATATAGACCCACCGTGCCCAAATAGGTACACCTACAATAGTACCCTTGTTTTTTTTATATTTTTATTTTTATGCAGTTTATGTCTAGAATTGTACAGATAAGTAGTATATCCTTATGTTGTAACCGTAAAATCTAATTAAATTTTTTTTACAATCGTTCATTTCGTGCCTTTTGTAAAGCTGTTGCACGAAATCTGTGAAGGCAAAATGTAAGTATTTTTATTTTTAAATTTTTCTTCTAAATACATTTGTTTTGGTACAAAACATACTTAAGTACTTAGTATTCTTTGTAATATAATTACATTTGATTACAAAAGAAGAGTCGTAATAGGGCAAATTCAACTTTTACGATGCTGTCCCCAATTGGGGCCAATGGGCACATCAGAGGTCAATTTTTATGTTTTTATACGCATGTCCATCCAAGATTCATAATGACTCTTAGAATATTTAGCAGTCGCAATTAATATAAGGGTCTTCAAGAAGCAATCACAGTTGTAATTATTGGAGAAAAAGACTTCAGAGAGGTATATTTAGTTACGCTGCCTCTAGAACCAGGTGTGGTAATCGACGAAGAAGAAGATGTAGATATACAAAGCACTGCTAATCTGCCTGCTTACTAATAGAAGCAATTATCAACCTTTTGCTAAGAGACGTAGAGAAACCGTAATCTTGAGTAACCCCGTTGGTGTAAAAGTGATTCAACTACGACTAATATACAAGGTCGTCTTGAGAAATTTAAGAATTGTTAAAAGATGAAACTCAGCAGTAAAGGATATGAAAAGAAAAACTGAGCCGATTTTGATTACTGCTTTTACCAAGTTAACCAAATTTTATAAGTGCGAAGGTTTTACAGTGTGGTATGGGCGGGGTTGATCAGGCTGATCAATCTTTTTACCTATATAGCAATGCTGTACGTGGCAAAAAATGGTGGTGGGTTTTATCCACACATACATAGGATCTTGCTGTTGCAAATTCGCGGCACCTGCACTTGCTAACTAATATAAACAGGATAGATTAGCTTAATTTTTTCGTTACATCGCTCGTCACGATTTAAGAGACGAAAACATCAACGTATTTATGCGACCAGCAGCTTCTGCAGTACCAAGTCTGCAGCACCACGGGGTAGACCACTACTCCCAAAAATTTTGCTAGCAACTGAGACGTGCAATGTGCCATAAAAAAACGCTTTGATAGTGTAAAAAGTGTTATAAAACATTTCGTGTCGCAAAAATAGTTTCGAAAATTTAGATACTACATGTGCCCATTGGCCCCATTTAAGGACGGCATTTTTTTATATTTAAATAAAAAAAAAAAAATTTTTTTTTTACGTTTTATATTTTCTTACATCGATATCTATCAATTATTACCTAAAAAACCTTTTATTTACTGCTAGTTTGGCTATGGGTCTAAATGGGTTAAATTATCTTCACTTTTAATATAAAAAACAGCAAAACGACATACATTTGAAAACATCTCTTACAAAAAAAACATGAAGAAACCAATCCAAATAGAATAAATAAGTTTCTTTTGATATACAACTTAATATTAGGTACGGAACGATCGTTTCTAACATTCACATACATACATACATATGTATGAAGTAAATTCATTCAAATGTATAGCCAGTTACTTCAATTATACCTTTTTATTTATCTTTCCTGTTTGCTATTACCATGTTTCCCTTTGGGATCCTACAGAGAATCGACTAACAGAACACTCAACTTGCTTTATGTACCTAATATACATATGTATATTATATATACAATATGTGAGTATTTGAATATTGTGCGTGAACGTTAAATTTATATAAGAACGAACATCAAAAACTATCACCAGTTTTTTTCAAAAATGTACTTCAACGGCAGCACTGGCATAATCATTACTAATTTGGTGTCGATAGGAATAATCTCGGACAGTGGAGGGGATCGGTCGTATCGTAGTCGTAAATCCCAGGTATTGCTCTGAGCTGCTCATCCTGTTAAGCTTTGCCCTGATTCAGCTCGAGGAATCCATGTAATAATACTAAATAGTTTTTTATCATCACAAAGTGCTTTAAAAATGTGAGAACACGCTTAAAAGTTAGTTTTCTTGTTACCCTGGTCCTCCTGGCAAGAACGTAATGCAATAAAAATATTGTATTGTTATCGGATGTGAACACGTGTGCAAATTTTCAAGAAAATCGAACACAACAAGAAGTAGGTCGAAATAGCATTGCAAAATTTTCTTGCATAAATTGATAAATACAAGAGACGCTAAAAGTCTAGTGTTTGGACTAAAAGTTTTGCGATTGAACTAAAAATCTAGAGATTGGATTAAAAATCTAGTAATAGGAATAAAATCGAGTAATTTCACTTACAAATACTTTTTAGAAAACGTATAAAAATTTTAACGTAGCGAAGCTTACTGGTCTACTTTACGCATTATTTGCAATCATCGTAAATTACGACAGTAATGCTATGTAAGTAGGCATATTACTTATTCTTAAAATCCAAAGACTACTTGCAGGAAAGGCAGAGAACACAGTGTTACACAAGTTTATATAATAATAGCAATATTACGATATGTCGCAGCACTCTAAGAAAATTAATTATTTTCATTATCTCCGTCTGGTATCAAGACAAACCGCGGCGTTGAGCTCCACCACTCAAGTCCTCTGTACCTACTCTGATATGTGCAGGTTACAGCAGCTAATTAAAAAATATTTGAATAATTTTTAAATCATGCACTACGCCCGTACACACAAAGAAACATTCTTAGTAAAAACCTACGTAATATCATTGAATATTTCTTGCTCTGTGATTCTTTCACACACAAAAAAAATCGAATCTTATACCACCACAAAAAAAAAACAACTTGTATCAAGTTGTATCATTACCGCTTGTATCGATATTGAGTTATACAACTCTACACGCCATTATTTATTGACGTTTCACACTATCTATATAGATAGGTGTGTATGTAGAGAAGCTAACTGGGTCAATCTGTTAGTGAAGTTGAGTAGTTTTCAATTGTCACGGTTCTTGCTGTGGTTGCAGGTTCAGTACACTTCTTTGTAGCTTCTTTGTAGCTCCACGCCGTGTCCCTCGTATAGCAGGATGGGCAGAGGGAACCTGCTCCTGAGACGCTCCGTTCCCCAAGCATCGCCTAATAGCAGATTCATTGGGCGGCGCGAGGATGATGAGGCCGTTACTTAAATTTACATGTCATGTCTGCATAAAATTAGATTCATACTCGGGAGAATAAACGGTTCTCATTTCCTCGCACTGGTAAAAAGACAAAGTACAGCGTTGAGTTCCGCCATTCAAAAGGCAATATCTCCGAAACTGGGAGGAAAGTGAGCAATGGAGTATCTTAACACTACGTCCTGCGATAGAAAAAAAACATTTATATCCACAGATATTGCATAGCTGGAGGCAATCAAGAAATTAAGATTAACATTATTAATACACATTTTCTTAAGATCACCGTACTGTCTACGCTAGAGGCAGTTACTTAATTTTACATCTCATCATTTCATTGGAAGATCTAAGAAGAAAAAACGCCCTCAAAACAAACGTTTGCTAACGGAGATTATAACGGTATCTAATTTAATTGAATTTGAATATTTTATGAATTTGCGATAAGATTTTTGGTGTAAGACTGGCTATAGTGCGTGACTGCTCCTTTGTCAGTCATATGTTTTTTTTTTATTTTAACAATTTTTTATATACACCTTCACACTGTATCCCGCACACAGCAGGGTAGGAAGAAGGAACCTATTGTTGAGACACTCCGTTCCCCACTTTCCGCCGAATTTTGGAGGCATTGCTTGTTCAGTGGCGGAATTCAACGCCTGGGTTTGCCTGGACATCAGATCACAGGAATGGATATAATTAATTTCCTCGAGTGGAGATCGAACCCACAACCAGTAGCTTTTACAGTCTCACTTTGTACCCCTGCGCCACGACTCCCTTATATTATTCTGGTGTCTGGATTTTTATGTACATATTATCATAACGAGAACTCGCATGCTCACGCGGAGTGCTACGTAACCAGACCGGGTTAACAAACATTACCTTCGCTTTGGAACAAAATAATAAAAAACAAATATCTTTAAATTCAAACCTGCAACTCCCGTCATCAATAATTTACCTACTTAACCAATAGCCACAGAAATTAAAACGAAAACTCATCAAACTATCGCGCTAAAATAAATTCTCCCGATGGGAGCTAGTATAGTTGCTTGACGGATTATGTACGAGCAATATGTTGGAAATCGATTTAACTTGGAAAATCTATCGGAAATATTTTTAAAGCTTTTCGATCATCTTTGGATGAACTTTGAAAATATTATTATTATTATATATATATATATATTAAAATATTAATAGGGGAAGTATGTAAATAATTACCTTAAGTTACCTACATACAAGAAAAAATGTTTGAGCATAAAACATTTGCTTAGAGAGGGTAACGGAAGAGAGAGTGGGGAACGGAAATATCTTAATGAAAACGCAGCACCTTAACGCTAGCTTTCCAGGTTCCTTCTGCCTACATGTTTGGGATACATTTGTTTAGAGACATCCGTCCACACATCCTACTCCTATACATTATATGGTCAAAGAGTTGCTTCATTTTTTTGTTTCAAGAAAACCTCCACTACTTGTTACCAACAAACACTATCCCAACAACTGTGCCAGTACCGTATAGTGTCATAACATATTCCAGAGATTAACATTTCAAACGCTACAGTAGGGTCAACTTTGGTCTTTAAATTGTTTACTACTTAGCATAATCTTCGTTGCGGCGAAATCTGGGCGTTTATCACACCCACATAATATAATACATATGTATGTTTACTTACAAATATTGTAATATTACTTGAAAAATAAAATAATTTGCAGACCTGTGTAGACGCGACGGTTGTGGGTTCTATTCCTCTGCTAACAACAAAAAGCACCAAACCTAAACCACTAAATACGCAACGTCTCGAAAATAGGGGGGTTACAAATTGAAGTCTACTTAACCCGCTATGTGCGTGATAGAGAGTGAAGCGTTAAGAAAATTAGAATACTCTGAAGTAATTTTAATTATTTAGTCAGATCTCAAATATCTTATGTGTAAACATACATACAGTGTAAATATGTTGATATTTAAGCCGATTTACCCTAAATACCGGTCACGGTGGGAACATGTGTTGCCATCTTAATGCCCTTAAACTTACTCGTACTATTATATAACAATATCTTTGGTAAACGTTTATATTTACATCATAATAGTAGGCGAGAAAGTCGAGAACGTAAGTGTCTTACTGAGAACGGAGTGTACTGGGAACGGACTAGGTTCACAGGCTCCATCCGCCTTCCATGTGTGCAGTATCCTGCAGCATACATGTAAGCCGTAAAGTTTTGAGCTTAGGCTCACTATTTCCCACTTAGCAAGTTAAGAGGGAACTTAGTGTTGAAATTAACAAGATATTCAATAATACGTATTTCTATTTAAGATAAGAAAACAAAAAAATCATATAACTAAAGTAACACATAAAATAAAGACCATTGTGATTAAAAACAATGTTCTATTTTCCCAGTATATATAAGATACTTTAAGAATATGACAACTTAAAACTATACGTTAACTAAACGTTATGTTGAAATAACCTACAATTAAATCCACGGGAATCGAACCCACAATTGATTCACATCCCACCGTGCCACTAAAGTGTCATACATACATATGTATATACATAGACATATAGACATTAAATTAATTTCAAGCCCACAGTGCCCCTGCATTCAAAGGCATCTACGTATAAGCGGATTTGGTCGTTTCGACGAGTTGACCGACGCGGTTAAACGTAATACGTGGGACCTTTAGGACGTATGAAATATTATTATAACGTACCGTTTGGCAATACTGCGTGTTCTAATTCGGTTTTAAACGCCGTGAAGGCGCAGTGGAACGGTGCTTGGCTGAACGCGCGAAGGAAAAATATCGATTTAATTTGTCCTGGTCACCAAAAGACAAAGCGGAGCATTGAGTTCCACCACATAACTAACGCAATATATGTTGGGCGGAAAATGGGGAACAGAGAGTTGTAACACTAGGTTCCGTCTGCCTATCCTGCTATATGAGAAGTAAACATAAAGCTAAAGCTTCTTTGTGTATTCTCCATACAACGTGACATTGGCTAGGTGATCAGTGCACAATTGAAACTTTCGGTACACACGACAAATGAAATACAGAACAGAGAAAAAAGCGGTCTTTTCAGTAATAGCATCCCCAAAGAAAGTAGAAAATAAAGGACAGAGTTATTTAAGTTCTCTTTATCTTTCTATCAAACAAAATAAAGATCAAAGTAGAGTAGGTAGGTAATAGAAAATATATTTCATAATTCAGCCAAAGTGCCAAGAAAACGTATGATTCAATAGCGCTGTTATTATTATAGTAGCTATTCATAAGCCGTTATTAGGGCGTCTAAACGGGGATTACCCTACATTGACCTAGATTTATGTGACATCATACAAAACAGATCGTGAAATCGTGGGCAAAAGATACCAGACATTGTAGCAACTTAACGCTACATCAGTGCCCTTTCGTATTAAGTGGCGGAACTCAACGCCGCACTTTGTCTTATGAGAAAAGAGAAATGATAATAATTTAAATAGCGTTTTAGTCACAACAACGGTGTTTACAGACGCTGTCCCAAAACTCCTCGATATCCTCATATATATATAAATAGATATAGATACTAGATATCATCATATTTAATTTAATGAAAAATAATATTAATAATATTTAACTTAATAATAAAGCATATATTTAGTTGTAGAATAAAATAGATTTATTTAACTTACACAACGTAGTTTACAATAAAACTGATGCTTACCTGAAAAAAAAAACACAAAATATTAGTATTTTCATTAAAATTATATGAAGTCAAACGGTAAAGGAAATTCTTAGAAATCTTTATTTAGGTATTACCTACCTACCACACCGGGCAGTGTTATATAGACATTGTTTACTATGTCAGTTGTAACTAGTTCAAATTGTTAAATATTATAATCAAAGAGGTGTGCAGAGACCGTAGTTCCTCAAAAAGATTTCATTTCTTCGAGTGGGAATCGAACCCACAACCGTCGCGTTTACAGTCGTGAGTCGTAACTCGTGACACTGGGGTAGACTGGCCTTAAATACCTGTATACTTATCAAGTAATATCAATCATTTTCAATCAAATAAGTTAAAACTACGTTAAAAATGGCATTATACAACATGTACAAGGTATCTAAAAATACACAAAAAAAAGGAATCTTCAAAGTTTTCTTTAACCGTCAAACCAAATGGTCTATTTCATTTATAGCAACACCGCACTCGTAATCAAAACAAAAGCGTTTATTTCAACTGCTTGTGTTTTTAGGAAATCGTCGGAATTCTTACGAAAAGACGAATAATTGTGCCTCTGTTTCATTTGATCTGTGACGACAATTAAGTACGTATTTATAAGTATTTATTACTTCCGGTATTTTTTACTTTAGCGAAAACGGTTTCTTTTATTTATTTTACAATCAGCTTAGCTCATCGTGTCCAAATAATTATTATACGTTATCATCATCATAAACCTGTGTCTTCAAGGCCTACCAATTCTAGACATAGGCCTCAATTGGTAAGCCTGATCTTGTTCTTAAGAATAAAATAAATAATAATAATACTTAAACTTCTGGCCGTCGTCGTAGCCTAGGGGCACAAGGGTGTGACTAGAACGCAACGGTTGTGGGTTCGATCCCCACTTGAAGGAATGATTTATTATTTGGATCGTTTATTTTGAAAGTGGTGTATGTCCATTTTTGAGAAAAATGAGCTATCACGTAATTCATGCTTAATTTTATGTATTTTTTTTATATATAACTTGTCCGTGTTTAATTTCTCAAAAAAAACCCATGTTTTGAACAACTTAAAATCGGTCGGTAAATGAAATTGCATAATCATCGACATACTAACCTTTAATTTTCTCGAAACAAAAGAAAATGGACTTACACCACTCTCAAAATAAACGGTCCATTTATTAATATTTTCATTTGTTCACTCTGGCATATCCCTCGAAAAAATTCGCGGAAAGTGAAGAATCGTGTGCGGGATACAGCGTGAAGCTGTTTTTTTTATTATTTTTAATACTTAAACTTATAGAACTGTACTCAAATACAAAACCTCTTTGAAGTCAACCAAATAAATAAATGAACGGCCATATGAATCAACATCTGTCGTAGGTACATTCACAATTGACATCGGAAACTATAAAAATTCCCACTAATCCCTGTAAGTAAGTTGAAATTTTGTTTGTGATCATTAATATCAATATGTCTGTAGAATTGTCTATTCTACACCTAATTCATAAGGGGGGTTCAATATGACGATCTATCGAGGCCGTCGTACCACGGCCTTTGATTGAAAACGTGACGATCGCAGGTTCGATTTCCACTCGGGAGAAAGATTTATTTTACTTTTCCCGATTTGGTAAGAAAAAACTGCATCATTTATACAGTGGATAACATAGAAATTATTAATATAATAAAATGGAGTACATTTTATAGCCTTCTCAGTAGTTCCTGAGATTACCGCGTTTTCCTAATTGGAAATCGAACTCACTACCATCGTCATTTTGGTTACAAAATGAATAATTTATTTACGGTCAATGCCCTTCACTCGAAGACCGCTGAGGGGTTTCCTAGACCTTCCGTAAACCGATAGACGCGTGAACATTGGATTATTATATAGAAGCCAAGAAACTTAATTGATTCAGTCCTTTAGATGCGTTCTGATGTCTTTTTATTGATGAAACGATTTTAATTTAATGAAGTTCTTGAGAAAAGTTGAAAAAATCTCTACAAAGTAACGGTAAAAGCTGTGTCTGAATGTAATTGCGATGGTTGCGGTGGGTTCGATTGCCACTCAGGAGAATGAATTATTTCATTTTCTTGCTTTGGTTACACGATAGAACGTAATAGTTGAGCTCTACCACTCTTCACGTAAATCAGTCAAAAAAATATTGGCCGCTCTTAACTAGATTCACTCTCTCTATCCTGCAATATACGGTACTGCAGCGTGTGCGATTTTCATTTACAGAGAAAAAAAAAATCCTCAAATGAATGAAGGAAGTTGAACCCAAAACCATCGCGTTTATTGCTGCACTACGACGACTTCGGTTTTAATCTTTCTTAAACCACTTTTGAGATGACTAAGCAAAACACACTTGCCCAATCACCTTAAACGAAATACAAACGTGAGACAGAAATTGGATTGTATAAAGACCTACCTACCCTACCTGAACAAGATATAGTGCACAAATCCACTTAAACCAACGATATCCAGTAAAAATCTACACCAAAACTGTTGAATGTTAATACGTGAATAAAGTGAAACGACACTAACGACGCACGAATCAAGATGGCGATCGTTAACCTAAAAACTAACCGTTTGCTAAATTCAGTGGTGAAAAGAGGCTACGCGATGCCAACGATAGTGGTGAATACAAATTCAACTTCGGAAAATGATCAATAATAAACAAACCTAGATGTTTTCCGAGTCTATTAACACAAAGTATGTTATTTTTTTCAGCTTTTAGGGTAGTAAGTACTTAGTGTTAGCACAGTCCGCTCTCCACTTTCCCTCGTATTTTCTATACATTGCGTAATGAGTGGCGGAATTGAACGTCACAATTAATTAATTTAATTGTAATATATATATTTTTTTATCAAAAAAATATGAGAGGATATGGGTTCGATTGCTATATATAGATAGCAGTGTTTAATATTTTCATCTCTTCGCTCTTCTAATAAGGCAAAACAACATGCAGGGAATGGAAGTATCTTAATGTGCAGTCCGGAAGGCGTAAGGTGAGCTTTGCATTCTTGTAAATGATAAATAAAATAATAACAGTAGCGCGTATTTTTAATTCTTTACAGCGGTAGTGCCAACTTTATCTTTTACTTTAAAATAATCGAATACAAAAATAAAATATTAAGAATTAAATATGTGATGCTTGCTATCAAAGTACAAGAAGTAAGCTAGTACTGCTATCAAAGCCAAATAGCAGTAAAAACGATTAAGGCCAAGCCAGAGACGTTACACCTACACTATATATGAACACTCACACAAATGCAAAGCTCAGTTTAGACCTCCTTTACTAAAAACAAAAATATCTTTTTTATTACAATATGCCACAGTAGTAAATACTCATATTTTTATATTTTTCAACTGCAGCTCTAGCCAACTCCGACCAATTGTTACAATAGTACTTACAATGTACGTAAGTACTGACATTGTACATACATGCTTGTGGAATTAAGAGCTTCCTGCTTTTTGAAGTCGGTCACAACACTCGACGACTGTTGAGTCATCGTTTCTTCTTAATAATTCGTTTTTAATACAAATTAAAAGTTATATATTTCTGTTGAGTACAACGTATGAGTCTTGAGTTTAAATCACAACGAGGGCGACTTGTATAGCGGATAGTAGTAGGATAACGTAACTCGATAGTTGCGGGTTCAATCCTCACTCGTAGGAATGATTATATTTAAATAATTTTCGCTGCTCATCATAATATATGATTGCATAATTGCAATCTCTCTCGGGGAATTAGTTATTTTAATTCTCTTGTTTTGGAAAAACAGGTCACTGTTTCAGATGAAAAATGAAAACCGGAATTTTCATGACTCTAGCTACTCTTTGACTGCTGTGCTATTTGCGGGATAGAGCGTGATAGAAAAAAAGCCGTTTAAATGCGAGTCGGATCTGCCCATCGGGGCTTCCGTACCAACTGTGAGTCTATAACGGTTCCGTTTTACCTTTTGATATACGGAACCCTAAAAATATGACTTTACTAGTTTTCTTTAGTTTTCTCTGCCATGCACAGTCAAATGAGCTAGACATGTAAAGCTTACAACGCACTGGAAAAAATAGCATTTAAAATAAGAGAACACTTGAATTTTCAGGAAATACCTACAAAATTCACCGAGCGCAAAAAATTAAGCAAATAATCAAAATGCAAATGAGGTATTAGCGAAACGCCGCTCTTTTAACACACGTTTTTCTTTTCAAGACGGCCACCCATCAGATTATACTTTATTTACATATAAAAGTGCACCGTGCTAAATTAATTATACAATTAGACATTGTGAAATCGTGGTACTAAACATCTAGATACAATCACTATTACATATCCCACGGGAAAACGTAGGTTATTGTGTAGAGAACTTCTTTAAGAAAATTAACTAAAACTATATAATCAGAAAAACTTAAATAATTAGTTTCTCTGATCGGGAGAAAACCCCATTCATTCTTCAGGCGCCGCCTAATTTCCGAGACATGGCGTGTTGAGTTGTGGTACTAAACGCTGTACTTTGTCTATCAGAGTGAGGAACGAAAATAACTCATTACCTCGAATGGGAATTGCATTCACAGCCGTCTCGTTTACAGCCAGACCCTGTACCGCTGCACTACGACGGCCTCTCTTTATTTACACGGGAGAAAAAAAATAGAAAAATTTGTATACATGCTGCATTGTTACAGTAAAAACTATCTTTTTCGATCGTCGGTTGATATAAATTGTATGTAAAATGCTAACAAAGGGGGCAAGGCAGCGTGAAAGCACAATACTGCCTTCAGGCTGGACTAGTGCTGTGCTTGCATAATATTTGTATCGATATTTTTATTTTTTTCTTTTCCAATTTTCGTTTAAAACTAAAAAATACCTATTATCCTTAGTATTATAATTAACCTATGCCTCTATCATAGTAATATATATATTTTTATTTTAATGAAAATCTAATAAATTCGTTAATGTATCTTGTATGTATCGTGGCGCTATTAACGTAGGTACCTGACAGAACACGATAGGTTAAGAGTCGACTCGAGAGAATGTTTATAGTTTATATTTATAATATTCGAAGGCAGACATCGCGTATTGTCTGCTTGTAAACGCGTTGGTAGTGGGTTCAATTCTGATTTGATGGTTGATTTATATTCATCTAATTAAGCAAATAAAAGCCGTAGGTTCCATCAATGAAAATGTATTTTTTTTGAAGCGCTTTAAATGGTAGTATGGAGTGTCTTAGGACTAGGATAATTTTCCGCCTGCACCGCTATATACATTAAGATAAAAGAAAATATATAAAAATTATTAAAATTCAGCCAAGTACCATGGATTGCACCTATAATACATGGCAACAAAGGGAGTAAAGCAGCGTACAGCGCCTTGGGCTATCAACTGATAGTGACGTGCGTCATCAATATCGATAATTTGCAAAAAATAACATGTAACAAATTGAAAAGGAAATAGATGTATTTTACGTTCAACTACAACTACTGAAAACGCAGACCACTTGTAAATAAAACGTGTACAAGAGGAAAACACATTAAGCAAGTAAGCAAGTTTACACTACGAGTATAAACAAAGTTTATAAGTCACTTTAATTCGCATCCTATTTAGCGCGTTTAATCCACTTAGCGGGTAGCTTGAGTCACTGCGTTAAAAAGTTTTTTTTTGCTTTGCCACGCCACTAACAAAACTTCGCTGAATGGTTGGCTTCCGGTCATTAGAGTTAAATGTTACGATAAAATTAAATGTTTTGAGATATATAATTTAGGATTTTTCCTTTTAAATTTTATCAATTCAGAAAAGTATCAACTTAATACGGGTGAATGAATCCTTAGTATGGATGATACCGTCACAGTCCAGGTGGAAGGTGTTATTTGAACGTAATAAAAGTAAACAAATTATAAATATATTTTTTTAGCTTCAAGCTGTATTCTGCATTTAGCAGGGTAGGCAGAGGAAACCTAAAACAATCTGTTCCTCACGTACCGTCCAATTTTCGAGACGTAGACCGGCGGAACTCAACACAGTTTTATTACCAGAGCGAAAACATGAAAAAATCATTCCCTCGAGTGAGCGGAGTGACTTATTTATTACATGACAAGACCGACTTGACAAAATTATAGTCTTGAAGGAAATTTGTGTATAACTTATAGCTTTACAATGTAAAAGGCCAAATATCTATTTATAAGAGAGGTGTTAAAATCCGCGGCTTATTTCTAAATCGCTCTCAAATCTGAGATTAACATTCAGATGCCGTTTTCATTGATAGATATATATATTCTACGAATTAAAACGGTATCGCAAGATCGATCTCATACTTGAGAGCGGTTTATAAATACGGGCCTTAGTTTTGGGTGGAAACCGGAGTATCTTGACATATTGGTATGCGTGAAAAGCGAGAACAACTCTACAAATCATAAAGAAACTAGGTACCAACGTGTATTTATTATTATTTACACATTTACCTACTAATGTTAAATTGAAACTGCAGCCCTGCACATCACTATACGATACAATCGGTTAACGTGCGGATTGGCGTAATCCTGGGAAACAAGGACTGCGGTGTCCCCCGCTATAGATGCGAACCTGTTTACTTTGTGTGGGCCCTGTAGGGTCACCATGTGGTAGGTGATTGAGGTTTACGGTGGAAATTATCGGATAAGCAATCATTAACAAGTCATTCTTGTTACAGTATTTTTTTAAAATCTATTTATTATTTACTTATTTCGGTCATCTATAGGTAGGTACTTCTATAATAATATTATAAACACTCATTTGAAGAGTTCATTTGAAAGCTAGTGACGTAAAAAATAAACGTTTAAAAATACTTTATGGAGGGCCTGAGAACCTAGTGTTAAGATCCGTTCCCAATAGGACACTTCTGTTTCCCTCTTTTCGCCAATTTCTAGAGGTATTGCGTGTTGAGAGGCGAAACTGAAAAGCTATACCTACATACCTATTAAAAATCCGACAGCAAGCAAAACCGTGGTAACCATAACACATAATAAAACTAATTAATATCTACAGTGTCTGTCTGTCGGTGCAACGGCGTCGGCGGCATATAAAGGGGGATATTCAGTTATTTAAGCCCCGGGCGATGATGCGAATGAAAGGTTATTAAACGATTAGTTGAAAAAGTAAATTGTTTCTATGTAAGTTCGTCTGTATGTGATTATTTTGAATATATATCCTAAATACAAAATTGTCAAGTTTATTGATTAAAATTGTTTTAAATATTTTATGCCATCCTAGCGCAGCGACTAAGAGAGTTCGATTCCTACTTGGGGGAATGAATTATTTTGATTTGCTCGACCTGGTTACTACTATCTACTACTACCTTAAAACGCTATCTATTCATAGACCACAGAGCCTAAAGTTAAAAAAAAATCTCCATTTGTATATTGCAATGTATTATCAATATTGACCATATTAGGAGACAATGCAAGTATGGAAATATTCGTTACCCAACGTCGACGACTTGAATAAAATAAAGTTAATTATAAAATAAAATGTATCAGGAAGTAATACATCACTTTATAATATAAGAAAATAAACTATCTAGCACAACCCCGTGGGATAAACTTGAGATGTACTACAATTTTCTTGATATACAAAAATATTACTACATGCATTACTTAACTCTACCTATAGATGGAGAGAATTTTGTGTCAAGATAGTTCCTTCTCTGTTTACCTCCCAAATTTGAGACGTTTTTTCACTTTGTCAATTTAACAAAGTAATAATATTATAACACTAAAGAAAAAAAACTACTGATTCCATTAATATAATGTTTGTTTGGATAGTCCATTTATCGAGAACAGCTAGCTATACGCTATATTACATCCTGTTAATGATTTCGATGTAACCCACTGCACTTACTGTCAGAGCTGCCTCCCGCACTTACAACTTGTACTGCGTCATACACAATTCTTAATTATTTTCACCAATTATTTTCATTTCCTGAATTATTATAATTTCCTCGCTCTGGTAATAAGCTAATTAATTCACGGCGTTGAGTACCGCCACTCAACGAGCCACGTCTCGACAAATGAGTGGGCAACGGAGTGGAGTACATCAGGTGCTATGCCTGCTATGCGTCTTCAACCCGCTGCCTCCATCACAATCTATCTAAGAAAGTCACACAAAAAATCTCCAAAATAAATATCACCTAATTATAACGCTCCTCGGCCAACAATTCCGTTAGCATTTCATTACGGGCGTCAACAGAGGCGTTCGGCCGAAAACGAAAACAACGAGAAAAATTAAAAGTTTGATTTGCTTAGAGCAAATTGAAATTTCTTCCTTCGGGTGCGATTTATTTTTCTTTTGTTTTCCGTGTGCGAGTCTCTAATGAGAGCGCCCACCATGCTGTTTTATAAAAGATATTATAAAAGAAATGTGATAGCATAAAAGAAAGTCACTTCCATTAGATAACACTTAAGTTTCCCAATTTTCTATTTTAATGCTGATTTTGAATCTTTAGCTTTCGCATCCAGCTGTTGCCAGCCACTTTGCGAATATCGTAACCCCACCTATCTGGAGGACGTTCCTACGCTTGCCGAGATGCGGTCTAACCTCCAGAACGCGTTTAACCCAACTGTCATCGGCTCTACGACAATGCGACCAACCCATCACTTCAGCCTGCTAACCCTCTAGGCTATGTCAATAACTCTGTTATATACGCGATATAATAGCATGAAACTAAAATAAATGTATATCAATTCTAATTCTATTAATAAAACCGAATAGTCGTGGGTTCAATCCTACATAAGTCATGTGTGTCTAAAGTCAAATATAATTCTATAGGTCGGAATAATCTTGACTGTCATACGGTGGGCGGAAAAATAATGAAATCATATCGCTATGATAATAGAATGAATAAAATCGTGCAGAAAATAGAAAATCAATTTATGCTATATTTGGTTTTCTAAAAATAAATGAAATGTCATGGTTTATCTGTGAGAATGTGTCTTACTATGAGCGTGGTGATTATGGCTTTGATCCCCAGTTAAGGGAACAATTAGATTCAAAAAGTACTGCGTTAGGTTACGCCACTTAGCACACAATATCACTAAATGTTGACAGAAAGTGGAGACCGAAATATAATAACACTATTTTTTGTCGATAATCTGGAATAAATGTAAAATATGAAACTATATATTTTACTAGCGGCCCGCTCGCGGTTTCACCCGCGTGAACTATGTTATTATTAATTTCTGTCTCTATGACTCCGTCCTAGTGAAGTCTATGCAAAATTTGAGACTCCTAGCATTTGTAGTAACGAAGTTTCATACAAACTTTCGACCCCAAAAACAACCCCTTAGAAGTCGAATATTGCAAATTCCCGTCTTAGCGAGCACCTACGTCCTATAAGTAACTCCTATGCAAATTTTCAGATTCCTAGCACATGTAGTTTCTGAGATTTCGTGATGAGTGAGTGACCTTTCGATTTTATATATATAGATTAGGAGTATCCATTCCAAATTACGAAAGTTTAACTTCACAAAAAAAGTTTCCAAGCCGCTGCGCTGCTCTGCAAAGTTCGTGAAGTGTCAGATCCATCCATGTTCTACAATCGATCTTGTAGGGCACCAAGAGATTTTTGATTGTATGTAAGTAATATTTAAATTGTAAATAAATATTAAAAAAATGTTTATACTGTATAAGAAAAAAAATCTTAATAATAATTAGATATATAGACTAATTGCTATCACACGGGTTATAACAGGCAGGGTAAGCAGATGGAACCTAGTGTTAAGACACTCCGTTTATCACTTCCCGCAAAATTTTCGAGATATTTGACTAACGGATCTGTCTAAGCTAAATATCATTCGCCCGAATAGGAATCAACCCAAACGTACCCACTACAGTAGTGGGTACTTCATCATCAAACACGAAAACAAATCAAGCAACACCACACAACCCCACTAGTGTATCGAGCTAAGGAAACTAAAGCTCTTTGTTAAAAAGATTATTGTATTTGAGTAGCATTAAGGATTCCTTCACTGGCGCGCGGCAGCGACGAGATTGACATGACAGATATATGAATTATATAGCAGTTAGTCGTACTACGTACGTATGTAACGGTAAATCTTCGTTTTGTGTAACTAATACTGCGTTGTTTCTTACATTTTGATATGTTAAGATCGCATGAGAACTCATAGAGCACTCAACAGACAATATTTCTTCACATTAATTAACTCTAGGTTCAAAAAGATTCTTAAAGGTTTTCGACTAGGTTAAGATATCAGATTTATTAATCAGATACGGAAGATAATTGAAATAAATAATAAAAAATAAAACAATGTAATATAAACAATATTTTTAGCTTATCGCTGTATCACGATATAGCAGAGTAGAGAGAGTAAATCTAGTGTTAACACACTCCGTTCCACACGCACCAGCTAATAAAATATTCACTTGTAACACCAAAGACATTTGTTTCACATTAAAAATGTGAATCACGAATTCAAAATTAACAAAGGTGTCTGTAAGTTGCCGGTTTTAATTGGCCCCGGTTAGTTTTAACCGGATCAAGCCGGTTCAAAGTTATCAATGGCGGCAAGTTTAGAGCTTTCATTGAGTTTTCTTATTGTCTTATTGTCTCTTTGACGAAGCTCTGCTCTTAATATTATATGTAGATAGTAATTTTATTTTATAACTATCTTTAAAATAGTATACATTTAAATTCATAGCATAGAGACGTGCAGGTTGTGGGTTCGATTTTAATTTCTTCGTTGTGGTTGCCAGGTGCTGCAATGAGTTCAGCCATCCCTATCGTAATGTTTTAAAGAATTTGCCGGAAAGTGAAGAATGGAAGTCTGAATGGGGAACGGAGATTCTTAGCACTAGGTTTCCTCTAACAATCCCATCCTCTTAGCGCTGAAGCTACAAAAATACAACTCGAAAGTAAAAATTTGCAAATTTCTTTTAGTTCAAAAGAGCAATAAAACCATTTGCCATTTTTCACTTTCAATACTTTACCTAGGGACCATTGATATGTATATATTGTAAATACACGTGTACGTACATATGTATGCATGGAAATGGTCTGCCATCAACATCGCTGGCCGTAGCTCCCACTGACAGGTTAAATGGTGTAATAAGTTACTTCTTTAATATATTATTGATACTACCTACTTGGTAATTCTGTACTCCAGTACCTACCGTACTCGGTAATAGAGATCTATAAGTTTTTACTTAACTAAAAATATAAAAAAAAATTATTATATGTTTAAAGCAAAATCTAATAAAATACCTTAAAAACTGATATTTTTAATTAAGTACAGGGACAAAGACAGATACAAAGACTAGTGCAAATAGACCCCCCCAAAACTATACGCATTAAGGGAACACTCGATGGGTGGTTCCATTACAACGTGTTTGGTCAGCGGACAATCTAAGAACATTTCTACTTAATTAATCTATACTAGACTCTATTTCTATATTGAAGCCATGGTAGCTCAGGGGCGCAGGCGTATGACTGTAAACGCGACGGTTGTGCGTTTGATTACTATTCGGGGGCATGAAATGATTTCTTTGCTTATACTCTGGTAACAAAGCAAAGGACGGGGTTGAGTTCCGCTACTCAATACGCAATGCCCCGAGAATTCCTGCGAGGATATTAACTATTTTATTGAGAGCAGTCTCTTAACACTAGGTTCTCAGGTTCTCTCGGCCAACTATGATATCTACGATTGGCCTAGTTGTATAGTAGCTGTATATAATTTTCACAAATCATTGTAACAATACGGCAAATGTATTATTTACAAAGCGTATGTTCGAGACAGGCACCGTTAAATATAACCACACAATGTAGGAGTGTACACTAATTAACAAACATATTTAGGTGCGTGAAGAAGCCCTTTGAAATTATATTATTTAACTAGCGGCTGGCGGCGACTTCGCCCGCTTGAGATTTTGTGTAAAATATAGTATTATTATATCTAAGTACGAGCGTACAACTCGGTACACACTAACAGCTATTATTTATTTTACTTACCATGAGGCCCATCGTCTATCTATAAATAAGGTGGTGGTGGTGATTCGATTCGAAGAAAGATTATAAATAAATTATTTTAATTATTTTCACTTTTATAGACAATCCATACAACGAGGCTGGAAAATTGGTCGGAATATGGGGAACAAAGTGTCTAAACAATAGGTTCCTCTTGTTTACCCCGTTATAAGGGAAAAAGCGTGCAACTGCTTTTTTTCAATCAACCAAGTAAACCATTTTACGCAAAAAATGACCACCTGTAACAGTCAAAACACGTCACAACCAATCCATCTTTGTTTCCACCACAAAATAATAAGTTGGCAAACTACTGAAAAATTTCGCTCCACGTTTCAGAAACTGAAACACTTTCGTTTCGTTAGAACAAAAGGTGTCGATTCTGTTTACCGGCTTTAATTGGCCCCGGTTAGTTTTAACCGGATGAGACCGACTCAAGAGTTATCAATGGCGGCAACTTTGAATTGAATTACTTTATTGTTTAAAGATCTTTTGATTAATAATTCGTGTTTATAATTTAGATGTATATTATAGCGTTATTTATTTGTGAAAAGAAAGTACGAATTGATAACCTCGTCCTTTTAGGCGGTTAAAAAAATCTGTTTCACGCTTTTTACTGCAAAAGGTGTGTAGCAAATGCAAGGGATAGATGGAAACTAGTATTAAGACACTCCATTTTCCACCGTTTTATTTTCTGAATTTGCAGGATTCAACGCCGCGCTTTGTATGCCAAAGTAGGAATTCTAAATACCAATACTCACAATGCTTCCAGAATTCGGCAGAGAGTGGGGAACGGAAGTGTCTTTATGGGAACGGAGTATCGTAACACTAGGTTCCCAGGTTCCCTCTGCCAAACCGTGCGGGATATAGCGTAAAGCTATAAAAAATAAAGCTTTTTTTAAAGTAATTTTAAACAAAATTTAATCAACACTGACTGTATGCAGATGTCTGAACTATAATTAGCATTGGCAAGTCCTACTTAATTAAAATATTTCGAGAACTTCGAACACGAGACGCTGAAACTGCAATAAAAATAAACAATCAGAAAGTTGTAATTTCAACTTATATATTACATATAATTATATAATTTTGTTTGTCTTGAGGCATCTCCCACAAACTGTGGTTTATGGAAAAACCTAACGATTTTTTTGTTTATTTTAACATTTTTGTCAAAATATATTCAAAAGTATGTAGAATTTTAAGCATAACTATTATTTATTGAGTACCATTTTTAACAAAATCATTTACTTAACGCAGGAACCTTAACATTTTTGCATAGTCGGTCTTATATGAGATAAATAAAGCTTTAACATCTCGATAACAGACATAAGATATTTAAAAGCTACATCGAAACCGGTTAATCACATCCACCAACAGGTGTACTTCAGGGGACCAATCTGAGACCGGAATTATTAAAAATGTATACTAACGACTGTCAAAAAAATCCAACAAGAAAAAGTAAAGTATAAAACATACGACTTTTTAGTCGCTCAAAATAGATCGTCTGGTGCTTTGTCGCACGATCATTAGCGACTTTTTGCTCGGACGCGACACGATGTCTAGCGGTGTTGGACATTTAATTTTAGCGGACTTAAAGTGTACAAGTAATTATTTACGTGAGGGTTTATTTTATGTTTGCGCAAAGCAAATGTTATTAGTTAAATGTTATTGAATTTGATCATTTACTATATAATTATATACGTTCAAAATCATCCATGCATGTATATTATAGAATGCACAAAAAATACTTATATTCTAAAGATTTTTTTAAAGTAATAGTTCGATAAGTAACGGTTTTATTACACAGAAACTATTATAAGCATTCGCTATTTATTAACATATTAAAAATAGTAAATGTGATGTCTGTGGGTTCGATTCGAACTCAAGAGAATGACAAATTAAGATACTTCAATTATTATCAATTTCTATCTCTAGTAGACTAAGAGCAGCGTTGAACTTCGTAATTTAACACATACTGTTTCGGAAGTACTACGGAAAGCTGGGAACGATGTATCTTAACACTAGTTCACACACTCTCTACTTACACTGCTAAAAGAATACAAAACTTGAAGCTGCTTTGCTATTATAAAAAAAATGAAAAAGACTACTGTAGCGTAGCATGTTACTGTATTTAAGAAAAAACTGTACATCAATAAAAAAAATATTAGATCCCATCAAAAACTACCCGACGAACACCCATCCATCTGTTCATTTCTCGTACAAGAGACAAACAAAAAAGGAAAAGTTTCGACATTTCGACATGACGTATCGTGAAATATCAAAGGAACTTATAAATAAATCACGTTTTCAATCGCACCAAGATCTGTGGGGGTACAAAATAAACATTGTAAATTGAATCGACGTGGAATAAGGGTTTAAGTGACAAGTCGCAATTGATGGGACAGAGTGGTCAACTGTGTTTTGATTGTAATCATGGCTTTTGTCTTACGGAAAAGTATCTGATTGTGAACGCGATGGTTGTGAATTCGATTTTCACCGGTAGGAATTTTTTCATTTTAATTATTTTCATTTCAACAAAACAGCGTTAGATTCTGACAGAAATAAGAAACGACGTCTCACACTGGGTGCCCCAAACCGACTTTATTATTACGTCATAACGCTTGAAGGTCAAAAAGAAATAAATTACAACCTACACTTATCACTTAATATAATTAACTCGACTCAACCAAACTTCCATACAAAATCTAAAAGAAATACAAAATAAAATTAAGGAAAAAAAAAGAAAAATTAGTTGGACATCAATCTAAGTGTGACAAAACCAACGCAATCACGAGTGGAGAGAGGTCTCAATTACAACAAATCGCTTGGCCGATCCCCATTTTAATGATACATACATAAATTGTGCGGAACCAATTGTAGGGGGCCATCATTTACAGTGTGTCTTGAGATTTACTTTCTGTGAGGTTTTTACTGCCTCATAGTTTCTTTTATACACACAATAATTTCAACTTTAAATGTAAGCCTATGGTACGTTTATCTCTTAAGTATATACATATGAATAATTTTTAATCAATTTTTAAAACATACTTTCTTAATTACACAAACACACAACTACAAACATACTTTCTTAATTTATTAACATAGTTATTTATTCGTTTAGTTAGTTATTAGTCGACCTAATAATAGCAAAAATAAATAGAAACAATCTTACTTTCAAACATAAGTCATTAATAGAAGGCATTGCATCCGATGCACGAATAAGGCGTGACCGTGATTTAGTACATGACGTTTAATTGACTAAGGTAGGTGCAGCTTCAATTATCAGTACACACTTCTCGATAAATCTTTGCCACACCTTTAAATTAGAAGAGACAAACATATTTGTATTTCACACATTTTGCGCACATCAGAGGAGGCAAAAAAACCTGGTACTATGTGATACTTCTCTCTCCTATTTCTGCCAAAATTCAACACATTGTGTATTGAATGCCGAAATTCAACGCCAAGGTTTGTCTTATCAGAGCAGGGAAATGAAAACAGATCAATCCCCGAGTAAGAATTGAATCCACGACCATTGCATTTACAGTGATACTATGTCCCACTACCATCATCACGATCGTCTTTTCATATATCATTATATCGTCAATATTTAATGAGATGATAGTAAAATCAAATGACATAATAAAAAAAATCGAAAACACAGAATAATTTCCACTAAGCTTCCCTTCTTTTCCACTTTATTCCAACAAAACAGAATATGCAAACTAAAGATGCACACAAAAAGAAAACAAAAGAAACCCTTTAATAATACTCCTTTGCATATTTAAAGTAGGCTATAAATTTTTGTATATATGCACATACATACATACACACACATCCGGCTGCGGCGTCAGAGCATAACGCTTAAACGTTGGATACTATCCAAAGGCTTCGTGAATATAATTTTAACTACAATTTATTAAATTCCTTGAATAGTATAGTAGTAGCTACCAGTATAGTATAGTCGTAGTTGTAAGTGTTATAATTAAATAGCACGAGCTGAGCACAATGCAATTTTGTATTGTATCCAAAATTTATATTGGGACGGTCAGTTAACATGGATTTTTAAAAGAATAATTCTTTTATTATATTAAACTATTATTTTGTTTATATTATATTCAATTTAGAGACTATGCTTGTTGACTGTTGAGTGGCGGAACTAAACGCTGTGATAGAAAAAGAAAAGTAGTAATGTTTTTAAATATTTAAAACTCTTCTGTTATTTAGTGACCGACAACGCACAGATGACAGTTCAACAGTAGAAAGTTGAAACTTGGCATGGGAAGATTTCTTGAAATTCATATGAGAACGGAATTGGATAACATGGGATTTTTCATTTTAAAATCTTACGTAATCAAATTTGTAGAGAACTTGAAATAATATAATTTGTATAAAACACTCTATTAACAACAAAAGTAAATCATTAACAGAAGTAATAACTAATAACAAAAAAAATCAAGAACAATAGACACACAGCACTTACATTTTAACAAAACACTTAACATCTGTATAACATAGCTAAATATAAAAATTGCGTATTAGGTCAGAATAGGAGAGGCATAACTCATATTTTTGATCATTTTTATAGTTAAAGAAATGATAAGATATATCAGGCTAAGCAGAATTAATTATCTTCATGTTTTCGCTTTGGTAACAAGACAAAGCGTCGCTTTCAATTCCACTACTATAATAATATATAACACGCAATGTTCGATAATTTTGAGGAAAATGGGAAAAGGAGTCTCTAAACTATAGGCCTACCTGCCTGCCCCAGAATACAGTGCAAACCTTAAAAACAAAAACATATCCAAGCAAATTAAACCTTAACATAACGTTACAGAAAATAGAAATTTCTTACAAGCTCCTCTACCAGCGCTACCTTCGATTTTTTTAATACGCAATCTATTAAATTTTTTCTAAAAAACAAATTTACGACTTAGACCACTATACCGAGACCAATCATACACACCATACATTGTTTTAAGTCCTATAAGACTTCCCCTAGCCGTCCTAAACTCGTGCGGTCGACATCAAATACTCGATCGACCCTAGCGTTTAAACTATTATACTACGCAACCGCAACCCTCTCTAATAAACCTTTAAAGAATTCCAACCCCTTGCAAAGTTAATTTTAGCTCTAATTACAATTTGCATTTGATTTTATAGTCTGTTTAATCGTTTCGTTTCGTCAAATCAAAGGTGTATGGAGTTTTTATCGACGGTTTTTATTGAAAAGAAATTCCTGTATTGAAGTACTAGAAATGATTTGTATGCGTGTGAATACATTTTTTTTATATTTTCCTTTTTTTTTAGCTTCACGCTATATCCTGCACACAGCAGCTTCGGCAGAAGGAACCTTAACATATTGTTAAGAAAATCTGTTCCCATTGAGACACTCAAACACAGAATAATTAAACTTGTTCTAATCATATCGTCCTCTAACACCTAATTAAATCATCAACCAACAAATCATCATCATCATCAACTTTTCTTTTTAATAAGCCTCTTTGAAATCCGACGACACGTAATGTATCCTAAAGCCATTCTTTATCCCGATCTTTTAAACTGTCACCGACGGCCCGAGTGCTGGAGTCCACTTCAAAAAGGTGTGGAGTCGTCGCCTTTTATTACGTCAAATGAATTATATTCGTAATTGATGACAGTTATGCTGTTTTGACTCAGTAGTTATATACGTTTACAGTAGATATCAGTTCAATGTAATTTAAATAAGATAGATGATAGATAGAAGTGTATTCTTGTTCTGCATTGCTATCCTAGTAAGCAGAAAAAACCTAGGGTCGAGACACTCCGATCCGTTTATTTTGTTTACATTTTTTAATATGTACCATTTTTAAATAAGGATTGTAGCTATTTCTATGACTAACACAGAAAATATTCCACTGGTAATGAAATATCTGGCTATAAATCAAAGTGTTTTATATCCACAGATTGCTAACAAATAACCTATAATTATATGGTCTGTAAAGGAAAGTTGAGTCAAGAAAGAATCAAGAATCCCGCTTAAATTGGTCAATTTAAACGTTTATTAAGCAATTTATTATAGTATCTGTAAAGATATCATTTTGTAATGAATTTCAAACGGATAGTAGCAAAGGATACTTATTTGGCGCTACTGGTACAGTTTTGTGGGATGTGAGTGTACACGACGGTAGTAGAATCGATGCACTGCTTTTCAGATTCACGCTGCTAGGTGTATGAAGTTTAAGCGAATGATTGCAAGACAATAAATAACTGATGAAATATTATGAAGTGGGGAACGGTAGTGTCTTAATAGGAACGGAATGTATTAACATTAGGTTCCCAGTTTCTATCTGCCTAACCTTGTAAGAGCGGGTTGCAACGAAAAGCTAAGAAACTTTAAGAAAAAATATTACAAAATAAAAACGACTATAAAAATCTAGCAATAACAACTCCATACCATTTAATTCAACACACATGTTTCACACATGTAGTATGGTATGGCTCTATAAAGACTGTATCGGAGGAAACACCAATGAAACATTTATAGATCACTCATTTATTATAGAGATAGATATTTGAGATGGAAAGATTCATCTTGGAAGTTCCGTACAATGTGGTTAGGATGGATTTTGTATATTAGTTTTATTTTTTTGTAGCTTCACTCTGTATTCCTCGTATAGATAGAAGGGTAAGTGGGGAGAAGAGAAAAGAGAAAGTGTTAAGACAGTATTTAACAGAGTCCATTGCCCACGGAATGATTGCCCATTGCATAATGATTGCCCCTGCTGAGGCTCCAACACACACACACACGCACAATTCTATAAAATCGCGTTTACGGTCATTGTGCATTACAACTCCCAGTATTAGATTTTAAAAAGCACTTGAAACATGAAGATTTTTTAATTTTGCAGTTTGGGCTGTGCGTTGATTTTGGGTCAATCCACACGTCAAGTCATCCTACAGATTTATCAACACACAAACATAATTGAACTTAGAAAGAACTAAGACGAGATTTCTCAAGATTTGTACCAAGACGAGAAAAAATAATTGCTCATTTTAAAGCTTAGTCTCACGTAAAGAAAGTACTAGAATACTAATATTAAATACATAATTAAATATATAAAATATTAGCAAATAGATAGAATCTATCAACACTCAGCACCAATAAGAAAAGAAATATTTCACAATTTTTAAACCCAACAATACTTCTCGGTAACAACATCATGAATCACTGCAGGCACCTACTACGTAGCCAGCTAGTATAAAATTTATCACACCAATATGAGCTAACAGCTTATCTCGCTTACTCAGAGACCTTTCCTGGAAGGTAGGATAGCTTTATTTATAGCTTGGGACCTAACAATTACTCATAACCGCATTTCGGTACTTTAAAATTGATATAAATTTTGTTTGGCATATGATGACGTTGAATCATATGCCAAACATTTGAATTAGAAACTTATTTGGGGAAGAATATAATTTTATTATGAATGTTACGTTGATACGATACATGTAGGGTAGGCAGAGGGAAGCTAGTGTTAACGACACTCCGTTCCTTATTTTCCGGCCAATTCCGGAGTCATTCCGTGATGAGTGGCGGAACTCAATTCCGCGCTTTTCCCTTGAAATAGAGCAAAAAAATGAAAATATAAATGTAAGTAAATTCACTTCCTCGAGTGGGGATCGAACCCACAACCAGTCGCTTTTACAGCCATACATTGTGCCTTGATTTATTATTGGACGGTTTCCAAGAGGCGTGGGTTCAAATTCCGCTCATCTATATTATCCCGCAATAAGATTTTGAAGTAATAAGTAAGCTATTGTTACAAACCAAAGTTATCTAAGGCCGTTGTCAGGAAACTTTTATCACTAAATTTCCATAGAACAAAACAATAGGTACTGAGTCTGTTCTCAAAGTTAGTGAAAAGTAACAATCGTAAATCGAATTTGAACTTACTGACCTTTAACACTTTTTACTACTTAATAAATAAGATTTTAAAAAGTAAAATCTTACTTTGAAGTTATATTACCTAAATATTTAAGCCATCGTGGCGCGACAGTTGTGGATTTGTTTCCCACACGAGGAAATGAAATATTTCTTATATTATTAAAATTTATATTTTCAATACCCTGGTATTGAAGCAAATCCCGGCGTTGAGTACCGCCACTCAACACGCAATGACTCCACAATTCGGCGGTAAGTGGGAAACGGAGTGTCCTAATACAAAGTTCCCCCTCTGCCTACTCTTTTTTGCGTGGAAAGCGGGATGCAGTATGACGCTGGGAATAAATTAAATATAGACATTCCTCTGTGCTCTTATAAAAATGTGATCTATCTAAAATCGTCCGTCTCCTAAATTTAAAGCGCGAAGCTAAACCGAAAACTGACAAAATCGAAAGAAAAGCACATGCGACTTACCAAACTACTTTTCTGGAATCGAATCTACTATCAAATCACATCTTCCCCTTTTTAAATACACCACTGTTTCTTACCAACTAATAGGTACCTTATCAAAAAAACAAACATTACAATGCCGATGACACAGATACAGCATTAGATAGTAGCGCTTATCAAAGATAGGGAGATACTCAATAGATTTATTTATAAGGGGTTTTTGTGATGCTATAAATATGTAAATGTGAATTTCTTACTTCACTTAATAGTAAGAGCAAACGTCCTACATATATAAATGATATAGCAAGCAACAGCACGCCTTTTCCCTCGTAGCAGGGTAGGTAGAGAACCCTTAAGAAAGTGTTAAGACAGTGTCCTTTCCACGCTTTTTGCTCAGTTTTCGAGACTTTGCGTGTTTCTAAGATGAAATCGAATTCAAATAATTCAAACTCTTAGTTTACGAAATTTAATTCAAAATAAAAAATACATGCAAAATTTTTTATGTCAAATAACTTACCACTGATTCACTAAAGTTAATACCTAAGACGGGCGCAAGAAACTCAGTTGTATTTCTTTTTTTGATACCATTATTAAAATAAAATAAACAAACAAAAAAAAAATAATACATTTATTGCCAGTCAACCACACCTACGACTATAGCATTCATTATCTGTAGTTTTCTTCATTTTGACGTTAATCTTTTGGCGCGAATTCGTTGACAGTGACAGTTGGTTGCCGCCTAAATTGTTTAATGAGCTTCAGAGGTCGTTCATCATGCGACAAGATAAATATTTTAAATGGATAATGGCTTCTGAGAAACGAGAATGTAATGTTAAGAATTTACACGCGAAAACGTGAATGATTGAATACCTTTCGTCGTGTGACTGAGACTAATAAATAACGACATTTATGTATTTACAAATTTACATATGTATATATATGTATTTATTTTAACATACATACTGTCTGTCCCGCATATAGCGGGGTAGACGGAAGAAACTTTCCCCAAGTACCGTCAAATTTTCAAATCACACAACTTAACAACGTGCTTTGTTTTGTTACCAGACCGAAAAATTAACTTAACTGCGCTACGACGGCTCTTTGGATATTTCATTTTGTTAAATTTGAAAACAAAAAAAATATATAAAATCGCAGATTATAAATCCATTACGTTTTGCAACCGAAGTCTCGCCTCTCTTGTTTACTACTTACTCTTGTTTCATTTTGTTTTTTGCTATTGCTCCGTTACTCATTCTCCTGACGTGCCCACAGCCCAAGCTACCTAAGCACGTTCTTCTTCTTTTTTTAGATAGAAGCAGTCGCGGTGCTCCTGTTACCATAAAAAATAGAAAAAAAGTGTAAGTTCAAATCTTACGATTTCGATTTGAACTCACACCCATCTGACTACCGACTAACTTTTCAACCCAACATGTTATTTAAAACGTCCCCACCGATGAGAGCAGCATAAATAATCGTCCAAGCAAATTACCCCGAACGGGCGGGTCCAGGATTGATGGCGGGAGTGGTTGTCACTTTTGTCTTTTTAGTTTTTAAAATTAGTACCTACTATTGATGAGGCTATTTTGGAATTCAAATGAACAACATTCTTTGAGATGTTTAGTTTAAGCGAGAAAATATATGATAAAGGATTGGCTTCTCGCTCTATCCCGCAATTAACAGGGTAGGTAGAGCAGTGCTTAACATAGTGATAAGACACTACTTTCCTAACGTACCGCCCAATCGAGAGATCGAGACGTTATGTGTTGAGGGGCAGAAATCAACGCCGCATTATCTTGCGACCAGATCTGGGAAAGGAAATGAAAATATGTCAGCCCCCGAAAGGAAAACGAACACAAAACCATCGCGATTACAATCAAACATTGTCTCACGACGGCCTAACGAAGAAAATGTGTAAATATAACTAAACGTCACTTTAAATATATGGTACTACAACAATGTTTTTAATGATAAGAATTAACCTCATTATTAGCTGTACTTGAGCCAAACGTTTGTAATTCATCTTCATAATAATGCCCAACTTTAAGACATTATGAAAGAGATTTCACAAATAGGTATATAATATATGTAGGACCATTAAGTATAAGTAGTCGCGAAGTTCAATTTACTTTTCCCGTAAGGTAAAGCGCGGCGTTGAACTCCGCCACTCAACATCTAATGAGTGAGACTGTACTTTAGATTTCTTGGCAAGTATAACACGCCTATGACTTAAAGTTGGGAGGATACCATCGTGGCATAAACAAAACACATCTATTAAAAAGCATTTAAGGAGATTATCTTAAATAGGCACATGCCCTTATAATGTAACGCGGGGCGGGGGTGGGCTGTTAAACCACCCTTAAAAAACCCACTTACATAAAGTAATACCAAATGAGCTAAGAACATATAAATCAAGTAGCAAATCTTACTTAGCTGCAGTCATTTAAGTGTAGGGCTTAACGGAAGCTAAACTTACCGTTACTTGTTTTTTTTTCAAATAATGGACAAACCTGACAAACATAGCTTTTAAATTCTTTTTTTTTAACAAAATGGCACATTACAATTTTTTTAAGCTTCACGCTCATCTCGCCCATAGAAAAAATGAGAAGCAGTGGGAACGTAATATTACGACACTCCTTCCTCTACGCACCGCTCAATTTTCCAGACGTTGCTTGTCTTGATTGTTATCAAGAGAGCTAGATTAATTTTCATATATAAACAACAAAATATTTAGATTAGTACATTATCGATCGAACTCACAACTATCGCGAAATATAAATATAGTCAGTCACCGATTGCACCACGACGGCGGCGTCGAATAAATCAACAACCAAATCTTACTTAGCAATTATTTACGTTTAAAGTGTAAGCTTAACGGAAGCGCAACTTACCGATCGTCATAAATTGGAAGACCCCGCCTTGAGCTATGAATCAATGGCACAAAAAGCCGTGGAGACGGCCCGAGATATTGGTCATGGACTTTTTTGTATTGGCAAGAAATAGGTTTCGATTTACCGGATCTGGATGTTACATTCAATGGAATAGAATTGTTTTCTGTTAAATTGTTAATGTTTTGAGTGCAAGAAGTTAATCTATAATATTTGCATCTTGCATTTTGCAGTTTAGATTTTCATCAAATATACAATAGATGGTATCATCGAGCTGGCCTGGTGAGGAAGCTAGGAACTGAATAGTGGAACTCTTCAAAGGTTATTAAAACACATGTGTTCCGCGTAAAGAAGGCTAGGCGGAGGGAACCTAGCGTTGAGATACTTCATTCCCCATTTTTCGAGACATTGAATGTTGAGTGGCCGACTCAAAATGCTTGTCTTATTGCCAGAGCGACGAAATGAAAATAATAAATAATTAATTCAACCGAGTGAAAATCGAAACCACAACCGACGCTTTTCTGACTGATCCGATCATGTATCTACTTAAAAAAAGACAACTTACACATGCCTTCTCCATTGTTTTTCCTTCTCCCCAGAAAACGTATTATAAAGTCGGTGGGGATTTATTTAAAAGTTATTTCCATAAACGATGGAGCCGTGTCCCGTAATAACTCCGCGGGATTGTAAGACTTAGGTAAGGGCGAGGTAATAAGAATATTTACTTGTTGTATTAATGCAAACCACTTGGATGGGGTAATTTGATTTAAAGTTACGTATTGCAAAAACATGAAAAAAGGAAATTTTGCGTGTTTTTTAGCTTCACCCTATGTTCTGCACAGTTGGAACGACAGATTTTCCTCGATTTTCGAGACATTGCGTGTTAAGTGGTGGAACCCAACACCACGCTTTGTCTTGATAAGCAAATGAAAATAATTCGTTTCCCCGAATGGGGATCGATCTAACAATCGCTTTTATATCGTAGGCTCTACCTATATAACTATATAACTATATATATATATATATATATATATATATATATAAGCAGGATAATGCAAGAAACCAAAAAAAAATCCAGACGAGATAAAAAAAAAACTATCTTTCAAACTTGAAGCCGCTGCAATTGTCTATTTTCACTTTCAATCCTTTGGCTATTAGAGTTTAAAAAAAACATGAAATGTCAAACAAAGTTAAACTAAATTTATAACTAGCAGTTACTAATAGTCGTATACACTTATGGACTTAGTTAAAGTTAGTGTGACATTTTTAATTGGTTCAAAGCATATTTTAAATAACTAATTATATGACAGCGTCTGACTGTTAAGGCGGTGGAAGTCGAGGGGAAAGAACTATTTTCATTTTCCTGCTCAGGCAAGATTGAATGCGGCGTTGAGCTCCGACGCTCAACTTACATGATGTTCGATGGTTTATAATCTATTCTTTCAAAGTTACATAAATATTCTTTGTAACACGTCACCTACATATTCAATTTAATTGCTTAAAATCATAAAATTGTAAATATAGATTTAAGAGAATTCAAAATAAGTATAGTTAGCCACTCGCTTTTTCTTTTAGTAATATTATATCAATATACAAATCGACCAATTATACTTAACTCTGTACCTATAGTAAAAAATAAACAACGAAGAACGCTAGCGACAATCGAGATCTACACACACGTGGTAAAGAAACTGAATTATAAATAAATTTTCAAATTGTAACACTTCCCCGCTTCCTAATCGCCGAAACGTGCTTTTCTTAACTACTATTTTAAAACTTATGGCGTTTACATACTGTGCTTAATGTTGCTGCGTTTGTTTTTAACTTAACTGGTAATTAATTTTCTTTTTTTTGAGTTTTGGTTAAATAGATGGAACCTAATGTTAAGACATTTCGTTCTCTATACTATTTTGGAGATATTACACGTTAAATGGCGAAACTCAATGCCGCACATTGTCTTCCAGAGCGAGAAAATGAAACTTGGTATAACCACTCCCTCGAGTGGGGATGGATACGAAAAAAAAAACAAACGACACACAAAACTTAATCATAATCTCAAATTCAAAATAATAAAAAAAACAACATCAATATGACGGTCGCTTTTAAAACGGGAAGTTTTTCACAAATCCCCGCCTTAGTCGGTTAGCGCCATCTGTCATCATGTTTGACAGTTGACAGCGATTTAGAAATAGAACCATTTCAAAGGGCCCCGTTCACACTGTAGTGAAACGTCTAATTTGTTGAAATATAAACGAGACCGTCATGGCGCAGCGGCACAGTAGGCGCGACGGTTGTCGGTTCGATTCCTACTTGGAGCAATAAATTATTTTCATTTACCCGCTCTGGTATCGAGACAAAGCGCGTCAATGTATAAGTCAATAAACATTAATAACTCGAAAATGGAGGCGGTACGTGGTTAATGAATATCTAAACATTGCAATCCATCTGCCTATCCCGCTATATACGGGATTCAGCGTGAAGCTAATACAATTTAATTTGTAAACGTGGTAGGGACATAAAATTTGAACACCGGAATAAAACTATCTGTTAACGGGGGAACCGTTTACATTTTAACGTTTAAAATAACTGAGCGATTCCTCAGACTTTTATTGCATTTTAATGCAATCTGTTCATTCCTGTAGAGATTATAATAAATAACTCAAATATTTTTGACATAAAAGTGTAGATTAACTCTATATATACCCGTGTAAAAAAAAATATGATTCTGTCTATACATTAATCTTTTATATTTTAATTTTATCAATTTTGCCATCGAATTCGCACTATTTTAAAAAGACAGAAAGTGGAGAAAATATCTTTCAATAGTAAAATTTTAAAACTAAGATTAATCATATCAAGGTACCTACTACATTAAAAAGTTTATTTATTAAAAATTTCAAAGTGCTGTGCGCGAAAAAGCTTGAAGCTATTGTCTTCATAACATGACAAACTATAACCACTAAGCACTAAGGTACAACTCAGTTAATCAAATTCTACAACGCAAGAGTAAAGTGAATATATATTCCAAACAATAAGAGGTGGGTACACCGCAATAATTCGTGTAATTAAGACGAGTGCCTGCGGTTTTGTGGAATCCAGATATGGAGTAGACGTGGTAGTAATGTCCAAATACTAGTGTTTTTAAGTCTAGCGATCTGTTTACAATACGATTTCGCATTAAAAATTACGAAAATTACTTAAGAATTCAGCGGACAGTGGGAAACAGAGTGTCTTAACACTAGATTTCCGGTATGCCTCTCTCTACCTACCCTGCCATGTGCGGGATACAGCGTGAAGCTAAAAAAGCCATATTTTTAAGTCCACGCAAGCAAAGTTACATTAGATAAGACACGAAGATATTTAAAAACCACCCAAAATTCATCTTACGAAACGTAAAAATAAACAATGTATTACAATCTTACTATAGTCACTCACGTATCGAGTTTCGAACCATTGCATCGTTAAGCCGATTTACGAGCATGCGTAACACCCAATGTTACTTTATCTGTTATACAATCGTAAAGTATCAATTTTGATACGATTTTAGCTATTGTTTAGGCTAATCTGCACGTTGTGACCTTTAAATATGAATTATTAAATCTATTTATCATCAAATTCAAAATCAAACAGTATCCACTAACAACAAAATACTTTGCGGCCGTCATGGCACAACACCCATATCAGCTGATATCCTAGCTAAACGCGACCAGTTTTCGTTTCGATTTGCAATCGGGTTATTGACTATTTATTATCATTTTCTCGCTCTGGTAAAAGACGGCGTTAAGTTCCGCCACGCAACAGGCAATTTCTCGAAAATTGGTCGAAAAGTGAGGAATAGTCTTGGCTCTATGTTCCTTCTGCTTACCCTGCTATGTATATCCCTAGCGGGGTAGTCAGAGAGGGTCAGACAGGGGCGACTTTCCCTAGTTTATAACCTATCAGTATCTAGTAACTTAGCCAAATATTTATTTAATTTTTCTGATATATATTATTAAAGTCTAAACATCTTACCTATCTGATTTAATATAATAAATTAAAATTGAACCCACTATTATTGGACACAAATAATAGCAAATGTCAATCTCGATCTCAACCAAATATCGATTAACGAATAACCATTTTCCAAGCGCAGTTATAATGTCTACTCATTTCAACCGCAATACTACGAGGCGGTAATTTAAAATAACAAGTAATTGGGCTCGCGATGGAGGGTTATCGTGCCGAAGTGGTCTAACTAAAATTTACAAAATTATTATCTATTATATATTTTCATTTTCCTACATACATATAGAAGGGTAAGCAGAGGGAACCAAGTGTTAAGACACTCTGTTTCCCACTTTTCATTCGATTTTCAAAAAACTGCACGTTGAGTGGTGGAAATTAACGCCGCGTTCACCGTTAAACGATGTGCCGTTACGCAACGGCAATTTATGGATATTCTATAAAATTTTCATTTTATACTTATGCTAAATAATATAAAATCTGACTTAGGCCCCTTACCACACTGACTGTGGCAACGCTCCGCTACTTACATCAGCTGTTTTATTACTTTCGGTTAACGTCCACTTTTGTTCTTATACTGTAACTACAATTAGGGTTATTTTGAGGGGATCATGATTTTAATTTGTATATAATGAGGTTTAATTATGCATTACCAGTTGCTCGCCCTGGTTTTACATGGACATGGATAGATTCTTTTACTTTCATATCTCTTCCGGATAAAAGAGGGGCGATAGGGAGAATCTAGTCCGTGGTAGAGTTGAGAGCGGTGTAAAAGCACCCTGTTCTACATGCACAGCACAATTTTAGAGATATTACGTGTTGAATTGCGATTCAACGCCACACTTTGTCTTGTTGCCAGAGCGAGGAATTGAATATATTTAATTTCCCCGATTGGGAACGAACTTACAGCCTTTGCGTTTACAGAGAGTCACTGCACTACGACGGTCTCTGGTCTCATAATTACACCGTCAAATGGGAATTGAATCCACAATCGCTCCTTATAGAGTTATAGAGTTAACCACTTCTAAGCTCTCATCGTTGATGTCAAAGTACATAAGTGTAAACAGAATAAATTGTACTGAATTAGAACAAATAAAAACAACTCCTCGTACTTTTTTATAGCGACCATCTCGGCATTTTGATTGATCAATTTAAACAATTGTTACTTCACTATAATAGTTGTTAGATCTCGATCTCGAGGCGAATCCTCGCGGGTAATGACAAGTAATATAAATGTGTCGTACATTATTTTATATCTAGGTATATAACTTTAAAATTATTATAAAAAAAATGTTTAAATTTTATTATTAGAAAAAAAAATGTATTAAATACAGCATCTCGCATATAGCAGGGTGGACAATGGAACCTAGTGTTAACACACATCGTTCCCCACTTTCCACCAACTTCTCAAGCGATTGTGAAACGCGGAACTATCCAATCCTCTCGACGGCCGCTAGCAGAGGCTCGAGTTTCGCAGGGGACGCCTTTACGAGCACGAGCAGCTTCACATTGCTTGCAATTTTTCAGGGACTGATTATCCTCTTCCCTATCTACCCGGTGTCGTAGTAAAAGCCAGTAGGGCTAAGTTAGAAAATAAATAGGCGTAACTTAACGCAGCGCACACTTTATATATAAACAAATCAACTCACCATAAGAAGAATACACAGCCAACGTCAGCAACAGCACCACCCGTAGCGCCACACGTCCCAACATGGCGGCCAACACGTCGATTCCCGTAGAGATACCCATCACAACGCTGACTACACTACGAACGCACTATCACATAATATTGGTGATATAATAAAAAAATATCTTAAAGTCCTATGCGTGTATGTTGTTGATGAAATCATTCGCGCGTTCGATTGTGTATCTGGAAAGATAGAAAAAAATAATGTTACTACTTACTAAGGGACAAGATTATTAAATAATAGTAAATTGACTAGCTTTTACATGCGGCTTCACGTAATCTATCCCGTATTTGCAATGTTTTATTCATTATTAATATATCCTACGTAGCCTTCCCCACAGTAGTTCCTAAGAATGTTCACGCGGCCAAATACGCGAGTCTAACACTAATATTATATAACGTAAATAGATATAATAAAATCACTAAGGTTAATTAGAAAACTCAAAATTTACAAAAACCACTTTAAAAATTAACGCAGTCTTTCCAAACTGAGCTGAATTTCAGTTAACTTTGTACTTCTCAAGAACATGATTAGAATTTGAATCAGGTAATTATTTAAATTGGCTGAAAAATCATTATAGCGTACCACCAGTCACCTAGTTTTACAACTAACCCCTTATTTTGAGTAACCAGAGTAGGGGGAAATATTATCATTTATTCGCGACAGTTGTAGGTTCAATTAATATAACTTGGAAGTCAAATTGTAAATAAAAAGGTTAAACTCACCTAAAACCCTATAATATAATCTCTACATTAATTTTTTTATAAATTTTTAAAATATATTCAATTTTCCTTAGTGTTAACTACTTTAAAAAAAGTTTTAGCCACGCAATGCCCCGTTACCAGAGCAAAGAAATGAAAATATTATCATTTCCTTGAGTAGGGTATCAAACCCAAAACCAATCCCTTTCACAGTCGCACCGCACCTAAGTTCATAAAAACTAATTTGAACCTATTAAAACACTATTCAAAAATAGCCTACAAAAAAACAACGACTCCGCCGACAGAACTATTAATTAGTTAAATAGTTGACCATTGAGTTAAGTCGGTAAGATCAAGCGGTTGTATGAAATTACCTGCTATTGTCATCGCATACCTCATTAGATAAAGAGCGGCACCGCGTTAAATAACGCCACCCAAAACGCAAAGTTTCTAAAATAGGCGGAAAGTCGGAAAGGTAGTGTCTTAACACTATTTATAAGCTTTTATTTTTATTTTTTTCTAACAACACGCTTTTATTAGGTCGAGCTTAAAAAGCTATGTAATAAAAAAATAATAACTTAATTAAATCTAATAATTTGGCCTACTTTTAATAATTGTATCATTAAAACTTGACAGTTATAACGTAGCTTACGTAACATAAAATGTCTTCAAAAATTCAGGAAAAAACCTGAAGCTGCATCTCATCTAAGATGTAAAAATAAATAATAACTCAACATTAAACATTCACTTATACAATTAACCATTTAGGCAAGTCCAAAGTCGGCGAGATCAGACGGTGGGTATCAAATTACCTGCCAGTACCACACTCACAAAGGGGCATTAACTAAACAAAATGCACTACAGGTTATTAGTACATCAAAAGACGCATTAGCGTAGGGTTTGTTTTACACTGCACTATAGCGGCTGTGTGAAGCTATTAGTTGTTGTTATATATATAGTTTTTTCAGCTTCACGCCATATCCCGTACATAGCAAGGTATTCTTAAGACTCCCCTTCCTACTTCCGCCAAATTCTTGAAGCATAGCGAGTGAGTGGCGGAACTCACCGCCGCGCTGTGACTCGACATCAGAGCGAAAAAATCATTCATTCATTAAAACATTTAATATTTCATTTCTTCGAGTGAATCGAATCTACAACCTTCCGCGTTTACAGTTACAAACTTATACCCCCATCAGACCTCTATTTAAAAAATACACTTTCAAAATGTTAAAATACCTACATTTATCAGCAATATATTATTATAAATTTAACGTACTTTTGTTTATTTGAGAAACAATTGAAACTTAATTAAATACTTAAATACTATTTTCTGTTCACTGCATCCCTTAATAAATATGTATATACTTTGAGAAAACATGCAAAAAATGGAAAAACGACGATATTATGTAAATATTGAACAAAAGTAAACCGCTATAAATAAATACATACTATAAAAATAAAATAAAATAATTTTAAGCTACGGTAGGTCAGCTGTGAAACTTTACACTGATCACGCGATGGTTGTTGATTGTAATCTAATGAAATATATTTAAAAAATAGTTTTTATGTTGAGAATGGAGTGTCTTAACCAAAAATATATCTTCCTATAGCGCTATTCTTTAAAGTTCAGTGGTGACTGCACCAAGACAAAGGATACGTTATGATATCAAATTACTTTCAACAAAGGTAGTCCAGGGGCTTGTGAGACGTCTTCAACATGACATGAATGAACTTTTGTATGGACAAGTGCAAAATTGTATGGGGAAAATATTCTCCATTATGGTATTGTAATGGGAGGTAAAGAAGGGTTTTCTATTTATGAAGTTTGATATTGAATTACCGTTTTGTTGTTATTTGCGGAAACTCGTGTTTTGCTAGCTTTCTTTATGTGACGCAAGTTTGACTGCCTCCAAAATGTTAGAATTAATAGATATTTAGTAAAAAATATTACAAATTTATATTACTTATTTCATACAAAATGTGTGCATATGCCCGCTAATTAAAGTTTGTCTACTTTTATAAGTTATACTTCCCGTTGACCTACAATCCTGAAATTGGTACGGAAGTCTCGGTGGGGAATCCGACTCGCACTTAACTGATTATTTATAATGTATCTGCATTCAATTAGTGAAACCACGACCTATATAATACTTGAAAAAACATTCTTTATTTTATCCTCGTATTAAGACAGCTCTTGTGCTGGCAGTTCTTTAAAAGAGCAAGATAATATTTGAGATTACAAGTTCATTATAATAATTTTGCAGCAGATTAGATTTAAGTCTGACTGTAAGCTCGACGGTTACATTTCCACTCGGTGTAATTAATTATTTTCATTTTCTCGCTTTGATAACTGGAAAAAGCGCGGCGTTGAATTCCAACACATATCTAGAAAATGGAGAATAGGACCTGTTAACACTGCATAATACAACTTAAAGCTATAAAAGATCATATTTCAAGACTATTTGTAAGTAATTGACAGAGAAAAATGAAGGAACATATAACTATAATTAGGTCAATGGAAATGAAAAGCTCACTGTACAACCATCTTTACTTCACCACTTAGCCCAAAAAAATCAAGACACTCAAATAAAAAAGTTTAATTATTAATTCATAATAATAATAATAATAGGTTAAAAACTAAAATAAGTACTTGTTTCAATTTCAAGTAAAAGCTTTCTTTTGTTATGTCTACTGGGACGCGCCCTGGGCGTAACGTAGGCAGCCTAACGTCTCTCTTAATAGAATTTTTTCTAGAAAAAAATACACATAAAATAAAAATCTTGGGAAAAAATGTCTTTATTTTCCTTTGGATGTTGTGAATCCATTTCGTCTTCAAAAAATAACAGGCAATTATAATTTTTGGACTTTTATTCTCTGTTGTATGTGTATTTAAGGTTACATTATACATTTATTACACGTGTGTATAATTCTTTTGAAAGATAAAATAATTCGTGGCGTTTGTTTTTGTTATTTTTAGGTCGTCGCGTTACAGAACCTTAAGTCTAATTTGCATATCAGTAGGGATGTTGGGGATTCAAATTCATCACGGGAAGGATGTCAATACAAGATAACACAAATATTCCGGATAGGACTGATTGTGGTTTTATGAACGGAATGTTTTTTTTTATAAAAGAAACCTAATGTCCAAAAATTCATTTATTTACATCGTTAAAATTATAAAAAATCCTATACAATCCATCCAATTTACCTCAAATGGCACTCGAACCTATAACCTCACATACACATACGCACTACCCTTCAACTGTAATTTAAAACTTTCGATATAATTATATTTAATAGAAGTAGTATATAGTTTCAAAGTAAATTACAAGGTAGATATATCTGTAACAACTCTCAGTCTCGGACGTACCTTCGGGCTACTCTGCGACATGTTATTACTTCGAAGTCTATACTGCTAGTACACAAAGATAATTAAAACTAAAAAAATGTAATTTATTAAAAAAAAAAGTTGAGGCCAGTCGTGGCGCAGTAGCACACGTTTGTGACTGTAAACGTGACTGGTTGCGAGTTCGATCCCGACTCGAGAAAATAAAAAATAATAATATTTATTTTAATTTATATTTTTATTTCTTCGCTCTGGTAGTAAAATAATACGTGGCGTTGAGTTCCGCTACTCAATACGTAATGTCATGCGATAACCTGAATTATTATCCAATATAATGAACACTACATTTAATACGATATATTATACTAGCAATATTCATTCAGCACATACTACTTTGCTTTAAAAGTTCTGTACCAGCTCTGTCTCAATCCCTGACTAGGAGTCGAACCCACATCCATTCCGTTTACACGCAAAACCAATTTAATCAACACTATATAATAAAATATAAAATATTATATTAATAATACTGCTTCAGCATATACTACTTCGCTTCAAAAGCTCCACACCAGCTTTGTCTTAGACTTGGAACTTTCTTGACAGCTTTCATATCGTGAGAGAAGTTCAGCGCGCGGCGTCAGTGACCCGACGTCCGACTGTACGTACGGGTTAATCTTACTTTTAGTGAACAATTAATTATAATGTCATTATTATATGATTATGTCTATTTATTTAACTTCACGCTGTATTCCTCACACAGAAGGGTAGGTAGTCAACACCAGGTATGGTACTTGGGAACCTAAAGTTTACTTTCCAGGTATACAAAGACGATAGCAATATAAATAAGTTGTAACAAGCATATAAGAATTTTGACGTATGGTTTATTTGGTTAGAGCGCTTGGAAGGTATCCAAGAGGCGTGAATTCAAATCTCGCTACGTTCAAATTCTTACATGTTTTTTAAGTGTGAAATAGCACTTTAAAAATGTAAAATATTTTAAAATTATCAAAAAAAAGTATTTCTCCATTAAGTATGAAATTACACTAAAAAAACTTTGTAAATGCATATCGTATAAGCTTCAGTATGCTTCCATTTCCATCTATTATATCCCCACAAAATTAACTCATACAACTCTATACCACCACGAGGACGCACGATCGTTTCATAGTAACAACGTCATTTGTCGTTGCACACCCATCAAAGGGTAGACCGAAACAAAGTAGCTTAACGTGCCGACGTACATAGTAAATAATACTTGTGAATTCTACGAAATGCACTAAATATGAGTACAGCAACTGCAGTCGACGCGAACGGTTGGAGTTCTTGAGAATTTTACATTTTTAATGTGTTTTATTTTTATGGACACTGTCGTGGTGTGGTATATGTGTCTGGCTGGAGACTGATAGTTGTGGTTTTAAATTTCTAATCCAAAACGAATATCCTTATAATAATGAAAGAGATTCGAAAAATATTGGATTTTTAAATTACGACATTAAAGTATGTTTGATTATATTATACTTTCTAAATATTTAGTAATATTTACAGTGTTTATCAGTCTTTTTTTAAAGACATTTAATCAACCGGCAAAAGAAAAGAACGGACATGCGAACGAAAAAGAAGCCCAAACCAATACACTAGTTCAAAAAAGCCACATGGCCCCAACGGAAGTAATTTGAAAGCTCATAATTACAGCAAATCCATACACCTTGATCATATTCCGAGAATATATCGTAAATCTCAATCTATTAACACAGTGGGACTTCAAAGTCGTCGAAATAAACTTTGGTTTCTGGTTAAATAGTAAAACTAATTCAATTAGGTACGTAGGTACGAGTACGGCCGTTGCCCAAGCTGCTACGCACGCGTGCGGTTGCGCGTGCGCATGTCAAGTATTTTATTTATAAGAGTAGTAATAATGGATTAAGCTTAAGGCCAATCGTGCCGCAGGGGCACAAATGTCACTGAAAACGCAAAAACACAAATGTCAGATTGTGGGTTCAATTGCCACTCGAGACAAAGAAATATTTCATGTTTTCATTTCCTTGCTCTGGTAACGAGGCAGAGGCTAAATCTCTCCAAAAATCGGTGGAAAGTGGGGACCAGAACTGTGTTAATGTGAACGGAGTGTTTTAATATTAGGTTCCCTATAGGCTAAAAAAATAAAAATAATAATGGGTTAGAATATTTTCAAAGATAAAGTTTAATAGAATTGAAAAAATTGAATAAAAATATTCTTTACTAAACACTACACACGTCTCACATTTGAAACGTTAATTAACATAAAAAGGTCAGCATTGTCAGTTCTATGGAAAGCTACTAACGGCTTTTATATCAGTTGAGAGTTGCTCTTACTTATTTGAACTTATTATAATTTTATAATAAGTTCAAATAATCATTAAAAATCATCACATTGACGCACTAGTGACCTTCAGATATACCGACATTTAAGTATTAAAATTACCTAATTATTCTATACGTTATTTAGCAATTAATTAATAACTTTTAATGAAAATCAAACCCACAACTACAGACTGGAAGTCAGATTAAACAACTTCTTAACCAACAGACCAATCAACTATCAATAAAATAAATAGATATCGATTATTCCATTGTTAAAAAGAGCATCCCCTATTACTTATCGATGTCCCTAAATTGGACGGTATACGGGAAAAATTTATAGTTAACTTTATTACGCTTCATTAAAACACAATAGTTTGACAGTGACAGATGGTTTCTAGAAGTATCTATTGATTCTATGGTGAATGTAAATATAAAAAATAGCTTTTTTATTCATATTTATATTGGTTGCGCTATAATCTTATATTTCGAAACATCGAAACGATGTTTTAATTACAAAAAGTTTGAGTATTTCATATTTTTTCCCACTTTGAAATGAAAATATTACACAAAAAAAGTATAAACTTTTACTCCTATTCTGAAAGTTAAAAATTTGCATTTAAATAGGTAAGACAAATCACGGCGTTAAGTTCCGCCTCTCAGCACGCAATGGACACAGAATTCGGTCGAAAGTGAGGAACGGAAGTGTCTTAATAGAAACAGAGTGTAATATTTTGTAGAAACTTTGCAATGATACAAACAATAAGTTCAAGCAGGCAAAGCCGCAGTTGGGTCGCTAGTATTTTTTTTAAAAGAAACACAAATAACTCTTATCGAGCGCATGTTGTCTCATGGCTGTATCCATGGCACAATCCTAACGGGGGTTATAAAAAAATGCAAATCTCAACGTTTACCCAAAACCGTGGGTCGACCTCGTGACCTTATTTTTATAGTCTTACAAATAAATTTTAGTGAGGGGGAATATTTTTTATCGATATCGGTACAACATTATTATATATTTTTTAAGTTATTTACTTTTACAGTTTTATATTCTTATAACGCAGTTGATGTGTAGACGCTAATTATGAGTTCAAATCCTTTATCACTCTGCTTGGAAGTACGCTTATTCTTCTCTTTTATAGAACAAAATATTTTACAGACAGACATTCTTTTAACGAAAATTGCTATATATGATTTAATAAAAACAAATTTTATTGTGACAATATTACCAGACTGTAAAAGCGACGTTTGTGGGTTTGGTTCCATGTGGGGAAAATAAATTATTTTCATTTCCTCGCACTGATAACTGTAAAAGCGCGACATTGAGTTCCTCCACTCACATGCGAAATGAAACTAAAAAAGAAAAAACTAAATAAGCGTAATACAAAACTTTAATCGGTGGTGAAGTGGTAGTGGTATTCCCCTACACAAAAGGTAGACAGACATATAGAAGTAGACAGACGAGATGCAGTTTGGCAGTATTTTAGACATAATAGTGCGAAAAATTAAATTAATTTCTCACTTAATTAGTTGACTAGTATTTTTATTGAATAATAGTTTAAAAAATAAAGTTGAAAATAATAAGAAAAAACAACAGGAGCTAACACACTTGTAGCCTAAAATCTCATTCTCAAAAAATATTACAACGAAAACTTAAGCAGTTATACGTGTAAATAGCATCTTTGCTTATATGAAAGTGAGTACTACAAGTTAAGTTAAGAATCAAACCCACGACTATTTAGAGTTAAATCTACAAAAACACAATATTTTAACCTAAAAAAAAAAGAAATGTTAAAAAATCTTTTATTCCATTGAGAAAAATGGAAACGGCTGCGTTATTATTATTTAACCTTCTAATTTGCATCGAACACGGCGTAGGAATCGAGCCATTTTTCTTTTTTCGTTAAAAAGATTACTTCCTTTTCAATTTATTTTTAATAGAGAGGATACGACATGTTTAGAATATTATATGTAACACGAGAGGTCGTTGTGGCGCAGTGACAGACAAAATCCGATGTTCAGTTCTCACATTCAGCACGCAATGATTAAAATTTTTTAAATAGCTGATATATTTAAATCAGCTTCACGCTGTATACCGCACGCAGCAGGGTAGGCAGAGGGAACTTAGTGTGAAGACACTCCGTTCCCCACTTTCCGTCGGATCATGGAGGCATTGCGTGTTGAATGGCGAAACTCAACGCCACGCTGAGTCAACCGAGCAGAGAGTAAACAAAAATTCTCTAAGGATCGAACCTACAACCGTCGTGTTTCATTTATTACATAAATTCAACAAATCATTCTCTTAGACACTAAAATCACATACATAACGCCATTCGAGCGTTGACCGTTAAAATAATTCATAGTGTAACACCATAATCATGTAGCGGCTATTAAACAGCAATTTAACTTATCTAATGTATAGATTAAATTTATATATTAATACGATAAAGCGTTATTAGTTGTAGATTCGACTGAATATTAATCATGCGAAATGTAAATTATATTGTATGTTAATATAACCGACAGTGTCGAAATGGATTATGTGTTTGATACATATTTTAATAATTGGATGTTCGTGGCGTTGAGTTACGCCATTTACAGTGTCTCGAATTTGGAAAGAAAGCGGAGAACGGAGTGTTTTAATACTAGGTCTACAGACTAACTGCTGTGTATGTACATATTATAATTCCAATCTTAACCCAAATATCACTAACCATTATTTAAAAAAAAATAAATAAAAAAACAAAACAACCGAGGCGCATCACTAGCCATTCACCTGGATAATTTGAAGAGTCCTCTAGAACTCTTAGCATCGCCTCATTCAACTATCACATTCTTTTTGCCGTTTAGTTCCCTTGTCAGTCGTATCGTGTTGCATTAACGTAGTCTGTAGTCGAGGCACTTGAGAAAAATCTTTGAAATACTGGACGCTGTTCTTATCCTTTAAATTATACGGAAAGATTACTTTTATATACTTAAAATACAAACAAATCACACCACCAATTCTAACCTAGTCTCTTACACTTTCTTCCAAAGCAAAAGTTTACATCACTATCACTAATCATTACTAAAAAAAAAACAAAAACAAAACAACCAAAGCACATCACTATCCATTCACCTGGATAATTTGAAGAGTCCTCTAGAACTCTTAGCACCGCCTCATTCAAATATCACATTCTTTTTGCCGTTTAGTTCTCTTGGCAGGCGTATCGTGTAACATTATCGCATACACTGTAGGTACTCTGAAGTCGGGGCACTTGAGAAAAATCTTTGCTGTACTGGATGCTGTATCCTTTTGAGACGAGCAACAAGTTTTTAAAAAAGAAACCGGTCAAGTGCGAGTCGGTCTCGCCTACCGAGGGTTCTATACTAATTGCGTATATTGTAATTGCATTGATTGAGAACGTTAGTGAGTTGCTATTTTCTGTGCTCCAAATGATATTTGACATTAACCATCCTTCAGATTCACGCGATTTTTTGATGTGTAATTTTGCCAGACAGATGAATACCAAAGTGAACCTATCAGGGTTCCGTTTCTTTCATTTGAGGTAGGGAACCATAAAAACGGCTTTTGAGCTATTACACCCTCGTCGTGTCTTGGGCTTTTTTACGTGAATATGTACTTTAAGTTTACGCTTTGAGCTCTAGACAAATACATACCAGCTTTGTAACGGCGTTTCGTTGCTAAACGGATACGTTGGAACGGAAGTACTGAAATTTTCTTTCATTATAGTTACACTGTAAGAGGTTTTGTGAATCAGATTTTCTCTTTTGTTCTGAGAAGTTGTTCATAATTTTCATTGTTTTTATTTTCACATGTTTCCTACAACTTCATTCAGAATTCACTTTTTTTTCCACTATTTACACAAGCAATTAAGGGTTGGGTGGATTAAAACTAAGACATGGACTACGGTGTCCGGATTTGTTGTACGTACTTTAACAATAAAAGATTTTTGTTGCATGACTCCACCATGCTCCACATCAATAGTGTTGGCAGATTTAATATTCATAAGGGAAGTAATTCAAAGTATAGGTACATTCGAAGTTTCTTAATTTAAAGAAGCATATAAATCAATGCAGTGTTTTCGAATGTAAGTTAACGTAAGTGCATAAAAGATCTCAAAGATAAGTGCAAAACGATATTCTCTTATCTTATCTTTATCTTATCTAATACTCAAAACAAAAACATTTTATCTGTCGTAGCGCAGCACCACACTGTTTTATTGTAATCGCGACGGTCGCGAATTCAATTCCCACTCAAAAGAATGAAGTGAAAGAAATGGCATTGAATTACGAGACTCGACATGTAGCGTTAAGAAAATTAGGCGGAAAGTGGAGAAGGGAGTGTCTGAGCACTAGGTGAGAAAAAACATGTACATACGTTATCAATAAATTCCATGAACAATGCACTTAACCGTTAGCCGCAACAAAATAGATAAACTATGCAAAAATCTCAAACACAATCTCATGCTAAACTTGAGACGGGCACAATACAAAGAATCCAAATGGAATCTAGACGTACAGCGCTCTTTGGTCTAGAAAAATATCCCCATGCTAGGACATGCTGAGATTTAAAATATTCCTAGTGGAACCTTAGAAATTTGCGTTCAGAATATTTTTATTATAATTCTTGACTTTTGGTATAAAAATACCTAGGAACAGATTGGAAAATATTTCTATTTGATGGTCATACGAGTAGATTCAAATCTGATAGGAACAAAAAGATGAAATACTAAAAAAAATGGATTCCATCGTACAATGCAAACAAACGTTAAATTATTAAAACTGTGCTTCTAATAATGCAATATTGTTTAAATCTAACATTGCATTATCCTACTCTTTTTTTGTGGATACAGAAGTAAAGTATGAAGTGATTTCACATTAGACCATCTGAAAGATAAGTGTTTTTTAATTGATTTTTATTTATTGATTGATATTTGATAACTGCTTAGTGCTGCTGCGCAAATGCCTGTTCTTGTATATATATTCTGGCGTATCAGGTATTTTCAGGAACAATTTAAAAAAAATCTTACATCCACTGTGGATTCGATTCCCATTGGGGAGAATGAGTTATTTTCATTTCCTCGCTTTGGTAACCAAGATAAGGCGTTAAATTCCGTCAATAGGTTCCCTCAGGCTACTCTACTATATGGGGGGGTATAGCGTGAAGTTTAAAAAAACGTAACCTTTAAAAACCGGTTCAAAACGGTATTTAAACCGGTACACTTTCATTATAAATGTTAATCATATCTTTAGGTTAACTTGAATTTTCTCGGTACGTGACATTTAGATGGCTATCGGTTATTTCATTTCAAACTGGATTATATCAAAGGCTTTCCAAAATTAACCTTTTCAAAAGATACTAATTACAACGGTTTTTTAAAATTTATAGTACTATTTTTTATATAACACGAGTTTTAATGAAATTGAGCTTTCACTGAATGCAATAGTTGGTGGTTTGGTTCATACAATAAAGTATTTTAGTTAATCTACATAATAATGTGTACATTGTAAACTCGTTCCATAGACATCATGCAGCGTTGGGTTACGGTTAAAATATTTTATACCTCCCTAATGTCCTCTAAACCGTAAAAAAAATTGGCATAAGTTAATTTTTCAACTTTAAAGTCAAAAACTTGTTATATGCTACTTCCATATAGTTGAAAAGTTGTTGAAAACATACAAAAATTTCAACTTTCAAGGAACCAACTTGAAGGAAACATAGCCACGGGTCTAGACTCTAAATATAGGTCATAATAGCATTTAACCTATTTTAATAAGCTTATCTCGATGCAACTTTTATTATTTCTCTTAAGATAAGCAGAGAATCTGAGTTCACAGCGTTTATTGTTCGAGTCATATCGAGAATCGTAAAATTGTATTAAGTCGATAAAAAGATCGTAATATGCTACCGTATGCCCGTAAGTGCAGTGATTTGGTACAGTCAGCTGCGAAATTTCTGTGTAATAGATATTCAATTTATGACTTAAAATATAGGTTAGTTTACATATTGATATCTCTTGCTGATTGCACCAGTGTCATTGTATGACTGTAAGCACGATGATGATGATGATGATGGTAAGACAATCATCATCATCATCACCCATGTACACTCAGAGAGGGTCCCATATATTTAAATTATTCTAATTTCGTCGCTCTAGTAAACGACGTAACGTGGCGTTGAGTTTCACCACTAAATACAAAATGTCTGGAATTTAAACGAACACTAAAAACTTTTGAACAAAATCCAACTGACCAACCATCATATTCTTATATTTTTACATAAAAATAATAATTTAGTTTAAAATAAAATAAATTCATTTAAATATGAAACTCACTGTACACAAGTCATGTGTAAACTTTTCCAATTTAACCAGTCCGCTCAGTGATAGAAGTGCTGAAAAATTTTCAGTTATTGTTGACCTAGTTACGAAATTTATAAAATTATAGTTATTTTTCAAAAACTTTTATCATCTTCAATCGTTTTTCGTGTTCGTATTAACTTTAATGGTTTATAGAGATGAAACAGAAAAGAATAAATTGATGGGTTATTTAACTTCCCGCAGCATCCCGCATATCGCAGCACTTAGTGTTAAGACATTCCATTGCCCGATAGCACTGCCCAATCAAGACATTGCGTGTTAAGTTATCATCATGAAACTTGGCAGGTTATACCTACGTAGCGAACGTAACAATTTGATATCGCCGTGCTGGTCTGATGATGGAGCTAGAATCTGTATAGTGAAACTCTTCAGAAATAACTAGTAAGTCACTGGAGTCTATGCTCATGCAATTTTTAGCTCCGAGTTCATTCTAGGTATACCACTTGTTTATTTATTACATTGTAAAGTTTTGAATTCATATTAGGCTTATTATTAGATGATATATTACGAAAATCTCTAACAAGAAAACTTATAACAATCGCATTTTTACGGAAATATAGTACAACTCAAGTAGCTAAAGTAGGTACTTACGTAGATATGTATACAGAGTTCAAATCCGTATAAGTTCCAATTTATTTTAGTTAAAGTTAATTTTAAAAGGAAAACCTATTGTTAAGATGGTTAGTTTTCCTTTTCTTTGACTGTGCAACGCAAAGGAGGGTATTGTGTTTATCAGTTTAGTCAGCTTGAAAATTTTTGATGATTCTTACGTCAATCGACTTGTCCTAGCCTTGCGACAGAATATGTAAATGCAGACAAAGCAGGTGCACCTAAGCAATATAATAACAGAGAAAGGAGAAACTAGTCACTAAAATTATAAACAATCAAATCACCTTATACTTTCATATATCTACAATACAATCGTTTGAACGTAATAAACTGTAGAAGCGTATGCGTGTTGCTAACGGCTTATAAAATGTTTATAGCTTATATTCTTACTTTACTGCACGATTTATGTACTGTCCCCATAGTTATTTGCTATAACGCAACCTATTTTTGGCAATTTTATGGTGACAAGATGGTTTTATCTACATACTAGCATTTTACCTGCGGCTTCTACCGCGTGATAAAAGGAAATAACTATTAGTAGTTTTTTTTTGTTTCACACTGTATCCCGCATATAGCAGAGTAGTACCACTTAAGACACTTCGTTTCCATTAAGACATTTTCGTGACATTTTCCGTCGAATTCTGGATTGCGTATTGAGTGGCGGAACTTAACCTCACTACCCCGATAAAAGCTAAGCTAAAAAACTCTTTTCATATTATTGAATTTAAAGGAAATTAGTGACACAGACTGCGAGAAGAGAGAAAATCCTTATGATCTGCTCTTATAAAAAGAGAATAAGAATATCTGGATATATCTGGCACAATCGTATTGTGATTACTATAAAAAATGACAACTATCAAAAAATATAACAAAAAATAATGACAGTCTTTATTGCCATAACGTGACCTATTTTTTGGGATTTTATGGTGACAAGATGGCGTTTCATAGATATGTATGGTGTATGAAATAGATATAGTAAGTTTTTATTGACAAAAGTGCCCAAACAAACTTTTTCATCTAACCGCTGTACCTATTCCGCATATAGCAGAGTGAACAGTGGGTACCTAGTGTTAAGACACTCCGTTCCTGATAGTACGTGCAATTTTCGACACAGTGTGTTGAGTTGCGAAACTCCACGCCACCTTTGGTCTTATTAACAGAGCGCGAATATGAAAATGTGTAAATCCCATAAAGTCATGTTTACAATCACAGGTTGTGCTGTCATATAAATTTACCTTCTTATTCTCTTAAATGAAAAAGAACCCACGACCCTCAAGTATCCTATTGGTAACATAACAAAAACACATATGTATATGCAAAAACATAATTCACCTTACATTATTAATTAAAACATAATCTTAGCGAAGGCAAAGTAAATGATAAAAGCTTTGTAATGGGCGCAGCGCGCTGTACCCGCCGGCGCGGCTACAAAGGTACTGTTGACATTTGGACTTGGTGTGTACTCTAAAACAGGTGAGAGAGCGATTTTGTGGTGTCAATTGTAGTAGTAGGTTCAATTACTAATGAAAAGATAGTGGTTTCTAAATTTAGAATGAAAACAAAAATTAAATGTGGAATGTATTAAGAAAATATTTCATATTTTATTTTACTTTTTACTGTGACTAGCTCTTATCTGTGGCTTCAAACGCGTGGTCAAACTGATATGATAATACGTAGACAAATAGAAATAACTAAGAATCAACAATGTGCTCAAATCAAAGCAGAGGTAACTGAGCGCTAATCTCATTTAACGAAACAAGCTTCAGTTTTATAATATTTATAAAGATAGATCGCTATAACAAGAAAAACTATTACGAAATTGTTTAATTCTATAACAAGATGGCAATCATTATAATATATTCCTAGAGCCCGTGTAATAGTCGTTCGAATTTAATAATAAAAAAACGTAAACGTATACTTTTATATCTGTTTATTGTATAATCATGTATGTTAGGATAGCTGTTAAAGCATATATCGCCTAAGCATTAATTTTTATATCACTAGACTTTTTTTGTATTGCTTGAAGATGTATTCCGCATAAAGCAAGGTAAGCAAGGCATAGGAAGTGTTAAGACAGTTGGTGAAGAGTTCACCAATACAACACTCAATTTTCTAAACCTGACATAACAACTAACGAAACTCAGAGCCGGATTTTCTCTTCTTAAGGAAACGAAGATAACTCATTCACCCGAGTGGAAATCGAACTCCCAACCGCCACGTTTAAAGGCATGACCTTTATGTTCTAATATACATACAACATATTATGCTATAATCTATAACAATTTAATAAACTACACAAAAAAATCATACACCAACTTCCCGCTCAACACTTGTACCACACACGGGCGACCCATATCATTTTTGAGCGGTACACAAACTGGATGTAGTGTTGTGTGTCATCGAGATGCCATTTCAGATGAACTAACGCTTTGTATAGCGTGCCTTTAGGCGAGAGTAAATACGGGACCGCTTCCCGCGGCCGGGAATGGAACCCACTGCCTGCGGGATAAAGGCGGGGAAAATTACTGAAGAGTGAAATTTAATTTTAAGATAGAAGAATATGATACTCGCATATGCTTAAAGTAGTCGTGCCTTCAAATTTAGTCAACAAGTTTTTGAATATGACAAACCGACAGATCATCGATATAGATATTATATTCATTTCCTTTTCCAGTAACAAGACAAACCGCGGCATTGATTGAGTTCCGCCACTCAACGGCCATTGTCTCGAAAATTGGTCTCGATTTTTTTCTTAAATAAACTTCCTATGTTTTCTATAATTACACATTATTCTTTTTTCTGAACTTTTAGAAAAAAAATTTCAAGTGTGTTTTTATAATTCTTTGGTTTTGCTTTTTTTTTGTTACACTCTTGTATGAAGATCTTGGATAACTTCATGTAATTTCAAATCCCGAGTATTAAGCATATATTGTAATTTTAATGCTTGATTTGTATGCAAAAATATATTTATTATATATTTTTGTTTCTTATAAAATGTTGCGGTTATTCAATTCATCGTTTAGCTTGTGGCTATGAATGAAAATATCATAGTCATCGTTTTCTTAGTAGGTACCTAACCTACATGGGTAGACTATATTACTAATATTGTCTAGACTCTAAGACTCTAATATAACTTAAATACCTACGCCAATGCGGTGGAGTGTTGCAATGTCAAATTAACCTATGTGAAAAAAAATATATAATAAAATATTAATTCTTATATATCTAATAATTTTAACTGGTTATACCCGCAGTTTCACGCTTTTTACCACCAGGGAAAATCCAGAGACAACAAACTCCCCTCTTTACATCCATTAAAGAAATTAAATACGTGTTGATTGGCAGAAGTCAACGCTGCATTTTTTTAGCAACCCTATTAGGAGTCAAACTCACAACTCACAGATCCAGCTCTACTGTGTACCTTCCATTCTAATAAAGCTTTAAGAGTTACATACATACAACAAACATACATACATCAACATCCCCACTGCCCTCAAGTATCGCTCCAGTCAACACTCGAGCACAATCACGGTCCTCTGGCTAATCGTCCCTACTCCCTAATATCTGCATTTAACTGCATGTTACCCAACTTACGGTTAAATTGCACAGTCCACGTCGGTTAACGGAGCGTCGTCAGTTAACTTACTTGTGACTAATAGTTAAATTTCAATGTAATAGTTAACTATTAAATGTTCGAGAGCCACTTCTTTTATTTTTAGTGCACAATTTTTAGTTTTTTTTCTTTTTATTTGAATTAGCTACTGTGTGTGAGAAAGTGGCTGAACTCTATGTTTTATATCACTTCTACTTTAGTCACTTTTTTAAAGCGTGCAACAATGACGCATTTGCAGTTTGCACTTTTTAATATTTTGCTATCAATATGTAATCAAAGTTTGCAGCCTACGCGCACATGGACATTTGTAACTAGATTAAAAAAAAACAAAAACTAAAAAAAAACAAAAACTAAAAAAAACAAAAACAATAAAAAAGCAATTACGTCAATGTCATCAGGTGACATGGTGACATTGAGTGTTAAAATCAATTCAATTGTAGGGTCGGTCGGTGTATAGAGAGATAAAAGGCAGAACACTAGATAATAAACAATTTAATATTTCCATAAAGTATCTATAGATACTATATAACGAAATAATATTATTCCCTTGACTGGGAATCGAAACCACAACCGTACCGTTTACAGATTCTGTGTCGCTGCACGACAACGGCCTCAAACAACCAGTTACGTTACATGAAAATAAACTGTAATTTATTAAGCACTTTAACATTGCTTATTTTAGTAAGCTACCGTTTCTTATTAATAGAAATTCGTAGAAAATGTCAAGAAAAGCTTGAAAATAAACAATTGTTTTGTTTAGACAAATATAAAATAAATTATTTGAGAGCAATGGATTTTTACAACGTCACGTAGCGTTGAGAAAACAACTGAGATTGAAATTGAATACGGTTTTGATATATATTTAGGTGCATAGGGGGTGACACCATTGTGGCACTGTGGGACAGTGTTTGAGTTTAACTTGACGGTCGTGGGTTCGATCTGCACTCGGGGGAAATATTTATACTGTAATAATTGATTATTATTTCTGCGTTTTTTAAACAAGCGGAGTGTCTCGTTAGTGCTGTATTATGCGGGAGATACAGTCAGAAATCACAGATCATAAATTATACTTAGTCAATCGACTAAGTATAATTTATGATTAACTAATTTTGATGATAATTCAGAATTAGCTTAATTTTATTTTATAATCATTTTATAATGAGACTAAGATTTTAATAAAATTTGATACATTTTTTTTAGCATATAAACTAGACAGAAAAATACAATGCGTTTTTTACCTAAACTACTTATTTAACTAATTATAAATAACTTTTATAACTATCCAATAGCACCACTCTCCGGACTCTCAAAGTAAACACAAACAAAACCGCGAGCTCAGGCTAGGTTAGTTAGTTATAACCGAACTAAATAAACATCCAGATAATATTACGACCCAGTTGCAGAGCCATCTTTACAAACGCAAACTCCATTCCGTTTCACCTAACAGGCTAATACTAATCAATAATTTCGACATAGATTGGGAAATGAGTGAAATCACGTGCAAATCTGCATATTGATAATGATAATACAGTGATTGCATTTTAAATTGGAATTGTGTACGATGATGGTCGCCGGTTCGATTCTGTTAAGGCAAAGTTCATACTTTTTATGTAAATATAGATTTGACAACGTGCCGCAGCGAGACTGTAAACGGAGAGATGACTGTGGTTTCGATCATCCTCCGGGCGAAATGCAAGGATATTTCACGGATCTGGCAAAGGAGAACGGAGTGTTTTAACACTGTATTCTCTCTGCTTACATTGCTATGTGCAAAAAGGAAAACATGAAGCCTAAAAAAATATAAACGAAATTTTAAGGCGATTTTATCACATCACGTTGTACTGTCACAGGTTGTACTGTCAAAATCTTCGTAAAAATTATTAAAATCAATTTTTCCGTAGATTAGACGTTGATAGAGTGAAGCTAAAAGAGCTTCCTTTGCAGTCGGTTAAAAAAAACCCTAAGTTGAAAAAATATCGTAGCCTCTCCATCAATAGACTAGTCCTAGTAATACCTACTTTGATAATTTTCTAACTAGACGTATAATTAACCTATTTACCTATTACCGACAAAACGTGTTTAATTTCCCGCAAACATTTGTTTTGTACTATATCTATGGTAGGTATACAGGCATACATCTCGAGGCAGTCGTGACGCAGTGGGATAGGGACGTACTATAAACGCGACGGTTGTGGGTACGATTCTTACTCGGAGAATATTTTTTTTTATTCCTCGTCCTGGCAAAAAGAAAAGGTGGGGTTCCACCACATCAACGTGCAATATCTCTAAAGTTGGGCGGTGCGTGGGGAAAGGAGTGTGTCAACACTAGGTTCCCCCTGCCTACCCTGCTATATGCAGAATACAGTATGAAGCTAAAATATATTAAAAATATAGTTGTAGAATAAAGGTTAAACAATTACCCACTTTTTAAACTTGGCAATCTTAAATTCAGTTTAAAATTTACTTAACTTTAGAAATTTACATTCACTCAGTATTCTATATAAGCTGCTCTCTTATCTCGATATTTAATTTTCCAATATAAAATACGTGGTGGATTTTTTCCCATTTCAATCGTATATATCGTGGAAAAGTTAGATTTAAAACTAACAGATTTACAAACGACGAATAATAAAGATGCAAAGTAGCGTCTGACTGTTAAGGCGGTGGGTGTGGTGGTTCGGTGCCCAATCAGAGGAATAAGTTACTTTTATTTTACCGCTCTAGTAATAGTAAAACGGAGAAAGCGGAGAGCAGATCCTTATGGCAATAGGCTCTTTTGCTGACGATTGTGGATTCATTTTATTTTCACGGTATGTTCACTAGATGTAGTATAAATAAGAATAATTGGTGAACTAAACTATAATGTTTAAGTTATTCCATATATTTTTTTTACATTAACCCAGCGGCACATCATCTGAAGATTTATTTATTACCATTGCCTCGAACTGGTTACAGAACAGGGCGCGGCGTGTGTTATTACTAGATTCTGCCTACCCTACTGTACGCGGGATACAGCGAGAAGTGACAAAAAAAATAACCAACCGTTTATCCACCTGTTGATCAAACAATACTCGTAATGGACAGACGGACACACGACACCTCTATACAACTATTTCCTGGTTAAAGTTAAAACGTTTTAATAGTTATACATACACAGACGTACATACATATAATATAAGAAGGCGTGCCTTCCTTCATAATTCCGAGAAGTTTTATTTTGACTCGAACGCGATACTTTTAAAAACAAAGCGCGATGTCAAAGAAACTTAATACATTAATGCATTCCAACTACTGTAGTCCGTAACTATACAGCATCGGGTTATGAAAATAAAAATCTATTGTGGTACCGTTGTGATGTCTATAAATGAACGCGGTGGTCGTGGCTTCAATCCTATTTGGGGAAGAATAATTAGTACCTAATCAAACTATACTGAGAAGTTTGTTTAGACTTTAGATCAACGTACTCATCTCAGGAACTAAATCGGAACGGAGTCTATTAACACTATGTTCCCGGGTTCTCTCTGCCTCCTCTACAACGTGTAACTATAAGAAAATTAAATTAAAAACTTCGAAAAAATCGCATTAATTTTATAATATTTTTTCAATGTAACTCATTGTACCAATTACAGTTACCTCGGATTCTTAGAGTTTATCATACTCATGTATCATACACAACTCTTAGTTTGCCTACGGTAGTGAAGTCGCAGGTAATTTGAAACATGTTAAAGTTAATATAATCTGAAATAATAATTATTTAATATATTTCAATCAGCTTTGGAAAATAGAGTGAAATTCCACTTAAACATGATGGTATGTTACTACTTTCTTAATTTTCAACATATTCCAAACAATTCATAGTGATTGGCATAACCTAACCTAACATACCTACATATTTCTCCTTATTTAGATTCGAACCGACAACCACAGTCACCACAGCAGCATAGAGAAACGAATTGTAACAGCATAATATAAAACAATCAAATTAAAATACCATAATTCGTTCACACCCTTCAGTAAACCTACCTACTGTAAAACACAAAAGTATGTAAAACGAAGCGGCTATAATGAGACCGGGCGGACACTTTAAAAAACCGCGCCAACTATGAAAAATAGTATAAAGCGAAAATGTGACTGACAAATCTATAAACGGGAGAGCTCAAGTCAGGAGCGTCGTGAAAGGCTGAAGTTGTTTTTTTGTGAAGCTATAAATAAAAAATAGTACTATTTAAAGTATAATATTAGTTTTTGGAAATGCAATAACTAAATGAATAAAATAAGCTGACCGCAGGGGGAATCTAGAGAACCAAGACACATACGTCCTCGGCGGAACTCTACACCGTGCAAATATTTCTTTGATTATTTTTCTGTTGAAGCACTATTTCACACTCTTTTTCATTTTTTTAATAAGTAGCGGTCTAAAGTGCAGGTACGTATATCCATACCTATATTATAAATTCGAAAGTAACTCTGTCTGTCTGTCTGTCTGTCTGTCTGTCCTTTACGCAATCAGGGCCAAACCGCTAATTAAATTGTGATAAAATACTCATATAAAGATACTTGAGGGTCCCGGGATGAACATAGGATACTTTTTTTTTCTCATATTTGTAATATTTTCGATATATACCAATATATTAAAATAATTAATTTGACAAGCAATTTATTCCGCCATGTTATTAACAATCGTCGCTACGCGTTGCTAAGCAACGGCTTGCAAAGTTTGTTGTTTTAAGAAAACGTCACCCAAAGTGAGTTTGCTTAATCCATACATGGCGCGCGCCGATATAGATTTGTATACATTAACAAAAATTAGATGATTTCTATAATTTGATATTCATCCTTATGAAAATAAATATAATGGTCACTTTTAGCATTTCAAATAGATTGAAATTATAGTTTACTGTATAACATTGTAATAAATAATTAAGGAGATATCACTGATTCCAAATGACCTAGCCTACGAGTGGTATAGTATGACCGACGCGAACGGGCAGATGACTTTGAAATAAAATAAATAAATTTGTATATATTTTCGAATTACTATTATTTTTTATGTAATTATTTGCTGCTTATAATTAATTTATCTCAGTTTGGTTATCCATACCGATGTTATACACTTAAAATATCGTAATTTAAATCATTTGGGATTTTATTTAATATTGTTCGCAAAAAATAATTATTATTTAATATAGAAAAATGTTTAGGACGCGCGCACGGCAAACTTTAGGTACTTTTACTTCTTTTGTTTGTTCATTTCGGTTACTCAGATATTTTTTCTAATAATAAATCTCCACTTATTATTATTTTTTAATTTATTTTAGTTATTTAGGCTTATATTTTCGCGGACGTAGCCGCGTCCGGGCCCACTAGTAACCTATAAACGAAAACGTTTCCAGTATCAAAAAAAAAACCACTGAAAATGGAATCCTCCTTTCTAAAGAGGAATTCGACTCCAAGACTAAATACATACCTATAGATATCAATGTCTTAACTATATATTTTTTAAAAACTATAAAACGTTCAATCAAAATCGGCCCGCCATTCAAACAAAGCTTAGCTCAAGTTCATCCCAAGTGGCATGAGAAAAAGAAAAGAAAACAATAACCCACTTACATGTTAACAGAGAACGCCGGAGATTCAGTTCGATAGATGTCAGTGCGTGGGCGTCGAGTCAAAGGTCACTTATGATGTTTTTATACTGTACGACTTTTTTGTCGTTATTGAATATAACGATAGCTCTATGTGATAATAATTATGTATTTAAGAAATTTTAATAGCAAAAATACATTTTAATGATAACTTATAATATTTTACCTTTAAGTACAGTAATAAAGGATGTCGATTAATATTTATTTAGAAACATAAACGGTTCGTTTAAATAAATCACGTAGCTATATTACTACAGATATAAAATCTAGGACCACCGTCTACCGTTTTACTATTTAAAATAACAAAAAATAAGTAACAATAGTAAAATATGGTGTCGTGCTTAGACAATATGGCATCGGATTGAATATTCAATTCCTTACCAAAGAAATGGACATATTTAACTCATATTCACTTTGGTCTAGTAAAACAAAGTGCGGCTCAGTGCACCTCAACCCTGTTAAAGCAATATCTACAAAATGGGACGAAATTACTAAAACAGAAAACATTAACACTTCACTCTCTCTCTCCATCTACGAAAGCTATGAAAATTAAAAAATATACATACAATAAAGTATTACCGTCTGTTACAGCCTTATTTCGTAAGCGGGTCGTTTCTGCGGCTAGATAAAAAGGTCTCACGAGTTAAGATTACGGGTTTGTTTACTTATTATTATAATAAGCAAGGGATTATCAAAGTTAAATAATTTTATTCAAAATAAGAAGTGACATGCCTCCATCAAATAATTTACCACCGGTTTACGGCAGCACGAGGCCAGTCGTGGCACAGGGTCACAAGTGTGTGACTGTAAACGCGACTCGTTGTAGGTTCGATCCCCAGGGAATGAAATATTTATTTAAATTTATTTTCATTTCTTCGCGGCATTGAGTTCCGCTACACAATATGGATTGCCCCCAGAGTTCGGCAGAAAGTGGTAAACAGAGTATTTTAACAGTAGGTTCTGCACACCACAGGGTAGGTTGCCTACCCTGTTGTGTGCAGGATGTGTGTGTAAGAAGTTTGAACCTGATTTTATTATTATAAAAAAAAGTCATCAGAAGGATACATTGATTGCTGTGTGATATTCGATATGTATATTTTGTAATCAGTTTTGTAATTAATTATTTGATGTAGAAAAACGAGTATTTTACTTTTATTGAAGGATGTAAGCATTATATCTAAATATTTTAGTAAAAGTATAACATAAATATAACACAAAGAAAAATAGGATGTGGATTTAAAAACAATCTAATAAATTAGAGTTCAAGAAAACTTATAGTAACAAAATCTATTATTAAATTATAAAAAAAATCCTATTTTCCACCTGCTTAGCACTACAATATGTGTTGAGTGACAAAACTCACCATTGCACTTTGAGTACCAGAGCTGGAAGAAGAAAACAATTTATTTCATCTAGAGTAGATTGAACCCGCAAACAAAGTATTTATTTATGTTGTTCCACTGTACAACAATGGGCTCTAACAAACAGTGACTCATATCATTAAATTTTATTTGGAGGCTAAACATATTTTTATCATTGAAGGATGGAAGGAAGGAATGATGTAATTGTCAATATTTAACAACTTTTATCAAAAAAAATCAAGGTTATTTGATAAATTATATTCTTTAAATAATCACAATAAAATTAACTTCATTATAATAGAAATATTTTTTTGATTTTTAATGTTCCTGAAAATGTATAATAACTAGTGTTAAGACACTCCGTTTCCCTATGCACGGCACAATTTTTGAGACATTATATTAGTCATGGAACTCAATGCACTTCAATGAATGCAATTTAAAGATAATTCTTCTTGTTATCAGAGCAAGCAAATGTAAATAATGCACTCCCTTGAGTGTGAATCAAACTCACAACCATCTCATTTACACTAAGACACTGTGTCACAATAGCCTAATACAAACATAAATGGATATAATAACCTATTCTAAATTCTAGTTCTAGTTGGCTGCATATATAGAAATGTAGGTAACATAATATAATGTGAAAACCTGTTTTCAATACAAGTTTCCAAAGAAGGCATACTTTCAACAACATAATGTGCAATAAAATTTTATGTTAAAATGCATTATACAGAATACTTATATATTTTTTTAAATATGATTTTAATGAACTAATCAGATAAAAGAGATTGGCTGTACAATCAATAACATCGTTTTTGGAAAATTTTTGATTGCCTGATTTTAGACAGAATGCAATTTTGTTTATCTATCTATCTCTACTACAATAAGTCTAGAAAAGAAAGGCGAAACGGTGGAGAATATAGTAATTAATGTCACTACAATCATCAGTAGACTCTCTACAATTACAATCGTAAAATGGATAAAAAAAACGAGAATTAAACATTATCACGATTCTAATCACATTAATAAACAATAAAAACGTAACAATAAATATAATAAAACATTATCTAACATCAATATCGGAATATAGAAAAAAGGTTTACACTATTGTTATAATATAAATAGTTAATAATCTACGGCCATTTATTATCTGTTTTATTATATTATAAGTATATATTCTGTCAAATGTCAAACAAACAATGGTAGATTTTTAGCACTGATAAAAAAGTATAATCACGCGATACTAAAGATATGTATCATCGTTTTTATTATTACAGCAATTGCTATAATTTTGTATGCAGGTCAGACATTGTTTAATTATTCAACGTTCGGGTAACAAAAGTTATAATTATATTTCTAAATTATTAATTAGGTGACAATTTGAATTTGTTATCAAGATAAATACAATAAATAGCTTCACACCGTATCCTGCGTATATGCCCTCATATACTATACTACTACTACTATATACTTAGTGTTAAGACACTCCGTTGCAGTTCCGAATTTTCGAGACATTGCGTGTTGTGTGGCGGAAATGAAAATAATTCATTACTCCGAGTAGGAATCGAACCCATCGTGGCGATTACAGACATAACATAAAACTATATATAAAAAGAGAATGTAAATAGATAACTGTTTGTTTACTAACCTTTTTTAGATTCGCCAATGTTCCTTTACAATAAATAAAATCACATCACAATTTAAAATATGATTTATATTTAATAAAAAACACAAGTGGGAAAATCTGAAATGGTCTTTATACCGGTACTATTGAACCGATTTTATGAAACTATGGAGAGAAAATATGCATTTTTTATTATCTCCTATTGATTTTGTGAATGCCACTACCCAACGGTGTTAAACAACGGTTGTCTAGCAAAACAGGTTTTGTTTTACAATAATATCAAACACTCACTAAGTAATTTCATTAATAACAACTAAAAAATCGATTTCACAAGGTACACGACGATTTAAACAGAAGACTGCCGCAGCGTGTTAAATACATTGTTTTATAACTAACACGTTGTATTAGCACGGAATAATTAATAAAGTAGTTAATCAACAATTCTATAATGATAATAGAGGTATTAAATATAATTTTCGTATCATTTTTATAATACAAAGGTTGAAAACAAAGTGTGTAAAAAACACGACCGACGCTTAGCAAGATCGCGATGACACTAAACTTGATATAGATGTCGCGCTGCTCACGGCCATTTTGGAAAATGGCGGTCGTGCGTCAAAAACATACAAACTAATTTGAATCTTATTACATATATATAATGTACAAATTCTTTTAAATATAAGACTCTTTTACAAACTATTCGATCGTATAATGCGACTGATTTAAAAATCAGTTAGAATTACTAATTGTATTGGATATTGTTGGTATATATATTTATTAGGGTAATATATATTCCATCTCGCTCCCTTGAATGTAATCTACCAAATATATACTTTTTTCTACGCTTGCGCAGTTTTGAAGTATTTTTGAAAATAACTTTATTTATTGTTTATTAAATTTATACACGGAGTGTCTTGACATCACGTCCACTGTATCTACTCTGATATAAGCGGAATAAAGCGTAATTTTTTTTTTGACGATTAAAGTAAAAATCAGCTTCACACTGTATACCTCACACAGCAGGGTAGGCAGAGGAAACCTAGTGGTAAGACACTCCCTTCCCCACTTTCCGCCGAATTGTTTGGAGACATTGTGTGTTGAGTGGCCAAAGTCACGCCGCTCTTTGCCTCGATACCAGAGCGAAGAAATGAAAATAAATATTTCATTTCCTCGAATGGGGATCGAACCCACAACACTCGCGCTGCAGTCACACCATTGTGCCGCTGCGTCACGAAGGCCTCTTCTTAAAGATAAAGCAAGAAATATTTTTGAAGGACAGGATTAAAATTTAATTATAACTTTTGGTAACTTTTTATCAACTTCAAGAGTAAATTGTTTGTTTTTGATATCAATCTATCACTAGACTATGTTAGTAAAGTTCTAATGATGTAAATTCTTATGTCATAAGATACTGAAGAACACTTTTTTGTTCAGCTTCACGCTGTACACGTAGTAGAGTAGCCACAGGGAACCTAGTGTTACGACACTCCGTTTGCCACTTTCCCCATTGTTTTTAGGCATTACGTGTTGATTAACGATAACGGAATTCAACGCCGGGCTTTTGCTTTGGTGCCAGAGTGAACAAAATTAAAATATTATTAAATAATAATTCAGAAAGAAAATAGAAATCGAACCCGCAACTTGTGCCAATGTATTTAGACACTCAATTTGTCTTTCCTCTTTCAACTATCTGTCTCTTTGTAGCGGTTTTCCAGAGAGGGAGAATGATAATAATTAAGAATTTAAGATGTAATCATTACCCTGAGTTAAAATAGAACTTCCACCAACAACCATCGCGTTTTCAGTCAAACGCTATGGCCTCAATAATATTTAAGAACTAATACTGCCATCTTGTAAGAATATAGCTAATATATTTTGTGTTACCGTAACCATCTAAGTTTTACAGCCATAGAAGAAATATTTACATATTTAATTCATAGATGGCGTAACTACATTTTTTAATTAATAATAAAGTTTAATGATATTGATATAATGGTATTTAACGTAATATAATTAAAAATAAAATATAAATCAATATAAAAAATAAGTAATAAAATAAATAACTGCTATACAGCTATAACAAAAATTATATTATATTCTAATAAGTACATAACGTCGGGGATAGTGCAGAACCGCGTATGTACCACAGGTGGGGAGCGCGTATCTGCATTTCATCAGATTTTACAGGAGGTTAAAACTTTATAACATCGTTAATTTAAATCCAAGTGGTCTCATTTTAACATAGAGAATAATAATTGGTATTTTCTACATATTTTTGTCATATACAATCCTTTACAGTAGTTAACAAGTGGTTAATTTAAGCGACACGCCACTTACGCTGATTTGATTTGATCACGATCTTATTAAATTGAAACCTGACAGTTAGTTACACGGTTTTAAAATCAAACGTGCAATTAATGTTCCAAATAATATTTAATAATAAAATGAAGATTTTATTATTTATTAATTAATGTATTTTTTTAAACAATCCCCCTTAAATATAAAATTGAAAATACACTATCAATAACACTTTTTAATCAGCTTTGAGCAATTCTTTATCAGCCTTTTATACAACTTTAAGTATTACAAGTATAAATAATTTCAAAGTACTAATACACAAAAGACCAAGAGCTTTTTCAGAAAATATATTATCAGTAAATTTAAAAGCAAATTACTGTTATATATTTAATATATGAATAACAATAATAGATTCTGCAGGTACCTTATATAAATAAACTTTGTCTCAGTCATTTTCTTAGACAAGAATAAAGTATAGTGAATAAGGAATAAATGGGGTAATACTTTTTTGGTATTTGTAGTAATAGCTGAAATTAGTTCAGTTTGTTTTCAATAAAACCACTTTGCCGCACTTTGTACCAGCCCCTCTTCCAGGGCGGATTGTATCATAAATAAGATTACTTTTAATGCTATAATCCTTGAAAAAAGTGTGGTCACACGTTACTACTTCATATGGAAATGGATTCAGGCTAGCTTCTTTGGTAACTGAGGAGTATTGACTATATAAAAATATTTCCCGATGTTTTAACTTTCTATTATGTAGTGAACTGAATCCACTTCCATTTGAGTATGGTCTTTTTCTAAAAAAATGCGGAAACGCGTTTGAAACTATGGCGTTTCTGTTTTGTGATGTAAACCATCAATATAAATTACGACGTTTTTAATACTCTCTTCTATGATTTTCTTCAAATAATCGACAAAAAAGGAAGTGCATGTGGAAGCTTTTAAATGTGATGTTGTCTCATTAAACCAATAGCGTTTTATATGGACAATTAACTTCATTTTAAAATACAATGCACTAGCTTTCAAAAATGGACATAATTTCACAGCTTGTAAATCGGCTGTTACTACGTGAAGCTTTCCATTTTTGCAGGCTCTTTATCTAAAGTCTTTTCTCGTTTGCTAAATCTTTACGTGACACACGTAGTTGATATATTTGTTAAGTATTTTTACCAGCTTTATATGAACAACATAGATCACATGCATCTTTTTTCAGCGTCAATGGCAGCCTCACGTTCCAGGATTCTTTCAGGAAACAAATCATTATTGCTACATGTTGATATTGAAGCTACCGATGCAACATTGGTTATTTCAGAAAATAGACAGTAATTTGGGACTTTCTAAGCAGAATGCACTAAAAGTGAAAAGTAAAAAGGAATAGATACAAATAAATCTTATTGTTATTTAATTATACTTGTAAGAGATCACTAGTAGTGATAAGGTCGCCTTTACATACTGCCTCTATGCGCTAAATGTCTTTATTGTGTTGTGTTTTTATTTTTATCTGTTTTCAATATTGGTCTATATTTCTCTTGTAAAATATTTTATTTTCTATATGTATGCAATAAAGAGATTTATCTATCTAAAAGTGGTTGTGTCGCAACAAGATAAAGCTTCGATTTCTTTAGTTCAGTTCAGTTCAGTTCTTAATTTATGACGTTTCGAGCGTGCCAGCGATTTCTTTAGTAAGCTCTACTTGTTTTAATGTGTTTTGACGGAGTTTGACAGCAAAAATAAACTACAAAATACACTTCTAATGACACTTGAAGACATACGCGGTACTGTTAATTGTCGATTATAGATACGCAGTATTGTTTTTAGGCGAAATCTAGCTTTATATTGGTCGAAAAAAAAATCCCATCTAACAGGAGGCTGCCAATCGGGATCTTACGTCGAATGGCCGTGAAATTGAGATTTAGCTACAAATGTCAGTTACGCGAAATTATCCAATGCTAGTTACGCGGATTTGCACTATCCCCGACGATAAGTCAACATATATTTTTTTTAGCTTCACATTGTATCCTGCACACTGCACATAGCAGGGTAGGTAGGGGGGAACCTAGTGTAAGTATTTTAATGGGAACGAAGTATACTCCGTCCACATTAAGACACTTTCGTACCCCATTTTCCGCCGATTGCTGCTTTTACTAAAGCGAAAAATGAAAATATTAAATATTTCATTTCCTTGAATGGGAGTTCCGCAAATTCAAAGCAAAGCTCAGCGTAGAGTTGCACCACTCCAAAATTCGGTGGAAAGCAAGAAACAGGGTCTCTTAATATTAGCTTCCCTATGCCTACCTCACTGGAACTATGACGAGGTGTTCCGCGTTTCAACCGCAATACAACCCTACTCCCCGTAAAATTACTCCAACTACAAAAACATCAGTTGAAATCCTAACACGTTTCCTAGAAAATTTGGACCACCGAAGAGCTTCCGAATGACTGGAACAAAAGTAAGAATGAGATACCATGATGTATATGGAATACAGTGTGACAAAAAAAAATTATAAGGATATGCTAAAACTTATTCATTTATTGCTTAGTAATACTAACACAAAGTAATAATAGAATATATTGTTATCAAATATACCCACGTACATATATGGTATATGTATAGGGAAAATGTATTAAATATGTATTTCTTAGCATTAATATATTGTTATTTGTGAATGTTGTTTTACCAATGAAAAAGACAAAATGTTTAAGTTTTTGTGTTTTTTGTGTGGTCTATATATAAATATAATTGGTGAGTGGAAAATGTGTAATTTTTATTAAATTTGAGAATTCGGAATGTACCTACATGGCATCGTTTCTAGCCAAGGATTAATAAAATTGACTACGCACCGTGTGTGTGTTCTAATGGAATTTATACTTTCCAAAAAAATGTGTAAAAATAAACGATCTTTTTATGCGTAAAATAATAGCTTTGCTTTTGCTCGTATTTGGGTAGTGTATGAATTTATTTGTCCTGTATCAAACGTAAATTATTTTAAACTTCACGATTCGAAACGCGATGTCTTAAATTGAAACGGATACGGATAAGGAGTGTCTTGAAACTACTGAAGCAATCCGAAATAACAATCCTTCAATCTGTTTAGTTATATACATAGATATTATATTAGAGTAACGCCAAGAATATCAAAGATTTGTATTGTTCATTTCTTCGCTCTGGTTTTTGCCTCGACGGCAAAGCGCTGCGTTGAGTTTCGCCACTCAAAACGCAAAGCATCCCGAATTCGGCGAAAAATGGAGAACGAAGTGTCCTAACAGGTTCTCTCTGCCTACCCTGCTGTGTGCGAGATACAACGTGAAGCTGATTTGTAATGTGTTATCGTAATCAACATCACCAAAACACAAACAAAAAATATTTATTAATTCCTATTTGCTTTAATTACAGCCACAGATGGCCTGGACACCCGTACGTATTATTTTTTATACATATTTTCATAATAAATTTTCCTAATATTCTCTTAGACGCCTTGTTCAAAATTTAAAATATTTCTAACTAGGTCACTATGACTATCACTTGTATTTTTTTAAACATAATAAGCAACATTCGACTGGCAATGGTGGTGGGATCGACCCATTTTGGTAAGCCAAGGTGTGGTGTTGAGTTTCACCATTGAACACACAATATCTCGAATTCGCGGAAAACAGAGAGCTGATTGTTTTGACATTGCAGTCTCTTAAATTACTCTTACTATAGCTAATTAGAATTACGTTTTCGTCGATTCAGATTGATAATTGTTTTTATAGACTTTCTATTGTTTTTTCAGAAAAACTAATTTTGGAAGTAAATGGTAGAAGCATAGACGATGAAATTATAAAAACGAATAGTACCAGATTTGATATACGTTATAAAACAATTATTGCTGGAAGTAACTTGAATATCACTTGTAAGATTCATGGAAATGATTTAGAAGAGCCTTCTATTGTAATTAGGGAGGATAAGAAAATTGAAACTGTTTTTCATTGTACAGGTAAAAAAGTAATAAAAAAAAAGTAATAAATACATAATAGCTAATTATAATTATATTAGAAATGTCCCCTCCAGAATGAGTCACACCAATATATCAAAATATTACTATAAGAGTTACTTCTTAATATATCTAATATAAATGAAACAAAAATAACATAAGTATTATTAGTTTCTGTTACATCGAAATCGGACCAGGATTACTAAGCCGCCTTTTTTCTTCACAGCTTTTTTATTTTGGTTACCTTCAAGCTTAGTAGTTACGACGTTTGTAAAGTTCACTTAATATTTTATGTGTTTGTTATTGTGTGAGTGTGACTCATTACGTGGGCACTGATGTATCAAAAACTACTGAACCAATTTTGATAAAATGTGTACTATTCCCTTGGTTGGAATATAATGAATTAAAATTAAAAGAAGCATCTGGATGTGTCTATCATTTTTGGAGAAATTTGAGAACGACATATGGCAAATGTAGTAAATAACTAGTAAGCCTAAATAGATCATATACCTAGTGGCTTTTCCTTTGTTTTTATTAAATTACAATTGTCATCATCAGCCTAATCTTAATTTTATTGCGACGGTTATGGGTTCGATTCCCACTCAAAGCAAATTATGTAATATTCCCAAACAAACTCTATAATCTTTATTTAACCACAGAAGTATATCGGAACGGTCCTTGCAAGAGTATTTCCATACAAATCAATCCACCACCAGGAACAAAGGTAACATGCAAGACGAAGAGCATTAATAGAGCGTACAAATTTTATTTGGATCTCATTAACAAATTACGTAAGTATTAACATTCTAATAAATGATCTACAATAATCAAAATCGTACTTCATACTATAATGTTATAATTTTTTATTACGGAAACCATCAAAATTCATTTTTGATTTATTCAAATTAGCTCAGCTAAAAGCTAGCTAGCTTAGCTAAAATATAAATCAAATCAGCTTCACGCTGTATCCCGCACACAGCAGGGTAGGCAGAGAGAACCTAATGTTAAGACACTCCGTTCCCCACCTTCTGCCGAATTGCGTGTTAAGTGGCAACTCAACGCCGTGCTTTGCTTCTACATCATAAAGATTATTAATAATATTTATTTTTCGGCTGGGAATCAAACCCGCGACATCACGCGTCACAAGCTTATGTCCCTACGCCACGATCGTGTTGGTGATCTGAATTAACCCCCCTCATTTAAAATGTATCATACGCAACTTTTAGACCCGTATTTATAGGCCTACAAAGGAAAACGGCATCACAAGATCGCTCTTAAGATTAATCGCAATTCTCTCAATTCTTAGATCGGTCTATAAATACGGGGAAAATATAAATTTTCACGAAGCTGTGGAAAGTCATAGTTATAGAAAGAAAGATTCATTATATTATTATATATGTAATTTCAGCATTCGTGACTGTATCAATAAATAATAAAAGTTTAGCCGTGGGTCCAGAACACAAGGAATTGACGTATAAGTTTTATCAAAATGAAATCATTCTCGCCAATTGTATGCACAATACGAAGTCATTGTCAGGAATATGGAATTTCAACGGACTTACTAATGAAAGCTATGGTGAGTTGTAATGTAATAGTTAAATGTAATAGTTACTAAAATAATATTAGTGTTTTCTTTACAATCAGCGTTAGAACGATTGTCGATACTCGCTGTAGTAGATGCAGCTATCGGGGTGTTGCGTGAAGATATCGGTGGACCGTTAGCACCTTGGGACCTGTTCCTCTTGCCCATCCGTGGTTAATAGGAGTTTTTTCACCCCTTCTGTGTGAAAGTAGGAGGAGGTAAAAATATAGACTGGCCATGCCAGGCGAGACCGCGATGTAGGTACTTGGGATATCTAGCCTTGCAGAAACTTATGCCTTACCTTTCATGTATTCGTCCATATAGATAACCTCGCTAAGTATTTAGAGTCCTCAATACTTAGTTTCGACCTGTTGTAGCAACATGGTAGTACTACATACAGACGTATGTGTGACTGTGCTTATAGTATGATAAGATTGTAAAGCTTCGTCCCTTATATTTATATGTCTACATATATTTTAAAAGTATCAGGGTAGTAAAGCTGGGTACCTTTAAAATAGTTCTAGGCAAATAAATATAATGAGATTTACTATTTTATTTACAAAAACCAATAAAAAGTTACATTTAGATAGACATTTTTTTTTCTTATGACAAGAAAGTCGCTTGAATGTGTACATTTCTTCGTTACAACAATAGTAAGAGACAATAATTACTAAAGATAGTTAATTTTCAGTAAAAAAAATCAACGATCAAGCAGCAAAGATAGCATTAACTAGTGAAATGAATAACTCATACATAGACTGTGAAGACAGAAGTGACTGTAAAGGAGGGAATTGTCAACCAGCTTTCATTCGAGTTACATTTGTTGCTAAAGGTAAGATCTTTTTGTATGGAAATTGACTTCCTGACGACCTAGAATTATGTAATTTTGCAAAAATTGAGAATTTACAATATTAATAAAGGGAAAAATCGGAAAAAAATCATTACACACTTATACTACTGTAGTTCATTTCAAATGAAATTTATGTATATGTCCGCTCGGTAAATTAATTTGTCAACTTTTATAAATTGGTCTTCCCAGAGACCTACAATCATTATAATGGTATGGAACTTTCGGGGGAAACGTACTGGTACTTCAACTATTTTCAACTTCACGCTGTAGGTATCTCAAACATAGAAGAGTAGGCAAAGGGACCCTAAGAACCTAGTGTTAAGACACTCCGAGGACATTTCAGTATCTCGCTTTCCGCCGAAGCCTAAAGGCATTGCGTGTTGCGAAACTCAACGCTGCGCTTTCCCTGGACGCCAGAGCGAAGAAAAAAATATTTCAGTTCCACGAGTGGAAATCGAATTCACAACTTGTCGCACGCCTGTGCCTATGTAAATTTTAGTAACTATTTTTAAATTAATAGTTACTAAAATTTACATTATGTTACATTTATTGAGACTTTGTCATTTTATATGAATCATATTACGATCTAATTCCATATACAGCCATTCAGTTATCCTTGTTTTATATACATTGGAATATCAACCCTATTATTAAAATGAAAAGGTCTTTTTTCGGTAAATTTATTATATGTCTAAGGAAAAGCTTCAGTAAAGTAACGTTAGGTGATAAAATTATATACCAAATGTGTATAGGACAATGCTAACGTGGTTTAATTCGTACCAAGAATATTGTAAGTACATTTTCATATATTTTAGAGATACTATGTATAAAATTATTAGATTTTAGGGTTCCGTCTCACAAAAGAAAAAAATGGAACTCTTATATCACTTTGTTAAAAAGTCCATCTATACTTGTAGTTCATTCAATTAAAATACATCGACTCGTATTGTAAAGTTGATTTTATTCAAAATTTCTGTGATTTCTAATTTTTCTAAAACTCTGTAATAATTATTCATTTATTGCAAATATTTTGGTAAGAACAACGTGATATTATGGTGTTGTCAATTATTTTTCATAATGTTGCAAAACAATTATTTATGTTTTAAAATCTTTGTTTAGTTTCAGGTTTATTAGGAGAGAATAACAAAGCAAACAGTGAGTACTACTTTTTTATCTGAGGCCCTCCTGGCCCGGTGACACAAGGATGTGAGTGTAATCGCGGCGGTTGTGGTTTCGAATCCCACTCAGGTACTTAATTGAATTATTTAATATTTCATTTTTTCGCTCTGGTAACAAAGGCATGCGCCGCGTTGAATTCCGCCACTCAATAAACAATGTTTTGAGAATTTGGCGGAAAGTGGGGAAAACGAAGTGTCTTAACACTACACTACCTCCTCCCTCTGCCTACCCTGCTATGTGTGAGATACAGCGTGAAGCTAAAAAAATATCTACCTATATATATATATTATACTTTTATAACAATTTTCTAGTATACTTAGTTATATTATTCTTCTTTTTGGACCTTACAAATGTCAAGGTTATTAACTTCATATACAAGTTATTATAAATAAATGATAGCGTTCCTCAGGGTGGTGTCAGAGCCAGGACTTCAATTATTCATTCCCAGGGATAGAAATCGAATTCACAATCGTAGCGCTTTCGGACACTGTCTCACTGGTTCACGGCAACGTTTTTATTATTATTAACCCAATATTTTTATACATTACAGTGCTGTGGATCAAAAACAATGATGATAGTTCTATTATAAATATAAAAGAGCAAAATAACACCAAAATTTTCCACTATAAAGAAAATGATATGATAGATTTCACGTGTTATAGGAAACCAAATATTCCATTTCTATTGACATGGTACAAAGGTAATTGAAAAAGCTTGTTAACCTCACTCTCCCACTCGAAAAAATTAAATATTTATTTAAATTTATATTTCAATTTCTTCGCTTTGGTGTCGAAGCAAAATGCGGCGTTAAGTTCCGCCACTTAACACAAAATGCCTCCAGAAATCGGCGGAAAATGAGGAATGGAGTGGTTTAACAATTTTTTTTTAATTGTCTACTCTGCTGTATGCGGGATTCAGCGTGAAGCTGTTTTATAATTTTTAAGCTTATTTTCTTTAACTGATTCAAAAAAATTGTCTGTTTGACATCACGTATTTATGGGATATTATATAAATGAGATATTTAAGTATGACGATGTAGTTAGGCTTCCAAGATTGTATGGTAAATTACGCAAATACTTCACAAGCATATAAGCGGTGTATAAGCTATTAATAGGGTAAAATTTCTACCACCAGATGTCACGTACCCTAGTATTCAGTTCCCAATCCCATATACATACATATATAATGTTACAGGTAATACAACATTAAATTATACTAATAGTCCATATTTGTCACTCGGTTGGAATAGTCCCTTACGAGAAAAGGATAACGGGATCGAATTCAAATGTACCCTCGACGAGGAACTTGGAAATGATAATGATTTTGGAAACAACGGACAACACTATGAGAGTATAATTAAATTACAATACGATAGTGATGTGACAACAGAGTTACCTGGCATGCATATGGCTGTGAATGATTCGGGTAAGTATAATACTCCGTCCTCTTTTATTCTCCCGAATGCCGCATTTTGTGTTACCAATACGGAGAAATGAAAATAATTCAGTCTCTCGACTGGGGAATCGCACCCACACTCATCGCGTGTAGTTTTAGTAAAGCTCAGTCCTACTACAGAGGCGGTCCGACATCGACACCGTGGCCTCAAAAAAGTATAAAAGACTATTAAATATATAGGTAATATAAGTAAATATGAAAGATTATTTTATTTCATTTAAATATAAAAGTTTAATATAATGGTTTTGCCAAATAAAGGTTATAAACGTAGGTAGGTACTAGAATGATAATAAACAAATATAACTGGTAATTATTACTTCATTTCTGGTAACTACCACTATTGACTCAGCCTTAGCAGTCTTTTTAATATAGTTATATATAATTTACACTGTATTTAAAATTCTCTGATCCAATGAGGCAAGGTCCAGTGTTAAGTTCCTCTACTCAACACGCAATGTTAAGTTTAAAATGAAAAGAGTGTCTTTATATTAGGACTTATTTTTTAACATTACCTTTTCAATTCTATATTTCTTCTAATTTTAATTTCAGATCAGTCAGGCAGTCTAGGAAGATATACATTGATTTTCGGATCGATTACTTTGTTAATTATAATAATAATAGTAGCATTAATCATCATTTTTATGATAATAAGATCAAGAAAACATAAATTAGAGGTAATTGTATTATATGTTATTAAATTACAAAAAAAATTTAAAGCAGATGGAGTTACTGCCGAGATGATAAAATTTGGTGGGCCACGCTTCTTGGATTTGTTCTGGTTTATTATTTATATATTTTCCATTTTCCAGGACGAGCTCCGTCTCCGAACACCAAATTCCTCAATAAAATCACAAAGCATTGATTCTGTAGTGCAACTAAACAATACATATTCAAATCCAAAAGACGCTAACTTAGAAATATCTACTGATAACAGCATTTACGAAATTGATAAAGCATACAGTACTCCCTTCAGTGAAACTAAAGAAGTATACGCTCTGCCTGTTCCTAAGAAATTTAGGACGAACACACCAAAAGCAGTGATAGATCGTAATAATAAAAATCAATATTATTCATATGCGAGGAATTTTAAAAATGATTTCAGATATGAAAATTCTACAGGACCGTATGAAAATTGTAATTCTACTAGTGATGGTCAAAGTTCGTTATACTCGGAGATTAATCCATATTGATAGATATTAACAAGGAACCTAGTGTTAAGACACTCCGTTTCCCACGCACCGCTCATTTTCCCAGACATCGGGTGTTATGTGGCGGACCTCAACGCCGCGCTTTGTCTTGTTACCTTAGCGAGGAAATGGTATTTCATTCTCCCGAAGGGGAATCGAATCCACAACCGTAAAACTTCCTTGACTTCTAAGTTTGACCAAAATATTAATAAAAGGCCTACTCTAAGATTATATGGTTATTCTCCACAAATTGTAATTTTTTGAATTGGCTTACATTATTTAATAGAATTATTCTTTGTTAATATATGTAGATATAATTAACTTCTTTTTTATTAAAATGAGGAAGCCTTAATTTCAACTTAATATAATTAAAATGTAGGTTAAAATTTAAAAAATATTAAAATTCGTAAATAAATGAATGAAAGAGTTAAACTTATACAATCTATGATCGTAAGAGTTATGCTAGTTACAGGTTCTATTCCTTGTCCATATTGTCAACGTCACGATGTCACACTTTTTTTGTAAATAATTTCAAAGTGCTATAACTTTTTCAATTATTGTGCTGTTTTAGAATATTTTGGTAGTAGTATTTATTTATTTAATATTCTTTTATATTTAATAAATAAAAGAAAATGTAAACTTCCTCATTGAAGTAAAATTGTAATAGCTCATATGTATTTATTACTATAAACTATTATCATATTCATAGGTATATATTTAAATATAAAAAAATAAAAACTACATGTGAAATAAATATCATTTTTAAAATAAATTGTTTCTTTTTTAAATTTTAGGAAGTATAATCGTCTTATGAATTTATGCACATAAATTAGTAATGTTTTTTTGTTTTTATTTTCACAGTAAATTTACATTTAAAATAAAAAAATAAGATGAAAAATTATATTAATAATGATGTTTTTAAATATATATTTTTTTATTTTCACAGTGAAAAATTCTGTAATTCTTTTGAATTTCTCAAGAAAATGGTTCAAATCCTATTTTATTTTCACACTATGTTCGGAATATAGTAGATAAGGAGATAGAACCTAGTGTTAAGACACTCCGTTCTCCACCTTCCGAAATTCACTTCACTGCATGTTGAGTGATGGAACCCGACGCCATTCTCTTATTTGCCAGAGGGGAAAAAAACAGCTTTACGTTATATCTCGCACACAACAGCGTAGGCAGAGAGGACCTAGTGTTAAGACACTTCGTTCCCAACTTTCAACTCGGAACTCAATGCCGGGCTTTTGCCTTGGTGTCAGAGTGGGGAAAATGATAACATTTTATCTATAGGTACATTTCTAAAAGCGGGAATCGAACAGACGCTGACCCACTGCGAAGCGATGGCCGTTAAAATCCTGCTACATTAAAATTTATATACGGATTTTACACATTCATAGAAGTGCATATAATAAGAATAATTAAATTATATCTTAAGTTATTTATTATTAATATTTTGTACTAGAGGTCCGTGCGGCTCCGCCTGCTTGAAATATACAAATTTTTATTTAAGTGTATTTAAGCGGCCAAGCGCAAGTCAGACTCGCCCACAGAGGGTACCAATTTCAGGAACTTTTGTCGAACTAAGTACTTTAAATTGACATAACTTTTTTATTTGTGAACCGCTTGTAATAAAATAAATCCTAGGTGTTTTCAGAAGATTGCCATAATTCAATAGTGAAAGATCTAAACGGCATCTAAATCGGTTAAGCCAATTCTGAGATTAGCGATAACAAATGCACAGACAAAAATTTTAAAATTCATTATTTTGGGTTCTGTTACGTTTAGAAAGGTTCCCAATAACATTTTTTTTAAATATCTTCCAAGTACAGACACCGAAGCTCTTACAAATTAATATTATAAATATAGATTACTGTAACGAGTCAAAATTTGTGAAGTAAAAAGTAAATTTAAATGAGTCATATTTAAAAAAACGTATTGAGCCTCTCACACTGCAATACTATGGTACAAATAAAACAAAAAATAAATAAAAAATAAAATCATTTATTGAAAAAATATTTCATTTACTTAGACTACAAGAAAAATACATACATAAAGAACCTTTGGTAAAAAAATGTTAAGTACAAAAATATAAGTGCAATGTGCATTTATTAAATAACCAGAAAAAAATAATTTCTTAGCTTATAATACGATTTGGAGAAACAAAAAGTTTGCGATTATATCACTCTGACTTTAGTTTCAGTTTATTATTTTTTTTTATCTTTAGATCGAAAAATCATCTATATATATTTTTTAGGTTCACACTGTACCCTACACATAACCTGGTAAGCAGAGTGAATCTGAGAGCCTAGTGTTAAGATACAGGGTGAGTCATATTGAACTTTCCGATTTCAATAAGGTGTGTATTAAAAACAAAGCGACATGCAGTAAAAATTATTTTATTGTTTGAAAGCACATAACATGCAGTTTTAATTTAGTTGGTTTTAAAAATGATATCCTGTAAATGTCTACCTCCATTGACCACACACTGCTGAAGCCTTTCCCGGAAGTTGTCCATTACTCGTCGAGTCATATTCAGCGGAATAGCATTGATTTCTTCCGTGATTGCAGCCTTCAGTTCATCGATGGTTCGGGGACGATGCGTGTACACCTTTTCCTTCAGGTAACCCCAGAGAAAGAAATCCCAGGGGGTTAAATCAGGTGATCTCGGCGGCCACCCAACGTCACCTCGTGCGGGGGATCTGCTGAATGTCGCGGCATAAATTTGTTCGTGTGTCTAAGTCTCTAACTGTTAATTCTTGCACTACCTGAATCTTGTATGGGTGAAATTTAAGGTCTCTATGCAGTATTCTGCGGACACTACTGAAAGATAATCCTAGTGAAGCGGCATGTTTCCGAACAGAACGCCGAGGGGATTGTTGAATTGAAGCCCGCACTCTATCCACGTTTTCCGCTGACGTTGACGTCCTAATTCGGCCTTGTGGTCTTGTTTTTAATGCTGATGATGTTGCTCTAAAATTTGATACCCAATTTCTGATTGTTGGTCCAGTGGGAATGGGATCACGTCGACCAATAGCAAAATGTAAACGGAACGCACGCTGTGTTGTGATCACGGAGCCGCCATTTTTAATAAACTCTTCAACTACGAACGCACGATGTTGTCCCGACCAAGCCATTGCTCACACTAAAACTGCATGTCATGGCGCGTCTAATGACACCATCCCCACCCTTCTACTCCTTCCCTTCTTCGTGCAACGTCCTTCCAAAACCGGAAAGTTCAATATGACTCACCCTGTACTTCGTTCCCATTAAGGCGCTTACGTCCCCACTATTCTATCCCTGTATGTATATTATAATTTAATTTGACAATATACATGTATACTAAATACATAAAAAAATACCAACAACAGAAATGAAAGTGCATGTCAATTAAGTCTCAAGTGAATTAACAGACACTTATCTGTCAGTTACTTTATTTGTCCTCTCCTAATTAATATTGCTCCCTATAAAATATATTGAAGTTTTGTGTATTTTTAATTTCAATGTGCAGATTTTAACCCGTGTTTCTTCTACACTATTCAAGTTGTAGACAGTTAAAAATCAAATTGCTTCACGCTGTATCCCGCACACATCAGGGTAGGCAGAGGGAATATAATGTTAACCCACTCCATTCCCCACTTTCCGCCAAATTCTAGAAAGATAAACTAAGATTATAGATATTATTAATACATATAAAAATATAAAATTATCATATGAATTAATTATATTTAAAGGTTTATCCGTCTCTTTATCTGTTAGTTAAGCTATAAGATTCAAGAACTTTTACAATTTGGCAAAATTTATTGAATGTCATGCTAAAACTTCAATATATCTACAATCCTAGGTGCAAATCTTTTATATTCTCTAATCTCTTTATCTTAATAATAATACTTTATATAAATTCTTCATAAAAATATAACAAAAAAAAAACAATACTTTTTCTATAATTTAGACCTTTCCTTTATAAGGTCTAGCCAAAATTTAATTCTTTCGAAGTTGGGGTAGGGCTGTACTTGTATATCTTCCTCTACGTTCAGGCAAAGTCTTGTTTGACTGTTGTAGGGTTTCCATTCCAGATGTTTTAAAGAGGGATTCCTGTAAAAGGAGTTTAAATAGAAACATAATTTAGAAAACTTAGACTTAGAATAGAATATTCTGTATTGAGAACAAAAGATACAAATAAAACAAAGCAAATAAAAACCAAAGGCGGTCCTATTGCTTCCAGCTATCTTTTACAGACAACCTTTAGTGAATAAAGAGACCAATTATAAAATAAAATGGGAATATCGTAACAGTGCACAGGTAAATTAAAGAAAACATTATATTATTACAAAGTCGCGCTTTGACTCGCTACTAGAGCGAAGAAATTAAATATGAAATATTTAATTTCCTCGAGTGGTAATCGAACCGAGAACCATCGCGTTTACAATTTGAATCGCAACGATATCATATCATTATTTATATCTTAAGCCATTTCCTTATTTAAACATGTTTAATTCAAATTGAAGTTAATTATTGTTAAATATTCCGACAGATTTTTTTGTGTACAATAAAAATATTATATACAAAAAGAACTTTAAGCCATAACTGACGTCATCATGACGCAATTAAAATATGTATTACTGTGCAAAATATTAGTTAGAAGTGATATTTCAATTAATAATAAAATATAATATATTATGTTAATAATATAATATACGTGGGTATTTCTCTAATTCAATATAATCAATTGCGGCGTTAGGTTCCGCTGTGTAGAAATCAACGTTAGAAACGATGGTTTGAATCATTCCTTTTATTCAAATCTTTAACCGTAAAAAAAATGCAGTCGTTCCAACTCTTTAATTAACCATAGTGTTTGAAGACTTACCCAGTTTTAGCAAAATTAGTCAGCATATCATTCATCGTATCGGCAACCATCCAATCCTTGTCAGTTGCCACCTGCGCTTTACTTTGCCTATAGAAAATATATTGAATAAGATCCCCATGAGTAGCCCCTTTGAACCCGAGTTTCTTCATCACTCTAAGATTCATATTACCCATATACCCAAATCTACATAAATATAGATTGTCTTGGAATTTCGACAAATGTTCCAAAGTAAAAAATATGTCTCTGGCAAAATAATGATCAGTAAATAATTTTAAATATTCATTTCTTAAAGAGTCATCGGGTTTTTGACCTTTGAAATAGAAATTTTGAATGGAATCCACAAATTTTAACGCTTTTGCGGTATTATGTTCTATAGAAAGGTATCTGGGAATAAAGTATTGGAGATCTTCCTCAAAAAGAATATTGCCATGTCCATCTTGTCGTAAGAACAAAGCTCCTTCATCCGAATGTAACGTCAGAATAATTGGAACTTTCGTAAATCGATGTTCTCTTATGGCAACTATTGGTGATTTTTCGAAAAATCGTTGAACATTATCAAATTTCCTTTCAATAACTGGCAATAATAGTGAATTAATTATTGAAGGTGGTCGATTCATTTCTGCTGAAATGAAAGCGTAAAGCAAATCTTCGGCTGGTGAATTTAAGAATATTTCATATAGTTCTTTCTCATCGCGCGTATTTTTGTTTAAGTAAGTGGCTATACCACTGGCTATGTCAATCGGATCTTCTTCAACTATATATAATTCTGCTAGAGACGTTCCAGATTGACAAATTATCTTGTCAAATAGGCCGTCAGCCATTTTGCTTGTCATTAACGACATTGCAATTGCCGCACCGGCACTTTCTCCTTGGACTGTAATATTATTACTGTCCCCATTGAAATTGACTATATTTCTTTTAACCCATTCCAAGGCCATAACTGTATCTTTTAAACCTGCATTCCCGGGAATTTCGGGAATATTGAGACACAAAAATCCGAATATGTTTAATCTGTAATTAATAGTCACTAGAATAACATCACGTTCTATAAAAAAGTTAGGACTATAATAATCCCCATATCCTATCGTCAAACGGCCACCGTGAATGAAGAAAATGACTGGTAATCTTTTTAATTCTTCATTTGGTAACTTTGGTGTGTAAATATTTAGATATAAACAGTCTTCGGAACCTTCTGGAACGCCTTTTCCCAGGGGATTAATTTGGGTACTTTTATTTCCTGGTTTCGTCGCATCTCTTGCACCAGACCAATTATCAGGTTTTTCAGGTGCCTGAAATGTTTTAATTACTTTTCAGATTATTATTATTGTGCTATTTATAAAAGTTGGCGGCAAGAGAGGTAGGTGGAGACCCGCTCGCATACACTACAACTGAATTTACTTTTTTTATTTTGTTTGAAAGCTAAATTCCTCAGTAGCGCTATAGACTATATAGAATTACGGTTTAATTCTTAATTAGCCTTAAATAACGTAATAACAATAATTAAGAACGCAATCGTGTTACTTCAACATGGTGCACTGCAGGAATAGTTAAATAGAGATAATGAGTAGGAAGACTGTACTACAAAAACATTTAATTTCATTAGTTTTATTTTAATAAAATATATAAAATATTATTTTAATAAAGTCCGCGACTTTATATATTATGTATCTGTTATAAAAAAATCAGTATAAGACATATTGTGACTAAAAATAATAAACAATTGCAAAATGATCCTTATTAAATACCTACCTTAAATCTAAGGACACCAACCGGTGGTTTAGCATAGGGTATACCCTCAAAACTATAATATTTGCGACCATTATGCGTTTGACACTCTTTGCCCTGCAATATGCCTTGCTCCACTTTCACTTGACAGGACATCTGGAACAATCAGGATCTGTTTATTTATATATAAAGAACACCGTTCCGTCACTTTCCGACACAAAGTGGAGAACGGCAGTGTCTTAATGGGAAGATAGTGTCTTAACATTAAGTTCTCAGGTTTCGTCTGCCTACCATGTTATGTGCGTGATACAGCGTGAAGCAGAAACAATTTTCTAGACGTCTGTTCCAAAATATGCACAAAACTGATATAAAATTAAAACTTGCCTTGAATTCACTTTTAAAGCGATCTTTGAATATAATTAATTACAAAAAACAATTAAAAATGTTCCTTCACGGTCACTGCACACAAATGTACAGTGTCAAAATGTCAGGACGGAACTAATATATAGCACTTAATAGTCACAGTTTATTTATTTAATAATTTAGTCTATACTTCTATACTAATATAATAAAGCGGAAGAGTCTGTTTGTTTGTTTGTTTGAACGCTAAGATCTCTGGATCTACTGGACCGATTTACTTTGTTTTTGTTTTGTATGAAAGATGCATTCTTCAGAAGTGCTATAGGCCATATAACATCACATTGCACATATATACTAAAATATTAAAATACTTTCTAATTTGACATGCAATTTATTATGCCATGTTAATAACTACCGTCGCGTCGCTACGCGACCGTTACCACGACATTTTGATATTCATCCTTATGAAAATAAATATAATAGTCACTTTTAGCATGTTATCTAGATTGAAATTATAGTTAACTGTATAACATTCTCATAAATAATTAAGGAGATGTCATCACGTCATGTTCGAATCATCGAAATGACCTAGCCTTCGGGCGGCATAGTATGAGTATGACCGACGCGAAAATATTCTTATACTTCAAGCAGGCGTAGCCGCGTCCGGGTCCACTAGTACTTTAATATACGAACTTAAACATAAAACAGATGCAAGTTTAAACAAATGAAAAATGGTGTAAAGGCACCATACAGGCAAAAAAACATGGATATTGGTTATTAATTTATTGCTTCACTTTCACGTAAACCCGTTTCTTACACTTGACACCGCACACTTACACTATTTCAGTATTACACTTTTTGCACAGTTACAGCAATGACACTGACCAGCACTTGAACACATTCGATCATGCGAATTTGACGACTAGAATAAGCTACGGTCGAAACGGACCTGCATCTGAAAGTAACATAGCACCAACACCTATTTTACACGCATATGCGTGTACTTCCGTTTCTGCATTTTAGTCTCTATCTCTCTCTCTCTAGTATCTAAATTAAAGTTAATTTTAGTTGTGTTAACGCTTCTTTTTCCTTTTCATGAGTCCAAATTGATTTTGTATCATTTAACAATTATATTTGTATCATAACAATTGAGTAAGAGGTTCAGCAATGAGACAGAGCGTTAATAAACTTGATAAAATATAATTGAGAACTATCACTGTTACTATTAATACAATCTGTACCTTCATGGCGACGCTTACTTGAAGCAGCACCATCTTCGTCGTCTTCCTTACATGCAGCACTTGCATGGCTATCACGCGGGCGGCCAACATGCTATTCGCCTTTTGCTCACGGACACGGGCGCTGAGACGTGCTTGTTCCTCACATCGACATCTACTGTGCCTTCGATGGTAGCTACTGCTACTTGGACTGCGACTATGACTTCATCTACGACTTCGGTCATTACTACCATAACGATCGCATAGACGTTCCACGTCGTGCGTCGGTCGGTCCGCTTGGGCGTAGTTGCAACACCAGTCATCTAGGTATTGGATCTCACTTCAGATATGTGTCAAAGAGTCAGGAGGGGATTAACAATTTATTGTTTCACTTTCACACATACATTTTCCACTGATTCAGTAAAACACTTTACACTTCTACTCATTTTTTATGTACAGTTACAGTGACACTGATTATACGCATTTGAACACCGTGACAAATTTACACCTTACGTAAGGCAGAATAACGACGTACTGACTCAATCAATCTAAAACTTCCGTGAATATAACCATAGCCTCATTCTTGTATTATTAATTATGTTGGTATTATTATTTTATTTTCTGTAAAGTTAGCAAATTCATCTAAAAGAAGGTAGACATAGGTGAAAAAGACTATAAAAGCAATCCAATTGTGTTAATTGAAGAAGTTGCTTGTAGGCAACGGGCCTTATTGGGAGGAAACTTGTGTGACATATTGTTAATGGGTGATAAAATTAAAAATTAAATCAGTTTCTCACTGTATCCCGCATACATACCCTACCAGGGTAGGCAGAGGGAACCTAGTGTTAATACACTTTGTTCCCCACTTTCCGCTGAATTTTAGAGGCATTGCGTGTTGAGTTGTGGAACTCGATGCCGCGCTTTTTTCCATGACACCAAAGCAAACAAATGGAAATATAGATTTAAATAAATATTTCATCTCCTCAAGTGCTCTACTAATTCTACCAGTCATCATACTAATGAATTCCACTAGGTACTCTCTTTTCACACTGCTATATATGAAAAAATTAAAAATTAATTATTTAGTATATATAGTATGTTTTTTTATGACAAAATAATATTTTTTATTATTACCAGCTAATTTAACAATATATTTATGAAGAGAGAGAGAATAAGTCAGTGTGTATAAAAAAATTTCAACATTCTTATTATTTATCTTTTTTTTTATTTGTTTCAATGCCTACTTAGAGGAAAGATTGTGTTGATGTTTCTATTTTGACCCTTACCCAATCTTAATGTCTTTAAAATGGATAGAAACTAGAATATCTAGACTAGTGAAAAATGTAGATGAGTAAACAGAAAAGACACCACAACAAAATCATAATGGTTAGGAATATTTACTTAAAAGAAATAAAAGAACAAAATATTTTAAATTAAAAATAATGCAAGTATTTTATAGATTTACTCACCGCTATTCGCTAATGTAATATGTATAGGAAATAAAGTTTCTCTTATGTTGTTACAAAGTCATTCTTTTGCTTAATCGTTAATTATTATGATAATTATTATTTTATTTTATTATTTACAATTTACATACATTGTTACTATTATTTTTTGACGTCTGTCAGTGTCAATCAAGGAACATACTCTATATCTATATACGAGTAAATGTGTTCTGTGCTCTATATGCTCATCTCATGCAAAAGTCATGTCACTAAAAAGATTTTGATATAGGGCTGTGCTGGGAAATATTTGTTTTAAATTTATAAACAAAATATCATATTTATTTTAAAAAGTTAGTACCGAAATATAAAGAAGAACTTATATTTTAGTAAATTTGTAGGTAACAAGCATATTACAAATTGATATTTTTTTATATTCTCTCTCTATTAAGAGTATAGACATAGAGCCAACGTATTCGTCGTTTCGATTGATCTCACTATACGAGTATATTTTCCTAAACATACTTACATAAAGGAGGTTTTATAGTATACTAAAATAATATGACTTGTTGCTATAATTGATATAAAATATTAAAGAGAATATACTATAGTTTACTATAACATTACATACATTTTTTTATATAATGCAGATATCACGCCCTATTATAATAATGTAAAAATAATAAAATTTTCCTACGACTTCATTAAACAAGCTACAGCGATTAGGGAAATTTTGTTTAAAATTGATTGCAATGTTGCTAGATTTACAACTAAATTATTATGTTCACAGTGGTTTTTAACATATGAGTTCAATTTACATTTGTATTTTATTTACAAAAAATATATATTTCCTACCAATAAAATTGTAATAAGAAATAAAATTATAAAATAATGATAAAATTTTAAAACAATCAGTTATAATAAACAGATTATATGAATTAATATTTTTATTTTAAGGTTCTTTGCGTGTAATGGAACGCGTAACCGACATGGCGCCAGCGCCGTTGCGACACTGTAGCGTGACAAGTCATGTCATTTTTGCTTATGATATATGAAAAAAACCAATGGCAGATTCTTTTTTCGGGTTCGATACTTCGTTATCGGTGAGTTATGAACTGTTTCTACGTTAAATGACAAACAAAATGATATATAATACATTAAAATTGGTGACTGAAAACCAAAGTGCCAGCGTGCCAGCGATTGCTCATTGCAATAATTTTGATATTTTCCTGCGTTGTAAGGCCACATTTTACAATATTCTACGAACGTATAGTCATTATACTCTATTGGCAAATAATAAAATGGCTATAAAATCGTGTTATGGCGAGAAACGTGTAAATGGAACATTTGTATTGTACATATAGTTTCATATACATATCAAGTTGTTTATTAGAGTCATTTCTATATCTGTAATCTTATATTTCACTAAATTACTCATAGCTTTGTGTATGTTCTTTATAACTTTGTTGACATTTGTTTTAATATTACATGAATATTGAAATAACTTGTATTCACATGTTTTTATTTCTACTTTTTCATTTTAAGAATGATAGAATAACGTCCTTATATAAACATATTAGGTAAATCTATTCTCTTTTAAGTATTTTATAGATTTATTTATGAAATCTTCATATGGTTGAAATAACCATTATGCAAGTTAGTAACTAGGTTAGTCACTTAAAGATTTCACAATAAGTTCGACTTATTTTAAATTAAAAAGTTGAAGCCAGTTAAATTGCTAAGTATGTTGAATTACTTAATTACTTAAAAGAAAAATAGATAAAAGGAAAAGGTCTATTATATATTATATAAATAGAGATATTCTATAAATATAGATTTTTTGTCTTAATTCATACTGGATTTTGTTTTTATAGGAAAACATTGCAAATAAATAGTATTTTAACTTTCTTCTTTATTTAAATAATGTTAAGTATTGGTTATAACATAATTTAAAGTTTTATTCCACACTAACTAAGGAAATTATTTTAGAGATATAAAAAATGTAATGTATCAGGACTTAAACCTGCATTTTTTGGATTCCATTCAAGTGCTCTAGCCAATAAGCCATACATTCTTATCAAGTATATTAAAATTTTTGTATGCTGGTTACAACTTATTGGTGTTGTTAGCATCTCTTTCTTTATCTTAAAAGAGTCAAGAGGATAAAGTATAGACTGAATATTATTATTCCTCCAAAGAGAACAACCTACAACTATCACATTTACAATCAGTCGCTGTCCCACTGCTCCATGAAGGCTTTTATTAAAATCATATTCATAATATGTTGTGAGATAGTTACTGTTATAGAATTGGTTCTTTGGTATAAAACATCATTTGTAAATATCTATTACTATTTGTCATTGTTATGTCTAATAGGAATCACTTGTTAAGGTATCACCATATTTATAAATATGCACTCACAATTTTGCTTCTGTAAATGCTGATTGTAAACACATGACCTACCTAGTCATGATATCCACTCAAAGGAATATTTTTTTTTTCTGATATCCAGACAAGGAGCAGTGTTAGGGTCCTCCAACCAACACACAATGTCTCAATATTTGGGCAGAAAAGAGTGTGTACTGAGTGAGTGAAAGAGTGTTAACACTAGGTCCCCTTTGCCTATCTTGTATATATGGGAAAAAATAGTGGCAAAGTAACACAGCATTTCAATGTAGTTTGCAATGGTTGTGACTTTGATACCTCCTTGAAGGAATGATTATATTGTAAATTGTTTATTTTTCTGTTCTGGTAACTTAAAAGATGGTGTTTGATTTCACCTCTTAATATCTAATGTCTTGAAATGTGGAAAAAGGTGTATTTCAGGTAACCTACCCAGGTATATGTGGGTGATAAGTGAAGCATACTAGATATTAAACATGGCTTTGTTCCCTTGGTGGAATGAAATAACTTTTATGTATGACCCATGACATGTTCAAAATGTCCAATGTAACACAGACTGGTGTATAATTATAGAACTCACTCTTATTAATTTAGACCTTAGGTTACTACTTTGATTCTAAATTCTAAACATACTATTTCATGTAATATGTTTGTTAACCTTGAAATGCATATAATAAAAAAAATACATGTTTTCCTTTAAAGTATAAGTGGTCAAGTGGAATAAGTTACAATACTAATTTATTCTTACTCATTTCTATATTTGGGTTTAATAGTATTTGTATTTACAAGCTGTTTCAGGGCACTATTTTTTGTTTTTTATTATTCCCAATTGGGAATTATACTGACAACATTTGCTTTATTTCAGACTCTGTGTCCTAAATTTTGAAACAATCATATTAAAAGCCATAGATACTTTTATATTTAGAAATCATTCTCATTATTTATGACAAATGTTTTTTTGTCTTTTTCTATAGCTTTTAACGATGTTGTGCTTTTGAGTGTCCAAATATTAAAAAAAAATTGTAAATTGTTGAGTTCCATTAGTTAACATGGGGTATGGAGTGTCTTATAGATTTCTCTGTCTACTCTGCTATATGTGGGATAAGGAATTAAACAAATTCTCCATGATGGCTGTCAAACCCACAACTATTGTATTTAGTTACATATTTTAGTTATTATTTAGATATGTAGGAAAATATGTATTTTCTCACGCCACCTTTGTTTAATTTCATAGAGGAAAGTATTTATTTATATAACTCTTGTTTCAGAACTTAAATGATGATGAAGGTGGAGGTGAACCATCTGAGGACGAATATGATGCCCTCAATGATGAGACATTCGGACAGGATTGTAAGTCGTTTTTTTAATTAGTTTTGAATTGGAAAATAGTGATTTAGTAATTCCTCTCTAGGTTTTTTTATGTCTACCTTGTATATGTTACCGGGAATTTGTATAATTTGGTATTTTATATACAATACTAGGGCTATGTATAAAATACCTAGGGTGTCCAGGCAATGTATGAAATATGTCACGAGCCGCCAAGTGCTTACCCTTTTTTACAAATATTAGTAATGTGATGAGAGTCATAATTCTAGATTAGAAGTTACCCGCATGTTTTAACCCTGGAAATACAGCTTTTTTATTACATTTTTTTAGTTTGTAGATAAATCAACCAAGAGCTATCCACACATAATATACATATAAAAGGTATATTCAGACTAGATTGTTTATTTTTTAACTTTATAGCGTTCAATATATTGCTGAGGTATTGCTTAGAATACTGAATATAAATTGCTGGTGACCTTAAAATATTACAATTCTAAGTCTTATTAATATAAAAATATTTATATAATTTTAGCGGAAGAATTCGATTGGGAGGTGGAACACGAACATCTGGCGGAACAGCTGGAAAGCAGCCGCCGAAACGCTGTACTCGACGAAGCTGATTCTCGGCTTGGTGAGTTTATGGACGAGTTTGACGAGTTTGAGTCGCGTCTCAGTGGCGCAGTAGCACAAGCGTGCGACTGTAAACTCGAAGGTTGTGCGTTCGTTTCGTGGAGTGAAATATTTAATATACTCATTTACTCGCTCTGATAACGGAGCAATGCGCGGCGTTGATTTTCCTCTGTTCCCACCCTGTTATGTGCTCCCGCAGCTAAAAAAATAATTTATAATATTAATATATAGACCTATTGCATCCCTCAATGAAGAGACTATCTAACATAACAAAAAAAAAACAATTTGAACCACTACTTGCTCAAATTAGTGCATACAACCAAAGAAACTCTTCATCTTTATAAGAGTACAATTATCTATTTACAGAGGCCTCACTATCACAGCTAGTGTTGGATGAAACGGATGCACCACAAGCGAGAAGTCTAGGTTCGAGCGTTTGGAGACATGACTTATCATTTCCTACACCTACAGTAAGTAAATTTGTAAGATTATGTAGTATACACGTCGGTTGGTGATACAATTCCCACTCGGTGGAATGAATTATTATCTTTTAGTGGCTCTGGTAACAGGACAGTGCAGTAAGTTCTGCCACTCAACATACACTGTCCTGGAAATTAGCTGGTGTGTGAGTATGGTAGTGTCCTTACACTGGGTTCCCTCTGCCTACCCTTCTATATGCGGGATGCCGTGTAAAACTTATAAAATAAATGAAATGTTATTCATTACAGCCCGCGGCTCCGCAACTCAAAAATGTGTGTACAGTCGAAGAACTGGAAAGGCAGTTGCGGTTGAATCAAGCTCCGCAGAATTTCAATCAAAACTTCTATCAGGTACTACTTAATTGATAAATAATATTTAATGAAATGTTTTGACAAGTAATATATAGTCAAATATTCGGTGTGATCAGTAATATATAGTCAAATATTCGGCAGGAATTGGGGAACGTAAGTATCTTAACACTTCCCAGGTTTTCTTTGCGTACTCTGCATCGGCTCTGCTATGGGCAGGATACAGTGTGAAGCAGACTATTTTTATTTCGCTGCTTTGGTAGACAACGCGCGGCTTTGAGTTCCACCACTCAGCACGTAATGTCTCGAAAAGTCGGAAATACAGTATTAATGGCGAAATACAGTATTAATTTTAACTACATCACATAAGCATTTTTGTATTTTTTATTAAATTTACCTACTACAAAGAATGAATATAATTTTAATCTGGAATCTATAAATACATAAAATTTCGTTACCAGATAATTAATTAAAATATTTAAATAACATTTACATATTTTTATGTTAAACATTGTTTTTTTTACAGCCAAGATTTCCACCAGTAATATTACAAAGGCCGCCAGGTCTTCAAGCACCTGTACCATTACCATATGCCCAACAACCTATGGCACATAATATGAATCAACCAATCAACCAAGCCATGAATCAATCTATGAATCAATCTATGAATCAGTCTATGAACCAGTCAATCAATAAATCTATGAACCAATCAATGAATCAGTCGATGAATCAATCTCTTAACCAGCCGATGAATCAATCGCTCAACAAACTTATGGGTCAAAATAATCAAATGAATCATATGATTCAAAATATGAACCAAATGGGTATGAATCAAATGCCAAATATGAAACAGTTAGGGCAAAATGTAAATCAAATGGGTCACAATGTAAACCAATTCATGCAAAACTCAAATCAAATAAATCAATTTCAAAACAATCAATTAGGACCAGGTATGATGAATATGCATCAAATGGGGCAAAATCAAATGATGCAGAACCAACTACCACCGATGAATCAAATTGGCCAGAACATGAATCAGATTGGCCAAAATATGAACCAACTAGGACAAAATATGAATCAACTAGGGCAAAATATGAATCAATTGGGTCAAAATCAGATGTTGCCAAATGGGAATCAATTTGCAATGAATCAATTCCCGCATTTAATGGGACAACCTAGAATGATGGCGCCGCCAGGCATGAATGTGCCTAGGCAGAATTTTAACCCAAATGTTAGCCAGTTTAATCCTAATTTTCGTGTGAGTTTTTTTTGGTTTTTTATCAGAATGTACAGCTTGAGGCCGTCGTGATATATTGACAGTGCGTCTGACTGTAAACTAAACGCGGCGGTGTGGGTTCAATTGCAACTCAGGGGAATAAATTATTTTTAATACTACTCTGCTATATGCGGGATAGAGCTAGTAGCTAAAAAAATGTTTGGTTGTAAAGGCGTTATTTAAAAATTGGGTTTGTATTTTTATACACAACACCGTCTTAACGTGTTACCAGAGCGCCGAAATAAAAATACTTCATTCCCCCTAGTAAGACTTGAAGCCACAACTGTCGCATTTAGTCAGACGCTGCCCCGAGTTTTAAGTAATTAAAGATAATAAAAACAATGTTCTTTTTCAGGCCCAATCAATTCCACCAAAAAACGAACTATTGAACCAACCAATCATTAATCAAATGAAACCACAACAGATAACACAAAATAAAACACCGCAGAAGCAAAAAATACAACCGAACCAGAATCAAACGGTCCACAATCAACCGCTACAGAATCAACCGATCCATAATCAACTGCCCCAGAATCAAAAAATTAAAACAAGGATATATAATTCCAAGAATTTGACGTCACAGAATCTAGTACAGATAATACAGAACACACATCCAATGTTACAATATAACAATAGTTTTCATAACGCCAGTCATCATCCAATGTTGAACAACCGGATGTTCAATCAAACGGTTAATCATCCTATGTTTAGGAATGGGAACTACGGGAATGTTAATAGGTATGATTTTTTTAAGTATAAAAAATATAAAATAGATCGCGACGTTGAGCTCTGTATCTGTATTGAGGATTTTGAATTTCTGTATTGGGAATGGGATTCCGCTTGAAGTTCAAGAAGATATTACATTTTAATGTTATCTAAATGATTAATATGCTATAAAAATGATTAAACAAAAACATACATATCAAGTAAATGACAAATACTTCAATTCAGATATTTTAAATTGGATTATTTAAAAAAAAAACAAAACTAGTAATACTAATTTGTGATTAAAATAAGAACAACACCACAAAATATTATAAAAATAAACATATTCCTCTGACTAGAATGTGGACTGGTAAAGATGTTTTATTAAGTAATTTATAAATAGTTACTTATTGTTTCTGGTGTAATTGAAAAGCATCTTTCATCAGGGTTCTCATTGAAACTCTTCCGTTCATGAATTCTCGGGGCATTGCGTTAAGCGCTGAAACTCAACGCCGAAGACATGAAAATATTAATTCATTAAATTTCGTCTCCCGTGGGGGAATCAAACATTTAAAGTCGCATGCTTGTGCCACTGCACCACGATTTCCTCATTTTTTTTATATTAAGTATTTTTTGCTACAGACACACAAACAGTGAAGACAGTGCGAGTGATACAGACGAATACGCAGGTTTAATGTCGCAAAGGGAAAAACAATGGCTGATAAATATACAAATGCTGCAACTTAACACTGGAACACCGTATATACATGATTTTTATTATACTGTAAGTTTGCCTTTTTTATTACAATATTTTTTAAATAAATCGTGATAGTGATGTTTGTGGGTTCTATCTTTAGTAGAGTAAGGATATCTCTGTAGGACGACTCCCAGTAATGGGGCAAAACGTGACGCTATTATTATTATTATAGTGTAAGAAACTATTGGAAATATAAAATAAAGTGGGAAAGGTTATGAATAAAAAGAAGGCTTCAAATAGTTATTAAACAACCAAAGGGAATTATCTAGCAGTCTAATAACAATATCCGGTTAACAAGGTATAACAAGAATTCATCGGGCAGAGTGACGTTAGCGATCCTCTTCTTTCGATCGCCGTTGACAGCCCATAAAGGTGCCAGCCAGTAATTAGAGTCGTCCTTATATAATCTCTATGGTCATTATTTCTAACAATAGTTTAAATTCTGGTGTAAAATAGAACTGCCTTGATACTTGGTTCTTCTTTGTGCATACAATGTGAAGCTTAATTTTTTTTTAACTGTGCTGCATTCTGCACACATAGCAGTTTAGGCAGAGGGAGCCTGGAAACAGTATGTTCCCCAGGTTCCCCAACCTCCAGAAAGTTGGGAACAGACTGTCTACTCTGTTCCGAACTTTTTGGAGGCATTACGTGTTGAATGGCAGAACTCACTCAACTCAATCCTATTATTAATAATATTAATGTGTAAGTTAGTGAGTATGGATGTTTGTTCCACTTTCAGGGAAATTTAGAAACCTAATAGTTTATATTATATATGTAACGTAAATAAAACACTGAGTTCATTCAATAAGTATTGTATTGGCTAGGTAGCCTGACACGAACTAACTTGTCATATATAATTTCAACTTACCCACTTAAATTCACTTTATTATTTAACAAAGCCAATTTAAATCTATACATCTATACATCTACATTTAAATCTATATAACAACTTTGACTTTAGATATGACAGTTTAGACACCAGAATAAAATACAGTCTACACTTTATGTAAATATTTTGTATAATGTAGCTTTATAACAATAAGTTTAAGTGGGAAAAACTGGAAGTGAATTGCTAGTTACAATAATATACAATAACTTATATTTTACAGGTGTTCTTAGAAAGGCAAGCAAATAAAGAAAAGGAAGGTATAAAGGAAGCTCATAAAGCAAATCAACAGAACCATCCGTTCTACAGCGGAGGAGGTAAATATTTATATATTATTTTTTAGCTTCACGCTGTATCCCGCATATAGCAGAGTAGACTGAAGAAACCAAGTGTTAAGACACTCCGTTTCCGCCGAATTTTCAAGACATTGCGTGTTGAGTGGCAGATTGCCTTGGTACCAGAGCGAAAAATGAAAATATTAATTTATTCCCAATAGTGGGGATTGAACCCACAGCTGTGGCGGTACAGTCCCACGCTTGTGCCCCTGCGTCTGTGCGACTATAAACGCGACCGGTTGTGGGTTCGAGTCCTACTCACGATTTAAATATTTTATATTTTCATTTCATCAGTCTGGTAACGAGGAAAAGTGGGACGTTTGAATACCGTCACTCAACACGCCCTCAGAATTCGGCGGAAATGGGGGAATGCAAGGGTCCCAATGAGGACCTAGTATAGCATATAATATAGCTTAGCACTACGTACCTGTACCTAGTGTACCTGCTTTCTGCGGAATACAATGTCTACATAATCCACATAACATATTTGTTGAAATTACAAGATATATTGATGAAATGAGATGAGTGTGGGTTTATATTCCAATGGGGAGAAGTGCTTTTTATTACTTGTAAATTTTAACTTTCATTTTAGCTCTGCCCTGCTAGTGTGGGTTCGATCCTGACTCAAGGATATGGTCATATTTAAATTATTTATATTTCTCCTTCTGGTAAAAAAAGCACGGCGTTGAGTTACACCACTCATCACGCAATGAAAATTGGGATGCAAGTGAAAAACTAATTTTCTAAACACTTGGTTCCCTTTGTCTACACTGCTATATGCGGGATATAGCGCGAAGCGGTTTTTGTTACTATTCTTTTTTTCTTCTTACAGTAAAACAAGAGGAAACGCACAGACACAACAGGGAGAGGCATAACTCCCATAGACACAATTCAACGAGCGAAGATCAACCCCGCACCTATGTACCGACTCAGTTTGAAAACTCATTGGGAAAGTTACAGGTTCGAATTTTGTAGGATAACAGACTTTTCAATCTCAAATTACTGAAGTCTGTCGATTTTTAACAAGTGATAATATATGCACAGTTCTCGGACTTAATTTACATGTCGGTACAATACAGTAACAGAGTACAATCTTTGAGCACAAGTTTAGTGATGTATCTAGCAATTTTTAACGCGAAAAAGTCCCTTTAGCACTGCATTATGAATAATTAACTACAGAGTCGTAAGTGGTTGACACCATTACCCGTTCAGATGAAACTTACTACAATAAGTCTGTTTACAATTACATATTATGTAATACACATATTATGTAATTGTAAACAGATAGGACTTATATTATTTATATTCCAGTGTGGCAGTGTAACAGCACCTCGCAAGATAATCGATGTGGAACTTGTAGCTGAGCCTGCTTCAGGAAGACAGTCGAGGGCTCCGAGTGTAGCCAGCACCACAAATCCTGCAGAGGTGAGAGTTTTATATGGTTAAGTGTCTTTGGGTGTGGATAGAAATGGATGGGTGACCGTTTTTGGTTTTTGATATTTGGCTGTGTGTGGTTGGGTTGAACCTGTAAACTTGGAATGGCCGTGGCGCAGCGACAAACCATTTGACTGCGCTTGAAACGCGACGACTGTGGGTGAAATCAGACTCGGGGGGAATGAAATATTTATTTCTTCGATCTGGCAACAAGGCAAAGTGCGGTGTTGACACGAAATATCTCAAAAATTATGTGGTGCATGTTAAACAGGATGTAGAGTGAAGGTCTAAAAAAAAGAATATTTCATCGTATCTAATTTCTTACATTATTTTTATTTAATTCTAGGTACCAAGAGAAATGAGAAGAACAAAACAACTATTGTTAGATATTGAAGCTTTATATTTGATTTTGTTGAGACTTGAAGAGCTCAACGATCCTTTGGCGATATCTAATGCGTTAATTTTGAAAGTAAGTGTTGTTATATACTTGTGGAACTACCGTTCGTGAATTCGACTTTTTATGATTTTTTTGATATTTTGTTTTTATTGTTTGATAAATATGAAAAAAAAGAATAATAATACACCTTTTTGTATTTTTAATGCATTTTTTCTAATTTTTGTTCAGGAAAGAGAAGAAAAACAAAAACAATTAGAAGCAGCACAAAAAGAAGCTGAGAATGAACAAGAGGATGATACTAACTTATTCCTAAGAAACATAGAATCAGTGCAACGGAGGCCTAAGCAGGACAGCCCTAAGAGTGAATGTGTTGATAAGAGACAGGTGTGTTATCAATTATTAATTTTTTTTCACGCTACATTCCTCATATAGCAAGATGCACATGCCCATTCCTCATGAATCTCCTCATGGAATTCAACGTCGCTCTTTGCCTCATTACCAGAGTGAGAAAATGAAAATATTAAATATTTCATTTCCTCGACAAGGAATCGAACCCACGATCTGTCGCGTTTACAGTCGCATGCTTGTGCTCCTGCGCCGCGACTTGTTTCAATATATATATATATATATTTTTTTTCTAATAAATGTGTGTTTTTCACAGGTGGTAAATTTAGCAGTGAGTCAAAAACCACCAATAAAGAACCTTCTAGATGAGGACAAAGATGATCTTCTGAACAAAATGTTCGCAGGACTCCTCCATAGCGATAGAATACAACAGATGATGAACGTTAGGAAGGGAAGGGTAAGTATTGTTTCAGCTTCACACTGTATCTAGCATGTAGAATCGTATGCAGAAGGAGCCTAGTGCTAAGACCAATTCCCAATTGCCGCCGAATTCTGGACGTATTGCGTGTTTGGTAGTGGAACTCAACACCACGCTTTGCCTCGATACCAGAGTGAAAAAAAAATATAATAAATATTTCATTTCTTAGAGGAGGAATCGAACCCATAATCTTTCGCCGACTGGCCTTAAAGTGTACTGTATTTACTTATAAATAAAGTCTATATACAATGTGAACTCCAAATAACGTCACGTCATTGCGTGCGTGAGTATACATAAATGTTGATGAGTCCTAGAGTACTATACAGACGATTATGATTATGGCGCAATAATAATAGTATGATATTTACCCCACAGGCCCTGATAACCCGGGTGGCGGCGCGCGTGCCCCCGACTCACACACGCGTGCGTGCGCTGTGGTCGCGCGTCCTGCGCGCTCTGCCGCAAGCCGCGCGCCGCGACGACGGCGGCCTGGCCTCGCTCGCGGGGCACTACGCCAGGTCGGGCCCAATATATATTCAATATAAAGTGTAGCCTCGATTTGACGATACTGAAGGAAAGTTATTTGTTACAATGAGATTCGTCATACAGAGGTTAAGATGATCTAGGATTCGTTTTAACAAGGTTAAAAAAGTTATTGATCTCAGCTTTTTCAACCATTGCAAACTTTAAAACAACAGTGTCAAACAGCAGTGTTTACACTACTGAGCGCCAAACAATAGTAATTATCTTACGAAAGATTCAACGTGTCTGAACCTATTGAGTTGGAGATAGATCTTCGTCATGTACAGACACCAATTTTTCTATATATATAGATATAATGTCACGTATGTGACCGAAAGAGTGAGCGATATAGAAAATAACTGATAGGGGGAGTGTAAACGAGACAGGGGTGCGAGCTAGGTGGAAAATACTTGATAGATGTACGAGAGAGGAGAGAGAGACGTCTTATTTTCGTACAGTATGGTCAAGGAGCTGTGGCCGCCTTGAAATGATGAATGGCTTTCTGTTATTTTGCGGAACAAAATAAGTAAAAGTAATAATAATTCCTAAAATCAAACATGCGTTGAGTCATCTACAACTATCTTCAGAGCGGTCACTATTCGTCGACCGTATTGTGTGCAGTGGGCGAGTGAGCGATAAGGTATATTAATGATATGTATAGTGTATGAGTGAGAGGGGACATAGTTTGCTTAAAGATTATGAGAGTGACGGAAGATACTTGATAGAGAGAGAAGGAACTTAGAGAGCGAGAAAAAGAGAGAGAGATATATTCATTAGTTTCCATCCTAATTACAGATACATACAAAACACGTCAGGTTGGTCAGCTGTCATCGAGTCATGTGGCATACTTTCGGAAGCGTTGGATCCTGCAAGAACACCATATGCTTTGACTTCGTCTGTAAGTTGTTATTTGTGCTTTATTTACCTTCGCACATTATACCACATTTAGCATGGTAAGCAAAAAGGGATCTAGTGTTAAGACAGCGTTATTAAAATTTAAAATGTTATAGGGCGAACTTTAACGCCACGTCTTTTGTCAGACCAAATAAATGAAATATGTCATAACGGTGATGGTGTTTATAAATATTTAATAACATATTTTTTTGTTGATAGTAATGATAAAAAATATTAAATTAATTTATTAAATTAATAATAATTTCTCCCACCAAATTTCAGTTAACACTGAGCTGCGTAGTTGCATTAACAGAAAAAGCGATACACCTGGTAAACACACCGGAAGCGACATCAAACGAAAGGCAATGGTACAAATTTCTTAAAACCCTAGCGAGATCATTGAAAAACGCAACGGTTACGATTTCGAAACCTATAAACAAAATGGCGGAACAGAAATTAACACAGCACTTAAAACAAATGGAGTCCAGATCTACTATAGAAATATTACAACGCGGTAAGTCCGCTGACTTTGAATTGACTAAAACTGATGTAATGGAACAGTTGGTTAAGCATTTGTGCTCATGAATTTGTTCGAACGTTCTAAATTTGTAGTTCGATTTTATGCGCTTGGTTCGAACTGTAAAAAGAACCGAACAGTTGTTGTTGGAACGTTCGAATTATAATGTTATTATGGTGGTTATACTTTGTAAATTGGTTAGTTTGTATTTTTTCTTGGTTCGATGATAGCTGTGGGTGGAAAAGACCGATTTTTTTATAATCTTCATAATATAGATAATAAATTATATTTGTATAAATGACTATCGTATTTTTTCTTCTCACAGCTCTTTTAATATGTAAAAATGTAGATATGGCCTATATATTAAATGATGGATGGATGTTAAAAAAATGATTTTAATATTATAAAAGTAACGTAATATTGCGTCGTATCTCAGATATGTAATTTTTTTCTTACTTAGCCGTTTAAGTAGACTTTAGTTTTTTTTCGAATTGACTAAATTTTAAAATTAAAATATGATATACAAAAAAAGACGTTTGTTTTGTTTGTTCTTATAAAAATCTAGGGAATGTATGATAGTATTTTTTTTTAGTAAAATGCACTTACATTTCTTTTTTTTTATATTGTATTATAAAAGTTTTAAATGTCGAAGAGTTGAAATTAAGCAATTTGCAATTTATATTTTGGGTCGAAATTTGTTAAAGGGAAATACTTGCTTATTTTCGTCTCAAAATCACAATGTCATTCTGATATTAGTTTAGCATAGAATGGCAATACTAACGCTTTTTTAATACTGAGATGGAAATACTGTCGTGGTGTTGCCAGGTTTTAGATCGACATTAGAATTAATATAAATATAATTTAAATAAAATTTACTTTTTTAATTTTAGCAAACAATTATAAATATTATTTAGCGATAAGCTATTTTTGATAAAATTCTAGTGTAAATGATAGATTTTAAAAGTGCTCTAATGTCGATTTTCACCTATATGTCATTTTTTTTCTGACGTCAAAAACCTGGCAACACCGATCAGATAAACACAGTAAAAAAATATTTTAACAACTCATGTAAATAATAAGAATTATAACTCGTGTAGTATATTAGCTTTTTAATTTAAATAAAAAGAAAAGTATGCTTTTTTATTATTATTACTATCTAACTTGGGGTTGCTAGTTTAAAAAAAATCCATTGAATTTTAACATTATGGAGGTTATATGTTTGTAATCCATAAAAATTCGTGGAAACAAAAAGAGGGCTGATTTTTTTTTAAATATATTATTCGTTTTTTTTTTAATTCAAGACTGTGATCGCTCATTGGTTAATTTAAATATTTTTTATTAAATTGTGATAGTATAAAAAAAATCAGTCCTCAAACAAAATCACATTGCGACATTTGTTTTACGTCATTGTGAATTTGACATATGTTTAATTTAACATTAAAATAAAAGAAATAATTGTCCCATTTCAGTTATATCTTTAATATAAAATTAATGTAAGGTAATTAAATTAAAAAACTTTTTTCTAAACAACTTAATTTTTTTCTATGATTCTTATGAAATTACAACTTTTTACATTGTTTTTTTTTGGTTTTTTATTTTTATTTGTATTTATTGGATGTTAGATATAACTTTATGGGATAAAATATATAGTTCGGCGGTTCAAATCACAAAGCTTATATTAGATAGTTTAATAAAATATGGCACTTTTGGCGGGAAAATTTATGACAAAAAAGTATAAATATTTTTTTGTATTGTATTTCCTATTTAATTAGCTGTTGAGGTGCTTATTTATTAATATTGGTATTGAAATATAATTCATTTTTTTATGCAAAACTATTATACGCTTAGACTAAATTTGAAATTTTGAAATAAAACAATCACCTTTTAAAACAAAGCACTATCCAACAGATTAATTATTTGCTTTAAATAAAATTGTGTATCTAAATATAAATTCCTGTCTTCTTTAATGCAATTGTTTGAAATTTTATTTGGCGCTGCATTTAAATTGTTGAAGTGACAGTTGCGTTGCCATTTGTCCGAAAGTTTTTTTTTAAATCGGTATATTTACAATTTTATCAAGATAGAGCTATAGTGGTTTAATTTGTAGTGTATTTAAAAGACTTATTAATAAAAAAATACTGACATTACTGACGAAGAGTTTTTTCCTTTTATAAAATAAAATATATATATATATAATTTCGTTATATAAAATGTATAAGTTTGTATCATGGAAACAATTTAAATAAAATTTATAATATATAGAATGATGCTTAGAAAGCATGCGTTCAAATCCAAATACATTTTATTTTTTATGACAGATAACGTAGATGTCTATAATTTTTTAAAGATTGCTTGAAGAAGGCTTGAATATAGACTTTTTGACCAAAGAAGCAGTTACAAACACTATGTTTTATATACAAATGACATCTTTTGGACTATCATTCCAATTAAGCCACTTTAATTCTATCTATAAAAGCGTGCAAAATTATCATTAGAACATTTTTTTCTAAAATTAACATATATAATGTATGTAAATAAAAAAACTGCCACTAAAAAGAAATCGTTTGATAATGTTGTCATGTTTGTTTCTAACGTCACGTCGTTTAGTGTGCGATGGAGTTAGGTTTTTTTTACTATCAATATGGTAGGTTTTAGTTATTTTTTTTATTATGAGTAAAATAATTAAATGGCAAATTTGTTTATAGTACTGTCTTTGGTTTTATTTAAACATTCTGTATAAGTGAGACATAATATATCTGTTTATGAGAGTGGAGTAGAGGAACAGAGGGAAATTAAATGACGAAAGTAAAGAAATAGGTAGTTTATATAATTATTCTTAAACCATTTCCAGTTTATTCATTTAATAACTATAAAAACGAAAAAAAATAAACGATAAAAATGTCCATTTCATTTTCTACATTAAATAAATATTAAATATACTTAAGTGCAATTTTTAAAGTGTGCAATTTTTTTTATAATACAAAATTGCAGGAGGATAATTGCGTTTTCCCGCTCTGGCAAGAGCGAATTTTTTTTATTGCAGTGTCTAAATGAATATGGGAGTGTCTTGACAAGTAAGTTTGTTTTGTGCCCATCCTGCTATATGTGAGATACAGCTGAAGCGAAAAAAAAACATTTTTAAGTATAATATTTAATAATTAAAATAAAGACGTTTTTAACAAATTTTCTATAATAATATAAGAGATTTTTTATTGGACTTATAATATATTGTACCATAATATCGTACTTTTATTGGAGTTGGTTAATAAATAAAATAAAAAAATATATTAGCTTAAAAAAAATTGAACACAGTCTAATTAAAGTACAGTACAGTCGACGTAAGGTTATTTGAAATGTTCAATGAAAATAAGAAAACTATTACTAATAATCAAATTGCCCAGCTATCTACAGCAAACTTCAGATCGGCCACAATACGTTGACCGTACTGTTTTGTATGCAACAAAAATTGTAAATCCCATATAAAAATACATGGAATATGCAATATGGAAAGTATAACTTAATTGCTTAGAAAATGTATACAAAAGCTACGGGTTCGAATCTTGACGAGTAAAATTTTATACAGTTTCAATTATTTAATATTACATACTCGTATCTTAGTAGGTAGGTCGTAGGTACTTATGAATTACACTTAAAAAATATTATAAAACTATAACAATTGTACTTTTAGCAATCTTCATTTTCTTATTACTAAGTAACCAGCGACAAAACCAGCGGCTTCGCCCGCTTAACTTGTCCTGCATAAAGCTTATCTATCTCACTTCTATTTTAAGTTGGTAATTACATTTTAACTATTAACACATCGTTTTCCAATTATTAAAAAATCATCATATCTTTACCATAGTATAAAATCAATGCCAAGAAAAAATACAGTGGCATATTAATAAATAGACAGACGCGACCATCAAATGTCCAATCATAATGGGGAAGCCCACTTTGAAGAACTGCATGAATGTGAACCTGTACCCATGTTGCTCCGCCACGCCCGCGCACACCACGTTAGCGCTCGCGCCGATGAGGGTGCCGTTACCTTGGGAATAGAAAAAAAAATACGTAATTGACAATCAGCTTTAAGCAGTATCCCGCATATAGCGGAAACCTAGTGTAAGACACTCCGATTACATTAAGACATTTCCGTTCCTAACTTTCCGCCGAATTCTCGAAGGTAGAACCTTCGCTTTACTCTTAAACCTGCACCACGATGACCTCAATAAGGCAAACGTGAACGGCAATGTGAACGTGATGATTGTGGGTTTGATATACACTCAGGGCTATGAATTATTTGAATTTCCCTGCAACCGAAAAACAGAATCCGGCATTTATCCCGCGTATTAACACGATACGTTTCAAATTTGTGTGGAAAGCGGAGAGTAGTGTCTTCACAATAGGTTCTCTCTGCCTTTTCTGCTTTATGGTTGATACAGGTAAAGGTATAAATATAAATTACTTACCTAAGAGTAGTCATAGTGTTTTAAGGGTGTCAGTTGTCCACTATCTTGTTTTTAAAGATATTATTGATTGTTGGGTTGAGGTCACATGGCACATTTTTAACACTTTAAAGTATTTACCATTAGTTTACCGAGTTACTTACGGTGAGAATTGAAAAAAAATATAAATGGAATATAGAAAAATGTAGTAATATTACCTCCCAAACAAGCGCCGTACAGTAAAGACCAAATCAAAGGTGACATCGGCAGGTTAAGGGCTGGATTCGAACCTATTGACACCACTACTCTCACCATCATTGTCGTAAGTGGTATATTGTCGACAAATGCAGAAATAGTACCGGATATCTGATAAAAGTGTATGGAAAACATAATATTTTAAAGATGTTTGGTATTTTTTTTGTACTGATTAATAAACATTTTAAACCTTTTTTTTTTTTAATTAATTAATATGATAGATTTTACGCTGTATCTTGCACATAGCAGGGTAACTAGACGGTACATAGCGTAAGAGACTCCGTTCCGTATTCTCGAAGGCATTTGTGTTGAGTGGCGAAACTCAACGCCGCGCTTTACCTCGTTACCAGAGCGAAGAAATGAAATACTTAATATTATGGGGTTACAAGGGCGACAGGTCACTCCGACAGGTGTCTAACTTTTATATAAAACGTATACAATTTAAACTTATTGTACTTACCCACAATATAAGTATGATGGCCACCCCTAGTCTCGCACTTTCATCTACTTTCATTATCAATTGTTCCATTAAACCTCCAATGTATAATATGAGCCCAAGTTTAGACAATGCCTTCAAATAACAAACATAAAAAGATATTAAAAAGTAAAAAACGCAGATAAGTATATCATGTTTTTTTGACATGATATTATGTGTAGATAGATTTAGGTGAAGAAAAATATTACCTCCATTAAAACAAATAAAGCTCCAAAAAACAATAAAGTGGACCACTCCACCCTGTGCAGTATTGGTTCCAAGTCTGCTCTGTCTGCTAAGATGAGCAGGAGGATGGCACCTAAAAGTGCTGTCATGGCTAACGATACACGATCTGGAGTAAAATATAATTAATAGACGATTGTTTTATTTTTTTATTTCAATCTCGCAAATATCAGGGGAGAACTTAGTGTTAAGACACTCAGTGCCCATTAAGACACTTCTGTTCCTCTTTCCTTTGAATTAGCGTATCTAGAGATATTTTCCGTGTTCGGGGGGCGATGGGCTGGACTTTAGTTTTGAACAGATATGTTCGTATAAATGGTATAAATTTAATTTTTCGGACCAAATTTTTTGTACCTAAAATTTCTGGAGAAGCCCCCACCGTGACCCCCTTCTTCCTACGCCCACGCTGTTTAGATATTTAAGTATAAAATTCAATACTTACTTAATTCAGGAATAGAATGAAGAAAGAAGACAGTCACAACAAAGATGATTGTCACTGTGGATTTTATTAATAGCACTTTATCTCTTATTTTGTACTGAAAATAGAAAAAAAAATCTTAAATATTATATTCTACGAATTTTATTGTTTTGTTACAAAATATTTATTAACGGCAACTCAAGGTACAAAAAGGTACAACTAATACGGACCTAGGTTCTCTCTATATAGCGTTATACTGAAAAACAAAGGAAAATAAATTTCAAATTACATAATTAAGTACCTTTTCTTTCAAATCAACTAAAGTACTTCTAAAAGTATGTTTAGGACAGGCTCGTTTTGTACTTTCCTTAACCATTGTTTCGAGTTTGACGGTTAATTTAGTGATTTTTCTTTCCAATCTCTCTCTCACAACATTTACACCTTTACTTAAATGTGGTAATGAGTCGGCAGCGCGACGCCATATTGATATTTGATGACGAAGATCTGTAATATTATAAAGTATATTTTACCTACATACTTATTGAAGTAAAAAAAACAGAAGAATGCTGAAGAATTATGCGCATTGTTAATTTAGGAAAAAAATATTCTAAAGTGTTCTGAAGTAAAGTTCTAAAAGAGGCAAAACGAGACAAAATTCTCACAAATTGTTAAAGAAAACGACTAAACATACCTTGAATATCTCTTGGAACTCTTTGCCGTAGTTTATTTGTATCTCTATACATAAATCTTATTTGTATAGATGTTTGTACAACCACTAATAAAATACCCAGAGCCATGTGCGCTGTGAAGTTTGTGAAGTTGATACCCTAAATATTGGGTGAAAATTAGTTTTACGTGTATTGGACATTTAAAATTTTAAGTTAACGAATAAGAGTAAAACCCAACAAAAAATACATGCTATACATAGCATAACCGTATGACTTTAAGAATGTGACAGGTACGGGGTTCGATTCCCGCTCGTGGTATTTAAATAGTTCATATTTTCATTTTTGCCTACCCTGCTATGTATGGGATACAGTTTGAAGCTAAAAAATACTCATTTGAAAGCTTTTGCAAATATAATCTGAAGATAAAAAATACACTTACAGCTTGAATGACAGCTTTATTAGAAGCGACGATGACATTCGGGGGATCCCCGACAGGCGTCGCAGTACCTCCAATATTGCTATATATTGCCATAAACATTAATATTGGAACTGGATCTAAATCCATCACTTCACACAATCTAAAATAACAACATATATATTTGAATTACATGATCAAGGAATACTTGAATTAAAAAATTGATAACATTGAATTGATTGATTCATATTACGTCTATTTATATTTTTTTAAAACAAATCAAATTGAATTAAACGATTGCTAGGTTGATGTACCTAATAGTGACTGGAGACATGAGCAGTACAGTGGTGACATTATCGAGGAAAGTTGACAGAACTGCCGTTATAATACATAGTAAATATATCAAAGGCCATAACTTGCCTTTTGTTACCTGAAAAAATAAAATAAAATTGTGTTCTTTCATAATTGTCATTTTATACGTAGGATTTTTAAACTATTATAAATTTGGCAATTTAATATTATTTATTATTCATTCAATTCTCCACTTTATATTTACTATATCTAGAGATCGTAAATAAATAGATTTATTTCTAAAATATTATAATTATTATTACTTAAATTCACCTCAAACGTAAAAACCGCTAAATAATCAAACAGGCCAGTTTCAGCCATAATAGCAACAAGTATCATCATGCTGAACAGTAGTAGCAGGGTCTCGACATCAAGCCACGACACTATTTCAGGGAGTGTCGGTCTCTCACCAACCAACGCTAGAGCAGCTAGAGAGCTTGTTGACACTGTTATAGCTGCCATTGTCCTGTTTATTACCTGAAGTTGAATGGTCAAATAAATAAGTATAACATTGATTTAATATGACCTAAAAACATTCACATTTCAATTTTCGTTATATAAACATTTTTTTTTCTTCTATTAATCAATTCGTTTATCATTCAATGTTTAAATTCGTTTCCCTATTTTTTCAGTAAAATTCCACAATGATATCCATGTGACTGTAAACGACATGATGGCGGGTTCGATTCCTACTCGAAGGAGTTAAATATTTTCATTTTTTGGCTCTGGTAACAAGGCAAAATATAGCGCTGAGTTCTGCTGCTTAGCGTCCCTGTTGTATTCGGGAAATAACATGAAACTATTTTTACCAGTTTGTAAGTAAAATAATATCTACTTATTTAATTAAAATATTTAATAATCATTTCAAAATTTTACCTCAAAAATAATTAATATATACAATCCACAGAGTAATATAACCGCGTATATCACACCAATTGTCACATTTAGTGGGTTCGGAGTGAAACTTAAGGTGAATGGCACTATTTTCTCCGCATTAGTGCTCACGTGGAGAGTTATATTAGAATTTTTCATATTATCAAATTCTTTAGTACGTATCTGTCCTTCGAAGAAATCTAAGTCTTCTAAAAGTAATATTTCCCACTGCTGTGATTTCTGTGAAGTAAATTTCATTTTAATATGTTATATTTTTTATTGTTTTATCTGTTTTAAGACCGCCGTGGGCAAGCTTGCAACTGTAAATGCGATAGGTTGTGGATTCGATGCCTATTCGGGGGAATGATATATTTAATAATTATATTAATTTCCCCGCTTTGGTAATAAATACAAGTGCGGCGTTGAGTTCTGCCGCTCTACATGCAATACCTCCAGAATTCGTGTCTTAATTTTATGTAAGGTAAAGGTAAGGATACAATCCAAAAAAATAAAGATACATGGGATGAAAGTAGAAGTGCAATAGTCAATGTCTCTTACCTTATCGAATGTCGCATTTGACAAAGAATCTTTCATCCAAACGTGAATTTTTGATAGATTTTTTATATCTCTAGTTTTCAAAATATTTTCAGACTGTTCAGAGAGAAACGGCCCCGATATCTTAACTAATATGGATGTGCCTTGTGATGTATCTATTGGAAAATCTGCAAAATTGATTATAAATTGTTAGTAGATATTATATTTACTTTTACTATTATCAACTTAGGTCGTCGCTAGTAGTGTATCCAGCGAGGTGAGGCGACGACATTCTCCAGGTTCTCCTCTCTAGCAACAGTTGGGAGCAATGAGCAGGAGATAGAGCTTAGTGGCGTGTCATTACCTACATTTACTCGTATCTCCAGCAGTGGACGAGGATAGGCAAATAAGCAAAATAATGAGGGTCTAATTATATTATTTTTAATTTAATCCAGTAAAAGTGTATAATATATTGAAATTTCACTTACATAACAGATACATAAGACATAAAAAGAGAACTGAAGAAAATTTATTTTTTGTTTGCGTTTCAAATGTTGGTCCTCCTAGGACCTAATAACTCAAAAATGCATTCGACTGTAAGTGAGATGGTTCGATAACATCTCCGTTAACAAAAAAAACTGCGAAGTTCAGCTCCGCAAAGGATACGGAATAGTGTTTTTTTTTTATATAACATTGTAATGAAGTTAAACCACATTACTCACTTACTTTTCTCCTGACTCCGACTGACACCTGAGCTCATGAACATTTCATTCTTTTCATTGTAAGTAAGAAACACGGCCGTGAAGAACACCCAACACGCTAATAGTATTGTTATTTTTGTGTAGTATTTAGCTTTTTTGATCTGTAATAGAATATTTTGAAGAGAAGTACAGAATAATCATTATTTTTATGTCTTAAGATATTAAATATAAATATATTATTTTTTTAATTGCACCATATTCATCATATAATTTTAATTTCACAATAATTTGGTATGTAATTTTCAATTACTGAAAAAAAAGGTTAAGATTGTTTAAAACCTTTTTTAATACGTAGTGTTTTCTTTATTTTGTTAAGGTTTGGAGTTTTTTCTAATTCGTAATATTTACTTACTTGTGGATGTTTATCTGTTCTGGTGTGAGATGAATGATGACTTCTAAAAATATAAACAGAACAATTATTGTATACGTTCAACATCGTAAAAGGTTCACAATATAAAATGTTGTGCAATAAAATTGAAAGTATTTTTATTATAGTTAAAAAAGTGTGTAGTCCTGGAAGCGACGGTTGTGTGTTCGGTTCCCATTTGGGGGAGAGAAATATTTAATTTAATATTGTCACTCTACCTGAGTGAGGAAATGAAAATATATAAATATATTGTTTATATAAATATAAACAAGACAAAGCGCGGCGTTGAGTTCCGCTACTCAACAAGTTAGCACTGAGTTTTCGTTGTCTACCCTGTTATATGTGTGAAATTAAAAAAACTTACGTTTTTTCATCTTCTTCAATACCATTTTCACAAAGTTTCTCAGTAAATTGATGATCATTTAGTATGTCAGACACAGACAGTGATTTGTCTCTTGTTACAGTATTTGTGTTCTTTGAATTAGTTTCTGAAAAATATGAAAATCATTTAAATAATTATTTATAATGAATAAACCGGTCTTAAATTACGATAGCATATCGAAGCTAAAAAAATCTAGAATACTAAAAAGAATTATCTAATAACATAAGCTAATATATAAAGAACTAAAGTTTAATATATTTGCTATGGTGTCATCTGACATACTATATTTAGTAAGGTATAATGAAATTTTCGTTCGTTTAATTTAGAATTATCACACTCCATATTTGGCTAAGAATGTTTGAAGGAAGACCGTCGAGGCGCTGAATATTTTTGGTCCTGCGAGCCAGACAAACACTTTAAATTATATTAATCAAATATATATTTTTATCACTAATTTTTATTTACTTCTGTGGAAATATTATTGAATTTTACATATTCTATATTATAAATATAAATATTCTACAACAGGAGATTTAACAAATTGTGTTCCAAATATGCCACAGCAGTATTAAACAAATCAATAACGTCTCACCAATTTCCTCCAGCTTCTTTCTAATTTGCTCCATAGAAGGGTCTCTTTTCACTTCATCAGGCAGCTCCATCCATGATTGTAAAGTGTCAGCTGTGATCTCTCCACATGACACCAGAGAATATGTGCTCCGGTTCAAAACTTGGTTGGAATCATTCTTTTTGTGGAACGCACGGAATATTTTCTCCATTTTTAACTCGTGTGATACCTAAAATATATATTTTTTTATGAATTATATTAGAATTTATCATAAAGATTTATATTTAGAATTTTATTTTATTTCTAAAGTTTTTGATGCGGTATTTGTTCAGTGTTTGATGGGTGTGCAACCTAAGCAGTACTGCAATTCTAAGCAGTACTCATATTTATATTAATTAATGAAAAAATGGAATACACCGACGATATATTACTATTGTTAGTCCGATTCGTACAATGATATTTCATACTTTTGTTTGGATTTGTAACGTAGCCAATGATTTCATATTTTAAAGGAGACAGATGCGAATTTTCACACTTTATTTTGAATAGGTACACAACTCTTTTGTTCCACTCAAGGCATTGACCGTACACTTATATTCCAAAATAGACTAATTCATCTTGCATAGATATAATAATATATATTCTTCTAGAATCCCTGACTCCGATTGAAGAACTCTTAGTGAAAATCGTATTTTAATTCGTTACGTAGCTCGAAAGATTTTGGGCACTTTGGTGAGAAACACCTTTCTGTTATAGAACACTACAAACTAATGTTTCTTAGAAGAATGTGTAAAATGGAAAGAATATGATACCAGGTCCTGCGCAGTGCCTTCTTATGATTTATCAGGACACATGACAACACTCCTTAGGGTCTAGACAGAAAGTAGAAAGTAAATTATTCCGTGGCCACATATTCTTAGGGCGGCCTGTCAGATAACGAGCCTTATGTAAGAGCACCATGTAAGCTGATCCTCTTGGGTTAAATGGTATAGAATATCTATGAAGATGGCAAAAATTACATATAATCTTGCTATATTTATAAATCCAGATAAAACCTCGCAAATGACCGTGAAGGCCACATTGCTATGCGTGTATTATTCTAACTATATGTAATAATGTAACATTAGCAAAAAACTTAGGCTGTAAACGTAGGCGAAGTGTGTGACTGTAAACACGACAGGTTATAGGTTCGATTCTCATTCGAAGAAATTTAATATTTTAAAGTTTATAAGTTTTTTTTCGCTCTGGTAAGGAAGTAACCCGACGTTGAGTTCAGGCACTCAACTTGCAATGTCACTAGAATTCGGCGAAAAGTGGGGAACCGAAGTGTCATAACGGGAACGGAATGTCTTAACACTGGGTTCCCAGGCTGCCTACCCTGCCATAGCAAGGTAAAAAATGCCATAGAAAAAATTAAATACTCACGAATTTTATCCTTCTTCTCCCAAAGAAAACTTTAGAAGAATATTTAAATGTATCTACTTTTATTTATTATTTACATTTACAAAGGTAACTAGCATAACAATATCAGAAATATAGCATGTTGCTAGTTAGATATCAACTGAGGTTAGAGGACGTTATTTCGCATTAAATATCACAAACGACGTCTGCCATTCATCATAATTATTGAAACTACGTATTGCATTCGGTTTTCTTCTTGTTTCTATGAAATTTAATCTTTTTTTTGTTTCACGCTGTATCCCGCACACATCAGGGTACTTATCAGGCAGAGGGAACTTATTGTTAAGACATTCCATTTTCCTCTGAATTAGGAAACTAATATGCTAATATTGACCAGTGTGTAGAAAACGGAGTGTTTTCCACTATGCGGGAAAAGGCGGCAAATATTACTGAATGTGACAGTAATACTTCTAATAATTTTATATAAAAAAGTCTTGGAAAATAATACTAAAAAAAAAACACTAAAATATAAATAAACTATTACATTACTAGCATTTTAATATTTATATTACTGCTTACTGTAATAATACCTACTTCCGCTGACCTAGGGCAAGTGTAACTCGACTATACCTATAGCTAACCAACCTAGTCTACGAAAAAACAGGTATACAAAGATTTATGTGAAATATTGATAATAATTTAAATTGAGTATTATGCAATATTTCGATAATCGGGTGGGGCGTGGGCTTCAGAGTGTCTTAACACTAGGTTCTCTCTGTCTACTCAAAACTTGACTTAATTCAAATCTAGAGATTCTAGATATATATATTTTTTGGCTTGAAGCTATAAACCGCATATAGCAGGGTCAGTAGAGGTACGAAACTAGTGCGAAAATATTACGTTTCTCACTTTTCGCCTAATTTTCAAGACATTGTAAATTGAATGGCGGAACTCAACGCTGCACATTGTCTTGTTACCAGAGCGGAGAAAATCGAAACCACAACCGTTTACACTCGTTTACAGTCACACGCTGTACGGCTTCCTGTTAGATGCATTACATATGTGCTAATATTCACATCTAGATAAACAATCAACACTAGGTCTAGACTTCCCGACACGTAGTTTGAATGGGTGACCTTACATTGTCATGGCGTTTCTTCCTTTGAGACTATTGGGACATGTTAAGAATTATTGTTTTTAGTAAATAGAACAACCGCCTGAATGATTGTGATTGTTATGAACTCAAATCCCGTTTGGGTAAGTGGCTATTTTTCTATAGTAAATATATTATGGACACTGATAGGATCAAAAGAAAGTATAATGATAATTTTGTAATAAATTAAGAAAAGACGGAAGGCCTCGGTTGCCCACATTCCACACGGGGAATCTTTTTAATTCAGAATTTTTTTTAGTAACAGTGTCTCAAAAATTAGGTAATGCTTCGGCAACGGAATGTCTTAATGCTAGATTTATTCCGTCGACCCTACTGTGGGCACGATACAGCTAAAATGTTTTTTTTTTATTTATAATACTTATAGGAAATGTATGCATGATGACAAAAAAATTGTAATGTTATCACAAATTCATTTGGAAGTAGATACATCTTATCTTTTTTACTTATCTTTTACAGTTGAGTATTTACTATCTTTAACAGCTTCTTAATCTTTTTTATTATTACATATAAAAATATTGAGACCGTCATTGCGCAGGGGCACAAGCGTGTGGCTGTAAACGCGACGATTGTGGGTTCGATTGCATTTTGGAGGAATTTATATTATTATTTATTAATATTTATTAAAGCTCGGCGTTGAATTCTGCCACTCAACACGCAATGCTTCAAATTCGGCGGAAAGCGGGGAACGTAGTGTCTTAACACTAGGTTCCCACTGCCTACCTTGTTATATGCAGGATACAGCGTGAAGCTGAAAAAAAGTGTAGTTATCGTATATAGCGTTCTCTGTTAATCTATACGAATTGTATGTATTGTATTGTATGTCAAGTGACAGAACTTAATGCCGCGCTTTCTCTACGAAATAAAAGTAGTGTTTTATGTAGTTTTTTGTTAGGATAGACAGAAGGAACCTAGTGTTAAGGCACTTTCTTACCCGCTTGCCCTTTAGAATTGTACTTAAAATAATATTTGAGTATGATCACCTATTTAAACTAACAAGAAACCTCCGTTTCACCAGAAATTTCTTGAAACTTAAAATCTAGTCGAGATGATCCTTTTTGACAGTCGAACAAAATCGGTCCGGCAGGATTCGAAATATGGGTATTTAGATAATTTAGATTTAGGTAATTGACAGTTATTTGGAGTTAATTGAATTTCAATTAATGTTATAATTATTACATCGTGATATTCAAAGATAATAGAAAAATATTTCATGACATTACATTTTAAAATTTCAAGTCATTTAAGCTTGTTAAATATAAATTTTCATTTCTCCTGCCTTTTAGATGACATATTTGAGAGCTTATGCCAATTAAGCTCGCATCCTGCCATTATTTTGTTGTACATTTATTGTATCCTCTTTCAGCTTCACGCTTTATCCCGCACATCAGGATATAGGGATAGGGAGAGTGAACCGAGTTTTAAGACATTCCATTACCCACTCCCTGTCCAATTTACGATCCATTGCGTGTTGAGTGGCAGAATTGGAAGCCGCGATTTGTCATGTTATTAGCGAGGAAATTAAAATCATTCATTCCCCGATTGGGAATCAAGCCTAAAACCGTCGTGCTTAAAATCACATGCTTGTGCCCCCTAAATTTGAGACGAATTAAATTTGTTATATTAGTATGTCTATATACACACGAATAGTAGGTATATCTAAAATTTACAAATAGTAATCACTATTACATTTTTTAAAATATTTCTAATTTTTATAATATTTTTAATTTTTATATTTTTTTACAAAATTTATCACATATTTGAACCCTGGACCCCTTAGCTCAATCTCTTATTATATTAATTACTATGCTACCATATTTATCCTTGAATTTGCTATTATCAATAATATTTATAGATCTTTACTATATTTGCGTTGCCTTGTCAACAGTAAATAATAATAAATGAACTAAAATTAAACACACTGTGTACGTTTAATAAAGAAAAATTGGCAAAGTGCCAAATTAAAATTAATTTCAATTAAAATTTACCGCAATCATATAATAAATAAAGTTATGTACATATTAAATAAACACTTACCGAATTAATTGCAGTTAAGCTTTATGAGAGATAATTAAAAAAAATACGTATAGCGTCGCGCGCGCATGTTTTAGTACTAATTTGCAATTCCGATTGCAGATAAGTGCAAATGAAAATGACATTTGTAAAGTGTTGTCATTAGTAATTTAAAACGAGAGGAGTATTTGCATTGCCATTAATAAAAATATTCTCATTTATTTAACAAATAGTTCAATTAATTTTATTTTATATATTTTTTTATGAGAATAATAATAAAAATAACTAATTAAAATAATTTACTATAACTTAAGAAAAACAATTAATACTGTGTACGGACCTTGAGAGGGATGAATTGAAATTTTGCATATTATTTACCGCATTAGTTACAGAGTAACGTTTTTGTTTAGAATTCAAAGTTGTGTTTTATTTAGATCAACAAAAAAATAAGCATAAAATAAAAAAAGAACAATTAAATCAGCATTTTTTTTTTCGTTTAAATAGCCAACTATAACTTTTTTTTCGCTTCACGTATTTTCCCGCATAGAAAAAAGAAGAAACTAGTCCCAAAACACAACATTTTTTTTTTCCACCCTAATTTCAAACATTGAGTACGGGAATCCAACGTTTGAACTTATTAGAGCGGGAAAATGAAAATAATTCAATGCTCCGAGAAGGAATCGAACCAACAATCATTGCGCTTACAGACGAACACGTGTAGGACACAATGGCGTGTCTCCTTCCTTCTCCATTTTTTTGTAGAGAAGAAATGTATACAGCGTGCTTATCTATATATATATAAAAGGACTTGTCCTCACTGACTGAGGTAAGACGCACGCACAACCGTAACCGCTGTGCATAGATACGTTAAATTTGGACAAAAGTTTACTTTCGTAATCTGGACATCCACTAAGCAGGGATTTTGAAAAATTTGAACCCTAAAGGGGTGAAATAGGGGTTCAAAGTTTGTATGGAAAAAAATTTTAGATTTTTATAAAATTTGAAATTTAGATTTTTAAAAGTATTTAATTGAACACGTGTTTTATCGTTTTCTAGAATTCTCCCCCTAAGAGTGCAAATAAGGGGTTGAAAGTTTGTATAGATTTTTTTAAATCATCACCAATTTTTATAAAATTTGAAATTCAGACTCTTAAACGTATATAATTATACACATGTTTCATGGTTTTCTAGAATTCACCTCCTAAGGGTGCAAATAAGGGGTTGAAAGTTTGTATGGGAAAATTCTTAAATCGCCACCGATTTTTATAAAATTTGAAATTTAGACTCTTACAAATATTTCATTGATCACATGTTTCATGGGTTATTAGAATTCACCCTTAAATACGCAAGCGAAGCTGCGCGCGTCCGCTAGTAATAAATAAAACCAAAAACATCAAATTAAACCCAATTTATTTATAAGTATACAATTTACACCTTAAACTAGACCTGTACAAATCATATATTTTAGTTAAATAATTTCTAAACTTATTATAAGCATCATAAATATGTACTACGCACCATTAGAAAAGTGACCTAACTCAAAATATCTTTATTTTCTGATTTTAAGAAAAACTGATAAATAAAGCCTATGTTAAAATGATATGATGATTTCTTTATTGTACTATAAGTACGAGTATAAGAGATAAGAAAAAAAGAAATTGTTTATGATGATAGACTTATCTATAGAAGACTCTTCTACCCGCGCAAATGGGCACATGAAAAATAGGGGGATACACAAAATGGTGCAATTAAAAAAGGATAATATTTTTTAAATTTCACACTATATTCCGCCTGTAGCATGTGCTTACTTTACTTAGTGTTAAGACGCTACGGTGCCTACGCACCGCCCAATTTTTGAGACATTGAGTTAGGCCATTGACTTTCTAGGGGATTTTATTTATATTTTATAATTTTGGGAGTATATATATTTACTATTTAATATATAAAAATAAAGAGGTAATGATCGTTTTGTGATAAAATATTATATTTATATTATTTTATACACATTTTGATATAATGGGGAAGTGGTAGCAAGTTCATTGTGTCGTTTATATTTTTTTACTAGAAATAGACATGAGACTCTCCATATAGTTTTTAAATCAAGTATATGAGCATTTCAGGAAAAAAAAGAGAAGGGTAAAACACAGAGAAGTGAAGGTATATCTGGGGTAAGCGAAGATTGACAATTTTGATCAATATAATTGACTGTATCAAGCTCCTCAGATTTTACATATCGTCGCCTAGATGGTAAAATGAGTCAACCTACAAAATATAAAAAGTGGAATGGTTCAACAAAAAAAATTGTTTCTATAACTATAAAAAATTTTTTTATAAGATTTTTATTGTAATTATAATATGTTTTTGCATTAGGTTAACTCTTTATACAATCATGGTGACGATAATAAAAAAAATAGATACTAATTCTATTTTTTTTTAATTAAAATATATTGCTTATTTTTTTTTAACACTCTGTATAAGTTATAATACTATAGTGTCCCTAATATATTATAAGAGTTTATAAATACATTTCTTTTGATTATTATTGGCTTAAAAAACGTGGGTGCTTTTTCTATTTAAAAAAGAAATACTTACATTTGGATTAATTACCTTCAGTACTTTTAGATACTTGTAATAAATTTTCTACATTTACACCTGTATTTTTTCTATAATATTTTCTTATACATAGTGACCTCTCTTTTTCTGAGGTCTTACTAGTTTCTACTTCAATAATACAACTGGTATTGTCATCACACATTTATATATGGGATTTGAACCAGGTGACACTGTACTACAATTAATTACCTTTACATTCTATTCATATGTTGATGATATGATTTTTTTATTCGTTTTACAGGACGGATGAAATTTTATAAATATTTCTTTTTTTATATTATGACTCTACTTTTGTATCTAAACTCACTATTGTTTTTTCTTTTCTTTCTAATTTTGCTAACAAAATACTCTGAGTATGTATATTATATCTTTTTTCCTTTTTTTATTTTATGTTCTTGTATATATAATAATAAATGTATTTTTTTTCAGCTGCACACTTTATCCCTCATGAAAATTGGTGGAACACTCCGCTCTCCACTTCCCATTCAATGTTCGATACACTGCGTATCGAGTGACACAACACTACGCTGCGATTTACCTTAACAGAACGTGGAACTAAAGGTAAACATAATGAACTCATATAATTATTTATTGGCAGCGTTGAGTTCAGCCACTCAACAAGCGATGCCTCGAAATTACGGCAGAAAGTTGGAAATGGAAGTATTTTCATAGAATTTGAGTGTATTAATACTAGGTTCCCTCTGCCTACCCGAGATATGCGGGATACAGCGCGAAGCTGAAAAAATATTAAAATGTTGATGTCGGTACTTAAGCGCGTTTTTAGTTAGTTATTATTACATAAATAAATATTAAATTTGAGAGTTATTTCTTTTTATTATTAAACATAGAAATAAATATGACATTAAATTATTTGTCTTGATATTATTTGTGTTCTTTTACGCTTATAACATTGTAGCGAAAAAAAAAACGATATTAAACAATATGTATATCGTAATATACAAAGGTACTCGTGTATGTATATATGTATGTAAGATAAAGTTAAGTATTTTTATGAATTACCCGTTTTTTTTTAATAAAAAAAACTTTAAAACGAAATGCCCATATAAGGAAATGTTATTCGTTCTTGAACCGACTTTAGAAAATGCGTGCAAAGATGGTCCAGATAATATATATTATAAGTAGAATGAAAAGTATCCTCACTATCTGATGTAAATAGTATAATCTGAAACAAAAAAAATAATTAAATAATGGCCTAGTGGTTAAAATTTTTTAGTTGGAGGTCGCACATTCTATTTTTCCATCATTATTGGGAAGTATATTCAGTAGAGATGGAAGATATGAGATGGATGTGGAAAGGCAGCAACACCTGCTGCCGGTACCAGGGTTAATGGAGTCTGCATTGATGAGACGGCGAAACGTCAGCACATCTGCCGACGCGGTTCTACAGAAGTTTCTATTCAGTATAATAATAAGTACCTTTTCCATTTAATCCTAGCTTGCGGCACGGTATCGTCGCTCTCCTTGAAGAGGTACCGTCTGATACCGGGCAGGTACGAATCGAAATAGTCATCCCAGTTCACTTCGCCCATACTGAATGGGAATATCTGTAAAAAAAATATAATTATAATGTATTAATATATTTGAAATTCCAAAATACAAAAAAAAATTAAGACAAATTTGCTTGATTTCATAGCTTGGTGGTATCTGATTTTCCATATAAATAAAAGTTAAATATTGCATTGACTTAGTAGAATGAGAAGTGCGGGTTCAATTCTTTTGTATTTTAATATAATTATGTATTATTAAATTTTAAATTATATTTTTACCTGTTTATCCGATTCCGAAGTTTTCTCCCACAAACTTCGCGTGTGCTGATTACAGAAGGTTATTTCTCTCGTGCAGAAATACATAAGTACTGACGAAAATTTGTGTATCTTCCTATACACTTTTAACATTCTGTAAATAATACTTTTCTATTATGATAAATTCTAAAAAATCTATGTTCATGCTGTACCTTGCATATAGCAGGGTAAGGGGTTAGAAACCGTTCTCCACCACCATGACTTCAGAAACAAGAAAAATGATTAAAAGTTATACTTACTTTGGTTTTTTTCCTATACAGATAGCGAGTGCGTCCACTAGAGCCGCCGGCAGTAAGTGTAAGAAGAATATATAGAGTTGATTCATAAATGTTGATTTATTTAAAGTCACTGATGCATACCTGTGACAGAAAAAAATATATTAATATTCATATTATAACAGTAAAGATGAAAGAATAGAATTGAACAGTGTAGTGATCTCCAGGAACACCAGATTATTAAAAATAAAGAAAAATGTAAGTTTTCCTTTAAAGGATTGTATTCACAACCACCGCGAGTACAGACAAACACTAAAATTGAAAACAACTGTGTAACGACAGTTGCAAACAACTGTATAAAGATATCGTGTTAACTTTACAATATATTTTATTTTATTAAAATCAAATTTGAAAAAATCTACATTTGTTTTCTATGTTCACGTTACGCTTTTTTATTAAATACATTTTTTATAGCTTCTTCACCCTGTTTCCCGAATATAGTAGGATAAGCAAAGGGAAGTTAGTGTTAAGATACTCTGTCCCCACCCACCTGCCCATTTTCGAGATATCCTATATCGTCCTGTTGATTGACGGAACTCTACGTCACGTTAAATTTGTTTTATTTTATTTATGTAAAAAGTCACATTATAAAAGTACATTGCGTTATTAGTTATCAACTGTAGACGTCTATAAGATTAAAAATATATTTAAGAAATTACCAAACAGCGTTAGAAAACGGTTGCTTATCAATCCTGGCCATATTGAGTCTGGTGAAGTCTCCCCAAGTGATTCTATTCTCCACTGAGCTCACATAGTTGAAGATAGGGGGTTCGATTACCGCTCTGTAAAGAAAAAGACGTTATAGGATACAGGTTAGATGTTATAGAGTAAATGTTTATAAATCGACTTGAAAATAGTGTAAAAGTTCAGACACTCCATTCTTCGTTTTGTACCAGAATTCGAGACTGCGTTGATTGACGGAACTAAGCGCCGCATTCTAAAGTATATAATAATATTATAATTACCTCTCCTCATACTGTCTGCTTACGTTTCTAGCAGCCACCATCAGACAATTAACCACTGAGTCAACAGGTACCAGGTCGGCGGTCACGGACGGATCACATTGTACTGTCCTGAGCATTCCTGTCACTGGAAATTTTGAATAATTATTTATTATTAATAAAAATTTAAATTGGGACTTTATACAGCATATAGTGGGTTCATAACCTTTCCGAGATATTAGTTAGGAATGTACAGATCTATATAGAAAAACTTTTTATGTTTTTCAAAATGTATATTATAGTCATGGCGCAGTAGCATAGCGTCTGTGAACTCACAACGAAGGTTTCTTCGAATTTCAAAATGAATTATTTTCTTTCCCTCTGTCCCGTAAAAAGACATAACGCAGCGTTATATTTATTGAATATTGTGCGGCGCGTGAGGGACGGAGTGTGCTATCACTACGTTCCCTCTGCCTACTCTGCTATATGCAGGACGTTAACCAAAAAGAAAACAAAAAAAACTTACCTGTACCGACTGCTACACCGGTGGGTCCGTACATGTTGTCTAACCAACATTTCAAAGGTTCCTTCACTGTTGATGTGACTGAAAGAGGGTATAGTATGTAAATATCAGGTCATCGATTGACTTTAAAAAATGAAAACATATATTATTTCGATTTTAACCGATAAATTACATAATATCTCTGGAATTAATATATCAATTTGGGCTGTTGCATAAGGTTCAGATCCTGCTGGATTTCCAATTTCTGAAGGTTTTCTTACAATGATTGATAATTCTAAGTTTTCAAATGATATAATAATATTTAGGTCAATGTAAACGCGACGGTTGTGAATTCGATTTCCACTCCCTCAGGAATGAAATATTTAATATTTTCATTTCTTCGCTCTAGTAACCAGGGAAAACACGGCTTAGAGCTTTGCAACTCAACACGAAATGCCTCAATAATTCGCCAGAATATAGGGAACGGAGTTTTTTAAAAGTAGGTTCCCTCTGCCTACCCTGCTTTATACGTAATATCCCTCTGGGATGCTATAAAAGGTAAAGAGGTAGTAAATGGTATACCTATAGCTGGTCGAAATATCGCTACAGGTACGTTCTTGCTGTTCAATTTTATCTCATTCTCCGCTAACGCTTTGGTAAAAGTGTAGGTATTCGGCCATTTACCCAAAATTCTGAAAAGAAAATATTACAAAGTTAATTTAACAGCTATATATAAAAAAGATAAAAATAATCTTAGACACCCCATAATAAAACAGTAGTTAACACGTTCACTGCGTTAGTCAAATTTGATGACTTTACAGACGGGTGCGGCATGGGGTCCATTATATCCGAAGCATAACTTGTTCCCCGTGCGTTACTGGGTCAAAAACACCCATTCCACTTCCATCTGTTTACAGTGATTTATCTTCCTAGGTATAATAATTATAGGAAAATATTTTATATCAATATATTGAGGAATGAACACTCTATACGGTAAAAAACTACTTACGTAGGTAATATGTCATTGACCTCGGCGTCTGTTAGTTTGTCAACTATACTGTGCAATTTCTCCGAGTTCGCTTCGCACGGATAAATTTTTTCTTCTACGTGGGATAAGTGACAGTTTGAATATGCCGTTGATATATGCATGAATACCTGGAAAATATAAAAAATATTTTTAGCTCCATGGTATCCTGAACATAGCAGGGTAGGCAGCAGGAACCTGGAAAGCTAGTGCTGAGCCCGTCCATTGACCGTTCCTCATTAAGACACTCATGTTCATTCAACACTCAAACAGTTCAAACTCAACACGCTTTGCCTCGTTACCAGAGCGAAGAGAGGGGTAGGTTCCACCTGTCTACTCTGCTAAGCGTATATAAATTTAAAGAAGCTAGAATTTGAACATCCACTTCTTGAATGCAATAAAAAATACTCACTTTTAATCCTTTCATATCCTTAGCGAGCTGTAACAGATATAAAGGCGCCTTCACATTGATGACTAAAGCCGCGCGTAAATGCTCATCGAATTTGACTGTCGCTGCGGAATGAAATATTACGTGTACCTGGAAGAAAACATATTTTTTGGTAGTTTATTTTTTTATATTTAAAAAAAAATTACGTCCCACATATTTAATGTTATCTTTAAGTTAACATCTCTCCATTCTTGTTAAGGCGGGTACCCTTTAATATAATAACCCTCATAAACTACTGGTTCAAATTGAAAAAAATATTTTTGTTCCTATTCATTAAGGGATTTACGATATATCTGTGGGTACAGCAGAGCCCCCGCCAAGTCGAGCTATCCTTTTTTCGAATCAGTTCATACCATTTTCAACCCCCTTTAACACCGCTACGTTAAAGTTTTTCTACGTTTAAAAAAATAAGTTTATATTACGTTAATCATTTTGATGTACCCTCTGCACTTGAGTTCAGAGTTATCTCCGGCATTTAGAATGTAAACTAAACTTTTAGTTATTCCTCCACAACGAGGAACAGGTTGTGGATAAAAAGCTTGTATTGCACATTATAATTTCAAGATAGGAGCGAAGAACTATAGATATATTGTATTACTATAGAATTATCATTTTTTTTTATTAAAACCTACCTTTTCTATAAGAGTCTGTCTATCACTTATAGTTAACCCTAGCCCCGCTGCCTCACAATCCGCTGGTATGGCCACAATCTTGTGCCTGAACTTTGGTACTTCCTCCTTCAGACGATCGAAAACCTGTAATTATAATTTAGATTTAAAATATTTTGATTAATTATATTAATAAACCTAAAAATTTAATATCCTTGACTGCTCAACCGTTGAAGTCGTTGTGGCGTAGTTGTACCTACAGCGCGTGACTATGAACGTGGCAGTTGTGAGTTCGATTCCCATTTGGGGGAATGATTATATTCGGTCTTTCGGTGCACTTCTAGAAAAAATTGCAGGAGACACTATCAATTATAATAAATAGTCCGCAAAAATTCACGTTATACATGTTATTTTTTAAAAAGTGCAATTACGATATTTTTTCGCCAAATTATAATTTCTTCGGATTTGGTAGACTCCACACGCAATGTTTCAAATATTAGAAGGACGGAAACCGGAATGACTTAACGTTAAGTTTCCTCTGCCTATAGTGAAAACCTACTTATATCAAATGTATTATTATTAGAAAAAGTTTTTCTCTTTAAAGAAACAGTTAAAATCTTAGTTCCTGTTTAAAAATAAACATCAAGTTATGTTTATGTTTCACATTTATTATTTATTTACAACAAATATAATATTTAATAGGTTTATTCTAACACTAGATGAGAAAATAGCTTTGCAAATACTAGAGACACTGTACAAAGTAAAGATTTAAAATCAATATCAATAAATGATTATTTACATTAGGAACGTGATTAAACGCCGTCTTGGCGGAGTTAATGTATGTGCCAGACGTAAGAGGATAGTTGTGGGTTCAAATGCCACTTCTGATTCTGACTTCCGCCACTCAACACGCAATGCCTCCAGAATTCGGCAGAAAGTGGGGAACAGAGGGTTTTAACCATTTTTTTTGTTTTGTTTAATATTTTTTATAATTATTTTAAAACGATTTTTACAAAAAAGTTGTTCTCGCCAAGCTGTTAAGCTTAACTGCGAGACGCGCTCGTTATTACAAAAAAAAATAATGTGTTTTTATCTCATAAAACAAACAACAGCACTTGAAGTAAAATACATTAATTATAAGAAACGTAAACTCATTCCATTACAGATTTTTTTTTAAATAAAAAAAAATATAATAAATATTTTTTTCTTTACATTTTTTCTAACTAGGATAAGTTCCTAGTCTTATTTGTATATATTTTTAATATTATTTAAATATGTCTCAAGCGTTCGCTCGTATACTATGAGTTCATACATCAATACGTAAATTTGTTCGACTAAATTCTTACAAAATAATTATTTTATTGTATTGTCTAAACCTTTAGTCTTGTCTTTTAAATGATAATGATTAGTAAATAAATAATTGTGTAGATCAAGCGGGCGATGCCACGAGTGGGTCGTTAGTATTATATTATACGCTTTTTCTACTCTAGGTTAGGTGTTATGAGATAGGATTTTGATCATTAGGTAATTACATTTTGAAATTAAAGATTAAAATTACTTATCACATCATCTTCTGTTTACCTCGTAAAATATTTATCGTAAGAAAATATTATGTGTCATATTAGCAAATACATTATATGAGAATTATGATGTGCATCAACGAAATATGCGTTAGGTCGATATATGTAGAAAAATACTAGCTTAGACCTATTTATTGGTCCAGAAATAATTAAAAAAATATTAATAATCTTTATGCTGTAAACCACATATAGAGAGAAGACAGAGGAACCTGGTGTTAGGAAACTCCGTTCTCCACTTTCCGCCGAATTTTTCGAGGCTTTGCGTGTTGAGTGGATTTCTACCCCGGGCCTTCGCTTTGGTACCGGGGCGAAGAAATGAAAATATTCATAAGTAATAATTCATTCCCCCGAGTGGGGACGGACAACAATCGCGTTACAGTCACCCCTGTGCCCCTGCGCCACGACAGCCTCAGGAACGTCAAAAAAACGAAAAAAACCTAAGGGTGCTTCATGCGATATGATGTATTTTAAAGAGTTATATCCTAAGTAGGAATCAATTTTTTTTTCAAGTGTTTCTACGAATTTGCGTAACAAACAAAGACTTAACAATGTTTGTTTACTTTATTATGCAAATAACTTTCATTTTATTAGAAATTTTGCTATGAACATGACTATTTTTTTGCTCAAATTTCTCTTAGACAGAACAAATAAGAAAATTTAAATATATGAAACTCAGATCGAGGCAAGTTTTGACTCAGCGACGTGTAACTGTTACTGCGACAGGTTGTGGGTTCGATTCCAACTGAAGGAAATGAAATATTTAATATTTTCATTTACCGTAACCACGTAACGAGCCAAAGCGCGCAGTTGAGTTCCGCCACTCACCACACAATGCCTTCAGAAATTCGGAAAGTGGGGAACGGATAGTATCTTAATGGGAACGGTGTGTTTTAACACTAGGTTCCCAGGTTCCTTCTGCCTACCCTGTTATCTGTGGCATTCAGCCTCAAGGTAGGCCTCGCGCCTATTTCTAAGACATTACGTGTTGAGTGGCAGAACTTACGGCCGAGCTTTATCTAGTTCCCAGAGCAAGCAAACGAAAGTAATACAATTAGACGTTCATTCTTTTATAATTTATTATTTTAATATTAGTATATTATTTATAATTTATGCCTCGCTATATGCAAGAAGAAGCTTGAAGCTGACGAAAACATACATGACTCATTTCTTTAATGCCATTATATAAGGGCAATGAGTTTAAATCCTGCTATAATGAATTCTTTAATTAATTTTTATAATAATCTATCCAATCTCAGGAAAAATACACTTTAGTATAATAAAAAGGTGATCATTATTTCGAATAATAAATTTATAGGTAATTGTTTAGAGCTTTAGATATAAATTATTATTAGATACAACTTAAAAATTGACGTGACGTGTTTTCATTTTCTCACTCTGCTTGGCAAATCACGACGTTAAGTTTCGCCACCCAACATCCAATGTTTCGAAAATTTGGAAACCTACTATCTCAAGATTAGTTTATCTTTGTCTACCTAGCTATATACGGGAAACCGCGTAAAGCTGATAGAAAAAATGTAAGACTTATTGTTTTTAATATCATTAGATTAAGGGCAATGGGTTCAAATCCTGCTACGTTGAATTTTTTGTGCTATTTTTTAATAACCTATCCAATCTCAGCAAGAATAAAAAAAAAGCTTTAAAACATTAAAAACATGATCGTCATTTCGAACAACAAGTTGATGGGTAATTGTTTAGAAATAATTATATTTTAATGAACTATAGAAAATCGTTGTTCATCAAAGTCAAGAATTAAATGTCATAGAGCTATTAAAGTGTTATGTCATTACATCATAATTTGTATTATAGATTTGTTCTTACGTCAATATGTTAGGTGTGCGGGTATTAAGGACCGAACCGATTGACAAATAAATAATGAAGTTTAATTTATTTGGAAATTGTATGTTGATGCTGAACACTGAGTAGGAATGAGGGGGCTGGGTGCCCATCCCAGAGTAGCCGGTGCCCATCCCAGATTGACAGAAGAGATGAAAGACAAAAATATTATAAATCTATAACGGAGGTGCCACAGTAATATTATCTAAGTTCCTATAAATCCATTTATTTAAGTAAATATTAATAACAATAAACGAATATTTATATGCATTTTCATATTTTCCACAACAGTCGCGTCCATAGTCAATTGTAAAAATAATTGTATTTATTCTATATTTTATCATACAATAAATAGGTCCATGATTTACGTAATTTATATAGAAGTGTAAATAAACTTTTTATAAGTGCCATAATAATAAATATCCTAAAAATAAATATAATATATATGTCATCGATAAAAGGAGCAGTGAGCGAATTATTTAGTGTTTGTTAAAATATCCACTCAAAGTGTGACGCGACTGGTTGTGGGTTCGATCCCCACTCGATGAAATTAAATATTTATTTAAATTTATATTTTCATTTCTTCGTTCTGGTGTCGAGGCAAAGTGCGGCGTTGAGTTCCGCCACTTAACTGACAATCCAGAATTCAGCGGAAAGTGAGTAACGGAGTGCCTTAACACTAGGTTCCCTGCCTACCATACTGTGTGCGGGATACGGCGTGAAGCTGATTTAATTTTTATTTAATTTATATAGATGTAATGCCCATGTCCTTTATATATTCCGGAAAAAAGAAAAATAACAACTCAATTATTTTGTTTATTATTGCTTGTACGGTTCAAGCACTTTTGACATCTGATCATGACCTAAATGACGGACGTGATTCAAAGTGTTAGTACTCTTAGTACTGCAATTATTTACAATAATGCACTTGGACGAATAAATATTTATTGTATTTTATGTAGTATGTAACGTAATGGCTGTGGGTTATATTCCCGCTTAAGGCCATTAATTCTTTTCATTTTCATCTTCTAGAAAGATGAGACGCGGTGTTGGGTTCCGCCACCTGCTAGGTTCCGCAATATGTCTAAAATAAGCTGAAGATGAAGAACTAAGTAATATAACGAAAGTTGCTTTATGTATACCTTAGGGAATCTGGGAACCTAATGTTAGAACATTTCGTTCGCGTTTAGACACTGCCTTTCTTCATATTCCGCCAATTTTTTACGCTTTACCTCATCGCTTTGCTTCATCAGAGCTAGCAAATGAAAATATTGAATATTTCTTTTCCTTGAGTAGGAATCGAATCCACAACATGTAACGTTTACACTCGCACACTTGGTGCATCCGCGCCACGACTGGCCTCTGCTATATTTTAATGTTAAATTTAAAATATCTTTCCATATCCTTATACATACAATGGATGATCAACTTTATATTTAATTTTTAACTGAGCAGTGTATATTTGCACGTTTCAAGTAAACTCCTTTAAGTAAATGTTTACCTTTTAGCGCGAAGTTCTTGAAATGTGTCAATACAGAATAAGTTACAAGGTAAATTAATATTTAAATTTTCACTCTGGTGAAGGCAGTATTTTAACGGAATCTTTATTTGTATAAATCTGCTTCATGCTGTTTCTCGTATAGCAAGCAGGGTAGACAGAGGGAACGTAGTGTTAAGGCATTGCGTGCTAAGTGGTATGAATGACGAAATGAAAATATTAACAAATAATAATTCATTCCCCCGATTGGGGATCGAACCCACAACCGTCGCGTTATAGTCACCCTGCCCTGCCTGCCCTTGCGCCACGACGAAATTGTTTAGAAATAATTATATTTTAATGAACTATAGAAAATCGTTGTTCATCAAAGTCGAGAATTAAATGTCATAGAGCTATTAAAGTGTTATGTCATTACATCATAATTTGTATTATAGTTTTGTTCTTACGTCAATATGTTAGGTGTGCGGGTATTAAGGACCGAAGGTCGTGGGTTTGAATCCTAATGATTTTTTTTTATTTAGGTAGTAATATCACGTCTTTGCTTGCTTTTTTTTTCATATTTCATAGGGTAGGTTAAGTGAACGATTGACGAATAAATAATGAAGTTTAATTTATTTGGAAATTGTATGTTGACGCTGAACACTGAGTAGGAATGAGGGGGCTGGGTGGTGCGTGCCCATCACAGAGTAGCCGGTGCCCATCCCAGAATGACAGACGAGATGAAAGACAAAAATATTATAAATCTATAACGGAGGTGCCACAGTAATATTATCTAAGTTCCTATAAATCCATTTATTTAAGTAAATATTAATAACAATAAACGAATATTTATATGCATTTTCATATTTTCCACAACAGTCACGTCCATAGTCAATTGTAAAAATAATTGTATTTATTCTATATTTTATCATACAATAAATAGGTCCATGATTTACGTAATTTATATAGAAGTGTAAATAAACTATTTGTAAGTGCCATAATAATAAATATCCTAAAAATAAATATAATATATATGTCATCGATAAAAGGAGCAGTGAGCGAATTATTTAGTGTTTGTTAAAATATCCACACAAAGTGTGACGCGACTGGTTGTGGGTTCGATCCCCACTCGATGAAATTAAATATTTATTTAAATTTATATTTTCATTTCTTCGTTCTGGTGTCGAGGCAAAGTGCGGCGTTGAGTTCCGCCACTTAACTGACAATCCAGAATTCAGCGGAAAGTGAGTAACGGAGTGCCTTAACACTAGGTTCCCTGCCTACCATACTGTGTGCGGGATACGGCGTGAAGCTGATTTAATTTTTATTTAATTTATATAGATGTAATGCCCATGTCCTTTATATATTCCGCAAAAAAGAAAAATAACAACTCAATTATTTTGTTTATTATTGTTTGTACGGTTCAAGCACTTTTGACATATGATCATGACCTAAATGACGGACGTGATTCAAAGTGTTAGTACTCTTAGTACTGCAATTATTTACAATAATGCACTTGGACGAATAAATATTTATTGTATTTTATGTAGTATGTAACGTAATGGCTGTGGGTTATATTCCCGCTTAAGGCCATTAATTCTTTTCATTTTCATCTTCTAGAAAGATGAGACGCGGTGTTGGGTTCCGCCACCTGCTAGGTTCCGCAATATGTCTAAAATAAGCTGAAGATGAAGAACTAAGTAATATAACGAAAGTTGCTTTATGTATACCTTAGGGAATCTGGGAACCTAATGTTAGAACATTTCGTTCGCGTTTAGATACTGCCTTTCCTCATTTTTCGCCGATTTTTTGAGGATTGCATGGTTTTCCTTGAGTAATAATCGACGTGGTGTTTACAGTCACATACTTGTGCCCCCGCGCCACAACTGGCCTCTACTATACTTTAATGTTAAATTTAAAATATCTTTCCATATCCTTATACATACAATGGATGATCAACTTTATGTTTAATTTTTAACTGAGCAGTGTATATTTGCACGTTTCAAGTAAACTCCTTTAAGTAAATGTTTACCTTTTAGCGCGAAGTTCTTGAAATGTGTCAATACAAAATAAGTTACAAGGTAAATTAATATTTAAATTTTCACTCTGGTGAAGGCAGTATTTTAACGGAATCTTTTTTTGTTTAAATCTGCTTCATGCTGTTTCTCGTATAGCAAGCAGGGTAGACAGAGGGAACGTAGTGTTAAGGCATCGCGTGCTAAGTGGTATGAATGACGAAATGAAAATATTAACAAATAATAATTCATTCCCCCGATTGGGGATCGAACCCACAACCGTCGCGTTATAGTCACCCTGCCCGGCCTGCCCTTGCGCCACGACGAAAAATCAATAAATCAATTGCTTGTTTTAAGTAATGCTTCTTTTAAATCAACTTACCGGATCCTCGAAGACTTCTTCAATCCTTGTGTATATGTCTTTGCCGCGTTTCTGTCTGACTAATAAATATAAATTTTCCACACCCGGACACGAACGCAGCAGTTTTTCCATTAATATTTTCCCGAGGAATCCTAAAATTTTAATCCAATTTAAATTCTAAAATTTAAATATTCAATTTAAAAAATAATATGACAAAATTTAAAAGTTAAGTGTGAGTCGGACATGCCTCATGCTCATGTCACGTCAGCTCATGTCTCCATGTATAATTTTTGAAAACAATATATAAGTAAGTTTATGACGTCGCCCGGCAGCAAAAGTTTTCCTTAAATAATTACATTTTTTTTAACTATTATATGAAGACATTTTTTGTCATTTTTTACTACATTACATTTTTATTACTTCAATTAATTTTATTACTTTAATCTATATGGTGTTAATAGGAAGTGTTATTTTAATAGTAGGTACATGCTGTGATTGTTTTAATTGGAAAAACATTTATTTAATTAGACTCTTGACGATTCTAAATAAACAAGCAAACAAGAAGATTTTGTTTTATTGAAAACAAGTTTAAATTAAGAAGAGTTTAAAAAATCAAACTTTTTTAAATTATTAAATAAAGTGAAATTCGAACCCACGATCACCTTTTGTATATAGGTATATAAGTATATTTGTACGTATACATATAATTGCTTGTGGCGTCGATATTAATAAAAAAATAAATTAGAAAAAGCTCAATTTCAAAGTTTCTTTTTAAAGCAATGTTAATAATAACAATAATTATATTTTTTTGTCATTATAATAATTATTATGCAATAACAAATGATATTATAACAAAAATAACAAAAACAACTGCATTGATTAAAAATTGATAACGCGATGTTTATAGTTTTTATAATTAACAAATAAAATATTTTTCTTTACTAACGAAAATAGTACTTGGACGTTATCCAAGTGGCGTGGGTTCGAATTCCGTTACGTTTTAATACAAATAGTATGGTAGTAGTTTAGGAAGTATTGATTTAGAAGGTCCAATGTCTCGAAAAAATAGAGGATGTGGAGAACGGAGTGTCTGAACACTAATTTATCTCTGCGTATCCTATTGTATATAGAGAAAAAATTAACGTTACCATTCTACAACATACCTGTAGCTCCTGTAATCAATATATTCTTCCCATTATAAAAATCCTGAACCTCCGTAAACTTTTGCTTGTTCATATTAGAATCTATACTATTATTAATATTAATATCACAATCGGTACAGTATTTTTTATCTAATACATTATCCGTGTACTGCCCCATTATTTGGTCTTTGGTCGCCATAGCTGTCACTCTTTGCATTTCATGTCTGAAACAAGATAATTGAAAATTTTATTATTCTTTTTAATATTAAAGTATTATATTTATAAATCTATATATATGACTGTAGTAGGTTGTAGGTAACGTGACCTGACGTCCCGTTTTGAACGGGACTGCTCCAAAACATGCCACCGAGACGTACAAATGTCCCTTTTTTTTGGAATGGCACGTAAATATGGTCGGTCGAAACAATTTTTTCCGTCATTATCGCAGTACGCTAGTAATTATAGCTAAAGTTAAAGAAAAACGAATGCCACCCCCTTACAAAGACCCTTTTTGAGCCGACCGAAAAATAGAATGGAACGGAAAAAACTAACTGAAAATCAGGCGCCGGTTAAATAAAAAAAACCCATTTATTATTATTATATTTATTATAATGTTAGAAAAAAATGTTTATTAAGAGCACAAGCTTTACGTTTAGCTTAAAATGTATATTTCTAAAATTATAGCTTATTATTAATTATGTTATTAGCGGTTCACGCGCGGCTTCGACTGTTTAAACCTACAGTAATATTATTTTTAAAAATATACAAATTGTTTACATAAGTTGCCCTAAAACAGCCGCTAGCAACATATGCTATTCTTATGTATAAAACTATATATAAGTAGTTTTAAAATTTCATATATATTTTTTTCTTATAAACTTTCGCATTTATGATATTAATAGAATAGGATAGATTAAATGCTGTCTCCACTTTATTTTTTTTCTTAGTCCTTTGCTTTTTAGTAAATTAATTAATTTTATTTAAGTAATTTAAATATGGTATGGAAACATTGTTCAAAATAGATAATGAAATTATGTTATATGTAAAGATATATAGGATTCTAAAATGTTCAGAGCCTCACTGTAAACCTGAAGGGGCAGTCAGGCAAAAAACCACGAAAGCTTCAATACCTTTCTTTTTTTCTTTTTTTTAGTGGCCAGATTTTGTGATAACGAAATAGTAAAGAAAACACGAATGATATAAGGCAGTAATTTTTGTGAAATATTATGAGATGACGGAGATTTCAATTCATAAAGAAGTGAAATTACAATGACAGTCATGACATGATCCACGATGTGTCATGCCATGAATCATGTCATAACTTTTTGAACGTCATGCTTATGCTATATAATATATCGATGATAATAAAATTTCCAAAGTTTTCATTATAATTATAATTTCTACACCAAAAAATAAATAAATAGGGTTTGTATCAAAAAAATATTATTGGTATTTTTTTTTAGTTTAATAAGAAATATGTAATTTAAGTCGCGTATTGAGTGCCGTAACCTAACGCCGTGGTGTTTGTGAACCGAATATTATTTAACAAAATTATAATTTATTATAATAATATCTTAAAAAAATACGTACATGTAGAATTAAGAAATGACTTCTGCGACTGACGATCTCGAACTAAGTTATGATGAAAACTGCATCTTTAAATGCGCTTAAGGTTTATTTATTACAGTGTTTACTTAAGCAATATATCCATAAAAGAAATATTTATAGCATAGTATAGCTTGTTATATTATAGCATCTGGTAGCGTTATATAACAATTAATATCTATAAAAAATATATTTTACTCAATTGATTGATAATATTATGAATGATCTTATTAGGGTTCCGTATCTCAAAAGATTTTCCACCACTACCACCGCCACCACTGATTTTCCGACCACTTTGTGGTCCGTCTGTCAGTCTGTCAAGACTTTTCTTCTCGAGATCGTGAGAAAGTATCAAACTAAATTAATATCAAGTATTCGATCGGTATTAGGCCTGAAGCCAGAAAAACAGACAAAAATCAGGAAACAAACAGAAAAAATCAAGCTCATCTGAGTCAACACAACCAAAAGATACGAGCATTAAATGCATCGATTTTGCTTCATTTTGTATGTACTCGTAATTCCTTAGTAAAACCTATAGGCAACTTCCCGTGAACCTACAGTTCTAAAATTGAAATCATTAGTACTTCATAGAAAAATATAATTACCAACTTATATTTGTAGTTCATATCATAGAAAGAGAGCTCGTAAGCTCGCTAACCGAAATTAATCAAGTACTATAAGTTTTACTCAGTATTTTTCGTTACAACTACAATCCTAAAATTGGTACAAAAGCCTCTATGGGTAAGACCGATTTGCTAAAACGTCGATGTACTGTGTAATGTGTTATATCACACATATAGCCTACTATAGCCTCTATCGATAATCGGACGATTCAAAATAAAAAAAATTTTTCAATTCGTGGCAGTAGTTCCTGATATTAACTTGTACAACAAACTCTTTAGCTGTATAATATTAGTATAGATAACACAGGCCACAGATTATCAATGTTACATTTTCAATCAAATGTATAGGATTTCCCAATACATGTAAATAAACAATAAATTTCCTCTCTTTTCCATTAATTTGTGGGTATTTACTATATAAAATACAATACATATATAATTTACCACATCGATAATTATGAGCATTCATATTTACTGCATATTTACATCACTATTTCGTATAATATGTAAGCAAATTTTTTTTACGTCATAGCTAGATGAGAGTTTTTATTTAGAATAGTGTCAGGACACTCCGTTCTTCTTTTATGATATTGGGCATCGATTATTTAGAAAAACGATAGAGCTATTTGGAATGCACCATTTTCAAATATTCCAGACTTTTATCTGCTTAAAAACCACGTCTCTTCATATTTTTAGATATCTATTAATGTTCCTGGTTTTAAAATCTATTTTACGTCCAGAATTAGTTACTATACGATTAAACAATTTGTAGCTTAAAGTATAATTAAAGATTTATTAGAATCCGTCTAGTAGTTCCGGAGATAAGTGTGTAAAAACGACAAACATAAAAATTTCAAAAATGTGGATTCACATTCTATGTGATATATTTTATTGCTTGTATCCTAAATGTATTCATAGTACAGAAAAACTTATTTTTTTACTTGATTTTACTTTAGTTTAATTTTTATATGTAAATAATATTTAATTTTTATATTGAATAAGAATGGACTAAGAACCGAGCCTTAGTGATCCCCTACTGTAGTGTCGCCAACAGCAGTCCTAACCATAGAAGCGGAATCGTGGTACTAGTCCCTGATAATCTCAATATAGGCCTCATCAGGGAACCCTTTGAAAATGTATAAACTATTTATACTAATAATAAAATCATAACTCCTCGTTGTCTGCTCATAGAAGAAATATTAGAAAAATATTATTAACGGCATTTAACAGAATAATAGAATCCAAAACAACGATTTTTAAATTATTCGTCTTTTAATTTGTTTTTCTTGTTGTCGACGCTAATCTCAGAAACGGCTTAACTGATTTAAGGGGTGAAGACGTGAGCGCGAGCCGCCGCTCTTCATATTAAGTACAAGCGGCCTGCCCACGGCTTCGCGCGTGGACTTATGTTGTACTAAAGTATTAGAACGTTTAAAAATCCTCCTGACGAAATTAATGCTTAATTCAACAGTATGTTTGATGCGTTATCAAGATACTTTAGTACCTACTATTTGTAGACAATAGATAGCGTAACATGTGTCTATTTTTACTATCTCAAATATGAACTTCTTAAAAACTTAAATACTTATATCTTTTGATAGAGTGAAGCGATTACAATGAAATAAAAACTAAAACCTTCTCTGAGTTACTTATAATTTTTATGTATAAAAGTTGTTTAAATTTGTTGTGTACTTTTTACTTGATACGTGTTCACATAAACAGACAAACAGACATACAGACAAACAGACAAACAGACAAAAATTCCAAAAATGCTGGAAATGGATTCTGTTAGTTATACTTTAACACCCTGGCTAATTTTTTTTTAAATATTTTCAATGTACAGAAACTACTTTTCTACAGATTTATTATAAGTATAGATATAGATAATGTAATATTAAGCATTAGTATGTAAAATCTGATGTTTATTATGACACAATAGACAATAGTATATTCTATAGAAGGATTACACACTTTTTCACAATAATAAAAATATTTTTTAGAGGTGCTTACCCTGCCGTTTGCGAGATAACAGCGAGAAGCAGTTTTTTTTTAACTACAGTAGTTGGACGTAAGACATGACGCACTTTTTTTTTAGACATTGATGCGTTCTATAATACTGTAGAATATTGTTTTGTTCTATCATCAATATGTTTAGGTTTTTTGTGACTATTTTTTTTACATGGGTTACATTATTGGATATTTATTAAGAATCTCTATTTTTTTTGTAATGTAATATGGCCTATGTTGCTCAGAGAAAATGCATCTTTCTAATGGTGAAAGAATTTTTGAAATCGGTTTGGTAGATTTTGTGTGAAATAATACAAACATACATACAAAAATACAAATGTTTTCTCTTTATAATATTAGTATAGATTATAATTATAACACTGTAAAAAATTAAATCTAATATGTTATATAAATAATTATGTTTATCTATAGGAATAATTTTATTGTTTCTGTCACGCTTTTACATGTTAAAGTAAAATATTAATTAGTCATATAGTTTTTTTACTTTCATATTTTTTTAGGGTTTCGTACCTCAAAAGAGCAAAGTGGGACATGGGATCAATGGGATCACTTCAACGTCTGTCCATCTGAAAATAATATCAAATATCCAAGCCTAAGTTTCAAAGTCAACGCAATGAAAAATACGAATGTTAACGTCTTATTTTTGACGCGTTTTGTATGAAATTATCACCGATTGGATTGGTATCTCTTGGAGCTGCTATAATGAAATTTGACCTTTTTTAACATATATTTTCCGTTGACTTACAATGAAGAACCGTCGTCGGTGGGCGTGTGCAACTCGCACTTAATCGGTTTTTTTATATAAAGTCAGTTATATAATTTGGTTAATGTATAGATATAATTTTTATTTAAATTGATAAAGTAATCGTTTAGCTTTCTTTTGCATGTTTGAACCCTCAGTAAGCGAGCCCGACTCGCGCTTGTCCGATTTTTTTATATATTTTATCGGTATCTCAAAAGTAAAAAACTGAACCTTTTGTTTTCTTTATATTTATTATAACTTTACATACAATGCAAATAAAGAAAAAAAACCGAAAAATGGAAATTTATCTGTTTTTTATTAACACACTGCTCGAGAGCAACTAGTGTTCTATAATTTATTAAAACGTGGCTTGATGCCGTCGTCGGTTCGATTGCCACTTAGGGCAAAGAATTATTTTCATTTCCTTGCTCAGGTAACAAGACAAATGGCGGCGTTAAATTCCACCACTCAACACACAATGTCTCGAAAATAAGATGGGGTGTGGAGAACAGTGTTAACACATACTAGATTCCCTTCCTCTCTTTCACGTGCGGGATACAGCGTGAAGCAATAAAACGATATTTGCTCAAACTTCCTTCAATATATCGAAGAGCGAAAGTGTTATAAGAAAAGAGGTCAACTGCCGATAACGCTGACCGAATAGTAAGCAACTGTCGAAATTTATGTAACTGTTATATTACACCTACATACATACATGTGTTGGTCTTTGATTATTTTTTTATTAATTTTGTCTATTGTCTGTCTGTGCTAGGCAATTGTACTATAGTATAAGTAGAATAAAATAGAAAAAGAGAATTTAGAGGAAAATAGAATTTCATATAGATATCCAGTAGAATATCTATATGAAATTTAACTTTAGCTTGATGAATTCCGGATTCTTCCGCATATGCCAGGGTAAGTAGAGTGATTTTATATTTCCGAAATTTTATATTTTTCGAAAAATGGATATAAGTAACTTATAAAAAGTAATGTTTTTTATCCCTATAATTGGGCGGAAAGGAGAACAGAGTAATCTAACACTAGGTTCCCTTTGCCTAACCTTCTATATACGGGAGTTAAATTATAAATTGCGAATATAACCGTATCTGTCTGCCTGTACCAATTTCAATTAAATGTTGTAGAGAAATAGAGTTAACATTGGAAAAGGACACCGGTTTTTTTTTCACGATAAATGGGTTTCACGAAAACTGACAATGATGATGTTTTAAGAACATATTTTTGTGCGCTTATCAAAAACTCAAATTCAAAAACTATCTTGACGCTCGGATTCGTGTACCGGTTTGTATACCTTTTTAAGATTTATTGATCCTGTAATACTTATGTATATTATATAATTTAATAAATCTAAAAATATGTCCAAAAAGACCCGCTATAGTATATACTAGTGGACCCGGGCGCGGCTACGCCTGCTTCAACTATAAGAATATTTATTAAATATATTCATGAAATTATTTTCAATTTTCAATAGAATTAGTAAGAAAATATAAGCTTAAATAATCAAAAAGAATAATAAGTAGAGAGACATATTATTAGAAAAAATTATCTGAGTTATTGAAATGAACCAACAAAAGGATTAAGAGTAACTAAAGGATAGGTATTCTTAATATTAGAAAAAGTACCTAAAGTTTTCCGTGCGTGCGTAGGTACATAGATATCGACTCTACGAAGTAACTAAACATTTCTCTCTATTAAGTAGGATAATTTTAGCGGGCAATATCAAATAAAATAAGAAGAGAACCAAAGTGTAGCTTAAATTAATTATAAACAGCAATTAATTACACAAACATTTACAATAGTTCGAAAATGTATGAAAATTTATAAAACCGTAAACGTCATCTGCCCGTTCGCGTCGGTCATACAATGCCGCTCGTAGGCTAGGTCATTTAGAATCAGTGACATCTCCTTAATTATTTATTAGAATGTTATACAGTAAACTATAATTTCAATCTAGATAAAATGTTAAGAGTGACTATTAATAAGGATGAATATCAAAATGTCGCGGTAACGGTCGCGTAGCGACGCGACGGTTGTTATTAACATGGCAGAATAAATTGCATGTCAAATTAGAATGTACTTTAAAATATATTAGTTTATATGTGTAATGTAATGTTATATAGCCTATAGCACTTCTGAAGAATGCAGCTTTCATATAAAACAAAAACAATGAAAATCGGATCAGTAGATCCAGAGATCTTAGCGTTCAAACAAACAAACAAACAAACAAACAAACTCTTCCGCTTTATTATATTAGTATAGATTGTCTACATCCAAAAAATAACTCTCAGTAACTATTTTCAGGGTTCCGAATCTCAAAAGGAAAATACGAATCCTTTTAGGAAAACTTTGTGGTTCGTCTGTCAGTGTTGCAAGATATAGATACAAGCATTTGTGCATTGATTTTTCTGCCTTTTTATGAAATGTAAGCCTTAACTGACCTTCTTCGTAAAGGTATGGTCCCTTTTGAGGTAGGGAACCCTTGAAATGAGTGAATACAAACATAAGTTGGTCTTGATTGTAAAAATGGAAATTTATATTACAGATAACATTTATTAGCTTATAATTTTAGTTTTACTTTGTTTTTAAATTAAACTTAAGTTTGCAAACATTTATAAGTTGTATTTCCCGTTGATATACAATTATGAAATTAGTACGGAACCCTGGGCGATTGGTGAGTCCGACTCACACATGACCGGTTTTTTCATCAAACATCTTGTATTCTCTACTGTTTAGCAATTAATTCAATGAAACTAATGTGCGTGACGATTCACTTTCTTTAGAGGTTAATGCCTGTTTATATACTTGTTTCAAAGGAATATGTTTATTGGTAACTAGTGGACCCGGACGCGGCTACGCCTGCTTCAACTATAAGAATATTTATTAAATATATTCATGAAATTATTTTCAATTTTCAATAGAATTAGTAAGAAAAGATAAGCTTAAATAATCAAAAACTATACTACAATAATAAGTAGAGACAAATTATTACAAAAAATTATCAGAGTTATTGAAATGAACTAACAAAAGGATTAAAAGTAACTAAAGGATAGGTATTCTTAATATTAGAAAAAGTACCTAAAGTTTTCCGTGCGTGCGTACATAGATATCGACTCTACGAAATAACTAAACATTTCTCTCTATTAAATAGGATAATTTTAGCGGGCAATATCAAATAAAATAAGAAGAGAACCAAAGTGCAGCTTAAATTAATTATAAACAGCAGATAATTACATAAACATTAATAATAGTTCGAAAATGTATGAAAATTTATAAAACCGTCAACATCATCTGCCCGTTCGCGTCGGTCATACAATGCCGCTCGTAGGCTAGGTCATTTAGAATCAGTGACATCTCCTTAATTATTTATTAGAATGTTATACAGTAAACTATAATTTCAATCTAGATAAAATGTTAAGAGTGACTATTCATAAGGATGAATATCAAAATGTTGCGGTAACGGTTGCGTAGCGACGCGACGGTTGTTATTAACATGGCAGAATAAATTGCATGTCAAATTAGAAAGTACTTTAAAATATATTAGTATATATGTGTAATGTAATGTCATATAGCCTATAGCACTTCTGAAGAATGCAGCTTTCATACAAAACAAAAACAATGAAAATCGGACCAGTAGATCCAGAGATCTTAGCGTTCAAACAAACAAACAAACTCTTCCGCTTTATTATATTAGTATAGATAGTAGTTACTTCGATTTATTCTTACTTTTTTTCAAATATTCCCAACATCTCACACATAGAGCAGGCAGAGAGAATCTAGTGTTTTTGAGACAACGTGTTGAGTGGTCGAACTCATTCCCTCCAACGGGAATCGAACCCAAAACTTTCGCGTTTATAATACATGTAACTATCAAATAAATTACCGTGTGAATGTGAACGTAACATAGTGACATAACCGCTATTCAGGTTAGGTCAGGTTCGATAGTCACAAATTAATATTCATAATATCCGAAATCGTTTTTACTTTATACCGACCGGTTTGTTGGTTGTTATTAGTCTGTGAATTGTGGGCGGCAGGTCGTGGATTCGCACTTGGGATACATTTATATGATTACTAACTTTTACCTGTGAGTTCGGCCTCGTGGTCAAATCCAGCAGAAAGTGGGGCACGTAATGTCTTAACACTAGGTTCTCTCTGCCTACCCTGCTGTATGCGGGATACAGCATGAAGCATGAAGAATTTAATTTTTGTATATGTTATAGGTACAGCGGGTTACATAGAAAAGATTAATGTCTTCGTCGTAAGCGCTCTATCTTTCTGAATAAATAGACTTAAGTACATATTAAAAGATTTTTTCAATTCGAGTAGTTTCTTAGATTAGTGCATTCAATCAAACAAACTCTTCAGCTTTATAATATTTGTGTAGATTTTTAGGGGTTAATTTATACACAGCATGAAAGAAATCGTTCTCGCTGTGTACGATGAGATCTTTCAAATTACACAACGGTTTTTAATGTGAACTTCAATAATAGACAGAGTGAGTCAAGAGGAAAGCTTATATTAATAAAACACGCATTTTAAGGACCCGAAGAGAGAAAAAGAAGAATTCACGTGGACTACATTTCTTAAAGCCTAAAAATGTATTGCAGAATCGCAAGCAGAACACTACAATCGAAACTTCTAGATTTAGAAAGTTGAAATTTGCCATATATGTAAATAGGTTAGGAAGTGTAGGAGAGGATTAGGAGAGGATTTCTCGACTCGTGTGGAATGGAATAGGGGGAGAAATGATGCTTTGTTTACCAGAACGAGGAAATGGAATTAAACACAAGTATTTCCCCTCATCAAACACCACACATCATCGGATCAAACACCACAACCAGACAGGCAGACGGGCGGTCTCAATAAAATATACGAGTATATGTATATTTATGTGAAATTCCGTGCCGATGATTTAAATTACAACACAAGTGAAATCTGAGCGCGCAAACTATGAACTTGGCCGTATTCTTATACATACGTTTTCGTTACGTTTATTTTATTACGTAAGTATTATATATAGGTACATATGTATGTGATGCTATAACGTTTTTTATTGCTCTCTGAGTGGCCTGATTTGACTTTATTTGGGTGAATTTGATTTTTTACTACATTTTTCTTGCTGTAGATTAGAAAACAATAGGTATATTGACGTGCTTATAATGGAAATAGCGTACTTAATGTACGTTGCGGATATATGTTGTAATTTCTGATACAAGTTTCTTCAAAATCAAAGTTTACGTGAGCATTTTCCGGTTTGGAGGCACTGAGACACTGACAGAGCACAACGCCGCGTGTTCGTTGCGAATGAAATCCACAGAATGTCAAGAATTAACTCCCTTGATTCCATTCCCAAATTGAGAATCGAACCCACAACCGTCACGTAAATAGTCACCGTGCCACGATAGCGTCGGTTTTATCTCACATTCTTAATTTCTTATATAACTCGTATTTGTTAACCTACAAACATACATATAGAAAAAATGTCTAGTTTTATGAAATATTAGCTAATATTAGCTTTTTATAAGTATTTTAGTCTAGATAGATTTTTAGAGGTTTTTTTATTTATTTTTAGCCTAAAGTCCTTAAGATACAATATACGATATCTTAATATCAAAAACAAAAAAAATATTACTCTTTTTAGGCCGTAGTGACGTCCGTGCCACGACGGTCTCAAATTCTCTATCTCTCTCTCTATCTAATCTAGTGTCCTCTAATGACACTAGTCAGGTTGGCAGAAAGACCTCAAAAGATCAATATTTTTTATTTTAAATTAGATAGATAAATATCTATCTATAAGGTACTAAAAATCGATTTAAATGATATATTTTTCCCTTATAAAAAAAGCTTATATGAAATACATTCATGAATGTGATAAAAATTTGCAAGAATTTAAAAAAAATCTAGATCGATGAACGTTCTAGTCTACATACCAAATCTTAACCGGGAATCGAATTGACGACCCATTTCACTAACCTTGTGAGGCGCGCTCTTTGCATACTAAATAGTTAGTTATACCACGCTAAGTGTGAGTTTAGAAACATTTGTAGAATAATGTTGTTTTGTTGTATATTCTTATATAATTTTCATAAACTTGTATATTTTGTTTGTTGAAGCGTAATTGATTGGTATAAATGTTAATGGTCGCGAGTTCAAACCTTAAACTTTATGCTAAATATCTGTCTGGACATTCAATTTAAATTAACAAATTACATTCTAATTTAAGCATTATAGAAACAAAATTAAAGATGATTATACAATTATAATGTTATTTGAATAATTTATATATTTTAGGAGGTCAATAATTTAGCATAATTCTTGTATGGTAGTGAAATGGTTATGGTTATAAATGATGATAATGAAAACATATTTTCATTTGCTTTGCTCGAGTGGGGATCGAACCCACAACCATTCGCGTTTACAGTCTCACATTTATGCCTCTGCCCCACGAATTAAAAAGTAAACAATAAATATTGAGACTATGGCGTGGTTGGAATGTGAAAATGATGATGATGATTCATTTATATCTACTTTAAAATCTTTTTACTTTTACGTTGGTACAATGTAGAATTTCAACTTTGTATCCGGTTTGGAGGCACTGAGTGTTGAGTGGCGAAACTCAACACTCAGTGCCTCCAAACCGGATACAAAGTTGAAATTCTACATTGTACCAACGTAAAAGTAAAAAGATTTTAAAGTAGATATAAATGAATCATCATCATCATTTTCACATTCCAACCACGCCATAGTCTCAATATTTATTGTTTACTTTTTAATTCGTGGGGCAGAGGCATAAATGTGAGACTGTAAACGCGAATGGTTGTGGGTTCGATCCCCACTCGAGCAAAGCAAATGAAAATATGTTTTCATTATCATCATTTATAACCATAACCATTTCACTACCATACAAGAATTATGCTAAATTATTGACCTCCTAAAATATATAAATTATTCAAATAACATTATAATTGTATAATCATCTTTAATTTTGTTTCTATAATGCTTAAATTAGAATGTAATTTGTTAATTTAAATTGAATGTCCAGACAGATATTTAGCATAAAGTTTAAGGTTTGAACTCGCGACCATTAACATTTATACCAATCAATTACGCTTCAACAAACAAAATATACAAGTTTATGAAAATTATATAAGAATATACAACAAAACAACATTATTCTACAAATGTTTCTAAACTCACACTTAGCGTGGTATAACTAACTATTTAGTATGCAAAGAGCGCGCCTCACAAGGTTAGTGAAATGGGTCGTCAATTCGATTCCCGGTTAAGATTTGGTATGTAGACTAGAACGTTCATCGATCTAGATTTTTTTTAAATTCTTGCAAATTTTTATCACATTCATGAATGTATTTCATATAAGCTTTTTTTATAAGGGAAAAATATATCATTTAAATCGATTTTTAGTACCTTATAGATAGATATTTATCTATCTAATTTAAAATAAAAAATATTGATCTTTTGAGGTCTTTCTGCCAACCTGACTAGTGTCATTAGAGGACACTAGATTAGATAGAGAGAGAGATAGAGAATTTGAGACCGTCGTGGCACGGACGTCACTACGGCCTAAAAAGAGTAATATTTTTTTTGTTTTTGATATTAAGATATCGTATATTGTATCTTAAGGACTTTAGGCTAAAAATAAATAAAAAAACCTCTAAAAATCTATCTAGACTAAAATACTTATAAAAAGCTAATATTAGCTAATATTTCATAAAACTAGACATTTTTTCTATATGTATGTTTGTAGGTTAACAAATACGAGTTATATAAGAAATTAAGAATGTGAGATAAAACCGACGCTATCGTGGCACGGTGACTATTTACGTGACGGTTGTGGGTTCGATTCTCAATTTGGGAATGGAATCAAGGGAGTTAATTCTTGACATTCTGTGGATTTCATTCGCAACGAACACGCGGCGTTGGCTCTGTCATTAAAACGAATTTTGGTGAAAAGTGGACAACGGAGTGCCTTGACCCTTGACACTAGGGATCTGTAATGAGGAAAATAAATTTTTACCTTTATTGCGTTCTCCTAAACTCCCTAACCTGCCTAAATGACTAACTTAAGCAGTTTCGTCTGTCCGTTGTCTGTCAGTCGCTCAGTAACGGAAGAATTTTACGTATTATTATTACTGTACATACAGTACGGTCAACAAGTTGTGGCCATCCTGAAGTTAGATTTTCTGAATTTATCCGAATTGTTCATTCGGAAAGAAATTAAAAATATATAAGAAAACTAACATCAAATCTGCGCAGCTGGTTACATGTAACTGCAGGGCGACCACGACTTGTTGACCGTACTATAACGTAAATGTATAATTATTTATATCGTAGTGCAAGCTCTAATTAACTTAGATCGAAAAGATTTATTTTTAAATATATATTTACATTTTTTATAATTGTACTCAGTTCAATGAACAACCTACACGACGCTAGCGTGTTTCATTAATATTCTCTTTATATAACTTTTTTAACTTCACAAATATATCTCGTATCAGCAGGGTAGACAGAGGGAACCTGGGAACGTAGTCTTAAGATACTACGTTCCCATTAACATACTTCCGTAATCCACTTTTCGACGCATCATCGAGGCATTGGCCTCTAGTCAATATAACTAATTACCTATGGTTATATTTTTTATAATTTGATTGTTTGGTTATTTTAAAGGTTACTTCAAAATTAATGATTTTTTAAATGACAACACGCCTTGGGAATGAAATGTTCGCTCCAGTCAGTTTCAAAAGTATCATTATAACAAATAACTAATTTAATATGTATTTGTATACAAGTCATTTAAAAAAAATCCTGCTGAATTTCTTGCGCCAGTTTTTCTTAGGTCTGAGGCATTAACTTTAGTCAACTTTTTGTGTATAATTCATTTATCTTTTCCACATAAGCAATCAAGCCTGTGGTCAAATCATCAATCCATCATCCCACACATAGCAGGGTCGGCAGAAGGAACTTGGAAAACTACACTTCCGTTCTCCACGAGAGCGGGGAAAATATTAAATATCTCATTTCCTCTACTAAGAATCGAACTCACAACCTGCTATCGCACTTACAGCCTCTGCACTCCTAGTAATATAAATATAGGTATAAAATATTTTAGAACTGCACTATTGTAGGTGTCCTACTTTCGTCCCCGCAGTGCACGCCTGTGCCAAAATTTCATTGATCGATAGTCCGACTGCAACTTCAATTTTAAAGTAAATTTAGTAGATTGCGAACCTAATTTTTTTTATAGTCCATACTAATATAAAAGTGAAGTAGGTTTTCGATGTTGAAAAAATATTTTGTCTGGCTTAGAGATGAAAATAAAGAATTAAATGGTTTATCATACTTTTTTTATTCATTTGCGCATATGTATTCACGTTGCTCAGGTAGAAACAACCTAGTGCTAATACACTATGTTACCAACCCACCACCTAATGCTCGAGACATTACAACAAGGCGGAATTTAAAGCTTTCTTACAAAAGAACGGGGATACTCTCCGAGCTTATAACACTACGCCATGACGACGGCCTCTATAAAAGTGTTTACTTTTCCGCATTTCTTTAATATATTAGGATAGGCAATAAAAATATTTTTAAGGCACTCCATTCCCCATTAAATCATTTTTCCAAAGTAAAAACTGCAGTAAAAATCTAGATCTAGGCATTGGACAAATGCTACGACCCAATTTTACGATCTCAGAAGCCTACAACGTAACTAGGTCAAACAGCTCTTGATATTCCATATTAGCTTTAAGACAAGTAACCTATTTTAAACGGTAGTTTTATAATTTTTGTATGTATAATTCTTTATACAGAAGTATAAAAGTGATATATTTTTGTATTTATCATATATATAATTCTATCTACAGAGTAGAAGCGGCAGAGACAGTGATATCTCACTTTCTTTCCATACCAATTATTTTAGAGACATGTCGAGTGGCGTATTGCGATGCTGTACATTACATAACCAGAATGATGAAACAAAAATAAATAATGATAAAGTAAATAAAGATTTCTATATAATAGATATGTAAATAAATAATCTTAAGTTTCATCGATTCAATTATATGTGTCCTTATTCATTTACAAAAGCAAAAAACAAGAGACGAATCGCGGCGCGGCACACCAGGTTTCCTGATATGCGGGAAAAGCGTGAATTTGCATAGAAATATAAATAATAAAGATTCATATGTTATATTAGGAATTGCTTAACTGTTCACGGTAGTGTTGGGTTCGATTTCTTCGTTGAGAAATGTGAAATGTTTATATAAAAAAAAACCACATTCCCGCTATAGCAATCTGGTTGAAGGAAACGTTAGAATGCGTTGGTTCTGGTTGACACGAAATGTTGCAAAAATGAGTGGAATGAACAGACAGAAATGGAACTTTGAAAAGTTCCTTTTTCAGCTGTAAGCTGTATCACGCATCTAGCAGGGTAAGAAGAGGGAAACTAGTGTTAAGACTCTTTCTTTCCCTGGAATGTGGGAATCCGAAAGCCGCTCAAGTTTCAAGAAGTCAAGAAGTTAGGTTAGGTTAGGTTCCCACGACTGGGAATCGTCGTCACAGGCATCGCTTTTACAGTCAGTATGTCAGACGTGCCACGGCGTCTTTATGTTGAATGTAAAAAACTGTAAATTAATTATTATTAATAATTTACTGGACGTAAATATGTACCTATATATTTGTAAAGAGGCTTAACAAACAAAACAATATAAAAAATATAACCTATATTACTTATATTTATAATCACATATGTATTTTTGAAATCTAAACATTTTTTAAATTATTGAATATTTAAAAATAATATATTGAATTATTATTACAAAAAAAATTATAATTAATTTTTACTTAAAACAATATAAACACTATCACCTCTATCACTCACGCATTATAAGCATAATGCATAATATATACGAAACCAGGTCACTAATATTGAATAATAATATATTCGAAATAAACCATCACCCGCCATCCTAAAACTATATACATAAAAACACAAAAAAAAACCATTTCCCAAACGAAAAAAAAAACAGTTTCGCTTTTTCCAACTCCGTTTCCCTACAATACGAGCATACATCAACCGGTTGGCATAAAACTTTTACTTTTGATATATTATGAGAAATAATATTTAGGTTACTGTCAATATTTCGCAATAACTATAAGAGATCTAAAATCAAAGTTATATATAATAAGCTGTTATATGTAATAGTAAATAAATATATATGTTTGTACGTACGTACTCGTATATATAATAAAACTGACCTGTCCTATAGAAAATTCACGGGGCACTACCACTAGAACACTCACTGCACTAAAGTCATCGTAAAATCAAGAATTTTGGGGCCAAGAAACGAGGCTTGTTACGTAACTGTTACAAAATAACTAAAATATTATGTAAAATGCGTTTTTTTTTTGGGTAAGCGATGCGTTTTCGACGGCGTTTCGCCTTAAAATGACGTTAGTAGAAAGTGGAAGATAGTCGCGTCGATCCCCCTTCCACTGTTGTGAATGAAATAACCTTCAAGATTGGTACCATTGATTTGGGTATGCCGAAAAAAATCGCTAAGGTTTTGGTTGAAATGACGGTTATAGCGGGTTCAATGACTGTTTGACAAAAAGATTATTCTATTGAATTATTTTTTTCATTTACTTTTTTTCACCTGAAATAGAGCAAAATAGACCGAGAACTAAATATCAAGACACTCCATCCTTCTATTTCAGTTTGAATTCAAAATGTTCCGTGCTAAGGGGCGGAGCTTAACGCCGCGTGAATGTAGAGTCAGCGACTGCGATACGATTTGTTACATAAAACATAATTAGGAAGTGATAAGTTATTTTCTTTAACTTGGTGTATTGGTTTCGTCATAATATTTTGGCTGCGTCAAATCGAGCATACGAAAAGTAGGTCACATTAATCACGCGTTCTTTTATACAAATGGTTGGCGAATATATGTATTAAATAAGATATAATGAAAATTCTCTATAATAAGCTCCTAAATACAATATAATATACATTGCTAGTTTATATATTGCTACTAAATATCTAAGAAAATATCTTTTTTTCTTGTTCCCGTAGGAATATCGAGAAAATCTCAACTTAATGCTCCCCTGCAGCTGCTGCAGCATCACTTTTTTCCCACAGAGACAGAAATTGCCTACTTTTATAGCTCTTGCTTTACCCGCATCATGACAGAGGGAACCTAGTGTTAATTCACTTCACTAGTTGGAGAGGCACATTAAGAAGAAGTGTTAAGTCAATCTTGTTTTCGCCAACGTCCTAGAAGCCATAGACGGCGGAGACGGACGGCGGACGGGGTCTTAGCAATGGGCGTAGGAATGGCTCCTTAGCAGTATCTGATAAATAATAAAAAAAATATATGTAAAAAAACACTTCTAAAGTATAGTTAATAAAATTTCACATTTTTTTTCAAAATGAAAAAAAATCACAATTTCCTTTGGAAAATAATTAAATCGACAAATAAACATACTGCTTGTTCTATAATGTAACAATTTCACGCTACATCGTCATTAAACCATGTAAACCACTGAATGCCAGAGCCTTGCCTGGAAAAATCTTTGGGTACGCTCATAGACCAAAATTACCTACTTTTGGCCTTAACTCTTAGATCTCTCTTAAATAAACTCTGAAATTATCAAAGTTCAATCACAATCGCTACAGTATAATTTAGTTAGACTTACTTTTCCATTTAAAACATTATGCTTTATATATGTATATCTGCCCTACGTGACTTAAACAGCAAGTAGTTATTTCGACCCACTTTGAATACAGTTAGAAATGCGGTTACAATTGAAAATATATATATGTATTTACGTTTGTACTTTATATATATGAATATATTTTTAGAGACAAAATCTAGTGTTCTGGCACTCCGATTTCCCATCAATTTTTCGAGTCATTACGAGTTGTGTTGTGGATTATAACTCCGCGGTTTCTCTTGTTAACAGAGTGAGGAAATGATAATAATTCATTCCATCAAGTGGAAATCGAATCCACAGCCGTTGCGTTTACAGTCAGACGATGTTCCACTGTGCCACGATGACCTCTACATAATATATTTTTGAGACCTTTAACCTCATTACTCTGCTAAAATTCAAAACATTGTGTGTTATGTGGTAGAAGCCAACGCAGCACTTTTTTCAACTAGAGTTAGGGAATAAATATAGTTATTTCTACGAGTGGGATCGTACCTATAACCATCGCGCTTACAGAAACGCGCTGTTCCACTGTGCCTCGAGGGTCTTAAATATATTTATGTTTACGTTTATTAATGATGAATAAAAATTTTCGCTTACTTTATTATTTCTTGACAGTAACCTAGAGTTTTGCAAATTAACGCAAAGTGACGCACTTTTGTGATTTATACTGTAGTGTGTACTGCTGTAGTGGTGGGTCACTCTGTTGAACAATTTTCACTAAGTTACGAATTAAGCATGACAGAAATATTTCTTTCTATTATATAAAAACAGTTTTGCGTGAATGAGTGAGAGAGATATTCTAACTTTAAGCATTTTTTTCTCCTCTCACCGCCCAATTTTCGACACATAGCGTTTTAAATGGCTGTTAAAAAATAAAAAAAAAAACTGTTAAAAAAAAAGTTACAACGGTAACATTTTTAACGTTAACTCGACTACGGCTTTCTGTAAGGTCATCGCTTCTCAGTGACCCCTGGAGGCCAGGTCTCCTTGGAAAATATCTCCAGATACACCCATGAGTAATTTATATGTGCGTACCATATTGTATGCGGGAGGTTATAGAAATTGTACAGTCTGTCTCGAAGGTTAAGTAAATTAAGATAATTTTAAGCGAAAAATTACACAAATCACTTAAAATTCGTCAATAAGTACTTGTATTTATTACTATGGTTATCTGTATTCAAAATTGGTCAAGTGCGAGTCGGACACGCCTATTGACGATTTTGTATAAGTTTCGCCATTATAGATCAAGGGAAATCTTAAGTTTGCGTGCGTACGAACTTTTTGTTCAACTACAAATAAGGTTCAGTGCGTTAATATCCAGAAATGTGGGTTCACCGATATCGTAATAGAAAAATTGTTTAGAGGGTAAGCGTGGCGCACGAGCACACGGTAGGTTGTGGCTTCGATTCCCACTCGAGGAAACTACTCTTAACATTAGGTTCCCTCTGCCTACTCTGCTGCATGCGGGATACAGTTTTATGCTATTAAAAAAAACCAAATAAGTATTGGTGTTTTTTCCTGTGATTTAAGAAATACTTCTAATGACCAATATTTAGATTTTTCCCATTATTTGCATTATAATTTTTCACCTAATACAAATTTTTATAATTCTAGGTTAAAAGAATGCAGATGTCCCATAGGTTTTGATCACGTGACGAATGTCATATAAAATAGAGAAAAACCTAAACGCTCGTGTCTTTAAAAGGCGTTAAATTGCAAGCCTAATTTCTTTCTGTGCGTATAGCCTTGGATATTTGATATTAATTTCAGCTTGATACGTCCAAGCGATCTAGAGAAAAATTTTTATTGACTGAGGGACGGATAGACATACAAACAAAGTCATATAAAAAGTTGCATAATTTTTTAAAGCATGGAACCCTAAAATTGGTTTTTCGATTTTAACGAGCCTTAAATCATTAACAATTTTCTTTAATGTAAGCTTTTAAGGAGCTTTTCGACCTCAATAAATTTTTATGACATGCCATCTTCATGTAATTTGGTAGTTCCGGTATTACCATATTCAATACAGCCTTGGCTGGAGTCCTTATGATGAAATATTACTTGATAAGGATGATAATTCGAGATATTAGGTCAATCAACAAATAAATCAATAAATAAAAAAAATCATAAAAATAATATTAAAAATATTAAAATAATAATCATAAAAAAATTAATGAACGAATATCTTAGATATAAAAAACTTGCAAAAATTTTAAAAGAAAGAGAAGAACTTGTTTGATTTCAATGATATGCTAATTCCAAAATTAGTCGTTAAAAAACCTTTTTGCGTGGAAGACAGTTTAATTGGATAAAAAAATTGGCCAAAAAAGTATGGAAGGCTCGTCCCCTATTTTGCATGGGCGAGGACGCCAGCGAGGCTCAGGGGCACAATGCCTCCAGAATTAGGCGGAAAGTGGAGAACGGAGTATCATATCATCAGCGTGAAGCATAAGAAAAGATACATAAAAATATAATATCATTACAATATTATCATCATCATCATCATCATCATCATCAGCCTGTCCTCGTCCACTGCTGGACATAGGCCTCTCCAATGGCACGCCACTGAGCTCGATCTTCAGCTCTTCGCATCCAGCCGCTGCCCGCCACTTTACGAATATCGTCACCCCATCTACAATATTATAGGATATCAGAATTCGTGATTATCACAACACATACTTACGTTAGTTACTTTGTTGACTGCTAGTAGAGTCATATGCAGTTAATTATAATTAACAATTAACTGAAGAGGTCAGGTTAAACAAAACCCCGAGTGTTAATAATTTCATTATTTTCTTATAATACATTGTCTCTATTATAGAAAAAACTTGTTATCTGTAAAGTAGTTAATTGAAAATTATTTTTTTTTTGATAAGTTAACATACATATATTGAGACATTCAAATATATTTTTACTTAAATATACAGATTATAACAATGTGCTTTTTAATTACAATGAATGAATAGTTTACCAAAGCGACGAAATTAAACTGATTCATGCCTTCAAATGGGAATCGAACCCACAATAACATATATGGAATGATATATATTTCATTTACATTGCCTATATTTAGTATACGAAACGCGGCGTTGAGTTCCGCTTCCCAACACATAATGTTTCGCAAATTCGACGGAAAATGGAAAATGAATTGTGTTAATACTAGGTTCAACTCGTCTATACGGAAAAATGCGTGAAGATGCTATTTTTAACCGCTCTGGTAACAGTGCAGGATTGGGTTCCGCTTTACAACCACTCAACACGAAAATTAGAAAATGGAATATCTTGACACTACTCACTAGGTTCTCTCTTCCTACTATGCGTGATAAAGCGTGAAACTAGAAAAAAGATAAAGAAAAGAAAATTAATAAAAGACCCACGCTACAGTCTAAAATTTAAAAATTACTTATTTATCGTTGTTATATAAGAAAACCTTGACTTATAACGAAATTTTGTTGCGTTAGATGCGATTGTAAATATTATATAATGTTACGATTTGTTAAGCTCGCGCCCGCTGCCGTTACACAGCGCTATTATTACGGATTTAATTAGATATTTCACGTTGCTAATTAATAATTGAGGCATTGAGGCCGTCGTAAAGCGGTGGTTGTGGGTTTGATTACCACTAGAGGATATCATAAAATCCAACGCCGCGCGTACTCTTAGGTAAGTTGAGCGAGGAATTGATTGAATTAATTCCGCAGGATGGGAATCGAGCTCACAGCCTTCGTGCATCGTTTTCAGTCAAAGGCTGTGCCGCTGCGCCACAAAGACCTGTATATGAATATATATGTACGTCACAAGGGTGTGACGTGTGACCTTAACATGACGGTCGTGGGCTCGATCTTCACTCGAGGGAATGAATAATTATTTATTATTAATATTTTCATTTCTTCGCTCTGACATTAAGGCAGAAGTCTGGCGGTGAGTTTTACCACTTAACGCAATGTTTCGAAAAATTGGACGAAAAGTAACAGAGTGTCTTAAAATTAGGTTCTCTATTAAACTATTTTTTTATTTTATTTACTTTCATTTTATTTTTATTATTTCCCGCTCTTATAGACAAAACGCAGCGTGGAGTTTCGCTACCCGACAGTCAGTACGCAATGTCTTGATAATTTGGTGGAAAGTGGTGAAAGTACTGTCTTGTCTGTCAGTCTGGGGATACTCCGTTTACCATTTGATCCTAGTATCAAAGTTCCCTCTGCTATCAGGAACAACGCATGAACCTGCTTTTTTTTTCAAAATAAATAATTAAAAGAAATCATACTTTTAAGTTATGGCTAAAATTTATGATAAAATAACAGTATTTGATTTGGTATAGGTTTCTCAAATTGACATGCGACTTATGACTATTATGTTTATTCAGGCGCTAATAAAAATTTTATTGTGAATAATAATAAAATTTACAAAAGTATTATAGTTTCTTTTAAACTATTAGTTTTAATTACAACTTTCATTATTAAAGAATGTTTGAATTTTTGTATTTGTTTTTTGTATTCATTAATAAATTCTGAACGAATTATTTATTTAACAACTGAACTGTTGACAAGTGACAGTGACGTTCCATAAAAAGTATTGATTCGTTTGTTTTTAGTTTGTCTTTTGATAAAAAATAATTCAATATAGTTCTAGATAAATTTTCTTTTAGTAGAATAAAGGTATAATATTAAAATTTACATTTTGTGACTTAATTACCTGTAATGTAAAAAAATGTATATGTATTTCTTAAGTAGTTCTTGAGGCTATATAACAAAATGTTTTTTCGATTTTGTTTCATTTCAGTTTTTTAAGTATGTTGCCACGACAATACCTAACTGAGCAAGATATAAGAAGACGACAGATCGACACATTAAAAATTTTCAACGACAATGTTACAGAAATAAAAGAGAACACAGAGTACAGAGTCGACTTCAGTACTGAAGGTCGAAATTTGAGCTTAAACGTGGTATTACCACCAGATTTTCCCAATGATAAGCCTAATATATTTGTAAATCCTGTTTTCCCACATCCATGGCTTGCTGAAAATTCTAACCAAGTTGTTGGAGCTCCAGGCTTAGTGAATTACACTCCTCATGCAGACTTAGGTCGTATAGTACAGGCTATTATACGTGAATTTCAGAGGGCTGTACCTACTTTATTGAATCAAGAAGACAAATCGACAGATACAAGTCCTCAATCTCAATATAGCGCTCAATCTTTAATGTTTCCTGAACTAGGTGAATTAACTATTGAAGAATTACAGGAAATAATGGAAAATCCAGATTTGCAGGTATAAAATTACCACACTGTTTTATTATTTCACTAGTTATATTTGCCATACAAACATAGATTGTTAAAGTTAAAAACATTATTTATGTTACTAAGAATAAATTAATTATGTCTATACTACTACTTACAATAAATAAGTACCTTATGAAAATATTTCTTTATAGATTTTAAACCAGTCAGCCAACCATCCAGTTTGTGTGGAAATTTTAAATTTTGTTTTATTGAAACAAAATGTAGAGTTCAGTCATGATGCAAGCAACAGGTTGTGGATTCGATTCCGACTCTAGGAAATGAATTATTTAATATTCTCATCAAGGCTCAAACCCACAACCACCACATTAACAGTCAGACTCAGTCCCATTATAATTTTTAATTAAAAATTTTTTTGCTCGTTACTACTTTATAGGACAAACTACTAGAAACAAACCCACAACTAATAGAACTTGACCTAAAAACAGAAGAACTAATGACAAACATAGAAAAAATAGCCCAAGAGAACATATTAAAACAGCAAATGCTGGACAATTTAAAAACAGATGTCTTAGACAAAATTTCTACTATAGTACAAATGAAAATGGCATTTGAAGAATTGAATAGAAAACATCAGAAGTTATCAGAGATGTATGACCCGCACAGGATCAAAGATTGCTTGAGGGAAGCCGCACAAAAGGCTGATGAAGATGCTGAAACTATTGCTGAACAATTTCTATTAGGTATGTTTGTGTTTATTTTTTCTTTTTCACATTCTATCCCACTCTCGATTTTAGAATTTTAGAAATTTCATATTGTAGTCCAATCATTATAAGGTAGGCAAGAAACTACTCTCAAGAGTCTGCATTCTCCATATAGTGCCCAATTTTCAAAGCATTATGCTCATTGTAGCCAAATCAGAGAAATCAATTCATTGTTGCTGGTGTTGTAATTGAATCCACAACTGTTATGCTTACAGTCAGACACAAAAGATTGAATAGAATACACCATAAGTTATCAAAGATGTATGACACACAGGACCAAAAGTTGTTGAGGTAAGCTGCATTGAAAGCTGATTATGATTCTGAAACTATTGCCGAGGAGTTTGTTTTTTTAGCCTCACACTGTATCCTGCTTATAGCAAAATTAAGATAAGTACATAGAACCTAGTGTTAAGGCAACTTTTTGCTCTATTTCGAGATTTGATTGCGTGTTGAATGGCGGAAGTCAAGGCCGCCGCTCGCTCTCATAACAAGGCAAGGCGCGGCGTTGAGATCCGCTACTCAACACGCAATACCTCCAGAATTTGACAGAAAGTTAGGAACAGAGTGTTTTAGGACTAGATTGCCTGCTGCTATGAGATACAGTAAGAAGCTAAAAAAGTAGCTTATCGGTTTTTCCAGCATTTCATCATAGATAAATAATATCCAATAGTAAAGTAAGGCGATTCCGTTCCGTAAATCTAAATTATTTTCTGTCTATTTTCAGGTAAACTTCCAGTGGAAACATTTGTTTATCAATTTGCTGAGAAAAGAGCGTTAGGTCAAGCGAGGAGAGCGAGAGAAGAAAGATTGACACATCAGTTAGCTCAATTAGATAAGGCTACTACTTAAATAATATAATATGCATAATAAAACCGGGCCAGTGCGAGTCGGACACGCGCACGAATGGTTCCGTATCGTTAACTTCATAGTTAAAGGAAAAAAAATTATGTCTGTCGTATGAAATGCCCCCATAAATATTTATTTTATTTAGTTTCTTAAATTTGTTGTTATAGCGGCAACAAAAATACATTATCTTTGAAAATTTTAATTGCCAAAACTATTACATTTAGGCCAGACAGGCAGAGGAACGGACACAGGAGTGTTTGGGTTCAATTTTTACCCTTTGGGTACTGAACAAAATAAACCGCTTGCGTTATTTAGCGGTTTCGACTCCCTTAAAGAAATCTTTCCGTATTAAGATGTCTAATAGTTGTGGGTTCGTTTCTAATAGTTTGTCCTCTAAAAATGTAATAAGTAGAGATTTAATTATAAAATAAAAATTACAGTGGGATTGGTACTCACTGTTAATGTGGTGGTCGTGAGTTTTGTCCTTAATAAAAATATTACATATATAATATCGTCAAGTGGGAAATGCATCGAAAATGTAGAAATCTTTACGTATTACGACTTTTTATTATTTTTTTCTTTTTCACAAACTCTTTACTGACTATAATGAACACAACAATAAATTTATTAAATTCGGTGAAGTCGTTCCGGAGTTATACGCGTACATACAATTGTAGGTTGCGATTTTGTTTATATACATACTTATTTAATTTTATACTTAAATGTATATTAATTAAATTAATATTAAACTTTCTTTAATTTTGATTGATTGGCTAGTGGAAAGTAGAACGGAGTGTCTTTTGTTTTGGTGTTTGTTGTTGTTGTGTTGACATTTAATTTATTATAAAAATAGTTTTTTTAGCTTATCTTATCTTATCTCTTATCCCGTACTCAGAAAGGGAGGCAAAAAAGCCTGGAAACTTAGTATTAGGACACTCCATCCCCATTAAGACACTTAAATTCCTCACTTAAGTGTCTCAATTCCGGAGGCACTGCGTGCATAGTGGAAAACTCAAAAAAAGACCGAAAGTACATCTTTCAGTTTCATTCAATTCATATCTGTAAATAATGTTTCTTATATTTTAAATTAATAATAGTGAACGAACTAATAATTTCTATAATTTCCGGTTTTGATAAGATCTGACTGTAAAAGTCTATTTCTTCTATGATTTTATTGTTTTCCCATAAATTTGCAAAATTTTAATTAAAAAGGAATAATGGCATTGTGTATATTTTTTAGTAATATTGAAAAGTGCAATAATTAGTTTAAAAAGTTATGATTCTGCATTAATTATGAGGTATTTAAAGATTTTGTTTATGTTTCAGTATATTTTTTAGTTAATTTTTCCTATTGATTCTATAAAAAATTTACTCATATATGTATATGTTTATACTGCCCTGGTGTAGTTTAAAATTATAGAAATGTAGTAGTAGTAGTTTTTAATATCTTTTTTTATATTAATTGTCGATTTTTATAAGAAAAAAAATATTTCAAAATATTTATTTTATTTGAGGCCAGTCGTGGCGCAGGGGCTATCCCGCACATAGCATAGAAAACCGAGGGAACCTGGTAACATAGTGTTAGGATACTCCGTTCTCCATTAAGGCTTCCGTTCCCCACTTTCCGCCAAATTCTTGAGGCATTGAGTGTTGAGTGGTGGAATTCAACACCACGTGTACCAGTACCACCAGTAAGCTATTTATGGAATATGGTACGATTTTATTTACTGCGATCAGAAGTTTTAATATTCACTCTTGGTATTATTATATTCTTGATGTATCTTCAAACTATCGGACTATGGAGCAGAACACTACTCAGCAGATTATCACAGGCAGTGAATCCTATAGGGGCTGTTCAACGTATGAAACTATTGGAAGGTTCTGACGCTGATAAACAAAGCTGGGAATTAAAAAGGTCCCTAAGTGCTGCTTACGCAATTAAAGGGAGAAGAATGCATATGGAGGACAAATTTATTATTAATGAAAACATAAACAACTCTGGCATATCCTTATTTGCTATATTTGACGGACACGGCGGAGAATTTGCTGCCAACTATGCTAAGGATCATCTTATACAAAATTTATATAATAAAGTTGTGGAATTGCATGCTTTTAAAGATGGAAAACAAATTGTAACACCACAGCAAGACATTCCTTCAATAGAGGAACCTAAAAAGGATGAAAGTAATATACCTGTTGAAAGAAAAACTAGCTTTAAAAAATCGGCTAGCACAGCTGATGATACATCTAAAAAGGAAATAACTGATCCAGATTTATTAGCTCAACTGTCTAAGGCAAGACCAATAATTACAAGAGAAGTGAGATCAGTAAAGCCAGTAAAAAATATTGCTGTCCCTCTATCAAGCTATGTAGATAAAGGCAAGATAAATTTTGGCAAATTATTAACCGATGAAGTATTAGCAGCTGACAGGCTACTTGTTGAAGCTGCCAAACGGTCTATGAATGTTGCAGGAACAACAGCTTTGATTGCTGTTTTAGAAGATAACAACCTAATTGTAGCTAATGTTGGTGATTCAAGAGGGGTCATGTGTGACAGTCGAGGAAATGCAATTCCAGTATCATTTGATCATAAACCACAGCAGGTATTTCTTCTTGTTTTCTGGTAATAATAATAAAATTTATACATATTAAGTATTAAAATAATATAAACATTCCATACAAAAGTTTTGAGTAAATTTAGTTTTTGTGTATACTGTACATGTTCAGGTTCTTTATATTAATGTTTATGTTCAATATGTATTTAATACAACAAATAAAGGTGAAAAGTGGAGAACCGAGGGTTAGGCACTAAGTTTTTTCTGCCTACTCTGCTTTGCGGGATAGTACGTGAAACTACTCGTGATAATATAACTAGGCGTGAAATTACGTATAAACGTAAATTCGAATATTTAATATCAAAACATAAAGTGTTATTAATATATTTATTTTAAGTCTGAGTGGCGAAAAGATACAGCGTTTGACTGTAAACGCGACGGTTGTGGATTCGATGCCCACTCGGGAGTGTGATTGAATTGAAATTATTTCATGTAGCCGCCAGGTAGCCGTGTGTGTATACAATGTATATAATCAATATTAATATTATATTTTACTACTTACGTATACAAAAAAGTAGACTTTGTAACCATTTGTATGTTTAGCCTGTTTGTATGAATGATATAATAAATTATTGAACATTAATAAAATGTCTTTTTTTTATCCTAATTGTGGGTTCAAATTCCTTTTTAGGGATTTTCTACAGAACAAAATCATTTTTCCATAGATGTACGCTTAAACCTTAACTACGCATCGGATTTTGGTGTGGCTTTAATAGATAGAGGGATTTATATTTATATGTATATTTGTATAATATATGCATAGGTATATTAATAATATAGGTCGTCGTCGTAAACGCGACGGTTGTGGGTTCCACTCCCAATCGACGAAATGTATTATTTAATATTTTTATTTCCTGGCTCTGGCAATGCGCGCGTTGAGCGCCACCATTCAATATGCAATGTTTTGAAAATTCTGCGGAAAGTGGTGAACGTAGTATCTTAACACTGGGTTCCATAGACCTATCTTGCTATACTTGGGATATTTCAGTAACATAAAGTTTATATTCCACTAAAATAATCGAACCCACAACCCTCGTATTTATAGTCGTTCTGACTCGTTACCAGTAGCGAGGAAATTTTATAATTCGTTATTTTTATAATAATACTAGCGGACGCGCGCAGCTTCGCTTGCGTATTTAGGGGTGAATTCTAATAAATGACGAAACATGTGTTCAATGAAATATTTTTAAGAGTCTAAATTTCAAATTTTATAAAAATCGGTGGCGATTTAAAGATTTTCCCATACAAACTTTCAACCCCTTATTTGCACTCTTAGGGGGTGCATTCTAGAAAACCCTAAAACACATGTTCAATTAAATATTTTTAAGAGTCTAAATTTAAAATTTTATAATAATCGGTGGCGTTTTAAAGATTTTTCCATACAAACTTTCAACCTCTCATTTGCACCCTTAGAGGGAAAATTCTAGAAAACGATAAAACACGTGTTCAATAAAAATACTTTCAAAAATCTAAATTTCAAATTTAATAAAAATTGGTGCCGATTTTAATTTTTTTGCCATACAAACTTTCAACCCCTATTTCCCCCCTTTAGGGTAAAAATTTTTCAAAATCCCTTCTTAGTGGATGTCCAGATTACGAAAGTAAACATCTGTCCAAATTTCACGTTTCTACCATTAGCGGTTACGGCTGTGCGTGCGTCTTACCTCAGTCAGTGAGGACAAGTCCTTTTATATGTATGCAGATAATTAATTTTTAATATATTATATAAGTAGCTAATGATGATAATTCCTCCCTGGTGTTTTCGTTATTAACGTTCATTTATTAAATTAATTATAAAGAAATTATAATTTTTATTAAGTTAAGTGTTTTTTTTTTTCAAATTATACCACACCTCCCATGTACTTACATATTACATTATATTTATTAATTATATATTTAATCTAATTATTTTTTAATAATGATTGATACCCTCGTCGCTCAGGGGCATAAGCGTGCGACACTAAACGCGACGATATTTTCATTTTCACTAAAGTGAGGGCTAAATCCTCGCTTTAGTAACGAGGTAAGGTGCGGTGCGGCATTCTGTTTCGCCACTCAAAACGCAAGGTCTTAAGAAACGGTGAGTCGGCGGAGACTGAGAAACAGAGTGTCTTGACACTAAACGCCCTGTGCCTATCCTGCTGTGTGATACAGCGTGAAGCAAATTTTTATTATATTTAATGTTTTTTTTTCAAATCCAACTAGTATTTTTTGAGAGCAGTACCTACTTGCATCGAAACGAATACATCAGCTTAAATAATATATGCAGTGATGTTTTTAAAAAAGTAGTAGGTCTATAAATATAATACTGAAACGCTAAAGAAATAATGGTTCTATAATAAAATAGATGTTTTCACCCACTCCTCGCTTTGCTCACTGTAATAATGAAAAATAGGCAGAAAACTTTGCGTGCCGTTGGTATCCCACTCGCGGCGTTGAGTTCAGCCACTCAATATACAATTGTCTCAAATTGGAGATATCGAGGCTTTCTTTACTTACTAGGATTTGCTGTATAAAGCGGCAAATCCGTTCAAAATATTGGTATATTTTTTTAAAAGAAATGAAACAATATAATGAATTTTAAACATTTATTAACTGTTTTACTCGTATATTACATTGAAATGAATATTCTAATAGAATTCAATATCTTTAAGTATTTAAAATCGAACTCGCTACCCATTTAAGGGTGATCCACCTAATTTAAACCATTAAAGATCACAACATTATACATCATCTATTTTAATATTAGAAAATTATATTATTTTTATAAGTTACATAGAACAAGTAATTCTTATAGATTATTAGAAAACTAATATAAAATTTAGTATTCGCTGCGCATTTTTTTTGTATGTACAGTAAATGTTTAAAAAATAGTTTTATTTAGGCTTTAGCGTATAAAAAGTGAATATTAGGATAAAAATAATTTTTTTTTAGTACATTTTAGTACATAAATTATTATTTTTTTTTACACAAAATAACAATGACAAAAATTATAATAAAATATAAAGAAATTAAAATAAAATCAAATAACAAAAAAACCTAAGAAACTATCTCTTTAACACATTGCATTGGTGGTAAGTTCAAATTTCAATATATTTAGATACTTAAAGCGTATAGCTCAGTTCCATCACTCATTACACCTCTGCACAAAAACAAAAATAAAATGTTCCAAAATTCAAAAAATAATTCACACTCGCATAGCTAAGTACCATATAGGAAACATAAACTTACTCAAATACAGTTTAGACACTAACTCCTCTCCTACACAAGAAAGTAGTAAAAGACGGACACGGACGGACATTCATATATTATATACATCTAACTCTTCAGGATCAAAAACTATTTCGGCATGAGGATCACTGCATAAGTCCCCACATTCGGCAGGATCAATGAAAATTATTGTCACGTTGCATTTCTGTAAAGACTCCTTGTCGTATAACAGTTTTTTGGTCTTGAATCTGTTTTTTATCATCATCGTTGGAACGGGTTCAGGTTCAAATTCTGATTGGGAACAGCTCGCATTTTCTGTTTTCATATGGAGCAAAGTCTGAATGCGATTTCTGAATATCACATCTTCTGTTTCCGGCAAGAGTTGGTCGACTAGCATCGGGCAATCGAACTTCTTTCTCAGTTTATCCTGAATATCCTTAATGTAACCTATAAAATAATTCTTCGAACGGCCCAACCTTCGTACCTTTGATTCTTCACAAATTGAAAAAGCCAGCAAATTGATTAGCAAAGCTGCTAGAAGTAACTTCATTCTCACTTGACTTTTGGGAAAATTGTTTAAGTATGGCTCTAGGTTGTTTATAAAATCTAGATATTTATTTTTCTGTCTGGAAAGTACGTCTGAAAGCTCCACAGGTGAGAATTGTACTGAAGTGCATTACTTAAATCAATAATCGCTTTGCAGCGCAGCATCCGTCCCATTCTGGTTGGGTGACCATGTGATTTGGCATAAGTGAGTTAAAATAATTTCATATTATAAGTATGGGACTATATTTAAAGAGATAGTTTCTATTATTATCTATACTAATATTAAAAAACTGAAGTTTGTTTGGCTGAACTCGTTAATCTCAGAAACTAAGTACTTACTGGTACAAATTGAAAAATTGTCTTTGTGTTGTATAGGTAAGTAGTCCATTTATCGAGGAATTTCTCTAGGAATGTGAAATTATACACAATTCTTAGACGGAGACAGAGATGAAGCCGCAGAGATCTAAGATTGACCGTGGCGTTCAATGCCGCCCTCCAGCAGTCCATCCGCAGAGTTTAAAATGGGTGAAATACGCAGATTGGAATTCTAGCACTAAAGATATCAGCTATACCTTGTATTGAAATCGAGTCGAGTCGAATTCCACCACTCAACACGCAATACCTCGACAAATTAGGGATAAAGTGGAGAACGGCGTGTCTTAATATTAGGTTCCCTCTGCCTACCCTGCGGTATGCAGGATACAGCATGAAGCTAAACTTCGTCATATACTTAATCATAATCGTCTAAAACACGTATCAGGTTTATAAATAAGAAGAACACAACTTTATAAACGTTTTTTTTATTAAAATAACTTGCATAAAATATATTAAAAATATTTATAAAGTAAATCTCTCATTTTCAAATATACAAAAAATCTTATTTAATAAGGCACAAAAATCCATAGTAGCTACAGTTATTATCTAATATTAGTATAGTATAAAGATATATTATATGAAACAATTTTTATAATATAATTATGTACATTGTACCTACAATAAAAATATATTTAGAACACTGTTAGGTATGTTATGACTAGAGTATAAAAAAACTGGGTTGCCATCACAAATAAATAATTAATGGCAATAAATCTTTTTTTTTTACAAGATTAGATTTTTTTTTATTGGGAAAATTTTTCAAAGACGTGGGTTAGATTTGAATCCCACTATATATTTTTTTAATAGTACATCATCAGGAAATGTTCAATACACACTATTATTGTTATTTTTAAATTATATCAATATCCTAGTTCCCATAATACAAAGCGCAGTGTTAAGTTCCGCCACGCAATAAGCCAGCTAGAAAATAAACAGGAAAATCATTTAAAAACTTAACAAAATCATCCCATAAACAGAAACCATCATTATTAATTTTACACTTTTCTAATTCCAATATTTCAAACTGAGGAGGCTTATCCGAAGACAGAACTAAAGCATTTCTTAATTGTTCATTAGATTGATATACATACTCAATTTTCAATAAATATATATTTTTTGATTTATCAAACCACTTTTGAAATACTATTTTACCACCTATAGGTGTAGAAACAAAGTTATTTTTCAAAAAATAAGGTTTAAATTTCATAGCATTGACTAAAACATTAATATTAGCATCGTGACCCATTAAAAGATTTACTTTGACATCTTTATTGAGAAATAAATCTTTTAAATATAAAATTAGAGGTCTCGCTAGATCATTTGCTATGTGTGTTGTATTATAAGTTACGTTATGGTATCCTGAACTTAATTTCAATATGACATCCCATTTTGTAGTTTCATTTAATTTTCCCCATGCTACCTCATTTAAATTAATCCCATTGTAATAAGCCATAAGAAATGCATCAACTGCTTCATTGCTTATTTTTAAAGGTCCAGACAATTTTGGTTTTAGGCCTGTGGCTATGTTAAGTTTATTTACTTCTTTATTCATATCACATCTCTTATCTACTATGCAAAAGCTTGAATTTCTATAATTTAGTACATTTTCCATATATCTATAAGAATTTTTTATATATAAGTGATTTAAAACACTTTCCATTTCTTTTAAGGCTATATTTTTAAAGGCATTGGTGGCATTATGTATAAATGGGGTGAAAATTGGATCACTATTGTTTGTAGATGCATGATGAACTGTAATATTACAGTTCGGAAAGCCTTTTGTAAAGGCTTTTGCAGAATACAAAGTCCTTTGCATAAAATTTGCATATACATACAAATCTTTTTCACTGGGACAGCCTTTTGGTAATATACCTTCATTGCTCAGCCAATTATAAAAATATTTACCCATATATTCTTCTAATAAAAAACCCCTTTTAGTCAAAAATCCAGGTTTCTCTTCAAACTCCGGCCACTGGTACGGCGTCATTTTATTTAAATTCTTAGACAAAGGAGTCCTTACATTATGTCGACTTAAAATAACAACTTTATCCAAAATTAATGAAGAAACGGAGTGATAAAATATGATATAAACAAATAGTGAAACTTGCATGATAGCACATGTTAATATAAAATAAAAAGTGCAAGCTACGTTTTTATTATACATATTGGCAGTGAAGGACAAACGAAAGCTGTTGTAAAAGATGCAAATAAATAATAGAGGTCAAGGGAATATACCCTAAAATGGTAAAATTTCGAAATCTTTAATAGATTGTACGTATTGTTTACATTATGTACCTATTTTTTTATTGAGAATCTTCTTCAACATCTTATAATTTGTACAAAATTGCAAAATCATAATGAAATTTGATTTGACAACTAAATATTTACATTTTAAGAGAAGCAAAACAATTCACAGACTATTATCTAATTTTTGAATGGATGTGCACAGGTTACATAAAGTATTAGATAAATAATAAATTATTTGCATTTAATTCTGTATATCTAATAAAGTAAATATCAAAATTAAATACAAATAATTTTCATTTAAAATAATACTATAAATAAATAAAAAGGACAATAACAATAAAAATAAAGTCTATTGTGTAAAAAGCGTACAATAATAAAAGACATTTATTTATTTGTATATGAAATAATTATGACTTAAAATAATAAAAAAAACTTTTTGCTTTTTTTTATGACTAAGCTTCTCTCTTTAGCTAAACATTAAATGTAAACTGGCTTTTATTAGTTTCGATCGTATGCATGTATGTTTGTAACAGAAACTTTGCACGTGATTGTGACCAATTTTGAAGTTGGATTAATTTGAAATTTTGTATACTTATCAAGGATCGAAGACATTAAAACAATATAAAAAAAACCGGTCAAGTACGAATTGGACTAGCCTACCGAGGGTTCCGTACCAATTTCCGGATTGTACAATTTCGACATTACAATGTACAATAAATACTTAATAGTTAAAAAAACTAAAAAACACGTTTCTGAAAAAAAAAAAACAACTAAAAAATAATGAAATCTTCCTAGTTAAGTCTTGGACTTAAGAGTATTAGAATTTGATTACAGTAATTTTCCAGTATAAAGTTATAATTGTTTATAATATTAAGTTCTATTTTGTTTAAGTCTTGGCACTAGGATATTTGTAGATTATATAAGTTAGGTTGTTGTTGTATGGTTAGACCCACGAAAAATGATATCAAATATACAGACAGACAGGCTAAAATCTAGTAGTCAGGGATACGGTTAATAAACTCAACTTAAAATAAAATGCTCATAAAATTAATACTGTCCAATCAAACTAAATAAAATTTTAAGGGGATTAAATGACAAGTAGATAGATTTGCGTTGCATCATAAAATAAAAACTAATAGACTAAACTGTATGATTTTTTAATGGGACTAAATAATAATTATTACGCATAGATCAAACAATAATTATATACGTAAATCAGTTCAGAAATGACTGCGTGATCGGTGTACAATATAAATACATAAAAAATATGCCAACTGAAATGGGACCTGTTTTTGGGATACAGCGCAGCATTCTAAGCATGAGGGAAATATAAAAGATAAGACACACGAAAACTGGAAACACTATACTTACTGCATTTGTTTTTTTTATTTTATTTTATAAGGACGTATGAAATAAAAGTCTTAATTTTTTATTTTATTCAGAAAGCTTTATTTAGCATTTATAGATATAGACATCTGTCGTGCCGCAAGGGCACAAGTGTGTGACTGTAAACGCGACTGGTTGTGGGTTCGATTCCCACTCGAAGAAATGAAATAATTATTTAAATTTATATTTTCAATACTTCGCTCTGGCGTCGAGGCAAAGCGCGACGTTGAATTTCGCCGCTCAACACGCTATGCCGGAATGCCGGAATTCGGCGTAATGGGGAACGGAGTGCCTTAACACTGGTTTCTCTCTGCCTACCTAGGAAATGAAAATAATTTATTATTTCTAGTGAAAATCAAACCAACAACGCGTCGCGTTAACAATCGACGTTGTTTGTTATACACATCAACAATTTCGTCATGTTATTCCCATTTTATCGAGATCATAACATTTTATATCTCACTTACGTCATTATATATGATAAGCTAAAGAATTACTAAATAAAATAACTCATTTATTATCAATATTGTAATTTGTCTAATAATAAACTCCTATTTCATTGTGATCGTATTATATTCATGAAGTCATTCCATAAGCAAAAATCGTTTTCGTTTTTACTACATCCCGATATCTCCAGTTGGACCCAACCTGGGGGATTTACCTCAGATAATTTCGTACTTTCCCTTAATTGTTCAGTTTTTTGGTAAACAAAACTAACTTTCAAAAAATATTCATTATCATGCGACCACTTTTCGAACATTAATTTACCCCCCACAGGCGTAGTTTCGTATTGATCTGGTAGTGTATAATATTTAAAACCTATGGCTGACAGTACAGAGTTCAAATTCGCGTCATGTCCATGCAATAAAGTGAATTTCGGAGAACCTTTCTCGAATACATTTTTTATGTAACCAAGTATTGGTTTTGCAATTTCTTTGGCAGCGGTCGTTAAATTGAATCGTAAATTCTGATTTTCTTTCGTGATTTTAGTTAATAATTTCCAATTTTCATCTGTTTTTATTTTACCCCAAGCTACGTCTTCTGGTGGCATGCCTTCATAGTAACTCATTAGAAATGAATCAACTATAATATTTCCTTGTTGTAAAGGCCCAATTAAATCTGGTTCTTCCCCGACTTCGTATACAATTTTATCTCTTACATCAAAACTGCATATGCCATCATTCTTGCACGCTGGAGAATTTTCCAGGTCTAATATTTTCTCCAATAAATCATAAGACTCTTTAAGGTCTAATTTATCTAAAGCTGCCTCCATTTCATTTATTACAATATCTTTTAATATGAGTGAATCGTTACGTATAATAGGATTGAACATAGGATCCATTTTGTCAGAATTTATCGAATAAACTGTTACATTGCACTTTGGAAACGCACCTTTTACGAATGCCTTTGCTGATTCTTTGGTCCTTTGCCTAGTATTGGAGTAAACGAAAATAGAGTCGTTCTGGCAATCTTCAGAGAACAAGGTTTCCTTTTGAAGCCACCGTGAAATATATTCACCTAAGTCTTCTTCTAATTTAGCTCCCTTGTCAGTTAAAACTCCAGCTTCTTTCCACTCAGGCCAGGGATTGGAAGAGAACTGCTCCAAATTCTTAGTCAAAGGAGTCCTTATGTTGTGACGGCTCAGAATAACCACTTGTTCCAATTTATAACCACTTATAACCACAAGGAAATTTAATAATAGAAAAATATATAACATTGTACGATTTTGCATTGTGCTTAATAGTAATAAAAGTTTATTATAGTAGAATTTTTACGAAAGATTGAAAAATTTTGACCTGCTATCAAATGGTTTGCAAAATGCGTCTGAGCCAAGGCCAGGACGGCCACTGCTAACTGGTTTATTGAGAGATTTTCATGTTATGTATGAATAGATAGTAAGTAAATCTGACTGGAATATATAAATGTTGCCAATTTATTTGAAAACTTACAATAAGCTATGTTGCTATATAAAATATATATATATTTTTAAATATATTATTTTACATTAACTATAAAAATATATAAAGAAAGAGAAAGAAAATACATTAATAGTCTTTTTTTCATTCCATATATTTATAGGTATTGTTTTATATTTTAGATTGTATTTTACTATAACCTGATCTCGTCGTACTGGGAAAAGTTAAAAATATTTGACATTACAAGCTATGCTTCGATTTTCAGGCATGAATGTTTTATTTTCAAAATATATGACTTTTGGATTGGTCGTTGTATTTAAAATACTTAGGTTAAGAAAGTATCTTTTCGTTCTTACCTTCTGCCTAACGACAGATCAATTGAGTATACGTATATATTAATTAGAATGGCAAAGATTAGCAGCGTCACACTTTTCTTCGCATTGGACAGTAAGCAGATGAACTAGTGTCAAGTTTACTAGACTTTTTTAAAAATAATTTCTCCGTCTGGGGATTGAACTGATAACCGCGTTTACACTCACACGATGTGCTACTGCGCCAAGACGGCCTCAGTATGAATCTGTTATATCCTGGGATGAGAGACACCTCACAACCATTTCTTTTGGAACTCAATACTATTGCACGATTAGTCTGATATTTTTGCGCGGCACCACAATGGTGCCTTGAATATACAAAAAAAACAAGCTTTTCCCGCATAGCTTAGTAACAAACAGATGATAGTGTCAAAACACTGAGTTCTTTATTTTCCCGAATTCGTTAGTGGAGCTGAACGCCGCGACTATTTTAACAGCATTCTTTCCCAGTTGATATTGAACCCACAACTAACATTGTCCAATTAAAAGACGCTATGACACAGCGACACGATGACCTAAGATTTACCAAAATTTATATTTTAAATAAACAGATAAGCAAGCCAAAAATAAAAAAAATATTGATAATTCTCAAATAAAATGTTTTACGCTTATCCTAAAGGGTATCGAACTCACGACCCTCAACGACTTATTAAGATTTTTCTTAGGTATATAATAAAGTATAATTTACTAGCGGCCCACTCGCGGCTTTACTTTTCTTTTTTTTGGGAAATTCCGGGATAAAAAGTAGCCTATACGTTGCTCCACAACCTCCTCTATCTTCCAGTGGGAATATATTAAATTGGTTCACCAACCGGAGATTCTGGGAAAGAATCCGGAGAAAGAGAAAGTCATACAGATAAAACTTTTAAAATCGTTTGTTGGTGTTTAAATAAAAATGCATGTATGCACTTGAAAAAATACACGCACAGACACTCAGCTACTGCAATTTTATTTATATGAATAGATAACAGATGTATTATACATTTATTTCCTTGGACACACAATAGCTGTAGTATTAATTCATGCTAATAAATAATTATATATATAATCAGCTTCACGCTGTATCCCGCACACAGCAGGGTAGGCAGAGAGAACCTAGTGTTAAGACACTCCGTTCCCCTCTGCTGAATTCTGGAGGCATTGCGTGTTGAGTGGCAGAACTCAATGCCGCGCTTTGCCTTGACACCAGAGCGAAGAAATGGAAACATAAATTTTAAATAAATATTTCATCTCCTCGAGTGGGAATCGAACCCACATCCAGTCGGTTTTACAGTCACACTTTGGGCCCGTGCGCTTCGACTGGCCTCATTTATATAAATATAAAAGTAAATTTAATTCTGGGGAGGGCACAGTACCGCGCACAAGACCAAATTGCAAACAAGGCAGCAACGCACCTGTAGCTCCTCCGGTGCTGCACGGGGTCGTGGGCGGCGGTGGTCATCATCAGGTGACCTTGAATTTTTTTTTTTCCATAAAAAAAAAAAATTCAAATGCACAACATATAGGGGTGCCACGTCATTAACATTGCTTAATATAATCATTTTTTAATTAATAATTTTGATCTTGCAAATATAAACTTAGGGCAGTAATATTTTAAATTTCTAAGTAAAAAAGGAAAAATACTTTTTTAAGATAACGTAAACCAATTTGAATATCTCTACAATTTTATATCAAATTCACTAATAATGACATTCATAAATAGGTTTTGCAATATAAGGGGGTGAGGGTTAGGGGCGGCTCTAGCTCGTGCAGCGCCCCTGTGCAATGAAACCCTGGAGCACCCTAGGCCTGAATTCCGATGATTCTTTTTTTATTGGATAGGAAACACTTCAAGAGTTTGTTTCTGGATTTGGGGATTTGGACTGGAGGTTCTGATTATGGACTCCGGTGGAAGTCGGATTATTTGTAAAAAAATATAAATCTATCACACCAATATGATTTTGTTGTCATAAGAAATAAACAGTTAAAAATTAGCTTTCTAAGTATTTTTATGGTGTAAAACAAGCCCTTTCACTTGATATCCATATCAGGTGGCCTGTACAAATAATAATTGTAATATTGATTACATGTAATTTTATTATCATAAGAATTGAAGTTGCACTCCAAATGTCAACTCAATCGCTCAATTAATTTTGTAACTAATACACATATCTTATAGTCCACGCAAGAAAATTTGCTGTCAACTCATTAATTAGATATACCTATACATTCGTTAAATATATGACGCTGTTGTGACGCACTTAAAATAGAATGAAGACTGTAGAAAACCGGATAAGCGCGAGTCGGGCTCGCCTACCGAGGGTTCCGTACAAAAATTGGAGGTCTTTCTGAAATTCAAGCTTAGCTTAGCCAGAGCCCTTTCATCTGATACCTAACATTAATTTCCTGAAAATCAAGAGACCGTAGACCAGAGTATTTGGTTTGAATTTTAACTCGATTCCCAAGCGTTACTGAGATAAAGGCTCTTGACAGACATACAGACGGACAACAAAGTGATCTTATAAGTTCCGAGGTTCTCTCTTGACATGACCAAATCTGAAATTATTCTTCTGATGCCGCTTCTTATTCTAAATATTTAAATAATATAAATATAATATTTAAATAATATTTAAATATTTTTAGTTTCTCTTAAATATGTGTGTAAATAACGGAGTGTCTTTATACACTCCCTCACTTGTTTTAAATTTTCTCTGCCTATAATTTACTTTACTTTTTAGGGTCGGCAGAGGGAAGGTGGTCAGTCCCCCACGCATCGCGTTTTGTCTTATTACCAGAGCAAAAAAAAATTACAATAATTCATTCCGCCAAGTGGTAATCGAACCCACTACCTTTGTCTTTACAGTCAAATAGTATGTCACTGCGCCAAGACGGCTTCATAAATATACTTTAACTTATAGTAATTAACTTCATAACCATGTAAAAAGTATTGATAGTATTTTCCTAAATTAGACTTTTATCTCCCACTCGTAATATAAATTGGAATTTAATCAGAATTTTGAACATAAAATATAGTTATATCAGTTTGGCATTGTGTAAGCCACCTAACTCTACACGCTAGTAAAAGTACCAATCTTATGGTCTTTATTTAATTTAATGTTTCTTTTTATTTTATTTTACACATACATAGCAGGGTAGACAGGGAGAACCTCGGAATATTGTGCATAGACACTCCGTTCGTTACCGGAGGAAATGAAAATATTAAATATGTCATTACCTTGAGAGGGAATCGAACCCACAATAGTAGCGTTTACAATTATACGCTTGTGCCCCCGTGCTACGATGGCCTCATTTTTTCTATTTTTTATACTTATTTACAAAATGCTCCCTTGCTCTGCCTTAACAAAATAATAAAAAAAGACACTCCGTTTTCTAGAAAGTACCCATTATTAGTTAGTTAGTTAGTTAATTACCCAGTGGCCCATTTATGAAACATCACAACAGGGGGTAGATAAAAATAATGTAATCAATTTATTATTATGTATAGGTATATAACCAATTCAAGGGCCATCGTGGTGCTGCGTTGGTGGGATATTGAGTTATTCGTTGATAACGTTGTCAGAAATGGACCAAATTAAATGACACGGGAAGCACCTGCTTTCAAATAAAAAAAAATCATCAATATCGGTTCACCCAGTCAAAAGTTCTTAGGTAACAAACGTTAAAAAAAATACTTTCGAATTGATAACATCCTCCTTTTACAGAATTCGGTTAAAAAGTATAAATATGCGGTGGAAAATGCATGTAAATTGAAATAAAGATTCGGCGGCAGAGTTTGGCCAATATGCTTTAAATTTTTATTTCTAGGATTTTAAGTCCTGCGGCACTTGAAGAGCCTTCGCGAGGCCCTAGTTAGTGCGAGGCTGCAGGCAAGGGGCCAACTTTACTCACGCCTAGCTACTTCACTGCCGTCTACTTACCCTGATCTCCTATATTCGGGATTAAACGTGAAGCTAATAATAAAAATAAACAAATCCATCGAATGGTAATGGAACCTGTAACCATCGCGTCTACGATATCGCTTTACTTCATACGTTTGTTATTATTTTAACGTACACTGTACAGACAGACTGTTTATACTCGGGAACAATAGCACAGTTTTATATATAACCTCGCTATTTTTTTTAATTGCAAATTTGTATTTAAGTCATAAGTGTGTCGAATTCGATTATAATTTGTGAACGTTTGAGGTGATAAAGTTATATAAATGTTCTATAAATATATTTTAAATATATATATATATATATATATATATATATAAATATATATTTAATTTGGTATCTTTTCAGTTCACTATTTTTATAAAGACTTGAATAAAAATAGAAAATAAATCTTTGTGTTTAAATTCTAATTAAGCTTATACTTTATGTGAAAAAATATAAAAATTACTGAAAAAAAATATTTTTTTTTAATTGCAAGTAGATAATGAAAATTAATAAAGAAATATGCGAAAAGCCTCATTTTATTGGACCATTATACAGAAGTTGTATAGAAAAATCCACGAAGAAATACTGGATACGGGGAAGTTTGAGACGGAGTGGAAGACTTGGAAGAAATTTTTATATTGGAAGTTCGTAAGTAATTTTAGTTTTTCATTTTTTATTGTCAAACTGTATCTTGCATATAGCAGGAAAGGCAGAGGGAGGCTATGTCAAGACTATGCTTTATCATGTTATCAGAAAAATAAAAAAAATTCAATCATCCAAGTGAGAATCAAACCCCACATGGGGAAATAATTATATTACATTTATTTTCGTTATCCCGCACTGATAGACAATTATTTTTATTTCTCCGCAATGTTTGGAAATTAATTGAAAAATGGAGAACGGAGTATATTCAAACTAGGTTCCCTATAATACGAAAAAAACGTAAATTATGTCTAAAACCGATTGTTATTATTTAAAGGACCTATTTGAGTCACTATGTTGCTTTACTTAGGAGATTATATTAGCAACACTTTCGAGTTGTTAATATACACTTTTGCTAAGAATATATTTTCAGGTGCCAGAATGTACAGCTAAAATTACATGAATGAAAATGATTGAATGAAAAATTCGCAAAATTTTAGTCAAATATAATAGTTATTTATTTTTGTCAATATCTATTAATTAAAGTAACATGTAATTCTACTGATATTATAAATGTGAAAGTTTGTGCGGTTGGACATATGTTCCATTTTAACTCAAAAAGTACTGAACAGATTGAACAGATGAAACTTTAGAATAATATAGCTTATAGCATTTTTTAACAAGTTGTCACTAAGCTAGCATTATGAAACTTTTAAAGAGTATTTTACATAAATACTAGTAGTTTTTAAAATTATTTCTTTAATAAAATCACTAGTAATTTTTTTTCGCCCCTGAAAGATTTTTTTAAAATTTAGTTTTTTTTTAATTATTTTTATTTTGATGTTATTTCCAAGATGTATAAGCCGATACTTAAAAAATAATGATATTATACGAAAGGCATATTATTAGGCTATATATATTATTAGGGTAACGTATCGAAATCAGTATTTAAAACGGAGCCCAATGAGAGTAGGTGACACAGAGTGAAATTTTTTTTTTTATTTTTATTTGTTAGGCCTTTTTGCATTAAGCCTATACATACATACACACGCGTGTTCCCTTGAAATTTGTCATATTATGGCAATGTTTGTCAGAATATCTTCAATAGGATTTGTAAAACTAACAGTTATGATACTGTAATGTAATAAGTCAATATTTTTCTTTCGCAGTTGAATCAAATGACGCTTCAAAGTCGTTGGGGATTTAAATTACTGAGACTAGTGAGAGTTCTCGGTTTTTTCTGTTATCAAAATGTTTTTCTATATAAAATTTTACAATTTAAAAAAATTTTGAAGTGCAATTATGAGAATTGGTTATTTTCATTTTTTTTATTTTTCCTACCTAGCCTGCTACGTACAGAATACGTTATATGCGTGTGGGGTGGGGGGATCGAAACATTAAATGTGCCCACCCCACAGATGGGTGTTGGGATCAAACCAATGACCATCGCGTTTATTGTCAAATTTTGTCCCGTTGCACTGTGACAAGATAGCCTCAACTATTAATAAGTAATAGTTAATTATAATTGATTATTTTGCCTAATTAATACTTTTAATTATTATAATAATAATAAAACAAACTTAATATTACAATCATCGTTATTGATTATAATTATAAATTATGCCGATTTCGACACTATAAGAATCAAAATTAACAGGTCAACCGGAAGTACCTTAACTTCCGGTCGACCTAGAATCATGAAATTTGGCAACTAGCATATACAGTTAGTACTAGTTCAGCAAAAAATTAATATCTAAGATACCTTAGGAAAGCCTATATGAATTTACAAAGACACAGATAAAGCAAGAGTATTTCCTTCTATATTATAACTGTTATATCATAAATCATTAAACTTATACAGTTATTAAGTTGTCTATTTTCTCGATTAAACTAATTTATAATTTAATTATAATGTTAATTATAGTCGTTAGTACGTTATATTTATATATTTAAACTAATAGTCGTATTAATATTATTAGTTAGCTGAAGAATATGTTTGGTTGAATGTGCTAAACTCAGGAACCTATTAAAAAATATTTTAGTTATAGTTTTCATAATATCGACATCGATAATCGATCGATAATATCATAGTTGCGAAACTTAATACCGAGTATGGTCTAAATTACGTTATTTGATCTAAATTTTATATATAGATACAAAAATCAGTTTAAATTAAGTTTAGTTTTCTTCAACAAAGCAAACAAACAAAATTATCATAACACTAAATAAACTGCATGCGCTATCAAATACTTTGGCAAATAAGCAAATATTTATAAAATATTGTAAGGATTATAGTTAAAAATAATTATTTTTAAATGAATCTCAACAGGTAGATAATTTTCTTATTTAATAAATGTCATCCTCTTCATGTGGGGTAGGTAAAGAATCTCTACGTCAAGACTTTATTGTATACGAGTACATAGGAAAAGGAAGGGGAGCCGTAATCTGTTCTTTGTAAACCTTTATCCCTTATCCCCAATCTCTAATCGGTAATTTATAATCCGTAATCCGTTCTCCTCACTCTCTAATCTACAAGGGAAGGATGGACTAAGCCCACTCCATAATCGTCTGTTGGCCATCCCAATTTTCTTTTTATAAAAAAAGTTAAAACACCTTTACAGAAAAATAACTAGAAAAAAAGTTTATGGTATTTTTTTTATTATAATATATTGTGTATGCGGGATAAATCGCATTATATTATTAGGTCACAAACAATTCATTGCCCTTTTGCCATATACAATACTAGTGGACCCGGACGCGGCTACGCCTGCTTGAACTATAAGAATATTTTCGCGTCGGACATACTCATACTATGCCGCTCGAAGGCTAAGTCATTTCGAATCAGTGACATCTTCTTAATTATTTATCAAACTTCATAAGGATGAATATTCAAATGTCGCGGTAACGGTTGCGTAGCGACGCGACGGTTGTTATTAACATGGCAGAATAAATTGCATGTCAAATTAGAAAGTACTTTAAAATATATTAGTATATATGTGTAATGTAATGTTATATAGCCTATAGCACTTCTGATGAATGCAGCTTTCATACAAAACAAAAACAATGTAAATCGAACCAGTAGATCCAGAGATCTTAGCGTTCAAACAAACAAACAAACAAACAAACAAACAAACAAACAAACTCTTCCGCTTTATTATATTAGTATAGATATTAAAATATTATATACAATATTGAAGTCTTCCATAAAACCTATAAATAAAAAATATACCAACCGAATTGAGAAACTCCTCCTTTTTGAATTCGGTTAAATAGTACCTACTTATACTTAAACTAACACAAATAGGTACATTTAAAATTTTTATTGTTTTATTTCACTGACGCAAGAGTGCGTGCGCCGCCATCTTGTTTTATACATAGCCCTTTATAAGTTCTTTGATCTTTGTCCTTTCACTAATACGTGATTTTAATGATATATTAGAATAAATAACTACAACATTTTAAAATGAATAGGTAGGTACTCATAAGAGCAGTTCCGATTTCCACGAAATTTTCGAAATATTCAAAACAAAATTAGGTCGCAAAATAATGCCGCGCTGTACCTATCGAAGCGGGACAAATAAAAGTAATCAAATCGAAAATCATATTAAAAATATAAAAACTAAAGCATCAAATAGGTCAAGTTTACCTTTGACACATAAAAAACAACACACATGAAAAAAAAGTAAATAACAGAAAAAAAATAAACAAGCCAAGACCAACAACATAACGCAACATTGATAACGTGTTTGATAAAAAACCTTCCTTTCCGCTCTCAGTATCGCGCCTTTGGCCGTAGCGAGCGAACGCTTGCACTTTTAAAAAAAAGTTGTCAAAAGACATTGACATTTGGAAAAGGCGGGAAAAGTTTGACAATCACGCGCGACTTTCTTTTTTATGTTTGAAGTGATGTTCGATATTAAATTCAGATAAATGACAATTTTAATAATATTCTTTGATAGAATTTTTTATTAAATAGTAGTTTGTGATAATTGCAATATTGCAAAAAAAAAACAAGTGCATTAAAGAACAAAAAGTGGTAAACCTAATTAGATTTTTTATTATATATTTTTTTGATTTAATTAAGCTGCTAATCTTATTCTTGCTCGATGAGAGATTAATGTCAAAACATTCTTTTTTTCCACCTAATTTCCACAGTGTATCTTGAATAGCGAAACTCAGCGCCGCGCGTTGTCTTTATCACCAGAGCATTGAAAATTATAATTTATGCAATTCACCCTAGGCGGCTACGCTCGCTTAAATTTTATGCCAAAAAAACTATATTGTAGCCAAAATATCATAGGTAATTTTAAAAAATAATAATAAAATGAAGTAATCCATTCTAACATGTCCAGAATAAGTATACAAAGATTCATGATAATCGGTTAAGTAGTTTTGGCGTGAAGGCGTAACAAACGTTATTACATTCACATTTGTTATAATAGTAGTATGATAATATTATGTTATATAACTTACTTAACTAAAAAGAAACAAATGCAAATGAAATATATTAAAATGATTGATTATATTTACTCTAATTTCTTTTTCAATAATCTCACCGTTTTCTCACGTACCAGTATGTACATTTAGTTTAGTGCGTCGTTAAAACCGTCTGAAAAGTTGGCACCTTGTGAAAGCTATTAAAAATAGTATTAAAGCTAACATTGTATTTATAGTAAATAAAATATTTTGAATATAAATTAGCGGCGTTGAGTTCCGTCACTCAACATGCAATGTTTCCAGAATTCGGCGGAAATTCGGGAGAACGGATTAAGGAAGTGTTTATTATATAAGATGTTTTATGTTGAATAAATTGTCAGAATGCGGCGTTAAGTTCCTACAGTCAATCTGTAGAAACTGCGGAACGGAATGTGTTGATACTAGGTTTCCTCTGGCTATTCTGAAGTGTGGGACGGAAATAATAAGCAGAAAAAAAATTAACAGTAAAAATAAACTACAATTATAAACAAAAATCAAGTTCAGTACGAAGATTAAAGGTCTCGAGCTTTTTCTGAAATTCAGGCTTAGCTTCCCCAGGGCCCTTTCATTTGATATCTCACTAGCGACTTTAATACCTAATTTTGCCCGCCTTTTAAGGATTTTTTAGGACTAAATCAAAAATTTTTAATAGTTTCAGATTTTTGCGAGGATACATATACAAATAATATCCAAAATATCTATATTGTAATCCCTATTTGAAATATTACGCTGCTTCCACTTGCATTGAAACTCTTCCAATCATCCAAAGCGGAACTTAACTCCGCGTTAATTGTGAAACTATAAATTATTGACAAAGTAAACGTCGCTTGGTAAGTTTTATCTAGCATTCTAGATTTATTACAGTGTATGTACTATTTATATATTATATATTGATAAATGTTTTGTCTGTGTGAAATTATATATGGAAAACGCAAATTTGATTGTATGTTTATTGACAAATTTTACTTTTTATTTTTTAGCCGTTTTTCGTTAGTATACGATTGATAACAAAGTAGGTGGAGGGAACATAGTGTTGAGACACTCCATCCCCTACGCAACGCAATATCAATTTCCTAGATTAATTAATAAAAAACTATATATAAGGTCGAATTGTAAGCTCTTTTGGTTACGTTGCATTTTCCGCTAATTGTACTTCATCAAAAATATCTTTTAAAACACGTGTTATTAGCTTCACGCTATATCAAGTATATAGCCGGGTAGGCAAAGGGAATGTGGGAACCTAGGGTTAACACACTTTTTTCCAATTAATAGACCGTTCTCTTTCTCTTCCACCAATTTCTGGAGGCATTACGTTTTGAGAGGCGGAACTCAACGACGCACTTTACCCGGTGCATATTTCTTCGCTTTGGTATCAAGGCACAATTCGGCGGAAAGTGGAAAGTGGAGTGTCTTAGCACTAGGTTCTCTCTGCCCTGCACTTTTATAATTAATATAATTAAAAGATATTGTAAAGTAACAAACAACACGACCGACGTCAAGTAATTCCGCCAGTTACCCACTATAATTATTATCATTTAATGAATGAATGATCTGTCATTATGTAAAATGTAAATGAACGTCATCGTTAACTTGTTTAATGATAATATTTAATGATAATATAATACATAGTGCTAGATAGAATTGTAACAAGGACAAAACTACTATTTTGAATACATTTTAACCTATTTTTACATAAGTACCTTATATAGTTAATACTTTTAAACATTATAAGATAAGATACATTATAAATATTATAAAGTGGTACAGTTTAAAAAATAAATAATTAAATTAGCTTCACGCTGTAACCCGCACACAGCAGGGTAGGCAGATGGAACCTAGTATTAAAACATTCCTTTCCCCATTTTGCTTTAAATTTTGGCCCGGCCTCCCCTCTATTAATACATCCGTGGCCGCAGGTAAAACTTGTGAAACAATGCCAGACAAGTCTTTTAAACTACGCAGCGGATTTAAATGCAGTTTTCACTAATAGATATAGTGATTAGTGCTACAACAGGGCAGCGAGTATAACAAGACTGATTATTATATTAGCGTAGTCCAAGTATAGACTAAATCCCGTACGGTACTCTGGTATTTTTGTATATAAATTTACGGATTTCAAAGTCAAAGTCAAAATATCTTTATTCCATAAAAATGCTTAACATTAACTTGGACATGTCATAAAAGTAGACAAAATTTAAAAACAAAATAATCAAAAAAATGTGCAATTTTGACTTCAAAAAAACCCGTTCAAATAGTTGAGCTCATGAGAAGATCCAGGCAAAGAAACTCATGGCCACTCTTTTTAACTGCCAATATTTGTTACAAATTACAATTACAATTAACAATTTTAACTTAGAAATAGAGCAACTCATTTCCAAACATGTTTATCGCGAACATAATCTTGAACAGAGTAATATGCTTTTTGGCAGAGCCTGTGCTTTACCACTTTTTTAAATTTGTTCAGTGATAAGTTAACCACGTCGTTTGGAAGTTTGTTATTATTTAAATTTTGAACACCAGTATTTGAGCCCGGGCCACTTGTAGTCCACTTGACTTTTGCCTGCCTATGAACTGACTGTTAAGACACCCCGTTCTCATTAAGACATTTCCGTTTTCCACTTTCTGGTAAATTCTGGAGGCGTTGCGTGATGAGTGGTGAAACTCAACGTCGCACTCGTCGTCTTGATTCGTCGTGGAAATGAAAATATTAAATATTTTCTCGAGTGGGAATTGAATCCACAACCTGTTCCTGCCTCTGCGCCACTACTGCCCAACTAACTAACTCTACTAACTTGCTAATTATATTTAATACGTGTAATTTTGTTTTCTTTAATTATTTTAAACTCGTATTACACCGTTTTTTTTTTTTTTTTTTTTTTTTTTTATATGGAATAGGCTTGCGTTTGACCGCATCAAGTCTGGTGAGTGTTGATGCGGTCTACGGTGGTGCACGCTTGCCTAGAAGATACCTATTCACCCTTTCTTTGAAAACCCCTACATTGTATGTCAGAGGAAATACAGTTGCCGGCAGTGAGTTCCAATCTCTCGCAGTGCGGATAAAGAATGTAGCCTCAAAGCGTTTCGTTCGTACGGTAGGAATTTCTACCGTGTATGGATGGCGTAAAGCTGTATTTCTGGAAGTTCTGAGGTAAAAAGGTTATAACGTTTTATATATTTCCAATAAATGTATGTGTTATACTTATTTATAAGTTTGTGTAGGTTTATATCTACTTATATACTTTAGGATCGTAAATTACTTTGTATGTTTTATATCTCTGTCACGAGGTTAAAATTCTTTTTATCTCTTTTGTTACATGTAAATTATATTGTAAAAATATGAATCAGCTTCCGGTATACAGCAGGGTAGGCAGAGGGAACCTAAAGTCACTCCGTGTAGACACTTCGTTTCCCACTTTCCGCCTTTCCCGGTGCCAGAGCGAAGAAGTGAAACTATTCATAAATAATAATTAATTTCCTCGAGTGGGGATCGAACTCACAACAGGCACGTTACGTTACGTTAAAATATACATATAATTGACTGAACGTGGTCGTAAGTAACTTCAAATACAAAGACTTAAATACCTAAGATATAAAATTAACAAATTTTCATACAATAATAACTTAAATAAGAAACCACATCCGACAAAAATTAAACGTTTCAAACATAGCAAAATAAAAAATAATAAGGAAAAAAATTTAGTATGTCAAAACAAACTTTGGTACTTAACGCTTACCGACGCGATGCATTGTGGTTTGTGATTCATCCTCATATAATAATTATATAGGTCATAATTCTTTCTTTTGTTTACGTTTATAGAAATTCCGATGGCTCCCTACCACTTTCAGAATGTCAACGAGAAGTACAATTTATAAAAGCTGATAAACTTAAGTTTGGCGTATGCACTCATTTTGTATGAAACGAACTACAAATATAAATTTCATATACATCTTATTTTACTTTTTGGATTTTTCCCTCTATTTGTACCGAAAGTTCTCACTTGCCAAATTCATAAGTTTTTCATTATGCGATGAATTTCATACAAAATGCAAAATCAATGCATAAACGTTTGATATCAAGGAATCTTTTGATTGTATTGATTTAAAAGCTTGATTTTTATGTGCTTTTAGGGGGACCACAGACCTAAATATTTGTTATTAATTTGAGATTGGTACATCGACGCGATCTTAACATTAGATGGACAACAAAGGGATCCTAATAAGGGATCCGTTTTTTTCCTTTCGAGGTTCAGAACCGTAAAGAAGGGGCCGTCTATTTGTCTGTATGTTCGTCTGTCAAGACCGAGGAGGTATCAAGTTAATTTTAATAAAAAATCTTCATCATAGAAAAAATAAACATCTAAATTAACGAAAATACAATATGCAAAAATTCCATTGCCATTTCTACGTCTCAATAAATTGAATTGAAACGAATCATTCTAAGTAATTAGCTGCGTGTTTCTTATTTAATTGTTATATGAATAATTTAGAGAATTAAATGAATTTTAAATATATTTATTTCTTAGAAAATTGACTACAATATTCCATTTATACAATATTTGATCAAAACAAGTCAGTTATGGCGCAGTTGTAAATAATCTGATTAAAAGCGATGATTATTAGTTCATTTTTTTTTTAAATCGTTTCGCGGCGTAATAAGTCTGCGATTATAAACGCAACGGTTGTGAGTTCGATTCCTACTTACGGCCGCGGCAACGAATTCCACTATTTTCCTTGCCCTTGCCAATTCAGCGGAAAGTGGGGAACAGAAGTGTCTTTATTGGAGAACAAGGTTAACACTATGTTACCACGTTACCTCTGCCTAGCCTGCTATATGCGGGGTACAGCTTGAAACTAAAAAATATATTGCCCCAGTGGGACTCAAACCTACAAGCATCGCGCTACTTTCAGACCCCCTCCAATTTTACTCTACAAATCAAAAAGAGGTATTGCAATTATGGTCGGTTGCTAGTAATACTTGCATTATACATTCCTCGTAATGCTATTGTTACTCCAGATTTGTTATTATAATGTTAAACACGAAGTTAGTACATGTTTTATTCAGTAATGCCCTATTTGTTTGAGCTTGTATTGAACCCACGACTAATGATATAATGTATACATACATATCTACGAGTATATGAAAGAAAGGACGGAAAATTATAGAATAATCCAGCTTCACGCTGTATCCCGCATACGGTAGGGTGCCAGGGGGAACCTAGTGTTAAGACTTAAGACACTCCGTTCTCCACTTTCCGTCGAATTTTTCAAGGCATTGCGTGTGGAGTGGCGGAACTTAACGCCGGTCTAAAATAATTGAAATGTGAGATTGAAATGCATGGACAAATTTGACAAGAAATAAAAAATTACAGTATAAATATAGTAGAAACTCTGAAAATAATAAAATTTATAGGTATATAACAGAAATAATCCATAATCCAATAAATTTATAGTTTTTGACATAGCATACTATTTTAGAAATATACTTATAGAAATTTTGAACGTAGCTGCGTTCAATTTTTATACGTTATCTAAAAAAAATATAATTGTATTTCATTTCATACATAAAGTAGATATTTAGGTTTATGCATTGCTCATACATTTTCATCGGTTTTAATATCTACCCGCAAATAGGGAAATTAGTGACAATACTAGCCGATCACCACGCACCGTATAATTTGAGCTCTGGAAAAGTGAACTCTCGACACAGATTATAAAATTCGGGAGAGAAGCGGAGAAAATGTCTTAAAATTAAGTTATCTTTCCATTTATTTAGAAATAAACGAATTTTCGACATTTTCCCCGCGCTTGCCTCAATTTTCAAGAGATTGTATTTTACGTAAGTGGCGGAACTCAACGCCGCCTTTTGCAATTCGTGTAATCAATGATAGACACATTTTTAGTATGAATAAGTACAAATAACACCTTTACATTTTTACAGTTTTTTTTACTGAAATAAAAATGACGTTTTTAAGTTACGTATTACAGTTATCAATGGTGACCGTAGAACAATTACATTATATACCAACTAAAACTAGTTAATTTCATTGTTTTTATATCGGTATTTATAGCATAATATACTAGTGATTATATAGCGTATATATACTAGCGATTGACTCGCGGCTTCGCCTGCTTAAACTTATTACACCCATATTATACAAAATGTTTACTATATTGTAGTTTGTGTCATTCTTATCAAGTTATCACTGTAAAGTTTCATCTAAATCTCTTTAGTAGTTTTTATGTGAAAGTACAACAAACATCCATCCTCACGAACTATCACATACATAATATTAGTAAGATCTAATATAATTATAAGATTATAAAGTTGACTCTGTTAGGTATAGTCTAGACTAGACTGGTATTGAAGGACTGTATATTATTTTTACTGTACTTTTTTCAGTTCTTATTTGTTTGTATCTAGAGTCGGTCTCTTTTTTTCATATTTTCTTATAAAAAATTGTGATAATAGTTTTTTATATTTGTTGAAGATGAAGATAAGAAATTGTGGACGAAATAATCTGTGGAGGTATTTGGAAATTTTAAGTTCTTTTTAGCTGTTCTAGCAGAAATGACTCCCGGAGAACCGTCGTGGTTTAGCGGAAAAAGGTTGTGGGTTCAATTCCTACACGGGAGAATGAGTTATTGTCTATTATTGTGATGTCCTCAAGTGACGACCAGATTTACACACATTTATTAGTTACAATGAGACACTCCGTTCCCCACTTTTCGGTTAATTGAGGGAAATGAAAAAAATAAATATAATTATTTTCCCAGGTGGTAATCGAACTAACAAATGTCGCTTCTAGTCAAACAAGTCTATTATATGTAACATAGTATTATAAAAAAACTAAAAAAAAACCACCACACTTGTTAAATTTCAACAACGTATCTTTATAAAACAATCATAATTTCAAATATATTTCTCGCGTCGTTAGTTCGTAACGTGGTTGTACGTAATTATTTGATATTTGATAACTTATTATTAAAAATCGAGTCCGTTGTGGCGCAAGGCACAAGCAATCGTTGTGGGTTCGATTCCCATTTGGGGGAATGAATTATTTAATATTTTCATTTTCTCGCTCTGGTAACAAGGCAAAGTGCGGCGTTTAGTTACGCTACTCAACACGCAATGGCTCGGGAATTCGGTGAAAAGTGGTGCAAGGACCGTTTACTGTCTATTTTCATTTCTACATAGAAATAGCAGAGTTTAATTTCTACATAAATTAGTTGAGTTCCGTCACTCAACACGGAACATCTCTACAAAGTGTGGAGTGGTAATTGAGAAGCGTTTTATCTTAACACTAGGTTCCCTCTGTTTATCCCGCATTGCGAGCAAAAATTGTGAAACTGTAAAAATAAAAATAACATATAGTATCAAAATTGTAGCTTACAGTACAGTACTTTCATTATTTTCACCTTAGGTTGACTTTTCTCTAGTAGAAACTGGATTTTCCACTGGATATGTATTTCTTTCATACCTTGTAATACTTTCAAGTTTATAAAGTTTGCATTGAGTAAAAAAATTATGTACTAAAATCAAAATATAATGTAAATAAAAAGTGTAGTGACTAAACACTTAAACATTTATTTTATATTTTTAGAGTAGTATTTATTTTGGTCTTTGAATATTATTTAAATATAAATATTTTTAAGTACGTAGAGCACAGTAGGCAGAGGGAACCTAGTGTTAAAACATTCCGTTTCCGTGTCCACATACTTTTCGAGATATTATTGTTGTGTTGTTACCAGGCGAGGAAACGAAAAATATTTAATTTCTCCGAGTAGGAATCGAACCCACATCTGTCGCATATACAGCCGGATGATGGCCATACGACACAAGTTTTTAAAATAGTTTGTCACAATTATATAATTTCATTTTATTGTTCATCTTTTTAAAAGCTAATGAAAAAAATTATAGTTATAGTAATTATAGTTTTCTCTTGCAAACTATTATGATTTAATATTAATATTAAATTATTATAGTTTTCTCTTGAAAATTATTATAATTTAAAACTTTTGTTTTACATATGAAATAACCATTTTATGTAAGTTATATAAAATGGACGTATCTGAATTTCGGTAAGATATGACTTAAAGCTTATAATTTTTCACGCTTTATCCCGTTTATAGCAGAGTAGACAGAGGGAACCGGGAAACCTAGTGTTAAGATACTCCATTCCCATTAAGATATTTCCGTTCCTCACTTTCCGCCGACTTCATTTAATTTTGTAGGCAAAGTAGGTACATGTGTTAAATTTCATAAGTTATGTAAGTGTGTCCACAAATTTCTTGACATAAACGTTTTACTGAGATGATAATACTTGAATTAAAAAAAGTATATTGTAACTTAGAGAATAATCCAAGTTTCATCAAAATCGATTCAGTAGTTTGTGAGATAATGACATACACGCATTTCTACAAGTATAATGAATTATATTTCTACAATAAACCTACGAGTACCTACTGCCTAAGACAGTCATTTGAAGTCAGTTTATTTTTTTTAAATTAATACTTAAATATATATTACATATAGAAATCATATCCATATTTACTTAAGCGAAATAAAATAACAAGAGAAAAACAAATCGAACTCTCCAACTTTGACGTAATACGCAACGACAATAGAGTTATAAAAAAATAGATAAATTGACGTTCTACAAATATTTGTTACTTCATTGAAAATTGTAGTAAACAGTATAAAGCCTAGTAATTGCGTTTACTGTTTGTTTGTTGAATATAGCTGCGCTGTAGTGTTGTCACACGTGCACTTTTTATAAATAAACTTGTAGATAAAGGTCTTCATGTCGCAGTAGACTGTAAAAGCGATGATTCTCAGTTCAATTCCTCAACTGGGGGAATGATTATATTGAAGTATTTGTGTATGCATAGCCTACTATCACTAGTCGATAGCCCCTATTCGGGAACTCCCCGAAAATCGTCTCCTTGCTGCGCTTTCTCTTGTTACCACGGCGCCACGATGCGATGGTCTCATTTTCATATTATACTTATTAATTTTTCTTTACATTTTATAACTTGGGCTTATGAACATTATTAAATTACTAAAATACATACAAAATCTAAAAAAAACTCCTTTAAAATAACTTAGTAATTAAAGAAAAGAAATTAATACGCCATCAGTATCTCTCGACCTCTAAATACAAACGGATGGATAAAATTATCCATAAAATTATATTTTTTTCTTATATACAAAAATGACGAATCGTTATAATTTAAACATAATTACATAGTCTAATGATTTTTTAATAGCGACCAACCTTAAGGCTACTATTATCAAAAAAATTCTATCAAAAAGAGTATTTAATAATTTACTGTCAATCAAACATCAGTGTCTGAACAAATGTCGTGAACTTATTTTATATTGAATTTCGGACTAAAATGGATAAATTTGTTAAAAGAGTGAAAGAATGGACTGGTGGGTCGAAACCTCCATCTCCTGAGCTGAGTAGGAGCCAGTATTCCTTGGTGTCTACAGGAGAACTGACAGCCGAAGCTCTACAGGTATGGCTGAAGTTACCCAAGAAGATCAAGTATGATCCGGAATTGGAACCGTTCCAGAAATGCTATGAAAAGGAAATTGGTAAGTTCTACATTTCTTATATTGAAAGATTGATTTTAAATTAAACAATTTTAGTGGATAGTCGTGCCTCGTACCAGAGCGAGAAAATATCAAATATTTCTTTTCTTCGAATGGGAGTCGAACCTATAATCATTCCGTTTATAGTCGTACGCGGTTCACCTACTATCGCACGTGGCCTCAAGGATATAATTAGCAGGTAAACTAAAATATGTTCATATAAGACATTGTATTATAGAAAAATTTAAATTTAAGTTACAATAGGTGAGAATCAAAGGTACTTTGGTATACGATAATTTGTATGAACTTGAGAAAAACAATACCTCCTTTTGTAGAATTGGGTAGATACCTACTTGGAAATTGTTATAATAGCTTCACCTTATATTGGGCGAACCAAAGTCAGACACTAGAATTCAGTATTTGTAATTATTTTATTCCCTTTGATTCTAAAATTACTACTATTTTACTGCTGCTTCACGCTGTATCCCGCACATAGCAGTGACAATTATAATGAAACATCACTATATTTTTCATATTTTGTTATTTCATTATAGAAACAAAACACGTTATTTGAACTTAAAAGATAAACTCCTAACAATGCTATAAATTAAATTACGTTCGTGACAGCCTTTACTTTATAAAACTAGTGTTTTAACCTGTGTTTACTTCAAATTATAAGAAAAATTTATATTTAATATAGAAGTCCTATAGCATCGTTTTTTCGTCTCATTAAAAATAATTGAGGCCAGAGTAAAGACGCGGCAGGTTGTGGGTTCATTTCCTATTACAACTAACTAGACAAAACGCGTGTTTGAGTTACGGCATAAAACACTCAACTCATCGTGTCAAAAACTGAGCAGTGCGTGGGTAACGGAGAGTGTGAACGGTAGGTTAGACTACCATATGTGGGATTCAAAATGAAAATAAAATTTAATTTGCTTAAAACTTTTTCTTAGTGTACCTAATATATCTTTCTTTTTAATTTATTATAACAAAAAAAAAATATTTTAACAAAATTTATTGAACCTAATGTAGAACAATACAAACAAACAGATTAATTATGATATATTGTATTAAGCGATATATTGTACCTTTTGCGTCAAAATTTAGTATTCGTGACAACCTTAATATAATAATAAAGTAATAAAAAAAGTATGTCAGTGCTAAGGTCACAATTATTTATTTATATATTTGTTTATATTAAAGGTATAAGGTTCGATTATCGTGAAAATGAAATAGTTGAATCCCCCGAGAAGGAAATAAACTCACAACCATCGCAGTTAGTACACACGCTTGCGCCACTGCGCCACGACGCCTCATTGTAATTAGTGTCTGTGTTTGTATATAGTAAAAACAAGTATTTTTCCATCAATACACTAATATATTAAAAATAATAAAAATTGGGGAGTGTCTTAGCATTAGGATCCTTCTCCCTATTCTGCTACATATATGCGAAATACTACGTGAAACTAAAAATGATCGTCAATAGAGTTAGGCTGGAGGAGGACCTCATTCCTCCCAATATCCAAAATCCCAAGTCAGAGACACAGGAGATGACAGGCGAAACTCAACGCCGCGCGTGCCTTACCATTGTCGTGAAATAATAATAATATTAAATAAAACATTTGCCAGATTGAGGATCGAACCATCTGATCATCATCATTTACAGGCAGAAATTCTCCTCCTTCCGAAGGTCCTTATTAACCCAATGCTCTCTTAAATGCATTAAATAAATTAATTATGTGAATAAAAACCCTATCACTCATATAAATACACTGCTTTATTTACAAATAATATTAACCTTGAATTAATTTTAGATCGAGTGTGACTCAACGTCTGTTGTAGAGTATTTTTTTAATAACCGACTGGCACTCGACCAGAAGAGGATAATGTGTTTGTTTTAATTAAATGCATTTGATATTTAATTGTTTATTTTTTATATTTCTACATATTATCTTTCTTATTTCGATCATTCTTGTAGTAATAAAAAGTAGGCATAATAAAAAACCAAGTGCTAGGACATTCAATTCTTTACTTTTTGCCCAATTTCGATATATTCCTTCTTCTGTCTTACGTGGTGGAAGTGGAACTCAACGCCGCGCTCTGTCGTAACCGATTGGGGAAATAAATTATTTGAAATGTCATCATTCCCTTTTATGCGAGAATCAGACACAACGGAAAATCAGACAAAACGCTAGCATCTCTGCATAGTTCTCTCCCCTCGTCCACTCCTGGGCCTCTTCATGCTTTTTCGTAAGTTATCTGTAGTGCACAGCAACATATAAGCATTTACTAAAGCTTTTACGCTCTTTCCCTTCGAACGTATTATAAACATAGTATATTTTTATATGTTGGTATAATATATCTCATTATGTCGATGCAAGTCAACTTGCATTATAGCCAACCGGTTTAAACTGGTTTCGAGTCATTTGCAACGGTGTAAGTATTTATAGGTATTGTTCTTGCTCGCGGTTTTGTCTGTCTTGTTTATTATCTATTGGAAATAGTCGTATAAAGGCCGTCGTGGCACAAGTGCTTTATTGTAAGTGCGAAGGTTGGGGGTTCGATTCCCACTTGGGGGGATGATTAATTATTTATAATAAAACATTGCGTGTTTTCGACCAGAATTCGAAACCTCCAGAATTCGACGGAAAGTGAGGAACGGAAGTATCTACAGAATATGCTTACAGGTTCCCTCTGACTGCTCTCCTTTGTGCGGGGTACATTGTAAAATTAAAAACAAGAATTATTATTTCACGAGATTAACTCGTTCAACCAAACTAAATCTCCAGTTTTAAGCTATAGACCTTATAGAATATGCTTTACGTCAAAAACTTAATTTAAATACATGCATATATGGTATGTTATTTTATGACCTTATTTCAAATAATTAGCACGTAAGTGGGATTTACCTTTTATCGTTTTTACACAAAAGTATTTCATATGGTAATTAATAAATAATTTGTTATTTTATTAATTATTTATTGAGGATATTAAAAATAACGTAATTTTATTTATTTTCCTTTTTTATATATTAATATAAATATTTTTTTATATATTAATTATTTTTAGCTTCACACTTTGTCCCCCACTCATTGTTAAAACACTCCGTTCCCATTATTCTTCTTGTTTAGGTTCACATATCTGTTATATATAGCAAGAGAAAGCTCTCATAGCTCGACATTATAGTGTCATAACACTCGTATCTCCGCATTCCGTTTGTATTTAAGATATTGTGTGCTAAGTGACGGAACTCAACGCCACAAAGATGTAATAATAAAAAAAAGTATAAAAGTAAACAAAAATCTTGTCCTTTTAATATATATAAATGTAATATTATTTTATGCTGTTATATTATTTATCTTACATATTACAATCATTCCGCATACTATAATCATTAATCACTCGAGAGCCTTACAATTACTGGCTGAGGAGTTTGTTTGGATGAATGCACGTTTACTCTTAAATTACCGCTTATAAATAAAAATAAATATTTTAGTGTTGGATAAGCCTTTCGGAAATCCAACGTTTCACCAACCAAATGGTTGTGACCTCGTTTCCATTCAAGTGATTGAATTGTAATTTCATTTTCCCACTCTGCCTACTCTCCTATATACCCTCCTAGCGTGAAGCTGCTATCTTTAGTACATTTTCCTAAATATAATTTCTAAACTCACACGTGAGTATCAAGATGTTGTTTTCTTTTTCATATTTTTGATGCTCATCCAAGCACATGCAGCGCACTTATAAGAGAGCTAGCTATATTTAGAATTGAATTTTGTAGCGTATTAAAATGTTAATACAGTCGGCTCTCGTTAATTCAAACCAGTGATTATTCAAAGTACCAGTTCTCTAGTGTTAAAATACTCCGTTCTCCACTTTCCACCATGTCTAAATTGAGCTGAAATTCCTAACACCAAATTACTCTGGCCACTCTCCTAGGGTAAATTTATGAAACTAAGAAAAACATATTTAGTATTAGAATTTAGAATACATTTGAACAGTTGTCATTGTTAGTATAAAAATTACGAAAGAAGCGTAATTTGAATTGGCACTTCTTGGATACTGTCCAAGCGCTTTAGCCAATATTGCAATACGATTACACAGTTTTTTTGTCTGTCTATCTGGAAACCTCATCTGTGTTTAGGAAGCTAGGCAGAGGGATCCTAGTATTTCGACATTTCATTCCCCACGCACCGCCCAATTTTGTGAGGCATTGTGTGTTGAGTGGTGGAACTCAACGCTGCATTGCCAATACGTTCCCTCGTGTGGTAGTCAAACTCACAACGCGACGTTTACATATAGACTATGTACCAAAGGGCCACGGCAGCCCCAAATCTAAATAACCAAAAAAAGGAGAATGAAGTGTTTTAACGTTAAGTTATTTTTGCCTATTCTGGACAATATACATTTTTTTAGTTACGCGCTGCATTCCGCACATAACAGGATAGAGAACACAAAGGGAATCTAGGAACGTAGTGTTAAAACACTTAATATCAACCTATTAAGTCACTTCCGTTAAGCACTTGTCGCCGAACTTTAGACTTTGGTTGCGGAACTCAACGCCGGGCTTTGCCTCGTTACCAGACCAAGAAAATGAAAATATTTAATGATAAATAAAAAAAAAACCACGAAACCCACAGCATATAACTAGTAAGCAACGTATGCGACAAACTGGATCGAACCGGTTTTAAAATAGCATTAAGCTCATCCCATCGGAGCGGGGTCACATGCGAACGAATGCAAAGAAATATACGTGTAAATAAGATCTTATGTATTAATAAATACATTTACTTTTTATATTCTCCATTTTATATTTATAGTGTGTGAATTTAGTGTCGCATTTTGTCGTGGTAAAATAAAAATTATTTATCTCTTGGAGTGGAAATCGAACTCACAAACGTCGCGTTGCGTAGAAAAAGCTCCCGGACTCCCCGAAACCCGTGCCTCAAAAAAGATGCATAGAGGACCAGATAGAAAAAAAAACATATCGGTTGGCTTGTTTTCAAAAATATAGTCTTAGGTTCTAGGTTCCCTCTGCTTACCCTGCAAGAGACAACGTGAAGCTAATTCTTTTTTTTATCATATAAATAGTAGGCAACTCGTGAGAAATTAACTTGGATGGTAACTCCATCTACACATATACATTTTAGGCAACGTCCTTGTAATGCCTAATTAAATATATATTACCCAGATATGTATGTATGTTTGTTTGTTTGTCATTACCTTAAAAATAGGTGTCAAAAGTAGGCGATAAAAAGTAAAACAAATATTTACTGGTACTTATGTACATATATGTATATAGAGAATATTTTACTAGGATTTTCTGTCACATGATAGTGTCAGTTTAAACACCATAAGCCTTGGTTCTTTTATGGTATGTCATGGAAAAAAATATTGAAATAAATCCCAAAAATATATATTTATATTTATAGGTGTTGATATTGGATAGTAAGAATATTACTGATATATAAATATTTATACCACATAGCAGGGTAGTACCTGATAACCTAGTGTGAGAACTTCCGTTCACCACATTTTGCCGAATCCTAGCGGCACTGTGTGTTGAGTGGCGGAACTTAACGCCGCACTTTGTAGGCTACATCATTATATCTATTTCGCTATTTGCAGTAGACGAGTAAGCACTTAAAGTTATATTATTTAGCTTAACTTGAATATGGTATTAAAACAACACGTTTCCAAGTTTCTGCCCAATTTTTCAGATATTATATCTTGAGTGATAGAACTCAACGCCGTATTCATAGGAAATGAAAATAATTCACTTCCCCCAAGTGGGAATCGAAGCGACAACGGTCACGTTTTCAGCCAGACGCTGCACTGTGCCTCTATTGACTAATATCTAGTTTTAGTTTAGTCAGGCTGACTTAGTTTTTTTTATCTTTTAAACGTAACATTATTTTTATTTGCTTAGCCATTCTCTAATTCGTTATTATTTCTTATCTTCTTAAATAAAATATGTTAATTATCATAGACGTTAGATATAGATTATATTTATATTGTTTAAATTGTATAATTAAAAAGATTTATGGAAATTTTCGTACAATTAAGAATTTATTTCAACGGGATTTATTATGTAGAGGTTGGTCGTGGCGTAGGGGCACAAGTGTGTGCGTAAACGCTACTGGTTATGGGTTCGATTCCCTTTAAGAACGATCCCCAGGAAATGGTATATTAATATTTTCATTTTCTGCACTCTGGTGTCGTGGCAAACCGTGGCGTTGAATTCGGCCACTCAACACGCAATGCCTCCAGAATCTGGAGGAAAGTGGCAAGCGGTGCGAACTTGTTTCCCGTTGCGTTCAACATTTTACATGTTAATCACAAAATCAATCAATTAAGGATTTAGATTTAGCTTATATAATTTTTTGGATTAAAAGAAAGTCTTTATACAATTTGAATAGAATATTTATACAAACTAAAACATTTTTTCAATTCTAGCAAGCAAACAAGAGAACATACCACTAAAACTCAAAAATGGTTCGACACCGGAATCGAAGAGGCTACCTTTAGTGAAATCAGCGCCGCATTTGAACAATAACAGAGTGGAAGAAGCTCCAAGCATCGATGGGAAACTTGAAGGTGTTGAAATACATAGTCCTTCGAAAGATAGGTAAATTTTGTTTATTTTTTATAGTATGCATTTATTTTATATATTTAGCATTCCTCTCGCGGCTTTGTCCGCTTAAACTACATAATTATTAATTTACTTATCTATATAACTTTCGTTTTCTAATAGTAATATCGTTTTCTAATTAATGAAACAGTTATCCTTAGCAATTTTGACGAACATTTTTTTTAAATGATACGACAGTTTTGCTTAATAATACCTACGTAGTTTTCATTACGATTAAATCGGTTATTAATTTATTACAAAATTATTAATGTTATTTCACATTGTTACAGCAAGGAAAATGATTTGGCACCCAAAAATCAAAGCAAGGTACCTATTTCATTATTACTCGTATTATATTTTAACACGTTATTTTTATAATTATTATCTTGCATTTTACGATTATTTTGATGAAAATAACAGGTACTTAATGAATATTGAAGGTAAAAATTAATCCGTCTGATAAGATAACAGGCAGATTGCATAGTCAGTTTCAGATAAGTTCTCGTTAAATTACCAAATACAATACACGTACTAATGCTATCTAATAGAGGCCAATCGTGGTGTAGGGAAACGGGACAGGTCGTGGAATCGATTATCCCGCCAACGACGCAATGCCTACAGTTATTCTGGTAAGGCGGAAAGTGAGGAACAGAAGTATTTTAATGAGAACGAAGAGTCTTAAATTAAAAGACTTCACATTTCCGTTCATTAGTTTCTCTCTATTTCTGAGGCATTGCGTGTTAAGGGACGAAACATAAAGCGGTGCTTTGTCTCGTTACCAGAATGAATATATTAATGACAATATTAATGACAAAATGAATATATTAATTAAATATTTTATATTCCCGAGCGGGAATCGGACCCATAACCGACGCATTTACAGTCAAACACTTGTGCCACTGGGCTACGACAGCTTCTAATACGTACCTTAGTATAAAAATATACAACCTAATTAAGGACATTATGTATTAAATGAGAGAAATTAAAATAATTAAAGTACAATAATTTCGCTGAGTGAGAATTGAACCCACAACCCACAATAATATTTTTCCTTTTCTTATTTATTAATAACCAGCAACCCAATCACTGCTTCGCCCGCTTAAGCTTATTGATATATTACAGTGAGATCATAGAAAATGTTAAGATAAATTGCATATGAATAGCCTGTAATTACGAGTGTGTTATTCTGATGTATAAGTTACATTACTGAAAAGTTTCATCTAAATCCGTTCAGTAGTTTTTGCGTGAAAGTGGATTAGTAGGATATTTATTCTTAATAATAAAAATAATCTTTTTTCTTGCCCATCAGATGGCTAGAGCCAGGTATTACGTGAAGATGACTCTCCTACTTGCCTGCTGGATATTTTTCACTCTCATTTTTATGATGTACAATGAAAAGGAAGAAATTGTTAGAATCTCGTCTGTGAATCCCGGAGAAATTAAAAGTAAGTTGGAGCCTATTTTAACTAGGACCACAATTCCCACTGGAGGAAATTAAATTATTAATATTTTCATTTCCTCCCTCTGATAATATTTAGAATTCGATGGTAAATGTGGAATGAAATTGTCTCAATGGAAACGGAGTGTGTTAACACAAGGTTTCCAGTTTCCCTCTGTCTACCCTGCTTTGTGCGGGATATATCGTGAAGCTTAGAAAAAGATAAAAGATAATTTCATATTAGTTTTTAAACATAACATATACTTTTAATCCCCAAAACGGAAATAATAACCAAATATTTAAATTATATCACAATTTTCTATTTGTCAAGTGAACACTGAAATTGTATTCTAATAGTAGCATTAAGTAAACAACAAAATGAAACCTATCAAGACCTAGGCACTAAGTCTAGGTAACGCGAGGTCTTCGGTGAATGACCTGACCACCGAGCGTGCAGAATGTAAATATAATACATATGTTGTAATGTTAGGTTATTTTTAACCGTGTATTTTAACTGTTACTAATAATAATCTGTAGTTGAAATATGACTCATATGCAAAATGCAGAGTTAGTACTAGAAATCAGACAAATAATGATTACAAATTTACTTCTTTTTTCATAGCATATAGCAAAGCTTAGGAGGGTAAGCAGAGGGATCCTAATAACTCTGTTTTAAGACACTCCATTCCCATTAATACACTTCTTTCCTAGGCTGAATTGGTGCATTACATGTTAACTGGCGGAACACAACCCCGCGCTAGAGTTCCGTCAGTCAACTTGTAATGCTCCAATTCAGCGTAAAGCGTTTAAAGCGTTCAAATGAGAAGCACTTTAACATGTAAGCTAATTTACTCTAAATTTTGAAAATATTTCACAGGTTACCCATTAAATATATCGGATTCACAATTGTCCGTGCGCGTGAAGATATCTGGCCCGTTTCTGAGTGAACAAGCAGAAAAAAAACTGAACGCATCTGTTTCGGAGCAGTATAGAAAAATGGATATATGGCTGGAGACATGGTCGCTAGATCAGCTGGATGATAATATGACGGTAAGTATTTATTCATTCGATCTCGATCTCAATCTCTCCAAAAACATCGAAGAATTGCACAAGGGCACAAGCCTGCGACTGTGGACGCTTTTTAGCATTACGTTGTATCTCACACATAGCTGGGTAGGTAAAGGGAACCTGGGAACTGAATATTAAGACACTCCGTTCCCATTAAGACTGCTGAAAGTAAAAAAATATTATTAAATCAATATGTTTTTCAGACATCCGAGCCTTGCACCATTCTCCTACAAAACACCAACTTAGATTTCACACAAGGGGAATCCCGGACCGCCATGTTGGATATAAAAACTAACTCGACCAATGGCTATTCGCTACGTATCAGCGCGACGGCCAATGAGAGTGCGCCATTCACCATTAGGTATACGGTGAATCCGTTAAATGTGAAAATTGGTGTTTTGTACGCGTGCGTACTGCTGTGTGGGCTGTATGTGCTGATTATTTTTGAGGTAAGTTTCATTTTGGTTTTTTTTAGAGATACAGAGCGAAGAGGCAGAGGTCGACTGAGGCATATTGTGTTACTGGAAACGAAATTAATGAATTATTTTCATTCGTGGTAATAAGACAAAGTGCGGCGTTGAGTTCCACCACTCAATACACGATGTCTCGAAAATATAGTGAAGAGTGAATAACGCTATATGCGAGAAACTGCCTTAAAAAAAGGAAACAGTGAGAGGATAGGAAAACCTTCAAAATCCTGCCTATAGCAAGGTAGAGGGAACCTAGATTTAAAACACTCTGATCCCCACGCACCGCTTTTCGCGATAAGGCGCGTTAGTTTTAATACTAAAATATATTAAAATAGTACATCTTCTTACTAATTGAGAAGTATATACAACTATACACACAAAGGTTAGGAAATGTATTAAAATTGACATATAATAAAGGATTAAACATTACTAATTGAACTAATGATAACATTTCTATCAAAGTTTAATCAAAATCGACTTAGTTTCTCCTTTAATAAGGTTTAAAATTAGTTTAAAATGGTTATTTGTTTAATTCCGTCTATATGATTCTTATCGAACTACACGTGTAGTGTCGTATACGTATTGTTTTAGATATTTAAATATAGTAAGTATAGTAGGCCGTCTAAGTGTTAACGCATCGGCTCGATTCCGCAGGTTCGATTCCAACTTGGGGAGAATGACTTATTTTCATTTCTTTGCTTTAGTAGCGCGGCGTTATATTCCGCCATTCAACACTCAATGTCTCTAAAATTAGTCGATGAGTGAGGAACAGAGTATCTTAGTAAGAGGTTCCCTCTGTCACCCTGCTATATGCGGTATAGCTAAAATAATAATTTAGTGTTATATTTCATACTTAGTAAATAAGTTAAATTTACTGAGCTTGAAATTAATAGTCATAAAATAACCAATTTAAATTTATTTTAAAATATTACTGAAATAATTTTAATAATGTCTTTGTATGCAAAGAATAATTATGTTTTGTGGAAACCGCTTTATATATTCCGCATTTGACGGTTTCAGAAGCGATGTAGAGACCATCGCAGTGAGTAGCATCTTGTTGTGAACTCGATAACAGTTATTTTCATTCTCACTCAGGGGAATGTCGTGGAAATTATCTTACACTGTTCACTGTCTGACACTCTTCCACTGCGCTACGACGGTGTAATATTAATAGTGGTTAATTAGTCGTAAAGCACCAGGAAAGTACCATCGCTTAGCTAAACAAGGTCAAAGGTCGAGATTAAAAGTACATTAAATATTAATTATTGTTTTATCGTTGTTATTTACACGGATGCATCCGTATGTCATCTTTTAAGATTGGATTGGGTAAAAATTGAAAATTAATAAAATTTCCAGTTGTATCCCTTATAAAGAAGGGTAGGCAGAGGGGGCCCAGGATTATGCGACATTGTGTAAAATTACTCGTATAGTTTATTTCGTCTTTTATACAAATAATATTTGCATATATCAAGCATATCAAATTTAATTGACATAAAGCGATATAAACCATTATAAAGTGGTATTGTTAGCTTCTTATAAAATACTACGCACCTAACGATAAAAATACTTCTACACCTACTTAACACCTACTTAGATGAAACCACTCTCTACTTAACATTATATCCCGTATGTAGCAGGGTAGGCTAAGACACTCCTCTCCCCATTTCCTGCCGCTTTCTGGAGGCATTTTATGCTGAGTCGCGCAACTCAACGCCGCGCTTTGCAAGCACTAGACCGAAGAAATGAACACATTAAATATTCCATATTCTCGAGCGAGATTCAAACCCATAATCTGTTGCGTTTATATTTCTGCTGCGCCACGCCTGGCCTTATATATATAACAGGAATTATAAAGGAGATAAAGATTTAGTTTGATATTTGAAGGATATTAAGAAAAGAGGGAACGCAAGATCACGGTAAACAATATTAGAACAAGAAAATGAAGTGATATATTTGGGAAGTATGTTTAGTAGAGACGGTATCTATATACGATATGGACGTGGAAAGATATATTGCTGCAATGCAGTGTTGGTGTCGAAGATGTTATACGGCAGCGAAACGTGGGTGTTACAGAAGAAGAATGAAAGAAAGATGAAAGTGGACAATTTGGGTAGTAGCAAACCATAACTTTAAATTGATGGTTTGGTTAAAATCGTTAACCTCTTCCAAAATTTGCAAAATTTATCCTACAGCTTGAAGAAAATCCTGAAACTATCTTTTCTTAAACAATATTATATAGATAGACAAGTATTTAATTACTATAATTATTTATAGGTTTTCACATTAACGATCAACGAGTGATTGATGACGGCATACGGAATGATTGTAATATGTTAGTTATATAATATATATAGGGATAGCTACGTGGTAATGGTGCATACATATGTGAGCCACAGGCTCCACCCAATGTTACAGTCTCTGTGTTTTGAGTGATGAAACTTGTTCCCGCAGCGAGGAAATTAAACTCATTCTTTCCCCCGCCTGAGAACCGAACCCAACACCGTCGCGTTTACAATCAAACTTTGTAGCTCACATTATTCATCGTTCATTCATTCATCACAAACGTTAAGGAAAATAATAAAAATGTTAAAGTCTACTTTACTTTATATTTGCTAGTATGAGACGCAAAGCTATGAACGTAATTTATGCAAATTATGCAACTAAAAATAGTTCTAGAATATTTTAAATGACTTGTTGCATGTCAATATTATTCTAATCTTTTGTTTCCTACTATCTGTTTGTATGATTATGTTATTTTATAATGTGATTGTTTTTTTTTTACATTGACTCGATTGAAATAATATGAGATTTTTAATTAAAATAAGTAGAAAGTATCTTGGAGTAACAGTAAAAAGATAAAAAGTATCCTCTTGTTCTAAACAGATAGGACAAAAAAATCATCGAATAGATCTGTTTGTTAAAAAAATTATTTTCGAAGTAATAATTAATATTTTAAAGGCAAATTTGATTATTTCAGGTCATAAACCGTACCATGGCAGCTATCCTCATCTCAACAGCATCGCTAGCAGTACTCTCGTTAGTTGGTGAAAGACCTTCCATACCCCAGCTTGTCTCCTGGCTGGACGTGGAAACCCTGCTGCTGTTGTTCAGCATGATGATACTGGTGGCCATCATGGCTGAAACTGGAATGTTTGATTTCTTGGCTGTATTCACTTTTGAGGTAAGTTTTTTTATATGTCTGTATCTGTATCTGAAAAGGATGTTTTGTAGTCATAGGTTCAAAACATGTTTTGCTGTTTATAAATACTAAATGAAGACAAAGTTATTTTATATATTTTATAATGTTATAACATATTATAACATTAATTGTACTAGCGATCCAAACGCGGCTTCGCCCGCATATATGCATATATGGGATAGCCTTTATGTCAGACGGACCGACATACGTAGTCATAATGATGGGGTCCAATTTTACCCATTGGGTACAGAACCCTTAAAAATAGAGAAAAGAGTTTTCTTTTGATAAAATGTTTTGATAAACATGCAAATTTATCTAAGTACTTCTTCAGCTTTAGAGACATAACGATTTAAATGAATCACGGCGTTTTGTCTAGCCAGACCATACTATATATATATGTATATAGTATGGTCCATACCATACTATATATATATAGTACTATATATATATATATATATATATATATATATATAGTATGGTATATATAGTATAGTATGGCGTTAAGATATATATATATATATATATCTTAACGCTAGGTTCATCGGATTCCCTCTGGCTACCCTACATGTATTTTATTTATTTTTTTTCTTTTTATCCTAACACAATTGCCACATAGGAATTACTAAAGAATTAAAGATAACTTAGTAATGTATGTTATTCTTAATTTTCCTTTCAATTTTGTATTGAAACTTTATACAACAATCTCTCTAACTGACAGCTATGAGATTAGCTCTATTATACTTATAAATTAATGTTTATATTACTTACTTTAATGAACCGACAACGGTCGTAGAATAGAAACATAGAAATATCAATTTAAAAATATAAAAGAGCTGATCTCATTATATTTATCTTCCATGTAGCACCGTAGCAAGCTAAAACCTAGTATGAAAACAACGTTCTCCACTTTTGCCCGAATTTCAGACATTTTGTGTTGAGTGGCGGAACTCAACGCCGCGCTTTGCCTCTTTACCTTCAGATTTCGGCGTAAAGTGAGGAACGGAGGTGGCTTATGGTAAACGGAATGTCTTAACACTAGGTTCACCGGGTTCCCTCTGCCTTCCCTGCGACGTGCGTGGATACGGCGTAAATCTAAAAAAAGAAATATGTACGAAATTAGAGTAAAACAGTGAACCAAAACCAGTATACTTAGTTAGAATTAAACAAACAAGCTGCAACTCGTTACTGAGATAAGACTGGCTTATCTAACTTAATGAAAGTAAATAGTAAAAGATAGAAGACAGTTGGAAATGCTACTATTTATTAATATCTCTAGAAACGTTTTACGTACGCGTATGTACATACAAACATACATGCGCCTTACAATGAAAAATGTGGAATTAATGGAAAATAATGATTATTTAAAAGGTTTCAATATTTGATGGCCCTGGTGAATGTAACGGTTCAGTCAAACTTCTTACCAGAGTTAGGGAAAATGAAAATAATTCATACCTCCAAATGAGAATCGTCATGTTGCACGGCGTTGAGTTTCGTCACTCAACACGCAATCACCACCGGACCGATTAAATGAAAATAATTAATTTAACCCAGTGCGAATCGAACCTACAACCGTCGTGTTTGTGCCCCTCGAAGGCCTCTTTTATAAATATTATTAATTTATTTATTTGATTTCAGGTGACGAAAGGTAAGCTGTGGCCTCTTATAACACTGCTTTGTGTTATCACAGCACTACTGTCGACTTTCTTGGACAATGTGACGACTGTGCTCTTGATGACACCAGTCACTATACGGTAATAACTAAAACAGAGTGCACTGGGAAGTGTGCAGAACGGAGGGTCTCTACATTTGATTGTCCCTACCCCCGACCTATATAGGATAGAGAAGTCCGAATACGCAACCTTCGCGTTCAATTTAATTGCCAATGAGCTACGATAGAGGCAATATTCATTTTATAATATTTCTAGATAAGCGCGTTCGACAAGCATTCTTAAGTTTTACAATATTAGTATAGATTTTCTTTACTAACATAAACATTTATTTTTCAGTCTATGCGAGGTAATGGATATGGATCCCGTGCCCATATTAATGTCGATGGTGCTGTTCAGTAACATTGGAGGTACGGCGACGCCCGTAGGGGATCCCCCGAACGTCATAATTGCATCTAACAAAGCTGTTGTACAAGCGGTAAGTGAATGTGTGATCACATATTATGTGTATAAATGTTGACATAATTATGTGAATGTGTGGACGAGTGTTGACATAATTTATTAATGTGTGACCACATGACTGTAATATGAGGTAAAAATAAATTATTCAATATTTTCTTTTCAGGGTATCAACTTTACTAATTTCACAATGCATATGACCCTTGGAATCCTCCTAGTGTGCGTACAGACATACTTCCAGCTACGTTATATATATAGAGATACCAGTAAATTACGTTTGAATGTGCCACGAGAGATACAGGGTGAGTTGAATAATGAATATTTTAAAAAGAGGAAATAATATATGTTTCTTTATATATATACGAGTGATTTCGTAGTAAGAAATTTCAACGTATTGTTATTAATATATTTTTTCAGACCTCCGCCATCAAATATCAATATGGCGTCGTGCAATAGAATCTTTACCTCATTTGAGTAAAGATCAACAAGTTGTAAGAGAAAGACTGGAGAGGAAAATAAAAAAACTCAATCTACAGCTCGAGAATATGGAAAAAGAGAGTTCAAAAAGAGTTTGTCCGAAAGAAACTTTTCAAACTACATTATCTCAGTTGAAGGAAAAAGTATGTATAATTTACTTATTTAGAAAATTGTAGTATTGAGGAAAATGATTTGAACCCGATTGAGTTGAGAAAGTTTAGAATCAATCAAAAGTATTTTTCTTTCTTAAGTGTGGAATAACACTGTAATTTTTTTATAATTTTTATAGCAGGTATATAATTTACTTTTTTTAGTACAAAATCCGTGACAAGATGCTACTACTGAAGTCCACTGTTGCCATAAGTTTTGTCGTCGCTGTGTTTTTCTTACATTCGATACCAGAGTTAAGTAAGTATGGCTTTTGTTATATTTTAGTTGATGGTTGTAGGTTCGATCCACTACCGATTATATTGAAAAATTAAAACACTAAGAAGGGGGTAAAGAAGTATCTTAACAACAACTGATATTAGATACTGTTGAGGATAAACTCACGACCTGATTTACCGATCAAGCTTATTTTTAAAACTATCTTTCGGTCAAACTACTTCTGTAATAAAAAAAATAAGTAAGCTTCGCACTTCCACACAGCAAGATAGGCAGAAGGAACCTAGAGTAAGACATTTCCGTACCCGCTTTTTCCGCTGAATTCTGGAAGTATTGCTCAGTCATCAAGTGACAAAGATATTTCATTTCTTGAATCGAATCGAACACATGACCTGTAGCATTTACAGTCGCACGCTTGGTTCTTAATTTTATAAATGTGGAAGTTTTTGAGGATGGATGTTTGTTACACTCTTTCGCACAAAACCAACAGGACGGATTTAGATGAAATTTTACAGTAATTTGTAGTTTGTGTATTTTGTATAATTTGACTATAACAAGTTACTTACTTTAGGTGCTTACTTACTAGTAAGCACCTAAAGCTTTTGGATCGTTAAAAAGTGTATATAATTCTATAATATCTAAAACAATAACTTCAGACCGAGTATCCCTGGGATGGACGGCGCTATTGGGTGCTATCCTGCTGCTGACGTTGGCGGACCGGGATGACCTGGAGCCCATACTGCACAGAGTGGAGTGGTCCACTTTATTGTTTTTTGCCGCTTTGTTTGTTTTGATGGAGGTATTTGTTAATTATTTTTGTTATTTTTTTGGTATGAAGTTAGCCTTTGTAGTAATTTTAAAGCGTTTTGTCGATATTCATGATACAAAAATGCATTTTTTCTTTACGGTCGCTCTCTTAAAGATGTAGGTCCCCTTATTGAAATTTAATTATTAGTATTATATTTATAAAATTCGTAAAAATACATAATAAATTAATGCGACAGACGACTTAATTTTTTAGAGCGTATGGTCACTATACAAGACGCATGGGTTCAAATCTCTTCACGTATTTTTTTGGGTACGTTTGAGAAGCACTCAGGTGTTCGAATAAGTTTTATCTCGCGCTCGGGCAAGACAAAGCGCGACGTTAAGTTCCGCCACTGAAATATCAATTCTGACAGAAAAATTAAAATAATATGTCTTGTCTTCCGTTCTACCTTAATCCTGCTAATTACGGGATAAAGCGTGAAGCTAAAAACTTTCATATGTTTTCTTTTCCAGGCACTTACGAAACTTGGCCTTATTGAGTTCATCGGTGGTCTGACTGAGGGTCTTATCATGAAAGTAGATGAGAATGGTAGATTAGCGGTGGCTTTATTACTTTTACTATGGGTTAGTATTGCATTTATTTTTATTAATTATTTTTTTTTGCATCTATACTACAACTATATTTTTACTATTTTTAACATATTGAAAGTGTTATTCTGCGCTTAAGAAAGAAGAATGTTTTTACTACAAAATTGCGTTCTGTCAGTCAGTCAATTACTAAATGAGAGAGAGGAGAGGTGATAGATAATATAAATCCCTCCATTTTCCAGGTCTCAGGCATAACATCCGCGTTCGTGGACAACATACCGCTGACCACGATGATGGTTAGAGTGGTCACCGCTCTGGGCTCCAATCCATCTCTACAGCTGCCGACCCCGCCGTTGATCTGGGCACTGTCTTTTGGCGCTTGTTTGGGTGGTAAGTTTGTTGATGTTATTTATGTTGACCATATTATCAATATTAACTGTATTCATTATATTCTTCATGTTTACCACATTTTTATCCAGATGATCGTAATATCAAATCCTTAGCGTTCTAACACTTCAATATTGAGAAATAAAATATTATTTTTCCTAAGGTAACGGCACCCTCATCGGCGCGAGTGCTAACGTGGTGTGCGCGGGCGTGGCGGAGCAACATGGGTACAGGTTCACATTCATGCAGTTCTTCAAAGTGGGCTTCCCCATTATGATTGGACATTTGATGGTCGCGTCTGTCTATTTATTATTATGCCACTGTGTTTTCACTTGGCATTGAAAATTCGTATTGGCATTGAATTTCGCTACTGGCACTTCTGTTTACAATATTTTTTATAATATTTTAGATTTTTTTCTATTCATATTTAATTGCTTTTTTTTTTTTCAATATTTTTTATTTATATTTTATTTTATTGTATGTCTTCTACTTTTTTCATAAAAAGTTTTTATATATTCATTTACACTTAATTTATAAAAAATGTAACTTTACGTACATTATAGGTTCGATTTTCACTCAAAGAAATTACTTAATTTCATTTTCTCGTTTTGGTAGCAAGACAACGTGCGACGTTGACATCCATCACTTATCACGTAATGATTTGAAAGTTGAACGGTGCGTTAGGACCGGAGTGTCTCAACACTAAACCTTTGCTTACATTGCTACATGCGGGATATAGCGTGAAGCTAAAAAAAAGAACTCATTTATTTATATTTAATTATTAATATATTTTTATATTAGCGTAATTTTATTCGAAGATAGTTTTTTACTCTAAAATCATACTTTAACGTCTCAAACGAGTTTACACTTTAAATTCTTACTTGGAAATTTTTTAAGTCTAAAACTGCGAATTTGAAAAATAAAGTATGAAGTTTTAGTGAAAAATGTTTTATATACTCTATTATTTATAATTATACTTTAGTCTATAAAGTTTCAAATAAATATGTTGCATAAGGTCAGTATAGAAAGGGCATAATCATTAAAATATTATTTTTTACAAAAAACTAAAAATCGATAAAAAAAAATCTATTTGTTACACAGAAAACATGGCAAATGAGGGGAATTAGTTAAATTGTCCTATAGTTATGTAAAAATATTTTTTATATCTTTTAAATTATATAAAATATATGCGATATATGATTTATACAAAGTGAGGGACGGAGTTTTTACACTGGGTTCCCTCTGATTCCCCAGCGTGAACGCACTTTCATATGCGTTATAGAAAAATGTAATTTTTATACCAACCATATATGACCATATATGACCAACTTTTAGTATTAAGAAACGTCCTTTAAAATTGTGTACCTTAAAAATCACCTGTGATAGTTTGTTTCGTACTTAAAATGTGAAAAATATACAAAAAAAAAATACATGAACTATTATTTAATTTTAGTTATTTATAATAATCATTTTTAGATTATAAATAATTTTGTTTAGGGCAAGTGTGTGACTGTAAACGCGATAGGTTTTGGGTTCGATTCCCACTCAAAGAAATGGAATATTTAATATTTTCATTTCCTCGTAGATTAAATAATTTAGTAGACACCAAAATGCAAAGATAAAAGACGAAATTGCAACGTCATTAGGTATAGCGCAGTGCAGTGTCTAACTTTAAGGCGATGGTTGTGAGTTCGTTCTCCATTCAGGAGAATGATAATTTTTTAATCTTTTCCATGTACTCGCTCTGGTAGATGCAATATCTAGATATTAGATGAAAAGTGGAGAACGGAGTTTTGGTTATTTATGTCAGACATTTTTCAAATGCTACATACAATGCAAAGGCGTCTTTACAAAGAAATCTATTTATAATTTTTTATCCAAGGTTTTTTTTGTTCATTAATATTTTTATTTTTCCTCTGTAACGCACATAAAATAATTTTGCATAATATAAGATAAGATTTTTTAATATCATTTTTTCACTATATATATTTTATAAAAAATCTTTTTATTTTTTAAATATTATATAGTTTCATATAATTAGAAGACAGTATTCGTTTAATCATCATTCATAATTTAAAATTATAATTTCTTAAAACTAAAGAGTAATCAAAATAATGTTTATAAATTCAAAACTCCATCCCAAATCTAATATAGACTTAGTGTTTTTTTAACTCTTATAATTTACTTTAAAATATGTAACCCGATGAACAGATAGTTGTTGTAAGTTTGTCGTGTATATGTATTCATGTCTGTTTGTAACATCTTAGGGTAGGGTGTAAGGTGACTTAATCGAGAGTGCTCTGTAACATGATTTAAGAAGCCGTTTGAAAATTATCAGCTCTTTTTTAGTTGTTCATGATAGTCAAAATAAATATCAATTTTGGTAAACTTGGATTTAAAACTATTTTAAGCTGGCAACGTCACCTTACTCCAATCATTAATGTAAATTATAATATTAGATATAGGTACATATGATATTAAGAACATTGAACAAAAATATTTAGTTATATTTACAATTTATTTATTTATAACCTATCCTTTATGAAGTTTTTAAAATTTATTTCATTTATATTAAAAAGAAAAAGAAAAGTGTAATTAAAGTTATCTTTGTTAATTATTTTGAGTCATGCTGTCTCTTCCTGATTATAGTAATGAGTAAGGGAGAGTGATAGCTATTACAAGCTTATAGTTTTATTTTAATCATGCTATCTCCTTCTAATGATTATGAAAAGAAAGGAACAGTATGATAATTGATATTTCTTATAAGATAACATAGTGTTAATAAATACTTGTAAAAAAAATTCTTTAGATTTTATTTCCTAGTAGTTTTTCAGTATTTTATTTATTTGTTAAATATCTTATTAAATTTAAACAATGTATAAACACCGTATAATAATTTAACTTTCTCACATAGTTGTGGCAATGTCAATTAGCATTTAATTGTCATTAAAATATTATATGTCCATTAATATTAATTAACTATTAATTGATGTTTCTACTTGTGGCTTTTAGAATTATTAATATAGTGAAATTTTGAATAAGAGCGGGTTCAAATCCCTCTGCCTTACTTTTTATATGTAATTTTAAAATTATGAATAATCAGTGTGGCGCTGTGGCACAAGCGCGTGTAAATGCGACGGTCGTGAGTTCGGTTCCTACTCGAAGGAATTAATTATTTCGTCGTCCTTTTAACCAGGCAAGGAAGGCAAAATTTGTGCGGTTTGGAGTGTTTTAACACTCTGTTCACTCCGCTTACTCTGCTATAAATGAATCATACTTCTTAATTATACAAACATATATTAATTAGCTTTAAATACTATAGTGGATATTGTCGATTTTAATTAATTAATACATATTTGTACAGTATGGTCGACGAGTCGCGGCCACTTAAGAAAATCATTAAAAGTTAGAAAATCAAATTTGCGGCTACCACAACTCGTCGACCGCACTGTACAGAACACTTATAATATTGTGCTTGGTGGTTTTATCACTAGTTTCTATTTAAACAAAGTATAAATATGCCTAATAATGAATTTTATTTATTAAGTTATTTCATGAATTGTAACTTTAATATGTTAAAATATAAAGAATAAAACAAAATGTTTTTGCAATATTTCGAAGATTTTTTTTTTAAATTTGTAATTTGCTAAATATGGCTCTATATGCGGCCATCGTGGCGGAGGGATACAAGCGTGCGACTTATAAATGCGATAGATATGGGTTCCATTCCAGCTCAGGGGAATTAATTATTTTATATTTCACATTCTCGCTCTGGTAGCGAGGCAAAGTACGACATTTAGTTACACTACTGAATACAATACCTTTAGAATTCGATAGAAAATGGGGAAAGGAAGTGTCTCGACATCAGAGCGAAGAAATTAAAATATTAAATATTTCATTTTCTCGAGTGGGAATCGAACCTATAACCATCGCGTTTACAGTCATATTCTTATTTGCCATGCCACGACGGACCTCAAATAAATGACGAAGTTTAATAAATTATTCAATGATTGTAGTTTAAGTAAAAAGGATTGCAATTAAAAAATAACTTTTTTAAAAAATCTTTATTAAAACAAAAAATCCTAAAATATTGGATTTTACAAACATATCAGTGAATATTACAAAAAACATAAGCAAACGAGTCCAAATTACTCATAATTGGACATTATGTTATACAAATATCAATATTTTTATATAAGAAAATGTATTTATAGGAATTGACTGAACTTGGAAATCAAATATTAACTTTCCATTCTAAATTTTTAAATTTTGATACTCCCAACTTACTATTTATTTGTAAAGATAAAATTACTGGTGTTGTACCTACACATACAATTTCTTACATACGAACAAAGAGATATTAGTAAATCTAAAAAAAACAAACTTCTTTTTAAAACGCTATTATAATATTAAAATTAATATAATAATACATAAATATATTTAAAAAAATGTGTCAAAATGGATGGAATAAGCAGTCAAAATATAAATCTACATTTAAAAATAATTATAGTACAAATATTAAAATAAAAAAGGAATGGAATGGCCTAAATGTCTTTATTTAATCTAAACAAAAGAAGAAATGAGTACAATGAAAATTATTATTTCTTTATTTCATAAACTGGACATAAGGGTTATAAGAGAAAACAAAACTCAAAAATGGCAACACAAAGCTATATCACTGACCTTTCTATGGACACACAAAGAATATGTTAATATTTTTTTACAAAAAATATCTTGTACCAGATGACGCAGTTATGATTCCGACAAACCATCAAATATCAATTTTAATTATTTATATTATTCACTTTCCAAAAACAACCTTCCAGAGAATGATATTTCAATTATGTGTATTATTCTGTACTGGTAAAAAAAACGCGGCGTTGACTTCCACAACTTAATGTTATGTCTCCAAAATGTTTGTAAAATAAAGAACTCTTAACAATCGGTTCTTTACACTTTTAAACGAAGCGTAATTATATAGAAAATATTAATTATAATAATATATTGCCATTATAAAAAAAGCTATATAAAAAGTTACAAAATACACACGTGGGGTTTGAAATTACAACTATTATACTTACTACTATAGAAGAATCCAAAATACTATTTTTTTTTTCATCATTATTTTATAGGCGTAGCTGTGCAAAATAGAGCCAAATTTTGTTTTAAAAAAATGTATTATTATAACTTTTATTAAAAAAAAAATCTTTGAAGTTATCTTTGATATTATGAACGAAAGTTCTTTTATATATTTAGATTTAGTTTTTAAAAATTAAGGTTTTGTCGAATTAAGAAATAAATAAAACAAAATACTTTTTACTTTTAAAAAAAAATAAAAAGTAAATTTGACTAAATTAATGTTTTTATTAATTTAGTCAAATTTACTATTTTATTTGAAAAATATATATTAACATATGGCTCTAATACACACAACTACGTTAAGTTGATGTTTTATTATAATACATAGTGGGTAGTTCAGAATCAGAATCTTCACGTATCATATAAATAGAATAGAATTTATTTCATATTGACTCTATTTTTGATCCACAAAAGGCACTTATGATATAATACTTATAATAAGCACTTTATTTTTTTTATAATTCTGAGAACAGTCATCCACCACAATACTGAACAGGACTAACATTGCTTAAGTTTTTTCTTGATTATATATTATAATAAAACATCAATATTTATTATTAAAAAGAGTATAAAAAACTTTCTCTAGTGAATATAAAAACCATCTAAGCTACACATATATATGTATTTGTACGTTGTTTTATTTCATATCGGATATCTTTTAAAAACATATTTATAGAAAAAGCCTTAATAATTATACATATTTTTAACCTCCGACGACAAGGGGGGTGTTATAAGTTTGATGTGTGTCTGTCTGTCTGTCTGTCTGTGGCACCGTAGCTCCGAAACGGATAACCAAATATAGATTTTTTTTTTGAAAGGTGATTCAATTGAATGTTCTTCTTTTAATCAAGAAGATATGTTCAATAGTTTGAATATTATTAGGTTTTTTCTAGGTGCTTCTTTATTTTTTAGTTTTTTGTGGCGGAGGTTATTAATATCAGTTATGAAAAATGTTCATTCTACAGAAAGAGCAGAAAAAGCTACTTTTTTGTATAAAAAAGATTCGAACTTGCTAATTAACGCTTAGAAACACTAATTTACATATAAAAAGTCCAAAAAACCTAGCAAATAGTTAAAAAATTAGTCTTTTTAAGTTATTTTCTAAGAAAACTCATTCTAGATCTTATATATTATGTAGTAAAAAGTAAATGAATTGAGATTCAATAAATTGCTGCCAAGACGTCTAAAGAAAATACTTTTAAAAATGAAATGATTAAGAAAAAATAGTTCATAAACAATATTGATAGCAGTATTTCATATTTGTAAATTGGGGAACAGAGTGTCTTAGCACTAGGTTCCCTCTGCCTAACATGCTATATGTGGGTTACAAACTAAAAACAAATTACGTCATAATTAGAGACGACGTTATGAAATTATATTAATATTAGTGTTCCACTCGCGGTTTCATTTATAATTATAAAAATGCTTGTTAGCTTTATGCCGTATCCCGCATATAGCAGGATAGACCTAATTAAGCCATTTTAATGAGATTAGTTTATTATTAAACTTTCTTTTTTGTTTTTAAGTCAAATAATGAAATTACATTTTTTGTCACTATTATAACAGTATAAATATTACGTCAGTATATCAGATATTATTCTAATAATAGTAAAGAAAAACTGTCAATAAAAACTATTTGTGACTTTCTAGTACATATAAATAAAAATACATATTTAATCAACTTAAAAATGTTTAAAGTATAGCAAGATAGTAGAAAATAAGAATTACTATTTCTAATTATGAAAATAAAGGTAGAATAAAAAGTTTATTTTCATAATCAGAAATCGTAATTATAAAAATAAAATTAAATCTTATTTATATAAAAGTGAAAAATCCAGTTAATCATTCGGAAATTAAATCTCACTGCATTTAAAAAGTTAAGAAGTCACAAGTTTTTATCGTCATTATATTTAAATGAAAGTAAACAGAAGTATACTTATATTATCTCAACAATACAATCTTTAATTAAATAATGTTTATTCATTATTATTATTACCAATATATGTATGTATTAGGTTGTTACATAATTTTAATATATTATTTTTATTATATTGTCAAAAACACGTAAAATTTTTTTGTAATCTTTAGGGTGATAAAACAAAAAAACAATTTCATATTAAAGGTACGAATTTCATTATTTTTTCATGATATAAAATCATTTAAAAAATGAGATATGTCATAATAATGATATACGATGAGATTTTTACCCGCAATGCTGAATTCCCATAGATCTGTGGGTCCCTCCTTAGGCCGGAGAAATTAATGTCTGGTATTTGCGATTCTGTAAGGGAATAGACGAAATATAGACAATAGATTATGTCAGACCTAAGTCCTATTTGGGGTGTGTTTTGAGAAAAAAAAAATGTTTGTTAATCTAATGATAAACGATATTCTCTTTTAATTTGATTGACAATCGTTAAATTAAATATTGCAATAAAAAGTTACAAACTTCAAAATAAGTAAATATATGTATTTTGACTTTATATACCAATTTTTAACTTCTAACAAAAAATATTATATAAGAAAAATAATCATTAGTTACATTCTTTTTAATTAAATTTATAGAGTAGTCATAATAAGTATGTCTAAAGACTACTAGACAAAAGAAAAAAAAATAAAATCACTTTTAATCACTTCTATATAAAATTTAAAAAAGAAATATGTAGGTATTAATATAAAAATTTTCTAAAATTTATAAACTCACAAAGACGGCCAAACAGTTGTAAGCTTAGCGGCAAACAGAATAATAATAAATACTCATGCTTTCTCTAAAACTAATTTCATATAGAAATACAAAATGCAGTACACATATTATTGTCACATTCCAATAATTAATATTAATAATAATAAAAGTAAAAGATAAATTAATCAATTTATCTATTGTACAACAATTATTTTGCACATATAGTTTTCAACACATTTTTTAAATATTTTCACCCTGTATCCCGCATGTAACAGTAACTCTGCAGAGGTAACTTATGTGATAAGACACTCAGTTCCCCATGCACTGTCCAATTCTCGAGACATTGCGTATTGTGTGGTGGAACACAACGCCGCGTTTTGTCTTGTCACCAGAACGAGAAAATGAAAACTTCTCATTCCCTCAAATGCGAAGTTTTTAAAATAAAATCAAATCTGCCATCTATGGCTAACTCCTAGACCACACTATACAGACATACCTCAAAACAACCAGCAGGGCGACACCAACGATCATGTCCGCCTGTAGACTGGCGACGCCTCCATACCGTGTCTGACCGCAGGCCGGTGGACACACCGGGATGATCGTTTCTAATTAAAACAAACATGTTTGATATACGCCATGCATAAGTGGGGGGGTAAAAGCAAATATAAAAAAAACAAAAATCGGTCATGTAACATTTAAATGTCAATGCCATACTTATAGCACTAGATCTTATCTATATAAGCAAAAAAGAAATGTAAAAGTAACAAACTAAAAGCAGTAAAAAACTAAAAAGTAAAAACGAATTTAAAATTAGTCGACATTTTGTATCATTTCGTAAAAAAATGTTATATTTACTTTAAAAATATATATGTGTCGGCTGGTGATAATTTATTTCAATATTAAGAATAAATTCATAATTAGTTAATTAATTACAAAAGATGTTTTATGGAGTAAAATTAGAATTAATATTTAAGAATTAATAAAACGCTGTAATTATTGAATTGATGGTTCTGTATTTGTCAGCTTCCGGTGGCGCCACTTTGGGCGCGTCACCGTTATCAATGTCATTGTTACTTTATAAAAGGCCACGCGGGCGTTGTACGCTCAGTCGAGGCTCTGCCACGGCTCGGAGCACTACTCGTGCTCCACCGCTGGTTAACCTCGACTATTTTAATTATGAATGTTGTTAAGACCTATTTGTAATTATACTGGACTGGAGCAGTGAAAGGTGACTGTTAGTACTGTAAAGGGACCCTTAAGCCTACTCCTGGGGTCACAAGTCCCAGGCACTGCTCCAGGCCATCATTTAAAGAATAAGATAATGTTGTTGTTATTTTCCTTGTAATTTACTATGTTTCCAGTTATTGTTTGGTTTATTTATTTGTTTTAGATTTACCTATTTATTTAATTTAGTATTTCGAGTAGAACCAAAGGCCAGAACATGGTCGGAGGTTCTACTCGTTTATTTTTAAATATCTATTACGCCTTTAAATCCTTTAAATCCGACATATGCATTTTAAAAAAATATTTTAAAATTTAAAATAGCCTTATAGATAAACATATGCATTACTCTCCAATTATATTACTATTTCCAAACAAAGAAAGAACATCAATAACATCTAAACATCCCAACATACATACATACAAATCAAATCTAAATTACATCAATCATTAATCGAACCCACTACCTCCTTATAGTAAATACATACCAAACAATTCCACCGTGCCTTCAGCGGATCCTAATTTATTTTTAGCCTTACATGTGAAGAGGCCATATTGTCTTTTTTCAATTGTTATAACTCTTAATGTAGTGTCTGTGAATTCGTCGGCAGTGGCAAAGTGGGAAATTCTGTAATGAAAATATATAATTCATTTATAAGAATATAAACGTAATGATTGTGGGTTCGATACTCACTAGGAGTAGACAAAGAGCGGTGCTGAGTTACGCCACTGAACATACAATGTCTTGAAAATTTACTAAGTGGGACACAAGTGGGTTAACAGTAGGTTCTTTCTACATATAGTTCAAGCGAGCGAAGCCACGGGGCCGCATGTATTCAATATAAAAGAACTTATTTACCTATAATGTTGATTATTAGACAGCGCTACAGAATCTTTCACCCATACTATAGCTGGAGGAGGGTATGCTTCGACGTGACATTCCAAATCCATATCGTATTGAAGGGCCTGGAAATAAAAAAAATATATACCCTGAACAAAATCGATTATCCGGTTTTCAGTTACTCGATTATTCGGACTATTTAAATAAACGTAAATAAATGTGTAAATTGTGTATTGGATTATGTATTTGTTGATATATTTACAAAATCTAAGTACATTCAATTATATGAAGTTTCGATTATTGAAATAAGAAACGGTAACAATTAGTTCGATTTATCGAGTTAGTACTATAATTTTAATCAATTAAGTAAAAAGGAAAACCAATTTTTATTATAATCAATATGTTAACACTTCACTTGCAAGCACAGCGTATAACTGTAACCGCGACAGTTGTGGGTTCACTTCCCACTTGGTAGAACAAATTATGTAATATTTCCAATTCCTCATTCTAGTGACATAATAAAGCACGGTGTTGAATTCCTCTACCCGAATACACTACCTCCCTCTTATATGTTTATATATATAACAAATATATTTATCTGTGTATATACCTGTCCCAAACGCGGCCTCGGCACGGTGACAACAGGTGCAAATTCAACTTCCAAGTTTATATTTCTGCGAGCGCCCTTACCGACGCCATTTTCCGCTACGCAGTAATATGTGCCTCTGTCTTCTTTGTGTACTGATGTTATTTTAAGGATATTACCGCTGAAAACAAAGGAAAATATGTATTATTTTAGTATGAATATAAATAGACACTGTAAGCGCTACGGATGTAGGTTCGATTCCTACTCGGATCAAATATTTAATATTTTAATTTCTTCGCTCTACGAGACTGGAGGCAGAGTCAACGCCGAAGTTTTGTTTTGACACAACCGAACCCAGAACTGTCGCATTTACAGTCATACATTTTGCCCTGGCACCACGTCGGTCTCGTTTATTATAATATAATATAAATTACATATAATTACCGATAAATAGATCCACCGGTGGGTAAAATGGCGTTATTTTCACGACGCCACGAAATCTTCGGTGGCGGGAAACCACCAGCATAGCATTCCATTTGGGCACCTATTTACAATAAATAAGAAATTATTTAAAAATTTCTTTCGAATTTGAACCTTCGATCCCCACTTGAGGAAGAAATATTAATTTAAATTTATATTTCTATTTCATTGCTCTGGTGTCGAGGCAAACTGTCTGAACTCACTACCACTGATACAAACCTTAATAAACTACATTGAGTTTTCCATTTCACCTACTATCTTGTAGTGATACGTCACTTGTTATTTGAATATACAACTGTCCAAATCCAATATTAATCGAACTCACAACCATTCATACCAAAATAAAAGTCAATAAAATTATAGAATTTACAAACAAAAAACGAATATTAACACATTTCTCTATTACTCATCCACAAAGTCCAAATATAATGTAAAACATATTTTTCTGAACTCACTCTCTCCTTCGCTGGCCACGATGGACCGAGTGGAGTTATCAGATATGATGGGAGGTCTTCGGACTTGGAGTTCCACTTCAGCTGTTATCTTATTGCTCACTGATAAGAGAACTTGACATTGGTACCATCCAGCGTCAGTTTCTTGTATGTCTTTGATCTGGGGAGTTATGGAGACATAGTAATACAGAGAGTGAAGAATTCTTTAATACTTATAAGGAGATACTAAAAGTATAAGAAATTATTTTAATTAAAATAAGTACCTTGATGAAACGATGAAAATTAATCATGATAGATTACAAGAGGTGTGGGTTCAAATCAATCTATGTTCTCACATTTATATGTTTTAAAATTTTGATAAAATAGAACAGTAAACAAAATGTTATTAAAATATCAATAAAGAAAAACACAAAGTACTGGTTTTTTCGCAAATAAGAACAATAAGTAATCTATTATAATCCTAGTTCAAAGCATAACTAGGATTTAAATCCATATGCCATATAAAAATATTAACCACTGCATTTACAAGACGTTTTGGCCTTTGTGTCGGCATTACGACCTCCTATTAATTATGATTATTACAGCCAATTAAACCAATTTTAAAATTCCATAGATCTTAAGTAAGTTTTGCCAGTATATATTCTTTATTTAGAAATATATAACTGAATAATAGAATAACAAAATAACATAATTATTAAAAAATCAAATTATTTTAATTTTTAGTAAAGTTAAAGAATATACCTGCTTTTACCTAAAATATGCTTAATAGTATTTTATTAAATTAAAAAAAGATAAGAAATTAAAAAAAGGAAAACTTACAGATAGAGTGTAAGTTGCAGATGCTGCATCAAATCTTAGTGAAAATCTTGAATCCCTTATAATAAGACCCGAGTTGGAAGATAAAGGCAGAATCTCTTGGGATCTGAGACGATCATGTTTTAGCTGTAAAAGAAATGATAATTAATAACCTCCACACAAAAAACTCCAAAAAGTAAAACAAATAATTAATAGGTGATAAAATACAACTTGTATTTTATCACCTATAAATACAAGCTGTATTTTATCACCTATAGGCTGTATACCTTCTAGCAAGCATATTTTCTTAAATCATGACTTGATTAAGACAATTTCTCCATAAAAAGAACTTAATCAAAATTGGTTCATTTGTTTTGGAGCTACCATGCCACAGGCAGACATATAGATAGAAATAATATCGTAACAAAAAGTAAGGAATGTACTATTATATACCATGTGTTATCTTGTATTGTAAATACAATACAATTTATTACTTCTACTTTGCAAACAAAACAATTGTGTAAGCAAAGAAAGGTCAACTCATGTGACCTTTTATCACTCACTGATAACAGCTGTGGACTTTCTAAATATACTTGTAAATATACTAATAGTTAACTTATATATAACTATTCAAACTTTCACATTTAAACCATATTAAAAAAGGGGCAAGTGCGAGTTGGACTGAGGGTTTCGTACCAATATAAGCATTGTAGGCCAACTACAACTAAAGTTACTTAAGTTAGTTAAGAATAAATTATCCCTTTTCTTTTTTTGCCTTTATTTAGATTATAAGTTTTCATTTTCTACAAAATTTTAATATTTACATAGTAGGTGCATAATATGTTATACAGGCCATTGTTGTATAAGTTTGAAATATTGAATAGTTTCATTTTCTCGCTCTGATAATGAGCGGTGTTGATTTCCGCCACATGCAATTTGGCGGAAAGTAGGGAACCGAAATGACTTAATGGAGGAGGAAGTGCCTTAAAAGTAGGTTTCCAGGTTACCTCTGTCTACCCAGCCATAGGGATAAACTACGGTGTGACGCTGAAAAAATATGTATTGTAGAGTATATGTCATCGAAATGATTTGCTTCACTAAGCCCGAAGGTATTAAGATCAAATTCCATTGAATAAAACCACTTATATTAATAATATTAATATAGGTAGGTACATGTTTTCTTGGTATTGTTACATAAAATACGCCACTCGACACACTACATAAATCAAAAGCAGAGAATGGTTACACTTGTAACTAGATAGTCAATGTTTACTTTAATTATTTATTAGGACACCTCTAAAAAAAAATTAAATCAAAAATGATTCATTCAATTGTGAGCTACAATGCTATATAGAGACACACAGATGCACACTTATACAGACTTACCCACAAAACAGGATAATCGTTGGCATAATGAACGGAACAGTCCAGGTCCACTTGACCACCAATATCTCGGATCTGCTGTTGAGTTATATGGGATATTGTCGGTGTTCTTTGTCCATATGCTGAAAATAAATAGAAATATTTGTAGAAAAATTATAAAAATCTTATAATTAAAGTATAATTAGAGACAACTCTACAGCATGGACAGTGACTAAATGTAAGCATGATAGTTGGGGTTTGATCAATGGAAAACATTTATATTAATTTCCTTTGTCATGTTGTGAGGTTGAGGTAGCCTCTCTGGTACACACTACTGCAATGTTTCGAAAGTTGGAAGAAAAGTTTTAAATATTTTTTCTCTCCTTACCCTGATGTGCAGAAAAAAACGTGAAGCTAATAAAAAAATATAATTGAGGCCACTGTGGCATAGTGGGTGAGTCTGTATACAAACATAGCAAGTTGGATTCCCACTCAGGGAAAGCACACAATCTAAATTGTAAGATTCTATGGTAGTAAATTATAGGTGCAAATACATATAGAAAATCAAATCAGATTATATTACTTCTGGAGACCTCCATATGGATTTATCTACAGCAGCAATAAGTTTAAGCAGTTTGTAAGCTGTTTAGCAGGATTCTTACAAACTAAAACTAAAATTTTGGAGATAGGAGACACTTTTCCTCTGTGATATTTCCATTTTAAAATGAACAAGTTTCTTTTGAACTTTTTTCAAAGAAAATATTGCACTATACATCTTTCCTTTGTGTTACTTTTTTTCTAAGTAGACACCAAAAAAGTCTAGACACCCTAACTTTTACTTGTGAGGCTGAGACACCATCATGACTCAGTAGAAATTTGCTTAATCCCACATGATTGTTATGGGTACAAACACTTGGACAATTGCTTATCTTTAAAATAATGAATACATTTTGTTATTTAATATGAATAAGAAATAATATATTTTTTAATAAACAACAAACTTCCTTCCCAATAAAAAACAACATTGAAATTGGTTAGTGTGATTTTGAGTAAATCATCTGTTTTTCACTCATATACCTAATGTAAATTTAAGATTCGCGTGATTTTTTTATGGATAACATTGTCAGGAATGGACCAAATTAAAATGAGACCTGTCAGGAAGCACCAGCTTTCAAATAAAAAAACCATCAAAATAGGTTCACCCAGTCAAAAGTTCTGAGGTGAATTACATAAAAAAAATACAATTGAAATCATAACTTTCTCCATTTATTTATTAAACTTTAACTTTACTAATCAATAACATAAGCAAATAAATGCATGTTTAGTTAAGATAATTAATTTAAATACAATACATTGTTAGTCTTTGTCATTAAAAATATAATTAGAGTCAGCAACTGATATGTGAAATGTTATCTTTTATATATTTTACTTATTAATATTATAGTTAATTGGACAGAGTCCAGCATTGTTTTTAAACTTCAAGATCTCTCACATATACATATAATTAGGCAAGGGAATTGACCATTTTATTTCAGACTCATTGCACAATAAGTGGTGGAATTCAATATCAGACTTTGTCTTGTAACAAAAGCATAACAATATTTAACTCTCCCTTGAGTGCGAATAGAATGGAAAACCTTGGGGAATAGTGTGAACATTAGATTCTCTCTGCCTACCATGCTGTGTGCGGGATACAGTGTGAAGCTGAACCCAAAACTATTGCATTTTATATTCAGAAGATAATCCAATGGGTTTTTGAATGGTTTGATAATATAATTGGAACCGTTCAGTCAATGAGTAGTATAATAGACCAACTATACAATAAGAAAGCATTTATTGTCTATATTATGTTTCCAGGCAGGGTGATGCCTGCTTTAAATAATAATTTAAGTGACTTTACTTAAATAAGGTAGTGAAAAAGTAAGTTAATTCATATTTTATGATATAACTGAAGATTACAAGTTCAAATCTAAAAATAATACTAAGCATATTAAATTCAATTATTTTGCATATAATACTTATTCCTATTCGATTTTTTAACAAAATCCAAAAATTTATTTTTCTTGATATTTTTATATAACAGGTTATAAACACCTAAGACAATATTTCAAAATTATTGTAAGAAATTGCCAATAACTAAAATTACATTTAAATACAACATATGGACTACTATTCAAAATTAGTGCTAAGCCATATTGTCAAAAATCAATTGATATACATGAAATTTTAGATGTTATCACATAATTACAGGTATTATTAAACAAATGACTAGAGGGTAAATTTTCGTATCGGCTTTTGAAATCAACCCTTCTTCCTGTCAATGCAATGAAGCGCGAAATCGATCGATAATTTGCATTCCCCGCTTTATTTTGTCACCATTTTTATTTTTATAACACAAATAAATAGAAGGTTTTTTAAGGTAAAAAAATACGTTATGTATAGCAGTGAAAACAAAATAAGTTTTAATACGTATAAATGTACAATAAGTAGGTAGTCATATTAAATTTTGTATAGCTTTCCTCTATATATATTTTGTTATATAATAATTGTTATAACGAGAAATATAACAGTTAAAACTTTTCAAAATAATAAATAGGGTGTGTCGTGTTCGTCACAAGTAGTAAACACTAACAATTGAAATAGTTTTTTTCTTTTAAAACGACAATTTTACCTAATACTTATAAATATAAATAAGACATTTAAGTATTTATTATTAAATATAACTCACCAATTGATGCTAGGAAGAGTATTTGTATGAAATAATTGAAATTAAAAAATGCCATTTTATATGACGCTCACAACTTCACACGACAAAAATCGCGAATAAACTTTCGTTGTGTGGTTTTGAATGGAGCGTGGTGAGGTGCGTTCCGTTTCACGTACAATGAAATTAACGAATTTATTATTTTTATAAAAAAATATATAATATAGAAAACAATGGTAAATATACATTATAAATTGAGTTGGAATTGATTTTAGTTATAATATATAATTCTGATTTCATTTATCTCCCGTATGTATGAGGTCAATGTAAAAAATGTTCAAACTGAATGGTTTAGTGGATTTATTGTGATTTAGTGTAAGTTTTACCGTTAAGTTGAGTTTATATTTTATAAAATAAGTGGTTACTAAGAAAATAGTTACTAAAAGGAGCTAATTAAAAATTTTAAAATATCTTTTAGTAGTATTTCTTATCTGTGGTTATAAAATATTCTATTTTGTGATACAAGATGGCGTTCTTTGAATTTGAAATTTTACTGACAAAATTTATATTGTAATTTTTGTGATTCATTACTTCGATCTTTCAATCTCTAATTTTCAAGAAGGACACATTCCCTATAATATATGGCCTTTTTTCATTGTCATGTAATGTGTGAATTATTTTATCCTGAATAGATAGAGTAGTTAAAAAAATATCTAGTGTTAAGATTTAAGACAATCAATAGGCCTTGCAATAGCATCTTTAGTGGCGGTACTCAAAGCTGAGCTTTGTCTTGTTACCACATCACGGAAATAAAAATGATTATTTCTTCTTCTGTTCTTCTGATAGAAGAACCCTTTATGTTGAATCCACAATCATGACGTTTACAGCGAGATGAGCACGATGAGATGAGTTTAGCTCTACGACGGCCTCAATATGTGAATAATTATTTGTTTTGAATTATTATTTTTTATTATTAGTCTTAATATGAAGAAATGGGTGTGCTTGAGTCATTTCTAAAATAAAAGCTACTTTAATTTATTACACACACACACACATTACTTTTGGTTAATAATAAATAATAATGTACTAGCACTAATCAGACTAATAAATATTTCTATTTTATCTTAGTTAGAAACTACCTATCTGCTATTACTTATATTATTTCGACTTTACTTGTTTTTGTCAAATAGAACAATAAAAACTGAAAGCTTCGATATCTTCCGTTATCTGAATGCTGGCTGTGGGCGTAGGAATAAGAGGGCCTGGGTGGTCCATGCCGTGACTCTAGAATGGTCCTGTGCCCACCCCAGAAATGAAGCCTGAAAATAAAAAGAATATAAATATTTACAAGAACACAGATCTGTTCAAAGCTATAGTACCTCCTGGAAGATATATCTACCCTCATGATACTGGACATTTTTTTTGTCTCTTACTTTCCTATATCTATATCTACAATTTTTTTTATTGAAACCAAAGTATTAGAATACTACGAGTATATAGACTAGGTTTTTTATATTATATCTAAAAAAAGTAATAAAATACAATATGCATTAACGATATGGGATTATCATAGCTTTTATAAAGTCACCAGATAAGATATGATGGATCTGTAAATATTGAGTTTCTTACATAATTATATATGAAAATATATTTTATGTTATTAAATAATAATGTTGCTGCCCCGTTGATTTCCTCCAATACGCAGTGCCTCCTGAATTCGGCGGTAAGAGGGGAACGGAGTGTACACTGGGTTCCCTCTTCCTATTTTTCTCTGTGTGGTTGTTATATTATGCAAATAATATATCTTGATGGCATTGTAGCGCAGTGCAGCTTCTGACTGTAAAAGCGATAGTTGTGTTCTATTTCCTTTCTAATGAAATGAAAATAATTAATTTCCTCCTTCCAGTTAAAGACGAGGCGAGGAAAGGAGTGTTTCAACATTAGATCCTTTCCGCGTCCACCAATCCCGCTATATGGGCTAAAAAGTAAATCTGTAAAAAAAGAAACACTTTAAATATAAAATTCTACGTTTACTGTCAAACGCGATACAACGACGATCTCGTATACTAAATTTAATTGATTCTAAAAATAAATTCATTGACATTTTTATTACCTATGTCAAATTGAACCTTGACCCATCAATAAATAGAAGCAGTATATAGAATTTTTGTCACAACTCAAAAACACAAATGTCGGGATTTTCTGTAGTTAAATAAATAATTTTAAACACCGCCGACGAAGTAAAAACAAAGTAATAATATATAATATATGGTATAGTAGTACCTATAGCTGTTATTCTCGTATGTCTATGATTTTATATGGGACATTACTATCTCGATTAATTAAATTAAGTGGAACAACACTATGGTGGCACTGTTGATAAATTCTTGTACTATTAATGTAAATGATTAAAATATTTTAATTTTGTGCATTTATATTTAGCTACTAGCCACATTATCACAACCGTTTTTCCGATTGGTGATCTTCTGGGTTTTAGACAAAAAAACCCAGCGTGATTTTTTTAGGTTCACGCTGTATCCCGTATACGGCAGGGTAAACAAAGGGAACCTAGTGTTAACTTTTCGCCGAATTCCGGAGGCATTGCGAGTCGAGTGGCGGAATTCAACGCCACGGGTTCCCTCTATTCCAGAGCGAAGTGAATATATTTATTTTCCTCTGGAATCGAAATCGAACCCACTACCTATCGCGACAAAGAATCAGTCTGATAATTTCGTGAATTCGATCAGCTCGCTTTGCCTGCAACGCCAGGAACTAAATATTCTTTAACCCCACCATTTATTCCTTATAATTACATGATTCTACAACTTTATGGTCACCATGAGGTTAGGTAACGTCAATTAGATACCACACATTTCAGATACACTTTGGATTTGATAAGCTACGGACCATTCTGTAAGTTCAACTGTTTACTACAATTATAAGAAATATTCATAATTCTGATTAGTCTTTGATGAATGTAGATTTTTATTGTTATATTTAAAAGTAGTTAGAATATATATATAAGTATTTTTTTATTTATAAAACTTTTTTTTCCCTGCACTCATATGATATGATGCGGAGTTTGGCTCCGTTAGGTTTCTGAGTACAAAATATTCAAACCTGCAGCTGAGTAGGCTGAAACAATTTAGTATTAAAACACTAAAAAAATATTTTTTATAAGTTAAAGAAATACTTTCCTTAGATTTTACCTGTTATCTATTTTCCTTGTAGTTTTATTTTTAATACAATGAGTATATTTAACGTTTTGCTTGAGTAAAATTATTACAGTTTATAGAGTTATTTATTTTTCAAACAAAATAAAAATATTGATGGTGCCGTGGCGAGTACAAGCACGGCACTGTGGAAAGTGGGATGCGGAAGTGTCTTTATGGGAACGGAGTGTAAGCGCGACGGTTGTGGAGTCGATTCCCACTCAGAGAAATGAAATAATATTTAATATTTTTGTAAGGTATACAGAAACACCACTTATTTAACTCAATTATTTTTTTAGCTAAAACTCCTGACAACATGAAGGCAGTAGTATTCAACGGTAAAGAACTATCATTGAAATATGATGAAAATTATCCAATGCCTAAGATCATCAACGATACTGATGTCATTGTAAAAGTTGAATACTCGGGTGTATGTGGAACTGATTTACATATTATACAGGTAAGATAAAATATTCTTTTAGCTTCTCGCTTCATCCCTAGTGGAGTAACCAAAGAGTACGGGGCGTCAAACGCTACGGTTTTTTGTCCTCCGTTTTTACTATTCTAGAGCTCTTTATACCTGATCTTCGAAGGATCCTTTTTACGCGACCTTCCTAGAATATCATCGACATTGTGTTCTCGAAGGTCAACCGAGGTCTCATTCATTCTTCATTTATTGTTTCTTTTATTTTTTTAGTAAGACATGTAATTTGAAAGTATGTCAAACAACGTATCTTACTAAAAAAAGTCTCTTACTAAATTACTGTCGCTGCATCACGCACATAGTAGGATAGGCAGAGGGAACCCGGGAAAATTGAGTAGAGGAACACTAAGACACGCTTTTCCTCGTTACCAGATCGAGGAATTAGAATATTAACCATTTCAATCCCTTGATTGAAACCACAGCCACCCCACTTACAGTAAAACGCTTGTGCCCGTACCCCACGACGGCGTCTATGTATATAAACTATAAGAATATTTCTTGAATCATGATTCAAATTGGCAACCATCGTCGCTCAGTTCAATAAAGCACGAGAAGTGCGCCAATTGTTGTAAAGGAGAAATGTTATATGGCCCGCTTGGCTTGTGGATATCCAAAGAAGACAGAGCTCGCTTAACAGCCTTTTGGGTAAACTTGATTTTATACATTAAGGTCTGCCACCGTGTAATGGATTTCTCTTTCACCGTATGGACCAAGATGTCATTTCCTGTGCTTAATGGCAAAGTGAAGGTTGGCTGAAGTTGCCAAGTGTAACCTTTGAGAGGGCCCAAAACTGATGAGTTCCGGATGGGTATCTCTTAAAAGCACCAATCATCGATTTTAGCCAAACTAACTTAGCATTCTGTGGCAGGTTACGACAGGCAAAGTCACGAGTTTGGTTTAGTAGTAGTAGTTTGCATAACATGATAAGACTCTGACGTATTATAGTGTGTTCAAAACAATTGATATCAAAAGATATAATATGTTATTGTATAACAATAATAAAATTATAATCTCCTTATATTTAGATTACCCAAAACAGTGATGGCCCACCCCAGAAATATTGTTAACAAAAATGTATCTAGAAAAAAATAAAAGAATGACGTTTACAGGAATAGATCATTTCATAGCTACAGTCCAGGTTCATCCCACAATATATCTCTATGCCTCTCTCTGATACGCCCATGCTTGTGCCCCTGTACTGTGATTGGCCTGGTTACATTATGACGATATTGTTCCAGGGTGAGTTCCCAGCGTCAAAGGAACGTCCGCTACCTTTAGGTCACGAGTTCAGTGGCAGTGTACATCAAGTGGGTAAAGCCTCTATCTTCAAAGTTGGACAGAAAGTAGTTGTTGATCCTAACAGGTAAGTTATAAAATGGCTGTAAATGTAATATTTTATGTTTTCTATATAAAATCAAGCATTAGGTATATTACCCGACTGAGTGACGAAAAAGAGGCATTCCCATTTAAAAGCGAATATGAATGTAAATAACTGATTTAAATAAAGGATCCCACCTTGTTTCTTGCGCTAGTCCTTCTCAGATTTGAGGTTTAAGATTTTAGTAAATTGGTGTTAAATTATTTAATAAAAAATTAGGCCTTCGTGGCGTGATGTATCGCGATGTTTATTAATATTTTTATTCTTCTTCGCTCTTGCACCAAGGGAAAGCTCGGTGTTGAGTTCTTTCACTCAACACGCAATGCTTGGAAAATTCGGCGGAAAGTGGGGAATGGAGTGTGTTAACACTAGGCTCCCTCTTTCTACCTTCCTATATGCCGGAAATGCGTGAAGTTGACAAAAAAAGCATATATTTTCTTATTTTGAAAAAAAATATTTGATTTCGTTGATGTCTAATTATAATCAATTAAATCCAAGACAATAGATGTTATACTGTAATTATTATTCAATTATATTTTTTAACTAAATAATAATAAATATTATTTATTTATAAAAAAATATAAATTATTTAAATACTTTTTTCTGTTTCGTATAATATTTGCGGGCTCTATTTTTTTCCTTTTATCATTGATTTTACTGTGTTTATTTCTTTTTTTTATTTATTTTTATATTCTTATAATATATATTTTTGTATTTATAATAATAATATAGATAACGAACCTTACTTTATAACTTAGCTATTTTTTGATTTTATTGTTGGCTGTGTTAGAATTTTTTTTATCTTTTTAATTTTATTTTATTATTAGTTTTTTTTTTTCATATATTTTTTACTGGCCTATACAACCTTTAATGCATGAATAATGATTAATGTTATGCTGTATCACGCACATAGCATGGTAGACAAAGGGAACATTCGTCGTCTGTAGACGACGGCCACAATAGGTTTTATTGATATATTTTTTTTTTTATTCTAGACCCTGCAGTCTGTGCAACTTCTGTCGAGATGGCAAATATCAATACTGTCTAACAGCAGCAATAAACAGTACGATAGGAATATGGAATGACGGAGGCTGGGCTCAGTACGTGAGGTGTCCCCAAGACCAAGTGTATCTACTGCCTGATGGTATTACCACTGAGCAAGGTGGGTTTTTATAAAGTTTTTTTTAGAGCAAGATAACCTGAAGTGACTTGATAAGAAAATTAATAAAAATTTATATTATTAATCAAATTATTTAATTTATTTTTAGCTGGATTGTGCGAACCATATTCTTGTGTGGCACATGGATTCGATCGAGCAATGCCTTTGGCCGTTGGTAAGAAAATATTGATTGTAGGAGCTGGTATCATAGGTATGTATTGTTATACTTATTTAGTTAAATAAATTTATTCGCTTAATTGACAGCTGAGTGGAAAAGCTATTGTAATGGGTTCGATTCCTGGTTGAGAACGTCCGGCAACATAAAGCGTAATTCTTTTTGATAAGAAAATAAATAAACATAAAATGAAAGCTATAATTATTAATTATATTATTGCCATTTTCGTCAACTTTATAAAATTAAAACAATATAAATTAAAACAATAAAAATTAAAACAGTATAAAATTAAAACAATATAAATTATTATTTTTAAAGGTAATTTATGGATTACAACATTACATTTACAAGGGCATAGAGATGTCACTGTGTCTGAAATGAATAAGTCTAGACTGGACATTGTAAAAAGACTAGGTAATAATTATATTTTTTTACGTAATCAACTTTTAAATAATAGGTGTAATTATGTATTTAAAATATCATTGTTTTATTGTAAAATATTCTATTATTTTATTTGTATTATATTATATTATATGTTTATATATTTTTTTTAGTTAATTGAAAATAATAATAAAAAATAAAAGTAGATCTATTTATTATATAAGAAAATTTTAATTTATTGTAATTATAAAAAAAAAAATATTCCAGACACCGGCTACAGACTAGTAACGCCCGACGTTTTGGCTTCAGAGAAACAATTATACGATGTTATTATTGATTGTACAGGTTAGTACAATTAAATATAACCATAATGGAAGAAGATTTAAAATTAATTGAATTTTCGTATTAGATAATTAAAATGGATGATTATTTTTAAATGTTATTTATATGGAGTACTAATGGAGCTATAAATAACATTTAAAAATGTTTACTTAGAATTATTTAAAAGTGAACACGTTTATGGATGTATAATTATATGTGTGAAAAGTGTTTTTGACTTGAGTTTAACTATGAAATTGTAGTATCTCTTGTTCTATTTAACCGAGGTGTTTAAAAGAGGTGGGTACATTAAGTTGTATATATAAATAAAAATATCTGGATAATTAAAATAAGGTTAATTTTTAAGAAATTTATTTTGTTTTCATTTTCTAATAAAAAAATATTTCATCAGGTGTAGGAAAAGTGATGGAGATAAGTTTCAATTATCTCCAACCTGGAGGTAAATATGTGATGTTCGGTTGCTGTCCTCCAACGCATCAGGCGACGTAAGTATTTATATTTATTTGTAGTAAATGAAAAATAAATGAAGGTATATGCAATAATGTTTACATTTATTTAGAATTCCATTAATCCCAGACGGCTTTATTTTACTAATTAAAATATAAATTTTAATTAAATATTGTTTTACATAATAAATTCTATCAACGTTTTTTTACTATATCCCGTCCATAGCAGGAAATTCTTAAGAAATCGACAAGAGAAACTCAACGCCAGGCTTTACCTCGTTTCCAGATCACAAAAATTAAATATATTTAATTCTCCCCAGTGGGAATGGAACCCACAGCCGTCGCGTTTATAGTCTGATGCTTGTACCCCTGCACCATGACGGTTTCATATATTAATAATTATATTAAAATATATTTTTAATTACTTGAAATGTGTTATTTCAGAATCAATCCTTACCAAATTTACGATAAGGAACTAACAATAATTGGTGTTAAAATCAACCCCTATAGTTTTCCGAAAGCAATTGGCCTATTAAAGGCTATGGGAAGCAGGTAATTATAAAAACTGGAGAATCGAATGACTTCACTTCATACAAAAGTGTAAATCAGCTTCACGCTGTATCCCGCACACAGTAGGATAGGCAGAGGAAAACTAGTGTTAATACACTCCGTTCCCTATTTTCTGCACAATTCTTCTGCGTTGATTGTTGAATAGCAGAACTCAACGCCGCGATTTGTCTCGACACCAGAGCGAAGAAATGGTAATATAAATGTAAATAAATATTTCACTTCCTCGAGTGTAGATCCAACCCACAAACGTCGCGTTACAGTCACACCCTTGTGCCGCTGTGCCATGAAGGCCTCTTAAAAGAAAAATATTAAATATTTCTTATCCCCGAGTGGGGATCGAACCCAAAATCTATCACGGTTAGTCACAGGGCTGTGCCCCTGCATCACGACTGTCCTTAATATTTTCCGTATTACATTTACAGGTACCTAAGTTACGAAAAGCTCGGCGTTAAAACCTATCCACTGTCAGGTTATCTGGATGCGTTAGAGGACTTGAAAAGTGGACATATCTCCAAGGCTGTCTTCAAAATTGATTAAAATTGATTATATGTAAAAACTTTTTCATAGTTTTTTCTTTTAATCGTATCTACTTATAATATAACTAGAAGTTTTTTGTTGTTTCATAAGGGTGTATTTTTATGTATAAATAAATGAAATGAATGTAAATTTTAGATTTTATTTTATTTATAATGCACTAGCGTTATAAGAAAAATATGTTTTTTCTATACCACATTATTTATTATCATATTCAGTATAATATATTCAATAGTGTTCAATTTTGACACGTTGCGTGTTGATAGGCGCAACTTAACGCCGTTATTTGATGAAATCCCCTGAGTGGGAATTAAACCTCGTGTTTACAGTCTAACGGTATACCGCTGCACAACGACGGCCGCTACCATAAATAATTTGACCTTTTAATACAAATTGAAATATATATAGATTTTTATTTGAAGATTAATAGATGTTCTCTATAACGGATAGAGACAACGGTATATTTAAAAAAAGATCAATGTTGAAGATTCCTATCTTAGGAATTGATGAATAAATACATGATTTTGTAATTCGATTTCACTTTTAAATTTTCATACAAAGTCAAAAGTAAAAAAAAAAACTTTACTTAATTGCTCTACATATTGCTGTAGCGTAGACAGAAAAAACGTGGCGTTAAGACACTCTGCTCTTCACTTTAAAAAAAACTTAGCTTCACCCTTTATCCTCTCTGGCCTCGTCCACTGTCAAACCGGATCCGCCCTTTGGAGGGTTTTCGTGATTTTTATGTTATCTCAGGCCAGGTTTAGATTAAAAATATTTCTATTAAAAATCAAGTGTAATATTTGGTACACACATTCATCCATGTTTAAATATTTTTTTATAGAATATAGCTTCACACTGGATCACATATATAGCAGCGTAGGCAGAGGGAACCTGAGAATCTAGTGTTAACGAAGAGTCAGTTGCCATAAAAACACTTTGCTACTGTTACGCACTTTGGAACCACATCCCCATTTTGGAGTGATGGAAGTCAACGCCGCTTTGCCTCGTTAATAGAGCGATGAAATGAAAATCTATATATATATAAATGGACTTGTCCTCACTGACTGAGGTAAGACGCACGCACAGCCGTAACCGCTGATGGTAGAAACGGGAAATTTGGACAGATGTTTGCTTCCGTAATCTGGACATCCACTAAGAAGGGATTTTGAAAAATTTTAACCCTAAAGGGGTGAAATAGGGGTTGAAAGTTTGTATGGAAAAATCTTTAAATCGCCACTGATTTTAATAAAATTTGAAATTGAGACTCTTAAAAATATTTCATTGAACACATGTTTCATGGTTTATTAGAATTCACCCCTAAGCAATAAGCAAGCGAAGCTGCGCGCGTCCGCTAGTATTATATAAGTATTCTACACCCCCAAGTGAGAACCCGCAATCGTCACGATTATACTTACACGCTTGTGCACAAATGGGAAAGGAACCCACACCCATCGAAGTACCTCTCATCTTAAATACATCTCATTTCACTATACTAATATATAAAAGTTTGTATAAAAAACTAAAGAAGCGTGGTGGGCGTAACAATAGACAGACCGTCTTGGTACTACTGACCCAGTGACATTTATTGACTGGCATATTGTATCACCTGTATATACAGTTAGAACGAGAAACTCTCTTTAATTGTTTGTTTAGTATAGAAAATAGAAATTAATGAATAGAAAAGATATAAATTAATTTTTATTGTATTTCATGTCGGACGATGTTCCAATGCGATACAATGGTTGAGATATTTAAAAACAGTTTCACGTTTTCCGGTTCAGCAGGGTAGACAGATTAACCCTATTGTAAAGACAATCCATTCCACATATGCTGCTCAATTTTCTAGGTTTTGCGTGTTGAGTGGCGGGAATCAAACGCCGTGTTTTCTTCTAGAGGGGATGAATATAATTTATTCCCCCCAATTACCATAGCTCAAATTCATAAATAACTTACGCCGTTAAGTTCCTCCACTCAACATAGAATGCCTCCAGAATTCGGCGGAAAGGGGGGAGCGGAGTGTCTTAGGTCACTAAGCTCTCTATGCTACATGCGGGATACAGATCCCCAGATTCCCTCGATAGAAAATAGAACCTATACTCTACAATCACAGTTTGTACCTACCTACATACATTTCGTGCGTGTGAAAGATTATTATTGAAAGACTTAAGGAAAAAGTTGATATCAATAACTCATATCGATATGCTTTTCCGCTAATTATGTATGAATAATACATTATTGGGCCAACTTTCGTAATATACATACATACATACATACATACATTTACCTAAATATGAATGAATCACCCGTGGCATTTTAACATTTAACTGTACAGAGATTCGATCTGCATGACAGGGATAAGTAACAATTGCTAACGGATCTATAAATATAATATAATTGATCATTTTGTTTTTTATAATTTATTATGTAAGACAAAATTATTATATTGTGGGCAAAATGATAGCTAGACTGGCGACCCAACCGCGGTTTTGTCTACTTAAAGTTATTATTGCCCGCCGCCAAGGTAGGAGATAGACACGCTTTTTATTTAACTAATAATTTTTATTTTCTCGCTCTTGTAACGGAAAGCACAAAAAAGGCGAAGCGTGGAACTGGATTCCGGCACTCAAGACGTAATGCCTCGAGAATTCTGCGAAAAGTGGGCAACAAAGTGCCTGAGCAGTGGGTTTCCAGGTTTGCGTGCGCGAAGGTTAAACAATTTTTTAAGTATAAACAATAAGAATGTATCTAAATAAATTGGTACTATTGGTTAATCATTATCATGTTTATGTATCGATAAACCAGCTTTTCCCGCAGTAACGTAGTGTAATGAGTTTCCGTTCCCAATAAAACACTTTCTGCCGAATTCTTGGTGCATTGTGTGCTGAGTGGCGAAGCTCAACGCCAGGCGTTACCTCCTTCTGGTTCACGATTATAAAATAAGAAAAAATAGGAAATAATAAACAGATATCCGTGAACAGGAAAAGCAATAAAGAAAATCCAAATGTTGTCCACACCTGACCCCAACATAATACCTCACTGTTATGATGAACGAAGCAGATTTTGTATGTGACATGATTTTCATACCTATTTAATATTATACTTTGTAATATGTTTAAAGGCCGTCGTGGCCCAGAGCAAATGCCATTTGTTGTGGGTTCGATTCTCATTTGAGGAAATGTAATATTTAATATTGTAATTTATTCGCTCTTCGTTCGTTGTGTTCCGCCAATCAGCATGTAATGTTTCAAGAAAGCGGGGAACGGAAGTGTCTTAAAGGGTACAAAGTGTTTTAACACAAAGTTTCCAAGGTCACTCTGTGCGAAAACCTAAAAAAATACCGGGAACCGGGAAAAAATATATCGAGGGTTGATATTAATATATCATAGAAAGAAATATTTCTTTAAGCTTTTTTAGCTTCACGTTCTATCCTACACAGAGTGAACCTGGGAACCTTGGGTTAAGACATTTTGTTCCCTTTAAGACACTTCCGTTCTCAAGTTTTCGTTGAATTAACTGAGCGAAACAATGAAAATATAAATTGATTCTTTCTCCCGAATGTGAAGAAAACCCACACCCGTCGCGTTTACAGTCGTACGCTTTTACCTCTGCGCCACTACGCCTACATTATTAATTGTAATATAAATAATATTATATATAATATAATAATAATATAATAATAATAAGCTTTATTTCAATTCCATACACATGCAATTACATAACAATGATACATTCATATTTATAAAAATTTTAACATTGACATTTTGTTACATTATATTAATAATTTATTGCAATAAATAATTTGTTACAATTTATATTTTAGATTCCTATATTTAGTTTCGTTTTAAATTATTTATTATTTAAATGGTTTTTAATTGTATGGACCCCTATTGGGTAAAAGCCTCCCCCAAGGCATACCACGATTCTCTATCCTTAGCTGTGTCTAGCCAACCTCCACCCGCTATTGCTACTATTTCATCTGTCCATCTGGCTCTTGGTCGGCCTCTCGTTCTGGAGCCTCTTGGTCCTGACCACCTTACTGACCTTAGGGTCCACCTGTCATCTTGGTATCGAGCTAAGTGGCCCGCCCACCTCCATTTTGCCTTCAGCGAAAAAGTCAAAGCATCGCATACTTTCGTCTTTCTTCGAATGTCGACGTTTTTAACTTTGTCTTTCAATTTTAAACCTAGGCAGCTTCTTTCCATTCTTCTCTGGGTAGTCTGAATTTTATTTCTAGTTTTGACGTCATAGGTCCAAGTTTGGCACCCGTAGGTGAGGCATGGTAATATTGCTGTGTCCATCACTATTTTCTTGGTTGGCAGAGGAAATTGAGATTTGAGTATTTCCTTATGTGCCCAGAACTTGTTCCAGGTAATTGCTACTCGTCGATTTATTTCTTCACTGTTTCTTTCTTTACTGAAAGACATCTGCTTACCTAGGTATATATAGTTTTTTACAAACTCGAGAGGAGTGCTATTTACTAAGATTGGAGTTTCACTGCGGTTTGTCATAACTTTTGTTTTTTAACCATTAACCATTTTATTTAGTTGATAAGGGGTTTCTGAGAATAAAATTATGTCGTCAGCAAAACGAAGATGACTTAAAAAGTACCCATTCATATTATATTATATAAATAATATTATACGAACATAAAATTCAATCCTTTCTTATTACCAATTGTATTATTTATTGACCATTTTGCCTTAAACTGCAATTAAACGTTTAATACGTCGTTAAAATAAATAATAAATTTGTACTTGATTAAGAGATACAAATCTGACGCCGTCATATCGCAGTGGAACATTCTTATAGTATACGCGATGGGTGTGGGTTCTATCTTAATTAGAGGAATATTAAAGAACTTTTTGTTGGTACTAGTAGCGTTAAATTATTGTAGTGCAAGGTATATCTAAATACTTATTTGAGTTTTGAGTACCAATATTTTTTATTTAAAACATGCTGTAAACGCAAGGGTTGTAGGTTCAATTACCGCTCAGGGTAATGAATTATTTTTATTTTCTCGCTCCATGACGATGAAACGCGGCGTTAAGTTCTGTTACTGAACATGTTCCCCGGAAATAAGGCGCTGCGTGGAGAACGGAATATCTTAACACTAGGTTCCGAGTGAAGCTTAAATAATTATGGTCAGATTCTTACAGAAGAACTTGTAAACCTTTTTTAAATTACTTAATAAATTTTAATTCAAATAACTTCAGAAGCTATTAAATAAATTAATATTATGTTTGTCTTCAACATTCCTAAGGTTGATGACTTTTGAAATTTTTACGTGAGAAAATTTTATGAGGCCGTTGCGGCTTAGGGGCACAAGTGTTTGGCTTGTAACGCAACAGACGTGGATTTGATTTCTACTCGGGAGAATAAAATAAATATTTAATATCATCAATCTCCTCGTTTTGGTAACGGGACCAAGTGCGGCGTTGAGTACAGCCATTTAATAATGTCTCCAGAATTGTGCGAAAAGTGGGGAACGACACTTAGTCCCCGGTATACAGATAGCTTGAAGTTAAAGAGCAGCGTGACATAATACTTTAAAAATGTTAAAAAACATATTTTTATTTTCTCAGTTAATCTAAAACGTACCCTTCGAATTCATCGTCTCAAATGAAAAACGGCATACATCTAATTTTTTGTTATAGCCAACTACGTAAATACGACAAATTCAAAGAAAATATTTTAATAATATTTCATAATTTTGCATAAAAATATTTCCTTTTGTGTTTTTTTCTCTCTATAATCCGATGCAACTGCGTAGTACAATAAATAAGCATTATACGCATTCGCGTGTGTCTAGGTCTGTAGCGTCAGCAAAATATACATATTGGTCATATTAAAATTTCCCTATAAAAAATACGTGGCTGGATTTGTACCCGCACCTCTCGTGGACCAAGTGTTTTAAACGATATGTTATTTAATTAGAAATATTTATTAAAAATTTATTCCATTTCTACGTTTTGGTGTCGAGGCAAAACGTTAAGTTCTGTCACTCAACACACAATACCTCCAGGATTCGGCAGAAAGTGAGGAACGGAGTGTCTTAACACTAGGTTCTCTCTGCCTCTGTGTTTTGAGACATTGCGGGGACCTATGAATGGGGATATGGGGGATAGGGGGTTATGGGGAAATAAATTGTTCTCTCGAGTATTAATTGAACCATTAAGTGAATAAGATGGATTATTAAGTGAAAATATGAAATAGTTTATTTCACCAAATAGGAATCGAACGCACACACGTCACACGCCGTGCACTCAGCGCCACGGCGGCGGCCTCCAATAAAAAAATATTTTCATGCCAACAGTATTTACCTATTCGTCCTTTGCACATTTTTTCAGATTATAGGTCAAAGTTACAGCGATAACGAGAGTTATGTGAATGAAATTGGGGCGATGATTAAGGCGGTGGTAGCCGGTTCAAATCGGTTTTAGTTAAGATTAATTCATATTGCTTAAGGAAAACTGTAATGCAAAAAACGCATCACACACTGGCGGAATACCCTGCTTGGGCCCCGCTGCGCCATGTGTTGATGGATACGAGTATAGTCGGTAGAGATCTCTCACTGTCAAGTGTTGTGTGGGGGCCATGCTAAATAGTGATGGCATTAAAGGAGGCTGCGGAGCGGGTGCGCGAGTCCAGCGCAAATGCAGGCGCGCTCCGTCGTCGTAGCCTAGGGAATAGGAGAAGGCAGTACGCTCATCTCTAACTCCCCTTACCCTAGACAGTCACCGATAACGGTGGCCTGCTGAACGCCGCGTTTCTAAAATAAAATTCAAATGAAAATTGAAATTCAAAGAAAATGAAAATTCAACCTCAATCCTCCCCTTAACGAAGTCATAATATATGTCATTACAACGCGTAATACAGAAATATATTAGCATATTAGCATATTAGCATAGCATTGATAACGGTTGACATTGGTGTCTCATGTTATTGTGTACATTTATGTTTTCAGTCAGAGAAGTTAAGAAATTGATGATTTTTTTTTACTTTTTCTTCTTGCTTCACGCTTCACGCAGAATACATCTCGCATAAGCGGTGTAGGCAGAATGTATCTAGTTTTAAGAGACTTCGCTCCCGGGACAACGGCCAATTTCCGAAACATTGCTTGTTGAGTGGCGGAGCTTAACGCTGCACTTTCTGTGGTTGCTAAATATGAAACATATCTGTCAATATATAGCATAGCATAGCATTGGTAACGAGGATTTTATGTTTTCATTTATGAAGAAGGCAGCGATTCATGAAGAAAGCAGAGTAAGCAGAGGGAACCTAGTTTTGAAACACTCGATACTCAATTTTTCTCGATTTTCAAAAACATTGTGATTTAGCGCGGAAGTCATAAACCGACGAAACCCAATTTTTTTTATGGTTATTGAAGCCACAACCATTGCGTATACAGTTGCACACAGTACCATTTTGCCATTTTTGTGTTTCTTCTTGTGTGGTGTTAGTGTTTATTTGGAAGACTAAACTACTTTCCATTTCTTTGCTGTGGAGTCAAGGCAAGGTTCCTTTTAACACAAGGTTCCCTTTGCCTGCCTCAGGTGAGGCGTGGTGCTGCTATTGCTTTAACAGTATCGAGGTTAGGTTAATATGAATAATCTAAACCTATTTATCATTCTCCATACTGTTTTAGCCTTTTAATCGATTAAGCGTAAAAACTAGTGAATCAGGGCATCGCGTACAAAATGATCATACCTATGACCTAATATGTAAATTTTTTGAAAGATGTCGATAAGATGTGGGGTTCCGTCGTTCACGAAAAGGTTTTTTAGCATATATAAATGTTATACATAAATATGTGACTTTTTTGGCTCAATGTGGTGATGATGGTAGCGACTTCGAATTCCATAGCTTATTTCTCTTCTAATATTCATCAGTTTTGTTTATTAAATATAGCAAAGTTTAGCTGTTCCCCATGTACCGCCCAATGTTTAGACACATTGCATGTGGAGAGGAATTCATCAGTGCGACAAAATAAATATAATTCCCACGAGAGGGAATCGAACCTACCACCGTCGCAGGTACAGTTAGACGCTGTCACACTAAGTATACCTAAATTGAGTGGCTTCCTAAAGAATGGGATGTTCTTGAAACGTATGAACACGATTAAAATAAATTAAAATAAAAACTAACGCCTTATATATTGTTATTGATATCTTAGACAATATCCTGTTTAAATCAGATTAAACACATACATAGACAGACATACATACATATATATGTATGGCGACAAAAGATGCATCATCGAATCAAACTCATGACCCACATTCCGTGTCGTTTGGCATTGTGTAAAAAAAAATAAAGCACCACATGTCAGACGCATTTCGGCTGAGATTGTTGTTACGTGTGCACGTTTTCGTACGTTTAATTAGAAAAAAAAATAAACTGTCACTGCTATTTTCGAAATTTGATGAATTATCTGTGGCAGATGTAAATTTTTTGTTCTTTTTTTAAAGTTACATTTAATATTGTGACAGATTATAATAAAATAGATAAACAGATAATAAAATAAAGTGTCAAAGTGTTTTGAAGACTGTTTAATTAAAAAAATTATAAAATGAAACTGATTATTATCAGTATTATCCTCATAAAATTAACTACATCGCAACATACGTTCGTAAATAGAGTAAATCATATGGAATATTATAAGAACAGAACCCGTCCTTCTAAAGCATTTAATAGTTTTTCCGTTAATTATTTCAATCAAAATTCTATAAGAGATAAGAATAAAGAAAGAGTGCAATGTGGTACTAGGACAGTGGATTTTACGCTACGAAGAGGGAAAATTGTAGGTGGATCTGAAGCTCCTTATGGAGCGTTTCCTTGGCAGGTAAGCAAAAGTTACGATTTTCTTAGTTTCAAGCTCTATTCCGCACTTAGAGGGGAGAGAGAAGGTGGGAACCTAGTGTTAAGACACTTCCGATTCACTCTTTCAACCGAATTCTGAGGGATGGCCACGAATGGTTGCGTAGCGGACTCGATGCCGCGCTTTGCCTCGTTACCAGAGCCAGGGAATTGAAATATTAAGCATTTCATTTTCTCGGGTTGGATTCGAACCCACAGCTTGTCGCGTTCATAGTCGCATGCTCGTGCCCTTGCGCCACGATTGGCCAAAAGGCCAAGGCTTATTATAGTATTGTTTTTTTAGAACATAATTTGGGCAAATTAAATAATTTTCATTATTATAAATTATTAATTTCGTTTTTCTTAATTAATGTCATAGCGTTTACAAATCAATCTCAAGGGAAAATAAATAAAAGCCATACTGGTACTTGATAAAACTTAGATTAACTTTATATATGTATAAGCTTCTATTTTTTTAGTTATAAAATATATTTGTAGTTATAGAAGATATTTTACAAAGCTTTATAAATATTTTTGAAATACGATACGAATATGTCAACCAAATTTTTGGGGAATTATAAGTTCGTGGACATTTAATAAAACAAGTGTTTCCGGATGTTTTTCGATCGTTTTTGACATGAAAAGTTTGAAAAGATAAAAAGTGAAAAAAATACCTTGACTATAGCAGAACCTTAAAAAAACTGCAAAATAAAAAGGAACTATTAGTTAAGAAACAACTCTTAAGTACATGCACTCACGACCCCAAAAAATACCTTTATTCAACATTACATAAACGCAAAGCGACCTTTAAAAGTCGACCATACATCAATAACTGGACAACAAATAAATAATTTATTATGCAATTTGACATAAAAAGACGCGGGAAACACAAAACCGCGCCAAAACCAAAAGCAAATGCCGCCATGGTGCAACGTCTCTTAAACGTCACTTTCACTTTTTTAATTTGATGCCAATTTTTTAAGGCACGCGTTGATGTACAGAGAGCCTGTGAATTTAAATAATATTAGAGGAAACTTTTATTTCGATGTTTGTATTATCTATTATATTTTTTTCGGTAATTTTTAAATGATTATGGTATAAAATACAATTTAATATTTTTTTAAAATGTAATCCTATGTCTTATAAAACAAAGTCGCTTTTCGTGTCTGTCCGTTGTTTCTAACTCTTCTTCTTCTAAGCCACCCAACGGATTTTGATGCGGTCTTCACCATTAAGTCGACTGTTTTTCGTAGAAAGTTTATATATAGTTTATTATTTGTACATTCTTATGTAAATTGACATAAATACGATAAATGTGTACAAAGTCCTACCCGTTGAGACACTTTCGCGCATGCGCTGCTCTAATGGCAAGTACTACATGAAAAAAATGTACTGGAGTATTGTTCCGCTTAATAAGATCTATAAAAAAGTCCGTGAGAGCATATTCGTATCTTTTAAGAATAACGTGTAGTGATCATTTTTCTGTCTAAAAATAATAATTTCAATATATTTTTTATTGTGAGGGATATTTTTCCATAATGGTATTAATTCTTATCCTTTAAAATACTTTATTAATTTTCTACGTTAAACGAAGATAAAATTTGCTTTTTACAATATTTTTAAATTGCGAATAGTTTTACAGAAAAACGCATTTAATTATTGGCACATCACGCCGTTGACACATCAGCTGTATGTTACTCAAGTTTCACTTATCCCTTACTCTCAGCATATAAATAAGTACATTAGTTACGTTGGCCATTTAATGTAGACCAAAACTGTCTTTTACTGTTTTTCATTTTAATAAGTACTTTAGAAGTTGTTACAATATCAAAAAAATCCTTGCTGCGAAACGGCCCGCCACTCGCCATGCGTCCGCCGCGCCCGCTTGCCTTACACGCATCGGTGGTTCAGTGGTAGAATGCTCGCCTGCCACGGGGGCGGCCCGGGTTCGATTCCCGGCCGATGCATTCTATTTAATTTTCCTCACAGGCAGGCACGTAGTGCTTGCTTTTCATCAGGGACAGAATACCCTCTTGAGCATTAACCACAAGTTCGAAACCCGCCTGTCTCTACAGCAACGAAGATTTAGATGCGTTTCAAGTATTGGATAATTGGAGTTGAATGTATTATTTCAGCGTGATATATTTGGTTTCATATTTTTTGTAGTAGTTATTAGTAGGTAGGTTTTTGTTTATAATTTCTTCCGTTTAAAAATTATAATTTAACTATCTAAAAATAGTCATTTAAATATATTTTAATAAGTACTTGAAAAGATTGACGTAAGAAATTACGGTACCTACTAAAAAATCCTTGCTGTGTAAAACAATTGGAAAATCCTTATTGAAACTACGAAATTACGGGTTGCATTAGGGTTTAATTAATTTTCACATTATCTTAAGTGCTTTGCAAACATACATTATATGAATAATCCAGTAGTTAAAGCGGGCGCAGCCGCAAGAGGGTCGCTAGTATATAATAATTTATTGAAAAAAAAAACACTCTTTGAAGCTCCAGAAATTTGACTAGTTTCTAATAATTCTATTAAAACGTATACAAAATACGTATAAGGTATATGTATATGTACGAGTACATTGTACATGTATAGAAGCTTGATTCTTTCTGTGCTTCAAGGGTATGGTCCTTTGATTTGAATATTTCATATTATTTTAAGCTCGGTACGTTCACGCGATCGAGATAACTGGTCTTGATAGACGGACAACAAAGTGTTCCTATAAGGGTTCCGTTTTTACCTTTTGATATACAGAACCCTAAAAACAAGGATGTACAGTTTTTTAGCTTCACGCTGTACCCCGTATATGGTAGGGTATGCAGAAGGAAGCTATGATTAAGACACTCCCCTACGTACCGCCCAATTTTCGATACTTGCGTGACTAAGGTATAACCGCCGCCGCATCAAAGCCTCACTATAACTTACTATCAGAAGAAATGAAAATAGTTTATTTCTCGAGTGAGAATCGAACACACAACGTCGCATTTACAGCCAGAGCTGTGCCGTTCCGCCACAACCGCCTTCAGTCGGCGGCCTCCAGTATATACTGTAAACTGTAGTGTAAAATATACTATAATTAAAAAAATCTATAAAATATCACTTTTTATAATGTTAAACAATAATGGTTCTTTACGAATTATTCATGTATTTTTATATAAATTAAATTAAAATACCTAAATAAGACGGCAAAATTGTCTTCCGTCACTATCAGCTAACACCTGTGCTACATTCGTTTTAGAGATAGCGCGTAAAAATAAACAAACATTTAAGCTTGCTTATAGTAGTTAGATTTACATATTTTTTGCAGGTTGAAATCCAAATGCTGGACACTGACAAGCTGACGTTTGAGCATCACTGCGGCGGCGCCGTAATAGCGGAGAGATTGGTCCTCTCTGCTGCACATTGTTTTGATAAAGTAAGTCTGACTGCAAAAGCGAATGTGAGTTCGCCCCATTTGAGGCAAAAAGGCATTTCTTAAGGTAGTCCCAAAGCAGATTTTAGTCGGGCCATCAAGTACACAATGTTTTAAAAATAGGTTCTCTCTGTCTATCCTACTCTATGTAGGATATAGCGTGAAGTTAAGAAAATAAAAACAAAAATAATTTTCTCAAATTCCAGCAACCACTACAACTAGACCACATCAGGTTGCTAGTTGGTGAGCACCGTCTAAAGATGCAGGATAAACACGAAAACAGATTCCTGGCGGAGAAAGTAGTGCCACATCCGGAATTTAGGAAGAGTGAGTTTAATTTCTATATCTTCTTTATTTTTAGGGTTCCGTACCTGAAAAAAACGACAGCCTTAAAAGCTGTGGTCCGCTTATCTGATGTGTCTGTAAAGATTATTTTTCTCAAGTTACGTAGGGGTATCAGGTAATTAATGTAAAAAATGTGAAATTGATGTGAAAAATATTGTATGGAATTGTAAAATTCTATTCTTTAATTTAATAATACTAGAAAGGTAAAACAATTTACTTAATTAAAAGGAGCTAGTAGTAGATTCTTCTTCTTTTCTTCCTAAACTAAAACTTACTTTAAAATTTTCACGATTCACGTTGTTTCTTGCATTATATTAGACCTTAATGTTAAGCCACATGGGGTATCCATGTGTCGCCCAATTTTCAAGGTAATGCATGTAGAGTGGCAAAATTTCAATGAGTCATTCCCGAGTGGGAATCGAATCCACAACCGTCACACTTACAGTCCGACTATTTTATATAATTTCGGAGATACTGTAAAAACTCATCATCGAACCTAAATATTTCACCCTAAATATTCATTATAGTAATAATTCTACATCCCCTCTTAGTGTTAGTATATTTAGGGAGATAAATTAAAAACTTCACCCCTTCAAATTTTTTTAAGCCCCTTAGGCGAGAACACTTCTGCGGTCGGATCTTGACGAGTTGGTCCTTTCATTAAACTTTAGTGAAGTATAGTTGTATGTCGATAATCGATATCGATATATTTTTTTACTTCTTTATAAGAACTTGATCTTGTTATACAAGATCTCCAATTTCCATAAACACATAAATAAGATTCGTATACTTTACTTTTACTTTTTAATTTTTTTAATTTTACTATATTTTTCTTAGAATAATGTAAGTTTAATCAATTAATTTCTTTGCTCTGGGGTTTAAATATTATTATAGTTTTCTGTTTTCAATCGATCTCTACACTATTTTAATATCTGACATCACTATTCCCACCCCTATCGCTTTAGTCTACGTGACGATTTTTTACCTTTTATAGGGTAAGTGGTCTGGCCACGGCGGGGTGCAAAATGGAGAGATATTAAAAAATAATATCGTAATACATGATGTTGACACCGTTATGGCATATTGGTACAGTGTTTGACTGTATACGGTGATTGTAAATTCAATTCTAAGACTAATGTCGTAGAATCCTGTATATTAGAGGATTTTACACCTTTCTTTTCAATTTCCGTAGTTTAACGCTTAATAAAGACTAAATAAAACCAGATATAGTAACAACGCGTTAGTATTGAGTTCCGCAATACGCAATGTCTTGAAAGTAGGGAGGTGATTGGGGAACGGAGTGTTTTAACATTAGGTTCCTTCTGCCTATTCCGCTATATGCGGAATATAGTGACGCTGATAATAATAAAATATATATACTTTACACTAATACAATGAATGTCTGCAATTCCAGATGGCCCCCACAGCAACGACATAGCAGTGGTCCTGGTGTCCAGATCTGGTGTTCAATTCAACAGTCACGTCAGGCCGATATGCTTGCCTGACAAAACTGACAGCGCTGGCCGCTGGTGCGCTGTCAGTGGCTGGGGATATCAGACAGGTAGCAAACGTTTTTGTTTTTTTTTTAAATTTGGATATTTATGTCAGTATGTCTTACTTAGGATTTTCATCAATTACCTGGTACTGAAGTGGTTACGCTCGTCTTTTATAGGGCTGTCATAGCACAGCACAATGTCTGAATTCATTTCTTCGTTCTAGATTAAACAAAGCGCGATCTTTCGTCTTTAACACACAACGTCTCGATTTTAGACTATGCTGATTCGTGTTACCCAGACTTATCTGAGGAACAACTAAATAAACTAGAGCGGTTACAAAATCTATGTATTGGATTTATCTTCGGTTTACGTAAATTTGATCATGTTTCTGATCATTGTCGTGAGCTTGGATGGCTTCCTATCCGACATCGCCGAAATTTCCGCAAGCTGACTCTCCTCTATTCTATCCTGTACAACTCTCTCTCTCTCTCTCTCCTTCTATCAATTTAAATCCAGTATAAAAATGTTTACTTATTTTAAAGGCCTTGATAAAACATTTCCAAAAAATATTTTTGTAAAGCGCCTGTGTTATTTACTAAGCAATGTTATGTTTTTGTGTAATAGACAGTAATATTTTATCGGTTTGTTTATCTTACTATAAAACAATGTAATTTTCTAGGCATTTTATAAAAATACTAGTTTCCTTAGGAATTTATAGAATTCTTTTCTTCGTGCTCCCCTACACTCCCTAACCTACCTACATGCCAAGTTTTAATTTTCCAAGTCTAGTAATTTTGACCTCACATTCCTCTGAGTCAAAATTGAAAGTTAACTACTTAAACTCAATTGGTACATTGGCTTTATATATAAAGAAATGTAATGTTCTCTTCTCTATTCATCTTCTAGAAGGAACAGATACAGAACAGAACTTCGCACCAGTGTTACGAGCAGCTGCTGTACCAGTTTTGGATCAGAACACTTGTAGGAAGGAGAAGGTGCTGGGTGGATGTCAGCAAACCATACTGGATTCTATGTTGTGTGCAGGTGAGTTGATTTCTAATTGATATGTGTATATATTTTTCATTATCACACTGTTTCCCCCACATTGATTGGCACAGGGAACGCGGGAACCTGCCTTAATGGGAACTGAGTTGGCAAAGTAGGCTTCCCGCCGAATCCAGGAGGCATTGTGTAATGAATGGCGGAATTCGATTTCGAAATCTACATGATCATGGACTTCTTGTTAAAAATTACTGTTTAGTTATTATATATTTATTTTTTATCCTTGGAACTTTTTAACATTGTACAATAGAAGTTAATTTAAATTTACTTAATATTTTATTGGAATATGGAAGCTTGGTTATCTCCAACATTAAATTAATTAAAATATATATATTCCTATACCAAATACAGTATAAGGAATTTAAAATATTCTTTTCCAGGAGTCCTATCAGGAGGAGTAGACGCTTGTAAAGGAGACTCAGGGGGTCCTCTTGCCTGTTTCACAAGTAGATGGCAGTTACATGGTGTAGTGTCATGGGGCTCCGGATGTGCGAGGCGGGCGAGGCCGGGGGTGTACACTAGAGTGGCCTCTTACGTGGATTGGATAAGAAGCACTGCTTCTTCGTTGGGACAGAGGATATCTTAGGACTTGTCTTTAGGTTTAGATAATTGATAGTTTTATTGTATGTTATATATTTTCAAAAGAGATTTGAACCCACAATCGTACGTTACGTAATTACATAATTATTCCTTGAAAAATTGATAAATATATTTATAAGTATTGAGTATACGATAATGTTATATGATAACCTAGTTATGGCTTAATAGGAAATAGATATATACAAATACAAATGTAATTCTTTTTTTCCAAGCTTGTGTCTATTCTTTTTGTTAGCATCACGCTATATCCCGCATATAGCATGGTAGACAGAGGGAACCTAGTACTCAAACACTGTTTTTTTAATTCCGCCCTATTTCCAAGATATGTTCAATGGCGGAATTCAACGCCGCCCAATAATTGTAATCTTTAATCGTCTTTTATATATATGAATTAAAAGAGAATTAATCCTTTCATAAAAATTCTTTTTCGAACCACAATTATTTAAATTATGTGTAAATTTAGATGTTAAGTTATCTTTTATTTATATTTTACTTATAAATTATAATTTAACGCCAAAGATTATTTTATAAAAGAACTGTCAAATTAAAAAAAAACTTAAGACAAATAATATGTAACTAATTACTATATTTATATACGAAATTAATATTTTTAAATGTAAGTAAAATAATTAAGTTTTGCTTTATAAATTAATTAAAAATCAGAATTAAATTATATTAATTGCGAGTATGTAGTATAAAATAGGAAAATAATATAATATAAGTTATTTATTTTTTATATTTAAATAATAATAACTAATTAGTGTTTACGAGTTATGGTAGAAATAAACATTATTTATTTTATAACTTATATCAGTATTATAATAAAATTGTAATAATATATTATATGTGTTTTATTTAACTAAAGATTAATAATAATATACACAGATTAACCTATTTTAAGACAGTTCCGATCCCTACTTTGAGCTGAATTGTCGAGGCATTGCGTGTTGAATGGCGAAATTATTAAAATATTAAATATTTCACTCCCCCGAGTGGGAATTGAACCCAGAACCGTCGCGTTTACAGTCTCAAACTTGATCACCTGCGCGACTGGCCTCATTTTATGTCATTGTTTTTTTAAGCCGTGTTTGGGTTCCTAGTAAGTATATTATATGTATCTGTCAATACACGATACGAGTATCATTTGACATACATAAAGTTCGTCCATTTTGTAATTAAAGGTCATGTTAGTGGGACATACATGCGAGTTTGTTGTGTAATGTAGTCCACTAGAAGTATGAAAATATAATTATTTTCATATACAAGATATTTTTTATTCAAATAGACTTTTGACTTTTGAATCGTCGATTGAACATGAAGTTACCACCGGTTCGGAAGGCAGTCCTGCTGAGAAGACCCGGCTTACATTTGCTGGCAGCTATCCTGCATTACATTCAATAGACATTAATTCCATACATGCTTATCCTCTAATTATTCTTGAACAGTGTAATAAGCTTTACTTGTTACAATTTTTTTTACAGATATCTTAAATTTTGGTACACGTATACTCAGACCCATAAAAGATTTATTAACTTTTTGGGTTCGATTCTCACTCAGTGGATTGAACTATTTAATATTTTCATTTCCTCATTATTCCTCATAAAAAAGATTGCTAGTTTTTCACATCAGATATTCATATTTTGGACATAAAATATAGCACCAAGGAGAAATTGGTATCTAACAAAATAAGTTTTCTTAAAATTTGTTCTATTGTAGAATTTAAAAAATATATATTTGTACAATTGGAAAACAGTATTTAGCCTAAACATAGATAAATCAAAACAAATAAAATTGTTAATATTATTTCTAGTACAAACATACATATAGGTTTTATACATAAGCTCATTAAGTATGATCTAGTTACCTCTAGGGTGAAGGTTACAGATTCAAATTCAAAATATTGTTTTATTTGTATACAACATAAATAACTAAAACATGAGTTGAAGGCTATTGCGATATATTTATTAACATTATTATTTATTTCGCAGCGTTGAGTTCTGCCACTCAACGCGCAATGCCTAACGGCGGAAGGTGTTGAACAGTGGTGCCTTAATGGGAACGGAGTGTCATAACACTATTTGCCTAAGCCTTCCTTTGCCTACCCTGCAAACAGAAGAAAAAACAAATGAATGACGGTTAATCAAACAAAAATAAATTTGTAAATAGTAAGGACCTAATATTAGAACTGTCTTTTTCTATTTACGTCACTCAGTTTACAAAATGGAAAACTTGAAATGTAGAGTTATTTCCGAGTACGAGTTTTACCGTAGCACCGGTGTCGAATGAAGAACGGAGTCCCCATTGAAAAACTTCCATTCCCCACCTTCCACCGAATTTTTGTTACCAGAGCGACGAAATGAAGTAATTAAATATTTCAGTGCCCCTAGTGGGAATCGAACGCACGACCATCGCATTTACTTCCCTATCCTATCAGGTTCTCTCTGCATTTAACCACGGCCACTATAATATTTATTTATCTATTTATATAATATATTTATCTATTTAAATAATACATGAAACGGAAAAGGGTTACGTAAAGACGTATTTAAGTATATTTAAATGTTTGGGGGTTGGGTTACCTGCGTCCGTAGGAGTACACTCGAAGAATCGAATCCCTACACGTGACCCCCGGGTAGTGCGAATCGGGTAACATTCTGGTGGGAGGCATTAGCCGAGGCTGGTTACCACCCACCTGACAAAGTCGTGTCGTGAAATGGCCTAGTCGTGTTTCGGCATGATGTCAGGTGAAACCGGATGGGAAAGTCGGGTCAGAATAGTTGTGTTGTATGTAGACCGTATAAGTTTCACACACAGATCGTCACAGAAAACGAAAGAAGAAAGCCTACAATTCAGCGGCCAAGTCTTGCAAAAAGGTAATGCAGAAGGCTCGCCTTAAGCACATAAGGCATATAGGGACCAAACTCGCGTCGTACCCAGCAGGTAGTAAAGCGTTTTGGTCCTTATCGAAATCAGTTGAAGCAAACTTCGCTCGCCCTTCACTTCCTCCACTGCTGAAACCCGATGGGTCACTAGCTCATACTTCCGAAGAGAAAGCAAACTTGTTTGCATCTCAATTTGCAGAATCTTCGCGTCTAGACGCAGGTGGCGCAGTACCTCCAATACCACCAAAATGTGACACTCTAATGAGTAATATACACATTCACCAAAAGGAGGTGCGCCAAGTTCTACGATGTCTTGACGTGAACAAAGCTAGTGGTCCTGATGGTATATCGGCCATTGTGTTGAGAAATTGTGCGGCTGAGTTGACTCCTGTTTTAACACGCCTTTTTCGACTTTCTCTTACGATTGGACAAGTGCCTAAACTCTGGAAGCTTGCCAACGTGCAACCAGTGCCCAAAAAGGGCAGTCGCGCCGACCCTGCCAATTACAGGCCAATCTCAGTCACGTCCATAATCTGTAAGGTCATGGAACGTGTTCTGAATAATAAGCTCTTGGTATACCTAGAAACAAACGACCTTCTCAGTGACCGCCAATATGGCTTTCGGCGTAATCGGTCTACTGGGGATTTTCTAGCGTATGTCACTCATTTCTGGAGTGAGGCCATTGAGAGGTATGGTGAGGCAATGGCCGTTTCTCTTGACATCTCAAAGGCCTTCGACAGGGTTTGGCATGATAGCCTTATAGGAAAGTTACCAGCATATGGCTTGCCCGATGACTTGTGTTCTTGGCTATCGGACTTCTTGAGGGACCGATCAATACGTGTAGTCGTGGATGGCTGCTCGTCTGATATAATGGATGTAAATGCCGGTGTTCCTCAAGGGTCAGTGCTCTCTGCAACTCTATTCCTGCTCCATATAAATGATTTACTCATTCCTGGAATTCTTGGGTACGCAGATGACAGCACTGTTGTAGAGCGCTATATGGCTAAAGCTACTGCAAGTGGGCCTGAAATACAATCGCATAGGGATACTATGGTTGAGCGCCTTAATTTGAACCTCAAAGCAGTCTCCGATTGGGGAGATGCTAATTTGGTCAGATTTAATGCCACTAAGACCCAGGCGTGTCTGTTCACCGCGAAAAAAAGGCCATTCGAATTATCCCCCTCGTTTCGAGATGTATCGGTACCGTTAAGCGACCACCTTGAACTTCTTGGCATTACTCTTTCATCGACTCTTAACTTTGGATCTTACATTGAGTCCAGAGCTCAGTTGGCTGCTAAGAAACTTGGCGTCCTCTCCAAGGTGAGACAGTACTTTACACCTCAACATCTTCTCACACTGTATAAAGCACAAGTTAGACCATGTATGGAGTACTGCTCTCATTTATGGGATGGTTCTGCCAAGTACCAATTACAGACCTTAGAGTCAGTTGAGAGACGAGCCAGAAGGCTAATCAATGACGGGACCCTTGTTGAAACTCAACTGCAGAGCCTTAGCCACCGGCGTAGGGTTGCATCTCTATCTGTGTTTTACCGGATACACTTCGGAGAGTGTGCCCATGATTTACATAGCTTGGTTCCCCCAGCCCCTTTTTACCTCAGAACTTCCAGAAATACAGCTTTACGCCATCCATACACGGTAGAAATTCCTACCGTACGAACGAAACGCTTTGAGGCTACATTCTTTATCCGCACTGCGAGAGATTGGAACTCACTGCCGGCAACTGTATTTCCTGTGACATACAATGTGGGGGTTTTCAAAGAAAGGGTGAATAGGTATCTTCTAGGCAAGCGTGCACCACCGTAGACCGCATCAACGCTCACCAGACTTGATGCGGTCAAACGCAAGCCTATTCCATATAAAAAAAAAAAAAAAAAAAAAAAAAAGTGTCATTTGTTGAGATAAACCGAGTCACGTGTCCGTGCATATGAATGGAAGGTCAGATATTTATTGGGAATTATTATTTTTTAGCTTCACCTGTATCCCGCATACAGGGGGGAACACAGATGGAGCCTAGCTCTAAAATTCTCCGTAGCCCACGCACCGCTGAATTCTCGTGCCATGCGTGTTGAGTAGCGGATCTCAACGCTGCGCTTTGCTACCGCTTACGCTTTGAGTGGGAATTGAACCAACAACAGTCGCGTTTATAGTTAGATGCTGTTGCTTTGCTCAAATTAATTATTTTAGTTCAAACCCCGTGACGTCCAGCTGTCATGAGCTACCGTCCATTGGACGTAACATATGCTCCAAACAAGATTCATAGCGGAATATTCTCAGCTCAACTGTCGCTCCCTGATAAGATCAAGATTTACGGGTGCATCCATCTCAGCAGACTCTTCTAGCACATAGTCCAGACGAAGGTGGAGAAGGCGGATCTCATACGCAAAGGATGTACAAGGGAGACAACTGCGAGAAACCAAACAGGCGACATCCAGGGAAATGAGAACAATCACCGGACTTTCAAAACAACTTTTCACTACACTTCTACTACAAAAATACAAAAGAAAATATTGGAACTCCTCAAGCCCGACGAATAAAACATGACTCGATATCAACAACGATGTAAATGAGTCTAGTCATATAACAATGATAAAAATCACAAAAAAAATACAGAAGAGCACAAAAGGGTACGGACGAATGAAGTCCGTGATGTATTTTACTATAAAAGGATAACCCCGCATTTAAGAATACTTACCAAAAGTCTAACATACTTAGATACCTAAATAATAGTACTAACTTAGAACTGAAAAGTCTAACTTAGACATTAATATAAACCGTTCAACATATAGACGCAACCAGGTCACAATTTAATATTACGCATTGATTGTGTTATCTCTGCATACCCTCATTAGTACTTGTGCCGCGGTACAGTTAATACGTAATTTAACTCTGCAAATAATTGATCGACGATGGTCACAACTTTTTTGGATTTTTATAATATGTAAGTATGCTTTTATAAAAAAAAGTAATTTTTTACACACTGAACTTTGAACTTTGAACACTGTTAGGTCTTTGCTAAGTGTTTAGTGATATTTTTTTTTATTGTAGGGTTTTTTTAAGATGGTAGGTCTATACCTACCATCTTAAAGCAAAGGACTTTGTCAATAATTATTTGTAATAAAAAATGTTTTATGAACGCGATGGCAAAAACAAAACACTATAACAACTAGGAGAGCTCTGATATTTAACTCTATTTAAAATTTTTATATTAAATCTAATTATACCACAAAAGTTTAAATAATCTGCCGGAAGCATATGCTAATATTTTTACTAATTTAATTATATTTTAATAAACGATGAACATCGGGAAACCTTCACTCTGTCCATCCCTGCTATGTACAGGAAACAGCGTGAAATTTAAAAAAATAAAAAAATAATAATATAATTGAGATATTTCTATAAACTACTATATACTACTAATTTACTATAAACTGGTCTCTTAAACCATTTCGCCAAGTAAATTAGCATTTACTTCTAATGATAAAGAATTAGTTAATAATATAATTATGTCAAATTATAACTAAATGTAACATTCTTTTATTCCACAAATAATACCTATTCATTAAATAATTTAATAATTATTTTTTGTCTTCGCTTTAGTAGGAAGGCGTAGTGCGGCGTTGAGTTCGGCCACTCAACGCACAATGCCTCCAGAATTCGGCGGAAAGTGGGGAACAGATTGTCTTAACACTAGGTTCCCTCTGCCTACCCTGCTGTGTGTGGGATACAGCGTGAAGCTGATTTTAATTTATACATAACTAGCGGCCCGCACGCGGCTTCGAATGCGTGAACTACGTTATTATTAATTTCTGTCTCCATGAGTACCTACGTCCTATAAGTAACGTCCATGCAAAATTTGAGACTCCTAGCATTTGTAGTAACGAAGCTTCATACAAACTTTCGACCCCAAAAACAACCCCTTAGAAATCGAATATTGCAAATTCCCGTCTTAGTGAGCACCTACGTCCTATAAGTAACTCCTATGCAAAATTTGAGATTCCTAGCACATGTAGTTTCTGAGATTTCGTGATGAGTGAGTGACCTTTCAATTTGATATATATAGATTATAAATAATTTTATTTTGGTTTTAGGCCGTTGTGGCACAAAGGTGTGAATGTAACGTGACGGTTGTGGGTTTGATCCCCCTCGAGGTATTGAATTAGTATTTGTTAATGTTTTCATTTCTTCGCTCTGGCACCGAGATAAAAAGCTCGACATTGAGTTCCACCATTCAACACGTAAAAAGTTCCGCGAAATGTGGGGAACGGAGTGTCTTAACACTAGGTTCCCTCTGCCTATCCTGCTGTATACAGCGTGAAGCTGATTTATTTATTTGATTTCACTGAAAACTATGTTTAAATTTCTGATCTTGGTACCGAGGTCAAGCGCAGCTTTGAATTTCTCCATTCAACACACAATGGCTCCAGAATTCAGTATTGTCTTAACTCTAGGTTTCCAAGTTCCGTCTGCCTACCAGCTGATGCAACGTGAAGCTAAGAAATTTACATTATTTTCTGTAAAAAAGATGTGATAAGCGCGCTTATAATCTAGTTTATTTTGTCCAGTTACTTATCTGGTATTTCATAACAATGTTATTTTGTCTTACTTTTAATCTATATACATAATATACTAAAGTTATAAAAGGGGTCAAATCTGTAAATGGAATATAAACTAAAAGAAATCGGTTAAGTTAGAGTCGGTCTCATCTACCAAGAGCTCCGTACCAGTTCCTTCAGTTTTATAGGACAACGGGAAGTACAAGTCATAAAAGTTGACACATTTTTGTTGACAATTTGCGGGTATGCATATACCCGCAAATCCAAGTGTGTGTGTGTGTCACAACTTCATACTTTATATGAAATTAATTATAAATATAAGTTTTTAATTGTTTATTTCAGTGATATATCTAATATCTATATATATGTACTTGCCAAAAATCATAGTTCTAGGTTAATGGGAAGTAAGTTCCCTAATTGCTTGCATATTTGATATTAATTTTAGCATCATAATTATATGATATTAATTTAATAAAACAGCTCTACGCCATCTTGAGAAAAAAATGAACTTATTGAGACAAACAGACAGACAAAGTGATAGTATAAGGGTACCGTTTTTTTGAGATAAGGAACCTTAATAAAATGTCCGAAAATTATTTTATAAGGTCACTTTAAAAGCGATATGTAGGTACATATACTAATATATATTATACAAGACATAAGTGCAAAGGTTATTGACCGATCTTTTAGGGCAATGAACTCTTGATACGAAAATTAAATTAAGTATACAACACTTAAATCGAATATTTTTTTTAGCAATGCATATAAGTAGTGTTATTACACTCTCTTCTACGCTTTCCGCCCGAATTCCGCGTCGAAAGTCTTTATATCGCATTTTTATTTTATAAAGCTTCACGCTGTTTTCCGCGCTTAGCGGAGAAGGCAGACGTCACTTGGGAACCTAGCGTTAAGATACTTCGTTCCCATTAACACACTTCTATTAGTCTTCCCTCGAATTTTCGACATATTGCGTGTTGAATGGCGAGCTCGACGCCGCGTTTTGCCACTTTTCCAGAGCAAATAAATAAAGTATTAAATATTAATTTCCAATGTGTAGGAATCGAACCCATAACCTATCACGTTTATAATAAACCATATTATAGTATATTCTATTATCAATAATTTCGCTTGTGTGATTCATATAATTACATATATATTAGAATATACTTTACACATTATATGTAATTTAACATGATAACTTTACGTGACCTCTGTGCATTTCTTCGTATTCTCTTCTATACATGATAAACCTGTGAATGTATCTAATGTATGTATGTATTTTTTAATTATTTTTAAGTATTTACTCAAATATAATAAGACAAAATGCGGCGTTGAGATCCGCCATCACACAATGTATCGAAAATAAAAACCTTTTCGATTTTTTTTAATAAAAAATTCCTTACTAAAAAATATTAGATCAAATTAAATCAATCAAAATTAAATCTTTACGCTGTATCCCACAGATTGAACCCAGTAATAAGGCACACCGTTCCCCACTTTCTGCCGAATTCTGAGGCATTACGTGTTGAGTAGCAGTACTTAATGCCACGCTTTGCCTCAACACCAGAACGAAGAAATAGAAATATAAACGTAAATAAATATTTCACTTCCTCGAGTGGGGATCGAACCCACAACCGTCGCGTTACAATCACACCCTTGTGCCGCTGTGCCACGACGGCCTTGTTAATTATTATTATTATTAACAATGTTTTTTATTGTTCCAGATCAATCAAAACTTACTGTGGAGTGTTAAATGACATAAATAATAATAAATAATTAGATTCCATTTATATATTAAATATCAAATTATATGTATATATATAGATATATTTATATATAGTACAATATATATTTCATATAGTAACAGTGTAGTGAACTACTTCAGTTAAGGAGAATTTGAAGAAGACGGAGAACGAGCCATGTTTACATTTAATCGTAAGTATTATATTTTGGTAGCTTCATCACGCATATAGCAGTACCCTGGAAAAGAGGTGAAGATTTGACTATTATATGACCTGCTTACCAGGAGAGGTTGTAAGGACAGAATTAAAATATTCCCTTGATTGCTAAAATATTATCTTGTCTTGTTACCAGAGCGACGAAATGACAATATAATTTATTCCTCTAAATGGGAATGGAACCCAAACTGTCACAGGAAGCCACTTAGTGCTTGCATTTCTTCAGGGACAGAGTACCCCACCTCACTTTACTATGTAACCATGACTTCAAGTATGCCTTAAGCAATTGACGATGTTATCATTTAAGTATGACATTAATTTCATATCTTATATGACTCCTAATATTTTATTGAAATTATACCCCAATTCACCTTAAGATGTCTGTTCGAAGTTATTACAACTACCTTAAAATTTAAAAGTGCTTTTGAAAATTTAAAAGTATAATGTTTACTTGACTTTTAAAAGATATTGCTACTTAAATGTGAATTAAGGCCATCACTGCATTCTGCGGATGTTAAAATGATTGTGGGTTCAGTCCCTTAAAATATTTAAATCACTTTCAATATTTAAACATTTTGTCCTAGCATTAAGTTTTGCAACTCAATGAGCTGAAATAAAAGAACTTGGCTGGTCTTCTACGACACAGTATCGATGATACTGGAGGAAGGCCATATAAAAAGTCGCCTCGTGGCCCCGGGCGTTCTCTCTGGCTACCTAGCTAGGCATATAGTGTTGACCTAAAAAAAAAAATTGGAACGTAGACGTTATTGTTCACAATAATTTGGTTTTTTCCCAAAATAACGTCTCATTGTAAGCTAAAGTTAATACAGCATTCAATTCAATTCAATTTCGCAGAGTTTTTTAGTGATTTTAAAGTTAATCTTCGTTAAAATTATGCGTTATTAATTTTATAGGCTATTTACTTTGTACTTAGTTTTACAAAAACTTTATTACGCGATTTATCTTATGCATTTGATGATAAAATAAACAAATTAAATTTTTTGTATATGGTGCGAGCCATCACAAATTATCTTTAAATCAAGTTACAAGCGGAGAACAGAGTCTTTCAACACTAGATTGTCTATTACTACTTTGCCAAGCATGATATTAAAATAATAAAGAATATCAAAAAAACCCGACATTTTCAATTTCAACCGGATTCCAGAAACAGAGCCTAACTTTCATAAAACTACCCTTGAAATGTACTCTTGTTGTATCTTGTCCGTTACCATTAGCGGACGGGATGTGGGTTCGATTCCCACTCCAGGGCTCCAGGAGTCCGGTGTCTAGGTAAAGCACGGCGTACGGCTAGCGGAAAATGGGGGCCACTAGGTTCCCAGATTCCTTCTACCTAACCTGCTATGTGCGGGATATAGTGTGAAGCTAAAAAAAGGAACTAAAAATCTTTACATACAGATATATTATTGTTATTGTTGACATGTAATTTCTTTATCTGTGTACTATATTATATATATTGCCCTTGCTGTAAGTTTAAATATTTTTTTATATTTTTTTCCTCAGGTCTATAATTTATAGCTGCGGTTTTAAATGTTAGCTTATATCACAATAACATACAACGAACCTTAAAAAAATATAACGACACAGAACAACAAAATTCTTGTAATTGAAAAGTTATTCTATAATGACACTGGGACTTTCCGCTTAATTTAGCAAACGCAGGTTTATTGACGTAACTTAACGCTGCTGTACATGGGCGGGATGGGATGCGTGTAGGAAAGGAGGCGGAGGGGGGGGGGGAGAGCTGAGTGATCCACCCCAGAAATCTTACTAACAACAAAATTTCTCCTGAAACATAAGATTTACACGAATATATCTGTTGAAAGCTTAAGTCCAGGACCTCCCCAGTAAATATAGTATGGTGTAACATACAGTAGCTTTAAAATTATACTCATTGAAAATACGTAATGTCACTCTATAAAAAAGGCACGGCTTTTATTATTTTATTATATATATAATATCTATATAAAAAAATACGATATCTTAAGACAAAAGAGTCGCTTAAAAAGTATGCTTTAAAACGCAGCCTTATATGACCTTAAAATCCGGACTTAAAATAAAGCCCTTAGTGGAATCTTCCAGCTGATTATAACCACAGGATAATCTTGGAAATACCGCTTACGTCAGAAACAAAGTTTAAAAAAAAACAAATGAAAGACCACCTGAGTGCAGCGGCGCAGCATCTGACTGTTGATCTGACGGTTGTGGGTTGAATGACTCATGGAAATTATTTTTTTTATATTTTTGCTCTGGTTAAAAAGATAAAGGTCTCAATTACAGGCTGGTGTGGAGGGGGCGGAGTGTCTCAACACTAGGTACCTCTGCCTACCCTGCTACAGCGAAGCCAAAAATAACACCTACACTGTTTGCCGAATTATCGAGACATAGCGTTTTGAGTGGCGTAACTCAACACCACGTTTTTCCCTTGTAACCAGAAGTGAAGAAGTGACGAAAAATATATCAATAAATTCACTCCCCCAATTTAAAAACGAACCCATAACCGTCGTGTTTACAATCACACGTTTTAGCCATTGTGCCACTACGAACAAGTTTAGATAAAGTGGAAAATTATAGCCTTAAATTATTTTTTGTTATTTCATTAAAATTATTAAAACGGAAACAAAAATAAATATCTTTTCATAGAAATGTTACATGTTGAAATTGAAAAATTATTCAAATTGATATTTTTAAGAAAAAATGTTTCCAATGAATTCAGATATTTTTTCCTTGTCCTAATTTTTATAGCTGTTTTTTGTTTTTAATATGAGGCCGTGTGTTTTGTGAGGTGTAAATGTGAGGATAATTGCTATATATAAGCAGGGCGAGAAAATAAGAATTTTAATAATTTAAATCCCCACAAATGGAGGTCGAACCCATAACCGTGGAGTCTCCAGTCACACGTGTGCCACTGCGCCTAAACGGCCTCTTAATCATAATATGGTTCTTAATATAAAACTAATCCATTTAGATGTATTCTTCATTGTAATAGTTTTATAATAATACAATAATATTTAACTGTATTGTCCATTGTAATATAGGTAATAATAATAACAGTTTTATCGTGGCGTAGCGCAATGGGACGCGACTGACTGTAACGACGGCAGTGGGTTCGATTCCCGCTCGTGGAAATGAATTATTTGAATTCTGAAGTAAAGTATTTTTTTTGAAGTGCACATACTTAAATGGTTCAGCCAGAAACCTTTTTATTTATAAATAGTTAATACTCTTATTTCAAAAGTTGTTGAGATTCAACTCATGTAAGCCTACGATGTAGGTAAAACCAACGTCTCGGAAGACATTCCTAGGACTTTACTCAATTTAGAATAATTTGCTATACATATATTCCTATCATCTATAAGTACTATTAAGCTAAATCACTGTGTATTTTTTTATTTATAGTCAATTCTCAGCACAAAAATAATTGAAAAAAAAATTCCATAAGAGAAAAAAATCTGAATTCATTCGAAATAATTTTTTATTAACATCAATCTGAATAATTTATCAATTTCAATATGTACTATGTCTATGAAAAAAAATATTTTTTTGTGCTTTTGTTAATCATTTCCACGAAATAGCAAAAAGTCCTTTAGACCTAAAACTTTTTTATTGTCTATATTTGTCCGTTATGGCGCAGTGGCCAAAGCGCGTGACTGTAAAGTCGAAGGTTGTGAATTCCATTCCAACTCAGAGGAATAAGTGATCTTCTCGCTCTGGTAACAAGTAAGTAATAGGTTCGGCCACTTAACACACAATACTTCTGAAAGGAGTGTCTCAACTGTTTATAAAAAAACCATATATCTTCAGTGAATCCATTCCTATTTCCACAGGGTCTTCTAAAATTGTCAATATATGACATATAGAAGGTTACATATACAAATAGAATATTTGTGTGGGAGAGTTTGCGCTAGGACATGACTGTATACGTTCATGGATATTAAAATCGATAATTTAATGACAAGGCCTTCACCTTGGTACTGATTAGAAATAACAATTTTATTTAGCGTCCGCAGTTTTCCTTAAACTACATAATTATTTAGTTTTTTTTAGCAAGGTGGGCAAAAGGGACCTGGGAAACTAATATTAGTACACTCTGTTCCCATTAAGACACCTGCTTTCCTCACGTTCTGCTGACTGGCGTTACGAACATTGGCTCGTTACCAGAGCAAGGAAATGAAAATTTTAATAATTTCATTTATTTGCGTGCGAATCGAACCCGCAATACGAGTCAGGTTTGCACTGTGACACTGTACCACAATGAAAGGAGTGTATCGATCCTAGGCTAAGTCTCAACCAGTTAATTTATGGTTATCTGACATAAGTTAACATACATAAAGATATAGATAATATAATAAGTTATCAGGATAAGATCTAGTAGCGACACAGATATACCACTTGTCGGGAAATCACGGACATGTTTTCTCAGACTTAAATAACTTACTTCCGGAGCATCAGGAAGTCTTATAATGGTCCATTAATTTATAATTGCAATTAATTTTCCATATATAGACGACAAACAGAACGACAGTCTGCAAATGTTCTAGTTTTCATGATTATAAGCTCACGGATTCAAGGGTCACGGATTTTAAGACTAATAACTAAAACGAATATTTCTCTTTAAATTAGCTCAATTCTGAGCTTTGCCTAAGGTAGTTCACAGTGAAGAAATGCAAATAATTTTCCTCCAAGTGGGCATCGACGTGTTGAAATTTATTTAAGTTTAAAAAGATAAGGGGGAACGCAGTGTCTTAACACTAGGTTCCCTCTACCTAGGGTAGGTGTGTAGGGTAGGGTATGTGTGCAGGGTACACCTTGAAGCCGATTAAAAAAAACGGAGTTATTGTATTAAAATGACAATAAAGTTGTCATATAAAAACGGAAGAGTCCGAGTCGATCTCGCCACCGAGGGATTTGTGCCAATTTCACGATTGAAGCTTAACATTGCGTGCGTATGGAAATTTCCATTTTTCGGTTTTTTCCTTTTTTATATTGTAAGTTCTTACTACTTGCCAAATGTCACACTAGTAGGTTCACATCAAGTGCCAGGTGCCTAACCTATAACAATGCGGTGTATTTCATATAAAATGCAGAGGAAACTTAGTGTTAATATACTCAATTTTCCTAACCCATTTTTGATGTGAATGAACTCTATCTACCGTAACGGAGAAATAGGAATAAATTAAGTATAATGGCGGTTTCCTGTATAAATGACGCTGCATTTCCATGTAATTTGTCGATTCAACAGAGCTTATAATGGTCTAATGGAATAAATAATATTTTAATTTTGCCCCGAGTTGGGATCAAACCCATAACCATCTTTTGCAGTCAGATACTGTACCACTAGTCGTTACAACTATTTCCGGTCATACCGGAAAGGTTCTACGTAGATTCCTCTGTCGCATATAATTTAAATATGCAATGAACTTTCCATATACAGATGCAAAGACAACCGCAGCCTTCGGGTTTTCCTAACTTGGCTTTATTTTCTATCTTTGATGATTTTTATGTGACGGTTTCAGTGAATCATACTTATTAATGACTATTTATAGATAGATTTGAAGGCCTGTTAAAAAGAAATAGATTGGTATATAAACATACATAAACACAAAAGAAAGAAGCTTACATATTTACGAGTATATGGCCGTCGTGATCCAGTGGCACAACATGTTCGATTCCCACTCGGACGACTAAGTTTTTTAATATTTTCATTTCCTTGCTCTGGGGGGAGGGTTGAGTTCCGTGATTTGAAATATCTCAAAAATTTAGTGTCTCAATGAGTGTTTCAATACTATTTTCCCGCCGCATGCATATGCAGAATGTAGAGTGAGACAAAAAATGATTGTATGAGACGTTTACAGTAAATCAAAATTAGAAAGGACTATTATAGAAATATTTGAAGGCCTTTTGACTTAAATTGATAAAAAATAATAAACTTATAAGTAGGTATGTTGATATTGTTACAAAATAATATAATTGTAAGTTACCTGATATACTCGCAGTGGTTGAGTACTGTAAGGCTCGTTGTCTACGCTTGTGTGGACCTTTACCATTTACATAGGTATGTTTTCTTCTATAGTTTCGACTGTAAAAAGTAAATTTACTTTATTTTCCTTTGTCTTAGGAACTTTCGTTCGATTTCCACTAGAGGAAATGAAATATTTAATTTTCTCCTTTTCCTACGAGGAAAGCTGCGTTCTCGCTCAACACGAAATGCTTCCGGAATTCGGCGGAAAGTGGAGAACGGCAACGTCTTAATAAACACAGTAGGTTCCCTCTGCCTATCCTGCTACATATTCAACCTCATTCAGCTCTTCTTTGTAACGGAAGAGTTTGTAACATAATATTATATACATTTTAAGTTTATCGTATTATATAAATAATAAAATGCAGCGATGAGTTAGTTCTGTCACTCGACAATGTCTGAGAAAAGAAAGTTAATTGTAATTTCATTCAATTTTTTATACTAAGCGCAGTCAAAGGAACATACTTGTGCATATATGTAAATATCGTTTACAGGTGTTTATTTCCATTTATTGACGTAAATAACCTATCGAACGTGCGCGAAAATAGTGCTAAAAAATTAATTAAACCTTATATCTCATTATAATATCATAAGAAAATGATAAAAAAACCGTTTAAAATATATAAATTAAGTACTACTTACTTAAAGTTGCGTATTAAAGTAATTATAACATGAAGTTGCAATAATATTGTTTTTAATCATTCCTTATTGTTTTATTGTGTGTCTGTCTGTACATGTAGATTTTTTCTGCATTAAGCTATATTTTATATTATAGGTATATTTTATGATATATATTTATAATTTTTTATTATAAGTATATTTTAATAAAAAGGTAAATATATATGTTATTATTTATTTTGTTTGAAAAAAAACTTTTTCATTTTTGGGAAAAAGATAAACTCATAGCAATTGATTAAATAAATTTAATATTTTTTGAAACAAAGAGGCTATTACAAGGCATCATACAGGGTTAAGTATGAAAATAATAATAACAAAAAAGATCATATATGAAAAGACAAGATATAGTATATAGCTAGCAACAATATATTAATTAATTTATTAAAAAAACAAATAATAACTCAACTTTTTAGTAATCACTAAAAAGAGAATCGAACCAGCGACCTTGACCTTTACAGATTTAAAGATGAAAATGCGGAACGAGATTGTTTCAAATTTTTACGAGGTAATCTGACATTTTGGCCATTTCCTTAGATATTGTGCAATATCCACACACCTATAGCGAGAATTATTGTCTTTATTGACAATATTATTGAATTAAATGTTTTTAAACTTTTGTCATGTAATAAAAAAAAAAACAAAAAAAATAATCAAAACATCTATTTTTTTTTTGTTTTTTTTATGTTCTTTGTTGTGGATTTGATCCTTACTCAAGGGAATTAATTATTACCTTTTTATTTTTATTTTGCATTTCATCGCTCTAGCACCAGTGAAATACCTTGAGAAACTCCGCGAAAAGTGTCTTACGCTGCTGTGTGCGGGATAGAGCGTGAAGCTGATATAATTTAGTTTGATTTTTGAAAGATTTATTAAATAAAATAAATAAAATAAGCCTTTATTGCTGTAAACATTTTACAATATGGGGCGTTCTTATTTATTTACCGATTGTACTATCCTATTTCCTATTACTATCTATATACTTAGTTTTCCTTAATTAATTCTATGCGAAGACGATCGGCTTTCGTCAACAGCTTGTCTTCCGACATAGGCCTCCTCTAAACCTTTCCATTTCTCTCTATCTCTCGCTATCCTCATCCATTCTGTACCAGCTACTTTTTTAATATCATCCTCTCAACGTTTCATTTGTCGCCCTTTATTTCTTTTCCCAATTCTGGGGTACCACTCTGTTATTGTTTTAGTCCATTTCTCAGTTGTTTCTCTCAACATATGCCCTGTCCATTTCCATTTTAAAGTCTTGCATGTTGTTTCTGCGTCTCTAAATTTTGTTCTACTTTTTATTTCTTTCAGCCTTACTTTATCTTTCCTCTTCACGCCAATTACACTTCGCTCTATACCATTTTGGCATACGTTTATTTTTTTCATTATTTTTTCTGATATGGCCCAAGTTTGGCAACCATATGTTAAACATGGTAGAATGCACATATTATATACTTTTCTCTTCTCTTTCATTGCTATATCTTTATTTTTCATCACTTCACTTAGTGACCAATACCTTCTCCACGTGTTAGCTATCCTTCTGTCAATTTCCTTTTGCATAGTATCTTTCGCGGCTATAAGCTGCCCCAAATATATGTAGTCATCAACATAATCTATTTTCTCATTATTAACTGTGATAGTGTATGTCTGCGAACTGTTAGTTAATATTTTGGTTTTTGTTGTGTTCATTGTGAGCCCCGCTTTCTTGCTTTCATCTGACAGTTGTTGTAACATTTTTTCTAGATTTTTTGGACATTCTGAAAATAAAATAAGGTCGATTTTATTTTCGAGGAAAGATTTATTAAAAGGTTATAAATATACGAGAATGTTACGGTTAGGGGAAATTGCGACATGGATGCAGGATTCCATTACTGTCATGATGGATATCATGACCGCTTCGCATCTAGCTTTGATGGCTATCTTCAAATTGTACCCACCAATGCCTTTGGTCGCTGTTCCCGTTGCTTTCCATTTAATTTTTATCGTCGTCCTCGCCACTACAGGAACATATATTAGTGTACCTAGTTATTACTATGACAGCGTTTGAGACGTTGTCATGCAGCTCCTCATTTAAGATTTCTTCTCATCATGAGCAAATGTGAGGTAGAGGGTTTCACTTAGGTCTCAGTACTGTCGTTGTTCTCAAGTTTTCTATTTAGAGGGAGTGTATTACTTTTATATTCTTTATTGCATAAAAAACACACATACAAAAATAATAATAATATAAAATGAAAAAATAGTTGACAAGGGTGGACTTATTTCTAAAAGAAATCTCTTCCAGCCAACCTGTGGAAGTGGATATATATCAAAACAGCGGGGAGAGCACAATGCAAACAAAATACTTATACTAACAGATGAAACATGACACTGACAAAATAGATACATACATATATACAATTATACATTTATAAACTACATAAACATATATTCTTTGCATATATAAATACACTACACATATATTATAAAAAAAAAGAAAATACTTAAACTTAATAATACTAATACATGATATAAATAAATATATATATATATATATATATGTTTAAATGTGTTAAAAGAAAAGAAAAATGAAATACAGTTGCAATATTTGAAACATTGTCGGAATGTAAATTAATCATAATAATACTTTTTAGGGTTCCATACATTTTTAGAAAAAAAGCAACCCTTATAAGATCACTTTGTTGTCCGTATGTCTGTCTATCGGTCTGTCTGTCAAGAGCCTTTATCTCAGAAACTCTTGGAGATATCGATTTGACATTTAAACCATATATAGGTACTCAGATTTAAGGCCTCATGACTTCTTGAAAAAAAATATGTCTACATTTATTTAAAAAAAAAGATATGGCCGTTTATATTGCAAAAAACGCATATTTCGACACTACAAACTGGTATCGATACAAAGCGCGGCGTTGAGTTTCGCCAACCAACACGCAATGTTTCCAGATTCGGCGGTAAATAGGGAGTGTCTTAACACTAGGCTCCCGCTGCCCACACTGCGGGATACAGCGTGAAGCTGGAAAAAACTTAGATGTGACCAAAAAGTTCTAGAAAAATCAAGATATACCTTCAATTTATTATTTCTAAGGTATTTACGCGCGTTTATAAGAATACAAAAACACCAAAGTCTTTAATTAAGTACTTATTAATTCGTAGTGACATTTTGATCGCCTTTCAATTATTCAAGGTCACAGGAAAAACTATTTTAAATATGTATAAGGCCTATATGAAATCGACTACCTTTATTATTAACTAGCATTTGAATGCGGCTTCGCCCGCGTAGTCAAATTAAAGTCCGGCAAGACACCTGTAGCTCCTCAGGTGTAACACGGGGTTGTGGGCGGCGGTGATCGTTTGCTTTCTCTTTGTCATAAAAACAAAAAAACACCAAGTATCTAGAATAAAATGGATAAAGAGTGACTTATCACTTAATTTCTTTTCTTATTCTACAAAAAAAATGATGTCTAATATGAAAAAAAATAGTATCTTTAAACATGCTACCAGAGCAAGGATTGTGAATTAAATTACAACCATCACCTTTAATGTTTCGCGCTTCAATGCAAAATAATTATAAAAATCGTATAGTTATATAATGTTTTAAAGCGCATTATGAAAAAAATTAAATAATTATATGTTTTATAATAATAATTAAACTAGGAAGTTTCTGTAATATAATCTCGTTCACATTAAAATTGTTATTTTGTTGTTATTATTTTCTTTTTATAATTTAAACAATTCCGGGTGATACATTTGCTTGATAAGTTACTTTTAAGTTTCTGATAATTGTATATAAGACACTATTATATGAGGCTAGTCGTGGCGCAGGGGCTCAAAGTGTGATTGTAAAACCGACTGGTTGTGAGTTCGGTCCCCATTTGAGGAGATGAAATATTTATTTAAAGTAGAGGTAAAGCTCGGCGTTGGCAGAAAGCGAGAATCGCAAGTGTCTTAATGGAGAACGGAGTGTATTAATTTCTTCGGGAGAGAAAACTACTGAAGCGATAATGGCCGAAATTTGAAACGAATTAAAAAATATTGATATAAAATTGTGCATTTAGTGGAAGGAGCATTAAAATCAATAGCGTAGTTCGAAAGTTAAATACTACGTAAAATTTAAATAAATTGAATTGTTCAGGCAGATGAGATCATTTTACACATAAACACTTTTTCTAGTTGTTGAGACACTACGTTCTCTATTCTATTTTGCAACCTGCAACCTCCTAGCAACAAATACTAACCAACAAGCCATTAGTAACTAAACATGCAGTTTTAATTGCCATAATCATAAACACCTTGAACTAAGTTCAAGATAACAATAGCTTATTACAGTGCTAACTATACTTTAACTACAGTTAAGTATTTTTCGCTTCCGGATACAATCTCACGAAGAAAGCGGTTTCACGCATTTTTCGTACGCCAGTGTAGGTAGAAACCTAGTGTTAGGACACTCCACTCTCGATGTACCGTAAAATATTTTAGAGATTGCACATTAAGTGAAGGGAATTCCGTCGTGGCGCAGCGGCACAGAAGTGTGACTGTAATGTGACGGTTATGGGTTCGATCCCCACTCGAGGAAGTGAAATATTTATTTACGTTTATATTTCCATTTCCTCGCTCTGGTGTTGAGGCAAAGCGCGGCGTTGAGTTCCTCCACTCAACAGACAATGACTCCAGAATTTGGTGGAAAATGGGAAACGGAGTGTCTTATCACTAGGTTCCCTTTGCCTACCCTGCTGTGTGCGGGATACAGCGTGAAGCTAATTTGATTTGATTCTGAAAATGACTGTCACTACGATGACAAAAAAATCCCTCAATTGAAATTAGTCTCCATGACGACTGTGACGTTTTCATTCATGGAAATCATCAGAATATAAAAAAGTATAATATTATTGTCGATTATATTGTGTAAAAATACTTGATCCGCTAAATATAAAAAGTAAACAGAACCATTTTGGTTTTTCCTTATTGTTATACAATACGATAAATTATATTTATGATTGTGTGTTATTTTTTTTTACTTTACACTGTCTCCCGCACACAGGCAGGGAAGGCAGAGGAACCTGGAATCCTAGTGTCAAGACTCCGTTCCCATTATGTTACTTCTGTCCCTCACTTTCCATCAAATTATCGAGACATTGCGGCTTGAGAAGCGGTACTCAACGCCGCGCTTTGCTTCATTCCACCAGAGCGAGGAAATGAAAGTATTAAATATTTCATTCGCCGTCGCGCTTACAGTCGCATACTTCTGTCTGCGTTAGTTCTAATTTTATAGATGAGGGTAATTTTTGCACGTATTGTCTTGAAAATGAAAATAATTAAGCATCTTCATCGAAAATGTGGGGATGTTGAACACATGGTGGTAGAATCCACAACCATCACGTTTACTGAACCTCTTACCAAGCACGTCAACATATTAAGAAATCAAACTCCAAGTAAATATATCTACAAACAACTAGAAAAACTGGAACCTACATCCTCTGACGTAGAAAACAGCGCAAAAGCCAATGAAACGTATAATATTAATTCATTAACATTTTAATGATATAAAACGTACTATACTACCTCCTCAATAGGTATTTCCTAGAAATACGTCACATATCGTATTAGAAAAGTGAAGCTAATGAAACCACGTCATTGAATGATTAATATATGAATAAAACATTAATGATTTATGTAGTGTAGGTGTACATTCAATTTTAATTATAATAATGATATTATATAATATTAGTTATGGTGGCGTTTGTAAACGCGACGGTAGTGGGTTCTATGACGATAGTGGGTCCCCACTATCGTCATAGAACAAGGGAGGGAACCCCTAAGGGAACAATTTTTTTTAATATAGTTTTTTTCTAGCTTCACGCTGCATCCAGAGGTGGCAGACAGATAGCCTAGTTTTAAGACAGTCTGTTTTCCACTTTCCGCCGAATTCTCTAAATCAGAGCGGAAAGTGGAGAATGCACTGTATTAACACTAGATTAGTATGAAGCTAAAAAATAATACTTATATAATTGCAACCAAGTTTTTATTCAAGATTCTTATCAACGAGAAAAATATTAAAATATTTTAAAGCTACATTTAAAAACATATATTTTTTTGTATTAAACACTATAGTTATAAAACAACGACTTGTAGCCCGCTACTTCGTCTGTGTTCAGTATAATAGGTATATATATAGATTTCTCGTTCTTGTAGGAATTTCGAGATGCTTTCTCTTATTGTTCCCCTACATTATCCCCCAAGGAAAGTGAGAAACGGAGTGTCTTAACACTAAGTGAAACTGATTTGATCTGATTAAGAGTTGTGTATAGCTCAGTGCCTCGACACCAAAGCGACGAAATGAAAATATAAATGTAAATAAATATTTAATTTCCTCGAGTGGGGATCGAACCCACAACCGTCGCGTTAGATTCACACCCTTGTGCCGCTGCGCCACGAAGGACTCTTAATAATTTATTTTTAACGGCCGGAGTGAACCATAATAAAAGATTATAATAGTAATCTTTAAATCGATTATTAAAGAGTGAACATTCTAAATTCTATTATAAAATTATTTATTTTGTATTCAAGGGCTATTAGGGCTTAGATGTCTAGAATTAGTTAGGTAACTTAAATTAGGGTAAGCGATATTCACTTCGTTGAGATGGGTGTGCAATCGTAACGAAGAGCTAAGGGAACCCTAGGGACGAGAAATAAAGATAAACATGAAACGTCTAGTTATCGCTTCAAAAAACAATTATGAATCGTTTTTTACTAGTGGGCCCGTGCGGCTACACCCGCTTGAATTATACAAATATTTATAAATACTCTTAGTATTTAAAAAAAACGGACCTAACTAAGTACTTTAAATTGACATAACTTTTTTATTTATAAACCAATTGTAATAAAATAAACCTAAATGTTTTCGGGAGCTTGCCAGAATCTAATACTGAAAACCGCATCTAAATCGGTTAAGCCGATTTTGAGATTAGCGAAAACAAACGCACAGACAAACAGACAAAAAATTTAAAAACCATTGTTTTGGGTTCTATTACGTGTAATTAAGTCACACTTTTCCACCTTTTCTGCGTCTATTACAAATGTAATCTTCTCCTATTCCGAGATCATCTCTAGGCTTATTAGGCTTACTAGTTACTGAAGTCTGAAAAGTTCCAATATTCAGGTACTGGCTCCATCATCACACCAGTTCGTTGATGCCATAATAGTATATTGTCACCTATGTTAGGTACGTATAACAGCCAAACTTCATGAGGATATAATTATTACAAGTGATGCAATTCATATTTTTAGATTTTATTATATAATATTTTATTTATTATTTATTACATAATTTATTAAATCCAAATAAAAACAACATAAAATGCTTTCAACATCATAAAAATAAAAACAATCAGCTTCACGCTGTATCCTGCTCACAGTATGGTAGGCAATGGGACACCCCGTTCCTCACTTTTCGTCGAATTTCAACACCATTTTTTTGTATAACATTTTAAAGAACAAATCATTTGAAAATTACGGCTAGTGACCAAATTTAATATTTTTTAATATTTATAACCTAATTAAAATTCGTGTTGAATCGTTGGACATTCAATAAAAAAAAAAAAAAACATCATGAGTCGCTAAAAACACGCTTTTCTTGTATATTTTTAGACGCAAATATTGTATTTATGTATCGCGCTTTATGTCATTTATTTTCTTCTTTATTTTGATTCCTTCAAGTGGGAATCGAACCCACAACCGCCGAATTCACAATCAAACAGCCACATGGGCGCCAATATATCACTAACAGTAATATGTTATTATACTTTGTTTAAGCTTCGTATCGGGTTTTACCAAAAGGAACAAAAAACTGTAATTAATTTCGTACATACGAAATATTTTTAATTGCAGATTTTTTTTATCGAAAAATAAGTTTTAATTTTTGTGGCGCAGTGGTCTTTTATATATCTATATCTAGATAATAATCTAGATATATAAAATATATAAAATAATAATGCTATAATTATGTGGTCAATTAACATAACTAATTTTTTTTTCATTTTGGGAAGACAAGGAGTGGCTTTAAGTTGTGCCTTGCCACTTTTTGAAATTTAACGTAAATAAGGGAAAGAATTGTTTAATTGATACTAGGGTTTCTCGGCCTATGCTGCTACGCGGGATACATTTTAACACAAAGTGAGAACTTTAACACAATTAAAGAAAATTAATATTTATGGTTATTTCATAGATAAAAAAACATTATAAACATAAGTATATTTGTAGTACATTTAGTTTGAAATTGATACGGAAGCCTCGGAATGCGGGTCTGACTCGCACTTAACCTGTTTTTTTTTTAATATAAATGTAAATAAATATTTTATTTCTTCGAGTGACGATCGAACCCATGACCGTCGCAATACAGTTACACCCACCCAGCCACGACGGGCTCATACTCGTATATACAAAATTACAATATTTTATTAATAGTATAAAAGCAAGTCTTATGTTGTTTGTAAATAAATAAATATGACATTGCAATGACCTTCTTAAAGTATTGCATCGTTAAATAACCAAAATATTCGCCAATCGAAAATATTATCACTATACATATCTATATATATGTATGTACTAAAATTATAAAGCTCATTTTGTTTGGTTGAACGCGCTTATCTCAGGAACTACTCATTTGAATTAACAAATTCTTTAAGTGTTTATACAGGCTATATAACATTATACATTGTAAGCGTGACGCGACGGTTAAAACAACATAATAAAAAAGTCACTTATTTAGTCAGAATTTGAAAATGTAATTAGAAAAACATGAAATGAAACATGTTCATTGGAAATAAAGAAAATACTTATTTTTTTACCCATGGGTGTAGGCGGATTGGGGGGTTGGCATATAAGCAATGCCAAACCCTGAATTAACTGGAACCCCAGATTTTTTATGAATAAAGTTGAACTATAAAAGAAATCCTTGACACAAAAATATTAGCTCCTAACGAAAGTGAAAAACGACTGCCAATGTTTTTATTAACTTACATTATATCTTATTGTAAATTCGTAAATTATACATCAACCTATAAAGATAGAATTGTATACTTATAATAGATACATCAAATTTTCGTAGCACATTGTCATTAAACCAAATAAACTGGAGACCAGGTCTGCCCTGAAAAATGAAAGCGTGACCATACGATCACGCTTTCACCACATTCTCAGTTCAAATAAAAAACTTATCGGAAGTGGTTATTGAAGAAAAAACCAGACTAACCTTGAATCAAGATCAAGTCCACTCAATTGACATTATAAATCAAAATCAGTAAAAAAACTAAGGCCGTCACACAAGGGTGTGAGCATGGTGGTAGTGGGTTCTCTTCACCAAGGCAACAGCCCGGCGCGGCGTTGAGTTCCACTATTCATCACATGCCCCGAAAAATTCGGCGAAAAGGAGTATCTTAACACTAGGTTCCGTCTCTCTACCCTGCTATTTGCTGGTTACTGCGTGAAACTGTACATATCAGTAAAAAAACAAACAGTCATTAATAGGTGCACAAACATTAATTCTAGAAATTTCTCACACACATTGACTCATACAGTATTGTAAGTATAAAGTAAATAAAAAAAGATAAGTACAATTTGTATAAAAACCTTTGTAAGTAATGATGATATAAAAACTTATCAAAAGATTTGCATGCACTTGAATAATTTACTTTGCAAAGTGCTTAAAGCAGTATAAGTGATTCTAAAAATGGTGTTGCTGGTTCGATTATTTTATAGAGGAAAGAGTCTCCTCTCTAGTCTCTAGGGAACCTGGTCCGTTCCCGTTAAAACAATTCCGTATGCTAATTCAGAAATTCAGAATTCTGGAGGCAAGCTTTATTTAGTTACCAGAGCGAGGAAATTAACGTATTAAATATTTAATTTCCTAGAGTAGGAATCGAACCCACACCCTGTCGTGTTTACTTACAGTCGCATACTTGTGCCCCTGCGCTACCAGTGGCCTCATTATCTTAGTTCAAATAAAATTTTAATTGACATAACTTATCTTCCTGTAACTTTTATTAAGTACCGTTATTTTTATATAAAATAATTATTTGTAATAACATTTAAAATATATTATACTTTTTATTTGTTTTATTATTTTGCATAATATTTTTAAATGTCGTTTTGGCGTCGTGACTTTTGTCAGTTCAAGTATATTTTTTTTCGTTTTACGTTTAAACTCAGCCAGGTTATCCTCCAGAATCCTACATTTATTAGCTTCCCCCTGTATCCCACACTCAGTAGGGTAGGCAGAGGGAACCTTGTGTTAATACACTCCGTTTCTCGCTTTCCGCCGAATTCACTGCGTGTTTAGTGGCGGAAGTCAACGCCGCACTTTGCCTCGACATCAGAGCGAAGAAATGAAAATATAAATTTAAATAAATATTTGAGGATCCTACATCCTACCCGAAATCAAGGCATTTCGTGTTGAATGGCGGAGCTCAACGCTGAACTTTATATTAGCCGGGCGACCTTATAAAAATAATAAATTCCCATGAATGGAAATCGAATTCGAACCATCGCCGTTGCAGTCAGACGCTGTCACACTTCTCAGACAGCCTTTCATTGCCCTATATCATAGCAAAACAAAAACAAAAGGAAATTTCCAATCGATTAAATCTTATTGTATGTTTTAGAAAAAAGAAATCCACATATCAATTTTTTATTATTTTATATTTTTTCTGTTAAACATTCTATTTACATTATTTTTTGAAAATTACTAAAAAAATAGTTCTTTCACGCCGTTTCCGTTTAGGCCAATTAAAAAAAATGTGACACTGACACTGACCGCAAAGCGAAATGACATTACGAACAGGTTTTATAAAATCGCTACACATACATACATACACCTATATATAAATGTGCGTTTCTCGTAAACACTCATTTACTCGATAGACGGCGAATGACGTGTTTGCGTGCAGCGTGAAAAGTCTAAAACGAGTGTTGCGTGAAACTTAGTGTCTAGTGTTCAGTGACAGAGTTGGTGACAAAAAATGAAAGAATTAGTGCAAATTTGGAATCGCGTCACTGGAAAGCAGTATTCATCTGTTAGTTGTAATGACAAGGAGTTAAAGGATCTGTCGAATAGAGTGAAGAGTTTGGACACTAACTTCGATAGTGCCTCAGAGTGTGAAGGTTTGGGTAGATTAGACGATTTGCAATTTAACGAGAAGAAAATTATTAATCGTTTGTTTAAGAAGCAAAAGAACGGTGTTTTATCGAGGAAGCCTAAATGTAAGTTTTTTTATTTATGCATATTTTTATATTGTTTTATGTTTAGTCTTTTTTAAGCAAATTATGAATGAAACATAATATTTCTTTGTTAAATACGAACGTAATTTAGTTTTTTTTATATTTTTGCGTCGAAAAAACTTAAATCATATATCAATATAAATTTTATTTTTTCTTACTTTGTTGTTATTATTATTAATGATCTTTCAGTTAAAATAAGTATTTTATTTTTACCTTCTTCTATTTCATATAAATCTATAATACCTCTTAATTTCATACATATCTGCTATTTTTTTTCTTTATTGAGAAATATTATTTTTTCATTTTCATTATTTTCTTTAAATAATTAAAAAACATTTATTAAGTTAAATAAAAGGAAAATAATAAAAATTCACATGACTATGGGAAATCCAATTGGAAAAAAATATATTTTAATAAATTAAATACAAGTAGGTAGCGATGAGCAAGAACAAAAATAACAATTGATTGTAAAAATGTCAAAAAAACGATGCAATTATTTTAAAATATTATGCACAAAGTTAAATAAAATATATAAAATATTTTTGCATGAATAATCTTATTTATATAAGATTTAAGTTTTATATATATTTTATTTCACGTCGTATCCCGATATAGGAGAATAAACAAAGGGAATCAGAGGGAAAAAAATGTGTTAAGAATCCGTTCTCGTATTTTTTTTAACAATTTTAACAAAAGTGAATGAAACATATATGAAGCAGCTACACAAAAAAAAAATTTTCCCATAAAAAGAATTACAAAAAAAATACGCAGGAAGGTATATAAATACCTGTTATATCTTAATAATTTTTTTTTTTCAATTTTATCGCTAATTCACTCATTATTAGCTTTTTAATTATCAAATATCGCGATGTACTTTATATCTTAAGTTACGCAACAGATTTTAATGCAGTTTTTACAAATGAACAGAATGATTCAGGAGGAAATTTAAAGAAAAAATAAATAATTAGTACAACCAAAATAGCCCACATAGGGTGATCCTGTAAGCGTAACATTAGTAAAATATAATTGTTTCTATAATTTTTTTAGGTTCCCTCTGTATTATGTTCATAACCGGGGAGATAGAGGGAACACGGGAACCTAATTTTTAAGAACTGTTTTATAATAATATGATATCATCGAGCTTATCTGATGATGGGCCCACGCCAGGACCCGAATAGTGGTACTAGTCAATCACTCCAGTTTAGGTTCATATAAAATTTGTATAAAACGTATTTATAGCTGTGCGCATTGCACTATATAAACGATTTTTTTCTTATTTCTTTAAAAGTATATGATTTTTTGTTTTACCACGTGATGCGAACTAAACTTTGTCCTTCACTTTTACGGGAATCAAACCCACAAGTAATGTACAGGTGTCGTTGACTATTTACAAGAAGTGTTTTTTTGAGTCATTATTTTTCTAAACATAGCAATAAGGAAACATAGTAGTTGAAGAAATCAACATTTATAACATTTTTTTCTGTTATTTTTAACGAAATATGCGTAAAATGTTATTTTGTATAAGATATATAAATAAGTTAGTGATGAGTCACTGCTTCTTTCCAAAGTTCAATTGAATCTTGTTCCATTTTTTGTATATTTTCGCCCGAAAATCAAATTAAAAATATAATATGTAATATTATTTAAAAATAAAATAAAAAGACAATCAAAATTAAATATTTGTATATTTGCTTGTTTTATTCATACTTTTTTTTATATACTTACTTAGTAGAAGGGCTTGTTCGGTTGAACGCGCTAATCTTAGGAACAACTGGTTTTAAATTTTTTTGTGGGATATTTCTTTTATAGAGGAAAGACTTGTATTATATCACTTTATAATGCTCGTGTGATGCAGGCACAGCCGCATGTGAAAGCTAGTCTAGTTAGAATCCTTTGGTAAGACACTCCGTTCTCCACTTTTAGCCTCTTCTTAAAACATTACGTAAATAGAGGTGATAAATATTAACATTCCTATATACAAACCACACACCTAAGAATTCCCCAAATGGGTAATCGAACCCACAACACATCACGTTTACAGTCTTCAATAATATAATAGATCACGCTAAGACAATTAAAAACTCAAATAAACAAACAAACAAAGATGCAAACATTTTTCAATAACATTTAAATATCAGAATTGACCTTTTTAAGAAAATCTAAGGTTGCAGGAAATATGAGCAATATGCATATATTGCATAATGTGAATATAAAACAAATAAGATAAATCCGTTGTGGATCAGTAACAGTGTCTGAGTGTAAACTCAATGGTTGTGGGCTCCATGTCCACTCGGGGGGTGTTTTTTTTTTTTTTATACCTTCACGCTGTATCACGCACATGGCTTTAGACATCGAGGACGGTTGTAGGTATATAAATTAAGGTCCACTTTTTCGTTCCGGTACGGTATTAGGTAAGTTCCATCTCTCTATACTCGACATCTCGAATTTAGGCTCAGAAGGTGGAGAAACGTTTCTTTAATAAAATATAACAAGATGAATCATCTTTCTATGACTTTATTTGAACTACTGGTCTTAGTAAGTTGACATTTGGCATGCAGGTATGTTAGGGAGTGTTAAAATTCCTACAGGAACGGAAAGGAACGGGTTCCCTTTTATATATTTTAAATCCACCCAAACACATGGGCTACGCCTAGTTTCCAACATATTATTTATTTATCAAATGATCAAAAATATTAACAAAATTAAAGATTAAAAAAAATATTGCAAAATTTTCTAGAAAATTCGAGTTGACTATCAATTAAAACTGTATTACCTGAGTCATGTGCATCGATGACCGCCAAAATATATTATTTAATGATTATTTAACTTACTTTGAACAGAAATAATCGATTAAAAATTGCATTCACATTCGATTATTATTTAGTTATACATAATATATACTTTTTTATTAATAGAACTTATAAATGGTTTCGCTCTCTCGCTTCGCTTTTAGCTTGCTTTGTTACAAAATGATAAAATAAATAAATTTATTGTTTATGTTTTAAACTTTTACAGTGTAATAAATAAAAAAGACAGAAATTAAGAAATTAAAAAAGTTATTATAAAAAAAAATAGGACAAAAATAAATCTCATACTTCACCATAATTTAAGTGCATATTTTATTTTTTTATTTAGTATCCATTTTTAGTAGTATAATAATGAATCGATATATACATAATTGTATAACTATTAACTGATAATGGTAGAATTATGTTAAACAGTATAAAAATCACATTCGATTAAATAAATCGAGGACGTCCTGGCGCAGCGGCGCGGGGTCTGGGCGGACCGTTGTGGGCTCGATTCCTACTCGGGGGAATAAATTATTTTCATGTCCTCCCTCTGGTAACAAGGTAAATCACTGAGTTTTTATACGTTAATATCAAAAATGACTAGAACGATATAAATGTAGTTTTCACTATTATTTTATTGAATTAGATTATTAATTAGATTAATTTTATTTTATTATGTTATTAGATCGCGGAAGTAAATCAGGTGAGAAAATAAATATTTTTATAAAAGGTACAAGGGGACGAAGCCGCGAGCAGGTCGCTAGTGTATTAATAATTTTAATACTTATCTATTTGTTATATAAGTAACATGTTTTTATATATCACCAATAATACCTTGAGAGTGACCTACAGTATTTGCCACGATCGGACATGGATCCCACTGCCCTTGGCCATAGAAGATAAAAATAGTTTCTTTCAATTTATTTAATTTATTACATATTTACGTTGATTTTCTGTTTTTTTTCTATGTAAATAGTACTAAACTTTTGTATGCAGATTCCCAGCTTTTATAGTCAAATGGAAATTTATAAATCAATCTAAGATCGATCTTGAAAGCTATCTTGAGATGCAGTTTTTTTCATAGATTATAATTTATGAATCAATATGGCATCTCAATTTCGCTCTCAAGCAGTCATACACATGGCAGAGCAGGCAGAGGGAACCTGGGAACCTAGTGTTAAGACACTCCGGCCCCAATAAAATACTTCCTTCCGAATTTTGGAGGTACGTCATGACTGGCCTCTATATAGATACATACTTAAAAAACATATAGATAATTATATATTTTATTACCGATCACTAAAATACATTAAAGACGATTTATGATTACCTCAATCAGGAAGTGAACTCACGTCCTTCTATTTCACGAACGATTTACTCGTAATAGTAACTGCAAGAGTAAAATAGGCCTACATTATAGTTTAATTTACCATAAAGAGGTAAACAACGTACCATGTTCATATTTTCCTTTGGACGTTGCACTGCGGAAATGTATAGGAAACCAGTACTAACTTCTTGGATTCCATAATACAGACCATCGTGGCGTAGTGGGACAGCATGTGAGTGTTAACGCGGTTGTCGGTTCGATTCCCACCCGACGAATAGGTTATTACATTCTCTTCGCCCTGATAACAAGGCAGAGTTAGATTTGGTTGAATTCCTCATGATGTGGGGAATCGAAATTTTAGCACTTGGTTATTTCTGCCAACACTGCTATGCGGGAAAAAGCGTGAATCTGATTTATTCTTAATATATTATTAGCGACCCAAACGCGACTTCGCCCGCTTAAACTTATTGTTTTATTATAATCAAATATACACAATTATTGACTGTAAACTTTCACGTAAATTCGTACAGTATCATCCATCTTCTCAAATATTTACGAGTATAATATTAGTATTATATTCGTAAATATGAAAGTTACGATTTTGGAGACAAAACACAATGTTGAGACACTCCGTCCTCCACTTTTCGCTCAATTTCGAGTTTCTTTGGGTTTGAGCGGTTTTCAGTGCGCTTTTTCTTTACCATAGGCAAGAAAAGAAAATTTATTTATTCAAGATTCCCCGGAACGAGAATCAAATCCACGAACATGGAAATGAAACAAGGCGTCAACATAATAGATACAACGTATATATTTTTATCATGTATCTAATAACCAATTAAATTATAGTTTTTTGTAATGTAATTTCATGTTATTATATGTAGTAGTGTATAGATGTAAGCCGATAAGTTAATTCTATACTATAGTATATTCTAGTAATTGTAGATGTTCTAATTGATATTCTGGTACAAATAGAAGTTCTTGATATAAATTTCTTGGAAAAATCTGAAAGCTAATTTTAAGGACGGGTTATGTTGTATTCTAAGCACGGTGTTGAGTTCCGCTATGTAACACGCGCTGTTTCGAAACTTAGGCAGAGCGTGAGGTACAGTATTTTAACAATGACTTTTCGTGAAATTTTATCTTTCTTTTAATTTTTAGTTTTAGTAAACGCAACGTTTGTGGGATTGACAATCTGAAGAATGAAGTTGCTATTTAATATTTTTATTTTGTCTCTCCATATATAGGTATATTAATAGATTAAAATTTTTATAAAGTTATGATAATTTTAGTTGTTAGCATAAAGTCTTAAACTAAATATGTAAATTTTATATTTAATATAAAGACATTTAGCAGTTAAAATGTGCTAATGCGATATTCATATCATATACTAGCGTGTGACAGACGACACATCGTGACATATAACGAGGAGACGTTTCTTGGGGAGTGACTGAAGAGGAAGCACTAAGAGATAATTTTCGAAGGTGCAGACGGGAAGCGAAAGCGCAAAACTGTAAGGCCGAAATTTCGAATTCCGACCGAATTCTGAAGACGTGTTGAGTGGCGGAATTGACACCGAGCTTTACCTTGTATACTAAAGCGAAGGAATAAAAATATTAAATATTTACACATTTACAATACTAATCTATATATATAAAAACTTTTACTATTATAACATTATTTAACAATATTTTTTTTTTGCTCCAAATTAAATTCAAAATAAACAATATAAATCGCGGAAATGAATCTATAAATAGTCCAAAGTCGCATCAAACTAGTCGATGATATGACTACCGGTCGGTTGTGAGTGGAAAGCTTCGAATCAAAATCCCGTTTATTGTAGGAAAAAATCATTTTTTTTAACAAAAACTACTGCCTACCTATTATTTATACGGGATACGGCGTGAAGGGTGATAGCAATAAAAAAATAACAATATTAACACGGTAGTTAACTAACAACAAATCTTCCTCATGTTAATTAGTAATTACTTGTAATAATAAAATTTATAGCAATCGCTTTACATGTGCTAATAATGTTATTTAAATAAATTTCTTATGACTCAGTGGTTGTGAGTACGTCTAGCTAAACACTAGACGACTGTGACGGTTGGGAGTTCGACTCCCATTCGGCGGTATTAATTGTTTTCATTTTCTGGTACGTAGAGTTTAGCACACGCCAAACGTATCAGGTTGTGGGTTTGATTCCAACTCGACGTAATGAAATATTTAATATTTTCGCTAATATTTCTAATATCTGGTGACGAGGCAAAATGCGGGATAGAGTTCCGCCGCTCAACACGCAGAATAAGGCGGAAAATGGGAAACGAAGTGCGAAATAGGAACGGAATTTCTTAACACAGGTCTCCAAAGTAAAAAAAATGAATTGGAAATAATTAATTTGTATAACATTTTATTATATGGCATGTATAATATAGTAAAAAACGTTTATTGCCTCAATGTAGACAAACATGAAGTGACTAACCCCGGTAGCGCAGTAGTAGCTATTATAAATGCTAATGCACCTTGCATTAACAGTTGCTAATACATACATCATTATATAAAATATTATAGAAATAACATTATTAATTCTGTTATCCACTTTTCCGCCGAATCTGGAGGCATTGCGTGTTTAGTGGCGGTGAGTTGCGGAACTTAACGCCGCACTTTGTAGGAAAAGTAAGTGTCTTAACACTAGGTTCCCAGGTACCCTCTGACTACCCCGCTATGTGCAGGATACAGGGTGAAGCTAAAAAAAAATTTATTTTGTTAATGAGTAGTGGGTTCATATCCTGTTAAGTAAAAAATACTAAATGAAGAGAGGTCACGTCAGATTCAATGTTAAAAAGCTTGATGTGTTTGTTTGGTTGAACGCGATAATCTCAGGAACTATTGATTTAATTAAATCGATCATTATATTATTTCTGCACTAATTTTCGTATGAATAATTATATTCTAATGACCTCCGTGTCATTAGAAGGCTATGTGAATTTGTTTTAGTTAACACGTATTGAAATTAATATGTAATAACTTTTTTTGTTTATCATAATTTCGAAATGTTTTTATTTTTATTTATTTTTTTTTCTATATTTTATTTATTTATTGTAGTAATATTATAATTCATACAAGTTCAAGTGAACTAATAAACTATTTCAAGAAAAGGCCAATGTTTTTCTTTGTTTTTATATTATTCCTCGGCCATGACTTACTCAACCTAATACTAGTATTGTAGATTCAAATCCTCGATAGAGAAAATATTTTCTTTACCCTATTATCACTCACACACCCCTTACATACTAGAAAATAAACCCGTCGTTTATTCTACCCAGGGTAGGCAAAGGGAACCTGGGAACCTAGTGTAAGAACACTGTTCTCCATTAAGACGTTGAGACAAGGCGTTGCGTGTTGAGTGGCGTAACTCAACGCCGCGCTGTACCTCGGTACCAGAACGAGGAAATGAAAACGTTATATATTTAATTTCCCCGATTGTTGATCGAACCCACAATTATTGCATTTGCAGTCAAACACTTTAGCCACTGCGCCACAACGGCCACCTATTATACATATAAAGGCAACAATTTAAATATTAAATCAGCATTGCAGGAAAGGGTATTTAAACGTGATCGTTTCGATTAGATTGCAATTTTAGTGAAGTGACAATTTGTAAGAACATCACGTACCAACACTCAGCTGGGTTTTATAAATATTTATATATTGTGGATATATCATTTATACTCGTATGTATACTAGGCTTTTATTGCTGCTTCATCTCCGTGTTGAAATGAGAACAGCTAAGATTTGCGTATGATACACATGCTTATGATTCTTCTTCTTATTCTTCTTCTCGTGATATTCTTAGTGCCCGATGTACCTCAGACTACAGCGAACAGTGGATTATATAAAACATATAATTGTAATTGTAGATTTTTTTTTTTTAAATTACTTCTTCAATTTCAACCGGATCTCATAAACAGAACATAACCAAATTCTTATCAAAATACCCCTGAAGAGTAGTCCTTTCCAATAAAAAAAATATCGAAATCGTAAAATCGTAAAAGAACATAACCAGCATAAAAAATACAGTCGTATTGAAAACCTTATTTTCTTAGAAAAATCGGTTAAAAATATAAGTGAGAAATAAATTAACTTCGATACTTATATAGTATTTGACCTAAACGGTATTGATCCCGCGATCTTTGTTTTAACTGTCATCTATTATTATTAAACGTTTATAATTATGATATGTGCCTTGTTTGTCACCTTTGTTATGTCACCTTTGTGCAAATTAATATTTGAAAAGCGACTGTAAATCGACGGTTGTGGGCTCGATTCCAATTAGGAAGAATGATCATTTTTATTAGTTTCACTCATGCCGAAAGGCTGTACCGCCCAATTTTTGAGATATTGCAGGTTGAGTAGCGGAACATAATGCCGCGTTTTGTCTCGTAACCAGATGATTTGACAGATTTTAACTATTTTCATTGCCTGTCTCGTATAGACGGCGTTTAATACTATCAATCACACGTAATAACTCAAAAATTGAACGGAAGTTGAGGGGAACGGAGTGCCTTATCACTATAGGTTTCCTTTGCCTATCCTACCAGCGGCGGAGAAAACTGGCTCCCTCGTTACCACTTAAGCGATAATTCTTATCGAGCTACGTCGAAATTCTTACACTGTTGCTACAATTTGGTACAACATTTTCTATATTTATTTTCGTTCTATATTTATTTATTTCCTTAAATAAATATAGAATTTTCTGGACAAAGTCAAATTCTAAACATGTTTTCATACTATTAAATTTTCCATATTATTAAACCAGTTTTCTTATTATTTTCGTTTCTAAACACGCTTAATATATTGCTTGTAATAATTTACGTAGTTATTTTTAATTCGTTTTTAAGAAGAAAAAAAACTTGTCGTGAATTAGTTAATTAAATATGTGTACAATTTATAAAATTGTAATGAACATAGTGTAGTTTTTAATAGTGTTTTTCTCATACAAAATTACCATTAACCAGTTCCTGTACTGTATATCTACTATATAAAGCCAGTGGGTTCGATCCCCACTCGAGGAAACGAAATATTTATTTATTCATTTCTTCCCCACCTTTTGTCTTGTGGGAAAAAATAATATTATGTATATAAATCTATAACGATGCTTTATTTTTATCAGAACTGGTTTTTCTTATTATATAGAAACCAGTATTGGAACTGATTATTATACATATATTTAATGTTGATTTGACAAATAAGTATATAAATAAAAAAATATTTAAAAAAACAAAAATCCCAACTGCAAAATCGAAGAGTTCACACAACAATCACACACTTAACAACGACGACTAGCTTAGTAATGGAATATCTATATAGATAATATACAAAATTTCTATATATACAAATATCTCTAAATGTGCAAAAGCACTTTAAAATATTATAGAATTATTATACAACGATTATTTATTTACATATTATTTTTCGCAAAGTAAATTATTCAGAATCTCCATAACAAGAAATTTTAGTCGTTTAATAAATCAATGTATAGGTTATAAATACATATATTTTTTAATAAATAGTATAAGCTACAAAAACACGTTTTTCACCGATATTCAAGTAAAAATATTTAGAGAAAGATACTTTTTTAAGAAAACGTGTAAAATTTTAAAGTAGCGGGACTCGAAAGTCGAAACCGCGTCTCCCGTTTACCGTCCAAGCGTTCTCACCACTAAGCCATACGTTCTTATCAAAACATATAATTATGAGATTTTGTAGAAACTGGAAAATATTGAATCACGCATTCATAAATTTTAATAAGTGTATAGGAATTTTAGCGTAACTCGATGGAGAACGCATGCCTTAATTGACGAGCGCTTGGATTGTCCTAATCGGAGAGACCCGGGTTCGATTTCCGCTACCATTTTTATTTTCCACATTAGGTTAGCCAGAGATAACGGTATCTGCATACTTCTCTAGTATCGTCCTCTGTCATTAACCTCGTCTTAGGCAGAGGAAGACACTCCGCCGAATTGTGGAAGAATTGCTTATTGAGTAATCCTCGTCTATCATTCTGTGATACATTTTTTATTAATTACTTAAATTTACACTGTTCTATATTAAACAAGGATATAAATACATGGTTTAGCTAATTAATTTCCATATTACCCTTAATATATATTTTATTTATCATCATAATAGATGGTCACGTTTTGTTGCGTCATCCATTAAAGAACTGATCGATAAGAGTACCTACTATTGGGTTATTTTCTGATTAAATTATGAAAGTAATTTAATTTTTTTTCGTAGCCTAGTGAACCTAGTGTTAAGACACTCCGTTCTCATTAAGACATCTCCGCTCCCCACTTACCGCCGAATTTTAGAGAAACAAGCTAAAATCGAACCCACAACTACGATTCCATACAATATATCACACGCACTATTACATATAATTATTAAACTTAATTTATACGTAATAATGCACCCTCTGTCTTGCTCCAGTTATATTATTCATATTTTCTTGAGGCGAGGCAAAGCGCGGCGTTGAGTACCGCCACTCAACACGTAAAGCTGATTTGATTTTGTTTCTGTCTTGCTCCAAATGGGGATTGAACTTACGGACCACGTGCTTACAGTCTAAACTATTAGGTACGTAAAATAATACCATATTACGTAATTTTAAGCTTAAATTAAATATGGCATGTCTTTTATGTCTTTATAGCTCCAAAAATTTTAATTATTAAGCAAATAAAGATCAGCACAGTTGTTTTATGTTAATTGTATTTGGACAGGACGAGAACCGGCTTATGTGGGTAGATAGATATGTATTTACATATATATTATGTATTTTATATATATGTAATAATTCGTGGGATATTTTGTATGGGATGGTGGTCGTTGATTTGGTTTTTGCTTCAGAATATATTTGTGTTCCTCCAGAATTCGGTGGACAGGGACGGGGGTGTCCAAATGGGAACGGATTGTCTTAACGACGAGGTTCCCAGGTTCCCTCTTCCTGCCCTGCTATGTGCAAGATACAGTGAGAAGCTAGCTATATATCTGTTATTATGCGAAACGTATAATTACAAATACAACGCATAAATACAAAATAAGAAAATGTTCCTAGCATTCCAGGGGTTCATTGTGAGGATATGTAATCCATATAGATAAATGGACAATCGGATTATTTTTGGGTTCCTATAAAGATGCTAACAACATAAATAAGTTGTAACAAGCATATAAGAATGTCGACGTAGCTCGATGAGAACGTATGGCTTAGTGGTCAGAGTGCTTCGACGGTCAACAGGAGGCGCGGGTTCAAATGCCGTTATGTTCAAATTTTTATACATTTCCTAACAAAGTATCAAACTCTATTAGATTATGTTTGTTGTTGTTATGTTCTGTGCATAATTATAAGTTTGGCCTCAAATTCATAATGTATCTAAATCGAACCAGTAATAGAGGTAGTATAATATAGATACAGTTAGAACATTTAAGATTAATTGCTTGACCTAGAGGACTGAATATAAATAATTTACATAATTATAACCATCAATAATTATTGTAAATTAAAAAAAATATATAAGACACTCATAATTTTTACAGTATTGATGTTTTTTCCGACAAGTTTTTTCAAAAAAAGCAGGAGGTCTAGAATCATCGAATCCAGTTTTTTTTGTAATAATTTTATAAATGCATACATTTTGTATAATATTATCTTACGATCGACCCAAAAGATGCTACGCCCACCTAAAATTATTGGTAATATTATAGCCAAATTATGCAAAATCTTAACATGATGTAAAAACTGTATTATTCTAAAGTTCCATCTAAAACGGTTCAGTATTTTTTGCGTGAAATTGGAACAAACATCCATCCATACAAACTGTCATGTTTATAAATTAAAATATCCCGCACATCGCAAGGTAGGCAGAGGGAACCTAATGTTAAGGCACTCCATTCACCACTGTCCGTCGAATTTTTCGAGGATTTGCGTGTTGAGTTCAACTTAACGCCGGGCTTTGGCCTTGGTGCCAGAGTGAAGAAAAGAAACTATTAATAAGTTATAAATTATTCCCCTGAATGGGTATCGAACCCATAGACGTCGCGTTACAGTCACACTCCATGTGCCTCGGAACACTAGCCTCAGTCATATTTATAGGATTATAAAATAAATAAAATAAATATAGTAGGATATGTTGTCGTGGCTCAGTGGTAGTATCTGACTGTAAACTGTGATTATTAAGGATTCGATCCTCACTCGAAGGTATTAATTATTTACAGTATTCCGCTCCGGCAAAACTAATCGCGGTGTTGAGTTCCGCCACTTGACACGGAATACCTTAAAAAATCGGTGTTACTCTGAGTTACCCCGTTTGAGGTATTCTGTGGTCACTTCTTCACCCAGATTCCTTCTACCTACCGGTATGAGCGAGATTGGAATGTGTGAAGCTAAAAAAAATTGCGATTTAAACAAATATTTTAAATATTTTACACACGCCAAAAAAAGTTGTTTAGTCACGCCGATTTGATCGGTGTGCAAAATTTACCGAATAGACGTTGTAATTTAAGCTATAATACATATTGAGGTAGAACAAAAAACATCATTTTCCTTGTAACAGATTAATGTCTAAATAACCGGTCAAGTGCGAGTCGGGCTCTCGGACCGAGGGTTCCGTATCAATTTTATGATTGTGATTGCTCAATCGAAGTTGACAAACTTATATTTGCAGGCGTATGCGCTAATATTACGTGAAATTAACTACAAATCTAAGTTGGTTTACAGTTTTTTTTATATTACGGTGTACCTATAAGTTAACAATTTTCGAGATTTTTGTATGGAAGTATTCCATTACGCGTTGATTACGCGTTTTGATTACGCGTTGAAACAAATACATAAAATAGATCCTAAAGGGGTTACCTATTTTATTTATTTGAGATACAGAACCCTAAATAATGATACCATCTAGTTCCGGCTCCTTTATAATTATAATAAATTTATATATATATACATGAATATTCGCAAAACATGAGAAAAAAATTGACAGGTCGGAAGTTTAATTATTTTTATGTATACATTTTTTGTTATTATGACGCACTTCAGTCCTGGCCGCGCCACAGGGGCACGAGCGTGCGACTGTGAATGCGATAGGCAGTGGGTTCGATTTCTATTCGGCGAGGAAATTAAAATATAAATTTTTAATTTCCTCGCCCTGGTAACGAGACAAAGCGTGGCGTTCAATACGCAATGCTTTCAGAATTCGGCGGAAAGTGGGGGAAGGAAGTGTTGTAATGGGAACGGGGTTTCTTAACACTTGGTTCCCAGGTTTCCTCTGCCTACCCTGCTATGTGCAGGATACGATGTTAAGCTGTAAAAAAAAGTTATGACGTAATTTAAGTTTAAGTGCCGATCTAATATACAGATTGACTATAATATTGCCACTACTTCTATCCCAGAATCTTTTGCATAGCAATGTGAATGAGAGCGTGAAGATATATCTATATATAGTTTTATCTAAAGTTCCACTCGACGTGTTAAGTGAAATTTAAACGAAGTAGAAAATATATGATTGCTTTGGCTTCACGCTGTATCACGCACACAGCAGCTTAGGCAGTCTAGTGTCAAGACACTCCGTTCCTTACTTTCCACCCGAACCTAAATCCTAATCTCTTGAAGATTACACGTTGAGTGGCCGAACTCAACGTCATACTTTGTCCATTACATATATCCTCGAGCGGGAACTGAACCCACGATCGTCGTTTTTAGTTGTTTGCTGAATCTGACGATAACCCACTATGCCAAATCGAGTTTCATCAAAATCGATTATTATAAGCAATTTATAAACAAAATAAGTTATATTAATTATAACCTTGTGTGTAGCTGCAATAAAACAGAAGTGAAATAATAAATCCTAAACTAACAAGCTAAAAGATTATTATTATACGTATTCAATAAAAAAAAAATTTTAGTCCTAAAAAAAGAAGATAAAATTAATTTAGCATGATGCGATGATGGTGCGGAATGAGGTTGGGCAGTGACGATTGCAGGTTCGATTCTTATACGAGGGAATGAATCCATCCCCAATGGCCCACCACCCAATGGGCCATCCTGAAATAAGAATTTGTGAACTTTTACGTTGTTCAATGAGGAAGGAAATGATTGAAAGTATGAAATATCGTAAATTTAAATTTGCCATGAAATCACCCTGAGATTAGCTCCATTAGCTGGGGTTAACTTGGGAGCGGCCGCGACTCGTCGATCTTACTGTAATTTGGTGTCGAAGGAGTTCCACCTATACTTGAGTCGCAAGTCCCAGGCACTGCTCTGAGCTCCTTCCCTACAATGCGATGAGCACCCGTACGGTGAATACATGGAATGTAATGACGTCAATCAAATAACTGGTTAGAGACATTTTAAGATTAAATATTAACGTGTTTTTAATATGTTTAAGATATGAACATTCCGTTTCCCACACACACTTTTCGTAACACTACGTGCTAAGAGATATAGTGTTTTCATTTACTACCTTCAACCTCGTATTTTCCTACCAAGAAACGGTCAATCTAATAAGAAATCCAGCATTTCCTACGAGCAAGAATCGAATCCACAACCATCGCATGTACAGTCAGTCATATTTGATTACCAAGGTGTTTCACATAGATATTGAATCCAATACCGATAAAATTATTTATTATTTTTAGCTTCATGCCGTATTCTGCATGTAGAAAGATAGTTTCTATCGTTTTCGACAATCTCTTTGCCCATTAAGACACTGCTGCTCCCCATTTTCCGCCGAATTTGTATTACGTGCTGAATGGCGGAATTCAACGCCGCGCATTACCTTTTTACCAGACTGATCCACCTAAATAATTAATATTTCATTTCTTCAAGTGGGAATTCACTCCCACTACACCTCACCGGTTTATTTCGAACGTAAATATGTCTGCGTCAGAGATGTTATTAACATTATTAAATATAATGACTTTGGAACATTTTACCGATCCAAGCTCCGTTATAGTTACATCTGATTTGAAAGAACCCAGTTATAAAAATGTGACGCCGTCGTGACGCAGAGGTGAAAGAGTGTGATTTTCGATTAAGTGTGATCAAACGTTCAACTCCCATTGGGGGGCGTATATATTTTTATTTAAAGGCTTTGAGTTTTACCACTCAACACACAATGCCTCGAGAATTCGGTGGAAAGTGGGAAAATGAAGTGTCCTAATTGGAATGGAGTAGCACTAAGTTCCCAGGTTCCCTCTGTCTACTATGCTATATGAGGGATACAGTATCAGTAATGTATCTACAAAATTATGAAGGAGGACTATAAAAGCGACGATTGTGATTTCCATTCCTACTCGGGGGACTTAACAATGTTATATATTATGCAATATCTGGAAAATGGGGCGGTGTGTGGGGGACGTAGTGTCTTATCACTAGATTCTTTATGCCTACAATACAATACAACGAGAAAATACTCGTATATTGTGCACATTTTGAATTGATTGCCAGTTTTTTTTATCCAGAATCAACATGCGTAAAAAACAGTTATTTAGCATTTTAATTGTTGTTAAAGTCATAAATTAAGATCAGAAATATTATAAAATATCGTGATTTACAATTAAATATGCGGACGAACCGGTATACTGCCTGGTCAATCTCACGATTAAAGTCTTTGTAAAACCATTTTTTCTTAACACTTTTTTTATTGATGCCTAAATTAATAATAAAATAATTTTAAGTTTAAAAGAGGTCATTTATGGTGTAGAATTCCTATCAGAGCAATGAAAATGATATTTTTTTTCTTCACTTTGGTAGCGAGGCAAAGTGCGGCGTTTAGTTCTGCCACTCAACACGCAACGCCTGCAGAATTCGCCAGAAAGTGGGGATATAAATACTAGGTTAACAGGTTCCCCTCCCTTCCCTGCTTATATGCAGGATAAAGCATGAAGCTAAAAAATCTTGAAATACTTTAAATATGGTATCTTATATTTCTCGCCTGCACAATTATCGTAGAGAAAGGTTACAGTTTGTATAGGTTTATCGAACCACTAATAGACATCACCCCCCGGTGAGATATGAACACGTAATCACGATGATATCAGACAGCAAAAAATCAAGTAACCGTCGAAATATTCCATAGTATCGATTTGTTCTTTTTTTGAACCGAATCTTTTATAATAGTCTCGCATATTTTTCCATTCAAAAATTAATTTTGATTCGCAAAAAATGTAAATGTTTCTCATGTTTTTAGGGTTCCGTACCGCCAAATAAAATACGGAATCCCATGTAGGATGAGTTAGTTGGTCATCTATCCGTCTGTCAAGATCAGAGGTATCAAGTTGAAATTAAAATCAAATATTAAGCAGAGAAGATAAAATCTTAAGTAACGGAATCTAAAGATACGAATATTAAAATATGCTATTAACACTGAATTCTCTCTGCCTACCCTACTTTGTGCGTGATACAGCTGAAGCTATAAAAAGTTTTCTATTTTTTTTCTATACATACTTATTTAGTGCAATTTCTCACGATTATATTATGATGATTTTTTTTTATACAAAATATATTTTTTATATGTAGATTTTTGTATTTATTTAAGAAATCAGACTCTGTAGTTCAAATGCAAACGAGATGGTTGCGTGTTCGAGTGCCACTCGGGGGAACTATTTATTTTCATTTCTTCGCTCTGGCAACAAGAAATAGCGCGGCGTTGAATGCTGTCACACAACATGTAATAACATGAAAATAATACTGAAAATAGGGTATCTTAACACTAGGGTAATTTTGAGCGCCCTGCCTTATCGGACACCATATCTACGGCAGATTAGACAAAATATATACATATATATATTTTTGATATTATTCAAATGGAAAATTCCATACATTTGTTTGTTTCTATTTCCGTATATTTATACTCTTAATAGACATTTAATGTGAGCTGGTATCGTTGTGGTCATCTAATATGCAATTTATATTGTATAGTAGTAATTAGAAATTAATTTGTATACATAAACAATGTTGTGGGATCGAATAAGTGCTGAAGAATTTTTTTTTAGCTTAACACTTTAGCTCACACATAGTAAGAAATAGTAAGAGGAAACCAAGCATCATAGTGTTAGATCATCCGTTCCCATTAACACACTTCCGTTCCCTACGAATTCTGAAGTCATTGCGTTTTGATTAGTGGTACAAGAAATACATCTAGAATTCTGTGTTAATGTGAATGGAGTGTCTTACCACTATGTACGGAATACATCGTGTAGTTAATAGAATACTGTCTCTTATGTCATGAGAAATGCGTAATAATAAAGTGAACAAATTAAGACAAACACGTGTTATCACTGAACAGTTTAAGTCACGTTTTTTTTATGTACACAAATTTAGGTTGAAAAGATTAAAAAGGTTATCTTTGTTTATTTTTATATGTATGTAGGTATGTCTATAGGAAATCGTGATAATATAGTGTTAAATTCTCACTGACACTCTCAATGACTTTCGTGGCAAAAAATAAAGTGCATGCGGTGTTGGGTTACGCATCTTTACACCATAAAGTATCCTAATTAGGTGGAAGGTGGAGAATGATGTGCATATTATGTTTTCGAGAAGTGGAAAATAAAAAAAAACTGTATGATATAATACTAGATAAATATTTATTTTTAAATATTATAATGAATATACAATTATCAAATTTATTCTTTTAATTGCAATTAACATGTGTCGTTATCAATAAAATGCATATATTTGTCCAACACAGTATTGAACTTGTGTCCTCGTAACAATGACACTGAAACATTTAATTGTATAAATAGATATATAATTTATATACTATAATTATAGTTATATATATATACTAGCTGACGCGCGCTGCTTCGCTTGCGTATTTAAGGGTTAATTCTAGAAAACCATGAAACATGTGTTCAATTAAATACTTTTAAGAGTCTGAATTTCAAATTTTATAAAAATTCGTGCCGATTTAAAAAAAATCTATACAAATTTTCAACCCCTTATTTGCACCCTTAGGGAGAGACTTCTAGAAAACGATGAAACACGTGTTCAATTAAATACTTTTAAAAATTTTAATTTCAAATTTTATAAATATCGGTGCTGATTTAATTTTTTTTCCATACAAACTTTCAACCCTTATATCACCCCTTTAAGGTTAAAATTTTTCAAAATCCCTTCTTAGTGGATGTCCAGATTACAAAAGTAAACATCTGTCCAAATTTCACGTTTCTACGCACAGCGGTTACGGCTGTGCGTGCGTCTTACCTCAGTCAGTGAGGACAAGTCCTTTTATATATATAGATTACATGCAATACTTTACTTACTAATCGAGTTAGTAGTCCAGAGGCAGAGGCGAGGCGATTCTAGCTCTGCTATTAGCTATTTCACTTCCTTGCTTTTGTAATGAAGCAAAGGGTGGTGTTAAGTTCTTCCACTCAAAGTGGGAAACGTCTGTCTAAGTTCCCAGGTTCACTCTGCCTATCCTGCTATTTGCGTGATACCGCCGTATATAAAGCTAAAACAAATCTAATAAAATAAATTTATTTTTTCATATATTAATTTGAAGACTACTGACGATACTTTCAAAAATAATGTCAAAATATCAAATATTTTTTCCGAAAAAATAAATAAATCCTAATTTTTAGAACAAAAAAGGTTGCCTTATGAGTTATTTCTTATTATTGAAAGATATTTTTAGGAGAATATCGTCTAGAATAACATCACTTAAAGTTGCTAATTTTAACTTTAATTTATGTACATTCCTTATTCAAATTCAATTATGATCTTTGTTTTTGTATTAATCCGTAAAGGTAATGGGTTGAAATCCCAATGTATCGCAGGTTGTTTTTTTTTACTGGAGAACGCTTTTTCCCGAATCCTGGAGGCGTTTGAGTGTCCAGTGGCGGAACTTAACGCCGCGAAACCAAAGCAAAGAGATGAAAATATATTTTTTTTTCATGAAAATATAATTTCCTCGAGTGGGGATCGAACCCACAACCAGTCGCGTTTATAGTCACATACTTGTGCCCTGCGCCACGACTGGTCTCACCCAACCCCTGTAGTGTTATCACTAATTTGACATTTTTCACTTATTTTCTGAGATATTACGTGTTAATTACCGGTTCTCGGTTAAATCAAATAGTTATATGGTTAGTTTTTTATAAGCGTTTACTTATGCGTGTATATTAATTATAAATTATAGTATTAAAAAATGCCTCGTGACGCACCAACGCTTAGGCGAAACAGGATGTTTTTTTTCTTCATATACGTATTTTCTGCACATCATGTTTTTGCGCTTCTTCCCCCATAACAGGATAGGCAAAGGTTACCTAGTGTTAAGACACTACGTTTGGCTGAAAGTGAGGAGCAAAGTGTCTTATCACTAAGCTTCCTCTGCCTAACTTACCTACATGAGGGATACGGCGTGATGCTGATAAAAAAGTCAATCTAATAAAAGGCGTATGGAATTCAAAATTTATGTTAAGTGATTTATGCAAATTGACCTTCTGGTACAAATGTTCATTATCAAGGCTTCGATGCGGAACTGACGGAGGTTGCGAGTTGAAATCATGTAACATTCAATTAATCTAATCTGAAAATGGCAAATTGTTAATTATTTATTTGCCGTTAAATTTAGAGGTTAATGTATCTCTTTAATTTCAAGATAAAAAATCTTCTTTATTGAGAAATCTGGTGATTTCTGGTGGAAACTGACAAACGGAGTGTCTTGACACTAGATTTTCTCTACCTACCCTGCTAGATAACATAGTAATTTAAGTTTAATATGCAAGTATTTTGTTCAGCTTCCGCTGTACCTTAATCTCTGCCAGATGAGGCATTCCGTGTTGAGGGTTGTCGCGGAGCTCATTGCCGCAATATGAGATATGCTCCACATAAAAATACTAGTTACTCTTATATTAACTATTAACTCGCATATTTTTTTTATTTAAATAAAGAATGGAAAAAGTACCTACTAGGTTAAGATTATACATAATGGGCAGTCCATTTTATAAATACAAGATATTATATAAAGAATAAACATAAAGATTTATGGTTTTTTTTTTCAATTCTAGCGCAGAAACTAATAACCTGAATTTATTATTATAAAAAAACAGGTGTTCCAGACTATAAAAACTTGTATTCGCCATAAAAAAATCACGTTTTTCACTCACGTTTTAACTAATTTCTTATATTATCATAAATTATAAACAAGCATATAATAACATACATAGAAAACTTCTTCGTCGTTGAGTGACAGACAGACAACGTGCAGACGAAGCTAGTGGTAGTGGTAGTGGGAGGAGAAATTTAAATTGAATATTTTCATTTTCTCGTTCTATTAACGAAAACCATCTGATAAGGCACAACGGAAAGTGGGGAACGGAGTGTTTTAACACTAGGTTCTCAGGTTCCTACAATATGCGCGATTCATCGTGAAGCCAAAACGAAAATCTTAAAGTCCGTGTAAGCAAATTTGCGGGCGTTCACTAGTATACGAAAACGTAGGGTCACACAATGACCTTAACAATATTTCTACTATTGAATAATTAATTAATATGATTTATGCAGAATAAACTTGTTTATAAAATATAATTTTAGTGTCACGTTTTTTTAAATTGATGCAAATATTTTTTTTTTGTGTTCATAAGGTCTTAAATATTTTCACTGAGCGATAATCAAAGTAATGACCTTCAAGAAGGAAATGTTTGCCAAGTCCGGTCAAGAACGAGTTAATTGGTATATAGTGTTCCGTAATAATTAAAATTCCGTAATGTAATAATTTAACAGAATAACATACTACAATTTATGTAAATATTTTGTGTAACTGGACTAAAACATAACAATAATTTTAAGCGGGCGAAGCCGTGTTTGGGTAGCTTGTAAAATTATAAGGTAATAAAAGGGTTTCGATCATTTTGTGGTAAATTTTATTAGGTCCATTTGTAACTCGTCGATCGATTCAAATTTCATTTAAGTAACATAATTTGTATGAGTCATACAACAATCTTTCTTTTGTTTATGTCTGGTTTTGTAATTTTTTTATTTTCCTTTTTAAAGAAATTCAAATTTCATATTAGAGTGTCGCGGCGCAGTTGATCCCAATTAGGGGAAGTGGAAACGAAACCCGCTCTAGAAGAAAGTGAAATCAAAATGCTGTGTTTAGTTACGCCAGATACACATCTCGGAAAATAGGCAGAACATGGGGAACGGAGTGGCCTAACAAGTTCTCTCTGTCTAAAAAACACGCAAATATAAGAATATACGCTAAAATCCTGATCAAAGTTCTTGAATCGTACCGGAATTATAAAACATATTATATAAGCCATTACACGATGTTTGTACTACAGTGTGAATTAATTCAATGAACTATAAGACTTGTTGCCTACTAAATGTGAGATATAGGAAATAATAGCGATTTTTCATGTTTTTTACCCGACTGCGTAGAAACTTAAAAGGAGGGTTATGTTTTCCTGTTTCCCCATTTTTAGACATAGCTTGTTGAGTAACAGAACTTAATGCTAAGCTTAGCTTTCGGAGAAAGTAAATAGAAATAATTTAAACAACCTTCGCATCGCTTCACGCGTTTTCGTATTTTCGTTATTTGCAATTTGTAAGAAAAATAACTTTGCAATATAACAAAGATAGAAACCTTTCTCCACATTATTGGACACAATGCATCGAAAATTCAGCGGAAAGTGGGGAACGAAGTGTCTATTCTCTTCTCTTGTCTTCTAAGCGATATTAGTTTACCCCTGCCTACCGTGTTAAGGGATACAGCGCGAAGTTAAAGAAAAATAACGTGAGGATAAACAAAAAAAATGAGGTGCTAGCGCTATAAATTAAGTGTTTAACGCACCTAACCCGTGTTATGGTCATGTTATCGATTACTACATCTATTCATGTCATTATTTTTAATTTATAGTTGTGTGATTTGACTGATCTTTATAACATTTACAATGGAAGATTTTTAGTTACCTACGCATTGGTGGCTAGACAGAGAGAACCGAGTGTTAAGACACTCCGTTCTCCATTTTCCGTTATTTTAGAGTCATTAGGGTTTGAGTGGCGGAACCCAACGCCGCATTTTGTTATATTATTGTAGGGAAATGAAAATATTTTCATATTTAATATAATATGATATGAGTTTAGAACTAATTCTCGCATACACATACCTACACGTATGTATGAGATTTTTTATATGATTTTTCTTTATAGTCCAGGAAATATTATAGCTATTATAATTAAATTCTAAAAATCTGTTAAAGGCCGATCACTTTTATTTGAAGACTAACATGCCACGTTGAGCCATCGACCAGTCCTACTCAGGGGGTGATTATATTAATTTATTTTCACCTTCCGGCTCTAGTAATCAAGTACGGTGTTAAACTCCGCCACTCGACTCGCAATGTCGAAAATCGAAAATTCCAAAAAACAAGTCATAAATATATGTATGACATAAATGCAATTGACATACACATATATATTTTTTTTCGAGTGGGAATCGAATCCACAACCCGCCGCGTTTACAGTCGCATCCTTGTACTCCTGCACCATGACTAGTCTATTATATTCTTAATTAGTATTATTCTTTTGTTACAGGCCTATTTCTTCTTTTCCTACTTGGATTCATTTTATTAGGCGTCGGTTTCGCTATAATGTTCTTACATCCATATGATCTTATATACAGATGGGTAAGTGTTATATTCAATTTTTAATATAAGAAACGCCCATTGTGGCACACGGGGCGATAGTTTTGGGTTCGATTTCTATTCGGGGGAATGTAATATTTTATTAAATGTTAATTTGCTCACTCTGGAGACGAGGCAAAGCGCGACGTTAAGTTCTGCCACTCAGCACGCTATGCTTCCAGAATTTGGTGGCAAGTTTGGAGCGTAGCGTTTTATCTCTAGGCTCAAAGATACCCCCTGCCTATCCTGCGATATAGGGAATTCAGCATAAACCATAAAAAAAATGTTTACTTAACAAGCTTTTTTTGCTTCACGCTGTATCCCGCATATAGCAGGGTAGGCAAAGGGTTTTATGTTGAGACACTCCATTCCCTACTTCTCGCTCAATTTTCGGCACATTCCTGTGCGCGCTTTATTTGTAATCCTGTTACCAGAATGAGGAAGAGAAATTATTTATTTCCCTCAATTGGAAATCGAACCTACAACAATCAATCGAACTCACAATGTGTCAATGTTTAAATGATATCTACTTAACCTGCTAAAAGCGTGAAGCTTAAAAAAATTAAAAGATAAAAATCCGTTAACCATTAATGTAAATCTAAACAAAAAATAAGGCATCCTTTGGAAACGAACAGAAATTAAAGATCTTAGTGATCCTTCACAATATTAATATATAGGAAATGAATACAAATAATTTATTTATTTTCCAGAAATTACTATTGTCAAATCAAGGGGAAATCTATGAAATGTGGAGGAAACCGGAAGTGAAGCTATACACCAGAGTGTTTCTATTCAACGTTACTAATGCTGAAGAATACATGGCGGGGAAGGACGATAAAATAAAAGTGAAAGAAGTTGGTCCTTTTGTTTACCGGTAAGTTTTTAAACTAAAAATTGTATTAAATCAGCTTAACGCTGTATCTCGCACTCAACAGGGTAGAGTAAACGTAGTGTTAAGACACTCCATTTCCCACTTTCTGCTGATTTTTTTGAGGCATTACGTGTTGAGTGGTGTAACTCAACGCCGGGCTTTTTTTCTTTGGTGCCAGAGCGAAAAATTGGAAATATTCTCTTTCTTTGCGTACTCTAAATATCCTAATATATGCACAGAGAGTATTCTATTCTTTATTATTTTATTCTTTCAGGGAAGCCTTGGAACATAGCAACGTGACGTTCAACGACAATGGCACCTTGTCCTCCATACCCCGTCATCCCCTCATATGGGAAGAGGAACTCTCCATGGGTAACAAAGAGGATGATATCTTGTATTTACCGCATATAGCTTTATTGGTAAGTAATATAATATATATATTTTATTGAAATCAACTTTTTCTTGAGAAAGCTGTTTTTAGGCTACGAATGGCTACCATGGAGAAATAATGTTAAAAAGTTTATTAGTACAAAGAAAGATTAGGTTAATTGAAAATTACAATTTATTACAAATTAACATTGTTGTGACACTCTGTACGATATGACGACTTCTGCTGTGGGTATTATTAACAGTGGGAATTAACTATAATATTCTATAATAACACGTATTCTATAATATTTCGAACGGTACAGAATTCCATAATAATTTTGCCTTTTATAGATTGCTAGCTTTTACATGCTACTTACTATATCTGCGTGGTCAAATTAATTTAACGGGAAGTACAGTACGGTCGACGAGTCGTGGCTGCGCAGTTCCTAAAATCAGGAATTTTCTCAATTTTGAATATTTTCTTAAAATAAAAAAAAATCAGCTTCGCTTCGCCATTACGCCGAGATGTCGTCAAAGATACATTTACCTAGTTATATTTGTTTAGCATGATAGGTAGAGTGTACCTTTATATTATTATTTACTTATTATATTGTATTAGGTATATATTTAGTTATATTTGTATTTAAGCAATCAATGCACTCTCGTCGATGCACTCTTGTCCCAATAACCGTCCAAGCGTTGCGACAGAGTTCACTCGGGTCGCACTTCTGGACTTATCGATGTAATGTTAGGTTTATTAATAGCGAAATGTATTGAAGATAGGTGTTTTTGATAGGTAGATATAGTAGTGAAATTCCCTAGAGGATGTAATGGTTGCGAGTTCAAATTTTTTTAAGGTATAATTTTTTTAAGTGTTTTTTTTTGCAGTTGGAATAAAGGGTTCTCTTTTGCTTAAGAATATGTAATGTCTTTAATAGTTTTTTTTTAGTTTTAACATGTATCTATCCTTCATATACAGAGGTAGGTTAAGGACACCTTTTAAGACACTCCGTTCCCTACTTTCCGCAACAATTTTTGAGTCGCGTTAGTGGTCAGACACTGTGCCGATGCGCCACAAAGGTTTGATAATATATCCTTTTCAATAATAATATATCCTTTTTTTTTACTTTTTTTTCGACACTAAAATTTATTGAACCAAATCAAAAAGTTTTGGAAACAAAGGTCGAACACATTAATAACGAATATAATAAAACGAGATTGTAAAATTCGATTCTTTTAGTTCATCTTTTTATAATAAATTTTTAGTCCTCGTATAAAAAAACTAGCGGACCCGGACGCGGCTACGCCTGCTTGAAATATAAGAATATAATATCTATAGAAATATAATTACAATCTAGATGAAATGCTAAAAGTGACTATTATATTTATTTTCATAAGGATGAATATGAAAAAATGACGCGGTAACGAACGCGGTCGCGTAGCGACGACGGTTGTTATTAACATGAATAAGTTGCATGTCAAATTAGAAAGTATTTTAATTTATTAGTATGTATGTGTAATGTAATATTATATAGCCTATAGCACTTCTGAAGAATGCAGCTTTCATACAAAACAAAAACAAAGTAAATCGAACCAGTAGATCCAGAGATCTTAGCGTTCAAACAAACAAACAAACTCTTCCGCTTTATTATATTAGTATAGATAACTGTTATTTTGAATTAAAATATAGAATGAATAAGTTATTAGCATTCCTCGCTCTGGTGACAAGATAAAGTGCAACTGTGAGCTCCGTCACGCAACACACAATGTCACAGAAATTGAGTGGGGAACAGAGTGTCTTGACACTAAGTTCTCTCCGTCTGCACATCTGTATGCGAAATACAGCGTGAAGCTTAAAAATAACTTAATATATAGGATAGTATTTTATACAACTCTTGATGAACTTATGGTATTTTTTTTGTTTCACGCGTGCATGCTGAATATAGCAGCAGGATAGAGGGAAGGATCCTGGGAATTTTATGTTAAGAAACTTCTGTTACCTACTTTTCGCCGAAATTTTGAGGTATTGCGTGTTGAGTGAATGATATTTCGTCCTCCGATCGGGATCGAACCCACACCCCTCGCATTTATGCACGCTTTTGCGCCACGAAAGTAGAAATAGATTTTGTGTTAAGTAATAAACTAAATTAAGATTTGTAGAGACAAATAAATCTAAAGAAAAATTCGCAACAAGACAAGGTTCTCTGCCTATCTACACGAATTAAAATATGATAACGTTTACCATAAATGGAATCGAACCCATAACTATTGATTCACACTCTCCACAAATTCCACCACGATGCATCTATATGGATATTCAAATGCATTTTGTACCTTAGACCTCGTTAGTCTATTGAGAAATACCAAATAGCAATCCTATATAAGTATGATGTTGCAAATTTTACCTTCAAGTAATCTTATACTGAACTAAATTTCAAAGGACACATTCCTTTGAACATTTGATTTGTCAATAGTTTGAAAGGCAGTGTATTTATAGTAATATACGATAATATAGTCCTCGCCAGGGTAATAAGACAAAGCGCAGAGTTGAGTTACGCCATTCAATAGGCAATTGTTCGAAAAATGGACGGAAAGTTAGGGATGGAGTGTTTTAACACTGTATTCCCTCTATCTACCCTGTCCTATGCAGTAGAATCAGTAGCTCGTGAGATTAGTGCGTTCAAACTCTTCAGCTTCATAATATTAGTGAAGAGTATTATAGATTATTATATTTTTTAAAAGTGATCGTCAAATTAATTTGCTATTAATTTATTGCTATCAGGAAACAAAATTAATACGTATAAATATTAAATTTTGAATATAAACTATAGTAAATTTGCATTTTTCTTTGGTATTTTGTAGGTATTAAATGAAACCTGGTATCTAGAAATTAATTGCATATTAATGTGACGATCATTTTTATGTGTAAAAAATATACGTATCTATATTCTATACTAATAATATGAAGTCGGACGACAATCTCAAAAACCAATTGATTAAAATAATAAATGAATAGTTAAAAAAATTAAAAACACGCCTTACACATTATTACTACGATTGTAATGAGCGTAGGAAGAATAGTCTGTTGCCTACCCCAGAAATTTTATTTACAAGAAATGTGCCCCCAAAAGTTTTAAAAAAAACAACATTTACACGTTCAAAGCTAAACTTCAGGCCGCACCCTGAAAAAGTCCCCGTGGGAACAAACTCCATATGTTTGCTAGTAGGCAGTTTGATGGAACTGCTGGCTGATAAGCCATCTTCCAATTTCATATTCAAATCAGATTGATGGTACAATACCATTGTACTAGAGAGTGGGATCCGAATCCACGACCTGTCTCGTTTATAGTGTACCTTGTGCCCCAGCACCACGGCTGACCTCAAAACTTTAATATATGAAATAGATATAAAACCTTCTAATATCGAATATAAAATGCAACATTTTAAAACTAAATGTGTAGTTGGGAAGTAATATTGAATTCTATTTAGAGAAGGGAAGGTGATTCTCTTGACTCTATGGTGGCATGGTAAATATTTCTAGTAATTTATAGGATGTATGTATTTCGCAAGCGGCTTTAGTAGGATAATTTCAAATTTGATTAGGTTAGGTAGAGAAATAATAATCCTAATCAAATTTGAAATTATCCTACTAAAGCCGCTTTCGAAATACATACATCCTATAAATTAATTGTATTCAACGCAACAACAACTGTCACACTTACAATCCCACTTTATTAATAAAATATAATAAATTGCACAAAACAATATAAATCAAATATAATGTATTATTGAATAACCAAAAGACTAAAAATAACAAGTTTCCCAATTTGCATGTTGACTTAAAGATTATAAAGAACGAATAAAAAACGACTACTATTATACTCGTACATATAAAAGACCTGATTTAATAAAATACGATCAAAAATTATTCTATTCTATTTTTTTCTGTATATTATACCAAACTATTCGATTATTGAATGTCTGGGAGATTTAAAATTTAGCATGTAGGTTCCTTGGGGAGTAAAGGAAAGTACTAAAAGGGGAAAAGCAAGATCTCACGTTTTACAGTAAGGCAACGTAAGAAGAACGCACAAAAAGGTGTACAATTTAGCCCCGCATAATATAAATAGCGCTATACAAGCGGCGGCGTTGAGTTCCGCTACTTGTCACGCAATACAATATTATGTTCCCCCTGTCTGCTTTGCTATATGCGTGATACTTCGTGAAGCTAAAAATAAAATAATTCTTCAAGGAACACTCTAAAGTTGTGCAATATTTGGCCACATAAACTTCCTACTCACACTTCTTCCAGAAAAAAAAAAGAGAACGGAGTGTTTTAACACTAGGTTGGTTGATGCGGGATACAACGTGAAGAAACAAGAACTTAAAACAAGAACTTTATGTAAAATAATTTTAACTTATTCTAACTAATACTAAACAACAAGTTTTCTTTTACAGTCCATAGCAAACGTCGTTTCTCCACAAAGTTTTATGACACGCTTCGGCCTGAATAATCTGATAGGCATAACCAACTCCCAGCCGCTGGCCAAGATGACTGCTAAGGAATTCATGATGGGCTATAAATCTGAGCTGATGACCCTGGGCAACACCTTCATGCCAGGGTGGATATACTTTGACAAACTTGGGCTGATTGATCGGGTATGTGTGTATTTTTTAGTAAAATAATTAGACTGTCGAGGCACAGCGGCCTAGCTGTTAAGCGCGACAGGGATGTGTTCGATTCTAAGCTAAATGAAAACAATGAAGTACTATTTATATTTTTATTAATTTATTACCAGATGTACGATTTCGAAGGAGACTACGAAACGATTTTCACTGGCGAAAAAGATCTGTCACTCGCTGGTCTCATAGACACCTATAGAGGATCTACAGACCTTCCTCAGTGGAATGGAAAACATTGTTCGAATGTGCAATATGCTTCAGATGGAACGAAGTTCAAGGGAGATGCTCAAAGAAATGAGTCTATTCTTTTCTTTAGGAAGAGTTTATGTAGAGCTGCACCTTTGGTAAGTGATATTAGTTATCTTATATTTTTTTGTGTAGGATATTTGCAATCACTCATGGGAACCTCTGTAGGCTCCACTTCTACTCGGAGGAATTGTTTCATTTCTCCGCTATGGTAACAAAACATAGTTCGGCGTTGAGTTCCGCTCTCGTCAATAGATATGTCGAAAATTTGATGTCAAATATCTTAACGCTAAATTATAATTCAACTAATATGTTTCGCCTTTTCCAGATTCCCGTTGAAGAAGGGATCAAAAATGGTCTCTCAGGTTACAAATATATGTTTCCAGAACACATGTTGGATAATGGCAAAAATATTAAAGAGAACAAATGCTTCTGCAGACATGGTGAGCATTTTATAAATAATTGGCTTTTGCCATCGTGGCACACAAGCGTGCGACTGTTAACACGACGGTCATGGGTTCGATTTCCAATTTTAATTTACTAGCTCTGGTAATAAGGCAAAGCGTGGCGTTAAGTTTCGCCACTCAACACGCAATGCCTATTCAGAGGGAAGGCTTCCTTGCAAATAAAGCGTGAAAATTCACTAATATCTCAACTGAATAATTTTTTAAATTATTTTTTTAGGTAAATGTCTGCCTGAAGGTCTTATCGATGTAACGGACTGTTACTATGGATTCCCTATAGCTCTGTCCTATCCTCATTTTTATAAAGGTGATGATATCCTGTTCAGTAAAGTCGAGGGATTAACTCCAAACAAGGAAGATCATGAGACTAGGTAAGATTTTTTATTTAATGTTAATTTCGTGCAATAAAAAAATAAAAATGAAATGTAGCGGGACTCGTACCTACGTTTCTTGTCCAAGCCATGTCGACTTAAACATTGTACAAAATATTTTAAAATGTAAATTAATCATAAAATAAAATCGTTTTACAATATCCAGTGAATTTTAACTTTGAATTTTATATTACTTTTCTAAATTACTTAGATATATTATATAAGTATATATAAGTCACCTTCAAATATGGGTGGACGTCCATTAATCTTTTTTTTTTAATATTCATGAAACGAAGACCGTTTTCTACCTATTTTTTTTAAATCGGTTAAAAACTTAAAATATTACGTAAATAACAAAAGTGTACTATCTTCAAATTCCACTTTTTAAATTTAAACCTGCTTTAGCAACTTGCATGAAGTTTCATTGACCCTAAAAAATGTTTTTTTTTTTAGCTTTTGGGTCGAACCAAGTTCCGGTCTTCCCTTGGACATATCATCGAAATTCCAAATCAACATGGCCCTTGATGATATATCGGGTATAAAGAATGCAGATCGTTTCGCTAATATGTACCTTCCTTTGTTATGGTTTGATATTGTAAGTATTTTTCTTAGATTCTCACTGTATCCCCTACATAGTATGACAGGGTACCCGGGAACCTAGTGTCAGATACTTGGTTCCCATTAAGACACCTACGTTTCCACTCTCTACAGTTTTCCAGAGGCATTGTGTATCTTTTGGTAGAACTTAACGCCGCTTTTTTCTTCGTACCAGAGCAAGGAAAAGAAAATAGTAAATATTTATTTCCCCACGATGAAAACTTACAACCATCTCGTTTATAATCGTCCGCTTATGCCCCCACGACCTTCATATATATTTTTTATTTTTACAATATATTTAATTGTGTTTAGAGTAAGATGGTGTTTGTCTGTAATGACGATGGCTATGGGTTCAATCCCCACATGTGCATGACTTATGACAAGTATTTTCGTTTATCAACTCTGGTAGACAAATTAATTCACATATTATACGAGTATATCTAATTTAAATTATATATACAAATAAATATGTTGTTTTAAAGTAACATATATAAAAATAAGCATGAAATATTACTACTGATTGATTATACCATTTAATTTCCTTCACAGAGAATGTACACACTGCCAAAATCAATGGAAATCAAATTTAGATTCTATATCAACATATTGCCTGTTGTGGAGACAGTCTTAATGTATCTGAGCTTCATCGCTGGCGCCATCTTGATCCTTCTCACTTCGTATATACTCACATTCAAAATCATGTTCAAGAATTACAACAAAAACAATTTTAAGAGCAACGTCTGGTTGGACAAAAACAAACACACAAACAAACAGATAAACAAAGATGGCGTATACTCTCCTTGTGAAATACCACTATCGTCAGACACTGAGAATGAAAAATTCAACGATAGACTAATAGATAGCGAAAATGATGATAGTAATAATGAAGGAGAGAAAGAGAAATTCATTAATACAGATAAAATAAAAGAATTTACTCACAAGCTGTTTGATTTCGATAGAAAAAATTCTCTTATAAATAAACTTGAAACTAATGATGAGACAAATGAAGCATACAAAAGTGATTCAAGTGAAAGTGATAAAAATGGCAAATCTGAATACTTAGAGGTGTTAGACGATGGTAGTGACTTCGATTATTACGATGATAGATCCAAACACAAAGATTTACACATAAATATGGAATGAAATGAAGATATGTGAATGAATGAGAATAGTTTTATAAGTTTACCTTTTACATGGTTGAATGGATTCATTCTGGATGAATAAATAATATTTTTGAGTAAAAAATATTGTTTGTAACCAAGTTTTGGGGATGATAAGACTCTAGAAGTAAAGATAGACTACTGTATCATAAAGATGGTTAATTGAACAGTGATCTAGACTGGTGCCAGAAGTCGACTTTTCTTGTTTTGTAATGAAATAGCTTAGTTTGATAACTGATATATAAAACATTTTGTATGAGATTGAATTTTTTTATGATCTTCACGCATCTCATACATTTTGTTAGTATTGAAGAACATAGCGTTAAGTCATGTCTTTTCCACTTCTCGCCAAAAAAATAACAGATAGGCACGGACCAACTCCGCAATTTGCCTTATAAAAAATAAAATATTTACTAAGAAAACAAAATTTTTAAACAAGCGAGCCAACTAATATTTAAACCACAACTATCGCTAACGACATGCTGACCAAACCATAACGCCATTGTCAAGAAATTAAATTAATATATGTTAAGGACTTGTATTATTTTACTAAAGAAAGTTTTAATAATCCTCTTTCTAGTACAAGTGTAGACACGAAAAAAAAGGAGTGATCCAACACTGAACTTTCTTCATATACAACATTTAATTTTAAGTGATATTTTACTTATTTTAGTTTTAATGGAAACCAGCGAGATAACATGTAATTTAATTTGAATGATTATTTTTATGAACCATTATCTACCTACCTGTTTTTAAGATTAGTTTTTATTTCTTTACTGAAGTAATTTTAAAAATATAAAGACATGCTCAATTTTTATGAAATTATATTTATATTAACTGCGGCTTAGCCCGTATGGTTTACTGAAAATAGCTAAGAGTTATGTTTGGTGAATGACACCCTGACAGCGGGTACACTGGGTTACATTGAAACGATTAACGTGATGTGATATAGCCTATAGCCTTCCTGGACTATAAATGGACTATCCAACATGAAAAGACAATTTAATCTAAACCAGTGGTACCTGAAGTAACGCGTTCAACCAAACAAACTCTTCAGTTTTATAATATTAGTATAGATATAATTATATTAGCTACTAACTTAAAGAGAAAAACGGAGAGATTGTCGCCAAGATCTCTCTGTAATATCTGTTAAGTGATAACTTAGACTTAGATTAATTAGTAATAGAATATATATGTGCAATTTGTAAAGATAATATATTATGTATCAAGTTAGTTCGTTACATTACGTTCAAACGTTTGTACTGTATATACGAATATTATGTATGTGCTCAAATGAAGATGAAGGCTAAAGTGGCTTAACTATATTTTAAAATTAAACCCAATTGTTTTGTAAGGATTTTTTTTTAGTAAATGATATAATATTTTGCGTTCATTTGTATGGTCATTTTATAACTAGAAAGATATCTATCGCCTTTAAATTACTATAATTCAATTTTAAAAATATAATTTAAGAAAATCATGCCTCCGAGTAGAGATCGGATCTACATAAAAATAATCTTTCTTTAAGTTAGACCACTTTAGCTCAGTCTCGTACTTTTATATGCATAATATAAGAAACTCTTAGTTCTAATAAAGAGGTACTCAACTCAATTTGTGATATAAGAATATTATAATTTTATAATTTTCAATATAAATGAAATAAAATCTAAATGTACTTTATATTTTGGTACGGTCATCTACTTGTATTGAGAATGCATTAAAAGAAATAAAATATAAATTTGTTATATTTTATTTTTTGTCATGCGTAAAAAAGGGTAAGCAGAGGGAACTTAGTGTTATGAAACTATATTTTCCACATTCCGACCTATAAAATTAAAAGCCGCTAAAAAGTGCCATTACGTGTTGAATGGCGGAGCACAACAACGAGTAATGTCTTGTTATCAGAGTCTGAAAATGAGAATAATTTGTTCACTCATTTGAAAATTGAGTGCACGAGTTCCTGATTTGTTTTTTCTATAAATGATACCTTGATCGTTTCGATGCGAGACTTATCTATACACTATTAGTAGTTTTCAGACGAAAACTAAAAAAAAATCTTAAAACTATATTTCCAAAATTTTTATTCATAAAATAAAGACCATTTTTTTCTTCTATGAAAAATAAAATAATTTTATTTAAGTAAAATCACAAAACATAAAAAAATATAATCTATAAATAACTTACATATAGGTAATTGTACAAAAGGAAAATATTTTGAAAAATATAAGAAATGGAACGTAACGAGGTTCGAACCTGAACCTGCATCCAAGAGTTACTGGTTACTAAGGTATATTATATTCTTATTAAAGCTACTTCGAAATTCCCTTACAGTTGTTACATATTGTTAGCATCTATGTAGGGAGGTATTTACTTTCTGCTACCCACAGAAATTTACTAGGAAAGATCACTTGGCAAGAGAAATTATTATTTATTAAATTTTATTTTAGTGTGTGATAATAAGGCCAGTCGTGGCGCAAGGCCACAAGTGTGCCTGTACACGCGCGACAGTTCGATTCTCTCTCGAGGAAATCAAATATTTAACATTTTCAATTTCTCGCTCTGGTATCGAGGCAAGGTGTAGCTTTCAGTTCCGCCAATCAACAGGGAAAAGAAAGTCCGGAATTCAGGAGAAAGTCTTAATAGTAGGTTCCCAAGTTCCCTCTACTTACCCTGCTATGTGCGAGATGCATCGTAAAGTAAAAATAATATATGTAAATATGTAGCTTCACGCTGTACTCCGCATTTAGCAGAGTTAGAAGAAGGAACTTAATATTAAGACATTCTTTTTCTCATGCACCGCCCAATTTTGAAGACTTTGTGCGTTGAGTGGTGGTACTCAACGCTGTTTTTCTTGTTACCAGAACGAGAAAATGAAAATACTTGATTACCCCCTAGTGGAAATCGAACTCACAATCGTCGTGTTTACGGTCATTTATGGCATATATTACGTACTTAAAATTTATTTATTACATTACATAATTAATTTTAGTCAAATTTATATCTATTATTAATCAGTAACAGCAAAAAGATTTTGAACACACTCTGTACTCATCACCCACCAAAATATGAAGCCGAAGAATAAACATGTTGTCAAATTCTTCACAAATTGAAGTCTGGAACAAAAAGGAAATATTCTCATCTATACAAGAGTATCCACATTTAAATCGTGTTTTCAACGGGGCACTTTGCCTCGTGACACAGAGCGAAGAAATGAAAATGTTAAGTATTTAATATTCTCAAGTGGGAATAGAACCCAAAACCTGTCGTGTTTACAGTCGTACAGTAAAAATAAATACCTTGCATAATGAGCTCTATTCTTCGGTATATCATCCTCTGTCTCATGCAACAAGTACTTCCTCCCAGCATTACAGCACTGTCTAAAGAATTCATATCTGTCCACATTTTCTAAGTCATAGTAAAAGTCTTCTTGATCTTTGTCCTTGATCTTTGATCGGAGAGTGACAAAATTGACATTGCTGAACGTCCACTGATGGATTGTATAATAGTGTAGGGCTAGATTTGCTACGTAGATACGTCGTTGGATTTTCACCAGCCTGTAAAAGTTTAATAAAAGCTTCACTCTTTTTTACGCATAGACCCTCTATCTTTCTCTTCATTTCCTCAAGTGTTTTTGTTTCTTTTTTACTATTTTTCATATTGTTAATAGAGGCTTACTTACATAGTTTTTTGTCCAAAGATCCATAACAACATGTCTATAATAACTGCTGGTAGGAGATGGAGAAATAATACCTACGGAAATAAAACTTGTATTGTCCAATCAAAATATCTTGAAAATGGAATTTTTTAAAATAGTTGAATATCGAAATCACAAAAATGGAAATATTTATTTAAGGATTTCCGATTTTTTTTAAATATATATTTGAGTGAGGACCTAGTGTTACACACTCCATTCTCCACTTAACTTTATCTTGTTACCAGAACGAGGAAATGAAAATATTAAATAATTCATTTCTTCCATTGCCATGCCACGACCCTAAATTACCCAAAATCCCAATACAAAAAAATAAAAAAGTCAAAATAGAAACTAGGCCCCCAAATTAAAAAAAATTGTACCTGAACATTAAATATAAACAATGAAGATGTAATAGTAGCTCCAAAACACCAGATCATATTGCTTAAAGGCATCGACGCTATGATTTGTTTGCCTATGGAAATTAGTTCATGGACTGTTATGTTGTTCAGGCTCCCGGCACAACTGTTGTAGATGGGCACGTCGTCTGTTGGCTCTAACCTGGAAGAGGGTTTAGAGTTTCACGCTGTATCTCGCATATAGCGGGGTAGGCAAAGGGGCTATGTGTTAAGACACTCGTTTCCCCACGCCCGATTTTCGAGACATTGCGTGATGAGTGGCGATACCCAATTTCGTGCTTTGTCTGGCTACCAGAGCGAGGTAATGAAAATAGCTCTTCTATCCGGGAATCGACCCGTCGTCGTGTTTACAGTCAGATGCTATGTCTCTGTGTCACTACGGCATCAACTTATAGATAAAATAATCTTTTGAAAAATAAAGTTTAGAAATATCCTACTAGTATTGTATGTAAATGTAAAAATTTGTGAGTTAGAATAGATGTTTGCTCCACTTTCAAGTAAAAACTGCTAAACAGATTTAGATGAAACTATACAGTCATACAACTTATACATCGGAGTAATACATAGGCTACAATTTATACAAGGATTTTGTATAATTTGGCTGTAATAAAGCAAAAAGTTTAAGCAGGCGAAGCCGCTAAACTAGTGACCCACGCTTCGCTAGTTCAATATAAACTTACTTTTTGGTCCCTCTGGACCACGTTGATGCAATAAAACACTTGATAGCGACATCCACCGGTATGTAATCGGATATTATATCGGGCTTCGAGTATATTGTTCTTAGAATACCTGTAAATAAGAAAAAAATATTAAACATACTTTAAAAATAGGGAAATGATAAACGTCTTAATATTAGGTTCCCATACTTTAGTCGTTCAGTTTTAGGCTACACCTTAAAAAGATAAAACGAAATCCTTATAGGATGACTTTGTTGGCAGTCTAGTCGTTAGTCAAGATCATTTTTTCACATGAAGGTATAAAACTGAAATTAATATCAAATATATACGATCATCGTTTTCACTGGGAAGAGAGTGTCTTAACACTAGGTTCCTAAGTTGCCTCTGTAATGTGTAAATATCAAAATTAGCTTACCTTTTCCACAAGCTACTATAATTCCGGTTGGTCCGTTGAAGTTCTCGATCCATCCAGGTATGGGATCTTTTACACTGGATACGACTGAAATAAAAAATATATTCTTTTCACTTATATATTTTTTCCAAATAGCAGAAAGAGTATAGTGCCAAAATTTAACACTCTCTTTTATATTTTCTGAATAAATTCAAGATTGTTTGTTGAGTAGCGGAATTAAACTCCTCCACAAGAAAATGAAATATTTTTGATAAAATATATTACATGGCCATCAGGAGAACGTAAGTGTACCTAAAACAAAAAAAACTTACTTCTAATGTATTTTATATAGCTTACCTATAGACGGTCTAATGATGACGACAGGTAATTTCCCCTTATATTCGTACACCACGTGTTCTGCCAACTGCTTAGAAAACACATAAGTGTTGGGCATCTCTCCTATATACCTAAACAATAAAAATATATTTAAATTTTTTTATTGGCTTGACCTTGTTGTTCTGCGTATAGCAGGGTAGGAAACATAGTGTTAAGGCACTTTATCTTCGATTTTCTGAGGAACAAAATCTAAATGGCATTTTTATAATATTTTGTAATTATTAATACTAATTCAAGCCGTCGTGTCGTGGCGCAGTGGAAAAGTAGCAGCAAGTGTGTGACTGTAAAAGTTATAAAACGACAGTTGCGGGTTCGATTTCCACTCGGGGGACTGTATTGTAATTTATCTAAATTTTTATTTCTTAGCTCTGGTAACAAGGCAAAGCGTTGCGTTGAGTTCCGCCATTCAACACGCAATGCCTTCAAATTTGGCGAAAAATTGGGAACGGAGTTTCTTAACACTAAACCCCCCTGCCCACCCCGCTATATGCAGCTAAAAAAATAGAAAAAAAAAACATTATTAATACTAACTTGGCTGTCAGCACCTGTAAGGCCCTGTCGTCGAGCTCGTCGCATATTTTCAGAGTGTCCCGCCAGTCCGCCAGCGGTGGGTACATGATCTCCTCCACTAGTTCTCGGTTCGTGTTTGAATACGACGTTGATACGTGAGTGAAACACTGAAAAATGAAGTAAAATACTTAATTTATTAGTAAATTATATAAATTTAAGAGAGGCCAGTCGTGGCGAAGAGGCACAAAGTGTGACTGTAAAACCGACTGGTTGTGGGTTCGATCCCCACCCGAGGAGATAAATGAAACATTTATTTAAATTTTTATTTCCATTTCTTCTCTCTGCTGTCAAGGCAAGCCACGGCGTTGAGTTCTGCAGTTTAACACGCAATGCCTCCAGAGTTCAGCAGAAGGTGGGCAACGGAGTCTCTTAACTCTAGGTCCCCTCTGCCTACCCTGTGGTATGCGGGATACTGTGTGAAGGTAAAAAAAAATGGTATTGTTATTTTTGTCTTACTTCTAAATTTCGTACTTCTGTAGCCAATTCCAAAATTTGTTTTGTACCGCGAAGATTTAGTTTAATAGCTGCTTTCAAATGATCATCGAACCTTAAATATATGAAACAATTATTTTATACAAAGCGACAGTGGAAAGTTCAATGGAGGAAAGGAAAGCCCCTCGAGGGAATAAAATATTTAATTCCATTCCCTAGCTACGTTAACGAGGCAAAGCGGGAACTTAGAATGTGTCATGTATTCTCGTATCACATATATCTCCCACTCATAGCAGCGTAGGCAGGGGGGGAGGGTTTCTGGGAACCTCGTGTTAGGACACCCCGTCCTTCGTTAAGTCACTTTCGATCTCCTCTTTTCCCCGATGTCTTCAAGGATTGCATGGTGAGTGACGGAATGACGCGGAATGACACCAGAGCGAGAAAAATAAAAATTTTAAATATTATATTTTCTTGAGTGAGAATTGAACTCACAACCTATGGTGTTTTTAACCATACGTGTATGCTCCTGCCGCCATGACGGCCTCACACGGTTATACATATTTCTTAGTTATTTTCATTTTCGTGAGCGGGCGAAGCCGCAAATATTACCTAGTATTATAAAAAACACGTACCTCACACTTGCAGCTACGTGAAATATTATGTGAGTTCTGTTTATAATTAGCGTTCGATCATCATCTGACAAACCTGAAAATAATGATTTCAGCTTTAACCTAACCACAGAAAAAGGATGTGTTACAATTTTTTAGTGTCACGCTTTTTCATGTATCCCGCACAAAAAAGAGTAGGCAGAGGGAACCTAGTGTTAAGACAATCCGTTCCCCATTTTCTGATGAATTCTGGAGGCATTGAGTGTTGAATGGTGGGACTCAACGCCGCGTTTGCCTCGACACCAGGACGAAGAAAATGGAAATATCAAATATTTAATATCCTTAATAAGCCTCGCTGGTGTAATAACAGCTGGGGTGTCACTACACACAAAAGTAAATAAAAATTCTTGTATAATATAATCATTCCCTCAATTAGGAATCGAACCTAAAACCGCCGCACTGCACGATGGTGAAAAAATTGATTATACATACTCTAAAAAACGAATATTTAAATTGATTTACAACAATGACCATTGTCATAGTAAATATTCAACAAAGGTCATTGGGAACGAGTGCATCACTTAAATTAAAGTGAGTGATTGACTCGATATTTGGATATTTAAGTGAAAGATATTTGATAGCTTCACGCTGTATCCCGCATATAGCAGGGTAAGACAACAGGCAAAACGGTATTCAGTTCCATGTTTCAACATTTCGAAAATAGGACAGAAAATGGGAAACGGGCTACGTTAACACTAGGTTCCCTCTGCCTCCACTGTGGGAAGCAGTGTGAAACTAAAAAATATGTATACTTTATATATAGTATGTTAACGAATCTTACCCAAACCAATTTCACTGACATCTCCAGCTATAAAGAACACTTTTGAATCAAAAACACCGGGTTTCTCATTGCGGAGGCGATCAAAGCACTGAAAAACAGAAAGAAATACCTCTACTATCCTTTACAAAAACAAAATAATAACGTTTTTATTTTTATCTTCACACTGATTCCTGCATATAGCAGGGTAGACAGAGGAAAGTAGAGACACTCCGTTCCCAATGTATCGCCCAATTTTTGAGACATTGTCAGTTGGGAGGCGGAATTTATCGCCACGCTCGCTGCGATTAGACCAGAGTAAAAAAACTAAATAATTAATTTCCCCGAAAGGGAATCAAACCTACAAACGTTGTGCTGAGTCCTGACTGAGAATATCTGCCTGAGAATATAAGAATTTCAAAATAATCAAAAGTTTACTCAGCTTAAAACTTTTCATACGTACTGGAGATTTGTAAATTGCAGCTAATCGATGTTCCGGCGGCACTCCTTTTTTGTTCCTCAACAGCAAGTATATCCTATCGAGATCTGTACAGGAGTATAATAATTTTTCCAGTAAGACCTTTCCCATGAAACCTGAAAAAATATTAAGACAGTAGTTATAGTTACGACTTAGTTGCAAAAGATGTTTGTGGGATCATTAATTTCCTCGATCAATTAGACAAAGAGTAGCGTTAAATTGCTCCATTCAATGCACGATGTCTCGAAATTTGGGTGGAGCGTCAATAACGCAGTATCTTAGACGACACTTCCCCACTTTCCGCCGAATTTTTAAGGCATTGCGTGTTGAGTGGCAAAACCTAACGCCGCACTTTGTCTCCTGAAATATTAAATATTTCATTTCTTCAAGTAGGAATCGAACCCACAACCTGTCGCGTTTCATGAGGCCTCAATGACATGCATATTAATATAAAAGTTAATTTTACTCGATTTTAGATTTAAGTTTTATATTATTCACAAAATTGTATATTTGACCCCTGCTACGTATGTATATGTATGTAAATTATTTTGAATGAAAACTGTAGGTTAAACCTTTATAAGTGAAAGCAATAAAATTCTAAAGTTATGGCGGCATTGATATAAATAATATTTAAATTGCTGGTGACATATTCCGATATTACTTGGGTGTCTGATATAGGTATAGTATGGCATGGTTGGCCACTCGTGGCGCAAGGGCACAGACTTTTTACCCTGAAGGGTTAAAAGTTTATATGGAAAAATCTTTAAATCGGCATTGACTTTTATAAAAATATAAAAATATTCCATTTAAGTTTCAAGGTTTTTTTTGGGAATTCACTCCTAAAGATGCACGCGAAGCTGCGCGTGTTCGGTAGTTTATCTGTATATATAAAAGGAGACGTTCCCACTGACTGAGGTAGCCGTAACTGCTGATGGTAGAAACGTCAAATTTGACAAATTTTTCATAATTCACATTCACATCCACTAACAAGGGAGTTTGAAAAATGTTAACCCTAAAGGGATTACGGAGGTTGAAAATTGTATGGAAGAATCTTTAAAATGGCACCGATTTTTATAAAATTTGAAATTCAGACTCTTAAAAATATTTCATTAAACACGTAATTCACAGTTTGTTAGAATTCATTCCCTAAACTGAAAATAATTTCATAAATATATAAATATTCGATTAGAGAACTTCTTAGTTTGGATATCATTGCAAGGAGAAGAACTCAGAGAAGTGCCTGGGACTGCTTATACAGGTGTAGATGTAAGAATTCTCTATAGAAATGCGTTAACACTCACTTCCATTATCCAAACGCCTCTCTCTTTCTACCAAAATTGAAGTTATCCTTCTAATACCGCTTTCGGGATTTCAGCCTACAAATAAAAAAAAAAATTTTACCTGAACCACCAGTCAAGAAAATCGTCTTCCCTCTATAATATTCTGGTATGGTGGGCACATCGTCGAAGTCCCGATCCTCTAGGAATGTCATGATTGCTACTGAAACAAAGGTATTAAGTCAAATTTGTATAATGTTTACAACTGGCGCCTTTTAAAGGTCGTATTAGCCAACTAGGACGTTTTCGATGTTTATTTTAAATAGCTCTAGGAGTTGGAATTTGTCAAAAAATTTACAAAACAATGATAATTAGTTAAGTAATGCAAATTTGTAAAATAAGTAAGCATATGACTATTTACACGACGTTTGTTTTGTGCCTTTGCCTGAATAGAAGCCTCCATAGAAATGTGAACAGCTTAGTGTTAAGTCACTTCTCTCTACCATTTATGCAAATTTGGGCCACTGCTCATGGATTGTCACAACTCATGGCTTCGCTCTATCTTACTGAAACGGGGTAATTAAGTTAATTCATCTCCCATGTGAACATCGAACTCACAACCACCGCGGATATAGTCACATGCTGTCCTAATTCAGTACATTGGCATTATTTATCATTATGCTAAAATATTTATAAATAAACTTACAATCGCCAACAATAACACAATAGCTCCTCACTGCATCGAACCACGGACTAAGTAATTTTATTTATTAGTGGATTGTATTTAAAACAAATTTATTCAATAAAGGTATCTTCACACTTGCATGTTTTTTTAAAAGTAATACTTTATTTCCTCAATCTGGTAAAGAGGTAAAGCGCGGCGATGAGTTCCGCCATTCAACACACAATGTCTCGAGAATTCGGCAGAAAAAGGAAATGGAAGTTTCTTAATGGAAACAGATTGTCTTAACATTCGATTTCCAGATTCCGTCTGCCTATATATACATTTTTAATACTATGATGATGAATTTGTTTGGTTAAACGTCCTAATCTCGGGAATTCAGAAATTGGATTGTCTATTTATCGAAGGCTTTATGTAATATAATAGCAACGCATTAGTCATTTCTATTTAACAATCAGATATTTATAAACCGCTCTCAAGATCGATCTTGAGATGCTGTTTTCATCATCTTATGAGTAGTCTGAGTTACCTCGAACACCTAGTGTGTCATATGCCAAACACAAATGATTATGCTCCCATTTATGTAAAGATTTTGCATAATTTTACTATAATATAATAATAAATTTAAGCGGGTGAAGCCATGCGTAGGACTCAGTTAAAAACAAAAATGAAATGTTCCTCTTCTTATGAGAGGCCGTCATGACGCAGGGGCACAAGGGTGTGCCTGTAGGATATTGACTCTCAACGAAGGAATTTTTATTTCGTAATATTTTCATTTCTTCGCTCTGGCACTAAGGTAAACGCCCGGCGTTGAGTTCCGCCACTGAATACGTATTGTTTCAAAAAATTAAGCGGAAATTGGGAAACGGAGTGTCTTAACACTAGGTTCCCTCTGCCTACCCTGCTGTATGCGGGACAGCGAGAAGCTGATTTGATTTTTTTTAAATGTTAATGATATTTCACATGTCCGCCCATCTATCACAGCCAATTTGCTCCGAAAGTAGTGCAATTGAAATTTGGTAATCCTATGCTTATCCGTGACCCAAATACGGAGGTATAACGTAAACAATAACCTAAAAAAATTGAATCGATGTCGCGACTAGAGATTTCATGTTGAATAGTTAACTTTAACTTGGTTACTTCTGTCAATTAAACGTCATTTAATAATCTTTGATCATTGATAGCTAGGTGTCGAATCGAAATGATTTAGGTTTTTCATTTGAAAGATTAGTATTTAAAATGTTTTATTTTTAGTTTTTCAGTTTTTTGTCAGTTTATTGTTCTTTTTTCGTAAAACACTTTTTGTTTTTTGTAACTATCACCAACTACGTGGGTTGAAAATTTTTTATTAGGACCAAATTCCAAATTTGTCCTAATCCTAAGTTCAGGTCAAAAGCATAAAGAGCCCCACGAAAGCTCGTATGTAAGGACGATTCGATGACAGTGGACGAGGAGAGAGAGGAATGCAGAGATCGCAGCGTTTGGCGCTCCGTTCTCTCTGACTTACCTCACTAGAGACAAAACTTGGAGCTAAAAATTTAGAACCACTTTCAGGATATACCCTATCCAATAAAAACTATCTAGTAAAAAGTTATACTTGTTTAACTATAATAAAAATATGGGCGCCAATAGAGCCTTCTCTTTTTTTCGTAAAAAAATCCTTGCAGAAGATATCAACAAGAGATTGAATCGTTTGTCTATTTTATGTCAGATACCAGTCGTGGAGCGAGGGCACAAGCGTGCGTTAATGGGAACTTGTTATAATATTTTAAGGTAAAAATCAGGCGTATTTTATAAGAGGAGTGAATTCTAAACAAAAAAGGAGAAGTATTTTCGAAATTCATATATTCACCTCTACATACTTAATAAATAAATATAAATTTATATTTTCCTCAAAAACAACATAAAATTAAGAAGAAGGAAAGCCAAAATAAAAATAGAATAACAAAAATATATTTATTAAGTAACATTAAAGCAGCACATTGTACAACGAATCTAGTAAACCCATGAAATAATCAGTGCTTAGAACAAACCACATGCAATACCCTTGTATTGATATCCGCACCACTCTATCCAACATCTCCATTCTGTAAGAAAATGAAAAGTTTAAATATTAAGAAACGTATAACAAATCTGTGAGGTGCGAGCGTGACTCTTCCTCCTAGGGTTCCGTACCAATTATCTAACGTACCAAGTATTGTAACTTTTTTATTACTTTGAATTAGAAGCTTTCTTTGCTCGATGGGACTGTAGGTTACTGGACTGTAGGATATTTGATAATAATTTCAACTTGACGCTTCCCGGCGCCTTTGAGAAAAATGGTTTTGATAGATGAACAGACAGACAGACTCATTGACAGATAATAAAGTGATTCTCTAAAGGTTCCTTCGAAGTGCGGATCTCTAAAAATATACATTTACCTGTACATTCTTAACACTTTATTGGCCAATGTAATCTATTTATGTATTTAATGTTGGTATAGTAAGCGCTGTTTATTTCTCAATATGAATAAAATACAATAAAAATAAAAATATATTTGACCCTGACTGGGTATTGAACTCATTACCATTGTTTCAGCAGTGCAACGACTACAGTTCAAATACCACGACGAAATGCATACATATTTATAATGTACACATTTCCTTATGTATATTAGACAAATAATTAATAAATTAAATTAAATTATCTAAAAAATTACCTTTTCAAGTGTGCCTTAGCTTTCGGCAAATTCTCAATTTTTTCTTTCAATATATATTCCTTCCCCCCTATACATCCGTTTCTGAAGTATTCAGTTTGATTTATAGTCTCCATTTCGTAGAAAAAATCTTTTTTGTCTTTACTTTTGATTTTTGATCGTAATTTTAGGAAGTTGTTATTTTTGAATGTCCATTGCTGTGTCACATAGTAGTGTAGAGCAAGGTTAGCTGAATATATGCGTCGTTGTAATTTGACTAGCCTGTAATTTATTATTGCGTTAAAATGGTACAGTACGGTGAACGAGTCTTGGCCGTCCTGAAGTTAGGGCTTTGTGAACTTTTGCCCATTCTTTACTCACGAAGAAAATATTCTAAAGTAAGAAAAATCTTACAGTCAAATCTGCGCAGCCATCTGCAGCTAACTTCAGGGCGGACATTGCTGGTGCTATAAGTTTCATCTTTAATTATTTGCAATATTATATGGATCATTTTAATAACATATAATGTAATTTATCCCTTAAATTAATCCCGAAAATTAAATACAATAAGGCTGTTGTGGCGTCTGACAGCATCTGACTGTAAACTTGATGGCTGTAACTTCAAATCCCACTCATAGTAATGGTTTCTTTTATTTCCTCGCTTTAGTAACAAGATGAAACGCGGCGTTTAGTTCCACCGCTCAACGCGCAATGTCTTGAAAATTGGACTGTGCCTGGGAAACGAACCTACACCACGTACCCACGACCTACTCTGCTACTTCTGGGATACAGCGTGAACCTAATAATATGTGTTACACAAACTAAAATGCTTACATTGGTTTTCTACCGGATATCCATAATATTAAATCAACAAATATCGCTGGCAGTAAATGCAAGAAGATTACCTGAAAAAGAAGAATTATTTATCTATATAATATGGTGAGGCCGTGGCGCAGGGGCAGAAGCGTGCAACTGTAAGCGCGACAGGTTGTGAATTCGATTCCAATTCGAGGAAATAAAATATTAAGTATGTTCGTTTCCTCGTTCTGGTAATGAGGCACATCGTGGCGTTGTGTTCCGTCACTGAACACGCAATCGAGAATTCAAATGTAAAATGGGGAACTAATTATACAAGCATTATATAAAATGACCTTGAAGTATAAGTTTGTAATAGTATTTTTTCTGTATAATAAATACTAAACAAATTATTTAGCGGAACTGAACGCCGTGCTTTATACTACAAATATAAATCAAAGCTCGCACTCACTTTTAAATTATACTCTAACCTCGAAGTAGTCAACGAGCCACCGACGTACCAGAGCATACCTTCCAAAGGTACCTCATGCACGATCATATTCCTCCCATACTCTACTATTTCACCAATAGTCATCGTCTTCATGTGGCTGGTTGAACAATTGTACACTTCTATGTCGTCAGTGGGTTCTAATCTGGGGGTCATTTTGGAGGTTACTTATAAATAGATATAGATACAACAGATAAACATATAAATGCGATAGTTGTCGGTTCGATTATATTTAATTATTTACATTTTCCTACTATGGTAGATAAAATTGAACAGTCCGTGGTAAAAGAGAAACTATAGAGTATGGCAAAGAAACCCTGCTGCACGCTGCACCTACACACAGCAAGATATACAATGGGGACCTAGTGTTAAGACACTCCTGTTCCCCACTTTCCACTTAATTTTGGAGGCATTACGTGTGGCGTGGCAGAACTCAACGCTGCGCTTCACCTCGACCTCAGAGCGAAGGAATGAAAATATACGTTTAAATAAATATATCATTACCTCGAGTGGGAATCGAATCGAAAACGCCACAGTCTTGGGCCACGACTGGCCTCACATTAGTCTCTTTTCTTTTCATGTAGCAAAAATATTGAAATATATTAAGATCATTTTTTTTATAAAACTTACTTCTTAGTACCTCTTATCCAAGCTCCCGCAATGAAAGCTTTTATAGCCACGTCCACTGGGATGTAATCTGACACCAAATCTGGATCTGTGTATAATGTTCTTAGAATACCTAAAAAAAACAATTAGGTACAAATTATCGGTATACCTATTTATATTGAATACTGGACGAAGTAGCACAGAGTTTACACTGTAAGCGCGATGTTTGTGGGTTCGATTCCCTTTCAGGGAAACTAATTATTTAATATTTTAATTTCTATATAGTAGAGTAGGTTGAGAGCTTTCTTAGGTATCGCTTCTGCCTACCGTGCTGTATGCGAAATGTAGCCTGAACTTAAAAAATATATAATTCTGAATTATCTTATTCCTAAAATGGATTTTTAGTAGGTAATCGGTATATTGTTAGATTTCCCTACCGTTTAATTGCGTGTTGAGTGACGAAACTCAACGCTGTCTTGTTACCAGAGCGAGAAAATCAAAACAATTTATTGTCCGAAGTGGGACCGAATCGAACCCACAAGCATTACATTTACAGTCAAACGGTGTTAAATAATATTGCTTCGTAGTCACAACCTACCTTTTCCACTAGCCACTAGCATACCGACTGGTCCATTCAAATTCTCCACCCATCCAACCAAAGGTTCATTAACACTGGATATTACTGGAAAAAAAATATTAACATATAGCTCAACGTTTTATTTCTTATAGAAGGGATGTAATCATTAATTAATTAATTATTAATTATTAATGTCAAGACTTCCTTCTCCACTTTTAGTTCGAATTCACTTAGAGTCGAATAGAAATAATTAATTCTATGAAGAAGAATTTGAAACTACATATAACCACCGCGTTTACAGTTCGAAGATATTCGTATGTCAATAACCAATTTAAGTTATTAAGCTTTTTGAATTTTTTTCTTTTTTCTTGTTTTTCTAAATTTAGCATTACCTATAGAAGGCCTCATTATAATGATTGGAAGCTTCCCCTTCTCTTCCCACAAGACGTGCTCAGCCAACTGCTTCGTGAATACGTAAGTGTTGGGTAGCTCTCCTAAATACCTTAAAAAATTTGGAAAAAATATATGAAGTACAATAGGAACAATATAAAAAGTAAGATTTGAAACTGATATTACTGAACCGATTGTAAGGTAACTTCAACGGTTCTAGTATAGGCCAATATTCAGTAGTTTTTTGGTATAGTATCCAGATATTTCTACAGGAGACACATCCTATATCTTATAAAACAAAGTCGCTTTTCGTGTCTGTCTGTTGTTTCTAACTCTTCTTCTTCTAAACCACCCAACGGATTTTATTGCGGTTTTCACCATTAGGTCGAGTATTTTTCGTAGAAGGTTTATATATAGTTTATTATTTGTACATTCTTATGTAAATTAACATATATACGAAAAATATGAATAAAGTCCTACCCGCTGAGACACTTTCGCGCATGCGCTGCTTTAATGGTAAGTACTACATGAAAAAAATGTACTGGAGTATTGTTCCTCTCAATGAGATCTACAAAAAAGTCCGCGAGAGCATATTTTTATCTTTTAAGGATAACGTGTAGTGATCATATTTCTGTCTAAAAATAATTATTTCAATATATTTTTTATTGTGAGGGATATTTTTCCATAATGGTATTAATCCTTATCCTTTAAAATACTTTATTAATTTTCTACGTTAAACGAAGATAAAATTTGCTTTTTACACAATTTCGGAATTGCGAATAGTTTAAGAGAAAAACGCATTTAATTGTTGACACATCACGTCGTTGACACTTCAGCAATATCGACTCAAGTTTTACTTATCCCTTACTCTCAGCATATAAATAAGTACATTAGTTACGTTGGCCATTTAATGTAGATCAAAACTGTCTTTACTGTTTTTCATTTTAATAAGTACTTTAGAAGTTGTTACAATATCAAAAAATCCTTGCTGCGAAACGGCTCGCCACTCGCCATGCGTCCGCCGCGCCCGCCTGCCTTACACGCATCGGTGGTTCAGTGGTAGAATGCTCGCCTGCCACGCGGGCGGCCCGTGTTTGATTCCCGGCCGATGCATTCTATTTAATTTTCCTCACAGGCAGCCACGTAGTGCTTGCTTTTCATCAGGGACAGAATACCCTCTTCAGCATTGGCCACAAGCAAAAAAAAAACCCGCCTGCCTTTATAGCAACGAAGATTTAGATGCGTTTGCATGTATTGGATAATTAGAGTTGAATGTATTATTTCAGCGCGATATATTTTTTGTAGTAGTTATTAGTAGGTAGGCTTTTGTTTATAATTTCTTCCGTTTAAAAATAGTCATTTAACTATCTAAAAATAGTCATTTAAATATATTTTAATAAGTACTTGAAAAGATTAGTAGCACAGATTTAAAATTACGGTACCTACTAAAAAATCCTTGCTGTGTAAAACAATTGGAAAATCCTTGGAAAAGCGGGTTGCATTAGGGTTTAATTAATTTTCACATTATATTAAGTGCTTTGCAAACATACATTATATGAATAATCCAGTAGTAAAAGCGGGCGAAGCCGCAAGGGGGTCGCTAGTGTATATATATAATGATTACATTTTTTTTTATTACCTAAGGTTAGAACTTACTTAGGAGTTAAAACATTTAAAGTATTATTGTCCAATTTTTCACAAATTTCCAAGGTGTCCCTCCAGTCCGCGAAGGCCGGGTATATTACTTCGTCTATACATTGTCTGTTCGTGTTAGCGTATGATGTCGAAACGTGAACTAAAACCTAAAAAATATATCTATGTTGTAATGTTTATAAAATTAGCGTTTTAAGAAAATATTTTCTTCTGAACTTTGAACAGATATTTTCGTGAAAACGTTGTTTATCTAAAATTGTTAAAGGTGGGTTCCAGACCATTCTGGGGTGGAAACAGCCCAACTAACCCCACTACTTCCTACGCCCATGATTATAAATAGTTATATCAATTCAGCTTTTTTTCTATTGAAAACAATCCTTTCTTTCAGCTTCATGCTGTGCAGGGAATCACAAAAACTCTGGTAATCTAGTGTTATGTCATCCCATCCATATAAGGAAACTTCCATTCCTCACTTTCCGCCGAATTCTTGGGGCATGGCATTTAGAGTGGTGCAACTGCCTCTCTGCCAGATCGAAGAAATTAATATGAAATATTTAATTATCTAAATGGAAATCGAACCTACGGGAAGCCTTGCGCCACGAGGGTTCCAAAATTATTTTTATTTAGATAAAAGATATTTTATTAGAGGCAATATAACCAATTTTCAAATGTTATACTTACTTCTAAGTTTTTCATATTCTTAGCAAGTTCTACCAACTCCCTTGTTCCACGTAGGTTTAAGTTTGCCGCTACTTTTAGAGAATCGTCAAATCTATAATTTAATATTTTATTCATTATTTATATGAATTTTTATTCATTTTTCATTTATTAGTAGATAAATATTTGTTTTACATTTACCTAACGCTAGCAGCTACGTGAAAAATAATGTTAGTCGTTCTAACTATTAACGCTTTATCTTCATCTGAAATACCTGTAAAAGAAAATTTATTAAAAAATGTTACTGAAATTAAACTAACTTCAAATACTTATGTAGATAGTTCGATACCCATATCTCAAAAACTACTAATACGGTTTTAATGAAACTTGGAGTGTTCTCCAATTGGAAACATAGAACATTTAATTTTATTTTTTCGCTCTGGTGCCGAGGCGTTGAGTTTCACAACTCAACACGTGCGTGCAACAATCAAGCCTCAGATTTCGGAATCAGATTTCGGTGGATAGTGGTGAACAGAGTGTTTCAACAATAGGTTCCCTTTGCTTACCCCGATGTGTGCGGGATACAATGTGGAGCTGATCTGATTTGTTATTGATTTTTAAATTTCACTTTTACCTAGACCTATCTCACTGACATCACCACTGATGAAGAAAACTTTTTTCTTGAAAATATCCGCCCTTTGTCTTCTTAGACGATCGAAACACTGAAACGTTAAAATTAACAATAAAATTAAATTGTCTGTAAAATCAAAAAAATCGAAAAAACATTGATGAAAAATTACATACTTCTAAAAATTGAATTGAATTATTATCTCTGAATTATCATTGATTTGTATACAACCTTTTTTTCATAATTTTTTTTTCTACTTTAATTATAGAGATCAATTACAACTAACAATGAACGAATTCGTCGCAAACCGCACGGTTATGCTGCCCGTGCATCTCTATCACTTGTTGCGTGCTCTCGCTTGCACGCTGGCGACAGGTGGAACGTGACAATGAGATATATAAGATGTTATCATGTCAAAATGAAAATAATTGTAATTGTTATCCCCATTATGAATTAATTTAAAAATTAAGATTACAAATTTGCGATATATTTATAATCTTTGCAGTATATTCCTCCTAAGCCGCTGGATTAACTTGGAAGAAATTTTGTATATACATTTTGATAGGTTACTAATTTTTTTTAAAAACAATTGGACTTAGTAGATCACCCTAGTAAATTTTAACTTGCGGGCAGAAAAACTGGGAACATTAGTTATTTATAAAAATGTGCCACATGAAACTTACTCTAGAAGAATAAATAGCTGATAATCGATCTTCTGGCTTGACCCCTTTTTTACTTCTTAACAACATATAAATTTTGTCTAGGTCTGGACATGAGTATAGCAGTTTCTCTATCAGGACTTTGCCCATAAAACCTGGAAATAAAAATAAGAGTAAAATATTTAATAAAAAAATTATAGATTATAGCGCATTGGGACGCTATCTAACTATAAATATGATAGTTGGGTGTTAAATTTCTGGTAAGACGAGTTGCGGTGCTAAGTTCCGGAACTCAGCACGCAGTGGTTCGAATAATAAAGAAATAAAAATAATGAAACATGAATGGCATGGTCAGCAGAAATAATTTGATGTTGAGACTATTTTCTCCGCTTACCGCCCGATTTTAAGACACTACGTACAATGTTACTGTTGGCACTGGTGACATTTACCAAACTTAGAGAAGCCCAAATAAAAGCTCTGACATAAACTTGGCTACTATAGAAGGTGTTAACAATTTAAAACTGTGTCACAAGGCCGTCTCCTATGTTACTCGGACTACAGTTTGCGGAGGCTGCGTGTAATAGGGAACTCTGGTTACCCATAGGAGAGATATTTTAGTGTTCCTTCAGCACCTAATGTGATTGGAAAAATGTAAAATGGAACCTCGTCCCCACCGCATTATTACATTTAAAAAATAATAATAAATAAATACACACAGTGAGGTAGGCAGAAGGAACCTCGTGTCAAATATTACATTTTACAAATTTCTTAGAACTAAACGCTTAATTCATGTACGTCCAGAGACGACCCTGAAGATTTCTTTATTGCTACTGAAACAATTTACTGCATCAGTTGCGATGTAACATTGACCTCCTTTATCGTATTTATAAAATAAATAAATAATCATCACTGAAGTTACAGATCGATATTCTTTGTTTAAATAATACATGCGACTATTTAAATATTTCGTAATTTCTCAGTAATTGTAAATAAAAAAAATTGAAAGTGAAAAATGAAAATTGTGAAAAACGGTTCATCAGGTACAGCCTGATGACCGACGAACAGACAAATAGAGACAGGCAGAGGAGTCTCAGTAATATGATCCCGACCCGATTTTACAATTTAAGTACGGAATCCTAATAAAGCATAATCTACTGTCGTACACACCTGAACCACCAGTGATTAAAAGAGTTTTCCCTTTATAATACTCGGGAATGTCTGGTACGTTGTTTAAATCACATTCTTCTAAAAAGCCCATTATTTGTGAATCTGAAAAAAAAAAACAAACATTGTCATATAATTTTTACATTATTTAGATTAAATGAAACAATTGTAACTGTTAATCGCATATATTTTTTGACATGATAAGATGTTATAAACCGATGAACGCCGGCGGCACGCAGGACTGCTTTGTCGTGCGTGCTGTCGGCGTACATAATATGTATTTTTTTGGGTGTCGTACTCCAAAATGAACGGAACCCTTATAGAACCACTTTGTTGTCTGTTCGTCTGTCAAGGCCGTTTCTTGCAAGAGCGAGCTTAAATTAATATCAAATATTCTAGACCACAGTCACTTGGAGCAAAGAAAAAAAATAAGCTTTTACGTCAAAAAATCAGGTATGCCTTCGCAAATTTAAATTTTCCCAGTAAATTTTTTCGACGGGTTAATCGACTTTTTTATTCAGCGAACAGAAATTCTAGAAATCATTGTACTTATGTATCGATCAAAACAATGCCATTTAAAACAGTATGGTCAATGCAAATAGGTTAAATAATTATAAATTATTTATACATACAATATATTTATTCATACAATGACCATATAATAAATACCTATCGCATTTATTATGGTAATAGTGCGTAAGGATAAAAGCATTTTCACGCTTTTTCCCGCATAGCAGAGGCCACACGTCAGCCACACTTAACACGAGGTTCCCTCTACCTTACCTGCTGTGCGCGGGATACAGCGTGAAGCTGATTTTTTTTATTTTAAATTAAAGTGGGAATCAAACCTGTCGTGTTTAGAGTCATAAGGCCATTTCTGATATTTAATAACTACTTTCCTCTCATCTTAAAGAATCCATTAAGAATCATAAGAGTTGACATTCCTTCGAGTTGTATTTAAACATGTGAATTGCACACGAACTACTATTCATTTTAACGCGTAAGATGTTATATTAAAATGCCACTCGAGTTATTATAAAATCAACATATTTAATACCAGTATAAAATAAAGATTCCAGCTTACACAGTTAGGTTTTTCCTCTAGTCATCATATTAAGTATTTATTACTATTATACTCAATTAAGCAATTATTACTAATGTAGTCCGAGGGGCAGCTATCAAGAAACGTATGATTTGATTATAAAAAAGTTTTTATGTTTTCAGCTTCACGCTGTATTCATTTAGCCTAGAGGTAGCCTAGTGTTAGGACACTCCACCTCCCACTTTCCATCGAATTCTGTTGAGTGGCGGAATTTAACATCGAACCGAAGAAATGAAAATATACATTTGAATAAATATTTAATTTCCTCAAGTTGGAATCGAACTCACAACCAGTCGCGTTGATAGTCACACACCTATGCTCCTGCGCCACGACTGGCCTTGGACTACATAAATAACTACAAATGTATAAGTAAATTAACTTGAACTCGTCAATAATAAGCAACAACCCAGGATATATTATTAGTTAAATATAGACTAAGGGTGCCTTCGCGCCGCTATTGAGGTTGCGTGATTGATATGACGATTTCCTGTTAAAACAAATTATTAGACTGATCTCCGCCAACATGCACGCAATATATTTCAAATTTATATAGGATGGTTCCAGTTTAGAAAAACGACAAAAAAATCTCTCTGCTCTCCGTGTCTATTTCACAATAACCAGTAAAACAAGTAAACATAAAAAATAATATTTCCTAATGTTTGTATTTGTTTGTAACCATACTAGATAAGATGGAAAAATATTTTCATCAATAATTTTACAACATTTTAAGAGATATTTTTCAAGACAGAGCCTTGATTTTAGTTTCAAACTGATAATTTTTTACACATAAATTTGTTACTTAAAATCTTAGAGTAGGGACGGACTAAATGTCTCTAATTCTATATCACACTTTCCACTATAAAACAGAATAATTCATCACTAAGTTAAAAAATCACGTCTCTTTATTAGTAAGAAAACTTATAGAATACAAAAACAGTACAATAATTGATATAATTCTTTTTTCAAGTATTTTTCAAAAACTTACCTTTTAATTGTCACGAACACAGAATTAATAATAATAAAAAAATAAATAATTAGTTTTGTTTTATTAATACTACTGGCCGCGTCGGGGTCAAAAGTCACTGTAAGTAATTCTACACTCAATGCCTAACAATCGATTGTTGTTAGAGACTGCCAGTTATACTGCACGATATTTTTCTCGTAAACATTTATATTGTGACCGTAGTGGCGTAGTAGCACAGTGTCTGACTGTAAGCGCGCTGGTTGTAGGTTTAGGGAAAATGAATTGTTATTATTTAACAAGATAAAGACGGCGTTGATCTCCGCTGCTTACTACGGAATTTTATCGAAAATTGGGCGAAAAATAAGCGAGGAAGTGTCTTCCCACTTCATTCAGCCTACCATGCTATAGCGGAGTAAATTTTCTTACTAGTTATTCTCGTACCATTGGTTTATTATGATAAAAAATAAACAGCCTAAACTACTACATACTTTTTATTATTTTTTACCTCACGTTGTATCTTGCATATAGCAGGGTAAGCAGAAAGAACCTAGTGCTAAAACACTCAGTACCCCATGTACAAATTATGATCTAAATTAAAGTAAATAACCGCCAAAAACAATCAGTCTTGGCATTATATATACTTGCAATCTATTATAAAACAATAAAATAAAAAAATATATAATAAAAATCGTGATCGTGTCGTTGCCTGTTAGTACTAAAGAGCGCTAATAACTAACAAGTGGCGTAATTCCCATACATTATAATTGAATGAATGCGACAGTGAAAATGCACATTGAATGCAGTTTCTTATTTTTTTATTTCCTTCAGCTTTACGCTGGATCCCGTATATATCGAGGTAGGCAGTGGAGACATAATATTGAGGAGGGGAAATTGATTATTTTGACTCTGGTCTTCGTGGCGTTGAGCTTCGCGGCTCAACACATAATAATTATAAATCTTTATTTTCTTCTCACAAAGCTTGTTGGTAGTGGCGATGTTTCGAATATTAGGCGTTGCGTGGAAAACGGAATGACTTAACACGAGGTTCCCCCTGTCTACCTGCATGTGGTCTATATGCAGGATACAGCATGATGCTAAAAAAACTGTAAATTTCCTTTTTTTAATGTTGGAGATGCAAATTCACTATTTGGTTTTTTACTTGTTTTTCACAACGATCCTCTTTTATTATTCTAACTTTTTTTTTATATAAAATCATTAAAAGTTTTATAATCTTTAATATTTATAAGTCAACATTGATTTGACATTTGAATAGATTTCGTAAACATTTATTTTATAATATTATATTTATTTGTATAGAAAATGGCGAAAAAACAACACAATGTTAAAAAAGTAAGTGTTAAGCCATTGCCCACGCTCCCAGACTGCGTGTTGAGTGGTGGAACTAAGACATCTTTGTATGAAAATTTCGTCACATACGGTGTTAAACGTATAGTAATTAAAGATGTCTCTCCTAACTTTCCATGGCAGCACTGTTATTATATTAAGACGAAGCACGGCGTTGAGTTATACCACCTAACAGAATTCGGCAGAAAGTGGAGAGCGAAGTGTTTTAACATTAGGCTCCCTCTGCCTACCCTGCTACATGCGGGATGCAACGTGAAGCTGAAAAAAAAACAGACTTGCGAATATAATAAGAATCATTGGTTCCATTACATTGATAGTTGCTCCTAATAATAAATTTTCTCATATATCTCCTATGTAAGGGCAGCGGTCAGTTAAAATTTTATTAGTAAATAATATTTATTTTCACTAATCCGAGTATTTTTTTTAGGTTGAAAATCCAGAGGTACCAGGTAAATAAACTATTTCGATACTCTGGAAACAAGGCAAAACGCGGCGTTGAGCTCCGCCACTCCACTTGGTTAGATTCTCACTCCCCTGTGGTTCTCAATTATGTGGGATAAAGCGTGAAGATGAAAAAATAATTTTCATTTTATTAATATTGTTACTTTATAGAAAATATTTTCCTATACCTACATTTATTTAGTTACTCCAAATAACATTCAGATGCAGTACAACAAGATGAGGAGTTGGTGGCCACTACTAACTTGGAGCCGGAAGTCCAATACACTGATACTTCCTATACCAGCGCATCTTTTGAATCCTTGCCACCTGTTATTGGTAAATATGTATCTAAAAAAATAATCTAAATTATATATTTTTGCTTTTTAATTCATGTACGAAAAGTTCAGTCTAAACAAAAAAATCCTTCGACTGTGGCCTCATATTAGGACGAAAACTGAAGTATAATGCTTACAATTGCAATTGTCATTCACAAAATAAATTTATAGATATAGACAAAGAGTAAATTACATCGATAATGTCATAGCAACTCCTCCACACCCATCTGTTTACAATCTCTACGTTAGTAAAAAAAAGTTTTTATCATCGACATTATCATATAAATATGTGTCATAAAGAACTGTGTGAGTATTTTTTTATTTGATACTAGTTCTTGTTGCTGACTTTACTTACTTTATTATATTTTTGGTGTAATTTTCATTATTACTTAATATTCGATTTGGTTTGGTGAACTAGAGGTAACTAGAGGTAGAGCAGGGGCACTAAAGTGCTAATGTAAACGTGACAGGTTCGATTCCGAGGAAATCAAATATTTAATATTGTCATTTCTTCGCTCTGATAATTAGGCATAGCGCGGTATTTGGTTCCGCCACTCAACACGCCATGCCGAGCAATACTTATACCAATATTATTATTATTTATGTTAATGTTTTATTTTTCTAGAAACAAAACAAAAAAAGAAGAAAGGAAGAAAGAAAACTGAAGAGGTTTGCGAATAAAAACTACTTTATAATACAATAATCTCAAAAAAATATTTAATTTTTACCTTTACGCCGTATCCCGTGTACCTTTAGCAGAAAGGTTGTGTGCTAGTGTTGAGACACTCCGTTCCCCATACAACGCCCAAATTTGAAAATGGAACGTGACGTGTCGGAACTCTCCGGGGTTTGTCTTATTACCAGAGCGAGGAAATGAAGATAATGTAGAAATCGAATTATCTAGATCGTAAATCGAAGTTAATTTTATTAATAATTTTCATATTACAGGTCGTCGAAGAAGTTGTTAAGAAAACCAGCAGCCAGCTGTTTCAATGGTCTGAAGAATCCCTTCCTTTAGGTAAGCTCCACTTCCCACCCCCATTTTACAGAAATTGAATGTGGAGTGGTGGAACTCAACGCCGCGTTTTGTTTTGATATCAGAGTAGGGAAAGGAAAATAATAAAATATTCTGAATGGGAATCAAACCCACAATCCTATTGATTAAATAGAGTAAACTCTATAAAACTGCGGAAGTAATAAAAAAATATTCAAATCTTCAATTTCTTTTAGTTACATCTTAAGATAAGTTTACTTTTGTATAATTTTTGTATTTAATAATATAACTGATGAAACAATTTATTTTGTAGAGGAGCAAGTGGCGAAAGTGGAAGAAGAACAAGTCGCGGTAAAGAAAGGCAAAAAGGGGAAGAAGGGTAAAAAGGAGAAGGAAGTATATCCTGCCTTTGAAAAGGTATCAATATATTTTAATAAAATAACAGTTGTCTTAATTAAATTAATGTTTTCTTGAGCTTCATTCTATATTCCGGATAGATTATGTTAATCAGAAGAATTCCTTTGTTAAGACACCTCTTTCCTCATTTTCCAAGATTGCCAGTTAAGTAGTGAAACTCAACACCGTGATTTATCAGTGCGAGGAAATAAAAATAATACAATCTCCTGAATGGAAATCCAACCTATAAGTCGCGTTTACAGTGAGAAGTTTCGACTCAGAATTAATAAAATATTATTCTAATCTTACACATTTTTTTACTTAAATGAGTTAACTCTAGTTATATCAGCTCATACGACAGTAATAAAGAGATGCATCACTGTGTTGTCTACTCTCCACCTATGCTAGTGATATTATTCACTAACCAGATGAATAAACGAATAATAATGTGTATAATATTTTCGTGTCTCCATCCGAATTTGAACCCACAACCTTCGCATTAACAGTGATACACTACCACATATTGTGTGCGTTACGTCAATGCTATTAGCATAATCGATAAAGTTTTTTCATAATCGGAACAGTGGAGGAACATCTCATTTAAATGTTTACACTTCACCCCTAAGTTGACAGAATAGGTTTGTCTTTGATAGCTTATAGACATACGCATAGTGTTTTTTTCTTATAAAGTAACTATGAATACATATAATATGTACATATATAGTGTTCGATCATAGTTGTAATTTTTTTTAAGTTTGTTTTTGGGTGTGCCCAAAATACCCATATATTTATGTGTGCTTTAGTGATTCTGGTTATTTTTGTGTAAACAATATATGTTTGTAATTTATTCAAAAGTCAAGAAAGTATATAGATTAGAGCAATCAAAAATCTGTTAAAATTTATAATATATAAATTTATAATATTTCAATTTGATATGCTGATAACAAAATTAGAATAATTTCATTTACAATTTAAGAATTGAAATTTATCCGATTTCCCCTGGTCTGTGAATTTTTTTTTTTTTTATTTTATGGACATACCTGCTCTCAACAAGTATTTTTTTGTTTACTTTCATAAAATGAGAGAGAAATGAGAGAGAAAATGAGAGTTAATTAAATTCTTTAGCTTGATATTATAATGATAGTTACGCAAGCATCCGAGTGCAAAATTACTAAAATTGCTTATACGTACTTGTGCTTACTTACTACATTTCATCAAATTGTGAAATAACCTGACAAGCTACGGTAATACAAAATATTAACAAACAATGATTTTTTGAATCAGCACATAATCAATTATTGGAACAGCTTTTTTTTGTACTCGTATAATTGTATTAGTTTTAAATCACTGACGTTGAAATTAAATAATTGATAACAAAAGTCAGTAATATATTTCAAATAATAGCCAAAAAATTGGAAAACTATGAATAAAAAAGAAAGAGAGGCATGGCTTCTGCAGAAGATAGAAGAATGGAAAGCAGAGAAGGAAGCGGAGAAGTTAGTTGCTTTATTTTTTTTCGAAACGGCTATTAGTTTTTATAATAATAAAAATTTGCAAAGCAAAATACAAAATCCAGGCACATGGAGATTGGAATTCAATACTAACATATCCTTTCTTTTTAGCTTGTAGCTGTATCCCATATATACCGTATATTCCTGTTTAGTGAACCTAGTGTCAAGACATCCCGTTCTCTACTCTCTACCAAAATTCAAGACATTGTCTGTTAAGTGGAGAAACTCAGCGCAATAATTTTTCTTACTTTCTGTCTTACCTTCTTTGTGGAAATGAAATTCACAATCATTACGGTTATTATAGCAGTCCCATTGCGACATCACGGCCTTTCACGCCACGTATTTCTTGACATTTTTTATTGTTCTCAACAGGCAAGCGATTCTTGCTGGAGCCAAAGAGAAGAGGGCAACCCTGGCTCGGGAACGTGCAGAGTTGATGGCAAAAGACACTGAGGAGCAGGATATTCGGTCGGATATTTTGGCGAAAACTGTTTCTTTGTTTAATAGTAAGATTTAAGTCTTTGACTCCACATGAAATAAATTACTAAAGACGATGATTGACGAGATTGACTGAACTTAGTTTTTATCTATTTTCAGAATTTGAGAGGCAAAAGTTTGAATTCGGCAGACAGAAGCAACTCGAAGCAGAAGTTGGTATCTTTTTTATCTTCATCTACTGTTGTTCTATTTTCTAATGTTAAGAGAAATAGCGGCATAATTTTTTTAGCTTCATGTTTAAGACTCATTAAGATACTTCTGTTCCACAGTTTCCGCAGAATTCTGAGGACATTTACTAATAAAAAGAATTTAAAAAAATATGTGTGACAGTTCCATGTAAACACATCTGTTCCAGTGGCAACAATACCTCCGCTGTGACGGACTTCCCGACCCCCGCGTAGTGACGCAAATGAACACATACATACATTTGTGGAGAGAGAGTGGTGTTTGTGACGACGACGAGCTTAATAGGCGATGTAATGAGGCTTTACCGGTTAGTGGCCTAGAGAAATATCATTTTCAGCTGAATTCGAAACTGACACTTTAGTTTTGATGTCAGTTTCGAGAGAAACCGTAACCAAAACTTGTTAATATATTTTGGTTGAAATCGGAACTAAAATATTTGCCCCTTACTAGCCGTATCTAACTGAAACCTAAAAGCTTTCATTTGGTCAATATTACTATTTTAATTGATGGTTATTTGCCAGTTTCGAATTTCAGTTTGGGCTTTGGCCAGGTTTCGCGGAAATATAATAAATAATAATATTTTTATATTATACTAGCGGCCCGCCCGCGGCTTCGCCTGCGTAAACTACGTTATTATTAATTTTTGTCTCCATGAGTGTGTCCTATAAGTGACATCCATGCAAAATTTGAGACTCCTAGCATTTGTAGTAACGAAGTTTCATACAAACTTTCAACCCCAAAAAAGCCCCTTAGAAGTCGAATACTGCAAATTCCCGTCTTAGGGAGCACCTACGTCCTATAAATAACTCCTATGCAAAATTTGAGAATCCTAGCACATGTAGTTTCTGAGATTTCGTGATGAATGAGTAACCTTTCGATTTTATATATATATATATAGAAGATAGAAGATAGAAGATAATATCATGTTAGATGTTACCGCGTCTTCTAATAATACTAGAAAATTCAATACGTTTCTAAGAAAAACATTTATATTTACTTAGCTCATTTAGACTAGACATAACATTTTGCCTTGTATGGCCAAGATAACTCTATCCGGCCAGGTGCTATAGCCTAACCATTAACTTATATTCACACGATGTATTATATTTTATATAACCTTTATACTATGTTAAATCGACTGTTTAATATTTATAAAATATATGTAGGTATTTTTTTTTTCAATTCCTGCCAATAATTCCAAAGATTATTTTGTATATCCAATAATACTCTTCAGCTTCAAAATATTAGTATAGAGGTATAATGACATACGAGTTTGTACATATTACAGATGATTGAAATGCTAGAAGGATTTATTGCAGATTCAAGACAGTATACCGAAAGTCAAGGCAGAAGCTATAACGAGGTTAGTCCTCACACACCAACTTATGTGGTAGAAATTGAGAATGCAGTAACAAATTACCCCATACTATTTTCTTTAGGGTTTTTCCTGGGGCTAGGTTCCCAAGTTTCCTCTATATAGATAAATACAGCGTGAAGCTAAAATTAAAAAAAAAAAGAAAACAACTTTGACGTTTGAGGTCGTTGTGATACAGCGGCACAGTTGCAACCTACACATCACAATTGGGGGAAGGGGGGAATGACTTATTCTCATTTCCTCACTCTGGTGACGAGGCAAAGCGTGGCATTAAATTCTGCCATTCAACACTCATCGCCTCAATCTACTTATTCTATAACTTTATCTATTTACTCCAGGTGCGCTTAGCATTGCGTGAACAACTGTCGAATGCAATCCAATGTGCTTCCTTCACGCTTCTACGTGACTTAGAGAATTGTCTCAAATGGGATTCCATAAAATTGGCAACGTACCAAAGAGAGTTTAAAGGGTTGCGATTAAATCTATGGGTGGCTGTGCCTCTGCCGACGAGGAAGCCTAAGCCAGTTGAACCAGAAAGGTATGAGACCTTTAGGTCAACTTATGATTTTTTTTGGATATTACATGTTGAGTAGAAGAACTGAACTCGACCACCTGTAGTTAAGTAATGAAAATCTAATCATTGTTTAGCGTCACGCTTCACACTGCACACATCACGGTGACTAGAGGGAACATAGCGATAAGTCACTCCATTACCCATTTCAGCCAAATTTTAGAGGCATTACGTGTTGAGTGGCGGAACTCAACGCCGCGCTTTGTCTCCTCTAATTCTAATTACTATAAAACCTTTTTTTGTCTTATCTTATCTATTTTAATTTTAGAGAACCCGTAGAACTCGAATTTCCGTCTATGAAAGTGACAGTTAAATTGCCAACAATCATCGACGGCTCCTGCGTGTGCGTGCGCGCAGCACGCTCCATGATAGATTTGCTCAGCGAAAGTTCCAAAAGTTTCGCTTTAAACGCCGATATGCCTAATCGATATGAAGGTAGGATGTTGATTAGATTTAATTGTTTTGATTAAGATATATATATATGTATGTCAATAATATATACCTATGTTTAGTTAAAATGTATACTTATCTAGTTTTAAAGCAACTTCACGCTGTACCTCGCACACAGCAGGGTAGGCAGAGATAACTTAATCTCTCTCTCTCTGACACTCTGTTCCCCATCTATTTTTGAATTGGAATGTCACCGAATATTGTGTTGTATGTTCTAGTCAGTTATGATCTTCTAGTGGCTGTCGTGGTGCAGTGGAACAGCATCTGACCCGAGGAAGTTATCCCTTAAATTATTTTTATTAAATATTTATAAAAAATAGTTGAAGTAGAATTTTCAAAAAAAGCCATAACGAAACTTACTATATTAAAATTTTTGTGGTGTTCAGTTCAACTGGTCCACAAGGAAATGACTACAACGAAGTATTTTAACTAGGTTCCCGCTGCGTGTCCTGCTATATAGCAGAATATGCAGATGGAACCTTCTGATACTGTCTTCTCTTGTCTTCGTTTGTCGTCTGACGCTGTCTTGTGTGAAGCTAAAAAACTATTTTTTTTCTTTACAGATTTATTCGTCTTCAACATCAACGAGTATATAGAGACGTACAAACTGAAGAAGGAACAAGATGATATAAGAAACAAATTCTATAAAGAGATCGGTGCCAAAATAAAAGAAGTGGAACTCTTTTTGAAGACTAATCCGTAAGTTGTTAAAACTCACAATTTCCGCATTCCGTGTCTCCATATGGCCAACTATTACTGTGTGTTAATTTAAGAATCAATAATATAGTCCGTCATGGTGCAGTGGCCCAAGCATGTGTGACGCAATAGTTATGGGTTCCCACGTTCATAAGAGCAAACTCTTTATCTGTATGATATTAAGTATTGATTTTGCCAAATGGAATTTGTATATATATCTAATTATGGGCTAACTAAAACAGTTAACCAAGAAAATGTTATATGCATAAAAAAAAAATCTAATTTCTTTAAATACTAGATACACCAAAAATGAAAAAGAGAAAGAAGAATTAGACAATCTCAACATGGCGGAGCCGCCTTTCTTACCGGATCCTAGAACGTTTATTGGCGAACAAAATGGTAAGATTACATTGAAGATATAACTAATTAAGGTTTTACGGTATCTGGATTGTGGTAACTTACCTGGATTCCAATATCGATCGATTTGTTGTATTAAGTTTTGACACATAATAATTAATAGCTTCAGAATGGTCCAAAGGTAATAGTAACTCCCCAATATTTACCATTATCTTTGATGAGGTTGAGGAATAAGGACAGGTGTTGGTCCTATCTATCCTCCTTGTTTATCTTCTTTTTATAAAAGAAGCATCAGCATCAACAGCATCCTTAAATTTATTTTCTATTCATCTTTTTAGAGGTAGCGTTCGCCAAATATTTGAAGAGCTGTATGATTCGCACTAGGACTGGGGAAGTCAACCTTAGGAAATATAGGTAATATTTTAATATTTTCTTAAATAGCTTTAACTTCGCTTATAACAGAGTAAGCTGTGAACCTAGTATTTTTTAATACATTTAAATTAAACATCACTAACACACCTTATTTCAACTTTTTCAAAATGATCTATTACAGCGATTGCTTTCCCCGAATGTGGTTCTGAACTCACACCTGTTATGTGTTTAGTAAAATACTGTTTCAATGCGCCACAATGGCCTCAATTCCCAATTTTCTAAAAATAAATAATTTACTACTACAACCAATTTGACAACGAAAATTGTAGCGGTGGTCTCCTTTTAAAAAAATAAAGGATAATAGAAAAAGATCCCAAGTAAGAAGTAGAAGTAGTTTTAGAAGAAGAATAACTTTGAACTAAAGTATTCTGATTTCGACATTCCACAATTTTTCAGGATTTGTAGCGGAGTACTAAATTTGGACTTGCTGATGACACCGCCACAGCCTAAAAGGATCGGCGGAGAGGTTACTTTAACTACGCGTGAGTCTGTAATGGTTTACAATGTTTAATTTTAAGTAATATAAATGTATAATAATATGAGGTAGTCGTGACTCTGAGGTACAAAATTGCGACTGTTAATGAGAAGGTAGCAGGTGCGCTTCCCACTCGAGAAAAGAGAATTATTTCATATTTTCTTTTTTTCTGGTAACGAGTCAAAGCGTCGTATTGAGTTCTATTACTTAGCACACAATACCTCAATAATTCAGCGTAAAGTCTGGAAAAAAAAGGTCTACTAAAGTCTGTTTTTTTTTTGAAAAAAAAAAACTGTCCGGAATGGGAATTGGGCCCCGTGGGCGTAACTCTGTGGTCACTAAATTGCGAGAATTCATATATTAACACTGTTAACGATGGCGGTCGTCGTTGCCTCTGCCTACCCGTTATGCGTGATAAGGCGTGAACCAGAAAAAGTAAATAAAAGAAAAATATCCAAATATGTACAAAAATATATATATTGTCTAGTTATCACCACAAATGTATAGGTTTAAAATATGATGAATAAAAAGTATATAATATATGCATTATATTTGTATTGTATATATAGGCTGTTCTGATGGAATGAACCCTCTCCTGAGCTGAAAGCATGACAACAGAACCTAATGTTCTGAGACCCTCAGTTCCTATTAAGACACTTCCGTTCCTCACTTTCTTTCGAAAATGAAAGATTTAATTCATTTTCATTTCTTTGCTCTGGTAGAGAGCTTGGAGTGTGGAAAAAAGCGGGAAGCTGCTTGTGTTTTTTTTATTTTTAGACTGTTGTTATTCTAATTACACTGATTTAATTTAGTGACACTATATTTTTATTTCATATTTAAAAATAATTTAATTTACAATAAAAATACGTTATTTTTCATTGTTCTTCTCCCGTCATTGTCTTTCTTCTTTATTCTTTTAATATACATTTATACGTTAGGTTTTTTTATATAACATTACACAGTTTCATATATAGATATATAATGAATATGGTCAAATTTTTTCCATCACATAAGATCCACCCTCGGCATGTCTTTTTCTATATTTTCTTATATATTTTTTTCTATTTGCAGCTTTACCATCATAGCCTTAGCTTTGTCTGCCAGAGCAGGGATCTGGAAATGATTAATTCCTTCGAGTAAATCGAACCCATGACCATCGTACGTACACACACATCGTACGCTGCCCGTACAGTTACAACATTAAATTACGTCCCATATTGCGTAGAAGCGCCCTGAAGTACATCAAAATAATATCGTTCACTTGGTACAACAATGACGTAATTGCAAATGTCAACTATGTCAAGATACATGAAAAGACTGTTTACAAACTGTGAGTGCGTCTTCTGTATGGTATCAAAAAGAACAAATAAATCACGGCACCAAACAACCAATATCTAATAAGATAAAATATTCGATCAGGCCAAAGACACGTTCTCTTGATATTTCGAAACTTGTGTGACAAGACTCTTCTTCATTCTTCTCCAGAATAAATCCTTTTCAGATTCTTCTTTAGGCCATACTATGTAGGTTTTTGTTAGCATTAGATAATGTAAGGTGTTTGGACGCAAACGTCTTGGTATTTCTTCCAGAAGGATTAGAATGAGGTCTTCTCGACGTGTTTCTAAAAGCCTGAAGTAAAAATAAATAAATAAATCAGCTGCTCGCTGTATCCCGCACACAGCAGGTCTTGAGACATTGCATGTTGAGTGACGGAACTTAACGCCGCCTTAACAGAGCGGGTAAACGACAATAATTTATTTAGGAACAAGTAAGAATTTTAACGACAACCATCACGTTTCAGACACAGACACGTCTCTAACTCTAAACATATTAGGTATATAGCAAATATACTTGCCTATGTTGTGCGAGGTGCATCTCGAACTGGCACCATTGGCTCAGTAGAAATCTTTTGGAAATTATAAGCATAATTGAGCGAGATCTGTCCATGCAAGATACTATGTTTTCTAATATTGATAGTCCCACCTGAAAAAATATTATTAAAAATTAGCGAAAATGGCTAAGCATCCTCATTAAGAAATCAACGAAGTTACCAACTTCTTTAATAAGATTGAAAAAGAATGTAATCATCTTAAAATTTTCTTTTGTTTGTTAGTTCATACGACAATACTTTTAATATTCTTGACTTCACACAAGTATATAAATTCAATTTTAATATTTTTTTCTTCTTCAAGCTTTTAAACATTTTGACTTTGGAGAATTCATCTCCAAGGTCAACCGAAGTCTCCCTCTGACTGTCTTACCAATATTTTGCTTCATTTTGTGATAATATACTTATATTTTAATAGCAAATACATGAGTATCTATTTTCTTTTTATCAATGTCCTAAAAGTTTTACTGTGCGTTCCACTCCTCCTTATTTAAAAAAAAAAGTACCTGAAAATCTCTCTCATGAAGGCACACGCTGATATTACAGTCTTTTTCCACATGAGGTAGGAGCTGGTCCAAAACCCAAGCTCTATCCTCATTGCAATACGATACGAACACGTCGTAATTGAAAATTGCACCTTCTGAAAAATATATTGAAATATAGAAAGATGAGGGGAAAGATGGTCTGACAAAAGAGCAAAATTTGTGAATCCGATATCTATTTGGATGAATGAGCTATTTTCTATTTTATTCGCTCTGGTCTGGTGGTGCAGATCTGAGTGCCAATACTCAACACGCAATATTTCGAAAACTATACGGAATGTGAAGAACGGAGTGTCTTCTTAAAACTAAAATAAAAATATATTATATCACCTATACTTTTCAAAATTTGTGTGCCTGTTAACCAATCATGTTAGAGTAATTGTCATTAATAACTTTCATAACGTTCTTTATCTAACAATTCATCAAACTTCACATTTTTAGCTTTAATTATTTTGCAAGAATATAACAAAAAATATTTTATTATAACTTTAGTAAACTATATAACTGTATTCCTTACCAGTAGGTGCAGTATGTTTGCTAATTAAGCTCAGTGTAGCTGAATTCTTCATTGTTATCAAGAAATATCTAAAATTTTTCCTAAATATATAAACCAAATACAACAGCGGTAGCAGAAAAACCATTAATAATAGTAAAAGTAATTTGTTCCACCCTCCCCTTATTTTCTCCGGCATATCGAAGTCTCTCGAATTTTGCGAACAGCTGGGCAATTTCATAATTTCTGACGTCTTACCATTATTGATTGAAAGACATTGGTATTTATCCAAGTATTCATTGAAATCAAAGAAAAGATAGTAACCAGCAAGCTTAGAAGCTGATAAAATTTTGCAATTACTTTCCTTATCACAAAAATTTGTTATATTACTCCTTTTACTTATAAGTTTGTTGAAATCGGAGAATCCGGTGTGAAAATTCGTGAAACTATCTGTATTTCTGCTAATACTTGATATGAAACGCTCATTTTTAAGCGTTTCACTTCTCAAGCCAACTTCGAAAATTTCTCTAACGAAACAATTACACACAAACAAGTTGCCAGACAAACCAATATACATCAAATCCTCTATATCGTAGTACATATCTCTCGTTATTACGTTTATATTATTGTTTCTCAAAGATAGCAGTTTTAAATTTTTCATTGAAGAAAATATATTGTTAAACCACCTTGACATTTTGTTATTATCTAGATCTAAAATTTGTAAATTGCTCAATGATGATGCGACAGCACTAGATATCTCTGTTATTTCATTGCCAGTCAATTGAAGCACCTCCAGTTTTGAAAAACCCTGGAAACCATCCATATTCTTCAAAGCTACTTCCTCAGCATATAAAATTTCAAGAGTGTCCCTTAAACTTCTCAAAAAATTGGTTGAATACAATATGTCTATGCTGCCAGAGACATCCAAATATTTTATTTTCCTGAAAACGATGTTATCTTCTCTTATTTTTATCAAACCTGTATAACACAGAGACATTCTAACAATACTGTGTTCTACACTTTTTATCATGTGAATATTACGTGAACCCACATGAGTAAATGATAAATCTAATGATTGTAAATTAATATCTTTGAAAAGATCCATTTTATCAATGTGAATATCTTTTGGGATGTCGTCAGCATCACGAGCGTGGTTTCTACTCAGGTCCAGATGTTTCAATGCTGTTAAAAAATTAAAAGTGTTTGCCTCTATATAATGTATTATGTTTTCTCCCAAATAAAGATGTTGTAGCGCAGGCATTCTTTGAAAAGAATGATTACCCAACGCCTGTATAGCACACGACCGAAGATCTAATTCTTTTAGGTTTTGAAATACAAAGCCGTGAAATCCAACGGACCACATCGTTAATTCTGAAAAGAAAAAGTAGTAGTCCCTAAGATTAGCGCGTTCAACTAAACAAACTCTTCTGCTTTGTAATATTAGTAAAGAAGTATAAATTGACCGATCTGTCTGAGTGAACCAGGGTAAATAAGACCTAATGTTAAAATGCTCTGTCCTCTACTTTCCAACTTTTTAGACTCGCCACACTTTGGCTTCCAAAGCGCTTTATCTATAATTATATATCTATAATTTATTAAAAACTTACGTTTCCGCATATATTGCTCATCTACACTTATTTCATTATTGTTAGTAGCGTTCATACTAACATCGTACATGTCATCATCGACGTAGATCATGCCGAAGTTGTTGCCATAGAACGTGATGTACTCCAAGGTTTCTTCCAACCTTTCACCAGACTTGACTGACAAGTTAAATATCTGTAAGTACAGTGTTAATGTAGGTGTTAGCAGGGACATGCGTATTTTCTTTTTACTTAATAAGGGCAGTGTAGGTACGGGTTGAATTTTTTTAGGATCAGATGTACTGCACAATTTAAATATAGGTATGAGTTTACTAAATTTCATTAGGTCACGAAACACGTCTCTATAGGCTATATAAATATAAAATATAGTCACGAGGTAAGAGGAGCTACAGCGTCTATAATATGATTAATAAACTTGACAGAAAAATCTAACGTTTTCTTGATGTATAGGGACTTAAGTCTACTTCAGTTGACCGATTTTAATTTAAGTAAGCATAAAGATAAAAAAATCGAATACCTCAAAGAAGAAAAAAAGCTCTACTTACAGAAGGCACTCTCGTTAGTCTACAGTTGGCCATGCTTAGGTATTTGATTGTTCGTACTCTAGAACCTTTGAATCTGTTAATTTGTTGCTCTAACTGCCTCACAGGATTGTTTCTTTGGGATACAACTAAACTCGATATATTGATTTCTGAAAAGTATATGGAAAGTTTGATTTTTTTTATTTGATTTTCTAATTGTATTAAAGGATACTTTTTTTTCACACTGTATATCACACAACGCAGGGTAGGCAGAGGGATCCTGGGATTCTAGTGTTAAGACACTTTTTTACCATTACGACACTACCTTACCCCACTTGCCTCCAAATTCTGGAGACATCACGTATTGAGTGTTGGAGCTCAATCCCGTGCATTTTCTTGTTAATATAGCGAGGAAGTGAAATTATACAATATTTCATTGCAGGATAACAAACGCCTTTACGGTTGATTCCATGAAGGAGCTCCGTTCTCCGCTTTCCGCCCCACTTCGATATATTGCATACTTAGTGGCACAACTCACTGTCATGTCATATTATTACACAAAATTTTACCTATTTACCCCGAAATTTATGTTATACCGAAAACAATGTTTTCTTACCTCTAGTATCCCTAAGGCAGCCATATTCATCGACCCAATTTTGCAAGTCTGTCATATAACCTGTGAGACATCTCTTGTTCCTATAATTATCTATTGAATGATTTCCACCTCCATAACCCCCTCCATACTCTCTGCCCTCTGCTGTAGATGCGAATAGAACAGATAAGCAGAATCTGGAAATATATTAAAATTATATATTAAAATAATAAATGAAAAATAGATATAATATTTATATTTGTTAAATGGGACCATGTCTGAGGGTTTTGAATCAGTTTGATTACCACTCGAAGGAATGAGAGAATATATCATTCCACTGAATGAACTATGTTCATATCATTGTATTACACATTGCATTCAAGATTGGTCCTAAAATAGACAGGTGCTCTCTGTCTGCTCTGTCCTAGAATCAAAGTTGAGTTTGTTACCGTCTCTTCGTAGCAGAACCAATGACGACGACTTAACCACTATATACCCTACTCCTACCCTGTTATATACGAGAACACAGCGTGAAATCTTTACCTAGTCAAACTTAATAAGTTCTTTGATATCCAAATATACGCAATTAATCCGGTTAAATAATTTCATTTAAAATTAGTCTAGCTTTCTGTATTCAGAATATACATATATAAGTGAGGACAAAAATATTATCTTCCATTAATTTTTATTTTCATAATAATGCCATCAAAGCGCTGATAATGTCTAACATCGATGATGATCTCAGCGTATTGTATAAATTAGATAAATTTATATATAACATCATAAAACGGCGTTAAACCGCATTTAGGACGAGTCCTAGATCCTAGTAACGGCCGTATTTATTACTTTAATATTTTATCCGAGGTAATGCCGTTTGAATTGCGACATTGAGAAGAGTTCGGACAATGCAGGCGAACGCTAACTTATGTTAGCTTCTTGCTGTATTCCGCACATTGCAGGCTAAGCGGACAAATCCGCGACCGGAACACTAGTTAAAAAATATATCATGGTGGTATTCAACATATTAAAATCTTTTTAGAATACACGTTCGAACTATTGTACGGTTTAGCAAGATATGAACCGAATTCTCGGTATTTTTTTATCTTCTTTCATAAAAATTAAATAAAAAAATGATTTACCGACTTCCAATATTTGTCACCTATCTAGGGATCTATGTTATCGAGGTGTAGGTATGTCTCCTGCAGAAAAAAACTACTAAACCAATTTCAATGGAGTACCCTAATGTAGAAAATCATCACCATCGTATCAGCCTCCCTAAGAATCTCCATGACGATCGCACTGTTCTGCACTGTCTTCCTGCGACCTTAACCATATCGTGGGTCCACTTGGTGAAAGGCTGGTTCGCAGCCGCTACTGGAATACCTTTTCGCCCCAAAGGTCGCCATCGGTTCTCCTAGCATTGTGTACTACCACTTCAACCGAGCCTTATTTTATTTTAATGAATAGTGAAAAATCCTTTTCTTGGCATCTGTTAAAGAAACATAATAGCAGAAACCGTCTACTTACACAGTACTAAAAATCATTTTAAGGTCCAATCCATCCATCCAATAATTATACAATGTTAATCAAACACGAAACACATTTTTACACGAAACACATTTTTACACGAAACACACATCACTTAATGTAAATTAACACATTTTTACCATGTTACACTTATTTTTTACGTGTTTTTGTATAAATTCATGAAAAAAAAAACACGTTTGTGCGCATCGAGTGTTCCGGAAAATGACCAATTTGCAATAGACTATCGAGAGATAGGTGATATCTTATCTAATATATCGAATACGAGTATATCTGTTTTGAATATGATTTGAGTATTATTGAATAGTAAATAAATGTTTTAAGTGACGTAGCATTTTAAATTAAGCAGGTAATTACATACATCGAAGAAACGGAAATACATACGTACGTGTTAAAAACATAACACTATGGACTTCGCCGCAGTCGGGTACTAAAATTGTAAATTTTATATTTTAAAAAAGTAAGTGTTCAGTGTTGCCAGCTGTTCTCACCAGAATTTCCTTCTGATAGGATCAATTCGACGTTTCAATTGTGTGTAAAAGTCTGTTTTTGTTGAATTCCGCCATTCAGCATTTGATATTACAAGGAAAAACCAGAGTGAAGTATTAGTTTTACTATAAATTATTAATATCCTCACATGTCAGTATTCAAGCTGTTATCTTAATTATGTATATATGTCTACTATCAGCTTAAATATGATATTTGTTAGTTTAATTATATATAATTCGGCATATTTTCTTTATTTATAAAAAAAAATCAAACAAGACAAACAAGCGGGGCGTTGGATTTCACGAATCAACAAGAAATGTCTTGAAAGTTAGGCGTTGCTCGGAGAACGGAGATTTTTAACACTGTTTCCTATCTATCGTTCTACATTATGACACAGTGTGATCCTAATTATTAAGTAAAATCGAATTTGCGACTGCCAAATAATTCTCATTCTCCCTATACATATAGAATAATACTTATTGCGATAGGTTTTTTATACTTTAACGGAACTGGGTACAAGCATTTCGTTGTAATTTAACAGATCGATGATTGTGATAAGATATCTGATGATGATGTAAAAATGATGTTTCTAGTACAAAATATTTTTAGATGCTACAGGACTAGTGCACAGAGCAAGTGTGTGAAATTATGACTATGGGTTCAAATTCTAATTCGGGTAATTTATCTATACCGAAGTATTATCACTTTTCTAATTCAAAATTACCCTTTCAGTGCAATTGCCAAAACAACTTCAACCAATGACGTACCAAGTGCAGTATAGAGCTCCATCACCCCCTCCCCCCGGAGTGACGAGAACACCTGAAGAGATTGAAGCAGAACTCAAGAAGGTGGAGGCTCAGTATGAAAAGCTGGCTTTGGTTTGTATTGAGTAAGTTTAATATGGTATTTATTGATATATGTAAAATGTGGGCAGATTCCCAAATTAATTAATAAATCACTTAAATAATTAATTAACTAACTTTTAAACATTAAGTCTCCCCCAAGACGTAATGTGGACGGAACCGCCCGTGATATTCCAGTGGCAGGAGTCGAGGAAGCTGTGGACCAGCAACTACGTGAACGACTACAAATTCAACGAAGATAAGTTGACGGTTCAATTCCGGACTGGTGTGCTTTGTGAGTTTTAGCTATACGCTTTACGAATCCGATAAGGACGATCAATTAAATAGGTAAAAGTGGCTTACTACTAACAAATACACTATTGTATTCTGTTTAAACATACTACAATACAAATGTATGCATATTCAGGATTGAAATTCAAAATGAAGTTGTTAAAAGTTTGAGAAACATAATCTATATATATAAAAGGACTTGTCCTCACTGACTGAGGTAAGACGCACGCACAGTAGTAACCGCTGTGCGTAGGAACGTGACATTTGGACAGATGTTTACTTTCGTAATCTGGACATCCACTAAGAAGGGATTTTGAAAAATTTGAACCCTAAAGGGGTGAGATAGACTTAAAAATATTTCATTGAACACATGTTCACCCCTAAATACGCAAGCGAAGTTGCGCGCGTCCGCTAGTTATATTATAAAGATACAAAAGTACTGTATATGTTATGTAAAAATATATAAAATATTCAATTCACATCCAAGGAAATAGATTATTTAAATATTCTTGATCTAGTTGCAAGACAGAGAGCTACAATATATCGAAAATTTTGTAGTATGTGAGGAACAGAGTATCTTAACAATAACGTTCGTCTGCCTATCCTGCTATATGCGGGATACAGCGTGATACCTTAGTAATAATATTATTTTACGTTTTGCAAGGGCCAATTGGAATAGCAGCACTGCGGTACGGTAACATGCCGTACCAAGGTTGGGATGTGAAACCTGATCCAAATGGGTAATTTGCAAAATATTTACTTACTTTATAAATTAAAAATATTATACAAATACTTGGAAATTTAACACTCAGACTGTCACTGCGACAATTGTGGGCTCGAATACTGCTGGAGGGGAGTGAACGATTGTCATTTCCTCGCACTGGTGACACGACAAAGCGTGACAACATTTCCAATTTATATCCGCACTGGTCGACGTTTTTCCGAGAAAATCTTGTACGAGCGAGTAGGCAGCGCCAGTCGATAGTGTGTTCTCAAAAACAACTGAGGTCTTCTTAATATGTCATTTATTTTAAACTTCTTCTTCCCCCATTCTCCTAGCAAAGGCGTCTTAGTATCTGTGACGGGTGTCTGTGTAACCGTCACCTGGGTCTGTATCGGTAACGTCGTCAAACTGAAGTGGATAGCCAACGCAACGACTCCTGCGCTCAAGGAACATTTTGATAAGCCGTACAGTGTTAAGAGGATGATACAAGTAAGGTTTAATAAAGATGCAATGGGTAACAACCCACAGTCGCGTTGTAAACCCACAGGTTTCATTCCCATTCGAGGAAATGTAACATTTATTTAAGTTTATATTTCCATTTCTCTCCTCTGTTGTCGAGGCAAAGCGCCGCATTGAGTTGTGCCACCACACAATACTTCCAGAATTCGGCAGAAAGTGGGGAACGGTTGCCTCTGCCTACTCTGCTGTGTGCGGGATACAGCGCGAAGCTGATTTCATTTGATTATTTCTTTTAACTAGATAATGCGTGAAGCAGCCTGCGATTTGTTTCCGGACTTCGACGCCCACAATCACATCGAAGGAACTTGCCCCAAAGAGTGGGTGATGGAAAGACATCACTATCACGCTATGGCATTCCTGTCTAGGTCTTATCAGTTCCAGTGGAGCAGGTAGGTTTTTATAAATGGCCGTGACAAGCAGACATACAAACGGATAACAAATTGATCAACCGAGGTCTCCCCTGCCTCTCTTACCACTCATCCTTCTTTCAAAAGTATTTTTTAACCACATGAGTTGCAATCACCATTTCATTTTTTTGATTAAAACGGGAACTTTTAATTAGGTCGATATTTATTAGATCCTAATATTCTTCTTTTCGTGAAATCTAGGTAGGTTGTAGGAAAAGCAAAATTATGTGGTTTTCTTGTCTAAAATTTGTAAAATAAATATTTATTATAGGCTTTTTACGTTGGTATATATATTTTTTTATACAAAAAAAAATATGGAAAGAAATAATTTTAACATATTCAGTGACCATATTCAATTTAATTCATAATAGTATTAATTTTTTCAATGTTTTCTTATGAAGTTAAATTATCGTCCGTAAATCGACTTTACAGACAACCAGTTTTGTTTTCTATAACTTTAGATGGAACGTGACAGCGGGCAGTAGAAACATTATAATGCAGGCGCGAGAGGCGGTCGATAAGAAAAGAGAGGTATTTTAAAAATTATTATATCTATAATATTTATTATTATGTCAGAGCCGAAAGAGTCCACCGTGGATCAGCGGCACAGTGTGTGATTTCGAGCACGGGCGTTGTGAGTTCGATTCCCATTCGAAATTGTTAAACACTTCCATTGGGGCGCCATAAGATTAGAATACACGTCTATTGATATAAGATAAATTTATCACTATGTTCTTCTAAAAAAATATTTTAAACAATAAATATTAATTTACAGGCTAAATTCCAACTTCTACAAGTCACGCCGCAAAGAGTTTCCATACTGAAATGCATAGAGCTGTCTCAAGAATTTAATACGGAACCCGTTGTTGGTTTGCAGGTAGCCATAAACAGTATAGTTATTGGTAGTTTGCATAACATAATATAACATCAGCTTGACGCTGTATCCCGCACACAGCAGGGTAGGCAAAGGGAACCTAGTGTTAAGACACTCCGTTCCCCTCGTTCCGCCGAATTCTAGAAGCATTGCGTGTTGAATGGCTGAACTTACTTATTTAATCTCTAAGATCTCTTAGAATCAAGCATTGTGTTCTCCGTTTTCATTTCAGTTTATCTTCTTCTTCTTCTTTGTGGCATATGAATAGATTGTTCAAATTAAGATTTTCTAGTGTTTAGCCACACTGACTGTGATACCCGTTGGTTTAGTCATTTAGTTAGTTCCGTTAGTTCGTCAAACGAATATTCGTCATATGCAAAGTGGTCATCGTGGCTTGACCCTGAGGAAGGTTTTTTTAATAGTATAAAAATAATAGGCATTAGGCATAGGCATATAAGGAATTTAAATTCATTGTATACTTAATTTTATTGTGTAATTTTTTTACAGTTTTACCCAGATCTGTTTACTCTAAACATGTCCTATGGCTCAGTGGACGCGAGACGCACCACCTTCAATATGAAATACAGATTGGTGGAAACTGTATTCGATTTGCTTCAAGAACTTAAATTGTGTAGTTATTCTTGAAAATAAACAGAACTGATTGATTAATTGTATTTTTGTTCATCGTTAATCAACAATATGTACTCCTTTTTTCAGCTTCACTCTGTATTCCGAGGCAGTGGCGGAACTTAACGCCGGGCTTTTTGCTTTGGTGCCAGAGTGAAGAAATAAAAATATTAATAAACGTCGCGTTACAGTCACTGTCACTACCTTGGGCCCCTGCGCCGCCACAGCCTCAATTACTACTTGACTATTTCATTTGTTTTTGCTCCACGCTGTATCTGTATTTAAGGCACCTCCTTAGTCCAAGCTTCATGGTTGTGAGTTCGATCCCCACCAGGCAGTATTTTGAAAAAAAAATAGTACATAACTCTCCAACATCTATTACATATAATAATACCGTCAACATCGCTGTGTTCATGGATGGCACCCTTAAAAAAATATATTTATTCATAATAAATCTAAATACATGTATTTAAACCATTTATTTACCACAATATCACGTTTCTATACAATTATTATTATTATAATAGCTAAATTATATAACCCGATATAATATATCTAAATCTCACTTTAAAATAACATTATAATATAGAAGTTTTTTTTTAAGTTTCGGCATCAAAGGGCGTCAAAGTCATCAAATACTCTATTACGAAGATTTCGCTGTCTGTCCGTCTGTCACTAAGCTCTATCTCATGAACCCTGATAGTGCACCGATGAAACTTTTACAGATTATGTATTTCTTTTACCGCTATAACAAAAAAAATAGAAGATACTTGTCATTATACTGTTAATTTAAAAAAAAACGTAAAGTACAAATTTCAATAACAATTGATTAAATCACGTTGATATTATGTGAAAAAAAGGCCTTGTTTTATTATAATAATTTAAGAGGAATATGAGCACATAAGCTTTCTATAATACAATTATATTTTTTATATCATTCCCAGGGAAGGCAGAAAGAATGTAGTGTTAAGACACTCCGTTAACAATCTTCAATGTTCATTTTAGAGACATTAAGTGATGGACTGCAAACCTTCACGCCGCGTTTTGTCTTATATTTATGTATTTTAAATATGCCTACAATTTTTATCTTATATATTTATGAATATGAACACAAATATTATATATGTATAATATTTATTTCTATGATATCAACTAGAGGTCTAGAACACACAATGTTTTGAAAAGTTGGTGTAAATTTTGAAAAATATCCCTCAATTTTAAATTTTTACGAAGCTTTATGCTTTGTCCCGAGAAGGCAGTTCGTTACCAGAACCAGAAAGTAAAAATATAAAAAAAACATTTCCACAAGTGGGAAAGTGACCGCTACGCCAGCCTAAATGTTATCAGGCTTAAATCACGCTGTTATAAACTTCTATAAGTTTTATGAAAAAATATCTAAAATTATTCAAAATTTACCCAACTTTTTCATATTCACCTACTATATAACTAATATTTAAATTTCTTTAAGTAACATCCTAATACTTAATGGCGTGGAGGCGATTTGGTGTTATTTGTACATAGCATTTATTATATAACTTTATATTATATTTTAGTCTAGTATCTTATAAGCTAGTATATAACGATTCATATTTATTTTTCACTAATGTAGTTTTCAAAAATATTTTTTTTAAATACAACAAAAGAAAATTAAATACGTAACAGATATAAATAAATGGATACAATTTTTAAGTACAGATTAAAAATATGTAAAAATTTCAGTTTTTGAACCTTCTCCTATAATTAATGTTTTTTTTTTTAAATATATTGGTTATAGCAAAATTTGTGAAATTCATTAATTATATGTAACTGTATGGATATCAACATAAATTGGGAAAAAAACATAGTTTAACTCTATTTCTTTTGTTATTTTTCACTAAAAACTTTAGTCCAAAACTAACTTCTTAAATCATATTACAGATTAAAAAATATCACAAAATAAACTTGTTTATCAGTTGGTAATAAAGGTAATTAGTTAATTATGTTTCAAAGGCCTAATTTGTTTCAACTTAGTGAGCTGTCCATCAAATTTGATATCAACATCGCAATCACTCAATGGATGTGATATACACGAATTATTGTCATTATATTTACTGTCCTTAGGACTCAATGGGGTAACGAACCCACTATCACTGCCCTTATCATTAGTACCCAAATTCAAAGACATCGATTTTTTACTCTGAAAAATGGCCAAATCGTCCAAATACGATTTCGGTGACAGTTTTTTGGTCAAAGTTTCGTCTAATTTCTTGAGATTTTCATCAAAATCGTGTTTTAATTGTTGCTCGAACAGCCTCTCTTGTTGTATTTGCTCGTGTGTTCTAGAAACGAGGTTGGATTGTTTTCTACCTAAATCTCTTATGTTATCATTGGCCAAATTCTCAATTCTGAGGCTATCACGTCTAATATCTTTGGGCTGTTCTTCTAGAACTTTCAATGGGAAATGCTTATTCGCTATCAAACCAGAATGAACTGATTGTGATTTCTTCATCATAAAATGTTTTCTATCTTCGTTTCTATTATTTATAGCGTTAAGTATATCTTCTTTTGACGTTTTGGAAAATAAATTTGGTGTGCTCAAGCCTTGTCTGTACTTCTTCGTGTCTTCTTCATCTTCATTTGATGTTAATTTAGTTATTATTTTGGTACCAAATGATAAACGTTTGTTATAGTTTTGTATGATCTTCTTTACTTCGATGGGTAATTCTTTGTGTTGAGTTGAAATGTAACGGCTGAGTAACGTTAGATGTTGTTCCATCATTTTGTTATGGGTTTCGAGGCGAGATTGAGTTTTTTGGTAATTTTCTATAGCGTCCATGGCCGACTGAGGAAAGAAAGATGTGTTGTATTATTCATATGTAATCTATTGTATAGTTCAAATGATTAAATTTGGATACGTTATCTATTAACAAGTGTTTGTGTTTACGTTTGTATAAGAATAGCAATAAGCCAATTTTATAAGACTTTAATAGATATGGGCTCCAATCCTTTTCCATATATATTTATGAATAAAGTGATATATTCTTAAAGTCAAATAAACAACTTACGTCAAGTTCAGAACTCATCTTGCTAGTTTCTTCCAAAAGCATTTTATTTTGTTCGGTTAATGTCGCCAGTCTTGGCATTTCCTCTCTCAGAACGCTGTATTCTACTGCGTATTCTGTCAATTGCTTACTAATATCTAATTTTGTGATCTGATGAAAGAAAAGGAAATTATAAAAAAAAATCCAATGACTGGTCTAGATAAGATAATTTTAGATACAAGTCCTGTTATATCATGTACTATTTCAAGCACTGAGGCCGCTGTGGCGCAGTGGCATAAGCGTGCGACCATAAAAGCGGCAATAGTCGATACTATTTCCTCGCTTTGGTAACAAGGGAAAGGCCCGCGTTGAGTTCCGCTACTGAGCACGCAATGACACCAGATTACTATGGAATGTAGGGAACACAAGTGTCTTAATGGGGAACGCAATGTCTTAGTCAAAGTCAAGTCAAAGTCAAAGTCAAAATATCTTTATTCCATAAAAATGCTTAACATTTACTTGGACAAGTCATAAAGTAGAAAAAAAAATGCAAATTAAAAATAACAAAAAAAATGTGCAATTTTGACTTGAAAAAAGCCCGTTCAAATGGTTGAGCTCATGAGAAGATACAGGCAAAGAAACTCATGGCCACTCTTTTTAAATGCCAACATTTGTTACAAATTACAATTAACAATTTTAACTTAGAAATAGAGCAACTCATTTCCAAACATCTTTATCGCGAACATAATCTTTAACAGAGTAATATGCTTTTTGGCAGAGCCTGTGCTTTACCACTTTTTTAAATTTGTTCAGTGATAAATTAACCATGTCGTTTGGAAGTTTGTTATAAAAGTGTATACTTTGACCTACGAATGAGTGAGACACTTTATGGAGCCTAGAGAAGGGCACAGCAAGCTTATTTTTATTTCTTAAATTATGTTGATGGAGGTCACTGTTTTTATTAAATTTATTAATATTTTTATGCACATATACTAAGTTATCTATATATATAAAAGGACTTGTCCTCACTGACTGAGGTAAGACGCACGCACAGCCGTAACCGCTGTGCGTAGAAACGTTAAATTTGGACAGATGTTTACTTTTGTAATCTGGACATCCACTAAGAAGGGATTTTGAAAAATTTTAACCCTGAAGGGGTGAAATAGGGGTTGAAAGTTAGTATGGAAAAAAAATTAAATCGGCACCGATTTTTATAAAATTTGAAATTTAGATTTTTAAAAGTATTTAATTGAACACGTGTTTCATCGTTTTTTAGAATTCTTCCCCTAAGGGTGCAAATAAGGGGTTGAAAGTTTGTATAGGTTTTTTTTTAAATCGTCTCACCAATTTTTATAAAATTTGAAATTCAGACTCTTAAACGTATATAATTAAACACATCTTTCATGGTTTTCTAGAATTCACCCCCTAAGACTGCAAATAAGGGGTTGAAAGTTTGTATGGAAAAATCTTTAAGTCGCCACCGATTTTTATAAAATTTGAAATTTAGACACTTAAAAATTTTTCATTGAACACATGTTTCATGGGTTATTAGAATTCACCCTTAAATACGCAAGCGAAGCTGCGCGCGTCCGCTAGTCGTAAATATATTGGGAGTGTAGTGTGAGGATGTTAAAGTCTTTGAATTTATTTCTTAGTGACTCCCGTGGACCCATTTTATAGACTGCTCGGACAGCCCGTTTTTGGAGCACAAAAATGGTATCTATGTCAGCGGCACTACCCCAAAGTAATAGGCCGTAAGACATAATGCTATGAAAATAGCTGAAGTATACTAAACGCGCGGTGTCAACATCGGTCAGTTGACGAATCTTGCGGACAGCATACGCTGCCGAACTAAGTCTACCAGATAAAGTTTCTATATGCGGACCCCATTGTAACTTAGCATCTAATGTTATACCTAAGAAAAGCTTAGCTTTAGTTTCCACATGGCTACCTTATATACTCTTCAGTGGTAAAGCTAATAATAAATATAATATAAAACAAACTAACCATTTTCATGACCTTATTGCAAGCAATCTCATCCACATCCGGTAACTTATGCTTCAAATATTCGGCAGCTTCTTCGCAACTCTCGCATAACATTAAGCCATCTTTGTGTATGGAGAGGAGAGCGAGTGAGACGGAGAACACTATGTCGAACGACTCTAGAAACATTAGATCTGGAAAAAGGATGATTAATTAAGCATGTTTTATGTTTTTCTGATAAAAGGGAATAATAAAAAAGGAATCGATGACGTCGTGGCGCATGGCCACAAGTATGCGACTGTAAACGCGACAATTGTGGGTTCGATTCAAACAAGAGGTATTGAAATATTTTCAATTTATTGGTTTGTTAATGAGCCAAGGCCAGGTGTTCAGACACAAGAACTTAACAATTCAGCAGGAAGGGAACAGAAGTGACTTAATATAGAACGGAGTTTAATAAAGAATATAGTTTGACCAGTCCAAACAAACCAAAATATAGTTAAATAAATACAATTTCTTTACACTAAAAAGCAGTAACCTAATTTAAATATAGTTTCATTTTATTGATAAAATATAGAACGTGCACTTACCAAAGACTCTCACCACAAAGCCCAAGGGGAACTGACTGGTAAACATGGTTAACATCCACGGCGCGGCGTACAACGCCGGTGATATGTCTAACGATTCCAATTTACTATGCAACTCCGGTTCGTGGTCGCGTAACAGGCGGGACAGTTGGTAGAGCTGGAAGAGGTGGGATGTTTAAATATTAGGTGACTAGTAAATTATATAACAAAATATTTTTTTTTTTTGGAAAAAGTATTAGTTACAAATATTTAATATTTTATCAACATTATCAAGGGATTCGGACTATCTTTGTATTAGTTTAGTGACCTCTTACCTGCACTTGTAAAGCGCTCATATCTGGCAAATATTGTTTTCTAATACCTCGTCTAAACATAAGATGTCTCAATAAAGTGAACGCTTCAGCTTCTTCCATCTAAAAATTAAAACATATTATGTTGTAAAGAGTTGTGCAAAATAATAGATTAGAGAGAAAAATAAGAAAAGAAAAAAGACAGAAACTGTTCTCCGATTTCCTCTACATATCAGGATTTATATGCAGAATACAGCGTGAAGCTATAAAATTAATTCTACTCACGTGAAGTAACAAAACACCCGCCACAAAACTCAATCCTTGACAATATCCAACATCGGGGTCTAGTAAAGAATATGCCTTTAGTATATTATATAAGGCCAATTGTCCTGGTCCTAATGCTGATGCGAAGTAAGAATGCTTTGGAAATGTACGTCCTAGGAGAAAACGAAAATAAAAAAATTGTACATAATATTATGGCGACTGACAAGCGACTTCGCTCACTTAGCTCGCTTCGCACCTAGCTTCGCTTAGTTATAATTACATTATTACTAAATTATACAAAATCTTTATCTTAATCAATATATCGGGTGTTAAATCTATATAATATCGTGCCAGTATAACAACATCCATTCTCACAAACTTTTATTTTTATAATATTAAGAGCAAAGTAGAGGCCCCTCTATAATAATTATTTCAAAATCTTACCCAAATCGATCAAAATTGCGTGTTGATGTTTCGTCAAACCTGCTAGCAGTGTTCTGTATGGGGTGTTATAATGTGGGAATTGCTTTACATCTGGTGGTGCGATCCTGTGACATGCTTGTTCTGCTAGGAAGTACCATACTGCTCCACGGGACATGCGGGGTACTCCTGAAAATTATATATGCATGTAGATATTAAGGGTACAATAGCAGGGTAGGCAGAGAGAAATGAAACTTTGTATACTTTTTTTACTGACTTATTCATGGTAATACTTAATATACTAAAAGCATTGCCATAATTGGTATATGAATTATGTTAAGTATGAATGTGAACTCCCTACCCTGTCTAACAGCCTGCGTGAGCATGTGTGGGTCCACACGCACTCTCCTCACTCTCTCTCCCGCTAACAGTCCCTCCCACATCGCCGATGTGGATGTTTTACCACTTAGTTCTGTGTACTCCAGTTTTATTCTTCTCACTGCTGATGATTCTTCTCTTTCTGGTATAAAAGGAAAGTTCAGAATCAGTTAATGTATGAGATATTAACTTTATTGAATTGGTGGTAAATTATTTGGTGTTCAAATAATTAAGCGTGTAACTTCTTCTTTATAATTAAGAAAAAAACTTTCATGAAAAAAAAACATATTTACCCTTCAATCTTGCATTTTCTTTCTCCATTCGCACCAATAATATAGTTTGGTCGATTGCCATTTTCCACAGCTGCTTCAGTTGTTCCTTGGAACGTTTACCTTTAGGTTCTAAAGGATGACCTAGAAGGTCTTTTTGGGTTAGATCACCTGTAAAAGTTGTGTTTTTTTATTATTTATTTCTAGCGACGCAAACGTGACTTGAAAATATTTTCATATTCTATCCAAACTATACAAAATCATTACAATTTTCATTCATATAAAGATTCTAGTAAATCAGATCAATTTGCCCAATATATTATAAAGAAAAACTCAAACTATCTTTTATTTTTTTGCTAACATTTAACGTCATACGTAGTTTTTTTGTTTATATAATTATATTTTTTTAATCTGTAAACAAATATGCACAGAGCTAAAAAATATTTAAATATTACCTTCGTCTTTACCAGGCTGTATGACTTTTTCATATATAGCTTGACGCCATGTTGCATCCGATTCATTTCCACTTTCCGTATGAGCTGCTCTTGAATCGCCTACTTTTAAGAATCTGGAATAAATATTAGGTATAGAAATAGAATTTTCTGTATTGTATTAAAAACTTTGGATATAGCAGTATTGGAATATGTGACTTTTAGTTAGAAAATGTCGAAGTAACTATGTATATAAAGAAAATATACATTCGAGTACATACAGGACAATAATTTTTAACAAAAAAAAATATGTTGAAAAATGATTATTTGCAATGCTGTTTGCTATTAAAAAAGAAATTAATACAATTTATGTTAGTGTATATTTGTAATAAACATCTTATCTATTCTGTTTCTGGTATAAATTTCTTCTTCTCTAACCTGAAATTTAAAAAAATATATTTGAAGAAAAACATATTTACATGTCCATCATAGGAGAATTAGCAGATTCTTCTTTAATTTCTTCAGTTGGTTCTTCTAGTGGTATGTTATTATTCTTTGGTGATGGAGGCTGTTCTGTGAATAGAGATATTTATTTTTAGTCTACAAAAATAAGGAAATAAATAAAAGTATGAAATTAATACCAAATAATTTCTTCCGTTGCAAAATTTGATATTACAAAGTTGAAGATTTTGTTCATTCCCCCGAAAAGATATCGAAGCTATAACTATCGCTCTTATAGTAAAGCTAATTGCAACTCAAATAAAACAAATAACTAACCTGTATAAGTAGGCACTGATCTACATCTTTGAGCTTCTGGTGTGGATGGTGATAAGAGATCCGAATTGTTATCAGACAAGGCTTCGTTCACATGTGGTATGGGGGTCGTTTCCTGGAAAAATATATATTTTTTGTTTACTTTACCCTGTATCTCCTAACCCTGCTATATTGCAGGGTAGGCAAAGGGAACCTGGAAACCTAGTCCGTTTCCTACTACAGAACTCAGAAGTCACTGCGTAAATATTTCATTTCCTCGACTGGGAATCACGTCACAGTCGCTTAAGCCCCTGCGCCAAAACTGGTCTCTAGTACAAAATATTATTTTAATAATATTTACTGAATTTTTTAAATAACAAAACAGATTTTATACCTTTTTAACATGAAGTGTGACGTCATCCTTACTCTGTCTTCGTTTCAACAAATGATCGAAACCACTCGACAATGATCGCTTGGCCTTCATAAATATCGTACTTCCACCCAAATATTGATTGAGGAATTCTGATCTGAAATATTAGCAATATATTAAAATCTGTTTAACGTCCGACGCAAACAGAAGGGGGTTAAGGGGAAATAAGTTTGATGTGTCTATGTCTGTATGTCTGTCTGTGGCATCGTAGCTTACGAACTGATGGTCCGATTTTGATACAGCTATTTGTATTTGAAAAGTTTAGCCATAATTCAGGAGAACATGTTACGCCGTTTGAAGATTATCAACTTTATTCTATTTATTTGTTTGTTTCAAAGATTTTAAAATTCTAATGTTCTTATATTGCGTAGTAAGCGGAGAGAATGTAGTGTTCAGACACCATATTTTTAATTTCACGTAATATACAAGGACATTGTATATTAAATAACGGAACTCAACACTAGGTTTTGTAATACCAAAATGGAGAAATTAATTTGAATATTTAATAATTTCCAATATATAAATAACATTTAATTTCCCCCTCCGGTAAAACAAATAGCTGCGGAAAAAGCGGCTTAAAAGCAGTAAATGTAGAGTGGAGGATCTTAACATTATTAAGAAATAGGTATAGTACGGTCAACGATTCGTGGCCACCCTGATGTTAGGTTTTCTGATTTCTTGTGCATTGTTTATTCGAGAATAAAAGGAAACTTCTAAAATCTACGCAACTATCTACAGCTAACTTCAGAGCAGCGACAACTCGCCTACCTTATTACTATTAAGTACTTACCTATTTTCCGCAGTATCGTGTACGTGTCTTTGTTGTTTTGCCTCACAGTGTGCTCTTAGAAGCATCATTAGGAACGCATTATGTTCACTTACCTAGATAAACGAAGATTTTTGATAAAATGTGTTATTTAATTGAGTTATTTTTAAGTATTTACTTAAAAGAATTAAAATTAATAAAATTTTAGTTTAATATAACTAAATTAAATTTAAATATACTTCTGGATTCGACACTTTTTTCTCTTTACATATTAAGGTTATATTTACCTCATATATATGATTAGTTCCACCCTGATATTTAGTTATTATTAAATCTTGTTCGTCTTCGGGTAAAGATTCTATACGACGAAGTATGAACGCGTGGATTTTTTTCTCATTCATGCCTGGAAATTTAGTATATAGCCATTTACCAACAAAATGGGCCTTGAAATATTGTACGACAAATATACCAATATTATTATTATATACGATTGAATTAAGAAATGAAAATTAAATACTTTAAAACTTTTATTTATTACCTTCAATGTCATGACACAATCTATGGTACCACAGCATGGGACAATGTTCGCAAGTCAAATTCGGAGATTTATCCCGAGATTTCTTTAGTAAATCTGCGTGAGCTACGAAAGCTTGTTTTATGGCTGGAATACAATAAAAATGTTTATTAAAATTTGTTATAAAATAAAAAAAGTTTTAGTATTTCTTTTTAATCGCGCATTTTTTCTTAATAATTTATTTTATGCTAGGAGAGAAACTTATTGAATTAATAGTCTGTTAAACAATTGTCATAAAAAATAATGCCCGAGGCCATTGTATAGTGAGATAAGTGACGCAAGGTTTGTAGGTTGGATATCCACTAAATATAAATAATTAATTTCCCCGCTGAGGTGGTGGTTGGTTGGTTGAGGTTGGTGGTGGTTCCCCCGTGGTGATGAGTGCGGGCGAAACTTGAGAATTAAGTGTTAAACTATGTTCTCTTCTTTGGCAAACACAGTATACATGATTATAAAAGGAAAAAAAAATAAAAAGAAAAAGAAAAAATATATTACTTACATAAAAATGCATTATAAATAATATTTTATTTTAATTAACATAATTAAAACTCATCTAGTTTACATACCATTAACGACTTCGGTCGCAATCGAATCACTCTCACATTTAAACACGTAGCACGCATAATCATTAGTCTCCCTGCATATAAAACCGAAGTGTTCCTTGTTCGCCTTGCCGAGAACGCAACTCGCTACATCCTTGAAGGCACGATGTAAAAGAATTTGCTTTCTGTCTGGACTTATTAGACGGAGTTCTGAACGACCAACCTGGTGACGTCATAAGTTTGTAAATAGTGTCTAATGAGCGAATGAATGAGTGAATGAAACAAAAAAGTTCATGAAACATTTCTATGATAGGATACTTAATAAAGAAAATAATTTTATTTCTACTTGTGGCCAGTGGCGTTAAGTTCCGCCATTTACTACCAGAATTCGACGGAATGTGGCAGAATTCGATGTGTGATACTGAAAAATACTAAAGTAACTAAACATAAATACCTGAAAAAGCATTGTCCTATTTTGTTCACCAATTAAATGTGCTAAGGGCGTCTTTAAACTTAAAGTCCCTATAGACGCTGATCGATCTCTTAGAAAGGGTTTATCCATTTCTTTTTTATCATCATCATTAGGTTTCCTTGTTATTTCGTTAAAATCTAGATTTTTAGATTTGTTAGCAGAATTTTTTATTGAGTCCAGACTTTTAAATTCTTCATTACCATTATTTTTAGCTTTATTAGAAATGTTTAGTAAAGGATCAATATTTTTTTCTTTATCTGTGGGTATTTGAAAAGGATTTTTATTTTCAATGTTAATTTCTTTCATATCTTCTGTTTTATCTTTATTTTCTTCGTGTTTTTCTTCATCTTCTGTTACAGTCCCTAGATTATTTTTAGACATATTAATAACTAATACTGTAGGTTCTAAAGGCAAAGGATTTTTAATTTCCGCCCTTTCTTTTGTAAACATCTCAAATTCCTTATCGATTTCATTGTTTTCTGTTTTTTGGAGGTTTTCAGCACTTTTCCAAGCGTTACTTTTGTCCGGTGCTAACGGAGTAGTACTTGGGATTAGTGTGACTTGTTTTTGCATAAATTTCTCTATAGATTTTTCTGGTGATGCCTTGTGATCTGAATCGTTGCTGTCTTGAGATATCTGAAAGATGAAAAGAAAATATTTCTAAGACTTGCATCAGCTACTGGTCAAAGTAGGATCTTTTTGAATGCATACTGTTACACATAAATAATATCGCTTAAGCTATAATTGGCGTCCCTGAGATCTTTAAAGTATATCGTAATTTATACATACTGTAGAAGATAACAAGCTGTGGCGTCTTTGATTCTTGATTTTTTCTGCTTCATGCTGAGCGAATTTCTTAAGAGCATCATCTATGAGGGATTCTGGAACCTTCCTTTGAGATATACGAACTTTGCCTATATATAACACCTGCAATAGGAACATATTTGTTAGAAATTTAAATATTATTTTGTATTTTTTAGCTTCACGCTGTATCCCGCATATAGCAAGATTTAGTGTTATGACAGTCCGTTTCCAATGCAGCGACCAATTTTCAAGGCATCGTTTTTTGTTTATCAAAGCGGAGAAATGCAAAAAAGAAACCTTGTTGTCATTCTCTCCGATTTGGGATCGTATCGAAAAAAAATAAAATTATTACTTACTTCAAAAAAATGTGAATCAGAAGGAGATAGATCTGCACATAGAGATGTTAAAGCAGATGCATTGCTGACAGTTCGCACTAACGCCGTTTCATTTGCTCTGAAAAATATACAAATTTAAATAAAATACAAATAAAAAATATATATTTTTTGTAAGGGCTGAGAAAATTTAATGTTACCGAAATTCCTAACTAATCTTTTTTTTGACTCCACATATATTTTTCATAAAGGAGAGTAAGAGATTATTCTTTAAAGACACTCTATTCCTTACTTTTAACCTATTTTAAGGAAATTTAACTACGGCATGGAACGTTGAAATTTGTCATACACGTTCCTTGGTGAATGTAGGCTTTCTCAAAATTCCTACGAGAAATAATTAAATATACATCGTACAAATGTAAAAGGAAAACACAATTTAATGCAAATTTTGTCACGTTCCTATACAAAGTTAAGAGTTGTTATTCCTTTTTATTGTCTTGTTTACATAAATATGTATGTATGTTACATACATTCAGTTTTAATGGACACGAATTGGTCACGTTATTAATAATTGTCATTGATTGTTATTCGCATTTTCAATTAGCACATGTGTCCTATTTATCGGGCTAGGCGAAGCATGTAAGTACATACTATGATAATATGATCAGTCAACTAAAATATGTATTTTTTCGGCCTCATATTGCATCCTGCATAGAAGCGTATACAAAGGGAACGTAGTGTCAAGACACTCCGTTGTAAACTTTCGCCCCACTAAAGGCACTGAGAAGCACCGCGCATTGAGAAGTTAATTATTTTTCAGTTTCAGGCTGTATCCCGCACACGGTAGGGTACACAGGGTAGGCAGAGGGAACGTAGTGTTAAGACACTCCATTCTATACTTTCCGCCGAATTCTCTTCCCCCTATCACTCATTATGCAATATTTTGAAAATTGTGGAATGCGCGGGGAACAGACTGTCTTAACATTAAGTTCTAGCCTATCCTGATATAGGATAAGGAGCCAGGATACAACGTGACGCTATAAAAACATATAAATTATACTTACAAATTGGAATTACAGTTCCCAGGTAAAGTGATCCCAGGATTACTCCAAGGCAGATGTTCAGCACCGTTCTGCTGCTGGAATCCAGCGTTTCTGGTGACGTTTAGGGAACCAGTGGAGCCCTTGGGGCTGGGCGCCCCGGGAGAGGGCTCCCGCATTTGGGTGAACAGATCTGTTACCTATAATGAAGTAGATATACTCATATGAGTTTAGTTTTGGTGTATAGACACTCTGTTCTCCGTTTTCTGTTGAATTTTAGAGATATTACGTGTGAGGAACTCAATCAAATTAATCATTTGAATTTTCACATCAATTTTCATATCAAATGAAAATAATTCTTTTTCCAGGTTGAACAAATTCTATTACTTGTTTTCTTTAGCCTTATAATAAGCATATTCAGATAGAATGCTGCATGCACGCAATTCAACTCCTCGTTTTGAACTCCTTGTTACTAGAACGAAGAAAGTGTATACATATATTTATAGAATTTTTCATTCCTTCGAGAATAAAACCCACACCTGTCGCGTTTACAATCACATGCTTCTGCCCCTGCGCCACTATGGTTTCAATTAGAACAGATAACAATCATTTTCCTAAAATATACTTGAACTCACAACCTCATCATGTATATTCTTTTACGTCATAGAGACGTCACCTTTTTTCTACAGTTCAGTAATTAGTATTTCATTATTTTTACTTCTATTTTTACTTATTGTTAAAGGTTATTGAACGTGCTGTTATTATTAAAAGATACAATTGAAAAAAATCTTAAAAATACTTACTATATTTAGATTTTTAAGATTTTTTCTATTGTGAATTTTTTGTAATTCATCTGTGTTTATATGTTTAATGAAATGTATAAATTAGAGAGCAGAGTATCTTAACACTACGTTTCCTCTGCCTACCCCTCCATATACGGGATACATCGTGAAACTAAACAAAAAAAATAGGAAATAAACACGCGTCAAACATTATATAACGCTAATAAAACTCAATCCTTGACATACCAACTGTAACCTCAGAATAAATTAGACGTATACAAAACGATGTATACATTTGTATATATATAATTATTATTTGATTTCGTCTGTCCGTATGTAAATAAAACTAACTTTTACCTCCGGCTGCAACCATATGCGTAGGAAGGGGGAGGGGGACGTGGTCTGAACTGTGCCCACCACAAAATAGTCTTGTGTCCATCCCAGATTTTTTTTTTAAATTAAGAATTACTTTAAGAAAAAAATAATAATTTGAAGTTAAAGTCAAGGCCCCCCCTAGAATATGTCGACTATATTGGCATAAAGAAACAACAACGAATTGTGTATGACACATGACACACTCCAAGTGCGGGAAATAGAGGATTACATCGTAACTATTAACGTGATTTTATATAGTCTATATACAGCCTGCCTCGATACATTAATTATCTAATACAACTAATGCAAAAAGATTTTTTAAATTCGAAGCAGTAGTTCATGAGATGAGGGCGATTAACCAAACAAAATATTAATTTACAAACAAAATTTCAGCGGAAAATAGGAAACGGAAGTTTCTTAACACTAGGTTCCCAGGTTCCCTCTGCCTATCCTGCTATGTGCGGTATACAGCGTGAAGGTAAATCAAACAAAACAATACATATATGCATTGCAACAAGCAAAGTTACCGACATTTACTCGTATACACAAATCTATTATACTCCTATACGAGTCGAGTCCTAAAGTAGCTTCATTATATATAATTGAACCTTGATACAACATTGGGGTCAACAGATGACGTACTATTGTAATGAGTTGTTTAAGACATAAATAAATAGATTCTTTGTGACACGAAGTGAAGTCTATTAGAGGGGTCGTAGGTTTATATCTATACTTCAATACTTGTATTTAAAAGGTGGAGAGTTTCTTTGCTGGGTCTTCGTGGCGCAGTGGTACAGCCGTGCAATTGTAAACGCAACGATCGTGAGTTCAATTCCTATTAGGAGGAATGAAATATTTAATATTTTCATTTCTTCACTCTGGTAACTAGGCGAAGCACGGCGTTGAGTTTCGTCACTCTATACGTTCATGTATTAATTCGAACGTCATATCTTAACACTAGGTTCCCTCTGCCTACCCTGCTATACGCGGGATACAGCTTGAGACTAAAAAAAATAAAGTCAAGGATAAATATTTTTATCCCAATTCCAAACATGGCGTATTGAGTAGCGGACCTTAACGCCGCGCTTAACCAAACCAGACTAAAGAAATGATAATAACTTATTCCCCTGAGTATAGATCGAACCCACAAGTATTAAGTTTTCAGTCAGACACTGGCCCACTACGTCACAAATAAATTATAGGTCTCCAAAAATTGGGCAGTGCGTAGTGAATGAAGTAGCTCTACACTTGGTATCTTCTGCATACCCGCGGGATATGCAGGATAGCGGGATACAGCGTGAAATAAAAAAAAAACAAAATAAAAATACTAAATAGTACCTCTAAGTACAGCTGTAAGTAATCTATCACTGTTATATGACAATGAAAGATACAATTTCCGCCTAATAGGTGCCAAGTATGCCACTGCGTCGTAATGGCGTCAAAACATAATATTTCAATTATGATTATTATTGTAACTCCTGCAGTACAGGTGAAGTGATTGGCGAAACTCAACGCCGCGTTACGTTTTACCATTTCTTTTTTCAAATGGGAATCGAACCTACACTCTACTGTTTCCGCATGTAGAGCCAATGCGTCTCGTTGACGTTTTTATTATTAAACACATATATGTACATAGCAATTAAAGAATAATATGAAAATTGTCGCTTTAATCGTGGGAAATGTTTATATTTAAAAAATACGTTTCCTTACTTTGGTATAACAACTTGCGGCGTTAGTTTCCGCTACCTATACATTATAGCAATATCATCTACGTACCTTTTTTTTTTTAAGTTAATGCAATAAAAAGATACGAGCATTTATACATTTTGTATGAATTTCGACGCTTAATCAAAATCCTATAGTAGTAGTACCGACCTATTTAATTAATCCAAAATCTGTTTAGTTTTAAAAAGATTTTGACAAATAAAATATTTGTCAAAATCTTTCGTTTTTTTCGTTTTTTTTCTTTTTTTAACATTACCTAACCTTTTGTTCGGAATCATTAAGACATGTAGAATCTTCCCACTATTTTTTGTTTAAATGGGAATATACGACATTTTATACAATTAAAATGATTTACGCTGTATCCTGACGATTTTTTAATTTAAAATATGACCTAATCTTTTGTTTAGAATTATCCCACCATTTTTTGGTTGTATGTTATGGAAGAAGTATTTAGTTTTATAAATTTATAAAATCCGGCTAAGTGCGCGTCGTTAATTAAATATGTGCAAAATATGCGAAGACACTATTCACTTTTGCAATTTTTTTAAAAATCGCAAGTATGTCATTATTGCACTAAATGTGCGATGCAAATCTTTTCTTAACCATAATGGAAATACTAACTAAACAATCACTTATTTTAATAAACGAAAATTCAATATTTAAAATTATAAAAGACCTTGACATTGACAAATGAAGAACGTTTTTTTAAAAAAACCTTTTGTTCACAATCATTACAGACATACAGAAATTTCCCACCATTTATTAATATTAAGGTAGCCGTACCTCTATATAAGAAATACATAATTTAAGCAAGAAATATATAATTTAATAATATTCATTAAAAAACCAAAATGCAGCTTCACGCTCTATCCCGCATGTAGCAGGGTACACAGAAGTACCAACACAAAGCAAAGTTATAGCCATAAGGGTAGGAAAACAAGGGATGAGTGTTTACACATTTTAATTAAGAAACTATGACGCATTTTGGCTTGACTCTGTTACAATTGTCGTCTGAATTAGATTTTTTTATTTCATAAAATATATTTGGATATTAGTACCATATAAATTTGGGATAAAAATTGCTATTCCAGGTGTAAGAAAATGTGGAATCATTTGATTGTTCACTCCTTGATATAAATAGTAATTTTTTTCGGTGAAATTAAAATTCTAGCATTCATCCAGAATAAATAATAAAAATAGGCATATATTTAATAAAACACAATAATTTATGTATAAATCCAGAACTAAAGTTAGTAAAGACAAAAATAAACTAAATTAATATCTACAAATTGTCGCTAAAAGAAGCATTAACTATTAATTATTATTATTAAACAACTATAAGGTAATAATTAGGTAACATAGGTAATTGTTAGATAATTTAGGTAATTATTGGGTAAATAGGTAAACTATTTATTAGTCTCAGATCACGCCCTCACCAAATGTTTGACGTTTATAGCTGAAGTGTCAGAGTGGGAGCCGAAAAGGGGGCGATGGGGGTTCATGTTGTTTTCTGGAAAAACGTTTCAAGTTTAATTTTTTTCTTACGAATTACCTATTGGTTCACTGATTAGTCGTCGTGGGCAGTGAGTTCAATTCCCACTTGATATAAATAATTGTTTTGTCGTAAATGAAAGATTTTCGCTTTTTCGCTTTACCAGAGCGAAGAAATGAAAATATAAACAATTGAATCCCTCGAGGGAGTCGAACCCACATCCTGTCGCGTCGATCATACGCTTTGGCTATGAGTGCTTGTCTCATTAATATACTGTCAAGGTTATTTTTATTCAAAAACAACTTTTTTTGTTTGAAGTTTTTATATACAATTCGTTGTTTACGTTTGTTCTTGTTTTTCTTAAGAAAACATTTAAATGTTATTTATCCCGCATACAGCAAGATAGGCAAACGGAATCTAATATTAAACACGCACCACCAAATTTTCGAGAGATTGCGTGTTAAGTGACGGTATAAGAAATAGTACTAATAAAACAAATATATGTAATTTTCTAAACCAATCATGAAAAGGTAACGGAACGAATTTCTGTGAAATTAATGTACGAATCGTTTTAGTTCACGTTATATTATTTTCTATAAATAGGCCATCGTGGCGCAGTGCGACAGACTCTTACTGTAAACGAGATGGTCGTCGGCTCGATCCCTATTCTGGGAAATTACTTTTATTATTACACAGAGAGATTAAATCTCTAAACTGGAGATCGTAGTGTCTTAACATTATTTTTGATATTTAGATATCGACAGAATACTATTTTGTTTCGCAATTTATTTGTCCACGTGTGTCCAACGTGTTCGGGCACGAGAGGGCGTCAGGTACAAGGGTGTCTGGCAAAGCGCCTGAGATTGAAAATTTTGGCAGAATGTACTGTTAGTGTTGCCTTTAGTTTGTTTGTTTTGTTTGTATATGTATGCAGGCCGGTATAAATCTATACGAATATTTAAAAGCTGAAGAATTTTAATCGATTGAACGCGCTAATCTCAGGAACTATTGGTTCAAATTGATTGTTGTCGAAGTAAATATAATCTGCGTGGGCGTGCGGCGGTTATTTCGGGTACTCAACACGCCATGCCTTCTGAATTAGGTGAAAAATGGGAAATGAAAGTGTCTTAATGGAAACGGAGTCTTAACACTAGGTTCCCAGGTTCCCTCTGCTTAACTCCCGCTGTGTGCGGGATACAGTGTGATACTGAAAAAAGAATTGTCTGCGTGCCCATCCGTAAGTAAAAACGGCGAGAAGAATTTAGTAAATATTTTTAAGGGGTCACCAACATTGGGGTTTGGGGTTAAATATTTTTTTATTGGGCGGAAAGTGACAAACGGGGTAATATCTTCGGTTATGCTGACCATTCCACAAATTTGTACATATGACAATATTTTTAAATTTTTAAAAGTATTATTCCACACAATATTTTTTTTATACAATGCTTGGACGGTTTCCAACAAGCGCAGGTTCATATCCAGCTAAGTTCAAATTATAACACGTTATCTTAAGAGATTGAAACGAGAATGTTGTTTAATTCCTTCTTTATGAAATGCATAAAATGAACCAGTAGATAAGTAAATACAAAATAAAACAATTATTCGATCCAGGACTTAAACCTCGGTTTTTGTAGATTTTCTACGGTGCCATAGAGGACATTAGATACTAGTAGTGCAATGAGTACAACAAAGTTGAACGACCCAGACTTCGAATGTTCTGGAAATACAAACACGCCACTATTCAATAAACAACTGCGAATACTTCAGACTATTGCTAAAGCTAGATATGTCTGGATTCTTTTTTTTTGCTTCACGTTGTATCCCGCATATGGCAGGAAAGTTAGAGCAAACCCTTCCCGATCTATGCGTTCCCATTAAGACATTTACGTTCGCCATTTTTCTTCAAATTCTGAAAGCATTGCGTCTTAAGCGCGTGGTCCAGAGCGAAGAAATTATAATATTAAATATTTCATTTTCTCGAGTGGGAATCGAACCCACAACCTGTCGCGTATACAATCGCACGGTTGTGCCAAGCTTAACATCATTTTTTTTTATTATAAATATATAATTAATAAATTTGTCTGTATAAGACTTTGTTTTACATTTTGTAACTTACACCACTTTTCATAGTCATTTCATTTAAAAATAACAAAAACGTATAAATTCCATTAATAGATTGCCTTGAAAAGTATGTCAATTAGTTATATATCTATCCTTTTCTTGTATATACAGTGTGAAAGAGACGGCACTATAGGGGATGGCGCCCCAAATGCGAGGGAAATTTTTATTAGTCATTATTCATTATATTATATTACAATGAAAATTGTTTTCTTTGTCAAATTTCTGTTTAAACAGTTAGTGTGTTCAATTTAAGAAGTGGGAAATATGATGTAAATGAAAAATATATTCAACTACTACCTAAGTGGAGTCGAACCCACAACTCCTGGATTTCCTTTGGACCTAATGGTTCCTACATATAATTTATATAAGTCTATACCTATGTATATTTCACTTCCTCGAGTGGGATCGAACTCACTACCATCTCGTTATAGTTACACCCTTGTACCCCTTTGCCAAGACGGCCTTAAAGTTAATTATTAGTTTTTGCTTTAAAGTGGAAAATCAAAAAAATATATCAAATAAGGATCGAACCATCACATTTGCTATCAAAACAGTACCACTACATGTTAAATAAAAAAAAACATTATCATAAAACCCCTAAACCCCCATTAAAGGTGTAACAACACGACACACGCACGTCTAACACATATAAAGTTAATTAACTAGTGAGCAAAACTTCTTATCTTGATTTTTTTTAAAAGAAATTGTTATATATACTTATATACAAACACTGTTTCTTTACTATTGACTTTAAAAATATAGTCTTAAATATATTGTTTTTCTTTTTTTTTTTTTACAAAAACAGGAAGATGCGTCCTTCTTTTACGTATTTTTTATTTATATAACGTATAAATTAATTTATTCTATATTTGTAAATCGGCATTGAATTTAAAAGTAAATAAACTTTTAACATCTCGAAGGTTGGCGGAAGGTGGACTTTAATCACTTAATTAATTATGTCAGAGACAGTCATGTAATCAGTAATGTGGCTGTAAAGGCGACGGTTTTGGGTTCGATTTCCACTAGGAGAAATTAATGAATTATTTTCATTGGCATCAAAATCTACACAATAGAATATTTCCCTTTGACCTACAGGTAAATATTACTTTTAATAAATAAATTCAAATCTACCCTCATCAAGAACACTATTAACTAAAAGTACCCCGACGACATCAGAATAGATTTCTAATAGTTTATTCTATTAAGTATTAATTTAAGCAATTAACAAAACAAATTGTCCTCAACGACCAATAAATTTTATCAAATACTATATTGTTTAGTATTTTCCTTTCAGTTTACAAGAAACGACTCATAATTTAAACAAACGAGTAATTTATAAATATATTTATATATTATATTTAAACCTGTATATAAAGTAAAAGGATATTAGTAAAAATATTTTCTTCATCACCAGATAAACCGCAACTTTACTGGCTCTTTAAAATTAAAGATGTGCTAAAAAATAGTAGAAAAAAAATATTTTTTCATAATATAAAAATCAAAGGTCGAGATCATCTTATATGGAACGTTCACATAATTAAAATATGCTGCCACTGAAGAACACAAGTGGCGTTGATTTTCTCCACTCTATACATAATTTTCAAAATTGGCCGGTAAGTGTAGAAAAGAAGAAGAAGAAGAAAAGTCTTAATACTCTACGTATAAGTTAATATAATGGAAAGAAAGCAATTCAGAATAACAGAATAACAGTAGAATAACATGAACCAATGTAAAAAAAATTTGACAGAAAATAGTCAGTCAATCAATATTGTGACAAGGTCAGTAGGCAATTATAGTAATCAGTGATCTTTGTTAGTGATAGGCGACATGGTATAAATTTTTTTATGTTTTCGTTATTTTTTACCATATGAAAACTAGGTTCCCAGGTTCCCACTGCGGAATACATCGTGAAGCTAACACAGACAAAATTTCAACGAAACAACGAAACGAAAAAAAGACGCCTCTGTCTTTTAATTGATAAACGTGGTGGTAAAGAATTATGATTAATAAACGTGGTCTGGCAAAAACAACTTTTTGTCACTAAATGTAAGTTGTTTTTTACTTTTGACGTCAAGGAATTGTTTTAGTAACTGATTGTAAGGAAAATCATAATCAATAGCAGAAGATCTGAGGACATTGTATCGCAGTGGGGTATAGCCGACAACAAATACGACTGTTATGAGTTCGATTGCTTGGGAGGAAATAATTAAAACTGGCAAGAAAGCGGGGACGAATTATCTTGAGGGACCCGCTATATACCTAAAACAAACAAAACTATTTTTCAATTCCTCCCTCTAGTAATATAAAAAAGCATCGAATTAAAATTCTAAACGTTAGGCCAATTAAAGAACTTTTGAATCCTCAAGTGACATAGAAATGGCAGTAGTGTCGGTCCTACAGGAAGCTACCACTGGCACCGGCTCGGAAGGCCGTTCTGCTGAGACTCAACAGCTGTTCCTTTTACGATAGACGGTCATTAACTTATAGTTCCATTGAACATCAACAGCATTTAATTCTAACCTTAGATTGAATTTATTAAATATACATGGTGTACACCATGTAACCATGTAATTTAGTAACTTTTTGAAGACAAAAAACTAGGACTGATCAACTATTGTTTCAAATTCAGGTGGAAAGTGAAGAAGGGAGTGTCTTAAAATTAACACCAGTTTCTCTTTACGAAGTATTCTGCATATCGGAAAAAACGTGAAGCCAAAAAAATCCAGTAGATTTTCTTTGGTTACGTAGTTATTTTGGTCAAAATGGACTGACTTTCAACAAATAATTATAATAACATACGGATATTAAGACTTCCTTAAAACATAGTGTGCGATCGCTTCGTCTGTTGGCTCTTAGCCAATGTTTCTAAGAAATCCACGACGATTTCGTTCAGATAATTCCAATGTGTTAGAACCAATGTGACCTAAAAGTAAAATATTGTTTGAAAATAAACAATCTCTTACTTCTAGATCGAAGGTTTTAATATAAATATGTGGTAATATTCCGTACTTATAAAGTGAGCTGAGGCACAGCGGTACAACTGAGCGATTGTAAACGTGACGATTCCGAGTTCGATTTCCACTAGGAGGAAATTTCCACTAGGGTTAACCAGGCAAAGCGCGGCGTTGAGCTCCACCACTCAACATGCAATGCCTCGAGAATTCTGTGGAAATTGGGAAACGGAAGTGACTTAATGGAAATGAAGTGTCTTGACACTAGATTCTCGGGTTTCCTCTGGCTACCCTGCTAAGTGCGGGATACAGCGTGAAGCTACAAAAAAGAAACACTCTGCATATCATATATAGAACACCAGCTTTTCTTCATACATTCGACTAACCGGATTTTGGATCATCTTATGAATACCCAATCGGGTTTCTACTGTAAATAAATAAATCTAATTGTATTTTGTACTAAACCTTCACACACTAATGTTAATTAAGAGTTTTGAATAAAACATGATATTTCATTATGTCTATTTTACATATTTCATTTCCTCGAGTAGGAATAGAGCCCACAACGCGCCACAACTGGCCTCAAAAAACTTTCAATATCGAACCCACCATCCTCATCAACCATCATTCTTTACCATAGAACTACATATATTACTTACTTTTTAAATATCCAGTCTAACTTAACACTCGAACAATAACTGTACTAACACATATATTTATTTATTTTTCAGGCACACATAATTGAATAACTGGCACGTCACTATTTCACTAATAAACCGAGGTACAACAGTAAAATAATCAAAAACAAATAATACCCATCTATCAGAAGTAAGTGCTAATAAATAGTTATTTTGGACCACAGTAAGACCACAGTGTTTATTTCAAGAACTTAACATATCATCAAAATAAATAGTGTTTAATATTTCAAAATATAAGAAGTCCATTTCACAAGCAATTATTATTAATAATGTTCCGCACCAAAATTCCGCGTTTGATAATAAAGTAGACACGTCCGTGCTACCACTCAGTGACAACCAGACTGACATTGTGTGACGTAAACTTGGCACCATACTCGAGATTCCAAGAGTCAATCTCATTAATTAACTATTACACAAACATAAAAAAAACACTACACCATAATAAACACAAACAACCACACAAACAATTCAATTATTTAAATTCTAATTTTTAAAAAATATCCAAAGTGTTCGAAATTCGAAATCCAATTCAATTATAATAGATATTTATTATTTAAAATTCGAAATTTCACACAATTTTTTTATAATATTAAATAATTGGTTAATAATATATGTTGTATATGTTATTAATTAATTTATTTGACAAGTGTAACGTTTACAATCTGGCGTCGGACTGATTATATGTTCAATTTTTAAACTGCACTCAAGGTAGCGTATAAGGTTACGAATGGCACATTGTTTTAAAATTTATGTTAATTTTAAAATGTTTCACATAATATTTATAGATTAAGGTCGTCGTCGCAGTGGCTCAGCGCACTATAAAAAGTAGTGTAGTAAGTTCGATCTCTATTCAAGAATTGACGTACATGACTTACAATCCTATATCTCTTATGTGGGGTAGAGAACTTCCAGTGTCTCGGACCACATCAGCCCATCTGACATCAGTTCTGCTGCCATTGAATACCTCCAAGTCTGATGCTGCTAGGATAGCAGCATATAGGATATTTCGCTTGTTGTGTCCATACCAGAACTTGTCTTGGCATATGATAGGGAGCTCTTTTATTTGACCTAAAGCTCTTTTGAGTTCGATTTATAACTCCAGGTAATATAGTTAAATAAGGTGCAGCATTACGTTACCGTACCGTCTCTCAATCCTTAGATACTGGAGTCGACTTATCGTGCTATTTACTTCCTAAAATGAAACGCTTATAAAATAACTTATGAGTGCAATGCGTGAAGATAAGAAAGTATACCTACAATCGTTGCTATCAAAAATAGTTTAACTTGAAATAAACGAAGAATGAAAAAAACTGTTAAAGCATTCTTTTACTTACATTCCGCCTAATTCATATCAACATTTTCTGAGATTTGCGGGCTTAACCAAACAAAAACTTCAGTTTTATAATATTGATACAGAAATATAGTCATGAGGCTAGTCGTGGTACAGGAGTGCACGCGTGCGCCTGTGAGTGAACGCGACAGGCTGTGGTTTCGATTTCTACTTCATTTCATTTCATTTCAAAAAATTATAGGTACTTTTAATATGAAAGAATGTATATTACATAAATGCGATTTTTTTATAATTTTAGTTCACCTTGAGATAGATGACTTTACTAAGTAATAGTAAATATTTGTCTAACCAATTAATAAAAAAACGAAATGTATGTTTTAGGGCGTGGCACCTGTCAGCTGGAAATTGATTGGATGCAGAAATATTTTCTAAAAATAGCCTTATAATATTTTTAAATAAGCCATCTCTACCATATAAGAAATTTGTTACAAGAGTAATTGGTAGAGACCGTCGTCATGGCGCAGGGACACAAGCGAGTAAGCGCGACAAGTTGTGGTTCGATTGCACTCGGAGAAATGAATTGAAAAATGAAAATTTAATTTTCATTTTTCGCCCTGGTAACGCGGCAAAGTGCGGCGTTGAGTTCCGCCACTAAATGCCTCAAGAAATTCGGCGAAATGAGATATACGTATCTAACGATACCTCAATTATCCTCAATTACCCTATCTTCAATAAGCGGTTCTGGAGATATGAAGTAATAAAGAATATTACATACATACATAATACATACATACGCGCGAAAAACATAACCCTACCTTAGCAGTCGGGAAAAAGGTTCGAATTGTTTTTTTTTTTTATTTACTATATCATGTTAATCGTATCGATGTAATCCACTGTAGTAGAACTGTTTTACCTATACTTATTTAATTTGATATTTGATTCTGGAAATTCAGCAGGCAAAAGGTATTCTAAACCGTCTCCAAATATAAAACTTTGAATCACTTACCTCCACTGCAGTATTCGCCATAAAAAGATAACACTGTAGAAGAGCTTCCTTCTCATTGAGGAGTATGTAGAACAGCTCGTTTGGTCTACCGGGGACTTGGCTGGCCCTGGTAAAGTAAAGTAAAAGTAAGGAATATATGAAAATATTTAATAATACGAGTACATTACCCCGAGTGGGAATCAAACCCACATCAATAGCATTTAAAATTGCACTTTCTTCTTATTAAGTGAAAATAATGCGTATTTAATATGAATATTTTCCATATTTAAAAGGTGTGCTTGATTTATAATATATGGATATGTCAACTAAGCTTCAGCCTAGGTCATACTAAAATCTAGGCCGAGGTTAAACGACATAAATGGGACATTTCGATACTTGTCTAAAGCAAAAAATAACAAAATCGAAATATTATCGCACATATAGCACGATATTCATAGAGAATCTATTTTCTATACTGGAACCATCCCACATAGCCTGTTGAGTGTGGCTGTTCACCGCCATGCTTTATCTTTTGCCTAGTGTTAAGAGTTAAGACACTCCGGTGTCAATTAAAATTTTAAATAAAGACGGCGTTAAATTCCGCATTTAAACTCGCAGTCTTTCAATTGGAGGCAAAGTAGGGAAACATAGTGAGTCCGAACTGAATTCTCTCTGCCTCCTATAAAAAAAAATAAAGTCATACCTCAAAATATCCACTAAGCGATGAACGATAATTGGTTCGAAATTCCCATTATACGCCTTGAGGCAGCCATCTTCTACTGCGACACTTAACTGTGCAAAATATTTATATTATTTTTTAACACTCTTAAATATTTATAATATACATAGAAAAGATACATCTTTTTAAAAAATATTTTGTTTAGCATGTACGTTGAGACGCCTTGGTGCACCGGTACAGCGTCTAACTTCGTGTGACAGTAGCGGGTTCTATTCCCACTCGGAAGAATGAATTATTTACACCTATCATTCTGGTCATAATACAAAACGCGGTTGAGTTCCGCCACTTCACACCCAATGTTTTGAAATCAAAATACAATATTAAACATATGATCCAAAGTCAAACATGCCATTATGGGGTTCATATCTCATACATGTGTACCGAAGATGGCTATCTTTATCGGATATCTGAAATGCTATAGAAGCGTGTCGAAATATAATTTCAAATTACTTTTTCTGTCAAGCCAAAAACATGCGGATACCCCAGAGGGCAAGTATGAAGAGGTTGATGACAGTGGACCAGGCGAAAGAGGTTTGCAGAGACGGCAGAGGTTTACAAAGCGTGAGGCTAAAAAATTACCTTCTCCCTTATACCAGTAGTTCTAATTTCCCTCAGCAACCAAGGCAGCATTGAAATTGAGAATCGGCGATCCATCGCCGTATAGCCCAAATACGTTACTGATGTTAGTTTGGTCTTCATTTTGAGCCTGAAATGGTAAAATAGAAAAACCTTATGTCGTAACCCTCGGTTCCCGTTGCCCACCCTGCTACATGAGGGATACAGCGTGAAGCTAAAAAAGGTCTTAACCGTCTTAGAAAACACGATTGCATATGAAAAACAAAATATTATACAAAACAAAAACGAAATAGAGATACAATCGCGGTCGATATAATTTTCTAGGGCGTTTCTTATTTAGGGTATGAGCCCTTGTTCACCCTCTTTCATTGGAAATGGGGTAGAAGTCTTAGTCATTTGCACTATACGTATAGGTATTATATGTATGTTTGTATGTGAGAACGCATAGTGGGAACAATACAGCGTAAAAATCGGCCAAGTGCGAGTCGAACTCCCGCACGAAATGGGCCGTAATATTATGCAAAAAAATTATGTCTATTGTATTGGAAGCCCCTTAAATATTTCGTTTATTCTGTTTTGTAAAATCTATTACTTTTTATAGCGCCACAGAAATAAAGTAAATAAATAATCTATATATAGTTCATGAGATACAGTAAATACTACAATAAATACTCGCTAAAGACAGACAGACAGATGGACGGACAGAAGGCTCTTAGTAATAACGTCCCATTTTTACCCTTTGAGTACGGATCCCTAAAAAGTATATTTCTACACGCTGTAACCCGAATATAACAGTAGTCAGAAGGAACCTAGAGATACGATACTCTATTCCCTATGCAACGAACAATTTTCGAGGCATGCGTGTTGAGTAGTTATTTCGATGTATGTATATCGAAGCTACAACCGTTAAAACACTACGTTTCCCTTTTAACACATTTCTATTTACCACTTTCCTCCCCAATTTTTGAGTCATTGCATGAATGGCGGATCTCAACGTCGCGCTTTATCTTATTACCAGAGCGAACAAATGAACATAACGTATTCCCCCGAGTGGGAATCGAACCCACAAAGTTCGGGTTACAGTCAGAGACTGTGATGCTGCGCCACTACAACCTCAATAAACATAAAGTTTATTATTAATAACCAGTTGTTTTACATTTTATGAGTATACTAAATAAGGAAACTAATACATTTTATTATGTATTTAAATAAGAATTAGCTTAAAAGAGTTAATTAACTTACGAGTCAAATGTTAATTGGAAAATCTTTTATTACTTCTAAGACGAGTAATTTTTTTATTTATATCTATATTCAGTACTAATATTACAATGCAGAAGGGTCTGTTGAGTCTGGAGGCCCGTTGTGGCGCAAGGGTGCGCGATACGTTGTCGGTTCGATTTCCACTCGAGGTAATAAAATATTTTCCTAATTTTTTTCCTCGCTCTGGTGACAAGGAAAACGGCGGCGTTGAGGTTCGCCACTCAACACACAATGCATCAAGCATTCGGCGAAAAGTAAAGGCCGGAACTGTCTTAATGGAAACGAAGTGTCTTAACACTATGTTCCCAGGTTTCCTCTGCCTACTCTGCTGTGTGCAGGATCCAGCGTGAAGCTAAAAAATAATATCCTTGAGTGGGGATCGAACCCACAAGTCACGCGTGTTTAATTGATATTTCTACTAAATTACGAAACGTTATAATTTTACGAATAAAAAAGTAAAGCATTATAATTAAAAAAATATTCAAATGCCCAGCCACCCATCTAGGTGTAGGTAAAACGCGCTTTGCGGCGTTTAGTTCCGCCACTCAACATACAGTGTCTAAAATTCTGTAATGCGTGGGGAGCGCAGTGTCTTAACACTAGGTTCCCTCTGCCTACCCTGCTATATGCGGAAAATAAATAAATAAATTTCACGTAGTTCAAAATGATTTACTTAGTTATTATTCAAATATTTGTATTGTTCTTATAATTGAATCATTCTTTATTTTTTATTATATTGATGGTAAAAATATCATAGTAAATGATTTTTAAAAATCAATAAAATATTTTAATTAATTGAATTGATAGATAGATTGCATTATTATGTTTTAAACAAAAAATAATCAAATTATTCAATTTTAAATACCTTCTATCGTCAAATCCTTACACAAAATGTTACTAGGCGATCAATAAACACATTGGTCACCACTAAAACACTAATATACACAAAAGAGCACTAGATCTAGTCATTTTTAGTGTGAAATCTAGATTTTTGACTGGAAAAATACACATCTATATAATTTCACAACCAAAACATTGAACGATTCGAGGATAATAAGAATTTGCTGCAAATTCTTATACTATTTTCTGTCTCTTTCTATTGAAGGGGGAAAACTGTTGCTGTCTCGTGTTAACTAATTGGATTAAAGTGGCGCTAGCTAGCGTATTTTATATGCATTATTGTGTTATAGCGACACCTGTTGGTGATTTGCAGAACTAAATAGTACTCCTTCAAAAGTTTAAAGAAAATATCATAGATGGTATAATCTATATATATAAAAGGACTTGTCCTCACTGACTGAGGTAAGACGCACGCACAGCCGTAACCGGTGATGGTAGAAACGTGAAATTTGGACAGATGTTACTTTCGTAATCTGGACATCCACTAAGAAGGGATTTTGAAAAATTTTAACCCTAAAGGGGTGAAATAGGGATTCAAAGTTTGTATGGAAAAAATTTTAAATCGGCACCGATTTTTATAAAATTTGAAATTTAGGTTTTTAAAAGTATTTCATTGAACACGTATTTCATCGTTTTCTAGAATTCTCCCCCTAAGGGTGCAAATAAGGGGTTGAAACTTTGTATAGTTTTTTTTAAAATCGGCACCAATTTTTATAATATTTGAAATTCGGACTCTTAAAAGTATTTAATTGAATACATGTTTCATGGTTTTCTAGAATTCTTCTCCTTAGGGTGCAAATAAGGGGTTGAAAGTTTATATGGAAAAATTCTTAAATCGCCACTGATTTTTATAAAATTAGAAAATTTAGACCTTTAAAATTATTTAATTGAATATGTGTTTCATGGTTTTCTAGAATTCTTCTCCTAAGGGTGCAAATAAGGGGTTGAAAGTTTGTATGGAAAAATTCTTAAATCGCCACTGATTTTTATAAAATTTGAAATTTAGACTCTTAAAAATATTTAATTGAATATGTGTTTCATGGTTTTCTAGAATTCACCCCCTAAGGATGCAAATAAGGGGTTGAAAGTTTGTATGGAAAAATCTTCAAATCGCCGATTTTTATAAAATTTTAAATTTAGACTCTTAAAAATATTTCATTGAACACACGTTTCATGGTTTATTAAAATTCACCCCTAAATAAGCTAGCGAAGCTGCGTGCGTCCGCTAGTTAAAATATATGCATAGGCCGTTGTGACGCAGTGGTACAGCAATGGCATTTGTAAAACCCATAGTTCAACGTAGTATTCCGCCACTCAACTGGTATAATCTGGGATTTCAATTTTGTTTAATATTTTTTTTATAATAAACAATACTAACAAGTAAATCTTATTATATAGTTCAAGAATATTTACAGGATGAAGATGTATGCAAGTAATATCGACTTCTTTGTTAAAATTTATATAAATATATAAGTATATATAAGTATTAATTAAAAAAAACTATTTTGAAATATTTCACAAATAACACTATTCAATAATAGATGGCATCACTAAAAAAAATTCTTGCATTCAAAAAAGTCCATAAATTGTCAAAATTCTAACAATAATCGCAATAAAAATACAAAAAATATTTTAAAATAAACCACAAAAAGGTATTATAGTATCGTAAGATTAGTTCTAATCCACTTTATATTAGATTAATACGTGGGGCTTCTTTGACATTGACATTAGAATTCAGTTATAATAAATCCCTTAGACCGTCGACAATGTTACAAAAATACTCTCTAAAAATATTTTAAAAAATAATAAAGTATAAAAAAGAATACTATTTTAACAGAGAAACGAAAAAATCGGTTTTAAATAAAAAATTACAGTGTCAAAAGTAAAGCAAAATGTGGGTAGTTCTAAAAGTTTTCAATGGAATGTTAATAGTTTCTGTTTGGATTTGAGGTGTGAAAGGTGATAAGGGAAATTGAATTGAATTGAAACAGGTATGCTTATTTCTTTATGTATATAATATGTAAAGCATAAAATTTTTATACAATTAAAATATTTTTACATAGTTTTATAACCTTATAATAAGAATAGGCCTGATATATTATTATTTTTTAACACGTTACTATTAACAAAATAATTGTTAGTATGCAGTAAAATCTAATAATGTGAATTTAACCAACCTGTAATAATTGTATCATCATTAAACTTGGTAGTTAGTTATACGTAGCTTAGGTGCCGTTACCGTGTCAATACAATAATATGATATCATGGAGCTCGTCTGTTGATGGAGCCAGGATCTAAACAGTGAAACTAGGACTTGTTGAGTGCTGGAGTGCCACCACTCGCCCTGGTGAGAAAATGAATGAATGAATTTTAATTATTTACCTGAATGGGAATCGAGCCCACAGTCGGCATGTTTGGAGCCAGACGTTGTCCCACTGCGCCACCACATCAAAATATTATTATAATTAATAATACATATTCATATTTATAATTTCTGTAACTGATTTAGAAAAAAATACGTTAAAACTTACTAGTAGGCAGTTTAAAGTTCCATCAGCTATCTTCCCATTCCATCATCAGGCCAGCTCGATGGCACCATAATATTGTATTGTCGTCTAATCTACATATAATTGCAAAGTTTCATGATAATACAACGATTAGAAGTGCATGTTAATCAGATTATTAGATTTTATTACATAGTTTCTTAGTTACAGCTCGACCTAATAAAAGCGTGTTTTTTTAAAATTCCAGTTCCAAAATGGAAAGCCAAGATTTCAATAATTCATCCACAGCATCAATAGTAGAGTCAAGTTTGGAAGAAAAAAGGTTTTTCAGGAGACACTATACCATTGAATCCAGTTGCGACGCCGATGTATCGGCTGTGGAGTGTGAACGGTATGTACACCAGGTTCTTTCTTTTTCCCTTCCCTGGTATTCTTTTGCTTCACGCTGTATCCCGCATATAGCAGGGTTGGCAGAGAGAACCTGGAGAACTCAATTTTATGATACTCCGTTCTCAAGTGAAAAAAAGCGAAAAAGCTAAGTAAATGATGTATTTCCTTTAGTCTGATACTAAATAAAAAATATTATTGTTTACTATCTTATTTAAGTCATAAGGAATTCCTTTTTTTAATTAATTTTAAATAAAATGTGTTATTACAAATGTTATTAGAAAAACTGGAAAGTCTAATTTATTGGATTGAATATTATGTTATTAACTTGTTGTAGCCCGCAACTCCTTTTGCGTGAACTACAAAATGTGGAGTCAATTTTTTTCCTTTTGCCATACGCATTTCAGTAAATCCTAAGGATTCCCCTACACTCCCTAAAGAACCTACATACCAAATTCAATTCAATTCATCAAATTTTACCAAAAAGTAGTATGTATTGACAAAACAATAAAAAAAGCTATAGTCTCAGTTTTTATGTCCGAACCGCTTCGACCCGGTTTGTACCGGTTACTTGACATTCACGTTTAACCTTGAGACATAATGCTTAGATTTAGACACAATAAAGCAGTTTTAGAACTTTTACCTAAAATATTATATTACTAAATTATCTATTATTTAAGTATTTGTTATTTTGCGGTAAATTCATTTTTGAGCTCCACGCTTAGGCCTAGTGTTGTTATGTTTTTATTATTATTTCACATTCTTAATTATTATTATCCGTTGAATACCGTCATTCATTACAGAGTGCTCAGGAACAGAGAAACTTCTCTCTCTCTCTTCCTACCTTGATGTAATACGAGTATATTACAAAGGCATATAGCCCGCAACTTCACTTGCATGGACTATAAAACGTAAAATCCTGTGTTTCCCCATTTCCATAGAAATTTCTAGAAATCCCAATAGTGCCAAATATCCAATAGTTCTCCCCAACAATCTCCGGAGACCTACAAGCCAAATTTCAGCGTTCTACGCCGCGGAGAATTGTCACTCAGTATCGGAAGAGTTTTATTATTAAAAATATTTTTACTGCCCAAGAATTGAATCTACGACCCTTTAAATAATCAGGTAATATAAACTATATTATGAGAATGATAATCATAACGCCCTTATAAAGACGACAATTTCGCATTACACAATCGCCTGTGATTATTTCGCAATAAAAAAAATCTTCCGCCATATGATTCATACGGCAAATTGAATAGAACCTTTGTTTTATATTATGAACTAGTTTTACGTGCGGTTTCGCTCGCGTGTTTGTATTGGATTAACTTGAGATAATGCAAATTTAGAAAGTAGGAACGAATCTAATGGGAAGAACGAGAAAGAAATCTGGTCCCATTTTCTATTTGGGTAAGATTGTCCGTCTGTCTGTTCGCAGGCTGTATCTCCTAAGTTCTAATCGTTAGATAGTTGAAATTATCATAAATGATATATGCCGCTATAGAAACAAGTACTAAAAACAAAATAAATAGTTATAGATACATAACCTTTCGAATCCAACTCGCACTTGGCCATTTTCAAACTTTTAAATAATCCCTTTGCTAAATAAAGTTATTAATCCAGACGAATTAAATACTTATATATAAATACGTCATAACGATATTGATTTCAACTATTACTGTAAGGTAACCTGACGGTTTTACTTCAATGAATTGTAACTTGATATTAAATACATATTTATAGTGCATGAAATAACGTGACAATTACCTAAGAGGATGTCACGGCGCAGCCGCATTGCCTATGACTGTAAGCGCAACGATTGTGGATTCCACTCCTGAAAATAATTATTTTTATTTCCTCGCTCTGGCAAAGCGCGGTGTTAAGTTCCGCCAACATTCAATATCTAATGTCTCGAAAATTGAACGGCGCGTGGGATATGGAGTATAAGTCTATCAGGAAATTATTATAGTTATCTCTTACTATACCAATATTCTAATTTGACAAATTATAATCTATTCTAACGAATTAGCTAATGTCACGTAGATAGATATATTTATTATCTGGAAATCTTATTTTAAGCGTTATCTTTGTTGTTAGATAACTTCTTATCAAATATCTGAAGTGGGATTATTTAATTCACTTTATAATATCATGTCGCGAGCCTAGCCTTAAACTGGACGGTTGAGGATTCGATTCCCACTCGAGAAAACATTAATAAATGCAATACAGTTTTATACTATTGAAATTTTAATAGTTTAAATATTTTTTCTTATAACTAAAACCTTATAAAAAAATAATTTTATGTACTTTTTGTTTATAGTATTACTACAACATAAGGCATAGCAATAGCATTGCTCTGATTTTCTTCTAAAAAATTCTTTAAGGCCGTATTCACACTATAGTATCAGTCACGGTTCGTTCTCGATCCGATCTTAGTTTGATAAAAATATTCTTTTATGAGAAATAAACTTTTATACTGTCGTTCCGGTCAAGTTAAGGTCCATTCATGTATAAAATAACAATATTACTAATCCAAGCGAGAAAGAAAAGCGAAGCAAGAAAACTAACTGTGACATGCCGGTTCGTTTTCTGTTATAGTGTGAATCCTGCCTAAAACATTTTAAAATACGTGAAAAGTAGAACATTGAGTTATATATCATTTAATTCTTTTACCCTCATAAATAGGGCCTTGTGCAGATAGAAGTGATGAATTCGGTGTTGCGTTCAGCCACTCATCACACAACATCTAAAAAAACGAATTACTTTGTTATTAACGAAAACAGCTTTTAACATTTTCCGCTAAATTCGCGGCGGCGTCGAGTGTATAGTTTCGGAACTAAACGCCGCGCTTTACTTCGTTGCCAGAGCAAAAAATTGCAAATGAAAATATTAAATGTTTTATTCCTCCGAATGAGAATCGACCCCCAAAACCGACACGTTTACAGTCGCACACTTGTACCCCTGAGGAGAGTTGCGCCACGATGACCTCAAATCCAAAAGAATTAATAATTCAAATTCATTCATTATTACAAAAAACTTAGTAACAAATAAATAATTGTATTATTGAAAACGCGTTATTGATAACTGAGTCAAACGAAATATACATTAGAAACCACAATATTATGAACTTGTATAATATTGTGTAATAATTATCTTTATTTGTGCCGTCATGGCGAAACAGTACATAGTCTGTAAACGCAAGTTTCAATGCTATTCTTCTGGTAAAGCAAACAACTTTGTTAAATTCAAATTCTAAATATTTTTTATTCAATATGGGGATTTTAGAAGCACTGTCGAAATATAGAATGACCAAAAAACTATCACCTTCTCGGTGGGCAGTTTAAACAAACAGTTGCTGTTGTCAATATAAAAGGTTACAATTTTATGGAAGCTATCCTACATGAAAATGAAATGATATTTTAACCTGCTGTGTGGGGGATACAGAGTGAAGCTGTTAATATTTCCATTTCTTCACTCTGGTGTCGAGGCAAAGCACGGCGTTGAGTTCTGCCACTCAACACGAAATGCCTCCAAAATTCAGCAGAAAGTGGGGAACGGAATTTATTAACCCTAGGTTCCCTCTGCCTACCATGCAGCGTGAAGCAGCTTTAATTTTTTTAACTACACTACTTTAACTCCACAGTTAGAGTAGTTGTTACAGGCTTACTTGTTGATAACAAAATGTTTACAACTTTTATACTTTAGTTTCCTCCGCGCATTCGCAACGCGCAGACGCCATATTGGCTGTTTTTTTCTATTATTTTCGTTTTACGTACCCTAAGTTTACAGTTTTGGTAGTTAAGTGTTTTGTGTTAGAAATAGGCATAAGTATGAACTTTTTTAAAAAACAAATATTGTGTGAAAAATTAAAAAATAAAAATGTTTAAAATATATATATACAGTGACATAATAAAAAAAGTTAAATAACTCAAATAAAGTTTAATAAAAAAAATTTAATGGTCTAAATGCAAATGTAATGTGACAGACCAAACTGTGACTTACCGATTCAAAATGACAAAAAAATCCTAATTGGAATTAAAACTAAAGAAACTAACTAAAAAAAATATTACTTATTTTTATCTTATTTTATATTAGTAAATACTATAAAGGTCCTTAGTCTATAAATCGTCGTTATCAAATAGGTATAATAGTCTATTCTAGTTTATACAACTAGATAAATTATACAAAATAAAAAAATATTTGAAAAAACAAAAACCCCGACTGCACAAATCTAAAATGAAAATAAGCAGGTCCAATAGTTTATTTGGATTAACAGTCGGGAGTCGGGACCTGTTTAAATTATGCGGTTCCTGATCCTGATTGGGTCCCTACTGTTAATCCTAATAAACTACTGGTTGGTTAACTACTTGTTTATTTTCTTTTTAGATTTGTGGAGTCGTGTTTTTGTGTTTCCAATATTTTTTTTATTTTTTACTTTTTTGGTAGGATTTATTTTGGTAAAGATAATCATGATATTCCTACCTTTTTGAAATCCTCGTGTTGAGCTTTTGAATTTGATACCCATATTGTGGTATTCGAAAACAACATTTTTTTATTCACTAGGTCCAATGGCGTCTCGCAGCCGCCTTGATTATTTTTTTAACGTGACCTATCTAAGAACACCTGGGCTGCTAAAGCGAATCTAACGATACCTCAATTATGTAAATCCGTTCAGCGGATTCTTTACTTTTTTTAGCTTCATGCTATTCCGCATATAGTAGGGTAGGCAGGGGGAACCTGGGAATCTGGTATTAAGACACTTCGTTCCTATTAAAATACTTCCGTTTGCCTCCTTGCGCCAGGTTCTGGAGGTATTACGTGTTGACCGTCAAATTCAACATCCAGCTTTGCCTGCCTCGTTGCCTCGAGCGAGGAATTTAAAATATTAAATATTTAATTTAAAATATCAATTAGAATATTTATAATTAATTTCCTCCAGTGAGAATCAAACTAGAGTCGCATTCTTATTCTCCCACTACTCTTCGCAGTCTTGCCTCTGCGCCACTACTGGCCTAAAAATTCTTTTTGTATTTAATAATCCATTTGTCTTAGATTTATCTTAGCGAGGGCCACAAACGTATTCAGTATTTCCTCGATCCTGTAAATAGGGAAAGCGGAGCATTGATTCCCAGGTTCGCTCTGCCAACCCTGCTGCATGTTCAGGATATGGCTTGACGCTCAAAAATAAAAAAAAAATAACAAATAAATAGTACATATACCTCATAGACAAACCCTAGTTATTATTTCAATTTGAACACGAGCAAGGCAGCCGCTGTAAGCTAGTTTTATAAAGAATCAACATTCTTCCATAATTTTATGGGAACTTCCCCGTTCTCGTTCTATTAAATGAGGATAGAGAAGTTGCCATAATTGTAATAATGTTATGCTAAAACATGTTTAATATACAGTGAGTTTCCATTTCCTTGCATTGATAATAACCGCCAACTAAAAGAAGTGCGTCGTGGTCTTGATTTTGGGAGGAAGGCAGGACTTAGTGTCTTATCACTAAATTATATGTCTAATCTACTATGCTACTAGAGATTCGTTCGCGGGTCCCATTAATTATTCATTTACTAATCTGCATTACTTTCGTTGAAAAAGAAATATATACCTTTCCTTGAACCTTTCGTTGAAATATCAATATAGGCAACATAAGGAAGGAAGGATAGGAAAGTAAAATTTCAGGTAATTCCATGAGACAATTATTTATAAACAATTTTGTCGGACAATATTCTTTAAATGAGCAAACGCACATACAACTATTATTTTACTATTATTTTTTTTTAATTTGATCCTCAATCATTTGTATTCCCAAATACAAAGAAATTATATGATTGCCGTTGCTTATGCTGCATATACAAACTAGTAAGGTCAGAGGCCAAACGGTTTTGAGTTCTCACCCGCGGGAATGAATATTTTTTATTTCCCTCCTCTAGTAACAAGATAACGCGCGGCGTTGGGAACAGCATATCAACACGCACATGTCTCAAAATTTGGCGGGAAGTAGACAACGAAACGTATTAAAACTAAGACCTCTCGACCTAACTTGTTATATGCAGGAAATGTGAGCTAAAAAAATAACAAGAAAAACATAATAATACCAATTTAAAAGCAATAAAGATATATTTAAATAGAACTAAAACTACTTTAGTATTTTGAAAACAATTTAGTTAATACCGTCATTTAAATCAACCTCATTCTTTGTTTATTTTGTGAAAATTTTAAGCCTATGGTTAGCGGGTTCGATAGCTGGCACCTAGTGTTAAGACATTCTGTTTATCACATTGCATATTTTTCAAATAATGCTAAATTTCACATCTGCAAGCCCACGGGAAGTTCCCTATAGGTGTTTACTATGCGGGGAATTTCATGCAAATGCAGGAGAATCAATGCACAAACTCTCTATGTTTTCATTCGTTGACTTAGACGCTTGAGTTTTTGATGTGCTTCAAGAGATCGTAGACCTAAATATTTAATATTAATTTTATGCTTGATACCTCCACATGTCTCGAAATAAAGTCTTTACATACGGACAACAAAATGATCCTTTAAGGGTTCTTTTTTATTCTTTTAAGGTACGGAACCCTAAATGCTTGAGGTCACCCTGATTCCTATAGTGATTCATATCAAAACGATGAGCAGCATGTCATATAGCCTATAGCTTTTCGCCATAGATGGACTGTATAATACAAAAATATTTTTTCAATCTGAACCAGTAGTTCGTGAGATTGGTGCGTTCAATCAAACAAACATACAGAACCTTTGTAGTAAGTATAGCTACTCGTAACATGGTAAGTTCTAAATTAAAGTAAAATAGGTTTTCCGCTTCCACAACTATTTTTAGACATTAATATGTCATATTATACAGTTACCTTTGACGTTATTCTCTACAATTTATCTATATGTATGCTACTATACTCTAGTAATATAATAATGTTGAAGAGTTTGTCAGGTTGAACGCGCTGATCTCGGGAACTACTGGTACTAATTGAAAAAATGTTTTTGTGTTTCATATTTCGTATAAAGAAGGCTATATCATGTTATATTTTTTTGGAAAACGTATAGAGGGATTTTAACCCGCGTCTCTTGGAAACCGGCCAAAAGCGATGACCACTAAGTTCGTTCACTACGTTCTCATCTCATTAAAAAATAGTCAAAATCCCACTACAGAGATGCTCACAATAAAAATAAGTTCGTTCGTTATTCACTCCGTTCCCCCTAAAATTTCTCACTTTCCGTCGAATTCTCAAGGCATTGCGTGTTGTTTGACGGAACTAAACGCCGCTTTTTACCTCGTTACCAGAGCGAGGAAATTAAAATATTAAATAAAAGGTACATTAGTCCGAGTCAGTTCGAATACACAACCGTCGTATTTGCAGCCGCCTGTGCCACTGCGCCACTACGGCCTATTATATTTTAATAGCACATTTACATTTTTGTAAAATTTGTTATTGTAGAACTGTATGAGTGCACTTGGTTTTATTTTTAGCTCATGTATACTTATAATTAAACCGTATAAAATGTGGAATAGACATTTCCATATATCTTAATAGATTTTTTTCTGTATTTAGCCGAGTATTTTTCTTCTAACTTATAGAAAAAAATAACACACAGACATATTATTTTAATTGTGTCACGCGTTTTCCCGTGAATTAGGGTTGTCAGAGGGAAGCTAGTGTTAGAGCACTCCGAATTTTCGATACATTGCATTTTGAAAAATGGCAATCAACGTCGTATTTGTAACACTTAAGTTTTTTTTTCATCTTTCCCCCGAGTGGATATAAACCCAAACCAACGGGTTTACGGATTTACAGTCCCACGTTTCTGCCATTGCGCCGCGGCGGCCTCAACACACCGAGTTTATATATAATATTCTAAATGAATCACTCTCTTTTGTTCTCTCAAAGCAAGTAAATAACAGAACATTACTTATTATAAAAGGTCTTTAGAATTTTCTCTAGAATATTTAATTTACATGCGCAAACGCAGTTATTTTCCTTCACAAGTAATCAGACCGTTAGGGCCGTAGACGCGACCGGTTGTGTGTTCGATTCCCACTCGGAAGAGTTCCCACTTCCCACCCACTTTTCCTCACTCCGGTAACAAGGCGAAGCGTTGAGCCACTCCTCACGAAATGCTGTTCTCCACTCTCCGCCAAATTCTTAAGGCAAATGATTACAGGACCACGCATTGAACCCACAACTGTTATGTTTACAGTGACGCTTGTGCCCCTGTACCACGACGGCCTCGAATATTCTTAAGTGTTTATTTTAATATGCCAATTAATTCTAAAGGAAAATAACTGAACGTATTGTACGTATAATAATTGATTAGATCAATCGAAATATTCTAAATGTAGCTTAAATGACTATTATATTTTATCAAAGAGCTGGTTGGTGCGGTACGGCGTTGAGTTCCGATTCTCAACACACAATGCTTTCATAATTCGGCTGAAAATGGGGAACGGTTCTTGCAACTGCAAAATATGTTCTCAGATTCCCTCATTCTGTCTTGTTATGTGCGGAATGCAGCGAAAAGCTAAAAAACAAGCTGGTCTGATGATGGAGCCAGAACCTAAATGGTGAAACTCTTCAGAGTATACCACTAGAATTAAGACTCATATAATTTATAGTTCGGGGCACTTTCTATACTTGAGCACTTGTAGGACTTGGTGTAGACAATATTTTTTAGTTTCTTGGTTATGTTCCCAGGTTCCCTGTGCCTTCCCTGTTAAGTATGGAAAAAAAAGTATAAGTAGGTACATTTGACATGTCCCTACCTAACAATGTTTCAATTAAAATATCATACGACACTAGTGAACGTGACAAATATAAATGTAAATACAAACTTTATCGGCCGCGTAATTTTACCACTTCCGTTACGTTAATTTATTCCGCTGTTGACCGACTTTGGTGAAGAATAAATTGTTTTATTTGGTTTTTTTTATATCTCTAGGTTTTTCGTTCCTCAAACTATAAAAGAAAATTTAGTAACCGGTCACTATGTTTACCATTTTATAATGTTTATCTAATGCCTCATTAATTTCTTTAGTTATATAACACCGTCGTGTATAGATGCCTAAATTCTAAATAATTGTATTTTATTGTATCAATTTCAAGATTGTAAGTAAGCGGGAAGTATAACTTAAGTTTGAGTTAATTGTATGAAATGAATTACAATTATAAGCTTGTAATGGTTTGTATCTGGGCTTTAAATATAAATTTCTGATTTTCGGGTTTTTTCCTTATTGTTATAATATGATATGAATATATACATTCTTTTGAGGTCGTGGCAGCGTCTGACTGCAGATAACGTAACAGTTATGTTCAATTTCCATTTAGGGCCATCAATTATTTTAATTTTTTCGCTGTTGTAAAAGAAAGAACGTCGTTGAATTCCGTCCCTGAACCCGTAATGTTTCTAAAATTGGGCAGATAGTAATCAACGAAGTGTCTTAACATTAGGTTCCCTCTGCCTATCCTTACATATTTATATTTATATATTTCATGAATCAAATATTTGTCTTTTTGAAATAATGTTTTCAGTAGAGGAACTCAACGGCGTACCCAAGCGCCAAAACGAAAATATTTAAAAAACTGCCAATTGAATAAGCCCGTATATATAGATCGATCCCCATAACGACTGTTAGCTTTTCATAAGGGCTTATCTGAATTAGATGTCATTATCGATTTCAGATATAATAGATAAGATAAAAATATATAGAACTGTTTTTTTCCAGAAAAAACAGGTTTGTCAATCACTTTTTTCAAGTAGTTTCCAAGTCAATAACACTTTTAAGTGTCAAAGTGTCATTTTAAAGACAAGTGTCGTTGCATCTTAAGTGTCAGAATAAGATTTGTTATCAGTAATCAATGTCTTTGTTTTGATAAGTAAATCTAAGTATTAAGATAACAATGATTCTTACTTGCTATTGTGAATCTAAAGTTACTTATCGTTATAAAACTAAGGAGTTTGTATGGTTGAAAGAATTTATCTCAGGAACTGCTGGGTTGTTTAAACATTATTTTAGATAGTCTATAGGCTATATATAGGCTATTATAACATCAAATTAATTTTATTTAGATAATATTTACATTGAAGACATTACCATGTGCCGTAGTCATATTCTTTTGTGTTTTTTATTGTTACTCCTAAATTCTAACTAGTATCTTTTTTAATTATTATGCTTTAATTTAACCAACATACAGAAATATGTACTTTTTACTATAAATAACATATTAAATATGTGCTTTCTATGTGTAATAAAATAACTTTATAAATAATATCAAAACATATATTTTTCGCTCAAATCCACATTACGATTCAGTTGGAGCCAGTTACAACCGGTTCTTACCAGAACGTTCTGTCTTAGGTCGTTGAACTCGATGTGGAAGACACTTTCGTTTTTTTTTTTGTTTTTCAAAAGGTTGTTTTGTTTTTGAACAATAATCTTTGTTTGATGCATTAACAGTTTCACTCGATTAGTTTTTAAATGAAATTAAATCGATACAGTTATTATTTTTTTGTTAGCTTCACGCTTTACCTTTTTCATCTCGTCCACTGTCATCAACCTCTTGCTCTAGCAGACATGCTCTCCAGTGCGTCCTCTTGTTTATTTACATGACCTTTCTCCAGTATCATTGATACTATTTTCTCGAAGCTCAACCAAGGTGTCCTGACTATATGCAATGTATAATTTTTAACGTTGATTAGAAACTAATAGATGTTTCTGCTTGAAGAAATATTGCTTTCTACAACTTACATATAATTTAAATTAGATTTTCTATGAAGTTGTAATTGTAATATAATTTTCATAAAATTTCTCATATTACCGTTATTAATTTTAATGATAATAACATAACTGTTCTATGTCATATTCTGGTCTTCATTTAGCTTGTCTTGTCCATTTTTTTACCTTTACTATGTCTCCCACATATCAGGATAAGCAGAGAGAATTTAGTGATATGAGACTCTGTTCTCCCACTTTCTGAGACACTTGTTGAGTGGCAGCACTCGCTACGGTGTGCTTTGACTTGATGAATATTTTATACGTATTAAAATAAAAAAAGTAAATCTCCCAAGAGGAATTCGAACTCACTATACTTGCGATGCCGCTGCGAAACGATGGCCTTAGGCATCACTAATAATTTACATATATACATTATACATACACGCTTAGAATAAAATAAAAGGGAAAGTCCCGTTTTGTCCTACATTTTATATGCGTATTGCCCAATTTTATAAAAGAGATATAATCTATGATATGCGTTTCTGTCTTATGAAATACATAGTTGCTTTGTATGGTTTTTATCAGTCAAACACGAGTTGAATATTAATGTTGTGTTCCGTATAGTTATTTTTATAGTGTTCTTTTTATTATATCTTACATTACAGTACGGTCAGCACTCACATATTTAAACGATAATTGCTTGGAATTATCATAAGCGTCAGCTAAAAGAAATATTTTTCTAATGAAGTTAAAAAACTAACCTAACCCAACCATATTAGGTTATCCTAATTGCGCTACGGCCTGACCTCGTCCGTATCTGTCAACCCAGATAATAGACGCTATAGATATTCTATTCTTAAGCTGAATTTACAAATACAAAAAAATATAACTATAATAACACTTGCCATACTATTGTCAGTAAACGTAAACAGCAGAAATAGCGTCAATGAAAAAATATAAAATATAAATTAATAATATAATTTTGAAAGAAAGCGAGTTTGTCTCAAATTGTTATTAAACGACTTTGATTTGTTTGTTCTTAGAACTGTTATGACATTTCATCCAGAATTTAGTGGGATGTCAACAACCAAAAACTCCCCATTATAAATATAAATATAATTATTTTTTTTAAATTGGGTGATCTCTTATTAAAAATTCCTTCAATGAAAATATTTTTAGTTACACACAATATAAAATATCAAATTAGTATTATTTATTTTTTATTTGTTATATATTTTTTGCTGATGCTATATTTATGTCATTCTAATTACCTATTTCTATGTGGTTGTAAATTAAATTTTTCAATGGATCATCTACATATAACTTATTTGTAGAAAATTTATAAAAATAGTTTTTAGTACATTGTTATTCCATAATGAGATGTCATAACAAAGTCTATAACCTAGCCCTTTTTTTAAGCCCTTTTTAATTCTTGTTGACATTATATCTAATTGAAGGTTTTGGACATCGCCTAATTTTTTTTTCAAATAACACCTCTTCCATTTTGAGGCCGTCCTGGCGCTGACTGTAAAATGATTTCATTTGTTATTGTTATGAAAACGTGATTGCGTATCTGACACTATTATAAATAAGAAAGTTTTTGAGGATGGATGTTTGTTCCACTTTCATGCAAAAAGTACTGAACAGATTTAGATGAAACTTTACTTTATACAACAAAGATTACAAATTATGTAAAGATTTAGTATAGCTTGGCTATAATACTTATAATAATATGTTAAGTGATTGCCCGTTCCCGTAGGAATTTCGATCTCTCTTAGTAACGGAAGATTTTCATTTGTTACATTAAATACCTAAGTGTATCTTTACACTGTATTCCGCACAGAGTAGGGTAGGGCCAGGGAACCTGGGAACCTAGTGTTAAACCTCTAAAAGCAGTGCTTTGCCTCAATACCAAAGCGAAATAACAATATGAGATACTTCATTCCGCCGGGTGAGAATCGAACCCAAAACTTTGCCACCTCAGCCTCGTACTATTCTGTTCCTATTTATACTCTTTGTTTAATTCGATTAAGCAAGTAAACGCTTGCAAACACAACTTATTGTAATACGTAGAAGAGTTTCCTAATTTCGTTTTACAAAAAAAATTATACTTGTTAACTTCATAGTATAAGTAAATACATCACCCCCAAATGGGAATCGACCCGGAAACCATCTCTTTTACACCCAAACACTCCACTGTACCACAACGACGAATGTTCATATTATATTGCAACGACACTGCGTCATGTTCATAGAAATGCAATCAGTATGACAGATCGTATTACATGAGCTAAGGGAATGCATATAATGGCATATATTTCTTATCTTAATTATTCTGGCTATCCTTATGGTGCAAAGGTAAAGCCGGCTTCCACCAACAAGGAGTTTTATATTTTTAACCGACTTCAGTAAAAGGTTATTAATTCGACTACTGTATTATTTTTATGTTTGTTACCTCAGAGCTTTTAACTGGGTGAGCTGATTTTATGATTCCATTTTTATTTGAAAACTAGCGGACGCGCGCAGCTTCGCTTGCTTATTTAGGGGTGAATTCTAATAAACCACGAAACATGTGTTCAATGAAATATCTTTAAGAGTCTAAATTTAAAATTTTATAAAAATCGGTGGTGATTTAAAAATTTTTCCATACAAACTTTCAACCCCTTATTTGCACCCTTAGGGGGTGAATTCTAAAAAACCATGAAACACGTTTTCAAGTAAATATTTTTAAGAGTCTGAATTTAAAATTTAAAAAGAGCAACTGTTGAGTTTCTTGCCGGCTCTTCTCAGCAGAACTGCCTTCCGAACCGGTGGTAGCTTTTTGTTGACATGTACATTCGACGATTCAAAAGTGCTTTTATAGTTTATTTGAATAAAGAATATTTTGAATTTGAATTTGAATTTGAATAAAAATCGGTGCAGTTTTAAAAATTTTTCCATACAAACTTTCAACCCCTATTTCACCCCTTTAGTGTTAAAATGTTTCAAAATCCCTTCTTAGTGGATGTCCAGATTACGAAAGTACACATCTGTCCAATTTTCACGTTTCTACGCACAGCGGTTACGGCTGTGCGTGCGTCTTACCTCAGTCAGTGAGGACAAGTCCTTTTATATATATAGACTAGCGGACGCGCGCAGCTTCGCTAGCTTATTTAGGGGTGAATTCTAATAAACCATGAAACATGTGTTCTATGAAATATTTTTAAGAGTCGAAATTTCAAATTTTATAAAAATCGGTGGCGATTTGAAGATTTTTCCATGCAAACTTTCAACCCCTTATTTGCACCTTTAGGGGTTGAATTCTAGAAAACCATGAAACATGTGTTCAATTAAATACTTTTAAGAGTCTGAATTTCAAATTTTATAAAAATTGGTGCCGATTAAAAAAAAATCGATACAAACTTTCAACCCCTTATTTGCACCCTTAGCGGGAGAATTCTAGAAAACTATGAAATACGTATTCAATTAAATACTTTTAAAAATCTTAATTTCATATTTTATAAGAATCGGTGCCGATTTAAAAAAAATTCCATACAAACTTACAACCCCTATTTCACCCCTTTAGGGTTATAATTTTTTAAAATCCCTTCTTAGTGGATGTCCAGATTACGAAAGTAAACATTTGTCCAAATTTCACGTTTCTACTCACAGCGGTTACGGCTGTGCGTGCGTCTTACCTCAGTCAATGAGGACAAGTCCTTTTATATATATAGATTAATATAATTATGTTCTCGGCGCTCTCTGGAATAAAAAGAATGAAAATTGGGTGGAGCGTCTAACCTCTGTTATTCTGTGTATTATCACAAAACACTATTTAATTAATTAAACAAATCGTTTAATCTCAAAAGTTTCCACATAAAACAGACTATAATAACAAAAAGTTAAATTTAAAATGTGAAAAAAAGCTAATAAAATGGCAACACTGTTAAAAAAAATTGGTGTTAACAATAAGGACAGAAACAGTGTATATTCTATGGTATCATGCAGTGACGTCACACCAGGAAGTCTTGAAGTTTGGGTGGAATTACCTGATGCCATCAAATTTGATCCAGCCCTTGCGCCGTTTAAGCAACTATATGAACAGCATCATGGTAAGTGACCTTGAATCTTCTTTCTTTTTTTCAGCTTCACACTGTATCCTGCAGCATCAGGGTAGGTACAGAGATCTCAAAGTTGAGTATCGGAATTAAACGCCGCAGTTTTTCAGAGGAAAGAAAAAATTAAATCGTAATTTGGTATCTTAAATTATTTAAAGTTTGAAGTCATCGCGTGACGCAGTAGCACAGCATGTCATGGGTTCGATAACTACTAGAGGGAATAAATTATTTAATATTTTTACTTTCTCGCGCTGGTTACAACAAAAAGTGGGGTTCATCAAATAATAAATTTTATATTTACGAATATTTTTATGCTAGTACATTAGGAAAGGGTCTACATTTAAATATAAACACCCCCCAAGCACAATTTACATAACCAATATAAAAAAGTTTTTTTAATTAATATTTTATTTATAAGTAGTGATCTAGTCAGAGGGCGGGGAATAACTATGAATTGTAGACTGATTTATTGTATATTTATTTGTGATAAAAATGTTGCTCGAGACCTATTTATATGTTAAAATATTAGTATTTATATATTTTATTAGCTTTTGCCTGCTGCGAGGTTCGTATTCAACTAAGACTAAATAAGAGTTTTATTTATTAATATAAATAATTGTATTTCTTACTTAATTATTTTCATTTAAGTACACGGGCATTTGCCGCCGTTAACTTTAACTTAAAATCTCAATCATTTTTTCCCTACAGGCAAACTGGAATCACCAGTCCTTACTCCGGAAGGAGACAGAAGTATTTTCAATAGAAAAATCTCAAATGAGGCCGTCTTGGATATTGATATTGTCGATAGAAATGCAAACAACAGCAAAGATGCTGATGACAGGTTAATATAAGAATTTCTTACATATTTTTATACTTTTTTTATCATTTTCTCGCTCTATCCCGCATGTACAAGGGTAGGCAGAGGGACGCGTGTTGAGAGGCGAAACTCAACGCCGCGCCATAACTGTCCTATTATACTTAAAAAAAGACACATTTAGACAGAAAGGCCAATCGTGACGCAGGAGCACAAGCCTGTGACTATAAACGCGACAGGTTATGGCTTCGAATCCATCTCGAAGAAATGAAATATTTATTATTTTCATTTTCTCGGTTTGGTATCGAGGCAAAGCGCGGCGTTGAATTCCGTCACCCAAAAAGCAATGCCTCAAATATCCTGTGGAAAGTGGTTAACGGAGATTCCGTTACGGAGTGTCTTAACGCTAGGTTACCTCTGCCTACCCTGCTTTATGCGGGAAGGGCGTGATACAGCGTGAAACTATAAAAAACATGTCCATCATCACACGACAACTGTGGGCTCGAATTACACGTGTACTGTTTTGAGTGCTAACTCTCAAAACATAATGTCTCGAAAATGGGCGGTGCTTGGGGAACGGAGTGTATTGACTCTCTGCCCTTATGTATGGGATACAACGAGAACGTAAAGAAATATGGTAAAGTAAAAAAAAAATCACAACATAAATATGTTACTGAGGAAGTCACAATGTCCCAATATATAAGTTCCTACTTCTTATCGCCTACTTTTGATAATAAAAGCAAACAAACATCCCTTCGTCTTGTAATAAATATGGCTCATGTCATTTCACACCTCAAATGACTCATATATTTTTTTTTATTTTATGTAAGTAAGTATGTAAACATATTGTAAATTCATCATTATAAAATTGGGAATGGTTGTGGGTTCAATTCTCGTTCGGGGGGGTTTTTACTATTTCTTTATTCAATTCAGAGAAAGCGCCATACAGCGATACCGCGACATAAGTCCATTACGCCTTGATGCTGGAACGGAATGTCTTACACTAGGTTCTACCTGCTTACCATGCAAAAAGGTGGAAAACAGATATATGCGGAGAGAGAGAGAGAGAGAGCGTTTGTCGCTTCGTTCTCTCTGACTACCCTAAGGATAAAGCGTCTTAAAATAATCTAAATGATATCACGTTATAATCGGTGATCAGACATTTATTTTTTTTACCTATTAGAGGTTTAGTGAAGATGCAAAAAGAAATTATTCTTTTGTATACCTATTATAATTATATTTCTGTACATTCCTCCAGAACTTAGCCCTACTATTTGTATTATATTTTTAGTTACCGGAGAGTGAAAATAATTATATACACTCATTCGAGTGGGGATCGCACCCATGAGGTCATGTGCTCATCCTATTTACATTTAGACATGCGTACTTTCCACTGTGCCATAACGGCTTTATCTTACTATTATTATTATTTTTACATGATTTTGTTTTTATTTTAAGCGAATTATAGTTTAGAATTAAAAAAAAAATGAATGTAGCGGGATTTGAACCTGTGTCTTTTGGAAACCGTCCAAAACGTCCACGTCCTAAATGTGGAATAACACTTTAAAAATGTATGTATAAATGAAATTGATTTGTTCTAGACTGATCAACCCACCCTTACACGATGAAACGAAGAAAGTGCCATCAGCGCGAAAGAAACAGGTAAAAATTTTAAATTGAACATGAAACAAAAACACATGGCGCGGCCGCCGTGACGCAAGCAAGGATGTGAGTAAGTGCGATGGTTGTGGGTTCGATTCCCACTCGATGGCATGAATTATTTTATATTTTCATTTCCTTGCTTGGTAACGAGGCAAAGTGCAGCGTTGAATTCCTCCACTCAACACACAATGACTCCAGAATCTTGAGAAAGTGGGGAACGGAAGTGTTTTAAAGGGAAAACAGTCACTTAACACTAGGTTCCCAGGTTCATTCTGGCTACCCTCCCACGTGGGAGATACAGCATAAAGCTAAAGAAATCATAATAAGTTTTGAGAATAATAAAAAATGGTTCTTCTTCCAGCTGGACCAGACTCTCCGTGTTATAAAGCTGACAGTACTGGTGGCGTGTTGGCTGTTACTGACGGTATCTTTACTGCTGAATAGAGAGAAGACCGACATAGTTCTACATACGGCCGTCAATAGTGAGGAAGTAAAAGGTTAGTTGAGTTATTTATTTGTTTTATTCGTATCCCGCAGATTAGGGTAGGCTTAGGGAACCTAGTGGTTAAGATATTTCATTCTTCACGCACCGCCCAATTTTCGAGATATTGCGGGTTGAGCAGAGGGACTCAACGCCGCTTGTTACCAGAACGGGGAAATGAAAATATAAAATACTTAATTTCCCTGATCTATTTAATATTTTCATTTCCGCGAACGAGAATCGAACCCACAACCACCGCGTTTTCGGTTTTGGTACATGAAGTAAGCCCAAACTATTTAGAAATATAAATGGACGGAATGCGGCAAAAAAAATATAATTAAAATCCCTTGTTATTGAAATATTTTAATTTAAAATCAATTGAACGGCGTTGAGTTCCGTCACTCAATAAGTAATGTTTCGACGATTGGGCGGAGAGTGGAGAATGGAATGTCAAATACAGCGTGAAGCTTTATTATTGTAATTATCTATTCTAGTAAGTTATAATATTTGTTCCAGAATATTTCCTCACAGAAACCGAAAGTGAATTCACTGTGTCCATCTCCTTATCTGGTCCATTTTCGGAGGCTGATGGAAATGATACTAACAACTTTTTACTACTTTGGTTGCACAGGAGAGGTCTTGATGAGCAGGTAAATAGTTTTTTTTTTGCTTTTGGGTTTGAAACTACTATCATCCTTGTAAGTGAAGGATTAAAGTATTATTGAGAAGGCAAAGTAGTTTTATCCTTTATAAACATTATTATTTTATCTTTTATCTGAGTAAGTAGATACATGTTAATTCTATGGTTGGTTCATTTGAATTATATTACATTGAATAGTTTATAAAATTTTTTTGAAAATACTCCTTTAAGTGAAACATTGTCTGATTGTAGATAGGATGGTCGTAAGTTCAAATCCGAAAGTAGTTGTTTCTTGTACCTGATTCAATCAAGCGCGGCGTTAAGTTCCGTCATATAACACATAGATTTAATTTATGAACGCGGGCTAAATTACAAATACTATACAATACTATATTGACATACAAATAGCAATACAAACGCAACGCTTTTATCAGCAAATATTATTTCAGTAAGGATAATTACATCGAGGGATTACTCATATATAAACATTGGTATTAATTTATATGTCTATTTATAATGAGACTCTGTTATAGTGTAGTGGAATAGCGTATTAAAACGATGGTCGTCGGTTCAATATTTGAATGTAAAAGATAATTAAGTAGATAAGTGTTTATTTGGTTAAACGGGCTAATCTCAGGAAGTTGATATTTGAATATTTTTGTTGGTGTGGTATCATAGACAGAGTGAGGTTATATTCTAAGGCGTAAATATTTACATAATGCGTAACCCATTGTACTTGTGGTCAGAGTAACCTGAGGCTATTTCCAATTGACCACGTAAAAGCTAGTAAATATAATAGCGTATTCGTCATTTCATTTGTTGTTGGAATTCTTCTTCTTCTTGGAATATTGGAATACAGGAATATTGGAAAGATAACCTGATGACACATTACAGTACCGGCTCCCAACTCGCTTCGATCCTGGACTCTCGCTCTTAGAAGGTTTTTTTTCGAACTTGAGGTTAATGTTGTTAGTCCTATTGGCTTTTACAGCAACACCGGGTGGGTAGGAAGAGGGTACTCTGTTCCTGAAAAAAATTACATTTTCTTTTACATTTTGACACTTTCAACAGTATATAAATTATAATATTTTTTTATATTATAGAAGGATTATTAATTATACAAAAAATATGTATATTGTAAAGAAACCCCATATACTCGTACATATAAAGCCTGTAGACAGTAACTATTCAATTGTGGTAATCTGTAGTAGTTTGTAGTTTAATCATGTACAATACTCACGAACAAGAGAAGTGAAGACACGTCGTGCTGAAATTATAAATATTTATTACTATAAACACTTCATGGTCGTTTCATAGTTATAGATTATCTGTATATTAAAAAAAATACGCGCTTCACACTGTATCCTGTGGGGTTGGCAGAGGGAACCTAGTGGAGGAACTCAACGGCATGCTTGGTTTAAAATTAAAAGTATCGGAGAACGAGGAATTTTCATTTCTCTGGTGCTTCAATTCCCACTTATTGAAAAATCCCATTTTGGGTGTAAATATCAAATATCCAGGGCATCACGGATATGCATATGACAGGTTTTTTTTAGCATCACGCGGTATCTCTCACGTAGCAAGGTTTAGAGAAAATCTGGGAACATAGTTTTTTTAGGTTTCCAGAACACTCCGTTCCAACTTTTAAGCCATTGTGTGTTGAGTGGCGGATCTCTACGCCGCGGTTTGCCTCGTTGTCTTTGCAATTTTCCTTCACTCTAGTAAGGATATTGTGTGATCAATATGCAACAATTCAAAGCTAAATATTACAACACGATGTAAATATTTATTATACGTTTTCGTAAACACTATTGTGTTTTGTTTTACGATCGCACATTTTCTCAGGTGTCCCTCTAGTGCTACTATGTACGTACGTAGATATATGTGATAGCCTGCGGTTTTACGTGGTTATGAGTGTCCCCTTTGCCTACCCTGTATGTGTAGAGTACAGACTGAAGCTAAAAAAACAAATTCATTTATTAATATTGGTGATGAAATTTCATTTTTCATAGACAATTTTTAAAAAAATACCACCATTATATTTACTATGACTTTGTTTTAGAAACAGAATGGCTTTTCAGTACTATAAAATTAACCAGACAAAATATAGTTTTATGATACTCCACTATTTTCTTTTTGTCAAGTCAAGAAACATTGTAAGTACAGGAGTATGGTCGAACTGTTAAGACACCCCGTTCCCCACGCACACCATAATTTTCAAGACATTGATAGATATTGAGCGGCGAAATTCATCACTGCGCTTTGTCTAACTATATATATATATATATATATATATATATATATATATATATATATATATATATATATATATATATATATATATATATAATTTAGGATTCACCCCGCTGGACTATAGTTCTACAACCTGATGACGTCATGGATTTTTCACCAAGCGCGTCCCAGTCTAAGACTTTGTTGGTAAACAAACGTCACTCCAATTTTAAGAACAATACTGAAACTAACGCAACAATTAGTACATTGAAAAATAATGAAAGCAACGGTAAGTTATATGTACCAATATTTGTTTTTAAACGGCTCTTCCCTTGAAAAAATAGTAAAAATTCCATACGAAAATTTTTATGTAAGTGTATTATATTTATATATACGTGTATTATATTTATATATATACGCGTCGAGTTCCAAAAAGTAGAAATCAAAGTGTGTAAGGGAAATTTGAGTTCTCGCTTTCCGTCAAAAATGTAAAAATAGCAAGTACTCATATTCTTCGACTGAATTGACTAAGAACTTGGTAATCACTTAACGTGCAATGCTTTTAAACATTTGAATAAGTAGAAGTAGTAAAAAAGTGATCTCGTGTCTCCCAAAAATGTCGATGTGAATCTGACTACTATAGATTATATGAAATATTATTTTATTAAAAATATATTATAAAATATTTTTAATTCAAATTTAAAAAAAAACTTTAATAACTTAAGCGTAAACAACGCGAGGTTGTGGGTTCGATTTCCACTTGAGGCGAGTTTCGCCACTTAACACGCAATGCCTCCAGAATTCGGAGAAAAATGTGGAACTTAACATTAGGTTCCCTCTGCCTACGCTGCTGTGTGCGGGATACAGCGTGAACCTAAAAAATCCTTATATTTATTCCAGAAACATCAATATACCTCCGAATGAGCACAACGAGTAACAGAACGGTGCCACTGACAGTCAGCTATATGCTGAACCCGTTGTCAGAGGAAGACGGCATCATGTATGCGGTTATTTTATTAGGCATTCTATATGTTTTGATTATTTTTGAGGTAAGCAGTTCTTTATTCTATTTTCTGTTTTTTTCTTATTTAGTGATTGTGTGTGAAAGAGTGTTTTGAAATTCCGTTTGTATAGTTTTCAGATCGTATTGATATTATATATTGTGTTTTTAATAGTGTATATATTGCCTGCAGAATTCAGATTAAGTAATTTGTTGGGAACGGACTATCTATGAGAATGGGATAGTTTCAGGGTTTGATTCCCACCCAGGGTATAAATTATTTTAAATTCTTCGCTCTTGTAAGAAGACAAAGCACAACTTTTGCTCCCTCACTCGAAACGCGTCACACCATATCTTAATATACAATGTCTCAGAATTTGGTTGATCTAAGGGCCAGGGAGTGTCTTAACTCCAGGTTCCCTTTGCCTAATATATGTAGGATACAGAATGAAGCATGAATAAAATACAATTCTATTACAAGTAAAGACACACAATTCTATTACAGATAGTAAACAGAACAATAGCAGCTCTAATATCCTCATCCCTGGGGATAGCAGTTTTATCACTAAGTGGTGCTCGACCGTCGCTCCCGGAGCTGGTCTCCTGGCTGGACGTGGAAACCTTGCTGTTGTTGTTCAGCATGATGATCCTGGTCGCTATACTCGCTGAAACTGGCCTGTTTGATTATTTGGCTGTTGTCGCTTTCGAAGTAAGTTAGGTATAGGATAAATAGAACTGAAATATTTCTTTTATGTTTTTAAATATTTAAGAAATAACACCAGTTCGATTCCCAATCAAAGGGAAATAAAATGTTTAATATTTTTATAGATAAAAGTATTTTAATGGGAATGAAGTGTAATCTTAACATTAGGTTCCCACGTTCCCTCCTACCTTGCTAAATACGGGATACAGCGTGAAGCTAAAAAAATAGCTGTCTCTCTTGTCAAATGATCATTGGTTATAATTATGTTTGGGCAGGAGAAATTTGTAAGAAGCACTCTACATAAATAACTTGTAATAAGTATATAACAACTTTCATACTGTCTTGGTTAGAAACTGCATATTGTAAAATAAGTGGAACATATTTTAATTTTGATTAATTTTGCGAAAGTACTGCCATCTATTAGCGAGTAGCGTGAGAATAGAAATATTAAAGTTATGTTTTTTTAAATTAAAAACAAAATTTAACATAGGAAATAGATGGAAAATGTAAGATAACCAAAATTGATATGAAAGAATTTATTTAAAGACATTCTGTGTTGAGAGGCGGAATTCAACGCCGCGTTTTGCCTCGTTACCGAGGAAATTCATATTAATTATAATTCAATATCTTGTTATAGGTAACAGGCGGTCGTACGTGGCCTCTAATAAACACACTCTGCTTCTTCACAGCTATATTCTCCACTTTCTTGGATAATGTTACCACTGTGTTACTGATGACTCCAGTCACTATACGGTAAATTATTTTATTAAAAAAAACCTAGTATTTGTTTTTTCTTTATTATGTTTAACTATTCAGACAAGTGCTTTTTTTATTTCTTTTAAGTATACACATATTTTTTTCCTACTGATCATATGAATCAGTACTTCACCCTTATCTCTTTTCTGAAAAAGAGAAACTTAAAAAAATCTCTTAGCTTGATTAAAAATTTCAGATTATGCGAAGTAATGCAATTGAACCCAGTACCAGTGCTGATGTCGATGGTGATATTCAGCAACGTAGGGGGCGCCGCAACGCCAGTAGGGGATCCCCCTAACGTTATTATAGCGAGCCACCCTTCTATATTACATGCTGTAAGTATACTTTAAGTATAAAAGGTGGATAAAATGGAATCATATTTTAAAGATTTTAGATGCACGGCAATATAGGCAGATCAAACCTGATGTTAAGGCATTCAGTTCCCAATTTTCTGCATAATTCTAGAGGCATTGCGTGTTGAGTGGTGGAACTAAACGCCACAATCACACTTTGTGGCCCGGCGTCGAGACTGGCCACATAAATATTACTATAATTATAATAATACCTATTGATATTAGAAATTTCATTAAAATTTATTGATGAATTGATAGAGAAATACAACTAAAGCTAATAAAACTAAAAAAAATATTTTATTTACTAAATAAAATTCTTCTTTCAGAATATAAATTTCACATCGTTCACTTTACACATGGGCTTGGGTATACTATTGGTGTGTGTACAGACGTACGTACAACTGCGCTATATGTTCCGAGACATGAATAAACTGAGGCACAGTGTTCCTAGAGATATTGTTGGTAAGATATTAGGCTTAAATAATTTAAAGTTTTTAAATCTGAGCTGTATAGAATTAGTCCAGGCATTCCCGATAATTAAAATATAGATTTCTATTTTTTTGTTTCACGCTGTATCACGCTCATAGCATGGTAGTCAGCGGGAGACACTCCCGTCCCCAGGAAAATTCAAATAAGTGTTTCCCATGAGCGAATCAAACAAAAACAAAAAAATATTGAATATTTATTAATTTACGAATTTTTTATAGAAATGCGTCAAGAGATTGGAGTCTGGAAGAGAGCAGCAGCATCTTTATCGTCTTATTCACGAGATGAGGATATTGTGAGGCGTGCTTTGGAGAAGAAGGTACACTATTTTAATTTTTGTACATAATAAGTTCTATAACTTTAACGAGAACCGAGAAATTATAATTATAGGGTAAAAATATCAATGACCAGTCATGGCGCGTGGTTACTTGCTAAGGGTAAAAGCGCTACTCTACACTCAGTGCTTCCAGAACGCAATGAAAAATTAGGAACGGAAATCTTAATGGGAACGGAGTGTTTTTATATTAGGTTCTCCCTGTTCTCTTCACCCCTGAAACGAAAAAGTCCCACGAAAGGTATTTTTTTAATATATATTTTTTGATTCTAGGTCCAAAGATTACAAACTACTTTACTAAAACGCGAAGCAGGAAGTGGAAAATCTAAAAATGATCCGTTATTTTGTTCTACATTGGCCCAAATGAAACAAAAGGTAATTTTAAGAAAAAATATATTAGTGTATTATAACGGAAGTCCTAGATTCGAATTTAATATAGATTTTTTCGCATTTTGAATAAAAGTGAAGCAAGTTCAAAATTAATTTCTGTATTCTTAAAACCGACCTATCTTTTTGATGTACTAAAAGTCTGTGGTCATTTCATAAAAAATCCAACTTTTCGAGTTGTTATTTGCAAGGAAGAATATAATTTCTAAGTTCTAATACTTTGCCTAATATCTAATACAATAAAGAGTGGAGAATGGAATCACTATTTTTTCGTATTTATTTACATTTTTTTTTCGTTACAGTACAACATAAGAGATAAACAGCTTTTAATAAAAGCTACAATATGTGTTACATTCGTCGTCGTCGTATTCTTTCTTCACGCTATACCTGAACTACGTAAGTTTTTTAATAATATACACAATGTAAACTATTTATTTTCGGCAGTCGCGGGTTCAAATGCCACTTGTGGGGATTTTTGTATTTCTATTATAGAAGGGGCATCTTTCCTATAATTTTTTATAGTTATTTTGTCTTTGTGTACATATCTCGTGTCTCTATTAACACTGACGGGGAGAAAATGCTTACAAAGCAGGAGCTCAACCTATGCCCCTTGCGTATGAGCTTTTGTGGCGCAGAGGCACAAGCGCGCGACTGTACAAGTGGTTGTCGGTTCGATTCCCACTCGGGGGAATATTTAATATTTTCGTTTCTTCGCTCTGGTAAAAAGGCAAAGCCTCCAAGATTGGCAGGTTATTGCTAAAATGCTAAAACATTATAGGTTCTCTCTGCCTATCTTGCGTAGAGGAGATACAACGTAAAGCTAAAAAATCAAAGAACTTACATATTTCTTGCTTATGTTAGATCCATGCCATAAATATATTTACTTCCAGAAAGCCTTTCCCTGGGTTGGACGGCATTGCTAGGAGCTCTCCTTCTACTTCTGCTAGCGGAGAGAGATGACCTAGAGCCTACTCTAGCAAGAGTGGAGTGGTCCACACTACTGTTTTTCGCAGCTTTATTTGTGTTGATGGAGGTATGTTTTACTTAATTTCAATTGGTTTTTAAATTATATATTTAAATTATATGAGGACTGATCCTGTGACCTTCTATTAGGCAACACTACTACACCATTAGGTAATTTAAAGTAGGTATAGTATAAAGTATAGTACCTTTATAAAGAAGCTTCTAGGTTAATTGTACTTATACTACTTTGTTGGAAAAAGTGCGAAACTGTTATCTGTATTTGAACTTACAACTACCGTTCATTGTAACATAACTGTACTATAATGACTTCGTTACTTTTTTGCTATTTAATATGCTGAAATAATTTGTTTAAATGTTTTTTTCTAGGTATTGTCAAAACTAGGTCTCATAGCGTGGATAGGAAACCTAACAGAATCATTAATTTTGAAAGTTGGTGAAGAATCGAGATTAACAGTCGCTCTTATGCTTATTTTGTGGGTAAGTACGGTTTTGAGGCCAGTCGTGGCGTAGTGGCATAAGCGTCTTATTGTAAACGCGACAGGTTGTGGGCCGGTTTTCCACTCGAGGGAATGAAATATTTAGCTAATATTTAAATTTCTACACTGGTAACAAGACAAAGCGCGGCGTTGACTTCCACCACTTAACACACAATATCTCCGAAATTAGACGAAAAGATATAAAGTATATTTGATATAAAGATTTTGCAAACCTAATTTTCTTAATTTTTTTAAATTTTCTAGCTTATAATAGATCTAGAGATTAAATAATATTTTTTTTTTATTTTTCTTTGTTTCTATTAGATTTTCTTCTCATCCAACAGGTATCAGGCCTAGCATCAGCATTCGTAGACAACATCCCATTAACAACAATGATGGTGCGCGTGGTCGGCGCGCTGGCGACGTCTCTGGGACTGCCGTTGCCGCCGCTAGCGTGGGCGTTGAGCTTCGGCGCGTGTTTGGGAGGTATTATTGATTTAACGTGGTTTTGTATGTGAAGACGGAGAATTGAGACACTAGGTTTATTAGTGATTATTTTTTAGATTCACGCTGTATCCCGCATATCCCGCAAAATACAAATATTTGTTTTTATACCTACATAGATTATAAAACAAGAAAATAAGTAACAATACAATTCCAACTATTGTCTCAGGTAACGGCACCCTCATCGGCGCGAGCGCTAACGTGGTGTGCGCGGGCGTGGCGGAGCAGCATGGGTACAGGTTCACATTCATGCAGTTCTTGAAGATCGGTTTTCCCATAATGATCGGTAATCTTATTGTCGCCTCTGTGTATTTATTATTCTGCCATAGCCTTTTTAGTTGGCATTAACTTGATTTTTTTTTATAAAAAAAATCCCTTTTAAGTTACTTTAAAGTTTTATCAAAATCGGTTTGGTCCGATTTCAGTATTAGACTGAACAAGCCTATATCATTATAATAATTGGCTCTTGGTCCTTAATTCTGTGTATTTATGTTTCTGCCAATGTATTGTTAGTTGGCATTGTTTTTTTGTAGGAAATATATTTTATAAGTTGTCTTAAATGTTTTATCAAAATCGGTTCAGCCGTTTAAGTATTAGAACGAACAAGTCTAGATGATTACGATTAATTATGGTTAATTTTTCATAATAAATATGTTATGCAAACTGCTTATTATAACAATATCTTGTATTCTTATAACATATTGGAATGAAACTATTATTATATTGAGCTTAAAATTATAATATTTTTTTAAACGAGATTATTAATAAAATTTATATATAAAAAATATTATTTTATATATATTATACTAATTTTAGAAAATAAAATTGATTTAACGTAAACAAATAGTATTATTCGTTATATTTATTTATTGATGAATGTACAAAATAAATACGTCCTTATAGATTTTATTTAATGTTATTATTCAGTAAGTATAGCAACTTTATTGTTAATATTAGTTATAATATATCTTATTAAATTGTTGAATTAAATTATATTTTTAATATGAACAACGTGTTTCAGTTTTTGACGGCGACGGATTTTGACCGTAAATGTTTTTTTAGCTTCACATATCCCACACAGCAGGATAGGCAGAAGGGACCTGGAAACTTCAGACACTCCATTCTCATTACGACACCCGTTCCCCACTTTCCGCCAACTTCTCGAGGCATAGCTGTGGAGTGACGTAAATTTGCCTCGTTGCCAGTACGAGAAAATGACCATATAAATATTTAATTTTAACAAGTGGGAATCGAACCTACAACCAGCCGCGTTTACAATCGCATCACGCTTGTGCCCTTGGACCACTACTGACTTCAGATATTTAAACTAATTTGTATTTTATTACATTTCCATAATTTTTAAAGACGCGAGCGAAACCGAGGGTAAAAGTTACGTGTTTATTTGATATACATGGTAAAATAAAAAAAAAACATTTTTTTACATGAGGCACTTTAATATGAAACATTTGAACTGCAATACAATATTCAACCAATTTTAAAATCTATTATTTCTATTATTTTTAGTCAATACTTGAATAAAAAAAATAACTTAATTTAAAATTTAAATTAAATTTTGACACAATATATATTTTTTTATTATTATATTTATTCTTTAGAATTAGAATTTTCATCAACCAATTTTCTGTATAAAGTATTGTTTAAGGCAACTACAGTGAAATAAAGTATATTATACTTATTTAATAAGGCAGAGTAATAACAATTGACATGAAATAATTATTCAGATAAATGGTAAATAGCAATGGCAACACTGTATATAATTATTGTATTTTTAATTGTATAACATTTTTTGGTGTGTTATTATCAATTTAATGAAACATATTAATTAAAGACACTTCAATTTATAAATTGGAAGCGAGAAACATTTACTTTGTATATTGTATAAATTTAACATGTAAAAAGTAATTCGATTGATTAATTTAAAATATAAGAACATAGGAACCTAGTGTTAAGGCACTCCGCTCCCAATAAAAAACGTTCCTCATTTTCCGCCAAATTCTTTAGGCATTGCGTGTTGAGTGGCGGAACTCAACGCCGCGCTTTGCCTCGATTAACTATTAATACTAGTGGTAAATGGCAGTATTCGACAAAATTACAAGTTTATTAATCTTCCATTTTATTTTTGTATAAAAATGTTGAGGTAAGTGGATAATTGTATTATTAAGATACCTCAGTCTTATATTGGTAGAAAGAAAATCTATAAAATGTATTAAATATAAAAATTACAATATAATATATTTAAAAACTGTAAGTTACGTAATTTAACGGATCGAGGAATCTATTAAGGAATACAATGGGAGACTAAAATCATGTCTTATATAAATTGCAGTATTTTTTTCTTAGCATAATTTATTTTGGAATACTGTTATAGATTTTTTGCATAAATTCACTGTTATGTACATAAATAATTGTAAATTTTGAAATACAAAAATGTGTATAATTTAAACATAGTACAAACTTTGCTAACAAAACAAATCGACGACATAAAAAGTATTAAAAAGTTTGGTCCTTCGAGCAGGATAGTAAATTAAGTACCAATAATAAAATTAATATACTTTTTTTAGCTTCACGTTGTATCCCGCGTTTAGTCCACCCTGGGTAGAGAAACCACTCGAATTTTGCCGTCAACAACGCCGCGACTTGTCTTTTTGCCAGAGCGAGGAAATGAAAAAAAACATTTCCCCAGAGGGATTCGGACCCATAACCGTAGCGTTTACATTAAGATGTTGTGCAATTGCACTGTATCGTTATCAAATATAATTTAATAACTTATATTATTCATTCTATATAAGATAATCGTAGAAAAAAAATAGTTTCATATTAAATTCTATAAGTTTTTGGTAACATTTAAGTACAGTATAATCTCAACAGATAAATAATAAATACCGGAGTATAATTTACTATTTAAGCACAAGTTTAAGAATTCTTCTTAGCCAGCATTTTTTTGTAACTCTGTAAACAAAAAATATATTATGTTACTAGTATATTTATTTATATTTTAAAGTATTAGGTATTATAATTATATTTTAGTAGTAGTGTAGTTATAGAAGTGGCGAAGCTTAACGTTACATATTACTTAGACAGACATCTAATACTAACCTCTTCAGCCATTGCGTACAATAACGCCGCAGTTTCAGGACCAGTCTGTTCCACTAACGTCTTGAATATACCAACGTCAGCACCACTGTCGCTTACTTCTGATCTGTTGAACGAATTAAAAAATCAAATTAATAAATTGTACAATAAATCCATAAAAACAATAATACTTTATAGTTAAGTAGGCAGAGGCAACCTGGAAACCTAGTGTTAAGATACTTCGATCTCATTAAGGCACTTCCGTACTCTACTTTCTCCTGAATTCTGTACGCATTGCTTTTGAGTGGCGGATCTAAACTCCGCGCTTTTGGCTCGTTACCATAGGGAAAAAATAAGCATTTTAAATATATAATTTCCTCGCGGAATCCAACAGACAACCTGTCGCGTTTGCTTACAGTTGTGCTGTGGTGCCGCATCTCGCCTCAACTTTTTTATAGATAAAGATATAAAAGATATAGACGTATAGAAAGACTTTAGAACTTAGTGTTAAGACACTCCGATCGCACAATCGACCCGCTTACTGTCAGACGTTGCCTTCCTTGGACATGATGGTCTCTCTGAAATTATTTCATACAGGCAATTATTTATTTATGTACTTACCTATTAGAATAAGTTCGTGTTCTCTCTCTAGATTTCAGCAAAGTCTCAGGTTCCTCGTGTCGCGATTCAAATGTAAAGTTTTCTGGTATCGCCAAAGGTGCCTAAAATAAATTAAAAATAGTAGCTAGTAATAGTTACGTGAAGCGATGATAAGATTAATTTCTTATAAAAATTGGAGATAATTTTAATTTTTTCAATTATTATTTTGACTATTATTTTACTTCAAAAAAATCAATGACTTATGTGTAAAATGTTATTATTTAAATATATTTATTATTTGCGATCATCTAGGCCTGTGTGGTGTGTGTGGTACATCGGTGTGAATGTAAACAGGGCAATGAAATATTTCGTATTTTAATTTCTTAGACCTGGTAACTAAGGTTTTACTATTAAACACTTAATGTCTCAAAAAAATAAAGAATACGTCATTAAATGGATGAGCAATATGTTATATTTTTTTTTACCTGAGTTTTTGTTAATAAAGTTTTTCTGCTCTCCCCTCTCTGGTCTTTTGGTGGAATTGCTGTTAACAGTTCGAATGGATGACCAGACTCTACCACACGACCCCTAGAATGGTAAAAAGAACAAAATGTATGCATGTAAAGCAAATAGTAAAAGATATATTGACGCTATCTGTAAAGTTAATAAAAAGAATAGGGGCCCTAAATAACTTTTATATATTTTTTATTACTATATCAAAAATCTTTCATAGCAAAATCTGAGTTTGAGATATTATTATGAAATTTTGTAATCAATTCACTATTATTATTCGAAAACTTTATTAATATGTTGGATGAGGGGAAGATTGAATACAATACAATACATTTATGAAAAGTCAACACTTACTTATCCATGACGATGACGCGGTCGTAGTCCATGACAGTGTTGAGTCTGTGCGCTATCGTCAGTACTGTTGATTCCGCAAATTTCGTGCGGATTGTGTTTTGGATGTGTTTGTCTGTCCTGTAGAGAGAAAGTATAATAATAAGTAAATAATATTAAAAATTATACAGCTAATCGAACTTCAAGTGTATGTGCTGTACTCTGTTCTCTGTGTATATATATTCTTTTGACAGTTTCAAAACTGTTCTGTTCCACCACTGCTTCCAGAATTTGGCAGAAAGCGGAGAACGCAATGTCCTAATCGGAACGAACTTTCTTAACATTAGTAGGTTTCCAAGATTTCTCTGCATCCCAGCCTACGTAAGTGGGATACAACGTGAAGTTAAAAACAATCAGTTTTACGTTTTTAACACATATTAGAATAGATAAAAAGAATAAAATTAGGAATGTCAAGACACTCCGTTCTTTCAACTTATCGCCCGAAGCTATGACATTGAATTTGACGCATTAAATAATAGCTACAATAACTTTAAATTGATTTATATTTCTACTGATTGGTTTAAATTTGATAGTTCTTTTGCTAATACATTTATTAGATATCTATCTGTAATCTTTAAAATAAATTAAATTTAAACGAGAAATCGAAAATTATATAACTATGCAACTCAATATTTTTCGTATACTGTGTGTGTTGTTAATTAAAAAAATATGTTAACGGTACAAACGTTGATTTCATATGTAATTTTTAACTAATCTTTCGAAAGTTAGCTGATACTCACTCAGTATCAACGTTAGCGGTGGCTTCATCTAAAATAAGCACAGCTCGTCTCGCTAGCACGGCGCGCGCGAGACATAATAACTGACGTTGACCGCTCGAGAAGTTACCGCCACCGTCACCTACTTTTGATTGAAGACCAGCTGGTAATGACGCTACTGATTTCTCGAGTTCCACCTGGAAATTAAAAATATAATACTTTAAAAAAAATCGATGTTTTTATCCACATGCAACTGCTAAAGATAGAATCGTGTTATTGAATTCAATGCCGCGTTTTGCCTACCGGGTCTACCTAATGAGCGGAAGAATAAAAATAATTTAAATGTAATGTGTAAGTGGGAATCGAACAACCATCCAACTTTTCGATTACTATACCGTTGAAGTTATCTTTGACAATATGATGTATATTTATATCTATGTAGGATCAAAGTTGCCCCATTCTACCCCTTACTGACCTCCTGCAGGGCGGCATATATCTGTGCGTCAGTGTGGACCTGCTCGGGGTCCAGGTTGTCGCGCAGTGTAGCCGCAAAGAGCGCGGGGCGCTGCGGTAGTGCGCAGAGCCGCGCGCGCCATCTCCGGAGACCGGCCTGCTCTGGGGACACGCCGTCCACTGTTATGCGACCAGAGATCTTGCTTAGCCTGGAAAGAAATAATAGACAAACTATGAGATCATCATATTTTCAGCTCTAGTTTAACTCACATTAATTTATATTTTTTGTGAAGTAAACATTAAATGATCTATCAGAAAAATTTACTAAAGTTACTTAGTTTGCTTTCACCAGGGCTAGTAATGTCTTCATCAATCTATTAGGGAAATGTAACGGTGTTTGGAGGACCAAAAATTACTTACCTTACTTCATGAGATGATTGTGGATACATCCTCACTCGGCAGAATAAATTATTTTCACTTTTTCTGATGCACAACATAAAGCGCGGCGTTTAAATTCGCTACTTAACACGTGATATTTAAAAAATTGGGCATAAAATTGAGAATAGACGGCTCTATAAATCGAATAAAGTTGTTTGATTTTAAAGTCTACTAAATACCTAAATAAAGCAGCAATTAAAGAGCTCTTCCCAGCCCCAGTCCTTCCAACTACTGCTACTTTCTCTCCGGGACTTATAGAGAAACTAACTCCTCTTATAGCAAAAGCCGGTTCTTGCAACTTTACATCTTCTGTAGGATTTTCTTGGATTTTAGGTGGTTTTTCGTATTCTAGGGATACATCTTCGAATACTATTTCACCTAAAAAAAGTTTTATACATTTTAAAATTCGGTATAAGGATAACTTTCAGTGGTGGAATAGCGGTACAGCTAGTGACTGTTAATGCGAAAGTTGTGGGTGCAATTTCCACTCGGCGAATTGTTTAATACGCCACACAACACGCAATGTTAAGCAAATGTTCCCCATATTGCTATAGCGTGAGGATAAAAAAGACTAAAACTATGTATATCATTTTTTTTGGTCCAATTTGGTTGGATATTATAATAAAATGGCAATAGATTAGTAAATTGTATTTTTTCTGTGAACTTTTTATTTCAATTTTTTTAAAAACATTAATAAACCAAGAAAATTACCCTGGCTGGGCCACTGTTCGAAGTCAAGTGACGGATGCTCCTGCTTCAGTGCTTGCATGTCGGGCTCTACTGGTTTTTCTGGAGGTAAATTCCTGTATTCTAAAATTCTTTCCACCTAAAAACAACAATGTACTGTATTAATTAAAAAAATGTTAAATTAGCATTTTAAATTAATTTGTTCAATAAAATAAAAAAATCATAAAGAGAGAGAAAAAATAAATAAATTAAAATATTAGTTATTTTAATTTTTAAACATTGTTAAAACATTAATAGAGAGGCGTAGAGGCACAAGCGTGTGTGATTCCCACCTTGGGGAAAAAAATATTAAAATTTTGTAAATCAAAAAGTATAAGCCGAGATATTAACCTTTTTCTTAGTAAAAACCTCGTCATTACCATTAATTGAAAAGTTAACTTAATGTTATAGTCTTAATGTTATTAAAATATTAGAAATACTTACAGAAGTCATCTGGTTTTCAACTTCAGCCGTTTGTCGCATCCCATATTGACACATTCCAACTAAGCCTATAACTTGAGTTATAGCGAGACCAACGCTACCACCTGATGCTATAAAGAAAATAATAAAAATCTGTATATATGTATTATGTATGTGTTAATACAAAAATATATAAATGTATAAGAGTAACCTCTTATATCCTATATGGCTAAGGGCCTTAACTATTGGATCAAATATTAAAGATGCGGTTACCGTTTCCCCTTTGATAGTAGAAGTATACTATAATATATGTCCAGTCGTGGCTTAGGGCCACAAGTGTGTATCTGTAAACGCGGTTGTGGGTTCTATCCCCACTTAAAGAAATGAAATATTTAATATTTTCATTTTCTCGTTCTTGTAACGAGGCAGAAGCGCAGCGTTGAGTTCCGCCACTTAACACAAACAAAAAAAATAAAGAAAGTGTCTTAATGACAACTGAGTGTCATAACACTGGGTTCCCAGGCTCCCTCTGCCTACCGTGTAATGTGCAAAAATAACAGACGTTAATAACTTACTTTGATCAAGAAAAATGAAGAAACTAAACGTAACGGCAGCCAAATATAAACAACATGACATATCCATCCAAAACCCGAAAGCCCTTCCAGTAGATAGTACTAGAGTCCAAGAAGAAGAATGCAAGTCTTGTAGCTTATCGAATTCTTGGGCTAAAATTCTTTGCTGTTCCTGCGTTGACCTGATTGTTGTTAGCCCTGATACCGTTGCCGCTGCGTGGTTTAAACTTTGACTTCGTGCTGTAATTTTTTTTAATGTTATGATTATTTTTATTTGTTACATTTGTAAGATTTAAGGAAGATTATTGATAATTAAATAATAGTCCGAGACAACAAAAAATTTGAAAAGTAAATAAAAAACTAGAAAAGAGCTGATCTAAAATCTAAATCTTCAAACACTTAGGCTGAGAATGTTTTCTTAAATCATGGCTTGAAGTGTATGTTTGCAATAAAAAACAACAAAATCGATTAGCGGGATATTCAGTTAATCGTCCATTTATTGGGCACAAACTCAATGCAAATTTAAATCTTTTGTGATTTTCTCATGGATACCATTGTCAGAAATGGACCAAATTAAAATCGGACTACACGAGAAGCAACGAATTAAAAAAAAATCAACCAAATCAGGTAATGAGGTAACAAACATAAAAAAAGGATAATCCTTTTACAGAAGTATAACTAACCCCAGACGTAAACAAAGGGAAATTATAAGTTTGACGTGTCGGCGTATGTATATATATATCTGCTGTAGTCAACGCATACCATGAACCGATTTTGATTTAGTTTTTGTGTAAAAAATGATTGAATCGAGTTTAAGCCATGATTTCTTAAATGTTAAGCGGTTAGATTTAGATTATCAGCTGTTTTCTAATTGTTATAGAGATTTTTGTTTCGTGAGTTTTTAAATAATAATAAAAAAACTAATCTTACCAATAGCCTCAATCCTCTTTAACTCTCGACTGGTAAGTAAGAATAACGATCTTAATATATGCAATAGGCACGCCACTACTGCAGTCGGGAGGAGAAGCCACCAGTTCACAAGACACACTACTACAAGAATTGCTATTATTTCTAAGAAAAACTGAAAAGTGAAAGAAAATATATATTTTAGGAATATGTTTTTGAATAGTGTATACTTTTATATTTCCACTTCTTCGCTCTGGTGTCGAGGCAAAGCGCGGCATTGAGTTCTGCCACTCAACACGCAATGCCTTCAAAATTCGGCAGAAAGTGGGGAACGGACGGTCTTAAGACTAGGTCCTCTCTGCCTACCCTGCTGTGTGCGGGATACAGCGTGAAGTTAATGTTTTTGCAATATCATCATTTCACAACTTACCCCAAGACAATCAACAAGTGCATCTGGTAATACAGAATCTATTTGTCCCATGTCCTTAGAAAATCTGTTCAAAATCCTACCAGAGGGGTTGTGGTGGAAGAACCACATTGGCGCGTTCGATACACCTCTGAAAGAAAATATACATTAATTATAAGTATTTGTATTAGAAATCTTCATCAGTTTAGAATTGTATCATTTTATTTTCCATTATTTTTTCTATTTTAAAATGTATGTGCTCCGCTTTGAGTAACCAAATTGACGATTGATCAATTGAGAGCGAAGAAAATAAAAATATTAAATATTTTACTTCCAGGAGTGGGAATCGAACCCACAACCTTTCGCGTTTACAGTCACACGTTTGCACGACTTGCCTGTTATGGAGACAATTAATATTTAGTAAAACTAAAACAACTTACCTAAACATAGAATCGTGTAATGTGACGGATGCATTTATACAAGTGTTATAGAACACAAACAGCTTATTCCAAGTAAAGAATATACACACAAGTATGAGAGCGGCGTAGATGTACACGCACTGCTCTCGAGACAAGTGGAAATGATTTATTGGTATGTCTTCAAAATTAACTGGAAAACCATTTGATATATTAAAATATAAGAATTTCTACGACTCACTCACCCACTCAACACGCAATGCCTCATGAAAGTGGATAACTGTCTTAACGCTAGGTTCTCTTGTCATGTGCTGGTAAAGCGGAAAGCTATATAAAAATGTGTATTATTATCTTTATACATTTTTATTTACTTTTCAAGACATTTTGTTCCTCACACCGACCAATTTTTGAAATATTTCAGAACTGTTATTTAGCGGAACTCAACGCCGCGCTTGCCTATCAGAATACTTTGTTAATAAATTTTAAGACTAATAACTCACAAGGCGTTGTATTGTTTGTAAGTGCTGATATGTTCCTTTGCAGCGCACTGTTCGCTTCTTCTATGTTTACCCTGGAAATTATTTAAAAAAGTTTGTTATAGAAAATACTATATAGTAATAATAATAACAATATCTATGTAATAACATATGAAATGGTTTATAAAATATTTGAAAAAAAAAACATTACTTTTGGCTGAATTTTAGTTTTATGGCATTTATGTCTCATGGTTTCAAATGAAGCAAATTAATAGCAGCGTAGGGAGAGGGAATCTGGTAACTTAGTGCTAAGATACTCCGTTGTCGTTAAGACTCTTTCAGTCCCGACTTTTCGCCGAATTCTAGATAACGAAAATATTAAAAAAATAATTCCCCCAAGTGAGAAAAGACTGTATCATTATAATTTCCTTACAAAATTTAACAATATAATTATAACTTACCATTCCTTAAGCCAAATATCAGTAGACGAATAGAATATTTGTGCCAATATGAATAAAGAGCAAAGTAGAAACACTGTTAAAGAACCTCCACCACTCTTTATATAATTGAAATACACACTAAAGTCTACTGAGCCTTTATGCTGCACTTCGCCTGGAATAAAATGAAAACTTGATTAACATAACATTATAATGCATCTAAGCTAATATTATAATTAATATGGTTATATTTTATTCTTATTATTTAATTTCGTATATAGCAGTGCAAACAATCTACTCTTAAGACAATCCGTTCTCCGTTACAGCTATTTTAAGAAATCTAATATTCGTGCCCGCGTTATGTAATGATTTGATTATTATGCGGTGTTAGGTTCCGCCACAAAAATTATCGTTATAAATGACTTATATCTAAATTAGACTAAAAAAATACCATACCTTCATATTTAGGATCTAAATTCTTGTCTAAGTCCATATTGAAGGATAATTGAGATGCTGATGACATGGAGCGTTGAGATCTTAGTCTTTGTGGGTCCTATTAAATAAATAATAATATTTTTGAATTAGTCCCACCCCTCAAACTAATATAACATTAAAAATTAAACTGACTAATAATTAAATAATATTTGGTTAGAAATAAGTAACTAACACGCTTGGCGTCCATCTTCAATGGTTCGTTTGTGAGAATTGCGTTATAGACCTTTAAAAATTAAAATTAGTAAGAAAGATTTGCTTAAAATTTCATGTATATTCTTCAAACAAGTGCTTCACCTGCTTTAATGATACGATTATTTATTTTATATTATTTAATTGTATTAAAGAAAATAGATTAATTATTTTATTTTGGTATTCTGTACTATCATGGACTTAATAAATCCCAATTTAAACCTTTTGCGTCTGTATTTGATTATGTATCTAATTTCGTATTCATCAGAACAATGTTTCACATGAAATGAAATTTGCATAATAAACTACAAAGAAAACTGTCACATTACTAAAAACGAATATAATTTTACTTACAACTATTTCCGGTTTAGCCGCCTCCTTCTTCTTTTCTTCTTCGACCTTCTGTCCCATCTCTATTAACTTCTCAAATTCTGCTACGCCGTTCTTTAGTTCATCGTATGTTCCTTGCGCTACTATCTGTAATATAAAAATCATTCAAAGAGGCCACGTAGGCAATATTTTTCAAAACAAATTGATATATTTATATTTTTAAGACAGGTAAGAAAATCATAATTTTCTTAAGACTTAAAATAATTTTCATTTTTGTTCTAAATTGTTAAAAAATATATAAAATGTACCCCTCATTAAGAATGAAAGTGGGATACTTCCAGACTTGCACTAAGCAAGAACCCACCATTCATCACATCGCGAATTGTGTAATGGAACTCAACTCTGCATTTTGTCTTGTTATCAGAGCGAGCAAATGAAAATAATTCATACTGAGTGAGTAATAGTGTGGGCAACTGTCGCATTTATAGTCAAACGTATATTTAAAAGAAAATTTAAAGTATTATACTAAAAAAAATAACTTAAAGCTACACAATAGTATCTACTAACTATTAGAAAGTAAAAAGAGACAGACATACAGATATGAGAAAGAAACAATAATAGTATCTTACCTTGCCAGATCTCATAACGCAAACGTTAGCAGCGTGTTGTGCGTATTGCACGTGATGAGTCACTAACACGGTGGCCTTATCACGCAGAAACCCTCTTATGCACTCTGCATATATGGCCTGTGCTACCTGTAGAATATTATAGATATAAAATTTAATAATTTTCTAAAGGGTCATTCACAAACAATGGATACAAAGATATTTAGAATAATACATTTTTTATCATTGCAGGATATAGCAGTTTTTCCGAAATAGATATTTTTAGTGATCACATAATTCTATCTTTTTATAAAATATATTACGACTTACTTTAGCATCGACCGCCGCCAAAGGGTCATCTAGTAAGTACACGTCCGCATGTCGGTACACGCAGCGCGCCAGCGACACGCGCGCGCGCTGACCGCCAGAAAGCGACGCACCTGGAAATTATGTTTATGTTTAATTAAGTTTTTATGATTTTTACTTCATACAATATTATCTATTTGCTAAGAATAAATTATAACATACTCGTGATTTCCAGCGGGAGAATAATTTTCAGTTTACTTTTCAAAATCCCTTTGAATTTTTTTTTCAGCTTCACGCTGTATCCCACACACAGCAGGGTAGGCGGAAGGAACCTAGTGTTAAAACACTCCGTTCCCCACTTTCCGCTGAATTTTGGAGGCATTGCGCGTTGAGTAAATGAAAATATAAATTTAAATAAATATTTGAAAATTTAACAGGGATATACGTATATATCGATATAAAGGTCATCTTTATTAATAGTATTTTTATTATGTAATTGGTATAGCACGTCCTGCTAACGAAATTTCCTCAACTGAGAATCGACTTCACTATCACTACACTCACCTCTTTCTCCCACTATAGTTTTATCACCGTGTGGCAAGATATCCAAGTCACTGCGTAGCTGACAGCATTTGATCACTTGTTTGTATCTGCGGAGGTCCATCGGTTGCCCGAATAGAATGTTCTGTCTTACCTGATAAGAAGATAGGTACATATTATATTTTACATTGATTATATGTGAAATTCCTTTATTTGTTAAGTATAAGCCTTTCAAATAAGAAAAAAATAAATTTCATCAGGATAAAGGATTGACACTTTAGTAAGACTACAAAATCGTCCAAACGAATACTAATAAGGTGAAGAAATGTAATATCTAATATTTTAATTTTCCTCGCTCTGGTAACAAGGCAAAGCACTTCCGTCATTTAACACACATCGCCTATGTGAAGGATGCAGCAAGAAGCTAAAAATAAAAGTATAATAATATAAAGTCTTACCGAGGCCTCAAACAGCCATGGATCTTGCGCGGCGTACGATAACACTCCGTCGACGGAGAGATGTCCGCTGCTGGGAGAGACTTCTCTCAACATTGCGAGTAATAATGTAGACTTGCCTGAGCCTACTGTACCTACTACTGTTGTTAAAGTTTCTGGTTTTATCTGTGTAAAGGATAAATTGATGTATCAATGAGTGGTCTAACTTTTTTTTAATGTGTAAGTAATGATGATATATTTTTAATAAAGGCTTTTAATATCTAACCATTTTGTAGCAAAATAAAGAGTTCTTTTCTTTGCAGATGGGCAATACACAAAAGTTCAGAAAATCTAACATTAGAGCGGCCACAACTCGTCGACCGTACTATATTTTTGAATGAAGAAATTGATTATTACTTATTAGATAATTATATACATATATTTTAAAAGATTAAAAAATACTTACATTTAAATTAATATCACTAAGCGCTGCTGTTTTGGATACTTCTTCACCTTCAGTTTTCCAATATGCAGTATATTGCTTAAAGCTTAATAGCACAGCTGGCTTTGGTTGTTCTAGATTCGATTCCGATTTTATATAGGCTTGTTGACTGGAAAAAATTGCATTATTTATGGAAGGCTTAAAAAATAGTAAAATAAGACATAAAATTTCATGTGAGCAGAACAGAAAAGACAAAGAACTGATTCTTTAATACATGTATTGTAAAAACAAAAAAACCTTACCCATTCCCAATTTTTTCGAACACTCCATTCGTTTTAGCACCATCAATATTGACCAAATCGACGCCATCTTGATTATCGACTTCCGGCAACAAAAGGAACTCTTGAATTCTCTTAATACTTACATAGGCTTCTAAAGTAAATGTTATGGCAAGAGGCAAGAAGTCCACTAAGGAATATTTCAAGATATCGTAATATGAGAAAATAACAAATACTTTTGCTGCAGTTAACTCGTTGTTAAAGGATATGTAGGCTATAATGCTTAGGAAGATAGCTACTTTAGTGTTGAGCTTCACACAGGATAACATGACAGCTCGGAGCCAGGACATCTTTCTTATTACGCTCATTTCTTTCCTGTAAGATGATGATTATAAACTAGACAATAATTCAGGAAGGTTTATAATTATATGAAGTATGTACATATATATTATAATATATAATAATAGTTTTACATACCGTCTCGCATGTCCAATAATACCGGCGAAGGCTTTCTCCCACGCGAACATTTTGATAGCCTCTATACTTTGTATCACTTCATTCATAAGTCTAATACGATTGTCTGTACGTAACGCTGTTTTATGTCGTAACCTAGACGAGATCTTGCCGAGGTACCCTGAAATAAATATCTTATATATAATATTAGCGTTTATCACTTACCTAAAGCTTCGCCCGCGTTGATACAGAACGTTAGCTAAGAGTTTAGTATTAGAAGGTACAGTGGGTTACATTGACACGATTAATAGTATTAAAAGATCTTCCTCGATAAATGGTCTATATAACACTAAAAATATTTTACAATTGAAACCAGTTCCTGAGATTCAACCTCATAGTTCACTCTGCCTATACTACTATACGTTTTTTCCAATAGGAATGCTACTACGTGGTATTTTCAATTAATTTTCGTGTCAATTTATTTTCTTTACCTACCCTCAAATAAAAAGGAAACAAAAAAATCTCACCTTGCAAAGGTATAAACATTAACAGGAAAGCCACACCTATCAACGTGGCCACCCCAATCTGTCTATACATTAGGTATACAATAAATACACTTTCTATGGGGGTTCTAAATAAGTCTACCAGGAATAGACTGGCCATGTCGAATCTTTGTGCGTCTGTTGTTAGTAGGTTGATCACGTGGCCAGCTAGTCCTTCTGAGGCTTGACCACCAGCTGTTACATCTAGACGTATGAGCTAGAAAAAATAAAAATAAAAACTTAAAAAAACATGCTTTACACTATTTTTAGCTTCTCTTTAATCTTTTCTTAATTTATGTAATAACTCAGGTGGAAAACTTGCATTTTCTTTTTGTGGTTCTTTTGCTGCCACTCAATGGCTCCACAATTCGGCGGAACATGGAGATTGGAAGTGTATTAATGGGAACGGAGTGTCTAAACACTAAATCGAGAGTATTATTTGCCATATTAAAATAAAATATGTTTAGCCGTTTGAAGATTTTTAGTTGCATATTTATTTATTTTTTGCAATTTCCGGGTGTTTAAACTATTTCCAATTGTTATTTTTCAAATAAAAAAAAAATTGAAAAATACTGGAGCAAGTTAGACTGGAGAAGTTAGGAGAATTTTGTAACGATTAAATTAATATTAGGGCAAGAATTTCTTACATTAATAAATAATTAATAGAAATGTGCTTAATAAATACCTTTCTATATATAAGTGAACAGCACGACACTCGTATTTTCATCGCCATGTGCAATAAGAACAATATCATTGGATGCATCATCGTCGCGTTGATTGCCATTAAACTGAAATTTAAAAAATAATATTTCATTTAAAGATTGATTCTAATATCACCATTCCTTATTATGACTTATTTATAAGATATAGATATATGAAGTCGCGGATTTTTTCTTAGAACTAATGAAATTGAATGTTTTTGCAGTACATTGTAATTACATATAACTATTTCTGCAGTGGCCTCATATTTAAATAAATGTCTAAATATAGGGCGGAAATTGAAAAACAGATAAATTTAACACAAGATTCTCTGCCTACTTCCCTAAATGTTGGAGATGAATGATTTTAATTATTAAGATTCCATATTATGACTTACCCTACAACGCCTACAGCGTATAAATATGCTTCACTTTTAGCGATTCCAGAATGTGACGGTGAAAAATAATGTATTAAACCTTCAAGGCACATCGGCATAGTTAACCTAGAATAATAATAAACAAGAATAAAACGCGTACTTATTAAATTTTTCAAAGTATTATTTCACACTTAGGAAAAAAAAATATTTTTTAAAACCTGGCATTGAGTTACGCCAAAGAAAATAGGAAACGGAGTGTTTTCGCATCCTCTGCCTACCTTGCTATATGTGGAAGAAATCATTATTTAGTTACGTACCTGACAGTACCGTCGAGAATTGCATAAAAGAAATTAAACACAACGAATTTCAATCCGTACACCCTGAGTATGGTTTTCAATAGCGACGGTATTTTTCCTATATCTGAAATTAAATAGAAAAACAAAATTATAGACCATCTACTCTAAAACTTAACGCTTCATTAAGCAAAAAATAGCGTCAGCAAAAAAAACATAACTATATATATACGATTTATATTTCTTTTATTTTTATTCTATTTCGATTTCTTAATGTTAATGGAATACTCAGTGTAATTAGAATCTTCATAAAGGCGCTTTAGCGATTAATATTGAAATCATAATTATATTTTTTTATTTCAATTGGTGTTGGTTCTCGTGACACAGAGCCTGACTGGTAAGCGCAACGATTGTGGTTTCTGTCCCCATGCAGAGAAATTACTCTATTCCATTGTTTTCCTTTTCTTCGCTCTGGTACACAAAGATCGGTGTCGAATTCCACATTAAACACGTAATATCGCAAACATTCGAGGAAAATATTGGTGTTTACACATTTGGTTCTGTCGGACTATTATGTAGGGGAAAAAGCATGAAGCTGCAAATTACAATCTTAAGCTGCTAGCTTTGAACTAGTATCTATTAATAATCTCTCTGTTCTCTCTCTCTTCTTTTCGCTTCATTCTTGATAATCTAGGAATGTTCTTACAAACCTCTTTTAGATAATTCGTCTTTCCAATGTAACGCCAAATCGTCGCCCCGGGGGGCTGCTCGGTGGTCATTCATACATCTGTAAATATTAATTGTTATTAATAATATGCATGCTAAATTCATTCTCTAGTTTCGATTATAAAATTTTTTTTGGTTCACGTCGTATCTCTCACATAGCAGGGTAGGCGTGTTTTTTTTTACCTGTACATATCTGATATGTTGAGTTGACCTTTTCTTCCTTTCTCGAATATTGGACGAGTGTAGCTGAAAGTAATGATAATGATTCATTAAAACTATGTAATAATATATATTTATAAAAAAATCGTAATTGATTTCTGTCTGTATAGAAAGATGTAGGGGAAAATCTACTATTGGGGGATTGTTTTAAATTCTTTTATCTATTTTTAGATAGCATGTGCGTTTGTGCACGCTAATCTCAGCAATCTTTGATGTGCAGAACTCAACGTCACAATTAACAATCTTAATTATGGAGTGGTAATCGAACTCACAACCGTCGCGTTTAGTCGCAAGGTTAAGCCCCTGAGTCACGACGTCCTCGACGATTATTGCAGTAATAAATATTAATCCTTCATAAGTATTACATACGCGACTACAAATGTCGATATACTAGCGGACGCGCGCAGCTTCGCTTGCGTATTTAAGGGTGAATTCGAATAACCCATGAAACATGTGTTCAATGAAATATTTTTAAGAGTCTAAATTTCAAATTTTATAAAAATCGGTGGCGATTTAAAGATTTTTCCATACAAACTTTCAACCCCTTATTTGCACCCTTAGGGGGTGAATTCTAGAAAACCATGAAACATATGTTCAATTAAATATTTTTAAGAGTCTAAATATCAAATTTTATAAATATCGGTGGCGATTTAAGAATTTTCTCATACAAACTTTCAACCTCTTATTTGCACCCTTAGGAAGAGAATTCTAGAAAACGATGAAACACGTGTTCAATTAAATATTTTTAAAAATTTAAATTTCAAATTTTATAAAAATCGGTGCCGATTTAAATTTTTTTCCTTACAAACTTTCAATCCCTATTTCACCCCTTTAGGGTTAAAATTTTTCAAAATCCCTTCTTAGTGGATGTCCAGATTACGAAAGTAAACTTTTGCCCAAATTTAACGTTTCTACCATCAGCGGTTACGGCTGTGCGTGCGTCTTACCTCAGTCAGTGAGGACAAGTCCTCTTATATATATAGATTATAGATTTCATTATATTAAGTTGTATATTTAAGTGAAACTAAAAAAAACTCTGGTATAATTATTTTTAGCCAAAAAAAGGCTGTTATGCTATAAATATTGTTAAGATAATCTGTTTTGTATTTTCCGTATAATTTAGAATCATTGTCTGTTCAATGATACATAAAGTTCATGTTCATTTTTTTCCTGATCTAGCACTCGCGATGTAGAGTTCCGTCACTCAATATTTCTAAAATATTAAAAAAAGAGACAAACATTCCACTCTACGACAGACAAAAAAAAAAACAGAATATTTACCAAAATAGTAATTTTGAAAATATATTAGCTGTTTCCCGTGGATTTTGCTTCCTGTCTATGTCGAAATAACCGGGATCCATTCTTCTTGGTTTCTTCTACAAATGTTCACTTCCACGCTTTATTTTTAGGCACCTTTTTCACCTGAAAATAATAAAATAAGCAGTTAGAATTAGTTAATACTAAATATTTATGTTAGATATACAAGTGTATGACGTCACAGAGTTCGAGTTAAGGAACGCCGTAATCATAACCGAAACTATCAACTATCCAAAATATAAAAACCGCCAAGTGCGAGTCGGATTCTCACACGAAGGGTTCCGTATCATTTTCTATAAAAAGGGTAAATAAATCATTATATTTAAGTAGGTTATAGATATTGATAACGGAAACAGGTAAACGCTTTTAAGTTTTCTCAGAAAATTTGGTTATATTGTATTTAAAAATAAAAGAAACTAGACTAATATAAAACGAATATTTAAGGGGGGTTCTCATACAATTATTTATAAATATTATTTTTTTTAATATTAAGCTTAAAATATCTACCCTAAACCTTTCGTGCGAAAGTCCGACTCGCACTTGGTCGGTTTTTTATGTATATTTTATGGTAATTTTGTGTGAAGTTTTATTATCTTCTAAGCACGTTTTTATACAAAATTTCTATAGGACATTGTATTACGATGACAAATTTAAAATTATATATGTACAGTTGAACATTGATAATGAATGAATACAATTTGAAGGTCACACAAGGTTGCTGAAATTTTTAAATTTAAACGCGCTCTGTAACAATACAAAGCGCGTCATTTAGTTTCACCACTCAACATGCACTATCTCTAAAAAAATTTTTTTCAGCTTCACGCTGTATCCCGCATACAATAGGGTAGGCAGAAGGAACCTACTATATACTATATATACTCCGTTCCCCACTTTCCGCCGAATTCTGGAGACATTGCGTGTTGAGTGGCGGAACTCAACGCCGAACATTGGACCGACCGCGACGCCAGAGCGAAGAAATGGAAATATAAATTTTAAATAAATATTTAATTTCATCGAGTGTCGAAAATTAGGTTGAATAATGAGGAACGTAAGATACTCATCTTACTTGAAATATGACTCTCACTTCACTTCACTTCACTGTCACATGCTATCCCATCGCGATACAAATGACAATGGTCTCACATTTAACAAATGATATTTAGGAGACTGACAAAAACTTGTTTATATAGCTGACCGTTTCAATGATGGCCACATAATAATGATCATTATTTCAATGAAAATAATGATTATTTTAGTATATTCAGATAATTTTAAACGTAACGAAATGATTTAGAGTCATTGTATTTATCATTAAAGCGTGAAACAAGGACAAATGGAGGGCCACTGTGAAATATACCGATGGGAGATACTTTTCAGCTTCCCGTTGCATCCTACACATAGCATACTCTGCTGGGTATGTTGAGGGAACCTGGGAACTTAGTGTTAAGACACTTCACATTAAAACACTTCAGTTTCTCACTTTTTGCCTCGTCACCAAAGAATTGATTGAAAATTCATTCCTCGGAGTCCGAGTGGTAATAGAACCCACAGCTGTCGAGCTGACAGTCACACACTTAGCGCCAGGCTTAAGTTCCACCACCCGATACTCCAAAGATCGTGCGGCAACTGGGGACAGGAGTGTCTTAACATTATGTCGCTTTTACCTGCTTTAATCTGTGGGGGAAAGAGCTACCTAGAAAAAGCAAAAAAAAACAGAAGATACGTAAAAAAAAACAACTGTAAAAAATCTAACAAATCACCTTGTAATATATTTTTGGCTCGTGATAACATTTGATGACAATTAAGTCGACAGTTCGAGGAAAAACTGAAAGACAATAGATTATTTACTTTGTTTTTTACGCAATTTCCTTAACGGAAAACGTTTTGGTTTTTCAGTATGTGATAATGAATCGCCACCCACCGACCGAATTGCAGACATAGCGTGTTGAGTAGCGGAACATAACGCCGGGCTTTGTTTTCTTATAAATATCTTAATAATATTAAAATCTTTGTTATCTAATAAAATGGACAAAGATTTAAAACATTTCGTTATATGACCGAGAAATGGAAATATTAAAAAAATTCCTTTCCTCAAGTGGATATCGAACCCATGATTAGCCTGAATAAGTATACCTACCATACAAGCTATTCCCGTTCGATGGTGCGGTCGAAGTCGGAATCAAAAGCTAGCTTACTATAATATAGGTGATAACTGATATCAGTGTTACAATATTGCCTATCGATTAGATATTAAGCTTATCATATTTTATACATTGTTATAAGAACATAATACATATATGTGTGTAGTGATTGATAAGTTGCGAGTAATTTACGACTGTGGGTTTGATCGCCAGTAGGGGAACTAATTATTATTTAAAAATATTTTCATTTTCTCACACACGCGTCAAGACAAAAGCCCAGTGTATATATGTATGTAAATTCTTCCCAGAAATGTTGAACGAGGTTCCCATATCCCAAAAAATACACTAAACTGGTTTTCATGAGACTTGTACTGTTCCCTACATTCGAACATACCCCACCTTAATCAACAGTGACTAACTGAAATTTCTTGGATATTAGAAGTTATACTTTTAGTCAAATATTATACAAATCCACATATGCATACATACGTGTCAAACACCATACATCCTGTTTTTGAATTCGGTTAATATAACCTCCGTCGTAACCAAAACCCTTGACAGACAGACATACAAAAAAATCACATCTTTAATAAAATAGTGATTTATTTTCATTACAAAAGTAAATGTAAATAAAACGTTATTTAAAGGAATATTGCAAAATAAACATAATAATACGTCGAGGTTAGATAATTGTTATCTTTTGTTTAACACTAGTATCATATCGTGGTGTCGGTCGTTTAAAATTATAGTCTTTCTTCGAAATGCTGTCAGCCATATTGGTCCTGAGAAACTGCAAGTACTACGTGTAAACATATATTTATCCATTTAAAGACGTTTAAACATACCAACAAATATTTTTTAATCTTTAAAAAAATATTAATTATCTTACATGTAATTTGCTTTAAGTCTTTGGCTTCACACTTACAAGAGCTATTGTTACAACGTTGACAATAAGATAAAAGACATTATATTATATTTACTTTTATTGCCAACGTTTTCGGGCTTTATTGAACTGTTTTTCAGTCTAAGATATTTATTATGTAAAACAATATTTTTTCCTATACAGAAATCGTAAACACGATTCGATCTTCGCTCGTGTTTAACCAACTGCTGCAAATAGAGGAGGTTATCAATTCCTCTGACCTCTAGTCTCTCTCTCTCTCTCTCTCTAGTTTATTCATGATAAAAAAAAATCTACTTCTATATTTGTAATATACATAGTTAAAAAGATTAATCTTTTAGTTCAACGCATTCTTAACATGAACCGTTGTTTTAAATGATGGCAGGTAGCAGTTTAGGGCGATTCAAGGTTATACGACAAATCGATAAAAAACCTCATATAAACGTACGTTCTCGCATATCGGGTTGTTAAGACGAGATGATCATGCCTTCAAATTCTAATTAAAAGATTGTTGCCGTATATTATTAATCTAACGTGTTTGTTTCATCTCAGGATCTAAATTGTACTAATTAAGAGCAGAGAAAGCAGAGCACTCACCGGAGTTTATTAGAGCAATAATATAAAAAATAGAAAAAAAATATTTTCCCGAGCGGAAATCGAACCCACGTTATATTATATTATAGATTACATTCACAGTTCAGATACTGTGCCGCTACGCCAAGAATACCAAGAATGCCAATTTTACAAGGCTATTTTCAGGAAATGTAAAACACTAACACGATTTTGCACTTAACTCTAAGTTTAGTTAAGTAATCCATGCTATTAGATATTATAAAGCAAGAGTATGTTTGGTCGAACACTCTAATGTCAGGAACTATTAGGTTTGAAACACAGGTTTTTTATGTAGATGTTATCCAAATAAGTATGTATATGATTTTTTTTTATTTTGAACGTGAAGTGCAAGTAGATCCTGAGATATCACCTTACGAATTTATTAATAATTTAATACTTATAAATGTAAAGTATATAATTAAAGCATAAATGGATTATAAATTGATTGATAAAAAATATATAATTACAGTAGTAATTATATTTTTTTACTAATAATTTTCCTTAAATCCAAGGTAATGTGCAAAACAAAAGACAAAAACTAAGATTTATTAATATTATTAAATGAAATGTAATTCGGCTTTGAGGTCGTGGCGCAGCCGCACAGCATCTCACTCTAAACGTGACGTTTGTGGGTTCGAGTCCCACTCAAGGGATTCAATTATTTTTATTTTGTCGTTCTAGTAACAAGACAAAGCGCGTTGCGTGTTCTTGTGCGTGGGGAACGTAATGTCTTAGCATTAGGTTCCCCCCCTACTACCCAAATATGTTACTACCCTTGTGTAACATACTATTTGCGTAATGTAAAAAAAAATAATGGGCAAAGCCGCGGGCTAGTATACTAGTAAACTATATGTAACCAGAGGGAACTGAAGAAATCTAAATGTCCTTCGAAAATTGTAAACTTATAATCATACAGTGTGCACATGAAACACCTTTTAAGAGCCAAATATTACGTGTAATACTAGCGACCCCTCGCAGGTTTGCTCGCTTAAATTTAAGAGTCAAATAAAATAAAATCTTGACATAAACTATAGCCTATGTATTATTCTAATGCCTAAGCTGTATTAAAAAAAGTCAGGTTCACGCTGTACCCCGCACACAGGAGGGTAGGCAGAGGGAACCTAGTGATAAGACACTGCGTTCTTCATTTTGCACCAAATTTTGGGGGCATTGCGTGTTGAGTAGTGAGTAGTGAAACTCAAAGCAATGCTTAGCCTCGACACCAGAGCAATTCCTCGAGTGGGGATCGAACCCATAAACCCTATTGGCCTCTTAAGTTATTTTATGTTAATGTCATCTAAATCCGTTCAGTAGTATTAACATGAAAGTGGAATAAACACGCAACCTCAAAAAAACACGTTTAATGTATTATAAAAATAAAAAAATATTATATTATAATTATAGTAAGATTAGTAAGAAAAGACTAGAAAAATAACAATTATCTAATAAGAAAACTTATTTAAAGAAAAACACAAACACAAAAGTTAACTCAACTATAAAACAATCAAGTGTTTAAAATAATTAATTTTATTGCAAAATTTAGTTTTATAAATCGGCATACAAACAAATAATAAAGACGCGTTATCAGGAAGCTGTGATGCTGATAACAGCTTACAATGTGGTATTAGAATGATTCATTAAGATAAAAAAAATGTTTTAACATTGTGCAATGTACACTAGAGGGTCACACACCCTCTGACAGTAAACGTGATAATCATGGATTCGATTCCCACTCGGGGTCCAAGAAGACAGCGCGTCGTTAAGTTACGTGATACGTCTCAAAAATTGGGGGGGAACTTTCGGAACCGTCTTGACACGAGGTTCCCTCTCCCTATTCCGCTTTATACGGCTTATATCGTGAAGCTAACAAAATATGGTTTACTGATAATTGCCGGCGATAGATTTCTGTGAGACTGACAATACTGACATTTTGATAATTAATTAAAAATTCGCAAGTCTGTAACATGACAATTTGAATAAAAAGTAAGTATTTTTATTGTGGCACGTTTGGGTGAACACGACATGCCCGAGTGAACATGAAAGATAATATGAAAATGTCAGTCGGAGGATATTTAGATGGAGAAAACTTGATATGACACTCCATGTCATTACAGGAGGCCGTCGTGACGCAAGGATACAAGTATGCGACTATAAAGGCGACGGTTGTGAGTTCGATTCTCACCCGGGGGAACAAAATATTTGATGTTTTCATTTCATCGCTCTGGTGCCTCCAACGCAATGCCTCCAGAATTCATTTGAGAGTGGGGAACGAAAGTATTTTGTTGGAAACGAAGTGTCTTAACACTAGGTTCCCAAGTTCCCTATGCCTATAATGCTATGTGCGGGACACAGAATAAAGCTAATTGTCCACTTTCTGTTGAGAAGCGGAAATCAATGATGTTTACAGAATTAAAAATTATTTTTTAGGAATTATGATTTATTTATAGTCAATACCCGGAGTGCGTGTCGAACCGACAACCATCCCGTTTACATACCTACATCGGTCCACTACACCAAGTTGGCAACACGTGACCTTATCAGATAAAATATATATATCTAATAATAATAAAATAGTTCTATAAATAGACCATGTACGCATACGGCGTTCAAACACGAATTTCAAGTTCAAGGTCTTTAATATAATTTATGTACATAATTGAGAAATGAAGTATTTATTTAAATTTACATTTTCATTTCATCGATCTAGTGTCGAAACAAAGCGCGGTGTTAAGTTCCGTCACTCAACACGCAATGCCTTCAGAATTAGGTGGAAAGAGGAGAACATTATCGAGGCTAAAATTTAAAATATTTTGTACATAAAAATGACGCTAATCTAATAAAAAGTCGGTAAAAATTCATTTATAAGGATTTCATATTTCTCATTCTTGACTAATATGTAACAGAAGAACAGTTATTCTATGGATATCTGATATTCTCCTTGTCTCCCATTTTGAAATATTGCGTGGAAATTGGCGGAACTTAACACCACGGTTTGTTTTATAAGTAGAGTGTTGATTGTTTGTAAATACAACAAAAAAAAAGTTATAGTACAGCGATTACTTACACTTTGTTCAACAAAAATACGGCGTTAAGTACCGCCACCTAATCTACAACAAAGTGATTGGACTCTAACTTTAAAATAAACAATTTTAAATCGTACAATAACAAAATCTAATGAATATTTGTACAATTTTCCTTATACAGTTGGTTATTTCCCATAATATGTGGAATTATTTTTACAAACGGGCACATGTCCTTCGATCGTGTCATAATAAGCCTATACAGATACACTACATACTTGTAGTAGTCTTTATTTCAATATCATATGATGTTATTTTTATCAAATTAATCTAATATTATTTTTTAGCTTCACGCTGTATCCCGCACACAACAGTGTAAATAGCAGGGTTAGCAGAGGAACCTCGGAACCTGGAAACCTAACAACAAAAACAGAATCTAAAATTTGAGGCATCTGTATTCGGCTCGCAACGTCTCTATAAAAGTGTATGCCTCTTAAAAGTAGTGTCTTAACACTAGATTCCCCAAAAATTGGTTGCCACACATTGTGAGGTTAAAAAAACAGGTATATTATTATAGGTAAGTTCAATGAACAACTTTGACACCAATATATTATTATCATTAAATTGCAAATGTATATACGAATAAAACTAAATTACACTAAATGTATGTTGCAATTATTTGCATAAAAAACATAATTTACACATGCGGCAGTTGTGGATTCGATTGCTACTCTGGTAACGAGACAAAACGCGGCGTTGGGTTCCGCCACTCAATACGCAATGCCTAGAGAATTTAACGGAAATAGGGAAACGGAAATGTCTTAATGGAAATGGAATGTATTACGAGTCCACCCGTCAAAAGCATGGTGTACAAACAAAAACGAGAGTAACTTGTCGTAATCTACATACAATAGTCAAATGTTAAGTTTTAATAAGTAAAAAAATAATAAAATTTATATAATTTATAATCGAAAAAAAAAACGTTTTTTAATTCAAACTAACGCCACGGGTTTTCTTATTAGGATTAAAGCATATCGCATAGGCCATTCAATTTCTAGTGTGATTACACAACATTTTTAATTAAAAAGAGACGGTAAAGTGCGAGTCAAGTCGATCGAGAAATTAATCGTAACTCATAAATTTGACAAACTTAAATATGCAGTTGGATACACTCATTTTGTATAATAAATAAACAACAAATATATGTTGGTAATAATTTTTTTATGATTTATACCTGTTAACTTATATTTTATTCGCACTGGAAGTTCTCATTTCTGGCCAAATTGCATAGGTCTATAGGAAGTGCCGCCAGAATCCTGACCTAAACCTGACCTGGCGCACCCGTAAAAGAGTTTCCTCACGATAAAAAAAGGTCCACAGGTACCTTACCACTTCATAGAGTTTTATTACTTAGAAAATTTCATATAAAATGCGTCAAAAACGTTATATAAACGCTCGTATTATTTAATTACCCAAAAAGATTATCACGATATAGTCAAAAAACATTTATAATGTTTAACAGTCAGGAGTTCGTGCCTCGCCCCCAATCGACCTAGTGACATAATTTGGGATAGCCTTAATAAAAGTCGGTCCAGTAAATAGGTAACGCATGGCGACGCCGGCATGGCGGATGTGGCACGTGCTTGCCTTTTTTATATAAGTAAATTTAAGTTACACCCTGTATCCCGCATATAGGGGGGTTAGCAATGACGTATGAGAGATATTTTCAGGGGGAGACGATACTATTTTATGGTATCATAGAGTTTATCTGATGATGGTGCCAGGATCTGAAAAGTGACACTCTTAAAAAAGAGGTTACTAGTAAACCACTCGAGTTAAGGCTCATATAGTTTATAGCTCCCAGCTATATTTAATCACCTGGTGTAGACAAACTTATATTTTATTGTTTCTTAAACAATATACCTAAAGGTATAATGATCTGTATTGAATTTAAATAATTCACGAGGTTTTCTCTAAAAACAAACAAAAGTTAGATTTTTAGTAAATTCAAGCCACCCCACCTATTAGCGTATACGATTATTTGATTCTAAAAAAATGCACAGTAAGCAAAGCGAAGTGTTACGACACTCCGTTGCCCACGCACCACCGAATTTTCAAAATATTGCATATTAAATGGCGGAACTAAGTGCCAGGTTTGGTCTACCAGAGCGGAGAAATGAAAATAAATTAAATATAATCATTCCCCTAAGTAAGAATGGAACCCACAACTGTCGCGTTTACAATCAAACTGGCTTCACTTGGCCACAATGGTCTCTTCACATTTCATGGATTATTGACCGTGACTTCCTCAGTCAGTGACGTCAAAGTTGCCAAAGAAAATAACAAGACGCAGACGATAATTATTTTTATACTACCCATCCGAGAGAAGATCATTGTGACGCAATAGAGCAGTGTCCGACTGTGAACAGTTAAACACGGCGCGGCGGTTCGATTCCTGCTCGGAGAAATTATATTTTTTTCTTAATTCTTTATCCCAGGGAGTAAAGAGATGAAATATCTTATACTACGATGGCGGTAGGTTCGATTTGAAAGGAAAAGTAAACTATTAAAAAAAATTAACTCAACGAGTAGTTGCTGAGATTGGCACATTCCACCAAGCAAGATGTTTAGTTTTTATAATATTAGAAGCATTATTACAAATATTTTTTTGTACCTAATTAATAATTTTTGTTTTATATTATTTTACTATATTATTTAGATATTTTCTTATGACAGCAAGTTAATTTATATTACAAACAGAATAGGCACTCCATTTCCTACTTTCCGACCGACTTGCGAAACATTACGGAATTCAACGCCGTGTATTGTCTTATTAACAAAACATGCAAATAAAAAAAGTTCATTGCGACTAGTAGAAACTGAACTCAAAGTCTTCACATTTACAGACGACAGTACCGCTGTACCGTTGTACCACTACTGTCTTTAATATCTAGTTTACATAATGATTTCCTAGTTCCAGGTAAATACGAGCTTTGCGTGTCGTAACCCAACACTCTCCTTTAATAGGATATTAGCAGTTACGAGCTAATAGGTACACCATACCGTACTTGCGTTATACTCTTTATGTTATTCTTGTGTAATAGTTATACTCTATCTATGGGATAGGGTCATGTAAGCGTACAGTACGGTCAACAAGTCGTGGCCGACCTGAAGTTAGGTTTTCTGAACCGAAGCGCACATTCAGAAAGAAAATTAATAAAAGCTAGGAAAATCCTAAAAACAAATATGCGCAGTCGTCTACAGCAACTTCTATGCGGCCACGACTTGTTGACCGTACTATAGTGTCAGCTAGTAGCACAATGATTTTACAGGCCGGGCACAATTGCGCCTTGTTACAATTTAAATAATAATAATCAATTAAATGCATTAAACTGGACAAAATGATTGTGGATACAAACATGACTGCAATATTTATGTTAATTATATGTTTAAGTTAAAATAATAAGGTATATATTTGTTCAAATTACTTGAATAAAACCCTCCGGCACGGCACGGCGTCTGAATGTAGACGCGACGGTTGTAGGTTCGATTTCATTTACATTCACTTGGGGGAATATATTGTTTTTATTGTATGTATGATGCCAAGGATGTCTCTGTGTCTATCAGTCGGACATTAGATTCCCTCACACTAATAAGAATTCCAACAAAGGAGTGTTTATAGGTATTTATATTTATAACAGAGAATGTTTATAAAATCAGCTAGTGATTCATCACTAAATTACTTTTGTAATATCCATTAAGTTTATTATTGCATTAAAAAAAATCCTAGTCCCTATTACGAAAATCTTTCCATCGAGGATTTGAACCCACAACTATCACAAAAAATATCAATATTTTTATTTAGCATTTGGACCAGTGTCTATAATAAAAAAAGCGAACCTTGCAAAATTTGTAACTGTATAAGCGGCTTTTGCATATTGTATACTTTAGCGTTTGGTCAATGACCTGCTAAATGTACAACCTATCAACATATTTAGTTGAACGAACTTATCTCAGGAACTATTGTTTCGAATTGAACAAATATTTTTGTATTGGAAAGTCCATTTATTTTTTCATTTCTCTACTCTGACTCATACTTATGCTATAAAACTGAAGAGTTTATTGGGTTGAACGCGCTAATCTCAGGAACTACTGATTCGAATTCATTTTTGTTGTGTTGGGTAGCCTATTTATTGAGGAAGGCTATACCTATAGGTTATCTTTCGATGTAAGTCACTGTTCCCGCGGTCAGTTACCTCCCACACATAAAATGCGATATCTGATTCCATTCTTTCCCATTCTGACATTCTGTCCCCACGCGGGCGAAGCCGCAGCTAAAAGCTAGTTTTCCGTATATTTTCTTATAAAGAAAACCTTATTAAGTTCAAATCGAAACTACGAAGTAATACTAGTGCTTTTATTACTAATTTATTTCGAGAACAGATCCCGTGACCTTCCATTTAACATTTCAATATAATTTGTAATAACAAGTACAGCACACACGAGTGAATCATTCAAAACATTTTAATTGAAGTTATTAAAGTAACCATTGTGGCGTTGTTGGGACAAGTGGTATGAATGTACAGTGCGGTCTCGGAGTCGTGGCCCTGAAGTTAGTTTAGCTCCGACGAACTTCAGGTAAACCACAACACATCGGGCGGACTGTAATAGTTTTATTTACGCCTAGCTGGGCAGAGAAGAGAAGAGGCAATCGTGGCTTCTATGACCAAATATTAAAAGAACACACTGTATCCTTGACATTATAATAAAATCAATAATAATCCACAGATAGAAAGTACATAATATATTTCAATTGTATATTGAAAAAGCAGTCAAGGGCGAATTGAATTTAAATATTGGGTTCTTTATACACCATGTATAATGTATGATGACTAAATTTGACTAACAATGGGTTAGATATAGGAGGATAAGTAAGGCCGTCGCGGTGACTGTAAACATGACGAATGTGGGTTCGATCTCTCTCTCTCTCTCTCGAAGGAATGAATTTTTTTTACTTCTTTATGGTAACGAGGCAAAGCGCGACGTTGAGTTCCGCTCTTCAACTTTTCTTTTTTTACATTTACACTGTATGAAAGTAAAAATTGACTTATTTTTAACCACATACAATAACGTATCTAGTCTGTATAGGTGATGGATATGGGTTCGATTTTCACTCGTAACAGTTTATAAATAAAAATATATATTTCCAGTACGTGTCTCGCAAACCAAAGTGCGACCTTATATTCCGTCATTAAATATTATGTACTACGTATGTACATAAAAATTATATAACCCATTGTTCTATAACTAAGGCCATTTTCCATGAATTCCCATAATATTATAAACGAACGATTTAATTACTTCAAGTATGTAGAGTTACACATATTCTTAAATATGTTTTTTAACTTCATGCTATATCCCGCACGGATGGTAGACCGAGAGAATTTAAGGAACCTAGTGTTAAGGCACTCCGCTCTCATTAAGACACTATCGTACCCCATTCTCGGCCGGAATCTGAAGGCATCGCGTGTTGTGTGTGGTGCTAAATTACATATTTTATTCCTTATTATATTTCTTTACTTTTAAACATACTATAAGATATATAAAATTAACAGATTGGCACATTCCTAAACGAAATATCTTCCAGCCAGGGTACAGAGAACGCATAGCTAAATAGACAGAGGAAACATAGTATTAAGACATTATGTTCTACACGCACCGCCCAATTATCAAGACATTACATGTTGAATATCATAAAAAACCGCCCCGCTTTGCCTTGTGAGAGAGAAAGAGAGAGAGAGAGAGAGAGAGAGAGAGAGAGAGAGAGAGATATGCTACAGAGGGATGTATTCGTCCGCATGGTAATCGAATCTACGACCGTCGCGCTTACGGTAAGACGTTTTGCCGCTGCGCCACACCGGCCTTCATCAAGTTTCATTCAGTGAAAATATTTATATTTACAGTATATACTGTCCGCTCGTCTTGTTGCACTAACAAGTCGGTTCCTAGCATGCAATGTCTAAACAAAAGTTTAAGCGGAATATTGAATGACTTTGTTTTATTTACTTTTTTTTGACTTTACTCTATTAGATCAAATTCTTTATATCTACGAGTAGGTATATATGGGATATATATAGCAAGGTATGTAGAGGGAACCTGGTGTTAAGGCACTCTTTTTATAGGTACCTACTTAGTTTGCTATTACAATATAATGAAGAATAAAACACTAATAATTAATATTTATTAATATATAATTAATATTTATTAATATTTTCATTTCTTCGCTCTGGTACCAACGCAAAATCTCGGCGTTAAGTTCCACCCCTGAACACATAATGCCTCGAAAATGGGGAATAGAGTGACCAGGTTCCTTTTGCCTATCATGCTGTATGTGCAATACAGCATGAAGTTGATATATTTTTAGAAGTATATAGTAGGTATAGGTAAAGATATATGTACTATTCATACACCTGCTTATTCAGGAAATTGTAGACATCATCTCGATAAGAAAAGATAACATCAAAATACACTAGCATTGAGTATATTAGATATAAGATGTCTATTTTTTTTCTTGAAATATTTTCCTCTTAAGTCTAGTCGTGGCCACAGGGCGTAAGAAATGAAATACTTAATATTGCCATTTCTTCGCAAAAAAAAATTCTTCTTTCTACTCTCGTACAGTACCGTGTAATTGAAATGAAATCTAGATAAGTAGAACAGCAATAGAGTGGAATAGCACCTCGTTGAGTTGCACTACTAAACTCAGAAAATTTTGAAATTTTGGGGGTACGTGGGGAATGGAGACTCATTTTCTCTCTATATCTATATCTATATCCATGAGCCTACCCTGTTGTTCATCAATTAGCGTGATGCTGAAAAAAGTGAAGCAAAGTCAGGATCACACAAACAAACTTTTATAATATTAATAGGACTAATATTTTTTTTTTCGAACATGAGGTTAATGCTGTTAGCCCTATTGGATTTTACAGTGACACCGGTTGGGTAGAGAAGAGGGAACTCTGTCTTTGAAGCACTATGTGGCTGCCTTTGAGGAAGTCGACGGCGCACCCTGCGGGACTCGAACCTCGGCTTGCGGCCGTCGAGCGGACTGGGTCTCTGGTTTCTCTTCAAAACGCATAAATCTTTCGCCTTTTACTAATATTATAAAAGTATGTTTTTATTAAGAATATTTGTTCCACTTCCACGCAAAAACTACTGAACGGATTTTAATGAAACTTAACAGTAATATAGCTTATACATCAGAACTACAAATAGACTACAAATTGTGTAAATATTTTGTATATTTCGATTTTAATATAACAATAAGTTAAGGTGGGCGAAATTAACTTGGATGAGAACCTACAACCATTTCGCGAAATCTCGACGACGTCTATTTTTTATAAACGATTTTATTTATTACTATTTTGATATACTTTATTATATAATTATACTATGACAATGTAAAAAATTATCACAGTTTTTTTATATTATCAGCATTATTATTATATAAAACGACGAAATAGAATATAATGATCCACTAGTTGTGATACTGTTATAAGAGATGTTCCTACAAACGTAGAATTTTAATTAAATCAAGATACTATACATTCTATGGGCATAATAGTGCAAAAATTTCTGTAATTAACTTTATTTTCTTACCTCCAACGCAAAAAGGTGTTATAGCTTTGACGTGTCTGTGTGTGTTTGTGTGTGTATAATCGTATGTCTGCCTGTGGCTTCGTAGCTCCCAAACGGAGGAACCGATTTTTATTTTGTTTTTTTTGGTTTCAAAGGTGACTTAATAACATGTCTCCTTAGCTATGAATGAAGAAGACAAGTTTCACTATTTGAAGGTCATCAGCTCTTTTCTCATTGATAAAAGGAAGTAAGCAACTTCCACTTATCTATTCGATTCCATATTTCTTATGCTGTCGCTTTAATTTCTTTTGGTCGTAAATTTATTTAATTCAATATTTTATGAACATAAAACGTTTATTTACGTTTTTTTAATCTCCTCTTAATATTCCCCTATACTCCCTAAACTACCTAATGATAAATTTCAATAGACTTGGCCCCCTGTGCCTTGTCTTTCAGTCACTCAGTATCAGAAATGTTTTATATATTAAGAATGTATATTTAAATTTACATATATTAATATATGTAGAGAAACCAGAGTCAATCTAGTGATTAATAATTTCAATTTATTTCTGGCGTACGAAGATGCTGCTTATGGTAATAATAAGTGGCATAGCAACTTGCTGTTTCTCATTATTGCGCAACCAAACGCCGCGCTTTGTTTTCATTTAATGTGATTTATATGAATCTATGACTATCGTTTTAAGCGATTAAATCACTTAAAAACTATAGTATATAGAAACAATTTAAGTCAGTATTTTATATGTAAAGAATATTTTCATATTAACAATTATTTAGAACAAAGATTTATTATTATTCATATATTTTTAATATAGATATTTTATATATAAGATATAAAATATTTTTCCATGGTTTCAAGGCCGTATAAAGTTCATTAAAAGCTCCTAATTTATATGAAATTTTAAATAAGAAGTGAAAGTTCTAAACAAAACAACTAAAATCAAAAAACTCACCGATATAATTTACAATATCTGCTATATATTATAACAAACGGCACACGAAGTAAAATATTTAGTATTTCCTTTTAAAATATACTGAGAAATCACGTAAAATATATTTATTTCAAACGACAGAGCCTCTGTCCATATGATAAAAGCGAACACTGTAACTATAACCAGAATTGACATCCGCAATTCTGAGAATTTGACGTTGACATTTGACACGGTCATCGGTGTTGCCAGCCTTAGAATTATGACATTATATTCTACCATAAATTATTAAAGTAAGAAGTTATAAATTGTAATGTTAAGCAAAATTTTGCGACTTTTTTTTTAAATATTTTGCGAAATTTTCTGTTTTGTCCGCACGCGTTGGGCAAAATTAGTCAAAATTCAATTTGTGCGCGTGAATTTCAAAACGTTCTCCAGCTTAGCTCAATGAGACACATTTTGACCATTTACTCAAAAACTAGTATTAAAATCATCACCAAACTACTTCGCTGGAGTCAACGTGTCGTCCACAACGTTTCTGCAAAATTTCAGAACTGTAGGTTTAATGATATAGGAGGAGCAGCATTACGATGAAATACATTTTTAACCAGTAAAGGCTGAGCTGGGCAAATATCTCAAAAATAGTTAGAAATTATCTTCTCTATAATAATGTATCAGTTTGTCTATCGATCTACCATTGATCATTTTGTTTATAATTAACCTTCCCACTTTAATACAAATAAAGTCTTATTTATTCATGAGGTCATCAATAAAATCCCAGGAGTGCTGCCATATAGAAAAATAACTGAGTAGTTTTCTTTTACTATAAGGCATAGACTTTAGTCAAAAATTTTATTGTCAAATATAAATAGTAATAAGTTTATAGATATTTTTTCCTCGAAACGCCATATATCAAGAATTCAATTCAATTCGATATTTTTTCTGATTAAATAATGAAAAAAATCGTAACTATTTTTTAACTTCATGCTGTATAACATATATAACAGGGATAGTAGAAAAATCAGTGAAGCTTGTGTTAAGATACTCTGTTACCGTTACTCGTATTGAGGTACATGTATTTTGTTTTTTTATACAAATAAATATTATTTATTCATTTATATATAAATATAAAACTTATCAATATAACATTTTAATTAATGTGAAATTTTTATGTTCTATCGTAGTCATAAATTATAATTATTAACCTAGCAACACCGAAACATCTGTTATATGTCAATGTCACATTCTCGAAATCGCGGATGTCAAATTGTCAACTCAACACGACTTGATACTTATTCAGTTTTCATTTTATCAATGTCGTAGTTGGTTGTGTCGAATTATAAAACTACATATCTACGTTTTTATTTAAAATTTTGATGAAAAATACGCATTGTTTTCTTTTTGTGCCGTTTATTATTATATGTTAGCGCTATTATAAATTAAATTGGTAAGTTTTTTGCTATTGAGCATTCGCAATTGCAATGTTTTTTTTACTTTAGTAAGATATTTGATAACTTTTTAAGAAGTTAGCGTAACCTTGATAGTATAAAAAAGTTTGTTTAAGCTTTTAGTACAGAAATACTTATGATACGCAAAAGATAGATAATAAACTAAATTATGTGTAAATTGGTTTAATATTCTAAATAATATTTTGCTTGTGAATGAGCTTTTTTTAACATGCCGCAGTTTATGATATTAATAAAAATATTTTTGTATATACATGATGTTTTTATTGAGTAATATTTTTCCAACACGCCTAATTCACTGTGGTTTTGGGTTCTATTCACTTTTATAGCACATTAGAATTTAAGAAGACAATAACTTTGCGTCTAGATCGTGGCCCGATATGGCACAAGGGCGTGACTGTAAACGTGACGTGTGCGAGTTCAATTCCCACTCTGGAAAATGAAATATTTAACATTTTAATTTTTTTGCTCTGGTGATGAGGCAAGGGCGGCGTTGTGTGCAGAATCGTCGGAACGTAGGGCACGAAAGAGTCTTTAAAAAGGAATGGAGTTTTTCAACGATAAGTTCCCCATCCTGCTAAGTAATATAAAAAAATGAATGAGAGGCGAAGAACACATCGTTTCAACACTATATTGTTTTCCCTAAATCCTACAAAATACGATAGATAGGTGTGTCCAGTAAAAACATTGCGAAAAAATGCCAAGGCCGTCGTAACGCAACGACACAGCGATAGACTTCATAAGCGATAATTGTGAATTCGATACCACTCAGGGGAAATAATAATTTTCATTTCCACATTCTGGAAAACAAGACGAATAGCGGCTATTAGTTCCGCTACTCACCAAACAATGTCTAAAAATTGAACGGAGAGTGGAAAACGAATTGACTTATGTTATATAGCACTAGCTCTAAGTACTGTAGAATCATTCTATTTCCAATTGTATAATATTTGTATTAATGAATTGGACGAATGTTTCAATAATTTTTTTTTTTAGATAATTAATGACATTTTAATTTGTAAATAGTAAATGAATAAAACCAATTTACATATTCTATAAATTTTTCACATAAAAAAGTAGTTCGAACGAATATAACCTCAATTTATATATATATATTTTTGAAGTATTAATAAAATAAGAATTATGAAAATCACTACTGGAACACTTGTTACTAGACCCCTTTTGCGTAACCTGAGGGGCGGAGTTCGACGCCGCGCTTTACCTCGTTACAAGGGAAATTAAAATATTAAATATTTCATTTCCTGCGCCACAACTGGCTAATAATAATAAAATTTAATTACATCAAAAAATAAAATAAAAGAACATATTTTGGATTAAAGATTTATAAAATAGGCGACCTACTCCTTTCTCCCAAGCATTACATACACTTACTCGTATATACTATAATATACGTATAATAATGTGGTGAAGGTGAAAATATGTTTTTCAGCTTTACGCTGTAACCTGCATATACTCGTAGCAGGGTAGGCGGAGGGTCCGTTTTCCATTTTCCGGCGAATTATTGAGGCATTGCGCAGTTGAGTGGTGGCGAAGAAATAATATAAATTATATGATAATTAATAACATTCTCCTGAATGGGAATCGAACCCGCATTTACAATCACACATATCCTCGCATATGGACCTACGCCTAGACGGCCTCAATATTGCACAATATTATTACATACTAGTGGACCCGGACGCGGCTACGCCCGCTTCAACTATACGAATATTTATTAAATATATTTATAAAATTATTTTCAGTTTTCAATAGAGAGATGCGTTAAGCAAGCTCATTTTGGGTGACGTTTTCTAACAACAAACTTTGCAAATCGTTGCTTAGCAACGGCGGTTGTTATAAACATGGCGGAATTAATTACATGTCAAATTAATAAGTATTTTAATATATTGGTATATATCGAAAATATTACAAATATGAGAAAAAAAAGTATCTTATGTTCATCCCGAGACCCTCAAGTATCTCTATATGAGTATTTTATCACAATTAAATTGCCGGTTTGGCCCTGATTGCGTAAAAGACAGACAGACAGACAGACAGATAGAGTTACTTTCGAATTTATAATATAGGTATGGATGGATACGAGGGGCGTTCCATGTATTCTCGGTATCAACAACTTGACCCAAAAATATTTTAATTACAACGTCAATGCATTTGTACATCATGATATTGACTTATCAATTCCCAGAAAAAAAACGCTTGCCACCCGATGCCCGAAAAATGCACATTTATTGCTGCCTTCAGCTCTTCAACATCGACTTCGAAATCGTTTCCTCGTATCTTCTTCTTTTTTATCTTTTTTAAAATTTGAATACTTGTAACTCATGATTGTTAAATGATACATATATTACAAAAACTGTTTTAGGAAGTTAAAAACATTTATTTTACTAATGTACAAAAAACCTACTTCAATTAATATTCAGTTGCTGGAGTCGAATTCAATTTGAGTGAACATGTGCCGTAGAGTTCCGCTATCTGACAGTCATTTAATAAATGAGATAGGTTTCTGCTGTTATACATCATATTTGTATTCATTTGGTTCTAATAAAATGTATAATATTAGTTATGGGAACCTGTGTTCCCAGTGCTAGGACTCTCCGTTTCCCATTAAAACACTTTCGTTCGCCACTATCCGCGGAATTCCGTAGCCACCGCGTTCTGAGTAGCAGAACTAAACGCTGCTCTTTGTACTGTTAATAATCTGTTATTATAGTTAATTAATTTGTTATTAAATTCAACTTAAAGTAAGATATGACTATCGTGGAACACGTGTGACTATAAAAAACAACCGCAATAGCTGTGAGTTCCTTCTATTCGGGGCCGTGATGTGTAAATTATCTTCAATTCTTTGCTTTGATAAGGCGGTGGTAGTTCTGGCCTTCAACACGCAATGCCCCAATTTTGAGCTGGAAATGTAGGAAGGAGTGTCTTCATTTATTTTCTAATGGTCTCTCAATTAAGTATAAAGAATAATTTGTCTTAAGAACATTTAAATGCAGCTTCCGGGAGAGAAATTCCTATACCTACTTATGAATTTTATACAATACTACAGTTTGTACTAGAAAACTATATTTGCTAATATTATAGAGATGAAGGGTTTGTATGGTTGATCAAACTAATCTCAGGACCAATGATGCAATGGTCTGGCCAACATGAAAAAAAAACTGTTTGATGTACTATTTATCGAGGAAGGTATAACTAACAAAAATAAATGACATCACATTGAGGCCGTCGTCGGCGCCAGCGTGCGGTTGCGGGTTTGATTCCCACTCAAGGAAATAGTATATTCAATACTTTCATTATTTTTTAGAAAACATATAAAAAGTTCAACGTAGCGGGATTTAAACTCGCCCAATGACCAACTAAGCCATACGTTCAATATTTTTTTTTTTTTTGAGTGGGGAACCGAGTGACTTAACACTAGATTCTGTGTTACTACTAGGTGAAGCTGGACAAAAATATGTAATACATTACAATAATGTAGTACACTAGAAAGTTTGCTACAATCGTTAGATTTTGGTAAACCCAGACTAGAATAAACAATAAAGTATGAGGAAAAACTACAAAGTAAATATACACCTTGAAGCACAGTTGGAAATCGTCTAAATGAACGTGAGAATGTAACGAAAATATTTTAAAATACGTCTTATGCTATAAACATTTGCCAAACTGTTTTTTTTCCGCTCAAAGAGGGTAACGTAGTGCCGTAACACTACTTCTCTCTGCCTGCCCTGCCAATTGCTTGATATGATAAAAAATGTGTTTATCTGTCATCACGTACGTCATAATTGACGTGATGACGTCAGTAATTGAGGATGTCACGGTCATTAGATCACTTATTAAGACATAATTGTTTTCCTTATACTTAAGCAGATGTGTGTGGTCATACATGAATATTTTTATGATATAACTTGGTTTATTACTCTATTTTATAAAAAGTCGATCTTATCTAGAAATAATTAAAAGTAAAAAGAACTAAAAACACCTTTTGCACATTAATAAGACGAATGCAATGGGAAAACGTACTCGATATATTTACTAGTAGGCAGTCCAAGGTTCCATCAGCTATCTTCCAATTCCATCATGAGCACATCATCAACATAATATTGTTTTGTTATCTAACCTACATGTTATTGCTAAGTTTAGTGATGACACAACAATTGGAAATCGAACCCATAATTGTCGTCAAATTACAGTTATTTCTGTAACTGAGTTGAATTGTAAAGAATATCTTATAAGGTTTTATAATGTGCTAATTTTTTATCTATACATTATGGTAGTGTTATTTTTTTCTCTCTTTTAAAGCTATTTCCAAATATGTATATATTTCTTAGTCAACAATTGTGGGTTTTTTATGATCTTAACTGTATACGTGATGGGTGTGGGTTCACATTCCTATAAAGGTATTATACATATTTCAGATAAGTTCTTTTCTATATTAAATATACTGCTTAGAGTTTAGCCACGCACAATGCTTTTTTTAACATGTCGAGAATGAAGTAATAATTGTTGTTTTTTCCTACTTCTTTGTGGAAAATAAAAAAAAAAACAATGACTTTATGGTTTTTTCTATAACTATATGTATGCAATTAATCAATATTAAATTCTTAGTTAACATATTATATTATTATTACAATATTTTTTTTGCTTCACACCGTATCCTGTATTTAGCAGAGGCAGAGGAAACCTGGGAACCTAGTATTAAGATACTCCGTTCCAATTGAAACACTTCCGTTTCACTTTCCGTCAAATTTTGAATGCATTGCTTGTTGAAGGCATTGCTTGTTGAATCGCAGAACAAAATTATTAAATCGAACGCAAAGTTCCTGAGATTAGCGCGTTCAACCATACAAGCTCTACAACTTAATAATATTAGTATATATCAAATTGAATTAAAAATACAAAAAAATAAAAGTCGATAAGTATAGTAAGACGACGTAAAAATCTATAATAAAATACATTTTTGTTGTATAGATATAAGATAACATTTTATCTCGCCCTCTGGCCTTCCTTCTAAATGTCGCACTTCTGGTAAATACTAAATTATTCAAGCAAATCGATCGATAGCAGTCTTTTGTGTGTCTTCATAACAGTAAAAGAATAATAAAAAAACTGACTTCAAAGCATTTATATAGAAAGTTAAATAAAAACAATATTTTAGAAATTAATATTTTAATTATTTCAAAGTAAAGAAAACTTAAATAAGGCAGTTATTATATTTTACCAACATATAAAAGCTAAAAAAAATCATAACCATCCATACCTATTTAAACTATGTGAACTATTCTTATCTAAATTATAACACTGTTAGAAATAAAATGTGTAAGTAAGAAGCTAACAACTAAATAAGACCTAATTAAAAATAATCTATTTATATACCTTCTTCCAAAATGTATGTCTGTCTGTGCGTTTTTTAGCTTCACGCTGTATCCTGCACATAGCAGTGTAAGCAGAGGGAACCTGGGAACCTCCGTTCCCATAAACACATTCCCCACTTTTCTGCCTAATTTTGAAGGCAATGCTGGTTGAGTAGTGGAACTCAACGTCGGCTTTGTACAGTTACCAGAGCTAGAAAAAATCAAATATATCATTTCTTTCAGAAATAAGCCCGCCATTGTAAACATAACTTTTTAACTGTTTTCTTACTATTTATACATGTGCAATAAAGAATATATATATAAGATAAGAGATATATCCTATATCTTATAAAACAAAGTCGCTTTTCGTGTCTGTCTGAACTTTCTAACTCTTCTTCTTCTAAACCACCCAACGGATTTTTATGCGGTTTTCACCATTAGGTCGAGTATTTTTCAGGGAAGGTTTATATATAGTTTATTATTTATACATTCTTATGTAAATTAACATAAATACGATAAATGTGTCTAAAGTCCTACCCGTTGAGACACTTTCGCGCATGCGCTGCTCTAATGGTAAGTACTACATGAAAAAAATGTACTGGAGTATTGTTCCTCTTAATAAGATCTACAAAAAAGTTCGCGAGAGCATATTTTTATCTTTTAAGGATAACGTGTAGTGATCATATTTCTGTCTAAAAATAGTAATTTCAATATATTTTTTATTGTGAGGGATATTTTTCCATAATGGTATTAATCCTTATCTTTTAAAATACTTTATTAATTTTCTACGTTAAACGAAGATAAAATTTGCTTTTTACAATATTTCGAAATTGCGAATAGTTTTAGAGAAAAACGCATTTAATTGTTGACACATCACGCCGTTGACTCATCAGCTGTGCCGACTTAAGTTTTACTTATCCCTTACTCTCAGTATATAAATAAGTATATTAGTTACGTTGGCCATTTAATGTAGATCAAAACTGTCTTTTACTGTTTTTTCATTTTAATAAGTACTTTAGAAGTTGTTACAATATCAAAACATCCTTGCTGCGAAACGCGCCCCGCGACGTTTTGCTTATACAAGCGCGTCATGAGCAGTCATCGGTGGTTCCGTGGTAGAATGCTCGCCTGCCACGCGGGCAGCCCGGGTTCGACTCCCGGCCAATTTAATTTAATTTTCCTCACAGGCAGCCACGTAGTGCTTGCTTTTCATCAGGGACAGAATACCCTCTTCAGCATTAACCACAAGCTCGAAAAAAAAAACCCGCCCGCTATAGAGGCATAGCAACGAAGATTTAGATGCGTTTGCACGTATTGGATAATTGGAGTTGAATGTATTATTTCAGCGCGATATATTTGGTTTCATATTTTTTGGAGTAGTTATTAGTAGGAAGGCTTTTGTTTATAATTTCTTCCGTTTAAAAATAGTCATTTAACTATCTAAAAATAGTCATTTAAATATATTTTAATAAGTACTTGAAAAGATTAGTAGCACAGATTTAAAATTACGATACCTACTAAAAAATCCTTGCTGTGTAAAACAATTGGAAAATCCTTATTGGAACTACGAAAATGCGGGTTGCATTAGAGTTTAATTAATTTTCACATTATCTTAAGTGCTTCGCAAACATACATTATATGAATAATCCAGTAGTAAAAGCGGGCGAAGCCGCAAGGGGGTCGCTAGTATATATATATATATATATTATAAGATGTTCCTTGAGTGGGAATCGAACCCAAAGCCGCGCTTACGCTTAGCGGCCGCGCGCTTACTTGCGCCTGCGCCACGATGTTAATATTTTTATGTCTATTAAAGCTACAGGCTAAAACTAGCCTAATAATATATTCTTTGCACCTGCTCTGTGTTAGAACTACGTTTCCATTGCCTACCTTGGTAGGTCTATATGGAATACAGCTTGAAAAATAAATACTTGTAAGAAACAAAAAAGTTATTGGATACATTAATTTAATTTATTCAGTCGATATCCAATAAAACTAGATAAATCCAACCACTTACCAATCATTTATCAAAATCGATTCACTGGTTTAAATACGTGGCGCTATAAACATTACTCTCCTTTGTGTAAAAAGTCGGATAAAAAGATGTTTTTTAAAATATTTAAGCGACACAAGATTATTATACTAGTGTTAGATAGTAGATAACAACCTTTAAGCCTCGAGTCGTCTACGAATTATTATATTTATTTTGGCATTAAATTCAAATTATAGTTTTATATCTATTTACTTTTTTAATAAATACTCATTAAAGCGCAGTGACAACGTGACTGACCGTAAACGCGACGGCTCTAGGTTCGATTCCCATTTGGAGGAAATGATTACATTTAAGTTATATAATTTTTTAAGCTCAGGACCCAAGATAAAGCGCGGCGTTGACCTCCGCCACTTAACTCGCAATGTTTAGAAAAATTGGAGGATAATAGGAAATTAAGTTCCCTCTGCCTACATCACTATGTGTGGGATACATAGTAAACTTGACTCATTAACAAAACTATCAGGAAATTAATCAATCAACTACGTATCTTTCGACGATTGGCAATGATCACAAACTAATCAGCCTAATCAAAAACGTGTAGATAGATAGAGATTACAATATCTATATCTATCTGTATATATCTGTTCGTTGATAAGCAAAAGTCAAACAAATATTACTCATATATTATGTATATGTACCTTATTTTTACGTAATATCTATATTATATTATCAATATATGTGAAATATTCTCTAGTAATAATGATGTAGCAGTTTTTCGTATTTGTGTGCATTTGCCGAGCAACATGTTTCAATATTAGGCGGTGATGGTAGTAGCAAGCAAGCAGAGGGAACCTGAGAATCCAGTGTTAAGATACTTCCTTTGTTGAAAACAAAATATAACACTCTTTTGATGGTTTCTCTGAGTATCGATTTTTACTCGAAGAAATTAAATATTTATTTTCCATTTCTTCGCTCTGGTTTCGAGGCAAAGCGCGGCGTTGAGTTCCGCCACTCAACACCTTATTCCTACAGAATTTGGGGGAAAGTGGGAAACGGAGTGTCTTAATACTAGATTCCCTCTGCCTACCCTGCTGTGTACGGGATACAGCGTGTAGCTGATTTTATTTTAAATTTTCACTGGTATTTATTCCACTGGTTTTCATTCCAGTGATATATAACCTGAAATCAACACTTGGAGATAATCGGCTTTATAATATGTTATTTATTGTAATAACTATTTAGGTTGCTATCATTTCCGCGGAGGTCACCAGTTTGATTCCAATTGTTTGATAAAATATTTTTTAATTGAAATTATACTTTATATATTCTTACATTAAGGTCTCCTTGAATTAGTGTACTCCTTTAATTAGTGTTACTAGTCCACCGGAAATTCTTGCTATAGATAACTAATATTGATATCTTTAGAGGAATTTCCAAACTTTTAATTTCTTCCGATTATTGATACTGCTATGTAAACTTGTTATTTTCTTTATTAGTTTTACACTGTGTCTCGCAAATAGCAATAGGCAGAGGGAACCTGAAATCCTAATGTTAATATACTCCGTTCCAGTTCAGATTCTTTCGTTCTCCATTTGCCGCCAAATTCTCGAGGTATAGTGAGTTTTGTGGCGGAACTCAACGTCGCGCTTTCATAAATGGAAAATAATTATTAAACATTTAATTTCCTTAAGTGGGAATCGACCTCACGATATGTCGCGCGTTATAGTAACTCGCTAGAGTCCCTGCCCCACGATTGGCCTGATATTCTTTTAGATTTTTTATATGATAGAAGTTATTTTTAGGGTTCCGTACCTCAAAAGGTAAAAACAGAATCCTTATAGGATCACTTTATTGTCCCTCTGTCAAGTCTATTTATCTCGAGATCATGTGGTGGAATTAAGCTGAACTTCAAATATTCAGGGAAGAACTTATATTTACAGTTCACTCTTAAATTAGTAGTTCACTCTTAATTTTTCTCAGTTGTACTTCCCGACGATCTGAAAAAAATCCTAAAATTGGTAGGGAACCCACAGTGGGCGAGTCCAACTCGCACTTAACCAGTTTTTTAATAATAACTCTTCATATTCTTCACTGTCAAACCCCTAAAAAAAGGTTAGCAAACTTTGAATCAGCTTGATTACCTGGACAATGCTTTAACAAACGAAGTAGGTGAACATGTTTATACTAGTCAAATAGTGAGCCATAAAGTTGGTAAATGGTCCATAATATACAAACATTCGGCAAGAAACATTCGACGTAAAGAGATAAGGGGATGTATGTATCTAAATTGGTTATCTATATCTAAATTGAGTCCTTGAACAGGTTCTAAAAATTTTTTTACAGTATTTCAGTATGTTTAAAATTATATAAAAATATATTATCAAAATATCTATAAACAAAATTTACATGGGGATAAAACTTTATTATTCAATAATTAGTTTGAATTATCTTAATATGAGGTAGCGTTTGTTGATTAGAGTAGAGCCTTTTGTTTACTTAAAATTAAAATATTTATACTAAATTACGTTAAATAAGAATAGAACCGTTGCTCGAATAGTGTTTAGACTCTCCGTTCTTTAATTTTCGCCTCAAATTAAGACATTGTAAATCAACGCCTTTTTCTTAATAGGGAGAGGAAATGAAAATAATTCTTTCTGCGAATGGGGATCTATTCCATAAGCATCACTTCTAACTAATATTATAAACGTGAATGTTTATAAGTATGGATGTGTGTTCCACTTTTACGCATAAACTACTGTACGGATTTTGTTAAGACTTCAAATGAATAGAGCTTATACAGTAAATAGAGAACTGTAGTTATGCATAGATTTTGTATAGTTTGGATAAAATATAACAGTAAATTTAATCGGGCGAATCCGCGTTCCCTCCACGTACCCTCCTGTGTGCAGGATATAGCGTGAAGCTGATTATTATTTATCTATCCAAAAATGTGCTTGATAACTATGAATCGGAATAATTTATAATTAGATTCAAAACCGATATCGTTGAAAACTAAAAGTCACGGTGACGCTTGCAACGTGTCAGACGACACGTCACAGTGCTCTTTGGGAATTGTGGAAAAATATTATTTCAACCACTATCTTAAAGTATTTGAGTTATTTTGCTAAACGGAATGATTTATCACTAGTATATAAGGGTAAGTTATTGAGGAAGATGCAGGGCACAGGCGTGCGACTGTAAGCGCGACGGTTGTGGGTTCGATTACCACTCGGAGCCTTTTGCCTTTAACACGCGCCTCTAAATCAGCAATCATCAGTGGAAAGTGGGGAACGGTAGTATCTTAATTGGCAACGAACTTAATATTTTGTCTTAACACTAGGTTCCCAGGTTCCTACCCTGTTAAGTGCGGAATACAGCGTTAATGCTAAAATAAGTTATAGAAAGAAAAATTTCATTAAGGACACAGAAAATCAAACTTATAACCTTGTTGTTCTAGCGACAGTTTTTCCTCGAACTGTCGGCTTAATTGCCATCATTAGTGTTTAATGACGTCACACATCGAAAAATATCACAAGGTGGCCCCCTGCCTTTAGAAGATTTATTATAATTAAAGACCTTTTCTGGCCTTTTCATAGTTATAAATATGTAGGGAAAATATAATAAATAATATAAATACGTGTTATAAATATAAATGTTTGTACAACTTTCACACAAAAACTACTAAACGGACTTAGATGAAACTTTGCACTAGCATATTTTACACATCAAAATAATTTGTATATATGGGCCACCATCATTGATCTGTCGATCGAGTTATGTATAAAAAAATAGAACCTAATTAAATATGATCGAAAATGCCACCCCATCTCAATTATATGTCCACTTTAGAAATATTTCATGTCTTGCCTGAGAGGGAAAATGAAAAAAAATGACCCCGATAGGGAGTCGAACCCATAACTATCGCATTTACAGTACAGTAGAAACTCGATTATCCGACTCTCAGTTATACGGATTCGCAATTATCCGGACTACCGGACACGTTAATTATACTACAATGAAACCTAAGGAAATTTATAAATCGTATGTTGGAAAATGGTAATAATTTCTTAGTAAACGTATAACAATTTTGTGCTACATAGGCACAAAATCAGCTTTTCTTTACACATTCGATTATCCGGATTTTCGATTATCCGAATAACTAACGACGACAATTAGTTCCGTTGGCTTGAAGTAAATAAAAAATCGATCAATATATTTTATTTTAATTAAGCGCATAATTTAGTAATAATGTTAATGTAATTTTATCAATTGTTATTTGCATACTATGTTAGTATGTCATTGAGATATAATTACTTTCTAACATTGGAACGGAAATTTAACTATTTAATTGTTTTTATATAAATAAATCTAGTAAAAAAAGGTTTACGCTTTATCCCGAATATACGAGGGTAGACGGAGAGATCCTAGTGTCATCAATCACGTGCCATTCTATAAAATAGTAATAAATTAATTAATAATAATAAACATGAATAAAAAACCATAGCATATTTAAAGGCAAAAAATGTATTGTAACGTAGTTTCACGCAATATAACCTAACCCGCATATAGAATGCGTAACGTATGTGGGATCCCGGTAGTGGCCATTTGTTTAACCCCCATAACATGTGAAACGGCCATAGAGAGGCCGGTAGAGAATGAGAAGTTAGGTCTTTTTCATAATATCTGAAAACTCTGAACTCTGAAGAACTCTGATCTGAAAACTGTTGATAGAGCATTCCCTCGCCTTGGCAACATTTTACATGAAAGTAGTTTTGAACCAATTTTTTCATCCAATTTAAATTCTCGTATATAGTAAACTATAGGCATTTTAGTATAGGCTATAGTACAATCTTGGGCTCGATCCTCACTTGAAGGAATGATGAGCAGAGAAATATATTTTTTTAGCTTCACGCTGTATCCCGCAATAAGCAAGACGTGAAAAGGAAACCTAGTTCAAGCGTCTCAAAGTTAAATGAAACATCCATAATCTCAGTAATTTCGCTTATCTAAAGATATATAGATATAGAGTCCTTATTATATATATCTGGTGCAGCCGTTCCGTTGACAGTACTCGTATCGTTTTCAACGTGATACTGTATTCTCATGAATTTTAAGTAAATATATATTCACGAAATAAGAAGAAAAATATTCTATTAATAATTAAGAAAAATAATTATTATATTATAGTATTTTAGTATTAAGTAGTAGTATTTTATTTTTAAATCTTAACGTGCGTGAAAAGCTTTTGTACAAGCTTTTTTTTAGTGAACTTTTGTATAGAAAGGTGTTTACAGTGTTGGACTAATAATATTACTTAAGTTAGGTAAGTTAGTGTTGTTTTAGTTTTAATAATAAATGGATTTATGTTTATTTATATATGCGCAGGGGCACAAGAGAACAGTCGCCACCTTAGACGCAATGATTATGGGTTAGATCCCCACTCGAGAAATGAAATATTTAATATTTTAATTTCTTCTTTTTCTCAGCTTCACGCTGTATCCTGCATATAGCAGTGTAGGCAAAGAGAACCTCGTGATAAGACGCTCTGTTCCTAACTTTCCGTTGAATTTTAGAGGCATTGCGTGTTGAGTGGCGGAAGTCAACGCCACGCTTTGCCTCGACACCAGAGCGAAGAAATGAAAATATTAATTTTAATAAATAGAGTTTCGAATTTCGAGTGGGGATCGAACCCACAACCAGCCAATTTTGCAGCACTTCATTTCTTCGTTCCAGAATCCCATGGAAAATGTCTTTATACGAACAGAGTGTCTAAGCATTAGTATCCCAGGTTCCCTCTGCTTACCGCTTTTATCGCGATACATGCATCGGGATGTATACGTGAAGCTATTATCGTTTAGTTAATTTTTAATTAGTAGCAGCTTCCCGAAACTTCGTTTGCGTGGACTATAAAACATAAAATTCCATTGGTATTTCCGCGGGAATTTCGGGAAATACTCCCTTAAGCTTCTTTTAAATTAAATCCAGTAAAAATAATAATTTTAAGTTTCTGGAAAAAAAACTTCTTAATTCAATTCTTCGAAACTTTAGGTACATATTATGTATTTATTGGAATTTACTCCATTTCCGCCCAAATTTCCATCGTCGATTCAATTTTAATTGGCCCTGAAAAGATAAAGATAGATATTCAATCATATCTTTGCGTTAACTTATTGTTTTAACTTAATTAATTTCCTGAATTTTAAGCAATATATACACACGTACGTAGATAAGAAAATATCAAGATAAATAACTAATTTTTGTTAGATGATCTTTTATTATATTTTTCTGATATGGAATTCAGTTTGCATTAATTATTTATATTCCGTACATAACGAAGCAGAGGGAATCTAAAAAACCTAGTGTTAAGACACTGTGTTCCTCATTAAGACATTCGAGGCATTGCCCGTTGAGTGGCAGAACTTAACGTTGCTAATTGTCTCGATATATAGATAGAGCAATGAAATGAAATAAAAATATTAAATATTTCCCTTTTCCGAGTGGGAATCGAATCCACAACGGTAGAGTTGAAGCTTTTACTTTTTTACGCACGCTTGTGCCTCTCTACCAGCAGCTTTAAGTAAACACAATCAATAGATACGAGCATGTGCATCGTTTTTGCAACATTCTGTACAAAATTCGCCGCTTAATTAAATTTCGTACTAGGGTACTTCCCGTTGACTTACAGTTATGAAATTTGGATCAAAATTAAAATTAAAAAAATCGGAAAAGTGAAAAATTAGTAGGTATTTCATAGAAAAAAAAACCATTACAAATTGATATTTATAATTTATTTCATATAAAACTACTTCCTATTATTACCTTTTGACCCATAATCTTGAAATTGGTACGAGTGGGCGAAAGCGGAGGATGGAATTTTGATTTTGTGAACCGACCAATATTTTTTTGTTTACAGGTATAAGAAAAGTTTTCAAAAGAAAATAATTTATAATACTAAATATTTGTAAGAGAAACAAATAAAAATGGACCCCGGCTACTTTGACATGGAAAGGAAGCCACACCCTGCGCAGACGGCCAATGTATTCTCAAAATTATGGTTCCTGTAAGTAATATAGTTTTAATTTTTTATTTATTGATATCTGTAAATATGTGTGAATATGTGACGTGTTGGCCACGACCGCTCTGTCAAGAGCGTAACGACTGAGAAGAAGAAGTAAATATATAGTTTTATCGACTCAAATGCGGCTTCGCCCGCTTATACATACGTATTGATATGTTCTAGCCAAATAATACAAATAGATGGGGAACAGAAACATCCTTCCTCCAAAAACATCCTTCCTCACACACTTTCACTTAACATAGCTTCACCCTGTGTCAGTGGCGTAGCTAGGGTATTTGCTGCCCGGTGCGGCTCGGGGAACTTGATGCCCCTTTCCTGTTGATGAGTTCTAAAAAAAAAAACAAACTTATCGTCAACTTTAAACCCTCTTTTTTCTTGATGAGTTCTATACAAAAACAAAGTGATCGTCAATGTTGACTTCTAAAAAAAAAAAAATGTAATCATCGCCGTTGAGTTCTAAAAAACAAAGTGATCGTCAATGTTGACTTCTAAAAAAAAAAAAACCTAATCATCGCCGTTGAGTTCTAAAAAAACAAAGTAATCGTCGACTTTGATGCCCGAAACCGACCGCACCGCTCGCACCCCCCTAGCTACGCCACTGCCCTGTGTTCCTAGCGGGTAGTTAGGGAGAAGGGAGCGGCAAACGTTACGGTCTCTATATACCTATATGGGCTCCTCCAGTGTCATCACCCTCTTCATACATGCCCTCCGGAGGGTTCTCATGCTTTTTACGTGACCTTCCTCCAGTATCTTTGATATTGTGTTTTCGAAGGTCAACCGAGGTCTCCCTCTACCTCTCTTCCGCTCACTTTTCCATTAAATTCCTCATTACACATACAACACAAAAAATTTGAACGATGAAGATTTCCAAATTCCTTCTTTTACTCACCAGATCGACTATCTTACACTACAAATTCATCCTTTACACATCAAATTAACAATCTTTTACTTCTAATTTATCATTTCACACTCCCAATTTACAGTGTTAAACCACAAATTCATCCTTTTGCTTTCCAAATTCACATTTTGCCCTATACGAGTATGTTTCTTTATTACCTTAAAAATCATACAAAAAGTTTATGAAAATTGTATGTATAAAAATGTCAGTAATGTTTAATTTTTCCTTTATTTTCAGGTATACTCGTCCAATCTTCGAGAAAGGACGAAAAGGTCAACTTAGTATATCTGATATGTACAGGTAATCAGAGTTCTAAGGCAAAATTATTCATTAATTACATTTTTTTTGAGCATATCATCTATTTAAAGCTTTAATTAATTATTGAGGCCGTCTATAAACGACGGTTGTGGGTTCGATTTCCACTCAGGGTAAAGATTTATTTTTATTTTTTTGCTCTGGTAAAAAATCAAGGTGTCGTTTTCCAACGCAAAATGAGTAACGGAATGTGTTAACACTAGGTTTACTCTGTCTGCCCTTCTATGGGAAATTAGCGTGGAGCTGTTCTTTTAATTCAAAAATATATTTGAGTCATTTTCTATAGGTGTATGCCTGGACATCGAGCATCACCGCGAGGCGACATTATGGCACAGTATTGGAAGGAGGAAGTGACCCGAAAAGGTAAGCAAATTCAATATTGTGACGTGATGATAATTTTTTTTCATCAATAAATATTTTATTCCGCCATTCAAAACGCAACGCCTCCAGAATTGGGTGGAGAATTGGGAAAGAAAATGTATTTCTAGGAACGAAGTGTTTCCCAGGTGCTCTGTTTATCTTAGGTAGGTACAGTGAAGCAAACAACATGAAGCTAAAAAAATAGATCTTTAATATCCTTAAATTGTTATTATACGTTCCAGGAATTTAACCCTCATCACTTCAAATCCGTCGAATCTAAGAAATCTATTCATGAACTAATTATTTATACAAATAATAATTTGTGTCACGCATCCATGTTTTAAACCTTTTTTAATTGCTTTTTTATTTCTAATTTCAGAAGCTGTAGACAAGACGCCCTCATTATTCAAAACCGTGCTAAGGATATATGGAATTAGATTTTTTACCGTTAACTTCATTTTCTCCCTTATAGACTGTGCAGTAAGGTATGCAAAATAACTATACTAATATTATATTATTAATCTTAGGAACTACTGTATCGAATTGAAAAGAAAAATGTCTTTTTTGAGATGGTTCCATGGTATTTAGAAATGCTAATATGACATGCTTTATCACATTACTCTATCAGGGACCTCCTGATTAGAATGCGATGAATACAAAAACATTCCACAAATATTTGGTTCGATTCATACTATGGAGCATAAAGTATGTTCTTGCTTTGGTAAAAAGACAAAGTGCGCTTAACACACAATATTTCAAAAATTGGAATGTTAGAAACGGAGTGTTTTAACACTAACCTAACCTTATCCCCTACCCTGCTATTTGTGGGATACAGCGGGAATCTAAAAAAAATCATTCAACGATTTCATCACATATTTTTTTTAGATTGACAACACCAATGTGCCTTGAAGGATTAATAAAATATTTCTCACCATCACACTCAGGAATGGCTAAGACAGATGCATATTTGTATGCTGTAGGTGTTGTAGGGTAAGTAAATGTTTTGTAAAGTGTAAAGTAAATGTTTTTTACGAATACTTATAGATCCTTATTACTCGTTACGACAGAATCACAATTTTATTGTCTGTCGAAACCATTTTTGTCAAGGTTGCGTGAAGGTATCAATATCAATATATAATTGTGGGAACATGTGCTCACAACTCTATTATTCTTGTTGACGTCATAATAATAATAGAGTTGTGTCACTTTCAGGTCTCCACACAACTTCATGGCTTATTGAGATTAATAAGCTGACGATATAACCTAACCATAACCTGATCATAAGTGATTTCATAACCTGATTTATACTTGGCGGATTGAAGGTTGCCGGCCCACAATGGGCTTTTTTGATGGCTGGCTTCGCTTTTCTCTTTATTTAAATCTGATTTACTTTTCCCAATGTCCAACCATTAAATAACATTGACTAAAAATATTTGTTAAGCAAAATAGTAATTAAATTCAAGTATTTAACCTTTTTTTTTCAGATTAATGGCAATCAACGCGACAATGATGCACCCCATGTTACTTTTCCTTTTGCATATGGCTATGAAAATAAGAGTCTCATGCTGTTCACTTATATATAGAAAGGTAATTTTATATTTTTGTTTGCATTCTACATCAGCCTGTCCTCATCCACCCGGCTCTTCGCATACAACTGTTGTCAGCCGGATTTCGTTATTAGCTGTCATCACCTAGCTGAAGGACTATCTACACCCTATATTTTTTTATTGAAATGAAGACATTATTTAAAGTTTAATTAAGTGGAACGCTTAGCTCATCCATTTGTCTCATGATTTTCATGATCATGATCTTTTAACCCCTTTCATTTATTAGAGCTTTGGAAGATTCCTGGATTGATGGATTCCTTATTAATTTCTACATTTAAAGCCACAGTTCCGAAATTATTTCAACCAAATTAGTTGTGTGAAAACTTAAACATGATATTTTGAAATGTAGTGTCTCCCACATAACGTCCTCCCTTAACATGTGACATAATTTAATACAACCAAATAACTTATACGGTAAAGTCTCCCTTATCTGGCACTTCGATAGATGAGACATAGTCCTTAAAACAAAATAGAAAAGATCTTTTAAGTAACCCACACTGACATTATTGAAGTATTATTTTCAAAAGTAGTCTTGCATTTAATTAACAATATTTTTTATTTTCTTTCCAGCTCCTGCGTCTCGACGTGGCAGCCGGTGGACAATCCTCGGAAGGTCTCGCGGGTCACGTGATCAACCTACTAACAACCGACGCTCAGAGATTTGACATGGCCAGTCTCTTTATAGTGGACTTAGTTAGGGCACCCATAGAAAGTTTGGTCATCGTATATCTAATGTACAGGCAGATCGGTGTCGCTACTCTACTGGGCCTTGGTTTTCTGTTGTTATTCATTCCTTTCCAAGGTAAGTGTTTTAAACCCCTGATGCAAAACTTATTCCTATGGCATAGAAGCTTCCAAACAGATGAACCAAATTTGATTTATTTTTGTCTGAATCTTAACTTAACTAAGTTAATTTGAGTTAACTTTATATTATGATTCAAGAAAATATGTTCAGTCATAAGAATATATTTAAATCTTTTGTGTTTATTTGCTTATTTTTTTGAGATTTTCTCTTGTTGTCCGCTCTAGTAACACAAGGAAGCGATAAATTTCGCATGTCTAAATTGGGCGAAAGTTAGAGGATGAAATTTAATTAAATTCTCTTTAACTACCCTGCGAGAAAAAGGGTTAAACCTGCTTTTTTTGAAACCCAAAATATTTATTACAGGCTACCTCGGCAAGATCTCATCTAATCTACGTCACAAAACAACAATACGCACAGACAATCGTATTAGACTTATGAACGAAGTGATACAAAGTATAGAGGCTATCAAAATGTTCGCATGGGAGAAAGCCTTTGCTGGTATTATTGGACACGCTAGAAGGTATTCTTGACAGCTTCCTAATCTATATATATAATAAAAATATATAAATAAATTATTAAAAAATAAAATATTTATTGCAGCTTATTTAAATGCACTATATTTCTCATGAACTACTTACTTACTGGTACAAATTGAAAAAAAAACATGTTTTTGTATGAATTAGTCCATCTATCAAGGCTATTTTACATTTTTATGTTAATAAAAAACTTTGGGTATATTTTTATGTTAATCGCTGCAATTAACCCATTGTACCTACGGTGTTAGAAATCCATTTGGCCACGGGAGCTAAGCGAGTAAACCTAGTATTCTATAAATATAAATAACTTCTCTTCCAGGAAGGAAATGAACATAATCAAGAAGATGGCCTGGCTCCGAGCTGTCATGTTGTCCTGCGTTAAGCTCAATACTAAAATTGCCATCTTCCTAAGCATAATGGCCTACATTTCTATCTATGACGAACTAACAGCGGCAAAAGTGTTCGTCATTTTCTCATATTATGACATATTAAAATACACTCTGGTAGACTTCTTGCCGTTAGCTATAACTTCTACGTTGGAAGCCTTCGTGAGTATTAAAAGAGTGGAAGAATTTCTCATGTTGCCGGAAGTTGATAATCAAGATGGCATCGATTTGGTCAATATTAATATTAAAAAATCTAATGGATCGCTTGAGAAAATTGGAAATGGGTAAGAATTGTTTTTGTAATTAAATTTCTACTTCAAGCGTCAACTTTAAAGTCTTCGCGTTTATACGCGACGGTTATTGTTATGATTCCTCCCCCTCGGGGAATGAAATATTTAATGTGTTCATTTCATCGCTCTAGTAACGAAGCAAAGTGCGAAGCAAGTCAAGAACTGCGGAATGTGGGAAATTGGGGAGTGGGAAGAGAAATTCGGATTTTTATGTTCTATAGTTTTCGCAGTTACATGAAGCCACTATCATAATAAAAAAATTAAAAAAATATACAAAGAGCAGTCTTTACGTCCAATTTCGTGTTGAGTGGTGGAACGCCTTGCTTTTCCACAATTGTGGCATTTACAGTCAAATGAACCACCAGTGGGACATAAAATAAATCAATAATAAAATAATCAAAAATAAATTTTAAGTTTTATATGATTCCTAATAGGAAACTGTCTAATCACTTTGATCACTAGGCTATACGTTCTCATGAAGCTACGGTAAAATTCTTATACACTTGTTACAACTTATTTATGTGGTTAGAAAGTTTTTACGAGTGTCCTAAATAAGTACTTCCTTTTTTCCTAAGTGTGGATAACACTTTAATAAAGTGTTATCCACACTTAGGAAAAAAGATATGGTTAAAGTTTAAAATTATTATTTAAAATATTTTGGTTTTATTTTATAGTAAACAAGCTATAAATTGGGATTCGGAATCAACACAGAAACCACCGGTGCTAGTCGGCTTCAAGGATTATTCAGCACACTGGAAGGCAGAAACTGAAAAGGATGAGAAGATACTTGCACTCAGCGATATTAATTTAAATGTAAGGTCCTTTTTTAATAATAATATTTAAATACAGGTTATTTATGTTTTCAGCAAAATCGAGATTCAACTTTTGCAATCTTAATATAGAATTATAAGTATAATAATCTCAATAAATATTGGTTATTTTACTATCGTGGACGTTACAACTAATGTTAATTTATTTAATTAAAAACCTATCCATTCATCATTGGACCAAATGGCACTCGATATATTAATCATGTTTCATAAGTTACCAAAAAGAATTCTTTATTTTTCTTTATTTTCTTAAATTTCTGTACATTCTTAAGGAAACTTACAAAAAAATACATGTTCCTTACAGATTAAACCAGAAACTCTTACAACTATAGTGGGTTCAGTGGGATCGGGCAAGAGCACATTGTTACTAGGGATGTTGAAGGAAATACCTGCGAGCAGTGGATATCTCTCAGTCAAGGGAGTGCTCTCCTACGCAGCCCAAGATCCTTGGCTATTCGATGCTTCGGTAAGGTCGTTGAGAAATAGGGCAAAAAATATTTACCATAGCTACTTATTATAATAAAATATAATGTTTTACACGGGTCCCAGGAAATTAAGATTTATTTTCTCTAATAGAGAAAAAAAAATTAAAAATGTACAAATAAGACAACTTAAATATTAAGCAACTATAGTTGTTTAATGAAATACGCGAAACGCTGTCATGATATTATGTCATACGTCTTCTAAGCAAAATGTCGACTGATAAACGTAATTTGGTAGGTGGTAGGTTACTAACACTTTTAAATTTGAAAACGTAAAATTTTATGTCACTTTATGAATAAGAAAATAATAATAAATGTTTTTTACAATCTAATAAGAAGCAAAAATAATTTTAAAAAATCAATCCGTCAATGAGTCGACTCCTTTGAAAGGCGAACTCCTCATTCTAAAGTCTATTTTCTCTCTATATTCTCTTTCATCTATTTTTGTCGGTTCCTGTTGTCGATGTTATAAACTGATTACGATCTTTGAAAAAAAAATTTTAAACGGTGTGGTATTTATAGGTAAGACAAAACATTCTATTCGGACAACCTATGGACCTCCGGAGATACCAGCAAGTGATCAAATGTTGCCAACTACGCAGCGACTTGGACATCCTACCACACGGTGATAAATCGGTGGTGGGGGAGAATGGTACGTAAAATTGTGTAGTAGATTCGATTTTAATTTAACAACTTGTATTGTAACTAAAATATTAGAAATGTACAAAAATTTGAACGTGGCGGGACTCGGCCAACAACTGTTTTGGGAATCGTCCAAGCGCTATAACTCATTAAACTGTACGTCTTCATGTCTCAACAATTTTTCAGGTACATCTTTATCTGGTGGGCAAAGAGCTCGAGTAGCATTAGCTCGTTGTGTATACCGACATGCTGATGTATACTTATTAGATGATCCACTAGCCGCTGTTGATGCTAAGGTAAGCAAACACGTAGGAAAATATTAGTATATATATGTAGTCAGCTAAGAAACACATTATTGGAACCTTTAATGTTAACACTGTTATACAATGAAATTATATTATAACAACGAACGAACATGTGAAGCTAAATAAAAATCTATTAATATGATACACAGGTAGCTCAAGCGATCTACGCAGAATGTATACGTGGATTCTTACGTAATAAGGCAACAGTGTTGGTGACTCATCACGTGCAATACGCGCAACATGCTGCTAATGTGTGCGTTATGAGATCTGGCAAGGTAATATATATATATTTTTTTACTTCTACCCTCGTCTATTATTTTTCTAGTGTTTATAATTTGAGATCTGTGAATTTGAAGAGTGTGGTCGTCTTGGCGCAGCTCTTTTTTTTGTGAATTTGAAATTAGATTTCTGCAGTTTAATTATAAGGAGAGCGTTCAAAAAAATATTTGTTAATTTTATTAATTGAAAGTCATTTAAATTGTATACAGTTAGTATACACTTTAAAAGAATTTCTAGCAAGTCTTATTCAAGTATTTTGCTTTAGTCAGATATGATATCATTCTTAATATATGCTTATTTTTTAACATTACATATTTATAATTATAAATATGTAATGTTAAAAAAATAAGGATATGTATTATATACATTACATATAAATGTTTTTATCTTCTAAAAAAGATTGTAGCACAAGGATCATATGATGAGCTTAAAGACGGAGTACCAGAGTTCGAGAAGCTGATAGAGATGGGACAGAAGGTGGAAGAAGAGAAGAAAAAGGATGGGGCTAAATCAGAAGCTGTGGTGTGTAAAATTTTAATAAAACTATATTTTATTTAAATTTAAATTTCCCTGCTTCACATGCAATTTTAGGAGAAATTAAGTGGAAAGTGAGGAACAGAATGTCCTGTCCATATCCTCTCTGCCTACCCTAGAATTCAGCAAAAAGCGTAAATCGGCTACTTTTAATATTAATTACTAGTTATCTCCCGTGTTACCTATAATTGGTAATTAAAAGTTTATTTTTTCAAGGATAAACCAAGGCTACGCACTCAACGTTCAATGTCAACAGTATCTCAACAGTCATTCAACATGGATTTGGATAAAAATGTGGACCCTGAATATGAAGGTAACCTTTTTTTTCAATGTACCCACAAAAATCAATGTACACGTAATATTAATTTTCATATTTCGATAATATACACATATTTATATTTAAAAATTAGAATAGCAATTTTCCATAATTACTAGTAATGTATATATGTATGATAAACAAACATACAAGTTTAGTTTGAACTCAAAACTATCCGAATCGTTTGTATCGTATCACAGTGGGACAGCGTCCAATTATAAACGAGATGATTACGGTTTCTACTTTCACTCAGGGTATAAGATTAAGCACGGCGTTAAGTTCCGCCATTCAACACGTAATGCCTCGGAAAGTTTGGCAGAACGTGAAGAACAGAGTATCTTATCATCAAGTTCCCTCCCTCTATCCTGCTGCCTGCTGTGTGCGTGCGTGATGCTGATTATTTATTTTTTAAAATAAAAATTTACATTAAATGAACTCTTCATATATATCAGGTGAAGAACAACACGAGGGTGAGGTGGACCTTAGTGTGTATTTTAATTACGTAAAGAGCGGTGGCGGGAGGATGGCCGTTTTCCTTCTTTGCTCGCTGTTTATACTGGCGCAAGTGTTCTATTCGTCTACAGATCTGTGGCTGAAGGAATGGTAAGTTGCTTGAATTAGATTAGAATTGTTAATTAATTCTTTCTAGCTTCTTTTATTTTATGTTGAATATTATAACTTATAATTGTTTGATATTATAATGTAATTTTTGTATAGTAATGTATAATAAACCTTTTCCAGGGTAAACATAGAAGAGGCTAACAGCGCGCTGAGAGCCATCTATAAGAATGCCACTACAAACGAATCTATACCTTGTAAGTTTAGTTTTTTGAGTTCCGTATTTCGAAAGGTACAAAAGAAATTCTTGAAGATTGCTTTATTGTCCGTCCGCCCTTCTGCTAAGATCATTTGTCTTGAGATCGCGTGGAGATATCAAACTGAAATTATGAAATATGCATATTTGATTTGGTCTACGGTCCCTCGGAATATAGAAAAATTCAAACTTTTATTTATATATAACAATTATTACTTACACATTATATTTAAAATTTGTATCATATAAAATAAGTTGTAACTCCTGTTAAACTATAATCCTGAAATTGATACGAAAGAAATTAATAGATCCAATTTAATACTTTTCATTAATCCTGATAAAACATATTAGCAAAAATATGTAAAAATTATAAAAGTAAAGTATTTCTCTCACATGTTTATCTTTATTGCAGTTAATTTCGAAGACATACCAATAAACCGGTTCCAACTAACGAGAGAGCAGTGCGTCTACATTTACGCTGGATTCATTCTTATCTGTGCTATTTTCACGTGGAATAAGCTGTTTGTCTTCTACAACACTTGCATCAAAGCCTCCATTACACTCCATGACTCTATGTTTAAGTAAGTCAAAATTCTTAAACAGTAATTTTCCTAATTGCTATTTCCAAAAATATTACTTTTGAGGCCAATCTGTCTATATGTTGAGATAGCGGCCGACTGCAAGTGCAATGCGGTTTTAGACAGTATCTGGCGTAGTCTACGCTTAATTACTGATTTTATGAATTTTAATTATATTAATATTTAACAATTTATCTACAGTGGTGTATCAAACGCACATATGTGGTTTTTCCACCACAACCCTTCAGGTCGGATCCTGAACAGATTTTCTAAGGACATGGGGCGAATCGACTCTATGTTACCTGATGCTCTTGTCGACTGTCTTGGGGTAAGTAGAATACTAAATTAAGTATAGGTTAATAAATACCTATCTATACTGCTTCCAAGGCTTCTTCTATCTGCCCGGCTATGTGCCAGAAAACACACCCCAATGCAATCTACATATTATAAAAAGCTTCCTACAATAAGTGACTGATAGACCACTCAAAGAAAATTAAAATTCGTTGTCGTGAATTCTAATATTTGATAAATGTATTAAAACCTTAAAAATACACTTTCTCATATATATATGCATCTTCCTAGTATAGATGGCGATCAATTACAATTTTATTATAAGTATAGATATAGATATTATACGCTATTCATATTTATTTTGTTTTTCCAGTTCTTCCTAGAAATAGTTGCAATCTTGGCAGTAGTGTGCTTAGTGAACTGGTGGCTCCTTTTACCAACTGCTGGTATAGCGTTTATCTTACATATGCTGCGAAGATTATTTTTATGTACAAGTCGGGAACTAAACAGAATTGAAGCTATTGGTGAGCTGATTTCCATAAATATTACCCAAAATAATTATCTACACAAAATTAAGCTATCTCCCTAATCAAGGAAATATTTAATAAATTTCAGCTCGAAGTCAAAGTCTTAACCACGCGGCAGCAACAGTATCAGGGCTAACAACAATCAGGTCAACACAGGCACAGCAACGACTGCTGGCGCAGGAATTCGATGGACTACAAGATTTACATTCATCTGCCTGGACTTTAATACTGTCTACTGGCAGGGCATTCGGTCTTTGGATGGACATGGCTTGTTGTTTGTATCTTGCGGCTGTTACATTCAGCTTTTTCCTTTTCCTTGATGACAGTAAGTTAGTTGTTTACATTACATTAATTATTTTATCACTTTCCATAAAATTTTTTGGTTCTCAATAAAAAAAATATATTAAGTAAAGGAAAATAAAAGCCCTTTATAAATTAATGAATGAATGAATGAAAAGTGAAACTAGATAAGAACGGTACGAACGTGAATATGGAATCTTCCTATAGGAGAAAAAATGTTTGGATACATTTATAAGTACGTTTTTAATTTAATTTTCGTTTCGTTTATTTGAATTTTCTCCAAATGTAAATTTTATCTATTTAGTAGTTTCATTTCTTCTTTAATAGTTTTTTAATCAAATATGTACATTATTTTATATATTTGTCTTCTTGTAGCAAGAGGTGGAAGTGTCGGTCTGGCTATTACCCAAGTTATAGGCTTAGTCGGTATGTGTCAACATGGTATGACACAAACAGCTGAAGTTGAAAATGAAATGACTTCTGTAAGTATTTAACTATTTTCTTTATAAAAATTAAAAGTTTTTTTAAAGATTTAGTAATTATATTGTTTTGTTATTAGGTGGAAAGAATATTGGAATACAAAAATTTATCTCCAGAAAAACCTGTTGATCCTGATTTGAAGGAGATGAGGCGGGAACATCCTACACTTAACTTTGAGGAATGGCCCAGCCAAGGTACGATAGTGCATATCATAATTTTATGAATCTCAAGCGATCGTGACGAAGTGGCATAGAGTCTGTAAACGTCTCTATCTATCGAACTATACAGCTTGAAGCTGAAATAAATGATTCTCAACGTAATATACTCAACTCATCGTTTTTTTAGGTGAAATAGTCTTTGAAGATGTATCTTTAGAATATGAAAGGCCACCGAAGAGTACATCTGAAGAGCCATCCAAAGGAATAAAGATGGATGAACCTGCTTATGCCATTCGTGGTGTCAATTTTACAATCCGCCCCGGTGAAAAGGTAGCAGTGGTGGGAAGAACTGGAGCTGGAAAGAGTTCATTGATTGCTGCTTTGTTCAGGTGACTTTTTTTATATCACAAAATTCTTAACTTTCTTGAGAATTCAAGCATTACCCGCTTGATGGTAAACTTCTATTCTATGTACGGTTACGGGTTTATTACCGGTACGGTAATAGTAGATTCATATTTTTTTTTTAAATTTAATTTAAGAATCAGTTATATTATGGCTATTGATGTACTTCATAACTATCTTCATTCTACACGATCATTAGTAAAATTTAAACTATTTTCCTACAGATTAAGCAAGATCTCCGGTCGTGTAAAAGTGGATGGTGTGACAGCAGAACAAGCAGGACTACGGCGTTGGCGATCAAGGCTCTGCGCCTTGCCTCAACGGCCAGCGCTCTTTGCAGCTTCTCTAAGAGATAATCTCGATCCTGAGCAGACGTACAGTGATGCACAGATACATGCTGCTTTACAAGAGGTAAATTTAAAATAGTAGAACCAGTGGAATATATATATTTGAAATAGCTTTGCCTCCTTACCAGAGGAAGGAAATGAAAATATAAAATTTTTCATTCTAAAATCGAACCCACAACCATCGTGTTTACACTTATATCCCTACCACGACTGGCCTATAATAATAACAAATATAATTCATAAGGTCTATTTTCTGTAATTCCAGGTGGAGCTCGACAAATCAGTATCATCAATGGCAGCTGGTCTATCGACGAAGGTGGGAGACGGTGGCAGCAACTTCTCAAGTGGTCAACGACAACTATTGTGTTTGGCTCGAGCTGTCCTAGCTAAACGTGCTGTACTTGTGTTGGATGAGGCTACTGCTAATGTCGATACTGAGTAAGTTTCTATATAATTTCTCGTTACAATCTAATATTCCAATAGGCGCGTGTTTTACAGTTGTCTAATATGTGAATATTTTCAATTGAGATTTTTATAACTTATAAATTTGACTAATAAAAATGCACTCTATATAAAGGTTAAGGTTAGGTGTGGTTCTCTGCTCCCTCATGCTCTTTTATAAAATTTTGCCATGGCTTAGCTTGTGGCTTGGCCTGTTTCCCTAATTATATTTAAATAGGTGGAAGTTACCAAACTCACATCTTACAGGACGGATAAACACATCCAGAACACGATCCGTACAAAGTTCGCAGACTCAACAGTGCTGACGATAGCCCACAGACTGAACACTGTCATGGACTACGACCGCGTCATCGTCATGGATAAGTGAGTAAAAATAATATAATAATCTAGATATAGTCTGTTAACACGCTATTTCGCAACTTTTAAGTTCTCTTACTACGAGTAGAAGTTAAAATAATTAATTCCCCGAGTGGGGGTTGAATTCAGACCTTGTCCCTATGTGACGTACGGTTTCCATAGTAATACATTTATTCCGAGCAGATCAAGATCTCCGACAGTTGATTTTTATGTTTAAAATTAAGAAGTATTTAAATTATGAATTTATTTAATATTATGAATAATTCTAATACTGTATTTTTATTATTATTTATATATTCATGTTATTATTACAGGGGTACTGTAGTAGAATCTGGTCACCCATACGAACTTTTAACGGGTTCAAAAGATCAGAAATCAGGAAGCAATGCATCTTTGCTGGCGAAGCCTCAGGTACAGAAGTTTAATTATTTTTAAATATAAATTATAGTAAGATTTTGGTTTTTAAAGAATGAAATGAATGCTCAGAAAAAGGCAATGAACTAATATCTTGTAATATGTTTTATTGCTAGGTATGGAATGGATGCAAAAAGTAATGTTTTCCCGACGGAATTAACCGTAATTGCAAACTTAAACCCAAGGCAAAATAGTATTACTACTAAACAGACTAAATAATAAAGTTATATAAACTTTAAAAAAAGTTATCTTCAAATATAACAAGCAGGCTGTGGCTACAATTAAATTAATATAAAACTAAAGTCATTACAATATATGTTAATTAAATTATTCTTTGTTTCAGCCGCCACGTCCGATACCGGAAAAGTCCCCAATGGATGGCCGATATGGACAACCAGAGTCATTACTTAAATTAATAGAGAGGACCCGAACTATTTCTAATAGGTAAATTTATACTATATGTATATGTACGTAACATTTATGTAGCAGTAGCAGGTAGCAGGGTGGAGAGAAATTAGTGTTAAGATACTTGGATCTCTATCTACTTTATTTATAAAATAAAGACCAGGCCGTCCATTTTCTGTCCTTCACACTATATCCCGCACGTAGCAGAGTAAGCAGAAGGAATCTGGGAACCCAGTACTTAGATAATCCCTTCCCTTTAATATAATTCCGTTCCCCACTTTCTCGCCAAATTCTGGAGATATTTTTTAAGTGGCAGAAATGAAAATATTAAATATTTTATTTTCCTCGAGTCACACGCTTGTACCTTTTTTTATGTCTTTATTCCTAATTATAATTAATTCACTTTACAGATCAGAAGTTAGCGATAGCGGAGCTGCAGCTGAGAGCACTAGTATCTTCAAGACATTGGTGGAACAGACCGGTCCTGAGACAGCCGCGTTATTATACACCATGGCAGAAGAGGTCAGTATGCCAAATATATAAGTATCTTCAGTTTCACAATCTTTCTTCTTTAGCAGATTAGGCAGAGAGAACCTGATGACGAGAAACTAAATTGCTCGAGACATTGCCTGTTGAGTGGAGAAACTTAACGCTGCGCTTTCTTTCCAAGGCGAGAAAATAAAAATGAGTTGAGTCCGCTACTCAATCCAGCGGAAAGGGACTAAACGCCTTTTAAAATTATTTGAAGATTTTTTTTTAATATATAGTCAAGTATCACAAAATTAACTACTAAATATATATTAGCGCTTTAAATGCAAATGCTAAATTTAGAATGTGTGTTAGAAAACGTTATAATTTATGACTAATATATTCTTTTATAATCTAAATATATCTTCTTTTTTACAGAGTTACAAAAAAGCGTTAACAAAGAAGACTTCTTAAAATGGCGCTTTGGAAACAAGTATTTATTTTATATGTGTTAAGGTTATATTGTACTTAATTGTTAAATGTTAACAATAATAAAACAAGTTTTATTTTTTATTTTTGTTATACAATATATTAAGAAGACATTATATTTATTAAAAATGAACAAAATATGTTAAAAACTATTAGTATTTAACTTAGTAGTACTCAGTACTTAACTTTTGTCCTGCTCGAAGGATCATATCTTTAAATATAAGCAAAAATGTTTTTTTTTTTACATTTTTTATAATATTTTTAATAAGTTTTTTTAACGTATTACATATTTTGTAAATCATGCCTTCTTCTATATACAATATAATTAAAATTTGCAATACAATAATATTAAAAAACAGAATAACAGTCAATTACTATAAAATATTAATTATATTGTAAAATTATTTATAAATTTATATTTTTGAATTTGTAATAATATTACAAGTACCGTTATTGAGCTAAATGAACCTATATTTTCTTTTATATAATTTTTTACCTATGTAAGACCATAACGTCCAAAAGCGGATTTAAAAAATCTAAGAAATTTAGACATTTTTAAGTATTATTCTAATATAATAAATTCAACAAATTGTAATTCACACTGAGGGTAGAAAAATATTTGTTTCAGGGTTCAGGTCCCGCTACGTTAAAATTTTTGTGTTCTAAAAAAAAAAAGTCAAAATATACTATCGAATACTGCCATAATTTGTTATTGTTATTAATAAAACAAGTGCAATTATAACATAAATAAGTGCCTTACTTATGAAAACTTTTTTTTTTCTTTTAGTTATGAATTTATTGCATGACATTTTTATCACTTTTTGAGTAAATGTTTGATGTTTCTGAGCGTTTATTTATTTAAAAAATAAAGTAATTTAATAATGTATGTTGAGAAAATATGTCTCGTCCTTGTTTATATTATATTGAATAGTCTTCAGAAATCAATAAAATATATTATAAAATAAGTATGTGGTTTTTTTTTTTTTTGTCATATATTTTTCACAATCCCTTTTATGTATTAGCCATATTTGTTAATCATATAAATAACTTGTGAACTGTGTGTACTGTTAGTAGCACAAGCGTGTGACTGTAAACGCAACAATTGTGGGTTCGATTCCCACTCAGATGAATTAATTATTCACGCAAAACAATAATTTTACGCCAGTGCACACGCCACACACGCAATGCCTCTAGAATTCGGCGGAAAGAGGGGGACGGAGTATTTTAACACTAGGTACCCTCTGCCTACCCTGTGCGGGATACAGCGTGAAGCTGATTTAATTTAATTTTTTAGAGAATTATGAAACATAATTAAATTCTTCAATTTTCTGATTAAGAATCATTAGACGGTTTTCCATCGTCAGGAAAAGAAACCTTGTTTATAAGTGTGTTTCATGTGTGATTAAGCATCTACACATGCGTCTACACATACAGGTACATCTACGACATAAATATGAGGTACACTTTTTCTAATTATTATGTAACATCTTTTTATTTATCAAAAGATTCTTCTTCAAAGTGCAAGCAGTTTCCTCAAACATCCACCACCCATTAAAAACTTAAGATCACAATAATTTAACTTCAATGATTTCCATGGAACCTCGGTTAATTTTCAACTTCGCCCTGTCACAGTGACATGTTATAAACAGGCTGCGTAGTTATAGCTCTAGTATTACGACTAGTAGATTCTCAAAATATTTATGGATGGAGGATGTATGTTGCAAACATTTTGTAGCAAAAAAATATATTTTTTTAATATAAGAAGATAAAAAGATGTTACATAAACCCAATTTTGTATTAGTCCAATTATTAAGCCACATGAACAAAATTTACGAGCGGCGTAACTAACGCACCTTGTCTAGCAGAGCGGGGAAATGTTAAAAAGATATCAATCAATCTTTTCCCGAATCGAACTTATAAAAATTGCGTTTCCGGTTACACGTTGTCCTAGTGGACAATAAGATTAGCTTTTGTCCAACTTGTGTGTAGAAATAGAGAGGGCGGGTGGTCCTTGCCCACCCCAGGATAGTCACCTTCAAAAATCTATAACAAAGTAATTCTCCCGAAAAGTTAAAATAAAAACCTTTATACAAGCAAATCAGTTCACAGTTAAAGTCCAGGTTCCCGAAAAAGTCTCCAGAGTCTAGATATGACTCTATGGTAACGAGTTTACAGATTCGCATCCAGAGTAACTCTTCATGGAACACCAAACAACCACCACCACCGCGTGCACCACTGTCCTCCCAAACAAATTAAACAGCCGGAAATATAACAGAGGGATTTGCCACCAGCTTCTCATTATCTACCGTATAAAGTGCTAGATAAGCGTGAACATGAATAATTTATTAAGCAATATAAACATGGGATATCTTTACAGCCTTAATATTTGAAGGTCATGATGATTGTCCACAGTAAGGAAGGTAGCTGGCCTGCCTTTCGCCTGTGGCTTCACCTGTGCCTTTAAATGGAAATAAACAAAATTTGTGTATGACACATGACACATGACACATTCTCAGTGTGGGAACTGGGAAGTAACTCTGACCGCAGGTACATATAGGTTACGTAGGATTTCTTTTTTTTAGTTTCTGGTTGTATCCCACACATGGTAGTAGGGTAGGCAGAGGTAGCTTGGGAACCTAGTATTAAAGCACTCCGTTGCCGTTAAGACAATTCCGTTTTCAACTTTTCGCCGAATTCTCGATGCTTTGCGTGTTGAGTGACAGAACTCAATGTCGCGCTTTGCCTTGTTGCCAAGGCGAGGAAATGAAAATATTAAATATTTCATTCCTCCGATTGGGAATCGAACCCACAATCGCATTTACTTGCCCCCACGGAACGACGACCTCAAAAGGACTATCTAATACAAAAATATTAATTTCAAAGTAGGTGCCTGTGACTTACGAGTTCAAACAAACAAAATTTCCACCTGTATAATATTAGTATAGATATGACAATTTATAATGGTTTCCTAAAAAATATTTTCAATCTTACTATCCTTTTGATGAAATAATTATGTTATTAAAATAGCTTGTTATAAAACTGTAAGTAACGCCATTGTAGCGTTATCAGAATATTTTGGTATGGCGATGGTATCGGGTTCAAGTCACAGATGAGGTAAAGAGAATTTGTTCAACTTGATGTCTCGAATACAGAAGAACGGCGTATCTTAACACTGGATTATCTTTACTCATCCTGTTGATGTAAATTAAGTAAGCCTGGTGGAATCATGATTCCACCAACCAAAGAACAGTATAGTATCTATCCTGTTCTTTGTTATAGTTAGGTCAAGTTTATGAAATAAGAAAAAATAAAACAGACCTGCAAGGGCTTGGTAGAGACCTTGACCATCATCACCAATAAAATATACCAAGACCCCATAGGTATGGTAAAAACTTTTTCAAGGCAGAACGTCAGAATTTTTGGATTTAGCAAGTTATATCAAAAACAATAAGCGGAAAAAGTTGTATATTGTGAATTTTTGCCGAACTATTATGCAAATAAATATTTTTTTCGCCCTCATTTACTTACTTATTAGAATACATTTTTTCGGCTTCATTTAAAAGACACTTACAACTTTTAATATCAGGTTTTTCTGACATCAATGGAAGAAAATCTTGCATAGGTATTTTGACCCAGTTGTTCTCGTCCGATTAGCTTGAACATTTACACACACGACCAGATAGATCCCTTTATAATACAATATTGTTCTGTACTTGAGGCCGTCGTCGTGCAGCAGCACAGCATCTGACTCAAATTATTATGTGCTCTACATGCTGTGTCTCTAGACAGCTCACCTTTGAATAAATAACAGATTTTGAACATTGCTGAGCTTAAATGGGTAAAGCCGTTAAACAATATCTAAGAAGACAAAGGTTCAAACTTCAATTACTGCTAGTTAAATTTTGCAATTAATGATGATTTATTATATTTATAACATTAAATGCTTCAAATTAATATAAAAAAACTTTAACTTGTGATAAAGAAGATCTAATTATGGCTCCCCTATAAAGTAAATTACGACAAATATCCATAATCTCGGCGATGATTTCGATGTTTCGCTTATCTAATGAGATGTGTGTAACGTTTCCTTATTATATATATCTGGTTCATCACCCATTTCTCTTACAGTTGTTCTGTAAAGTTAGTTTAGGCGTATGTCTAAATTAACCGATTCTTTCAAGCCCTCAAGTTATATTTGTTTATATTGGGTATGTTTTTTTAAATATTTTAATAGTAGGGGGGTGTAGAGTGAGTTCCGAATATATAGCAGGTTTCGTCAGTGATTTTTTTATAGAAGAAAATTTGTGAGAATTTAGTGTTGTGATTGAATAGTTAAGGATTGTTTAACGGTTTGATACCGGAAGTAAATTTTAGTTTAAAACAAAGATAGAGAGATGGATTTATAATTTAAATATTAGTGTTTAACTTTTTAACAGATCTATAGAAAGATCGGGTAGAATCTACGTAATTTAAAGCATTATTTATATTAACGTTCTCGAATTAAAAAAAAAGAACAAAATAGCTCTGAATTCTTTACGGCAGTCATGGACTATTGATAAAACATTTAAGTCTTTTCTTATCGCCCCTTTGGTCGATAAAATAACTAATTATTTTAAACTTTTCGATATTTCTCTTTACCGAATTACAGTAGTACATAATATTTGGAATGTGCGGTGTTTAGTTTCGCAATTCAAAATGGTATACCCTGTTTTTGAAGATAAAATGTGAAGATGAATAAAAATCTATGGAATGTAAGACACATTCGGTTTTTTTCTTCATCTCAATTAACTCAGATTTCAGCGGTGCCAACCTTGGCAAGATAACAAACAGATAATAAAAGATATTACTTAACAATTAACAATCGTTGTAAAATTTTAATCCTTAAACAATTGCTACATTTGTGATTCATAACTCATATTTAGAAGGACTTTTGGTATTTGGAGTATCAAGTCTTTTTTTTATGACGCCGTCATAGTACAGGGGCAGAAGCGTGCGGCTGTAAATATAAACATTTTGGGTTCGATTTCCACTTGGGGGAATGAAATATTTAATATTTTTATTTACAAATAAACAGATGCCGTCCTCTGCGCAACGATGTTAATTCTATTCTAATATAACTTCATAAATTTTCAAATACAACAAATTTTATTGTTGTCAGGTATGAGAAGAATTTTCAACAGAAAATTGTAAAGAAAACATATAAAAATGGATCCTGGCTACTTCGATACGGAGAGGAAACAAAACCCTCGTGAAACGGCTAATTTATTTTCAAAATTAGTGTTCTGGTAATAATTTACTTTTTAACCTTAATTTTAGTAAAGTACCTTAGTAGTTAGTAAGTTTAGTAAGTTACCTTAAGTTTAGTAATGGAAAAAATGTCTTAAACCACTGCGCCTGCGCATGTAAAACAAGATTTGAGACAAATACCTAATTATATTGAACTTTCAGGCACACTCGTCCAATATTTGCAAAAGGGCGGAGAGGTCAACTGAACATATCAGATATGTACAGGTAAGCCCACCTAGGATATGTAGAGCAGTATCATTACTTTTTCCGCGAAGACATATTTATTAGTGTTACAATGTAAAATGAGACAACTTTAAATTAAGGAATGCTTTTAGGATAATTTTTCTGTCCTGCAAATGCAAAAGATACATATTTGAGTTGAGGTTATTGTATTGTTATAGATGTATACCTGGTCATCGAGCCGCACCGCGGGGAGATGTTATGGCGCAAACTTGGAAAAAAGAATTAACCAAGCTAGGTAAGTTACGCAGTAGTACAGTGAAAAGTGACAACAATGACTATTACATATTATACAATCGTTTTTCTAGCTTCACGCTATATTCCGCAATTGGCAGGACAGGCAGAGGAAACTGGAAACCCAGTGTTAAGAAACTCCGTTCCCATTAATACGTACAATTGCGTGTCCCACTTTCCACCGAATTCCTGAAACATTGCGTGTTGAGTGGTGGAACTCAACGCCGCCGCCTTGTTACCAGAGCGAGGAAGTTAAAACATCAAATATTTCATTCCCCCGAGTAGAAACCAAACCCTCAGCCTATAGCGTTTATTTTCGATATTTTGTAAAATATCGCCTTGCTTACATTCTTTTTTATCTTAACTTAGGACCTACTTATTACTGAACTTCATTTTACGTTCTCTAAATTTAGAAATAATACGTGGGAATTCAACAAACCCGACTATTAGGATTTAAGATTAAAATCTACTTAAAACTACTCAGGTTTTATTGGAACTCTCAAAGTATGGAAATATGTAATGTTTTCTCAATTCCAGATATTGGCAAAATTCCATCATTATTTAAAGCGATACTCAGAATATACGGACTCAAGTTCTTTTTGGTTAACTTTGTGTTTTCTCTTATCGACTGCGCTGTCAGGTACGTAAACATGTAATTGCTTTTTCTATCTTTTTTTCCTTTCACGCTGTTTTAGCAAGATAAGCAGGGGAACATAATTATTTTCAAGACACTCCTTTCTCCATATTCTAGTCTAAGTCATGTCATAGTCGAGATGACTCAACTCGTCGCATAATTATATCGTAACTGAGCTGTGACATGACTAAAAAAATTACACAAGATGAGATTAAGCCAACAACCACAGTTATTGGACATTTTTTAGTTTCTTTTCCTCTTATGGGAATCGAACCCCTACGCCACGACTGGCCGCATCATATTACATATGCTGAATTTGAAAATAATGTAAAGATTGTATACAGTCGTTCGCGACGAATGTACCAACTGGGATATGAATCCACGGCTGTCACGTCACCTAATAAAAAAATTCTCTCATTTTTTTTTAGGTTAACATCACCAATGTGCCTCGAGGGATTAATAAATTATTTTTCACCTACTCATGGAGGTATCTCTAAGAAAGACGCATATTTATACGCCACAGGTGTGGTAGGGTAAGTAATATGGATACTTTACTAAAGTAATCAAATATTTTTTGTTTTAACTTAATGCTGTGTCAGCGTACAGCAGAGTAGGCAGAGGGAACTTAGTGTTGAAACACTCTGTTCCTTACGCACTTGGGTGGCAGAACTCGATGCCGCGTTATAATTTATATTTCCTCGCTCTGAATAAAATCACGTAAGACGGTGGAAGCCGCTGGCAAGAGTTAGTATTGACTAAATATCTATTCTACATATTTCCTGAATATGAACTTAGGACTTATAAAAGTTTTTAATTTTAGATTAATGGCGCTGAACGCAACGATGATGCATCCTATGTTGCATTTCCTGTTGCATATGGCAATGAAAATAAGATTGTCTTGCTGTTCACTTATATATAGAAAGGTAAAATATATATAGTTTTATCTATTTAATAAACTTTAATTCTTTAAATGTCAACCATTAACAATTACTGTAAGAACGTTGTTGGGTCAGTGTGACAGTACGGTGTAAGCGATGAATGCAGGTTCGATTTAAAAATTTTAAATGAATGGAATGATTATTGTTATATACTTATTATGATAAATTGAGTTCCATCACTTACATAATAATATTCACGCTTTTTCACTATTAAACAAGCGATAAAGCGTGAAGGCAGAGATAAACTAGTGCCAAAATATCCTCTTCTTCACTTTTGGCCTTTTGCGAATGCGATTTGAGACATTGCTTATCGATGAAGGAACTCCACTCCTCGCTTTAACTTATATGGCCCCAAGTAGGCCTAGCCACTATTTTTATAATCGATTTTTTCAGCTTCTCCGTTTAGACGTTGCTGCCGGTGGGCAATCATCAGAAGGTCTGGCAGGTCACGTAATAAACCTACTAACGACAGACGCACAGAGGTTCGACATGGCCAGTATCTTCATATTGGACCTGGCCAGAGCACCCATTGAGAGTATATTTATTGTATATCTAATGTACAGGCAAATTGGAATTGCAACGCTACTAGGCGTCGGGTTCCTGTTACTCTTTATACCCTTCCAAGGTAAGTGTTAGAGATTTATTTTATATAATGGAACAGCGAATGATTGTAAGAAATAATAAACAGAATAGCGATGGTAAAAAAATATATTACTTTTTTTTAACTTCAGCCTGTATCCAGCACATAGCAATGGGAATCAGGGTTTTTTGCCAAGTATTAGGTTCCCTGACCGAACATACACTAACCGACACTTTCCGCCGAATTCTGGAGGCGTTAAGTGTGCAAGACCGCGTTTTGCCTCGTTACCAGACTTAGATATGAAAAAAATAAGTTTTTATTCTCCTCAAGCCGAAATCACATCCAAAACCTAAATAAATCTTATAATATAAACATAAAAATGTATTTCAGGATACCTCGGTAAAGTCTCATCTGGATTACGTCATAGGACGACGGTACGCACTGACAATCGTATTAGACTTATGAACGAAGTGATACAAAGTATAGAGGCTATCAAGATGTTCGCGTGGGAGAAAGCCTTCGCCGGAATTATTGGACTTGCGAGACGGTATAAAACAATAACAATATGTAAATTTATTTTTTTGGAAATATTGCAGTAGACGCTATTAAAGTTTATCCACAACCTTACGCATATATTGACATATCAAATACGTTTCTTTTTAATTGCAATTACTTTATTAGTGCACCAAATGAACGTTATTAACACTGTAAGTGTCTGATCTAGACATATTTTTTACACAGCCCAAATCGCTGAATTTCGAATTTTGAACTAAAACACTTTAAAGAAGGGATTTTGGAAAATCCACTCTAAATTATTAATTTGGAAATATACATTTTATTTCATCTATATGCATATTTTTTTCCAGGAAAGAAATGAATGTAATCAAAAAGATAGCCTGGCTCCGAGCTGTCATGTTATCCTGCGTGAAGCTTAACACTAAGATTGCCATCTTTATCAGCATCATCGCTTACATCTCCATCAGTAGCGATTTGACAGCGGCAAAAGTCTTTGTCATTTTCTCATATTATGATATATTAAAGTATACACTGGTTGACTTCTTGCCTCTCGCTATAACATCTACTTTAGAAGCCTACGTCAGTATCCAGAGAGTAGAAGAGTTCCTTCTGTTGCCGGAAGTTGATAATAAAGATGGTGTCGATTTGATGAACATTGATCAAGAAAAAGTTAATACCGTGGTTGTTGAGAAAATTGGGAATGGGTAAGATTGTTTTGTTCTTATGTTAAGATTTTTTCTTAACCTTTAAACAAAAAAATATAAGTAAGGATTATTTCGTCCATGAGTGTAATAGCAATCTGTATCCGAGTTTTTAAGCTTCATGTCTTAAATATCAAAAGCAACGTAAAAGAATTGTATCGTATAGTTAATTGCGAGCCATCGAGGCGCAGCGGGGAACAGCGTTTGGATGCAAACGTGTCACTTGTTGGTTCGAATCTCTCTCATGAAAATAAACGGAATGGAATACAAGGTGAGCGCGTCAGACTTAGAGAAGTTAATTTAAATATTTGGCGTACAAGTCCTAACACGTACAGTATCTTGTCACGCAAAAATCTGCGATGTTTTAGATTCTTTAACTTTGTTTCAGTCAACCTGCTTACCTGTCTGGTTCAAATATGATGGAGACACAGAAACCAGAAACATTCGTGAGCTTCACGCAGTACACAGCGCACTGGAAGGGTGAAGATGAAACGGACGCAAAGAAACTTGCACTCAGTGAAATAAACTTAGTTGTAAGATTTTCTTCATCTTTCTCCGTCTGTAAATAAAAAATAACTTTCTTGGTGTTCGATAATTCGTAATTTACCTATAATTGATTACATTTAAAGAGATTAGTCTTTTGATAGACAAATCAATATAGGTGATAGAGATTTTTATCCGCGCATGATCCGAAATATCACCGTTTTTAAGATCCTCCGATTAAATGCCCGAGGTGTTTTGACATTCTCTGATGTATGCTCCATTTATCCCATCTAAGGTGACGAAGTTAGTTTTATTGTTGTAGATAAAGAATATTTATTGTGAAGATCAACGTTTAGAAAATAAATAATATAGAATGATGAAAAAAAAATCAGCAAGTCTATAAAAGAAATATAGAAAGTTGTACATTACAGATAAAACCAGAAACTCTAACAACAGTAGTTGGTTCAGTGGGATCAGGTAAGACCACGCTACTCTTGGCGATGCTGAAGGAAATCTCCCCCAGCAGTGGCCATCTCTCTGTTAACGGAATTTTGTCATATGCCGCACAAGATCCATGGCTGTTTGAGGCTTCGGTAAGCTATTTAAGTACTTAGAGAATCTCTTATGCAGTTTACAGATTTTTTGTTTTAGTTCCCAAAGATCGACTAAATGGGCTAGCTAATTCATTTATATAAAATATATTTTTATTTATTTTTATGAACAGCGTCTAACAATTTATTTAACTTGAAACTACATTAATTGCAATTGTCATTTCTTTTTTCCTTGAACTCTTGAACTTGGACCTAATGATATCTTGCTTACAGGTAAGACAGAATATCTTATTCGGACAACCGATGGACCTCCGGAGATACAAACAAGTGATCAAATGCTGTCAACTACGCAGCGACTTGGAGATCCTGCCATATGGCGATAAGACCGGAGTAGGAGAAAATGGTGTGTATACACTTTTTTCTTCAACACTTTTTGTTACATAAACGTGACAGATTGTCGATAAATTTAGTAGTAAGTAAGTTTTAATGAAGTTTAAATTAAGTTTCTCTTGTTTTCACATTTTATTTGTGTACAGGTACATCTTTATCAGGCGGGCAACGTGCGCGTGTAGCATTAGCTCGCTGCGTCTATCGACAGGCTGATGTATACTTACTAGATGATCCGTTAGCCGCTGTTGATGCTAAGGTAAGGTTTTTATATTATTCAATTCATGGCTGATAATAGGCCTACTATATGTAAATGTGGTAATATTAATTCCGCCCACGTATTATCTGATGAATTTTGTCGTATTATACAGGTAGCGCAGGCCATCTACGCAGAATGTGTAAGGGGATTGCTGCGTGACAAAGCAACAGTACTGGTGACCCATCACGTGCAGTATGCGCAGCATGCTGATAACATATGTGTGATGCGCGCTGGCGAGGTAAATTCACTTTCTTAGAATTGTTTTAAGCTTCACGCTTTATTCCACATGAATTTGTGGTAGTTTAGAAAGAGAGAACCACCAAGTTCCCTCTTTTGAACTGATACCAGTTGAACATTCCATCACTCCACTTCCCGGAATTGGAGACTGAGTGTCAGAATCAGAGCTCAACACGCTTTGTCTAGTTAGATCGGGAAAATGAAAATAAACATTTTTATCCTGTGGGAATTGAATATAAGAACAATGAGACATTATAAGAACAATGTTGTAAAAGAATATTTGTAATTATTAACAATTCATTCTATTTAATCATAGATAGTAGCGCAAGGAACATACAATGAACTTAATGGCGTCCCAGAATTCGAGAAGCTGATAGAAATGGGACAGAAAGTTGAAGAAGAGAAGGAGAAGGAAGGAGCCAAAAAAGAAGGAGTATGTAAAATTTATATTCATATAGAATTAAAAATGACGCATAGCGAAGGGTAAGCAGAAGAACTTCGGAAGCTAGTGTTAAAACATTCCGTTCCTCACCATTTGCAGAATTCTAGATGCATAATGTACCTATGAAATTATAATTATATTCTTTTCCTATATTAGGAGCCACAAAAGCTACGCACACAACGCTCCATGTCAACTGTATCTCAGCAGTCGCTCAATATGGACTTGGATAAGAATTTAACACCTGAATATGAAGGTTAGAAAACTTTTAAGTAAATTTTAGATATGAAAATATCGTCGACTCAGAGTATAAACCTGCTAACAGCCGACTAAGCGAATTTAGCGAGTTCATTCATGCCCCCGAGTGGGAATTGAACCCACTATCATCGCTTTTACAAATAGACGATCTCATTACTAATCACATATATCAATCCTGTTTCAGGCGAAGCGCAGCACGAAGGTTCAGTAGAATACGGTGTGTATTTCAATTACATAAAGAGTGGTGGAGGAACATGCGCAGTCATCCTACTCTGTTCACTCTTCTTGTTGGCGCAAATATTCTATTCTTCTACAGATCTTTGGCTTAAGGAATGGTAAGTAATTTGAATTTTAAATGGGAAATATGATTCATTTTTTTAGCTTCACGCTGTTTCCTCTACATGGCTGGATAAGCAGAGGAAACTTGGGAACCTAGTGCATAGATACTTCATTCCCATTCAGACACTTTCGTTCCCCACTTGCCGTCTTGTTCTCGAGGCAATGCGTGTTGTAGTGCTGAACTCAACGCCGCGCGTGATTACTTACAGTTTTATCATATATATATATATATAACGAAGTTTCATACAAACTTTCGACCCCAAAACCAACCCCTTAGAAATCGAATATTGCAAATTCCCGTCCTAGCGAGCACCTACGTCCTATAAATAACTCTTATGCAAAATTTGAGATTCCTAGCACTTGTAGTTTCTGAGATTTCGTGATGAGTGAGTGACCTTTCGATTTTATATATATAGATACCTATAGATTATTTTTAATAACCACATTACTTACTAGTAGACTTACTTGCTATTTGACTTGACAATATCTTTGTAAATAATTTTCAGGGTGAACATAGAGGAAGCAAACAGTGCAATGATTAACATCTATAGAAAGTCATTAACAAACGGCACTTGTAAGTATCATTATTTTACCTGCACTGCATATAAGTGCATTTTTTTACCATCTCGCTGTTTCCCGCTTATAACAGGCAGGGTAGGCAAAGAGAACGAGGAAACCAGTGTTAATACACTCTTTTCCATTACGATATTTCCATTCCATGTCATATCGCTTGGACCTTTTCCAAGAGATACGCGTTCGAACTGCGTGCTGCGTCCGCTACTTTAATTTTTTTAAATTTTAATTTTCTTAAAAATTTACATCTCTCTCTCTCTCTCTCCTTTGAGATATTATAATAATATAATAATCTATTTCTTTCAGTTAGCTACCAAGACCTAGCGATAAACCGGTTCCATTTGACACGAGAGCAGTGTCTTTACATATACGCATCGCTTATACTCATTTGTATATTCTTCACTTGGAATAAACTGTTTGTGTTCTACAATACTTGCATCAAAGCCTCCATCTCGCTACACGATGCTATGTTTAAGTAAGTTATTTGTTTACTGTGTATAATTATCTGTGAACTAGATGCTGCCACTTTCATTTCAAAGCAAGGAAACACGCACTGTCCCGCAGTTAAGGCATGTCGGAGCGAAAGGACACTAAGCTCTGCCTGCTTGGTTATCTCTTCTCTGCTTGCCTTGTGTGAAAGAATATGAAGCTACAAATCTTTAATTCTAATATAGCTGAAAGTGGAGAACAAATTATCTTGACACTCTCCACCTAAAAATCTCGCTAAAATAATTATGTCATACTCATGGAAATTTTAACACTATTTATATTATTATTTAAAAAAATACTAATCTATATATATATAAAAGGACTTGTCCTCACTGACTGAGGTAAGACGCACGCACAGCCGTAACCGCTGTGCGTAGAAACGTGAAATTTGGACAGATGTTTACTTTCGTAATCTGGACATCCACTAAGAAGGGATTTTGAAAAATTTTAATCGTAAATAGGGGCTCAAAGTTTGTATGGAAAAAAAATTAAAACGGCACCGATTCTTATAAAATTTTAAATTTAGATTTTTAAAAGTATTTAATTGAACACATGTTACATGGTTTTCTAGAATTCTTTCCATAAGGGTGCAAATAAGGGGTTAAAAGTTTGTATGGAAAAATTCTTAAATCGAAACCGATTTTTATAAAATTTGAAATTTAGACTCTTAAAAATATTTAATTGGACACATGTTTCATGGTTTATTAGAATTCACCCCTAAATACGTAAGCGAAGCTGCGCGCGTCGGCTAGTTTTTAATATTTTTTCGATCCGATTTTCATAGTACTTTACATTAAATATTAATATCTAAACAATTTTTCAACAGTGGTGTATCAAACGCACCCATGTGGTTCTTCCATCACAACCCTTCAGGTCGAATCTTGAACAGATTCTCTAAAGATATGGGACAAGTCGATTCAACATTACCTGATGCTCTCGTCGACTGTCTAGGGGTGAGTAGAATATCTGCACCTTTATATAAGCAATAGTCCTTTCTGAGCTTAGAATATAAACCTGATATCCCTGTCCTCTCTTATAATTTCAAAAATTGATTTGTTTCCTCTACTAAATTTATTTTTTTATAATTTTGTTTAACAGTTCTTCCTAGAAATAGTGGCGATATTAGCTGTAGTGTGTCTTGTGAACTGGTGGCTTCTTATACCGACTGCAGTAGTGGCGTGCCTGTTACATTTACTCCGGACCTTATTCTTACGCACAAGTCGGGAGCTGAAGAGAATAGAAGCCATCGGTAACATTGCTTTAAATTACATAAATATAATTTCTGCAGTATTAAATAATTTTAGTAAATTTTTGCCACTTCTTAAAACATTGAAGAAATAAAAATAATCATAAAATCTTTTCTATCTTTTTTTATTTTAAATTTTATGATATAATCAATTTAAAAAAACTAATAAGTTGTAACGGCTATTTATCAGAATTATTTACGGAAGCTTTAGTTCAGGATACAGATACTAACTAAGCGTAAAAATTATTGGATAAATATATTAAATAAGAAACTATTTTCAGCTCGAAGTCAAAGTCTTAACCACGCAGCAGCAACAGTATCAGGGCTGACAACAATCAGAACAACACCAGGACAACAAAAAATGTTAGCCCAAGAGTTTGATAAACTACAAGATTTACATTCATCTGCCTGGACTTTAGTACTGTCTACTGGCAGGGCATTCGGTCTTTGGATGGATATGTCCTGCTGTTTATATCTTGCAGCTGTCACCTTTAGCTTTTTCCTTTTCCTTGGTGAAGGTAAGCGAAGGAAACCTAGTATTAAGATTCTCTGTCACAGCTCTGCCTTTGCCTTTTTGCCATTTTCAAAACATGATGTGTAGAGTAGTGGATCTCACCACCGCGCTTTGTCTTCTTAGCAGAGCGAGAGAATGAAAATATTTTATTTACCTGAGTTTGAATTGAACCCACACAACTGTCGCATTCACCATCAGGCCCTGTGTCACTGCACTACAACAGCCTCAAGGACTTTTATATCACCGTCTACATATCAAATTATAATATACTGTCGTAAATTAAACTTTATTAGTCTGCTTTCTATAATATCCCAGAGTTCCCAGACTATTAAACTAACTAAATATATGAGTAATAATCCAAAATGCTTTATAAGAAATATTTTTTAAATTAAAAGAGGTTAGATAAAAATATTACTAACTAAATATACAAGAGAAATTAAGTTTTTCACGCATAGCCTAGAAGACAGAAGGAACCCATTATCACGTATATTTACTATTTTCTGAAGTTGCTTTTGTTTGTCTTCTTACAGCAAGAGGTGGAAGCGTCGGTCTGGCAATAACCCAAGTTATAGGTTTGGTCGGTATGTGTCAACACGGAATGACACAAACAGCCGAAGTTGAAAATCAGATGACTTCTGTAAGTTTTTCTATTTTATTACCAAGAAATTAGCATTCAAGGTTTATCTTTGCTTTCAAAATATCTTGTTTAAACGCATAATCTCATAAATTTTGCTTCATAATCTTTTTTTTAATAATCAATAATATATAATGATTATTTATAATAATCAAAAAATATCATAACTATTATTAGGTTGAAAGAATATTGGAATACAAGAATTTACCTGCAGAAAAGCCAGTAGAGCCCGACATACAGGCACTGAAGCGAGAACATCCATCACTTGACTTCGAAAAATGGCCGAAACAAGGTAACATAATAAAAATAGCATACTTCCTAAAACAAAATTCTATTATTAATATAACCTACACTTGAACCACAACCAAATTAACATTGCAAAAAATGTCAGTTCTTGGCTTAACCAACTATATATTTACAGGCGAAATAGTTTTCGAAGATGTATCCCTAGAATATGAAAGGCCTCCCAAAGACCCATCTGAGGACAAAACCAAGGATAAATCTGATGTTATAAAGATGGAGGAACCCTCCTACGCTATTCGTGGTGTCAATTTCACAATCCGTCCTGGAGAGAAGGTAGCAGTGGTGGGAAGAACTGGTGCTGGGAAGAGCTCATTGATTTCTGCTCTATTCAGGTGACTTATTCTATAGGGGCGGGCACATTACAATTCATGATCTTCGAGTATTTTTTAAATCAAGTATTTTTTTTTTCATATTCTGTTCATCATGCTTTTTTCTAAATATCTGGGTGAGGAAAGAGAATCTATTGTTAAAGCTCTCCACTTTCCGCTCTATTTTCAAGTCGTTTCGTGTTGAGTGGTGCAACTCTACATTGTGTATTTCCCTCTAGGGTGAGGAAATAGAAATAATTCACATATAACGACTTCCCCAGTGAAGTGGTTATAGAACATATGACCACCACATTTACACTCAAAGGCTTGTTTCACTGCGACATGCTGATCGTGAAATATTAATTTTTTTATAACTATTTTTCCTAGATTGAACAAGATATCTGGTCGTGTGATGGTGGACGGCGTGACCGCGGAGGAAGCGGGTCTATGGCGGTGGCGGTCCCGCCTTTGTGCTTTACCACAACGACCCGCGCTGTTTGCTGCCTCGCTACGGGATAACCTTGATCCAGAGAAGAACTATAGTGATGCGCAGATACATGCCGCTCTCCAAGAGGTACTTACTTTTAATAGTTTTGAGACATTTGCGTGTTGAGTGGCAGAATTCAACGTCGCGCTTTATTTTGTTACCAGAGTGAAAGTATGACAATAAGTCATTCCTCGAGTGGGAATTGAACATACAACCGTCGCATTTACAGACCACGTCCTGTTGGCATTGTTTAAAAAATGCCTATATATAATCTATTAAATTCCAGGTGGAACTCGACAAATCGGTAGCGACAACGGCAGCAGGTCTATCAATGAAGGTCGGTGACGGCGGCAGTAACTTCTCCAGTGGACAGAGACAGCTACTCTGTTTGGCTCGCGCTGTGTTGTGTAGGCGTGCTGTACTCGTGTTGGACGAGGCCACTGCTAATGTTGATACTGAGTAAGTCCTGGTGCTGATGCTGCTACTAACTACTACCATCGAACGGTGATGATAGTGACCTTCACTCTTGGAATCAAAGTTATCGGAGTTCTAAGAGCCCTTTTGCATGACCGGTAGTTCCTAAGATTAGTGGCCAATCAAAGAAAGTCGTTAGCTTTACAAATATGGTCAGATGTGGCGTAGGGTCACAATTAGGCCACTGTAAACTCTAGTTACGACTGAGGTTGCGAGTTTGATTTCCACTCGGGGAAATGAAAATATAAAATATTTCAAAAGTCAATCTATAGGTTTCCAGGTTCCCTCTTGCCTTGCTTTGCGCTTAAAGCTAAAAAAAATTATCAAGCTGTCACGTTAAACTGTTCGAAGAAAAATTTATTTCTATCAATAATCTAATTATTTTTCCACAGGACAGACAAACAAATTCAAAATACGATCCGCACCAAGTTCGCAGACTCAACAGTACTGACGATAGCCCACAGACTGAACACTGTCATGGACTACGACCGCGTCATCGTCATGGATAAGTAAGTAAAAAAAATAAAAATAAATAACCACCACCACAACCATAACTACTGGAATCACTGGAAAGTTAAGTGGTGTTTGGGAAACGACGATTAACACTGGGTTCCTTTTGCCATATGCGGGATATAGCATGAAATTGAGTTTTATATTATGTTATTATTACAGGGGTCGTGTGGTTGAATCTGGTCATCCCTACGAGCTGCTGACAGCAACTAAAGACCAGAGGAGAGGTAGCAGGATATCTCTGTTACCAAGAATACAGGTACTAATAAACAGTTTGGCACTATTAAATTCTGTAATTACAAATTTATTTCAACCAATATTGTTCCTTTTGTATAGTATAATTTTTAAATTTATGTTCTCCAAATGTCAATAAAAATCTAAAAGGTAATCAAAAATGTATTTTTTCTTAATTTATTTTAAAATTCTAATGTCATTTTCAGACGCCACATTCTATACCAGAAGACGCTTCTTCGCATAGAGTACGCACTTATTCAAATAGGTAAGTATATTAATATAAAAGGTTATTAATAAAATTCTTTATTAGTTTGAATTTACCAAAACCCCATATAACGTGGTAGAAAGAATGTAGTGTCCAAACACTGATCCTGAACATCTGATGAGAAATTGCATGATTTGTGTGATCTCTATGCCGCTTGTCTTAAACAATGAAATGAAAATAATTTATAATGTGTATGAGGATCCAGCTCATAAGTATCGCTTTTGATTATGGATACCCATACATAATTTTTGGCTTCACGTTTTATCACGCGCGGTAAACAGAGGGTTCCTGGTAACTGAGTGTTACCAGGTTGCCTTTGCCTCGTTACCAGAGCGAAGAAATGAAAATATTAAATATTTCATTCGGCGAGCTAGAATCAAACCCATAACCGTCGCGTTCACAGTTGCTCAACAAAAGTTTTAAAATTATTTTATAATGTTTGTTATTAAAACAATACTATACATTAATTTACAGACCAGAGATGAATGAATCCGATAGTGGTATTTTCAAGACGCTGGTAGAACAGACCGGCCCTGAGACAGCCGCCATATTGTACGCTATGGCGGAAGAGGTTAGTATATAATATTATATCGACGCTTTGCTAGTCCAAATTAATTTAAATTAGGCCCAATTAGTAATGCATGGCCCTTATCAGTCATTTTCATAGTGGACAAATATTAAAACAATCAGAATCGGATGTTCCAGTGCCTATTTAGTTTTAATATTAAATTGACATTCATGAGTTATTCAAATTGATATCTAGATACATTTTCTAGATATTGTGTTGAGTAGTGGAGCTCAACGCCACGATTTTAACATAAACAAATATTCACTGAGTGGGAATCGAACTCTAAAATACTCTTTCTTCGGGAAGTTTTAATAATATATTTTTTTTTACAGAGCTACCAAAAAATGCTGGATAAGAAATATTTATAACTAGTGATTAAATTGTAACAAATTTTATTTAGTTCTATAGATTTTTTATATGTTAAAACTATATTGTAATTAATAATAGTGGTTTCCAAAAATCGTTTTGCTTCATATTTTGTAGATAGTTAAGAAAAAAATATTTAGTTTAAATAATATTTTTAAATGTCATTATTTATTAGTTTAAGTTTCATTAAAAAATGTCATTATTTATTTAATTCTTTAATTTTCATCCTGCTCGAAGGACGATTTTTAAATAAGTAGGATAAAATCTGTCATTAACCATTAAAACCAATGTTTTTATTGTATAAATTATAGTTAAGTCAATATTTTTTTTGTGACTTTTCTTGAGTAGATATTATAAATTTAATATTATATACATGTATCAAAGTTCATTAAAAGTATTACATTACATTTTGGTAACTTATTGTAATTTACATATATTTTCTAAGATAATATTTTATTTATTATGTAAAAAACAGTTTGTATGAAAATATTTGTTTTTTTGGTATAATTTATATATTTTTATCTATAGGATACTATATCTAATCAATAATATATATTTAATCAATTCAATACATATTTTTTATTTTCTAAGTCAAAGCCATCGCATCTACAAATAAATGCTAAACATATATTCATATTTTTATTTATTTTTAAGAATCAAAGTAAATAACTAAATTATATTTATATTTCGTATTTATCCTATCCTAAACATATAACTCCTTTCGAAAACATGTTATATAAACTTGATAACTTCCCGTACTTATAATATTTATAGATTAATAAATATTTACACAAAAAGTGCAGAAAGGTACGGTTTTTGTCTGAAATTAATTAAGACTTGGTTCCCAGGTTCCCTCTGCTTGCCCTGCTATATACGAAATACAACGTGAAGTTAAAAATTTTAAGTTAAAAATGTTTTATTTAGTTTATATTTAAAAAAATATTTAAATGAAAGAATATTATTATTAAGTATTTACAAATAAGAAATATGTGGTCAATTAGCAGTTTGATTCTTGCTCGTGCCAATTTTTATTATTATATAGATCCTTTGCTTTCCATGAACGGCTAAATATAGGAATGATAGAAGTAAAGCTTCAGTAACAATCGTATCGGCGCTGCGCACGCGCACGTCCGACTGCGCTTATAGCGAAGATAACGATATGTCACACAGTTCGCATATATTGCGTCTGGATATTCCGGTATGTGTTGCATTTTAAATACGAATATAATTTATGTTTTTATTAAACGTCACTAACTTGTGGTATGTTTATATTTTAAAATATTTTGCGTTTGCATTCTGTTGGTATTGACGTAGAGCAACAATTTAAAATACAATTATTCAATACATTTTAATACATCTATCATTTACGTTTAACGGCGTATAACGTAGAATATATACTTTATAATTTATGTTTGAAGTAAACATAATAAACACTTATTTATATACATCAAATTATTTGTTTCAGTTATAAAATACAACACTAGGTACTACACATACATAATGGACCGAGACAGCGTCGACCAGACAGCGTCGACCAAACTCGATGCTCTTCTCGAATTACAGAAAACGGGAATTAAAGTGCAGCGGCAAAATACAAGAGATAGCGATGTGACAGGTAGCGACGTGACTGGTTGTTCTGACAATGACGGCGACGAGACACCACTGTCTCATGCTGAGGAGAGTGCTATTGAGGAATGTCTGAATGACACGGAAGGTTCCCTCTCCAACATAGATTTAAACATCTTTGACGACATCAGCGACGACCTACCGGTACACAGAACAAGGAAAACAAGAGGACAACGTACGTCCGAACGAGCGAACATGGATTTTAGAAGAAGTGGCACAGACTGCGAGTCCTCGTCGTTAGATGAAGTAGAAGCATTCAGAAGATCGAGTTTGACAGAAATCAATTTGGATAATCCGATATCGATGCTGAGTAAGGCAGGAAAGATTAACCCACAACAAGTTGAGACGGCAAGGCAAGCTACCACCCAGAATACCAGATCATTTTCACAAGAGAATATTAAGAGACGCAAGATGATTCAAGAATCTGTAAAGAAATATTTGGAATTTAAAAAGAAAAAAATTGTAAGACGGAAAACGAGAAACTCTCCGCCCATCAGGAAGAACGATGATACTCATATACACAGTTTTTTCTCTGCTATGGCAGACTTGGTGTCCACTTTCCCTGATGAAAACATAGTAACAGCCAAAGTAAATGTGTACATTATTATGGGGGATATGTTGGCAAAATTGAAAGAGTGGTATGACAATGACGACCCAAAGAATCCTAAGCACGGCTTGAAATTCGACCATTCAGAGTACCGTTCATTACAGCGCAAGTTAGCAGAACTGTCGCTAAGTATTTAACTAGTTATAGGTATAGAAAATAAAATGAAAAAGACATATTTTTATACAAGTTACTCTCAGCCTTGCAAAATACCAAAAATAAATATTCAATTTTGCATAATATGTAAGAAATATACAAAAGTGTTTTTCAGTAGTGTAATAGTGTTGCCTATGACAATTCTCTATCGTTCGGGACCGAAAAATTATAATCAACACATACCTAATATTTTTGTAATAAGCAAAGAATGAGATTCTTTAACAATGAGTTATTTCGCTTGTCATAATTATTTGTTGTTACTTGAAAAAACAAAAATATAATTGTAAACATAAATACTTTACTAATTCTATATTGTGATATAGAAACCACAAGAATTGTTTGAAACAAAAATTTTAACATAAATAATATGAGTAATTTAACTATTATTAAAACGATATACTTACTTATACGGAGGACGGAGTTTCATGACACTATATTGTATTTGCAATTTATGATGATAATATCACATATACGCTAATAATTAAATATATACGTGTTCAAATATATTGAACAAATAATTATTAAATTGTAATGGCAAGGATATGAAATCGAATAACCAACGAACTCAATCAGGATTAAAGTATGTTACTTCGGAAGAAGTGTGATAACTTTTTTAAACGATTTTTTTTAACTTCATCCTGTATCCTTCACATCAGCAAGAAAGACAGAGGCGACCTGGGAACCTTGTGTTAATTTAATACTCCTCCTCCTTCAGTACTCCATTTTCCACCGAATTCTGGAGATATTGCGTGTTGCGTGGTGGACCTCGACGCCGCGCTGTGCCTTGTTAAATATTTCGTTTCCCGGAGTGGGAATCGATCTCGCATATTTAATTACTTATTAACATTTCAATTCAACAATGGAGTGTTGTAAAAGACAACCAATGACGTCAATTTGAGGAATTAAGAAAGTTTGGCTGTAAATGTAATGTGTGAGTTAGATTTGCATTCGTCTTATATTAACAAAAAAACATTTTGTCGATCTAATTCTTACTGTCACATAGGCGGCTTCTAAAATTGGTGAATAGAAGGAATATCTTAAGAATAAATTACAAAACAAAATTAGCAAAGACGAGTATAATTATATATATTTTTTTGCTTAACGCAGCATAAAGTTCTATGCTTTATCCCGCATATACCAAGGTAAACACAGGGAACCTAATGTTAAGATACACCATTAGCCAACCTCCGTTTTATTTGCGAGACATTGCACATAATTGTAATAAAAATGAAAACAAACCTAGCACTGCTGGCCTGACATGATGCCATCAATGTATATGATCCTCGTGGTCGTGAGTCATGGGCAGGCGCACGCCACTCGCGGTCACACGTCGCGCGCTACTAGCAACGTTTACTTAAAACTTAGTGTTTAAGATATATAAATTATAAAATTGAGATTCTAACTCTAAAGTAACTTAGACTTATGTTTTCATAGAAAATATTTTTTGATGAAGTGTGATTTAGATTTAAAAAGATGAGTTTATTTGACAAAGAAAAGGATAAAATGCTAATAAGATTAGTGAGAGACAAACCTGTGATATATGACAGTAGTCATCCTCAACATCGCAATTTAATAGCAAAACATGAAGAATGGAAAGAAATAAGTACTGCTATGGATATTCCTAGTAAGTTTTGTTTTATATATTTTTTGGGGCTTAAAGTTAAGAGGTCGTAATGGTCTTTGCAGAGAGTAGAAAGATCTCTTTTTTCTCCTTTCTCTCATGAACATTTTGTTAAACTTATTAAGAAACTTGACGCAGTGATAAAACTGCAACGTTTTGGTCTAATGTTGAATCATCTTCACACTGACTAATGCTATTTATCATTATCGGATTACAAAGTATAGCCACAGATAAAATTTATTTATAATGTTGCCAGCACAATCAATTTATTTGTATTTATAACGAATAAATTGATATTCGTATGTAGGTATACGAAGAAATTAATTGTGTGAGCAATATTACAAACATTGCTTCTATGGATATTATTATTATGTATCTATTGGTCTAGCAAATTAAAATTCTTTTTTTTACCCGACTACTTGAATCATAACCCGATTTCGACAAGTATGTGTGTTCATCTGTTCCTCTGTAGCTTCTAAATCAATTTATTATAATTTGACACGTTATCAAATTCCTATCTTAATTCTAACAGGAGGAACTGAAAGTGTCAGTTTATTAGGGATTTGACTGTGCTTAATTTTAGCACGTGGTAAAGCAAGTTTGTGCTTGAAAGATCTAATTTATAGATCTAACGTTACTAAACGATCATCGTGGATCGTGGTGTCCAAGACGACCCGGGATCTCCTTACCTACATATATGTTAAGTACATTTTGGGGCAAAATGATTATTTAGAAGGTGCACGAGATAATCCTTGTAACTAATGTTAAATCTGTTTATAAAATTCAATCCAAGCATATGGCCATATGCTTTTTTGCCCCTAAATGTACTTTTCATTATTTATTCGATTACATAACCTATAAATTCTTTATACATAGGTACATATGACGTTCCCTCTAAATATTATTTGACTTCAGATTTTAAATACATAGTTTATTCAGTTGCAGACATCCAGAAACGATGGAAACACTTTCGGGACCACTACAAAAAGAAAAAGAAGCTCAAATCGAAAAAGAACACGTGGAGATACATGCATTTGCTGGAATTTTTGTCGGCGCCCTTAAAAATATCACAATCGGACAATAGAAGACAGGTAGAAGAGCAAAGCGAGGCACTCTCACAAGAACCACAGACTCCGGATTTAGATAAATCTTTTTTTTCATATATCCAGGTTTTACGACATCGTTATGATACTCTTTTGCCAGGAACCGGCCTAACAAATAATACACCAGAGCCCATTAGTCAAATAACTCGAGAACCTGAAGATATCAAAATACTCGCCGGGCCTTCAACTTCGTCTCATTATGACAATATTCAAAAGCAACGGAAGCCTCTCAGGATTGAAAGCTCTTTATCATTAGAAGCTCTCCGGAATAGGTTAATTACTACAGATGTCAGAGAACCAATGTCATCAGACGAAATACCTAAAGAAGATCAAAATTCTTCAAATAGTGATAAAGAGGAGATTTATGATTCGGATATAAGTATATTTGGTCGTCGGACGTATTACAGTCCTATTCACAGATACTTTGAGTTTGTCCTTGAAATCGCACTAATGTTACCACCTCACCTTGTATCAGATTTAAAGTTAAGAATCCATAAAAGTATTTACCAAATTGAGTTGGAATGGCAAAACGAGAAGAGAGAGAAAGGAGAGAGAGAGAGGAAAGAGAGAGAGAGAGAGGAGAGGAAAAACACCAATAGGCTAATTGCATTTAATTATCGACAGCTTAATTTGAGCCGAACTTCGGATTAAGACTTTAGTTTTAATGACAATTAAATTATTTACTTGTAATCATTCTTTTATCTGCTTCACGCTGTATCAGGTTTGGGTTTATGGTTAAAATCTTTAAATTGTAAAGGGCTTCATTGGTAAAATACAATATACAATACAATATAGAAATGAGAAAGCTTGTTTTTAAGATATATTTTAACTAACATTTTATGTTTGTAATGGGAATGTGATATTCAGTTTAACTGACTCGAATATTTATTTTGATAATGTAAGCGTTACAGTCTGGTTGCAAGTGCGATAAAGAATACCAATAAAGAGCGAAGAACGTAGTGTCCTATCACTGCCTAGTTCTCTCTGCCTTATCCGACTAAAGGTAGCTATTATAATTTAATTAACATATACATTTCAAAGTTCATTAAAACTAATTTACGTTACTAATTACGATATATGTATATATATATATATATATATATATATATATATATATATTATAAGATTCTGATTTATTTATTATATTAAAATGAATTTATATATTATAAAAATATTTGTTGATATATGAAGATATCAAACTGAAATTAATATTAAATATTGAGGTCTGCGATCCCTCAATCCAAAGTTATGAGAGAAAAGTCAATATTTTTTTATTATTTAACAGGTACCGGTATTCGGCAGGTCCGCAATTCTAAGAATCAGAAATTCAGAAGAGAAAACGTGACGTCAACTTAGCAAACACTTTAATGTTGCCAGCCGCACGATCTTGATATAACATACTATCTACCATAAAGAATTTTATTTAATTTTTTATATTAATTTCTATTTTATTTAATTTAGCAAGATTAATAAAGTTGAAATAAAATTAATGATTATAAATAAAAAAATATATATTAATTCCTTTTTTTGTAGCTTTACGCTGTATCCTTTTTGGAAGATATTAATATGTTTTTCATGAATGTTCATTTTAAGTATTAATAACAATTAACATAGATGAAAATTATGCGCCGAAATAACTTTTTTAATGTTGCCTAATTAACACACAAATATTTTCTTATGCAATACTTTAACAGTTCCATTTATATGCTCATAAAAGGGAATCAATAAAAAGTATATTATAAAAAGCTCCCAAATAGAAATATATTTTTGTAGAGTAGCAACATTACTTCCAATTTGTCAACGACTGAGTGACATTCAATAGAGCTCACATTTAGACTTTAGTAGACTCGTATAATATATTAACGAAGGTACTGTAAGATTTGAATTTGTGTTTTTTTTAATATTATAAAGGCGGGAATTATTTGTTTAAATGAATTTTAAAATACTTATGTCGGAAAAAAAAGTGCTTATAGTGTTTTTGTGATATCTGTGTAAATTATACTTTGTAGCTTACAAAGTTATTTGATTTTAAACTTTCACTTAAGTACTACCTTTTATTATAAATGATATTGTAAACAAGGCCATATATTAAATATGCGTTTGTAATAGAATAATTTTATTGCTTTCAGAGTAGACAGATGGAAAGTAGTGTCTTGACACTTCGTTCCCCACACACACGGCCTAATTTTCATTTTAGTATTATCTTTTATGTCCTTAATCAATTTCCCCGAATGCAAATTCGAACCCACAACGATAGTTGTATAGAATTCACAGGGGACATGACCCCCCCCCAAAATCGTCCATGTTAATCGTCCACATAATAAATAAAAAAATCCATTTTAATTTTTAAATAACTATTAACTAGCAATTTTAGGCTGCGACCGTACCTGTCCCAGAGTGGGAATCGAATCCAATAACCGCAACGTTTACATTCGAATGCTGTGAAGCTGTGTCATTTCGTATTAAATACGTAAACAAGTAGTAAAGTTCCATTACTCATTAGACTCATCGCGGATTTTATCGCCGCGATATCTATATTCTAATTATATAATTATACAAATATTTCTAGTATGTACATGATTTTATTATAAAGCATCGCATTTTGTTAGATAGGGTAAAAGCAGCTAGTTAGATGTTTCTGCTTCCGTTTTCCATTTTCCGTTTATGTCGAAACTCGATATGGACGTATCTAGAGATATTTTCCGAGGAGTGTGGACTTAAGGCTTAAATAGATCGTTCATGTAATTATTTTTATTTCAAGGTAATTTATTTTGAGGCCACTAGTGGCTCAGGGGCGCAAAGTGTGACTGTAAAACCGACTGGTTGTAGATTCAATCTACACTCGAGCAGATGAAATATTTATTTAAATTCATATTTCCATTTCTTCGTTCTGGTGTCGCGGCAAAGCGCGGCGTTGAGTTCTGCCACTCAACACGCAATGCCTCCAGAATTCGGCGGAAAGTGGGTAACGGAGTGTCTTAACACTAGGTTTCCTCTGCCTACCCTGCTGTGTGCGGTACACAGCGTGAAGCTGACATTGACGGTGTATGCCAGTCTGATTTCAAGAGTGCACAAGTAGCGGAGCTCAACGCCGCGCCTGTGTCTTTTATAATTAATAGATATTAGTGATAAATTATACTTTCTCTAGGCACATTTCTGTTGCGTGATAGGATACAGACATACAATTTCTTATGGTGTTTAAAAGATCAAAGTTCAATAACATATAGGCTATTGACCTTTTGTGTTTTAAAAACAACAAGACACTAACAAGGAGTAGGTTTTTTTTTGCTTTTGCGCTTCATCTCTCACAACGTGGTTACGCCGTTTAACATAATAGAGACATTGTGTGTTGAGTGGCGTAAATCAACGTCGCACTTTTGCCTGGTTTGAGCGAAATGAAAATATTTATTTTTTTATATCCTCGAATGAGAATCAAATCTACAACCATCGCATTTACAGTCGCACGCTCGTGCCTCTACACCACGACTGGCCTCAGATATATATTGTCACTAGCGGACCTGGACGCGGCTACGCCTGCTTGAAATATAACAATATAATTTCTATAGAAATATAATTTCAATCTAGATGAAATGCTAAAAGTGACTATTGTATTTATTTTCATAAGGATGAATATCAAAATGACGCGGTAACGAACGCGGTCGCGTAGCGACGACGGTTGTTATTAACATGGCAGAATAAATTGCATGTCAAATTAGAAAGTATTTTAATTTATTAGTACATATGTGTAATGTAATATTATATAGCCTATAGCACTTTTGAAGAATGCAGATTTCATACAAAACAAAAACAATGTAAATCGGACCAGTAGATCCAGAGATCTTAGCGTTCAAACAAACAAACAAACAAACAAACAAACAAACAAACAAACTCTTGCGCTTTATTATATTAGTATAGATTAGTATAGATTTACTATAAGTAATAATGCATTTGACGTTAAACATATCAATATGTAAATTAAATGTGTTAATAGAATCTTGTCAAGGATTCCCCGAAATGCTTAGCTCTATTATTGAGAGGAAAAACACGTAGTTTTGTTTACTGTTTCCGATAAAGATTTCTAACAATAGGTGGTATGGTTGCTACCACACCTGGTGTGTCATATGGTGGTGGTGGTGGTGTCATATGGTGTATCAAGAATAATGTTCTCTTCCCGTAGTATATGGCATGGTAGGTAATGAAAACTAAGTGTTAAGGCACTTCGATGTACACTAGCTTTTTTGCCATAAAAAGGTAGGCAAAGACTTTTCCTACATATATACTTTTGAGGTCAGTCGCGGCACAAGGGCACAAGCGTGTGACCATCAACTTGACAAGTTGTGGACTTCCTCGCTCTCTTATCGAGGCAAAGCGCGCCGTTGAATTCCGCTATTCAGCACGCAATGCCTGCAGAATTCGGCGGAAAGTGGATGACTGAAGTGTTAATGGGATAATGAGAACGGCATGTCCTAATACCATGTTCCCAGGATCTCTCTGCCTACCCAATTGTGCGGGATACAACATGAAACTAAAAAAAAACTACTTGGAATGTGTAGAAGACAGACAGCCAGACATTTACCGATATTGTTTCCTTTTTTGTAATATAAGTTCTCACTTCGTCCCAAATTTCATGACTGGAGGTCCACGCGTAAATTTTTCTAGGTGTAAATATAAATTTTAGTGTTTTTTTTTTAATAATATCTTACATAATTATCAAATTGCATTTGTATGGCTGTTATCAGTATTATAGAAGTAAATCAGTTTTATCATCTCGAAGATAATAGATACAAATGAAACCGACACTTGTTGCTTATTATCTGTTTATTTCGAAGAAAAACTATAAAGTATTAGATATCAATAAAGTGTATACAATATCTGTCTCAGTGTTAATACACTCAGTTCTCCACATTTTGCTTATCTTATAGTCTATACGTGATTGGTGGCGTGAACACAACGTCGCGCTTTGTTTTATCAAACCAAAGAAATTAATGAAATTCTTTCATAAACATACCCACGAACGAGAATCAAACTCGTATACGCTGCACAATCGTCACTTTATCATACTAGCTTTATAAAATAATCTTTATATTTTAACAGGTTTTATATACAATGAACGTACAAACAACAAAATAAATTATTATAAATTTATTTAATATATTTATACAAGAAATGGATCCAGGATATTCGGATATTGAAAGAAAACAGAATCCGCGTGAAAGAGCTAACTTCATTTCTAAGTTATTTTATTGGTAAGTAAAACATTTCTTTTTCAAATTCATGTTTTACCCTGCTTAGATAGCCTAATGCCTGGACACTGTTCTATACCTTTGGATGTCATTTAGGGATAAGAGATATCGCGTGTTGATTAGTGGAACTCAACGCCGCACATAGCCTTACTAGAGTGAAACTAAACTAAGGCCTCAAAAATTGGTGGAAAGCGGGGGGAAACACAATTCTTAACACTAGGTTCCATATCCCGCTTCACGCGGATACAAAGTGATGCTAAAAAGTTCAAAGTGCCAAATGTAAGAAAGGAGAAGAAGGAGAAAATGTGTTACTAAGTTTTCTCCGCTTATATAATTATGATGTATAAAAAATAATGTAATGTTTTTTTTTATTTCAGGTACACAAATGAAATTTTTGCTCAAGGCCTAAAACGTCAACTGCAGATCTCTGATATATATAAGTAAGTTCATCGTCAGCTTAAAAAAAAATAAATTAGGATTTTATAGTATAAAATGATAATTACACTTAGTAAAAATTAATGAGTTTACGTTCAATTATATTGTCTTATAATTATTATTGTTCTTTTTCTATACAGATGTTCTCCTGGACACAGAGCATCGCCGCGTGGAGATGCTTTAGGCAAAAAATGGAGGGAGGAATTAAAAAAACTAGGTAGTTTTCATACGTATGAGCAAAGATTTTTTACTTTTGAAAATTAAAAAAAATAATGTTTTGTTCTAGAAAAGGGCGGAAGGCCGTCGCTCTTAAACGCTATAATAAGGATATATGGATTAAAATTTTTCATATTTAAAATAATTTACACTATATTCGACTGTGGTATAAAGTAAGTATATAATATATATGTCATAACTTATTTAGAAAACGTATATCAATTTGAGCGTAACGGGTTTGAACCCGCGCCTCTTGGAAACCGTCCAAGCGCTCTAACCACTAAGCCATACTTACATACATTCTTATACGCTTCTTACAACTTATTTATGCTGTTAGCATCTCTGTAGGAAGCTTTTACAAATCGCCGCTGCCCAAAGATAATTACTTAAAATTATAATTTGGCAAGAGAGGAAGAATGCCTTAAAATGTCAAAAATATTGGGAATCAAAACCCACGACTAACCTCTTAGAAATGACTTAAACATATGTTTCAGGTTATCAGTGCCAATGTGCCTTGAAGGATTGATAAATTACTTTTCACCGACTCACACTGGTATTAAAACGTATGAAGCTTATTTATATGCAATAGGATTAGTAGGGTAAGTTTTTTTTAAGTTTCAGATTTTTTTGTTATACTAGCAACCTTCATTGTTGAATATTATGGAATGTTTTCCTATCTAAAAACTACTCATTCATTCCCCATACATTATCTTTCCCTCGTGTCGTCTTTCTTTCTCTTTCAGGCTTGAATTATCTGCTTCTGTGCATCAAGCAGTGTAGGCAGAGAGAACCTAGTGTTAAATCATTTCATTTCGTAATTTTAGAGATATTTTGACGGAACTCAAGAATATTATGTTACCAGAAGGGAGATGAGAAATGAAAATAATCTTGCCAAATGGGGGTCGAACACACAATCATCGCTTTATAGGCAGTCCCGTTGGCAAAGACCCTCGACAAGAGTCGCGTAACTTAATGTTGCATATTGCCCAATAAGAAAGAAACATCTAATATCAGTATGCTATCAATATCAATGTGATATTTAATAAAAACAAATTGAACCTATAACCGATGCTTGCTTAACATTTATATATTTATTTCAGCTTTATGGCAATAAATGCAATTATAATGCATCCAATGTTGCTATTTATTCTGGACATGGCGTTAAAAATAAGAATTACATGCTGTTCTCTTATATATAGAAAGGTAAAAATTATCGCTTTTTTAAATTATATTTTAGCTTCAGGCTGTATCCTGCACAGATTAAGGTACGCTAAGGGAATTCAGTGTGAAGACACTCCGTTTTCCGTTTTCGAGGAATACTAAAAGCATTGCGAGCTGAGTGGCGGAACTCAACCCCGCACATTTCTTAGAATTGTCGTATCGCAATGTGTGACTGCCTCTACTGTTTTTTTAGTTTTACGGTTATTTTTCCTTTTGATAAGTGAGCAAAGGGAACCGACTATTTGTTGGTGGAAATTCAAGTTTGCATTTTTGTACTCTTGTAATTTCAACTTTGTTCTAATGAGAAAGAATATAAAAAGGTTTCCGTTCCTTATTAAGCATTGCTCTTTGACAGTAGAAAACGGGCTTAAAAAATTATAAACCTTGCCCTCTATAACTACTCGATTTTTACATCATTTTGGTATCGTTTTAATACATTTTTATAAAACATTTTGCATATAAAGAATGTCAGAAAAAAATCTATAAATATATATTTTTTTGTAATTTCTCAGCTACTACGCCTAGACCTGACAGCCGGCGGCAAGGCGTCAACGGGTCTCGCGGGGCACGTCCTCAACCTGATGACGACGGACGCGCAGAGGTTTGACATGGCCAGCCTCTTCCTCGTTGACCTCGTGAAGGCGCCGCTGGAGAGCCTCGTCGTCGTGTACGTTATGTACTTGCATATAGGCGTGGCCACTCTGATAGGAGTAGCGTTCTTGTTGCTCTTTATACCATTACAAGGTTATTTTTTTTGGATTTTGACAACGTTTTTGGGGTTCATTTTATATATCATATAGCGCATGGTTTGCGGAGAGAACGTAGTGCTCACATATTTCTTTCTTTGCTTTCCTTTTTAATTCGAGATGAAACAAAGGTCAAAGCCGTTTTTTTACATACAATAATTCACTACACTCTGGGTTTGGGTCGAACCCAAAACAAACGTGATTACGCCATTACGACTCGACATCTTCAAATACAACTATATGTACCTACTTGAGACTTGCATGTAAAATCTACAGGTTGTAAGTTCGATTCCCACACGAGGAAATTAAATATTAAATATTATCATTTCCTCGCTCTGCGAACGAGGCTAATTGGGTAGAGTTCCGCCACTCTTCCGTCTACCTGCCCTGCTATGTGCGGGATATGGCGTGAATATATAAGGAAAAAATTACATATACATTTACAAAAATTCACAGAAATTACAGGAAACAAGAACTTATAAAAAGTTAGTACTTACATTACCTAATATATAATTTTTTAGGTTACCTAAGTAAAATCTCATCTAGGCTACGTCACAAAACGACAATAAGGACAGACAATCGTATGAGATTGATGAACGAAGTGATACAAAGTATAGAGGCTATCAAAATGTACGCGTGGGAGAAAGCCTTCGCCGGAATTATTGGACATGCGAGACGGTATGGGGTACTTCTTGTTATAACTTCACGTTATAACCCGCATATAGTGGGCAATGCAGAGATAGATTGGGAGAAATGTAGAGTTAACACACTCCGTTGCCATTATGACACTTCCGTTCCCTACTTTCCGCCTAATTCTAGAGGCATGGCGTTTTGATTGGCGGAACTCAACAACTCAAACTGTGTCCTAGTGCCAGTACTGCCATTACTTTATTTTACAAGGTTTTCTTATAATGGTAACACTGAATCTTTTACATTCCAGGAAAGAAATGAACGTAATAAAAAAAATGTCGTGGCTCCGAGCCGTCATGATATCATGCAGCAAACTTAACACTAAAGTCGCCATATTTATTAGTATTATATCATTTATTTCATTTAAAAATGATTTAACTGCGGCGAAAGTGTTCGTCATTTTCTCATATTATAATATTTTGAAAAACGCCATGATAGATGTTTTACCCCAAGCTATAACTTATTCTCTGGAAGCGTATGTGAGTGTTAAGAGGATGCAAGAGTTTCTTTTGTTGCCGGAAGTTGATAACCAAGATGGCGTCGATTTGGTTAAGATTGATGAAAGTAATGAAATTAGTCTTATGGAGAAAGTGGGTAATGGGTAAGTCCAAAATAATTTTTGGATTACATTTAACTAAATAATTTTCTATTTCATTTGAGGCCAATCGTGGTGCAGGGTACAAATACAAGTGCGACTGTAAACGCCACAGATTGTCGGTTCGATTGTCACTCCATGAAGTAAAATTAACTTAAATTAAATTAAAGGTTCCCAGGTTTCCTCTGGATACCCTGCTACATAAAAAAAATATCTAACTGAGGGTCTTTTCTCTCAAAAGATAATACATAATAATCAAGAATTAAAATTAATTTTTCTTTGAGAATTTTCAAACAAATATTCAATTTCCGTTAAAGCTCAAGCTTTATTCCAGTCAAGCGTACATCAAATCGGGATCGAACCTGGAACCACAGAGACCGTCAGTATTAGTTAGCTTCAAGGATTACACAGCGCATTGGAAAGCTGAAACTGAAGAAGATATAGGAATACCTTCACTTAGTGATATTAATTTAAATGTAAGTCTGTAAGTTTTCAAGCTATAGTAACATAATTCGTGGGGTTGAGTAGCGCGACACTAAATACATTGGACTGGAAGTAAAGGAGTGACACAAAACTAGGTTCCTTCCGCTTGATAAAATATAAATAAAGGGTCAAAGTAGCGTTGCAATATTTTCTTTCAATAATACAGTACGGTCGATATGTCGTGGACGCCTTGAAGTTAGAGCTTCCAATTTTTTTGGGAAGAAAATAACCAAAAGAAAAAAATCTTAAAATCAAATCGGCGCAACCATCTCTTGTTCAGTGCAGCCACGACTCATTGACCGTACTGTAGATAGGTATATATATATATATACAGGTGAAGCTAATAAATACATGTTAATATCGTTATTCATATTTCTTTAGATAAAACCAGAAACTCTAACGACTGTAGTGGGTTCAGTAGGCTCGGGCAAGACCACACTTTTACTCGCAATGTTGAGAGAGGTCTCCGCCAGCAGCGGCCATCTCTCCGTCGACGGAGTGTTGTCGTACGCTGCGCAAGACCCATGGCTATTTGAGGCCTCGGTAAGACTATATATTTCTGTATCTCATACAGCGAATTTAGAATATATTTTCATTGATTTTTTTTGTTACTTTCTCGAATAATGATATTTTTATGTATTTTTCTTTGATTAGGTAAGACAGAACATCCTATTCGGACAACCTATGGATTTACAGAGATACAAACAAGTGATCAAATGCTGTCAGCTACGTAGTGACTTGGACATCTTGCCACACGGTGATAAGACTATAGTGGGGGAGAGAGGTGAGTTTAGTAGTAGTGGAGTTGATTCACGATTGGGGGATATTATATTGATAGTAAAACTGCTTAAAAATAATTTAATTATAATCCCCGAATTGTGAACGAACTATCAACCATCGCGTTTGCAGTCCACACACTCCCATGAACGAGTATATCATATCAGTCAATATCTTCCCCTTTAGTCATTATTTACTTTAGTTTATTTTCTAACATATAAAATTTAACAATTTCCAGGTGCTTCCCTCTCTGGCGGCCAGCGAGCGCGTGTGTCGCTGGCGCGCTGCGTGTACAGACACGCAGACGTGTACTTGCTAGATGACCCCTTGGCGGCGGTCGATGCTAAAGTAAGGAATAACATGTGTTACAATAACATAATATGTATGCTAGGCAACATACATCGGGGGGCAACAACTACCCATACACCACCCCAGTCCATTCGAAGGCTGCAATTCGTGCCACACCGTAGATCGCATCAACGCTCACCAGACTTGATGCGGTCAAACGCGAGCCTATTCAATATAAAAAAAAAATGACGGCAGCCGAGGTTCGATCCTGCAGGGGTGCCCTTACCGGCGTCGTCTACCTCTGTAGCCACACCACATAGTGCTTTCTTCAGATACAGAGTACCCTTTCTTGAGCCTATTCGATGTCGCTGTAAAACCATAGAACAGTATTGATCTGTTGATCGAACTTAGACCCTGTATAAGTTAATAAAGTACTAGTGGACCCGGACGCGGCTACGCCTGCTTCAACTATAAGAATATTTATTAAATATATTCATGAAATTATTTTCAATTCTCAATAGAATTAGTAAGAAAATTTAAGCTCAAATAATCAAAAAGAATAATAAGTAGATACACATTATTAGAAAAAATTATCTGAGTTATTGAAATGAACTAACAAAAGGATTAAAAGTAACTAAAGGATATGTATTCTTAATATTAGAAAAAGTACCTAAAGTTTTCCGTACGTGCGTACATAGATCGACTCTACTACTCTACGAAATAACTAAACATTTCTCTCTATTAAGTAGGATAATTTTAGCGGGCAATATCAAATAAAATAAGAAGAGAATCAAAGTGTATTTTAAATTAATTATAAACAACAAATAAAGTTCGAAAATGTATGAAAATTTATAAAACCGTCAACGTCATCTGCCCGTTCGCGTCGGTCATACTGTGCCGCCCGCTAGGTGGCTAGGTCATTTGGAATCAGTGACATCTCCTTAATTATTTATTAGAATGTTATACAGTAAACTATAATTTCAATCTAGATAAAATGCTAAAAGTGACTATTATATTTATTTTCATAAGGATGAATATCAAAACGTCGCGGTAGCGGTCGCGTAGCAACGACGGTTGTTATTAACATGGCAGAATAAATTGCATGTCAAATTAGAATGTACTTTAAAATATATTAGTATATATGTGTAATGTAATGTTATATAGCCTATAGCACTTCTGAAGAATGCAGCTTTCATACAAAACAAAAACAATGAAAATCGGACCAGTAGATCCAGAGATCTTAGCGTTCAAACAAACAAACAAACAAACTCTTCCGCTTTATTATATTAGTATAGATATATACATATGAGAAATAGAAAGAAGGATACATACGAGAATAAAAGCACATTATAATAGATAAACAAATATATGTATACTAATTTGTCCATATTTATGTATATAGGTAGCACAGGCTATATACGCAGAGTGCATAAGAGGGTTTCTACGTGATAAAGCCGTTGTGTTAGTGACCCATCACGTGCAATACGCGCAGCACGCTGATAACGTGTGCGTTATGAGATCTGGCAAGGTAACTTTTTTTCTATTCACTTGCAAAGTTCTATGCACTTGCACTTGCACGAATGTTTCGAATTTGAATATAATATCTTAAAGTAAATGAAATGTTGTATTCACATAAATTCCACAATTCTTGTATATAAATTAGACAAATTCGCTTATTAATTTACCTACCTTGTTTATTTATATTATATTTTTTTGTTAGATAGTAGCTCAAGGAACGTACGATGAACTAAATGATAGCGTACCTGAGTTCGAGAAGTTGATAGAAATGAGAGAAAAAGTTGAAGAAGAAATGGAGACGGAAGCAGCTTCTCTGGAGAATATGGTATGTTATTTCTAAAAAAAGAGGAATATGTGGAACTAAACGGGAAAAGTAACTTTCGATTGTACCTTAACGCTATCTAGGTAATTAATTTATTAGACAACGCAGTACAAAATAATTAGTTAAATATTTATTCTTACAATTTTTCTTTTAAAACTAGGAACATGGTGAAAAAATATTAACCAAAAAGTCACTAACAGAAGGTTCTCAACAATCATTGGACGTAGATTTGGAAAAGAAACCAAATCCAAAATTTGAAGGTAATTTTATTTTATATAAGAAATTACATGTTTTTAATATTTAATATACAGAATTCAATTCAGAGTTATCTTCTCTGTCTTTTTATTATAATAAGGTTAACCGTTGCGCAGTGCGGCAATGGTACCATTCGGAGAAATAATTTATTTATATTTTTTCGTCCCGGCATTTCAAACGGTAACTTCTGCTAAGCATCAGTAATGTCTCCAATTCGGGTGGCAATGATAAATGGAGTACTTTGGCGCTAGGTTCATTGTTATTTTTATCTTATTACAACTAGGTAATATATGGATTACTTTTAATATTTTTTTAAAGGTGAAAAGCAGCAAAAGGGTTCAGTAGAATTTAGAGTATACATGAAGTATATAAAGAGTGGAGGCGGATCTCTGACTATGTTGTTTCTTAGTTTTTTGTTCATAATGACCCAAATATTTTATTCATCTACTGATATTTGGTTGAAAGATTGGTAAGTAATATTTATAGACGAACATATATATATTTTGTAAATATTATTAACTTGGCGGCGCTGAGTTCCGCCATTCAACACCCAATGACCATCACCACCATTCAACATCCAGAATTCGGGTCAGTCAATTCAGAAACAGTATCTTAACACTAAGTTCCCAGGTTCCCTCTGCCTACCATATGCTATGTGCGAGATGCAGCGTAAAGCTAAAAAAATAATATCACTTGTATCTGGCAAAGATTGACTGTATAAGCTTAATTTAGAGTACAGTACAGTAAACCTACATATGATATAAGTGGATAACATTAAACATTTATTTTGGCCCATATTTCACTATTTTTGTATAATTATGTCCTAAAAGTATTTCAAAAGTCGTATTATTTGAAAAAAATAATAACATGCTTAAAATATTAAATAATATAGATTTGATTTTGCTTATAATAATTTTCAGGGTAAACATGGAAGAGGCAAACAGTGCACAAATTATAGCTAGCAGAAATATATCGACAAATGATACAACGACTGGTAAGAATTTTATATTTTAATACATAAGACAAGGAAAATTGTCATTATTCTGCTCTTCACTTTAGACTTTATTTTATTTTTTATTTTATAGCTTGATGACCGTATATCAGGGCAGGCAAATGGAACCACGGGTCCAAGTGTTAAGACACTGTTTCCATTAGGAATTTTTATTTAAAAGAATTTAAAGTCCATAAATTTCGTTCCATCTATATATTATGACTTATTTTCTATTTCTAAACTAATTTTATGTTTCAAATGGTATTCCAGTTAATTTTGAAGACATTCCAATAAATCACTTCCACTTGTCTCGAGAGCAGTGCGTGTACATCTACGCCGCTCTCATACTCGCGTGTATATTCTTTACTTGGAATAAGCTGTTGGTGTTCTACAACACTTGCATCAGAGCGTCTATTGTACTTCACGATACTATGTTTAGGTAAGTTCTTTATACATTTTTAGTTTCTATTTTTCTAGCAATAAACAAATAAATATTAAATTTAAAGCATTTTTTTTACGTTACCTTTACTAATACGTACATACCAGGGTTAGAGGAAACCTGGCAACTTAATGCTAACTCCGTTCTCCATTAAGACATTTGTGTTCCCCATTTTTCTTATCACCCAAAACCAGAAAATAAAAATATTAAATATTTCATTCCCGAGAGTGTAGTGCACTGAGTTTTATTTCTAAGACATTGTGTGTTGAGTTGCGGATCTCAACGCCACAACTGTTACCAGATCAAGGTAATGAAAATTCTATATAAAATTTATTTCTTTTATTAAAACTATTTTAATTATTTTTTCTATCAACAGAGGTGTAACAAACGCCCCCATGTGGTTCTTCCACCACAACCCCTCGGGTCGTATAATGAACAGATTCTCTACGGACATGGGACAAGTGGATACGTTGTTACCAGCTCTATTTGTTGATTGTTTAGGGGTGAGTGTATTTTTTTTAGAATTCCTCCGAGTGGGAATTGAACTTACGACCGTCGTGTTTACAGTCACACGCTGTGCCTATTGGCACGCCACGGCGGCCTTATTTTGATATAAATATTTTTTTATTCTTATAAAAAAGTTAAAAAATGTTATGTTTATGAATTAATCAATATAAAATAATTACTTTCTTTGAAAAGAATATTAAATATAATATATTAATATGGAAACAAAGCACTTAAATCTATTTTTTTGGCTGAATTAAAATAGTAAAGAGAACAATAAAAAAATGAGTAGATACAAGATGAAAAGTTAACGTAACTATATTTTTTACAGTTCTTCCTAGAAGTATTATCAGTATTGGTAATAGTGTGTCTCGTGAACTGGTGGTTGTTAGTGCCCACCGGCGCATTGGTGTTCCTCTTTTATTTCCTGAGATCCTTGTTCTTGTGCACCAGTCGGGAGTTGAAGAGAATTTCGGCTATAGGTAAGTGGGGGTTCAAGGGAACACTATGTTCCTTCGTCATTTAGAGAAAAACTATCTCGTTCAGTTATCAAGTATGAAGTTCAGCGTGATTTCTTTTTTTAAATTATATTCCTTAAAGATATATTTGACTCTAGTCCTTAAATAATAATAATAAATTCATATACTTATTAATAATTTTCCAGCCCAGAGTCAAAGTCTAAGCCACGCAGCAGCAACAGTATCAGGGCTATCAACGATCAGATCAACACAAAAACAACAGCGCACTGTTGCCCAGGAGTATGACAAACTCCAAGACCTATATACGTCATCGTGGGCGCTGGTTCTGTATACGAATAGAGCATTTGGTTTCTGGATAGACATGGTGTGCTCTATTTACCTTGGAATTGTCACTTTTAGCTTCTTCTTTTTGGGTGGAGAAGGTGAGAACGCAAAATGTCCTAAGAATTTGGCAAAAAGTAGGACGAAAGTATGAGAAGGGAGTATGGTACTAGGTTCTTTCCTTCTACATATCCTGCTATATACGGGAGCAGCATGAAGTTCATTTTTGTCCTTAAGACCCTAAAGAGCCCTAATGCGGCCCCTAATGTTTGTTAATTATTGTATTTACTAATTTTGACCCCAAAGACCCCTAATTTTAAGTCATTATTGTATTTGCCATTTTTTTTATTTTACTTCCAACGTTGACTAAATGTATGTACATGACATAAAAATACTTTTTTGTTTATTTATTTTTTAGATTTAATGGGCGGTAACGTGGGTCTAGCTATAACACAAGTGATCAGTTTAGTCGGTATGTGCCAATTTGGTATACGACAAACGGCGAAAATGGAAAATCAAATGACATCTGTAAGTTTACATATAATCTAAAGTTATATTGCTTTGTTTATGGTCTACCGTTATATTAATAAGTACATACTGTAGGATAGGTAGAGGGAAACCGGAAAGTTAGTGTTAGGACACTCCGTTCCCATTTAGACACTTACGTTCTTCACTTTCGACTGAGTTGTCGAAACGTAGCGTGTTGACTGTTGGAATCAACTCCCCGCTTTGCAATATTGTCATTAAATTATATTATTTTTATTAATTAATAATATTTTCATGTTGTAGGTAGAAAGAATATTGGAGTACACCAATCTACCTTCAGAGACGCCAGTGGACCCAGATATGAAAGCATTGAGAATCGAACACCCGACCCTTGATTTTGAGAAATGGCCGAGCAAAGGTATTTTCTAAAATATTTTAAGCCGTCGTAGCTGTCTAAAACATATCACTAAAGTATTAACTAAGTAAGTTTGGTAAAGCATATACGTAGAAGTTAATAGTGTATTTATTTATTTTATTAAGCTCGAAACGCGTTGTGACACATCACTTTCTTTTACCACAGCTTTTTAATTATTAACAACAACACAACTCTACTTACAGGTAAAATAGTGTTCGAAAATGTTTCTCTGGAATACGAGAAACCGCCCAAAGATGATCAATTAGATTCGGACAATAAGGATGATAGTGTTTATGCTATACAAGGAGTGAGTTTCTCCATCAGTCCCGGAGAGAAAGTAGCGGTCGTGGGGAGGACCGGGGCAGGGAAGAGTTCTTTAATTGCTGCTTTATTTAGGTAACTATGTAGTATAAGAATATTATAATTACAATAAATTATAGTCAATTCCTCTTAATATTTTTTCTTTAATATTTTGTTGTTCAGGGCTTATATGAACAGTGCTCGAGAGGCTCTCACAATCCATGTACCTACTCAATACACGATTTCATCAATGAGTGCTATGTCAACGGCATAGATCATCATCGCCATCGCGGTTGGTTACTGACGTGAGCCAAGACAGTATCTCACATTAAATTAAATAAACACGGACTTACAGCCTGTATCAAGCCGCTCTGATAAACTCTCTACGTACAGCGGAGTAGACGTGCACGTCTCTGATATAACGTATAATATATTTCTATGCTTAAAAAATATTCATATTTCAGGTTAAGTCAAACCTCCGGCCGTATAACAGTGGACGGCGTGTCCCCTGTGCAGGCCGGCCTGCGGCGCTGGCGCGCGCGTCTCTGCGCGCTGCCTCAGCGCCCCGCGCTCTTCGCGGCCACACTGCGCGACAACCTGGACCCCGAACAGGTCCACACTGACGCGCAGATATACGCCGCCCTGCAGGAGGTCAGTACGGGATGGGGCAATTCTATCTTTGTTATCAAAACACTTGTCGTCTTTCCTTCCAGTTTTAGAGATATTTATCTTGTTGTTTGTTTTGTTTTGTTGTAAGCACGAATTATCCAAATTGACGCCGTCGTATCCCTCTCTCTACCCATCCTGCATGATACAGAAAGCACACATATTCGCGGTAACAAATATTTTTAATCAGACCTTTATTCTTTCCAGGTGGAACTTCAGGACCTAGTCCAACAGCTGCCAGCAGGTCTCCAATCAAAAGTAGGTGACGGTGGTGGTAACTTCTCGAGCGGTCAGCGCCAGCTATTGTGTCTTGCTCGCGCCGTGTTAGCAAGACGAGCTGTGCTTGTGTTAGACGAGGCCACTGCTAATGTTGATACTGAGTGAGTATCAGCTATTTGACGATTGAGTGGATGATTGTTGTTGAACTAATTTGGTAAATATTGCATAGTACTTTATGAGGCTGTAATTCCAATTTTTAACAAAAAAAAAACCAGCTTCCAAATGATAGTTACAATATATGCCCATACACTAGAGATGCCGCTAACTTTATCATTATATATCACCTTTTTTTTCTCTTTGCAGGACTGACAAACACATTCAAAACACGATCCGCACGAAGTTCGCTGCGTCCACAGTACTGACGATAGCGCACAGACTCAACACCGTCATGGACTACGACCGCGTCATCGTCATGGATAAGTGAGTGTAGATTTCGTTTTTGGGTTCTATACCTCAAAAGGAATAAACGGAACCCTTGTAGGATCGCTTTGTTATCTGTCTGTCGGGACCATTTATCTCGAGATTGCGTGGAGGTATCAAGTTGAAATCAATATCAAATATTCAGATCTATGGTCCCTTGAAACGTAGAGAAAATCAAGTTTGTAAATCGACGCAATGAAAACAGTACCAGTAGTTGTACGACTATAAACGCAACGGTTGTGGGTTTGTTTCACTACAGGAAGTGATTTAAAATATTCAGGTAAGAAGACAAAGTGTGACGTTGAGTCCCACCACTCTATACGCAATGTCTCGAAAATTCGGGTAAGTGGGGGACGGAGAGTCGAAACAGCTATAGGTGTTAGATTCTACCATCAATTGACCTGTACGCCAGCTTGTTTTGCCTTTTCCACAAAAAAAAAGAGAAATATATTTAAATAGTTTTCATTTCTCCGCTCTGGTTAAATAAACAAGGCGCGTCTTGAGATTCCACCACTCAGCTCGCAATATTTCGAAGTTCTGGCAATGCTTAGGTAGCGAGGGTCCAAATATTACGTTCCTAGTATTAAGTAACTTCGTGAACTTTGTCTATCAGGAATACTGGGAGTATCATTATTTTTTTCTTCATTCCATTGCAGGGGTCATGTGGTAGAAACTGGGCACCCCTACGAGCTATTGATGACTCCTTCAGGAGAACAAACCAAGGAGAGACAGAACACTATTAATGAAACCGAGGTACCAACAAAGGTTATATTATGTTATTATAGAACGTTATAATATATACGTATCCACATTACGTTATTCTGTTGGAGTGGGTCAGTGTCTGACTCTAAAGGTAATTGTGGATTCGATGCCCACTTACAAAAAAAATATTTTGTTATGTTAGAGGCGTGAGTTTTGCTACGCAATGCGCAATTACTCTAGTTTGGATAAGAATAGAGTCTACCACGCTGTATGCGGGATAAAGCGTTATAATATAAACAGAAATAAACAATCTATTACCTTTTCCGATTTATATCAAAATTATCTTTTTTGTTTATTTACTGATATTTTTTAAATTAAAATATTGATTGTATTTATTTATTTTAATTTCTTTCAATTACATTTTATCATAAATTTAAAAGATTTTTTGTTTACAGCATTCCAAAACATTCCAAGAGACTTGTCACAGAGAACGAACTTGTTCTAATGGGTGAGTGTATTTTTGTCTTTTTATTATATAGCATATGGTATTTTCCATCTTATCCCAACCAAATTTTATGTACGGAGTATAATTTTACACAGAAATAAATGGGTAACGGTTTCCTCTGCCCACGCTGAATATTATTCTTTCACAGATCGACAAACGAGGGAAGCGTGTTCAAATCCTTAGTGGAACAGACTGGGGTTGAAACTGCTGCACTCCTATATTCAATGGCGGAAGAGGTCTGTATACACTCGTAATATTGTTTTTACGAAAATTGTATGGACGAGGAAGTATGAATTATAACACAATATAAATGTGCTAGATTTATATAAAGAAGTACAGAACCTTATTAACGTACTAAAACTTTTTAATCGACGTGCTCCATTCCTCACTTTTCGCCGAATTGAAGGCATTGCTTGTTGAGTGGCAGCGCTCAACGCCGCACTTTGCCTTGACACCAGAGCGATGAAATGAGAATATAAATTTAAATAAATATTTCATTTCCTCAAGTGGGGATCAAACCCACAACCAGTCGGTTTTACAGTCACATTTTACACACACTGACTTGTGAAAATAAATGAAAATGAAAATTATAATTAATGTAAATTGTATTTTTGTATTGTTTTACAGAGTTACAAGAAACTAGAAGCAAAGAAGAACTCTTAAATAATCAACACGGATCAAAAATCAGTGATAAGTTCACTTTTTTTTGTTTAGAGTTTTATGTAGACGTAGAGTGGAGAACAAATGATGTATTATTAGATAATTAATATCTAATTATAACTATTAATATTTAATAAATTATAAAAATATTCATATTGTAAATATATATATAATTTAAAATAATGTACTTACCTATGTCTTATTTTTAAGATTATATGATTTTTTAGAAAGACCGTCCCGTTCCATCTTTATTAGGATATCAACATTATTAAATAATTAATGTAAAAAATAATTCGGAAACATATTTGTATGGGAGATGATAGGATAGAATAAGAACGTATAGTCCAATTGCTAGGATCGCGACATCTAAGAGTTTTGAGTTCAAATCTTTCAATATTAATTATTTTATATACAATGTAATAATAAGCTACTTTTTTAAGCGTCTTCTTTAATTTATACGAGTATTTTTATGCTTAACAAAAGAATTATATTATTATTTAAAAAAAATAGAAGCATGTGGTCAGTTACCAGTTTGATTCCTGTTCGTGATTTTTTAAAAATTAATAATAATAGTATTTTTATTTATATTTAAAGACAATACAACATAAATGTACCTTTTAAAGAGTAGAAACATTTAAATTATATATATTTTTGTATATTTACAATTGATATTTTAGTTAATTTTTACATTTAAACCATATACAAATTATTTTTTTCCTTACTTCATTTAAAATCACCGTCAGTATTGACAGTCTAACTTATTTTCTAACTTTAAAATTTCTCTTTATAGCCAAAATACTTAAAAGGTGCTATCTTAAAAACAAATGTCTTATTTATTATCTTGTTAAATATATGAATAGATGTATTTTTATAAACGTTGTCAGTGTTAAAAATATAATTATAACTCCTTATTTTTAATTTTACAATAAACGCACAAGAAAAAACATATAGTAAGAAAATTGTATACGCGATGATTGTGGGTTTGATTCCCGCGCGGAGAAATGAAATGTTTACTATTTTTATTTTCTTCACACTAGTAACGAGGCAAACCGTGGCGTTGAGTTCCGCTTCTCAATAAGTGACGCCTCATGAATTCGTCGGAAAGTGGAGAACGGAAGCGGCTTAATGAGGGACGGAATGTGTAAACACTACATTCCCAGGATCCATTTGAATACGTGAATTATTATTATGAATATACCTATATTTTTATCTTCAAAATATAAATATACGCATAATATGTATTCTTATGTAAATGTTATTGAAATAAAATTTATTGTGTTTGGTTTTAACTTCAATAAAATGGTAATAAAATTATATTTTCATATAACTATGTTAAATAAAATTAGTTCCAGTATTACCATGTGATATAGGTAGGTAATATAATTACGATACGTTTGTACTTAAATAAATATATGTTTAACAGTTTTTTTGTTGGTTTTCTATGCCTTATTATATATACATACAAGCTTTAACTCCAAAAACAACCCCTTAGAAGTCGAATATTGCAAATTCCCGTCTTAGCGAGCACCAACGTCCTATAAATAACTCCTATGCAAAATTTGAGATTCCTAGCACATGTAGTTTCTGAGATTTCGATGAGTGAGTGACCTTTCGATTTTATATATATATATATATATATATATATAGATATATATCTCGAAAAGTTTTTAAAACTTAAGTGGAACCTGGAAGCACTTGCGGATAAACTCGGCTTGGACTATATTATGTTCATAGTATTTTATCTTATGAAATGCTAATGGGAAATGCTGCAGATATAAATTAATTATTCATTCTCCAAAAAAGAGCTGTGAGACCTATTTATAACCTAAGAGCTCTGATGTCGAGGCAAAGCGCGGCGTTGAGTTTCGCCACTCAACAATGCCTCCATAGTTTGTCGGAACTCATTATTGCCCATGAACGGCTAAAGATAGCAATAGCAATGATTTGTAAGTGGAGCTTCAGTAACAATCGTATCGGCGCTGCGCACGCGCACGTCCGTTGTGCTTATTGCGAGGATAACGATGTCACACAGTTCGCATATATTACGTCTGGAAATTCCAGTATGTGTTGCATTTCAAGTATTAATACAATTGATGTATTTTATAATTCGTCAATTTGTTGAGCTCACTGAGTCATGAAATATTTATAATTTAAAATGTTTTACGTTTGCATTGAGTTGTTGTTGTTGAAGAGGAATAAAATTCAAGACATTTTAACATCTGTTCCATGTTTACATCTGTTATTTGCCTTAACTGCGTAAATAAATAATACCTATCTACTCTATAACTCATGTGGGGACTAAATTAACTTATTGATATAAATCAAGTTTCTTGTTTCAGTTATAAAATACGACACTTAACATACATACAAAATGGACCGAGACAGCGTCGACCAGACAGCGTCGGCCAAACTCGATGCTCTTATCCTCGAATTACAGAAAATGGAAAATAAAATGCAGTGGCAAAATACAGGAGATAGCGATGTGAGTGGTTGTTCTGACAACGACGGTGACGAGACACCACTGCCTCATGCTGAGGAGAGTGCTATTGAGGAATGTCTGAATGACAAGGAAGGTTCCCTCTCCAACGTAGACTTAAACATCTTTGACGACATCAGCGACGACCTACCAGTGCATAGAACAAGGAAAACAAAAGGACAACGTGCGGCCGAACGTGCGAACATGGATTTTGGAAGAAGTGGCACAGACTACGAGTCCTCGTCACTGGATGAAATAGGACCATACAGGAGATCGAGTTTGTCAGAAATCAGTTTGCATAATCCGATATCGATGCTCAGTGAGGTAGGAAAGATTAACCCACAACAAGTGGAAAAGGCAAGGCAAGCTACCACCCACACTGCAAGATCATTTTCAAAAGACAATATTATGAGAAAAAACCAGAAATTCGCAGAGGCCGTAAAAGAATACTTTGTAAAAAATAAAAAGAGAATTGTGAGACGGAAACGCAGAAACTCTCCGCCCTTCAGGAAGAACGATAACACTCATATACACAGTTTCTTCTCTGCTATGGCAGACTTGGTGTCAACCTTCCCCGATGACCACATAGCAACAGCCAAAGAAAATGTCTACCTTATTGTGGAGGATACGGTGAAAAAATTAAAAGAGTGGTATGACAATGACGACCCAAAGAATCCTAAGCACGACTTCAAATTCGACCTTTCCAAGTACCATTCATTACAGCGCAAGATGGGGGACTTGTCATTAATTATTTAATAACCTACTTATAGGTACAAAAAATAAATTGAGATGTTTTTATACAAGTTATTGTCACCTAATGCAAGAGGACAAAAATAAATATTTAATTTTGCATATGAAATTGAAATAGACAAAAGTAGTTTTTATCTACTTTTACATACACACAAACTGAACATATTTTCATTGCCGAGTAGAATCAGGCATAAAATGTGGGTACCTATATGGTAGTAGGTTCCTTCACAATGCGAATTTTCTACCGTTGGGGACCCATAAATAATAAGCAACATACAACATTTTTGTTATGGTGATAAGTAAAGAATGACATTTTTTACTGTAAGTTGTTTTTGTGTTTCATAATTATTTTTATGTAATTAGAAAGTCATGGAAAAACAAAAATATAATTGCAATCATAAATACTTACTTACCATATATAGTACGTTAGAAACGATAAAGGAAGCTCCTGTTTCAAAGAAAAATAAATGAAACAAAACTATGACTTATTTTACTATTATTAATATGATATATTTATATTCATAGGTATACACTTATATGGATATAGTAAGAACCCCTTATCTAATATTATATATTATTGATAAGAAGCTATCACGTTGATTGAGGCCATCATGGCGCAGTGGGGCAGTGTCTGATTGGCAATAACTGTGGGGGCAATGCTGACCGAGATGTGATAAAAAAAAGTTATTCTGTCACTAAAAACGTGAGGGGCGGAGTGTCCTGACACTATACTGTATTTGTAATTTATAGTGATAACAATCACTTGTTGCGAAGTAATAATAAGTTTGCACCTAATTGTAATAATAATGAAAACAGCGTATAAACCTAATATTAAATAATACCATCAATGTATATGATCCTCGTGCTCGTGAGTCATGCGCAGGCGCACGCCACTCGCGGTCACACGTCGCGCGCGGCGTGCAACGTTTACTTAAAACTCAATTTTTACTATTAAGTGTAAAATATAAAATTGAGATTCTAACTCTAAAGTAACTTAGACTTATGTTTTCATGGAAAATATTTTTTAACAAAGCGTGATTTTGATTTAAAAAGATGAGTTTATTTGACAAAGAAAAGGATAAAATGTTAATAAAATTAGTGAGAGGCAAACCTGTGATATATGACAGTAGTCATCCTCAACATCGCAATTTAATAGCAAAACATGAAGAATGGAAAGAAATAAGTACTGCTATGGATATTCCTAGTAAGCTTTGTTTTATATATTTTTGGGGCTTAAAGTTAAGAGATCGTAATGGTCTTTGAAGAGAGTAGAGAGACCTCTCTTCTCTCCTTTCTCTCATGAAAGTTTTGTTAAACTTATTAAGACACTTGACGCAGTGATAAAACTGCACGTTTTGGTCTAATGTTAAGTAAATCAGCTTCACGCTGACTAATTACAAAGTAAAGCCACAGATAAAATATAATTATAATGTTGCCAACACAATCAATTTATTGATATTCTCATGTGAAAAAATGAAAAATGAAATGAAAAAATTAATATTTTGAATATTGCCTCTATGATTTTTTTTTTATATTTTACCTTTTTTAAAAACTCTACTTAAGGATATTGGATACCTTGGTGTTCAATATGATTCAAGATCTTCCTAACTACATAAGTAAGTTGGGGCACAATGATCACTTAGAAAGTGCACGAGATGATCCTTATAACTATTGTGATCTGCGTATAAAATGCATCCAAGCATATGGCCATATACTTTTTTGCCCCAACATGTGCTTTTCATTATTTATTCGATTACATAACTATTATTTTGAAATATTATTTAACTTCAGATTTTAAATATTTAGTTCAGTTGCAGACATCCAAAAACGATGGAAACACTTTCGGGACCACTACAAAAAGAAAAAGAAGATGACATCGGAAAAGAATACGTGGAGATACATGCATTTACTGGAGTTTTTGTCGGCACCCTCAAAAATATCCCAATCAGACAATAAAAGACAGGTAGAAGAGCAACGAAAGGCGCTGTCACAAGAACCACGGACACCGGAGTTGTCAGATATATCAATCTTTTCATTCGAGGATCTGGAGGATCCTCGAGCTAGTTCTACAACTCCTTTGCCAGAAACCGGTCTTAAATTTACAAGTAGTATACCAGAACCAATTAGTCGAATAACTCGAAGACCTGAAGATATTCAAATACTAGCTGGGCCTTCGACTTCGTTTCATAATGATAATATTCAAAAGAAACGGAAGCCTGAGAGTGAAAGCTCTTTATCATTATTAGAAGCTCTTTGGAAGAGGTTAACTACTACAGATATTAGAGGACCAATGTTGTCAGACGAAATACCTAAAGAAGATCAAAATTCTTCAAATAGTGAAGATATTTATCCAACAATTACTCAATCCGTAGATGAGGAGATTTTTGATTCGGATATAAGTATGTATGGCCGACAAAACAGTCCTATTCACAGGTACTTTGCGTTGATCGCCGAAATGACAACAATGTTTCCACCTCACCTTGTATCAGATTTGAAGTTAAGAATCCATAAAACTATTTACCGAATTGAGTTGGAATGGCAGAAGGAGAAGAGAGAGAAAGGGGAGAGAGAGAAAAAAGAGAAAGAGGAAAGGAAAAATACCAATAGGCTAATTGCCAAATTTATATACTCGTATAATCGTCGACAGCGTAATTTGAGCTGAACTTTGAACTACGATTTTCGTTATAATGAAAATGAAATTATTTATAGTATTTTTTATATGCTCCACGATGTATTCGTTTTTTTAAGCGGTATAAGGCTATAATCAATACTATTGTCGTTAATCCAAAATTTGCAATAACGCAACTGGTTTGCAATAAATGTAATCCGCCATTTTTGCACACCCTACCTATTTGTATAAACATTTAAAATACAATAGGCTTGATTGGTCTAATACAATATACCGTGAAATAATCTAGAACGCTTATTTTTAACATGATTCTTCTTATAAATATTTTATTTTTGGAGTGGGAATGTGATATTCAATTACTGGCCCGAATATTTACTTTGATAATGTAAGCGTCAGTCAGACTGCACAAAGAACGATAAAGAATGTTAATAAAAAATGAAGAACGTAGTGTCCTATCACTGCCTAGTTCTTTCTGCCTTAACCGACAAATATCAAAATAGCAAAAACAAAGATATACTTTTAACATTTTTAAACTGTTATTTCACAATCAAGAAAGAAAAATACTTTTTCAGAAAACGTATAAAAAATTGATCGAACCGGGATTTGTATCAGCGTTTCCCTGCAGAGATGCTAACAATATAAATAGGTGCGCGTATAAAAATTGTCAAAAATGTCTTCACAAAAGGTTTTCATTACAAAATAAAGTTAAGCAAATAAAACAAAATTTTACCATATACGATTTTATTTATAATTATTATTATATAAAAATAAGTAAAATTAGTATTTAATGTCACTTCATATAAATTATTGGCACATTCTAAATTATACTTTCAAATGAAACATTTAAAAAGCATTTCAATTCTACTTTAGTGTGAATTAAATAACGACTTTATTAAAATGGCAAATTTTTTCAAGATGGTGAACAAATTTTCGGTTATTTAGATAATTAAGGAAATAGAAACTACTTTTATTTCTAATAAAACAAAACTAAAACAACAATTTTATTATATTTTTATAGGCCCAGCTAATCAATGTGTTCTTTTTCACTTAAATAGTAAATATATGTATGTTATTTTATCTATATATAATTTATTTATAAACCACTTTACCATATGGCATAAGTAGGCTAGGCAATTAAACGATTTAATTCAAATTATTTTTAAAACAGTGTCTTAACACTCCGCTTACTCTGCTGTTTGCGAGAAATGCGGATATATAACAAATTTAAGTTCACTTACACTAATAAATGTCTTTTTATGTCTAATAACTTAGTTTTTATTTTTAATAATGACAATATACATACTACAATAACTTTACGTAATATTCTAATATGTGCTTTAATTAATTATTAAATGCTAAAAGGAATGTTCGAAATAGCTTTAAAGTAGAAAGAAAATTAAAGAAATAGGGAAAACAAAAAGAAAAATGTTAAAAAGGCACTTGTAATTACCAAACTAATATCACTTATAATGATACGCAATCATAATAATAATGTTATTTTAAACATTTTTAAAATTAAAGAAATGAATTCAAAATTTTAACCTTTGAATTATAATTAAAATTTCCTTTAAATTTAAGATTTTTACGAGAACGGAATAATGAATATTGGCAACATTACAATATTTTCCTTTTTAAATTTAAAAATATTGAATAGAATGAAATTTAAAAATTAAAAATAAATTTATCTACTTATAATAGAATAAAAAAAATAAGAAATTCCATGATTTCTTTTTATATTTATATTTATGTTATATATAAAAATAGGAATGTACAACCAATAATATAAGTATATTTTATCGTTATATGTATATGAAAAAATAAAATAAAATTCGATGTGACTATGAAAAAAATATATACAGGCTAGTTAAAAAATGTGAATTAATTAACCATGAAAAACAAATTATATCTCTCAGTTAATAATTAAAAATTGCGTTATTATTACATTTTTTTAAAATTATTATTTAACTTGCTGTTACTTGTAAGTCTCATTTTCTTCGACAAATATGTCATCGATAATAAGAAAAAATATTTATAAAAAACTTAACAAAGTATCAATTAAATCAGTTTTTTTTAATAATATATTTTTTTACTTGTAACGGAAAAAATACCAAGCCGTAGAAAATTAAAATTAAACATTAAAAATTAAAAATTAAAAATTAAAAATTAAAATTAAATTAAAATTGAACAAAGTTAAAAAATCATTACAAATAAATCAAATTTTTTGGATGATTCATCCAATAACTATATTTTTTTATACTTTGCATTATTAAACCAACCTGCATATATATAAATGTATAAACATAAAAATATATATTACATAAAGAAAAAATGTGCAATATTTTAAAAATTACTTGGAAAAATACGCAAAATAATTACTTTTTTCCGCCCAAAGATTCGAAAAAGTTTACAAACTTATTAACACCTATGTTTTTTGGTAAGTCATCCTCTGGAGGATCGTTCGCTCTAATAACATCTTTAGGATTAAGATTATTATTCTGTACCATTTTAATTTCATTCGAAGGGCGAGGTTTCTTATCCAAGTTACCATTATATTCGACGCCATTGTGAGGATTTGCAAATTTTTCTGATATTTTCCCAATGTTTATGCCGAAATCTTCTGTTTCTATAACTTTTCGTTCTGATTGCACGAAATTGACTTTTTCTTTTTCCTCTAAGTTATTTATTTTCTCTTCTACATCATCTACTTTATCTATTTCTTGATTGTTTTGTTCGCCTTTTGCTACGTGAGCTTCGCCATCATTATCTAATGATTGATCATTTTCATTATTTTGTATGTTTTCATTCTCATGAATTTGAGCCTGTTCCCCTAAATTATCCTGTACTTCAATAAACACTTCACTCGTTGTAACTTCTTCACTATTATTTATAACTGTAGTGACTGTAGTTATAATTGTTTCTTCAACTATAACAGGTGCAGTTGAGTATTCAATCTTTTCACTCTCTATATTATCTATTTGATCCCAAATTTTGAAATATTTACTGTATAATTCATCCCAAAAGTCCATTTTTTCTTTATCTGGGTTTGTCGCAATTGATAATTCGTTAGACAGGTTAATGTAATGCAGGGTGTCCTTGTTAACCGGTAACCAGGTTACGGTTATATAGTGGTTTTCGTCGGGTGTAGGGTTTCTGAAATTAAAGGAAATACAATGCTGTTGCAATAAAATATTAAAAAAATAATTAACAGAATTCAAGTTTGTTAAAACTTCGCATTATTTGAAAATAAATATTAATATTAATTTATTATGTGTAATGCAATGAAATAAATAAAACAATTTTTAATAGGAATTTTTACAATGATTATTTGCTTGTTTGTAAAATGTAAATTTGAATTTGATTCGTTTTATTTCATATTTATTTTAGTTGAAAAAATAATTTTATTTATTTATTTTAGGGAATAAATTATTTTCATTTCTTCAAAACGGTAAGAAGACAAAGCACAGTATAGACCAAGTTAGTTTTGACCAAGGATGCGTCCCTACAAACCGTTCAATTTTCGAAGACGTTCTCCAACTGAGTGTCTTAACACTAGGTTCCCTTTGCTGTATTCCGGATACAGTGTGATGTTGAAAAAGATCTTACCCAGATTTAGCGAAATTAGTCCACAGCCGCACCATCCTCTCTCTCATCTTTTCATCTTGAGGTGACAATTCAACGTCTTTTTGCTTATCATTCCTGAATAAATACGCTAAATCGTCTGAATGACCTGAATGTTTCGTATCGACACTTCTTAAAACACTATCAAATAAATTTAAGCCGCCTACATAATCAAATTTATAATAATATATCGGTTTGTTCTTAACATTTAGGAGATATTGTATGTATCTGTGTATATCCATATTTATTAATAAATCGGAAACTAACTGGCAACGATCGTTTAAGCTTTCAATACTTGTTGGATCGCCTTTAAAGTACAATTCTTTGATTTTGTCAGCAACTTCCAGAGCCTCGGGTGAATTTCTCTCGATGTTTAAGTCTCTTGGTATGAACTTTTGAAGATCGTCCGCTCCTAAATCTAGTGCGAATTCCAAAGTAGTGGATCCAATCATTAATGGCACGTCTGCCGCTCGACCTGATGTCAAAATATTGAGGAAAGGCTCGGTAATGAAGGCTTCGACTCCTGGAAACTCCTTCTCAACAACCGGACAGAAGAAATTTGTGAATTTTTTAATGTTATCATTAAATGGAAAAACTCTCTCAGTAGTTTCGACGATATCTATAACTGGTGTTGTTGATAGGAATTCTAAAATATCACTAAGATCTGATGATTCACAGCCCAATTCTTCAGCTAAACGTCTAGCATCTTCGATCGGTGTTTTTTGCACCGCCCAACAGTTTAACGCACAGCCGGACTGAACAATGGCTTTGTTTATTAAATTTTTCGACATTGGACTCGCTGTGAGCAAAGATATGGCCGCGCCACCACAACTTTCTCCGAAAACTGTCAAATTTCCTGAATTACCACCAAAATTATTTATATTCTGGTGAACCCATCGTAAAGCTTGAACCATATCTTTCATTCCAGCATTTCCTGGCACTTCCGGAATATTGAGACATAAGAAACCCAATGGCCCAACTCTATAGTTGATGGTAACAACGACTACATCTTTTTCAACTAAGTAATCGCCACCGTGAAGACTGGCACTGCCGGTTCCAAAACGATATCCTCCTCCATGGATGAAAACCATAACTGGGAGGAATTCACCGTCGAGATTTGGCGTATAGATATTTAAAAATAAGCAATTCTCGTCTCCCGAATAAGGTTGGTTTTCAGCAGGTCCAATTTGGGCAGAATTGTTGCCTTCGCATGTGGCATCTCGTATACCTTCCCATGGTTCTGGAGGCTGTGGCGCCTGAAAAGGGAAAAAATGTGAAATTACTTTATATATCTTTATATTAGCTTAGAATTTTCTTCAATAATTTAAAACATTAATATGTTATACACTTTCTTAGCTTTATAATATATTCCGCCCACCGCAGAGGGAACCTTGGAACTTAGTGCTAAATATATCAATGTTAATCATGAATAATTATGGTCTATTGAAATATATAATCTTTGTTATTACAGTCTGATCCCAATAAATTTTATAATTATCTAATATATTTTTTATTAATACTGTTAATATGAGGCCGCAAGGGCACAAGCGTGAGACTGCAAACGCCACAGGTTGTGGGTGCGATATCCACTCGAAGAAATAAAATATTCCTCGATCTGGTAACGAGGCGAAGCGCGGTGTTCAGTTCCGCCACTCAACACGCAATCCCTCACAATTCGGCGGAAAGTGAAGAGCGGATTGTCTTAATGGAAACAGAGTGTCTTAACACTAAGTATCCAGGTACCCTCTGCCTACCCTGCCCAAAAAAACGAAATACATATAAGTGACCAAATCATGTGACGTAGGGCATGATAAAATTAGATAAGGTTTATTCTCATAGCTCTGAAAAAAAGGTTAGTCACCTAACAAGAATTTACGAGTGGTTGAATCTAGTTGACATAAGTCTAATAGTTATAAGATATATAGAAATAAAAGTCATTGTCTATTCGTCACCTTTCCAAGGTAATATCGTTAAAATATTTAAAATCTGGCTACATAATAAGCGTGTTCATTGTAAGCGCGACGGTCGTGAGTTCTATTCCCACAATCGTCAGTTCCTTTCCTTACTTTTAGCTCCAATTCTAAGCAATGCATGTTAAATGGCGAAACTTAACGCCGTACTTTGTTTTACCAGTGCGAAACACTGATCACACTGCATGACAATCTCAGCATATGCAATTATACATAATATATTTTATTACCAATATCCATTACTTCCTCCATAAATTAAACCAAATCATAAACAAAAAAAAACAATTTCGACTTTTTTTCATTCCATCAGTTTTCTTTAAGAAAATCTCTTTACATAACGGTGTCTGCAGTCCGTCTTATCATATCAGCGAGTTATCTTATTTGTTCGGATCATTCGCTATCTCTTCTCACATTGCGCTTGTTTTTCTTTTCTCTCTTGTAGATTATTAAAAAATATTTGTTTAGCCATGGTAATACCAATATTTGGCATTATTTTAAGTCATTCTTTATAACTACCTTCAAAAATTAAGTAACGAAGTAATGGAAGCAATTAATGTGTTTTACTTTATATTTCTTATCACCATTACTACGAGCGAGATTTGGAGTGACGTTCATTTTATAATCATCACCAAATGCACATCATTTTCATTCCCTCGATCTGGTAACGCCGGGGAAAGAAAACCGCGGCGTTAAGTTCTGCCACTCAGCACGCAGTGCCTATAGAATTCGAAGTGCGTGTCTAAACAATGGATTCTAAACTTCTTGAGCCTTGCCATGTGCGGCATGCAGCATGAAGTTAAAAAAAATTGCATCTACATAGCAAGCGAGGAAACAATTTATATAACATCATTCCACAAGCGGGGATTGGCACCCATAACCAGTCCTACTGCGTCCAGATGATTTCTTGATTCTTGACCTTAACTTCTATGTATCTATAGTTTCTTGGCAATACTTACTCTAAACCTTAAAGATCCAATTGGTGGCTTGGCATAGGGTATGCCTTGGAAGCTATAGAACGCCTTGCCACTCGGCGAGCTCACCAGTTTCCCCTGTAACTCCCCCTCTTCAACCCTCACGACCGGTGAATCAATCATTCTGCCACCACTAGAATTGAAAAAAAAACATGGATTTTAAAAATCAACTATTATTTTAGTAGTTATTATAAATAAAAGAGACTCTTTTATTTTACATCACAGTAAGTAATATATGGTTAGTATGTACTCGTAGCTTTGATTTTTCTTCCATAAAAAGGAGCTTCACGCATTTTTCTGCGTATAGTGGAGCAGGCAGCCGTGTTTTTCTTGACAACGTGTAATCTTCTAGACTTTGAGCGTTGGCATAACTTAACGCCGCGCTTTGTCTAGCAGAGCGATGTAACAAAAACAATTTAAATATTATCATACCCCTGAATCACTGCGGTAAGAGGAGTTCGACGAATGTGAATAACACTTTAAATCAATATAACATTAGAACTGGTTCTACATTAAATATTAGACGACGTCATGTTTAAAATATCAATGAACGGACGTTACGTGTATTTAGATTTAGAAATTAGTAATATTTAATAGAATTAAAATTTTATCGTTACGCGTCGCACACCTATAGGATAGGCGGAGATAACCCAGTGTTGAGACACTTCGTCCTCAGCTGTCCCCTAATTTTTAAACATTTCGAGATGGATGATAGAACTAAACGTGTATTGTTGCCAGAAAAAGGAAATAAAAATAATTATTTCCCTCAAGTGGAACCCACAACCGACGCGTTTACAGTCAGAGGCGGCGCCAGGACGGCGTCTAAAAATATTTCTTTATCATAATATAATTATTAAAAATGATTAAAAACAAATAACACATTGTTAACATTTTACAACCTAATGGAATTTGCGTGTTAGCTTATCTATTTAAATTTAAAATAATATATGATTATAGATTATATTTATATCTATATCCATATTACGGTTGGACGCGTTAATCTCCTATAATAAGTTAATATCAATCATATCACATTTTTCGTTAAATCACTGTCCCTGTAGTCAGAGTTACCTTGGAATGTGTCAGTGAAGCAGGAAAACTCTATTAGTATATCTACACTATCTAAAATACAAGATGGTCAAATTACCTACTATGTTTACGGGATCAATATTTAATAAGAGAAAGTTTTTTTTTAATTATTTAAATTGTAGGTTTTTTTTATTTGTTTTCTTCTTATGTATAATGAGTGATAAGAGAGGCAAGGAAAAGTCAGTTAAACTTTCGAGAACACAGACTATCGATGATACTGGAGGAAGATCACGTAAAGAACATGAGTTGAGGACCCTCTGGAGGACCTTGCTCCCTCAGGGATATGGCGTTAAACTCCCGCATACCGCATGATAGCTTTTACATAACTGTAAAAATATCCCTTAATTATGTCAAAGTAAAAGTGCCTACACCTATACAAAGGTTTGATAAAGTAAATCCAGGTTCATATCCGAAACCACCTGTAAATACATAGGTATGTACTTGTTAAGGTGGATCTTTGATAACGTTATCAGTACTTGTTATGATATTCCCCAGAAGAATATTATCAAGTTTTTATAGCGAGAGGCTGAAGAAAGAAAATGAAAGATAGCCGATAAGTTTAATATGTATTTTCAATTTTCAGGTGAAAACAAAAAGATGTCATCTAATACTTTAGAAACTTTCAAAATGGTTTGTGCCCAAAAATGTACATATTATAGACCAGGGGAACGTAAGATAACAATGGGAACATTTTTGCTTCTCTAGTAAACCTCTCCTAGCTATATATGCTGCAACGGTAAAATATCTTTGAAGAAAAACGATGCATGTAATTGTTCAACTGAAACAAAACTTATTTAATTAATAAAAAGGAAATAAGTTACAAAAACCACTCTATTTCACATTTTTTGCGAATAACATAAAATAACTCATTGTTAAGAAAAGTTATTGAAGCCACAACGACACTGCCTACTGTGCCACGAGTATTATTCTCACGTTCGAAATAAAATATCCCCCAATAGTTAGCACATATATAGCAGGATCGACCAAGAGCAGGAATACCTAGAGTTAAAACATTCCGTTCTTCGCTAATCAATTTAAAAAACACTCACAGGATACAGAACAAAGTGGTTATTCAAATGGATTTTTTACTGTAGAAAATACAGCTTCAGCTTTTTACGATTTTTTTCGTATAGCAGGGCATGGAAAAAATATCTAGTTCTAAGATTCAATCCATTCTTCACGAATTGTCCACTTTTTGAGACATTGACATTGTTGGGTGATGTAACTCAACGCCGCGCTTTGACTACTAGAGCAGGTAAATGAAAATATTTTTAATATTATAACCTCACTAAGAAGTGGGGATTGAACCCTTGAAGCTGTTCCATGCAACACGTTGAGACAAATGGACTCTCAAGATAAAGAAAAATACTGCTTCTACCTCCATTCCTCGACCTACCTTATATATTACAGGAGACACACACTCAGCACACGCACAACCAGCACTGAACCGAATCACGAGTCAATATGAGATAAGATTGTACAGGCCTATTTATCATTATTTGTCATTATTATCTTTAAGAGAATTTTGGATGGAGAATAACATATTCTATGATTATATTAAAAAAATAGCTAAAAGTTGCGTCAGCTTCATGCTTGACAGTAAAATGTATAGGAAAAAAATTCCAAAAATCCTAAATGTAAAGTGAGCAGGTTCTTCGGACTTACCAACGATCTGACCAGGAATAAGTTAAAAAATAATTTGTACGTGATAGAAAAAAAATCGAGAGGTACAGAACTCAAATCCATGCTCAAAAGATCTCGGCCTGTTTAGAACTATCATCATTTAATTTCTAAAACTTACTTCGAAGACAGCAGTAGCAAAATTATTTCGAATTAATCCTTGCAGGGGCTGATTTATCTTTTCAGTATAGAGGAGCTGGAGTTTACTCGATATGCATTTAGAGGGAACTCGACTAGGGGACTTAAACGTAAACTTGGGTCACAAAGCAATGCTCTGAATGCCTCAGACTGCAACGCAACGATACCCGCACGATAAATCCATAGAATGCTAAGTATTTTTTGTCATTTAATTATTAATATTGGAGATTGTGGATTACTTTTAGAGCCAGAAAATATACCAGAGAATCTAAAAACCACGCGAACACCACAGAAACATAGCCTTTGTATAAAACTAAACATATCTTACCAACGTAACATTGTATAGATCAGTGGAGTTTCTTAGAGATAATATCTGGTTTATTCTCTCTCAGAGCACCTATATGAACATCTTCCTTGTCCAGTTGATACACATAAATATTTTTAGTGAAATCCTCATTGACTGTTGACCAGACGTTTTCGTGGCGTTTATTTTTTACGTAATTCGATATTTTCTTATTAATCGGCCTCTTGCCGAGTGCTAGCAGCTTCGATTCCCGCAAGAAAATTACGTAGGACAGTTCTTTTCAATATGACAAGGTCTTCAAAGCCATATAATGTCAAGGACCGATCCACTTTATCAATGGTTTTGTAGAAACACCAAATAAAACCCAAACACAAATCAATCGTCAATCTACAATCACTTTAGTCCAATTGGGCTAGTTAAGAAACGGCACAAATATGAGAAAACTACTGTTTCCGTTTCCGTAGGAATTTCGGGAAATCTCTTTTAGTAATCCCCTACCCCCATTAAGGAAGCCAAAATTCAGGGTTCTCTACTTCAGTCACGGAATAACGGAAGAGTTCTATATAATATAAATATAAGAGTTCTATAGATTTACACTAACTATTATATTTCACAAGATGCTACTAGAACTGCTAACTGGCAACTGAACCAACTGAAGTATGGGCCAGGACCAATTCTCACTACAACCTATTAATTATACGATAACGATACAAGTAAATATACCATGAAAAATTATATAGTAAATAGTCTTATGTAAGTTGTGCGTAAATGTTGTGAAATATGACCTAAAAGTATGGAGAAATATGAATGGGTATAGTTATTTTTGGACAAAGGATGACGTACACAGATTTTTTTTCAAAAAGTACTGTAGCAGGGTTCGAACTAACGACTCAGAAATTGTCCAAGATGTGTACATAATAGAATTATAGGTTTTTCTGAATTTCTAGTTGGGTATTGCACTTGTCACCATTACATATTAAATTATCCTCGAGCTGTTATAAAAGTAATAGCGATTCATCGTGAGCATGATAATTACCCAATTATAACTCAGATAAACTAAAATTTAAGAATTAATAAAATTTACTTATTATGTAAGAACGCGAGAACAACGAACGTAGGAACACAGTGGTTGTAGGTTTAATTCCCAATAGAAGAAATTATTTATTTTTATTTACTCTCTCGGATATGACAAGACAAACAGCAAGGTTAGTTCCGCCACTTAACACACAATGTCTCTAAACTTAAACTAAAAGGAACCCTAAAAGTATGGTGATGTTCACATATAACAAAGTTAAACGGGCGAAAACCCATGACCTTCGTTCATCCAAAACCTGTAAACCACTACGCCAGGTGGTCTTTAAATTATCATAAAAAGTTGTGAGATGACTCGTTGCGCGCAGTTTGGTAAGAGCTGTGCAAATAACTTTAATATAAGCACTTAATGTAAGTTTTCTAATAAATACTGATGACTTATTGGCATTGTTAGTGTACACGACGGTGGTGGGTTCGATTCCTATACGTTGAATGATTAAAATAAATAAATTAAGTTCGTGGAAAACGTGGCGTGGCGTTAAATTCCGCTACTACAACACGCAGTGTGTCAAAAACGAGAAAACGGAGTGACTTGACACTAGGTTCCCTATGCCTACTCTACTAAATGTAGAATATAATAGGTATTTAATGGATAGAGAAAGATTAGAGATAGACAACTTACAGAACATGTGATTTTTTTAAAATTTGGCAAATTTAAATTAATATTTTTCAATAAAAATATATAATAATGTATAACCATATAAAAAACTTACCGCAGGTCATCTAGGAACTCGTTGACCGCATTTATCATATTGACTTATTTGTTTTTAACTGAAAACAATAAAAACAAAACACAAATAAATAAATAAAAAATAAAAAACAAAAATGTAAACAATAAAAATGAAAGTTCTTATGTTGACTCATACAATCGGTTTTAGTTATAATCAACGCAGTGGTAATGCCTATACTACATAGAAATCTACTTAACAAAATAATGTATTGTGATTTTTTGCTTCACCCTGTGTCCCACATGCGGAGAGAGACAAATGCAGAGGGAACCTGGGAATCCAGTGTTAAGACAATTCCGTTCCCCACTATGCTGTTTTCTTGAGAGATCGATTCATAACGACGACCTGACGACGCCTGATAATGACTGACTAATCGCGACGTCTGTGGGTTCCCATTCTACTAGAGGAATGACTATTTAAATGTATTCTCATTTCCTCGCTATGGTAACATGACAAAACGCGGCAATAGTGCGTGGGGAACGGAGTGTCTTAACACTCCTCTGTCTACAATGTTATATACGTGAAGAAGAAGTCAGACACTGTCACTGCGACACAACGGCGCCATACAAGTTACAAAATAAATTGAATTTAACTTGAGTACCAAATAACCAACATGTGGTCTCAATTAGGTTACAAATTATAACCAAAATAAGAATGATGTCATAGGTTCAAAGATACCTCGCGACTCGCGAAGATGCTTAGTAAGTTCAAGTATTTCGAATATTTCATAGTATTATTCATATATAAAGATACCTACTAATGTTTGCCTGATCCGATTTAACATAATAGCAAGTACCAGTAGTCATGCATATAGCAGGGTAGGTAGAGGGAACCTGGAGCAGCAGAGTATTAGACACCTTGTTCTCCACGCGCCGCGCTCTCTCCTCATCTCAAGATTGGTCTCAAAATTGAGAGCAATTTATAAATACGGGACTTAGTTACAGATCAAACGTGTGTTAATAAAATTATTTTCGAGACGATCTCAAAGTTATTTCTGAGAACAATTTAAATATGTACATATTATTACATGCTATAGTGACCTGAATGGTAAAATCCGATTCGATTATATGTATTTTGCATAAAAAGGTTAGATATAGGCTGCATGCTGCTTGTTTATTGCGAATTGGGGAGAGAGGTTGTAGAAGCATTGACCTACTCGCACTTGGCGATTTTGTTTATTATATATACTAAATTAAAAAATATGGAGAAAATGAATGATAATATACTTATATAATTACCAAAAAGTTTCTTTCTCCACTAATATCATAACGCTGAAGTAGGTACTACTGTAGGACTGTAAGCCCGACAAGTTGTGGGTTCGATTCCCACTTGAGGAAATTAAATATTGAATATTTTTATTTCTTCGCTCTGGTAACGAGGCGAAGCGCGACGTTGAGTTCCGCACTCAACACACTATACTCGAGAATAGAACGGAAGGTGGGTAACGGAAGTGTTTTAATGGGAGCGAAGTGTCTTAATGCTAAGTCCTGCCTGCCTTGCTGTGTTTAAAAATAAACATATTAAATATAAAAAAACCCACCACTAAGATTTGAAGCCATAACCATTTAGAATACAAACCAACTACACCACCACGACGAGGCCTTCACCGATATATTATATTAAATCAACCACTTATACTAGCACTTACTGGTAAAATAACCGGCAAAACAAATTTTAAGAACATTGTCTGTCATTGTAGTGAAAGTATGAAATTTCACCGCATTGCAAACATTTTATAGATCTCATTGCATTATTATGCATTGAGGGCAACTTGGCGCAAGGGTACAAGTGTACGACTGTAAAATCGATAGGTTGTGGGTTCGATTCCCACTCGAGGAAAGGAAATATTTAATATTTTATTCTTTAAAAGCGCTAAGCGCTTCCGATTTCTAACAATTTATTATTTCTTGCACTACAGACTAGTACAATGTAGGTACGTGTTATGTAATAAATTTCTTATTAAAAATAAAACTAGTATGAAAATATTAAATATAAAATTAAAAAAAAATAAAATATTGGCAATTGTTATTATAATTAATGATGTTAATATAATCTATATATATAAAAGGACTTGTCCTCACTGACTGAGGTAAGACGCACGCGCAGCCGTAATCGCTGTGCGTAGAAACATGATATTTGGACAGATGTTTACTTTTATAATCTGGACACCCACTAAGAAGGGATTTTAAAAAATTATGACCCTAAAGGAGTGAAATAGGGGTTGTAAGTTTGTATGGAATTTTTTTTAAATCGGCACCAATTTTTATAAAATTTGAAATTTAGATTTTTAAAAGTATTTAATTGAATACGTGTTTCATAGTTTTCTAGAATTCTCCCGCTAAGGGTGCAAATAAGGGGTTGAAAGTTTGTATCGAATTTTTTTAATCGGCACCAATTTTTATAAAATTTGAAATTCAGACTCTTAAAAGTATTTAATTGAACACATGTTTCATGGTTTTCTAGAATTCAACCCCTAAAGGTGCAAATAAGGGGTTTAAAGATTGTATGGAAAAATCTTGAAATCGCCACCGATTTTTATAAAATTTGAAATTTCGACTCTTAAAAATATTTCATTGAACACATGTTTCATGGTTTATTAGAATTCACCCCTAAATAAGCTAGCGAAGCTGCGCGCGTCCGCTAGTTATTTATATGAACATCATTAATTTTTGTTTGGAAGACTTCATATATTATATAACTACTTAATTGATTTCCTCATCAATAAATTGAAATACAAAGAAATAATTAAACAACTTTAAAATATTGATTTTGGCATTACCTAAAACTAAACTCCAAGCATCCTTTTATGCTGCCCTAACTTGAGACTTGGTACTGATATCATCTATAAAATATATTAATAATTAAAATTATATATACCTAACTTTTTTATTGACGCTTAATATGGGAACCTACTTCTCCACTTCCGTTCTCCACTTTCCGTCCGTTCAGTCGCGGAACTCAACGCCTCGTTGTAACATTTAGTAAATATATGAGAACAGATTCAAAACATATTCAAAATGAAACCTAGTACGATATATATTCATTAGGTATATTACATTACGCGCATAAGGTGTGAGTACGATATCCATTTGTGGTAAATTTTTTTTCTTTCTCTGGTCAACAATGTCAAATGAGACCGTCGCGTCGAAGCGAAAGGGCATAAGCGTTCGACTGTAAGCGCGACGGTTATGGCTTCAATTTCCACCCAGGTAAATGAAATATTTAAGATCTCATAGAAACAATATTTAATTTTAGGTTAGTTATGAGTGTATCTAACATTCATATATACAAGTTGTCATACAATGCTATTGTTCTATTATATGGACAGACATTCCATTGTGAACCAACAGACAGGTTGAATTTATTAATAACAATATACGTTTATATGACATCACAAATCTATGACTAAATACATTAAATACATACATATTTAGTCTAATGACGCGACTTAGGTGTAGTATAGCTAATGTGTATTATAACACTTTGACTGTTAATCCTAATAAACTAATGGGCTTGTTTATTTTCTTTTTTTTTTACATTTTTAAAGTGTTCTTCCACACTTTGGAAAGAAAAATAAATATTTAGGAAATGTATAAAAATTTTAAAGTAGTGGGAATTTGAACCCGTGCTTCTTGGAAGGCTTATAAGCGCTCTGACGACTAAGCCATACGTTCTCATCAAGCTACGTCGAAATTCATAATTATCCATATCCTTAATAATCCTTTTTCTCCTATGGTCATGGTATTAAATTTGCAAAAGTGGACCTTGACGTCCACATACTCCACTTCGTCACGCTACGATAACATGCGGTGGAGCAAGGACGGGACAAGGCCAACATTAAATATAAATAAATTGTCATGTTATAAAACAATAAAAACATTAATATGTATGTCACTTGTGAATGTTGTATGAATCATACATTTCTTTATTGTTCCTATTTTCAAATTAATGTAGACAGGGGAACCTAGTGTAGTACTCCGTTCACCACGTACCGGTCGGAACGGAACTCAACGCCGCTCTTCGATTTTTTACCAGAACGTCGAGTTGATAATACTACTGCGACAACTACTGCGCCTACATTAAATAATTATCACGTGGGGAACGGAAGTGTATTAATGGGAACGAAGTGTCTTAACACACACCTAGTTCCTCTGCCTAAGCTGCTTTGTTCGGGATACACAATACTAAAAAAAAATCAAAGATAATTATCACCTAATAATTTTCCTAGAGACAAGGGTTCACATCCCGCTACATTCCTTTGAATGATTATATTTTTTAAAAGCATTTTTTTTTTCAAACATTAATTTACCACTAGTTCACTAAAACGACTGTCCCGGAGCTTAGAAGAAGCAGCCGGCGCAAGAAACACAGTGGAACCATAAAGGACATCCGATATTCTAAACGTGAGTCAGATTTTACTCAAGAAATTAATTTAAAATTCTTGCGCACGCGCGTGAATCACGGGGATAATATTTTGAATTTCCTTTTGTTTTTGCTTACAATGATAGGAAGGTGTCTGTCGTGTGCCGAAGGTCGTGAGTTCATTCCGACCAGTTTGGTTGTGTATACTAATTTTTTGTTTTATATTTTAGTACGATAAATTAATATAACACCTTGTGTACGATACAAATAACGTGATAACATTCCTCAATAAATTGACTATCAAAAAAAATATATTTTTTTCAATTGGAACCGGTAGCCCCTAAAAGTTTAAGTCTCGTTCAACCAAACTCTTCAGCCTTATACTTTTGTATTGATATAGAAGAATAAACTATTGTAACTGAAGAGTAAGAAAAAAATGGCAAATGTTCCTTCTTTACATGGGATAACCATGCATTTTTATAGTAAGTACGGCTGTACTGGGGAATTTTAATTTCCCCCTCTTGTAGACAAAACGCGATGTTGAGTTCCACAACTCAACGCACAATGTCTCGAAAAATGAGCGAAGACTTTGTAACCGAATGTTTTTTTTTTAGTCCAGATATAATTAATTCATGATGATGTCCAGATATAACACTTTGTCGATAAAGCACTTGATGACCCAAAGGTTTTAAGATTACAGTCAAGGAAAATAGAAGATAAAGTAATATATAAGTACCACTACAGCTTTCTCACGGCCTAATTACCAAAAATGAAGAGATTAAAACCTTTGAACCTTAATATGTCATGAAAATAATGTGTTTTATTAGGTACCATTTATTTTAATTGATTTAAGAAACATTATTTACTGTTAATATATTCAAGAAAACAAACAGAATTTTGAATAAATTTTAAATTGCGTGATAGATGCAATTTTAATTACATCCAGGCCGTCATTGAAAGTTTGAATGTAAACGCGAATGATGTGAAATAAACGTGAATTAAACGTGAATTATTTAATATTACCATTTGTTCGTTCCGGGATGTAGGCAAATGTGGCGTTGAGTTCCGCCATTCAGCATGTAGTATTCCAAAATAAGGAGAGAGAGATGTCTAATAATAAAAAATCTAGGAAATCTAAACTTATCTATTTCCGTAAGTTAACGCAACAGTGTCATACGATCTCCGTCAGCAAATTGCATTTTGATGTCAGGATCAAGTATAAATTTTAAGTCATCAGGCAAGAAGCCTTGTAGCATTAATAGGCTGATAACACTTATAGGGATTGAAAAGGGTTCTCCCGATTATTTCTTTATATAACTAGGGCGTCTTCGCGGCTTTGTTTGACTTTCTTGAATTTTATTTTAAATTAATACTATACATACTTTTTTATAAGGCTTTTTATAACACCATTTTCCATTTTCCCAAACAGATACACGAGTATAGCGTGTTAGCATGACTGAATGTAAAAATATTTTATCTCTCGTTGTCAAGTCTAATCTTTACAAGTTTTCGCTAGAGATTACTACTTAAAGAACCTCACTATATGTTGCTATATGAGCATATTCATAAAAAACACAGATGACTCATAGTGCAGCTTAAATCGCTAACCAAATTTACTTGTTTGCTATTCAACAAAAAAGCAAAAATAAAAAAAAATGGAAACAAATAACTAATGTATAGTTAAAAAAAAAAACACTTTTCTACATCAAGCGTTTACCGTCAACCAACTCGATTAAAGCGGTGATTTTTTTACACTATCCTACCGGGAACCTAATGTTATGGCACTTCGTCCGCCATGCTCCACCCTTCTTACACTACTACTCACGCCTTATCTTGTTACCAAAACGGAACTAAAACAATCTATTCTTACGAGTGAGAATCAAACCCACAACCACCGGGTTAATTTGTGAGACGTATAAAAAATACTTTTCCGACTTCCCGAGAGAGTGATAACATCCCGAGATAAGGATGCAACGCGCGCTGTTCAAAGAGAACACGCTATCTGCACAGCCTTGAAACATGACAAATAGTATTTTTAATTGCAATATTAACTTTAATGAGCCCTCGATCTACAATGTAAGAAAATTTTGTAAAATAATATATAAAAGTAATAATATACTACATCGCGATAAGTCTGAACAAATATAATATTTATAATATTTATGTACATATGTATGCCATTACTTAAGAATTCCATTGAGCTGAAATGTGTAATGGGATTTGAATCCGCATTTTCAGTTCAGTCCTGTTCAGTCTTCAGTCTTCAGTTCATTTTCAGTTCTGAGGCCAGTCGTGGCACAAGTGCGACTATTAACCGACTGGTTGTGGGTTCGATCCCCATGAAATATTTATTAAAATTTATATTTCCATTTCTTCGCTCTGGTGTCGAGGCCAAGGGCAGCGCAAGCAGTGCGTGTTGAGTGGCAGCAGTTCCGCCACTCGCACTGCTTCCAGAATTCGGTAGAAAATAGTGAACGGCGTGTCTTCACAATGGCAATGGCAACGTCTGGCATTTAACGAGATGGTTGTACAGTCGATCTCCGCTCAGAAATCAGAGCGTCCTAACACTAGGTTTTTTCTGACTACCCAGCAAAAGAAATTGTAAAGCAGAAAAACAAATACAAGGCATTGCTAAGTAAATATCTCAAACACAGATTACATAATTTCTATGCAGTACTTTCTGTGTTAGTAACGTTAAGAGGTTACAAGCCGATTGTAATTGTTAACAAATGCTTTAAAATATTAGATAATAGGTAATTACATTTGTATAGTGTACGTGTAATGTAAAATCCGGCTTATTTTATAACGCGGCGTTGAGATCCATATCTTTTTAGCTGTATACCACAGGGTAGAGTTAGTGTTGAGACACTACGTTCCTAACATTTCGATTAATGGAAATGATGACCCACTCAACACGCACTTAAGTCGTAATGAGGGTGACATTGATATCTCGTTAGACTCAGAAAACCGTATTGCTTAAAGATCTTATCTTTATACCACATAGCAAGTTACATACTCGGAGAGTACAGCCCTGATAGAACCTATTGTCAAGACACTCCGCCCATTTTTGAGGTATGGTGTGTTGAGTAGCGGTCGTTCGTCTAATAGAGTGGAAATCTTAACTTAGACTTAAAACAAACCCTCACACCATTTATTCCAAAAGAAAATTCAGACTTAGACAAATTGTATGGAATTCAAATTTTTCTCATTGCTAAAACGAAATGACGTAAACAATGGGCCTTGGGAAGATGCTGCAATGCTTTCTACTGATAGCTTATCTCACGGCACAGTTCATGTTATAATTACATTCGACTCGTCACGGTTATTTTTACTTTCTGTTATATTTTATGTTGTTCAAACAATTTGGATAAGGAATATGTTGCTCTCTAAGGCCATTGTGTCGCAGCGGAACAGTGTCTCGATATAGACGTGACGGTGGTGGGTTTCTCGCTCTGGTGTCAAGACGAGGCGCGGCGTTGAGATCCGCCACTTCACACACAATGTTACGAAGATTGGCCGGAACGAACGCATGGAAGTGAGGAACGAAGAGTATCAATAACACTTGATTAGCTCTGCTTATCCTGCTATATACGTGATATAACGTGAAAGAAAAAATGGATAAACAAAATCGATTCTTAGTGTAAGAAATAATAAAAATTAAAAAAAATTAAAAAGTAATATTATTCATTTAAGAAAAACTGTTACTAAACTTGTATTTTTATGGATACTGTATTTCACACATGTCTACTCCCTAAGACTTCCTAAAACTTCCTAAGATGCGGCCTTTTTTTGACATGTGGGTTACAAAAGTGAAAAATGCGCGGCGTTGAGTTTCGCCATTTAGCGCGCAATGGCTCAAGAGTCCGGCGGAAAGTGGAAAACGGAAGTGCCTTAATGAGGTATGAGGATGGAGGGGAAATGTATCAACACTAGCGAAGCGAAAAGGAATATAGGCCACAATTTCAAAACTATAATAGAAGCTTTAAAAATTTCACCAATTTTTAAAACTTACTGTTCAAGTTGAACCAAAATATATTGTCTAGATTTTGGCAAGTATCCACACATACGGACGTATTAGGTTGTTATTGGCGTCCACAGCGCTTGCACAGTAGCGGCTTGTTATATAAGAGGATAGAACTGTCATTTATTACCTGGCATTTGACACAAATTCAACCGACTTCAAAATAAAAGGGGTAGCAAGCGTTGCGTCGTAATATCTTATGATTTTTATACGTTTTTTATAAAAGTATTATAGGACATTTTCACATGTACGATAATCTATTTCTGCTTATATGCAAGTGTGCTAAATTCCGTAAGTGTTTGTGTGTTTGACAACAATTTTCTCCAAAACTAACATTAATATCGGTGTGATCATTTTACTATTTAAATTAAGTACATTTCTAGGTTATAAAAATCTGTTTTGTAATTTATTAAATATTGGTATCCAAACATTTCTGGATGATACATATAATATGTACTTATGCGAGAAGTTATTCTTCATATACCATGAAGAACTTTATTATTTTTTTAAAATCACTAAATTACATTAGATATTCACTCCTAATGTGTTCATATTATCTTTCGTGGCACATTTACTAGTAACAAGACGAAGCGCGACGTTGAGTTACGCCCGAAATCGGGGTTTGACCATGTCCTAGACATACCCGACTAGAATCCCTCGACCTACCCTGTTATACATACACCGTGCAGGCAAAAAAGAACCTAGTGTTAAGGCACTCCATTCTCTCTCTCCCTTACCGACATATAGACATGAAAGCTTCTTTAACAGCACTGATATAACGCATTGTACCTACAAGCATATACAAGATTTTACTTTCCAGTCTTCCCTATAAATTTACTTTCACTTTGACTTGAATTACTTTCAATTTTTAAATTCCGCTTACCTTTTTTATTATATGGATCGTTTAAAATATTTATTGACACTCAAAAGTAATAAATTCTCTTTGAAGTATGTTTCAATTAAAATAAAATATATTATGTTGGTGTAACCGGTTTGTTGAACGGCAGCGTTGTGTTCCGTTTGTGTTAAACGAAATTATATTACACTGATTTTTCTTGGTCCATTTTTTGTTAGTTTCATGAAAAACGGAGGTAGGAAATATTTTTGTACAAGAATTGGAATCCAAAAATGGAGAATGTTATTACATTTTTTTTTATTTCACACGCATAACAGGGTGAACAGGGAGAGCCAAATAACCCAGTGCTTAGACACTCCGTTCCCATTAAGACACTTCCCCACTTTCTGACGAATTCTGGAGGCATTGGCAATAGACATATGTACATGGACAAACTAATATGCTATTCAAAATTATATTTGGAGTGCTTCAATGAACGCATAACGTAGCCAATTCACTAATAGAGTAGAACAATAGCTATTTAAATGGCACTTGTGTGAAGTACCGCCATACTTCAACGCTCAAAAGATTTACAATTAAGTAAATTATGAATATTTTCATAATTACTATTTCCTGTTTCCTAAAAATTAAGACACACTTGATAAACATAATTAAAGTGGATGTAGGCTTAGAGATGGAGATAGGGTAAGATATTAAAAAACACACACACAAAAAATAAAGTTTAAGGTAAGAAAGAAGACAATAAAAATATTAAAATACGATTATTTTTATCTGCCATGATATTACTTTCAAGTAAAATATAAAGAAACGGGAAACAAATTCATGAGCACGGCAGGCATAAATATTTTAATACATGTAATCGAAAAGGGTAGGAAGTGTAGAGATGGGTGAGGGATTGTAGGGTTTAGGGAGAGCACGTGAGAGAGTATTTCTCGAAATTCCTACAGGAAAAGGAAGAACTGGGATTTAACGTATAAATAGCTATAGTCCACGCAATCGAAGCCGTGGATTACAATTTTGCACTCGAATATTTGTACAAGTGGTTTCATGTATTGTTGCTGGGATGTTATGGGTTCACATCCAACTTTAGGGATGATGAAATTGATCCAGTTTATTGAACACGTGGCGTAGAGTTCCATATTTAATTAACAGTTTTGATGAGAATGCAATTATGTTCCCATTAAAAAAAATTAAAAAACAGCTGAAATCATCCGTTTGAGAACTAACATGCCATAGAAATAGAAATACAAATATTTACACAAACACAGCATGCACAAATTTATAAAATCTCTCTGTTTTATCGCTGATCAAAATAATGGAGAACGGAATTGTATTCCACGAAACTCTTTCTACAAAACTGTTTCCACACGATGAAGATTTTAAATTAGATGAATTGTGCACGCGAATATATTTCGTACCCGTGTTTTATGTGTTGTTGGTTGTCGGGTATTACGGGTTCACATCCGACTCTTGGGAAGTTTATATAGGTTATTGTTTACTATAACTTTTCACGCATCATGCGCAGAAGGCAGATTGATTGATTTATCCCGCACACTGCTAGATGCGGGATACAGCGAGAAACCAAAAAAATAATACCACGCAAACGACGTTGCGAACTATAACTAGTATATATTACAAAGCTATTAAATTACTATAAGATACAATAACATAAACGCAAGTTGTTTTATCTATATTTAAAGTATTTATAGAATAATGTGTACGACATTATCCTCGTTTAGTACGATTAATTTTAATTTACGTTCCCATATAAGTACTACTATAGTCTTGAGGCTGTCGTGGTTCAGTGACAGCATCTGACTGTAAACCCAATGCTTGCGAACAAAAAAAAGAAGCTAATCTTCTCATTTGAGAACCGGATGTTAATCCTTCTGAAATTTAAGCTCATGTAAGTAATCTGGGTAGGCTGAAATTTTAAGTAATTAAGGAACTTTTTTCAACACGGAACGCTGTATCCTGCATTGCGTTTTAGATGGCGGAAGTCATCGATGGACTTTCTCTTCTTTCCAGAGGAAATAATAAAAGGTATCAGAGGAAATAATCAAAGGTATTCCCATACGGAGGCGTATGGGAATCTAAGCCACCGTCGTAGCATTTCAATCTCTTTGATCATTACGAAAAATACAAAATATACATAAAGACATATATTATGAAGATTTAAAATGAGTATCAGCCAAGAAATTATCGACAACTTATTAGCATCTGTTTATATAAACAAGACAAAAATAAAAAGGCTATTTGATGCGAATATTCATTCTATACTGACACTGAAATTTGGCATGCAGGTTCTTTGAGAAATATAGAAGGGCACTGAGGGAGAACTGCTCGAAATTCCAACCGATTTTTAGAACCTTTAAACAATTGCAGAAGACGCCATCAATTTTTTTAAATAATATAGACATGTATGCAACATTGACATGGTTTTTTAAGTGCAATTACGTCATTGTTGCACGAAGTTAGAGATTAAATAGTAGAATAGTAACATGATTTTTTTAAATATAAGACAATTTTATATTTTATTGTATGTATTAATGCAATTGTAAATTTTTGTTTAGTGGCAGAACACAACGCCGCGATTTGTCTTGTTGCCAGAGGGAGTAAATGAAAGTAATATTTTCCCCGAGTGGAAACCGAACCGACAACTGTCGCCATTACAGTCAAAAGATGTAAAAATTAAACAGAATTGCAAAATTTAAATTTTTTTTGTAATTATTAGCTAACAATTATTGATTTATTGCTACAATAAAATAATACACATTTATTGATTTGACGCAAAAGAAAAGCGTAACAATTGATTTACCCACCTTTTAAAAAGTAATGTTGATAAATAGCTCTTAAGCAACAAGAACTAACACAATAAACTGAGTTTTTAGACATAATTGATCAAATTTCATAATGAAAATAGAAGGTGAGAAATACGCACAAAATAAAAATTTTAAACCGGTGTTTTGCTATACATAATTATTGAAGAATCAATAAAATAGTTTTGCTGAGCGAAAGTATAATTCGATTGCAGTTTTCAAGTTATGCGTATATTTATTAATATATAATATATAGTACTTTCGTTTAGAGGCGGTTAAAACAAAAATGTATGAAAACCTGTTTGCAAAAATCTTTTACAATAAAAATACACCGGCATTTAAATCCACCATTTTGTTACAATACATAATAAATAAAATACAATCATATTTAAGTTAAATAGAATTAAAAAAAAACTTACCTGTGTTTATTATGAATTATAATTTAAATCTCACTTATGTATAATGTATTGTACTCGTGACCGAGCGGGCATTAGCACTGGCAGGGCCGCCAACTTGACGTTGTGACGTCAGTACTTATGTTGGCAGCTTTGCAATGCTACCATTACAAAAACGAGTCTTGCGTTCGATAATTTTATATTTGCAATAGCAATACTAATTATATTTTTATACAGTCTATTTTATCAATGATTTAGTTTAATTTTTAATATGGTTTTGTTGTATTGGTTGTGTAATATTTTGTTTTAGTTTTTTTGGTAGATATATTATATTGAAATAAAATATCTACCAAAAAGTTATGTTATTATTATTATATTGAAATTTATATAATTTCAGTTAAAACATTTAACAGCGATAGTACTAGTCTGGATATAATCTACATAAAAATAAATAAATCAACTTCACGCTGTATCCCGCACACAGCAGGGTTGGCAGAGGGAACTTAGTATTAGGACACTCTGTTCCCCACATTGCATTGCGTGTTGAGTGTCGAGGCAAAATATACTACCATTTTTAACTTATAATTATGTAAAAATGTATATAAAATATTTATTCTTTTGGCTTTGATTGGCTAAAATCACATGAATTGAGAAGAAAAGACATTTAAAAAATATGATAGTACATTATGTAATTATTGTGAACCTGGTAACATTAAAGTGTTTGTCAAGTTGACGTCCGAGGTTCGACTCCTTTATACACTTTCCGCCGAATTCGCAGTCGCTTTACGAAATATCTTAAATATAATTTGTCAAACAAATACTACAATAAATTATGTTGTACTATAAATATTATGAGGACATTGTGGCGCAGGAGTACAAGCTTGCAACTGTAAACGTGGCAGTTGTCGATTCAATACCCATACGGGACAGTGAAATATTTAATATTTTCGTTGCCTCCCTCTGGTAGCTTGTTACCAGTGTTGTACTTGTTGCCTTGGCAAAGCCCGGCATTGGGCTCCGCCACTCGATACGCAATACCAAAATACATATATATTTAATATGTTCATTTCGTAAATATTATGATAGTATTTAATATTTTCATTTCCACGCTCTGGTCACGAGTCAAAGTGCGACAACTAGTTCCGTCTCTCAACACTTTCAGAATCCGGTGGAAAGTGGGGAGTAAAAGAGGCTTAATGAAAACAGAGTGATATGAAAATATTAAATAATTTCTTCTCTGAGTGTAAATCTCCTTCAGAACATTTACGTTCACTATTACTTGTACACTTCACAATTTTAATTGCATTAAATAAGTTTTAGTTAAACAACAGTAGCCACTCAATGAATTGCTATATTTTATAACAGGCGACAGGACAATCCTGACATATGTGTACGTACTGACGGTAACTAATATTAATTATAAATCAATTTTTCGTTAGATTGCGTGCTGATCGGTCACTAAGTTCTGCTTTTCATTTCCCAACTCAAAAACCTCCTGTGTTGACATATTGCGCCCACTGTATTTATTTTCTTAAGAAATCACTATAAAATTACACACAGTATATAAACAGAACATTTTTTTTAAGGGCTCCCTTACAGTCGTCGACTTCCTCACAGGCACCCACTTAGTGCTTGCATTTCTTCAGGGACAGATTACCCTCTTATTATAATACTATATAAATGATTAGATTAGATTAGATGATATTAGTAGGACATCAGGAAACCACCAAAAATACCAATCTGCCTTATCAACCTACCGCTCCAGGCTCTAGAAGGTTACACAGCCTTTTGGAAAATCAGCCATTGAATTACAAACTCATCCCTCTGTGTCGTATTCTTCTCCTTCCGTCTTCCTCATTTGGCATTCCAACTCAATTCGGTAAATACTTTTGTGTATCCTTAACTTCAAATCTGATACAAGGTGCGGTGGAAACATTGTTGCAATTTCAGCGATCACCGCAAAGTATCTGTGAATAGAACTGTCATGTCTTTTTACGTCTGAATCAATACTTGTCTTATAAAATGGTTCTACATTTTCTCTGTTTGATGAGTTTTGGTTATCCTGTAAAGGTGTTTCGTCTATTAACATTTGTACTTGGGTACAGGTATTATTAAAACTACGCAACCTTTCCCCTATACCTTTTAAAAATGATGATGGCCGTTCAGGTTCAGACTTATGTTTCTTTTGAATAAAATTATGAAACGAAGTTGAGGGCCCAGCAAGAATTTGGATATCTTCAGGTCCTGCTGAATTATTTAGTTCTGGTACATTACCAGTTTCTGGCAAAGGAGTACCAGAACGACCTGAAAGATTTTCCATGTCCTCGTACTCGGATAAGACAGATATATCTGACAACTCCGGCGTCTGTGGTTCTTGTGACAGGGCCTTGCGTTGTTCTTCTACCCGTCTTCTATCATCTAACTGAGGTAGTTTTGAGGGCGCCGACAAAAACTCCAGTAAAGGCATGTATCTCCAAGTAATCTTTTTCGACTTCATCTTCTTTTTCTTCTTGTAGTGGTCCCGAAAGTGTTTCCATCGTTTCTGGACATCTACAACTGAAGAAAACAAGGTTGAATACGTTTAAAATGTACAGTCAAATAATATTTAATAAGAAAAAAAAAATGAAATTGATTGAGCGAAACAAACGTTGCATTTTCAAACCAGAATGTATTTAATTTTATGTTAAAAGGAACGCAAAATTACTATACATCGAACGCATAAACGTCGTGAATATGGCCGCTGTTCGCTAGAATTAGACTATCTACAATTAAACAGATAAGTTTTAACGTAGCTGCTTAAGATTTACCTCCGGAAATAATTAAATTCATTTGCACCTCAAATTATATGTATATGTCACATTTATCTTGTATATTTAGTAGTAAGTACGTAAGTAGTTTCAACATTAAAATATTCATTACAAATAATCATAAATAAATCCTACCTAATATTTATAGAATAATTATTTTAAAAAATCTTTTTAAATTTATATTATACAATTTTTAATATTAATACAATGATTATATGAATGTCATAAATTAATTGTGCTGGCAATATTACGAACATATGTATTTTATGTCTGTGACTTCGCTTTGCAATTCGTATTATCGTATTATGCATTCGCTTTGTAATTTCAAATTTGTATGTTATTGATAACCTTAAACCAAAACGTTTTAAATTAATCACTGTTTTAAGTTTAGTTTTTCTATACTTGAATCAAAATCCTTAAGAGAAAGAAAGCTTTCTTCTCTACGCAGCATATAATGATTTAAAACAAAGAAAAATATTATAAAATGACACTTACTTGGGACACCCATAGCAGTACTTATTTCTTTCCATTCTTCATGTTTTGCTATTAAATTGCGATGTTGAGGATGACTTCTGTCATATATCACAGGTTTACCTCTCACTAATCTTATTAGCATTTCATCCTTTTCTTTGTCAAATAAACTCATCTTAAATATTAATCACATTACACTTTTTCCATGAAAACATAAGCTTAAGTTTCAGTAAAGTTACTTTTAAATCTCAATCTTATAATTTATAATAGTTTACATTCTTTTCATATATTTAATAGCAAAGAAACTGAGTTTTAAGTAAACGTCGCACGTCGCGGGCGACGTGTGAGTGGGGCGTGGGGCGTAAGCCTTGCGCCTGCGCATGACTCACAACAATGATGCAGATAGCATTATATATAAATATGTTTGTTACTTTACTTTGTTATTTTCATGATCATTATAATTATGTGTAAGTGTAATGTCTGAAATATAAACGGAAAATGGGCAATGGAGGGTTTTAACACAAGGTTCCCTCTGTCTACCCCGCTGTATGAGAGGAACAGCGTGAAGCTGCTTTTTGTTTCAATGTGTTACTTATTTCATTTTCTCGGGGGAAATTATCTATAGCTTAGTAACATAGGAAACTTATCTGTAGATATATACATAGGTATAATACTCCATGGCTACAAAACTATATTTACTTTGGGTATTAAAAAAAAACCATTACGTGTGCAAAATATTTATTTATTATAGTAAATATATTTTTTACCATCTCGCAAGGCTGATAGAATCTCGTGTAAAAACAACTCAATATTCATATTTTTTCCTGCATTGGCGTTAACTTATGTAATGTAATAAACGGAGATCGCTAAAGCAGAAATCAAGGCTGCGTTTAGGGTTAACACACTTGAAGGGTAACTAAGTATGACACAAAACAATTTCGTAATTGCGTTCGTAGCGAACTTATTTAGTGTACTTACTCGTACGTTGCATGCTACCTAATATAATTGTTTTAATAGTTGAGGAGGAGATGCTAAATTTGCAGTTACCGAGGCGTCATGGGGAACTATTAAATTGTGAAGATTAGGTCCTAAAACGAATAAAAGCTTACGGAAACTTTTCCATTTTAGCAGGACATCGTGTCAAAAAATGTAAAGAATAAAAAGTGTCACACTGTCGCGTGGTATACGCGCTGTCTTTCTGATAAATAGCTTCACCCAAACTCGATATCCTGGACGCATCATCTAACGATGAGGAATCATAGTATGTGCCACTTCTACCAAAAACCATGTTCGCACTTTCGGACGTACGTTGTCCTCTTGTTTTTTAACCGACTTCTGTAAAAAAAGGAGGTTATCAATTCGATTATTTTGTTACGTTTGTTACCTCAGAACTTTTAATTGGGCGATTTTGATGATTTTTTTCCTCGTTCTGTGTACCGGTAGGTCTTTGCTAAAGCCGTCAAAGACATTTAAATCTACGTTGGAGACAGAACTTTCCCTGTCATTCAGAAATGAGAAATGGTATGGTAGGTATGGTTCTTTAATTATGAGAAATGCTTATAGATCTTTATCTGTCCGACACCTGTCAGCGATATTCAAATACATATTTTTTTAAATGTTATTATAATATAGAGTTGGCTCGAAACGCCATAATAAAAAGAACAGAACAATATAGAGTTGACTCGTATTGGAATACCAGACTAGTCTGGGGTAGAAGTCGGTGTCAAGCCAATGCTCCAACAACCTTCCTACAATATCAAATTACTAAGCCTTTTTATTTTTCTTGGCACCGACTACAAAATTATAAAACTTTGTAAAATAAAAAATAAAATTAAAATGATTATTTAATTTCTAGTTCGTTGTTTCAAGTCGGTTTTTGTTTTTGTTAAAAATTAATTTATTGTTAAAAATTTATTTATATTTAACCGTGAAAAAACTGAGTTGTCGCACGTGGCACGTCGCGGGTGACGTGTGAGTGGGGTCGTCCGGCGTGCGCCCGCGCATGACTCACGAGAGTCAAGCAGATAGCGATACATATACTACTTATGTAACGTTTCCCGCAGTCTCGATACCTCATACTGCAATAAACGGAGCTGTACGAGATCGCATTCAAAGTCGTGGCTAAGTTTTTTTGGGTCCTCATTGCTGGACCACTCTTTAAATTTATCTACCATTTCCTCCACAATAATAGCCACATTCTCTTTGGCTTTTATTTGGAATTCATCAGGGAAGGTCGACACCAAATCCGCCATAGCTGAGAAGAAACTATATATATGAGTCGTATGGTCCTTCTTGATAGGCGGAGAGTTTCTCCGTTTCCGTCTCACAACTCGTTTATTACTTTTTGAACTTATCGAATGATATTTTGTTATATATGTTTTCCGGGCACTCTTTTCTCCTCTTATAAAACTAATAGCGGCACTAAGACTGTTGTTGGATGTCTGATCCGTCTTAGCTCGTGAGTTAGACTTTTCTGTAACACCAATCGTCGTTGTCACATTATCTAAACTATTTTCTGCTAAACTCGATCTCCTGGACGCGCCTTCATCTAATGAGGAAGATTCATAGTCTGTGCCACTTCTACCAAAATCCATGTTCGCTCGTTCGGACGTACGTTGTCCTCTTGTTTTCCTTGTTCTGTGCACCGGCAGGTCATCGCTAATGTCGTCAAAGATGTTTAAATCTACGTTGGAGAGGGAACCTTCTGTGTCATTCAGACATTCCTCAATAGCACTCTCCTCAGCATGAGACAGTGGTGTCTCGTTACCGTCATTGTCAGAACAACCATCCATGTCACTATCAGTTAAAGAATCGTTTGAATTTCGGCGGTGCCGCTTATTTCCTATGTTCTCTAATTTATGGAAAATAGCAGTGAGCCGGTCAGGTGAATCCATTTTATATCTATGTTAGGTTGTCTATTTTATATCTGAAACAAATAACATTATTTATATTGAAAAGTTCACTGCACACATGACTTGTTAACTTTGCCTACTATGCCTTAAAAGGCAATACATTAAACCTATTATAATGTAATCAGGTCTTTTTAAATATTCGTTTTATCTGCTAGCAATTATTTACTTATATGACATTGAAAGAAACGCAACGCGACCGCGAAATAAACAATAAACATTCATAATAAACAATCTGTGTCATCAGCTACGTCATATTGACGATTAATAAATATATAAAATTATATTTGTATTTAAAATACAATACATACCGATGCTTCTAGTCAAAATATATGCAGTGTATGACATACGAGTATGTTATCTTGGGTATAAAGACGGAGGACGCGCGCGAGTACATCGCCGCTCCGATTCGTACTGAAACTTTATTTCGGTTTTATTTAAGTCGACTCGTTAGTCGTTACAATCTTTACTCATTCATGGAATACAAAAGGATATCTAATTAATATTATAAATTTGCGAAATAGTAGTAGCAAATTTGCATTTCATGAAAATTGAATCAGTTACTTTTGTGACGTATAAAATAAAAAATTCTTTGTTATTAGTTGTGTCCGCCTAATTTATTTAAGCGCACAGTAAAGATGGTTAGTATTTGCCTCTTTTCTCAGTATCTGCCTCGTTGGTTTTGGGATCACCACCAACGCGTGATGAGATTACACCCTTCTAAATTATCTTTTATCTGGTGAGACAAAATTTAGCGTTAAGTTCCGCCATTTACTTATTTACCTCACATTGACATCAAAATGGAGAATTTAGTCAGGATGTATATTTTTTTATTAGTAATAATTTTACATTTCTTTTTTTTAATTGTTTAGAAAATTACACACAACTAACTTTAAACATTTTATATTTTAAATTATTTTAATAAATTACTTCCTTATTTTACAATAGAGAAAAAAATTAATACAAAGCATCCAAGACTGTTCTTATCAATGTTTTAAAAAGTTGTGAGAAGAAGTTTGTCTCTTAAAGGACTAATTACGATTCTAAACGCGACAGGTTGTGGGTTCGATTCACACTTGAAGGAATGAAATATTTAATATTTTCATTTCCTTGCTCTGTACAGAGGTTACTTTATTTGTAATCCATATGTTCAATATGTATATTGTATTAAAATAACTTTATGCCTAGACTACTAGGAGGTACAAAGCTTATACAATTTTCTACTATAAATATTTTCATTTGCACAATCTAATAAAAAAACTCATAGTGTTAAGTAATGAATAGAACCTACAGTCTAATCGCTAGTGATAATAGTAAATAATCATTAATTCATTATTTTTATAACTTTTTGTGACAAATGGCAAATTGTCAAAAAGAAAATAATTTAAACTCAACAAACACTTCGTTGAGATATCAGGTACCTACAACTTCAGCGCGCCTACAGTCGTCAGTCATCGGTCAAGCTATGTAACTTGTGCTTCATAAGGAGTACGTCTGGTCGACTTCCAAGAGGAGTTTTCGAATATTCTTCAGTATTTTCCAACTTCTCTATCATTTCAGCAAGAATAGAAAACACACTATTTTTAACTTTTGATACTTGGCCGTAGGAGAATGTTGAAACCAAATCTGCCATTGCATTAAAAAAACTGTAAATATGAGTCTTTCTTATATTTTCAGTTGCTGATCTCCTCTTTATTCTCTTCACTCTTCTAATCACACTTCTTGAGGAGGGTGCCTTACATTTATGAGTTTGAGTTGTCAATTCCTTCCACAAGTTATCGATACTCTGTTCAACATATGCTTCGTCTTCAGAGGTTTCGCTTTTATTATCCTTCAAAAATTTAAAGTTCCGCCGCGCTGATATTTTTTTCTTCATGGACTTCTTGTTCTTTGTCGCGGCAGGTTCATTCAAGTCGTTAAAAACCTTAAAGTCTACAGCGGAGAGCGATTTTTCAGTGTCATTTATACACTCCTCAATAACTCTCTCTTCTTCTATTGATAATTCTTCATCACTATCCTGAGATATGTCTATTATTTCTTTATTTGTAGTTATTTTAGACTGTAAACTATTAAACGGTAACCTTTGTGTAATGCTTGTATGTTGTAAATTATTGGTTTTATGTCTAAATTCGTTTTCTACAGAATCAGTCTTACTTAGTTGCCGTGTTATATCCATGTTTCATCAGAAATCTTCGGTTTCTTTTAACTTTTCTCTACAGTTAAGATTGAACTGTAACAAAATAATATTACTGAAATTATATTTTTAGCATATTGTTTTGTTTTGTATTGTATTGTGTTGTAGCACAGCTAATAGGTACGTCGAGGTACGTCTCTATGCACAACGAATGTGATTCCGACTCAGGGCAGTTAATTGATATTTTCATGTGCCCATTTCTGGTAATAGTAGCTGGTAGCTATTTTTTGGTTTATATATTTTTTCTACGTTAATAAACTCAAAAAAAAAATACATACTGATTATTATTATTTCCTCCAACACATTCATTAATATCCATTCAATTATACTTAATTCCAATTTAACAGTCTATAGGTATATTTAAACGGAAATTTTAACACAAAAATAATTCTTCTTTACTAGTTCAAATTCCTGAGATTAGCACCTTAACCAAACAAACTTTAGAATAAGTTCATAAATTAATATAGGTAATATCCGTCTGTATGTCCTTGCTTTTGCGGTGAAGAGATTTGACTTACATATCACACATTTCTAGAGTCAATTAATGATTAAGTGAAACGTTAAACGAAAAAAAATTCAATCTCAAAAAAAATAATTCCAACAAAAAAACACAGTTATTTAGTTACTAAGATATTTAAAAATTCAAACACATTTCTATTCTGCGACGCGTCCACGCAGCGCAAACATACGGGCGCGACTGTCGTCACTCGTCTGTCAGTGTCTAATAAGCAAGAGACACCGTGACTACAACACGTGACGGTTGTGAGTTCGATTCGTATACGAGTATTAATTTTCTCGCTCTGATGACAAAACAAAACGCAGCCGTAAGTTCCACCACTTGACACACGAAAGAAAATTGTGGGACGGAGTTTATTAATACTAGGGTCCTAAGTTCCCCCAACCCTGCTATGTACGGGAACCAGACTGTAAGATATAATAGATGTGACGTCACACTCACAAATGTGCCCAGCTGGGACAAGGATGGGGGAAGCGTCAACGTGCAGTTCGTGTGACGTCATCTATGGAAATCTTGCTAAAAGAAATGTATTGGAATTTAAAAATATTTATATTCCTTTTTCATCCTTTTTTTGACATTTTCTTTAATAAAAATGTAGGATTTATTACCTTTTCATATAATTTATTTACTAGAGTACAGTTATTTTTTATTCAATATATGCGTGCGTATATATGTATATAATGTGTGTTGCAGCGCAGTGACTGTAAACGCGACTGATTGTGGGTTCGATCGCTACTCGAGGAAATAAAATATTTATTTACATTTATATTTCCATTTCTTCGCTCTGGTGTCGAGGTATATATAGCGAGGCCGAGTGGGGAAGTGTCTTAACACTAGGTTCCCTCTGCCTACCCTGCTGTTACGGGATACAGCGTGAAGCAGATTTTTTTAAATGTATGTATATCTAATGTAGTGTACATAATAATTTATGTACGTTTTCTTTTTATTCGTCACTTTGCCTCCGCATTGTGCTCGCTCTTGTTATAGATCCTTCCGGAATTTGTATTGGTTCATGGTTGTCTTTTATTTTCAATCATGAGGTTAATGTTGTTAGTCCTATAGAGTTGCAATGAAGACATTTTATCTATATCCATCTTCTTATTAATATGGCATCCGAAACTATATTTTTCACTATTCTTCGGTCCCTGTAAAAGAAATGTATACCAGACGTTTTGTTCGATGATACATTGAAACATATATTTTGGCGGTCGCTTTTTTTTTTCAACAGCCATTTTTTTACAAAAAAACAAAAAAAAATCACAAGCCACTCTTTTCTTGTGTTACAAACGCAACCGCCTCTAAAAAAATATGCACTGACTTCGTCGAAAAATACTTTTTTTTCCGTCTTTATTTTTTTTTAACGGTAGATGGTGTGTGATGTATTTTTTTTTATAATTTCTTACAAATTATGTCTAAGTCAGTTATGAAGCTAAAATCTAAATACAATATACAAAGTCCTTAACTAGAAAAACTGAAAAAACAAGCATCTTTGTACAAATGGGATAATGTGAAACTGTTATATAAAAAAAATCTGCAAAATTAGTCTTTCTTCATATAATTTCAAAAAACGTTTAATATTGAATATTTTTATCTTTTGTAAAGCCAAAAAAGAGTTTCCATAGACCCATTGTTTACAATAAAAAATATATATTACAAAACCTACGTAATAAAAGAAATGAAAAAATCTATTAGCTATATAAGTATAAAAAACACACGACACAAATTTAAACAACAATTAAAAATAGAAATTACAAACTAAACTAACTTATCCATTGAATTAAAATTACATACCAAGAAAAATATTAATATTATTTAGTAATTTTATAAAAAAATGCATAAAAGTTATTTACAGGTAAGAAATTTTCTTTATCGCAATAATGAAATGGGTAAAATAACTTGTTATTTAGAACTTTATTGAAATATTTAGATTTTCTTATTCAAATAATAACATTAATAACTTCTGGTATGTTCATTCAAATCCAATATAAATATTTTTAAACACTACATAAAATACGATCATACTATATGTACGTGTTAAAGTCATAGTAGTGATTTTTATATATATATAAATGTTCTCTTTAAAAAAACTTTTTTAAATAAATATTTATATTTTTCAACTCGAATATACGAAAAAAAACAATTTTATTCTCTAAATGCAACCAAAATTTCTAATTTTCTTAAAGAGATCTATTATATATTTTTTCCAAAAATACAAAGTCGAAAGTTATTTATTCAGTGTAAAGCTTATACAGTGCACTGTTATATGATTCTCAATTGGGCTAATTAAACATTTATTGGACTACAAAATATATTTATACAGTCCATTTTATACGCACAAATTTTTGAATTTCTTTTAAAGTTTAATAATTGATGTATTTTTTTTGTGTAATATATAAAAATAACCAACTTAAATAATTAATTAATAAAAACACAGCCTATAGATAAAAATCATTTTAAATTGTATTTAGAGCTGAAATCAAAGCTACAATATTTGAGAATTATAACGAAATGCACTGTAATGCCTTAGTATAAATAATATATAAGACACAATATTAATATATGTTTTCCATCTTAATAACGTGCAGGCGAATTATCATTAATAATTAATGTTTATTTATTATATTTTAAATATAAAATATATAATATTAATATTATAATAAATAAACATTAATTATAAACAATATCGCGTCCAAAGTTAGTATTACTTAGTGTATGGACACGTTTCTCACATGTAACTAAATATCGATATTAAAAAGCGATTTTTTAATCGATTCAACCATTTCATAGTAAATTGTAACAACAAATCTTATACTCGTACATGAAAAATAAACTTATTAAATAATCAACAAAACAAATTTAAGAGAATAATAATAAGTAAAAACGATAAACTCATATCCCCGGTCTTATAGACATAGTGAAGCATTCCTTCACCAAACATGGCCGGAAATAAAGAACAATATACGAATTATAAATAAAAGTAAAGAAGAAATTTCTGGCCTTTAAATATTATAGAATCAATTATATCATATTGATATATAGTCCAAATAAAATATAGTAAAACAGAAAACTATATACGAAAGACGCGTAGAACTTAAAGAACATAATTTTTTAGGCTGTAAATATTCTCGAACGGGCTATATATATCATATCGATATATAGTCCAAATAGCGTATAACACTTCTAGACGACATCACTATCATTATTTCATTTAAATAACGCGACATATCAAAACACTACACACTTCTAACCATTATAATAAAATAAATTGTACCGGCATTAGTCTAGTATAATCTAATAAACATTTTTCTTTCGACAATTAAATCAAGTATTAGATAAAAATAGTTATTGCACGCGGACTCGTTTGTAAACTTGTATTTCTTCACTATTTTCAACCCCCAACGAAAACCAAGGAATATGTTATATGTTTGACGTGCGATTTTAGATTTTCGTTTGAAAGGTGATATAATCGAGTGTTCTTAGCCATGATTCAACAAAATATATTCAGCCGTTAGAAGATTATCAGCACTTTTCTAATTGTTTGTTTGCTTTTAGAGATTTTTGTGTCGGGGGTTGTTAATTACCAATTATAATTATTTATTACTTGGAAGCGCACGTTATAGACATAGTTTTATTAATCTAGATACTATATAGACTGGACTATAGAACTATTTTTACTTTTATTGTTATTATAAAGTATTTATGATCTTTTTAACCAGATTATTATTTAGATACGAATAGTCTCAATTAGTCTGTTACGTTTATAATAGTTTGGACTATATTCTACGTTTTTGGACTGTTTTTTTTTTACACTAGACAGTATAGTATATACGAGTTTGTCTTTATTATAAATTTTGTTATAAATGGCATTGGAAATTTAAATTACGATCTTAAAAATAATTGACCATCAAAATATTTTCTTTTATTATTTGGTTTTATGACAATTTAAATTAAATCTAGTTTCATTACATAAGAATTCAAAATATTTGTAAGAATGTAAATATTAAAGTTGAGAATAAATAATATAAGTTATTTTTTCTAGATCTTTTCTTTATAATGTATGTAGCTTTATAACTTGAATCTAATAAATATGAGTCGTCTTGATTTCTTTTTTTTAAATTAAAAAAACTACCACGTATAACAAAATCTACATCAGACTGATCTAAATTAATTATCAAACTCACCTCAATCTTTTTTAATAATTACTTCTTAGTTTATTAATTATCGCGAAAGTACCTTTCAACTTTTAGTATTTATTTATCGAATTTTAGAATCTAAGCTTAGAATAGAAGAAATTAAGTATCATATAAAATCTATGGTTTTTCTCTTTTAACCCTCAACGAAAACAGAGGGTCATGGGTGGTGTGGAGGTTGTATTAGTGTTGTATGTTCAATGTTAATCTATCTGTGACATCGTAGCTCCCAAACGGATGGAGCAATTTAAATTTTGTTTTTTTTTTTGAAAGGTAACAATCAATTCTAACTTAGATGTTCAAGCAAAAATGTTTAATCTTTTGGAGATTACCAGCTCAGCTTTTTAGAGCTTTTTGCGTCGAATGAATTAGATAAATATAAATTTACAAATTTATGAAAAGAAATACAAGGTGGAATTGTCAGCACCACTTTAAATGAAACCACAGTTTCAACTACTCTATAAAAGCCTAATATAATTCAGAAAAAAAATAATTTCCAAAAATGAAAAAGTTATTTTTTCAAACAAAATAAATAATAAAATTATCGTTTGTAAAGTATAACATAAGCACGCACACACTTACCTGTCAAAGCGGCAACGTCGCATACGTATGTGTGCGTCACTCGAAATACAGGTATACAACGAAACGAAAACGAAACGAAATACAGGTAATTATACAGGTACAAAAAAAAATCCTACGTCCAAACTGTTCAGTTATCTTGCTTAATTTTTTTAGTTCTGGGTTTGAAATATTTTATTCTATATGCAGTTTCAGTAAAAGGAGCGCTGCCTCTTCCACCCTGTATAATTTAAGATAAATCTTCATAATTAATAGTTATTTTTATAGGATAAAATATCATTATCGAATCCATCTGTCGAAGTTATATTTTCTCCTTAAATCCTTCTATTATAGCATATATATATATATTATTTATTTCCTAAACACGAACGTTGAATGCCTAGCGCTATCAGACTAACGTCAATACATACTTATATCGAGTTTACGAAGAAACAAATGTGTTTTATTTATGAGGTAAATACATTTTAGTTTTCAATATTTCGTTCCTCTTGAAACTTCGTCTATTTTAAATATATTGGGTGTGGAGCATATGCTCAAAATATAACTCATAAATATAAATGAAATTATTTAAATTTAAATACTCAATATTTAATACAATACACTTTTTTATTTAAAACACTTGAAATGGTTAGAATATATAAATGACTTTTGTCAATTTATGTTTATGTATAATATAAATATATTTTCAATCAACAAAATTATACAGAATGGCCATATTGTGGCTCGAGTGTTAAGCTGGCGGATAAATTGTTGTATTTAAAAATACTAAAATAGGTGGGAGGTAAAATGTATCATATCATTACATTCTCTGTAGCCACTCTACTATACGCATAAAAGCTAGTTTCAAGAGTATACAAAATATCAAAAACGTTTGTACAAAGTGCTAGCCTATAAAGTACTTACTGTCTATATTATACAGAGCGTTCAAATTCGTGTTATAATACATTCTCAAAATTAATAAATTTTATTCTTGATTTCAGCAGAACATTTTATTAACAAAAAAATATGTGTCTAATATGGAACAAAAGTCTAAAATATATTTATTGTTATTATTATTTATATAATTTGCATTACATAAGCAATCTATGTGTATATCTAGTATATGACATATTTTTGAATCTGACAAATATTGATTTTTTTAAAAAAAAGTCGTTATATTCCATCAACTATACAAAATGAACTCCTGTATAATATAAAAACCTATCGTTACAAACGTACCAATTTCTAAATTCCGCGCATAATAAATATTACATTTAATTCTACAATAAATATTGTACTGTTAAGACCATTTATAAGGCTTAAAGGAGCCATTCATAAATTACGTCACACGTTGTTTTTTTTAGCTTCACGCTGTATCTTGCATACAGTAGGGTAATCAGAGGAAACGAGTCGCGGCGTTGTGTTGAGTAGCGGAATTCAACGCCGCACTTTTGACTTATCACCAGGCAAGGAAATGAAAATATCCTTTCATTCATCCCACCCAACAACTGTGGCGTTTACAATCACACATGTTGTGTTATGGCGGCCTTAGTGTAAATATAATATTTCCATAATTTCAAAATATGATGTACAAACAAAACTTCAAAAGTACCGTTTTAATTTAAAACTATGTAAAACACTACGATGCCACACTGAGTAGTGGTGGTTCCATTAAATATGACTAAATGTGACAAGAACGGGGAAATATGCTCAGAAAAGTATGACACATACGTGTGACGTAATTTAGGGAACGACCCCAAATCGATAGAAGTGCTAAATTGTCGACCACTATATTATAATATGACGTACAAAATGTCGCCATAGTTAAAAAATGTGTATAATATATGTATACTGCTATATATTTACTTCCCATTACTTTTATATTATTATAAATTTGTATTATTTATTGCTTTAAATTGGTGTGATTTTTTCCGTTCCGTTGCTTTAGTGTTATTAAAACACGCTGTATAAGTTTTTTTTAAGTTATAAGAAAAAAAATCTTATAATTATTCCGTTATATTAGATATTAATATATCAATAAAAAAAATAATTACGTCATTTTATTTTTAATCTCTCTTATTAAGAACTTGGAATAACCGATCTGTTCTTTCAGTTTATATGTGTATGTATATTCCGTTGTAATTTTATACTATAATTATGATGTATTAAAAAAAGAAAAAATATTTACCGTTGATAGAAACATAATTATGTATATGTGTGTATGTTTACGTGTATAATGATTTTAAATTGTCAATCCGTCCAAATTATATTTATACGGCATAGGTAATTATCCGTTAAATAATCCCGTTATTTAAATATTAGTAGATATATCAAAATAAACTGTTGAAACTGATAATTCTTCAAATATAATATAGTTATTAAAAAGTGGCAAACTAAATATTTTATTCCCTGAATAATATACAATAATGTATATGTGAATTTAATAATTACAAGAAATAACAATTTTATAAATTACGTAATTTTTTACCATACTGAAAGATCGTATCATATAAAATATATAGTGCTATGCAATTTGATAAAACACATATATTTAATTTGAATAGTTTAAGCCACTTTTACATGGTGTTTTTAATATCATAAAAGAGAGAATATAATGAGAAAATTTACATAACACAGTTTCTATAAATATATATATTATACATCATCGCCATTATATAGAAATATAGTAAGAATATTATACAGCGTGTTTAAAAGAGTAAAAAAAGTTAATCCACAAAAAAAACAGATAATGAAATATTAGTTATACATAATATTTTATCAATACAATTCAAATTTATAAATTAAACCTCAAACATTCAAAAACGGCTCTTTTAACTACATATCCATACAAAAGCGACAATATATGATAATTAATAAGATTTTTTAGTAATTCAATGTTATTTTGTACGCCGGTTAGGTTTCCAGCGATGGTTGGAGGTCAACGCCGCCACGAGCGATCCTCTTCATCCTCGTCATCTTCATCGAAACGCAGTAAAGAATCTTCTGTTATATCTTGTTGGTTCTAAAATATAGGGATATAATTTTTAAAATATTGCTGCGATCAATTATCAAAGATTAAAATTAGGTAGATATATGACATTTCAAGGCCATCATGTCGAAGTGGCACACGCGTGCGATGGTAAACGTTACGGTTGTGGGTTCGATATTTAATATTATTATTTCCTCGCTTTGGTAAGGAGGCAAAGTGCGGCATTAAAGTTCCTTCACCCAATACGCTATGCCTCAGGAATTCGGCGTAAAGTGTTAACAGCGGCGTCAACAGAAGTGTTCTCCGCATGTAACTATAAACATTTAAAAAAGAAAAGATCTTGGCTTGGCTTAGACACTCTGTTACTCAAGCACCGCAGTTAATAAGACATTGCATGTTGAAAGGCGGAACTCATCGTCGTGCTTTGACTTGTTACCAGAGCGAAATGAAAATGCCAAAATATATTTATGGCTATTTCCATATATGTACATGCAAATATATCTATATCTAACCTGTACCTCCTTATGTTCGGCCACCGTATCACCGTTGTGCGCGGGCGCGGCGTTTAACGCCTTCGTACTGGCCACCCATGTTATCTAGGAATAGAGGTAATATATTAGAGATTTTATTGATAGAATGTAAAGGCAGTGGGTTCAAATTATGATTGGGGGGACGAATTGTATTGGTTAAATTTTTTTAACTAACGAAACCACGTTTTTTATTCGACTCGTTTGTTTTTTTTTTATCTATTTGAAGTCGATTCAATTGTTTTAAAATTATATTAGATCTACCCTCCTTTATCTAAAAAAAGATGAAGTATTACAAATTTTTAACAATAAGTTTAGTCTATTTCGTTATAGCAAGTAAACAAATAATAGACGATAATACGACGGCCTTAAGCAATATGATATTACTTAAGGCCGTCATCTTTTACACAATAATATAAAACGAAAAAAGAACTCACCGACAAAGTGCGATCATTGTAGTTCCTCGCTCTAAGCATCGCTTGTTCTGCGTGCGGACGCGCTTTATACTGCACTATTAGTTCCGGCACCGACATGTTCACCTCTTTACCCACTATCTCGCCGTATTGCTGATGGATGGAGTAAAAATTGTATTCATCATTATAATATGTAGTTATAAGAAAATAGTCGATTCAATAGTCATTCAGATGGATAATAATCATTTACCTCGATGGATGGATCGAATCTACTACCATTTCATGTACACTATCAGACTCTTCAACTGCTACACAATAACCTCTACATTTTTATTTGTGACTTTATAATATTTGTATATTTATTCTCATTCTCACTACGCGACGGCTGTAGTATTCTATTCCCATTCCACAGAATAATTATACTTAAATTATTTTATTTTTTCACTCTCAAACAAAACACGACCTAGTTTTCAACACAGTGCAGTGCGTGCGAAACCTAGCATCTTAACACAAGGTTCCCACTTCCCACCCTTCTATATATGGGATATATACAGCGTAAACCATAAAATATATAGGTATACTCTATTCTCTCTTACAATAAACAACTTACCGCAAAATGAGCCTGAACAGCTTCCAACTCGTCGGGTTCGAACCCGGACACGAGCAGCGCTCGCGGTCGGTGGTCTACTGAGTTGTTGCCGCTGAAGGCTTTAACGCCGCGAGTGTAACGCATAGCCGGGTTGAAACGCCCACCTCTGTATTTTTGGAAAGAAAAACGTAATTTATTATATTAAAGTAATTAAATAATTTCGCAGAGAATCTAGTGTTGAGACACTCCGTTCCTCACTTTCCGCCGAATTTTGGAGGCATTGCGTGTTGAGTGGCAGAACTCTACGCCGCGCTTTGCCTCGACACCAGAGCGAAGAAATAGAATCATATCCTCGAGTGGGGATCGAACCCATAACCAGTCGTGGTTACGTTTTATTCAACACGCAATGTATCAAATATTAGATGAGAAGTAGGAAAATGTGAAACTACTCATTGTTAGGTGTTTTTTTTTTCGGAAGGACAAGACAAAGGAGCTGTTATGAAACTAAATGCAATAGTTGCGGATTTGATTTCTGCTTGAATTGATTATGGGTGAAGGTTCCCCAAAAACTAGTGCATACTAAATTCTCCCGAGATGTGAGAGATAGAAAAAAAATGTTGATAGGAAAAAATGGTATTATTTTGTTGGTTTTTGTATTGTATTTAATTTACACATTCCATCGAACCAGACTTACCTAATTTTCCTCTTAATAATGCGATAGCTTGAAAAAAAAAATTGAATGACAATGACTCAATAACAATTAAGTTTTTATAAAATATAACAACTATCTATATATATAAAATCGAAAGGTCACTCACTCATCACGAAATCTCATAAACTACATGTGCTAGGAATCTCAAATTTTGCATAGGAGTTACTTATAGGACGTAGGTGCTCGCTAAGACGGGAATTTGCAATATTCGACTTCTAAGGGGTTGTTTTTGGGATCGAAAGTTTGTATGAAACTTCGTTACTACAAATGATAGGAGTCTCAAATTTTGCATAGACGTCACTAGGACGTAGTCATGGAGACAGAAATTAATAATAACATAGTTCACGCGGGTGCAACCGCGATCGGGCCGCTAGTATAATATAAAAATATGTTAATTGTTAATATAAAATATCTTAATATGTTTTAAACAGATAAAAAAAAACAAATAAATAAATACATTTTAAATTTAATAGCCAGCCGTCTTGAGCCAATCAAAAAACCTATATATACATTTTTTTGTTGCTAAAAAAATGACTTCATATAAAAGTACCAATTATTTAATTGTCCTGAATATCCTACTAATATTATAAATGTGAATGTAAGTTTGATCTAACATGTTTTATCTCCTGGACTTATCATACCTAGAGTGAGTTCGTCGTACTCCAGGGTGAGTGGGGAACTGTAGCGCCATCTGACGACGCATTTCAGCTATTTTTTTTGCTAGCTCCGTGACATCTTGTCCTTCCTGTTAATAAAAAGAAATAATAAAATATAGAAGCATATAGAGCAAAAATAAAGGAATAAATAACAATATAATTTTTCTTTCTCCTATAGATGTACTCACAGACGACAATTAGCGTTTAGCAAACGTTCAGTCATTACGAATATTTAATTTTATTCTGTTTTATGTATGAAACTGTAACACTAAGAAACGTTTGGAAAAGCAGAGGATATATTTTGAATAGAAGATTTATCCTATACAACAGGGAAGGCCAAGAGAACTTAGTCTTGAGTCACTCCGTTTTCCATGCACCACTCGAAAACTGGACATTGCGTTTTGAGTAGTGGAACTCAACGTCGGACTTTTTTTTGCAAGAGCCGGGACGCTTATGGCGACTAAACCCACAACCAACCGTTTGCAATCACACGCTTTAATTAGTAAGTAAATAAATTAATAAAAACTTTTATAAATAATAAATATAACAAACCTGTTGCTTCGTTATAATATCTAACTCTGCATCCAAAATCTCCTTTTGAGCTTCTTGATGCGTTTTTGGTTTCTTAGCATTTACCTGTAAGCAAAATATTATATTGTTATTCTATATTTATAATATAAATTAAACATTTTAGAGCAAAGTGGCCTGTATAATAGTACAAGTGAGCGTGAACGATATTCGATTAAAAATTAATTAAGAAAATATTTTTTGTAGGAAAAAATTTAAAGAAAATATTATAATATAATTTTTAAAATATATATTATTTTTATGTCTGCTATATATGCTACACTGATTCTTGTAAACTACAAAACAAATTAAAAAACTAATATAGAAATATAAAAGAAAATATTTAATTGAATTTCGCTCATTCCCCTTAGAAGTAATCATCGAACTGGGAACAATAACCAATCGAGGCTTGCCACTGAGCTTATAGTAACAAAGTTATTTACACTTTTAAAACAAATACACAAAATCACAACAGGCCATTACCAGATTATATATTTTATGTAAGAATCATACAAAAATGCATGAAGGGAAGCCATTATAAGCGTAGTTAGACTTTTACATTAATATTTACAATTGCACTCATAGTGAACAATTAAGGGTTTAAGCATTAGATATTCATTTAATTAGTTTCGATATTTTAGGGTCGTTATTATTTTAGATGAAATATTTATTTAAATTTATATTTCCATTGGTCCACTATGTAGTCGAGGCAAATCGCAGAATTGAGTTCCTCCACTCAACATGCAATTCCTCCAGAATTCTGCGGAAAGTCGGGAACGGAGTGTCTTAACACTTGGTTCCTTCTGCCTACCCTGCTGTATGCGGGATACAGCGTGAAGCTGATTTGATTTTGTAAATTATTTCTAAAATTCACAAAATCTCACAAACAGCTATTTTTAAATAGTATTTGACAGGAAGATTTCACATTAAGTAGGGGCGAATCGATATGCCGGTATCGATATATCGGTTCTTTGAACTAATTTAGTAACAGTTGAAATTTAAGGTGTTTTTTTCTATTTGGAAATTGTTATAGAAAGTGCAGTACCATAAGATAGGAATTGAATAACCTGGATTATAAAAGGGTAAGAATCAAGCGTCGGTTGAGTCTTATCAATAAAAATAAATAAACAAAAATAGAATCGTTTTTTTTCCCAAGGAGGTTTTTTTACTTTTACTAAACACAAGACTTTCTTCTTCGGCACTAATGGGTTTTGTCTTTTTAAGCAGTCTAAAATAAATAAACATTCGGTCTCTTGTTCAGACAATAAAAAAAATCGTTGAATAATCAAAAACACTTTGTTTCTATCCAAATATAGGTAATAAAAATTATATTTTTTAAACTAATTTCAGTATTTAATTTGTTTTAGTAAAATGAATATGAATTTATTATTTTTAAAATATTCTTATGTACAGACAAAAATATGTCAGTTATTAATTAATGTTCTATACAATTGTAACCCAGTTAAAAACATTAAGATATAATCATATTAAAATATTTCTACATACACAAAAACATTTTTATGATTCTAAAATTATATATTCATTTAAACTACCTACAATGAAATATCTTCAAAAAATAAATCTAATACACCTATAAATAATCTATATCTATATTTTTCTCTATAACATCTGGCACTTTCAAAACATAGGCTTTAAGTCTACACATTATTTTAAGTTTCGAGGCTAAATTTAAAATACTGTATTTTTTTACCTTTTCGTAGTACACTTCATTAAAACATATGCAATCGATTTCAACCTGTGACCATCCCAAATTATACTACTCGAAACTGTAAGTAACTGACTAAATTATAACTAAATTCACTAACTGTAACTAAATAATACTAATATATTTTAATTTCACAACATTATACAGAGTGGAATTGTCAGCACCACTTTAAATGAAACCACTGTTTTAACTACTCTATAAAAGCCTAATATAATTCAGAAAAAAAATAATTCCTAAAAATGAAAAAGTCATTTTTTCAAACAAAATAAATAATAAAATTATCGTTTTAAAATAAAACGCCATTTGTAAAGTATAAGATAGGCACGCACACACGTACCAAACCACAACGTCATACACGTATGTGTGCGTGACACGAAATACAGGTATGGGTAAAAATCGTGAAATGAAAAAAAAATCCTACGTCCAAACTGTTGAGGTATCTGGATTAATTTCTTTAGTTCTGGGTTTGAAATATTTTACCCTATATGCAGTTTCAGTAAAAGGAGCGCTGCCTCTTCCACCCTGTATACTAAGTATAAGCTAGTATATACCGCTACCCGTATTATTTATGAATATATGTATACAATTTAAAAGATGCTAAAGCTTGTGATTTAAATATTTTAAACGATCGTTGCTGTTGCGCATACGCGGACGCCGTAAGAAAAAATAAGTTTTTTTATAAATGAAATAGGACTTTTTTCTACTTTAAAGGATTTAAATACAATTTAATCATTTTACTGATTATAGGTAAGCATATAATCTTATACTAAATATGAGTATATGAGTTATTTGAAGCGACAAACAAAAAGACAAACAAAATTTCAAAAATAAAGACGAAAGAAAAGTTTATAGCGACATGCCTCATAGAAGTATTACATCATACATCACATCAAAACAGACTTAAAATAAAAAAAAATAACAACTAAATTCCAGTCCAGTCAATTAATCGAATGACACGTGAATCATGCGCATGAAACCCGATATACAATTTATATTCTAATAAATGACATGTGAAATCGACATGCACGTCCCAATACTCCTAGAATAGTCTCGTCTCAGAAATGTTACTATAAATAAATATATTCCTAAATTCCCAACATAAAAAAAAATCTTCATATGAATGAAGTCAACTTTGAACATCCTTTGTTGAGTCCAGAAAGTAGAGTTTCGCGTCGTCCACTTTCATCAACCTCTTCATCTTTCCTCCATTATCACCGATATTATGTTTTCGGTGGATAACCGTCCACTTCCCTTTTACCATACACTATTTCATTCAAAATTTCAAAATTTTCAAAATTTTCATTCAAAATTTTCTTCATCACATAACCAGAAATAATGCGTGAAGATTTGTGTGCATAGTTAAGATATTTATATTCATGAAAAAGTACATGTTATAATACATACCATTATAAATATAAATGTCTCAATCGCTATATCCACTGTTTTTTTTTTTTTTCTTTTTATTTAAGAGCTTTGTCGTGACAACAACCATGCCGCCCTGTTTGGTTAACATTCTAATTAATGTTAGTTACAATCAATTATTTTTATTCTGAACTATATACAATATTTTTTTCCTAACACAAGAGTCTGGTACTGCTAAAGCACTATTACATGCTCCTATGTCATTGTAGAAATCTCTGCAAATTAACCGACGTCTCAGAGGCTCATTCTGGACACATTCCATCGTAACATGATATACGTCATCTATATCAACTATTCTTAACACACATTTGTTATCTACTAAGTTATGACTCACATTTTTCACTGTTGCATCTTTAATTTTTTTTTAACCATTCATTCACTATATTTTTAATGATTAATTCGTTAAAAAGTTTCGACATCAATTAAAAATATACATGTTACGACATCTATTCCCGAAAATGATCATGTTGCGCCCATATAAATCACACAATCCCACAAAATGTGCATGGCGTGAGTAATATACATATGTTAATAATGGGCATGTATGAACATGTGCATGTGGGCAGGCGCATGCGCACGCAACTCTCGGTACCTGATCTAGGTGTAGACGCGACATCGATCGAGACACGTTGTCGTCCTGTTTTTTTATACATAATTATTATTTTGATATTGATAAATTGAATTTACTTGTGGTTGTTTGTTTATACTTTTTTATTTTATATATATATTTATTGCTAAAGATTTTTTTTATATTCAAAAATAACTTAAGAAAATAATAATTGTAATCAGTTCTTTTTATAAAAATTACTAAATTCTAAAACTACATTATAATAATAAAAACTGTTTCTATTCAACAGTTCAATTTGTCTACAGTCGGTTGTGGGTCGGATTCCCATGTTGGAGAATGAATTATTTTCATTGCGCCACTCTGCTAACAAAACTAAGCGCGGCGTTAATTTTCGTCACACAACATGCAAAAACTAGAAAATTATACGATGCGTAGGGAACGAAGTGTTTCAACACCAGGTTCCTTCTATGCATATCCTTCTATCGGGGATAAAATTACTGGGTGAACTTAATAAAAAAATAATTACCTGCATCTGTCGCAACATGGCGTTGTAGGCAACAAGTTCTTTTCTTAATTTCTCTATGCCTTCTTGCGCCGCGTTCACAGCCTCCATTAAAATTGGTTTTTGTTGTTCCGAAACATTGCCTTCAGAGAAACATTTAATATTACATATACAAATATTATTAAGTTGGTTGGACTGAAAGATTCTTTTTTATTAGATAGTCCATTTTAAAACGAGGGCTATAGGTACAGTACAGGTAAGTGTGACTGTAATAGCGTCTAGTTGTGGGTCCCCACTCGAGGAAATTAAATAGTTATTTAAATGTATATTTCTTTGCTCTGGGGTCGAGGCAAAAGCGCGGCGTTGAGTTTCGCCGCTCAACACGGAATGTCTCCAGAATTGCGGAAAGTGGGGAACAGTGTCTTAACATTAGGTTCTCTCTGATGAAGCTGATTTGATTTATTTTGATTAGCTACTCTCCCCACTTTTCGAGACATTCGCCGTCGAATGGCGGAACCCAACGCCAAACATATTTTCTATATAAATTAATATAATTATTATATCTTACCGGTTTCCAAACGATCTATCAACAATCTTTGCTGCTGCAACTGCGTTTGTAATAGCTCTTGAGCCCGTTTGTGCATTTCCACTACTATTTTACTTTTATCTTGACTCTTTACTATTTCCTTTTTGTGTGTTTGTCCGTTCGCATTCGCTGCTTCCTTTGCTTGCTGTAATAGATGGGTGGAGTGATTAGACACTATGATTTCTTTTACTTTTAAAGTATTCTTAAATAAAAAAAAACTTTCAAAGTTAAAGTTTAAACTTAAGCGGGCGATGCCGCGCATGGGTCATTAGTTACATAATATATTACCTTCTCAGCAGTAATCTTGTTATCAGCAGTGGCCTTGATGTTATCTCTGTTGATAAGAACCTTGTTGTGTGATATTGGATGGGAGTTCTGCCTGTCCATCTGTTTGTTAGGTTGTTGACCACCTGGCGCCATGTTTTCTTGTTTATTCTGCAAACAATTTGGTTCGCAATCAAAAGGCAAAGGAATCTGGAAACCTAATGTTAAGTCCCATACTCCGTTCCCCACTTTCTGCCGAATTTCTAGAGACAATGCGTATTAAGTGGAGGAACTCAACGCCAAGCTTTACCTCGTTACCAGAGTGCGGTAATGAAGATATTAAATAATTCATTCCCCTAAGTACGAATCGAACCTATAACTTGCTGCGTTTACAGTTGCAAAATAAATAATAACACAATTCACCTCAGGATTATGCCAAAACACTTTAATAAATCTATTATTGAGCACCGCCTCAGTGCTCTTGTACGCGACGTTAGCTTCTGTCGGATTGGAAAACGTTATTAACGCAGCTTCGGGATCACCCTCGTAGCAAACCTGGGGGGAACACAACGGCTAATTAATTGGAATTAGCTCATTAACTGTGAATAATTAATTAATTATAATATAAGATCTCACATACTCTTTATAAATTGACTAAACTAAGCTTAGGTAATTAACAAAGTATTATAATTTATATTAATAGCACATAATTATTTGTAAATACATTAGACTGATAAATTTTAATGTTATCAATATTAATTTAATTTCGACGTATCGCAATAAGAATGTAATTGCAACGAGCACTAACACAATAAGCAAGAGGTCTCTAATCTAGGACCAACAACGAAGCATAATAATATATTGTAAATATATTTATTAACAAATAGGATTTGAACATAACTCCCGTACGTAACAGGGTAGACTGAAAAAACCTAGTGTCAAGACACTGCGTTCTCCTCTTCAAAAATTACCTGTATATTAACAATTTTTCCGAATTTGCTAAAATGATTGTTCAAATGCGTTATATCGTTGAGGCCACGCGGTACTTTCTTCACTTCAAGTGAACAATTCGCGGCGTTGGCCGGTAGAGGTGGTTTTGAAATGCCTGCAAATAAAAACATTATATAAAAATACTACAATATAATACTTAATATTATAAATGTGAAAGTTTGTGAGTATGAATGTTTGTTCAAACTTCTAAAACTACTGAACGGATTTAGATGAAACTTTACAGTAATATGACTTATACATCAGAATAACACAGATTCTACAATTTACTTAAAATTTTTGAATAATTTGGCTATAATATATCATAAAGTTTGAGCGGGCGAAGCTGCGTTTGGATCACTAGTATTAAACATATGCTTGACAGTATACATGTGGATTCAATCTCCACTTAAGGGCACATTCCGCATTTTATATTTTGACGTATCTAGTAGTAGTTGAGTGACGGAATTTAAAACCGCTCTATACCAGATTAGGTGGGGAAAACAAAAATAAAAGAAAATTGATACATAAAAAAATATTTAGTCCAGAAGCATTTTTAACTACCAAAATAATATTAATATTATAGCTATGGATTTATGTAGTATTACGCCCATACAACAATGAAGATAGAGAATACCTAGTGTCAACACACTAAATAATATATAATTTCCACCCAAATTCATGACATAGTGAGACTGACAAAACTCTACTTCTCAATTTTTCTTACCAAAACGCAAAACAATATCACTAAGTAGAAATCGATCTCACAACCAAGTTTACTATCTTACAATACAATATAAATACTGACCAAGTCTATTATAATCAAAGTTTTTCTTCATAGGGGGCGGGTGGCGGGGTGCGGGAGGCATCGTCGCGCCGGCCGGGGGGTCGTGGCGTACTCTGTTTGGAAGAAAGCCGAAATTAATTTTGATCACTATTGAAGCAAATTTATACAGTAAAGAGAGTAAATGTTAATAATTTTTATAAAAATTATTGTTTTCACAATACAGACCAGTATTTTTAGAGAAATAACATTATATTTTTATAATATTATAAACCAAATATTCTAATAATGAAATGTATTTTTTACCTAGGTATAGGCACCAGTTCTCTTGGTGTCATGTGGTGAGGTGGCAAATGTGGCATCCCGGGACCAAAACCCCCGACCACCGCCCCACTCCATATGTCCGGGGCTGCTGGGTTGTATTCTGGGTGTAAAATTTATGAAATATTATTTGAAAAATATAGAAACTAAATTAAAAAGATAAGTGACTAAATTTACAATTTTAGTAAACAATTTAGAATACTTAATCAATTAACTGTTAAAAAAAACTGATAATCATCAAAGAGCTGTTTATTTTATTTTACATATTTTCTTAAATCATTGTTAAGAATACTCTCAATTAAGTCACCTTCCATACAAATAAAAACGATTTTAAAATTGGTTCATCCGTTTAATAGCTACGATGCCATAGACAGACATACAGATAAACACATACACAAACACATCAAACTTTTTTTTTATCTGTTTTTATTTAGGGACTTTTTAAGTAAAGAGGATACAATAATGTCAGTCCCATTGTTAACATAACTAAAATACTTACTTGCTAAAGTAAATTTTAAACTTATTTAAATACACTATTTAACCTTAAACTTATACAATCATCTAGCTACAACAGAATTTGGTTTAGACAGCAGACATTGAAAAATACCCAAATCCAATGTATTTATGTTGAAACGACAACATAACTTTCTACGAGCCTCGGCATTGAGAACACATTCCACCAAGAAATGGTGTACATCTTCATCTATCCCACACAATTCACATTTTGGAGACTTTTTTCATGAGAAACCCAAATTTTCTTAGTGGCATATGACCAGAACGAAGCCTAAGACCCATAACAATTTGATGACACATCAAACTTATAAGACCTTTCTGTTTTCGTCAAGGGTTAACATCTATACACCGAAAAGAGTACAGGCAGATGCTACGGTACACATAGGGTTACATGTGGGGCACAGGAGATACTCACCGGGCACGGGCACGGGCAGAGGCAGAGGTGGCGGCAGGTGCGCGGGCGGCAGGTGCGGCGCCAGTACGCGGCTGAGCGCCGCGTCCTCCAGCACCACGGGGTCCGCGCCGTGGTCCCACTCGCACATGTCGCCGCGCATGCAGTAGCCCTTCACTGAGGAACAGAAAACAATATTATTATTAGTCTCTACAAATGGAACTTATATATTATCTTCGGTGTCTGTATGAGGAAGATCCACAAGAACTGTTATTGGAGGCATTTATCAAACTAATCGAATAAATGATATTTTAAATTGTTCTGTTTGTCTCTTTGTCTGTATGTTTGTATACACTAATCACAGAAACGTTTTAACCAATGAGATGCTGATTTCACTATTGTATTTTGTTAAACTTTCGTTACTATTTAGTGTTTGTTTTATTTGCCTAGGTCCATATAAAGATATAAGTACGTAACATAGATAAAAATATAACAATATTGTTAGATCTCATAAAAAAACATAAATGTGAAAGGTAAAGGCTAAGTGAAAGGTAATGCGTCATTCTCGATAAGAAAATGGGAGTTCCATATGGGTGCCGAGTTTTGTGTTCACTCGAGATAAAATGATTACGAAAACTGAAGGCGACTGTGAGTTTTTTGTAAAGGGGCCACTGAGGGCCCTACATCTGGGTCGCAAGTCCCTATTAATATTGGTATTTGAATTTACAATATTAAAGTATATTATTATAACAACTGCAGTTTCCCTCGCATGATTTAAATACAGATAAAAATAATATGTAAATGTTTAACCATTCTATTCTTCCCCCATCTTACAACATATTATTAATAATAAAAAAAATTACTAAAAAACCAGTTCAACTATAACAATAAGCATTAATTGCTCCAAAACCGGCTTTCACCTGACAATCATCCAGAATAAAATGTAGGCCAAATATCTATAATCCAATAACTTATATAAAAATAGTATAAATACATCATATACATACTATCAAAATCTCGACATCTTCTCTTATACATATCACCATGGTCCAGTCTCGTCTCGTGCGGAGACAAAGACCGGTCGCGTGACCTGTCGCGCGACCTGCAATGAAGAAGAATATAAAAAAACTTTTTAACATACTTTTGAAATGCCGTCGTGGCACAAGCGTGTAACTAACTGTAAACACGACGGTTGTGAGCATGAGTCCTATTCAGAGGAATGAACATTTTCAAACAAGTAAAAAGTGCAGCTTTGAGCTCCGCCGGTTTCAATGCAATGTCTTCCGAATTGGGACAGTGCTTTGGGAACGGAGTGGCTTAACATTAATTTCCTCTGCCTATCCCCTATACAATAAAAAAAATATAAATTTTTTTTACTATAACTTCTCGTCTATTTCTCACTCACAAAGGCAGTCTCACTATAAATTAAAGTATAAAGTATAATAAGAAAATATCCACTCACCGATCTCTATCTCTAGAGCGGGAGATCCTATCTCTGTGCTCTCTGTCGCGGGACATCCTGTCTCTCTCTAATTCGCGGGGCATTCTCACTCTTTCTCTCTCTCTTTCTAATTCACGTTCGCGAAGGATGCCTGGTGATCTTGATCTGTGAGAAGAATATAATGATAATTAATTTTAAAAAACGCCTACGATTTTATTAAACTGATACAACATAAACAAGAAACCTCTTTACTTTTAGCCTCACGCGCACACATGGTAACGCGTTGTGGCTGTAGCTGTAGCCGTGTGACTGTAAATGTGAAGGTTGTGGGTTCAAATAAAATATTTAAGAATTACATTTCTTCGCTCTGGTAACGAAGCAGAGCGCGACGTTCTACCACTAAACACGTAATGCCTTCATAATTTGGCAGAAAGTAGGGACCGGAACGGAGTGTCGTAACACTAGGTTTCCCAGTTCAAAGGTTCCCTCTACTTACTATCATGCTACGTGCGGGATACAGAGTAAAAAAATACACATCTAACCTAGATCTACTGGTGTGTCTTTCAGTAACGTTGGGCGGGCTGCGGTTACGGTAGCGGCCGCGAGGTGACGGCGACCGGGATGGCGGGCGTCTGGAAATATACATATGTGTAGATAGAATATAAATCTATAGGTACAATAAAACTGTTGCTCACCATTGTTTGTACATGGAAGGTATATGAGAAAATCTACTATTGTGGCATTTGTTAATGTAATAGAACCCAAAATAATTATTAGTAAGTTTTAGTCCGTGCGTTTGTGCACGCTCATCTCTCTCAGAAATAATTTAACCGATACGATACGTCAATTTTGCAACAAAAAGTTTTATTGAATTGGCTGAAACTTTAGTTATCAATGTATTAATATTGTCTTTATAATAATAATGTTAATAGATCACGAAAGTAATTCAAGTGAGAAAATAAACAATTATGTAGTACAAGCAGCGGGCGAGGCCGCATAAAATATTAATTACTTAATGTAATATATAAAGAGGCGTTCAGAGTATTACTAACGTAAATTTGGGGGCCTTTCCCACGTTACGTTACATAAGATTGTTTTATTTTCATTAACTAATAAACTAGGAAATGTATTATAATATTATTATTTATCATTAGTTACTTTGTGGTCCAATGTGCCAGTGTTTGACTGTAAAATTGTTAATTGTGGATTTATTTTCCATTCGAGAAAAAAATACTTTTATTTCTCTGGCAAATAAATGCACGGCGTTGAGTACTACTCATGTTTCGAATATAAGACATTGTTGTACACTCACGTGTATCACAATGTCTTATATTCAAAACATCTAAAATTTTTTAATACACTTAACGAAAAAAAAAATGTTAGTTTTATTTTATACATATTTTAGAAAATAGTAAATAAGAATAACTTCAAGAACACCAAATTTTATTTACAACTACATTATAGTGTCGGACGAACCAACAAATCCAGCTTTTTACAATGACTTTATTTACTCTTGTTACAATATTTAGATACTAATTCTAATTTCAATTCCATTTTCAGTGTCATTTGTGTTTTAAGATAGAATATTATAATTATATAATGTAATAAACCCACATTTATGTAAATGTCAATAAAAAATGTTGGTAATGGGGTCACTGAAGTTTATGGGGACAATGGGCATAATGACAATAACGTTGAATGAAAGATCAGTGTCAGTTAGATAGTGTCAATAATTTTAAAAAAGTTTATAGGTTCAATTAATTCAATTCGTTGAATGGCGGCAATAAAACTAATCGTATTCAGGCCTTAAAAATTAACAAAGGAAGTTAACAAAGGAACAATAATTTTACTATAATAATTTATTGGTATCAATGGGGTTAAAATCTGTTCAGGTCTAAGTAAATATAGAAATGTTAGTCTCTTTTACAGGCAGTGCATATTAGCCACAATTTTAAAAAGATCAGTAGTTACAATGAGGTAAATTTGTTAGTAAAATAGACCCGTTCGTATACCTGACCAGTATCATAAGTCTAATGATGTAAGTATAATGGGAACAATGATATTAAGTTAGGTAAATCTAATACATATATAACCTGACCACTGTTTGTCTTGTTCAGGTCTAAACAAATAAATAAACTGATGTCAGCGTCTTTGATATTTGCAATAATTTTAAGCAGGTAAGTGAGCCCAATGAGATTATTTAATGGAGACAAAGACAATAAATTAGTAAAGCAACCCCGTATATGTACCTCACCAGTATTTTTTAAATTTGACAATCTTGAAAGAGTCAGTGGAGTCAATGGAGTTTAAAGGTGTAATGGGGCGAATGAAAACAAGTTAGTAAAAGCAATTCCGTACATATACCTGGCGTACCGTCTGTCGTGTTCGGGTTCCCGCGGACGTCGGGGACGCGCGCGTCTTTCCCAGGAACGGGAACGACGACGACGGCGATCCTCTTTGTCTCGTGCCTAGAGATTAAATTTTTTAGCTTTATTGAAAAAAATGCAAAAGCCTATATGCACAATATATTAAAGGTTATCGTGTCGCAGTGGGCCAACGTTTAATTGTTAGTGCGACAGTGGCCGATTCAAATTCGGGGGCATACCCTTACCAAATGATTCATAAATCATTTTCATTTCCTCTCTGATAATATTGGCTTATAGCAGTGAGCCCCCTGCTCCCTGCTATAAGCGAAATATAGCGTGAAACTATTTTTTTATTTTTAGATATTAGATATCTATACCAATAAAAATAACACTTACGGCATCAATTCTCCTATCTCTCCTTCTGGGAGGTTCCACTGGTTCTTCTAGAAGCTGTGTTGGTAAGACCTAAAGAAATATAATAATATATTTTATAAAAGAGAAAATAAAGAGTAGTTAAAGGATGAGTTTATTTGGTATTTATTAAAAACACGTTTTAAAAATGAGCACTTGTTTATTAATCATTTAAAAATTAACAGCAAAACAAAAAATATTTATAGTCCGTGACATAGTCATAACATTTTTGATGAAGACAAAGCTACCACTACAAATATAAGGTCAAATCTGTTTTTATTTAAGTTATTTAAGTTATAACATCATTGCCAATTTTAAGTCTATTCAGATAAACTATGCAATTAATTTGATCGCAATTACATAAAAAGATAGCCTTTCATTATTTTAAATTGGATTTGGAATTTAAAATAAAAGTTGATGTCCGATAAGCACATAGTCTAATGTACGAGCAGGAATTTTTATTTAAAATAATAATTTAACTAAATACTTGTCATTGTTTAAATAAACTTATCTAATTTAAAACTAAAAGTGCTTCAACGAACATTGCAATGATTATAATGGACTATTTCACATCCAGCATTGAAGTCTACAATTTCGATCCCTAACATACTACATAAATAGCAAAATAACAAAAACACAATGGGGACAATGAAATTACCATAACTTTACCATTACCATTTATAATTACAACAAAAAATAGTTTAAGCTGCCATCAAATAAAAACAACTAACCTTAACAAGAGTCTGTTCATGATGGGGCCCATGCCTCTCACCAGCGTGACCACCGTGGGGCCCACTATGAGGACCACTTTGGGGTTGGCCACCATGCGGCGCATGGGGTCCACCATGAGGCCCATGAAGATGAGGCTGGGGGCGCGAACGCGGCACTACAACACGATGGGCCCCAGTGCTGTCTGATCGTGGTCGTGGAGCTGGTTTCTCTGGTTGTAGTTGTGGTTGTGGTAGTGGTGGTAGTGGCGCTGGGACTGTAAAAAGAAAATTATATGTATTTAACTTGATTTTAAATAAACTTTCAATACGGTCGAAGAGTTGACGCCGTCCTGTATGTAGGCTTTATGAATTTTTGAGCATTGTTGTCGCGCCCGGAATATAACAATCAAAAGTAAGAAAATATTCTTAAATTTATTGTGCCCAGCCATCTACAGCAGGGTCGATCGGAATGTAGATATGTATATGTATTTTGACATACAATTGTATTAACTAAAAGTGATGTAGGTTCAAACTTTGCATGAGATGGCAAAATATTTTACATTTTGTTATAGAAGTGTGAAAATGTGACACAGTGAGACAACTTCTGAACCTTGGAAGAATGAAAGATTTAACAATTATTTTTGGTAGCCCTGACAGATATACACGGTGTTGAGTTACCCCAGTCATCATACCAAATTAAGTGGTCTATTAACGCCCAATATTAATAATGTATCTCCTATCTCCAGTTAACGTCTATCTCGTACTGTCCGACATGTCTGTCCAATCACTAACCTGCGTGCCTACCTCCATCTCTGTCTATTTCAATCTATGGTAGCAATTTTTGGATTAGGATTGGTTATTAACATTGGGCGTTAAGCAGTACTTAATATACATAAGACGATAGACAATGAAAAATCAATCCATTGGGACTCAATCTTAGAACCAACAAATCTATACATACTATTATCATAAATCTAAATATTTGTTCAGTTAAACACACTAAACTCGGAAAATACTAGCTGAAATTGAAAAATTATTTATGTGTTAGATTAGATAGTTTATAAATCGGGCAAGTCTAAAGGCTATACTGTAGACGACGCGCCTCATTCCGAAATCGAGTCGTAGGTATTGGCGATAAAGTTTCAAAGTTGTTTAACCTTTAGTAGTATTTTTGTGGTAGTAAGTGTTTACGTTATTGGTATCTATGCGTACCTACTGTATATAAACCACCCCCTCAACTCTCGAGATCCTAAGATCAGAGTTGAGAGCAGTTTATAAACAGAATTTGTGAGTGTTATATATCACAAGTAATTATTTCCATTTGACCAAAGTGGCTAAACAACAGTAAGAAATGAATAATAACATTTCTCACCATGATTTCCCTGTGCCCCATGGTTCCCATGGTTCATGAGATTGCCATGGTTTTCCACTTCAGGTTCCTTCTCAGGTTCCACAGGTCCCGGGGGAGGTGACGGCTGTTTCTCGACGGTAGTGGGTTTGAGATACTCTTGACTTTCGAGAGCTTTAAACAGCATGTCGACGAATGGTTTTGTTTCTGTAAGTAGCATTTTATTTTAAAAAATTATCATGATTATTTTTATACAAGTGGCCTGCCCGCGGCTTTGACCGAGGATTTATATTGTACTAAAGTATTAGAATGTTTAAAAGTCCTCCTGACGAAATTAATGCTTAATTCAACAGTATGTTTTATGCGTTATCAAGATACTACTACCACCATACCTACCATTTGTTGACAATAGATAGCGTTACATATGTCTATTTCTACTATATCAAATATTAACTTCTTATAAACTTAAATACTTATATATTTTGATAGAGTGAAGCGATTACAATGAAATAAAAACTAAAACCTTCACTGAATTACTTATAATTTTTATGTATAAAAGTTGTTTAAATTTGTTATGTACTTTTATGTGATACATGTTCACATAAACAGACAAACAGACAAAAATTCCAAAAATGTTGGAAATGAATTCTGTTAGTTATCCTTTAACACCCTGGTAATTTTTTTTAAAACTATTTTCAATGTATAGAAACTACTTTTCTACAGATTTATTATAAGTATAGATATAGATTATCATGATGATATTCATATAAAAATTGTTAACTTAATTATTATATTAATGCTTTTGAATAAAAATACATTGAAAATATGTTTTAAAATTTATTTTTATTTCTTTTTCTTGTTTGGGTAATCCCAAAATAAAGTTTAATAAATCATATAAAGGAATTAGTGTCTAATTTTGGCGGAACTGGCACTTTTTCTCATTACCAGTATAAGGAAATGAAAATAATTCATACCCTCTGATGGGAATCCAATCTACAACCGTCGCGTTTACAGTCAGACACTTACCTTGCTGTAAGAAAACATCGAGTTGATCCAGCATCCCATCTCGGAGCTCATCTAACGGCTTGTCCTTCTTGACCAACGCGTAGACGTACTTGGCGAGAGCGGCGGGGTCCGCGTCGCATCTGTTGAAAATAATAAAAGATTTGTTATATTTAGTTATAGCAAAAAAATAAATTTAATAAATAAAATTTTTCTCTTATAACAAAACGAAATGTGTATTGAGTTTTGCATCTCAATACATGTTTCGAAAATTAGGCAGTGCAGGTTCCACCTGCGTACGCTGTAATATGTGGGATTCAGAGGGAAGCTAAAAAATATATGGACGACGCCGAACATAGAAAACTCACTATTTCACTTTGTGCCCGCAATTTTTTTTAGCTTCATGCTGTATCGTGCACATAGGCTACCCTAGCCAGAAGACATGACCACATATCATTATGACTATTAAGGTACAACACACAAACAGGAGCACATTGTAAAGGAACAATTTATAAAAGAAAATTACTCTGCAATAATTTCAACCAACACCACTGAAAAAATCTTATCTTTTGGTTACCAATTGATATCACAGTAGCATTAATTACATACTACGGTATATATGTATGAAGCCATTTCTAAATTTTCAAGAACCTTGTTTTATCCTCTGTTTTAGAATAATTTATTTTACTTTTCACCTCACAAAATATAATTATCTCACAGACATCTATTATCACTAATTGATATAAAGTTCATATAAATTTTTTTTTTTATTTGAATAAATATGTAGTTAATTGCAAGTTAATGTATTTGACAGTCAGAGACTCTCAAGTATATTGGTTAAGTCATTTTTTCAAAGCTCTTATTCATAATATCAATCATAATTTTATATTATGTTTGAGACATAATTGATATTGGTGACTGTATATTCTAAGGTTGCTAAACCGTAACTAAACATCAAACTATACAATAAGAATAAATTATATATTTACGTTAGTGGCCACCTCAAAGTCAACATTAAAATTATATCAGCATGAAGTAATAAAAACATTGCATGGTGGAGGAGGTTTATCTTAAAATAGATGTTTTTGTAAGCCCTGTGAGTCAATATCTATTTATATTTGAATGTCATATGGGTTTTAGTGCAGATTATATAAACAATTTATTAATTTTGATGAATATATGTTATCTTATTTATATTAAATTAACTTTTCCTTAGTGGTTCGCCTGCATGGTCAAATAGAAATGAAGGATTGTATATGACACAATAAATTCTAAGTGTAGGAAGTAACTGCGAGTGCAGGTACAGTGTATGTAAAAATTCTACTACTATGACTATTACAAGTAATATAGCCTTACAGCCTTTCTCAATTAATGGATGGACTACATGGACTACAATACAATGAATAGACTACACCATCTAAGACAGTAGTTACAGGAATTACTGCATTTAGGTAACCAACTTTTTTAAAATTTTAATGTTAGTATAGACATAATTAATTTAAAAAAATTAAAAATAATTTTAAGTCCTATACTTTCAGGACAGATAGAAATAATTCTTTCCCCTAGTGAGAATCAAACATACAACTGTTACATTTAGAGGCAGACTCAATACCACTGTAATATGTTGACATCTAATAAACTGTAATGAAATCAATATTTATAATTTAAAATATTATCAAAGAAATAAATAATTTGAATGTATAAAATGCTCACTTACCAGCTACAATTTTACCTATTTATTTTTTATCTATGTAACGTATGAACCTCAATGGAATATTTTATGATAAGATTAATGAGGTTATAAATTGTATAATCAATTTCTAATCAATAACAACAGAAAATGTATGGCTACGTCTTAATTGTATATAAAAATGACTGTTAAATATGATATTTTAAACAAATTGTTATGAATTTAATAGTTTTGACTAACTTAAGTCATGAAAGTTCTGAACATACTGATAAAAAAAAATTACTTATTACGAAACTGTAATGTGACACCTGTGCAATTTTTTGTAATTAATTATTTTAATTTCTTATTAAAACATTTTTATGATACTTAATATTTAAAAGGGAGAAAAACCTATTAAAAATATATTAAAGACGCGTTATATATAAAAAATAAATATGGCTGAAAACTCACAGTGGTTCCAATATGGACGTCAACCAAGTCTTGAACGCGTCAGGATTTTCGATAATCATATTATATTATGATATGTACACACAAATATCCATGTAAATGATACACAACACGAAATTACAATAAATTAATTTATAGATATATTATCACACGGTATTATAAAATGCTTTTAGAAAGTGTTATTTTTATTCTCGTCTACATGCGATTGCGACAGTTGTCACGACGAATCTGTACAATGTTGACAGCTTGACAGTCGAACGTTATTTTAATGTGGCAATGAATTTTAAATATTTATTCAACATAAAATATTTTAAATAATTATTTCAAATACATGGTGAAAATAAAAAAACATCAAAATTATTTTAATTTATATTAAGACTGAGCAACAAATTTTATGATTATTAATTTTCACGGAAAATTATTAAAATGCAATCCATTCCAATTTTGATTTGTTGAATTAGTGATTCTATTTCGTATTTTATTATGAAAAATATTATTATAAATGCTTATAAAATTATAAAAAGAATTAAGAAATGAAATATTAAATTATAATATAGGGCTCAAGGTGAACTACATGCAATTTGCTTCTAATAGACAATAATTATAACGCCTGAGGCTTAGATCTAGTTTACTCCATAATAATTACTTCATAATGAAACAGAAACTTGAAAATAAACTAAGTCTTGACAAAGTTACTACCGCTGTATTGGTTATTTTAATTGAAGTAGAAGTAGACAAAAATAACAAACACACATGATGTTTGATATAATTACTAATAAGTAGCATTGTGATTTTAGTTAATTTAACAATCAAAAGCTCTCAGTATTAGCAAAACCTTTGCAAATTCTATAAGAGTTATTTGTCATTTATTAATAAAATATATCTACTAGTATGCATATATTATATCTAATGCGAATCGTCCATAACCTGTCACGTTCACCTGTCACCTCTGCTATGCAGATGATAGCTCAGTGGATGCTGTTTACTTCAGCCGCACAAGGCTTTTTCGGAAAAACGTCGACCAGTGCCTAAATAAACTTGTGTCTTCAGTTGAGGCATCGCTCGGGAATGTTTCATGGGGTGAAAGGTACTTGATTCAATTCAATCCCAAGAAGACACAAGTTTGCACGTTACCTCTAAAAAACCCTATTGATCGTCGATCTTACAAAACACTCCCCTTGTAGCCGCGCCCAATGTCAGCACCTTGGGCCTTAGCGTTTCGAGTGATTGCCAGTATAGCGATCATCTGGAAAGCAAGACCAAGTTGGCCTCAAAGAAACTAGGGGTCATCAGCAGAGCTGGACAATACTTCACGCCAAAACACCGATTAGCCCTGTATAGGGCCCAGGTTCGGCCCCATATGAGAACAGTACTCTACTGTTCTCATCTCTGGGCTAATGGACCCCAATATCAGCTTGACCCATTTGATCACATACAATTTAGAGCCGTCCGGATCATTGGGAACTCAATGATCTTTAAAAGGTTTGACCCTTTGGCTTTGCGTAGAGGTGTCTCCTCGCTATGCGTTCTCTATCGCATTTATCATGGGGAGTATTAGGGGGAACTGTTTGACCTGTTACCTGCCGCCCAATTGTCTAACAGCATAGTACGTCACAAACTTAATTACTATCCACACCATTTCGTTACGCGGCACTCCACTACTGTGTGGTTTCTTCCACGAGCCAGGTCAATACGATTTGGGTACTTTCAAAAAGCGTGTTTATCTCCACCTCACAGGCCGGCGCACGCACCTCTAGCTCCTCTGCGTGACTCGACCCCGTGTCACGCCGGCGATCACATACTATCAGATGACCCGTAAGCTCGATTGACTTGTCTTTTTCAATAAAGAAATATTGTACAGAACCCTTCATGCACGAGTCCGACTCGCATTTGGCTTGGATACTTCTTACTTTACTTGGCTAACAAACATCGTGAATATAATTGTCAATTTATTTACATTGACTTTATGAGTTGCCATTCTTAGGGTAATCTTTTGTATTGTAAATCATCCTTAACCACAAAAGTTCTTTGAAATATTACTTAGATATAGATATTATCTTTTTAAATATAAAAATGAATGCTAATATGAAAGGAATATGGTTGATAATATATTTTATAATCAATAATAGGTCTTTTTGCTTTTGTGCCCAAATTAACTTCTAAATCTGTATATATTAAACTAGTTATACTTATCATTATGAAAACGTTTTATTTAAAGCATTTTTTTATTTACGTTTGTCTGTACGTTGTACGTCTTGTACTCTGATTGATCATATTTCGTAGAACGTAAATTCCTGATGTATTTTTAAAGTTTTGTATACAATATACGCGAATATTTTCAGAAATTCAAACATTTATCCATTTTTGTAAGATAATTAATTTTTACACCTATATAAGTCATAACACAATCCTACCACGTGGGCGTAATTAAAAATAATAAATATTTTTCCACAAATTAATTACTAAAGCTATAAGGGAATGTAATTATTTATATTTTATGTATTTTTTATATTAAAATCCGCTGTATACAACATGTTTAAAATGTTATAAAGGTTACGTATACATAATTGTACTAGAGTTCATTGGGATCGTACGATAATATTTTAAAAAATGAAGCAAAAAAGCGCTTTTTAAAGCGGCGAACGCTATAATATGTTTAGACGCCAATATACATTTAAACGGTACGTCGCTTATTTTTATATCGCATTTTCGTCTGTCACACGCGCGTGAATGAGCTACAACGCCGCGTGTTATAATGGTTACGAATAAAATCGGTGCGCAATTCCTTTATAAAGTTAAAAAGGTGATATATACTAAAATTGTCCGTTTAATATCATTATTCTAGCGTTGATTAAATTTTATTTTGTTAGTAACGTATTGGACTGAATTATTTGTGACATTCGCCACTTTTATAGATGGCGGGAAGACGTTTTAAAAAAAAACATTTTAAATGGCTGTGAGTGTTGTGTTGTGTTATAGTTGATATTAAATGCTAACAATTGCTTTATTTATTGGATTTACCATTTTGTTTTATTATTTAAAGTTATATTTAAAAGACGAGGATATTAACCTTTTAGGGAGTGAGTATTTTTTTTTCTATATTTTATTTCATTTTTATCTACATATTACAGTTATTGTGCATGTAAAAATGTATACATTAAAAAAATTATGTATAGAAAACAAACAATAATTAAAATGTTTAATTAATAATATCAGAAGGCTTTATTAATTAAATATGCAATTAATAATTAAACAAAATTCGATCGATCTGTGACATTATTGAACTTTTTGACGACAATGGTGACATTAGCATTCAATAATACATAAATTAAATTGTAGTGAAACGTAAAGAATATAATTATATTAGTTTTGTATATTAAACATATTAACAAAAATTGAAATTCTAATTCAATAAAATTAAGAATTAATATGAACTTTAGAAAGTTACCATAGCAACGTATAACTAGAATCTCGAAGCTTAAGTAGATATCATTTATGCTTTACGCTGTATCCCGCTTATACCAAGGAAGGCAGAGGGAACCTACTGTTAATGCACTCCGTTCCACACAAATCGTCTAATTTTGGAGACACTGCGTGTTGAGTGGCAGAACTAAACGCCGCACTTTCAGAACGGGGAAATAGAAATATGTAGTTCATTCTCCCAATTGGGAGACAAATAGAACATTAGAACCCACAATTATCGCGTAGACGATGTACCACTAATACAGAAAATAAAATGTAACCCTAACTAACTAAAGTCTTCTAAACTAAAAGATGAAGAACGAAATGTATTATCACAAGGTTTTTTAGCCGATTTAAGATAAAAGAACAGATAACATTCAGATTTCAGACGCAACAAAATATATTGCAAAAATACAAAGAAAATGTATTACTTTTTTTTTTTAAGGATTTAAATGAATTAAAAATATATATTTTTTAATATGGGACAGCGTCAGACTATGAACGTAACGTTGTGGGTTCAATTCCCACTTGCGGTAATTATTATATTACAATTATTTTTATTTCTCGCTGTTGTGGACAAAACGCGGCTTTTATTTCTGTCACTTGCAGCCTGCTACACACGCTGTCTTAACAATTAAGCGGAAAGAGAAAAATGGAGCGTTTTAACACTAGGTCCTTATCCTTAATTTGTCTACCTCGATATGTAAGGGAAACCGTGAAGTTGCTTTTTTTCAATAATTTCTAAAATAACAGCATAGACAACACGTGTTTCATGATTATTAGAATTCACCCCATAAAGTGAAAATAATTCCATAAATATATTTAATAAATATTCGTATAGTTCAAGCGGGCGAAGCCGCCCAAGTCCGCTAGTTAGATGTATATAACACTAGTGGACCCGGACGCGGCTACACCTGCTTGAACTATAAGAATATTTTCGCGTCGGTCATACTCATACTATGCCGCCCGAAGGCTAAGAAGCGAATCAGTGACATCTCCTTAATTATTTATTAGAATGTTATACAGTAAAATATAATTAGATAAAATGCTAAAAGCGACTATTATATTTATTTTCATAAGGATGAATGTCAAAACGTTGCGGTAACGGTCGCGTAGCGACGCGACGGTTGTTATTAAGATGGCAGAATAAATTGCATGTCAAATTAGAAAGTATTTTATATATTAGTATATATGTGTTATGTAATGTTATATAGCCTATAGCACTTCTGAAGAATGCAGCTTTCATATAAAACAAAAACATAGTCAATCGGACCAGTAGATCCAGAGATCTTAGCGTTCAAACAAACAAACAAACAAACTCTTCCGCTTTATTATATTAGTATAGATACTGATACTAAATATACTAATATATACTATGCAAATTATTGATTACCGTAAAACAACATTAATGTTTAACTAATTCGTTTTATAAAATATTCACACGTAATGCGGTTTTACACAATACTCGTATGACCTTATGGTAAGTGCGAAATATTAAAATAGAAAAAGGAAGTACAAAATTTATTTTATAATACCTATTTAAAAGTGTTATCAGCACATTGAAGATTAGAAAAATACAGGAATTTTGTAATAATTATTTATATTTTATTATAAAATATTAATTTATAAAATATTAATTATAATAAAAATATTAATTATCCATACTTATATTATAAATTCGAAAGTAACTCTGTCTGTCTGTCTGTCTGTCTGTCCGCTACCGCTAATTCTATTGTGATAAAATACACATATAAAGATACTTGCGGGTCTCGGGATGAACATAGGATACTTTTTTTCTCATATTTTCTCATATTTGAAAATATTACTATTTTCGATATATATCAATATATTAAAATACTTATTAATTTGACATGCAAATTATTCCGCCATGTTTATAATAACCGCCGTTGCTAAGCAACAATTTGCAAAGTTTGTTGTTAGAAAACGTCACCCAAAGTGAGCTTGTTTAACGCATCTCTCTATTGAAAACTGTAAATAATTTCATAAATATATTTAATAACTATTCGTATAGTTCAAGCGGGCGTAGCCACGCTCGGGTCCACTAGTATTATATAAATATAAATTATATACTAGGTATATATAAATATTAATTAAAAAATTTTACGTGACTATTGTAACAATAACGGTATTGCTTGAAATTTCAAATCAATCGGTTGAAAATAATGAAAAAAAACTGGCCCATATGTTAACTTGCTAAGCCTTGAAATTTAACTATAAGAAGTTATTTGCAGATTAGATAATCAGTATGACGACATTTTTTAACCAGATAACGATAATGCTTATAAACAAAGAAAATGTAACCGTCTTTCTTGCATATGAAAAACTATTATAAATTTTAAATTTTCACGAATAGTATGTATACTTAGCTAGCGGCCCGCTCGCGGTTTCACCCGCGTGAACTATGTTATTATTAATTTCTGTCTCCATGACTACGTCCTAGTGACGTCTATGCAAAATTTGACACTCCTAGCATTTGTAGTAACGAAGTTTCATACAAACTTTCAACCCCAAAAACAACCCCTTAGAAGTCGAATATTGCAAATTCCCGTCTTAGCGAGCACCTATAAGTAACTCCTATACAAAATTTGAGATTCCTAGCACTTGTAGTTTCTGAGATTTCGTGATGAGTGAGTGACCTTTCGATTTTATATATATAGATATAGATATTATAAAACTAAACAGTTTGTTTGGTTGAACGCGCTAATCTCAGGAAGTAATGGTTCGAGAATGGAATAATTATTTTTGTATTGGATAGTTTGTAATTATTTATTACATTTATATAGAAGACAATTATTATTACATCATGTTAACACTTTACTACATGAATTAATAAAGCATTGAAAAAATATTGTCTCACGGTGGAAACAGCTTCATTTAATTATCAATAAAACATAAATTATATTAGAAGAAAAATTATGAAAAAGTTGTATATTTTTTTACGGAACCATGTATGGGCTCGTATGCACTGAGAAAATTACCATTAAATACATAAATGGTATTGTATGCAGCAAAACAAAGAATAACAACAAAATTATGGAATATTATAAACAATAAAAAAAATTGTATAATTTAAACAAACATTTTTTTTTCCATTGTAGCATAGAAAAACTTTACACTTGGAGCATTTAGTGTAAGATTTCATAGAACGTATTTGACGACGCTGACGATTCTTCTGCCATATGAGTCAATATTCGTACTGTCGGTCCTTACAGAGATTTTCTTCCTAGGATTTTATTTTCTGGGATCCTTATACATGTAGGAGTTCGCAGAATCTTTTGCACTTCAATTCTGCCGTTTCACCTCACTCACGGACGGACTAAATACGACACTTTGCATCGTTACCAGAGCGAAGGAACGAAAATATTAAATATTGGATTTCCTTGTATCGACGACGACGAGGCGCAGGCCCACCGAGGATTCTACCCACTACCATTTACACTACATTTACCATATCTATACTGGGTACGCTGTTACTGGGTTAATTTGGCTTTTCTATTTAACTCGTATAATATGAGAATTATAAATACATGTAAATATAGCTCCACTATAGAATGGCGTGGACAAATGCCCTCTATTTCACTTCCTCCGCGTGTCCTCAGTCACCTTCACCCCGTGCGACACTTCAACTGTACATAAGATAAGATAACCATTAATTAGCTATTTATCAATGTCTTTCTCCATTTAGAAGAGCCAGAATCAGAGGTATGTAGGTACATTCGTATCTAAAATTTTCCTTCTTTTTTGTATAAGATCGTCCCGAATTATTAATGGTATTACTTTTTCGGTTTATAATTTCACGTTTTGAAGTTACTAGGCTGACGATATAATCTGCACTCGGTAGTAATACTGCAACCGTGTAATATGGTATTACATATTTTTACGTGAAAGTGAAAGTAAGATTAGTGAGTTCACACCTTACATTTAGCCAATTTAGAACGGCTGTGACCAAAACCAAAAAGCCTTGTGATGGAAAAGTGAACGCTAAGAGAAGTTAGAATGGAATCGAGTTCCATCATTAGACACGCGAAACGCGAAACACGTCTCGAAAATTGAGTACCTAGTGCGTGGGGAACATGTCATCTGTTCCACACGCACTACCCAATGTCTTTCTAGATTCCCTCTGTCTACTATGCTATATGCGGGAACAGCATGGTAGACTTTTAGACGTGAAGCTACAAAATAACTTACAATTCACGTTGGTCTCTCACCTCATCACCACATCATCACATTTGATCAATATTTTATTTTAATAATATTTTACTTCCAAAATTAGTTAGTAAAATAATATTGTAATCTAATGTTAACTACGTCATTGAAATCCATTTTAATGATCGATACGTAAATAAACGGGTTTTCTAATATATCCTACGCATTTATAATAGTTTTTTTTTACTTAAAACTGGTAAGTAATCACGTTAGTCTACTTGTAAAGTGTATCAGGACTTGGTTTTGTTTTCTCACGGTGACTTTATTCCCGAATTACGATGAACTAATTTTTGATCAATATAATGGAAATAAGTATAAGTCGACGGACTTACCTATAGTTATTTCCGTTGTGGCGAAGGGGCAGCCAGCAAGCGTGCGACTGTTAACATGGCGTGGTTGTGAGCCGCTACTCAACACATTACCTATGCCTCAAGAGTTCTGCAGAAAGTAGGGAACGGTAGGAAGTGTCTTCACTCTTCCATACACGGATTCCAGGTTTTCTCTGTCCACCCTGCTATGTGAATCTCACAATAAATATCCTGTAAAACACCAGCCAAGATTTGATGAAGCTGTTTGTTTCTTTATAAAAAGTAATGAAATCTCTAAGTATAACCAAGCCAAATCTAAGTCTATTATGTGATGACTATGAATTTCTTTTTTTATTGACTTGGAATTTCTTTTTCGTACCTTCTGAGATACGATTTTTTGAAAAAAAATTATGTATAAAGCTAAAATTAATTCAAGCACACAAATTGAAAGTACGGAACCCTCGGTTGACAATTGCGACTCGTGCTTAAGATTTGAACCCTCAACCATCGTGTACAATCGAAATCAACTAAAGGCATTAAAAAGTTCACGTGTTATGTTGAATAACATTCGTAAAATGCTCTTTTAAAATGAGTGAAATCGTGCCAAGTAAATATTTTTGTGTATGAAATGAAAACTATTTTCATCCTATCGTCAAATGTTTTGCGACACAAGTAGATATTGCCTTGATGTTATCTCATTGTTTTTCTTTTTATAATCTGATCTAAAAGTAAGACATTTTAAGGACGTGCTATTTGAGATTATGACTGCGGAAAAAGCAAATAAAAAATACAAATATCAATAACTTTTGTTATTTTATTTCAATATATTATAAGAGAAAGGAGGCGTTTTGTTTAACCAAACGATGAAAATATGTCTTCCTTTTGATATAATTATGTATTATATATTTCTTTTAGGTATATGAATATCTTACCAGTTTATTTTCTGAGACAAGTACCAACTGTAGTTTTTTTTGTTTTAATTATATACGGAAACGTACAGTTTTTGTCCGGCTACTTTGTTTACTAACTCAGAAAAAAAACATAGATATACACATAAGGCCAGTCCTGGGACTTGTGGCGCAGAGGCATAAACGTGCGACTGTAAATACGGTAGTGGGTTCGATACCCACTCGAGGAAATTAAATATTTAATATTTTCATATCTCCGCTCTGGTGTCAAGAAATAGCGCTGCGTGAAGTTCCACCACTCAGTATTACCTCAGCGGAAAATAGGGGAGTGTATTAACACTAGTCTCCCCCTGCCTACCCTTGCTACAAGTTGGATACAGTGCGAAGCTGCAATTGAGTAGAATTTAACTATTTTAATACACGATCCCCACTCTCCACTCGCGACTCGCCACTCGGCAAGAGTCTCGGCGACCTGTGATTGCAGTAGTGCACTCCCGATTTATCCAATTATTTCCTATGTCTGCAAGACTGTGTGGTTGTCCAAAAATCGGAAACAATGCGAAGCTATAGCGAAGATAGGCGAAGGAATACCAGCGTTTCGTCAACTCTTGTAATGATGATGCAGTTAGGATTGGACATAAGACTAGACAATATAGTAATTGATGCAAAAAAAAATATTTTAGCATATTTGTAGGTACATAGCATACGGAGGTTGTCTAGTGTTTACCGCTTTCCACAAATGTTGAATGTTCAGTTGCGGAACTCAACGCCGCATTTTGTCACGCAGTGTAACTTAATAAGTACTTATTGCTTATTTTATATTACCAGTAAATTCAAAACCTCCATCTTATTTCTTAGTATAAAGATGTACCCACTCTATCTATCTATAAGTACCTACATTAATAGCAATTTGTGTCAAATTACAAACCTAATGGTTGTCGTTATTGCGCATTTAAGTTTTCTTTTGTTTATTTTTTCTTATATCACACACTTGCGGTTTGTACCTTTTCTGTAACATTATTACAATTTTTAATTGTAACATTATTAATACGTCCATTAAAATATTGCTTTAGACAATTTAAAAATTAGACTTATGGTGACCTAGGTATATCTACCTATACTTACTAGCTTAGAGGACAGTCCTGGGTAAATCGGCAGGTTGTCAGTTCGATACCCATTCGAGGAAATGAAATATTTAATTTTTATTTCCTTGATCTCCATTGAATTTCACCACTCAACACGCAAATCCACCGCAATTCAGCGGAAAATAGGGGACCGAAAATGTCTATAATGAAATCGGAGTGTTTTAAATTTAGGTTCCCGGTTCCCCTTTGCCTACCCTGCTATGTGTGGCATACCCCGTTTTATTAACCTCATTTATTTTAAAGAAGAGGAAGATACTCTGTTTTCGTTTACATACTTAAATGGTAATTGCATGTAGCTAATAGAATAAAAAAGTTAACAAACGGACAAAGTCATTTAATAAAATATAAGTACGTACTTATTTTGGATTTTATTCCTATCAGAAATATTTTCAATAACACCAGGAACGCTATCGATTTTCATTAAAGCATTCCTGTAGGAAAATGCCGAAGTGGTCGGATCATAATGGCATGACACTTAAAGATCCTCTATAGTATAAGAATATTTGAATGAAATGAAGTATATTTATTAATAGGCATGAAATATAGAATAGAGGCCTTCGTGATGCTGGGACACGCGTGCCCCTGTAAAGGCGATGGTTGTGGATTTGATTCCCTCTCGGGGAATGGATGGAATATTTAATTTCTGAACCATTACGTCCTGAGTGGCAGAACTCAATGTTGCCCTTTTCATTAACCCTTCTTTTCCCGCTTCACCACAAAATTTTATTAACTTAAATATAAACATATTTATAAGTATGCCTTTGTTAAAAAGTGAATAATAGTTTGGGGTGAATTGCTATTAACATTTTCACAGGCGATATTTTTTATAATTTTATTAAATATAAAATGGTAAATATTATATATTATAATAATATAAGAGTTATGAATCTGTAAATTCTGCCATAAAATCTTTTATTTTTTTTTGTTTTTATTATAAAGTATTGTAATTATGTTTTTGGTCGTACGAACTAAACTATGCTTCGAAAATTTAAATTTTAAGTGACTCCTTCCAGTCGCGATCGTTTCTTTCGCTTCTTCTACGCTTAAGCTAGACTAGCTGTATAGTTCTTAATAAAGTATTTTCTTATCCGATGTGATTATACAAAGTCCTAGAATTAGTGGAAATAGTAGTGTCTTGTCACTAAATTAACCTTGCCTAACAAGTTAGTTTTTTTTGGATATAAGAAAATATGTAATGAAATTATTTCTGTTCCAGGTAAAATGGAACAGGCCGAGCAGGTGCGTTGCTCTTCCAGCGAGAGCGACAACTTCGAGAAGATAGATTCAGAGGAGGTCCAGCGCGAGGGAAATGTACGTAGTTTTATTGAAATAATAATCATCAAATACCTTTAATGTAGAGCAGGATAAGTCTTGTTTTAATGGAGTTATTCAAAAATATTTGAGAACAAAAAGTACTGTAGATATAGTAGTACATAGTTGAGGCCGACATGGCGCAGGAGCACAGGGGTGTGACTGTAACGCGACGGTTGAGTTCGCTTCCCACTCAGGGGAAGTAATTTTTATTTGTTAATATTTTAATTTTTGGCTCTAGCACCATAGGAAAAAAATGCCCGGCGTTGAATTTCGCCACTAGATTAGACAGACATTAGATATTCGGTGGAAACGGATTGTTAACACTAGGTTCTCTCTGCCTGCTCACATGGAGGATTTGCAGGATACAGCGTAAAGGTGATAATAGTAGTTGAAGCCAGTCGACGCCCAGGGCTGTAAACGCAAGGTTGTAGGTACAATTCCCACTTAAAAAAATGAAATATTTATTTTTTTCTAACGAGAAAAAACGCGACGATTAATTTCGCCACACGATATGCAATGTCTACAAAATTGTGAGCAAAGTGGGAAAAGGAAATATGTTAGTGACATCGAAGTGTCTAGATGTGTCTAGATTCCCTCTGCCTACATTTCTATATGCGGGAAATAGCTAAAAAAAATTTTTTAAGTAAATAACTAACCCCAAATACATATTAAACTTAAACCGCTTACCCCACTGCATATAATGTACACCATCTCTTTTCTTGTAATGCGAAATTCCCTATTTTCTATTACAGAAAGAAGAACCTCATTTCATCTTAGGGGACGAAGGCTCAGATGTACCACAAGAGGATGAAGGTCCAGCCCACGAAGGAGGTGACTCCTTTCCCAACGCTCCCCCACCTAATATACGACCAAAATTGACTTTAGCCCAGCAGCTAGCTTTGGCTGAGAAGAGAAGTAAGCTTAGGTAAGTGCCGTTTTTTTGAATATTCTGTTTTAGGGCGGTTTAAAAATAATAATATACTTTTATTTTACCAGTCAGATAAGACAAAGCACGGTAATGACTTACGTCAACACCAAATATCTCAAGAATGGGGAAAACGGAGAACCAGCATTTTGACATTAGGAACTCTAAAGTTTAAAAGCTAAATGTAGGAGGTGAAAAAAAAAACACTCTTTAACACGTTTTTATAAAAAAAAGTATGGTGTATGTATGTATGTAACTTTATATTTTGCATCGGTGTTTTTATTATAATACATTATACAGTCAGTTATTACCGAGATATCTTTGTTTCATTTACATGTGTATTTTTTCACTTAATTATGAAGTCTGTAACTGATTCTGATAAAAAATTGAGGAAGCTCAGTGATATCACTACTTATGACAAACTTGATGATTATACGTAAATAAGGTGCCGATTTAGTAATTAATAATATCGTACCATCGCATCGGGCTGGTCTTAAGATAGAGAACGAATTTGGGAGAGGAAACCCTGGACTTGCCATGATCATCTATATATATAAAATCGAAAGGTCACTCACTCATCACGAAATCTCAGAAACTACAAGTGCTAGGAATCTTAAATTTTGCATAGGAGTTATTTATAGGACGTAGGTGCTCGCTAAGACGGGAATTTGCAGTATTCCACTTCTAAGGGGTTGTTTTTGGTTTCGAAAGTTTGTATGAAACTTTGTTACTACAAATGCTAGGAGTCTCAAATTTTGCATAGACGTCACTAGGACGTAGCCATGGAGACAAAAATTAATAATAACATAGTTCACGCGGGTGAAACCGCGAGCGGGCCGCTAGTATTAAATAAAATATTTAACATTTTAATGTACAATACGTTCTGGTATCGAGGCAAAGCGCGGCGTTGAGCTCCATCACTCAACATGTAATGCTTCCAGAATTCTGTGGATAATGGGGAACGGAGTGTCTTAACACAAGGTTCCGTTTGTCTTCTCTGCAGTGTTTTTTTTTATATATATTGAAAAGGCTTGCGTTTGACCGCATCAAGTCTGGTGAGCGTTGATGCGATCTACGGTGGTGCACGCTTGCTTGGCAGATACCTATTCACTCTGGTTTTGAAGACTCTCATATTGTATGTCTTAGGAAATACAGATGCCGGCAATGAGTTCCAATCTCGCAGTGCGGATGAAGAATGAGTGTACGTGATATAGCGTGAAGATGAAAAGATATTTTTAGTTTTACCGTAGGTACCTTTACCTCTACAATTTACGATTGATCATTGATAAGATTACAAATAAGACGCGCATATTTCTTTCCATAAATAAGGTGTAATGAAGGGTATTTAAAAATTATAATTTAAGTAACTTGTTTAACAAAACAAAACAAAAAATGTATGTTACTCACAAATATTCATGTTCACGATCAGGTGATGTCAGAAATGGCGGGAAAACTGTCAAAATAACGACACCCGACAGTTCGTATCTAGCGTCCGCTTTAGACGCACGACGGTTGAAAGTAATACAGCTTAAGTACGTAAAATATTTTATATATCTAAAATATAATATAAAACATTGGGTGGTAGGAATTTAAATTAAAAAGCTTTTGAGTGCTGTTGTTACTTTTTCTCTTCATTAATATTTTTTTTACGCTTCCGGAATTGTAAGAAAAAGTGATGTTCGGGTGATTCATCGATAACTATTGTTATCATTGTAATAAATCTTGTTTAGCCTTTTTAAGAATATTGTATTTAAAATTTTTTTTTTCTTATTTCATTATAATCATATGTTTTGGTAAATTATGTACTCGTATGAGTGAACTTATTATAGCATTTGTTTTTAAAAGTGTAAGTATTTTATTATTTATTTGAATCTTACAAGTATATGAATGTTAGTAGAATCATTTATACTGAAGAGGATTTTGTCTAAAATGTTAGGGACCAAACCGTTAATCAAATGTTATCTAAATATTTTTCTTTGTACGAATATTTATTTTCTTTTATAGGGTTTGTGCGTTTTAGTATTCGATTTAATGTTCATTTAAGTTACTTAACAAAAACCTGTAATTATATAAAACTGCTTATCAGTTAACTAACATACATTCTTTAACAGCTTTCGAAAGGAACCCTGTGTGACTTCTTAATAAAAAACCACTAGTATATTTCGAATACGTTTCATTGCCGACAGTTGTTTTTAATATTTTTTTAAGAGAAATGTTGGTTTAGCTTGTCTTGGCTTAGTACGTGTAAGAATTGTGAAATGTATATGTACTAAGTGATATAGCTCTAGTTTCACTAGTCCTATCGGAGTTATTTAAATATAATTAAATTACAAAATAAGATTCTTAAATTATCAAGACGAATATAGCATTTACATCTACATATCTACGCGAGTTAAAAATATTCTCGATAGCTATAAATAATTCTCATTAACACGTACGTATTAAAATGTGTGTACTTAAGCGACTTTACTTTGCAAGAGTTTAAATGTGTTAAAAACTTAATAAAATTATATTTTTCAAATAAATTGAAATCATAAAATTAAAGCATATTTAGAATCAGAATCGATACAATAATATAGTTATTAACATTACTTTGTTATTTAACGTAGACGCATTTAACAAAGTGATATATCACTACGTCCCACTAATAAGTTACTATATTATGTATGTGTTAACTGTAACGGAACCAAAATGAGAAATTTAATTTTTTACTTAATCAATTTCCATGCAAGTACGTCTCGTAGTAGGTCAGCGAGTATTCTTATGGTTAAAGACCTTGACGCAACTGTCGAAGGCTGTTTAGTTGGATTAAATAAGAGATGTTAGCCATGAAAGGAAAATTCAATCAAATGTTTTAATAATTTCATACCTTTGGATTATTTGTTATTTTCAGTATGTTTTTTGTGTAGATATTATGCATTTAGTTATTAGAGATTACTTGTTAAATGGAATTTGCTAAATTTATTTTTTTCAAAAAATAAGCATGTGACTGTAAACTGGACTAATTGTGGGCTATGTCTCCCCCCCCCCCACTCGAGGTAATTAAATATTTTCATTCTTCGCGCTCGCTCTGGTGTCGAGGCAAAAGGAAGCACCACTCGACACGTTATGCCTCCATTATTCGGAGAAAAGTAAGAAGCGGAATATATTTACACTAGGCTACCCTAACCCACCCCGTTATGCAGTATACAGCGTGAAGCTGTAAAAAGAATTTTTGCGTTTAGCTAGGCAAGTTAGGAAAATCTAATTACTAATCTAATCTAAGACATAGCGCTACTACTTTTTACGTAACCGCGCTTTTAAGTAGTAAAACCCAACGCCGCATCACATCTATAGCAAAAATTATTTAAGGGCTTATAAATATAAATATTTTTTCAAGTAGAATTTGTATCTAGAAGTATTCTATTCCGTCATCCTACAGTACAGTGACTTTAATGACAACAACGCATACCGGTGGCGACGGGCTTTTTCGATTAATATTAAAAAAACAAAATTAACAATATAGTAATTGGTTGATTACATTATTTTATTAAAATAATTGCTATAGTTCACATGATGTGAACGTGATGAAGTCGGTAATGACTGTTTTTATATAGGTACATGCAAGATGTATAAAAACAAGATTCATTAAATATTAATAGTCTTAAATTTTTCTTCACATAGAATCTAGTAACATTCAGCTTTAATAAATTTTTATATACAATGTTATTTGAAGTCTATACGTATAGGGATAGATAGGCGACAAGTGATGAAGGACGTCCTACTTAGCCTTCTGATAGATCCATTGTAAGGTAATAAGATGTGGCATCATCATAAATATTAGCCCTGTATTAAATCTTTCAATAAATTTATTTACGTTCAGTACGTTAGGCTTTAACAAATTACCATTTGACACTTAAAAGTGTAATAGTACTGTAAGTAATAACCTGTAATAGTAATAATTATCTATTAATAATTATCCAGCGACTGTGCCAGTAGTCATTGTAAATGTAATCTGCACACATTACCCAATAACACATAGCTTCAAGATTTTTTAAAGCAAATATAATTTGTAAGGAAATATTAGCTTTAAATACAAATACTAATAAGATAACTAACATTTAAACGATTGACGACATTAGTAAACAGGTGACGTAGAATAGATAACATAGTACTGTAAATATTTATGCCTAGAGCTGCCAAAAAGTGTCATTTGCAAGAGGGCTCGTCTAAATCGTTAGAGTTACAATGCCAGATACTTTGCTGCCAAGCATTTGCTTGAATTACGGAACAAACAATATAATTGACCTATGATACCAATATTATATATTTTATTTCTATTCATTTCCTTATTTTCATCTTTTTGTATGGTAGGATAGAGAGATCTATCGTCCATTTTAAAGCAAACAATGAAAATCCGTAATAATACTATGAGGAATAGACATAATTTACCCACTTGTTTGTTAAGGAAACAATTTGTTTTTCTTACCGTCTACTTTTCCTTATGTACTACATATTCACAATATACTTATAAGGACAAATAATAATGTTACTGTAACGTTATTATATTATAAAGTTAAATTCGAAATAAGTTTTTGGTGGAAGAGAATTTGAACCCATGTATATTCATGAATTAATTAAGAAAATAGTAATTACGCCACGTCGTTAGTCACATAACATGGTTTTAAATTAATTGCATGAAAAGATAGCGTGAAATAAATATTTAAAAACAAAATATGGGCTTTTGGCTTTTGTTATAACGTTACTATCTATGCGTATGAATAAATACGCAATTGTTTTCATTGTAAATGACGATATAAAGTTATTCTCCCATACTAAATTTATTAAGCAAATGTCACAATTTTACTTAAATTGGCTATTAACTGTTTTTTAACCTTCATGGTTTCATAATCTGATATTAATTATTTAAATTAGTTACTATTCGACGTAGCTACTATTTGAAACTTCATAAGTAATTGTTAAAGTTCTTGTATTGTATACATACTCGTATAATTTATACTTAATGCAAGGACACAAAATTCAAGATTATACTTTATAAAATATGTTATCGTATTTTATTTATCTTGAGTGATTATTTACTACATAAATGTTGTATATAATAATTTTCCTATTTTACTTAGAATATTGGGGCATTGTTTTTGTTTGCAACAATTTAATTCGAATTAAGTTTTTAACTAGTATGAGAATTTTGCCTAATTCTGAAGGCATACGTTGGATGGCAGAAGTCAACGCTGCGCTTTGCCTAGTTATCATTTCCTAGAGTCCTAATCGAACGTCGTTCGTCGTTCTTCATTGTTTTTGAATGCTATATCTCCGCGTCATTCTAGGTTGGTTAGTACATCATATAGTAAAGATATAGCGTGTTACGTCCGTGCTATAAAAAAATGTATCTTAGAAAGCTTCAGCCGAGTGGTAGAAGGCTTCCCCTGAACTTACGATTTTAGATAGAGACATGTTATTACAAAATGCAGTTTTGTAAGTGAGAAGACATCAGCTATATGAACAAATAAATAAATAATACCTGCAAATTATTTATCTGGTAACTACCTAAATATTGAAAATTATTAAGTTTTTTTTCAAGCAAATTTACGTGGGTTGTTTTTCTCAATATGTCAGACTTTTTGTGCTTAATTCGAACATACATAAAACATTATTTCTATCGATTATATAATCATTACAAACACTTATAGAAAAACAGTAACGAATATTGTGTAATTCTATGTGTTCAAATCTGCCGCGTATCTTACTGTTTATTATTTCTTAAGCATCTGCATCATACACACGCATAGGTCTCATATGAGTACATAATTTTTAGTAGTAAATAAAAACAAGAAATTAAATCATACTTTATCGATATCGGGTGCTTTTATAACAACGCTAGATTATTATTAACGTTATATAATAGTGAAAAGTGAAGGTTTAGTGATGTACGTTATGTGAGGGACGTTATATGAGTTGTAAACACCGTGCTGGAAATACCTTTGGTCACAATTTCGAACTACATAAGGGATTTATTCGCGATGTTGAAGCGACGGACATCAAAACGCTTTGTTTTGGGAGATACATCTGTAGATGAAGGCAACTGGGAGGATGAGGCTACAGATGTTTTGCCTTCGGAGTTAATTCAAAAGTTCCAAATGAAATTAGATGCTGATCCAGATAATGAAGATCAGGATGAAGATGTACAGGAACAAGATGGAAGGTTGCTTAGACCGCCAGCAGGAACTTTACAGTAAGTTTTATTGAAAGATTAGAATTTTTTTAGAGATAGAAAGAGAGAGAGAGAGAATATTGAATACATTTGTGGCGCAGTATACAAAATCATTGTCAACATGTAAATTGCGGATTCGATTTATATGGTTCCTTGCTTATAATTGTATAAGTATATAATATGTATAAGATAATAAAATTAAAAATTAAATAATAAAAATTATATAAAAAAATAATAGATAAGATAAGATATTATGGATGAGATAAAATTTTTATAACTAAATTATTATGAAAACTTTTAAAAACATTATTAACTGTTTTAAAATATAATTTTGAATTAAATGTTAATGTACAAAAAAAGTTTATAAACCGTATTCAAATATTTAAACTATTATAGATACACTAAGTATGAATATTTATTAGACTTTTGTACATTTTTTTTATTTTGAGGTGAGAAAAAAAACTCTCTCTCGTGAGATTTAGACCTTGAATTTTATCCCGAGTGAACACGGGGCTCGGATGTAGGCTTGGATATAGATCTCCCATTCTTTAGTCGATGAAGTCGAGAACGACGTGTTACTTAACATTTAACTTGGCTCTCATTTCACATAAATGTTTTTGATCGGACAATTTATTAGCGCAGTAAGTTGAGTATGCTATATATGTATATCGCAAGCTTATTCTTGTTTGTGATATACATAATATATGATTTGATAAAAGATAAACAATTGTAAAATATAACACGTCAATGAAGGAGGAAACGGAAATACTGAAATATATAAATATCCAAATCCATGAATCATCGTATTCTTATACTAAAAATTTATACAATAAATTCTATTTACTATCCGTACGTAAACAGAAGCAGAAGTAGATACAACTAATGTAAAAGAATAGTCCTATATCTTATAAAACAAAGTCGCTTTTCGTGTCTGTCTGTTGTTTCTAACTCTTCTTCTTCTAAACCACCCAACGGATTTTGATGCGGTTTTACCATTAGGTCGAGTATTTTTCGTAGAAGGTTTATATATAGTTTATTATTTGTACATTCTTATGTAAATTAACATAAATACGATAAATGTGTATAAAGTCCTACCCGTTGAGACACTTACGCGCATGCGCTGCTTTAATGGTAAGTACTACATGAAAAAAATGTACTGGAGTATTGTTCCTCTTAATAAGATCTACAAAAAAGTCCGCGACGGCATATTCGTATCTTTTAATAATAACAATAATAAATAAAAATAATAATTTCAATATATTTTTTATTGTGAGTCATATTTTTCCATAATGGTATTAATCCTTATCCTTTAAAATACTTTATTAATTTTCTACGTTAAACGAAGATAAAATTAGCTTTTCACACTATTTCGAAATTGGGAATAGTTTTAGAGAAAAACGCATTTAATTGTTAACACATCACGCCGTTCACACATCAGCTATATCGAGTCAAGTTTCACTTATCCATTACTCTCAGCATATAAATAAGTATATTAGTTACGTTGGCCATTTAATGTAGATCAAAACTGTCGTTTACTGTTTTTCATTTTAATAAGTACTTTAGAAGATATTGTAACATATCAAAAAATCCTTGCTGCGAAACGGCTCGCCACTCGCCATGCGTCCGCCGCGCCCGCCTGCCTTACACGCATCGATGGTTCAGTGGTAGAAAGCTCGCCTGCCACGCGGGCGTTCCGGGTGCGATTCCCGGTCGATGCATTCTATTTAATTTTCACACACAGGCACCTCACAGGCAGCCACGTAGTGCTTGCTTTTCACCAGGGACAGAATACCCTCTTCAGCATTAACCACAAGCTCGAAAAAAAAAAAACACGCCTGCCTCTATAGCAACGAAGATTTAGATGCGTTTGCACGTATTGGATAATTGAAGTTGAATGTATTATTTCAGCGCGATATATTTGGTTTCATATTTTTTGTAGTAGTTATTAGTTGGTAAGTTTTTGTATATAATTTCTTCCGTTTAAAAATAGTCATTTAACTATCTAAAAATAGTCATTTAAATATATTTTAATAAGTACTTGAAAAGATTAGTAGCACAGATTTAAAATTACGGTACCTACTAAAAAATCCTTGCTGTGTAAAACAATTAGAAAATCTTTATTGAAACTACGAAAATGCGGGTTGCATTAGGGTTTAATTAATTTTCACATTATCTTAAGTGCTTTGCAAACATACATTATACGAGTAATCCAGTAGTAAAAGCGGGCGAAGCCGCAAGAGGGTCGCTAGTATAGTATAATTATGGTAACAGATGTCTACACCATTATGTACACATGAATAAAAGTATTTAAGTTTTGTTTTTTTATGAAAAATACATACTTTTTAAGATTTTCTAGTCAATTTATTACAGAAATCAACTAATTTTAATGGATGGAATTAGTTGGAAGTAGTGCGTATGTACTCGTATATACGCATTTTACACAACTGATCTCGACTCGTTTGTGTTTTTCTTTAAAATTATAAAAAAATAATCCCAGACAGTACATTAATAGTATTTTATTTAATACATATATAAAATATTGTAGTACCTAAAGGAATAGTCTTTTATAAAAAAAATTGTATGTAGGCAACAATCTCTGTTATTTCTATGTCCAAATAAGGTTTGCAAACAAATACATAATATACTACATATATTACTTTATCGGAATCTTAAGGAAGTAGTACTAGACGTAGACTGTAAAGAAATTATCAAAAGTACATTGTAGAAAAATGTCCTTTCAAAATATCCAAGATCACATATATCGATCGATCAAACCGATCGTACAAATAATCGATCATACATTGTATGTGGAATGTGGAATAGTCGGATATACACATAGGCAAAGTTTTCATAAGAAAGTAACTGTATTGCTTACATTTCTGGATTATTATCAATACCTATAAATTCCATTTAATTTTAATTGTATTTTTTTGCGCCATCCGTTGTACTTGCTTATCTAACAAAACAAGTGGAAATCGTACTCACAGTTATCGCTTAGCCCAGCGTACAGTAAATTACGTTCCTACTGCGTCACGATGGCGTCAATACTAATCATCTCATGTTATAATACAATTAAGTGTTAATTAATTAATTATTTTCAACGTCATTTTATATCACTGCACTATTTTAATATTATATTTCCTTCTAAAATTTCATTATAAAATATTATAGTCTTTTAGGGTTCCGTACCTCAAACAGAAAAAAAACGAAACCCCGTCTATCCGTCTAACAGGATTATTTATCTCGATCGCATTGAGGTATTTAGCTCCAACTATTCAAGAGCACAGAAAAAAATTAACTTCTAAGTCGTTTCTGCTGTATTTTATATGAAACTCGCCGCGTAATAAAGTCATAATGAAATTTGCCGCGTAATAAATCCATCATAAAATCTGTATTTTGATGGACCTACAGCTATGAAATTGATACAAAGTGAGAACTTACAATACATTTCGTTGAACATAATATACATATACATATTCGCGATTCGAAAAGTGAGATATTTCATAGAAACAAATAATTACCAACTTATAATTGTGTGTGACTTAAATTTACTAAAACGTTTTAACCAGACGAAAGTGTCAACCACTTGATTTTCATTAGGTATTATATATTTATATTAAAACTTACTCTTAAAGTATACTGTGTCACAAATTTTAATAAACGTAAATTCATATCTCGTATAACGTAATGATAACAATTTGTGTTTCAACTTAACAGGTCTAACCAGGATTGTAAACACGAGAGCAATATGTAAAGTGTATATTTATTTTTCATAATTATACGCTGCGGTTTCAAGCGAATTAAAAAATACATCATTAGAATAATATAACATGTAAAGAATAATTGAGGCTAGTCGAGGCGAATGCACAAATGTGTGACTGTAAACGCGACAGGTTGTGAGTTCGATTCTAATTCGACGAAATGATTTTGTATTTTTTCATTTCTTTGTTCTGGTGTTGAGGCAAAACGCGACTCAATGCCTCCAGAATTCGTCAGAAAGTGTCTGTGGAGCACAGTCTTAACACTGGACTCCCCTCGCCTACCATGCGACATGCGGAATACAGCGTGAAGCTGAAAAAATAAATAATAAAACTATTTTTAATATAGTTTTTTATAATTTATACATGGTTACTAGTTATCTATTATATATTATTACTATTTTTAATGTATGAAAAGACAAAGTTAATATTTCTATATAAAGTGAATCTTATTAAAAAAAAGATTTTATTATTTTATCGATATTATCTTCACATTACTACTTAAATAGTTATATATAAAAACGATTTATTAAATTACAATATTAATTTATTATCTGTGCAAATTAATTTCTGGTTCTCCTTCCTCTTCTCATACTATACGAGAGAAAAAGAGATAGATATATCGTATGATCAAACATTTGAAGTTCATTGGCGAATCAAACGTCACAGGGCAATAAGGTACGAAAACAAACCGTATTGAGATTTTGCCGAAGCAATGTTGATTATTTCTTGTTTTTATAAAAGAATATCTGTTAATATTGTATCTTACTTATAAAAAAAAATTGGATACAATATTTTTGATTGCAAAATGTATCCGTCAATGAATGGATTATACTCTGAGAGTCCTTACAGGTTAGTGGTTAGTTAAATGCAATTTATTTTATAATTTACCTCTAATTAATGTATTATATTCGTATCCAAGAAATATACAATTTATAAATTGGTGTCTTATTTTGTATAACATAGTAGGCTGTACTTAGAATAGTTAAGTTGCCAAATTGTATGCAGATTTCACTTTTCGTTTTCTATTTGCATTTTATTCTGCTTTCTTATTAAATATCTAGTTAGAATTATTGGTATTATTAGAGAGTTCACTTTATGTATATAATATATTTTTTATTGCATAAGTTTTTATTTTTATTATTAAATATAACTCGTTTGATATTGTAAAATGAATGAAAAAAATATATAAAACAAATAAAGAAAATCACCTATAGATTTTGTAAAGATAAAATATAAGAAACTATAGATTATTTCAAACACAAATATACCTATTTAGTATTTGATTTACTATATTTGTGAAAACTGCCTTTTAGAAGTACCTACAAAATATAATTTGTTTATTTAATTTTGATGTTTATAAAAAGAACTTAGGTAACATGTTCTTAATAAAAAATAAACTTAAATTAAACTAAATTAAATATTTTAAAGATTTCCTTCTAATTTTTATTATTTAATACTCGTTGATTGAGAAAAGCTTCTTCCCATTCTATAGTTTCACTATGCAGGCCAAGTTCATAGTGTTGCAAAGTAAAGAGCTTGGAGCAGTGCCTGGGAGCCAAGTCTAGGTTTAAGAGACACCTTTAAATGTGCATTAACACTTCACTGCTCTTTACTGATAGCAAATTCAAAATTATTCAACTTGTGATATCTTTCTAGATATCTTTTAGTTAACTATAGCGAGACTGGTATTGTATCTCCTACACCTCTTTAGTTAACATACAGATTAACCTTAAAGTTATTCCTGCCAAATGCATTTGAACCTACACTTGTGTTGGAGGACCAAGCCATGGCTCCGAGTTTCTTATCCTGCAAATAAATCACATACACCTGCATTATAAATAAATAGAATGCTGATTAGTTTCTTCTTTGTTCCTTTATTTTGACCATGGTTGATCATCATGATGATTGGGATCATAATATTTGTATTTCAATAATTTGTTTATATTTCTTGAAATGTTTACAACATGACCTTTCTTATAGTTGAACTGCAAAATGATGTTATTAAATAAGAAATTAAACATAATATAAGATCAGAGAAATATATATTGGTGATTGCATATCTTATTTACAGACTGCTCATGGTTAAGAAATAATCATTAAGATTTTTTTGAATTGCTTATTATTTTATTAATTATGATTTTTTATTTCTTTTGTGGTAGCAATACACTTTGACTATAGTTTAAATAATATATGATTATTCCGGGAATTCCTATTAATATTTTAATTATCTTTATGTTTTCCATTTTCCGGAAGTGTCGGAAGAGTTGCCTGAGTCGGAATGGAATCGACAATCTGTTGTGTGTTCTTACTTATGCCTTGCTTCATCCCTCATTAAGCAGTGTAGGCCGAGACAATCCAGTGTTCTCCATTATTTGATTCTTCAAAGATCTCAAGTCAACTCTTGCATCATATATATTTTGTGTTATAGTGCATGATGTAAATGTTATTGATTTATACACAAGGAGGTAAACGTCATTTCAATAATTTACCTACTTATTAAATGTTAGCAATATATTGCAGTGTTATTTCTATGTATATTGTAATATGTAGATATTATTGTAAACCTAATATTGACTTTAAGTTTTTAAATAAGTGCTTCTGCTTTTAGTAGAATAGTGTTAAGTTTCTATTTAAACAGATAAAATACAAATACATATAATATGTTGTATATATTATATATATGAGATCATTGTGTAGTAGTGATGGTGTACTGTAATAACGGTGGTTGTGGATTTGATAACCACATGGGGGAACCCATGTGGTTATCAAATCTTAATATTCAAATTATTTTAATTACCTAGCTCAGGTGTAGCAATGTGCAGCGTTGTGTTCTGCTACAAACAAAGAAAAACTAGTGTTAAACTACTCCGCTTTCGCGTTTTTGCTAATTTTATTAAACTAATAATCAATTTTGTCGTATTTTCTATACTAATTTTCCTTTTGTTTAATTCCAGGCCTTCTATGTCACAAGGCACAGTGATACACAGTCAGCGTTTCCAAGAAAAGGACTTCACTATAGCCACGCCTGAGGAGTTCGTGCGCAGATTTCAAGGCACTAAAGCTATTAATAAGGTATTGACTTAGATATTTTATGAATGTTGTTATTATTGTGGGTTCGACTCCCACTCAGGCGAATCAATTCAATAATTTCTTCGCTCTGGTACCAAGGCAAAAGCGCAACATTGACTTCCGACATTCAACACAATGCAAATGCAAATTCAAGCAATGCTTTTAAAAATTTGGCATATAGTGGGGAACAAAGTGGTGTAATTAAAAAAATTGTAAAACCTTAGGCTCATGGTCAAATTGTGTAAGATACATTACACATTGTAGGTGCCACAGATAACTCCGACCGCAGATACTTATAATCGAATTGGATGAACAATCTAATAATCCTCAAATTGATGAATATATTTCTTGAATAATTGTTCAGGACAGTCACGATCTTGTATCCTTTCGAATAAAAAGCAGCTCAAAATTAGTTATTTTTTTAAGGAACTAACACACCTCAGACAGACAAAAGCACAAACGTTTATTTTTATGAAACTTTCAGGTACTAATAGCGAACAACGGTATCGGCGCTGTAAAATGTATGCGTTCAATCAGAAGATGGTCGTACGAGATGTTCAAAAACGAACGGGCCGTGCGTTTTGTTGTAATGGTGAGTGTTTTCTTTCTCTTTTTTTTATGAGAAAAAAGCGGGGAATTTATGTATAATGTACAGTAAGCTCAATGAGTCGCGGCTGCCCTGGAGTAAGAATGAACTGTTGTGCATTGTACACTTGTTAAATAAATAATAAAAAGTAAGAAACAATCCTAAAATCAAATCTGCTCAGCCATCTATTGGTAACATCTCGGGTGGGGTCGTACTGTATACCAATTTTGTTACAACACAGCTATATTAATGAAATTTTTGATTAGATTTTTGTGTTAAAGTGGAACAAACATCCATCCTCCCAAACTTTCACATTTATAATATTAATTGGGACTAGGGATAGATAATCCAGTATTGACAATACATAATAATTACTATAGGTAACACCAGAAGACTTAAAAGCGAACGCGGAATATATAAAGATGGCTGACCACTACGTCCCAGTGCCAGGAGGATCAAATAACAATAACTATGCTAACGTCGAATTGATTGTGGACATCGCTATTAGGACTCAAGTGCAGGTTTGATTATTACTTATTTAGTTTTTGTGAAGTCCATTATGGCACAGTGGTGGAGTTTGACTGCAAATGCGACGGTCTTGGGTTCGATCCTGATCGTGGTAATTAATTATTTTCGTTTCCTTGTTCTCATAACATGACAAAGCGCAGTGTCTCGAAAATTTAATGGTGGTGCATGGGATATGGAGTGTTTTAACACAGTATATTACTTCCGTATATAACGTATATTATTTCGTTTTGGTCAAAGTAATTGTGGCAGAGTCTGGCTGTAAGATGATTATGGGTTCGATCCTCGCTCAGGGGAATGTTTTTTTGTATTTATATTTTATTTTCAGTTCCAAGCTCTCCTAATATAAGGCGACAGTCTTGAATTCTGGTGGAAATATGAGAATAGAGTGTCTTAACATTAGATTCTGCCTACTCTTATTTACTATATATTATGTAGAATAAATTGTCTTTTTTTCAGGCCGTCTGGGCAGGATGGGGCCACGCATCTGAGAACCCAAAACTACCTGAATTACTTCACAGAGCTAATGTAGTGTTTATAGGACCTCCAGAGAAAGCTATGTGGGCTTTGGGTGATAAGATAGCGTCTTCGATAGTCGCCCAGACCGCTGAAATACCTACTTTACCTTGGAGTGGGAGTGGTAAGATAAAAAAAATTGTATAATTTTATGTTTAGGTTCACGCCATAACCAGTTAGTGGGTGGTCAGAGGTAACCTAGTGCTATCACTTTGTCTTATATTTTTCGATTTCATATTCTCCGAGACATTGTCTGTTGAATGGCGTTACTAGAATGGGGAAATGAAAATATTGAAAATTTTATCCTCCCTAGTGGAGATCAAACAAACAACCATCACGTTTACAATCGCAAGTTTATGTCCCTACGCCACGATGGCCTTAAACGTGGTTCTATATTAATAAAAGTTTATAATAATAATAACCTTAATAAATTTACAGAATTAAAAGCGCAGTACAACACTAAGAAAATAAAGATATCATCAGAATTGTTCGCAAGAGGGTGCGTGTCTAGTCCCGAACAAGGGTTGCAAGCCGCACATAAGATTGGTGAGGATGGTTTTTCTTACGCATATTGCGTGATATGGCGGGATAGAATAGTTATTAAGACAAGTGGTATAATGTTTGACTATAAAAACGATGATTATTTTAAGTTTGATTCTCCTAATCATTTTAAAACTTTTTTGAAACGTTGCTTTACACTTAGGAAAGCTAAATACTTTTTTAGAAAACTTTTTTTTTAAAGTTGTAACAGGTGTCTAAGAATTTGGACATAGCTTGATGAGAACATATTGCTTAGTGATCAGAGCGCTTGGACGGTTTCCAAGAGGCGCGAGTACAAATTCAGCTACATTAAAATTTTTATGTTTCTAAAACAGTAATTTTAAATATAATCTTTTCCCTAGTGGAGATTTTCGTTTCTTTGCTCTGGTAGAGCACGGTGTTTAGTTCCACAGCGTAACCTGCTGTATATAAGAAAAACGTGAATTGACATTATCACAATGAGGATCAAACGGTCACCTATCTCAAATAACACTCAAATATTATAAAATATAATATTTGTTTCGTGTTATAGGATTTCCAGTAATGATAAAGGCTTCGGAAGGTGGCGGTGGTAAAGGTATCAGGAAAGTGGAGAATGCTGATGACTTCAATAACATGTTTAGACAGGTTTGTTTTTTTTACTATTTTCTACTTCTTCATAGTAAATTTTAGTTTAGTTCGCTTTGCCGTATTGACTGAGTTAAAATTAAATTAAAAAAATAAATCAGTTTTACGCTGCATCCCGTACACACCAGGGTAGGCAGAGGGAACCTACTGTTAAGATACCCTATTCCCCACTTTCCGGCGAATTCTGGAAGCATTGCGTGCTGAGTGGCGGAAATCATCGCCGCGATTTGCCTGGAAACCATAATAAACAAATGGAAATATACATTTAAATAAATATTTCATCTCCTCGACTGTCACACTTTGTGCCCCTGTGCCACGACTAGCCTTGACATAGTGAGGAAATGAAAATGTTTATTTCCTGAGTGAAAATCGGATCGGTTACGTTTACAGTCAAAAGCTGTGCGTCTGTGTTGTTACTTGTATTATTTTCAGATAATCTAGTTATTACTGAATCCTCTACTTTGCACATTTTATGATGTTTTGAACTCAATCGAATTTTATTTAGTTACAGAAAACACATTTTATAACCATACTACTAAATTTGAAGTTTATATATTTTTTTCTCTAATTGTCATTATTGCTTAAAAATGTATCGTTTTTTGCCGTTATTTATATTATTTTATAATTATAGGTACAAGCAGAAGTCCCAGGTTCACCAATATTTGTGATGAAGCTAGCCAAGTCTGCCCGACATTTGGAAGTACAATTGTTAGCTGATCAATATGGTAAATTTTTAATTTTATTTTGTTTTGCTTTTTAGATATATATTACTGTCAAAACCGCGTGGCAAAAAGCGTGGACACAATAATAATAACAAATAATTTTCAGGTAATGCAATATCTCTATTCGGTCGTGATTGTTCCATACAACGTCGTCATCAAAAAATTATTGAAGAAGCTCCTGCCGCCATCGCTAAACCTGATGTTTTTATTGAAATGGAAAAGGTATTTATAGTGTTTTTTTATTTTTATTTTAATGTTTTGGCTGTATATGAAAATGTATTGCACTGTCTAAAAGTTAATAAATAGATATAATATATTGTTATTATTATTAATTTCTTATAAAAAAATAAAGATAAAAAATCTAATTTTCGCTTTTAAATTCCAGGCCGCCGTACGTTTAGCTAAAATGGTGGGCTACGTGAGCGCAGGTACGGTAGAGTATCTGTATGAGCCTCTAACCGGTGCATACTACTTTCTGGAATTGAACCCGAGACTCCAAGTTGAACATCCTTGCACGGAAATGGTTGCTGACGTCAATCTACCAGCGGCTCAGTTGCAGGCGAGTGATTTTGAAGATTTCTTTTGTATGGTCTACTTAGTAGACCGTTTGGTCTTTTTAGTATATTGTGATCTTTCTTTTTTGTCAACTTATTTTTTATTGGTTTAGTTGTATTTTTTTATATTCATTTTAGTGTACTGAAAGTAATTTTTATGAGGATTTTTAACAATTTTATACTAACGCCTCATGCAGCATTCTTTAATTGTTTTAATACCCTAACTTTAATGTCAGTTGCTGTACTTCTATAAGCTAATTAAAATGAGAATATTTCACTTTAAATCCAAGATTCACTTCACTGTGAATCTTAGATTTAGCTTGAATCAGACATGTTTAAAAAAAATAAGATTTTATTTGAAGTAAACTTCAATAAAATATTAAAATATATTTTATCTAATAGATCGCTATGGGACTTCCCCTTTACAATATAAAGGATATACGTCTCCTATACGGGGAATCCCCGTGGGGTATGACACAAATAGACTTCGACGAACCCAAACAAAGACCTTCACCGTGGGGGCACGTCATCGCCGCAAGGATTACTTCGGAGAATCCTGATGAAGGTTAGTAGAGTAAACCAGAAGTAAACGACTAGTAGCTGGTCTACTAGTCGTTTACTAATAGTAAAAGACTAGTTGATTAGTAGACGTGTGTACTAAACTAATTGCACTGAATTAGGATATTGTGGCAGTTATGACGCCATTTCCTTGCTTTTAAAAAAAGCAAGTCGCGGCGTTGTATTAAAATGTCCCGATAATTAAGCTGTTAAATTAAGTAATACATATTAAAATATTTAGTTACTAGTTTTGAATAAATAAGAAATTTAACTTAAAATAAAATCGAACCCATAATACTAAAACAATAAACCATTCCAGGTTTCAAACCTTCATCTGGTACTGTCCAAGAGTTAAACTTCAGATCCTCCAAAAACGTGTGGGGATACTTCAGCGTGGGCGCTTCGGGCGGACTTCATGAATTTGCGGATTCCCAATTTGGTCATTGCTTCTCTTGGGGTGAGACCAGGGAGCAGGCGAGAGAGTGAGTAGAGTTCGGTTATTATGTATAAGAAGGTGGTTGTGTGGGTGGATGGTTTTTGGAGATTTTTAATTTGGGTTTAGTGCAGTTGATTAGACTAAGTAAGCTAAAAATATAACACATTTATTGAATGATAGATTAAAGTACTAATAATTAGAAGTAAGGTTTTTTTCTGTTGTTTTGCGCATTGTATATTCGGTAAGTAAATAATTAAAACTAAGAGAAGGATTAAAATCTACAGTTAATTGCAGACGTTCAGGCCTCATCTGCGTAATTATTTTAATTGAACTAAATATTTAGTAATGGATACAATATGGAGTACAAAATAACATATTAATTGATTTACTTTTTTATTGTAACTTAAATAAATGAAAAGTAAATATGAAAATGTAATAAAACTTTTGTTTACAGAAACTTAGTAATAGCTCTCAAGGAGTTAAGCATTCGAGGTGATTTCCGTACAACAGTTGAATATTTGATAACATTATTAGAAACACCTGCTTTTCAAGAGAACAACATCGATACTAGCTGGTTAGATGCTCTTATTGCCGAACGAGTGAGTATTTAGAAAAAATACTTTAAAATGATATATTAGAAAATAATCACAGGGTAGGAAATGGTAGAATTTGTGGTAATTTAGCTACCGTAGTTAGATATTAGCTATGTTTACTTATAACTATTATTTTTATGTTCCAAATGATTGATAAAAAATGATACAATTTTTAATTAATTTTAATAGTACGCAGTAAAAGCCAAAGTTAAAGTCAAAATATATTGTAAGGTTAAGAGTAAGGTTTTAAATCTTAATTAGTTCTAGTTATCAGATTTAAATAAATTTTTATTAATTTTTATATATGAAGACAAATCTTTTTCCCTTGGTTAGTTGTTTAAATAACATTTTTTTCCTTTCATCAGGTCCAATCAGAAAAGCCAGATATAATGCTTGGTGTTATCTGTGGATCCATTCTTATTGCTGACAGCATTATCACCGCCCATTTACAGGAATTTAAGAGTGCATTGGAGAAGTTAGTTATTTCTGTGTTTTATTTAATTAACGAAACTTGGTTTTATATTTTAATGTTTTGTTATTATTATTATAATAATTAATAAGCGCTTCCAGTCGTGACGCAGAGGCACAAAGTGTGGCTGTAAACGATTGGTTGTGGGTCCGATTCTCAGTCGAGGAGATGAAATATTTATTCAACCTTTATATTGCCATTTCTTCGCTCTGGTGTCGAGACGCGGTGTTGAGTTGCGCCACTCGTCGAAAAGTGAGGAACGGACTGTCTTAATACGAGTTTCCCTCTGCTTATCCTGCTGTGTGCGGGATAGATGATTTATTTTTTAATATTATGAGTGTGAAGGTTTGTAAGGACGGTTGTTGGTTCTAATTTTATGAAAAAACTGTTGAACGGATTTAGATGAAACTTTACAGTAATATAACTTACACATTAGAATAAAACATAGACTATTTTATTAGAGATTTCGTGTACGTTGACTATAATATAACAATAAATATAATAGGGCAAAGCTGTGGATGGGTCGCTATTTAATCATAATTAAATATTTTTATATTTATCTTATTTGAGAACCTTGTTTTTTCAACTCAGGGGTCAAATCCAAGGCTCGAGCCAGTTATCAAACAACGTAGAAGTGGAACTAATACACAGTGGTCATAAATATAAAGTGCAAGCTACCAAATCTGGACCAACTTCCTACTTCCTAGCGCTTAATGGTAGTTTTAAAGAGTTGGAAGTACATAAACTTACTGATGGAGGTGAGTAGACCGGGAGAAGACCGTTAGTAGAACGTAGTGATGTGTATAATTGTATATATAATATAATATAATCGTTGCTAACAAATTGTATTGGTGTACTAGTTTTAAATATTTATTTATAATTACTCTTTCAGTGGTTGTTTTAAATTATCCCTGTTAATTTTGAAAAAAAAAGAAAACAAAAAGTGAGCCATTTGCAAATAATATATTTTACAACTTATAGACTTATTTTAAAACAATTGCAATTATACATTATAAAAATATTACAATATGGAACTTGAGTTTAGGATTACATTGAGATGTCATTTGTTTTTATCCTAATAGGTAATTATTAAATCTATAATTATTATCCTCAACCAGGTACATTACTATCAGTTGATGGAGCTTCATTCACAACATACCTAAAAGATGAAGTCGACAAATACCGTATAGTGATAGGAAATCAAACGGTTGTATTCGAAAAGGAGAAAGATCCTTCAAAACTAAGGGCGCCATCGGCAGGAAAATTAATAAATACATTGGTAGAAGATGGTGGACATGTTGATAAGGGACAGCCTTACGCTGAAATTGAGGTGAGTATAGAAAAGACCGGGAGTGGACCGCGAGTGGACGAAAAAGACCATTTCAATTTGAGAACTTTGATGTGTTTGAAATTTTTAATTGTATTTATTATTAACGCTTGAGTTTTGTTAACGTAAACAATTAGTATTTGGTGTTAAAACTGTTAGAGGAGTGAGTTAGTAGTGATAAAACATTTATTAGAGAAATTTCTTTTCTTTTACATATTACACTAAGGGGAAGGGTTTTATAACTTTTATCATACTACTACTACTCTTTTTGACGTAGTGTACTAAAGATAAACAGTATGGAACTTATTACATTTTCACTTTATTTCTTATATGTTCAATCATTATAATATACAAAGCTCTTCTATCACGAAAATTCGATTATTTGAGTGTAAACAAACTAACATTTTTTTAATAAGGTAATGAAAATGGTGATGACACTCTCTGCTCCCGAGTCGGGTAAAGTGACGTGGTGCCTCCGGCCCGGGGCCGTACTCGATATGGGGACGCTTATGGGGACTTTAGGTAAGTTCTTCTTATTAAAAAACAGAATAGTACGGTCTAGAAATTGTCGCCGTTCTGTCTACGAAAACAGGAGTAATGTATTTTAAAGAATCTCACCTGATTAATATAAAAGATTAGAGTGATTGATGTAAAAAAGTACAGTTAAATTAACGTCAGGATAATCACGACTCGTCGACCGTATTGTACTCTACTATATAAAATATAATATCGTTATAACTAGAAATTACCCAAAACCAAAACCTATAATGTCAGAAGTTTAAAGAAAAATTAATTTCCAAATAATAAAAAACTTTTTTTCTCTTCAGAACTCGACGACCCATCACTAGTGACAACAGCACAACCCTACAAAGGACAATTCCCGATGGAGGACAACCCTCAATTGTCAGAGAAATTGAACCATGCTCATAATAAATATAGAGCCATATTAGAAAATACTCTTGCTGGTAGGTATTTAAATACAAAAAATATTTCATTCATTTTTAATTTTAAAAATATTGGTTAAGACCATGGTGGCGTTGTGGTCGGGACCACTTATGAAAGGATTTATTTTCATTTACTATCTGTAATGATAAGACAAAACGCGGTGTTGAGTTCCGCCACTGTACACGCCACGTCTTCAAAATATCTTTTTATTTTTCTAACAGCTTTATATATTTTCTTAAAATCTTCGTTAGAATCTTAAACCTGGCTTTGCCCGCTTAAATTAATTGTTATATTATAGCAAAATTATTTAAATTATTTATATAAATTGTGTTGTGTACTATGTGTTACTCAGATGTATAAGCTACATTACTAAAATAGAACAATTATCCATCTGTCATTTCAAACTTTAGTATAGTAGAATAATACTTATTTTTAATAATTTTATGTTTGTTATGTAGGGTATTGCCTTCCGGACCCATACAATACACCACGTCTACGTGAGGTTGTTGAGAAGTTTATGACTAGCCTGCGTGATCCTTCATTACCACTACTGGAATTGCAGGAGGTAAATGTTTTTGTGTTTATTTTGAACACTAGTAGTTTCATGCTGTATCCTGCATATAGGTAGGGTAGGCAAAAGGAACATGGTGGAAAGGAATAACACTCACAATTTTCCACTTCCAAATGTCTTGAATTTTTTTAATGCCTAATTTAGTAATATATGTTATATTTACATTATAGATAGATTACATTCTTCACTTTCTCTTGTTTATTAATAACGAATGAATGATAAGAGGAGGAAAATTTGTCCATTAATGTTAAATTTTTAAAAACATTTGAATTTTATCAATATCTGTGATATTTTGTACACAGAGATTAAACTTTTTTTATTATTGTTTTGCCATTGTATAAAACAATAGTAAAAATATAGTTGTTTTATATTAATTTATTTTTTATCTTCATTAGGTCCTATCATCAACATCGGGTCGCATCCCTATCTCCGTAGAAAAGAAAGTGCGCAAATTGATGGCGCTATACGAGAGGAACATCACGAGCGTGCTCGCGCAGTTCCCCAGTCAACAGATCGCCAGTGTAATAGATCAGTAAGTGTTTGTCGCATCACTATCGTATATTAATGACGTTATATTATTTATTTTATAATCTTTCTTCCTATTTTACAGTCACGCAGCATCCCTGTCAAAGAGAGCAGACAGAGATGTGTTCTTCATGAGTACTCAAGCCCTAGTCGTTTTAGTCCAGAGATACAGGTAATTACTCGATTGGAAAAAAAGTTAGAAATACTTCGAGTGAGCAACGAACCTTCAACCTCTCTCTTTTACAATAATTTTATTACCGTTTTTTTACAGAAATGGGATTCGAGGTAGGATGAAAGCTGCTGTTCATGATTTACTCAAGCAATATTATCAAGTTGAAAGTAACTTCCAATTAGGTAATTATATCATTATTATTATTTTCATATTTATAAAAATCATATTAATCTTCCATATTTATATTTAAAACACGCTGTATCCCGCACATTGCACGGTAGGCAGGAACTTTATGAACCTGGTGTTAAGATACTGCGTCGCAATGCCAGGCAGAGGGCCTGCCTGAATGTAGAGGGCATACTGTGAAGCTGAATAATAGATAATATTTTCTGTCCAAGGTTCCTACGACAAATGCGTAATGGCGCTCCGTGACCGCTACAAGGACGACATGCAAGCAGTCGCTAACATTATATTCTCGCACAATCAAGTCCCTAAGAAGAATTTATTGGTACATTATTATTTAAGTTGGTTTATTATTTAATTTTGTGTTGTTAGAAAGTGGGAGTGAAAATAATCAAATATACAGAATGAAAATTAATATAGCTATTTTCCCATTTTGAAATCAAACCCACAACCATCGTATGTACAGTCAGACGCTGCAAATGGCATGGCAATATGCCATAACTTGTTCCAAACGTTTTAAACGAACGGTTTTACACCATTTAAAATTATTATTCTTATTTTAAATATGCGTTAATTATATATTTTAATCTTAAAAATAATTTTATTGTTTTCTTTATACAGGTAACAATGCTAATAGACCACCTGTGGTCAAATGAACCCGGACTCACCGACGAACTAGCGGCTATTCTTAATGAGTTAACCACTCTACATAGAGCGGAGCATGGTCGTGTCGCTTTAAGAGCTAGACAGGTAATATTATGGTTTTTTTATTTTTCTTTTTTTATAGTATTTATGTTATTTTGCTATAGAAAGGATTATAATGAGAATTTTATTATTTTTCATTATATATAGGGGACATTTTAGTGAGAGCTGTATATTATTTTATTTTCCGGTTAGAATGGTGCAGCGTTTTATCATCTACTTAACGCTTAACAATGAGGATATATTATACATTATATTATTTTTATTTAGCTTTTTACTATATCCCGCATTTAACAGGTTTCGCAGAGGGAGAGGGACCTAGTGTTAAGACACTTCATTCTCCAAGCAACACCGCAAAATCTCGGCGGGAATAGACATTGCCTGTTGAGTAGCGGAATTCAAGGCCGCAACTTGTCTTGTTACCACGACTACCCATATCCTTACTTTAATACTTAAAAACAATGAAATATAGAAGTGTTCTTTTTTTTAGGTTCTCATAGCAGCGCACCAACCCGCCTACGAGCTACGTCATAACCAAATGGAGTCGATATTCCTGTCGGCCGTGGACATGTACGGACATGACTTCCATCCCGAGAATTTGGAGAAGCTGATCATGTCCGAGACGTCGATATTTGATATATTGCACGATTTCTTCTATCATACTAATTCAGCGGTTAGTTACGCTTGTAAATATATTCGTCATTCATAGGTAGAGTGTTGAACCTAGTGTTGAAAATTGAGAAGTTTGAAATTCAGTTGTGAGTGGCGGAACGCGCTACGCCTTACGCGAGTGAGGGAATGGAAATAATTCATGTGGAATCCAACAGTTAGACGCTGTGCCACTGCGCCACATTGGACTCAATCTATATTTATGTATATTTTAAAATACATACAGTTATATATACAGGGTGGAAGAGGCAGCGCTTCTTTTATTGAAACTGCATATAGGGTAATATATTTCAAACTCACACCTAAGAAATTAATCAAGGTACCTCAACAGTTTGGACGTAGGATTTTTTTTTCATTTCACGATTTTTATCCATACCTGTATTTCGTGTGACGCACACATACGTGTGCGACGTTTCCGATTTGACAGGTAAGTGTGTGCGTGCCTATGTTATACTTTACAAATGGCGTTTTATTTTAAAACGATAATTTTATTATTTATTTTGTTTGAAAAAATAACTTTTTCATTTTTGGGAATTATTTTTTTTTCGAATTATATTAGACTTTTATAGAGTAGTTAAAACTGTGGTTTCATTTAAAGTGGTGCTGACAATTCCACCCTGTATACTAGAAATGTAGCTTAATTCTTTTCGCATAGCAAAGTAAGCTGAGGGAATCTAGTATTAAGACAGTCCGTCCTACATTTTCCGCCCAATTTTCGAATAATTGCATGTTGAGTGGCGGAATTTAACGCCGTAATTTTATTTATTAAAACCATGAAAAATACAATACAATATATTTTATTGCACATAAAATTTACACAATTTTTATACAAAAATTATCGCTTAAAGTGATCTCTTCCAGGCAACCTTTGGTTCTTGGAGTTGGTGGATGGTCCATTAAATTGTAATATAATATTTAATTATAAAAAATAAATAATGATTTATATTTAAATATTTATAAAAATATTATATATTAATATATTTGTTTGTGTGAAATTTATTTATATATTTTTTTTATATAATTTCACAGGTATGCAACGCTGCGTTAGAAGTGTATGTGCGTCGTGCTTACACGTCCTATGACATCACTTGTCTCCAGCACTTGGCTTTGTCTGGTGAACTGGGGGTGGTTCATTTCCAATTTGTTTTGCCCACCGGTCATCCTAACAGGTATTTATGTTTTTTTTTGGTTTCACGCTGTATCCCGTATGTAGCCGGGTAGGCGGAGAAAACCAAGAGTTAAGATACTCAAAAATATTCTTTTTTAAATCTAGGATACCAATTAGCCAATCGGAAATCGAACTGGCATCAGCCCAGGACCAAGAAGGTGTCCCAGCCGAACTGTCCACAGCCGCCATGAGGAAGTGTCACCATAGGACCGGCGCGCTCGCCTCGTTCAACTCCTTCGAGCAATTTGTGGAATATGCTGACGAGCTGTTGGACCTGGTCCATGATTTTGCTAGTTCCGCCACTGTTAGACGGGAGGTGAGTGGATTTATTATGAATCAATCAGTTGATTGACCGATTCATTATAAATCAATTGGTTGATTGTATGATTTATATTGATTTAATGATTGATATTATGTGGTCAACTGAATTAAAAAATTGACTTAAATATAGTGCTAATTGCAATTTAATCGTCTGCTGTATTTCAGGATTTACAAGCACTTCAAGATGGCAGCGAGAACCGTGACAGCACCAGCATTAACGTCGGGATGGATTTGAAGCCCACAATAGAAGAGGAAGTGGTAAGTTTATAAGTACATACATTATATGAATATCATTTCAATTGAATAAATATATTTTTTGTATTTGTTATATTATAAACCTCAATTTAAATTATTAGTTCTTGGATATTTATATGCTATTGGAATTTTAATAGTTTCAAATTATTATAAAAAATTTCAATTGCACTATGTGATAATTACTTTTCGATCGACTGATTATATTAAGTTTTCTATTTAATTTAAACATAATTCTTTTTCCCTACCTCGTAATTAAGCTAAAATAGAAAAAAATATATATATTTTGTAAAAAGTTTACGGTTACAAATTGTACTACGTATTTTTTTGCGTTTCTCAAATATTTTCAAAGAATACTACTAATTTAATATAATTTTTCAGCCATTAGAACCTATCCACATATTAATGATAGGCATTAGGGACAACGGCGAGCTCGACGACGGTGCCGTCTCTCGACGTTTCGGACATTTTTGTAGAGTCCACTCTAGAGAGTTGCATCAGAAACGGATTAGGCGGATCACTTTTATGCTGCTTATTAAGTGAGTATTACTTACCGTTGCGTTTACAACGACGAAACCTGCTGTGGGAAGGGCTTCACATTCAAATAAGGTCTACAGATAATGTGATCAGAGAGGGTACTTTACTTTAGTGACAACGAGAGAGAATTGGAGCGTGGGAAAAATAGAGAATAAAAGGGGACAACGGCTGGAGTTGAATTAAGAATTTATTCTTTTACTTGTATTTTCTTTTATGTTTACAAAACAATTTTCATATTATATCAACTTTTTTTTTTGTCACCAACAGACGTCAATTCCCCAAGTTCTTCACGTACCGCGCCCGCAATTCTTTCACGGAAGACACGATCTACCGCCATCTTGAGCCTGCATCAGCTTTCCAATTGGAATTATATAGGATGAGAAGTTACGACTTAGAGGCTTTACCAACGAGTAATCAGAAAATGCACTTATACCTCGGAAAGGCTAAGGTTAGCGGGTTTCCGTTCTTTTTACGCTTTATCATCGGGTTATCAGTTTCTACCTCAATTCTAGGAATTGCATTGACGAAATCTGTAGAGTGGGTTAATGAAAATCGTTCATTGCTTCAAATGAACTCACAACCATCAAAGCCACCAATCAACATGTTTATAATCAGTCACTGTACCCTTTTTGGCTTTATGGCCTGTAGAAATATTAAGAAGAAAATTACAAAAACTTAAATTTAGCCCACTAATTGAAGGTGATTGATTATTTTTAAAATTAACCAAATTTTGTTTTAATTAACAGGTAAAGAAAGGACAAGAAGTAACAGATTACAGATTCTTCATACGTTCCATAATCAGGCACCAAGATCTTATAACTAAAGAAGCATCCTTTGAATATTTACAAAATGAGGGCGAAAGGTATTCAATTTATCCCACTTTAGAATTAATTAAATTAAATCAGCTTCACGTTGTATCCCTCACACAATAAGGTAGTCAGACGAAACCTCAAGTTAAAACACTCCGTTCCCCACTTTCCGCTGAATTCTGGAGACATTGCGTGTTGAGTGACGTAACTCATCGCTGCACTTTGCCTCGACACCAGAGTGAAGAAAGGAAAATATTGAATTTATATAAATATTTAATTTCCTCGAGTGGGGATCGAACCCACAACCAGTCAATTTTGCAGAACACTTTGTGCTCCTGCGCCACGGCCACTGTGAGGCCACTCACGCCACGTTTCACGCTATATCCCGCTCTTAGTGGGGTAGGTAGATTTAACCTGGGCACCTAGAACTAAGACATTTTCTTTATAATAGGCTACTAATATATTATATTTTTTATTATACAGGGTGTTATTAGAAGCAATGGATGAATTAGAAGTGGCGTTTTCACACCAATTAGCCAAAAGGACTGATTGTAACCATATCTTCTTGAACTTTGGACCCACAGTTATTATGGACACTGCTAAGGTATTGTTTATTTTTTATTTTAATTATCCTGCATATAGCAGGGTAAGTAGAGGGTATCAAAGACACGTTTTGCACAATTAGTATTACTTCCATTTGTATATTTGGTATATTTAATAAATTACATACAATATTTGTTTTGTGTTTCAGATCGAAGAATCAGTGCTAAGCATGGTGATGAGATACGGTCCTCGACTATGGAAATTAAGAGTTTTACAAGCCGAGATTAGATTTACACTGAGAATTGGTAAGATTATATCATTTATATAGTAGTTGAGAATTCTACACACAATAGTTGCAGGATTGGTGCCTAATTAATTCATTTTACTTTTCTCCACTTTGGTATATATCAGCTTTTCTAGCTGGAAATATATAGGATGAGCGATTTGTGAACCCAAAAATATACCGTTTTTATGTAATTTGTCTCTCTTTATTTTTTGTGTGAATTATTATTATATTAATATTAATTAAAAGTAAAAAACTACGTCCCGCTACGTTCAGTAGTCTACCTTTGGGTTTTTATATGTTTCTAAAAAAGTATATATTTTTATTTCTAGGTCCCGGAGCTCCAACAAAAAATGTACGCCTTTGTCTCTCAAATGGTTCTGGATATTCATTAGATATTTACACTTATGAAGAAGTTGTTGATCCCCGGACTGGTGTAGTGAGTATTTTATTTATTTTTATTGAGATATTTTAAAATAATGATAAAATTATTGTAATTTTTATATATTTTTTGTATTGGTAGTATTTGTACCTGTATTTTTATATAAAATATATAAGTATTTATTTGATACTAAACTTGAAAATCAATTTTTTAAAAACTATACTGTGCATATTAGTATGTAATCACTCTTTTTTTTATATAAAATATATAATCGTCGATTCGCTTTGATGGTTAGTCAATTTGCATTTTACATGGAGATAATGATCAATAAAGTGAAATAGGCATACGAAAAAATAGTAGACTATCAAACCATAAGTCCAATTTTAATAACAAAAAAGTTTGTGTGGATTCCGATGCCGTCGGCAGTGATGGTCCATTTGACACTGTTTTTTTTGGTTTAAATCATTATTTAATTTGAGTGTAAAATATTTTTTTAATATGATTTAATTTTTAATTTATACATATTTTTAAGGCCAGTTGTGGTGCAGGGGCACAAAATGTAACTAAACCAATTGGTTGTGGGTTCAATCCCCACTCGAGGAAATGAAATGTTTATTTTAATTTATATTTCCATTTCTTCGCTTTGGTGTGGAGGCAAAAGGTGGCGTTGAAATCCGCCCCTCAACACGCAATGCTACCAGGACTCGGAGGGGGAAAAGAACGGAAACACTCCTTCTCCTTTTCCCCGTTTTTACTTTATTGTTACATATTTTTTTCAGATAATATTCCAATCGTTTGGTGCCAAGCAAGGACCAATGCACGGTCTACCAATTTCAACTCCATATGTGACTAAAGATTATTTACAGCAAAAGAGATTCCTTGTAAGTAACATTATGGTCATCAGTTTGAATTCTAAGATTTTATATATTTTTCTTTCTAATAAACAGTCTTGAGATTGAAAGCGACAATATCGCACGCCCTATACATGGAATCGAGTTGTAGATATGAATAATGGCGGTAAAGTTGTTTTTCTTGTTTTTCGAATGAGCCATGCGGTAGAGTTGAACATTGTTTAAATTTATTATAGTAAATAGCTAATTGCGTGACGTAGAACGAGAGATATCCCTTGCTCGTTCTGCTATGTTTTTTGAGAATGAAAAGTGGCAGATCGGTAACGTTTTGTAATATTTTTGTAGTAGTAAATATTTACGTTATTGGTAATTGCGTCACACGTAATATACAGTATGAATAAAAATCGTGAAATAAAAATAATAATTCTATGTCTAAATTGATGAGGAGAGATATGGGCTTGAAATATTTTATCTTACATGGTGCTTCCGTAAAAGGAGCGCAACTTGTATACTTAATATATATTTGGTTTTTTATTCAAAGGCAACCTCCCAAGGGACAACTTACGTCTACGATATACCGGATATGTTCAGACAAGTTGTGGAGAAACGATGGAGGGACTGTATAGACGAAGGCTCTGTTGATGGTAAATTACTATTGATTATAGTATAGAATAAAAAATCAGCTTCACGCTGTATCACAGCAAGGTAGGCAGAGGGAACCTAGTGTTAAGACACACGTTCCCTACTTTCCGCCGAGTTCTGGAGGCTTGCAAGCTGCAAGCTTAAGTGGCGGAATTCAACGCCGTGCTTTGCCTCGACACCTGAGCGAAGAAATGGAACTATAAATTTGAATAAATATTGAAATATTTATACCGGATATATATGATATGGGTTCGATCTCCACTCGAGGAAATTCATTTCCTAACCAGACGCGCGAGTATAGCCAGAGGGAATCTAGTAATGCAACACTTTATATTTATATATATTACTTTTTAGGTCCACCACCAGATAATGTGATGACGTCAGTGGAGTTAGTAGTAGAAATGGACGGAGAGAGGAGAGTGGTTGAAGTGACTAGGTTACCTGGGCAGAATACTGTATGTATAAGTTTTTTTGTAATTATATACTGTAAAGAGTAAGGTTAAGGAAAAAAAACGGACAAGTAACTTATGGACTGTATAGAAGTGACATCTAAATTATGTGTTTGTTTTTTTTTTTATTTTGATTTTATTGAGTTAGAGATTTAAACCTCACCCTAAAAAAACACAAATTTTAAAAGACTAATTATTTATTTTAAATAAATACATAGATAACTATGTTTAGTCTATTAATTATGTCTATAAATAAAATAATCAAACGTAATTCTTTCAAATTTCAGGTAGGAATGGTTGCGTGGCGTTTAACTCTGTTTACGCCGGAGTGTCCGGAAGGCAGAGATATTATTCTCATAGCCAACGATTTAACCCATTATATGGGGTCATTTGGACCACAAGAGGATTGGGTATATTTTAGGGCTTCGGAATATGCTAGAGAATTGAAGATACCTAGGGTAGGTATATTTTGGAATATTTTTAGTGACATGTTCTTTCACTTCTTTTTGCTTTTTACGAATTTATTGCTTTGTTCATTAATATTTATTCGCTGACGAAACCAATTTATTTTATCAATTATACAACTATATAATTATATAGACATAAACTGACCTTTGTGGAGTTTTCGGCACTATAAACGTGACGTTTGTTTCGATTCTTACTAGAAAGAATGAATTATTTAATATTTTTATTTCTTCATTCTGGCAATGTGCGATGTTGAGTTCCGTCACTTAACACGCAATGTCACAAGATGTTTGGCGGTGCGTGGGAAACGAAATGTCTTAACACTATCTTACCTTTGCCTTGTATTTGAAAGAGATGAAGAGAGGATGATATGCAATGTCAGTGTGAATGTTAAGATATTAGAACACGTGAATGAGGTGGTATACTTGGGAAGTATGATCATTAGAGATGGAAGATATGAGATGGATGTGGAAAGGCGTGTTGCTGCGGGTAACAGGGTTAACGGAACCTTAAGAGAGCAGTAAGAGAGGGGGAGACCTCGGTTGACCTTCGAAAACACAGTATCGAAGATACTGGAGGAAGGTCACGTAAAAAGCATGAGGATCCTCCGGCATGTATGTAGAGACCGTAGCGTTTGGCGCTCCGTTCTCTGACTAACCCGCTAGGGATAAAGCGAGAAGCTATGTATGTATGTATGTACCTTTGCCTACGCTATATGCGGGATACAGCGTGAAGCAATTTGCAAGCAAAATATGAACTTTAATTTATATTATAAAATTTAATGAAACAATATATTTCAGATTTACGTAAGCGTAAACTCCGGCGCACGTATAGGCGTAGCGGAAGAAGTGAAATCAGAGTTTAAAGTGGCATGGCTCGACTCTGAGAGACCGGAGCGCGGGTTCAAATACCTATATTTGAGTCCCGAGGCCTTTTCACGCTTGGGACCTTTGAATTCAGTGAAAACGCAGTTGATTGATGATGAAGGCGAAGCGAGATATAAAATTACGGATATTATAGGTAAGAGGGTTAATAGGGGTTTTTTCAGTCTTGTTAGCTAAAATGCGGCGTTGAGTTCCGCTACTCACTTATACTCTACTTTTTACATTTGATTTGGAATTTGGTATTAATTGACTTCGTATATATTTTTTTCATTGTTATATAGAGAAGAATCATTTTTATAATAAAGAGATGAGATATTTTTATGAATGTATACTTTAATAAATGTAAATTTATTGAATATTCTTTACACATAAGCTAAAAATATAACATTTCAAAATTTAATATATAAATTAAAACAAACATAAAACAACTCCACTATAAAGTTTTATATTTTTTTCAACACACATTAAATTTGAACCCCCTACCCCGCAGGTAAAGAGGACGGCCTCGGCGTGGAATGTCTCCGCGACGCGGGCCTTATCGCCGGCGAGACCGCTCAGGCCTACGAGGACGTGGTCACCATATCCGTGGTCACATGCCGGGCCATCGGCATCGGCGCCTATGTGGTCAGGTGAGGGATGATGACGAATGTATATGTGGCACACGATGAAGCAAATAGAATGTCATATTATTATAATTGTTACATTTAATAATGTCGTATAATATAATAAGTATAATATACCCAATTACTATATATAAAAAACCAAATGTAATTGTGCTGACAATAGATATATATAATATATAGAATAAAAAAATATTATTCTACAATTAATGCATTTGTATTATTAAACAAAATATTTCCATGATAATATTATAACTGTTTTTATTTTAAGAACTAACAAAGTAATTTATAGAAAGATATAGTAACATATAACAAATAAAAAAACATATAACATAAAAAAATCTATATTTTTTATCTGTACTCATAGATTAGGCCACCGTGTCATACAAGTGGAGTCCTCCTACATCATCCTCACGGGGCACTCGGCACTCAACAAAGTGCTAGGTCGAGCCGTTTACGCCAGCAATAACCAACTGGGTGGTGTCCAAATAATGCACAACAATGGCGTCTCTCATGCTGTAGCACCGACTGACTTGGAAGCCATTAGGACGACAGTGAAATGGCTGTCTTATGTTCCCAAGGTAAAACGTGTTGTGACGTGTTGAGACGTGCTTAGACATCAGATATGTGACGTGTTTAAACGTTTTAAAATGTATTGAACGGCACTCAAAGTGCTTGGTTAGTTGTGTATGCTTGGTGGTGTTTAAATATTGCACAACAATGACGTATTATATACCCAAGATAACACCTGTTGAGACGAGTTGTGATGTGTTGAGTCGTGTCGAAGTGTGTTCTATAACACACCGGGTGCTAGGAAGAACTGTATATACAAGTAACTATAAATTGAGTGGTGATAGTATATGTACAATTAAAACAAGCGTCACGACTGACCTCTAAAAGTATAAAATCTTTTTATATACTTCTAAACATTTGACTAGAATGTTTAATTTTATTCTCTTCTATTCCAGGATAAGCTCAGTATGGTACCCATTATGGCTACATCGGACCCCACAGACCGTCCCGTGGAGTGGACTCCCCCACGCGCCGCATACGATCCGCGGCTTTTGCTGACAGGGGATTTGACGAGAGCTGGTTTCCTTGACCTTGGATCCTTTGATGAGATCATGAAACCCTGGGCCCAGACGGTGGTTACAGGTTAGAAACCTTTTTTTTGTTGTAATAGTGTTTAGATTTTTAGGTAGATATTGGCTGTTGGCTTTTTATGATTTTTTTTTTTTGAGGTCAGTCGTGGCGCATTGGCACATACGTATTGGGCTCTGTAAACGCGATGGGTTCCCACTCGAGGCAATAATATATTTAATATTTTCATTTTTTTTCTTAACATGTAATGCCTCCAGAATTCAGTGGAAAGTGGGGAGCGAAGTGTCTTAACACTAGGCTCCTTCTGTCTACCTGCTCCATGCGGGATACAGCGTGAAGTTAAAAAAAGAATGTATATTATAAAGTATTACAGGTGACATTCCCGTTACGTATTTTTTATTTATGTGTGAACAATACTACAAATGCAATGTGAACAATACTACAAATGCAATTAAAATATACTTTTTTATCTTTATAGGTAGAGGTCGCCTCGGTGGTATTCCCGTGGGCGTGATAGCGGTTGAAACACGCACGGTCGAATTTACTTTGCCCGCGGATCCCGCTAATTTGGATTCTGAAGCTAAAACTGTACAGCAAGCTGGACAGGTGAGAATTTTCCGTTTTAAAAAATAAAAGAAATGGTTTGTGGTTAGATTTGCACTCGGGTGCACAATTAGTAGCAAGCAACTTTTTTTCTGAAAACTATTTTATTCTCAAACATCTTAAATTCAATCAATATTTAAATATAAACGTACGTAACGTATAATGATTTTACAATCTTATTTTTTACGCAACTAGGTGTGGTTCCCCGACTCCGCCTACAAAACGTCTCAAGCTATCAATGACTTTTCAAGAGAGAATCTGCCCATATTGATATTTGCGAACTGGCGAGGTTTCAGTGGAGGACAAAAAGGTAAGAAACATTAATAATATGAAGCTTTTAAAAAGTGTCAAAAATTTGACATCTCTATCTGTACTTATAATAAAATCGTAAGAGAGTCAGTGTCTGTACCTGGAAGATATTTAAAAAAAATGTTACTGGGAACCTTTATTAACGTAATAGTCCGTTAATTTTTGTCCGTTTGTCTGTGCGTTTGTTATCGCTAATCTCAGAAGCGGCTTAACCGATTTAGATGCGGTTTTCACTATTGGATTCTAGAAAGCCTCCGAAAACATATAGTTCACAAATAAAAAAGTTATGTCAATTTAAAGTATTTAGTTCGACAAATTTGTTAACTGCCGAAACAGTTATTTTTTACAATTGTTTCACTGCATTCATTGAATCTTTAGTTTTCAATTTCTTTATTAATATTTCTATTTCAAGCGGGCGTAGCTCTGCACGGGTCTACTAGTTTAACATATAAGGCTGTTTCTGAACGAGTAAATACAATTTTTCATTGACATCAACACATTTGACTGGTCAATTCTGTTTATTAAATGAATAATCATGTAGTTCACGCGGGCGAACCCGCGGGGGGGGCCGCTAGTTGATGAATAAATTCTTTTATTATTTTTTTTATATATATTTTTTTATAAAAAAATATAAATATTATTGTTGTATCAAATAATTAACTAACTTATTATTAATACTACAATAATACAATTTAGACATTATAAACTATTTGTAGAATTCGAAATGTCTTTTTTCTGGGTCTGGATCTTATATTTTCCATAATAATTAATAATTTTTCCAGACATGTACGAACAAATATTAAAATTCGGTGCGGAAATAGTCCGAGCACTGCGCGGTGCCACCGCGCCTGTGCTGGTGTACATCCCGCCCGGCGCTGAGTTACGCGGCGGCGCTTGGGCGGTCGTGGACCCCAGTGTCAACGCCGCGCGCATGGAGATGTACGCCGACACCGACGCCAGGTGAGGGGGGACGTGTAGTGGTGAAAGTGAGGGGAGAGGTACTTATAACGTCATTCTCAATCCAACATGGCGGAACACCCAACATAGCGGATTGATGGTAACTGATGATGATAGATGATAACTAAAAAAAAATACTGTAATAAACTTTTTTAATAAATACGACTACTTCAATCTTGCGACAAGCTTTTAAAAAAATCATATAATTTGTGTGATAATCTTATAATTTCATAGGAAATATTTTTCGTAAAAAATAAGATATAAATTGTATTTTTTTTAAATCTTTGAATTTTTTTTCATATTTTAGAGGAGGCGTCCTAGAAGCTGAAGGTATAGTGGAAGTGAAGTTCAAACAGCGCGATATACTCAAAACTATGCACAGATTGGATCCCGAACTTCTAAGATTAGGTGCTAGGAGTAATGGTTAGTATACGTGGTCATTAGTTCGATTTTTAATTCAAGAAAAATATTGTTTTTGTGGATTTTTTGCAAATTATTTTTTATTTGTATTATTTTGGTATAATATAATTGTATTATTTTGAAATTACATAAATATTTAAAGTATAAATTTCTTTAAGAAAAAACAACTAAATGTGTACCTAATTTTGTGGCGTCAAAATTTATAATTATTTACATCATTTTTGCACAATTATGATATTACGCCTAGTTGTCAATAATATTCGATTCACATTCCGAACCAGAATTTATGTTTTGAATACCACATGCGGCGTTGGGTTCCTTCACTGACCATGCTATTCCTAATAGTGAATGTAAAAAATGAAAAATAAATTAATCATTAAAACAGACTTCAACAACAACATTAAAAGTCTTATTATAGCTTAGAAAGCATATATTCTTTTTCATTATATTATGGATTAATAACACAAATATTTGTTAGATCATAAAAAAACGTTTTTGTTCCAGAAATCAAAGAACAGATAAAGGAAATCTCCAAAAATCTAGATCGACGCGGATCAATAGATGATGTTTTAATTAAAACCGATGCTGGACATCAAGGTATTAAATTATAATTTTTTTTCCAACTTCACACTGTGTCCCACCTCACGTAGGGTAGGCAGAGGGAACCTAGTATTAAGACACTTTCCTAATAAGACACTTCCGTTATTATATTTTTATAATTTGAAAATTTTGTGTTTTTAATATAAAATTATGAAAATGTCATATTTAGCCAGTATAGTGTCTGAACGGTGAGCGATGACTAGTGGTTAGAATCCTATGCATATTTCGGATTACTTTCTATTTTTGAAGCCATTACCAATGTTCACAATGGCACATTGCCTGACTAGAAACGCGCCTGTTATGGATTCGATTCTCACTCGGAGTATTGATTATATATAAATTATCTTGATTTCCTCGTTCTAGTCCACATTGAGTTCCGCCACTCAACACGCAATGTATCGAATATAATTTTTATACATATTACAAATTTTTTTTTTTCAGCTGAAACTCGAGTACGTGAATTGGACACCGAATTGTTATCCGCTGACAAGTCGATGAAGTCTAGGGAAAAGGAATTGGCACCTATATACCACGAGGTACGAATGTGACTAGACTGGACTTGACTGTTTTAGTAAAATTATTTATTTTCATTTAAACTGTTAATATTTACATAAGACCGAAATTTGCTAAAAAGCTTTTTTATTATTTGTAATCCCTGCTTATAGAGGGGAACTGAGTGTCTAACACACAAGCTCCCTCTGCCTACCCTGCTACATACCCTGCTACAGCGTGAAGTCGAAGAGAAAGTCTCTGCTTAAGCGTGTTCTTAATTTTTTGCCAGATCAGGCATGTTAAGTGACGGAACAATAATAAACAAAAAAAAAATACGTTAATAAACACTACTTTTATTTCGTTTACTTTTTCTTTTTGCATAAACACATATTCAAAAGATATGAATAAGAATTATATCTTAGAATCAACTAAGATCGTCACTTTCTTACTTTTTTTCTTGTCATAATATATACATTTAGTATTTAATACAAGTTTTCATATACATTTACAGATAGCAGTACAATTCGCTGAATTACACGATACTGCGGAAAGAATGCTCGAGAAAGGCTGTATATTTGTAAGTCATTTTTTATTTTATTATAGTAAATTTTCATCAAAACCATAAAAAGTATAAATACGTTTGGTATTTTTATAAATCTATAAAGCGACACTCAAGGATTGAGAACCACTGCTTTATTTGTAATCCTAAAATATGAAAATTAGAGATTTTATTAAAAAAATATAACAATTAGGATAACTTATGTCTACCTATTAAGAAATGTTAGTTTTAAAATAACAGAATTTATTTTAAAATTTATATCTAACTTTTCGAATTTTAATCTGTATTCTATAATACGTAAAACAGCATCGGACATAATACGATGTCATAGGGTGTTTGACAACGTTTGCTCATAAGCTATTACTATAAAAATTTTAATTATTTTTTTTATTTTGTATTTTTATGGCGGTTTATTAGGACCGAATCGAATGGAGAGTTTTGATAGAAAGGAGTTTTGTTAATAATTTACATTGGTAACAACAAACAAAAATATCAGAATATAATCATCAATTTCACTATATGATAATTAATTTTATGATATAATCCCTACAATAATCAATTTCCAGGATATAATCCCGTGGCGCGACTCCCGCCGCCTCCTCTACTGGCGCCTGCGTCGCCTGCTGCTACAGAACGCGCAGGAACGCAGGATACAGAAGGCCACCAGCCCCCAGCACCTGGACCAGAGGGCGGCCGCCGCTACGCTTAGGCGATGGTAGTAGACACTTATTCTCTATTTTTACCATCTTCAAGCATATATAGTAGGGGTACGAAGAGAGCTTTTTATGTTAAGACACCAGCCTTACCTAGTGGTAAGTTCCACCCTTTTATGCACCTGCGCCACGACGGCCTTAAGTTTTTTTTTATATATTTAAATATATTTTCGTTTTACAGGTTCACAGAAGATCTAGGTGAAACGCAATCCCACCAGTGGGAGCACGACAACGAAGCCGTATGCAAGTGGCTCGAGGCACAGGTCCACACCGACTCAGTGCTGGAGAGGAACTTAAGGGCGATAAAACAGGACGCGGTGCTGCAGGAGGTCAATACGCTGGTCATGGTAAGAGCTACTTCTATTTCGAAAAAAAAAAACATTTTTATCGTCGATTTAATTGTGGATTGTTAATAACTAAGTGGAGCTGACCATCGGTTCTGTTTATTTTCAAATCATTTTCTATTACATTTTTCTATATTTAGTGTGGAATGATATTTATAAATGTTTTTTTTTAGGAGCTGACACCATCTCAACGCGCTGAATTCATAAGAAAAATCACTGCCTTAGAAATGGAACCAGATTTCAAAAACTAGCGTTATTTATGTAATAATATTATTATTATAAACATATAAAACAAAGCGCGGCGTTGAGTTCCGTCATTCAACTAAACATGGAGCGGTGTAAGGGGACCTGAGTATACTAGGTTAACACTACGTTCCCTCTGCATATCCTGCTATATGCGGGATACAGCGTGAGGCTAAAAAATTATATATACATATACATACAAATGTATTATATATAAATTTTAAATATATACTATCTATTTATTTCTAAGTGCTTTAAGGAAAAAGGTTGTTAATAACAAATTCGCTACAAAAAGGTGTTTTTTTTTCAATTGTTTTTTTAAATGGACCAATTTCAATTTTTTAATTTATTTTTTTGAAAAGGTTAATACCATAAAATTGCTATTCCAAAAACATTCCAGTGTTAAAAATTTGAACGACCAAAATTATGTATTTATGAACATTTTTAAATGTATTTTTGCATAAAATGCGTCAAATTAAAAATAGGTAACTCTGTCATTGTTTTTTTAAATTAAAAGTCAAATTGTTTTATAGCATAGGCTGGGCCTAGTTGAGTCTAGACTAAGATGAAAATAATACTGATATTTAGAATATATTATTATTACTAATAACAATAATTATATATAAATGTTTATACATGACATTAATGGTAAGTAGACTAATAATGCGAAATGGTCTAATTTTAATATTTTTGCAAAAGATATAGCCTAACTTTAAAGTTCTGTAATTTTAAATCCGTGATTTGCTAAAAATTTGGGACCGTCGTATCGCAATGGGAAAGCGTTTGTCTGCAAAAGCGACGGTCGTGAGTTCGATTCCCACTCAAAATGGATTGTATTATTTTTTTCGCTCCCACGCAATATCTTGAAAACTGTGTGTAAAGTGAGGAAAAGAAAGAATGTGCCCTAGCATTAGGTTCCCTCTACATTTCTAGATGCGGGATAAAGCGTGAATCTAAAAAAAATCTCTTCTAAGATGCTATATTAATTTCTATCAAATAGAAAATTTTTGAGCCAGATCACTTATAAAAAATATGTATATTATTAATATATATAAAAAAAAAATAAGTTAGACCATTTTAGCATATCTAGTACGAAATATACTCTGAACGCTGCCCATTTTCCATATAAGGTTGCATTATAATACGTCCGTCCGTAGCTGTATATTGTTACACTACGGTAGACGAGTCGCGGTCACCCTGAAGTTAGGCTTTCTGAATTTTTGCAAATTGTTCATTCTGGAAGAAAATAAAAAAAAGTATAAAAATTTCTAAAATCAAAACTGCGCAGCCAATCTATAGCTATCTTCTGGGCAGCCACGACCTGTCGACACTACTGTATATAATATTTTTTTATACACAATAAGCAACGGACAGAATAATGAGATGTATTTTTTATACATAAATATGCGTGATAGTTCTTTGGGGGTAGTTTAACTGTTTTTATTTACTTCTGTTGTTTTAGAAAATTAAATGGGGTGTAAATGATTTTTGTATGGTTGAAGAGTTAAAACGGAATTTTGAATTATGATTGATTTTTTTTAATGAAATATCGAACAAATGCAAGCCTTTTTAAATATAATACTATTTATATGTTTTAACTATATTATGTATAATTTATACATTAAATGATTCAAAATTTCATTTTAAATTTGTGTTATAATTTTTATATACACGTGTGGGTTTCGAGGGTACATGATAAATCACAATACAAATTATTTATTATATTTACAAAAAAATTAAGAAAACTATATTGTATACTTGTCTCAATCTTGCTTATTATATTTTACCTCACTCACACACACTCGCTTGCTATCTCGCTCTAACATTTTTAAATATCACATTAGAAAATATTTTTTTATTGTAATTTAGTTGCAAAAGCAAACAAATAGAACATTTCATTTCATTCTTAGTTCTTATTATTTTATATTTCTATTGCACTTATACACATCACGTATATTCGCTATCTCGCTCTAACATTGTCATTTTATTTTACATTTTTGTACATACCAATATAAATCAATCATTTATTTAAAAATGTAATTTACTTAAAAAATGATAATGGAATGTAATGCTGTTTCGCTTCTATATTCTTTTTCTTGTATTAACATAATATAAGAAAAAGAATTGCTATCTCATTCTAACATTGTATTATGTCAGTCTTAAATAAAATGAATTGTAAAGTTGTAACTTCTTCAAATAGTTTTCTTTAATAATTACAATATTTTAAGTAATACTTTGTATATGATTTGAAAAAGAGAAAAGAAATAACAGTGTTAGAGCGAGAGTGTCTTTCATAATTTGCATCTAAATTACAATTTATTTCCAATTCTGCCGACGTACAAAGCATTCTGGTACATTCCTTTATATAAATAATGATTTTTTAAATATGTAATGAAATTATTTATGAAAACGAACAAACTAAGTTAAAACTATTATATTTAGAATATTTAAAAAAAGTAGTTGTAATAGGTAGTAGTTGTAATTGTTTTTATAATTTCACAGTCACTGTGAATTTGAGGTTCTTGGTTGGTCCTGTAATAAATGTTTAATTATTGTATTTGTTTGTTTTATTTTTGTTTTCTGCTACCAAATAAATATGGGATTTATTCATATCTGTAAATATTACATACACTTTGAAATTACTTTCACCTGTTAAATTCTCGGCTTAAAATCTCTAATTCCTTACTCTCTACCATTTTCGATTTTAATTATATTATACTGGCTGTTATTAATATTTCAATAATTGGTTACCTGTGACTGATTTTTTCCTTTTAGAATCATAACTTGGATTTTCGGAAAATTCTGACTACGGTGACAACTACAATACTTGTATATGTGAAATATTAAATAATGAAAACAGGGTAATTTAATGTTTTATTTTTAAATTAAGTAATAAATACATTTTTTGATAAATAAAAAGTACTATAATGAATAAGATCTTTTATCCTCAAACCAAATTATGAAAGTCCGAATTTGTGTTGGACGTAGAGTAATTAAGTAGTCTTCTTGCTCAGATTGCTCAGTTTGCTCAGGTTGATCAGAGTTCTCATTTGTTGCTCTGTTTTAAAAAATATTTTATAAACAATACCTTGTTTATCTATAAATTTAGTAAATATGATGAATTGATGCATACAACACTAGTTGCCATGACAACGTGTATGTCATTACACAAAAGTGATGTCAAATATATGGTAGTGTTATATTTATTTGATTACTTTAATGTTTTTTTCTCTTTGAAAATGGAATATCTATTTTTTCATTTCCTCTGGTAATAAGGCAAAGCGCATACTACTGAATACGACGGAAAGTGGGGAGCGGAATGTTATAAACCTGGCTCTCTCTGTCTTCCCTGCCCCATGCGGGTTAAAGCGTTAAGCTGAAGAAAAACAAAAATATTCTAATGGTAATTGAGCTCTGAAATTTTAACCGTTAGTTATAAGTTTTGGTATAAGTAAATGTATTTAAGCAAAAATACATACCGTTTTATTCTTCTATCCGTAAATCGATCTTCTTCATTCATTTCTAGGGAACTTTCTTCATGAGATACATTTATATATTCTCTACGTCTTTGGTATCTTGAGTTTCCTTTTGTTTTATCTGAATAAAAAAATGGTAAGTTTTTTTATTAAAGTTTTTTATATTAAGTTTTTTTTATTAATTAAAATTGATGCCAGTCCAGGCCAGCAGTTAAGGAGCACAAGTATGCGACTGTAATGCGACGCGATAGGTTGTGGGTTCGATTTCCATTCGAGTAAATGAAATATTTAATATTTTTATTTTTTCGCTCTGGGAACAAGGCAAAGAGTGACGTTGAGTTCCGCTACGAATACGCAATGCCATCAGAGTAGGCAGAGGGAACCCTCTGCCTACTGTGCTGTGTGCCAGATATAGCGTGAAGTTAAAAATTACCTTCTTTTGGATAAAGCACTCTATCATATTCTTCTCCATACTTTTCCCTATACCTCTTCCTAAATTCTTCTTCAGCTTCAACATTTATAAAGGGCACTTCAAAACCAGATATCTTTCTTCGCTTACTTCTATAAATTAATTTACCAGAATCTTTTGGTACCTTTCTAATATTTCTGGTACTTTCTTTCGAATCGACATTATATTGCCTTGTTTTATAATTTCTATTTGTAGTATCTTTGTACATTCTTCTAGGAGTAGCTTCATCATTTCTTCTGTTTATCCTGGAGTCTTCTAAATTATCTTCTGAACCTCGTAAATAAGGTTTGAAACTCTTCCTTCTTGGTTTCGTTTTGTAATACATTTCATATATAGACTTTGTTACACCGTCGTCGGAGTCATCTGTATTCAAAACAAATATTTATTTACTTATTTGGACATACTATAGTTGTTACAATATTTTTACACTCTAGGGGAACATTCTAATGTTCTAATAATTGAGGTGATTACTTATCAAAACTGAAAAATCTAAGCATAAAAGAAAAAAAACCTTTTTTTCATAATTTATCATTTCGGGTTTAGTATAACCGAAAAGGTATCGCTTAGATATTAAAAATGAAAATATCGGAATGTTCTTTTTGACGTCGTGGCATCGATTGAGGGTTCGTTTCTTGGAAATTAATAATGAAAGGAAAAGATTTCCTCTGCCGACCCTGCTACAGCTTGAAGTTAAAAATATAATACCAATAACTCCATAATTAGTGGTTGTTTTATTCCCTCTCTTGTTTCCTCGTTTCTTCTTCTGTCTTGAAAAATCTTCTACAGATGAACTGCCATCCTCTCCACTAATACTTTCAAAGGTCTTTCTTTTTTCATTTACACTGGGCTTGGAAGACTTCAAAAATGAAAGTCTTTTGGAAGATTTCTTTCTCTTGGAAATATTCTGGGTGTCATTTTTAGCATCTAAACTATTATTACTATTATCATTATTATATATATTTTGTCTATCTGTTATTATATCTGGTTTTATGCTAACAACATTATTAGTGTTATTAACAAAACGTTTTCGTCTACTTTCATTATCAAATCCGTTTTCTTTCTTTTTGTTTCTTGTCTGTCTAATGTTGGAACTCTTGGGATATATTTCCTCTGAATATAGCCCTGACATGGAAAAAATGTGACATTAGCAACACGGCAAAATTAAAATTTGAACGTGGCATTCTTTTCATAGCGATAGCATCTTCTAATATGTTTAGAAGACGTTTTAATTAGGGAGGTGGAGAATATAGTTTCTTAACACTAGGTTCCCTTTGCTTCTTCTGCTAGATGCGGGATATAGTTTAGATTGAATAACAATATAAACAATTGCAATGCTTTCTATTCTCTCCTGTGGAGGCAAAACAGCGGCTTTGAGTTCCGCCAGAATCCAGCGGAAATGGGGAATAGAGTGTCTTAACATTATGTTCCCTCTGCCTAACCTGGCGTGTGCGAGATACACCGCGATAGAAGAAACAAAACGTTACGGCTACGCTGTATTGCAGTATGAAGATATAAAAAAAAAATTAAAAGATTTTCTCACCAGGTTCTTTATCTTCTTTACTCGTCCTCAGCTCGTCGACGTAATCTGGATTGTCTTCAGGAAGTATTCCGTCATCGCCGCCGTTATAGACGTAACTTAAAAAAATATTCTTTTATGTTATAATCCTATTGCGCTATATAATTTATAAGGGGAGGGGGAGGCGCAGTTATATAGTATACAATTATACATATAAGGTATTTTTATATTATGGATTTCATATAGTGCCTTATCATTGTAACATTACATTTGTATGTATAATTGATTGATCGAGTATATTATATGCCAGCCATTACTTCGATTCTGAGCCGAAGAATACTTATATTTTACTTATTCTGGTAGTATACTAATTAAAAAGTTGAACATCTTAATAGATATTAAATTATAAATAGGTAATCTTCCTCACCGACTACTCCAATCCATTTGCCTCGCTTGCTGCAACCACTGATTGGCGCCCAACGTTGTCTCCTCGACCTTTGTGATGATAAACAAGAATACCTTACGGAGGTCCACCGTTATATGGCCTGAGCTTGGGAGACTGGTGCCTGAGCTTCGATCTTCTGTATAGAATTAAACCTCTCGACAATATTAAATAATCCTATGTTTAATATAGAGAAGTCACCAACTTAAATATAATAGTAATCTCTCCATTAAGAAGGCCATGTTTAAAGTAAACTGATAAATTACCATGATTCTTCTCTAAGGTATTCTCCAGTCTTAGAAGTACGGAGCCTCCCTTCCAAGGCTCTAATGTCAAGATATGGATGTGATGAGGAAGACCGTGTAGTCTTAGACCTGTGTACTAAATTATTTTATTTTGTAACTTTGCAATTGCGTATAACGCCGCTTTTCTAATGCACTGGTGATATGTAATTTTTTAATAAAAAAATCTTTTGTAAAAAAATGCATAATTCCATTGACTTACTCGTTTATTCCTGACATTCTGCCATTTTCTTTTGTTAATCTTCTCTCCTTGAGTCATAAACAGCCACGGCTCGAACGTCCAACGTCTGTACATTTGTGACACTCTCTCATAGAAAGAGAGATCATCCACTAAATATACATATATACTTCTTAGCTTTACGCCATATCCCGCATATAGCAGAATAGGAAGAGCAGCCTAGTATTAACACACTCCGTTACCATTTTGGCACCATTTTGTCTTGTTACCAGAGCAAAGAAAATATTGAATAATCAATTCTTGTGTGGAAGTGGTGGAGAACGTCGTAGCGCAGCAGCACAGCGTCTGGTATATATTTTTCATTTTCCAGCTCTGGCTAACAAGACAAACCGCTGCGGTGAGTGCCGCCACTTAATACTGTCTCAAAAATATGCATTGCGTGGAGAACGGACTATTAACACTCAGTTCTCTCTGACTTCCCTTCTATAACTGTAAGTTTTAAATATACCGTTAAAAAAAATCCTTCTGCACAAATTAGCTGCCGAGGAAATCAGTTATTTGTTAATTGGTCTAGGAAGTGAGTAATCAAGTTTGTTTGGCGGAAATATTACTTGTCAAAGCAAAAACCCGAATGAGAAAAACATGGAAATAAAAACAACAAATAAAATTTATCTAATTATTTTAATAATTGTCCGTCGTGGCGCCGCGGTACATCATTTGATTTTTAAAACGGCGCTTGTGCGTCCACTCCCAACCGGGAGAATGAATTCTCAATGAATTCTCCAGATGAAACTCTGCTTTCCATTCGAATTCGTGACATCATGTGTTGAGCGGTGGAGCTCAACGCCGTAGTTTGTCTTACTGAAGCGTCGAAATAGAACTATTTACCTACGAATGGTGCTTTAACCCATAACAATAAAAACACAACTAAGCTACGATGGCTGTAAAGTAGTAGTGGAAAGTATATGTACAATAGTGACGTAAATAGCTTATATAACAATTAAATAAATAAACGTACCTTCTTGCCTATGATTGCCTACAAAAATTCTGTGTTTGCCTCTAGCTACCAATCCTATACCGAATTCTTCTTCATTCAACGATTCTTCTAGACCAAATGTGTCGTCAGTTAATAATCTTCTATGAACCTGAATTATTTAAATGATTGAAATATTACATTTACCGTAGCGAAGAAGGAGAGCGTCAAACAGTAAATGCAGAGGTTGTGAGTTCGTTTCCCACTCGAGGAATTAAAATATTTTGTGTCCTCGCTAGTATGACGACAAGGCGCGGCGTAAAGTTCCTCTTAATGTCACGAAAATGCCAGTGCGGAGGGAATGCGGTGTCTTACGTACCGCGCGGGATACAGCGTGAAAAAGAATAGGCGCAAAGTGTATAATATAAGTATATATGTACGTACGTTCGTAGATTTTAAAACTTACCATCAGTTCAATCTCTCCTTCATTGTATGAAGTGCCTCCTTGAGTTCTATCAGTTAACACACAAAACGCATCTGTTGAGTTTTCTATACAAATTTTTCCTGCGGGGTAAAGGCAGGATGGTAGCTTACGTTTATTTGTTCCGCCTGAAATACGAAATTACTCGTTTTTGTTTTTCTTTCTTACGTTGTATCATGCAGATAGCAGGGTAGGCAGTGGGAACCTGGGAGTTAAATTTTTCCGTTCCCGATTCAGACATTTCCGTCCACGTCCACCTTCTACCGTATTCTTGAGGCATTGCATGTCACGGAACTTGAACATCTCTTACTAGCACCTACATAAACATTTCTTTATATTTTGGATAATCTGGATTAAAAAAAAAAGAATACTCACCAGTGGACTGATTCAGACAATTCCGTTGCATCATTTGCCTCCCGTTAGAATCAGTGTAAAAAACACCATTGTTCGTTATATTAGTTTTGAAAATTGTCACCACTTCTTTGCCCAAGTCCTTACTTAAACGGAGAAAACAAATATTAAAATATATTTTTTTAATATTGTTTATACATTTTTTTTTCCGCAGCCAGCGGCAGTATTTAACTCTTTGAGATGGTTGTGGATTCGAACCCACTCGTGGGAAAGAATTATCAATACAAAGAGAGAGAGAGAGAGAGAGGTAGAGCAAAGAAATAATAATAACTTACTCAATAGGCACAGGTCCAATGATCCATTCGATCTCCACAAATTCTTCCCCGCGGTACAGACGGGTTATTTGAGTTATCCAGTCGGAGAACCGCTGTCTTATCTCTTTGACTAGTGTTCCTCGTATTGTATTGTATATTGCTTTGTCTGTCACCTGAAATATATTAAATATATATTTTGAACATTTATTAAAGTCGTATTCCGAAGTTGGGTGAGTAAAATATTATTTTAGAAAACGTTTCAACATTTTAAAGTAGCGGGTTGTGAATCCACCCCTCTTGGAAACCCTAAAGGCGTCCTGGTCGAAGTTCGATATAATTTCCAGTATTTTTATATAAAGATACGTTACGTTTTACTTTAACACCAGAGCGAAATAATTAAAACATTAAATATTTCATTTCCTCGAGTGGGAATTGAACCCACTACCCACAATATATTTTTTCATTCATATGTAGATACTTGAAACTAGACAAAATGAATACAAACTACACAAAACCTTACGAAGGTCTTTCATCATCCTATAACTAACGTAAAAACTAATTTACCGGTATAGGCCTATCCTGCCCAGGTCTAAAGCTGTAAGCTCCAGAATTCTGCATATTCGGAGCTTGGCTATAGTAATACCAGTTCTGAGATAACATTATTTTAATTCCATCTACATGTTGTATTGATTCTAGAAAGCCACTTGTTTTATTTATTGTCACTTTTATATACTGGAATTGAAATTAATAATATAAATAAATTGATGAGGCCGTCCTGGTACAGTAGTATAGCGTCTGTGTTGTGGGTTCGATTATCAATTGGGTTTGAATATGTACATTTCCGCGCTTTGGTAACAGGACAAACATATGCTTCGTGGGAAAAATCTTTAAAAATATTACGATCGGCCGCCATGACGCAGCTGATGCCCACCGGCGTTACATCAGTTTTCGTCAAAGAATCAATCAATATTTTACGGTATTTATTATGAATAATATTTTGTCTAGGGTCCGGCTCGAAGGACCAATTTCCTATTAATTGATATGCTATCGATATCATGAAATATGTTATGTAATTGATAATAATATATAAGCTTTTAATATGATTTATTCGTATAAGGGGAACTATAAAATATATTAATTCTGAAAACTTACTTCATTTGAAATAGATGTTATACGTTCTTGTTCAATACCGCTATCTGTAGTTTGAGATTTCTTTGCAAATTCACCTTCAGCCTTTAAAAAAACATCATTATATTAAAAAGTCGTCGTGGCGGAGGAGTAGAAGTTCGTATCCCATTCAGGGGATCAATTTTTCCAATATCTTTCTCGCTGTAGCAAGACATTACGTCTTTATTCCTGCTATGAACGTAAATAAAAAAAAAATATATTTACTCACAAATTGATCTCTAACACTAGTAACATAATAGGTAGTGAAACCCAAAGGCGGTACATTTTCAGCTTCGAAACATAGCTCCTGTAACGCGGTGGACGACCGACCTGGGAGATTGATCATTGCGGTTGGCAGTGGGACGAGCTGATGTTCCACTTCTTCATCTATAAAGAGAGAGAAAGAGAAAGAAGGATATATTATAATAGAATCTCTAGTAATTACATTGTGATTATTAGTGAGAATAAGTCATAGTTCGAGTCGATTCATAAGTGTAGATTTTCTCCGGTTGATTTGTATTTATTATTAGAGCATTAATGACTGTTAAAGGCTAACTAATATTTTTGAGTATAATTATTATTTTATTTACTAATTATTATCAATCTAGGTTAATTAGCATCTCTGCGCACGACGTAAGTTGCCTATGCATACCTATGTGTTTTTTATTTTCCTGTTTACCATATAGTAGGGTAGGTAAAGACCCTCCATCCCCAATAAAAGACTTCCATTCCCCACTTTCCACCGAATTCTGGAGGCATTGCGTGTTGCGTGGCATTTGTCATGATTGATTTTATTTCAATTATTTATTTTCATTTCCCTGCTCTGGTAAGACGTAACGCAGAGTTAAGTTCCGCCGCTCAACATACAATATTACTAAAACGAACAGACACTGAAGTGCCTTTGCCCTAGCCTGTGTTGGCCTACTCCTCAAAATAAAGAAAGGAAAATAACCTAAAAAAACCGTTTTTTACTTACTATTATAATCTTTTATAGAATAATGCATCGCTTGGACTGGAAATCGTATGTGATGGTAGATTTTCACACTCGAAGGATTGTATACAAGAAGAAGCATTGAGTCTTGAGTTTCTGTAAACTAAATTATAATATACATTATTATTAAATTAAATGATGTAATATTGATAAATTAAACGCGATGGTTGTGTGTTCGATTCTCACCCGGGGGAATCAATTATTTAATATTTCCATTTCCTCGCTCTGGTAAAGATGCAAAACACATTGTTGAGTTCGGGCACTCAACACGTACTATCTCAAGAATTCGGCAAAAAATATGAAACGGAAGTGTCTCAATGGGAACGGAGTGTCTTAACAATAGGTTCACAAAGTTATCTCCGCCTAAAGCTGATAAAAAAATAAAACTTTTAGTGTCTCAGCTCGACAACGATGATATTTGGTACTTCTTTGGTATTTTGAAAATACCCGACGCCTTTTGTTCCTATAAAAGTTATTTAAATAACTTACTCTACACTGACTAATATTAAGCTGATGACAAACAACAAAATGCTGGTTATTCTTCGACCGCCTCCCACCCCAAGTTGGTGTTAGAACACTGAAAAAAGAAAAATATATTTGTTTTTCGGAATTTTATTATAGAAAATATAAACTAAGGTAAGGATTTTTTTAAAACGATCGCTTTAAAATTTTTTTTTAAATTGTTGATTATTTTCATTTTGCCGTTCTGGTAGGCAATATTTGGCGTTAAGTTCTGTGGAGAACAGTATTAACGCTAGATTTTTTTACCTATTCTTCTATATGCGTAAAGATATGAAGTTACCTTAAAAATAACGAGACTTTCTTCGTACAAGCATACACGGCGTCGGACAAAATCTTTATAAAATCATTGGCTACGTGCTGTTGACTAGTTCCTGGAATAAAATAAAAAAAAATGTGTAGAAAATTAATTTAATGTGTATGACATATGACACATTCTAAGCACCTTAAGTAACTGAGGTCAGTGATGATGATGTGTAGATGTACACACATACAGAAACACACTTACACACACATACACACATGGCCAAATGTTCACACATGTGATGTCATATCCCCACATATAATCTCACATCCACAGACGTGATCCATCCGTGATGTCATATGAACACATATCATCTCACGTCAAAATTTTCTTGTACGTGGGAACGTAGTGTCTTAACACTAGATTGCCTCTACTTAAAAAAAAACTTAAGCATACCTGTAATTCCATCGTGATGCAGCACCAAGCTGACTGCGTGCCGTAATAAGTGAAGTTCATAACAATCCTTCATGCGTGATAGTACTGACAGCTGTTTTACTACCTAGAAAATTTATGAATCTGTTGTAAACTATGTTTTATATAGATAACTACACTGTATTATAGTATTATATTATAGGCCAGGCGAGTAGCGACAAGTTGTGAGTTTGATCCTCCTCGATGAATATGAAATAGTTAATATTTTCTCGCTCCGGTAAATAGGAAAAAGGCGGAGTTAAATTCCACCACTCAACACGCAATGCCTAAAGAATTAGGCAGAAAGTGAGGAACGGAAGTGGTCTTAATGGAAACGGACGGTGTCTCAACATTAGGTTCCCGTAGCCTACCCTGCTATGTCCAGAATATGGCGTGAAATGGAAGTGAAACTTTCACGTATCAAATTACTGAACCGATTTAGATGAAATTTTACAACATAATACACATTACAGCTTATACAATTTACGTAAAGATTTTGTATAATTTGGCTATAATATAACAATAAGTTTAAACATATATGGTAATATATTATAAATAAGTGATTGTATTAAATTTACATATTTATCTTTATTTACATATTTATTTGCCTTATAAATAATATACCTACCTGTAAAAACGCATGAGCTTTTTTCACAAAATATTTAAAACTTGGCCTCGAAGTGTAGAAGCCGGTCCAATAAGTGTTAATGTCGCTCCCATATGGCAAGTGATCATTCTTCAAACATTGGAAAGGAAATAAAAATAAAATAATTGTAAGAACATCTATACATGAATGATTGGTAGAAAACAATATTGTTTAGCAAGTAAAATAAAAAAATGTATATATTTTGCATTAAAAAAATAAAAAAAAATTTTTGGCAGCCTGCCAAATAAATCCTAAATTTTTTAGGAAAAACTCATTTACATACGTACATCACCAGATGTGTATAACAATTCGGATCTGAGTGCGGATATGGATACTTATCAATCATTTAAAATTTCGGATATTATGGGTTACCACCTTTACTTTTGCATTACATTATTTGTATTTAAAGTTATTAAAGGTAACAAAAAAAAATGAGAAAAGCTATTAAAAAAGTCTCATTTAGACCTTGATTCTATGACCTGGATTCGGATATGGTTACATGTAGATGGTATGGTCGTGTTACGAAGCCCCATTGTATGGAGCAGCTTTTTCTTAATTTTTTGTACGTACCATTTCAGTGTATAGGGTTTTATCTCTCCTCCCGTGCAAGTAAATGGCTTTTAAATAACAAGAAGGCGTAGAGTAAAATATATTTATATCGGACATGTTGGCTGAATGTGATGTCACGTGACTGAAATAAAAAAAAATGAACTGTTAGAGGGAGGCCTATGTCCAACAGAAGGCGTCAAAAGGCTGATATGATAATGATGATGATGCATGGAGACAGTGTCTTAACACTAGGTTTTCTCTGGCTACTCTGCAAAGCAGGATACAGCGCGAAAATAAAAAAAAAATGAGTGACATTGTGTGTTATGCTACGACGAAGACAATTTTATAATTCAAGAAATCAATTATATATATTATAAAAAATAATAATTCACCACTCTGACCCCGACACGTTCAACAATTAGATAAAACTAACCACCGTTCATTTAACAATGTCCTTTGAAATTGTAATAACAAAATTGAAATAAATATTTACTTCCCTTGAACTGGATATCTATCTAGGATAGCGGCACCGTTATATATTTTTTTCTTTATAAATGATTACATAGAGGCCGTTGTCACACAGGCACAGTGGGACGAATGCAAGCGTTAGTAACGACAGTTGTGGGTTCGATAGACGCTCCACCACTTGACACGAAACATTTCGAAAATTGCAGTGATTGGGGAACCGAGTGTCTTAACATTAGGTTCCCTCTGTCTACCTTGCTAATACGATCGACAACGTGCAGCTATTATTAAAAAAAAAAAAATAGAAACAACGTTATTTCTGTATAAACAGGCAGAGAAAGAATAGTTAGTTATTTTGGAGAAATCGCATGTGGAGTGACGGAACGAAGATAAGTTGTTTAGTAGTAACTTTTGTAAAGTGGGTAGAAAGTGGAGAAAAAAGTCGGAGTGTCTTGGCACTAGATTTCCTCAGTCTACCTTTCTTTGCGGGTTACATCGTGAAGCTAAAATAAGCCTCTAATTAGCCGCCTAAAAGAGCGCCCTATGCCACAGAGGGAACCTAGGAACTAATATTTAGTCATTTTGTTCCCATTAAGACACTTCTTTTCCCCACTTTTTGGCAAATGCTGAAGGCATTGCAAGTTGAGTGGAGGAATTCAACGCCGCACTAAGCACTTGCCTCGTTACCAAAGCAAAGAAATGAAAATATTAATTATTTAATTCCCTCGGATGGGAATCGAAGTCAAACCAACAACTTTTCGCGCCTCTACTGGCTTCTTTCTATTTAAGATGTCATTTTTTGTTTCACACAAAAAAAAATAACGGAAGGAAGTATTTTGAAAGTATTGAAATTCGTTCGACTATGAAGTCACGCCTGACTTGTTGTGAGTACTAGAAATACGAATCAATTCTGATTTATAAATAATACTTTATTGATTGTTCGTATAATTGATTGTTTCTTACTCTAGGTCGTCGTGCTATTAGGGCATCGTGGTTGTGGGTTCGATCCCCATTTATTTCCGCTTAGTATGGTAGGCAGAGGAAACCTACTTTAAAGACACTACTTTCTCTATATTCCGTTCCATTTTTGGGACACTGCGTGTTTAGTGGTGAAATTCAACGCCGCACTGTGTCTACTATAGGCACCCATAGTTCGTCATATAGAAATTATTATAATTTAATAATAATAATTTCTATATGACGAACTCTCACCCGAAAATTATTATTTTTAAATTGACCCTGCTATACTTAAACTCATTTGACATTATTATTAATTCCTGGCTCCTGTTACAAGACAAACCGCGGAGTTGAGTTCCGCCACTTAAAACACAGTTTCTCGAATTTGGGCAAAATGATTGGTGTATTCCAAATAATTTTCGAGACATTGTGACGGACGGAACTGAACGCCGCTTTTTACCAAGCAGAGCTGGGAAATGATAATTATCTTTCCACGTCAATAACTAAGGACTTACTTGATCAATTTATCAATGTTCATGAACCAATTAGCGGCACTCTGGTAAGTGAAGTCTCCTCCCATCGTCACCATTATATTGTCGTGCTCGTAATACTTTGCCTGTTTTTCCACTAGCGATATGAAAGTGTTTACCTGGAAATTTATAATATTCTATTAAATAAGCTTTAGTATTAAAACGTGACAATTGTGAGTTCGATTCCCACTCGGGGGATTTTTTTTATTTCCTCGCTCAGGTAACAAGTCAAAGCGCGGTGTTGATTTCCTCCACTCAATGTGCAATGTCTCGAAAATTGAAAGCAGAATGTAGAACGAAATGTGGTGGAACACAACGCCGCTATTTTATTGTTGTTACTCGAGCAAGGATGATAATCTGTTCCAACGAGTGAGAATTGAAATCACAATGGACGTCACAATTACAGTCAATGCTTTGTGCTGCTGCATCACGACGGAATCAAGAGTGTTATTAATAACATACAAATTTTGTAAAATAAAAACTTACACGAGATTCAGCGTTAAACGCCGCACTCTCAGGGTCATCGACAATAGGCTCGTCGCTACAGAGCAAATCAAAACAGAAGCCATCTGGTGCATTGTACAAATTATACAACGTATGAGTTAGGATATCTGACATTTTACCTAAATTGAGAAAAAAACATATGAGTATTTTTATTTGTTTGTTTGTTTTAGTTGAGTGCTCTAATCTCAGGAATTACTGGTTCAAATTGAATTTACGGTCGATTTGGTGAAAAATTGCATACTTTTATGAATTGAATGAAATAATTATCACTCAATTATAATTACTTTGTATAATACAAAGAACTGGTTAATTGAAAGTTACAAAATTTTCGATAAATCAACATTTATTTGCATTTATTAATTCATTTATTTAAAATGTTTATATTTTTTTTATATACAGCCGTGGTTAACGAAAATCCAACGAGCAGTAGATTTTCATTAATCACGACCATATTTGAAAAAAATTTAACATTTTAAACTTTGAGGGATCTTCTTTAAATTGGCCGATTTTCATATCCGCCCGATTTACCATTTGACCACCCGCGCATTGCTGCTGGTAAAAGTTAGTTCAGCATATAGAGACTTCTTTTCTTACTGACTGTAAGTGCAATGGTTGTATGTTCGACTCTTAAATCGTAGCAACGATGATAGTTAAAAGATTTTTATTTACACCCCCGGGAGAGACAACGTGCGGCGTTGCGTGCCGTCTCTCAACACACAATATCGTGAATTCAGGTCGAAAGCGGGGAGTCGAGTAATGTCTTGACACTAGGTTCTCTCTGCTTATCCTGTTATACGGTGAATATCGTGAAGATGGTTCTTACCAAGCACATCACTCCCTCTCCACATGAACTCCATCCTATCTTCTTCTAACATCGCTTCTCTTTCTTTGTGGTCGACTCTACCTATAAAATATTAATTATTGAGTTAATTAATTTCACGGAAAATTTGAAGCCTTGGATCCTTGAAGGAGTGATATGTTTTTATTTCCTAGCTAAAGCGCGGCGTTGGGTTCGGTCAATCAACACAAAATTTCTCTTAAATTGAGTGTGTGGGAAACGTAGTGTCTTAACACTAGGTTCCATTTGACTAAATGCATGATTTATAGTGAAAAAAAAGATCTTTTCTCCACCTGGATTCAAACGATTGCACAGTGATTGCGAAATTCAACGACCCGCTTTGCCCTACCTTTCAGTTGTAACTATTAAGATATTATACATTACCTATGAAAAGTCCATCGAACCCCATCTGAGCGAGTAGGGACGCATGTTCTTTAGAATGTCCGTATGTATCTACTTGCCAGGCCGCTTTAGGTGTACCACAGGGCCCTAGAGTGTCGTTCAGTTTTCTAAAATAAATAAAGAATGGTTAAGAATATATTTTATATATTTGGTCAACAAAAAATGCTCAGTGAATGAATGAAATTAACTATTTTAATTTTTTCGCTCTGATAGAAAGACTCTGCGCGAGGTTGACTTCCAATTTGAACGGTGTGTAGGAAATGAAGTGTTTTACACTACGACCAACTTGCCTACCCTGTTATAACATTGACACAGCGAAGAGCTACAAAATGTGTTGTTTCTTTTTTACGTAAGAAATATCGTATAATCAATTTTATCCTACCTCAAACCCCAAGTATACTGATCCAAAAGCTGATGATAGTCCACGGTAGCTTCATCAGCTTGCACCCAGCCACCGCCAGCGAACTGAACGCGACCTTCCGCTACCAACATCCTAAATGTAGAGCGAGTGGCACCACGCTGTTCCTTCCACCATCTCCAGAAATATGCGGTTTCTGAGAAGGTGAACCTTGGAAATGGGACAAAATATATGTAATAACAAAAACATTACCATACCATACCATTTTTGTTTGATTGTAGTGGGTTCAAACTCCAAGCAGGGAAACATTTATTGCCGCTCTCCAGCTTAGACCACGACCACCACAAAACACGATGCATCCGACTTTCAGAATGGAACGGTGACTCGTTACCAGAACCAGTTCGTTATCAGAGCGAAGAAATGATAAATATTTATCATTTATATTTATCGAGTGAAAATCGAACCACAACCTGTCACATTTTTAGTTAAACGCTTGTGGCTCTGCGGTACGGCTGGCTTCTGAATAAAATTAAATATAAAATATATGATAATAATTATTTAATAAATACACTTACTTTCTCCTTTTGTCGTGGAGTAGTTCAGACAGAACTGAGTGGTAGATGAGTTGCACGTTTGCTGAACTGATTGTAGATTTTGCTGCAATGTATTATATAATGTTATATTTACCAAGTAGGATGAAAATACTGTGAAATTGAGCCAATGATTACGACCGTTGGGGGTTCGATTTCTACTCGAATCACGCATATAAGAATATTTCACATACAAGAATATGATATCAGGCTAAGAACGAACCGTGACTGGCAGTATGGTGTGAATCCTCCCTAAGGGTTCCAATTTTACCTTCGAGGAACGGAATCTTAAAATAGAAATAAAAAGCTTGAAAAAATGTAGAGTCTAAATGAACTCTTTACTTTACGCTACTCACTGCCATAGTAATACTGGTCGAAAGTCTTCACCCATCCCGCGTCCATATGAGAATGTGGTATGATGTGAACGTTCAGAGCACCGTCTCTTGTTGGTGGGCATTGCTACATTGGAAAAAAAGACAGTTAACTAAAAAAATTCCGATATGAGAAGTTCTAAAACGTAAACAAATAATTAGAAAAGAGCTGATAATCTTCAAACGGCAAAACATATTTTCTCGAATCATGGCTATAAACACTCTCAATTAAGTCGCCTTTCAAACAAAAATAAAACTTAATTAAAATCGGTTCATCTATTGGGGAGTTGACAGCCTCAATTAGACGATACTTGTCACAATACCGCTCTCTTTTTTCTTAGTGCTTACTAGTGGAAATCAATGCCGCGTAATGCCTTGTAACTAAGACGAGAAAATGAAAATAATTCATTTCCCCCATATCGGAATCGATCCCACAACCCTCGCGCTAACAGTTAGACGCTGCTCCGCTGCGCCACGATAACCCAAGTTAAATTCAAAATCTTATTATATTTGTACCTTACCTTATATCCACATTCAATTTTATCACTAGAAGATACTTCTTTATTTATAGAAAAATATATAACTATTAAGATTTTAAATGTTTTTACTAATTCCATATTAATAACAAGCTTTTTATATAGTTTTATTTTTTTTATTCAAACATTCACTATATAGGAAACGAAACTGAAGAACTAATGGAGTATTGTTAGTGTTAGGTAACGTTTCAAAGGTGTATTCAGAATGACGGTATTTAAAATTAAATCTTTTAAATATGAAATACGCACCAATAACTAAGCGTTATCTTAGTTTTAGGTTATGTGCGGGCTAGCCTAGCAAAATTCCATACATTCCTTCCAAACTAATTGAGTAGCGGAAGTAAACGCCGCATTTTATCGTACTAAAGCAGGGAATTTACTTCGGTCCTTAATTTCAATTGCTATAGTTCAACATGTAGGTTGTTTAGGGAGACTAAGAAAGGAAAGAAATGACATTTTTTTACATTTTACTTCTTAAAATCCACACAAATAAATTCCGGACGACGTCTAGTCTATATATATAAAATCGAAAGGTCACTCACTCATCACGAAATCTCAGAAACTACATGTGCTAGGAATTTGAAATTTTGCATAGGAGTTACTTATAGGACGTAGGTGCTCGCTAAGACGGGAATTTGTAATATTCGACTTCTAAGGGGTTATTTTGGGGTTGAAAGTTTGTATGAAACTTCGTTACTAAAAATGCTAGGAGTCTCAAATTTTGCATGGACGTCACTTATAGGACGTAGGTACTCACGGAGACAGAAATTAATAATAACGTAGTTCACGCAGCCGAAGCCGCGGGCGGGCCGCTAGTATATTATAAAACACATTATAATTGTAGCCAAGCCTTAACATTCTTGACGATTTCAAAATACAAATGAAACTTTAGTAAACATTCAACATTTCTTCGACGAATGTGGGAATATTTTTGTGTTGTAATGACTTCTGTATTACCTGATGAGGAGGTCGTGGGTTCATTGAGAGATGAGGTAAGTTTTTGGACATTTTTTATTTATTTCATTCTTAATTATCTAATGGAGCCAGGACCTGAACTGGTCTCTTCTATTAAACCATTCGAGTTTCCACTTGGTCGATTTTTTCTATTTACTACTCGATCGACATACTTGTATATCTCCAATCTGTATAATAATACAATACAGATTTCATTAAAAACAAATTATTATTTCAGTTTAATATCGTATCAATAAACGTCAAATGTATATACTAATTTACAAGATAATAGCCTTAATGTAAATTACATTTAATTCTTATACAGGTTGTTTAAAAATATGTATTTTATTATTTACGCTCCGCTACTCAGTACTTAATGTTTTTAAAATTAGGCGGAAAGTAGGGTACGGAGTATCTTGACACTACGTTCTATGCAACCGCGCTCCCAGCTGGTAGGCAGATTGATGGATGGGTAGATACAGCGTGGAGCTTGAATGGAATGTCTTGAAAATTAGACAGTGCGTGAAGAATGTGTCTCAACACTAGGTTTCCTTGTCTACCCTCTAAAAAAATACAAATTGATTAAGTACGAGGTGGTGGTAGTCACTACCTAGCCTACCTATATATCAGAGATATGTGAATATATATTATTATTCATTCAGTGTTTGTATATTATTTGTAGGTGTAATTGAACTACTCATTAGTGAACAATGACAATAATGGACATCAACTTCAATAACAATTATATTAGTGGAAAATTTCTAGTAATAATAATATAATCAAAACTAGGAAACGAAAATATTTCTGAGCTGTAATAGAATCCACTACCGTCGTACTTACTGTTAGTCGCTGTGCCATGTTAATACTAATACAGACACACGCTGTATAAAAGTAAATTAAAAAATAACTTAAGACATTACATAATTGAACAATCGTGTTACAGATATTATCGAATATTTTGTAATAAAAAATATGAACAAGTGCCCACCGTCACAGTATTACAGTCAGTTTTTTTACTTTAGCACTAGCAATATACTTTGTCTTTGTCTGGATAAATAAAGAATTTAGTATACTTTTTTTTCACGTGTATTTTGATGTAGGCATTGGCAACCTGAGAATGTTAAAATACTCCGTTCCCATTAAGATGAAGGACTAACTAGTTCTTCCTTCTTCTGGCATGAACTGAACAACTACTGAAACTGAATAAAATTGTCTAATTTATGCCGAGCACACAAATTGTATACAATTCAGACGTTACTGACGAGATTGTATATTTCCCCATTCATCCTTTAACCTTCCCTACTATACACTTCTCTGGTGAGGAATCAAAGCCACAGCCGTCTCTTCTACGCTGTACCGCCACGCCACGATGGCCTTACAAAGAAATGAATCACTATATTTTCCTTCCTTCACAAAGGTCGAGTGACATAACCCGAGTGACCCGTGAAATTGGGTGTATTATATAAAAAACACTAACCAAGTAGTGACCTTGTATGTGAACTTGATACGTCAAATAAAAGGTCAATAGTATCTATTCTATAATAGACGGATGTCGGTTTTCCTTATGGGATTGAACTATAAAGATCTCAACGAATAGTAGCTATCGTTTTTGAATAGCAGGTCTAAAAATTTTGTGTTACGACACTCTGTCTCCCATTATTTTTTATGTATAGTTTCTTGCACTCTCATTGAGACCAGTCCAACCAGGACAAGAGTGTGACTGTAAACGCGACAGGTGGTGGGCTCGATTCCTAATCGAGAAAATTAAATATTTTATAATTCTTTTCCTAGAAGGTATCTATCACAAGTACTGAGTTCATATCCAATCTGGAGGAATATTAATTTGTAATTTCGGTATATAATATAGGCTAATAATAGTTAGGTATAGACGTTTTTAGGTCAATGCAATGACTAGCAATGTCTTAGTAAATAATGATCAATGGGCGGAAAATGAAGAACGAAGTTGATATACTAATAGATTATCTTGAAGTAATCTTACTAGTCATTAGCTTGGTCCGCATGGCCAAATGGAAATAACTAGCCTGGATGGAGTTGTGAATAGCCAGAGCTGAGGCCAGTCATGTCGCAGGGGCACAAGGGTGACTGTAAATGCGACTGGTGGTGGGTTCATTTCCCACTCGAGGATATGAAACATTTACTTTAATTTATATTTAAATTTCTTCCCTCTGCTGTCGAGGCAAAACGCGGCGTTGTGTTCCACCGCTCAACACGCAATGTCTCAGAATTCGACGGTAAATGGGGAACGGAGTATCTTAACAGTAAGTTCCCTCTACCTAACAACCACGAAACACAAGCTTAAAGTAAAGAAAATATAACAATGATCTACCATATTCTTTCCCAGGTTTTTCAACCTTACTTAGTTTTTGAAATGATATCTTGAATATAACGAGGTTTTTAGTCTTTTATTCTGTAACGAACTGAAATATGAAAATGAAATATCTACGTCTTAGCAAACAATCGATAAATAGACTATCCAACAAAGCAAAAATATTTTTTTAATTTGAACAAGTAGCTCCTGTGATTAGCGCTTTTAAACAAATAAGCTCTACAATATTTATCATGTATGTATTAGTATAGATATATGACATATATAATTGGTTAAATTTAAATATGAATTACAGATAATTAAAATATAATATTACCATTTTTTATTATTTTAGGTTACTGCCTACTTTGTGTACAACAAAAACATTTTAACCATTAAGAGATCCGTACATTTGCTGTGAACGTGAGATGTGTAGATTGTTATGAGCGTGCGGCGCGAGTGTGCGCGATTGAATTATATCTAGAATATAAGAAGTGAAGCCATCGTGACGCTAAGGAATAGAGTGAATGGAACAGTCCTTGCCCAGTCCAGATTTAATTGTTATAAAAAATAAGACTAATAATATAAAATAGTAAAAAGTTAAATAAAATATGTATAAAATCAATTCAAAACTAAATTCTAGAATATGTAATGATCATTTGATATTTTGCTGTTATTTTATTGTTTCACGCTGTAGCTATATGTAGATTAATTGATGAAGTTCCACCACTCGGTTGTGGCGGGACTTTAACGTAATCTAAGAATCTCGAAAATTGGGCAGCATAGTGGAAATGGAGTGCCTTACAACACCAGGTTTTCTCTGTCTACTTTGCTATAAGCGAAACAGAGTAATGCTAAAAAAATATTAAGTCGCTTACAATCAGACCACGCTAAACGCAGAAAAGGCCTTGTCAATATGTTTTATAACGTCATAATTTGAAGTGACTATTAAATAAAGTAGAGTAGTAGTTTATGAATATTATGTATGTATGTTTGACAACTAGCAGCATAGTAACTGACCTGGACAAAGGGAAAATATATATTTTTTTAAGTTTATCGTTTTATCTCATATTTCCTTGAGTAGGAATCGAACCCATAACCTGTCGTGTTTACGGTCGCACGTTTGTGTTCCTGCTCCACGACTGGCCATTTAAAATAGTTTCGTAAAAATTATTATAAAAAAAATAGGGGCTGTTGCTCCTTCCTTGCCCTCTTTCTTGACACTACATTCTCTATGCTCACTCTATTATGCGCGATACAGCGTAAAGTTGAAAAAAATAACTACTGAGCAATTTTTTTAAAGCAGAAGATATCAATAATTAGTTTTGATTGGTTATTAGTTTTACATTTTTTACGGTGTAGGCAGAGGGAAGCTAGTGTTAAGACTTTCCGTCCCCAAAACACCTAATTTTCGAGACATTGCGTGTTGAGTGGCGGAAATCAACGCCACGCCTTGTCTTAATCTGTATTAGTACACCAAAAGAAACAGTTCAGAGAAAAAAAAAACTTTCTAACCAACGTGCAAAACACGCTTTTTATATTATATAATATAACGGATGAGGGAGTTAGTGGGGCAAGGTCGGCAGTCAACCACGCTCGACTGTGGCCGGGCTGGCCGTAGAGACGCTTAATGGGCGATTATCAAACGATGTTGCTTACAGTTGAAATTATACTTATATATAATGTAAAATAACTGAGAATCCCGCACACCACAGGAAAGGCAGAGGAATCTTAGTATTAAAATACTCTGTTTTCCACTTTATGCCGAATTTTTCGAGGCATTGCGTGTTGAGCGGCGGATATCGACTCTGGCATTTGTCTGTCATTAGAGAGAGGGAATGAAAAATAATTAATTCCTCCGAGTGAGTACGGTTCGCATCTAAAGTCACAAACAATCGATTAAAAAATTCCTTACAAAGTATCCTCAGAAATTCGATTGATTTCAACCCGTGACCTTCGCATGTTCAATTGACAGTCTTCTCAGAGCTGAGATAACTGTTAAATATAATTACTGTATTTATTAATATATATAATTACCAATAAATTGGTTCAAGTTTTTTTCCGACAATGACAGGAAAAGTGACAGTTATCTTCTTTATTTATTCAAATAAAAGGCTGTGATATTAATTTTTGTAGTCTACACTAGGTTATTTATCTGTTGTTTATGTTTTTAATACATTTTTAATTTCCATATTAATGAGTAGGTGCGATTTAACCTAGAATAGATTTTTCTAAGGACAATTTTTTGTAATATGCAGTGTTGATAAGTTATTGCTTGATGATGCATGATGGTTATTTTCAAAATAATTTTCATAACAATTTAATAATTATTCGTTATTTAGTGACATAATTTTCATGTTCTCGCTCTGGTAAAAAAACAAAAAGAGTAGAGTTCATCCTCGTCAAGCAATTTAGCAAGATTAGGGCGATTAATCCGGTTATAGAAATTTATTTAAAGTAAATACATATTTTTCTGAAAAGTAACTAAAAGTAAAATAGTCAAAACTTATATTGTCTTTTCCAAAAGTGATTTATTCATGTTACTTTCATATAGGTAAATTATTTTTAAGCACTTTAATATTAATGTTTATTATTATATATTTCCAAAATTATCTGTCATCCAAATGTGTCGTCATCACTCGTTCCCACACTTCTTATTTTCGCGCCAAAATTTAACACTTGACATTTACAAACGAAGGCCCAAATGCATACAGACTCATTACATACAACATTCACAATTAATTTAAAATAAATATGACATTACATTATTATTGCTAAATAAAAGCTTTCAATAAAGATATTTACGAATTTGAAGACAGATTAAAAATCGATTAAGGCCACAGTGGAATAGAGCGTACCTGTAAAGCGGTGATTGTGGGTTCTCACATGTGAAAATTATTCCTTTTTTTTAGTTTTACATTCAACGTATTTTTCTTATGGTAGCATAGGTACATGGAACTTTTGTGTTAAGACTATGTTAGAAATATTTATAGGCTCATAACTTATCTTTGTTAAAAATTGTAATGTAACCTACCAATGAGTTAAGAATTTCAAATACTCTGTTTCCCAATTTTCGCTCAATATTCGAGACTGCGTGTTGATTGGTGGATCTCAACGCTGCGCCTTGTTTTATTATAGCGAGGATAAGAAAAAAATAGTGAGATTCAAACCCATAATTGTCACATTTACAGTCAAACGCCCCGTGCCCCTACGCTACGATGGCGTCAGGTACGGAACCATAAAAATACATAGTTTTTTATTGCGTAACTTAACACCATATTTTGTCTAACCGGACCTTATCACTCATACAGTGACATGAAAATAGATGCAAGTTACTAAATAAATACTAACAGACAGAAAAATCGATTCAGTATAACATTTGTAATATTAGAAATCTTATTAAGCGTGAAGGTTAATTAGTTAATTATGATATATTTTTGTTAATTGAAACCAAAAAATAGGACTGTTACAATTGAATAGACACTGGGGTCGTAACGGTTGACATAACACAAAAAGGGTATAGTGAAACGATTGTAGGTTCGATTCCCGCCTTTTGTAAATTTTGGTGTTTAGGATAAATGAGGAGCAAGCAATTTTCTTTAAAAAATATATTTTGAAATTGGCTAATTGACTCATATCTAATTTACTTTTCAGATCATATATATAATCTATAGACAAACATGGCGGAGCCCGCTTTCGCTTCTTTTTGTAAAAAAATTTAAGCCACATTTCTTTTTAATTTTTTAGAAATCAAAATGTTTGTATTAACTATTACGATATAGTAAAGAAATAATTATTAACGCTTTGAGACATACTTGAAATTAACTACAAATATAACTCTAAATTAAAAAGTGAAGAAGTGAGTTTTTATTTGTCAAATTTCATAGTTGTAGGTTCACGGCTTGTTCACGGAGAGTAATTATATAAATTTTGATTACGCGGTAAATTTCATACAACATATTTTTTTTTATTAAACATTTTCTTTTTCTTTTCAGATACGAAACCCTAAAAAAACTATTATATTTAAACCTACGCCCACCATTCATATAGTCACCCTGTCCTACTATACCAGGATAAAGGCAAATAATGATAAATGAATAATGCCCGCATACATAATAGTAACTTAATAAATATAAGTAAAACTAGCTTTCACCAGCGGGTTCGCCCGCATGGTTTATTAAATAAAAAAATAAAGTATAACACATTCTAAGAAGGTACCCCAAGTAACTCATCGCAGGTAAGTTGGTTACATCAAAACAACTTTCCTCAATAAAAAAACAAAAAGATTTTTTAATTTCCTCCCATTAGTTCCCGAGATTGGCCGCGCTCAAACAAACAGACGCCCTCAGCTTCACAATATTAGTATACATAACCTTCTATAATACCCTGAGGCGGTAATATAATGCTGTAAACTAGTTTGCAATTTTAAATACTTAAGGAATTGCTTTTTGCCCTTGTGTTATATGGATTTTTTTATTAAATTAGAAGTACCTATATTTAAGCTACAATATGAATGTATTGCGTTCATTTCCTCGTTCTGGACCAAGACAAGGCTTGGCGTTGAACTCTGCCAGAAAATGGAGAAATGAGTGTCTTAATAATAGGTTCATTCTGTTTCCTGTTCTATTTTATAAGGGCCTATGTAAAGCTTAAAAACAAATTTTCTTAGTGTTTAGCCAACAAGCAAAATTTCTAAAATGACTTAAATGCCGTTTCCGTTAATTGATATATAATTTTATATTGAAAATGGCATCTCAAGATCTGTCTCACACTTACGAGCAGTGTAATTAATATGCCTTAGATGTGGAAATAGAATGATTTGTCACCAGCATATAGCAGGATAGATAGAGGGAACTTAGAGTTAAAGCACTCTCATACACACTTTATACACATCGTCTAAATTTCAAGACGTTGCCTGTCGAGTGGTGGAGCTTAACGCCGTAGCGCTTGCATTTTCAGTTACACCACTTTGGCCAAACGACCATGAACATTACGCACGAACACGATACATTTCAATGTAGATATGTACAATGTCAACTTATTTTTAAAGTAAAGCAATATTTTTTTAAAGGTTAAATAAAATAATTTAAATATTTTTACTTTTATTTTTATGAAACATAAAAATACCGAACGAAAATCAAATTTATTGGTTTCATAAAATATATTTAATTTAATATTGTATTAATGAGGTCGCACGTTCGTAAATAATCCTCGTGCTGTTTAAAAAAATGAGAATGGACTAAATACGATTTTTTTTATTGTTTCGATTTTTATTTGTCAGCGCGGTGTTGTGTTCCGCCGGTCAATACTCAACACAACAACGTCAATATGCCTAACCTGTGATATAGGATAAAGAGTCGAATTAAAAAAAAGGGATTCGCACCTTAAAAGTAAAAAACGGAACCCCTATACGATCACGTTTTTGTTCGTCTGTCCGACTGTAGAGACCAAATATTCAGGTCTACGGCTCCTTGGAGCTTGGAGCACAAAAAAGTTTATTTAATTTTCTTTTTCACCCGCTTCTATAAAAGGATGAGGTTTTCAATTTGGCTGTATTTTTTTGTTACCGTTGTATTCTGCAAACAATATAATCGGCAGAGGAGGCTTAAAATTAAGACATTCCGTTTCCCGAGCACTGCCTCATTCGAAACATTGCATATTGAATTACGGAACACAACACCGTATTTTATTAAGAGCGGGGAAACGCAAATTCGGTGTTTATCACCTTGAAGTTTCAGGAAATCCGAAATGCGAGACATTCTTGTCAAGTTAAAAAAAACCACTTCCTGTATATCATGAGATGTGGAATAATAAATGTATTAATTACAATAACATTGTAGAAAACATTTTTTTTGCACGTTCCGTATGTAAATGGAGCTACGATATAAAGTTTACATACTACTACATACTGACTGTAAGCGCGACGGTTTTGAGTACGATTCCCACTCGGCAAAATTTATTATTTTTATTTCCTTCTTCTTGGAACAGGACAAACCGTGGCGTTGAGTTTCGCTTGGAGTGAGTGATAGGCTTGAATTATCCAACACGTCATGTCTCAAAAGTTTGGCGTGGTTTGGGGTACATGTCTTAACACTGGGTTCCATCTGGCCCACTCTGCTATATAGGGGATTAAGAGTGGAGCTAAAAAAATAATCTTATACAGTTTGATTTTGAAAATTCGTTTATTTTTATAGCTACACGCTGTATCTCGCACATAGCAGGGTAGGTAGAGGTAGCCTGGGAACCTAGCGTTAACTCAGTTTTTCATTCAGATACATTCCAGCTTTGCCCTCAACGCCGCGCTATTCCTGGTTACCAGAGCCAGGAAATGATAATGTTAAATATTTTATTCCTTCAAGTGGAAATTGAACCTATAACACACTCGGCACTCGTTTGCGCCCTTGTGCCACTATGGCCTCCTTTCTATATCTATACTAATACATAAAACCGAAATGTTGGTTTGGTTGAAAACGCTAATCTCAGGAAGTATCTACTAGTTTAATGACTAAAATTTATTTATCTCTTATGTAATAAGTACACGAACAAAGTACAAAAAAATGAGATCAAGTTCAAAAATGTTTTTGAGTTAAAAATCAATGTCAAGATAAATTCCATTTTGAGACAAAAATGTCATTAAAACAAAACAAAAATAATAATAAAATTACCCTGTAATGTCCAAATACAGTGTCTCAACAATCTTTTTGGGCAATCATGCATTTTTAACCGACTACAAAAAAGGAGGAAATAGGATAATTTTTGAGAGCACCGATCTCTTTAGATTCTTAAATTTATAAGCTTTTACATTTCTATTTATTTATACGGTTGGATAAATTGGAACTTGGACGGCATTACCGCCATGGTGGAAGTCGTGACCGGTGGAGACATGGTGGGGGTGGTCGTCTGTATTTTATGCCTATCTTTAAAATGTACTCCACAATGCCTTTTGTCGTAGTTCTTGTCGGTTTCCGGATCAGAGGAACCTAATGTTAAGACACTGCGTTTCCATTAAGACACTTCCATACCCCACTTTCTGCCAAATTCTGAGGGCATTGCGAGCAGAGTGGCAGAATTCAAAGCCGCGCTTTGCCTCATTAGCATATTGGTAATCGAACCCAAAACATGTCACGATTACAATCCTATACTTATGCTCATGCGGCTTGCGGCTTTGAATTTGAATTTGAATTTGGGGAGGGTCGAGGAGTACTAAGAGATTTCCCTACATTCGTACGGGAACGGGATAACCAGGATTTTACATTTTATCGGCCACACACGCGAAGCTGCGTGAAACACGTTTTAATGAGTTTTTTTTTTAAATAAAAAAACATATTTTTTTTATGAAATATATTACATTATAATCTAAATTACCTATTTCCGAATTATGGTGTCATGCTCATGCTGGTGTCCTCAACTTCACCTTCACTTGGCCTTTGCTAATATTTGCCCGAACAAACATCAAACCTGTGACCTATAAATGACAGCCTTAATGATTTCATGTTGAATTAGATATCTTTTTAGTTTCACGCTCTATCCCGTATACATCAGGGTTCATCCATTCAAAATGCCATCTAGAATTCGGCGGCAAGTGGACAACGGTATGTCTCGACACTAGGGTCCCAGGTTCCGGCATATAGCGTGAAGCTAAAAAAAGAATTATATTTTAATAATTTCCACTTCTCCTAGGGATGGGAGCACGGCATTTAGTTTCAAAACGCAACATGGAATGTCTGGAATTAGAAGTGTGGTGTCTAGATTGCACTAGATTGTAGTTACGAGTATTTAGTGGCAGAACTCAACGCTGCCTTTTATGTTGTCAGTGCGGGGAAATGAAAATAATTTAAATGGCTATCGAATTTAAATTATTACGCGCACAGCAAGACGCTGTACCATTGTGACACAATGGCCTTACAGTTTAAAACCAAAATAATATGAAATCCATATTTAGATTTTTAATTTTGGTCGAACTATAAATAGTTTATTATATTTTCAAAATATTTAAAACAACTTTACATATATGTATGTATGTATGTACTTATAAGTATACCGTGGGAACTAAGTCCAAAATACTCGTGGTATTGAATAACAATAATTTTAATATTATTTTTATCTTGATGCTATATCCCGCATCTAACAGGGTAAGCAGAGGAATCTTAGACACTCTGTTCCCCATTAAGACACTTCCGTTCCTGTAGAATCTTTAAGGTATTGCCTGTTCAACAGTTCAGTGACGGAACCCAACGACGTACTTTAGCTCGTTACAAGAGACAGGAAATGAAAATATTATATTCCTCCGAGTAGAAGTCGAACCCTCAACTGTAGCGTTTATAGCCGCACGCTTAACATAAAGCGCAATGTTAGATTCTACCTTTAAATAAACAATGAAGAGAAAGTGGAGAGCAGAGTGTTTTACTTTAAACACTAGGTGTTGTCACTCTATTGGGTTTTCTATTGGTTGTGTTCCTCCATTCTTCTTTTACATTAGTCTTATTTACCTAAATAAATAAAATAATTTTCTCAAAACGCGGCCATGGTTAATATTTTCCAGGGACCATGTAAGCTACTGTAAAATATATTGCAGATATTCTACAGTGATTTACATTTTGAAGTTGAACGCAAGCTTGGCAAAAAGTAGAAAATTGTCAAACTTTCGTTATTTTAACTTTGAACTGTTTCTTTTTTGGGCTTATTTGCGTGAGGCCGTCGTGACTGCGTGCTACTGTAAACGTGACGGTTGTAGGTTCGATTCTCACTCGAGGAATGAGATATTTAATATTTTCATTTCCTTGCTCTGGTAATGAGGCATAGCGTTGCCTTGCGTTGCAGCACGCAATGCCTCGAAAATTGATCGGCAAGTGAGAAATTTAAGTAAATTAATAGGTACGGAGTGCCTAACATTAAGGTTCCAGGTTCCCTTATCTGCCATGTGCTGGATACAGCGTTAAGTAAAAAAACTAAAGTTAGTTAAATTATGTAAGCATACGTACTATATACTTATACTATTTTCATTTTCTACCCTGGTAAACAAAGCACGGCGTTGAGTTCCGCTACTCAACACGCAATGTCTCGAAAATTGGAAGAAAAATGGAAAACAGCATTCTGTTCTGGTTCTGATTCTCAGTCTAATATTAGGTTCCCCCGACCTACCCTGATACATGCGGGATTCAGCGTGGAGCTAAATAGTCGAATCCATCTCGTTCGCACATACATCTATCTCTTTCGCACATACACAACATATCTATACCCATCTCTTTTCTTCTCAAATAACATACATAGCTATCTCTTTCACTCTAATACATTATTCCTATACAGAATGCACTGAGCATGAAAAAACCTCGGTTATTTAAATAGTTGCAGCCTCAGAGGCGATTCAGTTATGAGCTAGGCGCGATCGAAGCGCGTTTTGCTCTAAAAAAGCGAAAGCGAAGCGAAAAAAGCGAGTAAATTTACGTGTTTTTTATTAAATTACGAACATTGTATAGTTACTTGTGTGTTTATTTTTTTTGTGTAATTTGTGCTATTTTTTTTCATTTTTGACAAAGTGATTCGTTTTGTTTTTTTATGTTGAAATAAAGAAAAGAGAGAACGGTGAGCTTTTTTGTCTTTTTTTATAATTTTTTTAATTGGCAAACTTGCAGCAGCAAAAAATAATTTAATATATATATATAATTTGTTTAAATTTTTTATTATATAATATATTTACGATATAATAGTAAAAATGAAAAAGGCTTCACGTTTTACCTCCAAAGACACGGAAGCCAGAGAGTACTTAGTTTGAAAGTACTCTCTTTCAATTTTTTTTCATATTTCCAAAATGGGAAATAAACCCACATTCGCTGCAATTACTATCATACATTGTGCCACTGTGCCATGATAGCCTCTAATATAAATATTGTGGAAGTTCAAATCATTAAAATATTAATGCTGATTGAATTAAATATATGAAGCCTGAAATAAATAAATATAAGTATATAGTCAGCACATCGTTTGACTGTACGCTGTGGTTCTGGGTTCCATTACCAACTCGGGGGAAGAACTATTATAATTTTCTCTGCTTGGTAACAAAAAGACGAAGATTTTCGTTACGTTCCGCAATTCAAATTTAATAGAATATAAATATGGAATGATCGTATAACGCAGGACACAGCGCGATAGTAAAAAAAATATTTAAGAAAAATAATTGTTAATTATAATTAATTACCAAAATTTAAATATTATTAAACTTATTCTTATTATTAATTTAATAATTAAAAATATTTTTTTCAATTAAAACTGAATGAATATTCATGTGTTATTAAATACATGTATCTATTTATAAGGTTAACGATCGAGTTTCTGTCATCATTACAAGTAATAAAAAAAAAATTAAGTATTTTAAATTGACATCGTCTGACTAAAAGCGCGGTGGTTGTGGGTGCGAAAATTCGAAATAGGAAGTAAATAATGTAAATACGATTTAGGAAGTAAATCGAATCCTTAAATCTATATCTATATATATCCTATAAATAGCCTTAAAAACAGAGGTAAAATTTGGTATTTAAGACGTTCGTTCAAGTGAGGTATCAGATGAAAGCGCTCTCGCTATCCTAAACCTGGATTTCAGGAAAAGCTCGAGACCACCAATTTTTGTACGGAAACCTCGGAGGGCGAGCCCGACTTTTGCGATATAATTGGCCATATCTTGCTTTTAAGTAAATGTAGAAATACTATTTTTTTGATTATGATTGATGATATATATGATTTGAATTTCAACTCGAAATCTCCAAGCGTCATGAAATAAAGGCTCTTGTCAAACAGACAGACAGACAGATAGACGGACGGACAACAAAATTATCTTACAAGGATTCCTTTTTTTCCTTAAAAGGTATGGAAACCAAAAAAATTTTTTTTATAGCTTATTCATCTTTCACATAGAGTGGAGAAGGCATAAATAAAAACACATTATTCTTGCGTGTTAAATGGCGAAAACCACGATTACGCCGCGATTTGTCTTGAGTACTATAGGTACGGAGTAATTTAGTGAGTTGTCATTTTCGATCTTCGGAAGACTTGCAAGAGCCGCCGGATTCGAATCCCATTTTTGCAAACAGTATTATTTTTCCTAAGAGTTGGACAACACTTTAAAAAATATAAAAATAACTAATTATTATTTTATTTAATATCACAAACTAATTAATTGACATAATATTATGCATTTCCGCCATTTTAAAATCACCCGGAAGTTCTAAACTAGAGTAGAAACAGGTGTAAATTATAATGTAGTGAATAATTATAATATTTAATTGAATAAAATATAAGAATTCACAATTGTGAGGTCATTAGAAAAGTTGTTTTAGTTTGTATGTTTTTTTAATAAGTGTTTGTTTTATTCAGAGCAAGTAGTTTCACGTTGCTTGTCGTATATAACATATTTAATAGGTTGAGAGTACCTAGCGTTATGACTCCGTTCCTCATTATTTGAGACACTACACGTTAAATGGTGTAACTCAAGGCCGACAACAAGCAGGGGGAACCTAGTGTTCAGACACTACATTTCCCGCAAGTCACCCCATATCCGATACATTGTGTGCTGACTGACTGATTGGTGGAATTCAAGGATGTCTTCTTATCAAATCGAGGAACTGAAAATTATTCATAGCTCCGATTTGGAATCGAACTAACAACCGATGTACGTACCGCTGCGCCACGACGTACTCAAATATAGACTCTATAAGGTATATATAAAGCATGCCTTACACTGTGATGCAATTTACACAGCATAATATTAATCGAGGAATGTGAAATGTTATAACGTTTTGTAACATTTGTTTTTAATTAAAATTACATTGATATAGCTTTTGCTCGTGGTTTTGTTTATATTTTATGGATTGATGTAGAGAATAAAAAGTAAATATTTTTAAATTCCAAGGAAATGAAAATAGTTTAGTAAAGTGGGCAATGGAGTGCCTTGACACTAGTTTCCCTCCGTGGGCACGATGGACACTCCCACAACCCTTATTGGATTATGACATCGTACTTTTTGATCTTCATGTAGGTTCATAGTTTATTGAGGTTGATAAGCTGATGGGGTAACCTATTATTGGTGATGCTGAAATCCTGGAATTTGGTAGTGGTGGTCTGGTTGTAGTTGAATAGGGACCATTTTTACTTGAAATTGAATCATAATTGAAGTCATATCACAATTAAAAGCAGTTATAGAACAACTTGTTTTGTGGGCTGGATCCTCTTACCAATCCCGAGCAGTGGTGTTCGAGAAGGGGCATCGTGGAGTCGAGTCCCGTATATCCCGTATAAAAAGAATAAAAAAATACTGTCTACTTAATCTGAAACGAAAGAAACCTAAAATTCAAAAAATGCATTGCATTGTATCCTAAAAGAGGTACAAATCTAATAATCCAATTGGCGATTTTCGCTAATTTTAGTAACATTTATTATATATATTTTAATAACAACAATATTGATTGGCGGGAATTAACGCCGCAGTTTATCTAAACAATATCATTTTCAATTAGGTAAATCATTCCGCGGAGTGTATATCGAACCCACAGTCATCGCGTCAGCAGTCAGACACTTCAACGACTGAGACAGGATGTGTTAATTTTATTTCAATATAAAATTTGTGTAACTGATAAGAAATATATTTATAGGTGAAATCGAATGTTTTCAAAAGGTCAATTTAGTGTTACGGCTATATATTATTGCTTGCGTAAAATCTCTTATCTTTTTAGACCAAAACATATTAAATTAAGATCTTAATTCGGAACGGCAGTGTCTAAATGGGATGCGGAGTGTCTTAACACTAGATTCCCAGGTTCCATTTGCTTACCCTTCTATGAACGGGATATACCGTAAAACTAAAAAGAACTACTTATTATTTGAAGAAGAATAAAAGTGAGATAATTTGAAATTTCTTTTATTGCTAATTGTACCATTAAAAATTTAATTAGATTAGGTTTTTAATGGCTTCTATTGCGATATCCCATCGTTTTGTAAAGATTTGCATTAAGTCAGTTTCATGTATCACAACGGCTTCTGAAAAATAAACGATTGAAGAATAATTAAGTAGGCCTTTATGTAATTCGTAACTAAATTTCATGTTTATACTTAGTTTTTATTATTTTACTAAAAGGTGTTCACTGGAATCGTTTGAAATGTACAAAGAAAGATGAATGGATATTATACTGTTAGCAAACTCGTGTAAAAGAGGGTAGATGTAGGTTAAAAATACTACAAAAGCAATGAAACGGGGCCCCATGGTCAAAGACCTGATTATTGGAAGGAAGAAGGAAAGGGCCCTTATTGGGAAGAAACTCATGTGAAGTATAGAAACATAATTATAGACGACATGTGTCTTTATTTTGATTTTTAAAAACGTTACCCACTATCGATTTCTAACTATATTTAATATATAAAAAAGGAAATAAGATTGTCGTGTTGTTGAGTTTTGTCACATAACGTACTTAGATAATGTTTCCGAAATGAGTGAACACTGGAAAGTATAGGGGTGGAGTGTCTTAGCACTAGGCTATTTTTGCCTACCATGCTAGCAATGAGTGGCGGAAATCAACGTCGTGGATGCCAGAGCGGAGAAATGAAAATAATTGAATGATTGTTCTCCCTAGAGGGAATCGAATCTAAAACTATTATGTTTACAGTGACAAGCTGTGTCAAGAAAAAAACAACAAAAAAAGATTATATAAGATGACATCTCCAAAATATTTCACAGATCCAAGTAAATATTTCGTGATGCATTACCATTAGGGTCATTGTCAAAATATTTGAAACTTATCTTCAGGCGATAATCAACTTTATATTTTAATAGCAAATTACGATTTTCCTTTGAAAATATAATTTATTTAGAACTAGGTTAAACCTAGGTGTCTTCAGCCTCGCTACGATGATTCAACTTTTTTTTCTCGATTAATACGTAATCGCTCGTTCATCGATTTCAATTGAATCGGAATATTGATTGTTTAATTGTATTTTAATAAGTTTTTTTTACGTATGAATAATATTTTAACGAACTTCAAAAGAAAGAGGTCTTATAGAACAGAGTCCTAAAAACACTATAACACATAAACATTCCTTTTATTACTTACAAAATTTATAACTTATATATAACTATATAAAGTTTTTGTGTATATATTATGTAATTATTAAATATAATCTAATTTTCAAAAAAATCTAAATTATTAGAATGTTTAGGGTAGTGTATTTATCGTATCTCAAAATAAAAACCAAAATCCTTATAGGATCACTTTCTTGTTGTATCTTGACCGTCTGTCAACATCATTTTTACAAATATCTAGTTGTAAATAAGATATCTAAAGATACGTACGTTTATGCAAATGGTTTTGCTACATTTTGTTTGAAGTTTATCTACAATCATAAAATTGATACGGAACACTCGATGGCAGATCCCGGCTAGCACTTGACTGATGGTTTTTTTTCTTTTTTATTTTACCACAACTAGACCGAGGAAATAAAAAATTTAATTAATTAAAATTTAATAAAATATTTCGTACGGGAATCGATCTCATAAACGTCACTCAAACACGCCGCTGCGCAACGACGGCCACTAACTTGTATAATAATAATAATAATACTAATTTATTTCTATTTAAATCAATTAAATATTTATTAATTTTATACAAAACTCTTTTAGGTGTGATATTTCACATATAAATATTAATTAATGTAAATATTATTTATTAATAGTTCGGAGACAGATATACTAGTTAGTTCAGTTGTAAAATGCTCCTACTAATTCTACAAAGTTCTAGGTTTGAGAAATATTATTATAGCAGAGGGAACCTAGTTTATACACTCTGTTTGTCTTTGGTCTCTCCGCCGAATTTTCAAGACTGCGTGTTGAGTGGTGGAATTTAAAGCCGCGCTTTGCCTCAGTACCAGAGCGGGGAAATGAAAATATCAAATATTTCATTTCCCCAAGTGAGAATCGAACCCATAATTGTGCTCCGCAGGGCCTTTCTATAGGTACTTAAGCATTGTGACACAAACACAGTATAGAAACTAGAGATTGCTTCGGCCTTCGGTTTAAAAGGGTCTGTACTCTAAAATGTCATGTCAGTTGAGTTTTACCATTTAGTTTGGCTAAAGAATTTTATATAGGAATTTTGTATATGATTTAAAATGAAAATTTAGATAAATAATTTAGAACGGTACTTTGTATACAATTTAAACGGAACGATCTTGGGTACTATTCCCAATTGGGGAATGAGTTTTTTTCCTCGTTCTGGTAACAAGGAAAACCGCGGCGTTGAGTGCCACCACTCAAAACACCATAACAGGTGGTGCGGGTAGAAGGAAGTGTATTCGCTCTAGGTTCCCTCTGCGAACTGCTGTGCGAATAATATTTATTTATAATACACATCTCTCTCGCTTAAGTAGCAGGAGCGAACGAACCATTCAATTTTAAGACAATTTAACCTACTAAAATTTGAACTCGCTTCCACTGTAATATCACCAACTACCAACCACGTTAGTCCACGTTATACATACATACATACATATATTTAATTCACTCATATATTTTGTTCAGTGAATAACCTTGATTCCGTTTGAGCCGTATTGACGCAATAGTAAATCCTTGTATAGAGAATGTACGATTCATACTAACATAGTAATAACTGTTTTACAGTACATACTACTGTTTATTTATAAGTAGAAAAATCTGGTTCACGCTGTATCCCGCACACAGCAGGGTAGGCAGAGGGAACCTAGTGTTAAGACACTCCACTGAGTGGCGGATCTCAACGGCACGTTTTGCCTCGGTGCCAGAGCAACAAAATGAAAATATTAATATATAAATTTAAAAAAACATTTACACATTTCTTTGTAAACGCCTGACTGTGCACATTACAGTAGAGGTTCTCACTCAGAGGAATTATTTTTTTTCACTTCCCTGGTCAAGTAACGCAGGTTACCGACATAGCTCTCAAAATCTGCAAGCTAAAGTGGCAATGGGCAGGCCATATTGTCAGAAGGACCGACAACCGATGGGGAAGAAAGGTTCTCGAATGGCGACCACGCCTCGGCAAAAGGAGTACAGGCCGCCCTCCAAAAAGGTGGATCGACGACCTTAAGAAGACAGCGGGAACCCGCTGGATTCAAAGGGCGCAGGACCGAACGGAGTGGCGAGCATTGGGGGAGGCCTATGTCCAGCAGAGGACCTTAAAAGGCTGATGGATGGTCAAGTAAAATGTCACGGTGTTGAGCTCCGCCAGCCAAACACGTATTATCGCAAAACTGAGTCAAACTTTTCATCAACTTAGGCAGTGAAAAAAAATTACTTATATATTTTGTAATTGAACCTAGAACCAACTGCGAAGCAAAGCTATATTTAACAAACAACATTACCCTGACATTGAAAATGAAATTTGAATAGTTGTAACATTGACGTAACGAGTCATTGTGACCGAGGTTAAGTTACATTGACTCTAGGTTATTATGTGATGGGTGTGCATGTTATGTCAATTATTTAACACGAGTAAATACTTGGAAAATATAGTTCCTGAGATTAGCTCGTTCAACCGAACTAATTCTTCAGATTTATAAAATATAATAATAATAATTAATTAATTAATTAATAATAATAAATTTATATATATTTATAGATTGTACATTAAAATAACTTATTCAACATATTTCGAAATATTCGATAGGTACTTAGGTCATATAAAACGTGAGTAGGATTTTTAAGTGTTTAAAGTTTTATTACAAGGTTTATTCAAACATTTACCTATAAATACTGTAAAATATAATTTTCCTGCTATTTTTTTTTGACAATTTGCTGTTAAAATACCAATATCCTCTCAATGTCTATACATTGCGTGTTGGGTGGCGAAACTTAACGCCGCGCATTATCGTGTTACCAAGAAATGTGAATAATCCATTCATTCATGTAGGAATCGAACCCACAACTGTTGCCTTTACAATCAAATAGCTTCAAATATATGATAATTAGAATCTTATTTCTTATTAAGAGTTTTGTTTTATTATGAAATACAAACGTAATTAAATAAAAATAATCATACAAAAAGAAATCTAAAAATAATATAAGCTTCCTTCTGTAATGTTAAATATAAAGCGAAATAAATGAATACTAAATACCTTTATACGTAGAAAAAACTAAATACAGTATTATATAAGGAAGTCTAGATCTAAGCTGGAGGTCACGTGTACACTTCCCGGTTGAGACAAATATTTATATTGACAGTTATCTCATAATAATTAGAGGTTAAAAAACAGCAAGGGCAAAATTGAGTTTAGCAAATTAAAGTTGATACAAATTTTAGTTTTCATTTTCATACAAGGTTACTATAATAATAATAAAAAACGTGAGGTCGGTGTGGCGCAGCGGTGTTTGACTGTAAAGGTGAGGGTTGGGGTTTGATTCCCACTCAGGAGAATGAGTTCTCACTCTGGTAATAAGACAAAATGCGTCGCTTAGTTCTGCCACTTAATTTGTTTCGAAAATTGGAACATGGGGAAAGGACTGTCTTAACACTAGGTTCCCTTTGCCTACCCTGCTATATGCATATACACTTCCGTAAATCAAGATTGCATTAATTATTTAATTTGCTATGTTTTTGTTTCAGAAATCAAATCCAAACATTAAATAGAGCATGAGAAAACACTGAAAGAAGAAAATAAAAATCAAAATGGCGCCGCAAGAAAGAACTTCCTGTTGCGAAGAGGATTCCCGCGAAACCGGGCCAATGGAGAACAATCTGTCAAACATAAACTTAGGCAAAGGCTTCATAAATAAGGCCTACAAAAATGATGAGGAAAATGTTGCCACTAGAAAAACGGAAAGCGGAGAGAATCCCAAAAAAGTGACAGATTTCGACGATTTATTGCCATATGTCGGTGAATTTGGTATATATCAGAAGATTTTGTTCCTATTGATGATACCGTTCGCGTTTTTCGTCTCATTCGTGTATTTTTCGCAAATTTTTATGACAATCGTGCCAGAGCAGCATTGGTGCTGGGTACCTGAATTGGCCAATTTAACTGTAGAAGATAGGTGAGTTATTTTACCGAGAGAGAAGAGAGACTTTTTTTTTAGAGAATTAGGAGGTAGATAGAATCTAATTTTTATACAATTAAAAAATATAAAACATTAAGAGACACACATAAAAAAAACATAGAAATAACATGAAAATAATGTAATTACTATTCTTAGTGCTGTTAGTAGGTATATTAACTTAGAATTATCACCAATTATCATTAGTAGAGCTCAGGAATCGAATCCCCAATTATCGCGCCGATAATAAATAGGATTTTATTACCCATTTATTATTAGCAATAGGTTTGTTCTTTTTGACCTTCTGGTGATTAATGTTAGTTAATCACAACTGTATTCATGATGCATTCAGAATAACGATACGATACTATTCGGTTTGAAATAGACTACGACTGGCCATAATAACTAATGTTGTTATTTTCCAAATATTTCCAGTATCTATTCCATTTCCAATATTTTTCAATATCCTGATTTTCTCTTGAACGAGAATCGAACTCGCTACAATCGTGTCAATGAAGTTACCTACAGATTGAGCCTCTTTAGTATTTCTTATACATTTTATAACTTAAATACTTAATGACTTAATCACAGTAGGAAGTTTATATTTTATAACTGTATTTAATTATTTGTAATGTTAACTATATAAAAAGCTTTGTGTGGCTAATTACTCTATATTACTTTAATAGTTAGAACTTAGAAGTTAGAGTTCGAGTTAGTGCCCTGATTGTGATAGTATAGCCCTAGTGCATCTTTGGGTTCTGCTTAAATAGTTGGATAACAGAGAATAGAGATAAGTGTCACTAGGTAGCGTCTACTTGCTCTGTAAAATATAAGATGTAAAAATAGAAGAACCAGTTTTTTCCGTTTCCTGTCAGGATAACGAGATATTTTCTTTTAGTACTCCCATAAATTCCCTAACCTACCTACATACATGCAACTATGAGTTTTCTAAGTTCAGTAATTTCGTTTGTGTGTTGTTACTCAAAGAAATTGTTTTTACAAAGCAAAGCACGGCGTAGAGTTGAGCCTCCAGAAATCGGCGGAAAGTGGAGAACGGAGTGTTTTAACACTAGGTCCCACGGTTCCCTCTCCTATCTTGCTATGTCGCTTGAACCGACAAAAATATTTTTATTATAGAAATAATTATAAATTAATATCACTACTTGAATTCGAACCCACATTCATCAAATAAAGTTAGTAAAGAACTATCAACTTGGTTACTTGGCGTCATTAATAATCATTTATAAAATAAATTATGTATATGTAATCATTATCCATACATAAAGTACCGAGGTCATGGATTTATGTAAAAAAATCGTACTCTATGTTCTTATGTACATTTACGTATATGTAATAGTTCCGTGTTTTTTTTGTCTAAGATATGTGATTTATTACTTGTTATTTTAATTGTGTAAATAATAATCAAAGTTTATGGTAATATAATTTTAAAATTGTTTATATGACTAGGGGAAACAGCCCGCCTGATCGCTTCGCTCACAAACCGTCTCTCGCTTCACTCGCTAAAACAATAAATAAAAACTATTTTCTGTCGTAATACTAGGTTCCAAAATGCCCTATGGCTATCCTACCATGTGCGGGATTTAGCGTGATGTTAAAAAAAATGCAAGATAGACAAAGAAAATTTAATGTTAACACTAAGATCTATAATAAAAGCAAAAAAAATATTGCAGGCGTATCCCCGGGAGTCCCCTTGAATATTTTTTTACTCCGTATTTTTGATGTTATAATATAATTTATTTATGATAATTCCAACTGTCTAATTATCATGGTTCATGAGATAGACTTGGAGACAGACGAATAAATAGACAAAAAGACGGCGAAATATTAGTAATAGGGTCCCGTTATTCAAATTATGAATCTTGGTAAAGAATCCTAAAAAACCAGTAACCCGGATATATTAAAAAAGGAATAATTTAAAAGAGCTTCTTTGAATTATTTATCTTTATATAGACAGACAGACGGCGGAGTTTTAGTAATAGGGTCCCGTTTCACCATTTGGGTAAAGAACCCTAAAAAGCCGGAATGACCCGGATATATAAAAAAAAGTTTGTAAAAGGACCTTCTTTGAATTATCTTTACATTAAAATTCAATCACGACTTCTATCACAATCAATAGGATCTCTTGTGGTTATCTTCTATTGTATTTTGTTTCTGTAATGTGCCTTACGTCATGGGTTTCTCTTAATTTTGCACTGTCACTTAAACTTGTATTGTACTTCTATAGCAAAGGTTGTTAGTTCGATTTTCGTATAAGTTGTTATATGTATATAATGTTTTGTACTTTTATCTGTTTATCTATATATCTAGATATCAATCTATATTATAAAGCTGTTTGTTCGGTTGAACGCACTTATCTCCAGAACTACTGGTTTGGAATGAAAGCCTTTATGCGTTGGATAGTCTACTTATCATGGAAAATCGTGAAATTTTGATATTTCCTATTTGAACCTACTACCGACGCGTGCGTAATAATGCAAATTCCAACTAAACTATAATAAATTGACTTCGAAGTAATTCAAGGTGACAATCATTCGATACGCGAATGATCAATAAGTAATAATTTGCTTTAGAAAATTATAAAAATATAAAATTATATGATATTACAGTCGACGTGGGGCATGTGCATTTAAGGCATGATTGTAAATATGACGGTTGTGGATTCGATTCCCACTCAGGAGAATTTAATTATTTTCTTAGTTTTGGCAAAATGACGAAACGTGGCATTCCCACCAATCAACACGCAAAATCTCAAAAATTGGGCGGTAATTGGAGAATAGAGTGTTTTGACACTACCTACCTTACTACGAGTATATGCGGGATATAGCTTGAAGCTTTAAGCAATAGGTAATAAACAAAAGGTTATTTTCAATCTCCTCACAATTAATATTTAATAATAAATCTTAGTTCAATCGATCGATAATTATTCCACGAAGTGATCTTTTGTTCTGTATATTTATTTATCAAGATGGTAATAAACGAGTTCATTTATTCATATCATAGTCGTCGCCTATTGCTTTATTCGCGTGGATCTTAAAACATAAAATGGAAAATCTCTTTTATTTTCCCATTTCCAAATAGATTTACATTTCCACCAATAAGGAGTTATGTATTTTGTAATTACTTCGCTCTGCTCCCTGGAACTGAGCGAGAGAATCTCAACTCTTTCTGCTCGCTCAGTCCTTTTCGTCTAACCATTTATTGATGGTATCTGTTCATTGGTTAACTTTCATTTTACAATTAACTATTAGGTGCTACTGGCCATTCGATTTGACTTCGACTCGAACTAAAAACTTCGTAGATTAGTTTACCTTCTGTCTTTTCTTGTTTATCTGACGTATACGTCTATATCTATATATAGAAATATATCTATATATAGAACGGTAGGCAAAGAGAACCTTTAGAAGCTTTAATCTTCCCATTCCCATTAAGACACTTCCGTTTCCCACTGTCCACCGAATTTATGGGGCGTGCGTGTTCCGTTCCGACGGCCGTGGATCGATTCTAAATTCAATTTCGTTTCCTCGCTTAGGTCAAAAGGTAAAGCGCGGCGTTGAGTTCCGCCACTCAACATACAATGTACGTGGAGACAAAGTGGAGAAAGAAGTGTTTTAACGTTTCGCTTTAAAAAACGCCTTCACGCCTAGATAACGCACGGCGTTGAGAACAGCCACTCATTATGCAATGCCCCAAAAAATGAGACAGAGCGTGGGGAACCTAATATCTTAACACTAGGTTCCTTTCCCCTACTCTAATACGCATGAAACAACGGGAAATAGTGTTTTTTTATTGAAAACTATTAAATAACACAGTGTACCTTTACATAATAGTAAACATTGTACAATGTACTGTGAACTTGATTGTTAAGGTCGAATTATAATAGAGGTTATTGAAATCGTGCACAGAAGGCCGAAGGTTAGATAATTTTGCATGTTTGCTTTAGCTTCATGCTCTATACAGCATTGCAGGGTAAACAGAGAGAATGTAGGGTAAAGTCACTCTTCTCTCCATTTTTCATTTTGAATTGTCTATAAAATATTTAATTTAATTTGCGGTTTAGTTCCCACGACCACGGCGGTAATTTATTGTCTTTATTTTATTTTATTACGTGATATTAGCTTACGATCATAAAAATGTAAGTCACATTATTTAGCATACACAAATTACCATAAAAAACGTTTAAAAATAATTGGCGCAGGCAGGCGGAATAGTGTTAAAGCATTCCGTTCTCCATTACCGTTTCTCCATAACCGGCGTGCGTTCACGCGTTGCGATGTGCCACTGTATTTGACTAATAAAAAGTCTAAGGTTCAAATTTTTAAAATTGAGATGTACGTATACTTATTTATTACCCATTATATAGATTTGTTGAAAATGGGTTTCATCAAATCTGTTTAGTAGGTTTAGCGTGAAAGAGGAACACACATCCATTCTTACCAACTTTCACATGTATAATATTCGTAGAATTTGCTTTCCAGTTGATTGATATAGAGTTAAATCTTTAATAGTTAAATTCCCTCAAGTAAAAATTGTGTTATAATTGTGTGGGCGTAGTATACGCAATATTAACAATAAGTTCCCTCTGCCTACCCCGCAACGAACCTCCCCTTTCCCCCCCACAGCGTGAAATTGCTTAACAAAAGGCCTAATATTGTAGGAAAAATGATAAATTCGTAGATGTATAACGATTTAAGTCTCCAACCGTTTCATTGAGCTGCAATTACTCTGCAAAAAAAATCAAAAGCAGAGAACGGAGAGATTTAACACTAGATACTCACCACCCATTTTTTAATACAGATATGGGTGTCTAAATAAGAAAAAAAAATATTTTAATGTAATACTTGAACCTTGGACCAATACGGACTTCCGTAGCAGAAGGCTATTGGAACGTGCTCTAAGTAATTGTATAATAGCTTTATAATAACGCAAATTTAACATCGCTTAAGACTGGTTAATTGATAAGATTTGATTTAGAGGTCGTCGTCGGGCTGTGAGGTGTGAACGCGACGGTTGTGAGTTCGATTCTCATTTGGAGAAATGAATTATTTTCAGTCCCGGGGATTAATTCGCAATAGCTAAAAAAATTGACGAAAAGCTGGGAACGGGAGCCTAGGTTCCCTTTGACTAATAAATGCGGGATGTAACGTAAATAAAAAAAACTATTATTCATTTAATATTGCTTAGATTACGTTTAAGTATTCTAATTAAGTAAATTTATAGAATAAAAACCTTAGCAAGAGCTTGAACAGTTGATCAAGTGTCTGACTGATGGCAGATATTATCTAAGAATATATTTTTAGCTCCACGCTATATTCCACACATAGTAGTGTAGGCAGAGGGAACACGGGAAGCTAATGTTAAGAGACTCTGCTCCCTTTAAGACACTGCTGTTCCTCACATTCCGCTGAATTCTTGAGGAATTATAATTCTCGCAGAATGGCGTCATTACATTTCATTCCCCTAAGTGGGAATCGAACCCACAAAAGTCGCGTTTAAAATAGCACGCTTGTGCCCATGCTCCAAAAAAGCCTCAATTATAAACATATTTTCTTAGCTTCACTTTGTATCCCGCGTACAGCAGGATAGACAGCGAGAACCTAATCTTAAGACGGAATACGGAGTGTATTTCAATTACAAGTTGTAATAATTTCAATAAGAAATAAACCCACGACCCTCGCGTTAAATCAATATAATTACTACAAATAAGTCACGTTTCAATTGGGAAGTGCCTTGAATAAAAAAAATTGTACCATTATACACCTGCCTACTCGTTTTTTCTTATATTTCTATTTGAAATAATCAATTGTTTAGTTAATAACAGTACTTTGTTCTGGCCTTAAGTTTTGAAAACCTTTTAAATATACGCATAATAATAAATACTAGAGGATTATTATTTTATTGGTAAAATAACAATGTATATTCTAACAACAAATAATTGAATATATTGAGAAAACACTATTTACTTATTTATTCAAATATTTTCAGGAAGAGTATAAACATTTTAACGCAGCGGGACTCGAGCTCGCGTTTCTTGTTTAATGCCCAAAAGCTCTGACCACTGAGCCATATGTTCTCATCAAGCTACGTCCTAATTCTTACAATCGCGCTTTGAAGTTGACATCTTTAATTGTTAAAAATCTTAAAAACAAATTTTACTGAAAGCACTTACAGCAGTTCCCGAGATGAACGCGATTAAACAAACAAAATTTAAGCTTTTTAAAATTAGTATAAATACAGTATAATATCCCTAAGTAAGATTCGTATTCAACTTCATATATGTTGTTACACAATTACATGGGCGCCATTTTTTTTTAATTCTATTTATACCAAAAATTAAATAATTAAAAAATAATTATTATCACGTTACTATAAAATTTTGGATAAAAACACGAATATTTTTGCACAAAATTAACATTTTTTTTCTTCTTAAAAAGAAAAAATGAAAACCTTCTTGCTGTAAAATCACTGGAGCGATCATTTTTTTATTAAAGCGTAAACTTTTTTCAAAATGAAATAGGAGATCTTCGTTGAGCTTGGTTTAACAGCTGAGTTAAATCTAACTAGAGGTTGGTCACGTGGTCTTGTCCTTAAAATGTACCTGTATTTCAATATCAATTATTTCCTTTTCCTCGAACCCGTTGAAAATTGAACCCACGACCTATAGCGCTTATAGTCACGAGCAATGCCTCTGTGTCACAACTGGCCTCTGATAATATACTAACATATTTTATATGAAAAGAGGTTTCTCTTGGTCTTCTCCCATGGTCGTGACGCAGCGGTACAGTGTCTAAGTGGCACGTGACGATTGTGGGAACCATTCAAACTCGGCTGAAAGCGGTTTTTTAATTATCCTAGCTCAACTCAACGACTCTCGTAACGGAAATTGGGCGGTGAGTGGAAACGGATTGTCTTAAAACTGAAATATAATTATATTTTTTATACATGACATCAATTGCCCGTGTTTAACAATGATTGATGCAGCTCTGACACCATTCAACAGAATTACTTTATCTATAAATATCGATCACATTTGACTTACTTAGTACTCAATTCATTATCCTCATCCCCTTGCTCTGGCAAGACTCTCAACACGTGATGTCTCGAATTCGGCTAAAAAGTAGAGAACAGAATATCCTGACACTAAGGTCATACGGTCATATCCGGCTATTTGTAGATTTGTGCTTGAAGCTGAAAAATATGTCATAGCAGGATAATAAGCGCTAATGGGTTGGACTAAACAAAAAAACAATAATCCGGATGTTTCTGAACTATCAGTCTCGTTTTCGTGACAGATCACGTTGTCAAAGAGATTTCAAGTCGGCCTTAAAGTCCTTTTTACTTATCGCTCAAAGGACAAGATGGTCACGATCAATTTGATAAACACAAAAGCGAGTTCTTCCTACTTTATTGTTTGATTCGTAGAAAATAACCGTTTAACTCTTCACGCACTACCTACATTGTTTTGAACTTGTTTAACCGACTTAAAAAAAGAAGGTCAGATATTGGAATACAATAATAATAAGCTATAATGATCCATCAACTCATAAGTGACACTACACGTTTTAAACAAAAGAAATAAGATACACGCTATGTTTTGGCAAATTTAAATTCGGTGATGGTTTACCAACAAAACAAATCATAAATTTAACGGAATTATTTAAATTAGTTTACTCACGTTGACAAGATCGTAGGCATAACTATTTAACAAGAAAAATGTACTTATTACATTTATTTTTTCTTTCTATTCCAGACGTGCTCTCGCCATCCCACCCAAATCTGATGGTCCATTCGCCCATGACAGATGTCATATGTACTCAGCAGATTGGGCCAAAGCCCTGGCCCAGGGTAGGTCCACACCTGATGATGAATGGGCTATCATCCCCTGCACCCATGGGTGGGAGTACAATCGAAGTGATGTTCCTTATGAGACTATTGCTTCGCAGGTAAGTTTAAATTGTGAAAAATTGGAGGGCTTAAAAAAGATAGTAAAATTGATGCAGACTCTTGAAATTCAAATATGTTATGTGGTATTTTTTTTATTTTTTACTAAGTACTAGTAAGTACTCTCTTGTCAAATGGTCATATATAGCAATTATTTTTGAGATGCCAACAGAGAATGAATGGCTTAGTGGTCAGGGCGCGGGGTAGGGAAACAAGAGATGTGGGATCACGTACTGCTGCGTTTGAACTTTTATACGTTTTTTAAAAAAATATTTTTTTTTTAGTTTTTCTTTATTTATCGTTACTTTAAAATAATGTTTTATCCATACAGGTACAGTTTTGAAGATGATTTTCGTTTTTATATAATTTTATGATAAAAAATGTGGAGTGTCCCAACACTATGTTACCTCTGCTCAAATTACTATTGAACCCACAACCAACGCTTATACAGTCAGACACTACCCAACTCCACCACGATGACTACTTTTTACAATAATTATCACTTATAGCTCGACTGGGTTTGCGATAAGGACAATCTTCCAGCGACAGCTCAAGCGATATTCTTCTGTGGAGCTATAGTTGGTGGTTTAATTTTTGGATGGATAGCTGACAAATACGGGAGGATACCGGCTTTAGTTGGTAAGTATTATAGACAATCTAATTGTATACGCGACGGTAGTAGGTTCAATTCGTACTTGAGTCTAAGATTTATTTTCATTTCCTCGTTCTGGTAACAAGAAAAAGCGAGGCAATGACATTCCCTACCCAACACACAATATCCCAAAAATTTGGGGAAAATTGGGAAACCGAGCGTCTTACAACTACGCCTATCCCTATGGTAAAACTATTTTGTATGGTATTTAGCAAGCACTTCGGGGTTGACACAAATTTATCGTCGAACCTACTACCACCGCTGACGTCCTTACATAGTCAATTATGACTTAATTATTTTCTTTTTCTTTACAGGCACAAATCTCGTAGGTTTTGCGGCTGGAATAGCAACTGCCTTCTGTAACACTTTTTGGTCGTTTGCCTTGTGTCGGTTTTTGGTCGGACTCGCGTTTGACAATTGCTTCACAATGATGTATATTTTAGGTAAGACATAAAAATATAAGAAAATAAATTATTATTATCTCCCCGCACGGGTATATAACAGAACAGAAACGCGGTGTTGAGTTCCGCCACTCAAAACGCAATGTCTCGAAAACTAGACAGAAAATTAGTAACTTAATTAAAAAAAGCTAAAGAAAAACAATAATAATATTACAAATTTCTTACAGTTCTAGAATACGTAGGCCCCAAGTGGCGTACGTTCGTCGCGAACATGTCGATCGCCATTTTCTTCACGTTGGGTGCGAGTTTGCTTCCCTGGATAGCGTTGTGGGCGGACGACTGGAGGAGATACGCTCTGGGTATCAGCGCTCCTTTCATTATAGCTGCGGCTACTCCTTGGCTGGTACCGGAGAGTGCTAGGTGACTTTTTAATTTGTTTTTATTTATATATCTAGAGCGAGGGTCAGACTTGGCGCAGAGGCACAAGGGTCTGACTGTAAATGTGACAGGTAGTGGGTTCGAATTCCCGATCGAAGCAATTAAATGTTTAATATTTTTATTGAGGCAGTGGGGAACAGAAATGTCTTAATGGGAACAGACATCTTAACATTAGATCCCTTCTTTATAATTTGCTACGTGCGGGATACAGAATGAAGTTATAAAAATGCATAAACCACCTATTTGCAGATGGCTGCTATCCCAAGGAAAGATCGACAAAGCTTTAGTTATTATGAAGAAATTTGAAAGAATTAACAAAACGAAAATACCTGATAAAGTACTGAGCGAGTTCACAGTAAGTATATTTTTCTCAGAGTAAACCTAGTAAAGCGCCATAACTATAATGTATTTGGTGGCGGAGTACAACGCCGCAGCTTATTTATTTTATTAGCTGTACTGATACACCACGACTATACCCCGACCACCGACCACCGACTTATACTCTTTTTATATGAATTGTCTTGAAAGTTGGGCGGTGTGTAAGTGTGTGTCCTAACACTATATTAATAACACTATATTTAATAGCTAGTTTGGCGCTTAGTGCTAAATATAAACGGTTAAGGTTAAACACAATACCCTTCGTTTATATCAACGCAGTCGGTAAATGAAGTGATTAGAACGCAATTATAAATGTTCTTGGCCAACTTTAGCCTTTTGTTATCTGAAAAAAAAAACGTGAGAATCCATTCGGAAATATTTTGAATATACTACAGGAAGTAGCGTAGCGTGAACACTGGTAAAAAATATAGTTACATAATTATGATGAGGCCGTTGTAGCGTAGTAGCATCACGTCAGGTTGAAAGTTGAGCTCCGCCACTCAACAAACGAGGTCTTCGAAATTTGGGAACGAAGTATCTTAACACAAGGTTCCCTATGCTTTTCCTGCTTTATGTGGGTGACACGTGAGACTAACTAAATTGAAACGATTATACTGATGATAGGCAAAAGGGTTTTGAAGAAAAAATTTACTATCATACCACAAATTAATATTCCAGGAATCAACCCAGAAGAAAATAAAGGAATCCGAAGCTGAATCCAAGACTTATTCAGTGTTGGACATCTTCAGAACACCAAGGTTGCGGAGGAACGCTATCCTCCTCATCATCATCTGGATGGCCATCTCCTTAGTCTTCGACGGTCACGTCAGGAATGTAGGGTCTTTGGGATTGGATATATTCTTGACGTTCACTATTGCAACGGCTACTGAGTTCCCTGCTGATACCTTCCTAACTGTTGTTTTGGATCGGTAAGGATTTTTATTTTAAATGATACTGTTTTATCCAAATTTACATTTCAGATTCTAATATATATATAAGAAAATGTGTAAAAATTGCGAAAATTAGAATAGGAACTTATTATACGTTTATGAGACCAGTCGTAGCGCACGGGCAGGAGCGAGTGCATACCATAGTGAGAGTTTTAATGAGAAAGGAGTGTTTTAACACTAGGTTTTATTAAAAACAAGACAAGTAAACTAGGTTTCGTAGAAAAAATACGTTCCGAAATACAAAATGTTCGTCCTTTATTTTTATTATTGTTTTTATCATGATTGTTTTCTGATCATTACTTTCAGATGGGGCAGGAGATGGTTGGCCTGTGGTTCTATGGTCGTTAGTGGTATCTTCAGTCTATTAGCTACAGCAGTCCCTGTCGGTAAGTTTGTATAGAATTAGAACAATATAAATAAAATAATCTTTCCTAATGTGAAATAACTATAAAAATGTTAAAGAATATTTACTTCAAATACAAAATCTCCATTCCAGGTGGACCATCAGCATCATTGGCCATCTTGGGACGGTTCGCTGTGAACATTTCATACAACATCGGTCTACAGTATGCGGCGGAACTACTACCGACTGTAGTTCGGGCTCAGGGAGTAGCCTTAATTCATATCATGGGATATGTTGCTTCCATTGTAGCACCATTTGTGGTTTACTTGGTGAGTTTAAACTTAGAATACAGCTGCTCTATGCGAGATATAGCACTTATATTTATATAATACTAGGGGCCCGCTCGCGGTTTCACCCGCGTTAACTATGTTATTATTAATTTCTGTCTCCATGACTACGTCCTAGTGACGTCTATGCAAAATTTGAGAATCCTAGCATTTGTAGTTACGAAGTTTCATACAAACTTTAGACCCCAAAAACAACCCCTTATAAGTCAAATATTGCAAATTCCCGTCTTAGCGAGCACCTACGTCCTATAAGTAACTCCTATTCAAAATTTGAGATTCCTAGCACATGTAGTTTCTGAGATTTCGTGATGAGTGAGTGACCTTTCGATTTTATATATATAGACTAGCGGCCCGCTCGCGGTTACACCCGCGTGAACTATGTTATTATTAATTTCTGTCTCCATGACAGACATAAATAACCACTTACCCCCAAAAGAAAATATTAATATGTAAAAAAATTGCACATTTAAATATTTTTTTTTTCAGGCCAACATATCTCAAGACCTACCATTATTAATCTTGGGAGCGTTAGGCATAGTGGGAGGCGTGTTATGCCTCTTACTACCAGAGACGATGGACACAGAAATGCCTCAGACCCTCGCTGATGGCGAGAACTTCGGCAAGGACCAAAGATTTTGGGACATTCCTTGCTTCCCCAGGTAAGAACTTAACTTTAGATTGAAAAATACAAATATTTTGTTTAATAAATGTACGTACAAGGTGCCTTTTTTACTTTACGTATCTCTGCGGGTCGGCGCAGAGGAAGCCTATTTTAAAAATCCTCCTTTCTCCACTTTCGATCTATTTTAAGCGATTACTATTTCTCAATCAAAAAAAAATATATAAAGCATCAACGTGTTGACTATAAATACGACAGTTGTGGGTTTGATTTCCACTGAAAAGAATAAAATTATTTTCACTTCCTCACTCTGATCAAGTTAAGCATTGGGCCTCGACCCCAACACAAAACACTTTCACAACATAAAATTGAGTAGAAAGTGCATAACGGAGTGCCTTACCAATTGGTTACCTGCTTACCCTGACGTATGCAAGATATAGCCTGAAGCTAAAAAAACAATAATATATTTTTTCTAGGAAAAAGAATGAAAACAGCACAGAAATACCAACCCAGCCACAAGAGGATCATTTCATCAGGTCACTGCCAGCAACCGGGTCCAGAGCGTCCGTGCGGGCTTCAATAAGACTATCGACGAGATCAACCAAAAGAAATCAAGATGAAAACAAAGCGTGAACTAAAAATGTTAATTATTAATAGTAATTTTATTTATTATTTTGTAATTTTTGTTAAAAGAGATCTCTGTATAGTAATTTATAATTGGCTGTAATTTTCGTGAAAGAAAATTATTTAAATTTAAAATTAAGTTATTTTAAATTATTAGGCAAATTAGCGTTGATTTCGTCATCTGATGACTCTTGAGCGGATAAGGAAACACACAATGGAGTATTTCTAGGCAGAGATGTTACTGATGACGTTGAAATGTCCGTCGAATAACGTCTCTGCACTCAGCGTGACACCAGGACTTGGACAAATATTGATTATCAGTATTGATATTTAATTTGTAGCTTTATAAGATGCTACATTAGATTAATGTTAAAATATATCTACCAGTATGGAAGAAGCGGGTCCAACTTCAATAGATTTTTTTTTATTTTGAAATTATCGTGAACATTATTATAATTATGAACTATTATTGTTATTGTTCTTATGGTAATATTTCATACAGTAACTATAAATGAAAACTTTGCTTCCAAAATTCTATTAAGATTAGAAGAGAATTTTCAAGTTTTGTTCTGAACTCATTTGTACTTTTGAAGTATTAATAGCTGAAAAAAGATTTGTGTGAATACGAGAAAGAGTGTATTTCCAAAATTAATTATATAATATTCACTTTGAGCTTCATTGAAAAATAAATCGAACCCGCTATAAACGTCTTATATTTAAAAGCAAAGAGCTATTTTATCGCTCTCTAAACTATTCTTGCCAGAACAGTACAAGCTATATTGATAGGAACTTGTATTTAAAATTGTGATTTTTCTTAGATTATTATACGAATTTAGATAGAGCATGAAGAAAATATCGAGATATGAAAACCTAGGTGGGGGTTCAAGATCTGCTAAGGGTATTTTTTTATTTAGTGGTACAGTGTTTGACTGACGACGCGACAGTTGTGGGTTGTATTTCTACTTCAGAAAAGAAGGAAGGAAGAAAGAAGGAACGGAAACTCTAGCATTTTTTTTCTATTTTTGAGAGATGCTCTATCTAGATCTATTATAATCTAAGATATATTCTGTTCTGTTAATTTACTTGATAGATAAATACAAAATAATTACTTGCCTTTTATCTAAATTACATAATTATGTTATATTTATCTATGAAACAAGCTGTAGAGCAGATTTTTGTATTGAGACAAATTAAACTTTTAGTTAAAATAAAAGTAATACTTCATGTTATATATATAAATATGTATATATGTATGTGAATAGCTTGACAATATTATGTAAATATTATATTTAGCTTTAATTTTATCTGTTATTTACTTATGTTAAAGGTAAAACGATTTATACTAATTTTGATTCATATATTAAATGGCATATATGTAGAGATTGTCTGTCTATTATATTATTATATAGATAAAGAGTTTGTTTGGTTAAACGCGCAAATCTCAAGAAATGTCTCTGGTTCGAATTGTTCTATTACTATCCAAGCCCATCTATAGAGAAAAGCTATTATATAACATTTCAACGAAAATTTGTTTTTCTAAGATTAAAATCTGTCCAATTTTCATAAAAAAAAAAATTTTTTTAACATTTATTTAAATATTTTTTGTATTTTGTAAATAATTTACATACTTAACTATTTACTTTAAGGTACACTAAGTTTAAAGACAATGTCGCCATTTAAAAAAAGATGTTTTATCTCTTTCTAACATAACAAATATAATATGTAAGAAAGAGACAGAAGTATTTGGAGTTACTTTTTTTTAAATTTCATGATGCCATTTTATATTTTTGGTTCAAAATTGAAAATACAAATTGTTTCTGTGATAATAATGATAATTAAACTTAATATCATAGAATCTATTTCTTTTTTATTTCCATCCCTTTAAACTAACAGATAATAATTAAAATTCAACCTATACACAGTTATTAATATTTTTTTTTGTATAGATAGTCTACATCTGTACAATCTATTATATACGGGTATATTATAATAATATTTTTTTATCTGTACAAAAATATACAGTTTTGAAAATAATTAGAATGTATTTACGATAGTCGTAAGTTCGATTTTCACAAAAAAAAACCACGACTAAAACAGACGAGTGTCATAAATTTGACGTATCTCTGATTTGTATATGTCAGTATCTGTATGTCTGTCTGTCGGATTGTAGCTTCTAAACTGATGAAACGAATTAATCGACAGTATTCTTAACCATGATTCAATAAAGGATATATGTTCAGTCGTTTGATGATTATCAGCTCTTTTCTTATTGATTTTTTACTTAGTAGAATACTTTGTGTTCGGTTTTATTACTAAGACTTGACAACAATAAAAAAAATATAAAGACGTACCTAAATAGTATTTTATTTTTATATAGTAAACAAAAAATTAAATAAAACAAATACCCCTAATTCCAGTAGCAACCGGCTATCTCTGGTTTGACGTACATTGATAAGGATGAAAAATATTGTGTAATAATGTTTTTTAAGTTAACTAAAGAACAGTTATTTATTTTTTAAACAAATAATTGTTTATTTAACGTAAAATTAACATTTCAGGATTTGAAGCCGTGACTTTGTGGTCATATATTACAGCTAACTAGCCTATAGATGTATCTCTATAAAGAAATATTCTCACCTTCACATCCCTCTATTACGTATTTTATTTTAAGCAGTGTCAAAACCGTTCCCACTAAGACACCGCCACCCCTCACTTTCTGTCGAATTCTGGAAGCAAGACGCAATGTCTTGAGACACCAGAGCGAGGAATTGAAAGTGAGAATCGAACTCACAACCTGTCACTTTTATTATAGTCACGCGTTTCCGCCCCTGCGCTGCGCCAGGGCGGCCTTAAGAAAATTATTATTTAAAGTGATACTAAAAATAGATACTTATATATATTTATTTTATAAAATTAAATCTATTTTCAATATTTCTTAATGAAAAAACGATCGTGTCACTGAAATAGACATTTAGACATTAGTTAGACTGTAATCTGCTGTTGGTATTTGAGCCTTATTCTAAGTACAGAAGGCGCATATGATAGAATGTATTATACAATTTTGTTCAGAGATTCTAAAACTTATGTAGTAAAATTATATATTAGTTTATTGATATAATATTTCAAAATATATCAAGTGGTCCAAGGCCTAACCGTAACATGGGGATTGTGGGTTCAATTTTTACTCGATAGAATGAATTATATTCATTTTCGTGCTCTAATATGTTAAAGCATTGTAATCCGCTAATTATACACGCAAAGTCTCTAAAATTTGGCGAAGAAGCAGAGAAGAGAGTGTCTTACCACTACTTACCTTTGCCCACCTTGCAACATGTGGGATACTTCGTGAAGCTGAAAATGTTTAAAAAAACGTGTTTAGTTATTTTTTTATGCCTTGTTCCGTTTAACACTTATCGCGCATGCAAAAGAGTTAGCTAAGAGAGTTTCTTAAGGATATTTCGAACCCCACTTTCTGTAGGTACAATTTTTGAGATTTTTGACACAAGATAAGTGACAGAATTAAGAGCCGCGCTTTATCCTACCAGAGTAGAAAAATGATAAAAATTATTTAATCCCTCAAGAAGTGACCGAATCTACTACCATCAGGTTTACTGCAAACACTATTCCACTGCAAATAAACAAATGAAATATTATTAAACTGAAAATAATATCAAGATTGAAAAACATTGCAATATTTACAGAAGATATCTCTGCAATGAATTCAAAACCGTTTTAAGAGCAACCTTAACTACATATAAATAAAGTTACAATTTCTATATCAAAAATTGAAACAGGCATGTTATATTTAATTGGAAGAATTAATACCCTTTATCATTCAGCGTAAGTTCTTCGACGGTGATAGTCAGTTCAATTTAAAAGTAAATTGTTATAGTGTTTTGAGGAAATTTAACATAAAATTGGTAAGAATTATTAGTTTTAAGTATGTATATTCCTAAATTACCTAGATATTTTTAGTATCACGCACGTATCCCGCAAGGATAAGCAGTGGGAACCTGGAAACCTACTAAGACACTCAGTTCCCAATAAGATATTTCCGTTATCCACTTTCCACCGAATTCTGGAGACATCGACTGGTTATAACCAGTCGATGTCCAGAAAGTGTTTATAACCCAACATCGCGCTTTGCCTCGTTACCAGTGAGGTAATAAAAATATCAAAAATTTCATTTCTCGAGTGGGAATTGAACACCACAACCTGTCGCGTTTAAGCCGCGCGCTTACCCTATGTAGAGGTTGATCACTACCAATTTATCTACGTTTATTAGCTTATCCCAACATTATTGTTATAAAAAATATACTTAAACATCACTAAATTAAAGAGAAAAACTGACTGACGTACCCGTACCCCTACATTCCTAAGGAAATGTCTAAAACATAAGAAACAAAAATCATACCAATCGAATGGAAAGCCTCAAAAAAATTTAATTAAGTCGTCTGTTCGGGGAATAATTTTTATTTTAATTTATTTCTATAAGATTCACGCAGTATTCGGCATATAGTATATATTATGGGGTAGGCAGAGGGAACTTAATGTTAAGAAGTTCCGCCGAATTTTTCCCGGCATTGCGTGTTGAATGGCGGAATCAATGAATGACGGAATTAGCCTTGGTTCACTGAGTGGAGAACGAACCCACCACCGCCACCTTACAGTCACACCCTTGTGTGCCACGACAGCCTACTGTATATAATTTATCTTCTTTTACTAGCCCTGTTGTATAAACTAAACTGTAAACAATTTCCTTTCATTGTTTTAACTCACAAACCATTGATAAATAGACAGTATAATTTAAAATCTAACATTTTAATCTCTTTATCTGCATTATATCTATATAAAGGCAGTGAATGTGGAAATAACATCTTTATGTAGGTACAGAGTTTATGTACCGTTGCTTTCTGTAATTATATTAACAAACTAAGTTGTTAACAAACTAAGTTGTTGTTAGTAGTTGGATACGGTATACTTGTTTAGGTTTTCGTATTTTTGTGGGGGTGATGCCTGGGGTATAAAATTGAAATGAATATCAAATATTCGAGCACAGAAAAAAATCAAGCTTCTAAGTAAATGTAATCAAAAGGTACGAGCCCTTTTGTTACGTTTCATAAAAATTATTCCATTATTCCAGGTATGTGGATGTATGTATGTTGAATAAATACAATCTAAATTAGTTTAGTAAGTTTCTAAATAAGCAGACAAACACACAGACGAGCAAATCGTTTAACACATTTTTATAAGGCACTTATAATTATCATATTCCTTTGATGTTAAAAGAAAAACAACTCCATTTTTAACAATAAAAATATTTTAATCATTTGTTAAGTGTAATATTTGAAGCCAGTCGTGGCGACGGGTTGTATGTTCGATTTCCACTCGACGAAATGAAATATTTAATGAATGAATGAATTCGGTGGAAAAGGGGGAACTGAAGTGTCTTAATGGGTTCGGATTGTCTCAACACTAGGTTCCCTTTGTCTACTTTATAATGTGAAAGATGACGTGAGACTAAAATGGGAAGCTGAAAAAAATCAAACCTCTACCTGCCTAGAAAAAGAAACTGTATTACTATATTATCTGTGCTGTAGAACTCAAATCTCAGAAGTTAAATATCTTATCATATCTTGTCGTGTCATAAACTAAAATAAACTTAATGCATTTTATATAATATAAGTAAATAACTGTAAAATCCTTGCTGTTACCTAAAATATTATGGCAATATTTTAGGTATTATTCATGTCTATTATTAGAAAACAATTAAATTAATATGTAATTGAAAAAAAAATTAAAAATCATGTTTTTCTAGCCCAAGTGCTATAGAATATGCTTGGATTCCATAAATTATACGAGCCTAAGTTCTCCTCTGAACAATTCCAATAGTCAAGCCCTGGCTCCGTCATACCACCAGCTCGTTGATAGTATTAACATATATATTTCTTTAGTCCCGTAATAAAACGAAGCACAGCGTTGAATTCCGCCACTCAACACGCAATGCCTCGAAAAAAAAGCAAACACGTGTACACTCAGTTACTTTATGATACATCACTATGACGTTAATTAAATATTTAACACTTACATATATTTATATATTGTATATATATATTACTTTTATAAGACGTTTAAACTATGATTACTGTTGATTGATACTAATTGGAATGCATCGCGCATTCGCTTTGAACTAGATCCGTCGGCAGTGATAGCATGTGGTTTAAATGGTCTTAACCGGATATCTCAGGTTCTAATCCGTGCAGAGTCAAATAGATCTATACTAATATTTTAAAGCTGAAAAATACAACGTGCTAATGGAACACTAATTTTGTTTCGATATAACCCACAGTGCAAGGGGTAAGAGTTATAGGATAAATTGATTTAAAATGTACCAATCGCATTCAATTGTAAGCTATATTCAATTGGCCACGCAGACGAAATCAAGTAAAAACTAGTCATTTATGAGAATTAAATCGTGTAACTGTTAGCTAACATGAAACTTAACCTATCATAAATATTAAAGTTTGTTAGGATGGACGTTTGTTCATCTTTCACACAAAAATACTCAACGCAACGTACAACTAATACTTAGACCACATGTTATGTAAAGTTTAAGCGGGCGAAGCAGCCGGCGGATCACTAGTAAAATATAAATATTTTATTTTTACAGCACAGCGATATCAACTTCAAGTTTTTGTAACCAGAAAGACGACAGGAAAAGTGTCTTTTAAGGGAAAAAGTGACTTCGAGAATGGAATCACATGAGAAGATGGACAGGATCGTGGGTGAACCCCGTGATCTGGAAAATGTTGATTTGGAATTGGAAAGAACTAAAGGTATACTATATAATATGTTGTTTTATATACCTGTATTAATTTTTATCAGTTACACGCTGTGCATGAAGCAGCTTTAAAGCACTCCGTTTCCCAGGAGCCATCGATTTTTCGATAACTTTTATAAAAAAATAAATAAATTTGGAAACATTTTTGATTGATAATGATGAGGCCATCGATGATGATGAAGCCGTCAATTATGCTAAGATACACGACTTCTCTAAACATGACGATTGTAACTTCGATTTCTACTTGGGGAATTAATCAATTTCATTGCCAATGCGTAATGCCATTAAAATCTAAAAATGGCGAATGGAGTGTGTTAGCACTATGTTTCGTCTGCCTGAATTGCTAAGTGCGGGAAATCATTATCACATGAACCCTCCTTGTCATTCAATTATTGGTTTTTTTTTTCTAGTTAACGGCGTCATCCCTCCAAGAACTAGAAAGCTAAAGGACTTGGATGATCTATTCCCCTACATAGGTGGTTTCGGTTGGTACCAGCGGATGCTGTTCCTCTTAATGATACCGTACTCTTTCTTCTTTGCCTTCGTATATTTCTCACAGATTTTTATGACTGTCGTTCCTTCTGAATATTGGTGTTTTGTGCCAGAATTGGGCAATTTAAGTGTGGAAGTACGGTAAGATGTTTTTTTTATTATTTAAATATACTTTGATGCTTCGATTGGTTCAATTGGTTGTGCGTTCTATAACCATTTGGAAAATAAATTATTTTTATTTCCTTGATCTGGTGAGAAAACGAAGCGCGGCGTTGTATTAGCTTTTCCCGCATAGCGAGGCAGCTAAGAAAATTACATTTATTTACTTTTTAGGCGACATCTTTCCGTTCCAAAATCTGACATTGGTTATGAGAAGTGCCTTGTATTTGACGCAAATTGGTCAGAAGTGCTACGAAATGGTAATTTTTCACCAAACACCCAATGGCCTGTCAAGAAGTGCCACGGCAAGTGGGAGTTCAATTTCACTGATGTACCCTACGAAACTATTGCCACACAGGTTACTTTCTTACTTTATTCATTATCCATTGGTTTATTGTCATTATCATAATCATTACCATGAATGTTATGATTCTAAACAGAGTCGGAAGCCGTCAGCCGACGGCTTCCGACTGTGAGCACGACGATAGCTCCTTGGTAAAAAGACAAATGACCGCGTTGTCATTTGTCTTTTTACCATGTTGTCAGTAGCACTACCGAACATATAATATCTCAAAATTAGGCGAAAAGTGAGGAATGGAGTACTTTTATACTAGGTTCCTTTTGGTTAGGTACTCTGTTATGCGGGATACCACTTGAAGTTAAAAAAATGTAAGTCTTTTACTTTACCCGCTTGGTTTACATTTAGAATTATTATCATGCTAATTATAGTTCTCTGTAAGTTTCAGTTTTTTATGTTTACGGAGAAAAAGGCTGAGAAGATTACAAATAACTTTTTTTTTTCAATAGTTGGGGTGGGTGTGTGAAAGAGATAATTATCCAGCGACAGCTCAGGCTGTCTTCTTCTGTGGGGCAATTGTAGGAGGACTGATCTTTGGATGGATAGCTGATAAGTTTGGAAGAGTTCCTGCTATTGTGGGTAATTATAATAATATAATTTCCTTTTTTTTTGTATATCTGTTATATGCGTAGGACCTAGGGTTTTATTACTCCGTTCCCCACGCACCTTTTCTTGTAATTTGTTATTTTTTGTAGTTTAATTTTAAATGCTTTAAAAACATTCTAGGTACGAACATGGCTGGGTTCTTCGCTGGAGTGGGAACAGCGTTTGCCAATAGTTTCTGGTCGTTCTGCTTGTGTCGATTTCTCGTAGGTTTAGCGTACGATAACTGTTTTATCATAATGTACATCGTAGGTAAGTACAGGTTCTGTTGCTCATTAATATTATTTATATTTCAAAACAATGCATTGATTGAAGAAATCTCATGTTATATTTTTTTCTTTGATGTATTAACTTTTTATTTTTCAGTGGTAGAATACGTAGGTCCAAAATGGAGGACTTTTGTTGCAAATATGTCCTTCGCAGTATATTTCACTTTCGCTGCGTGCTTGTTGCCCTGGATAGCGTTAGGAGTTGGAGATTGGAAGATCTATACTTTGATCACCAGTGTGCCTCTGGTGCTGTCTGTGTTTACACCATGTTTGGTGCCTGAAAGTGCTAGGTAGGTTATTAATCATCTTTCTTTATAGAACAGACGAAGCAAACGAGCGTACGAGTCACTTAATGGTTAGTTATCACCACCACCTATGACACCATGCAGCATTGGTGGCCAGAGAAGCTACAGGCTAATCTATTTATCAAAGAAAAGCACAGAATTTGTTCTTAATGTGTATTGATATAGGCTTAAGGACATAATATCGAAGACAGTGTATGAAGTGAAATATGTATGCGGAGGCTGTATCGTTGGCGCCCCATTTTCTCTAGCTAGTCCACGAAAAGTTGAGAAAAAACCTTAAAACCCTCTAATAAACAAAATGAGAAAATGTTTGCAAATGAAATTTTAACGACCTGTCTTTTTTCAATATTCTTTAAATATTATTTTTCAGATGGCTCATTTCAAAGGGACGTATAGACGAGGCGCTCAAGATATTGAAGAAATGCGAGAGAATGAACAGAAAGAATATACCGGAAGAAATTTTAAAAGAATTTAAGGTATATTTTTCTTTTTCTACGTTTTATTTGTATATGAAAATTAGAAAATATGTACAAAAAACATATTTTATAATTTCTAAATAAATTATAAATAATTCGTTTTTAACTGCATTACATGTTAAACAAAACAACTCTATTTAAGTATAGTGAAGTTTTTCCATTAGTAAAACATTTTTAACGACATCTAACACCATTGGAAGCTTTCTTAGCAAGTCGTACATATGGATAAATAATAAATTAAATACTCATTTTAATGTTTATTTTATGTTTTGGCGAACGAAGCCCGCTTTTTATGTATGTTAAATGTTTAATAATCCCTTTTTTCACCAAGATAAATCTGGCATTGCTGGTTTATATGATCAGGGTATACACATATCCAAAATTCATACCATAAAGTTAAAACTGTGTCAATGCAATCATCAACAGGATACAGCAACAGAAATAGCTAAAGCCGAAGAAGAAATCAAGAACTACTCAGTCCTAGATCTCTTCAAGACCCCACGATTACGCCGCAACAGCATCCTCCTACTCTTCATCTGGGCGTCTATTGCCATGGTGTTTGATGGTCACGTCAGAAATGTGGGGTCATTGGGCTTGGATATATTCTTGACTTTCACCGTTGCAACGGCTACTGAGTTCCCTGCTGATATACTTTTGATTTTGACTCTTGATATGTGAGTATTACATAGAGAATGGAAAGAAAAACAACTTTCTATGTTTTGAACGTTAGGGTAGTAGATTAAAGCGAATTTTCAAAAAAAAATTAATAGACTAGTAAAGATTTTAAGAATTAGTTACTTTATTAATTTGAAAAAAATTCTAGAAGTGGATATAGTACGATTGACGAGTCGTGGCCGCACTAAAGTTAGCTACAAATTTGATTTTAAGATTTATATTTCTTCTTCTCCGACAGAATTGGTCGACGTTGGCTTGCGTTTGGTTCAATGGTAGTCAGTGGAATATTTAGTTTTTTGGCTACTACTGTCTCCCATGGTAAGTATTATATGAATTATGAAAGTTAATTGTTTCCATCCAGAAGTAATAAAAATCGGTTCGAAAAATTCCGAGTCGCTTATCGAAAGTCAAAATAAGTAATCAATAAATTAGTAATTTTGACTGCTTTTCAAAAAAGAAGGTTCTCTTTGATCACTTATAGTTAAATACTACGCGATATCTTTTTTACTTTTAGAAAGTTTGTGTTTGTATATTTTAAATCCAAATATTATACAATATTGGTGTAAAAATAGTATTTTTTAAACTTCAAATATTAGTCCAAAAAGTCGATTTCATCAGCCAATTTTAAAAGTCAATTTACCCTCTCTACTTACTACTCCTCCCTTCCAGGTCTTCCATCAGCTTCTCTAGCTATCGTCGGTCGTTTCGCTGTAAATATATCATATAACATCGGAATGCAATATGCTGCGGAACTGCTACCGACTGTGGTCAGAGCTCAAGGTTTAGCTCTTATACATATTATAGGTTATGTCGCCACTATTTTAGTGCCATATATAGTTTATTTGGTAAGTTAGTGTCATATTATTTTTTTTATATTTTCAAACTTACTTTTTATAGTTTTAAGTTATACCACGCATGTGGAAGAGTATTATGTAAAAAATCAAGAAAAAATAAACAGTCAATGTACATTTAATTACTTGCATTGGCTGACAGTTTTTTAATCTTAGTTAGCTAAGGCTAACGTAAGGTTAGTAAAGTTAGTAAAGGCTACGCTAAGTTATCCTTACTATGCCGTAAGAAATAAGAAAATAAGTTTTCTACTCTTTCCAGGCGACAATTTCACCGATAATTCCATTGCTAATCCTCGGAGCAATCGGCGTGTTCGGTGGTTGTCTTTGCCTCTTCCTTCCCGAATCGATGGGAAAAAAAATGCCGCAAACTATTCAAGATGGCGAACAGTTTGGAATCGACCAGAAATTTTGGGACATGCCATGTTGTAAAGGGTAATTTTGAGAAAATCATATCATAGATATAGATAGATACATATACATATTAAACTCATAAAAAAACTCTTATATACTCATCTGTCAAAACGCAGCGTTGAATTCCGCCAAATCAATTCTGAGTGTTTTAAAAATTGGGCGGTGCGTTGGGAACTTAGTGTCTCAGCAGTCAGCACTTTGCCTAAACTGTTATAAAAAATGTATATACTTATATATATAAATCTTTTGCACTATTGAATTAAATTACTGATTAAACTAATTAATTACATATCTACATGTTAAGTTAAGTTACTCTGAGTAACTTAACAGATGTAGATATGTGAGAATGTTTAAGGTGCTCCCTACAGAGAAGAGGGAAGAGTGCTCAAAATTAATCTCTAGGATAACAGCAAATAACAAAATTTTCCATTTTAGGTTTACCTAAGTCCAAGACAACAATTTTTTGATATGTAAATTGTATTTTGTTACAGAAAAATTGATCCTGAACCTACCGTTGAAGTTACTAAAGTTTAACAAGTATTATAATATAATATCATATAGTTCATCTATTTTATATATTTTCTTTTTTAAGTAAATACAACTTCTTTCTTACATAAAAAGTGTTTTTTTTCTATACTTATTTAGTGTCCCGTCTCTTATGAGACCTCTTAAAATATGCTTATTACAGTAGGTACGACAGCAAATTTTCAGAGCTGCACAGACTTATTAACGTAGCGGCATTTGATTGTTAACGCAAGGGTTGTGGGTTCGAATCCTACTCGTGGGAATTAATTGTTACTTAACAATGCTTAAACGAAGAATTAGGCGATAAGCTAAGACTAAGACGAACTTAAACGAAGATTAAGACGATAAGCTGCTATAAAACGTCAGAATTTCACCTATTAGTAATATAGAAAGGAGCGGAAATCTCTTATCAATTAATAAATAATAATAAGCTAGAAAATAGAAATGGAAAATATTTTGTATAAAACTACAATAAGATGATATCTTACAAAATGAACGATTAACCAATCTGTAAACTGTAAACTACAGTGCTGTGAAACTATGTATTATCGATATCGATATGAAGTTTTTCTTAAGCGTTTACTTTTCAAATATGTTTGTTTAAAATATGTACGTCGATATAATTTTTATAAGGCACGGTTAGAAACGCGATGGTTATGGGTTCGATTCACATTTGTAGGAATAAGTTTCGACGCGACTTGAACAAGTGGAGAATACGTCATATTAACACCGGTTCCCTCTACCTATCTTGCTACATGCAAAATTTTAAATTGAAATATTGTTTATGTCTGCAACGTATTTTATATGGCACATACACAGTACAAGTTCACTCATTGAGTAGTTTACGTAATGGTTAAACAATACGAGTAGAAATATATATAGCAGTATAGCAATATTCCAGAGTTCATTAAAAAAAATATAATAACAAAACATAACAGAGAAATGTGTAATAAAAGTGAAAAGAATTTTTTTTGAAATATTCATAAAATCTTCGACATTAAACATCACTATGACAATATTTACAAATACTCTAAGAGCAAAATGCAAATGAAACGTGGTAAGATTCTTCGACGCACAGTCACGGGGTAACCAGTCATGTACAAAATTACATTTTTGTTAATATTCAATATCTCTATCGGTATTTCAACAACCTCGTATAAAAAAACTATTTTTGACAAAAGCAATGTTGTAAATAAAGGTGTCTGGATCAGAAACGCGGGTGGAACTTCAGCCTTTATATTTCCAACGAATTCCTTAGATTTAGATGTATTCCAGAACAACTTTGACGCGTTCGTGGATAATAATGCACAGTCACCATTCTCATCGCGTTATATTGAGAGGAGTAAGAGATCACCGAGTTGTGAGTATTGTTTTTTTTTTTTTCTTTACGCTGTAGCCCATATTACTACTCTGTTTCCCACTGTGTGCTCAGTTTTTTTTAAGTATGTTATTATTTTTCAGATTTTAAGTGGATAAATAAAAATAATTTAAATATAGTCGAATGATTCCCAAAATTTATATATATATGTTTTATTCGTATTATATTTTTATAGATTTTGTTCTTATACATCTTTCTTTTACATTTATGCAGACAAAATTAAGCCTGAAAGCGGCCAGGAAGAATGTACTAACAAATTAAACTGCAACAAAGTGAAATCATTGTCAAAGAAATCATTGCAACTACCATCAAAATTTATATCTATGCTGAAACCAGCGTCTACTTTCAATGATTACCATTTTGAAATAGCTGCGCTGCCAGAACACGGCAGTGATGAAAATTTTGATACAGAACAAAATAAAGTAAAAGAAATTAAAGAAAATTTAAGCAATGGTGATAAATATAACAATATAAAAATGATCGATACTAATGAAAATATAACAGAAAATCTTAATAAAAATCAAACTCTGGAAAAGGATTTAAGTGTCAATTTTAATATTTCAATAAATGATGTCAATAAGACAGAGTCAGCTCCAAAGCGTAGTATGAGTAAGAACGACTTTGAGAACGAGTTGGTTAAAAAGATTGAATTTGTAGAAGTATTCAATAATACAGCAAATGCTTCAGCAAAAAAGGATAGAGATATTTTCGACAAAGAAGACATGGCTTGGCATAATACAGCCCCGTTGGCAAATGCCATGTCTATTTATAAGGTTGTACCAAAATATAAAGAGAATGTTAAAAATAGAATAAATGAACGAGGTCTCATCAAAGTATTGTCAATGCTCGCTAAAACTTTCAAAAAGATAATGAAACAACACAGCGACATAAAGCAAATTCACAAAAAACTGTACAGTTTGAATGATGAATTTGTCAAAAATATTGCAGTGCTAACGAATAAATTCGAGATTTTTAATAAGAAATATTCGCAAATGATGAAAGTTAGTCACGATTTGTACCAAATTGAAGAAAAACTGCGGGATAAAGAAGTGAACTTTGATAAAAGGGAAAAGGAACTGTCTAAGAATTTACTGGAATTCCAGAATCAACAAAAGAAATTCTTAGCTCAACAACGACAGTTTTACAATGTTCAAAAACTAATGCTAGAACAAAATGAGAAAATAAATTCTAAACAAAATACGATTGCTAGAACACAAAGCGATATTTCCCACAGACAAAATAATTTTGCAAGAATTTTGAAAAAAGCCAAACAAATTTATTTGAATGCTAAAAATGTAGAAACATCCACAACAAAATTAAAAAATCGACCAGATTTGAATACTAAAGTAGAAACAACACCTTTGACAACTGAATCAGTTAAAATTAACCTATTCTCAATACCAACTGTAGTAAATCAGGTAAAAGATCAAGATCACTTAATTTTGGGCGAAAAAGATTTACAACCAGTGGATGATTTAATATACAAATATTACTTCAACAATACTTTCATTGATGATATAATGAAAAATAAAATATTAGCTTCTTTCATGGCTTCTGAGAGCACATATAACAATAACACCAAAAATAAAAGAAATCAAATAAAGCTAAAATCAACAATTCTTTTACCTGTAAATGAAACGAAGACTAAAATAAGAAATAGACGATGGATTAAGAGAATAAGAAAACATAGAAATACGAAATCCGCAAAATCTCCGAAATTTGTTGGTAACACTGAAAATAAAGAAGTAAATAACGATTTAAAAGTTAAAAACGATCCTTTCAAGACCATGGCGATCAATTTCTGCAAAGAAATAGGCCAAAATACAAGTATACAGATATTGAATTGGTGTATTGAAAAAACTATGAGAAGATTGCATATTATAGGTGAATACCCTCTTGTTAACTTGTCTTAAGAACCTAGTATGAATACTATGGGCGTCGTAAGGACGACCAGATTTAAATATTTATGGGGTATAAATATTTAAACCTGAAGAATATAAAAACCTGTACACAAAAAAAAAGCTTATTTTGAACTTGAAATATAATTAAACTGTTAAAAACAAATACACAAGTGTATTTAAATATTATAATATTTGATTATCATAAAAACTAAATATAGTAAGCTTAATTATTTAAATATTTTTAAAATTATTTAAACCCTAATTTTTAGATTTGAAAGTACCACCTTTCATCACAAACAATGAAGTTAAGACACAACAAAATGGCGACACCGTGTTGCTAAAAGAAACAAATCGAGAGGTAACTATAGAATGTAAGTATTTTTAGGTGCTTTATTATTTTATTTTGCATAAACAAAAATAAATATCCATGCCCTCATTTCTATGTTAGTTATATCTTATCGCTGTATCCAACAGGTGAACCTAGTGTTAGGACACTCCATTCCCCACTTTCGAATACATATCACATATCTAGTTCCTGAGATTAACGCATTTAACCAATAAACTTCGCCTTTGAAATTTAAGTATAGATGTAATAAAATATAATTGCCAGTATATAAGTTTGATTTTAAGTTTTTTTGGTTCACAGTGACGACATCAGCATCAACGACAACAAACCTAGAAACAATGAAGTCGTCTACAGCCACTCCAGCCAGCAATATTTTTTTTCCAGGTATGTATATTTTTTTTACTGAGACGATTACAAAATTTCAACTAAGACATTACGTTGTCATCGATAATCATTCCCGTTGGAATATTGAGAAATGGTATGTTAGTTAAATTTCGTATTTTTTTCTTTCTACGCCTTACTTGTTAGGTTCCGCTAATCAATATGGAATGTCTCAATAATTTGACAGGAAAGTTAGGATCAGAATGACCACAAGCGCCTATGTTTTTATTAACATTAACATATTATTTTATAATTTCAGATAATGATGAGCTTGAAGACAAATTAAAAGAATACGGTGAGATATCAGTTTACATTGAGACTCTTTGAAGTTTCACGCTGTATCCCGCAAAATTCTATTCTCGTATTGTATAAAAAAAACACTTAAATTTAAATTTAAAAACACTTATTTCAGAACTGAAACCTGATCCTGAAGGAACGGTCTATTATGACGGCAGCTTACACTCCAGTGACCTGGGACGAATTGGTAGATAGTTGATTATTTTCCTTTGATCTCGTTTCCGTCTACTAAGGCCGTCGTAGCGCAGTGGTACAGGGTCTGACTATTAACACAACGGTTGTGAGTTTAATTTCCTCGTGGAGGAATTATTTAAATATTTATTTTTTCTTTCCTTGTTCAAGTATAGAAAGCACGACATTGTGTTTTCCCACTCTACACACAATGTCTCAAAAATGGGCGGTTGGGAAACGGTGTAAGGTCATCTCTGCCTAAACGAGAAACAACAAAACACTGGTTTTTTTCAATTATTTTCCAAAACCTAACCCAAATTTTGCTTGTTGTTAGTGAAACAGGACAGTGAGGGCTTCTCTGACATCATGCCTGGACTTGATAGCGATTCGAGAGTAGATGTAGATCCTTTCGCGATAGATCTACAAGCTCAGAGACGTGCAGAAGTTAGGAAGTTAGTTACTTGTCATTATAAATATAATTATAGTTTCACGATGTATCCCGCAAATAGCAGCGTGGGCAGAGGGAACCTAGTGCTGAGAACCTCCGTTCCCCCAAGTGAAAATAGAACCCACAACCGTCGCGTTTATAGTTAGCTGTTAGATTATAATTATAGAATAAACAATATTTAGATTTTTAAATAACCATGGTAGGTATATTGACATATAGCTTATATATAACACAAAGAGTGGGACATATGCTAGGACCTTTTGGCGTCATATTTTAGACAGAGAAAACCTTTCTTCTCCCTTTCCCGTCCTAATTCAAGACAATGCGTGGCGGAACTTAACGCTTCGCTTTGTATTACCAAAATATGGAAATAAACACAATGTATCCCCACGAGTGAGGATTGAATACACAATCATCGCGCTTACAATCAGATACTGTCTGAAAGGCCCCAATATTTTATTTATTTATTTTTTAGCTATATTTTTATTATTTTACTTTTTTGCAGAATCAACGCGAGGATGTTACAGATGAGAATGAGTTAAAATGTTGTGTAATATAATGTTTATACGCGCAATAGAACAATATGTTTTGTATTATAATAAAAATAAAATTATCGTAAAAAACATTTGATTTTATAATAACCCAAAACAAAAAAAATCGAACTAGTAAATACAATTTTATTTTATTTTTTTATTATACCTACTCATTTTGTTGAACAACTTTTCCTTCATAATTACTTCGCCCGCTTGAACTACATGATTATAAATTTACTAAACGCATCATTTTCTTTTTCTAATAATAATATAATTTTATAAACAATATCTATACGTATGTTGAAAAGCAGAGTTTTAGCCAATTCAATAAAACAGGTTTTTATAGAAATTTTGTAGATTAGCTTTTAATAAGTTATATAAGCCTATTGAAAATAAACACATTAAATATTAAAAAATCTTGTCAAAATACAGTAGTAAAAATTGCAATTTCAATCAGCTAGGTCATTTTTGAGATTAACATGGAGAACAGGGACAAAAAAGAATTAAAAAAACATTGTTTTCGGATCTACTACGTTATTAAATGATGCCAATTTTTTTTTCTAGAATTCAATATCTTAAAATCATTTCTTTCATTAAACTTGTCAGCAGTACCTACTGCATAATTCAACCCAGGGACTTGCTTACAGGTCGCTTCAACTCGAAACTGAGACTGCGTCTAAATTTCCCTAATAGATCAAGTAATTGTAGGTTCGATTTCCAATAAAAATAATGACGAAAAGGAATTTTAATTATTTAAAATACGGAAGTGAGCTGAAGAGTCGTCAATTCTCTTTGTCTAATTCTGTAGGCAAAAAATAAAACCATTATTTCTAAACTTATTTACTCAAAACCAAACAATAACAAAAACAAATAAACATACATTTATTAAAAAAAATTATACTTTAGTAGTATTTACATTTAAATCTCTGTAAGTCTTGTCAGGAACAACTTTATAGTCGCCGTCAAAGTCGTCAATAAAGAACTTGGTTCCGTTGAACATTCTTCCAGAGTTTTTCTTTAAATCCTCAGCCATTTCGCTATTTTGTATTATATTTGTTTTAATATTGTTATATTCGTTAGATGGTACATTATTTTTCTCAGAAACTTCGTATTTGTAAGCGTATTTAGATTCTGTATTGTTTTTCTTTTCTACATGTGTATCCTTCTGACCGAGCTCAGTATTAGTCTCTTTATTATCACTTAATTTTGCTGTCTTCTCTTCTGGACTGTTAAATCTATTTAAACGTATTTTTTCTTGAAAATTTTGCAATAGAGCTCTTAGTACATTAGTGTTTAAGTCTATTTTCTTTAGAACTTCCTTTGTAATTCTCTCGTTTGATTTTATTATGTCTACTATTTCTGATTTGCTGTCAATTTTTTCAGTGCTTGATTTAGATTTCGCTAAATTATATGTTTCTTCTAACTTTTTGATAGACTCAAGCACTTTGTTAATTTTATTATCGTTATCAGTTTTGTATTTATCGTGGGAAATATTAATTGTTTTGATTTGTGAATTATTTTCATTGCTTGCTTCAATCATTTGTCTTAAATGTTGACTCTCTCTCAACAAATTTTGCAATTCTTCATCAACTCTTTTTTTGTGTAATTCCAATAATGTTTTCAAATGTTTTTGACGACTTAACTGTTCTTTCGGTGGTTTAGGAGTACTCTTTCTTTCTACTGCAGAAGACTCATTTAATTTTTCTATTTTAGATATTTGCGATACGTTAAATAATGAAAAATACCGCAAACCATTTTCATCAAAACTTTTATTTACACTTGTGTGAATTTCCTTAAAACCTCCATCAACATTTGTAGTGTTACTTTTAGGGGATAACTTAACTGTTATTTTATATTTAGATCGTGTAGCTGGTGGCATTATAGCATCGAAAATATCATCAAGTTTAGGTTCAGTCGTGTCGGTCGGTGTAGTGCTTTCTATTTCTTTTTTAAATTTATGATTGTTATTTTTCAATAATATTCTATAACTTTGATCATTTGCAGTGCCAGAAACGTCATCGGTGGTTTCTTCAATAGATCTAATATTTTGATCTACAAAGAGATGTGGATATTTTGACATAAGCCTATTTTGTCTCATCTTAGTATTATACAGAATTCTAGAATATATTGGTTGTACGTCCTCATGTTGGATTCTGTATGCTTCCTTATACGGAAGTGTTTCGTCATATTTATTTTCGTTTTTATTATTACTTAGCACGATTGGATTTTCTGGTTCTCGTATATCGGAATATATATTTTCTTTAGATAATAAGAAAATATTTTCGTCAGAATCTCTAGGACTAACGATAACCGGATTTCTAGCGACTATTCGTATTTTATTTATCTGTCGTTTGTTTCTTTTATTTTTTAAAAATATTTTCTTTTTTGCCATTGAATTTGTGTTAATATATCTACTAAGTTTAATTTTAGATTTAATATTAGAAATTTTCTTCACGCTAACTGATCTTTTAGTCCTGCTGTTTTTTTCTGTCAAAGCTAAACGGGATTTTATTTTATGGCCTGCACCGTTCTTCATTATAAAAGGTACTTTCAAATTTATATTATTCGATAATATGTTGGTATTTTTCATATACAAATTATAAAAGATAGGGTTAAGGCTCGTTTTATTATTTATAATATTTAATTGTTCTTGTTTAAAGCCAATAACATGTTTATCTAAGGGCCAGATACTTTTTTTAAAAAAATGATTTTGCGAAAAATTTAGTTTTGGTCTTGTTTCTGTTAAAAATATCTGCCCTTTAAGTTTATTTACATCTCTTTTATTAATTTCATGTCTATCTGCAACAAAATTATTTTCTTCTTTGATATTAAGTTCATCAATATTATTTTGAGAATACGGCCGACGATACTCTTTTATCAGACTTTCTAAACCATTGAACATTTTCATACTGTCTTTGTCCGGTTGCTCTGCAACGTATCTACTTATTCCTATAGAAAAACCAGTGCCGTCGATTTCCTTTAAAAACACTGTAGTGTTTTCTGCATTAGAAGTAGCATTATCAATTAGTGAATCATCTTTTAAAGATTTTTGTGACCTTTGGGCGATTTGATTTTCTAAAACGCTATCATAATTTACATTAAGTTCTCCTAATTCTGCTGAATTTATTGATTTTGAAACTGATAAAAACCTAGGACTACCTAATTTTGTTTTCCAAGAATCTCCAAATCTGTTCAACATGTATTCATGTTTTTCCAAAGTTTTATCTATTGGATCAACTTGTCTCATTTCTATTCCCTCTGGCGACAGCAGTATATGTTTTAATACCACATTTTGACTTTTTATGTCAATAGGATCTTGAAATCGCTTTATAAATTTAAAATTTTCTGAAGTTTTTGCATTTTTTTCATCGTCCGTTCGCAGTGCCTTTTGAATTTTCGTAATAAGAGATTTTATTAATTTCTTTTTCTTTTCTCCTAAAACGCCCCTACCATCATAATGTGTTTCTATTTCTACAAATAATTCATCGTCATCATTATTTGAATTAATTACCGTAGGTATTGAAGTGGGATCGTTATTTAAGTATTTTATTTTTATCTGTCGTTTTAAGCGTTTTCTCTTGTAACTTCTAAATTCCTTATTGTCATCTAATTTATAATCAATTAAAGGATGCGATCTTAGATATTCTTCTATAATTGTATTTAGTAAATTATTTTTCTGCTGAACAGTACTATATTTCAGTGCGTCAGATTTAGGCTTATCACCTAGACTTCTCACTATACCTCGTGTAACCACTTCGATATCATCATTCAAATTTTGATTCGGTTTTGGTGAGGATGCCTCTTCCTTCATCTCATTTACTTTGACTGGTTTACCATTATATATCAATTTAATAATACCTTCTACAATTTCTTTCTCCCTGGAAATCATACAATATGTACGAAACGAAAATATAAGACAAACGTTTTTTTAAGTTTTCAAATTCAAATTTTAAGTTTAACATGTACTTACGTGTTATTTAAACTTAGATGTTTTCCTACAGGCTCATTTATTTCAATTGTCGTTTTAATTAGTACTTTTTTATCTATAAATATTACAAAAGTAATGATAATATTTACATTAATAAAAATGTGTAAGTTGCAACTGTATAGTATTTTTTAATAATAAATTTCTCAACCAGAATAAAAATATCATTATCATAAACAAAACTACCTGTCCTGTTCTTTGATTGTTGTTGTTGCTCTATTTCATTTCTCAACTTTTTACACTTTATTATTTCCTCAAAAAGCTTATGTTCTTCATTGTATGTATTAGCTAATGCTGTATCTGCTTTTTCTTTAGAATTCACAATAATATCTAATATTTCAGTATCTATAATCATAATTATTATATAATAAAAGCTTTTATAAGGTATATATATCATAGGTTGCAACTAAGTAAGTGCATAGTTATAGACTTGTCACTTTTTTAGGCTTCTTTTTTAGCTTCACACTTTTTTACTGCATACATCAGAGTAGAGAGAAAGAAAAGAAAAAAATCAAAGAAAGCATATAGAATTAGTATCTTAAAATACTAGCAGACATTATTTATAAATCATACCTTTTTTTTCTTTATCAGGATCATTATTAAAACTTTCCACAAGTTCGCGAACCTTTTTATAAACTTGATTCAAATCCATATGTCCTATAATACCTTGTAGTAATATATTGTGCATAGCAAGATGCATTAGATCTTCATTTCTAACTTCTATTTTATTTTTATCTCCTTTAGACGTATCATTAACAGTGGCCGCTTTTACAGTTGTTTCATCTTTTGGTATTTCTTCATTATCTAGTTCTTCTAAAAGACTCTCTAAACGATTTGTCAGTGCTCTCTTGTAAGCAGAATTTTTTATATTTTGAAAATTATCCGTGTCTAAAACATTTATTTATGAAATAATAAATACATAAATTATTATTTCACAATAATAATGTTTTATAACTTAATTAATTTTATTATTAAATAATACATTTCCTCAAGTGAAAATCGAACCCACAACCGTAGCATTTATAGTTAAGCATTTATACGTAAGCCACCGCGGCCTTGATTAATTTCAGTATCTATAAAATTACCTAAAGATCTTCTGGTCCTATAAGATGGATCTTCACTGTCTTCTTGGTTCTCCACAAAGTCAATTGCTTTTGGTACATTGAATTCATTTTTGTTAATAACAGTACTAACTTCAAATTCCGGCAAATCTAAATTATATTTATAAAATTAGAATTAGCATCACGTTTTACTAAAAGTTTGGATTGTTCAAGGAGCCTTTCAAATTCATAATTTAGATATGGGCGTTAAAATGGTGCATGCATATTTTGTAAGGTAGGTACAGATTTATATTATCTGTGATGAACTAAAAAATCCCCAGTTTAAAAATACTAAAAGTGTAAGTCTATTTTCAATATGTTTTAAATATTGAAAATAGACTTGCAAGTTTTGCATTCACGCTACGTTTAGATTTTTAGAAATTTTCTAAAAAGGTAGACTTACGCTTTTTATTGGATAACACATCATCTAAATTGACAAAAAAATTGGTCAAAATTACAGTGAAAATAAGGACCACACCTAACAAAGTTAGGAAAAATACTCTGTAGAATACCACGTCGTAGTCCCATCGCGACATACGGAGAAATTTCTGAAAAAAATACATACAAATCACAAAATAAAATCAGCTTCACGCTGTACCCCGCATACAGCAGGGTAAGCAGTGGGAACCTCGCGTTAAAACACTTCCCCAGTTTCCGCCGAATTCTGGAGGCATTGCGTGTAGAGTGGCAGAACTCAACGCCGTGAAACCAGAGCGAAGAAATGAAAATATAAATTTAAATAAATATTTCCTTTCCTCGAGTGGGGATTTCGCACCCAGCACAACCAGTCGATTTCGCAGCACACTTTGTGCACCTGCGCCACGACTGGCCTCAACATCTAGAATAAAAACATACATGTACAAATAGATATAATGTTTTTAGACCGTCTGTCTGTCTACGATTTTAATTTTAAATATATATATGAAACATATTATCCATATCGTATATTTACTTGAAAATATGTCAGCGTTATTCACGTGTATTTCCACACTAGTAGTGTTCTTGAATGGATATTTTGTAAACATCCTTTAAGGATTACAATGGACTTCGCGTTTTTTACCGGTTTTTTTTCATTTTTTAAATGATAAGATGAATTTATGGATGTTTCTCAAACCATGATTTTGATTTCGAATTAAGTAAATTAAGCCAAAATCTATTTTTTAGCTTACGCTATATGCTGCATATAGCAGGATAAATTTTAAAGGATTTCCAAAGATTAAGGTATAAATATAGTGTTATGACACTCCGTTCTCCATGCACTGCCACATAGCAGAGTAGACACTAGGCAATAGATATCTCGCACATGCAACAAACTGTGAAAAAAAATATTGATAAAAATTAATCGTTTATTGTTAATTGCATTTAAATGAATGAAGCTATTAACATATTTTATAAAGCTGCAGTAGCATATTGTCAATTATAGTGAATAGCATGACTAACAATTTCGCCGGTCGTAGGTTCAATCAATCCTGAGTCATGTTATTAATGTATTAAGAATTTATAATATATTTTTTTTCATATTAATTTGAAAGCTGTCAATTGTTGTTATTTAGGGAACTTAGTGAGTTAGACTAGAAGTTAGTGAGTTCATTTCTACTCTTTCTGTTCGGTCCTTTCTGCTTACTATTTATTCTAGTCTAGTCCTTAATGGGTCCTTTTCGGTGAAATTCGGACTTTAGTCCTGTAGTTTCGTCTGTCTGTCAGGCACACAGTAATGAAAGAGTTTTATATATTATATATAGATTAATACAAATAGTATTAGATAGTACTAATTAATTTGGAGAAAAAATGTCGATCCTAACTGTATCAAAGATAAAATTAAGATAAAAGATAAAAAGATCATTAAATAAACTATATATTCTATTAATTGACGCATTAACTACTAGTCCAAGAAAACAAGTGTAGTGTACAAAATGTCTATGAAGGTAGGTTTTTTTCTATTTTTCAAGTAGGGACAGTTTTCCATCCTCCGTTTTAAAATTCTGAGAGTGTAAAGGAAAATCAGCTAAAAAAGTTGTATTATTATTTGTTTAGCTTCACGCTCTATTGCGTACATAGCAGGGTAGATAGAGGGAACCTGAGAACCTAATGCTGAGACACTATGGTTCCCCACTTTCCGCCGATTTGTGGAGACAATTGGCTATTGAGAGGCAGAATTCAACGCTGCACTTACGTTCAACAAGCAAGAATAACTTAAATAATCTTAAATTGGTGCACTAGTATGCTCAACCTACCTACAACGGAAAATAAAGTAGTTGAAACATAATTATAATAAATCTTCGGTACAAAAATAAAAATATAATAATTATTTTATTCCAGGTCTTAATAGTACTGCTTTTGTTTGGTGTGCAGCTGTTGAGCGGTCAAACTGTATCTAAACTAGAGGTAAGCATATTTTGTATTATTTTCACCTTTTAAGTACACAAGATCTTTTCCACTTCACGGATGTACAAGTAGGTATCTCCAAATTTTTTATAGCGTTCATTATTCGTATAATAAATGATCTTTAAACAGTAAGTCATGTTTAAGAATCTGGTATTTTGCATTTGAAATGGTTTTCACTACAATAACTGTTGCTCGTTATGTCCTTACTGGACTCACTGTCTCATCAGTCATCAAGATCAAGAGTCATCGTTCTCTATTTTAAACACAAGTAGTTCCTTTTCGCATTTATTTGACACGAATTCAAGAAAAGCCTCATAGAAACATGAATAAAATATAAAAAAACGTTACTATGTGAAATTACGAATGGGGTTTGTCGATGTACACACATAATAAAATATATAATTAGCGACAGTGCCATGCCAAGTGATTTATTTTATAATTACAGTTTTTTCTTTTATTTTCAGTTTGAAAACGGCACAGAAGTATACCAGATTATAGAACTACAAAATAATACTGTGGAATTCGTAAATCCTTTGAAAAAACAGCCGACTTTGAGAGAAATCATCTTTTACAAAATTATTGAAAAGCCTTACATAGAGAAGAATGACGAACTGGTAAGAAACTGCTATTTTATTAATCTTTTTTGTAACTTCTCGCTGTATATCGCATATTCAGAGAGACAATTCTCGAGGCACTGCGTGTAGAACGGCGAAACTAAACGCCACGCTTTATCTTGTTACCAAAGCGAATTAAAATATCTTCATTCCCACAACTTGGAATCGAACTCGCTACCGTCTACACTCTAAAAGATTATATATTGTTTAATACAGCGTTTACACATACATATATTCATTTAATTTTCCACAGGGAGAGGTCACTAAAGAAAAGGAAAAGCCCAAAAAACCTGATTTTGACGAAACTATTCGTCCATTTACAAATGGTCACGGCCTTCAATTCATTAATTGGGGAAGTCAAGATGAGGTATTTAATAAATACTGTATTTATAATCATTGCGTTAAGCATCTTGGTGTATTTTTCTATTTCAAATGCAATGAAAACCGCAGGCGAAAAAAGAACGAACGACATCATACAAGCTCACAAGCTCACAAGCTTGATTTTTGTGTGCTTCAAGGGACCATATACTAGAATATTTGATATTAATTTCATCTAAATATCAGTGAGATAAAAGAGTGATATAAATAGTCTTGACATACTGATAACATTATAAGGGTAACAACCACATGAGGGTTCCGTTTTTACCTTACCGCTTAGTCTGTGATAAATATTCTTCTAAACCATAAAATTGCCTGGCGAGGTTAGGTCTTGGCCGTCGGTGGCAATGGCTCCAGAAATCTCCTCATAATACGCGCCGTCTCAAGTAATACTGAATTCTGCATCCGGTTCTTAATCCAACATCTACGCGATAATCTCTTAAGATGTTAATCGAAGCTTTTCGTTATTAAACTGTTAACTGAAACCAATTTTAACATATAATTATGATATTATTATGTGCTAATAATACCCAATTTATAATTTACTATCACACAAAGTACCTTTTTTTAAAATAGTTTTAAATAAACTTATTTATGCTCAATTATTATTAAAATGGAATCTTTTATAATCTATACAATATTTTGAATGTTTATATTTACAGAACACTGAACATACAAATGCACCCGAAAAGGAAAAAAATGTTAACAAAAGTTCTAACAGCACTAACAGTGATAGTAATGAAAATCATGAAAATGACGACAAACTTAGTGATAATAAAGATAACGATAATAATGATAATGATAAATTGAATGATGATGATAAAATTAATTATAAAAAAGCTCAAATTGATAAAAACGAAGATGGTGATGATGATGATGATGATGACGATGATGATAAAAGTAATGTTAAAAAACCTAATGTTGATAAATACGACGATGATGATGATGAAGAAGATGATAAGGATGCGAATAAGAAACATTCAAATGATGATAGCAAGATCGAAGATGATGACAGTAGTAAAGATGATGATGATAGTAGTGGTGCTGAAAAAGCTGTAGATATAACAAAAGGAGACGATAAAAAGATTACTGAAGATAAAGTCAAAGATGATGAAGTAAATAAAGAAGAAGTAAGTTGAGAGCTTATGTTTATATTTATGAATCCGAGGGATTTTTTTTGCAAATACTTATATAAAGTAAATGTATAAAATCTATTTTCAGGATGAAAAGACTCGAGATGACAAAGTTTATGAAGAAGAAATCAACTTGGTAAGTCTATTTCATTTAGACATTTTAGAAAAATACAACCAATTAAGACAAATTGTAGGGTTACCTTTCGTCGATCAACATGAAGTGTCTCACATTCGCGCAGAAAGCGGAAACAAGCGGGTGTCAACAAAAAAAAATATCGATAAATATATTTTTGGCGTTATCTATACAAATTTAGAAAGTATTATGGATTCTACTGGATTCCGGGACTTGGAAAAAATGAAAAAATATATATGTGCATGTCATTCATTAAAAATAGGACGGAAATAATAGCAAAATAAAATTACAAGGCTAAACTATAAATAAAAAAAATATATATTAAAATTGATAATCTAATATTTATTACATATTATGTATTATTTACAGGCAAAAAAATTAAGAAGTGAATTATTAAACTCTACGAAAGAAAAGTATCACACTATAGTACGGAATAATGTAAGTATCGCCTGAATATGTAATTGATAATTAAAAATTCCCGACACAAAAAGCTCTAAAAAGTAAATAAACAATTAGTAACTAACATGTTGGTATTATACAATTATATAATTTAGTCATTATACAAAAAATAAGTGAAAATAAAAGAAATATTATTAATAAGTAATAATTTATGAAATGTTTCAGGAAAATGTGACACACGAACGAAAAAAAAGGGAAGTTAGTTATCAAGTAAGTGGACCATTCATTTAAATTTTCACAAGCTTTTATTAGGTAACTGTGTTACTATATAATAAAATCTAAGAAACTGAATTTGCTCCACTAAACCTAATAATGTTATCCTTAAGAGACTTGGCAATTATACGTAGCCTAGATGACAGTACAATATGGCATTATCGAGCTGTTCTGACTGTGGATCCAGGACCTGAATAACAGAACTCTTCATAGTAAACCAATCGAATAGATTCCAAGCACATTTTATAGCACATCCTACCTACTTTATGCTTTACTTTTTATTATATTATATTATAATACTTCTCGTTAAATTCTGTCAAAAGAACTATAATATATAAGTAATAATCAATAAAAATGTCACTACTAACTTATAAATGTTATCTCTACACCTCGTTGTTTCTTTCAGAACGTCCCAGAGGCACCAAAACTACCAGCTTTAGACGTGAAAGCCTTTCCTTCTTATATACAACGTATGTTGGCTAATAGACCTGTAAGTTAATTCCCATTCATATTTTTCATCTTCACATTGTTTCCCACATTTAACTGGGTAGGCAGAGAGAAACATGTGTTACATGTGTTATAATTTAGACGAGTTATGGTACTCGAGACAAACCTTCGTGGTTTTTTGTAGTGCCTTTATTAATATAGAAATATATTTGTATGGATATTTGATAGTAATAAATTAAACAAAATATATATATGAGACATTGCACGCAGAACTTAACGTGCACTTTAAGTTACTCTGTTAGATTCCCTCTCGGAGGAATAAATTATTTTAAATACCTTGTTCTGGTAACAAAACTGGCCTTACAACATAAAATGTCACGAAAAACAGGGTGATATATGGAGAACGGAGTGTCTCATCTCTAGGTAAGGTACCTTCTATATACCGATACATGCGGGATTCAGCGTAAAGCTCCAAAAAGGTGCTCATATTTATATCTTTATCTTTCAGACTTTCACGAACACCCAAGATAGTGTAAAAGTAAGAAGTAATAACAATGCAGATCTATTTCATAAAATGGATGGAATATTTTCTAATAACAAGCCCAAAACGTACGGGTTCAAATACAGTAATGACAGAAGTGAGTCGTGGAATGTAAGTATATCAAATTTCAACTTGAAAGTTGTGAAACGTCTACCTCCCTCTGGTATAAAAATAATAGCAGATATTGAGGGCGGATCTCACACGCAATGTTCCGAAAATTTGTCGAAAACTGGGCAACGGAGTGTCTCAATATTAAGTTTCTTATGCCTATCTTGCAATATACGGGATAGAGCGTGAAGCTTTTAAAAATGGAATGCTAGATCTCTTATAGTTTTATTTAGCCAATAAAGAGAACTCTTCACTTTTTCTGTTTAAGGATATACATAAAACTCAAGACAATCAAGAAAACGTAATCGCGCCCACTTTCAAAGATCTATCAGGCTCACAAACAAATGACCCCTATGAAAAAATATCAGAACCAGATATCGAATTAAAGGATAATTTTGTCTCAGATGATGAAGAAACAACAAACAAAAAAGAAATTTTGAGTACAAATAAAGATAAAATCGATAATCAAAATCATTCTAAAAATATTTCTTCAATTACTAGTGTTATAAGTAATAATGAAGACACGAATCTAAATAGTGTGAAAATAAACAGTGAAAAACCTAGTAATTCTGATGATATAGATAAATTTTCAGGCATAGATATAAAAGATAAATTAATAGCAATGTTACAAAATATAGATAATAAATTTACAAATGGAAAACCATCAAAAACATATGGCATGAGTATAAAGGGCACTAAAGTACAAACTTGGAATGTAAGTAATGAATTTTAAATAATAATACTTGTAATTAATTACGAAAAAGTTGAGAACTAAGTCTCTTAACAGTGGGTTCTAGGTCTCAGCCAACTCTACTATAAGTGGGATACAATCTAAAGTTGAAAAAACATTGACATAACATTTTCTTCTTAAATATTAATCAAATTACATAACATTTTATTTTAGGATATTTCTGTAAATCCAAAAGTTACGAAAGATGAGAATACAAATAAAGAAAACATCGTAGAAAACAAGCCAAAAAAAGAAGAAAATTTAAATAATGTGAAAAATCGATTAAATCTTGACTTTAGGGAAAATCCTGATAATTATGACAATGCACATAAAGAAAATATAGAAATAACCAAACCATACGGAGCATACAAAAAAAATTATGCAGAAGAAGACAATATAAATACATCATATGATAATATTGATATACATTCGGATAAATATGGTGAAAAACCAGTAACCAATATTGATAACATATTTAATGAAAATACATCAGAAAATGAACTAGAAAACAAATCAAATACAATGAACAAAGAAAATATAAATACCTCACAAAATTATATAAATCGTTTCAACTATAATGAAGCACATTCAGATAATTATGATAAAGGGACAATACTAAATGAAAATAAAACAGAAAATAAACCAAACGAACCAGAAGGAAATGTTGCAGATGATAGCATGAGTCCTGATGAGGATATAGATAATTATGACGAAGAGTTTGATCAAATACCAGAATCAACAAATAAAATTGTAAATAATATATTGGAAACGCCCACAGAGGAACCTTTTGATGTAGAAACTTCTGATGTAAGTATTGAAATAAAAGTAAAAATATTTTTTGTTATTATTAATATCAATTGATATTATATAGAAAATAAATTTACCTGTATGACTGTAAATGCGACGTTGTTGGTTTGTTTCCCTCTTGAGGAAATTAAATATTTAATATTTTCCTTTCGAGGCAAAAACGCGGCGTTGTGTTCCGCCACTCAACTCGCAATGCCTCCAGAATTCGGCGGAAATGTCTTAATAAAAATTCGGAGGAATGTCTTAATACTAAGCTCTCTTTGAGAATCCTGCTGCGTGCGGGATACAGTGTGAAACTGAACAGATAAATCAATTTAAAAACCAAAGGGAATCAAAAGTGGCGGAACTCAACGCTAGATAATTAAATAAAAATATTTTTAATTTACAGGAAATAAACGAACCTAAAGACAATTATAATTATTTCAAAAATAGTCAATATGTTTTATCAACCACTGAAAGATTAACAGAACCTGACGTAACAAAAGAAAATATATTAATTAATAATGAAGATCTTAAGCTAAAAATGGAAGAATCTTTTGATAATATTATAAAGCAAATTCCAAAATTGAAGGAAATAAATTTAACAGGAACCAAAGCTGTGGTTAATTTCAATAATTTTGATGATGATAATAATAAGAAATCTGTTAAGCCAAATACGTATGGAATGCATTTAGAAGGTGATCATGGATATATTTGGAATGTAAGTGTATAAGATTGTTCAACCTAATATGAAAATAAAAAATATCTCGCGGCTCAGGGGCACAAGCGTGTGACTGTAAACGTGACAGTTTGTGGGTTCGATTCCCACTCGAAGAAATTAAATAATTAATATTTTTCATTTCGTCGCCCCGGTAACGAGGTAAAATGCGACGTTGAGTCACACCACTCAATAAGCCTCTGTTTGCCACATTCCGCAGCGGAAAATGGGGAACAGTAGTAGCAGTATCTTAATGGGATGGGAATATCTTAACACTAGGTTCCCACGTTCCCTCTGCCGATTCTAGTATGTGCAGACTGCGTAAAGTTAAAAAAAAAGAAAAGAAATCAAATGTAACCAAAACGTTCTCAATTTTCATAACTCTTACAGGAACTTACGGATCCAGGAAAAGTTACTTATGTGGGAAATTTGAATAAAATCAACGAGACTAAAGTAAGTAAGCACAATTTTTGAAATTATATATTCCTTATTGACAATCCCTTATACCTTGGTCTCATTATATTATAGCCTGGCATAAACCATGAAGCAACAACTATGAAAATCGTAGAAAACAAAGTCGAAAATCATACCGAACCACCAAAACCAACAACAAATGAAAACATCGAAATAACAACAAAACAGCCAATTATGATAACTACTGAAAAACAAAATACTGTTGAAGAAGAAAAAAAAGGAGTTACTGAAAAACCTATAGAAAATGAACAGAATGATAAAAATAACTGCAGTTGCAATAAAGATAATGTTAATGAGGTAAATAATTATATAATATTTTATAATCTAATTATGTAAACGCAATGGTTATGGGTTCCCTGCTCTAGATAAACAAAGAACGGTGTTAAGTTCCAACACTCTATAGGTTCTCTGTGCCTGTGAGAAGTTGTAAAAATATTTGACTATTAGAATACTTATCTTTACTCTTGTTGTTTTATATATATTACAGAATAAAGACGTAGACAGTAGCAATAAGAATGAAACAGAAGCATTGAAAATTTCTTTAGACGAGTTATTAAAAAAGGTAAGTACATACCATATTTAAATGAAATAAATACATTTTAAAAACGTAAGTAAAGCTTAGATTGTGTTCCTAGTACCTAACGTTGCACTAAGGAACAGAAGTAGACACGATGCTGTTCGATGAAGTTTTAACGTTAAAAGCGCATATAAATATATTTTTTTTGTTTGCAGGATGAATTTTGGAAATGGCTTTCAAATTGGACATCAACTTACATGGAAGTATTAAACGAACGAGTCGAGGCACTTGTAAAAAACGAAGTTGCAAATCAACTTAAACAAATAAATGACAATAAGAACAACACTAAAGTTAACGATTGCAACAAAGTTGATGAAGGGAATAAAACAAATAATACCATTGATGATAAGGTTGATAAAAAATCTGACGGAAACAAAGATAATACGACTGAAAGTTCAAAAAGTGACGAAAGTAATAGTAATAATAATACCACAAGTGATAACAAAGCGGAAGAACAATCAAATACTACTGGTTTGGAACCTGAAATAAATAATAATGTTACAGATTCAAATTCAGAAATAAACAATTCAGGAGCTATTTCTAGAGAAAATGAATTAAATAAGGTAAATAATAAAACTGACCAAGATATGAACAAAGGCAAAAATAATTCATTACCTGTCAATATAAAATCTGGTACAATATACGGAAACGCTATAGGAAACGATCATGTTACAAATATCTTTATATTTTACCCTAGTGTAGATTCTAATAAAACTATTGAAAAAATAGACCCGATTATAAACAAAACGAATTCAGAGATTTCGGCTTCAGAAGAAAGACCAGCTAATATTACTATTGATGAAAGATTTGGGGTAGCTGAAGAAGATAAAGGTAATAATGCAGATGAGACTCTTAGTAAAACTAAAGATCTTATAAATAGCCAAAACAACACAAGTTCAACAGTATCTTCACAACAGAACAAGACGGACTCTACAGAAAACAATAAGAACTCACCTAAAGACACCACAACAGAAAATTCTGAAACAACATTTAAAACAGAGGAAGAGTTGAAAATTAAAACAAATGGTTCTGACAGTGAGTCGATTAATAATCAAAAATCAAATAACACCACAACAGACTTAAATGAAACAAGTGATACCACTGTTTCTAATACGAAACAGATAGACAAAACGGAAACCACTACAGCAATGTCTATAAAAAATGATGATGAGACAACTTTAATATCCATTGATAAAGTAACAGTTTCACAAACTGAAAAATCTGATTCTACGACAGAGAAGTCCGATTCAGTGTCAAATAAATCTGACACGACCACGGAGAAAACGGAGAAACCTGACTCTACAACAGAAAAGTCCGAATCAGCATCGGAAAACTCTGACTCGACAACAGAACAATCTGATACAACAACAGAGAAATCTGATTCAACAACAGAAAAATCTAACTCTAAAGATACTAGTGACGTTACAAGTACTGAAAAATCTGCCGACAGCTAATTAGAAATTTAATCAAGAAATTGGTATTTATGAGTATCTCAAAAGTATGAGAATATAATCACATGAAGAAAATTATGGAAACGAATATATTTTTTAGTTACCGAATAATTTTATTAGAGAGAGAAACAAAAATTTCCGTAATAAAAATTTCGTAAATGACCTTTTTATATTTTAAATAATGTAGAAGTACATTACTCATATGACGGCGATATTCTTTAATTATATATGACGACGATATTAAAATAAAAATAAAAATTAAGTTTAATTAAAATTGTTCTCATTAGTTATAATTTTGCTGACTTTTTTATTATTAACAGGAGTACCGCTCATGGCTTTGTCATCGTGTACCATACAATTGTAAACTAACTCGTTTTTTAGTGTGACAATATTAATATCCGATTGTCACTCAAACTTCAAAGACAAAATCTTTGATACTCCTTATTTGATGTATTAAACATAAAAACTTTCCTCCTGAATCACACTGCCTATTAGTTAGTAAAACCACATTTAAAATCCTTTGCGCAGTTTAAAAAATCCAAGCTTACATCGGAAGCGAAAACAACAAATTCTGGAGGCATTGCGTGTTGAGTGGCGGAACTCAATATCGCGATTTGCCTTGTTTCCAGAGCAATTTCCTCAAAGGAGAATTGAACTTACAACCTGTCGCGTTTACAGTCACGCGCCTCTACTGACCTCTTTCATAATGATTAATATCAATACTAAGCACAAATAGTTTTTCTATCGTGTAATATTCAAAATAAAACATAATACAGAAATTTGAACACATTTATTAACTATGCTAATAAAAATTATATTATGGCACGATATAGTTCAAATATATCCAATACAGATAATAAAAAACTATTTTAATAAAAAAAGTTTACCTTTTTTATATTTAATCTAGGGTATGAATAAGTTGACGTTTTATTGAGTTGCCATTTCAGTTTTATTTTTTAAAATGAGTAAAACATGTTTTTAAGCTAACAACTCGGATTATTTACTCCAATTAAACATTAATATTAAAAAACTTATCAACTTATTCATATTAAATGGTACAATTAATAATAAACTATTATTTTTTGTTAATGGCTCTAAAAGCTTTCTAATAAATTATAATTAATATAATATGTACTCGTATATACGAGTATATATATATATAAGACAGGAAAGAACAAGATATAAAATCTTTATCTTTCTATATATTTTATAATTATTTTAGTTTATATGTAACTGTACGATATTAAAAACCGTTTTTTTATATACTTAACTATCCAAATAGAAGTATTGCTTATCTTTATGAATATTTCTAAAAATATTATCTATTGTTATTATATATTCAAGATCCAATTTAACAAAATAGCTGCTTTAATCAATTAATTTAATTTTCACTTTAAATGGCAGTAATTAGTTATTGCTATTTATTATAACATATTAAATAAATAAATATCTATTTATATAGCGAAAAAACAAACAAAATATACAGATTAAGTTAATAATTCTAAAATAACTAGGATTTAGATTTAAATTATTTCAATCAATATATATATGTTTAAGAAAAACTGCATATAATTATTATTTAGATGCAAAAAAATAAAAAATCTCAGTAAAAAATATAGTTCTCTTTATTTAAAGTTTCAAATAGGAACTGAATTTGTAAATATTATTTAAAAATAGTTAATTACACACCTTTATAAATGTATTTGTTATTAATAATAGAAAACATTATTACTAATATAATTTATAATATTGAGCTGCCTTAATATATTTTCAATAAAAAAAAAACAAGTTGTTATATACAAACAGACAAAAAAATATATTTAAAAATTATTTTTTAGTACAGAGTAAAAACTTATTTTAGCTGCACAGATAGAATAAAAGTATTTAAAAATTTTAAGAAAAAAACATATACAAATACATGACAAGATGCTAAGTTTGTTTGAAGTAAAAATTGATTTAGAAATATTTACATTATAAATAGAAAGGAAGACATTTATATGTTATTATAAAATATAAAATGAGACTTTTTTCAAATAAGAAATTCAAATAAAAAAAATATATATGAAAAAAAAATAGAAATGCATATAAATATAAAAAAAGTATTTAAAAAAATATGAAATATCTTCATTTCAGTACAAAAAGTACTACTCTTAAATAAAAAAAAGTGAAGAAGTAGTAGATATTAATTAATAAATAATTGTATTCATGTTTTTTTTTATGTGTGACGCAAAAACATGTGCATACAGATATGTAATAGTTATTTATTATCTGTGATAATATTTTGTACATCCAAAATAAAAATAAAACAAATAAAAGAACTTTCGTTTCTTTAAAATATCATAGTTAATTAATAAACCGATAATAAAAAATAAATAAGTATATATTTTTGTTATCTGTTTATTATTTTTTATAAATTCGAAACATTTAAAAATTCTGACTATTACCTAATATAAGAAATTAAATTGAATAAAATATAATTTTAAAATTGGCAGGGGAATTATAGTGTATTTGTAATATATAATATGTGATACTTCATATATTCATACATACACTCATCTGTAACAAAAAAACAAAAACAATAAAAAAATCTTAAATGTTACTTAGACATTCTTATGTCATCATGAATACAACTAGTATTCTAATAAACCATGAAACACGTGTTCAACGAAATATATTTAAGAGTATGAATTTTATAAAAATCGGTGTCGATTTAAAAAAATCTATATAAACTTTCAACCCTTATTTCATCCCTTTAGGGTTAAATTTTTTCAAAATTCCTTCTTAGTTAATGTCTAGATTACGAAAACAAACATCTATCCAAACTTCACGTTTCTACGCACAGCGGTTACGGCTGTGCGTGAGTCTTACCTCAGTCAGTGAGATATCCTTTTATACATACAGATGTGAAAGTAGGTGAAGATGAATGTATGTTCGACTTCACGCAAAAACTACTGAACGTATTTAGATAAAACTATACCATAATACAGGCTAATAAGGGTAAAACTATATAATAATATTGGCTCTAATACGACAGCTACAATTTATGTAAGGATTTTCTATAATTTAGCTACAATGGTATAACCATAGATTTAAGCAGGCGAAGCCGCGTTATCAGATATCTGTGATATAGAAAAACATTATATAATCCGTACCTGTATTAATCATCTGTGATCCTCAGTTCAGCTAATTCCTTTTCTTCGTCTACTTCGTCTTCGTCTTCTGATCCGTGGACGGACGCTGCTGGAGTTGTTGCCCCTAGAAGACATTTTTTTTATTATTATGTATATGTTTTATTATTATTATAAGTTGTGTATATGTATCACATGAATAGGTGTGTGAAAATCAAATAATACGTACTATTAAATTAAAATATAAAAAACACAGTGATTATTTGAATATTATTATACATATTTTTTGAATATATTTGGTTATTTTTAAGTATTCCAATTTATATGTTATTTTCAAATAATTAATTTTTTTGTTTCAAATAATTAATTTTTTTGTTGACGATGTTCATCATGTTCTCATGTTGTTGCAATTTTGTTTTGACAAAACAAATAACGTATATATTTTTTTATGTGCTATAATACAATCAATGTTTATATCCACCAATTTATAATATTTTGTATCTCTTCTGTTTTATAAAATGATTTTAAATCAATCAATCAACTAAGTGATTCTAAAATATTTAAAAACTCCTAGCTACCAAACATTCTCTAATAGTATAGAAAAACAAATAAAGAAATTTGCTTAACTACTCTATTTGTGTCAAAGAAATAAATCTCAAACTAGTGCTAGTGAGGCGAAATATCAAAAATTTTACGCAATTTCTTACACAAACCCATATTTTGCAATTAAACTTAAATCAATTTGTACTACCACCACATTGTTGCCAATAGTTGCCACCCAAAACAACTTTAAAATCAACCAAAAAAACACTCATCATACTATCGACCAACCAACCGATTCATCAACACAATCGCCCAACTTAGCTATCAGTTGATCAATCTGCTCCGTTACAGCTTCATTCAACGGTTCCAAATAATCATTAGCCGTTTGGTAATCCTCGTGTTCCGATTCAGTCAATCCTAGATTTTTTTCGAAAGCAACTTCTAAATCTTTCCCACTTTCTAAGTCCGTTATTTCTAGTATTTCTAAGGATTTTCTGATAATAGAGTTTCTTTTCATATCAATTTCTGTTTGTATTTCTACGTCTTTTGTCTCTTTATGTTGTTCTATTTCTTTGTGGTATGAGGCTGTTAGCCATGACATTTCCTGGTGACCTCTTCTCACTAAAGAAATTAAATTTTTGGTCTAATTTTTAATGTTCCACTGTTATTTTTTTATTAGACTTTCAAACTTTTTCCCACTAAAGGCAGAGAGAACTTAATGTCAAGGCACTACCCTACAACACAACTTATTACAATTCAATTCCATACAAGTGTATAAATAACTTTTTAACTATGTAACACTATGTTTGGTTACAAATATGTGATAAAATTATCATTAAACTCGCTCTGTTTATCTTGCTATATACGGGACACAGCGTAAAGAAGATACTAAAACATATTGTTATTTAGAACTTACTAGAATGCGTAGGGCTTGGTGGCTCAGATATAGGTCTCGGGTAATTGAATCTTTTGCCCAACTCCCGATCCATATGGTCTACATAGTCCGGATATACAATTTTCAACGCTTGGGCTCTTGCTTGACGGTAGTACTGAAAAAAAGTAATATTTAAAATAAAGAAATAACATTTTATAATATTTTTTTGTTATATTTTCCGTGATTTTTAGTATTTATTTATTATATGTTTCCAAACTAATATTAAATAATTTCAAACTGCAACAATGTATAACTCTATGTATCCTTTTTTTCTATATGTATATCTACTACGACCAGGCTATTAAAATATATTTAAATCAGTCATTAAAACGATGATGGATATCAGTTATGATTTTCCACACTAGCAAATTATTCATGATACAACTATTAAAAATGTTGTAAGGCAAAGTGCGTCGTTGAGTTACGTCAATAAACAATCAACATTAAATCTATAATACAATAATAAACAACTTGGTAGTAGTATTCGGTTTTTTCAATAAAAAAGTAAATTAAACTCACAATGCCTAAATTCCTCCAATCCATTAAATCTGACAATCTCTCAGTTCTATTTCTTTGGATGATACGTTGTCTACGTGTTAATCTATAAAATACCATAAATATTATGATAAAATATACATGTGATATATATTGTGATAAAATAGGAAATAAAAGAGCGGTTTAGAGTAAATTATTTTCATGTTCTCTCTCAAGGCAAAATGCGGCTTTAACTTCCGCCACTCAAAACTAAATGTTTCGAAAATTGGACGGGAAGAAAGAGGGGCTTAATACTAGGCTTTAAAATTTTAAAAGCATTAACAATTAAAAATAAAAAGAGGCTTACTTAGTAAAATCAAACATATACTGGGCCAGTTGTTGCACAGAACCCTCTAGGGATATGTACCGACGATCCACTACATAAATGCCGTAGGACATGGGGTCAGCTATGTGCTCTTGCATAAAACAGCCGAAACCTGGTGATATTAGCAGTATTATAATAAAAAGATTGACTAAATTAGTATAGCACACAATCTTATAATTATTATTTTCATTTCTCGTTTGACAAACTTTTGAGTTCTGCCACTCAATACGCAAAGCCCAGAGAATTCGGCAGAAAGTGAGGAGCAGAAGTATTTAATGGGAACAGAAGTGTCATTATCAACACTAGGTTCCCATATTAATTTTTCCTACCTTCCTGTGTGCAGGAGATACAACGTGAAGCTAAAAAACAACATTTATAAACATACGACATGTAATTTAATCTATTAATTAAATGCGTAATCAAAATGTCTACCCAAACATAAGAAGATATCAATCACTAAAGTCACTTACCAGACAAATTAGTAGTGACACTCGGTATCCCCATGACCGTGCATTCAGCGGGCGTGTACCCCCACGGCTCGTAGTATGAGGGGAACACCCCCAAGTGGCAACCCCTGACGAACTCCTCGTAGTCGAGGCCGAACAGAGGATTCGTGGATGTTAGGAACTCTGGGTGGAATATTACCTGGAAACAGAGATATGTCACTACGTTTTTAGAGCAGAAACATTTTTTTTTAAATTATATCGAATGTTATTGACACTTTTAACTTATAATCAAATAAATAATCTTTTAAATTTTGCCGAAAGTTCTTAACAACAAATTTTCTTGGTTTTCAAAGAAATCATCGGTTAAATTTAAAATCTTGCCAACGATTTACAATAGCTATTTATTTGAATGTTTTTGTTTTTTTAAAAAAGCCATAAATATTTATGGTGCAAGCAAACCTCAATCTATATATTTCAAAAATACTTAATCAAAAAGCACGTACCTTTACTTTGTCGTTGACTGTGTTAAATAATTGACAGCGACGTATTGAAGTCAAAACTGGATCGGTCCAATCGTCCACCTGTAGAAAAGAAGGAGGTATTTTTTTGTTTTACGCTTCATTCCGTATACAGTATTGTCGGGAGAGGAAACCTAGTGTAGCACTCCGTTACACATTATTATTCACGCCATGGTGACGCATGTAGCATAATTGACAGCAAATTTAGTTCGCCGCAATCTGGAGGCAGTGAATGTTGAGTGGCGGAACTCAACGCCGCGCTTTGCCTCGACGTTACAGCGAATGAATATAAATATATAATTAAATATTTAATTCCCCAAGTGGGAAATGAATCCACAACCTGTCGCGTCTACATTCGCACGCTTCTGTCGCTGCGGTTGACTGGCCTCAAGTACTGAGTCGATGTAACCCACTACCTGCAGTCAGGGTTACTTCATGCACCTCCTCGAGGACCCAGTTAAAAGCTAGTGTTGTATACTTACCACGTTGTGTGTAGTAATAGGCGGCAGTCCGTCCCTCTGTAACGCGTATATACATCTCTTTAGACGCACCGTGTCGTCTTTGTGGAGGAGGTCTGAGGCGTCGGGGAGGTGACCTCTGGAATTATTTGATATTTATAGAATAGGCCCACGTAGGTAAATGTGTCGTGCCCACCCCAGAATAGTCTGGTGTCCAAAAAAATTCTCTAGATTTTAATGACTACAAGGTAGCATTGTATTAAACAATAAAATTGTAATTTTTAAATACTTTTTAATTATTATCGTGGTGTATTTTGTAGAAATATTACATCACCATAACTCTCTTTAAATTATAAAATTTTATAGTGAAAAGAACCGATGACAACGTTTTAGACTCATCAGCAGGATATAATATAAATGTAGATACCATAATGGTGCAGACGCAGATACGTGCCATTGTAAACACGATGATCGTGGGTTCAAATATCATTCAGGGGAATGAATTATTTAATATTTTAATTTTTCCTCTGGACAACAACACACAATGCCTTAACAATTAGGTTATCATGTTATCTCTGCCTATCTTGGTATGTGCGGAAAGAAGAGCGTGAAATAAACGTGACACGTGAAATAAAACATATAATGAAGAACAACTGTTGAATCTGTTGCCGGCTCTTCTCTGCAAAACTACCTTTTAAACTGGTAGGTGGCAAAAAGTTAATCCAAAAATGTTTACAATTGCATTATTTGAACAAACAATATTTTAAATTTAATTCATTAATTCTTACATGTCACCAAGTTTAACATGACGTGTTATGACACTACTCACCTCAAACATATGTCATACAGGCGTTTTCCAATCTCCTGTTGCACATCGTGTATGGTGTCTCTCAGGGCTTTAGTGACGGCGTGGCCTCGAAGACTTTCAACGTTGAAATTATTAGTTTTCGCAGGGAATATAAGGAAAGCTACTACAGTCATTTCTGAGCCGGATGACTGTTGACAAGAAAATATATATTTATTATATGTTTGTTTGTGATTGTTTGTAAATAGATTTAACATACATACTATATAATAAAAAATCTATTACCGAGGTATAAATACGTGGATATTATAATAACTTCTGAAATGATTTTGATAAAGCTTAGACTATTGCCCTTGGAATATACATAATTTAAATCAAAAACTGATGATATTATCTCGATATGATATTTAGTTTCTGAGAAATGCGTAACTAAAAATACATCGAATTACAAAATTTATGAATCATTTAGACTCTTAAAAATATTTAATTGAACATGTGTTTCATGGTTTATTAGAATTCGACCCTAAAGGTGCAAATAAGTAGGCGAAGCTGCGCGCGTCCCCTAGTTAATAATAATAAGCATAATAAATTAAAGATATACCTTCAAATAATGGTTCAATCTTGCCAAGGCTTCTATAAATATGTCGGCTCCTTTATTACCGAACTCGTATCGACCAGCGATAAAGAAATACAATGTTTTGTCTAGGTCGAAATTGAAATGGCTGAAAAATATAAAAATTATAATATTATGGATAGAGGTTAGGGGTTCAAACATGGGGACATTTTTATAAATGTGAATTTTAATAAGTAAAAATTTTTGGTAAAAAAAAATCCCAAAAAAACGTATTTGTATTAAGTGGTGGAGGTCAACGCTACGCTTTTTTTATTTACCAAAAAAAATATAAAACACAGCGGAATAAAAATAATTCATTTCTCTGTGTGGGAATCGAAGGCACAACCGTCGTGCTGTGTGTTTATATGAGATGTTGGGCCACTGCACCACGACGGCCTTTCTTGTTTTTTTATAATACATAAAACTATACTCACCCATAAAAATGTCCTCTCGCGAATTCATTTATTTTATCTTTAGCTAACGCGTGTAAATTCTGAAACTCGTGCAAAGCCGAAAACTTCTTTACGTTCAATCCATTCGGTGTAATAAAATCTGGTTTCCTTTTGAGTAGATGTTCTGCTTCGTATCCTGCAAAAAAATATATATCCTTAATTTTTAAACTGTTATCTCACACTTGAGAAAGTAAAATACTGTTTATACCTTTTCAATTCGATATTTTCATACGTTCTCACCAAGTCCCACTCTCGTAAGTCAAAAGTGCGGCGAAGAGTTCCGAGAAGAATTCCACACACAATGCCTCTTAATCGCGCGGTGTGTCAAGCACAGATCCTAACACTCGGTACCATGTGCCTACCCCACTATATGCGGGATACAGCGTGAAGCTATAAAACTGATAACTCACCAGTGATATCAGAGACGGTGGTAAACACGTGCGTCATGTGCGCGGCCGCACGCTCCATGCAGTAGCGGTGGTATATCTGCCTCTTTCCCGCTTCCTCGTCAACTGAGAACTAGAGCGAGATAGATATATGTAGAGGACTTTAACAGTGTGTAACAGTTAATTATAAAAATATTCTACCTATAGGCCGGCCGATGTGTTGTAACCGCCCTGAAGTTAGGTTTCCGGAACATTTCGCAATGTTCATTCGGAGGAAAATAAACAAAAGTCAGAAAAACTCATAACATGAAATTTTGCACAGTCATCGCATATACAAACATAGACTACTACTGCGTCACGACAGATTCTGACTAAATAATTTTCTGGTATATGTATTTGATATTCTATTACTAATATTACCTTATCCAAATTATTATAGAAATCAGTGTTGCCAGCACACAAATATCTTCCCAATAAAGTTGCGTGAGTTGTAAACACTGTTGCTACGTCAACGTGACGTACTCTAAAAAGAAAAAAAATATTATATAATATTTTAAAGTGTAAAATGGAAATTGGAATTAGGTAAAAAAAAATATAACAGTGAATTTAAAAAATATATATTAAAAAAAATCGCGGCACAGTTGCGAACGCTATGCGTAATTGTAAAAGCCTTCCGTTTCCATTTGAAATTCAAAAAATTAACAAAATCAATCACAAAGGTATTTTTTTTTTAAATAAAAAGAACTTACCGTAAAACAATAAGACCTATACCCGCTTGCCATTCATGAAAATGAGCCACTACACGCGGTGGCGTATCACTGTAATTTTCTGCTGCTTTACGGAACTAAATTAAGAAGAAAAAGAAAAACAGACATAAAAATACTTATAATATGATTAGAACTGTTAAATATAAAATCTATATCTCAAAGTTTTATGTCTGTACTTATAATTAATTATCCTTAAAATATCTGTAATGTAATAAAAAAAGTAAAATTTTTGGATATATATTTTTTTAAATAGACAGTATACAATACAGACAATATTTTTTTATTTCGTTAATGACTGACCATATTTACATATACAGTAGTAATAGACTGATTAAACAACAAATCAACATTAAAAAATCGAGCCCCAACTAACCTCTGTAATAAACTGCGCCACCATAAATCCTAATATAACCGCGTCATTGGCCTCAACATCCAAATGTGGTATTCCTATAGAGGTGGTGTCCCACAGCTGCTGCTTATAGCTGTCCATCTGCCACGCGGCCGAGCTGATGTCGAACAGGATAATTTGAGGGTTGCCGTCCACTAGCCACGTGCCTGTGTGCAGCTGGAATACGGAGGGTAAGAGAGTTTAGTGACCGGTCACTAAGCTAGAACCAAAGTTCTGGACACAAACATAGTGACGGGATTATACCCAATACTAAATGGTTCTATCTAATAAAGCAGAACCATTAATCCATTAAACTCTAGACATTTGCTCTGTACGCTTTTTTTTTCCATGTCATTTTGTTTTTTAGCGTCACGCTGAATCCCACTATAACACTTTAGGTTAAGTTAGTGTTAAGACCCCCACTTTCCAAAAATTCTTAGAATTTTTATATTTTTTCGAAAATTTCCTCTAATAGGAATCATACGCACAGCCGTCGCGTCTACAGTCATACGCTTGTGCCACGCCGGCCTCACATACCATACTATTATTATTATTATTATTTCAAAGATTTTAAAATTTTAAACAATCAAAGGAGTGGGTAAGTGTATGAGTTTCTATAATATTTATTATAACTCACTTTATAACCCTGACTTCGCATAGCATTGACGGCGGTTGTGAGTGGGGAGTTGGGTGGGAAGTCCGCTTCCTCAACTTCAGTGCGAGCACAGTGTTCTTTGTATGGACCTGTGGAAGAAAAAATATATACTTAAAAAAAAAGAACTGACTTCAAGATCTATACAATATAAAGTATCTACTGCAAACCCAACTATTATGTATGAAAAATTGTCCATATCTTAAATATCTTTTTTTTTTTTTTTTCATCTATTTTGATTAAATTTATATAAGAAGAAACAAAGCAAATATTTATTCTTTAAAGTTGTTTTTTTTTTTGGAAATCAAGTAATTTATTACATTATAGTATTATAGTAATTATAGGACATGCGTTTGAACCAGATAGTATATTAAAATATATTTTGAATCAGATAGTATATTTTAGCATGTCCTTTTTCAAGTTGGTTAATAAATTACTTGATTTCCAAAAAAAACAATTTTAAAGATAGTAAAACTATAAAAAATATTTCACTCTAATACCAAAATATTTTAACTGCGACATGTTTGCTTTACTAGAGCGAGGAAATGAAAATATTAAATATTTCATTTCTTCGACTGCGAATTGAACCTACAACCTATCGCACTCCAATCCAATCACACGTTTGTACTTCTGCCATAATTATATCTTTGATTAACGACATTAAGTAATTTACCTAACAAGCAGTAATTTTCCCCCATTTCCTCAGTAGACACGTACGCTTTGGACCGTATCACTGTGTAAATACCGCCGACTGAAACAAAAAAGAAATATCTACATTAATATAATAAAGCTGAAGAGTTTGTTTGAACGCACAACGCTCAGAAACTACTGATTCCAATAGTTTTTTTTAAATGTTTGTTTTAATTAGCTTCACGTTGTGTCTCGGACATAGGAGGGTAGACAGAGGAACCTACCTAACCAAAACAGATCCGCTAACCAGTTTCCGCTGAAATGTTTTATTATAGTATAAATGTATAAATGTCATAGCCAACGAACAATGAATAGCTGGTCAATGTGTTTCATATATATTTTATATATAAAAATATCAATATCAATGCAATTTATAGCAAATATTTTAGTATTAACAAAGCTCTGGGCTCTAACGAACGTGTGTCATATACATCTATATATATAAAATCGAAAGATCACTCACTCATCACGAAATCTCAGAAACTACATGTGCTAGGAATCTCAAATTTTGCATAGGAGTTACTTATAGGACGTAGGTGCTCGTTAAGACGGGAATTTGCAATATTCGACTTCTAAGGGGTTGTGTTTGGAGTTGAAAGTTTGTATGAAACTTCGTTACTAGAAATGCTAGAAGTCTCAAATTTTGCATGCACGTCACTTATAGGACGTAGGTACTCATGGAGACAGAAATTAATAATAACGTAGTTCACGCAGGCAAAGCCGCGGGAGGGCCTCTAGTATGAGATAAACGATATTTAAGGTATGGTTATTTTATGATATTTATGCCACTAGCGGAGAAGGGAACTTGACACTGAACTAAAAATAAAAAAAATCTCAACACAAGTAACATTTCTCTAGCCGCACATGTAAGACACGTAAACCAGTCCATCCTGTTACACCCGTATGCTCTGATTACACACAATGCCTTTGTGTGGAACAAGTCTGGAAGCTAAAATACTAGACATAGTGTCTACGATGGATGCTTTTAGAATGTATTCCTTTTTTTTACACGTTGTATCCCACATATAGCGGGATAAGGCAAAGGGCAAGCAACCTGCTGTGAAAATACTCCGTTCCCTGCTTTCAGGATGTTCAAGACATTCGGCAGATCTCAACGCCGAGCTTTGTCTTGTCCAGATTGAGAAAATGAACAAACTAAATAATTCATTACTCAGAATGGGAATCGAACCCACAATCGTCGCGTTCACAGTCCACACACTGTGCGACTGCGATAGGAATGTATTGAATTACAAAAATATTTTTTTACCTTTATTAGCTGCTTCCCATGCTGTTTCAAAGGTCCACCGGTTCTCCTCGCACGCCGCCTGCCCCTTGTCCATGTAGGACAGCAGGTCGTGGGTCGACTCGGCGCGGTAGAACCGCCTCGATGATCTGTCGCGAGACATATCTACCTGAAAGTTAACAAGAGAACTAAATAAATTATAAAATAGACCAGAGTATTGTGAATAGCACTTTGGAGGCATTGCGTGTTGAGTGGCGGAACTGAACGCCGCGCTTTGCTTGGAAACCAGAACGAAGAAAATGTAAAAATCATTTAATAAATATTTCATTTCCTCGAGCGGGGATCGAACCCACAAAAAGTCGCGTTACAGTCACATACTTGTGCCTCAATATTAACAGAGTTCAGTACTTTGAATATAAACCTAAATAAGAAACACTTATAAGCCTAAATAGTCTGAATCTAGTATGATAATATATTAAAATGTATTAAAAAAATATCCCGATTTAGTAGGGCCTACTTACTTATATCCTAAAATAGAAAATACTATTAGTATTAGGTGCTCATATCCTAAAGTAGATCCCCTTCAGAGATTGCCAGTTTCCAATAGTGAAAACTGCATGCTGAACTTACCGCTTACCTAGTCAGATACGAAATAACTAAACATTTTTCTAATTTAAATACGATAATTTTTGCGACCATAATCAAAAAAATTCCCAAATTACTTAATTACGATTTATTTAGTGCATACAGTAGATAACCATACTAAAATAATTTTAAAAAACTCTCAAATACTTACACCCTAATTTATAGTACAAACGGAAGAATTCGCGCGAAGGCCGATAGTTCTAAGTATAGGCGTGAAACTTTTTGAAGACGAAAAAGACGTGTTTGTTCCTCTTTCACGCAAAAACTATATGTTCTATAGTTTAATCGTACTTATATGACCGCTAGTTATCTATACTAATATTATAAAGCGGAAGAGTTTGTTTGTTTGAACGCTAAGATCTCTGGATCTACTGGTCCGATTTACTTTGTTTTTGTTTTGTATAAAAGCTGCATTCTTCAGAAGTGCTATAGGCTATATAACATTACATTGCACATATATACTAATAAATTAAAATACTTTCTAATTTGACATGCAAATTATTCGGCGGCATAGTGTGAGTATGACCGAGGTGAAAATATTCTTATAGTTGAAGCAGGCGTAGCCGCGTCCGGGTCCACTAGTTATAAATAAAAGGTAAATGCGCCACACCTCCAAAGATATCACAACTATCTAATAAAAGTCAATCCAAGACGTCATCCTTACGCAACTTGGCACTGGACGCGTCATACAAACACACATACATACATAAATAGTGTTATAAACAATATTTTACGATCTGAGATAGCGAGGAACCTGAAACGATAGGTTCACAATTAGTGCTGATTATATATACTATAGATACTGACTATAGAACCAACGTTGTAACCTCGGGAACTAAGGGTTCTAAATTATAATGGGACAATTATTTCTGTGTGGGATAGTCCATGCATTGAGGATGGCTATATATATATATATATGTTACAGTTGATAAGTTAATTCTTTCAACATATGTCCTCAGTAGGGTTCTCGTGTTTTCTATCAATCTATTTATAAATATTATAATTTCCTCGCTCTGGTGCAAAGTCAAGTCAAATGCGGCGTAGAGTTCCGCCATTCAACACGCATTGCTTTGAAAAATTCGACAATAAATGGGGATCAGAGTATCTTAACACTAGGTTCCCCCTGACTACTCTGGTATAAGCGGGATATAGCCTGAAGCTGATATAAATATATATAAAAATAATGTCCACAAAACATACGAAACATAAAAACGCGTTGCCCCCAAAATTATTTATAACAAAACGTCAAAGAGCAACGTCAAGTTCACTGGCGTCCGTCCAGATCTCGCGCCGCTCGAAATGATGAATGTGCAACAAACATTATGTAAATAGTAATATAATAAGAGGACTCGACAAAGTAACCAATGACTCATATCTTTTTGTCGGTTTGTCTGTGAGTTATGTTTGGCCTCACTATCCCGCACTACAACTCTGTTCTTCGATCGATGTTCTCTCCGTTCTCCATTTTCTGCCGACTTCTGGAGGCATTGTGGGATAAATAGCAACAACGACTTCCCGTATGGAGATCGAACCCACAACTAGTCGCATTTACAGTCACACCACCCTAGTGCCACTGCGCCACGACAGTACTCTTTAGTGTTTGTTTAAATATTTAGTGTTTGTTTTATTTAAATCGGTTCATAAATCAAAAAAGTTATGTCAATATAAATTATTTGGCTTTATAATATTAGTATCAAAGCCTAGAGGGGGAAATTGGTATCAAGTGGAGAAAAGGAGTATCTTAACACTAGGTTTCCTCTACCTACCCTACTATGCGAGATACAGCGTAAATATTTTTACTTTTAAATAATATAATCGAAAGAATATTTTGTCACAGAGTCACGTATTAGGCGACCTTGTTAGAAAAATATTCAGCGTATTTAAAATTTTGCCAATATTGCACTGCAATATGTAAATATTATACTTCAAATAAAGTATTCAGTTTGACACCAACGCTTACTAAAATCGTAGCGGCCCGTAACGTACAGGGTTCTATTCCAAAAGATTTGTGACGTTCGTATTAAAAGATAGATAAGGTAATTTATTTTATCTTATCTATCTTTTAACAGCAGCTTCGTCCGCATGGTCAAAAGGAAATAGCTTCTCAGTGCGGGAAGTAACTCTGAGTAACTAACACCCAAGTATCTAGGTTTACGTTGAACTGATATTGACGTGAAGTAACTTTAGCAAAACACAAAAAGATTTCTTAAATTCTAACCGGTAGTTCCTGAGATTAGCGCGTCCAAACAAACAATCCCTTCAACATGATCGTCGCTCGCTGGACGTATATATAATGTAGATGGGTATTTTTATTTAAAAACGAAGTAACCGGTTAGTTATTATTAGAATAATAATATCTGGGGACGAACCACACGTGGCTATCCGATTTCTAAGACCAGGTCCTATTATATCTATTATACCAGCGATTATAGAACTGCACATAAATCCTGTATATTATATGTGTTTCTAAATATTTCAATATATTTTTTTCTTCCGTTATTGACTGACTAAAACAACCAGTCCAGAAACTTTACTAATAAAACGTTAGCCCTGGACAATGTAAAAAAATAAAGTAAAGCGTGAAACTGATTCATTAAAAATAGTTTATTAAATGTTTCTCAACAGGTCAATGGCGACTAACGTAAAGTCAATGAAATGATAACACATATTGATACGATACGCGACTTACGAGATACATATGTACTGAATTATACATAATTTGTACTAATTTAATTAATCTTTTACGGAAAATAGTTGTTGTTATGACAACTAATTATAGTTTGAAACTACTACGGCTACTTTACTACGCTACGGCTTTATTTTAGATAAATTTTTTCGTTGCGCGGCGTTCAGTTCCACCACTCATCGAGAAACAAAATACACAAAGACCTTGAAAATAACATACCTAGAGATAATTATATCAAAATTTTAAGCTTAGCTTTAATAGCAAAAGTAATTGAATATTTCTTTTTCAGCTTCACACTGTATTCCACACATAGCAAGATAGGCAGAGGGAACCTGTGACTGACGTCAGAATGAGCGTGTAACCAACGTCTTACACATCTTATAGACTGTCAGGACAGTGTCGGACTATAAATGCAATTGTTGTGAGTTCAATATCCACTTGGGGGAATGAATTATGTCATTTCTCCACTCTGGCAATACAAGGCTCCAAATTCAAGCATTATTTAGAGAGTGATAGGTCTTAACATTAGGTTTCCTCGGCCTTCCCTGGAGAACACTATATGAGGCCAAAACACATTTAAAAAAAAAGACATTTCATAGTATTGCAGATAATATTTAAATTAAAGATGAATTACATCATAATTTTAAAGTAATGTAAAAGTTTTATTTGTATCTAAAATTTTAGTTACTAAGAAATCTATATTACCATGTTCGTGGGCTTATTTTAAATTTTTGTTCCATACACAAACGGCAAAAAAGGGAACACCTATAATTTTGTTAGTCATTATATCACAGTCACTCTACTTTGAGCTTATGAGGTGTGGTAGAAAATTGAAAGATAAGTTTATTTTATGAACCCCTACAAAATGTATGATATAATATATTTTTTTAAAAGTAAAATGATTAAGGGTATCACTATGCAAGTAACTAAGTGATGAAAAAAATCAAGAATGCATTCTGTGTTGATCCCCTGTGTGCTCACTTTTGAACCACAGAAGGGAAAATTGTGTATTGGGATTACAGCTTTCAATGAAAACTAATATAGGTTTAAACAAAATTGATTTCATGGTTTAATATAAATGGATAATTTCTCCTTCAGCTTGCAATCAGTTAAAAACAGTATATCAAAAATAATATAATGAGAGTGGCAGTAATCATTATAGGATTCATGTTCAGTCAGTTAGTTCAGTCCAACTTAATCTTAGCTGGTTATCTTAATAAATTTGTTTTAGCTTTTAATTAAATTTGAAAAGCAACTTGATGATACACTTGCTTGAAAAAAAATTATTCAGTTTCATGTTGCAAAATAATAATCCCTTTTCCCTTCCCTGTCAAAATGCTCTTTTAAGAAGAACATGAGGCAGTGCTAAGCTGAAATTAATATCAAATCCACAAGTTTCCAGTTCCTTAAAAAAAATTAACTTTATCAAATTTTTATACATTATATTTCTCATAGACTCTTCAACTCACACTTGACCATTTTTTTTATTTTATCCAATTTATAACATCAATTAAAATATGTTATTTCAATTTTAATACATTACTATTATAGTAATCTAAAAAACCAAACAAAAATATATTATGTGATATGAAAGATAACATTCCCTTGACATTCATTACATAGATAAAGTGATAATAGTAACATATAGGCATACATTGACTTGTTTTTTTACTGTACCTTTTTTTATTGACTTAGATTTGTTTTAGTTACAATTTTATAATGAGAATGATTCGGCAGAAAGTGGGGAACGGAGTGTCTTAACATGAGGTTCCCTCTGCCTACCTTGCTGTGTGCAGGATACATATAATTATATGTATCCTGTGTCTGTGTCTATCCATATATAGGATATATATAATTTTATTGTAAATATTTACTGTGCAATTTTTAAATAAAAATTATTGGTAACATTTTATTGTATTAATCCATAACTCTTAATCATACCATTAAAAGCATTAATTAAAAAATAAAAGTATTATTTCTAAATATATTTTTTTAAATTAAATTTGTTTAAAAATAATTAATGTGTAGTGGAGCGTACAAAAATAAGTTTACTAAATTTAAATTAACCATAATATAATTTAAATGCAAATTTCATATCAATATATTAAATGTTACCGGTTGCGTGCGACATATACATATCATATTATAATTTAAAAGAAACATACAATATTTATAAGCTAGACGTAGCATAGTAACTATTTTTAAACCACGCCGCCGATAGTAAATTAAAAGTAAACTTACCGATTAAAAGAAAGTTGTAACAAAAGTGCCTGAATTATTTAAATATTCACAAGAAATTCACAAAACACGTGGCTAAATAGTCTTGTAGCACTGTTTTAGTTTTATATTGTGTTTTAAATTGTTTTATTAGCAAATAACATGTCGTAGCGGGTAGGTAATTCAAATGAAAATAACTTTTGAGTTTTAGTGGGTTACGAAACGTCAAACTAGTTTGGTTTGAAGGTCACCTTCAAGTGACAGATATTGTGTTGCCATATTTATCTTATTATTTTTATATATTATATTCTTGTTTATTAAATAATTTCATTTAGAATTTTAATTAAATGAAACTATAATTTGTATTAGATAATGATAAAAATTATAATTTTGAAAACGTTAAGACACGTATGAAAACATTGACACGTACATATTAAATGGTTTAACTATATAGCTTTTTTCTTATGTTACGGAAACTAGGGGAAAAAAAGAGTGTAGAGAATTTGAGAGACAATTTTAGGAAATAAACACAATTTTATATCTACAATTTTTCTTCATATTGCCTTAAAATCCAAAGAAAACCTATAGTAGCGGATGTAGATTTTTATTTCTGGATATGTGGTGTTTATAATGGTGTATGAATCAAAAAATCTAATGCATTTCTTCATTTCATTCATATATTTCGCCTAACTTGATCTGGATACAATACTGAAAAAGATACAGTTCACTTTCTTTTAGTGAAATTTCATTTCTTTTTTATTTTAAGAATATATAATAGAAAATAATGTAATATTTTTTTCTTTATACATATTTACAAGACAAAAAATACAAATCTTATTTATATGAAATTAATATGTAGATGCCATTCCATCACTTAAGATTATCTTAAAAAAATCGTAATAAACATTTTTAGTCTGAAGCATTCCGTTATTGATATAGTACAACAATTTAGTAGATTTTGAAAATTATAAAGTGTTACTAATATATGAATCTAAATATAGTTTCAAATAGTCACAAAAATATTTTTCTTTTTACAATTTATTTAATCATATGTAGGGTTTCAAGCATTTAAAGTTATTATTAAAACAAATATACACATATTACACAGTAAGTAACAATTAGTAAAGTTTTTTATATATCACATTAAATATTTAAATTATTTAAAAACAGATAAACAATATTAAAAATGTAGTATTAAAGCACTACATTTCTCAAGCACAGCCCAATTTTAAAGATTGCGTTTGCCTTCTTGGCAGGGTGAGGAAATGAAAAGAATTCATTACCTCTCCCTAGTAGGATTTTTCCCACAATCGAAATAAAGGCTAAAATTATTATATTTTTCCTATTCTTGATTATTCCAAGCTTAATGGTGGACTCCCTTCAAATTCGTCAGCAAAAGGATCCTCAGACATGTTATTATTAGAAAAATTCAATTTCACAGGATTTATATTTTTCACATAGGCCCTGTTTAAACACACTGGACTCGACAAATTTTTGGACATATTCATTATACTGGCATTTTGTATATTATAATTATTTTTTATTAAAAGTGGACTTCTATAACTATTGTTAATAATATTAGATTTATTAATAATATGAATAGGTTGTAATGGTGGTGGTTCTCCATACATTTCTAATTTAGCAATTTTCTCATCAACTTTTCGTTTTCTTCTTACTGTTTTTGGCGATAATTCTTTTGTATCTGTTTCTTTAAAACTTGATTCAAAGTCCAAGCCAGTTAAATTTGCATCAACACATTTATTAGCTGGAGAATCTATGAATATTTTATTTTTAGTTATATTATATTCGCTATTATTTAATCTGTACGGCGAAAAATGTGTATTGCCATGTTTTGTATTAGCAAAATTATTTTTCACTACCACACACTCTTCAATAAACAGTTTTTTGTCTAAACTAGATAATTTTCTAGAAAATTTGTCCGTCATTATTCTCAACATATCAATTTTACACGTTTTAGTAAAATACGTGAATTCCGTAGCCCTAAATTGTTGCGAACATTTCCTATTGCTGCCATGTCGCCTTTGCAAATTTACACACGATACAATCTGTCCTGTTTCTAATATATTTTCAAACCCAAACTTTTTAATGCCACCCCAAAAATTTATTGCAATGACATTTTTATATTCATCGGAAATGTAAACATTTTGGAATAACTGTTTTGAGCCTTCGTATTCTTTTGTAGACGGTTCAATTAAAAAAATAAAACCAAATGTGTCTATTTCGTTATAATCTATGGTAATGGGCTTTTGTAGGTCTTTTAAAGTGAAAGGTGTTCTTTTTAGTGTTTGTGTAATAGATTTTAAGCTATCATTTTCTTTTAATTTTGCTTTTTTAAATATTGATTGTCTGCCAGCTGATAATGCCATCTCAGAATATCTAAAAAAAGGATAAAAAAACGTTTGCTGGTCATATGAACAATTTTTGCAATTTCATAAAATACTGATTTTATTAGAAATTAAACTTATCAAGTGAAAATCAAAAGTATATGTTATATTATTGAAAAAGAAATCTTAATATATACCTATTTATGAAAATATATAGAAGGGTAAAACAATAAATTTACCTTATGGAAGTAGGCACTATATTAAAAATCTCAATCCAAGTACCCTCTTTTATTAAATCCAGTAAAGATTCATTCGGCCTCCATATTGTAATCATAGCTAGAATATGAAAAATATTTTTTATATTTGCAAAATGGTAAATTTTAAATTTATATAAAATTTAATATTGTGGTTGTCCCACGCGACAGTTATAAGTTCGACTATGATATTGATGAAACTAAAAAATAAATAATTAAGTTAACAAGATTACATTTTATTCAAAACTAGCGGACGCGCGCCGCTTCGCTTGCTTATTTAGGGGTGAATTCTAATAAACTACGAAACATGTGTTCAATGAAATACTTTTAAAAATCTAAATTTCAAATTTTATAAATATCAGTACTGATTAAAATTTTTTTCCATACAAACTTTCAACCCCTATTTCTCCCCTTAAGGATTCAAATTTTTCAAAATCCCTTCTTAGTGGATGTCCAGATTACGAAAGTAAACATCTGTCCAAATTTCACGTTTTTACGCACAACGGTTATGGCTGTGAGTGCGTCTTACCTCAGTCAGTGAGGACAAGTCCTTTTATATATATATAGAAGATAGTTCTTATAACAAGTTATTAAACTAAATACCTTTAGTTATATGATTCGATTTATTATTCAAGTCTGCTACCCTCATTTTCAACAGTGGTACAACAATCCTATTAACGTCTAAACCACGTTTTTTCACCATTTCTTGGACTTTTTGTTGTAATTTCTCTATTAATTTATCTCTTTCTTTGGACGAATGCTCTTGTAGTAATTTTATTTGTGAGTGGGTTAGACCTGCCTGTCAAAAAACAATTAGGTAAAGTAATGAATTAAATTTTTAAAAAATATGTTAGAAAACAATAAATATAATTTCTTTTCTATTTATATTGATATTTACTCAGTTAGCAGTATCCACTTTTTAAAATTTCTAATAAAAAAATAGGTTGCAAGATTTGGACCTACACTTCTTGTACAGTGTTTAAGCAATTATACTATAATATTTCAAATCTTCTTAATAATATTATTTTAAAATAAAATATGTCTAAACTTAAATGTGCAAAGAACACAAAGTACGTTAGTAAGTTGTAAACATTTTGTTTAGAACAAACAATATATACATTAAAATAATTATTAAGTAAAAGTTATATTAAACGAAAAAAAAATGAAATTAATTTACAAAAGAAATTATAACAAGTTCGAATACAAAAAAAAAATACACTACTCACCCTAAATTCTATAGGATCTTTACTCATTTTCATTAACTTACACAGTTGTGTGCCGGAATCTAAATCTCTTTCTGTATCTAGACTTTCAGAATCTTGGGATTCCTAATGGAAAAGGAAAATAACCGTATTATCTCGATATTATATTATACAAGATATTTTATATATAACATAAAGTAGTTAAAATATATTTGAGGCCGTCGTGGCCGCAGAAGCGCAATCGTGCGACGGTTGTAGGTTCGACTCCCACTCTGGAGAATGAAATATTTATTTTTTTCCTTACTCTGGTAGCGACCACAAAAATTAAATATTTCATTGTGCGGCGTTTAGTTCTGCCATGAATAACGGTCAGTAGGCAACAGTCTGAACACTATAAATACCTTGTCCGAATACTTTTCTACTTCTTCATACAACTTTTCCAATTGATTTTGTTTCTCATTTTCATATTTAATTTGGTATAGATTTTCCAAACGTTCTGATCTTGTCACTGTAATAAGTGAAGAAAATAGTGATACCATTATAATACTGACACACGCGGTTTCGCCCGCTTATTGTTATACAGGTGGAAGCTACAGCTCTTCTGTTATTATTAAATCTGTTTAATAGTTTTTACGTGAAAATATAAACAAACAGGATGTAAAAGTCTGTGTGGATTCACTACAAAGATTCACATCTATTATACATATTATGATGAAATTGTGACTGGTGGTAAACATATAAGAAAATCTACAAACGTAATAAGGGTAGCTGATGATGGTTGTGCAGATTTAATTTTAAGATTTTTCTCAATTTTGATTATCTTTGTGCGAGCGCAAGACTAACTTTAGGGTGGCCACGACACATCGGCCGTAGTGTACGAAAAAGCACGGTGCTGTGCCCGCCATTCAACATATGATATCTGTACGTTACGTACGTACTGGTTTAAAGTAGAGAAAGAAGTGTCTTAGGTTTATAAAAAATCGCTTGACTCACATTAGTTCTAAGTAATAATTTATAAAAATAATATAAAAACAACGATAATATTTTCTTTTGATAAATATGAATTGTGTATATCAGAAATATATTTGATACGAAAAGTCTTATAATCATATAAATCTATAAAAATAGCAAAACTTCTTACCAGTACTACCATCATCGAATCTCTCAACATATAACATTGGATAAACTCTTGTAATAAAAACTTTCACCCGCGAAACTTTCCCACCCTCCATTTTGACAGATGACAGGTGGGACAACATGGCCCCGTTGCCATGGAAACCGAGGCGTGCGTTCCATTTCGCGCGTCGTGTGGAGTTGCCGAATATTTTTAGTCGTATTGCGGATGTGTTCTGTAGTTTGTGTTTTTATGTGATTATGGGTTCAAATTTAAATACTATTCAACGCTTGTTATAACTTATTTATGTTATTAGCATCTCTGAGGGGAAATTCATTACATCAAGTTCGATAAACACCACATCCTCGCTAGGAAAAACTGACATAATATATCTAATATGATCCGCGAGGCTAGTGAAATAAAGAAATATCCTAATTATAGTAGAGAAGGCGGTCGGAGACTTTCTGCCACTTAGGCGGTCAAAAAAACGCCCTCTAGTGTCACTAGAGGGCAAAATATAGTCAGTTCATTCTGTAATAATTCAATGCCTTGAACGCGAGGCTATTAAGAAATCGTTGGCGGTAGTTTGATATAATAATTATGTTAACTGACAGATGAATATCATCTCAGTCTACAAATACAACAATCAACTGCAAAGTGTTTGAAACATTGGGTTACCAAAAATGTATGGTATTAACGACACTTGATTAATCCTGTTAAAGTTTTATTTTAAAAGTGAATTTTAAGTTTTTAAATTTCATGAATAGTATATATAATAAATTAATCAAAGCCAAATAAATATAAACATAGAAAATAGACTAAATTTTATACTTATAATTTAAAATATATTATTTAACAAAAGATTAATATCAACAGTAAAAAACTAAGTGATTTACCACTATAATTTTAGAAATAATATAAAAATTTTAAAGGTACTCACCTCCCAAGGCGCCACTCCCTGTTCACAATTAAGTAATTCCGCACCATGTACAACTAATTTTGTACCTACAGATATTTTTCCATCAAATATTAGTTTATTTATCATTGCGTCTGTAGATGACATTATTGTATACCAACCGTCTGTTAGAAGTAACTCCAAATTTTGGGTTGGGTGGGCAATACTGAAAAATAAATAGAAATAGAATAAAAAATATATATATTATTACTTATAAAAATAATTTATCCTACTTCTAATATTATAAAAGCAAAAGTTTGTAAAGATGGATGTTTGTTTTACTTTTACGCTAAAACTACTGAATAAATTTAGATGAAACTTTACAGAAATTATTATACATCAGAATAACACATAGGCTACAATATATGTAAAGGTATAATATGGTCATAATGTAACAACAAATTTATTCGGCGGAACCGCGTTTGGTTCACTAGTACAATATAAAACATAAGTTTTATCATCTAAATAGGCTCAGCCTTTTCTTGAAATAGATTTAACCTGTGGCCTTGCCACTGTGGGGAAAAAAGAAATAACAAAATGTTGTGTATGACAATTGACATATTCTAAGTACGGGAGGTACTTAGAATATGTGTAGGTGTATTACATTGAAATGATTAAATTATTGTAAATAATTATAATGCAATAATTCTTCGATAAGTGAAGTATCCACCATTAAAAAAATATGTTAATTAGCTTCATGCTGCATCCCGTATACAGCAGGTAAACAGCGGAAACTTAGTAATATAGTGTTAGGATACTCCATTCCATTAAGATACTTCCGTTCTTCATTTTCCGCCGAATACTAAGGCATTGAGTATTGAGTGGCGGAATCGACGCCTCGCTTTGCCTTGTTCCCAGAACGAAGAAATGAAGATATTAAATATTTGACTCCCCCAGTGGGGATTGAACCCACAACTGTCACGTTTACAGTCGCACGGTTATGCCCCTGCGTTACGACGGCCTTCTTAAAAACAGTGCGTATTGGTTCGAATCTGATTATAAGAAAAAAAACTAGAATAGAAAAGGCCTTAAATAGTACTTTAGTAAGAGAAAATTAAAAAAATAAATAACATACCTATTTACATAAGAACTATCAACGTAAACTCCAACCACACACAAAACAATTCTTTTACTCGAAATTTCATCCTTTTCTAGAATCTTTCTTAAAGCTGGTCGCTCTACATTATACAACTCTCTATCATATCTATACTTTAATTGATTCAATACATTTTTTATTGTACAAACATTATTCATAGTTTTAGGAAAAACTATTTCGTAAGATAATAATTTCCAAATTATTAGTTTCAAATGATTCTCAATCCAGCCTTTTGGAATCATTCTTTTATTAACACTATCTGTAAACAGTTGTTGTATTTTATCTGTGTTCCAAACATCATTGTCAATGTCATTTCGTTTCTTGCCAAATTCGAATTGTAATAGCGTGTCAAATCGGAATTTCGATATGTTTGAATCAATTTCAGTATTAGAACAATTTTGTTTTTCAATTTCTATTATATTTTGTAAATTAAGTTGTTTATGTGTTTTATAATTTGAATCAAAAGTATGCATAATGTTACGATTTTCATTATTTTCGCTACCAACAGTTTTTACCGGTTTAATAATTATAGGCATTTCGAATTTCTTCCTTTTTTTCGCTCTTGGACATGACAAAATGGGGCTACTAGATCTTTTATTTGATGGTGTATTTTCTTTAATAAAATCTTCTGTACACATTGTTTCTTCTAAATCTTTTATTACTTCTGTATTCATTAAATCATCAATATTCATAACATTATTATCATTTGTTTTAGTAGCTTTATCAAGTGATTCATCATTTACGTTATCTAGACATGGTTTTTTAAATAGGTCATCATTACAGCCTACTTTTATAGTTTCTTTTTCTTCTGTAATGTTAATACCTTCAAATAATTTCCGACTTTTGTATAATGCTTTTTCAGATACATTAATTTTTTTGTTACTGGCAGTTTGAAAACCACCAAATGCGCTATATTCCGAGACAGTGTCTTTTTTAGTATTACTTTCATTAATATTTTTGAGCTCTTTCGATTTAATTAGAGCAGTTTCTGAAATATGAACCGGTTTACTACTAGCCGTTTTAAATCCACCAAAATTTGTATTTGCCTTATTTTTATCAAAATTATGTTCAAGATTTTCATCCATTTCTACATCTTGAAAAATATGTTTGCTTTTACTTAAAGTCCTAAAACCTTGAAATTTGTTTTGAATATCAAAATTGTCGTTTTTATTACTATTATTGTTTATAATATCGATATTATCAAATATATTCTTAGTTTTGGCTAAAGCTTCATTTGATATTACAATAGGCTTATCACTGGCAGTATGGAAACCAACATTTATTTTGGGACGCCTATTAGGATCCATTTTATTTTTTTGATTTTCCTCCTTTAAATTATCATCACTACAATCAATGCCTTGAAAAATATTTTTACTTTTAGCTAAAGATTCTTTAGATATTTGTACAGGTTTGTTACTTGCTGTTTTAAAGCCTTGAAACTTTTCTATACTATCGTTTTCTTTAGTAAGACATTGTATATCCACATTATACTCTTTTGCATCATACATTTTGTTAGACTTTTGTATAGCATCTTTCGAAATTGCCATTGCTTTATTATCAGTTTGAAACCTTTGGAACTTGTCGCTAAAATTTTTAATATTATTTTCAGAGTTTGCAGGAATTTCTTTTTCAATATCTTGGAATATTTTCTTTGATTTCGCGAAAGCCTCCTTGGAAATAGTAACAGGCTTATTATTAGCAGTTTGAAATCCGACAAATTTGGGAGTTTCTTTTACTTTATCATTCTTTTGTTTTAATTCTTTATTTAAATATGAATTATTGTTATTTGTCATATTCAGATATGAACAGAGAACAGTTTTACTTTCGTTAATTGGATATAGCGGTTTTGATGACGTTTCTTCCGTATTTAGCGTATTTATTTCATAGTTCCGGTTTTTCTTATTAATAATATTAGATCCAAATGCATGTGTAGTGTCATCATTTTTAATATCTTGAAATATTTTTTTCGTATTAGCTAGAGCTTGCTCAGAAATTTTTATTGATTTATGACTGGCGGTTTGGAAACCTATAAAGTTTTTACTTGCAGTTGCAGAAGTATCAATGTTATTAACACAGTTTTCTTTATAATCGTCTAAGCCTATACCAATATCTGTTAAATCAATGTCTTTAAAGATATCTTTAATTTCATCTAATTTATGTGTATTTATTTTATTTTTATTAGCTGTTTTGAATCCTTTTGTTTGTATAAGTGCTTGTTCTGTCTCAGAAGGGAAAACTTTATCATTTATATTACTTTCTGGTGCTTTTAATGCAGGATTATTTTTCTTGTTTTCAAAAGGATTGGTAATGTCATTATTTTCTACTAAGAAATTAGTTTCAAATTCTTTTATAATATTGTCATCTATATTTACTTGTTCCTTTTCCAAAACAGGTATGTTGCTTACTGCTCCTGTGCTTAGTAAAATATCTTGTGAAATATTGTTATATAAATTATTATTTCTAACTTCAATTTTTTCCTCACATGAAGGTGAAACTGGGAATAATTTAATTTCTTTATTATTAGATGCTATGACTGTAGTTGATTCATTCCATATATTATTTTTATCACAAATGTTATTAGACTTCCTTAATACTGATTTACTTTTGTCTTCATTTTGTTGAGATTGTTTTGTAGCAGAATCACTTAAATTATGATTAAATATTGATATTTTATTTCCCTTTATTTCTTTTTGTGTATTCTTATTTACTATATTGTTACTACTATCCATTACTTCAACTAACTTTGTAAGAGGTATATCTATAGATTTTACACATAATAAAGATTTTGCTTTATTATAAGAATCTGAACATATTTGTATAGACTTATCACTGGCTGTTTGAAATCCAACATACATTGTTTCGTTTAAATCATGTTCATTATAAAATGAAGTTTTTAAAGCACAAGTCAATGGAAGTTCCTCATTTTTAATTTCATTTTCTTCATCGCTACTAAATAAAATACTGTCCTCTATGGTAAATCGGCCATTTTTAATTTTGGTTATTGAGCGGTCTGTACTTTTCTTTCTTATAGTCAAAATTGGACTTAAAGATTTATCCCTATCAATTAAAACAGGCTCTGTATGCCTTTTTATATACAATTCATTAGATATAACCTGTGAATGAATTATTTGCTTAGCAACAGAAGTCTCTAAGTTCTTTTCTATTACCGGCATTGCTATAGCCTCAAATTTATCAAATGAATCTAAACCGAAAATTAAAGGTGATGGAGTTTTAGATTTCATAATGTATGAATTAGATATGTTTATGATTGGACTGTTTGAAATTTCTTCATTATTATTAAAAATAATATCTAAGCTATTATTTTGAGTTTTAATAATATTATCCATTTGAGCATGTGTGTTTTGTTCTACAGACAAAATATTAACAGTATCAGATTTCTCTTTAATCATATAATTATATGTTCTGTTTTCACTAAAAGGCTCAAATATGTAACTATTTAAGTTTTTATTAATTGCTTTTAAATTAGTAGTATCTATTTTATGAATCTTTGGTATTTTTTCTTTGTTGTTAGCTTCAAAAGAAATATTTGTGTAATGAAAATTATTATCAAATTTTTGACTTATATCATTTTCTTTATTTATTAATGCCTCAGCTTTTTCAATAATATCAATTAATTCAGTGTCAGACACACACTGTGTGTCAAATTTATTTGCTTGGGTAACTTTAGGTAGCTGAAAAAAGGAATTTCAATAAATGTAGCAAGATATTATTTTTATTATGGTAATTATTTTACTGGCATTAAGAAAAGTAAGATTAAGTTCATTAAGTGTGTCATAATAAAAATTAAAAACTTAGATTCATTAGGTTTCCCATAAATTACTAAATATTTAACAAAAATTAAAGTGTCTATTACATACCAAGGTAATAAAAATATAGAGCATTTTGTAAAAAACAGGACCCAAATAAAAGGTGAAGCAAGCATACAAGTGTTTCAACATAGCTTGATACCAAAATTATGGTTTCGTAAGCTAGAGCACTTGTACAATTTTGAGAGCACATAATTTGAGTTCCTCTATTTATATTTTATTAAATGTTTTTTTTTAATATTTTGATTAATTTTTGTCTAATAACATTAGAAAACATAAAGTGAATGCAACAAAGATGACTGTATTTCTCAATAAAATTGAAAATATATGAATCTAAGAAAACACTGGTTAAGAATTACTAAGAATAGTATTATTAATATAAATTAACAAAATAACACAGTATTATATTATAAATAATATGATAAATATTAAAATATCGTTGAAATAATTATAATAAAATTTTGATAGCAACTTACTTGATCATTTGATATCATACTGACAGGTATAAAATCTTTTCTCTTGAATTCTTTTAATTTCATTTTATTTTTCACATTTATAGTGGTATCTGCACTATGCATTGCTTTTACTTGTTGCGATATATTAAAAAATACGTCCTTGGCTTTAAAATTTGTAATATTAGAATTAGATTTTTTGTCATCATGATAAAGGGATATGCTTTTATGTTGGTTTTGTTTTTGCAAAGAATTTTTGAAGGATTCTACAAAATCTTCCATTTCTCTATCTTCCATTATATTTTTTTTCCTTAAGATTTATATTATTTTATGATGGTAGCGCGAAAACAAAATATTTCTTATAGAGAATTGACGTTTGATTTGACAAAAATGTCACGATAAGAAATTGACATATCACATCATCTAAATCTACAGACAATCAACAGTTTAAAAATTCAGGAAGGCAAAGATAAAATAAAATTTTGGAATATTCACATAAATAAAATAATTTTGGTACAACTATATCTCAGATTTATTCTGTAAGTAAAATAATATGTAGTAAAATAATATTTATCACAATATTATTTTTTTAAATAATTTTCCACATTTCATTTAACTTAGAGCATAATAAATTACAGGTTTTGTTATTTATTTTTATAAATGTAGCTAGGTTACTGTATATAATACTTATATATTTATGATAAACATTTTTCGCAAAATCTAATTTCGGTTATTAACTCTTATTTAAATTAGTTCATTCATTTTATTCATTGAATATGGTGTTCAAATCATATAACGTACCGGAATGAAAGTATTAAATATTATCTGTATAATTTCAAAGTTGATAAAAGTTAAAACAAATAAAATTTCCGAACGCAAGCTTTACTGAACACCGAACGCGAAGAAGTTTAGAATAGATATTTCTCGAATTACTTTATTTTATATATTCTAAAATAAATAACCACCTACATTAATTATAATTCAACTAAATCTTATTGAACAAAACTAAATAATGGTGAGTTTATGTTTGATTTATAGTTAAAATAGTATTAAAGAAATGGCGCTAAATAGGGTTATGTATTTCAGTCCCACACAATTTTGTTGGTCCAACCCGGTCCCAGGCCAGAAACAAGAACGTATTCCGATTATGAGAGCGTAAATGACTGTATGGAAGGCGTCTGTAAGATTTACGAGGAACATTTGAAGAGAAGAAACCCAAATACACCTACAATAACATACGATATTTCACAATTGTTTGATTTTGTTGATCAAGTAAGTTTTGTATTTATTTATCTGAGTAATATGTAATTTTGTAATAAACGTTTAAAATTCTTCACAAACTAGTAAATCTATATGTAAAAGTTATAAAGTTAAATTAATTTCTTATGCGGCATCCAATTCTATCGTAATAATAATCTGTAATCAATGAATTCTGTCATGAATCAATGAATATATAATATATATGTTAATTTACTTATACATTTAATAAAACGGCGAAACTCAATTCTGCCACTCAACTCGCAATATCTCCAAAAATCAGTGTTAACACTAGACTCCTTGTGAAGCTGAAAAACAAACCAGAAAGCCCCAACGCCACAACTTGCCTCTAAATAGAATTAATATTTAATAGTTTAAATAATCAATTTTATTTCTAGCTTGCAGATTTAAGTTGTCTCGTATATCAAAAATCAACTAACACATATGCACCATACAATAAAGATTGGATAAAAGAGAAAATATATGTTCTTCTCCGTCAAGCTGCTGGTCAAAGTGACTGAAACTAAATAAGATCTAGTTACTACAGTGTGATTTATGAGTCATAGCCACCCTGAACTAGAGTGACATGAAAAATTGTAAATGGCTGCGCAGTTGTAATGTAAGGGTTTTTTTTTAAATAATTTCTATTGTAATATTCTCCATTACAATGTGCAAACATTCAGAATGGGTGGCCACTACTCATTGACCATACTGTACATATATATACTAAGTGACTGTTTAGAACTTACATTCAGGGATGTTATGGAGCTCTGTCACTAATAACGGAACTATAATATCCAATATTCAAAATAATAAATTAGATACTAAAGTTTCAAATAATTTTAAATATAGGCAGAATCTAAAGAAGACTATTTAATATGAGTTTTTATTTTGCGCAAAGTACAAAGTAGTGATAAGTATAAAAAATATTTATTGCTAGAAATATATAAGCAGCAATATACTGTCAATAAAAGATTCTTTAAAACATAAATTTGTCAAAAATGTAATATTCATTACTGGAATTATCCGAAACTAATAGATAATTGGAAATAATTTTATGTTTAATATTAATTGTACATGAGGCTTGATGTAGTGGCGCGTATGATTTTTAATGTAACGATTGTATATTCGATTCCTACTCATGGGAATTATTTTCATACCCACTTTGATAACAGGATAAAATATGTCATTAAATACCGCCACTCAATAGCGAAGTGTGTGGAAATTTTAATGTAGTGTTTCCTTAAGCCAATCTTGCAATATGTAGGATACAGCCTAAAGTATTTTTTTTTATATCTGTAACCAAAACTGATATATTCTTATATACATAACATCCCTGCTTGTAATTTTGTAAAAATGAGAAGTTAATTTAAGTTAATTTTTTTGTATTTTTTTTATTTTAAAGCATACTTGATTGATTTTTACTATTGTTCTATTAAAAATAATGTGAATATAAATACCTATAATGGTATAGCGATTTATTTTATAGATATTTTTTGTTCTTTGTAATAAATTAATCTATGAAAGGGATCATCTTTGGACTTAAATAAAGATGTACATTAGTAGTGTTAATTTGTTTTGCTTGTCTGCTTCTTCTATGTATAATAGAATTTTTGGTGCAAAAGTGCATATAAAACTATTATACTCCTTAAACACTACTTTTTCTTTTTATCATTTTTAGTGTACACCTTTTTGATTTCATTCAAGTATGTTTTAAAAGATTTTTTTGTTTGTTTTTTGTTTTAGTAATAATAATTTTTGTAAGCCGAAAATTATAAATATAAACTATAATAAGTACCTTAATGTATTTTAATTTATAATACAGACTATAAACATCTATAATAAAAAAATAAATTCTGTATTTTCCTTTTTTTCTTATAACAAGCACTTATTTGCTACAATACAATTCTTTTATATTATTGTTATTTTATTATACAATATAAATTCGATTAACTGAAATAATTGTTATTATATATTATTACAGTATTTAATCGAATTATATCGAAATATATTATCTAAAAATTTGGATAATCAAAAAATATTGAACTTAAATCATGAAACGCTAGATAATAAAATAAATTAGTTTTCAAATAGTAAATTAAACCCTAACTTTTTATAGCTCTATTGCAGTAATTAATGTTTTTTTTTTGTTAGCTTAGATGTAATCAGATATTGATTATTAATTTACCAAGAAGGTAAGGTTAATTTACAATTTAAACTGAAAAGTACCAACTCGCATAAATTAGTTAATAAATATTTTTAAGAAGTTGTATTAATTTTTTGCTTAAAAAGATGTGTTTATAGAAAAAATCTATCATATAAAGTATAAGTAAGTGATAACACTAGATTTTTTTTGTTTTATTTTATTAAACACCTTTTAATAAATTATTTTATTTATTTATCGTGAAGATTTTGAAACGCTAGTAAAGAATGATAAAATTATTTGAATTTTAGTAATGAAAGATATATTAATTTCGCCGTTCTCGTTATACGTTAGGCGTTAAGCTCCGTCACTCAACATGCAATATCTAAAGTTAAAAGAGAAAAAAGAACAATGGCTTAAAAGAAAAAGAAGTGAAAAATTAAATAAGACAATTTCGGGTTCACACCTAATATAAGCAATTGTTATATTGCTGAAAACATAGTGTGTAAGAAACTGTTCCCTATCTTCTGTCAAATTCTCGAGACATCGCGTATTGTGTAGAACGTGCTTTGTATAATAGACCGGGAAAATAAAAACATTTATATATAATAATTGCTACATCCCTATTTTAACTAAATTAAGTTATTTATTATTACTGACAATATAAAATTACAAATAAGGACAGGATTTTTAAAATAAAAACACTATTTAAATTGCAATATTTATTTTGTTATCTGTGACAAAGACGACATTTACAATTTTGGTAAAGTCTTATTTAAAACTATTTTAACACTAATTTATACATTAAATCTTATGTCTATACAATATCTAGTGCGTTTCTAATAAAAAGAATAATAATATATGAAAATTAAACTTGTAGAACGTAATCCGAAACTCTTTAAAACAAATAAAAGTTCCTATATATTTCTATATTTTTAACCGACTTCTGTAAGAAAAGGAGGTTATCAATTCGACTGTATTTTTATAAAAGCTTTTAGCACAAAAAATCGCCAATGTTAAATTAAAAAATCTTATGTGAAGAAGTTTCAGTGTTATCAGTAAAAGTAATGACAGAAGTTCTACTGACATAAATATACGATGTCTCGTCAAACTCTAATGTAAAACGTATGTCAATTAGTTAACACTATAAAGAAACTAGAAGGGACGACAACTAGCAAATCATGTTATTTAAGAGAATAGAATAGATAGCAAAATTTTGTTTTATTTTTTAATATGCTTAGGTATATTTTCAAAAAAAGAAAAAGATGTTTACTACATTTCAATAAATACATGTGTATTTATTGAAATGTACTAAAAATCTTCATTGGTAAATGAAGATTCACACAAATCACAAATCACAAATTTTGACGGCATTCTGTATTGGATCGCGGAACAAAGCCACAACATACCATTCTAGACAGAGAAAATGATAATAATTCGTTACCCCCGTGTGGGAATCGAACCCACAACGATGAGCAAGATAAATTTTAATTCTTTTCTTTTTTCTTCTTTCTTCATTCTTCATTTTAAATCCTTTTAATGTATGTCCATTCTAGTATAATTTCTAATGATAACGCTAAAATCTTTTTAAATTTATCAAACTGTTTGTATAATGTGATCTAAAACTAAAATTAGAAGCAAATATTTAAAAATGATAACGCATATTAGCGGTACTCAGAGATGTATAATAAATAATTATCTGTCATTAAATAAATACATAAAATCAATTTGGCATTGATTATATGTTTCAGTTTGAAGGAAAAGAACATATAAAATTAGTTTGACAGTGACATAACTTAAGAATTAAACAGCATATAGATAATATAAACTTAAATCTATATTCTCATACAATGTAAAATAAAGTCTTATCCGCTAAATTAAATGAAAAAACCTCGTATCCCATAAAATTTAAGGTTAATTAATAAAAAATAATAATATATTACACCATCTATTTTATTTAAAAAAAACCTTATTTACAATGTAAAAGTACCGAACGGAGAATCGAACTCGTGAACAGTGAAAATGTTATAATTATCTATTAATATTTATTATTTATAAACTTTTGTATCTATAATTATAATTAGTTCTATATTTAAAAATTACCGCCATTTAATTTAATGGCGTAAGTAAGACTCATTAATTTAAAAATGTTTGTTAAACAATAATTCCTTTTAATTTTACGTCTATAAATTGTAAAGAAATTTATTTATTTTATCGCCTTTTTAAAAATATTTAATAATGATTATAAAAACCTTTCAAACGAGGCGAAGATATAACAATATACAGCCTCAACCAATCAATATTAATTTACTACTATTATTTTACTAATAATTTATTTAATTAAGCGAGAAATATTCATCCTATTGTTGCTTTCAATTTTAAAGAATAAAAATGAAAGCATTGTTATCAATGGTGTTTTTCATATTGACAAAGTCACGTAATAGATAACACAAGTCATGTTTTGATTTTTAGAATTCGTTTATGTGAAAAAATAAAATCTTTAATTTATAAAATGTTGGCCAAAAATATAAATTAAACTTACATCATTTAAGAAAAATGTCTTTTTAAGTATGACTTTTTTACTAACGAAAAATATTCAAAATTTATAAAGTATTGGGCCATGAATGCAAAAATTGCACATGAAATTAATCATAAAATAAATGATAATAATTTTCTTCAACAAATGGACTTTAAATTTTAATACTGTAACATAAACAATATTTAACATAAACATGTATTGTCAGCAGCTGTTTCCCGTATAGCAAGTTGTTAAGACACGCCGTTCTCCACGCGCCGCCTGACACGACGTGTCGAGTGGCGGAACTTAACGCTACGCTTTATCTAGCAGAACGGGAAAATGAAAATAATTTATACAAAGACATTCTACTATGTGTTAGTTCAACCTACGCACAACCATAGGAAGTCCCTGCTCAGAAGAGATAAAGCGTCGCGTTAAATTCTGCCATTTATATACAATCAATATAAAGAATGTAGTTTTCATTTTCTATAAAAGATGATTATTATGTTGATTTATCATAAATTATAATTATTGCCTTACTTCCCTTTCATTCTAGGGTTGTGATATTAAAAAAAATTTTGGCAATCATTTAGGGCATTATAGGCAGGTAATTTTAATTTTATATGATATAATTTTTCATGAACACAAGAAAGAAATTATTTTGAAAAGACAAAAATAATCATAATTTAAAAAAAAATATACAGATATAAGGATTTAATAAAAACTGAGTTTTTTTAAAAAGCTTAGGCAATTGTTGAAAAACTTTGTACTTAATACATAATTTTATTTTATATTCATAGTCAAAATTTTAAAAAGAAAAAAGGATTATTCGAGTCAATTTTATATTTACAGTAAGATTTTAAAAAAGCTATTTTTTTTGTTATTTTCTACCCTAATTTGTCGAATAGAAGTTCCATTTTCAAAATATAAAAAACTGTGACCAAATTTAAAAAGAAACAAAAATCAATCTTTGTTGTTAAAGAGATTAACACTGAACAAACAAATATTTCTAATTACAACAATTAAAAATTTAAATCCACATAATCTATCATTTGTGTATTTACTATGATAAAAAAATACATTTTAAATACATTTTAAAAGAATAAAAGATGGTTCATTTTACAGAGATTTTAAAATAATTTTCGATTATAATGAACATGAATTAAGAAATTTTTTAATTCATACTCTTAGTTGGACAAAAAGAGGTCGGATTCAGATATTACTTTCATTTTAAAGATAAGTTTAATAAATTATTACATGATCCAAAAATATGACAGCGAATCAAAATTATACCTAGTGGTTATAAGCTGCGTTAAATTTAAGCCAATTATAGATTTATTCTTACAAAATTAGGATAAAAGATATTATGATATATTTTCTATCCGCCGAGTGAAAATCGAACCTACAATATAGAATATATTGTTGTATATTTTTTAATTTTTAAGCTTTTATTAATAAAAACAAAACCTCTAAACCCGACCAAATTTCAATATTGAAAGAAAATTTTCGAAAAGACATAGATTTCTTAAATTTACTTAATTTAAAACATCTATACTACAATTTAACTCTTATTATCTACTTAACACCAATGATAATAAAAAAACGAAATACCATTTCGTTTTTTGTTAATAATAAAAATAATTGAGACAGCCAGTGCTAGTGGTCTGATGAAGAAATATATATTTTACACTAAAGAAAATAAGAAAAATGTTATAATAAATTACAATTGAAAGTAATTTAAACGAGAAATGTTTAAGAATGGGAAACGGAGTGTTTTAACATTAGGTTCCCTCTGCCAACTGTTTTTATTTGTATATATAACAATATTCTTGAAACTACTATCAGTAACAAAAAATATAATCTCGACTGCACCACTCCACACTAATCTCCACTACGAACATTTCATATTAAAAGAAAACTAAATAAGACCACAATAAATAGCACTGTTAGTAACAATTTACTAAATTGAAGCGAAACTAACATCTTCTCTTCCCTGAATTCCATTAAAACAAAACAAACACACTTACCTTTATTTAACAATAATAACGAAACTACGAAAAATAATTCACTCCGTTGTTTCCCATCATTTTCTTCTACCCCACGTTGTTTCATAACAGAACGTTCCGTTCCGTTCCGTTGTATCAAAACATCGATTCCGTTACAATGAAAATCGATTAAACACGTCGAAATCGGTTTATTCGCTTTCCGATTGGACCTTTTTCTTCCTTTTGCCTTTCGGATGGATTTTGTACGTGTGTTTCTTTAGATCTTTCAGTTTTAAATATTTGCACGGGCACTGCTTGCATCGAAACTTGAAATCCTCGGGGTTTCCGTGATTTCTCGACATGTGACGCTCTCTTATAACTTCGGATACGAAACAGCGGTGGCAAACGGAACATTCGAACGGCTTCGATGTGCTGTGAGACTGGAAATTATGAAATAATAATACATATAGTAAAAAAAAAAAACATTTAAGTTACAGTCAACCTTTGATTCTTTGGGTAACACATTGCCAGTGTTACGTAGAACTAGTTTCGCTTTTTTCCGTATGATTCAATTCTATTGACTATTATTATTTAATATGTTTATATTATTTAATAAATGTTTATATTAAAAACGAAAAGAAACTTAGGACTCGGCACAACGATCATACTGTTAATAATATGTGTGGGTTCCAACCACATCGTGCTTTTTTTACCTTCACCCTGCAAATAGCAGTGTAGGCAACTCAGAGTTAAGACACTCTGTTCCCATTAATACAATTCTCTTCCCCACTTTCCGTCGAATTCTGGAGACAAAATATTAAATATTTTGTTCCTCCGAGTGGGAATCACTTACGGCTGTAAGTGCGCTTACCAAACATACCTCCAAAACACAAACTCTCTTTAATTAAAGAAAACTAAACTCACCACTTTAATGTGACGCTTCAAACTTGAATTAGTACCGAAACTAGTGTTGCATATCTCACACAGATACGGTCTTTCATTACGATGTGTTCGTTCATGTACCTGTAATATTAATATATAATTGTTAGCATTTGACATTTTATGTTCACTAGCTTTTGCATGACAATGAAACAAACATTCATCCTCACTGGTCACGATACGGTCGAAGTTAAGAAGTTTTCTTATCTTCACGCTATTAAAAATACTGCTTATTTAAGTTTTGTTACAGTACTATTTATACTTCTGGCTGGGAACAATATTCAATAAGCTTGCTGCATAATTATTGGAATTACAAAAAAAACTTTACTACAATCATTAGTATCGTTTGTATGTGAAAATAGGCAAAAAAAGTAAGGTTTTTTACATTCCAGCATGATTGCTGTTTGAATAAAATAAAGATAATAAGGTAAATTATATTTACCTGTAAACTATACGACTCAAAGAAGCCCTTCCCACAGTAAGTACATCTAAAGGTGGCGCCACGCAAGAAACGCTCGTGTGTTTTCATGTGCACATTCAGTAATGCTGTTGAACCAAACTTCTTTGGACACTGTTGGCATTCGTGTGTCTTCTCCTAGAAATTGAGTACAAATGATTAATTTCGATTTAAATCAAATTGTTTAAAGTTGTGATTTAACAACTGTAACAATTGTTGATCTTAGTTTAAGTCAAGAGTCCCTAAGACATCAGATAAATAAAAACCCTGTTAATGACCATAATATGTTTTTTCCTTGTTTTGTCATAGTTTAGTTATGTTTAAAAATTGTAGATATTTAAATATAAATCAATTTGTTTTAGATTGTAATTTACATGAGTATGTTTAAATCGTAAGTTTATTTAAATAGAACCAAGCTTTAAAACTAATGGTAGTCAAACATTTTCTTCTGTGAATTAATTTACAATTCATTGATGGTGATGATTTGTTATTGAAATGAAACGATTACAAATAAAGACTTAATAATGAATCAAGATTTATAATAATTGACTGAGGCTAAGTATTTAAATCGCATTATTTACAATTTTAGTTTTGAAGAAAAAATATTTTGAATAAAATACAGTCAATTATTTTATATTCTAAATACTTACCAAATGCGTATCCTTATGCTTGGCCAATGAGTGAGGATGTTTAAATCTCTTAGGGCAATCAGCACATTGGTACCCAGACTCGCTGCTGTGGGTCTTCATATGGGCCCTCATGGCATTCCACCCCACTGTAGTCTTGCCACAGATCTTACAATCTCGTGCAGCATTCGTTGCACTGCTTTTTGGATGATATCTGTGAATAAGAGATGTGTTGGGTCAGTTATTGATAAATTCAGAGATTATGGATTATAGCAAAGACATTATATAAGTGTGCGACTGTAAGTATGATAGGCTGCGGGTTCGATTCCCACTCGACGAAATGAAATATTTATTTTCCTCCTTTTTTCTCGCTCCTGTATCGAGGCAAAACGCGGCGTTCTGTTAACTTGTCACTCAACACGCAATTACTCCAGGATTCGGTGGAAAATGGGAAACAGAACTTAGGGGAAACTTAATGTCTGTCTCCTACTTTTAGCAGGATATAAGTGTGAAGCTAAATAATGCAATAGAGACATTACCAGTCGAAAGGTAGAAATAATTAGCTAATTTATCTAACCATTAACTTTTAAAGCTGACCTTATTAATGGATACGGAGGGGGAGAAAATTCACGCACCCTGACCATCAGGGAATCTCAGGGACTTACATACGAGTCGGTAGTGATCATCCGAACTAAGACTGTCAAAAGTGCCCTACACGACAGGATTATCACACGCTGTCGTCGCCTTACAAGATATAGAAAGGGATGCATCTACTGCTCTGACGCCGAAGAAGACGATATCGGCAGGTTCTTCCGCCGGGCAAAGGCTTCCGTGAGTGATATAGTAGCTAAAATTGCTATTTTCTACAGTGATGAGGAGGCAATAATTACATTATGAAACCAACTCAGGCTGCACCACAATCAACATGATCGAAATCAGGAAATGACCTTTTGAAGGGCTGGTGAGAGACACCATCATGGCACAGTTGGGACCCATCTATAAACACGATGTTTGTGAGTTCAAAGTCCACTTAACGGAATGTTTATATTCAATATATAAGCGTTCTTCGTACGCGAATAAACAAAGTGCGGTCTTAGATTACAATTTTAATGCGCGTTATTTCTAGAAAATGTAAGTTTTCGTCCAATACTCGCAAAACATGGAAAATAAAGAGAGAGAGCAAGGTGGCAGAAGCAATTGTAGATATATTCTCAAAGGCGGGGCCAGGACTTTAGTTTTCGCAATAAAAAGTCAATTAAATAGGACCACTAAAATAACATGAAACTAATTAGAGTTGGAAACCCAGGACCATCCTCACAGTCAGACGGTGTCCTAGTTGTTCCACTGAGTCACGAAGATGCTATATAATGATACGACTATAATACATTAAGTAGCACACCATGGTAGCGCAGTGGGGGTAAGTAATCGATACGCCCACGCGTTGGTTGCGTGTTCGAGACGCTTAGAATTATAACTCTATGTTAAAATAGCTACAGTGGCGTGATGAATATTGTGTTTCTATAGTTTTTACTTCATATTACAACTAGTCTGTACCGGCGGTGTCGCCTGCTTGGGAAAATAACTAAACATTCTAAGCTCTCAACTCTGAGATCGATCTTGAAATGCCGTTTTCATTCATAGATTATAATAATTTGTAAATCAAAACGGCACCCAAGATCAATCTCAGAGTTAAGTGCCTTATATAAATACGGGCCTAAGTGTCGGAGGTAACTCTAACCGCAAGTACTTTCCTTGATAAATTAGCTTTCCGATATAAAAAAAGATCTTTAAAGTTTGTACTAGTAGTTGCAAATATTAGCGCGCTCAATCAAACAAGCCCTTCAGCCTTATAATACGAAGTATAGAATAGATTTTGCAAAGGAAAAATATAAATAATCATACAATAATAATCATTTGACAAATAATATTTTATTAGCTACACGCTTTATCCAGCAAAGCAACGTAAGCCTCTGACTAGTGAGCTAATGTCATGACACTCCGCTCTCCACATACCTGATTCATTGCGTATTGAGTTGTGTTACTCAACGACAACAATATATTATTACAACAACAGAATTGACAATAATAATTAAATATTGTTTTAATACAATTAAGTAGAGTTAAAATAAAATATATAAATATTATACATACACACTGTTATCACGCAAACTCGAGACAGCTATTGCAAAAGGGGGCATAACTCTTTAAACAGTTGTTTAAAATAATCATCAATTATATTATATGTTGCATTCGCGACGTAGTGCGACACCACCCGACTGTAAACACGACGGTTGTGGGTTTGATCCCAAAATGATTATATAAAATTACAATTGATTTTCCTGCTCTGGCAGACGAAGCGTGAAATTGAGTTCCATCACTCAATGTGAAGTGTCTTAAAAAGTAGGGCGGTGATGGGAAAATGGGAAACGGAGTGTCTTAACAATAGGTAATATACCTAGATATTTATAGGATATAGCGTGAAATTAATAAAAAAAAATGTAAACATCTAAGATGATATAACCAAACGCCAAATTTTTATGATGAAAAAAAAATATTTAAAATATAAACATCCCCCATGAATTTTAGAACCGTGATCATCGCGTGTAAACTGCAAAGACAGTCACGCTCAACTGCACCATGACCACGTCGCAATCATAATATAATTTATGGTGTTTTTTTTGCTTCTCATTGTATCCCGCACATAACAGGGTAGGTATTGGGAACCTAGTATTATGACATTTTGTTCTCCACTTTTCTTCCAAATTTCGAGACAATACGTGGTGTGGGACAGAAGTCAAAACCGCGCTTTGTTTTGTGATCAGAACGATTTTATTATAATTTATTTTCCCAAGTGAGAATCGAAACGACAACCGTCGCGGTTGCAGACGCTGTGCCACTGCCACGCCCCGTCAGCCTTAATTAGTAGTTATATATATTTTAAAGAAATATTTACACACTATCCTTATACTAAATATTAGACATCGACCTCTAAGACGTAAGATAGAAAATCCTATTTTTCCCAAGTCCATAAAAAAAATAACAACCATAAAGAAAAAACGTTACCGTAGTTTAAGATGAGAACGTATAGCGTAATTGGCTAGAGCGTTTGGACCTTGTCCAAAAGACCCGTGCCTTAAATCCCGCTTCACATTTTAAAAGAAAATTTAGTATATTTTTTCGTAAGTCTGCAATTTTTAAAAGGTTTTAAGTAGATATATTAGATTAGAATTTAACTAGACGTAACTTATTTTTAATATTCTAAAATTTTAAACATGGATGTATAAAATTATAAGACAAAAAACAACTTTGCCTTTCCAAAATGGAATAACATAATCCAACTTAAAATAAGTTATAATTTATATTACAAAGCTGAAGAGTTTGTTTGAATCAACGCTCTAATCTCAAAAACTATTAATTCAAATTGAAAGAATATTTTTGCCTTTGAAGGTCCATTTATCTATATATATAAAATCGAAAGGTCACGAAATCTCAGAAACTACATGTGCTAGGAATCTGAAATTTTGCATAGGTGTTACTTATAGGACGTAGGTGCTCGCTAAGACGGGAATTTGCAATATTCAACTTCTAAGGGGTTGTTTTTGGGGTTGAAAGTTTGTATGAAACTTCGTTACTACAAATGCTAGGAGTCTCAAATTTTGCATGGACGTCACTTATAGGACGTAGGTACTCATGGAGACAGAAATTAATAATAACGTAGTTCACGCAGGCGAATCCGCGGGCGGGCAGCTAGTAAAAGAATATACCATAGACTAGATTAAATCACATTGTTTTCATGTAATCTGTACTTTCAAAACAATCATACAAAATATGATAATACAGTTATACCAGTTCGCCACTCGGCTTCAATATCAGACGCAGCTGGATACGAACGTGCATTCCCGAGAGGCGTGCGGCCAGCGATCAATACTCGGTACTGCTGTAGCACACTTATTTTATATATTAAAAATATTATATTTGCTCTGCATTGGTACCGTTATTATATTTTAATGGCTGTCGTACAGCACAGTACTATATAAAATTATAAGAGAGAATAGAGTGACTTCTCTTTATTTTTTGCCTCGCCATTCACGGTTTTTTCCGCATGGCAGGGAAGGCAGAGGAAACCTAGATTATAGTACACTCCGTTTCCCATTTCCCGCCCAATTCTTAAGCCATTGCGTGCTTAGTGACGGAACTCTACACAGAGCATTGTTTGCCAGAGTCAGAATAAAACCCCCAAGTATCGCATTTACAGTCATATACACTGTTCCACTGAACCTTTGCAGCTACATGCTTATAATATTTAATACAATTACGTCACTAAGCGTTTCACTGCGGAGGTTGGGAGTTCGATGCCCGCGTGAGGTGAATGTCCTATTTGACGTTTCTCACACTATAAAAGTAACAGTATGCACTTATGCAGTATACACGACGTTATGTGTGTGTGTGGATGTCTGGATGGTTGAGGTATAATGATTTTTCGTTAAATTTATGTATATTAGATATTATAAAGCTTTATTTTATATATATGTGGATATATTATATTTACTTAAGATTTTTTTGTCTAATATATTTTTTAAATTTGTGATCTTTAAAAAGTTTATATGACATTACTTTTTTAAATTTTTATTTTGTTAATGGTAATTATAATAACAGTTATATTTTTTTATAAGCTACGGCATTTTCGATGTCTGTCTTAAGAACTATTGATTATTTTAAATTATAGAATATTCAGTTATTGAAAAAGTTCCCCATACTATCTTTATTTTATCTTTGTAACAAATAAAAAATAATCCACTTTCTACCATTACTCTGACTATGACCCAAAACCATAATGCCAACCACAATATCATTACCTTTCTCTTTCTTTCTCTCTACCAAAATCCATATAACAGAAAGAGACAGACTATATACTAAAAAAAAAACACTTCCAAAAAAAATGATAACACGAAGAAATAACACATGTTAGAAACGCTACAATATTTATTTAGGACACAAATGTTAATCCCATCCCTAGCCTCATTCCCCTCAACTCACATCCCTACTGCTCATACATTTAAAGTATATTTTCGCACTATATCAATATAAAATAATGAAACTAGCTGGAATAACGTCCCTAGCACGTATACATAGAGTCGTTTTCCGTTCAATTTTGTTACCCAAAAGCTTAATTTACGGGATTCTCATCTCTAACAGCGGCAAAATAGGGTTGCTTTTCTATTTATTCCGTGCGATTCGTTATTACTTATTATTTCTATAGTATTTCTACAGTAATGTGGCTGGCAGTGCCTACAGCGAGGTCGTGAATACGATCCCGTGGGGCGTCCGTATTGATTATACCGTTTCCACGCTCAGTAAAAATAACTTTGCCGTACGACGTTCTCTTTATATATATTTATACTAATATTATAAGTCTAAATAAATGTTTGGCCGTCGAGGCACAGCGTATGACTTAACGCGACGTCTGAGGGTTCGATAACCACTCGTGGGAATTATTATGTCTGTTTTAGAAGGAAGAAGACAAAGTGCGGCGTTGACTTCCGCCATTTAACATGCAATGTCTCGAATATTGGGCGGTGCGTAGGAAACGGGTCGTCTTAACACTAGGTTTCACTTGCCTCAGTTAAGTATTGATTCAAATTGGCTATAGCCTATATTTTATCACGTTAATCATTTCATACAACTCTTAGTTTTTTTTCTATTTGACAAAACAAAATGGGAGCAAAACATCACGTAATTAAAATTTATAAGGAAATTAATTTATAAATATAATTATGGCGGCCATCAGGGCCATGACACAGTGGTGATTGACTGTAAACGCGATGGTTGAGGGTTCGATCTACATTCCTACATTAGGAACTTAGTGTTAAGACACTCTCTATCCATTAAGAAACTTCCGTCCACCACTCCAGTTGCGGAAATCGACGACGCGCCTCGCCTCGTTGCCAGAGCGAGGAAATGAAAATATTAAATATTTCATTTCCCCGAGTGGAAATTAAACCCACAATCTGCCGCGTTTACAGGCGCACTTTTATGCTACTATTTTAAAATTATCAAAAAAAAAACACGCTATATAACCATTATAATAATTAAAATGTTTTCGTTTATTCAGAGGATTCCGGAAAAACACGGCGTTGAGGTCCGCCACTTAGCGCTTTATGCGTCTAAAATAAGCGTAAAATTAGAAACTGGGTGGATTTATCACTACAGATGCGTGAAGGTATATTTTTATAAAAACCGATAGGAATTTTTGTACACATTAATGAACTGTGTACGCGAAAGTTACAGGTTCGATCCCCACTAATGGGTACGATTATTACATAGTATTGTAAATATTTTTCGACTGTGTTAGGTTACGCCTCCCAAGATAATGAAAAATGGAAATGAAACAGTTTCGGTCAATAGTCTTAAAATAAATAAATAAGAGGATAAATAAACTAAAATAAATTAATCAAAGCTGGTTTAGTTTAAAAGATGGTTATAGTTTCGAATACCACACGAGTGGATGTTTATAGTAAGATTTTTTTTGTTTTAGGTTAGAAATAGCATTTCTTTAGAACGAAAATGGAGTACAACGTGAATTATTATTAAGAAAGCGGTCAAGTGCGAGCCGGAATCGTACATCGAAAATTCAGTACCAATTTCATGATTGTAGGTTATAAAAGTTGAGAAACTTCACTTTGAAAACAGATTTGTATAAAATGAACTACAAATATAAGTTTGTACTGGTACCTATTTGTGCTTTATTTTTTTAATTCTTACCAAATTTCATAATTCTAGGTCAACGGTAAGTATAGTAGGTATATGTTAAGATTACGTTGCAAATTCATATAATATGCGGCCAATATCTTTTTGCTTGCGTTGACTTTAAAGTAAAATTTTTGTGTTCCAAGGGACTGTAGACCTCCATATTCTAAAGTTTTAAGTTGGTACTTTCATCACGAGGTCTTCAGAAAATTAGCCTTGATAGATGCACAACGAAGTGATCATATAAGGGGCCATTTTATTTCTTTTGAGGTACGGAACCCTAATTTTGTTTGTCACATTTTGTCTCATCGCAGCGGGTAAAAAAAAATAAACACCCCCGAGTTAGGATCGAATCCACGACAACGTTTACAAACAAACACTCTGACAATGCACCACGAAGGCTTCAAATGCAAGGTACGAATATAAATAAATATATAATAAACGAATATAATAAATGACGCAATCACACAGGTAGAATTTCATGGTGGATTCAGTTTCAAATTGTGGAATGCTTATATCTAAAAATATTTTCATTTGTCCGCTTTAGTTACACAAAGCCGCAGTGTTGAGTTCCGCCACCCAGAGCGCAACGTTTGTAAAAGACCTTCACGCTTTATCTCGCACGTAGCAGGGTCTCTGTTCCCATTAAGACATTTCCGTTTTACACCATTCCGCTGAACTCCGGAGACATTACGTGTTGAGTGGCCGAGCTCAACGTCGCCCTTTGTCTCGTTACCAGAACAAGAAAATGAAAATATTAAATATTTAATTATCTCCAGTGAATCGAACCCACAACCTGCGCTTACAGTCGCTCTAAACGCAGCCACGTCTGGCCTCTAGAATTATTTAATAGTTGCATGAATTCGATGTATCGAAAATTGGGCGGTGCGTGGGGAATGGAGTGTTTTTACACTATATTCTCTAACCTAACTTGCTGTATGCAAGATATAGCGTGAAGCTAAAAAAAATGTATACTTCAAGAAAAAGTAAAGATAATAAACATAAAATATAAGAGTCGACGCCATAGTGACGCAGACGCTGTGCCAGACTAAATATGTATGTACGATAATTGCGTATTCGAATTTCGCATGAAAGAATGTTTATATTTAAAACTAGATCTTACTTACGACTTCGGTCGTAAATATCGGCGTAGGCAGAGAGAACCTGACACTAGGTAGTAATAGGACACTCCGTTCCCATTAAGACATTTCCGTTGCCCACTCTTTGCCAAATTTAAGAGGAATTGCGTGTTGAGTGGTCGAACTCAACGCCGCGCTCTGCCTCATAGTGAGAGTTAAAAAATATAAAATAATTCATTTCCTCGAGTGTGTATCGAACCCACATTCACCACTATGACCTCTAAAATTAATATTTCAAATTTAAAAACAAAAAATAAATTTGCAACAAATGAACAATAATTGGCTTAGGCGGAAAGCAAGAGCCCGCTACGCTCACAATCACAATAGATAAACGTTTGAAAATGTAAACGCGACGGTTGAGGGTTCAATTCGCACTCGGGAAGTGATTATTTTCATTTCCTCGCTCCAGTTGTTACTGGGACGAGAAGGGACCCAATGTCTCGAAAATTAGACGGAAACAGTAGGTTCCCCCTGCATACATTACTAAAGACGAAGCAGCGTCAAAATCCCTTTTTTTAAATGAACTTAAAAGAAATTGTAATAAACGACGCCATCTTGTCGCAGATGGAACGTGTCTGAAGTATGAACGCGATAATATAAAACTTCTCTCGAGGGAGTGTTTATAATTTATAATCGGTGTAGCCATTTTCTCCATTTAGTTAAATGCGGCGTTGAGTTCCGCTAAATTTGTTAGTAAACGCATGAGCAATTTAATTTTTTGCCCATTAACTTAATAAATTGAGAAGATATAGTGACAAGACACTTCACTATACATCTGAAAATAGTTTTCATAAAAAGCCAACAATAATCTAAATGTTTACTTTTTTACAAAAAAGCAATACCGTTTATTCAAACGCGTGGGATATGAATCCACAACTATCGCGTGCAGTGGGCGGTGCTATAGAACCGTTATACGTTATAACTGAGGCATAGAAAAAGCATTATTAAACATTATACATATAAAATTGTTCTTATTAACTTTAGCTTCACAGATAGGCAGAAAGAAAAATTTCGTTCTCCATTCACCAACAAATTATCAAGACATTGCGTATTGAGTGGCGTAGCTTAACGCCGCACTGTCTTGCTAGAGCGCATCAATACAGATAATTGATTACCCCCTTACTGAGAATCGAACCCACATGCGTATGCAGCCAAGACGCTGTATCATTGCGCCACGTTTATAATTTCTAAAGAAAGGGCGTCCTCGAATGACCACTTAATTACTGAATCACTACTTAAGTCACTAAAGTAGAGTAAAAATGGAGAATGGAGTCACTTACCTATCACAAAGTTCTCTCTGCCTACCCCGCAAAAGTGCGTGAAAATAAAGAAAATATTTAAGTTATTATCACTTTATACAGAAATAACCAATTCAAAGAAAAAACAAAGAAAAGATGTACTCAGAGACGTCAATTACGGTTTAATTGTCTTTAAACGACTTATTTACATTAAACTAAGATTAGTACAAAATTATTTAACATTTATATAGATTTGTATTTAGTTAATGTAAGTTAATCATAATTCGACCTTTCTGAGTAAAAGCTTAGCAAATTAAAATAGGCAGAAAGAACCTAGTGATAACACTCTGCTTTCTCCACTTTTAATTATAACCATAAACTATTTCCTATGATAAAAACGCACTCAGAAAGGTCTATTACTTACAAATTGGTTAATATTATTTTTTATGTAACTTAAAACACTGATTGACCTTTTTGAGTAAATCTGTGCAACTTATATACATTTATGTTATAGGCAGAAAGAATTTAGTGACGAAACACCATTCTCCACTTTTGATTAAAACCAAAAAGTAGTAAAAAAAAATGGCCGTGGCACGTGGCACAGCGTGTGACTAAAAACGCTCAATTCCCACTCGGGGAAAGAAATTATTCAACATTTTCTTTTCCTGAGTCTGGTAACAACCACCACTCAATAAGCAACACAATATCTCGAAACTTCAATTGTAACTGTGGGACGAAGTGTCTCAACACTAGGTTCCCTCAGCCTACCCTGCTACATTCGGGATACGGCGTGAAGCTAAAAAAAAATAGAAGGAACACTCACCTAGCCTTATGATTCTTCAATGCCGCTTTCCCATTAAACACTTTATCACAATCCTTGCAGCTGAACTTCCTTCCTGGCGCGTTCATATCAGTCACTTCATTTTGATTCATTCTCTCCATTACTCTCTGTTCCTTCTTCATATGTCTCTGCATTTCTTTTTCTTTTTGATTTTCTAGGCGTTTCTCGTTTGTTAGGCCAAAGCCATGCCATTTTGCATGGATCAGAAAACGCTTTGGGTTGTCGAAGTATAAGTTGCAATGCGGACATTCGAAGTACGCAGCTTGGACTTGGATGTCTTAAACAAGGAGAATATAATGTTACGAAATATTAAAAAACGGTCCGACAATAAGGAATATATTATGTATAGTAGTTATGGGGTTTGAATTTGATCTCAACCCGAAGAAACTAAAATTATTTCCATTCTGCAGTCTGGTGTTATACAAACCGCAGCGTAGTGTTATACAGAACACGCGGTCTCCTTACAAATTGAAAATTTACGTAAAGTTGCAAGAGGAGTTCTTCCAGCTTTTGGGTAAAATAAAAAATATATATTAATCACTATAAAACATGAAAATTAAAAATATATATATTAAATATAACCAAAGTCTTTTAACGATTCTTGATAACAACGTATATACTGTACAGTTAGTTGACTTTGTAACAATCTCCCTACAGAGGTACTACTGCACCTAGCAACATGATAAAGAATTTCAATTAATGCGACAGTTATGTGTTCAGTTTTAATTATTCCCCGCGTTGGTATAGAAGAGCGGTGTTGAGTTCCGTCACTCAACATGCAATATCTGTCCCACACATAGCAGGTAAGGCAGAAGGAACGTAAGAAAGAAACGTTAAGAAACTCCGTTCATCATTTTCTGCTTAATTTTTAAGACATTGCTTGTTGAGTGACAGAATTTGACGCCGCTGGTTTATCTTCCATATGACAAATATGATAAAATAATTTAATATATATTTTAAATACATTTAGTCGTTCCCCCGAATCGACATTGAACCTACAACGGATTATTTAGTCACACGCTGTTCCAATACGACACGACGACCTTTATAATATTCCACTACAAGTAGTAAGTATTGTATAGAATTGTTATATAGATATAGTTGCGCGGTAGCGAGATTTCAACGTACAGCTTAATTGGCTAGAGTACTTGGACTGCGTCCAAGGGGCGCGGTTTCGAATCCCGCTGTGGTCGATAATTTAAGTACTCGTGGAACATGTAAAGGAAATTTACTTAAACTTAAAAAAAACATTAAGGAATAATCAAATGAAATTAGTATGTTCTTTAATTAGCTTAAATTAAAATTTCATTCGAGTTGGAATAGAACCTACAATCATTGCGTTTACAATAACGTGTGTGACGCTGTGCCTCGATGGCGTTGATGATGAAATTAGTATAGAGTTACTACATCATGCCCTCGAAAATGAAAGTAAGCTAACTCAACATAGGTCTTTTTCCAATTTTGCAGACTTTACAAAACACTATGTTGAGTTCTGTAACTCAATGCAACATTGTGTCAGGTGTCAATATACAACAAGTAAATATTCCATTTGACCAAACAGGTGAATAAAAAAAGTTGATGCAGTTCTATAGCATTGGACTGTAAACGAAACATTTGTGAGTTTGATTCCCACTCTGATGAATGAATTATTTTCACTTCTTTACTCTGGTAACTACATAAATTGAATGTGCGGATTGTTTTAACTCTATATTCCCTGTCTAACCAACAATACAATGTAAAAGATACAGTTATAAAAAGAATACTTACTATTAGATATAATTTCCCTAGCTAAATTGACACTTCTTTCAGCATCAACAATGTCTGTGTCTCCAACGTCTTCTCCCCTAACTCCATGCATATCTCTATGGAATGGGTTCAAGTGTTCCATGTCTATTATACTTGGAACAACTTCTATTTTAATTTCGACAGAATCATCTATGGGAATAATTGGTAGTTTACTTATATTGGGCTTGATATCCTCTTCTGAGGATGATTCATCGCTGCTTTCATTTTCATAATCATTGTTATCATTATTTTCAATGTTTGAATCATTTTGTTTATCATTTTCATTTGCTGTTGGTGTATTTTCAATTGGGGTATTTTCATTATAGTTAATTGATTTTTCGGTAATTTTGGGTTCTATAGCACTTTCTGTTTCTTTAGGTAAACTCTTCTTAGATGTCTCATTATTAGAGGTAAAGGTTTCGGCTTGATTTTTTTGATTGTGGGAAATTATATTTTCAATCATTTTCACTGTATTCTCGAGGCTTCGTCGTCGGGAATCTTTATAGTATCTGTTGTTTATGTCAGTGTTGTAAGGAAAAGGATTTTCAGGTTTTTGAGGTCTTGATAAATCCAATTGGGCCTCCGGAAATGGTAAACTTTCTGTTGGTTTAATTGTACTTGAGATATTTTGTTCTGGATACCTCTTTTCATCCATTTTATGACCTTTTATACTCAAATCAATATGATTATTTAAGTGTACTTGGTGATCAACTTCTTTTGTTGTTATAGAAAGTTGGGAATTTTGATAAATTGTAAGAGGCTTTGGGTAGCTGTTAGGCATTTTATGCTTGCTTAAGTCCAAATTTTGTTCTAAATATGGTGGATGCATGATACGGTCATCCATTCTAGGGTTTTGATGCATATGTCTTATATCTGCTTCTGATTTGTGTGATTTTATACTTAAATCAGGATTATATTCGGAATAATGTCGATAATCATTAACGGGGTAACTGTCCATGTCCATTCCCATCTGTTTGTGGAAAGCCTTTGTGTGCACTTGGGGGACAGTCAGCATGTTTTTACTGCAGCTTTGTTCTTTATAATCGGTGTCTGGCTTCCCGTACATGTAGCCTTGTTGGCTGTTCATTTGCAAGTTTATGGGCAACGCATTATTCTGCCAATTCTGTATGTGATTCTGTGGGAAACCAACGGGATGGAAATTTTGGAATTGATTTAGCCCAACGTTCATATTCAGACCGTACGGATTGAATTCGGGTAAGTTGAAGTGTGAATTCACCGGCGGTGGCGGGTGTTGAGGCATTTTCTCCAGATTGTTGAGATTGTTACCTATATTTACACGACCGCTCATCATACTCGCTTGTGAAACGTTTAATGGCATGTCGTTTGGACCGTACTGTCCCTCATTATGCAACATCGTTGTAGCTTATCACTTATTCGCACTTGACTCTAAAATAACTAAATGAACACGATAATACTAAATAAACAGCAACTATGGCCATTTTGACGTATAATGAGTTCGATAAAATAATCTTTGATATGGGAACGCCTGTCCTCAACTATAAACCGATCATTTTGAAGAGAGCCCTTGAAGCTATATATATATATAGCTGTTTCATCCACATTGGATGTAAACATTGTTTGCCTTTGTCTAACTTGCTTAAAATTATATAGATGTTCTTATCTAAAAGTAAGAGCGAGACATCGTAACACAACTGTCAGTTCGGTAAAAATATTTTGTTTTGGACAGGTAATATAGCATAAGTGTTTCATTTATAATCTGTGAAGGTAGAGAGGAAGATTGGATATTGTATGAACAAATTAAAATAAATTATTATTCGATTGTTTCTTGTTATAATTTATTTCATGGTACTTTATAATTATGTATGTTACATATAAAGATTATGTAATTTTTAATATTTTAAACAATTTCTGTATACTTTTACCATAAACTATACCATAGACAATTACAAAAATATAATCAAAAATAAAATTAAAAATATTAAATTTAATAAAATTTATATTACGTTTAAATTACTTTTTTCTTGATAAATAAAAAAACGAAATTATTAACTTCATAAAGGATGAACAGTTACAACTTAAGCCTTACAATTGTATGTATTTAAAAATAACAAATTAGTCAATTTAGTCATTTTGAAATATCGACTTCATTTATATTATGTATATATATTTTGACATGAGACCGTTCGGTTGTGCATTTCCTATTTGTAATCACAAATTGTGTTAAATGCATTACGAAACTAATGTAACAACAATTGTATAACATAAAACAATTAACCTTGCAATAATGGCGTTGAACGCCGTTGCGGAAGAATATTTTCGTTCAATGAACCCTTTGGCTTCAAAAATACATGAAGATATACAAGAAACTAAGAATTCCTACGAAAATATATGGGATACTCTCACGGAAAAGGAAAAGGTATGTTAAATTTTTGTATCTTTATTAAAAGTTAAATTTTAATTTATATTTTTTGTATGAGTCATAATATTTTAATTACTTTCTATATAAAGGCTTATTGCTGATATGTTGTAAATGAAACGTAATTAAATTAATTTACACATATTAAATTACTACATAACTATATTAATTAAACTCTTTTATATAATTGACCGTGTTATAAAACTATAAATAAAAAATAAAAAGATTTAAAGAATTGGTATTAATATTTAATGTTAATTTAAACATTTTTATAATGCTATTCCACATTTAAAAAAGAAAAATACTTATTTAGAAAATATATATAAAACATTTGAAAGTAATGAGACTTAATCTTGTGCCTCTAGGAAACTGTTCAAGTGTTCCAATCACAAACTAATGGTTTATTAGTCTAATTTTTTTTCTAAATAAGTTGAAAATTTTATTTATAAATGGCACAATAATTTGCATTAGTAGAGGCTAGTCATGATGCAGCGGGACATATGACTGTAAAGAGAACAGGTTGTGGATTTATTTCCCACTTGAGGAAATGAAATATTTATTATTTTCATTACTTCGGTCTGGTGACAAAACAAAGTGCAAGAGCTATTACAGCCAAAAAAGAAAAAGAAGTCTTAATGAGAACACAGTGTCCTAATAGCTTCCTAGGTTACCCCTGCCAAGCCTGCTATGTATGGGATACAGTGTAAAGCTAAACAAACAAAACCTAATTAATAAGAAAAAAAATATATTTTCAGGCTGAAATAATAAACGAATCAATAATAAAACCAGAAATAGTATTAAAATATGCTTTATTAGACACATTAGAATTTGATATAAACAATCCACCTGTCCGTAAAGACAATTTAATGTCTTTTTTTGGACATGAGCATGGCTTGAGAATGATACAAGATGAAAATACATCATATCGAGATGAGCATTCAGCTCCTTTCTTATATCAAACCAAAAGTCAGTTAAACCTATGTATTTTAACTGAACATAGGGTGTCAAAAGATGCTAAATGTACATCACCTCCACCAATTATGACAGAATTAGCATTATCCCATTCTAAAGTGGTAAATGAATTGAAAAATGCATTAAAATCTCATGATGTATTAAAAAGTACTTATAAAGATAAAGAATCTCGTGATAATCGAGAACCTATGTCGCCTACAGGTTTTATAAGTAAATTTATGGGAAATTTTAAGAATAAAGATGAAGAAAGAGAATGTTTAATGCCAATTTTACCGCAAACTCAGATTGTTGCTTCTTCAGAAAACTTTTTTAGAACTAACTTCAAGAATAATCAAAATGAAAGTAAATATGAAAGAGATTATAGAAGCAGTATTGTCAAATCTAATAGTGGTAAGTTTTACTTTTTTTTTAATATCAGTGATTTCTAACTGTATATGGAATCTCCATAGTGAAATAAATTGTTTTCATTTTCCTACCACTGCACTATATACAATGTCTTGAGTTCGATTAGAAAAGGAAAAATGGAGTGGCTTAACACTACATTAGGTTCTTTCTGACTACCGTATTGTGTGCGGGATACAGTGTGAAGCTAAAAAAATATATATGTATTCTACTATTTTTATTTTTGTTCTTTGTCCCTATGGTCAAAGAGAAATATTACATGACATATTCTAAGTGCAAGAGGTGACTCTGATCGCTAGTTACGCTGATAGGTTACTGCAGCCTATGGCCTTCCTTGATAAAAGGACTATCCAACACTAAAATGTTTTTTCAATTATATCTAGTAGTTCCTGATATTAGTGTGTTCGACCAAACAAAGTCATCAGTATATAATATTAGTATAGATTTACCTAGTTATTTCTTTACATTATCTTTGTATGTTAGAATTATGTATATTAGAATTGAATGGTCCATGCAAAGTGGATGTAACAACAGGAAACAATTATAATAATTTATGAACATACATTTGCAGCTAATAAATATTAAACTGGTTGTTAGATCTTTTTTGTTATTTTTCAAGCTATATTGTGCTATATTATGTTTTATTATTTTAAATATAAAGAATTTGTGTTTTTTAATTGATTTTATTAAAGCAGTGGTGACGCGTTTGAAATCGGACGTTTGTGTTTGTACACCACAAGCGTCCGATATCATACGCGTCGGTTTTGAATTCGACTCCCACTCGCTTCCTCCCTCTGGTAATGAGACAAAGCGCGGCGTTAAGTTACAACACACTATGCCTCAAGAATTAAAAAAGAAATCATTCCCCTGAATGAGAATCGAACCCACAACCATCACCTTAAATGTGTCACGATGACCTCATATATTATATCGTTATGTTCGAATTGGGAAATATTGGGTGCTGAAGGGCGGAACTCAACGCTGCGCCTTGTCCAACCAACGCTGTAACGAAATTATGTAATTTTATGTATTATCAATCCTCCTAATGGGAATCGAACCCACAAATAAGTGTGTCGGGATGACATAATATATATTTCCACATCTATCGCTAACATTCTAAAAATAACCTAATATCATAATGGTTTGTTTTGTTATTATTATTCAATTAGTCATTGTGTATTGTTTTATAACATGCGTCCCACGTACAGATAGAGACAAGAGATTGTTTGTTTGAGAGTATTTTGATTTTTGAAGTTTTCTAAATGCAAAACGCGGCGCTGAGTTCCGCCACTCAGCGTATGTTGCCTGCAGAACTGCGGGAAAAGTGGGGTACGGAAATGTAAAAATGCGAGAAGTATAATAATTGTGATTAGTATATGAAAACATACAATATTCGTTATTTTGTAAGTGGATACAAAAACATTTATATTTCCTCACCTAGATACATATATATAAATATATGTATATGTTAATCGGAACCTAATTAAATTAATATATTATATGAACGGCATTGAGAGACGATATGAGCGCGATGGTCGAGAGTTCCATTTCCATTCAGGGGGGCGATAATCCCGCATAATGCAAGGTGGGCAGAGGCAACCTGGAGCAACTTTGTTTCTCATTAGACGCCCCACTATGTATTTAAAATAATTTCCATCCCTCGCTCTTCGTTGGGTCCCTCCACCCCACAGGCTGTGCTACTAAACTGAACAGAATTTGGAGAACAAAATGTATCAAATGCTCAAGATATTGAGTAAATATTATATTCTTCGAATGAAAAATCCAGTCTGGTCAATACAATTAAGATTACACAAGATGTTGACAGATTATTTTGTAACATATGTAACTATTTACTTAAAAAACTAGTTTTAAAATAAAATTATCATTTAATTAATTAATCTAAATATTTAATTATCTATATTGGTTTCTTTCATCTTCAAACGTCTCCACGCATATGGCAGGTAGGTGAAGGTAAAACTTCTACGACTAACTTTAAAGCTTTTTAGGGTTCCGTGTTTCAAAAGAAAAAATGGAACCCTTATAGGAACGTATTGCGAATGTAGTTGTAATAATTTCTTTGGACAAATATGGATCAGTGATTAATGTCAATTACAGTAATAAATTTCCAGAAGAATCATTAACCAATATAAAGAAAGTGATTTATATATAATTATTATTTATTAAGTAATGATTATAACGTGTATTCAGTTAAATATTCATATAGTAATTAATTATATTAATATACTGGAGGCCGAGATATTAGGTGATAATTTATTTTTATATCTCCGGCCCGGTAAAGAAGCAAAGCGACGAGTTCCGCCCCTCAAGATGCAATGCGAATCCATTCCCATTGTCATATAATAATATTTTACTAGTGCAAGATTGGACTGAGACCAAACCGCGACCATGATGTTTGTTTAAGTACAGTCAGCTATAAATTCAGGTTATGTTCTTAGTCACTGTTATATAAACATTACAAATTGAGTGTTTCTAACATTATACAATCATGTTTACCTGTACCTAACGGTTTTAGATGAGTAACTCATAAGTTTAATTTTACTTGTTAATCTTATTTGAGAAATCTCGATGTATTTTTAATTAAAAATAAAATTTGTCGGAACCTTTTTTTATTTTTTATATATATTCAGCGATTATTCGAAGACGTCGTGGGGCGTCTGCGGCACCCCTTTTAATCCGGCGCCCCTGGGCCGTCGCCCAACCTCGCCCTACCCTAACGCTACTTTGTATCACTAATGTACTTACAAAAAACCATTTTTTATTTTTTCCAGATCTTTCAGAAGAAAACCGTGGCCTTCTCTCCTCTAGTCAGGCATCATCAGGCACAGATTTCCAGTCAACAGAAACTCTGACAGAAACGTGTAGCACTTTACCGAAAACCGGATTCGACTTTTTGGACAATTGGTAAAGATGTTGCCCAATTTGTTGCAAAATTTTGATGATATTTTCCCATTTTTTTCTTTTGTGTAAAATTAAAAAAAAGTGGTGTATTTTTGAATGCATCAATGTTTCAAATTGTTATTTTTATTTTTTTTAAGTCAGTATATTCGTTGGAAGTAAAATCTAAATTATTTACAAGATATTGTACATTTTGAATGCTTTATGCGGGATACAGCGTAAAAGTGAAGTGAAGTTAGAAAATCTTGTTTCTTCTAATCTTCTTTGACAATTAAGACGTCGTTATGACTTGACTTGACGAGTTAATGACGTATGAAATAGGTCATTTTAATTTGTATTATGTCAAGTAACAGTCAAGGTCTCTTGTGTTTTAGAAGAATGGGTAAAATTAAACAAACAAGTTTATGTGAAAAATCTCATTTAAATATATAGATTAGCATAAAAAAATATAATAAAAAATGCATCAAACTTATCAATAAGAATGAAAATAATTATCATATATTACTATAACCACCGATTTTCTTACATTTTACAGTATTGAGTGTGTTTTTGTGTGTTTCAAATAAATGCTAACGACATAAATAAGTTGTAACAAACGTATAAGAATTTCGACGTAGCTCACTGGATAAGAACGTACGGCTCAGTGCTCAGAGCGCTCGAACGGTGTCCAAGAGGCGCGGGTTCAAATCTCATTATGTTTAAATTATTATACGTTTCCGAAAAAAGTTTCTCTTTTTTCATACACGAATTTTTCAATCTTGAATATTACTAATTATTAATTAAGTAATTTGTTTTAATTTTATACAGTGTGTTGTAATTTTATAAGTATATAGGTTGTGTTGAAATGTTACGAGAACGGAATTACTTTGAATATTCATATCAAACGAATGATAATTTTTATTAATTATGTAATTATTTTCCTCGGAATATTACTTTATTTGAAAACAATATAAAAATAGTAATTTATACATTATTCAATATATGAATTACATTAAAGTTAATGTAAGAATGGATTTCTTTAAATTCAGTACTATTTCAACAGGTGATATTTGAAATTATTGTTAAATGATATTTGTTTATATAATAATTTTGTTGAGGCCGGCTGTTTATAAACTCGGTGGTTGGGTTCGATACACCAGCCACTAGCTCTCATTAAAAAAAAGCGGCGTTGAGTTCCACCACTCAACCCGCATTGGCTAAATTTGAGCAGAAAGTAGAAGCAGGAGAGTGAGTGTGTCCTACCAACGGGATACAGCTAGCGTAGGAATAGGGGGTTCCGTGCCTACCCCTGAAATTTTACTGATAAAAAAATAACCCTAAAAAAATGAAATAAAAAATCTTCACACGAACATATCTGTTCAAAGGTAAAGTCCAGACTCGCCTGAAAAATCTCTGATACGCCCCATGGATATAACAAAATATCAGCAAAAACTAAAATATATTTTCTTGCTTTATATTGTTATGCTTTTTTTATTACTATATTATCTACAAATACTCATTAGGCGAATTTTCTTTTTTGAAGATGTCACTTGTTTTTAAAAATGTTTAATTTTAAAATTATCATAAAAATATGTTCTCAATAAAGACTGCTTACGTTAAGATTTTGTGAATTATTTCATTACAAATATATATTATAATTTTATGAATGTGTTTAAATTTTCATTACAACTTTTCAATATTATAAAAAGTAAATAAAATAATAATATAAAAATTCAGTATTCAAATAAAAAAGATTAAACGCACATTTTTTTTTATGAAAAAAATATAGATAATTGACTTCTTAATATTTGTACTATTTTCAAATACATTTATATAAAAAGTGTGAAAGTAACGCTTATTATAAAGAACTTTAATGATTTAATTCATATAAAAAATAAAATAAAATGTTAGTTAATTCATTTATAAATATTATTCACAAAATAAAATTATTTTAAATTAGAATTATGTATAAATAAAATGAGTTTTTTTTTCAGTTTAATTATATATAGATATATGTATTTTTCTTCATATTTGTTTTTACTGTGAAAGTGTGGAATAAATAAATAATTTAATTTATTGTTCTTTCAAAGACCACTGTTTAACTGCATTTATTTTTTGTATCTGTATTACTCGATTGTGCTATTAATGTAATAAAGCTGTTCACAATTTAAATCTATTTTTTTTTGTTCATATGAAAGTTTCTTCATTATAATGAGTTTTAACCAAACGGGCTTGCCAACTTATATCTACTTGACAACTGGTTACACTCAAGGAGGGGCACAGGGGTGCGACTGTAAACTCAACCGTTGTGTGTTCGATTTCCACTCGGGGGGGAGTAGTGTCTAATATTTTTGCTGTGGTAACAAGGCAAAGTGTGCCGTTCGCGCGGTCGTTTTCGCCACTCAACGCACAATGGCTCGAGAATTCGGCATAAACTGTTGAAAATAATGTTTTAATGAGACTTGACTCAACACTAATAATGTTACGATCCGCAAAAATTAGGAAGCTGTTCCATTGTGGCTTCAGAACATGTTCCAATTTTCGTTCTGGTTCCGACAAATTCTCAAATATCTGCCGTACCACTGAAAATCGGCTAACATACATGGGGGTGAAATGGATAGGTACTGGGGACCTCTACCCATAGACCATCCATTGCGTTACATCCTGTAGGTATATATTATGGGTATTAGCTTATTATTATTTCGGAATGAGTGATATTATCATCACAAAATACGATTGTAATATAGTGTTAAAACACTCCGTCCTCTTCCGTTTTTAGTGACAGAATAACTTTTTTTTATCACATCTCGGTCAGCATCGCCCCCGCAGTTATTGCCAATCAGACACTGCCCCACTGCACCTTGATGGCCTCAATCAACGTGATAGCTTCTTATCAATAATATATAATACTAGCGGACGCGCGCAGCTTCGCTTGCGTATTTAGGGGTGAATTCTAATAACCCATGAAACATGTGTTCAATGAAATATTTTTAAGAGTCTAAATTTCAAATTTTATAAAAATCGGTGGCGATATAAAGATTTTTCCATACAAACTTTCAACCCCTTATTTTCACCCTTAGGGGGTGAATTCTAGAAAACCATGAAACACACGTACAATTAAATATTTTTAAGAGTCTAAATATGAAATTTAATAAAAATCGGTGGCGATTTAAGAATTTTTCCATACAAACTTTCCACCCCTTATTTGCACCCTTAGGGGGAGAATTCTAGAAAACGACGAAACACGTGTTCAATTAAATATTTTTAAGAATCTAAATTTAATTTTTTATAAAAATCGGTGCCGATTTAAAATTTTTTCCATACAAACTTTGAACCCCTATTTGACCCCTTTTGGGTTAAAATTTTTCAAAATCCCTTCTAAGTGGAAGTCCAGATTATGAAAGTAAACATTTGTCCAAATTTCACGTTTCTACGCACAGCGGTTACGGCTGTGCGTGCGTCTTACCTCAGTCAGTGAGGACAAGTCCTTTTATATATATAGATTACAATTATATTTTTGTTTTTTCATGACTTTTTCAAATAACATAAAAATTACAATCAAACCACGGCTGACCAGTAACTTATATAAAAAGTCTTCATTTTATTTTCTATACCTATAGCAACTTAATTGATCAATTGCAGTTCCGCTATCTTGCGGTGTAATAAAAGGTACTCTGAATGGTCAAATTTGAAGTCGTGCTTAGGATTCTTTGGGTCGTCATTGTCATACCACTCTTTCAATTTTTTCACCGTATCCTCCACAATAAGGTGCACATTTTCTTTGGCTGTTACTATGTGTTCATCGGGGAAGGTTGACACCAAGTCTGCCATAGCAGAGAAGAAACTGTGTATATGAGTCTTATCGTTCTTCCTGATGGGCGGAGAGTTTCTGCGTTTCCGTCTCACAATTCTTTTATTATTTACTTCTATATATTTCTTTAAAGGCTCAATACATTTCCATTGGCTCATTGAAGGTATATCTATCTTAAATTTCTTTGGTGAAAATGATCTGGTATTGTGGGTGGTAGCTTGCCTTCCTGTCTCAACTTGTTGTGGGTTAATCTTTCCTGCCTCACTGAGCATCGATATCGGATTGTCCAAACTGATTTCTGTCAAACTCGATCTCCTGTATGCTTCTTCTTCATCCAGCGACGAGGACTCGTAGTCTGTGCCACATCTTCTAAAATCCATATTCGCACGTTCGGACGTACGTTGTCCTCTTGTTTTTCTTGTTCTGTGCATCGGTAGGTCGTCGCTGATGTCATCAAAGATGTTTAAGTCTACGTTGGAGAGAGAACCTTCCGTATCATTTAAACATTCCTCAATAGCACTCTCCTCAGCATGAGACAATGGTGTCTCGTCGCCGTCATTGTCAGAACAACCAGTCACGTCGCTACCAGTCACATCGCTATCTCTTGTATTTTGTCGCTGCATTTCATTTTCCGTTTTCTGTAATTCGAGGATAAGAGCATCGAGATCGATCCATTTTGTATTGACTCGGTCCATTTTGTATGTGTAGTACCTATTGTCGTATTTTATAACTGAAACAAATTACTTGATTTACATAAATAAGTTCATTTAATCCACATATGAGTACTTATAGGTATAGACATCCTTTATCTACGCCGTTAAAAGCAAATAACAGATGTATTAAAATGTATTGAATTTATTTTAAAACATTTCAACACGTCAACAGTAAGCACAATGCAACCACAAAATATTTTAAAATATAAATATACCACAAGTTAGGCAGTGATGTTTAATAAAAACATAAATTATATTCGTATTTAAAATGCAACACGTACCGGAATTTCCAGACGCAATATATGCAAAGTGTGTGACATATCGTTATCTTCGCTATAAGCACAGTTGAACGTGCGCGTGCGCAGCGCCGATACGATTGTTACTGAAGCTTTACTTCTGTGTTCTGTCATTCCTATATTTAGCCGTTCATGGTAAACAAGGCACCTAAATAATAAGTTAGTAAGTGTGAGTTTTCCTCACAGGCAGCCACATAGTGGTTGCATTTTTCTAGGGATAGAGTACCATATGCTCCACCCCTATGGCACTCAGTTCCTATGGCACTACATTTTTTTTTTTATTTTAGATTTTATTATTATTAACAAATATATATGTATAAAAATATCTGTGATAAGTATTGTATAAAATTAAAAATGTTAAAAAGAATACCTACTCGTTTAGGTGTCGTTTGGTCTTAGGACAGATACCAAATACGTTATCAGATTTTAAAAGTAAATAAATGCATGTGGGAGTAGGACAGCCGCTGCGTCATTTATATTAAGTGACGTCATCGTGACGCACTCCTTGTCTGTGGGTCCAAACCTCATTTGGGTTATGAAACTTATTTAAGCTATCTTTTATTTCTCGGTCTAGGTCATTGGTTTTAAAATGGAGAAATAGTAAGTCTAGATTTTATTTTTAATTATAAATTAATATTTATTTTAGGGTTCCGTACTTTTTAAGGAAAAAAGAACCCTTATAACTTTCTTGTCCATGCGTCTGTCTATGTGTCTGTCAAGAGCCTTTATCTCAGGAATGTTTGGAGATGGAACGATGGAGTTTTTTGGAACGCTCGAAGCGCTATAAATCAAGAACTGAACTGATATCGAGTTGAAATCCAAACCATATACAGTATACTCAGATCTACAGTACTTTCACTTGATTTCCTGAAAAAAAAACTTTTTCTACATTTACAAAGCACTTTCGGTTGACCTGGAACTATGAAATTTTGCAGCTAGCATCTACAGGTAGTACTTGTTCAGAAAAATGAAATGTAACATAATCGTTAAATTCTCAAATATAATAGCCTTGCCTTAAAAGGGGCATAATTTCGTATCAAAGCCGCCATTTCTTATTATTTTTATCATATTAATTTCTGACGAATTCCGGAGTCAGGGGTGGAATTTAACGCCGTGATACTAGAGTGAAGCAAATGAAAATAAAAGCATTTAAACGTAAACATTGCAAGTGAGAATATTCACAGCTTTCGTTCGTGTCTACAGTGCGCCTCGACGGCCTCAATTTGGTTAAATGTTTTTCTTCTGCATTTATTTCAACATAAAAAAATTAATTATTTTAACTTACTTAATACATACATTAAATAAAAAACATAAAAATTTGAACGTAGCGAGATTTGAAGACAACAAGCTATAAAAATTCTTATATGATTTTACTATATAATAACGATTTTACCATGTATAAGTATCGCTTTTCATACTCATTGTAACCAATTGTAAAATGAGACAAATCTATACTTATATACGCTCTCATCTCAGGAACTACTAGTTTGATTTGAAAATATTTTTTTTTGATAAATGGACTATTCATTTATCATGACATTAATCATGAGCCTTGAGTATAGCCTTATAAATTTGAATGAAAGAGGAAACTGAAAAATAAAACAATAAAAGCAATAATCAAACAGTTTATTCCTACGAAATTTAAACATACATATAATACAGCCAATTCCTTATAACATATATAAATCTTGAGATTTACTTAAGATTTCCAATCATGTCTTAAGATCTATCTTAAGATATCTTCTTAATATCCTGAGATCAACATTCCTTTCTCCACTTGATCAGCTTTATCTTTGCCCACTAACATTTCTATGAGTTTCAGACCGAACCAATATGCTGTGCCTGGGCCCTAAGAATAAAGGAAAAAATCATAAATTTCTACTTAAAAAACAATTTTATAAACTATTTAGAGTCATTATAAAATGGGGTGGAATAGTGTCTCTCTGTAAACGCAATGATTGCCGGAGCGATTCCCACTTGGTGAAATAAATTATTTAATTTTTCATCCGGTAACTGTTGAGTTGTCACTCAACATGCAGACTCACAAATTAGTTGGTGCATGCATGGGGAACAGAGTGTCTTAACACTAGGTTTCCTTTGCCTACCCTGCTATACGCAAGATACAGCGTAACGCTACAAAAGTAATTCATTGAGTTTTCCACAATTTCTAACATTGCATGAATAATAATAATAGATTAATAATACACATATAATATAAACAATTAATATAAAAAATATAAAGAAAGCACTTTTCCCACTAGCAACACTTACTCTACTAGTAACAATGTTGCCATCAACAACAACTCTTTCTCCTTCCACATATTTATAATCTCCTGTTATTTTATCTTTGGTCGACGGGTATGATGTTATTTGCTTGTTTTTAGCCACACCGTGCGCTACAAAAGCCGTTGGCGCTGAAAACAAATAATAGAAATACGAATAATAATTGAGACCGTGGTGGCGCAGTGGCAAAGGCATGCGACTGTAGACGCGATAGTTGTGGGTCGATTCCTATTTGAGATAATGAAATACCTAACAGTTTCGTTCTGACCACGGAACAAAGAGAAGCGAACAATTAGTGTGTTTAATGTACTGTAAGCGCAATAATTGTAGATTCAATTCTTGCAAACAAAACATATAAAAAACATTGAGGCCGCCGTGGCGCAGTGTGATTGTAAACGCTACGGCCATGTGTTCAATATTTCTCTACTCGGGGAATAAAAATATCTCCATCTCCTCTCTTTTTTATTAAATTATTTCAACGACACTTAAAATCATCGGAATATCTATATTTTATAACTAACCGGCACATATAGCCGCCACAATTTTACCACTATTCTCGTGTTCCTTTAGTAATGAACCCACTACCTCCGACTTGGAGAGCCGTTCCGAGCCTTCTAGACCACCTGGTAGTATTACCTTAGAGGAAAAAACGATCATAAAAATAATAAAATAGAAATTAGAGGCCATAGTGGCGCAGGGACACATGCGAGCGACTGCAAACCCGACGGTTGTAGGTTCGATTACCCCTTCAAAGAATGTAATAATTATATATTTACATTTCCTTGCTCTGGTAATGAGGCAAAGCGCGGCGTGGAGTTCACGTCACGTCATGTCTCATCCCCTTACTTAACAAGCAATGACTCGAGATTTCGACGCAAAGCAAAACTGTCTTAAAACTAGTTTCTCAGGTTCCAGGTACCCCAGGTTTCTATGTGTGGGATACAGCATAAAACTGTAATAAAAAGACAATTTTAAAACACTAAATAAAATAATGCGTGAGGCCGGTAGCGGCGCAGGAGCACAAAACAAAAGGGGCAAAAAGGTGTTACTGTAAAATTTACTGGTTATGGATTCAATCTCCAGTCGAGGAATGAAATATTTATTTACGTTTCTTCGCTTTCATATCGAGGCAAAACGCGGCGTTGAGTTCCGTCACTCAACAAGCACTGCCTCGAAAAATCGGCGGAAAACAAAAGTGTCTTAATAGGAATGATGTGTCATAATACTAAGTTCCCATGTTCCCTCTGCCTGCTCATGTCCTGCTGTGTGCGGCAGACTAAATAAAATAAAAGTAAACTTACAGCATCATATTGAGGTTTCTCAGCCAATGCATCATTCAGCGACTTATCAGGAACTAAAGTGATCTGACGGGAACATAGAACAGGTGCGTCACCATCTAGACCAGCTATTGTTACAGTTATCTGTAAATATATACACAAACAATTGAGGTAATTATATTGCAGAAGTGCCGTGTCGCTAAGAGGGAAGGTAAACAAAACGGTTGTAGATTTGATTCCCAATTGGAGAAATATATTATATAATATTTTCATTTCCTTATTCTGGTAACAAGAAAAAGCGCTGCTACTAAATGTATAATGTGTCAAACATAACAGTCAGTTATTCCATTTGACCATACAATCAAAGCTCCAAGTAAAGTTGGCTGGCTGCATAAAAATGAGATCCCATTAGACATAGAAAATTACAGACCAATTAGTATACTAGCAAGTATCTATGAACAATTTTCTGCTATATTACTATAAAGGCAATCAAAGTGTCACAACCAAGAGAACCAGCTGAATTTTGAGCAGGTTTCAACACAACAGGTAGCATTAGACCATGACATAGAAAAATACAGAGAATTCACTAGATCTCTGTATGTGGATTCTCTAAAATTCATTGACACGAAACACTTTCATTGGGAAAAAGAAAAGTTGGCCGACTCTACAAAAGATGGTTACAAATAGGGTACACGCAAAGAGGGTGTTGAGTCAAATAATACTAACACTATTAATAAGTTAACTTTAAATGAATAGTAATACTGCTAACAACATTTGAAATATAAATTAGATTTGGGTTAAAAGGCTCTATTATTATATAAATAAGAATAATGATTTTTTTACCCCAGCTCGTCTAAGCATATCAACTGTGATGACGGTTTCCATTTCCTCAGCACCCTGAGCAAGAATCATTAAAGCTGATTTCGACATTTTGCAAGATGAGTATAATCTGAAAATTCGTACAAATAAATAAAATATTGTTAATTGAATAATGATTATAATGAATTATTGTTAATTGAATTATATAATGTTGTTGCTGTGATGTAGTGTAAAAGCCTCTGAGACTGTAAGCCCAAAGGCTTGTGAGTTTCATCCTCCCTGAGGGGAATTGTTATAAATTGCAGGTCTTCGCCCTAAACAATAAAAAAATGTCTTAAATTTAAAGATCAAAAAGTTATACAAATACAATGTAAATGTTGTAAGTCATAATTATAGCACTCTATTTTTAATGAACCTTGATAAGAATTGATATAATTTCAACAATATTAGTTATTTGCATTGGAGTATTTTATTAAAGCTTCTGGTAAGTTATTTGGTAAAATTTGATTCAATTCATAATTCATCAGCATTGTGTATATGTAATATTTATAATATTTCCGGACATGTTGATGTGAGATGTTTGTTCAACCAAACAAATTCTTCAACTTTACAACATTAGTATATAAATATAGATAAATCCAAGCATTGATCTTATAGCTAACCATCATTATAATGAGATACAATATGTTGCCAATTCCCTATATTTATGAATATATACTATTTTTGTATATGATATACTTTTAGTATATCAATTACAATAAGTATTTATAGTAACTCGTTAGGAGTATTATTTATAAAATATATCAAAGGAAATATAAATATATTCAAATAAAAAACCGATAAAGATTTATAGTTAAATAGAAAACAACCATAAAATCGAGTAAATTGAAACAAATACTTACTTAATTTGTTGTTGAAAGGATTTTGTATAATATTGTAACGACAGTAATTTTTTTGACAAATCTTTAGAGTTAAAATAAATATTTTTAGCTTGGCGGATAAACATAAATTCAGCGGTACCGATACTTAAAATTAAATGTCAACGTTCAAGGTTAAAAAATACTTTGCTCGGAATATTCGATTATTATATAATTTAAGTCACTGGCAACACTTTTGAAAGCCAACAGTTTAATTAATAATTCACTTCATTAAAATATCGTAATTACTGTAGTAACAATATTTTATGTGAAGTGAATTATTGAGTACATACACATCAAAAAAATATTTTATCAATTTTTTGCTATATTGCTACAAAAAAGTAATTTATATTTCTTTAAATAAGTAGGTATTAACATAATGTTTGCTATACATATAAATATGTATGATGAAACTAAATTTTTAAAAAATATATATACGGCATTCACTCACAACTATACGGTATTTATTGGTTTAAACTGTAAGTAACATAATATTTTTATTTTTTAAGTGGCAACACTTTTTTTTTCTTCAATAAGTAGCAACATTTAAACAATAGACAAAACGACAGATGTTCGTTGACGGCGCTCTACTATTTATGTCTAGCTTCCTTTCTTTTACTCGCTAACGTCAAACGAACAAAAAAATATATATCTTTTTTGTTTTATTACTTTCAAGTATAATCTTGACCTTTAATTGTGAATCATGTAATTTTATTATCCTGCTACCTTTTGGCTTTTTCTTATATTTTTTAGTGATTATTTTATGTTATTAATAAATGTAAATAACATTGTTAGGTTAGGTTCTGTACGTTAAAAAATAGATTTAGGTTTAGAGTTAGTAATTCAAATTATATTAAAATGAATATGGATTTTGTGAAACGAGAAGAAAGCAATTTAATAGATGAAGAGAATTATAAAATTTATATGGAGAGTGTAAGTAAATTTTTAATTTTGTTTGCAATTTAAAAAGTTTTAAAGTGATTACTGCAAAATTTATTATTTTAAAAATTGTTTAATATAAATGCTTATTTTTGTTTCTATTATAGTATAAAGGTTACCCATTTTGATACAAAAATATAAATATATATATATTGTTAAGTTGAAAAAGTTTTAAAATATAAGATATCATACATACATCTTACAACTATCAAGGTCATGAAAAGGCCAGTTAAAGATTTATATTAATATATATTTTATTTTTTTATGTGACATATATAACATATATTGAAAATATTTTTATGTTTCTTACTTTATTGATAGGTATTATGTCACTATTATAAAAAAAAAAAACACAAAGATAACAAATTGTTATTTAAACTATTATATAAAGAATATAAACTGAGTTTTTTTATCAAACAATTACATTTTTATTATAGTTATTGCAGTTTATTAGGTAATATTATGATTCTATAAAATCAATTTAGTTTAATTTAAAATATTAGTATCAATACTTTTATAAAAATAAAAAATCATTTGAAGGTATTATGGTGTAATGAGAACTTATTGCAATATGTGTTGTGAGTTTGACGAAATGTCTGTGCGTTTGGTTATAGAAAGTGCAAGTGCAGGATGTGAAGTAAAAACAAAAATAAAGTCAAATGATTTTTAGCTTGATCAATAAAGGACCTGTGTTAAGAAACTTTCATTACTAATTTTCTCCTTTTAGAGACAATTCATGTTAGCTGGCTGAATTCATACTGTATGTTACTGGATGGAAGATATGCAATAATTTATCACTTATATCTAAGTAGAGAAAGGATAATCTTAATTCTAGGTTCATTCTATGTAGGATAAAAAGCTGAAAAAATATTAGGATTACATAATAAAATTGTAACTTAAGTTGTAACTGTTATAATGAAAAGATAACTGCTGAGTTTGTCACTGGCTCTTTTCTGCAGAGCTGGCCCCCAAGCCAATGACAGTTAATTTGATCATTCAAAAGTGATTGTATTGTATGTTTTTAACAATATTTAGAATTTAATTAAAAGAAAAAATATATATCACAAAATATAATACATATAATATAAAAAAAACCTTTGACCAAAGAGCTTTAAAGTCATTCCCAGATAATTAAAATGATAAGAAGTATAATTTTTTTTAATACAAAACAATAATGCCTAAGCGTGTACTCTCCACATGTCTATTTTAGTTTATCTGTTGGATACAATACAGATTAGATAAAATATTAATTCAACAACATTGTTACTATGCCTAAAAGATTATGTCAGATAACAATTTAATTGGTTTGTAAGATGAATTGTGTGTTTTCTTTGGTAAAGTGGCCCAAGTTAAATATTGGAAGAAAAAAGAAAAAAAGCATAGATTATTAATTGTAAAATAATTTAAAGATAAGATTGTAGAAAAAGTTGTTTGTGCAATATTAGATATTCTTTTTTTTTACACTTTCCCTGTATTTGATACTGTAGAATATTACTATATTGAATTCTTGATATATGGCGTTTCGAAAATATTATTATATTAGAGTACACTGTAATTTGACACTTGAATTTAAGTTAACTTATTCTTTAAGATATTTTCTTTTACGTTTAACTTGACACCATTTTTAATAAGTGTAAAATGTGATCTATCACAAAATTGTGAAGAATATAATGCAATTATAATTTTAACAGTATAATGAATTTGTGGTGGATGACGGATTTTGTCTAATTATGCTGGGAAAATACCTTTCAATAATTTTAAAAGTTCAAAGATTTTTTCTTAATGATTTTGTTCCTATTAACTAATTTTATTTCTGATTTATTTATTTATTTTTATGACTTTCTAATACTACATAATAAGTAGTTTGCTTTCAAAGTAAACATTGATTTTTAAAAATTATGTGTGTCTTACACACCTTCGCAATTAAGATACTTCCCTTCCCCACCTTTATCTGAATTCTCCAGGCTTTGACTGTGGAGGGGCGGAATTCAACGTCCCGCTTTGTCTTGTTACCAGAGTGAGGAAATGAAACTATTAAATATTATATTTATTGGAGTCGGAATCGACCCTACAATCTGTCACGTTTTCAATGGCATTCTGGTGTCCCTGTGCCACGACTGCTCTCACAAAAAAGTATATTTTTGATATATATTCACTAAATTTAAATAGGAGATATGTCACTTTAACTGTGGGACTCCAAATATAAGACGTACGCCAAATTAGCATTATCGTCTAAGACTGATAAAGAAATTATCGATTTTTGTATTCATATGGATTATCTAAAGGAAAATGATTTTTTAGTTGTCAATAGATAGTCGTTTAATTAGTGTTTTATTAAATAATTTATTACGTGTACAATATTGTGAATTGAAAGTTATAAAGAAACAGTTTTGTGTAAATTAAGAATAAATATAATGTATCAGGTACAAAAATTTTTAGAATTTCAAGAAATATTTAAGAACATCTAATAATTAAAACACTTAAACATCACCTAGTGTGGTGGAACTGCAATGTGCTTTGTCTACTAGAGCGAATAAATAGGCATTCCTTTGATTAAAGATCGAAGTCACAACCATTACAGGGTTTACTATTAAACTATGTCTGTGTTAATTTGGTGGAATTTGAAAATAATTTAAGCGTTTTTTCTTTTTACAGATGCAAAAATCCCACCAAATGGATACCACAGATTATCAACATACCGCCATATCGATGGAACAGCTACACCAAGCGATGCAATCCTCACTAAATAACAGCACATTAGTTCATAATTTTCAATTGCCTATATCACCGCGACAAATGTCCACATTGATGCTGAAAACTAACCATTTGACACGTTCTCTAAATTTTAATGAACTACCAGCGCATTTGACGAAAAATTTGACCATGGATATGGAGCTCATTTCTGTACCTAATGAATTACAGCAAAATTTAAGGCATGATGATATATTAACTCAGAATTTGACTAGGAATTTGGACTTGACGATGGCCAGAAATTTAAACGAAATAGATCTTCACAATGGTCTCCTTCACGAACAGGAGTTGAGGATGGCAGAAATGAATCAAAATTTACGATTAAATGACATTCCGCAAAATATTAATCGAGACATGCAACAAGAGTTAGTCAATGAAATCGATCTTTCGCATTTGAGTCGCCACAACATAGAAAATGATATTATTTTAAATCAAGAAGAATCTAGAAGGAATCTTTCTGTTCAAAATTCTGTTGACAATCATTTGATAGAACAGCATATAGCGCAGCGTTTAGAACAAAACATGGCTTTGCGTTTAGACCAAAATCTGGATAGATTAGACCAGACATTTAGTCAACGGTTAGATCAAACTTTGGCCCAAAGATTAGATCAAACTTTGGCACAAAGATTAGATCAAAGTTTAGCCCAAAGATTGGATCAAACGTTGGCGCAGCGTTTGGATCACAGGATATTCAATTCAGGTGTAATACACGAACAGAAATTAGACCAAAATGAGCATTTGTTTCCAATGCCCTGCCATATAAAGTCCGAACAAGATGACGACGGTTACTTCTATGAGAATATAAATCAAGGCTTAAATAATGGTGGAATTAATGGTGAGTTACTTTTGTAAACATTTTTTAGTACTAGTCAATTTGGTCAACGAGACGTGGCCGCTTTGAACGTTTGCCTATTGTCCACGTGCTGTCGGGTAGAAAATAATTATCAAATAAAATTTGTGTAGCTATCTAAAGATAACTTCAGGGCGACTATGACTAGTCGATCGTCGAGTGTAGTTTCTTTCACAACATGGATTGTTTCCTATTCATTTTTAAGATTTTAGGCTGTTAATAAATTTTGTATTATGTATCGTATCATATGTATTTATGTCAGAAGTTATCTGAGCGGGAAAGTAAAAAAAATGGGGTAAAACTAAAATCCAAGGCTATTTATTTGTTACCCCTGTTATTAATGACCCACAATGACATCATTGTCATTGTTTTAAATTTCTTACATAATATTGTTTTAATGAAATTATATTATGATTATATTATATTAAGATTAAAATATTTTTGTCTTTAATATTTATTGTATTAAGAAACATATTATTATTTTTTTTTCGCATAGTGACCATGTCTATTTTCGACCATAATGTGAATAAGAAACGACATAATACTTGTATGCTAAATTATTTTAGACACTTTTGACCTTTTCTAACCTGTCTAAAATATTCATACAAGGCAATTAAACAAGTGTTAGCTTAGAAATATTAAATATATGTGTATCCTTAAAGAGCATTATATTGAAACTGGCTTTTAGTTTCTTTTTTTTTAATAAATATGTCTTAAGTCGATATGAACTATGCTGGCATTTAGTTTTTTATTATTTATTGTGGGATTTATATTTGCCTTTATAAATTATAATGTAAGGGATAATTATCATAATATCTTCGCTCTAGTAACAAGACAAAGCCCTGCATTGAGATCAACCACTCACTACACAAATTTTGCGGAAAATGTCTTAAGGTTGGGTTCTCTCTGTCTATTTTGCTATATGCAAGACATAGGGCGTGTAATAAAATACTCATGTTTTTATTTTTTAGGAGAAATCACTCAACAGACGGACCACACTCAGCCGAACACAAATATCCATGAACAAATATATCCTATATATAACAATCATATGGCAGTACCAGCTTTAAATCCAATAGATCTATATTCCCGCCAACAAAATTACGTACAAAATCACGTCGACATTTTCCGAGAAAATCCCCAAAATTTAGTAATGCACAGAGATTTTGATAACACAAGTCCTTATACGGAGGATTTAAAAAAAGGAAGACAAGATGAGAAAAAAGATAAAATTGAAGAACCAAAAGAAAATTTGAAACCGACAGATCAAAATAAAATGTTTTATGAATATACTAATGATTATGTGATTGCTGAAAAAAATGAAAACCATTCTAGTTCACATAACAAAATGGCGGAAGAACTGACTATGAACATAAAAGGTGAATATGTTTGCTATAAATGCAATGATATATTTCCTTCAAAGAGAGTGTTAAAATCTCACGCAAAAACTTGTGAGAACGGTGAAAATAATGATTTAGAAAAACTCGGAAAGTTCAGTTGTAGCCAATGCGCATATAGATGTCAATCGCCGGCCATTTTAAAAATACACGAAAGAACTCACACAGGGGAGAAACCCTACGCGTGTACCTTCTGTGATTATAAATCGGGACAAAAAAATAATGTGGCCAAACATATTCTGGTTCATATGAAGCAGAAACCCTTTGCATGTAGATACTGTGAATACCGTTGTGCCCAAAAGAATAATTTAGTTGTTCATGAGAGAACCCATACTGGCTACAAACCCTTTGCTTGCCCATTTTGTGATTATAGAACTGTTCAGAAACCCAATCTGGTTAAACATATGTACCTACACACAGATCAGAAACCATTCAGTTGTGATATATGTAATTATAGATGCGTTCAAAAAACTAATTTGACTAAACATAAGCAAAGGCATATAAATGAAAAAGATGGCGACAAATTAGACATTAAAAATCAAATAAAACCGTATAAGCCAAGACAAAAGTCCGTGAAATGTCCACAATGTTCATACCGTTGTGTTCAAAAGTCGAGTTTGGAAAAACATTTACAGTTTAAACATTTATTGAAAAGTGATGAAATTAGTGATGCGGGACTCAATTTGATGAAAAATGACGAAATAAATGATGTAGGACTCAATCTAATGAAAAGTGATGAAATAAGTGATGAAACTATTCATAATTTAAGTGTGAAAAAAGGTGATGAATTTGTTAGTGATAAAATTGAATTGTCATTAGAGTCATAGTATATAAAAAAAATGGATTTTTGTTTTTTCTTTTTGATTTTATTTCTAATTGTTTTCATACATTTTGTATGGAATGGTGCAACTTTGCTAGTTAGTTTGGTGTGTGCGTGATTTATTTTGTACTTAGTTTAAGGTTTTTAATGCTCTCTTATATTTTAATTATTTTTTTGTATAGATTTAATTTTTTTGTTTGATTAAACCAGGGATAACTAAGCCAGTGATTAATTTTTATTTTTTTTTTATAATTTAAGCATATTTTAATGAATTACTGTCACAACTTTTTTTATATATGTACAGAGCTTACGATGTCAAAATTAAAAGCTAGTCAAATTCTATGACTTTGAAAAATATTGTTAATATCTAAAGCCTGGAGCTAATTTAATATTTTTTTATGAACAAAATTATATTCGGAAATTTTTTTTTTGTTTCTATTTTGCTAATTGAACTCAAATAATAATAAATAAATGCAAATAATATACACAGATTAAAAAGTCAATTACTTGTGTTTTTATTAATGATTAATCATAATTGAATGAACAGAGACAATAATTAAAAAAATAGAATTCCTTCATATTCTGTCATCACATATTGCAATGCTTTTTTTATAATTTGATTTTAAATTATATATAATTTGATTGAAAATTATTATTATAATTTTGTATAGATTATTCAAAAACCTTTTAAAACATCAATTTTGTGGGGCTTTTTTATATTTTTGTGTCTGTTTACTTTTTCATTTTGTCTCAGGACAGTTGCTATATAATGTGACCCACGATTTTTTATCTGTATTATGTCAAATATTTTTAAAAAAATACAACACTATTTTATTAGTTTTATAAGATAAAAAATGTTATAATAGTTATTTGAGTTCTTTTTATCATTGCACATCTCTTGTACTTATTTTATTTCTGTACGAGTATATACATTGAATAATATTTTTATTAATATTAAGTATTTATCATGTGTAAAAGAAATATAAATTTAAAAAAGGTCTTTATGTTATATAAAAATGTTGTCATTGCTTGATAAAGATAATTAATGGGAAGTAGATTGAGTGACGAGAAGTGTTCAAGAGATGTGATGTGATATGTGAAAACACTAGGCTCTTTCTGCCTGTTTGCTAAATATAGAAAGCAAAAATAAAGAAAAAAATGGATGAATATAAAATGTTAGTTGTGTTAATCATTAATTAACTTATATCTCAAAAAAAATAAATTTAATTAAAATTAAATTGTGGGTTAGACTACTTTTGCACACTTGGTTAATTGTAATTTAATAAAAGGGTTGTGTTTTATAACGGAATACAAAAATATTGTAAAATCGGGTAATTTTTTTTTTTGCAGTAATTTAATTATATAATGTGAAGCGAAATATTGAAAATCTTAATAAACTAAGAAAAAAAATGTTTAATGAAATACCTACCTAGTAAGTTCTTATTATGTAATATGGTGAAAAAAATAACAATGGTTTTATAATACTTTATAAAATAAAATATATATTAAAATAAATAAAAACATTTTGACATTTTTAAAATTTGTAAATTACGTTTTTTCACTTTTCGATTAATTTTTTGTTTAGTTTTTTAACTAAGAAATTAATTGTAAATGCCTGTAGGCTGTGATGGTATTTCCATAACTACTGTTACCAAGAGATTTTAATGTACCTTAAATTTACATCACTCGAGGATGTGTATGGGCGAAGGTTATTGTCACATATTTTTTTGATTTTCAATAGAAATAAATGTACTTTAGTTTTTTTGTGAAAAAGATCTACAATTTACTACCTATATTCTAACTATAAAAATTATCTAAAAGTTGTGCAATACAAGAGCACTTGTAAGCTCTAGAAATCTTTCTGTATCTTGAATATTTTTTGTAGTTTATTCCTATTGACTGTTGACTGTTTAGAGTGCTTAAATTAATAAATTATTAAATACAAAAAAAAATGTAAAATGTGAGATTAAGATGTTCAATCAAACAAGCTTTAGTTATAATAAGTATAGATTTTTTTTGTGTTAAAACAATATTAAAACTGTTATGAAACAAACTTCTACAATTAAATGTTCTTGGAGTTCAAATATTATGACATATACTTTTATCCATACATGTCTTCACTTGTCTTTATGTTTTAGGCTGAATATAGGAGGTTCAATCTCAGTTGTAGTAATTTTTGTTCTCTGCATGTGTGAAATGTGATATTGTATAATTCCTTATAAAGTATTAGGTGTGATCATGAAAAAATAAATTAAAAAGATAAATTTGAGATGTCGTTTCTTTAAGTAACAAGGTTACTAAAGCGCGGGGTTCAGTTACGCAATGGGCAAATCTCGAAAACTGGGCACTTGTATGTCTCAACATAAGGCCCCTCTGCCTCCCCTGCTATGTATGAGATACACTGTGAAACTAATAACAAATATAATACAATTCATATTATGCCTTTGTATTCCCTTTATTCAGCCTAATATATAAAGATAGATTAAGAATAATTTGTAAGATTTCTAGTGATATTATTTTAATGTTAATCTTTTGTAATTTTCTTTTATAATTAAATGCCGCTTACCAAAGTGTTTTTTTGTTTATTTTAATTCCATTTATAGTTCTAGTTTTTAGCTACCAAAACAAACAAATTATTCAGCTTTATAATATTAATAGATAATAGGTTAGTATAAGGGTCATCATAGTGTAGTGTGGATATGAATTTCACTTAATATTTAAACGGTAACGGTGTGACGGTAATCGCGTCGGTTGTGGGTCTGATCCCTACAGGAGGAAATGAAATATTAATTTAAATTAATATTTTAATTTCTTTGCTCTGGTTTCAACAAGCAATGCTTCCAGAATTTGGCGGAAAATTGAAAACGGAATGTCTTAACACTAGGTAATAGAGGGATAGGCCGAAGAGGTTACATGATTATATTTGACATAGGTAATTGGTAGCGTTTGATAGGTAGTTCGGTCCCAAATCCGTATAATTGAGGGCAGGGCAGGAAACGAGTTTAATTATTAATATTGGTGTTTCTCTTCACGCTAAAGATTGCGTTAGAATTTATCTTTTGTGCAAATTTAATATTAGCTCTGCAAGAGAATAGATCATAAAAATATTAAGAAGCACTGCTATACTTGACTTATTCTTTAAAAATAATTATATAAAAAACATTATAATTAAACGAGTTTTAAACAGCTTACATCTTTTTTATATTTAAAACATCATATTTGAAAATATTATTTATAATGTTTATATAATACAAGATGAAAATAATTTCAAATTATTAAAATATTAGAAAGTTATAAGATATATTTTAATTTTATATATTATCTGTTCAACGATAGATGTCACTTACTGAAGTTTCTGCTATTCAATTGCAGATGGCGTAAGTATACGACTATAAATAGTTTTTTAAAATGTTAAACAATTAAATTACAACGTGCAGCGAAATAAGCTGAAACAAGTAAAGACACTCTGTTTCCATCCACTCCAATTATCAAGATATTCATTGTGCGCTAAGTCACGGAACATAACGCCGCGCTTTGTCTATCAGAGCAGAGAAATGAAAGTAATTTAAATAAAACAAATCTCCTAGGTGAGTTAAAAATAATAATTAAAATTATTTTATTTTATTTGGTCTTTGTGACAAAGCATGGTGTTCGGTTTGACCACTCATCAGGCAATGTGGAAATGGAATGGAATATGGAGAACGGAGAATAAGAGAATAAGAATATGGAATATGGAGTTTATCTAACTACCTAATATGGTATATGTGGGATCTGGGATGAGATGCTATTAACCAGTGGCGTAGCTAGGGGGGTGCGAGCGGTGCGGTCGCACCAGGCACCAAAAGGAAAGGGGCATCAAAGTCGACGATTTTTTTTTTAAAGGTAGCCAATGTCACATTTTAGTGTCTGACACTTGATCTACGTGACAGTAGAAGACACTTTGGTTTTTTTTTTTAGACCTTAGACCATTTTAAAGGGCATCAAGTCCCCTAAGCCGCACCGGGCAGCAAATACCCTAGCTACGCTATTGCTATTAACACTGCACAAAAGAAATCCTATTCTATATAATTGAAACCGTCCTCACCGTAACCGTAAGTTGTGTGACTGTCAACGTGACGGTTGTGGGTTCGATTCCCACTCGGGGGAACGAATTATTTTCATTTCCTTGCTTTAGTAAAAAGAGAAAAACTGGTATTTTTAGGAATTGTCACCTCGCAATATCTCAAAAATTCTGCGAAAATTAAGGGAATCAAATAAAAAAAACTACTATTTTTAATAGGAACCTTCTGTTCAATATTTGAATCCGCGCTCATCACGTGCAGTCGTTAGTTACCCTTTAAAACTGCTTCACGGTAGCATCCTATTAAAAAGATTTAATATATCTTTTAATCTAATTTAATAATCATAACTTATTACTTTAAACCAGTTAGTTATATTTTAAATATAATATCCGTGTAATTTGTCATTATAGTTTACATAAAATAAAAAATCTGCTGCCCTTTCATTTATATAATGATTATTATAGCATATACATATTATAAAGCTAAAACTGAGTTTGTTTGTACGAGCACGATAATCTCAGGAACTACTGGTTCGAATTGAAAAATCTTTGTGTCGGATAGTCCATACTTCATTTAACTTCAAAATTCGAATGTGTAGAGTGCATTCTAATTTTAATTGGACTTGTTTTACGGCGTTGAGCTCCACCATGCAATATAGCCTTAAAAATTTTGGAAATTACAGAACGCAAGTGCCTTAATGGGAACCAAATGGTCGTAACGCTCGGTTCCCAGGTCCCCTCTGCCTATCTTGATACCCTGTTACATGTCGATTATAGCGTATAGTTAAAAAAAACCAGACGAACCAGACAAAGCCGCCGGTAGGTAAAAGTTGGTATTAGGTAAGGTGGAGATAAGTAACTACTTTTTAGACGCTAATCTAACGCAATGTTAGTTTCCATGAAATCGATGTGAATGTACAATATAGTGCTTGAAGGAATGAAGAAGAATTTAGGCCGTATTTTATACACAACAATAGTAACAACGGTAAGTAATTACTTTGAAAGATTTTTTGTTCTCTAAGGCAGTACTTAAATTCAGTAAATTATTAATTAAGAGAAATTATTAATATAAAGTATATATTTTTATATATATCATATTTTAGTAATATTTTATCTAAATACGTTTAAATAACACTCCTTTCAATTAATTAATAATCAAAAAGGCGCCCCTCCTTAATCTGTGACAAATTTTTAAACGCGAGACTAATTTGACAATAGTCGCGTGTTCCCGCCAAAATCTCTGTCAACTGTCAACCGCACGCGGCAATATTTTATTTTATTTCTTTTTTAAATTAGTAACGGCTATAGCTTTAATTAAATTGGTATTTATTGCAATGTATTAATATTATTTTTCGTTTTATTTATTATATTATTGATATCGATAATATTATTTAAATTTCTAGATTGTTTTTTTGTTTATGGTTTATATTTTACTCGCAATAAAATGTTTTGTAACAGTTAAGAATACCTTCGTCTATTTTGCAAAAAGGAAAATGTGTAAGTGTAAAGATAAAAATATTCAAATTATAATATACATTTAAGAACAGTAAGTAAATAATATTTTATTGTCTGATATAAACTAAAAAAATAAGAACAAAAAACAAAACAAAATATAAGAAATACCACGAAAATAACAATAAAAATATTCTTTATTTTTATCTAACTTAAGTAGAGCACAAAGCAAAAATATAAATTTAAACTTATGTTTTGACATCAACCCCTTCACAACTGTCCGTATCGAATCATCTAATTGTATAAACACCGTTCAAAGGGGTGGGTAACTTTTAGACAATAAACGAATAACGATAACGATACGCGACCCAGTTAGTAATAAATATAAATATAATACAATATAAAGCGTGTAGCGCAATATCTTCTTGTTTTCAATTTCACGACTCTCCTGCAAATTACAGGGTAGGCAGACGGAATCTCTAGCTTGAGACACTCCGCTCTCTGGTTCCCGGCGAATTTTCGGGATTGTGTGTTAGGTGGCCAAACTCAATGTTATGCTTCTAAGAAAAACTGACATCGAACCAACAACCATCCAAGACGGTCCCACTAATTAAATTAATTCAAATACGTCGAGAACACTCAATTAATATAAACTAATTGATATTGAAGTAATGTCGATAACATAAGGGTTTATCACAACATTATTCATTCCAGAAATAGAAATACAACTACATCAAAAAACTTTTCTATTCCCAGTTGTATGATTTGTATTTAATTCTATTTATTTTTTCACCTTGGCAAGACAAGGCGCGGCGTTGATTTCCGCTACTCAACACGCGACGTCCAGAAAAGGAACGGAAAGTATAGAGCATTGTATATTAACACTAAATTCTTTCCTCCTATCGTGCAAAAAACGAAGAACAAAATATTCATCACTAAAACTCTAAAGCATATTCACAAATTAATACATAAAATTAAAAATCGCAACTTATAAAAAACCGTTTAATAAACGATGAAAAACCGCAAATCACCACAAAATCCGATAATATTTAAAGAAAAACGTGGCTCTATAGTCGCTTACTGTAGTCGATTCAAATACAGTGAAATTATATTCATAGGTCAACCCTTAAAACCTTTTTTATCGTAACCTTCTTTGCAATATTTTCAAAATAAATTAAACTTTATTTGTTTTATAATAAGACACAAATTACAATTTTCTCTATTACGTATGTAAGATCTTTTAAGAAATGAAGAACAACCAATAACGTAGAAGGGAGTGGCTAATAGTGAAATTGACTTTTTTCTTTTCTTATGTATCTTTTTTCCCAATCTCAGTTTTGGACACACTGTTGTTGAGAATAGAGGTTAAAAAGAAACTTGATGTGGTACAAGGTTCACTTGACGTAGATTAAAAAAAAAATTATGATGAATAATTACAGCACGGTAAGCAGAAGGAACGCAGTGTTAAGACACTCCGTTACGACACATTACGTATTGAGTGGCGGAATCAATGCCGCGTATTTTCTTGTCAAAGTGGGGGAAATAAAAAAAATATTCCCTGTATTGAACTGTATCTGACTCCCAAATCTTCACTGCGCTGTCCCACTGAGATACAGTCGCCATGATGCATTAGTATTTGTTTATTTTAAACTTATTATTACTCAAAGTAATGCTATTATTTTGAAAACTAGTCTTCGCCTGCCTGTTTGTTTGCGTGGATTATGAGACGTTAAATGAAAAATCGTGAAAAAACTGTTCTACTTGTCTCCGTATAAATTTCGGGATATCCTCTTTTAGTCCTCCCCTACACCCACCAATCACCTATAAGATAAATTCCAAATCCAATAGTTTCGTCTGTGCGTTATCTGTCAGTTAGTACCTAACGACGAAAGTTTTATAGAACTATAGATCTGTAAAATTATTAATATTATCATGTTAAAATTTGGCTTATTTTGCAATAAAACATTCTAAGTTATCGATAAAAAAATATAAATTATTTCATTCAGTCTATAAGTAACTTTGTTTTAAAATTTCATACAAATAAAAATTTACATAATATCTGTTAAACGTAGGTAGGTATACTTACCTATCATTGAAAATTGTAAAAAAATGTATAGCAATATTTAAAGTATAAAATAAACGTTTGTTGTCTAACCTGTGTCATCTTTATCATCTAAATAAAAAAACATACTCTTCTTCGCCATACCTAAGTTTATTTGACACGCTCCCTTCAACCTTGATTATAGAAATAATAATTTATTTCTAAATCCAGTAGGTACTCTCGTTTGTCCGTTATCTTTCAGGCACTGAATAACAGTAGAGTTTTATATAAGATTTACAATAAAATCTTTATTCCCAGCCTGATCGACGGTTGCAAGCCTGGGACGCCCTTACCGCCGTCGAGTCTCTCAAGCAGCCACATACTGCTTGCAATTTTTCAGGGAAAGAGTAACCTCTTCCCTACCTTCCCGTTGTCGCTATAAAGGCCAATATGGCTAACAGCAACAATATCATATTCACAAAAAAACCTTATTATTTTTTCATCCCTACTCAACGTAAAAATATATACGAGTATAGCCTTTGTCAAGACTAAACAAAGTAGACGAAATTCGCTTTTGAATATTCCACCTACAAAAATTATTACTATATTAAATTTATCATTCGTTCATTGCGGGTACATAGTAAAAATTTCGATAAAAGAATATTATTTCCCGAAGAGCTGTCTCGAACGTTCAAATAAATAAAACAAATAGAATTAATACCATATACGGCGGAGAATGGGTGCGGAAACTTTTAACTCCCTTCTATGAATAAAGGCTATAAACATGGCCATTGCATACATCTTGGCAAGTGGAAAATTATCATCGAAATTCAGAAAGGCACCCTTATTTCGAAAGCGATAAGGGTGCAATTGAATTCGGTGTAGCAGAAAAATAAAGCTTGCGAGCAAACCAAGTGACCATTATAATAGACCCAAGACATTACCTATCTCACTTTTATAGGGAATTGTTTTGTCCGCTAGAGAGGGAGAGGTCATCTTAGTTTGGACGTATCAACACAAAAGCGGGTAAAAACCACCCTAAATCCCGCCCATTTTACGAACACACCCCAACGCCAGTCGATGTTCAAACGCAGCAGAGGACACACGTTTTTGCCAATAAGAAATTCGATCGTGTTTTGACATTTAGTGATATTGAATAATGAGATAATTTCAAAAAATACGTTATGTACCCCACAGACTTGAAGCATGGAACGATAAAAATCAATCCGTTGGTTTCAAATCACAACATTATGTTAAAAACTATACAGAATTTGTGCTACAAGACAAATGTAAGCGCTTTTAACATGACGTCCCCGTTTTTGGTAGACAATATCCTGCATCAACACAAAACGGTGAACTTCCACAATCAATTTCTCAATCAACACTTAGAAAGCTATAGGCAGAGTTACTCCCGGGAGAACTCTCCTGAAGTAGACGAACCCAGGATGATGGAACACGACGAAGAAAATAGAACAGACGAAATAGAGAAGGTAGAAGATGAAGATTCGAAGAGTAGAGACGAGGATTTTCACGTGAAAAACGACAATGTTTTCTACAGCCACGATTTGTATAACAGAAATGATGATAGGACTTCTGAAAAGGAGGTTTTAAATATTCCGAATTTAACGCGTCGTTGTCATTGTGGTTCTTTCGACTGCCCACCATTTGCGTGTAAAAAATCTGGTATCCGTCGGCTTGAGGAGTTGGAAAAGCGGTTCAACTTGCACAGCTATCAAGAAAACTCCGGCGATGAAGGTGAAAAGGAGAAGACTACCGAGGACTTGGTTAGAAACTGTGAGGACTATACAGAACAAAAAAAACCGTTGCTCAAATTTAGTGTTAGTGCCATATTAGGAGATCAGGAACGAGACACCGTTAAAAGTAATAGAGGTAAGTGAATTTAATATTTGATATAAATTGACACGTATTTGAACTACGAGTATTTATATAAGAGGATGTATAGAAAATTAATTTGTGACATTTAAGCTTATAAGCATAATTATCACAAATATTAAAATGTTTGTAATTTAGCCTATTATAATATTAATAACCCTTTTCTATTTATAAAAAAAATATATATAAATAACAAAAAAAAACTGAAAAGTTTTCCAAGAAAAACACTTTAAAGGTTCTGCTAAGAAACGATAAATTTGATTGATTCCAGTCGTTTCATTTACGATCTACGAGTAAGTATATATCAATCGATTTTACACAGATAATGAATCATATATAAAATTAATACTAATAGTTCAATACTAATATTACTTCTATATTAGTATTATAACTGAATTAAAGACTTTGTTTAGTTGATCGCACTCATCTCAAGAGCTACTTATACAAATTAAAAAAAACTTTTTTTGGCACCAAAGCAAAAGCGCGCGTTGAATAACATTTCCTTCTGCCTACCCTCCTATTTGCGGGATAAGTGAAGAACGAATCTGAACAGATCGTCTCTGTTGAATGAAAAAAGTAATTTTATTAATGTCCTTTGATAACCCGTAAATTTACTCGGCCTTTAAAGGTATAGAACAATTATAATATTATTAATATTTATATTAGAGGCCGACTATTTATTGAGGCATTATCTGTGTGCACTGCGGGGAACGGTGTGTTTTAACACTATGTTTTCTCTGTCTGCCCTGCTAAAATATATAGATACATAAATCTCTGTAAAGTCAACATAAGACCCTTGTGGTGTTACTTGGCGGCATTTTCACAACTTTCCTAGCCCGAGGCGTTATAAAGAGGTGTGAAGTTTAAGCGGTTCAGGGAACTCCTAAACTAACAGTACGAATTTTGGATGATATTTTATTTAGAATTAATATAATAGGTTTTTACCTACGAGTATACTGAAAATTAAATTAAGTAGGTAGCTATCATATATTTTTTATAATAATAAGGACTTAAAACTTCCATTTTATGCTTTTATTGCATGGTATTCGATTTTTTACACGTTTAAGAATATTATTTTCTTAGTTTTATAAAAAAAATAAAAACAGTTAAGCGCAAGTTAGCCTCACCGTCGCTTCCGTACAATTTCAATTTCAGGATTGTAGGTTAACGGGATTTACAATTACAACTTAAAATAATAAACAAATAAAATTATAAAGAATTGACAAAGTTTGCGGGCATATGCGCTGATTTTGTATGAAATGAACTACAAATGTAAGTTTGTAATGATTTTTTTCTATGAAATATCTATACATTTCCCACTTTTTGGATTTTTGCCTATATTTATATTGTAAATCCACACTTTGTGTCTAATTTTATAACTGAAGATATTGATTACACGATGAATAGATACATAAATGCTCATATCTTTTGGTTGCGTTGACTTAAAAGCTTGATTTTTTCAAAACTCTACGGGGCCATAGACCTGAATATTTGATATTAATTTCATCTGGATACCTCCATGCAATATTGGGATTAATGGTATTGACAGACGGACAACAAAGTGATTCCATAAGGGTTCCGTTTTTCCCTGTTAGTCAACGACCGGAGCCCTAAAAAATATCAATATATTTTTTTAACATATTATTTAATATTGATTGCTGGTTTGTTTCGTTTTATAATAAATGTGATTAAAAATATAGTAGATATGTACCTATATGCCTATACATAATAGATATAGATATCTTCTCTACTTGTGTAGTAATATTATAAAGCGGAAGTTTGTTTAGCTGAAAGCGGTAATGTTAGAAGGTCCAGATCTCATATTTGATCCAGAAGATCCAGTACGCCAGTCGTATTTGCAGGGGCACAAGCATGTGATTATAAACGTGACATTTAGTGGGGTCGAGTTCGACAATTCAGCGGAAACGGGCAAATGAATGTCTTAATGGCAATGCAGTGTCTTAACACTAGGTTCTCTCTACCTACTCTACAAACTGCGGGATACAGTTTAAAACTTTAAGATGGAAAACCCCTTCTTTTTTTGTTTCCGAAGGAATATCAAAAAACAGTCTCTTAGTGTCTCCCTACACCTCCTAATTCTACGTCTACTAGTTTCAACTGTACCTTGTCTGTCAGTAGACTCATAGAGCAGTGTTTTTTATTCAAAGACGCCGACGGATATATATTTATTTGTTTTAAGGCCCGTATTTATAAATCAAGTTCATAAAAGCTCAAAGTTGAGAGCGGTTCATAAGTGAAGGCTTACGGGCCTCAGTGAAGGAACTCATTGCCGTAATTTATCTAGTGTTAAGACACTGCTCCCCACGAACCGTCCAATCCAGATATCGCGTTTTGATTCTCGTAACTCAACGCCGCGTTAGACGAAGAAAATATATAAACATATACATATTTTACACATCAAATATACTATAATAACAATTTTCCTCGCTACATCTTAATTCACTAAGTTACAATATGGCGTCCGGGAGTTTTTCAATAAAAGTGCCGACATCTGGTCGGACACTTAAGCGCGGGTGAGAGAGCGGGATGGAGATACACAATGTACACTAAGTGCGAAAGAGAGGGGACTATGTCAAAATTAATCTGTCTTTTTCTTGGCATTTTCGTTGGACGCAAGTCGCTTTATTATTTTATTATTGGTGTTCAGATAGCTCTATTAGTTATTATATTTTTTTTATTAACACACAAATAAATTGATTAAATTGGATGGATTTGGTTCCCACTCGGAGGAAAGCTTTAATAGTTGCATTTCCTTGCTTTGGTAACGAGCTCCGCCACACAACGTACAATGTCACTAAGAATACAATTTCACAATAGGATCAATACAAATTAGTGTACTATGATATATTATATTAAAGAAGACATAATAATAATGTTATTATAATAATGCTTAGTACAATTTTTATAAATTAGTATCAAATTTTGAGAAATCACCAAATGAAAATTTCAGTCTGTGACAATATTTAAGCGTTTTTAATCTTTGTAACTCAACGAATCCATGGATCCACGTGTCATGATTAAATGGAATAGGTGCTAAAAACAAATAAAATAAATTTATAGAGCACTCTATTGCACAAATATGAAATTTAGAAAAAAGTGTTTAAATACTCTATCACCTGTTACAATTTGTCTATCAATCGACTAATCATCCCTGTAAAATTGTAATATTTAACTCGCTTTTTAGAGAACACACCCAAATCTAACATATCAATTTTTATATGGACACGTTTCCTTTCAATATAAAAAAAAACTCTTTATATGTCAATAACCGGAGGAAAATCTAACAAAATTATGCATTTGGAGTCCCGGACGCCATATTAACATGTCATTGGACGCCATATTGCGATAATATTTGAATTTGGAACGCGATCGTTCGAACACCGTTATTTCGTAACGGCTTTTGCAAATGCCAACCTTATATACCGGAAATACGTCGCAGAGTACTTCCTTTTAAGGCAAGTGGTGGCGAAAATAAAAGTTTTTTTACGTTATAGACTATAAAATCGGAATCAGAGATGTAGAAACGATTTATCATAAATCGATTTGGCTTGGGTTATCGACTGAGGACTGTTTCAGGTGTGTTTGATTGGTATTTTAGTTAAAGGTGTAATTTTGTTACGTTTTTTGGCGATTTTGAGCGCATATTGAGTGTTTTTTATTATTTTGTAATGAAATATTACTGGTTAGACAGAAAATCCGATTAGATTGTTGCGGTGCAGCCTCGGTCTTACTGAAAACAAGTTAGTTAAGGGTTCGTTTCCCACTCACCATTTTGTATGATTTATTGTTATAATTTTCCTAACTTCGGTAATAAGACAAAATGCCCCGTAAAATGACATCTCCCTGCTGATGCGGGAAAAAATGTGGGTAAATGATAGTGTACGTGAAGATTATTCCCTCAAATATTGCACTAGTTAATATATCCATATTTTCATACAACATAAAGCTTTTGGTAAGGTGATGTATTAATACAATAGAAAATTTGCCAATTGTAAGTTATAATTTCTACTATAGATATTATAACTTAAAACTCCAGAATTTCCCAATGCTTATATAATTATAAGTTGATATATTTTAGATATACTTCTCTAGCTGCGGCTTTGCTATGTGATTAAATGGAAATAACCAATGGTTGTGTCTTCTTCCTGGCCTTAATCCCGGCTATTGGCAGGGTCTGCCTTCCTACTCAACCTACTCCACTTTGCACGATCTTTTGCGTCGCGTTTAGGTCGCGCTCCAGGAACTGGTATAGCAAGGCACTTGCATCTGACATAGTTCTTAGGCTGTGGTTGTGGGTTCCGCCACTCAACATTGCCTCATGCCAGAAATCGGTGGAAAATCGAGAATGAAGTGTCTTAACACTAAGTTCCCTCTGTGTAAGGGTTACAGCGTGAAGCTAAAAAAAGAGATAACATAAAAACGTCTAACTTGATGTAATAAGCCTAGCTTTTCCCGGAAAACGAACAATCCAACACAAAAATAATTTTTCAATTTAAACCAAAGTAGTTCCTAAAAATCTAAAAAGATTACTACAAACAATCAACTCTACCTTTTCTATCTCTGTTTTCTACGTAAATTGAATCAAACACGCTGTACACGTAAATTTTACGTGTAACATAATGTCGCACCACACGACACTAATACACTAACATTTGTATCAAAATCACGCGAAGGCGTAACCGCAAACCGTTTTAGTGATAATTTACATGTGAATGTGAATATCCCTTTATAAATTTTGGTTTGTAAATTTTGTTATTCCGTATATTTTATCATTTTGATTGTTTGAGGTCAGAGTGGAGTAGTTGGGATTTGCTGTATCTTACATATAGCAGGGTAGGCAGAGGGCGATAGGCAACCTAGTGATAAGACTCTCTGTTTTCCACTTTCCGCAGAATTTTCATGACGTTGCATGTTGTGTGGCGCAACTGATCGGCGCCTTTTTTCAACCAGAGCTAGGAAATGAACAAATTAAGTATGATCATTCTGCAAGTGGGAATCGAATCCACAATTGTCGCATTTACAATTAGACTTTACCGCTGTTTCACGAGGGCTTCGGTCATGTCAATAACACTTTAATAAAACCCTAATATATCACGTACCTACAGTTAGATATTTAAAAGCTCAGATTTAAGTTCATATGAACCTAACGCCAAAGTTTTAAAACACTCGGCGTAACTTAGCGACGTGATTTGAATGTAAACGATGTATATTATGCATAATCTTATGGGGATAGGAGTAGGTAAGTCGACAAATGTTAACTTTTCATATCATTTTATTTTAGTTTCACGCAAAATCACGCTTAGCAGAGTAAGTAACAATTGGGTACCTGGAGTTATCTCACCCTGTTTTTGTGTGTTGAATTGTGGAACTTAACACCGCATTGTGTTACACCTGACCGGAGAAATTAAAATAATTTAAATATAATCATTCCTTAATATATAACAACAAATATTATAAAATAGCAGAGAGAAGTTTATTTAAAAATCCAGTTACAACAATTCCGTTATTTAATTAACCGTTATCCGTTAATTGAGTTCGTTCGCCAATTTTTCGGCGGCAGTGTGAAAATAATTGATTCGAGGGGACCCTGCGACACCGGGGTCGCCATCTTTAGTAATAATAAAATTGGGACAATAGAAGAAAGATTAAGTTTTTAATAAATTTACCAATGAGAAAACGGAAATCGGCATATGGTCTTATTGTAAACGTGAGGGTTATAGGTTCGAATTCCCTGGACCTGTAACCGTACAACCTGCACCTCGGGAAAAGAGTGGCGTTTAGTCCGGCAATGTTTAAAGAAATTGGGAACTGCCTGGAGATCGGATTGTCTTATAATTAATTTCCCTCATCATCGGGACTGAGTGCTGCATTAGCAACCACCACTCAACATCCTACTCGGAAAAGTGGAGAATTTAGTGACTTGACATTAGATTCTCTCTGAAAGAAAAGCTGCAAAAACGTTAAATTTCAGTAGTTCTTCTTGTTTGTTTGGAGAAATCATAAAAATTGGGACTGTCCTGGTAACATCGGTAGGAATGGCAACTCGATTTGCGACCCTCTGAGGTTTTCCCGCATGTATTGTTTCCTAATAGATACGTAGAGTGGCGATAATGTATCTACACCTTTAGGTGTTTTAAATGACCCTCCTATGGCTCAACTCAGAGAGGCCAATTAAAGTTTAATTGATGATACATCGATAGAATATGTATCTTATATATTATTAGCTTTTTTTATCTTCCCGCATACAGGGAGAGTAGACAGTGGGAATTGGGAACCTAGTGTTAAGATAGGCACCCCAGTCACCGCCCAATTTTCTAGACATTGAGTGTTGAGCGGCGGAACCCAATGCCGCAATTTGTTTACTGCAGCGAAGAAAAGAAAATAAATTTAATTTAATCATTCAGTCAACAAGGTCTCGAACCGACAACTACACAAACAGACGCTGTCGCTGTGCATTACGACGGTCTATAACCATAAAAAAACATAAAAAGACATCTAAAAATCATATCAACACCACAAACAACAGAAATCGAACTCGCGACCCCCAAACAAGCTTAATTTATCGTTCATAACGACAGCTAACAAAAGAATATAACAATATTAGCTACCTCTAAATCCATGCAGCTATCATAACAGTTAATAAAACTGCCAAACAAAAGGGGCTAAGTCCAAAAATTGTAAAAAATAATCCGCCTTTTGTCCAAAATCGTTGTTACATCATTTTTTTAGGGGATTCAATATAAAAATAGATATTTTATTGGTTTCAAATGTTGTTTCAAGTGTTGATTCGCCTTTTTTGAAAGTTGCTATTTAGTCTTTTGTTAGTTGTGGTTGAAAGGACCTTACATTTTTTATAGGTTCCATACCTCATAAGAAAAAAACGAAAAAAATATAGGATCATTTTGTTGTTTGCCGTCTTTCTGTCTGTCAAGACCATTTTTCTCAAGACTACATAAAGATATAAATGTAAATTCATTGGAGCTCAGAAAAAAGTTAAACTTCTAATTCAGCGTAATCAAAATGTACTGGCGTTAATTCTATGAAACTTGCTGCTCAACCAATATCTATAAGATATGAAATTTGGTTATAAGTAATAAGGTAGAAAGTACGAGGGAAGAAAAAAAAATCTGGAAAATGAAGTATTTGATTGGTTAAATGCGCTAATCTCAGGAACTACTGGCTTAATTATATTCAGTTATGTGTCCTATAATGACTCTTTGTTAAAATAAAAAAGCTTAAGCACTAATAAATCGAACCTACACTCTTAATGTAAAACCAAATTAATACACAATTAAAATACAAAATTAACGAAAACACTTGAGAGTTGAGCGTTTAAGAAATTAATAGGTAAATAAGTGAAATAATTAAAGTCACCGTGATCGTGAGGGGTACGAAGTTTCCGCGACGACGCCCCCAAACGCCCCGTGGCGAGGGGCTTATACAATTATATGCTTAGCCGATTTCCTAATTATCTTATTTTGAGAGGTGATTTGAGAAATATACTTGTTTTTCTTATATTGATATGGTTTTTAGAGGCGGTGGTGTGGTGGCGGCACCATCATTGACTGCAACTTAACGCTGTGAAGGAAATGATATATTTCAAGTCCTTCAATGGGAATTGAACCCACAACCTGTCACGTTTACAATCGAACGCTTGACGCCCCTGCGCCAGGAAAATGTCTAATTTCCATAATTACTCCATAATATTTATTCCTTTTAATTTAATACAGTTTTCCAACAAACTAAAATTTAACTTTATACAAGTGTTTACGACAAGTGGTCGACGGCGAGGTTGAAACTAGAAGTAATCAACTCGTCGTTATAAGGGAAGAGGCAGCAGTTAACTTGTTTGATTAATCGATGGGTGTTGATTCAAATCCTACTGCAAAAGATACTTAAATATTAAATATTTTCGTTATTTCTGTTTAGTTCGACAACATAAAATGTTGATTCTCGCCACCTAAAAGTATCTTTGTCCAAAAGAAGTAGAAAGTTAATATTCTTATTAATTTTCAATGCATAAGCGGATCCATAAAAAAATTATTCAATTAAGCCAAGAGCGAGTCGGAATATGAACTCACGTATGATCAACTCTCGCTTTTTCGTAAAAATGATTACAACCCAGTTCCACGGTTGCAGTATCACATATTATTATAGTTTGTTGTTGTTATCAACCTTAGTAATCCGTGAAGCTGTATGAAGACCAAAAATGTTATGTAATCATCATTTCAAATCATTTAGAGTTCTGGGCATGGCCATCAGCACTTGTTTCAATGTTTAAAAATCGATCACTGCATTCCTAATGTGGAGAATTACTTACGATATTTTTATAATTTACGCTCTATATAACGAACATATTATACACTAAATTACTTCTCTCGAGGTAAAGTGCGACGTTGAGTTCCAATACCTCCAGAATTCAACGGAAAGTGGGAAACAAAGTGTCTTAACACAAGGTTCCCTCTGCTTACCCCTACTACTGATAAAAAAATATAATTCTTATACACTAACTAACTAAACTGAGTACTGACACAGGATGATAATCCAGCAGTAGTTTATCCACGATCGGTCCCACAAACCTAACCCCAATACACCCAAGAGGTGAACACTGAACATATCGCGAAACCTTTCAATACAAGCTTTAAATTAATACGCTGGAGTCAAAAACAAAACACTTTGAACAAGATTAATAGCATTACAAAGGCCATAATATAATATATAACGTGCGGCGCCGGCGTGCCTTTGACAGTGGGGTGGTAAGAAATCGCTGGGGTGTTGCTGTTGGGGGTAAGTTGGGAACGATTAGCGATTTGATGATAATTATTATTGTTTCATGTTATTTTATTATTTCACGTTTGTATGTAATAAATTAAAAAAAAAATAAACAGTCACTACCAAAAGATCACCAGAATATTCTGGGGAAACGGACTATCTTCACGCAATATTTTGTGAAGCTCTTTCTTTCTTCCGTGAGTAACCATTATAATTATGCTCTATAGATTACCATAAAAATTATAGATTTTTGTAGCATATTATGAATTTCATGATTGTAAATCCACGGAATCCACTTCACAGTGTAATTGTCTTGTAAGAAGAGCAAGGAAAAGGATATAATTCTTTCCCCCAAATGCGAATCGAAATCACAACCATCACTTGTACAGTCTAATCCTGAACTACGAAGACTTCAAAGATATAAAACCACTAATAGATTTCAATATTCTTCACAAAATCTCGGACCGCTCCCACCTTGGCCCTAATAGCTAAAGATCCCGCTCTGTTTATAATAGCTCTATACGATTAGGGCGAAGCGATTACCCGATCGTTTTATGCTTGGAGCGTCTTTACTTAATTGAATAATGGTTATATTTCATTTTTTTTTATTTGAAACCACTTCGTTTCAAGGACGTATTGTGGATATGGAAGGTGGATGTAATTATATTTGAGCCTACTTGCTTATAGTGAATGCGAATGTTAAATATTTGCAGTTATTAAAAAAAAATATTTTTTTAGCTTTATTTGGTTTCTTTAGTTGTGAAGTGTGTCTGGAAGTTTTTAAATGCTGATTAAATTTTTTTAGTCCGATATTAAATTTAAACGCATGGTCGAATAGGAGTGATTAAATGTTGTATACGAGACATGAAACACTCTCGGTGCGGGAGCCGGCTTCATACCTCCCGGCTTCCGTCGATACAGTTAGTTGGTTGGTTGGTTTAACGTATAAGCCGTCCTGGATGAACGGCCAATCCAATACTTAAATATTTATCCTATACGAAACAATCGTTTTTCAGATAGGCGCGATCAACCTAACAAACTCTTAACATTTATAATATTAATATAGATTTAAGAAGCAATTTAAAAACGTCTATTTTTGCTTACACATAAATTTCTTCAACAGAATACCGTCAACCAGTGATAGGCAACCCCTGGCCGATAGCTAAGCCCATCGCCAGCAGACCGATACCAGTGCAGCATCAGCACTTGCAACATTTGTTGGCGCATTGTCATCATCCTTATTTGGGTAAGTATTTCTGTTTTATAAGATTCCCAGACGTTGAGAATCATGTTCCATAAAAATAATATTAAAAACGATGATTACATTTGAAACAAAATTTAGAAATTCTTAAAAAAATCATCATTAAAATCATTGATATGAATGGTCTTAAATTCTCTTGAATATGAGTAAAAGTATATTGATAGCGGGACTGAGTTGATGTAAAAAACCTCATTTTCAATCATTTCAATTTAACTGACGATATTCTTCAACTCATAACGACGTATACGAGTTGGATTCCAACTTTGGGGAATTACCTTTTATTTATCACATTCTCACTGTGGCAAGACGTTGAGTTCTGATGTTTCGAAACATGTAGGATATTAAGACTAAGTTAGCATTGCCTATCCTATTTAATACTTATGCATGAAACTAAATGATAGGCAATATTACAATCAACATTACAAACCTCAGTATAAAAAAAACATTAGCAGAATAAACTACTAAAAAAGCAGTTAGCACAAAACTAGAGCTATTGTCCCGTCCCCTTTATTTGTTCGATATAATCTGAAACTTCAATATGCTGTACAGATTATGGTGTAATTGAGTGTGATAATAAAAACAGAGGTTTTGAACGGTCTTGAGGTTGTTTGCGAATCGTTTTTTTTTTTGTAAAATATCTGTTAGAATATTGATGTTTTTTTTACAATAGCAACGGCCATATTGAGAAATTGAATATAATATAGTTTAGAGTATGGCCTTTTTTCATGGTTGTACAATATTTGTGGGTAGGCAGAAAAAAAGAAGAGTGTTCTGTTTCTGAGAACTTAAGATACGTAGCGAAACTCAAGGCCCAGGCCTCATTGACACACTTTTATTGTTCCCTTTTTATTAACTTAAAAAGACTATTAGGGCTTGTATAACTAAGTTCAGTATTTCTATATTCATTCATTTAGGATTATAAAAAACCTAATTTAATTGTTTTTTCTTCAGTACGGCCAGCACAAGCGCACACCCAAGTGTTCCCTCTTCCCGGGGGCTTCCCCTGGGCGCATAGTTCCAGAGGTAGGTGATTCCCCTTTTATCAAAATAACAAGCCTGTCGTTACAATATGGCGGCATTATTGCAGAAAAACGTTTCATATGTGATGAAAGATTACTGTCTGTCATGTTTTTTTTCTATAATGGTTATAGGTTCAAACCTTGCAATAAGAAAATATATATACCTACTAGCAAATTGTTTGAAAATATTAATGTGATTATATTTTCATTTAATAAAGTCTATGGAAGATGATGATGATGATGATGAATTTGTTTGGATTGTAATAACTGTATCATCTTGAAACATGTCAGTTCAGAACAGTGTCAGTAAGTGATAATACATTAATTTGGTATAGGTAATCGAGTTGGTCTGATGATGGAGCCATGATATGAATAGTAGAACCTTTCAGGAATAGGAGTCTCCTCGATCAGCTATAACCACTCGACTGCGAGCAGTATCTATAACACGTTATAAGCATGTTTAATAGTTATTTTTTTAATTTAAATATTTCATTTATATAGGAAAACCCCGTCGCGGTATGATGAGAAGGGCGGTATTTTCGGATTTGCAAAGGAAAGGATTAGAAAAACGTTTTCAAGTTCAAAAATATATTTCGAAGCCGGACAGGAAGAAGCTTGCTGAGAAATTGGGCTTGAAAGACAGTCAGGTGAGTTCTTTGGTTTTCGGAGCTATTATATTTTTTTAGCGTTTATGCTGTATTCTGCATATAGCATAGAAGGCAGAGGGAACCTGGTGTTAACACTCTCACACCGCCAGATTTGCCTGTTGAGAAGCGGAACTCAATAAAATTGTTAGATAGGAGAAAGGTTTCTTAACACTAAATCTCTCTTTCTTACCCTGCTCTATGCGGGATACAGCGTGAAGCTATTATAATTATATTTCTGAATATGCTTAAGTGGGGTTAAATGTGTCTGTAAATCAGACGATTACGACGATTATGAATATACGACGATTCAGATTCAAGTTTAACACATAGTAGGAATTAAATAAAACTTCCTTAATTCAAATAAATTTAAAGTTGCAGTATTTTTGTACTCTCTATACACGCAATACAATACATTTTACCATAATTTATTTAATTACCTAACATTTAGTTTTAAATATTGGGTTCTGAATGTTTTTATATATATTTTTTATGTTTAAACCCAAATTTCTGGGTAATTCTAATTACGGCTCAGATTTTAATAATTAGATTTCATTGGATAGGGTGTAATCCAAAATTGTTCTCATATAAATTCTAAAACAATTAGTTCAGTATTTATTAAAAAAATCGACAAGATACGGCGAAATAAAAAATCATATTTATGTAATTGTTTATGCATTACTACGGTCACCACATTTCTCTCATATCATCAACACTACTTACTCCATGGCTATAGACCACCCAACCAACAAATAAGCCAACTGTAAACAAAAAAATCTCAAAGAGCCAAAGCCAAAAGTAACAAAAGTAAATAATCCGCATACATCAAAATAGCGTAACTTTAAGATATCAACCATAACCAAGGAAGGGGAGCGTGTCACAAAAAATCCCGGCCTGCAGGGGTGTGTCAGGAACAGCCGACAACCCCCGACAACCCCTACAGCCAACACAATTACTTATTATTTGCATTTTGTGCGAACTAAAAACCGGCATTTTGTTTTCGGCTTGAGATAATATGTCGATTGTCGATTGAATTCCGCGAGAGCTTTTAGGATTGAATTGGTTTCTATAAAGGGGTAAAGGGGCATAGGGGGGAGGTTTCGATTTGATTGGTTTTTGTTTAAAACCTTAAAAAAGAAAAAAAAGAAGTATATCAAAGGTGGTGGTAATAGTGGAGAGTGTCAAGTATTTTTTATTCTGGTGTAGATTGTAGTTTATGAATTCAATCATTAATTAATTGTGTGTAGTGTTGTTATTGAGTGATACATGTCACTTATTGTAATTACGTGGAACCTCTATACAAGTAGGTACGTTGGAAACATATAGACGGTATGTTTTTATCGTGTTTTATATAAAAAATGCTAACCGCTTCCGATTTCGAACAATATTTTACACTGCTCTATCCCGTATATGGCAGGGTAGGTAAAAAGAACCCAGTGTTAGGAGGACTAGTGGCTAATACATTAAAATAGTATTACAAATCCCTATGCAGCTTCAAATGTAGTGGGACCATATCTGACTACGAGCGCGATGGATGTGGATTCAAATCCCACTAGGGGCAAAGAATTATTTTCCTCTCTACTCATACAAAATGCGGCGTTGAGTTTCGAAACACGACACGTAATATTACGAACTAAGCCGAAAAGAGAAGAAAAGAATACGTCGAGATTAGGCTCTCCGCCTAGCGTACTTTGTCTATGTCCAGAGAAATATTTAAGTGAAAATCCTCCCTTAACTTTATCAGAACTCAGGACCATCACCGTAGACAATTATATTTGTATTGACAGCGCAATGACGACGTTATATTTAAATTCTCTGGCAAAAGCTCATAGATGTAGAAACGTCATAAACAATATGTTATAAAGTTTTTTAATTAAACTCATAATTTGTATGAGAAAAACTGTTCTAACTTTCATGCTGTGTCTTCCTTTTTTGTTTTTTTCCGTTGTTATTGATGGTTCATAATTGTTTTTCAATTGTACTACAAACTTATTTTTCAACTCACAAATATTAAAGTAAGCTATTATACATTTCACTAACTGACAACCAATTCAATGCAGCAAAGTGTTTGACAGTTTGAACATATAAATCTCAGAATACTTACTTAAAAAAAATATCCTTCTTTATTCAGAGACATTTACTGCAATAGATCTCTAAAAACTCACTTGATCATTTCAAAACAAATAAAAAGCACACAAATGAAAAATAAATTGCGCCAAAACGGAAAAAATTACAGCCATAAATATCACATAACCTTTGAACGACTCAAGAGCAAGACAATGCGAATGAAACAGATATACATATATTACTCGAGTTAGAGCGAGACAGTTGTATGTAGGTGTTGCGTCTTAAAACGGTTTTCTATTGGTGGAATTGTATCGTGTAAAAGTGTATCCGAGCTTGTGATTGGTCGTTATTTTTTTTTTATTTTTGCGTTCGGTTCCTTGCACCGGCCTTTTTATGATATCTGATTTTTATAGGATACTTGCAAGCAGGTTTTACTGTTTATTCAATGTTTAGATTAGGCTTTATGTATGTGGTTCATTGCCTGTTATTGTGGGTTTGTTTTGTGTTAAATTGGTACATTTGTAAAGTTTGTGAATAAGCGACTTAAATGTGGTTTTGCCCACTCACTTTTTTTGTTATATTTGTCAAATTATACCATATCTGTACATAAATTGTACTTTATTTTACTATAAACTATAATTATTATAAAATTTCATCTAAATCAGTTCAGTAATGTATACGTGAAAGTGGAACAAACATCTATACTCACAACATTTATATTAGTTATTTGCCTATTATTGTAGGTGTGTTTCTTGTTCAATGGGTATATTTGTGAAGTTTGGGCGTTATTTTAATATAATTTGGATTTTAGATTTTAAAGTTACGATTATATAGTAAAGTTTTGTAAAGTTGTATTAATATGTTAGTTTAACTTGATTTAAAATTTAATTATGTACTAAGGAGTTTACCTACTAAAAAAATAGCTTTAAATTTGCCACCATAAAAATTTGTTATCCTTTGTATCCTATTTGTTAGCCTAAGTGTACCTTGGTAAAGTCGTCACCTTCAGTAAGTTACAATAGGTAATACGAGTATATATAGGGGAATTGTGCTCAAGATGGCATACTATGATAAGATGACACACTACCAATATTGATGAAACTATTAGCGCTAAGTGCGATCTTGTGACGTTTTAGGGAGTGTCTGTAGATGCAGCTAGTGCTTAAATTCAGTATGGCTGAAAGTGAACGCAGATGGGCAAGTAATTCATGTTTTCGTTATTTTCAATTGCAACAAATTTTTCTTTCGCTTTTGCTTGATGGTGAAAAGACATGTAAGGTAAAGATTTTATATTTGAACTAATTATAAATGTAAAATAGGATTATTATATGACACAACTAACGCTAAAAGCGCATCCTAACCTATAACCTTTTGTCACAACGGTTAAAATTAAATTCATATATCTATTGGGTAAGGTGACATACAAAACGTGAGTATAAGATGGCATACTATCTTACCCTTATAAATAGAATCGATATATTTTTTTTGCTTTACCTACAAAATGCCTGGCAATTACAAACGAATATATATTGGTCACAAGAAGACATGGATAAGGCTGCTAGAGCAAGGGCATTCAATAGCCGCAGGTGACGAAGCTTATTTCCCTTTTGGAAAAGGAAGTGACTGATAACGGAATCCAACCTCATAAAATTTGCAACATGTATGAATCTGGCGTTAATACTGTTTAAAAGCCCCCCAACAATGATGAAACTATTTATTTGTGAACTATGCTCGACAAATAATGATGGCGTTTTTATGCCACATACTAAGTATGTCATTTTACCCTGTAGATATGTCGTCTTACACTGGTCGACCTAAGTGCGATTTTTGTTTGTTTTTATGATGTTTGAAAGATGATTGTTCTGAAACTAAAATAATTTCGTTGATTATGAAATATATAATAGTATACGCAATATGCTGTTCTCAGATGACTTTATTTATTTGAAATATTTGTCTTCAAACAAAAAGTATGTCATCTTAAGCACAATTCCCCTATATATGTGTATGTATTTTAAAGCGCATGCATTAACAACAACTTCACCTACTCTGTTATGTGTCTAGTCTTTATACACTACATTTCTCATTTACCGCCTTAGTTTTGTGCGTGCATTGTATGCGTTAAATTACTAAATTAAAGTCCATACTCGTATTTTTACTTATTGCACCGAGATATTCTTAACAAGTAAAAATTTGTTAAAAAAGTTTGTAAAAAAAGTAAAAAATTTACAACAATTTCTTTCTTTTTAGCTACAAGCTCTATCGTAAAGGCAAGGAGAAGAAGGCTTTTTCCTTTTAGCAAGAATCTAGTAGGGAGCAGAACACTAATAGCTAGCATTTCTGTAGATACCTACATGTTAAGTAACGTCGTGTCGTTTTTAATGTTGAGTGGCAGAACTTAACACCGCGTTTTCTTTCGGGGGAATAAAAATTACTTCAAAGTTGATCATTTCTTGCAGATCGAACCTACTTCTACCACCACGTGTCCACGAAACATTTACACATCCTAATATGCTACAATTGCTTCGTAATAATAACAAAAAATAGCTTACATTTAATTAAATCGATATAACAAACATTTTCAAAATTTTCCTACATAAAATAAAAACACAAACAAGGCGCCATCAATCAAAACGTTATACAAAGGTTTCTAATTCGCGATAAAATATAAAAAGTCTGGATCGAGCATCACAATCCGAGCTCAACCCCTCGGGATGCCGTCATTAAACAAATTCCTTTCCCCCAATTATAGAGTTACGAATGGAATGGAATAGGACATGCTTTTTTTATTATCTTACTAATGTTAGTGGTTCATTCTCGTCTCGTCGTATTAATACAATGGATACAAAGAATCTAAGTACTGCTTCGATCTCTAATTTTCGGTATCTACAATTTATTAAAAAAATACCTGTATAATAGTTAGGTACTATGTTTTTTCCGCATATTGCAGTGCAGACAAAGACGAAGAGGAGTGTTAAAGCACTCCGTTCCTTACGTAGGTACCGCTCAATTTTCGAGATATTGAGGGTTGCGTGGCGGGTACCCGGCCACGTATATTACATTGAACGGGCCGGCCGGTAGTAATACATTGAACGGGTAAACGAGAACAATTGAAATATAATCATATCCTCGCATGGTAATAGAACCCACAATTGTCGCTTATACAAATTATATGTATACAGTGATTGTATATTCGACAAATATACTTGTACACATAACATACGAGTACATACTAGTTAAATAATATCGTCGTGCCCGGCTGAAATAAAACTTATACGGTAAACTACAAATTCTTGTTCAATGGATATTCATTTCATTCATTCGTTGGATTTCATTCTCTAAAATTTTTTCGAATAATTACATAATTTTTAAAGTTACACCTTTTTCTAACATGTAACATTAAGCCACAAGCACTAGCATAATACTGTCACTAGTTTCCGTGGTTCCTACCCCTACATGTAAAGTCTACAAAATGAAATTGTACATATACTTACTTACAGAGAACAGCAACAGGTTAACAACGTTCGTAAAACCTTTATTAACTTAAAAAGTAATTATATTTAAAAAGAAATACCGCCACATCTAATAGAACAGTAGCACAGCCCCGTCGGCCGGCGCCCAACAATTATTTAATGTCAAACGCAACCAGCGCGCCAAGATTGCGGATACGGAGCGAGTGTGAAAACGGCTTTATATTTATTTACTTATTTATTATTATTTATACAAGTACATATATTTATATTTTGTTGATATTGTTTGTTCTATTGCTGAAAAAATATGCCACATATGGTATTTAATACATTATTTCTATTCCATTTTTAATCGTTTTTGTTGCATTTAATATTATCAATTGTAACTAGCACTCCCAGTTTGCAAGGTGTGAAAGTAGCATTATATTTATACTGTAAAAGAGACACGACATGGCGTTACTCAAAACGCAATATCTCCTGAAAGTAGGGAACGGGGTGTCTTAACAGGTTCCCAGGTTCTTTCTTCTCTGCCTACCGCTATGTGCGTGTGAAGTGTTTAGGGGAATTGTGCTTAAGATGACATACTTTTTGTTTGAAGACAAATATTTCAAATAAATAAAGTCATCTGAGAACAGCATATTGCGTATACTATTATATATTTCATAATCAACGAAATTATTTTAGTTTCAGAACAATCATCTTTCAAACATCATAAAAACAAACAAAAATCGCACTTAGGTCGATCAGTGTAAGACGATATATCTACAGGGTAAAATGACATACTTAGTATGTGGCATAAAAACGCCATCATTATTTGTCGAGCATAGTTCACAAATAAATAGTTTCTTCTTTGCTGGGGGGCTTTTATAAAGTATTAAGTCCAGATTCATGTTGCAAATTTTATGAGGTGGGATTCCGTTATCAGTCACTTCCTTTTCCAAAAGGGAAATAAGCTTCGTCACTTGCGGCTATTGAATGCCCTTGTTTTAGCAGCCTTATCCATGTCTTCTTGTGACCAATATATATTCGTTTGTAATTGCCAGGCATTTTGTAGGTAAAGCAAAAAAATATATCGATTCTATTTATAAGGGTAAGATAGTATGCCATCTTATACTCACGTTATGTATGTCATCTTACCCAATAGATATATGAATTTAATTTTAACCGTTGTGACGAAAGTTTATAGGTTAGGATGCGCTTTTAGCGTAAGTTGTGTCATATAATATTCCTATTTTACATTTATAATTAGTTCAAATAGAAAATTTTTATCTTACATGTCTTTTCACCATCAAGCAAAAGCGAAAGAAAAATTTGTTGCAATTGAAATTAACGAAAACATAAATTACTTGCCCATCTGCATTCATTTGCACCCATACTGAATTTAAGCACTAGCTGCATCTACAGACACTCTCTAAAACGTCACAAGATCGCACTTAGCGCTAATAGTTTCATCAATATTGGTAGTGTGTCATCTTATCATAGTATGCCATCTTGAGCACAATTCCCCTATATAAAAAATGAAGTATTTATATTTGGCTATTTTATAGTAATAAATGACAATTAATTAAAATGATATTACAATGACATTACCTTTTATTAGTGTTCTTATTGTTTCTACTTAGATAGAAGTAACTTATTCAAATTTGAATCCAAAGATTTATCTACAAATTCAAATATTACTACTTGAAAACATTAAAATAAAAATTAACACAAGTACCTACCTAACAAGATAATACAGACTTCAAAGACATTCATATTCACGAACCACCATCTTTAGTCCGAGTGTTATCTCCTAAACCTTTGTTCAAATTAATTGTTCTAAACAATAGTATAATCTGTACTCAAGTTATTGGTTATCTGTGGCTTTGGGTGTCTTTATATGGGGTTACTTTTTTTTAAATATATTAATAATTATTATGATTTCGTACTACCTATTTAATGTTATTTGTAAACAAAATTCAACTTTAAAAACCATTAAAAAACCAAGAGTAAAAAGGTATATTTTGATACTAAGTAGCCTACACATTTAAATTTGTGCTGTAATATTTTTATTAAATAAAATGGAATACACTATGTATAAAAGAAATAATTTAATTTCATTGTAAAAATAGATATTATTTTAACTTTAGAGAAAGCTTTCACATAAAATACATTCCAAACAATTTTTTATTATATTCAAATTAAACATCTATTTAAATATGTAACTTTAATATTTACTTAAAACATAACAAAGAACTAATAACACAAACTTACCATAAGGTAAAAGGGGTTGAAAATCATTTCTGCAAATATCTATTTGAATACATTTAAAAAAATCAACTTCTGACATTACACAAACAAAACGTGTAAGTAATGTCAGTCACAAAAGCGCGCCGACAAAAAAGTTTCCCAATTCAAAATAAATAAATGCAAATATTTTGAAATTGGAACGTGAATAAACAGCGGGCCGTTTGAATATTCATACCAAATATGAATATTTCAAATTTGGATACGCGGTCCGAAAATCATTCATTGGGCACTGGTTGAAATTTATTCAGCCTGTATTTACTATTGCGAAATGAACACGCTGTATCTTATGTACTGAAATATCTAGAAATTATATTACATAAATGCTAGGATAAATTGTTGTAGTGATTTAATATATTTTAGGTATGCCTCCACCCAATGCCTCCAAAATTCGGAGGAAATTGGAGAATGCTATCTTAACACTAGTTTCCCGCTGCCTACCCTGCTGTATTATAAAAGAAGGAAAGTTTCTGGATAATATATTGGATATATAAGTTTGCTCTAAATAAATTCTTGGTTAAATTGTTGTGGTCACTTAACAAATTACGTACCTAAATGCCTTTTTTATTGACGAATGAATAAAAAATCATATTCAATTAACTAGTAACGTGCTAGAACAATAATCGTCGTACCGTTGAGTGCCGCCACTCAAAATAGGTACCGTACTTATAATGTTAGCGCTAGGTTTCCTTTGAGCCCCCCCCCCCCCTGCCACGGTGGAAAAAAAACGTGAAGCTGCTTTCTTTTGTTATACTTAGACGTTTTACCTCATGTTTCAAATCATTGGATATTTCATACACACACAGCTGTTATCACCCATAATCTATAAAATGCAACAGCTTGCCCAATCTATTAGATATTCCGAACTAATATATCATAATTACTACAATATCAATCCCCCCTCTACAAATTAGTTGCGCGTCGGTATCTCTTTATTCGGTATAAATCGCAATAAAAGTGAATATGTCAAAAAGTAATTAATTCTGATTTCTGAGTCTGTCGCACCCCTTGTCTTGTTTAGGGATGGAGTGAATCTTCGATTTCTTGTCGATAGATTATGTCGATATTAACATTTATAGCGCTAGTGCAGTAATTGCTCATCAGCATGAAGAACTTTGTTTTGGCTTTTTAAATGAAGTTTATACTTGTATTTTCAATCGTTTTACCTACTTATTATAATAAGCTATACATTTTTCATTGGATTGGATCCAATATCTATACTTCTATAGTATTATAATGAAACTCGAGAATTTGTTTGGTTTAACGCACTAATTTTATGAGCTACTGATTTCATTTGAATTTTTTTTGTATTAGATAGTTAATTTATTAAGGATAGCAATAAGCTCTATTATATCATGCTGCCACCTATAGCAGCGAAGTAACAAAGCAAAAAAATCTTTGTCTTCTATACAAAATAAAGAAAAAGTCGATGAACATAACATTGAAATATCGATACAATTGCATCGCTAGTATACAGTAGGAAAGGCAGAAAGGGTCGCGTCAGCTGGCGGCGGCGTATTGTCGCTAAATGCGCGACGACGTGACGCGGTCAAGGGTGTTTATATGTATTATATTATATGTATAACATATACGATATTTCTGTTAATATATTACATGTCTCTTGAGGTCAGTCCTGACGCTAGGCCCTCAGTATGCGACTGTCAACACGACAGGTTTTGGATACAATTCCGACTCGACAAAATGAAATATTAAGTATTTTCATATCCTTGCTCAGGTCCCGAGGCAAAGCGTGGCGCGTAGTTCGAAAAACACATTATTCAAACAAAATAAAAACAAAAACAAATGCGGCCAAGTTTTATATAATTTTAATAATAATTTTCCCTAATAGCGGATATTTAATTAGTAATTACCTAATATAGTAGAAAGTTATATAAATAAATAATATTAAAAAGAATTACAGTAAGTGAAAACCAATAAAATGGCTATTACAATGAAGATATTCAGGAGGTACATAATATACAAACTAGCTTAATTAAGATTAAGCAATTGAAATCAGTCGTTTAAGATAATTTATAACTACAAAACAAAATAATTAATTATAATAAAATTAGATTTGATTAGATTATATAAAAAAAAAAACTTTTTTGACATCTACATAATTCGTCTCACATTTCAATTATCGAACAAAAGTCGCGCCAAAAAGCATTCGACATTTAAAATTGACAAATGATTCGTTCGAATTTCGAAAACGATCAATAACCGATTGGTTCCGTGGAAGTGATTTGTCATTTTCAATTCATATCCGTTTTTGTCACAAATTTAGATGTCTACTAATATTAAAGAATATGGAAATTATAAAAATCTAGATAAAATTAGTCATTTTAAAAGAGCATCTGTTGAGTTACATGTTTGTTCTTCTTACCAAAAGTGCCTTACGACTTCCAAACTGATAATATTTTTATTTATTAATAACGATTTACCAAAATCAGTATTTTCAGTCCAAGAGAGATTAAAAATAATAGTAAATCTAACAGTTAATTTGTAAATAATTATATTTTGAATAAAAAAAATAATACACATGTTTAGCATTAACTACCTATTACGATGTAGGCAAAGACGACATAGAGCTAATAAAGGAACTTTTAAGTCCGTCAATTACTTTTTGAAAAGTTTTTACTAGTTTTTGCATATTCTAATTTCTCAATATATACTTACTCTTATTCTTCTAAGTGTATTGCGAATCAGCAACTATCTTTTTTAGCCAAAGCCATCCCAACTATGCTGTTATAGCGATAATTTTTTAAAGTAAAAATAAAATGCATAGATCATCTATCATCTACGGCTATCACTAACATTATGTTGTAAAAATTGTGAATTTATTTTGTGAAGAAATAATTATTTTGATGCCTATGTATAAAGGTTTCTATGAAAGTACATTATTTATATTTTTGTTAATCTGCATTTATCAATATGATCATTTCATCAATGGATAGAATTGATGATGCCGCCGTGGAACGTCTGATTGAAAATGCTATGGTCGTGGATTCACTCCACACCTGGAGATTCCAGAGGTTCTTACTCTGGTAGACAAAGAGAAATGTTATTAAATGTCATTTTTTTTTTAGCTTCACACTATAATCAAAAAGTAGCAGAGTAGGCAGAGGAAACCTGGGAACATAGCGTTAAGACACTCCATTCTCATTTAAATACTTCTGTTCTTATAGAGGCATTGCATGTTGGGCGTTCAATGCCGCGTTTTGCCTCGAGGAAATTAAAATATTAAATATTTCTTCTCCTCGATATTTACCTCGAGTGAGAATGGAACCCACAAACTTTCGCGTTTACAGTTGCTCCCCTGTCGGTTATGAATCGTCAATTTTTAGACGATAGTGATAGAATAATGAATAATATTATTAAATTACCTTCCGTACTAACTACTAAGTGGTAAAAAAAAGTAGAATGAAAATCATAATTAACCATTTTAAACATATTTAAAGTAGTCATAATGGCCCACGTTCAAATCCTTGTTCTCTTAAAACATTTTCTATAAACGTATCATAATTACTTAATTTAAAGACAAATTGAAATAATAAAAAAACAACGCGTGCGTTAGCAAAAGAAAAAATGTAATAAAAAAACAATAATCGTTAATGTTATGAATCGCTTCTTTTTTCTATTTTTCTTTTTTTTGGGTGAAATAACAGTTTTTGGTGTAAAGAATGGATTTGTGGGTGACGTTGGCTTATTGATGGTGGGCGTGTTCTTTTGTTATTGTATACGCAATTGGGGTTCAGAATGGTTCTTTTTCTATTTTTAGTTTAACGCATATTTTTATTGCGAAACCGTATGACATGGGTGATTGGGTCGTGGGTTCGAATTTTGAGGTATTTTTAGTTTCATACTGTATTCCGCATATAGCAGGGTAGGCAGAAAAACTTAGTGTTAAGATACTCTGCCCTACGCACCGTCGAATATTCGAGACATTGTGTTTTAAGAGGTGGAATTCAACGCCGCACTTTCCCTTGCTACAAGAGCTAGAGAGCCGAATCAGAGGGAATTGAACCCACAAGCATCCCGTTTTCACAGTCACACGCTGTACCATTGCGCTTCAAAGGTCTTTATTTTAATTATCTATACATTAATTAATTTAATATTTCTTTTACAGGTAAAGATCTGGTTTCAAAACCGTCGCATGAAATGGCGGAACTCTAAAGAGAGAGAACTTCTCGCGTCCGGCGGCTCCAGGGAGCAAACTCTACCCAATAAAAATAATCCTCACCCAGATCTATCTGATGCTGAAGTGGATAAACCCAAAATGTCACCGATTTCCAACGAAGACGATGAAATTAAAAATAAAATTTATACTACCACATCTAATGATTATCGTTTTGACGACAAGGTGGCTACCAATTCGTTATTTGCGCGGGAAAATGTTTATAGCAATATGGAGGAAGAGGATTTCGATAGTGATGCGAGCGCCTCTGATGAAGAAATAAATGTAACTTGACGTGTTTTCTAAACTAGTGATGTACCTATTAACTTTATAATTATACTATTTAAAATTATAGTTTGTATATTGCACAGATTATAATTAATTATAATAGATATTTGGGATAAATATAGTCAAAATTAATTTTCTTCCTTGTATTGCAGAAACTAACTTTTACTTGTGGATTTAGTTTAGTATAAAGAAATAATGACAACCTCGAAAAATATTATAATTATTGACCAATAACAACAATATAACTTGGAATGATACGAGTACATATATGTTTGCTGAATATATTTTTGTTATTTGCGTTTACATCACTTAAATGTATTCATCTGTTATATTTTTGAAACTATTTCTTTTCGTAGTCCTTCATAAATGATCAGTAACAGTAATGATGTTGGAGGACAGGACAGCGTCTGAAAGCACTATTCCTTTAGATTCGATTTTGATCGTCACGAGGGAGAATGATAGTATTAATTATTTTCATTTACCCACTCTGGTAGACAAAGCGAGGCGTCGAGTTCCGCCATTTAACACGCAATGTCTCGATAATAGTGCGGTGCGTGGGAAATTGAGTGCCCTAAATTTTGACACTAGGTTGCAATGATGAAATATATCATAAATCTGCAATTTATATTTTTAAAATAATTATATTTTATCTATCTGTGGCATTATAATAATAGTTTTTTTTATTTATATTACATGTGGCTTTGATTGTAAATATAGAGACAAAATATATTGTAACATATTTTAGGGTACACATTAAAATATAAAGTAATTCAAATTTATTTTAATTTAAAAAAAAATGTTATGTAATAAGTAGTTAAATTCATCTTTGACATTCCAACAGATTTACATTTTTATCATAACTTTTTTATCATAACTTTAAATTAAAAATTGTAATAATGACACTTTAGTAACAAAAGTTCACTTTTTTATAACATTTACTTATGTAAAATTAATTAAACGATACACTTTAATTTTCAAATCAATACAGATTAAGCTTAAATCATTATACAGATTATAAATATTTAAAAATAAATTTGAAAAATAGCATATACTCGTAAGTAACTTAATCTTATTCTACAAAGTCTCTACAACTAACTGTACAATGCACCAAATTTGTAAATATTTTTGTTAGTTAGTAAGAATAATTAATAATTGTATGTGTCATACATTTAATGTGGAATAAATAATTTAAAATGTCTCTTTTGTTTTAATTACAATACTTCATTTATTTAAATTATAAAATAAGTATATAATTTTTTAATATTACTTTTAAAAATTTTGTTTATTTTTTAAGAAATAATTAGATGTAATATTATCAATGAGTCCGTCTAGGGCCAATGGTACAAACGCAAACTCGACGATTGTGGGTTCGATTCCCAGTTGCACTCGGAAGGAATGTTTCATTTCCTCGCAATGATAAACAAGTGAAAGCGAAGCGTCGAGCCACTCAACACGCAGTATCACCAGCACTTGTGCGATGCATGATAAAAAGAGTGTCTTGACTCTAGGTTCTTACTACCTGCCCTTTCGAATCATAAAAAATATAATCATTGTATAACTTTTAAACACAATAATACAACATCAAAAAGATTAAAGTTAATTATTAATCGTACATTAACTAGTTTAATAACCACTAAAAATCCTCCAAAAATAATATTAGTAACATTCCGCTAATTTCAGAAGTTCAGTGGGTTTATAGAAGTTGGTTCTGTGAAAAGTACGAGTGGGTACTTATATTCAATACCTATTCTATGTACTTTTTTTTTTTTTTTTTTTTTTTTTTTTTTTTTTCAAATAAACTTATAATAAGCACTTTTGAATCGTCGAATGAACATATGAACAAAAAGCTACCACCGGTTCGGAAGGCAGTTCTGCTGAGAAGAGCCGGCAAGAAACTCAACAGTTGCTCTTTTCAAAATCAATGGTACGATCTAATACATTAGTTGGCAGCTATCCTGCATTACATTCAATAGACATTAATTCCATACATGTTTGTCCTCTAAGTATTCTTGAACAGTGTAATAAGCTTTACTTGTTAGAATTTTTTTTACTGATATTTTAAATTTTGGAAGTGGCAAATCTAGAATACACTGTGGAATTTTATTATATACACGTATGCTCAGACCCATAAAAGATTTATTAACTTTTTGGAGGCGAAAACTTGGAGTAACAATCTTATCTTTATTTCTCGTTTCTATCGTATGATTGTCACTATGTTTACTATGACAATGTATATTTTGTCGGACAAAGAGAATATTATAGTATATAAATTGGGAAGCAACTGTAAGAATACCTGCATCTTTGAAAACATCTCGCAGAGAATCTCGCGCTCTTAGTTTATAAATATATCTCACGGCTCTTTTTTGGAGGATAAATATTGAATTGATATCTGAAGCACTGCCCCATAACAGCATTCCATAAGATAAAATACTATGGAAATAGCTATAGTAGACTAATCGGGCAGTGTCAACGTCCGTCATTTGTCTTACTTTTTTAATTGCAAACGCGGCAGAGCTGAGTTTATCCGCAAGTGCTTCCAGATGAGCGTTCCACTGGAGTTTGGAATCTATAGTTACACCTAAGAAAATAGCTGATTCCGACAAATTGAGAGTTTCTCCTTTAATTAGTAGACTGAAATTATTTTTTTTTACATTTTGTAAAGCAAACTCAATACATTTAGTTTTTTTAGCATTTAACATTAGATTATTAACATCAAACCAACGAAGAATATGCGATAATGCGCTATTCACATCGTCATAGTTTATTTTATTTCTGTCAACCTTAAATATTAAAGAGGTATCATCCGCGAAAAGTACAATATCACATAGGTTCTTCACATAAAAAGGTAGATCGTTAATGTAAAGAAGAAATAAAAGGGGACCAAGAATTGATCCTTGTGGAACGCCCATCTTTAGAGGAGATCCAGATGATTTTACATTATTTATACTAACCTTCTGGATTCTTTGGTTTAAATATGAGGCAATAAGGTCAAGGGCAGTATCCTGTATACCATAATGTTTTAATTTTAATAACAGAGTTACATGGTCTACGCAATCAAAGGCTTTGGATAAGTCACAAAACACTCCAATTGCATTTTGTGACCTCTCCCATGCGTCATAAATGTGCTTTAGGAGTGCAGCACCCGCATCCGTAGTGGACTTGCCTTTGGTGAAACCATATTGCTTACTATGGAAACAATTGTTAATATTTAAGAAAATTGTGAGCTGGTTGAACATTATTTTTTCAAATACTTTACTTAAGGATGGCAAAACAGAAATCGGTCTGTAATTTCCAGGCTCAGATCTATCTCCACTTTTGTAAAGCGGCACTATTTTGCTATATTTCATTAAATCAGGAAAAGTACCGAATTCTACACAATTGTTAAAAATTAAAGCAAGGTAAGGAGCAATATTAGGTATAATTGAATTAAAAACTTTAACAGACATGCCCCATAAGTCACCAGTTTTCTTTAAATTAAGGCTTTTAAAAGTTTTGACAATTTCTTCTGGTGACACATTCTTAAACACAAAATTTTGTCTACAACTATTAACATGGGTTTTTAGTATTAATTCTGCTTCCGTAGGAGATGATGGCAGTGAACGTGTTACTTCAGTTGATATATCAGAAAAAAAAATTATTATTTATATATTTTTTATTATTTATTTATATATTTTTTTATGTAGTGATTTTTCTTTTTTTATTCTTCCACTAGGGTAAAGCGAATACTGCGATACTGCGTTTTCCCTGTCTAACACTAAATCCAGCACATAGCAAGGTAGGGTAGAGGGAACCAGTGCTAAGTCACTCTGTTCCCATTAAGACACAACCGTTCCCCACTTTTCACTGAATTCTTGAGGTATTGTAAGTTGAGTTGCGGAAATCCGCGCTTTACTCGTTGAAAATATTAATATTTATAATCCATCCCCCCGAGCGGGAATCGAACCAAGTACCTTCGCGTTTACAGTCGCACGCTAGTTCCCCTGTACCACGACGGCCTCTAGGTATATTAGGAACTTAAAAATATAAAAAAAAGGAAGTATTAGAGATAAAAAGTAAGAATATATCACAAATGGGCGTTACGTTATAAATATTGGTATTATGTCAACTGCAGATTGTTTTGATCACGCCTCTAGGTGTTTGCTTGAAATATTGTCGCGAGGTACACCTTTTCTGTTTTAAGGGGTCGGGAGTTTGATTCTCACGTTCTTTTTATTGGGATAAACATATAAATTTCATATTTTTTGCCGGTATAAAAAAAATGTATTAAATTATAAATATTAATATCAGAATTATTAATGTGGTATGTATATTTTCATTTTTGAATTTGTTTAGACAGACCGCGGCGTTCGATTCCGTCATTCAAGGGTAAAATAATGAATCTGAGGATAATTAGGAAAAAGGACCTTCGTGGCGCAGTTGGACAACATCTAACTGTAAACACAATGCTTTAGGGTTCGATTCTCACTCACGTAAATGTATTTTTATCTTATTCTCGCCCTGATAACAAGACAAAACGCCCAATTGAGCTCCGCCATTTATATTTTAATTTATCCCCTCTAATAGAAAGCGTGTGGAATTCCGACATTAAGCATAATATCTCGCAAATTAGGTGTAAAGTAGGGAACAGAGTGTCTTAACACTAAGTTCCCTGTGCTTATACTCGGGATACAACGTGAAGCAGCTTTCTTTTTATACTTACATCGATAAACAAAATGAAGTATTCGATCGATGGTGACCAGACGACACGTGTCGCTAAACTAACGTCAGCAACACTCTCCTAACTTATAACTTGAAGGGTAGATTTAAATTTATTATACTTGTTATGGGGTATTAGTACTTTGATGAGATTTTACATAGTACATTTTTTTAAGTGTTTTGTAAGATGAAGACGATACGAGAACACGCCGCATCCCGCTTAAGGTAGGTAGGGGGAAGGAAATAGTGTTAAGACATTCCTTCCCACGTTCTGCTCAAATTAACTTAAGGTGGAAGTCAGTGCTTTGATAGGCACCTACTAGAGCTAGAACGAGAAAATTAAAATAAATATTTCCCCCGAGTTGATATCGAACTCACAACCTCATGTATTCCTTCCTACAACTATAGTATATAGAAGTTTATCGTATAAAATTTATCAATTTTATCAATTTTATAAGTTATCAATTCCACAGTGTATTCTAAATTTGCCACTTCCAAAATTTAAAATATCAGTAAAAAAAATTCTAACAAGTAAAGCTTATTACACTGTTCAAGAATACTTAGAGGACAAACATGTATGGAATTAATGTCTATTGAATGTAATGCAGGATAGCTGCCAACTAATGTATTAGATCGTACCATTGATTTTGAAAAGAGCAACTGTTGAGTTTCTTGCCGGCTCTTCTCAGCAGAACTGCCTTCCGAACCGGTGGTAGCTTTTTGTTCATATGTTCATTCGACGATTCAAAAGTGCTTATATAAACTTATAGTTTATTTGAATAAAGAATATTTTGAATTTGAATCAATTTTAAACTAACTCTGTTCTCCGCTCTACCCATAAAGTAAAAGTTTTTTTTTGTCAACTACAACTACAGACAGCACAGACAACTATCGCTAAGAACTTAAAGTAAAGTAAAATTACAAGTTTCCGTTTTGTGTTTTGGTTAATTAATATCAATTATGGTGTAATAAAGTATTAAAAATAAAAATAAAATAAATGAGTTAAGTGGCGAAACTCAACACCGCGCTTTGTCTTGTTACCGTGGCGAGAATGGTCCATTCCCTTAGTAAGAAGAAATATCATCCACAACCGTAGCGTACCGTCGCGCTGGTGAAGTCAACAATTTCACGCTGTTGTAATTGAAGTCGTGACCTCCTCTTTCCACTTTAATCTTTAGTCGTCTATAAAACAAATATGTCCAAAGCAAATGCGGCAATAAAATAAACGTTCAAATGCATAGAAAATCCTGGCAAGTAGCCGCGTGGCTGACACGTGGCGTCTGCTACCATGTGGGGAAGAAAAAAAGAAAAATAAAATGCTGTTTTAAAACGTTTGTAAAAAGTTTGCTTGTCTTACTATGCGGGATACAGCGTGAAGCAACCTAGTGTTAAGACATTCCGTTCCCCACTTTCCGCTGAAATATCCAGGCATTTGCCTGTTGAGTAGCGGAACTCAATATCGTAGGTACTTTGTCTTGTTACTAGAGCAAAGAAATTAAAATATTGATAACTAATAATTCACTTTCCCGAGTGGGAATCTAACCTAGCGTGTTATAGTCTCACGTTTTTGCCACAGCGGTATGACGGCCTTTAAATATTTTTTTGTAGGCAATGGAAACCAGGGAACCTAATGTTCAGACACTCCGTCTCCGTTCACTTCCATTTCCCACTTTCACTCATTACCAGAGCGAGGAAATGAAAATATTATAACATTTCCTCGAGTGGGAATCCAATTCGAACCCATAGCCGGTCGCGTCTGCAGTCACACGCTTGTGCCCCTGCGCCATGGCTGGCCTCAATAAAATATAATCCTCCATTATTAAAAATAGCTAAGTCCATTACAAAATTATTGAAATTAACTACATGGACGCGCTAGCATAGAAAATCCTGACAAGTGGTCACGTGACAGACATCTGGTGTGCGAGCGAGATGGAACATACATGCAATTGCATGACAGAAAGAGACAAAACACTTTAATGTAATTAAAATTGATTCACGCTTTATATCTTGTCTTAAGGGGTGACGGAATTATTGAAGATAGATTATATTAATGCGATGGTTTGTTTTTTTATCTGTTAAAATTTTAACAAACATTTCTCTTTGTGGTAATGAGGCAAGGCGCAGCGTTGAGTTCCGCCACTTAACACATAATGCCTTCAGAATTTCGCGGAAATTGGGGAGTAGAAGTGTCTTAATTGGAACGGGGTTACGAATTTAAAACTAAGTTTCCTCTGCCTCCATACCCCTGCTATCTGTGGAATACAGCGTTTAATAAAAAAATATTATTGAATATTGCGGTTTTGTTCGTATTTTTTCACTTGTAAGTCAAGTTAAAGTTTCAAATTACTTTTTTCTATCCCTTATTTAACTTCCTTAGGAGTGGATTTAAGAAAATCCATTTCCCAGGCCCGTCTTTATATACCGCCCTCAATTCTAAGATCGATCTTAACATGCTGCTTATTTTATTTTTTTATTTTAAAAGCTACATCCACGGACGCATAGTTGCCCGTGCCTTTTTTTTATTTTAAGAAAGTTCTTTTAATGTGGCGTACTTAATTTCGGGACAATTTAAACTGTACTTATATCTAGAGCTTATACTAGAGGGGTTGGATGAGACCCCTACCGACAATCTTTTTTTTTTTTCTTTCTTTTCTATTTTTTTTTTCTTTTCCTTAATTTATTTAATTTATTTTTTTAACATATATTATTATAGTACATTTCCATATATAATTATTTTATACATGTGGAATCTTAGATTTGGGCTGGCTTATGCAGAACTTAAAATGCTGCTGTTATTCAGAAATTATAATATATTAAATAAAACCGCGTCTCAAGATTGATCTCAGAGTTGAGAGTGGTTTTTAAATACGGGCGTAAGTGTTCAATTAAGAACTACAAAAAAACTTACTTGTAAAATTTTAAGATTCAAGATTTCAATCAGTCAGTCACTGAATACAGTTGGCCTTCCGTTAAGCTTCTTTCACGTAATACTTACTTATTTCATATAAAATATTTTACTTTATATCCGATCTCAGGTACCTATCAATAAATTAAAAAGCAAATGGTCTGTAAATAGGTTTGTGATAGGCAAAGAATAAATAAAATATAAGTTACGACCCCACAGATAATATTATTAAAATATCGTAACTTTGTACATGTATTGTAACGATAACAATTACTTAAGTAAAATATCTTTTATATTTAGTACCTACTAAAGAATTTTTAGAATATCATTTAGTTTTTTTTCCACGGATACCCAGAATTACCCTGATCAGGGTAATCTATTTTGACACTATCGTACCCCACTTTCTGTTGAATTCGAGAGGCAATGCATGTTAAGAGTGAGAGGTAAAGAAAACATTAAATATTTCGTTCCTCGAGTGGAATTCGAACCCACAGTCGTCGTATTTACAGTCACACGCTTATGCCTGCGCCACTACTCATTTAACCAAATCGCCTTAGAAATAAAATAAAAAAATCTTATAAATTACACATTTTTCTTCTTACAAATCCTTACAAGAATTTTTCCCTAACAAGAAGTTCACATGAGTCTATAAATTAATAAGCAAATGGACCGTGAATGGATTTCTAATATTAAATAAAATATATAACGTAAGTTACGACCCCACAGGTAATATTATTAAAATATCGTAAATTTGTACATGTATTGTAATTTTAACACTTCTATAGAATGTGTTTCTATTTATCTATTTAATGGATTTTCTATAGTAATAAAATAAGGGGTAAGAGTTTAAATATTGAACTATAACTATAAATAAACATTGACTGTCTAGGTAGCGCAAGAATAAAACCGTGAATAAAATTATAGTTTTTTTTTCGAACATGAGGTTAATGCTGTTAGCCCTATTGAAGATATTTAAAAGAATTTACTTTACTAAGCTTTTACTGCGACTCCGGTTGGGTAAGGAAGTGGGTACCTACTCTGTCCCTGAAGAAGTGCAAGCACAAAATAGCTGCCTGTGAGGTAAAATTATAGTAGTTATGGGAGTATCTAGAGATATTTTCCAGGGACACGTACTCACACAGTGTACCTACTTATAATAATACTTAAATTTCGTACTACGTTGTCATTAAATCTTGTTAACATCTGGAGGTCAGGCCTTCCACGGCCCTAGGTTTTGTGATAAGAGTGATAAAGCTATTTTTATGTTAAACTAATTATGAGCGTAGGAATGGAGGAGGCGAGAGAGCAGTGTCTACCGTAGAATAGTTAATATGCTGGTACCCACCATCATTAAGTCTAAAAATAAAAAAATCCTTTACATTATAAGATCCATTTAAAACTAAACACTAAGCCCGTGCTGAAAAATATCTCTATTTATATGCCTATGATATGTGATGCTAGAAATTTCTTGTTTCAATAAAAAATAGGGAAAAGAGTATAAATATTCACACCGTTACGTACAATATTATTTTCCTTTATTTTCATCAGAAAAAGCTAAACCTAAAATTTCTATTTCTAACACAAAATGTAGGTTCAGGTACAGTGCAGGTGGAAAAAACAAAAAGCAAAAATGGCAGCTGCCTGTAGCAGTCTCTCGTTTTGATTGAGCTTTCCCGCCCATTTCAAATTTTCAAATTTGGAATTTCGTTTTCTAAATTTCAAAACCGAACGCGAACGTTGCCAAAGGAAAGTTCTGGAAAATCCACGAATTTAAAAATATTTCAATTTTTCGAAATTGGAATAGAGTCATCGTTTTTTAACGGACGAAGATGGACGTGTTTGTAACGGTTTTGTTGTTTTTTTATTTTTGTTTGGCTTACTATACCTATTGGAATGGTTTTGATTACGTTATTTAATACAAGCTTTTATATGCGGCCTCGCTCCGCGACCAAATGAAAATAACTACTGAGTGTGAATAACATATAGGCAACTCTGATCGCACTTACGACTGGGTGACATCGAAATGAGTAACGTGATGGAATAAAGCCTATAGCCTTCCTCGATAAATATTCTCTTTTTTCATGGCAGGGTAGGCAGAGAGAACCTGGGAACGGAGTGTCTTAACTCTAGGTTAAGTTACCTGGGAACCTAGTGATAAGACACTCCGTTCCCATTAAGACAATTGCGTTTCCCAGTTTCTGCCGAATTCTGTCCTTAACATTACATATGTTACATTATACAACACAAGAAATATAGTTAACGAATATAAAACCACCTTTTTTCAAAAATTAAGTCGGTTAAAAATATCTTTCAGTTCAGTAGTTCCTAAGAGACAATAATAAATTTGCATCAAAATTTATGTAGCGGAAGAATATTTATAAAACTTGTTCTAATCGTCTATACAATTTGTTAGTCTGTAGTCAATTCATTAAAAAAGAGTTTGGTTTATTATGACTACTTAATATTTTATTTATCATTAACGAAATGTTATGACAAAAAAAATTGGGCCAATACTTTAATAGGTTGCATTAGCAAAGAAATTGTAAAATGTAGTAAAGGAATTAAGTATTAAAACACTAATTTTCTCAGTTTCTTCCAAATTTCGAGACATTTCACGTTTTCAATTTCACAAAAAACTGGGAAATAAAAATAATTTAAATATAACCATTTCTTTGAATGGGAAGCGAACTCGCAGCGTCTTGTTACATAATAGAGATTAACTCTTATCACTATATGTATATTATAATATCTGCGCATCTAAGTGAAACTAAAAGAAAAGGCGTGATTATCGAATAAAATAAAAGACATAAAACAAATTTGTCATCTACACAAAATCAAGACCGTTCGTTACCAACAATGACTAAACTCCCAACAATACAACACTACAATAACGATTTGTAAACATTAACCGCTTTAAAACTAACTGTAGCGTATAACAACTCGAATGTCGACATATTATATTTATTTCTTTAACAAAAAAATAAATAAATAAAAGAAATTGTAAAATTATAAAATGAAAATACATCATTAGTATCACTTTTATTATACGAAAACATCGATAAATTATCTGTGAATTGAAATGGCGCGTTTTTTAATGTCAATTGTCAAATTAGTCGGCCATATTGTCATTGTTCTTTTTTTTGGGTGCATTCATGCGTTGTGTACTTTTTTTGATAAAATGGCAAAGGGTGAGGGGCTTGGGTGTTTGAGACTAGGTTTTATCGTTGCGTTTCTTGTTACTTTTGTTTTATTTATTATTTAAATATTTTAAATGGGGTTGTTCTGATGTTTTTGTAATGGATATGTAATTAAATGTTTATGAGAATTTCTTAAATGATTTCTAACTAGAGTAGCTTAGTGTCTGACTAAAAACACAACGGTTGTGGATTTGACTTTCATAAAGCGCGGTGTTGAGTTCCGCCACGCAAATTTCAATGTATTGACAGTTGGGTGGAGAGTTTGGAAATCTAACAGTGGGTCCTCTCTGTACCCGCATACAAAGCTAAAACAAATAAAAAATACTTCATATTATAACAATACTAATGACGCAGTTGGGTAATTATTATGTTTGTAATTTTGTATTGGTGTTGAATTTACGTTTATGTTTACTATATTTTTAATTTTTTTTATTAGGTAGAGTTGCATTATATAATAAAATCTTAGACCTTGTAATATTATGGTATCAACGAGCTGGTGTGATGATGGAGATTGGAATTTTTCAGAGGTAACCAGTAAACCGACTGTGGACAGTGAGGGAGGGCAGATTGCAATGCCATCATGCACTTTCCTTTTGAAAATATGGTAGATGCGTGAGAAAAAATAAAACTATTTATTTTAAGTAAATTAAAAAAAAACAACATTAATTAATGATATATTTTACTAAATTTCAATGTGATTTATCGTATATGATTGCAAAATCTCAGTTGGACTTGTCAAGTTTCATTAATTATTTTTTACTATTAATTTCAATTTACAATTTTTATATACATAATTGAATTTCTTTTTTTTAAATAACAAATTTTAAAATCAAATTAACATTTATTTTGTAATCTTCGCGTGAGGTCTTTTAAAGTAATACCTTTTATCGACTTTTTGCTGAACTCGCTAATCCCGTAACGAATGTTTTATATTTTTTTAACGCCATTTTGCTACAATTGCAAGGGTTTGTGAGAACATGACTTTTTTTAGTGAAGTTAGTGTTACTTAACCTTTGTGTTGAAAAAAAGGAAAATAGACCACCTGTGTAGATAGATATGTTTAATGATTTTGAGTGTAATATAAAATTACAAGATATTTTTATTTATATTCAAGCTTTTAGTAAGTTTAGTAAAATTACATAAATATGAGGCGAAAATATAGTTATGGATGTATAGTGGCAGCGTCTCATTATAAAATCGACGGTTGTGAGTTCTATTACCACTCGGGGGAAAGAAATATTAAATATTTTCATTTCTTCTCTTAGTAACAAGGTAAAGCGCAGAGTGAAGCTCCGCCACTCGCCTTAAGTATTCGGCAGGAAGTGTCTTAATAAGGAACGGAGTGTTTTAACGGGGTTCTCAGATTTCCAATATCTCTCCTGTCATATGCGGGATACAGCGTGAAGCGGAAAAAAGAAATTAATAATACATAAAGTAAAAATTTATAGTTTGTCAAGTGGCACTAACCATTTCGATTTTTAGATACACCACATTTATCGAACCCAAAAGCACCGTAAGTAGACTTTTTTTAAATCGAGTAATAATTAAATTCGGTAGTTTAATCAATCATTTTGTTTTAGTTTCATTAAATGTATTAATTAAAAGGCAAAAAGGCAAACGTCTATATACATAAATATTTTTCATATAACAGAAGAAAAATAAAATAACAAACTAAAAATACATTTGTAAGTATTTTATAACTCGATACATTAAATTGAATGTTACTACACAATGTTATGTCATAACTACATGCGACTGGGATGTGGGAAGGGATTATCTTTATATAATTTGGATGTCCTAGAATAGAACTGATTTTCTTTTCATTTTTTAACGAATGGTTTATTTTAAGGGCCGATTATTTTTTTAAGGGTCTGTTTGTAAATACGACGGTTGGAAATTCAATTTTCACTTTATCACTAGTTAGATAGCATCGTTTTTAATTGTAAATCTATAAATTTAAGTCTTAACGATATTTCTTAATTTCGTGCTGTAAAATTCCTGTATTTTAATGTTATTTATACCCTCATTTTATTTATATCCTCGCAAAGAAAACAAAAGGAAATAGTTTATGCCTTTGAGTGGGAATCGAACCACAACCGTCGCGTTTACAAACAGACACTATTTAAGTAAACATGCCACATCCACACAACATGTGGTGATGGAGCCATCAATATCGTACATACAGCGTAGTGCTTGTAAACACGCCGCTTGACGTCGACAGAGGCGGACTGCAGACTGCACCATTATTTGTCGATTTACTTATAGTTTGTTCGTTTTGATGCAACATTTTGTTTTTTTTATATATAAAAATGTCTGTATATAATAATATTTTATTTCAGTTTCATGCTGTATCTCGCTTGTAGCTGTGTAAGCAGAGGGAGCCTAGTGTTAAAACACTTAGTTCCCCATCACTCGCTGAATTCTGGAGGCATTGCGTGTTGAGTGGCGTAACTCAACGCCACGCTTTGCCTCGACACCAGAGCGAAGAAATTAAAATATAAATTTAAAATAAATATTTCATTCCCTCGGGTGAGAATCGAATCCACAAGCAGTCGCGTTTGTGCTCCTGTATCACGACTGGCTAATAGGTGATTATCAAATAGTAGGTACTTATCGTATTTTATAAATGATTTAGCTGACATATAAACTCGCAAGCATTACAGAACTCAACGCCACTTTTGGTTTTTACAACATGAACAGAAAGAACTGCATATAAATATTTATTACTAGCGGTCCGCCCGCGGCTTCGCCTGCGTAAACTCTGTTATTATTAATTTCTCTCTCTATGAGTACCTCTCCTCTCCTATAAGTGACATCCGTGCAAAATTTGAGACTCCTAGCATTTGTAGTAACGAAGTTTCATACAAATTCTCAACCCCAAAAACAACCCCTTAGAAGTCGAATATTGCAAATTCCCGTCTTAGCGAGCACCTACGTCCTATAAGTAACTCCTATGCAAAATTTGAGATTCCTAGCACATGTAGTTTCTGAGATTTCGTGATGAGTGTGTGACCTTTCGAATTTATATATATATATATATAGATGACATATATTTATATCCTATGTTGGTGATCAGTTCGTCACTCCGCCCCTGTCGCCTCTCAAATTCGCAAGGTATTACGTTTCCAGCAATTTGCTAACACACGAACACGATACACTGTATTACTATAAAATGGACTTTTATTTACTTGGAATGGAGAAATCAATAGTTATGTTGGACATTATTTCATGTAGTTTTAGTTATATGTAGTTTTTTAGAATTGTAATTTGTGATTGTTCGCGCCGTTGAGTTACGCCACTCAACACGTCATGTCTCGAAAATTGAGTGTCCTAACACTAGGACCTAGGTTACCTTTGCTTACACTGCTATGTGCGGGATACAGGCTTCTTTATAAAAAAAATATTTTAAAAAAGAAAGCTGTAGGCGGGCATTGCGTGTGTTAAGTGTTTAGCTCAAGATATAAAATCAATTCAATGCAACAATCAGCCAGCGTCTGACTGTGAACTTTACGGATGTGAGTTCGATTCTCGCTCGGGGTAATGAATTATTTTCATTTCTCTAATCTGAGAAGACAAGAAGAAGACAAAACACAGTGTTGGATTTTGCAACATCAACACTAGGCTCCCTCTACCTACCCTACTATATGGGCTGAAAAGGGATTATATTGAAAATTACACACTTCCCGAAAATGAAATCGAACTCCCAACCATCACAAAACGGACTTAGCCAACCAAATTTAATATTTATACACCACATATTACCAATACAAATAGCTCTTTGATTTTGTCAGTCAATAGGAATGACCCCTAATATTTGCAACGGCACTTTACCCCGTGTCGTATTACAATTGAAAGATTGATACTAGAACAAACTAACTCTTGTAAATAAATACTTTTAAAAGCTGGCTCTTAGTGATTTTTGTAAGATATTTTAAATTATTTATTTATCTATTACTATAATAAAATTGTGTCTGATCGCTGTCTGTGCATGGAAGATATATGAGAAAAGCTATTCTTGGCTGCATTTACCAACATAATAGAAGGTAAAACACTGACTTTATAAATATACGTCTCTTTGTTTGAGCGAGGTTAAATGCACTTTTCATGGAGCAAAATTCCCATAACATTGATAATTTGTTTTATTGTATGTATTTACTAAGTGATGCTCGCTGTATAAATTACATCCTAAGCTTTAACTTAAATGGGTCACTAGTATCCATTGAAGAGTTCCAATATTCAGGTCCTGGCTCCATCATTAGAGCAGCTGGATGATATGGATTGTTGTATTGTCACCTAAGCTAAGTAGAACTGCTGAGTTTCATAATATATATATATAATTCTAAGAGCGTATAATTAAATTAGGTACAAAGTTTACAAGTAAACGAAATAAAAGTGAGTAAAAATTACAGGTATTTTATTAAGGCATTTAGAAGAGAAGCCAGAAAACTCTTGTGTCAATTACTGCGCTCAATTGTTGTAAGGTTTGTCCACCGCTCGAGGAAATGAAAATAATTCATAGAGTGGGAATCGAATCCACAACCGTCGCGTACAGTCACACGCTTGTACCACTGCGCCACTACGGTGTATTATTAATTTATTTCTTTAGCACCTTATTATGCCAACTTAGATTAAATTAGATATAATGATAAATAAAAAATACCTACAACATTAGCTGCAAAATCGAAATATTTCTGTTCTGTATCGTAAATCTGTAGTGAGTAATAAACCAGTCTGCGTTGAGCTGTCGTGTCTCATTGACGTGTCCCTAAACACAACAGTGGCGACGAGGATCATTTACTTACACGTGTTAGTTCGAAATTTTATAACAATGCCTATTGGACGAGTTGAACCATATAATTTAGGAAATGGCAATTGGGACGCTTATGTTCGACGAGTGAATCAGTTTATTATGTTGAATAACATAGATAAGTCATTGGAAGTTGCCACGTTGGTAACTGTAGTGGGTGCGGAATGCTACGATTTAATGTGCGACTTGTGTGCTCCCAGCATACCTGAAACAAAGTCTTACGGCGACCTTGTAAAGTTAGTAAAGGAACATTTAGAACCGGAACGGTCCGAGATCGCGGAGAGGCACATTTTTCGCCAACGTGTGCAAAGACAAGGAGAAAGTATTCGTGAATACCTACAAGCATTAAAACATCTTGCGAAAACGTGCAACTTTGGTTCTTGTTTAGAAGTATGTTTGAGGGATCAATTTGTTTCGGGACTGTTCGATGAAGATATGCGATCAAGAATCTTCGCAGAGAGTAAGTTAGACTACAAGCGAGCGGTGGAATTGGCATTGGCGCTCGAGGCGGCGGAGCGGCACGCGGTTACGGCGAGAGCTTCAGGCAACTCGGCTAGCGCGCAATCCAGCGCACCTCCGCTCGATGACGACGGCTTGCACCGGATCGGCGCGGGCGCAGCCGGTCCGCGGGCACGTGGTGGCACCGGCGGCGGCGGCGGTGGCGGCGGCGCGAGCGTCAGCCGCTCGGCACGTGCATGCTCGCGGTGCGGTAAATTCGGTCATGCTGAAGGCAAGTGTCGTTTTAAGCATTACAACTGTGATGCGTGTAGTGAAAAAGGCCACTTAAAAATAGTGTGTAAAAATACTTCCGTTAGGAAGGGTTATAAAAATCAGTTTTTTTTAAATGAGTCCGATGCTGAGGATGATAATTGTAACTTTTATAATTTAGTTATTAATAATGACGGCGACGGACCGTTCTATATTAATTTGATGGTGGAAAATATTAAATGTAAATTCGAAATTGACACGGGATGTAAAATATCTATAATTTCTAAACATTATTATGATGAGAACTTCTCAAATATTCCAATTGAAAGTAAAATTCTTAATTTAAAATCATATACGGGTGACGTTATCGAGACTCTCGGGTACATTGTTGTTAATGTTTGTTGCGGTAATCATTACGCGAAGCTTAATTTATATATTATTAAAAATGGCGGGCCCCCTCTGATGGGACGCGCCTGGATTAAAGATTTAAAGTTAGCTGTAGTAGAATGCCATAGTTTATCGTATGAGGACTCGATGGCGACATCGTTACGTAATGAATTTCCGAATGTTTTCGCTAAGGGGCTAGGGACATTCAAATCTAAGTTTAGATTGTATTTAAAAGATATTACACCGGTATTTGTTAAAGCGCGGCCATTGCCTCTGGCTTTGCGGCAGCCTGTAGAAGAGGAGCTCAACCGGTTGCAAAGGGAAGGTGTGATTTTTAAAGTAGAACGGTCAGACTACGGTACCCCTATCGTACCGGTGGTTAAAAGTAATGGTAGTATTAGGTTGTGTGGTGATTATAAAATAACCATTAACCCATTATTGAAGGATTATCATTACCCTTTGCCACGGATTGAGGACCTATTTGCAGTTTTAGGGGGAGGTGAGCAGTATACTAAATTGGACCTGTCTAACGCCTTTCAACAATGTATTTTGCATGAGGACTCACAGCCGATGACGGCGATTACAACACATGTTGGCACTTTTGTTTATAAAAGGGTTCCATTTGGAATAAAATGTATTCCCGAAAATTTTCAAAAAATCATGGAGGAGACATTGAGTGGATTGCCGTCAACGGCAGTTTTTGCGGATGACATATGTATTACTGGTAAAAATAAGGAAGTGCATTTGTCCAATTTAAAAGCAGTACTACAAAGACTTAGTGAAAACGGCTTAAGAATTAACTTTTCTAAGTGTAAATTTTTCAGGGACAGTGTCACTTATTTAGGATATAAAATCGATAAGTTTGGTTTGCATACCGACAAAAAAAAAATTGAGGCAATTGTAGCTGCACCTCCTCCAATTAATATTACTCAACTTAAAAGTTTTATGGGACTTGTAAACTTTTATGCCAAATTTTGTATGAACATGAGCGATATTCTCAAACCACTCTATTGTCTTTTAAAAAAAAATATTAAATGGGAATGGTCAGATAAGTGTAAGGCAGCTTTTATAAAAATAAAAAATATTTTAAGTAGTGCTCCTGTCTTAGCTCATTATGATGCTAGCCTTCCACTTATATTATCGGTGGACAGCAGTTCTTATGGCGTGGGCTCTGTGCTTACACAGCGGTACGCAGATGGAACTGAAAGACCGGTGTGTTGCGCTTCGAGGACGCTCAATGTGGCTGAAGTGGGTTACTCTCAATTAGATAAAGAGGCTTTAGCAATAGTATTCGGGGTGAGTAAACACCACCAATACATTTATGGTAGACATTTTACTTTGCGCAGCGATCACCGTCCGTTAAGTTACATTTTCGGTAAAAAGAAGGGAATACCTGTGACCGCTGCCAGCCGTCTACAACGGTACGCAGTTAAGTTGGCTGCCTACGATTATGATATCGAGTTCGTAAATTCATCAAAAAACTGTTTCGCAGATGCTCTTTCCCGTCTTCCTCTCAGTTTGCCATGTAGGCAAACGAGTGTTAATGACCGAGAATGTAGTTATTTAAATTATGTACAAGGACACTTTCCGATTAGTTTTAAAGATATTAAAAGTGAAACGGTTAAAGATCCGGTATTAAGTAAAATTTATGGTTTTGTGATGTACGGATGGCCAGCTGAGAGGTTAACTGATAAAATTTTAAATATTTATTATAATCGAAAGGATAATTTACATGTAGATCAGGGTTGTTTAGTGTGGGGGTTTAGAATAGTAGTGCCTAAGTCCTTGAGGGAATTAGTTTTGAATGAAATACACGACGGTCACATGGGGATTGTGAAAATGAAACAAATCGCGCGTAATTACGTGTGGTGGGAAAATATAGACGCGGACATTGAGCGCGTGGCGCGGGAGTGTGCGTCGTGCCGCGCGGTGTCGGCCGCCCCGCCCGCTGCCCCGCTGCATTCGTGGCCCTGGCCTCCCGAGCCCTGGTCGCGACTGCACATTGATTTCCTAGGTCCGTTCAGTAATATGTATTTTCTCGTAGTTATTGACGCACATTCGAAATGGATAGAGGTGGAGAAAGTAACAACGACATCAGCTACAATTGTTATAGATAGTTTAAGACGGTTATTTGCACGTTTCGGTTTACCAAAACGTCTAGTGAGCGACAACGGTCCACCATTTTCATCGTCAGAGTTCGCGCAGTATTTGAAACGGAACGGTATAAAGCATACATTAATAGCCCCGTATAATCCGTCAAGCAACGGCGCCGCCGAGAATGCAGTTCGTTCGATTAAGCGTGTTTTAAGAAAGGCACAACTAGACAGAGAGGATTATAGTACGGCTTTAAACAGATTTCTATTTACATATAGAAATACGGAACAAAGTGCTACGGGCAGGGAACCAGCGGTAGCTCTTTTAGGTAGACGACTACGCGGACGTCTTGATCTGCTACGGCCCGACGTATCTGAACGCATTCGCAGCGATCAGTTACGCCGTGAGCAGAGCACGGGCCGTCCGCTACGAGTGTTGGCGCGCGACGAACCGGTCATGTTACGTAATTATGGTAAGTCGGGTCGTAAATGGACTGAGGGGGTTGTCGCAAACCGAACAGGGCCAGTTTCTTATACTATTGAAACAAATAGTGGGCAAATCCATAAACGGCATATTAATCAATTACACAGTAATAAATCGCGCCATTCATTGAGTAGGACTATAGACGTATCCGATTCAGAAAGCCAGGAAGATTTAATGGTTGAAGATGAGTCCTTCGCCAGTGAGGAGGTAAGAACTAGTGAGCCACAATCGCCCTTGCTAAACACGCCGCCCACGCCACCCGCCGATAATAACCGACGGGAACGAAAAGCTGCTTTACGGTGTAAAGAATTGTTAAGAGCATTAAAGAAATAAGTTTTTTTATATTATTAGATATTTATTTTTAAGATATAAGATATAAGGTTTTATTAGATAAAATATTAGTATAATATAGATAAAAATATTAATATAAAATAATTAGTTTAATTTATAATTATATATATAATTAGTTTAAATATATAATTAGTTTAAATATATAATTAGTTTAAATGTATAATTAGTTTAAATATATAATTAGTTTAATTTTTTTTTAATTAAAGGAGGAAAAGTGTGAAAAGGAGAAAAATTAAGATAATTTTTTATGTTACTAAATTAAAGGAGGAAAAGTGTTCTGTATCGTAAATCTGTAGTGAGTAATAAACCAGTCTGCGTTGAGCTGTCGTGTCTCATTGACGTGTCCCTAAACACAACAGTAATCCTTGAATGTGATCAAACTCACAACCGTCGCGCGTACAGTCTTGCACTGTGCCATGACCTCATACATGCACAAATAACTTCCATTGTGCTGTCACTCACAGCATCAGTTAGTCTTTCATCTTTTTTTCTATCATCTTATCTAATCATTTGTATTTCTGATATATAAAAATAGGGTTAAAATAAAAATAAATATACTTTATTATAATTTGCTTTTTTTAAAAAATTTTTTTAAAGTAATCGTGGCGCAATAGGTCTGTAGCTTTAAACGCGATGTTTGGAGGTTCGATTCGGACTCGAGGGTGTAAGTTTTTCATCCCTCTTTTAGTGCTCCCAGAGACGTGAGTGGGGAACGGAATGTCTAAACACTAGGCTTCCCCTGCCTACCCTGTTTTATGCGGGAAGCTGCTTAAAGCTGTTTTTTTATTACTGTACTGTACAGCGGCGGTTGTGGGTTCGACTCCACTCGAGGAAATTTAATTTTTTTTACATTTATATTTTCATTTCTTCGCGCTGGTGCCCGCATATATCAGACATGCGGGATCCTACGTGAAGCTACGTCCTACTAATATTAATAATTATAAAAAATTGTGAGGAGTTTGTTCCATTTCAACACTAAAATTACTGAACGGATTTAGATGAAACTTTACAGTAATATAGCTTACACATCAGAATAACACTTAGGCTAAAATTTATGTAAACGTTTTGTATAATTTTGACTATAATATAAAAATAAGTTGAAGCGCGCGAAGCCGCGTTGGGCTCGCTAGTATTATATACGAATACATACATTCAATCTCCATCATTTCCATCCGTTTCAGACAATTACCGAGCACCGACTGACGTCGCCCGAAGCCCCGAGGCCCCGAGGCGCGGTCAGACGCACGGCCGCCAATTAACAAGCCATTTTAAATTTAATGTTGATTTGTTTACGTAGATTTCATTATTTTAACACAGTTAGTAGGCAGAGGGAACCTAGTGTGAATATATTCCGTCCTACACGCATTATATAGTATTTTGGGTATATTAAATTAAATATAGTCATTCCCCCGAGTGGGGTTCGAACACACAACCGTCGCGAATACAATCACGCGTTGTCTCACTGCGCATTTTGATTTATATTTATTTAGTAATCTTTACTTTAGGTCTGCCTAGTCACCCGGGAGGGATAAATTCGTTTCATTACCTCGCTCTAATAACATGATAAAGTGCAACGTTAAGTTGCACGGAATATCCCGAAAAAGAAATGTCTTAGCCCCACGTAACCTTTTTGCCTACCCTGCTACGTGCGGGATACTGCGTGAAAGTCGTTTTTTTTATTTTATCCAACTTTCGCATTATTAGATAAGGTTAAGAGTTATATTTTATAATTTTGTTCTATTTCATATATATATATTTTTTATGTGGATGATTGATTTGGTATTACGGCAATATTAAGGTAAAAAAGCAATAAAAAATAAAGACACATATATTAAATGTAATCAGAACCTATGTGAAGCTACAATAAATAAATAAACTTAATTTGTTGAATAAGTAATAAAATAATAAAAATAATTTATTATTATGGAACCTTTACGAAAAGGAGCAGTACGGGACACCCAACCGGCTTAGGTTCCTCTGGAGTCTGAATGTTCTAGGTTTGTTTCTCTATGGCACTCTATGGGATGGAAACTAAAACCATAATCCATAGCGCCACGTCGACCCTAAATTGAAAAACTTCATAAAATACAATGCTAAAACACAAATACATGACATAAACTGATAAAAAAGTGGATGGAATGTTTTGACACTAAGCGCTCCTCGCCTACCCTGCTATACACGGGATATAATTATTATGATAGGGATGAAATAGAAATATATTGTACGTCGATTAAAAACTACTAGCGCCATCTATTGGCGAATGGCATGTTCCTGAGTAATATAGTATCACCTGGTAACGGATACTTGTTAATATGTCACATGACTTATAAAACGGGTACTAGATGGCGTTCGATGTTATCGTAATTTAACTGTATTAAAATCATGTACAAAATCATGTAAGTGTTATGAAACACTGATATCATAAAAACTTAATAGTAGTTGTAATATAAAATGGAAAATAATTAAAAAAATACGAATACGAATTGTAAAAAAATTGAAATAAATAAAATTATTTACAAAAAAAAATACGAATCATATTATGTTCATTTTAAACTAAATAAATAAAAATAATTAATAAATAAAAATGCTGAAAGCTCAAAGTCAAAAGCCAAAATATACAATCTTTTCATGTCGAAACTAATAAAGAAAATATATGTACATATTTGAAAATAAAATTTTACTAAGCATTACTTAACAATAAATCTTTTACAAATTTATCATAATAAATAATATTTTGTTTACATTAAAATTTAAATAAAAAAGCAATAATAGAACGTATCCATAAGAATAATCACAAAACAATAATAAATATAATTTTCAATCTCAAAACCTAAAACCGAACGCATCTATAACTCTCAAAAGCCATTTCGTTATTTAAAAAAACAAACGTCAGCCAATCACAGGGCAGCATTCATCTCACCGGTCAAATACTTCGCTGTGATTGGCCAATCAATTAAGCAGGTGCTATGCGTCATACGCCATATCGTTATATGTGAAAGTTTAGATTTTTTCAAGCGAAATTAATTAAAAAAACAAGTGTACTCAGTATTTTATCGTATATGTTTTTAACATGCATTGTACTATAGTGTAATATTATTTCTTTTTCACCGTACAGCCTCTTTTATGTGTCTATACAACGTGACATTGGCCAAGTGATTAGTGCTCAACTTGCAAAAAACATTTATTTATAATTTACATTATTTGAACTAATCAAAGTGGTATTTAAATAAAACAAACATGAGTGAGTGGTACAGGATGAAGAACGGCTTCAAATCTCACGATTCAACCGAATTGTCAGTGGAGACATCAAGCGAAATGTCAGACTCGTATAATATATTTTCTGATCATCTAAGTGCTATACCAACCTTGATCGTGCCTAGGAAGCTAGATTTTAGCACTTATGGCGACGATGAGTGTCTTCGTGATGCTTCTACACCACCGACCTCGCTTAGCCCTCCATACAAAAGAGTTAGGGCTCTCAAGTAAGTGAAATTCTAGCTATGTATAAATGAGGGCATTAATACCACGTTATGTGTTATTGATTGGCTTAAATGCTTTAGATTTTAAATTGTTATAGTTGGATTTTTGTATTTGTTATTGTTTGTTGTTTTTTTTTTTCATTCATATATGTAAGATGCATGAATGGAGCCTCTTATAATTATTGATGCATAAACTGCATTGATTTATAAAAGTGCATAGTACACCTGTAGCAAAACATTAACATAATTTCTCAAACAATAAACACTCAATATTTCATCTATGATATAGTTACATTTCTTATTGAAGCATATCAGCATTACTTATTCTATGAGGTTCTCTACTGATTTTAGAAAGTTACTTAAAAACATTAAATTTTATATATCAAACTATTTAATAAAATTAATGTGTTGTCCAAATTGAATAATGTAAAATGCTATTTTAATATATTGTCTGCTATTTTAATTTCTATGAATAATATTTAATTTCATAAAGGTTTAATTAACTTAGCCATCCATACATCTGCTTCTATATCTTGTACTCCTTTCTCCATTCCTTATTGATATAATAACTAAAATAAAGTGCACTACAATCAATCAATCAAACTAGTAAACACTAGATTCCCGGTGTCTATCCTACTATCTGCGGGATGTAGTGTGGATCTACAATCTCAATATTTTGACTGGATAGCCCCAATAAAGAGTTTAGTTTCGATATAGTGAAACGCAACACTGCTTATTCTCACTCATTAAACACAGCTCTAGCTAATACAAGTGTGTCAAAAATTCGACTTTTTCTTAAACATGTCTTAACATGATTTTAACATGTCTTCAAATGTATTGTTGACTTGAAAAACCTGTTTTGAAAACTATTTAAGTAGGTCAAACTAAATGAATATGCAGAATTTTAGGGAAAAACAATATTTTATTATGTGATGCTAGTCTTAAAATTATAGAATTATAAGAATGAATAAATGGTTTCATTGAATGGTGAGCTCTGTCACTCAATAGGTAATGTCTCAAATTTGGGCAGCTAGTGGAGAACATAGTGTCTTAACACTAAGTACTATGAAAAACCATATGTCAATGACAAATTAGCCTAATGCTTTAAATTATTTGTGATTCAAAAAAGTTACAAGTAGAATATATTGTTACAATATACATTCTAAAGAATTTCTAATTATGTTGAATATGCAACATAATTTAAGTCTGCTCTCTGACTACTAAGCAAAATATTCATATAATAAAATATTCATCAACACATTCTCATACACTTCCCAACAAACTAAATTATTATTGGGCAACAATGTTATTTATTAAGTGTTTTCAAATTTTTTAAAAGTGTGAATGGGTGGAATAACATTAAAAATATTGAATATATAAATAGTTATTCTATACATATATGAGAAGAAAGTGAGAATGTGAGATTTTTAGCTTTTTGCTTCATCTCACATTGAGGGTTAAGACATTCCAATTTTCTACATTTGGCTTCTCCGCACCTCCAATAAAAAATAATAAAATATTGAATATATAATATTAGAATTTCTTTTTGGAGCTGAGTTCTGCCACTCAATATGCAATTCCTCAAAAGTGTGGTAGAAAGTGGGGCACTTAATGAGAAACAGAGTGGGATACAGGAGCATGTGTTCATTGTGTAGCTAAAATAAATATAACGTTAGATAATAGTCAAACTGTATTATAAAATTAAGTGAACTATTGAACTTTAACTTTGAAATTGGTTAAAAGATAAAATTCCTTCATGTAACATTGCCCTTGCTTGCATCTATAGATTACATAAAATTAATTACTTTATTGAATGTTTTTATCATATTTTTTTTTAATATCAAGATGTTAGTGATCTTGAATTGTTACGAGTTACATTTATGTAGTACTTTTTGTTAAATTTTTTACATCATATTATATCTACACTTACAGATACATATACATCTAAACTGACAGTATTATATATATATATATATATATATATATATATATATATATATATATATATATATATATATATTTATATATCTAGTAATATATATATATATATATTACTAGAAAGCCAGCTTAAGAAAGGTTATTGAGAGCTTGGACAGTGGAGTCAGCATTGTACCATATTTTAAAGAGGCTGTTAAGCCTACATTTGTGATATGTGTTGCAAAACCCGGGGTCTGTTCTGAGCCCCAGGCACCACAGTCAATCAGGACTAAAGTTACGAGTTTCGCCGCTCAGCACACAATACATGTCTCTAAAATTAGACGGAAGGTAGAAAATGAAGTGTCTTAGGACTAGGTACCCTCTGCCTTCTTCACTCTCCTGTAAGTGGGAATCAGCATCAACGCTAAAGAATATTAACAAAAATTTTGCAATATCCCTTTGTTTACGTTTAAAAACACGTTTTCGAGCAAAATTTTCGGTTGAAATCAGTTAAAGAACAGTTAGAAGGTGAAATAACAAAACATATGTATGTATTATGATCGAACAGCTGACGCCCGCAAAAACTCCTACGCATTTAAAAAAAAAGCGCACCTTGACATTCGAGAAAAAGTGTAAATCTGTCAAAGGAATATGCGCGTTGTGCCTAAGGTTTTAGTGTTTCCTTTTTTTATTATGGAAGCTTATGATTTTTTTAAATGTTGTCTATTGTGTTTGTATTTTTGTGTTTTTAATAGACGTGACCGTTTTTTACGTAATGTGTGTGTAATTTTTTTTCATTAACTTATATTTGGAGGCCCTCGTGGCGCAACGACCGGCACAAAGAAATCTGATAATTGATTCATAAAAATAGTTTTTAATTTATGCTTAAAGTAAAAATCTTATCACAGAAAGCACAAATCATTCTATTTTAAGTCGCTTTCTAACTTTCTTTTTACATATGGCACAATAAAACGTGAACACATTTGAATCGTAGTTCTGTTTGAAATATTTGTTAATACATAATAGTTAAGTTATTTTCTTCGTTTTGTTAAGATAAGGCGCGACATTTAGTTCCGCCACTCAATACGCAATGTCACGAAAATTGGTGCGTGAGGAACGAAATGTCTTAACATTAGGTTCCCATGCCTACCCTGCTACATGGGGTAAGGTGGGATGAAGTAGAAAATACTTAGCTTTCTTAGGCACATATTTATAAACCGCTCTCAATTCTGAGATCGACTTAAGATACCGTTTCCATTCATAGATTGTAATTTATGAATGAAAACGTCATCTCTAGATTGATCTCAGACTTGAGAGTGGTGTATAAATGAGCGCTTCAGTCCAAATATACATTCTTAAATGAGCATCCTAAAGTACCTCGTAATTGGTTTATGGTTAATGTAATTTTAAATTTATTTTGATTTAAAATGATCAAGATATGGTTCTGTCAGAAATAACTATTTAATACAACACCTAAGAAACGCAGTTGCAGGCCTTGCAGGTGACTGTTTCGGTATTTTGTAACTGATATTTTGTCACAAGTTTTAAACTTTAATTCCAACTTCCGGGACTTCATTGCGTACAGAGTGGCGAAACTCAACGTCGCGCTTTGTGTACCAGAGCGGGAAAATTAAAATATTTCATTCCCCCGAATGAGAAGCGAACCTACGGCCATCTCATTTATGGTCACACGATTGAATAACCTATCTTGTTATTAAAAATATTATATATAACATTCAAATCGACGTTTGGAATACAAAATAAATATAATCTATTTATAGTAGGTAAGTTCGCGATTATTACCATGAGAATTTTTATTACGTAACATAACCCCAAAAATGTATTGATTATACAAAAATGGACCTTATTTCTCTTTATTCAAGTTCATTTTCATATATTCCATTATTATATTGTCTGATGTTTCAAATGAAAAGAAGTTCGAGTGAATTTCTTAAGACTTCTTGCCTTTTATATTTGGTTATTGGTGTTATTTTATATGAATGTGGAATATGAAATGGTGCAGTGGATCTGTGTATGACTGTAATCGAAATATATGGGGTTCGATTTCTAGTCGGGGAAATGATTTTAATCTTGATTACTCCTTTGCTGTGCGACAAAGTGCGGTGTTGTGTTCCGCCACTCAATATGCACTATGTCTCGAATAAATGGTATGTGGAGGGTTGAGTGTTTTTAACGTTTTTGTGCAAGTGCTACGCCACAATAAAGAAAAGAAAATTTTAAACCTGGTTGGTTGGACGGCTTCCAATAGGCGCGGGTTCGAATCCTGCTACATTCAGGTTTAATACTGTTTCTAAGAATATTTAAGAAAGGATTATGTGGACACTAGGTCTCTATATATATGCCCTGCTATATATGGAATACAGTAAAATGAGATACTAAAAAAAATAGTAAAAGCCAAAAATCCGTTAAAATGTTTAAGATATCATATTATTTCTATAAAATGTAGTGTATTTTTGTACTGCAGGTGTGTTTATATGTGTGGGTTTGTATTTTGTATACGCTTGCAAGTGTTTTGCAAGTGTGCGTGCAAGTGAGGGGACACTGACAATAGCGTCTTAAGAATATTACATTTTTTTTTCTTCTATAGGTATTATTATTATTATATTTTGTATAGTCTGTGTAATTTTATGGTTTAAGGTGACATATTGTGTTTTTTTTTTCACTTCCCTAGCTAAAGGTGTTTTGTGTAAAGGTGGTTATTCAAATGTATTTTTTTTAGTTTACTACTCTTTAAAGATATTTTGCGATATAAGCAGAACGAATTTAATGACGGTTCGCCAGGATATTAACTTTCCACTCTTTCATACACATGTACACACAGACTGTGGAACCCAGTGCCACATTTAGCCACTGATAGGATATATGAAAATATTTCCTCTGAGTGAGAATCGAACCCACAACTGTCTCGCTTCCAGTCAATTCTCTATAATAATTATTTTTATTACTTTTCGCAGATTATTCGACAGTCCACACACACCTAAGACGCTACTTGAGAAGTGCTCAACGCCATCTCATGCGATTAGATCGAGATTGTTTCCTACTAAACTTAGTGCGCCGACTGGTAAGTTTTTCCCGTCCGCGGCTTCGCCCGCTTAAACTAGTTATATTATAGCCAAAAATATTTATAAATTAATATAAATGTAACCTGTGTGATTCTGATATATGAAATATATTACTGTTAAGTTTCGTCTAGATCCGTTCAGTAGTTTTTGCGTTAAAGTGAAACATACATTCATTCATATTAAAAGCTTTTTTTATAATATTAGTATATTTTGGATTGGATTAGAATTGGATATTTTTTGAACCTTTTGTTTTTAAACCTAGAGTATAGTGAGATAATATTACTCAGTGTAGACTGTTTTTAAAATGAAATCTAAATATTTTTTATTGAATAGTTTGTTGTGAGTGGTAGTAATTATCATTTAGTGGTATAAGTAAAATGACCAGACGTCCCGTTCCCGTCGCTTGTGTGTCCCGGTGTCCACTTTTCGTTTGTTTTCGTCTAATTTTAATATCAATCGTGTTGATTGGCGGAACCCAACGCCGCGTCTACCTCTTGTCGTGTATGTTTTGTAAATATTTTTTTTAACGAAGCTCTTTTATTTCTTTCCCAGGCATGCCATCAGGCTCAAGCCATCACCTCCATCCACCATCTGATGAGGATTCAGCGCTAGGAAGTCTGCTTCCAGAGGATCTGGACGATTCCAGGCTAAAAAAACCTTTGGCGAATATCAATCCTTTTACACCTGATGGTACGGGTCTTTTTGTCTTATTAGTTGTTTTTAGGGTTCAGTACTGAAAAAGAAAAAATATGAAGCTCCTATGATAGGAACATTATTGTTTGGCTGTTTGTCTGTTAAGACCATTTATTTCAAGATTATGTGGAAGTATCAAACTAAAATTAGTATTGGTCCATTCTAAATCAAGACAATCAGAAGATACGAGCGTTTGTGCATCACTTTTGCTGCATTTTGTATGAATTTATTACTCATTACGTGTCAATTAATTCATTTAGATAAATGTAGATTTTTTAATCACAATATGTTTTATTCTTCATAGGACGAGCGTTAAATAAGAAAAAGCGTACGCTATCTAAAACACCTACAGCCGACGCCACACCGGAACAGCCAGCAAAACGATTACGAGTAAGTATTTTGTTTCGCAATGGTAGCGGATTCGATTTTGTTATTTGTATGATTAAAATTTAAAAAAACTGAGTTTCAGTTTTAGTTTCGTTGCATTCCGTTCTTTAACACGGAAAATGATATGGTGTGTGAAGAACAGACACTGTTAAGACGTTAAGAAGGACAGACATTTTAAGACTGGAACAGTGTTAACACACTCCCTTGTGTTGTTGCCTATCCTGCTATCCTGAATTTGCGTTTTTTTTTAAATAATTAAGTATAATATGGTATGTTTAAAGTATATTATAGAAAGAATATTAATTATTTTTTTTTTTCCAGGAATCCAACATATCTAGATATAATGTGGAATTTTTAGAGCTAGGCGTTATAGGCAGAGGTCAGTTCGGTCGAGTGACAAGATGTAGGAATCGGTTGGACGGGTGAGTTGTCTTATTATTGTTTTTAATTTTAAAAATATGAATTAAACATATGTATGTATAAAACTAAATAAAAATTGTTTCATGTAGTTACATTTTCTTAGCTTCATCTCTCTGTCTCCCGTATATAGCAGGGTTGGGTAGCACTGTGTTGATTTGTTACCAGAACGGGAAAGTGAAGATAATTCACTCCCACGATTGGGAATCGTACACGAAAGCGTCACGTTAACAATCGCCTCTGTACGGCAACGGCTTCTATTATTTAATTTCTTTGTGATTCTTAAAAAGAGTAGTATTTTGTGCAGTACATTTTGCAGAGACTAGTCGTGGTGCAGGGACACAAGCATGCATGCGACTGTAAACGAGACAGGTTGTGGGTTCGATTCCTACTTGAGAATATGAAATATTTAATATTTTTAATTCACTGCTCTGGTAGCAAATCGCAGCGTTAAGTTCAACTCTCACCATGAATGGCTCCAGAATTCAACGAAAAATGGGTACAAGAAATATCTTAATGGGGGCGAAGTATCTTAACACTAGGTTACCAGGTTCTCTCTGCTTAGACTGCTATAAACGGGATACAGCATGAAGCGTACGACATTCATTTGTAATTAGTTTTTTTTCTATGACTACCCTTATTTGTTTGGAAGTGATGCTACGAAATGGCACTGAAATTGTTATAACGGACAACTGATTATGAATTTTATTTTTGTTAAATTTTCTTTATACAGTGTTCAACAGTTCGTTATACAGTACTTTCGAACCATCAGTAACACAAACATATTTTAAACATTTCTTTTTACAATATTTATAATTTATAGGTGTGTATACGCGTTAAAGCGGTCCCTGCGCCCCGTGGCGGGGTCGGCGGCCGAGCGCGCCGCCCTCAACGAGGTGTACGCGCACGCGGCGCTCGGGAAACACGCGCACTTGGTTAGGTAGGTTCCCGGGTTCCCTTTTTTTGTGTTTAGTTTAGTCTCGTTTGTGCTGTGTGTTTTACTTTATTTCAGTTCAGTTATCAGTTGAGTAGTGGGATTTGATGACGTGTCATGTGTTGCTATGATGATGATGATGATTGTATATGTTTTTAGCAAACTTATCTAATGAAATGTGTATCTTTTTTTAATCATAGATATTACTCAGCGTGGGCGGAAGACGATCATATGATAATACAAAACGAATACTGCGACGGTGGTTCCCTACAACAGGTTTTGGAAAATGGCCCCCTACCGGAAAATGAATTATTATTGCTCTTGTCTCACGTTGCTAATGGACTTGCGTGAGTATTTAATCACTAGTGGAATTCTGTATGAAATTTGTTGAATAAACAATTTATTTATTTAGTTTTTCACGCTGTATCCCGTATAAAGCGGGACAGAGAGAAACTAATGTTAAGATAATGTTCACACACTGTCAATAGAGATATTGCATGTTAAATGCATCGAACCTACAACCAATATGTTTACAGACTTGATTCCCACTCGGGGGAATTAATTATTTCTAGTCGACACAAAGCGTGGCGTTGAATTTCGCCACTCAACACGCAAGTAATACGCTTAATTTCCCACACAGCTACATCCACATGCAACACTTGGTCCACATGGACCTGAAACCCGGCAACATATTCATATGTCACGGGGACGAACCCGCGCACACCGACTCGGACGACGGCTACGACGACGACGACGACGTGCCGGCCACTGTGCAACATATATATAAGATTGGTAGGTCATTTGGTATTTTCTTTGGTTGGGTAATGCAGTTGTTATATTCATGATGTCATATTTCTTTTCTTTTTTTTTGGGTTGAATATGAAAGTTGTTCTTTTTTTGGGGTTGTGAAAAGTATAGTTTTATATTATTGAGTGAGTAAGAATTTGACTTTGCTTTCCTCGGTGCTTTTATACAAGTGACTTAAAAGTATATTTTTTATTTTTTTTACATTAGTGTAGTTATTTTTTCACACAAATGCACACACAAAACAAATATTTGTGGAAAATGTATGAACATTATTATTAAATCCACAAACGTCGCGTTTCAATCAATCAATCAATATTATACGAATATAAATATATTATTTATTATTATAATTTTATTTCCCCCAGGTGACCTCGGCCACGTAACATGCATATCGTCACCGCTTGTCGAGGAGGGCGACTGCAGGTACCTGCCTAAGGAGGTGCTGCAGGAGGACTTCAGTCACCTGACCAAAGCTGATGTGTTTGCATTTGGTATGGATTTGTTTTTGGATTTTTCTTTTGATATTCTTTTTTTGTAGTTTTTTTTTTAGTAATGTCAAATTTGAAGATCTATTTATGATTTTTAATTTTCTGTACGGTTAATGTTACACAATGTTTGACAGTAATCGAAACCGAACCGAAGGTGACAAGACAAATTGCAGGACCGTCACTGAAAAATAGTGTCTTAACACTAGGTTCCCTTAACACTAGGTCTCCTTTGTCTACCCTATTATGTGCGGGGTACACCTTGAAGCTAAAAACCCTTATTTACTTTTTTTTTCTTATATTTTAGGTTTAACATTATTCGAAGCGGGCGGTGGCGGTCCCTTACCGAAAAACGGTCAGATGTGGCATGACATAAGGGACGGCAAACTACCTGATTTACCAAACTTGTCGAGGGAATTTAATCAATTGCTTAAGGTATTTAATACTTTTTATATACATTTTATTGTTATTTTAAATGAAACTAACATTTAATGTTAAGAATTGTTTGCCAAAATACAATAGTGAAAGTTGCATTTAAATCGGTTATGCCGTTTCTAAACATGCACAAACACACAGATAAGTAGGCAGTCAGGCTTTCATAATTGTATTTTAATAAGTTTTACTTCACATATAGTTTGCTTTGGTTTTTTCTTAATCAGTTCATAAATAAATTAGTTATGTCACAAAGTTCATGGCACAGCTTTTTTATTATAAACAACACAAAAAATATATTTTTCCCCCAGAAAATGGTCGACCCGGATCCGAACCAGCGACCATCGGCCCACAGTCTGCGACGACACCCTCTATTACATCCATCCGGTAACAAAAGTAAAGCTCAATTAAGAAGAGAATTAGCAGCGGCCAAGTTGAAGAATGAATTGTTGGCGAAAAAACTGCAGGTCGCAGCTAGGTAGGTTTTTATACTTAGTTATTTAGTCAATTACTTATTTAGTGACTTATTAAGTTGTATAGCTAGCTAGTTACCGAGAAAACTACTAAAACCGCTACATAAGTTATCATTAGGTGAGCTTTACTAGATAGATATTTATTTACATAATGTCCGTTTTTCTTGATTCAACTATTCTGTTTGTTACCTAAATAATAAATAAAATACTTTAATATATTTTTTATTACAGATGCATAAAATCTCTAACACCGACTCTAGTGAATCAAGAATCGGCCAAATTCAGAACGCGCTCCGCTAAAAGATTGCAAACACCCCGCGTCGACAGTAACATAGTGGATATATTGAACAGTGTCACGTCCCCCATCAGAATACGCACCGACAGACGGAAAAAAATGTAAACATATAGTTCTTTTATATATATTTCTGTCTATGTATCAAAAGTAGTCACGTCATTTATCAGAATACATGCGGACCGGCAGAAAAAATGTAAATATGTGCCCTTTTTTATATATTTCTATATGGCGAATTCATGATTTTGGCATATTGGGTCGTTATTTTATATGAATTGAGATGTTAGGAGGATATTGTGAATGCTACTAGTGTAATGACGCCATATTGGTTTCTGATAGAAAATTTGATAAATAGTTTTTGGATTTATAAATCATCCAATATTTTGTAACATTGGTTTAAATGTATATTGTTGTATCACTTATAAACAGTAAAGATAACATTTTTTTAAAGATAACATATTTATATAATCTATTAATGATTTCTACAAAAAACTTCATTTCAATCTTACATTTTGTTTTCTTATTTTGTTAATAATACGATAATATCTTATACTATATATAATATAATAAGATAATGTCTCATAACATCTCAATTATAATATTATGTGATAAAACAAAATATTATTATGAACATGCCGCCATGTTCCAATATAAAGAAACTAATTACACTTTTTTTAATTTGTCAAACAAAATATTGAAAGTCTATAATTTTTGAACAGATTACATAAAAATAGAATATAAATTAACTTTTTTCTAATATTGAATTACTGTTTTCAGTTTTATGTAACTTTTCTTTCGATACATAAAAAAACATACCAATATATTGAAAAAAATCGATTATTTAAAAAGTTGAATCGATGCTTAAATAAATTTCAAATTTTTTCAACTTGGATTTGACACATACAAATCTATGGTACAAAATTATAAGCTATTTTTGTCTGTAGATTTTTTTATTATAGATGGATATTGACGCTTCAGGCTATACATTTGGCCACCTTTACTTCAAAATTGGGTTGAAATAAAATACACTAAATAATATGTTATATAAATTTATTTTATTAACTTATTTAATTACACTTACAATATACTTTATCCGTTTATATTTTATCTAAATATTAAAAAAATGGCCCTGAAATTGAATAAAAATTTAAATTTAAAATATTAAATAAAATATTATTCACAAATAAATAAATAAATAAAGATAAACACTAAGAAAATTAATTAATTGAATTTTCACATGTTTAAATATAATTACTATTATACTTTATTTTACCATATAACATAAAGTATGTGTATTTTTTTTTAGCCTTTTTAACCTCAACAGGACTATATTTATGATTATGATTACAAAAGTGCCTTCGATGTTAATAAATGTGATGTAAAAGTGCTTTCTACGAATTTACTGTATCAAAATATTATTTAAATGATTACTATTAAATAGCTAAATTGCGGTATTTAAAAAATAGAGTACAAAAATATACAGATAAAAGATATTTTTAAATGACATACTTATCTAATCTGTGCACAAAAAATATATTTTTTTATCTGTTTTTTATATTTGTATCTGTATCCCGTCGTAGGTTAAGGTTTTTTTTCTTGGATTTTAAATACCGTAATACATTTTTTTTTAATAAATCTTCCATTTATTTATCCCAACAATGTGATATTGTTTAAAAAATTATATAAATAAGCTATGTGTAAGTAATATTGTGGATATATAAGTATTTTTTTAAATAGAAAAAAGTATACCCACAGATAATAAATAAATAAAAATAGTGTATAATTTATTTAGAATATGAATTTAAAGTCATAGTAACCCATTTAATTAGTTATATGTAATATTTATGTTAATTATTAATTAATTAAATGTAAAGGTGTAAAAAAGTAATATTTTTCATACTAATATGTCCATTAGAAATTAATTTAAGATACAGGTGTTTTAAATTTGGTCTTTTCTATAAAGATAGGTTTATTATCAAAAAATTGTTTTTTTTTATTGTATTTAGTGGATTTTCTTGTGACACCGCTTTACATGTAAATTGATTTTTGTAAATGCTAAGATAAAACCTTTTATTATAATTTAATTACTATTAAGGTTTAATTAATAATTAATTGTGCCTTCTTTATTGTTTTTTAATACTGTTTTTTTTTTTTCTGAAATATAAGTTTCAGTAAGCCCTTTAATTTTTTTCTATTGTAAACAAAATAATACAGCTAATTTTCAATTACATTAATAATATTTTTTGATATTCTTTTTATAATAAAATAACGCACATACTAAACATAAAAGTTTCGTAAACAGATTAAAAAACTGATTCTAACAATAAGGTCGTTTAATTTTAATTTCTAAAAATATTTATAACCTACTTGGTGGGTTCTCTTAGACGTATGGATAGATCTCATGCTTTCTCTTTTTTTTATAAAAAAATAATATCTCTATAAGTAATTATCTATGTTGAAATGAATGGCTGTATATGTTAAGGTCAAATCTGTTTTGGTTAATTGTTACTATAATATTAATAATTGTATTTTTTTTATTGTATTATGGCTGATTTTCAAAGAATTTTTAATTTGAGCTTTCCGTACTATAAACACGAGGTTGTGGGCGAAATACAGCGTGAGGTTATAAAAAAAAATTTCTTTGAAAGTCCGTTCTGTATAGTTAGTATGTATATTAATATTTTCTTTAACCTAAAATTGTAACTTTGTTCCTACTTCTTCCATTGGTTTTTTGATTAACAATTTTTGTATGTATATTGTATTTTGTAAATGAACAGTGCTTAAGTAAATTCATTAAATTTGTTTTTTTTTATTCTTCGGTTGTTAGATTTGACCAAAGGGTGAGGGTAGCTGTGAATGTATATTAGCATTGTAATAAATAAATGTGCTTGTTGTAATTATCTGTGTTGTTTTTTTAAATTATTCTAAGAATTTGAAGTTTCTAAAATGGTAATGTACATTGTATTTTACAAACTGAAATCAGTAAGTAATCAACATTTTTGTACAATAGAAGAGGTTTTGCAATATATCTAAATAGTAATAATGATGCCAAAATTAAAATTCTAATATGAGATGACAATTTTTTTCGATTCTCTAGCAAAAAAAGCAATTATCTACACGGCTGTTAATCTAATATGTAGAGGTACTCGTGGTGCCTCAGACTAGAGGTGATTTGTTATACGGCGAGTGGGCTGATACTGTTGTAAGTCCCGTACAATGCTCTGAACCGCTCACTCTGCGAGGCTATGAATTAAGCTTTGATATACTAAGAAGTCTAATCAATAAAAGATGGATCGTCTGCGCTCCTTTTAGGGAAGCAGCATATAGAATAAAATATTTCAAAACTTTATCTAAAATAATTTATCAAGATTCCTCAGTTCAGACGTGGGAATTTTTTTCATTTTACGATTTTTATCCATACTGAATTATGTGTGACGCAGATACGAATAGATACCAAGAACGTAAACACTTATTACAAAAATACTACTAAACGATGCCGATCTGCAACTTTCATTCTTAAAAAACATACCAAAACGACCAAGGGAAATTTTAGGTAATTACCTATTTTCTATAATAATCTAAACTGCTTTCACCGCTAATACCTACGATTCGATTTCGTGAATGAGACGTGTGTGGCGTCATTCTTAACAAAAGTGTTTTATTTTACAACGATAATTTTATTAATTATTTTGTTTAGGCAAAATCTCTTGTTTTAAATGTATCAGGCTTTTATAGAGTAGTTAAAAGTGTGTGTTTCATTTAATGTGGTGATGGCAAAAACACTATACAGGTGTAACAAGATTGACCGATCAACGATGGTCTATGGGATTTCAGTACCACTAGACCTCGGCGGCGACCTCGCGGCGGGGTGAGTCGACATTAGCGCTGGACTCTCGCGCCCGCTCGGTGGACTCCATCAGTGCTATTATTGATTGTGAATTTAAAAGTAATAAATCTTCTTCACTTAATTCATTTAGAAATATTCCAATTATAATATATGTGATGAATTGTGAATAAGACAATTTTTTACAAGATTTTATTAATATTTATATTATCATTATTCTTAAACCATTATAATGTTAATGCAGTACAAATATATTGAAAAACATTAAAAATATTAATAGATCTAAGTTTCCCGTTCCTACTCGTTCCCTTGTACCTCATACTCGTTCTCAGGTCAAGTCAACATTCAAAATAAATTTAATTAGACTATTCTACACTTATTTCCATTATTTCCTCATTTAGATTTCCTAATTGTGGAATAAAACTTTAAAAATGTTTTTTAGTAAATCTCTACTAAATTAGAATCGGTTCCATCAACTCGTCACTTACATAAACATTTTTCATTAATCGATTAATCGATTTTTAAAGTGTTAAAAAACTTCAAACAATTTCTTTTAAATGTTTAAGCATATTACCGTGCTCAAAGTACATTTTCGGCAAATTCCTTTTAAACTAAAATCGATTCTAACTAACTTCTAACTAGAACTGAACTAATAGACTTGCCAAATCTTACTCGAGTCGTTATTTAAAAGTCAAAACAGACAACTGTCACAAATGTCAATCTCATTGCATTGTCTCTGGAACAGTAGAGTTTATTTTGTATTTATTTGATTATAAACAATAGAAACTAATTAAATAAAGTAAACAAGAAAAGAAAATAGTTAAATGTTGATTATTTTATAATTTACATAATGGAAAGATTTTTGTTAGTAAAATTATGCTTAATTTTGTGCCTTCAATACTGTTTTTGTAAAATGAGTGATGAAATAATATTTCATTATAATAACACGTAAGTAACTTTGTAATATTTTATATATATTTGTTTAATTAAATACTGCTATATTTATATAAATCTACTTAATATATTTTTATTTATTATGTAAAACATTTTATTATGGATTTATAAATAGTTATTGAGATATTTTCTTAGATTAATTATTTAGATATTTTTCTTAAATTTCATTTAAACAAAAATGTTTAAAAAAAAATCAGTATAACAACATTAAATTAATCTTCTAACTGTACTTTATTTATTGCTTATATTTATGTAGGGATACAGTATTTATAATGTTGCTTTATATATATTGGAATAAGAATCAAAAATTATATAAAAACATTTAAACATAGTGTACATATATTTATAAATCTCTTAAACTGGAAAAGCTTTTTAAATACAGTTTAGAATTTATAATTTTTAATCCAATATTTTTTTCAATATAAAAATCCCGTTGTATTCCTTATTTTAATTTTTCCAGTGTCTTATCTGATTTTTTTATCAAGGTTTCCATGTAACAACTTAGAATATTATTCAATAAAGATAACTTGTGTATTATCTTATTGTGTTTTTCCAATATTATGATTCATAAAGTATGGTATAGATGTTGGTCACACAATACAATGTCTAATATAAATATATATTATATTAACTTCTTATTCTATTCTGCGTATATCTTGGCAGATAGATAGAACTTCGTTCCTAATGCACCATTTCATTGTCAAAAGACTGACTGCTGCGTTTTGACTCTCCACCTACCCTAGTTGGTAGAACTCAGCACAATGTTTGTCTTGTCACTAGAGAGAGGAAACCAAAATACATTATTCCCCTGATTAGGAATCAAATCCACAACAGTAGTACTTTACAGTCAGATGTTGTGCCGTCCACAAAAATGTATCAAATTTGGAGCATAAAAAAATAGTTTTTAGCTTTGTACTGTATCCCCCATATACCGAGTTAGACAGAGAACCAATTAAAAAAACACTATTAAATCCATTTAGCCTGAATATTGCATGTCTGGTGGAACTAAAATGGACATAATTCTTTCCCACAAGTCTGATTGAGACCACAACAATCCCATTAACAATCATAAACTGTTCCAGCGATCTACAATGGCTTTTAAAATATATGTTTATATCAATAACTCTTTTTAATTACAGGAACTAATAATAAATAAATATAACTTTTTCTTATCACTAAATTGTTGAAGCAAAGCAGCAAATATAAATATAGAGTATTGACATTTTTTATGTATTACAGTACTTTTATTATATTGCTATTATTCAGCTTTTATTTATCACTTAAAAAAAATATAATTTCTTCTACACCAGACATTGCAACACAGAACTTTCAATTTCATCTGGTGTGATGTTTATGTTAATAAGGAATCTTTCTGCTATATTACCTAGAACAGTGCTGTGTCTACAATTTTTGTTTTCTTTTTTTACTGCTTGGTCACTTACAAATCGTAGCGCAGATGCACAATCGTAAACGCGACAGGTTATTGGTTCCATTCCCACTCTAGGAAATGTAATATTTCATATTTTTAATTCTTCATTCTGATGTTGAGCCATAGCACTGCTTTTAGTTCCTCCACTCAACACGGAATGCCTCCTGAATTCGACGGAAAATGGAGAAGTCAAGTGTTTGAGTACAAGAGTTGTAGGTAACCAACCTACACCGCTAAAAGCGGTATAAACCAGGTTAGGCCAAGCAAATGATGTTACACAACAAAAAACAAAGCTCTGCTTAGACCTTGCGGACTGTACTTTATAATTATATTTTTTTAATATTTAATATAATATTTGATGTATATTGATATTTTGTACAAAGTTTATATTTTGATTACATTTCAGTTATAAATACAATGTGCCATACATTGTGGAAGTTAGTAAAACATCAGAGTATATTATGGAGTTTGCAGGGGTGAGTTTAGATTTTCAATTATAAATATAGCAGTGGTCATATCATTAATAATTACCTTTATATATATATATATATATATATATATATATATATACACAAATCTGCGATTGTAAACGTAACTGTAAACATGTTGGGAGTTAGACTCCCACTTGGGGTAATGAAATATTTAATATTTTCCTTTGCCTCGCTCGGTACTTAATATGCAATGTCTCAGGAATTCCGCGGAAAGTGGAAAGATTCTGCCTACCGTGCTATATAGGCGTGTGAAGTATTTTCTTTTATATTTTATTTTTAGGATTTACAAGGATATAATACCCCAGCGAGGGTAACGGTTGCAAGTGATTTCGCGAATCGCACCTACCCACTGTTTATAACGGCGAGACAGCAGAAAGGTAAACTAATATAATATTATTTATTACAACACAGTACTTGTATATTATTATCTATTTTTGAATTTTACACGTTAACTATATTATTTGAACATTGTAAGTAGGGTAATGGATCCAATGTTAAATCGTTTTTTTTAACATTTTGAATATTATCCATGTGTATTATATTCAAAATGAAAGAAAAATATATTTTTAGAAACAAATATATAAGAATTTCTTAATGAGAACATCTAAGCCATACGTGGTTAGAGCACTTATATGATAAACAAGAGCTTCAAATCCCTCTACCTTCAAGTTTCTTTAGACGTTGCTCATCAGGAATTATTACCCAAACAATTTATATTTTAGTTTATAGATATATTCCATTTTAAGTTGATAATGTTTCCTCATATTTTAGGTGTATTCTCATGGCAACTCCCAATGCTAGTACAAACTCCGGACGCGTTAGAACAATTCACAAATATATCAAGAACATTATGTCCACACAATAATATATTTGCAGAGGATGAAGACACTTGCGGTAAGATTTTATGTGCTATTGTGACTAGTGTTCCGTTATACGCTTGTAGGGTAATTTGTAACAAAATTTTATGCAGAGTTTCGAATTGAGCTGATATATCTTAATTATTTATCACGTCATATTATTATAATATAAATATTTATATGTATATTTCATAATTATTGTAACATTTGTAATTTCTAATATTTTGTTTGTTTTCTTTTGTTCATGCATTCATAGTAAATGAAAAGTGGATAAGGGTCTACTGTGGTCCTTTAATGCGTAATAAACTTTTTTATATATTATATATTTTTTCAGTTATATATTTATTTTATTTTTAATGCTTCACGGCAAAAAATTAAAAACTATTGCCAACACATTTTTTTGTTTGTTTTTATTCGAAGTACAATATATATTTTGATGATACGCAGACATGTTTTATTTATTTTTAAAATATAAAATTAAACGTAAATAATGGGATCAGAAAATTATTTTCAAGTGCTTATAATACTTTAAAATGTACGGAAATATTTTATTTATATTTTTTTTATATTTGTTACAGATATATCCCTAAATACTCCAATAGTCCATTTAACCTCATCTTCCCCCGAACCAATAAAAGTTACAATAGTTGTAGAGACTGTTCAAGATTTTTATGTAAAACTAAATTCTTACACAAATATAACAGTCACTCCAAGCCAACCTAAATATTATTTCTATCCATTCGATCAAAATCCCAATAAAATAATCAATTTGGAAGAGCAAAATATAAAAAAAAAGTATATTTGCAATAAAAAATTGGATTCTGTGGAAGAAAAAAAATTAGAAAGATACTTTTTGAAAAGTAATTTGGAAATTAACTATGGATGGTTGTCGAAACCCAAAAGTGTTATAGTAATGATAGAATCTGATGATGATATTTGTGCTGTGATATCTATACAAAACTTTTCGGTAAATATTTTTCGTTTAATCTATATCTTTAATAAAATATATCTTTTCGTTTACTCTATATATATAATTCTGTGTGAGTTTAGTTAAGAAATATGAGCAAAACGACAATGGTTGTCTGACGACCCGGCTATGTGGGTAAACAACATGTCAATCTGTCATTTTAGAATTATCAATATACAGAACAATAAAATGTAATTAATTGTAAAAACGTAAAAATTTTGACGTACATGTTTTGATAAGACCGTATTGAGCTTGGATGTATTCAAGAAGTACAGGTTCAAAGCGTGCTTCGTTCAAATTTTCTGATTTTAAATTTGATTCCAGTGTCCAGTATTCGATAATGAGAGAGATATTCTATATGATGGTTATTATTTGACCATGACTAGAAGTGGAGGCATTACTTTGACGGTGAGTTTCGATATCAAATTTTGCAACTGAGGTTTCACAATAATAATTTCTTATAGCGTATAACTCAGGGTAGCGCAGGGTCAAAAACGCGACAGGTTGTGTCGTTGTCGTTGTGTGTTGTGTGTTACGTGACACAGTATATGTATATTTTTAATACATTTTTCACTCTCTTCTTTTATAAGTTAGTAATGTTTCAACTGATTGATTTAAAAAAATGGTGTTAAGAATCTTCATCTTACGTTAAAGCGTAAAATAAGTTTTTATTTTATATATTTTTTTCCAGCAAGACACGTTCCCACTAGGTTTTTACATAGTGTTCATAGTGAAAACATCTGATGAGATGTGCACAGGGAACATAAATAACGGGACATTACCTAAAATGGCACAATACTTCGGCTGGGAAGAGAGTCACAGTGTTAGCGTCGAAGCTGACGGCAGAGTGAAGAAATTTAGGTGAGAATTTGATGTCTTTCTTTTTTTTGGCAGGTAGAGGGAACCTAGTGTCAAGATATCCCGGTCTTCTCTTGTCACTCATTTTATTTTTGTGAAATTGATATAAATTTAAATGTTTTTTTTTTTTGGTTATTTTAAATGTAGGCCGGGTTATCCCACTCTACCCATTTTATTTTTAGTGATTGATGAGACTAGCCAAGACCTTGGATTCAAAAATGTAATAAATTAATTCTACACGGCTATGGTTGAACTAAGCATTATAATAAAAAAAACAGCCTCACGCTGCATCCCTCACCTAATGGGAACCTAGTGTTAAGGCACTCCGTTCGCCACGTTTTCACCACATGTTAATAATTCTTAAATATATAATATCAAATAAATAATTATTATGTATCAACTGATGTATTTTTTCTATTATTTTCAGTTTCAAAGTAATACAAACGATATCGTATCGCGAATACATAATAGCGGCCGCCGCCTTGCTCGGTTTCTTCATGTCATTCTATTTAGTGTTTCTTTTGGTCATCATAGTTCAGTGGAGGCGAGGCGGGTTGAATGAGAGTGAAGGTTAGTAGTGGTATGATTTTTTTTGTCTTATTAAATTTGGATGATGAAAATATTTTATAGATAAATTGTACCTAAAAATAATTGCATAATAATAATTATTTTATAATATTTTTGTATAGTATCATTATGAGTTAAAGAAAAATAAATTATGATTATATTTTTTTTAGCTATTTACCAACAAATATACCTATATTTCCATTATACTTCCAGTAAATCTCATATCACCCGAAACACCCCACGACAATGACAATTCCCAAATACCCACAATATGTCGGCGGAGAGTGATAAACGGTAGTGGGAGCTCCCAAGGGAATTTTAATGGTGGTAAGTATGTATTAGTAATTTTATGCTGTATCCCGCATGTAACAGGGTAGGCAGAGGGTGTTGTGTTCAGACACTCTGTTCTCTATGTATCGTTATCGATCGTCTATCAATTTTCGTCGTTTGTTGGGTGGCTTAACTCGACGCTGTGTTTTGTCATCTTATCAAAGCATGGAATGAAATTAATTAATTTGATCAAGTGGGAATCGAACCGTTGCGTTGTTTAACATTCAATGCTTCCAGAATTCGGCGGAAAACGGGAAACTTTCAACGATGTTTCCTCTGCCTACCCTGATGTGTACGGGATACAGCGTGAAGCTGATTTGATTTTTTAAATTATTTTATTAAATTATAGCATTATAGACTTGTATAACGTCCTCGGGCAGAGTGTAAACGATTTTTAGGGAGCATCGAGTATTTTAGTGGCTAAACTTCTCGCTAACTCGACTAAAAACCTAACATAACGCCAACTAGTTTTATAGTAAATTTTATGTTGGTAGAATAGGTACAATGAATAAGGATTTTTTTGTCTTAATGATTATAGAATTAATTATTTATGAGAATGGAGAATAATCCTTGAAGAATATTATGACTGACGGACTTTATTTAACACTTTTATATAATTTGCGTAAAAGCTACACTACTAAAACTTAAAAAAAGAAAAAAATATTAAATATTTCATTTCCTCGAGTGGGAATTGAACCCACACCATGTCGCGTTTATAGTCGCAAGCTTGTGCCCCTGTGCCACAACTTATTTAGAATTTCGTCTAAGTATGTCTTAGTGGTCAGAGCGCGCGGACGGTGACCAAGAGGCAAGGGTTTATATCCGGCTTCACATTTTTATGTTTTGTACGTTTTCTAATGAACTATATATTTCTATATATATTTCTTTTTTTAGCTACATCACAATCTGACACAGATTCTGAAGGTTCACCAGAAGAAGAAATTGAAAGAGATCTTTCGTTCAATGGAGGGAAATTGTGTGTAGCTACTTTAGCGAGGTTTGTATTTAAAAATATTAGTTTTCTATATTCCTATAGCCCAATTAATGCGATTTCTTCGTAGCATATGCGGAGTCAGCTTAGCTGATCGAATCCACAATGAAGAGATGCACAGAATGGCATGTTCTAGCGAGGATGTCACGGTGAGAATGAAGAACGTGCTCAGCAGATTTGGGCACGTTGAACGAATGAGTGATGCGATGGCATAAAAGATTTATGATGAAAAAGTGGGTGGTAAGAGAGGTAGGAGGAGACCTCGGTTGACCTTCGAAAACATAGTATCAAAGATACTGTAGGAAGATCACGTAAAAAAGCATGAGGTCAAGCATTAATACATATATGCTCATAGTTTTATTATGATATGCATATGATTTTTTTATATAATATATAAAAAAAATTAATCCTTAAAAAAATATATCCTTTTTACATTAATTAATTGTTTTTATTTTCAATATAGATGTCGTCCGCGTGTCCTCTCGGCGAGATCTAAGATGTATCTGTGGAACGTCCTCACCGTAGCCGTGTTCTACACTCTGCCCGTTATACAGCTGGTTGTTACTTATCAGAGGGTAAGTTATTAAATATATTTTATATTCCTTTAGTGTTGCTAGGAAACAATAAGGAAAGAGTGTGCTTGCGTGCATGGGTGTTTGCATGATCACACATGATTGTGTATTGTAAAGTAGCATCATACAGTATTGAAAATTGGATTGTGTTCAAACAAGGGCCTTAGCTATATTAACATCCTCTGTGCCCTTCCTCTCCGGGATTTTAACTATGTTTATTTAAATATAGGATATAATCATACGAAATTTGAACTCCCAATTAAACTATTCTATTCTGATGTTATTGAGGTCTCTTGTTCTCTAGCTCTTACTGGTTACTTTAAATTGGCGCATTATCTATAGATTTGTCCATTTTCCCAGCTCCTGAACCAATCGGGCAACCAAGATCTCTGCTATTTCAACTTCCTCTGCGCTCATCCTCTACTGGCGTTGTCGGATTTTAACCACGTTTATTCGAATATTGGTTACGTTTTGTTGGGATTTTTGTTTCTAATGCAAGTGTGGAGACGACACAGACAGCATAAGTTGAAGAGTCCAGCTCAGGTTAGTGGATATATTTAGTTTATTTATTCATTAATAGCAATCATTTTTCACTCATTATTTCATTCATTATTTCACTCATTAAATTAATCATTACTTGATTCATTCATTAATACATTACTTGAGTCAATAATTGGTTTATTAAATCATTGATTTTAATTATTTGAAATTGATTTATTTGTAATATACATTTAGTTGTTTATTTGTTTATTGGTCATTTATTTGTTTATCTGTGACATGCTTTTTTGTAACGTTACATAATAAATTTAATGAATTTCAGAAAGAACTGGGAATCCCTCAACATTTTGGCTTATTATACGCAATGGGGATTTCCCTAGTGAGTGAGGGGTTATTATCCGCTGCTTACCATGTGTGCCCTAACAGTATGAATTTTCAATTTGGTACGTATTTATTTAAGAAATAGAGAAAAAAAGAGTTTTAAGTGTAGAAATTTTAAAATATATTAGAATTATTTTTATCTGCACGGTTTATGCGGGATGCATATAGCAATGTAGGCGGAAAACCTCCGAAATGAAAATTGAATCTAGGATCATCGTGGTATACAATCGCTGCAGAGAATAGACGCTGTTCCACTGCCACACAAAAGCAAAATAAAATAGCAAATATTAATACTTACTATTTTTAATATATTTTGCATAAAGTCAAGACCTCTGGTCAATTAAACAATAATACATAAATAACTTTATTGTCACACATCTTTTTTCACTTCAATTCGCTTGGTATTTTGTTTTTTAAGTAACTTCCTTAATTTTTTTAAGATATTTTTTTATAATTTTTCCCTTATTTTTCTTTCCAGACACATCATTTATGTATGTAACATCAGTATTATGTATGGTTAAAATATATCAATCCCGCCATCCCGATATAAATGCGAGGGCGCACGCTACTTTTGGCGTTTTAGCATTTATTATTTTTGTAGGTAAGTACAGAGAGATAAATTTTTTATGGTCATATTTATTTGATTGATTATCATAATAATAAATTATAATATGCTATTGTATAGTTATTATTTTTATGCATGACTTAGATTAATGAGTAAGAAAAGTTAAATTAAAGTAATACAAAATTTTTGCATATATTTTGTGTTCGAAATTTATGAATCTTAAGAAGGTCCGAAGGACCAAAAACAATCAAAGACATTAAATATTATTTATAAAATTATGTTAATAACGTCATAGCCACCATATAGCATGGTAGGCAAAGGTAACCTCTTCGGTTCTTTGAAATGGTGGACCTCAAGACCTTGGTTTGCGAGCTACGATGGCTCTATTTAAATTCGATTTCTGTTATCATTTTAAATATAATTAATAAAATATATAACCTCGTTAAAACGTCGTGTATTAAAATGAGAAGCAAAAATAAATTTTGACTTAAAACGTTTTTTTTTTCCTTTATATTTTAGGTCTCGTCGGAGTTCTAAACGCTAATTTCTATTTCTGGATAGCGTTTACGATCCTCCATCTTTTTACGTGTCTCGTTCTAACTTTCCAAATATATTATTTGGGAAGATTTAGATGGGGTAAGCGTTTTTATTATTAATCTATAATTATTTCAATTATTAATTAAAAGGTTTAATTATTGGTCAATAAGTTAAATTATTAGTTTATAAAATTTGTAATATTTCAACTTAATAATTTAATTGTTAAAAAAGTTTTTTATTTCAAGAATTACCTTTCTATCGTCACAATTAATAGTATAAAGTATTCTTAGCTTCATCTTACATATATATATAGATATACTAATATAAATAAATAATAACTGGTGCGCAGACGGCGGCGTTGTGTACCGCGCGGCGCGCGAGCTGGTACGGCGTCCTCTGGCGGCGGTCACGCCCACGCACTGCGGCCGGTGCGTGTTGCTGGTCATCGCCAACTTGGCTAATTGGGCCATCGCTGGCTATGGGTGAGAATTGAAGTCTTTACTATTATTTATGTACGCTTGTATGTAGTTGCTTGAATCTAACATTAACATTATTTACTTAGAGGCCGTCTTGGCTCGTTAAAATTAATTATTTTCACTTTCTTTATACTTTAAAAAAGTTTGAATATTTTATAATATTGATGAGTTGGTTTTTTATCCTTAGTGTGGAATAACACTTTAATAATGTTCATCGTATTTTGTATTTTGTAATATTATTTTACTCCGTTATATAAACTTTTTTTTCTGATTCCATTTTAATGTGTTCCAGCGTATCACAACACAGCAAAGACTTTGCGTCTCATCTCCTAATGATACTAATGAGCAATCTGTTTCTCTATACTTTGTTTTATATTGCAATGAAGTTGTTGCACAGAGAGAGCATAAGATGGTACTGGTAAGTGTTTTTTTTATTTTTAGTGGCCAATTGTTTTTTATGAAGCTGAAGTTTGAAGTTTCTCTGTGCTGTCACATAGTCTACATATTATGTTATGAAACTTGACAAAGCGTGGTGTTGAGTTCCAGCCACCATTCGACACGCAATGTCTTGATTTCGAACGGAATACGGAGTGTTTTAACACTTGGCCCTCATGAACACAAGCTATTTAGTCTACTTTACTGATAGGTACATTAATGTTCACTTCACAAAAGCCATAACTTATTTAACAAGAACACAAGAACCAGAAAAGCATGGACGATCAAAATCTGTGGCGTACAAAAACTCATAAAGTAATAACACTTAGTTCTCACTGCCCATTTGTTTGCAGTACAGACTGAAGCTGTAAAAAAAACACAAAAATATTATTATCTGTGTTGTGTTTGACAATACCTCTCTCTTTCCACAGTTGGGTGTTTATATTCCTGACATATAGTATTTGGTTCACCGCGGGATATTTCTACTTAGATTACAACACTAATTGGGCGGTAAGTTTTATACATCGTTGAATTTTTTTTTACATATTTTATGGAAAAAGCATTATACATCGTCGTTTTAGTCTTCATTCATTCATATTCGTATTATTGTTCTTATTATTCTTTCTTGTTGTATTATATCGTCATTCATATTATTGTTCGTTTAATTAAAAATTGATTATAAATTTGCGAAAATTATTGACGTTGTGTCTGTCTGACTGTCATGCCTGAAAAACTTGAATCCAAAACCGTTGGTAAAAAGAAGAAAAAAAAAGTCTTTAAAAATTGTAAATCACTAAAATCGTCTTACTTAATAAAGCGTGTGCACGCACTCTTCGCCTATAGATTTATTCCTTGAGTAGGATTTTAATAACAATTGTTGTGTTCTAATAATGATGTTGCCGTGACAGTGACGTCATATTATCGGCGTATTGTTGAAACAACGTACGTACTGCAACCACAATAATAATAGTAATACTGACACAATCTCCATATTTCTTTTATTTAATTACAATACAAATACAAAAAAATATCAACAAGTTCACATTAAAAATGTAACTGCAGGAGTCACCAGCCCAGTCCCGTCGTCTAAACAAGGCGTGTACGCTCCAGCTGTACGACGGCCACGACCTCTGGCACGCGCTCTCCGCGGCCGCCATGTGCTGCTCTCTGCTCGTCTACCTCTCCCTCGACGACAGCCTCTCCAGCGTGCCGCGTGACCGCATTGCCGTGTTTTAGTCATAGTAGCTTTGATGTGATAGTGATAAGAGTGTGATGATGGAATGATAGATTGGTGTGATTGTGATATTTAAAAACTATTATTATGATAATTATATATAATATAGATAGCAATTGAATTTATTAATTATGAAATATAATTATATTTTTACTTTTTAATTATTATATTATTTTAATTACCTAAAAAGAGAGAAAATATTACTTAGAATTATATTATTGTATAATGCACTGTTAATATAATAAAAACTTGTGTTGATAGGCATCCATGACAATTGTGTTACTAAGTTATTTTCTTGTAAGAAATAGGATGAAGAAAAAATATGCAGCCCTATATGTCATATTCATTGTTAGGTGCGATGTTTATTTGTATAAACCCATTCATTGATCATTATTGCTATGGTTCCTTTTCGTTTGTGTATAGGTATAGGTCATACGAGATTTATAAGATATGTTTGTCAGTCACAAATATTTTGGTTATGTGAAATAATCATTATTATTAATTAAATTGCATACAGTATTACTTTAATAACACAAGTTTATATAGATGTCAATGTTGATTTGTATTGGTTCTTTATAAAAAAAGTAAAGTTAATTAAAGTTAAAAAAACCAAAGAAAATTATAAAAAAGGGGTTTGTTACGGGACTATAAAAATATTTTGCAATACAACTTGATATATAAGACTAAAATAATTAAAAACCATTCAATGAAACTAAAAAGTCACAAAATATAACATAAGTTCTAGAATTTACACAAATTTTATTGATTAATTTATTCTCCTTTAATTTTTAAACAATATATTATTATAGTAACAAGTAAAGTGTAATTAAATTTTAAAGTTTAGCACTTGTGTTTTCATTAAAATACATTTTATGTTAGAAAGAAAAATAATGTAGATTGATTAATTGAATAAATTATTGATAAAATATATATATATAAACTCTCTGATAGACTGATGTTCTGTGTCAAAACTCTGTATTTTCGTATCATTCCCTGGAATGAAATCGAATCCGTAACAGTTGCATTGCTTTCTGATGCTACCATATGACCATACCATATGACTCACCCCAGGACCGATCGAATGATTGACCGAATGAGTGAAGTCATAATAAAGGTTTTCTTCTTTTTTAGTTTTAGTTAATACAGATTTGTGAAGAATCATCTTTTATTTTTATGTAGTTTTAGTTGATTTTTTTTTATTTTATCACAATTTTTTTTAATATTTATGAGCTCCTATTTAGTTGACAATAGAAAATATATATCATATATTAATTGTTTACATTCAAATGATCTCTTTGTAAATTGTAATTGTAATAAAGGTGCTTATACAAAAAGCTTATATTATATTTTTATTGTCACATTTTATGACCTTGAATTATAGATATTAAGTAACTGAATATATGAAGAATGTATGTGCTCGGACGGTAAACGAGAAGCACGGGGTCTAGTGACTGTGACTTGTATTATTACGTTATCAACGAAATTTAAATAAATAGAACTTTATATGAAAAATTAATTACGCCTTTTCCATCATTAGTACGTACACTGTTTTCGTTCCTTCACACGAGTACTGATTGTAATAGTACTTACACCTCTACTCAATTGTCGAGATATCAACACGCAGTTGAGTTCCGGAACTCAATATTAAACCCACGCTTTGTCTTGTCACCACAGCAAGAACATGACATTAAATAATTTATTCTTCTGATTGAATTTAGAAGTTAATTGTTATCATTGTCGCCAGCTATGATTTCACACGTATTTATAATTTATTTTTTTACTGTGTGATAATAAATAAGCGGAGTTTATAGAGGCTATCCTGAGTAAATTTAGTAGTATATTCATCAGTTTCTCAAGAGTAAAAATATAAATAAAAATACAAGTAATTCAATAATAGTTGTTTTATTGTATGTATACATGTCTACACTAAGTTACAAGCCGGGGTCGAGACTGCCTCGAGGCGCTTAAAGCTCCATTTTATATATCACGCGGCCGCACTTCATTTTCAAAGGAAAAAACAAGAAACCAGAAAACCAAATATAAAAATAAAGACTTGACCAATAAATGTGGTCCCAGTATTATTAAAAGATAGATAATTTAAAATGTCTGCGTTTCTAAAGTAAATCGGCACAAGTACAGAAAATTCAAGAAATTAAAAAATAATACTGTTTAGTATCGATTCAAATTCGAAACATTATTTATTCAAGTAGACTTTAGTAAGTACTTTTGAATTGTGGAATAAACATACAGCTACCACCGGCTCGGAAGGCAGTTCTGCTGAGATATTTTAATTATATTGTATAATTTTCTTTAAGAGTTGTATATTTCACATATTTTTAACAAAAAATGGACTTATGAAAGTTATATAAGTCTACTTTTCTTTAGAAAACACAGACTGTTTATAAAAGGTTAATTAAAAAAAGGACATTTTATACATACCCAAATACAGCTTTATATATTTTACAATATCTATTTATATTATAAAGAATACTTTATTCATGAAAGAGTCTGAAAAATATTAATTATTGTATATTGAATTAAATGCCTTAGTGATTCATAAGTTGTGTATGCGTTATCCAATTAGGAATTATTTGATGACCGTTTTAAATATATTATGTATATGCTTACAATATGCACTCTAAAAATCTCTATAATTTCTAAATTTTTTTAAAAACTGAACACAAAAATTTTCTCGACAATTAAAAATTGTTTAGTTAGGTCACTTTCCTTTAAAGGGGTTCTTTTCACTATTTAAAAACTTTTAATTCGATATATAATAAAACCTTGCAAGAACATATAATATTATCGTTGATATAATTATCAAAACTTTTAGTCTATTAACCGATAAATAATTAGTCCCATTCTGGGTTAGAAAACGGAATCTAACGCGGTAGATTATCCTATCGGAGATATGAATAATTAATATAATAATTCCTCCCAGTGGATATCGGACCCCACCACCGACTAAAGTCACATACTCCACGATTAAGTCAAGAGACAAAAATTTAGTTAAAATTTTAATAATTTTACCAACGACGCATCAATTCCGTCTATGTTTTTATACATTGTTTCTGTGTATTTATACAAAAAGGAAGAAGATATCTTTATATTTATTTGGCAGAGCCAGTCTGAACTACTTTTATAAGTTAAATGAAATGGTCTTATTATTAATATTTAATGATTAGGCTGTCACGGCGTTGAGTTCCGTTACTATGCCTGCTATATGCGAGATAACGATAGAAGCTGATAAACAATTAATGAAAGAAGGTACTTTAAAATTTGAATATCAACTTGATTCCAGGTTAAATCTAATCTAAATACTTATGTCGTTATTTTTTTATTATTTTCAAGCAATTTTAGATAAGATCTATCAAATCGATTCAAGCCTTTAGTTTGTTGTACTTTAATATCAATATTTTATAACTTTATTATTATTAACATAGCTTTTGCTGTGATTGTATGTTTACTTTGCTATTAATATATTATTTTTTTAATATTAAAACCATTTCTTTTTTTTTCTACTTTTTTTTCACACAAGTACTTGACAAGAAAAGATTTCAAAAGTTTTAATTAAGTTAATATACAGTAAGTTACAGTTTATTACTTCTAAATATTTGTTTCTGTTTTTTTTTGAAAAACATATTTTTTATTTCCTTGAAAAAAAAAAGTGGAAAATCATCTATTCAATATAAAAGAAAGTCAGCATTTTACTTAAATTATTATAAATTAGCCTCATAAAGAATAAGAATCTTTATGAGACTAACTTATATTAATTTAAATTTGTATTATTTCTTTCAAAATAAGGTGAACCTTTTTTTCCTCTAAAGGAAAAAAATACTCTTTTACCGAAAGCATTCAAGTTGCTATGAAAGTTGAAAAGTGACTTTATATATATCAATTCACTTTATTGTCATTATTTTATTTTTATTATACACGAATATTATGTTCAAAATTCGACGTAAATTCTAAAATTATGATTATTTTTTTAATCTATCAATTTTTTTTTACAGATTCAAAATGCAATTTACTAATAAAAAGTGTAAAGTTTAAGGCATACTCTTGATTTTTATTTACAAGGGATTTTAATAATAAAATACACAACAAAAAGTACTTATTTTTTTAAATATGGCAACTACTTGCAGCAATACAAAATAAAGATAATAAAGATTTTTTATAATAAAAACAAAATTTAGACGATTTAAAATATTTTAATATCTGCATAAAAACAAAAGCTGCTAGTCAATCAATTTACAAAATTCATAATACACAACAAAAAAAAAGTTAAAGAGAGCACAATGTACGTAAAAAGGTATAACTAAAACTTTTTTAAGGAGATTCTAATATAGAGTCAATATAATTCACAACACATATAATAATAATAATAATAAATTAAAAATAATACTTTGTGTGATGTTTCTGAGGTTATGTTTTTTAAATAAAAATAAAAAAAATACTGTAACAAAAAACATTTTGCATTAAAAAGAATAATCTGTCCTTTTAAATTTTTTATCAATTGGAAATTGTACGTTTAATAATAAATAAAAAATTAAGATTTTTTTCTATTATTATTTTTAATTAATAATGTAAAATAAAAAAAACGTCTCTTTTTAACTGATCAATTTCCAATTATTTATTAATATTTAATTATTACATTTATTATTAAACGTGTGATGATTTAGAAAAAGTAGTTTACATTATTAATATATCTAAGTAAAAAGTAATAGTACAGAAAGTAATAAATAATAATAACAAAAAAACAATACTTATTTCAGTCAGTTATTACGAAAATGATTCTATTTTTAGTGAGATTTTTTCAAAATTAGGCTTCTGCGTAAAAAAAGTTATAAATATATCTATTTCGCTCTAAGCTATTGTTAATATATAGTCATTTCTACTATTATAAAAAAATCTATCTTCCAAATATGATAACCATGGTAATAATATTACCATTGTTTTTTTTCGTACTATTTACCATGGTTATATAACCAGGAGTTTTAAATTGGTTTATAATATTTTTAACTTCACACTGTATGCCGCACATAGAAGGGTAGGCTGAGTTAACCTGGGAACCTAGTGTTAAGACACTACGTTGTCATTAAGATATTTCCGTTCCCCATTTTTCGCCGAATTCAGGAGACATTGCGTGTTTAGCGACTCAACGCCGCACTTTACCTTGTTACTAGAGGAAGGAAAATGAAAATATTAAATATTTACTTTCCTCGAGTATCAATCGACCCCTGAGCATTTACTGTTGCTCCTGCACCGTGACTAGCCTTTGTTTGAAACAGCGATACATTAACAATATTTTAAAGTCGATATAAATATTAAAGAATACCTCGATTTTTTCAAATTCAGTCATTATTTCGATTTTTTTAACTTTGTTTCTCGTTACTTTTTTTAAATTTAATTATTAATAAAGACACTCTTCGCTCAAAACAACAATCACAATATAGCAAACGCTCGAATATTTTGTATAAAAAAATGCAATGCTCGTATATCGTATATGACATACTATACATTTACTAATAGAAAAAAAAACAACTCATTTGTGTTATACACATTTAAAAAAAATTGACATATATTTAATCTGTGCCTTTAAAATTAAATTTAAAAAGTTATACGTTTTAATAGTTTTTTTAAATAGCAAATGTATAATATAGCAACACTGACAAACAAAACTTAGACAAAAAATAATAACAATTCTAAATAATTTAAAGCGTTCGATTACTTTCCGTATTAACAACAGAATAACGATTAAAAGTGACTTTGTAACGGTAAACGTATTACCAGCATTACCGATGATAACCAACCAAGCAGTAATCATTAACCGTTTATTGGTAATCACGATTTATTACCAGGTAATAACAGTTTACTCGTTACATAGAGTCTAATGTCAACCGTTGCTTTGTGATTTCTGCTCGAAAATGGCGGCCATGTCGCGAATGTTGTATGACGGTGAGACTTTTTCTCTCCTGTGGAAATAAATGGATTAAATTTTCTCCTTTATTAAACTCCGTTTGATTCATTTTAAAACTTAACGTATATTTAGTAATAAATTTGATTGTTATTTCAATTCTTTTTACGTAAAAATAAATAAATCAATCTGTTCTGTAGGCAGAGGGTAAGAGGCACCTAGTGTTAAGACACTCCATTCCCTACTTTCCGCTGAATTCTGGAGGCATTGCGTGCTGAGTGATGCGTGCTCAACGCCGCGTATTAGAAAAGTTTCCTACATTTATTTAAAATCAAAATATTTTTATTTAGTAAGCCATTACCATCTAACATTTTTGTCGTTAGTCAATATAAAAATTTCAGTATTGTCAGTTCTATTGGGAACTACACCACAATATACCTATTATTATTTTTATTTTATTAGAATGAAGGACTAAATACATTTTCTAGTTACCTTTCAAAATTAAAAATAATTCAAAAACATACAGGAAACTAACTAATAAACCTATTTTACTCAATTTCAATCAAAATCGAGTTAGTTAAGCGATCAGATGATTATTAAAAAGAAATGACTATAGAGTTATTAATGATTTTGCCAAACAACCTACCTTTCGAGTGTTTGTTCGCTGGTTCCACCATTTATCGGAGATTCTTCAGGAGTTATCGGTGAAGGTATAGTGTCTAAGTTGTTTGCACTTCTCGCTAATGAGAATCTCATTCTTTGTCCCAAATCTACAGTATTTCGCCTTTCAAATTTGGGCAAATCTTCTTTGAATCGGTCTTCTTTCTCTTCTTTTTTCAATTTGATCCTTGTAAGTTGTTCCGGATTACTCCTGAACGATTGGGAACTGTATTTTTCTCGGAGGAAATTTCTACGTTCTTCTTTATATTTTTCTATTCTTTCCCGACTTAGTTTCTTCTCTGTGTCGAAACCTATAAGGTTTTTTAAATCGGCTGGCTTCTTCATGTCGAATCTTTGTATTAATGATAATTTGTTTTCGGTGGTCGGAGTTATGCTTTCTAATTTGGTTTCCGGTTCCTCCAAATTTAAATTTAAATCTGGTAGATATTTAGATTGTCGTTTGACATCTTTGACTTCAAGACTTTTCCGTCTATCTTTGTCACTTCCAAATTCCTTAATAAAGGCATTCTCGTCAAGTGATCTTGCATTCGAGTTTTTGGACAATTTATAAGTTTTTGGTGATATTGGAGGTGGTTTCGTGTCCTTTTTCCTTTCTTTGTCCTCTTTCCGTTCTAGCGATGGATATTTAATTTCAGTTTTGAATTTTTCGAACGTAAACGGTCCCTTTTGTTCTGTTGGACTTTCAAACCGTATTGCCAATTCACGAACATTCAAATTCTTCGTTGTGTTGGGTTTTATGACGTTTCCGTTCTCTTTTTCAATATTGTTTTTACTTATGTCTATTTTATCACAGATTTTTAGAGTATCAACATTAATATTTTCGTAATTACGTTGGCTTTCGAACGGTACATTTTCATAATCCTCAGTTTCCTTCTCAGGAGTTTCTAATATCATTGCGTTTACTTCCTCTATGCTTTTTCTGAAGAATTTTACTTGACTGTACACATCTACGTTGTCTATGGCAGTTTCAGTTGGTGTTTCTAGAATAATCAGATCTTGATTGAAATCTTCAGGTTGGCAAGCCTGTTGTGTTGGTAGACTTGCGTCACTCTGGGGTATCGTCGCATCTTCCACTATAGACAGATTTTTTTCTAAATCGATATCTTCGTAGACTGAATCTCTTTCATTAGTAGGTGTGTCTATATTTCCAATAGGTTCGTAATCAGGAGTTCTGACTCTGACGGGTGATCGAAATGTTATACTAATAGTAGATTTAAGAGGACTTTTCAAAGGCGAACCGGGTGAACTTTTCGACGTGCTAGACGACAAGTTAATATAGTTTGGTCGTGTAAAGTTATAACATTCATATAGTTCGTCGTGTTTAAAACTAACATTGGAATAGCTCGACGAACTTTCGTGGGACGACGTCATGATTTTCAAATCTTCTTTTTTATGGGAGTGATGGTCGGAATTCGATGAAGTTGACACAGCTGATAGTCTATTCAGATTTTGATAGCTAATATCTGTAGAATGTAACGAACTAGCTTCTAAGCTGTCGTGTAGATTATGTGCAGAATATTCTCTGGATATATCTTTCATATTCTCATAATCTGTCGCTTTCAGTTCACATTTAAGACACTTTTCTTCGTCACAATTATTACAGTCCGTACTTTTGATTGTTATGGTATGTTTATTGTCACTGACTTCTGAATCGCTTTCTAAAGGGTCATAAACAGGCGTAACAGGAGTCAGTGGGTTCGAATTCATTGTGCTACTCGTCAAATTACTTATAGATGAATTCTCTGCTGGCCAATCGATTTTAATTAAGGTTGAATGTCCATCTTTGCCATGCCAAGTAAGTCTAGATATAGATTGTTCCGGGTCATACAGTACCGGATGATGCATTCCGCTGTACCGGGATGTGTTTTTTTGTTTTCTCGGCGAATTTCTTTCTCTGTAAGTTAGTATGGTGATGCTTAGTAGTGTTAAAGTTTTTAGTGTTACTTTTTTTAAATTTTACCTGGAATCTGATAGGTGATAGAAAAGTGTGTTTTACTATCCTGGAAAGATAATGAGTTTGTATATTTTGTTTTTTTTTATTAATATTTTTCATCGATTTTCTATGTATCGAGTCCCTTTTTTACGTGTTTGGAGTGTACTTATATTATGTATAATAGTGGATATTTTAGGTTAAAATACATTTTTTTCTCTAAAAGTACAATGTTTATATCCCATGGTATATTTTACCAACTTACTATGTATGAACAAATAAAGATGTACAATGCATATTACTACTTCAAAGAGACTTCTATGCTAAATATGTGTAGTAAGTGTATGTTAGAACAAAAGTGGCCTATCTTATAAAAAAAAATATTTTCAAGAAAATAACTAAGATATTTCTATTTTTGGCCATTTATAGACATAGAATATTATATTAATTTTCTAAGCAGATTGTGTAAATTAAAATAATTAACAAAAAACTTAAACCTAAGAATGAAATGAGATTTGAAGTCTAGATTGTGCGTTCCATTCCCACTCGAGGAAATTAAATATTTCAATTCCTCGCTCTGGTAACGAGGCAAAGCGCTGCGTTGAGCGTTGAGCCGCAAAATACGAAATACCTCCAGAATCCGTCGGAAAGTAGGAAACGGAAGTGTCTTAATGGGAACGGAGTGTCGTAACACTAGGTTCCTAGGTCCAGAAAGGACCTTTGCTGTTATGTGAAGTTAATTAAATTATATTTATTATTAGTTAAAAAACTTATACCGCTTTGGTTCTAACATCCAAAATGCATGATACTGGAGAATGCATAGTATTCTTTGTATGCTATAAAAATAAAAAAAGTGTGCACAAATAAAAAAGATAACAATAAAATAACCAAATGACTTTAGAACAAAAAAAATACAAATCAATTTATTACAAAATATCAATAAGTATCAATTTATTACAAAATTTATTTTCGTAATTCCAAGCTTTTTAAAAAAAATATTTTAACAAATATACCTCATACTATAAATAAAATAACAATTACAAATATATTAATAAATTATAATAAATCAACTATATGATACTGACTGTGCAATTTAAAAGTAAGCTAAATATATTATAGATGAAATAATAGTAATCAACCAAGTAAAAAATATATAAAACATTTAACTTGCATTTTAAATACCTATACCATATAATAATAATATATTTACATATACAAACATAAATACACATCCATTTTTATATATATATATTTACCTTAATTTGACATTAGTGAGTGACGTTTGAAAATCTGACGTCGATGACAGAGGACTGTCGCGGTCTTTGCATATTCTGTGGTATAAAATAGTAAAAATTAAAAAGAGAGAAAACTTTTATCGTTTATCAATCACAAGAAACCTATAGACTAACTCGCCTGCTCGAACTTATTGTTAAATGTTTACATAAACTGTAGCTTATGTGTTATTCTGATATATGAACTAAGCTATATTACTCTAAATTTTCATCTAAATCCGTTTAAACATAAACATAATAATGCAGGATAGCTGCCAACTAATATAATAGATTGTATGATTGATTTTGAAAAGAGCAACTGTTGAGTTTCTTGCCGGCTCTTCTCAGCAGAACTGCCTTCCGAACCGGTGGTAGCTTTTTGTTCATATGTTCATTCGTCGATTCAAAAGTGCTTATAATAAGTTTATTTAAATTTGAATTTATAAAATTAGTATGAAGTAGTATAGTAGGATTGAAATATCGACATTCAACTATATTTATTTTCAAATTAAGTACCAAAAATGACCCGAAATTTATACACAAAATGGCCATATAAAACAAAACACCATCGGGAGTCGAACCCACTCACCGTTTAGCTGCAGTACGTTTATCCGGCACGGAGGTATCGGGGTCGCCATCGATATAACCCAGTTGTGCCACTTGTTGCTCTAAATGCTCTAAGGCTACTCTTTTTCTGTGAAAATATTAAGGAAAAAAATATTACTCATTAATTAGATGAGCGATTGAAAGGCCAATCTTGACGCAAGGGCACAAGCGTGCGACTGTAAACGCGACGCGTTGTGGGTCCGCTTTCCGAGTGGAGTGTTGGGAATGGAGTGTCTTCAGACTAGGTTCCCTCTATCCTGTCTATCCTGCTGTGTGGGGAATTTATAAATAAATAAGTCAAATTAATCAGCTTCTCATTGTATTCCGCACACAGCAGGGTTGGCAGTGGGAATCTAGTGTTAAGACACTCCTTTCCTTACTTTTCGCCGAATTTTGGAGGCAACATATTATGTTATAGGCCGGAATATACAACATATATGAAAATGTTTATGCTCACAAATTCTGATTGACTGATTAGATTTAATTTCGATAGACATTACATTTTTACATTATTTACAATTCCGACTAAAACTAATTAAAAGCCTCTATTTATTTCTTCTTTACATAAGCTAAGAAACATATGCCCACACCCTAAAGAGTACTAAGTTCTTTATGGATAATACTAAAATCAAATCCCGTCAACACTCATCCAATCAAATCAACAGACAACAGGCTCATAGACCATGCTGTACCAGTAAAGTACATAGTGGTACAGTAGTTACAAAAGGTGTTTACCTTTCAGCAAGGTCAGTATCGACTCGATTCCGTCTAGGGCTAGGTACTGCACTACACGGGCCTGATTCCGGCGGCGTTGAACACAGAGAATCATCCTGTAGATTAAAATAGAAAAATGTTTTAATAGAGAAGACTTTTTTAAATTCGAGCTAGCGCGCTATAGCGAGTAGGGAGTTCAAACCCTTACCAAAAGTAATTCAATTAATCACTTCTGTCCAACGTGTGGAACCACATGGTTCTACATACTGCGGCACAGTAGACTAAACTGACTAAACTAAATGACGTCATCTTCCTCACTGTATGTAATGTTATATAGTTATTTAGTTATTTTATTATATAGTTTAGTCTACTTGTGCCTGTGCTTGCCCAGTATGTAAGACGGCGACGGAGAAATCGTCCTTGAAACTACACATAAAATCTCACTTTTGGAGTAAAGGTAAAGATCAGTACAAGCACTTGCGCTTTATACAGTTTCGACGTCAATAAGTAAATATTTTCTTTCCAAATTATTATTTCAATATTTGCGAATTGACAGGTAGTATCAGTCGGTACAAACCTGTGCCTGTCCAGTGTGTAGGGCGGTGTCGTCCTCCTCGCTGAACATGTTGCGGTCCCTCTCCTGCGGGGAGAGGCGCAGGCGCATGCCCGCCAGCTCGGCCTGCCACGGCTCGAAGTAGGAGTCGCAGGAGGACGATCTGCGGTAGCGAGGTTGAATTTATTTAAAAATGTATTTAATTTACAAAAAAGTAAAATTTGATTCTGGTAAGAGAAAATGGTAGTGTTGAGTTTCACCACTCAACACGTAATGTCACGAATTTGAACAAAAAAGGAAGAACGTAGCGTCTTGACACATGATCTTCCTGCTTTGACATGCTGAAGACAAGTAATGTATACCGCACACAGCAGGGGGAACCTAAGGTTAATATACTCCGTTCTAATTAAGACACTTCCGTTTCCCACTGTCCGCCGAGTTCTGGAGACATTACTTGTTGAGTGGCAAAACTCAACGCCGCGAAAAAATATATCAAAATTGTAATACAAATGAACTTCCTATTAAGACTATAAATGATTTTTATATACAGCATTGTGTAAAATATACTATATTAAGCCTAAACCTATGAAAACTAAGAAAATCGATTGAAATTAATTGCTTTGAGTTAGAAGCTTATTTTTTTTTGGGCCCCAAGGGACTGTAGACCTTCACCTTAATAAAAATTCTCTTGACAGAAGGACAAAAAAGTAATTCTTTCCAATTTTTTTGTGATTCTTACCTAGTATGATGTTTCAATGGCGCAGCTATACTTGCCGCTAATGGTGGCAGTATATCAGTTTCAGATGTTAACGATTCACACGATTTAGCAGGTCGTATGTTCGAATTTATATGGATTGGGACTGGTTCCTGTAATGAAAAATAAATAAAGAGTTACTTGTTAATAATTATATTTTTTTAAAGTAAACCCAAAAAGAAAAGACAGAAATACAATAAAAAATATGAACATATGTATTACGTAAATAGCAATCTTAGAGATTAGTATAGGGTGCATGGGAAACAAAGTGTCTTAACATTAGGTTCCCACTGACTACCCGGCTATATATGGGATACAACATTAAGCAAAGACAAAAAAGGACCACAGTTCCTGAGATTAGTATGTTCAACCAAACCTGTACCTGCATAGGTGGCGTGTCGGGTGGTCGCGGTGCCCTTTGTAATTTGCTTCTACTAAATAATCCTCGCCAACCTGATGGTGATCGTTTCAAGGCACGCTTTGAACCTGTATACCGTTAGAAATCATTTAATCTGTTATTGTAATATAGGTTTGTAGATAAATAAGAATTTTAAAAGTGTCATTTCATTATAGGTATGTAGATTACTGTTAGTAATATTTGTTTAAAGTTTAGTTTATTAAGATAATAAAACAGTAGATAAATGTTAATAAGTTTTGGAATAATCCTTGACATTGTAAATGGTGGCCTATGAGTTATACTGATGTATAGGGTACATTACTGTAAGGTTTCATCAATTTTTTTTTCAGCTTTTACGTGAAAGTGTAACAAACTTTCACATTTATAGTATTAGTAAAATAAAGAAAGATAAAGTACCTAAACATTATAAGTAAAATCGATATTAAATAATATCAAAATAATCTTACCAGGTATAGGTAGATCCAACACTGTGTGGTATTGAGGTAGATTGTTAGGTCCCGAACCGACCTGACAACATCATATTAAATTATTAATTACATGTTTTAAAGGCCGTCGTGTCGCTGTGGAATAGTAGTGTCTGACTGTAAGCGTAGACATAGAGTAGGCAGAAGGAACCTTGAAATCTAATATTAAGTCATTACATTTATCGTTAAGTTCCATTACTTCAACTATAATAATTTTCTTAATATGTATACCTCACAAGTGTACCAAATGGATAGGAAATAAACCTATACTAACCTCAATATACTTGGGCTGTAGATGTCCTGCGGGTCTCAGCGCGGCGGAGGACAGCGCTTCAGTACAGAGACTGGATTTTCCACGACGACGGGCTTCCTCTAAACTGTTAATTAAATTAAAATACTATATACTGTTTTTGTCTTCACCTGCGCGGGATGCACCGTGAATATTTTTTTTTTTTACTTAACGCTGCTTACTGCATACAGCAAAATGGCAGAGGGAATCATTAAGACATTTCTCCCCACCTACTTTTCACCACTAAATGCCCTGCGCCACGGCTGGCTTATTTTATTTTATTAATTAATTACCTTAATAATTTAGTAGGTGGGTTCAGAGGTAGACTTTTAGGTCGTCTACCAGCTTCGAGGCCACGTAGTTCTATATGGGAGTCATATTGTTCCTAGAAAAAAAAAAAACAAAACCGATAAGTTAAATAAATAGAATTTTAGTTTATTTAATACTTTTAATTTTTTTATAAAGGGATCTTATTGACAAGACCATGCCTGTTGAATGGCGGAATTCAACGCTGTGTTTTGCCTACTAGAGCGTTGAAATGAATACAATTCTTTTCTCGAGTGGGAATCGAACCTACAACCGTCGCGCTTTGAACCCGACTCTGTCGCACTATGACACGAAGGCATAAAAAGGAAATAATAATAAATAATTAATACAAGTTAAAAGATATTAAATAATATCTTACCAAAATAATTTGAGGTAACTCACTAACTGCAACAATATTGCACCAAATTATATGAACCTACCTGCTCCAAGGAGTTGGGTCCCGAATCAGCGCCTTGTTCCTGAGCGAAGAGGTCCTCAGCATAACAGACGAGAAATTCAGTTACTACAGCCTGAAAATAAATCAATATAAACAATTATTATATAAAAAATCAGTTTCACGCTGTATTCCCCATATAGCAGAGGGAAGTTAGTGCTAAGACTCTCCTTTCTCCACTGCACAATTTTTGAGATATTGTGTCTTAACCAAAGAAATGACGAAGTATGAATCTAGGTCTCTTAATATACTAGTGATAGACGTTAGGGGCTGCAAATAGTGTTGAGGTATAGGAGTTGCTTCTTGGGTAGATTATATATAAAATCTCGAGTAACAGTCAAAGAAACAAACGGGCACCTGCACGGCGACGCCCTGCAGCGCGTGTTGGGGCTTCGGCGATCGTAGCAGGTTCGGTGCCCACACTATTGCCATGTTGCGCGCCGTCATGCCGGTGGACTCGCTTAGCAGGGACACTCGACGCAGATGTCGCATTAGGTAGGAGAGGGTTCTGGAAAAAAATTATTTGAGATTAAATTATAAGCAAATATATTATAAAATGTTATATTCAAATATATTATAAAATGTTTCTCTATAAAACGAGGAAATATTTCTTAGTAATATCATTAAAAAGCGTGAATGTTCATTCTACACTTTTATAATAAACCTTAATATGGTTTTCAAAGGTTGTTTTTCAACAATATAAATTTATTCAAATAGACGCACACCGTCGCACGTAACACGTTGTGTGCCTGTGTCTATCTCTCTCTCTCTCTCTACTCACCTATAGTGCGGCGGCGGTAGCTTCACGACGGTATCTCTCATCGCTTTCAGTCGATACTGCTCCGGCACTTGCACAGAGTGGACGAAGCTGTCGTACAGCTGGTAGGTGCAAAGGGGGTTTGGTAGTTCCCTGGAAGGAGTGAAAGATTACATGAACAGAGTACGGAGAGGGAACGCTAGTGTTAAGAAATTCCGTTTCCACTTTCCGCCGAAGAGGCATTGCCTGATGAGTAGCGGAACTCAACTTTTATGGTTCTGTTTCTACATCAACTCAATTAATAGATTTAACAGTCGTCGTATAGTGCAGTGTACCCCAAGTGAATTCTGAATTCAATTCTGAAGAGAAAAAGATTTGTTAATTTTTTTAACATCAAAAAAATTGCCACCGATTTACTAAAGTTACTGTCTCAGGCCTGAAAAAATCGGCGCAACAAACGAGGAGGGATTTTAAATAGACTGAAGCAAGCATTTTAGTGCTTACAAGTGTTTGTTATCATTTATAAATTAAGGTCAATACATTCCATTTAATGACATATTAGATTTATTAGGGGTACATTTCATTTTAGTCAATCCTAACTCACCTAAAATACATTTTGAGTAAACTGGCAAGAGCATGAGGGTCTCTTTGCATGGGTGCTGCAAGATCTGGTGGTAGGCCCGCGTCGAAGGCCGCCCTTAGCCGTTGTGTTAGGGCTGCGCCCCCCGAGAGACGGTATATACCATCTACGGCTCCACGACGCTCTATGGCTGCTGAACATTCTACTAGTACGAGGGGTACTGGAAGTGATAAGACACTAGATAGTTATGTTTTTTCTTTGTATTCTGTTTTTAATCAAGAAAAAATATATAAAATAGTACATCTTTAAAAAACACGAAGAAAATAATAACATACAACAAAAAAGACCGAGAGTAAAAAAAAGTCTGTAATGTGTTGTACTCAACAAAACTATCTTCCATATATCCAGAGACAGAATACCAAAGGAAAAGGAATTTAAGTACTTTGTGTCAATTTTAATTTTTTTTAACATTATTAAAGTGTATTTCGATGGAGCAGGTTACAAATATTACATAAAATTTTCATATACTTTCTAAAAAATATTTAAAGTACTCATAGACAGTAATGATATATAAATATAAAATCCACCTTCATGTCCACAATTGAGTAAATGTTCTCCCAGATCACATCCAAAGACTCTCTCCCTGAGAATACCCTGCTGTTTCAAGCTCCTTCGCGAAGGTCGGGACAGTATGAAGCTTCGGAAGAGAGATATTAGCTTCCCGTGTTTGCGGAGCACTGGCTTTATTGGCGCTACTGCTACCGATCTATAACAATTGGTAATGAAGAAATATTATATATTTTTATATGTATAATTAAACAAAAAAAAAAATGTAAAATACAATAAAAATTAAATACAATAGAAAACATTATTTTTTTACAAATGACTTATTTATAAAGCTCACCCAACAATCGGCGGCGGTTGCGTCATATGGCGGGGAACCTTGTCCCCAATGACTGCCACGCAGTGGTGCGGAAAGAACCCCACGCGGAACCCGCGCTTGCCGCGCCACCACACCGATTCCTGCGGGCCTGGGGACAGAGCTGGGGAGCTTTAGTGGGGACTCATTGGGGGCAGATCAATTAAACTCAAAATATGGTTTATTTAAATAAACGATATAGGCCCCCAGCTGGGGAACAGACCTGTGGAAACTTAGTTGTAGACAGAGCTAGAGGTGGAGGTTTTATTTATTACAGTATAGCATGTATGTTAGTGATTGATAAACAGCCACATAAACTGGGTCTTTAATAGATTGATTGATGTAGTTATTTTATAAACGAACAGAAGCTATATTTGACCACTTTTTGATATTTATAAGAATTATTTTTTATTTTAAGAAAGTACAATTGCATAGATGTAATTAGAAAAATGTAATAAAAGATATTCACCTGGCATGTCTATAATTGATATCATATCGCCCACTTCGAAACTTATTTCATCTCGCGCCTGAAAAAAAAATATCATTTTTTACATATTTCTATTTCTTACACCATAAAACACAAAAAAATACTAAGCAAAACTATATAATAATCACCTGTGACACATATTTCCTAACAGAGTAAGCAGCGGCGACGGCGGGCGTGTTTATTGAACTTGAATCTTCATTGGACACTAATAATTTGTGACCTAAAAAAAACACATACATCTTTTTAAATTGTAGTATTATTATATACCTGATGAGTTAGTTTAGACGAGCTAAGCTCAGAAATTATCGGTTTATAAGTCCAAAGTACTTTGTGTGTTGGATAGTACATTTATGAAGGAATTTGAATAATTAAATAAGGAAGGCTTTGTATTCTTCATCAAGTTCTTAATACAGTGCGCACTGTATTATTTAATTGCTTGAAACTGAGGCTGCCGAGTTACAAGTAAACACGACGGTTGTGGGTTCAATTCCCAATAGGGGAAATAATAGGCGGAGAGAGATTGTCTAAACACTACCGTTCCCTCTACCGGTTCCCTCTACCCACCCTGCAATGTGTGCGTTACAGTGTGAAGCTAAAAAGACGCTAAAAAGCCCTTAAAAACCCTTCACCTCTATTATCCATCTGCAACCAGTTCAAAGCTGGCCCACAGTTGATGGAATCGTCAGCTATGATGGACAAATGATGTACATAGTCGGATATGAGCTGTCTGTATTCCACTTCATTGTCTAGGACATCGGGCGTCATCGCTTCCTTGAGATTGGGGAGGCCGGACACTTTTCTATCGTATATACATCTGGAATAAAAAGTGAAAAGAATAAAATGAAATGTTTTAGAATAACATACGTATTCAACTAAAAACACAAAAATTAAAAGATTATTTTTTAAAGTATGAATATCAACGCCCGCAGTCAAGTACATATGCACGCACCTATGTACGTTCTTAACCAAACTGACATGCACTCAAGTACACTCAAGTACATAAGCACAAAACACGTTGCACGCAAGTACATTTAGTTACACACAGACTTACACAAGTACACACGCACGTCCACAAGCACATCCAAGTACACATGCACGTGCAAAAGTACACACACGTTCATACTCAAATACAATCGCTGGAACAGTAGTCCAGACTAATTGATTCCCAGTCAGCAAAATCAATTATTTTCATCATGCCATTACGGTAACATAAAGTACAGCGTTGAGCAACGCCATTCATCACGCAATATGTCGAATACGGGCTGAAAGCGGAGAGCGGAATTTCTTCTAGCGCCATAAAGCGGAAAGCTGCAATAAATAAACAGGAAAATAACATCACTAACCTATGCAACATATCATCTAGGTGGGTGAAATGTTCCTTGTTCCTGGTAAGTGTCCACTCTCTGACGTCGCTGGCCTCCGTCCAACTAGCGCTTAGTGTTCTTGAGTCACTGGGCTCTGGCGGCGGAGTGTTCACATGGGAACGCACTTTGAGGCTAACCCAACCTGTAGTATTATAAAAAAAATATAGTAATAAGTTATGTATATAATAAATAGTTGAAGCCAAAAAGCATACAGGAAAATAAATTAAAACAAGGATAATAATAGGATCTTTTCTATTTGTAAGGAAGGTATTAAATTCGATGGAATAACCAAAAATAATCATTATCAAACAATATGATATGCATGCATTCTCATAAACAAAAGAAAAACAATACACCAGACTACCTTCTCCATCAGACGGGGAATCAGCATTACTCTCACAAGGCACCAGTTGTACTGAAATACCACCCAAAGACACTCTTTCGTAGTGAAAATGAGCACATTCTTCTAGTTTTGGAAATCTACACGCTGGGGGCGGATGTGGCTAGAAGACAAAAAGAAAAAATAAGAAAAAAGACAAAAAGACTTGGGGAACAGAGTGTCTTAACACTAAGACCCTTCTGCCTACCCTATTTCTTGCGGGATACAGCGTATAGCTGACAAAAAAAATATACAAAAAAAAACAAAATAACTTACCGAATCATCAATGTCAAAGGTGGTCGAGGCGGAGGGTGCGGACTGGCTCATACCTGAGCCCTGCGACACCGGCGTCATTGATAACGCGCTTAGCGACATTGAACCTGGGATTAATGAATGACGAATATTTATAATTTTTTTAACATTTTAAAACTGAAGAGATTTAGAATTTTTTTTAAAAAAATATTTAGGTACTATATAATATAAAGATATATTTATCTCACCTGACGTTTCTCGCTTGCATTCTGTATCGTTAGACGTTCTTGTGTTTTGACTCCGCGAGTCTGAACTGAAACGCACCGTTCTAAAAAAAAACAAATAATATTTTATGAAAAAAAAAGAGAGGGGAAGTTAACTTATGGTTTACTTCCCCCTTATATTAATGGTATGGACAAGACAGTTGTGGTTTCGATAATTATTCGGAAGAATGAATTATTCTAATTTCCTCGCTCTGGTAATAAATAACGCACGGCATTGTCTCAATAATTTGGTGAAAAGATGCGAACGAAATTGACCCTGCGCCACGACTGGCTTGAAGTGCAAGTGCAAAATAAGAATTAGTAGTATTAGACAACAGTCCCAATACAGTATTCATCTCTTATTAGTACCTGTGAAATGTCGCTCTCGAGGTGCAATGGTCCTTGTCTGGCTCGGCGAACGCTCGCGCCGCCAGCGACTGGCACGACATCACCGAGCCGTGTGGGGAGCCCTGCAAAAACAGAACTGTCTTTGAGTCGTCAGTCAAGGAATAGTATAATATGGTCTAAACGCTCTATAGACGGACTTCAAGAGGTCAGTTCAAATTTCGCTACGATTTTATGTAATTCTGTTTATGCCGAATTTATAAACAGAATATTATACCCACTAAAGATTTGAGTTATAGTTACTAGAAATAGAATATTTAAATTTCTTTTGCTTTTTTAAAAAAAAAGGTCTAAAATAAAGAACCCTACTTAAGCTTAGCTCATGTTTTTTGTAAAAAAATTACATAAAAAAATGCAATAAACTAAACCTTCTCCTTTCTTGTCGTTCTTAAAACATGTATTGTACCTACCATGAGTTTTTTAGACATCTTGATTCAATGAATCACAAACACAAAGTGCTTACTTCTTATCTCCGATAACGTCCTAATGATGTATTACGTACTTATCTTATATATTTAGAGTATTTTTGTTCCAATTTGAGACTTCCCGCCTAGCTGTGTAGGCAGAGGGAGGTACCCTTCTTCTCCTCGTTGAGTCGCGGAATATAACGCCGCGCTTTGTCTATCAGAGAGTGGAGATGTAGCAAACTACAGACGGCTTTATAGTCAGACAATGACACAAAATAATATTTAATTTGACGAGTCATAGCCGCCTTGAAGTTAGCTGTAGATGGCTGCGTTTAAGGATTTTTTCTTACTTTTGATTATTTTGTTCCCGGATTTACAATGCGTAAAAGTACGAAAGGCAAAAGTTAAAGAGACCCCGGCCCCGTTAAGATACTTCCGTTCGGTATTTTTATTTGATAACGGGGACGAAGCCCCAGGTAAAAGAGTTAATAGAGTACGTAATAGTACCAAATTGCCTACTTTAAGTACTTTAAAACACGCGACAAATGTATGACAATTTACATTATACGTTTGTTTCTAGATTTCATATTTAAAACGACAAGGAACATATAATTCAAAGTTTTTCAACAAACACAGAAATAAAATAATTATCTATACGTATAATAAAATTATTTCTTATTACTGTCTGTACATGGAAAATATATTTTAAAAATCTATTAACACTGGGGACATTTATCAATGTAATAGAACCCAAAACAATGTTTTTTTTCTGTTTGTCTGTAAGTTTGGGCCCGCTAATCTCAGTAAAGTTTTAACCAATTTGATGAGTTTGTACTATTGCACCTTGGCAAAATTTCTTTAATATTTAGGGTTTTATTTGAATCTGTTAAATAAAAAGTTATCGTTTTATTGAATTGGTTGTAATTTTTTATGAAAATTGTCATTAAAATCATAATGTTATTAGAGTACGAAAGTAATACAAGTGAAAAAAAAAAATAATTGTGTATTTCAAGCGAGCGAACCCGCGAGCGAATCCTTAGTATGTTGTTATAATAAAATTACAAAACGTCTTGAATTTAAATATATACTTTCAAGGTTATTGTTACATGGATGTAGGAAAATAGACGTGCATTGGTTGTGGGATCTATTTCTACTCGAGAAGATAATAGTTTTGTTCCGGCGTTAAGTTCCACCACCAAACATTCAACACTCGTGGTGTTAGAAAGTAAAAAAAGTGGTGTAATAAGTAATTCTACACATTAATCTACGAAAGTTTGTCAACTTTTATAATTTGAACTTCCCTGACCTACAAACATAAAATTGGTACAGAACCCTCAGTGGGCGAGTCCGATTCGGTTGACTAGTTTTTTTAAATTCTTACAATAAATATATCACGTCGTCGTAGATCCATTCAGCCCGACCTTAATCGTTATGTAATTAACCCCAGTTGAGAATTCTATACAAAAATGGAACTTTAGATCAATTTTGTAGAAAAGCTACCGCATTTAGTTTTACTTTTGTTTGAGAACACTTGAAAGTTTTTATATTCTTTTCATAAATTTAATTCATTTAAAATGTAAGTAACTTGAATTGTAAAGAGTCATTGCTTTTAAAAATATATTCCACTATACTTATATATATATACGACTATTTTTTATTAAAAGATTAAAAAATGCAATATTTTTGATGGCGTCCAGGACAACGCAGACTGCGATTTTAAGAGTTCCGGCACTCAACACTATATGGGGAATGAAATGGCGTAACACTAGGCCATCCTCTGCCTGTCGGGATTTACCTGTGTATATGGATACAGCTATAAGCTTAAGAAATTATTGGACGTTTTGCAAAGTGCATGAAAAAATTTTAAAATACAAAAAAATTTTGATCAAAATCCGCTGTGAAAAATAAATTGTCTGGTAATACTAAATAAAGTTTCCTAAGAAAACCATAATTAAGTGAGTTTTCTTAATCTTACTAAGTTTTTTTATATAAGACAAACATGCAATATTTAATAAGAAAAAATAAAAAAAGTTCTATAAAAAAATCAATAAGTAATTCACCACTACAGTTCTGAAATCTAAGTGAACAGATAATACAAGTGCCTATTTTAGTGAATTTTAATCTATTTTAGTGCAACTAATACTGTTCTGAAGTAGGAAGTAAAAGTAACATTCCTACAATATGAGGATACAACATAAATTCACAAAACTATGTTATTACCCTGAAGCTATGGCTTCAAAAGACATAACATATATTTTATGGTCTGTAAAATTGCTATTATAAAAAATTTACAATGCTATGAAACATGATCACAAAATTAAGGATATTTTTTTTTATTTCTTACATAGAGATAGAGGACAGTAGAAGTGTGTGTTAATGCGGATTTTAAAACAGCCTTTTAATCCTTCCTACATATCTAGACAAAATGCGATGTTGACTTTCGTCAATCAACACACAATCTCTTGAAAACTAGACAAAAAGTGGAGAATGGAATGCCTTAACACTGAGTTATCTTTGCCTACCCTGCTATATGCAGGATAAAAAAACATGAGATGGAAGCTCAAGGACAATCGAGGTACAGGGGTGCAAGAACATGACTGTATATGTTAGAGATACACATAGTTATGTTAAAGCTAAAGAGATGGAAGCTTGAACAGTACAGCTGAGTGTTTATGCACATTTCAGAGTGTGATGGTGAATCTATAAACTGCTAAGCAGTTCCTTCTTCCTATCTTAATGTCATCTTCCAAAACACAAGATGCAATACAATCACAAAAAAATCATTATCATTACAAAATTAGTAAATCATTAATGACAAAAAACTGAAAAGTAAAAACAACAGTACATCATTGTTGAAAACAAAAACAATTAAAACATGCTATTTTGAGGTACATACAAAATATTTTGTTGTTTTTAAGGTTTTTGGCCAAGTGGTTTGTTCAGTACAAACCACTAGAAACACCACATAATTAAAGGTTAACTTGTCACCAACTTGTCAAAGAACTGAATTGTCACCTATAGTTTATTTATCAATAATTTTGCAACAATTTTTTTTAGAAAATGTACAGAATTTTAATATAGTGATGAATTTAAAACCAGTCTTTATTGCACAATTTTGAATAAATTTAGATGGTTTCCAAGAGACAAGAAAAATACTTTACTAAAAAAGTTTATGTTTTTGTTTTAGTTTATTTATGTATTTGTATAATATTAAAAAAAAAATCATAATTTGATATTGGGAGACTGGTAATTAGCTACTCAGAATCATCAATTATATATTATTTAACCAACATTTCATTGATTGATATCTCTAAGTACAGTAATTTAGATTTAAATACAAAATTATAAATTATTATTGTTAGACAAATTAAAAAACCATCTATAAAAGTTAAAATGTCCCATATATTTTAATAAGTTTATAATTATAAAATTTATAACAACAAGAACATGCTTAACTACTGTCTTGAGGATTCAACTGAAATAAAATAGTATTACAAGAACTTATTTCCTTGGAAACAATCAATCATTGTTGGAAATAAATCACTTGGAGACATTTATTTTCGCAAAAAAATTTACAAATAAATCACTTACAGAGAAAGTTACAAAACATTAAGTACCAAAAATATATATTGAATAGGCGAAATCATGAATGAGAAAACAAATGAGTTTAGTTATTAGCATCAAATAAGCAAAACTCTCAACAAATATAATTATGTAGTAGTTGCATCCTCAATACAGAATGAAGATATGTGATGAGAAAGCCTTGCTATGCATATTACTAAACTAAAAATATCTAAATTAAATACACTTTCTCACTTTTTTCCAAATTCTGGGGAATTATGTGTTGATTTGTGGAATGCATCTCCGTGTTTTGCCTCATTACCAGAGAAAAGAAATGAAAATATGAATTATTCTCTAGTTTGAATTGAATTCACAAGGTATCATCCTATTTACAATTGCTTGCAGGTGCCCCAGTGCCATGTCTGTAGATAACAGATATTAGAAATAATTGAAGAAAAGTACACACCATTGTACCATGTGACTGAAGGCACAATGAGTATGAGTTTGATTCATGCTCAAAGAAATAATAACATTTGATAATCTGATATGAAGATTCTTCACTTTCAGCCCAATTACCAACATTAATGTTGAGTGGTAGACCTCAATTTCACTATCTATCTAACCAATAAATAAATATACTAAAAAAAATAAATAAAAATTTAACTTTAATATTTAACATTAAAAATATAACATTAAATTTCAAACTTAAAAAAAACAACAACACAGTAAGGCTTTCTCATGAAAAAACAAAAGTAAAATCAACAAAAAAGGAACCCGTACAAACATACAGACAACATAGAGACAGCGACTAGCTGCTCACATTCTGACCGCAGAGGAGCCAGCCATCCGAGCACACGCCGAAAACTCTTCTCATCCTTTTATTGTATAATTGTAAATAATATTAGTTCAAATTGCATTATCTGCATTTGAAAGTCACTTTCTGACTTTGTATTAAAAAATTCAAGAAATACTTTAAGAACACTAATATACACATATAAATTTTATAATAATATCAGTTCATGCTTTATTATTTTTTTCTTTCGAAATCACTTTAAGAAATTATCATATTAATTTATGCCACTAATTTAAAAAAAAACGTATTGTTTTTTAATTCATCTACATTTATAATGGCTATAACAAAAACATACAGCCTTTACAAAGTAAACTAATACATCACTTTATTCTGTAATCGACGTATTGATTTACAATTTGGTACCAAAAATACGTTAAAATAATGCATTTCACAGTTCACTGAACGATTGCAACTGAAAAAGTTAAAAAGGAACACAGTGTTTCGTCACTTAAAACAATATTTACAGAAATGGTACTCAACATAAATAACTGAACTCACTTTGTACCATTCGAATTTTATAAACCCTTTTGGTTTTAGACGGTTTTTCAACACATAAATATATTATTAGTTATATTTATTTTAATAAAAAGCGTTTTAATCTTTATAAATTAACGCTAATCGCAACCGAGGGACATAATACGATTTGACAGCACTCCCCTCCGTCCCGCGACTGGCTGAACACGGTCGATCGTGGTGTTGACAGCGATGCATATTTTACCCATTGGTTGGTTGATGGGAAAATATAACAATAATAATAAATATTAATTAATTTATATTTTTTTATTATATGTGGGGTTCCTTTTTAAATATTACACTTTTTATTATAATAAAGAAGTATAACATATAATATTGATTAAGTTATAGTAAGGAGCTTTAGCTTATTATAAAACATTTTTATGATCACATAATGAATTTAATAATATACATAAATATATCCTACTGTAAAAATTTCCTTCCATTATACAAAAATATACTTCTACCAAATCAAAAAAGAATAAACAAAACGTTCTAAGAAAATATTGCATAATAACATAAATTGCAATAACTATTATAAAAAAAAAACAAACAAACTTTAGCTACAAAACACGCAAAGGATGTAAAGCGTAAAGCCACGACGGGAAGTAAAGCAATTATAAAACCTGTTTGATATCCGTCCACGTTGAAAGCGACGATTCGATTCGCGTCGAACCATTTATATCGATTAAATACTTGATATATTAATTGCTGACATATATTAGTAACATACTTTATTAACTATTGTTTTTTTACAAATAATTATGATTATATCGTTTATCAACGTGATCGTATTGCTCTTGAGTAGTCACTCTGATCAAATGCGATAGTTATTAGTGCAATGATGGATAGCATAACTAATTTAAAATGAGCAGAGAGTAGAGAATAGAATAATATATCACACGGTTTTCTCTAGCACTTTACATAGTATGATGAGATTTAAAAATAAAAGAAAAAATAAGTATGTATCTAAGTACTAAAACTAATGTTAATTTAGAATCAAAGGAAATTTTATTAAAATGAATACAGCCAACATTTTATAGGGGAGTGCGTGTTACGTCCCTATTTTTATCTGGTGTTGCTAAAACCATCCGGAATGTGTCACAATTTTTTATACAAAATCTATATTTATATTTATATTGCAAGCATTAGTATCTATAATGGTATGTCTACGTAATTTCCTTAGGTAAATATTTAATATAGAGATAATATATGAACATTATTTTTGGATCTGATAGAACACAGAGTAGTGGACCACACGATTCTTTATTCGATTCTTCGATTAAGAAGCTGTAAGCAATAATAATGGTGTCTGATTCCAATCGAGAGATACTTTTATATTAACACAATATAGACGTTTCTCTGATCCTGTTAGACGAAGCGAAATGTCAGATTTTGCTTTGGTGGAGAGTACTGTATTATTATTACAAGTAAAACCGTATACAATACACTAGTACAAATATCAATTAAGCGAACATATTGCAAGCATGTGGCTTCTGACGTAATGCTAGTGGGAAGACATCGCGTTCCGGGCTATTAGGATTCACACCCTAAGGTCACATGATTTAGCTGAAAGGACAACTTAATAAAGTGTATTATTTATGATTTATTTTTCACGTTATGCTGGACAGGCAGAGGTCAACCCATTTTCTACTTGGCCCCTACTTAGAATCATTGCGTACTTTACTTTAAAATAAAAAAAAAAGCAATTCTTTACCTAATTGTCTATGTACATTTTGTTTATTAAAATGCGTACAATTCACATAAGAAATGACCATTTTCCAATACACCAAAACTATAAAAGGGCCTTTTAAAATTAACTCTCTTGTAACAATTTGAATTAGGACAAACAAACAAAATAAATCTCACCCTCTTGCGCAATAGCGGAATAGTTGGCATGTGTGTGACCAAAATCACTATGGTCGTGGATTTGATTCTACCAAAGAATATGTAACTTTAAATTGTTTTTGTTTATTATGAGTTACCCCGTGAAAAGTAAACTAATATTATAAAGCAGTTTGTTTGCTTGAATGTCATATTGTCCGAAACTACTGATTCGAATTTAAAAAAATCTTTTAGTGTTGCATAGTCATTTATCGAGCAAAGTTATAGGCTGTATATTTACGTAAGTATATTATGTCGTTTCGATGTATTATCTGTGATCAGAGTTAGATTCCGCACTTAGAATGTATCATGCATCCCAACTCATAATTTTTTTTACAGCTAGTGTGGAATATATTACAACATAAAATTATAATCTATATCTATAAATGTTTCGTTAATAACTTTGATTCCTGTGTAAAATAAATATAATTGTTACCATACATTAAAAGAGATCTCTTTTCTACTTTGCCTTATAAATTAAACGGACCATAAATTAAAGTACTAAATCCAAACACGTACAAGAGTTATTTATGACATAATTAAGAATTTAATAGACAAATCATTTAACACAAACGTTAAAATAGGTTACTTGCAGTAAATTACCGTATAAACTGAAAACAGAGTTCTAAATCTTTAAACAGAGTGATTATAACGTCCTCACAATTATAATGAAGTGGTTAAAATGACTCACAATTATAACATTTTTTTCCTTTATTTGGAGAAACGCTAGTAAATCTGCCAAAAGTGACTTCAAAGAGATCGCAGACCTAAAATTTAAAAAATATTTGTCGCTAGTATATATTGCTGTAGTTAAGACTCGTTAGCTTAAAAAAAGTATTTAATATCAACGTGTTTACTTTTTCGGAAAGAAAGTATTTAGTTAAGAAACACATTCTTTAACAGTATGTGCCCGTATGGTGACAGAAATAAGTTAATAATGAAAAAACAAAAACAGATCCTTTCATTGAATGGTGCAACCGATTAACAAACGAGATAGAATACAATAGAGTAAGAGAAAAAAGGATAAATAATATAATGTCGAATTTAATAGATTAGATAGATTAGTACATAAAAAAGATAAGCAAGATGTAAAAAATACATATCAAAACATATGGAAACTAATGAGAAAGATAAAGAAGAAAGAATCGATCACAAAACCTGCACTCAAAAATTTTAATAGGCAAAAAAATAGACAGAGATTATCCTCGCTGCATTCTATGTTTACATCCTTATACATTTGGTATAATATTTTGTATGGAAAATATAAGTGGAAAACAAAAAAGATACATCACTAGAAACATCACAGTTCAATTATCATATTATTTAAACCGATATTCAAATTCACCACCATTAATCTAAAATACCTCAGTTTTCAAAAGACAATCACTGAGTATTAGGTATTACATTTGGGGTCACGGGCATACTCATATAAAATTTATTAATACATAAATCAATGCCTCGTCTGTCAGTGCGTGGGTAGAAACTTTGTGGAAATTCAATTGAACAGATGCACATACATTGTTTTGTTAAATTATCTTTATTAGTATATATTATTTAATCTTTACACATCTAAACTTAAAAAAGCGAAATAGTACTAAAGCATATTTTTTAATATATATCGTTATTCTTTTATTAAAATTATTTAGGTATTTTAATTTCACGCTGTATCCCGCACTTACCGAGATATTCAGAAGGAACCAACCATAACCAATGTGTTAAGATACTCCGGTTCTCAATAAGGCTCTTCTTTCCGCCGAATTCTTAAAGCGTGTTGAGTGGCGGAACTCAACGTCGCGTTTTGCCTCGTTACCAGAGCGAAGAAATGAAAATTAAATTATAAGAAAATCTTTATTCCCCCAAGTGGGAATCGAACCCATAACCGTAGCGTTCACAGTTACACGTTTTTGCCCCTGTGCCACGACGGCCTCTGAAATATATATCTTTCAGTTAATCAATTTACATACTTCGATATCTATGTCGACTTAATTCAATTTGAACCTTGCGTCCGAGTTTATAAATTTTTAAAATAAGGAAAATACCAAGTCCTTTGTACATTTAAATATTTAGTTTAGTCAGATGCTGTTGCTTCATTTTGTATGTATTTACTGTAAGTAAATATTCAAACGTTTCTTGGAAACAAATGTGTTTCAAATTCATCAAATTTTAAATACTTTCCTGCGCTCTGTTCATTGTTCGATAGAAATCTATTCTAATATAATAAAGCGGAAGAGTTTGTTTGTTTGTTTGAACGCTAAGATCTCTGGATCTAGTGGTCCGATTTACTATGTTTTTGTTTTGTATGAAAGTTGCATTCTTCAGAAGTGCTATAGGCTACATAACATTACATTACACATATATACTAATATATTAAAATACTTTCTAATTTGACATGCAATTTATTCTGCCATGTTAATAACAACGGTCGTTGCTACGCGACCGTCTGACGGCGACTTTTTGATGCTCATCCATCCATTTATGAAAATAAATATAATAGTCACTTTTAGCATTTTATCTAGATTGTAATTATAGTTTACTGTATAACATTCTAATAAATAATTAAGGAGATGTCACTGATTCGAAATGACCTAGCCTTCGAGCGGCATTGTACGACTATGACCGACGCGAACGGGCAGATGACGTTGATGGTTTTATAAATTTTCATACATTTTCGAACTTTAATTGCTGTTTATAATTAATTTAAAATACACTTTGGTTCTCTTCTTATTTTATTTGATATTGTTGGCAAAAAATATTTTTAGGTAGTTTTAGGTACTTTTTCTAATATTAAGAATATCCTATAGTTACTTTTACTTCTTAAGTTGGTTTTCAATTTCTCTGATATTTTTTCTAATAATATGTCTCTACTTATTATTCTTTTTGATTATTTAAGCTTATGTTATATTTTATCACTAATTCTATTGAAAACTGAAAATAATATATTTAATAAATATACTTATAGTTTAAGCAGGCGTAGCCGCGTCCGGGTCCACTAGTGAATATATAAAACTAAAAAGGGACTCAAAGAAACATAAAAATTTATTTTATTAGATACGTTGATTATTATATGGACAAAAAGATTAATTAGATACGTTTAGGAGGAGCGTCTGCCATCTGACCTGCAGAGGTGCATCTGCTGAAGCTTTCTACCAACATATTGTTAGCACTTGTCAGTATTATACAGGTTTCTTAATACTCTTACCCACCTTGATATACTGGTAATAATGTCAGATGCTAGCAATGAAACGTGAACTGCTTCTCTTCTTCATTAAGAGACACTAGTTATACGTTGGCAGAGTTTAATATTCTAACTAACTATACAAACTAATTTTACAAAGCTTTAGAAATTATACTGTATAAAAAAATTACTATGTTTAATTGAAAAATCTATAAAAGCAGGAAATGCCGACCGTAATTGGTTAATAAAGTGAAAAACCCCTAACACAGATAACCATCGGTAGGGAAAATTATTATAAAAATAGGGTAACACTCGTAAGGTATAGTTTTGACATTATGGTGAAATATGTCAGTATTATTGTTAATTGTTTAATTTACAAAACATGTTATTAATTGAACTCTTGTATAAATCGAGCTAGATAAAGACTTTGCTATCTTTTCTCTGTTTTAAATAATAAAATATATTAGGCAAAAGACAATATAACGCCTATAAAAGTATGTGGATGAATCAAAATTTTTCCACGGATTCGAATTCCAATCGACGTAGTTATTTTCATTTTCCTGTTCCTCCACTCTATACGGATTGTCAACATTAAGTCCTCTGCCTTCCCTAACACATGCAAGTTTATCCGGGCATGAAGTAAAAAAATAATAATGTGAATGTGTCATGTGTCATAACCCAACTGTTACTTATATTCATTTGACCATGCTTGTGAAGCCACATATAAAAGCTAGTAAAAAAAACCTTATGTTCATATTAACTTTAAGTATAGTATAAGTATCGCAAGTTTCGATAACAATAGCCACTTCAGCATGTATGGCGAATCCTTTTAGCCGTATCTAGTGAGGTCAATCGCCTCGCTCCCAACTAGGAAGTCAGATTAGATCGATTTTGTATAGTCTGTCTAGATTTGAGATATCTATAGGTACTTATATTACAAACCTGAAGAGTTTGTTTGGCTGAACGCGTTAATCTCAGAAATTACGGGTTCTAACTGAAGAAATCGTGGTGCAAGGGCAGAAGCGTGTGACTGAAAAAGTCAGAAGATCGTGAGTTCAATCTCGCCTGAGGAATTTAAATATTTAATATTTTCAATTCTTTGCTTTGTTGTCGAGGCAGAGCTCGGCTTCGAGTTCCACCAAGCCATATTTTGTCTTATACGAAGCAAGGAAATCAGAAAAAATAACTCATTTCTCTGAGTGGGAATCGAACCCAAAACCTTCATGTTCGTAACCAAACGCAGTGCAGACATCACAGATCTATATAAAGTAATATAATTTAATAAATACTATTTAAAGTGTCATATTACTATTGATGCGATAACCGATGGATGTATGTATGTATGTATTAGACAATCGCTGACATAACGTCTACACAACAGGTACGGTAAGAACAATGGCCCTTTCATAATTGTTTGTTCTTTGTGTTTTTTTAAAACAAACAACTCAAATGGGATTTGTATGAACGACTAGCTTTTAATTGTGGTTTCGCCCGCATGTATGACACATGTGACATGACACAGTCTAACTCTGACCGCAGGTACCGAAGGTTACATTGAAACGATTGTCATGTTGTCTTAGTAGTTTGCATATAGTCTTCCGCGATAAATGCGCTGTAAGACACAAAAATAATTGTTTAATTCAAACAACCAGTTCCTGAGATTAGCACGTTCAAACAAACAAAATTTTCACACACTAAACTTTAAACTATTACTATTAAATAAAATCTAGATATTTCAATATCTATACCAAGAAGACCTGCATTTAAGTAGGCAAGCCGGTATCTAGTATCAACATAGTAGGATAGTTGGTGTGAAAGTCGTCACGTAGTGTTGGTAAATAATTAAATATTAATGCAACTATGATTCACTCGAGGTCGTCGTGGCTTAGTGGGGCAGTATCTGATAGTAAGCGCGATGGTTGTGGGTTCTATACATATTCTAGGGAATGTTTATATTTTTAAGTTACGTCAATCACCACGTATTGTCCCGAAAATTGGGCCATGTGTGGGAAATAGTGTTTTAACACTTTTAAGCGCGAAGCTAAAAAAATGATTTAATTAATTTAAACAGGATTTTATCATCTCTACTCAACTTGGATAGCCTTTAAGACCACAAGCATAGAAATGTTACATACATTTAATATGAAATGAATAATCGCAAAAATCGTTATCCATCAATTTATATTTACTGAGTATCTGATAGCGTAACTAAACGCAGCTCTACATATAACCAGAAAAAGTTAATTTACAATTTTAACAAAGGTATTTTTTTTAGGGTAAATCAATATCACAACAGTCTAAAATTTTGCGAAATAGTTAATATTCAGTAGTAAATTACGTATCGACTTAACAATAACCAAATTCAAAGTGACTTTTTGCATTATCTAACAGTTATGAGATATTTATATAAAAAATGTGGCAAAAACTTTAAGTGGCCATTGCTGGCGTTACACTCAGAAAAAACGACATGAACAGTTAAAGAGGTTGTAAGTTGTGGGTGCACTAGGAATGTAGGAAATAGTTAAGTCTAATTCAAATTAATGCTTAAAAAATATAATTTAATGTAAAACATATTTAAAATTAATAAAAGTTAAAAATTAAGTTAAAAAAAGTAGGGAACACAGAGGGAACTTAGTGTCGTGACACTTCGTTTCCCGCTTTCTATCTCTACCTCGTTAAATCGTGTCAGACTGCACATGATGGTGTTAAGTTTACGCCCGGAAGAACTATTGACAATATGTATGTGTTCTTCAAAAATGTAATACGCAACTTTTCTTTTTGAAAAACAGTGTCTTGTCCCACTCTCACATAAAATACGAGTAATGCATATGGCAGGCACATATTAAGGGTCTGTACTTTACACTGTATTCCAAACCTTACCTAAGTATTAAATCACCTCGTTCCCCACTTTCGACTTAAGTTTTCAAGACGTGTTGAGTGGCGGAACTCAACGCCGTGAATGAGTTTTATAGTCAGACGCTGCGCAATGTATTTCACATTTTTCAATTTATATTTGAAACCAAGTGTACCGCGATCTTTACATTGTAAATGATGGCTGCACAGTAGTTTCTGTCAAGTGATGCGTGTTCGAGACGCGATCTGGTTAATTAAAATCTTTCCGTAAACAACAAGGCATTATACTATTGATTGATTTGTTATATTTATATATTTTGAACCTATCTATCTACTTATAATATATTTAAAACTCTTCCGTTATTGAATGACTGACAGACATTGCACAGCCAAAACTGCGCGGCGTTGAACACTGAAATTTGTTACGTAGGATTCTTGGGGAGTAGGGGATATACAAAGAGAGGATTTGCGCCACGCCCCTATAGCGCCGGTCATGGTTAATTTTCGGTGTGGTCTAATATTCTTGTGCGATAAGTATTGTTGTATCGTGATTGGACCGGAACTTGACCGGCACGGTAGTGGGTACCTATGAATGCTACATTGGACCGTGACTGGCACTATGGTGTGAATCTTCCTTCCGGTAGTACGAGAAATGGGGAAGAACAAGATTTTAAGTATTGTATTTCACACAAACGCAGTTGCCGGCTACAACTTGTACCCTATATACTGGGAGTTATAAAAAAACTCTCTCCACTCTCTTGTCCATAGATAGTTTACACAAATATTCTATTGTATTCATTTGAAAGAAAATAATGAAGTTAAAAAAAAAATCACTTTTTTGCACAAAGTGCTACAAGTGCATAGAATGTGCCCGGAACTATAAATATACAAGCTATATATATATACATGTAAGTTTTACCATGAGTAGCTCGCTGGCACAAACAAATCCTCTGACGAGTTCCACTTTTCAAATCTTGTCTCCATCATGGTGGAGCTTGATGGTCATGATATCACATAATTGTATTGTCATCTACGTTACGTAGGTTAAATGCAGTTTCTTGCATTTTAGTATCGTTAACTAGTTCTATGTATTTTACATACCGATGTATATAAAAATACCTCCCCCAGGTACAACAGCACACGACGCAATACAATCAATGTACGTCAGTGTTTAAAATGCAAGAGGATATGACAAATGTTTCACATTCAAACACATACGTAGTATCTAGATTCTAGCATTCTAATGAGAATTGTGGTCAATAAGATTCATGACCATTGCGGCGCAGTGGGACTCTACATGACTGCAAGCGCGAAGGCCGTGAGTTCGACACTGGGGGAATTATATTTCTTCGCCCTGGTAGACAAATTGCAGTGTTGAGTTCTGCTAATCAATACGCAAAATGTCGGAAATACGAGTATAGAGTGTCCTAACTCTAAATTCCTTCTGCATATTAGAGAAAATGTTGAGTGACGCCACTCACCGCGTAATGTCTCGAATTCAGGAGCAGAGCGGAGAACGGAATAAAAGCACAAGAATCCGGTATAAAAAGAATAAAGCTAAAAAATATATAAACAATAAGTAAAAATAAGTAATCTCAGGAAATATTGGTTCTAATTAAAAATATATTTCTGTAGTCAATTTATCAAGCAAGGCTATATTACATCGCGCTAATAGGTTTATTGTATCGAGACCCACTGTGCCTGCGGCCAGAGTTATTTCGAGCATTCAGAATGTGTCATATGTGTCATACACAACGAGTAGTTATTACACTTAGACCACGGTGGCAAAGCCGCAGGTAGCAGTTAGCGATACAAGAAATCGATCTAACAATTCATTCCTTTCAAGGTAACAAACGTCCTTTGACTCACAATCAGATAATAAATTGAAAGGTCAAAGTGGACTTACTCATTAGACGTTTAAAATGCAGGAGCACTTACCGTCATTATCTATCACAGCGAAGGTCGCGAATACAAATCTTGTTTGAGGTAGAAAAGTTTCCAGTCGATAGATTTTATTACGTCAAATACTACTACTACACTTGCTTTTTTTTATTTATTTAAATCAATACACATAAGAATTTAAAATTGAACTCTACAAAAAAATCTTAGAGGAAAATAGTGTTTCATTAAAGCGGCTGTGTTGTTGTAGGTATTATAAACTCAACACGTCATACTCGTATTTGACATATTCATTACCAAACAAAGTGTTTCATTAATTGGACAGAGAATAGAGAGAAATATAACACTTTCTTTTTTATTACAGCATGGTAGGTCAAGGGAACATAGTATTAGGATTCAGGATCCTCGTTCCCATTTTTCATTAAATTTTTGAGACATTGCGTTTTGTGATGAAATTCAACGCAGTATCATTTGTTTCGTTACCAAAAGAAATAAATGAAAACAATTGTTTCCCTCGAATAGGAACTAGCTCTCTCTCTATACCAATTTTCTCAATAAACTTACGTATTCTAACAAATAATTATATAAATATTCATAAACACATCTAAGTGTATAATAAAATAAGTGAAACCATATCATTTTCACTGTTACCAAACGAAAACAAGAGTTAACGGCTGTCATTAGACAATCATCGGCTAGACGTGAGTCGTTTCATTTTATATCTGCATATTGAATTTGCCCAGAAATGGGGAAAAATTTAATAGATACTGTTAGTGATATTTGATGAATATATGTGGAAATTACACTTTGTGGTAGTAGTTTATTACATTGTTTATTTATTATTTTGAAAATGAAAATTCTAATTAATTAAACAATGTAAACAGTAGAACCTAGAAGTATTAAGTTTAAAGTGGAGAACGGAGTGATCGTATTTGAATTTGGAGTGTTTTGTAATGAAGACGGCGTTAAGTTGCACCAAACAAAACGCAAAGTCTTGAAATTTGTCCAATGTGTAAGGAACAGAATAATAAACAAAAAAATCTGTAATCTGGTTACACATAGATATGGAACTGTTCCACAATAACTAATACCTACTTTTATGTAGATTAAAATAGCTTCTTTGCCGATTAAAATCATAGCATATTTGCTAAGCTAAGGTTATTTTAACCTTTGAACAAATTTCTCTTGAGTTTCAATATAAAAAAATCGTTTAAAAAAAATATCAAAAAATATCACTAATACTTAGTACAAAAATAACACCCAACACTGACAACACCATGACATTTGATTTCACGGATTTGTCTCGGCGAAAGTGAACGTAGCGGTTTATTGCATAGACGCTGTGATTCATTTCACACTTTGCATGGTTTGATATTATGTATACATGCATATTGCATATATCATATACTAGAATACTAACATTTACCTACGGTTTCGCTCGCCACGCCCAATGGACAAAATTAAGAGCCCTTTTTTTAAACATTTTTAAAGTTTCCACACTTAGGAAAAAAAAAATTAATAAAAGGTGCAAAACAAAAAAAAAAAACGTAATGAGATAATATAATTTTAATCTCCCTGCAGCGATGCTAACAACAAAGGTAAGTTGTAACAAGCGTATAAGAATTTCGACGTAGCTTGATAAGAACGTATGGCTTAGTGGTCAGAGAAACAGGAAGGATTTCCAAGAGGCGCGGGATAACACCACGCTACCTTTTTTTTCTAAATAAGTAAGTAGTGTAAGTGTAAGTAAGAAGTACATGTGTCAACTGACATTATTGGCGAAATTAGTAGTTCCAGAGATTAACCCTTTGAAATAAACTCCTTAGTTTCATAATATTATATATAGATTTGTAGATTATAGCCTAGTAGTAAAAAATATTTGTAATGAGTTTATTTCTTAAAACTTTTTTAGATTATAAACTATAAACCATATACCATCAAACAATTTAGAGTTCCACCTTCAAACTGATGGCCTCTAGTCACGTCAAACTGGTAACTAGCTTTTGAAGTCGGTTAAAAAATAAGAAACATAGTGATTATACACTTTTCATTTCATCTCGTTCACTCACTAGATCTACAATTATATATAATAAAATCAATAGCTATGTACATACATCCGGCTTGAAATAATTTAATAGGCGAGTTGAAAACTAAATTGGTAGGTATAATTCTAAATGCACGGAAGCGAACCCCTGTTTAAATTTAATAGAAGTAGAGAGTGTTTGTATGATAGGATGTATGAAGATTTTTTAAGAGAGGAAGTTGACGTTTATATGTATGTTTGTATGTCTGTCTGTGGCATCGTAGCTCCTAATTCCCGAACAGGTAACCCGATATCGATTTGGATTTTTTTGTTTATTTAAAATGTGACTTAATAAAGAGTGTTCTTAGCCATTATTCAAGAAAATATGTTTAGCTCTTTTTTCTAGTTGTTTGTTTACTTTTTAGTGCTTTTTGTTCCGGGGTTTTTAATTATCAGTTCTCATTTCTTGTCATAATTCTATACTAACTGGAACACCCCTATGGGTTCTGTGAAGTGATTCCGGCACGCTCGCTCAGAACGCCATGGACAAAGAACAACAACAACTATGAGTTTAGAATGTGCGGTGAAATTCAAACCAAATACGGCAAAGACGATGCATAAACGCTCGTATCTTCTGATAGCGTTGACTTAGAAGCCTATTTTTTCTATGCACCACGGAACTGTTGACTTGGATAGTGGTGAAAAAATGATCTAAAAATGATGACCGAGGTAGGAATCGACTCTTATTATGGATATAATAAGAGTCGATATTTCGACCATTGCTTCAATCAGTAACATTCCAACTGTGCTATCTTTGCATGAATCATTTAATAGTTAAAAGTTGTGTTGAAAACTAAATTGGTGTAATTCAAACAAGTGCGGAAGTAAACCAGCGTTTAGATGTAATAAAACTGGAGTAACTATTTGCTTGTGGTAACTACAGAATTACATCATATAATAAAGGTTACATTAAAAAACTAAATTATAAGTATATTTTAAAACTCTTCCCTTACTGGCGACAGGCAACACACAGACGAAACTATTGGACTTAAACTCAAATTTTAAAAAAAGACTCAAAATTCCTACGGAAATGGAAAAATACAAGGTTCAAGGGCTTCACAATAAACATATTGGTTTTTATTTATATTATTTTTGGACCAAAATCCTAATAAACAAATTTATTATTATTGTGAGATCACTGTCCTATGCTTGAAAATAAGATTGAACCCACATCTTCAACATAAGTTTACCAAATAGCCCCTAATCTGCCAACTATAATAACTATCAATACTGTATATATAAAACATTTTTTTTTAAATTTCACAAAGTATTCCGCATATAACTGGCAGGCAATAGGCAGAAGGAGTAGTGTTAAAACACTCCATTCCCCAATTTCCGAAAACATGTCAAGCAGCAGAAGTTAACGCTGATGAAAATAAATCATGTCCCCGAGAGTATCAAACTCACAATCATCACGTTAACAGTCAGACACTGCCACTGCGCCACGGCGGCCTCTAAAATATGTTATAGATTATAAAATAAAGCAGATAGTACTCGGTTCATTTCCTGCGCGTAACTAATACAAAATGAAGGCATGAGATAACCATTCTCAGTAATATGAATACGTAAGAATGTTGCCACTTTAGTGGAGCGTAACGGACTGGTTTAGAGATGCAGGTAATATAACATTATCATAGATATAATTAATACATAAATGTTGATATAATTAATACATAAATGTTTGAGGCCGTTATGGCGCAGAAGCACAAGCGTAGGTACTACAGTAAATGTAGTGGTTGTGGATTTGATTCCCACTCGGAAATGGAACATTTAATATTTTAATTTTTTTCCTCCACTCAACACGCAATACCTCGAAAGTTTGGCGAAAAGTGTGGACCGGGTTTCGATATAACCCACTGTACCTGCAGTTACTTTAGGTACATCCGTAAGAGGTACCTCCCGCACTCAGAATGTGTCAGGAGAAGAAACAAAGCCGTATGTAAAAGCTAGTGTATACATAAAGATAAAAGCTGTAACATTAGTAGTTTAGTAGAAAGCGGACTAGTTAGCAGGAAACCGGTAACGCACAGAGGATGAGCTAAGAGTTGCTTTGCGTTCAATACTTGAGTTGTAGGTTCGATTCTCGCATTAGGATATTTTCACGTACGTACGTACGTACGTTCACGTTGTAGGACAATATTTGAGATATAGAACGAGGATCATAAACATTTTCCAGGGTGGAAGTCAAATGCATAACGCGTACCTACTGTCTGACACTTTCTTAATCACTTATTAATAAAAAAAAACAAAACTGCTACAGATCCCGTAATAACGATCGTAAAATCTAAAATGTTTAAGCTTACATAATATTAGAATTACTTAATCAAGGCTGATATGGCTATAATGAGTCTTTGATAGCAAACTAGTTATGTTACTCTGCGATATAACACATAGATTATTAAAGTTAAGTAAGCAAAGGGAACCCAGTATTAAGACACTACGCTCTCCACGCACCGCCCAATTTTCGAGACATTGCGTGTTGAGTGGCGAAACTCAACGCCGCAATTTGTCTTATTAAATTACTTTATTTGCGGGGAATTAAAAATAATTTACTTCACCGAGTGGGGATCAAACTAAGAACCTTCGAATTTACAGCCAAATGCTGTCCTACGAAGCGTGCCACGAAGGCCATGGTACTGTAACTACTTATTTTAACACAATTAAATTGTAATTATCTTCGTTATTTCAGCTTCACGGTGTATCCTGCAATTACGAGGGTAGGCAGAGGGAACCTGGGAACCCAACGTAAAGACACTACGTTCACATTAATACACTTCCTTTTCCCATTTTCTGCCAAATTATTTGCCTCGCGAGCGAAGAAATGGCTTGAGTGGGAATCGAACCCACAATCTGTCTTGTTTTCAGCCACACAATTGTGTCACTGCGCCATGAGTGGCCTTTTATCTTTATTAATGAAATGAAATATATTTCCTATAATAACAAATATATTTTCTCCGATAGAACGATAACAAAAGGTCACTCAAGTGCAGTGGATAAACATTAACGTATAGTATAACATTACACCGAGCACAGGTTCTTTGCCCTATAGCGGTCACAGTGACCACCTATTGATCTAGCAACTTGTTTTAAACCGGTTTCTAACGCTTCAATAGTAGTTTTTTTATATCTATTATGAATTTACATTGTTTTTTTTATTAAAAAATAAACTTAATCGAACCTACAATCATCACGCCTACAGTCAGACACTGTTAGGTGGTAGGTTAGGTAAGGTTAATAAAGTTTATTTGTAAAATTAACAATATTATATACACTTAACTGTTATAATAACGAGGCATATTCATCAACAGCGCGTGGCCTTTGCTCCGACCGTTACAAAATAATAGAAAAACTCTATAGTAACTTACAGTGGTACGTAACTCTCTAAGTTGAAAACATTATTAGTGAAATGTATTTTTTTAAATAATTAAAATACATATTTAAAAAAGTAGTCTGTATAAAAAAGTGTCAAAAGTGACATCCGTTTTGTATATGCATTTTCTTCTGAGTATTCAGGTTCTACTACTAGAGAAAGAGCTTATTCAATAAATTATGCCCATACTTTTATTTTTTTTAAACTATGAAGTTATAGTTTATTTTTGACATCACTCAGTATCCTGCATAGAGGCTAGGCAGAAGAAATCTAGTGTTAAGACATTCCGTTTTCCACGCTCTGCCTAATTTACGAAACATTGCATATTAACGGGCGGAATATGCGACGGTACCAACGAAATTAAAAAAAAAACAATTTGTATTATAAACATTATCTATATATATAAAAGGACTTGTCCTCACTCACTGAGGTAAGACGCACGCACAGTCGTAACCACTGATGGTAAAAACGTGAAATTTGGACAGATGTTTACTTTCATAATCTGGACATCCACTAAGAAGGGATTTTAAAAAATTTTAACCCTAAAGGGGTAAAATAGGGGTTCAAAGTTTGTATGGAAAAAAAATTAAAACGGCACCGATTTTTATAAAATTTGAAATTTAGATTTTTAAAAGTATTTAATTGAACACGTGTTTCATCGTTTTCTAGAATTCTCCCCCTAAGGGGGTGAAAGTTTGCATAGGTTTTTTTAAATCGTCACCAATTTTTATAAAATTTGAAATTCAGACTCTTAAACGTATATAATTAAACACATGTTTCATGGTTTTCTAGAATTCACCCCCTAAGGGTGCAAATTAGGGGTTGAAAGTTTGTATGGAAATATCTTTAAATCGCCACCGATTTTTATAAAATTTGAAATTTAGACTATCAAAAATATTTCATTAGACACATGTTTCGTGGTTTATTAGAATTCATCCCTAATTACGTAAGCGAAGCTGCGCGCGTCCGCTAGTCATATTATAAACTTTATTCCGTTAATAAATATTTTCCTTAAAAGAATATATACATCATTATAATCAAATACATAAACAGGAAAAATGTTCACAAGCCGCTGCCCCTAAAGATACAATCGATACCTCACTATTCCCGCGGTACTACTCGTCATTTGACAACAATAGAAACATTACTGTACACTCTGACTTGAGGCACTATCGCGAAGACAGTGTTTGACTTCATTTATTCTTTTTAACTTCACCGCTCACGCTGTATCACGCATATAACAGGGTAGGCACGGGGTAGCCACTGGCCAGAGCGAGGAAATGATAATAATTCATTCACCCGAGTAGGAATTGAACTCAGGACCGTCACGTACACGCGACTCGAATGTCATTTTTAATGGTATTATGAATATAATTCTTTTAAGATCAGCACATTTGACTAAACAGACTCTTCAGTTATATAATATTTGTTTATAAATGTATAGAGTACATTGTATGTAGATATTATTATTTTACTTTTAAAACATTTATATAGTTTAACATAACCTGAATTTTATTATCAAGCTTTGGAGATTCTTTCCTGTCCAATTTACCTGAAACAAAACAAAAAATTTATATAAAAGAAAATACTTTGAGAACAAGAAAGAGTTACTTAAGTGAAGTAGAAGTTAGAGTGAAATTAAAATGGTTGTAAATAAGAAAGTAAGTCGGTAAATACTTTTAAAGTGACAGTGACACAAACAAGTGTGCGAAATGAATATATTTTCACTCATTCCATAGAATTCTGTGGTTTCGATTATGTTTAAGCGTTTGAAATAACTAATAAATTATTTTCTTTTTACCCAACTGACAGACACGAAAGAGAGTAATGTGTTTATTAGTATACCCGTATGTGTAAATGTAACTATTTATGTATATTCTAATATGATATCGTAGAGACTAAAAAGATTAATGGAGTTTCACGATTTTTAGATTAAACGATCCGTTTTAAAATTGCGAGTCTATCTGAAAGTGATTGACAGTCATACATAATTCTATGGCTACAACAATTTGGTAGGCCTCCCAACAGCCCGGCTAGCTCAGTCGGTAGAGCATGAGACTCTTAATCTCAGGGTCGTGGGTTCGAGCCCCACGTTGGGCGAAATTCCTTTTTTACTTTTTCATTTGAATTTTTGATTTTGTTTGGTTTTGTTTTTAATTATATAAATTTATTTTTTATTTTAAAAAAGGGTTAACTATTTTTATACGATAATAGGTAATTAACATTTAAGTTTTTCGTTTCTAACAGTGAACACGCAAGGTTTCGAAAATTGGGCGGTGTGTGAGGAACGGAGTGTTTTAACACTAGGTTCTATGTTCCCTGCTGCTATATGCAGGATACAGCTGAACAAAAACTTACATATTATGTATTCATACGTTGTCACCTTCAAAGTACTTCACTTGACCTCTTATCTAAAGTTGAAGACCGACACTGAACGAGTCAAGATGATTTATTACTTTGTTTAATAATATATTATTAAGATAAATATACTATTATAGCATTATTATGGTACATTTTCATATCCAATCTTTAAAATATATACAAGCGTAGCGTTGAGTTCCGCCATTTAACGCGCAGCGTCACACTTGCAGTACAACAACACAAAGTCGCGTGATGGTATCAAGCTGAAATCAATATTAAATATTAAAATCTACAGGTCTCTTGAAACATTAAAAAATAAATGAAATTTGCATTGTCGTGTTTTTTTAAATAAAGGAAAAAATAAGGAATGTATACCTATCACAAAAATGGAAAATAGAATGATTCACTAAGCTGTCTTTGTTCACAAATTAAAGTCTTTCCTACCTATTTTTTTAATAAATAACTTTCCTTATAACCGGACTAACAGTCAATATAAAACAGGTAAAACAGTCTTCTATACAGAACCCTAAATATCCAGGTGCTCTTACTACTTTTAAGGAACTTCTAATATAAAGACCTCGGAGAGGTCAAGTGGTCCCATACTTTGTATGAAGGAACACTTAAGAATGTGCCGTTTTTTGTATAAAAGGGCAAAAATCGCGCATTCAACGTTACAAAAGGACAAATCGTTAAAAAAAAAATATCTACTTTGGTAGGAAAAAGGTGCTGTTGCTGCTACTTTTTTTTTTCGTCGCGCTTTATTATGCCTAACTGTAACTTTCTCATATTGTGGTACCATGGAGCTGGTTTGGTGATGGAAATAGAAGATGGCTGATGGAACCTTGGACTGTCTGCTAGTAAATATATCGACTTTGTGCTCGTATATATTCACCTTATTAAAGTGTAAAGCGGGTTTTTAAATTTTTAAAGTAATTATTTCAAAAACCATCCTTTAAACATTTTATGCTGAAACTAAAGCTTTAGGTCGCAATGTTTTGTGTTTTTTGTCTAACATGTGGTCAGCGTCGTGAAGATTAGTATGAAAAACTATTTACACTGCGGCAGATGGTAACCGTAAGGTTTAAATTTAGAAAAAATGTGTTGAATACCTCTACATATGTAGTATATTTCAAATATAGTATTTGATATTCACTACATAATATTATACTCACATTTTTTTTAGAAGACCCAAGTAACCATTCACCTCCATGTATGTTAGCCGATTTTCAGTGGTTTGGGATATACTTGACTTTTCTTTAATATAGCTCAATAGTTGTGCTTTTTATAAAATGTATTATTTGTAAACTGGTGATTCTTTTCCGAAAGTAATTATAAAAACTACTAATATTAAATAATCTCTGAAAGTTTCATAGCTCTATAACAACATGTAAAAAATGTACATTTAAATCGATTTTTTACATGTTTGCGTAAGTGTTTGCACTTTTTGTTTATTGAGTACAAATATTTTGATATAGTAAAGTAATCCTAGCACTGGCCATTAGTTGCTACTAATGCTACTGGCTAATGCTTTAGCCATGCACGTAGTGATTAAATGCAGGTAGTGCTTAAATTTAATTTTCACATGTTGTGGAATGAAGATTTCACAAGATTTTTTTTGTACCTTCTATTTTAAAGACTACAAATGCATACGAATAAATACTAAATGTTCCATTCGGATAGCTTTAGGGAAACATAACAATTTGATTGTATTAAAAAATAAAATTTGTTATCAAAAAGAAAATGTGTTCGATCCTCACTCGGGAAAAAATTATACGATTGTTAAAATTTCTCCGCACTGGCATTGAGTTTCATCACTTAACATGCAATGTTTCGGAAATTGGGAGGTGCGTGGGGAACGGATCCAATAAAGTTACTGCATGTTACGAGAAAAGAATAAATAGCATAAAAAGAATAATTAAGTTAAATGAAAATACAAACTATAGCATAGTGCGTCATCATTTCCTACTAAAAACAACTTAAAAAAAAAAACCATTTAAAATATAGAACTCCTATTTGAATCATCATATAACTAAATCTATTTGGCTATCGTCCCATGGGGGTAAAACACCCTTCTGCAGAAATCCAATGGGGGTGTCATAACGACGCCGTCGCGACGAGACGGCGTCGTCCCAAATTATATCATGTTGGATGAGTTGGTAGAAATTTCGCGTGAATTTGTGCAAATTTACCTAGAAACGTATAGAATTTGTGGGAAACTTGAAAATTTTTGTGAGCAGTCGTGGTCCAGGGCACGCGACTGACACAACCTCTGACTGTATGTCACACGTTGTTCGTTTGATTTCCACTCGAAGAAATGCAATATTTAGTTGTTTTAGCTCTAGTAATGCAAAGAAAGCGCGCGCGGGAATGGTAGTGTGGCGGGAACGGTTATCAGGCGTGAAGCTTAAAAAAAATTGAAATGTAAAATGAGTGAGGTGAGAAGTGACTCAGTGCATATTCGCTAGACATCTTTTATGCACTCAACGACTACAAACATGATAACTTTTTATTTTCGTCTACCCTCATTTAACAGAATGAGTAAGGCTCTACCCCCAAAAGCAATTTCCGATGCCATGAGACTTCTGACTCAGACTTAAACTATAGAGAATCATTAGAAAAATAGTTATTTTAAAATGTATTAGTAACACCACGCGTTGGTCTTTCTTTAAAATTGACATATCGAAACGATTAATCATGTATTTATAATTGAAACTGCTCAAACCACTGGCCAAATTTAAACTTTGTGACATCTTCTGCATCTTCATTAGTAGAAATATTGTAATCTATATAAAACTCATTTGTTGCCGACTGACTGATAGACAAACGCACAGTTAGAAAGTTGCAATTTAACATATAGGTAGTTTAGGAAGTGTGAGGAAACGCTAAGAGTATTTTTTTAAATTTCCACGGAGTAAAATCGGACGTCGTACGTCTCAAAGTCTTCACAAACAAAGTTGTAGGCGACGACTAGTACTCAATCAGAGGGCAAGGAGAACGGAGTGTCTTGACACTGGATTCTGACTGTCTACCTTCTATAGGCTGGATAAAGGGTGTAACTGTAAAAAATATGTATTATTTATTTATAATCAGGCATCTCTTACAATTCTGCTCTTATATAATTATCCCTAAGTAAGATTCAAACACAAAACATACGCAAGGACTAAGGACCATCACATCATCATATAAACCTTGACCTATATGCAAATTATCATTGCAATATATTGCAAGCGGCCACCGTAGTACGCTGCTGTTTGCCAAACAGTTCTATTGTGTTATTAATAGAACATCTACCATTACTATTTATTTAAGCTTAGTTTATATTTCTTGCGTAGACTTCCCCGCTAGGGATACAGACCTAGCCAGGAGGGGTCTACAGTTCCAATACAATTTGGATAATGATTACCGTCTACCGACTATAGTGTACCGTCTTTCCTCAAGATTTTTCTTTCCTTAGCTAAGCGCTGACAGAGGATTTCAATATATTCATACTAAAAAGAGACTTTCCGTTTTTTCCTTTACATTGTATCATATAGCAAGATAGGCAGAGGGAACCTAGTGTTAAATGTCTCTAGAATTCACCGTCGCATTTAGCTTCGGTACACGAAAACTAGTCTAGTCCAAATATAATATGACATTCGTTCCAATACGTACAGATCTCAAAGTAAATCCGATCGTAAATCGTGTTCCATCCTTGACCTATATCGAGGTCCGCATTGCGTTACAATACATATTGTACAGTTCCCATTACCCAATATACCTGCAGCTGTTAAATTGAGCTCGTCGTGGCGAAATGGGGCGGAATCTGACTTTGAACGCGATGATTGTGTGTTCAATATCAACTCATAGTCATAGATAAAACGCGGAAATTGTCAAAAAAAAATACCTAATCCGCGATATACCGAAGAAAGCGTGAATATGTTTTTTGCTCAAAACAAAGTAAATCGATCCAGTAGATCCAGAGATCTTAGCGTTCAAACAAACAAACAAACAAACAAACAAACTCTTCCGCTTTATTATATTAGTATAGATTTTAAAAGGAAGACACACAGAGTATATTATTCAAAATGCGCATAAAGCAGAACACTATTGTCAAAGTCCTGCATTTAAATACACAAGATGTCGCATCGCGGATCTCAACTCCACCAACGCCGCGTAATACACATGTTAATCATATATCCATACAAAAGTTACTTTAAACGCTTAGATTTGTTTACACTTTTATAAAGTGTAAAAGCTAAAAGTAACCGGGTACCTTGTTTATAATTTGATCTATTTTAAGCTTAGAACAGTTGGTTTAACTAAATATTTTTAACTCAGTTTACTTCATTACAGCCAAAATATTATCACGCTTAATCCCGCATATAGCAGGGTAGGTAGAGGGAAACCAACCAGAGGGTTTGTCGTGTTAACAGAACGAGAAAATTAAAATAATTAATTCCCACTCGTGGGAATCGAGCCCGTAATCATCGTGCGCCGTCGCGGTAACAGTCAGACGCTGTGCCGCTGCACTACAACGGCTTCTACCTATTGTGCAATATATTTGCACAATTATATGGGCCGGTGTATTATATAGGGTATTATGGCCCACAGGGACTTTGAGTAGGGTGTGAGTCATGTGACCTTTGATGTCTCTTAGGTTTGATTTATATTTATAGCTATAATATTATAGTTTATATTGAGACCATCGTGGCCAAAAAAATATGAAAAGGTAATTTCAAATGAAAACATGGACTACATATCCACTGGGGGAATGAATTATTAGGAAACAGAGTATCATAACACTTGGTTCCCTCAGCCTACCTTAGGTCTCTTCTAGATACGAAATAGAAAACGTAAAGCTAAAAAAAAGTAATAGACAAATGAAATTCCAATGTTCTCTATAGCTTAGCTTTCAATACTTTGTGGCATACCACCGCCACCCCTTTAACCTATATACGTTACGAGGCATTTCGCTATATTTTCATTAGACAAATGGGTCTTCCAATTTACTATGGTAGGACTTTCAGGTTTGACCTAAAAACCTTGTCATATACCTATTACTGAAATGTCTAATTTCTATCCAAAGAGATGTCATCGATATTTTATATCTCTTAAAAATAACAATCTTTTTCTACAACAAATGCTATAAATTATATGAATTTAGTCCAAATTTCATAATGATAGAATTATTACATTGGTCAAATTTAGCTTTTTAGATTTTTAAATCAAAGCCATATTTATGTTTCTCATTTAACATAAAATGTTTCCAATATGTCCTAGGATAGAATCGTGAAAATTTAATGTAAAATAAAGGTAATTATGGTGCAGCAGCACAGCGCCTGACTGTAACCGCGACAGTTGTAGATCGGTTCCTACTCGTTCCGGTAACAGGACAAACCGCGTCGCTATATTTCACCACACAAAATTTTGGAGGCAAGTGAAGAACGGAGTGTCTCATCACTAGGTACTCTCTGTCTACCCTGATATATGCGGAATACAGCTTGAAGATGAATATAAATAAATATAATTATTAAGTATGATTACAACAAATTGGACTCACCTTCTCTCGTACACAATATATGTATCTCAATCGACCACAATGCGGTTAGGTCTAGATCTCAGGTCACATCAAAATCTAGACTGTACTCTATATCTTAGGCTTAAAACGTAAAATGCCTTCAACCTAGCTTCTCTCTTTACGTATCAAATGACGACCTTGCCAAGATTTCTATTGATTGAGTTCTTTAATTGTGAAATACGTTGCTAAAGTTAAATTGTTATGACAGATTATAATAAAAAATGGTTAAGAGCTTGTTAATCATTCATAAAATGGGTGCCGTATATTGAAATCTATATTTTTTTAACGTTGACTTCAGAAATGCGTGGATACACATTTTTTAAAAATTACATAACCGATTTTGATGATTTTTGGATTATTAACTATTATATATTGCTGTTTGTATGCTTGTTCATAAATTCGTTTTCCAAGTAATTTGTGAACAAGCATGTAAACATGCATAACATTAAGAAATTTAGCACACAGCTTGGAAGTTATTATACCTACAACTCCAACAATATCACACACTCTGTATATTATTCATACACTGGTAGTTTTAAAAAATTGAAGTCCGATAAAAAATAACAAAAAATAGTAAATTTATATTGAAATCTTAAAAAAAATACAACAAATATATTTAACATTTTTAAATTACTATTTCACATTTAGGGAATAGTAATGCTTTTTTAAAAGGTATGTTCAAATTTCTATACATATTGTAAAAAGGAACTTTAAACATTATGTAACAGACAGACAAATTGCGGAGGATTAGTAATGAGAGCCCGTTGAAACCTTTCGAGCAGGGAACCCTAAAAATGTTATCCACGCATTTCTGTTGCATGTACCTGAGTATCAATGGAAGGTCGCGGATTCAGTTTCAGCGTATCGAATATCTGCGATTGTTTCACAAATGTTACAAATAATTGTGGTAGATAGATATTTTTTGGTGCACGAGTGATTATTTAAACATTTTTATTTCTTTGATAGCTCGATACTAATTAATAAAAAAACTTATCTACAGTAGTTACGTTTAAACATTTTTTTAAAATAAATAATTTGTAAACCTTCAGTATTTACAAAGCGTAGCGTGAGTGAAACCCGCGGACGCGCCGTGAATCATGTCTGAAGGTGAATTTTGACATTGACACTCATTTTTTGTTCCGGTACAGTATTTTTTTTAAATAACTTATATAGTACATGATGTTTTTAGCTCCATGGCAGTAGCAGACCAGAATCATCAAATTTATTTTAATAATCATACTTTAACCGACTTCTATCAAAGGAGGAGGTTATCAATTCGACTAAATATAATATTTTTTGTTGATCATAAACGAGCATTGTTTAACTTTTAAAAAAAAATCATTAGTCACTTCTCATTCTTCATGGTCAAACAAAAAACTGGGGAATCAGTTAAAAATCCAGAAAAAAGAGTAGTAACAATTTAACAAATAATACCTTTGAAATATATTAACTTCTTAAGTAAAGAATATAATATAACTGTAATTAAAATGACAATTATAAATTTAAAGTTATTGTGGCACAGTGGAAGCGTCTGATTGTAAACGCACGGTTATGGGTTCGATCCCCATAGGAAGAATGATTAATTGATTATATATTTCTTAACGGGAGTGTTTAAACACTAGACTTCCAGTTTCTCTGTGCCTACCCTACCAGGTGAAGCGTGAAACTAAAAGTCAATTAAAACAGGCACATTTTTCAAGCTGACCTAGTAAACACACTGTCATTGTAGGTCACCCCATTGTGCTTTTATATGAGAGCTTCAGATAAGCTTTGTGTAAAAATGTCCCGAGCAATTCTATTGGTGTCATTATTTTGTTCTATGGACCCATTGTCATAGATAGAAAAAAATGTTTAATAATTATATTCTTCAAATGATTCTTTAAATACAAAGTCTTACATTAATATAAATATACAATGAACGGAGTGTCTTATCACCAGGTTCCCTCTGCCTACTCCGCTAAATGAAGAATACGGCGAGAGGCTAATAAAAATATTTAAACTTTTATGTAGTTGAGTTGACATTTGTCAGTTAGCGGTCTCGCCTACCTTTCTTTGGAACAATAACGCTCATTACACGATACGTGACTGCGGTTTGTAAGTGACCGACCGCCATATATGCATTTGGTAGCGAAACGTGCCTCTTCTTGGAATACTACCACTTTTATGTTAGGAGTTCTACAGAAGGGTTGTCGGTTCGATCCCCACTTGGGATATGATAAATTTTTCGGCTTCACGCATATAGCAGAGTAGGCAGAGGGAACCTAGTGTTAAGACACTCCTTTCGCGCAAAATTTTTGAGACTTTGTGTATTGAGTGGCGGATCTCAACTTCGCGTTTATCTTCTCAGACATCATCTTGTCAGACATTACCCACTGCGGTACGATAATATCTACTATTACCCTATTACCATATCCGCTCATTAATAAAAATAAAACTTTAACAAGTTTTTACTATCTATTCACGGGGAAAGTAGATTTTTCAACTAAAATATAAAAAATAAGATATTGTATAATATTATATTATACTAGCGTTAACCCGAGGCTTCGCCCGTATTGCCAATTATAAATAACTAAAAATATATACACATACGCACGCAGTTACAGTGGGTTACATCAAGCAATTAAGTCGATATAATATAAGCCGAATAACATATTCCTTAATAAATGGACTATCCAACACAAAAAAAAACAAATCGAACCAACTGTTCTTGAGATCAGCGCGTTCAACTGAACAAATTCTTTCACTTTATAATATTAATAAATTATAAAATACTATATATTTTTACACATTCTATATGCTCTACATCGTATATGGTACTATACCATATTCAACGCATCAGTAATTTGAATACAATGCGTGTTGGGTAACGGTCCTGAAACTTTGTGCTTTCGTCTTTATTAGACCGAAACATTCTTCATATAAGTAGATGTAAGACGAAATAGAATTCATTGTCATGAGAAATGAACCCGTAACCTCTGGCCTAGTAAAGAAAGTAGGAGAACGTTAGATATTGTGTTTAACCAGCATATCTTAAAAGAGAGTATTGTGTTTAACGATATATTCCATCGTGGCACAACGTCTGACGGTAAACGCGGTTCTATTCCTACGCAGGGGAAGAATTATTTTTATTATGTCGCCCTAGTAGACAAAGTGCGGCGTTGGGTTCCGCTCCTAAAGACGCAACGCATCTGGAAAGAGGGACAGTGTACAGAATCACAGTGTAGAAAGGGGAACAGGTACCGCTATAAACTAAAAAAAAATACAGTCGAATTGATAACCTCCTTCTTTTTGAAGTCGGTTAAATAAAAATACCTACTACCATCCTTCCAAATGGTGATCGAGCCCACAACTTCCACGGCGCCACGATAGCTTTAAATTTATAATTGTCATTTAAACTTACAGTTATATTACTATTTATTTCTTTACTTAAGACATTTCAAATGTACTTGTCAGTACATTTTTTGTCGGTTATTTAACTGTTTCCCCAGGTTTTTTGTTTGACTGTGAAGTATGAAAGTGACTAATGGTTTTTTAAGGCATTAGGTAATGCTCGTTTTGTCCAACAAAGAGTATGTTTCTTTAAATAAAATTTAATTGTAAACTTTGAAGTTGACAATGTCGAAATGTCTTAACAATTTAGTGAACAAGTGGGGAACTGAGTTTTAACACTAGGTTCCCAGGTTCCCTCTGCCTACCCTGCTATGTGCGGGATAGAACGAGAAATTAAAAAAAAGAAATTGATGCATAATTTAACTCTAGATCACTTTGTATGGATTACAAAGGGCTACGCAACTTATCTAAGTAAGTATTTCAATTGGGAGCAATTAGTATAACGGCCGACTGCCGGCGATTAACAAATATCTTGCGTCATACATGCATTATCTATTCTTCTACACTGATATTATAAAGTTGGACAATTTGTTTGGTTGAACGCGCTAATCTCAGTAACTACTGGCTTGAATTGAACATTTTGGAAATAGGCTATAGCTTCACGCTGTATCTTGCACATAGAGGGTGGGCATGAGGAAGCCGGGAACCCTGGAGGCACTGCATGTTAAGTAGTTAATGCTACTTAACCACGCACGTGCTAGTATTTCTAAATATTAAGAAAGAAGTGATATTTAAAAAAGTGCAGCATTTTTTAAATGAAAGACATCTCTTTAAGAGATAGTTAACTTACATAACATAACTACGTACCTATCACTATTACACATAAAACAGAAACTATCAAAAACTTGGCTTTGGCAAGCGGGATTCGAACTGGCACTGGTCACTTGCCAAATAGGCTATAAGTTCAATACCCGATTGCATAATTTTTCCATATTATATGAGAACACAGCCAAGTAGTCGAGCCTTTGAATATATCATATGATACATGATTTTACTATTTAACTGTCGTATCCTATATAGGTAGTCGTCGTCCAACTTTATAGGCCTGGAATTTAAGACTTAAAATGAAAATGCAGTTGTCTTACTCCTTCGTGTGCGAATTTCGAGAAATCCTCTTTTAGTGTTCCCCCACACTCAGTGACATATGTATGTATGTATGTACATGACAATAGTTTCGTCTGTGGGTTGTCTGTCAGTCACTCAGTAACGGAAGTGAAGTATATACTATACTATACCTAGAAATAAATGACGGCTATACAGTGGCGTAGTGAGTTGGGGGCGAGGGGGGTCATCATGTCTGAACACTATGTTCCCTCTGCATACCCTGCTGCGTGCAGGATGCAGGATACAGCGTGAAGCTCATTTAATTTAATTTGATTTCATTCATAAACTTCACATTGTATCTTTCAACAAACAGAGGAAGCTAGCGTTAAGACACTTTCGTTCTTCTCTCTCCATCGAATTCTGGAAGTAATGCATGTTGAGTGGCGAAACTCAGCTTTGTCCAGAGCGATAGATACCAGAGCGAAAAAAAAAATTATATATTTAATTCCCTTGAGTGGGAATCGAACCCACAACCTGCCGCGTTTACAGTCGCACGATTGTGCCCCAGCTCTACAACTGACCTCATATATCTAGGTCAATTAATAAACTTTTAGCATCTTTATTCAAAGAAGGTCATTATGAACGATCAAAATAATTAGAACAGAAAAATACATTTTTTTAACATAAGATTAGATGAAGGTGTTAGAGACTTTCGTTTTGTGAAATTTTAGTATGAGTTATTATCATGAAATATTATGTGATAAATTATACTTTTGTTTTCTTTTTTTCAGCTTCATTGTACACCGCACATGGCAGGGTAGGCAGAGGGGAAACCGGTATTAAGACACTCCATTCTCAGTATGACACTTCTGTTCTCCATTCATTCATTCACTGTTGAATGGCGCAACTCAACACTTCGAGAATTGGGTGGTGCATTATACAAATTACATATGATGTTTCAAACACTTTACCATATTCCGTGGTCATGGGTTGACTGACTTTGTCTCAATTAATGTGAAATAATATAGTCTATAGCATTCCTCAATAAATAGACTGTTAAAATTTCTCTTTGTGTTTGACAAAGAGAAATTTTCAATTCTAACAAGTTGTTTGTGAGATTAACATATTCAATTGAACAAACTATTGAAGCTTAATAGTTATTATTAGTATAGGTATGAGTTATCAGTTGCATATATAAATAAACTTTCTATTAATACATATAAAATATTATATAAAGAGAAATTCATTATTTCACTACACTTATGTTTAATATATTATGATACTAATGATTAACATTTTTTTAGGTAAATGCTGTGACTACATGTAGTAGTGAAATTGGTGTTAAGACAAGACATTCCATTCCTTAGACACAATTCAATTTTCTAAACATTGTCAATTCAGTACAACTCAGTGTCTTGACTTGTTACCACAGTGGGGAAACGAAAAAGTTCAATCCCCCCCTAAAAAATGAATCCTCAGTGGGAATTATATCCAAAATCATGCATTTAGAGTAAAATGCTGCACCACAATGCCCTCTAAACAAATTTAAAACATTATATAAAGAGAAATTTATTATTTCATTACAACATTCATATTGAATATGTTATAATAGTAACATAATATTTATTGTTTACATTATAATTACTCAATCAACTTTCATTCTTGTGTTTTACATATTAGAAATATTATGTTGCATAACTTAATGTTTTTAATCACCTCTTAATATTCAAACAATAATGTAAATAATGACTGTTATATTGTATAAATTTTAATTTATCAATAGAAATGTTTACACATTTCTTAAATAATATGAAGTAACAGAGAATAAAACATTTCTACATTTTCTTTTTATTTGAGATTTTGTATCCTCTATAAATTGACTTTTTCTTTTACTTAGAATAAAGGTAATATTTTAAGATTTTCTATATAATTACCTACTTCTTTAATATTATATGTAAATATATTGATATAGGAAACGCAATATTCTATACCTAAGTAAATATTTTACCCTACAATGTAATATGTAATTACAATACATATTATGATCTAGTATATTATTTTTACTTACCTTTCTAAGCAGGGGGTATTTTGCCACGCCTATGCGGAAAATCCAATGCAAGAAAACACTGAACACATTTTTAACACTATCACACAAAACTTATCTCGAAAAATATTTAGAGCACAGAAATATTAAGAAATAGTCTTGATAATAAGCGAAATAGCAGATGCACTTAAGATATAAACGAAACTAAACCCCAGATTTAACAAATTTATACTAATAACTAAATTTTTAATTAATCTACGCACAAATACGCCAATTATAAATAAATTGTATATAATAAATATAAAGAAATGTTATTTTTTATGATTTTAGGTCGCGTTTTTGTTTAATAAGATTATTTACGTTAATTTTGTTATTATTGACGGTGTATTCTGCTAGAGAGTCAACAACCGTTTGACAGCTACTGTGGACCTTGGGTCATGGACGCGACGCCATGTTCGATTGGTGTTGCTAATATAAATGTTTTATTCTCCCTAAATATGAATGCTGCCATTCATATATATGTCTTATTTTGCCACAAAAGTTTAATTTCTTTATAGTTTAATAACTTTTTTGTTTAATTTGTCTATATTTTATTTATACTTAAATATAATTTCTATAATTAGGTATTATAGTTCAATTTTACTTAACCAATTATATAAAAAAAGTATTGAAGTGCCGTTAGATGTCGATACACGATTTTTGTCTAAAAGTATTACTTGTGTTTTCCAGATGGCGCTGTTTTCATTAAAGCTTTAGTATTTAAAAAAATTGTAAGGTAGATCCTAAATTCTAACTTTCAAGTAAATATGCTTTAGTTTCTATTTAATAACTATTTATTAATTTATATTACTTATGGAATCCTAAATCCGTATTTTGATTAAGCAAGCAGGAAAATAAATATATACTTTTATTTTATTTTAAGGATTTTCTCTACTAAATCGAATTATATTTTACAAAATACTATTCATTAGAAAAGGTAAGGTGATAATGATTTGCTCTCATCCTCATACAATAAATATATTAAGACTAATATTAAATCCATTTAACGATTAAACGTGGTATTAAAACAACTGTACGTCCGATATATTATATATTTATAATATTTTTAACACACTTACAATTTTAATAAATGAAATTAAATTTGACGAGAAGTGACTAGAATATGAAATCCATCTTTTTTCATAAATTTTTATAAACATATTAATAAAATAAAAAATATATTCAGACTAGAAACACAAAGATAACTATTTATAAGTGTTTAAAAATTAATTTAAAAAATCCTAATTTAAAAAATTTCCAACGCCATCAATTTTGAATATTTAGTATCTTTCTCCACACCTGGGAACCTAAAGCCTTTTTCGCCCAAATCTTCATAAGTTATTTTGTAGAGTTCCTGAAATCCAGCTTTCTTAGCTACAGCTTGAGATGCCGCGGCAGTAAACACTGTGGCTGTTAGTTTAACACCTATTGCCTTGCATAATGGAATTCTAGAAGAAAATATATTTGTTAATCATCAAATTTAACTTACTCATTAAAAACATAAATTGCAACAATTCGACTGTAGCAACAGTATATTTTTTACGTTGATTTTTGTGGTTCAAAATATAGAGTTATGGACCTCAAAGCCTAGCTACCCGCATATAGCGAGGTATACGTATAGCGTATATAGAGAAAACTAGTGTTGCTCAGTAGTGGTCGTCACAACCACAAAATCGCACTTTATCTTAATACCAGAGCGATGAAAACAAAGAAGTTCATTTCTTGAGTGAAAATTGAACCCACAACCGCCGTGTTAACAGTTTGATAGTGTGCCGCTGAGTGACACCATGGCCACACTTAACGAAACAAAATGTTTGTTTTGTAACAAAATTGCTGTAAAAAAAGATCAAATATATAGAATTATTCTAAAGAAAAAAAACTTTAATAACAATTTTATTAGTTAAATAGATTAACATAAGATAATCTACATAAAACAAAATATAACAAAACATAATCAAAACGTATATCTATTTGTTTTATCAAGCTTATGTCGCTGTTTACAATCAACTTTGACAATTTTCTTTTCTGGTAACACATTTCTTGTTATATGATAAATCGGTTGTACAGCAGCATAATCTATTTCATTATAATACAAGTGTTTATTTCTATCCGCCGGATTGGGATAATATGCCGCATACAGGACTTCGTCTACTTCGTAAATTTTAACATCTATCGTATGCTGGAATAATGCTCCACTCATTAACATTCTCTGAATAACTCCGCAGCTCTTTTCACCAATAAAATTGCCCCAGATGTTTAAAAAACGCAAGTAATAATATCTTTTCACTGTATTTAATATATCCAAAATGCCGTCGTCGGTTATTTTATTATTGCTAACATCTAGAGCGCGGATTTTTGAATATGGCAGTCCGAAGCTTAAAGCTCTTGCTCCTGTATCGGCTATACTGTTGCCGGCTAAGTTTATCAGAATCAGTCCAGGTTTTTCTTTCAAATAGTTTTCAAATAATTCGGCGCCATAATCAGCGACTTTGTTAAAACCCAGATCCAAGTAAAGTAAAGTTTTATTACGTTTCAATCCACGCACAATATACTCTACATCATGGCCAACAAATTGGTTCTTCTGTAAGTGTAATTCGACTATTGTTTTATTATACATAAGCAAGTTCTCGACGTGATAAGCGAGCCATTTACTTTCATAGGAATATCGATTAAACAATGGCACGACACGACTAAAATCTAGAACTCTTATAGTCTGGTTTAGATTTAATTGGCCTAAAACGGCAGCTATCTTTGCTACACTTGTCAAGGTCTGTCCCGTTTCGCCGATATCCAAATACTCAACAGTTTTATTGCTTTTTAAAAATGTTGAAAGGCAAGCGCCGTAATCATCACCAAAGTCATTGCCATTAACTCGGAGATATTTTAACTTGATAAACTCTGAATATTTTGCCAAATTATCTAAAGTAATTTTAGTTAAATTATTATTCATAACATTCAAATTAATAACACTCGATCTGCCTTTAACAAGTATCTTTTTAAGTAGTTTAAAGAAGCCTGAATCAGTTATTTCATTATAACTCAGATCTAATTTAGTTATTCTTTTAGGGTTTTCAGTAATATAGAGACAAATAGATCTAATATCATCATCGGTTATACGTTTATTATATCTTTCAAAGATGTCTCTGCCTCTCAATACTAAATGACAAGTGCCATCTGAGTTTCTTTCAGTGAATAGGTTGAGCCGTATTTTATTTACTTCAGTCACATTTAAAGGTGGTGGTTTTCCAGTAATTTGTCGTAGTAATATCGCTTTGTCGCATATACATTTGGTTTTGTTTTTCATGATTGTATTGTATAAATTATTCTTTATAAAATTTTTTAGATGTTAAATCACCAAATATATTAAAACATTTTATAATCTTAACAAATCTTTAGTTCTAATTTAATTTAATTGATGTACAACTTTACGCACAATTTTAAATTACTTTTAAAGACTGTTACAATATGAAATTTTTTACAAAAATCTTTACATATCTTTATCAAAACACTTTAAAAATATCAAGTATAGCATCAAAATCTATTTTCAAATATTTTACATAGACATTAAATTGTATACTTTTTATTTATTCAAAATTCAAAAATGTCAGTTTGAAATTGTCAATTAACTTTTTAATTAGTCGTTTGTTGGACAAAGTTAAAAAGTTTAAGGCCATTACAAACTTCTTTCGACGTTGAGTTATTTAATCAAGGAATAACCACACTCTCGCAATATATAGGTACCTCCTTTTCGATACGTAATATTTTTCATTTTCTAATTAAAGTATATTGTTTCATATTCGTTAAATAAAATGACACTAAAATCTTAGATTGTTGCGTTCTTACATATCTTGTATGAAAGTTTTAAGCAAGACTAATCGCATATATTTATTTTAGCATAACTTTGGATAGAATACACGACGTCGAACATTTTGCCACATATTTAGTCCGTGGTCATGGTTAGACTGAGGTAGTCTGGCTTAAATTTTATATAAAGTAGATAAAATAATATCTGATATAAAGAGAAACCTACAGTTACATATACTGTATCGATTTCAACACTGATCATAGCATTTTGCCTATCCCACACGAAAAAACAAAAATATAAATTAGAAATATAACAAATTTCTAGAGAAGAGAAACGAGCTAAACCATCACCACCATAATTTCCCATAACAAATGATGATCCAAATATTAAACTCCTAACATTCTTACGTTCCTCATTCTCTGGTCGAAGGAATGTCATTTATCGGTTTATTGGAATTTACGGTATTCAGAGCTATTATGCGAACCCTAGTAACTCAGAGGTTTATACAATATTGCAAAAAAGCAACTAGCGGGTTCAATATTCATAAGAAATTATGTTGTAGTTGTTTATAAATTTCTATGTTAAACAAAGACAAACAGTTCTAGCAGTTTCACGCTTTTTCCAGCACTTAGTAGGTATGAATTCTGGATATTACGTTACACACACACTACTGAGACAACAACCTGTTAAAATATATTAGACACATTAACAAGAGAGCGCGGCGTTGACTTCCGCCATTCAACATGCAATATCTAGAAAACTGAGTATGTTAGCCTAAGTTCCCTTTGCCTAACTCCTCTTCCTTTTCTAGTTAAAAAAAAATCATTTTTTTTCAGTTAAATGCTTACCTAGCAAGTAAAATCTCCTTTCCAATCCCACAACCCCGCCATTTTGGATCTACGACCAGTCCGTAAGCAGTTAGGTATTTGTCGATTTTGAACCTGCTATATATGTCTACGCTATGTGAGACCAGGTCCACTGCACCAAAGAGTTTCGCCCAAATTTTGTCATCCGTCTGTTTGTAAAAAGAGAGTTTTTTTTTATTATTTCATAAAAAATCTATCAAATCTCCACTAATTTTAATTTATTTTCATAATTACAACCGGGGAACTGCAGCATGGTCTTGAAATTGAACAAAGGCGTCGACAACTCGACACTCGACTCGTCCCAAAACTACTGTAGGTGTACGTAATACGCATATCTAGAGATATGTGTGTTTATTTGCATATTTAATTGTTTTTCAAAATCAAACTAAGATAACTAAGAATAGGCACAGACCTGGCCACCATTTGTTCATATGCTTCATCTACACTTTTAAATACGGACTCACCTTATTTACAGTACGGTCTCGGAATAAAAACTAAACTGTACTTACCTTAAAATCCTCTTCCTTATCCTCCTTACTGGCAACTGTCAATACATTAACACCGATGACGTCAGTCAGTCCGTCATTGTCTTCGACACATACGACTGACAGTTTGTCCTTGATGGTGTCGCGCCAGAGCTTCTCGAGCTGTAGTTGAGCGTTTGGATGTTTGTGGATTTCTATCGAATAATGTGTTTTATTAGTATTCTATTCCTATTCCTAAAAATATGAAGCCGTCGACTATAAGCGCGACGGTTGTGAGATCGATTCCCATTCGGGGAATTATAATTTGTATCATTTCTTTACTCTGGTAACAAGACGAAGCGCTACGAGTTATGCTACTCAACAAGCAATGTCAAGAAAATTGGTCGGAACGTGGGGAACAGAGTGTCTTACCAATATACTTGCAAGGGGGCTCATCAGCCATGAAATGCTTGGTCAATAACTGAACAGCAGGCTCCACTTGATCCTCAGTCAGATCCTGGACTCTCAGCTTCATTCCTTTCGTGGTAAATCTGTGCCAGATTGTAGGCATCGGTAAGTTTACTGGACGAGTGTAGACCATCTGATGAGGTTTAGTTATTTTTAATAAGGTAATCTATTTCTTCATAATAATGTGAGAAACTACAGATTTAGTTTTCAAAATTATTTTTGTCTAGAAAAGACTTACCTAGGCTGCACGAAGCAGGAAAAATGCGAATAGTCATAATCGTAATGTCCACGCAGGCTATCCCGTGAGCGGAACACTAGTATTGTGGTTTTAGCTTTACATACCTATAGCAGGGTAGGCAAAGAAAACGATCCATTACCCACTTTCTGCCCTTTTTCTATACGGGATTCAACGCCGCACTAAATGTAACTAATTAATTCTCCCCATTATTGGCTTTACGTTTACATTGCTACACTAGTTGAGTCTGCAACGTTCTCATTTATATAGAATTGTATAATATAGGCTCACGCCATACAACTTACAAGTAAGTATAATGGATTTCCTTTAATCGTTTTAATCAGATTGAAAGCTCTCCTAAGGCGCTCATTTGCTCAGAAGATTGAATTTCAGTTAGTACGTCCTTCGAGTTCATATAAAGTTTGGTGGGTTTTATAATTTCTCATAATTTATTTCCTAGAGTAGGAATCGAACCTACAACTGTCTCGATTACAGTCGCACATGGTGATTAAATGGGGCACATTAAATGAAAGAAAATCACAATCTTAGGAAAAATAAGTAGAATGTCTGGGATTTGAACCCACAAACAAGTATTAGAAAAAACAGTCAAACAGTATTAGATTTGACTCTAGTATGCCAAGAGGCTTTATAATGACTAATTAAGAAATGGCGCCCTCGTGGCGGAGTTAGTTAAGTATAATCAAGGGTCTGGTTAAGCCGTAACATTGTTTCATGTATTTTAAAAGAATAATTAGTTTATTTTAAAAAATGAGAACGTAGGATAAGCAACGTAGGAATGTAGGTTCGATTTCCACTTGGGGGATTTTCCTCACTCTAGTAAGAAGACAAAGCATCACGTCGAGGCCCACCAATTAACAAGCAATGTATTGAAAATTTTGCGGTACGTGGAACGTACGCTACTATATACGCTTGATATACCTTAAAGCTAAAAGAAAAACAAAAAAGTAAGCGATACTTGAAATAGTTTTTTACTTAAACTTGAGTTAACTTAAGTGTTATAAATTATAATATAATACGTATAAAATAAAAACAATACCTTTAATAGAAAATTTAGGCGTTCTCACTAGGCCTTGTAATAAGAAGAGAAGGGAGAGTGGACAACGCGGCTGCTACCCCGAGACTGGTGATAGGGGGTGTCTTGAGATACATCCTTAGAAGAGGGCACACTGAGCTGTGCTGTTTTATATGAACATAATATATATAAAATAAATTTGCTTAAATTTATATACATAAAACTCCTTTCCCTCTCTCTCATCTCTTTTTAGCATGATGCTTCTCTCTGGCAAATAATAATACAATATTTAACATTTCTAAGCCTATCCATAGGAGCTCATCCCTAATGCACCACTATTTTCCTGCCTCTAATGCATTTTTATTTTTAACATCCCCCATGTGAACATTTATCGATCTATAGCCATCGTGTTTATTAAAACGTAACTTAACTTAGCCTATTCGCTCCGGGATAGTCAGAGAGAATAGAACGCCAAACGCTACGGTAAATCGTTATTAGCTAAATTATAAATATGTCTTTTATCTTAAAAGAGACGAAATGTAACTTTTAGGTACATAATAAAGATGTGTAAATATTCTTTACTTCTTGCTCTTTTCCCCAATAATGATTAAGAAAAAAAAATCTTTACGAAGAAATGATTAAAATTTCTCTCGGTACATCCTAAACTTACAATGACACCTCAATAAGCTAATCTCGACCGCTAAACGGAATTTAAATCAGATTTACACAATGCGATATATCGTGATCGAAGTGTTATCGTGAGATATTTTATATGATTTAATAGTAACTAAGTAATATTTTTAAAAAAGTAATGATATGGTACAATCGAGCTCATCTCACGATAGACCTGAAAGTAGAACTCTTCAGAAGTTACTAGTACTAGTATTCGAATATAGTCTCATACAATTTTTATATACTTATGTTATAGCATCGAGCACATTTTATAGCTCGAGTTCTTGTGGCATTCAGTGTAGAAAAACATGTTTTTTTAACTATATAGGTATTATTGTAATTTAAAATAAATTTTGTTGAGTGTAGCTGACTTCCGTTTACATTTAATTTTAATATCGTTATATTTTAATGCTACAATTAAAATAATTAACTTAATTAAGAGTGTAGGTAGATTGAACCTACTGGTACGACACTCCGGTCACCACACACCACTAAATTTACGAGACGTTGTGGGTAGAGGAGCAATTCAACGCCTCGCTTCGTCTGGTTACCAGAAAGGGGAAAGGAAAATAATTCATCCTCTGAGTGGGATTCGAACCCGTTGCGTTTATGGTCATATTTATAGTTTATGGCCACAGAACCACGACGGCCTCAACTATTCACATAAATAAAATTGTAAACAAATTTCTTAATATTTTTTTCCCTTGGTAATCTGTCGGGAACTTTCTTACGAAGGTGAGCGTGATGCGTTGTTTCACGTGGATTTCAAAATATAGGGCGAATGAACCTAATAAGAGCTTTTTCACATTTACATATTAATGTGCTGTTACAGAAATGATAAGGATAGCCAATTACCCAATGAAAGTAACAAATGGCAACCTTGGGAAAGAGCCTTTTACTGAAAGCTACTAAAGCAATAGGATAACAAATTTTAAAATGAAATATTAATTGCATTGTTTACTTTTTTCTCATACAAATTGTACTGTAATTGAGAAATAAAAGGCTTTCTGTTTTATTTTCGTAATACTTACACTGTATTTTGCACATAATTATGAGTTGAGTTGCGGAAATATAAATTTAAATAAATATTTAATTTCGTCGAGTGGGGATCGAACCCACAACCAGTCCATTTTACAGTCACACTTCGTGCCCCTGCGCCGCGACTGGCCTCAATATAATAAAATAACAACAAATAAAAAAAAAGACAAAGTTCACCCCACCACCCTAATCTCATTCGTACTTCGTCTTTGGCACTCTTCCATATTGGCGCCACTCCAACCGTGGCTTTCCCAACGCCATCACAGTTTCAATACAAACACAGGGCAAGAGACACGTTTTCCTTTTAAATAAATAAATAAATCAACCTAATAAATAACAGTTTATTTAAATAAAAACATTAATTATTTGTCATTGCCATTTGTCAAAAAAGCGCGGCAAAACGCTTAGAGGCAGAGACGTTGTACTCTTCATCCTAGTGTGTGGAATTCGGATACATAGATACAGGTGAGTAATTTGGCTGTCTTTTATTTTATTATATAACTAATGTTGATGAAAATTTTTCATATTTTAACTACAAGTAGGTTATTTGAATAAAATTTGGCTTTTTTCCTTTTTTTTTTAAAGATTTTAACATATTGGTAAGAAACACAAACAAACAGTTTTGTTGTGATATTCCCTAAAATTTATATATACTTATTACTTAAATTTAACTTAATATAATGTAGCGCAATTCATTTATTGTAATATACATAGAATATTACACAATACATATTAAAATTCCTATTGGGATCATCCCAATTTTATCTCATAATACGAGTATGTTCATTATTAGTGCAAAAGTGTTTTTATAGTTTATTTGTATAAAGAATATTTTGAATTGAATTATGTTTATCATCCAATGAAAAGTACCCACAACTTGTAACGTTTACAGTCCACCTTAACATTAAAGAAGAACAGACTTCTTTAATGTTAAGGCTCTGAGTGTAATTGTAAGTTAAAGAATTTTACAAACGAATAATTATAATATCACAGAATTGAGAGACACCTACGCGTGGGTCGGTCCTTAATCCTTTTATATATATAATTATGTAGGGCTACTATAAAAACTTGCAAATAGCTTTTTTCATATGTCAGTCTTCAGGCAAACAGATCATCTAGCTACGTTAATCCTTTAAATATTATCTATATTAGGTTAATATAGTCACTTAAAAAGATTAAAACCTATCTATACTCATCTACAGTTTTCACTGTATTAAGTCATATTTTATTAGAATGCGTTTTTAACCTAAATTTTCATTCATACAAGAAGTAAGACGTAGGTGGTACCTACAGCTACAGACCCGTCGACTGCGCACTTCAGTTTATAAACAGACACCTACGCGTGACTTTATGAACCGTAACAAATTGATAACAAAACAAAGATCGATTGTAATTTTATGTTTCTAGTGTAGATTGATTTTAATGTAAAAAACATTTGCTGTCTATTGCGGGATGATTAATTTCTCATTCTATTCTCTACTTTTTTCATTCAGCATTTCAAGCTATTTTACAAAATGAACCTCTTTAAGGCCAGTGGTAGCGCAGGGGCACAAGCGTGTGTATGTTTACGCGACAGGTTATGAATTCGATTCCCACACGTGAAAAAAATATATATATTTTCGTTCTTTCGTAACGACGCAAATTTTCGCAATTCGACGGAAAGTGGGGAGCAGAAGTGTGTTAACACTAGGTTCCTAGGTTTCTTTCTGCCTAACCTGCTATGTGGGCTAAAAAAAAATTTATATTACGGTGCTATTTTGCGTTTATTTGAAATATTTGTTTCTCCCCGTACTGATTGCAGATGTTCGTCTTTTCCATTAAAAAATAAACTAGCTTGTTACAGTTGTACAAAATTGTACGAAATTCTCATTTCTTCTTCTTAGTCCTAAATGCTCACTTCTTCTTACTCCCTTCGGAGTGGTCATGGTCACGAGCAATCTTTAGCAGTTGAAAGCGAGATTACGCAGTCGTTAGTGGAATAACCAGTGCAGGACTTTATCAAGTCTGCCCATCTCGTGGGCATTCGGCCGCTAGAGCGCTGCTCATTCTCATTTAAATTAGTATAAATTCTAATAAACTTTATTGCTTTTTAAGTCGACCTAAAAATCTAAATCGCATAAAATGTAACGAGTTTAGTGTCAAGGTTCCGGTCAATAGCCGCGCTATTTTCGGACTCCATCTTGTTGTGGCGGCCATCTTGTGTGCGCAGTCGTTTTATAAGCTATAGTTTGAATTTTATCTTTAAAATTATTACTTTATTAAGTATTTTAAAGGATTATAATGTATTTTAAAGCTTTACATTTTTTATTGTAGTTTATTATGGCAGTTTCTTAATGTATTATATCTGGTGTCATAGTATTAGTCGTAGATTCCAAGGTTAACATAAATAATTTAAACAAGGCTATTCTAATCACAATACCTAGTGGTGATCAATGCATTAATAACGTACATGTAAAGTAGAGAAAAACGTGATGCTTGCCATATATTTATATATGACAAGCATCATGGGCATTTGCTTTAGATTAAAATTAATTTCACTATCTTGGCAATATTGGGAAAGTGCGTGTTGTTTACAATATCTTTTCAAAAAATTTACTTACTTTAGTGAGACATATCTCTGAACTTATAAAAATTTAATTGGCTAGTTGATTTAAAAAGCACGTAGGTATTAACAGTTTTTTTCCCGCGTAATAGATGGGCAGGTAGAAACTGGTGTTACAATTCTCCGTGTTCCACCTTACATCGCAAAAATTGAAAAAAAAAACCATCCCCAAAGGAACACGTGCCACAACTATTACTTAAACTTCCTAGAATCTCCATGACTATTTATGGACCTCAGATATAAATACATAACCGCCCCGTGTTAAAGTTGTACAATGTTCAAAATTAGCAACAATCAATCGATCATCGATTTATATAAGCACGCGTAAAATTCAAACTATATTTTGTATATAGATTTAATGTTGACGTCAAAACAAGGTTCGACCGGACGTCGGTCGTCTGCGACTTCTGCCAATAAGAAGGCGGTTGCCATAGTAACGTGTCGTGTTTAATAATAAATATGTACACAGTGGTGTTGAAGAGACGTCATATATATTTTCTGTGATGAACATAATTATGTTTTTAATAACAATTAATTTATAGAAATATTGAAGTGACCGTGGCATCATGGCTCACATTCAGGAGAAAGAACAGTGGGGTAGCTAGGGGGGTGCGAGCGGGGCGGTCGCACCGGGCATCAAAAGGAAAGGGGCAACAAAGTCGACGATAATTTTTTTTAAGGTAGCCAATGTCACATTTTAGTGTCTGACACTTGATCTACGTGAGAGTAGAATACACTTTGTTTTTTTTTTTAGACCTTAGACCATTTTAAAGGGCATCAAGTCCCCTAAGCCGCACCGGGCAGGAAATACCCTAGCTTCGTCACTGAGAAAGAATATACACTTTGTATTTTTAGTTTCCCGCTCGGGTATACAAAACGCAGCGTTGAGTTCCGCGATTCAACATGTATTCTCGAAAATTGAGAGGGAGCGGATAGTCTCATACTATATACAGCGTGAAGCTTGTACTTAGTAAAAAATATTTTTACAAAATATTTATAGTACGAAAGTCCATTATTATGTATAATAAAATATATTATACCTTTTTCTTTCTTTTGATCTAAATCTCAATACCACTTTCTTTGTGACAAAGTTCATTAATTTCTGTCTAAATACGACAAAACGAATAAAAAAACTTACATTTAGTTCGAGCATTAACAAAGATAATTTAAAATTAATTTTAAGAAACATAAATTTATTTATTTTGATTTTTATTACTTTGACCCTTTTGTGTATTGTAAAAGCATTAATAAAAATCCCAACATTTTTCTCAAAACTCTCAATTTCTTTTAGTTTAATGTAGTATCTCATGTGACCTGGTGGGCAGTGGGAATCTAGTGTTAAGACACTCCATGCTCCATTTTCCACACAATCCTAGTGACATTGCGCGTCGAGTAGTGGAACTCAACGCCGTAGACAAGATGATATTATAAAGAATATAAACTAATACAAAACAAAGGTTCTCCAATAAATGAAACGCACATAGGTACATACAAGACATAACGAAAACAAAAAACACTTGTAAACATACCCACGTGGCGCGCTCTTACTAAAATAGCATGTCAAGGTTACTGGCCGGTGACCACCAACGACCAGGATAAAATGATACACCAAATACAAGAAGGTATTTGGAAGTCTATACCATTGTTATTTGTTGGAGACGATCCAATTTTCAAAGGAAAATGGTCATATTGAGTTTTTTGTACTTTAGACTGTTCTAGGAAAATGTTTAATCTTATTGGACAGGTGTTAATTTGGCGAAACTTCCATACGTATTTGATATAAGAAAGAACTGTCATGTATTTTACGTACAGACGACAGGAACAGCTTGGTGCGTACAGAGACAAAGAAGGAAACTTCTTTTATTTGTAATTGACTACAAAGAGAATTCAATTTCTCTTACTCTTTAACTTCCCAAAATTAAGAAACTAATTTCCAATTTCCCAATCTTAAGAAAGCGTTTTCTTGCAATTATACAATTTCCTGTTGATAAAGATTAATGTGTTGTTTTTTTAAACTTCAGGCTGTGTCCTGCATAGCAGGGTAGACAGAGAGAACATAGTGAAAAGCCACTCCGTTCCCCACTTTCCGACGAATTTTCGAGGCATTGCATGGCATTAGTCCCCACAGCAAAAGATAATGAAATTGTAATAAATAAAAATTTATTGTCACGAATCGCAATCGAACCCACAACCGTCGCGTTTACCGTCACAAGCTTGTGCCGCTGCGCCGCGACGGTCACAATAATCTGTTGTTGATTTTTTATTTTTGTCTGGAGCTTGTGAACGAAGCTAAATAGTCGAAGCTCTCTAATACATAGTTAAAAAGTAATACCAAAATAGAAATGCTTTAATATTATTGACATATAAGTGCGTACCGGCTCACATCTAACCCCCCCCCCCCACCAGTGATGTCAGTTGTCACGCCGTTTGGCTTCACGTGTTGGATGGTGGCCACTTTTGTTTGTTGATTTGTTTTTAATTTCATCTTTCATCGCCAGGGGAAGGCGTAGTTTAAACAGACCAGTAATAGACATCCTTATAAGGTCATACAATTTTTTTTGCTTGCATTAATTAATAAGTTACGAGAAAAACATGACAAGAAAACCCGCCTGCAAGTCTATACTTATTTGCACACATTTAAATAAAAAGTAAAATATTTTAAATAATATCAATAAACTATTGATTCTTATCTATATAATATCTACCTATTTAACAATTTAAATCCGTTACTTTGGAATCTGTGCCAACTTGGGTATATAGCTTTTGTTTGGTGTTTTTTGTTGGCTGTGGCACGGATTTTCAGAAAATACAGGTTTCAGTTTGTCTACCCTTCCAAATGGGGGAAAAAGCGAGAAGCTTGAAAAATAAAGTTTTGTTTGAAATGGTTTATGCATGTCATTACATCACCATACCATGTGGTCACGAGATGAATCTATTATTGATTACAATATTGCAGCGTAGTTTATTTTGTTCTGAATATATGTATACTAAATAAAATGAAAAATAAAAACATAAATTATATTTTTTTGTTTCAGTAAATATGCCATCTGAGGTGATCGCCGATAAGTCTCTCCAGCGGGAGCTGGCGGACTCTATCATCCGCATGGTGCCCTTGGATGAAATACGCATATTACTAGCTTGTGGGGCAAAGGTTTAATATTAATATATTATATTAAAATCAAATGCTTATTTTACTTATATTATTATTACATTAAATTATGTATTTACATGTTAATGTAAAGTTAAAAAAACACCGGGGCGCATCTTTTTTTAAGGGCAGACAGAAGAAACATACTGTTGTTAAGTTAACATTATTTTTCCCCACATTCTATTTTTTTTCAATTTTCAAGATATTGCGTGTGGATTAGTTGAACTTAATGCCGCCCTTTAATCACCAACGCAAGGAGGTGAATCATGCCGCTGAGTAAGAAATCAAATCCACAATGATTGCGTTAACATCACATTGCGGCATGAGGGCCACGTAGAGAACAGCCAGTAGTAGCATATGCAACTCGCACTGTAATCATAAGCAAGCACTCGTGTAATGAAATATAGGCGCTATAGTTTGTGATTTTCTTCAAGATTCATGTCATTAGTAGTGACAAAAATTTGGATCTTAAAAAAAAGGAAGATTTATAAATTTTTGCACTCTCTTAAAATTCTTCCCTTAATAATTCTTTTTGTTCAGGTAAATGAACCAGTTACCCAAGGTCTTCGTCCGCTCCACTACGCGATCTGGCAACGGTACCTCGAAGCCACTAGGCTGCTCCTGGTCAGAGGATGTGATATCAACGCACGAGATGATTGCGGTTACAGCGCTTTACATTTGTCCGCAGAACATGGGTATTTATAAAGGATATCTTATATTTCATTTAAATTTGGTAATAAAATAGGCCATCATGGCGCAGTGGGACAGCGTCTGACTGTAAACATGATGCTTGTGGATTCGATCCCCACTTAGACCACTAGTAACGAGGCAAAGCGCGCCGTCGAGTTCCGCCACTCCACACGCACATTCTTCAGAATTCTCCGGAAAGTGGGGAACGGCTAGGTCTTAATGGGGATAGAGGGTCTTAACACTAGGTTCCCAAGCTCACTTTACTTACAGGATTCAGCGTAAAGCTAAGTATTTTCGATGTTACAGATATACAGAATTAGTGAAATTACTTTTAGAAAGTGGAGCCGCAGTGGACTATCGCCCTGACACTGGCGAAGAGTTCCCTAGAACTACCCTCTGTGATGAGCCTCTTAGATTGGCTATACGGAACAAACACTATGTAAGTTACTATAAATAAATAAATAAATATTTTTAGATTGATAAAGATAATGAACGAAAAATGAAAAAGAGGTACTGATCAACACGTATATTTTTCAGCGATATAATCGCGTACAATTAAGACGTTTATAACGTTTGGTTTTTAAAATTATAAATACTACTTTTTTTCACAGACCAAAATATACGCGATTATTCGGTGAAATAATTTTGAATTGCGAATCTCTTTCATCTTTAGGGCGTAGCACGTCTACTTCTAGAACATGGCGCTGATCCAAACAAGCGCTACTTCTTCGGTTCAGAAATCAACTTGGTCTCTGATCCAGAGTACTTGGAGCTGCTGCTCATGTTCGGTGCCAACCCCGAGTCCAGGGACAGAGCTGGTCTAACTCCTTTGATGAAAGCAGCTAGGCAGAGAAAGGTTATTTTATTTTATTTTTTCCGGAAATAAATTATTACATGTTTAGTTCCGCCACTCGACACACAATCGATCTTCAAAAATTTAATGTTTTAATACTAGTTTACCTCCCTGCTACATGGGAAAAACTTATCTTTATAAAATATTCAACGTTTACTTGTTAATTCTAGTTCTAGAGTAAAGACCGATTTCCTCTCCAATTACCAGGGTATTGAGTCAGTGCTGCTCCTCATCAGCTACGGTGCGGATGTTAACGCGATGGCCGACGCCCGTAACGACTATAGAACGGTTATGCATTACGCTGTTTTGGGTGGTGAGATATACTTTTAATTAAAGAGAAAGAAATTTCAACTTTGAGTTCCACTCTTCAACAGAGAACTCAGTGTATTGATAAATTTTATGCGGGAAAAAATATATTGATTTAAAATCTTATTAATTAATAACTGTTTTCATTTTAAGTTTGAAAACCGATACATATCTATACTAATATAATAAAGCGGAAGAGTTTGTTTGTTTGTTTGTTTGTTTGAACGCTAAGATCTCTGGATCTACTGGATCGATTTACTTTGTTTTTGTTTTGTATGAAAGCTGCATTCTTCAGAAGTGCTATAGGCTATATAATATTACATTACTCATATATACTAATAAATTAAAATACTTTCTAATTTGACATGCAATTTATTCTGCCATGTTAATAACAACCGTCGTCGCTATGCGACTGCGTTCGTTACCGCGTCATTTTGATATTCATCCTTATGAAAATAAATATAATAGTCACTTTTAGCATTTCATCTAGATTGATATTATATACGTATAGAAATTATATTCTTATATTTCAAGCAGGCGTAGCCGCGTCCGGGTCCGCTAGTAAGTTAATAATTATGTAAAAAAAGATGTGTATTTTAAGTTAAAAGATAAAATGAAAAGATGACGATGAAGTATTTGAATTATATAGAAACAATAAATGTAAATAGGTTTCATATATGAATCTGTTATATCAGAATGTTAATATACAAGAGATATACTTTTTTAATTTAGTAAGTTATTTTTTTTTCAACTCAATTTATATAGAACAAAAACCCCTAAATGTTATGTTCTTCCAGGCAGCACAGATGTCGTGAACCTTCTCATCAAACAAGGTGCAAGAGTCAACTACGAGTCACCAGACTTGAACAAACCAAGTCCTTTAGACCTGGCCATACTGAAGGGAGATGTACCGATGCTGCAGATGCTGCTGTCTGCTGGTAAGTTTATACAAAAAGGGTTCCACTGAGACTTCCAATATTACTTGTACACGACATCTTGGAGTACTCCATAGGATTTGATTACGCGGAGAATTTTATATAATATGTGACAAATGATGCATATTCAATGACCTGGACATTTCAAAAGTCACTAAAATTGAATCCTTTCAAAGGAGTGGAGAAGGAAGTAGTCGATAGGTTACTGTGGCATTCTTTGTATGATAAAGAAAATTAAGATGCTGAAGAAAATGGAAAAATTACTGCAAAATATTTTTTTTCAGGAGCTCAAGTAAATTCGTTTAGTTCTGTGATCGGAACTCCACTCCACGTCGCTTGCTCTGACAATATATCGAATAGAAAGGAAATTGTTAAGGTTAGTCTTAGTTACTTACAATAAATGAAAATTACTTACTAATAGTAAATGTGTATCTGTAATTAGTAAATTAAGTGCGACTAAAACAAAAGTCCCGCTGAGGTTCTTGCGCCGAGTCTTCTAGGCCTGAGATTTGTTATCTTACATTCTTCTTTATTTTCAGATCCTTCTAGAAACCGGTGCGGATCCCAATCTCAAAGTTTTCAACGAGGACGACGGCGCACAACTCCGCCCGGCGCTCGCGGAGTACTTGGCTAGCAACACTGAGCCCTGTGCGGAGACTGTTGGCTTGTTACTTAGATATGGTGCTAGAGTGAGTTGACTTATGTTTTTTCCATTTCACTTTTCTGTCCCGCTTTATGTGGGAGAAATTATACTTAAGTTATTGTTTTTTACCTGTCACACTGTGTCCCGCATACATAGGATGGTAAGCTGAGGGAACCTGGGAACTTAGTGTTAATATACCCCGTTCCCATTAAAACACACCTGTTGCCCAATAACATTGATTCATTTTTTGAACGGCGTCTCCATTTTGTCATATAGTTTTGTAGACTTAAAATGATAATAGTTGCTATATATTTAATTCTACATAATTTCACTTATTTTTTTCTATATCAGGTCATAATGAAAACTCAGTTTCGCGATCCAGACGGCATTCTCAATCATCTCCAAAACGTTACTTCAGAAGAATACGAGCATATCTTCTACATACTTCTAGAAGCTGCTGAATCATTTGATCTCTGCATGATAAAGAGAAACAATGTTTTAAAACCTATTCAAAAACAAACTCTAATTCAACGTGCAAAAACACCTATTGCGTTGTTGGCCCAAACAAGAATATTTTTGCGTAAATTTTTCGGTTCTACCCTCGTACAAGTTGTGAAAAAAATGGAAATACCCAAAGTTTTGCACAGCTATTTGCTTTTTGAATGCAAATAAATTATGATTGTATTTGCGGTGGTTACTTTTTTTGACAGAATGTCTTAACATTTTTCCTCTTTATAGCAGTGTTGCTATGTGTCATTATTTACCCCATAAGTGGGGAAATGGTGATAATCGCTTTATGTCATTGTATAAGCTAAATATCAGCTGAAACATGCATAATTATACAATAATAATGTGTGTTAAATGTTCAAGTATCCATAACTTACAGTAGATATGTCTAGATTTAATATATAAATCAATTAGAAAAACTAGAAAAAATATGTTATTAATATTAAAAGATATACAGATCAAAAATATTTAAGAAATATTTATTTTCTTCTTTATGTGTAATGTTTAACTAAATGTGTAAATTTATATATATATATATATATATATATATAATATAAACTACGTTTTGTTACATAAATGTCTCTAGAAATATTTAAGGATATATTTAAGTCTGTATGATATAAAATATAAATATGTGATATCTTGTGATATATTATATAAGTTAAGTAAATTTCTAGTTGATGTTAGTCAAACATCTTAAATTCTGTATTTTAAATCCATAAAATTTGTGTGTATACGTATTGTGTTTGATTTATTAATTATCTTTATTATTTTAATTTATTAATTTATTAATTATCTTTATTATTTTAAGGCTGTCGTAGCGCAATGGTTGTGGAAAGTGTTTTAGAAATTGTTGGAAAGTGGGGAACAGAGTGTCTTAACACTAGTTTCTCTTTGTTTACCCTGCTCTGTGGAGGATGCAGTATGAAGCTAATATATTTTTAATATAATTGATTTCATTCTTTTTTATATATAAATGGGAAATATATTTAGTAGTACATAATTATAATTCCAGAAGTCAAATGTGAAGGAACACATTACTGGACAGAATTATATGAGAAATATATATTTGTATATGTATATTTAATTTTTTCCTTGACCTGGTAAGGAACAACGTTAGGTTCTCAATCAAACTGGGATTTCCATTTGTGTTCATCAGTCGACGCCCCTAGCGCAGTCTTTATGTAAAATAGATGAAAATCACTCAGGTTTTTTTTTATTAATGGCCTGATTTTGCGATGACAGGCGCAAAATAATCTGCCAGTGTCGCGTATAGTAGAAAACACACGAATGATATGGTTCAGTAAATTTTGAGAGGAAATCACTCAGGTTATACTATAATATAAAATTATTTGTTAACTTCTAAAACCGTTGATTTGTCATCGAATATACTGGGAGTCTGAGTATAAACGCGGCAGTTGTGGGCTCCCACTCGGGAGAAGCGTTTTTTGTCATATGCCCGCCCTGGTGACAAGAAAAAGTATAAATATATTATATTATATTTATTATTTTTTGATACCATTTATTCATTTAAGTTATATTTTATGACCATACAATTAAATTTTGACATATGTATATCTATAAGTTCACTATCATAGTTAGTACTTTTTGGTAAAAGTGTTTTAATATATGCTATAGATTTTTTATATTATGGTGTTTCTTATTAATAGTGAATACTTATATAATTTGCAGCAGAATTAATCAGGTCAAATATTTTCAAATAAAATGTAAAATAATAGCAAATCTCAAAGATTTTATAAGTTATCTAGAAAATATGTTCTCATCTTTCAAATAATCGGCAATCGGATTAAATCGATTGAGTATTTATAAAATCGATTACGTATATCGGTTCCACACACAGCTAAAACAAACCAACTGTCAAACTAAGTGACTTGTCAAATCAGCAAAAACTGAAATCTCAAATCACTAAAAGTAAAAAAGTCGCTTGCAAATTTTGTTTTGTACAACACAAGAATACTAAAAAGTTATATTATAAATAGATAACCAATACTTATAACATTTAGTGCCGTTTATTAGGAAAAGAATAAAATGGCGGATAAACAAAAGGTTGATCTCGGTTTATTGGAGGAGGATGATGAATTTGAAGAATTCCCCGCTGAACGTTAGTGTTGCTTTGTTTTACAATTCACTTATTTACTAAATCTATTTTTTTTCTGTAAATCTAGATATAGTTGCAGTATGATATTTTCAGTATGATTCACAATCTTCATACGTTGGTAAGAATTAATATTTTATTTATTAATAATTAAATAATATGGCTTTTCAGATTGGGGAACTGAAGACGCTGATGATGAGGATGTATCAGTGTGGGAAGACAACTGGGAGGATGACATAGTACAAGATGATTTTAGTCAGCAACTGCGGTTAGTATAGAAATACCATAATATTTTCGAGCTGTAGATAACATAGATACTTAAAATAAAATTGTAACTCATTTCTGTCAGAATATTTCCTAGCAAATCAATCATTAGGGGTATTTATTAATATACAATTGTTTTAAAAAATTTAGTTTGTATATCTGCACATTTGTGCATGTTTATCTTAGAAACTGATTTACATGCAACTTCATGTACTATTGTATTTTGGCAAACATGCCTTAACATTTGTTTTGGCACATTTGAAACTCAAATTTTATTTAAATATAAAGTATTGTTCCCACCAAATTGCTACAAAATATGAATTGATGACATCATTCGTCCATTTTGCCTAGATTCTAATACATTATTTTATTTATATTCTTTATTGTACAAAAAAAAATGTACAACAGGTGGGCTTAACGCTAAGAAGCATATATGTTAAGTGGCCAAACTCAACTCCGCTTTTTGTCTTAATAGCAGGAGAATGAAAACATTTAACTTGCTAAGTGGGAATTAAACCCATAACCACCCCATTTACAACTAATATTTTGTTATATTTATAAAAAAAATGTATTTGTTCTTTATTTCAGTCAACAACTGGAGAAACTCCGAGAGCAAAACAAGTCTTAACTAGTTTGTAAATAATCTCTTTCATTTATGATTACTTTTTAAATAAAATAATACAAAAATATAAATTGTGTTTTATTCTTCTAATTTTTCACAAGCACTGCCATACCCTCAACTGTCGCGTTTACAGGTATATGTTGTACCAATGTGCCATAAAAGCCTTGTGAGCCACCTGAGAAAATAGATAGAAGATATATTCAGTCCTATCATGAGTCATTTCTAGAACCTAGTTCGAAGGCAGCACTCAGACAGTATAGGACATACATACCATATATTTACTTAAAACTTAGTTTTCCCTCCATCAATGCCCAATAATGAACTACAGAGTGCTATTAGGGAGTATTCACACTATAGTGCCCGTCACTGTTCATTATCATTCCGATCCCATATTCTTGTATACGAAATATTGTTAAATTGTGATTGGAATGGAACTTGACCAGAACAATAGTGTCAATGCTCTCATTCTTTCTCATATAAGAATATTTTTAGCAAATTTGTACTAGTGTAAATCCAGGAATGCCCCTTTGCCACTGCCACCTTATACTTAAGTTATTTTTAGCAATTTCAGTTAATTATTAGTTAACTTCATTTGTTAATTGGAGTTAAACAAAGTCCAACAGAAAATCTACTTACCAATCAAAAATATTAAATATTTTAAAAAATATATAAAAATTTGGATGAAACAGGACTCAAACCCCTTGGAACCTCTTCCACCTCTTGGAAATCATCCAAGCAGTATGTCTTTATTGTCACTCTTTACACAAGAAAAATGGGTGAAAATAAAAAAACACTACTAAAATAACATTACCATTTATTGAAAAATATAACTGAAGCATGATTTTTTCAACAGAAACTTTGAGACCTGCTCAAAATTTGTTTACAAAAAACCCAGTCAAATTTTTAAAATGTTTCTATCAAAAAAGTTAACTCTTGTTACAAAAATTCATCTATTTAGTAAATATAAACCTATAACTATAAGAAAACGCATTCATTTTTTATATAAAATCTGCTTGTATGTTTAAGAATTTTTTTAATAAGTATTAAGGCTAAATTACATTTTTCAAATAAAAAAAAGACTAAAATACAGTAATTCACTATAAATACAATACTATAAAAAAGACAACTTTCACATAATCATTAATATCAAATTAACCAGTCTTAATGAAATTAATCTATTTTAATTTTACTTTCACGCTTTATCACATAAGTAAAGACGTTGTGTATTGTATAGCGAAACTAAACGCCGCACCTTATATTGACCAGAGCTGGGGAAATTTGAAGTGAGTGAGACGAGTGCGTTTTGAAGCCGCTACAACCTTCACAATGAATATAATAAATTTAACAAAACTTATCAATTAACATAAAGTACAATAAAAAATTTAACTAAAATTAAAAATAAAATCAAAAATTAATATTGGGATGCGCCTGATTAGCTCCAAACTGGTATTCGTTATCCGTTTGTTGTGGCTGAGCCGTCTCATCCTCTTGTTCTGCAAAGTATGTGTCTAATATGTGCAGACTTTTCTTGTATATCTGTGGATCACAAATTATAATATAAACATCAATTGTTACATAATGTAAAGATAACACAGGTTTATTGTGGATACTAAAATATAATTATTTTTGCTTTATAAAAACAAAAGAAATGCAGTAAGATGAAGTACCTAATGAAGAAATGTGAGGATGCATGTTGATCTGACATCGACACAAGTGATCTCACATCCATAAATAAAACAGATTACAGTTTGATGGTCCCGAGATCAAATCTCATCACACTCAAAACTTAGTATGAAGTAACTATACAAGTATTTACGTATATTTATAGTTATAAATCCACATATCTGACCAATTTATTTATATAACAATAAATATACAAAAATGTGTAAAAAACTTAACATACAGCAGTCTCAGTTTTAAAGCTTCATAATAATATTCTTTTTATAAAATTTCGAAATATTATACATAACAAGTCAGATATTAAAAATCACTAAACTATTAAAATCACTACTGAATTTGAAACTTTTGAATTTGAACTAACCTGTTCATTTTCATGTTCCTGTAATGATTCTATACTATCCAATGCACCTATTTCTTCTAATTTTAGACACAAAGGCTCTACTTGGCCGAATTTTGCTGCAGCCTGGAATGAAATATAGATAAAATCAAAAAAGTCAGCTTCACACTGTATCCCTCGCACACAGCAGAGTAGACAGAGGGAACTTAGTGATAGATGCTCCGTTCCCCACTTTCTACCGAATTCTGGAGGCATTGCGTGTTGGGTGGCAGAACTCAACGCCGCGCTTTGCCTCGACACCAGAACGAAGAAATGGAAATATAAACGTAAATAAATATTTCACTTCCTCTAGTGGGGATTAAACCCACAACCGTCGCGTGATAATTAATATTAAACGTAACAAGACATTTTCTTCCGACACTTTCCGTCCTCGTCGGTGCACAACGCCGCATCACGTACCTGCAACAGATGCGTGAGGCCGTCCAGTACGACGGCGGCGGCGCGCGCGTCTGGCGAGCCCAGCAGCGCGCAGTAGGGCTGCAGGAAGCCGGCCGCCAGTAGAGCGTCCAGCTGCGCCGGGCTGCCGCCCAGGCACAGGTTGGTGATCGCCCACGCCGCCTCCTTCTGACATCTGTGGGTACAAACACTTATTTAATACGAAAACATCACGCTCTATCCCGTACACACCAGGATAGGTAGATGGCCAAGTATTAAAAGATTCTTTTTAGGGTTCCATACTTTTTAAGGATAAAAGTAACCTTTATAAGATCTCTCCGTTGTTATCTGTCTATCAAGACCCTTTATATCAGAAATACTTAGATATATCGGGTTGAATGATGATTCCTGATAAAAAACATATTTCTATAATTACTTAGAAAAAAGATATGGCAGTGTTAATCGCAAAAAATGCTTATTTCGACACTATGATGGGAATCAAATTTCATAGTACTAGTACTTCCGGTTGACCTAGAATTATAAAATTTAGTAGCTAGCAACTACAGATAGTAATAGTTCAGAAAAAATCTGAAAACTTTACATTTGTGGTTAAATCCTAAAAAATAATAGCCTTAAAACGCAAAATTTGGTATTAAAGCTAGTTCAAGTGAGGTATCAGATGGAAGGGCTCTGGCTAAGCTAAGCCTAAAATTCAGAAAAAGCACGAGACCTCCAATTTTTAACGCTTACAAAACTCAGGCGTGTTTATTCTCTGCAAAACGGAGCTTCGATCTTGCTATGACGAAATCTGGCGAAAGCGGAACTCAAGATTTGTACTTTTTCTAAAATTTTCCAATAAAAGCTTATTTTAATATTATGTGAGGATTTCTCTAAAACATGTTTCTTAAGTTAAGTCACTAAGCAAGGCATTGTCTCATATAATATTATAGAAAATATACTTACTTAATATCCTCAGTAGTCAACACAAACACCAAATGCTCCAACAGTCCTTTATCCACAACCTGCTGTATTTGAAGCTGTGTACCGGCTAATACATTGCTGACAGCCCACGCTGCTTCTTTCACTAGCGAGGGTTTACCACAGCGGAGGAGGGATGTAAGGTAGTCTAGACATGAAGCTTCTAAGCAACGATCAGTCTGAAAATATAAATAAACATAAATAAAATTAAAGAAAACATACTAAATCAATATTTAAACGTCTATAAAAAAAAGGTAGAATATTTTATTTATATCAGATTAGCGATCCACGTACCGTTTTGCGAACTTAAAATTTTTTTTTTATTATTCAACAAGAAAATCAACAGCAAGTATAATCCTTCATATATTTCTTTCTCATTTCAAAAAAACAAAAAACTTGCAAAACAATTTCATCCTGATTATGGATGACTATGACTGACTGACTGACTGTGACACTGAACCTTTTCATGACTTACCATGGCCCACTTTAGTTAGATATTGTGTGTTCTCTAAAATCCAAAATTATGCCGAATAATATTGAATTCAATTGAATATTGAATAAGCAGAAAAATTTATGCCTCCTACATGAAGAAAATATAAAGAATGCGAAATACCTTAACCATTCTACTATTTTTCTTTATTAATTTATTTCTTTGTCAAAAAAATGACAAAAAATCCGCGAAAAATATAAAAAACCACAAAATTCACCTGCACATCGGAACCTGTGAGCATATTCCCCATGGCACGGAGGGCAGGGGTGCGCACTGCGGGTGACTTGTGTTGTAGCAGCTTCACTAGCCGGGAGAGTAAATCTTTCGTATTTTGAACCTCCTCTATACGTTCGTTGGGACCGTCTGTTAGGTAGGATAGGGCCCAGCATGTGTCCGCTAGAAATAAAAAGTATATGACATGCATATTCATTCAATGTCTCGAAAATTAAGCAGAATTTTATAGAACAGAGTATCTTATCTCTATATACCCTATATATTTAAAAAAGACACATTTCTGTATTATAAGTTTTTTAGTGTAACATAATTATCATTAAACACCTAACGGAGCAGATAAATTGTAATAATTTAAATATAATCATTTCTTCATGTCCTATTGGATGTAAATTTTAATTGAAAAATATTTTAAGTTCGTAAAGTTAAAAATATGTACTTTATAATTTGAACCCACAAATATAACGATTATGATACATTTTAATATTCTTTTGAGTCTGTTTTCTCACATGGGCACACAACTGTAAACGTGATGGTTCGATTTTCTTTCAAGAGATTGAAATGTTTAGTATGTTAATTTCTTCGGTCTGGTAGCGAGGCAAAGCGCAGCGTTAAGTTCTGACATTCAACACGCGATGCCTCGAAAATTTAGCGAAGTGGAGAACGGAAATGTCTCTGCCTAGCATCCTATGTGCCAGACATAGAAACACTATGTTTTTAATTTATTTTACTTACCTAATACATCCTGATCAGTGACAGTAAGTAGATCAGCTACATAAGGCAAGGCGGGGGCTACGAGTTCAAATTTTACTAGGGGATTTTTGTTTCTGCAAAAACAATAGTAAAATAGAATTATTTCATAATTATTTTGTATAGTTAAATCATAAATACTTCATATTTTATTTAGCATTTTCCACAATTTAAGCATATTACAAGGGCACTCAAATTTTACATTATCTTTTCTATGCTATATATCTAGTGTACAAAGAAGACAATAATAATAAACTAACCTGCACAAATTACTATAGGTCCAAGCGGCAGTCCTCAGCTGGCTTGCCGGTGTGGTCACTGTTAAGTGAGGCAGCAGGGCCGGCAGAGCTCCGGCGTTTAACACTATATCGCGGGGCGAAGCTCCATCCCCTGCTATATTACCTAATGCCCAAGCACTTTGTTCCCCTACTACACCACCTCGGGCCAAAAGGCATATTAGTTTTGGAATGGCTCCTCCCTAAAAGTAAGACATTAATGAAATAATTACAAATAAATTTCTTGAGGAATATCAGTGTAAGACAATAAAATATTAAATATTTAATTTCCTCAAGTGGGAATCAAACCTGCCAGTATTTCAGACATACTCTAGTGCCACAGCACTGAGATGATTAAGTATGAGAATAATATTTAAATAAATAACTCACATCCACTACTGCCATAGTATGATCATGGGTTCCAGATGCTATGTTAGTCAGAGCCCAGGCTGCCTCAAATTGCAAGTCTTGACTGAAAAAAAATGTACAAACACATATTCTAATATATAAATATATTCAAATTTGTAAATAACTAGTCCAATTTAGATTAAAATTCTATTTTTATATATTTATAGGGTTTCTAGATTATTTTAAAGACAATAGAATAGTTGGCATTACAGTCAGTGTGTACTGTAAATGTAATAGATCCAGTTAGGGTTTAAAAAGTCAAGAAATAAATATATTTTTTTATAATTATATAAAATCGGGGCCAGTCATTGCACAGAGGCACAAAGTGTGACTGTAAAATTGACTGGTTGCAGTTTGATCCCCCCTCAAAGAGATGATAATATGATGCTCTGGTGTCGAGGCAAAGCGCGGAGTTGAGTTCCGCCACTCTACACGCAATATATCCAGAATTTGGCAGAGAGTAGGGAACGGAGTTTCTTAACATTAGGCTCCCTCTGCCTAACCGGGATCTATGTGCAGGATACAGCTTGAAGCTGATAAAAAATATTAAAAAATATATAAAATTTGAAATGTCACAGTTATGACACTTCATTTCCAGGCAGAACAAAGTCTAGCAGGCTCAATATATATAGAAAAAAAATGCAGCATAATAGGATATGTTCTTATATGAGCAACTCTTGAACAGTGTGTATACTTTTAATAAAATTTACAATTTAACAAAGCACAGAATTAAGTTTTTATTGCATCAAATATTCAAATTATGTCTTAACACTAAATATTCTTTGCCTTTCCGATATTAATGAAATAAAAAAAAAACAAATTAATTTCATTACATTTGATCTCAAACTCACCAATCATCTCGATCCAATGCATTAACCAAAGGCTTTATTACACCAGCATCTACCATTATTGATATTGGAGGATTTTGTTCTCTCGAAAGCATCCTTCTTGCCGCACGGGCTGCTGTTGTTTTGGTTACTAAGTCAGAGGATCTAAGACCTAAGAAATGTATTAAACAAATTATTTATTTTTTAAACAGCCGTTTTTAGAAATCAGATACTTACAAACCTAAGATAAAACAGTCTACTAAGCATAACAAATACTTTTCATTTTCATAAGCCTAGAAAAACATACTGAGAACCTCCTTTTTATTTGACAATTGTATTGGTTATTAAAATAATATGAACTTTTGGAGAAACATGCAAAGAGGCAGTCTAAAGCAAAGCTTTTTAGCATTCTATGGTTTCAGGCAGGCTATGTGAGGTTGTTACAGGTTAAAGAGCTTGGAGCAATGCCTGGGACTTGTGACACAGAGGTAGGTTTAAGGGATCCCTTTAAAGGAAATATTTTTTAGGGGATTTAGTTAAAAACGGTATACTAAAGTTATAGTAACTAATGTTTCAAATTATAATTTATTGACATATAAGCTGAAACGTGCATATGCAATAAAATTTATATTATATAATGATAAATGAAATGTATATTTATGACAAGCAAAATAAATTTTATATAAATAAAGCAGTCTTGGTAGTGAGCATGTTATTTTAAAACTATTACAGATTTCCAGTGTCTACGAAGCATTGTATTACTTAGAAAACTTACTATTGGATTTTTAAAAGCTAAATTAATACATATAATCCAACCAACCCTATCATAGTAACAGACTTTTTAAATTATTATCACAATTTTAAACATCTTAAAATAAAAAATGTTATAATACCTTCAACAATATCAGTAGGTGTTAGGTAGGCCTTTTCCGCCTCCTGAATTTCCTCCCCAGCTTCAGGAGACATTGCTCTTCTCTTGAGGAGTTGTTCATCGCGAGCCTGCTTTCTTAGTGTGACGCTTAACTCCGCTCGCTTCCTCCGTAACTCCTGATAAAATAAGAGGTTTATGTGTTCCTTTAATAAGATTCATGGATTTTAAACCTATTTTAATTGGATTTTAGTTAAGTATAACTTATAGTAGTAAACTTCTCTTTATAAATTGCATAAAAAAAATGTTTTTTATTAATTAAAATAATTAAAATTAAAAGTTTCACGCACACAGCAGGGTAGGCAAAGGTAACCTAGTGTTAAGACACTCCGTTCTCCACTTTCTGCCGAATTCTGGAGGCATTGCGTGTTGAGTAGCACAACTCAACGCCGCGCTTTGCCTCGACACCAGAACGAAGAAAATGGAAATATAAATTTAAATAAATATTTCATCTCCTCGAGTGGGGATCGAACTCACTGTCACACTTTGTGTCCCTGCGCCACGACTGACCTAAAATAATAACATACTTAAATATTACTTAATAACAATATAATGAAAAAGTTAAACAAAGAAAAGTACAACTTACTGTAACACCATGTCCAGTATTTTTATAAGATGACAATCTAGATGTATGCGTGTGATCAGCCATTTTAAATAGTATAATAATGATTTATTACAATAAGATATAAAGAATCAATGTATAAAAGTTTATTAAAAGTGGAAAGTTTTTCAAAATTAATACAACGTGTCTGTCGACTATTCAAATGGAGAATTCAAAGATCAACGGCAATTAAATGACCATATAATAGTAATGTTGCTATATGAAAAAATAAAATTCGTTCAACAATTCAAATATATTATTTATTCTTGTATAAATATGATAATTGTTGTATGTTGTTTATAAACAAGTGCATTTCCAAGGAAGAATAATAAATTAAATTAATACATTTTTACATTTTATTTAACTTTTTCCAAACTCCAAAAATAAAGTTCTTCCACTTTATTAAAATATTCTACTGCAAAACAGAAAAAAATAGAAGATTTACTAACCAAAAATTTGATACACCCGTATAACTTCGTATATTAGTACATAGAGTTTTTAATATGTAACTGATTCATTAAATCTTTAGTAGTATTAAATGCAACATATAAATATATAATTATATTATATTACTTGGTATAGATATATTTGAAAAAATTAACAAATTTAGTGCTGATACTTTGAATATGTAATCGATCAAAATATTATTTACACGTCATTATAGACAGTGACATTTCGTTATCGATTGATTTATTTTTATTATATACAGTATCAAAGAAGATCTGGCTCACCATAATCCTGAATGAGGAACAATTCATTATAATATCTTTTTTTACGTATGATAATCAATTGCTGGAATTATTTTAATATTGTTTATAGAGTAATATGTTTAGATAACTTTCATTTGTTATGTTAAAATCTTTTACATTTGTTATTTATATTAATTTTCACGTCTAATTAATCCAAACATTATTTTAATTTATAATATAAAAATGATCCTAAAAGTAATTAAAATTTACCTCTTATTTTATTTAAGAGGACAAAGAAGTAAGAAAGCTTATTAGATTTAACTTCATTATTAATCAAACTGCATTGCGACTGCACGAGCATCGAATTAATGCAGACGAACATCTGAAAAAAATGCTGAATAAAATAAGAAGAAGTAGGAGGCGCTTTTACGACAGATATTGAGTGGTGGGACGGGCTTAGCATGCGCAAAGACGATTTAGCCCACATTATTAACACATTACCCTACTAATAATCTTTATAAACTTATCCACTTTCATCTATTGACCTTATGCAGCATGATATTTATAAATTAAAGTTATTGAAACAAGTTTAAAAGCTGTAGCGGTTGTATAATTACGCAAAGCGTTACGCCGCTGGGCGTGACATCACAAATCAGTCCGGTCGGGCTGAAGACAACACGTCTGTTTCCCCTCTCTTTCTGCCATTTGATGTTGGACAGAGACGCATAGCGAGCGGGCTAGTGCTGATCGTATTCTGTCGAGGGTGTCGCCATTTTCGTTTTGACGAATATTGACAGCACTGAATCGAGACAGACAGTGGCGCGGCCGACGCAGCGTCTGCCAGACTATTTTTATTTTGATTCTGTATCTAATAACGGCTTAAATAATTTTATTTAGACAATAAATATATTGAGAAGTGATTTAAAAACGTATTTACAAAATATAAACCCGCTACGAGTGATAGATTGATAAAGCGGTTCCGATATTTGGTGCTAACCTCTTTCTTTTTTACTTGTGTTTTTGAGAACTGCAAGACGTGATCGATATGTGCAAGATGTATTACAGATGACTCCGCATCGTAACCAAGATCGTGTTAATTATCTGGTGAGTGTTTATATGAAAAATCAAAACAAAATAGCAATTATGAACGATTGTTTTAATGCTTTATTGTTCTTGTTTATTATAATTTAGAATTTTCCAGACCAATTGTGTACTTACATGATTTTTAACAATATTTTAAGTGTTAAAACGTCACTAGTTCATTGTTGCGGTAGATCCAGTTTGTTTACGAACTGTCACGGGCAGTATACGGCCTAAGATATATTGCCTGGGTTGGCGACTATGCGTGGCGTTATTGTCCTTACGAATTTGCGCCTTATGCCGACGTCATAAAGTACAAAATATTATTTAAAGTACCGCGATAACAACCCGTGGAATTAATTTATCACACGCCGAGCTTGACAAGTTGAAAACATAAATTCGACCTTGACGCACCACGTGGTTTAACTTTGATGCGTTTTCATTTTGTTTTATAATTTTGTATTGAAAAATCGATTATTTTTATTTTTATTTATTTTGGTAGTTAAGCAAATAGTGTTACATCACTATAAGAAGTAAGTTATTTAATATTTTTTATTATGTCAGGTGTCAAAATTTCCTTAAAAAATTAAGAATGGATATTATTTTATTTTCAAATAATTATTTTGAAAAAAAGATTATAAACCAACATTTTAATTTATGATTGAGTTGGGAAATAAAACCTAAATATTTCTTAAAAAGTAATTTAGAATATTTTTTTAATACTTTTTTATATGCACAATCCATTGATCATAGAAAAATGTCAAATAATAATATAACAAAGGTTTATTTCTTTTAAAGGTTCATTACTTATGTATTGTATAATAAATAAGAAATATTCCCTAAATAATTAAACTTTTTTACTATTTAAATTAAATTTCTTACAGTTTTATAGTATGTTTTAATAATATGCTTGCTTCATAATTTTATTTTTAAATGTATTACAGATTACATTAATCATTATAATCTTATTTGTTTCAAGATTTGAATTTGATGATAATGTCTAATTGTACAATAATAACATTACATAAGCAAAAAATATTTTTTGATATTGATCTTTAATTACTTTAATCAAAGTTATTTTATTGTAGTTTTTGCAATTATGATAAATTTCATCAGATTAGGGGCAATGGTGGTGCAGTGCTGTGTTTGATTTGTAAGTTTTGGTTGTGGGTTCAATCCCCAATTGAAAGACAATTATTTTCATTTAGCTGCTCTGGAAGGACAAAGTGCAGTGTTGGTTTCCATAACTTTACTCAAGTGTCTTGTATGTATATCTCTATTATTTATTATTATATCTGTATACAGAATAATATGTGAAACTATAACAAAAGTAATACCATATTTTATGATAATTATGCTAGTTATAAAAAATAAAATTATTTTTCTGAATATTTTGACGTGTATTTTAAAATTTGAATTTGAATGAACAATATTTTATTTTGTATGTTAACAAAGAATTGTATTGAAAATAAGAATTAACAGACTTAATTTGTTATCTCTGCATACCCTGCTATGTGCGGAATACAGCTTGAATTAAAACAATCTTGGTCTGCCTGCCTAAAATCTTTTTCTAGGTCTACCATAATTTTTTTTCCATCATTTTGTATCTTGTGTCTGTGACTTATAAGAAATGAAATATAATAAAGAGACAGATGTCTAAAGGTATCAATCATACAGGATTTTTTACTAAAAATATAAACCTACCTATATCATACCTGCTCCTCTTGAAGACTGTATAAGAGTCTAAGCACTAAGCTATATTATGTTCACGACGATCGTTTCGAAGACGCGCGGTTTCGAATCCCACTACTAAAAAATATATTCTAATATTATATATATAAGATAATAACAGAAGTCTGTCCTTTAAAGGATTTCCTTTTGCCATTTATATCTATCTAGATAGCAAGAATTACTTATAATATCCTAATTCGCCGTTGTTTTTTCCTTATTCCGTTATATTGTTATCCATTTTCAATATCTTATCTTAAAGATTAATTAAAGCTGAATATTTTAAAAGATTAACGTTAGGATTTTGATGTAATTTGTTAATCGGATTACTTATATAGACACCGTTTTAATAAATTTATGCCAAAATGATCACCTTGTTTTTTATTTCACGCCCTGAGTATAGGTAGAGTAGGGTAGGAAAAACGGAACCTAATGTAAAACTGTCCTCACAGTTTTCGAGTTAAAAACGTAGTTTTTTATCTCTTAACACTAGTTATAATGCTTTCCTTGTTATATGCGGGACAGAACGTGAATCTTTTCAACTTACACTTTTTAGTTAAGTAGGCAATTGTACGGTCTGAGAAATAAATAGGTATAATAAACATACGTAGGTACCTATTATCCACATATTCATACATAAATTGCGTTTGTTACAATTAATAAAATTGTAATTATTTTTTAAGTCTTAATGTGTTTGTAATGTCTAGTGGAATAATATAAATATCTAATCAAATAAGATTAAACGTAACGAATCCAATCTGTGAACATACTTAGTTATAACTAACACTAGCACTCGCGGCTTCACCCGCTAGAACTACATAATTTACTAATTTGTGTTCTAATAAAAGTATCATTTAAAAGAAAATATATAAAATTTAATAAATAAATATATGAATTAATTTAAATAAAATAGTTTTTTGTAGCAATTTGTCGAGCAACGAACTTTACATTGATATAACTTGTATGTTGTTTTAAATAAAACAAACACCAAATATTAAGGGAAGTTTGCCATAAGAGAAAAGTAAAACTTTTAAATTGATTTAGTCATTTTTAATATTAGCGTGCACATATGCACAAACAGATAAAAAAATAAATATAATAATTTTTGCTCCTACTCCTTTGATAACTTCCCAAATATTAGATTTTTTTGTGTATTATCTAATTGCATTTGTATAATTTGACTAGATATTCGGTTATCAGGTCTTTGCTTTTGTGAACTCCAAAGTGAAATAATCTAAGGTAATCTATCTTTTCGAAGATAATCCTGCCAAAGATTTTATGATACTTAAAAAATGCTTTTCACACATTAAGGATTATACTATCTTACTATACTGAAATTACTGAGCTGAAGAGTTTGTTTGGTTGAATGCACTATTCTCAGAAACTAGCAGTCCGAATTGGAAAATTATTTTTATTGTAGTCTAATTATATTATTTATAGAGTAGGTAAATTGTGTCATGTGTCATACACAAATCTTAGTTATTTCCATTTGACCACATTGTCGAAGCCATAGGAAAATATAACTTTATACGCCGTGGCCCGACAACCTTATGTTCCCGAACCACAGCGGTCTTTTGAGTTGCTTCCTAATTATTTATTATCTATACTATGTACTTGAACTGTTATTTTCTGATTTAAAAGTATAATTTAATCTAAGCTTATATCTATGTAGATTTTAAAATCGTTTTTGTTTTTAATGAGTATTGTCGCGTTGAATTCTGCCGCTAGAGCTGTAGTGGCTCAAGAATTCGGTGGAAAGTGGGGAACGAAAGTGAGAAAAACGGAGTGTCTTAACACCAGTTTCCCTCTGACTGACCCTACTATCTACTAAAACTAAAAAAGAGTACCTACTCAGGATATCAAATCAAAGACATCGTTTATCTAAAACTGCTTCTATTAAACCAAGATGTACATACATTAATGTGAACTTTTATTTTACGGCTAAATAAGACTATTTTCAATATATTGGTACTCTGATATCACGACAGGATTAAATCGTTCATTAAATGTATATTTTTATTTGGTAATCTAAAGTTTTTAGATTTCATTGTCTTTGTAGCTTTGATAAAACCGTTGAGTTTTGTTACAATATCTGTAAAACCGATTAAACCGAGCCCGATATTTTGTTTATTTTCATGCATTTCACGCACTTCACACAACTAGCTATACCTCAGAGTAAGAATATTTTTTTTCCATTTAATTAGCCAGTTTATGTAACATCTAATGTAAGTATTTCAATAATTTTTAAGACGTCTCAATTGGTTACTGCGTTAAATGCTGACGAAATATAATAAAATATAGGTTACAATTGGTGGCTTCCATTATTGCCCTTAGCCACCTTTTTATGTTTAAATAAATATCAAGTTTAACAAAGCAAATGAGCTTTTAGAAGACAAACCTAATTAAATGTTTCATTTAAAGTTTTCCAATTTAGTTAGTGTTATGTAGTCTGTGGCTAGAGATTTGCCTAAGTTTGTATCTATTTAAAAAGTCATAGTTAGGATATTGACATTTGAAATGTCATGTTAATACAAAATAGTTTTTACTGTCGCGTTTTTAGGATTCGTGCCACAAAAGGAAAAAATGGATCTCTTAGGATGTATTATGTTGTCTATTTGTTAAGGCTATTTATGTTGAAGTCGCGTAGTGGTATCACGGTTAAATTCATATAATTTTCAGATTTATGGCTACTAGAGCGAGAAAATGAAAATAATAATTATATTTTTTCTTCAAATGGCAATCGAACCCACATCCTGCAGAGTTACAGTTGCATGCTTGTGCCCCTGCACCACGACTGGCTTTTATACTTTATGATTCTTTTAATACTTCTTGAGGTGTAAAATTTGCGTGAAACCAAAAAAAAGCCGGTATTTTACCTAAACTGACGCCTCTACGTATTGTCACTTAAACGCACCCAATAAATAACAAAGTTTAATATCAACTTGGAAAAATTGATAAAATTTTTCCAAGCCAATAATATTAAGAATGAAAAAAGATTTTTTAAAAATATGATCCTTGCAGAAACCGAACGCAAAATTTAACACTAAAAAGACTTCCCGCTAAAAAAGCGCTTTGACAGCGAAAAAGGCGGGAACGGCCGCCATTACTGACAAGTGACGCCGGCCAGTATAATTGGCTAGCTGTGGATATTATATTAAAGTTTAACCTCAAGATATTGCTTCTTTCGGAAATTTATTTAGTTTGTCGAGTTATTATTATTATTTAAATATGTACAAAGTGTGAAGTGGAAATATGATGAATTATTATTAGTATAATATATGTACATATAATTAATATGTACTTAACGTGTTACGGTTTCCGCATTATTTTTATTTCTTTGCTCTGGTAGGTAGAGAACGCGTCGTTGAGTTCCGCCATTCAACAGGCAATGTGTCGAAAAGTTGGCGGAAAATGAAATTATGCGGGAAAAAGCGTGATTTAGAAATACATTTGATTGAGTTTTTCGAAAAACAAAATATTATATTCTTTTTTATAAATTTATATTTTTCCTCTTATACCTACTGAACAAGAGATAAATTGTGGGTATGCACTCTTTATGCAAAACACTCATTAAGCTAACTTAATTAAAAGAAACAAACTGGAAATGCACAACCATTTCTAATTAGAACTAGCCGGATCACGTGACCTGTTTTATTTTTTATAAATCTCTTGCATTTTGGTCTTTGAGGCCGATCCTCACTCGGGAGTATGATTATATTTAAATTATTTTAATTTCTCTGCTCTGGTAGACAACACACGCCATTGAGTTAATTTATTGTTCATTTTAGAGTAGCGTGTTAAATAAATTAAATTACTGCAAGATTTTGTCCAAATATCCATGATATTTATGTTTACTTTATAATGTATCCCGTATATAGCAGGGTAGACAAGGGGGGGACTGCTACTCCACGACAGACTTAACATACATTACATATTACATGTACATAAATATAAAGGTTCATCGTCCGTTACTTATTGAGTGACAGACAAAGCCATGGTCGTATCGAGAAATATTTTGGAGGGGATCTGGAGTTTAGCTGATTGACAGATCTGTTCGGGTACGCAGTGTGGGCGTAGGAATAGAGTTCCCAGAGAGCCCATCCTAAAATAATTTTCTACGTAGAAAGCAATAATTTGGCATATAGTGTCCTAGGAGGATTTTCCGAAATTTCGTTCGACAGGAATGGAAAACGTTATAGAAATTTTGTTTTGTACACGATAACGAATATTCCTAAGAATTAATGTAAACCACTGTTATGTACGGTCAGATAGTTTTTAAATGTAATAACAAACCTAGAAATAAAATTCTATATATTCATTTTTTTTTATGAAGAAAATAGGTTTCTTCCAGAATAATTATTACCCTCTTTTAACATAATAAAAGTCAACCTACTGGCCTATAGAGTAGACAATTACTTTTTAATCTGAATTGTTATTCGAAAATGAAGATTAAATAAAAAAAACTACACTTTGACGTTTTGTTTCAATCGGGCAAGGTTTTTATTGTTATCTAATATAGAATAAAATATTTTTAATCTGCCTTAATTCGAACTGGCTACTTCAACTGTCTTTATTACATTAACGAACAAAAGACAAGTCATTTAGAAACACAAGAATCTTCTGCTTTTTGTCAAAATGCTTATTAAACGTATAATTATTGTAAAATAGTCTTTATTTATACAAGAATAGGAGTACTTTTTCCATTTTTTCCAGTATTTTATATTCTAACTATACATTTCTGGGACCAACAATTTACTTTAAGAAAATTCGCTGATGATTTTCTTCTAAAGAAATAATTTAAATTTATGTAGAGGTTTTTGTTCATAGAGAAATTATAGATTAAAATAGTAATTCTTGTCGCTATTTTAATTGTTCTTTATTTTATAACAATTAATTTAGTCTATGTAATCTCAAACTCATCCTGCCTACCGAGACAGAGCGAGAAGTAGCTCTCAGGTGGCTTACTAGTAATCTCTGAAGAGTTCCACTATACAGGTCCTTCCTGGCTCCATTATCACAGCTGCTAGCATTTTTTATAGCTTTACGCTGTATCCTGCACTTTGGGGGGAAACAGAAGGAACCTAGGAACCTAGTATTAAGACACTTTGTCCCTATTTAGACACTTCTTTTCAGCAATTTTCGGGATTGGGTGTTAAGTGGCGGAACTCAAGGTCCTGCTCTGCAATATTCAATATTCAATTCGGGCTAATGCCCGAGTGGGCATCGAACCCACAACCTTGCGTGTCGTCATACAGAACTCGGTCACACCATATTATTGTTTTGTCAGTTAAACTACGCATTACTGCTAAGTTTCATGATGACTTGTATAGTCATAACAAGCGACAAATTTAGTTTCTTAGATAAAGCTTAGATATTATAACATACTCGTATAATAGTTACAAGTTGACTTAATAAAAGTGTAAAAATATTATGATATTTTTTAAGTAATTCGATGTTAACACTTAAATAGTACTTTACGAATATATTTAACACTTCAGTGTTGAGTTTAAGTCTTGGTCGAGGAGCATTTGTATGCAGATGGCTTCTCATTTTGGTTAAGGTTCCGCATATTATTATTCTATATCAGAATATAAGCAGAAAATTATGTATTAAGTTGTGAGTCGCGTCTGTTTGAAAAGGCGACGGTTGTGGGTTCGATATCCACGTATTTTTGCCCTCTTTTCACAAAGCACGGCGTTAAGTTCCGCAATTGAATAAATTTATTTAACTTTGTCTAGTTTGTTTACCCCGTTCATACGGGATACAGCGTTAAGCTAAAAAAAATAAAAAAACTGGTCCAAATCTACACGTAAAAGTTGGTTAAGATTTCTTGGAATATAACTTTCGAGGTTTCAGCTGAAAAGACAAATTGATGACTTCTGTTCCAGACTTTATGTACGTGAATGGGATTCTTATTTGAGAGCTAGATAGATATCTATTCAATTCTTTGGATCTATTAACCATTTATTAAATTACTTGAATATTTAAAAGAAGCTTAGTAAGGTAGGCAGCGTAGGTAGGCAGCGTAGGTAGGCTCCTATATGGGAAAAAGGGTAAAGCTGTACAGTTAGTAAGATTCTGAAGTCATTGCGTGTTGAGTGGCGGAACTCAACGTCGCGCTTTGACACTGCCACTGTTACCAGAGCGGGGGAGAGGGGCATCTAAAATGTAATATGCTATGTATAGCCATCTAGGCATGTATGCCTAAGTGGGTAAGACTATTCAAATTTTGTCTCAGTATCAAAGAGATTCCGTGGTTTTCCACTTTCATAGTACAGGGCTTTATAATAAACTGGTTTCTTCCCATTACTTTGTTTACGTGAATTCTAAAACATAAAAACAAAAATCTTGTTTTTAATCGTTGTCTTAGAAAATTCGAGAAATCCTGTCTTAGCGCTCTTATACATTCCTTAAATAGGTTAAGGAGTGTAGAGGAGCACTAACAGTAGGGTTCCCTAGATGCCAAATTTTAAGTCCAGTCTGTCGTTACTAATAAGATTAATTATTCCATAAAATATTTCTATTTAAAAATCCCAGTCTAGAGTTAAAGGAAGTGCCATAATACATCCAATTTCTCTCACTGATAACGCAATACGAAGAAACAAGTGATCTATTATTGTATTCTCGGAATATAAATGCATTTTGATGATTTTTTTTTTATTTTAGTTTCACGCTGTATCTCGCTCATAGAAGGGTGGACTAAGACATTTCGTTCCCCAAGCACTGCCCAATTTTCTGGATATTGTGGCGGAACTATACGCCGCGCTTTGTCTTGCTTCATATGGCCCAAAGATAAAAATAATACGAAATTAGTAAATCGACACATAAAATAACAACATTTGCTTCGAAATCCCACTTCCAAAGTAGCATAGCTCTTAGTTGCTAATGATAATAATGAAAGAAAAATGAAACAAAATTAAAACTACCCGCGAACGTGTTTGAAATGCAAGTGTTTTTTAACACGACAGCAAATTCAAATTTGAATTCGCCATGGGAGGTTAGAGGGTATCGATCCTCCCAATCCCTTACCCCTATATACCTATTTTGGGAAGAGGAAAATAGTTGACTTCCTATTACCTATAGCCAATTTCATCTGTATCGGGGATTCCCTGAAACAATGTCTATTTGTTTTTGTTATGTTTTCCCCCTTAATATCTACGGTTTGTTATGATTAAAGTAATTTATATTGATAGAAATATATGTGCGTGATTATTTAGATGTTATCTGTTGATGGACTGGTTGTTTAAATAATGTTAACTGTTGCCTTTTATATTAATAGTGACAAATGTCATCGGACATCTATTAATATTTATGCATTAAGCAAATAATTTAGGACGTAATCGCGAGGGTTGTGGGTTCAATTCCTTCTCGGGGAAATTAAGTATTTAATACTTTCATTTCTTTGCGCTGGTAATGACAAATCGGCGGAAAGTGGGGAATGGAAGTGTTTAAATAGGAACGGGGTACCACTAGGTTCCCTCTGCTTACCCTGCTATGTGCGGGAAACTGTGTGAAGCTTTAAAAAAAGAGTGTATAGTTGTTAGTCGAAAAACATCTACTTTTTCTTTTTAAATATCTAAGCATATTGGGAACGGACGGTGTGATTTTGCTTGAAATTGAATTCGAAAATTCGGAATAGGACCCACAAACGTCGCACAAAAAGAAGCCGCTACTACATATATTCAGGTTTCAACCACTGAGCAACAGGAACAGGAATATTTAAGTATAATAAGGCAGTTTTTGGATACATCTCGTATTCTAGGGAAGCAGCGTACAACTCAATATTTGAGCAGATGTTCTTTTTGGGTGGCGCGAAAATGTTATTTTTATGCGACCTACATGGAAATGTTGCTTGCTAGTGATGTTCTATTTAGATACGATAAAGTATTTTACTTTTTTGAGAATCGAACCTACGATTGTAATGAGTTAAATGGATGTAATATTTGTTTTTATTCTATCTTCGCATATACCAAGGTAGGCAGGGGGAACATAGTGTTAGGACATTCCGTTCTCCATACACCACCCAATTTATGAAACATTGTGTGATGAGTTCCCCCTAAGATAAGGACGGAGTGTTTTAATACTTTTAATCTCTACATTGCCAAAGCGACGAGGGAAAGAAAGACGATTCTCGCCTTCAACTTTGTTTGCCAGGACTCCAAAACGAAATTTCTAAAAATCATGTCCTATAACTTGCATGCCAAATGTCAGCGTTTAACGCCGCGTTCTAAGGCTTTGCGATGTCTGTGAATCACTCAATAACAAATAAGGTTTATATTGTTTATTTATATCGATAAAAACACACGCCATGCCTATCATTACCCTCCGTAACCCCACGCCGTCTAGAATTTGTATCTTAACATGCCTTCTCTATTATTTAACGAATATTATACATTCTGAAGGGTTTTCCGAACTTGTGCGCCTTTTTTGTATTGTATATAAATTAAATATTTATTGGCGTTTCCCCTTTTTTTCTATTGATGCACCGATTTTGATAGCGTTTTAATTATTTATTATGTTTTGATTTTGTGCTGAACTCAATGCCACGTAAAATAATTATATAATTTATCGATTTTAATAATTAATAATTACTTATATAATTTTAATAATTATATAATTTATAGAGTAAAAATCGAACTCACAGCCGTCGCGTTTACACTTACAGCCCGACAAAAAAATTAAATATTATCGAGACAAATCACATTAGAATGCAATACAAGAAGGTGTGAACGTGCGTGATGGTATCTTAAATTACCCTTAACAATATTTAAATATATGATAAACAGACGTTTTTGACATTAATGTGACGGGACAATGTCATGTGGATTAACTTATAGTGGCTGTGGGTTCAAATTTAATAGCAATTGTCATTTAAATAAATAGTTACCTAAAATGTGAATAAAAACAATATTGTCTCTATTCTTTTGTTACATTGTATAAAATCGAATCTCTTACCATCAATGTACGTTTCAATCTTTGTAAATACACATCGCATTTTAATGCGATCCGAATTGCATGTTGGGTGGAGGATTTCAACGCCGCGCTTTGCCTCGTTACTAAAAATAAATATATTATAATTACATGTTTTATACTTTCCTTATAAAACCTTATATTTAAATAAAATATATAATCAAATCGACTACCACCGGCAAAACAAGACCGCCCAGTAGTCATTCAAGTGGTTAGTTTACTCAAGCATTGTAACCTGTTTTTAGTTCTACACTCGTTTGTTTAATAACACTAGTTGTATAGTACAACTTATAAGCGGAAAGCGATTTTATTACGCGATTTAATAAAATGCATTTCCTTCGTACATCGAAATCGTAAGTATTTTAGAAATAAATACAGTCACTCATACAATTTTACACTGACAGTGCACTACACTAAATCAAAAGGAAACAGATTAACCGCCGTCTCCTTACAAGACTGTTTAGAATAACATTAACGTGATAATAAGGTTTGAGTTATGTATGAGGCATGAGCTTAAGTGCTTATATATTATTAGTTTCTCTACAAAATTCATTTCTAGGTTCCGAAGAAAAACCAAAAATCTTATAACTCATCCCACACGTGCCTTCACAAAGTATTAAATTACAACCACCTATTTAAAGTAAAAAAACGTGCTCGAAGAATTTTAAAAGGTGTAAAATTAAGTTAATTGTTGCTAACAATATTTATTTAACAGTTAGCGTTGGCTGTTTGGGTGTTTGCCATTGTCATTATCGATTTTAACACCCCCTGTAGGTATTGTTTGTGAATGCTTTTTGTAGAACACACTGTATCTTCCTGCTTCGTTCTCGTCTAGAGTTGAGTTTACTCATAAAATGTGTGAACGGAAGGAGATCGGAGAAATATGTCATTATTATAATTGTTCTTAGTAGTGACGTGGTCGTCGTGGCACAGCTATGACTGTGAACGAGACTGTTGTAGGTTGAATTCTCACTCGGGGGAAAGAATTTTTTAATATTTTCATTTCCACGCTCTGGTATCATGGCGAAGCGTGGCTTTGAGTTACGCCACACACAATGTTATGAAACAAACGCTCGTGCCACTGCGCCTTGACGGTCTCAATTTTTCTTTTTCTATTTTATACGTTTTAATGTAATAAAAGTATCTACAACCTAGTGTTGTTGTAACACTTTGAAAATGTTAAAAACAAGGATAAATTCAAGATTTACCGAATAAATTCGAACCTGCACTTAAAAATCATAATTCAATTATTCCATCTCGTTAATATTGGAACGTCGAGTGGACTTGAGAGGACCGTCGTCGAGTAGACAATTAAAATTTTAAAAAAAGAAATTCGCTCTTTTTGCTTAAATTCGCTTTTCTCGCTTAATTATTTCAATTAGTATAACGGAGGTGTATTCAAGTGTTCTTGTAATTGTCTATTATTGTAAGTGGCACTTGAATTTGAATCTTGGACTGTCTCAATTAAAATAAATTGTCTATTCAGCTATGGGGTAATAACTTAGTGTCAAGATACTCCGTCCTTCGCTTTTCTTTTCCTCGAGTGGGAATAGAACCAATAATTTGTTGCGTTTACAGTGACAGGTTTTTGTCCCTGCGCCTGGCAGAATGGCCTCATTATTTATGATTAGGTTTTGCCTGTTACATTTTTAATTAATTAATTGTCTTTGTTGAGAGATTGCAACAAATATTAAATATTTGATACTCTTTATTATATTTAGTAGGTACTAAACTCTAGCAGAGGCCATCGTGGTGCAGTGGCACAGCGAGCTGTAAACGCGACGGATGTGGCTTAGATTCCCACTCGGGGGAATAAATTATATTAATTTCCTCACTTTAGTAACACGACGCAACACAGAAATTTTGGTTGAAACTGAGGAACAGAGTCTCAAAACTAGATCTCTCTGCATTCTCTGCTATATGCGGGATACAGCGTGAACATACCACGCTTATCTTATACGATATTTAATCAAAACAATGTCGTGGGCCGATTTCTTAAGTCATTTTGGCATTTTCGCTCCGGGCGCGATGTTATATACGATAAGAGGTAATAAATTAGAAATTTAATTGTATGTTGCTATAGAACGGTGCTAATATAAGTGGACTGAAGGCGCAACTAACCTACTTAGTTATAACTATAATTATATACTATTTTTATATTGCAAAATTATTTTTTGTACAAGCATTTTAATGTTGAATAAAGTTTAAATGAGACTGCGATGTGTCGTGGAGAGTGTTAAAAGTAAGCAGCTTCACGCTCTTTCCCGTATAGCAGGATAAACAGAGTTAAGTCCACCTAATGATAATTTTGGTGTTTACTCGGGAAGCTAATGATGGTCATAAATATATTGTAAATTATAATTTGAAAGGAGCAGTTCTTCTTCTCAGTAGGACCGCCTACCGAGCTTCCAGTGTAACAGTAGTGCCAACTGACATTTCTATGCTCGCTTTACGCCGCGCTTAGAGCTTTTGGTTTGCCAGAGAGGAGAAAGAAAATAAATACAATCATTACTCCGAGTAGGGACCCACAAACATTAGCTATACATACAGTCATTCCTATTAGGGGGAAATTATAATTAAATTATTTTTATTTCCTTTCTAGAAGACAACGCGCAACACACAATTTCCCGAAAATTAGACGGTGCGTGGGTAACGGAGTGTATTACCAAGTACTCTCTGTTTCTGCTTACCCTGCTATGCGGAAACATTGAAAATGTAAATGGCTTTTTTTAACTCAAAAGAAGTATCTACCAAAAATTATAAGACAAAAAGAATAGTTATTTCTAGAAAACAAACGTGAAATTCGTATCCACTACCTCTCCAAGTAAAATGCGTGTCTACAGATCTACAAGATACATTTAGTTATTTAGCAAAACAATCGCGTATCTAAATGGCGTCGAGTTTTCAGCGTTAGATATATTTTGTATTGTAAATATTCAAAATTGAACACTTGGAACGCGCGCCGCATATAAATAACTAATAGTGCTGCATGTCTGTGTTTGTACGAGTATACTCACTTATAGCACATACTCAATACTTTTCGTAGATGAAATATTTAGCTTCTACAAAAAGATACTCTTCTACACCTACAATAGTTTTCACCTACGACTTCGTAGTAGGTACTCGTAGTTATTTCCGACTTCCGTATTCAAAGAAAAATTGCTTTCAACTCTAAGATCGATCTTGAGATACCAGAATGAATGAAAACTGCATCACGACCGCCCTCAAGATCGATGTCAGAGTTCAGACTTATGAGCGGTTAATAAATGGAATAATCAATACAAAACAAACAATATTTCAATTTGAACTTGTTAGTGTTGAAATTAACATAGTTTTATAATATGCTTCTTGATTCAAACCATGCTTGTGTAATATGAACCTATAATATTAAGCATTTTTGCACAAAGCACGCTTTATCCCGTATAAGAAAGTCAGTAAAGGAGTTTAGAGTAAAACTCTCTTCCCGTAATGATGATATTGATGAGATGAGTTCTGCGAATCAATTCGCAATGTGTCGGAAATTGGACAGAAAGTGGGAAACGTAGTGTCTTCACACTGGCTTCTCTCTGCTGCTTTGCGTGAGATATAGCGTGGAGCCTAAAAGAACTAGAGATATCTAGTTATTATTTTCCCCTATACATTTTTTATTATAAATAAATATATTTCGAAGAAAATGAATAAACATTTTTTTTCTGGCTCTTACGTGTTTTGCTCCCTTCCTTTGCTTACGTAATTACGATTGTAAGGTTTGTGGTATACTAGGTTATATTATAGTGTATTTTTATATAAATAATTTCTGTTACCGAGATTGACGGACAACACACTGTCGAAACTACTGCATTTATAAAGTAAAAAAATTTGCATATAGGTAGGTAGATTAGAGAGTGTAGAGATAAGATTTCTCGAAATTCCTACGGGAACAGGAAAAACGATTCTTACGTTTTAAAGTATCCCGCATTCATGCGGAAAATGGAAGTGTCTTAGTGAAAAATGGAATGTCTTAATACAAGGTTCCGAGGTTCCGTCTGTCTATCCCATTAATACTTTACAAAAATTTGTTTTTATAAAACACTCATTATTTATAATATTTTACGCGTTTTAAATGATACTTTTAAAATATTGAACTCTTTAACTATATTAATCTTACAAAAAAAAAAGATTCTCAAAAATATGAACTATAAAATATGTAATTAGTTTAAATTGTATAAAAAATATTAAAAATCTCCAAAAACATTAAAAAATTGGCTTTAACAAAAGTAAATTTTTATATTGAAACAAATACCTATCGAAAATAATAGTAAAAAAAATTATTAATTAAACAATTATTTATACAATTGTTTCTCAGTGTGCCGCAAAGTTTATGTAGGATACACAAAATGGTTGCCCCTTTCCAGAGGAAATATAACAGAGTGTAATTATATGAGGAAGTCAGTCGAGAAGTGGCCTAACTTTTATAAGATATTTAAGGAAATGATTAATGAATAATTCATTTTTATATAATGTCTTTACTGATATTGATGTTTACTAAAGAGTTGAGGCCGTCGTGAGTTGGACAACGTCTGGTCTGGTAGATCGTGTCCACCCCAGATTAGTCTTATGCCCAACCCACAAATGTTTACTAACAAAAATTAACCCTGAATAAGAAAACAAAGCTAACGTCGAAGAAAAAAAATATATCTAAATAAAACAATCAGCTTTACGCTATATCCCGGACACAGCTGGGTAGGAAGAGGGAACCTAGTGTTGAGAAACTCCATTCCCCACTAATATATTTAAATATGCTCTAAAAATGTAATGTCTTCCAAATAATTTATACTTTATATATTTTTTTTCTATATTTGATAATGTTCAGTTAGGACACATGTATACACGGTGTATAATTTCTATTTACTAAGAGTATTTAGGAAAGAAAAGAGTAAAGTATACATAACTATACATGATATGTATAAACTTTAGTACATAATATTTAATAAAAAGCAAAAAGCACTCATGGCACAGTAGACTGTATACGCCGTGATTATGGGTTGAGTTTCGATATTGAACAATAGTGTCGAGGGGTGTCTTAATAAACTTAGTAAAAGAATATAATTATGAGTATGTGAGGTTTCTATAAAAACTATCATTACGTCTTTTCCCGCATATATCAGTGTGGGCAGAGATCCCTCTGCCTAGTGTTAAGGCACTCCATTCTAGAGGTTTTGCTTTTTGAGTCTGGTATACCTAGACTGAAATCAAGCGTGAAACTCAAAATAATAATTATACGTATACGTAACTTGAATTGTAAGATATTTTAATTTCAAAAAAAAAAAATAGTAATTTGTGACTTGATGTGTAAAACCTATATAAATCTCTTAAAACTCAAATAAACAGCAAGCAACAGTAGTTCCGAGCTCTAACAATTTCCAGAAGGCACAAACACTGTGCGAGTGTACGTACAGCAATAAAAACGGATATTAAAAACCAAACGCGTCACATTTATCACAAGTGTTGCCTCAGATTGATATAAAATATGGTGCGCCCACCCCATTATTGTCTTGCAGATTATTTTTCTACTTGCACTGCTTTTTATACCTACATTGTTTTCATACGGGTTTGTTTGCAAAATATATTTAGTATTGACTAATTATGACTCGGCGTTATGCTCCGTGACGGTTGCTAGTACAATGTACACTCCTGCTCTATAGCGCGCAAGTTTTGGAAAATTGGACAAAAAGTGGAAGACGGGAGTGTTAACACAAAGCAAATGATCGTTTCCAGATGCGGTGGCGCTGCTAAGCAGCAGTGATGCAGGGCGGCGGCGCGCCCGCCACCGACGCCGACCAGGCGCAGTTCGAGGCAGACAAACGGGCTGTTTACAAGTACGATTGAAAATCTAATTCTAATTACAAAATAATTAATTGTGTAGTTCAAGCGCTCTTGGGCTTAGAATAAAATTATTCTCCAAAAAACATTTAATTTAGAAATATAATAGTTTAACCAATATTTTTTTAGCAAGCAATTAAATAATATATACTCGTATGTCAATAAATTTCAGCATATCTATATATACCTTGCACCGAAAGATTAATTGATTGATAAAATCAATGTGATAGCACGTACCGTGTTAACTTCCTGTTATTTCAATTTGTATCACCTTTTCTTATCCATGGTATTTTTAGTTTTTTATAAGACAGATAACGATAATTTTACCCTAAAGCCAGGCTGGGTTTAAGCATCTTTAACCCTTTGAGTTTTGAATATATTTATGGGCGAAGGAAACTTAAAAAGTTGAAGATCGTTCGGTTGTTTGCTCTCTACTTTTACTAAACAAAGAGAAGATAAACAAGATGCTTTCGTCATTTTAGACCAAGTGACAATTAATGCTGTGTGACTTATGGCAGTCCGAGTCTAGTCGAATGGTTTTATCAATATTCATAATTTCAATTATTAAATCAATTGAAATAGCTTGACGCTATATTCCGCATATAGCATAGGGAATCTAGTGCTAGCACATGTTCCCCACTTCCAAAGTCATGAATTTTCAGTTAAAGACCGGCAATGCATCTGTAATTCCTTTGGTGTTACACCGGGTTGTGGACGGTGGTGATCACTTATCATCACATGACCCGTACGCTCGTTTGCCTTGCCTTTTTAAATAATACACCCACGTTAATTGGATTTAAGTCATTGAATCAAGGACAATTAAGAAGAAACTATAAAAACATGCCTTATTAAATGTCCTTATTTTTATCTTTCAGACACCCTCTCTTTCCACTCCTGGCTCTCCTCCTAGAGAGATGTGAGCAAGCCACTGCGGGGGCGGAGCCTCCAGCGGCTGATGCCTTCGGTGCTGACCTCCAGGCCTTTGTACAGCATCAGCGTAGGGATAGACGGCCTTTCCTTGTTGATGATCCTGAGATTGATGGACTAATGATTAAGAGTATACAAGTAAGGAGTTTTTGAATGATACATATATTATGTTTTGTTAATACTCATAATTAAATTTTCATCAAATCTAAAGAACAGTGCCGAAAAGTACTCATAATTATGTGCTTTTATGTGTATTTATTTGTTTGTTCTTTCAACTGAAATATGAATCTATAATTATTAATGCATACGTGTTTAATGACTTATAATATTTTACAGGTTACGTCATTGAAAATTATTTTTAAGTATTCGGATAAATTTCCTTAATAATTATGCTTAGAAGCGATAATGAATATGAAAACAATATAAAATTATTTATAATAATATTGCTGCTTCCTCTTTCCAGGTCCTCAGGATCCATCTCCTGGAACTCGAGAAAGTCCAAGAGTTATGTAGGGACTTCTGTGGAAGGTACATCGCGTGTTTGAAAACCAAGATGCAGAGTGAGAATCTGTTAAGGACTGATTATAGCGCTGGTACGTTTTTATGGTACCAGCGATCTAAACGCGGTCGCGCCAGACTAAATCATACAAAATGTTTGCGTAAATTGCTGCCTGTGTGTAATTCTGATGTATAAGTTATATTCCTGTAAAGTTTCATCTAGATCCGTTCAGTAGTTTTTACGTGAAACATCCTCACTTCATCCTCACAAACTGTCACATTTATAATATTAAGTAGGATTTGTAGGAAATATTGTCACCCATATAGTAGACCGTTGTGGCGCAGAAAATCAACAGTAAAATGGAAATAGCTTAAATATCTACAATAAATCCCCTTAGTAAGAATCGAACCTACAGACAAAACGCGTTAGTTTGATTGTAGTGATATAAATTATTTAAGTCCAACAATTTCCTTAAGTAAGAATCGAATCCTTAGCTATCTGTTATTTTATTTCTATTAAAATTTCAGTTTTTAACTTACTCTATTGTAATTTCCAGGTGGTGTAGAGAGTAATAACAATTTATCTGGAACGATGGACGATCACTCAAGTACGTCTAATTCGCCACAGTATCAGGTAAAATAAAATAAAAATATTTAAGGAAAATTGCTATTTCAAAGGTAAAGTTAAAACATAACAAGCACCCATAAGGTAGTCAGAAAATAGTTTTTAGCAAAAATTATCCAAGTGGGTTCAACCGTTTTTGAGTTTTAGGATTCAATCGATAGGTAATTCAATCCGCAATTATTATAGATGTTTCTTGATGACATGACAATTAAATAATGTTGCAATAACACTAATTAAAAATTATATATTATAAAATTTGTGTACATATATGTCATATTTTTTTTGTAATTGAATGAGACAAGAATTTGGAACTTTTTTTTTATTTTTAGAAGATACCCATTAAATATTATTTTACTTTTGGTGATGTGTTTAAAACGTTCTTGTGGCAATTGTTTCACATTAATGTAACAAACAAATGTAAACAATGGGAATGGAGTGTCTTAATTCTAGGTTCTTTCTGCCTACCTGGCCATATACGGGATACAGCGCGAGTCTAAAAAATGGGAAACAATCACTTTTATCAGTGGCGTAGCTAGGGTATTTGCTGCCCGGTGTGGCTCGTGGGACTTGATGCCCCTTTCCTGTTGATGAGTTCTAAAAAAAAAAAGGTAATCATCGACGATGACTTCTAAAAAAAAACAAACTTATCCACTTTGATCCCTGTTTTCTCTTGATGAGTTCTAAAAAAAAACAAAGTGATCGTCAACGTTGACTTCTAAAAAAAAACGTAATCGCCGACGTTGAGTTCTAAAAAAAACAAAGTGATCGTCGACTTTGATGCCCCTTTCCTTTTGATGCCCGGTGCGGCTTTGCGGCTTAGAGCACTTGATGCCCTTTAAAATGGTATAAGGTCTAAAAAAAACAAAGAAAAAACACACTAATCGTCGACTTTGATGCCCTTTTCCTGTTGATGCCCGGTGCGACCGCCCCGCTCGCACCCCCCTAGCTACGCCACTGACTTTTATACAGTTTTCGCCGATGGACACTGACCGGGTATTAGTGACCGAGTACACTGGCCGAATATCCGATATTCGTTGTATGGCTGCTCTAATTTTTATATGTGTTGTTTATTTCAGTCCCCAGCTCCCCCGCTACCTGCCCCCGCGTATCCCCCGGTCTACCCGACAGTCACTGAACTACCCTACCCTCCTTTAAGGGAACAACGTAAGTATATGATGTATTGTTTTAGTTATATGTTTTTTAAGCTTCAGGGTGTAATCCGCACACAGCAGAGTAGGCAGAGATAGCAGCGTGCTGAGACACTCCGTTTCACATTTTCCACTGGATTCTGGGTGTGTTGCGTGTTGAGAGGTGGAACTCAACGCCGCGTTTTGCCTCGACTCTAGAACGAAGAAATGAAAATATTATATATTTCATTTCCTCTATTGGGAATCCAATCCACAACCTAACTACGTCCACAGCCACAATGTAACTCTGACCGCAAGTCGCTTACATCGACACGATTAACATGATGACTGTCCTTAAGCCGTAAAAGGAGTTATTCAATTGGAATCAGAAGTTTCTGAGATAAGAGCGGTTAACCGAACAAACCTTTCAGCTTTATAATATATTTACTTACTTACTTATTTATCTTCACGTTAGACGACTTCACGAGAATACTGAAGGCCAAACACTACATTCCCTATATACCTCTTTCGCCTCGTCCATTGTCATCATCCTCTTCATATATGCCCTCCGGGGGGTCTTTATGTTTTTCACGTGACCTTTCCCCAGTATCTTTGATACTGTGTTTTCGAAGGTCAATCGAGGTCTTACTCTACCTTTCTTACCACTCACTATTCCATCATAAAGCTACGATCTGAAAAGAAAATTGATAATATAATTGTATAAATTATAAAGTGTCACAAATTTATTGCTTGTTTTTTATTTCAGCACCTCTAGTAGTACAAGGTTCGACGCCGATAGGACAAATTGGTGCAGGACTTCTTTCCACTGACTCATTTACGGGTAAGTTTTAGAATTGTATATAATACCTTAACTAGTTTCAATAGCTAGCTTAACTAGCTGCATGTATTAAATTAATAAGAGCTAAGAAGAAGAAGGAAAGTTGAGATGCTTCCAAAGCCAAGATCCGTTTTCTGCTGCGTTAAAATTTCAATACTGTACTTCAACTTCATTATAATAATTAAAAATTCTTTCTAACTTTCCTAAACTTTTCTAGGTACAAACTCCAACTCCAACTCCTCGATCTCTGGCTCCCCTCCCCCTGGGCCTGATGATGAGGACGAAGGTGGGAAACGAGGGGTCTTGCCGAGACACGCCACTCAGGTTATGAGAGCTTGGCTGTTCCAACATCTTGTTGTAAGTTATTTGTGTTAGTATTATGATTTTTTTGCTGAGTGAGGATGAAATGCTTGGGTATATAATATCATCTTTACTTAGGACACTTCCGTCTCTGATTCTCCGTCCAATTCTGGAGGTGTTACTTGCTGAGTGGCGCAACTCAACGCTGTGTTTTGCCTCCACGCCAGACCGAAAAAAATTAATCGAACGTCACCCGCTTCTGCCGCTGCGGCCTCAATAATAAAAAAGTATTTATAATAGATATTATTTTCACAGCATCCCTACCCAACAGAGGAAGAGAAGAGGTCTCTGGCCGCACAGACGCGGCTTACTCTGTTACAAGTCAACAATTGGTTTATAAATGCGCGCCGTCGTATATTACAGCCGATGCTCGATTGTCAAGAGAAGCCAGGTTAGTGTGGGTTTGAAGTTATGTAATTTAATTTTACATAATGGTCTAATGTTAACTACATGTAATGATGAATCTCAATATAAAAGACTTGATTGGCTAGTTTGAGACTGACTTCATAGTCAGTTGCGACGGTTTTGGTTTCGATACCAGAGGTAAGAGAATAAAGCGTGGCGTTCAGATCCGCCATTCAATACATAATGTCTCAAAAATTGAAGGGAAAGTTAGAAACGCAGTAGCAATATTAACAATAGGTTTTCGCTGCCCACTCTATTATATTCTAGATACAGTGTGAACCTAAATAAAACATTTATTTTTAGAGTCATGCTGTATCCTGCATATAGCAGGATAGGCAGAGGGAACGTAGTGTTAAGATACTCCGTGTTAAGATACGGCACTGCGTGTTGAGTGGCGGAACTCAACTTTATAAAAATATTCAATATTTAATTTCCTCAAGTGGGAATCGGTTGTGGGTCGCTTGTCGCGTTTACAATCACACGCTTATGGCACTGGATTCTTCGTTCATTTATATATAACATTATATTTTTTTTAGGCGGAAAGAAAAGTAAAAACGGTTCGTCTATAAACAAAAGGTACTGGCCGGACGCTCTCACCAACCCACAATTCACAGCAGGTGAGTCATTGTATTCATTCCATTTTATATAAAAATGTTTTGTACGAATGATTTTTTTATAATGAGAAAGCACTGATGTATGTGCTGCAACATATCATTTTTTTATCATCAATCATCCTATATTTATGACGGATGACGGTTGACCGCTGGCAGGTGGAAGATATATCTATCATATGGATAGAAAAATTCGGCACTTGTTCTACGCTTCGTTCGTCACTATTATCGACACTGTGTGTGATGACACTTGCAATCTCACTGAATGGTTTTTATTAATTTTCAACATTGTAAGAGCTAAGAATAGATTATTGTATATCAAAAACTTTTTTAAACATTACATTCTTATGTATAATTCTATTTAAGTTAAGGTTGAGTTTAAATCAAACGCGGCATTAAGTGTTGCCATTGAAAATACAAAATCTTAAGAAGTGAAGAATTGAATATTTTAATACCAGATTTTTAAACCTACATATATTATAAGATTGGATATTCGTTCCACTTTCACGCCAAAACAATAGACGGAATTAGTTAGTATCTTATACAACACATAGAATACAATTTATATACGAGTATACATATTTTTAGAAAACTTGTAATAATTTGAACGCAGAGGGTTTAAAACTGCGCCTTTTGGAAATCGTCCAACACCTGCTTACACCTGAATACTTTCAAACTTTTATACATTTTCGAAAATAAATATTTTCCTTTTCTAAATGCTGAATAAATTTAAAAAAATATGTAAAATTGTATAATCTGGCTATAATATAAAAATAGAATGTATTATATAATATACTACCACAATCTTCCAGGTCTGCTGTCATCGTCAGAAGACGAGGAACAAGATGGCGACCAGTCCGCCGATGAGGAGTCTCGTGATGAACACGCTGACAACTTCAATCCTGTGCAACACTGAGGTGAGACAGATATATACATACAGACATATGATTAAATGAATTATGGTTAATTATTTTAGTTATGATTATACATATAATCGTGCAAAAATAATGTCATACACTCATAGAATAATTGACCTAATGAAAAAGAGCAACTGTTGAGTTTCTTACCGGCTCTTCTCAGCAGAACTGCCTACCGAACCAGCTTTTTGTATATTTATTCATTCGACCATTCAAAAGTGCTTACAATAGTCTATTTGAATAAAGAATATTTTGAATTTGAATTTGAAAAATAGACTGTCGTGGCGCACTTGGCTCGTACCACTGTGCCATGGCTATGACTGTAAAGGCCACGGTTGTGAGTTCGATTCCAACTTGGGGGGATATATTATTTAATATTTTCATTGCCTCGATCTGCTAACGAGGAAAAGTGCGGCATTAAGCTCGACTTCTTAATACGCCATCTCATGAATTCAGAAATGTTCCGTGTTATACACAGGATACAGACTGAAGAACAAAATAAATAAAAAATATCGGTTTACATGAACTATAACATAAATCATAATAAAATTAATTATAATAATTTATTTACTTATTTCTAACGTTTCTATCTAGAAAACTTGATTTGTTATTATCTTTGTACAATTTCTTTCCATTGAAAACAAATATAAAAAAAAAATAGAAATAATGATTACTCAAACATCGTTCCATTTCTTTCCAGCACACAGTGTTAGAGCAGGACAGAAACATGACACATTCAAAACAAAAAGACAAAACTGTGTATACCATAGATTATAAGTAGATTATAAAACCATGTATACGTAATAATTACCTCACTATTTTAAACTTACATATATATTTATATATTTTATATATATTTAAAAGGCAATTACAATGTGTTTATCTGTGTCTCTGATTTGACATATGTTTTATTGGATGAAAATAATAAATTGCAATTTTTAAAAGAATAATTAAAAGATTCTTCTGTCTTCTTAATTTTTCAATGACTTGAGCAGTATTTTTTGATTTAATGAAAAAAGTTGAATTGTCTTGGAACTGCATATTACGTCATTTCTTATTTTATATAATTATGATATAGCAACACTGGTATTATTATTATTTTTTATAACTATTTAATAATAATAGACAACATTTCGTGTTAAATTAGATTCATGCAATTTGAATTGATTTATTTTAAACCGATGATTAAACTTTATTTTGTTTCTTGATAGTGAAACTGAACATTGACCTTTCTTGATAATTAATTAAATAAGAAATACTCCTTAAGCATATAAATGGTTGTATTTAAAATAAAACATAAATATTGCTATTAATTTGTTGAAATCAATATTTTTAAAACAAAAATTAATCATTTCGATAATTCGAGAATTAATTCGAAATATTTATTTTGAATGTAATTTTACACAGTGTTGCCATATCACCAAACTTTACCCACATATAAAAAAGCTTTAAATTTAATTTTGTTTTTTTATTCAATCGCTTAACAATTAATTATTATATATAGCGCGTCAATTTTTTAACCGGTTGTGAATAAAATAGATTTGTTTTTCCTTCACCGACTGAAAATGAAATAGTAATAAGTATATTTTTTACCACAAATAAAAAAAATAAAATAAACTATAGACAATACCGTCCATAGAAAAGTGTGTATTTATTTGTATAAATAAGTTAATATACTCGATTATTTTAATGTTTTTTTTTTGTTTCTATCAGCCGCCATATTAGTTTTACGTAATTTAAGTATATATAATATGTGTACGACTTTTAAAAAAATATTGTAAATATTTAATAATAATAAAATATATATTATTTCTCTTTTTTTGTGATTGTTTCATGTTAAATAATGTTTTTTTAATCTGTAATTTTTTTTATGTATTTCAGACATTTTAGGGATTACTTATTTCATATATAGGATAAAATGTTAAATTTTGTTTTTTTAATTAATTATTCTGTTTAAATTATTTGTAATAAAGTCATATACATATTATACTATAATTTTTAGCAATTAAAATGGATTATACGATAAATATACGATTCAAGAAAATGATGTATACTCAAATAAATAAAAAAAACAAACAATTTGATTCAAAAAGCTGTATACGTGGAACTTGAGGAAAATTTTAAAATTTTAGATGTAAATTGTTATTATTATAATTATATTGGGGCAGAATAATGATACAAGTGCAGTATTCGATTTGTTAAGTGTTAAGTTAAAATAGGTGTGGTGAAATGTGCTAATATCACGACGGGTGTAGGTTCAATGTGGAATATTCACAGCACTGTATACCTAGTCAGAAATAAAATATATTTAAAATAAATCTTTTTAAAAATTGTATATAAAAGATACCTGAAAAAAAAAACATTAAATGGTAGACTTTTGATTCAAACTGAGATGGGTTTGCAAAATGGTAGTCAATTTAATGTGTCAGTGTTATAATTTGACAAGTAACTATTTCTGGTATATGGTTTTCTTGTCTACATGTGAGTTAGTTTCAAGTATTGGACTGCAAAATAATAGATAAATTTAAGAAATAAATAAAGCAAAATAATAGATAATTTGAATTGAGACGAGAGATAAGAACATTTTAAATTTTGTTGTAATATACATTTTAACATACTTTAAATCCTAATCACAAATAAACAGTGTAATATGCAGAACTATACTTAATTTTGCATGAAATATTTTAGGGAACTCCCTGTATTGTGGGTAGTTAGAAAAACTTTAATCCAACATTGTCTTTTAAATGCTCAAAACGTAAAAAATCGAGTGTTTTCATACAAAAAGTACACAATTACAGATTGATAATAATATGAGAGTTAAAATTAAAAATAATCTAAATGATTTTGTACATTTTATCACATCTCTTTGAGATTCATAAATAAATATAAATAATCGAAACGTGACTAATATAAGCAAGAACTTATTTCTCATAGTTTTAATATATTTTATTGTGTAAGTGCTGTCAGTTGAAAGAGAAAGGTGGTAAGCAATAAATTCCATAAAATCATTTTTATATATATGTTATTCATTTATTTGCAAAAATTAATATACGTATACAAAAAAAATATGTTCAATAAATTATAAATGTGTACTTCACGATATCTTCCGAATAATAATGTAATATATAAACTATAAATTAATAAACACTACATAAACAATTAAAATATAAAATTGCGGTCGTTAAAAATTGGTTCAATCTTCATACTTTTTCAGACATTTTCATAAATAAATATTTTAATAGAAAATAATTATTTTGAATCAATCTGCAACCTAATTCTGGGGCATTTTGCCAGAATGACATAATAAAGATGTATAAATAAATATCTTAAAAGTAAAAAAATACTTTGGACAGGATATTTTATATTTTTACGTTTATATATTTTTTTCCAATAAAATGAAATGTCTTGAACCTAATTTTTTACAGCCGATAAAATAAATAATACACGCAAAACCACCATAGTGATAAAAGCTTTGTATCTTCCATTAATTTGTATTGAGAGAGAATTGTATTAATATATATAGATATAAGTGATATTTTTGTTAAAGTTTTACTTAGATTTTTCGGCCTATTCTGTGAAACGTAGCCTAAACTAGTTTTAGTGTACCGATATTTTTATTAATAATTTTATTTGATTAATTGAATATTCGAAGAATTCATTCATTGATGAATCAGTTGTAGACTCAGTCAGTCACTCAGACCATATGGTCAAACGGATTTCTCAAATTCATTTATTTTTGTTAATCAAGATTTAAATTTAAAAGAGCAATTGAGAAGGTGATACAACAAACAATAAAAATAATAAAAAAGAATATGTAATTTTTTTTTTTAAATAAGATCATTTAATTTACAAAAAAGATCAATATTTTTTTATTGTAATATTGTGTATGAATTATGTAATTATGTATTTTTAATGGATAAAGTTTATTTTTTTTACTTATCCTTTGTTGTTAATAATAACTATTGATCAAAACTTTAAAACTATTTTTTTAAAAATATTTTGACAATTATACCACGTTTTATATGTTATCTGTGATCATTTTTAAATAAATATTTTATTAATTTTAAACGTAGTTTCTTATTATATTATATTAAATAATAAAAATGTCGGTACCATCGTCTGTTATACGAAGAAACGGATATACGTAATAATGTGAAATATAAGATTTTTTATTGTAATTTTAAATTCTGTATCTATATTCTTAGTATAGGATGTATTTTTAAACTGTTTTAACGGCCATCTTGAAATTAAATAAATAAAAAAACAATCTTTATTAAATTGTCATATTCATTTGACATTTCTTATAATATAGAAGATAGTATTAAACCATTCATTTTATTATTAATAATATACTTTATTTAATTTCAAGGTGATCTTAGCCATAAAATATAGACTGTATAACAAAACATTGTAAATTCTTTATGCTGTTTTTATTAAAAAAAAAAGAAAACAACAGTCTATAATCTGTGGTTGAAATGTCCAGCTGTAGTATACCATAGAGTATAAAAAACGCTTTTTAGAATTAAATTTAAAAAATCAAGTTGATTATTGTAAGGCATAATATTTTACTAGTCAATACAACCAGTCTCGCTAATATTTTTTTTGTATTTTTATGGAAATTTGTTGTGAGAGTCTTTTGCTTGGAATTGTTTTAAACTAAAAACATCAATAATTATTAAAAAAAACATTGCAATTTTATAACAGTAATAAATATGAAGAAGTTTATTATAGCCCATTATTTTCATTTTAGTGACAGCGGCGTTGAGTTACGCAACATTTGAGCGGAGAGTAGAGAATAGATTTGAGGTTATTTTTGTTTACTCTATATCTATATCGGATAGAGCGTGAAAGAAGAAAAAAATATAATGCTATAAAAATGAAGCCCTCATATTGTAATTGTTGGATGATCGGCCTGGATTGTTTATATATTACGTACTTTTTATTTAAAAAAGTGTAATGTCATTTTTGCTCTACATGATTATGTTCTATTGTATATCATTTTTGATATTTTTTCCAGCAAAAGACTTTGACATAAAGACATTATGTACAGTTCGCTGCAAAATATAACCTTTATCGCATGCCAAGTGTATTTTTCTTTTCCATTACCCTTAAACTAATCACACAGTTTCATAAGACAAATAATAAAAGCACGGTGTTGGGCTACGTAACTCCACACATAACGCTTCTAAAACAAATGAAGAACGGAGTGTCTTAACACTAGGTTCACTGTAGACAGAGTGCTATGATATCGTATTACGAAAGATAATACGATGTCATAGCACAATAATTGTATTAAAAGATACTAGGTCATGGCCGTCATAGCGCAGGGGCATACGAGTGCCTTTGTAAGCGCGACAGTTGTGGGTTCATTTCTCATTCGGGGAGGAATGAAATATTTAATATTTAATTTACAACACGCCTTCTAAATTCGGCGTAAAGTGGCGAGCGGTGTGTTTTAATACTAGGGTCCCTCTGTCTGACATGTAACCTGCTTCACGACATTTATTAAATATTTTATTTTTGACAGTTTAAGCGTACCTTCTAGATACGCTACTGTGCATATAGATGTTACTGTGCTTATTAGTTTCATCTGTATTTATCACATGGAACGAGTAAAGAAATTAAAAAAACGTAAAGTTTTTTATTTTTATTATAAACAAAAGTATTGGATACAAAATGTTCACTTAAAATAACATTATTTACAATATTCCTTAACACCCATAAACTAATTTGGAATGTCTATTCTATACTAAAGTCTTTAAGTAAAGCTTTATATGAGCTTCTTTATATATTTTAAAAAGTCTGTTATACACTGGATATCAATATACAAAAGATTTTTAAAAATCTAACGAACTTAATAATTATGTAATATTAATAATATCATTAAAAACTAACATGGAAAGAAAATTGAGCAAATTAAATAGAAATTTTCAAAAATTTAGTCTTAATATAAGCATTTGATGGTTGTGGTTTCAAATTGCTTTAAAAAAATTGTTTATATACAAAGTATAAACCTTTCTCTAATTTGGTTAGACAAAGCACTGCGTTGAGTTCCTCCACTCAACACTCAATGGCTATTAAAAGGGCAGAAAGTGAACAACGGAGTGGTGTACCACTAGGTTCTCCATTTAGCCCAAGCTTTTAAAGTTTATAAAATCTCAGTATTGCAAGTATTATGATAATATCCTTTGAATAGAATTGATTATTAGAAAAATCTTACGTTTATTTTAATATCTCTATGAACAATAATGAGGTATTTTATAGAAATTTTGATACGTTTGTACATGTATAAATATTATTATTATAAAATATTAATAATTATGGTAACTTTTACATTGTTTTGTCCAAAACTCTTGTTATTTATTCATTGTCAAAATATCCTGGTAAATTTTTAATACTTAAAATCTTACTTTATTTTCTAAATATATAGAGAAATTAACGAAGATTTACAAATTATTGTTTCATATGAGTAATATTAAAAAATATAAACATAAATGTTCAGATATTATTAATAGAATAATAAGAAAATTAGATGACATCATAGTTAAACTGTTATTACTCAAAAATGATTATAGTCTTAAAAAATCATTAAGATATACTTATTTATTTGTGCTGAAAAAGTAAAAAAGAATAAAAAATTGCGGTTGTTTTAAATATAACGTTTTTTCCACATAAATATTTCATTACATATAATAGACATATTGAATAAGTCAAGAAGTCACAATAAAAATAACCCTCATTTTTTCAATAACAGTAGAAAACGTTAAAGAACCCAATTCTACTAATAAATACATTTTAAATACACAAAAGAGCCATGTTTGAAAAAAAACTTAAAATTAATCATAATGACTTATTAACTTATTCGCTTATAGGTACTAATACAATGGTAACGTTAAAATATTGTGTCATTCATACAGAAATCTTACATAAGTAATTATTATCTTTTTTGTTCGTTTCTTTATAATAGTAGACTTGAAATGAAGAGAATGAATGAATGGCATAATTAAAAAATACTATTTATATTTGTTTTCATAAATATATGTACTTACTTATGTAAGTTTTATGGATTCAAATACAACTTAAGTACATTTAATTTCTATTGTTTTTAATTGGATTTGTTTATGGCAAGAAAAACGACGTCAATATTCAAAATTCGTAAAACAAAACATAAACAGACTACAACAACAACAGGATATTTCAGACTGGATTTTTTATATAAGTAGTTACTACGAGTATAAAACTATGTATTCCTATTTCATAAGCACAAAAGGATGAAATAGCTATTTTTAATTTTAAAATGATAATAGAATAATAATTATTTCAATTTAAAAATTCTAACAAGTAAAGCGTATTACACTGTTCAAGAATATCTAGAGGATAAGCATGTATGGAATTTTTTAATTAGCTGCCAGCTAATGTAATAGATTGTACCATTGATTTTGAAAAGAGCAACTGTTGAGTTTCTTGCCGGCTCTTCTCAGCAGAACTGCCTTCCGAACCGGTGGTAGCTTTTTGTTCATATGTTCATTCGACGATTCAAAAGTGCTTATAATAATTGCCTATTTGAATAAAGAATATTTTGAATTTGAATTTGAATTCATATATAATATTAAACATAAAAATCAATTAATATTTTAACTGTCGATGCAACAATTTTCAACCTTGCACACAAGCCTATCCACCTAACGTCCGTCACCTCTAAGTATTGCACGATTGATAATCATAAAAAATAATCATTAAACACAGAGAAAAGAGAAATCCACATCCAAGACAATAAATAAGAAATGTATTAGACAGAATGGAAATAATTTCATATATATTGCTCAAATAGAGAAACAATTTGGTTTAATTTTTTTTGCAATAAGACTAATAATAACTAAAATACTTATGTACAATCTAAATCGACTAGTATTAAGTACTTGTTGGTCAATTTCATGATTATTATACATTATTAGTTATCCATTTTGGTTTTTATCTAAACAATTTTGAACATGTCACCTTTTAGTTTGTTTAATTGTGTTTTTATCACTTATTATTTAAGTTTTTTAAATATTTATGAAATTATGTAAAAAGATAATTTGGAAGTTGATTTTAAAGGATTGTTGTTGTCTTTAAAATTTCCTAAACGAATTTAACATTTTATTAACACTTACATTCTAAATATATTTGTACAAAAACATATATAATCTTATATTATAGATTATATATATAAATATAAACGTTAACACCCTATACCTTCTATAATGTAAGTACAAATATGAGCAAATTGTGGTTAAAGTCTAGTTAAAATGAATCGTTCAGTCAAAACATATTTCATATTTGTTCATCTTGAAATACATTTTCATAATGAAACATATTGTTAAGGACGAATATTGTTACCGTAATATCCGAGCTAGAACCTACGTTTTCAATTAAAATATAATAATGTCAAAATCCCTTATTATGAAATGAAAATGGGTATTGTATTTCACAAACACCAAGAAATGGATAACACTATTTCTTTTAGTGAAATTAATGGGTAATATAATTTCATGGAATGTATGTATATATAATACTTCTTGGCACCATAAAAAACTATATAAACCCATAGATTTCTCAAACCTCATCCAGTCCATATAAAACACTAAACTAAAATGTTTAACTAATAATAATTATCCACCTTAAATAACCGACTTTTGCGATGTTCAGACATTATGAAGACATTCTCGGAGTCTATCAACGACTCTCTTTCTGTTTGAGTTATGTTACCTTTAACAAAATCCCTATTTAATATAGATTTTAATTCGTCAATACTTTGACTCAAATTTTCTGTTTTATTTAAGAAATTTAGCTCTTGCAATCCCCCCTTGCCAGTAGTACTAGAGTGGGTTAAAGGTTGATATGCTGTTTCTTTGCCTTGTAAAATCTTTTGTGAATTATGAACTATTAAAGTCGATCCTCGTCTTATAGTTTCTCTGCCAAGTTCAACAATTTCAAGTGAATTTTGTCCGATGACGAAATTTTTGTATGCTTTTATGAAAACTATAATTATAATTGCTAAGCCGATTATGATGAGGGAATAAGATATTATAGGTGCAGCGATGGGACCGAAGGTTGTCCCCAGGAACATCCATCTCCATATAGATGTTGAAACTTCATCTATTCCCTACAACAGAAAAGTATAACTATCAGTACCTGATATAAATTATATAAATGAAGTATATAAATGAATTTATAAAATAGCATGAAGCAGACAAATGAATTTATAAAAATATGCTTAAAAGTTTACTTCAAATGAATTAATTTACTATTAGTTATATTCTTATTATGAGTTAAAAAGCACAACATAAGCATCAAATATAATACTTCACTTTTTTTTAAATTTTTACCTACTCAAGAAAGTGCTTTTTTTACTATTTTCATTTGCACTGTCTGGTCATTCAACACGCAATGCCTCTAGAGTTAGGCGGAAAATGTTGTGACACTTGGTTTCCAAGTTCCCTCTGGCTAATCTGCTATGTGCGACATAAAAAGAAAATATTTACCTCCTCTAACCACATCACAGGAAACACAATGTCGGGAAACTTGTGTATGTCGTTCACCCTTATGTTGGTAGCTTGATCCACTTTGATGTTCAGTTGTACCCTCACCTTTACTTCTAAGGGGACGCCTATTTTCTGAAAAATATGTTACCATAAAATATATTTTGCATTATGAAAGAAAAGAAAATTCGGCGAAAAGTAAGGAATGGAGTGACGTAACACAAAGTTCCCTCTACCTACCCTGGTATATACGATGAAAAAAAAAAGAAATGCTAATTAATAATTAAAATTAGGGAAGGAAAATGGCGCCAAGTAGGGATCGAACACGCAACCGTTGCGTTTCCAGCCACAATTATTCCATTGCGAGTGGCTTAAATATTAAACTTACCGGTTGTAATAATAAATAGCTTTCGTGTGCCTTCTTCTCCGGGTTTAAACCTTCAAAACGTTCTAACAGAAAAGGCTCTGCATCATAGAAATGTGGATATGAGAGATATACCGGAGCGTCTGGAATAAATAAAAATTTCAAATATTAATAATATTTATTAAATTTTAATAGACGGTCGTTGTGTTACGAGGAAATCCAGGTAGACTTGCAAGGCTTATACATTGTAACTACATCTATAGGGATAATTAATAAAATTATAAGTGATCGCTGTCTGTGCATGAAAGGTATTTCAGATAATCTACAATTGGGGGCATTTATCAATTTAATAAAATCCAAAATTATTACTGTTTAAATTTTTGTCTGTATACCTGTGCTTTTATTATTTCTCAGAATCAGATTAACCTATTTAAGTGCCGTTTTCACTATTATTCTTTGGCAAACTTCCTTTAACCTTTAGTGTTTTTATTTTATTTAAATCGGTTCATAAATAAAAAAGTTTTGTCAATATAAACATAATTAATTCCCTCGAGTGGAAATCGAACCTAGAACTATCGGGTATACACACACACAGTCACACGTTGTCCGTAGCTTCACGCTGTTTTCTACATATAGCTTTACGCAGTCTCCCATGGGGTAGGCTGAGGGAACCTAGGAACCCATTATTAAAATACTCTGTTCGCACACAGTCATTTTAGTTCCTCAATTTCCGCTGATATTTTGATTTACTTTGTTACCAGAGCGAGGACTGAGGATGAGAAATGAAAATAATATTATGTAAATATGTTCCTGTGCGTGGGTATCGAACCCACGAGCGTCGCGATTACGCTCGTGCCATTGCAACACAGTGGTCTTATAATAATAATGGTTAATAATATATTATTTAATATATTTAATAAAACAAATTACATAATTTATAGTTTATAGGCCACTTATTCTCACTTATGACGGACATTATATTAGTCAGTAATTGTTTTCTCGTGTAAATATATTTAATGTTTATAATATGCACATAAAGACTAACTTCACGCTGTATATCGCGCATAGCAGAGTAGCCACAAGAAACCTGGGAACCTAGTATTAAGACACTTCATTCCCATTGACTCACTTCTGCTCCCCACTTTCCGCCAAATTCTGGAGGCATTACGTGTTGAGTGGTGGAACTAAACGCCGCGCTTTACCTCCTTAAAAGAATGAGGAAACGAAATATTTAATATTTTCATTTCCTCGTGTGGTTACGAATCCAGCTGTACCACAGTCGCACGCTGTACTTTAGTCCAGAAGTTTTGACTGTGCGTTGTCTGTCTGTCACTTAGAAATGGAAGAAAAATTTTATATACATACATACATACATATATATAGATTCTTTAACCGATGTTGCCACACCTCGCTATTAGATTGTGCAAGGCATATATTAACTATTAAACAACATTTACTCGTAGCTGGTCTCTACGTTAGAAGTAAATGTTTTAAGACTGCTGCTTAAATTGGCACACCTGTAATTCACACTGATTGATGCATGTTGATTTCAATGAAGGGTTCCGTTAAAATTTTCTCATAAAAAAACGGAAATATTATAGGATCACCTGGTTCTGTCAAGAGTTAACACCATTTTTTTCAAGATTGCGTGGGTATCCTCCATATAGAAATGAATATCAAATATATAGGTCTATTATATCATGCAGCACAGAGAAATTTGTGTGTTCACATGTGTGGATGTGGGATGACATGTGTGAATGCGAGATCACATGCTACTTACTATATTGACAAGGACTGATCATCTGGAGACCTCTCGGTGGACACTTCTCTCCTTGACAATAGCACTTGTTATCAGGATTGTTATCAGCGCTCTCTAGGTACGAACTTGGTGGCGTGTACAGATTTGTGAATATACCTGGAAACAAAAATGTTTACTTTCACCCCTGCATAACCCCCTCCCCGCGAGAACGTACAGTAGAGCGCGACGCAAAGTGTCATTTATTTGTATTTGTATGCATATGACACTCGGTTACGCTGAGCTACGCATATTGAATATTATGCACACGACTGTACATGCGCGAGTTGGACACGTGCCTGTCTTTTCAGTATTCATAAACTTCTTGTCGGGGTATACTATACTTTTTAAGCTTCACATTGTATCAGAGGGATCCTGGAAATCTAGTGTTAAAACCCTCCGTTCCATGGAGACATTTCCGTTCTCCACTTTTAGCTGGGGCAGGAGGCATTGCGTGTTCAGTGAGAAACTGAGGTCCACGTTTGGCTGATAACGACCAGAGCGAGGAATTGAAAATATTAAATATTTAATTTCCTAGATTGGGAATCGAACCCACAACCTGTCACGTTTACAGTCGCACGCTTTTGCCCCTGCGCCACGACTAGCCTCATTAACAATACTTTATGTAATTTCATTAGCTGCAATGAGCGGATCAATTCGATATAATATGTACTTACCGTCCTTATAAACATCCTTTCTGTACTTAAAAGGCATAATTCTACATAAATCTTTGTCGTAAATGTACACCATGTCATCTTTGGTAACTGACCGTGGTGGGAAGAAAGAACCTTCTGAGGCCCTGAAAAGAGATAAAAAGTTGTTGATAAAAAATATATTGTTTTTTAGTTTCACACTGTATCTCGCACATAGCAGGGTATGCACTAACCTAGTGTTAAGACATAAGTTAGCTACGTATAATTGGCGAGTTTGATTAGGATAAAATTATTAGGAGAGGTCAAAATATAATTTTGTTCAAAAACAGAATTTCACCATGTGCATGTGTTTCACCTTGTAGTATAAGGTTTCTTATTCTTATGCTACAAACAAACGTGCATGCGTGCATAAATTAGTGTTTACACTAAGTTCCCTCTGCGTAACCAGCTACATGCGAGCTTTTTTTTAAAATTTGAATTATCAATAACAATAACTTTTCGAGTCAATACACAATATATGAATCACAAAATAAATAATATCTTTGTCTAAGAACAATAGAGTCGAAATGTATGTATGAGTCATACAAGTATGTCCTTCCTTCCTTATGTCCCTGCCAAGATTTACGATAAGATTGCTCATGAAAAGTTACTCATTTTTAAAGTAAATATTAAAGTTGTAAAACCTAACCTAAGTTGTGTTAAAAATATTAAATGTTAACAACATTTATATTTACTACACAGGTGTTTTCCCGTTCTGCTCTGGTGGAACGCGTGTTGAGACGAGATAAATCTTGAGATTCGTTATTATCTATGAATGAAACAGTATCTCAAGATCGATCTCAGAGTTGAGCGGCTTATAAATACGAGCGGACCTAAAACTACTATAAGCTCGAAATTAAATTGACTTCCTAAATCCCTAATTAGATAGCAATGATGATTTATATTATTAAATACCACGCATTAATGAAACTTGGGCTATTCCTTAAGCTAGGGTATACCTCGTTTAAATAAAAAAATATCATCTCGATATTACTTTTAGCTTCCGAGAAATTTGTGGACAAGCACAGTAGGGGAATTGTGCTTAAGATCACATACTTTTTGTTTCGAGACAAATATCTCAAATAAATAAAGTGATCTGAGAACAGCATATTGCGTATACTATTATATATTTCATAATCAACGAAATTATTTTAGTTTCAGAACAATCATCTTTCAAACATCATAAAAACAAACAAAAATCGCACTTAGGTCGACCAGTGTAAGACGACATATCTACAGGGTAAAATGACATACTTACTTAGTATGTGATATTACACTTTCAACGTATGAGGCATAAAAATGCCATCATTATTTTTCGAGCATAGTTAAACAGTAGTTAACAATATTAAGGCCAGATTCACACATGTTGCAAATTCTATGAGGTTGGATTCCGTTATCAGTCACTTCCTTTTCCAAAAGGGAAATAAGCTTCGTCACTTGCGGCTATTGAATGCCCTTGCTCTAGCAGCCTTATCCATGTCTTCTTGTGACCAATATATATTCGTTTGTAATTGCCAGGCATTTTATAGGTAAAGCCGAAAAAATACATCGATTGTATTTATAAGGGTAAGATAGTATGCCATCTTATACTCACGTTTTATATGTCATCTGTCATTTTTTTTTTTTAAATCAATTAATGATATATAAAATAATGTTTATTTAACATGATTTGAACCCACTGACTCATCAGCTATCAACATTTACACCATCAGCACAATTAACTCATTAAAAATAACTGCATAATGGAAAACTTTTGTAAGTAATCCAATATATTATATAATTAAATAGTTTTGCGGTTATAACGTGACATACAGACAAGTACAATGTTGATGCGATGAGATAAAATCAACGTTTTCTTATTAGAAACGTGACGGAGTATTTACGTTTCAGTTTAAGCCTCATTGTTTATTAGCTATATACCTCGACCCCGACTTCGTCCAATATATTTAAGAAATAGAAACGTGCTGATCGCCGTGAGCAACGTCTGACTGCGACAAAGTGAGAATAATTCATTCCCCCGAGTGGGAATCGAACCTAGAACTGTAGCATTTACAGTCCTACGATGTCCTGATGTGCCACTGTGACATTCAAAATTAGTCATTATTTTAAAAATAAAATAAGTTTGATTTTTTGATAATACGTATATTAAATGCTGTTTATTTTGTTTTACAAATGAATGATTATTTTGTTTATATAAGGGAATGCATTATGCTAATTAATGTATGATCTTATCTATACTAATGTTATAAAGCTGAAGAGCTTGTTTGATTGAACGTGTTAATCTCAGGAACTACGGATTCCAAATCAAAAAATATTTTTGTGTTGGATAGTCCATTTATTGAGTAAGGCTCTATTACATCACGTTAACTGTCTCGATGAACCCCCTGTATCTGTGTCATAGTTACCTCCTAAACTCAGAGCGTGTCATGTGTCATACAAACTAGTAATAAAAAAATCACATAATTCAGTTTTTATTGCAAGATTTAGAGTTATACACTATTATATACATTTTAATGAGTTGTCATTTATACGATTTAGCACGCAAAGGTTTTCCCCCATTTCAAAGAAAAACAATATTATAATTTATTAAGTTATTAACTTAGAACGATGATATCTGTAAAGGTCATGCGTTTATGTAATAAGCATGTTATTGTAGGTCAGCCGTCAGGTATAAAGGTGACGGATGTGAGTTCGATTCCCCCTCGGAGGAGTGAAATATTTAATATGTTCATTACCTTGGTCTGGTCTCGAGGCAAAGCGCTGCGTTGAACTCCGCCACTCAATACTCAGAGTGAGGAATGGTCTTAATGGGAATGGAGTGTCTTAAGATTAGGTTCCTAGGTTCCGTCTACCTACCAAAAATATTATTAGAGGTCAATGTCAATGATGACGTCGCGGTACAGCCTCTGACTGTAACGTGACGCTTTAAGTTTGATCCCCACTCGGGGATTACACCTCTGTAGTAGACAAAACGCGGCGTTAAGTTCTCGTAAATTGATTGAAAAGCGGAGAACTAAGTGTCTTAATATTAGGTTCCTCCTGCGTACCCTGTTGTGCGGGAAGCCATTAATATTATAACATATAGGTATATTAATCATGTATACTAGCTTTCCACTGCGGCTTCACCCGTGAGGCCAAACGGTAACTCCTCGTTGTGTCCGACACATCGCAAATATTTACCTACCATACCTATAGGGTATAGACCGTCCTTAATAAATGCACTATGTAATACGAAAATAATTTTCCAATTGAACAAGTACTTCCTGAGGTCGTAACGAGTCAGTGTGTGAAGGGACTCACAGCAGACATGCGATTTTTGCAATTTTAATAAATAATAGTACGGAGCCCTCCGCGTGGGAGTCCTTGGCCGGACATACTACTATCTATACATACTATATATCTTGTCGCTAGATAATCTCCGCTGTCACATTCGATGCTTAAAGATAGGAAAATGAATATTTATATTGATAATTGATCAATCGCCATTACATATTCATTAATAATTAATAGAACAATGTAAAGTATTTCCGCTTCACACGTAGCGGCACGCGTTTGTTTATTATTATTTATTAATAACTATTGTTATAGAAACTAGTTTTTACCTACAGCTACGGTCCAGTCGCTCCTCAGAGTTGTGTAATGTGTATGACACATTCTAAGTACCTGAGGTACGGGAGGGTTACATCGGGGCCATTAAAGTCATTTAGGAACCTATATGATGTTAATAGACTCGATGGAACTCACTGCTGCCTCGATAAGTAGACTATAAGAAAAGATTTTTTTAATTCGAACCAGTGGTTCCTGAGATTAGTGTATTCAACAATAAATACGAGTCTACGAGTATATATCAAATGCTAATTTTACAAGAAATAAAAGGATGAATTATTAGTTTTTACCATCTTTCACTTTCCCCATTTCTAAGCCTCTACGTGCTGTCTTTGCCTTACAGATATTTAGCGTGTTTATTTTAATAGCTGTTGGGAAAGATAAATCTATACTGTGTACTAAGATTATAAAGCTGCCGAGTTCGTCTGGTTGTACGCGCAAACCTCCAAAATAAAGAAGAGTGCTCACCTTATATCATTACAGGGACTTTCAGGCCAATACGGTAGATGATCGAGGCCGTTCAACTTGTCGAGGTAACCAAACTTCTTCATGTCCTGTCCAGCGTATATAGTAGACACTTCTTCTAATGTACCATTTCTCTATAAAAAAGAGGAAATATTTGAGTTTGTCGGTGATTTGTCTTGTATACAGCTGCTAACAGCATAAACAACCTGTAGCTTGATAAGAACGTATGGTTTAGTTGTTAGAGTGCAAGCAGTTTTTATAGAGGCGAGGGTTCGAGTTCCACTTCATTTTATGTATACAATGAATGCTGAATACGTTTTCTTTATTATACTCGTATGTTACTTACAGCAAGTAACAGTCCCATTTGGCTGTTTGGTCTTTTTCCTTTTGGGTAGAAGTAGTGCGCGAGAGTTACCAAAGGGTCGTTGTAGCTGGAACAAAAATATCCATGAAAATATAAGTATATATAACACCATCATTCCATCCCATGGATTTTATCCCCATTCGGGGAAATGCTTTATTTTTATTTACTAGCTCTCGTAAAAAGACAAAGCGCGGAATTGTGAGTTCGCTTCCCACTCATTATCGAATCAATTAGTCTTATTTTCTTGCTCTGGTATCAAAACAAATTGATACCAGATATCTTGAAATTTAGGCAGAAAATTTTGCCTATCTTACTGTGTTACGGGATACAGCGTGAAGCTAAAAAAATATTTAATATTTTTACCCAAAAACTAATTCCTCAGCTGTGACATGGACAAACGGTTTGGCCCGGTCCCTATAAGTGATAGCCAAGCCGGATACAAGCAGGTTGAACAGCCACCCTGCCAGGTTCGGGGAGAACGAGGTGACAGTCTGCAAGAGATACACTGTAAATAATTTATACTTTTTGAACAGATATACAGAAAAATATCTATATATTGGTATCTTCTGTACTTCATTAATACTAATTTGCCAATTTATAGCTAATACAATACAGTCGATGGGTCGTGGCCGCCCTGAAGTTAAGTTTTCTGGTTTTTTTTAAAATCAGTGGAAAATGGGTAACAGAAGAGTCTTAAGACTAGATTCTCAGGTTTCCAGGTTTGCGATGGACCGCGTAATGACTGTAAACACGACGGCCGTGGGTCTATTCCCATACGAAGGAATGAAATATTTTCCTTTCTTCGCTCTAGTAACAAGATAATGCGCAACGTTGTGTTTCATCACTCACTCACAATGTCTCCAAAATTGTGCGGGAACGGAGTGTTGTTAACATTAGGTTATTTTTGCCTACCTTGCTATATGCGGGATAGAGCATGAAGCTACAAAAATAATTACTTACCAATAAGGGTATATTTGGTACAACCAGTTTCTGTGTCTTATCGACGGAGAGTTCAGGCACAAATCTTAATATTTTGTTATGTTGGAAGGTCACTGTGTCGTTGTCGTGGAACTTGATGTTCACTTTCTCCATGTCTTCTCTGAAGGAGGAAAAATAATATTATGAAAGCAGAAGAAGTATGACGGTTGTCCAAGGTTCATTCTCCCTCTTTATAATCTCGTGTGATAGAAAGATACAAAAAAACAAGTGAAATCTGAGGAAATATTCGCAAACACTTTCTCGCGCTTAAAGATTTTGTGATTATTTTAATGGTAGTCATTAAGTAAACTGTGGACTTTCTTTTTAACTGTTTTGTTTAGTTTATGCAATATATGCAAAAACATAAGTATATAAAACCCTTCTTTAGTTGAGTGACTGACAGACAACACACAAGCGAAACTACGCGGCGTAGAACGCTGAATTTAACAATATAGGGCTATTGGGGAGTGTAGGGGAGAACTAAGAGAGTCAGTGAGGCCAGTTTTGGCGCAAGCGGCGACAGGTTGTGAGTTCGATTCCCATTCGAGGAAAAGAACTATTTAATATTTTCATTTCTTAGCTCTGGGTACGAGGCAAAGCGCAGTGTTGAGTTCCGCAACTCAACACGCAATGCCTCAAGAATGGGACGGTGTCTGACCATGGCGTTGTGGGTTGCATGCCTCTCTCTTAAGAAATACATTTAAATAATTATTATTTCCCATTTCTGGTCAGAAAGCGCGGCGTTGCATTCCGCCACTCAACACTAATGTCTCAAATTCATACGGAAATTACAAAGCAAAGTACCTTAACAATAACCTACATGCAAAATAATAAAAGATAATAAATCATCTTCATATATAAAAGATAAACTAACAGATAAACAAAAAGAAACAATTAAATTTAATTAGAATAACAATAAAAGTTATTTATATTACTATAGATATTATCATAAGTAACAGAGGCAGGTGGGGACCTCGATTGACCTTCGAGAACACTGTATAGATGATACTGGAGGAAGGTCACGTAAAGCATGAGGACCCCACGGAGGAGATGAGCTATCTAGAGACCGTAGCGTTTGGCGCTCTGATCTCTCTTGCTACCTGCTAGGGATGTAATGTCTTGAGAGTTCGGCCGAAAGTGGGGAACGGAAGTGTCTTAATAAGAACACAGTGTCGTAATAGGAACACGCGATTATGCCATGTACAGGACAAACGGACGAATAACTGTGTATCACGGTAACCGATTTTGTACGATTCTATTTTTATTGCAAAGGATACACTTCAAGAGTAGTTTCATGAGAGTTTGGTTAGGTTCTGATTGCGGGATCCGAAGTCGGTATTTTTTTGTTAAAAATTATTATATCTTTTTTGGCATTATAATATTACTAGCGGACGCGCGCAGCTTCGCTTGTGTATTTAGGGGGAGAATTCTAAAAAAACATGAAACACATGTTCAATTAAATATATTTAAGAGTCAAAATTTCAAATTTTATAAAAATCGGTGTCGATTTTTTTTTTCCATACAAACTTTGAACCCCTATTTCACCCCTTTAGGGTTAAAATTTTTCAAAATCCCTTCTTAGTGGATGTCCAGATTACGAAAGTAAACATCTGTCCAAATTTAACGTTTCTACGCACAGCGGTTACGGCTGTGCGTGCGTCTTACCTCAGTCAGTGAGGACAAGTCCTTTTATGTATATAGATTATAGGTTGTAATATTATTATAGGTTCTAAGTATAACTAATGTTGATTGTTAATGTTATTGAGTTGTCAAGTTTTAAAAAAATATGTTTTTGAATATCGAATAAGCTCAACACATAATGCCCCGAGAATTAAGCGGAGAGTGGGCAACGAAGTGTCCTCACACTAGGTTCCCTATGTCTCCTCTACCTTATGCGGGATACAGCGTAAAGCTAAAAAAAATAATAAAAATAGATACCTATACGCTATAAATCATTTTTAGAATAAAGTTTAAGTTATAACAAACAGCGTTTAGTTCCGCTAATCAACACGCAATGCCTCTAGAATACGGTGGAAAATAGAGAACGGAACGGAGTGTCTTAACACTAAGTTCCCTCTTCAAAGTGAAGCTAAATAAAAGAAATTAAATATAACACAAATTTAATATAATTTAATTTAAATAATGTACATATATTAAAATCCCGAACACCAGAAATCTTATAATATGTATTGTTGCGGAACTTGAAACCATTATAATAATTTATTACAAAATTAATTATTAAATGTCAAAAATATGACTAAAGCGTCCAAAATAAATCAATAATTTATTTTATCATCTTTGGACTTTGAACCCGTGGCCATCGTGTAGCACTGTGAGACCTTTGAAGGATTGTTATAGGCAGAGGAAACCTAGTGTTCTGACACTGTTCTCCGCTTTTTGCCAAATATTCTAAACATTGGACGTTGAGTGGCAGATCTCAACGCCGCACTTTAAGAAATTAAATAATTCATTCTTCCGAGTGGGAATTGAACCTATAATCGTTGATTAACCATTGAACTTAAACGTTTTTTTTAACTTCACGATGTATCCCACACATAGCAATGTAGGCAAAGGGAACCTAGTGGTAAGATACTCCCAGATTCTCCCGTTTCCCATTTTCCACCGAATTCCAGACGCCTTGCGAGTTAAGTGGCGTTACTTAAAGCCATGTTTTCCTTATCAGAGCGAAGTAATGAAAATATAAAATATTTGATTTCTTCGAGTGGGAATCGAACCTACAACCTGTCGCATATAGAGACCAACGCTTATGTCCCTGCGCACTATGGACAATGGTAGAACAACGGCAGATCATAATTCATTTTTTCAAAGTCGTCCCTGAAGCACTATTTTTTTTTTGTTAATAGTATAAGAGTGGAACTTTAATGTTATGAATTATTTTTTCGTGAATTACATTTGGAATATATATTTATTCATCGTGAAAAATTGTCATTCGTGAGAATGTCTATTTCAGGTTGTTCAGTTCAGATTGAATAATTACTTGTAGGTCCCGACTGTTCATCCTAATAAACTATTGGGCTTGTTAATTTCATTTCAGATTTATGCAGTCGGGGTGTTTGTTTTTTAATATTTTTTTTTTTATTTTGCAAATTTTTGTTAGGATTCATTATGGTAATGATAATCATGATATACCTTTTTGAAATTCTCGTGTTGAGTTCTTGAATTTGATACCCATATTGTGGTATTCGAAACCAAAAAATTTTTTTTCACTAAGTCCAATGGCGTCCCACAGCCGCCATGATTATTATTTTTTAACGTCACCTATCTAAGAACACTTGGGCTGCTAAAGCGAATATAACGATGCCTCAATTATGTAAATCCGTTCAGCGGTTCTGGAGATACAAGGTAATAAAGAATATTGCATACATACATACGTACATACATACATACAAAATACGCGCGAAAAACATAACTCTTCCTTAGCAGTCGAGAATAACAATAAACTAATTTAATAATACATTTTTACTATTATTCCTTTAATTTTTGCTATTATTTACTGAAAACTTTTCTTTTCATAATTTTTTTATATATATATATATATATATATATTCTACAATAAAAGTATAATATCTGAACATCACCTAACGCACTATTTCATACTTTATGCCTGTGCAAAATTTCAATTGTTTATCTTAACAAATAAAAAATTTATCGATTTTGATCTGATACAGATCTCGATTTCCCATAGTGCTACGCCGTGACGGTTACAACTGGTACATTAGTTAAAAATATAAATAAATTAGTAAGTGCGAGGTCAAATTTGGAAATAAAATATTTTAAATATATACATATATATACATATATACGTATAACATTTAAATTAAATTGAAAGCGTTATATTTAAATTTAGGTATTAATTAAAGAAAAAATAAAATTGATCATTTTCTTATAAAATAACATAAATAGCTATAAAAATTATTTGAGAATAAAATAATAATTATAATTGAGGCCGTTATAGCGCAGCGGTACGGCATCCGGATAGCCCCGCAGGGGGCGCCCTTGCGTCGTCGGCACCCCCCACAGGCAGCCACATAGTGCCTGCATATTTTCAGGGACAGAGTACTCTCTGCTCTACCCACCCGGTGTCGCTGTAAAGGCCAATAGGGCTAACAGCATTAACTTCAAGTCCGAAAAAAAAAAAGGCATCCGGGTCTAAATGTGATGGTTGTGGGCTATATTCCCCCTCGTAGAAATGGATTATTTTAATTTCTTTGCTATAAAAATAAGCCAAAGCGTGATGAGTAGGAAACGAAGTGTCTTAACACTAGGTTCCCTCTGCCTACGCTGCTATATGTGTCACAGGCGTATAGGTTCGATGCCCACTTGAGGGACTAATGAGACTAAGTGCGGTGTTCAATTCCGTCACTCAACTTGTAATCCCTCAATCATTCGGTAGAAAGTGAGGAGGTAACAGGTACAGTAATGATATAGATTTCTTTTGAAAAAAAAATCTAACATTTCGGCGAAGTTTTTTAAGAAAATTTAAAAAAAAAAACTAAAAAGGTTATTTATTTATAAAAAGATTAGTTTATAAAAGTGCTGTTTTACAATTACATCATTAAATGCAATGAAACAATACACATATTAAGTAATTTTAAGATTTTTCAAACAGATTACGGGAAAATGATTATCTTTTATAGCCGATGTCATGGCTCTGTGGGAGGATAATAGATAAATAAATATTGATGGTTGTGGATTCAATATCACAGAATTTCTCATTGACGGAATATACCTAATCGACGAAATAGCATTTAAATTAGGTTTTTTTTAGGTTAACACTGTATTCCGTACAAGGCGGGGTAGGCAAAAGGGACTTAGGATGCTAGTGAACTGCTTTCCAAATAAGAATTTCCGAATAAGGTGGGATTCGAACTGCTGCAACACGACGCCCTCATGCTTCACGAGTGAGCTAATACTGGTATACTTTATTATATGTAATAAAAAAATATTGTAGCCATATAATAGATTAATTTAAAGTAAGTCCTAATAAGTTTTCGACTGAGCTACGTCGTCTTTACCAAGCTACAACGCCACTTATTACAGTACGGTCGATTCGTCGTGGCCGACTTGAATTTAGCTGTAGACGGATGATGACTAATATGCTTTTGGTTTCAGAATTTTTCATACAGTGCAGGGGTGCGGGCACAAGCGTATCTTTGTAAACGCGACAGGTTGTGGATTCCATGCTCAGTCGAGGTAATAAACTATTTAATATTTTCATTTCCTCACTCTGGTAACGAGGAAGTGTCTTAATGAGTACGCAGCGTCCTAACATTAGGTTCCCAGGTGTCCTTTGCCTACTTACTCTGTTGTGTGCAGGAATGTACCACGACTCGTCGTCCGTACTATATGTATTTTATAATGACACGTTAATAGTTATTACGTTTCACGTATCGCGGCGCCTTCATTTTACGTAACTTTTATGTTAATCTTATTATTAAACAATAATAGCTTTACATTAAATGTATGTATATTAGCATAAAACGATACTGCGACGCAATCTTTATATTGATCCTTTTTTATTTTTTTTTATTATTAAGACTCTCTGTCTCTCCGTCTGTCACAGGATGTATATCGGGAACTGTTTTAGACAGAGAGATGAAAATATCACAGATTACGTATTTCTGTTGCCGTCATCACAACAAGACAGAAAGAAGGCTACAATACAAAATAAGATTTTGACGACTGTTTTTGTAGTTCAGGGTGTGGAAATTTAGGAGAGTTCCGAATGCTAAGACGACTGAAAGTTCCCTGTGCCTGTGCCCTGAAAGATACGTAAAACGTGCCCTGAAGTATACTAGTATATTTGTATATGATTTGCTTACAAGATTTGTTAAAGAATAAGTTCGAAGAAAACTTATTTTATAAACGTTATAACCATTCTTTGCCTGCCAAAAGGTGTTTGTGTAAAAAAAAATATGTTCACAGTGAAGCTGGTCTATATAGGGTAGGCAGAGGGAACTTAGTGAACTCATTCGTTCCCCACTTTCCGCAGAATGAGTTATTGCGTGGTGGTGTGGCGGTGGTGTAGCGAGTGGCGGAACTCAACGCCACGCTTTACCTTGTTACCGGAGTGAGGAAATGAAAATATTAATAACTAATATTTATTGCGCCACGGCGGCCTCTAAGAATTAATAGATAAATTAAAATTCTTATATGAAACTAAGTTATTAAGATATTCTTAATTTATGTCCCAAACAGGAATAGAATCTAACACTTCCGGTATTGATGTAGATGTCAATAACTCAATCAATTATTCAGTATACGCGTCTGATGTCATCTTTATTATTTAATTTTATTGACATTCTAAGAATTATTAATTTGAGGCCTTCGTGGCGCAGAGGCACAAGACAAGAGCGTGACTGTACACGCGACAGTTGCGGGTTCGATTCTCATTCGGAGAAATGAGTTATTATCATTTCCTGTCTTTGGTAACGGGACAAAGTTCGGCTTTATTAGGTATTCAACGCAGTCTCGAAAATTTACAATACAAGTAACTAAGAAACGGAGTGTGTTTACACTACTTTCCCTATCTACCCTGCCTAACGGAGAAGAAATGAATACAAAAATATTTACCTATAAACGAAGGGCCCAACTTCAACCAACTTAGGTTTTTCCCCGTTCTCCAAAAACCCCTGCGGGTTGGTCATATTGAATATGTACACTTTTGTTAATCTTATAACGCCGGGACGGTGCCAGTAGCTGTAGCTCAGTGAACCGTTCCACAGTCTGAGTTCCTGAAAGATGAACAAACTTCAGTATAGCATACGAGCGACAACTTGCCTATTATAGCCTAATTATACAAAATGTTTAATCATGTTTAAAAGTTTCATCTAAATTCGTTCAGTAGTTTTTGCCTGAGTGAATAAACATCCATCCGATTGAGCCGTTGTGACGTCTTCTATAAACGCGACGGTCGTGGGTTCGGTTTCAAACTCAGGGGGATGAATTATTTAATCTCACTAATTTTCATTTTCTCGCTACGGTAATAAAGCGCGGCGTTGAATTTCGTCAGTCAATGCGCAATGCTCCCAGAATTCGGCGGTATGTGGAGAACTGAAGTATCTTAATAGAAACGGGGTGTCTTTAACACTAGGTTCCTAGGTTCCGAGGTTCAGGTTAATAAAAAACATACAAAACATTTACCCTAAATATAATATAGTCGAGCCACGGCACGAAGGACAGTATGACGCCCAGCACCACTGTGCATATGCTGAAAGTTATCACTGCGAGGCGACCTGCAACAGACGGACACACACTCTTTTAATATACATATAAACATTTTTAAATTCTTACTCACACATTTAGTAAGAAATAAGAGTCAGTCATTTTGTTCTACAACACCTCAGTCGACTTAAATACATTGCGTGCTTAATTGCGGAACTTAACGCCTCGCTTCACGTCACCGTATAAGGGTAATACCTGTATCAGACAATGATGCTAGGTTTTTTCAATTAAATAGTTGCATTAAATTGCAACGACTGGCGTCAGATGACATAAAAAATAGCTGAAAAAAAAAAGTAGAGGGTATAAAATTGTAGTTGTAATAGTGCGATTCTTTTTTTAAATTTCGCGCTATATCCCACAAAGAGAACTTAATGTTAAAACACTCCATTGGCGGAACTAAACGCCACACATGTTACCAGAGCGCGGAAATAAAAATAATTTTAATATTGTTATTCCAAAGAGTGGGGAATGAATCCATGACCACCGCGCTAACAATCAGAAGCACTATCCTACATTAATAAAATAGAAGATATTTGAGCAAAAATTGGTAAAGTTTAAAAATGTCAATGAAACTACTACAATATTGGAAGGAAATGTGTAATAAAAGTTTTATAGCACTTTTCTATAATGTCATTTTTTTCTATATTTTTTGCTTTTTGTACTTTATTATTTAGTAGGAACTGAACCCACAACCGTCGCGTTCACAGTCAGCCGTTGCGTTACGACAGGTTCAAACGGAAAATTACATGAAATAATATTTATATTCAATTATCATGAAATATAAATTTCATGGTAAATCCTTATGACGCATTGGAAAATCTGTGTGTAACCGTTCAGAATGGCTTACGACTTATCCAAAGGCTTCGAAGGAACTGACCATGATGTGTCTGTTTATACTTAGTCACGATGTTAACTGTCGTTTGTCACGTCAATTTCTCTTAAATAAATAAATTATATTGAAAAAAACCCGAGGCTTCAACTTAAAAAAATGATAATCTTTGGTTGCGGGCATATGCACTCATTTTATATAAAATGAACTACATATATTTGATATGAATTTAATTTTGATACCTTTTCGCGATCTCAAGATAATTAGTATTGACAGAGGAACAACAAAGTGACCATGTAACAGTTCCGTTTTTTCTTCTTGAGATACGCAACCCTAAAAATCAGCAGAAATTGGTAAAAAAACGTTTTAAATAAGCTTTTTCTAATTGGTGTACTACAAGGGTCCATACTAGGTATTTATTTATTTCAGTGTCTGGGCGTGAACTGGGTTCGATTTCTACTCGGAGAAAGGAACTATTTTCATTTACTAACAAAAACAACAACTTCTGGTAACAATACAAAATGCGGCGTTGAGGTCCGCTACTAAACAAATGAGTGGCGCGTGGAGAACAGAATGTTTGAACACTACATTCCCTTGCCCTTTCTCGATATATGCGGGATAAAGCGTTAAGATATAATTTTTTAAATTCTTTAACACACTAATGGTGGAATATTTTATAGTTAAAGACCGTAAGGTCACAACGAGACCTTAAAATTCTTAGTAAGAAACTATAGGTAATCAAATTACTTATATTAAAACACCTGATATTAATAACCATAAATTAAGTATTATTGTGTATCATGTAATTAAATAAAATTACTTTTGTACCGTAATTAATGATTTTAAAACATCGTATATTTTAGATTTTTTTTGTATTTTAGGTTTTCACGTTTTCCCGCACATAACAGGGTGCAAGGCATCCAGAAAGAGGGGAGAGAAAGAGGAGAGCGGAGTATCTTAACACTAGGCTACGTCTGCCTACCCTACATTCGCTACAGGATGAAGCTGAAAAAAAAAGAAACTAAATATCATTCTCGACGGTGAATAGCGTTTAAACTTAAACTGCTATATAATTACTTTAACCTTTGTATATATGTTAGTTTTCTAGAGATAATAAATTTTCACGATCTGACGACACAAGGAAGGTGAATTAAGTGTAATTATTTGGTTTATTACATTTAGTGTTTCTTTGTGGTGTTAAATTGTATAATATCGTCAGCTTAGAGTGTAAATCTGCTAAATCCATCCGGTAGTACATTTTTATACCATTCGAAAGTGTAAAAAATATATAAAATTGATTATTATTTTATATCCTATTATAGTAGAGAATATAGATCAATTTTTGAAATTGTTAAAACTTTTCTGAATATATTTATTTATTTATTTATTTATATATATAAAAATTAACCTATTACAATAATATATAAAACCTATATACTCGTCCTTTTTAGAGACGTTTTGGTCTCTCCTGAGAGTTTGCTTGCTTAAAAGGCTTTTATGTGTCATTAATTAAAAATATATATATTTATTAAAGATCTATTAATCTATGTAGTAAAAAATGATTTTATACACTTGACGGTGCGCACGCTTGGACGGCGTGGCGTACAGGGAGCGTGGGTTCAACTCCCGGTAAGTTAATTTTTTTATACATTTTCTAAAAAAGTATTTAATAATAAGTTGTAAGCCCTATAAAAATTTCAAGTTAGCCATTAAGAACTTGTGTATTAAACGGCGGAACTCAACGGTACGCTTTGTGCACGGAGAGGGAAAATGAAAATCGTATTATACACCGAATTCTCGAGGCGACCGAATTTAGGACGAAAGTTTTGGAAAAATATAAAATAAAATATAGTCTTTAATATATATATTACAGTTGCTGACTAAGAGTTACATCACGTTATGACCACTACCACTCATAATAGTGGTATAAAAGTAGTAATTTCAATAATTATTGTAATAATAAATAGAATTTCTTTTGGTAATTGTACTGTCTACAGTTGTATTTAAAACAGAAACAATCTCACGCTCTCATACGCTGACATTATAATTGTTAATATAAATACATATTTACATAAACTCGCTTCCCACCAATGTATGCCTAGATCTTTTAAAATATGCAACCAATTTTAATGTGGTTTTCACTAATAGATCGTTGAAGGGAAAGATATGTAATATATGCATAGCGTCTACGCCTTCTCCTGCATGTTTAAATAGAAACAATTAAAAGCTGTGTATAACACACACATACACACACATGACACATTCCAGGTGTAGTTCTGGATAAATGGACTATCTAAGATTTTTTTTATACGAAACCGTTGATGTTAAGTTGATGTTAAGGTTTGGATTATATAAAATTTCCATCAGTTACGTTTAATTATTACTTTGTGTTAATTAATTTATTTCTCTTAACTGTAGAATGTTAATTTAACTGCTCAGGTATTATAATGGCTACATAACAATGTGGTTAGAAACTGAAACCGAAAATAATTACATTTTTTTTTCTTTGAAAGTAGTAATTTGTTATGAAAATTTACAAAAATGTGAAAGTGTTAACTTCTAATTGCTTCTCCGTAGCAAAGTGTTGTATCTGCGCTAATAATATTTTTTTTACCTCCACGCTGTATCCTGCACATAGCAGGGTAGGCAGAGGGAACCTGGGACCCTAGTATTTCCAGTAATCAGTTACAGGTAACACATTTCCGTTTCCCACTTTCTGCGGAACTCTGGAGGCGCTTTCCTTCGCTACCAGAGCAAGGAAATGAAAATATTAAATGTTTCATTTCCTTGAGAGGGAATCGAACCTACAACCTGTCGCGCTTACAGTTACACGCTTATGTCCTGCACCACGGTTGGCCTATTTCATTTTTTAACATTAAAAACGTTATTCATTTCGAACGTATTTCAACATCTGCCTATTGCATAGTGCGTGTGGTATAACGGCCTTAGAATGATAAATCATCAAGTTTTATGACAGATCAAAAGTGAGTGTAGCGTATTTTTGTTTACGTTTGCGTTTGAGACCTTCGAGGCCTGTTTCTTCCTCTCTGGTAGACTAAGCTTGGTGTTAAGTTCCGCTATTCAACAGGAAATGTTTTGAAAATTAGGCGGTGTGTTGGATTCGGAATATCTTAAAACAAGATTTCCTGTGCGGGAATTGGCGTGACGCCGCTTTTTCTATTTTATTAAAATAATAAATTGATGTCCATCGCGAGGTCGTCTTAACATTAGTTTCCCAGGTTTCCTCTGCCTATCTTGGACGCTGTGCGTGAAGCAAAAAAAAATCATAGTATATGTAGAAATAATGTGGTTTGATACTTTTTTAAAGACATGGTTTTTCCCACATGTAGCGGGATAAGCAGAGAGCAGACATCTCTCGAATTCCAGATACTGTACGACTGAGAGACAACTGCAACTCAGCCGGGGGAAATAATCATTCCTCGGAGTGGGAATCAAACCCACGAGCATGGTGTTTATGACCACGTCGTCACGCACGCACGTCAAACTAATATTATATAATACATTAATGTATATACATAAATAAAGAATGTAATTAACCTACTTTTTGATAATGTGACGACATTCCAACGAGATGTTGTATATGGTAATGAATGTTTTAGTTATAAAGATGATTGTAGTCGGTTCGATATCGTAAATTAGTATAAAATAATAAATTATACATAACCAGCCAAGTGCGGCTTCGCCCGCTTAAACTTATTGTTATATAACAGCCAGATTGTGATTATCTGCGTTAAATTGGAACAAACATTCATCCTCATAAACTTTTACATTTGTAATATTATTAATTAATAACATTATAATAATAAATTTGGATTAGAAAGATAATTTTAAGACATATTTTTAGCTTTACTCTGAAACCCGCATGTAAGGGGCTTAGATATAAGCAAAATATTTTAAAAAGATATCTCTCTCTACATCGTCTCAGTCGTCATACTATGGCAAAAACATCGTACTATGAGAATATAATACTAGGAATTCGGAGCAAGCGACTGTAAACATGACTGATGAGGGTTCGATTTTCACTCGGAGAAATTAAATATTTAATATTCTCGTTACGAAACGTTAACGAGGGAATTCCACCACTCAAAGATTCAAGAATTCGGCGAAAAGTGGGGAACGGTCGGAACACTTCGACCCCACTTTTTGATTTCATTTACTCGCTTTGTATAGAAAATAAAAATATAGTCAGCCTTTGGCAGAAGCCAGAGCAGAGAAATAAATCATTGCTCCGGGTGGGAATCGAACGCGCAGCCGTTGCGTTTACAGTTACGAGCTCATTAACGAGCTCAGCTCAAGATGATTCACAAATTACAAAACTGTTACAAAATGTCTTTAATTAGAGAATTGTCCGAGTGTAAATTTAATTTTCAAGTAAAAGTAGTTCATCTTGCTTCCTATTCTTAGTAGAATGATAATCATTTCGATAATTCAGTGTAATTTAAAGGAGTGTCCTAGCATTAGGTTCCCAGGTTCCCTACATCTATCCTGCTATGTGCGGGATTCAGCGAGAAACTGATAAAAAAATCTATAATCTTTCTGCCTACTGTGATATATACGGGAAGTCAGTAAAACTTGTAACAACGTGAATTTTTCTGTTCTAAACTCCACGGTGAAACTAAATTCCGTGATTCGTCTTATTCCCAGAATGGGGAAATAATTAATTCCCCCTAGTGGGAATCGAGCCCACAATTGTCGTATTAAGGTTCAGCTGTTGTTAAGGCGACGCAGCTACTTCATCACGACGGCTGCTCAGAAAGCAGTGCCTCCTAATTTGGCGGAAAAGGACGGAGGACGAAGGCTCTTAACACTAGAATCTGTATCTATATAAAAAGTGATAGAGTAGAATGTCAAAGTTAATGGGAAAAATCCATTGATGATAAATAACAATGACGGTAGCAACACCACGCGACGTGTTTTTTCTCGATGTTGTTAAGAAATAATTTATATTGACAATAATGATTATATAATTATAATGCTTTTTTACAGTACTTAGGTATAATAGACGTTGCGGCGTAATGGGATAACGCCCTTCTTATTATAATAGGAAAAGACGAGATAAAATAAAAAAAACAACCTCTGTCTCTATACATATTTTAAATAAATTTGGCAACCAATTACTGGCCACTGGGATTTTTAGAAAGGCCACAGAAACAGTCCATAGTTCGCGAAACGAATAAATACTCGTAAGACTTTAAAATATATTTTTACAATGTGATTTTTTATCTTCACGCTAATATATATTATATAATAATTTATTTCTCCGAGTGGTAATCGAACCCACAGCCGTCAGGTTTACAGTCCGAGAATGTGCCGTAGCGTTTCGACGACTTTCCTTGTGTTTTGTTTAACTAAAATGTGGAAACACAACAGCATTTGCATCTTTTTATAGTACCTACCTATAAAACAAAATCGCTATCCGCTGATGTACACCTAATTTTTGATACTACGCAACTGATTTTAATGCAGTTTTTACTAGAGAGAATGATTCCTGAGCAAGGTTAATTTGTATAATACCCTACTTTCTGCCGGGCAACGTTTTAGGTTGCGTGGCGAAACACAACGCCGCTCCATTCCTTACCGGCCCCGACTCCGAGACCGTACTGCACCTACTGTAATACACATACGTACAAACGTCAGGATACCGATAACGGTGCCAAGTTCAAGGTTCAACAAAACGCCTCTCTCCAATACAATAATATTATCAATTTAATTTCCGATTTCCTCTGCGATATCGAGATGAGCGGAAAGACGTATCTGTTTGATAAGCGATGATATGAATTTAATCGTATCGGGTTCAAATTCCAATTAAATATTATTATTTTTATGCTTTTAAAATAAATGTGGCCGTCGATGATAGTAGTACCTACATCATCAGACTGTTAACTCGGAGGAATTTCTTCGTTCTGATAACAAGACAAAGCAAGGCGTTGAGTTTCGCTGCTTAAAATTGAGCAGAGAGTGGGTACTGGAGTGTCTTACAACTTCGGTCCCGCTATGCATAGAGATAGTGTATAACTGTAAATGAAGAGGTTATGGGTTCAATCTCCACTCGGATCTATGATTCCATTTAAAATATTTACCTAGACCAAATTTCGGCCAACTGACAGAGGACTGTACAATATATAAAAAGAAAGTCTGATCTGTAATGAAATCTTGCAAGTAGACTTGAACCATATTGCTAATTTTGATTGAGCTTAAAATTGTATTTGTCAAATTCGACGGTTACAATTGTATTGAACTAAAAATTATAGAACCTAGTGATAAGACACTTCGTTCACCGCGCAAGCACGACCATGATCAATACACGAAAGAAACAGTTCAGTATCATTAAGACACTTCAGTTCTCCACTTTCCGCTGAATTCAAGAGAAAATTGTGTGTTGAGTGGCGGAACTATATGCCTCGTTACAGAGTAAGAGAAATTTAAGAGTAAATTTACTTAGTTTCTGATTTTCCGATTAATTTCCAACTTTGCGGTCGAGAGGCGGAGTTCAACGCCGCGCTTTATGCTTAATGATCTAATATATTGTTTTACAGACATGCATATATAGATATAGTATATATTTCTCAACTAGGATCCAGTCATTTATTACAATAACACGTTTGTATTAGTTAGCGTGTCGAAAGGAAAATCTTCCGCGTATTAATACAATAAAATTGACATATTTTAGCTATTATGTATGTGTGAATGACATAACTATTCTAAAAAAATAAGACTTATGTAACAGGATTTAATTTTCATTATTTTTTGTAGTTTCACGCTGTATCCTGCGTATAGCGCAGGGTAAGCAGAGAAAACATAGTGTTAAGAAACTCCGTTCCTCAATTTGCGTGTTGACTGGAATGTAATATTTTCTATCCCCCCCCTTTGTTAAGAAGATTAAGCGTTAAGTTCCGCTATTCAACTCACAATGTCTTGCAATGTCTGGATCTTAATAGAGAAGTTTATGTATCTATAGTTGTATAACATGTATGGGCATGTTTTTATAAAGATACATTTTAGTTTTTTTAGTTTAATTCAATAAAGCGCGGCGTTGGATTCCGCACCGTAACAAACATTGTCCTTTAAATAAATTAAAATTAAGAACATTAATTTTATAATTTTTGTACTTTAAACACAAAGAACAAAATTTTTAAAGGTGACAAAAACATGAACTTGTCACATTTATATAAAAAATTAACAATTCGAGAGTAATAATTTCAAGGTTATATAAATTAAGTTGATAATATACATAAATTATGATAATATGCAGATGCCAAGAAACTACTTAATCCACTCAACACAAAATATCTCGAATTCGTACTGAACGCGAAGATCGAAATGTCTTGAACTAGGATCCAACGATACGTGACGCTCGTGGGTTCGATTTACACTCAGGATACCGCCGTATCGAGTCTACCCTGCTACAAGTATTCGCAGGATGTACCATGAATCTAAAAAGACATCTTTTTTTATCAATCGAGGATCGGGCTTTACATTAAATTATAGTTTTAAGTAATTTAGGTTATAAAATTACCTTGACTCTAAAAAAGGGAAACCAAGCCTTAAAAGGTACTTAATTATGAAGAAAAACTCGGAAACTGTCAATGTCATCTTGAAAGATGACATAAGATAGAAATAGTGATGTTAAGGAGAACAACTACAAATATAGGGAATAAAAATTATCGTCTTCGGTTCATTTTTATTTTTTGAATTGATCTCTGTCGAATAGGGATAGTTGTGGGTTCGGTTTCCACTTGGGGAAATGTAGGTACTGAAACTATGTAGGTATATAAAATTATTAATTGATTATTTCAAACATTTTCATCTCAACAAGAAATGTTCATAATTTTTGGCCTGAGATCCCACCGTTAAAACCTGCAGGTATCAGTTTTCTTAATTAGACTTATATTAATGAATAATACTTGATTAGTAGAACAGATTACACCTGGGTTGCCTAGAAAAATCTTGCCGCAATCACCTTTAATTACATTTTTTCGTAACTCGTTTTTGGAGATAATTGCACTCATACGTTTTTTATATGAATCGCACATCATTTGAAAGAAAATCGCATTAGGAATTGGAAAATTAAGGGTTGCCAACTCTCAGTCTGCCGCAAGTCTAGGGTTGCCTGGTTTTCAACAGTCTAATTAAGAAAACTGATACCTGCAGGTTTTAACGGTGGGATCTCCACCTATTTTATAGATTTTCGTTTATCTAGGAAGTGGCGAGAAAATATATTTTTTCAAAATATTGTTTCTTAAATGACACCTGCGCGTCTAATCTTAATAATATTTTTATATTCGTTTGATTTTTATATTACGATAAAGGGAGACGCTGTCCCATTGCGCCGGGATCTCAAAAGTACATGAAACATGTAGACTTATTGTACCAGTGACACTTGTGGCTGCCCTGCTGTATAATATGATCGACAATATAAAACCTCAGACATCACTAGAGCTCATCCCAGCCATAAGAATGCAGTTACACAGCTTTCGACAATTCACGGTCTTCCGGTGGAGTATGTTACTTGACACACTTATATTTATTAAGAACCTACTGTTATGAAGTATATATTGTTTCTTTTTGTTAATTTCACGCGTTACCCTGCACAAGCAGGCCAGGCAGAGGAAATTTAGTGTTAGAACTCTCCGTTCCCCACTATATTGCGTGCTGAGTGGTGGAACTCAACGCTGCACTTAGTTTATTACATTGTTATATGTCTAGCGTAACTACTTGTGGCGACAAGAATCTTAAATAAGGTTTTTTTTATAAAAAAAATACTTTGGGGAAAGGAATGTATTTGGTATTAACTCAAGGTTCTGCTCCATTTTTAAAGTGTTATCCCACATTAAGGAAACATTAATATGTTTTAGCGCTTAATTATAATTGTTATTTAATAATTATTTTTATATTATTCCTAAAAAATATTATTTTTCTACCATCTTGATACTTGAGAAACTTAATTAAATGGTTTAATTGTGCACAATAGGTTACGGTTATAGAAATCATAAAAATATATGTGTGAGTCGTGGTGACTGTATAGGCGACCGGTTGTGGGTTCGAGGAAATGAATTATTTAATATTTTCAATTTATCAGTCTTGTGTTGAGGCAAACCGCGGCGTTGAGTTCCGCCACTGAACAGGCACTGCCTCTAGAATTAGCTACAAATTTAGGAACTCTTAATGCTACGTGTATCATATAGTGTAAATATTATGATAAATAAATAATAACAATAAATGGTCTTTTTTTGTTTTTACACATTATCAAGCCATATATACAAATGTACAGTGTAACTTTTAAAAAAAAATATATATATTTTTAATTGGTTTATTCGAATAAAGCAAAAATATATTAATCATTTATACTATAATGATGAAACACTAAAACTAGCGTAATATGATGATAGTGGACTTTAAAATGCATGTTTATGAATCGCGTGATAATATATGCGCAAGTTATGAGCGTAGCGAGTTTTTATTTTTTTTAATAAATATTTTAATTATAAAAATCGCTTTCATCAAATAAAGTAGGTACGCTGTTGAGTTCCGCCACTCAACATGCATTATCTCGATGTCAGCTGGAAAGTGGAGAATGTATTAAATATTAGGTTCCCTCTATCTATCCTGCTATATGCGAGAGACAAGAAGATAAGAAAATAATGAAAGTAAAACAATATTTTGTACGATGGTTGTGTAGGTTAGATTTTCTTATTTGACTGTAAGCGCGTCGGTTGTGTGTTCGATTTTGACGCGGAGGAATTACCTATGTTCAGTTCCTCGCTCTGGTATTAATTAGGTTTATATTTGTGTACATTTATTATATTGAATCGTGTAATTAAACAGGTTATTTACTTCATCTTGTACCACAAAGCAAATAAGTTACGAAAATAGCGTTCATTATGGAGGAGTTGCACAAAAATTGCATGCGCGGTTAATATTTCATACGTAGGTAAGTAAGTACCGAGTACCTACATTTAGTAGGTCGAGAGGTTTTTTCTTTTGTTTGTTATACATTTAAACTTGTTTATTTGATATTTAATTTTGTTTAATTTGCTTTTAGTTAAATGAAATTAATATATCTCTTATTATTATTTTTTAATGTAAATGTTGACTTGACGGTTGTGGATTCGATTCTAATCGGTGTAGTGAATTATTTTAGACAAGCGTGGTTCTTAATAAGTATTGTTGCATACTAAGTATAAAATAAAAATTCAAAAATGAAATAAAAAAAAGGACAAAGCATAGCGTTTAGTTACGCTATTCAACCCACAATGTCTCGAAAATTAGGCGGTGCGTGGGGAATGGAGTGTTTTAGCACTAGGTACCATCTGCGTATCTCACTATGCGGGATACAACGTGAAAGGCGGAATTTCGTGACTAAAATTCTTTATTCTATAAAAAAAACATGTAGTACGCAATATCAACTAGGAAATTACAATTATAATTGAATTATAAAATTTGTATAATTATTATAATAAATATAAATAATATTAAATGTATAGGAATTTAACAATGTTAAATAAATAATAATATAATTATTAATTAACTTAAATTACATAATGTTTTTAATAAAAGAAATATTAAAAAAAACTGGTAAATATGCGGCAATAATGGAGCATGTATTGTATTTTTTATATATTGTTTTTGTATTTTTTCTGCGTTCCAAGGGACTAAAGGAACACAAGGTTTCACGCTTTATCTCTAGTGGCCTAGCTTATCTAGGAAGAACGAACGGTCCTGAAACCCTAACTGTGATTTTATTTTTATTTTAGAATTCCGTATCTCAAAATTCAAACGCGGATATATCCTATTATGGATTACCTTTTTGTCCTTTGAAAAGGCTGAGAGTCGTCTATCAGCGTCTGCCTGTCTGGACTATTTTTATAAAGATCGGGTGGAGGTACAAAGCAGCAATAAATAAATATCAAATACAAGGGCTACGTCTATAGTCCTTTAGATCGCAAAAAAAGCTTCTAAGTCAACGCATAAAAATAAGCAATGATTGATAATTTAATTCTAAATATAATCATCGTTTTTTTCGATTTTATCATGTTTTATCGGACGGGCATTGCTTATTTAAGAGGATGAAATCGATTTGGAAGAATTAATTTACATTTTGTAAACAAATTTATCTTACTTTAGTGTTTACGCACGCCTAATTAAATTTGTCGAGTTTTATGTTATACTTCCCGTTGATCCACAATCTTGAAATTGGTACGGAACCGTAGGTGGGCGAGTCCGACTCTTACTTGACCACAATAATCTTAATTATAATAATAAAACGTTACTTTTCCAAAGACAACTCCTATTAATTAAGGTATTCGCCATGATAAGGACTCACCATGGTTTAATTTGCCTTGCTGCGATATCATCATGCTCAGTGGTACGGGCTTCTTGCTCGGCAAACCGAACAGCCTGTTCCGCGCCGACTGCCCCACGGCCAAGTACTGTTTGTGTCCCATTTTTATTGTTCTGAAAATAAAAGAAAAAAATGCTTAACATTCAAGTAAAATATCCTGAGATATAAATTAGTAAGTTTCTTTTAGCTTTACGCATATAGCAAGGATAATGGAAAGAACCTGGGTTCTTAAGACACTCCTGTTAAGACACTCTGTTCTCCGTTTACTGGCGGAATTCGAAACACTGGGGTCCGTGTTGAGCGGTACTCAGTGCCGCCATTTGTCTATGTATTTATTGTTTTTACTGATACTTTAAATTGTTGTAGTTATTTAGTGGCGAACTTAGAAGTCTTAGTGGCACAAAAAGCTCAAAAGCAATAAATTGAGATAAAAATATATATTAATATTTAATCTGTATACCAATGTTTCTTAAAATGATAATCTTTTAGGAAAGTTACGTTTATAAAATAAACAGAGCATAACTTATTTGGGCGGAAAAGTATACAGTTAATGATTACACGCAGTACTGTAATTACAGTGTCAAATTGTGATCTCATAACGGTTGTAACAAGTTCCAGTGACGTTTGAACATATTTTTTAGGGTCCCGTATCTAAAGGGTAAAAGAAGACCTCATTTCTAAGGCACCGTTGTCTATCTATCCGTCTGTCACGAGGCAGTATCTCATAAACGGTGATAGTTAGTAGATTTTTTTTACATATTATGTATTTCTGTTGCCGCTATAGGAACAACTACTAAAAACAGAATAAAATAAATATTTAAGAACCATATAATATAAGAGTTTTCATAGATAATGGTGCGGAATCTTTTATGCGCAAGTCCAACTCGCATTTGGGTGGTGTTTTTACTTGTTTTTAACTGCACCTTAGCTTAGCCATCGTTGTCAAATGGAAATAAGTAACAAGTATGTATAGCAAATGACAAATTGTTTGCCAGAATGTGGAATTGAATTTTTTATTGTGATCATTCCCCCCGCCTGACATGCTCGCATACTGACACTGTGTCACTCAATAGCAATTACTTTTTAGTTCTTACAATAAGAGTTTCAAAGTCATTCAACTTTAATGTCGTTTGTGAACCAACAATCTAAATGCAGTTATAATTTGACCACATTTTGGTCTACTTAACCTCGATGTACGCTGTATTAGGGAGGATTCACACGAGATCGTCTCTCTTCGACCCAATTTTATTTTTTTTAGCTTCACGCTGTATCCCGCATGTAGCAAAGTAGTACAGTACAGTGCAGACCCTCCCCCCCCCCACTTTAACCCGCATTCTAGTGGTATTGCTTGTTGAATGGCGGAGCTTAACACCGCGCTTTGCCTCGTTACTATAGCGAAGAAATGAAAATATTAAACGAAAATTTTACTTCCTCGAGTGGGAATCGAATCCACAACCGTCGCGTTCACAGTTAGAGCATATTTAAGATATAAATATAAATTATCACGTACACAAGCCAGGGTTACGTAAAATCAGTAAAAAACCCATCAACAGACAATCTGACACCTTGACCAGATTACTGTGTAAATATTACATACATATATATATACGTATACATACATACTTATATACTTAACGCTATTGCAGTGGAGGGGAACTGCCTCTAACTGCTGGTCTGCTGGTTATTATAGGTTCGATTCAATAATAAATCACAATGGTGATCTTGATTGATTATCTTATTATTTTTGTGATTTTCCCGCTCTGATAAGATAGAGTGCGTCGTTGGGTTCCACCTTCTGTACGCGATGTCTTGAAATTGAGCGGAAGGTCTAGAACGGAGTATTGTAACTCAAAATATGCAGGATATGGATAAATACAAAAAGTATTACTGTTTTATTAATAGTGATAGCTGCGTAGACAGAGAGTACCTAGCGCTAAGACATTTTCCACTCAGTGCAGTTCAGTTCTTAATTTATGGCATTTCGAGCGTGCCAGAGATACCCCTCTCTCCACCCAGTTTTTCAGACAATAACATTGACATTTCAGACTTACATGAGCTAGGAAAAGAAAAGAACTTTCCCGAGTGGAAATCGAAGCAACAACCGTCGCATTAACAGTCAGGTAGTTACAGGCTTATATCTAAACATACTCATAAAATTGCTTTTGTTTAACCTAACAACATATAGTATGTTCAAAACAAACAATGCTTTAGCCGTAATCGAATTCGCAGCCTTCACCTATAATACTAATACATTTTAAATACTTATCTAGACTTATTTAAGATAGAAAATATTCGTTCGTTTGTTCCCATTTCCGTAGGAATTTTGAGGAATTACTCCTGGTGCTCCGCTACACTCTCCAAGGACTCGCCAATTTTCAGCGTTCTACGCCGCTATGTTTTGTCAGTGGTTGTCTGTCAGTTACTCAGTAATAAAAGCATTTTATATACCTATAGATAAAATAGGTTTATAAGATCCTAACTAATATACATTCAGCATATTATAGAAGGTAGGCAGAGGGAACTTAGTGCCAAACCACTCTGATCTCCTCTTTTCACCAATTTAAAAAAACGAACCTGTTCCAACCGTTATAACAGTCGAATACGCAACGCAATTAGTTATAACATCTCGTAATATTGATTCGTTATCTTGGCCAAGGACTTCACTTAGATTTTTGTTTTATAGTTTTTTTCTTAGTATAAAATATTTAGTAATATGTTAACTTATGTACTTAGATATCATGTCGCCATAGCACAGCTAGACGTCTGACACGTTAAGCGCGACGGTTGTGGATTCGATTCTCACTCGAGGGAATGCCGATATTTAAACATTTTCTGTTTTAGCGTTGAGATCCAGAAAATTGAATTATTTTCATTTAACAACTCTGGCAAAATAGGTCGCGGCGTTGAGTTTCGCCACTCAACACGCAATGTGTCGAATTCGGGCAAAAAGATATTCAATTAAGACATTAGTTCCCCTCTGCTTGCCCTGCTATAAGCGGGATACCGCGTGAAGCTGAATGAATTTTATTTATTGAATGTATTAATTGCAATTAGTATAATTTTCTTTATATTTGTTTAAAAAAATGATATATTATCACTTAACACTCAATGTACTTATTTAAAAAAACGAAAAACAATGTACTTATTTAAGAACCCATTTGCTCCCCAAAAATGCATTAAATTCATTTTCTTTCTGTGGTAACGAAACAGCACGGCGTTTAGTTCCGTCGAAACGGAGTGTCTTAACATTGTCTTACTCTTTGCGGCTATCCTGCTATATTCGGGATACAGCATGAAGATTAAAAATAAATGGAACCCGCAACTAACACTTGAGTTGTTTTAACACGGCCATTAATTTTATCATTTACATCATAAACTTTTATTATGATTTAATTACCATTAAAAGTAATAACAATTAAGTTAATAGCAAAAATTATATCTTTTTTAAATAAAATGTTAGCAGAGCAGATACGTTTGTTTTATACTTCGTAGTCTCGTGGGTCCTAGGTTCGATTTTTCATGAATTTAGTCTACTTAACTAACTCTTACCATACACTCATACTAAATTGTTTTAAACTAAATTGCTCTTTTTTGTATACATATATATATATATATATATATATATATATATATATATAAGGTATGTAGAGGCATTAGTGGCGTAGTGGAAAGGAAGAAAATAGGGGCAGTGCGTGGGGAACGGAGAGTCTTAGAACTAGGTTCCCTCCGCCTCCTGCTATATGCGGGAAACAGCGAAAAGCTGTTTTTGTTACTGTTTTATCATATGTAAGTGTAAAAACTTCACGAACTATATACCTAAATCCGGTGACAAAAATCACAGTAACATTATTAATACTCGATTAAATAATAAACAATATTTTATTTTTCAAACACCATCATCATCATAATTCATCAGCTGCATAGGAAAAGAGGGAGTGGGTGGTCCGGGGTCATACCCCGAGTGGTGATTGAACCCACACACTTCGCGTTATATATACTAAAAAAGTTATTAAAAAAAATATATTTTATTATTTTAGAAGGAATATTATCACCAGCTATTAACTTAATTTATATCAAGGTTGCCAACATAATTTTAGTAGGCATTTTCCATCCTCGTTCAAAACAATGTGTGGTCAGTAAAAGAACTCAACGTCGCGCTTTGACTTACTACAGCGAAAAATTTACATAATTCCCTCGAATCGCAATCGAACCCACTACCAGTGCTTTACATTTACTAAAAAATTGTCACAATTCATCAGCCATTAACCCAATTTATATTAAAGTTGGCAAATATAATTTTAGTTATGGACAAATTAGAAATGGCTGTTACGAAATAAGAAGTATGTTATATAACTGCATATTTCACATTCGATGTTATAAAACTGTGAGCATGTATGAATAGATCTCATGACTTGCTCGGAGACGGAGACGGGAGAGATGTGTTACATGGCGGAATTCAACGACGCGTTTTGCTTCGACTCCAGACCGAAGAAAATGATAATATTAAATATTTGATTTCCATTGAGTGGGAATCGAAGCCACAGCGGCCCCTCGCGCCATCACTAGCCTCAAAAGATTTATTACATATTTATACATATAATAAAACTGTAACTGACCGCCGTCTCTACATGGTAGATATATATATGAGAAATCTATTATTGGTAGAATTTATCAATGTAACAAGACCAAAGACATTGTTGGTTTGTCGGTGTGTTTGTACAATTCAATTTCAAAATCAATATCACTGATTCAAATTCAGTTTCACTTTGTTTCAGTTTCACTTTGTGTCACTTTTATTTTTGCGAATTTCACTCAAAGTGTAGCCTTTTTTTTTCAATCAGTGCATAAGTTTCAAAAGTTTACGTATAAAGTAACTGGTTTATTAAATTGGCAGAAATTTAAAATTTCAATATAGGAATGGAGGTGTATAAAATTATAATGTCATTAGCCCACGAAACCAATTCATATTAATAAATACAATCGAAATGGTATATAAGAAGTAGAGAAGTGTTGTGCGTGACATCTATAACAAGAAATGGACATCCCCCATATAACAAGATAGGCACAGGGTATTTCCGTTCCTCACTTTCCGCCGCCTCTTTACCAGAGCGAGGAAAACAAAAAAAAATACGAACATAAAAAATATTCCAACACAACCAAGAATCGAACCTAACAATCTCTAAGAGTAATCCCACACTATTTTACTTTAGAAATGTCTGTAGTTAACATTTAAAGTGCTTTAGTGAAAGTTACCATTCACTCGACGAATTCTGTCTCACTGTCTGACAAAAACGCTGAACAATTTTAACAGTTATAACTATTTTTTTTATTTTACTATCTTTGAAGAAGGAGGCTAATGTATTTTGAATAAATGTTAAATAAAAATGTATAATTCAAAAAGAAAACTATAAAACACGCTTTTCTACACCAACGCTACAAGTGTAACAGCTCGTAGTGTGCCCGAGTACATCTTTATAAATTACTACTTTACTATCAACTTCCGGTTAAATTTATTGTTATATTATTACCAAATTATATCAAACCTTAACATTAATTGTAGCGAGGAACGGAGTGTATGAACACTAGGTTTCCTCTGGCTACCCTGCTGTATGCGGGGTGAATTGGGAAAAAATATTATGTGTTATTAAGATGTATAAGGTAAATTACTTGTAAATTTTCATTTAATTCCGTTCAGTAGTTTTGGTGTAAAAGTAGAATAAACATCCATCTTCAGAAACTTTCACACTTACGATATTAAAATAAAAAAAACATATTTTTTTAGCTTTACGTTGTTTCCCGCACCTAGCAAGATAGGCAGAGGGAACCTGGGAACCTAGAGTTAAGATAATCTCTTCCCGTTAACACACTTTCTGCCTGCCGCCGTATGTATTTAAGCAATAGAGCTCGACTTCATATATTCGAGTGGGATTCGAACCCACAACCTGCCATCATATATGCCAACTGCCATCATATATAGTAGGATGAAGTGTGAAATATTAATGTCTTTTGGGATCGAAGCCGCCGTGGCTGGTATTGCCTATATATAAATCTAGAGCCTAGAGCACTGCGACATGCGACACAGTAGCTGTGCCTATTTACTTTTATTGCTCTTAAAACAGCTTTTACAAGGTTTATAATGTTAATAAAAAAGTACTAAAGATTATTGAACTGAATAAACATTTTTTTTATATTATATTTAATTATTTTGGGACTATAAACATAATATAATGGATAAGTTTTTATTAGCACATAGCTTTTTACTAATCGTCGCCCGGAACTTTGTAAATATGGACGTTAAACTCTCCTCTCGTCGTAGTCTCCTACACTTTACAACCTACTTGTATGTCAAGTTTTGACGTTTTTAAGTCCAGTAGTTTATGTTTCAGTCTCTGTGCATTGTCTGTCAATCACTCAGTAACGGAAGAGTTGTATCTATAAAAAAAACGAAAAAAAATACATGAGGAACCTTTTTAGGCTGTACGTCCTTCGATCGTTGCATGTATTCCTCAAAATACCCAAAAAAAGAACTGAAACAAACGTTTATTGCTCTATTTAAATGTCAAACGTTTGACATTTCGCTGACAGATAATTAAACGGCCACTAGACATATTTTCGTACAATTCACAGATAAAAAATAAACAAATAATGCCAATATATAATGTATGCATTTTTAATATAGTTTTATAGTAGTTTTAAAAAACGATAAAATTTTGTTACTACTGTTTGTAGGTGGCTTATTGCGTTAATTAAGAATTACGTTTTTTTTATTTTCACGTAGGTATCACCTTCGCTCTTTATGTGAAGTAAAAAGAGATTTTATCAAAGCGGAACGCGGCGTTGAGTTCTGCATTCTGCAAATATCTATTTAAGTAAACTATTAATTCACTTTACTATTAAATACACTAATTTACTATTAAGTATTTAAATTCTGTGAAATAGTGAAATCGAGAGACTGAATTATTTTAAGTTCTCTGATAAGACAAAGCACAGCGTTGAGAACCTCTACTAAACACCTATGGAGACGAATCCGGGAGAAATGTTTATATATTTACCACATTCTTATGAGTGTGATCAATATTTGATTCTATCTGCCATGCTACGCTAATCTATAATTAAAAAAAGTTAAACATTTTTCCCATTGGGAATCGAATCCACAATCTATCATTCAGCCACGCACTTCTTAACTACTCCACGGTAATTTCATATATATAATATTTCACGCAACGTCGCGTGCAAATGATAGTTAGATAAAAAACTTTAAAGTGCTTAAACGTTTTGGCTTTTTAACTTAACGGTTAAAGATAACTGCACTTTTGTCGTAAGCTCCAAAGATTTTGTCTTTTTTATGATTTAGATTGAATTTTTAGTTCTTTCACGCGTATCCCGCACATAGCACTCTGCTATATACGGGAAAGGCAAAGAAATACTAGTATTAAGACATTCCGTTCCCCACTTGACACCCGATTTTCAAGTAATTGCGGGTTAAATGGTAACTCAACTCTGCACTTGCCTTGAATAATTAACAATTTATCACAAAATATATTAAAGTGTAAATTTGTCTAAAAAAAGTCAATAGTTATAGACGTTTTTTACTGATTTTCGTAGTTCGTTTTTTATTTGTGCAGAAAATTATTCGATTGGTTCGTTAAGCACAAATAAAAAAATCACAAATAAAAATATTGGTTTTAAACTTAAATGTATTTTTATATTCTTAAGTTATATTTATTACAAATTAATTAAATAAGTAATAAATTTCATAAATAATAAATTTATTTAGGCACAACTTTTGCAGAATGCGGAGACCGGAGTGACTTGCTATCAGCGTTTAGATTTTATCTCTGTGAAGGACACTAATTATAAAATCTGTATTTTATTTATTATTTATCCCTTTATTAGTATACATAACAGAAATAAACATAAAATGTCTTTAATGGAAAATCGTCAGAAGTACCTATACTTTAACGATATTATTTTTTAAGACAGTCTTTTCTGCCTTAGCTGCGACAATTTTTGAGGGATTCTGTTCAGTGGCGGAACTCAACGCCGCGCTGTCTTAATACTACAAGTCTACAGGTCCTCCGTTCCAAACGGAATCGAACGCACAATCGTTGCTTTTACCGACGCTATCCCAATCCCCCCGGTAGCCTCTAAATAATATATTTATCCCAACACCAACACGCAATACTTAAAAACTTTGAAAGTAGGGGAATGGAATTGAATTAATGGGAACGGAGTATCTTAACTAAAGGTTCCCAGGTTCCCTCTGTCTACCCTGCTATGTTCGGGATACAGCGTGAAGCTAGTAAAAAATAAAAATAATGTGTCTAACCACAGCAACCATCTAAAAATCCAAACCAAAATCTTGTGGTTACATTATTATACAGCCATCTTATGGTAAAAACCATGGTGAATTGACAATAGTTTAACGTGCTCCCTGAAGCGAGGAGGTCATGCACACCCATCATCTTGAATGCCATGTGCTGTGATTGTGACCTCATTATTACTACGAATAAGAGAAAAATATGATGACGTCGTGTATTTTTATTCTTCGGAGTAAGTGGGTTCGATTCTAAGTTAATTAAGCAACTAATTTTATATACAAGTACATACATATATTATATACTGTAACGTCCGACATTCAACACGGCCTCCAGGATTCGTAAGAAACGGAGGAACGGAAGTGACTTAATGGGAACAGAGTCTTAGTACTATGTTCCCAGGTTCCGTTTGCCCACCTTGCTATATGCGACTACCTATATAAGTACATAAAAAATATTGCTCAAATGTATGTATGCGCATTGGAGTTCTTATAACATAAATGACTCACGATGTAAAATTATTCCAACTTAACGCAAGCGAAGCCACGAGCAAAAGCTAGTTTAAAATATAAACATTCCCGTGAACGCAGGAGAAAAATTAAATTCTTTACCACTGCGCCCGGATGGAGTGAAAAATATTTTCCTTAGATCGTTCCAATTGTACAAAGCACGATGCTAGACACTGCCATTTCTTCATCATCTTTATTTAGATGAATAGTGAGAAACAGAGTGACTAATCACTTAATTCTCTTAACTTAGTGATCGCAAAAATGTCAATTCAATCTAAAACACCTGCTAAAATAACAGCAACAAAAACTACTTCGAATGAAAGGGAAAGTCAACCGGTCAGTTGCAACATCTAAAGGTTTACACGTTGAGTCTAATACACCATCTTTTACCCGCGGTTCTGCTCGTGTGGCCAAATGGAATCTACTCGTTGCGTATGACACATGACACATGCCACATGCTAAGTGTGGGAGGTAACTCTGACAGCAGGTACAGCGGGTTACATCGAGACGATTAATTAAATTAAATTTAAATATTATGGAGCTTATAGCCTTCCTGGACTATCCATCTCAAAAAAACTTATTTAATTTGAAGCACTAGTTCCTGAGATTAGCTTTGAATTAAACAAAACTTCTTCAACTTTATTATGTCAGTAGATATAGATAAAAATAACATATTTTATTGTTTTAGGGTTCCATACCTCAAAAGGAAATGACGGAACCCTTATAAGATCACTTTGTTCGAGATCGCGGGGGTGTATCAATCTGAAATTAATATTGAATATTCCATCCATCCATCCATCCATCCATCAGCCTTTCAACGTCCACTGCTGGACATAGGCCTCCCCTAATTCTCGCCACTGAATATTCAGATCTACAGAAACAGTCAAGCTTCTAAGTAAATGGAATCAAAGTATTTATGCATCGTTTTTGCTGCATTACAAACTTATTATTGTAGTTTATTTCATACATAAATTAATTTTTAACAAAATGAAAAACCGACTTCTAACAACGAACTAAAAAGTGAAAAATAATTTTACAAAGATTTTATCATTTTGAAGTCGGTGTCAAGCTAATGTATGGCGATATATGAAATAAAAACATAACTAACTAGTTTATTTTTTTATTCAAACAACACAAACAAGACAAAGCGCGGTGTTGGAATCTGCCTAAGTGGCAGATTCCAACACTGCAACGTCTTGAAAATTAGGCGGCGCGTGGGGAACGGGTTCTTAACTCTAGGTTCACTCCGCCTACTCTATCCTGCTTGAAGAACGAACGGACGAACAGTTAGATATTGTACAACATTTTATTACGAACTATTGAATATTTATAATTTAACAATTTATATGTCACTAATATTTTATAGCAAGCTCAGTTCGTGATGGCGCATACATTTGCACAAAATAAACTTTTTAATAAATAACATGTTACAGCCTGCCACTTCGTCTGCGTGGACTATGAAGTAAAAGATACTGATTTTCTCGTTCCCGTTGCAATTACCTGAAATTTAACTCTCTCGTTTTTTTTAAGCTGTACTACTACAATTTTATTAAAAGCTTCACATTATACGCCGCGCATAGCAGGATAGGCAGAGGGAACCTAGTGTTAAACAACTCTGTTCTAATTAAAACAATTCTGTTTTTCACGTTCCGCCGAATTCCCGAGGCATTGCGTCTTGTGTTGAGTTGTAGAACCAACGCCGCTCTTTTTGCTTAGTTACCAGAGCGAAACAATATTACATATCTCATTCCCCCGAGTGGGAATCGAACTCCCAACCGTGACACTCGTCGCTTTTACAATAGTAGTCCCTGTACCACGGGAACCTCCCCTACACTTCACAAGATATATGTAAAATTTCAGCGTTTTTGGAAACATTACTTTTTGAGTGGCCGGAACTCCACGTCGTTTTTGTCTCGTTACTAGAGCGGGAAAATGAAAATAATTCCCCCGAGTCGGAATCGAACTGACAACCGTCGCTTTTACAGTCACTCTCTACTGCGCCGAATATTTAGCATATTAATACTTTAAATATGTAAACGCGAGACCCAAATTTTAAGAATCATCTTTATTCGTTACACTTTCATTCATTATAATATACTGTTATTTTATTGTTATCGAAAAAAGCTAACATGGATTTTTATGTTATATTAGACGCCAGTCCCACAAAACACGCATTGCTTCCAGAATTCGGCGAAAAGTGCTTTTATGTGCGGGGTACTGCGTGAAGTTAATAAAAAAATCATTAATAAAGGTTCTTATTTTGTGATAAACGTATACAATGGCTTTGTCTATTTTTAGGGTACCTTACCTTGACAGAAAATACTAAACCCTTATAGGATTACTTTGTTGCTCCTCTATCTATCTTTTTATCTATATCTACGCGATCTTGGTACGGAATAATAACAGGTCAAAAAGACTAAAATATTAAAAAAACTAAATTAATGTAAAAATATTTTTTTACCTCAACTAGGAATCGAAACCCCGATTAAATAACAAGTAGGAACGCTACGATGGTTTTATCTATTTTTTTATATATTTCATTCAGCCATTTTATATCTAAAATATTTTTCTAAAAACTAGATTTCTAAATAAAATAAAACGGCAATGATCTTAAAATGATAATGCCGCATTAGTGGCACAGTGATAACTTGTTTATTAGTTAGTGACTTGTATGTCATAAGTCACAGATTCAATTGTTACTTCACGCAAAATAATAATTTTAAGAAATTGATACACGCTGTATCCCGCAAGGCCAACAGAGAGAATCTAAGTTATGTTAAGTCACTTCGTTCATCAGTTACCTTCCTTTCTTTACATAATGCGTGTTGAGTGGCGGTGCTCAACGCCGCGTTATTTTTTTTACCAGAGCGGCGAATTAAAAATAATTCATCCTCTTCTGAGTGGGAATCGAACCGTGAGCCACCGTCGTGAGTGTTATTAGGATAATTTTGTTTAGGTGTATGACATAGACTCCTTGGATATTTTTTATTAGAATTAAATGACCTATACGACATGATTTTAAGATGTAATACTATAATTAGAAAACGTATAAAAAATTACGTAGCGACTACACGCAACAAGTAGAGGGCTTAATTCCCACTCGAGGAATGCCGGTGGAAAGAGAAAACGGAAGTGTCTTAATGGGAAAGGAATGTCTTGACACTAGGTACCCAGGTGCGGGATACAGCGTGAAACTAATAAAAATGATATCTGTAACTAATACCTCATGAACATATCTCAGGCCTAGCTAACACTCGCTTATGTCGTAGTCTTACGTAACTCCACCCAGTGACATACAGAACCTTATTTCCTTACCGTTGCGTCACATTTGGCCGAAAGAGGTGTCATTTTAGATATTTTTTTTGTTATTTGTTTATGTTATTCACTAGTTATGGATTATGGTTTCGCTTGCATGGACTTTATGACCCTTGACCTCTCAGTAGAGATTCAGTAATCAATTATTGATTTCGTAGAGGCCGTTGTGGGTTCGATTCTTATTTGTTCCCGCATATAACAGGGGAGGAACGGAGGAAGAGTGAACCCGGCGTTAAGATATTTCCGTGCCCCACTTTGTAAGTAGTAAGACTTGTGTATATGGCACATGCCACATTCTCAGTTCTCGAGGTGACTCTGATCGGTGGGTCAGTGGGTTACAAAGAATCGAATCCAACGTGATATATATAGCCTATAGCTTTCCTCCTTAAATTAATTCCTCCTTAAATATCCAACACAAAATAAAATCGAATCTGCATTACCCGAGACTAGCGCATTCAAACAAATAAACTCCTCGTTCTTATAATATTAGTAGGTATAGAAATAGATAGCAGGTATTCTTTTGCTATTATATAATTTTACACAGAGACGAGCGAGTCCTTGACGTAACCTCAAAATAAAATAGTCACGCCAAGAGTTAGTCTCACTGCCTTTAATAATATACCATTTACTGACTCGAGTTTTATGAAAATTACATGAATTTTCATTTTTTCAGCTTCGCCTTCACCCGTATATAGTAGGGTAGGTAAAAGAAACCTAGTGTTCAGAGACTCCGCTCTCCACTTTCCCCCCAATATTGAGGGGATATTGCGTGTTGACTGGCGGCCTTCAACGCATTTTTTTCGCGGTTTGTTAATCAAAGTAAAGATATGAAAATAATTAATTTCATCAAGTGGGAGTCGAATATATATGCAACAGTCGTGTTTGCAGTAGGATGCTGTGCCGGTCTGTTGTCATTCGTCCGATTTTTAAAAAAATTAAGTATTTTTCATTTGCATTTCAATTTCATACTAAACTCAATGCTACATTTTGGCATAATCTTTCCGTCAAATTGGTATCGAATACACACCACATTAGATGAAAGTTTATACAAAATTTATGTAATATTTTATATAATTTGGCTTTAATATAAATATAAGCGAGCGAAGCCGCGCTCGTGTCGCTAGTGTATTGTATGTTTTACTTTCCAAGTGGGCCCAAGGGCCGACGTCTAAGGCGGGACTCATAACAGGATAAAGAATACATACTAATATGTATATTAATTTTCTATGATGATGCAAATTTCATTGAATAGCATTGCTCCTAATATGGTATCGCTTCATGTCACCTTGGTTCGTAAGAAGCGATATACCTAATGACTAAATAGAATACTTATGGAAATTCCTATCTATACTAATATTATAAAGCTGAAGAGTTCGTTTGGTTGAACGCGCTAATCTCAGGAACTATTGGTTCGAAATTCGAATACTGTACCTGCAGTCAGAGTTATCTTGGCCACATATAATGTGTCATGTGTCATACACAACGTTGAGTTATTTCCATTTCACCGCAGTGGTGAAATCGCAGGTACAAGTAATATGGTAATTCCTATTAATGATAAGTGGGAAAATATCGAAAAAAATACCAGTACGTGCTTAGAATAATGAAGAGCTTACACTTGCGTATACTCGTAGCAGGGTTGGTAAAGTCCAGTGTTCGTGATTTTTAGATATATTGAATGACGTAAAACAACGCCGTGTTTGTCGTACCAGAACGATTTAATCGTACTAAGAAAATTTTACACTTTTTTTAGCAGGATATGCAGAGGGAACCTTGGAACCTAGTGTTAAGACTTCGTTACGTGCCCCACTTCCGCCGCATTTTCGTAGCACTGCGTGTTGAGTGGCGGGACTACCAGCTGCGCTTTACTTCGTTACCAGAATGAAGAAATGAAAATATTCTTGGATATTTAAAGCCCTCGAGTGTGTTTACAGACTCTGAAAAAAAAAACCTAGTGTCACTCCTATACCCACTTTATGCCTACTTTTTGTGACATTATTCCTTAAGTGGTGGAACTCAACGCCGCACTCTATTTTACCGGACGTAAGTCAAGTTGCGAAACTCAACGCTGCGCACTACGCCCTAAATTGAGACATAACGTGTCGAAGACAACAATTTCTTCTACAGTATGAAAAACAACGGAATCCGATAATCGATTCTAAATTAGCATATTGTTTTTTTGATAATTGTTTATCTCTGTAGTGTATAGTGTCAAGGCGGGCGGCGCGCGCGGTGCATGACTGACTCCTATTTGAAGTTACTGTCAATTGTAGATGTTATATAACGAAGTTGATATTCTATTTACTCTTGTAGTTAGTTTGTTATTGGAAATTTGATGTAATGATTTCAATTTTAGACAAAACGCCGTTTTGAGTTCCGACACTTAACACGCAATGTCTCTTCACTCTCTTCTCTGAGGGAAGCTTTTATTAAAATATATAACAAAAAATAAATAAGAAGCTTCAAAAAATAAAGAAGAAGCAATGCTGGGTAGACAGAAAAATAAATATTATGAGTTCTCCCTTTCCCTCCCGTATTCAAAACATTAGGTACGTGTTCAATGGCGGAACTGAACGCCGTGTTTTGTATTACCATTGCGGAGAAAACAAAATAATTCAGTCCGACGATATATATATATATAAACTAGAGGACGCGCGCAGCTTCGCTTGCGTATTTAAGGGTGAATTTTAATAACACATGAAACATGTGTTCAATGAAATATTTTTAAGAGTCTAAATTTCAAATTTAATAAATATCGGTGGCGATTTAAAGATTTTTCCATACAAACTTTCAACCCCTTATTTGCACCCTTAGGGGGTGAATTTTAGAAAACGATGAAACACGTGTTCAACTTTTAAAAATCTAAATTTCCAATTTTATAAAAATCGGTGCCGATTTAAAAAAAAATCCATACAAACTTTGAACCCCTATTTCATCCCTTTAGGGTTAAAATTTTTCAAAATCCCTTCTTAGTGGATGTCCAGATTACGAAAGTAAACTTTTGTCCAAATTTAACGTTTCTACCATCAGCGGTTACGGCTGTGCGTGCGTCTTACCTCAGTCAGTGTGGACAAGTCCTTTTATATATATAGATATATTAATTGATTAACCTTTCAAAGCACTTAGTATAAGGCAAAGTTAAATAATCAACTCACTGGGTCAAGATCATACTGGTTAGTGTCAGAGCAAAATAAGTCTAGAATCTAGACTGGAACCTAATACGGAGGACTTTAATTGTACATAAGTACCTACCTACATATAAATATACTAGCAACTCAGACGCGGCTTCGCCCGCTTAAACTTGTTATATTATAACCAAATTATACAAAATGCTTATATAAATTGTAGCCTTTGTGGTATTCTAATATATAAGCTAAACAGGTTAGAAGCTATCAGGTTTTTAAAATTTATATCTAACGTACCTAAAATTGTTTATATTACGTAATACAAATTATAAAATATATTAAATTAAATTAAACAATTTATGTAAAATGAAATTAAAAATTGTCAATAATATTTTTGTCAAATTTTTATGACGCCTTGATTTTTTTCATATACTTATATATGTTTTTATAGTTTTTAAATTCCCTTTATTAGTAATATAATGTAATACAATACTGCGGATATACAAAAAAAATCCAATTTCATAAAAAAACAAACAATGAAATTGTCATTTTTTGTGAGGGTTAAGTGCAAGGTAAACCATCATGGATATTTCAGTAAATTATTGAAATTCTTGTAAAGGGTTCGTTCAAATCCCTTTGTCCTTTACGCTGTATCCTGCACATTGCAAGATAGGCAGAAGTAGCTCGGGAACCTAGTGTTAAGTCCTTCCGTTTCCATTAAGACACATCCGTTCCCCACTTTTAGACACTGTTAGACTTCCCACGCCTCAATGCGTGTTGAGTTGCGGAGTTCACCGCTAGTGTGAGAATCGGGGCTAAATCATCGAGTTATAGTGAGACGTACGATTTGGACATGGTGGCCCATGAGAGGCCTAGAGAGATTATGGAGTCAGTAAAAGATGATGAGGCAATAAAGATATTAGAAAAATAATTATTACTGTAACCAACATGTTCCATGACCACTTTCCATTCCAACATTGGCACGAAGGAGAGGAGTAGTACTATCAGACACAGGTGTGACCTTATAATAGTCAGTGAGAGATCGATTATTGTTCACTTTCTTCACTTCACGTGACTGCGCGGGCGAAGTCGGGTGCAAAAGCTTGTAATAGATATGAAGAATGTAACTATTTTTGAACAATTCACACATGGCTCTGATCTTAAAATATACGGAGCTTCCATGATGATACAAATGATAAACATACTTAAATTTTCGTAAATAAGTATAGATGGACAGATTGACATCCAGACGAGGAAAGAATCTAAAGTCAATTTGAATTCACGATCAAACAAATAGCTGGATGTTTCTTAGAATTATTTTTCCTTCTGTCTACCCCCAATGTGAAATTAAAAAACAGTGTCTTGACACTAGTGTCTCTCTGCTTACCCTGCCTTGAAGGAAAGCTTAACATTTGAAAAATTAAAATATAACAACGTCACATACGAGTACATACATATATACTTATATATGTTCAAATCAGATATACACTTGTATATCTGATTTGAATACACTCTCACTATCAATCAATAAAACAAAATATAACTTCGCAGTAACGGTTTTTATATACATACGTACTCGTATATATTTAAAATTTATTAAACGATATGTATTTTTGTTTTTGTTCTAAAATTAATATTTCCATAAATTAAAAGGTTTTTTTCTGCTAACCATACAATTGTGTTCATAGCTTGTGACCCAAAAAATTGTATACATTTGTATTACGTTTTTTATGGCTCAAGTGAAGTATTTTGTAATAGTATTAAAATAGTAATCTTTTTCACGCGACGGTTGTGGGTTTGCTTCCCAGTCGGTGGAATAAAAAATTATATTAAAAAAAAAACTTTTTTCGCGCTAGCAACAAGACGCATGTGCATGTGCGGGATACAGCGTGAAGTGAAAATAATATAATTAAATATAATTTAGATTTAAAATAATCTACAATTATAATTTATCAATTATCGAATAAACATGATCTATAACTTTTACTTAGTAATTTACTTGAAAAAATCGATTATTTTGCTTTGGTTGAGTTCAAATACACGACCTCCACGTATCTGCCACATTCAGTAACAAACGTGCCAAAAGCTAAAACAAAATAATATATTAAAATAAATTGTAAACATATATATATTTCTATATAAATACTATAGAATTGAAAAGTTTGTTTGGTTAATCGCGCTAATCTCAGTAACTAGTGGATCAAATACACTTTTTATGTTGGATACTTATTGATTTTAATCGTTTCTATGTAACCCACTGTACCTGTGTCATAGTGAGCACTTAGAATGTGTCATGACACATGTGTCATATAAAATTTTTGTGATATCCTTTTGATCATAAAGGCGAAGCCGTAGGTATAAGCTAAGGGAATATAAGTCTACGAATTGCGTTTGTCAGTCAATCCCTACCCTAGTTTAGGGACTGACTGCTAAACATGATAATCTAAAGTATCTCAGCTAACCGAGTGGTTATTTCTCAACCGGACGTTGTTTATATGAAGGAAATAAGTGTTTAAAGTAAATGTGCAAATTAACTAAGATTATAATTTCGTAATATTACTAGAAACAACTATTTTTATGTAGAAATATGAAAAAAAATATATTGAAAAAGTATGTCATGTGTACAATTAATTGGTTTGTACCTTATTACTATTTTTGAGAAGTCAATTGAATATTGCTAAGGGACATCTTATCTATATTTGCGTCCAGGAGAACCTAGTGTCTACTAAAATAGAACTAGTGTTAAGACATTCCGTTCCTATAGAGTCAACTCAATTGTGGGGCATAACGTGTTGAGTAGCGTATCACAACGCCACGCTTTGCCTTATTACCAGAGCCAGTGAAAATATTTAAAAAATCTGTATCTTGGTGGGGGGGGGGGTATATCGAACCCACAACCGTCGCGTTTAGTCACAATCCTCAAAAGATATCTTGCAGTACATAATTTTAAAACCAAATAAATATTTTAATTATAAAAGTACATGATATTTGATACTTGCTTAAAATATAAGCAAAATTGAATTTCACAATATGTATAATATAATATTTCGCTGACGCTACATCAATTGTGGCAATCAATGTGAAAAAAATGAGTTCGCATTCCAATATAAAAAAATTGCTTGCGATTGATTATTAATTGACTTACATGCGCACTAAGAGATGCTAATTAACTTTTAACTGACATTAGATCGGCCTGAAATGTTTCTTTTTCAGTTTTACCTTCTTCACTTTACTCCTGAACTTCAGATATTGCATGTTGAATGGCGGTGCTCTACTCTACGCGATGGCTGAGTAGAAACAAAAATGCTTTAATTGTATTTAAATATTTGTCCAAAGTGGACTGAACTCACAAGTCAGAAGCTTTGCACAGGGGCACAAGAGGGTGGCCGCTAACCCGACAGTTGTGGGTTCGATTCCCACTCTTTATTGTCAAATATTTAATATTTTTATTTCCTCGCTCTGGTACCGAGCACGAGCCTGTCCGCCACTCAAGATGCAGCAGTTCTTCTAGAATTAGGCTGAAAGTGGGTAACGGGGTGTCACACTGAGTTCCCATGTTCCGTCTTCTAACCCTGCTATTCCGCAGTGGATAGACCGTGAAGATATTTGTAATATATAATATATTTACGTGAATAAGAAATATAAATATTTTGATATTATGTTTTAAATTTTACTTTACAAAATTTAGGTCAAATTGAAAAGCTCTGACGAATGTATTCGTACAATACTTTCTCTACAAACTTATGAAGTACTAGCACTACGAGCCGTCGCTCGCTATTTTATTTTCGAGATGTAAAATATTTTTTTTCCCTTCAATGTAGTAACTTCGAGAAATCCACCTTCGATGCGTCCCAACATTAACATGATGTCTCATCAGCATGATCAGGATGATCTGCATTCCGCAGACGGCAAGGTAGGTATAGGAAATCTAGGAACCTAGTGTTAAGACACTCCGTTCCTCATTAAGACACTTCCGTTGTCCACTTTCCGCCAAATTATTAAAACATTACGTGTTGAGTGACGGAAATTAACGCCGCGCTTTGCCTCATTACTAAACCGAAGAAATGGAAATATTAAATATTTCATTCCTCTGAGTGGGAATCAAACCCACAACCGTGGCGATACGATCACACGCCACCCTGCGCTACGACGGCCCCTCACTTAACCCAACATATATACACGGATTTCAGCGTTCTACGCCGCGAAGTTTCGGGAGTGCGTTGTCAATAAGTCACTAAACGCATAAATATTCTTATATACAGAGATATATATAAAAATATATAAGGTATGTACATATGTTACAACATAACGAAACCGCAATAACTCGTTCCTCAATCGTGCTCCGATTCCTGTGCGTTGGTTTAATTACTTAGAAACTACTTAAACTGAAGATATCGTGGCGTAACGTTTGACTGTAAAATGATGGTTCTGGGTTCGATTCCCACTCCTGGGACTCCTGCCAATCAACACACATTGTCTCGAAAATTTGTTGCCATGTCGGTAAGGGAATGTCCGAACATTAGGTTCCCTCGGCCTACCCTGCTGTGTATGTAAAAAAATATTACAAATAATTTAAAATTTAAATAACATATAAAAACGTATATAAAAATATAACATGTGAAAAAAAAACAAAAATACGCTTATACACGTAATTTAATTAATTGGCCATGAATTAGTTATAAACTAAAAATAAAAATAAAAATCGTTACATTTATTTTTAGATACTGTATAATTACCATCTAGGCCGTCTTGGCACAAGCGTGCGCCTGTAAGCGCGACGGTTGTGGGTTCGATACTCAGAGGAATGAATCATTTAATATTTTCATTTTCTCGCTCTGGTAATGAGGCTAAACGCGGCGTTGAATTCCGCCACTTAACGCGAAAATGTGTCGTATAGTGGGTTACGGAGTGGGAACGGAGTGTCTTCAGGACTTGGTTCCCAGGTTCCCCCTGTCTACCCTGCTATGTGCAGAATACCTACAGTGTAAATCAGCGTAAATCAAAAAAAAGATCCACGCAGTGTCACGCTATTTCCCGCAAATAGCAGGATAGGAGGAGGGAAAGAGTGTTAAGACACTCCGTTCCCCATGCACCGTCCAATTATCAAGACATTGGATTTCAGAGCAAACGAGTATTTGTCTTGTCGTTCAAGAGTGAACTAGTAATTATATAATATCTAAAATTAGATCTAACGTTTTTTATTTTTAGTTTATAACTGTTTCAAGACCGAATAAATTATATGTACATCGTAAATAAGCGTTTTTTGCTTACATTTTTATTCATATAGTTGTTAGCAAGCGACAAAAAATGTGGTGCTACCTGAGTATATGTGTATCTGTATGTCTGTGACATCGTATCGATTTTGATTGAGTTTTTGGAAGATGCTTTAATCATAAGTATTATTATCAGTGACTCGAGTCTACTATGTTTAGCCGCTTGAAGATTATCAGCTTTTTTCTAGTTGATTATTTACTTTTTAGAGTTTGGTTTTCGGTGGATTTTACGTATCAATTTTCTTTGATGGGTATGAGTCAATAACCCTCTATTTATACTAATAATATAATGCGGGAGATATTTTTTGGTTGAACGTAATGACGTAATGTCAGGAACTACTGATTCGAATTGAAAAACTCTTCAGGTCGAGGAACCGACGTTTCGAACATTTTGTAGTAGTCCGTGGTCACCGGACCCTTGGACTCTATCCAGTCTGTTAAGAGTTAGGTCACACAATATCTTCTTACCACCCAAGTGAGACGGAATGTCTAGGCACTAGGTTGTCTCTGCCTGCTTATATTATTAATATAGGAAATAAAAAACCATAATATCATTTAAATAATTAATTAATGTAAAATAAATATAACATTTATAAACATAAGAAAAACTACTGTAATTATTTTTTTTATCTATAGTTTTTTTCTGTTGAAATATTTTTATCTTGTTTTATTTGTTGTTGTTAAAAATTAACATAACAGCTTACTTAACTATACTATAGTATAGTATAGTAGAGACCCTCGTGAGACAGCCATTGACTGTAAAAGTGGCGGTTGTATGAAAGAGTGATATCCCTAGAAAATTCGGCGCATTGGGAGGAGAGTGTTCTAACACTAGGTTCCCTCTGTCTACCTTGCTAAGCGGGAAAAAGCGTGAAACTGCTATTTTGCTTATGTTATAGGTATATTATACAACAGATAATAATAATAAAAAGAAATATTTAATGCACTTTAGGCCGTAGCCTATTGAACTTGACCCAGAAATAAAATAAGTTAATTCAAGAGATCTAGATGTGTCTACTTAATGATCTAAGATTAACTCTAATTGCACTTAAATGTTTTAAACGTGACTTTAATAACTAGCATTCTGTATGATCCATACTAATAGATATTATAAAGCTGCAGAGTATGCGTGGTTGAACGCGTGAATCTCAGGAACTAATGTTAACTCGTGTTGTGTAGCGGAACTCAACGCCAGTTCTGTTCTGTTCTGTTTGCCAGAACGGGGGACAAAAATATTTAATATTCATTGCTACTATTTAATATTCATTTTCTCACGCTATATATAGCTACAACTAGTGAATAAACACTATATTCTCCACTTTATGCCTGAATCTGTTACATTGTTAAAGCGCAAGTTGCTCTATTTCTGGCTCTGGTAAAATAAGAGACCAGAGAGAAGAAATGATAATTAATCATTCTCCTGTCTGAGGATTGAACCTACGACCACCACATTTACAGTTACGCCGTAGGCGGCCCACTGCGACACGACGGCGTCGATAAAATGCAGTTTTGGTAACTTTCATCTGTAGCGTGTCAACTTTCGTTGGAAGAATGAACACAATATGACAGTTATGATATTTTTTTTATTGCTTTATTAAAATTCAATTTAATATATACATTATTAATTTTCTTTTAACGGCTTTTTTCCCGACTGCGGGACCCGAAGAAGGGTGATGTGTTTATCAGTATATGTACCTACAATTGTACGAATTCAATAGCTTAAAGAGGCGTAGACGTAGAGCGTGACTTAGTCTTAGATTAATTATAAATATTTTAGTAGTTTTAGTTTTAGTTATTTATATAAGTAATCAATTTGGTCAATCTCTTTTAATATTACTATAAAAAAAAATATTTAAAGTTCACTTTCACGGTCGTAAACAGGATTTTAACAATTTTAAATACAAGTATTGTATCCTATATCTTATAAAACAAAGTCGCTTTTCGTGTCTGTCTGAACTTTCTAACTCTTCTTCTTCTAAACCACCCAACGGATTTTTATGCGGTTTTCACCATTAGGTCGAGTATTTCTCAGGGAAGGTTTATATATAGTTTATTATTTGTACATTCTTATGTAAATTAACATAAATACGATAAATGTGTCTAAAGTCCTACCCGTTGAGACACTTTCGCGCATGCGCTGCTTTAATGGTAAGTACTACATGACAATAATGTACTGGAGTATTGTTCCTCTTAATAAGATCTACAAAAAAGTCCGCGAGAGCATATTTTTATCTTTTAAGGATAACGTGTAGTGATCATTTTTCTGTCTAAAAATAATAATTTCAATATGTTTTTTATTTTGAGTCATATTTTTCCATAATGGTATTAATCCTTATCCTTTAAAATACTTTATTAATTTTCTACGTTAAACGAAGATAAAATTTGCTTTTTACACTATTTCGAAATTGCGAATAGATTTAGAGAAAAACGCATTTAATTGTTGACACATCCCGCCGTTGACACATCAGCTGTATGTTACTCAAGTTTCACTTATCCCTTACTCTCAGCATATAAATAAGTATATTAGTTACGTTGGCCATTTAATGTAGACCAAAACTGTCTTTTACTGTTTTTTCATTTTAATAAGTACTTTAGAAGTTGTTACAATATCAAAACATCCTTGCTGCGAAACGCGCCCCGCGACGTTTTGCTTATACAAGCGCGTCATGAGCAGTCATCGGTGGTTCAGTGGTAGAATGCTCGCCTGCCACGCGGGCGGCCCGGGTTCAATTCCCGGTCAATGCATTCTATTTAATTTTCCTCACAGGCAGCCACGTAGTGCTTGCTTTTCATCAGGGACAGAATACCCTCTTCAGCATTAACCACAAGCTCGAAAAAAAAACCCGCCCGCTATATAGGCATAGCAACGAAGATTTAGATGCGTTTGCACGTATTGGATAATTGGAGTTGAATGTATTATTTCAGCGCGATATATTTGGTTTCATATTTTTTGTAGTAGTTATTTTAGGCTTTTGTTTATAATTTCTTCCGTTTAAAAATAGTCATTTAACTATCTAAAAATAGTCATTTAAATATATTTTAATAAGTACTTGAAAAGATTAGTAGCACATATAATACCTATTAAAATATCCTTGCCGAGTAAAACAATTGGAAAATCCTTATTGAAACTACGAAAATGCGGGTTGCATTAGGGTTTAATTAATTTTCACATTATCTTAAGTGATTTGCAAACATACATTATATGAATAATCCAGTAGTAAAAGCGGGCGAAGCCGCAAGGGGGTCGCTAGTATTTATATAATAACAAGTCGTCGCTCGCATTTTTGTTTGCGTGGACTTTAAGACATAAAATTTCATCTTTTTTTCCATTCCCGAAGAAATATTAAGAAACACTCTCTTAATGCTCCCCTACACTCCCTGCCCCTACCCTACCTTCCTACCAAATATCAGCTTTCTAAGTCCAGGATTTTCATCTGTGCGTTGGCTTATAGTCACTCAGTAACGAAAGCGTTTTATTTAATCATTCATCAATACTAAGGGGGACTAGGTATCGAATCCACTACCATCGCGCTTACAACCACATAGTACCAGTTTCATGCTGCATCCCGCATATAGTATGCTAGGCAGAAGGAACCTAGTGTTAAGATACTCCGTTCTCCACTTTCTGTCGAATACCTAAAACATTGTATGTTAAGTGGTAGAACTCAACACCTTGCCTTACCTTCTTACCAGAGCATAGAAATAAAAATATTTAATATTGCATTCCCCTGAATGGGAATCGAACCCACCTTCACAGCCACTTTTAGATTCATACAATAAGCTGTCTCAATAAGGTAACATTATGTTTAGCTTAAGTAAAGTAGCAAAGTGTGATAGGCTTACAATAATAAAATTACTATTAATTATTTTTTATTACCGCAGCCATTAAATTTAAAGACTTGTAATAAATGTTAACATTATATTGATCTCGAGGTCGTCGTGGCGCAGTGGTCTAGTGTTCGATTGTAAACGTGACGGTTATAGACTCGATTCTTACTTGTTGTTTTTTTTAACTTGGAAGGTAGGCAGAGCGAACCTGGGAACCTAGTGTTAAAACGCTTCCGTTCCCCACTTCCCTTTTCCTTGCCCAATTCTCAAAACTCAATGCCGAGCTTTGCTACTGCGCCACAACTGGTCTCAAACCCACCCAGTAACCAGGTCCACGCGGTTGAATAAACTCTCTTCGCTCTAGTAACAAGACAAAACGCGGCGTTGAGTTCCACCGCTCGACACATTGCGTCTCCAAAATTGGGCATACATCTCCCTTGGTGTCAAAGTCAATTTCACTTGCGTTGCTTCTGTCTACCGTGCAGTACAGTCACACTTTAAGATATTCTTAACGGTTTATAGAGGTGTGTTGGTTAGTTCATTTATTGAAGAAAGCTGCAGTATATTTACATTTAATCGTCTCGATGGAACCCACTGTCTGTCCAAGTACTCGTAGTTATATTCTATTTCACCACGCGGGCGAAGCTCCCGGCAGAAGCTAGTGATATCCGTATATTTATGAATGTATGTATGTATGTAATACAAATTCTAATTTAACTAGATTTCTAATAGTTCTCAAGGCAGTGTAGTATTATTGTTAATTTCTATAATTCATAACGCAATTATAATACAAGGTGAATCGTTTGTATTAACATTGTTATTACTAGGATTTTTACAACTGCTAGTTGTAGTATGTACTATTTGTGTTTTTTTTATCTACATACTGTATCCCGCACACAGCAGGATAGGGGTAGGTAAGGGAACCTGAAAACGTAGTGTTACGCCCTCGCCCGTTCGGCCTGGGCACACAATCTCAAAACTGGGGAATGCACCGTCTTTGTGACCCGTGACCTTCTATAATTTTGAGTACAAATTTTATGATAAAGGCATTAGAAATACATTAGTTGCAGCTACTTGAGGATTTACTTGAAATTAACTTTAAAAATTAAAAAGTTATTTTGAAAGCTTCTAGAACATAATTATTTGTGAAGAAAAAAAAAAACAAATAAATAAACAATAAAATATACATTTATTAAAAAGATTGTAAAGTTAGTAATATTAAAAAAACATAAAAAAATAATATTAAAATTTACAATTTAAATGAAAAATATATAAAATATAATAAGTATTATGAAGTTTTACAAAGCGCGAAGTTGAGTTCTATTACTCAACTCGCCATATTTGCCTGTCCTATATGCAAGACACAGAGGGAAACTAACAAAATATGTAGAGAAAAAATTACAAAGCTGAGCAAAAGAGAGGAAGATGCAATCTTTTGTATTTCTTATTGTAATTGTTGCATGTTCAATTCATGGTAAGAAAAATTATGAGATTTATCTTTAAAGCCCACAATATCTTTAATATATAGCATATAAACTTACGCCATCTACCTATCGTTCATAATGAAAAGATACAAAAATCTATGTAATTAATAATATCAAAAATAGTTGAAAAAATTGAAAAACTGTTGTACCATTAAAATATATTCATCTTGTTTAATACAAAAAAAAAATAAAAATAAACCTTACATACGGAATTTCTATAATATTAATATGAAACATAACGCGAGATGGCTTTTATGCATACAGCCACCGAGATAATACTTTCTTGGCCTACTGCCCCACATCCCCACCTTCGAGTGAAAGCAACGAGATAATGACATAATATTACAAATTACAACCGTAATCTAAGAAAAAATTAATGAATTGTGTGTATATTTTTATTTTTTTATCTATATTTAATTTTTAGTTTTGGTTTAAGATGTTTAGGTTGAAGTGTTTGCCTGAAATTTTAACAGTTTTTAATAACACTCATTTGTTTTTTGTTTGTGTTGAGTTAGCCTTTCTAATTTTTTATTTTTATAATTACCTAAATGATATTTTTTAGTATTAATTTGTATTAATTACTGAAAAATATCACATTATTTAAGATCTAAAATTCAAATTAAAAAGCACATACCTTAATTCTTTAAAAAAAACACAACCTACCCAAAACACTAGTATCCAAAGCACAAAATTCACTCACATTTCAGATGGCACTGAAAAAAAAACAAACTGTCACTGTCAAAAAACGCGCGAAGCATGCGCAATGAACGGCGCGAGTTGCTCGACTGATGGTAGACATTCGCTTTCAGTATCAACAGTCTATTTGAGGCCGTCGTGGCGCAATGGAACAATATTTTACTGTAAACACAAGTGTTGCGGGTTTGATTCCCAATAACGAAAAAATATATGATAATATATTTTAGTAGTTCTGTAGAGATCAGAGGAAATATAATTACTACAAATAAGTGCGTGTATCATACATGACAAACTCTAAGTGCAAGAGACAGTTACACCGCAGCTACAGTGAGTTACAACAGTGCGATTAACGTTATTTAATACAGCCTATAGCCTTCTTGGATGTATGGACTATATTAATCCCTTAGTTCCTGAGATTAATGCGTTCAGTCAAACAAATTCAGCAGTTTTATAGTATTAGTATGGAAATATAGAGATTCTAGCCATCGGAACTTGGTAAATGTTTGATTGTAGATGCGATGGTTGTAGGTTCAATTTTAAAAAAAAAACCAGCTTCACGTATCCCGCACACAGCAGGGTAGGCTGAGGAAACGTAGTGTTAAGACACACGTTCCCCACTTTCTGCCGAATTCTGGAGGCTTTGCGTGTTGAGTGGCAGAACTCAACGCCGCTCTTTGCCTTGACAGCAGAGCGAAGAAATAGAAATATAAACGTAAATAAATATTTCACTTCCCCGAGTGGGGATCGAACTCACAACTGTCGCGTTACAGTCACACCCTTGTGCCGCTGCGCCACGAAGGCCTCAATTTTTACTAGGTGATAAAATTACATTTATATTTATTTTTATTTCTCCACTATTTCATTTAATAGAGGCCAGGTCGTGACGAAGGGCACAAGCGTGCGACTGTAACGCGACAGGCTGTGGGTTCGATTTCCAGACGAGGAAATAGTAACAAGGCGAAGCGCGGTGTTGCGTTCCACCACACAACACGCAATGCTTCAATAATTCTGAAATTGGGAAACGGAATGTCTGAACACTAGGTTTCCTGGTTCACTGCGCCTTCTTCTGAATGTCCTTCGCGGCCTAGTTACAAAGCTCTAGTACAAAGCTCTTGCAGACAAAGCGCGACATTAATTTCACTCTAGAAAGCAATATCTTGAATTCGGAATCCGAGTATTTTAACACTAGGTTCCCTCTGCCTTCCCTGCTAATATTATGTATATGGGATACAACTCCTCCGGTGATATTTTCGAGGCGTTACGTGTTGAGTGGCAGAATGCTGCGACGCCGGAGCGAGGAAATGAAAATATTAAGAAATAATAATTCATTCCCTCGAGTAGGGATTGAACCCAAAACCTTCGCGTTACATCACACCATTGTGCTCCTCCGCCACTACAGCCTTAATATTATAATAAATTTAAGCGAGTGAAACCGCGTGTGGGTCGCTAGTAATCTATATAATTGACTTAAGAGGAAATCGAATTCGAGACTTTGGTCGTAATTAATAGTTTTCTCATCTTTGTATGATAAATAAAGATTAAATTTTGCTCAGAGCCTTGAACTTTTTGTTTCTGTTTACTTGCAATTTTTAATTAGCTTTAATTATGTATCAAGTTGGGTTGACATTTCATCCTAAAAGAGGTTGCTATAAACTAAGCTCAACTTAGAAGTCGCGCGTCAGGGCGAAGCAACAATCTCACACTAAACGCGACGGTTGCGGGTTCTATTCCCATGAAAGACTGATTGACTTTGACTTTGACTTTGGCTTTCTAGCCTGGTTTAAAAAAATAAAAATAAAAAAATAGTATCCTTTCTTCAGTTTTTATTTGTTAAATCTTTAAATGACCATAGTTACCTTTGTAATGTAGATCGAAATATTTTTTAAAAAGTCTACTTTACTAGAGATTATTTTGATCTTGAAATAAATTTGAAAAAAAGATAAAGACGCGGTTAACGCGTGGGCGTAGGAATATTGGTGGTCGAGTGAGCTATGCCCCTGCATCACGACTGGCCTCAAAACACAACTGATGTACTAATAATATGTGACCTTAACCACTGAACCATGAGGGTGTAATACTCCACTTCCTTTACATTAAGTGACAATCTGATTGACAATTTACCATCAATTATATATACGTACATATTATAATTATTGCCATTAAAATAATTGTTAGGTTAAAGACTTATATAACAATATTTGTTCAGTAATAACTAAACTAGATGAAAATTGTGGGTTTACCTGTTTTACCGACGAAAAAAAGAGGTGTCATAAGTTTGGCGTGTGTATAAACGTGTGTATCTGTATGTCGGTATGTGGCATCGTAGCTCCCAAACGGATGAACCGATTTAGATGTATTTTTTTGTTTTTAAAGGTGAATTAATAGTGTTTTTATCCATGATTCGAGAAAATATATTCAGCCGTTTGAAGATTATCAGCTCTTTTCTAGCTGTTCATATACTTTTCTAACCCTATTTGTGTTCCGCCAATGAACAATCAATGCCTCGAGAATTCGGCAGAATGTGGGGATCGGATGTCTTAACTAGGTTCCCAGGTTCCTTCTGCTATGTGCGGCATATAGCGTGATGCTAAAAAAGAAACCAAATCCTGAGTGGAGATCCGCCGAATTCTTGAAGCATTGCGTGATGAGTTACGGCGGCGACGGCGATCAGATCTTTATCAGAAAAGAAAATAATTAATATTTCATTCCCCCGAGTAGGGTTCGAATTTACAACCATTGCGTTGACAGCCAAACACTTGTACGCGAGACTACGCTACGAGACGCTACGGCGGCCTTTCAAATAAAGATTATGTTTACACAAAAAACTGAATTTTCCAAACCTAGCAAAGTAATTTAAATATTAAATCCACAACCGTTGCGTTACAGTCACATGCTTATGCCCATCTAAAAAATAAAAATATAATAAATGTAGATTTCTTGAAAATCAAACCCACGACCATCGTGTGTTCTAAAAGAACACAAAGCCTAAATAAAAGACTTTACCTCAAATATGCTACGACAGCATCCTATACTGATGTACAAAGTCCACTTTACAACATATTTAATGAAAATAGTGCCTATTCGCAGAAAAAAATGGACAATGCGAGGTGGACCCGCTCATTGAGGGTTCCGTACCAATTTCATGATTGTTATTTGTGAGTCAAAGAAAAGTAATTATAACTTAGAATCGATTCGATTTTAAGAAAGGGTTTTGGACTAACAACAGACAGACATAAAGACGGACGACAAAGTGATCCTCTTATAGGAGTTTTTCTTTTGAGCTACAGAACAATAAAAAGTTAAATGAAATATGAGTTTAACCTAAACAAAGGAAATTGCATAATAACTTAGGTTTCAGTTCAAATCAAAATAATATCTAATATTTTAAATGCCGTCTAATTCTTTTGTCAACGTCGGTGACATTCGACCCGCTAGGTAATAGTTTCTACGTAAAACATAATTACTTTATAAACAGAAAATTGTTAGAATTATATGCTTGCAACATTGTAGGTGATTGAAGGCGAAGAAATTCTTCGTCTCAAGTCTTCTTTAGCTTCACTATGTATACTGAAAAATGAAGAGGGAATCTTTGAAGTCATCAAATCTGGTGTTAAGACACTCCGCACCCAATTAAAACACTTCCGTTTCCCACATCCCGCTAAAATCTTAAAGCATTGTCCGTTGAGTGGCGGAACTCAACGCCGGGCTTTGCTTCGTTCCTTACTGTTATCCCTAATTAATCATTGAGCTTGTTTTATTATTTTAAGGTTTAATTATGGCCCAAAGATACTTGTCATAAATTCAATCAATTAAATTTGAATGCAGAATCATCATTTCAATTAGCGACATCTTCACTGCGCCACGAACGCGTATCACGAACAGTCATTAATTTTAATTCAAATTAAAATTGTTTACATACACGTTTCATACAAACTAATAAATAAATACAACAACATATTCAAGTTTTCCTTTTGACACGATAATTAATTATCTAACTTATATTATTACTTTATTACAAGTAGGAATGTAGAATAAACGATTAAAACGCTAGAAAATTTGTTGAAAAAACGTAGCGGGAATTGAACCCGCACCTATTGTTTACACTTCAAGCGCTCGTTGCCACGTTCTTATACAATTGTTATAGTTTGTACATATTATGTGGGGAAGAGAGTGTCTCGACACTTTTATTGAACGTTCGTTAAGAGGTGTGATTTGCGAATTTAATCCTGCTGCGTAAAAAAAAATGTGAATGAAGATAATTTGAATATCCTTCAGATCATCTTGAGCATCTATCTACCTATTCTATAATACCTCTAATACTACTACCTCTTACCTGCCACCTCGCCATGAGCTTAGTTTTAATATATAGGAATAATTGGAAGATTAGACTGTTTTTTTAGCTTTTCGCTGTATCCTGCACATTGCACGGGGTCGTGGGCGGCGGTGATCACAATCGGGTGACCCAAACGCTCGATTGCCTTATCCTTTTTTTTTTTAAATAAATAAATAGTAGGGTGAGTAGGTAGAAGAGGGATCCTAGTTAATACTAGGTAGACACTCTGTTTCCATTAAAATATTTCCTATTCCTCAATTTGAATTCTGGCGGCAATGCCTGTTGAGTGGCAACGCCACTGAACTGGCAAAGATATGGAAAATCGTGGAAAATGTTCTACACATACCGCGCACGTGTAGAACAGAATGTTTTCACAAGCTTTCCTCTACCTATCCTGTTATACACGAAGTAAAGCGTGACATCGGAAGACATCGTATCCACAACCAAGGCGAAGCACACAACTACTGCACCAGAGCGGTATTTCTGAGCGTTTTATAAAATAAGTGTACATCCACACTAATAGATATTACATAAATCATTAAATCACGGTATTGTTCACTTTATATGATCTTATTCTATGAAGCATTACTAGCTTATAATAATTATGTAATGTGATATAACGTAAATAAATGTTAACTTAATGTGGCGCAGCTTGACTGCCCGGTACGCGATGGTAGCGGATTCAATCCCGATTTGGGTACCTGTGTTCGGCCATGTAAGAGAAGAATGTTTTGAGCATCCCATGTATTCACAGACCGGGTGACGGGTGTAAGGGTAAAGAGCTCAGAGCAGTGCTCATCTCCAGTACCCTAGTCCTGTTTCAAATTTGGAAATATCCAATTAATATTCTTCATTTATGAAGCAAGAATCAGTGGCAAAATAGGCAGGAGAAACCTGGGCTGCCCCTTGAGAACACGATGATACTGGAGAAAGGTCACGTATAAATCTTGAAGATGCGAAGTTAACGACAGTGGACGAGGCGAGAGAGGTCTGCAGAAGCCGTAGCTTTTTTCTCTCCGTTCTCCCTGGCTACCCTGCAAGAGATAAAGATATTAATGCCACTTTCTACAAATCAATGTTACCAAAACAAATTGTCATTAATGAGTCTAAAATAATTTACTATTTACATTTAAAAACCGCACGACGCAAGTAGCGAGTTTGAATTCTTTTTGTGGCAAATATTTATTTAAAATCTGGCTTAGTTCGTGAAAAAATAAGAAACAGGAAATTTTATTTACAAAAATTTGTTTTTCAACTTCAGAAGTGTATGTCATTTTTGTTTGAGAAGTTACTGTTAATTTATTCGAAGGTTATTTCTGACGATGTTTCTCTGTTTATTTTCACAATAAATGGTAGATACGAAAAATCAAACATAAAATACTCCTAACTCAAACTTCTACGAGGCCGTCGGAGCCGGGGGTTTATGTGTGGGACTGTAAACGGGACGGTTGTGGGTTCTATTCTCACTCGGAGAATGTAAAAATTGTAACGTTTTCATTTCGTCGCTACCTGCTCTGGTAACGAGGCAAAACGTGGCCTTTAATTCCACCACTGAACACGCAACGCCTCCAGAATTCGGCTGAATGTAAGGCCAGAAGTGAATTTATAAGAACGGAGTGGTTTCAGGTTCCTTCTCCTTTCTCTGCTATGCCCGGAATACAGCGTGAAGCAAAGAAAACTAATACATTATGCGCAAAAGGATTATAGCATTCCAGTTTTCTTTTCAGTTAGGAAAAAGCTTCGGAGTCAGCTATATTTTTGCAGATTTTATTTTCGCAAAAACAATAAAGACAGAATTTTAGAGTATTTGAGTATACAGATGACAGCACTGTTGATGAGAGCTACATAGCCAAAGCCACTGCAAGTGGTCCTGAACTACAATCGCATGGGGATAATATGGCTGAACGCCTTCATTTGAACTTCAATACAGTCTCCGTTTGGGGAGATGCCAATCTGCTCGAATTTAACGCCACTGAGACCCAGGCGGCCCGTGCTCAACAAAAGGCCGTTCAAATTTTGCCTAACTTTCAAAAAAAAATTCTTGGAGCCAAATGAAAAAGTGACCAGTTTCTGGGAAAGAGAGAGCGGAGCCTTCACTTCGCCCTTTACATTTCTTTACTAGAACAAAATAATAATTTAAATAGATAAAGCCATTCCTCTCTTGGGAACCCCCTGAATGGGGTCGAACCATCAACCATCACAAATCAGTAACACTGTCCCAGAACCACAACAGACTCACAAGTAAATTGTAATACATATTTATGTATTTAGTTTATTTATCTAGGAAATTGTATTTAATAATATGCCTCAAGAGGTCTCTAATTAGATAGGTTATACACTTTGTTAAGAAAATAAATAATAATGTTTTATTTTATTGTTTATAAGTATACCTACATAGGGTTTAATTATTCTTTTGTCATAGGGTCGCGGGTTCATATCCGTGTAACTTATATTAATATAGATAATATCTATATAAAAACTCTTCTTCATTTATTACAGGATTATTTTAAGACGAAATAATCATGTAATGTATGTCAATCTGTTTTTATTTATTATAAGGAAAGTAAAGAGGATGTCCGCTCTATACAAAAAAATATTAGATATCCTCAATAGAAAGTATAATTATTTTCTTATAACTTTTGTTGTGTAGTATTGTATTACCATGTTCATCGTGGCACACCGGCCGTCGTGGCACAGGGGCCCACTGTAAACGAGAGGGTTTTGAGTTTCATTCCTACTCGGGGGAGTGAAATATTTAATATTTTTATTTCTTCGCTCTGCTAACCAGGAAGAGAATTTCTCAAGAATTTGGTGGAAATTGAGGAACGGAAGTGTCTTAATGGGGAACGCAGTGTCTTAAAACCAGGTTCTAAAGATAGAAACAAAGTGGTCATATCCTCTACTATAGAGGCTATGACTGCTTCAAATATACCTTCCACATACCAAACTTCCTAACCTCTTACAGGCAATTAAGATCCATCAAAGCAAAATAATAATAATCTCTACATATAATAAAACAGTAAAAATATGTATTGTTTTAATTTTTGTAAACAATGTTTTGTTATTGAAATTTCTGGGGTAGGCTATTCTGAGGAGGCCCCCAGCAGCAGCAGCGGCTCTTTGGCTCGGCCCGCCCTCTTTCTATACCCATGTATGTAGAAAAAGGCAATCCAAATACCTGCACTCCTTAGTAATTAAATATCTATAGATAATTATGTCTAATTATAAGCCTAGTTTAAGTAAAAGATAAAAACGAAATAAACACAAAAAACACTAGGGTTCCGGGTTCCCTCTGCCTATCCCTCTACAGGATGAAGCCAAAAAAACCTGTTGAATTTCTTGCCCGCTCTATACAAGTAATTATATTTCTATTTGACTACCGAGACGAAGTCGTAGATATTAACTAGTACCTATATTTATAATAATATAATAATTTTTCCATTGATATCCTTGTAAATAGGTTAATTATGTATCCACACATAATGGGAGATCTCTGACTTGTCTATCTAGTCGGTTACTTCTAAACCCATTAGCGTCGGTAATTTATACGTGTACTATAAAATGTCAAACATTATTAACATTGTTATATAATAATATTATGTTGACGTAACTGTTTCTTATTTATATTTGGTTTGCGTGGATACCTGGAATCTTCGCCACGCACTGTTCAAACGCCCAATTTTCGAGACACTGCGCGTTGAGTGGCGGTGCTCAACGGTGCTCGTCGTGCTCTCTTGTTATCAGAGTGAAAGAGTACAAGTACAACGGACTACGTTGGTCTACGTTTCCAGCTAGATTGAGCTTTTTTCTTCACGCCATATCCCTCATATAACAGTGTAGGCAGACCCGGTGTTAAAACACTCCGTTGTCCATTTCTCACTTAATATTTGAGATATTACGTTAGCATTTTCTATTTCTAATAAAAATCTTTCATTATTTACGGAACTACAGTATTTTCCTACGTTAATGATACATTTACTAAATTAGACTTTTTGTCTCGTCTTGCGTGTATCATGTCATGTCACTTTGACATTTTTTGTTTAAAAATCATAATATTAACAAGCAGTTGTATGGAACGAAAACATTGAAAAAATTTATGTACTTACCTGAGTAAAAAAAAAAGATGTTTGACGTCGTTGTGATGTTTACCGTAAGCGATAGTTAGGTAGGTACGCTTTATTCCACTCACCTATAGCAGGTAGGCTTAATTTTCTAGACGTTAGCGTAACACAACTCCGCGCTTTGTCTCACGGTAATGACGATAGACAATCAATAGACAATCAATCTCCTTAGTAATACAATCAATCTCCATAGACTACTCCATAGATTGTGGGTTTGATGCCCACTTGGAAGAAAATAATATTTAATATTTTCATTTTTCGCTCTGACTATGCGCGGCGGTAAGTTCCGACACCTGACACGTAATATCTTAAATATTCGTGAAAAGTGGGAAATGGAGTGTCTTAACATTAGGTTCCCAGGTCCCCCCTGCCTTGCTATGTGAATGGATACAGCGAGAAGCAATAAAAAAAATCTTACTAGTTTATACCTGCAACTTCACCCGCATGGTTAAATGATAATAATTAATAACTAAAAATAATTAAAACAAATGACAAGTTATAGGTGATGGGGGTAACGCTGAACGCACTTCTTACGTAAAGATCTTTTTTTTTAAAAAGTTCAGACTTAATGTTTTGTTGGTAAAATATGGGATAGGTTCCAGATTATTATGGCGTGGAAACAGTCCACCCTCCTCAATTCCTATGACCACGTCTGTATTACCTGAAATCTTAATTTGAACCAACAACCGTCGCGTTCAATTCTAATAAAATATTAAGTTTATAAACAAAGATAACGCCATCTTAAATAAAATGACATAACAGCTGACATACAAATAGACTTTCGAACTAGATAGTTAGAAAATATTTTACTAGATGCCGCTACAATCGTTAATTGATATGAATAGGACATCAAATATAAATACTTACGGGCAAAGAAAGACTCTTCTGGCGAAGTGATTTTGCTCAACTGGCACGCTCGGAACGCCATAATAAAAAAAACCGAACAGAATTCTGTTCTCAAGAAAGACTCAAGATTTTTGTTTCAAAGTTATATACTCATACATAAATACGTAGAGTTTATATTTAGGTTCAGTTCGACCACCCAACACACAATGCCTCCAGAATTCGCTGGAAAGCAAGGAACAGAAGTGTCTTAATGGAAACGGAACGGTAAAAAAATAAAATTTATTACAAATTAGCTTTGACCTGTGTCTTTGCCTGCTTGGTCAAATCAAAATTGCTAAAAATAGATGAGTGTAAAGCTCTCCCATTTTTTAAACAATTTTCATTGTTATTCCATTATTAAAGGTAATAGACTAATGTTATATAGAGTATATCCTCGACAGATAAAGTTTCCCAAACAATAAGAATTTTTAAATCATACATGTACGTACGTACGTAGGTGCTAAGATCATTACCGTTCGACCAAACTCTTCAAATCACCTTCACGCCCCAGCAAGTTAGGCAGAGGAAACCTAGTTTTACACTCCGTTCTCCATATTGCCGGCTCTTCTCAGCAGAACTGCCTTCCGAACCGGTGGTAGCTTTTTGTTCATATGTTCATTCGACGATTCAACAGTGCTTATGATAATTGCCTATTTGAATAAAGAATATTTTGAATTTGAATTAATACCGCCGAATTCAAAATATACAGAATAGCATGATGAACATATAGATAAAGGTATACAAACACGAACATTTTAGTTCAAACTATGTATAATAGATGGCGTTATTTATTTTGTACCTTCCTTTTTATACCAATTAGAGCGATAAATGTACAATTTATTTAATATTATATATGAAAGAAAGAAATTAAATTAATTTATTATAATGTAAATTTGAATATTACAAATTTATATTTTTATTAAAATATCGCGGTACGACTACTCGTTCGAAAGAAATTTTGCTTCTCCCATATCAGTGTTTATCTTTAAAATGCTTTCTTTTCCTCATTATTATTATTGTTTTTATCTATTATACTTTATTTTAGCAATTAATAGCTATTATAACGAATAAAAAGTAAAAAAATATTTAATGATAAAAAAGAAAGTAATTTTGATACCTGATATTCAGGCTCAAAATTACTTATTTTAATGTCCGTAAGAATAAAAAAAACAACAACACCTGAACATATTTTAACTTTTATTAAAAGTATTAACAAAATAAAAAATATATAAAATTATATTATTATTTATAAAAGATTCATTATACAAAATATTACATTTCAATGAATATGTAATAATTATTATTAGTACTTTATTTCTCCATTTAAAATGTAGTCTAATCTTTTATCTGGCAATATCAGTAGACGTGCCCTCGCGATAAGAACGTACGACTGTTTTGTAAACTTTGTGACTTTTATTATTTTGGTTTAAAAATTATTTATTATTATTATTTTAGTATCTTATATCAACATCCGCTTTCTATTTTAAAGCAATTCTTAAGTGTTTTAAGTTATTTTACTCTAGTAGTGATTCTTAGTCAAATTTAAATTAACTGGATTGTTATTTGCTGTTGTTCTTGTGTTCTAATTAATAATTATAGCGTTTAATTACAGTGTATATAATATATAATATTACGTGATAGTTCAGTGCTCGATAAGCGTATTTGATTTCGAAAATGTATTTTGTATATTTGAAATAATGTTGGCACAGCCTAAGAACAGAGTGCAAGCAATAAAAAGTAAATTTGAGAGTTTAAGCGCAGAACCAGAGTACGTAATTAAAAAAAAATCCCCAAAACAGAATAATTTTATTGAAAACGTTGAAATAAATCACATAGCAATCGAAAATGACCAAAAAGTGCCAAAGGAAAAGTGTATTAATGAGTCAGATTCTGATGAGTGGTCACCAAAGCCTAACTCCAGTTACTTGTATAGTAAGAACGATGTAAAACGCAGCTTGAGTGATACTAAATCGTCTCTAACAAGGCAAACTAGCGATCCTGGTAAGAAATTACATAGAAGCCACGCCTTCCGCTGCGACAAGAGTCAGAAAATCAATCAAAGCCCCAAAAGACACGGTAGCTGCAACGGTAGATCTGAAACCAGTGATTTCTCTTACAAAATGGGTGAACAAAAGCTAAGTAAGGAAAGGTTGAAACAACTTGGCAATTTTCTCGAAGATCAGATGAAAAAAGATAATTTTAAGCCGAGTATAAATCCTAATAATTGTGTTATAGTAGGTGAAGTTAATGAAATAAAAACAATAAATTCCATACCAGATAAGGATGTCCCTAAACACATATTAGATCAATATGCAAAAGTTACAAAGAATAAAAAACCGGAAAACAGACAAGATTCCATGACAGATAGCGGTGTTAGCTCTGAAACAGAGAATGTTGAAGAAGAAAAAAGTAATAAAATAAAGAAATTAGTATCCCAGTATGAAAATTCGGAGGCTAAGCCTAATTTAGAATCAATGAATGATTTATGTGCATCCAGTGAAACTATGAAATTAGAACGTAAGAATCCTCATCTCATATTAACAGATACTTTAAAAAAAGCTCTCAAACAACCATTACCCGCAGGCCCACCTCCAAAAAAACCCCCAAGAACATTCTTAAGTCCAAATGCAATAGAAATACCTGAAAGACAAAAGAAAGATACAAAAAAAATGTTAGAAAAGCTTGAACAAGTTTTAAATAAACGAGAAATTCAAAATCATAATACTAAAAACATATATGACATTGCAGAAGTTGATGAAAATGCTAAGAAACCTAAGGAAATGCATTATTTATGTACTGAATTATTAGATATAAGTCAACGTAGCCTACCACCGAAAGATCCATTCTCGAAATGCTTGAATTCACTAAATTGTGCCATTTTAACAAATAATTCAACATTAAGCTTGCCATATACAAGACTAAGTTCCAATATATGTTCGTGTAGCAAAGAAAATGTAAATATAAACACTTTTTTAACTGAAAAATGTGTGAAATGTCAAATAAATGATCAATCTACAGGGTTTAAATGTCATTTACATTGTAAATGTAGGCCAGAGAAGTCTGAGTTCTTTGTGGAAAAGGAACATATATATGATGTGCCATTCGATAATCAGTATGGGACATTGAATGTTTGGAAGAACCATAGTAGGAGTATGGAGGACTTGAAATCCAGGAATGACGATGTAAGTTAATTTTGCTTTCTTTATGCATTATGGTTAACTTAAACTGACCATTAAACCATACCTACTGGTCAAGCTACATTTAAATTCTTATATGCCCATTTACATCTCAACTTACTTTTATACTAAACTGAGCTATAAGTAAGGTGGAGAATTGAGTGTTGTGACACTAGCTTTTCTCTACCTACTCTGTTGTATTTGAGAGAGCTGAAAAATCTATATTATAAACTAATACCTTGCCTATGACCCCAAAATAATTTTAGTGAAATTTATTAAAACTGAACCTTGTTGGAGTATTACATTTTATTTACACAGGTGAAATAAGTATTTATTTTATATCAGTCAGTCATATCTAGTAAGAATTAACTAATTTTGTCCATATTTTAGAGCAGTTGAGAATGTAAATATCACATAAAGACAATGTGATGATCATTTTATTTCATCACTGTATTCAACAATTATTTTAGTAAACTTTTGCAATTAATTTTGAAAACATAGGTTCTAAAGGCAGTTCTACTGAGAAGAGCAGGCAAGAAACTCAATAGGCTCTCTTTTCAATGTAAAAGTTACAATTTATTATTCATTTTATACTATTAATATGGTAACTGTATTACAGTATATTCAAAGTATCTTTATTTGTCACATTTTTTTCTGAAAATGTCATAATACTAAGTTCCCTCTTATCAACCTGCTGTAAGGGCCATGAAGCTGGTAAAAATTCTCTATTTGTTTTTATTTTTTAGATTTACACATTTTAAAACTTAGACTTTTAAGACACTACATTCTCAACTTTTCGTCCAGTTCTTAAAACATTACATGTTGAGAGGCGAAACTCAACGCCGCGCTTCTTGTTAGTGTTATCTGAGCGACAAATTAAAATAACTCAACGCCCCGAGTGGGAATCAAAGCCATCGTGGCCATATTTTGTCTTTCCTTAGAATTTAAGATATTATATTTATTAAAGAAAAATTGTCACGCATCACTAGAATCAAATCGCCGACCTCTGACTTCAAATATTAATACTATTAAGTACGCTTTCACTGTGTCTAATGGTTGTACATTTCAATGGTTTTCTTAAATTGGTGATTATCTATACTATACATATATTGATACAGCGAGGCCAGTCGTGGCGCAGGGGCACAAAGTGGGATCGAACCCACAACTAATCGATCTCCTCTCGAGGAAATGAAATGAACCCACAACCATCACGATCAGTCAATATGACCTTAAGTTAGATGAGTATATCTTGGAAAAGGCACCAAGGGCAGGTTCCCATTCATTGACGCGTAACGTATCGTTTCCGACCTTCGTGCTCTGTTGAAGATCGATTCGGTGAAATGCTATTTGATATTTTATGTATCTTGTGCTTGTTGTAATTAGATAAAAAATAAAATCAGCTTCACGCTGTATCTCGCACACAGCAGGGTAGGCAGAGGGAGCCTAGTGTAGTGTTAAGACACCCCGTTTTTCGCCGAATTCTAAAAACGTTGCGTGCTAAATGGCGGAACTCTACACCGAACTGTGCCTCGACACGAGAGCGAAGAAAATGGAAATATAAATTTAAATATATATTTCATCTCCTCGAGTGGGGATCGAACCCACAACCAGTGGTGTTTACAATCTCACTTGTACAGTGGCCCTGCTCCGCGACTGACCTCGAATATAATATGTAATTTGTAATGAAACTAAAACTACGAACTTCCTTCCACGCGCCACGCAACTGTGGAAGGGCTTACCTGCGGCAGTGTTTCCAGGTCAATACGACTTGGGTACCTTCTAAAGCGCGTCTATCTCCACCTTGGCGGCCGGCAACGCACCTGTAGCTTCTCTGGTGTTGCACGGGGTCATGGGCGGCGGTGATCACTTACCATCAGGCGACCGGAACACTCGTTTGCCTTGTCTTTTCCATAAACTAAAATTTAAGTTTTTTTTTAATAAAAGAAGGCGTTGTGTTCCTATAATAATTTTCCGTTTCTGGCATTCATTTTTGTTTTTCTGTACGGCTCGTTTTCCACGTATTATCACAAGTGGATCTTTACCACATTATATAATTGTTACTAACAAAAAATAATCATTAGATTGTAAAGAGGGATTCAATTCTAAGACAATCCTCCATTTGATGTAAGATGAGACAGGGGTACCAAACACTAGAGCGTAACGACCTTCGCGCACCAATGCCTTGTATTGGGCAATGGAAATAAGATATTTATTTATAAGAAGAATATAATGTAAAATTTCAGTATATTATGTTTTTAAATATAGGCGGTAAGCGGGGCGTCGACTTCGACGCAAATCAACACGTAATATTTAGAATATTGGACGAAATGCTCTTTTTTATGGAAAAAAAACGCGTACGCTCGTCGTACCAACCTACGTCTTAGAAGGTACCCAAGTCGTGTCGACATAGAAACACCGGGGACTTCTAATAATATGAAATATTTAATATTTTCATTTCCTCGCTCTTGTAACGAGGCGAAGCGTGAAATTTATTTTCGCTCAACACCCCCGGAATCCAGCCGAAAGTGGAAAATGGAAGTGTCTCTAGGCGAAAAGAGTGTCTCTAGGCGAAAAGAGTGCTAAGTGTGTGATGTAGCATGAAGCAAAAAAAGATCGATATTGGAGAAAGTGGACGCAAAAAATTAGTTAAATCTGTAGACTACACAATATGTATAAAAAAGTGGAAAAAATGTACCTAAGTCAATTTTTTGGGCTTTATCTTACACATAGCAGACGGAACCTGGCAACCTAGCGTTAAGACACTTCGTTCCCGTTAAGACACTTCCGTTGCCCAATTTCCGCTGAATTTTAGAGGCATTGCCTGTTGAGTGGCGGAACTCAACGTCGAGCTTTGCCTCGTTATTAGAGCGAGGAAATGAAAATATTAAATATTTCGTTTAATTAGTAAATATGTGTATTTATATAATCTTATGGTGGTGACTGCGATTTACTGTAAACGCGCTGCTTGGGACTTAGTTGCTACGATTGAATTCAAATTATTTTCTTTACATTGCTCTTGGAAGCTGCGGCGTTGAGTTGCGCTAGTCAATACGCAATAATTCAAATTCGGACGGAAATTGGAGAACGATGTGTCTTACTTAGCACTAAGTTGTCTCAATCTGCCGATGAATATAAAGAATATAAAGAAACGATGACTTTATATTTACTAAACTTTCATATTGTATCCATTTGAGTTGTTTTTTTTTTCGTTTTACCTCAATTATTTTCATTTAAAATCGAACCTAATGCCATCGTAATAAAGTGTAACATTTATTGTTCAAACATCGTGAGAAAAGAAATCACTTATTATAGTGTCATTAAACGGTATACCAAGCGGTGTGATTATTAGATTTTTTTGCAGCTTCAAGTTTTTTTACGCAAAACTGAGTAGGTGGAGAGAACTGACGTGTTAAGACAGTCCGTTCCCCACGCATCGCCGATTTATCCAAATATTGGGTGTTGAGTGGTGGAATTCAACGCCGCGCATAGTCTACCAGAGATTAGTTTGTTTTAATTAATTTGAAAGTGGTTATGGGTTTATAAATTGTGATCATTTTGGATGTCTATTCCCACAATAGTAGTAGGTAATATTTGTATGTCCGATACAAGCCGGTTGAAGTTATACAGCCTGCAGTCGTCGCCTTGGCGAGCCGGTTTCACATCCTGCCTATATCAACACTTCGAATTGATATTGAGTTTTGTAATAGTTGTAGTTGATTTATTTTCTCCACTATTTCTTATATTTAGCGGAAAAACTAGAGAGAATTTAGTGTCTTAACACTACTTTTTCGGTTCTCTGTTGGATTGTGAAATTTAACGCTTTATCTTGACTAAAAAGATGTAATAAATATTTCTTAAATTTTTACTAATTTTACCCCATATAGCAGGGTAGGTAGGGAAACCTTGTTGTGACACTTCGTGCCATATTTGGCGTCACTCCTTGCTTTTAAAGTACAAACTAATATTAAGCTAGTATTCTAGTAGTACCGTATAGTAAACATTTATTGAAGAAATACATCATCGAATCGATATTGAAGCGAAAGCTACTTTGAGCATCGCATGCTATACTAGTATGAAAGTAAGTCTAGGGTTGTCAGCTTTGATCAATTATTTAAAAATATGGTTTTTTTGTTCCTATTTTAGCTATCTTGCATAAAGCAAGGCAAGCACCTAGGGAACCTAGTGATAAGACATTCCGTTCGCCACGCACCGCCCAATTTTTGATTCTTTGTCGGAACTACACTTAGCGTTTTGTCTTGACACGGAAGCTAAGAACTACAATAATTATAATAAAACAAAATTACAATAATTTATTCCTCCTAGGTAGTTGGAATCGATCTTACAACCACCATGTTTACTTTGTTTGTACTGGACACAGACATTGTGCGTTGTACAGTAACATCTAAAGTCTTTTTTATATAGATCTAGACGCATTGACTAAAGTTCATTCCGACGATATTTTAAATATTTTTTTATTCATAAGGTGACAACCCTATCATAATTACTATATGTTAGCATAGTTGCAATGTTTTTTCTTACTAAATTATCGCGGAAACCGTTACGAGTTATGACTTATGTAAAATGTAATATTTTATATAATCGTCTTGTATTGGTAGTTTGATGTAGAACTAGATTCTTTACTAGGTACTAATATGTGAAACCACCATATAGGTACCTACCTACTAACAACACAGACATTTATTTGTTATTGTAAGTTTATCATGTTATGATTATGTTTTCATGTTTATGATTATGTTTTTTTTAACAATTTTTACTCTGAATGTAAGCGCAATGGGTAATTTCCCAACACTGTGATATGAAACGCACACTACACTAAGACAGTCCCGCTTCGTTACGATGCATCTTCAAGCATTTTATTAAAAAAAAACACGTACGCTGTATCCCGAGTGCGTCAGGGTAGGCTTAGGGAACCTGGAATGGAACCCACAACCCTCGCCTTTAAAGTCAGACGACGTCTAGTATCTTATTATACTCGAACTATTTAAAGTTTTGGTTCACGTTAATTTTAGATACAAAGAATGCTATTTATAGAAGAACTATGTGTTTGACTTAGCTGTTGAATGGAACACAAAAACAAGGCTTTGGCCATAGATCTATATAATTGAGATATTAATTTTAAAATATTCCACGCATCACCCATTTTAGGAACGAAGCGTGTTGGGTGATGAAATTAGTGAGGTAAAAGCGAGAGGTTTTGGGTTCGATTCCCACTCGAAGAAATTAAATTTTAAATATTTAATTTCTTCGCTCTGGTACCGAGGGAAAGCGCGGTGTTGAGTTCCGATATTCAACACGCACACACGTTACTTCGCTCTTATATTGGTCGTAATATAGTCTATAGCTTTCCTCGATGAATGGACTATCTTACACGAAAAGAGTTTTTGAGATCGAACCACTAGTTTCTGAGATCGAACCACTAGTTTCTGAGATTAGCATGCACAACCAAACAAACTTACACAATTTAAAATTGTACAAGGGCTTTAGTTCAAGTTAATTTTAGATACAAAGACTGTTATTTATAGAAGTAACATGTGTTTGACTCAGCTGTTGGATGTTGAATCATTCCATGTAACTGGCGTTTGTTTGTGCTTGTCTCTTTTGAAGTTAACGGGACTTTGTATACATATCTATATATAATAGAGAACGCAGTGTTCCGACACTGTTCACGCATCACCTAATTTTAATGAGTGTTGAGTTGCGAATCGTTACCCCAACCTTTGGTTGATACCAGAGGGAAGAATAAATATAGAAGGAAGGTATAAAATGATAAGGCCATCGAAGTCTAGTGGGACAACGTTTGACTATATAAACGTGATGGTCGTGGGTTCAAAACACAATCTGGGGAATTATTATACCTATTTAAATTATTTTCTACAGTCCCCAACAATGGGAATATTTTCCTGAACGGGTTACCTACGACACGATAATCTTTTCTAATATTTATTAATATATTGATATTTCATCTTTGCATAGTTTTAACAAAGTCGTTGTTCTTGGATTTTTCTAAAGGGATGGGTTTTAACTTGACCGCGTACTATATAACGAGGAAGTTGTCACTGATTGTTTAAAATCTGTTATTGTTTAAGTTTTGTTCTATCCCATATGGGTGGGTGGGTCAATGACGATGCATGGTGGTTAGCGGAAATCAGCGCCGGTTTTTTCTAACCGTGTTAAGGAAACAGCTTTATTTTTAAATGTACCGAATCGCTTTATGGGATTGCGAACTCACAACCGTCGCGTTTACAATCAGATATTGCGCTACGACGGCCCCAAAACAATAATAACTTCTAGTACTATGTGTATGTCGTAAGAGGCCATTAGTGGCGCAGGGGCCCTAGCGTGCAACTGTAAACGCGACAGGTTGTGGGTTCGATTCCCATTCATATTTTCATTTCCTCGCTCTGGTAACGGGCACAGCGCGGAGTTAAATTTCGCCACTCGACACACAATGGGTGCAGAATGGTAGAGAAGTGTCTTAATGGGAACGGAAGTGTCGTTAGGGGAACGTAGTGTAAGAAATACATTTTTTTCCATTTTAGCGAAAGCCGCGTGTAAAAATTAGTTATATAATATAGGTAGCGGTAAATCAAAGTATACAGTCTATACTGAGAAATAACGTCATTATTCTATAATTCCTTATCACCACCACTTAGATTCACATTCCAGGTCGAAGACCTAGGTCGTATGCGTCATGTCTTTGTTTATTTCATACCTAAAACGGCTAATTAGCATCTGTTTAACTTCAGATATTTGAAAAAATAGTATCTCCGTGCTTCGTATCCCGCATAGTAGGCAGGGGCCGCCTAATTTTGGAGACATGACATGTTGAATGACGTAACTCTGCACCGCGCTTTGTTCACCAGAAGAAGTAAATAAAAATAAATAGTAGTAAGTAGTATCAAGTGGGAATCAAATCCAGACTATTATGTTTACCTTTATACCACGACTAGTTTACATACGATATAAGGTGTGTAGGCTAGTCGCGGCACAGTAGTACAAGCGTGCGCCAGTAAACGCGGTTCGATTCTAATTCGAGGAAATAATATGTAATTTATATTTAATATTTTCTTTTCTTTAGTTCTTTATTTTTTTTGTAATTTTTGAGCGATTTATAATTCGGTGATAGTCGGTTCAGTACCTCTCGGGGCAAAGAATAATTTCCTTTTCCCGGGTACGATAAGGTGCCGCGTAGAGTTACACACAATATATTTGAACCCATGACCTCTGCCCACGAGCATTAACGCTCAAACACGTGGCGTTTATGCGGAAAATCTTTATATTACTAATAGGGTTTCCTCATTAACTTTTATTGCTCAACAGATGTTCGTATCGATAGGAATTTTTTATTTAAAGATAAAGTTGATGATTACTTTTGTTGTGAGTTATCCTGTTGATGACTATTGGATATTTTTAGTGTGTCCTGCATAGGCAGAGAAAACATAGTGTTAAAACACTGTTCTCTAATTTCCAATTAATTAGAGAGTATTATCTTAAATTTAAGCTTAAAGTAAAAATAAAGTATTGTAGGGGCTATGTATAATGAATAATATTGTAAGTTAGCATCGCCAGTCCGCCGCAAGCCGTGTCTAGGGACACTTGGACGTTAATGATAATATAAACATACCAATAAACTCAGTGGTTTGATTTAACATATGTTAGGTCCCCACAGTATTATTACATAAAATTAAGGAAATCATCGGCTTGTCAACGAAAGATAAGAACTTGAAAATATGTATTATCTATTTCCTGACTTTTTTGTAGTTCGATAAGAAATGTGATAGTATTGTGGCGCAATGAAAGAGCATCTAAATGTAATCGGCGTTTGAGAGCTCGATCCCCACTCGCAACAATGTTTGTGTCTCTTTATTAGCCTTGAGTTTCATCAAGACACAATTCTGGAAATAGGACGGAAAGGAGTGTTTTAACTATTTGTTCTCTCTGCCTACCTTTATCTATATGAGATGGGAGAGATGGGAGATGCGCTTAAGTGTTTTTTTTTTATTTTTTTAATATTTTTTGGAATAACTATTGTAGATTTAGGCCTATCTTCTCGATTGCATAACGCAAAAGAGGGAAATGTCCTTCAATTTTCTATGTATATGTAATTTTATTGTGTTATTGGGTGGCTGACAGACAACCGACAGGTGAAACTGCAACAATACCTATAGCATTTCTCAAATTACTTACGAGAACGGAAATAAGAGTTCGTTGTAATACATTGCTAGAGGCCAGTGACACAGGGGCACAAGCTAGCACCTATCTGTAAACGTGACAGGTTGTGGGTTCGATTCTCACCTCGCTCTGGTAACGGAAAAGCGCGGCGTTAAATACGATCATTCAATACGCAATACTTCCACAATTTGAAATTGTGGGACAATGTCACAAGTGTCTTAATGGGAACGTACTTTCTTAACACTAAGTTTCCAGGTTCACTCTGCCTTAAGCTAAAAAAACATTACTTTTGAATTTTTTGTTTTGTTTATAACATTTTAATTACAATTTCTCTTTATCATTTAGATATAATTTCTTGTAACAGGTAAATACTTAATAAGTAGGTCGATTTGATTCATCACCGACATACGTACCTACTGATAGTGTTTGACCGACAACAGACTAATTGTCTGATAACACGCTTTGACACTACTTAAGGAGAGCGGAGAGAGCGGAGAACAGGGTGTTGCTATTCAAATCACTTTTAAATTTTATTCTTCACGTTGTATCCCGCATAAAAAAGAATAGGAATAGGTGGTATGGGTCAGGGCTCTAATTTGAGATATTCCGCTTTGGGCGGTGGAGCTATGAAGCTATTTTGACGGTATAATTAAGAACATTCAGCACCTTCTTTTCGTTTCGCTATCAAAATGTAACACGCTTTTATTATTTATTAAGTGTTATATTTCTTATTAGAGTTAATTTATTTTTAACTTTTTACTTCATTTTATTAACAAATAATAAAAGCTTGTCCTTAAGAATAGTTTTTTTTCTTTAATTTTTTATATTTTTTCTGGCTTCCCTCCCAAATGCGTGAAATGCTTGAAAATAAACAATTATATATTGAACTTTGTGATTATTTTAATCAATTACTAATCAATTATACGATAGTTTTATGTACTTTTTATCTTAGGCCGTGGCCTATTATCAGTGTGTCATTGGTGTATATTAAATAAATATTAGTTCAATGAGAACATAAGTATCTTATATTATATGACACTTTATAGTGTTTTTACAAAAAGTAGAATTTGTTAGTTAAATATTTTAAGTAGTAGGTAGATACCACAATTACCCACACACAAAGATTTTTATTAAGAAGAGTTTCGCATTTAGTCTACTAAATGACAATAAACTCTAGTTTATTGTCAGTTTTTAGTAAAAGTTACAAAACTTTGAATTAGGTTAGTTTTGATATTATACAATATTTTTGGTTTTTTAAAGTCAGTCGCGCCATAGGAACACAAACGTGTGACTGTAAACGCGACAGGTCGTAAGTTCTCTCGCTCTGGTAACGAGGCAAAGCATGACGTTGAGCTCCGCCACTCAACACGCATCGCTTCCTGACTTTGGTGAAGTATCTTAACACTAGGTTCTCTGGTTCCCTCGGCATATAGCGTGAAACAAAAAAATTATAATAATAAAGTAATAAAGTTGACTTGAATCTACGGCCATCGTAATTTTATTTTACCCTTTGTTGTACAATCAATTTTTATATTTCTCGATGCATGACCGCGATGACTCAGTGTATTAGTGAACTCAATTACGAACGGCTGCAGGTTCTTAAAGAAATATGGATGTTTTGTTTCACACAACATCTTTCCGTCATTTTGGAACTATTGAATACTTTAAAATAATATTTAAAAGTATTCAATAGTTCCAAAATTATAATACGCGCGGCTAGTTCGGTGATAAGCTACAGATACTTGTTTATTCTTAATGCTTAGTCGTGCATGCATGTAAGAAATATTACAAAACCCCACGGGACGCATCGAGGGCAGGTGCTAAGGACAAATGTTCATTATCTATAGGTACTTTTCTACTAATATTATTAAAACGAAGAATTTGATTCTATTGGGAGAACTATTGGTTCGAATTGAAAAAATATTTTTGTATTGGATAGTTTATTTATCGAAGAATACTCTCCACTTACAAATGTGTTATGACACAATGAGCTATTGTCATAAGACCATGCGCGCGAAGCCGCATGAAAAAGCTAGTACATTATATACGCGTATAAATATCTTCTGAGTCTTTTCTAGTTTCTAAAGACAATTCTACAGTGGATTTATCCATTGTAGGTGTTCATTTTACATTATCCTATTCAATCCATCAAGTCATTCTGATACTGTCGAAAAATATTTGATTGATTATTATGGATTTCTTGTCGTTGTAAAAATCTACATAATTTAAAAATTTGTAAACATTTTAACGTAGACGAGACGCGAACTTAGTGGCCAGAGCACTTGGATGGTTTTTAGGAGGCGCTGGTTCGAACTCCGGTACACTTATATTTTATATTTATTTTAAACTTCACGCTGTATCCCGCACACAGCAGGGTAGGCAGAGGGTAATGTTAAGACACTCCGTTCCCCACTTTCTGCTGATTTCTGGAGGCATTGCGTGTCGAGTGACAGAACTGAACGCCGCGCTTTCCCTCGACACTGGAGCGAAGAAATGGAAATATAAACGTAAATAAATACTTCACTCCCTCGAGTGGGGATCGACAGATTGCAATTTCTACATTTTGCGTTAAGCATTTAATGCTTTCTGATTACTTTCCTAGGATACAGCTGAAGCTACAAAAATATTTTCAGGTGAGCCTATAGGGGCGCAGCAGAACAGCATATGATTGTAAAAGTACACGTAGGACTGTGTAAGTTGCGATACTAGATGGATTAAATTATTTTCATTGTCGTGCTCCATGTTTCGTGGACAAACGGCGGGGTTGAGTTCCGCCGCTCACACACAATGTCTCGCATTTTGACGGAAAGCGGAGAACGTCTTGATACGAAATTGGCTCTGTCATATATGCGTGATGAAGCGTGAAAGCATAAAAAGAATAGTATTTTAGCTCCGATTTGTAAATGATGACATGTTAAATAATAAAGTAGGCTATACTCGTATTACTTCAGCGCCACCTACATAGATAACTATCTAACTAATCACAATGCATCACGTAACCCACTCTCATGATTGTTTTAATATTACTCTATAGTCTATGTACATCTGCTTAGGGCTGCTGCTCCCGTACATCGAAAGGTAAAACGGGGACCCTTTAAGTGTTCATAAATAAATAGCAACGGAGTAGAGCAGCCCAAATACACCAACAGACTTAGGTACATTCGTATTAGTAAGTTGTACCACCATGCTTCGCCAAGAGAAAGCGATGTTACATATCGTTCTACACAACGGAACTAAGACCTATTGTCTGTTGTGTATAGATTGTTTTTATGCCAATTACATTTTATTAATATATACTAGCTCTTGCTTGTGACATCGTTCGGGTGGTCTAATCGATGGTCTCTAGGTGGCTTCGCCTCACCGCCACCATCCAAAGCGGAAATATTGAAAAATTCTTTTATTGCTGTTTTAAACTAGGTGCTAAGGTATGAGGGTAGTTTTCGATAATTTTTGCAAAAATCTAATCAAAACTACCTTTCTTAGTAGTTGAAAAGGCCAAGAAAAACATTTGCGATTTTTGAATTCCCTTCGGTAATTGGACTATGCAATACAAAAAGATTTTTTCAATTCCAATCCATACTTAATGAGATTAGCGCATTCATCCAAACGAACTCCAATACCATAGATGTAGTTGTTTGTAGGTTCGATCCTTCACCACGCTCCCTAAAGGCATTGATTTACATATTAAATTATTTTAATTTGTCAGTTACTCCGAGGCAACGCTTCTCGTTGCCGCTTAATCGAGACGTTGCGTGTTGAGTAGCGGAACTCAGCGCCGCGTGTTGTTGTGTCTAGTCCGTGTGTTAATTACACATCTCTAACACTATAATCATTCTTTGTAACGGTCTCCCTACAGAGATGCTAACTTCAACACCTTGTAGGTAACAGTACAGACATTGCTTTATTGCAAAATGTTAACTAATTAACTAGAACGATTGTTGGATATTTAAGAGTTATAGGTTCAAATACTTATTAATTTTTTCTTGTTGAATATAAGAAAAAATTAATAAGAATTTGCTTATTTACTGAATTCGGTCACTAACTCGCAAAGATTCAAAAATTTTACGGCAAGTGGGGTATGGAGTGTAGTAACACTAGATTTCCTCTGCATACCCTGGTAAATGCGTGAAGCTGTGTATATTTTTTTTATAAAAGCAAAATTTTTTTTTTGTTAGCATTTGCTTTGCCCATGTGCTACCTAATAAGTTTTATAAATGTATTATTCGATATGTTATCGTCATCCCTGGTGGATTTTGTTATCCTGCAAGGAGGGGCGCGCGAGCGGGAAAATGAAAATGAATTAATTACAATTATTCGCCGTTAGAAACCCATTGCCTTCGCGTTTACAGTTGACGCTGTCCCACTACGCCACGACGCCATTATGTTCCATGCAAAGCCGGGGCGCACCGTTAGTATAGAAATATAGAATAGTATAGATATTTGAAGTAGCACTCAGGACATTCAACCCGAGCGGTATTTGCGGTTGTATCACATTACTCTACAGATTGATATATATTGTTTCATAATAAATATTTGGTCTACATTTCCTTGAATTTTAAGTGGTCGAATAAAATATTTGATATTCGCGATTTTTACACATTTAAAATAAAATTCTTAATCCAGATTTTTTCGCTTATATTCAGTTAAAGGTCTACCCGTGAAAAAGCTGCTTTTTTAGCTTCACCAGTATTTTGCACATAGCAGACACTTCTGTTCTCCACTCTCCGCAGAATTTTGGAGGCATTGTGTTGAGTGGCGGAAAACACCGCCGCGCTTTGCCTCGACACCACAGCGAGGAAATGAAAATATTAAACATTTCAACAGTGGGAATCGAACCCACCACCTGTCGCGCTTACAGTCTTGAGTTACCCTCTTGAGTCCCAGTGACACTACTGGCATCAAGATTAATTTACATTTCACACATATGAAATTTGAACCCGTTATTATTGATACGTCAAAGCACGTCAAAACGTATCGGTTTATAATTAACAGCTAAACACCAATTACTATTAGAAAGTTCGAGAAAAAGCAAATATGGAGACATTTTAACTAGAAAGTGGCTCTCACCGCTTCCTTTTATGTACTTGTGAAGCCTGAGCCAGGTGCGGGTAACATTTTTTTTGTATTAGTTTTTAGGAGTGCGCTACGTAAGCGGAATTTGGAACCGCGACTCTATGAAATTAAAATCAAAAGACGCGAGTTTAAATACCGCCAAATTTTCCCAAAAAAAAAATCCTTTCTTAAATGAATATTTTTTGCTTACATTGCTTAATGAAGAATACAGTGATTTTAATGTGAGAGATAAGTGAAGGTATAAAAAATTTTCGTTACATTGATATTTGTAGAAAACATCTAAAATGTTGAATGTAGCGAGACTCAAGTCGCACCTCTGTGATTTCGTCCGAAGTTCTTTGATAACTAAGTCACACGTTCTTTTGGAGCTAGATTGAAAGATACACACTTATACACTTCTTACATTTTATATATATATATTGTTAGGACGCTTGGCGGGTTTTCAAAAGTAGGGGTTTGTTAAATTTTTAATACGTGTTCTAAAAATATTTATCTATCCCTATTGTGGAGTAGCATTTTAGTAGCACTGCTAAGAACTATTTATTGTTAAAAAATTAATACACCTTAAACACTTTCTTCCCTTCTCTTTCTTCTCTTTGATGACTCTGTCACGTGAATGTTGTGGAAAGCTAAAAATAATAAGTATATAATAGTAATACAAAGGTTCGACACCGCTGCCTACATGATGAATGTTCAATGTACATGTCACTCATCGCGTCATGTTGACTTCTGAATGAAATGTACGTAAAATAGACGGCGTCAGTACTTGACGCTGTCTTTGCGTCCAATTAAGTAGAAGAGGTAGTGGGTTCACGTTTTACTAGGTTGAAAAAAAAATCTGTTTCACACTTCTTCCCGTATGACAGGATAGGCAGAGGGAACCTAATGTCAAGACAATCTGCTCTTCTTTACGTTCAATTTTCGAGACGTGCTCATTAAGTTGTGGAATTCAACGCCGCGCTTTTTCTACTAATCTGCCATATAAAGAAGCTTCTCGTAATAATATTTACATTTACGTCAACTGACTAAAATTTGAAACAACTATTTCACTGTGTCTAATCTCTGTTATTCGTATTCATAATTATTCTGAACGTGATTCGTTAAAACGAATAAATTACATGGATTTAAGTCTTGACTTGTTTGCAAAACAACATTTTGTATGCTTTTACTTGTGTGTTCTGAAGTACATGACAACGTATTCAAATCCGATTGATGGGAAGGTTTTTTTTTCTTCTTAGTAGAGCATATTCTGCCTAGACCTAGACCAATGTAAACATAGATAACCTATTGTTAAGACATTTTTTTCCTCTTTTCGATCGAATTAGAAATATTATTTATTAAGTGGTGAAACTTAATGCCTCGCCTAGGTCTATCAGATCGAGGATAATTCATTCCCCCTGAGCGGGAATCGAACTCAAAATCATCGCGTTAAAGTATACTATGTACCGAAACGCTACGATCCCCATGTCAAATACTACTAACTTAGGCACTTGTTTTAGAGTATGTAAAATATTTTTTTACTATCAGCTGCAAACTTAATTAATGTGCATAATTTGTTTCAGGATCAAAAGATATACGACGTACCATACGAAGCAACTCGGCTTCCCTCACCGGAAGTTCAGAAAACTGATTTCCAGAAGTTAAGAGAGAGCTTTGAGACTTCTGGGCAAAATGAGATAGTAGATCTGAAACCAATAATAAGTGCCAAAGTGTGGAAGTCAACGGAAAATGTATCGAAGGACTTCAAAGTTCTCCAGAAGAACATAGAAAAGAAGTTCGCAACGGAAACGAAACGGTACAAGAAGAATGATAGTAAAATTATGTTCAGTCTGCCTAAGCGGGATACGCAATTGGATGTGGATAAAGAGAATGTAAGTAGTTTTTAATTTGGTGCTATTTTTTTTCATAGGCTTATGTAGGGAAGTGAAAAAGGACGAAATGATTATTACATAGATAGCAACTTGCACAAGCGCGCTACTATAAACGCGACGGTTGTAGACTAGGGAATGGGCATCGTCCCATTCGGGGAAATTCAACACGCATTCTTCAAGCATTCGAGGAAAATGGGGAACAGAAGTGACTTAATGGGGAACGGAGTGTGTTAACACTACGTTTCCAGGTTTACTATTCTGCTATGAGCGGGATATTGTGTGAATGAGGTCCCTATGCTTTTTGCGTATTTTACCTCTAGTGTCATCAAGAATATCTTCTTGAAGATCAACTGGTCTCTTCCTTCCCAGACAAGAGTCTATATCCATACCTATATTATAAATTCGAAAGTAACTCTGTCTGTCTGTCTGTCTGTCTTTTACGCAATCAGAGCCAAACCACTAATTTAATTGTGATAAAATACACATATAGAGGTACATGAGGGTCTCGGGATGAACATAGGATACTTTTTTTTCTCATATTTGTAATATGTTCGATAAATGCCTATATATTAAAATACTTATTAATTTGACATGCAATTTATTCCGCCATGTTAATAACAACCGTCGCGTTGCTAAGCAACGATTTGCAAAGTTTGTTGTTATAAAACGTCACCCAAAATGAGCTTGCTTAACGCATCTCTCTATTAAAAACTGAAAATAATTTCATAAATATATTTAATAAATATTCGTATAGTTCAAGCGGGCGTAGCCGCGTTCGGGTCCACTAGTATTTAATAAATATTCGTATAGTTCAAGCGGGCGTAGCCGCGTTCGGGTCCACTAGTATTTAATAAATATTCGTATAGTTCAAGCGGGCGTAGCCGCGTTCGGGTCCACTAGTTATATATAAAACTGTTTCGTTACTGAGTGACAGACAGGCAACGCACAGATCAAATTACTGGACTGTAGAGGACCACTAAGAAATTATTTCTGGTAATTCCTACGGGAACAGGGAAAAACTGGATTTTCCATTTTACGTCTACCTCTGCACCACGACGACCTGTGATTATGTGGTCCTTAACTAGTGTTGTTTAGCTTATCTTATGGTATCGTTTTATTATACCGAACCCAAATCCATTTGGCCTGTTTCAATGAACTCACGACCATCTCAATACCGTAGAATTATAACAACTATTCTTTATTAGATATGATAGACTTAATGATCTTTTATTTAGGAATAAACAAACAAAAAGGATTCTTATTACTTTAGGCGTAAGATTGAAAACTGTTTTTGACGAAGTTAGGAAATGACAGAGATAGATATACATTTCTTTTTAAAGATGGAAAGAGATAGTTGTATTATCACTTACTCTAATTGTTTTGTATACAGATGAGTAAGAAAGTGTCTTAGTTCTTTTTGTTTTTAACCCCAGACGCAAAAAAGAAAAATATTATAAGTTTGACGTATCTGTGTATGTATGTACGTGTAATATGTATGTCTGTCTATGGCATCGTAGCTCCCATGGATCCCAATGGATGAATCGATTTTCATCTAGTTTTGTTTAGAGATAACGCTTAGTCTTCAAGTCAAATCAGATAACAAAGTATGTACCACACAACTCTCTGATGCTTCCACTGGGGCGATCGCAACAAGAATGATCGAACTAATTATAACAATTTTTAATATACATTTAACTACTTCCGGTACAATCGATTCTAATTAGTCAAATTAATAGTAGTCAAATAAGTGACCAATGATTGGCAAAGGAAATCATTTATAATTGAAATAATGATTTCTGAGCAATCATTGGACAATTCTATAGTAAAATAACGAATCACAATATTCGTTCGAAGACTATCAGCTCTCTTCTAGTTGAAGAAAGAATGGAATATGGAAGCTACTTCCTTTGATCTAATTGATTTCTTATTTCGTGTCCTGTGATTTTAGCAATATGCCGACACTTGCCTACACTGGTAACGTTGATCAGAAACCGCAGTATGGTCTAGACTCTAGAGTCAATAGGACACCCAACTCCCCACCAACTTATAGCAGAGCAAGTATATTTAGACAGACATATATTTATTTATTTAGAAAAAGAACAAACTTTCTAATAGTAGGTATATTGTATTTTTACAAATCAAGCCTTTTCATTTGATGGGTATTAGAAAGGTGGGTCTGTAAAAATTTTTAATCCGCCATTTTGTTACCGCGGCCATTTTGGATTACCAACAATACAGATACGTAATTTCATTGTAATCAGAACGGAAGTCGTAATCCAAATTTCAGCTCAATCGGCCACAGTCAGGGCAAATTGAACTTGCAAGATTACACATACACTAACATACATACAACACAGCAAATCAAATGTCTCAAAAATTGTTCATTAAGTAGGTAAAGTACAGAGTGTCTTGACACTAGGTTCCCTCTGATTATCGTGCAATGCGGAAAAAACCCATGCTGCTTTTTTTTCCATTCTATTTCAACATTCTCCTGAATCAATACAACTATCGTAAACATAGGTAAGTCAAGATTACGTTGTTACCTTCAGCATTAAATAACCAAATGTAGGCATATAAATTTGAACTTCCTGTAAGTAACTGTATTTTTAGGATTCATTAAAAAATATTCATTAATTCTGTTTTTTTCTTTAGCAGTTCCAAAATATTTATTTTAAATATCAATAGTATTGTTTTTTTTTAGGGAGAAAGGCCTTCGTTTCGTAGGGTCTGACTGTAAAGGCGACGGTGGTGTAATCAAATCCCACTATGGAACATTAATTATTTTAATTTTCTAGGTCTGGTTACGAGAGTCAAACGGGGAACGGACTATCTTAGAACTAGGTTTCCTTCCCGTCCACCCTGCTGTATGCGAGATACAGCGTAAACTAGATATTGAAGCTATGTCTTGATATCTGAAAAATAGACTAGGTACTTTTAAAGTAATGTATAAAAGGGTACGGAACTTTTATAACGTGCATACTAATTGCACTTGCCTGCGTTTTTGAGATTTCTCTCAATGTTACAGTTAAAACCTTCGAAGATTTTGCATAATAAGTAATAAACAACATAATTGCAACTTTAAATCGTAAGTTAAATAATACTGCATTCTTTAAATTTTGGTTAGCCTTGACCGATTTTAACGGTTTAGTTGAAATGCTACTAAATATGATATGAGACCGCACTGATAACAATTGACTCTACTGTATCCCGAATTGAGTGTTGAATAGCGGAACTTAACACCGCGCTTTGTTTGAAATCAGTTTATTTTACACACTAGGAACTAGTAGGAACTGAGCGGCATAGAACGCTGAAATTTAACATGTAAGTTAACGCTGAAATTTAACCACTATGTAGGCAAACACTAGGAGAGAATTTCCAAAAATACGAACGGAAAAAAGAAAAATGAGATTCTACGTTTTGTAGGATTAGTGGGCAACAACAAAAAAGAAAAGAAATTTTGAAATTTCTATTTGATAACAATAACAATTAAAACTTTCCTCCGAATCCCCAGATTTCGGTGGAATCGCAAAGCACCTGTATCTCTTTTGGTGCTGGGGTTTGTGAGCGCGATCAGTTATCATCAGGTGACCCGTACGCTCGTTTGCCTTGTCTTTTCCACAATAAAAAACTTATTTATGACTAATATTACTGTGTCGGTGGCTTCGCCCTCATTGTCAAGTGGTAATAACTAAAAAACGTATATGACACTCGTCCATATTCTAATTGCGATATATAACTCTGACAGCAGATACAGTGGGTTACATCGAAACGCTTAACGTCTCTTAATAGCCTTCTTCTATAAATGAGCTAACCCAACATAAACGGAATATTTCAATTCCACTAAAACCAGTAGTTTCTAAGATTAGTGTTTTCGACCAAACGAACTCTTCATTTTTATAATATAGTACTAAGTACAAAAAAAGGTTAGGGAAAATATATCCTCGATATAGTTAATACGTAATATTGAAATGGCATATTCAAAATAAAAAAATACATAATATGTTATGTGTTATATACTATGCTTCCTATCAAATCGAACCTACAACCATCATGTATGCAGCCAGACAATGCCACTTGTGCCACGATAATGTCATTATTATAACGGTGTTGTGAATTTAGGTAAAAACTGTAGTTTCAATACTTCTATTGTTAAGTGTACGAATATACACAAACATACATACATAAACATCTAACTATTATCTGTGAGTCACGGAAAAAATGGCACGGAACGGCCATGGCGTGGGTTTATATGGAGCTGTTATCATTATTTAAAATAAAGGGACTTTTTAATATTTGTCGTGATAAAGTATTAAAGTAAATTTTATATTTGGATCTACTAGTTCAAATTCTGCTTAGATTTCCTTATAGTTTCACGCTTTCCCTAGTCGAGTGAGAACTTAGTGAGAACGAAGTGCTAAAAGCTACGGTCTCTCCATACCTTTTAAGTCTCGTCAACCTTCACAAACATGGGAAGATTCCTGGGGAGATGTCTATCTATTCTTCTATACTAAAAATAAAAAGCTAAAGAGTGTTTATTCAAACGCTCTAATATCAGGAACAACTGGTGCAAATTCATATTTTTTTTCTTGTATTAGATATTTATCGGGCAAGCCTATATAATATCACGTTTATTTTACGTTCCTTTTAACTTACTATACTTGCAATGTGAGTTACCTGAGTGTGTTATGTGTCATACAAAACTTCTTTTCTTAGATCCACGCTGTATCCACAAGAACCTCCTGTTAAGACTCTTCGTTCGAATTAAGACACTTCCGTTCTCCGTTTTCCGAATTCTGGAGGCATTGCGTGTTGAGTGGCGGAACTCAAAGCAAACTGTTTGTCTCGTTACCAGAGTGAAGTTGAAATTGAACCCACAAGTTGTTTTGTTTTCAGTCAAAACAAAGACAAAGAGAAACAACAAAACAAACTAAACTCGTAGTTATTTTTAATTACTAGAAGCCAAAAGTCAGTAATAATATAAATATCGTAATCCTAATTACACGTCTTAATTAACTAATAATTTGACTATCAATGGTCAGTTTATAAATAAATTAATTAAGCAACAAACCACATTATCCTCCAAAACTGACTCTATGTAAACCCATCAGAATGAGGGGCAGCTACTGTAGTCTTTAATGGACTTAGTTGAAACCGAAACTTCGTACTGACTAGACTTCAGTGCCTTTTTTTCAGATTTTTTTCAACTATTTTTGTCCTTAGTTTTTGTCCTCCAAGTGACAGTTAGTGAGAAATTTGTGATTTATGTGATTTTTTTTAACGAACATTCTAAAAGTATTGTGATTTAAGTATGTTTTTTCAATAAACTGCACTTTTAGTGAGAAATTTAGTAAATTATATTGTGATTTATCTGATCTGATTAGGCAGATTAAGATTTTTTTTAAATGTATATAATATGGTCAAAAACTTAAGTGATTTAACTGCCTTTTTACAGTAATCTTCGAAGAATATTGTGTTTAATTTCACATTAATGTCACTCTGACATTTAAATGTCAAGAAAATAGACAAAGGCTGAATTTCATACAGCCTAAGTTATTAGTGTTATAGGAATTATTAGTGATTATTTTTGTGATTAAAAGATGTGATCGTTATTGTGATTCTGATCAAAGTTTCTTAGTATTGTGAAACACGTGATTAAAATATAACAATGGAAGTGTTTATTAAGTGTAAGAGAAACTAGTATATAAGTAAGTATTCACGTGTTTAGCATGTAATAGATTGAGGTCAGTCGTGGCGCAGCGGCACAAGGGTACGCCTGTAGACACAACAGGTTGTAGATTCGATTCCCACACGTGGAAATAAAATATTTAATATTTTCAAACCTTCGAAGCCTTCAGAATTAGGTGGAAAGAGGAGAACGAAAGCGTCTTAATGATAACGGAATGCCTTAACACTAGGGTGTCACGTTCCTTGCTTTGCATGTCATCTCATTGATGTTATAAGTCGGTTACAGCGGTACAGCTACCACAGTTTAGATGTAAGCATACAAGATATTTTAATATGTATAAGCATTCCTTATACTGATGAATGATTAGACACCATTATGGCCTAATTAGTAATTAGGACTGTTCCGCAATGGCCGTAGGTTCAAATGTTAGTATACCTACCTAAAATATATCGTATTAATTTGAAAATTTCAACATTATTTTGCTAAAGCTATATAATGTTTTTCTAGTTGGAGAACTTAAATTAACAATAATAACTGCGCGGCATTAAGTTCCAGAAAGTGGAGAACGGAGTGTCTTAAAATTGTGTATATAAATAAATATATTTATCGTGAAGCTGTGAACGGGAAAATAGATCATAATAAAAGAAGACAATAGCAATTTAATTTTATTTTGCCACGAATTAAAATAAATAAAAACTAAATGAGAATTTATTTGTATTTCTTAGAAGTAGTTTAGTGGGTTATGTTACATAGCGTTAGTTGCATTTAAAAGCAATGTTAGGTGTCGATTGTCGCAGGTTCAAAACTGGGTCAGGCCATTTCTAAATGTCGTATCGCGTGTATTGTTTATTTTTACTTCATCATCATAATCAGCCTTTTGACGCCCACTTTAAAGGTCCATTTATTTATTTTTATTGGGGACACATTTAGAGTATAATTAGTGCGCATACAATTAAAAATAATATAACTATCTCATAATCTTTTTAAGTTTATAATTCTACTCAAAAAAATGTAAATTTCTCTCAATTAAATAGGATATCTACTGTGTAAGTAATGCAGAAATGTGTAGATATCTTAAAAAACTACTAAACTGATTTTAATGAAACTTAGGCTGTATCCCAAATATACGGGTTTTAAATCAAAAAGAATCATATCGATATGACTTTTAGTTTCCGAGAAATTTCCGTTTTAAAATCGGTTAAAAAAACATGAAAATTTAAAGCACTTCCGATCCACATTGTCCAATTTTCGTGACATTGGCAGATATCAAAGCCGAGATTTACCTTGCTACTAGCGCGGGGAAATGTAGATAATTCTATCCCTCGAATGAGGATCGAACCTACTTCTCCGCCACTATGGTCTTAATAACTAAGACTTAATGACTAATAATAAGAATAAAGACAAAGTAAGTTTCCCACACAAAATAACGTTTTGAGATAACAATGTTGTTTTTAGTTTGGAGGCCATTTTTACTCGCTACTGATAATTAATTGATAAGGGAGATGACGTCACACATGACGGTAGGCGTGAAGCCTAACTAAATAGGTTCTGTAGGCATTGCCTATAAGTATTGTAGCTTTCTATAAATAGGCTAGTTTTGACGTAAGTTGAATCATTTTTATAGGTTGTTTTAGTGAAAAAAAAACTGTTCACCGTGTATGAAAGGGCAGGCAGAAGACACCTAAACTCGTGTCTAAGGGTTAAGACAGTTCATTTCACACGCACTTCTCAATTTTTGAGATATTGCGTGTTGAGTTGCGGAACCCAATGCGTTATGACTAGATCTATCCAGCTAACAGATCGAGGAAATGAAATCAAATATAGTCATTCCCCTGAGTGTGTATCGAACCCATAACCATCGCGCTTACTGTCCCACTGCGTCACGACGGTCACTAGTATAGAAGCTATAAACAATTTACTGATTAGATGACGATAAATGTATATGCCTTTATTGGATGACTCATGCCGTTATTTTTGCCCATGACTCAAGGTTATGGGGCTATGGCGTGACCTAAGTTAGTACCATGATGGTGGTAGACGCCCAGCTCCAGCCCATTACGAGAGTAATTAAATGGTATATATATAAATAGCTAGTGTTAAATTGCTTTGGAAGTCTTTTTAATTTCTAGCTCTTGGTAATTGTTTTTCCTGGTAGGTTTGCTTATTTTTAGGCATTGTTATATACTAGATACTACCTATTAGTGGGTTAGACATAGAAAATCTTGTGAAAGGCCACTCTGTTCTCCTGTTTGCGCTTCTTCTGAAAAATATGTTAATTAGTATTTAAAGACATTTACCTGCCGCACTTGTAGTGTGTCATGTGTCATACACAAGTAGTACTTATTTTCATTTGACCAACCGGGCGAAGCCGCGGGTAAAAGTTAGTTCAATAATATAATTGGCAGCGAAGGTATATCAAGACGGTGTGTTCCCTTCGATATTACAAAATTGGAAAAAAAAATATGCACCGCACAATTTTCGAGCGACTGCGTGTTAAGAGCCAACCCCAAAGTCGGGCGCCATCCATCTATCAGAGCGAGGAAAATTACAATTTTTTTGCCCGAATCATGCGTAAATCAAGTGATTAGATTTTATATATTTATAAATATTAACCTAATGCATACTATGTAATATTTGAACTTATTACATAATTATTGTATAATGGGGGTCAGTGTATTGGGTTATCTGTCCTTCCGCAGTTGCGATCAAACTTTTTATTTTGTATATCTTACGCATTTTTGTGGAGGTAATCAGTGAATTTGCACTATCGATAGTGTTTGTAGGTGCAATTTGTCTCTATAAAAATAATAGCTTCACGCTGTATCCCGCATATAGCAAGGAAAGAGGCAACCTACAGATAAGAGAGTCCATTTCCATCGCCATTTTTTTTAGATATTGTGTTAGTGGTACCAATAACAATGTAGAAATAAATATAGTTCATTCCATCCAGTGGCACTGGAACCATATATTTTGTTAAATGTTTATTTTTATTTAAATATCAACACAGGTTTATTTTATAGTAAAGGAATATATTTTTCCTTAAAATTATCAATAAAAAACATATAGAGACCTGCGTATATTATTTTGCAATTGATTGTGACGAAACTTTTTACAAATAAAACTCGGACGAAAGGAAAGTTTGGAGAGTAATATTTCATCACGAACCTGCCAAATTTCCAAAGCATTCCGTATTGAGTGATGGAACTCAACGCCGCGCTTAGTATCAGACCAAATGGAAAGAAAGAGAGAGCAATAAAAAAAAGAAATAAAGTCACACAATCGGGTGACCTCTCATTTCATGTTAATTCTCTCAGCACAATTAAGATAAGGGCGGCGCATATAAAAGGACAGAGCTACAATTAGTGTCACAAGGCGTCCGACTGTCTGTTGGTTCAATGTTTTGGGTCGTATAAGTTCTGTAGGGATGATCGGATTTATATCGATAGCTGCTATAGGTGTATTATATAAACATTATAAATAATACCTGTTAGATCTATACTAAAGAACGCGAATATCTTACAGACGTACTATACTGGTTCCAGATGAAAAATCTTTTATTTTCGAGGGTTACAGGCTATCCTATATTAATATTAAATGAAGTCTTAGTTATTTCTAAATGACCGTGAAGCTCCGATAGTATAAACAATGGACATTTGCATTGCGAAAGCAAGAGCGTTTCATGCCCATCGTTGTCACATTTTTTATTTTCATATAGTTTTTGAAATAGACGTAAATTATAGAATACATTAGATTTTTATGCCTTCCTGCTGTCTTTTAATGCCAGAGATGCTTAAAACGATACAAAATAAAATAATTTTGAAAAAAGATTACACTAAGTGGTAAATTTCAGGAGAGCAAGCTTGGTAGGCATGTCTTAACTCTCCACTGACAGTTTGAGCGATAGGGGTCTGAAAAAAAGATGAAAACTTCTTTCTTTTCCACACTTCACTTATTAAATTTCCTCTGCATGCCCTGCTGGTAATAATTAGTAACTGTCTGTCGCCACATTGATTGATCGAAGCTTCGATAAACCAAGAATTCGCCTCAAACAAAGCCGCAAAGATGAAAGCTATTTCAATTAAACAAGTGACGTTATCAGTCGATATGTTGTATTGCCCATCACTATTTGACGATAATATCATAATTGTTGTTTATACAATGTTTCGTGACCTAGCTCGCGATTGCGTCGGTGGATAGTGTTATGCGTAATAAAATAGCGTGATAGGCAGAGGGAACCTAGTGTTAGGACACTTTTTCGTACCTTCCACCTAGTTTCCGAAACATTGAATGTTGAGTGGAAACAGTAAAAAAATCGAATATAATCATTCCCTGGCTGGCTGCGCTACTATAGACTCAGCCTCAAAATTGAGTTTTGTATACTATTTAATTTTCCTGTCTTGCGTTGAAAAATGTGCGAATTTGTAATTTCAATTCCATGTGTAGCAGGTATTACATAAATTATTAAACAAATGTGGAGAATAAAAGATAATTATGTTAAATAATATGGTTCACTACAGCATAACACCATCCTAATTATTATCAATAATAAGACGGTTTCTTAATATTCAAATTAGTACACTCCCACTTGCGACCAAGTCGTGTTCCAGAGCTTTTTTTTTCTTAGAAAATATCCTAGTCCGAAATTTGGGTCTGCCTTACTAGAAAAAAATTCTAGTACCTATTTTTTAAAAATCTAGACCTATTCAAATTTTGTGTTAATGAATAAGAAATATTTTCCAAAATGTCGTTCCAAGGTGATTATCTTTTGTTTATGTAAATAGTGATGTGTTTTACCACGTGGCCGTGTTTATCAGTGATGGTTCAATTGTTTTGATTTTCGTGTTTAGTATTGCTTGTAAACTTGAAGGTCGCCAGTTTGATATCCTTCTTTAGTAAATCAAAATGTAAAGTTAGTAGTAGTAAAAGTAAACTTGACTGTATATTTTTCTTGTTCAAGTCTTTATCTTAGTATATTTTTTCTAATGTCATTATTTTTATGTACATGTATGAGTTCGTAGAAACTTTCTTCCAATTAGGCCACTTCTTGCGAAATATTTAAATTATTCTTAAAATATAAGTAAGTGAATACTGTTTAACATGCAGGGATATACTGGTCTGTTGTGTATGTTTAAAATATTAAAAATAATGAAATTTTATATATATTTATCACTATATCTTAAATATATTTTCATCAAAGCCTACTTACAGAATATATTCCTAACATATAATTACTTCAGTCTTTTTATAATAAATCTAAAATCGATGCTTATTATTTTCAGCTGAATCGTCTCATGTCAGAGATATACGACACTGTAAAGGCTGCTTGCAACATGGACGAGAATAAACCTGGAAGCTTTCCCACAGATTTGTCTGATGGTACTAGTGAAGGTTTGTAAATTAGAGTATACCAAAAGAGACCGTAGTGGACCGAGTAGACCATAAAATAATATTTAATCTGAGTAGAACAATTATTTTAAATTTTAATAAAAATATTTGTGGACGTTTTCATGGCGCAAGGAAATTATAAAACAAGTAATGTTCTTTTTAAATATATTTGTGGTAAATATTGAATTTTTACAAAGTTATTGTGAGAGTACGTCACCTTTGCTTTACTGTTATAACTCACAACTCAACAACAAACATACAGTTAGTACAGCAGAATTTGAACCCGCAATTTTATTAAATTAAAATTGTCGTTCTACAGAATTGTTACATTTATTATTCAGATTAATCTGTTATTATTTTATAATACCTATTTAATTTCAGAATCTGTAACGCTTACACGAAGTTTAACAGAGAAACGCAAGAATTACGTTCGGAGAGTTTCTTCCAGAGTGGCCTATCTGGACAATAATGTCAAATCGAAAAGATTTCGCCATCAAACATCGATCTGCTCCTACAAATCCGAAATTGTAGACAATCCATATTCCACCTTTAGGTCTTGGAAGAGTTTCAGGACGTCCCAAAGTAATTTGGCCAAGGACAAGATGGATAGGCACGATTCGATAGATTCCAAGATCAATTTGACCGATTCTTCTGGAAATATCTTATCCATGAATGCGAGCGATGAATCGATTGATAATTTGAGTATCGATGAGAAAGCCGGTTGTGTTGATATCGATTTGCCGTTTGAGCCGAGAGAGAAAGGTCTTTTTAATGTGTGTTTGTTGGTGGGATTGAATTATATGACTGGGGAGGCTTATGTGAAGAGTGTTTTTCCTAGTCAGGTAGGATTTTTTATTATTTATGTTTTCTATCAGGATAATAGGCATGTGCGTTTGGACTTCTAGACTTGAAATCCGACCCTATTGGTATTACGTACGAATATGAATATTTTTGTATATTTCATTTATATTTCGCATATAAATTCACGACTCCAGTTAAATTAAATATGACGTTCAGTTAACAGATTAAAAAGATCTATGGAAAACTTTAAATAAAAAAATTGTAGAGCTCATCACGTCTAATTTAAAAGTAGCTTACAAATATTTGTAATCTTTATCGTGAAGCTGATTGGAACTTTTTAATTATTTTAATAATTATACATTAGATATGCCTATGTCCACAAAGACAGCTTGACAACCATCTCTAATGTTTCTTTTTGTCATTCCTTCCAGGTCCAAGTACCACCACACATAGAAAATCTTATATTCCCAGAAACAATTAGTTCTAAGAATGCCGACGAATGGGCGACAGAGAAAACTGCACAGTGTTATTCCTTAGTTTTAACGGATGAGAGAGGAGAGAGATCTTATGGGTAAGATTTGCAACTTCACGCTATATCCCACTTATATACTCGAAAGGAAACCTAGAGTTAAGACACTCTGTTCTCCATTGTCTGCTCTAAATGAATACATTGCATTATGAGTGGCGGAATTCAACGCCGCGCAATTTTCTTTAGAACCAGACAGAGTTTTTAATGTTTATTTTTTAAAATATTTCTTTTTACCCGTTGTTGCCAGTAAAAGGTAAAGACTATGAAGAGAAAACAATAACGCAAATTATTTACATTTAATTTTTCTTTTAGTTACATGTGTATTTTATTATTTTTTATTTATTTATTTCCAGTTATTGCCGTAGAGTACTCCCAGAAGGTGCCACAACATGTCTTCCACTATGTTATTGTTTAATAGGGAAATATAGAGCACCTGGATTTTATTATAAAGTAAGTTTTAATATTTACACGAATCGATCGGTTTCTGTTGAGAACTGCTACTTAAAACGCAATGTGTTACTTACATGTCATCTTGTAGTACGGTTGACGAGTCTCCTTCCCGCACACAATCCGCATAAATTCAGAAAGCCTATCTTCTGGGCGGCCACGACTCCTCGACCGTAATGTACATAAGTCGACCCGAATCCATTTTTTTGTTTATTTATTATGTTTTATATAGTTTTTTGTTTATAAACAATGTATCGGTCGGGATATCGGTTCAATTTGACCTCAATAAGTACACTTAGCGAATATAATCTTTGTAAAGCAATGTGTTGTAACAATCTTTTAGGGTTAACTAAGTTATTACAAGTATTTAAGAATTGTTGTTAAATTTCTGACTTTTTTGCTTCTCGCTGTATGTCGCATATAGCAGGGTAGACAGAGGGAACTGGGTAATATGAAAACACTTCTTCATTAAGACACTTCCGTTCTCTACTTTTCGCCGAATTCTTGAGACATGACTTGTTGAGTGGTGGAACACAACGCCGAGCTTTGCCTCCTTACCAGAGCAAGGATATGAAACTAGTATTTCATTCGCTCGAGTTGGAGACGCCTATAGCCTTCCTCGATACATGATTTATCCATTCGCGTGGGAAGGGGAAGAAGAGTCGGGTGCCCACCCTAAAAAATACTTAGAACAATATTTACCCAACACAAAAATACCATTCATGTGGGCGTGTAGTGTTGTACACACTCCACGTTACACGTCCATTACTTTCTATCCACACGAATAATTGTAGTTTTACTAACTACAATTAGAAATCCATCCAAGATATTGATAATATATAAATTGCTATACTATACTTTTAAAGTAGAATAATAATAAATATATAAATTACTATACTTTTAAAGTTGAATTTATGTTTTTTACTTTCATAAAAAATTGCAGATTCTGCAAGAAATAGAAACACACCACGGCGACTCCGAAGTAGAAATCAATCACATACTCCAACAACTATTCGAAACTGATTTCCCTAACCCCGGGGAACAAATAACCATAAAATATACAAACAACAAAGATATTTCAAGAAATTCCCTAAGTTTAGGAGATATACACAAGTGTAGAACAATGCCCGATACAAGGAAAAACGAACATAGTATCAATGTGTCGGTGAAAAAGGAGAACTTAGACACTGAGAGCTCGGAGAGTCTAATTTTAGATAGTGATCATCAATTACCTGATTATTACGACTTGGAAAATAATAATAATAGGACGAAACGTGTTGTTGTTAATCTGGAAAGACCTAGGTAAGTACTATATATTGGGTTCTAAATATCTTTTTCAAAACCTATTTATATAATAATACTGGCCTCTAGTGAGATCTTTTGGGTAATTAAAATATACTACCTTTATGCTAGACTAAAATTATTGAAACACTCAGTAATCTATAAACTAATAACATCTATGTTTGGGCCCGAGATTTAGTTATTATACCTAGACTATTTGATGAAAAAAAAATTACATTCAAGAATAACTTACAGAACACATATAATAAAAAGGCCGATAGATCCTCGAGCTGATGAAGATAACATGTCGATTCTATTAGACACGTTCGGTGCAAGCCTGGTCATCAAGGTCTTTGGCTCCTTACTCCTGGAGAGGAAGGTCATCATAATGGGCGAGGAACTGAGGTAAGGAGGGCAGAGAAGTCCATAGAATGAATATTTTTTTTAGATTTACCCATTTTTGGGTCCCAATATGGTCCTGGAAATCTGGGGATTCATACTCCTGGAAAGAAAGGTAATCTTTATTCGAAGAACTGAGGTGAGGAATCCAGAGTCCAAGTATTGTATTTTCTTCTTCACGCTGTATCCCGCATATAGCAGAAAAAACAGAGTTACATAAATAATAAGACACTCCGTTTCTTAATTTTAAAAGCATAGAATGTTGAGTAGTGTAATTTTAAAAGCATTGAATGTTGTGTCTCTCTCTGTCGAATAGTGGAGTAGTGGAACTCTTGCCTTAACTGAGGAATAAAATGAATATAATTAATTTCTCCAAGTGTAAACAAAACCGATAACCATCGCGAGCTAGTTCAGACGCGACATAAAGCTTCAAAAATTCAAGACGCTTCGTCCTGCATTTTCCGCTCAATTTTGAAAAATATCTAGAGCTACAAATAAAAAGCAAATTTTGATGTAATTCTAAATTCACCTTTATTATTTTTTTTAAATATTTTTGGGCAATCGCAAACGTAGTGTCCTAACAAAAGATTTGAACAAAACATATATATAACAAAAAAATACTTTAAAGATATATTTTTTTAGTTTTTTATATATATATTTTTATTCCAGTGTTCTATCCTCATGCATGGAAGCGTTACAAAGTGCACTATATCCGTTCGTATGGCAACAGCCCCTAATATCGGCAATACCATCGCAAATCCAAAAAGACGTGTTAACAGCCCCCTTGCCAATACTTGCGGCTATGTTGACGGATCACAGTCCAACGCAGTTTGAAGAGGTTGGGCTTTTTTAGAATTAATTGTGTTACTTTAAAAAATATTGTAAAGTTAGGACCCAAATTTTTTCGCTCTGGTCAGGGCAGGCGCGGCGTTGAGTTCTGCTATTTAGACCGCAATTTATCCAGAAGTAGACGGAAAGTAAACTAACTAACTAAACTGATAAGACCATTTACAGAATTAATATTAGATTTTTTTTTATTAAGTACTATTTTCTTCACAGGGCATGTTAATAGACTTATCAAATCCATCAAAAGTCTTATTCTACCAAGGAGATGAATCTACTATTCTTCCCACGTCTAGTTATAAAACATTAAAAACTTCCCTACAAATGGAATATACAAAACACAAAGACAAACAAGAAGACAAAAAAACAAGAAATCTGATGATTTCCGAAGCGTTTCTACGGTTTTTTGTCGATATTTTGGGTGACTTTTGGCGATTTTTCTCAGAGAGTGAAGTTAAGGATGGTGATTTAGGGAAGAACGGAGTCGTTTTTGATGTATGTATTATTTTTGTATTGTTTATGCATTTAAGATTTCAAAATAATTATTTGACTTTGACTTTTCGACTTTGTGGTTTTTATAAAATATTTATTTAATATTAATTTCAAAAAAGCTAAAAGTATATTATATAATTAGATTATCGACTTCACTTTACCTAATAAAATTTATAATGAACATACATGTATTTAAAAAAAATCAATATGTTTTTCTTTCCTTGCAGAAAGAAGCATTCAAAAAGAGCGCCTCCTCGAAACACGTACAATATTTCCTCGAATGGTTCACAGAGACCGCCATGTTTAATCATTTCATACAAAACATGGCGTTGTGCTTCCCCGACCTCCCATTACCCAATGATTATCAAAATAATAACTTTATGGACACTCCGTTACCAAATTATTATGAATTATTCCACGAAAGGGTTAAAAGCAGAAGAAATACTGATAGCAGGTTCGATTCTAAGTTGAATTACAAGAACGCAATGAATAAAAAAGTTAAAATGCTTAAGACTAAGCTGAGAGAATTGGTTGCGTGAGTATTGTAAAAGAATTTTGTTCGTATTGAATAAAAAAATAGGAGGATAGTTGGAGCATTTAAAAAAATGTAGCGGATTATTATCTTTTTAACAATTCAATGAACACGCTATTACTAAATTAGTTATTCCACGAGAAAGGATACAAAGCAAGAGAAATACAGAGAATAGTTTCGGTTTAAAGTTGAATTACAAGAGCTTAAACTTAGAGGTCGAGAGAATTGGATTCGTAAACATTGTGAAAGAAAAAATGTATTCTTTTTGGGATTTTTTTGTCGTTTTTTTTTTAAATAACGATTTATTTAATCTAAATTTTACATGATTGTTTTTAAATAATTTGTTTTTTAATTTTCTTTTAAAGAATTCGAAAAATCCATTGTGGAACGTATTTTGTGTATTTTAGTTAATTTATAAATACATATTATAAATGTATGTGCCTTAATTAGTGATGTATTAAAAAAAATACCTTTAAGAGTTAAAGTGCTACTTTTAGTTATAATATATGTTTCAGTTATTTTTCCATATCAATTTTGATTTTATTTTTTATTAATATTACGATTTTTTTAACGTTTTTTATAATTTTATAGATATTGTATCCCATGTGCGTAACTTAACGCCGTACTTTATCTAGATTTTATATCATTTTCACACTGAAAAAGTCGGGACTGATTTGATAAGGAGAAATAATTTGTAACAAATACAGATAACATTGTAATAATAGATTAGAGTACCTATTTTAGTAGATTATTTTAGAAACTTATATATATTTTTAAATATGTATAATAAAACATTCCTTTTCTATATTTTAATTAAAAGCGTAATTCGGATTCCTATTTAAATATTTTATTGAAATTTTAGCAATACCTGTGTCTTTTAAATTATATATCCACTGACAATAAATACATACTAATATAGATTTTCTTCATATGTGAACGCATTTTTTATAGAAAAAAAACGTGATTCATTTCTCTGACCTTTATTTTTCTGTCGTTAATAACAAAGTGCACCGGTAAGTTCCGGCACTCAACCCGTAATGTCTGGTAAATTGTACGGCGGAGAACGGAGTGACTAAACACTAGGTTACCTCAGCCTACCTTGGTATATGCGAGATACAGCGTGAAGCGTAAAAAGAAATTATGCATGTTTTTTAGATCTGTGTTTTTTTTATTCAATTATAGAAGTTATCCACATTATAAACTTTATTTTGGAAAACACTAAGAATTGTACATTGCATGTTTAATAGAAAAAAAATGTAAACGATGATATTATTTAGAATTGTTTGGAGTATTAGTTTATAATGGTTTAGGTGCAGATTTGATTCCCAGTTAGTTCTTTTTATTTGTACCATTTAAATATTTTTTTTTAAGTGGCTTAATATTGTAATGTATATTACATAGTGCTATTTTAGTATTTTTTGTACATATATATTTTGATTAAAAATATATAGATACCTATATTTAATTAGTTTTATTTTACCTATATTTAATTTATGTGACACGTGATCACACTTCAACACATGTGAATAACGTATTTTAAACTTACAAATCATTTGTTTGCACTTGCTTGCACTTGCACTTGCAGCAGAGTGCTTTTTCTCCAAGATGCCGTATATTTATTAGACAACTGTGACGAATTATCAGCTATCAAACATATAATGAGTACATAAAAGAATTTACAGTCGAAAGGTTTAGGCTTAAAACTCTACTGTTTTCCACTTTCTGCCGCGCATTGCCTCGTTTCTATAGTGAAAACATAAAGATACAAAATATTCCGTGTCCGCGAGGAAATCCAACCCATAAGTCGCACGCTTTGGCCGCACGACTGATCTCTACAGTTATTACAAGCCTAATTTTTGAAACATGCGTGTTAGGTGGCGGAACTCAACGCCGCGTTAACGCTGCGCCACGACACCGGCAAACATTTCAATCTATATAATATAATATTACAAAACTATAAAATGGAACATCTATAAATTACAACTAATATATTTATTATGGAAATAGATCATTTGAATTTAAATTGCCACTAATAAATTATAATAGATAATAAACTTTTGATTTATTATAACATTTTTAGGCTGAATGCAACTTGTCTTAGTCAATTTGTTTCTTTTAGAAACTAATTTGTACCCGCGACTTCTTCGCGTGGTCAAAAGAGTTAACAACGTAAAGCTAAAAAAAACTTGATTCTCATCTCCATTATCATATAATTTAAGGCATATTTCGTAAAAATCTAGAATGTATATTTCTCAATGCTATTATACATACAAATGTATATTGAAAATGAATTTTAACAAAAGCTTAACGAAATGTTTCGCGTGACTCAGTCGTTTAGAATCTGGCTTTATCTATTGCATAAGATATCGTAAATTCTATAATCTTTTTTATTGATCCTTATCAAATTACCGATAACATATAGTTTAATATCTTCAGCATCTTATATGTAATTCTAAAAGACTAGATATTAAATACAAGTGGTAAAATACACGCAAACCAAGTTGCGAGCACTAACATGTTGTATTGCGGCGTTGAGTTCTGCCACTCAACACGCAATGCCTTCAGAATTTGGCAGAAAGTGGGGAACGGAGTGTCTTAACACTAGGTTCCCTTTGCCTCTGCCTACCCTGTTGTGTGCGGGATACAGCGTGCATTGGTGGCGCAAGGGTGTGACTGCAAGAGCGACTGCTTGTGGGTTCGATCCCCGATTTGTAAGGATTTGTAAGGATGGATGTTTGTTTCACTTTCACGCAATAACTACTGAAAGGGTACAGCTAGAACTTGACAGTGATATAGCTTGTACATCAGAGTACCACATACGCTACAAGCTACAATGTATATAAACATCTTGTATAGGTAATTTGGCTATAATATCACTAAAAGTTTAGACGGGTAAATCTGCGTTTAGGGCGATGGCCTATACTTATAATAACATTATAACTGTCTGTGCGTTTGTTCACACTGGTATCAGAAACGGCTCAACAGTTTTCACGATTGTATTTTGACAAAGCTTGTCCCTTAACATTTAGTGTTTGTTTTAGTTCAATCGGTTTATAAATAAAAATGTTTCTATAAATACCTAATTGTTTTATTGAATTCTCATGAGCTCAACCATTTGAACGGGCTTTTTTCAAGTCAAAATTGCACATTTTTTTTGGTTATTTTGTTTTGCATTTTTTTATCTTTTATGACATGTCCAAGTGAATGTTAAGCATTTTTATGGAATAAAGATATTTTGACTTTGACTTTGACTTTGAATAGGTAAAATTTTACTTTTAAATAGTAATTGTTCAAAATGATATTATTATTAGAAAACGAAAGATTAGTAACTTAATAATTACGTAGTTCAAGCGGGCGAAGCCGCGAGCGGATCGCTAGTCTTATAATTTTACAACTCAGCTTTAAGTTAGTCCTTGAACCCGTGTCCACCTCCATAAAAGGCAAAGCTACACATTTCACTGCACCATATCGAAACAGAATTAGAAAATGCTAATTGTAACGTGGACGTTTATAAATATTTAATACACACTAATATATTAAAATCGACTTATAATACTATTTAAGTATTGTGACTATTCCTTTTTTTTATTAATTTGGTGTAGTGGGCGTGGCGCGGTAGAATAATTTCTGCCTCTAAGCGCGACGGTTGTGGTTTCGATTCCCACTCGAGGACGAATTATTTTGATTAGCTCGGCGGCGTTGAGTTCCGTTTTTTAACACGCTATAATCAAATATTTAATATTTTCATTTCCTCACTCTGTAACGAGGCAATGCGTGGCGTTAAGCTCCGCCACTCAACACACAATGCGTCCACAAATTGGCGGAAAGTGGGGAACGAAAATATCCTAATGGGAACGGAGTGTCTTAACACTAGGTTCCAAGGTTCCCTTTGCCTACACTGCTATGTGCGGGATACAAGTTAGGGAGTGTAGAGGACTAACATACCTACGAAGACGGGAAAGAAGTGAATTTTCCACTTTACGTGGCGAAGATACAGAAATAAATTATGTACCGATATATAAATATATATGGTAAACAAATAAACAAACAAAAATATATGTTAATATTTCATATATGTATATATAATTATGAAATACCAATGAATAATTTAAATGGTGGCATCATTAAATTATTAGTGATTTTCTGTGTTGAAAGGTTTATTTGAAAGTTTGCACATTTCAAATGGATATTGTTACAAAATCGATATATATTATATTTTTATTATTTATCTAACACGCCGACTTGGTAGAGCGAGACATATTCTGACTATGGTTCAGGGTTCGATACCCACTCGTGGTGGGTTACCCACCCACTTATGGTTATTTATTTTATATCAGGGTAGGCAAAGAGCGTCTAGTGTTCAGACACTCCATTGCCCACACACCATCTAAATTTGGAAACATTCCGTGTTGAGTGGAGAACGAGGAAGTGACAATAATGCATTTCTTTATGTCCTACAACTGCTATTTAATGTGTTCGGAGCTATAAATTTTATAAGTCTAAATTCTAGCTGTTGATTAGTAAAGTTGTTGAGTAAGAAGTTGAGTTCCACTATTTAGGTCCTGGCTCCATCATCACACCAGCTCGATAATACCATATTAATATTAACTAAGCTACGTATAACTCGAGATGATACAATTATAACAATTGGCCCCATTTCATTTTCTTTATTTTATTACACAATCGACTAACTGACCTAACCTAATAAGTAAATAATACCTCGAGGTTTCCTCTGCCGGATCTGTAGGAATTTCGCGAAATCCTCTCTTTGCTCCCCTCCCCAAGGATACATACATCCTAAATTTCGTAATTTCTTCGGTATTTTGACTGTCAGTCAATCAGTAACGGAAGAATTGTATATATGGAAGGTATCGATTTAAGAACACTAAGAACGCTGATTAATACGAATTAGAGACCTTGGCATATTAGGAAATATAATGTTTTTTGGCGAAAAATATATGTTAGCTTAATCGCATCTAGACATAGATTAAATACTGCACCTTATATTATACTATCGTAACGCAGTGGGTCGGGCTATAAACGCGATCATTGAAGGTTCGATTCTCAATCGAGAGAATAAGTTATTTTCATTTTATATGCTGGGAAGATAAAACGCGATCTTTAGTTCGTGAGGTTCGGTGCGTGAGGAACGGAGTGTCTTGACACAAAATTTTTTCGCTTTATGCAGGATACAGTGAAGCTGAAATAAAAACATCTTTAAAACGATGATGAATTCAAGTCGGGCTTGTACAATACAGTAGTAATATTCTAAAATAAGTTTTCTATATAACATAATTAGTATTGCCTTTAAAATTTAGTTCCGGTATTTAAATTAACGCGCTACCGTGCAACAAAAAGCGTTCAAACAAAAAACCGTTACTAACAAGCATGTATGGGATTCACGCGCCAGTTTAGAAATCCCTTTGGAAAAATAAAAACATCTTCACGCCTTTTCCCGCAGATCAGGGTAAGAAATGGGAACCGAGTGTGAAGACAATTCGTTCCTCACGCACTGAGGCTTATCTATCAGAGTGGGAAAATGAGTAGAATCGAACCTACAATAATTGCGTCCACAATCAAACGCCGGGCCACCGGTTGATCTAAATCAATAATTGGATATATTTTATTTCCATTGACACGCAGCGTCAAGCTTCGACATTCATGGCCAGTGGCTTAGCAAAGTGATTTAACACTAGGTCTCTCTGCAGCAGGAAAAGTAAGAATTTACTTTTCCTGCTGCAGATATTAGAATATATATTCATATATTTTAACTTTAGAATCGTCGAATGAACATACAAAAAAGGCACTATATACAGAACCCACCAAATGAAAAGAAAATCTCGTTCTTACCAACGTTTAAAAGCAAGCGGATCTTGAACACAAAAGAATTGAATCACTCATACAAAGATTAACCAAATACATAAAATGCTCGTCAAATTTAATAGCGTATACAATTTAAAGGTTACTTACTTCGTTATATATTCTTTTCTTTAGTTTTACACTGTATCCCGCATATAGAAGGGTAGGCAGAGGGAATCTGGGAGCCTAATGTTAAGACATCGATTTAACCACGCGGGCGAAGCCGCAGGTAAAAGGTAGATATAATATAAATTTAAGGTTATTTCAAATATTTAATAGCCTTTTAGATCACGTCACTGACATATTTCAGACGGAAAGGGCAAAATTTCAATGTAATAACTGTATTTATAAAGCTATTGAACTAATAATATAAATACTACACTCAGAGACGTTTATAAGCGTTTAATCAGCATAAAACCCTGAAGACATTTAATAAATTTTTGTGGCATTGCGTCTGACTGTAATCGCAATGGCTGTGGATTGGATCCTCACTAGGGGATAAGCATACCCCATATATATATTTAAGCTATTTTCATTTCCACGCTCTGATTACAAGATAAAGCTAGGTGTTGAGTTCCGCCATACAACACGTAATGTCTCGCAAATTAGAGTGTCTTAATATTAGGTTCCCTCTGCCTACCCTCCTATATTTGGGATACACTGTGAAAGCAAAAAAAAAATCTATTGAAATTTAAAAAATTAAAAACGAATTATTGTCCTTTTCTCAGGCTGGTTACAAGACAAAGCGAATTTTTCGATTCTAAAAATTTCTAAGATTATGGCGTTAAAACTATTATAATATAAACAATTATATTATAATAGTTTTAAAAAAATTATTAAATTTAAAAAATATAGTATAAACAATTCAGCTTTATAATATTAGTATAGATTATAGACTGATTTTTCTGTGCTCCAAGGAATAAAATACCTAAATATTTGATATGAATTTCAGCTTGATACCTCAATGCTATCTCGAGGTGAAGGTCCTGACAGACAGACATGGTCTTGACGAAGAACAAAGTTATCCTATAGGGGTTCCATTTTTACCTTTTGTGGTACGGAATCCTAAAATTATTCAAAACATCTCTAGAATAAACCAAAATCATTTTGTTTATTAGGAAATGTTTTCCGGTACAATTAAACTTACATTACATAAAATTTTGCGAACACATTTTGAGACGAGGACGCTCTACTCAATTGATGTATTGATGAATCATATAGAACAATTACGTAAGACTTGTATTATGTGCTCTATAATTTTGATTTAAGTTGGCAGTGTGTTCAATTCCCAGCGGAGGGAATTTCGACATTTAAAATATCATTCATCATTTTGGTATATTTTTTTATTTAGGTTTATCTTATCCTGCATATAAGACAGTAGGCTGAAGAAACTTAGTGTTAAGACACTCCATTCTCTATTTTTCGAGATATAGCGTATTGAGTGGCAGAATTCAACGTCGTGTTTTGTCTTTCTAGAGCGATACAAATATGTATTTGCCCAAATAGAGATTGATATCACCATGAGCGTATCTAAAGATATTCTTTGTATAAAGGTTTCTTTTCAAGAGATTTTTTTTCTTGGTAAGAATTTTGGGGTGGGCGCAAAATTTCTCTGGGGTGTGTATGGACCGCTCCCCTCCATTCCAGCGCTCATAGATACCACAACTATTGCATTTACAGTCAGATGCTGTAGGTTATCAGCGATATCATACAAATTGAATATCATACATGATTTAAAGCAAAAATATATATATATATATATATATATATATATATTAGACTATAACCAAGACAATATAAATATTTGACCTGTAAGTCGTGACTTGGATTTAGAGTTCCGCAAGTGAAAGATATAAACTCATTATTATAGGACTTCTGTATTTATTCAATTGTGTTTAAGCCCCTATAACAGTCTGCAGTTACTTAGTGACCTACAAACAACGCACACATTGAACCAGACTAGGCTTTAAATATTCAATTTGATTATTTAAAAAAATAGAGGAAATATTTATTTAAACGTATATTTTCATTCCTTAGCTCTCGTGACGAGAGAGGCTCCAGAATTCGGCGGAAAATGGGGAACGGAGTGTCTAGGTGTCCACCTGTGGCTATTTTGTAATTGATATTTAATTGTCAGCTTAATTTTTTTTATTACTTTTGTTGGAAAGTAGGAGGTTCCATGACGTCACTTTGCCTATCGAACGAAGTAGGTTGCATGTAATAAAACATCACAGAACCCTTATGTTTACAATTCCAATTCACACTTGGCTGTATTTAATAAAAAAACAAATTCAAATATTCATAATTTAAGGTCAGGGCTAAGTAAGTATCCTTATAATACCTATAATATACCTTTCACGTTAAAAGAATATTGTAACGAAATAAAAGCAAATATTGTTCATTCTCATTATATTATAATGTCTAACTGTAAGCACTGTGCTTGTGGGTTCGATTCCCCCTAGAGAGTACGGTACGGTATTGAGGTCTCGCCTACCCTGCTACATGCGGAACACAGCGTGACGACAGTATATTATTATATTTGTTTTATTTTTAGCATCTCCCACATAGACAGAAGAAAATACTACCCAGTATTAGAACACTCTGCTCCCCACTTTCTATTCTTTTGTTTTAGAGAAATTATGTACGTATTTAGTTACGTAATTTAATGCCGAGCTTTTTTATCCATATACTCAATAAGGAATGACGTAAAAAATAGAATCTATTCTTATAATAATATTATTTTTATATATATAATATAGTTAAGACACTTCGAGATATTGTCAGAGCGAAAGTAGAAAAAAAAACTGCTTGGGAGTGATGAAAATTTAATTATCCATAAACGTAACCCAACGCAGCATATATACTTATATAACATAAGGCCAAAATATTTGAAAGTCACAATAAAACTTGTGATGAAAACAAAGTAAGCGTAATATGGTAATTCCGGATGAAATATGTGAATCATATCACCCTGTATACGTAATGTTTGACATTGAAACTCATTTGTTTTGTATGATTTCTTTGAATTTTGTTTCATAATGTTCTATATTTTAGTAGGTTCGTGTAATTTAGGTTAATCTGCGGTTACTCATTCGATTCCTGGTGGAGAGAATGTTAAGGTTAGGTTAGGTTAGGTTAGGTTGGGGTAACGTCGATGGGCCGAGCGCCTCTAACCGTCGGCTGTACACCGGAGTGGTCCGATCGATGGCGCTCTATGGTGCTCCCGTATGGGCGGACGCCCTGGATCGGCACAACATCACTCTGCTGCGACGTGCGCAGAGGGTGATGGCCATCCGGGCGATACGGGGGTACCGGACCATCTCCGGTGAGGTGGCGTGCGTGCTGGCTGGAGTCATGCCGTGGGATCTGGATGCTCTGTCTCTGGCGTCGGTCTATTGCCGGCGTCGAGGCCTAGCGTCCGGGGAACCGGCTAGCCCAGCACGCGCCGAGGAGGAGCGGGAAGCCGCATTAGAAGTGTGGGAATCCCGGCTGGCGACACCATCTGCCGGCCGGTTGACGATCGAAGCGGTTCGTCCAGTTTTCCGCCAGTGGTTAGCGCGGCGTCACGGCGTCCTAACCTTCCGCACCACACAGGTGCTCACGGGGCATGGTTGCTTCGGGGGTTACCTGTGTCGGATCGCTGGGAGGGAGCCCGACGCTCGCTGCCACCACTGCGACGACTGCCTCGACGAGACGGCCCAGCACACGTTGGAGGTGTGCACAGCCTGGGCGTCTCAACGTCGCGCTTTGCGCGACGTCATCGGGGACGACCTTTCCCTGCCGGCCGTGGTCAAGGCCATGGCCGGCAGCGAGACGTCGTGGGACGCGGTCTCATCCTTCTGCGAGGCAGTGGTGCTCGAGAAGGAGTCGGCGGAACGGGCGAGGGAGGCTTTTGCCGAAGTCGCCATCCGCCGTAAGAGACCGGGTCGCCGGAGGGCGGCACACGACCGCCGCCTTCCGCCCTAATGTGCCAGAGGGCGGTCAGCTTGGGGAAGCTGGCCGCCTACCAACCTGGCCCGAGTAGGCGCGCGCAGGTTGCTCCCGCGCGCTACTCCGAGCAGGCCGTCGAGGGTGCCCACACACCCTTGACTCCGCGACGTGCCTAGCAGGCTCCCGCCGCCGCGTTTCGTGGACGATTATAGTCCCCGCGTCTCGCGGCCAGTGGCGGTCGAGGAGGAGCACCGTGAGGTTTTAGTGGGTATTGGGATTGGCCTTCAGCCGGTCCACGAGTCCCACATAACCCGCTCGAGTCCCCACTCGGGCCGGTATCCGTAAAAGGATTTCCTCACGATAAAAAAAAAAAAAAAAAAAAAAAAAAAAAAAAAAAAAAAAAAAAAAAAAAAAAAAAAAAAGGTTAGGTTGGGGTGCTTGGTCGGATAACCTCCTCGTGTGTTCGCTCGCTGTTGGCCCTTTCTCGAATGCTTGTCATTCGGGGGGGACGAACAGTGTTGCGGGCCGGTGCACCCTGGGCGGCTAGTAATTGGTGCCCACAGGATTCGTCCTTGGGTAATGATTGCTAGCTGGCTAATAATCCGACGTGGTTCTCCTCGTGTCCTCTGTCATGCAGAGGACACAGTGTGAGGAACCGGAGGGCGCGCGTGGTGTGTACTCACCCTACCGCCACGCAGGTGCAGTGATGTGCCAGCGCCGAATATATCGGAACTTCACTCTTGGTTGCGGTCATGTCTCGTAATCAGGAGTGGAACCGAGGGCCTTGCCTTTACCGGCCGGGCTGCGAGGAAGAAAACCTCTATAAAAAATTACCCCAACCCAAGCGGCGAAGCAGCGCGAGGGGTTCATGGCTGATGGGGAGATCAGTCGCTACTGCTGGTCCCGCCAGGGTACCGGCCGACACCCTGGCGTAATAGGCTTATCCGAGTACAGGGGGCACTGCTCGGATGGACCGTTTTTCCCCCACACTCGTGGGAACAACATGGAATTTCAAAAAACAAAAAACCAAAACGATGAGGTGGAGTGTGTTGGGCCCGAGAGGGGCGGCGATGTGATGTTGCCTGAGAAGGGCGGAGTAGTTGAGCTTAAGGCGGAGGAAGTTGTTGGTGTTGTTGCGGCGTCTCGGAGAGTGTCGGTTTCGAGTGTCACTGCGGAGGGGTCAGTTGGAGATGGCCAGAACGTAGGAGTGTGGAAGGAGCCAAGAGTGGTTCTGACCAGATTGGACGCCGGTGACGGAATGTCGACCGTTGGCAGTGTCAGGTCGAGACGAGGGTCCGGATCGTCATATGGACGGCTGTGGGGAGCGTCAGAGTCCAAAGACTCTGATACCGAGAGTTTTGTGTCGATGGTGTCGGAGAGGTCAAGGACACGGGCACAATTCTTGAAGGACAGGCGGAAGAGGCCTCGGAAGCCGATCGATCAGTCGGGGTCTTCTGGTGAAGGAGAGCCAGATAGACCGGCGCCAAAAATGGTTGCCATGAGGAGACGGAAAGGTCTCGGTGAGGCAGAAAGGAAGGAGTTGCTGCTGAGGTCAGAACAGGAGGGGTCGGACGGCGCTGCGGCCGCCCTGGCCAGGGCTAGCTCCAGGCTCTCGGACATGACTCTGCCGTCCGAAAAAGAGCAAGACGAGGCCATACTTGCGTCTGACTTGAAGAACCAGGTGATAGACAGCCTTGCGGTGATAAGAAAGGTTGCCACCAAATCGGGCAACCTAAAAGGGACCTTCACCAAGGCTCTAAAGCAGGCGGCAAGGGCCATAGGAATGGCTGTTGATGAATTGGCTCAGCGTACGGCGACGGAGGAAGTAGCTCATTTGCGCGCTCACAACAACAAGCTGCGCAATGAAATGTCTGAGCTACGTGAAGAGGTCAGTCTATTACGGGCTGACCTCAAAGCGCAAAGGAGCCAAGTAGTGGGACCTGGCAAGAGTCAACCAGGGTGTTCCGATGAGCTGAAGCGCTCTTTAATGATGGAGATCGGAACAATGGTGAGCGCCCGGATAGAAGGATTAGAGAATCGGCTTCTTCCGGCGAGGAGCATGCGTCCCCCGCTAGCGTCGTCAAAGGGTTCGCAGGAAGAGACCGCCACAACATCGGCGAGACCAGAGGTGACAGCGCCAACTACTCTGGTAGCTCCCGCCAATCCTGCCTCGACAAGAGGTCAGATGCCAGGGAAGAAGGGCAAGGGAAAGGGCAAGGGTAAAAAGACCCTTGCAGCTCCGGTGAAGGACGTCTCACAGCCACGTCCAATTCCACCTGCGCCAGCTGACTTGTCAGAAGGGTGGAATGTGGTTGCCAGAAAGGGAGGCAAAAAGAAGCCTGCTACTGCTGCTGCTGCTCAGCAGCAATCCAAGAGGGGAACGGGGACAAAAGCGCCAAAGGCGCCAAAAGTTCCGAAACTTAGACCGCCACGGTCTGCAGTAGTAGCTCTAAAGCTTCAACCCAGCGCGGCTGAGAGCAACTTGACCTATAGTCAGGTGCTCACCCAGCTGAAGGCCAAGGTTGACCTCGGGGAGCTAGACATCTTGGATATGAGATTTAGAGTAGCCTCAACTGGCGCGAGGCTACTCGAAATCCCGGGGCTCTACTCGGGTGACAAGGCGGATGCTCTTGCGCAAAAGTTGCGGGCAGTGCTGGACGAGAGTGAAGTTCAAGTCTCCAGGCCCACTAAATGCGCAGAGCTCCGGGTTAGCGGGTTGGACGACTCCGTAACGTCCGAGGAGGTGGCGGCAGCTGTCAGCAGGGTCGGTGGTTGCGACGTCGGTGCCATCAAAGTTGGGGAGGTTCGGCGTGACCGTGCCGGTCTTGGCACAGCCTGGGTACGCTGTCCGGTAGTGGCTGCGAAGAAGGTGAGCGGGGGTCGCCTATTGGTGGGTTTCGTGTCGGCGAAAGTGACGCTGCTGCAGCAGCGGGTGCTGCGTTGTTTCCGCTGCCACGAAACGGGGCATGTAGCGGCAAAATGTGAAGGTGTGGACCGGAGCTCGCAATGCTTTAGATGTGGGCGTCCTGGGCATAAACAAGCTGTGTGTTCGGATGCACCGCACTGCCCGGCTTGCGAGGATGCGCAGAGACCTGCAGGCCACTTAGCCGGCAGTGCAGCATGCGCGAAAATCTGTGCGCAATCGAAGCGCAGCAAAGGCGGGAGAGGGAAGGCGACGTCGAGCCAAGCCCAACCTGAAGCCCATTCTAGGGCCGCGGAGGAGCAGCCTATGCTCGTTCAATAATGGCCGAACGAGTTCTGCAGGCGAACATCAACCACTGCGCCAGAGCCCAAGACTTATTGGTCCAAAGCTTGGCGCAGTGGTCGATACAAGTGGCGGTTGTTTCGGAGCCCTACAGCGTTCCCGACAGAGACAACTGGGTAGCCGACAACACCGGGGTGGTGGCTGTGATCACCCAGGTCGCCGCGGGCTCTCCGCCTTTCTCACGAGTAGAGAGGGGTGCGGGATGCGTCGCCGCACTTGTCGGCAACCTTGTTGTCGTAGGGGCCTACTTTTCCCCCAATCGAACTCTGGCGGAGTTTGAAGAGTTCCTTATACGATTGGGGGAAATGGTAGAGCGATTTCGTCCGGCGGAGGTGTTGGTGGCCGGCGATCTCAACGCGAAGTCCAGCGTGTGGGGCTCCGCAACGACGGATGTGCGTGGTGTGTCGCTGTCCGAGTGGGTGATTGCCACCGGTTTGTCAGTACTCAACCGGGGGACGACAAACACGTGCGTGCGAAGGCTGGGCGGATCCGTCGTGGACGTTTCGTTCGCGAGCCCGGCCCTAGCGAGTCGTGTTCGGGGTTGGCGAGTGCTGGATGATGTGGAGACTCTCTCGGATCACCTTTACATCTCTTACGAGATCTCCACACATTCGGCGGTGCAACCAACCCCCAGTCCAACCTCGCGAGAGTGCGGACCGCGGTGGCAATTGGGTCGCCTCGACAGGCAATTGTTGGAGGAGGCCGCGATAGTGGAGTCCTGGCTGCCCCAGAGCTTGGCGTCTGCAGAAGACGCCGCATCCTGGGCGCAGGGGGCGCTGACGCGTATTTGTGACGCGTCAATGCCCCGTTCCGGGCGCCGCTCTCAACGGCGGCAGGTGTACTGGTGGTCGTGGGAGATCGCGCAACTGCGTACCATCTGCGTTGCGGCGAGACGCCAGTACAGCCACTATCGCAGGCGGGTACAGAAGGTGCAGGAGGAGGAAGACCGACTGTACCAATTGTATGTCGAGGCGAGAACGCGGTTGCAGGAGGAGATCGGTCGTGTGAAAGGCGAGTCACACGACCAGATGCTCGCGGGAATAGACCAAGACCCGTTTGGCACGCCTTACCGTATGGTACTTGGCAAGCTACGGGCTTGGGCTCCGCCACTGACGCAGACACTCCGACCGGACATTCTCCGAGGGGTTCTGTCGTCACTGTTCCCGCAACGGGCCAATTTTACACCACCAACTATGGCCCGCCCTGCACCGCAAGAGGAGGAGGACAGCGTCGCACCACAGGTGGAGGAGGAGGAGCTGGAGGAAGCAGTTCGCCGATCTCGCGGCAAGAGCACCGCACCCGGCCTTGATGGCGTTCCCGGGAGGGCGTTAACTCTGGCCCTTAACATCCTTGGGTCCAGAGTGAGAGGACTATTCTCTGCCTGTCTGGCTCAAGCCATAATTCCACAGCGGTGGAAGACAGGCAGGCTAGTCCTCCTTAAGAAGGAGGGTCGCCCGGCGGACTCGGCCTCGGCCTACAGGCCAATAGTGCTCTTGAGCGAGATCGCCAAACTCTTCGAGCGGGTTGTGACGAGGAGGTTGCAGCGTCACTTGGAGCGGACAGGTCCGGACCTCTCGGACCTCCAGTATGGCTTCCGCAGGGGGCGCTCGACGGTGGATGCCATACTGAGGGTGAAGTCCCATGCGCAGGATGCGGTGGCCCTGGGCGATGGAGTCTTGGCGGTGTCTTTAGACATCGCCAATGCCTTTAACTCCCTGCCCTGGCCCTGCATTGAGGAGGCACTCATCTATCACCGAGTGCCTCCATACCTGCGCCGCGTCATCGGGGCTTACCTGTCCGGGAGGTCCGTGACGTTTCCGGCTCCTGGAGGAGGATGGGAGGCGTATGAAGTGTCGTGCGGTGTTCCACAGGGCTCGGTTCTCGGGCCACTCCTGTGGAACATCGGGTACGACTGGGTGTTGAGAGGCGACACCCTACGAGGAGTTGGAGTCCTCTGCTACGCCGATGACACGCTGGTCTTGGCGCAGCAGAGGACTTATCGCGAGGCTGCGGTGCTCGCGACGGCCGGAGTGGCCGACGTCGTCGGCCGAATTAGAAGGTTGGGCTTGGAGGTTGCCCTGAACAAGTCCGAGGCGTTATACTTCCATGCTCCTCGAAAGGGCCCACCGGCGGATGCCCACATCGTCGTCGGTGGCGTCCGAATCGACGTCAAGAGGAGTATGAAGTACCTCGGACTTGTTCTAGACGGTCGGTGGAGTTTCCGGGGCCACTTTACATCTTTGGCTCCGAAACTGTTGAAGACAGCGGCGGCATTGAGGAGCTGAGGACGATCGAGGCTGTTCGTCCAGTGTTCCGCCAGTGGTTAGCGCGGCGTCACGGCGTCCTAACCTTCCGCATGACACAGGTGCTCACGGGGCATGGCTGCTTCGGGGGTTACCTGTGTCGGATCGCCGGAAGGGAGCCCGACGCTCGCTGCCACCACTGCGGCGACTGCCTCGATGAGACGGCCCAGCACACGTTGGAGGTGTGCTCAGCCTGGGCATCTCAACGTCGCGCATTGCGCGACGTCATAGGGGACGACCTTTCCCTGCCGGCCGTGGTCAAGGCTATGGCCGGCAGCGAGACGTCGTGGGACGCGGTCTCATCCTTCTGCGAGGCAGTGGTGCTCGAGAAGGAGTCGGCGGAACGGGCGAGGGAGGCTTTTGCCGAAGTCGCCATCCGCCGTAGGAGACCGGGTCGCCGGAGGGCGGCACACGACCGCCGCCTTCCGCCCTAATGTGCCAGAGGGCGGTCAGCTTGGGGAAGCTGGCCGCCTACCAACCTGGCCCGAGTAGGCGCGCGCAGGTTGCTCCCGCGCGCTACTCCGAGCAGGCCGTCGAGGGTGCCCACACACCCTTGACTCCGCGACGTGCCTAGCAGGCTCCCGCCGCCGCGATTCGTGGACGATTCTAGTCCCCGCGTCTCGCGGCCAGTGGCGGTCGAGGAGGAGCACCGTGAGGTTTTAGTGGGTATGCGGACGGCCTACATCTGCCAAGTCCGCGAGTCCCACATAACCCGCTCGAGTCCCCACTCGGGCCGGTATCCGTAAAAGGATTTCCTCACGAAAAAAAAAAAAAAAAAAAAATAGGTTAGGTTAATCTTCTTCTAATATTATCTCAAAGAATATTTGACCGTCGTAGCGCAGTGGCACATCGTCTGACTATAAACGCGATGGTTTTGGGTTCGATTCCGTCTCGGAGGAATGAATAATTTTTATTTTCCTCGCCATAGTTGAAAGCGCGAAGCGTTGAAAAAATTAAATTGCGATAATTACGAACTTGCTAAAATTAAACTTTGGGTGGAAAACAGAGCTACTTTTTTAACACTAGGTTCCCTCTGTTTATCCTGCTATAGGCAATAAAATAGATTTAGTTATTCTTTATATTTCTGGACAAAATATATAAATTTCCCAACGGCGCCATAATGGCAACAAAATCGATTTTGCAATCAAAATATCGATTTTTTAACATAATAGATTGCAATTATTAATATTTGCATTAAGTGACTAATTTTCAAGGTGATTGATGATTCAGAGTCTGTAAAAGTTAATCACGATGCCAATATTTTTGTTTTAATATAATAGCTTCTTAGAAGTCGGCAATTGTAACCAATATTTTTATTATTTTTCAGTATTTGTAAATTTAGAACATTTAATAATTTCGATTAATTATAACACTTTTATTAAATCCTCAATAGTACATATTATTATCTACCATATATCTAAGGGAGGCCTTGCAGGTTGTGTGTGTAGGTTGAAGCGAGAGAGATATGCAGAGATCGTAGCACTCCGTTCACGTATTAATAGTAAAATGCCGTCACTACGAGACGAATGGCGTCATTTTAAAATCATTTCGAGACATTGTTTGAAACATCCTGTGATTAGTTCTTAACGTATGTTAATTACTGTATAACTGTCAATAAACTTGTGTTCCTCATTCATTCGCCAACAATAAACTTAGATATAATAAAGATTATAATATTAATTTTACAATATACTAGTCGTCGCCCGCAACTTTGTTTATAGAGAATATCAAATATAAAATGGAAATTCTTTCCCAATCCCGAAGCAATTACAAGCTCTCCTCTTTAAGTGCCCCCCTAACCTGCCTCCAAGTTTCCAAGTCCAGTAGTTTCGTCTGTGCGTTGTCTGTTAGGCACTCGGCAACGGAAGAGTTTAATTCATTTTTTTAGCTTCACACCAGGCAGAGAAAACTAGTGTAAAGACACTTTTTTCTTCATTAAGACATTTCCGTTTCTCACTTTCCATTGAATCCTCGAAGCATTGCGTGTTGAATAACGGAACTCAACTGAGCGGATAAGCGATAAGAAATGAAAATATTGAATATTTGATTCGATTGGCACAAGTAGTTCCTGAGATTAGCGCTTTCAAATAAACACACTCTTCAACTTACAATATTAAAATAGATACTAGTAAAATGTTGTCTCAATACCGTTATAAACTTAAAACGAATAAAATTAGTTCAAACTCGCTTCCCAGGAAGATCGAACCGTAAACAATCGCTAATTGGCAATAGTTTTGTTAAAAAATCTATACAATTACAGTGGTATGTGAAAATTTATATATTTTTGAACGGACAAGATGATTTTAAGCAAATATAATATATCTATATGAACGATGAGTGCAATGGAACAGTGTTTCACTATTAAACTAGTTGAGGGTTCGATTCCCACTCTGAGGAATTTATTATTTTAATGGTAATTAAACCCACAACTACCGCGTTTACAGTCACACGCTTGTTCCACTGCGCTACGACGGCCTCTAACTTATTCAAACATTAAAGTTTAGTTTTAAAAAATATATTTTTGTAAGAACATATATGATAGATGGTTGTACAAATATTTGCCCTTTCCTTTATCGAACCGGTGACCTCTGCGGCACTGCACCATAAGCGTCGCTAGTGGTGATGTAACTCAAAAGAATAATTGTAGCATTGTGTTCTGAAGGCTACCACTGTCTTAGTAAAGTTCAAGTAACCACATTTGTACGTAAGTCAGGGATAGTGTTGTTTCAATTTTTTTAATATGTTCTATAGTCTTATTTTTCTTAGTTCAATAGACAGATGGAACTTCGTTCCCGTTAAGACACTTTCGTCCCCCATTTTCCGCTGAATTCTGGAGGCATTGTGTGTTGAGTGCTTGATCTTAACGCCGCACTTTGTCTTGTTACTTATTCTCTCGGTATATCCTGATGTGTGCGGGATACAGCGTGAAGCTGATAAATAGATGAATAAAGTTTCGTATTTACAGCTAATAAAAGAGTGTTAATGAAAAAGCGACCCCTCAACAATAAATTTGAGAAGCCCTATATTAAAACACAAAACACTAAATGTCAAATGATAGTTAAAGAAGAATAAATGCGAATATTTTTTTCTTAAAATCGGATCAATTTATTATAATAATTTAATATTACTTCGTGAGACGGATTTCCCTGTTTTTATACATTATATACCAATAATAATAATACTGCGATGGTTCAGCAGTTTTTTCCCGCTTCACGCTGTATCCCGCACATACAAGGGTAGACAGAGGGAAGGTGGGGACCTTAAAACACTTCCGCGCGATTTATTACGAAAGCGATGAAAAGATAATATAATATAGTTCATTTTCAGGATTCGAACCCATCATTGTCGCGTTTATGGTCACATCCTGCGCCATTGATGGTCTCTGATGACCCTACTACTTATCATTACTACATTTCTTAATAGAAAATGAACCCACGACTTCCTCAGTACTTAACAAAATTGACACATATTATATAATTACAATAATTTTCATTTCCAGAAGCAAAACAAAGGCATCGATGGGTTGCGAAACCCATTGTTTATGGGTCACATAGTTAACACAATTAGTTCATAATTAACCAATCATGTTTACAAAGAAATTAATTATTTGTTACGTACGAGACGCGTCAGCCTCTCGACTGACCGGAGAGAAGGTCTGCGTTGATATTTTTTATATCCCTGCATATAATGTATCCCGCATATAGCGGGGTAGGCAGAGGGTGGCTAGTGTTAGGATATTTAGATTCCCCAAGCACTGCAATATTTACGAAATATTGTTAATCCGGAGCGAAGAAATTAAACTTATTCATTCCACCGAGTGACAATCGTATCCAAAACCCTCATACACTGTCTAAAGTAAAGAATGGAGGAACTGGCTAGCCTGCTAACATAAATGCTCTTCACTACCAGTTGTCCCTATTTTAGCCTATAAATGAAATATCCCGATCCGGACAGGTATTACCGTTTTCACGGATTATTGCAAATAATGCGAGAAATCTTTCCTGTTACTTTAAGATTTTAATTAGTTACTAACAGTTCCATAGAAATACAAATAAGTATATATTCGTAAGTTGCGTATAATATTCTGTAAACTTAACTGCCTTACACAATATGGTAAACCAAAACAATATTGTTTAAGTACAGTGACGTTTTTCAAAAAATATTTTGTATTGATGTCTATCCCGCTGTTTCACTTAAAATGTTTAAAAATCTTCTTTTCACCGAGATAAAATCTGTCGAGTTTGAATATTAATATCTCTTAAAATCTATTTTTTTTAAATAAACAACTGTGGAACCACAACCTGTTTATGTGTAGATACTACTTCGTTATTCCACAATTAGAAAAAAAAGATGCAACAAAACGAAAGCATAACCTTCACCGGATATCGAACTGGCGACCTCTGTTACATATTTGCATATGACACGAAGAATTTGACACTTTAAATTAAATTATATACATTATAATGTTAATACGTGTTTTACAATAGCGCCCACGCGCTAGACGAGGCTAGGAGGCAAGGTTATATGGGATTTCTCATAACAAAATACTTATAAGTGGGACAGTATCTTAGAGGGCACGTGATGGTTGTGGGTTCGATTACTATTTAAAGGAATGGACTATACCCCCTCTGACTAGACAAAGTTCAACTGGTAAGCGGAGAATGGAGTTCCTTAACACTAGATTCTCCATATTAAACAATTAAAATATATTATATAAAAGAGCCGACTGCAATAAAATTCAAAAGAAAAATATATCTTTAAAATTAACAGTCGTTTAATTAACCCATTTAAATGTTACAAGGCTCCTTGTGTAAATTCAATGATCCAAGAATAGGATATCCCGACCGTTAATCCTAATGAACATTGAGCTGGTTGTTTTCTTAAGCTTAAGTTATTTTTTGTTGTGGTTATAATTATTGTACGAACTTTAGTACAAGCGTGCGATTGTAAACAGTTCGATTTCGCCTTGAAATAAAATACTTAATAAGAAAAAAGGGAACAGTAGTGGCTTAATGGGAACGGGGTGTCTTAACATTTTAACACTAAGTTCCTTCTGCCAATCCTAAAAAATATAAAAATGTTAAAAACAATACTTTAGAACACTTCCAGTTGACCACGCGAACAAAGCAGCAGGTACACACTTGTTTTTTATTAGAATAAAAGAACACGATCCTCTATTAAGTTTTTGCAAAGACAAAAGAAACCCTGTAATTACCACTATTTAACCTATTGTAGGTACTGAAAAAAAAAATTTAAAAGCTGTTTTACGTAATTTTCTAAACAAGGACTATATGAGTAGAATTACAATGTTTAGCCTCTTTGTAATTCTACTGTGTTAGATTCATTCTTTTTTATTTTATTTTTTTTACTGAAAAATGCAGTTAGTGTTGCATCATTCCACCCTCCGCTATTTGCTGTTTGTTTATTTTCAAGTTATCTGTATCTCTCGAACTTGTGTTTTTTCCACGTCGAGTATTCAGGCGTAAGTAAGGTAGCCGATTATGACGAGGACTTTCGTAAGACAATTATGAAACAATGTCGCTGATTCATTTCAAGACAAACAATTTAAATATATATTTAAAATTACTTTAAGCCGATTAAAGGAAGTATGGATAAGTGTTACATAATAATTCTACGGGTGTTGGTTCCATTTGGATATTCTTTTTTTATAGTACGTTTTGCAGAGTAGCCAGAGGGAACCCGGTGCTATGAGACTAAGTCCTAGTCGATTAGAAAATTCGTTAAAAATTGTCAAATTCTATAAAAACCCACAAACGATCTTTTCGTATTTCCTGTCATATAAATGAAAACTATTATTATATATTTTTTAATTTCATCCTGTATCCTGTAAATAGCAGATGGCTAGGCGGAGGGAAACTGGCAGCCTGGTCTTTAGACATCCTGTTCCCATTAGAACACTTCCATTCCCTACTATTCGCATTTTTTTGTAATTCTTAGACATTGGTTGTTCAATGGCGAAGCTCATCGTCGCGCTTTGCTTCGTTACCAGAGGAGAATATTAATTATTACATTTCCTCGATTGGTAATTGAACCCACACCTGCCGCGTTTACAGTCGCACATTTATGCCGCGACGGTCCGAACTGTTTAATATAAGTAGGTACTAATCAAAGTCACATAAAGGACCTAGAACAAGTAACATTATACATTACTATGAATCTAATAGTAAAGACATTTTCCTCATTCCTCCATACATCCGGTAAGATTCACGGATCTCAATTTTAATGATTTATTAAGTTTTTAACATTCTCAAGACGTTATTCTGCACTAAGGATGCATAAAAGAAAAATATCTTAGAAAACGTGTAATACCTAAAAATTTCAACACGCTTCTTGAATGCCTTCCAAGCGCGCTGGCCACTAATTTTCTACCTGTGTTGAAATTCTTATAAGCAATTTCATTTCCTTCTTTCTTTCATTTCCCCGTTATGGTAGACAAAACGCGGCGTTAAGTTTCATCATCAACATACACAACTTCTTGGAAATCGGGCAGTGCGTGGGGAAAGGAGTGTGTTAACACTATGTTCCCTCTGCTTACCCTGCTATGTGCGAGATACAGCGTCAATTTAATAACATTATAACCACCAACCTTCCATCAACCACTTGAAAATTACAGGACAAATATATACTAGAATTTTTATACAAAATTGCACTATTGTATTGATTGTTTTTACGACTAAATGTTTTCCTTCAAGCTTAGCCTATCCGGATGCCACAACGTCGAGCCTTCAATGAATTTCCCAAAATTACCCGCATTTTAAAAGAATTGGACAATGCCATGGTCATCGGTCATATGATTCATGACGGCATCAGCTATAATGTAAATATTATTTTACTTTCGATAGTTACAGGTTCACGCTGTATCTCGCACACAGAAGGGTAGGCAGAAGGAACCTAATGTCTTAATTCTGTTCTGCACTTTCTGCCGAATTATGGAGGCATTGTATGTTGAATAGCCAACGCCGCGCTATGTCTCGACACCAGAGCAAAGAAATGAAAATATAAATTTAAATTAATATTTCCTTTCCTCGAGTGGGCATCGAACCCACAACCAGTCCCGTTTACAGTCACAGATTTTTTATATTTAAACTGTTCCTCCGAGTGGGAATTGAGCCGCCGCGTCGCGTCGTCACAACCGTCACGTTTCCCACTGTGCTACCACGTCTTTCATTTATTATTAATGCCCATTAAACACTAAATAATATCTCTGAGAGAAATAGGACAATAAATGGATGAGTAATACTTTAAAATGTAATATCAATATTTAAATTGAACTGTTGCAAGACCTTGCTTAGTGACGTGAAGGTTTCAGTGACACATTATTTTCGTCTCATACTTTCCACCTAAATATTATTTGCTCGATATTATCCTGATGACCTCACTAGCTTTTCCCAATAGTAAATAGTAATTTACCCGCATGGTGAAATATAAGTTATGTAGGACACTAAGACCCGTAGTTATAAATGACTCTCAACTCTGAGATCGATCTTGTTCTTTCATTCATAGATTATTAAAACGGCATCTCAAGATGCCTTGCCTGCTTGCAGGTATAGTGAAATCGGCTGCATTATAACCTTCCTCGATGAATATACTCTCCTAACAGAATAAATGTGAAATGTGACTCAAGTTAAATATTTAGTAATGCAACATTCTCAAGTTCACCAGCAAGAGAATAAGAGATCTGTGTTCACTCAACATAAAATTCAAGCTCTACATTTTACACGACATTTTTTTACGTACAGGCTTTATGATATATGAAAGTTAGTGTACACTTTAAATTACGTAACTCCCCCGGGTGGGAATCGAACCCGCAACCGTCACTTATATAGTCGCACGTTTGTGGTCTGCCCAACGACGAACCTCTGTCCTTTATTAGTAAATAGTGCCCTTTACACTATAAATCTCTTCCACAATTGACAGAGCATTCATTATAAGGAACTGTCGACCTTTTCAACGAATGCTACTCATCAAATACGTTAGTTAGTATTATGTACTGTCTTTGCGTCACACATCACTCTGTAGGAAACCTGGTAGCCTAGTGTTAAGATACTCTGTTCCCGTTAGACATTACCGTTCCCCACTCTCCGCCGAATATGTGGGCATTGCGTGTCGAATGCTGGAACGCCGAGCTTTGCCAACATTTAATACCTCTGAGTGGGAATCAAATCCACGACCGTCGCGTTTATACGTCACACGCTTGTGCCCCTGCGCCATGACGACCTCAGCTTCTCTAATTTGCTATCTCAGAAATCAAGAATCTGTTTCATACACAATTATTAATGACTTTCATTTCAGGGCGAATCTGCAGTATAAGATAGTATATTCTAGCTATTAAATAAACATACTTATATATAAATAAACACATATTTATTGGTTGTTTTCAACATAGTAAGGTTCCGTTAGTGGACAGAAAGACGAATGTATTGACGTCGTCCATATACTCGTATAATTACTTTACATGAACAAGACCCTAAGACCTATAAGACCTGGTTTCTGCTTTTACACCAGTACGCAATTTTAGGATTCTGTTCCTCAAAATAAGTAAACGGAACCCGGAACCCTTAGAGGATCAATTTGATATCTAACGCTCTAAGTCTAAGTTTTTCAAATTTTATAAGCCACGCTCTCGTTGACCTACGATCGTGAAAATGTTATTGATTTTTTTTTATTTTTCCTTAGTACAGGAGCTTCGTTTATTTACATAATAGGTATAAAGGAAATATTTTTAAGGAAAAAACAGCTACATGCTTTTTCCCATACAATAGAGAAAGCGAGCGAAATCGAACTTACAATCATAGTGTTTACATACGGACGCTGTGCCACTAAGCTAACTAGCGACTATAAACTACTCAAACTTGTATATTTAAAGAACTAAACAAAAATAATCTAAAATACCTAATATTTCACAAAAAAAAACAGTTCATAGTCTATTTCATTATAAGTAATAGTTCCATATAAAAAATGAAAAAATCCACCTCTCTCGGATCATCATTATGGAATCGAACCCGGATCCTATCACGCGTAGGCAGAGGCGCCGCATTCTTAGTCAAGGACAGTTCAGCACGGTTACCTAAGGCATTATAAGCTATCTATATTTGGATATTTTGCACTTATATACATAGTTAGTTGAGATCAGTCGCGACGCAGAGGTACAAGGGTGCGACTGTTAGCACGATAGGTTGTGGGTTCGATTCCCACTCGATGAAATAAAATATTTAATATTTTCATTTGCTCCCTCTAGTAACGAAGCAAAGCGCAACGTTTAGTTCTGCTACTCAACACGCAATGCCTCCAGAATTTGGCGGATAGTGGAGAACAAAAGTGTCTAAATGGGGCGGAGTGTCCTAGGTCCACACTTGTATAAGAAAATATATAAACCCTAAGTAAAAATTTGGGATCTTAGTTCCACACTTTACGTTTATTACTTTATTGTACTTTTACGGGATATATTTATAAAAATATTAAATATGCTCCTTTCATTCTGGCATTTTAGGGTAGACATTCCATGTTGAGTGGCGCAAATAAACGCCGCGCTTTATCTATCAGAGTGTGCAAATTAAAATATTGATTATATTTTTTCCCTGAGTGGGAATTCGAATCCACAACCTTTACAATAAGTAAAGCACAGTATCAGCTACGTTATACTAGTAGCTATTATAAAAAGAATGCAGTAATAATATCCAAACTCCTTAAAAAAATGGACTTCCCAAAGAATTCGATCTGTAGATTCTTTTTTGTTATATTATATGTTCTTAGCAACAGTAATGTATATAAAGGCTCTAATCCACCACATATGTATGTATGTGTGTCGATGCTTCTACGGCAATAATTCTGACATTAAACTTGCTGTTAGGCACACATCACAGTCGCCACCACCCTGGTTGCGACGATTATAAATTAGATTTTCATTTGAGGGAATGAATTATTTAATATTTTTATTTTCTCACTCTGATAACACTGTGTCTGTCTGTCTTCAGAAATCGAAGGAGAACGGAGTGTCTTAACCGTAGGTTCCCAGATTCTCTCTCCTTTCCATGCTTTGTGCGGGATACAGAGTAAAAAATATATTTTCATTTCTTCGCTCTAGTCCTTAACACTACATTCTGGTGGACATAGGCCAGTCCGGCGCTATCCCCAACGACTTTCATTTCATACTGGGTCCTAAAATACATTCATACTATAGCATACAACTTGCTGTATAATAGTTTTATTTTAATATATGAGACCTGATCTTATTAAAATGTTACAAGAAACATATCTATCAAATATTTATTACTTATTTTTTATACAAATTATGTAAAGTACAGCCGCATGTTTCACTGTAAAACCACTAAGTTTTTCCTGCGACGACCAGCGCTTACTAGTTTTGCACTAGCAAAAAAGGGTAGGTAGAGGGAACCTTGTATTAAGGCACTTACAGATCGAGATCAGATACGATATATACAGACAGGTGGAATGGTCTTAAAAAAATCCAAAATAATATTTTTCCAAAATAATATAGGAATGAAAGCAGAGAGAACCTACCTCCTCTCATTTTTGAGATATTGTGTATTCTAGTGACTCAACGCCACATTCTATCCCATTGGTATAAAATTCACTCAACTGAAATTCGAACCTGTGACACCCTTATCTATGTATAAAGACAACATAATCCATTAAATCTTACAACATACATACCTACATACTAAAATCGTTATCAGCATGACCGAGTCACTTTTGACCTAGAATGTCATTTAAGTTAGGGTTATAAGAAAAAATATTTTTTTTTTATTTTCCCGCTTTATCCCGCAACGTATGCAAGGAAATATTTTGTTAATACATTACGTTCGCCATTCTCCTACCAATTTTAAAAATATCACTCGTTGAAATGCGGAACTTAACGCCCCACTATATCTTTTTATTATCAGAAGCTCCTTTCTTTATTGTTTTTTAAACTTTTTAATAGTTTACTAGCATTTATCTGCCGCTTCGCCCTCTTGGTCAAATTTAATTTAATTAAATCAAGAATTTACATCGAAACAATTACCGTAGCCTCCATAATTTAATACAAAAAGAATTAAGAATTCAAGCTTGTTCCTGATATTAGCACGTCCAATTAAAAAACCCAAGATGCGGCTTCGCCCGCTTAAACTTAGTGTTATATTATAGATAAATTATACAAAAATGTTTACATAAATTATATGTTATTTTGATGTATAAACATGCCGTCTAAAGTACTAGTATACTACTATAAAGTTTCATCTAAATCTAATTCAGTAATTTTTGCGTTTAAGTGGAACAAATATTCATCCTCATAAACTTTTATAATATTAGTACTATAGAGGCACTATAGATTACAGATTATAAAATATATAAAAAAAACTTGTTTCGTAATAACCCTATTAGAAGAATGGAGTCAAGTAACTTAAGGTCTACGCCTACGGAGGCTACTTAAGCCTACGCATATCCTTTTTTTTTTCTAGACAATAGACTTTATTTAAAAAATATAATGCATATTTGTATTAAGATTTTTTTATTAAACATGCGACCTGTGAAGAACTATGCAAAGATAAAGATTCTAGAGGTATGCTGCTGAATGGCGGAACCGTACTCCGCCAGTTACAGTACAGCCCGTGCGCCACAACTGGCCTCTATTTATTATATTTGTATTATTTTCAATTCTTCCATTTTATAAGATTAAAGCGGTGTTAACTACCGCCACCGCTAAACAGCACAAATGTGAAATTGGAATGCTACGGCCATTGTATGCCATTTAGCAACAAAACTTAAAATATATATGTAAATTATGTAAAGTGGGAACCCTAAGCGTGCTTTCTAATTCATTAGTCATGTATCAAAGACACTCTACAAAACGTGTTAACTTCAATTTTAATCATTGGGTTAATTTGTCAGTTAAAATTTACTGAAAGATTAAATAAAAAGAAATTTCAGAAGGTGTATATTCGAATAAAATGAACTATTTTAGCTGGATTTGAATGCGCTCCTATTGTAATCTATGTAATGGAAGAATCCTATAAAGTGTTAGAGAATTTTAAATACTTATGTAGAGTTCAATAAATTGATTTCTTTTTTTTTAATCCTCCCGCTATGTCCCGCATATAACAGGATATATGGTTTAAAGACACCTTGTTCCCGACTAGGTTCCCTCTACCTACTTTGACAGTGGCTGAACCTTAAAAAAATACTAATTCCAATTTTGAATAACAAAATTTCATTGTCTCTCTGAATTCACAATGCATATTAAAAGAGAATTCTACTAATAAACACGCAATACCTCCAGAATTTGACAAAGAGAAAAACGGAAATGTCTTAATGGGAACGGTCTTAAAACTAGGTTTCCGGGTTCCCTCTGCATACCCTGCTATATGCGAAATACAGCATAAAATTAAAGAAAATATATATGAATCCTATACTAGCCACAGTACAAATACCGTCTGTTTATTAAGCCTTAAATCTTTAATAAATATTCAAATCGCGCTCCTTTAGATAAACCTACGTACACACATACATATATCTGATGTGTTTAAAATTCTATATCTACAACTATTTACACTAACTATTTATATACAAGTTAGAGATATTAGATCACTTTTGATTAATTTCTGTTTATATTGTATACGTACGAGAAAACTCTTACCTTACTAACTCTTAACCCAACCTAACCTCAAAACACTTCACGAGGAATTCTGGAGGCATTGCGTGTTAAGTGGCGGAACTTAACGCTGCACTTTGCTCGCTACCAGAGCAAGGAAATGACACGACAAAGACACGACACGACAAAGCGCGGAGTTCTTTTATTTTATTAAACGCAAAGTGGGAGTGGAGTAGGTATCTTATCACCAGGTTATCTCTTCCTCACTATGTACAGGATACAGCGTGAATCTAAAAGAAGAATCTGATTTTATCCTTTAGTGTAAAGAAAAGTGATGAATGTAAACCAGCCAATATAATTTAATGCTCGCAACCTTCTAAGGTAAGAAGGGAGAACTTAGTGTTCCTAGCTTCCAATTTTAAAAAAAATTGCGGAACTCAACGCCGTAGGTTATTTTATGAAAAATAACATTTGTGGCCTTGAGTTGCCCATATAGTTTTATATGATGGTGGGTAAGAATTACCTAAACTATAAAGCAGAGTTACTAAAAAAAACTAGCTGACTACACTACAAACAACTCAAAGAACTATATGGAAGAACTAGAATTATTACTGACCGACCGACTGAAAATATAGAGTCACTACTATAAAAACCATTTTTCATAAAGCTAAACTGACTGACTAATTAACTAAAATATAGAGTTGAAACTCAAAAACAAAATCATATTACAAAGTGCGGCGTTGAGTTTCACCAAGCAACACGCAATGCCTCCAGAATCCTGGGGAAATGGGGAACTGAGTGTCTTAACACTAGCTTCCTTTTGTCGACCCAGCTACTTGCGGGATACAGCGTGAAGCAAAAAAAAACCATTTTATAAAGCTAACATAAGCCTGACTTTAAGTCCATCGTGTTTAAAGGTCAGATTACAAAACACAAGTATATAAGAATGGGACGAGCTGATATGTACCTTATTTCATAACTGATCGTCAGTGAAGGCGTGTGTGTTTGTGCAGTGTAGTGTTTCTGCAAGTGAGTTTATTTTTATTATTAATTATACTATTAAACACTACAGACACTTGGTCCGTACACTTTTCTTTTTTTTTAATTAATTAATTTTCTTTAATTATATTATATTATTATTGATATATACACGTAGTACTTATCGTAAGTCTTTTCATTATTTTTATTAATTATTACTTACAACTAAGATGATAAGAGAGTTTTTCAAATTCGAAATTCGAAATGAAATTTCAAATTCAATTATTATTTTGTTATTTATTTTTGTTGTGTTTTAACATTGAAGATAAAAAATTAAATTTAAATATTTCGAAGAGTAAGATTTTTTGAATGATAAATTACATATTTATTTATTTTATATAAATAAAATTAATTTTAAAAAGAAGATAAGAAATTTGGAGTTCCAAATATGCGCCCGTTGATGTCTTTTTAATAAAGATTTTGACACAAAAAGTAACAAGCAATTCTTTTTTTATATTGTTCTTGTATTTTCAATTTTTCAAATAATTACATAACATTAATAATTATAAATAATTTTATTTATTATTTTGATTTCTGTAATTGCTGAAATAAAAGCTTTCGACAGGTGAAAGTTTTATACAATTTTGTTTTTCAATTTTTAAACAAATTTTATATCTAGCTTATTATTTACTAATAAACAAACAAACAAACAAATGTGATTCTTTTATTAATATAATTAATAATAATTAATATTGTAGTTCAACTAAGTAATAAATAGTTTTATTGCATATTAAAGTTGAACACATATCTATATATATAAAATCGAAAGGTCACTCACTCATCACAAAATCTCAGAAACTACACATGCTAGGAATCTCAAATTTTGCATAGGAGTTATTTATACGACGTAGGTGCTCGCTAAGACGGGAATTTGCAATATTCGACTTCTAAGGGGTTGTTTTTGGGGTTGAAAGTTTGTATGAAACTTCGTTACTACAAATGCTAAGAGTCTCAAATTTTGTATAGACGTCACTAGGACGTAGCCATGGAGACAGAAATTAATAATAACATAGTTCACGCGGGTGAAACCGCGAGCGGGCCGCTAGTAATTATATATATGAAACTCCTCCGTTACCGTGTGACAGACAGACAACGCAAAGACGAAACGATTGAAATTAGAAACGTTGAAATTCGACATGTAGGTAGGCTGGGGAGTGTAGTGGGACTGTAGGGGAGCACTATGAGAGGAGCGCCCGAAATTTCTGTGACAACGGGAAAAAACAGGAATTTTTCATAGGTAGTCTCAAAATCTACATAAATAAAGTCGACGGTGACGACTAGTATGTAAAAAATATTAATTAAAATGAATTGCATTTTTTTTCAGTGTAAATCTTAAATTTTAAATTAAAAAACCAACGTATTTTGAATTCTTTATAAACATTTTTAAATATGCAAAATTGAAGTCATGTTTCTTGTTCCATTTATAGAAAGGAAGTAAAAATAATAAAATAATAGTAATGTGGAAAATTTCTTTCTTAATTAAGTAAACCGTAGAAATTTCAGTCTCTCCTCTCTTAGACCTTCCCCTACACTCCCTACCCTAGCTCGCTACCCTACCGTTATACTTAAGTCAACTTTCTAAGTCCAGTACTTTCATCCGGCGTTGTCGATCAATTAGTAACGGAAGAATTTTATACATATATGTATAGATATAGACACCTTTACAAAAACATGTGTGACATCAACCGGATACGGAATGTAAATAGTATGGGAATACCACAAAAATTACGAGAACTAAAATTGTTATTTAAAAATTAATACAATAATTCATATTAATAACTTTAATTATAATTATGAACAAAAAATAGTACAAAAACGTTAATTTTATATGTAATTAAGATGTTGTTCTAGATTTTGAATTTCTTTTTTTTATTTTTGTATATAGTGGTGTAGTTAACCACGCGGCGGTAGGGACTCCCGGTCCTGTAAACATTTCAGGAAGTCCTCTCTTAGTGATCCCATACATTATATAAACATATCATTATATGATTGTAGACGCGTTAGCTGTGAGTTTGTTTCCCACTCAGAGAAATGAATTATTATTTTCATTTCATTACTCTAGTAACAATCACCTTCCTTTGAAAGAGGAATAAAGTCTCTTAACACTAGGTTCCCTTTACCCCCCTGCTAGCTGCTACGTGCGGTAAACAGCGTGACATTAAAAAAAATAAAGAACCGAACCGACGATAACGTTCACAGAACACAAGCACTCTATCACGGTGATACAATTCTACGATGTGTAATTTCAAAAGCATCTATCTATTTTACATAACGCGATCGTAAAAAAAACAAGTTTATTATACTTCTTCTACGTAATTGTATGTAACCTTCTCGGAAATGCTGACCGATTTTGATACAACTTTTTATAGGGAAAATTAAGAAATGATTATAGAATTTACCACATACTAATTAATTTCACAAATTAACATATTTATTACTTGCTATTTAATTTTATAAAACGACTAACTTTAAAAGCGTTGATTTCCCCCACTCAAAATGCAAATCCTTCGGAATTCGTTGCAAAGCAGGGAACGGAAATGTGATAATGGGAACGGAGTATCTTAACATTAGCTTCCCATGTTCCCATTGATATGTGTGAGATACACCGTGAAACCTAGGACTTCGTATGCGGGGCCAAAGGGAAGTAACTAAGGCTTCAGTATGACACACGATACACTCTAAATGCGGGAGGCGACTCTGACCGCAGGGACACCGGGTCACATTGAAACGATCAAAGTTATGTAATATAGTCTTCCTCGGTATATATTCCAATACAAAAAAGTATTCATTCTTTCAATTGTATTAATTCCTTCGATTATTTACTGAGATTAATACCTTCACCCAGACATACTTTTCAGCTTTATAAATATATACTTATGTATAGATTCAAATTAGTCCAAAATTTGGTTAGAAATTTTCAATATCTTTTGTGAAATTTGTTATTGACGGTGTTTGATGTAATTTATTAAATTAATAAATATTAAATGTATTAGAAGTAGAAATTAAGATTACTTACGTTAATTTGTCAATCGTGAACGTCCAAATGAACGGATTGAGGGTTTGATTCCCACTCGAGGAAATGAAATATTTAATATTTCTGGATCTGATAACGAGGCAATGGGCGGCGTTGAGTTCCGCCACTCAACACGCAATGCCTACAGAATTCGGCGGAAAATTATTAATGGAAATATCATAATGAGAACGGAGTGTCTTCACACTAGACTCCCGAGTTTCTTTCTCCCCAGCCGTGCTATGTGCAGGATACAGCGTGAAGCTAAATTAATTTAGTTAGGATATTTCGCTTTTTAATACTACGTTTTTGTATAAAATATAACAACAAACTATGTTATAATGTGAACTTTACTTTATTTTTTTTAAAGAAAATTTGCTTAAATGTAGTTCTCCGAGTTACAGTCGGACACTGTACCACTGCGCCACTGTACCACTGGCCTCCAACATACATATGATATAAACAAATAGAAATAGGAAGTTTGTTTTTCACATCACTTTGTAATTAAATGAACCTGTGACCTTGCGAGATAAAACAGTAATTAATCGTAAAAGACATGAAATGTTTACAAACATTACTCACACATAAGTTTAATAGAAACAAATTATATTTTAATAGATAAAAAAAATATTGAATATTGAAATTACATAAAAAAAATTCTACCCAAAAAAAATTGAGTGTAATGTCTATAAATTCTCTTTTTACCCAATGAATATAACATGAATATATAATAATTACTTCTTTTGTCTAAATAAAAAATATTAATAGACAAACCTCACATCTAAACTAGTTTCGCTCTAATTACTTAACGGATTTCGATCAAACTTTAAACATTTTAAGAATTCATTTTCAAAATTTTCCCACGTTCAAAGTCAATGTATTTTTTTATTATAATGCATGTATTATATTATAAAATCTAGATAGTAATCATTAATTATGATTGTACCGAGAAGTTAAATTAACTGATGGTTTGTATGTTAATTTTTATTACTTACTGGATATTCTCCACAAATAAGTTCCTGATGTGAAAATAAAGACGAAACGCGGCGTTATGTTTTGCTAATTACCAAATTATCTCTCGATATTAAATTCTTTGAATTATGGTGTTCATAAGCTGAGTGAAAAGCTAAAATAAAAAGACGAAGAAAAGCGTTTATGATAATATTTATTATATAAAAATATCTTTGTATGATAATTTTCAATGTTAAGTTTATATGTATTTATGTAAGTTACTGACCTATTGGTATTAATGTAAATTTATTAAAATGTCATTTAAAAGAACCGACAACGTGGTGACTCTGGAAACGAGATAAAACGCGTCGTTGAGTTCCGCCGCTCATCATGCAATGCCTCCAGTGAAAAGTTGTGATTCGGATTATCTACGGGAATGGGAAAAAAGAAGATTTATTATCCGTTAAGGAAAAACATCTAATGTAATGTCTATTAAGAAATTTGTTTACAAAAATATATTTTATAAGGCGACTGACAATTACATATGAGGTATTTGGAAAGGCATGGGCCACGAGTTCAAATCCCGGGTCGTGACATTCAGTTACGAAACTTATATATATAATGTTCTAGTTATTTCTAGGTCACCTATCGAAATATCTATGAGAATGATTGATTCAGGTTAAGGCCACCGTGGCGCAGTGGACAGTTGACAATGGTTGTGGATTCGATCCTCATCCGGTAGAACGACTCACATTCATGTAATCTCTGTCCGCTGTATCCCGCACATAGCAGGGTAAACAAACGGAACCTGGGAACTTAGTGTTAAGGAAGAAGACATTCTGTTCCCATTAAGACATTTCCTTTTAATTCGACACGTTTCAACCGATCGTTGTATGGAATGTGTAGAATATGTAAGCGCGACGTTCGATTCCCACTCAAGGAAATAAGTTATTATCATTTTCTGATTCATACAACACAAACAAGAGCGGCGTTGAGCTGTGTCACTCAACTAAACACTAAAATGTCTGGAAGATTCGTTGGGGCGTGGTTAGGTTCCCTTCCTTCCTTGTCAAACAAGTATATGCGGAGTAGGTACAGCGTCCCACCACGTAGAGATCAAACACTGACGATTGACAATAAGTGATAACAATGTCAGTTTAGATGAATTGTAGCATTATTATTCACTAAAAAACTAAGGCTAGATGATGCCTGAACGATTTTTTTTTTAAAACCCAAATTACCTTGTTTTTTCAAAAAACGGGAGAAATATAAAAATAGAATTAGGGTTATTAAAAGTTTATTTCCTGAAGTTACATAAAATTCCCACTGTCCACCGAATTTTCTACGCGATAGAAACGTATGGTTTTGTGGCCAGCGCGCTTGGACGCTAAACAAGAGCGGCTTCAAATCCTGCTACTTTAAATTTTTTATACGTTTTCTAGAAGAGTATAATTTAGGCATTTCTTAATCATATAAAGATAGTATTTATGAGGTTAAAATGCAAATGCACGTCCTTGTCAACCATATTTGAATATTGGAATCATCTTTCTTAATCAATTCAAATTTACAATAATGTTGAAATTTAGATCATTTTCTTTTATTTATAAATATATGAAGGCTAGCGACTTTTGTAATTTCTTTATTTATACTACTATACTATTATTGTAGAGCTGCAGTGTTTGTTTGGTTCAACGCACTTTTCTCAGGTACTCCTGGTTCGAATTGAAAAAAATATTTTTGTTTTTATTAGGATTAATACAATTAATACAAATATTAATACAAAATACTAATACAATTATTGAAGAAGAGTATATTACATTACTTCATGTTAATAGTTTCGTTGTCCCCTATATACCTGTCTGCCTGTCAGTGTTAAGGAGAATGAAATATTTAGTGTTTTCTTTTTCCCCTATACGCGGGGGTAAATATTAAAAAAGGAAAAAATAATTTCTCCGCTTTAGTGAGATTCTCTTTCTAACGATTTACTTTATTTTATTTTTATACGATACAAATTGTAACTTAACGCTATATTTTGCATATAGCAGGGTAAGCAGAGGGAATCCAGCATTAAGACACTGCGTTCCCCAGGCACTGCCATATTATCGAGACATTGCTTGTTGAGTGGCAGAACTTAACGCCGAAGTTTGTTCTTTACCGAACCCAGGTAATGTTGTTTATTCATCCTCCCAAATGAAAATCGAACCCACAACCGCGTTTGTAAATAAAATTTGTGCCTCCGCGGCCTCAACGGTTGTTACACAGCGATGACACAAGTTACAGGTTAGAGGTTACAGCCTTAAGAAACCCAAAAAAATGCGTGAATTATACAATATATGTGAAATTACTGACAAATTGATTTATCACATTATATAATAACTCGTGTATGAAATATTGGCACTTAGTGGCACAGTGCGACAGAGTGAGCAGTGGTTGTGAGTTTGATATTCCTTTGTGGGGATGAAGTACCTATTTATTATTCGTTGGCGTTGACTTCAGCCACTCAACACGCAAAGTCTCAAGAATTCGGTGGAAAATGGGGAAGTGTCCTAATGAGGTACGGAGTATTTCTCATTAGGTTCCCAGGTTCCCTCGGCCTACCCTGCGATATGTGGGATGCAGCGAAAACAAAAAAAATAAAATAAACGCTTAACTTAATATAACAATCGTCAATTTAACGGTAATTTAAGATTTACGGTCGTTTGAATAACGATTCAATCGTGATATATGGATAGTGATTTATTATTATATTATATACACATTAATATAGATAAAGTAAAGGTCGCCAGTTCAAATATTTTGGATTGTTTTTAATTTATTCGCGATACGCGATACGCGTTTTATGCAGGATACGGGGATACAACCCCGTATCCTGCATAAAGCGTTCTTCACGCACCGGCCTCTTCTTAGAGATTGCGTATCGAGTAGCGACGCTCAACGCTGCGTTTTGTTTTATTGCGAAGAAGATATACAATATAGACTTTCACGATAAATGGACAATCGAACGTAATTTTTTTTTTTTATATTCGAACCAGTACTTTCTGAGATTAGCGTGTTCAACCAAACAAACTCTCCAGTTTTATAATATTAGTCAAGAAGTATAGATAAAAAAATTGCTTCATCAGATTTGAATCTGTGAATTTCAACCTGAGGTCAAGGTTGTTTCTCATATAAAATTTATAGACCATTTAACATTATTGTTCTATACTTACATACATACATTTTGGAGATTAATTATTTTTAGTTCTTTAAATATTCTCACGGTAATAAGATTTATTTAAATTACATTTTTTTATTTTGTTTTTTATGCTATGACTATGGCGGCTGACTTCTGTAGACGGATCTTTTAATAGCATTACGCTGCATCCCGTGTATAGCAGAATAGGCAGAGGGAACTTAGTGTTGAGACACTCCGTTTCCCACCCATTTTGTTGAGTAGCGGAACTCTCACAATCTTTGCCTTGGAAATAAAATAATTAATTTTCCCGAATGGGGATTGAACCCACAGAATTCTTTTGACTTAGAAATTTTTTACACTAGGTTCTATTAGATGCCTTTAATACCAGCATTCTAATAATCCTACTAATATTACAAATATAATAACTTATGAAGATGAATGTTTGTCCCACTTCCACGCAAAAACTACTGAACGGATCTAAATGAAACTTTACAGTAATGTAGATTATATATCAGTATAATACATAGACTAAAATTTGCCTAAGTATCTTTAATAATTTAGCTATAATATATATAATAATAAGTGTAAGCGGGCGAAGCCGCGTTTGGGTCGCAAGTAGTATGGAGGTATGAGTAACAGCATGAGGTCTCATTACCTTTTATAGTTACATTAGATTTCATATGTTTATATCGATTAATCATTTCTATTGACATTGAGATGCGTAATCAAGCACACTTATAGTGGGATCATCTCGAGGGAAGAAAAATTATTTTAATATAACCATGTAATGCCACTCCGCCACGGTGTCACGGTGTCATAACAAGAATGATCTATAAATAAGTATTTATACGTAAAATGAACACATTTACGCTAAACAGAATTTCTTAAACGACTCCGCCCACATCATTCCACACACTTTATGTCATCACTTTCAAAAGCCTTGAAGACTATTTAAGACTAGGTTTCTCTATACGTTGTGAGGTGATATTTGGCTATAAATTAAGTATGGTGCTACAAAACGCAGCGTTGAATTCCGCCAGTCACCACGGAATGTTTAGAAAATTAGGCGGTGTGTCGGTAACGGGATGTCTTAACACGAGGTTCTTCTCCTTCCCTGCGAGATTCCCTCTGTGAGATGAAGCGCGAAGCTAACGTAGTGTCTTATCAATAGATTCTCATAATTTATTCTCTAGAGTGAAATTCGAACACAACCAGACACTACGCTACGACGCTTCTTTTAATACAAGCTTTGTCTTATAACTCAGCTTTCATTATTAAAACAAATATTTAAGTAATATCATTTAAGAGACATAAAGAACAAACTGATAATCGTTTATAAATTGTATCGAACCTTGGTCCCTCCCACGCGCGAGTGTGTGAATCATTAACAACCGACAACCCTGTAATAAGTAATTTCAATAACATCTGTCATATAAATCTTAGATGCCATTACTTCACGCTTTATCCCGCAAGACACTCAATTTACCGCCTAAATTTGAGACATTGCGTGTTGATTGGCGGAATTGAACGCCGCGCTTTATCTACTAGAGCGGGAAAGTAAAAAAAATGCTTAAATTCGATCGATCGAATACGCTTTCTCGCAGCGGTTTGGATTAGATAGAATACGTTTGGTAAATCGTTGTAAGCGTCCCTTAAGCAGGAATCGAATCCTCATTTATCGAGTTCATAATTGCACGCTTGTGCACCTGCATCACGACTGGCCTATTTTATTATTTATTCAGAATTTGTTTCCAATATTCACTGAAGTATAATTGTCGGAACCCATTACATTTACAGTCAGGCCCTGTTCCACTGCGCCACTAGCACTTAAAATATCCTTCAGAAAGCAATAACAATAGGATGTTTATTCAATATATAAAATGTAACCTTACGTTATAATAACTAAATTTACGTATTGTGTGTTTATTTTGACAGCTACGGTCTCAGGGTTAGATACTAAATATTAAAGTTCCGGTTCAATTTTTTCCTTTGCCTTTCCGGTTCCTCTTTGTGTTGGTAAAGTCGCTAAATTTTTTTTTGTTCTTTTTTTGTATCCCGCCCGCATATAGCAGAGCAGTCAGAGGTACATGCGGCTACGTTTCTTATTATGTTTTAGTAACGATTTTCTTTTTTGGCACACGCCTGTATTTTAGAGAGCTACGTAGAATTGATTTAGTCTTAAATTACTCCGTTCTTTAGCCCCTGGAGTGAGATCGAATTTGTAAGTTCAGACACTGTGCTGCTGCACCACGACGACCTCTCTCCTCTCTCTCTCCATTCCCTTCTTTAGGTTTTGCTTTGTAGCTAAACAAAATTGAGCATGTCATTTTCTTTTCTATTTAAATAAGAATTGTCTATACAGATTTTATGTTCAGTTAAAAATGCCATACATTAATATAAAAAAACTAAATTTATTTTCTTAGAAAAAAAAATCAAATCTCATATGATATATAAGTGCTTATGTTAATAATACCCATCCATTTTTAGATATCGTCTAGCGCTGCTTAACCAAATACACGCTACTTTTAATCATTTACACACCCACTGTATAATACAAATATATTATGTTTAACTTTGTACATTCCTTATAGGGTGTGTTCAAAAATGATCTAATCTTTAATTTATATTTATTACATAATACTCGTATAATAGAGCTGAAGAGTTTGTTAGATTGAATGCGCTAATCTCAGAAACTACTGTTTCGAATTGAAATATCATTTTTGAGTTGTATAGTCCATAGGGGAAGTGCCCCTCTGTACCTACATTTTTTTATATTTTATATTTTTTTTCCTGGCGTATTCGGCGAAAAGTGTGGAATGGAAGCGCCTTACTGAGAACGGGGTGTCTTAACACTGGGTTAACAGCTTTCCTCTGCCTATCCTGCTATATACAGGATGCTATCTGCAGGATACAGCGTAAAGCTAAACAAATATATTTTTAATGTTTCACAATTATTTTTATTTTATATAATAAATGAACATTACATAACCTTACCTTTTTATTTAGCTTCTGTCACATAAGAAAAAATCTTAATAAGGCTTGAGAGTGAAAATCAGAGCAGTAGTCGTAAATTATTCTATATTTGTCTATTACCAAATATTCGTTGCCAAACAAAAGACTTAGTGATACGTAATCACTTTTTTTAAGTTCGTCTTTCTCGCATATAGCAGAGTAAGCAGATATAACAGTTCAGACAGGCTACAGCAGGGAAAGAAGGGGGTAACTGGTGTTTAGAATTCCGTTCCACATGGCCGCTGAATTTTCGAGACATTGCAACTTAAGTGACTCTTGCTTTGTCTTCTAACCAAAACAAGGAAATGAAAATAATTCATTACCCTGAGTGGGAATTGAACCCAAAGGGGTCGCATTTACGGTCAGGCTAATTAATACTTATTATAACAAATTCCTTATAATTATAATAATTATGACATCAAATAAGAAACAAGATTTTGTTTGTGATGCCCATAGAGAATGCCTACAATTTTATTATAATCGCACCCACCCTTTTAAGGTAATCGCACCTAATATGGTCTAGTCATTATTTATAACATATCGTCATTGCTCAGTAGGATATCTAGTTATATTTTCTAGCTTCATACTGTATTCCGTATATTTAGATTTAGGAACCTGGGAACCTAGATACTTGGTTCGTAATATAATTTTGTCGCCAAATTCTGAACGCATTTATTGTGTGTTAAGTAAATTGACAAACAATTATTGTAATAAAGCTAAAAATCTTAAGCCTTGCTTATATATATTATTGCCATATACAATACGCTTATTTATTTTCATTTGATATAAAAGGGGTGAAATTTGTTCGTACGTAAAATATAAAAAAGATCCCTTTACACTACCACTTAACCAAAGTGGACAAACGTCATCTTCCAACGTCATAAATTGTAATTAATGAATCGTTTTCCCCAGAAATTATTAATGAGAGGTCGAAGATCAATAACAATCATATATAATATGTCAATAGTTATAAGCATTTAAGCAAACTTTATAAACAGTAAATTTCGAAAAAATATACTAAATTCGACTCTATGGCTTTAGGAATAAAGATTAAGAATTGTTTTCCGCCATACTTTACGTTGTTTTATTATTATACGCCCTTGAACTATTCTTTGGTATTCAATGATGGTACTAAAAAAAAATTTGACGAGTTGTTTAAAGTAAAATTTTGTTTGCATGATTTTTTTTGATTATCACTTCGTTTAGGGTTCCTTGGGCTATAAAAATATTCATTTTTTGTACATAGTTTCATCCCGGATATAACAGGTTAGTGTTGCGATACTCTATTCCCACACACCGCCCAACTTTTAACACTTTGCGTGCTAAGTAGTGGAACTCCCGTTTGGTTTTCGTAAGAAAATAATTGGAGTGGATATCGAACCCACAACCGCCACGAGTACAGTGAGGCTGTGTCGCTGTGTCACGACGACCTCATAATATTTAGAAATAATAATCAATGTTGTTATTTTTGTTTCAGGTATAAAATGAAGCCACTACTCAAAACAGTGGTGGCACTAAGCCTGTTATTAGCAGTCCATGCCCTCCCAGAAAACATTGAAGATGTTAAAGAATTGCCACAATCGAAAGAACCCGTAGTCGAAGCTGAAGAATCAGAACCCCAAGCCAGGGTGGAGCGCTGTACTACCTGCACATCATTGAACATTAAATTGAAATCACCTAGAGAAGTCTTTGCAGCCCTGAAAGCCTTACCAGGGGCTGAAGTCCACACACAGCAGTCATTCCAAGGTTGCTCCTCTGATAAAGGATGCGCTGGACTTAAAATTAAAGATGGAAACATAATCGAACGCTTTGGTAATGTCGATGCTTTTAACGCAGCTGCAGCAGCTGACGTCAACAATGAATTTAGCTTCCAAGCAGCTGGTTTTGGTAACAATGTATTCGAAGGCTTAGATAACCCACCTTTTTGGTGGATGAACCAAGACTCACCGTTCAAGGCCGGAGGTGCCAGTGGAAGTTTTGAAAAATTCAGTAAATCATCAAGCTCTAGCTTTTCTGGTGGCGGCGCTGGTGGTATAGCTGGTGGTGTCGCTGGTGCCTTGGACTTGGGTGCCAATCCATTCTTAAATGGCGATTTCTCCAAATTAGCTGCTGATATTAAGCCATCATACCAATCTTCAGCATTCGAGTCCTCATACAGTACATCCAATAACGGCGAAGTAGATCTGTCCAAAAATCCATTCCTGACCGGCGGTTTCAAAGCTGGTCAAGGATTCCAGAGTGCTTTCGAGGCTAATGCAGCTGCACAAAAATTTGGGGTTGGTGCCGCTGCACAAAATTTCGGTGCTGGAGGTTTTGTATCCGGGAATAAGGCAGTCAATGGTTACGTGGGTTCATCTCCCGCACCCTTCGTCCCAGTAAGCGCCAACGTAAACCTGATCCAAAATGGAAAGGCAGATTTCGACTTTCAACAACAACAACAAACACAACAGAATATCGACGAAATTTTCCAAAGTTCTGGAAACGTTGGTGTAGAAGCCCAAGTTGGTGATTTGGAGCAAACTTGTTCTGCTGACGGCTATTCTTGTGTCCTGAAGTCCCTATGCAACAATGGCGTTGCTTTTGTGCAAGTGAAAGTTAAGGTTAGTAGCTAGTTTTTTAACTACTTAAGTTAAGTTTCCTACCTCTCATCAGCAGAACCGCCTTCTGAGCTTGCGGTAGCTCTATGTTTATTCAACGTATCACAAAAATAATCGCTTAAATAAACAATATTTTAAATTGAATTAAAAAAATAATTTTGACATAATTTTCTCAACATCATTTTTTTAAATGCAACTCGCGATTTTATCATAAATCGTGATAACCTTTGAGATTTGGGCTCCAAAGTGTTTGACCTTCATTTACGCGACAACCAAACATGCCAATTGTGTAGGTGACATAACTAGTTCTGTTCACTGTTGTTATCGTAATACTTTTCTTGTTAGTCATGATTTCCTCTTTTGAAAATTAGATGGTTATTGTATACGGGAAAAGGCGTGACAGTATCACGCTTTTTCTCGCATTTTGCAGGGTAGGATAAGTGTTAGTGAATTTTAAATAACTTTCTATAGGTTTTAGAAGAAAATGCTACCATTAAAATAGGGAACAAACTTTTGTGGTGCGCCACGATGCGTGCTTCGCGGGATGTATCGTAAATCTGAAATTACGATATGTATTAAATTACCGATGTCTGAACATATAGTAGTTAAAAGTAATTGCACGCTCTATCCCAAATTTAGCACAGTAGGAACAGAGGAAACCTAGTTTAACTGGCGGAACTCAACGCTGTGATTTGTCTTATTACTAGAGCCAAACAATTAAAATAATTCATTTCGCGAAAAATGATCGAATCCACAACTGTGGAGTTTACAGTTAGATGCTGTGCCGTTCGACTGTGATTTTTTTAATATATAATTAAATATGAGTAAACATAAAATATACATTAGATTTTTCAACAATCAATCAAAGTCTATTAAAATTTACAATAATGTGATATCGACCTTAACATCACAAATAAAAAAATAAATTAACCAAACATACACACACGACCTTTGCATATTATTAAAAACATATATTTTGTTAGACCGCAGCGCAGGCAGGTTAGGAAGTATATTATTCATACAATAAGTCATAATCATTATTTGGAAGCTACCGTGGCGCAGTGCTACGGCATCTGACTGCAAACGCAACGGTTGTGGGTTCGATCTCAGAGGAATGATTTTTTTTACCTTCACCATGTATCTGCATTTAGTGGAATAGGCGGAGGGAACTTGGGAACTTGATTTAAGACACTCCTTTCATCACCATCTCAGTAGAGCGTCTGCCTGTAAGCCCGACGATTGTGGATTCAAGTCACACTAAGAGGAAATAATAATTTCTTGTAACAAGATAAAGTACAGCGTTAAGTTTCGCTAATAAATAACCAATGTCTCGAAAATTGAGTAGTGCGTAGGGTAAGAAATATCTTAACACTAGGTTCCGTTTGTCCACCCTGCTGTTTGCGGGATACAGCGTGAAGCTATGAAAAAATATAATTAATAATGCACGTACGGGTGTATGTATGCAGGTGCATATATGTAAATGTCAAGGACGCGAAGCAGGATCTTAGAAATGATTACGGGTAGAAATTACCTTTTTTTTTTCTCTTTTTTTGTCTGGTCAAATTTCAAATGTCAACTTTTTCGGTCTGTCTAGTTTTTTTCTTGAACTCCTTATTCGGTTTCGCATTTTGGTTGTTCCTATTAATTATTTATCGATGTAAGAAGAGTAATAAGTTGGAAATTAGCTTTAAAATATGTAAATGTCTATAAAACTCTGCCGTTGCTGAGTTGTCGTTGTTTCATCTGTGCGGTAGACAATGCACAATGCACAGTGCATATATAAAACGTACCAAACTTAGTGGTACTAGACCACCTTGTCTATTTTCCTGGGAAAAGTTGGACTTTTCATTTCAATTTCAGTTGAATTGAAAATGTAATGTTATATTTGTTTTTTCTTATGACAATTTACGGATTTTCTTACATTTTCCGATGTAATCGAAAAGTTTGTGGAAAACCATTCTGCCCACTTTCGGTAATCTGAAATTCAACACCACACGAGCGTATGTTTTTTCCTCTTATTCGATAAAGCCCGGTTATAACAGAAAGGAGCGAGTAATACTTAGGATTTGGTTACCTTTACTTACACCACTATACTGAAAATATCGTAAAACTAAGTAGCTTCTCCAAATGAATGATAGACTATTTCAGAAAACATTTGAAAATGACAAGGAATTTTAAATAAAGACGAGGATTTTTTTTAAATCTTCTAACTTGTATTAAAAATTGACTACTTAGCCAAATTAGTTTTTTAATAATTTAAATTATTTATTAACATTATGTCAGAATAGTCAGTCCATTGATATTTTTTCATATAATTACTTGGTTTTAAAAATATATTAAACTAAAAAAAAGATAAATAAATAATAATCAGTTTCACATTGTATTCCGCACATAGTAGGGTAGGCAGAGACAACCTAGAGTTAAGACACTCCGTTCCCCAATAAGAGAACAAAAATACAGATGCTACATATATTCTTAATGATGAGGCTGATTGTAAAGGCAATGGTTGCGAGTTGCCAATGGGGGAATGACTTATTTTCATTTTCCCGCTCCGGTAACAAGACAAAAGCGTGGCGATGAACTCGGACTCTCGATGCGCAATGTCTCGAATATTCAGTGATAAGAGGGCAACGGAATGTCTTAGAGCTAGGTTCCCTCTGCCTACCTTGCTATGCTATATGCGTGATACTGCATGAAGCAAAAAAAAAACAAAATATTACAAAGCTTAATTCAATGAAAGTCCGCATTTTTCATATTGTTTTCGGCATTCTCAGCTACTTGTGGAACAGGTTTTAGCATCTTGAGGTCACTTACGCAATACGTGGACGGGTATTTAAAATAATATGACGCCATCTCGGCGCAGTTGGACAGTGTCCAACTGTATACGTGATGGTCGTAGGTTCGATCTACACGAAGTGTGAGTGGCGTAACTCAACGCCATGCTTCGTCTTCCAAAGTGATAATTAATTAGTGGTCAGAATCTGTTATTACTTATATTGATAGCGTAAAAAGCTTAAATTATTAAGTTGGTTCTTAGGGGAGCACTGATCGGAGATTTTATCGAAATACCGACGGGAACGGGAAGTAACGGGAAAGAAAAACGTATCTCTTTCTTTCGCTTCACGCTGTATTCCAAATAAAACAGTTCAGATGGTTAAAATGATTCTAAGGGTAATGGAATGTTCATTTCTCGATGTCTTAAAAACGAAACAGAAAATAACGAGATTATACCTCTTTTCATTTTTTGTTTCTGTTTCCCGTATATAGTAAGTACGGTAGACAGAAGGAATCTAATATTAAGACACTCCGTTTTCCACTGTCCACCTCTAATTTTCAATACGTTGCATGTTACGTGGCGGAATTTAACGCCGCGTTTTATTTTCCAGAGCGTGGTCATGAAAATAATTCATTCTCCAGAGTTGGGATCGAGCCCACAAGTAAGATACTGTGCCACGAATGCGTAGATAGATTAGAAATTGAACCTTTAGAAAAGGTAACATTTATATTAGAATGTCGTCACACATAGTTGAATATTTAAACTTATTATGTTAATATATGATGTGTGTTGAGCAACGCAAAGAGAACTTTTACGACGGAATGTACGGTTAGGATGTAAAAAATATTTCTTTAAAATTTAATAAAGTAAAATTTATGAGAAAAAATGTAGTATACAAGTTATTACTTTTGCACTAGTTTCTACCAATAATTGTTTAAAACAACAAAAAAAATACGCTTTTCTAAGCCAAACATTTAACGCATGGCTTAGTAGTCAGAACGGTTTTGAAAAGGCGCAAATTGGAGTCCAGCTGAGTTCAATATTTGTGTGCACTTACTATATTTTTTCTCTAAATGTGTTGGAAAAAACCCTACTTACACTATTAATATTGATCATCGTTTTTTGTCCGACAAATCACGATGACGTCAATAGTCATCTTTATAAATGAATATTAGAAAATATAAAAATCACATAATGATTGCCATTTTCTTCCTGCCTCTACCCTGCTTTATCAAAAAATTGAAACATGAAAAAGTCAGTCAAACTGACAGATTGCAATAAAACCTTTCATAAGGCAATTTAGCGTAGAAAAAAGGGAAAAAAATCAATATTCTATCTATAAATAAACCTATACTTTAAATCGATAGCCACAAGATTATTATGTAATACAAAAAAAAAATGACATGTAAATTATTAATTATTAAAAAAAATAACAATACACAATCGTTTTCTCACGAATAATGACGTGTTATTATGTGGCTGCGTTTTTCCGTTATTAAAATTTAATTGTTGTACGGAACTAGAGCGTATGGCTCTAGACGCGAAGGTTGTAGGTTCGATTCCACCTCGAGAGTTCCACCTGAATTATTTTCATTTCTTCTCTTTCGTAACAAAACGTGTTGAAAGGTGTTGAATTAACGGAGTGTTTTCACACTAGACATACCTGCTATATCTGAATTCGAAATAACATATACCTAAAGAAATAAGATCTTCTCTTTAAAGATCGTAACTTAACGGGATAATTTTAAATTTTAACCATCTCCTAAAAATCTATTTTAAAACAACCTTTTGTCCTTTTCCCCAAGCTTTCACTTCCGAGATTTGATTTTTTTTTAGCTTCCCATGGTATCCCGCATATAGCAGGATAGTACTGTATTCAATTTACTATCGTGTGAAGTTGAAGGAATTTGTTCGTTCATTGCAAAATCTCTAAAAGGACTTAAAGAGATTTATATTTAAGATTTACATATTACATGAGCTTGATGCATATCTACGACAGTAGCTAAGTTCATACTTGAAGTGGCTCTATTTGATTGCTGATAAGAGCATTTCTGCATACGAATGAGTTATTTTCGCAACTTCACGCTGTATCCCGCAAAAAGCAACCCTGCCTTGAGGCAGAGAGGGAACGTAGTGTAATTCCCCCGACTGGACATCGAACCCACAACCGTCGCGTTTACAGTCGCACCAAAACAGCAAATCATAAAATTGAGTATGAAAAATGGGCAGAGAGTAAAGAACAGTATCTATCTACACATAAAACTGTTCCCTTACTCAATAACTGACAGACAACACAGCCGGAACTACGCGGCGTAGAACACTGAACTCTTCTACGTGGGTCAGGGTCATTAGAAAGTGTAGGGGAATATACTAAGAGAGGGAACCTGGGAACCTGATGCTAAGAAGTTTTCATTCCACATTCACCGCGCAATTCTGGAGGCAAGGCGTAGGTATTGAGTGACGGAATACTGAGAAATGAAGAATTAGAGAAAATTACTTGGAAAACGAAAAAATATCTATTTTTTTACTTTACATATTAAAATCCACATAAACAAAGTGGCGGGCGTTGACTAGTAATGTATAAGAACTTCTTAAGCATTTAACTAGGTGCTCTTTAACCTACTGTGATTTACTTTAATATAGCGTCGACATTTGTAATACATCGTGTTCGAAAATGTTGATATTTTATATGAAACAACCAATTGGCGTAGTTCTTAATAAGTTTAGACTGCCTTAACACTAGGTTCCCAGGTTACGTCTGCCTACCCTGCGTGATAAAGGGGAACTCACCCATGCCTTTAATTATATATTTACACTTTAATGTCTTTTAGAACCTTAACTAAAGTTAAATATAAATCACTAAATGTCAGTCGATTACAAAACTTATCTCATTATTTACGCTCTGTCCAGTTAAATTTTATATAGCGTTTTGTAATATGTCACTGTATTTTACGTTATTGAGGCTTGGGGAGCCTCAGTCTGAGTAAGAGGTTATAGGTTCAATTTCTATATAGTTTTATTTAATTAAACTAAATAGCTTCATGTTGTGTTCCGGATGTAGTAGAGTAAGCAGAGGGAACCTAGTGTTACGAAAGCCGCTCCCCACTTTCCAACCAATTTTTAGACATAGTGTTGAGTGATGGTACTAAACGCCGTGCTTTGTCTTGTACTAGAGCGAGGAAATGAAAATAACTTGATTTTCCGAATGGGAATCGAACTTCACGTATATGTATGTAATTCTATAATTACTTTTTATGTTAGCAATACAGAGACATGCACTGGGAAACTAATATTAAGCATGCAGTTTTCTTGTATCTCGTACGCGTAAATTAAGTCGCTGAGTATCTTCAGCTTGTTGAAAATATTTCAGTTTCTTTCGTTTCTTCTTTTTAAATCAAGTATAATATGCTGTATACCACATGTAGGAGGATATGCAAGGGGAACCTTATTTGAAGTTCCTCGCACATCACTCAACTTTCGAGACATAGCGTATTGAGTTACGGAACCCAACGCCGCGCTCACCATATCATAACCACCATATCATAACAGCTGACAGTATGTCAGACACCACTAGCACTCTCTGACGTGGCAGAGTTAGAGCCTGTATTTGGACATCGATTAATCAAAATACGTAATGTTTGAATGACAATACACGTTTCTTAACACCTATTGATTCGTACTTGTGACCCGTAGAATCGTGTATAACGTTACGCAGTGTACTGTCATTGTAGGCTATGGCATTTTGATATTATGTTACTCTCTAGAAAAAAATATGGAGAAATATTTAATTTTTAACGGGGCTGGATTTAAACCGCACCTTTTGGAAATCTAACTTCTTCTACACCAATTTTTTTCTTTTTTAAGAGTGGAATGTTAAAAAAACTTAATTACACTAAAAACACTCTTTCAGCGTGCAAAGTCAGTCAGTCAAATTTTCGCACAATTTTCAAGACAATGTGTTGAGTAGTGGAATTTAGCTCCACACTTCGTCTAATAACCAGGGCGAGAAAATAAACGCAATAAATGTATTATCGGGAATGCCCGAAGTGGGAATCAAACACGTAATCGTCACATTTACTGTGCTAAGCTTGCTGCCCCTGCGCCACGACGCGACGGTCTCAGAAACACGTAATAAAAATATATGCCGTTTTATTTGTTCATATTCAAGCAAAAAAGAATATCTATTTCTTTATATTAAAGTTTCCTTTACATTTTCGGTACAAAATTATAAAATAAAACATGTGAAAATTTAACAAGCTCGTTACATAGAACAGTAGATAGTGATTGGTCTATCTTGTAACACCTTTGAATATCTTCACATTGCATCCAAAAATAGTGGTGCGTACACTAACACGCACCACTATTTTTGGATAACCATTTGTTTTCATCATTGAAAATGACATAAATTTAATAAAGATTAAATCGAATGGGATCCATGCATGCACGTTGCATATATTTGCATATATATATTTACATATATATAGGTACTAAGCTCAATTTTCAATTCCTAGCACGTTTTATAGCTACGCTTATTGAATTTGCTTTGAAACGTTATGATTGTATTACATCTTAATAATGATCGTAAAAGGGTAAAATATCAATACTAGCGACCATTTGAAAGTATGGCACATCACTATTAAGAATAAAAGCTTAGACCGAGTGGCTGTAAACGCAGCGGTTGTGGGATCGATTCCCCTATTAAAGTATTGTTTTTTTTTTATTTCTCCGCTCTGGTAACAAAGTAAGACGTTGAGTAGTTTACTAAAAAAACTTTACTTTACTAGAAAAATCTATGAAAAAATTAATGAAACAAATTTTCTTAAAACAATTTTTTCTTTGTTACAGAAACAATATTGCAACGTGCGTACTGAGATTTGCTGCAGAATAGAAGTGGCTCTCGCCAGCAGCCAAGGATCCTTTGCAAACCAAGGATCCGTACTGTCTGGACAAGCTGGATACGGCGTAGCTTCCTCAATCGGGAAGGGAGCTTATGGTTCAACTGCCTCTATCGGTTCTGGAATAGGAGCTGTGAGCAGAGGCTCAGTAGGATATGGTGCCGGATCCACCTTGGCCCCGACAACTTCAAGATTTAATGCCAACGGATTTAAATCCTCTGGCACAAACTTCATCGAAACCGACGCTCTTTCTGCTGGCAGCGAAGTAGCTGGCGTATATCGACCTGGAGCTATCGGGTCCAATTTGAAACCTGGCATCCCTTACCTTCCTCCCGTTGATAATCCCAAGAGTGGCACCAATATTGTAAGCTCCACAGTTTTCCCTACTCCCACTTTTGTGACATCGCCTAGGCCTATTATCACTACAGGCAGACCTACCTACTTGCCTCCCGTATCCTCAACTTCAGCTCCAGGATATCTTCCACCTATCGGTGAACAGACGATCAATAGAGAAACTATTGTTCCACCAAGTCCAAATTACGAAGAAGGCTCCATAATTTTGGATGAGAATAGACCACCAAGGATAAAGCCTACTCCAATTCCAGTCCCAGTGCCAGTACCAGTGCCGGTGCCAGTGCCAAGTAAGTTTATTTAAACTTAGTAGTTATATTTTTCCCCGAGTGGGAATCAAACCCACATCTACAGCAACAATAATATTTTACAAAATTGTATAATATCGGTGAAAATTTAAATCATTTTTTTCTTATTTTCACATTGTGTCAAAGAGAATGTTGTAACCATTATGTTTACATTTTTTGTTTAGTAATTTTTAATAACAGCTTAAATTTAATTATTATAAATATCCATTATCAGGCGATATCCCAGCCGGTTGTGCTGCTGCTCTTAAATGCACACCCATCGAGTTCTGTACCGCTGAGGGAGTCATATCCAACACCACCGTCATACTGACCAGAGATCAAGATGCTTATAGAGTACCTCTTACTGTAAGTATTTCAATTGTTGCTCGAAACCCAATAAAAAATTACGTGACTTTTATGGAATGTCTATTTAGGCTTAATATTAAAAATCTGAAAATTTTGCGACCACACTATCGAAGCTAAGGCTAAAAGCTATAAATTTGAGGCTACGTTTTTTTTACGGCCTCATCTTTCAAACATTACATTGACACAATCCGCGATGGCGAGAAGTCGATGTGAGGCCACAGTAAACGTTTTAAAAAGACTGCCCTTTCCGACAAATGCTAAAAGTCAACGGAAACAATAAAAAGTTTTATAGGTTTTAGGTTTTAACCAGTTATAGTAATGCGAGTATAAACATTTTGACCTTTTTAGTTATTAAGGCAGGATGTAAACTTGTTTCACTAGATCATCTATATTCTAGACGTTAAAGACATTTGGATCTCAATTTGATCTAACCTAGATCTAAGTACTTGAAATTCTTGCATAAATTTTTACTAAAAATATTGCATATATACATATGTATGTAATATATGAATATATATTTTTAGCAAGAATATTGAAGTATCTGAAGTCTGAGGCTGGAGTACCATAAGTTCATAACGTTAGGTACCCTCTATCTACGCTCTTATTTGCTAAATACGACGTGAAGTAGGGTAGCATGCAAATACACAAGAACTTGTTCTTGTAGTCTAATAACATCGAAGTGGTCGAGTACATGTATGCAAATTACAAATGATCTTTAAAAATAAACGTAAAACCATTCTATTTGTTCAATGATATCACCAAGACGTGAGAAGATTTGCCAAAGCTGACCGATGAGTTATAATTTTTGTGAATTTTAAAATATGGAGGTTATCAGTTTGTATTCCAAGTCTGGGCAGAGTCCAATTTTTTTTAAATCAGTTATTCGACGAGTAAACAGACGTAGTTAAAAAATTGCGATATTAAGTTCTGCCTATTTGGAGTTGGCGTGGAAGAAAAATTTTAATGAATTTAATAAGTCCTTATAATTAATATATAAAAAATTTAAGATAAAACTTAATATATGCCCACAGGACTGCAGGGACATTGAAACTGGTCGTATCGGCAAGTGCTGTCGCGACCCATTCTACACTGATCCCTGGCCAACGAACCAGCTAGGTAAATGGGTTCCCGGAGTTTTCGGTGGAAACGATGGCAAATACGTACCTGATAGCCGCGTCAGTCCCAATAACATCCAACCAACCATTACAGCAAGGCCTCCAGTTACAGGATCTCTACTATTGAATAATTTCATGTAAGTTTTGAAAAGAGATGGTTTTTTTTGTAGAATCAGCTTAGCAAGACAAAGAGAGGCTTTAAGTACAGGCAACTTAACACGCAATGTCTGGAAAAGTAAGGAACAGGTTTCTTAACACTTAGTTCTCTCTGCCAATCCTAAGATGGTAGATGCTATAATAAGATATTACTTTTATCTTAATAACATTGGTCATCCAACTTCAAATCAATATTCGCGAAAATTTCGAACTGGCAAATAATATTAATCACATTTTTAAGTACAAAACTTTATTTTTTTTTTCTCAATAAACAAATTTCTACAGGTCGACCAAACCACCTGTTTCTCCATTCAATCCCAACCAAGTTTCTGGATTTCCTTCATCCACTCCCTTCCCTGTCAAGGGTCAGTTTGGACAAGGAGGAGTCGGTATTTATAGCCAAGGAGGCCAAGGACAATTTGGTATTGCTGGACAAGGTAGGTTTATAAATCTTTAAATCAATCAACAAAACGATATCGAAAACCAATTTTGTATGCAAATCATTTAAAATGATTATTTAAAGTGTTACGAACAAATATACACATATGTATATTATGATGACAAAACGATTGAAAGCATAATTTATATCAAAAAACTAAATATAAATAAATGTTTTTCTCACAATGAGCAAAAAGATTTTAAAAATATTTAAAAGCCATTTTAGTTATTTTCTTATTATAATAATCGATCATTGTTTAACGAAAAATGTATAAATAAATCTTATAATAAGATAATTTGGTTCAGGATCACAAGTCAACACCGCCATCCAAAAGGGACAAGGACAGATTAGGAAGCAAGGTCAAGGTCAATTTGTGAGTCAAGGCCAAGGAAGCGCCATTAGCCAAGGTTTTGGTACTGGCATCCGTCAGGGACAAGGTGTTGGTGTTGTCCAGGGGCAAGGAGTACGCCAACAAGGTGGATTTGTATCACAGGGACAGGGTGCCGTTGTATCCCAGGGCGTCGGGCAGTATGGTGTTGGAGGACAAGGAACCATAGGAGTGCAAGGCCAGGTAAACATCTAAAACTATAATATTTATGTTTTTATTAGTTTTTCTATGTTTATCGTTAAAAAATGATCATGATACATATGTCAATTTATATAAACTAATATGAAAAAAATGTCATCAGGGCGTGCAATCACAATTTGGTGTCGGCCAAAAAGTTGGATTCAGCCAAGGTGTTGGTCAAGGTTTAGGTGTCATTAATGGTCAAGGAGTAGCTATTAAGAAAGGACAAGGTCAGTTTGTCTCCCAAGGACAAGGCCAGTTTGTATCCCAAGGACAAGGAGTTGGAATATCTCAAGGTTTTGGATCAGGAGTAAGACAAGGACAGGGTGTAGCAGTATCCCAAGGACAAGGAGTTGGAATATCTCAAGGTTTTGGATCAGGAATACGACAAGGACAGGGTGAAGTAGTTTCTCAAGGACAAGGACTAGGAATATCACAAGGTTTTGGATCAGAAGTACGACAAGGACAGGGTGAAGTAGTCTCTCAAGGACAAGGACTAGGAATATCACAAGGATTTGGAGCTGGTGCACAGCAAGGACTTGGAGCTGGTGTACAACAAGGACTAGGAGTTGGAGTATCTCAAGGATTTGGACAAGGTATCAGACAAGGCCAAGGTCAATTTGTATCACAAGGAGAAGGAATTGGTGTGTCTCAAGGCTTCGGTTCTGGTCTACGACAAGGGCAAGGACTCGGTGTGATTCAAGGCCAGGGCCAAATTGTGTCTGAGGGACAAGGGTTAGACGTATCACAAGGATTTGGACAAGGAATCCGCCAAGGACAGGGTCAATTTCTATCTCAAGGCCAAGGTGAACTAGTGAGCCAGGGCGAAGGAGCTTACGTATCGCAAGGATTTGGTCAAGGCATTCGTCAAGGTCAAGGACAGTTAGTTAGCCAAGGACAAGGACAATATGTTACACAGGGACAAGGCAGAAAAGTCATCCAAGGTTTTGGCCAAGCTATCCGCCAGGGCAGTGGTGTTGGAGTCGAAAACGAATACAGCGAGTCAGTCAACAGAGTGTTCTTACAACAGTACAACGGCGGAGGACAGTGCGGATTGCTGAACGTGAGTATGCCGTTATTAAACAAATACCTAACATTTATTTAGCAAAGTCATTAAATAATTATGAAATAGAGACTGCCAATACACATAAATAGGATGCAAATGAAAATTCTGAGAGAATGCAAAATGTGAAAATGGTTGAGGAGGTTCTATTGAATTTTATACAGATAAATCATAGTTATATAATGACATCTGTAAGCTTTAAAATTAAAAAAATATATATGTGGTCATAAAATGCTGTTTTAGGAAACGTAAAAAAATTGAAAGTAGCCGGATTCGAATCCCCTGCCTACAGGAAAATACTAAATACTAACCAACATAAAAAAATATATTAAAAATATATCGTAGCTCATCGGCATATTATCTGACTGTAAACGCGACGGTAATGGATTCGATTCTCACGTATATTAAAATTATTTTCCTGTCTCCACTCTTGAAAGCAAAGCGCGGCGTTGCACTCCATCACTCGACACATAATGTCTCGATCACTGAACGGAGAGTGGGAAATGAACAAATCAAATATATATTTTCTCGTAAAATATAAATAAATAGAAATATATCTATAATTAAAGATCTAAAAGTCTATAGATCTTTAACCTCTAGTTAATAACTTCTATTAAATTATAGAAAAAAAAGACGAAATGAATTAACGTTTCAAAACTAACAAGTTTTCTGATGACAAATAGGCACTTAAGTATATCTTTTAAACACTAAACACCTGCGAATCATAAATAGTAAAATATATTATAATATAAAAAGAGAAAAATACATCAATCAGTCTACATTTTAATCTTTTTATAATGGCGATCATTTGGTTCTATGTTTTTTGTGTATCCGTCATAATATACATAGATCTGGGTTTTTTTCGCTCTTTTAGAGTACTAGAAGAAACTGGAATCGATACACTATTCTCGACTATCCACCTGAATCAGAGAAAACGTCTGTTAAATGGCGTAACTTAGCTCCGCGTATAGCCATAAAGATATTAAAATAATAATATATCTATTTATATAACTAGTAATAACATAATTCATGTCTCCTCGTTTTTACCGTATGAAATGTGACATATTCCTTAGCTGTCTCGTAAGCTTAAAACATATTATCTTATATGTAATTATTTTCTCTCTTCGTAATATTTATAGCGCGGTGTTGAGTTTCGCGTTGAAAATTGAGCGGTGCATAGGGAACAGTCATGACAGAATGTCATTACATTGCTTTGTTATACTTAGTACCTACTTACCCTATTATATAAAAATATTTATACAATTAGGGTTAAACGCAGGTTATAATCCTGCTATGTTAATATTTCAAATGAAAAATTCCATTAAATGTTATATAAAATTAAATTCCCAAATAAGATATTGGGATTTTTTTTATCATATTTGTTTAATTTTTTGACAAAGAATATGTATCTAAAATAGTCGCGTACTGTTGAAGCTTAGTCATGTCGCATCCATACGACAATATCAATCAGTCTTGAGGGAATTGAACCCACGACCTCCAGTCGCGGTCACATTTATATTAGCAAAATTTTGCAGTAAATTATTATCATATATATATTTATGAATAATTTATTAATATGCATTTTATTATTTCTAAATATATTTTATAATTATAAAGGCGCCGTATATTTTCATTATGTTTGTTTGTTTATAGAATTAAGGTTTCAAATTCTATAAATTTTAATTGCGAGAGACTGAGCGAGGGAAATGTAAGCATTCATCGCTCTGATAACAAGACAAAGCGCAACGTTGAGTTTCACCGGTCAGCCAATATGTAATGTCTCGGAAATATATCAAAAATTGAGAAACGCAGTCAATTACAACCGCGAGTGGGTTCGATTCCCACTAGGGGATCATCGTTCTGCCTTCTACTGCGACATGCGGGATAGAACGTGAACTTAAAAAGAAAAGAAAAAGAAATATGAACATCGTCAGCTTATTCAACTAGTATAGAATCGATTACGAAATACAGTTGCATCTATAGATTTAATGATTTTATAATATTTACTTTATTAAAAATCCAAGGCTTTATAGTAATATGGCCTTAATTACTGAGAGAGGTCGATTTTGAGAACATCTCTATTTGTAATTAGTGACCTCAATATTTACTTAAAATACTAAAAAAATCTTTTATAAAAAATATTTCCTTAAAATGTTGTTTAAAAGGTGCCTTTCCATGTCCCTTGTTATTTAGTATAGCACCTTTAATGGTATATCAAGCTTTTTGTTTTGTAGCTTCAAGCTGTATCCCGCACATAGCAGGCTAGGCAGGGGGAATGTAGATACCTAGTGTTAAGACACTCCGGTCCCATTAAGACACTACCGTTCCCCACTTTTAGCCAGTTTCTGGAGGCATATAGTTTTGGGTGACGGAATTCAACTCCGCCCTTTGCCTTGTACACACGTACAAACTATGTGATAAAATCTAAGAATCTAAATTTGAACAACTTGTAATATTTGTATCCTCATGAAACTTGACAGTTATGAGTAAACTAAGGTAACCCCACTTTTCGGCGAGTGGCGAACTGAACGCCGCCCTTTGCCTCCCTACCAGAGCCAGGAAATATATACTTCTAATTTATATATAGGCTACAATCTCAAAACGCAGGTTATAAGTAGTTTTTAATAGACTTACCAGTTAAATTTAAAGTTTAACTTTTGACTCGAAAACTTATACAAGTAAACAACTTTATATTGAATGTGAAGAATGTGTTGCGGGTTGCGTCACGCGAAATGTCACGTGACGAAAGACACCGGTTTTCGATTTTAAAATACACTTAACACTTAACTTTACGTTTGAAATCAGTTAATTATAAATAAATTTACGTTACTAACATTCGTCAGTTTCTAAACTTGGGGGAATGTTGGCTAATTTGATGAAAAGCTGCGTCTTTAAGGGGCAAGGTCGTGGACTCAATTTACGTAGGGTATTTTTTAAAGAATATGCATTCATCGTAATGGTTGAAATGTAAAGAAATTATTGAAACATTCGTTACAAAACAGTTGGAGTCAAGATCTCAGGTGTTTTAGGTAACACAGTGCAAACAACCTTTTACGATTATCAAACATCTATGTTCAAAATATTTGTTTATTGTTTATTTCTCAGTTTCTCATCTCTAAGAAGGCATAGAGTGAGGAATGGAATAACTCATCTCTACATTCACTCTCCATAACTAACCAAAACGCATAAATACCTAAAATTAAAAATAAACTTCATTTAATGTGTGAAATTCAGATTAATTGACATTCTGTATTTGTCACCCAGGGTCAAAGGCCGTCCGGAAACCATAGGGACCTGGAGGTAGACTTCGCCGAGATCCCCTGGCAGGCCATGGTCTTGTTGCAGACTAACAGGAGTCTTCTTTGCGGTGGTGTCATTACTAGGCCCGATGTTGTTGTTACATCTGCTGCGTGTGTTGAAGGGTGAGATGTTTCAAAATGCATATGTATTACATGTTTTTATATTCTATTACATTATGTATCAATATAATGATATTGTGATATGTAAAGTGTTTATAAGTTCTTGCCAGTGAACTTAACTTTAAAAATATTTAGGTTTTACTTGAAAACTATTTATCAAGAGAGAACATTTTGCTCACCAATATAGTGACAAAAAATTACAATAAAATCTTCTCCGATTTCCAATAAATATAAAACCCAAGTATTTACGTTGGTTAAATAATTCCAGCCTTGACGCCAAGAATGTGCTCATCAAAGGTGGTGAATGGAAACTTGGAATCGACGATGAACCTCTACCATTCCAAATTGTCCAAGTCAAGACTATCCTCCGTCATCCTCTGTACAAACCTGGCAGCCTTCTTTACGACGCCGCTATCCTTGTCCTGACTGAAAACCTAAGATTGGCGAAGAACATCTATCCCATTTGTTTGCCGAGAGCTAATGAGAATTTGGATGCTTTCTATAGTGGCGCTGGACAGTGCATTGTTACAGGATGGGGCAAACAAGTGTTACAAGGTAGGATTCTTAAAAATATTACCTTCATTTATAAAAGTATCATAATATTGAGTTGAGTATCACGGTAATTGACTTGGGAGGCAAATTATATTTATATCAAAAATTAAATTAAATTAAAAAGCAATTATATATCTTTTTTGGAGTTGATGGCAAGTGATGGTCGTGAATTTGAATTTTAATTAGGAAAAAATTGCAAATCGTAACTGTACAGTACTCTCGTGTTCTAATTATTATTAGCTGACAAGTCTGAAAATTCCTTACTCGCCTGTTAAGTATAGCAAATGGACATGTTTTTTACATAATACAAACAAAAATTACGTCTTTTCTTTATTAAGCCAACGTAATAAGGACAGGACAATGAAAAAAAAATAACATATCGATGTTATATCCTTTATCCGCAAATTGTTTATATTGTTGCTCAACGACTCGCGCAACAGCTTTCTACTGTGACACTTTATTATTTATCATATATGTAGGTACTTGGTATTTTTCTTTTTTTAATAAATATTCTTGATTTTCTTTATTTTATAATATTTCTTAAAATATTACTTAAGACGTATTACTTAGGTTAGGCGTAGGTCCAAAAATTGGATAGTATTTAAGAAGATGGGTTCCATATTCTGCTTTGATTAGATCTTATAAGCGAGGTGGTTGTGGGTGAAGTCTGAATCAAACAATTAAAGTTGATTTACTTGCTCTGGTAACAATTAAATAACTCGCGGCGTTGAGTTCCGCCACTGATTATGGAATATCACGAATTCAGGCGAAATTGAATTGTCTTGTTGATAGGTTTTCTTTGTCTACCCTGTATATGCGGGATGCAGTGAGAAGATAAAAAAAGGAATAAGCCAGCTAAAATATCACTGTGCGAGTATACACTCTACGACTAAATAAACTTTGTGCTCTAAGCCTGACATTTCACTACAAAATTAGAATCGATAACCATCGCAAAACGATAGTAAATCACGACCCGACATGATGACATCAGTATTGACATATTCGTGTAGTGTCATGCAATTTGTTTTTGACACGCTTCTATTAGGTCGACTTCTCACTATGAAACTAGGTAACAAAGTGTAAGATACCGAATTTTAGCCATTTTTAACAATTGATCTTAATAAAAGTTATAAATAGTTAGTTATATGTAGTTTAGGAGATAATATAATAATTTAGTATCGTTCAGCTCTTGAGTGGAAAATATTTGAGTTTAGGCTCATATAAGTTAGAGTTCCGAGCACATTCGATAGCACCTGTAGTATTTAATGTGAAAATGATATTTTTTAATGATTTTAAAATAATATATTAATCATGTTTACACATCAAAAAGTAAAGAGAATCTAGTGTTCAGATACTTCATTATTCACATTTTGCCAACTAAATGTCTTAGATGTGGAATCGGAGAAATAAAAGTATTAATACGTATTAACATTCCCTCGTGTGCGAATAGAACCCACAACCGTCAAACGTCCTCTACAGTCAAACACTGGCCCACTGCGCCAAGGTAGTATCAATATGTATTTCAAGTCATAATAATTGATAAGCTGTATGGAAAACGAAAGCGCAAAATGGCATGCATTTTGTAGGTCATTGTCGGGACAGTACTGTACGCATAAAAAACGTTGAATCATTAATATCTATTTTTTATTTTTTTTAAAACAAATCAGCCAGTTGTAGGTATATGTATGTGCTATATAATAGGTAAAACGACTGTACTGTTGCCAATTTAAATCTGACTTCAATTTTAAATATATGTATATCATTCTTTAGCTATAAAGACTTTAGAGAAAATAGATTATCTTATATTTCCATTTATATAAATTCACAAAAAAAGTTGTTTAAATATATGTTTATGTGTGCTGGATACCTGAATAGCATTATCCTACCGCAGAGGTCAAAGGTTTAAGTCCGGCTGAGGACATTCACCCTTTTAACACACGATTAGCGTTGCCATGTGTAATTTTATCCTTTACAGTCATAAAAGCTATGTTCAAAACAAAATAAACAATAAAAATATTAAAATCTTGTCCTTTTTCGTTTGCTTTGGCTTAACTGACTATCGATTTTTAAACTTCATCCATTTCCTTTAGCAAAATAGTCAGAAAAAACTTTGTATAGAAAACTCTACGTTCTCTACTTTAGTCTTATTTCAAAATCTTATGAAGCAAAACGATAATATTTTGTTTTTCCCAACTGTAGTGGGGACAGGCCAATAATTTAAATTGCGTCAGGATGGCGTTACCAATTACTAAGTCAAGAACAGAACCCATGACCTCTGTCGTAAATTTACAGACGTTTTTATAATATGTCTATAACAGACATAACAAAATAATATATTCTGATGATTAAGACGATGACAAAAAAACTGGAAATAATCTTTTTGAATATTAAAAAGATGGACGTATTGTGATTATTGAATAATATTAGCATAAATATAAATTCATATATACCTATTAAATTTTAAACTAGTTATGGTGAGGTATTCGCGGTTTAGTCTCTATTTATGATATATTTTTGTAGTTGAGATTTATGATTGTTTTGATATAAAGAATGTGGGAAATTCTGATTTTATATACTTTAAACCTTGTAATGTCTTTACTGTTATTATAAAACTGAAGTTTGTTTAATTAAACGCCCCAATCTTATGGAATTGAAAAATTATTCTTATGTGAAAAAGTCCATTTCAAAGTCAGAAAGGCTTGTATAGTAAGTTTATAATAATATTTCTTTCATTTCAATGATAAATTCTTTAAATAAAAAACATTATTTGAGATGAGATTTAGTCTAGAAGGCAAGTGGTAGACAACAACAGTGGGAATATCCAGGCCCTATCGGTACATGTATTTGACTTTTTTCTTTCCTTGTATTGAAAAATATGAACATGTAAAAAAATACGAATGAATTTGTATCATATTGCTTCCTAAATTAGCTTAATCAGATAAATACAAAACAATCAATTCTAAAAACGGTTTCCTACCTAATCTGAACTAAAGAAAACAGAAAAAAATCTATTCAATACCGAATATATTCTAATTTGTCTGTTTGTATGCAAATTATGTTATACGGGAAAACCCAAACTATAAAAGTTGTTATGCCATTTCGTGGTGTTTCTATGTGGTTTTTAGATGGCAGGAAGGATTTAAATAACTTAATTCGTTGCTTGAGTAGGTAAATGCGTCATTGTAAGCAGTTAGGAAGTATTGACAACGCAATAGTTGTAGGTTCAATGTAGGATGAATGCTTAAATTGAACCAGCTATTATTGTCAAAAAAGAAAGTAGTGGCTACGTATTAAAATATTCTATATCTTTTTTTCTATATTTTTTGAGTTTTTTTTAATTACATCTGAGGTACCCAAAAAAAAAAGCTATAAACATTTCTCGAATGAGATTCATCCTGTTTTAGCTATCGTTATAAATTTTCGTTAAAGTTTTCCTCTTAACAATTATATTCCAGTTTGCATTGACTTCTTTAAATAATATTTCATATATCAATATTTAATATCACTTATTTAACTACGTATACATACATGTGATACATACTATTTCTAAGAACTAGTAGTTCATTATATACTTCGCCCACGTGATCAAATGGAAACAACTAAGAGTTTTATATCACACAAGAAATTTGTCCTTTTTAAGCCAAACGATTAACGCAATGTAAGTCTATAGGTATCTTTTGTAAAAAAAATAATAATTTAGCACAGTTCCTGAGATTAAGGAAGATCAAAAAATTATGAGCCATATAGATCTTAGATATTTACGGGGCATGCAACGCTTCATATAATTGGTCATGACATGTGCTAATATAAGGTTGAAAAAAAAGAAAATTAAATATCGACACTACTATTTACGAGCACATACAATGGACATTAAAGTCGAAAAACCCATGTTCAGACAGACGGACATTGAATTTTTAATGCAGAACTCAACGCCGTACTTATTATTTTTACTAACTTTAAGGCAAAAAAACACAACAATGTGTTAACATTTACCTTGTTATCGTGGACAAATGTTTACTTATAGGATTTTTTTCTTAAATAAATAAAATTTTTATAAAAACTTTTACATGCTAACGCTACAAACTGGTCTCATCGCCGTCTTGCGTAAGCATTCGATATTTAGGTAAACTTCATATTATATTGATAGTGAGATATGTATATATGACATTATTTAACGCGACGCTTGTTTACTTAAACGTAACTACGTAATACGCATGTTACGATGGGTGTGGATTCGATTTCTGGACAATTTGATTTATTAAAATATTCACGTCTAATATAGAAAGAGAAACCATTGCAAAGCATTAAAGCAGTGGGTTCGATTTCCTCTTGACAAATAAATTATTTTTGTTACCTCCCCTCCCTTCTGGTAATCTGACAAGCGCGGCGCTAATGTCCGTTACTCTATACGTAATGTTTTGATTTTATCGAGAAAGTGCTGTATAGGTCCCTTTATGCGAGGTTTTTTCCACTGCTTTCATATGCAAGATAACACAGCAATACAGAAAAAGAAATATACCTACATTTGCTCTTAAACAAAAATAAATATTGACATACAAATATCTGTTTAAGATGTAAATCGAGCCCACATTCTTCTACTGAAGACAAACGCAGCGTTGAGTTTCGCCACTCAACACGCTATTTCTCGAATTCTTCTTGACGTTAGGCTGTAAAGGCATACTATACGCCAAACTTATTTTCTCTAGATCAAAATTTAATTGAATTTGAACTCAAAGCCATCTATCTATCTCTACAGTCACGTTTGTTGCGCAAAATCGGTTCTTCTATAGATTTCCTAATTGACGAATACTTTAAAGCTAATTAAAATATTTAATTAATAATTTTGTAATTTTAGTGCGATGAGTGTAAGAGCCTTGAGAGGATTTCTTCTCTATATGTCATAATATGCCATTTTGACACAACAGGAATGAAATTTCAATTATTTTCCTTTTCCTTTTGTAAGAAGTACGGTGTTAGGTTACGCCGAATGCGCATCGTTTCCAAATGTTTGGAAAGCTTCTCAACTTTTTCTCTCGGCGGCGTAGGAAGATCCGTTGATCCGCTCGGGTGATCCGTGCCCACTCCACAATAGTCAGGTGCCCGCCACAAAAATATTGCTTACAAAAATTTTGGTCTGAAAATTTAAAACACAACATTTACACGAACATTATCTTAAGATAAAGTCTAGTCCCCTCAGAAACTATCGTTAGATAGAGACACCCACGCAGAGCACTATGAGCAAAATTTGATAACGTGGGTGAATCCATATGTAAAAGCTAGTCTACTGTAAATACGGATACATCACTACTAACATATGATTTGCGCATTAACTTATGATATATTCACAAAAAAGTCTTTATTCATACAAATTGAGATAAAAATCAAACTCATAACTGTTTTAAGTCGCCGCAGTCGGTAAAAAATATGCCGGCAGAAACCCGAGGCCGTCTTTTTAAAGCGTAAATATGAAAAGCAACAAAAATAATTAATTATTATGTTTTGCTTCATACAAAATGTCGATAAAAAGTCGTTGCTATTGTGTAATATTCTTGTATTCTTCCGTAAATATTATATATTTTTACGTCAAAAAGATAGGAAGGACCAGTAATAGATTTTTCTGCGTTCCAGTTTTTCCCTGAAAATTGATTTCCCGAAGAAAAGTAACCATATCCCGATTTTTTCGAAAAATGATGCTTAGAAAAAAATCTTAGATAAAAACGAAAAATTTAAATTTATATCCTTTCTCACTTTCGCTCAACAATGCACGGCGTAAAATACCGCTATTTTACGCCATGAGATCAAAGTCTTGATCTAAAAAAATAGAAACTTAAACTTAACGCATTCTATATAAAAAAATATTTTGACAAAAACGATTTTGTTCAAATAACCATTATAATTATTCCAATAATAAGATTCACTTCATGTAACACGAAATTAACCACTAAACGATACATATTTGTTACCTAAGTCTATTTGTATTACCATAAAAAAATATTACCTGCGGCTTCGCTTGCTTGATCAAATTCTAGACGCCAGATAATAACTATGACTGTAAGTACAGCGGGTATGATCAACGTAATGTACTAAGACGAATAATAGATAATAAAATGGATGGATGGAATGGAAATATTATCTAATATAGAATTAATTCACTTCGAAATAGTAGCTTCTAAAATAAGTGTGTTTAGCGAAACTTTTCAATTTTATAATATTAATTATGTATCTCAACTATGCGCAACATATCCGGAATTGCTAAAACCACTTCGTATCATTTATTATATCCAAATAATTTCAAAAACAACTTAAATTTCTAATTAGCTTGCAAAGAAATTACACAATTTCCTTGGGGATATCATTCAATATTATACAAGTACCTGCTGATGTTGTAACATACTCGTAGATGACAGTGAAAATTAATTGATGTTTTGGTAAACGCTGTCAAATCTATGACGAGTCATTAATCGTCTTCGAGTATGTGAAAATTTATTATATTTGTATGTTAGGCTAAATAGCGTCACTCTGTACTTACGATACAGATACATATAGTATGGTTGGTAGAGGAAACATATTTTTAGGACATTCCAGATAGAAGATTAGGTCCAATTATCGAGACATTGAGTTTTTCTATCAGAACTAGGAAATAAAACTAAATTTACTCCGCTAAATAGATATTTATAGTCATGACGGCCTCACCAAAAAAATTATAATTTAGTTTAATTAAACCATTAAACTAATATATTGACATTTTTTTTCAGCTCATCTCGCAGGCAGCATCATGCACAGTCTCAACGTGTCCTTGCTCTCACCTGGAGAATGCCAAGCCAAATTATCATCGGACTACCCTCATCTACTAGAACAGTACGATGGAGACAGTTGTGATTGTGGACAACCCAGCAATCCTTTGAACAATATCTGCAGGGTATGTATTATTATAGTTAGAAATTCCTATCACGCTGTACAACACTTTTCCTGCATAACACGGCAGGCACGGCACGGGTAAGGGGAACTTTACGTCTGTTTTTGAAGCGCTGCTTGCGTTGAATGGAACTCAATGCTTCAATTGTCTACCAGAGCAAGTAAATGAAAATAACTCAGTCCTTTAAGTGGTAAAACTAATAAGGTAAAACTAATGATCGTAACATATTTATTTTTTTAAATCAAATATTACATAATAAATATTTAAAAGAGTATATAATGAAATCGAGTACAAGGAAATTTTACAAACAATTTAAATTGCGACCACTTGACAAATTTCTCACTTAAAATCCTTGAGTTTCGGTGTTATATTGACTTTTCATCCACATCTGAGGGTCACTTCTTATATACTGAGTGATCTCAAATACACAATAACATTAAATACATATAAAACTCTTCCTTTATTGAGTGACTGACACATAACATCACCTGAAAAAACGAGGCTGAAATTTTTCCAGGAGTGAAGATTAGGAAAAAGGGGTTTTCAGAAATTTTATCAGGAACGGAAAAAACTTGATTTTACAAATAACATAATAATAGTCCGCATAAACAACGTTGTTGGCGACAACTAGTTCGTAATAAAGATATTTGAATACACTAAATGTTAAAATGATTGGAATAACAATTTAACTCTGTCTAAAGACCGTAAACCTATCAACAATTGTTTAATTTGCAAATATATTTTTTGCAGGTGGACATCGGCAGTGCCCTCGCTTGTACTTCTGGAGATGGACATTTTGTGCTCAGAGGAGTCTATTCGTGGGATTCAGGTACTTAACTTATTGTTTACTACTTTCGAAACTTCGGAATAATAAGGGTAGGCAGAGAAAACTTAGTTTTAATATATTCTGTTTTCTACTATAACAAATGATATTCGCAATTATAATTAAATGTTATTTTCTTATTTCAGGCTGCCAAGTTGGTAACCAGATCGCTGCGTTCTACAGATTCGATTTGGAATGGTACGAATGGGCTATCGGTTTGATAGAAAGTGTAAGATTCGCTAAGTATAGCACAGTCACCAAAATATCTGTTAGTCAAGTCAAGGGAGTCAAAGGGTTCAGTGGAGTGAAAGGAAGTCAATTCAGTGGAGTCAAAGGCTCTGTTAGCTCTGGATCTGTATCAAGTGGATCAACGTCTCTTGGTGTAAAAGGTTTTGGGGTCTCATCAGGGAAAGGTCAAGTCACTTTTGGACAAACACCAGGATTTGTGAGCCAAAACCAGTTCGCTGGTAGTGTTAACCAATTCTCCGGTAAAATCTCATCAAGTGGTAGCTCACAAGCCGGCTTCGGAGGTTTCAATTTCAGTGAAATCAAGCCCATTTCTAATGGTTTCAGTGCAACTTACTCCGAAAAGAAAGTGTTCCAAACTGAACCTAAAATCGTAACCTTTACGACCAAACCCGAGATTGTAACATACACGACCAAACCTGAGATCGTTACATTTACCACGAAACCCGAATTCTTTACCTACACGACCAAACCTAAAATAATCACGTATACGACTAAACCAGAAATTGTCACGTATACGACGAAACCGAAAATAGTCACTTTTACGACTAAACCACAGATAATTAGGTACGAAACTTCCGGAAGTGGTACCAATCCTCAATATGTAGCCCCTGGGATCACTTTTAACCCCTCATTCTCTGATTTAATAGGTAAACACGAACACTCAGCGAAATGCAAGTGTTTAGAAAACAAGAAATAATTTCAGGTTAAATTTTGGGGGTCGCAAAGTCCTAGTGCCATAAAAATCTGTATTAAACACAAGAGAATATTAAAAAAATTGATTGACAGTACAAAAAAATCACCAGTTCCTAGAATCCCGAATAATAAATTTCGAAAAAAAAGAAGAATCACAAATTAAAAATGGCGATCGATTTTTTATTTAAAACAACTGTACATAGGTAGGATGTATTTAATTTTATGTTTATGTTTATATATCGTGTTCACATATTTATGTTTATACAAAGATTTCTTTTTTATAAACTGCCATAATATGTTTTGCGAATTCTACCTATAACTTACGTTGTTTATGTTTAAAAAAGGCTAATGTCAAAGTGGCTTGAATCAAGTCCTTCGAATGTTGGAAAAAGAAAATAAAGGAAATTTATATCATAAAATATTTCTTTATATTTAAATTTATAGACAAAATGCTGTAAATGCCATTTTTTTACTAAATTATAAGTTTTAATAATTGACTTAGGCCACTTTACCATTCGCCTCTAATATACATTGAATTAGGTTCTTGACCGTTCTGGGAAGTTCCAGAACGGTTGACTCTCTAATTTAATTGATTTAGTTATTACTTAAGTATTTTTTTATAAAAAAAACTGATACCGATGTTAAAAATAAGTTTTTAGTCAATATTGTATGTATTGATATTGTAATCTAAAATTAGGTTTAAATAAAATGGAGGTATTTTATTAATATTTGTTTTATTTTATACTACTAATTGAAACCAAAGTCCTCTTAGTTGTTAAGAAGCCAGTCGTGGTGCAGGGACACAAGAGAGTGACTGGAAACCCTACTGGTTGGTCACTCAGCACGCAATATCTCCAGAATTCGGAGCATCTTCACACTAGGTTTGGTCTGCCTACCCCAGCAAGATATCAAATATTTAATGTTTTCATTTCTTAGATCTGGTAGCGAGGCAAAACTCAGCGTAACTTAAGTTCTATCACTTAAATTCATTTACCTTCTATTTGTAAACAGTACCAAGAAGTAGTGAAGTAGTAGTGTACGATGTAACTCACTCAACGGATTAATGGTGGTCTATGGTTAGGGCCCTGTCCATTTGATCCTCAAGTATGACACATTTTCACTTTCTTCAAGTGAGAATCGAACCAACGGCCTGTCGGGTTAACAGCCTCTACGCCACGACTGACCTCGATATACGCCTGACGTTAATTGAATAGCAAACTTTCATACTTATGTTTTAAAAATCGATATGTCAGTGGTAGGTATGTGCTACGGTACTTGTTGAAGTTTTACTAGCGACATACCAATTTGTATGGTTTGTAGTCACTTAATAAATCTTCTATATTTCAGAATAAATAGGGAGGAAGAACTTAGGATGAGGTATTGTGGTAGTTTTAAACGTTACGGGAAGGCAATATCATAGAGGAGCTACGTTATAATAGAGCCACTATAGGTATGCTGTGTTGTAATTGCTTGAGGCAGTCGTGAGCTCGTGACTCAGTGGCACAAGCGTTGGATTGTAAACGCGACGGCTACGGGTTTGACTATCCTCGCTTGGTAACGACATTATTAATAAAATTCAAATTAGTATAAAAAAACCGTGGCCATTCTCTGACCTTCTTATAATAAGTCTTTTATTAATTTTCCAAGTTCAATTTTATGTCAATAAAAAATGTACATGCGAGACTTCAGCGTTCTACGCCGCATAGTTCCGGCTGTGCGTCAACCATTCACCAGATAACAAGAGTTTAGTTATAGGTGACCAACTTTGCCAGTACAAAACAGACACAAAGACAAGACGCGATCTATACTTAGAATATACCTATATAAGTACAAATATAAGTATAATAATTTTAATAACAACTCGAGCGAAGGCCTTTACATACTGATTTCGTTTTGGGTAAAACAATAGTAGTATTACTCCATCAGTGTTGTGGTAGAGTGGGTCTGACAGTTCGCGGTGGTTGCAGGTTCATTCATTTTTGCCTAAGTACGGCATTGAGTTCCGCCATTCAACATGACAATAGTGGATCGAAGAAAAACAACAGTAGAGGGTAGGTAGGTGGTAGGTGTAGGGAGCCTGGGAATCTTAGATTCTATGTTAAAGAATGAGTCGTAACGCGTACGTCTTGCTTGCACCCCTCACTTTGAGTATTTTGCGGCTTAGAATGTTTTTAAATTATATTGCCAAAAGTTTTTATAAGATGATAAGATTTTAAATTCAGTAGTAAATAGTTAGGCTATTTCAAATGTTTTTACAATAATATTATGATACAGTAGTTGAACGTTATCAATTGTTATAAATTGTATGTAATAAAGTATAAATATTTACCATTATAAATGAAATGAGATAAGCAACGGAAACAAAATAAGTTATATACAAATAAAACTAAATTCTAAGAAAACTTCTAAGATTCCATTTACATTTATATCGTCATTTACTTTCGTAGGAATATTTTCTTATTTATTTATTTCAAAAAATCACGTTATGAAAAAATGAAATAATTTTTTTAAAAAATTATTAACATACTTAATATATAAAATAACTATTGAAATTATTTAATTAAAAAAATATTAAAAATCTGCCTTGCGTTTAGAATATCAGGACACATGCATCGATTAATATTTTATTTACACACGCACTTAAAACTTAACCAGACCACTAATTAAAAAGTGACAAAAAAATAACTTTTTAATTATCAACATAATAACTAATTTTAATAGTTAATCAAAGATAAAGTATGACTAAATTATATTTACAATTTATGACTCACAATTCTACTAAAAAGAAGTGTATTATTATTTAATACGTATTAAAATGTATAACATTACCAAATATAATTGCACATGCGAAATCGAAGACATCACTAATTGTTGAAACTAACATTACAAACTGACCGGCTTATAATCTGTTATAACCTAAGCAAATTGCAAAGATCATTATTTTATAGAATTTATAACCGATTTTTGGACCGTTTGAATTGGTAGGGTTAGCACGACACGTCGGACAGGGGATGTTTTTCGTCGACATTCGCGACAAGTCGTGCTAAATCGTATAAGCTACCTCGCTCGCACTTATGACAAATGCTATAGGAACGTCCTATTGATATTTAATTCCTTGTCTCCCTCTCTCTCAGTCGGTATTTATATCTCGTCGAGTGAACACGTAACACTTGTTTTATAAAGTCGGTGTCATTAAAATTGAATTAAAATATAATTATTACAATTAGTTTTACTCCGTTGAAGATTGAAAGAAAGAATGGCGAAGGTAAATTGTCTTTTACACATATATTTTACGTTATTATATTTTGGATAGTTATATATTTTTTTGCGAATATCGTACCACCCCGTGACGTAGTGTGTGGAGATAACTAAAATTTAAACATGCAATTATTTGTTAAATGTCATAGTTGTATGCATATATGTGTTCTTTTTTTAAATTATTTATGCTTAATTTATTAAATTAATTGAAAAATGAAAGTTTCGATTTATAATTATTACACAAGTAGATTTTAAAACACGTACAATTTTTATTACGTAGATAACAATATTATATTTGAGATTGAAAAAATATATATGTTTCGCAATGTTTAGGAATAATGTTACTATGACATTTATTATTTATTTATTTCATTGATAAAGTACTTGATGCTTAAATTGGCGGAAAGGAATTTATAAACAAAACTAACTAAATGTAAACAATATCATGCTATATTAACCTTGATATTTATTATACACATTTACACGTATATTGATAAAATATTAATGCAATTGTAGTATTTTCTGAGCAGTCTTACGTATAGGTGTCTTAATTTTTACTATAATTATGTTTATTGCTTAGATAACTTAAAAATTGTATGGCTTGTATAGCTATCGTTTGTAGTGACTTACGTATAAGGAAATGTTTTTTTTTCTGTAATTAGTTTACCTTATTTAGTTAAAAAAGAAAAAAAATTAAAGTAAAAAATAAAAAATGTCTTTAAATTTCCAAATAAAAGTGAAGAATTTAGTGTCCAAACACTACATTCTCGCTGTATATATTCAATAGATGTACGTAAATATTACAAGAAAAGTATTACAAGAAAAACAATATTTCTTTTTATATATAAAATAATAATAATTTTACATCCGGGCAACATCGCGCGATCGCGCGAATCAATAAACTTGATAAGAAAAAAAAAATAAACTGTCAAAATACTAATCATATGAGTGTAAGTGACCCAGTGGTTATCTTAGACGTATAACTACTAATTATTTAATATTAATGTCTTCTTATATTAAAAACGTATTAGTAAAAGCGAAGAACTGTTATAGAAGAGCAACTGGTATAAACCACAGCTTATTTTGGGTATGTTTCCATTGATTAATTAACATAATAGTGTTATGTTGTTATTTTTTTACAGTTTTAGTGAATAAAACTTCTTTCATGTTTCATAGTAACCTTGAATTAAGGTTACTGAAAAATTTAAACACTCAATGCCTCTAAAATTCGGCAGAAAGTGGGGAACGGAGTGTCTTAACACTTGGTTCCCTCTGCCTACCCTGCTGTGTCCAGGATACAGCGTGAAGCTGTTTTTTTTTCCAAACCTTCAAAGGCCTCATAAATAATATGACCTTAAAATTTGAATGAAAAGTTTTATCGTTTTCCTTATTTTTAATTAAAATTTCAATGTGAATCTTAATAGTCTATACTAATAATATGATAAATCTAACGAGTTTGTCTGGTTTGAAATCAAAAATTCTTTATGAAGGAACATAGAATTTGTTCCAATTCTGTATTTTTGGCTATATTTCATGACATTTATCATATTAATATAAAATACTGTACTGTAGTCAGATTCACCAAGTTCTCTTTGATTGCAAAGCTGCAGTTATAAGTAATTTTTTTAGCTTCACACTATCCCGCACATAATAGAGTAGGGAAAGTGACTCTTTACCTTGGTACGAGAGTGTGGAAATGAAAATATTAAATAGTTCATTTCCTTAAATGGGAATTGAAACTGTAACCTCACAAATTGACAGTTATGGTTTTTATATACATCATTACTTATTAACAGATTTCCCCTATACATATATGTGTTCTTAGAGACTGATTATTATCATTGCAAAGGCTTAGGAAGTTATATTATTTATCAAATATCTGTGCAGTATAATTAGTTTTAGCCAGTAATATGAGATTGATCTTTTAAACTTCATATTAAACTTTAGATACTTGCAACATATTTGCTTTATTATTTTGTATAGAAATATTATATAAATAATACAGGTAGTGTAGCATTCTAGATCTAAAAGTTTTAAATAAGTTAAATAACAATAAAATAGTTCAGCCTTTTATTTCGAGTGTAAAACAATATTTTATATAGTACATATATCTTAGACTTTCTAAGAATATATTTTTGCTCAGCGTGCTTTAAGGCAAAGTGTGCCATTGATCTATCACTACTCTGAGCCATAAGTGATCCAAGATAATTCCTGGTAGTAGCAGACTTTAATTTTTTACTTTTTATTTCTTTATTGCTTTGAAGGAATTCTTTGTGAAGCTTCCATAAGTTAATTTTTATTAATTATATATTATATGATTAATTCTATTTGTAAATTGGCTAAAATTGTATATACTATAGGAACTAACTTGAAAGATTATATAATAGATATCTGCCAGAAGCCATTATTCACTGTACTAATTGTTATATTAAAAAAAACTTCTCCTACATAGCATGAACCCTGACTTTTGTTGCCAGGATCTGCTTTCGACTGTATCTATTCTACTTTTGCACAGTTTTTAAAACCCTAAGTACTTAGTCTATTGGCTCTCACGTAGTGTTTGTATAACATATTTGGATGCAATAACAACAACAACATGCCTTTCCAATGAAATCTTAAAATCTTATTATGTATAGGAAATATTTATAATTAAACAAGTTTCTATATTCGTAACAAGATTTACATTCTTATTATTATGTTAGACAGGGGGAAATGAGCCTGCCATTGTCGTTTCTTATCAGTTATATTAATGTGAATATGAGATATTTTCATAAATTATATACATAACACTAGCGTTCCTGAGTGACTCACCAACAATGCACAGATAAAACTACCTGACCTAGAATATTAACATTTATCGGGTATATAGGTAGGATAGGGACTATAGGGGAGCACTAAAGGAGGGAGATCTCAAAATTCCTACAAGAAATGGAAAAATGAAACTTTCCAGAAAGATTTTCCTAAGGTTCGCGCAAATAAAATTGTTGGCGTGGGAAACTTTATGGAATTGTTGAGGTACGAGAGTAGGTACCATAGTACAAAGATAATTTTAGATTGTTTATCCTTTTTAGTGTAAACTTCCATTACGTGCATTGTATCGAAAATACGTATTGTTTATATTTGAATGAACAATATCTTCAAATTGTCATGATCAATTTTTATATTTTGGAGAGATGAATCACTCCCTTCTTTATTCTAAGCCTTTCTAGATAGCAGGATACGCAAAGAGCTGTATAAAATGTTAATTGACGAAAACACTAAGTATAAATGCAATCGAGCCACATTAGGAATGCGTCTAGCTGTACCAGGGATGGCTGTGTGAGATCGCCACTCGGGAATATTACTTTAGCGGAGCCGGCAGAGCCACCTCTAAGAGAGCTGAGAATCTAATGTAAATCTTCTCGAGAGAAGTTCCGCCATACACAATGATTTATATTGACAGTAGTTTCTCGATCTTTACGGGAAAAAGCGTGAAAGCGACTTTGAGTAGGTTTTGAGTCGATTCAGTTGAGTTGTCAAGACGTTTCAAACGTGCCAGTTGCGTACTAATCACCAGGCTTTGAGTCTACAACCATCATACGCCGCGAAGGCATTTGATAACTGCGTCACAAAGACGTTTCACTTTTCTATTTGAATTACTTATCAAAGCTCAAGTATACATTGTAGGTGTAATGAAAGATTATATTGTCATTTTACAACAACGCTGAAATGACGAGATCATTTCGGTATTAACACTAAGTTATTAGTAAATATTGGGAATTCGCCTAATGTTGATATGTTAGTGGAATAATATTTTTGAGGTAAGAGAGGCTTAGAGACACCAGCGTGGGAGCATAAACGCGACAAATTGTAGGCTCGATTTTTGACGAGATTAAATAAATATTTGATATTTTCTTTTACTAGCACTAGTAACGAGGCAAAGCGCGGCGCTGAGTTCCGCCACTTAACACACAATGTTTCTAGAATTCGACGGAAAATGTTGAACGTCGAAAGTCGTCGAAGTGTCTTAATAATAACGACGAGGTTAGGAAATGTAGGGAAGCACTAAAATTTTAATTGAATTTAAATAATTATAAAAGAGTCCACTGTATGCGGGATACAGCGTGAAACTGATTTTTTTTTAAGTAATTTAATAGTTTCTACTATAATGTTTTATGATATATGAGTATAATATTTTCCAGTTTAAATCGGAATACGGAGAACTCGACAACATGTTGGGGTCGAGATCAAATGTAATATATTTCTAAACAACTGATAAAGTTTGTTGACCATTAATGTGTATGAGTGGTTATTATGACGTAGTTTATCACTCGACGGGTCATGGGTTCGATAGTGGATCATAGTGTCTGTGGTGGTTGCTAGGGCATTGCTAAAAATATACACTGACGTGTTATAATCTAAGCTTTACGTTTTTAAAGGCAAGACACTTCGATTTTATCTTCTTCAATGGCGGAGCTCTACGCCGCGTACTAGGTTTATATCATACATAATTTTACCTATGTATTTTGTTAAAACTATGTTAGCTGCAGTTTGGTTTACGTTTGGAACGTCCAATATACATTCCTTCTAAAAATGCACCTCTCACAACTTCTACGTGTCAAACTAAGCGCGGCGGTTGTAGGTTCGATTCTCATCCAAGAGAACGAATTTCGAACGTTACATACATTTAATGAATATGCACTTGAAAGTGCATTCAATAACCGTCTTATGTCACACTGTTCGTACATTACTTTATTTTATGTTTTCATATATCAATTGTTGCTTGTTGTGTAATTACTGAGATTCTTTATTGTTTCAATTAGTTTTTATTGATAAATTAACTGTATATTTTGCGTGTGTTGTAACACTGGGTTCCCTCTGCCTCCCATGCTCCAGCTTATTAATTAATTTACAAATGTAAATAATATGCTTGTCCACAAATTTTTGTAAGATAAAATTCGTGTCAATTTCTTACCTAGCATACATGTAGATTGCATCCACAGAAAAAAATTACATTTTAAAATATTATCAACGACTTAAACGTGTAACGGATATTACAGTAATCTGTCACTTTTACAATCAACTATGCAATAAAACAATGCGCTCATAAAATAACGATGTGATAAGATACACACCAAACAAACACACCCTACAATTTTATGACTATTATCTGGTACAGACGGACACTCCGTTTCTGAGTTTTCTGTAGTAGTAGGTACACGTGTTAAGTACAGTGGGTTGCGTCGTAACGAAAAACGTGATGTAATTAGTGTACCTTTCCTCGATCAATGGCCTATCCAACTCTTAAATAACTTTTCTGTTTGAACTAGAGCTTCGTGATGTGATCCTGAGAAAACATTCAGACTTGTATTATTAGAATAGATATAGATTTTCCACCCTTATTAATCTCGATGCCATGTCTTGACTGAGAAAGATGAATGATAGGAAAAATATCCTCAGGGACTTGAACCCGCAACCGTCACAAACAGATTCCAACATAATTAGATTTTAGAAAACAAAACTATTTGAAATCGTAAGGGTCTGTTTGCTTCAGTTCTACATGCTATGTTATCTTATATTCAGCGAGACGGTGACGTCTGGTCGCCAATAAAATTGGCATCGCTACAAATCTTATGTATAACAAGATAAATTTATTATTATTTAATAGGTATCTTAAAGATAGATGAAAGAGAAAATACTGATAAATATCATTGTTTCCCTTTCTATACCCACTTTAGGAGTCTTCGATGAAAAACTATTTCTCCATAAGCCTGCGGCTTCGCCTGTATCTTCAAAATGAAATAACAAAAGATTGCTTATGACACATGGCACATACTTGACTATGCCACGAGGGCATCTTAATTACTAATACCTCGGTTAGTTTCTTCATGACGCTATAGCAATATGCATATTTAAACATATGCAAAATATAATATTATTTTAATTATTAGGTATTAAATACTAGATTTTCGTGGCTTAGAATTTTGTCGCCCACTAGGTTGCCACTAGGTTGGAAAACTTAATGTTTCGGAGTGTAGTCTCTGACATACGGAGAGTTGGTTATTTTTATTATTCTACTACCACTGTTTTTTTTTAGTAGTATAAAATGTTACTTCAATAACAACTCTTAACACCGTGCCCTGACTGAATAGTGGGGACTATTACCTTGGCAACGATTATCGGATTTTCTTCCATAATAATCCTATTATATTTTTATAATCTATGGCTTAATCTATTATATGGCATGTAATCTACCAATAACAAGTGATAACTGATAGCAGATAAGCCGTATTGATGGACTAGACGTAAAGTAAATTGTAAACGTAGGCCTCAAAGAAACATAATTGATTGAAAACAATTTAAGGTAGGATATTCGTAGATGTGCCTTATCTTTTGTTAATTTTTTTTATTATTTTGTTTTATTAGCTTCACACTGTACCACGAACATAACTGATAGATAGACAAAGGAGAACTCGGAACCTAGTGGTATGACACTCCGTCCCCATTAAGATCACTAGCGTTTCCCACTTTCCACCGAAATTCTGAGGGCTATTTTTTTTTCGATTTTTCTTCTATGATTCGTGATAAATATCATCTTTTATGTCTTATATAATTCTAATACATTTGTCTACTGACCCTAGAGCTAAGACATGCCGTTTCCCTCTGTCCGCCCAATTTTCTAGACACCGTGTGTTAAGAGGCGAAAGTCAACTCGGCGCATTATCTTGTTAACATAGCAACGAGAGTTAAAATAATTTATTGTCCCAAATGGGAATCGAACCTACAACTATGGCGATGGTCCCGTCGCATGCAACCTACATTATCTAGAATATTCATCTGAACTGAGTCGACATAGATAGGTAAATGCGCATCGTAGCAAGGAAAATATTTTTATTTATAACAGGTTTTCATTTCCGTGGTTAGCGCTCGGTGTTAAGTTTCGATATCCATCATACAATATTTTAGTATTCAAAAGGCAAATAATTAAGTAAATTCAGATATATAATGAAATATCGCTTATAATATATTTTTTGGCTTTATGGCGTATTCCGTTGTCCGTTGTGCCGTTGTCCATACTTATTTTTAGTTCGTTGATTTTTTTATTTTTTTTTACATACAAAATGCACAAACGGAAAACTCCAGGCTCAAACCGCTACATAATTGTTTTTATATAATTGCTTTATAGCACCAAAAAATATTATTGTAAAGATAATCCTTATCAATAATAATAATTTTATAGGCCGTTTTATCACAATTATAAATATTGATTATTTCTCAAAAAGCCTATTTTATCTAAAGCGTGTTGTTTTCCCGTTATCTGCCAATAGCCGATAGAGCCGATAGAGCGCGTGCCAAACTAATCCCTAATAAATATAGGTAATTATATTGTTATGATAAACAAAGTGTTTCGTAAGAATTATTACAAGTACGAGTGCCACGCTGTGTGATCGCGTGACCGTGACTCAGACCGTTGTGCGTGCTACTGTAAACGAGACAGGTTGGGGGTTCGATTCCCGCTGGAGGACATAAAATATTGATTTACTACGACGCGGCGTTAACACACCCTACACCACTCTAGCGTTTTAGCAGATTCCCTCTGCCTACCTTGCTATGTGCCCTGTAGCCCTACCGCGTCAACCTACAATAAATAATAGTATTAGCTATTAGGTATTACGTGAATCTTTGCTTTCAATTCAACTTTATTTAATTCGTAAATATTTATAATTTCGTCACACATCTTAGTTACTGCGTAATTCGATTGACATCAGCTCTTCCTTGTTTTGAGACGTATTTCTCATTAACATCTATTATTATATCTAAGAAATTTCTCAAGATAATTTTGTTATGTATTATATATTGTTATGTATTTGATATATTTTATCAGAGAAAGCCGACAAATCCTAGTGTCAAAGCACTCTGTTTTTGCTTTCCGCCCGAATTTGATACGCATATTGGCTAACGTATCCTAAGGTCCATCATTCTTCTATATGAGATCAATTAAATACCTCAAGGGTTTATTGGTTTAAATATAGTGATAATCTCAGGAACTGCACGTCAGAGTTGAATATTTCGGGGAAGGCTATAAGTTATATTACATTGTCTTGACCATTTCGAAATACCCGCTACCTGCCCTCTGTGTCATGTCACATGTGTCATACACCACACCGACGAAACCGCAGGTGAAAGCTAGATATACATATCTATACAATTTATTATTAATGCCACATATAAAACTAATAATCAAAAAACGTGACAAAATGATTCATTAATTATTTATATGCGAAATAAATTAAAATGTATGTTTATTTGTAAGTTGTGCCCTAGAATTTGCATTGATTTGTTGTTAGTTAAACCCTAATTGGCCATTGTGAGTGCGGCTGTCGTGTTTACTGATAAAATACAAGCTTTTACCAGCGGATTAGTTCGCGCGGTCGCCGAGGAATTTGTTAGTTCCAGAGTTTAGAGCGTTCAGCAAAACAAAATCTTCAGTTTTATTATAGGTTTAGTACAATGTTTTTTGTTACTTCTTACAAATTTTCGACGCGTTTTGTACCATTTTAACAACGTTATTGTGTTGTTATTAACAAATGTAGTGCTATCAGTTAAATATTTCAATATGAAAGTGTCAAAGATAGTAAAAATTACAATAGGGCTAATAAGAAATTCAATTATGCGTAAATAGGCGTATCGGTAGTGATTAAAAAGATTTATTAACTAAATAATGTTATGATGAGGCCAGCAGACTAAAGACAAACGCGAACGCGACATATGGGTTCGATCCTCGCTCAAGGAAATCAAATATTTAATATTTTCATTTTCTTGTCGAATGCCTCCTGAAATTGGAGGAAAGTGAGGAGCGGAAGTGTCCTAATGGGAAACGGAGTGTCTTAACACTAGGTACACAGGTCCCCCCCTGCGCTACGTTTAAATTTTACATACGTTTTACAAAACAAGAGTTTGTAACTAGTTAAGATTTTCATATCAGTTACTTTTATCTCACAAGGTCCTTTTTAGATAAAAGATAGATAAACATGAAAACAATGTCACATTTGTATGTAGGTACAATAGAAACATAGTAAAATGATAATTATTACGTTTCGTTATATGTAAAACATACGTCGCGTCGAGTGGAAAATTTTTAAGTATTAATATAATGTGTGGGATTGATTGTAAACTAATGATTTTGGGTTCGATATCCATCTGGGGAGATCAGATAAGACGAAGCACGGCTTTGAGTTCAGCGACGCGACATACAATGTCTGGAAAATTACTCGGAAGATGGCGAACCGCGTGTCTTAACACCGAGTTCCTCTGCCTGCCCTGCTATATGCGATTGGTGATTCAGTTTTCCGGAAAGTTTATAAACGCGAACGCGACAGGTTGTGGGTTCGATTCCCACACTCGCTCTGGTACCGAGACGAGGAGCGGCGTTGTTACGACACTAGTGGATTACGGAAGTATCTTAATGAGAACGGAGTGTCTTAACACTAGACTGCCAGGTTCTCTCTGCCTACACTGCTATGTGGAGGTTGCAGCGAAAAGCGTAAGCGTAAAAAGAAAACTCGTACAATATTATACCATATCATTAAAAAGTGACGGTTCGTCGTACATTGTTGAAATAGTCGTACACATTTCTAAAGAACAATATCTACCGACTAACGTACATATATTATGTAGAGGTAGGTATACGTAATGATGCTATATGATTTATGGCAAAACGCAATAAACTAAGAGTTGTTTTCGAAGAGAATATCATATTTGCTAGTATAATATTTTTCCACTTAAATATAATTTAAAAATATTTTAGTTTCTCTGTAGTACCTACAGATAATTTTTAATAATCGATCGTTTTAATGATCTATGAAGGAAAACGACATCTCAAGCTCGATCTCACTTTTTGACTACGGGTCCTAGTTTAAATGCAACGTTAGGTTCCACTATCTTAGTAAGATAAAAGAGAAAGATAGAGCAGTTGCACGTAATCGACTAGTGAAGTTGCTAACGAATTACTGTTTATTACCTGTTTTCATTATATCCATGTCAGTAAAGAAACTTCTTAGTACTCCATGCATTGTTGGTGCCCAGCCCGTGGCAGGGTGAGTGCCTGGGACTTGCTAATCTGTCTATATCTGTCTCTCAGGATTTTTAGTCATCTATATACCAAATTTAGCTGCTATAATTTTTACTATTATTTTTTCAGAAACTCCAAATGTGCGGTACTGAGGAGGAGATGAGAGAAGTCGCGGGGAGAATATGCAGGAACTATCTACATGGTGCTTGGAAAAGTGTGGATCCGAGTGAACTGGATTTTAGGAGGATAAGGTATGATTATTATTATAATTCTTCTAATGTGCTAGCTTCTTTAAATTAAGAAGTAATTGCTTTATTACCAATTGTTTTGTTTTCGTCAGTTTATATAAGTAAGTGTTGTATTTTTAACTATTGACTGAATTACGTTTATTCTTGAAGTAGTAAAATATTTTGGATTGATTCGTCATAGATATCTAAAAAAACAAAAAATATATAATTTATTCTTTTTCACTTTTATTTTGCCACAGTTTGCCTTTTGATGAAACTAGATCCACTTTAAAAGAATCCCATTCTTCATGATGTATAGCCAACTTTTCAAATATAAATAATCTTATTAGATTACTTATTAGCTTTCTGAAGTTAAATAAACCTTGATATTAATTATGCATGAGCGTGTACTTGACACATAATATTAAAAGGCTGGTAACAGTGAAAACTGTTATCGATTATTTGACGCTAAAAATACATTTTCTAGCACTTAGGTCTTGATTAAGTCTTGATTTCTTATTTTTTATAACTTCTATAGATATTATTCATTATTAGGTCTCTTGTGGACTGAGATAAATTGATTTTATTTTCGCATTTCAAGAACCTTTACGGTTCTTTTAATTGAAAACAAGCACTATGGATGTTGGGTCGATCCCAACTCGTGGGATTGGTTATGTTTCAGTTATATTTACTTCTCCGCTTTGCTAACGAGTTATTCTAGCCTTTACGCTGTGTCCCAGTAATAAGACGAAACGCGGCGTTGAGTTCTGCAACTCATTAGGATTCGTTAGGAATCTCGTTAGGTTCTGGAACTCGTTAGGCATGGCGGTGCATGGAAAACTGAAAAAAAAAGTAAATTGATAGTCTCCTGTACACAATAAAAAAATTACAACATTACATTACAATTTAAACCAATTTGGAGCTCAAACCTCCGAAACTAAACTATTACCCAGAAGTGGACAAAGAATGGATTTGGACAAAAAGTATAAGTACCTTATAATTCGAAGTCCACAATAGAGGAGGTAAAAAATGTAAACAGCACACGGCCTTGGATCGTTGTTGCAAATGTGAACGCCATTTTTTATGCCATTTCAATGGTTTCAAGTCTATTTGCTTCAGTGGCTAGTACCTACATAGGTACATGCATCGAGATTATAACACTTCAATTTAAAATAGAAGCTTAGAGGGTTGTGGGTTCGATTCCCACTCGGGGAATGAAATATTTGACATTTTCATTTTCTTCGCTCTTGTAACCAGGCAAAGCGCGTCGTTCAGTTAACACGCCCCTGCGCCACCACTGCCACCATATTTAACTAATAATTTAAAGTCAGGATCAATAATATCAACTTTTTGTCCTTATTTTTCTTATACACTCTTACATTAACCACAGAATTGTTATAGTCCATTTTTAATCTATTGTATATCCATACAGTTTTTACTTAACCTCTAAAAAGTCGGTTGACTTTAGAATTTGATTGGCAAAAAGTTTATGTAAAAAATGAAAACATTATCTTTTTTTGTGTAAACGTTTTACACGTTTCCTTCTTGAAATGGTGAAAAAAATGTGTCTTATATACTTATGTTACTTAGAATTATTCTTGTACAAGAGACGTCCGATTTCATGGATGACACCTAAAAAGTTGTCACTAGCATATTTAACCTTGAAAGGCGCCGGGGGCGCGGCAGGTTGTGAGTTCGATTACCACTGCAGAAATATATTAATTTCCTTGCTCTGGTAACGAGGCAAAGCGCGACGTTCAGTTTCGCCACACAACACGAAATACTTCCAGAATTCGGTGGAAATTGGGAAAATAAAGTTAACACACTTTATTTTATGAGACTTTTCCCTCTGCCTACTCTGCTATGTGCAAAATACAGCATAACCAAAAAAATATATTTTGAATTTGAAAAACTAATGTCAACACTCAGATCCCTCCAGTTCTACGTACATTGCGTGTTGGGTGGTCGCCCAAGACCAGGGAAACAAAAATAAAATGATGGGTTATCATTTTATTTGACATTTATAACTATCGCGGAGTACTACCACACTGTACATGTTATCGTATGAAATTTTCCTCTGCCCCACTTTTGAGTTTGTTACGCAGTTATTTAATACAACGTCATTTGTCGCTTACAAAATATTGATAAAGTAATCTGACCTTTCATAGATATCATAACAGCCCAATATTAATTTAGGGGCAATATCTCAAATTTCCAAAAAACATTTTTTTTTGTATTATATTACCATTACCCTTTCCCGCATGTACCAGGATAAAAAAATATAGATTATAGATATACAATTTTACAGCTTCATTTCGTCGGCATCTGTGCATCTTGGCGTCAAGCCGTCAGGATCTTGTTTTTTTTTTAGCTTCACGCTGTATTCCGCACATAGCAGAGGAAACCTAGGAACCTAGTGTTAAGACATTTCGTTCCTATTGAGACACTTCCGTACCCCACTTTCCGCCCAATTCTTGAGGCATTGCGTGTTGAGTGACGGTACTCAGTGCCGTTCTTTGCCTCGTTACCAGCGCGAAGAAATGTAAATTTCATAACGCATGCAAATATTATTTTTTAAGGACTTTGTACCTGCAACTTTTGGATTTTATTTTATCATGAAAATGATTGCTTTAAGTATCTCTCTATCAAATGGTGCAAAGATAAATTAAGTTGTAAGCACGCGGAGTCGATAAAACAAGTACCTTGTCATAGTATTCATGTCACTTCTAAAACATGTGTACTGTACATGTAAGAACGTGTTTCTGTATTTATAAGGTCCTGCACTAAAGAAAATAAAGATAAATTAAATGTCTTCTTTTTTCGTTCAGACAACAAAAATTGCATCAATAATTCGCCCAAGTTAGGATAGAACCGGCAACCTTCGCTCTTACAGTACGCTGTACCACGACGCCATTTACTTAGGTAGGACACTTTGCTAGGACTTATTTAAATAGGAGCTATATCCTTATATTCTGTCTTCAGCGGTGGACTGTCAAACTTCCTATACTACGTGGCGCTGCCGTCAGACACTTCTAAACTCGGTGGTTACGCAAGAGAACATTCACCGGAAACGGAAGAAGCTCGTCTTAACAAGAAGCCTCTGCTTAGCTCCCATTCTTTCTCCTTGGATGAACCCAAAAAGGTAAATTGCCTAAATTAGGTTAAGTATTAACTTATAAAGTGCTTATTTAGTTACATGAAATGTAAATAAAAGAGTGTTGGGACACTAACTTTATTGTTTACTTACTTACTAGAGAACCATGAATATCATCTATTTATAACTTTTCAACTTTTTGTATATAAGTAGAATTGATAATGTTGAGATTATGTGAATCATTGATTTGATCATCTTTCCGAGAATGTTATTTATATAATAATTCTTTTGTCTTGAGAATAGCTCTTCCCACTCGGGGGAATGACGGCAATTATTATCATTTTCTTGGTCTGGTAACAAGACAAAGTAGTACATTGAACTCTGCCAGTGTCGGATTGTCTTAACGTTAGGTTCCCTTTGCCAAATCCGTTTGATATATGCAGGAGTTTATTTATCATATTATTCTTTAAAGGTACTCCTAAGGATCTACGGACAAGTCCACGGTGAACGCGCAATGGACGCGATAGTCACCGAGTCTGTTATTTTCACGTTGCTATCTGAAAGGCGGCTCGGGCCGAAGCTCCATGGAGTCTTCTCCGGTGGAAGAATTGAACAATATATACCTGTAAGTATGGTATTAAACTATAAAAAGTGTAGTTCAGCTATAAAAATAATTATATAATCTATATTATGTTGTATTGGTTGTTAAAATTCAATATAATTAGTTTTTTGAAGCTTAATAATTACTGTGGGAAATGTGTGGGAAAATTAGACATTAGTTAAGTGAAAATTATATAAAACGACACGAATATTTTAGCAGTTTTCACTAAATTTGAATATAATACTTAACATAATATACTTTAAAAAAATTAAGTGTTATTCTACACTTATAAATGAATAATAGGAATTGAAGATTAATTGAACGTATCGGGATTTGAACTCGCGCCTCTTCCGTTCTAATCGAACCGTCCAAGACTTAGAATAAAAAAGTATTTAAAAGTAATCTGTGGACTTAACGTAATGGATAGCTCGTTCGGTACAATGTATTCTACAATAAAAAAACTATAATTTTCAGGCAAGATCGCTCCTAACAAAAGAACTATCAGAACCAGCGTTATCGATGAAAATAGCTGAAAAAATGGCCGCCATACACTCCATGGACGTGCCGTTGTCCAAAGAGCCCAACTGGTTGTGGAAAACTATGGGCAAATGGATAAAAACTGTCAAAGAGGACAGGCTGTCGGATACTGCGAGTGGGAAGGTACGTTCGGTAGGAAATTACTATTATTTTTGTACAATTTGGTAGGTTGTTTTACTAAGGACCAAATCGTAACTTTATATTGAAAAGAGTTTTATATAGAGTTTGTTGCTGACTGTTCTCATCAGAAAATTATTTAATTACACCTAGTGGTGATCGAAGTAACTGTATGATGTTAAGTTTATTATTTGGAAGAAAATGGTAGTGTTTTTATACATTGATTTTTATTTCTTTTGATAAGCTTTTTATTTAAAAACTTTGTATTTCAGACCGAAGAAGAGCAAAATATAATAAAACAACTAAAACCAATAGATTTCGACAAAGAAGTCGAATGGATGAAGAAATTTTTGGCGTCGGTTGAATCTCCTGTCGTCTTTTGCCACAATGATATGCAAGAAGGTAATTTTCTTAGTTACTAAAACATTTTTTTACAATAAACATGAATCTTTTTGGGTGCGGGTTCAAATTGAAAGATTTTTTATCGTAAAATATGTACATATATGTATAGATTATAGTAATTTGTTGCGAACAGGCACTAAATCTAATTTCTTGCTTTTTAAAATCTAAAAATTGATATTTGATGAAATGAGATAAAAGGATTTTACAATATCTCTTAAACTAGCGTCGTTTAGATGTAAATGAAATTGTATACGAATAATTGAATAAAAATAACATTAAAACATAATATTATATTATTTTTTTTCTAGGCAATATTTTAATGTTAGAAGATGAAATACAATCAGCATCAGACGACGAATTCACATACGACGAAGCTAAAAAAACACAATACGTACTAACACAATACGACGACACAAACACATCTGACTCTATCATCAGTCACATATCAGACTCTGGTGAACCAAAACTAGTTCTGATAGACTTTGAGTACTGCGCGTATAACTACAGGGGTTTCGATATAGCCAATCACTTCCAAGAGTGGTCGTATGACTATACTAACCCGGAACATCCATTTTACTTTGAAAATCAAGAGAATTGCCCAACTTTAGAGCAGAAGGTGAGGATTTTTTGTGATTTTTCGTGATTTTTTTCTATTTTTTGTGTGTTAGATGGTTGGTTCTTAGGTTTTCTTTTTGGTGACCATCTTTCACACACATCTTTTTTAGTTTTTTTATTACTTCGGTTTAAGTCTTCAAATTACTAACTTGGTTTTTTTATTTGAGCTTCAATAATATTCACGGCTTAAAATGATTGCGAGGAATAGCTTTGTAAGGATTTTTCACAATATATATACAGGTTGTTTTGAACTGGTAAATTTGTTTTTGGCCTATTTTTATCAAAAAAACGGCTGATATTTTTTTATGTATGTATTTAACATTTTTTAAATAATTTTAAATATTTATTTTCTTTTTTTCAAGCAAAATTACCAGTTTTTCTCTTTGCTTTGATCATGTTCTTGAAAGTTACAGAAAACGGATGGTCTGTGCGCCATTACGTACCGAGGTTCGTAACTTAACGTTGAATTGTGTAACGCCTTTAATAAATGTCACAATTTATATAAAAAATAAATTGTTTATGTTGAATAATATTTTAGCATTAGTTTTGGTTGAGAAAACATTTTTTTACTGTGCTACATGATTTCTTTTTGTTTACTTTAAAACATTTTCATATAACTGACAAATTAAAGATCACACAGAATTTACATTTAATAAAGGCTTAAGTTCATGTTTCGTTTGAAATTTAAAAAATGATGTGTTTGTATATTTAAATAATTAGTGTATAAGAAATATCTATAATATAATCATGATTCATGATGCAGTATTAATTATGTCAAAAATAACTTTCTCTATTTAATAATTTATGTTTACGGTATGTTATCCTTTTATTCTCAAACAATTTTTTATAATATGAAAATTGACATAATTAGTACATTATAAATAGGGTTAAAACAATCACTACGCCGCTTGTGTTTGTTTATGCTTGATTTCTAGCTGCTGTATTAAAATGGCCGCCGGAGAAAAAAAATGAGAGAGGAATAAATCTAAATACTCTAAATAGCGGACTTTCCCACGGTATCGTGTAAAACGACATATGGCAACTTATTTAAGAATGTTTTTTTATTTTTCCTGATGTTAATTAATTATTTATTGATTGAGTGTCATTGAATTGATGGTAATATTTTTTCTAAATAATGGCGCGAATAATCAAGGTTATTGATTTGTGCCATTACAATTTAATTATTTAATAGAAATAATAATAACTTTTTAAACATTTTTCTCACAAAATATAATTTTACATACAAAAAAAAGTTTAACTTTTACAACAAAAAGAAACATTTTTTTATGTTTCAATATATTTTTTTACAAAATTCCTTATTTGTAGGAAATCTTCATAAAGGAGTATTTGAAGCATTATCACTCTAATTTATCAGACGATAAGGATGCTCAGCCGTCGATAGATGATATTAATCAGTTGCTGAACGAAGTCGACGCGTTCGCGTTAGCCAGTCACTTGTTTTGGTGTCTTTGGTCAATTGTTAACGCTTCTAAGAGTCAAATTCCTTTTGGTTATTGGGTGAGATGCATTTTTTTATATTATCTTTTATTTTTTTATAAAAATTGTTGTTTGAATTTTCCTTTTTTTTAAGGAATCTAGTTTAAAAAAATGTTCTCGCTTTCGACAGCTTTTTCTTCGACCAATTATCGAGACATTGATTGTATAGTGGCGGAACTTAACAACGCGTTTTGTCTTGAAAGCAACTTAAAGTAAAGAGGTTATATTAAAATATAGGCAATATTTATATCTTTAGAATATTTCGAATATACTGTTTTAGAAGAGCGTTTTACATAACTGTGCGTAATATATAGAAAATAATTAAAACTATTGTTTTCAACAAGCATGATGCGAAGGTTGTTAGTTCAGTTCCCACTCAGAGAAGGAACTGTTTCATTACTTCGTCACACATGTCTATTATAACGTCTTGCTTTAACGGAGCGTAGATAGCGTAGTATCTTAACACGAGGTTCCCTGTGCGTATCCAGTTTTAATAAATAAACGTTATTATAATATTTTCTACTTCACAGGAGTACGCTTTATCCAGGCTCGACACATACCAACGTCTAAAACAAGAAGTCGTGAAAAAGGACAAATTTGGATTTCCCCAAAAGAGGAAAATTTGCGAAGTAGACATATGAGTGGCGTAAATCTCTGCTTTTTGGGACGACTCGGTCGCGGAGTGTTTCTCTGAACACCAACCTGTACAAGGATAGTGTTCGTGATAGTGACTCGAAAAATGCATTAAACATGCGTTTAATAGTGATTTATGCCCCCAAACACTGATCTTAAATAATGATTTTTGAACACAAATGTATATGGATGTTTTTGACTTCGGCTTTCGATTTTCGGGACACGCTGTAAGTAGATGTTGTGATGTCGTGACTTGATTATTTATGGAATTGCATTTTGATGTTGTTAAAATTATTAAGTTGAACGAAATAATATTTTATTATTTAGTTTTTTTAATAATTGATAAATTGTATATGAACTTAACTTTATTATATACCTGTATATAATAATTAACGTGTTAAAAATATAGCAATATTCACTTCAAATATTAAAATAAGGAAAAGAATAATATTAATAAAATAAGTTTATTTTTAAAAAAGGCAAAAAAAATTAAATGCAGTATTATCACACATTTTTTTAAAACATTCCTTATTAGTTCTTCATAATGATTCATTCAATATTGAATTGAAAGATGAATATGACATTTTTATCTTTGAAAAAAAAAATTACAATAAATAATAAAAAAATAAAGTGAAAATTGCACGCATATCTAAAACAAATTTGGGCACCAAATAGTAAATAATTCTTATTTTGAAAAAATGTGCCTTGAGTGTTGCTAGTTGTTAAAATATAAAATCATCTGTAAATATGAATATCAATTCATTTAATTTTTTTTTTTATATAAACAATGATAATATAATAAGAAAATAAAGAATTTCTTTAAATTATGCTTTTGACATTTCTCGAATACTTTTTTTAATTTAAAAAGTGTGATTGGATTTTTAGGTAGTAATGTTTAAGCATAGAAGACATTCCCAAAGAAAAATATATAAAATAAAAAAAATATGCATTTCGTACGTAGTACTTATAACTCGATTTTGTGATTTAAATTGCTTAATTTAAAAGATAAACTTTTTTGTGCAGCTATTTAAGATATTATATTTATGGAAGTAATTTAAAAAAACACAATAAGTTAATAATATCCATCTTTTTTAAAAAAAATATTTATCATTTTCTATCTATTTATATGTATTTCAAACCAAACATTTTAAACTTTAACAAAAAATGATTTATACTCTGTTTTAAATAATGAAGTATGTTAAAAGTATTATTTGCAAAAATTAAATTACTTTTAAGTGGTATTTAATACTTTTTCAATGGTATTTTTATATATTTTTTTATATTAACTTCTCTTATTGCTTAAATTCATGGATATTAGAAATATGTAAAAAATATTTATAATTTATGGCTCTTACATAATAAAAATAAAGCGTCGCGTGATTGTATACGCAATGATGAAATGGAATTGTGGGTTCAATTCCCGTTCGGGAAAATGGAACTGATACGATTTTACCCAGCGTTATTAAAATTAAACGCGGCGTTGAGCTCCGCCAGAAGAGTGTAATCTTTTCTTAACACTAGATTACATTTACATTCTCAGCCTGCAGTTTTAATAATATCAGTACTATAGAAATTTAATTTGTACTCGTCTGTCTGTAATTGTATTTTTTGCAAGATTTTTTTGTTCAATGGCGTAACAATTGAATTCACCAAAGAATTTTCAATGTGACTTAATTTTTTAATTGTTGGTGTTTTTCCTTTTTTTGACTATTTAATTGTAAAATCTAATTATAATCGATAATTGGCATTTCAAGTACTTATATGTATCTTGTTTTTTTGTAAGTATAATTTATGGTTATAGGTGTAAATAAATAGAAGTGTTTCAGAAAACTGATTTATAAAAGTAAATTTAAACTTTTTAAATATTTTTTGTCCTTTTTTCAATATTTTTTTTCATAATTTACGTATGAAATATTTATCATAGTTTTAACTTTTTTTTAAGTAATGAGTTTTCTGAAATACATCACACATGTAAATAAATAAATAAGATAACATTTTTTTGTCTGAATTATAATCTGTATCCCGTGTATCTGTGTACAAAGTATTGAAGTACTTGTTTTGTGATACGCCACTTTGTATGGTAGTGACATGATATTTAATAAAATTTTATTTAAAATATAACGTTTTTTTTTTTCAATATAGCGTATAAACCTAAAAAAATACAGTTTTAAATATCAATGCTAATAAGATCATAATCTAAGAAGCTGTCTTGGCGCAAAGACACAATAGTGTGAATGTAACGCGACCATTGTTTTATTTAATTATTACTAATATTATAATATTATTATTACTTCTTTTTTATTTTTATTGTTTTTACTCGGATAAATTTTATATTATTTATTAATACATATTTTAATTTCTTCATTTGGCAAAGCAAAAGCGAGGCATTGAGTACCGCCACTTAACATGAAATGCTTCGTAAATCGAATTGGGAAATGCCGATGAACATAATGTTAGGACACCCCGTTCGGTATGATCCGTCGTTACCGGTGCTACGATATAAAAATATAAAATATTATATTTCGTCGAGTAGAATTCACAACCTGTCTCGTATACAGTTGCATGCCCGCGCCTCTGTGCCACGATTTGTCTCGGTAATATAAACTTGTTTAACTTAACGTTGTATGTTCCATACATTATAATATGAACTTAAGTTACAACATACAAACTCTTTTCAATACGATAAGAATGAATGAGACTAAACCATTGCATAAGTAGGTAATTGACATAAAATGAAATACAAGAACACGTTATAAACAACATTTAATAAATATGAATTATTTTGCATACAACACTTATAGATAGAAAATTAATTTTTGTATTAAAAATTGTAATAAAATCTACAACTGATTACTATTGTGAGTGAGTGAATGTGTTTGAGACCCTGTTCGACACACAACCAACTCGAACGTATTCTAGAGGCATTGCTCTGTTCTTTGCCTCGTTACCAGAGTAAGGAATTAACAATGTTAAATATTACATTCACCGAATGAGAATAGAATGCAAAACCTGCCGTGCTTACAGTCGCACCACCACGATACGAGAGGTACAAATAAATTTAAAAACCTGAAGTCTTCTTAATTAACTGAAGTCGTCTTAATTAGAAGTCACAGAATACTGTCATTGTAGACTATAAATGTGAAAGCTTGTGAGATGAAACTTTGCATCAGGATATCTTATGCATTAAAATAACGCATAAGCTACGATTTTTGTAAACATTTCAAAGAGAGCTGATGGTACCTTTATATTCATTCGACGATTTAAAAACATACTTACAAAAATGTACTTGAATAAACAATATTTTAAATTAGATATTTTTGTTTTAATAAATTAGCATTTATAAACATATAATATAATCAATATTAAGGATGATACATAGTCAAAAGACACTGACTAACTACCCTCATATATCTCTCCCATACACTTTTTAAATCGGCTTCTCTGAAATAAAAAAAAAACAATTTTTAATATTTTGATAATCATAAGTATATTTTTAAAAATTAAATATTTTAATATTACTAATAAACAATTTTAAAATAACTAATATGCAATACATTTACTAAGTAAAATTATTTTCAGTTACAAACGAAATGTAATATAACCTGTAAAACCTTAATAGAAAGTGGACTATCCAATACAAAAAAAAATTAAACCAAACAAATTGTTCAGCTTTATAATGTTAATATAGAAGAATAGATTAGTATCGAATATAATCGTTCCCTTAGTATGAATACAATTAAATAGCGTAAAGAATAGTAGTAAGTGTCCTGCATGTAACAGGTTACACACCGCGACCGAGCCGAACAATCATACATACTATTATAAAAATTTGAACCCCCACTCACCTCAGTACGTCCATCTGTAACGCACACTGCTCGTAGGCGCAGAGAAACTGTGCTAGGTCAGTTTTCGGCCACGTGCCCATACGCAGGGGTTCTATACACCTAATAAAAAAATCAAATAAGTAATAAATGTATTTTTATAACAAAACTAGCGACCCGCTCTCGGCATCATCCCTCTTTAAATAAGTCGAATAAGCCTAATAGTATATTTTATTCAAAATTTCAAAAATTTTCAAAATTATAAGAGATCAAGAGGATTGCACTAAACTGCAGGAGGATCTAGTCAATTTTGATAAATACTGCGCGTCTAATCAATTATCTCTAAATCTTGACAAATGTTGTGTAATTAGTTTTTGTAGAAAGAAATCTCCCATTCTATTTGATTATCTGATTCGCAACAGGAAAATAAAAAGAGTCTCCATTGTTAAGGACCTTGGTGTATTATTGGACGCCGGTCTTTTATTCGACAAACATATTGCGAATATTATAGGAAAAGCATATAAAATGCTCGGTTTTATATTTAGACAGGGGAGTGATTTTAAGAACATACATACATTTAAGCTTTTGTATAATTCATATGTTAGACCTTACTTAGAGTATGCCTCGCCAGTCTGGAACCCACAGTATGATAAATATGTATTTGCAATTGAAAGTGTCCAAAATAAATTTATACGGCGATTACTTTACAAATTTAAATTAGATAACTCTCATAACCTAAATATACTATCATTAAAAAAACGAAGAGGATATAGAGATCAAATTTTTTTGTATAAATTGTTACACAATCTTATAGATTCCAATTATCTGCTAAGTAATATTCACATAAAATGTCCAACTTTTAGTGCCAGATCTAGGGACACCTTTTACATTTCTGCTCGAAAAACCAATTATGCCCAAAATTGTTTTATACTAAGATCTTGTAGGGCATACAATAATTGCTTTAGTGATATTGACATTTTTCATAGTAGTTTGATGCAGTTTTCATGTAAGATCATTGACAAAATTCAAAATTCTGTAAATCCTAACCTAATGTAAACCTTAACCTTTCATTCGTAAAAATCTTTGTTTTTTTTTTTTTCTCTTTAGACAGTAAATTTAATTTTTAATTGTTAATTAGCAACATATTCACTCCATGTTTTATGTATAAGTGGAAACTTTATTGACAGTTGGAATATGGATATGTATTATACTAAAAAGTACTGTAAAATGCTGTTTGTTTCCCAACTTAAAATAAATAAATAAATAAATAAATAAATAAATAAAATAAGATTTTACATATTTCATTGTTTGAACGTCAAATAATTTACCACCAGTTTACTAAAATGCCTGAGACCTGAGAAGAACCGGCGCAAGAAACGAGGCGGTCTTTTTTTATTATATTGAAAAAATATATATTTTCCGCATGTAACAAGATAGGCAGGTGAAATCTAGTGTTAAAACACAGCTTTCACCAAGCACTCAACGGAACTCAACACCGTGCTTTGGCTCGTTACCAGCTAATATTATAAATATGTAAGTTTTTGAGGAAGGATGTCTGTTCCACTTTCATTTCTACCTTTAGATCAAACTTTACAGTAATGTAGTTTATATATCAGAATAACACATGGTCTACAATTTATGTACACATTTTACATTAAAATACTCACTTTTCTAATAAATCTGTGAACAGAGACCTCAGTTCCCTGCCCCGATGCAAGTTACACGCCAAACCCACCAATGCCCGCGTGTACAATCTATAATGAAAAATATAATTAGTTGACTTTATCCATATTTCTTGCAAATAAATCTCCAATCTCAATCTTCCAATTAAGTCTTCTCTCTAAATTTATATATACTGATATTATAATCTAATTTCTAAAGAGAAATTATCAATATATGTTTTTTCTTATTTATTATACTTTTGTCTTCTTCCTCCTGGCATTAATCCCGGCTATTGCCAGGGTCTGCCCTCCTACTCAACCTACTCCACTTTGCACGGTCTTTTGCGTCCTCGGTGGTTAGACCATTGGCTCTCATGTCCTGCATCACGACATCCAGCCAGCGCTTCCTTGGGCGTCCAGGAGGTCTCACTCCAGGAACTGATATAGCAAGGCACTTGCATCCGACATAGTTCTTAGGCCGGCACGTAACGTGGCCAAACCATCTTAGACGACGCTCTTGGAGCTTAACCGCTACGTCACGGACCCCAAGACTACCTCGAATGAATGTGTTGCGTATGCGGTCAGACCGCGTTACGCCGCACATCCACCTCAGCATCTTCATTTCCGTGACGTGAAGCTCCTGAGTGTGCCGAGATAGTGCCGGCCAACATTCGCTGCCGTATAATAGAACCGGTCGGATGATGCTCTTGTATATCAGCCCCTTGAGCTTGGGCGGTATTCTGCGGTCGCAGACCACACCAGTGACCTCCCGCCATTTGGCCCAGGCAGCGCTTATCCGCCCTTGGACATCGTGATCGATGCCTCCAGACTCGTGCATAACGGATCCAAGGTATCTGAACTTCTCCGACTTAACGGCTTGCTCAGGACCTATAAGGATGGTGCTCGAGTCCCGGCTCCCGCAGGCCATGTTCTCTGTCTTCGACACATTTAGTTTAAGACCGCCGTTCTCAAGCGTACCCTTCTAGAGGTTCACTTTACGCTCCAGCGTCAGTCGGTTCTCGGCAATGAGTGCTATGTCATCATACATCATACATCATCAGCCATGGAGGCTGGTCCTGGATGTGAGCCGAGACAGTATCGAGCATAAGAACGGATTGAATAAGAACGGACTAAGAGCCGAGCCCTGGTAAACCCCCACTGTAATCGGGAAGGGTCTAGTGTCACCAACAGCAGTCCTAACCATAGAAGCGGACTCGTGGTACATGTCTCTGATAATCTCAATATAGGATCCCTTTGGATCGCAAAGCCCACCAGATACACTTCCGTTTCATTCCGCGTTCAGCGTTCGACGTTGGTGCACGTACGTTTGCTATATCCCTACCAGAGCGCTTATTCACTGGTCTAGTGATGTATGGATACGCCATCGATAAAAACCTCATCGACCAATTATCGATATTATGGATCGGTTTTTAGTAAAATCTTCCTCTACTGAGAGTTTAAGCTCTAAAAGATCAGCAGAAGATTCACAATGGCGAACTGCAAAACGCATAGCGGTACTTCGTGACCCGAAGAAGTTTGACAAAAGCCGAGAACTGCCTGTGCATAACAAGTTCAATGTACTCCCGTTAGATGGTGAACCAGGAAGTCAAGATAATGAAACCACCAATTTGTTCAAGGAAGCTTCAACTACAATCAAGAAAAGTGGTCATATACCTCCCATCATCCTAGATATTAAGCAGGATTGGACCCACATGACCATCAAAGATTTGGTTTCTCAATACACAACACGCTTTAACCTACAGTACAGAGGTAGGAACAAAGTAGCCATAATATGTTATTCTTCTGAATCACACCAGAAAGTCAAAGAAGGAATGAAAACTAAAGGAGCGGCCTTCCTTACGTATACCCGAAGGGACGAAAAAACACCTAAAGTAGTAATCAAGGGCTTACCAGCTTATGTGGAAAAAGACTTACCCGAGGAGCTCGTAAAACTGGGGTTTGATGGCGCTGCGGTTAAAATGTTGCATTCCAATAAATCGCAGGAATCACCTTGTCCTCCCTTTCTAATTCAATTACCAGTTGACTGCGATATCGCAAAGTTCTGCCGCATAAAATATCTTTTCAACTGCGTAGTTCGTATTGAGAAGTTCAAATCACGCAACTCTCTTGGTACTCAGTGCTTCAGGTGCCAGAGATTTGGACATGCTGCAAGAAACTGTAACCTCACACCACGGTGCGTGAAATGTACTGAAAACCACCTGAGTGCAGAATGCCCAAAAAAGGACCGCAGCTTGCCCGCGCATTGCTGTAACTGTAAGGAAGATCACCCGGCTAACTATCGTCAATGTAGCATGAGGCTTGATTACCTAAAAAAACTACAACTAAAAAAAGATAAAGAACGAAATCCACCAAAATTGTTTAACTTTCCTGATTCATCTAAGTTTCCACTGAAATCGTGGGCTAGCATTGTTTCCGAAAATAAAACTATGACATCTGCTGAACCTGAGATCAGCGTGAAAGCAAGACAGCAAGTTATCTTACCAGCCCCACCAGAAATCAATAATGACTCATGTACTACCGAAATCCTTGAAATATTAAAATCAATCAAGAGTCTAAAGACCCAATTCATGTCCTGCACATCGATGCTAGAAAAAATCATATTAGTCATTTCTCACCTTGGTCACTATGTGTAGAAATAACAAACTCAGCTTTCTATCCTGGAACGCCGACGGTCTCCGGAGCAAAACCCATGAACTTATGGATCTCGTGGTGAGTGCCATATCTATCGATATCATTGCCGTTTGCGAAACTAAGCTTACTTCAAAAATTAATTTAGACTTTCCCGGTTTTGTGTGCTATAGGCAGGATAAGCATAGTAGCGGTCGTGGACAGGGTGTAGCCCTAATAGTTAAAAAAGACCTTCAGCATGTTCCTCTTGTCATTCCGACCACCAAAATCATTGAAGCAATCGGTATTCAAATTAAACTTTCAGGTAAAGTCGTTAGTGTAATCTCAGTCTACCAGTCCCCTAATCTCCCATTGCTAGTGGACGATTTAAACCTCTTATTTGGCCTGGGAGACCGAGTACTCCTTATGGGTGACTTTAATGCAAATCATCAGTTATGGAAAAGTCCTTTCAATAACACTCGTGGTAAATGTCTCTTTCGCCATATGATAGAAAACGATTACATCATATACGGTCCTGATAAACCCACACAATTAAATTATCGGCCTGATTGCAGGAATACAACTCCCGACCTAGTTTTAGCCCTAAACATTCAGTTACAAGATGATGTACGAACTCTTTTTAAACTGTCATCTAACCACCTACCTGTTACTTTTAGCGTTGGCGGAACTGTACCTCGACTTCATCCTACCAAGATTTTCAAATATCACCAGGCAAACTGGAAAGGCTTTAGATACTCACTGGACACAAAACTTACCTTAACTTCTAGTACGTACTCCTCAGCTTCCCAAATTGATGCAGCTGTTGAGCACCTCCATACAGCTATCATCGAAGCTCGTGATACGAACGTTCCAACAGCATTACAAATACCTCTTTTCAGTAAGCTACCTTATCGAATAAAAAGTCTTATACGATATAAAAATTATCTTCGTCGCATAGAGGCTCAATGTAACAATTTGGCACTCAAAAAACGACTTAGATCCCAAATAAATTTTACCCAATACCTAATTCACATTTTTGTTCGCCACCACAACGACGAGATCTGGGACAGTAAACTAAAAAAAGTGGATAACCCTAGTACTGACATTTTTAAAGTAACAAAACAGCTAAAATCTAAAACTGAAAGCATACCTAGCCTTAAAACAGACGATGGTTTATATACCATTTGTGACGTTGAAAAATGTAATCTGCTAGCCAAAACTTTTTATAATAATATGTGCCTAACTAGGGACTGGGTTAGTCCCAGCTTTGAAAACGATGTTAGTAGCTCGATGACATTGCTAAGCAAAAGCTCAACGAGTTTGGATAGACCTACGAGCCCGCGTAAGGTGCGTTTAGTACTCCGAACACTTAAAACACGTAAATCGTGTGGTGATGATAATATACATAATGTATTGCTAAAAAATCTCTCCCTTAAAACTATAGTATATTTAACTAAGATCTTCAATGGATGTTTTCATATTGGTTATTTTCCAAATAGATGGAAACTTGCAAAAACGATTGCTATCAAAAAGCCAGGTAAAGAAGGGAATTGTCCATCCAGCTACCGACCGATCAGCCTACTCCCTGGTCTGAGTAAAGTATTCGAGAAAATCATATATAGGCGGCTGTTGTCATCCTCGAGTCACTTGCTCATAGGTGAGCAATTTGGCTTTCGTGCTCAGCACTCTACTGCTCAACAATTGGCTCGAGTGTCTGAACATATAGCTCATCATCTAAACCTCCGTGAATCTACTGGGATGTTCCTATTGGATATTGAAAAAGCCTTTGACACTGTCTGGCATGAGGGCCTACTGCATAAACTCATATCAGCTAAGATTCCACTTTTCTTGATTAAGATAATTGAATCTTACCTTAGCAACCGCAAATTTCGGGTCCACATTCAAAATACGAAATCCTCATGGCAGACAGTGCCAGCTGGCGTGCCTCAGGGGTCCATACTTGGCCCTTATCTCTTTTTGATTTACCTAAATGACATACCTACCCAGGTCCGTACTCACCTGGCTTGTTTTGCCGACGACACTGCCTCATACACCTCCGCTTCGGATTTGGATCTTATAATAAGTCGCTTACAATTATCCCTGGATATGTTGCATGAATACTTCACAAGCTGGAAACTGAAGCTTAACGAAACCAAAACAGAGGCCATACTATTCAGCCGCCAACGGTCGTGTCCTCAGAGGAAGCTACAAATTTTAAACCATAAAATACCATGGTCTAGTTGTGTACGTTACTTGGGAGTACTATTGGATAGGAAACTCAATTGGACAAAACAAATAGAGTATCTTAGAACCAAAGGAATACAGTCGCTTGGCTTACTTAGCCCAGTACTAAATAGAAGGAGTAACCTCAGTCCGCGTACAAAATTACGTATTTATACTAGTTTAGTACGCCCACGCGTTACGTATGCTTGTCCTGTATGGAGTAGCACTTGTCTCACTAACCTAAATTTTCTCCAAACCATCCAAAATAAAGCATTAAAAATAGCTTATAATACGCCACTTAAAACTAATTTAATTAAATTACATAAAAAACTTAATTATCCTACATTACGTGAATTCATATTTAAATTAACGCATAAATTTTACGAATTATCTCATACACATATAAATAATTTAATTTCGACAATAGGCCGAACGAAAATATCAGATTTAAAATATATCGATAGATATGGCACTTACCGCTTGCCCCATCACCACGTTCTGTTTCCGTGCGAATGTGTATTAAAACCGGTCCAGCGAGTGCGGCAGCCAGCCTTCGGACTCGCTGCGTCTCAAACGCTCCCCCCGCTGTCGCCCTAGTACGACTGTACGAGGGGGACGCGGGAGGTCTACTCGCGGCTTCGTTACTGGTCGTAACTGAGCTTAACTTTGTTAACAAGCTTTTATTTATTAATTACCTTCATTGTCAGTTTTAGAACGATATTTTTACGCAAAATATTGAATTGAATACATAACATACAACTCGTTTGAATCTTAATTACGTTGTTTAATAAGTTCTTAACCTACAGTTTGTAAACTTTTGGAGGCGCCTTATTAGCCTGATAAAGTACCTTTCTTTTAAATTATGTTAACAACATATTTTCTAGCTTAAGTTATGTTTGTTATCCTACTAATTTATTAATAAAGAATTTTAAAAACAAAAACAACCAGATACACTGACGAGGCACACAGTCAAAGGCCTTCTGCAGATCTAAAAAGGCCACATGCAGAGCTCTCCTTTTTTCTGTATGCCTCCATCAAAATTCTGAGGGCGAAAATGGCGTCCATGGTGCCCGATCCTGGCTGAAATCCATATTGAGACTCAGAGATAGTACACTCTCGGCGGAGCCTGAGATCGATCATGCGCTCGAAGAGCTTCATGGTATGACTCATAAGCTTAATGCCCCTATAACTACCACAATCTTGAACACTGCCCCTTCCTTTGTAAATAGGGGTAATAAAGCTAAGCCGCCACTGATGCGGCATCTTACCAGTGTTCAAGATATGGTTAAAAAGGTCAGTAAGCATGAGCACACCAAGAGAGCCCAACGATTTCCACGCTTCGATCGGAATGTCCTCAGGTCCCACCGCTTTTCCGTTCTTCATACGTCGAAGGCAATTACGTGTTTCGTCAAGGGTTATTGAGGCAATAAGTCCGAGGTTAGGCGGTGGGTCGTGATGAAGACTGCATGGGTGCTGAGTATTCAGCAACTCCTGGAAGTAGCTTCTCCACCTCTTCTTCACAGAGGCATGACTACAGAGCAGCGTGCCCTGGGAATCTTTGACGCAAAGACATTTTGCGATATTTTGCGTCACTTTATCCCGGGAACGTGCCAGTTTGTAAATGAGCTTCTGCCCCTCCACACTTTCAAGTTTATCATACAATGGTGACAAACTTTCACTGCGGGCTCTGGCTACAGCTCTTTTACAGGCACGTTTAGCTACTGTGTACTCCAGCCTGTCTTCAGACATTGTTTGTTCAGACATTGTTGGATTCCTGCCACTTCTTAAAGGCCTTCTTTTCACGAGTCACCTCCTGCACCTCGTCATTCCACTACCATATCTCCTTGTCGATGACACGTCCTCCCCTAGAAAGGCCAAGAACTCGCCTGCCCGCCGCAATGATTGCCGACTGAGCCCGATCCCAAGCATCCTGAGCAGTCTCGGTGTTAGTCGAAAGATCGTGACTTTTCATTTATTATACTTTTGTATTTGCGTAATATATAGTAAACTGGTAAACAAACAAATGAAAAAAATTGTTTCTATTAAACATTCAATAACTTAAAAACTTACCTAAAATTTAATTCTAATTCTTGATACGACTTCTCTAATAACTTCGGTTTCAGACGCATACAAATTAAACTGAAAACAAAAAAGTTACAAATACATCCATGTTTCATATATCATTCAGTTCGGCCACCTTTATAAGAGACATTGCATATTAAGTAGCGGAAATAAATGCCGCGGTATGTTTTAAAAGGAAAATTAACATAAATTAAATAGAGGATGCGGTAGAAATTTCTTAACTTCCTTGTTAAACTGTAACATGCTTTTATGAAAAGCGTATTATGTTTCATATTAGATTTATTTTATTTTTAACTTTTTAGTTAATTTTAGTAACAAATAATAATAGCTTGTTCTTAAAAAAGATTTTTTTAATTTAATTTTATAAACTACATACAATCGGTTGATGCCACAGTAGTGACTAGTCAGAGAACTAGTGGTCTTATTTCTTTATGTAGGGAATTAACATTTACTTGAGTAGGATCCGAACCCACAATCACGATGGTTTCAGTGCATCAACACAAATAACAAATATTAATATCTTACACTTTACTTTATTTTTATATAAGGTCAAAAACTTAATACCCATCTAAACTGAAAAAAAAAACACAAAAACCCAAAACTGTTTATTTTCTTTTCGTCCAGCAGTATCCTCAACTCTCTCAATCCCACCTAAGAAGCAACTTAAAAATTCAAAGACCCAATTTATACTCGAAGTCTTTTTTCTCTCTCCCCTTTTCAACATTAACCTTCCCATCCAAAGTTTACTTCCCACCCAAAAACCTCAAACACTCAACGACTCACTGCTTATGCTCCTTCTCCTTGTCCAAGAGTATCCTCAGCTCACGCAGCTCTAGCAGGAACTCGCGATCCATCTCCGTATCGTAGTACTCGGGGCCCGTGCACGAGTACGTCCAGCTCAACATTATCGCCTTTGAATGGAAGAAGCATCAAAGAGTAAATGTTCGATTTTTCGTGGTACAATTTTTTGTTAGTCTAATACTATTTATGTAAGGCCTAATCAGTTATTTTTATTTACATACTTCAACATATAGCAGAGTAAGTAAAGTAAAGATGACTGATGAGACATCAGATTTCCGCAAAATTATGAGACATTGTGTGTTAAATGGCAGTACTCAATACTGTGTGTACATTGTATATTCGAAATTCGAAAATGTATCTCCTAATACCTTCTTAATAAACATTGATTTTCGTTGACATGTTTTTGTTGTTTACAAAAGCCGCCTTTCTTCATTTATTCGATTATGGTAAAACCCAGGTTTCGATTATCTGAATACCTAACGACATTCATAACGACAAATATTTCCGTCATTCGTCACGACATTCATAACGTCAAATCACTAAATATTTCCGTGTTAATTCTTTTAATTATAAAAAATCATAATTACCTGAGCGCAATGATAAAAATCATTGAATGACAAATATTGCAATTTACGCTTCGCCGTTTCGAACCTCATACACGCTATAAATACTACAGCGCCGTATTTTCTGTAAAAAAAATAAACAAATATTAAAAATCTAAAATGGCAACAATTTATAAATAATTGGGAACCTATCAACCCAGTATGTCAGCTTCTCTCTGCTTATCTTGCTTGTGCGGGATACAGCGGAACGCAAAAAAAAAAAAATTAATTAACAAGTGTTTACAATTATTTTTTTCGCGCACAAATCACAGTAAGCAATTATTTAATTGTTAATTGCAATTAAAATTAGTTAAACTATGTCTCTGTCTGTGCTAATACAATACTTACTTAGCAAGCGGTTCGGATATAAGAAAAGTAGATCTAATGTTGGCCACGACATTCCCCGGCATTTCCTCAACTGCTTTAAAAACCCTTCTGATATTGTCGAATTGACGTCTACAACAACGTAAGGGCGCTCCTGATCTCTCTGCCACCTGAAATGACACATACAGCCTTAAAAATATATTAGCGTTCTGCAATTCTGCTCCTTTAAACTATTACTGTATAAACTACAATTCTGCGAATTTTCATACTTCAGGGTTCAAAGTTCTTGCTTCTCATATTAATAAAGAGATTATTAGTATTTATTTTATTAATCTCTTAATGAAAATCTGAGAAGCTCAGTAACAGAGAGATGTGCCATTAGGTCAATTATGTCAAACAGTTATAATAATATGAGTTAATATATTAAAAATATATACTTCATCCAAATCCTTTCTATGTCTTGATGAGAGCTTTCTTCCTAACAGCTCTCTTATCACCGCATCATCTAAATCGTAATACCTGAAAAAGAAATATGTATTATGCATATAATAAGCTGTAGTTTGTTTGCTTGAACATGCACATCTCAATATCAAATTAAAAATTTATTCTTTTCAGGATTTCTCACATTTGTGGATGTGGATGTGAGATCACATATGTGGATGTGAGGTCACATGCGAATGCGAGATCATATGTATGGATGTGAGATCAGATGTGTGGATGTAAGGTCACATAGGTGGATGTGAGGTCACATGTGTGGATGGGAGATCACATGTGTCAACACTTGGATAAATGTGTAGATGTGTGAAAGCATGAAGATGTGATAAAGGATAGAAAACTTTACTTACTTTTCAATTAACATATGCTTAGTCGGTTCATCTATTTGAAATATCATTTGCTCTGACAATTTAGATGGAACTGTTAAAAGTCTTTCTAAGAGAGCAAAGGTTCTGAAAAAAAAACATACATACTTATATAATTATAATATAATTGTAAGCATAATGTATAAAAGAGGGTAGATGCAGGTGAAAAAGACTACAAAAGCAGTAGAATTGTGTCAATTGGGGGCAGACAAAGGCCCTTATCGGAAGGAATGTCAAGTATTGTTATTCGGTGATACATATCACTAATTATAATTACATAGAACCTCTATGCGAACAATATGGAAACATATAGACAATATTTGTTTTAATCATGTTTTTTTAAAAACAAGCTTCTGATTCCTAATATCAGAAGTGGGATATGCACGAAGTTTTTGAAGAAGTTTTTATTAAAATGGATTTGAGGATGAATTCTTCTTTCTTTCATTCTTAACACTAGGTTTCCTTTTCTATATGTAGGATACAAAATAAAGCTATTTTTTTTGTAAATATAAAAGTAGAAACACATAAGATAAATCATATTTCTAATTACCTGTAATGATCTAATACATCACTAGCAATAAGTTCCACTGTTGCTCCCAAAAGTTTTGACGAGGCTCTTTGATGCAGTGTTGATACTGCTTCACTTGCTAAAATAATATTATTTTTATATAATTAAGGAAGTTTTTACTTATTAATACTTTACCCGCTTGGTTATATAATATTCAAGTTGTATGTGGCACATGACATAATTATTCTAAATACTTTTTTAGAAACCATATAAAAAAAATTACATAACAGGATTTCAGCCATTATCTCTTGGAAAACAATCCAAGCGAACAATGTTTCCAGCAATATAATATTAGTACAGGTATACTAAATTATTTAATATGACATTTATAAAATTACTTTTCTTATATAATATGTAACTTTTTTACTTTGGCATAGGGTTAAAGACAAGACAAGAATATTGAAATTAAATAAGAAAATTTCAGTAGTTTCTTGTTTTATTCATAAAGTGCAGGAAAAAACTAAATGGTCTGTATATTATTGTCTGTTTATAAGCTGTAAGCTTCAGTTTATCAAATTTAAAATGTACAATGTAAAAAAAGAAATATTCTATTTAGAAAGAATACACTGAATATATTATTCTAGTAAATAACTTTGAATTTCGCGCTTTAATCTGCAGTACATCGCGATAAGGAAAAAAATTATATTTGATATATTCGTATCAGAAGACACAAAGTGATTTAGGTATTAGTGAAATAAGTAACATTATTTAGTGTGTATTGAATTAAAAATAACAAAAAAAAAACAAAAGTAATTCTCTGTTGAGATAAAGATAGGAATTAAATGTTATTCTTTTAACTTATAACTTACATGAACAGCCCTCTATCCATAGTTGATATATTTCAGGATCTATGAGAGTGAAATTACTAACAAATACATCTACTTCTGTATACATAATTATAATATAATTGAAATCTATTTTGAAAAATTAAGTAATATAGGTACAATACAAGGATGAGATATTTTGACAACTGAATCACGTTGCCATATTTGTTATATTATTGACAACAAATTAATATGCTTAGATATCGATTTTTAATCGATTGAGTTTTTGTATTCGTTTATCTAATGGAATATAAAAAACAATTTATACAATTGATACATTTGTATAGTTACATAATAATTTGGTTTTACTCATTTATACTATAAATAAAAATAAAAATAATTAATAAAGTTGAATTAACATAAGAAAAAAAATATTTTAGTAAGATTATCCGTTGTCAATAACTTTACACAGTTCAAAAATAAAGTTATATTATAAATATACTATTTTATTAATATAAGTAATGAGTTACGTTATCATAATTTGAAACATATTTTTTTAAATAATTGTGAGATATAAAAATTAATCTACAATATTAAACTCTTATTGTTTACTCTTATTGTTAACTAATCTCTGTAAATCAAATTTAAATTGTCATAATTTCCGAACGTAGTGAAGCATAATTGATTTTTTCCAACAATGGATCTGTAAAAAATGCTGTCTTTATTTAACTTTGTTTTGTAAATATTGCAGTAAGTACAATATCCTAAACAACATTAAAATATTTTATGAATTACAAAAGCTTTTTATATATCGAAATAATAGATCACTAACAGTATCTCTATTTTTATTAAAATTTACTAGAATAGACAAAATATTTAAATAGCGGCTAATTTTAATTTATTACAATAAAAAATATTTCATATATTAGTTATTTTGCGGAGAGCTGATATTAAATACTCAAAAAATATACTTTTAATGGCTTAAGTTTGCATACTTTGAAGTAATGGCAAAGATATGTTGTTTATTTGTGTTTTATGTCATTGAATCTTGTAATTGGAACATACTTTCGATTTAAATGTATAATATTTGGAATTTAGTTTATTACACACATTAAATTTATGTGTAAATTAACAACAATATACATATTTTATATGGAATTTATATACTACTGTTTTAAATTTATAAATAATTTAATTTGATTTTATTTTAAATAATATATTTGGGTTTTTGTATCATGTAGTTCTTATAATGTACTAATTGCAGTGAATTAGACATTATTAAGTAATATATAATGTTTTATCAATAAAAATATTAAAAAATTGTAAAGTTCATTTGGTTGAATTTTGCACTAATCTCAGAAACTAGTAGTTCAAATGAAATGGTCTGAAATTGTATGGTGAGAGGGAAATGTTGGTCTGGCCCTCTGTAAGTAGCCAAAGCCAAAAGAATGAACCTAGAAGTAATATGCAAGTGATATGATTTTTCTTAATAGATTCCTTTTTCTTCACACTGTTAATCTCCACTTTCTGCACAAATTGAGACATTGTGTTGAGTGGCGGCATTAATTGCCATATTTTGTTTTAACCAGATGCATTTATCTAATATAATATAATATCAAGCCTACAATGATTGCAATTACTCTCAATATTTATATTTTACTAATAATTATAATAAAATATATTTTTAGAAACGAAATGGCAGATGACACAAGTGTTAAAAGCGATGGGAATCAATCAGAAGATAATATACCACAATCTGAACAAGACACGGAGATGATGAGTATGTTCGCGAGCGTATGGGTTAAAGTTGAAGTTGAAGATGATAACTCAGAAGCTGAGGAAACTAGGTTTGTTAAATCTATACCAATAGTATAAAACTGGAGATATTTTTTTTGTTGGATACTCTAACCTTAGGAACTGGTGATTTGAAATGAAAATTATGAGGTTTAAGGTTTTTGTGCTGGATGGTCCATTTATAGACGAATACTATAAGGATATTATATTACACCTTGGTATTGTTTCAATATAGCCCACTGTACCTGTGGTTTACCTAAAAAAGGATTATTACGAGAAAATTGAGATGTGTGTGGGAAACATAATGTCTCAACACTAGGTCCCCATTGTGTACCCAGCTTCGCACAAAGTGTGAATTTACTTTTTTTTAGGATTTTCAACCTCATATAATAGACAAAAAAACTTAAAGTTGAGACACTGTTCTTTGTTTTATTTCATATTACCTTTTTTATTGATACTTGTGTATTATTCAAACTTTTAAAATGTCCCACAAATGCATTTTTATCAATCTCAAAGAAAGGAGGTTATCAGTTTGACCTGTATGTATGTTATGTTGTCAGTGTTGGCTAATATTTGTTTATGATGATGTATTTAGGCTTCCGATCTTGATAGATTTCATAAGTGTACATATTATGTTTGTATATTTGTTCACAAATTTGACAAGGGAGACCATCATGGCCTGGGCGCCAACTAGTCCGCAAAACTATTTAAACATAGATATGAAATTATATTATGTTCACTTGGGGGGCGCTGTAAAAGTATTTTGCCCTGGGTGCGAGTTAAGCTCGCTACGCCACTGACGACCTAACACTATTATTACCTGATACAAAATATAGTGTACTTTCAATTTCTCCGCAAATATTATATATTTTTTTTATTGTTTTCAGAACTAAAAAACGCAAATCCAAAAAACGAAAGCCAAAAGTATTCAATTGTGAACTTTGCGAATACACAACGGGCTATAAAAACTGTTTAGACCTCCACCTGGCCGGGCACAAAGAGACTAAGCCATTTTCCTGCACTCTGTGCGATTATACTACTAAATACCCGACTTCCTTACAAAGACATATAATGATAAAACATCAGACAAAAGAAATTTTGACCGATGAAGAAAAAAAGTCCATGAGACTGCTAAAGTGCGAGAAATGCGATTATACTTCGTATTTCAAATGGAACTTAAATGCCCATAAAAGGAAACATAATTTGGAAAAACAATTTAAGTGCCCTCACTGCGATTACGCAACGGCTTATCGACATAATTATTTAAAACATAGCAAAATTCATAATGAAGGAGTGTTTTTTAAATGCGACAAATGCCCGTTTGTGACGAAATTTGAAGGGCATATTACGAGGCATTTGGCCAAAATACACAACGAGGTCACGGAGAAAGCTAATAAGTGTGATTTTTGCGATTTTTCCACTATGGTCCGGTGGAGATTGAACATACACAAACAGAGGAGTAAACAAGAAAGTCCTTTGAAATGCGAACATTGCGATTTTCAAACTTATTTTATGTGTGAAAGTAAAAAACATAAAGTAATACACTATAATAAGATATATGGCCCGGGGCTACTAAAGCCCCTGGAGAAAGAAGAAAGATCGGACTATATCACTCGAGAAAGTATAGATAGGAAGGACAATCAGGGTCAAAATCAATATACGTTGGACCCAAATTGTCTGGACTGGAACAGTATCCAAGTACTAGAGTCCGATGACAAGGAAAGACCGTTTTTGTGCCATATGTGCAATTATACGTCGAAATTTAAGGCGGCAGTTCAAAGGCATTTTCAGAGACATCATACCGGAAGTCAGAATAGACCCTACAAATGTGTTAATTGTGATTTCTCAACGAAAACAAAAGATCAGATCGCTTTACACAATAAAAGGAGTCAAACAGAGAAGATTTTATACTGTGGGATCTGCAGTTTCACGACGAACTACAAATGTCAGTTCGTAATGCACCAGAAGGGGCACTACGCGTACAAGTGTACCGTCTGTCCGTACTCCTGCCGCCATAAATATGAATTACAAAAACATTTTACCACTTTGCATCTTGGAAACGGTTTAAAATGCAGTTTTTGTGATTATAAAGCTGCAAGGAAGGAAAGCCTATTGTGCCATGAAACGATACATACGGGGAATAAGCCGTTTAAGTGTAATCACTGCTCTTATACGTCGGTTAGGAAGTCGTTGTTAGACAACCACGTCAAAAGATACCACAGTGATATAAAAAAAGATATAACTATAGTTAGTGAGGATAAAATACAGTCATTGAAGGTCCCGATACCATCTTTGATACAGAATTTGAAGGAACAGCGCTCTAAAATACCTATTGAATAGGTTCTCTTGTGAAAATAATTAATAAAAAATATTTACGTTTTCTACCATTGATAGTAAAACACAATCTGTTACGGTGTTGAGTTACGTCACACAACAAATAATGTTTTGATAATTGGGTGGAAAGTGGGAAACGGAGAGGTTCCCGCAACCTATCCTTCTTTATGTAGAATATAGCGTGAAGCTATAAAAAAAAAGTTAAAGTAATTATTCAAGTGATTTTGAATATTTCTTTTCATTTATTGATTATTATTATTAACATAAGTGATATATTGTTTTAATGAGAGTTTCTTTATTATATAGTTTAAAGAGCGGCTTTGTTTTATTTTGTATTTGCATTTTAAATTTAGCTTTATGGGACGCCCACGATCGTCGCGTTTACAATTGGAGACTTCGTATATGTACGTAATATGCAAACATTGACAGTGTGTTCTGACACTAGGTTTCAACTGCTACCCTGCTACATGACATATACAGCGTGAAGCTGAAGAACAATCTATAACAAAGATTGGGGAGGAGTCTCAAAATTATGAAATTCATGTGACGTAATTAATGATGGCCACTTAAGTTTCAGGCACAAAACGCAGTAATCTTTATAAGTTCTGTTCTTTATCTGATTGTAAACACGCCGGTTGGGTTCAATTCCTATTTTGGGAAATTAATTATATTGAATTTCTTGTTTCGATAACTAAACAGAGCGCGGCGTTGAGTTCCGCCTCATAACGCGCAATATCTTATAACTTGGGCTGGAAGTCAGGAATGTTTTAACACTAAGTTCTCTCTGGCTAACCTAAGTTTATGTATTGTAAATTAAACTAAATTAGAAGTAAAACAAGAAAGTAACGTAATGGAATTTGAAATTTATTAAAATATTATTTACAAATGTTATCTTAAAACTAATTTACTTATGGCGTTATATTTAAAAGTTCATTGTTCACACTCTTCATACACTCTTCATACAAAAATTAACTCGATTATTAAAAATAATAAAATAAAACATATTATATTATCTGTTGAAAAAAAAAACTATTTACATAATAAACTAAATTATTTAATAAATAAATTCATTTATTTTACATAATGTACAAATAATAAACTGATTATGTTATAAAGTTGTGGATAACGTATGTTTAAATTATTTTCATTTACCAGCACAGGCGAGACAGAGCACGGCGTTAAGTTCCACATAGTGCAAAGTTGAGAACGCAGTGTCCAGACACAAGGTTCTTATCCTCTTTTCTAATAACATAATTTAATAAGTCTTTTTTATCAATAATTTAAATAAAAAAAATGTTCAACGTAAGTGACGTCAAGTCATTAGCGTTATATTAATAAATGGATTGAATTTTTTCTTGCAAAAAAATCTATTTGTAACCTTTTATTTTCCTCTGCTTGAATGTCTTAATGTAACTGGCTATGTAAATAAATAAAAAAAACAGAAGGTTTAATTCCCACTTAATGTAAAAACATTAAACAAGTAAAATATTCTGTTTTGGACAAATTGTCCGATTTAGTCTTTAACAATTATTTTTATCCACGACAATAACACTTCTCATATGAAACAAAAAAAAATCTATGCCCTATAGAAAAATTTACAAAAAAATTGTATCACATAAAGGATTATTTAGTTTTTGAGTGAATTTCATATAAAAATCAAATTATTTTTTCTTCTCAAAAAATTGTGTAATTGAACCTATATTTATCTACCTTTATAGTAGACTAGCATTTAGTTGCTACCTCATCTATCTGGTACCTACTACCTACACACTAAGTGCGGGAGGTAACTATGACAGGTAGAGGGGGTACACATCGAGATAGTTAACGTGATGTAATATAGCTTATAGCCTTCCTGGATAAAAGGACTATCCCACATAATAAAAAGATTTTTTAAAATCGAACCAGCAATTCCTGAGATTAGTGCAGTCAAACAAATTATACTAACCTAAATACTCTTCAGCTTTATATTATTGGTATAAATAAGACTTATGTCATATGAAATTCACTCAAAAACATATAATGGAATAAAGAGTAAAGTAAATGCTCACGGATCGACCGATTTTGACAAAACCAAAGTATTATCAAAAAATCTTTTTTTTTTTATTAAATTTTCATTAAAAACTATAACAGCCCCCGATTGCTTAATATACCCCCTTTTTCATTTATATTAATTTATCACAATTTAACTTTTTTAGTTGGAATTCACCACCAAATATCAAAATTTAGGTTAAGAATTTTAGGAAGTGTCAAAAAAGAGCTATTCAATGCTCTTAGTTTAACATTCACCCTTAGCGCGCACTGGTGACTTTTGTCACGGTGACAATAAACTTTTTGTCACTGACATGTCACCATACTTTTCGCCACTGCGCGCACTTGCGATGACAGTGACGAAATTTTTTACATTTGATAAAATAGATCTCGAAGAGATGGTTGTCTGTGCACTTATATTAAGAAATAGAAAAAAAAGCAAATGTAGAAAATATTGGCTTTTAACTTTTCATTTGTCATAGAACAATGGCCTCAACTCAATTTCGTCAATCAGTATTGTCATTGTCTATTTCATCTTCATGAAAACACACGTTTTGCCTTGGTGATGAACTTGACGCAATTATTGACATAAAAATTCTGTGCTGCAATGCAACACGCTGCTGTTTCATGTTTATGCGGAAGACGACTAGTATGGAAACCGCAAGGGGGAGGTGACATTTAGTTGCCAATGCGCGCACGGGCATACAAATCTATGGACGCGGTGACAGTTGCGTCACCGGCGTGTTGCCGTCCTCCGCGGACAAAAAGTCACCCAATTGTCACGTATCCAAATGCGCGCACCTTCATTTAGTGTAATGTACACGGTGACAGTCGCGCAACAGTCACGGTGACAAAAATCACTAATGCGCGCTATACCTCATAGTCAAAATCAATATAACCTATAATTTGAACTCAATTTGAACCCTAAATAGCTCTTGTCCTATAAAAAATTGACTCAAACAGTAAGACTAGTTATCAACTGTTGACACAACTTTCCATACTCGTTGTGATCCCCGGATATCCTTCTCATTTTCAATCCTTTCTTCTCTTTCGCTTTATTTTCACATAAGACCAGTTCAATCTGGATACCCCCGGAATATTCTAGATTAAGGAAACCAGTTAAGTTTTCTGCATCATCACTTTTTTCCTTCTGTTCGCTTGTTTCTACGAAAATATTTTGTGGAGGAACTCTCGTGTTGATAGTTTCTTTTAGTAATTCAACTATTCTTTCCGAATCTAATTGGGAACATACTGTCGATAAGGTTATTTCATAATATTCTTGGACACACGAAATGTTTTGGGGGTTTAGTAAAATCGGTATTTTTTGGTTATCTTTGCATATTTCTGTTAGCCTTAAATCCATTGTAGATCTTTGTAACTTTTCAATCTCTTCTTGAGGGCATTCTTCTACAAAATTCGCTAAATTTTTATCCCTGGGCATATATTCTTCATAATATTCCTTAACTTCACCCAAAACGCCCTGAGCTGAGAACGAGGAACGTGGCGTTTCGCCTTTCTCTGAGAAACTGCTTCGACCGAAATCGCTTCGGTCCGAAAACGAGGAGCGACCGAAATCTCCTCGCTCCGAGAAACTTCCTCTGTCAGAAAACGAGAAAGACTCACGATGTTCTGAAAAACTGCCCCGATTTTCACTAAAACCTGAACTTATTGACACTATATTCGAATATATGGATTGCACATTGTGCTCGCAGTTCGGCGATGCGTTCGCCGAATCGTTGCTTAAGGAATCGTCACTAAAACCCAGTGATTTGTCACTATTTCTCCGCATGTCTAACTTAGTGTCCACTTTCTCCATATCCGTATCGTCTTCGATAACTTTTTCTTTCCCAGTTTCCTGACTAACTTTTCTACCAATGCCTTTAATAATTGACGGTTTATTATCCATATCTGTGTGTTCCGATATAACAAATTGCGGTATATGATATTTAGAATTTTCTAAGCTATCCACGCTGTCTTCTGAGGAAGACGCGACTAAAGTTATTTCCGATCCAAGACAATCAGTCAAACTTATTTGGGGGGGCTGATAACTTTTAAGGAATTTCTCATTCTGGCTACCATTGCCTATTTCCTCTTGTATCATATCCAAGCTAGGACTAGAAATTGGTGAATTGTTTAACGATCTATGCGTCAAATGTATTTGGGGAAGTATTTGTAATTGGGGGTAATTAGTGTCCATTTCGACGTTATTTCGGAGGTCTAAAGGGGTTGAGTGGGGTTGTGGGGTTCCCCTGGTTATGGAGCCTGTGTGTAAATAGCTTAGACCCTCCGTTATTTGGTGTAAGGGGGAACCTGGTGAAGGGGAACTATGGCCTGAAAGAATTCCGTAGCTCCCATAATGGATGGATTTTAATAAGTCTTGTGAAAGGTGGGGGGAATATAGATTGTTTAGATTGATACCTAGTTTTAGTGATAGGTCCTGGAAAAGAAAAACATATTTGTTAGAATTGTATATTTTTGAGTTAATTGTATAAACCAAAGTTTGCGTCTGTTGATGTCTTAATACTAGGCTCCCTCTCTACTCAGCTGTATTTAATACTATGTATAATATACAAGATACTATTTTTTTTATGAATTCACATTTTAACAGAAAGGGTTTTGCAAATTTAATAGTAAATTCTCATACCCTACAAATTTAAGAGATACTTTAACTTTGAGGGTACTCTATGTGTGTGTATGAATTTCTTTTGTAAATTTGAGACCTGTCGTGACGCAGGGACATAAATGCGACAGGTTGTGGGTTAAGTTACCAGATTCCCGCCTGACTATGCTGTTAAGTGAGGGAAACAATGTGAAGCTAAAAATATATATATAAATTTGCGTTAATATTCTATATACATATATTACCTGTGCAGCTCTTTCTCTTGCAGGGTCTACTGCACTAAGGTCCAATGTGGGAGTGGACGCGCCCGCGTGTATAGGAGAACCTAGATGTTAAATTAAGATTATATTTAAATATAGTAGGATATAAACAATATATTTTTTTCGACTAAAAAGAGTGTAGAGATAAATAGAAAATATTATAAAACCAACAACATTGTGTCGACATTTTGATAGTGTTGTAGACATCGTCCTAATGTTATTACTATCATCATGACAAATAACATAAGATAAAACGCAGCGTTGGGTTACGCATTATACTCTCACGTGTCTTAAAACAAGATCCTCTCTATACCCTGATTATCTTCACATGTATCAATAAATGTAAGAAAATCTTTCAATGCTATATATACCACTTGCCGTCGGATTTGTTGAAACATTTACACGTATCTGGATCTGATGACAATACTTTATATTGTCATAGCGTGGAGCTAATTATCCATCTAAAGGAGAAAGAAAACAAGTTGGAAAAATAATAAAAAAAAGAGAAAAATATATTTCAAAGAAACACTTCTCTACCTGGTACAGACCCAGCAGGGGTGTGGAGTCTGTCAGCGGGTGGGGAAGCTCCCCCAACAGCTCCAACACCCCCCACACCTATTGCGGAAGTTCCGCTACGACGTTCTAGGCCACGCTGGAATTAAAGATATTATACTTTTATTAAACCTTTTTTATTAAACCTTTGCGCTTTTTGCTGTAAGGAACGAAGTGTTAAGACACTCCGTAAATGGCAGAACTCAACACCGCCCTTTGTATACCAGTGTTGAACTTACATGATTTACACCACTGTGCCAAGACAGCCTCAATTATTAGAAACTTTGAAAGACTAAAATCGTTATTAATACTTATAAAGTGTAAAACTTATTAGTGCTTGGATAGTAACAGTAAACAAAAGTTTACTTTTAAGTTTATTTTTTTTAAAGTTTTCTAAAAAAAAATTATTTTCTTCACTAGGTTCCTGTATTTACAATATTTACCTGTAATTGCTGATATTCCAATCTAGCAGAGGCTATATCGTGCGTTGCCCGCGGCGGACTCACCTCTGCTCTTCGCACAGGAGAATATCTCTCCGCGTGTTCACGAACTAAAAGTTAAATGATTATTTACAACATATATATGAAGTTCATGTAATGAATTTTATATAACGTATTAACTTTTTGTTTTGTATCCCGCATATGGCATGCTAGACAGTGGAAACCTATATCCGCATTTTCTGCCGCGCTTTTAAAAAATACCAGAGTGAGTAAATGTAAACAAGCCATTCCCCCAAACGGGAATTAAAATCGCGCTTCCATGGGAATGGGAATCAAGTTCGCGTTTACAGTCAGACTGTGCCGTTACGCCATGACTGCGGCCATGACTGACGAAATCTCTATGTAATTATCATTATTATATTTAAGTTGTATAATAAAAAAATAGCAAAAAATAACGTTTTCATAAGGAAAGATTCTGTATATTATCTTAAAATGCATATAAAAGCGTTCTAAACAAACACACAAAACAACATGCAAAACACACAAACAAACACACAACTACAAAAGCCTTAATACAATATTATAATTACCTCTCAAAAACCTTCAAGATATAAATAAATCACCTTAACCCAATTCTTACAGGAAAATTATAAGAAAAAAAATTCAAAATTACCCATTTCCTGTACAGTTGCCAACATTTGTAATTTCACACGCTGCGGCCCGGAATACTTGCGTTGACGACTGTACTGATTGGAATTGAACCCGGAACTGACAGGGGTGCCAGCAGTTATTGAACCACTGGGCATACTTTGGTTAGGGAAATTTGGACTATAACTTTGGCTAAAACCAAATGTGCTAAAATTTTTACTTTCTATTGCAGTTCCCGAAATAATTGATCCTTGTGACGGAAATGTCTGATTTTGGGACGAAGCGTAATTTTGACTTTGAATTGGGGTACCAGTCATAATCGATCCTTGATTCTGTAGTGGGGTTCCTGTCATAATACACCCTTGACTTTGTAATGGGATCCCAGCCATAATCGACCCCTGTCCTTGCACTGGGGTTACCGATATAATCGATCCTTGATTCTGTATGGGAGTACCACTCATAATCGACCCCTGTCCTTGCACTGGCGTTCCCGATATAATCGACCCTTGGTTTTGTATAGGGGTACCACTCATTATCGACCCCTGGCTTTGTATAGGGGTTCCTGCCATAATCGACCCCTGATTTTGCACAGGGGTTCCACTGACTATTGACCCTTTGTTAGGTAAAGACCCAGTTAGCATACCTTGACTAGGAATAGTACCGGTTATTATTGAACTTTGGTTAGAAATAGTATTGAATTGGCTTTGAATTGGAGTACCAGAGATAATAGATCCTTGATTTGGCACATTGTTAGGGAAATTAGGATTAGTTAAAGAGGTCGATATGGGGGTACCACTTATAATCGACCCAGTTTGAGGGACTGTCCCATGAGAAGGAGAAAATTGTGATAAAGAAGGAGTAAATGGTGTCGTTGCTTGATTCGAACCCATTATACTACCTTGAGGTATAGTTTCTAGTACGGGTTTCATGGAATTTTTGGCAAAATTTGGGGTACCAGCGGTAATAGATCCTTGGGAGTTAGTGGCAGTGTTAGTAGGTGGGGGACTTTGGTAGCCAGTTTGATTTTGATAGTTATATCCCCCTTGTATGGAGGGGGGCAGATAGTTGCGTTTCATTCGAGCTTCTACTTCCATAACTAATTCCGGACTTATAACTAAAAAAATTGAAAAGAAAAAATAAAACACAAATTAAAAAAGAAATGCGTGGACATGCTTGTGTTAAGTATTAAAAAACTATACGTAAAACCAGTACGTACAGTTTTATATTACTAAAAAAAACATAATATCACAAAAATGCATAAACAGGCGATGGTTTCATTATTTTGCTGATTACGTTATTACCAATGTAGTAAAAAAATTAAGTAATTTTGTAACAATATGTAATACAAACATACATATAATAATAAAATATTTTTTAATTTTTACTACAGACAACTGCTTTATTTTTTATAGCTTCAGGCTGTATCCAGCGATTCTATGTGTAGGCAGAGGAAACGCTGGAAACAGACTTGGGAACACACAGCGGTACAGGAATCTGGGAACCGAGACTCAAGACACTCCGTTCCCATTCATATACTTCCGTTTCCAATATTTACTTCAAAAATAATTCGTGATTTTGTGAAATTAATTTAATTAAAATAATTTTATAATGAGGAATATAGCTTACCCGTACTCAAGTTTATATAATAGCCATATTTATGTATTAAAAAAACCACAATCTACATAACTGAATTATGTAATATAATATTATTCGTGTTTTACTAAATAAATAAAAAAAAACGTGCTACTATAAATTTACATCAACATAAAAAAATCACTAATTATACATGTATGTACGTATGAGGTGGCATGTATTAAAAGTGTACTACGATTTTTTTAGCTTCACGCTGTATTCTAGGAACCTAGTAGACTGAGATCCCAGGGTCCCCAGACCGTGGGCCCCTACGTCATTTTAGCAAAGTTGAAATTTTGAGGATTAAAAATCTAATATGTAGTTAAAACTATGCATACTCTCTAACTTGAAAGTGGGCACCTTTCAGAGATAGCGTCAACTTAAGGTACACGTCCAGCTACACTAAAGTAGAAATGCGCGTTATTAAAGAAACCCACAAACTGTCGCGTTCGTCGCAAAGCAATCAAATAAAAATAAGAGTATTGTAACATCAAATTAATAAAGTAAATATTGTGTCTACATAGATATCCTACTAATATTATAAATGTGAAAGTTTGTTAGGACTCTTGGATATTTATTCTACTTTCACGCCGTAATTACTGAACGGATTTAGATGAAACTTTACAGTAATATAGTTGATTCATCAGAACAGTAATTATGTACAGCTTTTGTATAATTTCGCTGTAATTTAACAATAAGTTTCAGGGAGCGAAGCCGCGTATGAGTCGGTAGTACATTAATAATAAGTATAAAATATATCAGTTTGAAATCTAGCTTTATAACCATCTCGTACATACATAACTACATCAAAAATATATACATAAAAATCTAAATTACTCAAAGCATTACTACATGTTACTAAAATATATATATCATATACTACACTCAGTTCCGTTTTTATCATATTTTAATTAATTGCCTTTTATAACAATAACGCACAAAATATTTTTAATTTTATTAGATTCACCTATATATGTATAACAGGCTCGTCAGAGGGAACCTAGTGTCATAAGATTCTTTTCCTAGATATCCAAACGGAATTCAACGCTGTGCTTTCTCTTTTCACCAGAGCGAACAAAAAAAAGAAATTGAACCCATAAACGTCGTGTTAATAGGCAGACTATATATACACTAATTTATTACTGACTATTTTTAAACTACTTGCAAATCAATGTGGTCAATGGCTATCCTAACACGTCACTGATTGTAGCATAGTGCGGTGTAGGAACACTACATAGTGTCACTAAAGTAGTGTCATCACTTACCGGGCGGTCTCTCCGTCACCGTCAGGAGGCCGGTCCTACGCACGCGCATGTTTGTGGTGGATGATGCGGCCGTTGCCTGTGAGAGAAATACGACATACGTTATAGATAGTGGGTCTGAGTGAGATGGTGATATATATTTGAGATAGATGAGTGTTTGTATACATTTACCATGGGCGGCGCGGCGCAGGAGACACCGGCCGCGTCTTCCGGCGTCGCCATCGTATGTCGTTTACTGCTGCCACGGTTCAACATGTACCTGTAATGTAGACCATTCAAATATACATATTTAACCAAAAAATTGCAGCTGTATCCCGCATATAGCAGGGTTGACAGAGAAGCTAGTGTTAAGACACTCCGTTCCTCACGCATCTGGCGATTTAAGAGATATTGAGTGTTGAGTGGCAGATATCGACGAACTGCTCTTTATCTACCAGAATGAGGCTAAGTAAATAAAAACAGAACATAAACTATTATAGCTAATAAGCTTTTGGAAGCAATAGCTTCCAAAGGCAAAATTTGCCTTCCCATGGAAGGTCTCATTAGTGTTTTATTAATTTCTTAAGCTGAAGATTTTGTTTATAACGCGCTAATCTCAAGAACTGAACTGGTCACAAATGAAAAAATACTTTTGTATTGGAATATTCATTTAGCGAGAAAGGCTATAGGCTATACATAAAAATGTCTATAGGCTCAAAACTAGGAATACATATATATGTAAATCACCTGCACAAATTGCTATTATAATTGGGATCACCAGTCTGCTCTTCCGTTTGTTCACTTTCTTCCGCCCGTGTGGGAGTACCACTGTCTGATACCTAGAAATTTAATAAATAATATTTAATTTTATTTTAAATAAGCACTAAGGAAAGAAAACTACTTACTTGACATAAGTCTGTTGCATTTGAACCTGTACTTGTACTTTTTAGTTAAATCTAAAACAGTGAGTTTAATTTTTACTACGGACGGGTAGTCACAGATCGCTAGTGATTTATTTCCCATACAGATACGTACGTGGTGTGCGGGCGCGGGGCGGCACACAGGCGCGGGCGCGTCCGCGCGCCTCACGTGCGCACCGCCGTCAGATGCGCGCCGCCCGAACGACGAGGCTGGGAACGAGACAAAATTTTGCTATTATTTATGTTATTATTTTGTTTTTTTTTTTTCAGTTTTACACTGCATCCCGCATACAGCAGAGTAGGCAGAGGGGACTAAATATTTGGCGCAATTCAATGCCGGGCTTTTGAGTGGTGCCAGTGCGAAGATACAAAAATAATAAGAATTAATAATTAATTCCCTCGAGTGGACATCGTACCCACAAATGTCGCATTACAGTCACACCTTTGTGCCCCTGGGCCACGACGGCCTCTAAATGTATTTGAGTAAAATGTAACAAGAAGTTAATTTGACTATAATTTGCAAATTACACACCCTGTGTCTGCATAGCAACGGGCGGTTTCAACAGGTGATGATCTTTAACGCTACAGTAGTGTGGAGGCTGGTGCTGGACCGCTGGTAGGTTTGCAGCTAGGTTTGTATTTGGTAGAAGTGACACTTCTGCTTCTCCAACGCCCACACCGACCCCCATTACCATTGCCGGGTTTTGAGTTGGTTGCTATATAGAAAAATAAAGAAAAAGTTAGATTAGAAAGTAGTTTTGTGTATATCGTTTATTCATTCGCTTAACGCATAATTGTAATCTATCGATAATTTGTGAACCGACATTTTCAAACGCAAAAATTCACCATAGAGTTCTAAAACTACTACAGTAGACTCAAAGTATGTAAATAGTAAATATCATATATGTATTAAAGCCACCGCAGCTACAGATTTTTAAGATTGCAGGTTAGGTTAGGGTAGAAACTTTTAAATTTAAAAATAACTAACCTAACCTAACCAAGCCTGCACTTAAATATCCGTATACCAGCGGAAGTGTTAGTACATAAATACCAAAATCACAGTATATGATCTTAATTGTGTATTTATTAACTTTCGAATATATTAAAAAAATACTCTCAATACTAATGTCATTTTATTGGCACCTTTTTAGATTCTTAGCACTATGGTCACAACGCATATTGGTCGGTTTTGCTGTAAAATCGAGCAATCAGGGCGAGCGCTTAAAGAGTTTACAATTTTTCGATAGTTTATAATTTCACGAGTGATATATGTATGTAATTAAGTTTTAATATAAGAAAAACATGCTTTTGGATTAACATCCATTGGTTTAGAATTAAAGTGTCATCAGTAAAAAATGTATAAATAGAAATAAAATTTAAGTCTAAGCAATGGTAGTTTTTGAAGTATTAAAATATTTAAAACGATAAAGCTAGTCAAATTTATTATGGAAATAAATGAATTGCCAATAAAAATTAAAAAGTATTAATATTATGTAATAACATTTTTTTTTAATATTAATTAGTATTTATCTATAAAATATTTTAAGAAACACATTTTATATTAAAACAAAATACTCAAATAACAGACAATTAAGCATATTTTAAAAAAAATACATAAGGCTGAAACAATACTATTAAAAGTCAGTAACAAAAATAAATTAATCGATTTTCTAATTTAAGAGAATGGACTTCTCAAATAAAACATCGATAGATCGATACAAAATAAACAATCATTCCAAAACATCGATAAGCCAAAGTCGATTCACATAACGATGTGTCAAAAATCTTCACTACTCACTAGACATGGGCCGTAACGTCTTTTAAGCATAACCGGTGATCACTAGTTTCGGGGTTACGCGTAGCTAGTTTCAGAAACTAGTTATTTCTGTAACTAGTTACAAATGTTTCATAAGCAGTTGGAAGTTTAATACAATTACTTTTATAGTTATGATTGAAAACGTTTTAGGTTAAATTACAATATCTTGCTACTAAAATGTAATTATTTATTAATTTATTTTATATACAATTATTTTTATATATTTTTTTTATATACACTTTATTATATTATATATTTTTAATATATAGAATTTTATATAGTTTTTTCGCTGATCGTTTTTTAATAATATTTGATATATTTCATTACGGAGTGAAATTAAAATTCCAAATTAAGTGAAAACAAAAAATTTACACATAAAATACATTCAAAAAGAGTAATTTTACACTTACAGAATGGAAAAAGAAATTTAAAAATACAAAAAATAAAACATAAACGCGAAACTGACACGTAATAGCAAAATATTATGGTTTAAAATTGGATGAAACTTGAGACCAAACTTGAGGTAAAAACTAGATGGTTATGGGTTCAATCCCCACTCGAGGAGATGAAATATTTATTTAAATTAATATTTTCATTTCTTCGCTCTGGTGTCGAGGTAAAGCGCGGAGTTGAGTTCTGCCACTCAACATGCAATGCCTCCAGAATTCGGCAGAAAGTGGGGAACCTAGTGTAACAGAGTGTTACACTAGGTTCCCTCTGCCTACCCTGCTGTGTGTGGGAAACAGCGTGAAGTTGATTTATTTATCTAGTATTTAAATTAAAATTAAATTTTAAAATTTTACTACTGAATATAAATAAATAATAAATAAATAAAGCCTTTATTCGCTGACCATTTCAGAATTTTTGTTTGCATAATTAACATAAAGTATACAATAAAAATTTAAGACTTAAAATTAAAAACATTTAAAAAGTAATTAATTTTAGCAGCCTGCATTATTGCTATATAGCTAAACATAAAACAAAAAAAAATAACAAAATACAAAACCAAAATTAAGATCTTAAAAAAAGTTAAAAATTGTAAGCTCAGTTATGGATTCTTTATTACGTATATAAAATATTTTTTCTGTTGAGCTTTATACAAACGTAAGGAATTATTAAAAACATCAAATTCAGATTTTTGCGCTAATTTATTATCAACATTCAAAGTTCTATTAAGTGATGGGTGTAGGCCTCAATTTTTTGTAGCGAACCTCGTTTCTCGGAATTCTTAAAAGTCTTAGTAGATCGCATAAAAAATCCCAATGTGCTTAAGATATACAAGTGTGAAGTGAACGTCGCAAGCCATTGTAACCGAACCTCTTTTAATAAATAATAAACATTAGGAAAGCTACGTCACGCTAAACAAAAAAAACTCGGAATTGGTTAAAATCCACCGTCGTGGCGCAGCGGCACAAGGGCGTGGCTGTAACACGACGGTTGCGGGTTCGAGCCCCAATCGAGGAAACTAAATATTTATTTACATTTATTTTTTCATTTCTTCGCTCTGGTGTCGAGGCAGAATTTATTTTTTAATTATCGATATAAAATAATAATCGATCAAATTGCATTAATGCATACATATTAAACTACTGTCGTCTCTTTTTTTCTTGCGGTACGTACTAAAATAGAGCAAGATGCAACTACATAAGTGTCAATGTAGCTAATAAAAATAATATGGTTTTTTCTTGGAATTTTCATAAAACTATAAATAATATAGCTTAACTTCTGCGTTTAGTTTAGAATCGCTTTTTCGTTTCATTGGGTGTATAATACAAAAAAGTACGATGTTTGTAGCTTTTCAATCAAATTCGCCTATTCTCGTCTCTATTTTTGTTGCGGTACGTACTATAATAGAGCGAGATACAACTGTGCTAGTGTCGATGTAACTTGATTAGTGCTTACTGCTTACTCTCATGAAACTACGTATGTGAAATAATGGCTATGTGTACAGACACATAACCACAACGCAACATGTATGTAGTTTCGAATAACCGCGTAGCTCACAATCACCGCGTAGTTCCGAATCATCACAATCACTAGTTTCGACGACAGCCCGAAACTAGTTATGCCGTGATTTGGCTTGTAAGCAGTTTCTGAAACTAGTGACGCTACGTAACGCCCATGTCTACTACTCACAGTGAAGTGCGCGGAGGCGCACGTGGCGGGTCGTACTGAGAGATCTCCCGCCTATAATGTTTATTTTTATATAAATATTTTTTATATTGATATCGCATGTTTTATATTAAAATTATTATGTGTTTTTATTATATTAAAGAGATTATGACAATATCGCAGGATAGATTGTAAACTAATGAAATTTATAAGGTTAAGGAGACGGATACAAATAAATAACCTGAGCATGTCGACAATCGCCGGGGCCTACGGTGTGTCTCCTGGTGGCCGGCGGCTCCTGAGACCGCGCGCGGGAAGGTGAGTCCTCCGGTAGCGATGTATCACCAAACTGATAAAAAAATGTATGAATTATAGTGTTTTTTATAATACGATCGTGGATGAGTCGTGGCCGCCCTGAAATTAGGCTTTCTGAACTTTTGAACATTATACAATTACTCGAGAAGAAAATATTTAAAGTTTTTTTTGTAGCTTCATGTTGTATGCCGCACATCGCAGGAGAGATGGAAACTTGGTGGTAACACACTCCGTTCACCAAGTTCCGCCGAATTTTCTAGACATTGTGTGTGAGTGGCGGAATTTAACTTGATCTTGTTGCCAATGCGACAAAATAAAAGTACTTCATTTCTGCTCATAGGAATCGAACCCACAACCGACGCGTATACAGTCATACGCAGTGTCATGACAGCCTTCATCTAAGACTGTGTGGTGGTTCTATCCATACCTATATTATAAATTCGAAAGTAACTCTGTCTGTCTGTCTGTCTGTCTTTTACGCAATCAGGGCCAAATCGCTAATTTAATTGTGATAAAATACTCATACAGAGAAACTTGAGGGTCTCAGGATGAACATAGGATACTTTTTTTCTCATATTTGTAATATATTCGACATATACCAATATATTAAAACACTTATTAATTTGACATGCAATTTATTCCGCCATGTTAATAACGACCGTCGTTGCTAAGCAACGATTTGCAAAGTTTGATGTTAGAAAACGTCACCCAAAATGAGCTTGCTTAACGCATCTCTCTATTGAAAACTGAAAATAATTTCATAAATATATTTAATAAATATTCCTATAGTTCAAGCGAGCGTAGCCGCGTTCGGGTCCACTAGTAACATATAAATTCTAAAATAGTAATATTGTAATAGGTTAATCTCTATATATAATAAAACATTAAAAATATTTTGTCTGTACATTTAGTATTTTTGACTGAAATGGATAGAGGGGCACTTAAAAACAATAATAGATAGCAAAAATATATTTTTTTATTTTTATGTCTGTCAGATCATTAAAAAAGAAGTTATAGTCATTTGAATGAACTCAAGGCATGAGTTTGCCTGCCTGTATTTAGCAATCCATATCTATGCTTAAACTTATAATAAATCTGTATTTGTTTGTAATTAATCTGCATTTTAAACGAGTTTTAAAACAAGGAGGAGGTTCTTAAATAATTATTTTCGATTTGATTAATTTATTAATTTATTATTGGATTCGATTTGGTTATTGGATTATTCGATTCGATTTAGGTATTTTTTGCAATATGATTGCATATTAAAAAAATACCATTACAGTTATTTTACAAAGAATATTATAAAAATACTTACCCCTATCAATAAATTAACATTTAAGGCTGTGTCTGAATGAGTAAATTAAATTATTCGTTGACATCAACACATTTGACTGTCAGTCAATTCTGTTTATTAAATATTTGATCACATAGTTCAAGTAGTAAAGCAATCTTTCTTAGGAATTAAATATCTAGATTATTAATTCTAATTGTAAGACTGGTTTAAGAAGCAGATAGAAAACTGTTGATTAGTTAAGTAATAAGTTAAAAAAGTACAGACCACGTGTCTGTAGTGTTTCATTTAAATAAATATTAAAAAAAACCTTTTCAAAGCTGTCTCCTTGACCGGAAGTCAAATATTCAGGAGCTTGCAACATTTCTAACGGACTACTGTCCTCTGCTTCCATTTGTTCTTCTTCACTCTGAAATTGATTGAGCTACGTTCAGGATTGGATGGGTGATCATTTTGTTAAATTTAATAAATATAAATACATCTTTTTTAAAAAACGTACAAATTTGAACATAGCGGGATTTGAACACCCGCTTCCTAAGAATTTTGACGTAGCTTGATCATGATGAGAATGTATAATGTAGTGGTCAGAAGGCTTGGAACCACAGCAGGGTAGACACACCGGCACATGGAACCCTTGTATTAAGACACTTCATCCCCCAGTTTCTACCGAATTCAGGAGGCATTGCGTGTTGAGTGGCGGAACTCAATGTCGCACTTTTCCTCGACACCAGACTTGTGAAAATATAAATTGAAATAAATATTTCATTATCCTGAGTAGGAATCGAACCCACTCCCAATTGACCGATGGACACAAGCCTACTTCGAAGTACCGATACTTTTTTTCGATACTACTCAATTGGTCTTGTCATCGTGTGTAGTTCGCGAACGAACTAGTTCCAGAGAGCGCTCCCACAGATGAATTATGCGACGCTGACTGGCTGCTCCATAGTTACTTCACCGGAGCGACCACTCAGCGCAGTGAGTAAATGTAGAGTAATCGTTGATTATTTTTAAAACTTAATAAAAATATGTATACAAGTGTGTATACTAAACAGCATTATTTATTTACAATAAGAAATGTATTTTATGAATATTCATTTATAAGTTTATCCTATTTTGAGAAAGTTAAGTTAAATATATATATATAATATTTCATATTCTTGTTGCAACATGTAGCAGGAGCTATATTCAAGCAAATGAATGATCTGCCAGCAATAAAAGTCAGATCATGTGTTTTTAGTACATCGGTCACCGAGCAACTTACGAAGCAGGTAGGAGCTGACAAACTACAGGAGGGAACTAGTTTGTTTAAGAGGCTATCGATAGTTGTCTGATAGAAAGGCTATCGATATTATCGATTAAATAGATAGTATCGAAACTATCGATAGTTCAAAAGGGTACAATACTATCGGACAATGCAATACTATCGATAGTATCGTATCTCCCAGTCAGAAAAGTATCGATACTATCGATAGTTTTGACTGTCTAAGAAACAATAATATCGATAGAATCTATAGTATCGCAACTCAGCATGCGATCGGTAGTTCACACCAATCGATAGTATCGATATTTTCTGACTGGGTGTTACGATACTATCGATCGCATGGGTTTTTTTAGATTAAAACTATCGACAGTTTTAGTTTGGCAACAACTAGAGTGCAGATTATCTTACAAATTACAAACTAAGTTTCAATTTTAACAGTTAAAATTTAACTTCTTCGACCGATGAAGAAGCTTCAAAAATTTTTTTACAAATAGCGTTTTATTAAATTGCCCCATAAGTTGAGCGTTGTTGCAGTTGTTTGTGGAACCAAACCATAGCACGATTCAGAGTACAAGTGGCGCCATCTAGTTGTGGGTGTGTGAGTTACTGCGTACATACACTTCTATTATGTTACAATTACAATAAAAACTCGATTCGGATAAATGTGGATTCTATATCTGAGTATCATTGGGCCAAGTAATCGAACTTCTACTGTAATTATATAGTTCAAAGTATAAATCCTTTTGTAGTTTTTAATAGAAATTATATATTTTTTACCTTACAACTAGTGAGATCTAGGGGAATTCCCGTCGTGGAATCTAGTGAATCTGTAAAGCAATGGAAAATAAAGAATTGCATAAATTGAATTAATAAATAGTTATATAAATTATAAGGGAGCTCCACCCTCTTCTCGCTTCACACTCAGATCCCAAGTGGGTTGCAATGATCGAAAACCGCCGCGGCCACAACGATGTTCGGCCGCGAATTTGGTTTTAAAATAAAAAAACGCCCGGACAACGTTCACATTTAGTCGTATACTTAAAAAAATACAAGAATTCTTGTTGTTGAGTGGCTTTTTTAGCTTCTATAATGTTAACAGACCTAATTTTTTTTCATATCTTTCATGTAGAGATTCGACTTTTCTACCCTTTCATTATATAGTGAGGCCGTCGTGGCACAGTTAAGACGCTTCGTTCCCATTAAGACACTTGCGTTCCCCACTTTCCACCGAACTCTAGAAGCTTTGCGTAAGCAAAATTACGGGCAAGAACTTCTTACTTCTTACTTTCTACATTTTTAAAATGATATTGCACAGTTACAGTTAGGGTCCTAACTATAACTTCAAATTTCTATACATTTTCTTAATAAGTACTTTCTACTAAATTAGTATGAATACATACCATTGTCCATTTCTGAGTCTTTATTCTTCATCTTATCCATTAATAAGTGGTATATGGCGGATATGTGGTCGAAACGTTGTTCCTCTACTGACTGGAAAAAAATAAATAAATTTAATACAATAACGGAAATGTAGGAAATTAGTGCCTTGTTAAGTCTGTCCCTGGACTTTAAAATAACATAAAGGCCTTCGTGGGACATGGGCACAAGCATAAGACTCACACTTGACGTTTGTGGGTTCGATTTCTTTTCGGGGAATGAATTAATGTTCAATATTTTAATTTTTTCGCACTGGTAACTAGGCATAGCGCGGCGTTGAGTTCCGCCATTTTAATTGGCGCAAAGTGAGGAACAGTGTGTCTTTACACTAGGGTCCCTCTGCCTACCCTGCCATGTCCGGGATACATGTACAAACCTGCTGTATGACGTCGGCGGTGAGCCCCGGCAGCGTCAACATGCGCGCGAGAACGGCGCCGTGCGCCTCCGGCGCGTGCGCGTGCGCATGCTCCGTCGCGTGACATGCGCATGCACCCGTTGATGCGTCTATATGAAACAGACAAAAAAAATCATTTTACAAATATTTTGATAATATATATTTTGAAGTATAATTGAGACACTTTATTATTCATTAATTTTTACACGAATGTACTATGCGCAAAAGTTCAGAAAGCCTAACTACAGGATGGCCACGACACAACAGCGGAACTACACCTTTCTGGAGTTCCGTATCCAAAGGGTAAAATGGGACCCTATTACTAACACCCTGATATTTAAGTGGCTCCCTTACAATAAATGTATTTTTTGACGTTTTTATAGACATGTGCCGTTTTTTTTGTTAATGTTTTTTATATATACATGATATAGTACCATAATGCCCCGGCCCAGGCCCCGGTTGATGCGCCTGAAGCCACCTATGCCTCGCTACTCCTCGCAAAGACAATCTTCTCTCAGGCTCCACTACTAGCATATGTCTAATTAGTTGTTCACATTCTGTTAATAAAATACTTGGAGATACAAATTCAAATTCATTTATTAAAAAATTAAAAGAAAATATGGTTATAATGTCAGTTGAATTAACTAATAAATGTTTTTGTTAAATGCTAAAACTACTATTCAAGGATATCTCAAAATTGGTAATATTTTTGTTTACAATATTTTTGCAAACAAAATGCAACGTTAGGTTTCGCAATTTAACAAACATAAATTAATATTTAATAATACTTAACTTAGGAGGGTAGGTCAAAAAGTTCGTGGAATGGAGGGGATAGAGTGGGGATAGGGGCGCTCGCTTACTGTCATACTACTTGGGGACTCATCATTAGTATATAAATAGAGTTTCAGCCCTGTTGCGCTTATGTGGAGATGAACCAGCACAGATTTTGGAAGTGATTGTTACTGGAGATGAAACATAGGCCCATCACTTTGAGCCTGAGTCAAAACAGGAGTCCATGCATAAAAAGTGCACACCACTCCCAAAGAAATTCAAGGAGTTCCAATCGGCTGGAAAGCTGGCTACTGTTTTTTGGGATTGTGAGGGGATAATACTGATTGATTACAAAGAAAAGGGAAGAAACATACCCGAGAATATAGATCAATACTAAACAAATTAAAGGAGGCCATCAAAGAAAAATGTCGAGGAAAGTTGGCTAAGAGTGTGTTGCTCTTGCAAGACAAGGCACTAGTTCACAAGAGCAGAGTTACAATGGATGCTCTGCACTCATGCCACGAACCTCCCCTCTCGTACATTTTTTTTTTTTTAATTTTATTTTTAGCTTCACGCTGTATGCCGGACATGGTAAGGCAGGCAGAGGCAACCTAGTGTTAAGACACTTCGTTTTCACTAAGACATTTCTTATATTTAAAAATCTAAAATGTGAAGGATTAAGCAAAATTCATAAACGTTCATTTTCACTGGTCCTTAACTCAGTTTTTATACAGCATTCGGGGAGACCCCAATACAGGCTATAAAGTTATGAAAGTTGGTTATTTGAATAAAGCATAACCCTCATGCTTTATTCAAATAGCCAACTCCCCTGTAGCCGAGATTCCCAACCAATAAAATTCTTCGGTTGGGGACCCAGTACCCACATGCGTGCTGTAATGAACGACCAATTAAAATGAGTCCTTGAATACCAAAATAACTAATACTTTATTATTACAAATTCAAATACAGAAATATAAAAATTGAATCAAATCTACTAACCTTGCGACATGAAGTACGGTATCCTAAACTTCCCACTGAGCACTACGCTGCGTAATTCACTAAGGGTCCCGCCATCGAACGGTAAAGCCCCACATACTAACACGTACAAAACTACTCCTAGAGACTGAAAAATTAAAGAAATTAATATTAAGATTAAATAGTAAAAAAGACCATCGTGTGTTAGTAAAAATATCTTTGACTATAAACGCGATGGTTGTGGGTTCGATACCCACTCGGGAAAGCTCCTAAATGTATAGGATAATAAGTAGGGGAATTTGATCCCCAATTAGGGGAATCATTTATATTCATTTTCTCGCTTTTGTAAAAAGACAGAGCGCGGCGCTGAGTTCCGCCAGTCAACACGCTATATTTTGAAAAAGTTACGGTGCGTGGAAAACGGAGCGTCTTAACGATAGATGCCCTCTGTCTACCCTGCTATTGCGATGCGTAAAAATGTTTTTATATCAGTATAGTATATTATGTACTATGTACAGTTTGTATGTTCATGGGATGGCCATCGTGGAGCAGTGACTGTAAATGCGACAGTTGTGGGTTAGATTCCCATTCAGGAAATGTAATGTTTAGTACTTATATTTCCCCGCGCAAAAACGCGGCGTTGAGTTCCGCCACTCACCATGCAATACCTTCAGAATTTGGCGGAGTAGGGAACGGAAAGTAGAATTATGTTCCCATATTCCCCCTACCTACCCAAATGTCGGCCTTGGGTCCGTCGTAGCGGCGCCCCTCGAAGAGCTCGGGCGCGGCGTAGGGCGGGCTGCCGCACCAAGTGGACAGCGCCGCGCCCGCCGTGTACTCGTTGCTGAAGCCGAAGTCTGCTAGCTGAGGAGTTGTTATAAGAAAATATTATATTATTAATGTTATGTTAATATTATAAAGCTGAAGGGACTTGTTGGTTTTACACGTTTATCTTAGGAACTTTGTCTTATTGTTAGTGTATGAATAAAAGGAAATTCTTTTTTTTTCAGCTTCACTCGGAATGCTGCGTGTGGCATGGTAGGCAAGGTTGCCTAGTGTTAAGACACTCCGCTCCCCAATTTCCACCGAATTCTAGAGACGTACTTTGCCTTGACACCAGAAATGAAAATATTAAATAATTAATTTCCTCGAGTGGGACTCAAACCCACAACCTGTCACGTTTACATGCGCCCGCTTATGCTCCTGCGCCACAACTGGCTTTTTAGTGACAATAATCACAAATTTGGTTTTGCAAGTTGTTAATACAGCGTACCATTGCGTATACTCGTAAATATACCTATTTCCATTTCCACATATGTGGTATTCACAAATTAAAATACTTTTCTGTAGTACTTTTAGCATTACAATTATTATTTTACAATTGTAGTCGATTTGTTCAGTATTTGACTATGAAGATTGTAGATTCGATTCGCATTTAGTTGAACATTAAGATTGATAAGAAAAATTACGACAATGGACTTTGTCACCCAAAAAAACTGTGACTTATATATTTTTCTTCAACTTCTTAATTAAAAATAACTTTAGACTTAAGCACCCAATGTACTTTCTATTCCAATTCTATAACAAGTATACTGTCAGTACTGTCAGTTTTATCAGTCATATATTACCTTAATATTCATATCCTTATCTAACAGTAAGTTTTCCGCTTTCAAGTCTCTGTGAACGACGCCGTTCGCGTGACAGTAGCCCACAGCGGCGACCATTTGAGCGAACGCCCGCGCAGCTTCCGATTCGGGCATCCGACCTTTTGAGACTAGATGATCTGTAAGGAGAAAAAAGAAAATAGCTTCACGCTGTATATATATACATATAGCAGGCAAGGTAGACGGACTTAGTGTTAAGACACTCCGTTACCCGCGCACAAATTTTAGAGTGGTGGGTGGCGTAACTCAATGTCGCGTTTTGTCTTATTACCACAGCGAAGACATGAAAATAAAGCTTTCTCTATCATATTGTTAAATATATTTTGCTACCAAAATAAAGTATCTACAATTCTTTTCCTTTTATCTCCTCTAAAATATAATACAATTACAAAATATTCTAAGATTTGATAAATAAAAGAAATTATACGAAAAATTAGTTTGTAACATATCGCCGACATACCAACCAAGGTCAACAACTACTACAATATAACAATGTATCTTATGGGAATTAAACATATATATGACATATTTATTTTTAGCTACACGCTGTATCCCGAATATAGCAGGATAGACAGAAAAAAAACTAACCCAATTCTAAAACGGAACCTAACGCCGCGTTTTATCTTGCCATGTGGAAGATTGAAAATAATTTAAATATTATGACACATCTAAAGTGAGGTCAGTCGTAGCAGCGCAGAGGCACAAAGTGTAACTGTAAACCGACTGGTTGAGGGTTCGATACCCACTCGAGGAGATTTTATTTAAAAAGTATTTATCGAACCTACAACCATCACAGACAACTTACTTAATAAATACGTATCTAAGACTCGTATTTATAAGCCGTTATCAACTCTGAGATCGATCTTGAGAGGCCCTGCTAAAAAATTTTAAATAATTTATGAATGAAAACGGCATCTCAAGATCGATATCAGAGTTGAGAGCATATTAGAAATACAGACCTAAGTTACGTATCTATAGTTTATTCTCAACTCTCTTGTGTTTTTTATTTTTTTTATTCATTTTTAAGTATTCTTTTTTCTATATTTAAGCTGACTCACCAAATATTTCACCATTGGGAGCGTATTCTGTGACTAAGTACAAAGTATGGCTGCTTTCCATCACCTGAAAATCCGGTTAGGAAAATATAATCAGTACAATGCAAGAAAAACAGAGCATCTTAACACTAGGTTCTTTGCCTACCGTGCTATGCGGGAAAGAGCGTGCAGCTTTTTTCAGCAGCACACATAGATAGAAAAATAGTTTTTTAGTAAACTTGTAAAAATTTGAACGTAGTTGGTTTTGAACGTCTTTTTTATAATAGAAAAAAGTAAAACAATAACTAGAATATATTGTAATACTGTCTTGCCTGATTTACTAGTATCAATAATTTCCTAACTAACTTCCGTTCCACGATTTATTTATTTATTCTGAAGGAAGTAAAATTCTGAAATCAAATCTGTGCACTCATTTGCAGGTAACTTCAGGCCGTCCATGACTCTTCGTTCATCATGTTTTCCACACTCCCCAAATTTAGTGTTGAAAGGCAGAACTCAACGCCGCATTTTGTCTTATCAAAGCGGGAAAAAACCCCCTTTACATACAGATATTAAACAATAACATTTCTTGCATGGAAATCGAATTTACGACTATCATTCAACAGACTCAATAGCCACTCAGACATTAGGAACATATATTTAAAACAAGTTTATATATATTTTTTAACATTTTTAAGGTGTTTTTCCACACTTAGGATTTTTTCTTAATAAGTTAGCTTACATATAATTATTAAGCACCTACCTGATAAAGTGTAACTATGTGCGGATGCCGTAACCTCTTCATAATGGCTATTTCACGAAATGTCTTCTTTAAGTTGTCCTCATCTAGTCGAGACTTGTCTATTATTTTTATTGCTACCTGAAAAATAAATTAAAAAATTATAGATAATTGAAATTTTACACTCTATCTAGAGAGAGTAAGTAAAGATTTTTTACCCTATTAGGGATTTGAATTTAGGACCTCATGTAGCCTATATCTTTACAAGTTACATAGTTTTTCCCGGTATTAACAGGGGGAAATCCCTTATTTTATTTCATTTTATCCCGTACAGCTGATAAAACGGTATGACTCATTTTCATATTCCTATTATGTGGTCAAACAAACTTTAAATAAATAGAATTTATCAGAACACTGAGGTCGTCTCGCTCCTTTTTCACGGTTTATCCCGCATATAACAGGACGGGCAAAAGTAGACATTACGTATTCCGCCTAAAGAATTTTATTATCATTTCTTAAGTTAATATCTGAAAAAAATTCATATACTAATAAGTACAAACATGTATATGTTATGTTAAGACATGATAAATTGAATTTGAGGTCACGTGTTCTTTCTCAGCTAAAGCAAATGTACAGAGCATAATTTTTTTTATAAAAAAACAGCCTGTTCATTATAAAATCTGTTCACCTCTTCACTCTTTTCCCGCATAATAGAGTTGGCAGAAATCTAATGTTAAGATACGTTGTTTGCCACTTTCCGTTTTATTTTCGAGACATTACAGGTTGAGTGCCGCAACTCAACACCGTGAATTGTCAACCTGAGCAAGGAAAAGAAAATAATTTCAACAGACAAAAGCTTGTAAATCTTAAATATACTTTGAAGTTTAAGATATCCTTGAGACTTTGCTACGATTTCCACCAAAGGCCAGTACACTCGTTTTTCTAATGGCCATGATTGAATAGAACAAAATTGGGACAATTAACAAAAATATTTTTTATGGAGGCTGTCGTGGCTCAGGTGCACAAGCGTGCGATTGTAAACTCGAAGATTGTGGGTTCTATTCCCTCTTAGGGGAATGAAATATTTTATATTTTCATTTCTTCCGGCAAAGCACAGCGTTGAGTTCCGCCACTCATACATGTAATGTCACGCGAATTCGGGAAAAGGTGGCTAACGAAAGTGCCTTAATGGGTAACGGAGTGTCTTAACATTCGCTTCTGGAGTTACCTCTGCCAACCAAACCTATAAAAATTGTTATTTATACTACTCTCTCTGCCTCGAGACGCCAAATGTTAAGACACTGCGTTTCCATTTCCCGTCTAATGTTTAAGACATTACGTTTTGACAAAATTGCGTCTCACCAGAGTAAATAAAAATTGTTCATTCCCCGAGTGGGAATCGAACCTATAACGACGCGTTTACAGTCGGATACTGTGCTTGTATGAGTATTTTTAACAAAATGGTAGTGTATAACGTTCTATTATACGTATTTATTAAGTTACAAGCACTCTGTTTTCCAAAGAAAACAAAAATAGTTTATTCACCCGAATGAATCCGTAACCACCCCGTTTGCAGTTAAGCGCTGTCCCACTACGCCACGAAGGCCTCACAATCTTAAATGTTAATAGTGTATAAAGTAACTAAGTGTATGTTCTTGCCTGCCCGGCTAAATGCGGGAGATGCGTCAAAGATAAAAAAAAGTTATATGAAAATAATAATTTATAATATTGATTGGATATATTGCGCAGGGAACAAACACCTTTTTTAACCTTGTTTTATTACTATAAATATTACTAGCAATTTATTGTGTCTTTGTCTGTATTAATGCGAATATTTCAATAGAAGGAATAGAAGGTATATATCCTCGTATGTATATACAATATATTGTTTTTCTTTTTTTGGGATTTACATTTTATTCCGCATATAGCAAGTGGCAGGAGTGTTAAGACCCTTCGACAAATTTCGAGGCACTGCGTGTAGAGTGGCGGAATAAAATACTGTGCTTTGGCATAGTTATAATAGAGCAAGCTAATTAATGAAGATATTAAATAATTCTCGGAGTGAGAAGCCACAACCGTCGCGTTTACAGTCAAACACTTGTCACAGCGCTACGACGACGGTCTCGTGATATTTTTACAAAAACAAATTTTTACTCTTAACTAAAAAGACATGTGATATCAGATAAAATTTGAAAATTACAGTATTTTATTTCATATGATAAATTGAACAAATAAATTGAAAATTTCTGCAATCGCAAAAAGTATATATTTTTTTATTAATAAAAGCAAAAACGGATACTTAAAAAGAGTGTAATAAAATGCGGGTTCGACATTTTAGATATTGTATCGTAATAAGTTGCTGTTCCTATTTTGCGACATAAGCAGGGTGAACCTAGGGTGTCTTACACTCCGTTCTCTACTTTCCACCTAATTTTCAAAACATTGCATTGCTCTTGAGTGAGTGAACTGGATGCGGTACTTTGTGTATCAAATATATTAATATTAAAAAGAAACGACTACTGAAGCTAATTATATTACTAAATGTTGTCATAATAAAGATGAAGAAACATATTTGACTTGTATGTAAGTTAATGTATATGACAGTCGTTTATGTTATTCTTTACTGTCCGTCTTTTGTTTTGAACGTGATGTTTCGCATTCTGTATTCTAAGTAACTATAAAATCATAAACAAAGCCTAAGTGTACAATATAGCAAAATATATCGTTTTTAACGTATCTGCTTTTAACTAATATTATAAAACTAGAGTTTCTTTGCTCGAATGTGCTAATCTCAAGAACTACTGAATTGAATTAAACAATATTTTTAATGTAAAAAATAGGCTATATTACATGACGTTATTCGTGTGCCTCTTATAATGTGTATAACTTCATATACAACACTTAGTTAACGATGCATAAAAATCTTATTTAATAAATGACTATTCTACATTATATCTGTCTAAATTAAAATTATAAGCAACTATTATAACAAAATAAAAAAAAAACAAAACAAGAATATCCCATACAAATCAAAACTCACGGTGTCCCCATTCGAGCCAGCTAGCCTGAAGGACGCGACCTCGACACAATAAAGTTCACATCACGTGTATGTCTTCATACTTTTATTATTGTTTAAGTTAAATGAAAGAATTGGGAAAGTTTTACTACCTTATGGAACAGTGCTAGTGCATTTTATGTAATGGACGATGTGTAGGTTTGGTAGTTAACATTATTGCCAGCTGCGTAACAGAACTGAGTTTAGGATTTTGCAATTCGAGCCAGTAGTTTCTGACATTAGTATACCATTATTTAAAATGTTTTCAGGAGATACAGTGTTTGAAGTATTTTTTTAGATTCACGTTGTGTCCCGCATATTTGTATAGTAGAGATACCAATATTCTGCAAAAAATTTAAGACATTGCATGGTGAGTGCCAGTGAAATGAAAATAATGAATTCCCCTAAATAGGAATTGAACTCACAACCGCTGCGTGGACGCAGGAGCTGTGCCGTTGGAAAGTGTATAAAGAAATCATTTTACATTATAACGTAGCAGTAACGCATAAATAGATTGACATATTGAGGCTCTAAGCAGAGCCCACGCTTGCCTTTCTTAACGCCCACTATTGTACCTACATAAGGTTCAACTAGCTTATTTTAAAATCATTTTTCTAAATTACGTACAGAGAAAAATGTAGTGTGCATTTCTTTCAGTTTATTTTTTTCTCTTCACCATGTACCGACCAACTTTCTGGATATTGCGTGATGACTATTGACCCCAATGATCGTCGGTTCTGCGGCAAATGTGACGAGCTAATCGTTCTAGAGTGGAGACTACCACGCCTCGGCAGGCGTAATGTGGGACATCCTCCAGCTAGATGGGGCCTGATGGGGCCACCAGTGGACGAGGACAGGTTGACGATGATGAAATGGTAATCGAATCCAAAACCACAAAAAATAAGATTTGAAGTGCACTCACCTACAGTGATGTAAGGAATAAAACGTGTAACGAACGTATAGAATTGCGACGACGTGATAAGAGCAATCATTATTACATAATATAGCTTGGTTATGTAAAGGCATTTGAAGTCTAAAGGTGCGAGTTCTAATCCTACTGCAATATTAACTTAATTTAGTTTTTTGTAAAAAAACGTCGAAGAATCTTTTAGAACAATAAAAAAATGTATTACAGGCAGACAGACAGAAGGACAAAAAATATATCCTATCCTATATTATATTTATATTATTATTATATTAGATTCCATTTTTTTAAGTAAGACTGACAGACTTGAGAGCGGTTTATAAATAATTAAGAGCCTAGGCTCTTCTGTACCCTGCTCTGCGTGAAGATAAAAAAAACAAAACGGACAATTCTAATTAAATGACTTAAATATTTCACAGTGTTGCAATTAGTGTTGTAAATGTGGTTTTCCTTTACAACAAAAATAATAGTTGTATTATCTATCTGTGGTTAGGTATTATGACATAAAAAGACTAAGGTCTAAGTTTTTAATTTTTTTAGCTGCACTCTGTATCCCGCACATAGGGTAGACAGAGGGAACCTAGGGATCTAGTGTCAAGAACCTCCCTTCCCTAAGACACTTCCGTTTTTAACTATACGCCGAATTCGGAAGACATTGCACGTTGAGCAGCAGAACTCAAAGCTGCGTTTCGTTACCAGAGCGGGAAAATTAAAATATCAAATATTTGTTTTCTTTGAGAGGGAATCGAACCCACAACCTGCCGCGTTGACAGTCACGCGCTTATACCTATATAAAAAAATAAAAATAACATTTACTATTAATAATTTTGAACCAATATGATGTTGTTGGAATTTAATAATATTTCAGTGTAATAATCTATTTGGGGTTTCTGGCGTAGCATGGGAAAGCTGAAAGGCAATTCTAATTAAATTACTTAATTATTTCACATTGTTGCAATTAGTGTTGTAAATAGTAATAGTTAGTTCATTAATATATTATATACACGTATAAATATTGTTTTAAGAATGTTTGGCAAGTTAAAAGTTATAAAAATTCTTAAGTTTAATCTCTTTGTGTTAAGGTTATTTTCAATTTTTCAGGCAATATTTTTTCTTAGTAAAAATTCTGTGATGGGAGCAAACCAACCGAAACCTTCCATGCGTCTGCCTACCGTGTTATACAGGAAAACGCGTGAAGCTGTAGAAAACTATATAGAAATCACTATAAAATAAAGTATCAGCATTTTTCACGTTGTCTTTTTGCTGGCAACGACCTAACCTTGCGTTCGAATGCCTTTTTTCTACCTTAATGCCTTTGTACAATCAGTAGAATTACTTTTACTTTCTATGGATTGACGTATAAACTTTTTTCTGTTTTCAACTAGTGAGTGCATTCGGCGCTGCTTAAATTTAATGAATGAAAAATGTTTATTTACAACATTTTAATAAAAAGGGGTTTGTTGGACTGACATTAGATACCTACTGATGTTTCACGCATATAGCAGGGCGGCCAGGCGCTACTCTTCCCACGCACCGCCCAATTTTCAGCATATTGAGAATTGCCGAGCGGAACTCAACGCTGCGCTTTGTGTTACTAGAACGAGGAACTTGCGGGATACAATGTAACGTTAAGACACTAAAAGTAACTACTTAATAAATATATAACATTTCCAATACAATTGTTCCATGGGCCATGACTACCGAAGTACTGCCAACGACCCTCCTTGAGAGTGGCCTTGTAGAGAAAAAATGTTCTTATACCCTTGTACGGTTGACACTAAAAGATAACAAGTAAAAGTTTTACAAGGAAACCGAATATAATTGAAAATAAAAATACGAACTTAGAATGTGTCATGTGTCATGTGTCATACACGACGCTTGGTTGTTACAGTTTAACCATGTGAGCGAAGACAATTTTATTTTTATACAATGATGTCATTTGACGATTAACGCCGAGGATACTGTTTCTTTTGCAACCTCACTTTCCGCAAAACTTCGTATTAAGTGGCGGCACGTTTGACATTTGTCTTGTTACCAGAGCGAGGAATGAAAATAACTCATTGCCCATAGTAAGAATCGAATTCCCGAAAGCATTTACATTAATTTAACGCATTTAAAGTCAGACGGTCGGTCTCAAATGGAAAAAATAAATAATTTTTTTGCGGACCATACTAACAAAATGTTTTTTATACATCGCCTTTTTCTCAACGCAGCGCCTCAACTAGTAATATCGAAAGCGTCGTAAACGATTTAAACGTTACAAGCGTAAATTAAAAAAACAAATTACCAAATTGTTATACAATTTCATTGTTATACTAGCTTTAGCCCGCGGCATCGTCGATGTGCTCAAATAGTATGGCACACGACACATTCTAAGTTCGGGAGGTAACTCGCAGGTACCCTTTACATCGATCCTTTTTTTACCATCCCGCTGTATCCTGCACGTGTTAAGACACTCCGTTCCCATTAAGACTTTCCGCTGAATTCTGGAGGCTTTGCGTGTTGAGTGGCGGAACTTAACGACGCGCTTTGTCTCTTTACAACATTTCATTAACTCGAGTGGATATTAAACCTTGTCGCACGCTTGTGCGCCTGCGACACGCTTGGCCTATCAAAATAATAAATAGCTAAGCCCTAATATCTAAATACCTAACTTGTACCATTTACTTTCAAAGGTTTCTTTATTAGTTCAACAGAGAATAGTTTCAAGTTTAAAGGGTTTCATTTCTACAAAAAAAACTTTATTGTCCCGAAAATTACTTATAGTAGGTACCTATAATTGTTTGTTGAGGAAAATCGAGTGATTGTGGGTTCGGTCCCCACTCGAGGAGATGATATACTTATAAGTATTTATTTAAATTTATATTCCACTTTCTTTGCTTTGGTGCTCTAGAGGCATTGATTGTTGAATGGCGGAACTTAACGCTGCGCTTTGCCTCGATACCAGAGCAAAGAAATGAAAATATTAAATACTAGCGGACGCGTGCAGCTTCGCTTGCGTATTTAAGGGTGAATTCTAATAACCCATGAAACATGTGTTCAATGAAATATTTTTAAGAGTCTAAATTTCAATTTTTTTTTAAAATCGGTGGCGATTTAAAGATTTTTCCATACAAACTTTCAACCCCTTATTTGCACCCTTAGGGGGTGAATTCTAGAAAACCATGAAATATGTGTTTAATTATATACGTTTAAGAGTCTGAATTTCAAATTTTATAAAAATTGGTGACGATTTAAAAAAAACCTATACAAACTTTCAACCCCTTATTTGCACCCTTAGGGGAAGAATTCTAGAAAACGTTCAATTAAATACTTTTAAACATCAAAATTTCAAATTTTATAAAAATCGGTGCAGATTTAATTTTTTTTCCATACAAACTTTGAACCCCTATTTCACCCCTTTAGGGTAAAAATTTTTTCTTCTTAGTAGATGCCCAGATTACGAAAGTAAACTTTTGTCCAAATTTAACGCTTCTACGCACAGCGGTTACGGCTGTGCGTGCGTCTTACCTCAGTCAGTGAGGACAAGTCCTTTTATATATATAGATTTCGTTTCGAATGTTATACGAACCCACAAACCACGTTTACGGACGCAAGCTTACTATTTTTCCCATATTTTGATTTATTAATAGTCTTTCACTGACAACTAACTTCAAGCAAAGCAAGCCTATAACAGGGGCGGCTGGATGCGACCGTGTTGCAAGGTGTGGACCTCGAATCGCCAAGTGCAAATCGAGGTATGGACACTTGACACTCGAGGCTGACAGCATGTAGCACCATGGGCACACAAACAGCGAGCATTTTTCTTTTGTACGTGGTCAATAAAAAAATGTTAACGATTGATCGCATTTAACACGCAATGCCTTGCCAGAATTGGGATAAAAGTGACGAACGGAAATGTCTTAACAGAAAAGGAATATATTAACACTAGGTTCCCAGGTTCCCCCTGCCTACCCTGCTATATGCGGGATATAGGGTAAAGGTAAAAAAAACATTGACAAATAGATACATACAGGTCGAGCTAATAAAAGCCAAGACATACGAAAACGAATAATTACACAAACAGGCACCGAACCTGTGACCGATAAATAATATTTATTTGAACTAAATAAAATCACATAATATTTAAACAAATAACAATAATAAATAATGTTATTTATCTTGGAAGCTTCAACTTGCATGTCAGATATACTTCAAACGCAAGAAGTTTTGCGTTTGAAGAGAATCGGGCTTCGAGCAAAATGTTTCTATTTATTTAGGCCAATATCCAAAACTACTTTATAATCTTTACCTTTCTAATGATGGATGTGAGGTACCATTCCCATTTGGGGAATCATTATATTTAAATTATTTTATACTAGCGGACCCGGACGCGGCTACGAATGCTTGAAATATAAGAATATAATTTCTATAGAAATCATTTCAATCTAGATGAAATGCTAAAAGTGACTATTATCTATACTAATATAATAAAGCGGAAGAGTTTGTTTGTTTGTTTGTTTGTTTGAACGCTAAGATCTCTGGATCTACTGGTCCGATTTTCATTGTTTTTGTTTTGTATGAAAGCTGCATTCTTCAGAAGTGCTATAGGCTATATAACATTACATTACACATATATACTAATATATTTTAAAGTACATTCTAATTTGACATGCAATTTATTCTGCCATGTTAATAACAACCGTCGTTGCTACGCGACCGCTACCGCGACGTTTTGATATTCATCCTTATGAAAATAAATATAATAGTCACTTTTAGCATTTTATCTAGATTGAAATTATAGTTTACTGTATAACATACTAATAAATAATTAAAGAGATGTCACTGATTCCAAATGACCTAGCCTACGAGTGGTATAGTATGACAGACGCGAACGGGCAGATGACGTTGACGGTTTTATAAATTTTCATACATTTTCGAACTTTATTTGTTGTTTATAATTAATTTAAAATACACTTTGATTCTCTTCTTATTTTATTTGATATTGCCCGCTAAAATTATCCTACTTAATAGAGAGAAATGTTTAGTTATTTCGTAGAGTCGATATCTATGTACGCACGTACGGAAAACTTTAGGTACTTTTTCTAATATTAAGAATACCTATCCTTTAGTTACTTTTAATCCTTTTGTTAGTTCATTTCAATAACTCAGATATTTTTTTCTATTAATGTGTATCTACTTATTATTCTTTTTGATTATTTGAGCTTATATTTTCTTACTAATTCTATTGAGAATTGAAAATAATTTGATGAATATATTTAATAAATATTCTTATAGTTGAAGCAGGCGTAGCCGCGTCCGGGTCCACTAGTATTTTTCATAAGGATGAATATCAAAATGACGCGGTAACGAACGCGGTCGCGTAGCGACGACGGTTGTTATTAACATGGCAGAATAAATTGCATGTCAAATTAGAAAGTATTTTAATTTATTAGTATATATGTGTAACGTAATATTATATAGCCTATAGCACTTCTGAAGAATGCAGCTTTCATACAAAACAAAAACAAAGTAAATCGGACCAGTAGATTCAGAGATCTTAGCGTTCAAACAAATAAACAAACAAACAAACAAACTCTTCCGCTTTATTATATTACTAGTGGACCCGGACGCGGCTACGCCTGCTTCAACTATAAGAATATTTATTAAATATATTCATGAAATTATTTTCAATTTTCAATAGAATTAGTAAGAAAATATAAGCTTTAATAATCAAAAAGAATAATAAGTAGAGACATATTATTAGAAAAAATTATCTGAGTTATTGAAATGAACCAACAAAAGGATTAAAAGTGACTAAAGGATAGGTATTCTTAATATTAGAAAAAGTACCTAAAGTTTTCCGTGCGTGCGTACATAGATATCGACTCAACGAAATAATTAAACATTTCTCTCTATTAAGTAGGATGATTTTAGCGGGCAATATCAAATAAAATAAGAAGAGAACCAAAGTGTAGCTTAAATTAATTATAAACAGCAAATAATTACATAAACATTTACAATAGTTCGAAAATGTATGAAAATTTATAAATGTCCGTCAATGTCATCTGCCCGTTCGCGTCGGTCATACTATGGCGCCCGTAAGCTAGGTCATTTGGAATCAGTGACATCTCCTTAACTATTTATTAGAATGCTATACAGTAAACTATAATTTCAATCTAGATAAAATGCTAAAAGTGACTGTTATATTTATTTTCATAAGGATGAATATCAAAACGTCGCGGTAGTGGTCGCGTAGCAACGACGGTTGTTATTAACATGGCAGAATAAATTGCATGTCAAATTAGAATATACTTTAAAATATATTAGTATATATGTGTAATGTAATGTTATATAGCCTATAGCACTTCTGAAGAATGCAGCTTTCATACAAAACAAAAACAATGAAAATCGGACCAGTAGATCCAGAGATCTTAGCGTTCAAACAAACAAACAAACAAACAAACAAACAAACAAACAAACTCTTCCGCTTTATTATATTAGTATAGACTAGCGGACCCGGACGCGGCTACGCCTGCTTCAACTATAAGAATATTTATTAAATATATTCATGAAATTATTTTCAATTTTCAATAGAATTAGTAAGAAAATATAAGATTAAATAATCCAAAAGAATAATAAGTAGAGACATATTATTAGAAAAAAATATCTGAGTTATTGAAATAAACCAACAAAAGGAGGAAGGAGGAAAAGTAACTAAAGGATAGGTGTTCTTAATAATAGAAAAAGTACATAAAGTTTTCCGTGCGTGCGTACATATATATCGACTCTATGAAATAACTAAACATTTCTCTCTATTAAATAGGATAATTTTAGCGAGCGATCAAATAAAATAAGAAGAGAACCAAAGTGCAGTTTAAATTAATTATAAACAGCAAATAATTACATAAAAATTAACAATACTTCGAAAATGTATGAAAATTTATAAAACCGTCAACGCCATCTGCCCGTTCGCGTCGATCATACTCATACTATACCACTCGTAGGCTAGGTCATTTCCAATCAGTGACATCTCCTTAATTATTTATTAGAATGTTATACAGCAAACTATAATTTTAATTCATCTAGATAAAATGCTAAGGTATAGCGCGCACTAGTGATTTTTGTCACCGTGATTGTTGCGTCACTGTCACCGTGTACATTACACTACAATAGCAGCTAAATGTCACTTCGTTCCCCCTCCCCCTTGCGGTTTCCATACCAGTCGTCTTCCGCATAAACATGAAACAGCAGCATGTTGCATTGCAGCACCGAATTTTTATTTCAAGAATGGCGTCAAGTTCATCACCAAGGCAAAACGTGTGTTTTCATGAAGATAAAATAGACAACGACAATACTGATTGACGAAATTGAGTTGAGGCCATTGCTCTATGACAAATCCCTAAAGGATTATTCAAATAGTAATTTGAAAACCAATATTTTCTACGTTTGCTTTTTTTTCTATTTCTTAATATAAGTGCACAGACAACCATCTCTTCGAGATCCATTTTATCAAATGTAAAAAATTTCGTCACTGTCATCGCAAGTGCGCGCAGTCGCGAAAAGTATGGTGACATGTCAGTGACAAAAAATTTATTGTCACCGTGACAAAAGTCACTAGTGCGCGCTATACCTAAAAGTGACTATTATATTTATTTTCATAAGGATGAATATCAAAATGTCGCGGTAACGGTCGCGTAGCGACGCGATGGTTGTTATTAACATGGCAGAATAAATTGCATGTCAAATTAGAAAGTACTTTAAAATATATTAGTTTATATGTGTAATGTAATGTTATATAGCCTATAGCACTTCTGAAGAATGCAGCTTTCATACAAAACAAAAACAATATAAATCGGACCAGTAGATCCAGAGATTTTAGCGTTCAAACAAACAAACAAACAAATAAACAAACAAACTCTTCCGCTTTATTATATTAAGTATTAGTATAGAAGTATAGATATATAATATTTCAAAAATAAGTAGGATACAGCCTGAATCGAAAAAATCACACACTAATAGAAAGACAAAGTAAAAAAATATAACTAAAAACATATAAACAAAATAAAGTAAATAGGTTAATTATGCATTGTATTAAACAAATAGAAATAACAATAAAACAAACGTTTAGGTAATAATCTTTTAAATTAGCAATGAAATAGTTAGATAAAGGGGGCGTGAGATTCCGTGCCGTCATAATAAAAACATTTTTAAAATGATAATTACTCGAACTGACGACCATCGCGAACTCACTCGCACACACCTCTCGACTGCGCTGCTACAGACCCAATATTGTATACCTGTGTACGTATATAATTTCAATACAGTAAATTGAGGATATTATACATATTGTATAAAAACACACAACCACAAATATGTTCGTTATTATTTAATAACATAATAAACTTCTTTAGGTATTAAGTAATTTATTGATTAATATATTTTTACTCGTAATATTTTATGTATATTTATATATATATGGACATACAACCTTTTTCCTACGGCTTCGCCCGCGGATACAGCCAAGAGTGGTGTATGACTAACGTGACCATTCTTTTTCAGCTCGAAACGGTACATGGGGGTCTCTATTCGTCAATTACCTAGCAATTTTATTTATTTTTAACTTTTGTATTAAAAAATAAAAAGTGTCATTCGACTATTGGAAGCAGAATACAACAGTTTAGTTTTCTTTCTTTTTCAATCGAGTCCACACGTAGGGTCGATTGAAATGGAGGAAATGAATTATTTTCGTTGCCTCGCTCTGGTAACAAGCTTGAAGACAAAGCGTGGCGTTGTTTTCCTCTAACCGGGACCCGAGTGTGTGCTATATGCGGGTTACAGCGTGAAGCTATAAAAAAAATAGTCATTTAGGTGGTGTAAAGTCAACCTACATATAACAAGTGTAATGATCTCATGAGGTCAAGTTCTTGTACAATCACCCATAAGCCAATATTTCTCATACAAGAATATGAGATCGGACCGAGAACGAACCGAGACTATAGTGCGAGTCTTTCGTAGACCTGGAGCGGAGAACAAGAGAGGTCCTCTAGAAAAACATATTGCATTTAAGAGTTACATTGTAAAATTTTAACATTAGTGTGTTCTGGAAAGAAATATAAATGCTGAGATAAAAAGAAGGTATTTGATTACATCACACAAAATTCGGGACAATTAACTAATAATTATGATTTTTAACAAAACAAACCGACTTCTTCAGAACTTAGTCAAATTTTCCGTCAAACTACCCTTGAAACTATCCTTGCCAATAAAAAAGAAAATCATTGAAAGCGGTTGGCGTGATATTGAATTATTAGTCTATTTGTCGCGCACATACTTAATGCAAATTTAAAACTTATGTGATTTTGGACCACACGGTAAGCACTAGCTTTTACATAAAAAAAGAATCATCAAAATTGGTTTATCCAGCCAAAAGTTCTGAGGTAACAAAAAAATGCAGTTAAATTGATAACTTCCTCCTTTTACAGAAGTTAAAAAATAAAGCGAAGCGGTTAAACTGAAATATAATATAAATTTATCTCAAAAATTTTAAAATAAGTCATATTTTCACAAAAAGTTGTTTGGATTTGGTTGTGTACAAAGATATTTTTGTTTGTTTTAGCTATTATCGTCTGTTGAAATTTTTTTTTTAGCTTTACGCTGTTTCCCGTACATTGCAGGTTAGACAACCCGTTCCCATTAATAAACTGTCGATGCATTTTAGGAAGTATTCGGCAAGGTATAATAAGAAGAATATTATAAAAAAAAATTAACAGACAGCATTTTTACTTTTTTTTACGTTAATTTTTTCCCGTAAATAATTTATAGAAATTATTTACTTACAATGAAAATGTATTTTATAATATTTATAATTGTGTTTATTTACTATTCCTATCTATACATACTTTTTAATCATTGCAGTAAAGATCATTTTAAATATTCATGTTATAGTATATTTTAATAAGTAAATAAAAAAACCGCTGGATTCAAAGGGCGCAGGAGCGGACGGAGTGGCGAGCATTGGGGGAGGCCTATGTCCAGCAGTGGACCTTAATAAAGGCTGATAGATAGAAATAAAAAAAATATAGATAATAAAAAATATTGATCTACTGCCTAATTTTATATATTTTTTTATCTGAAGTATAAAAACAGGGAATAGGAAACATGAACATGAACACTCCCTTTCCATTAAGACATTTCTGTTCCCCACTTTTCGCCAATTTCACGAGGCATTGCATGTTGAGTGAAGAAACTCAACGTCTCGCTTTGCCTCGTTGCCAGAGCGAGTAGATTTAAATATTAAATATTTCTTTTCTTCATGTGGGAATAAAAGCGTTTACTCTTGTGGCCCTGTGCCACGACTCCTAGGGGACTCCAGGGGTCCTATTCTGCATAGTAACTTTTTTATTATGCAGAATAGGACACCTAAAAATATTTTGTCAAATTATGTATAATATAAAACAAGGAGCTTATTATAGTATGCCAATCTTTTAATTTTTAATATAACTATTTATTTATTCCTTAAATTTAAAATATGCATAATTAACAATTTTTAAGTTTATTTAATAAAAAAAATTCTTGATCTAAAACCTTAAGTTATATCAATGATTGATTGGATGAATATATTTGAATTTCAAATTTTCTTCTAATATGCTCTGTATACAAATATATAAAGATAAATAATATAAAGTAAATATTTATTACATGTTTTTCCAATCATTGTACTTGCTTGTGTTGCGTCTATAATATTTTTTCAATATAATCTACAGATGTTATAACTTATATCTTGTATAGACTGTTATTAAAAGAATAAAATATGTTTAAAAATATGGTTTTTTCTATTGACTTTTGTACTGTATCCTATACATACCACTGCTATATACACATGTAGGAGTGAATGTGGTGTTATTTTTAATAAAAAAACAGATTACTCTAAATATCCTTTAAGAGAGAGAAAGTAGTGGTAAGACACTCCATTCTATACTTTCTACTTAAATTTACACATTGTGCATCAAATTAGGAAATTTAAAACTGTAATTTCTCTTTGAATTCATTCACTTGAGTGGGAATCAATCTTACAAGCATTCTGTTTACAGAGACTATCATGCTATGCCAGAAAAACAGCTTTTTGTATGAGATTTTGTCTTTATTTACCTTTCATACATTTATATTTTATTATATATAAAAGTTATTAGTGTAAGTGATTTTTAATGATACCACAGTATGAAATCAAGAATATTGTGTATGGGGGACAGTAAATGCTAAAATATAGTAATATAAATGTAATAGTGTAGTTAATTAAAACTTATACTTAGTTATGTATTAATATTCTATAAATTAATTACTTCAAAAGATTATATTTTACGTCAATAAAATTGTATTTAAATTTACTTTGTCAATATTATTTTAACTAAGTATATTTATTGATATTACCTATGAATGAAACATAAATTATATAGAACTTTATAAAAATGAAAGTTAAATAACTTCTTAATCCATTTTTCAATCTTCTAATAAGTTTAGTTTTTTTTCTATAGTAGAAAAATAAACATATTTTTAAAGAGCTAAATTTTAAATAGCAAAAATATATAAAAAATATATGTTTTAACCATTATTATTTATTATCAACTAAAAAAAATACATCAATCAAATGTTTTTGTTTATTTTTCTATACATAATGTTAAATAGTGATAATTTGAGGTTATATAAGATTTATTTAGAAAAACAAACTTTAGGAAAACTACTGAGATATTTTATATTTTTGTAGGTTATAATATGTAATTGAATGTATCCATCGATTAGTTGACGATCATCAAAATATGTTTTAAATGCCTAATCTTATAAAAACAAAACATATCAAAGTAAATTAACATGTTTACAGCTAGTATGTACACAGTACAGAACTTTCTTTGTGAGAGTTGGTGAAAACTACAATATAACGAGATTCTTATAAGAAATAAATATTAATTCTCACGTCTAGTTGTGTGTTTAAATTACTTATTGTGTATCGTCAGTGTAATAACAAGACGACACCATAATTGACTAGAGGACAAGCGATGAACTTAGCAATTGACTATAATTGTCGCAAAAACAAAATTGAAGGTCATACATTTAAGGTCCTAGATCCTTTCCACATTTTTTCGTTGTAAAAATGTAAATATAAATAAATAATTAAGAATAAAAAGTTTTCAACTTCAAAAGAAATTTTTAAAGTTATGATATAAACCGATCAAATTGCGGAGTGCATGTGACATGTTAGTCGCGTATAGTAAACAATGCACCACACAAATGGTCGGGTTGCGTTATTTTTTTATAAAAACACGTTCCTACCATCAGTTTGGACTAAAGAACTAGTTTTTAATGCCTAACTCAACGTTTGATTTAAACACATCACACACACTGCACACTGAATCCGGTGTTAACTGGTATAGCACAGGGTTTGGTGAAACACATAAATACATGATACCAACCTTAGTCTTAGTGATATTGTGGGTGGCTAGTTTGACGACCGCAAAGTTGCCAGTGCCTATGGTCTTCTCCAGCTCGTAGTTACCGACACACACGAGCTGGTCGATGGGGAAGTGTTTCTTCATCGGTTTTATAGTGGCCATGGCGACACGGCCGCGATCCGCGCTCCCCGACGGATTTTAACTAACTGATACTAGTTCGTAATTCGGCCGCCGCGGCGCTGCTGCTGACGTCATTCGGCTAGGACGTACAACTCAATCCTGCTACTTTTCATTAACAAAATCCAATGCAGTGCGAAAATTGATTTCGTTAAGAATGTTTAATTGTGATGCGTTTGTTATCGTTTTCATTTTGAGACTGGTGTAACGTAGGAGTGATAGCGCGAGATAATGCTATCAGTGATTGCTTATCATTCCGTAAGGTTCAAGTTGAACGTCGCCGACCATAAAAAAAAAACTCGATTCACAAGCTTTACGTGAATCGTGCTGTTTCATTCGCACGCTTTTGTTTTGTATTGGTGCGAGCGAGTTAGTTATATGTAGAGGGCGCGTGACGTCAGAGGTTAGTTTTACGTCATACGCGGCAATTTCAAATGAGTTATAGAAATACGTCAGACGAGAATATCGATTTTTTCCCGCCGAAACAAAATTTTAGCGCGCCAGCAAAGAACAAAAACGTAAGTATTTTATGTTTTACACTATGCAATATATAATTAAAACATTTTATAAGTTAAGAACAGAAAAAATATATACAAGAATTAAATTGTGTGACTATCGTGACTTTTTTGCAGTCGTCTTAAATATTTACATTAAAATACGTGAAGATAAAATATTAAATTGCTTAACAAACTTAACTGGATCACTTGCTCATTTATTTGAGTATTAACATAAATTATAATCGATTTTCATATAATAATTGTAAGGTACTAGCTTTTACATTAAGTTTTTCTCGTGTGGTCAACTGAAAATAACTACTGCTTATGACACATGACACCCATGACACAATTTAAGCGGTAGGTGGTAACTCTGATCTCAGGTACAGTGGGTTACATTGACCTAATATAACGTAGCCAAGAAATATTATAGATAGGAAAAATAAGTATAGGCTTCCTTCATAAATGGACTATCCAGAAAAAAATAGTTTTTTAATACCTTCTATTTAGATTCCCTTTGTCTACTTTTGTCTTTGTATATTCGGTATCTATACAGTAAACTGAAATAAAAAGAGAAAAATAATTTAAGGATTTAATCTTTTTTTTAAATAAATGACCTAGTAGACTAGACCTATTCAGAATATTCAAATTACATCCATTTTGACTTAGTCATGTTGTCGTACGTCTAATGTTACATATTTTATGTAAAGCACGCTCGGGGTGCCGTAATATAAGAACAGAACAGAACAAAAATTTTATGTACGTATTTTTAAACATAAAAGTATTTGAATTTTTAATGCATAGAGACCAGTCGCGGCGCAGGGGCACAAGTGTGTGACTGTAAATGCGATAGGTTGTGGATTCGATTCCCACTCGAGGAAATGACATATTTAATTTACGTTACGTATTTGGCATTATACAGGGTGGAATTGTCAGCGCCACTTTAAATGAAACTACAGTTTTAACTACTCTATAAAAGCCTAATATAATTCGGAAAAAAAAATTTTCAAAAATGAAAAAGTTTTTTTTCAAACAAAATAAATAAAAAAATTATCGTTTTAAAATAAAACGCCATTTGTAAAGTATAACATAGACACACATACACACTTACCTGTCAAAGCGGCAACGTGTGCGTGACACGAAATACAGGTATGGATAAAAATCGTGAAATGAAAAAAAAAATCCTACGTCCAAATCGTTGAGGTACCTTGATCGTTTTTTTAAATTCTGGGTTTGAAATATTTTACCCTATATGCAGTTTCAGTAAAAGGAGCGCTGCCTCTTCCACCTGTATAACAGGATAGGCAGAGATAACCTAGTGTTAAAACAATCTGATCCCCACGCATCGCACTTCTTTCTTTTCGAAATATTGTGTGTCGAATGACGAAATACAAAGACGCGCTTTGTATTCTAACTAGGGCGATGAAATGAAAATAATTCATCAACTTCTTCAACTTCAGTCTTTGGGCTTGAAAATAAAAGGTCACGCGGTTTTTCCTTTCGCTAAATATGATACGATAGTTGTACTTGTAATTTCGATGTCAACTCAATTAAATTTATAGCATAAAATATATTCAATTTCATAGTTTTCTGAGCCATAGCGTTCTGTTCATAATGTCAACCATTCTAAACCTAATATTTTTTCCCTCATATAGCTAGGTTTTAAGATTCTTAAAACCTAGTGCTAAACCACTCCGTTAAGCCTCCCATTAAGACATTTCAATATAACCTCCCATTAAGACATTTCAATAATCATAAAACCGGAGAACGGAGTGCCTTAACACTATGTTCTCACTACCAACCATACTAAAACATTCTACTATTAGGTAGGTACGTATTTTATACCTAGTCAATGTAATGTCATACAATGTAGATAACCACGTCTCCCAAATATACGACGCATATGAATGAGCGACCGAAATAATATAATTCATCTCTCATTCATTGATACGGCATCCTGTATTGATCTTTTGTGTTCATTGAAAATAGCGACATCTTGGGGTTATATTTTGGAAGCAGCTTGCTTTTAGTTACTTTATAGATGGCGTTGGAATTGAACTTGCTGCGCGGACTAAGCGGCTGTGGCCAAATGGAAATGGAGAGTTTTCTATGACACCAGACATATTCCATAGTGCAGGAGGTACCTAACTCTGACCGCAGGCCATAATCTATTGAGTTACAATAATTAGGGAGGATTCACACTATAGTGGCAGTCATTCGTTCTCGGTCCGATATGCCTGTTAACTGTTAAACATATTCTTATATGGAAAACAATGAGAGACAGAAACATTTTTAAGTGATTTATTTGTTTAAAATAAAATACGAGACGAGACGAATTACTAGAGCGATGAATAATGTTTAATAAATATTTAGTTCCCCATCACCGTCGCGTTTACTTTATTTGGTTATATCTTTTTTTATTTAAAAAATAACGCTAAATTGTCAGAATAGGAATTAAAAGCACAATCATTGAAAATATTCTAACATCAGACATTATTTCTTGGTAAAGGGTCCAAAGGTAATATTGTTTTAAATATATAAAAGAACAAAATAAAACAACAATATTCTAAAACATATATTTATTTTGTTTATACTTAATTAGCTGTAAGGCATTTGCAAGGCTTTGTACTATAACAATATCGATATAAATTGATGATTACAAATGATTTTCGAAGTCGATTATTCAAAATGAGCGATTAAACAGAACATTACTACAAATATTTATAATCATCTATTTATTTAATGTAATAAATATTAACTAACAATGTTTGTTTTAGAACGGTGTGACTTTATGTAAAAATTATGTTTTTTTGTTAATATAAACGGAGCGTATGTTAGTATATACAAAAAGCCGTTTATTTTAGAGTTAAAAACTTTGATATAAATAGTTCCATCAAGTGGGTATCGAAGCTGCAATCGTCGCGTTTACAGTTAGATGTTATCTCATAATTAAGAAAACGCATAGAGTTATAATACACCAAAATTTGACAACCTTGAGGTGCTTCATTAAAGTGATAACACTGACCTGATGTTAATATTTAATAGTACACTACACTACGGTCGGCGACCACTACGGTGGCAGTGGCCGCCTTTTAATTAACTGTGCCGATTTCATTTTACATTTTTTTCTCATTCATTTGATTATTTGGTTTTCCTTCCAAACCTCAAATTCACAAAAAAAACTATATTATGTAATTATGATCAATTTTAATATTTGTTTAAAATCACACTATTCCAAGAAAAAACTGTTTTTACAAAATATAACATTTTTTTTACTCAACACTTCAAAAAAGCCGTAAAATTGGTGATATGTTACATTATTGTTCACGTGCTTTGTTCTACTTATATATATATATATAACAATTTAAATTTAACCATTTAAATACTAAAATTTTGTATAAAAACTTTACATTTGAACGGATATGTTCCTGTAAAAGTTGTTTTTCCAATTTTCTTGTGACAATTTTTTTGTAAGTAAAATTTCTCGGGTGGCCTTAGACTATTCTGGGGTGGGCACGGGCCACCCAGTCCTAGCTCTTCCTACACCCACGGGCACAATTACTTAACGATTCAAAACGCACTTGCAAAAGATAATAATGAATAAACAATATAATATATTCGTTTTTTTTATATGAGACAATTTTTACACCTCTTTTATATATTTCTAAACAACTAAGCTATATGTTCTTATTCTTATACAAAATTTTAGTATTAGAAACTATACATAAAAATTTATTGACTTATATGTATACGTAATATATATTTATTTTAACTATCACAAGATTTATAACCAAATTCATAACTCCTAGATAAGTTCCCGTTAAATTACTTAACAGATATCTATCATCGTTATGTCTTTCTGTTTTCTTTCGTAACAAAAAGAAAGTACTACAAAATATTCGCTTTGTAATTTAAAAGAAACTTATGAAAATCATGAAATTAATATTTTACATCAGATCCTATTTACATAAAAACAGTAAGAACCTTTTTTTTTAAAATTTTAGTTTCAACTAAAAACGTGATGTTGCAATGTGTGAGTTTTAAGTACATTTACGCCCTATGTTAATAATCAATCCTAATCCATAAATTGCAACCATAGATTGAAATAGACAGAGATGGAAGATGGCGTGCAGGTTAGTGATTGGATAGACATGTCGGACAATACAAGATTGACGTTAACTGGAGATAGGAGATACATTATTAACATTGGGCGTTAGTCTATTGACGTGTAAAAAGTACTGTTTAAGAAAACAAATATCGATATCTGAAACAAATGATAATTATTATCTGTATGTATATAGATATATTATAATATAAATAAAGTCATTTTAATGTTTTTTTTAGTTTGTCCCTGTATCCCTGACATAGCAGGGTAGGCAGAGTCCACCACACCGTCCCGTTTCCAGTCGCACGGTTGTAACCCGGCGCCAAGACGGCCTCAAATTCTTTTAGTTGTAAAAAAAAAACCATTTACAACCGAAGCGAATTTATTTTTCATATTTAATTACTTTATTTTTAACGTAATTAAATATGAAAAATAAAATATCTTCGCTTATCATTTTTCCCTTTTAATTCCATTTTCAATTACGTTTTTTAAAATATCAAATGTTAAGTTAGAATTATCTTTATTTTTTAATATGCACTTTCTTCCTTTTGTGCTGAGTGGTGTAACTCAACGCCGCACATTGTCTTGCTTCTAGAGCGGAGACAAAAAATATTAATTCCCCTGAGTATACAATGAACCCATAAACATTCACCCGTATTCATTACAGTCTGTAAATAAAGATGTTATATTATAAAATATCTATATTATTATACCATGGCAAGTTTTTAACAAATAAACTAGGCAAGTAATTTAAATATACACTAAATACTAAATTTAAATGTTATTTCTGTTTTTTAATACGCACAATCATATTTAAAAAAAAATCGAAAAATACATATTATTAGATCAATTCCATAATTTTATTGTCTTTTTAGTCAAAATTTTATTATAAAATTAAAAATGGACAGATTTGTTATCAATTTTAAGATTCTTATGTAAGTACTAAAGAAGTATTTTTTATACAAAATGATACTAAAAAATGGAATTTAAAACAATGTTTTTTATTATATACATTTTTTTATTACTTAATACTTAACACTAAGTGTGACAGTAATGTATTGGATCATTTCGTTTTGAAAGTCAAAGGTACAACATTATGCCATATGTATTTTTTATTATTATTATAAACTAATATAATTATATGGCAGTTTTTATTATGGCTGAACACAATAAAATCGGCAAATAAAATTGGAATGGAGTATTTTTAAATCGACTAGACGTGAAGAAAAAACGAAATGATTCAATCATTATTTTTTTGTTGATATTTAAAATTGTAAAGCACATTTGGTCATTGTAATGTATAGAGGTAGAATACTAATATATACATATACAACACTAGTCAACACATCACTACTTCTATTTTTTTAGACTAAAACCTGTTCAGTAATTCCCAAGGCACATGTTTTTTATAGATTAACCATTTATTGAATAAAAAAAATATAAACCAAATTTGAAAAAATGTTAATAATAAAAGAACGCAATAAACATATAGACAACTACATACAATTTTAATGCCTTTTTTAATATTAAACATATTAGAACTGGGCTAAAGCATTTACAGATTAAAAATATACACGCACAAATAATATTTATTATCTTTCATTTTTTTAGTGACCATTATTTAAAAAAATATACATTGACAGCTACTGTGTAAGCAAAAAGCCATTGTGACTAGTTCATTTGTTGTTTTAAGGCACTTTTTATTATTATTGAAATATATATTTACAGCAGAGACTCGATTAGACGGCTATCAATTATAATGATTGGTTATTGTCCGGATTACCAAATAAAAAAATAAGAAACATTACTAATATTTTACCAATCCTATCCTACTAACATTATAAATTTAAAAGTTTGTGAGGATAGATGTTTGTTCCAATTTCAAGCAAAAAGTACCAAATAGATTTAAATGAAACTTTACAGTAATATAGCTTATACATCAGAATACCACATACGCTACAATTTATGAAAACATTTTGTATAATTTGGCTATAATAAAACAATGAGTTTAAGTGGGCGAAACTGTGTTTGGGTATTATTTCATAGTTTAGGTCCAGTTTTTAATTAACCGGAAAATCGTTAATAATCAATCTGGTTAATCGGGTTTCGACTGTATATATATTGCTTCAAATGTCATGATTTATAAAATTCTAATCAAAAACATATTCTTATCAACTACTTTTTGAAATACAGCCGCTTGATTTTTTTGAGTTTTTTGTAATTACTATTTTTTTTTAATCTTGCAATTAATGTAAATATTATTAAAAAAACACTAGGTTTTATTTATTTGTGTGATATTCAGTTTTTTACGGACGATATTTCATACATTTTAAAACTATAATAAAATAGAATATTATGAAAAATATCAAGAATTTTCATTTTATATAATCTAAACTTTCGTTGTAAAAAAAGCTAAATAAAAAAAAATCTACTGAACACTAATAGAATTATCATAAGTATCGTTAGCATTCACATCACTATCTATCGCTGGCAAATTATCTATAACTGAACTTATACTTTCTGGAACATCACTAGTTGGATCATTATCATTATTATTATTAATCGCATTAATAGAATTAACCGTTCGGTTATCATCATTATTAACCGAATTAACGGAATCAACCGTTTGATTAACATCATTATTTACCGAATTAGCCGTATTAACGAACAAGTTATTATCATTATTGTCATTATTACCATCACTTACATCAATTACATTAACCGTTATATCATTAGCATTGTTATCCACACCGGAAGCTAAATCCTCATAGCATGGCGGCATTTCAACATTAGTTCTAGCTTCATTCTCGTTATCATTACTATCATTAATCGCTTCTCGACTCAAATACTCCGGCGGGGGGCCATATTTATGTCTCATCGCTTCATTATACGGAGGCGGTCTAGATCCATTTAGGTGATAATTTTCAAAGTTTTCAAAATTCGCCCCCAACAATCTTATAGTACGACCATTCAACGTGTACGTATCGTTAGAATTTAGACGAACGAAATCCAATTCGTCTATATTGATCTCCGCCACGTTGGGCGTGTCCGGACGTGTCTCGGACCTGCCCAGCCTCGGCAGGTTCAATTGGAACCTTCCCAGATGCAGCGTTAACGGCCGTTGCACTGTCAGTTGGTCTATTACCCTGTCTAACGTGTTTCGTCGTAGAGTTCTTCGTCGGAAGAATTCTAATGGCGTAGACATATAATTCAAATCTCTTGGCGACAGGTCTGGGTTAGTGTATATATCGGAATCGCAGTAGGTTGGTGATCGATATTCGAGGTCGTCCGTTCGATTACGCGTAGGGGAACTGTTTAGAGATGTCGATCTGACATCTGTCATTTCGACTTCGCAACATTGTGTTGGCACCTGCATTTTTTCAAAATTATTATTTAGATTAATCACATAAATTTCGCGTCTGACGAGAGAGAGTTGAGAGACGGAGAGTTGGGAGTTCAATTCCTTCATTGGAATCAATTATTTTTTACGAAATGTCTTAACATTAGGTTCCCAGTGTCTGCCCTGTTATGCCCAAAGCAGGGTAGAAAATAATTGTAACAATTATAAAATAACAGCGTAAAGCCAAAAAATATAATAAAATTAAAATATAATAAAATCTATACTTACATACATATTTATAAATAAAAAAACCAACCTGTCTATATCTGGAACAGAACATGGCAGACAATCTAGACAAACCAAACCCCTGAGAACCTGACAACTCAGGCCGGGATGGAGGAGACGTGGGTGGCTCCTGGAAACAAAAAAAGTAAATAATATATTGGCAACTTCATTTTGTACACATGGGCTAAAAACTCTAAAAATAGGTATTCCACATTGAAGAATAAATATGTAAATATATTTTAGAAAATGTATAAAATTCTGATAGTAGCTGGAATTCACGCACATGATACTGCGGGAAAATAGGGTAAGCAGAGGGAACCTAGTGTTAAGACTTTCATTGCGTATACGTTGCGGAACACAACTCCACGTTTTGCTTTGTTACCTGAGCATGGAAATGACAATATTTAATATTTCATTGAGGCCAGTCACGGCATAGGGTTACAAGCGTGTGACTGTAAACGCAACCGTCGCTCTGGTGTCGTAGCAAAGTGCGGCGTTCCGCCACTCAACATGCAATGCCTCCACAATTCAGCCGAAAAATGGAAACTGGATGTCTTAAGACTATATTCGCTCTGCCTACCCTGCTATGTGCTGCATTCAGTGTAAGGCTAAAACAACTCCCCTAATTCCCCGGGGAAGGGAAGGGCAAATCGAACCCATAACCATCACGTTTCGTCACACATTTGTACCACCGGGCCACGACGGCCTCAAGTGTTTAGTTAATATATATATATATATATGCATACCTATATTATAAATTCGAAAGTAACTCTGTTTGTTTGTCTTTTACGCAATGAGGGCCATACCGCTAATTTAATTGGGATAAAATACTCATATAGAGATACTTGAGGGTCTCTGGATGAACATAGGATACTTTTATTTCTCATATTTGTGATATTTTCGATATATACCACTATATTAAAATACTTATTAAAGGACATGTAATTTATTCCGCCATGTTAAAAACAACCGTCGCTATGCGACTGTTGCTAAGCAACGATTTGCAAAGTTTCTTGTTAGAAAACGTCACCCAAAATGAGCTTGCTTAACGCATCTATTGAAAACTGAAAATAATTTCATAAATATATTTAATAAATATTCGTATAGATCAAACGGGCGTTGCCGCGTTCGGGTCCACTAGTATATATATGTGTACATATAGATAAACATAAACAAATAAAAGTATATAAATAAATATACTAACAGCAACTTGTACACTTCTAACTGGAGTGGTGGGCGCTCCGGCGTCTAATAATCTTGTAGATTCATAGCGTGGTGGGTAACGGGCCTGAAAGAGTAAAGATATAAATTATACATATGTATAATTATACATATTTTAATAGATAAATGATAGTAGATATGATTTATAATTTCAATTATAACGAAGAGCACAAACACCACGCTTTAACTTGGTAAGTTAAAGCACAGAACAGAGATATGAAAATAATTAAGTTAATAACATAATGGGAATTGAACCCACAGCCGACAATCAGACACCGTACCACTGCGATACGACGGGCTCTTTCTTAAAAAAATAGCGTTTAAAAAAACTTTACTTCAACTAAAATTATAATATTATTATGTGTTAACTGTTTGGTGTATATATTGTTAAAGTTATTAGTTTCCTCAGTTTAATTAAAAAACAATAATAATACAAGGAGGTAACAGGTTTAAATCTCACCGCATAATGATGTGCCGTGGCTCGATGTGCGTGCGCGTAACCACGTAGTGCTGCTCTCTTGAGGTGCATCTTGCAGAGAGCGGAGACTAGCAACACTACCGCTATCATAAATATTAGTGCACATGCTGTTGATAAAGAAAATTAAGAAATTAATGACGTGCGACTGTATGTTGTTCCATTATTACTTGGGGAGAGGTATTCCAAACTGTATACTGTATCCCGCCGATAGCAACCCGGTAAACAGGAAGAATCTGGGAATCTAGTTTAATACTACAGTCCGTTCCTAATTAAGATATTGTCGTACGCCACTTTCTGCCAAATTTGTAAAGCATTGCGTGTTGAGAGCTATTTGCTACGTTACCAGAGAACATGAAAATATTAAACATTTTATTTGACCCCTTGAGTAGGAATTCAACTCAGAAACGTTTACAATCAGGGCGTCGCAAAAAGACGCAGATTAATCCATATATAAACAGCCTCAAAATCCAAAATAAAACAGAAATAAAAATAAACAACGAAGGCCAGTCATGACGCAGGAGCACAAGCATGGCTGTGAAACGTAAAAGATTTGGGTTCGAGTTCCATTTGAGGAAATAAAATATTTAATATGTATAATCATATAGCACTTAGAATCCACGAACACAATTTTATTAAAAGAAAAAACAAATATAATTGAAAGATATATCTACCGGTAACAGTGTATATAGTGGACTGTATGAACCCATACTCATCTGGAGCATGTCTATCTTCAAATAGGGGAGGATATTCCACTTCTACATAACCTGTAAGTGAAAAATATATAAAATTATATTATTATTTATATATATTACAAGGATTCGCCACATGCTGTGCACGGCGGGTAGAGCTGAACGAAGCTATGTTGCGCAAAATCCGCTTGCTTTGTCCGCAAACGCTGAGTTAGGTTGGTCCAAGTTCAAGCTGTGCGCGTGAATTTCAAAACGTTCCATAGTTTCACTCTATGGGATACATTTTGACCATTTACTCAAAAAGTACAATTAGAATTAACAACCACAACCAAACGCTGGATCGCTGGATCACCTTGTCGTCCACAACATTCCTGCAATATTTCAAAGCTGTTGGTTTAATGGTCTAGGAGGAGTAGCATTCTAACGAAACACATTTTTGACCTTTAAAAGCTTATATAACATTGTGAATATCGTTGTGAAGTGTTTTTTTTTTTAATTTTTTACTAGAAGTAGAATCACAAGAAGCAGAATTGTCCCTACAAAGAATATATATGTTTGTCTATCTCTGTGTGTGTGCTCTCACCCTCGACGGTGGAGTGCAGGGGGTGTTCGTCGCAGCAGGCGGGCTGGCGGCACAGCGGCGTGCCGCGGCAGCATGCCGCCTCCGGGATGCAGCGCCCCGACGAGCAGTTCAGTTTATCCGCGCCTGCGGGGCATACAGTCTTGAAGGAGGTATTTATTTCGACTGTATATTTGTTACGCGATTACTCAGCAAGTCGTAAAAGGATTTTGATTATTATTTTTGTATGATAGGTCTTTTTACATAAAATTTTATATGGAGTGAAATATACATTTATATTGCACCAAATTTCAGGACTTATGCAGAAAAAAAGTCAATGAAATCTAGATAATGATTTACATAGGTGATGTTTTATTTCATTTAAGTCATATTAACAAAATTGTATTTTATATAACCATACAAAATATAACCATAAACCGTAAAAAAAGTCCCTCGTTTCTTGCGCTGGCACTTTTCAGGTCTGAGTCTGAACTTTAGTGAACTGGTGGTAAATTGTTTCACGTTCGAAAAATGAAGGATGAAACTTCTTATTTTGGATAACATTATTGACAGTAACACACATGACACAACACACGCGCGTGAGTTGTGTGTATATATATGTGTGTGTGTGTGTGTGTGTGTGTACCTGCGCAGGGCTGCGCGGCACACATGGGCGGAGCCTCGTCCTCTGCGTGCGCGCAGTCACGGCGCCCGTCGCACACGTACGCGGGCAGCACGCAACGCGCGCCGCAGCGGAAGGCGCCGCGCGCGCAATGCGTGGGACCTGCAACATAGTGTAAAGACAATCCGTTGTCAATTAACTTTTATGAGGCGGAACACAACGTTGCACTTCGGTGCCCACTGAAGAAAAATGACTATATTCAATTTATTATCAATTTTTTACTCTAACACGTAATAACTCAAAAATTGGATTGCGCATGGGGAACAATGCGTCTCAGCACTAGATAATCCCTCTACCGTACTGCTATGGGAAAAACGTGAAAAAATCACCTTCTTCTTCTTCTTCTTCCTGGCATTAATCCCGGCTATTACCAGGGTCTGCCTTCCTACTTAACCTACTCCACTTTGCACGATCTTTTGCGTCCTCGGTGGTTAGACCATTGGCTCTCATATCCTGCATCACGACATCCAACCAGCGCTTCCTTGGGCGTCCGGGAGGTCGCGCCCCAGGAACTGGTATAGCAAGGCACTTGCGTCCGACATAGTTCTTAGGCCGGCGCGTAACGTGGCCAAACCGTCTCAAGCGACGCTCTTGGAGCTTATCCGCTACGTCACGGACCCCAAGACTACCTCGAATGAACGTGTTGCGCATGCGGTCAGACCACGTTACGCCGCACATCCACCTCAGCATCTTCATTTCCGTGACGTGAAGCTCCTGAGTGTGCCGAGATAGTGCTGGCCAACATTCGCTGCCGTATAAAAGAACCGGTCGGACGATGCTCTTGTATATCAGCCCCTTGAGCTTGGGCGGTATTCTGCGGTCGCAGACCACACCAGTGACCTCCCGCCATTTGGCCCAGGCAGCGCTTATCCGGCCATGGACATCGTGGTCGATGCCTCCAGACTCGTGCATAACAGATCCAAGGTACCTGAACTTCTCCGACTTAACGGCTGGCTCAGGACCTATAAGGATGCTGCTCGAGTCCCGGCTCCCGCAGGCCATGTACTCTGTCTTCGACACATTTAGTTTAAGACCGCCGTTCTCAAGCGTACCCTTCCAGAGGTTCACTTTACGCTCCAGCGTCAGTCGGTTCTCGGCAATGAGTGCTATGTCGTCGGCATACATCATCAGCCATGGAGGCTGGTCCTGGATGTGAGCCGAGACAGTATCGAGCACTACATTGAATAAGAACGGACTAAGAGCCGGGCCCTGGTGAATCCCCATTGTAATCGGGAAGGGTCTAGTGTCGCCAACAGCAGTCCTAACCATAGAAGCGGAATCGTGGTACATGTCTCTGATAATCTCAATATAGGCCTCAGGGATCCCTTTGGATCGCAATGCCCACCAGATACACTGACGAGGCACACAGTCAAAGGCCTTCTGCAGATCTAAAAAGGCCACGTGCAGAGCTCTCCTTTTTTCCCTGTATGCCTCCATCAAAGTTCTGAGGGCGAAAATGGCGTCCATGGTGCCCGATCCTGGCTGAAATCCATATTGAGACTCAGAGACAGTACGCTCTCGGCGGAGCCTGAGGTCGATCATGCGCTCGAAGAGCTTCATGGTATGATTCATAAGCTTAATGCCCCTATAACTACCACAATCTTGAACACTCTCCCTTCCCTTGTAAATAGGGGTAATAAAGCTAAGCCGCCACTGATGCGGCATCTTACCAGTGTTTAAGATATGGTTAAAAAGGTCAGTAAGCATGAGCACAACAAGAGAGCCCAACGATTTCCACGCTTCGATCGGAATGTCGTCAGGTCCCACCGCTTTTCCGTTCTTCATGCGTCGAAGGCAATTACGTGTTTCGTCAAGGGTTATTGGGGCAATAAGTCCGAGGTTAGGCGGTGGGTCGTGATGAAGACTGCATGAGTGCTGAGTATTCAGCAACTCCTGGAAGTAGCTTTGCCACCTCTCCTTCACAGAGTCATGATTACAGAGCAGCGTGCCCTGGGAATCTCTGACGCAAAGACATTTTGCGATATCTTGCGTCACTTTATCCCGGGAACGTGCCAGTTTGTAAATGAGCTTCTGCCCCTCCACAGTTTCAAGTTTATCAAACAATGGTGACAAACTCTCACTGCGGGCTCTGGCTACAGCTCTTTTACTGGCACGTTTAGCTACTGTGTCTTCAGGAGAGTTGGATTCCTGCCACTTCTTAAAGGCAGCCTTCTTTTCACGAGACACCTCCTGGACCTCGTCATTCCACCACCATGTCTCCTTGTCGATGACACGTCCTCCCCTAGAAACGCCAAGAACTCGCCTGCCTGCCGCAATGATTGCCGACTGAGCCCGATCCCAAGCATCCTGAGTAGTCTCGGTGTTAGTCGAAAGACTATGACTTTTCACCTCTGCCAGGAAGTCGGTCTGCATCGGTCCATTCAGCAACCACCACTTGATCCGAGGCCTACGTTTCTCGGCTACTTTCTTCTTCGGAGTGACGTTAAAGTCCATGATAAGAAGACGATGTTGGGCCGTTAGGATTTCGCCTGGAATGACCTTACAGTTAGTTACCCTGCCCATATGACACCGTCTGGTCAATAAGTAGTCTATTTGAGTTGAGTGGGACCCGCACTTATACGTGATAAGGTGCTGAGAATTCTTTTGGAAGAACGTATTCACGACGGCCAGATCAGACGCAATACAGGTTCTCAGAATGTTTTCTCCCTCTGCATTGCGAAGACCGTGCCCAAAACCCCCGTGAACACGTTCATACGGCTCAGCAGCCCTACCGACGTGCTCGTTCAAGTCCCCCCCAACTAAGACCACTTCGGTAGACGGCACAGCAAGTAGCACCCCTTTATACTGCTCCCAGAATGTCTCCTTTTCGGCCGCGCTACATCCCGCCTGGGAAGCATAGGCACTGATTAAGTTTGTAATGACGCCCTCAATCAGTACCCTCACTCGCATCAAGCGGTCGGAGCGACGGTCAACTTCAAGGAGCCCATTCTGAAGCTCTTCAGAAAGCACTACCGCTACACCGTTTCTACCCGAAGGTGACCCAGTGTATATAAGCCGGTAACCCTGTCCGATGTTACGGGACTTATTGCCCTTCCAGCGTGTTTCCTGGAGGAAAGCACACTGGACCCGACGTCTCATGAGTACATCTGCGAGTTCCCTGTATCGTCCGGTCAGAGAGCCAATATTCCACGTTGCAAAGCGGAGTTTCCTTCTGGGTACTAGCGTCTTTAGCCGTGCCCGTACATGACACGGTAGCCCTTGCCCACTTGTCGCAGGTGTAGGGCGATGTGCCTGCGCGTCGTTTTGCGGCGACGCCCTAGCCGTACCCAGTCTTATGTTTCGTTGTCGGTCCATTTAAGTGACGGTTGGCGGTTTTTAAATGGAGCGACTGCCGTCTGACCTCCAAAACCCCTTTGTGGGGAAAAACCGAAGGGAGAGGAAAAAAGAAGGGGTAGGATAGGTAAAAGGAGGGAGCTAAGGAAAAGAGGAGGGGAAGGGGGGGAGTTAGGACACCATTCTTACGGACTGGATGAGGATGTAAGAGTGGCGGCTCGAGGATCCGGGGTCGCGTACCCGTATGCCCACAAGTAAATATCGGACAGATATTAGTCAGGACATCCTCTGGAATACGTGAAAAAAAAAACCTTTCACGTGAAAAAATCACCAAATGTAACAAATTCGCTATTTACCTCTCGGCTGAACCAATATGTACTTTGTGATACTGAATGGTGGGGCTGAACACATGTAGTGTCCACTATCTGATGGCTGGAGGAAGGTTCTTTCTAACGTGCTGTTTGGGGACGGACTCGTTGACGGAGTTAGAGAGAATGGCCTGAAAAGGTTGAAAAGATTATACTATAAAATACCTAATGAGTAACGTTAACGAAATGAGCGAGCGAGAGAGTATTGATTATATTTCTCCCTTAACCTCAACACCAACATATTAGTGCCATTATGATTTACGTAGTTTTACATTAACTGACTTACTGTCAAGTTATCATACATTTGTCTCATTAGGTGGAGTGAAATACAAAGAGAACCTAAAAGTGTAAAAGCTGCAAGCACCTGCTGCATTACCTGAAAGGTGGCAAAACTTAGTACCGTTTGTACCAACTTTGTTATTTTAGATACAAAATATGGAAATAATCTATCATAATCTTTATTCAAAGTGGCCAGGACATTGACAGGCTGTTGTTGCATTAAGATAACTTTAAATATAAAAATCCCTAACTAATGATCTAGTTCTGTAATTCCCTCTTACCTGCCCCCATCAGTGCCATTATCATTCACATAGTTCCACACGTAGACCCTCGAGGAAGCATCGCCTCTGACTTCGCACACTAATGTCAAGTTATCAAACGCTCGTCTCACTAAAACATCTGTATACTCAGTGTCGCCTGGACTGTATAACGCTAGGTAGGGTGTGGGGGGTTCGGTTTTGCCTGAAAAATAAAACATAGGTAGGATTACTAGAATAAAAACAGCTTCACGCCTTTATATTAAAGAAAATACTTGTATTGTAATTTTTCATAGTACAATGCTATCAGTTAATCAAATATGTACAAATAAAAATTAGTTACAAATTCAATATTTATAGCTGTTCTGCATCCCGCATCAATCAAGTAAATTGCTAAATTTCAATTATAATATATAATATTATTACTTCTCACTTATTAATTTAACATTAGTTTTTGTATACATTTTAAGTAAATTCAATCAACTGGTCTATTTTCAACATGTCAAGTTATGTAACCATTACATTGCACACACAATTTATAAATTAGTGTCATTAATTATTATGTATTATTAAATTGATAATAACACACTCTTCCAATGTATTAAAATAAAAGGTAAATACAATTGGAAATAGAATGATTCTATATGGTGTAGCTATTTAACAGTAGGTCCTCACCTATTTCCTCCACATTCTGTCCAATTTTTTAAGCATTTCTTTTTCTTGTTACCAGAATTAAGAAATAAAAATATTTTTAAATAGTAATTCTATTTGTATGAATTGAACACAAAACCCTCGCATTTAAAGCCAGATGCTGTCTCACTGCTACAAAGCTATTGTAGCTTACTAAATAAAACTATATATATAACTTAAGTAATAGTAAAGCAAAAAAAATATATAATAACAGAAAAAAGTAAACATAGACACAAGTATCATAATAAATATAAAAAACAGTGTAATTTAAGTTTTATTTAAAAATAAAATGACAATTATATATAGCCTTTCCTTAAATGCTAATTTATGTGTTTGTGTACTTTCAAACCTTCAAGTAAACATTGATCAAAATTGACCTTAAATCTTCATTATTATTGTTGAGGTCACAGTCTGACAGTAAATGTGACAATTGTGATTTTGATTCCCACTCAGGGTGAATTATAATTGTCTCCTCACTCTGGTAAGAGGATAAAGGACTTATGTCCAATTTCTCTATTTTTAGGTAGTCTCTTAACCATAACTAACCTCTGGTAACCCTGCATTATAATGTGCATGTGTGGCAAAAGACAAAAAAAACCTTATTTATGTAAATTTAATATTTACAATGCATATAACAGGAAAATCATATATAACTTAATGCCAATACACTCCTTTCTTAATGGTGATATTGTGTTGAGTGGTGAAAATGAACACTATGTCTAGTTTTGCCATAACAAAGAAATGAAAATAAATGATTCAATATGGCCTTCACAATAGGCTTAAGTCTTTTTTAAGTAAATTATGTATTTACAATTTATTTGTACTAATATTTGCATTGTTATTGAAACAATAACTTTGAGATCATCATAGCACAGAAACAGAACAGAGCATTTGATTGTAAATGTTATATTGCTGAGTCCTCACACATTCAATTGTCAAAATAAATTTATTTTTTATGTATAATGTATGTTACAACATTTCAGCCCCAACTGAACTTGCATGAAATAAAAAGGCAAAAAAACTAAGTAGTTTAAGTCAAAACGAAATGCATCCAGAATTTGGTGGAAAGAGTGGAATGCATGCAATGCATAATAATTTGGAAAGAGTGTCTTAGCACTAAGTTCCCTGGTTCCTCTGCCCGCAGTGTGAAGCCATGAAAAAATACTAAGTTGGCTTATTTACATTAAAAAGATAAAATAAGAAAAAAACTATAACATTTTCATTAAAGGAAAATATACTCTTATTAATTTGTATGTATACAAATTAAATAGAACCCTATTCCTAATTAATGTGGGATTATATTAAATGTTAAATATGAAAATATTTAGTTTCTTTAATAATTATGTTTTGACAAACTAATAAAAATAATTAAAAATGAAAATCTGTACTATAACATAACATTTTGCTCAACAGTCAATTTGTAGATTTTTTGTTTATATTAATAAAAAAATTTTTTTTTTCAAATATAACTATCTTATTTATAATTCACAATACTTAATTAAATAATTTTAAATTACACTTAAATAATCTTATTTCATATATGTTTTAAGAACATTATACGTTTGCAAATTTAAGTAGAACTAGATTTTAGAGAAAGGAATGTGAAAAAAATCCGTTATGTTATTACATTCTTAGCTACTCAGTTTCCGACCTCGACTATATAAAATATATATTTTACAAATAAATGAAAATCCTTCAATATCCTGCGTGTACAACCAATTATTACGATCTATTATAAACCAAGGCATTTTAAAGCGTTAAATGTTGATTTTTAACAAAATATATGAATTAATTAAATTTGTTTTTTAAATTATAAATGGTCGTTTATTGTATATTTATACGTACATATTAGTGTAACAGACAGAAGAATAGCCACGCACGGTATAACATCACTCATATGTTTAAACATTTTTATTTATTTCACATTTTAGATGATAGATTGACATTCAACAAACTACGCCATGTTTTGTGTAGTTTTAATGTTCTGATCCGTTTTACGTTTATTATATCTTTTATTAGTTGAAGTTTCAAATTATAATTTAGCTTTTATACATTTTATTGGTATTTGTAGATTTTTACGTGTTGTTTTCAATGTAATAATAATTTCTGGATAATTTGTAGGTGATGTCTGTTAAGCATGTCTATTCTTTTCTTTGAGTACCTGTGTACCAGTATGTCGCATCGCTATTGGAGTTACGTCAAATTCAATTTGATAGATGTCACTTTCTTGCAAGTTTCTCGTGAGAAATAAATGTGTTCTGTCATTTGTGCTTTCCTGCAAAATTTTTAGTTTTCGGCTCCTTCGTTGATGACATATAAATTATAAATATTATATTCATTTATTAATTTTACTTTAACAAATACTTGTGAAAGTGCATATAAGAAAATGGATTTAAATAGATTATCAAATGAAAAAAAACTCAATCTTTGTAGATGGTATTTTAAAGGTAATACTTAAAGTTATAAGAAAGTTTTCATGTGAATTTTTTTTTATAATACTATATATATATATATATATATATATATATATATATATATATTATAGTTCTTTTAAAAGTTCTTTAGCTTAATATAGTTTATATACCTTGTAATATTTGCAGAATTAATTCTTCTATACTTGTAAACAAATAAATACAATAATATTAGAGTATCAGCAAATCATATAGAAATATTTGTAGGATACATGTCGTGATCGTAGACATGTACATCATCAAAGTAAACAAATAAAATATATAATATATTTATTTACTGATATTAGCATAAATTAGATAATGGAGTATTTTAACACTATATTCTCTCTGCCTTTGTTCATAAATTTTTACAAGTCATAGGACATGTAGAGAAAAGTCAGTGTTCAGATACACCAATTTTCCTAATCCAAATTGGAGCAGAACACTTTGTCTACCAGAGCAAAGAAATGAAGATAATTTTACAGTCAGATATTTTCGCACTGCATCATCCAATTTAATCCACCCCAAATATCATATTTTCAGCTTACAATGTAAATACACACAAAGATGTGATATTATCATTTTTTTATAGTATTCATATTTATTGTTTTAAAATGTTATGTACATTGCAGTTGGTTGCATCCTCTTACCATTTGTTTGGGCAGTGAATGCATTGTGGTTCTTCAGGGAAGCCTTCATCAAGCCACCATTTGATGAACAGAAACAAATAAAGAAATGTAAGTTTTTTATTATTTTATAAACCTATATGACTGTTATTATTACTAGGAAACCAAAAAATTGATAGCTTCATGCTTTTTCCTTTATAGCAGGGTAGGTGATGGGGACCTAGTGTTAAGACATTCTGTGACTTTCTATTTTCCAGATATTGCATGTTGAAAACTGAAATGAAGTGGGATTTCAAATCAAAATTATTCTTATATCACATTCTACACAGTTAAACTTCCTGGTGACTTGCACTATTAATAAAAAAACTGTGCTCTTTTCTTATGATTTTTTTTTTATAAAAATCTACATATATTCTGCTAATAAGCAGAAAAAACATATTGTCAAGATACTCTACCTTCCATGCACCAAGAATTTGAGTATTGAGTGTTGCAAGACAAAGGTCTTCTAGACAGAGGAATTGAGAGTATTTCATTACCTAGATTGGGCATTGAACCCACAACCATCTCATTTTTAGTGAGACACACTCACTCCACCACAATGGTATTTTGCAAGCTTTGTATAAATAATATTTTATTACATTACAGATGTTATAATGAGTGGTGCGGGAGCTGTAGTATGGGCGATACTGTTAATTACATGGGTCATTACTTTCCAAGTCCAAAGAGTTTCATGGGGTCCTATGGGAGATACATTATCATTTATAGTGCCTTTGGGTCGAGCTTAGACATTTAATAATGTTAAATATATATGTATATTAAAATTGTTAAAGAATTAATCCACACTTAAAAAAAGCTTGATAGTGAAATAATATGAATTTTTTGTTAATTATTGTTTTGTAAATTTGAATATGGACTTGTATTTCACTTTGATATTATTTTTTTCTTCATGTGAAATAACATTTTAAAATGTTGTAAAGCTACAATTATTGTGAATTTGTTTCTCTAATGTGATTATTTATAGTAACAATTAATATTAAATAGTCGTAAGATAATAATTACATATATTTTGTTGCCTGTGACTTGGTTTAAATATGTATGAATGTTTGTAAGCAGTTGTTTCTTTTATAATATAAAATAAAATATAACATTGATTTAAATTATTTTTTATGCTTTAGTTATAATGTATTTTTAGATAGTAAGAAACAATGTAATGATATTATTATAATATGAAAAATACAGTTTCTGGTCAAAAATAAGCTAAAAACTATTTCCCCTCTTAATCATTTCTTAAATTCAATAAGTTATATATTTAGTTTTTATTATCTTTAAAACTTTAATTTATTGTAACAATAGTATAAATCTTTCCTTAAATTTGTATACAATTAAATAAAATACAATTTTATATGTATTATAAATGTTTTATTTTACAATATATACATTAAATATTACATTATTTAATTTAGCATTTTGTCACAGTGGGGCAGCATGTGACTGTAAACGCGACAGTGGTTGAATTATTTTAATTTCCCTGGTTCCGCCACACAACACTAGCAGTGCTCTTGAATAGACAATATGGAGTATTATTAGTATCTCATTTTATTAATTTTAAATATACATTTAATAACAATTCCTTTGCACCAAAATATAAGAGTATTAATACAAAAAGTAATTTAAACAAAAACCAATCTTAAATGATTAATCTCATAAATTCATATAAATCATTAAATATAATAAATGTGTAAAGACTAAAAACGGAAAATTAAATTACTAAGTTCATTTTTTATCTGTACACAGTATCAGTATCTGTCAGTATACAGCGGGGTAGGCGGAGGAAAACTAGTGTTAAGACACTCCGTTTTATATACATTAGTTTTAATACTGTTTACTCTATCCTAACAAATCGTGGTGACGCGAGCCGTCTTTCTTGCCTTATTTTTACTATTTCACATTTTGCTATCCTGAAATTATAAATAATGATTAGTTATTAAATACAAACTATTTTTAAAATATCTATTAGTATCATAAATTTGAAAGTTTATGAGGATGGGTGTATAAATGTTGTATAATTTGCCTGTATTATAATAATAAGTTGCTATTGCCAGTGTTATATGAAAATTTCGCTTATCCGTATAATTCATGGTCAATCCGCGGTATCCGAACAATCGGGTTTCCATATCTAAGTGCATGTCTTCATCAAGCCTACCTCAGCAACAGGAGCAGTGCGACGAGATCGCAGGACACGAGCATGTAGAATACGCCGCGCCAGCTGCCCGCGCTCGACACCACGCCCGCCACCATGGGGCCCACCGCCGCGCCTGCAAAGAGAGAGATTTGACACTAGCTATGATTATCCAATATCTTTTAAAATACCACACATTATACACATATAAATATTAAATCCGCAACATGCAATGCCTCGAGAATTCGGCGGAAAGTGCGGATCGGAACTTAATAGAACCGGAGTATCTTAAGACTAGGTTCCTTGTGCCTACCCTGCTATGTGTGAGCTACAGTGTAAACCTAAAAAATAAATAAGCAAATATTAAAAGCGTAATGAGATATTACAAAAAAGTTCCCTAGCAATAATTGTACAAAAATGAAGCTCACCAATACTCCCAGTACCGTCTATGATGGCAGTTACCGTCGCTAGCGCTTGAGCGTCACCAGCGAGGCTACTGTGAGTACCTGTGTGCATATAATATACATTCAAATATTAAAATATACATACATATTTTTGTAGAAAACTAGCAACTACTTTGTTTTAGTTTCTATAAACTGTGCACTTACCCAATTCAGCGCTGACAGCGGTGGTGATCAGGGCGTATGGCCCGTTCACCAGCACGCCCGCTGTCACCAGCAACGCTACGTTCAGCGTGTAGGATAGCGCTCCCCACGTTTGGTACGCTAAAAGCTATATAAAAAATAAGAAATGTTGTATTTATATCTAATTTACAGTTTCACGCAATAGCAGTAGGCTAGGCAGAGGCTAGAAAGATCTAGTGTTGGGATGAAATTCGCCTCAATTTGAAAAGAAGCAAAGTGCGGCTTTGCGTTCCGCCCCAGAAGTTCGGCTGCAAGTGGAGAATGGCATTACATAATCTTTTTTTAAATTTTCTATGCAGAGTAAAAGATAATAAAAGCAAAACTCACAAACCACAATTTACAAAGAAAACAGAGACTTTGAAATTAATTTTGTAATAGGAGTTGTCTAACGACGGTCTCTACGTCAAAATAAAAGGTTTACAGGAAAACGAAAAAAAATATTTTGCTTTTGAAAAATCAAAATCGTCGGGCTCGCCCACTGAGGGTTCCGTATAAAAATTTTAGGTCTCGAGCTTCTTCCGATATGCAAACTTAGCTTAGCTATAATTTTAGGTTAACCGGAGTACCCTGTAATTTTAATCCCTTTTACAGTGTCTACAAACCCGTTTTTTTCCTATATAAACGGCCATATCTTTTTTTAATTAAATATAGAAATACGATTTTTTCAGGAAATCAAGGGATCGTAGATGGTTTAAAATTCAACTTGATATCTCCAAGTGTTCCTAAAATAAAGGTTCTTGACAAACCAACAGACGGACGGACAACAAAAGGTACGGTACCCTAAAAATTAAACAAACTTATAATTTATTATAAATTATTATTTATACATGACACATTTGTGCAACATATGTGTACCCATATATGTAAAAGTGCCAGTTATACTCACGACGGGCGCACAAATTCCATAGAAGACTATGCAGACGCAGGCGGGCGCGCCCACGCAGTCCGCCAGCAGGCCCGCCAGCGCCGCGCCCACGACGCCGCCTACATCGAACGCCGTGCTTAGCTCACCGGACTCCTTTGGGGTCAGGTGGGCTATGAGAATAAAGACACTAAGTTAGATATCGGATTTGAACTCGTTCTCCGTTTTGCAAGATATCCAGGGTTGTACGCGATACAATTAAGAAATCAAAATTAGAAATTACAAAATACTCGGACGAAGCGAAGAATGTGAGTGACTCCAACCCAAAACAAAATTAAGTTGAGACAATCTAAACTACACCTTTATTCAGTTGAACTAAATAGAGTGACTCTACTTTTTTAAAAATGAATATGTACAACTAAAAAAATATACTCACTAGAAGAATTAATATATAAAGGCAGCCAGTACAGAAACGTGTAGCTGACCAACTTTGCGAAGAATAGAGAGAGGGAGAATTCAATCACTCCGGGTATGGAGAGAGCGCGCGAGAGCGAGACAGCACCACCGTTAGGACGAGACGAACGATGCGAGAGTAACGCTGTTTCTTCTGTTACGTCGTCTTGTTGGTACTAAAAAATATAATTTAATTTCATTCTCGTGAAATAGTTTAACCAAGTATAAAAAGTTTTAAATTAAGGGAAGAAACCGGAAATTTGTTATTTACCAAATATGAAGTGATTTTATCGATTATTAATACAATTTTACATTAAATCAGAATATATTGGAGCGAGACGACCGAACAGAAAGTAGCGCTGTTACTTACTCATGGTCGTACTAAAATATGGTAAATAAGTTAAGTAATACCATTAGTAGTAAAGTTATTTTACCAATTATTCATTTTATTAATTAATTTGAAAAACAAAATACACAATACCGTAAATTACAATACGAGTACATGTAAGGTAATTTCAATAAAATATGTTATTTAGTTTTTTAGTAAAATTCACGTTTGCGAATTAATAACATATTTTATGGTAAGGGTAATTTCAGATTGTAAAAAAGATCAATTGTAAAAAATTATCAAGTTTGATGGCGATCATTAAAATTGATGGTTTTTCTAATATTATAAAAACTTTTTACACTTATAACTTTAAAATATATATGTATTTTAAAACTATTAGCAAGAAAAATATATCACTTTAACATTTGGTAAAATATATAAAATATAGGATTATAAAATTTTACCAAATATAAAGTTTACCACTATTTATCAACTAAGTTAGCACAAGCTACATCTTACCGGAGGGGAGTTAGCTGAGTGACGTGAAGGTCGCAAGCTGGCTGCCTGCAAACATGCTGTTATTTAGTGACAGTGACATAGCGAGTGATGATGAGAGTAGGAGTGTAACGGAAAGTGATAGCAACGGTGATTAACTGTGATAAGAGCTTAGAGAGAAATAAAAAGTGAGTCACAATAAAAATAGTGATATAAAGTGATCACAAGTTAGAAAACAGTTTTAGTGAACTAACAAAAATACAATTTAATGTTGAATTTAAAACTTACCTGGTCACCAACTATGACTGTTTGACTGACTGATTCTTCTTCATCATCAGACCTATGGGATTGTCTGCTCGGCTGTAAACAATTGTTTTTTAATCTTCGCTTAAAAATGTACCACAAAACTATTACAATTTATTACAGCTTCTCCCTTTCATCCGCATAAAGCAGGGTAGGGAGAGGGATCCTACTGTTGTTGGTGGACCTCAATGCCGCACATTGTCTTCGAAGGAGGATAGAGGGAAGGTGAAAATAGTTCATAGCCTCGAATGTGAACCCTCACGTTTACAGTGAGACACTGTGCCACAGCGGCCTCAATCATTTAATTTTCATTCTTTATTTTTTGTCAGCTTCACGCACTGCTCCACTACAACGAGATGGTCTATTCTATAAATTTTATTTATGCAATTAAACGTTAACCATTATATTTCCATGCATTGTTATCTATATTGATCTTATCTTTATAGTTTTATTTATGTAATACATATCTTTTTTATGTTTTGCTGAACAAAACTTAAATTATACTTACATAAAAATTGTGAATATCTTACGATATTATAAAACAAAAAACGAAAATATATAAAAAAATAATTTTGAAATTAATTATTATTTACCTAACAATTTACAGTTAATAACAAAAACACCAGCTAACAAAAAAGTAAATCCTCCTAAAAAAATAAAAAAATATATTAAAAAATATCTCACCGTTCTCTCGGTACTTAGTGTCAAACCAACGTTCCTAGGTTCAGGAGGTAGGAACAGAAAGACGAACAAAGCAACTATTCCCATTACTAGCGCTGGATATATGAACGACAGTGACCAGTCGTGTTCTACGTATTCAGCTGCCATTACGGTGCCTAAAGAAAAAAAAATTTCATTGAACACTATCACTTTGAGTTAAAATTTTACGTTTATTAGGTATATTCAAATTGATACTACAAAATATTTTTTAATTAAGTAGACTTTGGTTTTAAATGACATTTCAATTATGGACATAAACTTAAGAAATTAAAGAATTGTTTAATAAAGAAAAACAAAACAGCGTCACAGTGTGTCCCACATGTGCACACAGCAGTCGCGCCGAGTGAGAGCAGATGAGACGGAAGCTTTAAGTTTTTTCCTCATAAAAATAAAAAAAATACCAATTAACCTAAAATATTGCCAAGTGAAGTATGCGAGTTCCACAGTCCAAATATGAGTCCTTTCTTGGCGTTGCCGAACCATTTGCCGACTATCGCCACCGTGCCCGGCCAACCTGTCGTTTGAGCAATGCCTGCTCCTGCCTAAAGGAAAACAAATAATTATATTTTTTAACAAAAAAATCGACATCTTCAATTTCAACTTTATAATATATCCATAATCAGAACTTAAGCAAATTTTCATCAAACTACACTTGATGCCTTTCTAATGAGCACACGAGCACACACGAGCAACATGAGCTTACAAATAAAAAAAGAATCAAAATCGGTTCATCCAGACAAAACTTCTGAGGTAACAGACATAAAAAACTCCTCCTTACGGAAGTCGGTAACCGCCACAAATTCTTACCTGTACCAACAAATAATAGGATATATCATGCACGTCCAACGTCCTGCCAAGTCCGAACAAGTAACAGAATATGGAGGACACTAACATGCCGAGAGACAAGAAATATCTCAAGTCCACTCTCTCCGCTATCATACCTGAAAAGAAAGAAAGATTTCAGCATCGTCTCTATCGGTCTACATGGGTTAACGACAATATGGCACGAAAATTAAATGTTATAAATTATATTATTATTTATACATTTACGTGTAGTGTGTACTTAAGTCTATAGAGATTTAATTAATAATTTTTCAAATTTAAAATAAGAAAATGAAATTTAGTAAAAATATTTTCATCTGATTTAATTTAGCACTGATCATTTTATGTGTTTATTTTTATGTGGACATGGACAGGTCGCTATCTCTTCTCCCTCCCTCATTTTTCTCCCTTTTCCCCCATTTCTGCGGCTATGGAGATTACCAAAGTAAAGATTATAATAGGCAAAAGTTGAAATGAATTAATAGTTTTTTTTTCATATTTGGCCAAGGAGACAAGTTGAACCTAATGGTCAATCACTGTATTTTTACATCTGGTTTACTTATAAGTAAATATTTTCCGGTAAGGAAACCTTTTTAGAGGATTCTGTTCCATTTTAAAGCATAAAAAGCTGTTTGGTTTTTTATTCAGAAAAATCTGATGTATGCCGATATTCTTTAGTATGTTCTCAAAATATGTACCTAATACCTACTTGGAGAAACCGAATACATTATGATAATTTAGTTTTGTTAAGATCTCAAATACAACAAGTTTAGTGTATTAGCTTTTAGAAAATACAAATTTAACAGCCACTAAAATTTGCCAAATAATGCGAAGCGTTATTACCATAATAAACCTTACCAGAGACAAACATAGCCCCCGCGTAAGAGAACAGGAAGGCCGAGTCCAATGTGCCCAACAACGTGTTGGCGTCTTTTGTGTCTGAAACAACAGCATTGTTACATTTATCATTCAGTTTCCACCGATATTCAAAAAATAAGAGGCCGTCGTGGCGCAGCAGCACAAGGGTGTGACTGTAACGCGACGGTTGTGGGTTCGAGGAGTCCACTCGAGGAATCCACCCACTACGAAAAGACGTCCTATGCAATTTGACTTGATCATCAAAGAATAGCTTGAAAAAAGTTATCGAGCTGCTTATTAGAGCATATCATACGTCATTTTATATTCAAGGTCTAAAATGTAGTGATAAATAGTAATAAACGAACAAAAGTTATCGCATATTATGTAAATACAAAATAATTATAATGTCCCGTCCTACCGATGTACACTTAAATCATTCAAATTATATACGGATTTTGATGCGGTTTTCACTAACAGGTATTAGAATAAAATCTATAATATAAATTTTTGAATACATAATAATAAACATTTGAATGTGATATCGTAGAAAAAGCCAACAAAGCCAACAACGAGTGATGTGCCGCTATGTTTTCAATTCTCAGCATATCTTTAAGATATAACGTGTTAGCAGCAGTATAACGTTACTGGCTAGTGGCTATACCGAAAATATGTATAAGTACCTATTACTCTGTATAGATAAGGAAGCTATATATCTCAGGAACTACTGTTTCGTATTAAAAAATTATTTCGAAATAAATATGTAAATTCTTAACAAATAATCGAGGATAGTTCATTCATCTATGAAAGCTATAGGCCTTTCAAATTACGTTAATTATTTCGAGGTAACCTAATGTTAGGTATATTGGTACGTATCCGTCCGGTTCCGTACGGTATGGGAACTCTTAAATATATAATTTATTCTGCAACAGAAATACACCGCCTGTGAAAGTTTGTGTTAAAATCGCCAACTATCACGGTTTGTGAGATACAGCGTTGTGATAGACGGATAGACAGACATCAGAATCTTAGAAATGGGTCTTATATTTATTATTTATTGCCTTTGGATACGGAACTCTAAAACAAAAAAAAAAATTTTACATTTTCTTTATGTGAATTTAAAAGGTCTCTCAAAATACTTACTAAAAGGCGCCCAGTTACACCACTGGTCGTCGCCCGGCCTCACTCCCGGTGGTGGAGTGAGGGCGCTACAGTTCTGATGCAGAACACTCTTTACCACTGATATCGGTTTCCTCGTCAAATGATATGTCATGTATGTGAAGTATGTCAGTATTAAAACACTTGCTTGGTACCTGGAACAAATGTTAAAGTGAGCTGAGATTTTTTAAGCCTCAAGGATTTGTTCTGGGTATATAGCTGGATAGGCAGAGGGAGTCTTATGTCTACAAACTTCAAATAAATTTGTAAAGTCCATTTTTTTTTCAAACAAAATATAATTTGTCCAAATAAATGTGACAATTGTGGGCTTCATTCCCACTTAGATGAATGAATTATTTTTATATAATAAATTAATTTCGGTTAATTAATTTAAATCGGTTAAGCCAATCAATACATAATAACTTTTTTTGAAGAAAATAGAGAAGAAAGCATAATTTTAATTACTTTTACTAATTAATTTAAAAAATACATAATAATTTAAAAAAACCACACAAATTAAATAATTACATTAATGTAGATAATTTATACAAATATGTGTCATTTAATAAAATTTATCAAAACATTATTCTTCCATTAGTAATACAAGCATGTTTCAAATAAAACAATGTCATATAAGTGATATGATAGAGTCATATTACTTAACAACAAGATGATTCATTCATAAGTTGAAATTATAACATATATGCAAATTTGTTGTATTAATAATATTATTTAACTTCATCATGTATCCCACATAAAACAGTAATAGGCACGGAGAACCTAGTGCACTCCACACTCCATTCCCCAAGTGAAACCAAGAGTTGTTGTTGTTGTCTAGAGATTACTTATTGAATGGTGGGCTGCTCAATCTGTTTTTTTTTTATACTGCAAAAATAAAAATAATTTGTACCCATTCAAAACCACTTTGTTCCGCTGATATAATATTGAAATTATAATATGTAGGTAGATTCTAGATATTGTTTTTTCATAAGCAAATTTTGTTGTTTAGTGGATTAGTAGCTCTACACATGATGGTGATGGTTGTGGATGTCCACTTAAAACATTTTTGTCTGTTGTGAGATTAAAATTATTTGATATAGTAACATTTGTATACATTCTCTGTATATTGTTTGAAATAACTCTGTATATTGTGATGCAGTGGGACAAAGACTGATAGTCTGTCAGGGGAATATCAATTCTCATAATTGAGCAGTCTTTTATTATTATTATTAGGTTTCCAACAAACTCATTTCCCGACACAAAGTGACTTGACATTAGGTTTCCTCTTCTTACCATGCTATATGTGGGAGACAGAGTGACAGACAGACAGAAAATGTGGACTAATATGTAAACTATATATACATTTTTTTACTTTTTATTGTTATGAAAACATTATTGTAATCTCTCTTATCATATAATCATTATAATCTTAATGGCTAATTACAATCATATATTATACATCTCTTTTATGGATGCTACAATAAATAGTACTGCTATTCTCGTTAGCTTCACAAATAGATATAAACCCATAACTATTTACTAGTGTTTCATCAAAATTATAATATTACTTATCATTATAAGTATCAATTATACATAGGTAATGCTATAATTATAATGAAAAGTAAAAGCAAAAACTTAAATAAAACAAAATCTTATATTGTATGAAAATGAAGAATGAATAAATAAATAACACTCTTTATTTTACTAAGTTTTAGAAAAAGTTTTTTGTTGTTACAATAAAATATGAATATTTTTCTTATGTTTCATTACAAAATACACAAATGTTATTATAATTATATCTATTTAAATAACATATTGACTCACCATCTCAATCTATTTATTTGAAACCTAGGACACCAAGCTGAACTTAGTTTTTGTAAACACTGAATCCCGACGGGAGCGTCTCTGTTAACACCGCTCATTTTGAACCACTTTATCCACTTTCCTCTCATAAAATAGTCTAAATATAACCACGTATAGGCACAAGTACACGTTATGATCTAATTCATAAACATTTTACAATTAACAAAGGCTTTTGTTTATAATAATAAAAATATAAACGGCATTACAAAATTGTATATTTCTCTATCAAATACTCCTCCGATAGTGTCAATATTGTGACATCCCGTGATTTATGGTAAATTATAGTTAATTTGTGTGAGGTAATAATTGTATTTTAATTCGAACGACTATTATTTGGCGATTTTAAGTTCGAATTCGTGTGCGTTCTTTTGACACGTCCCCATTGTGAATGTCAATGTCATTAGCGTTTTGGTTCTACTTTGGATGTAAAATTCCATATATTAAGAATTCAATTGGATGTAATATTTTTCGAAAGGAATAAAAAATAAGTTAAACATGTTTAACTTTTCTTTTTATTAGGTTTATATACAATTACTATTTATACTATAAATTTGTTTTGTAAATATTAATTTAAATCTTTCGTAACTAAATATTTAAACATAAAACTAATTCTACACAACTTACTATTCATTTTTTAGGTTTTTGAATAGATTGCTATTGTGACAATAAATTCTGCTTATTACGTATGGTACGTAGTATTGATAGTTGTTTTATATAGTTCCCTAGAATAAAAAAAACATTACAAAAACTTATTTAATTTGAAATTGATTTAATTGTCCATGTAATTAATTACACTAAGTACCTATTATACGCAACGTGAATTTTGTGATATAATAACACATAATGCGTTGTACTGTAAGTAACCACAATGAACTATTTTTCCTATTTTTATGTATTTTCTTCAGTTTGCAGGGACAACAGAAGATTGTAAAAATTATCGCTTATTTAATTATTATAAATGTATAGGTTTTCACTAGAATAAGCTAGAGAGAGCTCGGACAGTGGAGACGAGCAGTATAAAGTATTTCAAAGGGGCTCCAGCTAATACTTGCTAGTCCCAGGCTCCACTCTAAGACCCTCAGCCTGCAACGCGATGAGTCCGGCACCCGCATGGTGAATTCATGAAATGCTAAGTAGTTTCTTATTTTCATTGCAGAAATCTATAGCCTATATGCTTTGGACATCAGTAGCATTCGCTAGTATCAGTATTAGGCGAGCGGGGTGGTTAGATCGAGTGGTTGAGTATCAGAAGAAACGTTTTTTTGAAGATTTAAAGAAATCATCTGTTGTAAAAATAAATGGTATTATTTTAGTTTGAATACTTTAAGACACTCTGTTCCTATTAATGGGGGATCCCATTCTCTCAAAATATCGAGGCATTTTGAGTTGTGGAACTCAACGCCACGCTCTGCTTTGTTAACAGAACGAGGAAATTAAAATACAAAAAAAATATTTTCCCAAGTGGGAATCTAAGCCACAATCGTCTCGTTTACAGTCGCACGTTTGTTTCGTGTGTCTATTTGTTAATATTTTCACGCATTAAGTAAATATGTAAATTATATTTTTCTTACAATTTAGCACGAATTGAAAAAGCACCACCCGGATATATAGACTCCAAGAATTGGAACTATGAGTCTGTGATGCGTTTGTTGACATTGATAAGAGACAGTGAAGGAGCTAAACCTGTGAAAATTGCTTTACACCGCGCCATGCAGCCTAGACGATTCATGAGCTTTGCCATGAGCTTAAAAGCCTTTCCAAGTTTGGCAAAGGTATCTTAAATTAATAAACATATTTAAATCTGTCATACGTAGGTACGTCAGTTGCAAATTTTTGATTCAATATGGTAATATAATATCTCTATATAGAATGAATGGCGTTAAAAAGTAACACTCTATATCCGACATGTAGCCTAGTGCTAAGAAACAACACTCGCCACTTGCTCTACGACTGGTCTTTATAAATAAGTAATATTATTTAGAAATGTAATAGCCACTTTAATTAAAGACACTTTTATTTTTCAGGACAGCCCAAACAATTTTTACTATAATGCAGATTCAGGTGAATACTACGCAGACGTAGAACCAGAAATGCATGTTCAGACACTACAAGAGGAAAATCTAATTGTTGTAAATAATCCCGTGGAAGCAAAGTTACCGAGCGCCAAAATAAGTATTCGACTGTTGAGGTATTTGTTTTATTTAGGTATAAAGTCGTTGATAAATAGTTTTTGGTCTCACCTTGATGAGAAGGTCGCTTTTAGTCCATGCCAGGATGAGCTCCGTCTCTGGTAAGGGGATAATGTTGCACCTGTGTCCCCATTAGCGTATCTTGCTTGAATTTAGTTAGTAATTATTGTGGTTGCGGTTAGAAATCCCACTGGTGGGTATGTTTGGGCTTAAATCATTATTATTGTAGCTAATGCTTTCTAGTTATAAATATATGACGATGAAATAGAAAATATAAGCAGTTAATCGAATTATTAGAAGCTTTAAATTACAGATCGATAATGGAAAATAGAGCGAAAATGGCACGTTCAATGCCCACTACAATGAAAGTTATGTAAGTTTTACGTTCATGTTACAATTTATGTATTTCATAGAAATTACCGAATAAGATCACCACAAGACAGTACTTAGTTAATAATAAGTATTGTTTTAGAAGATTTGTTTCCTCATCTTTTTCTCTCATTTTTTAAAATATATTTTATTAGGCAGCAATGATAACTTTCAATCTATTTTTATTTTGTTTTATATATAAATAATGTCTAACTAAGCGCGCCGCTTAGTACTCAACTTGCAATCTACTTCAGGCAGAAAACAAAAAAAAACTTAATTTCTTAGTTCCCTGCCTGCTATACGAAGTAGCGTGAATCTGGAAAAAGTAAATAAGTAAAAATATATAAAAGCCTTAAAGCTTATAATTGTGTCTATGATATAGTACACACTCACTCTAATGATATCTAAATAATCTTTGTCAAAATTTGGATAGAATCAGATTCAGAGGCACTGATTAATAATTACAATTAGGTAAGTACCTACTTATTACATTTTGTTATGTTTAAAGTCCTTGGTCACCAATTACGAAAGGACCTGATGGCACAGAAGCAACCACTGCGAATAAAGGTAATTTTAATAATCATACATACAAGTGAAAATTTTATTATATTATGCTTTTGTTACAATATTAGATCCAACGTAGGGCACTCTAAACGTAATTGAAGGTTATGAATTAACAAATTTGGGTTGCAAATGACCTGCTAAACTACATTTAAATGTAGTTTTATTTAATAAGGCCGGCCATTTGAGGCCAGTTATGGGGGAGAGTCTCACCACTAGGATCCACTAGGCCTAGTGGTAGGACACTCCCCACTATCTGCCTACTCTGCTACATGCAGCATACTGCGTGAAGCTGAAAAAGACTCAAAACTTTAAAGGTTCTTATTATATATTTTAGCAAGTAACAAAATCCGTAAATTTATATAAATATATTTTTTGTAAATATTTATTTTAGGAGGCTCTAACGACACTGTTCAAGAAACTACAATCAGTAATAGTACGGAGTCCGCTCAGAGTACAACAGCGGCTGCATAATGTGTTTATTATTAGTGTGACATACTTGAAAAAATAAGTGATTTAAATGTAAAATAAATAAATATTATATTTTAACAAAATCAATATGATTTGGTTTTTTTGCTAAAATGTAGTTTAATATATATTTATGTGTAATATAAAAATAATAAAAAATATATTTAAAATATATCATGTGTGGTCACAGCTTATTTTAAATTATAATTCAGAATATACTTTTATTAAATTAGTGAATCAATTTTACATTTTTAAATATAAATTATTATAAAAAAATACATTTAAAAATTTAAAAAAACCACTCTTCCGAGGGCGGGACAAGGGTCCAAGCCATCGGTGGCTAGGGCTCCAGAGAGAGGTACCGCCGCACAATACGTGCCGTCTCAAGTAACACTGCCTTCTGTATCCGGTTCTTGATCCAACAGCTAAGCGATAGCCTCTTAAGGTGTTGGTCGAGGCTTTTCGCTATTAGACCGTTAACCGAAACCACTATCGGCACAATGATAGTCGCATTGACATCCCACATGGCGGTAATCTCATGGGCTAGGTCCAAATATTTAGATTGTAATATTTATTCAGTATTATTAGGCTTTATTGCTTTCATGATCGTAATTAAAATGTTTATTACAAATTAAAAATGAGCAACAAAATTTATAGTATTAATTATTACTATATTACCATAGGCCGTGGGTACCGACCGACGATTGTGGGTTCGATCCCCACTCGATGAAGTGAAATATTTATTTAAATTGTTATTCTTATAACAATTTAAATAGTTCGTAGTTTCAATAAGGATTTTCCAATTGTTTTACACAGCAAGGATTTTTTAGTAGGTACCGTAATTTTAAATCTGTGCTACTAATCTTTTCAAGTACTTATTAAAATATATTTAAATGACTATTTTCAGATAGTTAAATGGCTATTTTTAAACGGAAGAAATTATAAACAAAAACCTACCTACTAATAACTACTACAAAAAATATGAAACCAAATATATTGCGCTGAAATAATACATTCAACTCCAATCATCCAATACGTGCAAACGCATCTAAATCTTCGTTGCTAGGCTGCAGGCGTGTTTTTTTTTCGAGCTTGTGGTTAATGCTGAAGAGGGTATTCTGTCCCTGATGAAAAGCAAGCATTACGTGGCTGCCTGTGAGGAAAAATAAATAGAATACATCGGCCGGGAATCGAACCCGGGCGACGTGGCAGGTGAACATTCTACCACTGATCCACCGATGCGTGTAAGGCAGGCGGGCGCGGCAGACGCGCTTGAATAAGCCGTTTCGCAGCAAGGATTTTTTGATATTGGAACAACTTCTAAAGTACTTATTAAAATGAAAAACAGTAAAAGACAGTTTTGGTCTACATTAAATGGCCAACGTAACTAATATACTTATTTATATGCTGAGAGTAAGGGATAAGTGAAACTTGAATCGATACAGCTGATGTGTTAACAGCGTGATGTGTCAACAATTAAATGCGTTTTTCTCTAAAACTATTCGCAATTTCAAAATAGTGTAAGCAGGAAATGTTATCTTCGTTTAACGTAGAAAATTAATAAAGTATTTTAAAGGATAAGGATTTATACCATCGTGGAAAAATATCCCTCACAATAAAAGATATATTGAAATTACTAGTGGACCCGGACGCGGCTACGCCTGCTTCAACTATAAGAATATTTATCCTATATCTTATAAAACAAAGTCGCTTTTCGTGTCTGTCTGTTGTTTCTAACTCTTCTTCTTCTAAACCACCCAACGGATTTCGATGCGGTCTTCACCATTAAGTCAAGTGTTTTTCGTAGAAGGTTTATATATAGTTTATTATTTGTACATTCTTACGTAAATTAACATAAATACGATAAATGTGTATAAAGTCCTACCCGTTGAGACACTTTCGCGCATGCGCTGCTCTAATGTTAAGTACTACATAAAATAAATGTACTGGAGTATTGTTTCTCTTAATAAGATCTACAAAAAAGTCCGGGAGAGCATATTCGTATCTTTTAAGAATAACGTGTAGTGATCATATTTCTGTCTGAAAATAGTAATTTCAATATATTTTATATTGTGAGGGATATTTTTCCATAATGGTATTAATCCTTATCCTTTAAAATACTTTATTAATTTTCTACGTTAAACGAAGATAAAATTTGCTTTTTACAATATTTCGAAATTGCGAATAGTTTTACAAAAAAACGCATTTAATTGTTGACACATCCCGCCGTTGACACATCAGGTGTATGTTACTCAAGTTTCACTTATCCCTTACTCTCAGCATATAAATAAGTACATTAGTTACGTTGGCCATTTAATGTAGACCAAAACTGTCTTTTACTGTTTTTCATTTTAATAAGTACTTTAGAAGTTGTTACAATATCAAAAAAATCCTTGCTGCGAAACGGCTCGCTACTCGCCATGCGTCCGCCGTGCCCGCTTGCCTTACACGCATCGGTGGTTCAGTGGTAGAATGCTCGCCTGCCACGCGGGCGGCCCAGGTTCGATTCCCGGCCCATGCATTTTATTTAATTTTCCTCACAGGCAACCACGTAGTGCTTCCTTTTCACCAGGGACAGAATACCCTCTTCAGCATTAACCACTAGCTCGAAAAAAAAACTTGCCTGCCGCTATAGCAACGAAGATTTAGATGCGTTTGCACTTGCATTGGATAATTGGAGTTGAATGTATTATTTCAGCGCGATATATTTGGTTTCATATTTTTTGTAGTTAGTTAGTTAGTTATTAGTAGGTAGGTTTTTATTTATAATTTCTTCCGTTTAAAAATGGTCATTTAACTATCTAAAAATAGTCATTAAAATATATTTTAATAAGTACTTGAAAAGATTAGTAGCACAGATTTAAAATTACGGTACCTACTAAAAAAATTCTTGCTGTGTAAAACAATTGGAAAATCCTTATTGAAACTACGAAAATGCGGGTTTCATTAGGGTTTAATTAATTTTCACATTATCTTAAGTGCTTGCAAACAAACATTATATGAATAAACCAGTAGTAAAAGCGGGCGAAGCCGCAAGAGGGTCGCTAGTTAAATATATTCATGAAATTATTTTCAATTCTCAATAGAATTAGTAAGAAAATATAAGCTCAAATAATCAAAAAGAATAATAAGTAGATACACATTATTAGAAAAAATTATCTGAGTTATTGAAATGAAATAACAAAAGGATTAAAAGTAACTAAAGGATAGGTATTCTTAATATTAGAAAAAGTACCTAAAGTTTTCCGTACGTGCGTACATAGATATCGACTCTACGAAATAACTAAACATTTCTCTCTATTAAGTAGGATAATTTTAGCGGGCAATATCAAATAAAATAAGAAGAGAATCAAAGTGTATTTTAAATTAATTATAAACAACAAATTAAGTTCGAAAATGTATGAAAATTTATAAAACCGTCAACGTCATCTGCCCGTTCGCGTCGGTCATACTGTGCCGCCCGCTAGGTGGCTAGGTCATTTGGAAACAGTGACATCTCCTTAATTATTTATTAGTATGTTATACAGTAAACTATAATTTCAATCTAGATAAAATGCTAAAAGTGACTATTATATTTATTTTCATAAGGATGAATATCAAAATGTCGCGGTAGCGGTCGCGTAGCGACGCGACGGTTGTTATTAACATGGCAGAATAAATTGCATGTCAAATTAGAATGTACTTTAAAATATATTAGTATATATGTGTAATGTAATGTTATATAGCCTATAGCACTTCTGAAGAATGCAGCTTTCATATAAAACAAAAACAATGAAAATCGGACCAGTAGATCCAGAGATCTTAGCGTTCAAACAAACAAACAAACAAACAAACTCTTCCGCTTTATTATATTAGTATAGATTATTTTTAGACAGAAAAATGATCACTACACGTTATTCTTAAAAGATACGAATATGCCGTCGCGGACTTTTTTGTAGATCTTATTAAGAGGTACAATACTCCAGTACATTTTTTTCATGTAGTACTTACCATTAGAGCAGCGCATGCGCGAAAGTGTCTCAACGGGGAAAGTGTCTCTTATTTTCAGCAAGGTAAACAACCAACATAAGTCCTTAAATTAAATACTCCGCTTTCTACTTTTCATTAATCTATACTAATATAATAAAGCGGAAGAGTTTGTTTGTTTGTTTGTTTGTTTGAACGCTAAGATCTCTGGATTTACTGGTCCGATTTACATTGTTTTTGTTTTGTATGAAAGCTGCATTCTTCAGAAGTGCTATAGGCTATATAACATTACATTATACATATAAACTAATATATTTTAAAGTACTTTCTAATTTGACATGCAATTTATTCTGCCATGTTAATAACAACCGTCGCGTCGCTACGCAACCGTTACCGCGACATTTTGATATTGATCCTTATGAAAATAAATATAATAGTCACTTTTGGCATTTTATCTAGATTGAAATTATAGTTTACTGTATAAAATTCTAATAAATAGTTGAGGAGATGTCACTGATTCCAAATGACCTCCGGTTGGCATAGTATGACCGACGCGAACGGGCAGATGACGTTGACGGTTTTATAAATTTTCATACATTTTCGAACTATTGTAAATGTTTATGTAATTATTTGCTGTTTATAATTAATTTACCCTACACTTTGGTTCTCTTCTTATTTTATTTGATATTGCCCGCTAAAATTATTCTGCTTAATAGAGAGAAATGTTTAGTTATTTCGTAGAGTCGATATCTATGTACGCACGCACGGAATACTTTAGGTACTTTTCCTAATATTAAGAAATACCTATCCTTTAGTTACTTTTAATCCTTTTGTTGGTTCATTTCAATAACTCAGATAATTTTTTCTAATAATATGTATCTACTTATTATTCTTTTTAATTATTTAGGCGTATATTTCCTTACTTAATTCTAATGAAAATTGAAAATAATTTCATGAATAAATTTAATCAATATTCTTATAGTTGAAGCAGGCGTAGCCGCGTCCGGGTCCACTAGTTTTAATCATATCCAGGCAGTAATAACTTGCCTAAAATAAAAATATACATAATTTCCACAATTCTTTATTTTCAAAAAAAGAACATCATTCGACAGTCACAAGATCACTTCCCGGCGGCCATTCCAAATGCACAGCAGTGACGTCCAAAGCTAACAAATCGATTTTACAAGACAAAGCGGTACCCAACGACGGTTGGGTCCTCCCAAGCTCCCCGTGGACCCATTCTTTTACATAAGTACCTGCTGTCGTTTTAACGAAAATACGAAATAATTGTGGGTAGTCTGTAAAATGCAGAAATACTTAGGTTAATATTAATTTTTTTTCATTTGTGGTTTTCTATGTTAAGAATACATGAATTTTTAAAATATTTATTATTTTCATCTCCTCACTCAGGTAACGAGAGAAAGCGCGGCTTAGAATTACTCCTCTAACACTCAATGTCTCCAGAATTCGGCGGAAAAAAGGAAATGCAAATGTATTAATAGGAACGGAGTGTATTAACACTGGGTTACCATGTTCTCTCTGCCAGTGCGGGATACAGCGCAACGATTATAAGTTCAATTCTTACAATGGTAAGAAGACAAAAGCGGGGTTGAGTTCCACCACTCTATTAAAAAATAAATCTTATATTAATTTCTCCATTTTCTGCTCCTTAGATATATAACAAAAAACCTTACTTGGTACCATTTCTCCAGTCAGTTCCAATATTTCCCTCGTACGAGTAAGCAACGGCCGCCTGTGCAGAACCCGGATGGGTGTGCGCTGTTGGATTACACCGTGGTCTTTTGCGAATTTGTTTATATGTTCTATATCTTTGGCCGTCACTTCGATTTGACTCGAGTCCTTGAGAATTGAAAGAAAAATATATATAAGTTCTTATTAGAGATGGGCGTTATCGTTTTTTTTCCGCTAACGGTTATGATACCGATATATGGTTTTCGTATCGATATCAAAAACGGTTTTCAGATATCGTTTTCTTTTTCGACTTGTCAATAAGCGCAATCATAAGTATAAAATTATAATAGAATAATAAATATATTTAATTAGTTTTACATAAAAAATGCTTTATAAACTATAAACATAAGTTAAAAAAACAATATTTAGTAATTAAATTGAAGTAATGTTAAAATACAATACAATCATATTTTAAATCCAAATTTCTACCTTATTCATTTATTTAGAAGTTCGATTTTATAACGAAGAAATAGTAACTACCTAAGAAAACCGCCAAAACATGAATCTGCTAGTTAGTTAGCTATCGGATATTCGCTTCATTTCTTTTACACCCGTTAAGAATATACCGATGGAAAGAGAGGTAGCGAATATCAGTTTATCAGATATTCGCCTTATCTCATTTACGCCCGTTCGGAACACATTACTTAGAAAGAGTTCCTCTCTTTAGGTAGTAGTCTCGTTAGTTTTGACATAAAACCGTTTGACGTTTCAAAAGTTTTGCGTTATTACGTTTTTGTTCAGATCACAGCTATGTTGAGTTTTAAGTATCTGTAAAAACGGTTTTCTAAAAACATATATCGATACGGTATGTTTTCCTTAACATATCGGTTTTAAGTTACGTTTTGATATATCGAACTCATCCCTAGTTCTTATTAAAGATAAAACAACATTCAATAATATAAAACAAAATAATAATAATAAAAATAATAAAAATTGCAATCGGGACCTACCTACACAGTAATAGTATATGAATGATTGTGGGTTCGATATCTAGAAAATATAATATTTTCTTTAATTTAGTTGCAATTTCTTTCCTTGACCTTTAAAAAATTTAACAAAGTATGTAATCAAAAATACTTTTTTTTATACGTGTACAAAGATTTTCCCGTATGAGTGTTAAAAACACGAAAAAAATATTAAATAGATTAACATATTTTTTTTTCTTGGTAAATTAAAAATAATAAAAGTATAAAAAATAACTCACATCATCATGTTTCGAATGTGTTAGTTTAATACAAAGAGCTTCATACGTTTTACTTTTTGTTTCTTCACCCTTCTTCAATTGTGTTAGATCTTCTCTGTAATAATAAAAAATATTACTTCATAAATATTATATTAACTGTTAGTTTAATTTATATATGCTTCAAGATTTTTTAAGTCACTTCGTTTTTTTTACCAAGAGCGAGAAAAAGAAAATAGCCCATTTCCCTCGTGTGTATCGAACCTCCAGCCATAACGTTTACAATCAGATGATGAAATGGCTTTAATAGAATGTATACGAATATTCATTATTACTTACCGTTTAATGACAACTAATTGCTTGACAATGACGTCACCACTCTTGCCTATTTCTTCACACGCTTGAGCTAATTCTTCATTTGACAATTGTCTTATTGGATCGGTTATCTGAAAAATATTATAAAATTTTAATTGAAATCATATTAACGAAGCATGACAGTGTGGGACTGGTTGACCTTCGAGACACAGTATAGGAAGAGAAAGAGAGGAAGCGAGATAGAGGAAGAGAGATAGAGGAAGAGAGAGGAAGAGAGAGAGAGGAAGAGAGAGAGAGGAAGAGAGAGAGAGAGAGGGGATTGTAGTATCTTAACACTAGGCTCTCAAGTTCTCTCTGCCTACGCTGCTAAATATATGCGCGGAATAAAGCGTGAAAGTAAAAAAAATATTTACCTCTATTGCAAATGGTCTCCCATCACCCAAACATCTTACATCCACATCTTCTCTACCGGCTGCTATAATTTTAAATCTACGATCAGCTTCCTCTTCATCAAATCTTAAAATTTTTAAATATAAAATATTTATACTCGAATGAAGATAGGATAAGATATTTATCAATTGAACAACGCAAAAATAATTATAGCAAAATTGTTACTAACCTTATATATATTTGCCGTCAGTTGTAGCGCAGGGGCACAAGTGTGTAACTATAAACGCGACGTTTGTGGGTTCGCTATCCATTTAGGAGAAACAAGTTTGAGGGATGAAGGGTAAAAGTCAAACAAAACAGAAATTATAAATAATCACGCTTTATCAATTTTCGTGACAGTCGGTGGCAGAACTCAAAGACCGTGCTTTGCTTTATCAGAATTAGGAAATAAAAATAATCATAGCAATAAAAATAACCATAAACATAGCAATTACAATCAGATATTGCGCCACGATGGCGCACAGAAACACAAAGTCTGAGTATGTTTTTACTTATCCTTAATGCTTTGTCTTGTTACTAGAGCGAAAATATTACATAATTCATTCGGAATCTAACCCACAATCACTCGCTGTACCGCAGCGCCACGACGGGAGGACGGGACGGATTAATTAAAAATGACACATACTTGTATAAGCTGGCGAGGGGCGCGTATATAATTTCTTGTACAGACGATGGCAGACATCTCTTGCCGTTTAGAATCCACGGAGACTGCGGCAAGTTGCGACTTAGTTTTATATATCTGTGAAACAAATATAAAATTACAATTATTAACAATTAAATATACCTTAAAGAAGGTGGCTGGCATCAGATGATGTGAGAAGCCCAAGACCGGGATGGTTGGCGCTTGATGAGGGAGGCCTATATTCAGCAGGAAGGATAGGATTTAATTCAACAGTATGTTTTATGCGTTATCAAGATATTTTAGTACCTACCATTTGTTGACAATACATAGCGTTACATATGTCTATTTCTACTATCTCAAATATGAACTTAAATACTTATCTTTTGATAGAGTGAAGCGATTACAAAGAAATTAAAACTAAAACCTCTAGGTTACTTATAATTTTTATGTATAAAAGTTTTTTAAATTTGTTCTGTACTTTTTACTTTATTTTTTTGTTGTGATACGTGTTCACATAAACAGACAAAAATTTCAAAAATGCTGGAAATGGATTCTGTTAGTTATACTTTAACACCCTGGTTAATTTTTTTTAAATTATTTTTAACTTTGATCATTACTCCAAACAATACACATTTCCTAGTTATAATAAAAAATAATATTAAACCAAACGAAAAAGCATTAAAAAAGCAAGTTCGAGTTTATATACACGCAGAGAAAGAGACACACATACACACAGATACACGCACATACCTGCCGGCCAGGTAGGCGGGCGCGTGCACGCACACCACGCTCACAGGGCGCGCGGCGGCGGTCGCGGGTGGCAGGCCCGCCTCGCCCGTGCTAGTGGAAGAGAGGAGAGTGCTGAGAGATGCTCTCTCTAGCGCCTGGAAACATTTCATTATATCGATATATTATTATTTTGTGGACCACTTGTTAAACAAAACGAATTACTTACGTTAATAATATATTTAGTTGTATAGAAAACCATCATCATTTTTTAAATAAATCGTCTGTAAAAGATAACATAAATTCACGCTGTATCGCGCATCATACAGCAGGGTAGGCAGAGGAACCTTGCCCTATTTTTGAAATATTGTACACTTTGTATTGTTACGGACGAGAAAATAAAAGTTACTCCTTCCTCTTACCCAGAACTGTATATTCTTCGTTGGTTTGATGTTAATAATCTATTGTTAAATGCAAAAAAAACGAAATGCATCGAGTTTGCTTTACCAAATGTTAAAAAACATAATTTTAATCTAATAATTAAAGGAGAACCTCTTAATGTGTCGGAATCAGCTATTTTCTTAGGTGTTACTATAGATTCCAAACTCCAGTGGAACGCTCATCTGGAAGCACTTGCAGATAAACTCAGCTCTGCCGCGTTCGCAATTAAGAAAGTAAGACAAATGACGGACGTTGAAACTGCCCGACTAGTCTACTTTAGCTACTTTCATAGTATTTTATCTTACGGAATGCTGCTATGGGGCAGTGCTTCAGATATCAATTCAATATTTATTCTCCAAAAAAGAGCCGTGAGATATATTTATAATCTAAAAGCTCGAGATTCTCTGCGAGATGTTTTCAAAGATGCAGATATTATTACAGTTGCTTCCCAATTTATATACTATAATATTCTCTTTGTCCGACAAAATATACATTGTCATAGAAAAAATAGCGACAGTCATAAGATAGGAACGAGAAATAAAGATAAGATTGTTACTCCAAGTTTTCGCCTCCAAAAAGTTAATAAATCTTTTATGGGGCTGAGTATACGTGTATACGTGTGTATATAATAAAATTCCGCAGTGTATTCTTAGTTTGCCACTACCAAAATTTAAAATATCTGTAAAAAAAATTCTAACAAGTAAAGCTTATTACACTGTTCAAGAATATTTAGAGGATAAACATGTATGGAATTAATGTCTATTGAATGTCAGGCAGGACAGCTGCCAGCTAATGTAATAGTAAAATATACCATTGACTTTGAAAAGAGCAACTGTTGAGTTTCTTGCCGGCTCTTCTCAGCAGAACTGCCTTCCGAACCGGTGGTAGCTTTTTGTTGACATGTACATTCGACGATTCAAAACTGCTTTTATAGTTTATTTGAATAAAGAATATTTTGAATTTGAATTTGAATTTGTCGCGTTTGCAGCCAAGACGGTTTTTTTAATAGACATTTCCTAGACATTTTTGTGTCTTTAGTGTAAAATAACAATTTAAAACTGTCATTTATTACAAAGTTAGTGGTAAGAGCACTTGGACGCTAAAGGCCCGGCTTCAAATTCTGCTACATTAATTTTTTATAGATTTTCTAAAAAAATTTTTTTCCAAGGAACACTTTTGAACTGTTAAAATAAATATGTTACCTGTTCAACAGAACGTCTGGTGAATTCCGTTGCGAATCGTCGCTTCTGCTTATTCCGTTCTTCAAATAGCTGTGGCGATACACTCTTTAATATTTCCAATTCCTATAAAAAAAATATACAAGTATTTAATTGAGTTGCAATATACTCAAATAAAAGTAAAATATGTCATTTAAATTTTAAAGGTACGATTCGAGACCGCCCCGAAGTTAAACTTTTACGCATAGGACACTCGCTCTCGTTATCAGTAAAAATCATGCTAAAATCAAATCTGCGCAGTCATCTACAGCTAACTTCAGGGCGCTAACGACTTGTCGAATTTTTTAAGGCAGTGTGCCATGTTCAATCCCAATTTGATTATAATTGTTTTAAAGTGGTTAAAACAAAAAGCAGCATTTTGTTTACCAGAGTTTGTAATTAGATGGAAAGAGAGAAACAAAAATTTTAACAGTAGGTTTACTCTCTCTGGCCTGCTACATGCGAGATTCACCGTTAAGCAAAACAAACACTTACTTGTATATCATCGGCATAATCCATATTAACAGTTACTAGCAATGGTGAAATAGCTCCCGAGTCCAACGTCTTTTTAATATGAGTACCGAGTTTGATTCCATACGACCATTTCCAAGCTTCCTTTAATACTGTCAATGTTTCTGAAAGTTATTGAAGGTATTAATTGGATTTGAGGGCGTCGTGGGGCAGGAGCACTAAAGTTGACGGTAAGGCGACAGATTGTGGGTTCGACCTCCACTCAAGGAAACCAAATATTTACTTAAATTTATATTTCTGTTTCTTCGCTCTGGTATCGCGGCGTTGAGTTCCGCTACTCAACGCGCAGTGCTTTCAGTATGAAGCTGAATTTTAAAAAATATTTTAGCACACATAAAGAGAAATCGAACCTGCTGTCACGATATAATTATTTAAAAAAACAATGTACCCATGTAATAGAATTCAAAAAACAAAATTTTTACATTTTTGTGTGAGCACTCCTGCACACTAATCTCAGAAAGAGCTGAAGCGAATTAAATACATTTTTCACTATTGAATTTTGACAAACCCTTAACATTTAATGTTTGTTTTATTTCAATCAGTTCTTAATTTCTTGTCTTTCAAATGATATTGTTATCGAAATACGAAAGTAAAATGTAAATCAGAATAGTAAATAAATAACAACAGAATAGTAAATAATTTTGTAGTAGTTAGCTGTAGATTTGGTCTTAACAATTTTGTTACTTTTTATTATTTTCTTCCTGAGTGTGACTGAACAATGCGCAAAAATTTAGAAAACCTAACTTCCACCGGCTTCTTCCGGCCACGTTTTGTAGTTGAAGTGAGCTATAAGTCCTAATAAACATTTAATCAAGCTTACTATGTTCATATCCAGAAAAAATTTCTTCGAGACGTAGAGTGATTGCTCTTTCTCTTAGCAAAGTGGCTATGGGCGCTGACAGTGCACATGCAAATGATTTGGATTCATATCTGTAATAGTGATTAAAAATATAGTTTTATTATAAAATTTTTTTTTTGTCTTATGTTACCATACACTGTGTAGTATATAGCGAGGAGACATAAGTAACATGGTGTTAAGTGATAGTTATTGAGACATTGTGTATTGAGTGATGAAATTGAAAATTATTCTTTCACTCAATGGCAATTGAACCCACAACTTTTGTGGTTACAGTCAGATGCTGCGCCGCACTGGCTTTGTAAAGTAATGAATAGCTAGAATATCTGTGGCTATTTAACTTTATAGGTATTGTAAACTTGTATTTGTGACAACAAACTATATACAATATACTAACTGATATTATGAGGATTGGTACATATAGATGAGTGGCGGCCCGCTAGCGGTTTCACCCGCGTGAACTATGTTATTATTAATTTCTGTCTCCATGACTACGTCCTAGTGACGTCTATGCAAAATTTGAGACTCCTAGCATTTGTAGTAACGAAGTTTCATACAAACCTTCGACCCCAAAAACAACCCCTTAGAAGTCGAATATTGCAAATTCCCGTCTTAGCGAGCACCTACGTCCTATAAGTAACTCCTATGCAAAATTTCAGATTCCTAGCACATGTAGCTTCTTAGATTTCGTGTTGAGTGAGTGACCTTTCGATTTTATATATATAGATAATGATTGTGTAAAGTTTTTCTTTACATTTTTTAATTGTTATTTCACTTTGAAAACAAAAATTCTTTTTCAGAGAACCTTAAAAAATATTTTTTAATTTTTTTTTCAGCAGTCGCCGTCGCCGTCCACTGCTGAACGTAGGCCTCCCTCATCAAGCGCCAGCCACGCTTGATGAAAAAAATATAAAAATAAAATATTTTTTTATGTTTTGTTATATATTATCTATGTTAGTAAAATTGTGTACCTAAATTGACATTGATGTTTTATAATTGTAGTGTGGGGTATTTAGAAAATAAAGTAGTTTTGCTTCATACTTCAAACTTGTGGTATCATTTTATGTTTAATAAAAAATCTAAATGAAGTCTAGTCTAGTTATTGGTTCACCAATAACTAGACTAGACTAGAGTAGCATATTGAAATATGCACATAGAATTTTCATCTCCATAGTTACATATATAGCTATATAAAATATATAATATAATAAAGCGGAAGAGTTTGTTTGTTTGTTTGTTTGTTTGTTTGTTTGTTTGTTTGAACGCTAAGATCTCTGGATCTACTGGATCGATTTACTTTGTTTTTGTTTTTTATGAAAGCTGCATTCTTCAGAAGTGCTATAGGCTATATAACATTACATTACACATATACACTAATAAATTAAAATACTTTCTAATTTGACATGCAATTTATTCTGCCATGTTAATAACAACCGTCGTCGCTACGCGACCGCGTTCGTTACCGCGTCATTTTGATATTCATCCTTATGAAAATAAATATAATAGTCACTTTTAGCATTTTATCTAGATTGAAATTATATTTCTATAGAAATTATTTTCAAGCAGGCGTAGCCGCGTCCGGGTCCGCTAGTATAAAATAAAATGTTAAATAGACACAGATTAAAATAACACTATATTATTATTGCCTCACTGAATGCTTCATTTAAAAAGTAATAAAGAAAAGTTTTTTTAGCTTCACTCTGTATCCTGCTTATAAGTAAGGTAGGTAGAGGAAATTGAGATGAATTTCAGACTTTGCTTGTTAAAAGACAAGCCTTAATGTCACACTTTGTTTCGCTAGAGCCAGGAAATGAAACAATCCATTCATCCAAGTGGAAATCAAATCCACAGCTGTCACATACATGTGCAGCTTGGGCTGTAACATAGCTTGATTAATTATAACTATCATTTTTTTGTCATAAGCCAATATTATTTAAACTTTGTATCTATCTCCATCTATCTATCACTCACTTGTCATATCACTGAAGTCCTTGATAAAGGTCAAAAATGCTTAACTGTCTTTTTAGATCTCAAAAAAGCTTTTGACACTTTATCTGTCCCCATTCTATTGCAGAAGCTTGAAAACATAGGAATTAGGGGCACAGCGCTACTGATGTTTAAAGACTACTTAAGCAATAGACAAAAAACTTTTTGCAGAAAAGGGACTTTCATATATATCTTCCTGGCTAAAATCTAACTTACTTACTATTAACTTAGATAAAACAAATTACATGTGTTTTACTATAAATAGTAAAACTCAGCCTGAAAATGATTTCAAAATAGAGTTGCATAACTGTCTGTATGATACTTCTAATTTGTGTGATTGTGCTCCGTCAACTCTGAGTAGAGTATCCACAACTAAATATCTTGGTGTTATGCTAGATCAACGGCTTTCTTGGCACCCACACATAGACTTCACTGGTTCTAGAATTCGGAAGCTTATTTGGATATTTAAAATATTAAGACACGTAACAACTAAAAAACTATTAATCCAAATATATCTTGCCTTAGCACAATCGATACTGGGATATTGCATCTCTGTATGGGGTGGTGCAACAAAAATAAAATTTCTTCAATTAGAAAGAGTACAGTGATCTTTGCTAAAAGTAATGTTTTTTAAGCCGTTTTGATTCTCCACTGAGAGAATATACAACTACTGTGAATTAATAACCGTTCGAAAGCTATATATACTCCAAAGTACTGTAAAAGTGCATAGAGTCACCACTTTCTCAAGTAACTCTAAACCACACAATCAAAGAAGAATTGTGACTGCATATATTCCTCCCATGAGAAAAAAATTTGGCTTTAGCCAATTTACAAATCGGTCTAGATTTTTATATAATAAAATAAACAAAAAATTAATGTTAATCCTTTGTCTACGAGTATTTATCAATTTAAGAAAATATTAACATTGGTTATTATCATTGAATTACGATGCTACAGAAGCTTTAATGGATTCTAATACATAAGCACGCACTCTTATGCCTACACACATACATATACATTCGCACACACACACTCACACATGCATTCACACTCGCGCATTCTCCCATGTACACCCACATACATGCACCCTCAAACAAATCGTCTTGCCCGTATTTTTACTTGTATTTTTATTTTTACTTGTATTTTTGTTTTTATTGTTATTTAAGATTAAGTTACATTTAAACTTAGATATATATTGTTATTGTATAGATATTTATTTCCACAAATGTATGAAGTGTTAAGGAAGAGCGGGGCCACCTTACACAAGTACTAGTTTTACTAGTAACTTAATAGGTTGGTCTCATTACTTCACACAGCTAAAGAAAATGTGAAACTGAAATAAATATATTTATTTATATCTCCACCATGCTTACAATGCTATATACAGATGCAGAGTAAAACTAACAAAAATATCATGTAAATTTGAAAAGAAGTAAACAATAAATAGAAAACAATATACATACAGCTTTTTATCCAAGGATTCTTTAACCATATTACAACTTTCTTGCCAATTATCCTCTTGCAATACTCCTAAACAGCTACAGCAAATATTCATTTTCCTCTTCTTTGATGGAGGTGAGAATCCATTACTTTCATTGACTTCATTATTATCATCTTTTGTTGCTATCTGTTTTGGTAAATTATCATTAACTTCATAATTAATAGATTTTTCTGTTTTGTTGTCAGAATTTTCATATTTTTTTTCTACTACAGATTTTGGTAAATCATCTTTTACTTCATGATCTATTAATTTTTTGTCATTATCTGAGTTTTCTTCAGATTTTGTTTCATTCTGATACTGAAATGAAATATTATATTCACTGGTGGTTACAATTGTTATTTCGATGTATTATGTGGTTTGTAATTCATTATTTAGTGAATAAAGAATATTATTTTCTTATTATTAAGTATTTTATCCTTGCTATTTAAATTAAATAAAATCACTCTTTGGGATTTTTAAATACATAAAATAAAACAAAACAAATTGTTTTAGAATTTATATTAGTATATTGTCTATTTTTTCGCTAACTAAGCACTAAGCTTAAATGTTAAGTTATGGAATACAATAGGTGTATTGTCAATTTTATTTGTTCTTGTAAATAAAAAAAAACAATCATTAATTCTGTATTGATAATAATTTTATCATTTAAAATATTTCTTACTTTATGATTTCAACATTATTTATTAATGAAAGCAACTTGCTGCTATATAGGCTTTGACTTTTTGATATTTGACTTACTTTAGCAAGATATTTTTTATAACTCCCATAAACATTGGGACACTTAACGCCCATATATCGAAGACAACATAAATCACAACATCCAAGATTTTTACAATAATCATATATTGCGTTCAGATCCATTGTGAAAAATAAATATTTTAAAAGATTTTTTCTTATATTAATTTAAAACGTGGTCCGTACCATAGGGGCCAAAACATTTGTATTTTATTATTTATGAAACGTCAAATTAATATACATTTAATTATCGTTGGGTGAATTGGAAAAATATGATATTAATTTATGATATTTTTCTTTTTGGTTTTGAAATAGCTTTGATATATTTAATAAATAATTAGTATTAAATGTTATTAGTATATAAATAAAAAATTAGTAATCTCTTTTGTAAATATTAATTGTATTTTGCATATTGTGATTCGTATAATGGAACGAAATTTCACTTGCCATATAAAACAATATTTAATTGACTTAAAAATAAAGAAGTTAACTTACTTAAAGTTAAATGATAGCGTTTTGAAGCAAATCAAATATTTTACGGATAAATTTAAATTTATTTGAATATAAAGCAATACCTAAATAATTTTATAACGTATAACGTTTTTGACGTATAGTGAAATATGTTGCCATCAACATCCAATTGAGGGATCGCTGTCAAATCTGTGTATTTATGTAATTAAATATAAAAAAAATTCTAAATTAATAATAAGCCACTTTTATAACATATTTTTGTTGTTTCAACAACTTTATACACAAAATGGGTACAGTTCATGCTAAGGTGAGTATGTATATTATAGCTTAAATGTTATTATGTAAATAAAGATAGGTTAAGAGACTACTAATTAAAGTCTTATTTGTTTACATTTTATTTTCAACATATTCAAAAAATTCTTTACTACACGTAATTCTTCTTAAATATCACTAATGAATTCAAAATAAACATAAATAATTTAGATAAGATTTAATAAGATTTTTTATTGACTTTTTAAAAATATGCAAATATTTTTTTTCTACTAAGTTATTCAAAGTATGGATAGAAATTAAATTAGAAGTTTATTATTTAATTTATTTTATGTATCACATAAAATAACATTAACTTGGTTGTATTTTTAAAATGTGTTTTTATATAATTTTCAGGTGGAAAATGACAATAGTCCTGTGGGTGGGCTATTGGATTTTGATGAGTCTATTAACATAGAAGAGCCTATACCAAAATCAAATATAAAGCTAAATGGAGTTAGAGTAAGTAATGTAAACTGTGTAAAACTTATATCTGTAGTTTTTTTTATAGAAAATATATGTGTATGCACTCTTAGTCTTAAGTCTTTCAACTTATATAAGTTGCACTTCCTGTTGACCTACAATCATGACATTGGTAAGAAATCTTTGATTGGTTTACAGGCACGTGTTGATCGTGTCCACATAGATGGCCTAAGTAGAACTAAGGACGATATAATACGCAGTACTGTGGACGATCTGTTTCATGCCACAGATTTTGAAGATGTTATTTTGAGAGCTCATAGGGTTTGTTTTTTATTTTTTATTTATATATAACAGGATAGGGAAAGGTAAACTAGAATCAAATTCATAATAATTTGTGTTCAGTGTTGGAACTGAATGTTGCCCTTCATCTTGCCAAGCTGAAAAATGAAAATAATCCATTCATCCAAGTTGGACTCGAACCTACAATTGTGCCATGATGGCCTCAATTTTTTCTAATAAATTATATTTTATAACTATAGATTTTCTGATTAGTAAAAATAATAATGATTATTTTCATATTTGCAGGTGCGTCGTGCACTAGACTCTATGGGATGCTTCAAAGATATAGGCGTTTTCATCGACGTTTCGGATGGTCCTGGTTCGACACCCGAGGGGTTAGAGGTAATTTTCTATATAAGATAGTTTATATGTTAAATAATTTAAAATTAAATATTGATATGTTCTATGATATAATAGATTTTATATACATTCGCTTTTTTGTTATTATTATATCTACACATATTTTATCATACATATACCTCACTGCTTGAAAAATATATATTTTTGTGTTCAATAGTCCATGTGAGGAGAAAGCCTATTAAAATTAATTAAAAGGAGGCTATATTAGATCACACAATTAGTAGTAATAAACATTGTTTAATTCAAGCGGGCTAAGCTGCGGACGACCTGCTTTCGTTTAAAATTTTTTTTACTCAATTTGTGGGGGTAACACATGGATTCTTAAAGAAACTATCTTTCCCTTTTCATAGGTAACATTTCAAGTGAAAGAACTCTCACGAATTGTCGGTGGTATAAATACGACAGTCAGCGAGAATGAAGGGAACCTTGTTGTAGGTTAGTGGTCACTACCGCGATTCGAGTTTGATTATTTATAAAATAGCATGTAGAAAATAGAAATTAAACTGTTTTACGGACAATTAGTATTATAGTTCTATTATGTGTTTTTCAAAAATTCTTTGCTGTGATTATCCTTGCCTGTATTTTTTTCCTATTATCTACGAACGACTAAATCGATTTTAATGAGATTTTCACGAAATTATACATAATTCTTTAATTATTTTTTGTGCCTGAAAACACCTACAGAAATAACATTTGTCTTTTTCTATCGGACTTGCCAGTTTTATAATATTCTTAGGCGTTAAACTACCAAACGTATTGGGTCGCGGCGAGCGCGTGGCGGCCGAGTACAGCGTTGGGCACCGCAGCACATCCAACTGTAGTGTCACTGCTACTAAGCCATATCCGCATAGTGCCTTTACACCTGTGTAAGTGTTTGTAGTGTTAATGAACATATTTGTATGTGTATTTTAGTTCTGAACTATGTCTCTAATATGAGTGGGAAAAGAAAAATACAACTGACTAATAATAGAAATATGATTCCATCCTAGCGCAGGTACAGCATCTGACTGTAAGATACGGTTCTGGGCTAGCGATTACCACTCGGAGGAATGAGTTTATTTTATTTCCACGTTTTGATACTGAGACAATATGCGGCGTTAAGTTTCGCCGCTCAACACGAAATGTCTCGAAAATGCGAGGAAATTGTCTCAACATTAACTTTTGCCTATCTTCGGGATACAGCGTGAAGTTACAAATATATATATAATACGTATATATATACGAGTATATTATCTTAGCTTAGTTCAACATTCTTTTACATATTGTTTTAGATTATCAGCCACCATATATCAACAAAATCACGAATATCCCTGGTCGGGATACAAGCTGTTGGATAGAGGACTTTTGTTGGACATCGCGTTCAGGACTTCTTCTGTGGTGAGTACAAAGCTATCAATAATAACAAATCGGAATTAAACGCTGCTTCTCGTACTAAGCTAAGTGATAGTTTACTTACGGAAGTGCTGAACAGTTTCACGTCTTTTGTCCACATAGCAGCATCATCATACCTAGTGCCGTAATTCAGCTCCGTTCTTTGTCTTTGTCACTAGAGCAGAGAAATAAATTAATTTCCGCGAGAGAGAGAGAGCACTTACAACTAACAATTTTATGGTGTCTCACAGTGCAAATTTTTTAAAAATATTTTTATAAGATAATATTTTTTCAGACTAAACATAATTTGCAATGGGAAGGCCTAGTACGGGACACTTCGGTTTTGAGTAAAACAACGAGTTTTAAAGTGCGGGAGAGTAGTGGTGAGTTTCTCTATTTTCTTTTGTCATTCAATTTATGACGAAAATAATAATTTTAAGTAGAAAATATTTTTATAAGTAATTTATCCTACTGCGGAGTATATGAGAGGGTTCTGCTTTTATTAGTTTATGGATGTATGTTTGTCCCTTTATCTTACCTTGCGAGTGTAAGCGGCAACGAAACGTCATATTGTCAAAATGGAAAAAATATTAAATACGTCAATGAATATTAGCAGGGGTTTCGTTGAATAAAAATCTACATTTTCCACTATCAATGTGTCACTTTGTTAATAATTTACGATGAAAAAATTAAATACACTTCCCTTGTTCTCTGACCAGGGTAATGAATAAGAAAATATTCATTTCACTGATTGTTGATCGAACTCACAACTAGTGTACTCTCTGTACAACAAGTGTCTAAAATATAGGATTATCCAATGTTACGATTCTATAATAAAGAACGGCGTTAAGTTTTACAACCCAATATAGAAATAGTTTAGGACAGGTTTTCTCCAAGGGATACTTCTAAAAATATTATTGTATCTAAACATGAATGTAAAGTGGAGAACGCAGTGTATAAGCACAAATTTTTATATGCTGACCCTTAAATACTCTACTATAAAAACATGATTAATATAAAAGTTAAGAGGGAAAATTACACTTTTAAGAAAAAAAAAATGAATGGATTTAGATGAAACTTTACAGTATTATAACTTATACATCTGAAGAACACATAGGTTACAATTTATGTAAACATTTTGTATAACTTGGCTAAATTAAAACAATAACCTCGGCTTACAGTGTAGGTATACCTGCTAATAGTCTTTTAAGCAAATTATCAAGAGAGACAAAGAACACCTTTTAAAAAAATATATATATTATCAAAAGATAAAATTTATTTGCATTCTCTACTATACAATGTAAGATAAAGGTAAATTTTCTATTTATTACACTTTATATTGATATAAAAATGTATTAAAAAAAGAAAAGAAACAAAAAGTTGATTTAGCATGGTAACATTCTAAGCCGACGATAAGTTTAATCTCGCGTCTCCATTGTTTTAGGCCCCCAAATGAAATCTGTCATCCGCCACATAGTGACAGTGGATCATCGTGATGACGTCATCTTTCCTACGAAAGGGTCATGGGTTCAATTCAGTAGTGAAATAGCGGGATTAGGTGGTGGAATTGCGAATATAAAAAATGAATTGCAAGCACAGATTAATAAAGAAATAGGACCGGATAACGTAAGTTATAGTTATCTTCACGCTATATCCCGCATATAGCGGAGTAGGCAAAGGGGGCCTCCCTCGCCTACCCCGCTATAAGGTCGGTGGATCCACCGCGAGGTGAATGTGTTAAGACATTCTGTTCCTTGTTTTCCGTCCAATTATCAAATTGATTGTGTGCAAGTTTTAAATTAGCTGTGATTCTTTTTTCAATTTTAATAACTCTTATAACTTTTTATGCAACCCTTTTTGTTAAAACCATTAAACTCGAATAATATTTTAGATTTTTAGATTCCAGACAACCCTTAGGTTAGGTTAGTAGTAGTCAGTAGCAATCGATCAACGATAAACAAATCCATAATCGATTAATCTTCAATAATCCGTAATTAATGACTGATCAGTCAACAAATAATCGTTAAAACAAATTTAGATTCCTTATCAAAAATTCCTGTCGATCAATACTCCATTATATTCTATTCTAGCTTCTCTCTGTATCCCTAGCGGGGTAGTCAGAGAGGACAGAGCGCCAAACGCTACGGTCTCTACATACCTCTTTCGCCTCGCCCACTGTCATCAACCTCTTCATACATGCTTTCTACGTGACCTTTCTCCAGTATCTTTGATACTGCGTTTTCGAAGGCCAACCTAGGTCTCCCCCTACCTCCGTTACCGCTCACTTTTCCATCATAGATATTTTTTGCCATTCTTTCCTCACTCATTCGTTCGACGTACCCAAACCATCAGATTACGTTCTCCTTCATTCTCACCGTGACGTCCTCGCAATAATTGCAGGTGGTGCAGGTGTCGGTGTCGGGTGGCGTGCTGCACGACGTGTACGGTTCTGAGCTGGCGGAGCACTTCTACCTGGGCGGGCCCGCCTCGCTGCGCGGGTTCCGGCAGCGCGGCGTAGGGCCCCACTGCGATAATAATAGCCTGGGTGGTACTGTGAGTGGGGGACTTTATTGTTTTTTTACCTGGTCATGTGATATAAAGCAGGGTCATGTGTTTATCAGTCTATGTGTGTACATATGTATATTTGTTCCTATTTGGACCTGATCGATACTAGCCGACCGTACATAAAATATGTGCATATTAATATGAAATGAATAAATACCCCATAATAATGAATAATAATAACAAATATACAATTAAATGTCCAGGATAACGAGAAATTTATTTAAAGCGTGTTTCGTTTAGTTGCTTGTTTTATTCCTTTTAGATATATTGGGCGTCTGGTGTCCACCTGTACACGCCCCTCCCCTTCCGCCCCGGTAAAGGAGGATTGGGAGAGCTCTTCCGTTCACACTTCTTCGTGAATGGCGGGTGTTTAGCTCATCCTGGTGAGTATTAATTGAAATTGTATTTTATAGTTATTTTTTTAATGTGGCAAAAAAGATCTATTACGGAAAAGTGAGCGGTAAGAGAGTAGGGTAGGGGGAGACCCTGGTTGACCTTGGGAAACACAATATCAAAGATATTGAAGGAAGGTCAAAGAAAAAGGCATGAGGACTCTTCGGAGGGAATGTATGAGGAGGTTGAAGACAGTCGACGAGGCGAAAGAGGTATGTAGAGACCGTAGCGTTTAACGCACCGATCCCTCTAACTATCCCGCTAGGGATAAAGCTTGAAGCTATGTTAAGTAAAAAAATATATATTTAGATTCACTGTAGTGTCTTAACACTAGTATCTATTTTCATACGTATGTCGTAGGTTGCTACATCTTTTTTACTACTTCAAAGACACCCATCCATTATTATTTTTTAACAGAAGAGACGGGTCTAGCAATGTTAGAGTCTCTGTCCGCGGTGCGCGTGGCGTGCGGCGCCGGAGTGGCGCTGCGGCTGGGGGGCGCCGCACGCGTCGAGCTCAACTACTGCGTGCCTCTCCGCGCGCTGCCCGGGGACGCGCCCGCACCCGGCCTGCAGCTGGGGGTCGCGGCGCATTTCTTGTAGAGGGTGAGTAACGGTAAAGGGAAATCAACTGCGTCCAACTCCATGCCTTGCTCCGTTCCGTGCCTTAATATCCCTGCGCCCATCAATACGTAAGTACCGAGTAAGTGATGAAATAAAATAGGAGAAAGTCAAAGGTAAGAATTGCTTTAGCAAAAATAAAAAATAGAATTTTGAAGATTAAACATGGACCATTTAGATGAAAAAGGATTACGTCAGTTTCTAATGGGTAAGTAGAGGTGATGAGGTAACGAAGAAAGTGGGGGTGGTGATAAAAGATTTTAGATTAAGAATAATTAGAAAGCCCCTCTATCACCCTTTTTTGATATTGTCAAGGATCACTATAATGAAATACAGAGTTGTAATTTATAGAGAATTTACAAAAAAAATTAAATTAATAATCCGGAGGAGAACCAGGGTTACCGACATAGCCCAAAGAAATGGTAAGTTGAATACACAATATAGATGCAAATAATTATTACTATTTATTTAGCTCCACGCTGACCAGAATAGTCAGAGGCAAACACAATATCGCACCTTGGCCGCATTAAGACGTCACGTCATCATCATCATCTTTTGTCCACTGCTGGACATAAGCCTTCCCCAATTCTCGCCACCACACTCGATCCTCAGCTCTTCGGACCCACCCGCTTCCCGCCAACCTCTTTATGTAGTCGGCCCATCTGGCAGGGGGTTGTCCCACCGGTCGTTTTGTACGGGGTAGAAAACGACGTTAAGACGTAGATTCTTTTAATATCTCTATATTAAAAATATATACTGCTAATTGTCTGTTCATATATACATATATAATTTATATATTTTTTTCCTTGCCAGGTAAAAAAATAAGAAACACGAATTTTTAAATTAATAATTTTTAACAATTATTATTTTTTTTTTATTTATATCATTTGACATAATAATATGTTGTATTTTATTTTACTAAATATTTAATTTCATTTAAGGTAAATGATATAAGCCATAGTGCCTAGTTTCACATGTTTTTGGATATTTCTTTCCTAAATTTAATTTTGAAATCTGTATTTAAATTAAATATTACTTTAATGTTTAAACGGATACAAATTGTTTGTAAAAATAGTGTTAGAGTTGTTGAAATAAAAACGTTATTATTAACATGTTGTTTTCTTTTATATTTTTTGCAGTTTGTAAATTTATTAGTAGCGAAAAAAAAATTTTTTTCCTTATTCATAAAATCTAATTCAAAATATTCTTTATGCCATTGGTCCGTTACAAGCACATTCAAATTGGAGTCATTCAAAAGTCAGTTACATAAAACATTAAAAAATCAGCGTCACTTTTTCAGCCCAACTTTTGAGACATTGTGTGTTGAGTGGCGGAACTCAACGCCCCGGTTTGTCTTGTCACCAGAACGGCGATATTTTTTTCGTCCTGTTGTGGGTTTAATTCGACCGTCGTATAACCAGGTCACCAACTCTCTGTCTACCCTGCTAGAAATAACATAACTAAAAACATTAATAATTTTTTATTTAGAACTAATATTTACAATTTATTCTTTCAATGCTTGATAGACTTAGACAAAAATTTTATTTCATTTTTTAAATAATATTTTGTGTATTTTAGTTGTGACGTAACTTAACCCCGCAAATAGACCTGTCAGAGAAAAGAAATTAAAACGATTCATACAATATGTAGCATCTTTGAATAAAAAGAGACCTTAGTGTCGTATGACTAAAGTACACTTGTGTGGTTGTAGGATCGATTCCTACTTGGGAGAATGAAATATTTAATACTTTAACACCAAAGACACCTAATAATTAAATAATGTCAAATATAATTAAACTTCGTCTTTGACATATATGTTATTGTAGTGTAAACGAGATTTAAGCATGTCGTCTTCGTTCATAGAGATATGTAGAGGCGGTATCATCGCTCCGGCTACCGATCTGGAAGTAAATGAAACATTTACATTAATTATTACAAAAATCGGTCAAGTCGGTAAATCGGAGTTGGACTCTCTCATAACCTATGTTTTATGAATAACCGATTTCATGATCTTAGATTTCATTTAATTTACATTTTTTTTCAAATAAAATACAAATAAAGATTTATAATGTTTTTTTTCTTTCAACTTTCATATTTATCTTTTTGCCACATTTCATAACTCTACATAAACGGGAGTAATCTGTAGGCAAAAAAGAGAGCATAAACGGTCATGTCTTTTAATTCTGTCTATTAAGAAATTTTATATTTTTGTGTTCCAGGGGCCTTTAGACCTCGGATGCCTACGCATCTACTATTAGCTCTCCTTTGCCCACCCTGCTATATGCGGGATACAGCGTGAAAGATAAAAAAACTACTCACCTTCCTTCAGCATTAAGAAAATTGAATGTAGTACAGGCGTGTTCTGTAGGCAATATTTCCACGTTCACTTTAGCCTGTCTCGCAGATTTAAACACTGTATTCATTACTTGCCTTTCATTTGATTCTGTACCTATAATCTAAAATTAAAAGAAAAATACAAAAATCACGTATTATACGTAAAAATAATTTGTAAGGGGCACAAGCATGCACTCGTGAAAATATATTTAAATTTTCATTTCCACGCTCTGGTAACGAGGCAATGCGCGGCGTTGAGTTCCACCACTCACCACGCAATGCCTACAGAATTCGACTGTCACTGTTAATTAGGCTGTCTGATTGTAAACGCGACGGTTCTGTGTTCAATTTTCATTCGCAGGAATGATAGTATATTTTTAGCAATCTTTGTATGAAGAAACCGCCACATAAACTTTTACAACTCGACACTCAATGTCTTGAAAATTGGATAGTTTTTTGGGGATGGAGTGCCGAGACCTTAATACCCGCATATAGCAGGGTAGGCACTAGGCAGACAAAAGAATTTCAGGCATTTTTCAACTTTCCAATAAGAAATTTCAATCATATAAATAAATTATTTTAGTATTAAAATTGTGTTTTATCTTCATGTTGTATTCCGCACTTAGCAGAGTAGGCAGATGGAAGCTAGAACCATAGATTTAAGACACTCCTTTCCTGTTAAGACACTTCCTCACTTTCCGCCGAATTCTGGAGTTCATTGTATGTTGAGTGATGAAACTAACGCCGCGCTTTGCCTTTACGCCAGTGCAAGCAATGAAAAATAAAGTTTTTAATTTCTTATAGTGAAAATCGAACCCAGAACCCTGTGAATTACTTACCAATAAATCAATCTTAGGTTGCAATAACTTAAAAAATCTCAATGACTCTTCCGTAATTAGATCTGAACTCGGCACTTGCCATGACAGGATTGTCCTAAAAATTAAATATATAATTAATGTATTTTTAGTTATTTTTATATTTCCAGTTCCACACTCACACTGTATCCCATACAGGGTATGCTATTGTAACTTGAGTTGTCATTCTGGTTTAGAGGCACAACCTAGCATTGATTTCCTTCACTCAAGATGAGTTGCTTCAAGAGTTCGGAGGAAAGTGACTAAGTGAAGCGTTGGAATGGGCAACAGAGTGTGTTAGCACTAGGTTCCTTTTGCCTGCTCTCTAGTATGTGAGGAATACAGTGTGTGACTAATGATCTCAAATTATATAAATTCTGAAAAAGAAATGTAACTAGAAAAATTATTAAATATACAGATAAAACAACATACCTGGGAAATATAGCTATAGGGCCCAATACTGTGATACCATTGTTTAATCTAAAGCCAAACTGAAAAAATAAAATTTATCAATTATTATATTTTTATACATAAAAAAATAAGTTAAAATTGTAAAGTTTTTACATTATAATTTAGCAATATTATTAATAAAAATAAGGTCTTTGATGGCATATGAGATGTGTGGCTGTATGCTGTGGGTTCAATCTATGTGATTGTGGGTGAATTTTTTTTTTTTTTTTTTTTTTTTTTTTTCTTCAATTTCTATCCATTTACGATCAGCCAATAAGCTATAATTAAATTTTTATATATATCTAGATTGACTTTTGGAGATGAACCCATCCTGTGATGCGTCATCTCATTCCACAGTTATGCTTCTTTAAATTGAAGCAAGTCTGGATCGCCTTAGTCGGTGTATGTTTTCTATGTCGATCAGTGACCTTGCAAGTTCATTTCTATGATGTTCCAATTTCATTTTATATGTGATACACGATATATTTATCTGTTCCTTCACAGTAGGCATTTCAAGATATTCGTGGACTTCTGTATTTCTTATGAACCATGGAGCACTAGCAATTATTTTTAAGGCTTTATTTTGGAAGCGTTGAAGTATTTCTATATTGGAGTGGCTTGCTGATCCCCAGAGTTCAATGCCGTAAGTCCAAATAGGTTTTATAATAGTTTTATAAATCAAGATCTTATTTTCTAATTTGAGTGAAGACTGTCTCCCTATTAGCCAGTACATATCCCCAAGTTTCCGATTTGCCTGTTCTCTTTTTGTCTTGATATGGTCTTTCCATGTGAGCCTCCTGTCCAGATGCATTCCCAGGTACTTGACTGTTTTTTGTTGAGGTAAAATCATGTCATTTAGTTTCACTGGTGGGCAGTCTCCTCTTTTAAGTGTGAATGTCACATGTAAAGACTTAGCAGCACTTGCTTTTATTCTCCACTTTTTGAACCAAGTTTCGACTTTGTCTAGGTGTTCTTGTAGTTTTGCAGACGCTATGTTTGGATCTTTGTGACTTGAGAGTAGTGCCGTATCATCAGCGTAAGTAGCAGTTAAAGTATCATCGGAATAAGGGAGGTCAGCAGTGTAGACTGTATATAATACCGGACCCAGCACCGATCCCTGCGGGACTCCAGCTTCTATGCGGCAGATAGATGATAAGCTTTCCTCGACCCTGACTTGGAACATACGGCCCTGAAGGTAGGATTTTAGGATCATATACATATTGTTGGGCAGGCATATTTTTAGTTTGCATAATAATCCCTTATGCCACACACGATCGAAAGCCTGTTGTACGTCGATGAATGCGGCAGAGCAGTATTCCTTTTTCTCCAAGGTTTGGCGGATAGTGTGAGCAATTCGATGAATCTGCTCTACCGTACCATGGCACGCTCGGAATCCAAACTGGTGATTTGGTATTATTTTATGCTCTTCCAGTATCGGATTTATTCGTTGCAGTAGAAGTTTTTCCAATAATTTTGATATAACAGGAAGGAGACTTATAGGTCTGTATGAAGTGACTTCTGTCGTAGGCTTTCCTGGTTTTGCAACCATGTTTATAGTTGATATTTTCCACAATAATGGAAAATATTGTAACCTTAGCACAGAATTGAATATAATTGTAAGGAGGACTATGCCTTTTTTGGGGAGTTGTTTCAAAACTTCTGCTGTAATCAGGTCAAATCCTGGCGCCTTCTTAGTTTTTAATCCTAGTATAGCTCTTTTCACTTCCACAGCTGTTATTCGCTTTACAGGTGGCGATACTTGTTGTTTATCAGTCGTCAGGATGTCATCAATTTCTCTTTCTGTGTCCATGAGATCAGGTTCATGAGGTGTAAAAGTCCTTTTTAAAAAATTTGCAAATAACTCTGCCTTTTCGAAAGGCTGTCTCGACCAATCACCATTTGGTTTTCTTAGTGGAGGAATGTGATCTTTAGGTCTTTTCAGTGATTTCGTCATCTTCCAGAGAGAGTAATCATCCGCTTGGTGTGGAGATAAAGTCTGTAGTTTATCCTGGAGAGTTTGATTTTCGTTTTCTACCAGCATCTGTTTTAATTCTTTTTGCTCTTTGTTTAGTTCCCTTTTATACCTATGATTTCTGCTTGTTTGCCATTTCCGTCTAAGTCTCCTTTTTTTGGCTATCTTTTCTTTGATCTTTACAGAAATGTCTTGCGATTTTTGTTTGCGACTAAGTGATGGAGTGGATAGCCATGCCGCCTTCTGTATTAAGTTCGTGGCATACAGCGACACGCTTTCGATATCTTCCTCTGTTTTAAGCCGAATGGATAAATTGATATTTACATCAATATATTCTCGGAAGGCGTCCCAATCAGTCTTATTGTTGTACAAAGTATCTGGCGCCTCCTTCCAGATAATGGTAGTACTCAGACTACAGATCATCGGTGTATGGTCAGAAGTTCCGTCCAGACAAGATTCCATCCTAGTGTAGAGCTCTGACATTCCCTTACAGATAAAGAAGTCAATAAGATCAGGAGTTTTATTGGGATCAGTCGGCCAGTAGGTTGGCTCTCCAGTAGAGAGGACAACGAGGGAAAGTTTATCTATAGCTTTTTTCAACTCTCGGCCTCGTGTTGTAGTAAGTCTGGAGCCCCAATAGATGTTCTTTGCGTTCCAGTCACCTCCAGTGATGAATCTTTTTCCAAGTTTACAGAAAAAGTCTGTATACATTTGTTCATCAATCCTATGTCGAGGTGGACAATATATAGCAGCAACAGTAAGCGCTCCCTGCCAGTCATCTATTGCTACTGCTATGGCTTGGATATGCGGGTGTTGGAGGTTGAGCAATGCATGTTGTTTAATACATTCTCTGATAATTATTGCAGCACCACCGTGCGACGTTCCATCGGGATGATTAGAATAATATACTGTAAATCCATTAATCTTAACCACTCTTTCCTCTGTCAGATGTGTCTCGGAGATTAGTAAGATGTCAATTTTATTATGAATTAGGAACAACTCTACTTCTAGCCTATTAGGAGCAAGGCCATTGATGTTCCATGTAGCGATCCTCAGAGTTTTCATTTTTGCTGGCGGGCTATTAGTGTAGTGAGCAATCCTAATAAAGTGCCCATTTGTTGTATTAATATGTCTATCTTTTCAGATTGTTTCATAATAATTTGTTCTAGTGAACTTGTTGACTGAGGTTGTACATCCTCTGTTTTCTTTAAATGGTGTCGGGTAGCTGAAGAATATGTCATTTTCTTTTTAAAGCTAGATATGCTGTTATCATCTTGAACTTCGCTATAGTTTTGCATCCGAGTATGGAGCGGAGGGAACTCTTTGACATCTGGTGGAATGGATGACTTATTAGTTCTTTGTGTAGCTAACTGTTTTTTATTTAAAGGGCGGTAATTTTTTCTTGCTCTGATTTCTTTGTAGACTTGGCAGCCCTTATAATTGGCTGGATGATCGCCAAAGCAAAGTGTGCAAGTAGCAGGTGTATTTCTATCTTTTTTAGGACAATCCGTAGTTTTATGTCCTTCTGCACATTTGACACACCGATAGGGACGCATACAATTGTTTTTCGTATGTCCATATTGTTGGCATCTGGTGCACTGAGGGATGTCGTTAGATTTCCTCGGATCTTCAATCTTGACTCTCGTATGATAAATGAATTCAATATTTTTTATATCTGGGTTGTTAGGGCTGGGTTCAATATTTACAAAAAACATATTCAATGGTTTTTTATTCTTTTTTGATATTGCACATACTATTTCTCCTCTAACTCTGTTGCCAGTCTTTTCTATCTCTTCGATTATGGCTGTTTTAGGTGTAGTGTGGTGCAAGTTCTTAACTACGATTCTATAACACTTCTTTTCTTTTTGTGTGAATGTATGGCCTATAAGGCCATTTTTTCGAATGTGGTCCATTAGGTCCTTGTAGATTTCAGTTGATAGTGTTACGATTCTTAGTTGATCCCTATTGATAATTTTGTATGAGTAAGTTCCACTGGGTACAGCTTTATTTAGCAGATCAGTTAGATTAGAAAGATCTTCTACACCATAGAGGATGATTGGTGGTGGTTTATGAACCCTTTTAGAAGGAGCTATTTGATTTTGTTCTCTAGAGTCTTCATCAGTTAGATCTATCGGGAGTCCACTAAATCTGTTTGAAGTGCTGGTAATGTGTCTTTTTGTGTTTGATGGGCTGTTAGTTTGTCTTTTTCTTTTAGAATTTCGCTGAGTTGGTGACCTTTGCCATACAGGATGGCAAGGTTTAGCGTTATTGTCAGTAGCAATTGCCTCTGTTAGAGGATTTCCTTTGTGACATACTGGGCTTCCTAGTGAAGAAGATCTAGGTCTTTGAGTAAATAGGCTTGGATGGAATGCCTGTTGTACATATTTTTTAGTATTGCTTCCAGTAGCATATACTGACGCAGAGGCCTGGTCGCTCGCTCCTGTGCAGTCTTCGGTAACCAATTTCACACTTGCAGGCCCGGATACCTGCAAGCGCCGGGGGCTAGCCGGATCGCATGACAAAACAACATCTTTTTCGTTCATAATTCATAGAAAAGAGGTGGGAGATACTATCGGCACTTTCCCAAGGTACCGCAGTCACTCTTTTTGAGAGGATTTAATCTCCCAAGGTTTGTGATGAACCAAAGACAGGTTAGTTGACCGCCGCCCGTTGCTCGGCGTCGCTACTCATTTTGCACCACCCGGGGGGCACGTGTAGGGTGGGCCTAGGAATAGGTGGTAAATCCTACGGACGCGAGTAGCTCTACCCCCCGTGGTATTGTGGGTGAATGACAATTTTTTTCTACTTTTGCAAGAAAAACATGGTAAGGAATTTCAATACTTAACATGTAATAGCTCCAAAATTAAGTAAATATGGGAGGTATGGGGGAGGAAGTGTCTTGTTACTGTCCTGTGTTGTCCATACTCAGCAGGTCAGAGGCTCACTCTGCATACCCTGCTATATGCAGGTTACAGTGTAAAACTTTACATTAACCTCATTTTTGTTAAATAGGAGTTTGGAATATTCCACTTATTTCTTAATTCTTTTGTTGATAATAGAATATTGTTTATATTTTCAAGTTTAAAAATTAACATATTATTGCATGTATATGTATCTAATTACAATACTTTTATTAATACTATATATTACTGTCGCATAAGAATCTATCATAAGTCCTAAATCTTGTTCTTGGTTGAGAATTCTCACTGTGGTTTTCCCTTCACCCTCATAAGCTGCTTTTGTTCTGGAACTGTTAATAAAACAGTGATTTTTAGATAAACATATGAATTCAAGCCTATCTAATATATGGATGGTATAAGCACTATAAGTAATTTGAACCCAAAGGTTTTTTTTAAATGTCATGTAAATATAAATTTATCTATTACTTTGTTTGATGTTAAATATCTAGATTTCGTGTAGCAAGAGCCGTACATAAGTATGTTTTAACATAATTTCAATAAATTTATTAATTATTTATGAAATAATTAAGGAAACATTAAGAGAAAATGATATTGTAAACTTAACCTTAAAAACAGTGGGTTTGTTTTTATCCTTGACGTCACTTGTCTTAGTCTATTAGATAACATTTTTGTTATAATATACTAATATATAGCTTGAGGTTATTATTTTTCCGTTTATATAATACGGAATTTAAGTTTCACTTCACAACTGGAATACTAATCATTATATTTAAATGTCACATTGACATATGTGACACGTTTCTTTCACCTAATAACTAAAAATTAAATATTTTATTCTATTAATATTATTCAATACTTAATAATATAAAAGTTAAATATAATAAATCTAGTAAGAATATTTTTCAATTTTGATTAAATTCTTATAATGTTTTCGACTTTAAACATAAAAACAAATTACATTGAAGTGAAAAATTAAAACATGCTCTTTTACTAGTCATATATCAAATACAAAAAAGTCATTACATAACGTAAATAGTCATTAAAATATTATAAAATGAATATATATGGATTTGAAATATATTTTGGACATGTACTATACTTCTTTATTACATAAAATGAAACGTTACAATGACGTCATTCAGGAAACTTGTCATTCACGGCAATGCAGATGCAGATGCGCGGTAGTTTAAATAGTAACCATCTAGTATAATATGTTCCTTGGTAATCATTTAAAGCATTGATTAAGCTTTTTCTACAATAATAAATAGAAAATCTAATATATTTCCGTCCAAAATATATTCTCATGGAATCAATAATAAAAACTGTACAATTATTCTTATATAAATAATTAATTACAGATAACTCTATTGAATAATATTTCATGAATATTATATTATGGAGTGTACAAATGGATCAACACAAGTGTTATATATAAAAAAAGAGAATAATATAATAAAAAAAACCAATTTTGAAGTGGATTTTTGGGAAGAAATAAAAAAACGATGGATGATCCTAGGAGTGCTTATTTCAGTAGCGCTAGCGGTCCTAACATCACATTATGGAGCTTCCGGAGGCAACTACATGCATGTTAAATTAGATTATTAGACAGCATTGCACTCATTCAATCATGTAATTATTTAAATCACTTATAAATTCTAGTTTTAGGTTTTGTGTATACATTGTTATTTAGTTTAGTTTTATAACATAAAATTATAAATTAACTTTGATAAATCAATGAGAGATAATCAATTGTGTAAATTAAATAATAATGTATACAGTAAAATTAATAGAAAATAAGCTTTCAATTATCTTAGATGATAAATGATAATCGAATTTGTCTTTTACATTTTGCTTTTAGTAATATTAGGTTTCTTAAATTCATTATTAATTAAAAACACTACTTAAAATTTGAGGGCTGGGTTGTGGGTTTGATTATCACTCAGGGTAATGAATTGTTATAATTTCCTTGCTGTGCTAAACAGTCAAAGAGCACCATTGAGTTTTGCCATTCAATATGCAGTGTCTTGAAGACTGTAGGAGTAAGTGAGGAACAGAGTTTCTTAACTGAGCGTCTACCCTGCTATATGTTACATTGTGTGTATATATATAGTATTTTTATTACAAGTTATTCAGTAGCATTTCTAGTTTTTAAATATTAAATTAAAAGTAATAATTTAAAATTTAATCATTTTCATACTTACCTCACTAGATAACATTATTATACAAAATAGTTCTAGCTAACTAAATAGATGCAGCTTATTAAGTATACTTAGCTGTAACAAGATTTTTTTATATAACAAAAAAATAATAATGCACTATTAGTTACAACACCTTTTTCTGGCATGTTTTATTCAAATTTCTTAAAAAAAGTATTAAAAAGTTTTATTAATTACAAACATACTATTAAATACTTGATTTTTAAATGGTGAAGTGAAAAATGTAATCTGATATATAAAAATCTTTGAATTACTTTTAAGCTTACTTAAGGCTTTTTGGGTAAGAGTGAAATACTATAATATTGTCCAGGTTGTTATACTGACATTTATTTCAATACTTTTATTGTGTTTGTCGCTAGTTTATTGGGTACTAAATTAAATATCATATCATTCATTTAAATACATGTAAAATGCGAACATAAACAAAATAAATATTAAGAAATTTAACAGACAAATCCAAAATGTGATAGTTGTGGCTTCCACCAACTCGGAAATGATTGTACAATTTAATTATACTCTTTCCACTCTTTTGGCAAGACAAAGTGTGACTTTGGGCTCCAATGCTCCATCACAGTGTTCCAACACTTTGTGGAAAATAAATTAGTCTTCACTAGACAATTCTTTGGCTACCTAAAAATATTTATTAATTAATTTCTAGGTGTCATACACTTAATACATAGTACATGCATGTCAGACTCATGTTGACAGTATTACATGTACATTATACGGTAGTCTTTATCACAGACGAAGTATGGCTAATTATAGTTTAAATCTGTTAAATTCAACTTTGGTCGCTTTTTGTTCATATGGTCATTCGACGATTCAAAAGTGCTTATAATAATTGCCTATTTCAATAAAGAATATTTTGTATTTGAATTTGAATTTTGTCAGTCTATTAAGAAACAGTCTATTAAGGGAGGGGCGCTGCTGTGCCACGGTTAACATCAGCTCTGTGAATAATTTTGGTTATTTATTTAATTACTGTAAAAATTGCAATAAATAGTGTTGGAATATATCCATGGACTATAAAAGAACTTGAAAAGTGTAAAGTGTCGGCGATTAAGAACATATAAGTGCAAAAACAGTGAAAAAAGTACCGGTGACAGTGTTAACGGTCGAAAGACGGTTGTGTTTGTCATAGCTTAGACACTAAAAATTTATGGTGAAGTGAACGCAGTTCTTGGACAGATTTATTGTTCCAGTTTGCCTATATCTGCTACAAATTACAATATAAATTGTAAGGACGATTAATCTAGGAGTTTATTAAAAAAGAAAAAAAAATCAAGTCATTTCGATAGGGAACTGCGACACGACCGTAAGACTCCATCTAGCGGATAACAGGCGTAAATACATAGATCTGTTAAAGAAAATCAATCAGTGCTTCTTCCACTGACCACGATAGGGCAGGACTTCTAAATAAATAAATATATATATATATATATATATATATATATATATATATATATATCAATAAATATTAAAGTTATCTGCTAAAAGACGACAACAGAGGCCACTACCTGTATTAACACAAAACAATAACACTTTAGAATCATGGAAGAAATCTTAAACGCTCTTAAAAAAATTACAATAGAACTGAACGATCAAAAACAAGAAATCAGAGAAACGGGAAGAATTATTACTGAACAAGTAACTCTCAGTATGACTAGAATATTTGAAGAGAAATTTTCATTAATAGGAAAACACTACGAAAATCTGAAAGATAGAATGGAAAATCAAGAAAAAAAGATTCAAGCCTTAGAAAGACAGACAAGAAAAAATAATGTGGTTATTTTCGGTATAGAAAACAACGATGAAACATACGAGAGCCTAGAAAGAAACGTAATCAACTGGTTGGAGCAATATCTCTCTGTAAAACTAAATTATGCCGACATTCAAGAAGTCAAAAAAATAGGAAAGAAAGATGAAAGAACACGACCAATAGTAGTTACTCTCTCAACTCTAGGAACAAAAATAAAAATAATGAAACAAAAGAGGGAGTTAAAAGGTACGCAGTATTACATCAAAGAAGATTATCCAAAACAGATACTGGAGAAAAGAAGAGAACTACAACAACAATTACAATTAGAAAGAGATAAAGGAAACATAGCTGTAATTAAATATGATCGACTTATTGTATGGAAAAATAATTCTAAGCGTAAATTACCTACATCACCTGAAAATGCTACTATAACCAATATAGAGAAAAACATACAAATAAATAAAAAGAACAAAATACAACAAAAGGATGTACCACCTAAACCATCAAACAGTCTTTCAGAAGGAGTTATAAAACAAGGAAAATTAAATTTTGTAATTAATCCTACAAATAAGAATAATAATAAAACAAACAAGCATAGCAATCAAGCACCTCCTCCATAGTAAAACTAATAAGAAAAGAAGATATAAAAAAAAAAAAACAAAATTAAAACAAAAGATCTTCCAATTCGGCTGGTCACCGCGGAAGAGTACGACCAAAACCCTCCAAAGGATAAAAAGCTATGAAAAGAAAAAATAATAATAAAAATAAAAAGACTTTGATCATTAGATTAGATTATTATATAAGACTTACATTAGATATAGCAACATAATAATGTTACCAACTGAAAGCAAACGGCACTGCATGGAAAAAAAGTGTATACCTTTGGAGGAGGCCTATACCCAGTCTGGGGACCTTGCCTGATATTATACTACTAAATTAGTTATATTTAATAAATAATTTAGAAAAATTTAAATAAGAAAATAAAATATTTTATAAATAAAATTAAAATAAAAGTTAACTAAAAAGAAAAAAAAAAAAAAAATTAAGTAAATGAATAGTATCAAGTAATTAGTGTAGTAAAGTGTGTATTATAAAGTAATTAGTAAAAGAAACAATTAATCAACGCTAATGTAAAAATTAGAATATGTAAAAATATAATATATATATCTCCTTATAACATATACTTAAATATTATTAGTAATATTGTAGATAAAATAAATAATAGTATAGTGTAGATAAAATAAATAAATTAGAAAGTAAACTATATTAAATTAGCATTAAGTTTGTAACTGTGGCAACGGTAAATAAAAGGCTTTATTATTATTATTAAGAAACATATGAGCTTCCGCTTTTTAATACGGAGTTTGTCTAAAAATTTACATTAAACAGAGAACAGTCAAATTTAGAGAGAGAAGTTAATAGTTTAAATAATAATGCTTATTTATTTATTTGCAGGTCTCTTCCACACTCAATACATAGTATATCTTCCTCTCTCTTATATATATTATACCGCAGGTCGAACCCGCATACATACATGTCGGACTCGGTTGTACATGTTGACAGTACTACATGCGCATGTTATAGGGTTGGGCTTGTCTGTGGTTTCGGTTAACGCGTTGGCTATGGCGTTGGATAGGAGGGTCATCGAGGGGTATGTTGCTTATCCATTGTTTTATATTATATATTTGTGCTTTGCACTGATTTATTGATATATAGATTGATCTTTATAATATTTATCTATTTTTATATTTTAGTGCAATTTTGGCATCTATAGCGCGGCCTTGCGCGTGGTTACCACTGTCATTCAGTAAAGATGGTATAACACCGTCTATAGCGGCGATAAATTATGCAATATCTTTTATATTTTCACCATTTCCCCATCTTTTCTTTGTAAGTATACAATTATATTTATTCTTATTTGGTGTACACTTAATAAGGAGTTCGTACTTTTTAAGGAAAAAGTAACCCTTATAGGATAACTCCGCGGTCTGTCTGTCTGCTTATCTGTCTGTTAACATCCTATATCTCAGGAACTCTTGGAGATATCAAGGAAATCAAAATTAGTAGGGTACTTCTGGTTAACCTAGCATTATGAAATTAAGTAGCTATCAAGTGCCATATGACAGTTTTGGTCCAACAAATGCAATATGTCGTATAACAGTGGAAAACTAAGATCGATGTGTCACAGTGCTTCTCACTATCTACTTCACAAAAAAACAGGACAGCGTTGTACTAGTAACATTTTTTTATGTGTTCCGCTTGATTTTCGGTAATCTCTCAGGTGGCAAATGCTAACACCGCGCTATGTTCAGAAGACACCTGGGAACCTAAGACGCTCTGTTGCCATGAAGACACTTTTATTCCCAACAAAATGTAACTAAACTATTTTGAACAATTAAATATTTTCATTTCTAGTGTGGACGTATACCTTTACCGACGTCTACTAGTTTTGTAGTAACTGTTGGGACTTCAGTTATACCATTTGCTTTTGGCTCTTTATCGCATAAGGCTGAAATAGGTAAGTGTTTAAGAAAACATACATTTTTTGTGTGACGTGATAACGTGTGCAATGTACATGCATGTGTAAGATAAAAATATGTTATTTAAAAGGGGTTTTTTTTAGAAGTACGTACTTGTATTGTATTAAATAGGAAAAAAAATTGTACGTAGAAAAAACCGGTAAACGGTAAATGTGGGAATCGAATCCATAATCATCTTTGGCCTCACGATTTTTCTAATAGTAATAAATTAAGCACATTTATATTAAATAAAACTACTTCTGTTTTTGGTTTTGAACCTACCACCTGCAAGTAAAAAAATCTTTTAATCTTTCAGATACGAAAAGTACAAAAATATCCGCTCTTATAGTATTATATACAGAGTGTTGTAATTTGTTAACGGAAGCTGAGGGTAGTTTATACGTTATAGATGTAATGGCTACATTGTTTTTAGGTAAGTTAGTAGATTTCTGTAATTAATCTTTGCTGTATTTTGAGGTTTACACAAGTAGAATTTAGTGTTAAGACATTACTTTCTTCTCATTTTTAATTGACTTTTGTAAAATGAGGAAGTTATGAATTCGACTGTTTTTTTTTGGTTGTTACCTCAGAGATTTTGACTAGGTGAACCGATTGCGATGATTCTGCTTAACTTTTCTCGTTTTTTCCCGTTTAATTTAATTTAGTCCATGTTTGATAATGTTATCCACGAGAAAATCACATATTTTAAATTTGCATTAAGTATGAACGTGATAATCGGATGAATAACTCAATGTTACGCCAACCAATTTCGATGATTCTTTTTATTGCAAAGGAAACACTTTAAGGGTAGTTTGAAATTAGCTTTCACTTGCAATTTATTATACAGGTCATCAATCATTTGTACCAGTAGAGTGTACGTATATTAAAAGACGGTTAATTTTTTCTTAGTGTGGTTATGTTTAAAAATAATAAACTACTACTTTACTTTTGTTATTAAAAATTATCGTTTTTTTAAGCTAATGTAATCATGGCCATGAGGCCAGGCATGAGTCGTGGCGCAGAGGCACAAGCACACGTAAATGTAACTAACTGTAAATGTAACTAACTATAAAACGTATTTATTCTATTTTATTTTAGTAATAAGTTGGTTATCAACGGTCGCAGCGTCTAGTTATTTATACGTAAAGTGTGGATGGTTGACCACGAGCGAGGCGGAGGTGTTATTATTAATTGCTACACCTAAATCTACTCATATTGGTAAGTATATATATATATATATATATATATCTATTTGTTACTCCGCCCTCCGCGGTGTAGTATGTTCAGTAGAGATGGGAGATACGAGATGGATGTGGAGAGGCGTATTGCTGCCGGTAACAGGGTTAACGGCGCCTTAGCTGCATAAAAGGTGAATGCTGTGGAAATGCGATCCCTTCTTAGGATACTGAATTTAATTCGACTGTATTTTTTTTTTATTTCTTTTTTTTTATGTTTGTTACCTCATAACTTTTGACTGGGTGAACCGATTTTGAAAATTTTTTTTTATTTGAAAGGTGAAGCTTACTGAATGATCCCATTTTTTTGGTCCATATCTGACAATGGTATCTATGAAAAAATCACATAAGTCTTAAATTTTGCATTAGGTATGTGCGCGACAAATAGCCGAATAACTCAATGTCGCGCTAACCGATTTTGATAATTATTTTTTTATTTGAAAGGATGCACTTCAAGGATTTGGTGAAAGTTTGGTTAGGTTCCGATTATGGAATCCGGTGAAAATTGAGAAAGTTTGTTATTTTTGGTAAAAAAGGTAGTAGTTTTGCTTGTATTAGTTTGACACCGACTTCAAAATTATAAAATCTTTATATAATTATTTTTCACTTTTTAGTTCGTTGGTAGAAGTCGGTTTTTCTTTTTGTTAAAAATTAATTTATATAGCATTCCTTAAATATTAGTTTTATTTAGTATTGCCCCAACAGAAATACATCATAAGTGAAAATTTAATTTGTCTAACTATTACGGCTTATAAAATACAGCCTGACATATACGGTGACAGATAGACAGATAAACAGCATAATCTTAGTAACACAGAATCTGTAGTTTAAATCAGAACCATAAAAAATAGTATAAACTATATATAAAAGAACAGAAAATGTGTGAATAAACGTTTCCGTAGTTTGCTTTAAAATAATATTTATAAATGTCCGTTGTACACAGAATGGATGTCTCATTCGGTTTGTGCGTCTGGCCTCGCGCGCCTGCCCGCCGTCTTCATAGCGCCGGCGCAAGCGTTGTTGCTCGCCGCTGTAACATCCGATTGTAAGGAAAACAACGAATTGCCAACATAGGATCTATTCCGTTAATTACCTTTGTTGATTGAGTACAAACTAATGGGTTGTGTAGACTGTAGGTGATGGTAGCTTGAATATAGAGAAATATAATAAAATAAGTTATTACGAATAATTAAAGTTTGTAATCTTAATCCTTGATCTTAATCTTAATACTTGATATTAGTTTAATATGTAAATAATTATACATTTAAAATTATGATATCTATGTTTATTTTTGTATAATTTAATAAACTTTCATATCTTTAGTATTAAATAATTTTTGATTATTTTCAGGCAATAAAAGTAAAAATAGTTAATATTATTACTTTAAAATTAGATTAAGTAAAAAAGGTCTAATGTGCAAAAATAAATTGCAGTTTCTTTCGTAAAATTAACATAGAAATAAGTTATGACGTCACTTGTTACTAGCACCTTCTCTTTGTAAATGTAATAATATTTAAATAATAACTTCATATTGTTGATTTGAAAGTTAAATATTTTTTATCACATATACTTAAAATATAGAAATTAGATAGAATCAAAATAATTGTCAAAATAAGAAAAAATATATGAAAAATATTGAAACCCATCAATGAATGACCACGTTGAGCTGAGGTCGTCTAATCATCCGTAATAATATTCTAAGACGTTATATATAACAAGACGTTATCATTTTTTACTTTAAGTAAATGTGTAATGTAAACTAATTAATTTATTTTATACGTACTAATTTCAAAATAAAGATGCTCTTTTACTTAGAAAATAGGAATTAGTCGAAAATAATTCTAAATCTTAAAAAATATTTTCTTATTGTCTTTTTGAACAAAATTTGAAGCTCTCCATATTTTTATTTAGGTCCACTTATATTTTAAAAGTACAACAAAGTCTCTTTAATTGATGTATAATTATATATTTATATTATATTATGATAGTTATATGATATATAAGTATAGCACAGTCACAGGCTTCACACATTTGATTTTGATATTTTTCTCATTTTTGATTTTCAAGTTCAGAAAGTCCTAATTCTAGGGCAGTCAAGACTCTTTGAACGTACTATAATGCCTAGTCATTTAAAAAAATATAGCGGCCTTATAAAAAATAGCCTTGACAGATGAAATATGGGTTCTATATTACATGTAGTTGTAAGTTATAAAAAAAATCCCAGATAATTCTATAAATAGTTAGAATATGAGCAATACAATAATTGGATGTTGTTTTAAGTTGAAATTGTTGTTTGAACTCGATTTAGATTATTTGAGGACAATATTTTAGTAGGTATTAAATTTAACTCCTGTTAAATTTGGTATTCTTTTTACATACAAATCTAGTAATATAATCTCCAGGTCGCCATTGTTGACCGCATATGTTATGTGTTGTATGCCACACTGCCACAGCCGCGCGGCGTCTTGTTACAAGAGCGACATAAAGAAACATCTTAAAGAAACTAACTTAGTTTAAATAATTATTATTGTTGAATAAAAATCATTTGGAAGTTATAGTGTTTATCTTTCGACCCTGAATTTGTTCACAATATGTTATATTTTTAGAGATTTAATTTTTTAGAGTTCCGTTCCGTATCCCAAAAGGTAAAAATGGAACTATTATAGGATAATTTTGTTGTCCGTTTGTCCGTCTGTCACGACCTTTTATTTTCCTTAAAAATATTTCAAAATAAGTAATCCCTTCTCCACGTTCCACACAAATTCTGCTCAAATTCAATTCAAGAGTGGGGGAACTCAACGTGGCGTTTTGTCTCACGCTATATCCCACGCTGTATGCACACGGCACACAGTAGGCACACAGTAGGCACACAGTAGGCACACAGTAGGCACACAGTAGGCATTTATATTTTTATCTCGAGTGGGGATCAAGTGTGGGCTTGACAGCTTACAGTCACACTTTGTGTCTCTGTACCTGTCTGTACGACTGAATGAATCGAAGCTACAACCATCGCGTTTACACTCAGACACTGCGACACGATTGCCCAACATAACGGTTAAATTAAAAAAAATAACAAAACTGAATATTTCTTTAAATTAATTAAAATTTACATATTTATATTTATTTAAATTTATCACAATAAATTCTTAAAACTAAAATTTACAATCACAGTCAATAACTTACTCTATTTTCTCTTTATTCCGAGTTTTAAAAAATGTGCTTTTTCTACTACTTGTGATACCAAGAAATATTTCATAGTTATATTTTGACAGATTTTTTATTTATTTTGCATAAAAGTAGAACTAATACTTAAATACTGTATTTCAAACACATATATTATTAACCGACTTAAATAAACCTCCGTGTTTATGTTTGATATGTATGGGATATTGTTGGAATTACATAGTATTTTACTAAGATGATCTATTTAACTTTCCAAGTTCGTGAAATATAGGTATTTATTTCTTTTTCTTCGCCGTTGACAGAAGTTTGAAGTCGGTTTTTTTTTATTATTAAAATATATTATACCAAAATTATATATGGCAAGAGTAAATTAAATTTACTAACTAAAAAAATCTTAAAATGATAGCTACTACATTTTTTTTCTAAGCTGTTTCTCGCTCGCTGTTTTTTTTTATATATGTACGTAATGTAAATTTATATACATAGAATCACTCAGAGCTGCCAATTAATTTTTAATTGACAATTAATCTTTAAAAAGACGTGGTAGTATAACAAGTATTTCGAAATGGATTTCGTTTTTTTACAAATTTATGAATTTTGTATTATTACATACATATAATATATGTATGTTGTATATCACTTAAATATAATTATTAACTAAAAAATAAGCTGAACACATAATTATAGCTTCATTTCATAACCAAACTTTGTATACCGATTTCATATTAAAAGTTTATTTAAAAATTTAAATAACGGTATTGGAAGCCTTGTAGTAATATGTCCAAGCGTTATGGACAACAAGGTACATTTTTTTTACCACATTTTTTTTTAAAAATAGGTTTTAAAAAAGATGATAAAACACGGCGGGATTTCAACCACCGCCTCTTCGATTTATGTAATTTTGGAGGCCTTGTAGATTCTTGTAGATTAGGTGCTCCAAGACGCGCGGGTTCGAGTCCCGCTACGTCCAATATAATGTACAAAAAGTTAAACACTTTCAGTTCAACATTTTTCTACAGTTTTTTTAACATTGGTAGTTAATTAAATTTTCTATACAGTATTTTAATATGTTAACAAATCTAACAATGGGCGTATCGTTGCTTTAGTGCTGAAGAGAAAAAATCTAAATATTATTCTTATCTTATCTTATCTCTCTATCCTTTCTGTAAATGGATTATTTTCATTATTATTATATTCAATATAAAATATTTTTATATCGGAACTAGTAGTTCCTGAGATTAGTACCTATCGTTACATTGTATCCCGCAGATAGCAGGATAGGCAGAGGGAACCTTAGCTTAGCAAGACACTTCGTTCTCCACTTTAAAATACTATCTAATATTTCGTCTAATTAAAATGAAAATATTTTCATTTTAAATATAAACATATAGGTATATATTATAATAACATATTTTAATGTTATGAATGTGTATCCACTGTTCCTTGTTGTTGCAACAGTTCGTAGTATAAGCCTCGTTTTCTAACTAATTCATCATGTGAACCACTCTCTGCTATAACACCTGGAAGAAAATATATTTACTTATTTAATTTCATTAAATAAACGATGAAGAAAAGAGAATCCTCAAAAGAAAGTAATTATTTAAGAAGTATTACTTACTGGAACCGAACTCTTACTTCTTAGTAAAACTGACTCAGTATTTAATTATAATAACCCCTAGTCAATAATATTTATCAAATATTTAGTAATATTTTCCTACAATTTAGTATAATTTACTTATTAATAAGTTAGTTTTACATTACCTCTATCTACGACACATATGACGTCGGCGTGTCGCACGGTGGCAAGGCGGTGCGCTATGATCACAGTCGTTCTGTCTTTGGAAGCCGTCTCCAGGGCGTTTTGTACAACCTGGTAAAATATATTACATTTTTGTTTTTATATTTATATAGTATGTATTTCAGATTTATTGAAATTTTGTATGAATAAATTAGCGAGAGTTGTTATTTTTATTTCCCAGCTTTGGTAAGACTAGTGTGGCCACCACTGCATTACCAGCTCGTCCCGAAAATTGGGTGGTGAATGGCGAACGTATTGTATTAACACTAGGTTTAACCTCTGCGTACTCTATTATACTTTGAGGGAAAAATCATAAAGTACAAAAAATAAATTAAATTTGAATTCAGTATGAATTACCCTACAACTATGAAATTAACAGAAACGTAAGTTATTATATAATAAATAAATAAAAATATATATAAATTCACCTTTTCACTAGCAGTATCTAAAGCTGAAGTAGCTTCATCCAACAAAAGTACTCTTGGGTTCCTCAATAGGGCTCTTGCAATAGCCACCCTTTGTTTCTGACCCCCAGATAGGGCTGCGCTACCGGCTTCTAGGATTGTGTCGTAGCCCTGGAAAAGAAGATTAGAAATATTATTTTGACTATTATTGCATTATATTTGTTAATTAATTTATAACGTTTTTATTAAATATATACTATTAACGCTGTTTATTTTTTAATTTTTAAAATAAATAATATAATAGAAATGAATTAATAAAAATACTTTAGACTGAAAGTAATAATTATATAGCTCTTAGCTGATAAGAAATATAGAAATAAAAATAAATACTGGCTCCCACTTCATTTCAAATACCAGAGGTCTTGGTGTCAGTCTGCAGTGACTGTCAACTTTCCGAAGCGGAGAACCAAAAATACTTATTTCATCTCTCTGATAAGCTAAAGCTTCGCATTGAGTCCTGCCCTCAACACGCTATATCTTAAATTGAGGAGGAAGGCGGAGGATGGAGTGTCTTGTTTGCTTACCCTGTTATATGCAGGATAAACCGTAAATCAATTAAAATCTTACCAAAGGCAAGCTAGATACAAAGCTATGAACATTAGCCATCTTCGCAGCGTCCACGATCTCGTCCATGGTGACGTGGCGTGAGTTATCTCCGTACGCTATATTATCTTTGATAGATCTCTCGAACATAACTGGTTCTTGTTGTACGAGGCCTAGCTGAGATCTAAGGTTTAGCAGCGTTAAGTTACGCTTTATGTCACGGTCGTCGAGTTTCTGAAAATATAATTAGAATGTATAAGATTTTTGGGCATGATTTTAAGTGATATTTATTTTTGTGCGAAATTAGGAGCAAGATTTTACCACAACTCCCTTCACAGGGTCATAACTTCTCAATAATAAATGCATAATTGTAGACTTTCCACATCCAGATGGACCAACTAATGCTAAAGTTTTTCCAGGAGGTAATTCCATGTTCAATCCCTTTAGTACTGGTACATTAGGTCTCGTTGGGTAATGGAAGTGGATGTCCTTGAAGCTCAGCTTGCCTGACGCTTTCTAATAAAGAAGACAACATATTTAAAATGCTAGTTTTTAAATTACATTAATTGTAAGAACATTTTTTAATTCTCATAATGAGTATTACCCAGGATCAATAATAAAATTGTCTTGGATAAGTGATCTTTAACTAGCAATACATATAAGACGTTAATGCAATAGACCTTAAAATTGAAAAATATATTTTAAGAAACCTTACGTGTAGTGAAAAATATTAAAAGGTTTCCGTATTCTGTCAGTTGTCACTCGGCACCAAAAGGTTTTTATATTTATAATTATAGTGACAAATCACGCTTTATCCCCTAGCTAAAGAGAAGTAGCGAAAGAGAACGGAGAGTCGAACTTATAGTATGTATATTATAATACATTTTTGAAATTATCTCACCCATGAAGCATCTTCAACAGCACTCGATTCAGTCTGAACGAGAGGTGTTCTTTCTAGAGCTCGTATTATTCTCGCTCCGGAACGTCTTGCGGCCGCGAAGTTGGGCGCAAAAGACAGGGCTTCAGCTAACATCCATGCTCCGTAGATCAGGGCTTCTGATACCCTGGAGGACAGAGAAAAATAGTAGTAAAAATGGGGACAGTCCAGGCGCAGAGGCTCAAGTGTGAGACTGTAAATGCAACAGGGAAATGAAGTAGGTATTTCATATTTCCATTTGCTCGCTCTGTGACGGTGACGAGGCACAGTACGGCGTTCGGTGAAAAGTGGGGGGACATACATTTCTTATTGGGATCAAAGTGTCTTAGCAATAGATTCCCAGGATCCCTCTGCTTAGCCACCGGCCCACTTGTCTGTGTCTTTCTGTCATTGACCGTAGATTAAAAACATAATAATAAGACCGGGTATTTCTAAATGAGCTATACGATTGTACTCACAATATAGCATATTCATAGGGCATATCCTCTCTCGCTATCAGATACCCGCCGTACGCCAGCGACACCGCGTACCCCAGCGTGGGCGCGCACAGGCACAGGCCGTACACGGGGCCGCGTATGTAGCGTGTGTTGTTGTGCTTCTGGGCATCCTCTAACGCTTTAGCATAGCGATTTAGTATGGCGTGTTCTACACCTGGATTGTTGAATTACTAATTAGTAAATGATTATCTCAGACTGTAGTCCAAGAAAATATGCAAAATAGTGTACAAATCGGATTAACCAGAGTAATCGTTGCATTTAAGCATTCGGATAAACCAATATTAAATAGTAGTAATGAATAGGAAGTTTGAAATAAGTATGGACCTAAATCGTGAAATAAATTCAACGCATAAATACGTGTGTGTTGTGGAGGTGTATATTATGAAAATTTATGAATATATAGAATTAATTTTTTCAAAATTAGTTTCACAATCAAATTTCAAGTGTCTCTACATATTAGTATAATATATACTTATTTGTAACAATAATATTAAGCTTAGTTTTTATAAGAAAACAAAATGACTTACCCAAGCTGTGTACAGTGCGTACATTTAACACCGCTTCAGTGGCAAGTCGCGAGGCGCTTTCGATCGCGCGTCGCTCTTTCACTTCAGATTTCTTAGTGATCCAACCCTCTAAGCATATACCTCCAATAACCTGAATTAATTATAAATCAAATATTGTATTTGTTTAGCTTTTTTGAGTTTATATGGATGTCATTTTATACCAATATAAAATGTTAATTGAGGAAAATGTTTTCTAGTACTTACACAAGGTACACTCAAAAGGCTGACGAGCGTCATCTTCCAAGAGTACGCCATCGCGAGACCGACCCCCAACAGCATGGTACTGATGCCTTGTAGCATCGTGCCTAGTCGAGTGCCTGTAATGCGTGTAAGCGTGCGACTGTGACACTGAACTATGACATGTTGTGGGGTCTAAACTAAACCCACTCAAAGACTTTATTTCTTTAAAATATGACAGTTTTTTCAGAGTTACTGTCAAGAGCATATATTCAAAATAAAAATTGATTAGTGGCTCATTTTCAATGCAAACAGTGGTCAAAGTTGGGTCATTAATCTCTACTTTCAGTCATTTTATAAATATTGCGTTATTGAGCGGAATATAACACCGCGCTTTATTTTATTTTCTATACACACCAGTAGCACCCTGTACGGCGGCACAGTCTGAAGACAGTCTCGCACATAACGCGCCCACTGAATTAGTTGGTATATCGAACCAGCCTTGCTCCTAAAAGGATTGAAAAATAATTAAATAATAGTTCTTATCATCTCCATAGGTGATGAATTGTCAGGAGGACAATAAAATACAAAGTTTTAAGGAAATAATCTTTTGTTTCTCGCTGCTTTATGAATCAGGTAAGCCTAGTGGCCATCATCATCACCAGTATAAGCCATCAGGGTAAGCAGCCGGATCTTAACATCGCGCTTTGTGTACCAGGGCGGGGAAATATCTGGGAATAAACAAGCATATTTACCAAAATTCACATAAGTAACAACTAAAAGATATTTATAAATTTTAATAAATAACAAAACACACTAAAATCTTCAATAAAGGCTCACCTGCACCAAATAATTCTGGAACGTCATAACTCTCAATCTGTTCGTCAGCTTAGTACCGGCCAGTCCAAACAGCCAGGCTTGCAGGAACGTGACTATACCGCTGGTGAAGGCGGCCAGGGCGAACATGCCCGCGTAGAATTGCGAATAATGCAATATTTGTTCCTGGTCCGGCCATGAGAACATCTGAAATGGATGATTTAGTTTAATTAGCTTTACTCTGTATCCTTCATGTCCTCTGCTTACTTACAGCTGAATTCTGGAGGCATTGGGTGTTGAGTGCCGAAACTCAACAGCCGTGCTTTCTCTTGCCACAATAGAAAAATATAAGCTTCAGCTTCACGCTGTATCCCGCACACAGAAGGGTAGACAGAGGAAACCCAGTGTTAAGACACTCCGTTCCTCTCTTTCTGCCGAATTCTGAAGTAAACCAAATGTAAGCAATTCATTCAAATGGGATCGAGCCTACAACTATGCTTGCAGTCAGACGCCATGCAGCTAGGCCACGACGGTCTTTCAAATTATATTAAATGAAAAATAAAAACATAATTTCATCCAAAATAAAAGAGTAACTTACCCCATACAACTTAGAGAATAGCAGAGCAAACACAGGCATAGTGGCACCAATGATCAAAGACGCAACCCCACCGCCAGCTAACAGAGGCCACTCGTTGCTGTTCAGCTTCAGGAGTTGCCAGGTGGAGACATCTAGTTCCTTCTCTTCAGGAAGTTGTTCTGGTTCCTACAATAACGAGAATTGAAGGATTATCTACCTATTTTCTATACCATCTATTTAGTCATAATCATCATCAATATTATAAAGCTGAAGAGTTTGTTAGGTTGAAAGCGTTAAGTTAGTACCAATTGATACAAATTGAAAAAATCTTTTTATTTTTTGCATAGCCCATATTACGAGGTAGGTTAGAGAGTTAACGAGGTTTCGATGTAACACACTGTATTGTCTCTCTTAATTTTTTGTTATAAAATATTATAACCAAAAGATAGGCAGGAAAAGGTAAGGCACGGAACATCTGGACATCTGGAAGCAACGAGTTGTGGTTACCATTTTACCACGCAGCTGCTGCGGATAAAAGCTAGTAAAAGAGAGTGGATTAATAAAAGTATAATAGAAACTAAAAAATATGTGACCTCTTCTACTACTGTTGGTGCATGTACGGGAGTCTGCATAGAGCCCAGCCGCCTACTGCCTCTCATGAAACTGTCTCTCACGAAAGACTCTGAAATAAATAAACACACATATGAATAATATTTTGAAGGTAAATAACTATCAACATTTATATGTATAAGATACATTGAAGCAATAGTGGCACAGTGGCCTATCCTACTATATAGCGGAAAGGTGAGGACGGATTGGTTCCATTTTCACTCAGAGAACTATTGAACGGATTTAGATGATACTTTATAGAAATTGAGTTTATTATATCAGAATAACAAAATGGCTAAAATCATTGTAGCATTTCGTATAATTTGGCTATAATATGACAATAAGTTTAGGCGGCGCGCGCCGGTCGCTAGTCTTTTACAAGTAGTTTACCTCTAGAACATATGCTGCTGTTGCGTCTCACACGTCGCAACTTGTCCGCCGCTTCACTTTCTACTACTTCATCATCTTCATCTTCAGATTCTGGTACTGTGGTAGACATTCCCCTGAAATATTGACAATACGTTTATAATGCGGTAAGCGAGGAGAAGGAAGTGTTGATACACATTCAGTTCCGAGTATCTGTTTTTTATCCTTTTTAAATATTATGTATACTTATCTATATAAAGGGTGTCCCAGGAGTCAACGATAAAACGAAACCAGGTGATAGACCAAGTCATGACAGTTATGAGAAAAATATAAAAAAAATCTTTATCATGTATTTTTCATATTATATTGATTTTAAAAAATATCGGAAAAAGCGACACTAAGTTGGAGCCCCTTTGCACGAGTCTGGAGGCATCGATCACGATCTCCATGGTCGGATAAGCGTTACCTGGGCTAGGCAAGAGGTCACTGGTGTGGTCTGTGATCGCAGGAAACCGTCCATACCTTTTCCGCTTTGGGGCTGGCCCAGGACTTATCAGGATAGTGGTCGAGTCCGGGCTCTCGCGGGCCATATACTCGGTCTTTGACACATTGCCAATATGCATTTCATTCATGGAGAATGGTTATGTAATGCTAATGCTGCATCTAGAATGTATCGGAAAAGACACCAAAACGTTGAACGTCATCCCGATTATCGTGTATTTCGATTTTTCTCTCTTCAACAAAGAAGTAATCCAGGAAGTGTTGTACCATTTCGGAATCCAGATTAAATGCGCCAACTTTTAAAGTTACTTGCAAAAACAGTGTAGTACATTTTTTTTATAGTACAGTCGGTTAAAGTTGGGTGTAGTAAATATTTTAAATTTAATGTTTGGCAAAAACACGATATTTTATTGAAAACTGATGCAGGTATTTTTCAATCTTAAACTGTAATTCACAGAAGGGTTACTCATGATTACATTACAGAAAAAAAAATTAAGAAAGAGTAATATTTGTAGTCCTGGGACTTGAAAAACCATCACAGGGTGTCGGTTTTTCCGATACTTTTTAAAATCAATATAATATGAAAAATACATGACAAAGATTTTTTTTTATATTTTTCTCATAACTGTCACGACTTGGTCTATCACCTGGTTTCGTTTTATCGTTGACTCCTGGGACACCCTGTATATAAAATCGAAAGGTCACTCACTCATCACGAAATCTCAGAAACTACATGTGCTCGGAATCTCAAATGTTGCATAGGAGTTACTTATAGGACGTAGGTGCTCGCTAAGATGGGAATTTGCAATATTCGACTTCTAAGGGGTTGTTTTTGGAGTCAAAAGTTTGTATGAAACTTCGTTACTACAAATGCTAGGAGTCTCAAATTTTGCATAGACGTCACTAGGACGTAGTCATGGAGACAGAAATTAATAATAACATAGTTCACGCGGGTGTAACCGCGAGCGGGCCGCTAGTACTTAATATGAGCTTGCTAGTCTGTGACTTTGCCTTCTGATGTATTCGCAGACAGCAGGGTTGGCAGAGGGAACCTAGTGTTAGTGTAAAATAAATATTTTCAGTTCCTCGAGTGGATACTGAACCCATAAACATCGCGTTACAGTCACATCCTTGTGCCGCTGTGCCACGACGGATTTTTTTTTACATAAAATTTCTTACCTATGAGTCAAATCATCTTGCAACAGTCTCCAATAAGCTCCCTTCTTTTCCACCAGTTGTTGGTGCGTGCCCTGCTCGAGAACCGAACCTTGTTCTATGTATACAATCCTCGACGCATTCACTATTGTGGAGAGCCTGGAAACAATAAAAAAGTATGTGTGCGTGTGCTTATATATTGGACTTTCAATGCGACAGTTGTGGGTTCAATTTCCGTTCGGGGAATCATTTATTCTCAGCTCCTCTGTCTGCTAACAATACAAAGTACGGCGGTGAGTTTCGATTCCTCCGATAAAATGTTATTACGTTATTTTATATCAGTTAAAGACTAATTAATGTTTCTAGGTGTCTGTCTGGCGCAGTAAGACTTACCTATGAGATACAACTAGAGTAGTTCTTCCCACACTAGCTTCGTCCAGCGCGGCTTGAACCTATAAACATAATATTAAATTTATAAATGACTATAAGTATATAATATTTACACATTTATATTAACCACCATCGTCATTAGCGGCGTTCAGTTCCGCCACTCAACACGCAATGCCTCCAGAATTCGACGGAAAGTAGGAAAAGGGTGTCTTAATACTAGGTTCCAATGCTTCAACCAACACTGACTCTCATCAACATAATTATATTTTTTTATCATCAAAGTGCGGATCTTATGTTTCCCATTTTTCTACTTTCGACTCCTTTAAAAGAACCGGGACCGTGACTATCGGCAGTGTCTAATATCGTACTTTGATCAGAGCGGAAAACTCCAAGTGGGAATCGATCCCACTATGATAGCATTATACTAGGATTAATATTAAATATTAAAAACCTGTTTCTCGGCAGCGGGATCCAATGCGGAGGTTGGTTCGTCCAGAAGTAAAACTGCTGGTTTCCTCAGTAGAGCTCTCGCTATAGCGACTCTTTGTTTCTGACCGCCTGAAAGTTGGGCCCCTTTTTCCCCTAATTCAGTGTCGTAGCCCTATAATATATAAAAAAAAGATCAATAAAAATATTCTTTTTTTATCACTAATCTGAGGTAGGTTGAAAGTTTGGAGTATTTTTTCAGATCACGAGTCGTGAGGACGTCGTCGCGCAGTAACACAAGCTTGAGCAAGCGAGACGTGAACAAGACGGTTGTTGGCTCAATGTCCACCTGGGTGGGGGGCATTGGAATATTTAAAATTTACACACTATGCCTAAATAATTCGGTGGAAAGTAGAGAACGAAAGTGTTTTAATGGTGAACGGAGCGTCTTAACATTAGGTTACCAGGTTACCTCTGCACTGCTATATGCGGGATACAAAGTGAACCAAAAATAGATGTTATATGTTGAACAACGTAACTCAACATCGTACTTCCTCTTTACATTAGTGGGAAAGTTATTCCAAAGAAGTAGTGCTTACGGAAACTATTTAGGCATTGTAGCTAAATTCATTATTTATATTTTATATTTATCATATATTTGTAAATAATGAATGGTGAAACTTAACGCTGTCTTTGTACTTACATTAGCTAGTTTAATAATAAACTGATGGGCATGAGCCGTTTTGGCAGCCTCTATGATTTCTTGTTCAGTTGCATTGTCGACTCCTAAAGTGATGTTTTCTCTTATCGTGCCGCTGAAGAGTACTGGTTCCTGGCCTACTACACCTGGTTCAAATAATTCAAAAATATATATAAACATTTATTTTCTTTTTAATACCCCAAAAATCTTGACTGTTATAATACATTCTTACTAGAATCAAAAAAAGTTAACTACCAATACTCCGTCTGAAATGATGCAAATGTAAGCTGTTCAACTTCTCCCCATCAACAGTTACATTTCCGCTATCTGGTTCATAAGCTCTTTGTAATAATTGCAGTAACGTCGACTTCCCACATCCGGATCCCCCCACTAGAGCTACCGTCTCTCCTGCGTTAATCCGAAGAGTTAGGCCTCGGAGAACCTAGAATATAAGAAAATAAGTCAATATTTTTTTTTATTTTATAAGGTCGTCGTAGCACAGCGTCCGACTGGAAACGCAATGATTGTGGAATCTATTTACACTTACGCTTATTTGGATTTTATATTAAAGAAAGCAACTACCCGCATATTTCAAGGTCCGTCCGTTCCCCATGTGAAGAGTAGCGGAAACCATGCGCTACGCGCTGTCGAGCCAGAGGGAGGGAGAATGATCTCTGACTGATCTCATTGGACTACGAATTTATTTACATCTTTTCATACCAACCTTAACATCAGGCCTAGAGGGATAATTGAAATACAAATTTTCAAACACTATATCCCCTCTAAATTTGTCAGGTTTGATTCCCGAGTCGGTCAAAGCGTTGATTTTGGAAGTTCTCTCTATTAGCTTGAAGAGTGATTTAGCCGCGCCTCTCGCAGTGGAGAAGATTTCCAAATGAGGATTACACATTGCTATGTTCTGTGCTGCCATGAATGTACAGAAGAGTACCTGGAAATTTATGAAAGAGGTTAATATTTATTATATTATTGACCTTCACACCACATAACTGTTATATTCATTCCCCTGAGTGGGAATCGTACCTACTTCTAACTTCATGTAAACTTACTGTAACAAGCACACCCGGATCATAAACCCGCTCCTCAATATCTAAAGACATATCGCTGACGACCAACGCGGCGCCATATGCAAATACTATTGCGTTTAAACTGTATGTCAACAGCCATCCTAGACCTGCGCCTGCGCCGGACCACGCGCAGCGGCGTTTAGCCGCGTCTATTGCACTTATCAGAGCCTCTGAGTATCTGGAAGGTTAGACAGAAAAAAATTTAAGAATCTGACACGAAACTGTCCAAAGATTAATATATATTTAATAAAAAGCATTTTGTATCCTGCATACAGCAAAGTAAGCAGAGACGAACGAACGCTACTGTCTCTGCATATCTCTTCCGTTTTGGCTTTATTCCAAATATTAAAAATAAACATAACCCAATAATTCAAATGAAATACTTACTTCTCAACCTCCACGTATTCTCCAGCGTAAGCTCTGACCGTCCTTATGGCGGACAGCGCTTGCTCCACAATACGACCAGCTGTTCCATATGATACCACTTCATCCGCTGAACAACGGGTTTGATTCTGGATAAACAATTTGACATTAGTTAAAAAAAAAGAAGCCACTCGTGGCGCTGGAGTGCAACTGTAACTACTGCGCGACTAGAGAAAATAAAATATTTGATATTTTCGTTCTCTCGCTCTCTAAACGAGGTAAACCGTGGCGTTGAGTCCCGCCACACAACACGCATTGCCTCCAGAATTTAGCAGAAAGTGGGGGATAGAAATGTCTTAATAGGAATGGTGTGTCTTAGCACTAGTTTCCCAAGGTTCCTCTACATACACTGCTTTGTACGAGATATAGCTTGCAGGGTGAATTACGGCTTGAACCAGCTTATGATGTGTTTTGGTTTTTTAGTAAAAATTGTTACAACCAAGTTCCACGGTTCAGTATCGCTAATTATAGAACATAACCCTGACGATGCGTGAATACCAAAAATTGTCAAGTTTTGAGTCAATTAGGACGTGGATATGCCTCATGCCTCGTTTGAGGGTGGCGTCCTTGATAACTCTTACCTTAGCAACGGTAGCAGCCACAAACAACGCGATCGGCACGACCGCCAGTCCCGCCATAGTCAACTGCCAGCCGTGCGCCAGAGCTACGGCGGACGCCGTGAACACGCTGCCGATTAGATATGATGCCATTGCTACATGCTGGCCGACGCCCATTTTTAGTTTCTCTATATCTCTGAGAAGAGTGGAAATTCTTTTTAATTATAGAAAAATTACGGGATATAGCTTCACATTGTATACCGTTTGGCAGGATACGCAGAGCATCTAGTCTTAAGACAGTTTGTACCCCACTCATTTTATACCCTAGCCTGTTGGGTATAGTAGAGCTTTGTTTTGTTACCAAAGCATAAAAATGGAAATAATTCATTCTCCTGAGTGGGAAAATCGAACTGACGAACGTCGCGTTTACAGTACAGGGTGCGGGGCAGACAGATTAAAAAACTTACTCTGTAAGTGCAGACGCGAAGTTCATTGTAGTATTGGTATCAAAAAATGCTGTTTCTTGACTCAATACTGATCTTAAAAGCTTCCATCTCAGTCTTGTTATCTGAAAATAAATAAATAAATGATATTTAATTATTTGTTATAGTGAGGTATAGGCAGAGGTAACCTAGTGTTAAGACACTCCACTCCCCACGCGTCGCTCAAGAGCAAGGAAATGAAAACAATCCACCTCCCCTTCGAGTAGGCAACAAACCCATGACCGTAGCGTTTTCAACCCTAACATTCTATAAGTCATCAATATATCAAAACAAGATCCCTTAACTTCTTAGGTTGAATGCTACGGAATGCAGCGTTGAAAAATCTTATTTTCCACCTAACAAAAAATTTAAGATGTAAGGTTCTAATAATTATAAAACAGCAGTTGTGAATAAGGTGGAACAGAGTAAAGCGTCGGAAAAGGAGAAATGAGACCCATAGAGAGATGATTAACCATTATCGACGATGATGGTGATGATCATCATCCTGGTAATAATACCATAGCAACAATGATACTTAATAAAAAATTGCTGCGTTTAAAATTAATTGATTGTACATACATAAAATAAATAATAGATAAATGTATATAACTGTATATATATGTGTAATTAATATAATTTGTACATCTCGAAGGTCGCTGGCGGTGCGATATGAATAACGGCGGAATGTTTAATTCAACAAAATATCCAGTTTTAAATTTAAAGTTTAAATTTTAGCGTTAAATTGATAAAAAAACTGGTTAAGTCATTACCTTATGGATGTTTGTAGAAAACTGATAATAAATATAGACTTGCATTGTACAAGGCAATAGGCAGGCGGGGGGAAGCTAGCCTAGAGATAAGACACTCTGTTATTAATTAAACAGCCTTCTTTATTTCCGAATGATTGAGTTTCGCCACTCAACGCACTATACCTCCAAAATTCGGCGGGAAGTTAATGGAACGAAGCACCATAACACTAGGTTACAAGGTTCCTCTGCCAACCCTGCTATTTCTTAAGGAATTACTTCAAGGGTAGGTAAATAAAAAAATATGCAATAATGAAACGATATATTTATCATCATCATCATCATCATCATCATCAGCCTGTCCTCGTCCACTGCTGGACATAGGCCTCTCCAATGGCACGCCACTGAGCTCGATCTTCAGCTCTTCGCATCCAGCCGCTGCCCGCTACTTTGCGACTATCGTCACCCCATCTAGCTGGAGGACGTCCTACATTACGCTTGCCGAGGCGTGGTCTCCACTGTAGAACGCGCTTACCCCAACGGTCATCGGTTCTGCGGCAAATGTGACCAGCCTATTGCCACTTCAGTCTGCGAATCCTTTGGGCTATGTCGATAGCATTGGTTCTCTGTCGGATAACTTCGTTTTGAATTCGATCCTTCAGAGATATTCCAAGCATAGCCCTTTCCATAGCACGCTGAGCGACTTTAAGCTGGTGGACCAATCGCACTGTCAGTGTCCACGTCTCGGCTCCGTATGTCATAACTGGTAGGACGCACTCATTAAAGACCTTCGTCTTTAGACTTTGCGGTATTGATGACGAAAAGACATCACGCAGTTGCCCATATGCCGCCCAACCAAGCTGTATTCTTCTGCGAGCTTCCATCTCGAAGTTGTTTCTACCTAACTGTGCAGTTTGACCAAGATAGACATATTTCTGAACAACTTCGAGAGGTACTCCATGAAGTGCAATCGGTTCCAGAATTACATGTTCGTTGAACATTATCTTGGTTTTATCCAAGTTCATCCGAAGACCGATGCGAGCAGAAGATTCAGCCAAGGTGCTCAACATATATTGCAGGTCCTGCACGGTATCAGCAATGACAATGTCGTCTGCAAACCGCAAGTGTGAGAGAAATTTGCCATCTATGTTTATGCCCCGTCCTTTCCAGTGCAGCGTCTTGAACATATCCTCCAATGCATTAGTGAATAATTTGGGAGAAATTACGTCCCCTTGTCTCACTCCTCGATGCAGGTGGATAAGCTTAGACTGCTGATTCTGTACTTGGACGGTCGCTGCATTATAAAGGCTTCCCAACACTTTGATATATCGCCAATCGACTTGGCATCGTTGCAAGGACTCAAGAACAGACCAGATTTCAATGGTGTCGAAGGCTTTCTCATAGTCCACAAACGCTAGGCACAAGGGAAGATTATACTCTTCGGTCTTCTGTATAATCTGCCGTGCCGTGTGAATATGGTCTATGGTACTATAGCCTTTGCAAAATCCGGCTTGTTCGGCAGGTTGAAATTTATCAAGTCTACGCGCAAGACGATTCGTGATGACCCTAGAAAACAGCTTATAGACATCGCTCAACAAGGAAATTGGTCGGTAGTTTTTCAATAGGGTTTTGTCCTTTTTGAAAAACAAGACGACAATACTGTTGCTCCATGCCTTTGCAGTTTTTCCCGAAAACAAGACGGAATTGAATATACGTTGGAGACATGTAAGTATAGGTTTTCCACCTGCTTTTAGTAACTCCGTCATTATTCCGTCTTCTCCTGGAGCTTTTCTATTCTTAAGCTGCCCCAAGGCCATCGAAATTTCGTCCTGTGTTACCTCCGGCAAGTTGTCTGTGAGGCGGCGTGATAAAGTGGCTCTGAGATCTCCCGATTCGGGCTTGGGACGGGAAGCATAAAGTTTACCGTAGAAATCCTCAATTTCCATAAGAATTTCCGGCTTGGAGGCGACAACTTTTCCATTAAAAGTGGTCAACTTCGTCAGATGACTTCGGCCTAATCGTCGAGCGAAGACTTTTGACCCCCGATTTTGCTCGATCGCTTCTTTTATACAACGTGTATTGGAGCTTCGGAGGTCGCGTCTTACCAGCTTAGACATTTGCTTATTCAAATTTGATGAAGTGCCATTGGGATTTTCACGTCACCTTTGCATTAGCCGTAGAGATTCCCCCGAAAGTTTGGATTTCTTAGTAGAATTTTGCGTCTGGTAGAATTTTGTCCCTTCATCACGAAGAATTCCCACCACTTGGTCTAGCTTATGGTCAATGTTAACGTCGCTTGTAGTTTCCAGGACAGCAAATCGGTTCTCCAGTTTCAGCTGAAATGTTTCAGACCCAGCAACAGTTTGAAGCAGATTTGGTCGAAGTGTAGATTTTATGAGACGTAGGCGTTCGAGTTTATAGTGAACATTTAGAGTGCCACGTACAAAACGATGATCACTTCCGGTGTTAAACCTAGTGATGAAGGAGACATCCCTAAATATTTGTCTTTTGTCTGATACAATGTAGTCTATCTCACTTCGTGTCACAGCGTCAGGGCTTTGCCACGTCCACCTCCGCTTAGGATGTTTTTTAAAGTAAGAGTTCATTGCAAACAGCCCCTCTTTCTCCAGGAAGTTGACGAGCATTTGCCCCCTGTGATTCCTGCTTCCAAATCCATATGGTCCTACTACCGATTCTTTGTTAGGTTGTACTCCCACTTTGGCGTTGAAGTCCCCCATGACAGCGTTAAAGTGGGCCTTTTGATTGCTATGTAAGGCTTTTGTGATGTCTTCATACATTTCTTCCACTTCATTATCTGAGTGTGTCGAAGTCGGTGCGTATACTTGAATTATCTTGAGAATATATCTTTTGGTAAGTCTAATCACAGGGTACGCTACCCTCGTCAACACACTTGATATTTCTATAACGTTGTCAGACAAAGTCTTGTGGACCATAAACCCCACACCGCCTTGGGATAGTTGGTATCCCTCTCTGAAGTACATAAGATGACCTGACTCTAAAGTTATGATATCCTCCCCCTCTCGTCGGACTTCGAATAAACCCAAGATGTGCCACTTTATATTGGTCAGCTCCTCAAGCTGCGCTAGATGTTCGTCGAGCCGTAGCGTGCGTCCGTTATACGTAGCCAGAGTCAGTTGGTGTTGGCTTGGGATAGCGGAGCGACCGGGAACTGAGGGCCTTTGTCTGTGGTTGTACTGTGCCATTAAGGATGTTGCCCGTAATCACCACGCTGGGCATGCGTGTTGGTGATCGCAGGACGTAACTTCTCGCATCGGTAACGCTGCTGCCCGTTACCAATCTAAAATTTAGCTACGTCTAAGTGGAATGGTTATACCGCCATTAGTCGGTCGCCAGAGCCTCGTTCGTTATTTGGCAGGGTGCACCACGTGCAGGTGAGGTTGGCTGAGAGTACTGAGATGGAATTGTACTCCCTTACACATTACACCCTTTTTAACATAAATATAATAAATATAGGGCGAATATTGGGCGAAAACTGAACTGTCTTTACACCAGGTTCTCCAGGGACTCTGCCTACCCTGTTATACGCACAACACAGCATGACGCTGCACGCATTCTAAAATCATTTTTACTCTTTATATTAGAACTAAGATTCCTACTGGTGGGAATGTTTATATACATTTAATCTACTTTCATTTTTCCGCCTAGAAAGTGTTACGTCGGCCTTTACTGAGCTCAACATAAAATGAAAGATAAGTGGAGAATACTCTATGAGCTTCACGCTGTATCCCGGATATAGTAGGGTAAGCACAGGGTAATCTAGTGTTAACACTCATCGTTCTCCACGCACTGCCCAAGGTGGGAACGGAACTCAACGCCGCCCTTTGTCTTGTTATAGTAGCGACTAAATGAAAATAACTCATTCCTCCGAGTGAGATGCACCACGACAGGCTCATGTTCTCGACATAGTTCGTATTAAAAACGCGGCGCTAAGTCCCGAAACTCAACACGCAATATCCCGAATTCTGGCGGGAAGATGGAGGACTGAGCGTTAACTGTTAATACACTAGTTCCCCTCTGCCAACCCGGCCATATACGGGGTACAGTGTGAAATTAAAAATATATATTATATATCCATCATAGATTAGGCCAATTTACTAAAACCTATAAAGATCCAAAACTAGTTTCATTATCACGAAGAGCAATAACCGTATTCAGTAATTGCCTTCTTATAAAACGTATTTTTAAGAATTTAATGATAAAGAATGGTAATAAATCGTTGTGCCTAGAGACATAACTTTAATGAATTGAATTGAATTCTTGATATATGGCGTTTTGAGCGTGCCAATATAACTTTAATTTAACTGACTTTAAAGCGATACCTTTTATTTATGACAATCATCATAGATTATAGGATGGTCTTAATTAGGGTTTCCAATCTCGCAGTCTGTATAGGAAGGACCTCGATATTTGCGAGATAGAACTTTCAATACCGTGGGATCTCGCATCATTGAAATATTATAATCGATATAAGGACAAAAACAGTATCGATGATACTTTAGGAAGGTCATGTAAAAAGCATGAGCACTCCCCTAAGGGCATGTATGAAGAGGTTGGTGACAGTGGACGAGGTAGGTTAAACCAAAAACATATAACCACACTTACCATCCTAGATCCTGCCCAATTAGCAAGGGTCACGGCTCCAGCAGCAGCCGCTATCTGACACAACATCACAGCGAAGCTTGCATATGCGAACGACAGAGAGTCTTCGACAAGAGCGTCCATGTGGAGAGATCTGTTGCCTTCGTCTCTGCAACACCGAGGTTTTTGTTATTTTCTATATATAATATTATCATATAAGATAATAATGGCACGTGTGACTGTAAACGCGACAGGCTGTGGGTTCGATTCGCACTCGAAAAAATCAATTTAATGTAATTCATATTTTCATTTGTTCGCTCTAGTGTAGAAAGAATAGAGAATAGAGATATGTCTTTGTCATTATTCTTAAAAAAATATTTTAATACGAGCATTTCTACCTTAACGCAGATGAGCGTGTACATTAAGTTGGCGCTAGCTTAATAAGTACGCATACAGCCTTAATGTCAGCCTTGCTCAAATGACGTAGGTCTCTGGCTCCTGGGATCTCAGTTTATAGTTGATGTCTGATCGAATAAAGATCTAATAGACGTCATTTCGTCGCCTGAGATGTGCGATGTGTTTTGAAAGTCATTGTTTATGTTGTTTGTATATTTGATAAATATTGTCTTATTTCTTGCTAGGGGGAAATGAAAATAATTTATCCTTCGATTGTGCATTGAACCACCCACCCACAACCACCACGATTACAAGCACACTTCCCTACTAAAAGCAACTAGCAGGAAATACGACTTGTTAAATGAAAACGAGTTGTGCAGCGTGGACAACGGAGTGTCTCAACTACTACTAACTTTATTTATACTACTTCACGAAGTAACTAAGAATTATGTGTGATATAGAAGTAACTTCTACAGTGGGCCCAGCGGTTTACATACCTGCTGTGAGCGGATTTGCTTATTTGTGAAGCTAATTTACTTATTTTTATACGAGTATAGCATAAAGTCTCTGTCCCTAAATTGACACCCTACCTAACAGAAAAATATTTTTTTCAATTCCTGAGATTGGCGCGTTCAAAAACACAAACTCCAGTATACTACAGTATATGTAATAAGGATAAACGTTATATTATAAAATCTAGTTTTGTTTTTGTGGTTCAATCTAAAATAAAGAAGTCATGAAGTTGTCGTGACTTTTACCTTGGAATGGTTAAAATTGTTTAAACGCAAAAAAACCGTTAAGAGCTAGTTGTATTTCATTTTAGTGTTCCGTACACTCACATTTTTTAGCTTTACGCTACGTCTAGCACATAACAGGCAAGAGGAACCTTTCGCCGCATTCTGGAGCGGGCATGTAGTGGCAGCAGCATGCTTGTGAACTTTCGAGGGATTGCGTGTTGCGAGGTGAACTCAACACAGCTATTTGCATTGTTGTCAGAGCGAAATAATAAAAACATTAAATAATTATTTTTCCGAGTGCAAAACGAACTCAAAACCGTCGAGTTAACAATCAGACGTTCTATATCTGCGCCAGGGCAGTCTAAATTATTTTCTCTTTTTATTTATAACTTTATTAAAATTCATTTAACCTTCTTTTTAAAAAAAGTCAGTAATGTCAGTCTCAAAAACCAATTTACTTAATAGTGCATTGTAGAATATTTTCGCTCTTTAAGCGCATATGATATCAACGTTGACTCCTATAAGTGTTATAATAATGTTTTATTACAGTGGGTACACCAGCACCTTACAGAAGGCTAATTTTTTGTTTGAATTTTTTACTTTGCGTTTGACTCATACAATATATCGAAGTTGTCTTTATATACTTTGGACAATTGTGGAATATTAAATGTTGCTTGATTTCGTAACTATTATATTTAAAGGGAATTCTTTTATTTCTTGTATTTTTTGCAAGCTCACTCAGACATAGGGAACCTGCGAATTTAGTGTTAACACATTCCATTCCTATTAAGACGCTTTCGTTTTTTTCACAACTTTTTAATATCGTGATATAGAAAATTGTTTGACGTTTTCTGGGATCCTATTGTAAGGGCGTATAAGGGTCATAATCAGAAAAGTGGACATTTTCGAATTCGTAACGTAACTGATAAGTAACAACACTGATAATGTTTGTTACGAAACTGATGTCATAAGGCATTATACACAACAAAATAAGGATATTATATGAATAAAACTATTGTTTTTTTTTATTTAATGAGACACAAATTAAAATTTTAAAGATTCTATCGTTGAATTAACAGATTATAAATGTAACAAGAAAACACAACAAAGTGACAATATTAACAATTTAATAATGCTAGTTCGTAACGTAACAAACTTATATTTCTAGTTAGAGATCACAAAGTTAATGATAAAATTAAATCCACTTTAAAATATATCAAAATTTGAGTCGTTATCACTGGAATTAAGTTTAATTCTTTGTAAGTGTTTATTCCGCATATCTTCATATTTAATAGGATTGGTTTTTTTAAGACGTTCTCTATATCTTTTATGTTTTAGCATTTGACATAGGAGCCATGACGCTTACTAAAAATACAAAAATATTTATCAAAAAATAATAATCACAAAATCACAACTAATTTCAGGAAGAATAAAAAAATATTTTTAACTAAATCGGTTGAGCTGTTTCTGAGATTAGCGTGCACAAACAAAGACAAACAAGCAAACAAGCAAAAAACTAAAAATCATTATTTTTGGTTACTTTACTTTATGAAAAGTCACTAATAGTTTTTTTCATATGCCAGCAATTTTTCTTTCTTATATACATATCTTCCATATACAAGCACCGGTTCGATACAATTTTATTATAAACATATATAAGAAAACATTGGTACCGTAATTGTGAACTAGGCTTCATATTTTCTCAATTTCGTTACGTAACGAAATATAACGAAATTGAGAATGAAATCTGAGAAATTCTAACCCTTTTAAATATTTGCTCATAAGCCACGTGTTGCATCTGCAAGCACTGAAGTTCTTTTTTGAGATTTTGTAAAAAGAAGCAAATAACATAAACAAGAAAACGAAATTATAGAATACTTACCAAAATAAAAGCCGTTTATAACCCTGAGATGTAATTTCACGCATTCACTCTAAAACATTTGAACCCCTCAACTGCTGCGAGAACACTACTTGTTGGAGCTACGACAGCATTGACTTTTAGAAATATGGTGCCACAACAAAAAATAATATTAAACACCATCCAAAATAATTGCATTCATAATTTAATTGTACGTTACTAGCCCTGAGTAACAAAAAGACAATATTTTGGGACAAATTTACTTAACTAATATATATTATTTATTAAATAATGTATCAATAAAAGTAGTTCTATTTAATATTATGCATAAAGTAAAGTAATATAAACATATCTGAAATCAAATAAAACCGTAAACATTCGTAACAAATCAATTCTTAAAAAGTAAGGTGGTGAATGGGACACGAAAAATTGTATGGAAGCATTTTGAAAGGTTTTTTGCAACTAACTAAAAATACTATTATTTGCCATAATACATTTAAAATATTACAAAAATCTTTAAGTTAATAAATAAATTTATCGTAAATGGCAAAATATTTAAATTATCTTTAAAATTGTATTTTTAAAACGCATTCAAAGTAGCGGGACAAGAAAAGACACAAAAAGGACACTTTTTCTGATTATGACCCATAAGTCCCATAAAAGAAGTACGGATTCGATGCAATTCAGTTACAGGCGCGTTAAGTTTAAGCGTATTTCTGGTAGGTATAACTTTTGTGAACATCCCAGATATTAATGTATTTCTTAAAAAACAACATTTTCAAATATGTATTGAAATGCAACTATCAAAATATTAATTTCTTTAAACTTTTGCCTTAAGGGGTCTTAGAGGGAATCAAACCCACAACTGTGAAGTACAGCCAGCCAGACAGTCGAGATACCTAATACCTAGAGTATGCGTATATTTTTAAGACGACGATACTCACAATTTTCTCCCTCCTCCAAACAATTGTAATACCAGGGCCTTAGGAGGCAGCTCGTCAGCGTTGTGCCGGACTATGAAAAGTGACGTCAACTCTCCGTAAATCAGGACAGCGGCTACGAGCCCCCCGGAGCACGCGACCCCCAGGAGGGCACCAAGACAGGTGGAGAGGATTTCTGTCCATGTTGAGTAACGCCACTGAAAAGACAGGATTATGTTATTTAATAATAAAAAAATAAGTTGATGAATCGCTTTGATTTCCTCGCTCTGGTAAGAAGATAAAACGCGGCGTTGAGTATCTCCACTTAACACAACTCATATATTGTCTCTAAACTAGATGGAGAGTATGGAACTAGGTTCCCCAAGGTTAAGTGTCTTAACAAGGTTCCCTCTATCTATCTTGTCTGTTGCGTGAACTTAAAAAAAAGGGTAACATTAAGTGAACTAAGCTGAACTCAAAATGATAATTTGAAGTGAAAGATTAAATATAAATGTAGTAAGAACTATATTATTTGAATCAAAATTATATTAAGTAATCAAGCTTTTATCATATAATGACGTCTAAGTGTATACTCGTATCTGCTTGTACCGTTGTTGTTGCAGTTAGCATCTCTGTAGATTGGCAGTAAACGTTCGTATCGACTTTTGCAACTTTATATAATATTGAAGGGGCATGGATTTCATTTGTATTCAATACTGGGTTCCTGCTGCCAGAAACCACCACCACCACGTGCTACGATCTCACAAGATGGACAGGACAAGACAGGTGGCCATCAACTCGGACATAACATCACGCTGTGCCCCGCCTCCAGCAGGATGGGCAGAGGCAGAGGAAACCTAGTGTTAACACAGTCCATTCTCCACTCTCCACTCTCCGCCGGCGGCATTTTAGTGGCGGAACTGAATGAATAATTGTGGACGGGTGAGAACGGTTACTAAAATGTCATTTAAAACAAACCTATAAAGTTCATAATGCTGACATCGCGTGAGTCACTAATAAGAATCACTTAAAACTAATTTATTTGTATGTCTTCCTCGTATTAATAAAGATTGCTAATGAATGCTTTAAAACAGTTATTTGCGAGTAATTAAAGAGTATAAACTGTGACGTTTAAGGCGCAGTAACTTCGCATGCTGATGTTTTAATTTGTGCAGGAAACAAAGAGATCTGTAAATTGTTTGTTAGTTTTCACGCAGTATCCCGCAAACGGCTTAAGACATTCCGTTCCCCACGTGGCGCAATACACGTGGCGCAATACACCGCCCCACTTTGATTAATTAATAGTAGAGCAAGAGAAAATAAAAGCAACACATTTCCACGATAGAAAATTGCTCCAAAATCGTTAGGCCTACAGTCGGAATTCATATTTTAAATATAATTATAATAAACGCCCTGGTGAGATATACTCGTATTTCCCAGCTCTAAAAATATAAAGCGCGGTGTTAAGTTGCGCGATATGGTCGAAAAGTAGGAAACGGAGAGTTCGAACAGGCTGATAGGGCTCTCTGTGCATTACATATTATGTTACCGGAAATTAATAAAGCAATCTAATTTGAACTTATAACCTTATCGTACGTAACGTAACTGAGTCATTACAGTGTCAAATCACTCCATTGTCAAAAACTAAGAAGTCGTTTAGTTATAAATACTTGAATGAAGGTTATGTTTGTTTCAATATCGTGAGAACTACGAGTAAGTGTCACTGGTCGCGTAATATGCTATTTTATTAACCGACTGCTACTAAAGGAGGGTTGCGTGTTCATCAGTAACTGATAACTAAATCAAATAATCATAAATCTATTGATAAAATAGAGTCAGCCGCAAAATTCTGGATTATAAATAAGTAATTTTTAAAATATTAGATTATTCATGACATGGTATTAAAATGTTGTAATAAATTCTTTATGCTATTGTGTATAACAGTATTATGAATGGTTGTTTAGCTTTATCTCTACGCACTAGATTATTGCAGAGAACTGTGGCAACTTGCGTCGCTTAACATCGCACTGGAAATAAATATTAAATATTACATTTTAATTTCCTCACTTTGGTAACGAGAATGGTATGTTGAACGAGGGTTCAGAATTCAGCAGAAAGTCGGGAACGGAAGTGTAAGTAGTAAGCCACTAGGTTCCCTCTGATGCAGCGAGAAGCTTGAAAAATATGCTAAAACTTTGCCAAACTTAATTCTACTAAAGTCAAATATATATAATATAAATACACAGCTGTCAGTTAAGGGACCACGTTCCGCTACGTGTCGACTCTGTCAGTTTATTTTAGTAATATATATTTACAGTAAAAAACTGGCTATTAAACGATTCTAGTTAATTTTAACGCGGATTTAACCTTTCTCTATGACGGTAAGTTACTGAAGGTCAAGTGTATTGACACTATACGTCTATAAGTAATTATTGCTAAATGTATTTTTGCCAGCTTTACGCTGTGCCTCGCACACACCTAAGGTTATCCTTAGGTTATGCTTATGCATAAGCGAAGGCAAAAGAGGGAACCTAGTTCCTCGAGTGGGGATAGAACTCAGAACTTGTGCCTCTGCGCCACGGGTGGCCTCAAGAGGTGTGTGACATATGTGACATACGTGACATGGTATGTATGTATATATGGTGCCAAAACACTTATAGGACAATAGATTAGAGTTGATCATAAGATTAACAACTCTAATTCTGCAATAATACATTATACAAGTTACGTATCATCTACTTTTAATCTAATTAAGTACCGACGTTATAACATGACATACCTTCGCCTATTTTAAGGCTCGTATTTATAAATCGCTCTCAAGTCTGAGGTCGATCTTGAGGTTCCGTTTTTATTCTTAGATATTTGATTTATGAATGAAATCGGTATCTCAAGATAGATTTCAGAGTTTAGATCGGTTTATAACTCTAATTGTAGATTATGAGGTGCCTACAGTAGGTTTCATTAATATGATTTCATAATAACACAAATCAATAATAACATAAATCATTTCCTAATAAATGGACTAAAAGATAATCAATTCGAACCCTTACTTCCTGCGTGTTTAAAACTTTAGCTTTACAATAACAAAGTAAATAGATATAGATAAAAGTCTTTTCTTTATGTTTAATATTTTATACAAAATCGCTTCCCACCGCTACGGTGAACGCTAAAGTCATTCAAACTTCGCAACGAATTTTATTGTGATGAATCCAGCACATAGCTGTGTAGGCAAAGGGAACCTGGGAACCTAGTGCTAAGATTTTCCGTTCCGATTATGAAGTTTATACTTATGTTTAATAGGTACAGATAAACGCAAATTATATTAAAGATAAGTAGGCATTATCAATAATTTGTAATATGATAAATATTAATCAACAAAATAAAATTAAAAAAGTTAGCCTTATGCAATAGCCGAGTGCCTGCCCAGTCCATCCACCCTCTATTCCATAGTTCTAGTTAAGCTTTCCGCATTTCCTACGACTCTCACTCTCTCTCTCTCTTGCCTGTGGTTATTTTGCGATGGATTCTAGCTGATGCGTAACAGTAAAATATTTTAACATTCTCTATAGGGTTTCTACGTGATGGACCCGTGGCACCACGCAAGATTTTGAAAAGACAGAGTTCCTTAGTTCTTAAAGAGAAACATGATACCTAATTATATTTAAATTTGACACTTTTCTAGATGTTCTTATATTTATTTAGTTTTCATGACATAATTGATTATTGACGTTCATTCCACTCGTAATATTTAATTGATAGATTTTAAATCGCGTCTCCCATTATTGCGTAATATATGAATGCACGTAACCGAATAGATTCTGACCGAGATGTTACATATTTTTGGATGGTTTTGTTCCAGTTTTAAGACACTCTCATCTCTACTTTCCTGAAATGAGACATTAAGAGTTGAGAGCAAATTTTCAAGCGTGTGCTGTGTGTGCAAATGTGCAGGGCGTAGGATAGGATACACTTTTCCCATGTTCCGCTTTGTGTCGTTACAAGAGGGAGGAAATAAAAGTGATTCATTCCCCTACTGGGAACCGACACCACAACCGTCGCGTTTTCAGCCAGATAGCCTCTCCGTTCAGCCCTAGAGATCATCAGCATCGAGATCAGTGGCGTGCCATAGTTTTAGCTCCGTATTATATCTCTCTCACAGCAGTGAAGGCAAAAGAAACATAGCGCTTAGACACACTGCCGGCCGGTATTTTCCAGATATTGCGTATTGACTGGTCACAAGCGCCGCGGCACAATCACCACGACCGCCGATCCCACATCATAATATTGGTGATGAATCAAAATAGCAACTGTAAAGTTCACACATTTTCAAATGTCATTGTTTTGCTCCTGTCATTTGTATGGCTCTGGCGGTCACAATGCGTAATAACTTGTTCTTGATATACATGCATACAAACGAACATACACACACACACACACATAAGTGATATATACATAATTATGTTTATGTAGTGACTTCGGCCGATGCCTTCAACTTGAACACTACGTCTTGACCAAACCAGTTTTCCGAACAAGTTTTGTTAAATGAGGGCGTCTCATACAAAAAAGGCATAACTAAATTACTGGAATTCTTAGAAAACCTAGATTTTTTGAAACCTAAATGATGAGTGACTTAATTTACCTGTATCTTTTCAAGGACAATGCTTTTAAATTGTAGTCTTGAGTATAGCGATGAGTGTGGTTGTGCGTTCCATTCTCATTCTCAATTTCCCCGCACTGGTAACGAAGCAGTGCGAAGTAGAGTTCCGCCACTAAACACGCAATACTAACAGAATTCGGCGGGAAGAAGTGAACGGAGTGTCTTAACATTAAGTTTCCTATCTTCCCTCTGCCTACCCTGCTATATGAGGGGTACTGCGTTAAGGTACAAGGCACAAAAGAAAATAAAAACTCAATAAAATGTGCTCTGTCTTCGATATTCTTAATTAAATACACAAATAAGTTTTACTATACCTTTTGAACCTACAATCATTGTACGTCGAGTAACAACTGAGTCACAGCGGTTAAAACAAAATAACCTTCGGCTCCAAGTTCAAGTATTTTAATCAGGCTATTATGTAATATATGTATAGGCCGTTATGTTTATGTTATACATATATGTATATATAATATATTTTTTATTATCTACACGCACATCACGCATGTTGGAGAGACAGCTTACTAAAAGACAGATTTTTATTATAGAGCGGCGTTGAGTTCCGCTACTTGAGACGCTACGTGACGAAAACTGGGTGATGTGTGAAAAAGAGTGTCTTAACACTAGGTTCCCCCCAAAACTAGGTTTGTGCATTGTGATGCGGGGAAAGAAGCCGAAGGTGTTTAATAAAACCGTATAAATAATACATTTGTACGGTCTTATTAAATACTTCGGCTTCAATCAAATCAATACATACACTACAAATACAAAGTATGTTCTTCATGGCGCAATGATGATGTGATGAGGCAAAGTAGTTTATTAGGTTCTGATTGCAGTTCTGGTTTGAGTCAAACTCACACAGCCATGAATCTATAATCTTTTCTCTATTATCTCTTTATAGTTTTATTGTTTTTAATTTTTTTTCAGCTTCTCGCTGTATCCCGCACATAGTAGGGTAGACATGTGTGACACTTCGTTTCCCACTTTCCCACCACTGGAGGCATTAGGCGCTATAAAGGTGAGTTATTCCAACTCACACTTGACCGGTTTTTAAGTGGAACCAACCATAACGTCGACTATACGACTCGTACCACGAGCACGAATATAAACAAGAACATAAAACCATTAAATAAAACAAAATAATTGTTTTAAATTTGATTCGAAACCGGCTTTTTGTTGCGAAACTTGATTGAATTCTTGTTATTTTAAATGCCATTTGTGTAAATACCTTTTATATGATTGTGTCCATCATATTACTTACTTATTACAACTTATGTCTGCAGTAAGACTAACGTGATACAATATAGCCTGAAGTTCCTGAGATTAGCGCGCTTAACTAAACAAACTCTTCAGCTAAGATTTAGATACTCGAATGATAGTGCGGCGTTGAATTCCACCACCCAACACGCAATGCCTCTAGAAATCGGCGGAAAGTGGGGAAGGAACTTAGGAATGGAGGAAACATTAAGTTCCCTGTGGCCGCATGTGGCTGAATGGAATGTCTTGATGGAAAACGCAATATCTTAAGATTAGGGTTCCCATGTTTTTTGTTGTGATGGGCACAGCGTGATGAGGGAATAGAAAACAAAGTGTTGAGCTATGCCACCGTGGAACTCCTCCACAGCTTAAAATACATAAAAAGGACGCACTTAATTATTTTTTTTAAATTTGCTACTGATCCCAGCTCCAGGCTAACCGAGGAGTGATTGGACATTTCACTTTATAGAGATTTTACTTGTAATTATTGTGTATGGAGAAAGTAACAATCATAAAGTTTCTTGCAACAGACGAGCAAAATACTTCAGTTATCATACTTAAGTTAAATTACTGAGCGCGGACGACGTATTATTGCGGCAAAGAAACACGGTAGTTGTGGGTTCAATGCTCGGGGGAACGAATCAGTTCGAAACATTACTTTTTACTAACATTTTTCTTGATACCAGTTAACATTAATTCCATAATTAACCGAATCCACAGTCACATGCTATACTTGCACGTCAACATGACGTCAATAGAAGTTATTTTGTCATATGGGTAACTGGTAAGGGTACCGGTAGTCGGGGAAGTCCCCGGGCCGCGGAGAAATTATACGAGTACGACGAGTATGTTGACATTTGAGATTTAGGAAAATGATTATTGGAATATTCTCATTGAGACTTTGGTTTTTTCCTCAATAAAAATATAAAATTTGTTATATGGAAAGATATAATTGATAATCTTTTATAGGCAGAGGGTACAAGTACTCCATTATATTAATATCGATCATCAATCATTTTCTCATTCTCATAAATCAAGTGCAGTAGCAAATTGCAAGAATCACAAGTGATATATTTTTCACTCTGTCCTATATCGTGAAGGAAGAAAGCATTAAAAAATAAGTTCCGTCATTTAACACGCATATAAGTCTTAACAGTAAATTCCCTCTGTCTATCCCGCTATATGCAAAATACATTCTGCTTCACGCTATACCTTGAAGTTGTTTTTTTAATATAATACAAAATTTTGATTAAACTAAACTACGAGTACATACTAAAGTAAATTTCCGTAAGAAAAATATTGATTTGTTGACGCGTGTGACTCAGCGGTTGTACTCGTGAAGAAGTGGGTCATATCGACAATTTTAATTGGCGTTTGTTTGTGGTTTTCTTTAAGACAATTGTTACATATTTTTTTATTTATCTATTTACCGCACATAGCGGGCTATGTGGAGTGTCACACATCAACAACTCGTGATCGAAGCTGCCGTTCCCCATAACGATCGTAATTCACAATATAATAAAGTAAGTGATACTTTTAAACGCGGTTTTTCCTTCCTCGTATAAAATGGTATTTAAAAAAACTATTACTCTACAATATTCCTTGTCATTTTCCTCGTCATTAGTCGTTTGTGTGTATACCTACATATAAATATGTGACGTTAGTTACAGGTTCGATTTCAAATTCGTGGTAATGTGTAGTAATATAAGTATTTCCCCGGCGACGCGACGTTGACTTCCGCATTTCACATTTGTTTTGTCATAAGATGAGAGGTCATAATGTCGATATGGTTGTGGGTGATAGAGTGCGGCGTTTAGTTCCGTCACCCCATCCAAGCTGTCTCTGTCTAGAATTACCTAGTGGAGAATAGTGTCCTGACACTTTGCCTACCCTACCATGATAGAAAAATGAAATAATGTATTTTTTGTATATCAGTTTGTCAATTGAAAAATTAAATACAAAACAATTTCAGTTGTTATCTGTCCCATTGAAAGATAGTTTATTATTTTATTTTATTTTGCATGTTTGTTACACTTTCGAGGGTAAACATTAACACACTTCTGTTCCTCACTTGCCGCCGAACTCTAGAGACATTGCCTGTTGAGTGGTGACTGGTGACTGGATCTCAACGCCACAATTTAAATTTGTACATTGTTGTTTATAGTATAGTCCAGGACATGAGTTAGGGGGCTCCCCTTAACCTCGGTTGATCTCCACAGTATTAATGATACTGGAGGAAGGTCACGTAAAAAGCACGAGGACCCCCCGGAGGATATGTATGAAGAGGTTGATGACAGTGGACGAGGCGTAAGAGGTACCTAGAGACCGTAGCGTTTGGCGCTCCGTTCTCTCTGACTACCCCGCTAGGGATAAAGCGTAAGAATCTGCGCGTATAAACTAATTAAAATATAAAACGCAATAAGTCAATATCTACGACTTAAATAACCACCGAAGTAAATATGTTTACTATAAACACACGAGTGAGTTCCACCCCTACATTCGGAATTCCCCCAGAACTCCGCGGGAAGTGGGGAACGGAAGTGTCTTAATGGGAACATAGTGTCTTAAATCTACGTACCTAACCTTCTGCATAGCACAGTACTGCTATGCGCGGGATACAGCGCGAAAACATATAGTAAACACCCAGGTAGGTAACTTATTTACATACGAGTATAATTTTCCAGGAAAAATATCGTAAATAACGTTTATATCTAACAATTACATGTAAAATTAATAATTTTGCATGTACTCATATTAAAGTTTATATAAAAGTATAGTTAATATAGTATAGATTTTATATAAATAAATGTTGTCCACTTCACGCTGTATCCCCAATGGAACAGGCAAGGTTAGGTTCCCTACCTAACGCTAAGCCACTTCGTTACCCACCTGTGGCTGACGGAACCCTTTGCCCGCCCTGCGGGATGCGCGGGATACAGCGTGAAAAAATAGTTTATTGTACTCATTCTATTATTGTATTAAGTTCTGATGAGTATCGATGATCTCAAAAAGGTATAATAAAAATGTAAATTATATTATTCACAGTCAGGTTATTACATTACTCATTTGATTGACCTAACATTAGGTGTTTGTGGTTTTGAGTACTTGGTCGATCAAATAGTCATGTATATAATATTTACCTATGTATATTTAGGTATATATAACATATATATCTGTTTTTTAGGGTTCCGTACATTTTAAGGAAAAAAGGAATTCTTATAAGATCACTTTGTTGTCTCTGAGTCCGTTTCTCTGTCTGTCTGATAAGAGCCTTTATCTCAGAAACGCTTCGATATATGGAGTCGATTTAAACTATCTACGATCCCTTAATTTTATGAAAAAAATATTATTTGTACATTTACTTAAACAAAAGATATAATTTATAATTTTGAAGGCATCGCGTGTATGCGCTGTATAGTGGCGCAACTCAACGCCGCGCTTTGTCCCGTTGCCAGAGCGAAGAAATGAAAATAGTAAGCTCGGGTTAAATCTATAGAATCTATAAAACAAATTACTTCTAGATCTAGAATAAGAAACGAAACCTCTAATAGAATAACGAAGATAATTGTTTCGTTTAAGAATATTTTAAAATGATGACTTTATTGTCCACGTGTCTCCGTGCTTAGATCGCACCAGCACCTGCACCTCGCTTCCTTATAAGTAAATATGTATAATGTAATTATTTAATGTGTATGTATTATTGATGGTAATTATTCGCCTGCTACTTTGTTTGGACTTTGAGACGTAAAATGGAAAATTAACTTTTTCTTGTTCCCGTAAGAATTAAAAGAAATTATCACAGTGCTCCCCTACGCTCCCTAACTTACCTATGTCGTGAATATACGTAAGACCTCATAAGGACGCCCGACTGGCACTTTTTAATTTCTTATTTATCCTTAATCCCACCAAAATTAGTTCTTAAAATATGGCGTTTCGAGCTTGCCATGCCAAAATCAAGGAGTCCAAAATATGTGAAAGAAAATATTGACATAAGTGTGTCATTGGATATAGACGTCAACAGATAGATATATAATAAGAATATGGTCTCAAAGGAAAAATCTTAATAACATTAAAATTTAATCTTTTCGGCTTCCGCATATTTTTGGTCATCACGGGATTCCCATATTATATTTATAGCAAAATGTTAACTTTATATATTTATGTAACATTAATTGACGTAACATATGAAACTGGATCGAAGACGTCGCGGCTCAGCGACAAAGTGGTTTACTATAAACGCGACGGTTATGAGCTCGATTACAATTCGGGGTAAATTAAATATTTTTTTAACAATGCAAACCTTTAACCCATTAATTTTCGTCACCCTAAAATGGGGGGTTTTTAGTTTTTAACACTTGGTTCCCTCTGTTCACTCAGGTATATGAGAGATACTTTAAGAAATATATTTTAGGGGTCATCGCGTGACTGAAAGTATCTATTATTTTAAAAAAACTTACCAATTAGTAAAGATATAGTGCCGTATCATTACTATTGTTTTCATTATAATCATTGGGTGCTCAGAATTAAAACTAGTATTTAGGGTTAATTAATATTTGTTTTTAATTAGAAACACTGGAATATGTTTAAGTAACTTTAAATTTGATTAATAAAGATAATTTCAAGAGAATTCCAAACAGAGGAAAAATAACTAAATCATTCTCGGGACTGAAATGACAATCGTCACGTTTGTTTTTATTTGAAAAAAAAAAGTGTTTTGTGTTTATTGTCTTAAGTTAACAAGAAGAGTAGAAGATAAAAAGCTTTCCAAAAGGTCCTTCTCACAAATATTAGGTACCTACTTATGTTAGTAAAAAAACTATAATTCATAATGACAGTTATATTTTCTGAGCAAACTAGTTTATTTCAACTTTCACAAAATTTGTTAAAAAAATTTTGCAATATTTAATTTTATATGAAATGATGTGACTTTTCCTTAATATGGTAATTTTGGACTTCACATATCCAGTATTATTTATTACTATACTCTATACTAATATTATAAAACGGAAGAGTTTGTTTGGTAGAGGGCGCTTATCTCAGGACCTAGTGGTTCGAAATGAAAATAGTTTCTATGTGAGATTGTTCATGTCATGTCATGTCAGAGTCACCGGGCTCTTAGAATGTCTCGTGTGTCATACTACTGGTTACGTAGGGGGGCAAAGCCGCAGGTAAATGCTAGTTTTTATATTATATATTTTTTAGCTTCAACTGTATGTCGCACATAGCAGGGTAGACAGAGGGAACCTAGTGTTAAGACACTCCATTATCATTAAAACACTGTTCCACACTATCCCCCAAATTCTGGACGTATTGCTGCTGAATAACGGAACTCAACTGAAATCGCACCTATAACCAGTCACGTTTGGAGTCACACGCTTGGCCTCTGCGCCACGATCGGATATGATACAGAACCAAAGGTTTTTTGTTTATTTATTTTTTATCCACTGAACAATTTTTTTTTCCTTAATAATTATTAAAAGTAAAATATTTTTAAGTTAATATAAATTATTGGCATCGTAATCGTAATTGTACGGGGAAATCTGTGATTACATTAGCATTATCTGCAGGAAGACTAACCTTCCCTGTAGAGAACTTAATGAACTAACAATTCATTGTTTTTGCAAAATCTTAATAAATTATTTATTATTTTAGCGTGTGAATATTGAATATGACTTTAAAAATATAACGAACATGTACAGTAGGTGTGTCCGTCGTCGTGACTCAGACTGTGATTGCGACAAGCGACAGTTGTAGATTCGATTCCCACTCCGCTAACAAAACAAAGGGCGATGTTAATTCCCGATACTTAAGCGGTAGATATTTGCATATTTATTATGCGGAATGCAGCACTAGTTACATGTCAGTTAAGTTCCCATTAAGTTGTCGTTAAGTTCCAGTTAAGCATTAAGCAGAAGCAAGGGCACATTAGTTATTTTAATCCGACTGGCGGTCGGGTCCTGAGAATTTTACTCTATTGTGTTTTATCAACATTATCGAAGGCTTTATCAATTATAAAAAAATACCTTACAATTTAATGTGAAACCTTCAATTATATAATATATTATATATTAATGAAATTTTGCAGTTTTTGGCAAATCTCTTGTTATCAGTCATTCTTTGTTTTGACTAACGTTTTATTTGTGGGAACTAAACGTCTTAAAAACTCGCTGTCCTTATGTGCGTATCGTGTGTTTGAATCGTGATCTTGTATATAGTTGAAATGTTGAAGATATGAAAATAATAGATTCCCCGAGTGGAAAACAAAGCTACAACTACGGCGTGTCGTTGAAACATATAATGTTTCGTTTTAGATATTATTAAATACACTACACTCACACTCACATTGCACTTTTGTCGCTTGGTTTCGTTTCACACACTAAATAAATATCATTGTATTGTTTTCGAGGAAATGAAATATTGAATAATTTTATTTTCTCGCTCTGGTGGCAAAGAAGGTCGGAAGTCTCCAGAATGCGAAAGTGGCTAAGGGAAGTGTTTTAAAGGGAACGGAGCGTGTTCCCAGGTTTTGTCTACTTTGCTATGCGCAGGATACAATGTGAAGATAAAATAGTCCAGTAGTCACGTCTATGCGTTGTCTGTGAGTCTCTCGGGGCGGAAGATTTTTATATAAATAGCATAAAAAAATGCTTAGTTTTAATTAAATGAATATATAACGTAATATACTATAATAATTTAAAATTGAAATATAATTCATATTTAATTGTCTTTAAATTTGCCGCTAATTTTGTAATGCAGCTAGCAAGTGTACAAAAAAATATATTTATTAGATACTTTTTGTAAAAAATTGTGACGTTAGTATCTAACATTTAATAATATTTATAAAAGAATACAAATATGTGTCAATGAAACACGGTGTTGCGAGTCGATGGTCGATTCCCAACCGGAGGAATGAATTATTTTCATTTCCTCGCTCTGGTAACAAACAAGACAAATGGCGCTGTTGAGTTCGGCCACTCAGTTAGTCTTTAAGTTTCATCTGCATAACAAAAAGATCTCTAACGGAAATATTTACAATAACAAGGAAACCATCAAGCCCTATACCTGTTTTATAAAAACTGGAATGCTCTTCAGTTTTGACGACTTCCTTAAGAAAAAAAATTATAGCTTATTTTGTGTGAAACTGCTCGAACAAAAGTGGCCTAATTAAAATTTTATAATATTTGCGTAAATATTATTTTCATTTTATTTTTTGTCTTTAGCTATTAAGAACAATCTTAGATGATTTGGGCAAGTAGAGAAGTTGAGTAGAGAAAGTATAGAAAAATAACTATATAAAATAAGAAAAGTAAGTAAGAGAATCCTCGGTCGATTTTCGAGAATACAGTATGGACGACGCTGGAAAAAAGAAACGTAAACAGCATGTCGAGGTCCTCTCATGTACAAGGAGGTTGATAACAACGTTTTCAATTTTATAATTTTTGTAACTAATGAACGGAAGTTTTTTTAAAATCTGTTGAAATCCGAGATGGGGCTTACAGCCAGCAATAGCATATTTTTACTTATAAATTAAATAACATATTAACGACTTCCTTTACTTATTATTTTGTATTAAATTTTAACTAATTTTCATAATAAAGTCGTTTGTATTACTTATACGATAACTACGTTTAAGTTTATTGTGTCACGAGTACTTTATTAGAAACCATAGAAACTATAAGGTTATATTATTTATTTTGATATTTTCTATGGCTTCGCAAGTTTAAAAAATGAAGGTAACATAATTAGCGGTAATCGAACCCCGTTCCTCCAAATGGGAATTAATAACCTAAAGTATATTTAAAGCTCCCTTTAACGTATAGTATAACACTTTTTGTCATAATGATTACAGAAATCAGGTCCACAAAATATGCAAATTCAAATTTGTTAACCGGTCAGTTTTTATAATGTAAAGTACCTTATATTAATTGTAATAAACAAATAACCTGCTTTATTAATTTAGATATTATACATTACCATAAAGAACCCACTTACAAAATCTATAATGTTAGCTATAGGTAAACGTTTAAGTAGGTACAGCTACGTTGAATTTTATATAAGTCTAGTTAAAATCAGCTTCACGCTGAATCCCGCATACAGAAGGGTAGGCCGATGGAACTTAGTGTTAGGACACTCCTTTCCTCATTTTCCACCAAATTCTGAAGGCATTGCGTGATGAGTGGCAAAACTCAACACTGCACTTGGTCTCGACATGAGAGCAAAAAATGAAAATATAAATGTAAAAAAGTATTTCACTTGCTCGAGTGAGAATCGAACCCACAACCAGTCGCGTTTGCAGTCACACTTTGTGACCCTGCGCCATATAAGTTTAGTTCTTGCCTGCAATTTTGTTTGTGTGAAATAAGTTTCCATTTGTGTAGGAATTTCAATTTTTTCTTCCTTTTTTCTCGATTTACTCCGTAGGTAGGCCTAGGTACCTATAATAGTTATCGGATTGTCTATCTGTCACTTAGTAATGGAGGAGTTTCATATAAAGATATATAACTTTTTACAGATCTTGTAATAATTCTTAATAACGAGTCATTTGAAATACTTAAATTCATAAATTTGTGTGAAGCTTAATTGAATATTAGTTTATTTTCCTTAAATACTTTATGCTATTACTGGGCACAAGCATGTCAATGTCAATGCGACAGGTTGTGGCTTCGATTTCCACTTGAGGAAATTAAATATTTAATATTTTCGTTTCTTGTATCGAGGTATCGAGGCAAGGCGCGACACTTAATGCAGTGTCAGCTCAGCTCCCTCTACGTAGGGTACGTAGAGCGTACCCCGTGGAGCTTGCTGTTTAGTTAATGAGCATCTGTTTTGGACAGATTGCCATTTCATTTGGAACAGTCAATAGTCTAGAGTGGGGGTGTACTCTATCAGCTGATATGCTTAAAAGTGACTCTACATTGGATGTTCCGTATGGACAAACAACGTAGTCGCGGCCAACATTTAGATAAAGTAATCTTTATAAATTAATTGGGAAGTAATGATTTATAATCCCCAATAAAAACTGCAGTATTTTCCCAATTGTTTTGTTTTTTTGGAAGGTTAATTTTATTCTAACGAAACAATTAATTGTTTTTTATATAGATTTTATGATAATTGTTTAATAAATATGATATTAGTGATACAATTATGAGTAAGTACATGCAATAGTTTTAAATTACGCATAATACCATGCGAGTGAATTTAATGTTTATAATAAAGATGTTTCCTCGTTGTGGTCAACTTTTAGCGTCGTCATCAAATCGTCTGGATATATCAGGATATGCAAAGAGCTTACTCTTAAGACGCTGTGTATTAATTGATTTTGCGTCGTGTCGTGGAACTTAATGCCGAAATCACATGTACAGAAATGGAATATATACTGCTAAGGTACTATGTACTCTACTTTTCGTAAATTTTTCGAGCCATTGTGTGTTGGGTTTCAGAACTCACCGAGCTTTGTGTTGTTACCTTACCTGAACAAAGAAATTAAAATAATTCTTTGCTTAAAGAACTGAATACACAACCCTCGCCTCGTACGCTGCACATTGTGGTCCTTATACTTCCTCAAGTATAAGTAAATATATAAATAAACTTAAAGTGCCATTACTCGTTAGTTACTTTAAAGTGAAAAAGAAATTTAGGCCATTTTCGTCAATTAAAACAATTAAAGATAAAAAATTGAATTAAATTAACACCAAATACACTTTGTACTTAGAATATATTATATATTTTAAAAAATAAAATTGAGGCCGTATCGTATCGTAGCGTAGCGTCGCGTGGCAGCGTCAGACTGTAATCGCGATGGGTGTGGATTTAATTCCCAGTTGGGGTACTTTTTTACTTCTTCGCTCTGCCAACAAGACACAGCGGCGTTGTGTTCCGACACTCTACGCGCGCCGGTCAACGGACTCTCTTAAGTTAACTCGTAAGTTTCCCATTGCTTAAATTGCGATGTGTGGAATACAGTGTGAAATAAAAACATAATCTAAAAAATATATTTTGTGGGATATCACTGTCTATTGTATGGTAAAATATAAAGTTGTAGAAATGTTGACTTACGCCACTTTTAAATTGAAGATGTGATATATTATATTGTAGGTACATATAAAATGGCCTGACGAGTGGTTTTGCTGATAACAATTATATAGCCGAGGAAATTAAATTATAATTACATTTATAAAGACATTGTTAATTTTAAAAAGATATTTACAAATTTTTGTTTTAATTTTGCACACGCGTGCCAAAGAAACGTGACGGTTGTCAGTTCGATTCCCATTCGAGGGAATGAAATAATATTTTCATTTGACTTGGTGACAAAGCTAAGTGCGGCATTGAGTTCAGCCACTAAGAATCGGCTTCAAGAATTCGGCGGAAAATGGAATTATCTGATCGGGAACATTAAGTTCCCAGGTTACCTCACCTTAACCTGCTATACCGGCTGAAGATAACAGTCAATGTAACAGTGTCACAACGACTAAGACAGCGTGACGCGTTCGTTGTGGGTTCCATACCAAATCGAGAGAAAAAAATACGTAATACATATTATTTTATTTCTACGCTCTGGAAGACAAAGCGCGGCATTGAGTTTTGGCCACTAACATTCGAGCCAAAACTAGGGAACGGAGTGTCTAAACACTAGGTTTTCTTAATCGTGCGCGCGTGAAAAATCCTTCTTACCTTGTATAACAGAGAAATCAGACATTCTTTATTAATACTTTAAAAAGATGTTATGCAAAAAAGTCCATGAATTTTGAACCTGTGACCATCGCGTGCTGTACGAATTAGATATTATCGTTACTCAAGTCTAAAAAAATAATTAATCATTTAATTAAGTAAATCATTTAAGTATAAATAATCTGTATTCACTAAGTGGGTACTTACACTAAGCACTTGGCGGTAGTGGTTAACTTATAATGATTTCCTAGAGATCCTGTGTTCGAATCTATTTTTATTTAGGTAAAATAATTTAATATATTTGTAAATAAGAGATGTACTACTTCAAGAATAAAGTATTTAACTACAAAAGTATAAAAACCTAAATAATATTTGTAACAAAAACTAATATAAACTAGTTTTAATTATTATTCTCTTTATAGACAATATTTAAAATCTAAATGTCAAAATTCTAAATTGCTAGCTATTCAACGAGTATTAAAGAAGTGTACGACGGGCTGTAAACACGACGCTTGTGGGTTCGATACAACTCGGGGGAAAGGTAACATTTAAAAACCTATATTTATACCGTAACATAAACTCGACGGAGCGCCGCTTTAAGTTCCGCCACTCTACAATGTGTCTCAGACTGCTTCAAGAGGAAGCCTTAAAAAGTATTATTTATAAAGTTTAAGTGTTGCAATTTCTATCGACAATAACTAAAGTATATGTATGTTTTGCTTTGCGCTGTATCCTTCACTTAGCATGGTAAGAAGAGGGAATTGGGAACCTATTGTTAAGACATTCTGTTCCTATTAGGACACTTGCGTTCTTTGGCCTCAATATATTATGCTATTTATAAAATATAACATACTACTGAATTATAGTAATATGATTACTTATCAAACTATGCCGCAAAATGACGTAAAAATATAAAAAAACGTATCGAACGAAGTACACAAGTAAATAATATAATAATTTAATAAAAAAATCGATTCAGAACAATGTATTAGTAGAAACGAAATACTAAGAGGTTTTAGCAAAATGGCAGAAATTGCAGAAATTTCGAGTCATTAATGTAAAGACGCTATTTTATAACCTTTTTTCAAATAATGTTGATAATTTAATTTAATACGGCAATTATCATTGTAAAAAGTTTTATTTTATTACGTCATCGTTGCAGGGTTGAAACTTGGAAAAATATAATTTATTAGTTTGTAGGTACTAATATTAGTAGTTAACTTCAAATTGTCTACGGAGGTGAAGCCGCCGGTAAAAACTAGTCAGTAATACATACACGGGGGGCTGAGGAATAAGGTGAGGGGTCGTTGAATTCGTGCCTATCCCATAAGAGTATTGTGCCCATCCCAGGAATTTAACTAATGAAAATTAGCCCTAAGAAATAAGAAAAAGTTTACTGAACATATCTGTTCAAAGCTAAAGTCCAGGCGCGCTCTGAAAATAACGTTTTCGCTCTAATTTCTCCCAAAACATAAAAAAAACAAAAAAACTTACTAAATCAAAAAATCCGATGCTGTCTTCTTTTTTTCTTATTTCCAAATCATAAGTCTTTCCTTTGTGGTTGACGAACCGTTTACTTTGGCCCTTCATTACAAGAACACTAAAACACTAAAAATAATCGCAGAAAAAAAAGGAAAAGACACTCAACTAACATACAAAGAATGGTTATTTTTCTATATATTAGTTTAAATTTTAAAACCTTTTTCGTACACGACCGCCCTGTTAGCGAATACGGCGTGGACTAAAGTCGCTGAGGACTAAGAAGTTGAACTAATAATAAAATAACCGTTGGAAAACCCCTTTTTAGTTCGACGGTAGCGGTAGTGAGTCATAGCTGCAGGTATGGATAAGCCTGGCTGGACACGACGCGCGGCACCCGGGGGAATGATATTTTTAATTGTTTCACATTTCCCCGGGAAATTTGGCAACGGAGTGTCTTAACAGTAGGTTCCCCCTGAACTTTGTTTATTGGGAACTGATAAATTTGTGTTAAAAGTGAGTTATAGAGTACGGAGTGCATTTTCACTTGTACTTTTGTATCAAGTCTCCTATTAAGATCCTCTTAAAAAAGATTTGGGGAATATTTGCGACCGTCGTGGCACAGTGGCACAGTGGCACAGCTTCCCTTTATGTACCTACTGTAAGTGGGACAGTTGTGGGTTTGATTCCCCCTAGTTCTGTGTAGTAACAATTAAACAGGAACCTGAGCGTTCCTCAGGGGTAAGCGTTAGACATCCCGCCCCCGCGTGCCCACCTGATACCTCGCTCTACATGCCAAGAACGTGAGGCCGATTTGATTTTATAAACACATTTTTCGTTTAAAATTTAAAAACCAGCAAATATGTAGGTACTATAGGTACCTATTAATAAAGATATTTTTTCCATCGACTAGTATCAACCCACATAGACCGTCAATCGCCTTATCCCGCAAATTGCAGGAAAGACAATGTCTTGCTTTCTTTAGTCTGTGGGGAGAAAGAACCAACGACTATTATATTTACAGCTACGTTATTCCACTGTGCCACGACAGACGATCAGTACTTTTTTTAGCTTCACGTTTTATCCCGTGCAAAGTAGGGTAGGCAGAGGGAACCATGGAACCTCGATGTGAACCTCTGATGTCTCTGACTCGGTTCACATTAAGACACTTCCGTGGGTCACTATCCGCGCAGCATTGCGTGTTGCCGCGCCTTGCCTACTTATCAGGGCGAGAAAATAAAAATATGTATTATATACTTAATTTCGTCGAGTGGGAATTGAACCCACAGTATGTCATGTTTACACGCGCGTACTTGTTTGTGCTCCTACGTCCGGCTCTACGTCTGGCCAAATATATGAACAAATTAAAATATAATATCGTAAAAGAACTCTACAACAGATAAACAGAATAGTACAACTTCTATTTCTCTTAAAATTATCCTTCTAAGAGAAAACAGCACCGACAGCGTTCAGCAGTTTCAGCCCGTTTGCTGCAAGCGTGTTAGTGACCTGCGTATTCTTCCATCTTATTCTTATATTCTGTTGGTTGATGGTTGATGGTAAATGATTTTTCTATTTATAGTATGTGTTACTATATTGTTTATTTATATATATATTTTTAAATTAAATAGATAAAGAAGAAGAAGAAGAGATAATTGTTATTGAGATAATTTCTCTTCTTCTCTTTAATTATTATATCTTATTTTTCATCTTCAGAAGACAAATGATCTTCATAAGATAATCTGTGTTCTTCTTCTGTATAAGAAAAATGATCTTCACTAGGTAAATTGTATGGTACATCTGTAGAAGATAGATTATCTGAAGTGGGGACAACAGCATCCTTTTGAGTTGAAGCAGCAGCTGTCTTTAAAGTGGAACCAGCAGTATTCTTCACAGAAGAGACAACAGCAAAGAGACCCTTCAGTAGTTGGGGGCCTTCTGCTGCCAATTTGTTGGTGAACTCTTCCAAAGTCTTATTTTGATCAGTGGCCAGTTTACCAATAGTTTCCTTAAATTTTTGCAGATCTACGTTCTTCGAATCTGTTACATCTGAGAAAAGCTTGCGTGCTGTATCCTCTGTTACCTTCACACCGTCTACGATTTTGGCTGAAATGTTTATATACTTTAATGATGCCTAACTGTAACCGCGACGATTGCGAGTTCGATTCCTATTCGGGGGAACGAGTTATTCTCATTTCCTCTGGTAACTAACAAAGCGTGGCTTTAAATTTTGCTACACAACAAGCAGTGACTAGAAAATTGGAGGATGCATAGGGAATGGAGTGTCTTAGCACCAGATTCTCTACGAGCGGGATACGCCGTGAAACAACATGAACATTTTATATACACATATTTTTATTTCAATCAAGAGTGAACAAACAACGTTCGTAATCGCGTAAAGTGATTTTCACGTTTATTTTTTCTATCATCTTAGAAAAATTGATATATTGGCAAATACCCAATCATCATGAATTTTTTAACCAGATATTAAAATAACTAAAAAATATGTAGGTCAAAAGGAAAGCCGAATAGATATAATCGAAAATAAATGACAAGATGAATTTTGCGGCACAAGACGGTCGCGCAGTGGACCACAGAGTCACATTCTGTTTACACTCTGTGCCGCTGTGCCTCAACAGCCTCCCTCTGGGCCGGGACGTCATCAGTGTGGCTTCGCTGGTAGTCAAGTCAGATAAAAATAATTTTGTTGTTCGACTATTATAGTTACTCACAGTCTTTCATCCATTTTACGAGAGTGTCCACTGTGTTTCCTTTTTGTTTTATCAAATTATTAAACGCCTCTTCCATTTTCATATAATGATATATTGCAAATTTGATTGTTATTTGTCAAATTACTTTTTTTATTTTGAAAGTGATTTACATTCATGGATTTTTATTTTTTACTCTTTCTTGTTTATTTAATAATATTTTCTTTATTTAATAGAAAAAATAACTTTACCTCAAATGGAATTGAACCTGAGTCAAAAAGTTATTCTTGACTCCTATTTTTGATGTACAACATTATATTATTAACAGATGTCTTTTTTAATTTCGACGTTCTGCGATAAGAACTGTGGTTTAAACGAGTCTTACTAAATCGTCGACGTACTTGGATGTTAAACAACAAGCGCGAGTTATAGTCCCTTCCGTAGTCTTCTGCAATGCCTGTCGGTGCCAGTTTTAATGTACATATTAGACAAACGCAACGAGGTTTTGATCTTTTAGTGTTTTTTTCGCCTTAAACTCTAGGGAAAACAAACTAAAAGATTTCCAAAATCGAACCGGAAGGGCGAAGGGTTCGACTTCTGTAAGTATCTTGATGGGGAAGGGAGAGTTTTAACATTGGATTCCCAGATTTCGGGATTGTGAGGGATACAGAATTAAGCTAAAAAAAGTTTTTAAGCCCACTGTTGCCAGTATGTTAGCGTACTCTTCCATAATCTTCTTATGATCCTCAATTCTCGCCATGCCATTTCCATATACCGCCACATAAATGAAGTTGATGGCGGCAAATGGTACAACAAAAGCTAAAAGGTCCATATATAACAAAAGTTACAAGGTTTTAGGGGAAACAAGAGAAACAAAAAAATATATCGTAAAAAAACTATAAAAACGATTACATATATATTAAAAAAATCAGTACACAATTTCTTATTTCTTCTGTAAATTATCCTTCAAAGTGTTGACAGCAGCAATAGCGGCATTCAGCAGTTTGGGGCCTTCTGCTGCCAGTATCTTAGTGAACTCTTCCACTGTCTTCTTATGTTCAGCGGCTAGCTTAGCGACAGCCTCTTTAAATTTAGCCAGTTCCACGTTCTTCACGTCTGCCACGTCTGAGAAGAGCTTGCGTGCTTTATCCTCTGTTACCTTCGCGCCATCTATGATTTTGCCTGAAATATTTACATAGTTTGTTGATGCCGTTAAGGCTGTAAACAAGACGGTCAAGTCTATTCCCAATCGGTAGAATGTATAATATTCATATCCAACGGAAACGGAATGCTTTAACACTAAGTTGTTGTTGTTGCTCTTTATTTATGGCGTTCCGAGCGTGCCAATTCAGCACTAATCACTTCGCCAGTATCATGTTAAATGGAAAACACACAAAGGAGAATGCACGGCCAAAAAGATAATATAACGCAATAGGAGAACGACACTAAGTTCACCCTACCCTATTTCACAATTTTATAAAATTGACATGTTGTCAATTTGTTTTTGTTAAGTTTACTCTTTGTTTTACCAATAGCCGTTTAATAGGTACGGAGGATATAGAACTAAAACACTACGTTGACAATTTTTTTGTGATTCGCGGAACGCCAACAAGCATTCGACTGTAAACACGATATATATAGGTTCGAGTCCCACTTGAGAGAATTAAATTAATTTAATAAGAGAAGGTATAGATTAGTATCGACTTTTGCTTGAACTACAAAATATACAATCTTGTTTTGCCAATTCTCGTAGACTTCGGGAAGTCCTCTCTTAGTACATTTTCTAAAAAACGTACATGCTACATTTTAGCGTTATACGCTGCGTACTTACAATTGTGCGTTGGGAGTAAGTAGAGATATTTTCAAGGGAAACCCACGACTGGAGAGCAAATCTATTCGTGTAAAGGTTTATTCTGCAGCGACCCGCTGTATCCTACGCTGTATAGCATGGTGATCAGAGAGAACCTGGTGTTCAGATACGTTCCATTTTCAATGATGCTACGCCAACGTGTGCGTTGTTTCTCAGAGCTTTAGATATTTAGACTTACTTACAATCTTTCATCCACTTTATGAGATTATCCACTGTGTTTTCTTTTTGTTTTTTTAAATTATTAAACGCGTCTTCCATAATTAATGAACTATATAAATAAGAATATTTATAAAAATGTATTTTTAAAATTTACGTGTACTTTATGTGTATATACTTATTGTTGTTATTTGCCATTTTAATTGTTAGCTGTCAAATTCTTTTTTTTTTCTATTTTTTTATTATGAAAATAATATAAATTCTAGTGGGATGTGCTTTATTTTTATGTAGATACATTTTTGTTTACGAGTACTTTTTAGTTTTTTTTTTATATTTATACTAGCAGCCTTCGCGCGGCTTCCCCTACATGCTTCAAATATATTTTCTAAAGTTATTAAAGGGTATTTTGGAAAATTCCATAAATTATATGGTTCTCTATATACTGTTATACACTTAGTATTATTTAAATCTTTTTGCATTTTATTAGATTTTGCCTCCAAAAATGTAATATTTTGTTATTTCACTATCACTCTATCACATCTATCACACTATATATCTAGTAGTCCTCTTTACCAGTGCGAGGAAGTGAAAATATTAAATATTTCATATCTTGAGTCTCGGAGGATCAATGAGAAAATATATTATTTTTTTCTCTGTTTGTTGGTTTATCTATGCACGCACGCATAAACGCACGCTAGTCTCATAAACGGCTTAACAGACTTAATTAGCAAATTGAAATTCTTAACAGATTATTTAAATAAATTTAGTTTCATCTAAAATTTTTGTGAAGTTATTGCGCGAAAGTGGAACAAACATCGGTCCTCACAAACATTCACATTTATGAAATTAGTAGGATTAATAATTAAATAATATTACAAAGGGATAGAATAGAACAATAAATAAAACATCATTTATATCAATATCACTTTATTTTTGAGTATATAAAAATAATTATATATTTTTAGATTTCAACTTTTCACTTTCTCTCATTTTTATACATTTTGTTTAAAGTACTTAATTTTTTTTGTTTAATTTTTTCTAGCTTCTGTGTACATTAGTATACAACATAAAAAAGTAATTTCGTATAACCAATAATAATAATCATAAATTAAATTAAACAAAATCTAATATAAATCAAATTGACTTTGAATTGGGAACCATATTTTTTTTAATTAGTTAAAAATATACTTTGATAAGGACCCTAAACTATATCGCTTTACAATATATATAGAAAGAGAAAAGACTATCAAAAATACTGGTAACTTAGCCTCGATACAAACACCACAATAAATAATTTTGTTGTTATAAAAAATCGTAGCAAAATTAATGCTGCAACTATAAAAAATATATTTACATAAACAATCAGGTAAGTCTTATTTGTACCAAAAATCGACTAAACACAAAAATAATACAATTCTTATAAATAATTGTATTAAACATTTTAATGCCGGGATTTAAACCTATAGTTTTAAATGATACAAACATAATATCAATTCGAAATATAATTTCAGAACGTATATGATTTAAAAACAAAAAGAAGAGTGTTATGCAATTAAAGTAACAAAGTTATATCTTTTCTTTACCACTGTATCCAGCATATTACAGGTAAGCAGAGGGAAAGTAGTGTTAAGTCAATACATTCTCCACTTTTATAATATACAATATGCAAAGTAATCCTTTTGTAATTTTTGTTCACACCTTAAATTATTATTCATTCATATAAATTAGAAAAATACATATAGACATCCTGTACATTCTTCTACAAGGAGGTACTTTCAATTAAAAAATACTGAAATCTTTTGTATTTATTTTCGTTTTCTTTTTTTTTAAATATAAATTGAAAAAACAAAAATTGAATAGACAATTTGAGACTTTTGGCAATTACTCGTTTACAGGTTAGATACGATGAGTTCATACTACTTTAAAAAACTAAATTTAACTCAACATTTTGTACAGCCACAGACAGTGAAAAACTGTCATTTCGACAGTCAATCGATTTTTTTTTTAATCTAGATAATATAATTTGTGCACGATATTTGAAATATTTACATGTAAAAATTATACTAAAAACGACTTTTTACAATCAATTTTATACTTTACAATGATTTATTATTTACCTCTAGTGTTGTGTCACTCAATGAAAATATAATAATTAAAAAAAATACAAATCACGTACAAGAATTCTCCTTTATCTCACTTTAAATTACAAAGCAAAAAAAATGCTAGTAGCGTTGGTAGAGGGATCTGTCTCTAACTCTACCATAACAATACAATCAACAAAATTCAAATATCTATCTGACAGTACGGTCGACGAGTCACAGCCGACGAATTTAGTTTTAGAATTACTTTTCATTACTTTCTTCCCCCTGAGTACTGAGAAACAATACGTAAAAAAACTTCAAAAGCCTAACTTCAGGGCGGCCACGACTCGGCGGCTGTACTGTACTTTATAATCTATCAACCGTTTAAGCTGGGCTCTTCTTTCGTCGGTCTCTTAGGTATGAAAGAGACAGTCATCATGTCGTCTTCGTCTTGTAAAAGGCAACCGTTTGTTGGTTTGCTGCGGTGGAACAATCTTTAATAGAGAAAATAGAAATTAGTAAAAGATTATTAATGTTTGGAATAAAAAAGCAAACTTTTGACGTCACAATTTAACAAACTCAGAACGAAAACATATAAAAAGTGAAGTAAGGAAAAAAGTATATGAAAATATATGTATTTTTATAAAATAAAAGACAAATGTCATAGTTTTTATTTCATATGTATTTACAAAATAAATAATTATAAACAATATTACACATAAATAAAAGAATTATAAATAAAAAACGGGTTAAATTTGAATCCGCTACCTTTAGATATCAGCAAATGCCGAATGTGCAAGTATACTCTAAATTAGCATTTACAGATTTTAATATAAAACAAAAACTTACAGAGAAACCAATCACCAACACACACCACCGCCACCAAGAGACGCGCAAAAACAAGCAAACAGACAAACAATCAATTAAACAAGCTGTTATAAGAATGAATAAATGAAGGTACATAAATACGAACGAACGCACAAACATACACATAAAATTATTCGATCGAAAGAACGTAGATTGAAAAGAGCAAACAAAGAAACAATTCACATATTATTATTATTATTACCATAATTTTAACAACGACGACTTGAGCGAGTCTCGCTTTCTGCTAGAGTGAGACAGAAATATAAAGTGAGAGAGTGAAATAGCATGCTTTTATTGTGTAATAGATGTTTAAAATCAGAAATTTTTCTTTTTTATAAGTAAATTAGTCTGAATATTAATAACATTGTTTAAACTTAGTAAGTCAAGGATTTCAACCCTGCACTTTTAAATTATGATAGAAATAATATCAAACAATATATTTTTTTGTTAAAAAATCGGCTTCACGCTATATTCCGCACACAGCAGGGTAGGCAGAGGGAACCTATAGTTAAGACATCAGTTTCCCACTTTCCGTTATGGAATTCCGTTGTCTACAGCATTTCATGTTGAGAGGCGGAACTCACGGCCGCGCTTTGCCTCGACATCAGAGCGAAGAAATGGAAATATAAATTTCAATAAATATTTCATTTCCTCGAGTTGGGATCGAACCCACAACCAATCGCGTTTTGCCCCCGTGCCCGACTGGCCTCAGTTTCATTTAATTTCCAATATAATAACAGTTATTTTTTTTTTTAAATAGAAAAAAATGATAAAATAGAGTGTATATATATATATAGTATAGTACCAGAGTGAAACAGTAATAATACATACGCAAATCAAGGGTAAGAGTGAGATAGCATCATAAAACTTCTACAGTGCATTTATTGTTGTTCAGTGCAGTTAGTGCAGGTTCGATTACTAAAGATATATATGTATATGTGCAATATTTACTGTAGTATTGCTACTGTGCTTTTAATATTATAGGTTAATAACAACAAAAAGTATTAAATATACATGAATCACTTCACTTCACGCTGTATCCTGAAAATCAAGATAGGTAGAGCGAACCTAGTGTTAAGATATTCCGTTCTCCACATTTGTTCATCTCATTTTCAAGACATTATGTGTTGAGTGGCGGAGCTCAATACCTTTCCTTGTCTTATTATCAGATCGAGTCAATGTTAAATAATTCATTCCCCCGAATGTATACTGAATCCGTATTCAACAAATTAACAGTTAAACGTTGACCCGAGATGTGTTCCTGTTTAAATAGTTTTTGTCTATACAGTACAATCGTCATCGTCGCGAATTGTTCTTAGATATGACAATTTTTTACCCAAGCGCGAGTGGACACGATTCGTTATCTCACTATAATTATACACATATATACGTACTTGGACAATGGCGATCTATCACTGAGATCCACCTTCTCGTCCAACCCTCGATGTACTGAAACTGAATCTAATTCTTCAATTCGAGTCGACTGAAGGTATTCCGGGGTTCGAAGCTGGTCGGGTGATTTTTTCTTAAATCTGTCGAGAAAAGCGCGTAAAGCGTGGGCATTTTTAATATTTTGTTTAATTCCAATGTTAGTTTAGCTTACTTGGTAGTTCTAGAATTATAAAAAAAACTATAAAATCTAATCTAATAGAAGCAAATGAAAAATATATTATATCACAATACTTTGATATATTTTTAACATTTTTAAAGTGTTATTTCACACTTAGAAAAGAAAAATCTCCTTTTATAAAACGTTATTATGGTTGTAAATGCAAATGGTTACTCGTACAATAGGCTACTTGACTTATTTCTAATTTGATGTATTGAATGAATATTATTCTAATATAGTATTGGACCTAAATAAAGAAGATTTTTTTCCTAATCACGATTTTAATGATTAAAAACGCTACATCAACCTAAAATCCAATTAAAAATATACTTTAAATTTTTTATTTGATCGCTACGTAAAATTCTGCAAAGTTAGTTTTTTATTAAGATATTCAATATTATTCTTTTAAGTCATGTTACATACACGCTTTGCTTATTTTATAAATTGAACGGAAGGAACGAAGCGAATGAACGGATGAATGAACTAAATACGTACGTTTTGAGTAATAAACTGGAACATACAACTGATACTGAACTCATCGCCATCGCTGCTGACGCCATCCACGGCTAAAATATAAAAGTTAAGATTATACTCAGTTATAATATTTGAAATATAATTTTATATAGAAGTTATTGTGTTGCACTGATACAGCATCTGACTGTAAACGGTGGTTGTAGGTTCGCTCTGGTAAGAAGACAAAGCATTTTGCGGCACTGAGTTTCAGTGCACAATGTCTTAAAAATTGAGCTTAAAAAAAAATCTCTCACAACAAAACTCCCACTGTAAAACTCATTTTATGCGAGATATAGCTTGAATCCATAAAAATACACACAAAAGTACTTTAATTACGTACAGATAATACACACAGACAACAGTTATTTTTACTGAATGAACGAATTAACGAAAAAATATATGGTAGAATACCTGTAACTGTAACCCATACATAGCGAAGGCACCACTAGCTAGGGGAATCCCCAGTAGATTGTACACTGATGCAAATAAAAAGTTCAGTCTAATCCTTCTTACTGTAGTTCTAGAAAGTTCTAAACACGCCACTACGTCGAGGAGATCATTCTGTAAAATATAATATGCTATACTTAAATAATTATTACATTCATATCCATAGGTGTAAAAGAGTGAATGAAATAATAACTTATTGAAATTAATATGAGTCAGGAAAACCATCGTATTAAAGATACACAATTAAACCATCTAGTAAAGATAGTATATTGGATTAAAATTAAAGATATCAAAAGCATTTATATTTTTATTAATTATCATTCCAACCATAAATTATAATTTTAAATAATAATTAAAGATGAAATATTAACAAAGTAGTAGCTTAACAACAAATTAATAAAACGGTAAATTAACAACACAGTAAATTAGCAACACGTTAAAATAACAACACTGAAAATGAACAACACCGTAAATTAACAAACCGATAAATTAATAACATGTTAAATTAACGACATGGTAAATAACAAACTCACCCTCATCAACACGAGGTCGGCGGCCTCCACGGCCACGTCGGTGCCGCTCGCGATAGCGATACCGACGTCCGCTTTGGCGAGCGCCGGTGAGTCGTTTACACCGTCGCCTACCTGTTAAATATTGTTAAATATATGTTATTTTTGTAGCCCGCACATATCAGGACAGGTAAGGGGAACCTAAGAACCTAGTATTAGACACAACCCTTCCTATATTAAGTCTCACATCTTCCGCCGACTTATAGCGTGGCGGAACTTAACGCCACGGTTTGCCTTGTTACCAGAGGAAGGAAGTGAAAATATTCCATTCCATTTCCTCTAGTGAGAATCGAACACCTATCGCGTTTACAACCGTACGCCTATGCCTCTGCGCTACGACTGACCACAGCCTTATATGATTATTTGTTTGTTTGAATATTATTCAAATTGTCGAACTTAATAGTATTTTAGGTCCATGATAGCCATATATCGTTTAAAGTTAGTCTTCAAAAACTAGTTAGAATAAAAACTACGTTATCCGCTCAAAAATGGGTTAATTCTAAGAACATTTTCAAACTCTAAATTAAACTCACCATGGCCACTTTCTGTCCTTTCTCTTGTAACTTCTGTATTTTAGCCACTTTGTGTGATGGGAGAACTTCTGCGTACACCTTGTTGATGCCCACCTTGAAAGTGAAATAGAAAGATACATACCTCATATATAAGAATAGGTAAAGATAATTAACTCCACGGCCGTTGCGTTTTCCATCGATAGCTTAATCCTAATTAATGACAGAATAATAAAACTTATTTTTTCTTACTGAACACAGCGTTTAAACGCAAGTCATCAAGTCTTCTCGTTCTACCACTCAAGGCAAACAAATAAATATAATTATAATTTATAATAATTCTCTCTCACCTGTCTCGCTATAGCAACGGCGGTTTTTCTATTATCTCCCGTCAAAAGACACACTTCTAAGCCCATTTTTTTTAAACAGTACACAGCGAGATGCGCTTCGGGTTTCACCTCATCTGCCACGCCTATTGTGCATACTAGTTGGTCTGCGAAACAAAAAAACATTTTTATTGTATTAGAATTAAACTCTTTCCTTCTTCCACGGAGAGAGAGATAAAGATGACGATGAAATATTTTCTACTCAGAACATAATGAAATCATAATAAAATAAATATTTGAATATTATTGTCGTCTCAATCTATATATGTATATAATATATTCATTTTTTTATTAGACATTTTATCTTACCATTAATAGCCGCCAATATTGCAGTTCTTCCTAATTCTTCATCTCTCTGTAAAGTCTCCTGTACTCTCCTCGGTACTGACACTCCGTTCCTGGCCATCCACTCTCTGTTACCAATTAAAACTAATTGTTCTACTTCCTAAAAAAATAGAAACATTGTGACGTTTGAATGGAGTCATAGTGTTTGGACATTATAAATAATAGTGAATACAGAAATTTCATGTAGAAATTGGACTTTTTAACAGACGGGAGTTCAAATCTTGATAACGTTTTCTAATATGTTCATTGTTTCGTTAAACATAATTACACACACAGTACACTTATATATAAAAACACACACACACTTCATGTATGTGCACTTATAGTAACATGTTAGTACACTTATAAGTTAAGATTAAGGAGACGTTAGAATTATGTAAAAAAGTGTCAATCATTCGCATTACATTACATATACTATAATCAAAACAATATTTGTTAAAAGTGATATGTCCCAAAATTAGACTTATATTTGAAATAAACAAATATTTATTTTAGTACTATATTATAAAAGAATTGGTAAATTCGTCCTTAAAAAGAAAACTTAAATATTAATTTTACTAAGAAAATGGAAAAAAATGTTGGTTTTTAATGCTTAGTCTACAAAAAATACAGATCGTCAAATAATTCAATAAAAGTTATATTTTTTTTATTTGTCTTTAAATATAATATACTAGCGACTCCCTTGTTTGCTTAAACTTGTTGTTACATTATAACCAAATTATACGAAAATGTTTACATACATAACAATGTATGATTTAAATGTATAAGATATGTTACTACAAAGTTTCATTTAGGTCCGTAAAGTAGTTTTTGCGTGAAAATGGAAGAAACGTCCACCCTTACAAGATTTCACATTTACGATATTAGTAGAATATACGACACAAAGTAGAGAAATTACACACTAACCTCGTCTTGAGCATGTAACCGTATAATAGCGTGTAATCTAGTAGCAGCTTGGGCAGAAGAGAGTGCCGCGTCACCTTCTCCTCCCACTATCTCCACCGGAACACCTTGTAGATGGATTGTAGATCCTTCCCTGTTCCGATAAAAATTAAGAGATCAGTCTCATTACAGTAATTAATAGTAAAATGGTACATATATGTATTGGGAAAATTTTGTAACTTTACTTTGATCCTCATAATAATATTAAGCGTAACTCACTTATGTTACATATTCCTATTTAATTTAAATAATTCTGGAGGCATTGCGTATTCAATGGCGGAACTCAACACCGCGCTTTGCCTCTACACCATAGTGAATAAAGGGAAATACAATTTTCGATAAATATATCATTTCCTCGTGTATTTAATAGTTTCAGCAGGATTGCCAGAAAAATAGAGCGGTAAGCCTTACAGTTTCTGCATAACTCTTTCATCTCGTCAGTAAAAAGAATTATAGTAGGTATGCTATTGTATATAATAAAAGAAAAAACCATACTCACTTAGCACTCCCCAACAAAGCCTTCAACTGCGGAGAGTAAGTCACTCCATTACGCAGAGTGATCTTAGCTCGGAGGCCACAACCGGGTGCGGCGGCAAACCCACTACACGAGGCGCGAGTATCACCCACCACGCTTTGACACCAGCGAACTATTGCTGAATTGGCGGAAAGGAGAAAAGTTTACTTTAATTTCAAAAATTCCAATTTTTGAAGGATGTTTTGGCACAGTGTGTTAATGTAACAGTAATGAAAGCCACAGCCAGCCACCTACCGCGAACCCACTCCACAAGGCAGGAGTATCACAATTTTTGAATGGAATCTGCAATATTTACTTTTGTGTTCGTAGGACCACTGCAACTTTTCATGTTTTTTTTTTATCAAAGTATTATTACTAGGAAAGAAAAAAATATTTGCCTTGATGAAGTTTTTTTAGTATTTATTTATCTTGAGATACGTTTCAAAATACATAACACAATTTCTCAACATTATTTTAGCGCAAGGCCACAACTAGGTGCTGCAGCGATACCAGCGGACTATTGATATATTTATATTGGGATAGCGGGAGAAATTAATTTTCATGGCTTGACGGATTTTTTTTTATTGTTTAGTTTTATTTTAAGTCGCCATCGGAAACTGACACACGTATTTCTTTTTACGTATAACTCGGGCATGTATTTTTAAATTTCAGATGCTGAAAAATTTCTATATTGTCGTTTTTAGACTTCTGTCCAGCTCAAAGGAATTATGGGATATTTTATATTATCCTAGCAATTATGGGATATTTTATACATTAGAATTAAACATAAATAGAAAAAATAAAAATATTTTTATATATAAACCAACAACCGTTTACAGTAAGGCGCTGTCTCTCTGCAACACGATTGTTTTATTTGTTTATCAAAAATCAATGAATGGTGTTGTTGAAAACTGAAATTATACAATAAAAAAATTACCAGAAGCCACAGGGTGTTCAGAATTTAATTCCGCAGCCAGAATACACCTTAATACTTCAGGTAGAGTGGATGATTCGCCAGTGAGTAGAGACACTCGCGCTACAGTCGTACTGCCTTGTGTTATAGTACCTGTCTTGTCGAATATCACCGTTTTTACCTAAAAATACTTGAACATTTAAAAATCATACCTTATATACGCACAAAACAGTCCAGAGGATAAAAAAGAAACGTTTTGTCTATATAGCCAATAGTAAAATTTTCTATAATATATATATTATAGAAAATTAATAGAAAATTAATATATATATTATAGAAAATTTTTTTAGAAAAGTCTGTGTGTGTATAGCTAGAATTTAGAACTAAAACAAAAGACATCAAAAGCTATAAAAAAATAATACCTTATGAGCATTTTCTAAGGGCTCAGCGCCCTTTATAAGTAATCCCAATTTAGCCCCCACCCCCGTAGCTACCATCACAGCAGTTGGGGTTGCCAAGCCTAAGGCACAGGGGCAGGCTATGGCCAATACTGATAGGGAGAAATGGAACGCAGTTTGGAAAATTAACTCCCAATCTGAGAATCCGGAATCTCGATACATAGCCTAGAAGAAAGGATATAGTTTATATAGATAGAGGGACACTTAACAAGAATAATAGAAAGCAAAATTTTTTAAAAAAATTTCTGGTCTGTCTCTCTGTCTAACGTATAATCACGTTTATCTCCCAAAGTACTGAACCGAATTACTTAAAACTTTCACCAATAGCTTTGTTTTAATTCAAAACATTTAATTAACCGTTTTTTACAAAACAACCTTTAAAAAAAGTTATCGTCATTTGCATGAACTCAAGGCATGACTTTGCTTGCAAATAAAAAGCAATCTATATCTATACTTAAACTTATAGTAAATCTGTATTTGCTTGTGATAAATCTGTATTTTTAACCGACTTTCAAAATAACGAGGAGGTTCTCAATTAAATATGTTAGATTCGATATTCGATTCATTTATTCGATTTTTATATTTATTTATATTATAATATATTTAAACTGATGATGAAGACCACAGATGGCCTACGTAGTTGTAACACCTACTTTTACTGTAATACTTACAAGGAAAACATTGTTAAAACTTTTCGCCAGAAATCAGATTCCTCAATCGTTCCATTTTTTTTCAACCAACTTTAAAAAGGTGAACTTATTTTCAAACGACTTCAAAAAAGGGAAAGATCTCAAAAGTAATTTCAAAACAGTACAGGAGTTAATATGCAATCATTACAGTTATTTTAAGAGAATATTATGAATCCTTACCCGAATCAATAATTTAACATTTAAGGCTGTTTCTGAACGAGAAAATTAAATCATTCACTGACTTCAACACTCAAAGTATGTTATTATAAATATTAAGTATCAAAGGAAGTAAGTATGTAGAGACCGTAGCGCTTGGCGCTCCATTCTCTCTGACTTCCCCGCTAGGTATAAACCGTGAAGCTATGTATATATCAACGTTATGTATGTAAGTATCAACATTGTTCGTATTTTTTAATTCAAAACATTCATAAATCCTTATAGAAATAACGATAACATAGTAAAAAAATCATATTAGACGATTATATATTAAAGTAGTACCTATTTTAGAAGCCATTATAGTTGTCAGTCAATTCTGTTTATTAAATGAATAATCATGTAGTTCAAGCGGGTGAAGCCGCGTGCGGGCCGCTAGTTGAAAAAAAATACTATCTTCACGCTGTATTCCGCGTATTTCTGTTAGGTTTGGCTGTTGAGTGACAAAACTCAACGCCGCACGCTGTCTTGTTATTAGAGCAAGGAAATGAAAATATTTATTCAATTATTGAAATATCCGTTTGATAATATTGTACTGCATGTGTTGTTATTCGGATTTTATTAAATAATTTTCAGTAGAATAAACTGTATATTTATATGCAACCAAAAAAAGTGTAACACTTTAGTGAGGCCACAGTCTAAATTATGGTAAGTTACAAAATAGCACAGAACTCACCGGCGTAATATCTTGTATCCTCTTAAGCTTAAGCGCTCCGCTGATAACCCAACAGACGAGCGTCAACACTGATAAGAACACGACTATCGGTACGAAGTAGCTGTAAACAAGTTATATGCTTCAAAAAAATGTCTCTCGAACCTGAACCTACTATTTGACTAATTCTTAAAATAATTATCATTAAACCATGCTGTTTACAGTTCTTAACAGAAAATTTTGACAAAAATCATTATTTTGAGATATTTTTTTAGATGTACTTATCTTCAGACGAAGGCACACAGCATGTTACCGCGACTACGCAACTGCGACTGGTTGTGACTTCGACCCCAGGCGAGGAGATAAAATATTTATTTAAATTGATGTCATCCATTTCTTCACTGTGGCACCAAGGCAAAAGCCTTCCGCTACTCAACACGCAATGCCTCGAAAACTTAGGCGGAAAGTAGGGAATGGAATGTTTTAATGCGAGTTTCCCTCTGCCTCCCTGCCGTGTGCAGGATACAGCATGAAGCTGATGTAATATATACTAGGTAAAAGCTAAAGTTTGACCTGTCATGTGTTTCTTACCTCTAATACGACCTTTTTACCTGTTGAATAGCACCTAACAATACCTATTTATCAACTCACCCAGCTACAGTGTCAGCAAGTCGCTGCACAGGCGCCTTCCCGCTTTGCGCGTCTTCCACAAGTCTCACGATCTGTGCTAACGTACTGGCCTCCCCGGTGTGAGTCGCACGCATTAGTAGAGCGCCGTGTTGGTTTATACTACCGCCTATTACTAGGGAATCTGTGTAGATTTTTTTTGTTTATTTATAGGAGGTAAAGAAGAGGTAGTGTTAAATGGTTTATTATAGTAACTGTGCTACCCTAAGCCATGTGTGGAGGAATAGAGGGGAGGGGGGCCATATTAACAAATACATATCGTCGGGGATAGTGCAGAACCGCGTATGTACCACAGGTGGGGAGCGCGTATCTGCATTTCATCAGATTTTACAGGAGAAGGTTAAAACTTTATAAAATCGTTAATTTAAATCCAAGTGGTCTCATTTTAACATAGAGAATAATAATTGGTATTTTCTACATATTTTTGTCATATACAATCCTTTACAGTAGTTAACAAGTGGTTAATTTAAGCGACACGCCACTTACGCTGATTTGATTTGATCACGATCTTATTAAATTGAAACCTGACAGTTAGTTACACGGTTTTAAAATCAAACGTGCAATTAATGTTCCAAATAATATTTAATAATAAAATGAAGATTTTATTATTTATTAATTAATGTATTTTTTTAAACAATCCCCCTTAAATATAAAATTGAAAATACACTATCAATAACACTTTTTAATCAGCTTTGAGCAATTCTTTATCAGCCTTTTATACAACTTTAAGTATTACAAGTATAAATAATTTCAAAGTACTAATACACAAAAGACCAAGAGCTTTTTCAGAAAATATATTATCAGTAAATTTAAAAGCAAATTACTGTTATATATTTAATATATGAATAACAATAATAGATTCTGCAGGTACCTTATATAAATAAACTTTGTCTCAGTCATTTTCTTAGACAAGAATAAAGTATAGTGAATAAGGAATAAATGGGGTAATACTTTTTTGGTATTTGTAGTAATAGCTGAAATTAGTTCAGTTTGTTTTCAATAAAACCACTTTGCCGCACTTTGTACCAGCCCCTCTTCCAGGGCGGATTGTATCATAAATAAGATTACTTTTAATGCTAACCTTGAAAAAAGTGTGGTCACACGTTACTACTTCATATGGAAATGGATTCAGGCTAGCTTCTTTGGTAACTGAGGAGTATTGACTATATAAAAATATTTCCCGATGTTTTAACTTTCTATTATGTAGTGAACTGAATCCACTTCCATTTGAGTATGGTCTTTTTCTAAAAAAATGCGGAAACGCGTTTGAAACTATGGCGTTTCTGTTTTGTGATGTAAACCATCAATATAAATTACGACGTTTTTAATACTCTCTTCTATGATTTTCTTCAAATAATCGACAAAAAAGGAAGTGCATGTGGAAGCTTTTAAATGTGATGTTGTCTCATTAAACCAATAGCGTTTTATATGGACAATTAACTTCATTTTAAAATACAATGCACTAGCTTTCAAAAATGGACATAATTTCACAGCTTGTAAATCGGCTGTTACTACGTGAAGCTTTCCATTTTTGCAGGCTCTTTATCTAAAGTCTTTTCTCGTTTGCTAAATCTTTACGTGACACACGTAGTTGATATATTTGTTAAGTATTTTTACCAGCTTTATATGAACAACATAGATCACATGCATCTTTTTTCAGCGTCAATGGCAGCCTCACGTTCCAGGATTCTTTCAGGAAACAAATCATTATTGCTACATGTTGATATTGAAGCTACCGATGCAACATTGGTTATTTCAGAAAATAGACAGTAATTTGGGACTTTCTAAGCAGAATGCACTAAAAGTGAAAAGTAAAAAGGAATAGATACAAATAAATCTTATTGTTATTTAATTATACTTGTAAGAGATCACTAGTAGTGATAAGGTCGCCTTTACATACTGCCTCTATGCGCTAAATGTCTTTATTGTGTTGTGTTTTTATTTTTATCTGTTTTCAATATTGGTCTATATTTCTCTTGTAAAATATTTTATTTTCTATATGTATGCAATAAAGAGATTTATCTATCTAAAAGTGGTTGTGTCGCAACAAGATAAAGCTTCGATTTCTTTAGTTCAGTTCAGTTCAGTTCTTAATTTATAACGTTTCGAGCGTGCCAGCGATTTCTTTAGTAAGCTCTACTTGTTTTAATGTGTTTTGACGGAGTTTGACAGCAAAAATAAACTACAAAATACACTTCTAATGACACTTGAAGACATACGCGGTACTGTTAATTGTCGATTATAGATACGCAGTATTGTTTTTAGGCGAAATCTAGCTTTATATTGGTCGAAAAAAAAATCCCATCTAACAGGAGGCTGCCAATCGGGATCTTACGTCGAATGGCCGTGAAATTGAGATTTAGCTACAAATGTCAGTTACGCGAAATTATCCAATGCTAGTTACGCGGATTTGCACTATCCCCGACGATATAACAAATAGACTATAAAAGCAATAAAATTGTGTCAATCGGGGCATTTTATAATATTCCTATTAATAACTCTCATATATAATTTAGAAATCTAAATACCATATATATTTTAAAAACGATAACCACTTCTGATTTCTAAGAATATTATCAAGAACCAACAATAAACATATTTCTTACCTTTACTTTTAGTAACGGGCATGGACTCTCCAGTAATAAGGGATTCGTCACAAGTACTCTGTCCCGATATTACTTTGCCGTCCACTGGGATTTTAGCTCCGGGGACCACCTGTAGGAATTGAATTAGAAAAGTAAATTTAACAATATTATAAATATGAATGTATTAGAAATGTAGAAATGTAGTTTTGGAAATTTATCTCCTAATGTATCAAAAAAGGTTTACGTATACCGCATACAATAGGGTAGGCAGAGGTGCTCAATGCACTTTAGAGACAGTGTGGCGGAACTGCAATGCGGTCCGAATCGGTAATTGAACTCACAACCGTTGCGTTTACAATCGTACGCTATGAATCGGTATCCTTTATTGATACATTCAACCAAAATGTGAAAGACTTCAAATGAAATTAGATACGAGGCCAATCGTGGCGCTTGAGCACAAAGTGTGACTGTAAGATCGATGTTTGTAGGTTCGATCGCCACTCGAGGAAATGAAATATTTATTTAAATTTATATTTTTATTCTTTGCTCTGATGTCAAGGCAAAGCGCAGCGTTGAGTGCAGCCACTTAACACGCGATGCCTCCAGGTTTCGGCGCAAAACAAGGAAAGAAATGTCTTATCACTAAGTTTCCTCTGCTTACCCTGCTGTGTGCGGGATGCTGTAGATAAGCTGCGTAGATCTGATTCTATAAGTTTTCTTACTTTTCATTATTTTCTTCTCCCAATGTGCAAATGTTCAGGAAGCTGAACTTCAAGGCGGTCACGACTCGTCGACCGTAATGTACCATTAGAAAAAAAACAAAAGTACCTTCAGAACATCCCCCCGTTCAACCATATCCACTGGTATGCTCTTCTCGCTGACCTCCTGGCCTTCAGAGTCGAGGGTCACCAGAACCGCTTCAGTTGGCTTCAAGGATAGCAGCTTGGAGAGAGCTTCTGAGGTTTTGCCCTTCAAAAGATAAATATAAATAAATTAATCCTGGTTTCCGACAGTCAAAACACAATGTCTTAACAACTGGACAGAAGACGACGAACGGAATGTCTTAACTATAGGTTTTGCTTACCTTGCTCTATATGAGACATTATTTTAAACAAGGAGCTAAAAAACATATTTACACTAAGACGAAGAAAACATGTTTTTTTAGCTAACACAACGGGTTTGAAAACGAAAATAGTAATCTATTAGCTCTTATATTTTTAAGTGACATCTTTTTTTTGTTAACAATTAACAATATCTTCATTATATAGAATGTAGAATTTTCGAAAAATAGTAGAAATAATTCAAATAAAAAGGTACCAAACGTTCATATATATGTTTCGCAACAGCATACCTATTAACCTAGAGGGTAGCCTTCAATTCCCCAAACTCACCTTAGCGATATGCTCCAGCCATCGTCCTAATGACACAAAGACAAGTAACATAGGAGGCGTATCGAAGAAAGTTAACGGACTTGTGTCCCTTTGTAACACCATGGCCGCTATGACCACTGCTAGGGAGTAGGCGTAGCTGAAACATTCATAAAATACATATACAGTCTTATAGACTTATAAGCATTGACAAACTCAAATTTGAGGGCTTATGGATGAATGTTGTATAAAATAAACTGTAATAATATAAATTTTGCAATGATTTCTTTCTATAATATATCTGTATATATTTTTATTTATTTTTTTCCTTTGTGTCAGTTTGAGTTAGAATATCTATTAAAGTACGAAACAACAAAAAATATAGGTATATATTTATTCAAAAAACCATAATTTTACATTTTGTTATTCACCTTCCTAAAACTTTGTTACATATACTGCTACACGCTATTTGTCATAATCCATACCTATATTATAAATTCGAAAGTAACTCTGTCTGTCTGTCTGTCTTTTCCGCAATCAGGGCCAAACCGCTAATTTAATTGTGATAAAATACTCATATAGAGATACTTGAGGGTCCCGGGATGAACATAGGATACTTTTTTTTTCTCATATTTGTAATATTTTCGTTATATACCAATATATTAAAATAATTAATTTGACAAGGAATTTATTCCGCCATGTTAATAACAATCGTCGCTACGCGTTGCTAAGCAACGGCTTGCAAAGTTTGCTGTTTTAAGAAAACGTCACCCACAGTGAATTTGCTTAATGCATACATGGTGCGCGCCGATATAGATTTATACAAATCTCTTTATACAAATCATTAACAAAAATTAGATGATTTCTATGATTTGATATTCATCCTTATGAAAATAAATATAATAGTCACTTTTAGCATTTCATCTAGATGGAAATTATAGTTTACTGTATAACATTCTAATAAATAATTAAGATGTGACTGATTCCAAATGACCTAGCCTTCGGGCGGCATAATATGAGTATGACCGACGCGAACGGGCGGATGACTTTGATGATTTTGTAAATTTTTATAGATTTTCGAATTACTATTATTTTTATGTAATTATTTGCTGCTTATAATTAATTTATCTCAGTTTAGTTATCTATACCGATGTTATACACTTAAAATATCGTAATTTTAATCATTTGAGATTTTATTTAATATTGTTCGCAAAAATTAATAATTATTTAATATAGAAAAATGTTTAGTACGCGCGCACAGCAAACTTTAGGTTTTTTTTTCTAATATTAAGAATTTCCTTTAGTTACTTTTACTTCTTTGGTTTGTTCATTTCGGTTACTCAGATATTTTTTCTAATAATAAATCTCGACTTATTATTATTTTTTAACTTATTTTAATGATTTAGGCTTATATTTTCGCGGGCGTAGCCGCGTCCGGGCCCACTAGTCTACATATATAAAAGGACTTGTCCTCACTGACTGAGGTAAGACGCACGCACAGCCGTAACCGCTGATAGTAGAAACGTGAAATTTGGACAGATGTTTACTTTCCTACATCCACTAAGAAGGGATTTTGCAAAATTTTAACCCTAAAGGGGTGAAATAAGAATTGAAAGTTTGTATGGAAAAAAAATTAAAGCTACACCGATTTTTATAAAATTGTAAATTCAAACTCTTAAAAATATTTAATTGAACACGTGTTTTATGGTTTTTTAGAATTTACCTCCTAAGGGTGCCAATAAGGGGTTGAAAGTTTGTATGGAAAAATCTTTAAATCCCCACCGATTTTTATAAAATTTGAAATTTAGACTATTAAAAATATTTCATTGAACACATGTTTCGTGGTTTATTTTATTTCATCCCCTAGGGGTGCAAATATGGGGTTGAAAGTTTGTATGGAAAAATCTTTAAATCGCCACCGATTTTTATCGAATTTGAAATTTAGACTTAAAAATATTTAATTGAACACGTGTTTTACGGTTTATTACAATTCATCCCTAAGGGTACAAATAAGCAGGCGAAGCTGCGCGCGTCCACTAGTAAATATATATATAAAAAAGTACAAAATATAATTCTAGCGTACAAACCTAATAGTGGTTGTCATTGATATCAAAACGTCCATGTTAGAGGTTCCATGTTTTAGAGCCTTGTACGCTTGCTTGTAGAAATGCCAGCCGCCTACAAACTGTAAGATAACAATGGATCGTTTATAAAGGCTTTACTAAACAAGGCTGACTTGAGTTTGGACAACTGCCATCACTACCACCCACCTGAACAGGAGTAGCCAGCGCCCACAGTAACAGGTTCTCCAGACTGAGTCCCGGCACAACACAGCACATGTCCTTGTGCGAGTGTCCGTGCGCCATCACCACCATGAAGTACGTCATGGCTGCCATACAGGGTGCTCCGAAAATGAGAGAGATGAGGAATGCGCCGCGCCATTTTTTTATTTCTTCTCTTTATATTTGAAAAACAAAGAAAATTTGGTAATTTAGACGAATTTCCGTTTATTTTTTTATGGAAAACCATTAAAACTAAGTACGTAATGGCGGCCATTCAGGGTTTACCGAAATGAGAGAGATTAGGAATGCTGTTGTGATCTTTTGCTGCTGCTGAATTATGATTTTCATATATAAAGGGATATTACTATCTGCTTTATCATTCTGTTCCATTTTATAGTATTGTAGACGAAAAGAATAAAAACGCACATCTAATATTAATATAAATCCAATCACGATTACAACTTAACGCAATATAATATAGCACAGTAATTTCGCTTTTCACAGAACACTCCACCAAACACGTAACACTTCATTACCACCACCCTCACCACCACCACTTACACGTTTTTTTACGACGTGTTGCAGTTTTGTAAAGCCAGTGACACTTATTTTGAATACCTAAACAACGTCACTTACTTGTGTTCTAAATAATTACTTGTCCCTCGATTATTGGAACTGACGACCGTCGCCTCGAAACCCAAGTCGTTGATAGTATCACATATTTTTCGCACACCTACTATTTCTGGATCATATTTTATTTTACCCCTGAAATAAAAAAAATATAATTATATTAATTGTTTAGTCTAAAATAGAATGCAGACCTAACATAATTCGTTTTAATTTTAATATATTAATAAATTTGAACGAAGTTGCAGCATGCTTTATGTCATTTATTTTTAAGAGACGCTGTAGTTTTGCAATAAATTATTTCAATTTTAAATGTTCACTCACTTTGAAGTAGTCAGCGCTACGGAGCATGACACAATGCCGTTTAACTTAAGTACCGTTTTCTCTATTTTGTTCACGCACGAGGCGCATGTCATCCCTTTTATCTGGAAAAAACATAAGAGCGTGTGAAACAGACATTTTTATTGTATCACCGTCATGTTGTCTACAAGAGCATTTTTTCAGCTTCACGTTAGGCAGAGAGAACCTGATGACAAAACACTCCGATCTCGCCTCCATTCATTCTCCGGAATGGGAATCAAGCCTTTAGTCACCGTGTTTTATGTGGGTTTTTTTTCAAGCACACCTTTCCACCATCCACTATTTCATACTTAATAACCAACTGCTATATTAAATTAAATTTCATTTTAAATTGACATTTTCATAAGCACCAAAATAAATGCCACTGTAACTGTCAACACTATCATCACCTTACCAAAATCGTCAAATCCCGCGGCGCGCCGCTATCACTTATCAGTTCAGCGGGAAAGCCCAACTCGGTAATCGATTCGGCGATCGTTATGGCTGATATCTTAGCGGGTTCATATCTCACTTCCGCTTTAGCAGCTAAAAGTGCTATTACTATTGAATGAACACCTGGAATTATTTATTATGATTATTATATCTAATGTGGTAACGATGTGACAGTATCAAGACGGTTGGGGTTCAATTTTAACTCGAGGGAATTCATTCATCTATTTCCCTTTTTTTTTCTCTTTTTAAATCGAACATGAGAGAATATCATATGAATTTTGATTGCCTCTGCTTACCCTGCTATATGCGGGATAGAGCGTGAAGTAAATAACAAAATATATCACCATTTAACTTAGCACAATGTTTCTCAATGGCCGCCACGCACGACGCGCACGTCATGCCGCGCACTTCTAGTGTACATCGAGATATTTCTATACTTGGTGATATTGTGCCCTGAAAAGTGTTACAAAAAGTAATACTAGTTTAAAAAAAAGAATTGTATGGATAATTAAAATACATGTGTATATACTAATAATAAACAGGGCGTCGCGTCGTGGCGCTGGGGCACAATACGAAAAGTGGGAAACGGACGTATATTAGCTTCTCAGTTTCCCTCTGTCTACCCACATAACAATGTGCGGGATGCAGCGTGAAGCTAAAAAATGAATCTGAACAATGTATTTCTCTCAGGAACGACTAGTCCTCATTGACAAATTGTTTTTGTATAGGTATATTATTTATATTGTTAATAAAATAAGGTTAACTTACATTCTGTTGACTTCTACTTCTTACTAGCGATGATTTTGCTCTATCTCCTGAACCTTCTTCGAAATTATTTTGTTTTAAATCTGAAAAGAAATTATCTAATATGTAGTGAAAAAATTAAAGGCCAAAGCCGTCGTGGCATAGTGGGACTCTAAAAACAACGGTTGTGGGTTCGATTTCCGCTTCGGAAATGATTATATTAAAAATTAATTTTATTTATTCAATCAAGTAGAACAAGCGCAGCGTTAAGGTACGGTTTCCACACAGAATGTCTTAACATTGGTTGCCTTGCTAAGTAAGATAGAGCGTAAAGCATACCTGTATCTGCTTTCCCATCAACACTTATAATATTAACATCAAATCCCATAGAATATATTGCGTCTGATATCTGTTTAGGAGTTAGGGCATGTGGATTGAACGTGACTAGAGCCGTGTTATCTGCCAGACTGACACTCGAGTGTGTGACGCCTGGCATTTCTTTAAGACTACCTGTAAGAGAAAATTGAGTAGTTAAATGCACAGTGTATTTATTAATATTTCTGTTTATTTTTAATTACATATGAGTTTGAGGCCGGCGTGTTGCAGGTTATGGGTTCGATTCCCATTCGGAGGAATGAAATAATTTATATTTTCATCTGCTAGCTTTGGTCACGAGGCTAAGCGTGTTCTGGCTCTCATCACGCAACGCTTCGAAAATTTTGCGGAAAGTGGAGAACTGAAGTCATTTAATGGGAAAGAAGTATAGTAAGCACTAGATCCCCGGGCTCCTCTGTCTAACCTGCTATGTGCGGGATGTAGCATGAGCCTCATATTTGCCAGTCACTCAACGACTATGTAGCTATATTGTTATAATATATTGCTATTTTTAAAGCTAGCAGATCTCATACCCGTGGCTCTTGGAATGATTAAAAAGTTCTATCAACGAATGTAATTTGTAATCTAAAACGAAATTCACACACAATTGGTATGAATTTCAATGTATTTCCATAAGAATGTACGGGTTAATTGTCATGGCATTTAGAAGGTTAACTCTAAATAAAACTTTGATACCCTCCAAAATACAAAACATTTAAAAGTAAAACAAACTTACCCTCTATAGTGTTAACGCAGGACTGACAGGTCATCCCTATCACAGATATTAGTGTTGTACTCTCCGTTCTATCACTTGACCCTGTCATGTCGATTAGGAGATCTGTTGGTATTTCACGCGGTAAAAGATTTCTGTAAAGAGACAATAAATAAAAGTTTATTTTTATTTCACAATTGGAAAAAAAATAAATGAAAAAAATATATATCATATAAAAAAAATTGTTTATATGTTATAAATATTAGAACATAGGATTTCTCGGGGGACTAGATTGTTTCATTTTCCTTGCCCTCTTAACAAGACAAAGCGCGGCGTTAAATTTTGCCACTCAATACTCAATATCTCGTAAATTGACCAGCAATACTCAGCAAATGTGAGAAAAGGCGATATGCTGCTTTTTAGCTGGTGTTAAGACCAGCTGGCCATGATCTGTCCATTTTAGAGACATTTCTTTAAAAGTCCGGTCTCGTTACTTGCATTCTTTTCAGGCCTGAACGCCTCAGACTTTAGTGCACCGGTGGTAAATTTGACATTCAAAAACTAAGCACTGTCGTGGCGCAGGTACACTCGAGCGTGTGGCCGGTTGTGAATTCGATTAACATTCGCGAAAATGAAATGTTTTCATTTATTCGCTCTGGTAACAATGCAAAGCGCGGTGTTGAATTCTGCCACACAGCATGCAATGCTTTCAGAATTCGGCAGAAAGTGGGGAACGGAAAAGTCCTAACACTAAGTTTTTCCCCTCTGCCTACTCTACTATAAAAATATTAAAAATGTAATTACTTATACGACTTGAACTACTTGACCTTGACTTGGATATTAAAAAGAATATATTTCATAACGTAAAAATACCTCGTTTCGTCGTCGCGATAATCCGTCGGGGCTTCGAATCCCATATCTTCGATATGAGAGCGGATCGCTTCCACAGAACACTGACGAGGGTCAAACCGGAAGTACCCCGCGTGTTCTGATAGCTCCACCTGGAAGAAATAATGTTACCTCTTATCTAGTATCTATGTATCCCCTTTTCAGTATTATAGTAAAAACATGGCAAACTTCTTGACAAACGTACAGACGGGCGGACATACGGGTTCATCTTTTATTGAAGGCACGGAACCCTAAGACCGAAAAAAAATTGAGTAAAGAGATGTAAGCGAAACAAAAATACACTAAAGTAGCCGTAGTGGGTCCTACTTAAATTTTTAATTGGGGGAATGATTTATTTTGAATGACAATTTCCCCGAGTGAGGTCAAACCCGCGACGGTCGCATTTACAGCCGCAATAACTTTAAGAGATACTTATGGGTTATTATTTATAACCTACCTTAACTTGATGTATACCGGGCAGCTCCCGCACCGACTCCTCGATGCTCCTCACGCAGGACTGACAGGTCATGCCATTGATTGGCACCCGGACGGCCACCAGCTCTGGACCTTCTCTGCAAGTACAAAGAATGAGAATAAGCTTAATTAAAAGAATTAATATAAATTATCTGTAGTTTGCGAGTGCGACTGTGTTTATCTGTAAGCAAAATAGTTGTGGGTTCGATTCCAACTCGAGGAAATGATTCATCATCATCACATTAGCCTTTCGACTCACGCTGGTGGATATATGACTCCCCCAAGGCCCAAGGCTTGAGCCACTAAGGCCCCAAGGCCCAAGGCTTGGCCCACCTTGAGCTCCTGGTAAAAGGAATGGTTATATTTAAATTATTTTCATCGACCCGCTGTTGAGTTGCAACATTCAACACGCAATGTCTCAAAATCCGATGGAAAGTGGGGTAAGGAGTCTCTTAATATTAGGTTCCCGCTGCTTATCTAAAAAGACAACACATATGAAAAAAAATCTAAACGTAGTGTTGTCAGCGTAATGAGAAATAACATAACAACGTTAACAGCAGTCGTTAAATATTATATTTCACGCTTTAACAATAAGTACTAAGTCCTAAGCGCGTTTAAACGGTTTGTTTTAGTAAAAGAATCTATATTTTTAACTATTGGACTTTTGCAAAAAATCTCTGCGCTGATCATATTATCTATTTAATTACGGGGCCGTCGTGGCACAGTGGCACAAGTATGTGACTATAGGTGGGTATACCCGGTACCCGGCGGTTGTAGTTTCTATTCCCACTTGGGGGAAAGAAATATTTAATCTTTTTATTTCTTCACTCTGGCAAAGTGCGACGTTGAGTTCCGCCACTCAACACGCAATGCCACAATAATTCGGCGGAAGTGTCTCAATGGAGAACAAAGTATAGTAAAGCAAGGTTTTCAGGTTCCCACTGCCTCCCGCTGTATCTATATTGCGCTATATCTGCGATGCGAACAAACAAATACACATTATGTGTTAAATGATGGAACTTAAAGCCCCGCTTTATCTTGTTACCAGGATGATGAAATGAAAAAAAATATTTTCATGTAACCCACCGAGCGGGAAATAGCCCCCAACCATCGTGTTTATTACTTTTAAACATAATAGAAACGAATAAAAATTAAATCTCGCATGAAAATGATACAATTTCAAATAATTGGCCTTCAAGCAACAAGTTAAACTTAAACAACTATTACTTAATTTCTAGTGAGTGTTTTTGTGGCACATTCATCAAACCTCCAAATTATTATATCTATCCTTAATCGGACGTCCTTGAAACTAAAATATTTTCAAATGTTATAAATTGTAAGTGCAACGATTATTTATTATTAATCGAATCCGCTACTATCAAATTTAGTTACAACTTAGAAATATCCCTGGGTATGTATCTTTTTTTAAGCTTCACGCTGTATACCGCACGCAGCAGAGTAGGCAGATGGAACCCGGCAACTCAGTGTTAAAACACTCCGTACCCAATAACACACTTCCGTTCCCCACTACAGGCTACGTTATATCCCGGAATTCATGCGGGATTTACGAGGGGAAACTCGCGTTTGTTATTCGCGCATATGTACCACCTACCCAGACTTTTTTCTAATACATTTTTTGCGAGCATATTGAAACAGAATCACAAAAGATTTAAATTACGATTTATGAAGCGCATAACGGTACCTATATAATCAAGAATAATTATCAATTTCCCTAACCGCACTTATATAATATTAAATAAATATTAATATACGTATGCAAACACTGTGGCGGTCAGTTTAAAATATTCATTTAGCTTCACGCTGTATCCCGCATAAATCACAACAGCAGAGAGGACCTAGAGTATACCTAGACTCAAGTATACCTACTGCTAATCCAAAGGGAAACATAAACATATTCGATTTCCTGTTGCGTGTTGTGTTTACATACATATGTGTCACATTGGCTTTTTATAGTTTCAAGAAGAAAATAGAATGTGTTTATACTAGATTTCTTCTGCCTACCCTGCTGTAGACACCGGTAGAGCAAATTATACGCAATACGTCCGGTTAATATCGGTTGCATGTCCGTCCGTTTGTTACACAATCGTATGAAACGCTCGAACGCTATTCCACAAAAGTTGACTTCATAAGATATTGAAATTGTGAGATAAAATGAGGAATGGAGGGTCTGCGCTGCTTTGTGCGGAACATACCGTGAACCATATAATATATAAACATATTTTAACACTGACAACATCTGAGTGTAAGAGTGTAAGTCGCGATAGCGTTAGTTTGCCAGTTCTGTACCACTTCACCAAAGACAGTACTGTTGATCACATACGAATTATTAACGACGCGACGAAATGAAATCTATACTAATATTATAAAGAGGAAACACAACATAGGTTATAAAAAGTATAAAAAGTAGGGATCCTATAGGGACAATCCTTAGCTCTTTAAATGATATTTTATTTAATACCTGTAAAATACTTTTTAAATTATTAAAATCGGATGTTCTATTCAAAAGATGTAACGAATTTAAAAATTTCAATCTAAAGAAAATAATGGTATAAGGTTAAAGTAATGCCTGACATTAGCGCGTCCGATAAAATAAGATATGTACGTAGATACGAGCATGTGACTATTCAAATTAAAGCTAATCTCACATAAAAGTAAAAGTAAGGTCACGTGCACTGTAAAGCATGGCGCGGACGCGGGCGTCACCACCACCTCAGTGGAGGGGCACGGCCCCCCTCTGTCGTCGTCCACTGCTGGACATAGCATTCTCTAAAAAATCAGCAAATATGAAATCAGTAAAATCCAATGCACTAGCATTGAGATTAATATATATATATATATATGTATATATAAATATAAGACCTGAATATAAACCCACGCCTTTCGGAATTTCCAATGACAAACATATCAATACAGTACAAAGTACAACCCAACTACAGCACCAAATACTATAGAAATTATAGTGTAGAAAAGGTTTTTTATTATTAACCGACTTCTGTAAGAAAAGGAGGTTATCAATGCGACTGTATTTTATTTTATTTTTTTTTTTTTTTTTATGTTTGTTACCTCATAACTTTTGATTGGGTGAACCGATTTTGAAATTTTTTTTTTGTTTGAAAGGTGAAGCTTCCCGAATGGTCCCATTTTTTTTGGTCCATGTCTGACAATGGTATCCATGAGAAAATCACATAAGTCTTAAATTTGCATTAGGCATGTGCGCGACAAATAGACGAATAACTCAATGTCGCGCCAACCGATTTTGATAATTCTTTTTTTATTTGAAAGGATACACTTCAAGGATAATTTGGTGAAAGTTTGGTTAGGTTCCGATTATGGAATCCGGTGAAAATTGAGAAAGTTTGTTTTTTTTTTGGTAAAATATTGATTATATTGTAATAGTTACAAGCAAAAACTTTTTAAATTGATGTCAGAAGTGAAATTCCTCATCGTTGTATTTCTTTTCAACCAACCTCAAAAAAGAGGATGTTCTCATTTTCAACCAACTTCAAAAAGGGGAGATTGAGAATAATATTCGCCCGAATACTTTTTATGTATGTTCTTGTCAATACACCAAAATGTAACTATGCACAAAAATAATACATAATTAAATGAAGTTTTACATAGGACAACCACAACCACTCGTTGACCACCACCATCACCACTCGTTTAAGAACCATCATTTTTAGATACCCATCACTTAAAATCGTGAAATAAATTAATTTTTACCAAAAAAAAACTGACTTCTAACAACGATTTCTTTTATAATTTTGAAGTCAGTGTCAAGCTAATGCTAGAACACCCTTACTACAATATCTAATAACTAAGCCTGCTTGTTTTACTTGGCACCGACTTCAAAATTATAAAATCTTTGTATAATTATTTTTCACTTTTTTGTTCGTTGTTAGAAGTCGGTTTTATTTGTTAAAAAATATTTTTTTTCACTTTATATATCTCTATATATTCTTCTAGTATTCTCATACACGCTATATTTTCTAAGCTAAAAAAATAAAAAAATGCAAATCATCATCAACGAGATGCAAAGCTCACGTGTTCATACTTTGTATTTTATCTTACAATGTCGCTGATATCATTATCCTACATATATACATACATATGTATTGCTAGAAGTGGTATTTATTGCTACAATTGAAAATATATATTATATAATACCGAAGTACAATTTTTTTAAATATAAAATACAAAATAAAATTAAGCTGACGGAGATCGGAGTGTCTTAACACGAGATTTAAATATATTTTGAAAAAATAAATTAATAATAGATATTCATTAGTACAAGTGATTAAATTGTAAGCGATAAGCATCTTGTTATCTGCATAAAGAGCCGTGGGCTCAGTGGGGCCACGGGGAAGATTCGCTTTCAAAACAAATATGTACTTACCAGAACTAAAAACCGTCAGATACAACAGATATAGTTATTTTTAATTTGTTTTTAATTAAAGGCAACACAAAACACTTACACACTTATTATTGAAAGAAAAAGAAATTATATTGTTTTTAGTTTTTTAAAACGTAAAGCTAATAAAATATTCTTTATATTGTTCTTTAAATACAAAGTTAAGTTGTTAGTGTTACAAAGAAATCTAAATAAACCCATATGCGTTAGTGCCGTGCGTTATACCGCGGTCGCGCCGGGCCGAGTGCAAACATTTTTGTACAAAAGCGATGCAAGCGCTTGAAGCTGTATTCATATTTGATTTAGTTTAAAACTGAATAAATATAATAATAAATGAATTAATTTAGGTATGTGCCCTAATATGAATGAATTGGAACATTTAACAATTAATCTTAAATGTATAATGCCTATTTTAGCAAAATATAAAATTTCATATACATTTTTAAATATTTCTTTAGTATCAGGTAGATGGAAAGTAGGACAGTAGGTAGACGGAACCGGAACCTTGTTTCCAGTCACTTCTTAAATCCGAAGTTGGCTTGTGTTCGACCGCAGTATGCCTGATGTGAAGCGGTGATGCACATGGTATTTACCTATGCACTCTATTTTTGAAAACAATATCATAAATCACAAAAAAACTCTGCAACTTTGAAATTAATATGCAAAATATTATAGTGTTACAAAAAAACACCGCTACAGCGCTGACTACTAGCACAGCAGTGTAGACTGCACTACTGTACTGTGCTGGTGGTGTCGTGTGTACACATGACGTAATTGACATTTAATTTATTGTTGTAACTAGTTCCTTCGTCTGTGGGTTAATTAACAAATTACTAGTTTGTTACATAAAAACTGTACGAGACAATAGCTACTACTGTTATATTTGTATTTTAATTACTTTTTTAAGATTCCGTACGTTAAAAAGTAAAGACGGAACCCTTATAGGTGTTTAATGATGGTCGCACGCACACGTATTAAATATATCTAAGGTCCCTTGGAGCACAAAAAAATAACAAGCTTATAACTCAATGAAATCAAAAATACGAGCATATACTTTAGTTTTGCTGCATTTTATATAACTGAGAACTTACAATATAAGTAAAGGAAAAAATCTGAAAAGTAAAAATTTAAAGGTATATTATAGAAAAAAAATCGTTACAACTACTAACTTATATTAAACTAGCGGACCCGGACGCGGCTACGCCTATATAAGAATATTTATTAAATTATTTTCAGTTTTCAACAGAATTAGTAAGAAAATATAAGCTTAAATAATCAAAAAGAATAATAAGTAGTAAGACATTATTAGAAAAAATATCTGAGTTATTGAAAGGAACCAACAAAAGAAGTAAAAGTAACTAAAGGATATTCTTAATATTACAAAAAGTACCTAAAGTTACTCGTGCGTGCGTACATACTCGTAGATACCGACTCTATGAAATAACTAAACATTTTTCTATATTAAATAGGATAATTTTTGCAAGCAATATCAAATAAAATCCCAGGACTAAACTTCACACTATACCAAGAAAAGAAGAAGACAACCAAAATGTAGTTTAAATTAATTATAAACAGTAAATAATTACATAAAATTAACAATAGTTGTAAAATGTATGAAAATTTATAAAACCGTCAACGTCATCTGCCCGTTCGCGTCTGATATACTGAGCCGCCCGTAGGCTAGGTCATTTCCAATCAGTGACATCTCCTTAATTATTTATTAGAATGTTATACAGTAAACTATAATTTATATTATATTAGTATAGATTGTTCAATTTAAACAAAATGACATATGCCATTTTGTAAACTTAATGAAATGAATGAAATGAAATTGGTACAGAAGCCCCGGTGGGCGAGTGCTACATACCGCATATAGCAAAGTGAGTAGAAGGATTTTGGTGTTAAGTAAAACACCCCGCGACAGCGGTTTTGAGACGCGGATCTAAGCTGAAATTAAAAATAATTCATTTCTCCTATGTGGGAATCAAACTCGCTGTGCTACGGTACTCGGTAATCTACTAAGAGATATGTAAAATAGGCACATGTCTTAGATGTGATGATGATTGAAACTTAAGTTTGCGGGTGTAAGGAACACCTACATATTTTCAATTTTCGATTTTTTCTTTGTTCGTATTGTGTTGTATTGTATGATAATTGTAGGTCAACGGGAGCGATTTTGAAATAAATAGTCTTGACAAACGAACAGAACGACGACAAAGTGATCCTATAAAAATTCCGTTGTTTTCCTTTTTAAGGCACGGAACTCCAAAAAGTAGAATATACGTAACATCTAACATATTGCCTTATCATTTAACAATTGCAGAATCATATTTGGCTACTCAAACTCCTATCTCTCCTATATATATAAAACTAGCGGCCCGCTCGCGGTTTCACTCGCGTGAACTATGTTATTGTTAATTTCTGTCTCCATGACCACGTCCTAGTGACGTCTATGTCTCAAAATTTGAGACTCCTAGCATTTGTAGTAACGAAGTTTCATACAAACTTTCGACCCCAAAAACAACCCCTTAGAAGTCGAATATTGCAAATTCCCGTCTAACGCCCAATGTTAATAATGTATCTCCTATCTCCAGTTAACGTCAATCTTGTATTGTCCGACATGTCTATCCAATCACTAACCTGCACGCCATCTTCCATCTCTGTCTATTTCAATCTATGGTTGCAATTTATGGATTAGGATTGATTATTAACATTGGGCGTTAGCGAGCACCTACGTACTATAAGTAACTCCTATGCCAAATTTGAGATTCCTAGCACATGTAGATTCTGAGATTTCGTGATGAGTGAGTGACCTTTCGATTTTATATATATAGATAAACGTATGTAACGTAACGTAGTAGAAGTTGACTCATTGATAATGTCCTATTTCAACTACACTATCAATTTAATTAGTTCATCACATACTTAACTGTAAATACAATATTATTTTGTATTTGTTTATATATTTATATTATTAGCTCCATGCTTTTTATCAACGTAGGTGTCTACATTTTTTTTATATTTACGCTGTATCTCCATAACAGGGTAGGCAGAGCGAACCTGGGGACCTAGTGTTAAGACACTCCCGTTCCCCATTTTCCGCCTAATAGGCATCGTGTGTTGAGTGGCGCAACTCAACGCTGTGGTTTGCCTCGTTACTCGAGCGAAGAAATGAAAATATTAAATAATTCATTTACAAGAAGGGGTATCGAACCCGCAACCTATCGAATTTACAGTTAGACGTTTGTGGTCCTGCGCCACGACGGGCCTCAATATTCAAGCACAACCAACATTACATGGAACCAGAATTATAAATTACGTAAATAAAATTGTAAGATTTTAAAGAAGATGTAAAGTAATGAAATTTAAATTAGCATTATATGTAGGTAGGCATTTACAGAGATTGAATATTTATTTTTATCCATAAAAAATATTAAAAATAAGTTTTCACTTACACTACAATAAAAAGTCTTCGCCACCTAAATTTTATTTGCTATCTGTCACACTTGACAGCTCACAGACCAATAGCGGGAAAATTCAAACATGGCGGCGCGAAGACATTTTATTTATACAATATTAGAGAGACAATAATGGTTGTTGATATTAAATATAAGCTGCGAAATGTAAATAAGATTCTTCATGGTAATTCTCGTCATTATGGGTGTAAGGACAGATTTCAATCGCCTTTGTTAATTTTAAAAAGTTATTTGCGGCGTTGAATTCCGCCCGTCTTATCGCCAAATTTTCAATGTCTTAAATATTTGGCGGTGCATGAAGAATCGAGAGTGTAAGCACTAAGTTCCGTCTGCCATAAAAACATATTTATTTTCATAATAATCTATTCGAACTCGAACTCGTTGCCGAGTTTTGAGTAGTTATTTTCTAAATAATACGTTTTAATTATTTATACTTGTGTACTAATGTTATAGAGAGGTTGTTTGGTCCAACACACTAAGCGTAATAACTAGTGGATCGTATAAATAAGTTTTTGTATAATAAATCATACGAGGAAGGAAATTATATTTAACGTGATATACCCACTCTGCTCTGCTCTGATGTGACCCACTGCACTTGCGATCAGAGTTACCTCCCGCACTTATGTCCGTATTAATGAGCCGCTCTCGCGTCTGAGATTGATCTTGAGATGCCGTACCTGTGCCTACACTGCTATGTGCAGTTATATTAAGTACTCATTCATTTCTAAGAAGGTTCTGCAGCACCAAGGTTAAAAAACAGAAAATACAAGAAACAACGAAGTACAAGTCAAATTCATGATATTTAAATTCTACGTACTATCAAAGTTTTTAGAGTACAATGAGTATATAAATAAATAATCAGTAACAGAAGTATTATACAAAGACATACAGACAGTCGCGTCATTGCACCCGCATTGTCACGTTAAAGACCTCAGCAGCCGAGGGCAGGTCAGTCGTCATGTATTAACATTGTAATTGTATGCAATACCTACTCACTAAATAAAGTTCAAACTGCACCTTCATTCGCGTTAAATACATGCTATAGTAGGGTAGGCAGAGGTAACTTAATGTTAAAACGCTTCGTTCTCCGCTCTCCGCCTAATTATCGTGACATTACGTGTTAAGTGGCGAAACTCAACTCGTCTGGATTTAATAATCATTCAGTACACTGTAATCAGGCTGTAATTTTGTCTATTTGGTTGTTTTAGCTTCAAGCTGTATCCCGCATACAGTAGAACACCCAAGTGGGGATCGATCCCACATCGATCGCACCTCTGTGCCCCCGCGCTGTCCTAGCGCCTCAACTACGTACCTACTACATAGGTACTTTACTTCATATTATGAATCGTATTATATTTAAATAACACAGTATACTCGTATATATATGAATGCGGTTTTCTACATCCGGTGTATAAATTATTTTAACATTAATTAAGTTCTCTTCTTAATTTTCCTAAATTATTATTTTACAGGCCATCGCGTTCGCGATCATCATACAGGCTCAGCAACGCATCGTCGGACTTTCAACGCGACGGCTGTGAGTTCGATTCTTACTCTGGGATTGTCCCGAGTAAGAATCGAACTATCAATAAATCAATTGAATTATTTAAATATTCCTGCTCTGGTTACAAGAACTTACAAGGCACAGCGAGCTGAGTTCCCTCTGCCTAGTAAACTACTAGAAACTTACGCTGCGAACGATATGAACAATTATACGCACCGCTGGCAACTTATCAATCACTCGGCTTCCTGCATCGAAGGTCACGAATATTGTTTACTTTTTACCTATTATTACCTTCGTATTAGTGAATCGTACTTGGTGGTGGTGCAGTGGTGGTGGAGGGACACGTGCGTACCGCGTGCGACTGTAAACGTCACAGTTTGTGGATTCGATTCTAACTCGAGGATATTTAATATTTTCATTTCCTCAAAGCGCGGCGTAGAGTACCGCACTTAACAAGCAATGCCGGTCAGAATTGTGTTTACAGTGTGAAACGGAAGTGTCATAATGGGAACGAATTGTCCTAACACTAGACATCCAGGTTCCCTCTGCACACCATGAAGCTATAGGTACAATACTTATTGAAGACACGTAAACCTACAATATAGTAACTTATCTAAACATATCCATTTGTTTAGGATTATTTGTTAATAGCACCAGCTAGCATTAAGCAGAGCGATATTAAATTCCTACGAACAACGCAGGCACGCGGGCGCGGGCGTGGGCGTTGCGATAGCGCCCACGCTTATTGATCTAGAGAGCGACACTTTTACACTTTTACCTATTTCGTGAGAGTAAGTAGTAGATTATTATTATACACAAGAATAATTGTAATATGCAACCATTTTTAATTAATACAGCTTCACGTTATTACAAAAAAAATCCCGTAACGGGAAACGAACCCCCGCTATTTCGAGTGTATGTATAATGTTTTAAAAAAATATAAATAGTAAATTTATAATCGCCAAGCGCGTGACTGTTAACGCGACAGGTGGTGGGTTCACGGCGTTGTGTTCTGCCACTTCATACGCAATTCTTCCAGGATTTGGCAGAAAGTGGGCAGCGGAGTGTCTTAGCACTAGGCTCTCTCTGCCTACCCTGCGACCAAAAGGCGCGGCTTTTTAGATGGCGAAATTTCGAAACATTCCAATTGTTTCAACAGACTTTTGATATACTATACTATGATTACAATTTGACAGCTGATAAGTGATAAGAATACATCTATTGATATTTGTTTGATAAGCCTACGCCACGATCTGTGGTGGTGCGGCTCGACACCAGAGCGAACAAATGAAAATATAAAATATTTCAAATATAAATAGATAAACACTCGTGTAGTTTAAGCAAATATCATAACCCGAATGAGCGCAGGTCAGATGTGGCTTATCTAAGCGTAAGCAGACAGCTTATGGGTGACCTCACCCGCCCCAATGTTCGAGACATCGCGTAGAGTGGCGGAATTCAATGATACACTTTATCTTTTTACCGCTTCCCAATTCTCCAAAAATATTTATCTATATTTTTTAAATAAATTAAAGTTTTCCACGAGAGCGGACAAAAGGAAATAATTTTACTACAATAGTTTGCCCCAAGTAAGATAAAACCCACAACCACCGCAAAATAGCTCTACTATATATATACATACTATACTCGTATATCTAATTTTATTATACGATTTTATCATGATTGATATACTGGCAGAAGTGTAAAGTTTAAATCCCCTTTCTTTTAATAAAGTATTATTTTTTAAATGTTATTCACCTGATAAATTAAAAACAAATAGTCCATTAGTTTACTACATTTTATAACAAAACGCTGTATCTCGCACGCAGCAGGGTAGCTGAGGGAACCTCGTGCTAAGAGACTCCGTTTCCGCCCACTATCCGCCGAATTCTGGAGGCATTGCGTGTTGAGTGGTGGAACTCAACGCCGCGCTATACGACGATCAAATTAGCTCCATAATATATTTTTAGGCGTTAAAAAATAATAAAAAATAAAAATAGTTCTATTGGTAACTTAGCGGCACTAGCCTCTAAACAAAATCTAGTTTCTATTCGGACAGTTACTTCTTAGTTCTATATTTAGAACCCCGTACAGGTTTATGATTTGAAAGATGGATTTTATCGCTAATAAGGAAAAACGATAACAAGACAAAATGCGGCGGTCTGTTACGACACCTAACACGAAAGTTAGTCGGTGCGTGGGGAATGAAGTGTCTTAAAAGTAGGTACCGCGTGAAGGTATAGTATAATATATAGAAAACAAATGTTATCTTTGAATAACAGAACCGTTATATCAAAATCAATATGTCAATCCCGCTGATAGGCGAAGGATCCTAAAGATTATACAAGAAAATAAAAAAACCCGTTAAGTGCGAGTCGGACTCTTCGAGGCTTCCATACCAATTATAGGTACTAAACTAAAGTATAGTAATTGTTTATTTCTATAAAATACGTATAAATTTTTCGTTTTTCGATTTTCGTTCCTTTATTTACATAGTAAGTTCTCATTTCGTGCCAAATTACATAACTGTCGGACCACGGTAAGTAATCACAATAGACTTTGAGCACACGGCGATGTTGTGACAACAAAATTAACCTAAGGGTTCTATTTTTACCTTCTGAGGTACGGAACCCTAAGAACAAGATGTCTCAAGAAAAATCATGCGACTTCATGGGCCAATTACATTGAAGTGGATATTAAACACTTGACAGCGTTGATAACATGATAACAGGTGATAGTGCGGTGATAACATCGATTGTAATGGAAAACCTAAATTTATATTTTAAATTCTATATTTTCTTATGTTTACTATTTATAGTAAAGCTCGTTTCACGTTGTATCCCGGTGTCTCGCAGTATAGGCAGAGGGACCCTGGAAACCTATTGCTAAACTACTCCGTTCTAATTAAGACACTTCCATTCCCCATTTTCCAGAGGATTTGATTCTGGAGGCATTGTGTGTTGTGTGGCGGAACTCAACGGTGTGCTTTGGCTTCGTTACCAGATCGAGAAAATTCGCGGACCGTAATCAAAAGCTATAGGGTCATTTCCATGCAATACAAATAAAGAAAATAAATCCAAAACACTGACATGTTTATAGTCCTCGATTTTAAGTTTATTATATTTTATAAATTTACATCCCGTTGACATACAATCCTGACGTGCATTTGACCGGTTTGTCTAGCTAGGCTGCAAAATGAATGAATAAAAGAAAAGATGAATATATATTTAATGGGGCCGCTGTAGCGCAGCGGCTCCGCGTTTAATTGTAAGCTCTATGAGTTCGATTCACACTTAGGGACATGTCCCCTTGCTTGCCATGATGTATGCGGGATACAGTGACAAAATATTTGTTGTATTTTATTACTATGTAATAAATATAACATTTACCTAATAAGCATATTTACTGAAAAACAGAAAAATCTTACCCGTGGTCCTCGTCCTCCAGCAGCTGATATTTAATTCCTCGGGAAAGCATTTTGTTACAACAGTGATAGTTTGGACAAAGGTTAACAAATTATCATAATTATAATAACACTTTCACATCACTGCACCACACTTTTATTCACTTTAAAGTTAGATTGTTCAAAAATATATTTTTAATCGCACCAAGAATAGTATTAATATCTAGAGGTGACACAATATCTGGTAATAAACACGGCACACACCCGTAAGGTGTGATGAGTTTGCATTATTATCGATACTTCCACACGGCACATCGAAACTAACTTATTATCTTTTGATGCTAGGAGTCTCAAATGTTGCATGGGCTTTGTATATAGGACGTAGGTGCTCAAATATTAGAACACGAAGTAATTCGCGTAATGCGTATGCGTCTATGACTACTTTGGAGGTTTCCAAGATCATACTTTTTTTTCATATAATACGTTTCTAAAAATATTTTCCTTATCAAAAAAACATTTTAAAACATGTTCGAGGTTTTTCTAATTTATTATTTAAAACTAACGTTCACATTTTTTTAAACTAAATAACTAAAATAAGAATACCAATTCTTTTATTTTATATTCTTTGATATATTTTCTAAAATTCGAATTCGAATTGAAAGTACAAACAATAATGCAGATTCAAACTTCAGTCTTACCGGTGCAAAAAGTTTAAGAAAAACTGAGTGTTCACACTCTCCGACTCTCCTTACTCACTATACGTAATTATACGAATATTTTGTGTGTGTGTGTGTTGTGGGATTAACTAAAGCCACGTATCTGTAGAGCTAAATTGCGTACAAAATTGATAGGGACGTGGTATCAAGATGCTACTGATTATGAAATAAGGGCCCTTGCTCATTATGAAATTAGTATTAATAAAGGTAATATAAAAATAATACTGAAACTCATTTGTTGAATATATATGTAGTTTAAGCTGCAAGTGATATAGAATTTGCTCGGCGCGTTGTTTACTAATAAGCTTTGAAGTATTATATCATTCTTGGCTCCATCATCAGACCAGCTCGATGATACCTTATTATTATATTGTCATCTAAGTTCCGTATAACTGCCAAATTTCATGATGATATAATAACGAGCTCAAGTGCACCAAAATCATTTTCTTAGATTTCATTACAAGTCGCCCTAATAAGAGGATGCCGTATATCGGCACCAAGTTCCTGAGATTAGCGCGTTCAACCAAACAAGCGAAATATAGATATTAGAGATTAGATTGTTCAGTATGAAAGTGGCCCTTATTGACAGATAACTCGGTTGGTCCCGTGTGGAACCGTGCACAAAACAATATGTTATTCACTGATAACATTCATTATCATAAACCTATTTTATAATAATATGTATTTAGCATAGAAAACGTATGTCCTTGACTTGTCTTGTATTTAAGAGGTAGGTGCTTTATTCCTTCTTGTATGTATTTGTACTTCGAATCAAAACAGGGCGAGGATTCGATTTTGTTTTAACTCCCTCCCACTCAACACGCTCAAGGTCTCAAATTACGCCTACTTATGATAAAACATTATTTAAACGTATAGGCATCTAAATATATATTTGTAACTAGGGGGCTTCGCTCCCTGATCGCTTCACAAAACAACCCCCGACTTTTAGTTATTAAAAAATAACAATTTCATAAAACCTATTATTGTTTAAAGTGAAACTTGATAATCTATACTAATATAATAGACTGCCCATCTGACCACCGAACCCACAAACGTCGCGCTTACGGTCAGGCGCCTCCAATATAAAAATATAATTTAAAATGTAAAAAAATGAGTGCATTGCGTAACACAACAACGCGACGACGCGACGGCAGGTGAAAGTGTTACGCTATCGAAACTATAGCAGCGTAAGGCACTCACCGTGAGAATCGAGAATCGAGGTGATCCAAATGAATTATCTTAATATTTTATTGCCTATTTTAATATTCCAATTCCATTTCTCCGTAACCTCTGCCACTTGACACGCAATGCTTCACTAGGTTCCCTCTGCCTACCCCGCTGTGCGAGAGATATCTCGCATTATGAACATATTGATTTTGTAAATAAAATTAATCGTAAGTGAATTTGAAGCCGCACCTCTATGATCTATAAGGCTCTTAGATTAACAAGTAATGTAATGAACTTTCTATGTAAATATTTGAACCAAAAATAATTTAAATAAAAAATATTTTTTTACCTTGAATAGAATCTTGTGTATGATGTTCATATTTTGAACTAAATATAATTCGCAAGGGAAACGAACGAACGGAGGTGACAAACCGCTAAATTCGTATATGTATTGAGAGCGTTGAGTAGAAAGTTTCACAAAAGAACTTTTAACTGTTAAATATATTCATAAATAAAGATATTATAACTTTATCCTCACATTGTTCGCCACTCTCCGCCAAATTCCGGGGGCATTGCGTGTCGTGCTTAGACTCGCACGCTTGTATGTGTGTGTGTATGCGCCACGAGCGACTGGTCTCAACAACATGGAACATTTTTATATGTAAAGATAAGAAATGACGAACTTTGAATTTGAACTCACGACCGATCACTCACAATAGGCATTATTCAACAAGCACAACGACAACTATAAGCTACCGATCTGTATTTATAAGAGAAAATAAATATTTACTCTATGAACAATAGAAGCATTAACACAAAGTCAATATGATAACAAACAACTAACTTATAATTAGCGTTATCACTCAAGAGTGAGTGTGATTGTAAACGGGACGGTTGTAGATTCGATTCCCACACAGGAGAATGAGTTATTTTCATTTCCTCGGTCAAAACGCGACGTCGAGTTTCGTTACTCAACACTCAATGTCTTGAAAATTGAAAGGAAAGCAGGAAATGGAGTGTCTCAACACTGTGTTCCCTCTACTATATGCGGGATACTGAGTCACAAATATAATTATTAATAGATTTTTAAAAGAAAAGATAATTATGGATGTTGCAAGATAACCAGACGAAACCTAATAAATTTATGATGTACAATTTTTTGCATCCTTTGTATTAGAAATGTAGTTTAACTGATTTCTTTTTACCCCACTGTGTCGCAAAGAAAGGTAATATGCACGCTCGGTACCCCAAGACCCCATGAGCCATGACTAACATTACCTTAGCGTCTATATTTGTATGTACTTACCAAATAAAATAGAATTGTACCATAGGCTAACCGGATTCATAACCCACAAATGATATTGAGTGCCTATCTAATAATCTATTTTAGTTATCAGGAATAGGTTGCCTCATATACCTCCCGTCGACTGTAATGCAACGGTAGTGGGTACGATTTCCACTCTGGCGTTTTAATGACTTCCATTTTGGTAACGAGACAGTGTGCGGCGATGAGCTCAACTTTCCCCAATTCATTCAACACGCAATGTCTCGAAATTAGAACGCTTGTTTTTGACGCTACAAACCTGTCAACTTATTACTTAGTAAGAAATTCAAAACATTTTTTCAATAACTTTGTAAATAAAAATCTTATTCTCTTACTCTTTTTTGAAATCTAACAAAAAATATATTAATTATTTTACTTTCTCTAAGATTATATTACTTTTTTGTTCAATATTAGGTATAATTCTTAATATAAATTCTGTTTCCCTTTATTTTATTCTTTTTAGTAGCTGTTGTTACAGAGGCAAGAAGCGGCAACAGAAGTACCTACATCATCTATGCAGCACAGCATGTTTTGTCGCCCAGCCAGAGTCGAGAAATTGATAGTTTTGGTATTATAATGGTTCCTCGAGTGAGGATCGAACCTATATTGGCTTCCTTCTACTAAAGTACCAAACAAATATTATTTGGTAGTTTATTTGTTGGAATAGTGGACTATATGTATACTAGCAGCTAGCTCATTTAGCTAGAGGTCTAAGATATTAATATACAAAAAGGAAATCCACTCACTTTTAAAATTTATAACATCAATACTATTTTTGTGTAATTTTACCATTCTCCTCGTTACTAGTGTTGTCAAAAATCAATATCGTACTAGAACATCGATACTATACCTATTAAACATAGAGTATCGATGTTCTCTTTTATCTTATTTATCTTATTCTAAACAAAACTATAAAACTAAACAAAACTATATACTTATATCATAAACATAAAAAGCTTGTTTAGTTGAACGCTCTCGTCTCAAGAAATATTAGCGTAAATTGAAAAATTATTTAAAGTTTAGATAGATGTGGCGATCTATATTCTGTATTAATTGTATCAACCCGATGTATAAAAAAAGTAAGGATTTAACAATATCTTGTAACATTATCTAATAAAGTAAAAATAAAAATATATGACTAAGTTGTCATTAAAATAGATTGTTTAAACTTTAAACTAAAGGACATAATTTCATTAATCATAACTAAGAAGTTAAAAACCAATGGGCCCGACGTTTATGAGATATCATATAGACAAGCAAACTTACATACAATTTTAAGTGTTATCTCATTAACTATAACACTTTTTTTCATACATATTTTTTTAAAATATATACAATCACCAAATATATGATTAAAAACAATGTTTAAAAAAATCACAGTACACAATCAAACCCAAATGACTAATAAATTCCTAATAAAATTGGCAGACAGAGGGAATACAAAAAAATACACTATTGTATTGTAAGACCTCGTAATATTTCGCAACAAGTGGTTAATTGGAATGAATAACCGACCGCCTTCGCGTAATCGCGACTTAGTACTGACTACACTCTACAGTGGTTTATTTTATACGCGCTTAGTGACGTTACGTAACTTGAGTATCGATACTGGTTCAAAGGGCTTAAATAATCGATATCGATATTTAAAACACCCGTAGCAAAATTTAGATTTTTAGCTTTAGAGTAAATAAACTATAAACTCAAAATAAGCCACACGAAATCCTCTTCACTGTAGGAAAGCTTAATCATGATAATAGATGTAAAAAATAACATAGGATATTCTATTCTTACGTAGAGTTCTTCTTATTTATTTAAATATAAAAATATATATTTTAAATAGGTAGCACGCAATGCCTCTAGAATACGACGGATAGTGCAGAACAGAATTGCCTTATTGGAAACATAGTATTTTAACATTAAATACCCAGGTTCGTTCTGCCTTCCTTAGTATGTGCGGGATACAGAGTAAAGTTAAAAAACCAGATAATTGGTATCTATTTTATTTCGAAACAACACAATATGAGGAACGACATTGAGTTACAGTATTCTTTAGAACAGATAAAAATATGACAAATATCAAGTATTTGCGAGCAAACAAAACTGATGTATTGAGGGTCTACATCACATTTTGTTTTATTTTTATATTTTTTCTTACTTTTAATGTATTTAGATTTCTCAGCGTCTTTTGCCGTAACGTAGTATACTCAGCTCAGCCAGAGCCCTTTTATCTGATACCTCACTTGAACTAGCGGCTATTATATAAAATTTTGCCCCCTTTTAAAGCTATTGTTTTTAATATTTAACAGCAAATCTACAGTTTTCAGATTTTTTCCTGAACTAGTACAAATTGTAGATGATAGCTGCCAATTTTCATAATTCTAGGTAAACTGGAAGTACCATACTAATTTTGATTCCCTTTATAGTGTCGAAGTACACGTTTCTTGCGATATAAACAGCCATATCTTTTTTCATCAGGAAATCACGGGGCTGTAGATCTGAGTATATGGTTTAAATTTCAACTCGATATCTCCAAGCGTTCCTGACATAAAGTGTCCTGGCAGACAGACAGAGAGACGGAAAACAGTATAATCTTATAAGGTTTACTTTTTTCCTTAAAATGTACGGAAAAGAAAACATTTTTAGTACAACTCTATCAATATTATAAGTGAAGTTGTGTAGTTCGTTGTACTTTTACACAGAAGCTACTAAACGGATTCAGTAACATTATAGTAATACATAGCTTGTATATATATATCATAATACCACATAGGCTACTATTTATGTAAACATTTTGGATAATGTAACTTTACACAACAATAGGTATAAGCGAGCGAAGCTGCGTTTAGATCGGTAGTTTGGTAGAAGTCTATGAGAACAATTGACGACCATCGTTTGGTACATTAACCAAACTATCGACAACATAAAAGATCATCACTAGAAACATTACTGTGCAATAAGACCACTTACGATATCTTACACGACCTTAAAAGCTAAAAAAATGAAAGGGGACCTTAATAGACAACTAAATAAAGTTCAAAATTGTTTATTTATAAAGTTGTTATATGATAAATTAACACCATTGTAGCGCAGTGTGAACGTCTGAATGAATTCGGTAGTTTTAAGTTTGAATTTCTTTAAAAAAGTTTATGTAAGTATAACCATAATATAACGCAATGTTTGAGACCAGTCATGGCGCAGGGACACAAGCGCGCGACTGCAAACGCGACGGTAGTGGGTTAGATTCCAACTCGAGGAATGATCTCGCTCTAGTTACGGACGTTGAAGGCGGAATGTAGGGAACGGTAAAGTCAAGTGTCTTAATGGGAACGGAATCTTAAGACTTAAGCTTCTAGGTTCACTGTGCCTGCGCTATTATGTGTACAACATGAAACAAAAAAAAAGAAAGCTTGTCATTTTATTTATTTTATTTAAGTACCTACAGCAAAGGTACCTACTTATGTGTTGTACAGATCTAAAAATCATTCGAGGATTTTTTTTATTTATACATGTTTAAAATATTTATCTTTCCTTTGTTCAATTAGTGGAATTTGTGTTGAAAGTTTCCCCACTATCATGTCATAATATACTCTCCGGAGCTCTACGCCGCGCTGTCTTCTTACTAGAGAGCGGAAATAAAAATAGTATATCGCCGCGGGCTCTCAGGAACCTGTCATCAAATCGGCATAAGAAGACCTATTTAATATTACTTTATCATCTAATTGATATTTATGAGTTCAGACCTGTACCTGGTACCATGCACATACAAACTTAATCAATTAATCTAACAAGAAAAGTTCTTATAGTCGTGTAGATATCACGGCGTGTCGAGATTAATAGAACAATTAATTAACTTTAAGTTAGGATGCGGATGTGTCCTCTATTGACGTGGTAGTCGGTTTCAAATCTTTATTTTTTATTGTTTCACACTTTATCCCTTATGTCTACGGAAGGACAAGCTCGTTTTTTTCTTTAAATTAAGGCTTTTAAAAGTTTTGACAATTTCATCTGGTGACACATTCTTAAACACAAAATTTTGTCTACAACTATTTACATGGGTTTTTAGTATTAATTCTGCTTCCGAAGGAGATGATGGCAGTGAACGTGTTACTTCAGTAGATATATCAGAAAAAAATTTTTGAAAAGTATTTGCCACTTCTAAATCTGAATTTAAGATTATATTATTAACTTTTAATTTAATAGGTTCACTGACAGCTCTAAATCTCCCAGTTACAGTAGTGATAGCATCCCATGTAGCTTTAATTTTATTATTAGAGTTGAAAATTTTTGCTCTTATATGCATAGACTTAGCCTGGACACATACCTTTTTAAATATTTTTGAATAATTTCTAACTTTTAACAAGAACGCCGGATCTTGTTTCCATTGCCTCATATTATATAATTCATATAGTTTATTTCTGCTTCGGTATATACCAACAGTTGCCCAGTCGCTAAAAGTTAACTTCGAGTTTTTATATATCTGTTTAACTTTAAAAATGTTATCAAACTCTGTAGTGAGTAAATTAAAAACTTTACAATATAGCTGATTCGGATTTAATCCGGTTATTTCTAAGTTTGCAATTTTTTCACTCACTTTATTATTAAAAAGATTAATTTTATTTTCAGTAATTGGTCTAATTGATATTTGTTTACGTTCTGCGACTGTTTTCGTGTTTTTTGTCTAAATCGTGTTTTTTGTCTTCTTATAATTCTTTTTATTTATCTATTATACATTTTATTAGTGACTTAAATATAATTAAAATATACTTACAAATCGGGTTTATTTTTTTCCGCCATTTCTGTCGCGTCTCCTGCAACAAAAAAAAAAGATTCCAATAAAAACAAAAAGGCAATATGAAGCACAAATAGCATTAAAAAATGTGACATTTTTTTCCTTTTTTTTCTTCGTTTTATTCTGCATATTGCGTGTTGAATGACGGAACGCAACTGTCTTACCAGTACGAGGACATGATAGAGAGGTAAATAAAGGTACATCTCTATCTGGGAGGATTATTGAGCCATCAGATTAAACCTGTAGAAGGTAAGGTAGAGGTAAGTCTGGTAGGAGTAACGGCCCACGTAAAGGGTCGGATAATAAAAAAATATACATTTACTACATTATTCTTAAAAACATATTTAAATACGTTTCTACTTTAACGTAGCTGAGCGGTACCTTAACTTGGCGCTACCTCTGAAAGGGTCCCACTATCAAGTTAGTAAGTACGCATAGTCTTAACTACATATTTCTACTTTGCTAAAATGATGTAGGTCTTGGGACCTTGAGATCCCAGTCTATTAGGTTTTCGTACGAAATTCCATACAAAGAATTTACTTCACTCGCAGCTTTCTCCACACATAGGATCTTATGAATATTATATATATAATTTTACAGCAGAAGTGAAACAGTTTCACGCTTGCTATGTAGAAGGAATTTAATATGAATACACTCCGTTCCCAACGTACCGCTCTATTTTTTCGAGACATTGACATGTTGCGTGGCGGAACTCAATGCCGTGCTTCGTCTCCTCGAGCGTCGTTACCGAGTGGTGATCAGACCAGCATTAGCAACCGCCGCGTTTTTTCCATATATCCCCATTATAAATAAGTCCTGATAAACGTGTCACACACACACACACAGCGACGAGTGACCGCTGATAAGTGATAGCGCAGCGTGTCGGTTACATTCCAGAAGTGAATCTAGAATAGCCGCCCTGAAGTTACATGTAGATTTGATGTTCAGGTTTTTCCTTACATTTGGCTGTTTTATTCCCGAGCGCGACTGAACAATGCGCAAAAGCTTAGAAAAGCGACTGCAAAATTATAAAATCTTTATAAAAATATTATTTACTTTCGAGTTCGTTGTTTGAAGTCGGTTTTTCTTATTTTTTTAACGTAGTTAACGTTAAAATTTTATGTTTTCTAAAAAAATATTTATATTTTGTTCCCATTGTTTTTATTGTTTGCATTACCAGATAATTAAAAATCACTTCTATACAAAACAGCGAAACTTAAACAAAGTAGGTATATTATGTAAAAAGATTCTGTAAATATCATACATATTAAGAATTAAAACCCCAAAATAATAGAAATAAAAACAGTTCAAAAACTAAAACCCAATAGTGATTATCAGTAATCAAACTCTTAAAATTTCAAACAAGAAAATATTATCACTTGAAATTGTTACGTATAAACTATTATTTTAATATATTTATGATCTTCGAACGTTCAAAATGCTACGGTCTCTGCATACCTCTTGTACCATCTCCACGACATTCATCTTTCTTTCATTCTGTAATCGCCACGTTTCGCTGCCGTTTAACAACGTCGGTATCGACACTGCATTGTGTACGGCGCGCTTTCCGCGTTTTGCCGTCTCATCAAGACAACTAAGGCTACTAACTTTGTTACCATCTATACTGAACAAGGCAGCACGCATTAGTCACCTCTCTCAAAGAAGGGTGCGAAAATAGTGGTGTAAGCCTGAATGCATAAGACAAATATTTGAAAGAAAGGAAGGAAACCGGAATGCAAGATCAGTATAAATTATATATATGGGAAGTATTTTCAGTTGAGACGGACAAAAAGTTACTAGTAAAGTTAAGTGCGTGAGCAGCGGAGTGTCTTAAGCCACACTTGTTTACCTACACTACTACGCGAGATAAAGCTTGAAGCTAAGAAATTATATTTCAAGTTCTCAGCCGTTCAAACCTTCTCAGCAGCTAAGTAATCCCACAACATAGGTACTTAGGTCCCTAGTTCTGCAACATTATCAATAAGATAATATTATATTACATACTAAATTGTTTGATAAGTGTTATGAAACCACTTGACATTATTCGCGAACGGAGGCCGTTGTGGCGCAGGGGCACAAGCGTGCAACTGTAAGCGCGACGGTGATACGGGGCGTTAAGTTCCGACACTTAATGTGAAATGTTTGCAAGAATTGTCTTTATTGGGAACAGTGTAACAGACACTTCTGTTTCCCACTTTCTGCCTAATGCTGGAGGCACTGTGAGTTAAAGAGGGAAAACAAGGAAGCACTTTTGCCTCAGTGCCAGAGCAAAGAAATGATAATATGAATAAAAATAAGTTATTCTCCCGAGTGGTATTCTGACTCACAAATGTCATGATTGCAGTGACATGCTTATGCCCATGTATCACAACTGACCTCATGCATATTTTATGTGGTTTAGTAAAACTTTGAATTTTTTGGTTAAGCTTGATAATTTTGAAATAGAACATGAAGACCATTTGAAGAGTGGCAGAACTCAACACCACATGATGTGTTTCAAGGGTGGGAAGATGATAATAATCCATTCCCCCAAATGGGAATCAAAATTCACAATAATTGTATAATATAAGTAGCATATTATTTTTAGTTACACAATAGTAAAGGTAGAAAAAATTTGGTACTCACTTGAATCCATAGTGCTGAATATATCAAATTATCATCTTCAGATTTCCTGAAATAAATATTCTAATTTTATTTATGAGAAGTAAACCAACCAAACTGAGAAAAATACTTTTATTATACAATTGTAGAATAAATAGATAAACTATTTATCTTCTGTAATCTAAATACTCACTATCACAATTATTTAACAAAATGTTGCACTTTATATTTATCTTAGGCTTTATATGAAAGAAAAAAAAATTGTTTTTCATGAAGGTAGTCAACTATTAATAGATATTAAGACAATTCATAAATGGTCAATTGACCTTATAATAATATAGTTAGATATCTTACAAATTAATAAGCAAATTGCTTAAAACATTCACAAATTTACTAATTTCTATTAATTGAAAGTGTATTAAATTACATAGAATATCGGAATATCCCTTGTTATATGAGTGCCCAGCTATATTTAATTAATTAATACTATGAATCAAATTTGTCCAATGCAATAACAAGAATACATTATACACTTACTGACTTACTTGTAAAAATAAATATTGTTATTGCATTTTAAAACAAGATTAGAAACTAATAACAACTTTTACTTTTAAACAGGAATTCACTATAGACAATACAGCAAATATCAGTGAACTGTCAAAATTGAGAAAGTTTATTTATAACTTTTAATATAAAACTAATAGCAACCATGCACTTACGTAGTCAAACGAAATGTTATCGAACTCTAAATGGAACACTAACACAGCACAAATGTTAATAAATCACTCAAATGATTTTTTTTTTTCATCAAAACACTCACTGTTGCGATTTTTCGAACAATAGATACCCTTTAATATTGTTTTCGTTAGTGAAAAATAAATGTATGTCCCGCTATTTTTGTTATTTATTACAAAAATTAATACATGATATATCAATATAAATCTAATAATTATTTATATTCTAATACGATCACAATAGATAGATGTCATTGTAGCTTTGACATTTTAATATCAATTATCAATATAGTCAGCTGTCAAACGCGTTTAGTTTTTGCATCGTATAAATTATTGAATTTATACCAAAGTTATAAAGCTGAAAGAGTATGTTTAATTGACCGCATTAATCTGTTGAACTACTGGTTCGATCTGGAAAACTTTCTTTGATTATCTGTTTATCGAGCAATTCTGTAAAATATATTTTACTACTTTAATTGTATCGACCACCTATGACCATGAGGAGGAGAGTAATGTCCCATTATTACAATACAAGGGCAATGGTATTAGGCCAAGAGAGTGAAGCTAAAGATAAAAGATATTCATATTAATAGTTAATAAAACGACTTTACTTATAGCAGCCTTATCTTAATGTTTTATTGTATTTATTAAAGTATCGATACATATATTAATAGATATTTAATTTAGAACTAGTTTTCTTATATATTTTTTGTTATATAGTTTTATATTTGACAAAGTGTAAGCAACTTTATGCTACGTCACATACGACTACCTCATTCTATTATTGTGCGGTTCCAAAGAAATCATTCTACGCACCAAACATCTGTGGTGCTGCCTGCGGCAGTGTTTCCGAATGAGTACAACATGGATGCTTTCAAAAACGCATATCCTCCTCTTTAAAAGCAACGCTCCTGTAGCTTCTGTAGTGTTACAAGGGATCGTGGGCGGCAATAATCACATCAACAGGTGATCCGTACACGAGTTTATTTTGTCCTTTCAATAAAAAAAGCTATTCTACATTTTGTAATTATCAATTTTTGTTACCATATCTTTACGCACCACCAGCGTTTATGGCTCAGATAGGAAGATAATAAAATGTTTGAGGAAATGTTATTTTTTAAAACACGGTTTAGATTTTCGGTATACGTATATTTTAATTTAAGAGAAGATATGAATGGATGAGGATTTTCATTAAAAAAAATTAAAGTTGACATATTAAATATATCTTCAAGAGGAACGGAAATTAACGTTACGGTAAGCAAAATATTGATAATATTTTACGTTTATTTGAGAAAACAATTACTGAACAGACTCTCGTTTTTGGTATGATAATATATTGTAAATAAAAACCAATCTTTTTAAATCTTTCCATTCTTTAACAAAAAATAAGATATTTTTATTTGGCGGTTTTACAGCTGTTCTTATGCACTTAGAAATTTTATTGCTAACCAAATAATACATAATCCAATTCATTAATGTCGTTAAGGCTTTTATTTGTTAACATTTATATGAAAGATTTTTATTCTAATAACGCAACGAGAGGCGCTGGCAGTGAAAGTAGGATTTTTATTTTCATTTTACTAAAACTATTCAATTCTTTTTAATAGAAGCACTGTTGGATATCGGAATAAAGTAAAATAATATTTTAAATTCATAAAATATTTTAAACATTTTTTTTTATATAATGGTATCACTATCTATAATAACAAATTAACAACTTACTGTCAATTTGACAAATGTTTTGTTGACGCATGAATAGTTTTGAGGTGGAGTTTCCGATCGGTTCATCCATTCTATTTTATTTAATTATATATTATAAAGATTTAAAATGTCTGGTCAAAACGTAAATGTGTGCGACATAGGCGACGAAGTGAAAGAGGTGCTGAAAAAATTTCGCTTTCAGAAACACGCTTCTAACAGCGCTTTAATATTGAAGGTAGTATGTAATTGTTTGTTATAGTATCTTTTTGCGTTACTTACTGAAGAAATATTCTACTAGAGTTTATGCTTATATTCTACTAGGTATGTGATATAAACGAAAATTTCAACTGAGGTCTCCTACCTGTCTTACCACTCCCTTTTCCATCGTAAATAATTTTTGCCATTCTTTCATCACTCATTTGTTCGACTGGTATTCTATGTATTGTCATTGTGGATTGGATTGGGTAAGCTGACTCCGCATATCCTATGAAGAGATCAAATCTCAACATCATTAGTCTTTCTTTCATTCTTCTTCTGTAATATCCACGTTTCGCTGCCGTATAACAACGTCGGTACCAACACTGCATTGTGTACGGCCAAACACGTAGCTGTGCGGACGTTTTGTCGTCTCATCAATGCAGCTAAGGCTCCGTTAACCCTGTTACCGGCACAATACATCATACCACATCCATCTCTACTGAACATACTTCCCAAGTATATCATTTCATTCACTTATTCTTATATCTTATCATTCACACTGATATTACATTTCATCCTCTCTTCATTTCTTTCAAATACCAGAACCTTGGTCTTGCTTGTGTTCAGGCTAAGATTATTATTTTCACAGCCTTCTTATATGTACAATGTTTTAAAATTATAATGTTTTAAATAAAATGTTTTAAAGTTAAGTTATATTTAAATATAACTTAATAATTAAATTAATAATTTTTTTTTAAGTAATTTAATTAAAACGGTTATTCATACAGAAGTCATAGGTAAATTCCAGTATAATGTACTATATATATAAGTACTGTATAGGAATGAATCATTAGTAATAATTACTCTGTCATACCACAACCTAATACATACTATCAAGTGATGCAATTCTCTTATCTAATATTTTTTTGATTAGATTAAAAAAAATGAATTTGTATGTTACATACTTGTGTATGTACATAGCAGCATACATACAGAGGGAACCTGAGAACTTTAATGCCACCTTAAATTTTCCTGTGTGAGAATTAACACCACAACTATAGTTCTTACAGTCAGACTACTCTACTGTGACAGAATGGTTGCAAATAATTATCTAACTGCAGCTTTTCCTGCTTAAACTTATTATTATATTTTAGCCTAATTATGCAAAATAGCATTATTTGTAGTCTTTTTGGTCTTCTGATGTATAATCAATATTACTGTAAAGTTTCATCTAAATCCTTGTTAATAGGCGTGAATAAAGTGAACAGCTGATTTTTTAGTGCTCTTTATTTATTTATAGTTTTTACATATTTACAAGTATTATAAGTCTTATATGTGCTTGTAATACCAATTAACCTACCGCTAGTGATATCCTTATCAATATACATGGAACGACACTCTTAGTTTTTCACTATAACTACGTGTACACCATGGATGCTCTAAAAGAGTCCATTACGGCTATGGCAGAGATGTTCAATGTGAGAATGAACGAGTTTCAGCAGGACCTAAGAAAAACAGCATCACCGGCAACAGTATCAACTTTAGCTGCAGATTTCACTTCCTTCAAGGCTTTTATTCACACTGCACTGACTTCTTTGCAAAAACAGGTGGAACTTCTCAATCAGGACATCGATCGCATGGAGATGTCCAGAAGGCGAAAAACACTTCTAATCCATGGTTTAGCCGAGAATAAATCAGAAGATGTTGGCACTTTGGTTGTAAATTTCGTGGCAAATAATCTCGATATGGCTAATTTCTCCACTTCAAATATTAGAACAGCGTATCGATTGGGCCGCTCGCACGATGATAAGCCTCGACCCGTCGTGGTAAAATTCTCGGATGCCCAGGTACGGCGCAGCATTTGGTTTGCTAAAACTAAGCTTAAGGGGTCAGGCATCACTATATCGGAATTTCTCACGAAAACTCGCCACGAAGTGTTTATGCTTGCTCGACGACGTTATGGTGTGGAGAAGTGCCGGAGTGGTGATGGGATCACTAACGTCATAGCACCGAATGGTTCGCGTTTTCGAGTGGAGTGCATGGCTGATCTCCAGATTATACCCGTTGCTCCAGAAAAGTCTCCGCCGGCGGTGCAGGAGAGTGTGGCTTCAAAGAACACTGTCAATAAAGTTGTAGTGCAACGGTGTAAGCGAGTAGTTAAAAAATATTAATTAACCACTTAAATACTTATTAATATTATTATCAGTATTAGGTTATTTACTTTCTTTTTTATTTTTGATCGCTATTAGTTTTCTATTTATAAATTAACTTTATCCTTAGTTCTTCTTTTGTACGTAACGATTATTAATTTTACTTCGTTGCCTTTCTACTTGCTATTTACATATTACAATGTGATCTGTCATGAAGTAATGCGCAACTGACATTATATGATATTATGTTAGTCAATATAGTATATTATAGGTTATTACTTGCATTAGACAGATGGCTTTTGTCTGATACTATTAACATGTTATTCAAATATTATTCTTATAATTTACTAGTGGACCCGGACGCGGCTACGCCTGCTTCAACTATAAGAGTTTTTATTAAATATATTCATGAAATTATTTTCAATTTTCAATAGAATTAGTAAGAAAATATAAGCCTTAATAATCAAAAAGAATAATACGTAGATACACATTATTAGAAAAAATTATCTGAGTTATTGAAATGAACCAACACAAGGATTAAAAGTAACTAAAAGATAGGTATTCTTAATATTAGACAAAGTACCTAAAGTTTTCCGTACGTGCGTACATAGATATCGACTCTACGAAATAACTAAACATTTCTCTCTATTAAGCAGGATAATTTTAGCGGGCAATATCAAATAAAATAAGAAGAGAACCAAAGTGTAGTTTAAATTAATTAATTATAAACAGCGAATAATTACATAAACATTTACAATAGTTCGAAAATGTATGAAAATTTATAAAACCGTCAACGTCATCTGCCCGTTCGCGTCCGTCATACTGTGCCGCCCGCTAGGTGGCTAGGTCATTTGGAATCAGTGACATCTCCTTAATTATTTATTAGAATGCTAAACAGTAATTAACTATAATTTCAATCTAGATAAAATGTTAAAAGTGACTATTATATTTATTGTCATAAGGATGAGTATCAAAATGTCGCGGTAACGGTTCCGTAGCGACGCGACTCTTGTTATTAACATGGCAGAATAAATTGCATGTCAAATTAGAAAGTACTTTAAAATATATTAGTATATATGTGTAATGTAATGTTATATAGCCTATAGCACTTCTGAAGAATGCAGCTTTCATACAAAACAAAAACAAAGTAAATCGGACCTGTAGATCCAGAGATCTTAGCGTTCAAACAAACAAACAAACAAACTCTTCCGCTTTATTATATTAGTATAGATTTATTTTCTTATTGAGTTACTGTGCGCAATCTATTTTGGTTTCATTGTTATTATTATTATTATTATAATTTTTTTCCCTAATGTATTTACTTAATGTTTCTTTTATGCAAATGGAAGGACTATTCTTTTCTCATGTTTTGTAAGTAAGTTATAAGTTTTATTTTAGCTATTTACTTGTTAATTCTTTGTTATTTAATTATTATTATTCTTTTTTTCTCTCTTTTTTTATTCTTAAGATTGTCAGTTTATACAACCGTGTATTTATTTATATTATTTAATTATTTCTCCTTGCAACTGGCGGGTGGTTGGTGATCAGTACCTAAGAAAAGATATATATCTATATATGTATTTTTGTGCTTTTTATATATAATTAATTGTTCTTTTTCTATTAATTTATTTTTATTATTATATATATATTTTTTTTATTTTTTTTTATTTTATATATATATATATATCTATATACATATAATTTTATATATTTATTATATTATTATTTTATATAGTTATTATACTATTATTATATACACTTTTTTGCTTTGTTTATATTATAACTTTTTTTTTTATTAGTACATACACTTAGGTTCATACAACTAAATGCTTGATGATTCTTTTAACTCTTTCTCTACTACTTCTGAAGGATTGAGCAGTAATGACAACTTTCTTTGTATCCCGTCACTTAGTGAAACTTTAGCTTCAAACTTCTCGTACGAGTCGAAAACTTTTAATATCATTCATTTGAACGCACAGAGTATTCCTGCACACTTCCCTGATTTCTTAGCTACTTTTAATAACAAAAATATACACGCAATTTTAATATCAGAGACATGGTTAAAATCGTGTTTATCTTCGGCTTCTTATTCTCTTCCGGGTTTTCATCTGATCCGTAACGATCGTAAAGGCCGAGTTGGGGGTGGCGTTGCCATCTATTTACGCTCGCATATTCCTTTTAACTTAGTAGACACATCCGAACATCAGCCTACCTCGGGCCCAGAACATCTCTTCATTGAGGTGTTTTTTACACATACTAAATTACTCCTGGGGGTCTACTATAACCCTTGCCTTACGATTGATTATTTCTCATCATTTGAAACCCTATTAGAAGAGAACAAGCCGTTATATGACCATACTATTATTATGGGAGACTTTAATACATGTATATTAAAAAACAATCTCCGTTCTTTCCGCTTAAAATCCTTAGTTAATAGTGCCAATTTGCATATTCTTCCCCTATCGGCTACTCACAATTTCCCTAATTGCGTTCCCTCATTGCTTGATTTAGTTATGGTTTCTTCTGTTGACCACGTTGAAAAACATGGTCAATATCCAGCTTTGGCATTCTCTTATCACGATCTCATTTACTTAGCGTATAAAATTAAACCCCCAAAAGCTAAATCAAGAATCCTTCTGCAGCGTAATTTTGGTGGTATAGATTTTAATTGCTTACGTGAAGATACAGTTGCTATTGACTGGTCCAACGCTCTAAGTCATGCTTCAGTTGATGATCAGTTGTCTGCGTTCAACTCCCTTGTCATCAAACTGTACGATCACCATGCTCCTATCCGTCCTGTGCGAATGAAACATCTTCCTGCTCCCTGGTTAACAGACGACATTAAAAAACTGCAACATAAAAAAAACACTGCCAAATTGAAATTTAAAACTAATCCCAGTGCTAAAAACGAAAATAATTACAAGAAAGCACGTAATCGCTGCAATACGATGTGTAGAGATAATCAACGACGCCACATACACAAATCTGTGATTGAAGAAAAAGATTCTTACAGAATATGGAACTTTCTTAAATCCATAGGAGTAGGTAAAGCGCAACAACACATTAATCCTCATAACATCAATTTCAACGAACTTAATAAGCACTTCTCATCTTCTAGTGTTATTGATGACACATCATGATCAAATTAAATACAATCAACAATCTCAATGCTCTATCCTCTCCTAGGCATCCAAGTTTTTCCTTTAGTCAATTTGCAGAAAGTGATGTTAAGAAGACCATTCTAGCCATTAATTCTGATGCAGTGGGTGCTGACTGCATTAGTCGTAAAATGATCATTCCCATCCTCGACATCATTTGCCCTATAATTACTTCCATATTTAATTATTCCATTATGTCCAATCAATTTCCTTCTGCCTGGAAAGAAGCTCAAATCGTCCCAATACCCAAAAAAAATAATCCTATTGATTACTCTGATTTTCGTCCAATCTCAATCCTTCCTTTTCTGTCCAAAGCCCTTGAGCGTCTTGTTCAATCTCAACTCACACAGTTCCTCTATTGTCATAACCTTCTGAATCCTTTGCAATCTGGTTTCCGTCCCGGTCATAGTACGACAACTGCGTTAGTAAAAATAACCGATGATATTCGAAAAGGCATGGACACACAGCAGGTTACACTCCTCGTCTTGCTTGACTTCAGTAATGCCTTTGGTTCTGTAGATTTCGATATCATGCTCGCTACTCTCAGGTCACTTAACATATCTCCTAACGCAATTGACTGGTTTCATAGTTACCTGTCTGGGCGTCGGCAACGCATACGAATTCAGGATTCACACTCTGACTGGTGTCCTGTAGTAGCCGGCGTTCCGCAGGGTGGCGTGTTATCTCCATTGTTATTTTCTGTATTTATTAACACTATTCCTCAGCACGTTTCTTCTCTCTACCATTTGTATGCAGATGATCTCCAAATCTACCATCAAGCCAAACTGCCGGATTTACCCTTTGCTATAAAAGCAATAAATTAAAGCTTGGAGAACATATCCGCTTGGAGTAAGTCATTTGGTTTGCGACTGAATCCGATAAAAACGCAACTCATTATAGTTGGTAGTGGAAAACTTATATCCAAAATTAACTTATTGAATTTACCACCTGTATTTCTTGACGGTGTCAGTATACCTTACAGTAAATCTGTGAAAGATCTGGGCATCATCTTAGATCAAAACATGTGGGACTCACAGCTATGTGAGGTGAGCAGAAAGATGTTTGCGTCACTGGGATCTCTTAAACGGTTACGCAATTTTCTCCCTATACCTACCAAGATTGCGTTAGCAAATACTCTCCTTTTACCGATTCTCGATTATGCTGATCTTTGTTATCTTGATCTAAGAGAGGAGCAATTAAATAAGCTTGAGCGTCTTCAAAATGTGTGTATACGATTCATATTTGGTCTACGTAAATATAATCACATTTCCGACTTCCGAAAAAAGCTCAAGTGGCTCCCTATCCGGCTTCGTAGGAATACTCACATACTTCATCTTCTTTACTGTATTCTGTTCAATCCAACTTCTCCTCCGTACCTAAAGGAACGATTTGAATTTTTGGGCTGCTCACATCCTCGACGTCTGCGATCCGACTATAGTCTGGCGCTAAAAATTCCACAACATTCCTCGTCATTTTATAGTGATTCATTTACAATTGCTGCGTGTCACTTATGGAACGCCCTGCCCTTGATTGTTAGGAATTCAAAAACGTTCCTTACCTTTAAAAAACGCCTAAAAAAACACTTTCTAGCCCTTTAAATCTTTTTAACCGTACTTATTTAAGATTAGTGTATTTTTTTTCTCTTTTTTTCCTTGTTTCTATACTATTAGTATGTATCTATATGTTAACATAATTTATAAAGTGTGTGTATGTATGAATGTATGTAACTATGTATGTATTTATATATATGTATGTATATATTTATGTATATATGTATCTATCTTTGCGTAGGTTTATTTATTTATTTTATTTTATTTATTTATTTTTATATAGTTAGTACTATTCACACCCTACTCACTATTTATTTGTTTTTTGCGATTTCCAATGCCTCAAGGTTGCCTGGAAGAAATCGCTATTTCAGCGATAAGGTCGCCTATTGTACCATTTTGTTTTATTTGTATTTTTTCTATTTCTTTTTTGGGTGTACAATAAAGCGTTTTTATACTTATAGTTTTTGTATGAAAGAAGAATGCACATTTCTCACAAACTCACACATTTATATAATTAACATTATCTGTTGCACTTAGAATGTGTTTTGTGTTGTACACAATGTTTATTTATTACCATTTGGCCACAGTGGCAAAGTTGCAGCTTGGCTTATGAATGGTGATGTTTTTTTGTACTTCCCACTGTATCCTGCATAAAATGTAGCAGACAGAGGGAACCAATTCTTAAAATACTCCTTTCCCCACGCACTACACAATTTTCGAGACATTAAGGGTTGAGAGGCGGAACTTAATACCGCGCTTTGTTGTATTACCAAACCATATTATACTAAATAACAGACATCTTTGATAACCTCTCAGGTGAACAGAGAAAAACAAGCCCTTGAAGTAGACGAAGAGCTGGAGAATGTGGAGTTAGAAGAGCTTCAGGATATCTTACCATCTCATCAGCCTAGATTTATTGTTTACAGGTAACTTTTTACTAGTTTACAGGAATGTCGCAAGAAGGCGCGGCGGAAAGTGGGAAACCGAAGTATTCTAACGAGAACGAAATACTAACACCCAGTTCCCAGTTTCCCTCTGCCTACTTTGCTATATGCCGTATTCAGCATAAAGTTTAAAAATGGAAATAAAAAGAAAGTTATCAAAAAATTAGGACTAAACAAAGACTGTAATCTGATGGTTGTGGGTCTGATACTTACTTAAGGGAAAGCTTACACTTGTATTCATCTCGTCGCTTCTTCTTCTTTCTGGCATTAATCCCGGCTTTAGCGTCCTCGGTGGTTAGACCGTTGGCTCTCATATAGTATTATGTCATGGTATTCATCTCGTCACTCTGGTAAATAAAGAGTGGTATTGAGTTATGCCACTGCATACCATGCTAGGTTCTCTCTACTTAAGCATGGCATACGAGACTACTTATAAAATTACAAAATTACGTAATTCTACGCAGCATTATAAGGAAAAATATAGATTGATCACAAACAAATACAAATTTATTAGAAGTGTAAGTATAGACATGGATTGCTTTATATTTGCAGGCAATCTCATGCCTTGAGTTCATTCAAATCAAACAAACTTTAGATGTTAAATTGAGTTAAAACAAAGCAATTGGTGAAAGTTTTAAGTAAATCGGTTCAGTACTTTCGAAGATTAGCGTGATCATACATACAGACAGACAGACAAGAAATTAAAAAATATATATTTTTGTTTCCTATTATTCTTTTCAAGTGTCCCTCTATCCATTTCAGTCAAAAATATTAAATGTACAGTCAAAATATTTTTACTTTTGTATAAGGATAAGGAGTTGTAAATTTGGTCGGAAAGTGGGAGACGGAAGAGTCTTAATGGGAATTGAGTTTCTTAACACCAGGTTCCTTCTACTTACCTAAAAAAATATGTTTTGTTTGAACGCGCTAATCTTTGGAAGTAGTGCTTTGAACACAAACTTTTTTTTCGTATTGGATAGTCGATTTTGAATTTACTTATATTTGTGCGCGATATAATTGTAAACTACACTACTTAATTTTGTCTGTTTCAGTTATAAAATGGAACACAACGACGGACGAACATCATTCCCAATGTGTTTCATATTTTATACACCACGAGATGCTCATATGGAGCTACAGGTATTTTTTATTCTTTATCAGACTTACATACATCTCGCTTAAAGCAGAAGAAGCAAAGGGAATCTATTGTTAAGACACTCCGTTGCCCACTTTCCGCCAAATTCTGGAGGCATTTCGTGTTGAGTGGCGGAACTCAACACCGCGCTTTTGCGCGATACCAGAGCGAAAGAATGAAAATATAAATGTTTATATTTATTTTATTGTAGGTAATGTACGCGGGCACACAGCGAGCCCTCGCCGCGGCCGTCGGCGCGCCGCGTCTCTTGGAGGTGAGGGAAATTGACGAACTCACCAACGAGTGGCTCAACGAGAAATTACGGAAATAAACCCACAGACAGACTTATGTTATATGTATAAGTTATTGTGTTCTAAAGTGTTATTCAGTTATTATTAATTATAAAAACGGCATTGAGTTACGCCACTGCTATGCTTACCCTGATGTGTGCGGGATACAGCGTGAAGATATTGAACAAGATAGTGACTCGAAATTGAATGGAGCAATTAGCAAACGGAGTGTGCAATTAATAATACACATAGGCGGTAACTGTAAACGCAAAGGTTGTGGATGCTCTACCCACTCGCAGGAATGTATCTCCAAATTGGTTAGTGAAGGATGGACCTGGCATATTTATAATATTCAGCGTTTTTGCTATAATATGAATAACACTTGAAACAGTATCCATGGAAATCTTGTCATAGTGATCATTATATTACTTGTAAAAATCCTCTAACAGAGTACTAAAAATAAATATAAAAAAATTGCCGTTAAATTAAAATAAAATTATATCATACAGATAAATTAATTTATTGTAAACGAAAATTTTGTAACAAAATATTTTCTATCTATATAATTATAATTATAATCCGGAACGCGGCTACGCCCGCTTGAACTATACGAATATTTATTAAATATATTTATGAAATTATTTTCAGTTTTCAATAGAGAGATGCGTTAAGCAAGCTCATTTTGTGTGATGTGTTCTAACAACAAACTTTGCAAATCGTTGCTTAGCAACGACGGTTGTTATTAACATGACGGAATAAATTGCATGTCAAATTAATAAGTATTTAAATATATTGGTATATATCGAAAATATTACAAATATGAGAAAAAAAAGTATCCTATGTTCATCTCGAGACCCTCAAGTATCTCTATATGACTCCTTCTTCTTCTTCCTGGCATTAATCCCGGCTATTACCAGGGTCTGCCTTCCTACTTAACCTACTCCACTTTGCACGATCTTTTGCATCCTCGGTGGTTAGACCATTGGCTCTCATGTCCTGCATCACGACATCCAACCAGCGCTTCCTTGGGCATCCGGGAGGTCGCGCCCCAGGAACTAGTATAGCAAGGCACTTGCGTCCGACATAGTTCTTAGGCCGGCGCGTAACGTGGCCAAACCATCTCAAGCGACGCTCATGGAGCTTATCCGCTACGTCACGGACCCCAAGACTACCTCGAATGAATGTGTTGCGTATGCGGTCAGACCGCGTTACGCCGCACATCCACCTCAGCATCTTCATTTCCGTGACGTGAAGCTCCAGAGTGTGCCGAGATAGTGCTGGCCAGCATTCGCTGCCGTATAAAAGAACCGGTCGGACGATGCTCTTGTATATCAGCCCCTTGAGCTTGGGCGGTATTCTGCGGTCGCAGATCACACCAGTGACCTCCCGCCATTTGGCCCAGGCAGCGCTTATCCGGCCATGGGCATCGTGGTCGATGCCTCCAGACTCGTGCATAACGGATCCAAGGTACCTGAACTTCTCCGACTTAACGGCTGGCTCAGGACCTATAAGAATGGTGCTCGAGTCCCGGCTCCCGCAGGCCATGTACTCTGTCTTCGACACATTTAGTTTAAGACCGCCGTTCTCAAGCGTACCCTTCCAGAGGTTCACTTTACGCTCCAGCGTCAGTCGGTTCTCGGCAATGAGTGCTATGTCGTCGGCATACATCATCAGCCATGGAGGCTGGTCCTGGATGTGAGCCGAGACAGTATCGAGCACTACATTGAACAAGAACGGACTAAGAGCCGAGCCCTGGTGAACCCCCACTGTAATCGGGAAGGGTCTAGTGTCGCCAACAGCTGTCCTAACCATAGAAGCGGAATCGTGGTACATGCCTCTGATAATCTCAATATAGGCCTTAGGGATCCCTTTGGATCGCAATGCCCACCAGATACACTGACGAGGCACACGGTCAAAGGCCTTCTGCAGATCTAAAAAGGCCACGTGCAGAGCTCTCCTTTTTTCCCTGTATGCCTCCATCAAAGTTCTGAGGGCAAAAATGGCGTCCATGGTGCCCGATCCTGGCTGAAATCCATATTGAGACTCAGAGACAGTACACTCTCGGCGGAGCCTGAGGTCGATCATGCGCTCAAAGAGCTTCATGGTATGACTCATAAGCTTCATGCCCCTATAACTACCACAATCTTGAACACTGCCCCTTCCCTTGTAAATAGGGGTGATAAAGCTAAGCCGCCACTGATGCGGCATCTTACCAGTGTTCAAGATATGGTTAAAAAGGTCAGTAAGCATGAGCACACCAAGAGAGCCCAACGATTTCCACGCTTCGATCGGAATGTCGTCAGGTCCCACCGCTTTTCCGTTCTTCATGCGTCGAAGGCAATTACGTGTTTCGTCAAGGGTTATTGGGGCAATAAGTCCGAGGTTAGGCGGTGGGTCATGATGAAGACTGCATGGGTGCTGAGTATTTAGCAACTCCTGGAAGTAGCTTCTCCACCTCTCCTTCACAGAGTCATGATTACAGAGCAGCGTGCCCTGGGAATCTCTGACGCAAAGACATTTTGCAATATCTTGCGTCACTTTATCCCGGGAACGTGCCAGTTTGTAAATGAGCTTCTGCCCCTCCACAGTTTCAAGTTTATCATACAATGGTGACAAACTCTCACTGCGGGCTCTGGCTACAGCTCTTTTACTGGCACGTTTAGTTACTGTGTACTCCAGTCTGTCTTCAGGAGAGTTGGATTCCTGCCACTTCTTAAAGGCAGCCTTCTTTTCACGAGTCACCTCCTGGACCTCGTCATTCCACCACCATGTCTCCCTGTCGATGACACGTCCTCCCCTAGAAACGCCAAGAACTCGAGGCCTACGTTTCTCGGCTACTTTCTTCTTCTGAGTGACGTTAAAGTCCATGACAAGAAGACGATGTTGGGCCGTTAGGCTTTCGCCTGGAATGACCTTACAGTTAGTTACCCTGCCCATATGACACCGTCTGGTCAATAAGTAGTCTATTTGAGTTGAGTGGGACCCGCACTTATACGTGATAAGGTGCTGAGAATTCTTTTGGAAGAACGTATTCACGACGGCCAGATCAGACGCAATACAGGTTCTCAGAATGTTTTCTCCCTCTGCATTGCGAAGACCGTGCCCAAAACCCCCGTGAACACGTTCACACGGCTCAGCAGCCCTACCGACGTGCCCGTTCAAGTCCCCCCCAACTAAGACCAATTCGGTAGACGGCACAGCAAGTAGGACCCCTTCATACTGCTCCCAGAATGTCCCCTTTTCGGCCGCGCTACATCCCGCCTGGGGAGCATAGGCACTGATTAAGTTTGTGATAACGCCCTCAATCAGTACCCTCACTCGCATCAAGCGGTCGGAGCGACGGTCAACTTCAAGGAGCCCATTCTGAAGCTCTTCAGAAAGCACTACCGCTACACCGTTTCTACCCGAAGGTGACCCAGTGTATATAAGCCGGTAACCCTGTCCGATGTTACGGGACTTATTGCCCTTCCAGCGAGTTTCCTGGAGGAAAGCACACTGGACCCGACGTCTCATGAGTACATCTGCGAGTTCCCTGCATCGTCCGGTTAGAGAGCCAATATTCCACGTTGCAAAGCGGAGTTTCCTTCTGGGTACTCGCGTCTTTAACCGTGCCCGTACTTGACACGGTAGCCCTGGCCCACTTATCGCAGGTGTAGGGCGATGTGCCTGCGCGTCGTTTAGCGGCGACGCCCTAGCCGTACCCAGTTTCTTTCTGTGACTTTTCATTATGTCGGCGGATGGCGGTTATTTTACTTGGAGCGACTGCCGTCTGACCACCAAAACCCCTTTGTGGGGAAAAACCGGGGGGGGGAGAGGAACATAGAAGGGATAGGATAGGTAAAAGGAGGGAGCTAGCGGTTTGGCCCTGATTGCGTAAAAGACAGACAGACAGACAGACAGACAGAGTTACTTTCGAATTTATAATATAGGTATGGATGGATAAATTTGTTGTTAGTACGCAATGGGTCTAGTTTAAATTATATGAAAATATTGGATACATTTATTTATTGAATACAAAAAATGTTAACCTTCCTTGAAGGGAGAATGATATTGTTTTTATTTTTTTTCATTTCAAATGTCAAAGAATGAATCACACTTTTATATCAAAAAATTGTATATTTACAAATTGTTATGAATTTAACATTTTCATAAAAGACAATGAAAACAATATTTTTTTTATTATTTTTTTGCAAAATAAATTTATTTATTATAGAAATATATATGTTTTTCCATGTTAATACATTAATATTTTTCAAAGACATTAGCCAGTATTTTTGTTTGTATGTTTGTTCGCACGATGCATTTTCTAACAAACATGACATTTTGATAGTGTTACACGCATTTATAGTGTTTAGATATATAGATATAAGAAAAATAAAATAATTGGTGAGTTTTGATATATTTTATTTATAACGATATTGTGTATATTGGATTGTAACAATAAATTATACATTAATATTAAAAAACTTTTTTATTCACTTTATTGTAGTAAATTATAATTATCCTATGAAATGATTGCATTTTTAATACATAGTTGGTAAAAAATAAAATCATAGAACCATTTAGCCCATAGCACATAGTAATAAATGATTAGTATTTATATCTTTATTTAATCTCAAATGCACCGAATACTTGAACCCGTGCTTCCTGTTCCCATCACATCTTTAACATAAAGTGGCATAACTTAAAACATTATCAATTATATACAGTTTGACTTTAACAGCCATGACATGGGGTAAACATGGAGATCTTAATGTGAAGAAACTCTTTTCCCCACGCAACGCCAATTTTCTTACTACAAACCCCCCTTGTTAGCATAGGCATAGCCGACCTAAACACTTTGACCGGACGTTATATATACTTTTGTTATGGGTTCGTGCTGTACTGTACAATTGTACTAACATAAAACTTAGCCTAATCGTACTTAATGGCCATAACTTTAGCGGTCATATGGTTACAGTCCTTCAGGTCGATGCCTCGTTTCAACATGTCGCTGTAAGGCAGCTCGGCCAGCGTCTCGTACCCGCACTTGGCGGCGAGCACCTGTGACGTGATAGCTGTGAACACTGTGCATGCTGCTTTTATGTTGAATGTCTTGCAAAGGTGCCGCCTGGAAAATATGTCATTATTTTTAATTTTTCTTTTATCTTTACGCTGTATCCCGCACACAGCAGGATAGGCAGACTAGGCAGAGGGAACCTAGTATTAAGACACTCCGTTCCACATATTCCACCGAATTCTGGTGGCATTGCGTGTTGAGTGGCGGAATTCAATAAATTAGCAAAATTGAAGCCATCGTGGCGCAGCGGCACAAGGGTGTGACTGGAACGCGACGGTTGTGGGTTCGATCCCCACTCGTTTATATTTCCATTTCTTCACTCTGGTGTCGAGGCAAAGCGCAGCGTTGAGTTCTGCCACTCAACACGCAATGCCTCCAGAATTCGGTAAAAAGTGGGATAGTGTAGTGTAGTGGTTGTGTGTGAGATACAGCGTGAGGCTAATTTATTACATTTATTTTATATAAATTAAGCAACACTGTCTGATGTGTGTAAACGCGATGGTTGTGGATTTGATTTTCACTTTGGGGAATGGTTATTTATGCTTAAAATAACACACAACCGTCAATTCGAATAAAATACAGATATTTAAAGATTTTCCACGCAATTTACCTGGCTTCTATCAACCTAGCACCAATATTCTGTCCCCTGTGCTCCGGCAGCACGGTCAGCCCGCTGGACGTCAAGTACTTGTCTACGCCGTAATGCTCAAACACGTCCACCAGCTCCTCGGCCGCTATCAGAGTCTTGAGTAATTTCTTCCACGGTTCTCCTTTTACCTGTAAAGGTAATTAGAATTAGAAGCCGTTACTCGCGATACTGTTTCCTTTGCCTGCGCCGCTACACGCAGTAGGTTTACAACGCAGTGCTAAAATTTTGCGAAGGGAAGAACTGAAAATATACATTTAAATAAATATTTAATTTGCTCGAGTGGGGATCGAACCTGCAACCAGTCGCGTTTACAGTCATACTTTGTGCCCCTGTGGTACGACTGGCCTCATATTAAATTAAATTTAAAATTTAATTTAATACTAAATTTCTAAATTAAATATATATTATTATTAAGTAATAATTAAGGTATTTTATTAAAAAAAACTGGGAATTACTAGAAATTTTAATGTCTAACGCACCTCCTTCAAACCTGTTCAAACGCTATGAATTGGATAAGCAATCCAAGAGGTGCACGAATTTGTACGAATTTGATGTTTTCTAAAATATTTCTCCTCTCTTAGTATAGGAACAAAACTTTAGAAATCTCGAAAATAGCTGTGTAATTATAGTTTTATTTAGCTAATCATAATTGCAGTTTTTTTTTTATTTCATAAAATAAATACAGCTTTATATAGGAATTCTGTGAGAAGCACAAGCTATCCTGCAGTAGTCAGAGCAACCTAATAATAGGGCATTCCAGTCCTCACTCTCCGCCGAATTCCCGAGACATTGCGTGCTTAGCGGCTCAACGGCGAAGCTCAACGCCGCGCTCTGTCTATTGTCTAGATATGAAAATAATTCATTGTCTCGAATAGGAATCGTACCTTCAACCGTCGAGTTTACAATACATTTAGCCAAATACCTTCTCTTCTTAAGTTACCTTCTCGATATCCTCTTCGTCATCATCCCTACATTTGACATACAGTATGTTGAAAGCGACCAACTCTTTTGGTTGTCCGTTCTCTTCTGTAAAACATGAAATGCAGATTTTTTGCGAACAAAAATGGTTCCAGTTGCTTCTTATTGTCTCTATTGATTGTGGGTCATCAGGGATTTCTGTAATTTAATGACATAAAATGTACATATATTTGGATAAAATAGGATTCCTATTCGAGGCCATAAAATATTTTTATTTCCTCGCTCTGGTAATGTGGTAAGACGCGGCGTTGAGTTGCACCACTCGAAACGCAATGTCACAAAAATACGCAGGATATAGAGAATGGAGTATCTTAATGGGAAATGTGATTGTCTTAACCTCAGGTATCGTTTCTTTTTGCCTACCCTGCTATGTGCGTGGTTCTGCATGAAACACGCAATTTCTCGAAAAATCGTCAGAAAATGAATAACGAAGTGGTAGGTACCGGTTACTCTAAATGCCCTGCTGATGCTGACGGGATGCAATGTGAAGCTAAAACAAGAACTAACCTAACACTTGGCACAGGGGCTCATCTCGTAGAAACGTCTCTTGCATCATATCGAGATATCTATCCACATCCGCCTCATCCATGTCTCTGATTTGGTACCTGAGCAAACAATTACATTTTCTTTAAATGAAGGTTTTTTTAGCTTCACGCTTTATTCCTAGCGGGATAGCCCGTAAGGATAGATTGCCAAACGCTACCGTATCTGTATACCTCTCTCACCTCTTTCACTTTCATCAACTCGCACATATGAGTACAAATCATCCTCATGCCGAGGGGTCCTCATGCTTTACGGAACCTTCCTCCAGTATCTTCGATACTGTGGTCTCGAATGTCAACCGAAATCTCCCCCTGTTTAGACATATTTTTTATTTTAATAAATAATAAACCAGTCAAGTGTAAGCCGTACTCGCCTACCAATGACCTATACGATGTTTCAACATGCAACGTTTCAAATTCGGACAGCAGGCGGCGTATGGAACGTTTTAATACTAGGTTCTATTTTAGCTTCTCGCTGTATCCCACATACCCGGGAACGTAGTGTTAAGACACTCCGTTCCCACTAACACACATCTATTCCCCACTTCCCGTCGAATTCTGGAGGAACTGCGTGTTGAGTGTAAGAACTCAAGGAACTCTCCTTACGCCACAATTGGTCTCTCCACTAACACTAGGTCACGACTGTATAAGGTCTATTTATACCGAGTTCTGATTCATGCATCGTCTTAATAAAACTAATAAAAAGAGTCCTAAACAGAATTACTATAATCTACGTACATCTTGGCTGGCACTCCATCTCTCTCTCTCCCCTTAAATCTGCTCCAGATCTGTCCCAATGGTACATCATCTGGTCTTTTCCAAGGCATCACACTTCCTGCAATTTATTTATGAATACAATAGAAACTTGATTAACCGGACAAATTGTTGTCGTTGATCATTCGGATAATCAAAAATCCTGTTAATCGAATATATGTATAAAGAAAAGTTGGTTTTGTCAATATGTAGAACAAAATTATATTAAAAGCAACAAAGTACATATCAACGAAAATCAAAGTTTTTTAAGAAATTATCAACATTTTCAACATACGATTTATACATAATTATTTAAGAACATATACATTTTCTTAGATGCCATTCGCGGCACTGAAATATTAAATATTTTCATTTTTACTCAAAGTTTTACTCAAATTTTTTCCACGACTTTCAAGTTTTTATAAACGATCAGAAACGAAGGTAGCTTCGTTCTACAATGCTATAGAATCTGGCTCTACCGAAATACTTCGGGAAGGATCGTGGCTTTCGAAGAAAATACTTGTAATATGTTAAATCAGTGCGTGTTTGGTATTCACTGTAGAGAATCAAAAGTCAAAGTCCCTACTCTGAGAGGCAACGCGCGGCGTTGATTTCCGCACCTCAACTAAATAATGAATAACATTTAGAACGCAGCGAAGCTTGAGCCCGCGCCTCTTAGACACGGTCCAGGCGTGCTGGCCAGTGCCCACTAAGCCATGCGTTCTCTAGACTCTAATGGCATTTGTGTATTCTACGTTGCGGAATTTGCACCCAAATGCCGCAACGTTCAATTATTAATATTTTATTCGTTTCCTTAAAATATCATTTATACTTTCCTAAGTGTGGATTGAAACATTAAACTATAGAAGCTGCTTATAGAAAAACCAGATTTGGAAGGAAATTTCGGAGGCTATTCTTGTTGTATGTTTATTTCTGTTCATATATTATTAAATTATAACAATAAGATTCAATTAAGTATTATATATTTTATCTTATCTGTTATCTTGACCTATTTACTATATGTTTAATAAGTTATCTTTTGTTATATACTTAATATGAGTATACGTGATTACTGTCACAGTCAGTCTAAAAGGCATCTTCACGCAGTATCCCGCATCCAGGGTTTAATCTAGCGGTAATATACTCCGTTCCCTTCTTTTCGCTCAATTTTCGAGATATTTCGAGTGGTGAAACTCAAAGCAGCGATTTGTTGTATCACCAGAACGAGGAAATGGAAATAATTAATTTCTCGAGTTTGCATCGAACCCACAGCCGCCGCGTTCACATGTTCTCTACGCCGTTACCCCGCTGCGGCCTCAACTGCAAGGTACATTATAATTATACATGTTGTGTAATATGTAAACAAAAACTCAAAACGACAACATACAATGAGGTTTTTCCTTATTTATTGACATAACTTTTATACATGATCTCAGTACATTCAGCCCCGAGCCCTTGAGCTTTACGAGTATAACATTAGTATAGACGTGTAGGGTTGAGGTTTTGTTCGCCAAATTTAGAAATATCCACGCACGCGTCTATTTTAAACACAAATATCCCGCAAACAACTATTTTACTGATTTGATTTCAACTTGCTACCGTCGTAATATTGTCTCTCTTATTTTCTTATGAACTACATAGATCTAAATGTAATAAAATCGTAACTAAACGCTGTCTGTACAATAATAGAGTTTCCCATATATATATCATATATGTATATGGGAAACTCTATTATTGGGGGCATTTGTCAATCCAAAACATTTTTTTTTTATATTAACCGATTTAAACGCAATTTTTATGCAATCTTCTTGTTTTATGACAAAATCTTTATGAAAATTTTTCGAATTCGCTGAAATATTAGTTTTTAATGTAGGTATATAAATATTGTCTTTAAAGTGATAATTATAAGGATATGAAAGTATTCCGATAAGTAAATAAATAATCGGAAGAGTCGAAATACTACAATTAAAATAAAAAAACTGAAAAGTTTGTTTTATTGACCACACAAATCTCGGGAACTGTTGGTTGGAATTAAAAAATCTTGTTGAGTTGATATATTTGTTGAGTTTATATATCTTTAGGTTTTTCATTAATCAATCTACTCCGAAAAATGGCGTGAATCGAGTAACACGAATTGCAATTGATAAAAATATTCAAAAAAAAAAACCACAGTACACTACAACATTTTTGTGGCAACACTTTTTTCGGATATTTTTAACGAAATTTTAAATGTTTCCGTTTGTATGTAAACATATTATAATAGTTATTCAAATACAACATACCTTCTCTCGCCGGCAGTCAGACGCTAATGAGCATAATGTTTATCAATCTACGCTGCGACGGTGGGTTATCGCAAAGTGGACCTTATCAGATTGTGATAAGAGCTATCAAATGGTATAAGGAAATTTGTTGCGAAAACATTGCACGTTTTCAATTTACAACGAGATTTATTTTAAAAAATGTGGCAAAGAAAGAATTCGGCGGAAAGTTGCGATTAGAGGTGTCTTAATAGGAAAGCATTGTCTTGACACTAGGATATATTACATGGCGATATCCCATAGTGTCTCGTAACTTCGCTTGTGTAGATTATTATATAAAATAAATCCCGTGTTTCCTCGTACTCGAAAGAAACAAGTACAAGACTTTTTTGTGCACGGTTATCTACTAACTATAGTCTCTTACTATAGGTTTTTTTATTATAAAAAGGTTGCCAAGATATGACCGTTTTTTAAAAACTTAGTGTATAGTTTGTAAAATTTTAATGACGATTATCGATTTTTAAGACATTATCACATCACGTCAATAGTTTTTTACTAGTGTTAAAACACTCCATTTCCCACACACCGCACAATGTTTAAGACATTGTGCGTGTTGAGTAGCGGAATTCTACGACGCGCTTTGTCTTGTTAAGCGATCGACAAAATGAAAATAATTCATCCCTCGAGTAGGACATGTAGGAATCGAACCCACAACTTTAGCGATTACAATCACATGTGAAATAAACATAAAATATGTATTTATGTATATTGTATAATGGGCACAGTACTTCGTAAAGGGCACTCGAGCCGCACACCAACAGACATACGTTTTACATACGGCCTTGATCGATGACGATCATTTGAGTTAAGTATATTTAGTTACTAAATTGTATTTAGACTAGTTTTAGTTCCTGATTGTTCTCGTTATTTTATTTTTAACTGGCTTTATAAAAAGTATTATAAGTGAAGCATGCGTGTTGCGTGTTTACCTTGCTACATGAGGGATACAGTATGAAGCTAAATAACACATAAAACTTGAACTGGCGCTCTCTTGGACATCGTCTAAGAACTCTCGTTTTCGTTGTTTTCATGTGAGAATAATATAATTAATTCATTGTTAGACGTAACAACGAGTAAATACGATTTTTGTGGGTTCGTTTTCTATTACAGGGAATTATTAAATAATAATCAAACACTTGTGTAGAAATCAAATCCAGAACCGTCGCACTTACAGTCACACACCCACAAATTATAACAACTTATTTCAACTTAAAGAGCATCTCCTCTCATTAATTGATCGCTAATGGTCACAATCTGCGGAAAATGTAAAACGGAGTGTTTTGACACTAGGTTCCCTCTACCTACCCGAAATGATGAGAGAGGCGGAAAAATGGTTGTTTTGATTTTTGACTTCTGCAAGCACTCTGCACGCCTAGTAGACACTAGACACTGTCGCGCGTACATTTATGTTTGTACAAAAATAAACAATGGTTCTTAGAACGCAGTGCCAGGTGTTGATATGCGGTAGGGGTGGGACTCATTTGTATCGATATTTGTATTTTTTTCTGTATATTAGTAGTATATTTTGTGGACTGTGAAAATATATCACTATATTTTTTTACACATCACTTCGGACTCCATTTTTCATTTATATATGAACTAGGCGGAACTACTGAACACCAGGTGGTAAAAACCATATATGACAAAATCCCGCAGTGTATTAAACATTACATACATTCATTTTTTATTTCACTTAAGAAGGGAGGCCAGGCAGAACTTAGCGTTCGTTCCACATAAGCCCAATACGCAGTGAAATTTCCAAGAGCAACACAGTCCGCAAGCGACGAGTTCAAATCCCACTAGGTTAAATTTAAACGATTTTTAATAAGTGTGACAATTCTTGAGTGAAACTACAAACAACTGAATGTGCTCCTTTTAATTTAGCGCTGATTGTATTCAAGACACAAAGCTCTGGTCATGCACATTAGGTAACTATCGATATAATTATCGAACATCACTATGCCACAAGTAATTTTATATTTCCCGAATCCCGATTTACTTTCTCGGTGTATAGTGAATCAGTGAGACGCAGGAACGCGGACGGCTCGCCCGTTTAGATGTAACTTTGTAACACGCATAAGTGAAGTTTAAGGAGAAGTGTGTGAGTGTTGACAATGATTTTGTATGGGTAAGTAAGTATTTTCTTCTTTTTGATTACTTTCTTTTTCACATATATTAGTATGTCATTTTGTATTAGTGGAGCCGTGTGCAATTTTTATTTGTGATATCTAATTTTGGTGCCGGTCAAATATTTTGTAATATTATATTGTAAATTGTAATACATTGTTTATCTAATTGTTTTTGACTGACAGAGCTCAATTTTTTTTTTATTTTTAACTGACAATTATACTAAATTTAAATGAAGCTATTCAATAATTATGGAGTTATTAATGAAACAAGCAATAAAATATATTTAAGCATAATAATTCATAAATTATTATTTTCTATTATTATCGTGTATAATATATTATCGTGTATAATATTAGTAATATTATAAAAGTGAAGAGTTTGTTTGGCCTAATGTAAGGAACTAGTGGTTTGGACATGTTTCTGTTAGTCCATGTGGCGAGGACAGTTATGCTATGATAATTATTTCGACGCAACCCACTCTACGTGCGGTTGACTTCGACGACGGGCGTCGCCGCGGGTAAAGGCGGGTTACAAAATGCTATCGGCGTTTACGCATTTTTTATAATAATAAAAAATATTTACACTAAAAATATGTATATATACAGTGGTGGCGCAGGGGCACAAAGTGTGCTGCAAAATCGACTGGTTGAGGAAATTTATATTTTCTTTCCTTCGCTCTGGTGCCGAGGTTAAGTTCCATCACGCAATGTATGAATGAATATTATGTAGAGTCCTGTTGCATATTTCTTTAAAAAGCAGCTTCTGTCTTTATCCCGCATAGCAAATTGTACGAAAACAACTTAGTGTTAAGACATTCCTTTCCCCACACACTGTCCTATTTTTGAGATATTGGGTGTTGAACTGTTGACAACACACGGCGCTCCACGTCACTCCACCACCTATAAATTAAAGTATGCAGGTGTATGCACTTTTTTATATGAAATGAACTACCAAAACAAGTATGTAGGTATATGTATATTGTTTGAAAAATCTATAAATATAGGTGCACGGGAAGTACCCTACATACAGGTTTTGATTACGCGGCAAAATTTGCATAAATACCTACTCGTATCTTTGATTGCATTGACCGTAAGTCAGCTTGACCTTTTCTGTGCTCCAAGGACCGCCACCGCAGACCTAGATACCTCTACTCGATTTCGGGAAATGATCTTAACGCGCGAACAGACGGACAACAAGTGATCGTATAAACATTCCGTTTTTTTCTCTCTTTTTGATCTCTAAAAGTTATTTTCACTTATAACGATTAATACTTTCATGCACATTTCATTTATACTCAATGTTTATATAAATACTTTCGCACATGTGTTTATGTAAATAAATTTAAAAATTAAAATATATTTGATATACAAAACTCATACGCTTATTTTACTTGGGAATTAAACATGGTTATTATTGAAGCATCCATAAATGCACCGGTGAATGGAACTTTTTACTTATAGATGGACAAACCGCGGCGTTAATTTTCGCCACTTAACACGCGTTTCCCAGATATCGCCTGTTAAATGGCCTAAAACACTAGATTTAATATTTCAGTCCTGTAATTTGCCTATAACAAAGAAAACATCGTAAAGCTACAAAAAATTGACAATTACATTTTAAAGTTAGAATATTTGCAGAAAAAAAATATAATTAAAATAACATTAGAGGAGCATACCGCGTACGATGGTCGTATAGCGCACAAAAATAATCTAAAAAGTAGTTGAACCACGACTGCAGTTCAAGTAGCAACTGAATGAACCAGTTCACCAAAACGCACTGGTTGTATATAATGTGGAAATACATATTTTTTTCGTAAAATAAAGAATTGCTTCAATAAGTTTTTACAGCAATCTTGCATTTAAAACAAACGAGGGAACGAGAAATTATAAATTTACACGCATTTTATAAGCAAAGTGGTCTAACTCGAATTTTATAATGCAATAACGTAAAGTGGTTAACTAATGACCTCTGAAGAGTCCCACTGTTCCCGGAGATCCCGTCTCCATCGATGATACCTTCATGTTTCATGAGGATACAATTATTACAAGAGCGTCAAGTGAGTTGAGTGAGTAAAAATTAAAAAGATCTTAATTAAGTTGGGCGTCTTTGCTCGGATGTCGGAACATATACGAAGACTATTTTAAAATGTTGGCAGACTCAGTTATTTACAAGAGGCGTGTGATCTTTGATGCTGCAACTGTGAGAAAGATACCTGTTGCTACTTGAACCGAGTTTAATTTGATTGCCAATTATAATAAAGACTATTGTACTTTGAGCTCTACGCTGTATCCCGCACAGATCAGGGTAGGCAGAGGAAACCTGGGCACCTAGTGTTAAGACATTCCGTTCCACGCCAAACGGTTATCATTAATTGTTATCAATATCGTTACAGCAATTTGGCTCACACATTGACATATTTCCGTTCGCAACTCTTCGCCGACTTGACACTATTGACATTATTATTTTATAAATTCATAAGCACGTATAGTCTGTAATTTTTAATTTAAAGAAGTATTCCAATTTTCGCAACGTGTTAAGTAGTGGAACTTAACGCAGCGCTTTGTCTAGTTACCAGAGTGTAACAACTGTCGCGCTTATACTCACATACTCTTATATAGTGAATACTCTGATATATGTAGGTAGGATAGGGAGTATAGGGGAGTACCAAGAAAGAGGAGCTCAGAGGCAGACGCTGTGCCACTGGGACAGTGAGCGTCTATAAGTGTGCGGAGATGCGATCTTCGTGTTTTTGCCAAATCCTACCTCGTGGACCATTCATTGTGGACTTACGTTTGCTCTGACTCTTTATAGTACCTACAACAGCGGGCCCTTACTTTACTTGACATTGCATATTATATATGCAAACTATTTTACAGTTTTTGAGTATGTTTTAGCTGTGAACTCTTCAACTATTAATAACGAGTATTATACTAATTAAGAGTAAACTACAAAAATAGAGTTATCAACTTAAGTTCAATAATAAACAAACAACTGCACAGAATACGTGTTAGCTGTTGTGGACGACCTCGCGTGCTGCACTCCGCGTGGATCGCTGTTCCTGTTGATTCTCTCTATATCTCTCTTTGTTTTGCGATGCGAAACCTAAACTAAATTAAAAGATCGTTCAAAGGACGTGGAATATTCTAAAGGTAATATTATCATTTGTAAATTTTACATACAAAGTCAAAATTGTACGTAACACTCGATTGAAATGCTAAAGTTGTTGGTTTGCCAAATTACATATTTGCTTTATTTTTAACATCATTAATGATGAAATGATAATGAATAATAGAAATTCTTTCTTCTTCGCTCTTGTAGAGAAAAACATAAATTATACTAATATTACGAAGCTGACGAGTTTGTTTGGTTTAAAGGCGGAATCTCGGGAACTACTGGTTCGAATCAATAAATTCTTTTTGGCTCGTATAGTCCATTTACGCAAACATTCAAAAATATTATTGTTTTCAGCATTAGTAATTCAGGAAACCACCCAATTTTCATTTTCAAAGACAAAGCGTCATACGCACATGTTCAAGCCGCCCTAATTCCAGAGTGTAATGAGGAAGCACTTTGTATTTATTTTAAATGTAATATCATTGCGTTGAGTATTTTTAGTATGTCACTTTGTTAGCGCTTGTTTGTAGCTCTTCTTTGTTTTTCCTAAAATTCCATTTTTGTAGCGGTGTATATACCTGTGTGGGTAGGTAGAGATCCCGAGCGAACCCATAATCGTCACGTTTACAGGCAGATACTGTAGAGTAGAAACCATTGGAACCTAATGTTAGCCACCCCGTTCTCATTAAGACACTTCCGTTTCGCACTTACCGCCGAATTCTAGAGGCATTGCGTGTTACACGGGGTCGCGAGCGGCGGGGATCACTCATCATCAGATGACCCGTACGCTCGTTTACCTTGTCATTCCCTCGAGAACGAATAGAACCAACAACCAAGACCAACTGTGCCACGCACGTTCACAGTCAGTCCACACGCTCGTGCCCCTGCGAACCCCTGAAACTGCCCCTGAAACTTTTTCTTTTACTTTCTTTTGTCTCCCACTTGAATCAATTATATTCACGATTGCTTTTAAAATAATCAATTTAAGCATTCATTTTTATTTTATGTTCCATCCAAATCATTCACTTTTATAGCGTACTTCATTTTTATTTCAATTGCAGCTTGCATATACCTATCATTACGGCGATTTTGTATTTATAAATGAACTAGTATTTACGCGCGGCTTCGCTCGTGTTAATATTCTTCTAGGACTATCAATTATCGTCGACAAGTATTTACTATATCTCTCACATAGCAGAATAGCCAGAAGTGACTTAGTGTTAAGACACTGCGTTACCCATGCACCAACCAATTCTCGAGACATTGTGCGGTGAGTGGTGGAAACTCAACTTGTCTTGTTACCAAAGTGGGGAAATGAACTCCCTTCACGTGTCACCCTTCAGACGTCGACGTAAGATGTCAGTCAATCTGTCGTTGTTGCTATTTGTGGAACAAATATTTATATACGTTTTGTGTTTGTAACTGGGACGAGGTGTTTAAGCTGACACAGTACACAACAGTACACAACAGTACACAACAGTACACATACGCACTGTGTCATTTTCAAAATATTCCGTGTTGAGTGTTGATTGTCGCCGCACTTGAATACGAAACAGCGGCTGCGCGTGTTTGTGTATTTGTACCTGATTGAACCATTTAAATCAGTTTTTATATGTGTGTTTCTGTTAGAGCGTCTTTGGGAACGGGTTTATCAACGTGTAGCGAACTTGTTAAGGAATTATAAATGTACCGTATACAGTGTAGTATTTTTGAATACTTTTTTTTACATATAGCAGGATATGCAGAGGAACACTAGTTTTGAAACTCACCGTTTCCAATGTTTCCCCCAAAGTTAAGTGTTGAGTGTCGAAACCCAAAGCCGCTTTTTGTCTTGTTACCAAAGCCCGAAAAATAATACTAATTCACTCTCTAGAGTGGGAGTTGGATGGGAAACACACGACCGCTACAGTCTCTGCCACTACGGCCTCTACTTTAAAATGTACTAATTATTTAGATAAACTTAATTTATTCAACTTTCATTCTCCTGCGACTTTTCCTCCGGGGTTAAATAAAAAAATATAATTTGTATACGACTTGCGACACATTTTAAGTAGCCGAGGTAGGTTGAGTGCAGTGTGCTGTTTGGTTAGTGATACCACTTACGAGTTGTTTCACTGCGCCACGATGGACCCTAGTTATCAAAGCATCATATCGAGCCACGAGTGAGAGTGACGTGCCAATAAATTCTACTAAAATTAAAATTAGACAAACAAAACATATGTACTCGTATAATACAATACATCAATAAAATGTTAGTTTATGACCCACCTCCATATTACCAATTTCGTTTGCCAAAACAATGCTAATTCCTGTCTATTCTGGGAAGGCCGTCGACCTGCTGGGAACTCCACACGTCAAGCCACTCGAAGTCTCGAACTGCTAACCTAGTTATGATATCGAAGCTCATTTGTCTGGACGTCCGTCTGAACGGAACACTGAATAGATAGACCAGAGTCAGGCTAATGAAGTTGAGTGGCCTTTATCAACTGAGGTGGTTCCTTTCATGTTTGCGTGTCTGTAGTATTAGTAAGAGAGATTTTCTGGATGTAATGGACATTTTTCTGTCCATATTACTATGTAAAAATAAAATAAAACTATGTGAATTTTAAGTTTCGTCATGTGAGAGTTCCATTTATCTTTTTAAACATTGTCAATTTACTTTGATAAGTAATTTGGTTGAAATTAAAGCGTTAATCTCACGAACTGGTTCCACTTAAATAACCCTTTGTGTCCATTTACCGATGGCTATCCTGGTATCCACATCAACACACTTAGGATATGTCTTAGATAATTGACAGCTAAGCGCCAAGATATGTGCGGAAGTTAATGATATTCTGCCAAAGATTGATTTAGATGTCGATAGAGATGCTTCTTGTATAATTATACTAATTATAGAAACACATTTTTTCTATTGTAGTATTAATAGTTGACATAACGTATACAAATTACAAAAAGAAAGAGTATGATCTCTTCACGCTGTATCCCTCGCGGGGTATCTTGAGGGGCGGGGCGGTAAACGCCACGGTTCTGCATATCTCTTTCGCTTCGTCCATTAAGATTTAAAGCAAATTAATTTCAATGTAGTTTTTACTAATAATTTTATTATATTTATTGCATATTTTGGTAGGTAACCAGCTAACCAATAAACCACCAAAAATAAAAATAATAAAATAACTATAATGAAGGAAATTAATGAATTTATAACTTTCTTCGATTTTAATTATTTCCCCACGCGGCGGTAGTGGGGGGAGGGGGGGGGGGGGGTCGGTACAACTAATATATTACTATAACTAGAAATATATTATTTACATACATCACTCGCTGTAGTCTGTACGTTAGACTCGGTCTCGGTCTGTCAGTCGTCGCCGCGTATCCGGGTGAAGAAGCTATTTGAATAACTTCGTAGTTCACTTTTGTTATTGGATATTTTTTAAGCTTCAACTGTATTTGTTTTCTAGTATAATGAGGTCGCAGCGTTTTATATTTTTAAATATAAATGAATAAAAAAACATTCAAAAATATAAAAAAAATACTCCAGAAGTCCGATCAAGCATGGGATTGTACCTATCACTAGAACCACAAGGCCAATTCAAAGAGCAAGTGCTTGCAGCTAGTGTATTATCTTGGCTACGGGATTGTTTCGTTCGCAGTTGCACAGACAAGACCATCAGTTCTCCCGAAAATATCCCCGCACCATAACTAAGATGAGAATTGTCCACATGCGAGGTTATTAAGGCTCTATGGTATCTGCCGTGCAGCTTCGACTTCATGCTCTTCACAAAATTAATGGACAGTTTGTTTTTTAGCAATTATCAAGTATGTTTAGCTTCACACTGTATTCCGAGTGAGATTTGAACAACAACAACAACAACAACTTTGTTGTAAACTTAATAAATCCTTTATGGGTCTGACTATACGTGTTTATAATAAAATTCCGCAGTGTATTCTAGGTTTGCCACTTCCAAAATTTAAAATATCAGTAAAAAAAATTCTAACAAGTAAAGCTTATTACACTGTTCAAGAATATTTAGAGGATAAACATGTATGAAATCAATGTCTATTGAATGTAATGCGGGATAGCTGCCAGCTAATGTAATAGATTGTACCATTGATTTTGAAAAGAGCAACTGTTGAGTTTCTTGCCGGCTCTTCTCAGCAGAACTGCCTTCCGAACCGGTGGTAGCTTTTTGTTCATATGTTCATTCGACGATTCAAAAGTGCTTATAATAATTGCCTATTTGAGTAAAGAATATTTTGAATTTGAATTTGAATTATCCAATTGTGAAGGTCATGTTATAACAGTGCTTAACAATTGAACTGTACATGAAATTTTGAAATTTAAATATTAACAACGTAAATTGTAACTAAAGCTTCCTAAAATCTCTCCACTTTTCCTCTCTTCCAAATACTAGAAGATCCCATATACCTGTAATGATATTTCGTACTATATATAAATAACGGAATCCTTAACATTTACACAAACTGGCTTAAAATAAACAAGTTAAAATACTGAGTCATAGTTGCGTTTTCGTTTATTAGTTGATCTTTATTAGTTGTATTTGAGTAACGACGTACAAAGTAGTATTACACGCTGTATCCCGCATATAGCAGGGTAGGCAGGTAACTGCTTTCCCCACGCATCGCCTAATTTTTGAGACATTGCCTGTTGAGCGGCGGTACTCAACGCCGATCTCTAACTCTCTCTACTGCCCCGAGCGTGGAACGAACCTACAACCTCATTGCACCATTGCGCTACATTACAGTCATTGTCATTGTCATTAATCATTGTCAAAAATAGCAGTAAAGAGTGTTCATCCTAAATATGTTTCACCGACCTTATAACTTATAAAAAACAACGGAAATAAAATATCGGAAACTGTTACCCGAGATGTCAATGGCCGACGGAGAAATAGGTCACTTACTTGGAAACGATGAGATAATTCATGTAGGGACAAGTGTCAAATTGAAAGAATACAAAACCAAAATTGATTTATTTTATTTATTAGTGTATTTTATAAAACAGAAAGAAGAATTTGTTCGGTTGAACGCGCTAATCTTAGGAACTACTGGTTCGAATTGAAAAGTTCTTTTGTTAACCGACTTCTGTAAGAAAAGGAGGTTATCAATTCGACTGTATTTTTTTTTTTTATTTTATTATTATTTTTTTTAATATTTGTTACCTCATAACTTTTAACTGGGTGGACAGATTTTGATATTTTTTTATTTGAAAGGTATAGCTTCCCGAATGGTCCCATTTTTTTTTGGTCCATGTCTGACAATGGTATCCATGAGAAAATCACATAAGTCTTAAATTTGCATTAGGCATGTGCGCGACTAATAGCCGAATAACTCAATGTCGCGCCAACCGATTTTGATGATTCTTTTTTTATTTGAAAGGATGAACTTCAAGGATAATTTGGTGAAAGTTTGGTTAGGTTTCGATTCGATTCCTGATCGTTGCATTTCTTTTCAACCAATCTCAAAAAAGAGGATGTTCTCATTTTCAACCAACTTCAAAAAAGGGAGATTCCGAATTCACCCGAATACTTTTTATGTTTGTTCTTGTCAATATACCAAAATGTAACTTTGCACAAAAATAATAGCTAAGTAAATGAAGTTTTACATAGAACAATCACAGCCACTCGTTGACAACTACTACCACCACCATCACCACTCGTTCAAGAAGCATCATATTAAGATCTACCCATCACTAAAAATCGTAATATAAATTAATTTTTAACAAAAACAAAAACCGACTTCTAACAACGAACTAAAAAGTGAAAAATAATTATATAAAGATTTTATAATTTTGAAGTCGGTGTCAAACTAATGCTACAACACCTTTACTACAATATCTAATTACTTAGGCTGTTTGTTTTACTTGGCACCGACTTCAAAATTATAAAATCTTTATATAATTATTTTTCACTTTTTAGTTCGTTGTTAGAAGTCGGTTTTTGTTTTTGTTAAAAATTAATTTATTTCGATACGCTATTAATTGAGGAACACACAGCAGGGTAAGAGAACCAGAAGTCGTTGTAAGAACTTTGGATGATAGTGGCTCATTAGGATAGTGTTGGACTGCTAACAATCTCTTCCAAGTCGGCTCTCCGCTATGATGAACATAGCGCGGCGTTCCGAAAGTTCCGCCACTCAACAGAACTTCAATTCAGGCGGAAAACGGAGAGGAGAGATCTGATATATATTAGGCAACAACACTCTCCTACAGGACTATATGCGCAATACCGCGTGGATAAACAGCGCTCTACAAATGATAATCTGCAGTTAGAGAACCGATTTCGATTTGTATTTACATTTAATATAATAAATACAAAGTAAAACTAAACAGACATGTCCAATGACCATGAAATAACATCGAAAATTTTGGCCAAAACTCTGACAGTTATATTCGAAACAGCTCCTTTGGACGTGAACAGTGACATCTTGACCTTACCCCACTAAGTGTTCAGATTTGGCAGGAACAGTGAAAGATTTACAGAGACCTCGAGAAGACCAGGATTTGGATGGACTTCGTGTGAAGAAAGGAAATGAGGCCAGCTTGAAATAGTCAAGCAGTATCTTATCGCTTTTATGTTAGAGTTTGTAGGTTTGATTTCCATTTGGGAGAATGTTTTAAATTAAACTTTTATTTACGATCTTGTTACATCTAAATTACTCCTAATAATGTCACAAAATGAAAAACAAAGTGACTTATCACTAAAGTTTCTTGAGTATTTCATAATATGTGAGACAGGAGCCATTTACGGTGGCAGTGTGTGATGGTGGCGGTGCAGGGAGAGTTGTCGAGTGTAAATTTAAAGGGCCAATTTTAAGTGCGTTTTAACGTTCACGTCTATTGTCAGAGCAACTCTTAAAATAAATAAATAAATCCGCTTCACGCTGTAAACCCTCATACAGCAGGGTAGGCAGAGGGAACCTTGTGTTAAGACACTCCGTTCTTCACTTTCCTTCGATTTTTTTCAGCCATTGCGTGTCGAGTGGCGAAACTCAACGCCGTTGGTGTCAGAGCGAAGAAATTAAAATATTAATAAATAATAATTCATTCTTTCGATTGGGGATCGAAGCCACAACCGGCGTATTACAGACACACCCTAGTGCTCGTGCTCCACGACGGCCTCGCTTTACCAATTATTTTGCAAATTACAAAGGATCGTATATTTTCTTGAGATTTCCACCGGGTAACAAATTAGTACAAGTTTTACATAACAATAAAACTTGTATTATTGTGGAGAGACGATGCACAGCATCTGTGAGAGGGCGCTGTATACTTCCCTTTGATTATCCAATGATGTTCACTTCCGGTTGCTGTTTTGGACCAATCAGCGATTCGCCGGAAGTCACGTGGTCTCAGGTGGTAGGGCGCTGGAACGTATAAAAGGCGACACTACGCTTCTTACCTCATAGCAGATTCTCACCAGGAGCCTTAAAATGATGCTGTGCATCGTCTCTCCACAATAATACAAGTTTTATTGTTATGTAAAACTTGTACTATTATTTGGGATGTGACGATGCACAGCATCTGTGAGAGACGTGTTTATAACTCCTGGTGACCACGTACGACGCTATGTGATCTAAATCAGAATGATTGTATAAATTGATTCTGATACATTCAGATAAATTGATCTGTAAAACCACAAAAAAACATGAGTAACATTGTTTTATTTATAAGCAAACAAAGAATTGTAAATTGCTTAATTTTTTAATTCAATTAATAATCGCTCTGTCGGAAGCTGAGCCAAAACAATCTAACTTCAATTATTAGATTTACTTATAATTATATGAAGCCTTTGCGTAGCCTCCCCTCTAAATTATACAACAAAATTGTTACCTTTTGTAGCCTGTTTCCGGTGGTATAGCTAGATTCTTAATGTAGAACCTAGAAAAATATTTTTCTTAGGATGACACCACCGTCTCTAGAGCGTAATTTTCAACAGGTCTCACCTGTTTCACCGAAATATTTCTAAACGAAATATGATATTAGAGGTACGAGCAGGATCGAAATGCCAATGAAAATGTCGTCCGGTCTATTGAAAATTATCTCCGGCTCAGACAGCAGGTCCTAGGTAAAACCGGCAACCAACTCCATACTTCCTTTTTTTAATAACTATAATAAATTTATAGTAAGTAGAGACGAGTTCTAGAGTGGACACCACGCCTTGGCAAGCGTAATGAAGGATGTCTTCCCGCTAGATGGGGTGACGATGTCCGCAAAGTGGCGGCAACGGCCGGATGCAGAGAGCCGAAGATCGAGCCCAGCGGCGCGCCATTGAAGAGGCCCACGTCCAGCAGTGGACGAGGACAGACTGATGATGATGATGATGAAGTAGTTACCCGAGTTAATTTTTACCTTGTAATTGATACCATTAGTACAACATATTAATAACACTAGAGCATTTGATAGAATGCTCTACAAAATACTATGTACTCAGCCCAATAATATGTTCCAATTTTTCCAATTTAGAGTTAAACTGGTCAAACCTTTGAACACCTTTGTAAAATTTAAGACTTGAGTCCATCATCACACACTTTGAGTATTATAACTTCATAAAAGCATCAATGAATGCTCACCAGAACCGCAACCAGACGGACAATTCATGATATGAATATCCCATCTGCTACTTAGGTACGGTTTTGAAGAAAACTCGACTTGACATACGACGCGCTAGAAAATGTGGGTTTATAAGCTCATTAGTTTTTCAACCAAAATTTAGGCCGACTAATGATTATATCATTCTTCGAAGTGTAATAAAGTTATAAGTAATTGATACTACTATACATTGACATATAAAGTTATCAATTTTATAATATTTCAATTATCGCTTCTTAGCTGTATTTTAGAACTACAATAGTTCACTCTCTGAAATTCGCCTTTAGAAGTAACTTTACAGTGTCAAAATTTATACGATTTAAATACAGATATACTCAATTTAAACGTCCGATTTCCACGGACTTGATGTCGTAGACATTCAACATGCTCTCCACCATATTGTAGTTGCGACTACGTGTACACCCCGCTAGTCAGGTTCAGATTATGCAAAACTCATAGCAATATGCAGCGGAATACCTACGTTACGCACGTGGATATCGGCCAAGGTCTATATGCAGACATATATAACAAGACTGTTGACAGTAATAATTAGCACAACTACCTTTACACAGCCCTCATGTTCCATGAAGATATTATTTTCATTAGCTTTTCCCAGCTCTGGAATCAAAGTTACAAAAAAATAATGAAACTTCTTGATAGTCTTTTTGCAATATTATTGTGTATCATACGTTATGGTATCCAACAACTTAGTAATAAAAGGTTGTCGTCTGTAATTCTCGCATTTCATATCTGACCACTTCAGTAATAAAAGGTCCTAATACAATACAATTCACTGCTTGATAGGCCGAACTGGAGACTTTAATTTGGTCTTGATTTGTCTTATTAACTGCTTTCTTTTAAACTTTCTCCTGCTTCTTACCAACATTTCCTTCTATTTAGATGCAAATTTTAGTTCTTCCAAATATTAACCTATGTGTTGCCTCCGCATTTTCTAGCTGGATGCTTTTTTTTTTCTAGCTGGATTACAGATTTCTTCCACTACATCAGCTTCAATTCTGATGGTTACTGGGATACACAACAGGTATACACAGTTTCTAATATATAGTACGTCAGGTATTAAATACTTTTGCCGAGGTACTCATGGGGATGTGCACTCACTGGCACGAGGATAATGCCAAATTAGCCGAAGAAACCTTCGGTGACTTTTTATAATACTTATGTGGACTTTAATTTAGTTTTAGACACATTGTTTCTTTTTATCCATTACTTAACAATCCATATATCATTTTTTTTTTTTTTTTTAATTCTTTTTTGATAAACCTTTCGTTATCTATTAGAAAATTTCCTATTGGTTTGCTTTATCAGTTGTCGAACGTGAGTCTGAACTATTTTCTATCCTTGCTTTCTCGAACCGCTTGAAAATTCTTATTGGATAAAGCCAGAGATGATATGGAGAGTGCTCATTATTAAGTCAAAAAGAGTTTTCAGAGCCCCAAACCATCTACACCCGTCTCCGATATACCCAGAGGCAGCCTCCGTATTTCTCAACACAATGTATACAGAAAGATACTGTTACATTTAAATAAAGTTATTAACAATCATGCAATACCCTTGTACTAAGTTCTGGGGTTGTGTTACCCGTCGGCGGGTTCTCACTCCAAACTACCGATATCCGGTATGCACCGATACCTCAGAATTGCTAATGTATAATTAAATGTGCTAGAGTTTTATACTCAACGCATGCTTCTCAATTTTGATGTATGTACGGTTGACGAAGGTCTAACTGCTTCAAATAATCTTGGAAAAGGATTATTGGTGGCATGGAGATAGATGGCTAGATGCATTCCCGCGATTAAACCGGGAAGGGCCTACGGAGCCCAAACCATCAGCCACTGCCTCCGATACGCTCAGAGGCAGCCTCCTTATAACTGCCCCCCTCCCGTACAATTGAGAGCATTTCTAATTAAAATAGTACCGAGCTTTTTTAAATTCTAATGTACGGATAAATGCACATTAAATAATTGGACATATCTTATGTCAAGTAATAGTCCGAGTCCCCCTTAAGGCAACTAAGATAAAGTGACTGGCTAGAATCTTTGCCGAAGAGGCCATACAGAAGATCCCGTGATTGCTAAATACTATGACGCCCACTGCTAAATGTTATGACGTTCATAGCGATGGCAGTAACCACGAATAAGCAGGAAATCCACAATTTCTTTATCCTCACTCCTCCAGGATTGAGACACATTTTTGAAACATTTTTCCTGCCAGGAGGCTTTGAAATTGTCTTCGAATCTTTGTGTCTAATTCTTCCGAGTATTCGCTTGCAATTGTCAAAAGAAGCTAAAAGAAACTCCCACGCAGATTTATCCATTGTTATTCGTTAACTCGCTTAGAATATAACATTTCAACAACGTTAGTAATTCCTATTACAAATAAATAAAAAAGATGAGAATAAGGTGGTTGGGACCGGAGCTTGTTCCGATCCCACTTCTGATTGTCATCGATCGGTGTCACGTCAGAGTGACGGGCAACGTCATCTAGTTTTGACAACTAGCAACTATTAAATAATCTTCTTCCCTTATATATATATGATGAGAACAGATTTTTTATATATTTGATAACTCGCTCAGGATACGCTCCTAACGAATTTATCGCATTTAAACGAAGGTAGTATATTAATAGATAATATACAACTAAGTAAACTCGGTGAAAACCGATTTATTTAGTAAACTCCGTTTACATCACATGATATTATACTGAGAACGTTCTCAAGAGCGTGAAACAAGCGATGAGTCCTCTTGCTTTTTGCAATGCCCGTTAACTGAATAAAATTGGGCCATAACTGCTGAAAATCTGAGATATATACCTAACCTTATTGTAGGTTATAACACAGTCGTGTTCGGTGAAGCTCAGAATCCACTACTGTATTGGTATATATGATACCAAGCAATAGAACAGTATTACATGCATGTAGATACTTGTTAAACAAGAGGTTCAAATGACTCACCCGTTGTCCATTTTTTACCTTTGAATTTCACAAAAACAAATTCTCTGATGAGGATGAACATCTTTGCTGGAGGCCTCCCCAGGAGTAGGTCCGATATAGAAATCCGGTTCACGATGTGAAGAAATTCCACCTCCAACACTACACTTACTACAGCACTTTCACTTTTAAACGATGTTACTCTGATGGGAAATAACGACGCCATGAGGTATGAAGCGTAGTGTCGCCTTTTATACGTTCCGGCGCCCTACCACCTGAGACCACGTGACTTCCGGCGATCGCTGATTGGTCGAAAACAGCAACCGGAAGTGAACATCATTGGATAATCAAAGGGAAGTATACAGCGCCCTCTCACAGATGCTGTGCATCGTCACAATCCAAATAATATCTAATTTTAGTGACATGTCAAGGGTTGTTTAACTTCCGTATTATTGCGAGAGATACGAGTAACAGTCGTTTACGAACAAGCAATTATTGTTTGGAATAATATTCATGCCGTAAAGCTTGGTAGCAACATGTCGCGGTAGACCCGCTCGGAGGAATGATATTTAAATTATTTTTACATCTCCGATTTGGCGAACCAAATCGTAGCGTTGAGTTCAGCCACTCAACGTGGAGTGTCTTGACATTGAATTTTCATTACCTACGGGATATAGAATACTGTAAGACAAGATTTATGAAGCTAGAGCTGGTAGAGTGGTGAGAGAGGAAGGTCACGTGACGCATGAGGACCCCCGCCATGTGTGTGCGGGTTGGTGGCAGTGGACGAGACGAGAGAGGTATGCAGAGACCGTAGCGTTTGAGGGTTGTCTCTAGTAAACCAGAGATCAAAGAAAAATATTGAAAAATGTAATCAGCGCTATCTTATGATTTTATATATTCATCAAATTGTGACGTCGAACATGTGATTTTTGTCAACTTCGATAGTAACATGTTCAATTTCCACTCGAAAATGTATATATATATACTAGGTATGTAGGTGTTTCCTCTCCCTAGACGTACGTACCTACCTACTGGGATTCCGCAACTTCTTACTTTCGTGTTATAATTAAAATAGAAAAAAGTTGTAATTACGTCAAACTTCGTAAACAATATAAACACAATAACCAAATAAACTATTCGCGCGGCATTTTCCTTATTATTAGAAAGCATTTATTACCTAATTCCAAGAACAAAATGTCAGTTACCGAAATAGATGATCGGTCGAGGCACGTGAAAAATTTACGACTCTCCAAGCGTACGAGTAAACTCGCCTTTAAATACATGTCTTCAGTGCGGGAAACAGCACTGGCACTGACCGCTGCTGCAGTGGTACATGGAAACGATCGACGTGATGTTATATACCTAGTCTATATTCTATTCTACTGCTCGGTTCTCCTAGACTCCCTCGATAAATGGAAGAAATTAAAATAGAACTGGTAGTTCCTGAGGTTACCGTGTTCAAACAAACTAACTCTTCAACTTTATTAGTATAGATTGATAATAAGTATAGATATTTTTTACATTTGCGCTCCTACCATTATCTTATATTATACTAGCGGCCCGCTCACAGTTTCACCCGCGTGAACTATGTTATTATTAATTTCTGTCTCCATGACTACGTCCTAGTGACGTCTATGCAAAATTTGAGACTTCTAGCATTTGTAGTAACGAAATTTCATACAAACTTTCGACCCCAAAAACAACCTCTTAGAAGTCGAATATTGCAAATTCCCGTCTTAGCGAGCACCTACGTCCCATAAGTAACTCCTATGCAAAATTTGAGATTCCTAGCACTTGTAGTTTCTGAGATTTCGTGATGAGTGAGTCGATTTTATATATATAGATTCTACGAATGAAATACTTATATGCTTGTTACGACTTTTTTTGTAGCGAAATTTTGTAAAAATAGTCTACAGAGAGATGATAACATTATATCCTTGAGAACAGTAGTTATTTACATTTCATTTATTACAGCGGAACGTTAAAACGAGATTCAATAATAATAAAATCGTTACAATTTTGAACGTTTCCCGACTAATATATATGATGGATTTCGATTTTTGATTTCCGTGGTCAAAAAACTTAGTCCGGCAAGTGTGGTGAGAACGCGATCCTCCCGGTACAAAACTTAGTCAGGCATCTCGGTTTTCCCATGCTGATGTAGTGAACGCTACCACTTAGAAAATATCTGACCTTGTCTGTCCCCTAAATCTAAAACCAATTCATCGTCATTAGTTATTTGAACAGAATTTAAGCAAATTCAGTTGGAACTGAAATTATAAAGTAATATATGTATGTATGTATTATTAAACAAATATCCTGTTTCGAATTGCCACCTGCAGGACTAACTCTGACTGAGTAGGTGCGATAGTGGGTTCAGTTCCCACTTGAGGAATATTCATTTGCGTATCTTGTAGACTACCACCTACTTGACATTATTCAAAGCAACAGTCAGACCACGTGTTCTTAAATAAATCAAACTATGACTACAATGGCGACTGTGAAACGTTATAATTTAAAGTGAAATATTCTCTTCAGAGTGTCTCTAGTTCATGTAGATATGTTAACGAATACACTAAAACAAATATTTAGGCTGGTCTAGTCTATTTTAGAGTTCAATCCGATGTATTGCTGAACATCTCTGATGGCCGGCTGCGGCAGCGTGAATGCAGAGAGACACTCCGCTCTCCGCACACTGCTCAATTTTTGAGACATTCCATGTTGAATAGCGGAATTCAACGCCGCGTTCAGTCTTTTTACAAGAGAGAGATAATGAAAATAATTAATTCCCCCTGGCCTTTCCTATATGCAAACTCAAAAATCGTACAAATTATAAACATTCACGTAGAATGTATAAAAATAACTGTTAGACGTGTGCTGCAGCCAAAAATAATGTACTATTAATATATAAGCGAAATCATGTTGTCCGTCTGTTACATTTTATAGGAGTGCTGAAACGATTTTGATAAAGTTTTGATTATATATAAGTATTTTGAAAGCGTTAATCCACACGAAGGAAATATATTTTCTTGAAAACGTGTCGTAATTGCTACGTAGCGGGACCCGGATCCCTTGGAGACAGTCCAAGCACTCTGACCTAGTGGTCAGCGTGCTTATAAACTTCACGCTGTAATACACGCATAACAAAGTTGGCAGAGGGAACCTGGGAACCTCGTGTTAAGGCACAACGAAAAGGTGAATGTTCGACATTAAATTCAATTAATTTGGCTCTGTAATGAAAAGGAAAGATCAAAAGCTTCATAAAAAAGAGAGTAGGTATAAAAGTCAAACAATGACGCTATTAATTCATAGTTCACTGTACTTGTCACTTGGTGGAGTTACTATTGGGCTTTCAGCGTTCAGCAGAGAAGGCAAGTAGACTTAGTGTTATGACACTCCGCGGAAATCAACGCTGCGCTTTGTCTTGTTACCGGAGCAGAACTACGACGCCAGTCCTTATATAATATACTTATGTACGTACGAATATTACTTAAATTATTTAGTAGTAAGTTCGATTCTCTAAGGAGGCAAAACGGGGCGTTGTGTTCGACACGCATCGTCTCGAGTGTGGGTAAAGGAGAGTGTTGACACTAGCTTGTACATTACCTACGCAAAATGATTTATTACTCAAAGCTATTATTACATTACGCTACGTTCAAGCCAATACTGACGTGAAACTTCACGCTACTAGTCATTTCCCGACTCCTATATATTTCATATCCTTATTACCTGTGTATGTTGAAAACGATTAAAAACCTATTTCCAATGAAATAGATATTATTATAGACATAGAGATTAAATACTTTTTTAGTTTTAAGCCGATTTAGGCCCTGGAGGCAATAATGTTGAGCATAGGCTTAGGACTCGTGGGCTGCATGGTCCCACCCCAGTACCTGATAGTTCAGTACTACAGTTACTACTGAACTACAACAGGTAAAGATAGTTGACAAGAGGGAACCTGACAACTTAGTGTTAACTCATGCTGTTCTCAATAAAACACTTCCGTTCCGCCATTTCCGTCGAGTTCTGGGGGGTATTAAGGTCTGTAAACAGTAAAATAGCTTGCATTCCTCCACTCTTTTCAATATTCGTTCTTAGAGAAAATATTGTGTCAATATACAATGTTATTACACAGTCCACCAATTCAGTAAAGATGAAAATTAAACAAAACAAAGACTCATAACATTTTTAAATTTATTTTTTTTGTTGCAGGTCGAAGTGAAAAAAAATAACGACTACTTAATTTTCCTCATTGACATTACTTAATTATTAACATAATAAATAATAATGAAAGTAACAGAATACCAAATTCAATGTAGGTAGTTATAAAAATTGTACGTGAAAGACACAACGTTATTAAGATAGCGGCCGAGGGAAAGAAAGAGATGTCGCTGGTGGCGCCGAGGCGGGTCCAGCTGGACTGGGCGCGTGCGACGCCGTGGTAACATTTCAAATACTTTATTTAGCTTCACGCTGTATCCCGCATATAGCGGGGTAGGCAGAGGGAACCTCGTGTTAACATTTCATTTGTCGAGCACCGCCCAGTTATAGAAACAGAATTCAACACCCACGCTTGGCCATCTTAGCAGAGGTAACAAACATATGTACGATGGTATAAAAATATACCTACAACATAAATTGTAAGTTATTTCTTAATTTATTGATTACCTTTTATTGTATGCTAGTTATATACTTTATTTACTTATCTATTGAGGAAGCCACCATAATGTACAGTATATTCTATCTTTCATACTTATACTTACTTGGTATAGAATGTTTTTAATTGTACATTTGTACTATTCTGTATATACTTACATACTTTACATTGTAATTTATACGCCACATTTAAGGGCTTCCTTAACATGTGATATATAAATTTGTTGCTTTATTTTAAAAAATGCGTATTTTTTCTTTATTCTTAAACATTATATATGTGTAATTTTAATTACATAATATTAGTTAAAAAAATTAAAACATTTATACCCAAGAAATGTCCATAGAGGTCGTTGCCCTCTGTACCTAACTTCACATCGTTCTGACAAACCCGTCAGCTGAGCAAACGTTGCTCACTTCACGCCGCCAAAACGAACTGTCATGGCGCTCCGATCGATGTTACTCCGCTAAAAATTAAGAGAAAATGCGAAAAATATGCCGCACCAAGCGATTTTAGCGCACATACGGCTCGCCCAGTCGTGGTTAATTGTAGAACAATAGTAAAATATATAATAGTTTGCCCGTTTAGTGTTTTTTTAGTGAGTTTTTCGTCGTATCTAAATTTATTCGGTGCTGCCTATCTATCTGGTTTCGGTGAGTACTGTTTTATACCCACGCGTTTGTTAACTATATTTATAGATAATCTGCTTTTTTTATTTAAATAACTTTCAATTTTCTTATTTTATAATTTATCGTAAATAAAAAATTCTTATGAATAGTTAAAAATCGATTATTTGTGGGTGGGAAGGTCTTAAATATATCTCTCTCGCTCGCATACAATTCTACCAATTTAAAAAGTGATGTAACTCGGTATTACCGCATAGTCTTATAATGCAGATAATTTGGTCGGGTTATTATATCTATCTCTTTCTTGTTGTGGGAGCGATATACTTTTTCTGATTTTCACTACATTATTGACATTTTCTATCGCCTTTTATTGATTTAAACCTTAATTTATTTTTAAAATAATTTAAATTTAGTTTCCTGTAATACTTAGACTTATTAAGAGATAATTATAGAATTTTGCGTATAGTTGTTTTTTTTTTATAATTCTAGTACTACCAATTCTACTAACTATTTTATATAAGAAATGTTTACTTTTATCCATATAAATATCAGATAAAAAAAATATTGTAAATTTTCTATATATATATATATAATTACATACAAAATAATCAATAAGTCGTAAAAAGAAAACAATAATTTCCAAATCATGAAGGAAAAATCATAGATTCCTCCTATAATTTATATATTACTTGTCGACGTAAAACGAAAAATCTAATTTTTCCCATTCCTGTAGGAATTTTCAATTCCTTTACACTCCTTAACCTACATGACAAACTTCATCGTTTCTCATCACTCAGTAACAGAATTATATAGATTTAGCTATTATTAATATATAGATGCCAGTCCTGGCACACAAACGCGACAAATTTGGATTCGATTCCCACTCGAGACATAGTGCGGCATTGAGCTTAGTGAAACTTGCAATACCTCCAGAAATCGGTGGAAAGTGTCTTAACCCTAGGCTCCTTGTGCCGACACAAATTTTGTAGTTTTACAAATATTATATATGTAAAAATTGCAAAATTTGGCTCAGGCTGGGACTTCCTACTCATTAGTATATTTGGCTGTTACAAACAATTAATGTGATGAGTTACTTAAACAAAACCATTTTTAAAAAAATAAATATATTTTATAAAGTGGGTATTTTTAATAGGATTTTTAAATACCAATAGGTAGGTATTTATTATATTTTTTTTTCATCATGATTGAGATATGCTGTACATTTCTGTTGTGTTTTAAATAAATCAGTTAAATTTGGATACATACAGAGGGGGCCTTTTAATGTACACTTCAGTCTTAAGTCCCAGACACTGTCCCAAGCCCCATTCTCTGCAACAATACCCTTAAACCCTCATGACACATCCATGGAACGAGTTTCTCCTCATAATAACTTCCTTTTTTTTATTAAATTCTAAAACTCAATAAGAAGAAAGAAAAATAATATTCTTACAATACTGTATTATATTTTTATAACAGTATTTATAACAAAAGCATCAGCAGTGACAATCTACCAGTATTATTTTAATCACTTTATTTTTCAAGTTATGTACATTATTTTCTGTTTGGAATATATTTTATTTTTAGGCTTGCATTTAGCATGGGACATTCCACCATTTAATTTATATTGAATAGTATTTAAGTTCACCCTTTCCATTTTATTTGCATTGAAAAAATTTTTTTTTTTTTTTTTTTTTTATACAAACATAGGCTAAACAAATATAAAGAAATGTTTAAAGATTTCCTCTGTATCCGGACTAGTTGCCTGTATTCCGGTATACAGCGCCCATCCCCACAAGAAAATTTTATAATTAGCCTGTTGAAAAATTATAATTACAAATAGGCTCTGAATGTGACGTGACCTCTCTTTGTGTATTATGAGATTGTGCCTGAGTGAGTGTGAGAGGATGTGTGATTTGATTTTTATTTATTTGTTTTGTGCATGTGTATGTTGTGTGTTTAAATTATAGTGTGAAAGATTTAAGGATATATATGTATATATAAATAAATAGCAATACATTTATTTGTCTTTACAAAGCAGGTTTTCGGTTTCTTCGTAAGAGAGCTCATGTAAAAAATTGAACACCTTTCGTTTGCATGACCCTTTTGTTAAATGATAAACATTTAACATTTTATTTATTTTGTTATAAATGTAAGGACCAATGTAAGGGAAAAAATGCTTAACAAATGAAGTTCTTAAATTACTAGGTAAGTCGCACACCATGTAACTTCGACGCTTAGTTAAAACATTGGGATCAAAAGTTAGCTTAGAATGTTGCTTGAGGATAACATATAGCAGATATAACTGTCTAACGCTTAATACTTCACAATACTGATAAAGTTCATAGGTAGGATATAAGCGTGGTCTAAAAGTTGCGACTTTGAGAATAGTACGTTGCGAAATCTCAAGAATATTTATAGTGGACTTCACAGCTCCACCCCAGGTTGTTATACAATAAGTAAGAAGAGACTGGCACAAGGCATAGTATATTTGTTTCATTGTTGGAAAATCAATTACATGTCGGAGATTTTTAAAAATGTAGATTAATTTTCTCATACGATCGGATAAGCTTCTTATGTGTTCACTGAAACGAAGGTTTTCGTCTAAGATTATACCTAAATATTTAATGTTAGCTTTTCGTTCCAGAGGAGAGCACGTGCAACCTGTATTTAAATCACATGTGTGAGCAATGATACTAAGTAAATTATTAAAATTGTCAGTTTTACGTATACTAAAACAGATATACTTAGTCTTGTCTACATTTAGTGTAAGACTATTACTTCTTAACCAATTAGTGACGTTATTCAAGCCTGACTGTGCCGTGTGAAACACATCCCTCCACGTAAGTCCAGTAAAAACGAGAGCAGTATCGTCTGCATAAGAGTATATTTTAGTATCAAGGAGTGTCAGTGACGTAAGATCATTAATGTAGATCAAAAATAGGGTGGGACCGAGTATACTTCCTTGCGGAACACCAAAAGAGACTTTAAGATCATCACTAGTATAACTGCCAACCTTGACATGTTGAAATCTATCAGAGAGGTAGTCTTGGAATAGCTTTAGTTGATTTCCTCTAACGCCTAAATATTCTAGTTTTTTCAGTAAGATGGGAATAGAGATGGTATCAAATGCTTTACTTAAATCCAAGAAAATAGTCAGACATTTTCTGCCACTATCCAAGTTGGAGCTGATGTGTTCAGTAAGAGAAAGGACGCATTGTTCTGTGGATTTATTTCTACGAAAGCCATACTGATTATGTGCAAGAAATTCAATTTTGTCAAGATATTTAATTAATCGAGAGTTAATAATTTTTTCTAATAGCTTTGATAAAGATGGAAGTATTGAGATAGGTCGGTAATTATTAGGGTCATTTTTGTCTCCATTCTTAAATATTGGAAGGATTACCGCCTTTTTAAGAGATTTAGGGAAGATTCCGTTCCGCAAACATAAATTGAATATATGTGTTAAGGGGGCAACAAGTGAGTTACTGTGTTCTTTTAAGCATGCGTTACTTATTTCATCATGTCCTGTTGTACAAGCTAGTTTTAGATTTCGAATTAGGGACTCTACTTCTTTTTCATCTGTATCTTCCAAGACAAATGAAGTAAGTTGGGTGCTGTTACAATAAGGGAGTATATTTTGGTGCTTGATTTGTTGGGCTATTTTTTCAGATAAGTTTCGGCCAATATTGCTGAAAAATTCGTTTACAATATTTAAAGAGCTCTGAGGAGAAGAAGAAATTGTAAGGAGTTCCTTAGGATAATTAGGTTCTCTGTTTCTATAGATAATATTCTTAATAGCCTGCCATAATTTTTTATTATCTTTTTTTGCGTTATCAATTTGTTCTTTTTGGTACTTTCTTTTACAATTTTTTAAGATAGTATTACAGAAGGTTCTGTATCTTTTATAAGTCAAATTTAAGATATCATTATTTGGTCGTCGCTTAGACTTTTTGTGTAGCTTATCTCTATTTTTAATGCAACGAAGTAAACCCGGAGTAATCCAGGGTTTTATAATTCTACATCTTCTGGAAAGCTTCAGCACTCTTGTATTGGCAGTAATGGCATCCTGCAGATATTTAATTAGATAATTTAAGGCTAGTTCCGGATCATCACAAAGGTAAATCTTTTCAAAGTTTATATTAGAAATGTCTTCTTTAAGTTTTATTACATTTACTATGGTTTTCGTGGAGATGGCATAATTGCGGGAAGGATTAAGTTCTATACTAGTTAATACAGTGTAGTGATCAGTCAGAGTAGTATGAGCAACCAATGTAAGAGTAGGAGTTCTTGTTTTAACGAGAACGTGATCAATGCACGAGTCAGAATTGCTTCGCGTTATAAATGTATGTGCTGGTAACATACCATGTGTTGCAGCAAGATTTAAATAACATTCACCTTGTGCGTTAATTTTATTCAAATTTATTGGAATGTTAACATCCCCAATAAGTACAATATTATTAAAATAAGAGTATTTCTGTAATACCTTATCAAGAGATGCAAGAAATCCATCAATATTGATGAAGGAAGGAGAGCGGTATATTCCTATAATAACTGTTTGTGTGTCCAGTACTGCCACAAGGCCGGATGCCTCTATAAAATCAGGTTCCTCTATTAAAACATTAAGATTATTTTTATAATATATAACAACACCATCATTTTGATTACTGTTACGAGTGGAGACTTTGCAGAAGTAGCTGCTGATAGGAGGAATGACTTCAGTTTTAGCCAGCCAACATTCCGTTAGAACTAGAATATCACATTCTACTTTCAGCCTAGACAGCAGAACTTCGAAGCCTGTTATGTTGCAGTTGATACTGCGAATATTCTGGGTTAAAAGTAGTAGCTTTGATGATCTTGGCAATAGTTGATGGCATATTTCTAAATCAACTTCCATTGATTTAGAAATAGCCACATTATCAATGTTTAAAGACAAGTCTTCTATATTATCGAATTTAAAAAAGAGATACGTTGATGTAAAAGCATATCTCTATAACAGCGAATCGCGTTATCATATATATTAATGAAATGCTGTGAAATATAAAATGACGTTGGCATAGCTATAACCGAAAAAAACTCTTCACATTTTTTTCCTCTGTATAAAATTTTATATAAGTAAGTAGCAATAGATTTTAAAAGAACCTTGGTGTCACATGCATTTATTTTTGTACAAAAGTTATTGAAGATTAAAGATACGTGTGAGTAGATGATAAGTGTAGGTTTATGTATGTATATATAGTTACAATTTTTATACGTTAAGTAAAGGCTTGGTTTTAAAATAATATAGAAATATAAACAATAGGTGTACATAAGTGCAGATATTCTTACATGACAATATAAGATGTACCACTGTAGAAGTCTTAAAAAACACAAATTAGTAAACACAGCTAGTCATTCTTTCTTCCTTAGATTATCCAGGTCAACATCACACGAAATACGAATTTGGGGAGAATTTTCATTTTTTCTAAGGTATACTACACCGTTAGAAGTCCAACAGAATTTGTAATCGTGAGATTTTTTATATACTCTAGACAAATAAAATAATCTTTGAGTATTGTAAGTCAGACACTCTGAAACGAATATAGGCTTAACCGGTATTTCATAATTTAAATGCTTCGTATTTAGTTTTTCAGTTGTAATTTTATTCTTGTTAAAATTCTTTACCCCTTTTATGATTTTCTCTTTTAATAGTGTTCCGGAAAAATCCACAATAACAGGTTGAGAATTGTCTTTAGAGTTAACTCTATATATATCTCTGATATTATTGGGATCAATATTAATATCCAATTTCTTTCCTAGTTCGATGATTGAGCCACATAGGCTTTCCTTGGATTCACCTTGCAACTTGGGTATATTTCTGATTTCAACTCCATTTGTACGAGACCTTCGTTCTAGTGTTTCTATTTTTTCTTCCAGTTTCTTAATAATTTTTTTGTCTTCAATCTGTTGTTTTTCAAGAGAAGACAACTTGGATAAGAAAGAGTCGTATTTTTCACTCATGACTTCGACGGAATTGCGCAGATCCATAAACTTTTTATCCATAGCATCTGTGAAATCTGTAAACATCTCCTTAATTATCGTCAGAAAATTAGTGTCATCATCACAATATTTTCGTTTTTTACGCTCCACATTTTTAACTGCAATCGAAGATAGATCCGGTGCCGAGTCACAGTGATGCAAGATGGGATCTGGTCCCGGAACCGTTAGTTTTCTCGAGTTGGACGAAGAATCCTTCGAAGTAGACCTCTGCGAAGTAGCCGGAGGAGTTCTTTTAAGTGGCATGTCTTATTTATCTTATTATTGCAAGACTGACTTAAAAATTGTATGCCGTTTTTTTATATAAACGACGGCTTAGCAAGCACTTGCAAGCACTACGCCTTCTAATAAAAACTGGTTATGCGCTACGGATTCTTGTGAAACGGCTACGCAATCTTCTAACGTGCTACAACATAAGCTACGTCTGTACGTGTCTGATCTATGCGCTTGTAGGGAGCTTCGTTGTTTATATCTATTTCAACTGTTGCTATCCTTTTCACACATCGCACTTCTTACACATTTATGCACGCCTAGTACTTTAAAGCGCGAATTTTTATTAAATTTTACTTTAAAAATGAAATTTTAAATAATTTTAGCACAGTGGACACGTCTAAACGCTTTTGCGGTCCGAGGGGAAGAGCCAAAATGTGTGTAAATACAGTGGAACCTCACTAAACTGGCACTATAAAAAAACCAGAGGATGCCGGATTATTGAAATGTATGGATTACTGCACTATAGAGAATTAAATCATTTAATTTGACAGGTTTTATTTTAACTGACATGTTATGTCTCAAAATTTTACATGTTATTACATAGTTTTAAAATAATCCTTAATTGAGGTCTGCTTTTGTGCAACTTAGTAACACAGTCCTTGCTTAAAAACCTTTTCTTGCATGTTTCGAAGAATTATAATATCTTTAACAATTATGTCGTTTTCTTCTGCCCTTGTTATGAATTGACACAATTTAATGCTTTACTTAGTTTATTTTTACAGTTGTAGTTATTGCTGGCTCCAATATCAACAAGGCTGTTTTCTTCTTCTATTCTGAGAACTTGACTGCTTTACATATTTCTTCATTTGCCGTAATGTGCTCTGTTTCTTCGATTCATTTAAACTAAAAATTAAAATTTTCTTCATTTGTCTCCAATTCTCTTTTGGTATCGATCTATTGAAGTACCAGATTAGTGAGATTCTATTAGTATATCCTTTTCTACGAGCCAATTCTGATCATATATAACTTAATTTTATTGCTTTATTTTATTTTGTAAATTGGACAATGTATTGTTCTATCTTGAATACTACTAACGTACTAACAGTACAACACGGAAGTAATTTGTTTGTCAGTTTGTCATTATATAGATAAACCAAATGTTGAAGTCAAGTCAACATATTGACAAGCGACTACGGGCACTAGCTCGTAGACTGTAGACTATACATAGACTGGTTTATAGTCAATGCTATACAGTCAATTAGCAACGGGGTCGAGGACTAATTCCGATGTATTACCGTCGATGTGAGGATATATATGGGATGTATGGTAGATATAGTGGGGATATTTTAGAGGTAGACAATCGATCGTCGTGGAGAAGGCCTATGTCCAACAGTGGGCTTAAAATTGGCTATGTGGACGATGATGATAATTTCCTGAGTAGATTTAAATATCTAAAGTTATTCATCGATGCCTGATACTTGGTTTGCAACTTATGCGTAATATAAAGCTATCGTTATTAACTGACTGACAGACAGATAGCTTGGAATTTTGGAATTTTGGAAGGTCCTTGGGTAGAGTAGGGAATACTGGATGGATTTCCCAAAATTCCTACGGGAATGGAATAACGTTTTTTAAATAAAGTTGTTGGCGACAGCTCCTTCGTATTATTATCAAACCCCTCATTAAAATTTGAATCTACACCAAATTATCAAACTCATTTGAAAGGCGTTACAATGATTCGATAATAATTGTAAGTTGTTATATGAAATGAATACTTAGAATTAACGTCTGTCCTTTTTAGCCCGCTCTCCTCCAACTGCTCGTCGGATGTAATTATGTTCTACTTTATAAGTTAGCTATAACTAGCTTTATTGAAATTTAATGTTTAGAAATCTTAATAATATGAAGTATAACACTTACTTAATATTATGATATGTAGCAATATTAAATTAAAAGAAAAATAATTCAGTTTCACGCTGTGTCCCGCACACAGCAGAGTAGGCAGAGGAAGAAGTAACCTCGTGTTAAGACACTCCGTTCCCCACTTTCTGCCGAATTTTGGAGGCATTGCGTGTTGAGTGGCAGAACTCAGCGCCTCGCGCTCCTAGTCATAAAGTACCATCTTCTGCAAAGAAAGGGTGTTAATGTTAATATTCATAGTTTTAGTGGTAACCATATAGAACTGTAAATATTAACATTGCCTTGATTGGAACTTGAACCTACAATCATCGTCGAACTTATTCAAGCTCGTACCAATTGCGCCATATCTTTTGAGATATTTCAACACTTGAGCAAAATTTTGCTTAAATTATCTGAAGATTTACAGAAGATTAAGGCTTTATGTTCGGTACGCCTCGTCTTTTATTCATAGTCGTTACGTAAAAGGATTTGTGTTTTCTTAAACACCACGTCGCAGTTGGCAAGTATTTATTTGTGGCACCATGGCAGTGAATTCCAATACAAACTCTGGTAATGGAATATTCACTAATACTAAGAATCTTTATTATATATAGCATAAAATGCAGTCGCTACATTTTGGTCTCCGCCTTCCGCACAAAGAAACGAAATTAACAAACTAAACAAACTGATGGCCTCCTACAATATGTATAGTATCGATCCGTAGTATTCTCCGGTTATGTTTCTTCTCTTTTCTTTGTAATCAATCAGTATTATCCCCTCCCAATCCCAAAAAACAAGTAGCCATCAACTTTCCAGCCGATTGTGACATCTTGAATTTCTTTAGAGGTGGTGTGCCCTTTTTATACCATTGCATTGGACTCCTATTTTGACTGAGGCTCAAAGTAATAGATCCATATTTCATCTCCAGTAACAATCCGTTTCAAAATTTGTGCCGGCTCATCTCCACACAACTCCAAAAAATGCTTTGAAGTATCGTCGCACTGCTGTTTCTGAAGCGGTGTGAGCATTCTTGGTACCCATCTTTCACTGACTTTTGTCGTACCCAGATGGTCATGTAGGATCCGCAGAATGGTGGCATCTGATACTCCAACTAATGCAGATAACTGTTTTTTCTTCAAAGGGGCCTCCTCAAGTACAAGTTTTTCGATGATGTCTGATGCAGTGGCCTCAACTGGCCGTCCAGACCGAGGCGTCGTCGTCTTCAATCGACTCTCGACCATGTTTAAAAAGACCATGCCACTTATAAATCATGGATATTCATTACCAGTGCAATTCTCCCATAAACGGCTTGCATTTCATTTTAATTGGTTTGGCCATTCTTTCCTTGCTGGATAAGGGATTTTATCACGGTACGGTGTACAATTTTCTCCATAGTTTCAGTTTTCTTCCGGATTGACTTGTTTAGCAGGCGAGTGTTCGTAAACGAATGGCGCAACAGGGCTGAAACTCTATTTATATATATAGTAATGATGAGTCGCCAGGTAGTATGACATTAAGCGATCACCCCTATCGCCACTTCATTCCACGAACTTTTGGACCGTTACGAATACGAGGGGAGTATGTAACAATCTTGTCACGTTCTCGTCTGAAATGTCCTGCGGCAATATTTTTATGTAGCACATAATTATAATATTAATTTTATGATTTAATTTAAGCATATGTACCTGCGTCAATTGTAATATCACATAGCGACCCCGTACAAAAAAGTCCCCGGTGTCTTATGTAGGGGTTTTTTAGCTTCACGTTTGATCTTTAACGGGGAGGCCAGAGAGCGCCTAATCCTACGGCCTCTGTCTACCTCTCTCGCCTCGTCCACTGTCATCAATCCGCACATACATACCCTTATGGTCGGGGATCCTCACGATATTTACGTGACCTTCCTCAAGAGTGAAAAAAAAATGGAACTACATAGCAAAGAAAAATGAAACTACATAGCATAGAAGGCATAATATTTGACATAACTTTTTTTAAGCCTCACACTGTATCCTGCACATATCAGGGTAGGCAGATCGAACCTAGTATTTAGACACTCCAGTCCCATTAAAACACTTTCGTTCTCTTGCATTCGAAAGCATTGCGTGTTGAATGGAGTGAAGTTCCTCGAGTGTATCGAACCCTGGACTTGTCGCGTTTGTGCCCCTGCGCCACGACACTCGTAAAGAGCTCACGTGCCAAACTGAGTTTGGAGTATAGATACAATTGGAAAGTGATCAATTTTGTTTGTCTGGAGCCATTTGTTTCCGTTCTCGTTAGAATTTCGAGGTCACCCTCTCCTAGTGCTCCCCTACACTCCCTAATAGGAATGTCCAGTAGCATATAGGCATAACCTATATGCCTTAGTATCGAATATGTATTTATTATTAACGAATGTTACCGCTGTTAGAACAGTATCTTAGTATATAGACGATGGTCCATAACCAGTGAGAGCAAAGAGTAAAATACTTGGTAGTTATATCAAAACTTGCCTTAGGTAATATATGAAATATTATAATTAGCTCTAAGGGAAAACTTAAAAGGGCTTATAGGCATTAACGACGAAATCAATATTATAAATATGTTAATTTTATAAAAGGGTCGCTCTCGTATTGATCTAACTTCTCTTGTGTACCAAATTTGATCAATAAGGACATTCTCCTATTTTACATGGGTTTTTGATAACATTTAATTATTTATAGAATGGAAAAACGGAGTTCCGGAAGTCCTTAATACTATATTACCTCTGCCTGCCCCACTATCCACTGTACCATTAGCCTCGTTTCTTAAGATCAAATGTTTCCTCGACGCCCGTCAGCTAAACTTTAATCAGAATAAGTGACTGTACTAAGACGCCAGAGATCTCGTTGTTTTACATTGCTATGTTTTTGAATCTACATACATTTATTTGCATGTTTCGAATTAAATTGTAATGAACTAAGTTAAATTTAGAAAACATAAAAAATTGGACATAGCGATGTTTGAACCCGTGCCTCTTGGAAACTCTAAGCGCTCTGGCCACCAAGCATTCTCGCTACGTTCCGGTACGTTCAAATTATAATAATACTTTAAATATGATGTACATCTATTAGATGTCTGTACTCTGATGTTTAGAGAGTAGTTTTAACAACCAAGATGCACTCAAGATATTCCTTCTCACTAAGATGGTGATGGTGCTTGATGGTTATCGCCGTATATACATTCATATGTATACATTCATATGTATGTGTATCGGCCCCCAAAGTGTACAAAGTTCACGGATGTAGTTCCAATAACACTCGTGGTTGTCTTCATTGTTCAGTTCATGTAGATACGTATCGTTATCAATAATATTTTTACAAATCTACGTTCATGAAAGCCTCGGATATGTTAAATTTAAGGTGTCACTTTTTTTTACATCCATACATCAGCCTTCTGAATTCTACGGCTAGACATAGACCTCCCCTAATGCTTGCCCTCCGTCTGGTTTTGCGCACTTTAAATGTAGCGGATTCCCGCTGTTTGCTGGAGGTCAGTCCACCAGTTGGACGGCGGCCTGTGGCTCTTTTGCCGAGACGTGGTCGCCCTTCGAGGACCCTTCTTCTCCATTGCCACTTTAACTTAATAGCTAATTCACCTACTTAATAGTGTAGGAACTGAAGTCACAGTCGGAGGTATTACATCAACCAGAAGTACCGACCTATCGGAACCGGAGCCGGAACTCCGAAACATCACCTTAATTGAAAGCTATATAAATTTTGTCAGCAAATCGCATATTCATATCGTTGAGTTGTGACAAAATTATTCGCGCAATTTATAAGATAAGTCTTAAAGATTCGTTAAGGCAAAAATTTAAAGAAATTCATATATTGACAGTTGCATCTCAATACAGTTTTGAAAATGTTATGTATGTTTAGTGAACCGGTGGTAAATTAATTGACTTTCAAAAAATTAAGCTTGTAACTTATTATTTTGAATAAAATCCATTGTTGTTTTCGGACTGACTTGACTGGTAAATGGACTATCCAACACACTGTTCTGCTATACCGTTAGCTATAAATGTAGGTATATAATTGCACGTTTTAATTAAATTGTAGACAGCAAAAGAATTTCATAAGATCTGTGCGACCTGTGTTGGGTTAAATAGTACCTGGTGAAAAGTTAGTCCATTCCTCATCATCTGCCATATTTTATGGGGCATTTTGTATAGTATGTAAGTAACGTACATCTTCCCTTCCCAATTCGTTATTGCACCTCGAAAGCGTCTTTTAATTTATTATGATGTCGATATTATTGCCTCTGTAGAAAATATATGCTATTAACTAGTCGTCATTAACCAAAAGAAATAATGAAAACTAAGTGGATATTTGTAGCTCCTCCCGCTGTTCGGAAAATGGCGAGTTGGGTGGCGGTCATCAGCACGCATCTCGTATAAGGAGCAAGTGGCAGTGCGAGCGTTGCAGCTCTCGAAAGGGCTGGCTCGATCAAGCCTTCCATCATGGACCCCGTACCATTGCACACCACGGCACAATCCATCAAGTCGCAACCTAAACATATCACCATCGGTTCTAATTAGAGCTAAACCTTTTTGCCGGTAGATAATAGACACCCATTGTCTTCTTGAATAATGGTTCCTATGGGAATTATGATATACTACGTATGGACCGATACCCGTGTGAGAATCGAACCCACAACCGTCGCGTTAACATATATAATCTCGGCCGCTGCGGCACTATGGCCTTAATGTCAGTTACGTGAACATAATATCAAAGTTGTATAGGCCTTAGAATAAAATCCGAGAACTTGTTGAAATGCATTCAACTTGGCTAAGCTGCTACCAACTGCTACGTACTTGTACTTTTTATTGCAGCTTTTAACGTTTTCTAAAGATATGATTAACACTGAAAGACATGTTTATAGTTATAATTATTATGTATATAGAAACTTGAAATGTAGAGGAGCTCTAAGAGGTAGTTCGAAATTCCTACGGACTAGCTAAGGTATGTTGCATTTGATTCGATGTAATGGTTTATATGGTCTTCCGTTACTGATAGTGTCTCTTAGAAAACTCATGCAGGAAGTAACGATCTCTTGTAAGAGAGGATTTTTGTAAAATAACACGGATGAAAAGAAAAACCACGAGATTTTACGTAAATGCAATATAAACAAAGTCGCGGGCTGCAACTTGTACCATAAGAATATTAATTGACAAAAGTCTAACAGTAATATTTATTGAGTACTATTTGTTACAGGGAACAACAGCCGGGCTGTGAGAGGGAGCCGTCGTTCAAGCACGTAGCACCCAACACATCCAACCAATCTGGTGAGAATAGTTACCACCACCAGGATTGCCTGTCCTAAAAGTATAGACCATAGATGCATGTATGTATTGTACGTACTTATTATATTTATTTTATCAGAATCGTCATCGTCGTCAGCGGATACAGCGTCTCAGGGCTCCGGGTCTGCGCCCGCGCTACCCAAGAGACATGAACCCCAGGTGAATATTCAATTTACATTATCATATTTTTTTATAAATGTTTCATAATTTAGCTGATGCCTTCGTCGTGCATTGGATCGAAAACTCACTTGTCTATTTGTCCTTACCATATAAGGTATAACTATACATCTATAGATATTTGTTTATGTTATTTTCAACTTGAAGATGTAACTTTGTATTTTGTAACATGCGTTTGTAAGTTACAACTTATTTTCAGATGAAAATTGAAAGACAAAAGTGTTTTTTTATGGTAAAGGGAGTAATTGAATTTAACAAAAAGTAATGTAAAGTTGTTAACCAGTGAGCTACTGGGTAGGTAGTAGGTAGTATTCGAGCGAGAACCGAAGTCAGGACTACTTTGGCTGTATGTAGTCCTAATAGCTATGAAGTCTATGGACCAAACTGTTTTGCTAATACTGCAACACGTGTCTCATGGAGGTGATATTATAGTCTATTTTTACCATAAGCCATAATATGAAAGACGCAGACTGCCATTCGTATCCGTTTGAGAGAATCCTGCTAATTTGAAGGTTACCTCGATTTCCATCATTAGATCCTGACTTGGTGGTAATGGGACCAGCTGCTGCTATTTCAAATTTTAAAAAAATAATTAAAATTAAAATCTAGGTAAATACATATAAAAATACAGTTTCTGATATAGAAATATTACCTCTCTTTATATATCCTTCTTTTTGGAAGTCAGCTAAGGAGTCAATGACTTCATTCCGGTTCTTGTGATTATTTGGGTTTTTTTATTGAAATTATATATTTGTTTTGTTGTTCATGTGGTTATATTTATTTGCAGAGAGAAGAGCGGCAGGTCGAAGCCGCCCGCACTCCTCGGATCCAGCCGAACCCATTATTAAGGTAATAATGGATTATTACGAATAAAGATATATTCCATTTCTTCGCTCTGGTGCCGAAGCAAAACGCTGCTAAATTCGCATCATTTTGCGTAAATTAATCAATTTACGTAACCAAAATATGACGATAGAAGATAAATAGATACAAGCAAAACAAAAGCTAATAAGCACCTGGTTTCCTGTGTCCAGGTCTCGCACCCTCCCCAACTTCGGCGGTAACAGATCGCGCGAGGCGTCCCGCTGCGACACGTCGCGCCGCGCTCACCACATCACCATGGCCACCGAGGACTTGCTGCAGCCGGGGCACGTCGTCAAGGAGAGGTGGAAGGTGAGAGGCACCTGAGATTCCAGGGGTTGGGTTATCAGGTGATGGTAGATTAGGGGTTGGACTTAGTTTGACCGGACCTGTTTGTTCTTTAATTTAGTGTATTTGTCAAAACCAAAGCTATTTCCAAAATTGAGTTGAGTTAGAAGTACCCTCACAAAATATTTTAGAGATGCTTAAAAAACTGGAAGAGTATTTAAAGATACAAGGAGAACAAAAGTTTTGGATATCGGGCTCGGGCTATTGGGTATTCGGAGTGTAAAAAATAATATTTTTCCAATTTGGAATCAAACCCACAACCGTCGCATTCACTTTTACAAATTGCTTTATTCTTCCACGACATTTCTTAGATTGAATTTTACTGTTTGACACATATGTATATATGTATACAACATTGATCTCCTAAATAAAATTCTTCAGGTGGTAAAGAAAATAGGTGGAGGTGGTTTTGGTGAAATATATGAGGGTCTGGACCTAGTCACGCAGGAACAGGTCGCTCTTAAGGTGGAGTCTGCGAGGCAGCCCAAGCAGGTGCTGAAGATGGAGGTGGCTGTTCTCAAGAAGTTGCAGGGTGAGTTCAAGACATGTTTAGTGCATATTTGTATGATTTGAGTTAGAAAAGTGTTTTATTTTTTAGAAAATTTTTTTTTATAAATTTGGACGTAGCAGGACTTGTACTGGTGAATCCTATTATTATTATTATTATTTTTTATTCTACTTCGTAGTCTCGGTAAGTTAATACCGGCATATTGACAGTCACGGACCTAAGTCAAGTGAAAGCCAAACATATAAATATATATATATACATATACATATGAATAATGAAATTAACAATTTGTGATGCTTAAAAATTTCCTAACAATCCTGCACGTGTTTAAAATCGCTGCTTTTTGTAGAAGGGCATAAGTATATGGGGGCAAATCTAATGTTTTAATGGATTGGTGAAGATTTTTGGGAATGACACCTGTGCTAGAGATAACTACTGGTACTATTGTTACTTTTTTCAATTTCCACATTCTAATGATTTCGTCTTTTAATTCTTCATATTTTGTAAGTTTTTCTGAAAAAGTGGTTTGTAAATTATGAGAATTCGGTATTGCAATGTCTATAATTTGTGCAGTTTTATTAATTTTATCTATGAATGTGATGTCCGGTCTATTGTATGGTACAGTTTTATCAGTCAATATAGCTCTATCAAAATATAACCGATAAAATTCGTTTTCCAATATACATTCTGGGGTGTATTTGTAATATGGTACTGGTAATGCGGAACTCAGTTTATATTTTATTGCTAATTTTTGATGGATTATATGTGCAACCTGATCGTGCCGGTGTTTGTAATCAGTCTGAGCAATTGACATACAAGCACCGGTTATATGTTGTATCGTTTCAGAAGCCCTATTGCATCGTCTACATATATCGGTATTTAAATTGGACTTTTTTATAATATATTTTTGGTAGTTTTTTGTCTCTATCACCTGATCTTGGATCGCCAACATGAACCCTTCGGTCTCAGGGAAGAGCTCACCGCGTCTAAGCCATTCGTTCGACGCTGTTTTGTCGACGTAATTCTGACTTAGTTCGCTCAGATGTCTTCCATGAAGAGATTTCCGGGCCCATTCTTGAATTTTAGTGCGTCTTTCTGTATGTGGATCATTTTCTAGTAAATTTTTATCCTTAAGATTAAGTGTATTGAGCTTTAAATCATTTTCTACTATAGATTCATGAAATGTGGATGTGTTACTTTTAAAATGGAAATATTTTCTTAGGTTTGTTATCTGCTTGTTGTGTAAGTTTACTATATCTATTAGCCCTCTGCCGCCATCAATCCGCTGTAATGTCATTCTCTGCACACACGACCTAGGGTGATGTTTACGATTTTTAGTCAAAGTTGTATTAATAATGCGTTGCAGATTTTTTAATTCGGTCTTGTTCCAAGATATGATTCCAAATGAATACGTAAGAATGGGGATTGCATAACTATTAATCGCTTTTATAGTATTTTTTGAATTAAGTTTCGATTTAAGTATAGAATTAAGTCTATGTTTGAACTGTTTAGTTAAATTTGCTTTGACTTCTTTATGATGTGTTAATTTTGACTGAATATACCCCAGATATTTGTATGTTTCATTTTCCATTAATGATTCTATATGTTCCCCATTCTTCAGTAAATAGTCGTGCATATAATTTTGTCCTGCTTTGCTTGAATTAATTTTACATTTGTCTATTCCAAATTCCATACAAATATCTTGAGAAAATGTTTCCGTTAAATTTACTAGTTTATTTAGGTCTTCTTTCGTTTCAGCGTATAACTTAATATCGTCCATATATAGTAAGTGATTTATTATCTTATATTTAGTTTTGTTTACCGAATCATTATTGAATTTTAGTTTATATCCAGCTTGCACCGAATTTAAAATGTTGGACAAAGGATTCAAAGCAAGGCAGAACCACAAAGGACTCAATGCGTCGCCTTGAAATATAACGCGTGTGATTTTAATTGGAACAGTATCTATCGTGTTATCTAAATTTGTTAATTTTAATTTTGTTGTCCATTGGCTTATAGTATTTTTTAAAAACTGTTGTATAGTTGGGTGTATCTATACTAATATAATAAAGCGGAAGAGTTTGTTTGTTTGTTTGTTTGTTTGTTTGTTTGAACGCTAAGATCTCTGGATTTACTGGTCCGATTTACATTGTTTTTGTTTTGTATGAAAGCTGCATTCTTCAGAAGTGCTATAGGCTATATAACATGACATTACACATATATACTAATATATTTTAAAGTACTTTCTAATTTGACATGCAATTTATTCTGCCATGTTAATAACAATCGTCGCGTCGCTACGCAACCGTCCTTATGAAAATAAATATAATAGTCACTCTTAGCATTTTATCTAGATTGATATTATAGTTTACTGTATAACATTCTAATAAATAATTAAGGAGATGTCACTGATTCGAAATGACCTAGCCTACGGGCGGCATAGTATGAGTATGACCGACGCGAACGGGCAGATGACGTTGATGGTTTTATAAATTTTCATACATTTTCGAACTTTATTTGCTGTTTATAATTAATTTAAAATACACTTTGGTTCTCTTCTTTTTCTATTTGATATTGTTGGCAAAAAAATATTTTTAATTAGGTAGTTTTTAGGTACTTTTTCTAATATTAAAAATATCCTTTAGTTACTTTTACTTCTTATGTTGGTTTTCAATTTCTCAGATAATTTTTCTAATAATATGTCTCTAACTATTATTCTTTTTGATTATTTAAGCTTATATTATCTTACTAATTCTATTGAAAATTGAAAATATATTTAATAAATATTCTTATAGTTTAAGCAGGCGTAGCCGCGTCCGGGTCCACTAGTTTTATATATATCTAACACTTGCAATAACCAAGAATGTGGAATTGAATCATAAGCTTTCCTGTAGTCAATATACATAGTAAAAATGTCTTTTTTCTTTTGATGGGCTTGTTTTAATATTACAGAATCTACTATTAATTGCTCTTTACAACCCTGGCTAAACTTTTTACAACCTTTTTGTTCTTCTGCAAGGATCTTATTATCTTCTACATAATTATAAATTATTTTTGCAAGGCAAGATGTAATTATTTTGTATATTGATTGCAAACAAGTGATGGGTCTATACTTTGAGGGATCATTAAGACTATTTGAATCTTTCGGGATCATATATGTGATTCCAACTGTAATATATTCAGGCATATCATGTGGATTTTGAATGAAGTGATTAATGTGCTTAAGAAGATTTTTATGTATATACGTAAATTTCTTGTACCAAAAATTGTGGATAAAGTCGGATCCAGATGCCTTCCAATTACTTTTACTTTTCTATTGTTAATTGCAACATGCCAAGAGTTATTTCATCAAATTTCATATCTGTTTTAATCTGATTTTGCATTTGTTCATAATTAATCCAATCTGCACTGAAGTTATGCTCAACCGGATTTTCCCAGATTGAGGTCCAATACTTATGAAAATCATCTGCTGTCGGTGTAGTTTGTACTGAATTTTCAATATCATTTTTCGTTGAATTTTTTAGATTCCTGTAAAACTGTTTCTCATTCGATGAAAACTGATTATTTTGAGTTTTACGCAATGTACATATTTTGTATCTTTGTAATCTACTGTATGTTAATGTAAGTTTTTGTTTAAGGGTGTCGAGAAAATGGAACAGTTCTGTATTTGGTTCTTCGTGCGTAGAATGTATTTTGTAATTACTTTTTATTAAATTTACATGATGTTATTATTATTATTATTATTTATTACTAGTGGACCCGGACGCGGCTACGCCTGCTTCAACTATAAGAATATTTATTAAATATATTCATGAAATTATTTTCAATTTTCAATAGAATTAGTAAGAAAATATAAGTTTAATAATCAAAAAGAATAATAAGTAGATACACATTATTAGAAAAAATTATCTGAGTTATTGAAATTAACCAACAAAAGGATTAAAAGTAACTAAAGGATAGATATTCTTAATATTAGAAAAAGTACCTAAAGTTTTCCGTGCGTGCGTACATAGATATCGACTCTACGAAATAACTAAACATTTCTCTCTATTAAGCAGGATAATTTTAGCGGGCAATATGAAATAAAATAAGAAGAGAACCAAAGTGTAGCTTGAATTAATTATAAACAGCAAATAATTACATAAACATTTACAATAGTTCGAAAATGTATGAAAATTTATAAAACCGTCAACGTCATCTGCCCGTTCGCGTCGGTCGTACTGTGCCGCCCGCTAGGTGGCTAGGTCATTTGGAATCAGTGACATCTCCTTAATTATTTATTAGAATATTATACAGTAAACTATAATTTCAATCTAGATAAAATGTTAATAGTGACTATTATACTTATTTTCATAAGGATGAATATCAAAATGTCACGGTAACGGTTGCGTAGCGACGCGACGGTTGTTATTAACATGGCAGAATAAATTGCATGTCAAATTAGAAAGTACTTTAAAATACATTAGTATATATGTGTAATGTAATGTTATATAGCCTATAGCACTTCTGAAGAATGCAGCTTTCATACAAAACAAAAACAATGAAAATTGGACCAGTAGATCCAGAGATCTTAGCGTTCAAACAAACAAACAAACAAACAAACTCTTCCGCTTTATTATATTAGTATAGATTATTTTGCCGGGTAGTCACAGAGAACCTAGTGTTGTAGTTAAGAAATTGCAATTGCTACCAGAGCAAATGAATGAAAATAAGTCAATCCCCCGAATGCGAACACACAACCGCTTATTGTCTAGACTTTTTTTAGATTTTTCAGACTTTGCAGTTGCAGTGCAACTGAAATAAAAATACTTTATAACAAATAAAATTAGCTTTCATTTATCCTTGTCTCCACGCTAATGATATTATTTTTTTCTTTACAGGCAAAGAACATGTCTGCCGTTTCATAGGATGCGGTCGCAACGCGCGGTTTAACTACGTGGTGATGCAGTTGCAGGGGCGTAACCTAGCGGAGTTAAGACGCGCTCAACCAAGAGGCGCCTTCTCTTTGTCTACTACACTCAGGTTATTTGAAATATACGTCAAAATATATTATAAATTCAATAATAATTATATTTTCGATTATTTCAATAGAATAGCTTATAGCATACACACTCAAAGAATATTTGTTTTCGTTTCCCTTTTTTCTATGGCTACTACGGTCGAGTAAATTGAAATATCCATCTAAAATTATTTAAGTGAAATTAACCGGATGAATGGCGTAGATTTAGAAAACTGAAATCTATATACAGGATGGAAGAGGCAGCGCTTCTTTTATTGAAACTGCATATAGGGTAGTATATTTCAAACCCAAACCTAAGAAATTAATCAAGGTACCTCAACAGTTTGGACGTAGGATTTTTTTTTCATTTCACGATTTTTATCCATACCTGTATTTCGTGTGACGCACACATACGTGTGCGACGTTTCCGATTTGACAGGTAAGTGTGTGCGTGCCTATGTTATACTTTACAAATGGCGTTTTATTTTAAAACGATAATTTTATTATTTATTTTGTTTGAAAAAATAACTTTTTTATTTTTGGGAATTATTTTTTTTCCGGCTTTTATAGAGTAGTTAAAACTGTGGTTTCATTTAAAGTGGTGCTGACAATTCCACCCTGTATGTAAAAGGACTTGTCCTCACTGACTGAAGTAAGACGCACGCACAGCCTTAACCGCTGATGGTAGAAACGTTAAATTTGGACAAAAGTTTACTTTCGTAATCTGGACATCCACTAAGAAGGGATTTTGAAAAATTTTAACCCTAAAGGGGTTCACCCCTATAGGGTTAAAATTCATAGGGGTTCAAAGTTTGATTGGAAAAAATTTAAATCGGCACCGATTTTAATAAAATTTGAAATTTAGATTTTTAAAAGTATTTAATTAAACACGTGTTTCATCGTTTTCTAGAATTCTCGCCCTAAGGGTGCAAATAAGGGGTTGAAAGTTTGTATAGATTTTTTTTTAAATCGGCACCAATTTTTATAAAATTTGAAATTCAGATTCTTAAAAGTATCTAATTGAACACATGTTTCATGGTTTTCTAGAATTTTTCCCCTAAGGGTGCTAATAAGGGGTTCAAAGTTTGTATGGAAAAATCTTTAAAATGCCACCCATTATTATAAAATTTGAAATTTAAACTCTTAAAAATATTTAATTGAACATGTGTTTCATGGTTTTCTAGAATTCACCCCCTAAGGGCGCAAATAAGGGATGGAAAGTTTTTATGGAAAAATCTTTAAATGGCCACCGATTTTTATAAAATTTGAAATTTAGACTCTTAAAAATATTTCATTGAAAACATGTTTCGTGAATTCACCCCTAATTAAGCAAGCGAAGCTGCGCGCGTCCGCTAGTGATCTTATAAATCGAGCGAGAATCAAAGATCTTAGTTACTTAAAGATAAAGAAAAATTAATTACATAATAATTTTAGTGACCTGGGTTCTCACCAACATTCTAAAATTGAAAATTGAAAAGAAAATTAAAATATCTACTTTATCATGTTATAGAGGAAACAGCAATTGATGGACCTTAGAGATTTTTTTATAGTAAATGGAGTATCTTCAAATTTCTTCTTTTACAAATTTCTCTTAAGGCTGCTACAAATATATATTCTTTAATTATTTTATTTTATTTCCAGGCTAGGACTACAGATATTAAAGGCTATAGACTCAATACATTCAGTTGGCTTCTTACATAGAGATATTAAACCTGTAAGTGTTGTTAGTTCATAAATAATTATAAAAATAAATAGGTAAAGTTCCTCTATACATAAAAGAAATAAAGTATTTCACAACAAAAAAACAAAATATGTTATGATGAGGCTGTCATTAGATCAGGCGCAGGGGCAAAAGCCTGCGAATGTAAACGCGTCGGTTATATTGCACTTGGGATAATGAAATATTTAATATTGTAAATATTTTTTCACTCTGGTGAAAAAACAATGCACGGCGTTGAATTCCGCCACTTGACATGGAATGCCTCAAGAATTAACCTTAACTCTAGGTTCCCAGGTAAACCTACCCTGCTACATGCGGGATACAGCGCTACAGCTTCTTTTATTAGTAAAAGAAAGAATGCAATATCAGTGTGAATGATAACATATTAGAACAAGTGAATGAAGTGGTGTACTTGGTAAGTATGTTCAGTAGAGATGGAAGATACAAGATGGATGTGGAAAGGCGTATTGTTGCGGCGGTAAGGCGGTAACAGGGTTAACGGAGCCTCAGATGAGACGGCGAAACGTCAGCACAGTTGCGCGTATGGCCGTTCCCAATGTAGTTTTGGTACCAAGACTTATACGGCAGCGAGACGTGTGTGTTACAGAAGAAGAATGAAAGAAAGATGAATGCCGTGAGATGCGATCTCTCCGTAGGATATGCGAAGCCAGTTTAGCTGATCGAATCCGCAATGAAGAGATACACAGAATGGCAGGCATGCAATGGCACAGAATGGAATGGCATCAAGCCGAAAAAGTTTTCGATTGTCTCGAAAATTGTATGGTGCATGGGGGACGGAGAATTCTAACACTAGAATCCCTGTACATATCTTGCTACAAACGTGATAAAAATCGTGAAGCGGCTTATTAAACTTTTTTAAATATAGTTTTTAATTACTTGCAGAGTAATTTTAGCATAGGCAGACATCCGTCGAACTGCCGCCGCGTGTACATGCTGGACTTCGGGCTGGCGCGCCAGTACACCACCAGCAACGGGCAGGTCCGCCCGCCGCGGGCCGCCGCCGGCTTCAGAGGTAATAATGATATTTGGAATTTAGTAAACTTTGGGATTATAAATGTTTTTTTTTAATATTTAATATCCCAAATTAAATTATTAAATACTTTGTTGTTGGTATTTTGGTTTTAAATTTTTATCTTTGGCATTTTTTATAAGATTAGAAATCTGTTATTGTTTGAAAAATTTAAGGTAAAATACAAAATAAATAAATCATATTCACGCTGTATCCCGCACCCAGCAGGGTAGGCAGAGGGATCCTAGTTTTAAGACACGCTAAAAAAGTTAAGATGACAAAATTTATTATTTTGGATTAGTCACAGTAAAGGTAATTTTAGACTTCGCCATTCAATTCAAACAAATTGATATATACAATAAAACGTCATTAAGGTCTAGTCAGCTGAATACTACTATTACTATTTGCAGGCACAGTACGCTACGCATCGATCAACGCTCACAAAAACAAGGAAATGGGAAGACACGATGATCTCTGGTCACTCTTTTACATGTTAGTTGAATTTGTGAACGGACAACTGCCGTGGAGGAAGATCAAGGATAAAGAACAGGTAGGTTAGAGTTCGATTCTATCTGTCGATACCTTACCTCGCAAACCAGCGAATTATATAGATACATGGGTATCTTAGTTATTGCGAACGTGCAAAACAGCTGCTCTGTCAATGCCCTCGGCTCCATGTAAAGACATGTGAGGCTAGTCGTCTTTGAGCACAGTGTCCTCAACAAGACATTTCTTGTTTTATTTCTTGTTCTTCAAATGTTCGGTGTTGTAATGCAATTGGCATTACAACACCGAACATTTGCCTCAGTTTCAAAGTCAAAGTCAACGTCAAAATATCTTTATTCCATAAAAATGCTTAACATTTACTTGGACATCTCATAAAAGTAGAAAAAAATTCAAAACAAAATAACCAAAAAAAATGTGCAATTTTGACTTGAAAAAAGCCCGTTCAAATGGTTGAGCTCATGAGAAGATACAGGCAAAGAAACTCATGGCCACTCTTTTTAACTGCCAATATTTGTTGTAACTTAGAAATAAAAAGAAGATGTTTGGAAATGAGTTGCTCCATTTCCAAACATCTTTATCGCGAACATAATCTTTAACAGAGTAATATGCTTTTTGGCAGAGCCTGTGCTTTACCACTTTTTTAAATTTGTTCAGTGATAAATTAACCACGTCGTTTGGAAGTTTGTTATAAAAGTGTATACTTTGACCTACGAATGAGTGAGACACTTTATGGAGCCTAGAGAAGGGCACAGCAAGCTTATTTTTATTTCTTAAATTATGTTGATGGAGGTCACTGTTTTTATTTAATTTATTAATATTTTTATGCACATATACTAAGTTGTCGTAAATATATTGGGAGTGTAATGTGAGGATGTTAAAGTCTTTGAATTTATTCCTTAGTGACTCCCGTGGACCCATTTTATAGACTGCTCGGACAGCCCGTTTTTGGAGCACAAAAATGGTATCTATGTCAGCGGCACTGCCCCAAAGTAATAGGCCGTAAGACATAATGCTATGAAAATAGCTGAAGTAAACGCGCGGTGTCAACATCGGTCAGTTGACGAATCTTACGAACAGCATACGCTGCCGAACTAAGTCTACCAGATAAAGTTTCTATATGCGGACCCCATTGTTACTTAGCATCTAATGTTATACCTAGGAAAACAGTTTCATTAACTAGTTTAAGTTCCTCATTGTTCATCAAAACCCTGGTTTCTACTTGTTGCACATTCTTAGTAAAGAACCTGATACATTTAGTTTTACTACTATTTAAAAGCAAGTTGTTGGCACTAAACCAGTGTAATATCCTAGAAAGAGCATTGTTTACATCGTCAATTTCCAATTGCCGTCTATTAACCTTAAAAACTAAAGATGTATCATCTGCAAACAACACCATTTCACAGATATCTCTCATAAGGTGAGGTAAGTTATTAATGTACAAAAGGAACAAAAACGGACCCAGAATAGAGCCTTGAGGCACCCCCAATGCTACAGGTGACCCGTGTGATAGTTTCCCGTTGACATTTACCATTTGAATCCTATCACTTAAATAAGAAGTGAGAAGATCCAAAGCAATGCCTCTTATACCATAGTGGTGTAGCTTCCTGATAAGAGTTTTATGCTGCACACAATCAAATGCTTTGGATAAGTCACAAAACACCCCAAAGGCATCACATGACTCCTCCCAAGCCGCGAATACACTCTCTAATAATTTGACCCCAGCATCAGATGTTGACCTTCCACGAGTGAAACCAAATTGACCTGTGTGCAGTAATTTATTTTTATTAAAATAAGTAAGAAGCTGACTGAGTATCAGCTTTTCAAAAATTTTACTAAACGTAGGTAGTACTGAAATCGGTCTGAAATTTGTGGTGTCTTGCGTACTACCTGATTTAAACAATGGAGTTATTTTACTATATTCAGGAAACATTCCACAATCAATACATCTTTTAAAAATTGTAACCAAATCAGGAATCAAAATATCAATTAAAGAATTTATGATATTAACTGAAACACCCCACAAGTCGGCTGTCTTTTTCATACTAATTGATTTAGAGCTACACTAATGTCTGAATAATTTACATGACGGAAAACGAAACCATTATAAAATTCGGGAACATTGTCTTTAATTAACGAATCTGCAATAGGGGTGGAAGAACCTAAATCGTTTGTTAGACTGACTGGGAAAGTAGAGAAAAACTTTTCAAATGCAATGGCCACTTCCAAATCGGAATCAACAATATGACCGTCAATACTAAACCTAGTTCTCCCAGTCTCGGCATTAACAACCTTCCAAGTGGCTTCAATTTTATTTTTACTATTTCTCATTTTTGTTTTAATAAATAAAGATTTTGCAATTTTGCAAACACTTTTGAAAATTTTAGAGTAAGATTTTAAGTACTCTTTAAACTCTTCACCACCATTAAACTGTTTTTCATAATTTAACATATACAGCGTCTCCCTACTCTTATAAATACCTGCTGTGGCCCAGTCACCAAAGATAGGACTATCAGTAATTGTAATCTCTTTCTGAGTAAATATTGAATGAAATTTATTAATAAAAGAGTAAAAAAAAGAATTGTACAAAGAATTGGTAGGTAAAGTTATATCTAAAACCAGTAAATTAGTTAGTAAACTAACTCTCATACGTTCCAAACGACTAACTGTAACAGGTACAAAAGCAATTTTTTTCTTAGCCACCTGTTTTTTCTTACTATAGAATTCTAGTAGCTGACCAGAGTGGTCAGAATCCAATTTATTAACAATGCTTTTGTAGCATCTAATAATGTCAGTAAATATGTTATCTATACAAGTACTAGTCGTAGGAGTTATTCTGGTTGGCTCCATAAATAAATTAAGTAAATTGTGTGACTTAAAAAGACTTAATAAATTGATAGTGGGACTTAAACTTTCCAAAATATTAACATTAAAGTCCCCACACACTAACAAAGGCTTACCCGACTTGGTAAGTTTGCTTAAGGCCTCATTCATTACTTCTAAAAATAATTTTAAATTGGCGGAGGGAGGTCTGTATACACATATAACAATGAATTGCTCTAGTTGAACACACGCAAATTCGATAGAACATTCTACAGAAAGGGACACAATATCTTTCTGTTCCTTGAACTTAAGGTTCTTGTTTAATATAATAAGCGACTCCCCGTGTATTGTGTTGATTCTGCAGAATGAGCTTCCTACCCGGTGGTTTCTGAAATTAAACATGAGCTGGTTCACCTTTAACCAATGTTCAGTAATACACATAATACTAATTTCCTCCGAGTTCATGAATAATTCCAGCTCTAGCTGCTTGCCCCCCGTCAAGCAACGGATGTTCTGATGAACTAATCTGATAGTCTTAACATTTTTATTATTATTTTTGCATGGATATTGTGATGATGTGCAGTGTGCGTTATTATTGTTATTTAATTGTAAAGCTAGCTGGATTAATGGAGTATTTAATAATAAATTAGAGCTAGAGGTTGCTAGTTCTGTTGTCTGAGAAATTAATTTAAATGTTGAGAAATGTCAACAAAGTGTAAATTATTAGACATAATGTCAGAATAAATTGCTATGTCAGTCTGCTCAATAGAAGTAGTTTCACCTTTATTGTGACGGAATTCTTGCACCTTCTTTTCCAGGCTTATTGTATATATTTTATATTTTTTTTTATTTGTATATTTTTTCTATTTGTCGACAGATCATTGTCGTTGACTTTAATAACAAAATCATTAATTCAAAAGTCAGTTTCATGCTGTATCCCGCACACAGTAGGGAAGGCAGAGAGATATTTCATCAAAGCTGAGTAGTTATTATGTGTTTTTGTATTTTCGTGACTCGTAGTAGTAACAGAACTCGTACTCGTAATAGTAACAGAACCAATTCTGTTATTATTAGTATAGTCCAAATTTCACGTAGAGTCCAAATTTCACGCTGCCATCGTCTTTAGCCTAGTGTGCTCGCTGCGCGTTGTTAGCGGCAACGCCCAAGCCGTACCAAACTTTTGTCGATCTATTTAACTGACGGATAATAATATTGATTTTTAGTGGAGTAAATTAATGAAAGGAATATTTAAGACCTGAAGCATTTTATTGATGTATTGATTGAAATAAGTTGTTATCATAATATTTCAGGTAATAGGGATTTCGGTGAGTCTGTACCTTCTAGACTAAATCGCTCTTTCTGTAAGCCTCTTCCACTTCTATTACTTTGTTGCACAATTCTTTCTGTCCCATAAAATTTATTCTTCAGTTAATATCAAACAAAAGTTATTCTCGCTAATAATTTCAACAAAATGTGATAAAGATATATTTCTTAACAAAAACAAATTTTATTGATAAACTAAGAATGAAAGCAGCAGCAACATTTTAATGTAAAACATTTTCAAAATATCCACCACCGTTTTTAATACACATACCAGTTATTTGAGTTTTATTTCATTCTTCATCACCTTAATGCTTTGTGAACAATGCATTCGGATCGTTCGGACTCGAGATGATTATTGTAGTGTTAAGTCTGGGGGCCCAGTAGGTCACAAAACTGGCCCATTTCTGCCTGTATAACGATTTCAAAAGTCCATTATATATAAAAGGACATGTTCCCACTGACTGAAATTAGACACACTCACAGCCGTAACCGCTGATGATACAAACGTGAAATTTGGTCAGATGTAAGATTTGGACTAGGAAGGGATTTTGAAAAATTTTAACCCTGAAGGGGTGAAATGGGGGATGAAAGTTTGTATGGAAAAAATCTTTAAATTGCCACCGATTTTTATAAAATTTTAAATTAGACTTAAAAATATTTCATTGAATATGTGTTTCATAATTTATTAGAATTCACCCTCTAACTTGAAAATAATTTCATAAATGTCCGCTAGTATAATATATATATAAAAACATATAACATATATGTTGTGTTTTAATTAATGAATATCAATTATGGTGTAATAAAGTATTAAATAAATAAATAAATATATAATTCGTCCATGGAGGTCCAATAGAATTTCAATCAGAATGTCATCCAAATTATTTTCTAAAAACTACCAATGAGAAAATTGTTAATTTTTTGTTAGGCAAATTATTGCTTCGTCCATATGTGATTATTAAAAATCACCGTCAGTATCGTAATCAAATAAAAATCTAAAGAATGCTACTCTTATAAAGGTATCACTTCTTTCTGGTATTTTAATTATAGTGTAGTGGTAAAAGTGCTATTGGTCATTTTTTGTTGGAGATTAAATGCTTTATTTTATATTGTTTTTTTTTCGTGCGGCGTTGGGTTCCGTTACCCAACCCACTGTACACAATGATTTATCTATATTATCTCCTCAATCAGGTGGGCCTGATGAAGGAGAAATACGACCACCGTCTCCTCCTCAAGCACCTACCATCAGAGCTGCGTCAGTTCCTTGAGCACGTTCAGGCGTTGGAATACGCGGATGCGCCCGACTATGCGATGCTCGCGGCCTTGCTCGAGCGCTGCTGTAAGCGACGCGGGATTAGAGACGCTGATCCTTATGATTGGGAGAAAGATGTGAGTAAATTCAGTTGTGCCGGCCTTGTCAAAGTAACCTTTGACTTTGATTTCTAAATATTTATAATAATTTTAAATACTAACTTATCTTTTTCTTTAATAGTGACCTGATGTAATGTTATTCCCCCTGTTTACACTGCAAATTGTATTGTTAGCTGTATTAGTTGTGTATATATATAATATAATATCATCACGCTTACGATTAAAAGGGGGGAAGGTGCCTTTGAGATATATTGATCAGGAGTAATATTAATGGAGATAGGCAGTTACGAGAGATATATTTATACAAAATTTAAATATACATCAAAATTTTAAATAAAGTAATAAATCACGAAATATATTTTTGTCTATCACGCAAATTGCTTAAAATTAAAAATTTCTAGAAACCTTCTTCCTATATATTTCTTTTCCAAAAACTCATAAAAGTTACCATTTTAGCATATTTTACACTCTTATTTGTTTTAATTTACAGTCGGCACCCGCAACTCGTCGGCCAGCGTTGGCACCGGCGGCTGACCACCAGCCATCACCTGACCATCAACCTGATAAGGTGATCATGTATAATTTATGGTATCAGATTTAGTTACGAAAATACAGGCCAGTTCAAGACTAAGACATTGCGTTCTTTAATATCAATATGTCGAAGCAAACACAAAAAATGTAATAAACTACAAAAATGTGTGCTAAGAGAGGCAGGAGGTGACCTCGACTGACCTTAAAGAACACAGTGTCGATGATACTGAAGGAAGGTCATGTAAAGTACGAGGATACCCCGAACGTCATGCCACGCCAACGAAGTTGATGAACTTGGACGAGGCGAATTCTCTTTGCCAACAACGACTACAAATAAATAACAAATAATTACATCATACAGAGTCGTCGTCGACCGGAGACGGAGGCGACGACGGCGGTGGCCACCGACACGCAGCCGCGCGAACGCGAGCGCGTGCGGCCCGCGCCCGCTTCGCCGCGCCACGCGCCCGCGCCTGCGCCGCACCCGCATCTCAACGGATATGTGAGTACACACTCACCACCGACACGTAGCCACCTTACCGCGCCTATATGAAAATATAAATTTAAATAAATATTTCTTTTTGTCGAGTGGGGTGATTTCTTAAAATACATATAGTATATCTTCTAATTAATCTATCTATACGTCAACGTCGAGGTCGTCCTGATGCACGGGCTCAAGCATATGACTTAAAACGATGGTAGGGTTCGATTCCTATTAATTTAACTAATGAATTTAATATATTTTTTAGTTTCCTCGCTTTGGGATCTAGGCAAAGCGCGACGTTGAGTTCCTTCACTCAACACGCAATGTTACGACAATTCGACGGAAAACGAAGTGTATTAACATAACCAACCCCTCCGTCTACCGTACGTTTTATTTACAGTCGACTACAGACAAACCCACACCGGAAAAGGAAGTTGAACCTCGCATCACACCAGCGCCCTCTCCCGACAGACATGCCAAGGTAAATATATACTAGCTTTTACCTGTAACTTCGTCCGCTTAGTATTTTTTTTTTAAAACTCAAACCAATAGATCCGGAGGTTATCAAGGCACACTGGGTCATCCATCTCGGTAGACTATCACCCTATACTTCACGCATGACAGCTATCACATGTCGTCGTTGCAATCACCAGCCATACCAATGATTGCACGTTCTACACCGACGCAGAAGAAGACGCAATTGGCAGTTCCATTCGTCGAGCAAATGTATCTTCTACGGCTGATATAATATAAACTACAACATCGCTATCTCTCATAGAGACTTTGACGCAATTCGTAGAATTACGGCGAAGAATCTTGTTGATGGTAGCTTAGAGTCAATTGAAACCAATAGTTCCTGAGACTACCACGTTCAACTAAATAAACTTTTCATATAAATATTTTGTTATGTATTTCTCAGGAACCTACGACCAATTCAGCTGTAACGGGAACGGCGGCGTCGCGACCTGAACGACAGAGTGTTCCGCCATGTAAGCCGCGCGCACCGCAACCTGGTAATTTTTTTAACGTAAACGTTGCTTCTCTTTATTTAAAATTTCAGTAAAGATGTATTGCTAAGGGATATTTCACACATATATAATTCTTGTGTACGTGTTTTTGTCACCATACAGCTAAGCGAAATAACTAATTTGCATGAAATTTTGTAATGTTTAAATGAATTTCCTACACAATATCATTGGACTTGATAGATGGTACTGAAGTTGGTTGGAAAATTTGTCGCTGTGAACTATAATAAAGTATTAGAAATGAGGATTGCTAAACTATAAGCATCGGCGTAGCGATAGAGGGTGCAGATTAGTCTTGTGCTAACAAAACAAAACAAAATATCTCTCATCAAAGCTTTAGCTTTATATATATCCATAACATAAAAATCTTTGGATGTGCCCATGACTATGAGAAATTAAAAGAAATAATTAAAATAATTGATATGGTACTGTCACGTCATTGACACAGTACTGTCCCTGGACTTCTAAGCTTATTTTTTAGTTTCTTTTACAATGAATTATAATATATTGTGTAGCGGGCGGCCCCACACTGCTGCGCCTGCGCGTGGTGACAGCGCCGCCCACGTGCGTACAGGAGCTCGCGCCAGCCACGCCCTCGCTCACCGGTCAGTGCACCTAACATTTGTAGCAATATAACATGCAGCTTATTATTTATAATTTCAAGTAATAAACTCACATGTTATGTTAATTACTTCAGTTGAATACTGTTTTTTCTATTAGTAAAGGAACTAAAAGAAAAAAACATTGAAATTATTTTATTATTTTTAGCTTCATATTACACTACATATTTACAGTTTACAATCAGACTGCGTCACGACCGTTTCATTTACACCAAATCTTTCTATGTATTTTAATATATTTTTAATTTTTTTAGGCGAAGCAAGTAGTCCCAGGATAGTAGCTGATGTTGACAGCGTACATTCTGACACACACTTTAAAAGAGGTAAGTCATGATCAAACACTGCTTGTTACGGTCGACGAGTCGTGGCCGCCTTGAAGTTGGGTTTTCTGAACGTTTGCGCACAGCACAGCCATCTACAGCTATCTTTAGAGTGACCACGACTCCTGGAATTAACGGATGTATGAAGGATGAGTTCATAACCATACACACTACACTTTCCAATGATATTTTTATTTTTCTCTTTCAGGTCGTCGCGCAGGTCGCGCTCGTGCAGATCAAAGTTACACTCAATTTGCAGTAATGGATGATGAAAATGTTTCAGCTTTACAACAGGTATAGTTTTATTAACAATTTTAAAATGTTATGTTAATAATTTTAAATTGAAAAGAAAAATACTTAATTAGAATTGCCCCCTATTGAAATGAATTATTTTAATTTCTCCACTCTGTTCGACATAGCGCGGCGCTTAGTTCCGCTACTCAATAGACAATATTTGGATTTTGGGTGGAAAGTGAAGGAAAGAATGTCTCTTCTACCCTAACCTCTATGCTATACCTATGTAATACAGCGTGAAACAAAAAAAATCTTCTATACTCTATTGATTATCTTATTGTCATATAATTTCTTTGATTTTTGTGATTATTACTGTATTTTTTTGTTTTCGTGTTTTCTCATTTTATAAAAAAGTTTTATTGTCCCCCACCAGGTAACCAAAGGTGGAGCTCTCACGCTGGTTTCGTTATGGAAGTCCCAGTTCGACGACTCAGAAGAAACTACAGATAATGAGTGGAAACAGGAACAATTACAGGTGATTTATCCATACTGTCTGATTTTTTTTCAGCTAGTGTTACGAGGGGAGGTCCAAAAGTTCGTGGAATGGAGGGGATGGAGTGGTGATAGGGGCGCCCGCTTAATGTCATACTACTTGGGGACTTCATCATATATAAATAGAGTTTATATATGATGAGCCCTGTTGCGTCATTCGTTTACGAACACTCTCCTGCTAAATAAGTCAATCCGGAAGAAAACTGAAACTATGGAGAAAATTGTACACAGTGCCGTGATAAAATTCCTTACCAAGCAAGGAAAGAATGGCCAAACCATTTTAAATGAAATGGAAGCCGTTTATGAGGAGGATTAAATCCATGATTTATAAGTGGCGTAGCCTTTTTAATCATGGTCGAGAGTGGATGGAAGACGACCAACGCTCTGGACGGCCAGTTGAGACCACCACATCAGACCTCATCGAAAAAGTGGAAAAACTTGTACTGGAGGACGCCCGTTTGAAGAAAAAACCGTTATCAGCATTGGTTGGAGATATCTCCATTCTGCGGATCCTACATGACCATCTGGGTATGACAGTGCAAAATGGGTACCAAGAATGCTCACACCGCTTCAGAAATAGCAGCAGTCGATGCTTCAAAGCAATTTTTGGAGTTGTATGGAGATGAACCGGCACAGATTTTGGAACAGATTATTAGTGGAGATAACTTTTACTCCGTTCTCTTGTAAACGTTCTTCTCTTTTGACATGATATTTTATGGTCTATATAAAAATAAGTAGGGGCCGTCGATTACAATTATTTTATAAATTAAAATGGTTCTTGAAAAAAAATAATGTCTTATTTTTATTTTAAAATTACTCGAGTACCTATTGAGCTGCAATAACTACTGACCTGATTAAGATGAAAATATTTACATGCCTAAATGTATTTTTTTTTAATTGTATACAGTATACATTTTGTTTAATTGTATATGTATTTACTTATCTATAAAAATATATGTAAATTTAAAAAATATATTTTTAATGTAATTTTGTTCTAAAGTCTCCCGAGCACCGCGCGGCGCGCGCGTCCGCTCTGTCTAGCTGCTCGCACGCGGCGCGCACGCAGCTGCCGGTCACGCACACGCACACGCAGCGAGCGTGCGCCAACGTCACCAGTGCAGAGGTAACGGGGTGACATTGTTTCTTAAGTGATCTAGGAAATTACAATCTTCGCGTACGGACGGAAATCAATAATTACTTACGTTATGACTATGGGTTGTTATGTTATAAAAATAAAAATCAATTCAGCTTCACGCTTCATGTATTCCGCACACCGCAGGAGGAAGAGGGAACCTAGTGTTAAGACACTCCTTTCTCTTGCCTTGATAAAAGAGTGAAGAAATGAAAATGTAAATGTAGATAAATATTTCATTTCGTCGAGTGGGGATCGAACCCACAACCGTCGCGTTACAGTCACACACTTGTGCCGCTGCGCCATGATCATGACGTTATGTACATTTATAATTATTGTAGTATTTTTTAAATCTTATAGATATTTTAAGTAATTTAACAAGATACTTTATTCTTTATTGTTTAGATTCAAGAAGTTATCATAAAAAATAATAATGAAAGAATTTAAAATTTAATCCTACTGTCCTACTTCTTACTAATATTCTAAATGTGGAAATTTGTAAGGTTGGATGTTTGTTTCATTTTCACTCAAAAAGTAGTGAACGGATTTAGATGAATAAATATAGCTTATACATAGATCACAATTTAAGTAAACAAATTGTACAGTTCGGCGGGCAAAGCTGCGTTTGAGTTGCTAGTTAATAAATACACTTATTCTCCCCAAACAGGCAGACAAACAAGAAAAGACTGACAAACAAACAGAACAAACAGACCAAGAGATAATAGAGGTGAAAGAGGCAATAGCGTTAGAGACAACAGAGGTTAAACCCATCAAACCTACTAAATGTTGCCTCCACAATGTCGGTATAGATGCGTTTCCTCGCCTACAACCGGCTCTGCCTAGATGTTGGACGTTACCTGCTATAGGTAAGATTTTTTATATTTTGGGAGTTAACGATGGAAGGCTTGCATGCAGCGATCCCTGCCAGCCCTTTTAAAGGCTGCAATGGTCCATCCGCCACGTGCACCTCGCGAGAGCGCACTGATAGAGCGTCCCTCAACATGCCATGTCTGGAACGGAAGATGGACGATGGAGCGAAACGTCAGCACAGCTGCACGTTTGACCGTACACTATGCAGTGTTGGTAGTTGTACGGACGTTTTGCACCTGGGTGTTACAAAAAAAGAGTGAAAGAAAGATGGATGCTGTGGAGATGCGATCTCTTCGTAGGATATGCGGAGTCAGTTTAGCTGTTTGAATCCGCAATGAAGACACACAGAATGGTAGGTACTAGTGAGGTAGTCATAGTGAAAATGAAGAAGAACGTGCTCTGTTGATTTGAGCTCGTCGAATGAATCGGTGATGTAAGAATGGCAAAAAAGATTTATGTACGAAAAATGAGCGGTAAGAGGTAGGGGAAGACTGGCTGATCTTCGAAAACACAGTTTCAAAGATACTGGAGGAAGGTTAAGTAAAAAGCATGAGGACCCCATGGTGAGCATATAGGTTGATGACAGTGGACGAGGCTAAAGAGGTATGCTGAGGCCGTAACTTTTGGTGCTCCGTTATACCTGATTACTTTGCTAGGCGGAGCGTGAAGCCAAGTTAAGTTATATTTTTTTTTAAGTTATTTTCTATAGAAATAGTTGTTAAATGTATTTGTTCAAATAAGGTTTTGTTACTATGTTTTGTAGGATTTGAATTGAAATTCGAGATAACTTGAATGAACCTAGATAATCTACTGTCCTAGCTATTCCGTATTATATAAAATATAATATCATACAGGAAGCAGAGTGCGCGAGCTGCGTCCGCCGCTGCTGCAGCAGGCGTCCTTCGATGACGGCGGCGGCGGTGCGCTACGCTACCGACTGGACGTGATGCGTGGCGTGGCAGCGCGCGACTCCACCCCGCCCGGCCCCCGCCGCGCCTCCAGCCTGCCCGTGAGTGTTGGTTTGTGTGAGAGAGAGAGCTAGCTGCGGCCTCCGCGCCACCCCGTCCCGCCTGGCCCACGGCGCGCCTCCAGCCTTCCCGTGAGTGTTGGTTTATGTGTGTGTGAGAGAGAGAGAGAGAGAGAGAGAGAGAAAGCTAGCTGCAGATCCCGCCCCGTCCGGCCCCCAGCGCGTCTCCAACCTGCCCGTGGGTGTTGGTTTGTGTAAGAGAAAGAGAGAGAGTTAACTGCGGCCTCCGCGTGACAACGCCCCACCCGCCCCTCGGCGTGCCTTCAGCCTGCCTGTGAGTGTTGGTGTGTGAATGAGAGAGACAGAGCTTGAGTGGCGAAATTCAACGCCACACTTTGAGTACCAAAGCAAATTTAAAAAATTAAATATTCATTTTTCATTGTCCAAAGTGGAGATCGAACCTAGAATCGAGTTTACAGTCAGACACTGTGTCTCTATGACTCTAAATACATTAAAAATGGTAAACAACGTATCATTCGATTTTTTCTGCTCACTTCTATGACTAGAAATGTGTGAAGATCCCAATAGGTATATATTTTTAAAAATGTGAAACATTTTTTCTTCCTTAATAATTTAAAATTAAAATTAAATAGTAAATATACTATATACTTACGCTAGATCATTTAAAATAGTCACTTAAAAAGAACACAACGTAATAAAAAAAAACATAATATAATACTAATGAAAATCAAAAGACGATACTAATATATCGATTTATTATTAAAAATACTAATACTATAGTATAGTAATAGTAACAAAGTTACTTTAAATTATGATTTTTCTCAAGTACCGAGATGACAGCGAAGGCCCGACGCCTTAGGACTTCGCCCCTACAGATCTCTTCAGTAATCAATAAGTTATATAAAGAAATGTACATATTTACAAGAAATAAAAGTGTATTCTTTCACTTTTTGTTTTCTTTCTTCTTTGATTGTTCTAAGGTCCTAACATACCTTTAGTATTAAAATTTAATTATATATAAAAGTTGTACCTACGTTAGTAACAATAAAAACGTGAAAGTGTAACCATTGCTATATACATAACATAGTCGTACATGATCGGTGTAGACCCTACTAGTTATTATAACAGTTAAAACAGTTAAACTGTTTATATAAACAAATTTATTTGTAATACAAAACATGTGATCGAAACCGATTTTTTAAAATGTATTTGTATTAAAATAATAAAAAATATACATGCTATACAAAAATAGAAAAAAATATTTCATTAAAATTTTCATAACATATTATTTTTTATATAAAGTGAGTAACGGAGTGTGTTTTCACTATGTTCCCCCGGCCTACCCTGCTATATGCGGGTTACAGCTCGAAGCTATTTCTGTATAAATACATATAATATAAAGATGAAATAAACTTTTAGAGTATATCCCGTTCTACGACGTCGTCTGAGCCGCCACCGAAGCCCCCCGCTGAGGCCACTGTTTCCAGCCGCCTGGAAATACGAGTACGGCCCCCAGATAGTGCTTCGCCCCTCCATGCTGGAAATACAGGTAACATGTTAACGAATATCATATGTAAATGTAAAAAATTTTGTTCCACTTTCACGCAAGAACCACTGAATTGATTTAGATGAAGCTTTACAGTTAATATAGCTTATACATTAAACATCAATACAACGTGTATAAACATTTTGTTTAATTTGACTATAACATAAAAATAAGTTTAAGCGAGCGAAGCCGAGGTTGAGTCGCTAGTAATCACTTACTTTTATTGAGAGATTCTTTATCCAATTCTTCACTTGAATATTAATGTAAATATTCGACTTAACCCTAGATACATAACGTTCCTAGATACACCCAATAAAATAACGTCGGGGTCAATTTGACGCTTACGCTACTATTATCTGGAGGCATTGCGCGTTAAGTGGGGGAAGTCAACACCGCTGTTTGCCTCGACACCAGAGCTTATCTTGCTTTAATGCTTATCTGTGACATAAGTCCACCTTTGGGGACCTGTGGTGGTGTACTTAGTTAACAACAAATGGTTTCAAAGAAAGATATGAAAATGTTTTGAGTGAGTCATTTTGTCTCAGCTTATGTGTCTAGGATTAACGAATATACTATGTGTATAACTTGATGAGTGTGCATGTTTGGTTAGCATTATAGGTAGTTTTAATGCTATTTCTAATATTATTGTTTTATTTTTCCTTTTTTATATGCACTAACATTGTATCCCGCACAAACCGGTTTAGGCAGAGGGAGGCAGTTTTATACCTGAGAACCTATTGTAAAGACATTCCAAACTTTCCGCCGCATTCTCTATGCGTTGCATGTTGAGTGGCGGAACTCAACGCCGCGCTTAGCCACGTTACCAGAGCGATGACAATATTTCCGTCGCGTTTCAGCGACGGCAGCTTCAATTATTATATATTTATTTTATTTCTAGTAAAAATCCACTCGGTGGTCAGTGGTGGTGAGGTAAGACTCAACCACGAGGAGGCCTCCGTCTACTACGACGCCACTGAACACCAGAGAGATAAACGGTATGTGCTCAAACACACACACACAGACTTATTTTATTATAATGCTGAAGAGTTCTGGTTGATATTTTAAACCCCGGAACATTTTTTCGTGTTTTATAGTACATAATAGAGGAATGCTATAATATAGTAGACTAATCGTTTCGATGTACCTAATGTATCTATGTTCTTTGTTTTTCAATCTGTAATTGTGTCCCCAGCAGGTCTTCCACGAGGAGTGGAGAAAAAAGCCAAAGTCCAGCGGTTGAGAGGACCCGCTTAGATGCTATACCTGACAGGTAATGTATATAAAAACAAATTCACACTGAAATGTTTGAAATGAAATGAAAAGTTAGAAACTAACTATAACTTAGTTTAAGTAAAATATATTAATATTTTCTCTTTCTAATATGCAAAATTATGTTGAGATTATTTAAATTACTTATTTTACCTATTTTTTTTAGCTTTACGATGTATCTAATAGTGGAGTAGGCAAAAGCACCCTGTGGAACATAGTGTTAAGTCCACATCGTTCCTATTGAGACATTTCTGTTCCTCTTTTTCCGCCGAATTCTGGACGCTTTGTGTGTTGAGTGGTGAAACTCGACGCTACTCTTTGCCTCATTACCTACTCTATTAAAAGTTGAAACACTTTTTAAGAATTGTATCATCGGGCCGACTTTGTTTGACTATCTTTAGAAAACATAAACAGTGAATATTTATATATTAAAATGTTATTTTACGATTAGACGTACGTGTCCCTAAATGTTGACGTAGCTTGATGACGCATGACTACAGGCGGTTTGAAATCCCCTTACCTTAATTTTTTATATGTTTCCGAGCCATCTATATATTTTGTCTTTATATTTTGTACTTTCAGAAGCACGTCCGCGCGTCGCGAACACAGTGCCGGTGGGGACTCGCATAGTTTGAGAGATGTATGTAGATTTTCTGTAATTCAAGTAAACATCCTATCCTATCCTATCCTATATCTTATAAAACAAAGTCGCTTTTTGTGTCTGTCTGAACTTTCTAACTCTTCTTCTTCTAAACCACCCAACGGATTTTGATGCGGTTTTCACGATTAGGTCGAATATTTCTCAGGCAAGGTTTATATATAGTTTATTATTTGTACATTCTTATGTAAGTTAACATAAATACGATAAATGTGTATTTAGTCCTACCCGTTGAGACACTTTCGCGCATGCGCTGCTTTAATGGTACGTACTACATGAAAAAAATGTACTGGAGTATTGTTCCTCTTAATGAGATCTACAAAAGAGTCCGCGATAGCATATTCGTTACTTTTAAGAATAACGTGTAGTGATCATTTTTCTGTCTAGAAATAATAATTTCAATATATTTTTTATTGTGAGAGATATTTTTCCATAATGGTATTAATCCTTATCCTTTAAAATACTTTATTAATTTTCTACGTTAAACGAAGATAAAATTTGCTATTTGCATTTTTTCGAAATTGCGAATAGTTTTAGAGAAAAACGCATTTAATTGTTGACACATCACGCCGTTGACACATCAGCTGTATGTTACTCAAGTTTCACTTATCCCTTACTCTCAGCATATAAATAAGTATATTAGTTACGTTGACCATTTAATGTAGATCAAAATTGTCTTTTACTGTTTTTCATTTTAATAAGTACTTTAGAAGTTGTTACAATATCAAAAAATACTTGCTGCGAGACGGCTCGCTACTCATGCAATATAAGCGCGCTCGCCGCGCCCGCCTGCCTTACACGCATCGGTGGTTCAGTGATAGAATGCTCGCCTGCCACGCGGGCGGCCCGGGTTCTATTCCCGGCTGATCATTCTATTAAATTTTCCTCACAGGCAGCTACGTAATGCTTGCTTTTCATCATGGACAAAATACCCTCTTCAGCATTAACCACAAGCTCGAAAAAAAAAGCCGCCTGCCCTTATAGCGACGAAGAGAAGCCCTTATAGCGAAGACGAAGATTTAGATGCGTTTGCACGTATTGGATAATTGGAGCTGAATGTATTATTTCAGCGCGATATATTTGGTTTCATATTTTTTGTAGTAGTTATTAGTAGGTAGGTTTTTGTTTATAATTTCTTCCGTTTAAAGATAGTCATTTAACTATCTAAAAATAGTAATTTAAATATGAATAATCCAGTAGTAAAAGCGGGCGAAGCCGCAAGAGGGTCGCTAGTTAATTATAAACTTCTATTGAAAATGGATATATACCTAACCTATACTATACGTGAATCAAAATATTTGTATCCTTTTTCATGAAAATTGTCCGGAGACGAGTGTGAAATTTGCTAATTTGTATAGAGGAGTGTAGAATGCTAATACTTTTTAAAGTAAAGTATAAAAAATATATGTTTGACAATATGCACTTTTGTAAGAAGTGATATACACGTTGCTATGGCAACGCCTATTGTACGCGTCAATTGGTTCTGGTTTTCTAGTATATATAAATGTATTTTAACAAATAGGTATAATTAGGTATTTTTATCAAAAAAAAATAGTTAATAAAACTTTCCCATTTGCAGAGATCAACCGGCAGCACATCACGCATCCCGCTCCCGCAGCACGCTCTTCCTGCTCCCGCCTTGCACCCCCCACTCTCTTCTGGGGCAGGTGGAGGAGGTATACAAGGGGCGCACAGGTTAGCTAAATGTGCGTCGTGGAGCGGGGATCCCCCCTTGTCACCCGATGCGCCTCAGCCGGGGGACCTTACACCGGGTGAGTGATAATATATTGTAAAGAAATCAAACACCTCGAGGCTTTTACAGAAGTTATATTTCTTCCAGGGCTAAATACCATTAGGCTTGTACAATTTATATCTCAGGACTTTTACAGAACTTATACTTCTTCCAGGGCTAGATACCATTAGGTTTGTACAATGTATATCTTAAATTATAATACAATATTTTATTCTAGAGGACCACTTTCCTCTTCAGCTCCAAATCTAATAGTGCGCATCAGAATTTTCATCACATCAAGCGTCTTTTTTAAATTGTCAACTCGCGCTAGTTCTATGTATAAATTTTCAAATATATCTTTTTATTAAACAAAGAGGTTGATTTACATTTTTCTATAACAAATTATCGTAAATATAAAAACTATTTATATAAAATCATTACAATATAATATATATAGAGTTCAGTATCCTCTGTCACTCGGTTGAGTTATTTTAAATGTTACCTAGAGTTGAAACTTTCTAGCATCCGCCTCCATAGTCCCATCCCTTTACATACGACGGGTATGTAGGGCAATGTGCTTCCTCTCCCCCGCCACCTAGGGGGAACACAGTTTAACCAAATTTGAGTCGTGGTGTGATTTGGTGGTGACTTTATCACACAGGTGGTGGTAATTTTATACACACAAAAATATATACATAATTATATTCTGATAAAACTTTCCTATATGAAATTAATAAAAAAAAATACTCATTTTTTATTGAAAATATTATTGCTATTTCCTTAGCATTAAGAAGAAGGAGGCAAAACGCTAACGACAAATACGCATTGGACCCTGCACGGGAACTAAACCTGCGATTCGCGAGACCCCGACATCGTCATCAACCGCCACAAACTAGGTAAGACTATAAACATACATGCATAGTTCTTCTTTTTTGCTTATTTATATAAAGACTAGTGGACCCGAACGCGGCTACGCCCGATTGACTATACGAATATTTATCTATATATATAAAAGGACTTGTCCTCACTGACTGAGGTAAGACGCACGCACAGCCGTAACCGCTGATAGTAGAAACGTGAAATTTGGACAGATGTTTACTTTCGCAATCTGGACATCCACTAAGAAGGGATTTTGAAAAATTTTAACCCTGAAGGGGTGAGATAGGGGTTGAAAGTTTGTATGGAAAAAAATTTAAATCGGCACCGATTTTTATAAAATTTGGAATTTAGATTTTTAAAAGTATTTAATTGAACACGTGTTTCATCGTTTTCTAGAATTCTCCCCCTAAGGGTGCAAATAAGGGGTTGAAAGTTTGTATGGAAAAATCTTTAAATCGCCACCGATTTTTATAAAATTTGAAATTTAGACTCTTAAAAATATTTCATTGAACATTTCGTGGTTTATTAGAATTCTCCCCTTAATACGCAAGCGAAGCTGCGCGCGTCCGCTAGTTAAATATATTTATGAAATTATTTTCAGTTTTCAAAAGAGATGCGTTAAGCAAGCTCATTTTAGGTGACGTTTTCTAACAACAAACTTTGCAAATCGTTGCTTAGCAACGGTCGCATAACGACCGTTGTTATTGACATGGCGGAATAAATTGCATGTCTAATTAATAAGTATTTTAATATATTTGTAGAAGATTGCTCGCAAATGACTCTTATTGGACCTGTGGGCTTCATTGTGGGTTAATACAAGCAGAAATAACGAAGCAGATTCGTGACACTTTTTTTTTTTTTTATATGGAATAGGCTTGCGTTTGACCGCATCAAGTCTGGTGAGCATTGATGCGGTCTACGGTGGTGCACGCTTGCCTAGAAGATACCTATTCAATTTTCATTTCATTCATTCATTCATTCATCTTTGAAAACTCCCACATTGTATGTCACAGAAAATACAGATGCCGGCAGAGAGTTCCAATCTCTCGCAGTGCGGATAAAGAATGTAGCCTCAAAGCGTTTCGTTCTTACGGTAAGAAATTCTACCGTGTATGGATGGCGTGAAGCTGTATTTCTGGAAGTTCAGAGATGCAACCCTACGCCGGTGGCTAAGGCTCTGCAGTTGAGTTTCAACAAAGGTCATTGATTAACCTTCTGGCTCCTCTCTCAACTGACTCTAAGGTCTGTAATTGGTACTTGGCAGAACCATCCCATAAATGAGAGCAGTACTCCATACATGGTCTAACTTGTGCTTTATACAGTGTGAGAAGATGTTGAGGTGTAAAGTACTGTCTCACCTTGGAGAGGACGCCAAGTTTCTTAGCAGCCAACTGAGCTCTGGACTCAATGTAAGATCCAAAGTTAAGAGTCGATGAAAGAGTAATGCCAAGAAGTTCAAGGTGGTCGCTTAACGGGACCGATACATCTCGAAACGAGGAGGGTAATTCGAATGGCCTTTTTTTCGCGGTGAACAGACACGCCTGGGTCTGCATTGGGTGGCATTAAATCTGACCAAATTAGCATCTCCCCAATCGGAGACTGCTTTGAGGTTCAAATTAAGGCGCTCAACCATAGAATCCCTATGCGATTGTATTTCAGGCCCACTTGCAGTTGCTTTAGCCATGTAGCGCTCTACTACAGTGCTGTCATCTGCGTACCCAAGAATTCCAGGAATGAGTAAATCATTTATATGGAGCAGGAATAGAGTTGCAGAGAGCACTGACCCTTGAGGAACACCGGCATTTATATCCATTATATCAGACGAGTAGCCATCCACGACTACACGTATTGATCGGTCCCTCAAGAAGTCGGATAGCCAAGAACACAAGTCATCGGGCAAGCCATATGCTGGTAACTTTCCTATAAGGCTATCATGCCAAACCCTGTCGAAGGCCTTTGAGATGTCAAGAGAAACGGCCATTGCCTCACCATACCTCTCAATGGCCTCACTCCAGAAATGAGTGACATACGTTAGAAAATCCCCAGTAGACCGATTACGCCGAAAGCCATATTGGCGATCACTGAGAAGGTCGTTTGTTTCTAGGTATGCCAAATAGTACTCGTCACTCGTCCTTTCTTTCTCCAAAACATCAAATTCAAATTCAATTCAAAATATTCTTTATTCAAATAAACTTATAATAAGCACTTTTGAATCGTCGAATGAACATATGAACAAAAAGCTACCACCGGTTCGGAAGGCAGTTCTGCTGAGAAGAGCCGGCAAGAAACTCAACAGTTGCTCTTTTCAAAATCAATGGTACAATCTATTACATTAGTTGGTAGCTATCCTGCATTACATTCAATAGACATTAATTCCATACATGTTTGTCCTCTAAGTATTCTTGAACAGTGTAATAAGCTTTACTTTTTACTGATATTTTAAATTTTAGAAGTGGCAAATCTAGAATACACTGTGGAATTTTATTATATACACGTATGCTCAGACCCATAAAAGATTTATTAATTTTTTGGAGGCGAAAACTTGGAGTAACAATCTTATCTTTATTTCTCGTTTCTATCGTATGACTGTCTCTATGTTTACTATGACAATGTATATTTTGTCGGACAAAGAGAATATTATAGTATATAAATTGGGAAGCAACTGTAAGAATACTTGCATCTTTGAAAACATCTCGCAGAGAATCTCGCGCTCTTAGTTTATAAATATATCTCACGGCTCTTTTTTGGAGGATAAATATTGAATTTATGTCTGAAGCACTGCCCCATAGCAGCATTTCATAAGATAAAATACTATGGAAATAGCTATAGTAGTCTAGTCGGGCAGTGTCAACGTCCGTCATTTGTCTTACTTTTTTAATTGCAAACGCGGCAGAGCTGAGTTTATCTGCAAGTGCTTCCAGATGAGCGTTCCACTGGAGTTTGGAATCTATAGTTACACCTAAGAAAATAGCTGATTCCGACGAATTGAGAGTTTCTCCTTTAATTAGTAGACTGTAATTATTTTTTTTAACATTTTGTAAAGCAAACTCAATACATTTAGTTTTTTTAGCATTTAACATTAGATTATTAACATCAAACCAACGAAGAATATGCGATAATGCGCTATTCACATCGTCATAGTTTATTTTATTTCTGTCAACCTTAAATATTAAAGAGGTATCATCCGCGAAAAGTACAATATCAGAAAGGTTCTTCACATAAAAAGGTAGATCGTTAATGTAAAGAAGAAATAAAAAGGGACCAAGAATGGATCCTTGTGGAACGCCCATCTTCAGAGGAGATCCAGATGATTTTACATTATTTATACTAACATTCTGGATTCTTTGGTTTAAATATGAGGCAATGAGGTCAAGGGCAGTATCCTGTATACCATAATGTTTTAATTTTAATAACAGAGTTACATGGTCTACGCAATCAAAAGCTTTGGATAAGTCACAAAACACTCCAATTGCATTTTGTGACCTCTCCCATGCGTCATAAATGTGCTTTAGGAGTGCAGCACTCGCATCCGTAGTGGACTTGCCTTTGGTGAAACCATATTGCTCACTATGGAAACAATTGTTAATATTTAAGAAAATTGTGAGCTGGTTGAACATTATTTTTTCAAATACTTTACTTAAGGATGGCAAAACAGAAATCGGCCTGTAATTTCCAGGCTCAGATCTATCTCCACTTTTGTAAAGCGGCACTATTTTGCTATATTTCATTAAATCAGGAAAAGTACCGGATTCTACACAATTGTTAAAAATTAAAGCAAGGTAAGGAGCAATATTAAGTATAATTGAATTAAAAACTTTAACAGACATGCCCCATAAGTCACCAGTTTTCTTTAAATTAAGGCTTTTAAAAGTTTTGACAATTTCTTCTGGTGACACATTCTTAAACACAAAATTTTGTCTACAACTATTTACATGGGTTTTTAGTATTAATTCTGCTTCCGAAGGAGATGATGACAGTGAACGTGTTACTTCAGTAGATATATCAGAAAAAAAATTTTGAAAAGTATTTGCCACTTCTAAATCTAAATCAGAAAACTAAATCATTCCACAATCGTCAAAACATCCGAAGACTAAATCATTCTACGATCGTCAACTTCCTCCTTATATTAAAATAGAACTTCACCCTCACACGTCATACCCTGAGATCCGGCCGTTGAATCCTGCATAAACGAGTTTTCTTAATTAAACCTATATTAATGAATAATACATGATTAGTAGAACAGATTACACCTGGGTTGCCTGGAAGAATCCTGCCGCAATCACCTTTAATTACATTTTTTCGTAACTCGTTTTTGGAGAAAATTGCACCCATACGTTTTTTATATGAATCGCACATCATTTGAAAGATAATCGCATAAGGAATTGGAAAATTAAGGGTTGCCAGCTCTCAGTCTGCCGCAAGTCTAGGGTTGCCTGGTTTAAACATGTCACTAAATGTTAATAATTTGCACTCATGTGTTTTTTTAATGAATTATATATCAAATTAAAGCTTATTTTTTTCTGAACACTATAAAACAGGGTTGCCTGGAAAATTCCTGCCGCAAACAGGGGTTGCCAGCGTTTGAAATATTTTATTCCGGTTCCGTTTGACTATGAGAATAGACGATGAAATGCGCGGTCTGCCTTATGTTTTAAAGTAAAATAAATATAAATTTAATATAAATTATGTTTTAAAGTAAAATAAATATAAATATAATAGAAGGTCAATCTTAACATCAATGTTTATTCTAATTGTTTACCTGTTAAATGATAATTTTAATCATATTAAGTACACGCAGAAAACTAAAAAAATAAATAAATATTAGTATTTAGAAAATAGATTTTGCAAAGACTCAATATTATAGATTCATTATTTTACTTGAAAAATAAGGATGATTTCTTCTGCCCTATGATCTTTAAATAGTTTTCTGCGTATACTTAATATGATTAAAATCATCATTTAACAGGTAAACAATTAGAATAAACATTGATTTTAAGATTGACCTTCTATTATATAATATTTTACTTTAAAACATAAGGCAGACCGCGCATTTCATCGTCTATTCTGATAGTCAAACGGAACCGGAATAAAATATTTCAAACGCTGGCAACCCCTGTTTGCGGCAGGAATTTTCCAGGCAACCCTGTTTTATAGTGTTCAGAAAAAAATAAGCTTTAATTTGATATATAATTCATTAAAAAAACACATGAGTGCAAATTATTAACATTTAGTGACATGTTTAAACCAGGCAACCCTAGACTTGCGGCAGACTGAGAGCTGGCAACCCTTAATTTTCCAATTCCTTATGCGATTATCTTTCAAATGATGTGCGATTCATATAAAAAACGTATGGGTGCAATTTTCTCCAAAAACGAGTTACGAAAAAATGTAATTAAAAGTGATTGCGGCAGGATTCTTCCAGGCACCCAGGTGTAATCTGTTCTACTAATCATGTATTATTCATTAATATAGGTTTAATTAAGAAAACTCGTTTATGCAGGATTCAACGGTCGGATCCCAGACTATCACGCTCTACTCAAGGCATAAGCCTCCGCGTTATTGATCAAATTACTTCACTGGTCTAATAAAAGTCAAGTTGCAGTCTTATAAACATAAGTCAGTCAATGGTAATTCTACAATAATCAACAATTAGTGTCTTTTCGATCATTTCCTCTGACGCTATACAAATGTGTTGACACATTGTCTTTTTTACATGAACACAGCCAGTCATGTTATAAACAGTTGCTACAGATAACAATATTAAAGCTAATCATTAAACATCTAAGAAAATATAATATCTGTTCTAATCTCTTCCTTCTACATATTAGTATATATCGAAAATATTACAAATATGAGAAAAAAAGTATCCTATGTTCATCCCGAGTATTTTATCACAATGAAATTAGCGGTTTGGGCTTGATTGCGTAAAAGACAGACAGACAGACAGAGTTACTTTTGAATTTATAATATAGGTATGGATAAAATGGTATACATTCATTATCATTATTTATAATTAAAATGTTAAATTTAGCTCAACAGGGACGTCACGTCAGTTGGTATTGACCTGTGAGTAAAGATTGCGTTGATCAGTTGATACTTTGTTTAGAAGACAGTATGACGTCATATTATGGCAGATGTTTCGTGTATTTAAAAATTTAGGGAAATAAATGATGAAAGAAATACATTATATTTTCATGTTATGTACTAAAAATACTTTAAATTAAATAACGATGATAACGCGTCAATTTATCAATGTAATTTGTTTCTGTAGTATACTTAAATACATAAATTTTCCCCATCAACAGCGCAACTAACCGCTGCCGCAGTGCGACCACAGGCTCCCCCCCTCCTCTCGGATCATCCTCATCGTCAGGGTCCCCTCCTCCGCCACCTCCTCCCACCGGTCCTCCCCCCCACAACGCGGCGAGGGCGAGGCGCTTCAGACCCAGCAAGGACGGGAAGGAGGAGCTGCCTGCCCCGGTTTATAGTGCTGTTGGTAAGTAGGGTTTTTTTTTCATATTTTCCTATCAACTGCGCCAGAATATATTAGCCCTTTCCCCCGGATCCTCGTTAAGTTCTCTTTAGATCCTCGTCCTCGTCAGGCAACGCGGCACCGATCCAGCTAAGAGGGCAAGGAACTGCCACCCTCGATTTTGATTCAGGGGAGTGATTATTGTTTTTATTTTTTTCTATCAGTTTCACGTTGTATCTCGGATATAGCAGGGTAAGCAGAGATAACCCAGTGTTAACTTTTCACGAACATTTTCAAGAGATTGCGTGTTGAGAGGCGGACGGTACATAATATTAACCGCATAATACTTCTTGAAAAAAAACGTGACAATCTATGCAGATCGACGTGTCATTATATTTTACAGCACTGTGCGGCCTCATTTCTGTATTGACTGTTAGAATTAATGTTCAAATTAATTAATGAAATGAATTTGAATGAATTAATGAAATTACCTGTGTTTATAAAGTGATAATAAATGTTAGAAAAACAATATCAACAATATCAACTATTTATCAAATTTAAATTTATATCAAAGTGTCAGTTGGTTATTATAACTGAAAAAGTTTGCTTTGCTTTTTTTATTCTGAATTTGGCTTGCAATTCTATCATAGGCTTCTTACAAAATTTTAATTTAAGAATTATTAATTAACACATTACTTCTTTATTTCTATTTATTTTGAATTAATTTTATTGAGTAATAACAAAAATGAATTATATACCTATCTACTGATATTTTAAACTTGAAGAGTTACTTTGGTTGAACGCTCTAATCTCAGGAACTACTGGCTCGAGTTGAAAAAATGCTTATATTTGTATTTGTTTATCTATATAGAGTGTATCATCTGACGTTAATTGTTTTAATATAACCCACTGTACCTGACGTTAGAGTCGCTCCCGCACTTAGAATATGTCATGGCATGTGACATACGATGAGCACGCGGACGTAACCGCTAATTGTAAGTATGCAACACTTTGAAAAAGTTGTATTTTATTAAAATGTCAGTTTAGTCAGTGTTATATTATCTATACATATATATAAAAGGACATGTTCCCACTGACTGAGGTAAGAGTAAGACCCACGCACCGCCGTAACCGGTGTGCGTAGATACGTGAAGTTTGGACAGATGATTATTTTTGTAATCTAGACTCCCACCGAGAAGGAATTTTGAAAAATTTTAACTCTAAAGGAATGAAATAGTGGTTGAAAGTTGGTATGGACTTATTTTTAAATCGACACCGATTTTTATAAAATTTTAAATTTAGACCCTTACAAATATTTCATTGAACACGTGCTTCATGGTTTATTAGAATTCATCCATAAGGGTGCAAATAAGCAGGAGAAACTGCGCACGTCGGCTAGTATACTATATTATTATTTGTAAATATAATTTGCTTTTGTTTCTTTCACGCCCAGTTTCAAACGCTGCTTGCGAGGTAAACGTTATAATATATATAATAAATATTTTGTTAATACCTACATCTGTATGACAGTGATAGTAGCTTCAATTATTTTCAGTTGCATTTATGTAAAATGCATACATTACGAACATGTATATAAATAAAAATGTGCCGTTTTTGCATATGAGTAGTTATGATTTTTTTGTATTGATGTCATTGTTGTCTTTTTATCTTTAGTTTTATTTAGTTAGAAAAAATATTATTTTGATAGAAACATATATGTATATTTAAATGAACACACATATATATATATATATATATATATATATATATATATATATATATATATATATAATGATTCATTAGAAACACGGGTACAATAAATAGTATAAGGGAAATATACAGGGTGTCCCAGGAGCCAACGATAAAACGAAACCAGGTGATAGACCAAGTCGTGACAGTTATGAGAAAAATATAAAAAAAAATCTTTGTCATGTATTTTTCATATTATATTGATTTTAAAAAATATCGCAAAAACCGACACCCTGTGATGGTTTTTCACGTCCCTGGACTACAAATATTACTCTTTCTTCATTTTTTTTCTGTAATGTAATCATGAGTAACCCTTCTGTGAATTACATTTAAAGATTTAAACATATCTACATCAGTTTTCAATAAAATGTGGTGTTTTTGCCAAACATTAAATTCAAAATATTTACTACACCCAACTTTAACCGACTGTACTATAAAAAAAATGTACTACACTGTTTTTGCAAGTAACTTTAAAAGTTGGCGCATTTAATCTGGATTCCGAAATGGTACGACACTTGCTGGATTACTTCTTTGTTGAAGAGAGAAAAATCGAAATACACGATAATCGGGATGACGTTCAGCTTTTTGGTATATTTTCCGATACATTCTAGCTGCAGCATTTGCGTTACATAACCATTCTCCATGAATGAAATGCATATTGGCAATGTGTCAAAGACCGAGTATATCGCCTGCGAGACCCCGGACTCGAGCACTGTCCTTATAAGACCTGGGTCCCCATCCCCTAAGTTGGAAAAGTTCAGGTACCTTGGATCCGTCATGCACGAGTCTGAAGGCATCGATCACGATCTCTATAAGACGGATAAGAGTTTGGACGGTATCCTGCGATCACAGACCACACCAGTCACCTCCCTAAACTAAACACTTAGCCCAGGCAACGCTTATCCGACTTAGGGGCTGGCCCAGGACTTATAAGAACAGTGCTCGAGTCCGGGCTCTCGCAGGCCATATACTTGGTCTTTGACACGTTGCCAATATGCATTTCATTCATGGAGAATGGTTATGTAACGCAAATGCTGCAGCTAGAATGTATCGGAAAATATACCAAAAAGCTGAACGTCATCCCGATTATCGTGTATTTCGATTTTTCTCTCTTCAACAAAGAAGGAATCCAGCAAGTGTCGTACCATTTCGGAATCCAGATTAAATGCGCCAACTTTTAAAGTTACTTGCAAAAACAGTGTAGTACATTTTTTTTATAGTACAGTCGGTTCAAGTTGGGTGTAGTAAATATTTTGAATTTAATGTTTGGCAAAAACACCACATTTTATTGAAAACTGATGCAGATATGTTTAAATCTTTAACTGTAATTCACAGAAGGGTTACTCATGATTACATTACAGAAAAAAAAATGAAGAAAGAGTAATATTTGTAGTCCAGGGACGTGAAAAACCATGACAGGGTGTCGGTTTTTGCGATATTTTTTAAAATCAATATAATATGAAAAATACATGACAAAGATTTTTTTTTATATTTTTCTCATAACTGTCACGACTTGGTCTATCACCTGGTTTCGTTTTATCGTTGGCTCCTGGGACACCCTGTATATTCTGTTATTATTTGTTCACAGGCTCTGGGCACAGACTGTGACGAAGCACAGAATGTGTGACAAACAGACAAACATAACGTCAGGTGTGAAACGTGACAGCAGACAATGTGACACCCTGACACTGAATCCAGGTTGGAAACCACTCACAAAATACACTCAATTCATCGGTTTTAATGGGTTGTGTTCAATTAATTGGTTTGTATTCAATTAATTGGCTTACTGAGTTTTTATTTAGAAAATTGAGGATTGATGTCTTAATATTATGTTCTCTCTGCTTTTTTGCAGGAGATAAAGAATTGGAGTAATATTATAATATTAGTTGTTTTTAATTGGTTTAACCGATGAATTGGTTGATATTCGTTGATATTGGTTGATAAGTGGAGAAGAAATGAAAAGGCAAATTTTAAGTCAGGCTGCGTTGATCGTTCTATCACTTAATCGCAGTGTTCATAATTCATTATATAAAGTTGTTGAAAAAATCACCAAAAAAATTACACTTAGGAAAAAAGGTTTTTGGAAACGACAAAAAATATCTTTAATGCCTTAATTTCTACGTGCTTGTATCACAATTTTTTTTGGGATGTAATTTGTTGTAACAATGACAAAAAAAGGAAGTAACAGTCGATAAATATTTTTATATAAAGAAAATGTGTAAAAAAATTGTTCAAATTGGCTTGCTTACTTCTTAGACGGATCGTAGGCTCTTTTTAACCTTGTTTAGGATAACGATGGTAATAACGTATATAATGGATACAGAAAAATAATAAATAATTAATCGTATTATTTTGAGTTGTTTAAAAAAAAATAAAAGAAAAAAATATGTTTAAATTTTAATACTATCCAAGAAAAGGTTCACAGCTCTGCACTCGTGTCAAAATACGTATGAAAATAATTAAAAACTGCTTTTGAAAATTATTTATCACAGACACAATTGCAGAATATTGTACTTTAATATTCTATTATTTATCTGTGGACTTATGACGTCACCAAATGTGAGAATTAAAAAAAACCTAGATCTCATATAGATAGAAATTTTGTAATTCGCTTAGTTTGGGCTATTTCTTCGAATCTGCTTGGACTTGAGCGAAAGGCGTGAATATTAGCTCACCTGCTACCTGCTACGACTTTTGTACTGTTATAAGTAAAGTGGTCTAACTTATACAAAAATATTTTAAAAATGTACTTTTTTGTTGCACTTTGAAGATGTATGTTTTTCTCACTCAAGGGAATGAGTTACTTATAATTACTCCATGTAACACATAATGTCTCGAAAGTGGGGGCAACGGAGTACCGTCTTAACAATAAGGATACAGCGTAGTTCGTTCTTTTTTAAAAAATACTCTATTCATTGATTTTATAGAACTTATTAAAACAAATTTTTAAATGTAATTTCTCACCATATCAACCTGCATAACAACTTGCTGTGCTCAAATGTATATTTTTTTATTTTTTGACTTATGTCACTTTATTTACAACAATACTATGGCTACAACGCTATTCTAAGTAATTATGTGAAAAATATTGTATACAGGGAGGGAACGGAACGTTAGAATTATTGAATATGCTCATTTTTGTTTATTAATAATTTTAATGCTTAAGATAATTATAAATATTGCTTATTATAATTATTATGTAGCTGTTGGGATGTGGGAACGTATGTCTGTCTATGTTTTTTTTTATATATAGTAGTAACCCGGTTAACCGGACTACTTATTGTACTTCCATCCGGATAAACAAAGGCATGAATAGGAGATTAAATAAAATATTGGACCCAAATCGCTAAAATAAAATACATACATGTATTCAAAATCTCATTGTTTTCAATAAAACACGTCACACGTTTGCATATTTAGTACGGTCAACAAGTCGTGGCCGCCCTAGAGTTAGCTGTAGATGGCTGATCAGATTTGATTTTAGGATTTTTCTTAGTTTTAATTATTTTTTTACCGAGTGAACAATGCGCAAAAGTTCAGAAAACCTAACTTCATGGCGGCCACGGTTGATATACATAAATGACTACCATACATCCGGATAATAAAGAACATGCATGATAGGGCCGGATAATCGAGTCTCCGCTGTATTTTCAAAGATATTAAAGAACTAAAAGTTTAAATTTCTTTTCTCATAACTTGTCTCAATAGTAATGTATATTAAGATAATTATTTATATAAACAAATACAGCGTGTTTGTTTTTTTGTATGATACCGATAGTCGTAATGGTGCGCCGATTTCTTATAAAATTGTGGTGCCTTTTTTCTATTTTCTTCTATAATCTTATTAATCGTACTTTACATGTTGTACCAACTTTCCATTCAGTTAATCTCTTCTTGCTAAATAAAATACAATAGGTTCTTTTTTCAATTGTATGGATATTGGTATACATGTAAATTTATTCTCTTAATTTGTAAATATACATTGTATATTATAAATTCCTTTTAAGTTTAACGTCGCGATAATTCTAACTTTTATTGTTACATCGAGTTGTTTCTAAAACTTCAGGACTGAGAAACTTTTTGATTGTGAACAAAATGTTGAGAAAAAAATATTTATATATGGTGTTCTTTAAAATTTTATTGTTTCTTAACTTGTGGGGACATTAAATAACTGTTAAAGTGGACTTTTTTTGTAATTAAATTATGTTTTGGCCAAAAAAATATGTTTTCGTCTTTAGTCCACTTTGCCAGTAGATTGTATATTGATGAAACGATACTGGCGTGCCGAACAAGTCAAGTTGTTTTATTTAGTATCGAAAATTGTGCTAAAGTAGTTTAAAAATTGTAAACGCACAATTGATATAATACAATTTCTTTTTCTATTTTGAAATGCCGATGCAAATGCATAAGGATTTATTATGAGTTATTTATTATTTTCTATGAAAAAATCTTTCTCATTGTATTTTGGCATGCCATTCGTCGTTTTCACATAGGACTTGTATAAGGAAGGATCAAAGATTGTAAATTTTGTGGTGAAAGTTTAAAATAACTTGTACAATTTAATGCTTAAGAATGTTTCTTATAATTGAAATATATAGTTGTTAGTGTTGCACGGCTCTCTCGTTTGTGGACGGTGTCGGGGAGAATAGAGATGTGCTGTTTTCTTTTTTTTTATTTGGTATTAAATGAATTTACTGAAATATTTTCAATATATGTTTAATATGAGAATTCTCTATAACTTAAAGAAAAGTGTTGTCTTAATAAATTCTCTCCGACATGGTAACACCCTTGTAATATAACAGTTACAGTGAAAGTGGAAAGCGGAGTGTTGGGTGTTCGTCTTAATAATGTATTAAGACGAAACAAGCATTTATCCATATATTTTTAAATATTTTTCTTATTATTTTTTCAATTTTGCGACATACCTAATTGTAATATTACAAGTGTGCGTCGTACGTGACGTTTATGTAGACGCCATAAACTCTAGTCCCTTCTGCCTAGAATAGATTAAATCTGTATGTAATAACTAATTTAATATAACAATAAATAAAAAAACATATATAGCTGTAAGAGTTATTAGCGGTTTCTTTCGCTGTTTCCGACATCGACATTTGTCACCGTGACAGTCAGAGGTGTGACAGATGTCAAAGTCGCGGATGACACGAGCTGGGTTATTGCTTAGAGATGTATGGACGGTTGTCTGTGACACTGAGAGTAAGTTTTTTTAAATATGTTAACGACAACTGACCATTCTCGAACATTCTAGTCTACGAACGGCTTCCGTCTCATAGTTTTATCAGAAAAAAGATTGAGACAAAAAGTTATTTTTGAAATATAATGAAAAAAAATTATGTATAAAATTGTTGTTATATTGTAGGCTCCTTTTTTTAATATTTACTTGTCGCGTTTCCGGACATCGAAAAACGCGAATTGCGATTCTTTATGAATGCACGCTCGGTTACGTTTTTTTGCCTTATTTTTTTATATTTACCAAAATATGCACAATGACATTTAAATAAAAGGTATTTGTCCTTGTATTGTTGTTTTATTTAATAACCAAGCACGTGACATTTTTTGTATTTAATGGTATATTAGAATTGATCAATATACTTATACTTACTTTATAATATATTAAAATATGTATAAAGAGCTTTAAAAATCAGATCCACACATGTGATCTCAGATGTGTCTCACATCCATACATGTGATCTCACATCCACACATGTGTTCTCACATTTGTCTCACAAATCCACATTTGTCATCTCTAATCCACACATGTTATCTCATACCCCCACACGCGATCTCACATCTACACATGTGATCTCATATCCACACACGTGACCTCATATCCACCCATGTGATCTCACATCTACACATTTGCTGTCACATCCATACATATGATCTCACATCCACACATTTTGTATCACATCCATACACGTGATCACACATCCACACACGTCATAGTCAAAGTCAAAATATCTTTATTCCATAAAAATGCTTAACATTTACTTGTACATGTCAAAAAAGTTAAAAAAAATGGAAAACAAAATCTAAAAAAAAATCTTTATTATTCGGACAACCCATGATCCATATATGTTAGTAATAAAACAATAAAACTCAATATATAGTGTTAGTATTTAATAACTAATAGTGACTTTGTTATGTCACACATATGCCGGATCAGCGAAGAGTCCCCGCTGTCGGCTTTGAATTTTTTCCTTAGTGACTCTCGTGGACCCATTTTATAGACTGCTCGGGCAGCCCGTTTCTGGAGCACAAAAATGGTATCTATGTCAGCGGCACTGCCGCAAAGTAATAGGCCGTAAGATAATGCTGTGAAAATAGCTGAAGTACTTATCATCTGCAAACAATACCATTTCACAGATATCTCTCATAAGGTGAGGTAAGTCTTTAATGTACAAAAGGAACAAAAATGGACCCAGAATAGAGCCTTGTGGTACCCCCAATGCTACAGGTGACCCGTGTGATAGTTTCCCGTTGACATTTACATTTCGAACCCTATCACTTAAATAAGAAGTGAGAAGATCCAAAGCAATGCCTCTTATACCATAGTGGTGTAGCTTTCTGATAAGAGTTTTATGCTGCACATAATCAAATGCTTTAGATACGTCACAAAACACCCCAAAGGTATCACGTGACTCCTCCCAAGCCCCGAATACACTCTCTAATAATTTTACCCCAGCATCAGATGTTGACCTTCCACGAGTGAAACCGAATTGACCTGTGTGCAGTAATTTATTATTATTAAAATAAGTAAGAAGCTGACTGAGCATCAGCTTTTCAAAAATTTTACTAAACGTAGGTAGTACTGAAATTGTTCTGAAATTTGTGGGGTCTTGCGTACTACCTGATTTAAACAATGGAGTTATTTTACTATATTTCATCAAATCAGGAAACACTCCACAATCAATACATCTATTAAAAATTGTAACTAAATCAAGAATCAAAATATCAATTAAAGAATTTATGATATTAACTGAGACACCCCACAAGTCGGCTGTCTTTTTCATACTAATTGATTTAGAGCTACACTAATGTCTGAATAATTTACATGACGGAAAACGAAACCATTATAAAATTCGGGAACATTGTCTTTAATTAACGAATCTGCAATAGGGGTGGAAGAACCTAAATCGTTTGTTAGACTGACTGGGAAAGTAGAGAAAAACTTTTCAAATGCAATGGCCACTTCCAAATCGGAATCAGCAATGTGACCGTCAATACTAAGTTTAAAATTAGTGTCTTTCACCCTAGTTCTCCCAGTCTCGGCATTAATAACCTTCCAAGTGGCTTCAATTTTATTACTACTATTTCCGATTTTAAGTTTTAATAAATAAGGATTTTGCAATATTGCAAACTCTTTTAAAAATTTTAGAGTTTTAAGTACTCTTTAAACTCTTCACCACTATTAAACTGTTTTTCATAATATAACATATCATCGTCTCCCTACTCTTATAAATACCTGCTGTGGCCCAGTCAATATTAATAAGATTACAATTACTGATAGGACTATCAGTAATTGTAATCTTATTAATAAAAGAGTAAAAAACTAAATCACTTTCCTTGGCACTGATTCCACGCTTCAGCTCAATCTTCGCTCCAAAAGTGACAACAAATTAAAGATGAACCTACCTGCAACAGTGTAGGTTATATGGAATCTTTCAGTGTTAAAAATGTTATCTTGTAGAATGATCTTCCACGATATATCAGATATTCAGAATCAATTAGTATATTTTAAAAAATCCCTTAAGCGTTATTATTTGGCACAACAAAAAACTTTATAGTGTATGTATATATGTGTGTATTTATTATCTATATGTATATTGTGTGTATATATATAAAATATTTATTTTATTAATTATCTAACATGTATAATTATTTTATGTACCCTCTTGTATATACTATAATTTGTATATGTAATATAAGTATTGTCTATGTATAATATATCAAAAATTACCAGTACCAGCAGAGGATGTCCTGACTAATATCTGTCCGATATTTGTTTGTGGGCATACGGGTACGCGACCCCGGATCCTCGAGCCGCCACTCTTACATCCTCATCCAGTCCGTAAGAATGGTGTCCTAACTCCCCCCCTTCCCCTCCTCTTTTCCTTAGCTCCCTCCTTTTACCTATCCTACCCCTTCTATTTTCCTCTTCCCTCGGTTTTTCCCCACAAAGGGGTTTTGGAGGTCAGACGGCAGTCGCTCCATTTAAAAACCGCCAACCGCCACATAAATGGACCGAAAAAGCAAAAGACTGGGTACGGCTAGGGCGTCGCCGCAAAACGACGCGCAGGCACATCGCCCTACACCTGCGACAAGTGGGCAAGGGCTACCGTGTCATGTACGGGCACGGCTAAAGACGCTAGTACGCAGCCGGAAACTCCGCTTTGCAACGTGGAATATTGGCTCTCTGACCGGACGATGCAGGGAACTCGCAGATGTACTCATGAGACGTCGGGTCCAGTGTGCCTTCCTCCAGGAAACACGCTGGAAGGGCAATAAGTCCCGTAACATCGGACAGGGTTACCGGCTTATATACACTGGGTCACCTTCGGGTAGAAACGGTGTAGCGGTAGTGCTTTCTGAAGAGCTTCAGAATGGGCTCCTTGAAGTTGACCGTCGCTCCGACCGCTTGATGCGAGTGAGGGTACTGATTGAGGGCGTTATCACAAACTTAATCAGTGCCTATGCTCCCCAGGCGGGATGTAGCGCGGCCGAAAAGGAGACATTCTGGGAGCAGTATGAAGGGGTGCTACTTGCTGTGCCGTGTACCGAAGTGGTCTTAGTTGGGGGGGGACTTGAACGGGCACGTCGGTAAGGCTGCTGAGCCGTATGAACGTGTTCACGGGGGTTTTGGGCACGGTCTTCGCAATGCAGAGGGAGAAAACATTCTGAGAACCTGTATTGCGATCTGGCCGTCGTGAATACGTTCTTCCAAAAGAATTCTCAGCACCTTATCATCAGGGTAACTAACTGTAAGGTCATTCCAGGCGAAAGCCTAACGGCCCAACATCGTCTTCTTGTCATGGACTTTAACGTCACTCCGAAGAAGAAAGTAGCCGAGAAACGTAGGCCTCGCATCAAGTGGTGGTTGCTGAATGGACCGATGCAGACCGACTTCCTGGCAGAGGTGAAAAGTCATAATCTTTCGACTAACACCGAGACTGCTCAGGAGGCTTGGGATCGGGCTCAGTCGGCAATCATTGCGGCAGGCAGGCGAGTTCTTGGCGTTTCTAGGGGAGGACGTGTCATCGACAAGGAGACATGGTGGTGGAATGACGAGGTCCAGGAGGTGACTCGTGAAAAGAAGGCTGCCTTTAAGAAGTGGCAGGAATCCAACTCTCCTGAAGACAGACTGGAGTACACAGTAGCTAAACGTGCCAGTAAAAGAGCTGTAGCCAGAGCCCGCAGTGAGAGTTTGTCACCATTGTATGATAAACTTGAAACTGTGGAGGGGCAGAAGCTCATTTACAAACTGGCACGTTCCCGGGATAAAGTGACGCAAGATATCGCAAAATGTCTTTGCGTCAGAGATTCCCAGGGCACGCTGCTCTGTAATCATGACTCTGTGAAGGAGAGGTGGAGAAGCTACTTCCAGGAGTTGCTGAATACTCAGCACCCATGCAGTCTTCATCACGACCCACCGCCTAACCTCGGACTTATTGCCCCAATAACCCTAGACGAAACACGTAATTGCCTTCGACGCATGAAGAACGGAAAAGCGGTGGGACCTGACGACATTCCGATCGAAGCGTGGAAATCGTTGGGCTCTCTTGGTGTACTCATGCTTACTGACCTTTTTAACCATATCTTGAACACTGGTAAGATGCCGCATCAGTGGTGGCTTAGCTTTATTACCCCTATTTACAAGGGAAGGGGCAGTGTTCAAGATTGTGGTAGTTATAGGGGCATTAAGCTTATGAGTATACCATGAAGCTCTTCGAGCGCATGATCGACCTCAGGCTCCGCCGAGAGTGTACTGTCCCTGAGTCTCAATATGGATTTCAGCCAGGATCGGGCACCATGGACGCCATTTTCGCCCTCAGAACTTTGATGGAGGCATACAGGGAAAAAAGGAGAGCTCTGCACGTGGCCTTTTTAGATCTGCAGAAGGCCTTTGACTGTGTGCCTCGTCAGTGTATCTGGTGGGCATTGCGATCCAAAGGGATCCCTAAGGCCTATATTGAGATTATCCGGGGCATGTACCACGATTCCGCTTCTATGGTTAGGACTGCTGTTGGCGACACTAGACCCTTCCCGATTACAGTGGGGGTTCACCAGGGCTCGGCTCTTAGTCCGTTCTTATTCAATGTAGTGCTCGATACTGTCTCGGCTCACATCCAGGACCAGCCTTCATGGCTGATGATGTATGCCGACGACATAGCACTCATTGCCGAGAACCGACTGACGCTGGAGCGTAAAGTGAACCTCTGGAAGGGTACGCTTGAGAACGGCGGTCTTAAACTAAATGTGTCGAAGACAGAGTATATGACCTGCGGGAGCCGGGACTCGAGCACCATCCTTATAGGTCCTGAGCCAGCCGTTAAGTCGGAGAAGTTCAGGTACCTTGGATCCGTTATGCACGAGTCTGGAGGCATCGACCACGATGTCCATGGCCGGATAAGCGCTGCCTGGGCCAAATGGCGGGAGGTCACTGGTGTGGTCTGCGACCGCAGAATACCGCCCAAGCTCAAGGGGCTGATATACAAGAGCATCGTCCGACCGGTTCTTTTATACGGCAGCGAATGTTGGCCAGCACTATCTCGGCACACTCAGGAGCTTCACGTCACGGAAATGAAGATGCTGAGGTGGATGTGCGGCGTAACGCGGTCTGACCGCATACGCAAGACATTCATTCGAGGTAGTCTTGGGGTCCGTGACGTAGCGGATAAGCTCCAAGAGCGTCGCTTGAGATGGTTTGGCCACGTTACGCGCCGGCCTAAGAACTATGTCGGACACAAGTGCCTTGCTATACAAGTTCCTGGGGCGCGACCTCCTGGACGCCCAAGGAAGCGCTGGTTGGATGTCGTGATGCAGGACATGAGAGCCAATGGTCTAACCACCGAGGACGCAAAAGATCGTGCAAAGTGAAGTAGGTTAAGTAGGAAGGCAGACCCCGGTAATAGCCGGGATTAATGCCAGGAAGAAGAAGAGAAGAATATATCAAAAATTATTATGTTATTTATTTGTATCCATATCGCTCTTTATTACTTATGCACTACCGATAAATACTGCTCTATCGTAAGTTTATGTTAGTTAAGGTTACCTGTAAGAGATCACTAATACTGATAAGGTCGCCCTTGCATGCTACTCTATGTCTTCTGTCTTACTAATTAGTTATGTGTTTGTTTACGTATGCAATAAAGAGTTTTATCTATCCATCTAAAAAAAAGAATTGTACAAAGAATTAACAATGCTCTTTCTAGGATATTACACTGGTTTACTTAGTGCCAATAACTTGCTTTTAAATAGTAGTAAAACTAAATGTATCAGGTTCTTTACTAAGAATGTGCAACAAGTAGAAACCAGGGTTTTGATGAACAATGAGGAACTTAAAGTAGTTAATGAAACTGTTTTCTTAGGTATAACATTAGATGCTAAGTTACAATGGGGTCCGCATATAGAAACTTTATCTGGTAGACTTAGTTCGGCAGCGTATGCTGTCCGTAAGATTCGTCAACTGACCGATGTTGACACCGCGCGTTTAGTATACTTCAGCTATTTTCATAGCATTATGTCTTACGGCCTATTACTTTGGGGTAGTGCCGCTGACATAGATACCATTTTTGTGCTCCAAAAACGGGCTGTCCGAGCAGTCTATAAAATGGGTCCACGGGAGTCACTAAATCCTTTTCTCAATACCGTCCCATATCAATACTTCCTTTCCTGTCAAAGGTTTTAGCGCGTATTGTCTCGCACCAGCTAAATCAGTACCTTTTAGAAAACCATATTCTATCTGATTTGCAGTCTGGTTTTCGTTGTGCGCACAGTACAGCCACTGCCTTAATTAAAGTCTGTGATGATATACGGCTAATAGAGATGGGCATTATCGTTTTTTTCCGTTAACGGTTATGAAACCGATATATGGTTTTCGTATCGATATCAAAAACGGTTTTCAGATATCGTTTTTTTTTTTCGACTTGTCAATAAGCGCAATCATAAGTATAAAATTATAATATAATAATAAATATATTTAATTAGTATTAGATAAAAAATGCTTTATAAACTATAAACATAAGTTAAAAAACAATATTTAGTAATTAAATTGAAATAATGTTAAAATACAAAATCAAATTTTAATTCCAAATTTCAACCTTATTCATTTATTTAGAAGTTCGATTTCATAACGAAGAACTAGTAACTAACTAAGAAAACCGCCAAAACATGAATCTGCTAGTTAGTTAGCTATCGGATATTCGCTTCATTTCTTTTACACCCGTGAAGAATATACGGATAGAAAGAGAGGTAGCGAATATCAGTTCATCAGATATTCGCCTTATCTCATTTACGCCCGTTCGGAATACATTACTTAGAAAGAGAGGAAGTTAGTTTCGATATAAAATCGTTTGACGTTTCAGAAGTTTTGCGTTATTACGGTATTGTTCAGATCACAGCTATGTTGAGTTTTAAGTTTCTGTAAAAACGGTTTTCTAAAAACATGTATCGATACGTTATGTTTTCCTTAACATAACGGTTTTAAGTTACGTTTTGATATATCGAACTCATCCCTAACGGCTAAATATGGATAGACAAAATGTTACTGTTATTGCTTTGCTCGATTTTAGTAATGCCTTTAACACAGTAGACACTGACCTACTACTCGCTGTTTTACGTTCCATTAACATCTCTTCTTATGCTACGGAATGGTTCAGAGGATATTTGTCTGATCGGCGACAATACGTACAAACCAATGACAAAATATCTTCCCTTCGTTCTTCTTCCATGGGTGTTCCTCAAGGGGGTGTTCTTTCTCCTCTCCTGTTCTCTATTTTCATCGATTCTATCTCCCAAAATCTTTCCTCATCCTACCATCTATATGCTGACGACTTACAGATTTACATGTCTACGTCTTCAAGTGATATAGATAAAGCTATTCGTAAATTCAGTATGGATTTGCAGAATGTTGCTAGTTGGAGCAGGTCTTATGGCCTATCTGTTAATCCTGGAAAATCACAGGTTAGTATCATTGGTAGTACTAAGCAGTTAAAAAAACTTAATATGAATGACCTTCCTACTATACAGTTCGATGGTACTGATTTAACTGTTAGACCGACCGTTAAAAAGATAGCTGAGGTCAGCAGAAAACTATTCGCTAATATCGGAGGCTTGAAAAGATGGAAATATTTTCTACCTATGAAAACCAAAACTACTCTAGCTCATACACTACTCCTTTAGATTATGCTGACTCTTGTTACCCGGATTTATCTGAGGAGCAATTGAATAAACTAGAGCGGTTACAAAATCTATGTATAAGATTTATTTTTGGCCTGCGTAAATATGATCATGTCTCCGATTACCGTCGTCAGCTAGGATGGCTTCCTATTAGACTTCGCCGCAATTATCGTATGCTTACTCTTCTTTATTCGATCCTTTACAATCCTTTCGCTCGCTTCGCTTCTTATTTAAAAGAGCGATTCAACTTCCTTGGTTCCGATTCTCTTCTATACCTTGAACTAAGGTCGCGAAGTGATAACCTCCTGAAACATCCAACCTGCTATACCCACTTCTTTTCCAACTCCTTTACTGTGAAAGCTGTTATTCTCTGGAATGCACTTCTTACTGAAGTGCGACATTCAATGTCACTTAACATATTTAAAAGACGTTTAAAACAACACCTTTTTAATTTTGAAAATTTGTAGACTCTTCTATCTATTAATTATATTGTACATATTATATTATATATTGTATTATATTATATGTAGCATTTGTTTGTATAAGTATATATATGTTTGTATGTATGTATATATAAATTTATGTATTTGTGTATTGTGTATGAGCTTATGTATTTTTGTATATATCATAAGTATTTTATGTGTTTACTTAGTATTATTATTATTATTATTTAGTTTGCACTTACGTTATTCCACCCTTCTCTTTTTATATTTTAAGTCCTTTGCTGTTATCAAAGGTTGCCTGGAAGAGATTGCTTGAAGCAATAAGGCCGCCTTTGCATACTTGTTTTTTTATGTCTTTTCTGTTCTATTTGTTTTATTCTTTTTCTTTTATTTGTGTGCAATAAAATATAAACTAAACTAAACTAAACTAAGGAATAAATTCAAAGACTTTAACATCCTCACACTACACTCCCAATATATTTACGACAACTTAGTATATGTGCATAAAAATATTAATAAATTGAATAAAAACAGTGACCTCCATCAATATAATTTAAGAAATAAAAATAAGCTTGCTGTGCCCTTCTCTAGGCTCCATAAAGTGTCTCACTCATTCGTAGGCCAAAGTATACACTTTTATAACAAACTTCCAAACGACGTGGTTAATTTATCACTGAACAAATTTAAAAAAGTGGTAAAGCACAGGCTCTGCCAAAAAGCATATTACTCTGTTAAAGATTATGTTCGCGATAAAGATGTTTGGAAATGAGTTGCTCTATTTCTAAGTTAAAATTGTTAATTGTAATTTATAACAAATGTTGGCATTTAAAAAGAGTGGCCATGAGTTTCTTTGCCTGTATTTTCTCATGAGCTCAACCATTTGAACGGGCTTTTTCAAGTCAAAATTGCATATTTTTTTTTGGTTATTTTGTTTTGAATTTTTTTCTACTTTTATGAGATGTCCAAGTAAATGTTAAACATTTTTATGGAATAAATTAATTTTGACTTTGACTTTGACTTTGAGTTGGGACGTAAAGTTTTATCTAAAACTAGTAAATTAGTTAGTAAACTAACTCTCATACGTTCCAAACGACTAACTGTGACAGGTACAAAAGCAATTGTTTTCTTAGCCACCTGTTTTTTCTTACTATAGAATTCTAGTAGCTGACCAGAGTGGTCAGAATCCAATTTATTAACAATGCTTTTGTAGCATGGAATAATGTCAGTAAATATGTTATCTATACAAGTACTAGTCGTAGGAGTTATTCTGGTTGGCTCCATAAATAAATTAAGTAAATTGTGTGACTTAAAAAGACTTAATAAATTAATGGTGGGACTTAAACTTTCCAAAATATTAACATTAAAGTCCCCACACACTAACACAGGCTTACACGAGATTACACATCCATGATCCAGATTACATGTTTCGTGTTCATGGTATACGGTTACGAATATGGCCAACATTAAGGTCACATGTGATATATTAAATTTATTCTAAAGGTTATATAACAAGTATATAATTTATAACTTATAAAATAGCGGAAATTGAATGAAAAGATAATCAACTATGTTTAAATATTTAATTATAGAAATCAAAAAAAAAATAAGATAAGATTCTCTGCGGCATTACCTGCAACAAAAAGTAATTTTGATAAATTAAAAATTTTTATCAGCTTCACGCTGTATATAGCAGGGTAGAAGCAGATGGAAACCTAGTGTTGACACTCTGTTCCCCACTTTCTGCCGAATTTTGGAGGCATTGCATGTTGATATAAATGAAACTTAACTAAAACAGCTTATAAATTAGAAACACATAGGCTACGATTTATGTAAGCATTTTGTATATTTTGGTTATAATATAACAATGGTATAATAGTTGGTACATACTAAAGCGTGAGTAGGTCGGGCGCTCGCTCGCTGAGCAGGCCCTGTGCGCGGTGCGCCGCGGAGCGCCAGCAGTCGAGGCGGCGCGCCAGGGCGCCCGCGCCGGCGCGTCCGAGCGCGCGCGCTCTCACCCAGCGCACTTGCACCGCGCCAGACACCTGCGACACATGCGAACGTAGGTATGTCAAAGACAACATTATTTAAACAGTGATTGTATTAGTTTTTCGAATGTATTACGACACGTTGCAATAGAATAGAATAGTTATTTTAGAAAACCTATCAAATTGATCACTAAGCCATATATACATTCCGCCAGTTCTCATCCACTGCAGACCTCTGGCAGGACACAGGTCAAAATGATGATGATGACTTAGGCCAGCCGGGGGGTATGTACAGGATACATGTGCGCCAGAAGCTCAACAAGAAATGTGTTTAGTACGAGGGGAATGCGGCTGTAATTCCAGCTAAAAGTGGAGAGCAGAGTGTATTAACGCTAGACTCACTCCGTCTAACCCGCGATATGCGCGTGAAGCGTCCATTCTCATTATATAAGTACCTGGTCGATGTGTCCTCTGATGAGGTTCTCAGCTAACGCCTTCATGACCAGCAGCTCGACGTCGGCGAGGGGCACCCGTGCGGCCGCCGCTATCTCCGCGAACGACAGTGTGCGCGCTGTCGATGCGCGGTTAAACGCCATCTGTAGATTTGAAAAAATATATGGAAGGCAATTGATTCACATAAAATCTCACTCGTCATATTTCAGAAGTTTTAAAAACCACTTTCTGCCGAAATCTGGAGGCATTATGTGTAGAGTGGCGGAACTCAACGTTGCGCTTTTGCTTTTTATATATATATTCTTTATTGCACATAAAAACATGTAAGAAACACAAAATTAAAAGTTTAGTTACCAAAGGTGGGCTTATTTCTAAACGAATTAATTATTTCCTTGGGTGGCAATCAAACCCACAGCCTACATATAATACAGCGTTTAGTCTCACGCTTGTGCTGTACCATGAATGAGTGGCGGAACTTAACGCCACGCTTTGTCTTTCCTCGAGTGGGAATCGAAAACAACCACTGCCCCAGAACTGGCCTGATATTCTAAATATTTTCACTTTTAAATAATTACCTCCATTAAACACAATATAGCAATTTTCTGTCGGAGCTGTCTGTCCGCACGATGCAGCTCTTGGTGAGGAGATTGTGCACTGAAATATGGGAAACAGACAAACATAATATAATAAAATATTACAAAAAATATATTTTTATTTAGTTACTTTTTATTGCTTCACGCTGTAATCCCGCATTTAGATTTAACTGGTGTTGAGACAGTCTTCTCCTAAAAACTATCCAATTTATGAGCAGGGGCCGAAGTGTGGGACTGTAAACGCAACAGGTTGTGGGTTCGATTCCCACTCGTGGAAATAAAACAACTACATATATAAGATCAAGGCAAAAATATTTTCATGTTGTTCATACAATTTATATATACGAGGTGTGTTCAAAAAGTAAGGTGACTTTTCAAATTTGGCGGGCAACGTACTTTCGATTATCGATTTTTTTATTTTGTTATGTTGGTACACTCTTCCCGAACATCTGTACCAAGTTTCAAGTGTATAGCATTTTTTGTTTGGTTGGGAGAGGCGTAAAGGTTATAAGTGTTTTGCGTGCTCGGCGATTTCTTGCTATCGAAAAATATGGATCAAAGGATTTGCATCAAATTTTGTGTAAAAAATAAAATAAAGTGCTCCGAAACACTTAAAATGTTGACAGTGGCATACGGTGAAACTGTTCTGAGTAAAAAAAATGTTTACAAGTAGTACAAACTCTTCCAAGATGGCCGGGAAGATGCCAATGACGAGCCTCGCTCTGGACGCCCAAGCACGTCAACAACTGATGAAAACGTTCAAGCAGTGAAGAAAATTGTTCTGGAAAATCGTCGAATCACTATCAGAGAAGTTGCTGAGGATGTTGGTATATCGCTTGGCTCGTGCCATGAAATTTTTTCTAACGTTTTGGGCATGAGACGTGTGTCAGCGAAGTTTGTTCCGAAATTGCTAAAATGCCCCTGCTCACTCATCTTTGCTGGTGAGAGATTTTTTGGCCAAAAACAACACCACAATCATGCCTCAGCCACCATATTCACCGGATTTGGCCCCATGTGACTTTTTCTTGTTCCCAAAACTAAAGAGACCTATGAAAGGACGGAGATTTGCAACGATTGAAGAGATAAAGACTGCATCGCTGGAAGAGCTCAAGGCTATACCGAAAAGTGCTTATGAGAAGTGCTTTGACGATTGGAAAAACCGTTGGCATAAGTGTATTGTATCTGAGGGGGATTACTTTGAAGGGGACAACATAAATATTGATAAATAAATAAATATTTTTTCTTAAAAATACAAAGTCACCTTACTTTTTGAACACACCTCGTATATAAAAAAGGACTTGTCACTGACTGAGGTAAAACGCACGCACAGCCGTACCCGCTGATGGTAGAAATGTGAAATTTAGACAGATGTTTACTTTCGTAATCTGGACTCTACTAAGAAGGTATTTTACAAAATTTTATCCCTAAAGGGGTGAAATGGGGGTTTAAAATTTGAAATTTAGACTCTTGAAAATATTTCATTGAACATGTGTTTCATGGTTTATTAGAAGTCACCCCTAAATAAGCAAGCGAAGCTGCGCGCGTCTGCTAGTTTATTTATAATATGTATGTGTCGTTTTGATCGATGACTTGTTGCCATCTTATGAGTAGTACCATTATCCCATTCCAGTACAAATTTTGAGATTTTTGATTAAAAAAATCTGACAGGTAGTGTTCACAGTGTTCTTTTGAGGTTAGCTTTATGTTTCCCAAAGAGTTCATCAATGACCGAAACGCTAGGAGCCACTAGGAGAGTGGCATATATTAATAGTTAGGCAATAGCATCAGTTTGTTTGAGTCAGACCGGGCTTTGCTACGGTCTATGGGGCTTGTCCATGCTTCAACCATGATCTTCTTTGCACATTCTTATCGTATGTCACCCATTTTTCATCACCCGTAAACAACTGTTACAACTGTAACAAAGAATCGCAAATGGAAACACGTTGCATTACGTTTCTCTCAGTGAGATCATGAGGTATCCAAAAGTCAAGTTTTTTCTTGTACCCAGACTTTCGTAAATGACGTAAAACTGTTTTATGATCAACATCAGTGCTTCAGCATTGTCATGGCTACTAATATGTCGATCTTGTTCCATTTTCTCAAAGAAAGGACTGAATTTATCTGTGACAGGGCGTCCAGAGCGAACCTCATCTTTTACACTAAAATTTCCAGAATTGAAATGCTTGATCCATATTTGCGCTACTCCTGTGCCAGAGTTACATTCAGTACAGGCAAAGAGGTTTGATTACTAATCATACATTCAAAATACAAAAATACTTTTGCCTCAACCTATAATAATGTACCTTACCGTATCTTCTCAAATGCCTGTACATCGCCCGCAGCGACCGCCTGGACTAAATCTTTAGCCCAAGCATCCGGTGTACCTTCTAAAGACTCCAGTATAGGATGGGCTAGCTGAAATATTGTAAAAAATTGCATATTTTAACGATATTTAAATATTTATTATAGTATATAGGGAAAATAAGTAACTGTATATAAAATTGAAACAGACTTGAATTTGTAACTATTGAATAGTGTTGTCAAATTAACACTGTACTTCATACTGCAATCAATTTCTTTAATCTGAAATACTTATAAAATAGTGAAACAGGTAAGAACAAGATAACTATCTATCACAATAATATATTCAAAGATTGTATTAGAATGAATTTTAAAACGTTAGTTCGCTCCCCTTTCTTCTCCTTATATATTTGTATTTTCCTTATATTCCTATTTTTTTTTCACTCCTACTCCGACTCAACGTCGCGTCTTTTTCCTTATTTTTTCTCCACTCAACTTCCTGCTATACCGTTCACACATCATCACTTCATCCGAATTCTGAACATGAGATGCCAGCACTCCACCTAACGCCAATGTTGTGCCTTACCTCATATTTCCCATTATATCCTTCCAATTCACCTTCACTATCACTATTTTTACCCCTCCCCCCCATTTTCTCATACCATCCACCAATTCACCTAAATCTTTATATTATCATTTGGCTCGATTTAATTTCACATTCAATTTGTCTTTCCTGTCTCCTTCTGATTCTCTAGACTATCCTTCAATTTCTCCCCTCTTGCCACTAACTTTCCTACCTACTTCACGTTCAGTCACAAATTTCCTCAAATTCTATACAGTGGGTGCCACCTTAAAAGCGGTATCGTGTCTTTTCTCCAATCTTTACCCATAAACTTTTTACCAGCCAAATTTCCTCAAATCACACACACTCGGCGTCAGCACTTCGACTCAACACCGGATCACGTCTTTTCCCATGTTTTTCCCTATGTCGTTCAAATTCTTTTCTATTACTCTGAAATTTTACCCCTATCGTCCAACCGTTTTACTCACCAGCTCCCCCAAATCGTAAACACTAGGCGCCAGCACACCAGCCAAGGCCAGGCGTAGGGCTTCGTCCCGTCGGGCTGCGGGCGGCAATGCGGCACCCCCGGACATACAGCCCACGTGACGAAGCGCCGCGCGGTAGTAGCGAGAGAGGGGACCTCGGACCCTGGAAATCCCAAAAAGTATTTAAGTTAATATACGCACAGTATGGTTGAAGAATCGTAGCCGCCTTGAAGTTAGGTTTTCTGAACTTTTACTATTTGTTCACTCACGCTCGGGAAGAAAATTATAAAAAATAAGAAAAAGTCGTAAAGTCAAGTCATCTGCGCCACCTATTGGGAAAAAATATATATGTACCTAGCGGACGCGCGCAGCTTCGTTTGCTTATTTGGAGGTGAATTTTAATAAACCATGAAACATGTGTTCAATAAAATATTTTTAAGAGTCTAAATTTCAAATTTTATAAAAATGGGTGGCGATTTAATAATTTTTCCATACAAACTTTCAACCCCTTATTTGCACCCTTAGGGGGTGAATTCTAGAAAACCATGAAACTCGTGTTCAATTAAATATCTTTAAGAGTCTGAATATTAAATTTTATAAAAATCGGTGCCTATTTTTTTTTTCCCATACAAACTTTCAACTCTTATTTCACCCCTTTAGGGTTAAAATTTTTTAAAATCCCGTCTTAGTGGATGTCCAGATTACGAAAGTAAGCATCTGTCCAAATGTCACGTTTGAAGATGGTAGCATCTGCGGTTACGGCTGTGCGTGCGTCTTACCTCAGTCAGTGAGGACAAGTCCTTTTATATATATAGATAATGAAAAAGGAATTTTAATATTATAAAACGATTGTATCTCATTTTGTTGAGTGGGATCAAACCCACCACCAGCCGTATTCACAGTCGCACGCTTGTGACCCTGCACCATGACTGGCCTCTAAATAAAAGTAAAATATTTAAACTCATATAAAATCCAATAGGTTCCAGCAATTGTGAAGTTAACAAAGGGCACAAGTGTTTTTAAAAATATTTTTAATGTTTTCACATAAAGAATCTTATGACATATAACACTATGAAATAAATTTTAATTAAATTTTAAAAATATTGTACAGTTACTATCAACAAGAAAAAAAATTAAATACATAAAAATAAACTAACCTATAATACTCAGAAGCAAGCTTATAAAACCTGCCATGCACTGGGGTCACTCCATCAGCATCTTCCAGCGTGTTTTCCAGCTGTTCTATAATCTTCTCTGTGGAGTCCAGATCTTCAAGGTGTTCCAGATAGATCTGACCTTGCAGAACCTACAAAAAAAAGGGATTGATATTAAAATACCCCCTGACACAAAGAGCCTCCCACATAAAAAAACTAACTAGAAAACAGCTGATAATCTTCAAACTGTCAAAAATTTTAATATTTTTTTTATTAATACATGTAAAAAGAAAATGGTTTAGGCATCATTTAGCCTTAAGTTTAGAGTAATTATTTAAAATTTTAAAATGTAATTTAAAATAATGATATGAATAAATTGTTTGTACCAAATCTTTCTGTCTGTAGTCTACAGCTTAAAAATACACAACTATATATAAATAAGTAAATAGGATAAAGAGTGAAGCTAAAACAAAAAAAGCAAATCAATGTTTAAAACTAAAATTCTAAAAATCTACTTACTTTACACAGAGCTAATGCTTCATCATTCATCTTAACTTTAGTCTCAACTTTTTCTAGGAATGTGATAGCTTCCTTCTTGTCGGTGTACTGTTGCACGATGTGGGCAACTATTTCCACTAAGGACAAGGGATTTATTCTGAAAAAAGGTACAAAGTTATTAACAGTCCTTACATATAAAAGGAGGTTTAGAGGAGAAAGGAATAAAAACTCATCTAGCTCATAAAAATTAGATTATAAATATACCTTACTATGTACAGTACAGAAGGTGTAAGCTGAGTTTGACATTTGTGTAAGTGATCACGAAAAGTGATTTGAAAACTGTTCCCCACTTGCTGTTGAATTCAGGAGGCATTGCATGCTGAGTGGCAGAACTCTACACCATTAGTCATCAATAAAAAATCTAAACTAAAAGACACAAGAAATGACTTGCAAAATCTAATTTTTCTTTTGTTTTCCTATATGCTTTTCATTTCACACTTAATCCCTCATATAGCATGGGGGCAGATGGAAGGGATTTAAGACATTTCATTCCCTATTCCCTTTCCCTCCAATAGATATTGCATGTTATTGTGGCAGAACTCATGGCACGCTTTGTCTCGATATTGAAGCAAGGAAATGAAAATAGTAATTCCTTCTGCGTAATGATAAACGCACCCACAACCGTCCCGTTTACAGCATGCTTACTTGTTCTCAAATATTGTAATAAAGTTGCTGTAAAGCTGTATTAGATTGTCGCCAGTCTGTAAGGAGGGGTGTTTCACGAAATCCATCAGTTTCAACGTAAGCTGATGCCATAACCTGAAAAGTAATTGCCATTACATTAAATTTATATAATAAGAAAGAATCAAATGGAAATAACTATGTTGTATATGACATAGGATACATACTAAGTGCAGAGGTGGCTCTGATAGCAGGTACCTCTAGTAAGTTACATTGTTACATACGAAATGTAATATAAGTCTTTCCCGATAAATGAACTGAATAGGCAAAAGTATTTTATTTAACTTACCACCTCCTTGAGATTAGCGCGTCCAACGACACAAATTCTTTAGCTTTAGTATATAGAAGTATATAATAAATGAATAAAACTTACTTCTTATTATAAAACTCCTCTAATTTGGCCCAATCTGTAGCTAATTCGGGGTCAGAAGTTTGTTTTTTTGACAGAAAATCATTTGCATCAATAACGGCGAACTTTACGGTAGCCATGTTTCTGAATCACAGTTCTGAATTATATCGAGTAATTGTGTGAAGCTAGCTGCAAATGAAATGACAATTGACAATCACATATTCGTTGTTTTTTAAAAAGCAAAGGTGTTAAGTTATTCAGCCATTTAAATATTATTGTTCAAGATAAAGTATTTTTTTTTCCCTAAAGTGAAAATATTATATATATATTTTTTATCATAATAAATAATAAAATAATACGTTGTAAAATAAAACGCAATTTGTTAAAGACGGTCATGCACACATTAACCTATCCGCAGGGACACCGCCACCGCCGCACACGCCTCATTCCGAAATCGAGTCGTAGGTATTAAATTTAAAATTAAAGTTCCAAGTTGTATTAGTTATATATTGTTTGTATATATGCGTGACTGCGTCACACGACTTACAGGTATGGATATCGCGAAATGAAAAAAAATCCTACGTCTAAACTGTTGAGGTATCTTGAGTAATTTCTTCAGGTATGGGCTTGAACTATTTTATCTGTTTACGGGAACTATATGCTGTTCCCGTAAAAGGAGGTTCTTGCTGACGGTTCCACCTGTATACTGTTATAAGTTTTTTCTTATAAAGCTATTTCAATAGGTTCCTTTCTTGTGATAAAATTTGTAGATATCCACAAAATTATATGTATTCAAAATAAAATTGTAATTATTCAATTTGCTGTGGTTAAGATTTTGCTAGTTCTTTGACTAAAAAAGCATTAATAAAATTAATCGCCATCTAGTGTCTAGTAGAAATACTATATAGTAGTATTATGTAGATGGCGTTTTTTGAAAATTTATTGTAGAGATGCCTAGATGTTGTTTTTAATTTGTATTTTGGTCTATATTTATAATGATCTGGCCAGTCGTGGCGCAGATGCACAAAGTGTGACTGTAAAAGTCTGGTTATGGATTCATCTCCACTCGAGGAAATGAAATATTTAATATTTTCATTTCTTCAACTTCTCAACACGCAATGCCTCCAGATTTCAACGCAAAACGGAGAAAGGAGTGTTTTAACACTAGGTTTCCTTTGTATACTCTGCTGTGTGCGGGATACAGCGTGAAGCTAAAAAAAATCAAGTGTAAGTTTAGAACATTTTGTTAAAAAAGGTAAATTGAGACCACATTAAAATCAAACAGTTGTTATTGTTAAAAATATAATAAAACTACTAAATATAGACAATAATAAGACATACACTTCGCTTGACCTTTGAGAACACAGCATCGATGATACTGGAGGAAGTTCACGTAAAAAGCATGAGGACCCCCCGGAGAGCATATATGAGCGGGCTGATGACGGTTGGCACTCTGGTCACTAAGGCTAAGGGCGTAGGGTAAGGTTAAATCTTAGTTCATGTTGTATAGTATGACATTGAGCTTGGTCTTCAGCTTTCTGCATCCTACTGCCAGCCACTGCGTACAGCCTGGCCCGTCACACCACCCGGATGAACTACCTATATAAAAATATTCTAATCAATTAATGTCAGAAGAATAATAACATGTAATATGCAAATATCTACGAAATGAACATTTTTAATTGATGTTTCCCTTAAAATAATATATGTATATTTAAAAAATATAACAACAAAATTTCACTTTACCAACACCGAGTGCTACAACTGGTACAATGCTCGGAGCTATAAATTGTATGAGCCTAAATTCGAGTGGATTACTAGTAACCTCTGAAGAGTTCCACTATTAGGATCCTGGTTCCATCATCCGCCAGCTCGTTGATACAATATTATTGTATTGTCGCAGCCAAGTTTCACGGTTATGCAATTATTATAAGTGGGCCAAAGTTCAGTTTTTTAAATATTATGACAGACACACAAGTCAAACTAATAATAGCATGTTAATATAAAGTAGAGTGACATTCGCTTTAATGCTGGTAATCATATCGCAGGACGAGGAGCTCGCAGCAGTGCCTGGGACTCGTGATCGCTAATTAACGCTCACGTCTACTGTTCGCCGTTAATTAGTAATACCTAGCTAGCACCTAGCTACCTTTTGAATAAAAAAAAACAACATAACCTCTTTCATTGCAACAATATCGTATTGCAACAATAATTCCGTTTTGCTTGTGCCTCAGTTTTCTTATATGTATTTACATATAATTTGGTTTTCGCAACCTTGTTATTATAATCATATATTAGACTAGCGGACGCGCGCAGCTTCGCTTGCTTATTTAAGGGTGAATTCTAATAAACCATGAAACATGTGTTCAATTAAATACTTTTAAGAGTCTAAATTTCAAATTTTATAAAAATCGGTGGCCATTTAAAGATTTTTCCATACAAACTTTCAGCCCCTATTTCACCCCTTTAGGGTTAAAATTTTTCAAAATCCCTTCTTAGTGGATGTCCAGATTACGAAAGTAAACATCTGTCCAAATTTAACGTTTCTACGCACAGCGGTTACGGCTGTGCGTGCGTCTTACCTCAGTCAGTGAGGACAAGTCCTTTTATATATATATAGATATGAGAAGATCCTGCGTACAGAGGACGTTTTCTTCTTTATTTACATACCAAATAATGTTTGCATAGTAACTAAGTATTCAGGAATTATTCTTCAAATTTGATTGGGGAAAGGCTGTCTGTGATTAATAATAATATTTAGGTACCGTAGGATTTGCTAAATGAGTTTAAGTGACTCAGTACTCGATCCTGTACTTGAGGCTCTCATACCTTTATTATATACTTTTTAAACATAAAATTATACTTACTATACTCGTATGTATTTTTTTACTACTTAAAACTACTTTTATTTAAAATTAAAATATTGATATTATTTCATAATTAATTAACAGGCTTTTAATATATATGTCTCTACATTACATATAATCATAATAAATAATCATTCAACGTAATAAATGAAATTATTTCAATATAGGGAATACTGATGGGGGAATGATTCCAAATCTGGATCCAAAATTCCATATAAAGTAATACCTAATATAAATTAATTTAAATGATAGATAAACTAAAAAGATACTATTATAAGCAAGGGGAGTCGTTACCTTTACTATCGAGGGGCATAGGCCCGCCCTATCTTCATTTGCATATAATAAAATAGTTTTATTACATATGCATGTACATATGTATAACGTTCATTTGCATAATTATGTTTATTTATTTTTATTATATGTAGATATTATTTTGTGGGGTGAAAAGTGAGTCATCATTTTGTTTTTTAATTACAATGCAATCTGTCCTTTGTTCATTACTTAATTGATTTTGAAAGAACAACTATTGAGCTATTAAAGAGGTACTGTTGAGTTTGTTGTCGGTTTTACTCAGCTGAAGTGCCTTCCTCAGCGGTGGTAGCTCCCTGTAGAGACCTACAGACGGCACTACTGCACATACTAATGTAACTTGACGATCCAATAGTGCCTATAATGGCCTTATTGAATAAATCATATTTTGATTTTGAATATTTTTTACGCAACTTTAACGTATGCCTACTACAGCCATATAGCCAGAGAAAACTAATTTTAAGTTTTATCTTCTTATTCTTATAAATAACTAGCGGCCCGCTCGCGGTTACACCCGCGTGAACTATGTTATTATTAATTTCTGTCTCCATAACTACGTCCTAGTGACGTCTATGCAAAATTTGAGACTCCTAGCATTTATAGTAACGAAGTTTCATACAAACTTTCGACCCCAAAAACAACCCCTTAGAAGTCGAATATTGCAAATTCCCGTCTTAGCGAGCGCCTATGTCCAATAAGTAACTCCTATACAAAATTTGAGATTTCTAGCACATGTAGTTTTTGAGATTTCGTGATGAGTGAGTGACCTTTCGATTTTATATATATAGATGTATGATAATAATTATTTATAAGTTTATTATTTTATTAAATATAATTATTAAAAAAGAACTAGGCTAAATAGGATATTTCATTTAGTATTTAATATCTTTGAACACTGAGAACGAACTTTTTAGTTTTTTGATAATAAAAACTAAGTCAGTTCAGAAGTAAAAAATTTCAATGTTTAAATTTATCTAACTTGTTAACATATAATAAACAAATAGAAGTAAAAAACAAAGAACTCTTGACATAAAAGCTTGTTGAAAACTTTAAAAATAAAAAAAACTAAATAAAAATCGATTTATTCGTTTGGGAGTTATGATGTCACAGACAGACATACATTGCATAGACAGACAGGTAAAAAATTACAAGTAGCTGCTAATGATAAACAGAATAAAAAATATATTATTAAAGAATGTTTTAGTGGATTTTTTTAGTTATTATATTATACAATTATATAATTAAATAGTGAGTGCCATTTCGTAAGTTTGCTTGAGTGGACTTTAAGAAGCAAAATGGAAGATCCTGTTTTTATCATTCCCGCAGGAATTTCCGACTTCTGTTAGTGTATGTGTCCCCTACACTCTCTAAACTACCTAAGTCCAGCAGTTTCGTCTGTGCGTCGCCAGCAGTCACTCAGTGACGTAGGACTTTAATACTATAAAAATTAAATATGTATTTATTTAAAAAAATAGTAACTAATTTTAGTAGAAATAATGATATTGAAGAAAGAAAGCAAGGCTGAACAAAATTTCTTTCGTTTTTTTCCATATACGGCTTTACAATAAAATTTTTACTTATAGAGCAGTATTATAGTAATCAAAATGAAATCAAAGGAGAAGTTATTTATTATTTTTATTATTCTATAAAAAGTGTACACTTATTTCAAAGTTCCAAAATAATTAGTACAATAGTTATACATACATATTATATTTCGAAGAAATAAATAAAAATTACATCATAATTTGATTCATTTTGAATCACATACATAGGTTCAAAAACAAACCAACATTTATTACAAATAAAATATTTCCTGGTAAGTGTACATTTTTTACTAATTCAGTTAAAATATAGTAGACATATATAATTATATTTTTATCCCTATAATTATTATGGTAATAAAAAATAAAGGTAATTTTTAAAATCGACTCTACTTTTTTTTACTAAATACATAAAACATATTTTGGTCACTTTATATTCAGTCATATTTAATAGGAATATTAAAAGGAGTGAAGAATATAATGTAACTAAGCCTGATTCACTTATTCTCCATATAATTAAAAATAAAAACGGATACACACATAAATAAAATATCTGACGTCAAATTAAGAAATAAATATGTAATGTATAATACGGAATCGTAAAGTCGTAAATTGGTGAAAAATGAAGAAGAGAATCTTGTCAGTAAGTATTTTCTGCTCAACCTTATATGAGGGGTTGTACTGCATTGATAACTTTTGTTTATAAAAAGCAGCGTCTTACGACGTTATGTGTTGAGTAGCGGAGTTCAACACCGTTTTGTCTCGTTATGTTATAATGTTAACTCTCATGTTAGTTCTAATACAAGCTTACACTAATAAGTTATTTTTCTATTTTATGTCTCTACATAATATATGTATATGCCATTAAATATTCTCTACTAATTTTTGTTTAACAAAGGGATATAGTTATGGATGTTTATTGAAGAAAAGAATGAAAAATCATTTCAAACATTTTTTTTAAAATTAAGTAAAATAATAGCCTAAGTATACATTCGACTGTTTCAATTTTAATTTTGATGATTTTTTTTTCTTATAAACTAATATGAATGAACAATTCCATAAAATGTGATGATGACTTTTACTCCAGCTCCAGCAGCTCCAGGCCGCAGCTACATTGTTAATTGTCAAACTGAAGTGTTTAAGACGAGATAAAAAATATATTTACTCTGTTATGATATTTTGTGATTCTTATTACAATTCATTCCAAAATTTAAAAATAAGTCAAATAATTTTTTTTTTGGTAAATAGACCCTTTCAATTTTCTTTCAATTTCAACACTAATAACAAAAATCTTCTAGTACACCTAACTCAACAAGAAAATTTCTCGAAATTTCGAAAGCATCAAAGTTAGGTACCTAAAGTATATGCCATACCTACATTAGGATTCTTCATTTAGGCATAAAACGGTCCGCGAGGTCGTATAACAAGGTTACTCGGCGCGAGAGTCGGCTGACGCCATTTCGTTAGTGCCAGTCGCCGGAGCACGGCGTGCTCGCGGACCCCCACGACCTACCCTGGCCCACCCTTCACGCTCAACCCCTAAGCTAGGCGCCTACCCTCCGGCGTATATAAAACTAAGCGCCTCACTCTATCTAACCATTTACTGTCTCTACATCCGTTTCGTAAGGCTCATAACCAATTTTTTGACTCGAATTATCATTTCTACTAGCTATATAGAATCACGCGAGTTCAGTTCTCCATACAGAGGCCCTTATCTATCCGTTGTCCCTTATCAGTGGATTATTATCGGGAAAATATAGTGTAGAGTCGGTCTGCGGCGCGCGCTGCTGTCGCGGTAGGCCTAAATGTACGGGCGGCGGGTGACCGCGCAAATTTTTCGCAAACATTTTGCCTTTTTAAATCCAATAAGATTCTTATAGGCCTATTTAGGAAGTGCTCATTTTGGAACCTTCAGACCCTGGACTATGTGATTGAGGGATTTTTTTTCGAAAAATTCACCTTTTTTAACAGATTTTTTGGTTGTTTTGTGCAGTGAGTGTGCGTGGACGCACACACTTGTGGACTTGTGCTTTGGAAACTTTTACCGTTGAAGGATTTTGTCATTTTACCCTCAAATATGTAAGTATTTACTTTATTTTAATAGAAATGAGCAAAATTTTTAATTAAATATAAATATTAAAGGTATTTTAGAACTTTTTTGCAAAAAAATCTCATAATTGCTTTATGAGTAATAAAACAATATTTGTAAGCTTTAAAATGATGACTTGCCGTTGTTTTTTTATTAAAAACTACAGAAACTAGGATGTTTAGAATATAATTTATTAACATTTTAGAGTATCTTTTCATTATACCTAAAAATATATATATGTAAATATAGAGGAAGGCATTTTATGAAAAGATCTTAATTCATATATGCAGAAAATTTTAAAAATACACAAAATAAAGTAAAAATTACAATGAAATCGCACGACACGTCAACTATTATCTATTAAAGTAAAAAAAAAACAAACGTTAACTATGTTTGGAAGAAGTATGTAGAGTCGAAAAACATGTCTTCACATTGAACTTTTTAAACATATTATTCATGACGTCATGTAAAAAAATAAGTTCTTATAAATATATCAAAATTTAATCTATAATTTGATATATTAAACAAAGTGGTGTGCCATTGGAGAGGCCTATGTCCAGCGGTGGACGAGGACAGGCTGATGATGATGATGATGATGATATGAAAAAAATAGGACTTTGGCCGCGTGGCTTTACTAAATAATCATTTTGTTGATTCCTCTTATTTTAGTAAGCATAAATTATATATTTGTATTATCTATAACTTAAAAATACCCAATTTTCAAAAAGACTACATATAGCATTTAACATGCATGAATTTAATTTAAAATACATGTGAGATTCTAATAATTTTAGAAAACTTGACTTAATATATAATTTGAAATACTTATAATCTTAAACTGATAGGTAATCTGCATTAAATTACCAAAATTATATAAATGAAGTCAGTCATTTTATCGTATGACCTAATGAGGTTACTCCGGTCTAGTCGCTTCTCATTAAGGATGGAACTACAGCGTATATGTTCTTTTATTGTTTGAAATTAGTAAAGAACATTTTCTATTATATATTTTTTAATAAATATTACATAGAATAAGTTTAGTAATAATTGATTTCGTCAATGCCAAACAAAATGTGTCATAGAAGGCCATTTTGCTTGTGGTTATATTTTAAAATTTATATAAAGGTTAGAAATAAAAATTGATCAAATACATTTCTATTCCTCTGACTGGAAATCGAACCAGCAACTGTCACTTTTACTCTCAGACGTTCTACAGTCCCCAAAAGAATGTATACAAATAGCTTTAATTAACATTGTAGAGCAAATGTGGTTCCCCCCAAAGAGCACCGGGGTATCCCGGTAAGTATCTCATATCCGTCTCATATCCGCGTCACCTTGTATCCGTGTAAACACATACATGTTCATAGATGTTATTACAACGCCTAAATAAAATATTATATAATTCAAGAACTCAACGATACATTTGAAATGTTTCTAAAAAAAGATTCCGACGGAGTGAGGGTAAAATTAGGTGGTTTTCCTATATCGTATATTTATTAACAATTTAATTCCACACTCATAATCATCCATTAATATTTAACTGACTGAAATGTACAAATGTTTTTCTAAGAACAAAAATTACAAGTTGTATAAAAAGACAATGTTATTCAAGTATACTTACTTGTTAAAGAAGTAAGGTCTGAGCCTGTGGTCCTAAATAGGTTATAACCATCATCACGAACAAACGCACTTCTTCAATTCCTTAGTTTGTAATGTCTAAATAATTAGTGAGTTACATTAAAATAAGTAAATTAAAGTAGTAGTAAATTAAAAATATGAATTAAAATAAAATTGTAGAGTTCATTGAAGTGCTTTTAGTGGAATATAAGAATATAATGTATTCCTAAATTGAAGTTAAAAAGTTCCAGAGCAAACCATTAAGTATAATATAATATTTTTTATTATCTAACCTATAGTATTTTTTATGAAGTAGTCTTCACCCGCATCTTGGTTGCGTGCTAATATGTTCATTATATTAGTAGGTAAATAGTTGTGAGCTATTTTATTTAAATTTTAAATTGTTATAAGATTTTAGTACACATATTATATGTAATTAAATCCAAATATGTATATATAATGAAAATAAAATACAATAGATGTATATATAAACACTAATAATTCTAAAGAATTTCTTTATAAAAACTGACACAAATCAATGACCGGATGGCGCGATGACGTCACCATAGCAACTGTATTTAAGCTATTTTTACTTAGCTAAAGTAACAATATTTTTTAAATAACCAAAGACATGATAATAAGCATAAAAGTAGTTTGTAGGACATATTAAATAGAAACATATATAAATTAGTATATTAAGAGATGCTGGGTCATGTTATGTGTTGCTGAAGCAAGTTCCACTATTCATGGCCTGGCTCCATGGTCCACCAGCTCGATGACTCGATATTATTGTACTGTAACAGCCAAGCCTCCTGTTAATTACAGGTTGACCGTCACGCAATGAAAGCGTCATTAAAATTGTCATTTTTTAAACATTAAAAAAGTACAATGGAATTTTAAAATAGGCTTTTTTTGTAAAATTACAATTTATACTACATATATGTATGTATACGCGCTGAAACATAACCCCACTTTTATATGAAAATAAAAATAATTTAAAAAATTCAAAACTATTACATTTACAAAAATATTTCTCAAAAATTTAAAATATTTTTGGAATATTGTTGAAAAATATTTTAGATATAAGTGTACCTACTTCGTAATTATCTGATTTCAAACTGATAAATATACATTTGGATCCGGTAATAACCGCTCGTAACCGGTTCAGAACTGGCTAGAACCGGTCACAGAACATCTAGACCCAGATACAGCTATTTTTAGTGTCTGAAATTGTAAAGCAACCGGTTTGAACACACGTTGGGTGCAGTGAGGGAAACGTTTTATAACTTTTATGACGACTGCACTGCACTGCACTGCACTGCACTGCACTGCACTGCACTGTAGGGCAGAGGTCGTCAGTTCATTTTGTACACAAATCAGTTATGCTCGAGTAAAGTGAGAGGAAATGCAATGTAAAATGTGATTGTGGCGCAGCGCAGTAGTGATATGTGGTTGAACGCGTTTATATTTAAATAGAACGCATTTACGCTATCGACTATAAAATTATATAATATATAATTCAATCTTTTTTATTATTCTAATATTATTTTTAGCAGAACCCTAAAAAAAATTTACTCAGAGTTATTATATTTACAAATTATTAATATTTTACAAATTAAAATTATAATCAATATTTAAACAGCAAAAAGTATGCGAAAAACGTAGAAAAGTTTGTTTGTGCTTTTGTATAATAATTTGGTAACTGCCATCCTGCATGAAATTCTTAATTCCACACATTTTTATCCTTTAAATATTTTTGGACAGAGTAGACAGAGAAGTTTGACTTTATTTACGTTGATATTAGTTACATTTTAAATTTTATTAATTTTAGTATTCATTTTTAATTAATTTTATTAAAGTAGAATATAAAATATATTTTACTTTGAGAAGAAGATAGAGGAAATGAACATTATTTATTTATATTTTCACAATAAAGTGTTGATTACATTACGTCTAGACCTACAATCTAAAGTAATATTAAAGCTATTCTTGTATCACATAAAATATATTTAATTTTTATACATTTGGATTTGAGATATGATTTTCATGTATGTAATATTATAATATAACAAGACGTGGCTACACCACGCCTAGATCTAGTTGAAACTTCCATCAGGAAAGAATATAACTCGATACAGGAACAAGTATTTGACCTATCCTAACATTTTTGCTGTAATTTCGCGTCGATTTGGCAATACCCTCTGAGCGACCTGGCAGTCCTGGCAGTCCTGGCAATCCTGGCACGCAGTCAAAACTACTGCAGCAATTACAAATACGACGATACGATTTTATTTTATCGAAAAATGTTTTAAAGAATTATGTAAAATAAAAATATAACGAGTGTATCTTGCTTCTTTTCACGTTGATTATTTTTATGGTCACTCATAAAGCAAGGAAGAGGGAACCTCTTGATACACCTTATGTAGTGTACAGTCAGACGTACCTATGTTTTGCAATGAGCGGAAATCGAACCGACGCTCAACGCTTAAGTATTAAAGTCGCATTTCATATTTTTTATAAGTACATAATGACCTCACGGTTACTTCGGGAGTCGAAACTAGTTTAAAATAGATTAATGAAAAAACATGTTCATTTATTATTAGCTTTACTTGCATTGCATTGTTTTGTTCGTTCTTCAAACGGAAGCTAGCTTAGTGCTGCTAGCTTAGTGCTGCCAGCTGAGTGCTGCTAGCTTAGTGCTGCTAGCTTAGTGCTGCTAGCTTAGTGCTGCTAGCTGAGTGCTGCTAGCTTAGTGCTGCTAGCTTAGTGCTGCTAGCTTAGTGCCTGTGTCCTCCGCCTCTCTCGCGAGACGAAGCGCGGCGTCGACACGCATTGTGGGAGACACAGAGTGTCTTGTGATATGGAATGTGCTCGGAGCTATAAATTATAGGAGCCTAAGCTCGAACAACTTACTGATCAATATATTCTGACAACATCTGAACAGTTCCAATATTCAGGTCCTGGCTCCATCATCCCACCAGCTCGTCACTCCCGTACTCGTACTGTTCCCATGAATACACGAAGTAATCGTTCTTCGAACAAGTAACACTTATGTATTCACACATAATTTAATCTATGATCTACGAATAGAAAGCGAGCTATTATGAAGGGTCGACATACATACAGACTACCCTATTTTATATATGTTTATTTAATAGATCCCACTAGACAAACTGATAGGCCAATAGTTTAAAATGATTACGCATTCACCCCATTTTTATTAAGGTTCCCACCCTTGAGATATCAAGGGTGTGCTCCCAAGGTCCTCCAACCTGTCGTTAGAGTAGTTCGAACCAGTTTGAACCAGTTCGATCCAGTTTAATCTGGATATTTGAAGGTCGAACGAGGAAATTGTGTAACGGATTTTTGTTACTCTCACATGATTATAATTTGTGTTTTTTTTTTGTGCGTAATGATAATTTTGTCGTCATCCCGTTGAATTTATTACAGAGGTAACAGATTTAAAGGGTTGGCTATTACAAGCTTATTATTAAAGTAAGCTCTTGAATATGAGATTGTTTGTTTTGTCATTTTAGACTAGTAGAGTATTTTTTTTATATATTAAAATTAAGTTACTATTTAATTTCGTGCTGAGAGGGAAAAAATGAATACGTTAGAAGCTTAAATACACATGTAACCTTGGCCTTGAGTGGGAATCAACCCACCACCCACCACCTTCACGCATAAGAAAACATTTTTCAATTGTGCAACTACGACTAAGACATCGAATTAAAAAAAACTTAATTTGGTCATCTACGAGTACCACGTAATGTTTCCAAAGCGGAAGGGAATTGCTCAACGTAATTCGATAACGACAAAATTTCAGATCTCGCGTAACCGTGTGTTGGTTTTCTCATGATTTTGAATTTTTACCCACCATGGATTTTTTAAGCCTATTATATTCACTCTGTTTTTTCTTCTTTTCATTGACCTTTCTCCAGTATCATCTCTCTTGGTCTCTCTCCGCCCCTATTACCACTCACACTTGCTTCATCAAGGACAGGGTCCTTTTTGCCATTCTTGCATCAGTCAATTGTTCGACATGTCCAAACCACCTGAGCACGTTCTTCTTCATTCTCCCTGTTATCTCCACCACCACTTGAATATTACTAGACAACTATATTTATGTCGGAAAAGATAGATACTGAAATGTCATGCGAACAAACTCTTTAAAGTTTTTCGAAGAACTTGTTTTATATTTAAAGTTTCAAGTTTAGTTTTAGGACTTTTCACTACAGCTATTATTAAAGACACACACTATTTAGAATTCCGTGGCCGAATGCCAAAAGACAGAACCCTTTTTTCCCTTCACGCTGTGTAATGAAGTATCATTATCATTGCAGCCAGACGCTGTGCCGTTGCGCCACGACGCATAATTTTTTGTTACAAATTTGGATCAATTTTAAAGCAATCACATTAAAGCAAACAATTAACGTACGGAACTCTCTTTACACGAGTTCAACTCCCACTTGTCTGTGTATCTATAATTAAGATCTTTGCTCTCCTCTCTCAGTGCTCCCCTTAACTCCCTAACCTGACTAGTTTTAACTTTCTAAGACCAGTAGTTTTAATGAGGAGTGAGGAGTTTTATTATATTATGTATGTATATGAGTATAATATGCACGTCGATGATACACTAAATATTATAATAATCAGTTCCCACCCCTCGTTTTAGTAATAGATAGTAATATCTTCTATACTCATCATGGACAGAGAGTGTAGAACGGAGAGAACAACCAACGGTGTTTAATTCCGTGCTAATATATATTTCCGCTGTGACGTCACGCGTCACGTTAAGATCTTACCCGTCGATATTTCATTATGATAATAGTGTAGACGTAATGTTTAAATATTAACAGATATAGGTATAGGTATGTATTTGTAACTAGTTACCTGTGGCTTCGTCATATTGTAAGTGCGGCAGGCAGCCCTGGCTGCAGGTATAGTCCAAAGCAAAATAAATTTTCAAAACAGTTCCTGCGATTAGTGCGTTAAAACAAACTCTTCAGCTTTATAATATAAGGATTAATTACCAAATATGTCAAGTTATTGATAGATAAACTATATAAAGTTGGTAATATATGGTTTAATGAACTTGGGCGACGCACCGGCAAGTTTTTGAGATATTGCCTCTTAAGTGACAAACCAGAGATGACAAATAAAATTATCAAAAATAAAAAAATATTGAATATTTTTGTCACTGTGTCACGGGGCCTCTAATTTATAATATATTTTTGTAATGTGGACACTCACTGCGAAGGGATTTTGATAAATTTTAACCCGAAAGGGATGAAATAGGGGTTGGAAGTTTGTATGGATTTTTTTTAAATCGGCACCGGTTTTTTATAAAATTGTGCCGAATGGAGAACGGAGTGTCTTAACACTAGGTTCCTTCTGCCTGCCATGCTATATGCGTGAAATTAAAAAAAAATGTAAAAGCGATGTATTCCGTACATTGAGTCATATATTGTATATAGAAATTAAAGTGTGCCGCGCGGTCGTCGACCCGCGCCTCATACTGACTCGCGGAAACCACGCGTTTGTAATTGTTGTAAGCGTACTAGTGACCGAAACGGAGAGTAGAGAGAGGGACAACTAGTTTAGGGTTCCGTACGTCAAAAGAAAAAACAAAACCTTTAATAGCAGCACTTTGTAGTCTGCCTGTCTGTCTGTAAAGACCGCGTGATACCTTAATCAAGCTAAAATAAGTATCAGATATCAAAGTCTACGGTTCCTTGGACGATAGAAAATAATATGTTCTAAGTCGAGGCAAGTATGAACTTATGGAGTCTGTCTCGTAATCCTGTTGACCTGACAAATTATATTATGAACTAGCGGCCCCGCGGCTTCGCCCGCTTGAACTACACGATAAATCATTTAATAAACAGAATTGACTGACCGAACTATAATGACTTGTAATAAGTTTTTTTTTTTCCGTTTTTTATAAGGATTTTTAATTGTTTTAAATTAAAAGATACGACCAATGTTGATATATTTTTTTTTTTTATTTTTTTTTATTCTCATTTTAAGAGCTCAGTCACTAAGGTGACTATATTGCTCTGGTTAGTACTACAATTATTTATTAAAACTATGTTAAATTAACAATTTCGTATTAATTTCGTTTGTTTATATTAAGTTTAACTATATCATATAACAGTTTAGCCAAACCTGCGGTAGGCCTTGCAAGACACAAATTACAAGTTCCAATTGTTCTATCTGCCACTCGCGAGAGCTATGGTACATTACACACTACGGGTACATTCCATTAAGATATGGTGCACGTCCTCTATAACTCCACAGTCGGGACAATTAGGAGATATAACTTCTGAGATCATAATATACATTATTAGATATTAGAGCATTGATACGTAAAGCTAATTATTTTTTATACTGTTAGCGAACTCGTGTAAAAGAGGGTAGACGTAGGTGAAAAAGACTATAAAAGAATTGTGTTAATCGGGGTTCCCTTTGCCTACACTGTTGTCCTGCGGGGTCTGACAATGAAGATGAAGGATATTTATGGCAACTCCTCAACTGTTAACAGTAACTTCAATTTTGGATCACATCACTTAAATTGATGAGAACTTTGCACCCTCATAGGTTATAAATGCCGTTACCATAGAAGGAGGGAAGGGAGGGAATTCTTAAACTATTTTCAGCAATTACCTTTTGTTGGTACTTCATACTTTTTAAAAGGAGACATTCTGGGAGCAATATGAAGGGGTGCTACTTGCTGTGCCGTGTACCGAAGTGGTCTTAGATGGGGGGGACTTGAACGAGCACGTCGGTAAGGCTGCTGAGCCGTATGAACGTGTTCACGGGGGTTTTGGGCACGGTCTTCGCAATGCAGAGGGAGAAAACATTCTGAGAACCTGTATTACTGTACCTGTAGTAACTAACTGTAAGGTCATTCCAGGCGAAAGCCTAACGGCTCAACATCGTCTTCTTGTCATGGACTTTAACGTCACTCCGAAGAAGAAAGTAGCCGAGAAACGTAGGCCTCGGATCAAGTGGTGGTTGCTGAATGGACCGATGCAGACCGACTTCCTGGCAGAGGTGAAAAGTCATAATCTTTCGACTAACACCGAGACTGCTCAGGATGCTTGGGATCGGGCTCAGTCGGCAATCATTGCGGCAGGCAGGCGAGTTCTTGGCGTTTCTAGGGGAGGACGTGTCATCGACAAGGAGACATGGTGGTGGAATGACGGGGTCCAGGAGGTGACTCATGAAAAGAAGGCTGCCTTTAAGAAGTGGCAGGAATCCAACTCTCCAACTCTCCAAGGTAAAAGAGCTGTAGCCCGAGCCCGCAGTGAGAGTTTGTCACCATTGTATGATAAACTTGAAACTGTGGAAGGGCAGAAGCTCATTTACAAACTGGCACGTTCCCGGGATAAAGTGACGCAAGATATCGCAAAATGTCTTTGCGTCAGAGATTCCCAGGGCATGCTGCTCTGTAATCATGACTCTGTGAAGGAGAGGTGGCGAAGCTACTTCCAGGAGTTGCTGAATACTCAGCACCCATGCAGTCTTCATCACGACCCACCGCCTAACCTCGGACTTATTGCCCCAATAACCCTTGACGAAACACGTAATTGCCTTCGACGCATGAAGAACGGAAAAACGGTGGGACCTGACGACATTCCGATCGAAGCGTGGAAATCGTTGGGCTCTCTTGGTGTGCTCATACTTACTGACCTGACTCAACCATATCTTGAACACTGGTAAGATGCCGCATCAGTGGCGGCTTAGCTTTATTACCCCTATTTACAAGAGAAGGGGCAGTGTTCAAGATTGTGGTAATTATAGGGGCATTAAGCTTATGAGTCATACCTCACGCTCCGCCGAGAGTGTACTGTCTCTGAGTCTCAATATAGATTTCAGCCAGGATCGGGCACCATGGACGCCATTTTTGCCCTCAGAACTTTGATGGAGGCATACAGGGAAAAAAGGAGAGCTCTGCACGTGGCCTTTTTAGATCTGCAGAAGGCCTTTGACTGTGTGCCTCGTCAGTGTATCTGGTGGGCATTGCGATCCAAAGGGATCCCTGAGGCCTATATTGAGATTATCAGAGACATGTACCACGATTCCGCTTCTATGGTTAGGACTGCTGTTGGCGACACTAGACCCTTCCCGATTACAGTGGGGGTTCACCAGGGCTCGGCTCTTAGTCCGTTCTTATTCAATGTAGTGCTCGATACTGTCTCAGCTCACATCCAGGACCAGCCTCCACGGCTGGTGATGTATGCCGACGACATAGCACTCATTGCCGAGAACCGACTGACGCTGGAGCGTAAAGTGAACCTCTGGAAGGGTACGCTTGAGAACGGCGGTCTTAAACTAAATGTGTCGAAGACAGAGTACATGGCCTGCGGGAGCCGGGACTCGAGCACCATCCTTATAGGTCCTGAGCCCGCCGTTAAGTCGGAGAAGTTCAGGTACCTTGGATCTGTTATGCACGAGTCTGGAGGCATCGACCACGATGTCCATGGCCGGATAAGCGCTGCCTGGGCCAAATGGCGGGAGGTCACTGGTGTGGTCTGCGACCGCAGAATACCGCCCAAGCTCAAGGGGCTGATATACAAGAGCATCGTCCGACCGGTTCTTTTATACGGCAGCGAATGTTGGCCAGCACTATCTCGGCACACTCAGGAGCTTCACGTCACGGAAATGAAGATGCTGAGGTGGATGTGCGGCGTAACGCGGTCTGACCGCATACGCAACACATTCATTCGAGGTAGTCTTGGGATCCGTGACGTAGCGGATAAGCTCCAAGAACGTCGCTTGAGATGGTTTGGCCAAGTTACGCGCCGGCCTATGAACTATGTCGGACGCTAGTGCCTTGCTATACCAGTTCCTGGGGCGCGACCTCCCGAACGCCCAAGGAAGCGCTGGTTGGATGTCGTGATGCAGGACATGAGAGTCTAACCACCGAGGACGCAAAAGATCGTGCAAAGTGGAGTAGGTTAAGTAGGAAGGCAGACCCTGGTAATAGCCGGGATTAATGCCAGGAAGAAGAAGAAGGTACTTCATACTTTTTAATATGCCAGAATGTCAGTTCGTCCAAAAATAACTATAATAAAATTAAGATTGAAGATTTACATCAACAACCCATGTACCCATCGTTTAAAATCGTAAAAACAGCTTCAAAAAGTAAGTAAAAAATGATTTTACTTGACGTAAAGTAAAACGTATTTCGATTTAGTTAAACAAAAATAAGTAAATAAGCGATGCTACAACACCCTTACTACAATATCAAACACTAAGGCTGCTTGTTTTATTTGGCACCATTTTCAACACATATTTCATTATTTTAGTTTGAAGTCGGTTTTTTTTTAATATTTGAAAAATGATGAGGCCACCTGTAAACGTGACGGACGTGGGCTCGATTCCCATTCGAGGAAATGAAATATTTCTCATTTTCATTTCCTTGCTCCGGTAACGAGACAAAGTGCCGCGTTTTACCCTCAAGAATTCGGTAGATAGTGGCAAACGGAGTGTCGTAACACTAGGATAGTAAGTAACTTTAATCAATTCTTCTTTTATCTCATACTTGTATGTAAAATACCCTGATCCCGAACACAGTAGGGTAGGCAGGGGAAACGAATAACCGGCCTCGTATCTTACAATAGGAACCCGTACCTTCCGCGTTGTAAGCAATGTATGTATGTACGTCGTCACACGTCTAGCGTACACCAAAACGAATACCAGAGCAAATATTAAAAATCTAAAAATAGTTGCGCGAACTACTTCATTTGATCTCTTTAATATATTCATTAGTTATAGCTTCACGCTGGATCTCGCATGCAACAGGGTAGGCAGAGAGAACCTGGGAACCTAGTGTCAAGGCACTCCGTTCCTCAATTGCCGCCGAATTCTCTCCAGAATTCTTTAGTCCTTCTGCTTCTACTTCAATTATCCTTTATCGATTTATGCTAGGTAATTCTATCTATCGGCCAATCAGCCTGTATAATCTTAACAGAAAAAACAAAAGCTAGTCTGTACCATTAGTTAACAACTTAATTGAGAATTAACTAAAAAGTATTGTTAAAATAGCCTCGTAATCGTTCTACCAATTGACGGATAACGATTAATTGGAAAATCGATTCGTGTCTGGTTACGCGTTTCCATTGAGAGGGGACATCACTAGGATTACATACTTAAATGCCAATTATATATACGTATATACAACACTATGACTACCTCGAGAGATGGACTATCCAACCAATAGTTCTCAAGATTAGCGCGTACAAACAGACAAATGTCAGTTCTATAATGTTAGTATAGACTTGAAATGTCCTTCAAATGAAAGTATGCCAAAATTGATAGTAGATGTAGATCAGATACGATATCGCATCATCGATACAAGGCCGAAGTATTTACATATCGGTATTCGGGGTATTTGGCACATCCGCATTTAGATTATCTATTATCTAGTGTTTGGGATTAGTAGTAGGCAGTACTGCGCAACGACGACGCGACGGCCAGGTTACATGTTCAAATACAACAGATATTTCGTTCAACGTTCACGTGCAATTTCAATTCGTCCATTACATATCCTCTGTAACAGCCAATGGCGGCCATGTTTGATTTATTTTTGACAGACTGTTTTGGAGGGAAACGGTGCTTTTTTTTTAATTCGTTTCATGGCACGGCAAGGGTGCAATTTTTTTCTTCGTTTGTTATTTCATTTGTTCGTACAAAGGTAATTTATATTTTCTATACATTTATAATTTGCTTTGTTTTGTTATTTCGCTTTTTTAATATATTACTTTGTTTATTACTGTCATTATATGACGTAACTTCTCTATTTTATGTATATTTAAGTTACTCTCTTTGTGCCCAATCTAGATATTGCGCACGGAAAGCACGGAACTCGAGCACAGTGTTAGTGTTTTGTCTTTTCACCAAAGCGACGAACTAAAAATAATTCATTTCCCCAAGTTGGGAATCGAACCCACTCAGCTGTTAGACTATAAACGCAACCATTGTGTCTCTGTATAGCTTTATGTTCACAATAAAATCAAATATAGGCATTTCAACTATGAACAATTGATCATTTCTTCAATTGAGAGTTGTTCGAACTTTCAACATTCAGGCACAAAAACATCAACACAACAGTCATCGTACTTATAATTTCTTTTTTATTTTCCAATGTATATTTTTTTGTCTTGAGATTCTCCAGTTCCCTAAATCAACATCGAGTTCCACTCAACATGCAATTACTCGAAGACTGAGCGGCGCGTGGAGAGTAACAGTAGGTTCCCTCCCTCCGCCGACCTTGCTATATGCAGGATATTGCGTGAAATTAATAAAATATCCTGAATTGAATCCTCATATCCACTCAAAATCATTAATATTTGTTTGGTGATAACATTTTAAACAGATTTCTATTAGGTCAACCTGTAACTATGTCATAAAATATAAGAAACTGAAGTTGACCCACTTGCAATAATAGCATCATCATGGAGCTGACGTAGCTGTGACCGTCGCCTGCGCCCTCAAGCCGGGTAGATTGTTGAGAACGGAGTGTCTCTCTCTGCCGGGATAAACCTTTACCAGGACTATATAATTATAATGTATAAGGAACCCAAATTTAATTCCGACCAAATTTTGATATTCCGTCTACTAGAGAAAGACAGATATAGGTTATTTTACGAGTGCGGACGAGACGGAAACATTCCCGACCGATCTGTCTCAGTCTGAGGTGAGGCGTGATTGATAGCGGGTCGCTATCGAAGCGTATGTATGAGCGGAGCGAGTTTTACGTTGTATTTTATGTTTTAGGTGTTTTAATTGAAAAAGGATATTGTATATAGATTTTTTAAAAACTTATATTTAATTTTAACTTGTTTAAAAATTTTAATTTAGGAGGTGTACCTCCTAAATCAAAATTTTTAAAAGACGAAGGAGAATAGGAGAATGTTGAATGCACTAATTACAAAAATTTGAAATATATTATCGCCTACGTCCAGCAGCGGACGGCGATAGGCCGAGAGAGTTACCTCTATGACCTATGTGACTGTATGTGGGTGAAGCTGTAGGTAAAATATAGTGTTCGATAAGTTATATTTATTTTGAATTTGTAACAAAAACATAGCGCTAACGCTATGTTATACGCTATGTTATGTATACTTAAGTATAAATAATACATTGTCACTTTAATTTAAATGATGATGACTGGAACCGTCAGTGGCTTCAATACTTCAAGGTATTTAACGTCTGCTGGTCTACTGCTGGACATGTGACGTGGTGAGTTGTGAATGGTGAGTGGTGAGTACGACATTATTCATTAATGTTGCTTTTTGTATAAGTAGGTATATTGAATAGATAATGAAAAAAACTATGAAGACTAAATGTTTGTATCTAATATATTTTCAAAGTTACAAAATATTAAAATTGTTAATAACAAGTAGTTTACATCAAATAAGATTAGAGTGCAAGAAAATTAAAACTTTACATTTTTGAGTTCCGTTTTTTAAATTTTATTTTATCTTTGCGAACTTCTTTATGTGTTTTTTTAGATATCATTTAGTGAAAAAAAAATACATAATTTTTTTTTCGTCTCGTTGAAACATAATTGGGTAGGCAGATGACACCTTTCGGGTAGTCATTTCCTCGCTCTGATAACGAGGCAAAGCGCAACGTTGAGTTCGTTCGTGTGAGAACGTCGCAGTGCTACCAGAAATCGCCAGAAAATGGGAAATGGAACGGTCTTAGTGGGAACTGGTGTTTTAACACCAGATTCCCAAGTTCCCTCTGCTAATCTTGCTATATGCGAAATATATTTATTTTTAACAGCTTGCGCTTTATCCCACATGAAACAGAAAGACACTCCTTGCCCCACGCACCGCTTCATTTCCGAAGTATTGCTTGTTGAGGGGCGGAATTCATCATTGCGCTTAGCCATCTTACCAGAACTAGGAGATAAGAATAATTAATTACCATGAGTGAAAGCTGAACTCACTTACACCAGCTTACAATATTAAGTACAGAAAAGACAGAGCAGAGTGGTTTAATATTAAGTTCTGTATCCTGCTATACAGGACACACGATACCACAAAATCGATATTAAGCTAGACTAGACGAATTTTAAATGAAACTCTTTAATTGTATTTTATTCGTTTTTGGAAACCCGACGATGTTTCAACATGTTCAAATTTTCATTCGAGGATAAATATGTTTGCAGTAGTACGTTGTCATGGGTCACTCACTGTCACCACCACCACCACCACCACCACCACGTGTGACCACGGACTGCTGCAGTGTTGTACATACGAGTTTAATCCGACTAGACTAATATCTAGTATCCGCTGAAACTCGCACTAATGTTCACCAGATGGTCGGTCATTGAACCCCGAAGGCTGTTCTTATGATGTATGTGTGTGTCTATATATGTATGTACGTGCGTGTGTGTGTGTAGACGTAAGTCTGGGTTCAAATACAATTGTCTAGCTTTTATATTGAATAAGGCTTTAGAAGTTTTAAGCGAGGCCGTCTTGGCACAGGCGCACAAGCGTGCGACTATAGACGCGACGGGAGCGGCATCGATTCCCACTTGGGGGAATTAAATATTAAATATTTTTATTTCTCTGGTGAGTTTCGCCACTCAGCGCACAATGCTTCCAGAATTTGGGAGTTTTTCCCTGTATGCCTACCCTGCTATGTGCGAGATACGAGCTTAAATTTTTTTTTAATATATTATTGGGGCTTATAGGGGAGTGACAACATTGACTGTGAACGCGATAGTTGTGTGTTCAATTCCTATTGGGGGAATGAATTAATTTCATTTTATCTCTTCGATAACAAAGAGTTCCACCACTCAAGAGGCAATCGGCATCTCGAAAATTGGGCGATGGGTGATAAACGGATTATCTTAGCACTAGATTTTCTCTGCCTACCCTGGATATAACAGTCCGGGATATAACCCTATATGCGGATATAACCCTATATGCGGATATAACCCTATATGCGGATATAACCCTATATGCTGAATTCAGCGTGAAGTAAAAAACAGTGTAAAAAAATTGAACTAAAAAATTTAACTTCGCATTTTTTCCGCTTTCGTATAGGTAGGTATGTATAAGCAAGACTTAGTGTCTTACGACATAGTGTAATGTCACTCAGTTTATCCCTCAGTATATGTTGTTCATGTGTATAGTTATATTTCATATTGCAGGGGAGGGAGAGGCCACTCAGTGTACAAGTGTATGTATGTTACATATTTCTCAGTAACCCCCTCCTAGTGTTTACAGTGTAAGGGTGCTCAGGGCTCCTATCATTTTTGGCAGTTGACTTAAACGGGTGTAATGCTTCACTGAAAACTAATGCCCCAAAATGTCGACCATCTCTCCACCCCTAAGCTAAAGATTAAAGATGTTTATATGGATATATATATAAATACTAGTGGCCCGCTCGCGGTTACACCCGCGTGAACTATGTTATTATTAATTTCTGTCTCTATGACTACGTCATAGTGACGTTTATGCAAAATTTGAGACTCCTAGCATTTGTAGTAACGAAGTTTCATACAAACTTTCTACCCCAAAAACAACCCCTTAGCAGTCGAATATTGCAAATTCCCGTCTTAGCGAGCACCTACGTCCTATAACTAACTCCTATGCAAAATTTGAGATTCCTAGAACTCGTAGTTTCTGAGATTTCGTGATGAGTGAGTGACCTTTCGATTTTATATATATAGATAACAGTTTGTTCTATATTTTCTTCTGTTCTACTGTTACTTTTTATAGGTACAATTTTTGTAAACATTTCGAGTACTTTCATTGTTTGTGATTGTTTTATGGTGTAAATAGTATTAAAATAGTTGAACCCTCCGTGGTGCGGCTGTTATGCCGCTGGTCTGGCTTTGAAGGTGAAGGTGCCCTAACACTAGGTGTTCTCTCTTCTCTCAGGCTACATCGTATGTACGGAGCGAAGCGAAACATCATTAATCAATATGTGGTATCACCACTGACATGTTATGTTCAACTAGTAGTATGTATAATGCCAGTCAGTCTTTATTAAATTTCTTTAATTATTTGTTTTCAATTAAGCTTTGTCCCGCATATGTAACGTGAACCTAGTGTGCGGTCACTCTGCTCTCTACTTTTTCCCCATATTGTTATATGCATATATAGTTCTTAGCTGAACGTGGTTCAGTTTTATCAATTACATTTATATTTTAGCTCAAAACTTTCCATCTGGATTCAAAGCGACCCTTACTATATAATTCTACGTAAATCTCAACTCACCTATGATAAGGTGACTTAACAAGTATTTATTTATTTATGACTTAACAACAATTAAACTTTCCATGCATATACATAATTATTTAAACTACATTTCTAAGTAACTTTATCTTGAAAACGTACATAAAATGTGAATTTACAACATCGAAGATAAAACCGAACAGATGTTTATGAAGAAAGCTTAAAAAATAAGGGTCACAATTAATTCACTCAAGGCAGCGCACATAGCAACTACACACACCCTTTCTCAACCAACCATTCGACATGAACCAACACGATTTTACACTTAAATTGTATGAAAATAAGATTCAAAATCGCATGATAATAATTTCATTTACAAGCAAGAACCGGCTGAAGAATAATTGATAAGCGGACGACTCTCGCGTCGTGTTTATTTGTTTTTTTTTTGGTTGGAGTCTCGCAAGGCACGACGCTGGCTCCGGTACTCTTTATGTACGTCCTTGATTTAGTGGGGTTGTAAAACGTAATTAAATATGATTGAGATAAAAAAATTGTTATTTTTCAACTATTCTCTTTGATTTAGACCATAAATAATGGATTTTTAATGGATTTTTGAAATTGAAATTTAGCCATATATCTTTTTTTTTTATTTTACACTTTATCCCGAGTCTAGAGTATGTCTAGATGTAATTATTTACAATTTGATTGAAGTGAGTTGGAATTAGGATTTTGTACCATTACACGTTTATATCAACTCTTTATATTTTGTTGGTCACCTGTAAGACTTTTTTTATTAATTTACTAGGTAATTGGTAAACTTTAATAAAAGAATATATTTGTCACAACCGGGAACAGAACCCACATTCTCAGTTACTAACGGTGATAATAAAACAAAAATAAACGTCAAATTTTAATCAATCTAAATTTAAATGTTGCCATTTCTCTTATCGTGCTGATCGTGCACGAGTAATACAAGAGTGACCTCATACGAGTACACGTGGACGGGTACGAGCACGTTGTCTATGCCAATAATATAAAGCTTATAAAGCTGTTTGGTTGCACGCCGTAATCTCGGGAACTATTGTTACGGATTGAGGCCTCGAGAATTCGGCAGAAAGTGGAAAACGGATTTTCTTAATGGGAACGGAGGTCCCCAGGTTCCCTCTGCCTATCCTGAGATATACACATAGAGATACAAATAACATTCTGCCAGTAGCAACTTCACGTTGTTTTCCGCATAGAAGGGTACACGGCGAGAACCTATTGTTAAGACGCTCCTAAAAGTACAATTTTAGTTATCATCATGTTTAACGACGCCAGTCGCGGCGCAAGGGCACACAGGTTGTGTGTACGATTTCCACACGAGAAAATGAAATATTTAATATTTTCGTTCTTTCGCTCTGGGATCGAGGCAAAGCGCGGCGTTTAGTTCCGCCATTCAGCACACAATGCCACCAGATTTCGTCGGAAAATGGGGAGAGGAGTGTCTTAACACTAGGTTCTCTCTATCTACCCTGCTGTGTGCGGGATACAGCGTGAAGCCATCATCTTGAACAATATATCTATGTCGTAAAATAAGATTGAATTAGATCCATTTGTTGTATCATCAGAAAAGTTGGCAGCTCTACCTACGTAGCTTATGTGACAGTACTGATAATGGAGCCAGGGCCTTGGCTGTAGAAGAGTAAGAGTAAGTACGAGTGAGCCGCGTTTGGGTCGCTCGGTCGATATGACGTCATTTAGACGACTTGAAGACGATTTTACTATCAACGGATTCATAGAAGTGGAGTGCGGTTGCCATTCGCCAGCACTTTTTAAATGACTATAGCAATCTACAAACTATCTTTAAGCAGAATAAATAAACATTATATAGATTAAAGCTATATAATAGATTAGAAGAGATTCCACGAAGTGACGGTCGGTCGGTGTCACACATTGTTGCAAACTTCGCAGAACTCGCACTATCTCTTATGCTTAGTAGCAGTTGTACCTACTTTGTATTTGGTAATGTTTTATTGCTTTAGTTAGTACTCCCCTACACTTCCCCACACTCCCCGAGGAACCTACATGCCGTTGCAGCGTTTGCGTGCGTAGTGGTGGAACTCAACGCCGCGCTTCGCCTTGATAGTGTTGCCACGTCACACAAACAGTTTTATATACATATATAAAGGAACTGGACTGGACAAGTACATATATACACACACGTGCTTGGAATACTAATTAGGTCATCACACTAATTGGGTTATATTTATTACTCAATTCCAACAATGTCACAAGACACCGACATACATACATGACAAAACGCATAATCTTTTTATTTTAAATCGGTTAAAAAAACTTATTAAAGTAATTTTGTAGACAAAACAAATGTTGTTGTTGTTTATACTCGTATATCTTACCGAATACTCTCAATACTCACACTGCACTCTCACTCACGATATTGTTTTAAGTGTGGATAGGATATACCAAGTGTAGCTGAGTAGACAGAGGGGTGTCTGGGTGTGTTGGGGAGGGGACCTGCATATCCTCAGGGTGTCGCTGTCGATCACAATCGAACCCGCACGAGGCCATCGCGTCGACATCTTAACATATTATGTGAAAACAACAAACTTAACATATGTATTTGTCGATTAATATATGTAATTGTTCATTATACTTATCCATTTTTCTATTATTTTTGATGCAATTAAAATAACAAATAAATAATATCTCTTTTTATTAACATGATCTAAATAAATGAAAAAAATATAGCAGTTTTAAAATCTCATCTAAGGTAAGTCAAGTTTCATCAAAATGGGTTCACCGATTAATAAGATGAGTACTCGCATGTAAACTTGTAGGTACATATACTGTGGTAACACATGGGCCTGTCGTGGGCTCGTGGTGGCTGGCGTGGTGGCTGTCGTGGTGGTGGCACAACGTGTGACTCTAAACGCGACGGAGGGAATAAAATGTTTTATATTTACATTTCCTCGCTCTGAGTTCTGCCACTCAACACGCAATGGTTCGAGTATTTGGCGGAAAATAGAGAACGGAAGTGTTTGATAACAATAGTCTGTCTCAAAACTAGGTTCCCAGATTCCCTCTACCTTCCCCTCCTATGTGGTCGCGTTTTTTCTTTCACGCTTAAAGTTTTTAAAACACCTACTTCTACACTTTGCACCCAAATCCAAGAAGTATCAAATAACAAATAACACTTTATTGAGTTCCCACTTTAAACATACAATATCTATATCACACTGTGTTCCGCGTAGAGTGGGGTAGGCAGAAGGAACTTGGGAACCTAGTGTTAAGATATTCCGTTCGCATTAAGACACTTCCCTTTTCCACTTTCTGCCTATTTTAAGAAACATCGTGATGAATAACGGGACTAAGAGCGAACAAATGAATGTTAATTGTTTTATTTTCTCGAGTGGATATCGAACTCACATCCTGTCGCATCTACAGTCGCACGTTTGAGGCTAAGTGACTAGGTTCTGTCTGCCTCAGTGGGCGGAGACGGCACTAAGATACTCGGGATCAAGCGGTTATCACTTCACTGATAACGGCTATATAACGACGCAGTAATAACAAAATGCTATTCAACTTTACTGGTGTTTGATGTAGTATTATTTTATGGTAGCGAGTTCGATACTTGTGCAAGGTACATCTGCTGCACCGGGATCACCTTAAATATTGTACCCTCGGGGAGAACATCTTGCGCGTTTAGAATGTGTTATTCATCACGCACATAGCAGGTTAGGCCGAGGGAACCTGGGAATCTAGTATTAGGAGTCTTCGTTCTTAACTTTTAGCCGATGTATTTATATGAAAAAGAAAGAAAAGGTGATTTCCGCCAATTAAAACAATATCTCGAAAATGGCCAGAAAGTTTGGAAGCGGAGTGTCTTACACTAGACTCCCTCTGCCTACACTGCTGAGCAGAACAAAACGTGAAGCTGTAATTGAAAGCGGACAAGCGCGTGTCGGGCTCGCCCCCCTTTAAAGTCTTTTTTCTTGGAATTTAATCACAAATGTTAGTTTTCAGTCCCGTCCCGTAAGCTCCCGTCAACCGGAAGTTCGCATTTTTGCGATATAAAAGGCCATATGTATTTTTTATGTAAATTTAGAAACACGGTTTTGTCAGAAAATCAAGGGATTGTATATGTATATAGTTTGAATTTCAACTCGATGTCTCCAAGCATTCCTGAGATATAGGCTCTCGCTCTGTCTGTAACAGACGGACGGACAACAAAGTGATCTTACAAGGGTTCCTTTTATTCTTTAGTGGTGTGGAACCTTAAAAAGATATGCTGAGTGACACGACACTAAGTCACTAAATAGTGTATTTTCAAGTAAATATAGCGTTAGAGACTGAAACACGATTTAATATTTTAGCTCTAGTGGTCTCTAGCTGTACTCGCTTCACGTGATGGTAGTAGCTGTATATACGAGTATAGTTTAGGTTCTAGACTAAATCGATGTCTACGGACAGTGCCCATGGATACCTCCGGTTTTGTGGGATTGTTTTACAGTGTTATACAGTTTTATAGCGTATTTTGTAAAGCGGGGCAGAGAGTAACACTTCGTTCTCCGCTTTTATATACACAGTTGAGCCATAGTTTTTTTTATTGACGGAAGTAGTTTTGTTTTATAAATTTTATATAATTCGGGCAAATAAATTTTGTTGGGGGTATACTCAATAGGGTAGAGCGCGGCAGACCACGTGCCCGTGGTCACCCTACAGCGCTACCTGCGCAATCTGAGGCACATTGTGGAAAATCAATAACTCTTGGATGTTACACGATAGTTCATTGTTAGTGTAATCGTTAGATTTGCTTCCGTAAGGCGTGGCCCTTACCTTGTGCGCCACAAGGGAGGCGGAGGGGAGTCCTCATCAACCGAGGTCTCCTCTGTCTCTCTTATCACTCACTCTTGCCTCATAACACATTTTGGCATTCTTTCTTCACTTCACTTCACTTTCTCGACACCCCCCAACTACCTGAACACGTGTTTTTCATTCTCATTGTGACATCCTCAGTGTATGTATACATTTCTTATATATTTCGATGTATAAAATAGTACATATTTACTTGTCACCACCACCACACCACTCGAGGAAATGAAACATTTATTTAAATTTATATTATCATTTCTCCGCTCTGGTGACTCTCCGCAAAGAGTAGAGTTGGGTTCCGCCACGCAATACGCAATTCCTCCAGAATTCGGTGGAAAATGGTTCCTAACCACCTACTGGGAACATAATAAGTATCTCTGCAACTATGAATCAGTTATAATGAGCTCACATACTCGTAGGTTCCCTCTGCCCAGGAGCCCAGGAGCGCACAGTCGTCGCGAGTACAACCATTGCGCTATGACAGCCTCTTTTGTTTAATTAATTGTAACATTGTACACTTGTGCACTTGGTGAGGACCTGTTGACGCGTAAAATACGTGTTGCCATAGCAACGTACCTATATACAAACTAATGCTAGCGTGCCTAACATTGAAGCTCTCTGTTAGACAGGGCTCGGCGTTGTGTTCCACCACTATTGTATACACGCAATGTCTAGAACACTGTGCGGTGCGGTGCGGTGCGGTGCGGGTAGGCCCAGTATGGAAACTGACACTCACTGACCTAAAATACAATACAAATGAGAATGATCTAAATAATATATTGTCATTCTTTATATTCTTTTAACATTTTAAATTGTAATTCTGCACTTAGAATTACATTTTAGCATATGAACCCGCGCCTGAAAATTGTTCCCGCATGTAGTAGAGTAGGCAGAGAAAACATAGAGCTAGGACGTTATCCACGCATCGCACAATATTCAGGACACTTCATGTCTGAGTCTCCTCATCTACCTCACAAGCGAAATGAAAATGAAAAAATGTCATGAGGCACAAGCGTGTGGCTGTCAACGCGACTGGTTGTGGGTTCACTTCCCACTCGCTCTGGTTACGAGGCAGGGCGCGGCGTTTAGTTTCGCTACTTAAAAGGCAATGCCTCCACAATTTAGCGGTAAGTGAGGAACAGAAGTGTTTTAATATAAATAGAGTGTCTTATCACTATTTTCCTAGGTTCCCTCTCCCTACACTTCTATGTGGTGGAAACTACGTAAAGCTAAAAAAATGTAGCCATTTCTTCCATAATTCTTTTTAATAATGTGTTGTGGGACTTGTGGGTGATGATCCAATCGCAGTGGGTCAGCATCTGACTGTGGCTTCGAGGGTTGTGCATTCAATCCCCTTAAATTATTTTATTTTTCTCTCTGATAATGCAAATGTGGGATTGAGTTCCACCACTACCAGTACCACGCAGTAGATTGAATCTAGGTGGAAAGTGTGGGAATTTTGTTTTTTCGCTTTACTAAAAAAATATGCTCTCTACCTAAGTTTGGCGAAAAGACGAAAGGTGAAATTTTCGCCTTTAAACAGCAATAGCGTGAAGCACTATTTTTTCACTTCGCCAAAAAAATATGGAGAACTCCACTTTAAACTTCAAAGCGAAGCTAACGCTAAAGCTAACGTAACATAAAATAATTATAATGACATATAAGATATTTAAATGTGTAATTGAGACACGCCTTACTGCATATATAGCTGGTTAATGCAATATTCTATATATACTGGCTGGTAGTTGTTACTATGCGTATTGAGCGACGCGTCTCCCGTGTGTGCCGCTCGGAAGTGCTCTCTACGCATATGTGTGTTAGAGGTCAGGTTCGCGCGGCACAGCGGTCGGTCGCGGCTGTGAGTGTATCGCGCCTGTGTGCGCGCCCTGCGTCGCTGCAGTCAGCCCTAGGTCAGTACACCGATGCAATCGACTCGGTGCATCCGCGTCGACGGTTGGAAAACATCAAATATCATACTAAATGTTAAAGGGAAAGGTTAAAAGTGACCAAACATCGACTCCACGACGGCTTGTCATACGGAAGTCGTGCAAAACACCAGCCGCCACGTAGAAAGGTTAGTACTTTCCAATTTTTGAATTCGGTGCCATATTATAACGCCATTTTGAAAATCCTCTTTGTTCGTTAAACATCTGTCGGCTTAATCGTTTTTTTTTTGTTTTTTTTAGTTATTAATAATAAATTAATTAAATTAAACAGACTATTGCACAGCTTGTGATAGATCGATATGTGTCTACGCCCACCCTTGGCTGTCACTAGTCTAACCTCTCTATCATTTTGACATAAAAACTTATAAAAATTGTTGAAAAATTTCTAATTATTTAATATTTTTGGGGTAAAAAAGCAGGTTTTCAAGTAAAATGAATGTTATTACGTCACATAAGATGTGCGCCATTTTGAAAACGACTCCGCGCCCTCGCGACGATCACTTGTATATAATATTTATATAGGTGCCTGTGTTTTAAGAATAATGTCTAATCATTTCAATTGTAGTGACAAACAACATAGAAAAAGTAATTGGTTAGCTTTCTAGAACATTCACAACTTGTCTGTATGCAGTATTAAAGTATACAATTAATATATCTAATATTGCTTTAATCCCAAGAATTATAAGATACTCGGGGGAGTTGCTTATGTTTATTTCCATGCTCTGGCACACCACACGATGTCTGAAAGAGTGAAGGTGCTTGGGGAACGGACCTAGCAGGGTAGGCAGAGGGAACCTGGAAACCTAGTGTGAAGATATTCGTTCTTCACTAAGACACTTCTGTTCTCCATTTTCTGCAGAATAGAAATACATCATTTATAGTCATAATAATACTGAGTGACTGACCGACAACGCACAAAAGGGAGTACGCGGCGATATAACTCTCTTAGGGAGTGTAGGGGTCCGTGTGTGTCGGCCGGCTCCACGCAAACAAAGTTGCTGGCGACAACTAGTCTCTCTACTTACCCTGCTATATGCATTGCTTGATGAGAGGTGGAATTACAGTCGACTGTTGAAAGTAATCTGTGCTAGTGTTCACTGTAGGTAGGTCATGTCATCCCGCAAAAACACCTTAACTAGTCCTCCTGTATGCGGGAAACCTGGGAAATATCCGCGATAGCGCTTGCGAACTGCAATCACGCTGTATCCTGCTGTTTGCGGGATACAGCGTGAATCTAAAACGAGTGTAAAATCTTTTCATACTCATTATATAAAGAGCCAATTGTCATCGTTTCTTTATTCGTATCTTTTTAAAGATCACTTTATTATGTAATATACTATACCTATTTGACTTTAGTTTTTTTTTTATTGAAAAAAAAAAAGTATCTACCAATAAAATATAACAGGATAAAGTTTGTTTTTTTTTTCTAAAAAATGTAGACTTGCAGAACCCAACGCCACGCCGTGTCGTCTCACCAAAGTGGGAAAATGGAAATAACTTATTAGCGCGAATAGGAATCAAATTGACAAGTGTAGCGTTTACACTGTTCGCGCCTCAATAGACACTGTTCTCATCCCAAAAGTTAAGGAGCGGAAGCGGAGCTTACTTTTAAATAGAACCTAGTGTCAAAACACACTGTCCTCCACTCTTTACATTAGAGACATAGTGCGTTGAGTGGCGGAACTCTACGCCTCAACTGAATTCGTAATGTCTCGAATCAAGTTTGCTTTTTTTATTATTAGGAAAATAACTTCCCTTCACAGGTATCCATGCCATGCCATGACATGAGACCACGGACATATTTCTAGGCGCTACACTATACGAATAGCCCATTGATTGAGTATCAATCATCAGAACCATACCTTTGGGAGTGCAGAGGTGCGTGCGTGTTAACACTAGGTTTTCCCTGTCTACCCTGCTTTATCTGGGATTGCTACATTCTTCATTGTTTGCCCATTGTCATTATCGCAAAAATAATATATTGAGTGAAACGATATTTCACAATATCGTCTCACTCACTCACGTCTCACTCAACCTACATTTGTTAATAATGTTTATTTTTATTAAAATGAAGTCAAGTGGGGGCTTTACAAGGATTTATTCATTCATTCATTATATTCCTTTTTTTAGCTAGGAATCTAGTATTAAAACACTCCGTTCCCTACGTAGGGAACGGAGTGTCTTAGTTCTAGATTCACTCTGCCGAGCGTATTATAGGTGGCAGAGAAGTCGTAAGCGCAGCTTGAAGTGTGATTTTAGTTCGAGGTCTCTTTTAAATCTTTGGAATAACAGGATTTTTAAGAAAAAAATAAAAAAAATGAAATACCCATAGAGTCAACGTCGCTCATTCCGTGTACATTCGCATAAATAATTAACTTTTACATAATCGACTATCAACCACTAGGTCCCTACTAATCTATGGAGTACACGAGAGATATAACTAACTATGTATGTAACATATCGAATCTACATAATCCATACAAAGTAAATAAAAATCCATAAAACTCATAGACGCAGGGTCGGCCACACACACACACACACACACACACACACACACACACACACACAAGAAAAAAAGTCAAATACAAAAAAAAAGCCGTTAACCATTCGTTGCGGCTGCAGCTTAAAAAATGAACCAATGGTGAATAAAAAAATAGACCAATAGACATTGATCTAGGAGTGCTCAGGATGCGCAGCGCGGCCAATCGGACGCGCACGCGCAGGCGCCGGCGCCCTACCACCGGCCCTTCAGCTCCTACTCGCATCCGTCTTTCCCTTTCTTGGCTTTTAGTTGAGCTCCAGTGTGACATTGGATTTTGTTGAGTTGGTTTTAAAAGGAATTGAGATTCTTTCATTGAGCTTACAGCTTTTTTGTAAACGTTGACTGACGTTGACTGACGTTGACGATTATGATTTTTGTGTGTTTTTATGCGGGCGTAGAATATTGCAAGTGTGGGTGGGTTTTGTTTGTTTTTATCTACTTCTAAGAAGTTTGCTAAATGCCTTTTTATACGATTACTTAAATGAAAATCAAATAACAATTGTACAATATTTTTTATTCCATCGGGAGTTTGAGAGGTTGCAACAGTAACCTACACATATGGGTGTACTTAGGCACTAGCAGAGAAAGTTTTGGTACATATATACATATACCAAATAGTTTTCATTTTTAGTGGAACTAATTTAAATGTATTATATATTAAACGAACTCTTAATATTAAATCTTGGTGACTACTTTTAAATAAAAAACTCAAAATAAATAAAAAGTAAAATTAAAAGCACCTATTTTTTAATGAAATTTTACAGTTCAATAGAATGTGCTCGGAGCTTTGAATATACGAGTTTACACTCAAGAAGTTTACGAATAATCTCTGAAAACTTCCACTATTCAGATCGTGACTCCATCATCAGACCAGCTCGCTTGTGCCCCTGTGCCGTGACGGCCTCGCTCAAGTAGAGTTGTAAGTCTCGACACGTTTCACACGTGTGACGTAACGGAAGAGTTTCATATAGGTATATGGATAACCATTTTTATTAAAATATTGATAAAATTATAATCAATGAGTTAGAAACGATTTATAATAAATATTGTGAGCCCAGTCGTGGCACATCGGCCACATCGGCCTTCGCCAAAGTGCTCTCTCGCCTCTCGGGACACTCGCTGGCGTACAATCATTAATACAATTAAAAGCAAAAAATCTTTTTTAGAAAAAGCTTTTATTTAAACGGTTTAAAAAGGAGAAAATATTTTTTTTCTTTTAAATTTTAACTATCAACACATAATCTCGTTATACACAATTTATATTATCATAAAAGCTTGTCGCGCAATTTACTTTTGTAAATAAACCAGTACTAATTTAATTATGTAAAATCTGTAAAAAGTTTATAATTTTAAAGTTGTAATTTAATTTAATATTGATTAATGCGATAAGCAAGTAACGGATCATACTTCCTTGCTTATTGCATTCTATGGACTAAAGGTAGTACTAAAGGAGCTATGGGGAAGCTCTGAGGCTTACCGACGATCTTAAATTACAACTGCATGAGCGAGCTGGATTCCCAGCCAGAAGAAACCAGAGAAGGTGTATTCACACCTCTGGTTTCTCAGTCATCACCTATAAAAACGACATTTTAACCATAGATTTGACTGGTGATTATTCGGTGACTTCTAAGCCAGATTTAAAAAATATATTCACTGCGCCACACGACTGGTGGCGGAACCGAACGCCGCACTTGTCTCATTGCCAGATCAAGGAAATGAAAATATTAAATATTTGATTTCTTCAATGGCGAATCGAACCCACAATCTTTCGCATTTACAGTCGTACACTTGCTTACTCCCCTGCGCCGCGACTGGTGGAGACTCATGGAGACTCATGGAGACTCATAAGTAACTGTAATATAGATGTCTGTCGAGTCTACTTACTGCCTTATCTGACATCGTTAGATTGCTTCATTAGTACTACATTTAGAGATATTGTAATTAATTAATATAATTTATTAAATACTAGTGGGCCCGGTCAAATAGAAATATTAATAAACAAATTGAAAATTAAAAAGTCAGTCAATCCAGTAAAACTGTTGTATAAAATAACTATCACGGCAATTAGCAAATTTGTCAAACTAAATACTTTAAATTGACATAACTTTTTTATTTATGAACCGATTGTAATAAAATAAGCCCTATATGTTTTCGGAAACTTGCGAAAATCCAATAGTGAAAACCGCATCTAAATCGATTAAGTCGATTGTGAGATTAGCGATAACAAACGCACAGACAAACAGATAAAAATTTTAAAATTCATTGTTTTGAGTTTTATTAGGTTAATAAAGGTTCTCAACAACATTTTTTTTAATTATCTTCCAAGTACAGACACCGACCCTCTTACAATTTTATTATAAGTGTAAGATATATAATCTATAAAATACGATTTTGGTATTTTTTGTAGCTTCAAGCTGTGTCCCGCATGTAGCAAGGCAGGCAGAGGGATCGTAGTGAAAAGACACTCCATTGCCGCCGCTCAATGTTTGAAACGTTTGCTGTTGAGTGGTAGGAAACAACACTGCGCTTTAACTTCATACCAGAGCGAGTCGAGCGAGCTGTCCCCGTCACATCTAAACTAATATTATAAGGCGTCATACGTCATATGTCACACAACGAGCATCTGTTTCTCTGTGGCCACGCGGGCGAAGCCGCCGGTAGAGGCTACTTTCATAATTATATACGCATTACATATGTTACATCTACTTGTGAGGATCTGTCAAGTGGCGACTTGATTATATATATTAGCAAGGTAGACAAGGAGAGGGAGAACCTAGTGTTAAGACACTTCGTTCAAATTCGAGACATTGCGTGTTGAATGGTGAAACTAAACGCCGCTCTTAATTATTTTTACATTTTGAATTACGGAACCCTAAAAATATTACCCTAAAAAACAACATCGAGTATTTAGTGATAAAACAGTAGCATTAATTAAAAGACGATCCGAACTAATGAATACGAAAAATAAAGATAAAAATATGAAGAAAAAAATAAGTAAAATTTATAAAGAAGTTAGTAAATCAATTAAAACGGACTATAGACAATACAGAAAAAATATAATTACCAAAAATTTGAAGAAATATAGGAGCACAAAGAAAGCATTTAAAAAGTTAAACTTAAGTAAAGATTGGATTCAGAAATTACAATATGATAATAAAGAAACTAAATCAAGAAATGATATCATAGAACTAGCAACAAAATTTTACCAGGACTTATACAAAAGAAGAGACAACGAAGACAAATCCAAAGAGCACACGAACATTGCAAATAACATTCATACAATAGAAAAGATAGAAGAACTAGAAGTATATAATCAAATAAAACAACTTAAAACAGATAGAAGTCCAGGTTCTGATGGAATAACGAATGAAGCCATAAAACTAGGAGCTCCCCTACTAACGAGTCATTTCACACGTTTGTTTAATATGGTACTCGACATAGAAACTGTCCCAAAACAATGGGGCTCATCAGATATAATCCTCCTGTACAAAAAAGGCAACCCGTTGGACATTAAAAATTATAGACCAATTAGTTTAATCTCTAACATATACAAATTATTTGCATCAATAATATTAGGCCGCATCAGAGATAAAATAGACAGCAAACAAGCAATCGAACAAGCAGGCTTCCGATCTGGCTTTAGCACAACAGACCATATACAAACACTCGATCAAGTTATCGAAAAATATAGGGAATACGATCAGCCACTATACTTAGGGTTTATCGATTATAACAAAGCTTTCGATACGATAAGCCACCAGTCCATTTGGAATGCTTTAAAAATGTGTGAGGTACATCCAAAATATCTAAACACCATAAAAAGTATATATGCTAACTGTACAAGTGCAATAAAACTGGAAACGAGAGGAAAACGAATAAACATAGAAAGAGGAGTGAGACAAGGTGATAGTGGATCCCCCACTGTCATCAAAGTTATTTATTGCTGTATTAGAGAATGTGTTCAAAAATATACATTGGGAATTCCAAGGGATCTACGTAAACGGCCGTTTTCTGACTCACCTGAGATTTGCAGATGACATTGTTCTCCTAGCGGAAAGACCAAAACAATTACAAAGCATGTTAAACACATTAGACAGAGAAAGTAACAAAGTAGGACTGGAAATGAACGCCTCTAAAACAAACATAATGACGAACAGCGCCAAAATACCCATTAAAACTAAGGATTGTAATATTGAATATGTTGACAGCTATTTATATTTAGGCAAACGGGTATCATTTGATAAAGTAAATAATGAAGAAGAAATAGAAAGGAGAATAAATATAACTTGGAAGAAGTTTTGGTTATTTAAAGAAATTTTGAAAGGTCATCATTCCATAAATCTGAAGAAAATAGTGTTTGATATCTGTCTTCTTCCTTGCTTATTGTACGCTAGCCAAACATGGATTTTTACGAAAAAACTGAGACAAAAAATACAGGTAACACAACGAGCTATGGAAAGAAGCATATTAAAAATAAAAAAAATACATAAAATAAGAAACGAAGTAATTAGAAGTAAGACTAAACTAACAGACGCGTTATCTCAAGCCCTAAAACTTAAGTGGCAATGGGCAGGACATATATCACGCTACTCTGATCATCGCTGGACCATACAAGCTACAAAATGGAAAGGTCCTATAGGAAAGAGAAAGGTAGGCAGGCCAACAAGACGGTGGGCTGATGACATTAAAGAAATTGCAGGAACAAATTGGACGACAACAGCAAAAAATAGAGAGGAATGGAAGAGGATGGAGGAGGCCTTCACCCAAACAGGGGTTCACAACCAAGAATTAGATAACTAACAGTACTAACACTAGCATTAAATTCATTTCATACTAACATTAATATAAGATTAACATCAATTGAATTGTAAACATTTGGTTGTGAAATAAATGGGCTTAATTATTATTATTATTATATAAAAATATTAGCAGCCTGCCACTTCTCTGTATACACTGCAACTCCAAAATCATACATTTTCGTCAATATGGGTACACATTTGTAGCCTCACGTATTCATGTATAGATTTGTATAATAAATCGGGTTTGAAGTGCAATGCACAACTTGTAGTAGGTGCCCCTGCCAAACGGGACGTAGAGTTCCGCCACTCTACACGAATTGTTTGACCGTTTGACTAGTGAGCTAGTTTCATATTGTACGAATTCAAAGTTTGTAATTACTATTTCCAAATATATTTACATATTTAATGAGTATTTTTAGAAGTGTAATTCCGTCATTGTAGCACCAAATGAGAGTCCTCAATTTGGTCCAATACATAGAGTATAGGATATAAACTAATATTAATCAAATGTTGGGCCCCTGAGCTAGGGTTGTCACCTGTCACTAAATGTTATTACATTATATACTTGTATGATCAAGACACTATTCCGCCCTGTTAGCCCAGTTTTCGAGACACTGTATTCAGTTGTAGGACTTAACTCAGCACTTTGTATCATAGGTAACTACGGAGAGCTTCATTACCTCGACAGCCTTTGGATATATATGTATGTAGATAATTATAAACATGTATAATAATTTAGTATGTTAAAATACTTAAAGATCATTAAAAACTATTAAAATATGAAACGAAAATACCATAAACTGACAACCCTACGCAGTGCCCTAAACAAAAATAGAAAAAAAACACATACATTGTATCCAATAGGTTGTAACGTCTAAATGGATAGACGATGCGAGAGGGACAGCCCTATCTGTTAGAGAGAGACGGAAGACGTTACCTTTTTTATTTTTCCGAACAGGGCGGAATGTTTTTGCCTATTTTTGTTTTTTCTTTATGTATATAGATATATAAATATGTATCTATTTTCGTTAGGCCTTGGGTTGTAGGTTCGATAACACATTATCAGCTACAGTCAGATACGCTGGCGAGACGCGAGACGAGGAAAGGAAATTAATTTAATCCGTCGAGTGGATCAAACCTACAACCACCGCGGCCTCCAAATAACAAAAACTTAAAATATCCTCTAAGACTTAATAAAACCCCCTTTACGTAAGTGAAAGTCATCTATGATACAAGTTTAAACAAAATATATAGAAAAAATTATTAGTAAAATACTTTTTAGTAAACAAAAACTATTTTTAACCTTGGGATTTGAATCTGTGCCTTTTGGAAACCGTTTAAGCCCTCTTACCACTAAGCCATATATGATAACGTATCAATTCATTTTTTTTATATTTTCTAAAAATGTATAAAAGAAATAGTTATTAAAAACAGAAAAATATATGTTTATCTACACCAAGTGCGAGGATTACTGTAGAATGTGCTCGGAGCTATAAATTATTTTACTATTAACCTCTGAAGAGTTCCACTATTCAGGTGCTGGCCATCATCAGACCAGCTCGGTGATATCATATAAAAATAATTAGGTATATCACGTTCAAATTCAATTTCTTAGATATATAAAATCGAAGGGTCACTCACTCATCACGAAATCTCAGAAACTACATGTGCTAGGAATCTGAAATTTTGCATAGGAGTTATTTATAGGACGTAGGTGCTCGCTAAGACGGGAATTTGCAATATTCGACTTCTAAGGGGTTGTTTTTGGGGTCGAAAGTTTGTATGAAACTTCGTTACTACAAATGCTAGGAGTCAGAAATTAATAATAACATAGTTCACACGGGTGAAACTGCGAGCGGGCCGCTAGTTTAATTATATAGTTACAATTTGACAGCAGTGTGTTAAAAAATTACACCTTATTAAGGAAATAATTTTTAAATGTACAGAGAGTACCTAAAAAATTAAAATGTATTTTTTTATTTACAGATACTCATTAAAAAGATATAATAAGAAACTTATGACGTCAAAAGGTGAGTTAAAATATATTTTTTATTATATGTAAATAAAAAAATTAAAAAAATATTATTATATTATAAGAATTAAACACAGGTAACATCAATAAATAAAATATAGCACGATCTCTTGTTTGAAGAGAAAGTTAAGATTTCACGAGAGAAATACGTGATAGAGCTTCGCGTTGCACGCTGTATCCCGCACATAGCAGGGTACCCGGTGCGTGGGGAACGGATTGTCTCAAGCTCTTAATACTAGGTAGGTTGAATTTACGAAAAGTGTTTCATCACTAATGTTACAGTAAATGACATCTACAACGCCAGCAATAACATTTTACGAACACTACAGATAGCGTCTACTTTCGGAAATTAAAATGATAACAGATATGATATCTTATCATAATTTGTGGGAAATCGACTTTTAATGCTACTTGAACAAAGGAGTTACATCTGGAATAGGGGTTGAGGTTTAGGGGTTTGTATGGAAAAATGTTTAAATTGTCACCGATTTTTGTAAAATTTGAAATTTAGAATTAAAAATATTTCATTGCACACGTGTTTTATGGTTTATTATAATTCACCCCTAAGAGTACAAATAAGCAGGAGAAGCTGCGCGCGTCCACTAGTTATTTATAATATTATTTAGTTCATAATTAGTTAAAATAAATATTAGTTATTTCTTTCCATGTAGGTAGGCTAGACAGATTGTAATTCCTACGGGAACGGGAAACGAAGTTGCGGGCGTCGAATAGTATAGGTACGAGTAGGTACATATGAAACAGATCTCGCAGGCTTACAATAAAACGACCGAGCTCTGACTCCTAAACTGCAGGTAACGGGTTGTGGCTTACGATTGTAAACGTGACGATGAGTTTAATACCCCTCGCTCTGGTCTGGAGGTCTGGAGGCCAAGTGCGGCTTTCAAATCCGCCAAACAACACACAATGCCTAAAAAAGGGTCCGGAGAAAGTGGACAACAAGTGTCAAGGAGGGTCTCTTTCCTTACCCTTCTATGTGTGGAATACTACCTCTCTATAAATTTCTTTTTATTTAATTTCTCATGTAAATGACATTGTCGTAATGAGAATTTCTAAACAGAGAATACAGCGTGAAGCAAAAAAAGAAGCTTTTAAGTGCACATTTTCTGACTACCTATTCGTAGTCTATCTATTGTATATATCTCTCCGTGCGTGCCCTCCGTGCCCTCCGTGCCCTCCGTGCCCTCCGTCCCCTCCGTCACTGACACATGACCCTGTGTCAAATGTTGCAGGAGACGCAATCAAAGTTTGCATTCACATATGTTAATTGTTTTGTAATAAATACATGCAATTGTGTCATTGTTGCACCAAATAAGAGACATAAGTTTATTGCTTATTCTACTATTGACGCCACGTGGCCTTGCAAACAAGGTGTCGTCACAGTAGCTGTAATCACAGTAACAGTAAATTAAACATGTTTGTACACGGCACTTATCGATTAAAGAAAATGATCGATCAATGTAATAAGAAAAATAAATAGTTCACTTGAAGAGTTATTTCAAAGCTATTGGTAGCGTATATTTTCACTTACTGATTGAAAATATTTACTCAGAAATATGAATTACTAGTGGGCGCGCGCAGCTTCGCCTGCTTATTTGGACCGTTAGGGATGAATTCTAATAAACCATGAAACATGTGTTCAATGATATATTTTTAACAGTCTCTATTTCAAATTTTATAAAAATCGGTGGCGATTTAAAGATTTTTCCATACGAACTTTCAACCCCTTGTTTGCACCCTTAGGAGGATAATTCTAATAAACTATGAAACATGTGTTCAATGGAATATCTTTAAGAGTCTAAGTTTCAAATTTAATAAAAATCGGTGGGCATTTAAAATTTTTTCCATACAAACTTTCAACCCCTTATTTGCACCCTTAGGGGGAGAATTCTAGAAAACGATGAAACACATATTCAATTAAATACTTTTAAAAATCTAAATTTCAAATTTTCTAAAAATCGGTGCCGATTTAAAAAATTTTCCATACAAACTTTCCACCCCTATTTCACCCCTTTTGGGTTAAAATTTTTCAAAATCCCTTTTTAGTGGATATCCAGATTACGAAAGTAAACATTTTCCAAAAATCCAAATTTAACGTTTCTACGCACAGCGGTTACGGCTGTGCGTGCGTCTTCCCTCAGTCAGTTAGGACAAGTCCTTTTATACTCGTATATAGATTAACATCTTGCAACTCTGATAACAAGACAAGGGGCGAACTTGAGTTCCGCTATTGAAAGATTGCCCTGCTATATACGGGATACAGCGTGAATTAAAAAAATCATATAAATAATATTCTAAAATACTGCGTTGCTGGACTGTGACGTCACCCCACCACTGCAGTAACGATGACGTCACAGTACTACTGTAACCCACTAGTAACAACACTGCAACGTGGTGTGGACCGTGGTAGTAGTGGGAGTAGTGGGAGCAGTGGGAGCAGTGGGAGCAGTGGGAGCAGTGGGAGTAGTGCACTATCTATAGTACTTGTGGCACTCAGTGTAGGGAATCTTATTTGTTAAACTAAGTAGAATACTCGTATATTGCAGTTAAAAAGCTATAGACTGGTTTGGTATAGTTTATCAAACGTTCGGCATAGTTCAGTTTGTTTCATTTAAAATAAAAATATTTTAATTTTTTATATTTAGTACTTTTTTTTTGTTGAAAATAGACATGTAAGAGGTCAGGGGTGAGGGGTGAACAGTGTACCTCATTAAAAATATAGAATGTTGTGGCAAAAAAGATTCTTAGTCATTATGTTAAATTTCAAATTTATTTTGCGGCAATTTTCTAGTTCCTAAGGTTTTTTTAGGGTTCCGTAGGCAAATAGCGTAAGATAGAACTATTATAAATTCTTCATCGCTCTCTGTCTGTCTGTCCGTATGTCATAGCCTAGTTGATAGTTGATAGAGCATAGTTGATGTGTCACCTAAAGTCCACAGCTACAGTAGGTATATTTATTGTAACTTAAATTTATAATTAATACTAGGCCTAAAATAAAAAAATGTTTCGAAATACATATATATATATATGTATATATATATAAAGAATAAATAATATTTTTGTATATTTTTTTTAAATTGAACTGTCTTGTCGTTTAGACATAATATACACCTCATTTTTTCTAAGTGTGTTTTAATTTTTAATTGGTATTTACAATAAATTTCAGTCTGGCTGCAATTATATTATTTAAAGGAAACCCTTTACACTTAAAACGAAGTAGATTCTTTAAAATAAATATTCATTTTTACAAGTTTTCGTATTAAAATTATACATATATTAGTACTACCTTGGGACTAGGTACCTGCTTAAACAAACAGTTAGACACTTTATAATTGCATCATAATGCTCTTATTTTATTATATATGCTATTTAATTTGATTCCCCCATTCTGATAAGATGAAACGCGGCGTTGAGTTCTGTGACACAACACGCAATATCTTTAAGTCGTCGGTTGTATGGTATACAGGTATATTTAATTTCATTATCCCAAGCTTGTCTTTGTCTTTATCTTAGATTCCCAACGTACCCAGTTATATGCGAGATAGAGCGTGAAACAAGACTAAATAAATATAAAAAACGGTAGCATTACGTAACTTCGTTATACCAAAAACCGTGTAATTTGGTTCAAAATCAAATTAAAAAAGTTTTCAAGACAAGTCTGACCTGCGCCTGCGCACCGTTATGTTCACTCTGGAGCTGACAGACTGTAGCTGTCCCGCTCTAACGCGCCGCCCCCCCGCGCCCCGCCCACTCGGTGACATTGTGCATCATTTTGATACTTTGTTTTAATTTTGTTTTGTGATCGTCTGTGATATTTGGGTTTTTGGTAATTGTTGGTGAACTAGGGTTTGAATGATTTGTTGAGAGTTTTTATTATATAACAATACAAACAACGTATGTAGTGGAGGGAATCATATAACTTTTTTGTACAGTAATACTTTCAGAAGTAAATTTTAGTCTATTTACCTTGAGTATTTCGTTTTTATAAAAAAAAAACAATTTTGTTTTTATTTTATGTTTACATTATATTATTATTGATTAAAAAAAATTACCCGTAATATAAATATATATTTTATTTTATAGAACACTAAGTGTATCTCTTTCTTAATGTACAAATAAGCAGCATCATGAAATAAATAAAGCATCAATATAATAACGCGTTTCAAGACTTCTTATGGCAAACAGCATACAACAATTATATTATTATCACAAACGATAGTTTAGATTTATTCCTTTTTTTTGTATATAGAAAAGAAGCACGATGACATATACTATCATAGTTTTTTTATCGCATAAATAAAATGCAAGCTAACATAAGTAATTATCGATATTTGAAATCGAATATTTCTTCTCTTTTGGACTCGTTTGTTGTCAACATAAAATAATAATCCAAATCCAAACGTCCCACTTTATGAGAACGCAAATAAAATATGAAATAAAATGTACAAAACATACCAAGTACTGTATTCGTAAGTCAATGAGACAACATTTCATTGCCTGCACAATAAATGTATATGTACTTGGCATTTAAAATCGCCCCTGTCTCAGTCGTTACTATCACGAACAATGGCTCAACCTTGACCATATTTAAAAATACCTGTTTCCATGCATCAGAGCTTTTAATCCACTGACTGTTAAGAATGAGAACGGTTGAGGATCAAATCTGATCATCATAATTCGAGCTTGATTTATGCAACGCTAGATCTCACTTTTACAAGATAATTGAATGACACACAGACAAACTGCTTATTATTCATTCACTAATTAACATTACAGTGAGGGCGGTAATGTGGAACATTAATGCATTTTAATACAAGAAAAGCGTTTAGTTTTCATCAAAGGCAAGGATTTCCTTTATTCTGCGAAGAATGTTGCCAGTACTGAGAAACGCCTAAAGCAAAAAGCTTATCGTAAACCATTACCATATTTAAGCCAGTTACGTCTGAGCTCCCATCGTGTACGGTACGTCTTTGCCGCCTGTCACACTTGTGGCTCTTACTTGCTGGTGATAAGGACGTTACCAACCGTATAGTCTAGACCTCTAATTGAATGATTCAATGCTATAAATAAGTATCTATAAATAGAGCGGCTGTTGCCAAGCAAAGCCTCGCACGCAGCTAGCGCAAACGCGGCATAATTGTACGTGAAGATAACTCAATTAACATTCATGTACAAGTGATTTTTTTTTATTTCCATTTATTTTTATATAAAAATGTGAAAGTTAATTATGATTACTATATTTAATTAAAAACTACGAGTAACATTTTTGGTAACATGAAAGAAGTAATAAAAAATATGATATAAAAAAAACGACCAGTATCAAGTTGCCAAAAACACTCGGTTAGTGTTAACCCAATGACCCAAAAATGCATCATTAATTCTCACCGACGCCACTACCGTTATAAAAATCAATATGTTTGCATAAAACCACATCATAATCTATACCAAGTATAATTCTCTAGATGTTATACTAAAGTATAGAAATTTTGAAATCGAAATCAAAGTAAAAATAAAACGAAAAAACGCTCAAGTACCAAGAGCGTGCGTCGCGCTATATTGATCGAAATTCAAGTTCCACAAAAAGTGGACCGTGCGCCGTCTCGCTCACTCCGCCCACGTCTTAGTGAGTGCGAGCGAGGCAGCAACACGCCGCCCGCGCCCACGTAAGGAGGTGCAATGAACTCTTCAATCCGAGGCTGAACGCTGAAACAGACAGCCGTCTCACTCGCGCATCTCTCTTTCTTGTACTTTCTTTTTGTGTGAAACGACTTTTTTTTTATATTTTTCGTTTGAAATTCAGTGGTAAGTGATAATCTTCAGTTATTTTTCTTATTTAATATTAATTACAAGAAAATACAGTGTTTTAATAACAATTCTCAGTCAAATGTGAATTTGTTCAGGTTCTTTAAAATAAAATTATAAACGTTAGTGAAATTTCATGAAAAAGATAACTAAATGAAGCCAAAACTTTAAGGGAAATACAAAATGTAGGTTATTTTATACCTCATTTAAGAGACACGTGGATTATTTAACATTTTAAGACTGTTCTGGATTCTCGAATATAGGAAAAGGCGTGACAGTGACCTAAGGTATATTTTAGTCTAATACTAAATCTGTTTAAATATTAATTTTTAGATACAAATACAAATTGGGTAAAAAACTTATTTGCAATAAAAAAAAATAAAAAAATGTTCAGTTGAAAAGATTTCAGTAAATCATAGTAAAAAAATTATATAAATCTCTTAAAGAACTAGGCAATATTTATAAATTTAGATGTAATGTTTTTGAACGGAAGGGGAAGGGGTAAATTATAAAAAATGTAATATACACGTATAGCTATAGTTTCCTTCATTATCATACATAATCTTGTAAATCGAAGCTCTGAGTTCTGCCACTCAACACCCAATGCATCCAGAATTTGGCGGGAAGTAGGGAACGGCAATGTCTTGATGGGAACGAAAGTAACTTACCACTATGTTCTCAGGTTTCTTCTATCTGCCGTGCTAAGTACGGGATACAGAGTAAACCAAAAGAAAGTCTTGTAAATTAAGCCGAGAGAACATAGTGACAAATCACTCTGTAGTCTATTTTACGTTTATTTCATTATATATAATCTAACTTTCAATAAATAAAGAAAAATCACAGAAAAAAGACACGGACGACCAAAGTATAACAATAAATATATAGGGTAACACTACTCATCTAAAAAAAAGAAAAATTTACATAGTTTTTTTATATATATATCTATCGACTTATGACTATTTATATACTATATTTATTAAATTACAAAGATATATAAAAACTTTTATTTAATAGAAGTTAAACAATTTAGGAAATTTAGGAAATGTATTTATTTTTCATTTTCATAACTTTAACCTCAAATAAAAAAAAAGAAGTTTTTAATTTTACATTTGCTTTCTAATTTTATATGGAATATATTAAATATCTCATTATAATTTTAGAAACAAAATATTAATAAAAAAGTCGAAACAACATGAAAGAATATAAAAACAATTTTTATTTGAAATGAACTTCATAAATATTTTTATTAAAATTAAATGATCAATAGATACTGATAATTTAATTTTAATAAAAATCACTTTCCATAAATAAAATATTGCTCCAAAAATAAATATTCAATATTTTTTGTTAGATCCTTATAAGTCTAGTTTATATATATTCTTTATTGCATATACAAACACAGTAATATAAAATGAAAAGTTAGTTGACAAGGGTGGGCTTATTTCTAAAAGATGTAATGAATGTAAAAAAGTAAGCATTCTAAACAGTCTACATACTACAAAAAAATTCTAATATCTAATATAATAATATTTTCTATAAAAAATATTCTTTCAGTATGTATGTTAATTAAAAATTAATAATTCAATAAAAAAATGGTCATAGTACGATATGTCATTCATAATTTAAGTACAAATAAATATGTTTTTTTCTAGGTGATATAACTGTAAACGCGATGTTCGTGGATTCGATCCCCACTCAGAGCTCAGAGCAATTAAAATATTATATTAATAGTGTGATCCGCCACACAACACAAAGTCTTTGAAAGAAGTGGAGTGACTGAACACTAAGTTCCCTGTGCCTGTAGTTGTAAGCCATAGACTAAAATATATAATTAGTAGGTCATTATGAAACTGTATTATTTAATATAATAGGAACCACTTCCGGCTTGACCGGAAGTCTCACACTACTTGATCTGTCAGTGAATGTTACTTTTGTCTAATACGTTAGATATATTGTGACATAATACTATACATAGAAGGCAATAACATACTTATTTATTTATTTATTTTATCAAACTAAAACTTATATATCCGAAAAAAACTATTTTATATACTTACCGCTTATTTGGTGCAACAATGACATAATTGCACTAATCTTTAAAAACGTTAAATTATTTACAAGTTTAGATTGTGTTTCTACGACTAGTCTCCCTCGTTTCTCCTCGTCCGCTTATTAAAAAATGTATTAATGACGTAACTCAGCGCCACAAAATATAAAAAGTACACTATAAAAGTAAAATTTACCAAAGTAAAAAAATATGTAAAATCACGACTACTTTCACTTAAAATTACTTTAAATAAAGTTATAGTTAACCTTTCCTAAATGGAATTAGAACCCATTCTTATTATGCTATGAGCCTGTGACACAATGAAATAAGAATTGTTTATATAACATATCTAGATATAATATTGTTAATATGTAAATAAGTACATATATGTAATGTCAATGTTAAATATAACATGTACATATGTACAGCCCAACTGAGTATGTGTTGAGGTAGGTCAATACTTACAGTATATAATATACACATTTTATATCAGCAATTTTGTCTGTTTTTAATATATCTGAATAAAATACTATATTGTAAAGATAATATTCCAAATAGTATGTCTCAATGTTTTTATTTTTGTTTTATATAAAATTAAACTTTTTTGTTTGTTGCACCATATTAAAACACAAAATAAATCTAAAACAAAAATTATAATCGTCTCAAAACATCTTTGTAATCGTTATTTTACATATATTTACATTTAAAGCCAATAAGTATATGTAATTCTTACATTTAATCCAGGCACCAAAATTCTATACTTTCTATGAACAACTAGCGCCATCTATTAACAAGTAGCACCATTAACGACTTTAATTGATACTTAAAATAATTGAAATGATGTATTGATATTATTAGATACTAGCGGATGCGCGCAGCTTCGCTTGCGTATTTAAGGGTGAATTCTAATAACTCATGAAACATGTGTTCAATGAAATAGTTTTAAGAGTCTAAATTTCAAATTTTATAAAAATCGGTGGCGATTTAAAGATTTTTCCATACAAACTTTCAACCCCTTATTTGCACCCTTAGAGCGTGAATTCTAGAAAACCATGAAACATGTGTATAATTATATACGTTTAAGAGTCTGAATTTCAAATTTTATAAAAATTAGAGACGATTTAAAAAAAACCTACAAACTTTCAACCCCTTATTTGCACCCTGAGGGGGAGAATTCTAGAAAACGATGAAACACATATTCAATTAAATACTTTTAAAAAACTAAATTTCAAATTTTATAAAAATCGGTGCCGATTTAATTTTTTTTCCATACAAACTTTGAACCCCTATTTCACCCCTTTAGGGTTAAAATTTTTCATTTTTCCTTCTTAGTGGATGTCCAGATTACGAAAGTAAACATCTGTCCAAATTCCACGTTTCTACGCACAGCGGTTACGGCTGTGCGTGCGTCTTACCTCAGTCAGTGCTTTGACAAGTGCTTTTATATATATAGATTATCGAAATTTGTTTAAATTTATAAGATGAATATTTATATATTTTTAATATTTATATCTTTCATCACTCCTAGCTGTATCCCACATGTAGCAAGATAATTTATGTATTTGTATATAAATAATTTTAAATAGCTTGAAAACATTTACTGTAATACTAATAGCCATTGTAAGCAACACTTGTAAGCAACCTGCACACGGCAGGACAGGGTGGGCCGAGCCTGCCTTGCCCACCTAAGTGCAGCAGCATGTGTCTCTCCTACACGCTGTATCCCGCACGAGCTTGTCTGCGAGCCCGACAGGTTGTGGGCTTGATTACCATTCGAGGACATTAAATATTTAATATTTTCATATCTTTGCTCTGGTGTCGGGGCCTAGCGCGATGTTGAGTTCCGCCATTCAACACGAATGCCTCAATAATTCGGCGGAAACGGGGAACGTCCCCAAAGTGTCTTAGTGGAAAACTGAGTGTCTTAACATTGGGTTCCCAGGTTCCGTCTGCCTACCTCCTAGTGTCCCTGCTAGTGTCGTGTCCTGTTACGTGTATCTATTAAATGTGTTTGGATGCAGCAGATAGATCCAAAAATAAAGTGGCCTTGAGTCTACTTTAATACATGCTACTACTTACTTTCGACTATATTTGACTTTTCAGGGTTCCGTACCTTTTAAGAAAAAAGAATCCCTTATAAGAACACTTTGTTGTCTATGTCTGTCTGTCGAGAGCACGTATCTTAGAAACTCTTAAAGATATCGAGTTGAAATTCAAACTCAAATCTACGGCTCCATGATTTCCTGAAAAAAAATTCTACATTTATTTAACAAAATCTATGGCCGTTTATATCGTAAAAAATGCGTATTTCGACACTATCAAGTGAATCAAAATTCCTAGGGTACTCCCGGTTGACCTAGAATTGTGAAATTTAGCAGCTAGTATCTACATGTAGTACTAGTTCACGAAAACACCTGTAAACTATACATTTGTGGTTAAATCCTAAAAATAATAGCCTTCAAGTGACTACAATTGATGCCTGTGACCTAAAGACTTACTAAATAAAATGGATTATCCAACACATTACAACATTTTTAATTGGGGCCAGTAATTCCCGAGATAAAGACCAAAAAATAAAAAAAAATCGAATTTTTTTTTTAAAATGAAATGTCGTAATACTATTTATTACTCTCTGCCTCCTCTGCTTATATGCGGAATAGAGCGCGAGTCTTACCATACCGCCAGGCTTTGCCTTGTTACTGAAGCGAGTAAATGAAAATATTTAATAGTTCATTTCTCAAATGCTAATTGAATCCACAACGCTATGTAACTGCGTCACGACGACAACTAGGTCTCGTCGGGAGTCGAACCCGCAAGCGTGTCATTGGCTCGTGAGCCCGTGAGCTCGGCGCGTTCCCATTCACGTCCATTTGTATAAGCGATTGTGTCGACGATGTTTTTGACGTTGCCGGTTTTTATTTGAATTAGTATTTAATTTGTTCGTTATTATTATATTATATTATTATTTCAGGTTCTCCCTCTGCATCCCCCTTTAATTAGCATTTTTTCTAAATATTTAATTTTGTTTCAGATTTAGATCACGGGCTTTGTGTTGATTAAGGTAAACTTTTAAGATAAATCTTTATATTTTCTTTTTTGTCACATTGACATCTATGAATTTAATGAAATCTTAGGAAATAAAATGAAAATTAAACTTCGAGAATGTAGACATTTATCAATACGTTATTTCTATAATAAATATTTATTTTTGTTTATATAATTTAAATTACTATGACAATAAACAGCTGGGCGTATTCGTTATAATTAGAGTAAGGAAATTATTTAAATTAACTTAAGAAATGTGAAGCACACGATTATTCATTTAATAAACAAAATTGACTGACAGTCAATGTATTGATGTCAAGGAATAATTTAATTTACTCGTTCAGAAACAGACTTAAATGTTAAATTATTAATTTGGGTAACGATTTATAATATTCTTTGTAAATAAACTGTAATGATTGCTTATTACAAAACTAACCCAAATCGAATCAAATAACCCAATATCGAAATCGAATTGAAAATAATTAATCGAATAAATGATTCAATTATCGAATCGAAAATATTTAATTGAAAACCTCCTCCACCTCCTTGTTTTGTAGATACAATGTGAACACGCCGCGTAGCACAGTAGCCGGCCCGGCCCGGCCCGGCCCGGCCCGGCCCGGCCCGGCCGCACGTACATCGTCGTCGTCGTTATATTATATTACAGCTTTACCTTTACAAGCACAACTTAATGCTTGAGACTCTCCGCTCTATAGTTTAGATATTACGCTTGTTATTAGGAACGGAACTTAACGCCGCGTTTTGATGGATTAGTGTGATAGGTAAATGAAAATATGCTTAAAGTTATAAATAAGATTGTTTGTGGAAGACGGGTTTTTGATTTTTGGGGCCATCGTGGGAAAGATGGATGGGTTGTGGGTTCGAATCCCATTGGGAGAATCAATTTTTAATTTTTCCGTTCTGGTATGAGGAAACACGGCGTTAAGTGATGTATGATGTGCGCCGTCTACACTCAATGTCTAGATTAGGTAACCTCGGTGGTGCTTACAATCTTGGGTTAAGTTACAATTACACCGATATTTTATTTAACTAGCAAAAGACATCAACGATCTTAAGGCCTAACTTTAAATGGAAAATCTTTTTTTAATATTTCTTGTTGTGATTTATAATAATGATAAAATTGTCGACAGAGTGTTACATCACTATTTTTCTAAAGGTTAGTCAGATATTTTTTTAGGAGAAAAAATATTTTAAAGTATAAAAACGGTAGAGAATTAAACTTGCATAATATTTACATTTAAACTTAATTAAGCTTCACGCCGTATTCCTAGCGGAGTCAGCAAGTCAGCGGAGCGCCAAACGCTACGGTCTCTACGTACCTCTTTCGCCTCGTCCACTGTCATCAACCTCTTCATACATGTTCTCCGGGGGTCCTCGTGCTTTTTACGTGACCTTCTTCCAATATCTTTGATACTGTGTTTTCGAAGGTCAACCGAGGTGTCCCCCTACCTCTCCTACTACATATCCATTTAAATATACACTTCTATACATTTTAATATTGTATTTCAAATTGTTTACAAAGTACCCTGAGAAAATATACTAAAACTAAGTTAACTTTGAAAAATTAACTTTTGTTATTTTTAGGTAGGTAGGTAGATAAACCTTAGCGTCTAATCACTCCGTAAACTCGTAGTAATGAGAATTTCGAAAAGACAAGAAACGTTTTATAATGTTTACACAATTTACATACATACTCATAGGAAGGTAAATAGGCAGACGTTACTTAGCTTACTTTTATTCAGGTCTTATCTTCTTGTATTAAAGTAAGTTTCAACTTCTGTTAGTATACAGTAACGGAACACTTTTATATATGTATAGTTGGTGCCATAACTCCTAAACGGGTCATAAAAAACATGATTTATAATAATACCACATACCAGTTCTAGAAAGTCGGTAAAGTCGTTTTATCCCATAAAGCAAGGGGGAATTGAATCGATGACCGTCACAATAGGGTGAAAGTGAAGAAAGAGATTGGCTGGGACACTCTGTATAACGACCAATGGCCATGGACTTTATACAGGGGGCGCGTGTAATTAAAACAAATAAACATTTGAAGCAGGGTACGCAATGAGAACCTAGTGTTGAGGCACTCCGTCCTCTGGAATTTAACGGAACTATGCACCGCGGTTTTACTAGAACGGGGCAATTGTAAGTCTCATGTTGATGTTTATTACTATTTTATATTTATTAGTCACATTTTTCACTAAAGTTAAACAAACAAAATAAAGTCTTCTTAGGCCGTACTTAAATTCCAGGAATAACTGCACTTGCGCGTTGGACTGCATGGTCGCGAGTTTGATTCCCGGTCAAATACATTTAATAGACCTATAGAGAGTACACCATTAGAGAATATATAATATATTTGATAATGGATGTGGCTTCGTAATACTACGGTACTACATACGAGTACAGTCTCCTAACAACACACCACTCAACACGAAGTATCTCTACAGCAGGTTCCCTCTGACTACGCTGCTATATGCGCGATATCGAGCGACATTAAGACATTTCGGTCCCCAAGGTCCGCTTATATCCGAGACACTCTACGTCACAGAACTCAACCATCAAAAATATTTTCAAAGCAGAAATTTCTCCAGATTTTTTTAAATAACAAAAAAAATAGAACAAAAATCGTCTCTTAAAGAACTTCCTTAACTATTGACATCTAGGACCGATCATTGGAAACACAACTTTAGATCTATAAAAATAAAGAACGAAATCAATTAAAATTATAATCAGTTCATTTTACATTCAATTTTTCTTAATATAATCTCAACCTTATGTCGTATAAAATAAGAGGTACAGTTTTTATTAATGTTTGTAAGTAAAATAACGAATTTAAGCTCTATTTCTGAGCATTTAAAGTTTATGTTTAGTTCAAAGAGGAAATCTCAGTGTCTTGCAAAAACCGCGGTCGATGACCTCGCCAAGTCTGTGAGAGAGTGTGTCTGTGTGAGTGAGACAGACGTGTACGTACATTATTGTGTGTGCGTGTTTTTATATATAGCGTGTTCTTATTGGAATTATAAGTTGAATTATTCGTATTAGATTTATTTTTACTGTAATAATAATAGCTTCACGCTGTATCCAACCAATTTTGGACGTGCCCAAGGGGGAAGAGAAAATACCTCAAGTGGAAGTTGAACTTACAACCGTTTACAGTCAGTCGCTTCTCCGGTACACAACCAGTGTTATTTCACGTATTAGATAGATATCTAATACGTGAAATAACAGATTTTTACAACATGTCCAATAAAACTAAACCAGCCACACGAGTATATGTGAAAAGTAAAGACGAAAATCTAATAAGAAATTTAGAAAATAACGAAACAATTGTTACAAATTTGCCCAAAAGTTTTAAAAGTATTAAATATTATTATCATCTGTTTGCTCGCGAATAAACAGAAAATTAAAACATTTCCCTTCCACACCACCATGTATAATGTTTCTATGTGTGTGTGTGTCACGACGTCTGTGCTGTGCGTGTGTGCGCGCGTCTGGGCGTGCATGTGTGCGTCATCGACACTTGGCAGGGTTGCTTGAAGACGAAATAAATAAAAATATTATTATTATTATTTAAAAAAATCTATCTCTTCAGTTTCACGCGGGATTTATCGAAACTCCTTTTTTTATATATGTTTGTGTGAACCCGCTTTTGTCCCTCGCATAGGATGGAAGGCAAAGTAAAATCTGATCAGATCAGATTTTACTCCGTATATATTATACACTATAAACACTCCGTTCCCATTAAGACACTTGCGTTCCCCACTTTCCGCCGAACTCTTTATTTCTTTATCTGGAGGCATTGCATTTGCGAAACTCAACGCCGCAGTATTTTTCTTGTCAAAGCAAAAATGCGTAAATAATTCTTATTTTTATTATTAGAAGAGGCCTTCAAATGAAGATGAATGAGATTGAAGAGTTAAAGTCAGTAAGTTGCTTAACATGAAATAAAAAACTACTTAAAAATGGAAGAAACTTATTTATATTATTTTTATATTCAATTTATTTAAGTTAGAAAGATACAAGTTAAAATTGAATCTACAATAAAGCAATGCGAATGTTTCATAATCTGGTCTGGTCTCTGGTCTCTGGTCCCTGGTCTCGGAGCGCAGGTGGCCGACGTGGCAGTGGGTTATGTCGAAAAGTTCTTTTTATTCGAACCTGCAGTTCCTGATATTAGCGTCTTCAAGCGAACATACTTTTCAGTTTTTAGTTTGGCATAGATATAAAAAATCTTTATGCTAATATGCGAGAAGATTTTATTCTAAAACGTAAATTCTAATTCTTATATAGTTTATTATTTAAGTTTCCGTTCCCCACTTTGGAGGAGGCATTGTGTGTTGCTGTTGAGTGGCGGAGCTCAACGCCGCGCTTTGCTGCATATTCAGAGCGAGAAAGTCTGATATAGTTATAGGAGTATATTTTAACTGAGGTTACTCATTGTCGTAAAAGATTTGAATATATCATTTTAACATAGTGACGAGTCACTAAGTTTTCTTTGTCTCCACTTACGTGGAACAATAAAAAATATATATTTATTTTTACTTACATAATATATGTATGTATTCTAGTTGTTTGTGGAAGTGTCTTAATGGGAACGGAGTGTCTTAGTTCTAGGTTCCCATGTTCCCTCTTTCTACCTTTCTATGTGCGGAATACAAAGTCCAATAGTTTCGTCTGTACGTTGTCTGTCAGTCTGTCGGTAACTACAGACACTTATCGAAGTACTTGTCAATAGAGTCTCGTCACACAAGTTTAACTTAATCTTGATTAAAAAAACGTTTATGAATTCCTTTTCCGTTTTAAAGTGTCATTATACACTTACGAAAGTTTTTTTTATCGAAAATATTTGAAGACATTTTTACAAGAAACGTTATTGCTGCGTAGTCCCTACTTGATCCTAGAGAAGGGTAGCCAAAGGGAACCTACTGTTAAGACATTTCGTTTCCGTTTCCCACGCACCGCCCAATTTTCGAGACATTGCGTGTTGAGTGACGGAGTTTAACGCTATGTTTCGTCCCACTACCGCTGTTCTTTTTGCCTACTCTGCTTCTTATGTTGTGAAAAAAGTGTTGAGTAAAAGGAACACTTAACTTGGCACATCCTTAACTTTGTAGGCGACTAGGTTACCCCCGACCTACCCCAATACAAGTTGTAGTATTTCTATACAAGCTTGCACTGTGGGCTTACGTGTTATATATATGTCACTTTGTATGCACTACATAAAATATACATTAAAATTGATCATAGAAGGGAAGGAGTAGTGATATAAAAAAATTGTAATCTAAATATATCACTCTATATTCACTTGTTAAATGTACTACTTACTACTTCACGTTGTATATAGCATATAGCACATAGCATATAGCATATAGCGGGGTAGACTGAGGGATCCTCTGTTACTGCAGCTAGGAAATGAAAATAATGCATTCTCCTGTCTGGGAATCGAACCTACGAACGATAATATACTCGTATCTAAACGAGAGTATAAGTTATTGAGTCCAGGCGGGGTAGTCTGTACAAGTAACGATAGCGACGAAGTGTTTTTCTTTCTTATTTTGTTAGTTACCACTGGGTGGTGCAGGGGTGGTGCAGGGGTGGTGCAGGGGTGGTGCAGGGGGGCTGCACTCGGCTGTCCTCGGTGTCAATGACCTACGTACTGCACACCTAACCAGTACCATCTCTTTATCCCACAATTGGGCAAAGTTCCAATAATAAGGAATATTTAAAGTAACTTGAAGCCGTCGTCGGCTGTCGGCTGTCGGGCGTGAGCGCGGTGCAGCGGCGGTCGCAGGTTCGATACTGTATCGGTACCTTGTTCTGTCCAATACAGGAGCATGCCTACTAAATATAAAACAACTATTTACTGAACTACTCGTTCATTAGTGTTAACAAATGGAAGGATGGACGAATGAACTCACGAACAAGACGTTTACAGTCCTGTGATATGTGAACGGTACAGAGGTCACTGACTGGCTGCAATGGCCGCTGCACTGCGCATTGTCTTTCGGGTTTACTTACTTTTGGTGATATAGCTAGTGTCCTGCGCGCGGCTTTGCCTGGATTATTGCCTATTTCGGGAGTATAATAGCACAAATATATGTTCTTATAGGAACTACATTGTCAATCTTGGACATTGTTGGCCTTAACCTGATAAAATATATTTGTATGTGTCATACAATCATATAAGCTTATCTTTTAATTGACTTTATTTTTAGAGGAATACTAATACTAATTTAGACCAATACCTAGTCAATACACACAAGTAATTAATAAACTTATAGTATATAATAAACAAGGCAAGTTTATTTCTGTCACCCAACACCCAATGATTACAGAATCCGGTAGAAAAGGGAGAACGGAAGTATTCTAATGGGAACGAGATGTCTTAACACCGGGTACCAAAAAAACATAGTTATTTAATTAATAAAATAGTAATTAAGAGGAGAGTCACTTTGCATGCATTTATGCACAGAACTGCAGACGGACAGACTACTCGCTACATACGAGGTGTGACAGTTCCTATCGTCTCTACGTCAGTCGCCCCTCGCCCTTCGTGCGGGTAGGGTGTGTTGTTCTTTCTGTAAAAAAATCGCGAAATCGCTTACGAAATGTTATTTAAATAATTGCATTTCAACGTTTTAGTCTGATTATATTATTTTTTTATGTGCTTATATTTGTGTATATAAAGTGTCGTGAATTAGTTAATTCTAGTGTAGATGTGAAATGAAAATACTGTAAGTTGTTTATATAATATTGGGTATATATAAAACCACGTAAACCTAGTCAAGGGCCACAAATAGTATTTCACCCTCATAGGAAACATTGATTCTATATATTTTTTTAGAGAAAGTTCGATTGTTTTTATTTTACTTTATTGTAAGGTTGTAAAATTTTCTTCTCAACTCTTTCTGTAATTTCGTAAGCCCTCTTTATTTGATTCATTTGCTAAATAAGACATTTGCTATGCATTTAGTAATAAAATCACATTTTTAATTAAAGTATATTTCTTTATTAAATTCTCACAAAAACTATTCAATACAATTTTTATAAATAAATAAATATATAAAAAATAAATTAAGTAAAAATAAATTTGTTTCATTGAATCTTCGAACAGCCCTAAAATAGAAGTAAAGTACAATTATGTTGTTCCACATTCGCCTTCCTATTTCTCCAGCTTCTATCGCTGTATCCCGCATATAGGGGGGTAGGGAGAGAGACACTAGTGTCAAACACTTCGTTCCTCGCTTTCCCCCTGAATCTCTCAGTCTCCAGGCCCACTGTGCCACGAGGGTTTTCTTTAAACGCTGGTACGAGTATATAGAATTAATTATTAACTAAAACAAGTGATTCAAAGTAACTCCCACACGTTATTATCTTGTTTGTTTTTTGTACTAATTGGACGCTATATATATATAACTATATATTTTTATTTAATATTATTTAGATTTTTTATTGTATTTATTATATTTATTGATTTATTATATTTATTATTTTATTGTATTTATTGATTTTTTATTTTTTATTCAAAGTGAAATAGGACAAGTTGTTAATATAATTATATTTGTACATACTCGTATGTCGAGTACTCAATAACTCTCCTTCTATCTATGTATATCCTAAAGTATAAAATCGAAAAGATAAAAAAATCTGTTTTACGCCGTACCCGAGCATAGGCAGAGGGAACCAGAGGTGTGTCATCAGACCGGCCACCTTTTTTTGCCTATTTAAAAAAGCGCGGCGTTGAATTCCGCCATCCATCATAATTATACTGTCTCAAAACTTAAGCTAAAAGAGAGGAAGGGCGAAACTAAACTCTGAGTTCCCTCTGCCATGCTGCCCATGAGGTCACTGAGCTCACTGAGCGACACGCCTACATGTTGCAGACACAGCGGTGAGCACTCGTAAGAGGGCCGGTGTCTTATTGGTAACCATTATTAACCTTATCTGTTTGTCTGTGCGTTTGTTATCGCTAATCTCAGAATCTACTTAGCCGATTTAGATGCGGTTTTCATTATTGGATTTTCGCAAGTTTCCGAAAACATATAGGGCTTATTTTATTACAATCGGTTCATAAATAAAAAAGTTATGTCAATTTAAAGTATATAGTTTGACAAATTTGCTAATTGCCGTAACAGTTATTTTATACAACTGTTTTACTGGATTGACTGACTTTTTAGTTTTCAATTTGTTTATTAATATTTCTATTTGAAGCGGGCGTAGCCGCGCAGGGCCCACTAATATTAAATAATAAATAAGTTTTCCTATCGTGTCCACTTCGTCTTGTCGTGGACTGTATGTACGTGTGGGCACGTGCGGAGGTCACGTGACACTACACGTACAGACAGAGCGATTATGTATATGTTGTATGTAGACAATAAGAATTGACGTTTTGAAAAAAGCTTATAAATATTTTTGTATTATTGGGCAAACAGAACTTTCGCAAAATATGCTTCATTCAGTGAGGACATTACAACTATTTTTGATTGATTGATTTCTCGATATATGGCGTTTCGAGCGTGCCAGTTGAGCACAATTAATTTCGCCAATGTCACGTTGTATGGAAAACACACGAAGGAAATTGACCGGTAATAAGAAAGATAAATATACACAATTATAGAGTACATGTAAAAAAAGAGATCCTGTGTAGGTACAGCCTTCACCTAAAACAAAACAAACACAAATTTACAATATAAACACAACACATTAGATTAGTAATAAATAATATTTTACATGGGTGTTAATTTAAAGTTTTATTTTGTTAAGTTTAATATATTTACATAAAAATTTACATAAAGGACAAAACACAAACATTAACAAACACTGAACATTTAAAGGACGAGGGACTTTATGAGGAAGGACATCATATAAGGGACGAGTTAACTTAGGACAAGAAAAAAGGATGTGGGAAGGGGAGCCGTCGTCCAGGCCACATTCACACAGAGAGTGGTCCCTGACCCTGATCTTAGCTAGATGTACAGGAGTAGAAGCATGCCCAAGACGTAAGCGACAGATTGTTGTAATAATCCTCCGTTCAATAAACCTTTGAGAATAAAACCAAGGTCGCCTAGGAATATCAGGTTGAATAAAGGCGTAATACTTACCTTTATGGGATTTTGACTCACTCCAGGAATTATTCCAGGACTTATGCAGATGAATATCCGCAAGGGACATCAGATCTTGGGCGGAATTGGAGAAATGGTCTAATGTGCCACACTGAATAGCTGATTTAGCGCAGGAGTCTGCAGATTCATTCCCACTGATTCCAGAATGTCCTGGAATCCACACCAAAGTAACATCCAAACCCTTTAGATGACAAGAGTACAATTCTTTACGAATCCTTAAAACAATTGAAGATCTCAATCTACTATAAAATGGGCTTCCCTTTAAGGCCATTAAGCAGCTTAGTGAGTCAGTAAAAATAACCGTCTGTTTAAAATTGTGGGAATGTGTTAACAGGACTGCTTCTAACAAAGCAACAGCCTCGCCTGTGAACACAGATGATTCGGGAGGGCATTTAAATTGTTGAAGAATTTTGAATTTTGGTATCCAACAGGCTGCACCAACACAGCTCTCCTTTGAGAGCTTCGATGCATCAGTGAAGATGAGAAGGTGATTCGACCAATTGAATTGAACTATTTCTTTAAATTACTTACCTGGCGTAGGGGACACCGTGATCAACTATTTTTGAATCAGTAATATAAATATGTCAGTAGTGTCAGTAGTGTCAGCAGTGTCAGTAGTGTCAGTAGTGTCAGCAGTGTCAGCAGTGTCAGTCCTACAGGAAGCCCACAATCAGCTACGCTACGATGGCATCTGTACATACATACAAATACAACTGTTCTTCAGGACCTGTTCCGTACCTCGAAAAGTTTAAAGGGAACCCTTATAGGATCGCTTTGTTGTCCGTAATAACTATCACTAGAACACAAGCTAACGATTTTAAAAATATTTTCTGTTTGTTTCTGATTGTCTGGATAAAAATTTACAGCTAAACTGATATTTATGGGTCTCTGTCGTGCAAGACAGAGGGGCCAATCATACCAACCATTTTACCCAAATACAGAGAAATAAAAATTAAAAAATAATTAATTAAATGATTCAAGCAGGTGAAACCGCGAGCGGGCCTCTGGTAATATAATAAATTTTACCGCTCATATAGAAGTTGCGCTACAACGTCCAGGTCGAGGTCTAGTGTTCATGAACCTGGCTTTGTCATTTAATGTCAGTTTGTCCGTCACAGGTAACGGCTGAGAACGGCTCACTCGTGGTGCAGTGGGAGAGTGGTAGTAGGCTTGTAGGATGCACATGCACTGTTGTTCTGATCAAATAGTGGCATAGTACATCTGGCATTGATTTGTCCTGGCGCCTGTGCCCCTGCACTGTAAAGCGTGAGACTGTAAACGCAACAGTTGTGGGTTCGATTCCCACCTGAGAGTGCCTACCCGCAGATTACAACTTGCAGTTTCCAACATGAAAGTCGCTTAATCGTTTATGGAGCCGGGTTGGCCGGGTTGGCCGATGCAAAGAGCATCTCGCGAGATGGGGGTACGCACTGAAGGATAAGTCCGACTGTGACTGTGGCGACCCACAAACGGTGGCACACTTACTCTCCTGCCCGAAATGTCTATTCACCTGCTCACATGACGACTTGATTAAGGCAACAGATGCCGCAGTCGACGTGGCTAAATACTGGCAAAATATTATCTGAATTCTCCAAGCATTGACACGAAGAAAAAGACGAAGACTGACAGTCAAATGTATTGATGTCAATGTGATTTCTCGACAGCCTAGTGATGAGACTCTCCGTTTCCCACATCCTCCCCTCGAGGTTTTGCATAAATTTTCTTTAAAGTATAGCAATACCCATTTTTGATAAGAATACTTAAAATTAAATCGAGTTAAAATATCTGTGACTGTCTGTTTGTGGCTCTGACATCCACGTACGACATTTGGTTACATGCGACACGCGTGTCAGAACTGGCAATCTCCTATTTTAAAGTCGGTTAAAACATCATCGACAATAGCCTAGCTCACATTGTTATTAACTTTGTGCTCTATTCCAAAAAAGTGGGTTAAAATATACATTTTTTCATACGGCAGATGTGTTTTTTTTTTAAATTTGTTTGGCAAAAAACGTTTGGTCACCCCTTCATACGGTAGAATGGGGTTCGATTTCTATCAATACAAAATTGAATAAAATCGATACGCCTGTTACTATTTTAGAGGAAAGGGGGAAACAAAAGGTTGAATGATCGATAAAAAATTAACTCAATATTGACAATGGATGCTATTATTACTACTTTTAAGTGAAAGTATTATTATTGCAGAGGGAACCTGCTCCGCTCCTCTTCCGTTCCACGCGTCCGCCGAATTCTTGAGGCATTGCGTGATGAGTGGCGCAACTCAACGTTTACCACAGTATCATCGCTGCCGCGTCCTCTCCCTCCTCTCTAGGTCTGAGTCCGCGGCTGCAGACCGCTGCCAGACGGCTTGTGAGTACGGGCAGTGCGGGGCAGTGCGGGGCGGTGCGGGGCGGTGCGGGGGAGTGCGGCGCGTCGGTCACTGCATAGTAGTATAGAGCCCACCTCTGTTAGTACTTTTATAATAGACTCGCCCGCAGCTTTGTTTGCTTTAAGACGCAAAATGGAAAATTTCGGTTATTAGGTTCCCAGGGCCCCTCTGCCTAGTAATTGAAAATAAGTATATATTAGTCCATTAGATGTATAATATAAATGATTTATCTTAATAATATGAAAACCGCTTTCTCCAGCGACCTGCTCCACGCGCGTCGAGCTGCAGCTTTGGTGGAGCTTTACATATCGTCTCAGAGCTCTCTCTCTGTTACTACACCAGTAATGAACACTAATGGCGCAGTGTCATCGGTGTTATGTCATAGTGTTTTAACACTAGGCAAATTCTCCCTACCCTGGTCAATGCAGAATACACCTCTGCCTACCCTGCTGCGTGCCACTGCGCTTCTACGGTCTGGGTAATGATTATTGTATCGTGTATACTAGGCCATACAGCTTGTACGGTTTTCAAGAAGCGCGAGTTCAAATCCCGTTTTATAAGAAAGTATTTTTCTCTCCCAAGATTGAGATAATACATTGAAAATGTAAGAAAAATTTGCACTAATTAATATTTTTCTTTATTTTCAGGTTTTGCTGATAACAGATAATAGAAAGAGCAAGAAATCAATAGAATGTCAAGGAATATCGTTACTAACTAAGTACTCTAGTAATATATTTAATACATAATGTGCAGTAGTGCAGTGGAGGACGTCTGAACTTGCTTTGTGCAGGATACAGCACGAAGCTAAAGAAAAACTTAAAAAGGTAAAACGTCAACAATTAAAAAGTTTTAAAAGTATTGAATAAAACGCCGTATAAACGTAAATAAACGTAACTCAACACCGTACTTGGTTTTAGTCTAATGACCTTTGAAATTTTTGGTAATATAATATTTTGTAACTCGATATATAACCAAAAAGAATAGATACAGAATTGGACCCACAAATGTCAATGGAACCTGTGAATGAATGTGTACCTACATATAAATGATTAAAATATAAAACAGTATATTTCTTCAGTCACCCGAGCCAAATACCAAAGTAGTGACAATTTAAAGCCGGAGCAAGTCGATCATCCGTCTAGACGGTCACCCCCACCCCCCGACACCCCCAACACCCCCTGACACCCTCTGACTCCCACCCCCAAGTCTAGACAGACAGTAGACAGGTATTTTTAGCATTAAACTTAGAATCAACAATTGTAAAGTTGACTATTGACCTTTTAAGTTAGATGTACGAGTATAGAGGAGGTACACCGTACACCACGTACTGATTGCGAGAAATAGAAGCGACGAGTTTACCTTGGCGAGAGCATCTGTCGGATCTCCCCTGCTGCATGCGGGATACAGCGGGATACAGCGGGATTCAGCGGGATACAGCGGGATACAGCGGGATACAGCGTGGAGCTATCGAAAACTAATACTATTACTTTATTGCTGTTAGATTCCATAACACGTGAGAATGTCACTATACCTTTTGTGTTTGGCTCAAATGCTCTTTTTAAGAGATGTTTTACTGATTTTTTTTCTATAAAATTGACTTCCGGTAACGGTTTTAGGGTAGAAATTCAATTTTTAAAAATCTTTTGTTGTTTTACTTTTTTTTAATTTCACATCATATTGATTTTTAGCAGTGTCATTTCGAGGAATATTTTTTTTTATTTATTCGCTCTGGTAACAAGACAGTGCGGTGATAAGTTCCACCATATAATTTCATGTAAATTGGGCAGTGGGTGGGGAACGGAGTGCCTTAAGTTACACTAAGTTTCCTACGCGTACTCTGCTATATGCAGATACAGCGTGAATCGGCTTGAAATATTACACAAAACTTATACATTAGAGTAGGCCAAAAAAAATTATGTCTTGCTTTTAAATTATAATGAAAATGTTGTTTTGGACACAGAAAAGAATAATTAATCCCCGAGTGGAAATCGAATCCACAACCATCGCTCTTACAGTCCAACGTCTCACCAACACCTTACTCAATATGTTTTTTTTTCTAGTTTCAGGTCATCATAACAAGACGATGGGACTTAAAAGATGATATTTATGAAAGAATATCAATTATAGCACACAACATCCTAATCCTAATCAAAAATCAGTAACGTACGGGATAAGGCAAGTATGAAAGAACGTTAAAAAAATAAGTAGTAGTAATAGTGCCAATGGGTACAGGCAAGTACAGTACTATCCTAAAAAACAGACTTCTTTGGTTTTTCTGTCACAAAAGCAATGATCTCGTACCAACGAGCTTAGTCATCACCGAACATACGGACAAGATGTTGTATTTATATATATATTGTGAATGTTACATACATTGTAAGTAATACAAATGTAAATTTCCATAACTTGTTTTATACTGTTTTTTTTTTTTTTATAATTTGAATAAAAGTTTTGTGTTGCCAGTTCAATTATTTTTTATCTATAATTTGTTCTTTCTATTTTTTATATAGCACTTCCAAGCAACAATGTATTAGTTTTGGAGATGCTACGTTTAGCTCTGGCCGCCTCAACTGGAACCCGTACATCCAAACTTGTGCGCTTGAGACGGTTTGACGCGACTGCGACTGCTCCGTCGCATGGCGTCACGACAAAAATGTCTTACGTGCATTAATGGAAAGAGTCGTGCGACAGTTTAGTCTGGAAGCGTTACCCACAAGTCTGGTGATACGCGGGCAAGTTGTGGTGGAAATTCGACGCCTCTTCAGTTCATTTTGTTTTAATTTTTTTATCTGTAGCCTAGATTTATATTACGTTTGTTTTATGTTACGTTTTTAGTTTTCTCAAAGTTTTTGGAAATATAAATAAAAAAATGCAAATGTAAATAGATTTAAGTAGAATTAAGGCAATAAATTGTAAATCATTTTGATGGCTTATCGAACTGGTAGGAATGGAGGATGGTCGGAGCCGGCGGGCGCAGCGGGGCCACGTCGCCGGCGGGGTGAGGTAGTAGGTTGTATAGTACTGTATTACAACACTTGGGAGAGACTGTATAGCCTGCTAACTTTCCCGGCCGACGACAGAGCGACGTTGTTCATTGAAAAAAGAAAAGAAGAACATTTTTTATTTTAATATTTTTTGTGTATCTGTGTAAGTTTGGACATTATAGCGCTGAACATGTGCCAGGAGATTCGCTATTTTGGATTTGAAAATGGCGGGAAATCGTAAAGAGATGACATCTATGTATTAAATACGTGAAACAAAAACTGTGGACCCCTTTTTAAGACAATTGCGCGGACAGAGGGGTATGAAATTTGGCACAATTTTAGTTTATACAGTACATAGTACATAGTATATAGTATAGCACAGTAATCGCAATGTGGGTGTGGCTGTAGGTTCGACTCCGACTCGGGGAGATTATTATATTTTATTTTATTTAAATCACACTCATTGTCTTGTTACGTTGGACGTCGCCTGGGGAACCCTGCTGCAGTGATGCATCTCAGACGAGAGCAGAGATGCAGAGAACACGACACAAACTTCCTTCCCTCTGATTACCGTGCTATGCGAGATACAACGTGAAGTAAAAAAAGTATTTATGAATGTATAAAAAAAAATGGTAATTACAAAAAAATTAAACGGCTATTTATTGATTTTACAATTTTGAAAATTTTTAAAAACTAAAAAAATATTTATATTATTTTTGTGTTTTATTTTTCTTCTCCTTGATCGAAATATTAAATAATGATTTAAATAAAGATAAGCTTGTTACACCAAGTTTTCGCCTCCAAAAACTTAATAAATCCTTTATGGGTCTGACTATACGTGTTTAGGTATAATAAAATTCCGCAGTGTATTCTTAGTTTGCCACTTCCAAAATTTAAAATATCTGTAAAAAAAAATTCTGACAAGTAAAGCTTATTACACTGTTCAAGAATATTTAGAGGATAAGCATGTATGGAATTAATGTCTATTGAATGTAATGCAGGATAGCTGCCAACTAATGTAATAGATTGTACCATTGATTTTGAAAAGAGCAACTGTTGAGTTTCTTACCGGCTCTTCTCAGCAGAACTGCCTTCCGAACCGGTGGTAGCTTTTTGTTCATATGTTCTTTCGACGATTCAAAAGTGCTTATAATATATGCCTATTTGAGTAAAGAATATTTTGAATTTGAATTTGATCGTATTTAATAGACAAATAATATATTAATGAATTACTTACTAATCTTGTAAACTAAAAGTGAATTAATTTAATAATAAAAACATTTAAATGTTAATATTCCCGAGTGGCAGTGGCATTTCCCAGCTCTGGTGTTTAGGCAAAGCGCGGCGTTGAGCCCCGCCACTTAACACGCAAAACGGCTGGAGAATTCGACGCAACAAAACGTAAAGCTAAACAAAAACAAAGTATAAATAACCAAATATTTTTGGACTCAAAACCAGGCGGTGTTCCTTCTTTCCGTTAAAGCATATTTTTACTAAATTTGAAAGAATTTAAATTTAAGTGATGATTATAGCTTTGAATCCTATTAATAGTAAATTTTAATGCACAAATAAAACATTAAATATTAATATTCTCCTTACCTGGCAACTATATGTGCCTTCAGAATTCGGCGGAGAGTGCCTACTACGTGCTAGCTGCTACGTGCGGGATACAGCGGTCTATTAGGTACTTATACTCGTATTTATTGTCTATCAAAGATTTATAAAACTATTATTAGTACCTACACAAGGTTTAACCTCTTATCCAAGAGATCATGGGTGCAAATCCAAGAAAAAAAATATAAATTTTGAAAGCTTTTTACGAACAATATTTATTCAAAAAATTCCTTTCTGCGCACAAACGAACAGATTTTTGCACAACTTTAAAAAAACGCGTGACAAAAACACACAAAGGGTGCATTGTATGGGGTAGGATTCACTTTCAATGCAATCTATATATTCCTTTTTATTATTTTCACTTTATTTCACACCTGGCTTATTGGGCCTATTATATTGAATGTAAGTACAAAAAATAAAATGAACGTAACAAAGTTGATTGAAAGGATAAAATAAAATGGTGGAATTCTACAATATATGGACAGGGTGTAGTGACATCTGTACTTTAGGGAGAGCATAGTGTCGACACACTCCTGTCTCTTTGTCTATTAAAGTCCTTAGTGGGGATCGAAGCCACAACCACCATCTTATAGCAAGACGCTGTCTCCTGCGCTACGACCGGCTAAAATGATAAAAAAAATTGGATAAAAGCGTGAGTGTTAGTAGACGCTAGCTGACTATTCCCACTCTTGGCTCCCGGAAGCTAGGTTCAACTAGGGCTTCCAATGATTTGGGTATACAGAAATGTCGGTATTGCGGGATCCGCGGGATTTGCGTCACTGCACGTGTCTCCTGTCGAACACTATCGCTAACAAGTGGGGGGCCGTGTTCAGCTGGTGGCTATGTTGCCCGTAGCATACATGTTCAATTAGAGCAGAGCAGATGCGCTCGCGACTTACTCTGCATGGGAAAGAGTTCAATATAAATACTATATCGTAGAACCACGAATTTGTCAAAACATAGCAGGCAGAGGGACAATCCATACGCGTGTTAAGTGGCGGAATTCAACGCCACTTTGCTTCGACAACAGAGCAAAGAAAGAAAATATTAAATACTTAATTCATTTGCTCGAATTAGGATCGAATCCACAACCAATGTATTTTTCCATGATAAAAAATATGATTTTATAGGAACAAAATACCTTAAAATTATATAAATATTGAATTTATGAACCGATTGAAGTAAAACTCCACTACTGTGCTGTTTCGTAGAAATTTCCTTTCACGCGCCACCGAACTGTGGAATGGCCTACCCGCGGCAGTGTTTCCAGGTCGGTACGATATGGGTACCTTCAAGAAGCGCGTCTATCTCTACCTCAAAGGCCGGCAACGCACCTGTAGCTCCTCCGGTGCTGCACGGGGTCGTGGGCGGCGGTGATCATCATCAGGTGACCCGAACGCTCGTTTGCCTTGTCCTTTTTCCATAAAAAAAAAAAAAAAAAACAAACACTTAAAGTTGGAAGTTTTACAAAATACACTAGTAAAAACTGCATGAAAATCGGTTAAGCCGTAACTGAGATTTAAAAATCACCCACCATAAACATTTTTAGGTAAAATGATGTTTTATTATTGATTAATGAGAATCTCCGTAACTCCTGTAAGGCTCACAGGAGGTTGTAATCTTACAAATAGCTTACATTTTTGAAGTTAGTAAGTAATCACTTGGCATTCCATAGACTCACTATACAGAGACATTGGCAGACTTTTCACTAAAAAAAATTAAGGCTAAGATATTAAAAAAATCTTTACACAAAAATATACATTTAAAATAATATCTGTTTACTTATACTAGAGACACCTAGTATGTTTAAAATACTAAAGTGCTGCCATCTCGTGTCAAGTAGATTTACGTATTAAATAGTACAGATTATAAAATTATATTTATACATAATTAAAATATTTAGTAAAGGTAAAATTAAACAATTTAAAATTCTTGTTTTTGAAAATAAATTTAACTAAAATTATACCTTTAATTAAATTAACTTAAGTCTTAGATGTAAAAAATGCGAAGATATCTATGATGAAAATATAAAAATTGATTGTCAATTTCAATTGCTAGAAAATAGATAGAATAATAAAAATATAATTATAAAACCCAAGGAAATTTTCTGCATTTTATGTTACGTGAATTTATTATTCATTACAATTATTTTTTACATTAAATACAATAAATATTATCTGACCCTATCTTATGACTCATTTATTCGTCACTTGCAAATAACAAAAAGAATAGAGACAAAACATAAAATATTGTCACTTTGCCATACGTTAGAGAAGGACAGCAACACATTATTTCAACATGGCAGCCCCGCCATAGTTGAACTGTCACATAGGCAGTGTAGTTGTACACTTTATTTTAAGCGCAAGAAGGATTATAATCCTTTTAGAAACGTTCGCGGAAACAACGAAAATAGGATTGCCTACAATTCCACTGACGTCACGCGATCGAGACTTCTAAAATTACATGAGAGCCCAAAGGAAAATATTATTCGACATTTACCACTGCGTTTTACAACAATTTATTAACTAAACTTTTATATCTAGGGCCTTTTGAGACGTGTGTGTTTAATAAATTGAGGACAGTGTGGTGTTACGGCGCTTCGGCGTAAAAGCACAAGATATACCATTAATTCGTGAGTATAAAGTATAATAAACGCTATTGCTGCTTAGTTTATCGATTTGTATTTACACGTAAAAAAAGTTAATTTTGAAAAATGTATGCAATAATATATAGTCGAGGTAGCTTAGCGCCGTGGCTGTGTCATGCAAAATCTTATTTCGATTCGCTAAAAATAAGCTTAGTGTATTTCGGGTGTTTGGTGAATCCGCGCTCTTGTAGTGACTAGGGTGAAAGTATACAGACCCTCGGCCTTGAGAGCGCTGGTGTCGGATTACAGTGTTCTATTACAGTAGAATGTACGCATTTTCTCTTCATTTTCCCGTAAAACATGCCCTGGATCAATGACAGCCTCGTGACCTTGACACACTCCCATGAAATAGCCATGGTGATTGGTAAACATATAAATCTGTCTATCTATTAGAGCTGAAGAGATTGATTGACCATATTATTGTCAAGAACTAAGTGGTTCCAATTACAAAAATTCTTTGTTGAAAGCTATAAGCTATATTACATGATGATAATAATTCCCTTGTAATCCACTGACCTATAGTCAGATTTACCTCCAGGACTTAGGATGTGTCTTGTGTCATATGTAGAATATAATGTATGTAACATTTATATATACAGCGAAGGAACAAAATTTCTATTTTGAAAATAAAATAAGAAATAAAATTTAAAGAATGTGAAGAAATACTTACTACAGTGTCTATTTTTCTCCTTTATATTGAGAAGATAAAGAGAAGAAATTTATATTATTATCATTCCATTGCTTCAGTTTTCATGGCCTGTACTAGGATAGCTTTACAAACATTGTGTGAGCATGTTTGACTGGCGAGAACTGCATACCATGTAATAAATACCTAAACAAATCAACTTGAAGGCAGCCAACTCTTATAATGAGAGTGAGAGAAACCTCCCACGAGACCACCCTTGAATGCTTTTGCCAAAATTTATCTATTATATGATAAGAAGGGCCTTTTACTGAGCTATACTGGGGAAAAAATCATGAGCACAGACCCAACAGTCAGACTGTATTTGCCAATTTTGTTCAAGAATCAATTCAATTTTCTTTTTCAAAAAATTACAAATTTCTTCAATCTCATATTTGCTGAACCACTAAAAATAAATGAGCATACATGAGGGTCATATGTGATGATACTATCATTTAACCTTTGATCAAGTTACAGCCTGTATATCATGATATCATCATAAATAGAAAATCAGTTGGTGTTCAAAACGAAATAATTATATTTATAGTGTATATTGCATATAACAGGGTAGGCCTAACCTAGTGCCACAGTAAAACACTCTGTTCCCCACACCCCACTCAATTTTAGAGACTGCATCTTGAATGGTGGAAGAACTATTGCTCTTCCTCGTTTTACCAGAGCTAACAGTCCGGCCCTGTCACAAAGAATCGCCATAGCCTCTGATTACTTTTTAAATAAATGATGTTTGCTTATGATGAATGTTATATTTATATAAAACATTAAAAGACATGACGGCACCACTATCTCGGCACACTCAGGAGCTTCACGTCACGGAAATGAAGATGCTGAGGTGGATGTGCGGCGTAACGCGGTCTGACCGCATACGCAACACATTCATTCGAGGTAGTCTTGGGATCCGTGACGTAGCGGATAAGCTCCAAGAGCGTCGCTTGAGATGGTTTGGCCACGTTACGCGCCGGCCTAAGAACTATGTCGGACGCAAGTGCCTTGGTATAATAGTTCCTGGGACGCGACCTCCCGGACGCCCAAGGAAGCGCTGGTTGGATGTCGTGATGCAGGACATGAGAGCCAATGGTCTAACCACCGAGGACGCAAAAGATCGTGCAAAATGGAGTAGTTTGACTAGGAAGGCAGACCCTGGCAATAGCCGGGACTAATGCCAGGAAGAAGAAGATTAAAAGACATGACGCTTTCAATTATTTTGTAAAGACTCGGGGCCCAAATGCAGGTTTACCCTCTTTAACTTATTGTTCTATTAGCGATGTTGAGTTCCGCAACTTGACACTTAATGACTCGGACATTCGGTATAAAGCGAGGATCGGAAAGTCTTAACACGAAGTTCTCTCTGCCTACCGTTCCATACGCAGGATGTTATTTGACAGCCGCGGTTTGACTGTGTATGCGATAGTTGTGGGTTCGGTTCCCCCTTAGGAAAATTATTGTTATATATGTTTCTTGCTGTGGTAATCAACTGTGATTCCAAATGTCAAAGCAGAATTTTGTTTTTCCAAAAATGTTTTTTTTAGATTAGCTTTCCTTAGTATACAATTCTCATGTTTTACTTTGGGAAAATAATTGATCATTAAAACCCTCGATACAAAAAGCTCCAAGAGTACTTAACAAACAACTAGAAAAGAGCTGATAAAAATAACTAATAAAAAAAATCAAAATCGTTTCATTAATTTTGTGGTTCAAACAATTGGTTGATGCACTTTTTATGTTTCGTTTATGGGACCGTTTACTCATGTTTTTATTTTAATACTAGCGACCCCCTTGCGGCTTCGCCCGCTTTTACTACTGGATTATTCATATAATGTATGTTTGCAAAGCACTTTAGATAATGTAAAAATTAATTAAGCCCTAATGCAACCCGCATTTTCGTAGTTTCAATAAGGATTTTCCAATTGTTTTACACAGCAAGGATTTTTTAGTAGGTACCGTAATTTTAAATCTGTGCTACTAATTTTGCTTGTTTGTGCTTTTCAAGTACATATTAAAATATATTTAAATGACTATTTTTAGATAGTTAAATGACTATTTTTTAAACGGAAGAAATTATAAACAAAAACCTACCTACTAATAACTACTACAAAAAATATGAAACCAAATATATCGCGCTGAAATAATACTCAACTCCAATTATCCAATACGTGCAAACGCATCTAAATCTTCGTTGCTATAAAGGCAGGCGGGTTTTTTTTTCGAGCTTGTGGTTAATGCTAAAGAGGGTATTTTGTCCCTGATGAAAAGCAAGCATTACGTAGCTGCCTATGAGGAAAATTAAATAGAATAATCGGCCGGGTATCGAACCCGGGCCGCCCGCGTGGTATTCTACCACTGAACCACCGATGCGTGTTAGGCAGGCGGACGCGCTTGTATTGCATGGCGAGTGGCGAGCCGTTTCGCAGCAAGGATTTTTTGATATTGTAACAACTTCTAAAGTACTTAGTACTTTAAATGAAAAACAGTAAAAGACAGCTTTCGTCTACATTAAATGGCCAACGTAACTAATATACTTATTTATATGCTGAGAGTAAGGGATAAGAGAAACTTGACTCGATACAGCTGATGTGTAAACGGCGGGATGTGTCAACAATTAAATGCGTTTTTCTGTAAAACTATTGGCAATTTCGAAATAGTGTAAAAAGCAAATTTTATCTTCGTTTAACGTAGAAAATTAATAAAGTATTTTAAAGGATAAGGATTAATACCATTATGGAAAAATATCCCTCACAATAAAAAATATATTGAAATTACAATTTTTAGACAAATATGATCACTACACGTTATTCTTAAAAAATACGAATATGCTCTCGCGGACTTTTTTGTAGATCTTATTAAGAGGCACAATACTCCAGTACATTATTTTCATGTAGTACTTACCATTAAAGCAGCGCATGCGCGAAAGTGTCTCAACGGGTAGGACTTTAGACACATTTATCGTATTTATGTTAATTTACATAAGAATGTACAAATAATAAACTATATATAAACCTTCCCTGAGAAATACTCGACCTAAGGGTAAAAACCGCATCAAAATCCATTGGGTGGTTTAGAAGAAAAAGAGTTAGAAAGTTCAGACAGACACGAAAAGCGACTTTGTTTTATAAGATATAGGATAGGATGTATAATATTCATATAAATATGAATTTCAAAATAAATTCAGGTCCACGCTGTATATAGCATATAGCAGGGTAGGCAGAGGGAGCCTAGTGCTAAGACATTTCGTTCCTTACTTTTCCCCGAAACAACGCCGCACTTTGCCTCGACACCAGAGCGCGCTTACAGCCACACGCGTATCCTGCGCCACGACTGACTTCAAAATATGAATTGATGTTTTTTTTAAACTATATCATATTAAATAATTATTTAAATCATATTATTAATTTGGTAGTCCACATATGATTATTATGGGTCCAATATCTTGTGGCCCGATAAGATGTAAAGAGAAAATAGAAATGCCTAAATTCAAAATCTCTCTCTCTCTCTCTTTTGTTTCTCTTCGCATGTATGTATTCTTGATAACAGGTGTATTTGATAATGAGATTCGTTTTAGACGAATAAGGCATTCCATATTTGATTTCGTGACATATAAAAAAATCTCATGTTTTTCAGCTTTTGTAACAATACTTATATTTAGAAATATCAAAACTTACAGTATGTCCAAATAAATAATACTTAAAATATGCTAACTAAAACTAAACATCGTTAACTCCTCTATGAAACTTGACTTGTTATCTCAACGAGTCGCGGGCACCCTGAAGTTAGTCTTACTTAAAAGTGAGAAGCCATCTACTGCCAACTTCGAATGTATTTAAACAAACAGACACTGAAATCAAATCATTGTTGCAGGTAACATAATGCAAAGAAAGCGCCCGTCCAGATTGAAAAGAAACTGAACTAAGACGAAACGATGCCCGTCGTCTCCCCCTCCAGGTACACCCCGACCTCCTCCACGCTGACCGGCTCTTACCGGTCCTCACTCTCATCCTCCTCTAGCATCGAGAAGCCATATTACAGAACTAATAGCGGCACTTACGTCACATCCACACTACGTAGCAGCTATGGAGATAGAACTACCGAATATAGGTCCAGATATAGCGAAGTCGATGGCAAAAGAGAAAGGAAAACGTCTCTCGTGGAATATTCTCGAAGTTCACGAGCTCCAAGCGTGACGGACTCGGATAGCGGCATTTCAAGCCGCTACAGATCTGATAGAAGTGAATCTAGATCGCGCGATGTATCCACAACCAGGAGCGAAAGTTCTAGAACTTCGGATTTGAGAGGAAAGAGGAACGTAATTAGTACAGCCGCGCTGACGATGTCGCCAGCCGAGTTGTATAATAAATATTCTCCAGCAAACTATGTGCCATTAACGCAGAGGATTCAACAACAAAGTCAAAACAACTACGGGGAAATATCTCGGTCCAAGTCGATATCTAACGACATAGGCAGACCGCCAGCGCCCGAATGCAGGTCCAGGAAGCCGAGGAACTCGGCCGCTACGATATCTGAGGTAATCACGTATATATTGTCATAGTGACGGTACTTTTACTTTCTATTATTATAATTCACTCAAGTTGTCTATATTGGTTTTGTTTATCTGTGGAATTGTTATTGCCTATAAATAATCGGTTATCGACGTCTTTTTATTTCCATCAATCGTTAATTTTTTTCCACTTCCTAGGTTTCTTATAAATCTTTACCCTAATAATTATGCTTAGGCTGAGAGCTTAAAATAAAAAACAGATTTTATTTTAAACATAAAGACAGAGAAACCAACTATATTTAATATTTCTTACATTATGACTATAGATTGGATTGTGTCACGTCTACATAAATCTATATATATAAAATAGAAAGATCACTCACTCATCATGAAATCTCAGAAACTACAAGTGCTAGGAATCTCAAATTTGGCAAAGCAATATTTGACTCCTAAAGCGTTGTTTTTGAGTTTAATAATTTCTACGATACTTCGATACTACAAGTACTAAGATTATAAAATTTTCCATGGGCATTTCTTATAGGACGCAAGTGCTTACTAAAACGAGACTTTGCAATATTCTTCTCCTGAGATGATGAAATAGGGGTTCAAAGTTTGTATGGATTTTTTTAAATCGCTACCGATTTTTATAAGATTTTAAATTTAGATTCTTAAAAATATTTCATTGAACACGTGTTTCATGGTTCATAAGGATTCACCCTCTAAACTTTTTCATAAATATATTTAATAAATATTCGTATAGTTCAAGCAGGCTAAGCCGCCCAAGTCCACTAGTATATATATATATATGTTTTATTTAAGATAGTAATATGTATATAATATTATATGTACTTGGTATAATATTTGGAAATAGGAGTTATTAAGTAAACAATTTTTTCATGAAAGATAAATTGAACGATAATTGAACAATTTAGCGTTATGCATTATCAAGGCATTTCAAAGTATCTTATGTTACAACAGTGTTAGAAATCAAAAGTGAAATACATTTTAAAAAACGTTACTAAGGTACAAAACACCTGTTAACGTGGAGCATGGAGCAGTGTCCATAGATGTAGGCTTAGAGGTACCCTTTCCCATATATCAACACTCGCCTTGCCTGCTCCAGCCCAGTGTAATTATAAATAGGTGTTAGCCACATTTATTATTAAAACAACAATTAATTATTCAAATAGATAATCGTCCAAATAATCAAGTCCGCCAACAATAGATTATTTCATATTTCGTATTGGGCTTCTGCGTATAATAGTCTCACAGGTAAACAAGGCCGTGTGCGCGTGTGTTGTGTGTTTATGTTCTTAACCATCGCACTAAGCGAGCATCAGAACCAGCTTCCAATAGAATCACGCGCCGCCCGAAAGGAGCCTGAGCCTGTACATATTTCAAAGTTACCGCTTTCTATCTAAACTTTACCAAGTTAGCGCTTGCTCCCTAAAGTTGGTGCCAACTTCGTTTTGATCGACCTTTCGCTCGGCCCCCTTAACAGCATCGTAGCAGCGATCAGTAAACGGTCAACGCATGTGCGGAGTTGTTAGAACTAACACACAATCACATCGCGCTATTTTCATGAAATATTTCATTATCGCTAAGTATTAATTTTACGACAACCAGAAACCTGAAGGCAGAAGATATAAAGAAAGCTCGCCGACACCAAGCTACAGCAAGAGGAATTCAATGTCCAACGGCGTGAAAGACAGCAACGGCAATGAGGTGCCTTCCGTATCCGAAATACGGAAGCGGTTCGACCCAAAAATGACAGTGACTAAGCTACCTGCGAATGATTCGCGATATTCATCTAAAACTGTAGAACAATATCTCAATCAGCTTAAGGATTGTGAGAATGGGAGCGTCGGCTATACTAAAATTAATTCTAAAGACGATCAACCCGTGCCAGTTCACTTGCCATATGTAGAAAAGAATGGTCTAAGTCATAGATGGGAAGGGTCTCCTAAATCTAGATCTAATTCAAACTCAGATTTGACTCTCAGTAAGACTATATCCGAGCCTGTGTCCTTAGCTAAGCCGTCTATAGATAAAAATAATTCAATGTCCGTCTCATTAACGGCGAAACTTCCTTCCGAAAGATTAGCTAGCATCAAAAGTCAATTGGACCCTAATAATCCAATAGGGAAAATTTTAGAGAAATCAACAGTTATACAAGTTGAAAATGGTGACATAGATTATTTAGATCGTAAAAAAATACGCAATAGTCCCGAAGTAAAAATTAAAGATTTAAAATCCGATATAGAGAAACAGACGAAAACACCAAAACACACGACAAATTTTGCTTCCTATATACAAATATCACAACCAATAGCATCAGGTGCTACTCCCAAACATAAATCTGAAACAAATGAGGATAGTCTTAAGAATAAAGATGGTAAAAAGTCGATTAAATATATAGATTCAGAAGAAGATAGGCTAATGCTCGAAAACGATATAGAATCTCCAAGTGGCACCGGTTTTGAAAACAAGACTTTTGAGCATGAGAACTTTCTAAAGAAGAGAACGGAAAAGAACGAAGACGAAGATGGTGTAAAATCAATGGAAACCAGTACAGAGAGCACCATTAGCGAGTCCACAGAAGATTCCAGTCCAGAAACTCCGTCTTCCAGAAGAAAGATCCTGGATATCAAAGATTATGAAAATATTAAATCGGTAAGTGATCATGTTTTCTCTTTTCGAAGGCATTTATTAAAAAAATATCGTATTTTAACGTTATTTCTTTGTTGGCAACAAACTATTTTAGGATTTTTTCCCTATATACTCAGATAGAGGGTAATAATTAAAAATCGTATAACATTTTATGTTTCATTTAACAAATTACTTAATTTGAATATTTATAAGGAGTTTAGTAAGTAACTATATCAACAAAGGCACTGACGAATACATATGACGTTCGCAACATGAACTGTATGTTTTTCTTTATTTTTAGAATCGTTATGTATTTTTTAGCTTTTTATATGAAGTCTTTCTGAAAAATGTTTCGATTCTGACGATATCAGATTTCGTGTTTACTCTGGTCTTTGTGTCCGGCCTAATAGAATGTTTCGATACAAATTTTATTACCAATCTCTTTGTAAAGAACAATGTGAAACTTTTATAAAACAAAAATATATATCTTAGTACTTATTTACCCGCATTTGACTGGAAGCTATGTGTGATTTTTAGTTTAAATCCTTGACAGAAATCGATCTGGTTAAATAAAATACCAGCACAAAATGCTTCTGAATAGACTGAAATGTGAGAATAAAGTGGCATATATGACTAGGTCACCTCTGCTTACCAATACAATAAATGTGTAAACATAAAACACACAGATAAGATATGGCCTTAAACAAGAGTTAAATTATAAATATGCAGATATAGTTACAGATTAGATAGAAGAAAGTTTAATAAACTTAAAAAGTATACCTTTTGCCAATGCTCAGCATAATATAATTATATATATCTAAATATTTAAAAAGAAACAAGAGTTCGTTGGCATTTACAATGAGGACGTCGTGTATTTGTGTGCGTGACTCATCTATATGTGTGCGTGTCGTGAAACTTTGGTCTGTCATCCTCCTGTCTAGTTATACATTTTGATGATTTTTGGAAGTTTATTTTTAGGGTCATTGTTGCCAAATGTTGTCTATAGATATATTTAAATAGATTTTTATTCATTTAATTCTTTAAAGTTAAAAAAATATTTATTATTTATGTATATGTATATTTATTTTAAATTCAAAAAGAAAATAACAATAGAATCAATCCCACACACACTACCATACATACTCACGCTCACACACACACACACACACACACAAACAAATATAGAATAAATTTTAAAAATCCATATACTTGAAAAATCGATGGCAGTAATAAAGGATATACTTAATCAATAAATTATAATTTTTATTGTGCCATAAAGTTTCTAACAAAAAAACGCAGCGCTCAGACGGTCTTCATTCCTCATCTATAAATAGGACTGCGCCAAATGTAACGTCTAGAAATAGGTTGCGCGGGAAATGTCGGGAAGCTTCGCCACGTGGCAAGTTTGACGTTTGCGCTGCCATCTTGAACTCACTAATGTGACATTTACTTCACTTCACTTTGAAAATATGATCACCATACCTACCTAACCTCAACTAATAGATGACTAACATACTTGGCAGGCAGTCATGGCATCCTTTGTTCTTGATATTTACTTTGTTGCGCCTTGACGTGTGATTTGGTAAAAGGCTGGCTAGAGTTCCTTATATCTTTTTTCGTTCGTTACTTTATATTAAATGTTTATTGTAATTGAGTTGTTTTTAGCATTTCTGTTATATAATTGACATCTGCTGTCATCGTACATACAATTTAAAAGTATGTTTTAACTAAAATAAGTGCTAATATTACATAATAAGTATTTAATTATCTCTATAAATTTTGCTGCAGAAGCTAAATCGTATTATTCTGGCCATCAACATATTGAAATTTTAAAATGACAAATGTCAGTGCACTGCCAAATCTTTTCGAAGTTATTTTATCAATTTTGTAAACGTTAAATTTTATTATACTCACATGGATTAAAGTGGCTCGTGATTCGTAAAAGAAGCTGTACTGTAAATCCTTTTGCTTCCTACCGTTTTCAATATGTTTTTATCTACCTAAGTACATAATAACCTGTAATAGAGCAGAGATCGTTTTGCTAAAGTCAATTTAACTAGTTCCGCAGTGCTATTATGAGAGTCTCTGCGTTCTCTGTTTCCTTGCGTTTCCATGTTACTATGGAAGTCAATTGAATTTCTGTTTTGATGAAGCCTAAGTTCATTTTGCCTTTAATCCCTGTTTGCCTAATTTAGTAATTTCGTGAGCTTAAGAAGTGCTAACTTTGCCTTACTGATGAGGTCTTACGAAGGTATTGTTTATAAAATGAGCACAGATACGTATAGACGTATGTTTATCTTTTTTTAGATTCACGTTGTATCCTGTACAAAGAATGACGGAAGTCGAGCTCACAACCTATCGCGCTTAGTCTCTTTGCTTTACCTGGCCATGGACAGGCCAATGGACAATGGCCATGGACAATCGTTACAATGATTTATCTTGTTGAGTTGAGGGGTTGTTATCTCAACGATGCTCTGGTCACATGTCACTGGAAAACTATAGCAGATAAATGGTTATAAGATTACGTATTAAATAGATTGTGAAATTTGGCAACGGCATTTGGCCAACGGACCGCCCGCTCAGTCCGCGCTCAGCCACGGCAATGGCGGGTTAGTGACGTCACGCGCGAAATGCCCTTTCCCGCGGGAATCACCTAATTCCGCCATCTTGTGTCACTCCCGCGCATTTCGAAATTTACGTAAGCTTCTTTTGCGTGTCGCGATTTATGTAAATTTAATTTAAATTGTACTTTGATATTGTCTATGTTAGGTGACCTTGACTCTGTGCCAAATAAAATTGAGAGTGGACTCTTATCGATGAAGACGTAAGGGCGGTTTTGTAAATGAACAATGTTGATAAATTCTTGAGGTGATACAGTGAGAAGTATAAAGAATGTGAATTTCTGACAAGTCCGGTTGTTACGTACCATCTGTTTAAAAAAAATACAACTAGCACAAACTTTTACCGTTCCTGGCAACCCAGAATATATTTTAGCGTGGTCTTAGATAAATGATAAAGTTAAATTAGTATTTTAACATTCCCTTCCTCATCATGTGTATAATCGTAAAATATTAGATTTTTCAAATAAAAAATATAAATTTTATAATAATTAAATATTTAAACAAAAAAAAAAACAACAAAAAAAATAAAATATATTTTTTATGAAGACAATATTTATAGTGTTAGTGACTATTAAATCTGTTGTATGAAAAACTTTCATCAAAAAGTTTTTCAGACTTTTGATGTAAACGGCGGCACGTGGGTGTTACTACCCTTACAAACCAACTAGTGGCCGAAAGTCATTAAAGAATTATATCATTACATTACACGTAAAAACCAAGTAAGAATAAAATAGAAGGACATTAAGATATTGATAGAAGAAGACAAGAAAGCCCAAATATTTTGCACGCGCTATTCAATTCCTCAATATTTGGGTGGATTTATCCGACAATTTGAAGTGCTTGGTCGTATGCTCTGGTACTTGGAGCTGGTGATCCTCGCATGCGTGACGACGGGAGTGCTCTCGGCGCTGCGCAATGAAGTGTGGCTGCCGGCGCTGCTTCGAGCCGCGCCCGAGGACCCTGCGCGTCAACCACGCCTATGGGCTACACTATCAGGTTCCTGGATCTCCATATTATGATGATAGCTTTCATTTATGATTAGCTGGAAGTATTTTGTTATCATTCAATATTTTAGTGATCTTGTAATTAGATTAGCTTCAATAGCAACTTATACACTATATTTTGAAAATCCTCCTAAATTATGATTTTTGAACACGTCGTTCAGAGGGCGCTGTTGGCGCGCGACTGCCCGCTAGAGGACCCGTGGAACTTTCTACGGTGACCATCCCACGAATGGTAACGAACGATATCCGCTTCTATTGCGTGTGCTGTGCTGATCACGACTACCCTCATCTGTTTGTTGCCAACACAGAAATAAGTTTATCTTGAAGTGCCTTTAATGTACGAGTATACCTTCCTCCATCTGTAATGCTGTCTCATACATTTGTGTCCGTGTGTTATGTAGATGCATGCTCTTCTAGACTTTCCTCAATTTTAAATATATTTGTATAATTATGTCCTCGCCATTATTACCTAACTTAAAGTCATAATAAATTCCTAGAAGATACCTTATAAATGATTTTATTTCTGTTGCCCCAAAGCTTATGTAAAAAGATTACATATTACATAGTAAATAGATTACCATATACTTAGCGTTGAATATTATACAATAATAGGTCTGCCTGAGAGACATCACAAATCATATCTGTTATGTATTAAAATCGATATTTACTTACATCGTATATAGAGGTTGCGTTTGTTGAGTTATTGTTTTTCAAGGACATAAACAAGGAAATCATGTCTCATTGTGTTTAATTGTATTTAAAAATAGTGTTTAGTGTTGTACCTTTAAATAAATTACAATTACTATGATTAAATGTTAAGTGCTGTGCCACATTTAGGAATATATTATATTACAATTGACACAGTATATAAATGGGTGGGCGTTGTGGGTGTAGGAGTTGGCGGGAGGTAAGAGCGGCCCCAGCGGTCTCCGCCGCAGCAGCGAGAGGAGCGACATCTCCGAGCGAAGTGAAAAGTCAAGTCAAACCAGTGGTATGTAAACGTCGCTTATATCGTTTACTTTATCTAAAAGTTCTTGTAGATAAATATCAATAGATAATGTAACCCCAGTTCCAACCTTTTTATAATATATTCGTATAAAGAAATAATATAGCATGACATAATTAAACCATCCTGTATATCAAGATCTCTCTTACCACTCACGTTTCCATCATAAATCTTTTTTGTCATTCTTTCATCACTCATTAGTTCGACGTGCCCAAACGAGCTGAGCACGTTCTTCATTCTCACCGTGACATTCTCGCTGGTACCTGCCATTCTGTGTATCTTTTCCTACGAACCTACGAAGAGATCCCATCTCAACGGCATTCATTTTTCTTTCATTCCTCTTCTGTAATACACACGTCTCGCTGCCGTATCACAGTCTTAGTATCAAAACTGCATTGGGAACGGCCATTCACGCAGCTGTGCTAACGTTTCGCCGTCTCATCTAAGGCTCCGTTAACTTTGTTACCGGCAGCAATACTCTTTTCCACATCCATTCATCCTTTCATTCCATCTCTACTGAACATAATTCCCAAGTATACCGATTAATTCGGTTCAATTCCATACTCTTTTCATTTGTTTCAAATACCAGCGCCTTTATCTTGCTCGCATTCAGGCTTAGACCATAGACAGTCACATAAATTCCAGGTCTGAACGGGTTAAGGAACATCGGCAACACGTGTTTCATGAACAGCGTGTTACAGTGTTTGTCCAACACGCGGCCGCTACTCGAGTACGTGTCCGATGACAAGTACTCCTCGGATATCAATACTACGCTGTCTTGTATGAAAGGAGCTCTTATCAAAGGTTAGTGTTGTATTTGGGGTCATTAATTAATTTAACTAGCTCTGGTAACAAGACTCGGGAGGAATGCCTCGAAGATTGTGCGGTGGGAAGGGAAAACTCTGCCTTCTGCCTACTCTGCTTTTTGCAAAGCTAAGCAAACAAATATATAAACATTTTTAAAGTGATAAGCCACACTTAGTAAAGAAAAATTTAGGAAAATATAAAAATGTAAAAGTTAAGAATTGCGACGTAGTTCTATGATAACATATGGCTTTTGTTAGAGCACGTTTTTCTAAAAGGTATTAATAAATAAATGATAAATTTTCCAGCGTTCGCAAGTGTAATAAAAGAATTATGGCGCAACGGCGAGAGGGACTCCGTTATCAACACTACTTCACTGAAGTCGCAGGTTCAAAGATTTGCTCCGCGGTTTATGGGATACAGCCAGCAGGACGCACAGGTGCGGGCTCGGTCTCAGCAGGGCAACTAGAGAGTACCATCCACATAAAAAGTGAAAAATAATTATACAAAGATTTTATAGTTTTGAAGTCGGTGCCAAGTAAAACAAACAGGCTTAGTTATTAGATATTGTAGTAAAGGTGTTGTAGCATTAGCTTGACACCGACAAAATTATAAAATCTTTGTCAAATTATTTTTCACTTTTTAGTTCGCTGTTAGAAGTCGGTTTTTCTTTTTATTAAAAATTAATTTATTTTACAATTTTAAGTGATGGGTAGATCCCAAAATGATGCTTCTTAAACGAATGGTAATGATGGTGGTAGTGGTTGTCAACGAGTGGTTGTGGTTGTCCTATGTAAAACTTCATTTAATTAGGTATTATTTTTGTGCAAACTAACATTTTGGTATATTGACAAGAACATACATAAAAAGTATTCGGGCGAATTGGGAATCTCTCTTTTTTGAAGTTGGTTGAAAAGAAATGCAACGATCAGGAATCTCACTTCTGACATCAATTTAAAAAGTTTTTCTTGTAACTATTATAGTATAATCAATTTTTTACTAAAATAAAGAATCTTTCTCAATTTTGACCGGACTCCATAATCGGAACCTAACGAAATTTTTACCAAATTATCCTTGAAATGTATCCTTTCAAATAAAAAAAGAATCATCAAAATCGATTTCCGCGACATTGAGTTATTCGTCTATTTCTCGCGCACATACCTAATGCAAATTTAAGACTTTTGTGATTTTCTCATAGATACCATTGTCAGACATGGACTAAAAAAATGGGACCAAATGGGAATCTTCACCTTTCAAATAAAAAAAAAGTTATCAATATCGGTTCACCCAGTCAAAAGTTATGAGATAACAAACATAAAAAAAATAATAAAAAAAAAATACAGTCGAATTGATACCTTGACCTCCTTTTCTTACAGAAGTCGGTTAATAAAAGTACAGTACAGTACTGCTTTTACATTTTGTTTAATTCGTCTTTGATATTACAATAACTTGAAGCTCGCTAGTTTTTAATAAATATGTTTTTGTATTTTTCAGGAGTTTCTCCGTTACCTGCTGGAAGGTTTACACGAGGATGTGAATCGTGTCACTATCAAACCTAAACCCATACTGACAGAGATCGATGATACACTTAGGCGAGCATTTTGTTACTTTTGTGATGAGATGTGTATAAATTAAAGGACTTTATTTTGGTTTAATAATTCTTTATAGATATTGTTTTTATTATTGATAATTTTTTTATATTGTAATATGAGAACATTTTTATATATTAATGAATAAATTTACTCGATGTTTTTTAAAAACTTAACTTAGCTTCACGCTTTACAGTGGCACGGGGTGGGGTAGTCAGGGAGAACATAGCGCCATACGTTAAATATTTATTTAATATTTAATTTAATATTTAGATTTTCTTGGTCTGGTTTGGTCGCTTTGTCCGCACTGCTTCTGTCTAATAACCACCATTGTTCTGGTCATGCAGCGCGGCCAGCAAGGCGCAGGAGGCGTGGGCGCGCTACCTGCGCACGGAGGACAGCCGCGTGGGGGACATCTTCGTGGGGCAGCTCAAGAGCACGCTGCGATGCGCGCACTGCCTGCACGACTCTGTCACCTTCGACCCCTTCTGGGACCTCAGGCACGTAAGAAGCCACCTCCTCCTCACACTCCTCCCGTCCTGCCCGCCTTGAGCAGTCTCTAACGTTGTGTATTGTGTACAGTTTGCCGATCCCCTCCCGCACCGGTAATTTGAAACTACAACAATGTCTGCAACACTTCGTCCGGGAAGAGGAGCTGGACGGGGATGAGAAACCGGTGTGTATATTACAGTTTCGTCAATTAAGGTTTTCTATTTATATATTTGCTATAAAAAAATAAAAGCTGCCCAAAAGTTGAAGTTTTCAGTAACACGTTTTATAAGTTTTTCGGGTATTACTAAAAATGTAGCTTTGGGTTTTACCTACGAAATATTAAAACTTTTTTTTGTTATATTATAGCCCAATGATACGCAATGTTTCCATAAATAGTAGCCTAATATTTACTGTAAAGTTGAAGCAAGTCGTGGCGCAGGGGCACAAAACGGCTGGTTGTGGGTTCGATCCCCACTCGAGGAAATGAAATATTTAAAGGCCTCCAGAATTCGATGGAAAGTAAGGAATGGAGTATATTAACACTAGGGAAACCTGCCGAAATCCGTTTATTAGGTTTGGCATGAAAGTGGAACAAACACCCATCCTCGCAAACTTTCACATTTATAATATTAGAAACTCTAACGACATTAGTACACTCCTCCAGACATGCTCCAAGTGCGGCGTGCGGCGGAAGTGTCTGAAGTGGTTCACGGTGCAGAAGTTCCCGCAGGTGCTGGTGTTGCATCTTAAGAGGTTAGTATGTACTTAGAAACATACATACATACAAACTTACATTCAAGATAAGCTATATGAAATAAATTATAATTATTAATACATATTAATTTTGTCTGTCTGTAAATATTAAGAATGTTATTTTTTTAGACTACCGTACCTTTTAAGGAAAAAAGAAACCCTTTCTGTATGTCGATGTGTCAAGAGCTTGTCTTAGGAATGAAGATATCTAGTTGAAATTCAATCCATAAACTCAGGCAGAATACGCGTATTTCGGCACTATAGAGAGAATCAAAATTAATAGGGTATTTCAGGTTGACCTAGAATTACGAAATTTGGCAGCTGTTCAGGTTGGCGGGATATTTAAAATATTATTCAGCTTCACGCTGTATCCCGCACACAGCAGTATCCTGCTGTGTGCAAAGGGAACCTAGTGTTAAGGCACTCCTTTCCCCACCCTGATAAAGAATATATAAAATGATCACGTTTTTATCACTGAACACTACGTTTATAACATAAAACATGTACAACTTTTCTATAATACAAATTAACCGACGACGTTCAAACATGAAATACGTTTTCATTAATTTAACCTTTCTCTAACCGTACTTCGGGTCTTCCAGTATAATTCAGCTTCTATTCCTATAATATATACGTTAATATTCTTCGATCAATTATACACTAGTTAAAGGATTGCATACAAATACAGCATAATTGATCAAAGTTAATCTTATAACAAGTTTGAAAGGATTACATAAGTTGTATGGACATCATTTTATAATATTATTATTATCAGTGTATTACTTCCATAGGTCCAGTTCTCTAAATAATATCCTGAGATCAGTTTGATTCATGTGCATAATGGACATGTTATTGTGTTCCCATCTAGTATGGTTATTGGTGATAATTTAGCCTTTTATTCAGATCAAACAATAACAATTTTTTTTTAGAATTATAACACACAATATATGTGTAACTTATTTAAGTTAATTCTAATTGATTAACTTGATTTTTGCTTATAATTTGGAGATCTGTCTACCAATCGGCAAAGGCCTCCTACAATCTTTTCCATTTAGTTCTCTCCATTATTATGTTATTGGTAATGTTCCAGGTTTTCCCCCACGGAGCGTTTCCGCGGCAAGTTGTCGGTGGTGGTGGAGTTTCCGCTGACGGGCCTGGACATGTCCCCATTCGCGGCCGCGCCCACCGCAGCCGCCGCCGCCACCTACAACCTGTATGCTGTTAGCAATCACTCTGGTATGACCACTGAGCCATACGTCCTTATAAAGTCCTTATTTGTGTTGTTAACATCTTGGTGGAGTGTGAAATAACATTTTAAACATACAAGCTTCGGGTAGCACATATAATTAATAATTGCTGTTTGTAATTATTCTAATTATGAGAAAAACTATTGTTCGGAGCATTTATCAATGTGATAGAACTAGGCCATGTAATAGATAGAAAACATACAAACTGAAGCAACAGATTTTAAAATTTTTGTTTATTTGTCTGTGCATTTGTGAACGCAAATCTCAGAAACAGCTCAACCTAAACAAATGCTGTTTTTATTATAATATTTTGGCAAACTTCTCTTAACATTTAGCGTTAATTTTATTTCACCCGGTTCATACATTAAAAAATATATTTATAAAAAGACAATCTTCTTATATACATTATTTACTTTTAAATGTGTATATACGAGGGGCGTTCAATGTATTCTCGCTATCGATATGATTTACTTAGTAGATACATAATTAGACTATGACCTATCGGTACCATACCAACTATACTTCATGACTACCCCTCCAAAGTTGACTTTGAGAGGTTAGGGTTGAGGCGGATCCGACGAATGCTCACAGTGCCGCAGAAACAAATGTGAGTTGGGGTTTGTAGCAACAGTACAAGAGTAACCACCCACCCCACCCACTCACCCTATAGCCTACAGTTGACAGCATGATCTCCGCGGAGAACGATTTGTCGATTGTATTTTTTCATGCCGATATCGAGAACAGATTGCGTTTTTTAACAATGTCACATTAGTAAATAAGTAATGTATTGCAGGCACCACCTACTCGGGGCACTACACGGCGTACTGCAAGCACCCCTACACCGGCGACTGGCACGAGTACAACGACTCCAGGTACCCAACGACTGTTCCTCACCCATACTTCAACACGTGTGGGAAATGCAGTATCTTTACACTATAGTCTATTCAAGGAAACAAAGTTTACTATATCTGCAATTGTATTTGTAGGGTGTCGAGCATCAGCCCCCGCAGCGTGGTGTCGGCGGAGGCCTACGTGCTGTTCTACGAGCTGGCGCCACGCGCGTAGACCCACCATCACCCCCACACACCCCCTGACACCTCCACAACACACCCACAGGTATGTGTATCACATAATGACTTCTTTAATTTTTTACCCTCACGACTTTAATTCGAATAAATAATATATTGCGGTCATCTTGGCACAGCGCCACAGCGTGTGACTGGGACGTGACAGTCGTGGGTTCTATTGCTCCTCGGTTCTAGTGCTACAGAAAAAATAAATTATTTATTAACTATAATATCTATTTTCAAACAGAATTACTCTAAATTTTCATTGAGAATATCAATGTAATAAAGTCATATTATCATCAAATATTTATTTAATTTAAAAAAATGGAACTTTTCGCTGTAGCCTGCATATAGCAGGTAGGCAGAAGAAAGTTCGCGTTAAGACACCCCGTCCTCGGCATTGGACGGTGGAAGCTCAGCGCCGCGTTTTGTCTTGTATTTCAAATAATCTTTTTAATATAATTCTTTTTGTTTATTTTCAGAATAAAATAATCATCGTTGCTCCAACTGGACAGCGTTGCTACTAATTTGTAACATACATACAGACAAGCACTGTATATTTATATATAAATAGATATATTTTACATATACTGTATCATTGATAACGGACATGACGTCACAATACTGGACTTTATTATTAAAACATGTATAAAAGAATCGAACCGGCACTATAATTATAGTTTCTTTTTGTTTGAGACGCCATTTTAATTTATTTTATTTAATATTATTTAAAATAACAGGATTTTAAAATATAAAGTTTAGTATTGTTATAATTTTATATGTCGATAACCGTAATAAATAATGGTAAAACAAAATGAGATTTTATTATAAAGAATATATAATATTAGTTATGATTAAGGTCGTAATCACAATGATTATGACCATAATCATAATCACAATGATCATAATTATAGACAAATAATTATCTTTGAAAAATAGTTGTTTCTGATTTTATTGTTATTTATTATATAAGTCGTGTGTTAAATGCGAATACGTTGACAAGTTTATATTGAAATTATTATTTATTAAATAATTCTTTCTTTCTTTATTATTTAGAATAATTTATAATCATTTTATTTTTTTTTGGTTAGGAAATGTCTCGAATATTTTGTTTTTATAAAAGCAATTAGATAATGGAATAAATAAACAAAATTATTTCTTTTTTTTTCTTTTTTTTTTATTACCATTTTTTTTGCTTGTCAGCTCATTCACATTTCAAATTATAAAATGAAGCCTAAATTGTTTGAAATTAGTTCAATATTATAACAAAATTCCTAAAGATATTTGTTTTGAAAAAAAAAAACTAAAGTTATTTGTGATAATTAACAACTTTTTTCTAGAAAACGTATTTTCCTTTTCCAAATGTGTTGATGATACTTTAAAAATGTTCAAAATATTTATAGATATAGTCTATTATTTCATTATAAATATTTATATTATTGAAAATAGTTACGTTGTTTTAATTTCTTTTATATTTATTGTTTTTATGTTTCGTAATAAAACAATTTGTCATTTTTGTACTAATATTAAATTATACTTGTTGTTTATTTCTTACAAAATTCATTTTACAACATTTTATCGTTATTTACTGCGTTAAAACGTCACTATAAATACACGCATATATAAATGATATGGGAAAAAACATATGTTCTAAACCAATTGAAATACCTCAAATTAATTAATTATTTATTTTAGTTAAGTTTTGTTTATTTTTTCCTTATATTAGTACGGAACATGCAATGATCACAAAACAATTACTCAGAATTTTAATAACAACAAACAACCTCACACTCGAACTGCTTACTCAATTTTTTCTTATTTACTTGATAATTCTTGTTACTTTTCTAACCACAAATTTTGTTTATGTTCCAGAGACGCTGACAAGTCCACTTTGTAGTTTATAAAAAAAATGTAATATATAAAATATTTACCCAATGATTTTAGTTTTATATATTTAAATATATATATTATTACGAAATTGATTGTTTTTGAACGTGTTTGTTTTCCAAGGCTTCGCGGAGTCAAAGGTAAAAAGTTAGTAATATTATATTTTTACAAAAAATAGAGTTAGCAGTTTTTGTCAGAAGCTACGGCTTTAATATATGAATGATAAATTTATGTCAATTTTAATGGTTACTTTTTTGTTTCAGTTTTTAAAACGAATGAAACAACTTGAATTGTCAAGTTCCTTTCATTCATAATTTAATTTCTTTCTTATTTTCAACATTTGAAGCTAAACACAAAAAACCGAATTGACGAGTTTTCATACATTTATATGTATTGTCAATATTTAAATGACATAACAAAAAGCAATTAAAAAGCAAAAACTTCCAATATTTTATTTGGGGATTATTCTAGAACATTTTTAAATCCAATTATTAAGTATTGTTTATTTAATAGACTTTTGAGGCCCTACTGGCGCAGGGTCCCGTGCGATTGTAAACGCGACAGTTGTGGATTCTATTCCCACTCGGGAGAATGAAATATTTTCATTTTCTCGTTCTGGTAACGAGGCAAAACGCGGCGTTGAGTTTCGCGAATTTGGCGGAAAGGGGGGGACGGAAACTTCTCAAAGGGAACAGAGGGTCTCAGTATTAGGTTCCCAGGCTCCCTCTGCCTATCTTGCTATATACGGGAATCTAATAATATTTTATTACTTTGTTATATTGTAAAACATTATTTATATACGTTTTCAATAATATATATAAACGTATGAAATATAAATGATATTATTGTAATAATAAAAGCAACCGGAATATGAAACGATTGTACACTAAATATGAAAAATATATATAAAAGATGAGTATTTTAAAAACGACGCTTGTTCGTGTTGCACTACTTATTATCATACTCTTAAAATTAAAGTGATGTAACTCGAAAGTTTCGACAATTTAAGATATTGCAAATTACAAGAACATTTTGATTTTATGGTGATTTCGAATTTATGGTAAATTAAAAATCTTGAGTTATGTCACTTTTATTTGAGGATGCAATATTATAAGTGTACTGTCGATGCTATACAAAGTAAATATAAACTTATATTATGAAACATCAATTTTTTTTTAAATTTATAAATGAAAACAATGAAAATCTATATAAAATTTGTATTCAGCGTGCAGTTATATTAATAATTCATACATTAACACGTCATAGTCTTAGAATAAAAGTGATGTAACTAAAAAAACCGTAAATTCACCATAGAATCTATATTTTAAGCAAAATTATATTTTTTTAGTTACACCACTTGTATTTTAAATATATAAATAGATATAAATGCGATATGTATTTGCGGTGGTTGCGCCCCGCGTCTACCTCAGGACGATCTAATGGTATGCCTTACTCTTAACTAAGATAATTTTAGGACGGTGCATGACCGAGCTGTGACTTCTCTATCTTTGATATGTCACCTATGTGTTATACAATATATAGATGACGTACGTAATTTAATAAATTACAGCAATTTACACCACGTGACGTCACAGTTCACTTTACATAAAAATATAATAAATTAGTTATTTGTTAATTATTATATAGTTTGTCATTGTCATGTACCTATCGTTAGTTTCCGTTCGATGCCATCTTCTGAGGTATAGTTAAGTAAATGCTTGAGGCGTGGTTGTTTCTTTTTTGTATATATTTTTTTAATTTTATTTACTGTTGAGTGCGCGACGACTCCGCTGCGAAATGTTAGATTTGCGGCTTTTATCATGTTTTAGCGTTTTGTTTAAATATATAAATATATATATATTTAGTCTGTGATCGTTATCAAATATCAAAAGTGACAGTTTCATTTTGACAAATATCTTAAATATGAGCTCAAAAAGTTAGTAGTTTCTTATATTTTAAAATTCTTTTTCCAAAATATGTATGATATTAAAGATAAAAATGGCAAATTTAACTGTATCTCATAACGCGCGTTTTAAAATTATGTTGCATTTCATTTAAATATACAAAGAGTAAATTTCATTCAGGTATTGATGTTCTTTTTTTTAATTTAATTTTGATAAAAGTCGCGAAATCTTATTAGTCAATTGGGCGGAGCATCACAAGGAATCTTTATGTAACCAAAGATATTGTTAATAGAAGCTGGAGGCGATAGCGAGTGAGACCTGGACGTTATTAATTATTTATAAACCTTTATACAGAATGTATCTAAAAATATAATTTTAATAATTATTTCTTTATTTTTAATCTGTTTTAGCCATTTTTTTAAAAGTCATGACTCACTCACTATCACTTATAAAGCGGTCATTGTTGGATTGCTGTATTAATAAATTTAATTTATTATAATATATTGTGTGATCTGACGCTGGCCTGGCACGCCTTGGCTCAGGCCACGTGGTCTGAGTTCATGCCACGTGGGGAGGCGTGGGCCAGCGCCTTGCCCTCCACTAACTATTTATGTAAAGCAACAGATTTATATGATAGAATATATATTTAATGATTAAATTATTATTAAAATCCACTTGTTTTACTATTATTTTGTTGTTATTTATATTCGTTTTGATTTAACAAGTAATTATTCTCTAGTAACAACTAACGAAAGGGAAGGCAAAGCGCGGCATTAAGTTCCACCACTCAGCACGCAATGCTTACCACGAGGTTCCCTCTTCCTATTCGACTATGGGCGGGATACAGCGGGAATGTTTGTTCAGCGTAAAAGATTTAGCTTTGTTTACAGCACACAGACGGAACAATCCTCCTTTAATATTTCTACTGCTTGTGATCGGAAACTTAGAAAAAATAAACTTAAAAAAATACACATGGAAAGTCCAACAATACTAATATAGTATGTTCTCCATCATCCCGGAAACTCGGAAGGTTGAAGTTATCGCCAAATCGGGTCAAATTTAAAGTTAAATTACTCGACTGTGTAGTAAATTATAAAAATCGAGAAGAAATGGGTAGTGTTGAAAATAAGGAAAGGTCCGGTCTTCCGAAGAAGCTCAGTACGAGAGAAAGGCGACAAATTATAAAATCGGTACAAAATAACCCATTTACAAGCGCTCAAAGCTTAGCAAATGATATCGCGTCAAGTTCAGGTAAGGTTGTCTGTGGCCAAACTATAAGAAACGTACTGGGTAATGGTGGTCTTCGTAGCAGAACAGCGAGTAAAAATTCTTTCATAAGTGAGGCCAATATAGCAAAAAGACTAACTTTCGCGAAAGAATACTTAAATATCCCTTTAGAATTTTGGTACATTTTTATTTTTTTCTGACGAAAGCAAATTTTATCTTTTTAGAACGGACAGACAAATATTTGTGTGGCACAAGCCAAATACTGAACTTCAGGCGAAACATGTGCATAGTACAGTCAAACACGGCGGTGGTCTTGTGATGGTTTGAGGCTGCGTGACAGCAAGTGGTGTGGGAAACTTGGCTTTTATCGAAGGAATAATGAAAGCTACTGCTTTTCCGTAACACTTTACCGCAATCTACTGATTACGGTAAAGTGTTGCGCGATATTTTGTCTTGCAGCGCATCGAAATTAGGCGTATGTGAGACATACTACTTTCAGTAGGACAATGTTCCTAAGCATACAGCTATGAAAACCTAAGGAATGGGTGATGTACAATGTCCGTAGAAAACTCCGCCATAAACGCCAGACCTCCACCCAATTGAAAAATCATGGCATTTGCTGGATTAAAATTTGAGGAAAATGAAATTTTTAAATAAAAATTATTTGAAGGGTGCTTTGGTGGAGAAATGGGCTCAAATCTCGATTTAAACAACGTCCAAATTATTGGAATCGATGCCAGGGAGATTGCAAGTCATCATTGATACTAATAGAATGCACACAAAGTATTAAGTGTCTTTTCTTTCATTTATTATTGATTTTTTTTACAAAATACGTACAAGCTGGTTGGTGGGCAAATACTTATTTGACTTTAAAATATGTGTTTATAGCGTCTCATTCTCTAATTTCTATTTTCTGAGAAATTTTATTAACCAATTCGAAATATATATAGATTAAGCTATTAAATACAAAAATTAACTAAAAGCATTCTGTGTTTTTGTAGATGTAACATCAAAAAATTAGGGTGTGCAAATACTTTTTTCACCCACTGTATATTTTGTAGAAAAAAAAAGATTGAAAATAGTTTATTACCTTACATAAATATGCCGCAAGTTAATAGACTCGGTTGTCATGAAGACCCTTACGTGCATGTTGAGGCTAGGTAACTCCAGCTCCACTAGACAGCCAGAGACATACGTCCGTGTCCGCTCATACATGTTGCTCCGAGACTGTACTCTAACGATATACCCACATTCGTAAATACAGTGGCTCGCTTGCGTCATGTTTGGCCTAATTAATATTTATTAATCCATACCTATATTATAAATTCGAAAGTAACTCTGTTTGTCTGTCTGTCTTTTACGCAATCAGGGCCAAACCGCTAATTTAATTATGATAAAATACTCATATAGAGATACTTGAGGGTCTCGGGATGATCATAGGATACTTTTTTTTCTCATATTTGTAATATTTTCGATATATAGCAATATATTAAAATACTTATGAATTTGACATGCAATTTATTCCGCCATGTTTATAACAACCGCCGTTGCTAAGCAACGATTTACAAAGTTTGTTGTTACAAAACGTCACCCAAAATGAGCTTGCTTAACGCATCTCTCTATTGAAAACTGAAAATAATTTATATGGAAAATATGGAAAAAGGACAAGGCAAACGAGCGTTCGGGTCACCCGATGATGATCAACGCCGCCCACGACCCCGTGAAGCACCAGAGGAGCTTTAATAAATATTCGTATAGTTCAAGCGGGCGTAGCCGCGCTCGGGTCCACTAGTTAATATATAAATAACATTATTATTTAAAGAATAAATAAATAATAACTGAAGCTAATTAGCTAAGTATAGAAATGATTAAGTAAAGTAAAGGCGCCAGATTTTAATTCCACAGATTACAAACGCTGCCGCCGCCCGCCGCCCTCCGCCCGCCGCCCGCCGCCCGCCGCCCGCCGCCCGCGTGACGCGCTAGTCGACTGCGCGAGTCGCAAGCCGACAGACGTGGCTTGTGTCGCCCACCTCTCTCCGCGCTCCAAACAAAATGCCTCCGCGTTACTTTGAAAATGTTGAGAAAATCTAAAACAATTGTTGTGTTTAGTTTAATGTATGCGGTGAATGTTGGTGAGTGTTGTCATTTTGGTAATTGCGTAATGTTGTTGTTTTTTAAGATGAAGTGCGACGAGTGTTGCCGTCTCGCTCGCACTGTAAATGTAACATTTGAATTGATGTATGTCCGTCTCTTTCTGGCGTTGACGGTCGCGGGTGGAAAGCGGGGGTCTGTAGGAAAATATGAACAAAATTTTGCTCTCTTAAAAATTATTGATTTTTCATTTGAGTAACAGTAAAAACGCGTACGCCGCTAATTGCATACGTGATGCGGTCTCGCGCGGCCGCGTCCTCCCCGCGCCCACGCCCCCGCCACCCCCGCCGCCCCCGGGGCCTGCAATCGTGAAAACTCACATTTTTCAGCACATGATAGTCGACCATTTAGCGTCAGCGGTCAGACCTCTCGCTTAGACTACAATAATAGTAGAGTCGCGAGCCCGACCCCGGGCCCCGAGGTCTCCGAGCGGTCGCTGGTCGTCGAATGTTTATAACTTCATTCGGGGCCCGCAAACTATTTTGGGAACGGCCAAATGTTCGCTTTGTGCTCGTGTTTTAACCATTACGATCTCACGGAGCTCCAGTGTGTGTTTATGCATCCCGCACCTAACAGGCACCTGCCGGTAAGTCCTAGCTGCTATCGTCACACACCTCAATTACTGAACAACTTATCGGTCAAAAATCTGAAGTCAAATAGCATTCTGATAACATATTTCCGTTATAGAGGCCCAAAATTTTCCTTACTGCGCTGCAATTAGGCATTAGTTGACTCGCCAGTACACCAATGATCCACATACAACAATGGAGAAACAAATTTTTTATATAAATAATTAACAAAACGTGTGTAGTTAAAGAAGGTAAAAACTTAAAGTCTGTTGAGGTCCTAAAGATAATTTTGTTTAAAAAAGAGGTATTTATATATATTTTAATAAAATATCGATAAGAACCGCGAGATAATCTCAAACACTATTAGATGAGATAGCGGGAGTGACTCATCACTCACTAACGCGTCGCTCTGAAAACAAATACTTATTGCAATTTGATTCATGTTCACTTCTATTATTTACTTCTGAGAAGTTTGTAGGTAGGAATAGAAACTAAGATTATTATATATATAGTCTTAGTATATAGTAGGTACATCATTAGATTTATTCTCATAATATTGTAATAATAACATCGGTTTATGGTTTGCATATTTTTAAACTGAAATTTGGTTTGATTTCAATTAAAATGATTTTTCCAGTAAGAATTGACTTAAAGACCTATCAAAGTACGAAATTTAACAATAAATGATTGTATCCTCTCCTTGTATCCTTGTTTCACGTATATAGCGTGTACTGTATAGTGAGTGTAGTGTCGCCCCTCGCTGCACTGCACTGCGAGCAACCTGTATATGTATGGACTTGCTCAGAGTTTAGTTGTTATTGTCGAGTCCTTGGTCTTTAGTATATACCGTGTATACGTGGAAACGGTACTAATTGTTCTCATGAGTGACGAGAGCAACCAAACACTGAGGTCACATCGTAGTTAGACCAGTGAGACGCGCGTCTGGCCTCGTGTCGCGTCCAGATATAGCGGAGGGACCCCCGTGCGGGCTATTTTGGGCGCGCCCCTAGGGTCGACGCCCCGGACCCCCGCGAGGGAGGAACTTGACGCTGCTTTTGCCTGATACCAGAGTGAACCAATGAAAATATACATTTAAATAAATATTTCATTTAAATTTATTTAATACTAGCGCCCCGCCAGACGCTATATTTATATCTCTTGGAGATTAAATGGGCTGCTAGGGTTCCTCGTCAGGTACTCCAGACCTTCATTTTTGTTATGTGGGTGGAAATTGTTTGTCCTACTGTTCAATTTTTCCGAAGGCAGCAGGTATATTTATATCTCTGACAGTTTAAGCAGGTTGTTAAGGTTCCACATGAGGTATCCAGATTTTCAAAATAAAATATAGCCTAGATGTTGTCTAGACTTTATAGTAGCTATACAACCAAAAAAAATTCATTCAAATCCGTCCAGTAGTTCCGTAAATTAGCGGGCACAAACAGACAAACAATTTTTTTTGTAGATTTGGATTTGGGGATTACTGTTCCTAAACCCCCCTCAATTATCGAGTAGAGTTCGTTATTTAATATTTGAATGAATACCTCGTTCTGGTTACAACACAAGACGCAATTACGGCGCAAAGCGGGCAACGAAGTGTCTTAGTTGTCAGTGTCTTAGATCCCACTGCCTCCACAATGTGTCATGGGTCATTGAGGAGCACGTATGGCTCAGTGGTTAAAGCGTGTGGGCGGATACTGGTTGGCACTGTACCTCAGCTCAGCTCGTTGGGACGGACGACGACAGTCGCGTTGTATCGCATACCGCGATATGTATCGTCCGTCGGGACTCGGGGGTCGCAACAACGAGTCATATTGATTTTTTATGTTCAACCTTTTTATTTGTAACTTTCACCGAGCGGGGGACTTCCCCGTGTCTTTTGTCCTTTTCCTTCTCACCCTCCACCCTGTCCTGTATTGCTATCTAGCTTGCACACCAGTAGAAAGTTATTTAATTACAACAACCAATTTTACTCTTAGATTCGCTTCGCTTAGGTTTTTTTGAAGTATTTATTTGGTTCAGGATTAATATTTTGTGTTCCCAGTAGCGCAGAGGGACAGCGTCTAACTGCGATGGTTATGGGTTCGGTACACCCACAGGGTAATTAATAATTCTCTAGAAAGACAAATCGCGGTTTCGAGTTCCGACGCGACTTGCCGTAGGATAACCTCATAAAGATCTCCAAGAGGAGACCACTATCGAGCGAGCGAAGCCGCGGGCGGGCAGCTAGTAATTTGTAAATGATTACTTTGTGAATATAATGTTTATTCTCTTTTATTTTCAGATTATGAAACAAATCAATACAACACTACAAAGTTCCAGTATTCTAAAAATACAATCTAGTCTAAAGTTTCTACTTGAATTTAGTGTATTTGGTACTTATTAACTTAGCAAATATAATAATCTGTGATACAAACCTTTTTGGTGGACTGTACTCGTGCAATTTACGGACGGACTGAACGTATCGGCCAAAGACTTAGTGATGTATATTCATATTTATTGTTAGACTTTAAGTACAAGTTCGTTTGATGGCAACATGGCGCTCCCCCCGCAACAGTTCTGTGTCCGGTGGAACTCCTACCACACTAATTTGCAGGTGAATTGCTCTCTTATTTTTATATTTTGAAATTTTTATAAATACAAATATTTACTGAAAAATAAAAACTAGTATATATTTCATTTAATATTGTTTACACTTTATTATTGTTGTTGTTGTTATTGTACAGGTTGTCAATCCTTGCAATTCTCGTTCCAGGCGGTATTTCCTCGTCTATTACTTACGGAGCAGTTCGCGGACGTGACTCTGGCGTGCGAAGCGCGGCAACTGCGATGTCACAAGCTAGTGTTGTCCGCTTGCTCCGCTTACTTGGAGAGGCTATTGTTGCAGAACCCTTGTGACCATCCTATTGTTTTGATGAGGGACATGAGGTGGGTGGGGGGTTTTTGGTTTTTATAAGTCTATGGTCATTCTACTATGGTAGACCAAATATACCAAATATAGTATCAAGATATGGTATTCTCTATTTCTTTTCTAATTTTACAAAGAAATGCAGTTTATTATATGTATTAAAGTTTTTACAATATCCATACCTATATTATAAATTCGAAAGTAACTCTGTCTGTCTGTCTGTCTGTCTGTCCTTTACGCAATCAGGGCCATACCGCTAATTTAATTGTAATAAAATACTCATATAGACATACTTGAGGGTCCCGGGATGAACATAGGATACTTTTTTTTTCTCATATTTGTAATATTTTCGATATATATCAATATATTAAAATATTTAATTTGACAAGCAATTTATTCCGCCATGTTAATAACAATCGTCGCTACGCGTTGCTAAGCAACGGCTTGCAAAGTTTGTTGTTTTAAGAAAACGTCACCCAAAGTGAGTTTGCTTAATGCATACATGGCGCGCGCCGATATAGATTTGTATACATTAACAAAAATTAGATGATTTCTATAATTTGATATTCATCCTTATGAAAACAAATATAATAGTCACTTTTAGCATTTCATCTAGATGGAAATTATAGTTTACTGTATAACATTCTAATAAATAAGATGTCACTGATTCCAAATGACCTAGCCTACGAGTGGTATATAGTATGACCGACGCGAACGGGCAGATGACTTTGATGATTTTGTAAATTTTTATATATTTTCGAATTACTATTATTTTTGATGTAATTATTTGCTGCTTATAATTAATTTATCTCAGTTCGGTTATCTATACCGATGTTATACACTTAAAATATTGTAATTTTAATCATTTGGGATTTTATTTAATGTTGTTCGCAAAAATGTAGGGTGTAGCCGCGTCCGGGCCCACTAGTTGTTATATAATTGTATGTTGTAGAATTTTTGATTAAGTTAGGTGAGGCTATAGAGAGAAGAGAGATGACTATTAAAATAACATAATTATGGTTTATTTAAATTTCTAGGGCAATTTATTAATAGCATTTATGATTACATTCAAAAGAATATAAAGTTAACTTTAAATATTCTTATAATATATATTATAAAATAAATATATAATTTGGCTCAGGTTTAGTGAAATGCAAGCGCTAGTGGATTTCATGTATAAGGGCGAAGTGAACGTAACGCAAGAGGAGCTTCCTAGTTTGTTGAAATCCGCTGAAGCTCTGCAAATAAGAGGTAAATATTAATTTACTTTAAAATTCCATGTTATATTATTATATCTAAAGATTAGCATATAGCAGCAGCAGCTAGCTGCTAGCAGAGTAGGCACAGGAAACATTAAGTCTCCTGCCAATCCCATTATTCATATAATGAGAGTGAGTGAGTCCCCAATGAGTCTTCAATGGGTGTCGCACTCACAGCCATTAGTAGAGCATCACAGCCGGATTAGTAATTAGTTAAAACCAATATAATCTTTTACATTTTACCATGACCATGGGTCCTGCTGTGGCAAATATCTTTCCCAGTTCTTCATTTTTCTAATGTATTGAAATACATTTCATTGTGTTGTTGAGTGGCGTAATTCTATAATAATATTATAAAGCTGAAGACTTTTTCCCGCAGGCCTGTGCTCCGGCGAGGCGAGCGCGACGGGCGAGGGCGGCGCCGACTCGCGCGACTACACCCTCGCCAGCGACGCACTGGTGGCCAACGTGCAGCGCGGCGGCGGTAAGTGTGGTCGTCTTCTTGCCAAAGACAGAAATGACAATCATTCATCCTCCAACCGCATGTTGTGTGCTATTCATACTTACATACGAAATGTAAATACGTACAAGCTCATTATGAATAGGGTTAACTCTTTTGCAGTAAACAATCGAAAGACATACAATTAGTAAAAAATAGTAAAGATTAATTCTGCTTTAATAGTCAATTGACGGTCTATAACATTAACACTAGAAGCGCCGCCATCCCATTTTTGTCCCAAACGCAAGTTTGATTGTATATAACTTTTTTTTTTGTGTTAATATTTGTAGATGAAACTTTTTGACTATTACAAATTTTACACCTTTATTTAATTAAAAATATAAATAATTTTATAGCAGTCCTACTTTTTGAAAAAAAATGAGATTTACCTTGAACTGCCGTTGGGTTATTTTTGTCCCGCCATTATTATTTTATTATTTGAGGGTATAATTTGACATATTTTCATGCCTCGGGGACGAGGTGGAGGTGAAAGGGCGATGCGGGGGCGAAAAAAAATTGAATAGTAGGTTTAGCAGTCAATGCCTAAATTTTAAGGGTTCTGTAACTTTTAAGGAAAAAAACCCTTATAAGATCATTTTTTTGTCCATCCGTCTGTCTGTGCCTTTACCTCAGGAATGCGTGGAGAAAACGAGTTGATATTCATATGAGTATATGAATATCAACTATATGACGATCTACAGTCCCTTGATTTCCTGGAAAAACGCCCTCAAAAAAGATATGACCATTTATATAGTAAAAAACATGTATTTCGACACTATAAAGAGAATCAAAATTAATAAGGTACTTTCAGTTAATTTAGAATTATGAAATTTGGCAGCTAGCATCTACATGTAGTACTAATACATTTATGTATAAAATAATAGCCTGAAAAGTGGGGTAAAATTGGTGTTAATACTAAATTTTGCCGCTAGTTCAAGTGAGGTATCAGGTGAAAGGATGACTAAGCTAGACTTGAATTTCAGAAAAACACTCGATACCAAATGTGGGCAATTGTAGGGTAGGTAGAGGGAACTGGGAAACTGTATTGCTTAAACCCACAACCTGTCGCGCTTACAGTCACACACCCTGCGCCACCACTGGCCTCAAATTGTATTATAACAAATAAAATAACAGTTTCAACTAATATACCATTTTTTTTAATAAAACATTATTGTTATTAGCACAACAACAACAACAACAACACAATCGAACACAACAGCAGCATCATAAACAACAAAACACAACAAACGGCCCCAAGAAACGTAAATCCGAGGAGCGCGACAAGGAAGTGAAGGAAGAGACCGTGGAGGAGGACGGGCTGTACTACGGCGTGCTGGAAAACGACCACGGGGACTATCATGAGGTAACCGCGCAATTATCGTAAAAAGAGAGCCCAACGTTTTTGTTTTACGTAACAATATATAAGTAACCTATAGCTTTGTCGGTAAATTGATTAGTAGATGGATGGACATCAGTCAAATAGTTCATTTCAGATACTTCTCTGTCTAGAACTGCCTCAGTTCTAGACAGACAAGCGTAAAAGTACAAAATACAAATAAAGTGCAAACAAAGCTCTTTGCCGGTAGGAATGATAATCGATTTTATTTAAAAGGATCCTTTCCTTCTAAGCGTTACCCCCTCATTTTTCTTTTAAGGTAAAAAATTGAACTTAGTTGAATTTGAGTACATGTCTCTTGAAAACCGCCCAAGAGTTCTGAACACTGAGCCTTACGCTCACATACTTACGTACCTGATGGTCTTCAAGAGGTGGGTTGAAATCTCCCCACGTCAAGTTTTTAAACATTTCCCAAGAAAAGTTTTTCTCTATTTTAGTTACGAATCTTATAATTAAAATTCCAGGATGAAGAATCAAGCAAACCCGGTAGCAGCTTAGGACAAACTTCAGGTAAGTTAACTTATTTAAAAAAACACTTTGTTAAAAGAGACATTTTTTTTTTAAATAGACCGTTTGTAACCAGTTTAAACATTTTTTTATTCAATATTATTTTTCTGTTGAATTTTTTGAAATTTTCGCGTATTTCAATGTGAACCGAAGATCGTAATGTGAAGAAACATATTAAAATGAATGTCTGTAAGGTAGGCCGATTTTACATAATAACATATAATAAATAAAAAATATCAAAAATCTTGCTTTTTAGTAGAAATTGAACCATGAATGTTTAAAGTAGTTTAATTTTTAAATTTTTTATTTAAAATTTGGTGTATCTTACAGACATGTCATTTGTCGACTGTGTTTTTGAAGCATTCATGGTTCACAAATGATTATTTTCACTATTTCGTAATTTTTTCTTAAATTTCAGGTCAAAATCCATATCTACGGGTGAAACCAGAGAGCGAGCTATTCTTCCACAATAAATTACAAAATCTCGCTAATTCCGATTATATGAATAGATTAGCAAAAATGAATTCAAATGAAATACAAAAGGAGTTTACTAAGTACGGCATAACCAATGTGGACGACTTCCAAAAAACGGAAAACGATTACTACAAATGTTGGTTAGAACAAAACGGCGAATTAGAAGTTTCTTTGTTGAAGTCAACTAAAAAAGTATCAAATAAAAAGTTGGATGGGCAAAAATCTGAAATAGAATTGATTTCTAAAGGCGAAAAGAGGGATAAAATAGATAAAGTTATAAAAAAACGTGGTCGCCCACCTTTATTTAAGGACAGGACGGTAGATATATCAGAAACGGCGTTAAAAGCCGACTTGGAGCAGTTCTTAGCTGGTGCAGAAGTCAGTACTTCGGGATTGTCCCGACAGGAATTAGAGAGAGCCATGATGGGGAAGTTTAATCCGAATAGAAGGTACTCTAATGAGGCGATGTGGGCAGCTTTGATGGACGTTAAACGAGGCGGGAGCATATATAGGTTAGTAGAACATACACCTACTCCCTAATTTGAGGCATGACGTGGTCAGCGGCGGAACTCAACGCCTTTGGCTTGCGGAGGGATAGAAATAGTTAATTCCCCTAATTGGGTTTCGAAATCATAATTTTATAAAAATTGGTATTGATTTAAAAAAAAATCCATACAAATTCAACGCCAATTTTATCCCCTTAGGGTTAAAACTTTTCAAAATCTCTTCTTATTAAAATTATGTATATATACTAACTTTAAAAATAACCATTGTTTTCCAGAGCGGCCCAAACACACAAAGTACCAAGAAAATCCCTAAGAAACTGGATGAAGCGATGTCACATCAAATCATCATTTCCAATGCCCCAACAATTGAAACAATTTGTGGAAAACAGTAAGAAACAAAGAGATCAGAATGTGGAAAAACCCACGTTCGAGCAGGAACACGAAATAGATTTTGGAAAACATTTTCTAAGTTGTAACCAAATCTCCAGTGAAGATGAAAAGATAGAGCCCAATGACGTTCTCAATATGTCATTACATCAGTAGTTAAGGAGAAATGTCTGAATTTGGAATTATTAACAATAATTTAACATTATACATTTGATTCAGTAATTTAATAAAAGTATATGCTGATTTAACATTTATTGAAAAAAAAAATTACCGGTTTTTAGTAGAACATGTTTAAAATATATCAGCTATTTTCTAAATGAAGTAAAAGTCAGAAAGAAAGAAGAAGAAATTCAACTTAATTTGGAATTATATAAAAAGTAATTACACCAGTAAATATGGCGAAAAATATGTTGTGTAATTGACCGGTTTTTATAGAAAATTTTCAAAATATATTGGTTATTTTTGTATTAAAATAGTCAATTTACAGTAAAGTACAGCCATTGTTTATAAATTAATATTTGTATAATTTGTACTTAAATTGAATAACAAAAAGTATTGTAATATATAATAATAAGATTATAAAAAAACAAAGTATTAATTTATCTAAAAACTATCTTTACTGCCAAAGAATAATCAAAGAGAAAAAATAATTATTTGAAATAAATATTATATTATATTTTAATTACAACTTCATGCAATATAATTTCCAAAGATTTTTTTTTATATTTTCCAAGTGTTTAGTTTAATATTGCTATTTTTTATTTGAAAATAAAAAAATAAATTATAGATTTATAATCGATTATATAGTTATAATCGAAAAAGTAAACTTAATTAGTATTTTTACTCATTGCTTTTGTTAAGTTTCCCAGTTAGTGTTGCCAGATAAAGAAAAACTGCCATTTTGATTGAAAAATGACACTTGGAGTTTTTTTTTGTTTTATTTATTGTTACTTTTAAGTAATTTTATAAACATTAGTTAATATTATAGAATTATTGCGAAATTGGCCTTTTGAAAATTCGTGTGCTTGAGGACTATGTCCGCTAAATAAAAGACTTTATTATAAAATTTTATCATAATATTATATAAGTAAGTTACATTTATATTGTGATTGCAGTTTTGTAACGAAATTTAAAAAAGTCTTTAACGTCAAAGTTAATATCAATGACAAATTTGTCATATTTATAATATAGATAATAAAATTAAAAGTGTTTTATTTTTTTTATATAAACTGCTGTCACGTTTACATAATATTATTGTATGCTTAATTGTCGTAAGAGTAATTTATTTGTAATTTAAAATTGTACTTAATTCATTGTTTAGAAGCATCGTAAGTTTTTTTAGAGCAGTTTCAGTGTAGGTCTAAAGGTGTCGAATTTTAAATATTTTGTAGTTTTTTCGCAGTAAAATCCATCATCTAACAGTTGATAATATTTAATGTAAATTTTCAATCTGATCTAAAAAATTTCGGATCATAATGGAGTTTATCGGGATTATTTGTATAATTGGAAACCCCATCACCTGTGTTAGTTAGTTAGTTTCACGCTATAACCTGCACGTAACAATGCATGGCAAAGGGAATCTAATGTTATGGCACTCCGTTCGCATTGGGACACTTCCGTTCCCCACTTGGAATTCTTAGGCATTGCGTGTTGAGGGGCGGAACTCAACGCAGGGCTTTGATTTTGATTGAGGTGGACTTCTTAATTAGTAAGTATATTTTAAATTCGACACACAAGAAAAGCCTAATAACTAACAGTACGTTCCTAAACTATCACTTGAATTGTTTATTTAGAAGTTACTTTGGTTAGTTTATCTTCCCGAGTTGCGTGTGATGGTTTTTACATAAAACCTAACTATTCTTTTTATTTTCATATAAAATATCTCCTACATACATAGGAATTTTCATTTCATTTCATTTCCACATATATAGGAAATAATATTATGTGAAGGATGCTGCGGATTGTAAAGAGAAAAATAGAAAAGGAATATATTTAAAATGTAAAAGACCTCCTAACCTAACCTCTAAAAAGTGAAGGAGCAATTAGAAAGAACTGACAATCTTAAAATTATTGTATATACACTACTCAAAACAAAATAAAGGCTACTGCAATTTTCAAGTATACTTATGTGTTACTTAGGTATTAGAAAATAATGAAGTTCATTAGCTTTACCATTTTCTAATGTAATTAACTTAAAATTTAAATAAAATCGATCCAATAAAATTAACACAGAATTTTTGCAATTAACTATGCAATTTTGACAAAAAAATCACTCCCGCTCATAAAGCTTTCAACAACTTTTAGCATTTCTAAAGCTTTTTTTTTTTGTTGTCTTCAGTATCGTGTGTGTCCTCCTCATTTTTGTACACAATCCTGAGGCCTGTAAGGGATACTTTCAACTCCCAGCTTAATTTGAGCACTTCAATCAGCTGTGGCTCGTTATGTGCGGGCCGGTCAGTACTTCGATCGCTTCGTTTGAGTAGATCCCACATGTATTCTATCGGGTTGAGGTCGGGACTGTTGGCAGACCAAGGTAACACCTTAATATCAGCCTCCTCTAGAGCATTGTCGTGCATCAGCTTGAATCTTGCACCAATTCTCTGAGCAAACGGCACCACATGAGGTCCGAATCTCTCACTTTCTCGGATGCAAGCATCTGAAAATCGCTCACCTTCACGTCTTCAAACACTAATGCGCGCCTATCATCATTAAAAAATATCTGTATCTGTGCTCTAGTCACTATGTCCCAGGCAAGATATTGCCTTGCATACGGTAAACGGTTTGCACGATGAGCACTTGTTAGTGGAATTGGCAATATTCGTCTTCTGGAGAACTGCACAAGAACTGGAGAACAATTTTTTGCTGGCAGTATACTCAAATAGAACTTGTCAACACTTAAGATGAACGTACCATAAGTATCAACCACTCAACATTGCACTCATGTGAATAAATTAACCCAAAGTGCAAAAATACGTAGTGGCCCTTATTTTGTTTTGACTAGTATATTTTGGTAAGTTGTTCTTATTTTCTCAATTAAATCATCTTGTAACAAAATCTAAATCGATTTATCCGTTTAGGGGATAAGATGCTACCAACAGATACACAAACACCTCAAACTTCTCTTCTCTTCTGTTTTCGGGGATAAAACAATTATTTTTAATATAAAGTTATTTATATGTAGGTTTTTGTTAAAGTTATTCAATTAAATAGTAGTTTTTAACTGTCTGTGTGTTCTTATATTTTCTGGAGATTAATAAAAATATTTATGCCAGAGGAGCTTATAAGAGGAGCCAAGTTTATAAATATGTTTTTCTTCGTCACGTTATCATTCTACGTAAAGAAATGATATCGATATCTTAATATCGGAAAAATATTTCCCTAGAATATTAAATTCCATAATTAACCTAAAATTACAAATAAATGAAGTAAAAATGACTTAGAAATGTACTTAAAAAGGTAACTTTAACTATTGCCAGTCAAATTTAGATAGTAGAAACCATCATACGCAATTGTAATCCATAAAGTGCCTATTAGTGTAAAGATATACATAATTTAGTATAAGCTATGTCTAATGTCTAAAACTATAATATCTAAATAAGTTACATAAATACAGTACGGTCGACAAGTCGGGTCGACTCGTCGACCCTACTGTATATAGATGTATCGGTGTTGTTCTCAGTATTATGTTCTATTTGGATTATGTTTCAGTATTTATGTATTATGTTGTATCTCGGTGTTGCCAGTTTAAATATTTTTGTTTTTTTGTATTTAGATTTTTTATATGAAAAAATGTATTGAAAGTGCGACTGCTACTGTGTTTATTATATATAATGATTTAACGCAAAATTGATAATATTTGCTGTAAAAAAAAAAAAAAAATTTAAGTTGGTTTTTTTTATTGTTTTAACTAAAGTTATGTTATCGGCCCATAGGGACAAGCAAATGATACGTCCACACTTTATTTTTAATTAATTCTTATAACTTATTTTTAATTACTCTATTTTTATATACTTTAAACTTATTCTATTTAATTTTTAAGCTTAAACAAAAAAAAATATATGATGTTATATAAAGTTTTTTACAAACATAAGAAATAGATTTTCTATATATACATTTTATTGGAAATGTAATTGACTAATTTACAATTAAGCCATGGCCAGACAGGTCTACCATTTTGAACAGGCGGGAAAAAAAAGGAATTTAATTTTTATATACAAAAGTGTTATACAGCTATTATAAAGTTTAATTTAAAATAATATCAGTGTAGTTTTATCAGTTTTGCGTTAAATTTTTCAGGTAATATAGTAGATGTTTGAATAGTATTTAATTACTGTGAGTATCATATGTCGCAGTTGCAAACACCAAAGTGTTGCCCGACCACGCGCCATGCACTTACTGTCCGCCCGACTTTATATTATATATTATAGATATAGATCATTGTATCACTTCTATATTGAGGTTTATTAAATAAATATATACATTAAATACGAGTTTTACTACAACAAATGAATAAATCAAATGTCAAACATATTGTGTTGCTTAAAAGAATAGAGCGGCTTTTCCTCGCTTTTTCCCCTCCTGTAGGAAGCCAGGAAAAGGAACGCCCCTCCACGACACTGACATTGACAGTCACCATCACCAAAGAGCCAATAGCACAGATCTAAGGGCCGTTTCTTTTCCTTGCTTGTTGCAGGTCGCGAGCGCGCCGCCGACGGCCTCCCGCGGCACATCCTCGCGCGGCCGCGCCTCGTGGGGCGCCGCCCCAGGACCGTCGTCGACATAGAGACCGACGTGTTCCAGGAGAAGTCCTACAAGCAGTACTCCTCGCAACATCTGAGAGACGCCTTGATAGCTGTGAAGAAAGGATACAGTGTGTACGCGGCGTCTAACAAATATGGTGTACCGAGGAAAACGTTAAGAAATTGGATGGAGAAGTATGATATTAAGAGTCAATTTTCTAAAGGGCGACGAGGTACGAGGCAGCAGATCTTGGATCCCTTAGACCTGATGACGGAAGCGCATTCAGAACGTTTCGAGGGTAGCTTGTAGTGTGAATAACGTGGTAACTGTCATTCAAAGTGTTACAGGACCAATGATATGCCAAATATTTTTTATTTTGTTTATTAAAAATGTTCCAGTGTACTATTATAGTCCTCGGTTAAATGTTTTCCAATGAAATATTTTTATTCGATGTACAATTAGTTGCAGGGGAATGAGATTAATTTTTAGTCATTAGAGATGTCCAAATTTCACTAACTAAATGAAAGTATTTTTTTAGAACACTTATAAAAACTTACCCGCGCCTCTCAGAGACCGTCCAAGTAGAAGGTATGGCTTAGTGGTCAAAGCCGCGGGTTCCGCGGACAAATGTTTATGCCTTGTCTATTAATTAATAGACTCTAGAAATGTGTACAAATGCATATCTCAAAAACTACTAAACCGATTTTAATGAAACTTGGACTATTTCTTCAGTTGGAATGTAATCAATATTATATGATATTTAGATTCCGAGAAATTTCCAGGAAAAAATCCCTCAAGTTTGTCCGCATATTTCCTGGTAACTCGAAATGAATGTGTACATTTACAAAATGTAGTAAATATGTGTGGAAATTTGAAAACAATATTTATAAAGATTTATTTTAGTTTGTTTCTTCTAAAATCTCTAATAAAAGTCTGTTTTTATTCACAAATTATATTAATATTTTACTAAAACTACTTTACTATGAATGAAAGAGACAGTTACGTAGTTTTATAGTAAAGTAATTTAAGTTGAGCAATAATCAACATGCAATTATATCATTGTGCATACATAAATATTTCATGGCATTTACTGAACTATCCAATATCTGAATAGACTGCCACGAACAAAGAAAATGAAAGTATATAATGTAACTAACGGGCCGGGACGCGGCTTCGCTTGCTTCAAGTATAAGAATATTTATTAAATTTATTTTATGATATTATTTATTTAGAATTAGTAAAAAAAATATAAGCCTAAATAATCAAAATAAGCTAAAAAAGAAGACTTATTATTAAAAAAAATATCTGAGTATTTGAAATGAACAAAAAAAACGCACCTTTAGAATTATAGAGACCTTTTAAAAATATCAAGTTTTGGGAGAAGTCAAACAAAGATGTGTACAATGTGTGATGTGTACGTTTTGGTACAAAAATTGGTCTTATAAAATCATTTCAGATGATGTAGTAGTAAATGATTTCTAAATTGTCTGTTGATTTATTTATCTATATAGTTTTTTTCTGTTTCAAAATCATGGTGTTTTTTTTTATTAGGTCACTGTAATTGTAAAGGTGCGAAAAGAAGTAACTAGAGAAAATTCTTAATATTAGAAAAAGTACGTAAAGTTTTCCGTGCGTGCGTACAAAGATATCTACTCTAATTAAAAAAAATTTTACATTAAATACGATAATTTTTCGCGAACAATATCAAATAAAATCTAAAATAATTAAAATTACGATATAACATGGGTATTAGATATAAAATAAAATAAAATAAAATAAGCCTTTATTCACTGACCATTAACTATATAATAAAATTTAAAAACTAAAACTAAACATTTAAAAGTAATTAATTCTCAATCTTATCTCTTCTTAATCAGTTTTTTTTTTGATCAGGTTGTCTCTCGACATAGGCCTCCCCCATCTTATTCCACTGTCCCCTGTTCCCAGTTAACCTCCTCCATCCTTTTGGTAGATCGTCCTCCCATCTTTTTATTTGACGACCTTTTTGCCTCTTTCCGTTTCTAGGGTACCATTCTATTACATCTTTAGTCCATTTATTTTTATTCGTTCTCATAGTGTGTCCAATCCAGTTCCACTTCAATTTTTTTATTTTCTGTATCACATCACTCACCATAGTTCTTTTCCTTATTTTTGTAGTAGTCCATCTATCCTTTAACCTTATATTCAGCATACTTCGCTCCATATTCCGTTGACAAACTATAAGTTTCTGATTGTTTTTGTTTGTAGCAGGCCAAGTTTGACATCCATAAGTTAGGCACGGCAGAATACATGTGTTGTACAGCTTGCTTTTCACTGACATTGGCATCGATTCATTCTTGAATATTTCTTTTAGTGACCAATACTGTTTCCAACTGTTACTTATTCTTCTATTAATTTCTTTTGAGTATTGATCGCTAATAGATAATACTTGTCCTAAATATATGTATTCATCTGCATATTCGATAACCTCTTGATCTATTTCGATTTTGTTCTTTATGGTATTTGTCATTAATTTGGTCTTCGTTGGGTTCATAGATAGGCCTGCTTTTCTACTTTCATTGTTTAGCTGTTGTAGCATAGTTTGCAATGAACTAGATTCTTCAGCAAATATGACAATGTCATCGGCGAATCTTAGGTGATTTAGTTTTACTCCGTTTATATTCAACCCTAAGTTGTCCCAATCTAGATTCCTGAATATATTTTCCAGTACTGCAATAAAAAGTTTTGGCGAGAGTGGATCGCCTTGTCTAACACCTCGTTGGACACTAAATTCCTCTCCCGGTTGTTCTAGTTGTACCTTTGCTGTAGTATTTTTATAAATTTCTTTTAAAATTCTTACATATTTTCCGTGTATGCCTTGATTCTATAGTGTTTCCCATAAATAGTTATGACATAGGGAGTCGAAAGCCTTATTGTAATCGACGAATGCCATGTAGTACTGTTGCCCATATTCATTAAGCTTTTCTATTATTTGTTTCGCTACATGTATGTGGTCGATGGTAGAATAATCCGCTCGAAATCCCGCTTGTTCTTTTGGTTGGTTTTCTTCAAGTTGTTTTGTAATTCGACCTAGTACTATTTTAGAAAAAATTTTGTAAATATTAGACATTAAACTTATAGGTCTGTAATTATTAATTTCGTTTTTATCTCCTTTTTTATGTATTAGAGTTATGGTGGATTTTGTCCATTGGATTGGAATTTGTTCAGTGATTAATATTCTATTAAATAAATGTGTCATATGTTTAGATATTACAGAGATAGACCCTTTTAATAACTCATTTGAAATTTTATCTTCCCCAGGTGCTTTTCCACTTTTTTGTGTATTTATGGCTTTTATAGTTTCTGACTCTAATATGTATGGTATTACTTCCTCGTTAGTATCTTTCACTATTTCTTCTATTATGTTCTGTTCCTTTTGTGTGTATAATTTTTTGTAAAATTCAGTTGCCACTTTAGATATTGATAATCTATTTCCTGTCAATAAATTAGACTTGTTTTTATTTTTAGTTTTCATGTTAGGTATCCATTGTTTGTATTCTCTTAATTGGTTTAAAGCTTTCTTAATTCCTCCTGTTTTCTCAATGTGTTTTCTTAATATATTCAATCTCTCTTTTTTTTTGTGTTTCTTAATTGATATATAAATCTTTTTACTAATGTTTGCAATGTTATGATGGTTCTCTTTCCTATTTTCTAGCATTATTCTTCTTTCTCCCATTAAAGTAAGCGTTTCTTCACCTAAAGTGTTTTTGTTGTCTGTTTTAGGATTCACTTTATTTAGATTTTTTAACTCTTTCTCCAGGAAGTCATACTGTTCTTGTAGTGTTTCTTTTTCTTCAAAGTTGTTTAATGTGTTGTTTAGTTTGTTAAGGACATCTTGTGGTATAGGTCCTATTATTGTTTTAAGTTTATTTGTTGAGATAATATGTTTTCTTGATTTGCGTTTCGTGTATTGTATAGCTCCTCTTAACATTCTATGATCTGTATTGAAATTTAACTTATTTAATACACCTACGTCGCAAAATAATTGGTGTTCGTTTGTAAGTATATAATCAATTTCGTTTTTATCTTTATTATTAGGAGACATCCATGTCCACTTTCATGACTTTCTTTTTTTGAAAAAACTATTCATTATTTTTAGGTTATTGGCAAAACAGAAGTCTATAAGTCTACGTCCATTATCATTTCTGTCGCCACTAGTAAAATCTCCCAAAATAAATTCATCTTTGTTTAATTTACCTCCTACCTTGGCATTAAAGTCTCCCATCATGATAATTTTTTTGTTATTCTTTTGTATCAAATCTGTCAAATGTATTAGATATAAATAACATTAAATAAAAAATAGCGGGCGACGTCGCACAGGATCAAACTTTACACAACACCAACAAAATAAACTACTTTTTAAACTATATTTTGGTTCTCTTCTAATAGAGTTCGAGTTCGATTTCTATTAGATAAGAACCAAAAAAAATACATATTAATTGTGAACAGCAAATAATTACATAAAAATTAACAGTAGTTCGAAAATGTCTGAAAATTTACAAAACCATCGATATCATCTGGTCGTTCGCGTCGGTCATACTATGCCGCCTGAAGGCTAGGTCATTCCGAATCAGTGACATCTTAATTATATAATATACTAAAATGTTATTCAGTAAACTATAATTTCCATCAAGATGAAATGCTAAAAGTGACTATTATATTTGTTTTCATAAGGATGAATATCAAATTATAGAAAATACATTAACAAAATCCCGATACATTTAAAGTAAATTCATTTCAATGGTTACTTTTGCTCAACCTTCAGAGATTCAGAGAGAGAGAGAACACACACACACAGCGACGGTTGTTATTATCATGGCGGAATAAATTGCATGTCAAATTAATAAGTATTTTAATATATTAGTATATATCGACAATATTACAAATATGAAGAAAAAAGTAACCTATTTTCATCCCGAGTCCCTCAAGTATCTCTATATGAGTATTTTATCACAATTGAATTAGCGGTTTGGCCCTGATTGCGTAAAAGACAGACGGACTGACAGACAGAGTTACTTTTGGATTTATATTATAGGTATGAATAAAGGCAAATACACTCTTGTAATGAAAATAAAGAAAGCACCTATACAACAATTTCACTCGATAAGACTACAAATGGCAGTTACAAGTCATACGACGGAAGGAAGGGATGGGGGGGGGGGTTAGGTTCCCTAACGGTAAGACATTAACATTAGGTTAAATCTAACTACCACTATGAATTTAACTAAAATATTTTGTTTATCATATACAATTGCATGTCGATCAACGTTCAAAGAAATTAACGAATAGAAAATAATTAATAGTACTTAAATAAACTACTTAATTTACCAAAAATATTTTTACTTTTGTAATAAAATATGTGAGGCTCCAGTATTTACTATTTATGATAAATAAATAATTGATAAACCCCGACACAAAGAGCTGTGAAGACTAAACAATAAAGTAGACACTCAATTAAGCCATCTTCCAGATAAAAATAGTAAATAATAATCGGTTCACCGTTTTGGGAGCTAGAGTACACATGTGTGTACATAGATACGTCAGACTTATGAGACCCATCGTTTCATAGGTGGTTCAAAATATTTTATTTAATCTGTGCCAATTCATTTTCATATTTTTGAATAAAAAAATATTTATTTTTAAAATTTTACTTTCCCAAAGTTTTGAATAGAATATAGATAATAAAAGTATTGTTAAATATGATATTTTTTTAGTGATAAATTTAATAATTATATAAAACTTCTAGTCTAGTACTCGTTGGTTTAAGTAACATTGTGTCAAAGTAATTAATTATTTGTTATAATTATAGGTTATATTTTATTTTGTAGACGCGACGTTTCTAGTATGAGCTAAAACGAGAATGCTTCGTCACTACACTATGTATATTTAAAAGGACACATTTTTTATATAAAAAAATGTATAGTATAAGTTTTGTATGTGGCAATATTATTTAAAAAAACTGCCTATAATGGGGTACTTGGTTGTATTTTAAATTGATATTTATACATTTTTTATGTTCAAATACGTATAGTATAGTATTTATATGATATAAAGAAACCTGCCCATGTTTTATTTGCGAAAGAATATAGTTTTGTGGAAAAAAAATAAAAATATAGCAGGGTAGTAATATTAATAAATAAATTGATTCCCTTGGGTGGAGCTCGAACCCACAACCGCCATATCCTTGCGCTCCTTGCGCTCCTGTGCCATCATGTGTGGTGGCCTCTTACAAAGAATGAGTGATATTTTATAAAATCAAGTACCCTTTATTGTATTTTTATATTTGTTTAGTTCCAAAAACACCAAAGTAGGGGAATTCAAAGATTATGTTATATTTTTCTTTGTTATTTATTTTTAAAACATTACAACGAGTACATTTAACTGTACTTATTAATTTAAAACGGAATATACATATTTGAACTAAATTTTGATGTTTTATTAATCATAAAGCCTTCATGTGATCATCGATTTTCATAAATAATCGACGAATATAATCGACACTAAATCGATGTTTAATTTTATTTTACTCATATTTTCAGCAATTTTTTTGGATTATGATTATTTTATATTTAGAGTACCTATGCAGAGGGAACCGGAGCATTCCGTTCCCCACTTTCGAATTCTGGAGGCATTATGTACTGAGTGGCGAAACTGAAATCCGAACTTTGCCTCGTTACGTTAGCACAGCGACGAAATGAAAATATTAAATGAATTAATATAACTCAAAGTTAAATCAAAGTCAAATATTAAATAAAATAAATATAACTCAAAAATCTTAACTTAAAGGTATTAATGTAACTCCTCAAGTGGGAATCGAACCCATTATTTGTCGCGCTCTTGTGATCATGCGCCACGAGTCCACGACTGACTTATAAGGTAAAGCTATAGGATTGATTTAACCCTCGCACGCTTAACGTAATATCAATAATCATTGCATTGAACTCAACGTCGCGCTTATGTTCGGTACTGGAATCGAACCTACAATCTTGGCCTTGGGATTGATAGCCCATGTTGCTGGTGTTGACGATACTGTAACACTTTACACCTGGAACTAATTTAAAATAAAATATCATAGAGACATAATAGACGTGATAGAGATTGAGCAATTAGTCAGATTTAAAAAGAAAAAAAAAATGAAATTTGAACATTATTCTCTTGTAAAGAAAAAAATATAATACAAAAGGCAAATAATAATGAATAGTAAGTAACAGGAGATCCAAAGATAAGTAACATAACTTATCGCCGCTCTATCTCTATCCGCAGAGTTCGCGATAGCCAACGTGCAGTGTCAGTACGAGTGCAGCGACTCGGAGCAGGAGGAGCGCGCGCGCCGCGCCGGGGACCACACCTACGACACGCGCGACGAGCCGCCCGCCTTCATCATACACCAAGTGCCGGCGGTCAGTATGCACCAAGTGCCGGCGGTCCTCCTCTACACTAATTACTAATTATTCCTGTTTTTCCAGTCATCCAGCCAGGGTCCGTTCGTTGAGGTGCGCCCGGGCCTGATGACGCTGGCGCCGGGCTGCGTGCCGGCCGTCAACGTCATACACATCGGGGACCGCTCGCAGGTACGTCCATAGCGTACATCGATGACGTCTTCTTATTGTTTTCATTTCTACAAAATATTTGTATACAATATTATGTGCCGATTTGGTACACTACTGCTATATGCATACATACGAATATGTGCATATAGTTCACGAGGCTTAGTCACTGCTGAGTCACTAAATATGTGACGCTGCCATCGGTACAAAGAGGGGTAGGACACTATGTACAAACGCAAAGGTCAGCTTACTGTAACTATATTGTTTTTTCGTTACTAAATGAACTAATGATTAACAGCCAATTTGAAATATATGTAGGTTCCTTGGGGAGTGTTGGAAAGAACGAAGAGAGAATTTTCCTAAATTTCACGAAAACGGGAGAAACGAGATTTTCATTTTATGTAGCCCACGAAAACGACGTCACTGACTTTTCATGTGAAAAGGGGAGGATCTATTGAAAAATCACGTTGTTCTTAATTTTTAGACCAAAGATGATGGTGGTCTTGTAAGTTACTAGCGACTCGCCCGCTGCTTCGGCCGCTCTCTCTGCAACTATCTTTACATAAATAATAGGCTGGGCTAGTTCTCTTTCAGATTAGTTGTTTTTCATTTATGTGATATGTAGGTACTGTTTATTTTTGTAGATAACCAACAACACAGTGATAAACAATACTAACTCATCGTCTGGTGGCGCGGGGGTGGGGGTGGGGGTGGGTGCGGGCGTGGGCGTGGGCGTGGGCGTGGGCGGCGGACAGGACTATAGTATGAGCATGAATAAAAGGATCAGAAGAAGTGAGGTAAGGGAGAAGGAGATACATTGGCTTTTATTTTAGGTATCCCGCATGTAGAGGCCAGTCATGGCGCAGCATGTTTTTTTTTATTATTTAGTGCTATACATAGTAGGTCATACCATGCACTTCTTTTGACATTTCGTTTTTTATTCTTACCTCTTGATATAAAATCAAATGTATTTTTTCTTCTTCTACCTTCTCCTTCCTTTTGATACAAGTGATGACTGTTGCAGGTAGTGCTGCGCCAGGCGGCGGACTGCGTGTCGCGCGGCTCCACCTTCCAGACCGTGTCCGAGCAGTTCAACATTCCCATCTCCACTATACGGTGAGTCACAAAGTGTCCAAGTAGGGTAGTGCTCTCTTGTGATTGGTCCATTAATCGTATTGTGCGTGCACGAGTATAATGACAGGTGTGGATATCAGATGGCATGTGTAGAAATGAGGTACGGAAGCCTGTGGGAGGCTCACGATTAATTATGTTACTACGTCAATGATGTTATCAGTACTTTTGTAAATATTTATAATGTTCTATCTGATAAAATTTTATTATAAAATAATATATATTTTCAGTTTTTAAGTTGAATATGTGTAAATATAAAAACGTTTTAAATGCAAAATACATATATCCTCCATAGTTTCTTCATGGCGCGTAAAGGCATTCTCCCTCGACGACGTCGCGGCAGGAGTACACATGTAAGTGTTCACATCAAATATATACCCGCCGCCACGACTGCCTCATTTGATGTAATAAACATATATTAATGATAACCTTTCAGCAATCAACGAGGGCTTGCAGCAGTCCAGAAGAGCCCCCCTTTCACATGCAGCACTTCAAGTTGCCGGACATGCTCGCCCTGCAACCGGACCATAGCGAACAAGAAGAAGAAACTAATACGTAAACATTACCACTATACGAGCAGTACAGGACCCCCACGACGCGTCCATTATGCTGGATTATATTAATTAAAAAGTTCTCAAATTAAAAAAAACTTTAAATGTATAAATAAATAAAAAATTAAGTATAATTAATTATTCTAATGTTTATGTGATTTTATGTTTTGATACATCGGTCGCAGGTTCGACACCTATAAATATGTTTGCTTACCGACTGAAATTAAAAAATAGTAACGTTTAAGAAATTTAGTTGCAAATTAACTTCAATATTACTTCGATTTATAGTATGCTGTAATCGTTAATTTAATATTAATAAACTCAAATCGCCCACAAACAGTATTGTAAATAGAATCTCAAATTTGTATAAAAAATATAATAATAATATATAAAAAGTAGACGCTTTAGATATTGTTTCAAATATATCTGTCTCACATACATTTTTTGTTATCAACGTGTCTAACCTATTTTTATATATATATTTCCCAAATGATAATACCGAGAGGCCGTCGGAGAGGCCCAAGTCCAGCAGGGGCTCGTCCACATATGTTGCTCCAGCACCTGTCGTTACAATCAATATCTATAACAAGAGACAGATATATTAATATATTAATAATAATAATAGACATATACGAGTACAGACAACAATGACGCTTCATAGAGGCAACTATATTTTTCTAAACAAAATGTAAAATATAAAAAATAACAGAATTAACAATAGTAACTTATGTTTTTATAAGAAGACTTAGTATATTAACATTTTAGTCATTATTTGCTGTAAGTGTACTAATACTAAGTAAGATTTATCTATATATTTTTTAATTTTTGTAAAGTTATATTTTTTATAAATGTAATGTTATATTATCTAATATTTTAATTTGTAAATAAAATGAACGCTGGTAATTTAAACAGGATTGCATTTTTTAGTTTTTACAGGTATTTGATTAGTTTTGTGTGGCAGCTGTTTATTGTGTACCTACGTATACGTCTAAAGTAGTATTATACCGCCATTTTGTTTTAGTTGTAGCAAAATACTTATAATATATTATAGTTGTTTTATGAACTTAACTCGAGAATAAAGTGTCTCGACACTACGATCCTTCTGCTGACCCTGCTCCGTGCGGGATACAGTGTGTAGCTAAGGAAATTTTTGTTATTAAGGCATCCATTTTTCTTAAAACATCAAATATTTAATCCTTAAGCTATTAAGAAGCTTATTTAATAACATTTATGAAGGAAAGCTTTAGTCGTTTAAAACATGTTACAGATCAGTATTACACCATGAACAAAATCACGAGATTTTTTGTTAATTGTAATTACGCTTTACTTTGTTATTGTAAACTATTATTTTTAAGTTTTAAGTGAGATATTAGGTAACTGACATTTAATTATGATTTAACACATCGCGGCCATGAGACGTCCCATCTGACTTGATGAAGAGTGTTACTCATTTAGCTATAAAACACTAAATTTGCCATTTCGTTTAAAAAATGTCAGTTATTTTTTAATTTTATAAAATAAGTAAGTATATTTAAATTTTAAAATATGATATATATTTATTTTGTACATAGTACGTAGTACGTAGGAGCCACGCCGGTAGTCTCGCGCGAGCCCTGGTGTGTTTATATTCTTGTACACGCTGATTTACTTAAAATAAAACAACATCCTAATACAACTCGATGACAATTTTTTTAATTTATTTGCAGGACGCAATAGTACCAACTTATAATTTAATCAACACGAGAATATATCGTTTTAAATAGATAACGGGAGCGACAATAATTTAGTAATATATATTATAAAACTTGGATTTACTTTCAAGTCTGAGAGTCCCGGGTTCGAGGTTTGCTTCGTTGATATTTGAATATCTATTTATGTTACAGATTAAATATAATAAAAAGCAAACTTTTGTATGAAAATATTAATATACTCAGGGCTTTGATGTTATGAAGCGGACAGTTTGAAGACGTAGTCGTCGAGTGCGTAGGGACTAGTACTGGAATAAACTATTTTTGTGCACTTCTGTGACTTTTATTTTTCTTTATTCTCTCTAAAAAAAATGTTTAGAGCGAGAACATCATGGCGCAGTGGCACTGCGGGCGCACGGTCGTGGGTTTGATGATCACACGAGGGAATGAATGAAATGAAAATGAAATGAAATTATTTAATATTTTCATTTTCTCGCTCTGGTAACAAGACAAAGCGCGGCGTTGAGTTCCTCAGGTTTCTGAAATATATATAAAAAGTAATAAGAAATATTAAAAATGGCTGTCATGGCTGTTCGATTCCCATCGCTCGCCCATCGATCGCTCGCATCGCATCGATCAAGACCGCGAGCGGCGAGTTTCGCCACTCAACACATAAAGTCTCGCAAAAGTAGCGGAGTGTCATAACACTAAGTTCCCTCTGCCTACCCTGCTGCTCGTCACGTTTACACACAACGCCGCTGCGGCCGGACGTCCGACCGGAAGTTCATTGTAGCGTCTGACACCCGGGACACCCCCCGGACTACCTGCGCCTGTCCGTCTGTCCTTTACGAGTACACTCATTTAGATTATTACATCTTAAAAAAGCACATTGTATCACACTTCACGCTGTATCCCGCATATAGTGTTAAAATACTCTGTTCTCCACTTTCCAACTCAACGCCGCGCTCTTACTTGCTGCCAGAACGAAATGTATAATTAAAACAGTCAAAATATTTTGTCTGTACATTTAGTATTTTTAGCTCAAATGGATAGAGGGACACTTAAAAAGAATAATAGAAAGCAAAAATATTGTTTTTGAATTTCTTGTCTGTCTGTCTGTCTGCATTTAACTGAACTGAACGTTTACTAAATTTAACGAAACTAAAGTTATCGGCATTTGACTGAACTGAAGCATCAGTTTGCCCGCAATTATAGAACGATTCATGACTACTTATAGGTACTTATACGTATAATCAATCTGTATTTGTTTGTGATAAATCTGTATTTTTAACCGACTTTCAAAACAACGAGTTCTCAATTATATATTTTCGATTCGGTGTTCGATTCATTTATTCGATTAATTATTTTGGATTCGATTTCGATATCCGATTTCGATTTCGGTATGTTTTGTAATATATGCGATTGCATATTCTTTTTTTCCTTAAAACGTACGGAACCTCGCATCAGATTTAACTTCGCACCGGAACGAACATAGACAATGTTTTAATGTCTCCAAAATAAGACACTGCGGAGGGAACGGAGTGTAACACCAGGTCCCCTTTGCCAATCGTACACACACACACACACGCACGCACGCACGCACGCACGCACGCACGCACACACGCACGCACGCACGCACGCACACAGTTTAGTTGAGCCCCGTCACTAAACACGCAATATCCCGAATTCGGGAGCAAACGGAGAGTAGAGTCGATACTACTTTGTTCTACCTATCGTAGGATTGCGGAAAAAGGCATGCAGCTCCTTATTTTTCCCGATTGATAGGAAGGGTTATGTTTTTCGCGCGTTTTACTTGTGTGTATGTTTGTATATGTGTCTGTATGTATGTAATATTCTTTATTACTTCATATTTGGAACCTATAACGTACGTAACGTACGTAGGTACGTCTCTAAACGACAACTTAGATAAAGAACAAGGCTCCCTTTAACTAATCACTAACAGGAAGTGAATGACAGACGTTTATAGAAAAACTGTCATTTACACTAATTGAAACCAAATTCGTACTTAATATGGTTTAAATAGAAAAAATATCCACTTTTTAGTACGTTTCCGTGGAGTTCATTACGTGTTCTGCACAAACAAAATACAAAATCAACTTAATTTAAGCTTAAAGTGTAAATATTAAAGTTGTTTTTAATCTGTAGGTGGTACAAAATTGGCCCAGTTTTTCTATCCAAAGACGCGTAAACGCCGGCCTGATGCAGCGGAACGACTGTTACTGCAAGAAATGACAGAAGTCACCAACATTTTATGTTCACTTATTGGGATACGAGTAGAGTACCTGGACCTACGCTGTGGTCGCTGGACGAGGTACGTTGTAACTGGTTCTTCTCATCTTTCCCGTATACATTACAAATTCATAAGTTTTAGTCAGTTAGAAAGTTATTTATTTTATTGAAGATGGACACTTTATTTGTTATTCTAATATTGGTGATCTCACAATGTATCCTGCACTCTACCACAAGTAAGAAAAACAACCTAATCGATAGATACTTAATGATAAAACGTTGGCATCCGCTGTAATGTGGTGGCGGCTGTCGGTGCCGGTGTCGGTGCCGGTGTCGGTGTCGGGTCCCAAATACTCTATAGAGTAGAGACATTTGCGTTTGTCGGCGGATGTAAGTGACAAGAACATTACCTGTGCGTGTGTGCCTTCTGGGCTCCAAGGAACTGCAGCTATTTCACATAGACTATAGAGGAATGGTCGTGACAGACGACCGTCAGATGCCAGCAAAGTGATCCTGTATGGGTTCCGGTTGTTTTTGAGACAAGGAACCCTAAAAACAGGCGGATAACCCGACTTGTTACTTTAAAACTCAACAGATGACACAAGACAATGGTCCAGGGTTCGTTTCCGGTAGTTTTTGCATCGACGCGCGCCTCACGAGACTGTGAGTATTTAAATTTCATTTGGATGATATTTTTTTAAGCTCATTTGGTTTTCATTATATTAGGAGCGAGTATTTCTTTTCAGTTTAGTAAGCAGATAGTAGATATCTCAGTTATTAAAAACTTTATGATTTTATTTTGGAGTCACTTTGTGGGCCGCATCCCACATAGCATAGTAGCCTAGTGTTGAGACACTGTTCCCCACGCACCCAGCAAGGTATTACCCGACAAGGTATACCACACACGTTACTCACCCATTCAGACGCCTCAATTGTATTTTATAATTCCTATCCTAGCATTCCACACATAGTAGGGTAGGCAGAGGGGACTTGTTTCCACTCGTTCGCGCCTTACCGCTTTGCCGCACGTTACCAGAGATGATGGGCTCAAACCCACAACCCGTCACCAGCGCTCGCTTTTTGAAGTCGTACAATGTGATAGCATCTAGTTACATTACGGAGATAGCAATGCCGCAGTGATCGGTCCCCGGGGCTTGGCGGGCTCCTGGCTCCTGGGGGCTGGTCGTCGTCACGTCGTCACGTCGTCACGTCAGTGTTCCTATATGTGTGTTGTACAAGGAAGATAAATGAGGCACAAGCACGTGATTATATACGCTACAGGTTGTGAGTTCGATTCCTACTTGAGGAAATGAAAAAAGCACGGCGTTGAGTTCCGCCACTCAATGCCTCTAGAATTCGGCGGAAATTCGGAAGAGGAGTGTCTTAATACTAGGCCCTGTTACAAACGAGATACAGCGTGAAGCTCAAAAAACTATTATTTAGAGAATTTACCCCTGCAGGTCATAGACCATTTGGAAGTTATCCCTTACATTGACAAGACGGACTGCATGTAAGTACGAGGCCCCAATGTGAGCCGTCCCTTAGTTTAACTATCGTTTGTTAAATAATAAATACCCCAAGGAAGTTGTAAATTCTAAAATATTCATCTCTGCGTGTTTACTGTCCGCTTCCGCTTCCGGTTCCGCTCCCGCTTGTCGGTGGCACAATGGCACAGCGGCACAGGCGTGTGTGTGTAAGGGCGGCGGTCGTGGGCTTAATTCCCAATCCCTCGCTCTGCAAGCAACAGTGCGCGCGGGGACGGAGTGTCTCGACACTGGGCTCGGCGCCGAGATATGCAAATCCACTCATTATATAAATTAATTTAGAAAATATATTCAAATTAAATGACTTCCTTTGTCGTTATATTGTTCAAGCGTCGATTTTATCAGCTCTTACTAATTTTAATTTTACTGTATAATGTAAGTCAGTTTTATAATACAACACGGCGGGACTCCGACGACGACGGTGCACAACGCTCCACACGGACGGACGTCGCATTGTTACATTTTATACTAATTGCTTTACAGTTGGGACTTCCTCTTTTTTTACCACATTTCAAAGGGATTAGTCCCCAGACGGAAACGTGACCGGATTGTATTGAGTTTTTTTAATGTTTTGCCAAGTGTTGGGCGAAGGATGCGATGGATATTGTCCTACTAACTTCTATAGTGAAATTAATTTTTTTTCTTCTTCCCGCAGAGCAGTGATAGAGGGCGTCCATTGCTCACGCAGCGCCCAATTTTCAAGACATTGCGCGTTGAGTAGCGGAACTCAACGCTGCGTACCTCTTGACTCAATTGCCTTGTTGCCAGAGCAGGAAATTAAAATATACGTATACAAAAAACATTTCGAAATCAAATAGCCACCGTCGCGGTTACAGTCACATGCTTGTGCCACTACGCCATGATGGCTTCTCTTGCTAGATATAAATAAAATTGTAAAAGCAAGAATAATAATGAGAACGTATAGCTTAGTGGTCAGAGTGCTTGAACGGTAAACAAGATGCGCACGCTCAAATCTGCTACGTTAAGGTTTTTATACATCTTCGGTAAAAAATATTTAGACTATATCATATAGGGTGTAACCCTCGGGTAAGGGACTCTTCATCATTTCAAAAATAATCTACACACAAACAAAACCATTTTAAACTTTTCATTACCCCTACAGATAATAAATAAAGTCATTAAAAATGAAAATAACTTTTTAGACATAAAATATAGCTATTAAAATAAACATCTGTAACTGTCAACTGAAATATTTATGGCTTTTTCTAATTTATCTCCAAACTGACGACATACAATTATTAATAAATGAAAAAAACGTAGAAATGACGTCCGCCATTACACATTTGGCGGGAAACTGAAACAGCGGCGGAAACCGGCGCCCTTAATTATCAACAACCAAATCGATACGTCTTACGTGTGCTTTAAAATCGATTTTATTACAAGACAAGTAGAGTCTAATATTATTTATCATTTTATAGCTCTTTAAGTCCTTTCTACCATTCCGAAGTATACGGAAACGATTAGTTTCATAGTCACATGCTGACAGGATGCGTGAATTCATTATCGATTCTCAAAAACACGTTGCCTCTCTCTCTCACACTGTCTCCCGTCTCGCTCTAACCATTGTTATTCCAAATATGCGAAAAAGAAATAAACCGCACCCGCATCCGGCGTTAAAACGAATCCGCAAATAATTTGACAGTTTATATTCAACTCTATATTAATGACAAAAAGTTCATTTTTAACAGCATTATTGCAAGCACTGGGCTTCATATGTAAAGAACTTGAAAATTACATTGTGACTCTATTTGTATACAGCTAAGGTCTAATTTAGCATGTTATATAGTAGAGCAATGATCGTCTTGCATTCATTGATGTTTTCGTAGCGACGTCACTCTTCAGTCTTCACTCTTCACTCGGCTCCTAGACGCGGCGACGCGAGGACGTGTACTCTCTCTATTGAAGACAGTGAAGTCGTTTTAATCATAACATATTACATTAATTCTCACTTATTAATAGATAACTATTTGTATTGTTATTAGTAATTGCTTCTCAGCATTGGTGTAAAGTGAAGTGCTCTATACGTTTCGGATTTCTTGGCTGTTTTATGTAAGTTCAATGTATTTTTTTGTATTTGGTTTAAAATAATATGTATTTAGATAATGCATTTTAAAATATTTATTATAACATGTACAATTGTTTAATATGCAAATGTATACATTTTGATAGTGCACATTTCTTTTTAAAATGGAACATCAAAAAGAAAGTAATAGTAAATGAATATTTTGCGTTTAGTAGTGTAGGCGGACATTTTCTAAAAAGTAACATTAATTTAATTATTTATTTAAATATTCATCAATATGTATTTTTATTTGAAGTATTTATCTACTGATACAAAAAAATAAAACATTCAACGGCTCCTTATTGACTTCTATAAGAAATTATAGCTGAATATTATATTTTTATGTAAATTGGTTGATTTATTTTTATAAATATTTTAGGTATTAAAAATCTAATATTTTAAATAAGTGTAAAAACTTAAGTAGTCTAAATATAAACTAATATCATAAGCTGGAGGTTATATTAGCTCTGCATTGCGGTGCGGTGTTAAACGTTTCCGGTAACGCGAACAATAAGTCAAGTATAGGAAGTGGCAATGGATTGATTCGTTTCCCGCCATAACAATACACACACACACACACACACGCACGCACAAACATGCACAAACACGTAAGTAATTCTAACTTTTTATACCATCACGATGTATACCGCATATAGAAGGGTTGACAAGGGGAACCTAGTGTTAAGACACGACTTTCCTTAGAGTTAGGGAGTGTCTTGACTTTAGTCTTTTTGCTTACTATGGGTATAATGCGTTAAATTATAAAGAGAAAAAGATCTAAATATTTTTAATCAAATAGACACTTAATTGACTTGGCGGTACACCGGCGGTTGGCGGTTCGACATTAGCAGCATGTCAGTATTAGAGAAAGCTGCCGCCAGCTCAGAGGGCAGTGGCGATGAGAAGAGCGCACACACACACACACACACACACACACACGGCAGCCATCTTTAATCGTTTAACGACTTTCGCGCACTTCCGCCTGCATTCAACACAATGGCGGGAATTCCTTATTGTTACGAGTCGCGTTAAAAGATTTACGTCGGTGTATTGTTAGCGTCGTTGTGTATCCCGCAAACAGCAGTGTAGGCAGAGGAAACCTAGTGTTAAGACATTCCGTTTCTCACTGTCCGCTGGGTTCTGGAGGCATTGCGTGTTAAGTGGCGGAACTCAACGCCGCGCTTTGCCTTGACACCAGAGCGAACAAATGAAAATATAAATGTAAATAAATATTTCATTTCCTCGAGTGGCGATGGAACCCACAACCAGTCGATTTTACAGTCACACTTTATGCCCCTACGCCACGGCCGCCCCCAATCCAATTATATAATTATGTAGATCCTTGGATCCAGGTTCACGCTGTATCCCGCATTTAGCAGGGTTGGTAGAGGGAACCTAATGGTAGGATCGTTCCCTTGATTGGGAATCGAACCCACAAACGTCACGTTTAAGTCAGACGCTGCTGCGCCACAACGGCCACATATAGCGTGTACCTACATACTTCCCGTAAGGAACAACTGCGGCGAGTCACGACAGTCACGTCAGTCACGTCGGTCACGTCGGTCACGGCCGACGGTGAAAGTGAATGCGTCATACGTCAGGTGTAACTGTATGCTACACTGCGACTGTTAACAAGGAAGATTTGATGGATAACTTTAGAGTATCTACAATCTCAGCATTCTCTCCTACAAATACGGACCAAAGTGTGTTTTAGGTACCAATATTTACATTATAAATATAAATTATAGTTGTTTCTTTTGTGAGTGTTGTGTGGAGATCGCCACCCACTCCCACTCCCACTCCCACTGCGCCACGGCGGCCCGAGTGAGGCGAGTGAACCGCCTCATTAGCATCTGCTGATAGGTTAGACAATGGGCCGTTAGGTCGAAACAAGACGACCGGAAGTCGCGGCGGTCGAGCGCGTCCGGCGACCTGCCTGACAGCCTGACCTGCCTCCTCTCTCTCTCTCTCTCTCTCTATGCTGCAGTCCGGGAACACGTCTATAATACGTTATTTATTTACCTCTCCGTCTAATGATTGACAAATTACATTATAACTATACCTACTGTACACCTAACAATTATAAGTTCCCTCTGCCATCTGCTATCTGCGGGATACAGCGGGAAACTAAAACAAAAGAATGTGTTGTAGTTAGCTACTTATCTCTATGAAATTTAAATTCAATTTCAATCTAAAACTAATAATAAAATCTAAAATCTAAAATCTAAAATCTAAAATCTAAAATCTAAACCTTCATTAGTTTTTTTACTAATCAAGTGAAGCTGACTGAGATGCAATATATTAATTTCTTTAAACTTTTGCCTTAAGCAGTCTTTAGCACTTAAGTTATAGAAGTGACTTGGAAACTGCGTCTAACATATTATTTGTTGTGAATTCGGCGGAAAGTAGGGAACGGAAGTGTGTGAATGGGAACAGAGTATCTGCCTGTCTGCTGTGTAGCCTCGCAAGTCGCAAATTAGTGTTGTCGAAGAGTTCGCTCTGCTGTAATCGGTTCGCACAAGGGTAAGTCCTTCACCCGCCACGCACAAAGCCGCCGGAAGTCCGTCGAACAAAAAATAGGTAAACACAAAACATTGAATACGGTGCGGAAACCGATCGCATTCAAATCCGCCGGAAACCGGAAGTGGGCCACGCGCCCGGCGGATCACTCGTGACGGATTAAAATGGCGCCCATTATGTCATTATGCGATGCTTCTTTCCTTTTTTTGTTCAACGTAACAGGGTGTTTGTTGTGGCTTTAGATAAAAATAGATTGACAATTTGGTGAAGTGGGAGTATTGGGGGGGGGGGGGAATGGGGGTGAATAGATATAATGTGTTTTTAAATGATGACTTGTTTTTTTTTACTTAATTAGAAATATGTAAGGTTTTAAGAGGTGGCGGGTTCTAAACCTGCTACTAAATATATTTTTTTATTTTATTTTGTGGGGATACGATTTATTATAAATTAAAATTAATTTTCAGTTATTTGTTTTAAAAAATATATAATAGCAACATGTTTTCAAGACGCTTACATTTTGCAGCTGTTTACGTTACAATTTTTTTTTCATAATTATAATAAAATATAACAGTGGTTTACTTTGATTGTGTTTTCAGGATTAATTAAGACAATTGAACTAACTGTAGGTACCTTATGTGCAAGTAAATATGTTCAGTAAGAACTATTATATGTTAGAGTACAAAGCAGCAGACGCAATCAAAGTTAGTGAGTAGTGTAGTGTGTAGTGTGTAGTGTTTCTTAAGGGTTGTTTGTTTCGTCGTTGTTGCACCAAATGAGCGAAATGATATTATTTTGGTATTTAAGTATATATACTAAACACTACCACATAGCATCCACTTTATTTTCGCTTTTCTCGCCCGAATATTTACTTATTTACAAATATTTATTTTCAGATTGTCGTGAAAACACGCGAGATGCCGACACAGGCCCGCTGCGAGCGCGTGCCCCCCGCGGACGGCGCGTGGGGCGCTATCGACCTCAGGGTGCTACAGGAGGACGACTTGCCGCTAGGTAACTACCTACTAATATAGATACCTAATACAACATTATATACCTAATACTTATAAAAATTGTTGCCCGTATTGATTTTTTTAACAAAAGTAACTTGCGACTCTACTAATATTTTAGTTGGGACTTGACGACCAATATAATACAGAACAATTAGTAACTTACACAGAGTAGCTATTGGTGCAGAATAAGTGGTATTATCCAGTTAGAAATTAATAATTTCTAATCTCTAGTAAATGAATTTGTCAAAATTTTACGAGAAATTCATTTATATTGTATCAGAAATGGAGAAACACTGAAAAAACAAGTAAAAAAAACATAACTGATTTAAATAAAAAAAACGATTATAACTAATTTAATATTAAAAATATATTTTCAAGGGTAGCTACTTATAGTGCTCTCTCTGTCTCCCCGGTAGACCCGCGCGAGTGGTGCCGCGCGCAGGTGGGCGCGTGGGTGTCGCGGCGCGGGGGACTCCCCGAGCGCTTCCCCATGAACGGCAAGGCGCTGTGTCTGATGTCTCGTGAGATGTTCCGAGCGAGGGTACCGCTACTGGGCGATGCCTTGCACCAGGACTTCAGACGGCGACTCGCTAAGGCGCTCGCCCTACAGGAGCTCATAGAGAAGTTGTCGGCGAAGTGAGAGATACCTTGTAGACTTACTGTACCAAAGTGTGCTGTACTTATTGAGGCGAATGAAGATAGCGAAAGCTGGTGGCGTGCGAGAAGACATACTAGACGAGTAGCGACCCTCTCGAGGCTTCGTCTGCTTAAAACGATTGTTATGTCATTGACAAATTATACAAAATGTTAGCTTAAATTGTAGCCTTGTAGCCTTGTAGCATTGTAGTTATTCTGATAGTTGTTTTTGCATTACTTTTAGAATAAAAAAAGAGTCAAAAAAACATTACACAATTAAAGTTTGTAAAAGCGAGATTTAACTTTGACAGAGTCAAAAGAATATTATATGGTTATTATTTGGCGTGTTATTGTTTTTTTAGCTTCACGCTGTATCCCGCACGTATCATGATAGGCCGAGGGAACCTGGGAGCCTAATGTTAGGAGACTTCATTGCCCACTAAGACACTTTTGTCCCCCACTTTCCGTCGAATTCTTCAGGCATCGGCAGCAAAGATTATGATTTTATTTTTTGTAAATAGCAACATAAAATTCTCTTTTTTTTTTTTTTTATTTTTATAATAAACTTTGAATGAAAATATCAATTTTAAATAATTGCTTATTTGTAAGTTAGCACACTTAGGTCTCTTAATCTCTTAGTTAGTATAAACGATACATATCAAATTTTATTATTTAGTATTTAAAAATAAGAATTTCCTAAAGCAGGTGGCGTTTCTATTAAATAATGTAGATTTTAAATTTGATGTATTTTTTAAATCAAACCAAAAATAGTTATATTTAAATCAAATCTTCATTTAGTTTAGGAAATTAATATTTTAAAAGACCTCATTTCTGTTTTAGTGTTGTACATATAATTTAGTAAATTAAGCTTATTTTGTGAGTTAGTAAAAACAGATTTAAATTCAAAAAGATTTGTGAATTCGATTTCGATTGGCTCAGTAATGTCGTCTTGACAAAAACGAAACTAAAAGATTAAAACGATTTAGATTCAAGAGGCCAAGAGGGACTGTCGAGTAACTTGCACGAAACTACCCTCTGTTGCAAATGCAACATGGAACTTATCATTATTGTGTTCACGGCATTTGGCAGGCTTTTAACTTATTCATAAACAAGAGGCTATTCGTTGTATGGAAGTGATTGTTTGTATTACTAATACCGTTCCTATTAGATTCCAATGACTTTTATATTGTATATAACGCTTTAAAATTGTGATCAATAATTATTAATGATTATTTTTAAATGTTTAGATATTTGTGTATTGACTTAACTAAAGAGGCTATTCGTACATTTAAGCTGAATAACAATTATTACGAGTCAACATTCGCTCGATGACTTACAGCAGTAAAGTGTTATAGTAGCTAGGTAGTTGAATTTCTTATTATGAACCGGAGAAACAAAAAATCCTCTAAAAGTTTAAATTTTTAGTAGTTTTGTTAATTATTGTCTCGTATCACCAAATAACTCGTGTATGTTTGAAGGAAATATATTTAGTATATATTTGCTATAAGTTAGTAAAACCTGTTAGAACTTGGTATTAAATAAATAGTGATGTATTCTAATTGTATATGTTTGTTGTAAAGTACTGTCTAGTCAGGAACATTTGACAATATAAAGTTGATATCTATGTTTTTGTTTTATTTTGCCAATAATTGTCCATTGTTCTGTGGGCCACTCTCGCAGCGGGTGCGCGGCCCGGCGGTGTACTGTCTCTGTCAGTAAAGCTATATCAAAGAATGCAAAAATAACAATGTATTAATGATTCTGAGTAATAATTGATTTACAAAAAATAGTCATATCCGACCAAAAATATATACATTAAATGAGAGCCAAGATCGACTTCACTAACAAGAGAATCGCAGATCTAAGATATTTTCTACCAATTTCTGTGTTGACTCGAGATGTAATTCAAGCGGGGTGTATTGTATCCAAGCGGGAATCGAACCCGCAACTGTCGCGGTTGTAGTCGCAGGACGGCCTTATTGTATTTATTGATTCATACATGAAATAATAATTTTTAAGTTAGGTACTAGTTTCGTAAATAAAGTGATTGAATACACAACGTACGTGCGAACTAGGAAAAAAGCGAGCTAATAATATGTTTTTGAAAACAAATAATTTGTAAATCAGATTCTTACTGGATGAGGCCCGAGGCCGGCAGCTAGCGGGCAAACATCTCTTAATGTGAAAATATGTGGAATTACTGTTCACGGCAAGTAGCATTTTAGTACCTATGCTGAGTGCAGATTTTTAATTATTGTTTTTATGGATTCCGTTTATCGATTTATTCAGCTGTAGGTATGTAAATGCAATTGGATGTGGAACACACTAGCTAAACCCTAAATAAAAAAAATATCGGAATTAAACTACATCTTAGTTCTTTCAAAATGTCAATAACAAAGATTATAGTATATATAATGTTTAATTATTTTTCATATTCCAAGATTTACGGGCAAGATTTGAACGCTTTAGTTTTCGACCTCCGGGATGGACCACAACTGTATAAAGAATACATAGAAAAGTTTGGCAAAACCATCAAAGGACAAGAGGATTATCACAATCGGTATAATAACTTTATGAAAACTCTAACGACCGTAAATCAGATCAATTCCGTCCCGGGATCGCAGAAAGTTCGACTAAATCGGTACGCGGACTTGACCGACTTGATCGCCGACCAGGAGACCATAAAAACTGACGGCGCCCAGCAAGCTGCCAAAATCGATCCTGAGTTGAAACTTCAAATGAAAGAAAAAGTGCCCAAAGTTGAATCTTTGTTTAAATTTATAGATTAACAACTTTAACTTCACTTCACTTTAAAATATGAATATTTATTAAATAAATTTCAGTTTCCAAGAGGATAAGTAAGAAAATATAATAAACTAGCGGCCCGCTCGCGGTTTCACCCGCGTGAACTATGTTATTATTAATTTCTGTCTCCATGACTACGTCCTAGTGACGTCTATGCAAAATTTGAGACTCCTAGCATTTGTAGTAACGAAGTTTCATACAAACTGTCAACCCCAAAAACAACCCCTTAGAAGTCGAATATTGCAAATTCCCGTCTTAGCGAGCACCTACGTCCTATAAGTAACTTCTATGTAAAATTTGAGATTCCTAGCACATGTAGTTTCTGAGATTTCGTGATGAGTGAGTGACCTTTCGATTTTATATATATATAGATAAAATAAATTGAAAAAGGGATAATAAGTACAGAAAAATCTTATTATTAGAAAAAATACTTCAGTAACTGGAACGAACAAATAAAATAGTAGTAGAATTGTTAAATTAACGAAATCCTAATTTCCTAAAAAATCCTTAAATTATTATTACTGGTAAAAATTCTTTAAAAATAATTTTCAAATGAAATAAGTTTATTGTTAGTAAATAATTAGTTTTAAGATGTTCTCCATCTTCACACAACATGACATAGGCGAAGTGATGTCTCATGTTGGCTCCGAAAATAATCAAAGAATAATGCCATAGTTCTAAGATACTTAATTACTGACCCTTTTCATGTTTGTACCTGTAGTGTATGGGCCCACAGACACTACAGACACTACAGACTATAGACACACTACAGATTACAGAAGAACACTGCGATCACTATCACTAGCTCACCACTACACCAGATCGGCAGCAGCGCAGGCGCACGTCCGACCGGCACCGCGTCCGCGACAACACTCCCCCATCTACTGGTGTAATACTGGTGGTTGAGACAATGCTACATACCTATTTAATAGATTCATAACACGAAACGCCACAAATTATCAACATACGTACACTGAACTGTAAATACTTCATATTTTAATAATAGTTAGAAATTACAAAAAAAAATTACGAAAGATTCCGGCATTTCGGCTATTGTTTAAAGTGCCACATTATATATGTTAGGCAGAGCACACATGCTTGTACATTAGTCCACGTACACAACATATAATATACAAAGCTTACATACTTATATATATATTGTAAGAAATGACGACCATAGAGGATATATGAGGACGACTCTAATTACTGGCTGGCACTTTTTAAGGCTGTCAACGGTGACCAAAAGAGGAGGATCGCTACCATCACTCTGCCTGATTCAGTAATTCTTAAGAATCGGAGATAATTCCCTTAAGTTGTTTAATAATTATTTGAAGCCTTGTTTTAATTCATTACCTTTCCTACTTTATTTAATATTTCCAATAGTTTCTTAGAAAATATATTCTCTATATATATATATTATATAATCCGAGAATACGATAAACATAAAGTAAACAATCAGCTGTGGTTTTTGCTATCGAACCTAATGTCAAAATTGACAGATTGTTTATTGGCAACTGGCAAGCTACACTCAAAACATAGATAGCGTTAGTCGCCAACTCTTACTATATTATAGTTCATATAATATTTAATATATATATATTACCGCGATAGCGCAAAACGCGAGAATAAATTTTCATAACATATTTTAATACAATATTATATCTTTAGTCGCTCAGCGCGCCATGGAGCGCGCTATGCTCGGTGTATCTCTTAAGGATAGAATCCGAAACGAGGAAATCCGGAGGAGAACCAGGGTTACCGACATAGCCCAAAGAATTGGTAAGCTGAAGTGGCAATGGGCGAGGCGTATCTGTCGTAGAGCCGACGGCCGCTGGGGCAGACGTGTCGTGGAGTGGAGACCCCCTGCCAGATGGGCTGACGATTTGAAGAGATTGGCGGGAAGCGGATGGGTCCGAAAAGCTGAAGATCGAGTGTGGTGGCGAGACTTGGGGAAGGCCTATGTCCAACAGTGGACAAAAGATGGCTGTTGATGATGATGATGATGATGATTATATCTTTTAGTTTATGTAAAAGATTAGACATGAAACCTATATAAATTAATAAAGTTGACAAAATATATATTAATAACCGTTAATAAAAGCATAACTGTACGACTAAACTATGGTTCTTTAAGAAATTAAATGACAATGAAATAGCTAACAATTTATTTCAATGATATCTAAACGCGCGAGATATAAACGAGTGCATTTGGAAATGTAAATATAATTGTTGTGAAATAAATCGTGACACATACTCTATGTGTATTCGTACTTTTTTTTATAAAAATCCTATAACGATAACCCCATATTTACTTTTGTTTTAAGCAATTATAATTTTATTTAAAACAACTGCGGTCAAAGATTCTCTTAAGAAAGCGTAAAATCATTAATGTAAATTAATTCACCAGTTAAATAAAAATAATTGTATTTTCTATTGAGTGTGCGCGTGCGTAACTTCCCCGCGGCGTACTTTTTATTTAATCATTCTATAACCTATCTCAATAGAGACAACATCCAGAGACTATAGAGTTCTACAGATGTCGCCACTTGTTTGACATTTGTGCGACGTAGTGACGTGTGACGTAGTGACGTAGGTAAATAAAAGACCGACAGTATGAGGCTTTATTTCTACAAATTGTACAATGTTTATGCTTTAAAAATGCTATTACATTTTAAAACAAAATAAATTCAAAGTAATTTTTACTAATACATTAAGTTTGATGAATATGAATGTTTCTTATTAAGTAAATAAAACAAAGATTTTTACAATAATATACAAAACAATATTAAAACTTGGGTAGTGACAAAGTACATCATCTTTATAGTATTCAAAATTATTAAAGGAATTATTTAATATAGCATTTCAAAATAAAGTAAATATTTAAATCGAACAAATATTGAATAATCTTCTTATTGAATAATATTTCTATTACCTTCTTCTTATTATTGTAACAATGATTCCCGGGATGAAGCCTAAATAATAGGAAAAAAAAAGAAATATTGAATATATTTTAAAACTTGTCATTTCCTATTTTAGATTATTTTACAATAATGTAAACATTCAACACTAAACAATATAAACCTACCACCATAATGATGAGAAGGCAGGCATTCTTGATAATTACATTAATATGATTCTAATGGACTAACTTCAATGTAAAATAAATATTTTTGATAGTTTATGAATAACAGACAAAGAGATAAAGTTAGTTTTACCTTGCAGGAAACATTCCGTAATTATTTTAAGCATTTAAATGTTTATTTAAATACTTGGATAATGTCCTATCTTGCTGAGAATGCTGTACTTCTAATAAAACTGACCTCATCAGTGAATACTCTAAAAAATTTACAAAATTATTATGATTTTCATCATAAGTAAACTTTATGAATATAATTCACTTTAAAATATACAATGATTACTAACTCTAATCTTATAGAAGTATCTATATTCTATACAGTTAAAATAAAAAAAGAAATACATGTTTATTATAATACTAGTAGTACATACCATTTATGTTGTCTTTAGTAAGAGAGATTATTAAGTGTATGGAGTTTTGTAGCCATTATTTTACTTAGGTTTAGAATTTTTCAAAAGATTTTTTTTTTATAGAATTGTTTAACATACTTAAACAATGCATTAAGTACACTCAAGTTTAGCTTCACTTCAATAATAATTTAAGACGTGATAGTCTTAAATTATTCATATAATGGAATCAAAATATATTTAACAAAATAAATCTTGTTTAACTTTCACTAACAAACTAAAATAATAAGAGAAAAATGATTGATATGCACTATTTATCTCTAATTATTATTTACTAAAGACATCATCGAATAAAACACCAGTGTTTGACAGCTGTCAACTTTAATCATATTGCGTAATATAAACCAAGTATCTCCAATGCGCCATCTTGTATATAAAAACTGAACTATTTGCAATATCGCTCTCGCAGATTTATACTTAAACGGATACTAAAAACTTCCATATACTACTAATAGATGGCAATGAATCAATAATTATAATAAATAATACGAAATTCTTTAATAATTAAATAAAATTTAATAAATAATTTTATTTTGTAATTACTATTAAGCTCAACAAATGTTTTAATCGAAATTGCCATAATTTTTTTGTTTATTATATATTTATTAACTTAGTTCGGTTTAGGTTTAGGTTTAGCTTTAGGTTTAGGTTTAGGTTTAGGTTTAGGTTTAGGTTTAGGTTTAGGTTTAGGTTTAGGTTTAGGTTTAGGTTTAGGTTTAGGTTTAGGTTTAGGTTTAGGTTTAGGTTTAGGTTTAGGTTTAGGTTTAGGTTTAGGTTTAGGTTTAGGTTTAGGTTTAGGTTTAGGTTTAGGTTTAGGTTTAGGTTTAGGTTTAGGTTTAGGTTTAGGTTTAGGTTTAGGTTTAGGTTTAGGTTTAGGTTTAGGTTTAGGTTTAGGTTTAGGTTTAGGTTTAGGTTTAGGTTTAGGTTTAGGTTTAGGTTTAGGTTTAGGTTTAGGTTTAGGTTTAGGTTTAGGTTTAGGTTTAGGTTTAGGTTTAGGTTTAGGTTTAGGTTTAGGTTTAGGTTTAGGTTTAGGTTTAGGTTTAGGTTTAGGTTTAGGTTTAGGTTTAGGTTTAGGTTTAGGTTTAGGTTTAGGTTTAGGTTTAGGTTTAGGTTTAGGTTTAGGTTTAGGTTTAGGTTTAGGTTTAGGTTTAGGTTTAGGTTTAGGTTTAGGTTTAGGTTTAGGTTTAGGTTTAGGTTTAGGTTTAGGTTTAGGTTTAGGTTTAGGTTTAGGTTTAGGTTTAGGTTTAGGTTTAGGTTTAGGTTTAGGTTTAGGTTTAGGTTTAGGTTTAGGTTTAGGTTTAGGTTTAGGTTTAGGTTTAGGTTTAGGTTTAGGTTTAGGTTTAGGTTTAGGTTTAGGTTTAGGTTTAGGTTTAGGTTTAGGTTTAGGTTTAGGTTTAGGTTTAGGTTTAGGTTTAGGTTTAGGTTTAGGTTTAGGTTTAGGTTTAGGTTTAGGTTTAGGTTTAGGTTTAGGTTTAGGTTTAGGTTTAGGTTAGGTTTAGGTTTAGGTTAGGTTAGGTTAGGTTAGGTTAGGTTAGGTTAGGTTAGGTTAGGTTAGGTTAGGTTAGGTTAGGTTAGGTTAGGTTAGGTTAGGTTAGGTTAGGTTAGGTTAGGTTAGGTTAGGTTAGGTTAGGTTAGGTTAGGTTAGGTTAGGTTAGGTTAGGTTAGGTTAGGTTAGGTTAGGTTAGGTTAGGTTAGGTTAGGTTAGGTTAGGTTAGGTTAGGTTAGGTTAGGTTAGGTTAGGTTAGGTTAGGTTAGGTTAGGTTAGGTTAGGTTAGGTTAGGTTAGGTTAGGTTAGGTTAGGTTAGGTTAGGTTAGGTTAGGTTAGGTTAGGTTAGGTTAGGTTAGGTTAGGTTAGGTTAGGTTAGGTTAGGTTAGGTTAGGTTAGGTTAGGTTAGGTTAGGTTAGGTTAGGTTAGGTTAGGTTAGGTTAGGTTAGGTTAGGTTAGGTTAGGTTAGGTTAGGTTAGGTTAGGTTAGGTTAGGTTAGGTTAGGTTAGGTTAGGTTAGGTTAGGTTAGGTTAGGTTAGGTTAGGTTAGGTTAGGTTAGGTTAGGTTAGGTTAGGTTAGGTTAGGTTAGGTTAGGTTAGGTTAGGTTAGGTTAGGTTAGGTTAGGTTAGGTTAGGTTAGGTTAGGTTAGGTTAGGTTAGGTTAGGTTAGGTTAGGTTAGGTTAGGTTAGGTTAGGTTAGGTTAGGTTAGGTTAGGTTAGGTTAGGTTAGGTTAGGTTAGGTTAGGTTAGGTTAGGTTAGGTTAGGTTAGGTTAGGTTAGGTTAGGTTAGGTTAGGTTAGGTTAGGTTAGGTTAGGTTAGGTTAGGTTAGGTTAGGTTAGGTTAGGTTAGGTTAGGTTAGGTTAGGTTAGGTTAGGTTAGGTTAGGTTAGGTTAGGTTAGGTTAGGTTAGGTTAGGTTAGGTTAGGTTAGGTTAGGTTAGGTTAGGTTAGGTTAGGTTAGGTTAGGTTAGGTTAGGTTAGGTTAGGTTAGGTTAGGTTAGGTTAGGTTAGGTTAGGTTAGGTTAGGTTAGGTTAGGTTAGGTTAGGTTAGGTTAGGTTAGGTTAGGTTAGGTTAGGTTAGGTTAGGTTAGGTTAGGTTAGGTTAGGTTAGGTTAGGTTAGGTTAGGTTAGGTTAGGTTAGGTTAGGTTAGGTTAGGTTAGGTTAGGTTAGGTTAGGTTAGGTTAGGTTAGGTTAGGTTAGGTTAGGTTAGGTTAGGTTAGGTTAGGTTAGGTTAGGTTAGGTTAGGTTAGGTTAGGTTAGGTTAGGTTAGGTTAGGTTAGGTTAGGTTAGGTTAGGTTAGGTTAGGTTAGGTTAGGTTAGGTTAGGTTAGGTTAGGTTAGGTTAGGTTAGGTTAGGTTAGGTTAGGTTAGGTTAGGTTAGGTTGGTTAGGTTAGGTTAGGTTAGGTTAGGTTAGGTTAGGTTAGGTTAGGTTAGGTTAGGTTAGGTTAGGTT